>NC_139459.1:289747500-294747500 GCF_057233095.1 Heloderma suspectum | reverse complement strand
GTGGCTTAAGGAACCCAAAGAACAGTTATGGTTGCCAATGAACCACCCCTGTGACTATCTAGAACAGGCAACATGAACTCATCCCCCACAAAATTGAATGTAGCCCATGCATGTGACCTGCCAATCTTCTCCCCTTTCCTAATTTTGCAGTCAGAGAAAGAAAGCATGCCTATCTATCTATCTATCTATCTATCTATCTATCTGAGGAATTGCATTTGCCTTGGTGGGTCACACATTGTGCAGTTCTGATCTGAAAGAACTCCAACTGACAGTTCCCTGGGACTCATGAATGGAAGAGAAACGTCTCAAGATGCTGGAACAAAGTTTTTATTTGTTAAAAAGCCCAACATATTTGGGCTTATTTTTATTTTAAGGCCTTCTTCAAGGGGTTATAAAACCATCTGCAGAAATTCCTGTAATAATGTATCCTACTAAAATTCACTGGCGTTGAGCGTTTTTTTTACAAATACAACCTTTGCTCCAGCATCTAGAGACGTTTCTCTTTCATTCGTGGGTCTGTTTTGGATGCTCTCCTGCTTTAGTTTTCTGGGCCTGCAGACGTAAGTCTCATCCATTGGCCAGAGAACCAAGGGCCACTGGGAGGCTGTGCCCCCTGCCTCCACAGCAAGTGGAAGACCAGCCTAGCCGAATACATCAGCCAGAGAAGGAACAGCTACAAGGAGCTTGCCCTTTCCTGCCAGAAAGAACACCTGTAAGAACTAAGAAGCGGTACCTGAGTTTGTTTTTCTCCTCCTCCCTCCCAACCTCTTTTCCTTTTGTGTTGTGTTTTTTAGATTGTAAAAAGGCCGGGACAGTGTCAATATTTATCCTTGTAAGCTGCTCTGAGAACCTTTTTTGGCTGAAGAGGAGGGTAAAAATACTGCAAAAAAGAAAAAAGTTCCAGATACTCAGATCAGAAACACCTGCCATTCAGCAGAACACACAGAATAGTTTATCATGAAAATGATCCCCCAAAGTATCATTCAAAGGCATTTGCAATTAATGCTCATGAAAAACAAATGAATCCTGGGAAGTGGAGAGTACTTGTGTCAGAACAGCCAGTTTGCTCTATGTACATTTTCACACACGAGGAAGTTCTATATCTACTTGGAAACAAATGCTTCGACGTTAAGGTTTTCCCATATCTTCATAACAGATTAAACCAGCCCTCCCCAACCTGGTGCCTCCAGATGTGTTGGACCACAGCTCTGATCATCCCCAGATGGGAATGATAGGAGTTGTAGTCCAGCAACACACCTGGAGTGCTCCAGGTTGGGGAGGTCTGGATGAAGCTATTCTTAGGGTACAATCCTATGTATGTTTAGACAGAGAAAAGTCCTACAACTCCCAGCATTCCCCAGCCAGCAGTGCTGGCTGGAGCATGCTGGGAGCTGTAGGGCTTTTTTCTGTCTACACATGCATAGGATTGCACTTTTTTATACGTCAAATGAATCAATACATAGTAAGATAGAAAGGTGCAATCCAGGTAAATGAAGGTGTGTCTAAGTCCCATTGAAATCATGTGCACAATTAAATGCATAATTCCTGTTGATTTCAACAGCACTTAAGAGAGCTTAACTTCTTCTGAACTGTGCTTAGAGATTAGAATTCTTTGAAAGACCTCACACCGGCTAGCTGAACAGAACTCCTAATTCCAAATAATTAATGCTTGAGTCAACTTCTGGTTCTGGGGAACTGAGGTGCTTCAGTCCTGTTCATTTAAGAACTAAGATCACATACCACAACAGAATAAAATGTATAAGATACTGGATATATCTTTTCACCAGCGGATAGGACCAAAGTGGAGGAAAGCATTTCATGGATTCTTAAATGAAATAGTAGACACGCTGCGAAGTGTTCCCCAGGCACTGTGCTCTTATTTTGTTTTTCTCCTCTTCTTCCCAATAATTTCTTCCATAAGAGGTTGCTATGGCAATGATAATTATCCTTGATCAGCAGGATACCGTAATTACTGCAATAGAATTGTGTAAAGCTTGCCACAACATGTGTGAGCCAGTGATATTCTTGTCAATTATGTGCTCTCATCTTTCAGATGAACTCAATTCCTTTAGTCATGAAATTGCAGCAAGTAAAATGTGAAACTGAATTTTATATTTTTTAGCTAACTTCATTTTTAGGATCGGGGGGATTATTGGCAGTTGCTGACAGCTTTGGGGTTTAACTTGTCTTTTTCCTTTCATCTCTTTATAGATCATTAAAGATTTGTCTTTCTCATGTCTCAGGACATGCTTGTGATCTCAGTAATTTCTGTAGTAATACATACCCATAAATAGCATAATGTTAAGGGTTCAGCCTGCTATTTCTGAACTTGGTTGTCATGATTGTGGAAGCAGTTTATAATTTAATCTGTGCCATTCAGGAACATCAGGAACAAGAAAAATCTAAATGCAGAAATATAAAATAAGGGAATGTTGCTTTTGAACACTGCTGAGCAAGTCCCAGAGATTACACTAGCCAAATAGTCGGAAGGAGCAAGCCTATGGCCACTAGACACTGTTTAGAGGGCCATACAGACAGTTTTTCAGTTTCTGGGAACCAAGTTCGGAGCCAGAGATCTGAATGTGGTTCCCAGAAACTGAGAAATTGTATGGCTGGGGCTGATGGGAGTTGAAATTTAAAACCTCTGAAAGGCACCCTGCTGGGGACCTCTAGAGAGTAGCAGTGGAGTCTGTGGGGAGTGTCTTCAGCAGTGGGAGGAGACATGAGTCTGCTTGATCAGGGTTCTAGAGGAGCCTGCACTGCTCACTTTACTTTTGACATGGCTATCAGCCACTTTTCACATCAGCTAACAATACAACTTTTTCATAGCCTAAATTATAAATTACAGCAATGTTCTTTTGGAATTGCATATTTTTCCTTGAAATGTACATTTTGTGTAAAATTGCACACTTTAAAAAAGCCCCGATACCATAAAAAAGAGGTCTCCCATTTCTGGTAGATCTGGTGAATGAGCAGGGAAAAGGCCCGGGCACCAGGTCTACCAAGATAGTTAGACCTGTTGTTGTTGTTTATTCGGTCAGATGCTTCCGACTCTTCGTGACTTCATGGACCAGCCTACGCCAGAGCTTCCTGTCGGCTGTCGCCACCCAGCTCCCCCAAGGTTGAGTCCGTCACCTCCAGAATATCATCCATCCACCTTGCCCTTGGTCGGCCCTTCTTCCTTTTGCCTTCCACTTTCCTTAGCATCAGCATCTTCTCCAGGGTATCCTGTCTTCTCATGATGTGGCCAAAGTACTTCAGTTTTGCCTTTAATATCATCCCCTCAAGTGAGCAGTCTGGCTTTATTTCCTGGAGTATGGACTGGTTTGATCCTCTTGCAGTCCAAAGCACTCTCAGAATTTTCCTCCAGCACCACAGTTCAAAAGCATCTTATCTTCCTTCGCTCAGCCTTCCTTATGGTCCAGCTCTCGCAGGCATAGGTTACTACGGGGAATACCATTGCTTTAACTATGCGGACCTTTGTTGTCAGTGTGATGTCTCTGCTCTTAACTATTTTATCAAGATTTGTCATTGCTCTCCTCCCAAGAAGTAAACATCTTCTGATTTCCTGGCTGCAGTCAGCATCTGCAGTAATCTTTGCGCCTAGAAAAAGTCTGTCACTGCCTCCACGTTTTCTCCCTCTATTTGCCAGTTCTCAATCAAGCTGGTCGCCATAATCTTGTTTTTTTTTTTTTTTTTTTTTGAGGTTTAACTGCAACCCAGCTTTTGCACTTTCTTCGTTCACCTTCGTCATGTGGTTCCTCAGCTCCTCCTCACTTTCAGCCATCAAAGTGGGATCATCTGCATATCTGAGATTGTTAATGTTTCTTCCCGCAATTTTAACTCCAGCCTTGGCTTCATCAAGCCCAGTACGTCACATGATGTGTTCTACGTACAGGTTGAATAGGTAGGGTAAGAGTATACAACCCTGCCGTATGCCTTTCCCAATCTTAAACCAGTCCGTTGTTCCGTGGTCTGTTCTTACCGTTGTTCCGTGGTCTGTTCTTACCATTGCTACTTGGTCGTTATACAGATTCCTAAGGAGGCAAACAAGATGACTTGGTATCCCCATACCACCAAGAACTTGCCACAATTTGTTATGATCCGCACAGTCAAAGGCTTTAGAATAGTCAATAAAACAGAAATAGATGTTTTTCTGAAACTCCCTGGCTTTCTCCATTATCCAGTGGATATTGGCAATTTGGTCTCTAGTTCCTCTGCCTTTTCGAAACCCAGCTTGTACATCTGGCAATTGTCGTTCCATGAATTGCTGGAGTCTACCTTGCAAGATCTTGAGCATTACCTTACTGGCATGTGAAATAAGTGCCACTGTTCGATAGTTTGAACATTCTTTGGTGCTTCCCTTTTTTGGTATGGGGATATCATATAGGTTGATTTTTTCCAATCTGTTGGCCATTCTTGTGTTTTCCAAATTTGCTGGCATATGGCATGCATCACCTTGACAGCATCATCTTGCAAGATTTTAAACAGTTCAGCTGGGATACCGTCATCTCCTGCTGCCTTTAATAAGCATTGTTATTAGCAATGCTTCTTAAGGCCCATTCAACCTCACTCTTCAGGATGTCTGGCTCTAGCTCACTGACCACACCGTCAAATCTATTCCCAATATTATTATCCTTCCTATACAGATCTTCCATATATTCTTGCCACCTTTTCTTGATCTCTTCTGCTTCTGTTAGGTCCTTGCCATCTTTGTTTTTGATCATACCCATTTTTGCCTGGAATTTACCTCTGATGTTTCTAATTTTCTGGAAGAGGTCTCTTATCCTTCCTATTCTATTATCTTCTTCAGCTTCCGCGCATTGCTTGTTTAAAAATAATTCCTTACCTCTTCTGGCTAACCTCTGAAATTTTGCATTGAATTGGGCATATCTCCCCCTATCACTGTTGCCTTTTGCTTTCCTTCTTTCTTGGGCCGCTTCCAGTGTCTCAGCAGACAGCCATCTTGCCTTCTTGGTTTTCTTTTTCTTCGGGACTTTTTTGTTGCCGCCTCCTGAACAATGTTGCAAACTTCTGTCCATAGTTCTTCCGGGACCCTATCTATTAAATCTAGTCCCTTAAATCTGTTCTTCACCTCCACTGCATATTCTTGAGGAAAATTAGTGAGCTCATATCTAACTGAACTGTGGGTCTTCCCTATTCTCTTTAGTCTGGTTCTAAATTGTGCAATAAGAAGTTCGTGATCTGAACTACAATCAGCTCCAGGTCTTGTTTTTACCAACTGCATAGATGTCCGCCACCTTTGGCTACAAAGGATGTAGTCAATCTGATTTCGGTGTCGACCGTCTGGTGAAGTCCATGTATAAAGTCGTCTCTTAGGTTGTTGGAAGAGAGTGTTTGTTATGCACAGTGAGTTGTCTTGGCAAAATTCTATCAGCCTATGTCCTGCTTCATTTTGTTCTCCCAGACCATGCTTGTCTGTAATTCCAGGTGTCGTTTGACTACCCACCTTAGCATCCCAGTCTCCTGTAATGAAAATAACATATTTTTTTGGCATACTATCCAGTAGGTGCTGCAGATCCTCATAGAACTGATCTACTTCTGCTTCTTCAGCATCTGTGGTTGGGGCGTATATTTGGATCACTGTGATGTTAAATGGCTTACCCTGAATTTGAATTGAGATCATTCTGTCATTTTTTGGATTGTATCCAAGCACTGCTTTAGCCACTTTATTATTAATTATGAAGGCTACTCCATTTCTTCTGTGGTCCTCTTGTCCACAGTAGTAGATCTGGTGGTCATTTGATGTGAAGTGGCCCATTCCAGTCCATTTCAGTTCACTGACACCCAAAATGTCTATATTTAATCTTGACATCTCCCCAGTAACCACATCCAATTTGCCCTGGCTCATAGATCTTACATTCCAGGTTCCTATGGTGTGTTGATCTTTAGAACATCGGATTCGTCGTTCACCACCAGCACAATTGGCTGCTAGCCATCCTTTCGGCTTTGAGCTAGCTGCGTCATCACATCTGGGGCTAGTTGAACTTATCCTTTGTTCCTCCCCAGTAGCATTTTGACCATTTTCTGACCTGGGAGTCCCATCTTCCAATGGTATACTGACATATCTCTGGTTGTACTGATCCATTTAGTTTTCATGGCAAGAATACTGGGGTGGGTTGCTGTTTCCTTCCCCAGGGATCGTATTTAGTCTGACCTCTCTGCCATGACCTTCCCGTCTTGGGTGTCCCTTCACGGTTTAGCTCATGACGTCATTGAGGGGCTCAAGCTCCAGCACCACGACAAGGTAACGATCTCCTAAATGTGTATACCAGGTCTATCCTTCTGTTGTTTCTCAGTGGGTAGACCTGGTATTTAAACAATGTCTTTCCACCCTAGCTGAAACCCTCAATTCTTCTCCTGACTCCCTTCACTGCTGTAATGGCCCTTGGGTGAAGGGTGTGGTTAATACTGGGTGGGTGGTGAACTGCTCTTCTCTACAAGCAACACACAACAGATTCACGTACCTTCACAACAGGGTTATTACTACAATAAATGAGAAAAGCTAACTTCTGAGGAGTTGCATGGTTCACTGTTGCAGCTCATGAAAGGAGAGGTTCTACTTGAGCTTCCTGCAAGAGCTAAAAAGGGCAGGTTCTCTTAAAGCTATATATATCACAACAACTCACTCTTGCCCTTAATACATTGCACTGCTGCTACAATCAACTTCGCAGCCCCATCTGCAGTTGCTCCAGCCTTTTGATCATTTTGATTGCTGAAAAGGTATGGGCTAGTAGTACATTTAAAAAAATAAAAACAGAATAAAAATCTATACAAGTAAACAGACTCTGTAGCCCCATAGGAGAGAAAAAGCAAGAGGGGAGGAGCGGAACATGAAGTATGTGCCATATTCAGTTTAAAACACACACACACGGTTAACACAGAAATTTATGAAAGATCATTTCGGTTGCAATATCCTTTTTGAGGTAAGGTAACCAGAACTGTACACATTATTCCAAGTGCAGTCACACCGTAGATTTGTGGCACTGGACAAATCACTATCCTAATCTACAGAACCCTGAGTACAATAGAGGACCGATATTTCCTCGCTGATGTTGAAGTTCTCAGAGAGTGATTGAGGGTAGAGAACAGAATCCCCACAGCCCCAGTCAGAAGATATGGAGGGTGGAAGGAAGCAGAAGGTTATGTTTACTCTAGGCACCCTGTCTTTGCCTCCTCCCATATGTGCCTGCCCGGACCTTAAGATCATCGTCAGCGGCCCTTCTCTGTGAGCCCCTGCCAAAGGAAGTGAGGCAGGTGGCTACTAGGAGGAGGGCTTTTTCTGCTGTGGCACCCCGGCTCTGGAATGAGCTCCCTGGTGAGGTTTGCCTGGCACCTACATTGTATTCCTTTCAGCGCCAGGTGAAGACCTTTTTATTTTCCCAGGCATTTTAGCTTTCTAAACTTTTAGCTTTGCTGTTTTAAAAATTTGTATTTTAAACTCCTGCACTGCTGCTAGGTTTTATTGTGGTTGTGTTGTTATTTTGTGGTTTTAATGTTCTATATATTTTAAATTGTTTTATTGTGTGTTGTTTGGTTTTAATTTTTGTGAACCGCCCAGAGAGCTTCGGCTATTGGGCAGTATAGATATGATATGAAATGAATGAATGAATGAATAAATAAATAAATAAAATAGCCAAGTACTCTAGACCCTATACTTCATCAGCTCTCATATGAAAGCACTCCAAAAGGAACAACGAAAGAGGGATGGAGGATATGGCACACTTAAAGTATCTGGAATGCAACAGAGATATAGAATAAATGCCAACAAGGGGAAAATAAGAGCATAAAAAAGCTTTGCTAAAAGAAGATGCAAAAATGCCATGTGATCACTTGGCCCACTTGCTTGGAAATGTTTGTTCCAAGCACATCTTTCATTACACAAGGTGCTGAATTTTTTTCCCCATAAAGCCAGTGGCACAAGATCAGTATTTCCTTCGATGTAAAACATGCAGATCTCTCTGTCCAAACAAGACAGTGTTTCATTTGTTCGTCTTACAAAAGGAAATGTTGGAAGTTGCACAGACCTTCCGCAAGGAGATCAAAGAGCTGACAAGACATGTTGGTCAAGTATTTCCCTTTCATCTGGATATATTGTTTGTGACATGCCATTCCTCAAGGGTGAGGAAGGTTTCTAATCACTGTAAGGAGGAGATGACAGGGAAGAGGAAAAAGGAAGATTAAGAATTGTCTATAAACAAATTGCAGAGAATGGACAGGTAAAATGGCAGTCAGAGGTTGACAGCTTTAATACTATAGGAAATACAATAGGCCCATCTTTATATAGATAAAAGAGATAAACTGAAAACACGAATCTGAATTGAGCAGATATGCTGAGTTTTGATCCTGGGTGTAATGCATGCAGAATTTGCTGAGAAACAGAATTCCATTTGCAACTGATAAGATCATTTATACGGTAATCTTCTCCAATAATTCTGTGGGATTGAAGAAGTAGGGCACTGAATATAAAGTAAATAATTATGAGTGAAATGCATTTCAACTATTTGATTACTACATTCTACTGGCTTAATATTGCCCACACTTCTGTGCTGTCAGTTATATACAATTCTAATTCACTCCTATGGAAGAACATTTCAGTTTATGAAAATGTAAGTCATGTTCATATGTCTCTACTTCCGCAAAGCTAGAGGCAACTGTGAATCTATAAAATGAAACTATTATGAGAGAAAGCACCAATGATATCAAAGCTATACTATGAGTGGAGAAGAAATCCTTTGACTGCAGTCCTCCACCACTGTTAGGCATCTTAAACCCCGTTGATTTCTTTAGGGTTTAACTAAGAAGTCCATGTCTGGACATGATTGCTACAGTATTTTCAAATAGGTTGAAAACAACTACAGCATTTTATAAACCTTAAACTAGTGCACTAAAAAACAAATAAACAATTTCCTCAGCTTCTCATGGGACCTGATTAATTCCTGAGCCCTTAAGGGCGCAATCCTATGCATGTTTAGACAGAAAAAAGCCCTACAGTTCCAAGCATTAATCTGCCAGCCATGCTGGCTGGGGCATGCTGGGAGTTGTAGGACTTTTTTCGTCTAAACATGCATAGGACTGTGTCCTAACATAATGAACTAGGTCCTGGCTAGCTGTTGTCTGAAGTGAAAACAGTGTGTATACAGGTGCTGCAAAATTACTGTAAACTCAAAAGTGTTTGAACGCAGTCAGTCATGTTGGCACAAAGCCTTCTGCCATAAAGCTCTGGAGCTGCACAAATGTAGCAAGACACAACCAGTGTTACTTCTTTACTCCCACTCCTACTCAGTGGAGGCTGGTGGTTCCAGTTTCAGTGGGGCTGTGAATCCACTCTGGGTTTCAGTCAGAACTAGCCAGAACTCTGAAGGAGCTATGGGGATAGGGTTCGGCACTTGGATAGGTCCTTGAAGGTTTGGACTGGTTCTGACTGAAAGCCAGAGTGGATTCACAGCCCCACTGAAACTGGAACCACTAGCCTCCACTGTGTGCTGCCACTACTACTGTAAATGCCTTGCTAAGAAGTGGAAAGAACTAAATCATAAACACGTTAGCATCCTTTGTGAGGGGGCAGGGCCAGATGTAGTAGAAAGCATTACAGATTCCCAGGATAATTAAATGAGATCAGTGCCTGCCCAGCCACATCATGGAGGAGACTAATTCAAGCCATTCCCATCCAGTATTTCAGTGGCCTAACTGCAGTTAAGTTATTAGCCTAAAGCCAACTTCTGTGTGTGTGTGTGTGGGGGGGGATAATGAGGAACACATTGCTAGTGAGAATCTGTTGCACCTGCTTCATACATCTCATTTTTGTGGTAATGCCCTTACAAAACAAATTGCATTGTAAGGACATTACCATTTTTGCTATAGTGCAAATGAGAAAGACGGGGGTGGGGGAGTACTTGCTATACAAATATTTGTATCAAAGAAACTAGTCTGTGTAACCCACAGGTCTACAGACAAATATTCAATAAGAAATGGAGTAAATAGTAAAATAGCCTTCAGACAAAAAGCAGAGGTGTTTAGACAGATGGTCAGTCTACTTTAAGTGCCTGTTGTTTTCCCAAGGATGGACACAGCACCAGGAAACAAACCTATGTATGACATCCTTTCAGTAGTACAGAAGTTACTGAAGTGATCACAATAGTCAGCAAGGAATATAGACTTTCTGTGAAATACACAGGAAATGTTCGGTTTGAAGGGAGTTAAATGCTTTAATCCCTGGGAATCCAATGCAATTAAAAAGTCAGTTTAATAATACTTTCAATTAATTTTGAAATGAAAGCATTTCATTTGAGCCCATTCTGAATCAAGTCAGGGGAAGCTCAACCATCACTTCTGATATCCCATTCAACATGCAAATCATTGTTTAGACTTGCAGTCAGATAACAAACATCATGTTTTTCCTGTGTGGAAGGCCTACAGCTTCTGACAAATTCCTATCAAGTAGAGAGATGCCTATTTTTTTCCCCTATGATTCAGCTACATAGTTATATATCCAGGGATGGACCCAGATTTACTCATATTTAGAGTAGATCCATTTAAATTAATGAGATATAAGTTAAATATGACTAACTTGAGTCCTATTGATTTCAGCAGGTCTACTCTAAGTATGACTAACCCTAGATCCAGCCCCAAATATCTCATTAGTTAGTGAGCTTCTCTGTTTTAGTTGTCCCAGAAGCATATCATTGATATACTAAGGATTGCAATCAGTGGTTTCTTAATTCCTTAACCATGCAATCCTATACATATCTACTCAGAAATTAGTCTCATTGGGACTAACAAAGATTTCACAACAAAGATTTCACTCACTGGTTTAGTGTATTTAGATTGTAACTAATGTAAGTGACTAATCCTTCAATATTCCACAGAATTATTTCCACACAAACTACAATATACTCTAATTAATCTAAATTGGCATTGATCATTTAATATCATAATTAGGGCAATCAGTATTTTGGCTAATAACAAAACAAATAGCAGCTTCAGATATTCCTAACGACAGCAGCATGGAAGGAAAGGGTTAAATTCCCCCTCCAAGTCTGCTGCAGTCTTGCTAATTATCAACCCTTCCAGAAGATGGTAGTTACAGTTTTAACATGCACTTTAGCTGTTAACTAGTTATATGCCTGCATAACATATTTTAGCCCAGAATTCAAGCCTCATTTTAAAGAAATTAATCTGATTTTGTAAGAAACTTTTTCTCTGCAGTGTTTTTGAAATCCTTCTGCACCACCAGAACTGGCTGAAATACAATTCTACAAAAATGCAATTGTGCTAATTTTATTTTGACTTTTGCTCCGAACATCTAAGCTAAACAATTGGTAGTTAGAAAGATCATTTCGATGTTCATTGCTGTTTTTTGTTTGTTTGTTTGTTTATAGACACTCCAGCACATTATACTGGTTTACTTGTTCTGTATTACCATATAAGTATTTCCCCTGGAAAAAAAATTACAAGGCATTTTAGTTGACCATACACAATGGCAAATATTGCACCTGTCACATGAATTCATCCAAAGCAGGCATTTCTGGATTTCCACCTGACATTTCTCTTCTTTCTTGAATTGTCCTGATTTAAACAAATGGATGTGTTCTCAGGTTTGTAAGGTGAAACAATATTCCGTAAGACAATGGCCAGACTCAACAAGCACCGATTAACTGGAACCATTTTTTAAAAAATGTGAAAATAAATTGCTAGGATGGATTTGAAAAGTGAAGTAGTAATCTAGACACTTTAATAAGCCCTTCACTGTAACTAGAGTCACAAAAGGAGAACACATTACTCAGCAGACTGCTGGATCAGCCATTTAATAACACCGCACACTTAAAACCACAGATATTGCACTTTATTGATCTTTACTATAAAACAAATACATAGGTAACCCTTTAAATTCTGGCATAATATATTCAGTTTCAAATAATTTTGCTGAGTGACTTATCTAAGTTAGAAAAGAAAACAATGCATCAGAAGCAGCAAAGGTCACTGCAGCATTTAAGTGTATTCAATGAATCTTTCATCAGTTCTTTCCCCCGATCAAATAAGTGGTGATTGTCACTGGATTCTCACTTCAATGGTAATTAATAATAAGGTTTCCATCTAAAGCTTCAGTGCCCTATTTTGACAACAAAAAGTGGTCTACCGTACAGTGCGCTACATTCATGCGCATTAGAAATGCCACTCATGTATCCAGTTGCTGAGTTGCAGATCACTTACTTTTAAAAGCCCCTGTCAAGTGGCTACCTTTATGAAGAAATAAAAGGGCCTTGGCCACAAACAAGTTCATCTGATCTTTTCCTTAAACATTTAGTTGACTTTCACGAAAGGTGAGATGAAAGTATAGGATTATCCATAGAAGTCAACATATGGCTCAGTTTTTACCTGTTTGGCTTCTTTTCTCTTCCATGTATCACAGATCAACGAAACATGATTCCTCAAAGTGTCAGGACCTCATAGCCTGCTCTTGAAAAGGGCACCAAGGGCACCATTTGTGCAGAGTGCAGTCAACCCCCCCTTCTATATTTCAGATCACATGTGATTATTCTTGGAGTACACATATGTCTGATGGTTATTATTAGGAAATACCCATAATACCCACAACAGGTTCTCTTAGAATACACTGTGTTTTCGCTTATGTAAGCCTTGCTGATTCTCACCCTGATGTTAAGGGTGAGAATCTGTCAATTTCAGTTTTGCTCAGTTTCTCATTTTCCCAACCACAATCAGTTTGTGAATCATTTTGCAAACTTGGCCAAAAAAAACCCCCAAAAGCCCCCACAAAAATGTGTATGCATGTTTCTGCACATTTCTCCTAATATACACAGTTTTGTAAGCACTTTTCCTTGTGTGCAACAATTTTTGCAAGCAATTTCCCCCTAATATATTGTATTTCTGCATTATGCTTTTGCATTTCTATGTGCACTTTTCCTTATTATATGCATTTTTCTTCACATCCTTGACTGGTGAACTGCATCACAAATTTTTGAAAAGTGCAGATTTCAGTGTGCAAATATCTTCCAGTTTGCATATAGGTTAGGGAGGTACAAACTGGGTAGGTTCATATAAAAATTTGGATAGAATGAATTTCTCCTTCATCCCTACCCAAACTGTTGTCTGGCGCTGAAGAGGAAGAACTGCAATGGTTCTCACCAGAGCCTATGGTCTGCCACCTTTATTTCTGCTTAATACTCAATTTCTGAGTTTTCTCTCATAGAAAACCTTGTATCACATTAAAGAAGAATTCTAGTTGTCTAGACAGAACTGTCATACTGATCCTCCTCTTGACCATTCTTCTATCCCTGTTTTTGTTCCATTGTTGTTGAAACCTGTTCTGTCCTCTTTTTAAATACAGAACTGGTACCCTGCACTCATACATCTACATACCTTTATTTCTTCTACCAACTTATGTTAAAGCAGAAGGTAATGCCAACTACTGCGTGTCTTTAGAAACTAGCGATTTTAGGATCCCCTCTCAATCACATACAGCCTTTTCAGGGCACATTGTTAAGCATATTGCAATAAGTGAATTCAATGTTATTTGAAGGAAAGGTTATTTGAGGAATTTCCCCAGTGTTACTTGAGGGAGATACATTTTCAAAAGAAGCCTGTAAATCTTAGATGGGGAAGTGCATGCAAGGTAAATGCACAGGGATTGCAAAGGTCTAAATGAAATGCACATTGGGGTTGGTCTCTTGACCATACAACTGTGCCAAGCCTGCCCACTTGCTGGCTGGGTTCGCTTCGCACAATCACCGCAGCCCACTGAGCCTTAAATAAGCTCATCATGGTTGTGGTGCGTCCTGATGGCCATTTTGAATATTCAACCCATGGTCTGTTGTGGGGTTATAGGAGGACTTTCCCCCCTCCAACAGCCCCTGCTACCCGGGTTCAAATGACAAGCAAATCATTGCAACCCCCTACTGGAGGTTGAATATTCAAAGTGACCGCTGGTGCGCAAACCAGTGATCATGCAACCTGGCTGAGTAAGTTCAACAGAGCTTCTTTCCTAGTGGTAAGTGTGCTTAGGACTGCAGCCTTGATCAGCTACCAACTCAACAACAGACAAGAAAAGGGACAATTTCAGCTTTACTTTGTTAAAAAGCAGTTCTGAGACAATACTAGCAACACTTAGCAACCATTTGAATATGAAAAGATGTGTTAATACGAGCAGAACACATTCTTTAAGCTTTAGCAGAGACAGCAATTTATATTAAAAAAAAAAACAAAACCAGAAGAAATATTGCTAGTAAATCTTAAAGGGAAAAAAATCTATTCCTCCTCCACTATCCATTCCCAGTACATCAGTTGCATACATTTTAGCACAATAATGCAAGCCATGTCTTCAGAAGACAATTTAAATTACCCTTCAAATGGCAGTGGGGGTGGGGGGAGAAGGAGAGTAACATATCATTAGCATGACACTTCTTCCTTTCTTTAAATGCACTAAAGTGTTTGCTAGGCTATGTAAAGTGCCAGGTAGGTATAAATGAAAAACACATTCTTTAGCTGGTGATAAAGAAAATGTGGAAACAAAAATGCCAACATGACATCCTGGCTTCTGCTTTTTCTCACTCAAAACCATTCTACAGTCCATTTAAAAATGAATGCAGGCTGGACATTTTGGAGGGAAAGTGTTTTCTATTAGACTGTAGCAAAAGATAAAATGATAAAGGGAGGAATCCTGTATCTTTTCTCCAAAATGTGGTATTTTAGAAGTTTGGGATATTCACACAAAGGAACCCTTAAAAAGGTGTTCACCCCTTTCCATCTATTCTGTTCTCCAAAGAGATAAGATGGCTAAAAGCAGGAATTCAAATTCTAATTGGGGGTGGCAGCCTTCAAGCAATGAAAGAATTGTAGAATTTGCACTTCCCATACTAATTCGAACACTGCTATCCTTTGGATTGCACACTCCTTTGGATTTTGCAATGCAATTCTCTGCTCAAAAATTGCTTACAAAAATGTGAATATTAGGGAAAGATGCCTACAAAAATGTGTATATTAGGGCAAGTTGATACAAAATGTGTATGTCAGGGAAAAATCATGTATGAAACTAAATGTGGATTTTTGTGAGGGTTTTAAAATATAAGCACAGACCGATGTGGGACAGAAAAGATTTATGGTTGAATACATGCAGAACTCACACAGACTGGAAACAGACTGATTCACTAATCCTTACTTATGATAACCTTCAAACTATCACTTACATCAATGATAAGCAGCATCTCATCAGGTAAGGAAACTGAGATTCTAAATCTAAGAAGAAGCATCAATATTGCATTGCACCTGTGGCTGCAAAGCGTGCAACACTGGCTGCTGACGTGATTTGGTGGCAATGAATGTTTAGTTACTGATGGAACTAAATAGTTTGTAGTCCAGCTTCTATAAGGAAAGGGAAAGTTGTGAGTTTAGGACTCAGGCCTCACACAGTGCCAACATGAGGATATGGAAGAGGTTCTTTACGAACCTAGAGAAAAGAAGGCCTGTACTCTACGTTCAGGAAGGAAGTGGGTGGGGAAGGGAAATTCGGCAAGCTGGAGGCTGTTACCCAAGAAACCAAAGGGTGTCCAGATTTTGTGGAATCCATGCTGTGTGTTTTGCAGATTGTCAGGCGCCATTCATTCTGTCATCTGTTCACAGATGGAATTTAAAAAAAGAGTGGCTGTGGAAAAGCATTTAAAAAATCTGCAATAAGTTTCACAGCAATTCACATAATTTCTATTCGTATGTAATATTTAGCATATTCCTTGAGCATGGTGTCATATTGTACACACTTCGATCAGCGTACAAACGATGAACAGAGCGCACAAAAAAAGAGTGTGACACGGTGGCTGGAGAGTGATTGGAGACGTATTATATGTATTTTTGTAAAAAGAAAAAGGGGGGGGGGAAGAATGGTGTATGTATTAGCATATTTTATAGTAAGTTTCATACTTTCCAACAAATACATTTGCATAACTGTAAAAGTTTTAAAAAATGGTCTGAAAGTCTGCCACTTCTGCATAACTCAAAAAGACTGGTTTACCACGGAAACTGTGGGTTGAATTCATAGAAATTTGAAGTCATTTTAATCTGCCTTGGGTTTCTCTAGCATCCTGAGAGTTGAGTGTTGATTCTAGAACTTGATGGGGGAATTCTTCTAGCTGTGACTTGTCACTGAATCATTATGACCTGGCATCCCTAAGAGGTAGGCTGACCATATGTACTGTTTTAAATGGGACAATGCCATTTTCTTCATATTTCCCGACCGGCCTGTCATTTTAATATAAATGTCAATTTTGTCGTGTTTTTAATTTTTTTGTGAAAAACTGAACGCATTTATCATAAGGCTCTATGCTAATCAACGCATGCAGTAAAACTACTAGTGTAACAAAAGAGGAAGTTCTGTTTCCTTTGTCCAGCCAGGGCCGGGCTTCTTGAGCTAGCGACGATCAGACTCCGCCCCCTTCTTGTCCGCAGTGGTGGGGAATTCAAGAGGCAGTCGCTAAGCCCCATTCAGCGTGTGGGAGCCAGGAGGGTGAGTCTTACTGTTATTTCTACCATCATTCCGCCCATACAGATTCTCGCTGCCCTACATTCAGTTTGATTCGGACTTTTCAGACTCATATTTCAGTTCAACAGGCTGTTAGCTATTTTTTTATTATAGCGGAACTCTCCGGTGGGACATTAGCATATACCAGCTTGTGATAGCAGTTGGGGTGCTCGTTCCTTTTTTTTTTCTTTTTGGTGTATGTTTATAATTTTTTTGCAGTCTGGCCACTGCAGTCCTGCATTAGAGTGTTCACCGTGGTATGCCATACAGATTTGCTTACTGCTCATGTGATATTTTATAAGTATTTTATATGTATATTTATGAGTGTTTTTTTGTGTATATGCAATAAATTAGTGTTAATCATGGTATATGGTCAAAGGAGAAATCTAGATTAAGTGTTGAGACAATGAGGGCTATGTTAGTTGTAAAACAAAATTGTGTCATGGAGTGTGAGAAGTTTTATGATAAGGTGTTGAAAGACCGAAATTTGCTGTGTAAGATTACTTCATCGGATAAATATTCATGGTACGATTGTGGTAAAATACAGTCCACTCTACGTCTACCTAAATTTTTGTATGAGTTCTGTCACTGAAGAATATTTGTTAGCTCAGTATGTTCATGTAATAAAACTTTTGTTATCATCTTACTTTTTCATGAATACGGAATATTACATAATCCCGTCCCGTTTTTGTCATCCCAATATCCCGTTTTTGTCTCAAGGAAATATGGTCAGACTACTAAGAGGGTAATGAGGACAAAAAAAGCTGCGGGAAGAGGCCGTATTATTTATTTATTTAAATTCTATACCGCCCAATACCTGAAGCTCTCTAGGTGGTTCACAAAAATTAAAATGACAAAGTACAGAAAAAAGAGTATAAAATATAAAAGCTTAAAACTACAGTAGAAAAATGCAACCAGAATAAAACCTAGCAGTAATGCAGAGATTTAAAATACAGCAACAGAATTAAAACAGCAGAGTTGAAAGACTATTACGCTAAAGTGATAAAATGCTAGGAAAATAAAAAGGTCTTCACCTGGCACTGGAAAAAGCACAACGTAGGCACCAGGCAAACCTCTCTAGGGAATTCATTCTACAGCTGGGGTGCCACAGCAGAAAAGGCCCTCTTCCTGGTAGCCACCTGCCTCACTTCCTTTGGCAGGGGCTCCCAGAGAAGGACCGCTGAAGATGATCTTAGGGTCTGGGCAGGTACATATGATTCCACACATTAGTTTGAACTAATCAGCCAGTACTTTGCTTGTGGGCTTCAGGTGTGGTTTAATTCAGCACCAAAACCAAGTTGATCTAACTGACATCACTTAGGACAAATGGAGCTAATACAGAGTGAAGGCAATGAACACAGTGAAAGCCAAAAGACAGCCAAAATAGGAAGGGGGTGTCTTTCAATGCTGATGAAATGTTTTTGAAAATTGCTCCCCACTCCCATTTCGGCTCAGCTCCAGAATTATTCTTCCACAGTTGCAATGTTCTTGACTTTGCTAAACAACCAAGATTTCACTCACTATTTTAGAATATCTAGAATGTAACTAATTTAAGTGACTAATCCTTCAACATTCCACAGTATTAGAGTACAAAATACTCTAATTAATCTTAATTGGCATTTAGCATTTACTAGCATAATTAGGGCAATATTTTGGTTGTCAGGTGAATGTTATGCATTCCTTGATATATATATATATATATATATATATATATACACACACACACACACACACACACACACATATCTAGCACTGACTTTGATGTTGTTTGATTGTGTAGGTGGATGTAACGCAATCACCTTAAGCAATTCCAGGTGAGAACCAAAAGGAGCTGCCAAATTGAATTCTGCAAGGGAAGGCTGGCTACCTGATAGACAGTGGCCAGAAGCTCATACACAGTACTTCAGTAACAAAACAGACACAAACATTAACCTAAGCCTTTCCCTCCTAAGTTTTATATGTTTCACTTTGGTTCGGTCAATTGGCACTGGAGGATGGCACCTGATATTTTGGCTGTTTACTCTAAAAGAGAGTAATAAATGGCTAATAACTTTTAATTAACTTTCCTGCATCACATTACATCCTTGAGGCTTTCCCTAAATATCACCATTATGTCACTACAGCTGGGATGGGCATGTACAAAATATACTATGCATGTCTCACCAGGCACATTTCAGGAGGCATTTTGGTAACTAGGATCCTCCCTGTCTGGAGCTTAAGGATACAATACACTGAAGTCATATCTTTAGATATGTGATTAATACTAACGCTCCTACATGTGGGTTGTGATCCAGCATTCCATGCATGTACGGGGCTCCCGTAGTTAGCTATGTCAGAGAGAGTTCTGTGGGCATATCGGATTAATTCCTATGCCATTGCTTACAGTGGCTGCAGAACAATGGAGTCAAGGTGCAGGTGGGGGACAAGCATGCACAGCTGGAGCTGTTGTAAAACTTTTATTGCAGCCGGTCACCTGGCAGAATGGACAAGCTACTTTCCCATTTAAAACTGGCTTGTCTGTTCAACCAGGTCATTGGCTGCAAGAATAATATAAAGAAAAGTTAAAACCACACCACCTGACATCTCACTGGGCTTTTCTACATGAGGCTGTTCATCCTCTGCATCTATTTTTGGTTTTGGTGCAGATTCGAGATCTCTGCACTACATGAGCAGTGTTTCCTTTCCTGCTTTTCTGCTACATAGCCATTAGATATAGTGGAATAGCATAAATACACAAAAAGAAATTGCATTTTCTTTTTGCCATCAGAAATAATACCCCATTCCTCTGCTCTAAAAAAACCTCGCCAAACGTGTGTTTATGAACAGAAGTGAAACTATAATTTAATGATGCCATCTAAAGAATCTGTAAAAATCATGAGTAGGGAATGATGAGTGAACAATAAATGCCTCATGTAGAAACACCCTATGTTTCTTTCCTGAATTCACTTTGACTATAGTATCTAGGATTACCACCAGTGTTAGACAGAGGCCCTTTTTGCACACAGGATCTGTACCACTGGATAATACCTGGTGCTTTTACAACAAACAGTAGAAAAGTCCTGAATTAAATTGAATACTGAGTACAGTGTTGCGTGTAGCAGATTCTGTTGTTTGAGTGCATGACATATATCACATCAGTGAATGGACTTCCATGCTATTGTGTTTAAATAGTGCAACCTGGCTTGTAAACTGGACCACAATTTCAGTGCCAGGTTTTCAGATGCCCAGAACTGTTGACAGTCTCCTAGAGAAATTTTTGTCAGCGACCGCAAAAGCATCAGAAGAGTGTTATGTAGATGGCTTTCAAGCTTTCTTCAACAGAGATTACAGGCTTTCATTAATCATACAGTTGGCCACTTAGTTACACCCACTGAAGTTGTAGTGCCAAACTAGAACATGTACTCTCGTGAAAGGTAGGAATAGTGCACGTTTTGTTCATCTCTTTGCCACTTTTTTGGCCTTCTTTGTCATATGGGACAGAATTTATTCTTAAAACCAGCTTGACACAATGTGAGTTTAAGGGTGGTGACAGTTTAGGTTAAGAGTAGAACTGGGAGTGAGTCTTTGGCTTCTGTGTCTTTGCATGTATGTGAGAAGAGAATGAGAGGGGAAGCATGTGGTTGTGAATCTGTCTCCTTTGCTATATCATTTTGGTGCCAGCCAGGTCAAGACTTTCTTCTATTCACAGACATTCGAAGGCATATGATGGCGTTTTTATGCATCTGCTGCTTTGGTTATTGATGTTTTAATTCTTTTATTATGAAAAGTAACAAATAAATTCTAATCCTAATCCTGTCTATCCATGGGTAGCCTGAGCATAAGGAAGTAAGAAAGGGGTGGTTTACAAGGAGTGGCACTACTTCAGCAGTGACTAAGGAGATGGTACAATCCACATGGAAGAGCATTTTTGGATGCGATTCCAATCTGCATCAAAAGACACATCCATCCAGGTCAATGTAGCTATTTAAGCATCATGGTGGATAGGGAAGTGAATACAGATGTGCATCTGCATCAGTCAAGCACATGTGAGATGCAAAACATCATTGCTGGAACTGGGAAAATATCACAAATATTTCTGTACAGACAAGGGAATAAACCTCAGCTACTGACTTCTCTAACTCAGCAGTTGAAATAC
Organism: Heloderma suspectum; assembly: GCF_057233095.1. NCBI lineage: Eukaryota > Metazoa > Chordata > Lepidosauria > Squamata > Helodermatidae > Heloderma > Heloderma suspectum. The sequence continues at coordinate 294,726,816 of NC_139459.1, read as the reverse complement.
ACATTCCAGTTGCTGGGCCTGGAGTGGATCACCCAGGAAGGAAATAGCATGTAATGATGACACTGGAGCCAGGTGGAGCTTCAGCTGTTTGGTCCATATGATTTTGCAGCAAGGTGAAGTTTGGCTTTACCTGGGCGTTGCATCTTTCGGTGCAACCCTACGCAAGTTTGCTCAGAAACAAGTCCCAACAAATTAAAGTAGGATTTTGTTGTTTTTCAGCCGTTCAGTCGTGTCCAACTCTTCGTGACCCCATGGACCATAGCACGCCAGGCCTTCCTGTCCAGCGCTCTCTCCTGGAGCGTGCTCAAGTCCATAAAGTAGGATTACTCACTTGTAAATGTGTTTAGGATTGCAGCCGCAGTAACTGGCTTTGGGCTTGTGCACTCCAAATAGGACTCTGTCTTTTCTTCATTGTATTGGAAATTGACAAGATGTAGCATCTGACCATCCAGCATCCCATGTACAATTCAACTCAGCAATGCTATATATAAAGCTGCTGCTATTCCTCCCACCGCAAGCCCTAATCCAGCAAGGTTGATCTGTACACTAATTGCTTTTCTATGTCTGCTGTTGAACACGCTAAAAAGTACTGTGGGAAGAAATCATGTGCTACATAAACACTGAGAAATAAATGATGGGCATCATCAATTCTGACAGCACTCATCACTTGGTGGTGCTTGCAGTGGTGGAACTGTCACTGTCACTGTCAGCAAAATTCTACATACCGCAAAACTGTGGTGCCTCACCTACACTTGGAACAGCAGTTCTTACAGGATGTTTTAATATGTGCCTTCTTAAATCAGTGAGAAATAGCCAAGACCTCTGGATGAGTAAGTTCTGGTAGAAGATGGATTCCTGGCCATGTACCGTTCCTTTCAAAAGGAGCAAGAAAATAATACATTATCACCAATACACTTACAGATCTTAGCAATTAGACCTCTTGTTGCCATCCTCATTGGCCAGGAATAACCTTAAGAATCTGAATGCATGTACTATGAGTCTATGACAAAGAAGTTTAAAGAGACATTCTGTCCTGTTTATAATTAAGAGGTATACTGACTTCTTCCTCCAGGCTGACTTGCCCTGCAGTATTAGGGCTTGCTGGGAAACACATGTCAGTAAAGGAATGCAACTTGCTCAGGTGTTTGAAGATTATTCAAGAATTTTCCTTTCCTCTTCACTCTCAGCCTTCTCTATTTCAATAAAGCTGACTGTTTACACATATATTATGTGCTTATACTTTATGTGTGTGACTGCATACTTAAAATGAAGATAAATTGATTCTACTGAAAGTGGCTCACACATTAAAAAAGAAAATAAAATATAAAAGCAGAAAGTATTGAACAGTAATCTGAGGTGCCAAGAAAAATCATGTCAATATTTGAAATTCATAAGAACACTCCAAGATCTAGGTCAAATCATCATTTTCTGGAAGGATATAACAGTAAATAATAAAAAATACCATATATCATGTTTGTGTTCATTTTATTTGATTTTTAATCTTTGGTTTATCATTATCACTCTTGTGATTTTTTTTTCTTGGAAGACACAAGTATTTTTTAAAACTAGGGCCTAATTAATTAAAATTCAATTAAATTTTAAAATGTCCACAAAATAGTGAAAAGTTAATTTAAGGAAATGTTGTAAAGCCACAAATGCATTTTAAGCCCCCCCACAATTGTTTTATGATTTTATATAACCAAATATCTATACTGCAAAGTTAAAAAGATATGCAATCTTGAGCAGAGCTCAAAGCTTGAGAAGCTCATATTAATCTTTTCCCTATCAATTAATAATATATTTTACAAAGTAGCCAGAGGTGGTTCACATTAAAGAATGTAACAGATACCCAATACACTCAGTTTTTTAAAAATTTGTTCTACATATGAAATAAAACATGTTACAGCAAAGAATGAAATTTGATGAGGATTCTACCTTAAGGACAAAAAAAGAATCACCTTTTATAATAACAAATAGTTGGAACCGGTGCATTGCTTTAGTGACATTGTTCACTTCAAGACAAGTCCAAACTGTTCAACATTATGAAAACTCTGCCTATTGCTTTGTAACAGAAAATTTATTACCCCCAAATCATTTACAACAGACAGCATGCATTCCAAAACTGATTTGTTACTTTAGGCCACAACAACTCACTTTCAAAGTCTAAGGAATTCATTATATTGTACAGGAGGAAGAGCATGAATGAAACAACTCACTGGAAGCTGGTTTTAATGAAAATTTACTCTAATATCTGCAGCCTCAGTTCAGACAAGCTGCAGCCTTGTTTGTAATTTGGCAGACAACAACCCAGGTACACTACAGTTGATACAAAGCTGGGTTTTCCAGGCCTCAAGTCCACTGGTTAATCTTCTCATTCCTTCCACTCGGTACTTTGCAACATTCCCATGCACTTATAGGTTTACTTCAGGGATGGGAAAGTTGTGATGGCCCCAAACAACTCCAGATGTTTTGGCCAACAGCTCCCATCGTCCCTTACCATTGGCTATGTTGGATAGGACAGATGGCAGTTATAGGCCAAAACATCTAGATGGCCACAGCTTTCCCAACCCTGGTTTATTTAGGTCAAATCTGAAGAGGATTTGGTGCACTCCCAACTTCCCACATATTTTTAGCTTGGGATGGCATTTCTACACGGGTCATGCAGAGAGAGTATGTTTTATTTACATGTGGACACAAGCATCCAGAGTTCAAGGCTTTCCCACTATTATTCATCTATATATCCCACCTTTCCTTCAAGAACCATGTTGGTGTACATGGTTCTCCTCCTACCCATGTTATTCTCACAACAACCCTATGAGATAGTTTAGACTAAGATGCAATGACTGGCCCAAGGTCACCCAGTGAACTTTATGGCCGAGTGAGGATGTGAACGTGGGTCTCCCCAGGTCTAGTCCAACACTCTAAGCATTACAGCAGCCTTGTCCAGCCTGGTGCCCTCTTGTACTACAACCTCTATCATCCCTAATTATTGGCCATGCTGGCTGGGGCTGATGGGAGTTTTGGCACTAAGTTGGGGAAGGCTGAATTACACCATGCTGGCTTCCAAGATGTTGGAATTGAGATTTCATGCTATGAAGGTTCTGGAGAAGATAGGGTTTTGAGGAGAGATTTTGAAAAGAATGGAGGGATCCCTTTTTGAGCAATATGGTATAGTATGACAGAAAGAAAGCATATGGGAAAGTGACAAGTAGACTACCAAGATAGGATTGCCTACAGTGTATGGCTGGTGTGCACGCGCATGCACACACACACACACTGTATCTAAGGTAAGGCTGAACTCAAATAACAATATTCACAGTAGTCACTGTATTAATTGTGCTCTTACAAACTTTAGACTTCACGATTAGACGAGCTCTTGTGGGCAGCCTTGATCTCAGAAGCAAAGCAGGGTCTGCCCTGGTTAGTACTTGGATGGGAGACCACCTGGGAATCAGGCTTCCTGCACTGAGCAGGGGGTTGGACTAGATGGTCTTGTAGGACCCTTGCAACCCTATGATTGTATGAATCTATGAATCTTCACTTGTTTAATTAAAAAAAGGAAAGATTGTGGCACCTTTAATGCTAATAAATTCATTGTGGCATAAGCTTTTGAAAACAAGAGTTAATTTCAACTGATCTAGATGTGGGATCTGGAGTCCACAAATGTTTGTGCCACAATCAGTCTGTTAGGGCACAATTCTCTGCATGTTTAGGCAGGGAAAAAAGTCCTACAACTCCCAGCATTCCCCAGCCAGACATGCTAAGAGTTATAGGACTTCTTTCTGTCTAAGGGCTCCTTCATATGGAGCTTGTATCCTCCTATTGAGAGGTTACTCACAAAATTTTGTGGGTTCTTTAGGTGACATCGTGAACCTCCATGGTGTCTCCTGCACTAAATGACCTTTATTCCATTTTTTTAAAAAGATAGGAGATAATGAGCTATCAAATTACAGCACTTGAGTTCCCTCCGTGAAAAAGGAAAAGCCGCAATAAGAGGAGCTAGACCAATGAAATATATGGAAGACTCAGATAAGGGCGGTAAGGGGGGGGTGCACGTAAAGGGGTCCATCATGATCCTGCATTTAAATCGGAAGTAGAATGTCCCATTTTAAATGCGGGGTTTTAGGCTGGTGTAGAGATGCTCTAAATGTGCATAGGATTGGGCCCTTAGTCTTTAAGATGCCATATGACTCTTTTGGGGCTTTGCTGAAACAAAGTAACACAGCTACCCCCCTGGAACTGGTCAAAACTGAAACTTGCTCTTTTACCACAGTTATCACCCGTGGCTAAATGAATTCATCCTTTGAACTGTAAAGAACAAATACACAAAGCTAATAAATATAACGCAGCTATTACCTGCGTTCTTTGATTTATAATTCCTTTATACACTTGAGGATATATTTCCCCCTTCTTTGAGCTGACTTCATCTACTACCTCTAAGATGAATGTGAAAGTACTACAGTTTAGGGCTTGATACTAAAAATAGGCAGTTTGTGTGACACATACATCTTTCCCTCCCAAGTATTTTTTTTCCAAGCCATGTCCTGCTCTCACCATTCTGTCCAACAGAATCCCTGGTCTGTGGTGAGTTTCATACCCCCTGGAAGCCGCTTGTATAAATCAGCTGCAGACAGCATGGGCAATAGTCAGGGATGATAGGAGTTGGAGTCCAACAACATCTGGAAGGCCACCCCTGCTCTAGCTGTGTAGCAGCATTCACAGACTCGCCACCCCTCCCCGCAATCAAGGACGCTCCAAAATGTACCCAACAAAGCAAGGAGGAAGTTTCTGCTTTTGAAATCTCCTCACATGTTACACTGCTCACACAAAAAGACCACTCCCACGTAGAGTGGTCACTTGTGAACTGCCATAAAAGAGGACATGGATCACCAAAAAAGAGGACAAAAGAGGACACCTACCTGCACAATATTTGCATATGCTAATTTAAATTTATAAATGCAAATTTATAAATAATTGTTTATTAGAATAAACAATTTTATAATAGAAATGTTATAGCAGAAATAGAAATACAGCGCAGATCGCCATAGTGTGGAAGGCTGTGACCAGGCGGCCTGTGTGCCTTGCTCAGTCTGCTGTCCGGATGCTACTGATGAGCAGCTTTGAGGCCGCTGGGCTCTTCCTTTAAACAGGACTTGACTGCACAGCTCTTCAGAGGGCCGTCCTCTGGCAGCCCTTCAAATAGAGGACTGTCCTCTGTAAAAGAGGACACCTGGCCAACCTACTTCCCATGAGAGAAAAGAAGACAAAATAAGTAGCAGCAGCAAAAAAAGAGAGAATGTGGCCTTATAAAAGGGGAACATTTAATTTATTCCATTTAGACACCACTTTTCTGCAAAATAAATTCCAGCGATGACAGATACACAAATTTCCCTGAAGAGAGCAATTAAGGCTACAATCCTACCCCATTACATGGGAGTAAACCCCATTAAATGAAATGAAACTGACTTCTGAGTAGATATGTATAGGTTTGTGCTTTAAGTCATTCTGCCCCCTCCCCCTTTTGATAAGTTAAATCAGGTACACTTTTTTATATTATGTCAGGGAGTAGCTTTTCATAATAGAGTAAAAAGTCAGCCAGTTCTGTTGGATCTGGAGGCTAGCATAGAATACCTCAACTTAAATTAATACATTTCCCTATCATTTAGGAATGTTTAGCTTTCTATATATCACAAACCTACATATTTTGCACTGTGTCATCCCAACTTAGTGGCTTAATACTGTAATTTTTAGAACCATAAAACAGGATATAGTGGTATGGCAGGTAGGTCTAGTATTACTTTTATCAGGTCAAGACTCCGAGGCAACTTCCATCTCTGTAGAGTTGTGCAAAAGTCAAAATGGCACCAGATGCAGTTTCTTCTGTCAATGCCTTGGAAAAAGATGTATCTAGGGACATTTTCCCAGGCAACCTGGCAAAGAAAGGAAGCTGGCATCTTATTAACCAACTAGACATAAGTGGATGATATGGCCCAGAAATAGGTAGGAAACTCAGAAAATCTATGCCACGACTACGATATATTCGGCAATAAGGTTGTGTTCACTTTAAACAGATCAAATTGCAAGGTATGTTACCTATTAGGCTAATTGGCTTAACTATATTTTTAGCAGATCTGAGATCCTGAACTTGAACCCATTCATCCTTAAATTTCTAAGGCCACTGAAGCAAGAAAAAAAATGTTATTAATAAAGATTTCAAGCAGAAGGGAAATATCTCAAGTCTTGCTTTAGTTTTGGAAAATATTGTTTGCTTCCCAAACTCATTGTCCTGCAGTGACTAATATGAGGCTGCAGTTTATGGGTTTAAGTTCAAAAGGATGTGTTTCTAATTTTCAAAACAAGCAAGCTGTAAAGCGTTTTTGCTTATACAAAGTAGTAGCGTGCTAACAGATGGGCAGGCAGCACCACACAGAATGTCAGTATAAGGATCCATCATCAACCTTTGTTACACCAAAGCCTCCCTTAGCCAGGTGTTGAAAATGTGCTCGGAAGGGCAAGCTCTTAAAGGCCTAGAGTCTTTTTTTCTTGTTTCCCCTTCATGTTTCTAGTGACTTAGTACATCAGAAGACAGATGAAAACTTAAGATTTTGAAATCACTAGCTGTATTTTTTTCATAGGGCAAATGCAAAATGTATATGCAGCTTATGCATGGAATAAATCAAAATGGAACTTTGATAATGAAATTGTATCATTATCCCACGGCCCATCTTTTGGGATAACTATTCAAATAGGGTCTAGAAATGAGGGGGGAATGGAGGTTCCATGTTCTGAGAGTATACCTCCACTTACCAGATGCAGGGGACAAAGATAATGGATGGCTGTCTTCGACATGGCTTGCTTATCTATGGCCAGACAGATACTTTTAGGAAACTTTTCCTAAACATATCTGTCTGGCCACAGATTGAAACAGAATACTGGACCAGATAAAACTTTGATCTCATCCAGCAAGCCTCTTCTTACATTCTCAATATTGCTTATCAGTGGCTTCTTGTCAACCTGGACAAAAGGATTCTGTCCTGGTTCCAGTGTTGTTTAGCATCTTTATAAATGACTTGGACAAAGGAGTATAGGGGACAATTGTCAGATCTGTAGATGACACCAAACTGGATGGGGGAAGGTAATACCTTAGAAGAAAGAAACAGAATTCAAGATGGCCTTGATAGGATCCAAATCTATGGTATTGTTATCATTATATTTAATACATTTATATACTACTTACCATATTTAAAAACATTTCTAAGCAGTTTATAACAAGAATACATTTAAATACATTAACACAAAACATTTGTAACAGCATTTAAAACCAAGGCCTCCCAGCAACATAATTAAGAAGCTGACTGGGCAGCACAATCAATCAGCGAAGGAGGCCTGGTAAAGAGATGGGTCTTCAGTTGGCACCTAAAGCAAAACTAACAAAATCAATTTCAACAGAGATAAATGTAACGTCCTGCATTTAGGTAGGAAGAATCAAATGCACAAGTGTGTACCTGGCTTGACAGCGGTACATGTGGAAAGGATCTAGACATTTTAGTATATGGCAAGCTAAATCTGTGTCAACAGTGTGATGCGGTGGTTGAAAAGGCGAACATGTTTCTAGGCAGCATCAACTGAGGTATAGTGTCCAAATCATGAAAACTAATGGTATGACTTGATTCTGCTTTGGTCAAACCTCACCTGGTGTACTGTGACCAATTTTGGGCACCACAATTTAAGAAGGACATTGACAAACTGGAACATGTCAGGAGAAGGGCAACAAAGAGAGGCCTGAAGACCAAGTCTTATGAAGAAAGGTTGAAGGAGTTGGGTATGTTTCACCTAGAGAAGAGATGTTTAAGAGACAATATGACAGCCATCTTCAAATATTTGAAGGGATGTTACATAGATGATGGAGCAAGTTTGTTTTTTCTTGCTCCAGAGGTTAGGACTCAAACCCATGGGTTCAAATTACAAGAAAAAGGATTTCGACTAAACATCTGGAAGGATTTCCTGACAGTACAAGCTGTTCCACCATGGGACAGACTGCCTTGGAGGTGGTGAATTCTCTTTTGTTAGAGGTATTTCAGCAAAAGCTGGTGGGCACCTTGCTGTAATTGTAGATTTGCTGCTATGACAGAGGGCTGAACTACATGACCTTCCATCTCTGCGGCTCTATGATTTCATGGCCAAGTATTTACTATTTAGGACTATCAGGACTACATGCAACGTATGCAGTAAGCACATTTGTAATCATTTGTAAATACTTCTGAACTTTAATTTTCCATGGGAGGAGAAATCCTACGGCCCCTTGACAGCATCTGGGGGAGGGGGGCAAAGGATATTTCAGATTCCTGGGTCTGAGGTCAAGAACAGTGATCCGACCTTGGACCCAGGAATCTGTGCTCCCAGCTCCTCCGCCCTGCAGCCAGTGCAGACAGGACCACACCAGCTGCTTCTCTGAGGTCACAAAAGTGACCTTGGGGAGGAGGGAAAGGGGATGTTTCTGTGGGCGGAGAGGGGACTGGGGAGACCTTAGGCAGTATCCCCAGCCTCCTTCCCTCCCCTTCTGCAACATCCCAGCTAGACAGGCAAAAAAGCCCATCTAGCTAAAATGAAGTGGGTGGTGTGGCGGAGGTGACAACCGCCTTCACTGCATCTTTCGCTTTGTGCTGGAAGCTCTTAAGCCTCTGAGTTTGGAGGCCTATGAGTATCAAGGGCAGATCTCATAGGACTGTGCTCTAAAATATCATACATTGTCTGCCTGTATTTCTGATACTTCAGTTTTCATCTTCGTAAATCTCATGTAATGTGCGTTTGGTATAAAATTAACAGCCTGCTCACCCTTACTTTTCAGTCATTAGGAAGATTTCTGTCACTGCAGCAAATGAGTTGCTCAGTGATGCAAAGAAAGAACTGTGTGGACAGGATCTCCTGAACAAAATCTAAAACTAGATTATCTAATGTCAGCTGAAACATAATGCTTTCTAGTAGAGACAGTTCACACATTTGGCAGAGAGTCATCAAGTGCTCAATAGATTCAATATGCACATGCAAATTTACCTTACATTTTCAATGAAATGGAGCAGTCGAAGGGTTAATCAAGAATTCCATGAACTTGTACTGTGTCCCTTGCTGGAGAAAAGGGATAGGTACAATACAGGTATCTTTTTTGCACCAAAGTACAGTTAATAGCAGCTTCAGGAAAGACAGTTTTGATTGGGGAAATTAAGAGGATTAATCCCCTCACCCCAGTTTTGCTGATCAATCTGATTTTGGGGAGCCCCACATCTGTTTTATAGTTTTTTAAAAGAGATTGGCTGATCCATATCTCATGTCATGTGATTTGATCGTTTCATTTAAATCATTTAATTCTTTGTTCTTTCCCCCACTCCACCCACACATAGATACCTTATGCACTTTTGCGCAAGGGTGGAATAGGAATTCCATAATGGATTAATTAACAACACCACTACTCCAGAAGTTGTCATTGTCTAGTTTAACTACTTCTAGCTGGGTTTTTGTTTTTTGTTTTTCATTTACCAGTAGGGTAGCTTGTTGTCTTATTCTTCACTGTGTTGGTTTCAGGACTATGGTTATAAGAACAACTTTGATTTGCCACTTCCCCTCTGCTGGTCTTTAGACAATATTTCAAAATAATTCAAAGCAACTTGGCATTCAGCCTATTAAAAAGTACATTTAAGACCTTTGCAAACAGAGGAGAGGCTAAGGGAAAAATGCCCTAAGTGGCATCAGAAATCCCTGAACAGCAAGCAAAACCTTGGTAGCAATACCAGGAGACTTTTTCCAATGCTTCAGCTTTACCCTCCTTTATTGTGTATTGAATAACATGTGGACTATGATGGGATTAAACTGTTACGAGGCCTTCTGACATGGCTATATTCAGAAAAGGGGAATTCCAGCAATTGCTATCAGTAATTCTCTGCCAGCAATCATTAGAATATATTAACGTAGTAAAGCGACTAATCAGTAGTATGTGGTTGTACTATACCAATTCATTTGTAAAATATTTTGTGGACAAACATCAACAATGCCAGCATATGGCTTCTTTTGGATGGCTACTGAAAAAGCACGAATGGACCTCGACAGTGTTTTGAGCCCGATTCTCATTATATGAACGCATTCAACTAAATTCAACTCATATCCAGGTAAACTGCTTGATATTCATCTGTTACATTTGGCCTAATACAGTTATCCTTGCACCTCTTCAGTCAAAAAAGCTGTAGTCCAAACTTAATTTTAATAGCTCACATTGTTCTCCACAATATTTGAGAGATTTGGAACTCACTCAAACTATATTTGTGCTCAGGGCTGGTGTCAGCACCTGGCATCTTCGGGCAGCTGCCAGGGCCCCAGCAGGGCCCACTACTGATTTCTGTCCTGAATCTCCTTTAAAAAAAAAATTGGCCTGGTGCTCTGAGGAGACCCGGTTGGCTGAATTTAACTCCATTCAAGATTCCCAACTCTGGCTTTAATGCAGGTGCTTTTCTACACATGGGAGCATTGCAAAGTACAAAGAGTCTTGTGGCACCTTAAAGATTAACAAATGTATTATAGCATAACCTTTCATGGACTACTTTCTCAAATGCATGATATCCTGAGCTATCCTGAGTTACAACTATGCTATATATACACACTCATGGTGGTGGTGCATTTCTCTACCAAGCAAGTAGCTCCTCCCACCACTGGTGTGGGCTTAACTACATTTGCCCCAAAACAAGGGTCTTGCTTCAAGGATCCAGCCAACTTATAATAAGCTTTTCTACACATGGGAGCATTGCAAAGTACAAAGAGTCTTGTGGCACCTTAAAGATTAACAAATGTATTATAGCATAACCTTTCATGGACTACTTTCTCAAATGCATGATATCCTGAGCTATCCTGAGTTACAACTATGCTATATATACACACTCATGGTGGTGGTGCATTTCTCTACCAAGCAAGTAGCTCCTCCCACCACTGGTGTGGGCTTAACTACATTTGCCCCAAAACAAGGGTCTTGCTTCAAGGATCCAGCCAACTTATAATAAGCAGCGCCATGCTGAAAACTTCTCCCACATTATTTCCTACCATTTTCGTTCAAGTGGATAGAAAAGAAATTGCTTTCAAAAAGAAAATTAAAGAAGAAATTTTGGAAAATTTCATGGGTTGCGTTCAGGGTTCTTGTGCTTCCTTTACTTAAGAGGTGACTGTGGAGTGTCCTGCCTTTCACTGTACAATCATCTCCCAGCACCTGTATTAGAGATAAGATGTATCCACAATTACCCCTCAGAAATTTAACATTTGGAAAGTCCTGAGGAAAGTGCTGAACCCTAAAAAATAACAGCTAGAGCTGAGCCAACATTTCTCAGAGGAAATGTTTTCTCAGAAACGTCCTGAGATTTTTCTTTTTCTTACCCCCCAAAAAATAAAAGGCCATTTTGCAGAATTTCCTCAAATTCTCTTCCCCATATTTTGGTAGGTTTTGTCTTCCCTCTCTCCCCCGCCCATCACCCCATGTCCTGGAACAATGCTAGGTATGGGGTATTGCAAAGAACGCAAAATGGGGGCCAGACTGTCATCATGGTTGCTGCTGTTGCCACTTGAAGATGTGCAAAAAACCCAAAACCCCTTAGGAAAAGAAAGAAGCTGTGCTACAATGCTTGCCGATGGCGAGCCCTACTTGGGAGAAATGGTTGGAGAATTTCTCCTCCACCCGAGAAATTCGGTGAAACTCTTCTCCCAATTTCTCTGCCCACAAATAGAGTGGAGAATTTTAAGAGGTCGTCTGAGCACAGCTCTAATAGTAAGTAAATAGGACAGGCCTCTATGGAGGTATGCTTAGCCTTTAGAATGTGGGAAAGAAGAGAATGGAGAGCATCTTAACTGCAATCTCCCCAGGAGAGGCTGGCATGGAAGCATCCACTCTCTTCCGTAGTTGTGTAATGTGTAGTTTGGCCTTCTGGCCCACTTCATAAAACCTTGTTTTCACATGGAAGCTGAGCTAACTTTCTCAAAAGATTCACAATATAAGTCTTGTAAATGGGTTGACATTGTTTGCAAAACAATGCATCTTTGCTCAAACTACTTTTAGAAGATTTTTTTCAGAACATGTTGTGCCATGATTTAAACTATCACTGAACCTTTCACAAGAGTAGTTCATCATGTGACAAGCTACTGGAATAATCCATGGTGTTAATTTTGAAGTAGGAAAAAAGCAACTTTTGAATTGTTGTTAATTGTTATTAATTTTTGTTATCAAATGCCCATTTTCTTTATTAGCTTCTCCAAAATACATGCCATCTGTTACAGACCTCAGTTTACCTCTGCTAATATTTATACAACAAACACATCATTATTTAAACTACAGCTTAATTGCAGTTGCATCATTCAAATTAAAATACACTTTAATTGTCTTTAATTTTATGTGGCTGCAAATACAGTTAGTCACACCCCCAGAACATCTCTTTGAAGAATCTAGTAAATAACTCATCAGGGCCTTATAACTATATTGTTACTTGTAGAGCATTAATCAAAACAAATATCCCATAGGCATGTATGTGAAATCCCTGAGGAGTTCAGTGGGAGTTAGGAGAACATGTAGGAATGTAGATTATATCTCCCAACATTTCTGACTTTTTGAAGCAATGCTAACTGGTAGTAGCTCTTGATCTGATTACACAGTATAAGAAGAGGAGCTCTGTATGATATAGTAAACTCATCCTGAATATTTGTTGGTGAGAAAAATTACACTCCAGAATAACCCTGCCCTTTGGAACACAATCAGACAATACAAGCCGTTTCAAATATAAGAATCACAACCTGCTTTCATAACTGATTTAGGGCCAAACTGCATGTTACATGGGAAGGTCCATCACTGGGGCTCCCAATTTAATGTTCCTTCTTCCAAAAACTGCCAAAGGGTGGCTCCAACTTTGGACTGTAGCCATGGGGAGGGGAGGCAGGATCTGGCCCTTTCCCCGGAGCTTTCATCTTGATTCAGATCAGGTACCCCGTGTGTCTGCTGTTTTAAGAAGAAAATTATGTTGGGAGTTCTAATCACAAAACACCAGTGTAACATGTTGTTTGGCCCTTACAATCCATACATGTAGAGCCAGGATAGTATTGTGGCTGTGTGCGACCTAGGAGGTTCCCAGCTGAAATCTCATATCATATGAATCTATCAAACTGCCTAATACCAAGTCAGAATGATAGTCCAAGTAGGCCAGTACTGTTTACTGTGGTTGGCACTGGTTCTCCAGAGATTCAAAGACCTAGCTACCTGAGATCCTTTAACTGGAGGTGCCAGGACCTTATGTACAGAAAGTATGTGTTCTACCATTTTGCTAGGGCCCCTCCTAAGTGGATTTAGGCGGGGCCCTAGCAAAATGGTAGAACACATAATTCTCTTGGCCTCAGCCTTTCCAGTTCTGTAATTCGGGTAGCCACTTGTGAATTGCCAAAAAAGAGAGCACGCATGACCAAAACAAGAGGACAAAAGAGGACACCTATTTGCATAATATTTGCATATGCTTATCTATATATCTATATATCTATATATACATACAAATTTAGATATAATTATTATTTAAGCAGAAATACAGTACATCTCACCTAGAGATGGGATGTTCGAACTTGCCAAAATTATCCAAACATCACTTCAAAGCTCGGTTCAGCACACTCCCATTTTTGTTTGCGACCTGTTTTTCGTTAGAGTAGGAAAGGTGCACTTTTCAAATGGGGGAAGTGTACATTTCTGTAAGCGTTTTCCAAAGTGTGCACTTTCTCCATTGCCTGAAGTGTGAAAATGCTTTTTTTTAAAAGTACATTTCATAGTCCACGCTTTTTTAATGCATTTTTGAATGAAATCACAAGTTCGGGAAAGTCGTGTGAACATATTTTCAAAAAAATGCTCTCCCATTCACAGCTGCATTTGGGGTTGTGAATGGGGCATGTTTGGTTGATTTGCAAATGGAACCAAAATTCTCATCCATCCCCAATCCCACCATAGTGGCCAGGTGAGCTGTGTGCCTTGCTCAGCCTGTTGTCCAGGTGCTATTGATGGGCAACTCTGAGGCCTCTCCTCTTCCTTATGGATGGGCAACTTTAAAGCCTTTGCAGTAGTCCTTGTTTATACTGGACTTGGGTTGGACAGCCCTTCAAATAAAGGATGTCTTCAAAACAGACAACAGTCCTCTGGCATCCTTCTTTAAATAGAAGACTGGCCCCTGTAGAAAAGGACACATGGCCACCCCATGTGCGCTATAAGGATAATGATACTGGCCTATCTTGAAGGATTCTCATAAAGCCCTTCGTCTCAGTCAGGGAATGAGCTTTTCCAAAGCTGCCATCAAGTCAGAACCCTGTTGGGACATGCTTAGTGAAATGAATGGCAGACTCGTCTTGGATTTCAGTTCTGGACTAGCAGGGTTAGTTTATGTAAGAATTAAGTTTTATTTGCAGGCTGAAGGCTAAAGTGGTGAACCAAAGGGTAATTTTGAGGAGTGATTTGCAATATGATTCAGATGGCCAGCAAATGCCTAGAGTGGGCTTGGCCATCAGGGCTTCTGGTCCCTGCTCCCAACCTTCACATCTTTTTCACTTTTTCAAGGTATTTTTATTCTGTTTGTCTTCAAAAGCAAAAAACAAAAACCCTTTCCCAGTGCAGCATATAGCAAATGGGACAATACAAAAATATAATATATAGTAGTAAAAAAGGGCAACCAGAATTTTTAAGGGGCTGGAACAACTCCTCTAGGAGGAAAGGTCACTATTCATGTGGCTTTATGGCTTAGGAAAAAAAGGGTGAGTAAGAGAAACATGATAGAGGTGTATAATGTAGAGAAATTGGATAGGAAGATGTTTTTCTCCCTTTCTCATAATACTAGAACCTGGGATCATCCCATGAAGCTGAATGGTGGGAGATTCAGGACAGACAAAAGGAAGTACTTCGTCATACACTGCGTAGTTAAACTATGGAATTCGCTCCCACAAGATGGAGGGATGGCCACCAACTTGACACCTTAAAAAGATTAAACCAATTAATGGAGGATAAGGTTATCAATGGTTAGTAGTTATGATGGTTATGATCGCCAGCATCAGGGACAGTATGTTTTGTATACCAGTTGCTGCGGAACACAATCAGGAGGAAGGAGGTTTTACATTCATGTCCTGTGTGTGGACTACCCATGGGTTGGCCAGCCACTGTGTCAACAGAATGCTGGACCAAATGGACCTTGGGTTTGTTCCAACAGGGCTATTCTTATGTTCCTAAAATTCAATATAATAAATATATTCTAAATTATTATAATAAAATAACAAAATGGTACCAAAATAACATCATCATCTGACCATCATCATCTGGTACCAAAAGAGCCATTGTGGTATAGTGGCTAGAGTGTTGGACTGGGAGCCAGGAGAACTGGGTTCTAGTCCCCATTCGGCCATGGAAGCTCACTGGGTGATTTTGGGCCAGTCACAGACTCTCAGCCCGACCTACCTCACAGGGTTGTTGTTGTGAGGATAACATGGAGAGGAGAAGGATTATGTATGCCACCTTGGGCTCCTCAAAGAGGAATAAAGGCGGGATATAAATGTAATAAATAAAATAATAATAATAAAATAATAATAATAAAATGACATCAGCATGGGTACCTGGTATGAGAGCATTCTGCAAATGGGGCATCGCTATGGAGAAAGCCCTTTGCCTTACTGTCATTCTGATTGGAGGAAGATGATCTCAGCATACAGGAAAAGGCATTGCTTTAGGTATCCCAGTCCCAAGCCACGGAAAACCTTTAAAAGTAAGCACCACCACTTTGAATTGCACATTTTCATCTGATCTTCTGTAAAGAGCCTACAGCCATACCAAGTGTACATGTGCACTCAGTGGTGGAACACATACATTGCATGCAAAAGGTCCCAAGTTCAATTTCTGGCATCACCAGGTAGAGCTAGGAAAGAATCCTGCCTGAAACCCTGGAGAGCCATGGCCAGTCAGCGTCTCCAATAGAAGGATCAACGGTCTGACGTGGTATAAGGGAACATCCTATGTTAACAAGATCAGATGAATGCCTGATGTTCTGGAGCAGAGACAGCAGGTGCAATCCCAACCCTGCTGCATGCATTCAGTGGTCTTCTGAACAGGCCTACTGATAAAGCACCATGAAGGCAGTAGATTGCAATTAAGGTTAAGAAGAAAGTGTTAGTTTGCATTTTTCTTCTATTGTAATATGGGGTTGTGGGCCTTGCAAATGACAAGTACTGCAGATATTTAGAAATAATAAAATCTCCTGTCACTGTTAACCTGGGGAAAAATACCCAAAATCCTAACGCACATTTTAAAATAAGTTTCACATAGAACCACAAGCACAAATATGCCACAGGATACAACAATGGTTTGGCCAAACAAGCACCAATTACGAACACTCTAGCTGGTCAAGCCATTTTAGAAAGAACAGTGCAGAAGATGGATGAGCACAGCATTTACTTTTGTGTAAAAGGGAGCCCAGCTATAGATCAGAGTGTGTCCAGCAGAAAGACATTATTCAAAGGGATAAAAACCTTATGCAAGCTTATAATTATGGGGCTGCTGGCATGGATCTTGTCTCTGTACATACAGATTTGGATTAGGGAGTAAGAGACGGCCACTGGTGAACTGGCTGTGCAGCTGGCATATCATTACTTCACCGAACATTATGGAGAGCGATAAATCATCCAGCGCTTCAGGGATTAGGGAATCCTGCCAAATCCTCAAGAATGTCTGACACTTGATAAGAAACAAATATATGAGTTAATGCTATTTAGGTTCTATGCTTCTCTTTAAGAAAGTATGGCCAGTATTTATATGCCGTGTTCTTAGGATGTCAGAATATTTTATACCACTGTCTTGACCTGTCCTATGATATCCCAGCTGTAAAACCATGACATACTAATGCTGCAGACATATAGATCCTTAATGTTTAAGGCATCCAATGTGTCTTCCAAAACCATGGGTGTTGGTTAAATCAAGACCCCAGGGCAAAAGCCTTGATCCCCCCCCCCCTCCCACACACACACAATTCTGTTCCAATACAAAGGACTGTGCGTAGACTCTACAAATTCAGGCTTTAATTCATGTGACACTCCTGTTCTGAATGCACAAAAGGTTGATAAACAAAGGCTGTCAACTGCTTAAACATCTTGTAACTGCTTAATTAACTAATTAAATTTCCATGCAAGTTATACATTGCAAAATCTCAATAACATTTCAGTTTGTTTGTTTGTTTGAGGATCCTGAACAAAAGTGACAGTTTCTCTTTATGAGATAATTTAATATTTTAAACTAGATCTACCACTCTTTGCTCCCCTTCATGGATCACTGCCTTATTGTGGCGAAGGGGCTTGCGTAACTCAATGAAGCCATAAGCTATGCTGTGCAAGGTCACCCAAGACGGACAGGTCATGGTGGAGAGTTTGACAAAATGTGGTCTACTGGAGAAAGAAATGGCAACCCACTCCAGTATTCTTGCCAAGAAAACCCCATGGAATGTATCACAAGGCTAAAAGATATGACGCCGGAAGATGAGCCTCTCAGGTCGGAAGGTGTCCAATATACTACTGGGGAAGAGCAGAGGGAATTTCCAAGTAGCGCCAGAAAGAGTGAAGCGGCTGGGCCAAAGCCGAAAGGACACTCAGCTGTGGATGTGTCTGGTGGTGAAAAGAAAGTCCAATGCTGTAAAGAACAATATTGTTTAGGAACCTGGAATGTAAGATCAATGAATCAAGGTAAGCTGGAGGTGGTCAAACATGAGATGGCAAGATTGAACATTGACATCTTGGGAATCAGCAAACTAAAATGGACAAACATGGGCAAATTTAATTTAGGTGACCATTATATCTACTCCTGTGGGCAAGGATCCATTAGAAGAAATGGAGTAGCACTCATAGTCAACAAAAGGGTGGGAAAAGCAGTACTGGGGTACAATCTCAAAAACAATAGAATGATCTCAGTACGAATCCAAGGCAAACCATTCAACACCACAGTAACTCAAGTCTATGCCCCAACCACTGAGGCCGAAGAAGCTGAGGTTGATCGGTTCTATGAAGACCTACAACACCTTGTAGAACTAACACCAATAAAAGATGTCCTCTTCATCATAGGAGACTGGAATGCTAAAGTAGGAAGTCAAGAAATAACCGGGATAACAGGCAAGCATGGCCTTGGTGTACAAAATGAAGCAGGACAAAGGCTAATAGGGATGTATGAAAGTCACTTACCTTTTCGCGGATTGTGTTCGTGGTGGGGGGGAGGCGCTCCGTCCCTCCCCCTGGAATCCTTGACGGGGGGGGGAGGCGATCTGGTCCTCCCCCCCAGAATCCTGCCCGGCTGGCTCTGCTCCACAGCCGGCTAGGCCCATCTGCAGCCAGAGTTCCGACCGCGGGCGGGCTGCTGCGGACACATTTGCGTCCAGCCAGGCAGCCGTGATAGTCTATGTAAGTATTTATGTAGCCTATCACGGCTGGGCAAAAAAACCCACAACCCCCCCCACAGCGTATACAAATGGCGGCGGCTACGGCGGCCGCCATTTGTGTTCCCTATTTTTCGCCATTTTAGTCTATGTAAATATTTATGTAGGCTATTATGGCGAAAAAAAGGGGGAACGCAAATAGCATAGTGGGCGCTATTTGCGTTCCTTTTGCGTATGCTGTGGGTTTTTTTTTTCCCAGCCGTGATAGGCTACGTAAATACTTATGTAGCCTATCACGGTAAAGACCCGGATGCAAATGTCCGGAACATCTGCCCCAGGTAAGCCTCGTCCCAGGGGGAATCCACGGGGGGGGCAGGCCATTCCGCCACGGATTTCGGGGGCCCTCGCTGAAATCCGTGGGGGAATTCTCCGCCATCCCTATAATATAGAGTTTTGCCAAGAGAACATGCTGATCATAGCAAACACTCTTTTCCAACAGCACAAGAGGTGACTCTACACATGGACATCACCAGATGGTCAATATCGAAATCAGATTGATTATGTACTTTGCAGCCAAAGATCGAAAAGCTCTATACAGTCAGTAAAAACAAAACCTGGAGCTGACTGTGGCTCAGATCATGAGATTCTTGTTGCAAAATTCCGGCTTAAATTGAAGAATGTAGGGAAAACCACTAAACCATTCAGGTATGAGCTCAATCATATCCCTTATGAATATACAGTGGAGGTGAGGAATAGATTTCAGGGATTAGACCTGATAGACAGAGTGCCTGAGGAACTATGGATGGAGGTCTGTAAAACTGTTCAAGAGGCAGCAACTCAATCCATCCCAAAGAAAAAGAAATGCAAGAAAGCCAAGTGGCTGTCTGATGAGGCTTTACAAGTAGCTGGGGAAAGAAGGGAAGTGAAAAGCAAGGGAGAAAGGGGAAGATATACCCAACTGAATGCAGAGTTCCAGAGAATAGCAAGGAGGGACAAGAAGGCCTTCTTAAATGAACAATGCAAAGAAATCGAGGAAAACAACAGAATGGGAAAGACTAGAGATCTCTTCAAGAAAATTGGAGATCTCAAGGGAACTTTTTGTGCAAAGACAGGCATGATAAAGGACAAAGAAGGCAGGGACCTAACAGAAGCAGATGAAATTAAGAAGAGGTGGAAAGAATACACAGAAGAACTATACAGGAAAGATCTGAATGTCCCTGATAGCCATGATAGTGTGGTCACTGAACTTGAGCCGGACATCCTCGAGAGTGAATTCAAGTGGGCCTTAGGAAACATTACTAACAACAAAGCTAACGGAGATGACAGTATTCCAGCTGAGCTATTTAAGATCCTACAAGATGATGCTGTTAAGGTGCTACACTCAATATACCAACAAATTTGGAACACTCAACAGTGGCCACAAGACTGGAAAAGGTCAGTTTACATTCCAATTCCAAAGAAGGGCAATGCCAAAGAGTGTTCAAACTACTGTACAATTGCACTCATTTCACAGGCCAGCAAGGTTATGCTCAAAATCCTACAAGCTAGGCTTCAGCAGTATGTGAACCGAGAACTACCGGAAGTACAAGCTGGGTTTCGAAGAGGCAGAGGAACTAGAGATCAAATCGCAAACATTCGCTGGATCATGGAGAAAGCAAGAGAATTCCAGAAAAACGTCTACTTCTGCTTCATTGACTACACTAAAGCCTTTGATTGTGTGGATCACAACAAACTGTGGCAAATTCTGAAAGAGATGGGAGTACCAGACCACCTTACCTGTCTCCTGAGAAACCTGTATGAGGGTCAAGAAGCAACAGTAAGAACCGGACATGGAACAACCAATTGGTTCAAAATTGGGAAAGGAGTACGACAAGGCTGTATATTGTCGCCCTGCTTATTTAATTTGTATGCAGAGTACATCATGGGAAACGCCAGGTTGGATGAATCACAGGTCGGAATTAAGATTGCCGGGAGAATTATCAACAACCTCAGATACGCATACGATACCACCCTAATGGCAGAAAGCGAAGAGGATCTAAAGAACCTCTTGTTGAGGGTTAAAGTGGAGAGTGCAAAAGCTGGTTTCAAACTCAACATTAAAAAAACTAAGATCGTAGCATCTGGCCCCATCACTTCCTGGCATATAGAAGGGGAAAAAATGGAAGCAGTGACAGATTTTATTTTATCACCTTGCCGACAAAGATTCGTATAATCAAAGCTATGGTTTTCCCAGTAGCAATGTATTAGGGGTGTACGAAAGTCCACTTACCTGGCTCTGCCAGGTTCCGCAGATGGGGGGAGGTGATCTGTTCCCCTCCCCGGAATCCTGCCCAGCTGGCTCTGCTCCGTGGCCAGAGTGCGGAGCCGCCAGCCAGGCCAACCCCCAGCGGGGCCTCTAGCCACTGCCGGGCTGGTGCGGATGCAAATGGCATCCTGTGTAGGGGACGCCATTTGCGTCCCTACGCCAGCCCATGATAGGCTATGTAAATATTTACATAGCCTATCACGGCTAAAGCAGGGGCGCAAATGGCATCCCCTACGCCATTTGCGTTCCGGCTTTAGCCGTGATAGGCTACGTAAATATTTACGTAGCCTATCACAGCTAAAAAAAAAGGGAACACAAATGGTGTCCCTGCATTAGCTGTGATGGGCTATGTAAGTGTTTATGTAGCCTATCACGGCCATTTGAAAGATGTGAATGGTGGCTGCAGACGCGGCCGCCATTCGAGGAGCACAAGAACAGCCAACCAAGGTAGGCTCTGTTCTGGGCCCATTTTGCGGGGTGGGGGGCTTCGTTCCGCCACGGATTTCGGGGGGCCAAATGTGCTGGCATTTGGCCTCACCGAGATCCGTGGCGGAATTCTCTGCCATGCCTACAACGTATGGCTGTGACAGCTGGACTATAAGGAAGGCTGAGCACCGAAGAATTGATGCTTTCGAACTGTGGTGCTGGAGAAGACTCTTACGAGTCCCCTGGACTGCAAGGAGGTCAAATCAGTCAATCCTAAAGGAAATCAACCCTGAGTGCTCATTGGAAGGACAGATACTGAAGCTGAAGCTCAAATATTCTGGCCACCTAATGCGAAGAGAAAACTCTCTGGAAAAGACCCTGATGCTGGGAAAGATTGAAGGAAAAGGAGAAGGGGACGGCAGAGGATGAGATGGCTAGATAGCATCACCGATGCAATGAATATGAATTTGAGCACACTCCGGGAGAGAGCGCAGGACAGGAAGGCCTGGCGTGCTATGGTCTATGGGGTCACGAAGAGTCGGACATGACTTAACGACTGAACAACAACAACCACCACTCTTTGCTAAGAGAAAGGGAAGCTATCTGTATTATATTCCTCAAATTTGTGGAACAGATAATGCTCAAACTCTCCAAGGTGTATAGACTTGACAGTATCATGAACTTGTCTTCATTACACATGCATGAGGAAGCTTTAAGCAAACCACTATCAATCATCCCTGGCCCTCTATCTGAAAATCAGGGATAATAATACTGAATGGTTAGGATCCAGAGAAGCTCAAGCGTAATTTCACTTGTGCAATGGGGCTTTCCTGGCTCCTCGTCACCACTACAGCCTCCTGTGTCTCCCCCCGACCCACTGCCAAAGCCACTCCCAAAGGTTGAAAGACCCCCTGGAATGACATATGTGAGGGTACGGGAGGCTGCAGTCAGACAGAGAAATCAGAAGAATGTGGCGAGGCTGCATTATGCCAGTAGAAGTACCTTTCTTTTAGGGATGGCGGAGAATTCCGCCACAGACTCCCTGGAGTCCATGGTGGAATGGACCAACCCCCATCCGCCACCCTGCGAAGTTTGCCCGGACAGACCCTACCTGCCGCTGGCTGGGTCCGGGTCCATCCGCTGAGTCCGCAGCCGTCTGCTGCCGGTCTGCTGAAGCAAATGGCGTCCGGCGTAGTGGACGCCATTTGCATCCCTGCTCTTTTCGTGGTAGGCTATGCAAATCTTTATGTAGCCTATCACAGGAAAGAGCAGGGATGCAAATGGTTTAGCGGACGCTATTTGCATCCCTGCTCTTTGCCGTGATAGGCTACGTAAAGATTTATGTAGCCTATCACGAAAAGAGCAGGGACGCAAATGGCATCTGCTACACCAGACGCCATTTGCGTCCACAGACCAGCAGCGGGCAGAAGTCTGGCTACGGGCGGACCCAGCCGGCGGCGCTGCGGACTCGCCGTGGAGTGGAGCCTGCCAGGGAGGATTCCGGGGGGAGGAATGGATCATCTACCCCTCCCCGCAGACCCCGAGGCAGACTGGTGAGTGGGGTTCGTACACCCCTACTTTCTTTTCATAGAATCATAGAACAGGAGGTTGGAAGGAGCCTATAAGACCATCAAGTCCAACCCCCTGCTCAATGCAGGAATCCAACTCAAAGCATCCCTGACAGATGGCTGTCCAGCTTCATCTTGAATGCCTCCAGTGTGGGAGAGCCCACTACCTCCCTAGGTCATTGGTTCCATTGTCGTATTGCTCTAACAGTCAGGAAGTTTTTCCTGATGTTCAGCTGGAATCTGGCTTCCTGTCACTTGAACCCATTATTCCGTGTCCTGCACTCTGGGATGATCGAGAAGAGATCCTGGCCTTCCTCTCTGTGACAACCTTTCAAGTACTTGAAGAGTGCTATCATATCTTCCCTCAGTCTTCTCTCCTCAAGGCTAAACATGCCCAGTTCTTTCAGTCTGTCCTCATAGGGCTTTGTTTCCAGACCCCTGACCATCTTCGTTGCCCTCCTCTGAACCCTCTCCAGTTTGCCTGCATCCTTCGTAAAGTGTGGTGCCCAGAACTGGACATAGTACTCTAGGTGAGGCCTAACCAGTGCTGAGTAGAGGGGAACTAGTACGTCACGTGATTTGGAAGGTATACTTCTATTAATGCAGCCAAAAGAGCATTTGCCTTTTTTGCAGCCACATCACATTGTTGGCTCATATTCAGCTTGTGATTGACAACAATTCCAAGATCCTTCTTGCTTGTAGTATTGTTGAGCCAAGTATCCCCCATCTTGTAACTGTGCATTTGGTTTCTTTTTCCTAGGTGCAGAACTTGGCATTTATCCCTGTTAAATTTCATTCTCTTGTTTTCTGCCCAGCACTACGGTCTATCAAGATCACTTTGAATTTTGTTTCTGTCTTCCAGTGTATTAGCTATCCCACCCAATTTGGTGTCATCTGCAAGTTTGATTAGCATTCCCTGCACCTCCTCCTCCAAGTCATTAATAAAAATGTTGAAGAGCACTGGGCCCAGGACTGAGCCCTGTGGTACCTCGCTCATTACCTCTCCCCAGTTTGAGAAGATCCCATTGATAAGCACTCTTTGAGTCCGATTGGTAAAATAACGTGCACCTCTCTTTTTTGCCCTTCTCTTTTTCTCTTCCTCTGACCTTCCATTGAACTTTATAATCTCCAGGCCTCCAGAGCTAATACCTCTCTCTCTCTCTCTCTCTCTCTCTCTCAGTCTCTCTGACCTCTTGCTGAACCTCCTGCTCCCTGAGCAAAATTTCTGGTCACTACATTCTAAGCTATTAACCTTTTGACTGAAACTGACTAATGCATGCATGCACACACATAATAAGCCCATAATATCCTAAAACCAAACTAACTACAAAAATGGTGGGCAATTCTGTTCCGTCAAACATCATAATTATTCAGTGTTTGTCTCATTCAAATGAAATAGAGTCCTGTAGCATGGCCCCATAACTTCTCACTGCTTGGGTTAGTGAGGAGTACTGAGTCATTTTCTTCAGTTATTGCTCTACAATATATTTAATCTCTCCCTTAGAATGGGTGTGGGAGTCAAACTGAACCCCATATTCAAATGTCAATACTTATGCTTTACATACCAAGTTTAATGTTAATATCTCGGTGTTCAAGGAGAAAAAAAACACACATCACAGGTTGCTTTACAACTTTCCTAGGCCTCTGTTTTGAAAATGGTATGGGGCTGACTCGGCTGAGTTAAGACCTGAATAGATAATGTGCCTTCTCTGACCCATCACACAGAGGTCCTCAGACCCAAAGAACTGATCTCAACATCTCAAATAGCTGGGCTCACTATCTCAATAGTAGTCTTAATACATATATTATCAGGCTGCTACGCTGTACAATAATCACTTTTCATTATCTTATATTTACAGGGGTTTTTTTAATTTAAAGAAACCCACTTTTACTGAAGATTTTTTATTGGCATATTAACTCATTTATGAAGTTCTTTTTAAAAATGTGTTAAAATGTTCCCCATTTTTTTCTGCGATGGCTATCTCTGGGATTCTGCAAAGTACTGAACAACCCAGAGAAATATGTAAAAATAGTGTGTGTTAGGTGGTATTTTTTCCATTAATTTTAATTACTGTATTTGCTAGTTAGCATCCCTTAACCTCTCCAGAACGCACTGAGATTTATGCCAGTTTTCTTCTCATTCATTGGTTCCCTGAAGCAATGTTTAATCATGGAAGCACTTTAACAAGTTTTAATAAAAAGTGTAAATGTGCTGAAAGGGTTGGGAATGAGAAAGAAGCTATCTTGTACAGTAAAGGTATATATCCCAAAGTCATGTGAAACAGGGAACACATAGACCACTTGTGCTGGGAAGTGTCCTTTTAAATTATAAAAGTAGGACAAAATGTTTATAGATGTGTTAGAAGAAAACTAAAATAGCACAGTCATTTTTAAAAAATGATCTGCTTAGAAATCCGCAGTAGATCCATATAGAGAAGAGCTTGTGAAATTGTATAACAAAACTCATTTTCTTTATTCCCATTTGAAGTGTGCTTAGCTAAAATAAACACACGCTTTTCTGTGCTACTTACTCTGGTCCCACTCATAGACACCCTATTCATTTATCCTTTGCTATTTATGTGCTTGGAAATATCTGATCAGTTAGCCTGAGGAAGCAATGAACTTCAGTATCTGGCTAAATGATTAAAATAAGTCAGATGAGGATAGAGAAGAGCCAGGTTCAAATCCCCACTCCGCTATTATGCTCACGGAGCGACCAGTCCCTATCTCAGCCTGATCTATAGATTTCCTTATATACACCCAGCCTACCTTTAAGATCATCAGAGGAGGCCTTGTTGGTCATTCCGAAATTAATGAAATGTCGCCAAGCAATATCTCGATGGTGGGCCTTCTCAGTAGCGGCGCCCACCCTTTGGAAAACCCTCCCTCTGCAGTTAGAGAGGCAGAAAATGTGGCAACTTACAAACACCTCTTGAAAACATGCTTGTTCACCCAGGCTTTCCTCGGGTTGTAATTAAATTAGTGATGCTGCTCCATCTTACTGCTCCTTGTACTGCTTTGATTGTAATTGGAATTGTTTTGATTATGTGTTTTTAATATTGTATTTTATATGTGATTTTAATATCTATATGTGAACCGCTTAGAGATTTTATTATATTTAGTGGTATATAAGTATTACAAATAAATCTCACAATGCTCCTGTGAGGATAAAGTGGGAGTGAGGACCATGACCTACACTACCCTGAGCTCTTGGAGGAGGGGTGGGATATAAATTTAATAAATCAATTAGAAGCTGGAAAGTCAAGTGCTGGAAACAACAAGGTCACCCAGAGAATTATGGACTGGATGTGCCTCATCTCAAGTATTGTAACCAAATCTGTCTGATATGGGGTGATCAGTCCCAGTCAGACCTGGGATCAAAAAAGAGTTGGAGTAATAAGGGTGCACAGAAGAGCTCTTCTAATCTTACATTGCTTTATTGATTACGCCAATTCCATATGGAAAATTTGCACTCCAAATTACAGATATCAGATATGCTATCAATAGAATTTGGTCCCTATCCAATCTCACTCACCATTCACTGCAATGGGAGGCCAACCCCACTCAGTGAGACTTTGCTCCGGAGATTATGGGGTCTCAAGGTGTGTACCGTCCTGATGTTATGAAAACTCCAAATTAGGGATGTTGGAGAATTCCGCCACGGATTCCAGAGAGGCCGAATGCCAGCGCATTCGGCCCCCTGGAATCCATGGCAGAACGAAGCCACCCACCCCACCACCCCACGAAATGGGCCCAGAACGGAGCCTACCTTTGTCGGCTGTTCCAATGCTCCTTGAATGGCGGCCGCATCTGCGGCCGCCATTCGCCTCTTTCGAAAGGCCATGATAGGCTACGTAAGTATTTACGTAGCCTATCACGGCTAATGCAGGGACGCCGTTTGCGTCCCTGCGGAGGCTGTGATAGGCTACGTAAATATATACGTAGCCTATCACGGCAATAGGAAGGAACGCAAATGGCAGCTGCCATAGCCGCCGCCATTTGTGTCCATGTCTTAGCTGTGACAGGCTACGTATATATTTACGTAGCCTATCACGGCAAAAGACAGGGGTGCAAATGGCGGCCACTATGCCATTTGTGCCCCTGTCTTTTGCTGTGATAGGCTACATAAATATATACGTAGCCTATCACGGCTAAAGACACAGATGCAAATGGCGGTGGCTACAGCGGCCGCCATTTGAGTCCCTGTGCAGCCCAGAGGCCGGATGTCTGGCTGTGGGCAGCCCTGGCCAGTGGCTCCACAGAGTTGCCGTGGAGCAGAGCCAGCTAGGGAGGATTCCGGGGGGAGAGACGGAGCACCTCCCCCCCAACGCAGGTTGCCCGGTGCGGAGCCAGGTAAGAGTTTCGTACATCCCTACTCCAAATTGGCTGATCCCAAGCCCACTTTTATATCCATCATTCCACAGCCGCTGCATGGGCATTGACCCTTCATCCACTGTCCTGGCATAATAACCCCCCAAATTTGTAACTTACCAGATGCCCTAATTTAGCTCAATCCATGGGATATAAACCTGCCAGCATTTAAAAATA
This sequence comes from Heloderma suspectum, assembly GCF_057233095.1. Taxonomy (NCBI): domain Eukaryota; kingdom Metazoa; phylum Chordata; class Lepidosauria; order Squamata; family Helodermatidae; genus Heloderma; species Heloderma suspectum. The sequence continues at coordinate 294,699,529 of NC_139459.1, read as the reverse complement.
AAAAGGCAGATAGAAAATGTGGGCTTTTCTCCTGATTTTGAAATCTTCTCCACCTTTCCCTAGAACTCAAGCAACTTAAATTTTGCAAGGCATATTTGAAACATATTTTCAGAGCTGACATTTTAAAGAAGGAAGGGAATCAGTCATTGTCCTATTTAATATGGAGGACTGAAGGCCAAACTCGGTTTCTAAAGGATTCTAGGGACTGAACCCAAACTGTCACAGTGGGACTTACTTCTGAGTAAGCATGCATAGATAGGATTGCTTTCTAATTTTTTCTCTATCTTGTGTGTCTGTGTCTAGCACCATTTTTTCCTCTTATACATTTTGCCTTATACTGTGAAAAAAAACTATATGTGGAATATTTATTTAATTATTTAAATGTTTTTGAATTTCTGCATCTTGAGTAGAATTGACCACAAATGATCAAACAACAATAATGATGAACAGGGCAATCCTAAACATAGCCACTTACTAGGGAGTAATCCCCATTAACACAGTGGGACTTACTTCCAAGTAAACATGCTCAGGATTATGCTGCATGTATTCATGACTGGGTAAGGGTGTGTGTGTATGTATGTGTGTGTACATATATGTTCTGTTGATTTAATTCTGTCTTGGTATACAGCATAAAGAGTATTCTCCTTTATAATTTGAGCACTTTTTTTTTACATTATGCAACATGTATGAATCAAACCCGTAAGATATGCAAAACAGCTAGTCCTTTTTAGGATTCACTTTCATTGTTTGGCATAGAAATTTGGACGCATGAAGCGATGTATCTCTCTGCATCAGCAGAATTAGAGAATATACCGTACGCTTTGAAATACAGCAAAGTTGATCCCGCAGGGCAGTCTATTTCATCAACTCAGCCTTTAGTATTATCAGAAAATCTGTATGTTGTGCAATCTTCATTTCATTCTCAAGCAAACATTAGTAAAACGTGTAGTAAGTGAAAGCATAATAAAGGAAGTAGCATTGCCAAGTTTTAGATCTTTGTTTAAAGGCCAGTGTCACGAATTAAGTTCAGCTCAAGATTAGTTCAGCTCAATGCTTCTCATACTGGGGAAAGTACTGTGATTTAAAATGGCACACAGCTACAGCTTGGACTGGCCAATGCGGTGCTTTCCTTTATTGCTGCTGCCGGCATGTGGGCTGTTTGGTGCCCTGGATCTCTTGGTACTCTAGGCGACCACCCACTTTGCCTCCCTGTAAAACAGCCCTGAGTGCATGCAGAAAATGGTTGAAGGGGGAGAGATTCCCACCCTCTGGCTAAGAGCATATTACCCATGGGGTCCTGGTGGTAGGTGGAAGACATTCCCTCTCCTCCAGCTGTTTTCTTCAATGAGCCCCTTCTTCACCCAGTGCAGATTGAAATGGGCTGGTGGGTAGGAAAAGCCTAGCCACCTCCAAAGACTCTTGGGCCAAGTTTCCTTGCTGTACAGTGTGCTCCCTCGCTCTTGGGATTTAGGGACTACAGCCTTTATTCTAATTCTTAAATTCTTAGATTTTTGGAGTTGCGGATATGCACAAGAGCAAAACTAATAATTTAACACCCACATGGCTGTCTGTACAAGTGTTGACTGCTCAGTGTAAAATGGTACCAACATGGCTGTTATGAGGGGCAAGACATGCAAAGGCAGGAGGGCATCCAAAATAGAGCCTCACGATGCTACAATGGAGATTTTATTTTCGGAAAAAGCCCAACACATTTTGGCCTATTTTTATTTTAAGGCCTTCTTCGGGATGTTATGGAAAACGTCTGCAGAAATTTCCGTAGTAATGTCTCCTACTAAAAATATGCCAGTGCATTTTAGTAGGGGACTTTACTACAGAAATTTCTGCAGATCTTTTTCATAACCCTCTGAAGAAGGCCTTAAAATAAAAATAGACTGAAAAATGACGCGCCTTTTTTTTTTAAGAAATAAAATCTCCGTTTTAGCATCTTGAGACACTTCTCTTCCATTTGTGGCTCTTATGAGGGGTAGATTGCCACACGACAGTGTAATGAGCTATTTGCACTGATCATGTGTGATTGAACTTGTGGCAGTATACACTAAAAAATGAAATTGCTACTTCCAATAACTGCTTTAGTGCACATGCATATACACTAACGGTGAAAACATTTTTTTTTCCTGGCTTCACCTCTTGCCAGGATGAAATACTGCTCAGACCAGTAAAATCTTACTGGAAACCTAAGAGATAGGAAGAGGTGCCCTCGCCTCACCTCCCACTCCTAAAACCCTTCATGCAAACTGCCGTTGCTGTACTAACTTGAGTGAGGGTCAGGTCTGGGCCTACTTGCCTGCTCCTTGCTTTGTGAAGGCAGTAGTGCTATGGGTGGGAATGTGTGTGATGGAGAAATTCTCTCGCTCCCTCCTGCACACAAGGCTTGCTTTCTATGCCATTGCCACTGAAAAAGCAGGGAGCCTTGCTGCACCTGAGAGGCTACAGAAGTGGCAGTTTGGCTGGACAAAATGGCGGTGGGGATGAGGAGTATAAATGAGAGAGACTCACCTCAGTCTAAGGCCAGCTTCATCCAGATACTACTTTCCCCTCAACAGGCACTCAGGCACACTCCACTCAGGGGATGGTGGTAGATGCAGGGAATAGCCAGCCAAGAAGCCATGTGATAGGCATTTCTGCTGCTCCGGATATTTCGCTGCGTGCATGTTGAACACTTTTCTTCAGGGGCTATAAAGGGACTCACAGCAAATGCCTTGTACAGGGACAATTAACACGTATCATTTTAATTTCTTAATTAAAACAATAACAATGCACATGTAATAATTCTACATGCATAACAATACACTTATCACCAAAACAATAAAACAGAGCACAACCCTGTCTTTTGCTTGAGTCCACAACAAAAGTATAAATAAAACTTCTCTTGGAAGCTTGATTTTTTTCTGCTGGCCAAAGAAAGACAACAGTCTCTATTCAGTTCACCCAGCTCCACAGCAGCCTTCTCAAGGTGGACGAGTCCATTAACACAGGAACAAACTTTGTGAACAGCCCTTTATATAATATAAAAAAACAAAAAACAAACAAGGAACTCATAGTGTTTGTAAAAAAAACAACAACCCATGACTCTTTAAACATTTCTAAATGAAACCTCCCTACTAAGCTGTCTCAAGGGTTCAGGGCCTTACAGAAAGGAGAAGACAAGCTTCTTCCACACTCCGTTTTGGTAACTGCCCATAATGGTGGCCACTCCCCATCTCTTGAGCTTGTGCAGGGATATTCCCACTCAGAATTCTCAAAGGGAAAATATACCAGTGGGTTACACATGCTCTCATTCAGAGTGCCCAGGAGGCAAAGGTTGTAAACCATGTTTCAGTGGCGGCTGAAACTGAGACAGGGGAGCCAGTGGGCAGGTGCCCATTGGGTAGGTGGAGCCAGAGCCAGCTCCTTCTGGGGTTGTTTCCATTCTCCTCCTTTGCATTTACACCAAGAGCACTTAAGCAATGCATCACAGTTCTTTAAAGCGGAATGTTTAACTCAGGGGTGTTGAGCCTCTTTAAGCCCATGGGCTGAATTCCCTTTCAGAGATGCTCTCGAGGCCGCATGCCAGTGGTGGGGTAAAAGGGCCAGAGCCAAAGGCAAAAGCCCCCCCCCCCCCCCCGGTACCAAACAACTGCCAGGAGCTAAGCCTTCAGAGAGGCATTTCAACTTTTTAGAATGAGGAAAAACTGCACAAAAGCTGGGAAACCACCAAATGCTCAGTGGAAATTATTAGAAGGGAAAGGGGCTGGCGCTGGGGAAAGGGGTGTGGCCATCTGGGATTGCAGCTGGGCTGTATTTGGGACCCAGGGAGGGTAGGACTGGGCTGGTCCAAACATGGGGGGGGGACACACACACACTAAACTTGTGAAAGATACAAGGATGTTTGTGTAAACTTACTTCCCTGTAGCAATCAGGTGCCCATATTAACAGCAGCGGTGTTAAAGCACATTGAACTGGCAGCATTTGAACACAGCTGCTGCTGCCAGCTCTGCATCAAGAGAGACTCTAGGCCTTGGAGCTGGATTTTAGGCCTGGAATTCTGCTACTATTCTCTTGCTGGAAGAGTCACAGAGATTCTTTTCATGGGTGCTCTGTTGACTAGTGGAGGTGCTAAACTTCCCCCAGTTTCCACTACCAGCCACCAGGAACAAACCTAAAGTGCCTCTGAACATAGGAAGAACGCCTTCCACTTTCCACGGAGTAAGTGCAGCCTTAACCCTATTCTCTTTCCCTCCCCACCCTCTCTCAGCCACACACACACACACACACACAGCCTATCATGAACAACAATGGCTTACAGGATCCACTTTCTCCACACCATGCATAATTTTATACACCTCTATCATATCACCCCCCTTTTTTTTCTAAACTAAATAGCCCCAGACTCTTTCCTCTCAGGGGAGTTGCTCCAGTGCCTGATAATGTTGGTTGCTCTTCTCTGCTTCTTTTCCAGCTGTACAGTATTCTTTTTGAGATACAGCAACCAGTACTGTACACATGACCACATCATAACCCCAGGATCCCTTTCCTGGTCAGTCATCACCAGCTCAGATGCCCAAACCTGAAATTAGGATTTTTTTTGCCATGATGTGCATCACTTTACACAGACATTGAACCACATTTGTCATTTCAATGCCCATTCCCACAGATTGCGGAGATCCCTTTGGAGCTCTTCACAATCCCTTTTTGTTTCTACCATCCTGGATAATTTAGTGTCATCTGCAAACCTGGCCATATCACTGCTCATCCCTAACCCCAGATCATTAATCAACAATTTTTTTGAAAGCACACGTTCCAATACAGATCCGGGGGGGGGGGGGATTTTACATCCCTCCATTTGGGGGAATTGTCCATTTGTTCCTACTCTCTGTTTCCTGTTTTTTAACCAGTTATCAATCTGTTCTCTTATCCTCCTCTGGCTTCTTCATCACGGTGGGAGATTTCCACTCATGAATACCCTCTGGTATGTTTAAGAGAAAAAATGCTGTGTGTCTTTGAGTCATTGTAAGGGGGTGGGAGGGGGGAGTGCCTGCAGATTTCCACAAAGACAAGACTGTGACTGACTAAGAGGGGGCTGATAGCCAATGCCACCTCCTAGAGTAGTGGTATGTAAGGAGGCAGGCATCGGTGGCGGGGGGGCTGGCAGGTAGGGCAGCAGTGCTTCATAGTGCTCTAATGGACCAGCCTCCACTGCACCTTATAATATACAGTTTATACAACACGTTTCAGTGTATCAAGTGCTTTACATTCCACACCTCAAGAGTTCTGTGGATTGGGTTGCGACTGAGTATGGAGACAGTAACATCCAACTTTGGAGAACCTGTCTTACTCCAACTGAAGCCAAGACTTTGTCCTTAATTAGTTAGTTTGTGGTTTACAATTATGTGAAGATTTCAGACTTACTGACTTTGTCTACCTCTCCAGTCTAGAAGACTATGGGATCTTTGAATAGAACCTCACACTTTAATATGTATGTATGTTTGTATGTATGTATGGTGTTGCTTTGATTATAAATTAATAAGAACCTACCTCCCATGAATAATGAGTCCCAAATTAACTTATTGTACAGTATAATTATAAAGTGCAGACAGGCCACTATGAGAAAGAACACATTGATGGATAAAATGCTTGAGGGAGAGGCAACAGTCAGTAAATATCTCAATTTCTGTTATAAATATGAAAACCATATCCCAGATATTATTTACATAGCCTGTAGTAATGAACTGAAAAAATATGTTTCAACTAGATCCAACATGGTTCAGCATAGCTTCTACGCAGAACAATAACGAAAAGGTGCTTGAGTGGTCTTGTAGCTTTGGATCAAAACTACTGACTTCATTGTATTTGTATAACAGCAGTAAAAGGTTGCTATGCTCATTATAAATTACTGTCCAGAGAACGTAATTAAGTGATAATAATCAGGAGGCCATATTTACCCCTGGAAACTATCGATGGATGGATAGGGCCAATCTACATTGCACCCGCCATTGCAATGAAGTCGGGGCCATGTTGGGTTATACGCACTCACAGTAAAACGTGATTATCCACACTCACCCATTTTCCCTGGTCCATTTCCTCCTCGAATGCGGGAGCATGGTTCACACTCTGGCGCCGCGCTGTTCACCAGCTCCCAAGCAAGGCGGCTCTGATTGGAGGAGCTGCAAATCCTCCCGCCTCCACTGATAACCTGCCCACCATCCCTCTCCTCCCTCTCCCTCTGTGTGTGTCTACGGTCGGTCGACGGAAACCCCACCACGCCTATGTCACCCCACTCCATTGATCCCTTGGTAGCCCTTTCTGGATACATTGTGTACTTTTTCAGGTCGGAATTCCAGTGGAAGCCATGGTTGGAGAAATGCCCATGTTTTATAGGCTGCTTTTTGTCTCTGCCAATCTCCTGATATGCACTCTTAGGGCAGTGATTTCTCTTGACCAGCTGTCATCCCAGTGAAGGAGGTCTCAGCTCCGGATACGTTGCTCCGGATACTATTTGCGTTGCCCTTATTTTCGCCGTAGTTTACGTAAATCTTTACGTAGACTACAGCGACCAAATAAGGAACGCGAATGGCGGCTCCCTATGGGGGCCACCATTTGCGTATGCGCTTTTTTTTTTTTTAAGTCACCTGTGATAGGCTACGGGATGATTAACGTAGCCTATCACGGCTGACTTTGCAGATCTAGCCGTGATAGGCTACGTAAATCGTTACGTAGCCTATCACGGGGCGTTTTTTTTTTTTTTTACTTTTCTGTTGAAGTTCGCAGCCGGGGAGACGGGGCGCTTCTCCCCGGCCTGAATTTCGGCCGGGGGCGAGGCGGGAAGCCTCCCCCCCGGCCTGAATTTCAGCCGGGCGAGGCGGGAAGACACCCCCCGCTCGCATGAACTTCGGGGGGAGAAGCGAAGCGCCTCCCCCCCACCGCGAAAAAAGCTGCGGGACAAGGTAAGTCCCTTTCGTACATCCCTAATCATGACACCTATGCGTTTCAGAACTCTGCCCTGTGCGAGGCCATGGATGTTGGAGCATTTGTCCTGGGGAACCTGACATGGAGAGTTGGCGGTGTGCTTATCCCACTGCTGATACTGGTCAATGGAGCTTACCCCATGCGTTATTGGCTGATGAAGCCCTTTGGGGGACACCTCTCATGGGAGGAGGCTCACTTCAACCGCTGCCTCAGCAGAGCCAGAAACGTGGTGGAGCATGCTTTTGGCAGGCTGAAAAGCAGGTGGAGATGTCTCGCTGGACGACTGGATGTGGTGGAGGAAAACGTTCCCTCAGTGATTTCAGCGTGTATCATTCTACATAATATCTGCGAGACGGAGTGGCTTTGACAGAAGCATCTGGGGATTGTGTTGGACACCCTGGGACTTTCCTATGTCAATGGCGACAATGTGTGTAATGAGCAGGGAAACGAAGTTCAGAGGGCCCTTTGCGACTTCATGTGGGAGAACAGGGGATGACTGCACTGAGGGGACATGTCTCAGAAAGCCCGTAGCTGCTAGCTTGGGATGGTGGGGAGTTGTGGTTTCTATCTCTGTTGTCTTTTCTGCTACCTCAAGATTACTTGTATTTTTTTCCTGACATTGTTGTTCCTCTTATTAAAAATGTTTAAAGACCGATAACGGCTCTCTGCCCTTCTCTCTGTTGCGCCCCCAAGACATAGACACCCCCACCCCTTTCCTCCCAGGATCTTCGAAGAATCGATGATCCAAAGCTTCCTCAACAGGTGGTTCTGTGCTGAAACTGCAGTGGGAGAGTTCTCTATGGTGTTGTCAAAAATCTCCCGGTGCCATTCTGCTGCCAAAAAAAGATGGCCGGCTTGCATTTTGGCAGGACAGGGAGGTTGAGGTCATGCTGGAGCTACTCTTGCAGGGCGGGCATGCGGAGCGCATTATGCGCAGCTCAACACGCACAAACGAGGCCATCTACAGGGCGGTACCATGGGGGCTCTCGCAGGCGGGGTTCCCTTGTTCCCCCCTGCAGGCAAGGACAAAATTCAAGGACCTGAAGGCCTGTTTTTTCAAGCGGCACTCAGGCCCCACACCCCCAGGAGCAGAACCGCCCCACTACGGGATGATGCACGCACTGTGGCTCTGTGCTGGTCAGCCAAGCTGGATGGAGAGGCTCAGCGAAGGTCAGCCCTGGGGTGTTGCACTCACTGTGTGTTTGGGGGTTCGCCTGTGGCAGGTGTAGTGAGCGGGGATGTGTGGGCACAAGCTAGGGATGTACGAAAGTCACTTACCTTTTAACGAAATTGATTTACGGTGGGAGGGAGGCGCTCCGTCCCTCCCCCCGAAATTCTGGCTGGGGGGGGGAGGCGCTCTGTCCCTCCTCCCCTGAATCCTGGCTGGCCGGGTCCGCAAATGATGGCGGCCGTAGCCGCTGCCGTTTGCGTCCCTGCAGTCAGCCGTGATAGGCTAAGTAAATGTTTACGTAGCCTATCACGGCTGATTTAAAAGAAAGAAAAAAAACCACGCGTACGCAAATGGTGGCGCCCATGGGCGCCGCCATTTGCGTTCCTTATTTTGACACGTCTTAGTCTACGTAAACATTTACGTAGACTAAGACGGCAAAAATAAGGGGAACGCAAATACCATAGATGCTACGCTATTTGCGTTCCCCTTATTTTCACCGTCTTAGTCTATGTAAATGTTTACATAGAATAAGACGTGTCAAACTAAGGAACGCAAATGGCGGCGCCCATGGGTGCCGCCATTTGCGTATGCGTGTGTTGTTGTTTTTCTTTTAAATCAGCCATGATAGGCTACGTAAACATTTACGTAGCCTATCACGGTATTTTTTAAAAATCTAGCCGTGATAGGCTACGTAAATCTTTACGTAGCCTATCACTTTGTTTGTTTGTTTGTTTGTTTGTTTTTACTGGAAATGGTGGCGGTGGCAGCTAGGGATGGCGGAGAATTTCTCCCCGAAACTTCGAGGGGCCGAGCGCCAACGTGTTCGGCCCCCCGAACAAGTTTCGGGGAGAAATCCTCCGCACCCCGCACCCCCCCGGGACGGGACTTACCTTCACCGAATGTCCCTCCCGGTGCCTGGTCCGGCTGGCGGTTCGGCGGGTGTTCGAGCGAGGCGGGAGCGGCAGCCGGTCTTTTGACCGGCTGCCACCGCCGCCATTGCAATAAAAGAAAAAAAAAAAAAAACGCCCCCTGATAGGCTACGTGACGATTAACGTAGCCTATCATGGCTAGATTTCCAAAGTCAGCCGTGATAGGCTACATGAATCGTCACGTAGCCTATCACGGGTGACTTTAAAAAAAAAAAAAAAAGTGTGTACGGATAATGGTGGCCCCCATAGGGAGCCGCCATTCCCCTTCCTTATTTGGTCGCTGTAGTCTACGTAAAGATTTACGTAGACTACGGTGAAAATAAGGGCAACGCTATTTGCGTTGCCCTTATTTTCGCCGTAGTCTACGTAAACATTTACGTAGACTACAGCGACTAAATAAGGAACGCGAATGGCGGCTCCCTATGGGGGCCGCCATTAGCGTACGCGCTTTTTTTTTTTTTTAAAGTCACCCGTGATAGGCTACGTGACGATTCACGTAGCCTATCACGGCTGACTTTGCAGATCTAGCCATGATAGGCTACGTGAATCGTCACGTAGCCTATCAGGGGGCGTTTTTTGGTTTTTTTTTAAACCTTCGCGTTCGCGGCCGGGCGAGGCGGGAAGCCTCCCCCCGGCCTGAATTTCGGCCAGGGCGAGGCGGGAAGCCTCCCCCCCCAGCCTGAACTTCGCGGGGGGACCAGCGAAGCGCCTCCCCCCCACCGCGAATGTCCTTCGAGAACAGGTAAGTGACTTTCGTCCACCCCTAGTGGCAGCCGGTCGGAAGACCGGCCGCCGCAGCCACCGCTGCCAAACCGCTGCCGAACCGCCACTGCAGCTGCCGCTGCCAGGAAGATTCGCCCAAGGTAAGTCCCGTCCCGGGGGGATGGGGGGGCAGTCCGTTTCGCCACCGATTTCAGGGGGTCGAATGCGCTGGCATTCAGCCTCCCCGAGATTCGTGGTGAAATTCTCTGATATCCCTAGCGTAAGCAACACTGGGGCCTTTGAGAGAAGAGGTGGTTGATAGCCCCCAGCAGAGCAATGACAGAAGAGATAAACCCAGGGAGCAGTCTCTTCCTAGACAGAGTGGTGTTCTGCTCCCTTTGCCCACCTCTGACACCGTAGCCTTACCAGGGCTTCTCTGACACTGCTGCCCACTCCTCCACACGACTGCCCACAGGGAACCCTCCACTGTGATGGCACCACTGAGTGGGAGCTGCGCCATGTTGTCGTTGCCCTGGGGCATTGGCGGGGCAGGAGGGGATGAGCACTACCGTTCTCGATGTAGTGCTCTGCTTGGAGGGCTCCGTCCAGAAAACAAGTGGGTATTTCGAGAAGAGGGTTTCTGGGGCTGGTGATATGCTGATGTGTGGTCAGGGGGGCCATAATCCGGACTTCTCTCTCTTTTTTTTTTTTCAGTGAGCGAGATGGAGAAGTGTGTTGCCCGCCTGGAGAGGAAAGCGCGTGTCACAAAGAAAAGTTGTAGTGAGGAAGCTTGGGGGAGGGGAGGGTTAGTGGTTTGTCGGAAGCATGGGGGGTGGAGGGTGGTATGGGGGGGGCTGTTTTCTGTACATAAAAAAGATTTTTTGAATAGCACTTAAAGCATGTTTTGCACCATCCCACCTGTGTTGTGTCCTGCTGCTTTTATGCTGTCATACAATTTTGGAGATAAACGTGTTTTCTTTCTTGAACACTTTACTGTTGAGGTAACAGGGAACATACTGGAGAAAACATTAAAGTTGTTCTAGCACAGCGCTAGAGGGGTCTTGTCTTTGCACAGTCTACTCTCGGTAGAGCCACTCTCTGGCGCACAGGCTCAACTGCCATCCCTCTTCCAATTCGGAACGCTTCCAGACATGTTCTGTCACTGGAACCTCCTTAACCAGAAAAGACTAGGGGTGTATGAAACCTCACTTACCTCCATCCACTGGGGTCCGTGGGAGTGGGGATACAGTCCGGTCCGGTGTGCTGGGGTCTGCGGGGGGGGAGGCGATCCGTCCCTCCCCCCCGGAATCCTCCATGGCTGGCTCCGCTCCGCGGCAAGGCCACGGAGCCACCGTTTGGGGCCAGCCACAGCCGGACTTCCAGCCGCTACGCTGGCTGCCATTTGTGTCCCTGCCAAGCCATGATAAGCTACGTAAGTATAACGTAGCCTATCATGGCAAAAGGCAGGGACGCAAATGGTTGCATCCCTGTCTTTTGCTGAGATAGGCTACGTCGATACTTATGTAGCCTATCATGGCAAAAGGCAGGGACGCAAATGGAGGCCGCTACGCCATTTGCGTCCCTGTGTTTGGCCGTGATAGGCTACGTAGATACTTACGTAGCCTATCAAGCTTGGCAGGGACACAAATGGCAACCGCTATGATGGCCACCATTTGCGGCCACAGCAGTCTGGCAGCTGGAAGATGACCCAGAGCCGCCGCCAGAGCTGCTGCCAGAGCTGCCACCGCTGCCAGGTAGGTCCGTTTCAGGGGCTTTTGGAGGGGGGGTTGTCCGTTCCGCCATGGACTCTGGGGGGCCAGATTCTAAAGAACAGAAAACAACATGGGGAAACATTAACGGGGCTTAAAACTGGAATGATGACAGAGGAGATTCAAACAGTGACTCTTACACAAAGGCGAAGCTGTAAACTGTCCCGAACAGTCAGTCATAGGGAGAACTGACGGGGGCGCTTGTGCAGTCACGAAGGTATGATCTGACCGCCCCCCCCCCGGGCGCTTTGGTATGGAGGTTATGGGGAAAACAAGTTCTGCGTGCTCCTGGAACGAGGTGCCTGCTCTCTCCACTTCCTAGCCGATTGGGCTCCGCCCATGTCGCCCGGGATCGGGGCATGTATGGGTGTCTATGCATGGGGTGGACTCCTGATGTTCTGGGGTATGTCTATGCTGCATCTCCTCCTCCCCTGGAGTGGTAATTGGGCATTTTATCTAGCATGGCCCTGAGAATGACTGCATGGGTGTCTATGGATGCGACGAGTCCCCTATCCCTGCTTGCCGCCTCTTCGTCCAGAGCAGATCTTCTCACATACTCCCTAAATACCTCTGGATCACTTTCTATGACTGCAAGGACACGATCATTCTCCTCTGTAGCATGACGCATGATGCGTTCAGCAATGTCGTTGGCTGCTCTACAACTCTTTCTATTTCTGATCAGTGACAGGTGCGTAGCTGGGAATAAGGTGGCCTGCCTGTTGGTTACTAGATGCTCTGTCAGAGAGATTAGAAAGGGCTTAAGCATGCAGCGCAGTATAGCCTCTGGTGGCTAGGGATGGCGGAGAATTTCTCCCCGAAACTTCGGGGGGCCGAGCGCCAACGTGTTCGGCCCCCCGAACAAATTTCGGGGAGAAATCCTCCGAACCCCCCCCCGCCCCCCGCACCCCCCCTGGGACGGGACTTACCTTCATCGAATGTCCCTCCCGGTGGCTGGTCCGGCCGGTGGTTCGGCGGGTGTTCGAGCGGGGCGGGAGCGGCAGCCGGTCTTTTGACCGGCTGCCACCGCCGCCATTGCAATTAAAGAAAAGAAAAAAAACGCCCCCTGATAGGCTACGTGACGATTCACGTAGCCTATCACGGCTAGATTTGCAAAGTCAGCCGTGATAGGCTACGTGACGATTGACGTAGCCTATCACGGCTGACTTTGCAGATCTAGCCGTGATAGGCTACGTGAATCGTCACGTAGCCTATCGGGGCGTTTTTGTTTTTTTTTTAAACTTTCGCGTTCGCGGCCGGGCGAGGCGGGAAGCCTCCTCCCCGGCCTGAATTTCGGCCGGGGCGAGGCGGGAAGCCTCCCCCCCAGCCTGAATTTCGGCCGGGGCGAGGCGGGAAGCCTCCCCCCCGGTCTGAACTTCGCGGGGGGACCAGCGAAGCGCCTCCCCCCCACCGCGAACGTCCTTCGACGACAGGTAAGGGACTTTCGTCCACCCCTACTGGTGGCCACCTGAAAAAGAGGGCCACGGACAGGAGCTACCCAGAAAACACTCCCCAACAAACTTACGTTTCTTCTCGGCGACTGGCCAACACCTCCCCAAGTAAAACTTTGGCAATGTTCTAGGGTTGGCAGGCAGGCATCGGTTGGGAGTTTGCGGCCAGGGACCATGGGAGCAGATTCCCTCAGCTTGGGTCCTCGGCATGTAGCACTCCTTCCTTGCTCTCAGGGTTTTTGCTGGCTTCCCTTCTGATACAGTGGCGAAGGCACACTGCAATTAGACTCCTACATTGTCCATGACGACATGTTGTGGAGATCAGAAAGGGGAGGGGTGGCTGATGGGGATGTGAACCTACCAGCGGGGAAAGCTTTGCCTGGGCTCCGTCCTATGGGCGAATCTGGTGGTCGTTTATGGAGAGCATGGGCATGGAGGGACAGTCTGGGGGACCCTGCTCAGTATGCATGTTGCGCATAGGCGTGGGAATCTCCTCTAGGGGGACCCAACATGCAGAAGTACATTCACCCCCTCGCTTACTTGTGTCCTCTAGCTCATCTGGAGTGCCCGCCCTTCCCCTCTCATCGTGGGCAGACCGCTCCCCACCTGAAAAAGCATTGTGGACAGCAGCCATTTTACAGTTCCAATCACTTTAAAAAAGCCATCTTAAGCACGCTTTGTGTGGAATCCGTCCCTACATTTAAAACCGTAGGGTGGCGGGTCTTTTCAGGGAAGGGGGTGAGTGGGCCAGGTGGCAACACTGGAGCAACCCAAACTGGCCCTTCAAGCCTGTTTGAGAACAGCCCACCCTAATGTATGATCTGGATAGGTACGGCACACCGCAAAGTAGGGTTGGCGGAGAATTTCTCCCTGAAACTTCGGGGGGCCGAGCGCCAACGTGTTCGGCCCCCCGAACAAGTTTCAGGGAGAAATTCTCCGTACCCCCCCCCGCACCCCCCCCCCCGGGACGGGACTTACCTTTGGCGAATGTCCCTCCCGGCGGCGGGTACGGCCGGTGGTTCGTCGGGTCTTCGTCAGGGGCGGGGGCGGCAGCCGATCTTTCGACCGGCTGCCGCCGCCGCCATTCCAATAAAAGAAAAAAAAACGCCCCCGTGATAGGCTACGTGACGATTAACGTAGCCTATCACGGCTAGATTTGCAAAGTCAGCCGTGATAGGCTACGTAAATCGTCACGTAGCCTATCACGGGTGACTTAAAAAAAAAAAAGCGTGTACGGATAATGGCGGCCCCCATAGGGAGCTGCCATTCACGTTCCTTATTTGGTCGCTGTAGTCTACGTAAAGGTTTACGTAGACTACGGCGAAAATAAGGGCAACACAAATAGCGTTGCCCTTATTTTCACCGTAGTCTACGTAAACCTTTACGTAGACTACAGCGACCAAATAAGGAACGCGAATGGCGGCTCCCTATGGGGGCCGCCATTTGCGTACGCGCTTTTTTCCTTTTTGTTTTTAAAGTCACCCGTGATAGGCTACGTGACGATTTACGTAGCCTATCACAGCTGACTTTGCAGATCTAGCCGTGATAGGCTACGTTAATCGTCACGTAGCCTATCACGGGGGCGTTTTTTTTTTTTAACTGTTTAGTTCGCGGCCGGGCGAGGCGAGGCGCCTCCTCCCCGGCCTGAATTTCGGCCGGGCGAGGCGGGAAGCCTCCCCCCCCAGCCTGAACTTCGCGGGGGGAGCAGCGAAGCACCTCCCCCCCACCGCGAAAAACTTCGAGGACAGGTAAGGGACTTTCGTGCACCCCTACCGCAAAGTGCTATGCTGTGTAAGTGGTGGGCATATGGGGGTCACGCCCTTCCAATGTCACGCCCTTCCAAGGGAACAGGTTCCACCTTTTCCAACCATCCCTGCGATGTCTCCAACAATCACACTTCCGGAGGGTCACGATCCGGAGAGTCTGTTCTCACGGTGCCATGAGCAATTTAATTTTAATTTATTTTTAATTTATTAAATTAATTAATTGCCTATCTGGCTGGTCACCCAGCCACTCTGGGCGATGTACAACAATAAAAACAGTTCAAAACAATAAAAGTCAACATTAAAAATATCACATTTTTAAAATTACCCTAACCCACCCCAAAGGCCTGCCTGAACAACCACATTTTTAATGCGTGGCAGAAGCTCATTAAAGAGGGGGCATGGTGGAGTTCCCTAGGGAGGGAGTTCCACAGAGTGGGGGCAACTACAGAGAAGGCCCTCTCCCTCGTCCTCACCAGCCTAGCTGTCATGGCTGATGGGCAGACAGAAGGCCATCCAAGGCTGATCTTGTTGAGCGGCCTGTCTAGTGTTGCTGGAGGCGCTCCTTGAGATAAGCTGGGCCGGAACCATATAGGGTTTTAAAGGTCAAAACCAACACCTTGAATTTGGCCCGGAAAACAACTGGTAACCAGTGCAGCTCCTTCAGCACTGGAGTGATGTGATCTTGCTGGCGGCTACCTTTAATCAGGCGAGCCGCTGCGTTCTGTACCAGCTGCAGCTTTCGAACCATCTTCAAGGGTAACCCCATGTAGAGCGCATTACAGTAGTCTAAACGAGAGGAGACCAAGGCATGTACTACTGATGGGAGCAGATGGTCAGGAAGGTAGGGGCACAGCCGCCGTATCAGATGGAGTTGGTAAAGTGCTGTCCAGCTCACAGCTGACACCTGAGCCTCCATGGACAGCTGGGAGTCTAAGATGACCCCCAGGCTGCGGACCTGGTCTTTCAAGGGTAGCTGTACCCCATTCAACACCAGGTCAATATCCCCCAGCCTCCTCTTGTCTCCCACCAAAAGTACCTCGGTCTTGTCAGGGTTCAGCTTCAGCTTATTCCTCCCCATCCAGCCACTCACCGTCTCCAGACATTTGGACAGGGATTCTACAGCCAACTTTGGTGAAGATTTGAACGAGAGGTAGAACTGCGTGTCATCCGCATACTGATGACACTGCACCCCAAACCTCCTGATGATAGCCCCCAGCGGCTTCACATAGATGTTAAATAACACCGGGGAGAGGATGGAACCCTGTGGCACCCCACAAGTGAGCGGCCATGGGTCTGAAACCTCCTCTCCCAGTGCTACCCTCTAGTATCTGCCGGAGAGGAAGGACTGGAACCACCATAAGACGGTGTATCCAATGCCCAACCCCTCCAGGCGGTCCAGGAGGATACCGTGGTCAACGGTACCAAAAGCTGCTGAGAGGTCAAGGAGAACAAGGAAGGAGCATTCACCCCTATCCAGAGCCCTCCTCATATCATCCCCCAAGGAGACCAAGGCCGTTTCTATCCCATGCCCAGGCCTGAAGCCTGACTGAAATGGATCTAGATAATTGGCTTCTTCCAAGTGTGCCTTCAACTGCATCGCCACTACCCACTCAATCACCTTGCCCAAAAATGGCAGATTTGAGGCTGGGCGAAAGTTGTTCAGAACTTGGGGATCCAAGGAGGGCTTTTTTAAAAGAAGTCTTATCACTGCCTCCTTGAGGGCTGATGGCATCACTCCCTCCTCAAGGGAGGTGTTTACCACCAACCTGATCCCCTCACCCAGCCTCTCTCTGCAGCTCATAATGAGCCAAGATGGGCAAGGATCAAGTAAGCAGGTGGTCGGCCTTACAGATGAAAGCACCTTGTCCACTTCATCAGAAGGAAGAAGCTGGAACCAATCCCACAAAACCAGCTTGCCACAGATCACCTCTTGTTCACTAACTGTATCCACAGCACACGGAATAACACTCCTAATCTTTTAATCTGCAAACTTCCAGATATGCGCTTTGGGTGAACGGTGGCATCCCCTTGGAGAATGCCATGGAGCTCTGCGTAATACGGACAGGTCGCTGCTGACCTGGAGTTGTGGTTCACCACCCTCCTGTACTCCTGGCGCATGGACTTGGTCTTGCTTCTGCACTCAATGGTGCTACGCTGGTGGCCCTGTGCAGTCAACTGTCTGGAGATCTCCTCAAAGAAGTCCAAGTTCCTGTGGCAGCTCTGAAGCTGTTCCTAGTTTTTCTGCTCCCCCCAAATGTCTAGCAAGTCCTCTATCTCCACGCGCCTCCACGACACTCCTCTTCCCTTGCTACTTGATGCCATCTTCAGTTGGCGTTGATGGGAGAAACAGAGGGAAGGGTACTATCCAGCAGATCTTCCCTGAAACAAAACGGATGGAATTTTGAGCAGAAGCAGTGGGATCTCCTGTAGATGGTCACGCAGTGGTCCTAGTATTATGAGCCGGATCAAGAAAAGAGAACATGCAAGTAAATATCAGTGGAGGCAGTGTGCTACATGGTTTCCTGATGCTACAGCCCCTCCTCCCCTCTCGATGCTCCCCCGCTGGCAAGAGAGCCTCTCACCCTAGCCAGACCCAGGTCCGGGGGGGAGGCATCAGAGGGCAGCTGCATGACATAGCCGAGATTTCAAGTCCGCCCCCTGCAGGTCCCCCCCTCCCTGCATTAGTGGCAGCAGGCTGTCCAGGCGTAGCATGGAACTGAGATTTAGCATAGTGCCTCCAGGGTGGACCACATGGCACAGAAACTGCGCAGCTTTCTAGCCTTTGCAGAGGAGGGTAAAGTGGGTTAACCCACCCTGACTCACGCGCCAGGTAAAAATCCATCCCCAGGCGCTGCGTGGCCAGACGTGATCCGTGTCCTCTGAAGCTTGGGAAGCCATTCAGCGTTCAAGCCTCGGAATGAAAGTCCCACCTGATCAACCTGCATTCTTTTCTAAGGCATGGGCACACCTTTGGGGTCGCGGCGATGGGGGCACACAATGGGCAGAGATCCTCATTGCTCTGGAATGCTATCTGGGAGGGGCCACAATGGATCCGCAAAACCCACAAGCGTGCCCCAACAGCCGTTGCTGTTTCTTAGCATGTGTAACCCAGTGGGGTAGCCCTTGGTGAGGAGTGTCGTTCAGGGCACAAAGACTGCGCAGACCCAAAAGGGAAAAACACACTCCGCGTGGAGTTGGAAATAAGAGTGAAAAATATCTTGGGAAGTTAGTGTGGGAGCCACGGCCACCACATACACTACACCAGGGCACTCTCGAGGAAGGGATGGCATTCACAGAGATGGGAGCAATGCAGAAGTCTCCCCAAAAACATTTGCAATGCGTGGTGCTCCCAGCATTGAAATACCTCGGCGGTGGGGAAGAAAGCTGCACGAGGAGAGTTTTCAGATAAAGGGGGGAGGGCGCGGTGGGTGGCCAGTGATGGTATCATGGGGGGAGCAGCAGAGTGGGGGAGTGAGAATACACAAGACAGATTGAGCCGCACACTCAGAAAGTGGGAAGTTGGGTGAAAGCACTTACTGCACGATCCCAGCAGACAGGGAGGCTGCAGCGACACCCTCCAAGCTTCGATTCTTCAAAGATTTGAAGATAAATCTCAGTAGTAAAAAAAAAGAAAAGGGAAGGGGCACAGGAGGGCTACCAGTTTGTGCCAAAACGCCAACTGCTGAGGAAGCTACGCTATCGCTAGCCGGAAGATGACCGGGGGGCATTGAGGGCTCTGATTGGACAGGAGGGAAATACAAACACCACCGTATATAGGCATGCGTGGGAGGGGACAATCAGCATATATGGTAATGAACACAGAAAATCAGAGCACATTACTGGGAAATACCGGAATAACAGGGTATTGAAAGTGGGAGCACAGGAGCAGGAAATTCCGGTTCCGAAGCAAGGCGGGTGGTGCGTAGTGTGAAATATGGGTGGTGAGACCATGTTGGAAGCGGAAAAAGCCATAAGTGTACATTGGCCCATAGATAGATAGATAGATAGATAGATAGATAACCATTAGAGAGTCAAATGGATGTGGATATTACTTTGAATTGAACATGAAATAGAATTACTAATAAGTAAAATGAGCATGAAGAAAACATAAGCTTGCATTGCTCTACTTGTATGGCAACAGAGGCTGATAAACATGTTACAAGTACAGTTGGGCTTCTGCTGAAAACAGCCTCCCCAGGGTGAATGATCCCCTTCTTGGTTGTAATATTTAGACGTGCTTACCAGAGAGAGCATTGTCATCACATGGAAAGTTTCCAGACCCCACTGGATGTTTCTAGCCATTGCTTTGGCATGAAGATGCTGAACACGCTGCTGCTGATTCCAACTGTAAGTACTTTAAGGGACTGGCACAAACATTATACCAGTGAAGTCAGTGGGAGATGGAGAACCACACTTACGTGAATAAGCATTCCCCTGCAAGTCTCTGCTTGTCTATGAAAGTGATCCAATGAGGAAGGAGTCAGACTGCTTGCTGATAGATTCCTTCCAGGTCTGGATCTGGTGTGTTCTAACATCGGGGAATTTTTGCACAGAGGCCTAATGGGTTTAGACTTGAGACCAACAACTTTTCCCTCTCAAATGGTGCGTTAATAACACCAGCCAGCAAAGGACCCGGATTCTTCCAACTGATGCTCATGAGGAAGGATGAAGGTGGGAATAAGTTGCCTTCCTAACAGTAATTTTTATGTTAAAATGTATGCTTAGGAATATTGGGTGGATAATATTGATTGAAATTAATTCCCCCTCCCACACAGAGCTAAGGATAAAACTAAGTAGAGCTGGGATGATCCCATTGTCCTCTTCTCAGTGTTCTCCATAGCTCTTCCAGAAGCCTTCCATGTGTTGGGGGCTGAACTTCTGCAGCAGGGAGCCTTTTCTACTCAAGAGAAAAGTTGAAACTTCTAAATTGTGTGGGGAATCTGCACAAGGCTCCCCACTGCAGAAGTTCAGCCCTCAGTAAGTTGGGGATACAGAAACAGTGATGGGGCTGTGTGTGAGGAGGCGGGGCCAACAGATGCAGCTGCACTCTCCCCTTCGTGTGATGATAATCATAAGGAGTAGGGGGAGAGACCAAACCAATCGGCACTTAAGAAAACAAATATGAATGATTTGTCTGTGTAGCAAACATATCCCCATAGCAACCATTAAAAGACAAAGGGTGCAATCCAGTCAAGACAGACGTCAGCCTCTGAACTCAGAGGCTGACGCCTAATCCAGTGTAGGTCAGGCGAAAAACAGAGGGTATCCTCTCCTCCATCTTCCACCCGTCCTGCATTCTTGGCTAGATGCACGATTGCATGCATCTAGCTGGGGCTTTGGAGAGGGCGTAGGAACGGGCTTGGAGACCCCATAGGGAGCAACATAAAGAGGCTTCCACAGTCTTCTCCCCTGCCTCAGGAATGCCCCCTTTTCACTCTCTCCACACTCTGTTTTACAAACAGAGAGACAGCCCCTGAGGTTCTCCCCATGCAGGCTATGAGGGGGAGGGGAGCACAGTTTCCTGGTTCCAAGCTTGGAGTGCTGTCTACAAGCTTGGAGCCAATAAACTGAAAAATCCTATGGCCTTCTAGACACTGTCTAGTGGCCATAGGATTGCTCTCTAAGTGTCCGGGTGAAGACATAGTCTGGCTTCAGCAAGAGAGTTGCCATCTGAAGGAGATCTGCTGGACTGAATTTTGCAGATAGAATGGGAAGTACACTATCCAAGCGAAACATGAGAATTTTCATATTCAGAATTGAAATCTCCTTGGGAAATCTATTTCACCTGTTGTAGGGGCATCAAACATGCAACTAATATAGTCTTTGATTTCAAGAATGAAGGAGATGATTTTTGGATTATCAAGAGGAAAAACATAGAAAAATGTAAGCACGTGTTGGAATTATTGGACATCTGGAAAACTGTCAGGAGGGAGAAGAACAGGCTGATCCGGTCCAAAGACAGTTGCTGGACATGTTTGTTATAAGAATGCAGCAGCTGCATTTATTTGCAGCAGTTAGTGACAGGTGAATTTACCCTGAGTGTGTTCATTATTTACTCGGAAAATAACAAACTTGCCCATGTAGGCTTGGATAGGAGTTTTCCCTCAAAGTGAACTCTCATGTTGTGTAAAGGAGCTTTTGGACATGCACGATATCAAACTACATCTTGGGAGCTGTAGGTTGGAATTGCATAGTGCCTTCTCAGAGCCTGAGTTGCTGTGGTGGCAGCAGTGATGAGGGAAGCTGCTAAGAGATGGTAGGACAATTAAAATTTTAGGGGAGGGGAGTGCTGCCAAGTCCTTCTTCGTACGATGCCAGAGTAGCAGCAGTGGTAAGGAGGACAGCAGCATCGGATTAGGCAAGGAAAGGGTTAATCCAACCAATACATTTGCAGAAATGGCATTGTTTAGATACAAACTGTGCATGCCCAGAAGCTTGCAATCACTTCTGAACTTAATAGCAAATTCATAAGTGATGCTCATTACAAAAGGTGAGCATTATGAATGGGTGAGGTTCGACCAGCGAGTGCCCTAATTACAAAATTTGGGAGCATCAGTAGTGATAACAGAGAATAAAGGCTGCTGTCAGCTAAACATTGCTCCTGTGCTTATCTCACATATTTCTTCATTTCATCTCTTAAGGCCATTTGTAGGCCGTGACATCCTATTTTCGAATCAGAAGCATTATTTATTTCTTAAGTAAATATTTTGTGCCCTGCCTTATCTTAGTCCTTGAAGTCGCTTGCAAAATACCTGTAAAAATTGAATACAATCATATTCCTAAAATGCAATAATGGGCTCCTCCCCTAGCCACCAGGTTGTTTTTGCAATGGTGTTTGTTGTTTCTGACTCACTGAAACTAGAAAAAGGGAGGATGTCTCATCCAGTGGTTACCTGGATTAGTGAAGCGTCCACACACT
The DNA here is from genome assembly GCF_057233095.1 of Heloderma suspectum. Taxonomy (NCBI): domain Eukaryota; kingdom Metazoa; phylum Chordata; class Lepidosauria; order Squamata; family Helodermatidae; genus Heloderma; species Heloderma suspectum. The sequence goes on along the minus strand of NC_139459.1, from coordinate 294,677,859 downwards.
AAATAAGTTTCCCTAATATGGGACCATTTGGAGACTGGTTAATGATGGTTATTCTCATCTAGGCACATAGATTATGATTTTTTAATAACTGCCTCAACACATCCTATTTTGCCTCAATAGTCCTTATCAAAATCCAGCCCCTTTCAGTAAGCTTCACTCAAGAAACAGCAACATAGATAAAGACTGCATATAGTGGCCTACCCAGCCTCCAGCATCTTGACCTCACCCTCAAGGGTAAAATATTGCAATTCATCCATGCAAGCGTGACAAACAGACGCTATTGACTCCTCAGTCTTAACTGTAGCATCCAAATTGGACTGAATAAGAATGATTTTATCAGCCAAGTGACTGGCACACAATGTTTACAATAACCTACTGATGATTCATCCTCAGGATATGACTAACAAGGCAATAACTACCCACATTCATCAGCCAGGAGAGAGCAGGGTGACACTGCTGATAGAACGGTAAAAGAGAGAGAGAGAACACCTTGGCCTCTTTTATACTGCCACATCATAGGCTTGCAAACACACTCTATGCTCTTTGGTCAGATTCGGCATGAGTGTTCTAACATTTGCACTCCAGTCATCTATCAAACTTTCTTCATGGCTTTTCTCAGTCAGGTGAGATCTGCCTTTTCAGAGAAGAGTAGAAGCGGCCTAACAGAGCAATTCTATAGATAGCTACTCAAAAGTAAGTCCTCTTGAGTGCAAGGAGACTTACTCCTGGGTAAGTGTGTATAGGATTGCAGCCAAAGAACCACCACATCAATAGATAGATCTATCCAGCCACCTCTTTGAGAGGCTGACCAAGCTATTGACAAAGCAGCTGTTGACCAAACCACTCTAGGAACACAAGAAGCTGCCTTATCCTGAGCCAGACCATTGATCCATCTAGCCCCGTATTTTCTACACTGACTGGCAGCAGTGTTTATGAGGAACACTCTACTTTTCCGAAATTCCTCATTAAAAGAACCACTACTGTTCATTGCAGTGGCAAAACCTTGCTGTTTTCACACGGAGAATCTGAGACAGCCACAACAGAACTTAACATGAAGGCTTTTTAGCCCTTTTAAAAATCACGTTAGTGGGTTTTTAGATCTTTGCACTGCTGCTGGCTTTTATCTTGGTTTTATTCTGTTTTAAACGTGTGTCTTTATATTATGTTTTACTTATGGTTTTATATTATGTTATTGATTTTATGGTTTTAAGCTTTGTCTTGTAAACCACCCAGACAGCTTTGGCTAATGGGTGGTATAGAATTCTAATAAATGAATATAAATAATGAAATAACAGAATTATTTAGTGCTGGAATAAGTGCCAATCTTCTAGAAAAACACCCCCCCCCCTTCATCTTTCCTATTTCACTACAGTGTTGTTTATTTTCATTCACAAATGCATGAAGATAAAATTAACTTCATGGAACCGTATAGAAGTTTTTGCATTAAGATAAATGTGCAAATTGCAAAACTACATTTGGCTGTATTAACATCTTGTAAATCCACCTGTGATGGAAAGCAATAAATAAAAGATCCTTAACCCTTCTACTAATTATTCTTGCCTCTAATTATTTTAACTGGCTGCATTTTATCTATTTCTGTATATATTACTTTTCTTTCCATGGGAGCAACGTCTAGAAAAGGGCAGGTATTTCCTTCTTTCTAGGCTACTCCCCATATTTGTCTGGGCCTACCCTGTGCTTTTAAGGTTTCATAATGGGAATTAGAGAGGCGACCAAAAAAGAGAGGAAATGGCTTAAGATGAAGCAATTTCTGGGGCGTAAACAGTAAGCATAATTTTAAAATAAAATGATCTGATATGAGAATGTTTCTGTTTCAGTCAAAACCACTGTGAAGATTTGTTACAAGATACTATTCAAAAATAACCAATAACAAATGTGCTCATTATGGCTACTGGTGGAAGGAAAACTCATGCAACTGCACATATATACCAGATCCGCCAAATTTTCCACTTAGAACAGAACACACCCTATTTTAAGCATCATCTCTGTCCTTTGCACTTAGTAATCTAATCTGACATTTTTGCCTTTCTTCCGGTTAATTTTCACATATATAGAAGTTTCATTTAAAATGGCCCAGTTTGTACCCTCTAAAGTTATGGTGCAACCTGTTCTTCATTTTTAATATTTCTGAACTCTCTCCACACTAAGTAGAAAATTTGTTTTGGACAGTGTTTTCTATAGTTTTGTAAAGGCAAAATTACATGTCTGAACAAAGTTCAATTACCTTCAAATCTATGCCTTTGAGCAGAAAAGAAAGCCTTGAAAAAAGGAAGCCTTCTAATAACAGAAATGTAAGGGTGCAATCCTATGCATGTTTAGACAGAAAAGTCCTAAAGCTCCCAGCATTCTCATCTGATGCTGGCTGGGGAACACTAGAAGTTGTAGGTCTTTTCCCCCTAAACATGCATAAGATTGTGCCCTGGTATGCTTAAATGCTTAAAATGCTTTAAAAAATGGGCCGCGGTGGCTTAGTGGTTAAGATGCTGAACTGCAGACTGGAAGGTCGGCGTCAGCAGTTCGAGACCCGAGTGCTGCGTGACGGAGTGAGCTCCCGTCTTCAGTCCCAGCTTCTGCCAACCTAGCAGTTCGAAAGCAAGAAATTGCAAGTAGATAAATAGGTACCGCCTCGGCGGGAAAGGTAACAGCGTTCCGTGCGCCTCGGTGTTCAGTCATACCGGCCACATGACCACGGAAGCGTCTTCGGACAGCGCTGGCTCTTCGGCTTAGAAACGGGGATGAGCACCGCACCCTAGAGTCGGACACGACTGGTTGGAGACACCTTTACCTTTTTATGCTTAAAATAGTTGTGTGGTAATATAAAACTTACAGCTGGATTCAGATATCCACTAATATTCCTGTTATATCAGGAAGCTTCTTGCCCCCTTCTCTCCCTACCAGCCTCCAGAAAACCCTTGAGGGTTGGGGAACCCTGCTGAGTAGAGTAGGCTGAGAGAGACGGGAAAGAATCCAGAAAATCGAGTGGAGGCAACTTATTACCCCCCCCCCCAAGTTGGCAGGTATGATGTATACACAGACAGGCTTACAGTGCAGTGGTTCCCTCACCAGACATTGTTGGGTAACAATTCCCATCAGCCCCAGCCAGCATGGCCAATGGTCAATGATTATGGAAGTAGGGATGGGAGAACCAGTGATGTCCGAGCTCACCAAAATTCTCTGAACTTCACTTTGAAGATTGGTTCGGCTTGCTCTCATTTTCATTTGTGGTATGTTTTCAATTCTATTTGTTCAAACGGGGAAAGGGTGCATTTCGAATGGGAAATGTGCACATTTCTGTGCATATTTGTCAAAAGTGTGCACTCCCCCCCATTGACTAAAACATGAAAATGCACATGTTTTGAAAAAGGTGTATCTAAAAGTGCACATTTTATGCATTTCGGAATGCGATCGCAAGTTCAGGAATATGCTAACATTCTTTTTTAAAATGAACTCCTGTTTGTGTTCGGGGTTGTGAATGGGGCATGCTGGATGATTTGCAAACTGAACTGAAATTCACGTTCATCCTCATATGGGAGTTGTAGTCCAACAACATCCAGGGACCCAAGGTTGGAAACCACTGGCACAGAAATGCAACTTTGATTTGATTTAACGTAGAAGTCTGCAGGGGTTTGCATCTCTTTCCTTGCTGAACTTCCTTGCTCTAGGTAGTTAGAACGTATCCCAGCATATATAGATACCCTTATCTCCAGGTGCTCCTTATGCTCTCAGCCACTCTCTAGTGGCTGAGAGCATAACCTAGCTTGTCTGAATATTTGTACAACTGTTTTTGTACTGGATTTGTATTATGCTCTATCATAATATAGTTTCCACCCTCAGAAAACATTCTATAGAATTAGCAGCAGATAAATAAAATGGAGAATAGCCCAGGTGAGTGAAGCCAGGCTGCTAAATGTCCCCCCAGCCCACAAGGGCCTCTTTGGTAGTTTCCAGGCAGCCAAACACAGGGGCCCTGGCAGTTATGACAGTGTTCTTCAAATGACAGGGAGGAGGCTAAACAGTGTTTGAGGCTTTTTAGCTTAGGAAAACGTAAAGTAAGGGGGAGGGACATGATAGAGGTGTATAAAATGATGCCTTGGGTACCGTTTTTGGCAGCAATACAGGATCTAAATGTAATAACTAAATTAATAAATAAAATGATACATGGTATGGAAAAAGTGGATCAGAAAAAGTTCTTCTCCCTCTCTTGTGATACTAGAACCCAGGATACTACAATGAAACTGAACGGCAGAAGGACAAACAAGACAAACAAAAAGAAGTCCTTCACACAGCGGTTCTTCAGTGGTTCCAGTCCTTTCTGTTGGCCCATGTCCAGAAGGTGGTGGTCATGGATTACTGTTTGACTCCATGACTGTTGGCCTATGGTATCCCAAATGGTTCTATCATCCCCCATGTTACTTAATATTTACATGAAATTGCTGGGAGAAGTCAATCAGAGCTTTGGAGTAAGGTGGCATCAGTATGCTGATGACTCCCAGTTCTATTTGTCTTTGTTACCTAACACCAAGGAAGCAGTTAAAATTCTTGAAAGTTGTCCAGATTCGATAATTGGTTATGAGGGTAAATAAGTTGAACTTAAACCTGGCTAAGACAGGTGTTGCTGATCAGTAGGGATTGGGATTCAACCTGTTCTGGAAGAGGTTGTGCTTGGGAGTTCATCACTTGGGAGGTTTTTTTGATCAGGTTCATCACTTGGGAGGTTTTCTTGATCCTACAACTTCCCTGGATCTTTAGGCAGTGGTGGTAGCAAGGAATGTGTTTGCACAATTATGCTTGGTGAACCAGCTGCAACCCTTCCTGAGTCAGTCTGACCTGGCAACAGTTATCCATGCCTTAGTTACATTACACTTAGATTAGGTGCTCTATGTGGGATGACCATTGTATAATGTCCAGAAGCTTTAATTGGTGCAAAATGTGGCAGCTAGGCTGCTAACCAGTGCACGGTATTGGTACCATATTACACCTGTCTTCAAAGACTTGCCCTTGTTGCCGATTGCTTTCTGGGCTGAATTCAAGGTGTTGATTTTAACCTTTAAAGCACTTAGCACCTGGCTATCTTAGTCATGATGGTTATATATTACTATCAAAGACAGTATGCCTCTCAATATCAATTTGTGGGGAACCCAAGTGGATGCTATTGTATTGTTGTGGACTTCCCAGGGGCATCTGGTTGGCCAGTGTGGGAACAGAATGCTGGACTAGATAGGCCTTTGGTCTGATCCAGCATGGCTCTACCTATGTTGTTAACAACATCTCTGCAGGCTGCTGGATCTTCAGCTACAGTATGTGGGTGGAGCACTAGGCTGCCATTATTTGCTATTATTCTCTTTTTGCATCCAGAGGACCTCCATTTAAACCAATAGAATTAATTCAGCTTAGGTTCAGATATCCCAGCCAGATCCAAATACTTCAAGACCACATATATCATTTAAGCATGAAAACTGTATTGTTAAATATCAAAGAACATCGCCAATGGAATGTACAAAATGAAGTCCACCACCGTAGACTAATTTATCAATGGAGTATAACACTTAGTTAACAGGTACATATTTCTAATAACAAATACAAACCACAGTTCGGCAATCCTGCACATAGATTTTGTTAGAAAACAATTCACCCTAGAATAATTAACTTCTGGAAATCATTCACTGGCTGCTGGAACTGAACACAATGCGCTAGCAGTTAGCTGTGCATCAGTGCTTTGAAATTGTACAGCACTGACTCGAGAAGGGAGGGATGGCCAGCATTACAAGTCCAGGTTGCATTCAGAATAAAATATCACCCACAGGAGGAACGTTTCAAGGATTAGCATTTCAGGTCAGCTTGTATTAAAAGTCTGCATTTTGCTTTTACAGTCAGTGATGTCATGCCTAAACTGGATACTTGTTATCTCAGAGCAGAGTTAATAGACATATATTTAATGTGTTAAAATAAAAGTGTGCTTGTGTGTGTAGCTTAAATAATGGCTCTATTCCAATTCTTAATTTTACCAATAGAAACCTTATTATTAAAAGGCCACTGCTCAGCTGCTGACAAATTATCATAAGGAAATAAAATAACCAACGCTGTAGCAATACATCTTGCATGAGCCTTAGAGGCTAAAATGCATTATTGCTGTGACTATCCTAGGAGATGATTGGAAGCTTACAATACTTTACACTTCTATTCTCAGAGAAGCTGAAAAAACAGGGTTATGCGTAGTCCAGGATTCCTCACATACGTGAAAAAGCACTAGATACAGTGAGCATGGAGTTCTGCTTCTTGACAATGTATCTTCTTTTGGTTTTTAAAACAAAACACATAACTTTGGAAGAAAAACTTAGCTCCTGGGGCAGGGGGCTGCTGAGGGAGCATAAGATGCTGTGGATGTCAGAGGGATGTCTGCCGACAGAGGCCTCTCTGGTGTGGGGGTGGAAAGCTCCTCCGCCCTGGCTGGCCCACCCACCATGGGTGGCGGTGGCCAGAACAGAGCATTTTGGAGGCCTGTTGGCATAGGCCATGGATGAGCAGGATTCTAGGAGCCTTGTTTCCCTGACATGTCCCCAGACAGGTACCGAGAGTAACTAAACTGGCCTTGGAGTGGCATAGTTAATTCTCTCCCATTGGTTTTCATGGGAGGAGAATGTTTTAAAAACGATGTCAACAGCTCACAAAAAACCCTTCTCTCTCACATCACACACTGTGAGCCATTGGGAGCCAGCAGGGCTTTGGAGGCAGCAGCCACTCCACTGTGGATCTCCTCCCTCCTCTTCATGGTAAATAGGATTGCTCTGTTCTGTTTGTAGCCTCTCTCTCTCTCTCTCTCTCTCTCTCTCTCTCTCTCTCTCTCTCTGGACAATGTATTGGAAAACCCCAGGACCCAGAAAGATATCTGAATAAGCATCCCTACCAGTCAAGGAAGGGGAACTCAATGATCTGCTTATGTCAGGAGCTGCTGCATCTGTGGACAGCTGCCCCATGTGGTGAACCACTGAACTGCAGGTGGCAACTTCTCTGTCAAGCCTTGGACTGACTCCACCCACCCAGGCTGGACATTGGTTCTTCCTGGACAGAAGGCATATAAAAGGGCTTCCTGTCTCAGCTGGGCCTTGCTTGAGGTCTTCCTGAGTTCTGGCATGTTTCAGTATCCTTAGCCCTGACTTTTTCTTTTTTGGCCTTGCCTCTTGATCTTGCTTCCTTGTTTGCCCTTCATACTAGCTTCTTTTTCTGTTGTATTGTCTGGCTTGCACCTCGATCCTGCCTCCTTCTTTGTCCTGCAGTGCTGTCATGCTCTTTGGTAGTGACTTCTGGTTTGTTTTTCAACCCTGCCTTCCAGTTTGTCCTTTAGTTCTAGCTTACCCTTTGGTCATCGCAGCTGGCTTGTCCCATGAGCAGTCATGTCAGGACTGTGGTTTGGAAGTACATTAAAAGCAGAAGGCCAGTAGTAAGGGATCTGGGAAAGGTGATGCAGGACATGGAGATGGGTAAGCAGAATATATAGTCTGAAAGTGATAGCTTGGCCTTCCCGCTAAATAACAGCTGCCAGATTAGTCTCTACTGACCCCTTGTTCATCTGATAAATCGCTATGTAAACAAGCTTCAGTATTTCCTTCTCGCCAGCCACATTAGTGTTGCCCAAGCCCCAAGCACAGTGGATTTCAGGACAGAGGCTCCTTCTTCTAGTGACCTGTCACAGTGACATAGAGAGTAAGTTGTTTGACTCTCTGACTGCTAGAGCCTATAGTTCAAGATCTCCAAAGGGAGGAATGAAAGTACTTATGTTCTTAGGGCCCAAAACTTTTAAGATCCAGATTGGGGACCCTGTACCTACTCTGGAGTAAAAATGAAAAAAGACATAGCTGCTAGACTATGGACGTAATGTCGGTTTTGGCCCTTGGTATCATGCGCATAAAGTGAGGAAGGAAAACACTATGTAAGAAGATACTGCAGAGGAATTTGAAAGAAGAGGAAAAAGTGGCAAAATGCAGACATTCTCTGCACTGTGGGACTTTTAATCATAAGGACTTTCAATCATAGGGACTTTCAATCATTAGAAGTTCCAAGTTGGGAAAAGGGGACATGTTCTGTCTTTGATTATTGAGTGTGAGGTGTCAGCAAGACATGCATGTACAAATGTCACAGAGAGAATTGGGTGGAAAAGAAAAGTCAAGGCTAACAAATACAGCTGGGTCATATTAGTGGATTGGAACCATGTGCAGTGGCAAAGCCATGTGATATCTCTAGGTCTAGGATGGTAAAATAGGGATAGCTACCAAGAGAAAATAATTCAGTTTGTAGGAAGGTCTTTGGTTATAATACACATATGTAATCTTAGGAAGGGTAGGAAACAGAGGCAGAGAAAGGAATGGAGCGCACCAAAGATATAACCCCAATCGGCAGCAAAATGGGGAAAACATCAGAAAATAATTGTTTGCTTATATATTTCCAAGGAAAGACATAAGTTAAAGTAAGTGTCAAGGATCCACTTAATTCAACAAAATATGCTATTGAATTGCATTGTATGTTGAGATTTAGCACACTGCAAGGAATGTACACAATCTCCATGGTTAAATGCCCATGTCAGTCTTTGCTGCCAAATCCATGAACAAATGAGTTTTCATACTAGTCTTGGCTGCAGTCCTGGAGGAAAATCTTTACTGATGACCTTTACATGCTCTTTGTAGTATGCATTGCGCTGTGGACTTATTTCAGCCTAAACAATGGAGCCAAATGAGTAGGAGAGCTATTATGTGGAGATGGACACCATACTTGATCAGATTTTCTGTTGGCTTGGATGCTAATTTGAACATGTCAGCATGTGTACATTTTGAGAATTCTGCTCAGCCAAAATAGGAGTTGCACCTATGAGTCACATCACCTTGGAAAGCTCAAGCACTTGTTATAACCCATGTTTTGAGAATCGGGTCAATAAAAAAATCACACATGAAAAGAAAATCTGGTGTTGTGCAATTTATGAAATAGGGTAGCTTTATTTCATAAATAACAAACCCTTTTTTACAAATTGGTGTTTTTTTAGGTGGTGGTAGAGGAGGAATTGAAATTATTTCTTAATTTTGAGAAACAACTACATCCCAACTGACTATATTCCCCCCCGACCGACACCCACACACATCTATATACTCTGTCACCCCTATCCAGTGATTATTTACAGGTGCAAGAGCTTAGATTCTGCATTAAGCTCTACACCCCCAAGAATATTGCCATTCATTTCCAGTTGACCAACCCTACCCAGAAAGCACCTGGGTTAAAATAAATGGACCAAAGAATAAAAGGAACATGGTGGTCAGAGTCTACTACCGGCCACCCAAACAAGGAGAAGACAAGGACGAACCTTTTGAAAAGCAAATTGCCAGTGTTTCAAGGAAGCATGATGTAGTGGTAATGGGGGACTTCAATTTCCCCGATATTTGTTGGGAGACAAATTCTGTAAAACATAGCCCCTCCAAGAAATTCCTGACTTGTGTTTCTGATAAATTCGTCCTACAGGAAGTGGAGGAAGGAACTAGAGGATCAGCTATCCTTGACTTGATCATAACCAACAGAGATGACTTAGTGGATAAAGTAGCAGTTACAGGAACTCTGGGGGAAAGTGGCTATGTTATACTCGAGTTCTTGGTTCTAAAGGAAGCCAAATGCATACCCTGGATTTTAGGAAAGCCAATTTTAATAAACTCAGAACAGTGATAGGTAAGGTCCCATGGCAAGCAACTCTAGTGAGAAAAAGAGTCCAAGATGGGTTTGAGTTTTTGAAAAAGGAAGTTCTAAAGGCACAATTACAAACAATTCCAACAAGAAAAAAAGGTGGAAGACAACAGAACAAGCCAATGTGGCTTCACAAAAAGCTTAGAGATAACCTGAAAACAAAAAAGGACACATATAAGGACTGGAAGGAAGGCCAAGCAACAAAGGAAGAAGGCAAAAGGAGAAGGGGATGTCAGAGGATGAGATGGCTAGATAGCATCACCGATGCAATGAATATGAACTTGAGCACGTTTCGGGAGAGAGCAGAGGACAGGAAGGCCTGGCGTGCTATGGTCCATGGGGTCACAAAGAGTCAGACACGACTTAACAACTGAACAACAACAACAACAGGCAGGTAGCACAGAATTGCAGGGATGGCGTCAGGAAGGCTAAAGCTGAGAATGAGCTGAGGTTAGCGAGGGATGCTAAAAGCAACAAAAAGGCTTTCTTCAGATATGTGCATAGTAAAAGACAGAGGAAAGAGATGGTGGTTCAACTATTAAATATGGATGGAAAAATGATAACACATGACAAAGAAAAGGTAGAAGTGCTCAATTTCTACTTTGGCCCAGTCTTCTCTCGAAAGAGAGTCTGTGATTCCCCTGGCAAAGGCAAAGTACAGGCTGAAGGGGCAGGATTACAGCTTGAGACTGATAGAAATGTGGTCAAGGAACACCTAATTACTTTGAAAGAGTTCAGATCTCCTGGGCCAGATTAACTGCATCCTAGAGTAATAAAGGAACTGGCAGAAGAACTCTCAGGACCACTGTCTATTATCTTTGAGAAATCATGGAGGACGGGTGAAGTGCCAGATGACTGGAGGAGGGCTAATGTTATCCCTATCTTCAAAAAGGGCAAAAAAGAGGAACCTGGGAACTTCAGACCAGTCAGTCTCACATCAATCCCTGGGAAAATTCTGGAGAAGATTATAAAGTGATCAATCTGTAAGCACCTTGAAAACAATGCAGTGATTACTCGAAGCCAACATGGATTTGTCAAGAACAAATCCCGCCAGACTAATCTGATCTCATTTTTTGATCAAGTAACCTCCCTTGTGGACTGTGGGAATGCTGTGGACATAATATATCTTGACTTCAGCATAGGGATGTCAGAGAATTCCGCCACGGATCTCAGTGAGACCGAATGCCAGTGCATTTGGCCCCCCGAACTCTGTGGCAAAACGGCCTGCTACCCCCCGGCCCCCCCACGGATCCCCCCCGGGACGAGACTTACCTGGGGTGGATCTTCCGGGCGGCGGCGGCTGGTCTTCTGACCAGCTGCCACCGCCACCATTTCCAGTCTTGTTAAAAAAAAAAAAAAGATGTGATAGGCTACGTAAAGATTTACATAGCCTATCATGGCTGGTTTTTTTAAAAAAAAACACATGATGTGATAGGCTACGTAAATCTTTACGTAGCCTATCATGGCTGGGTGGATTTAAAAAAAACAAAAAAACCACGTACGCAAATGGCGGCGGCTACGACCGCCGCCATTTGCGTTCTTTATTTTTGGCCATCTTAGTCTACGTAAATATTTATGTAGACTAGGACGGTGAAAATAAAGGGGAACGCAAATAGCGTAGCGGGCACTATTTGCATCCCTTTTTGATTCGCCGTTTTAGCCTACGTAAAGATTTGTGTAGGCTAAAACGGTGAATCAAAAAGGGACGCAAATAGCGCCTGCTACGCTATTTGTGTTCCCCTTTATTTTCGCCGTCATAGTCTACGTAAATATTTACGTAGATTCAGACGGCCAAAAATAAGGAATGCCTTGGCGACGGCCATAGCCGCCGCCATTTGCGTATGCAGTTTTTTGGGTTCCCCCCCCCCAGAGCCCTCCGCAGCCGGAAATCCGGCTGCGGATGGCTCTGGGCTGGGCTGGCCTGGCCTGGCCGGCTGCTCCGCGGAGCTGCCGCGGAGCACAGCCGGGCATTGGGGATTCCGGGGGGGAGGAACGGATCGCCCCCCTGTCCAGGATTCCGGGGGGAGGGACGGAACGCCTCCCCCCCACCATCAACATAATCCGCAAAAGGTAAGTCACTTTTGTACATCCCTACTTCAGCAACGTTCTCGACAAAGTGCCCCATGATATCCTGATGAGCAAACTAGCTCAAAGTGGGCTAGATGAAACAACGATCTGGTGGATCCACAGTTGGCTACAGAATCGGACTCAAAGAGTACTTATCAATGGGATCTTCTCAAACTGGGGAGAGGTAACGAGCGGGGTACCGCAGGGCTCAGTCCTGGGCCCAGTGCTCTTCAACATTTTTATTAACGACTTGGAGGAGGAGGTACAAGGAACGCTGATCAGATTTGCGGATGGCACAAAATTGGGCAGGATAGCTAATACCCTGGAAGACAGAAACAAAATTCAAAGTGATCCTGATAGGCTGTAGCGCTTGGCGGAAAACAACAGAATGACATTTAATAGGCATAAATGCCAAGTTCTGCACCTTGGAAAAAGAAACCAAATGCACAGATACAAGATGGGGGATATTTGGCTTAACAATACCACAAGCGAGAAGGATCTTGGAATTATAGATCGCAAGCTGAATATGAGCCAACAATGTGATGTGGCTGCAAAAAAGGCAAATGCTGTTTGGCACTGCATTAATAGAAGCATAGCTTCCAAATCCCGGGAAGTACTAGTCCCCCTCTACTCAGTACTAGTTAGGCCTCATCTTTAATACTGTGTCCAGTTCTGGGCACCACACTTTAAGAAGGATGCAGACAAACTAAAGAAGATTCAGAGGAAGGCAACGAGGATGATCAGGGGACTGGAACCAAAGCCCTGTGAAGACGTAGGGATGGACGAAAGTCCCTTGCCTGTTCTCGAAGCTTGCTTCGCGGGGGGGGGGAGGCGCTTCAGTTCTCCCCCCGAAATTCAGGCCGGGGGGGAGGCGCCCCATCCCTCGCCGGCGAAATTCAGGCCGGGTAGGAGCGCCCCATCTACCCGGACGCGAAAAAAAAAAGTAAAAAACAACAACAACACACACCCGTGATAGGCTACGTAACGATTTACGTAGCCTATCATGGCTAGATTTCCAAAGTCAGCCGTGATAGGCTACGTAAATCGTTACATAGCCTATCACGGGTGACATTAAAAAAAAAAAAAAAAGCGTGTACGCAAATGGCAGCGGCCCATGGGCGCCGCCATTTGCGTTTCTTATTTTGGCACGTCTAGTCTACGTAAAAATTTACGTAGACTACGACGAAAATAAGGGAACGCTATTTGCGTTGCCCTTATTTTCGCCGTAGTCTACGTAAATCTTTACGTAGACTAGACGTGCCAAAATAAGGAACGCAAATGGCGGCGCCCATGGGCCGCTGCCATTTGCGTTAGGGATGGGGGAGAATTTCTCCCCGAAACTTCGGGGGGCTGAGTGCCAACGTATTCAGCCCCCTGAAGTAGTTTCGGGGAGAAATTCTCCAGGATGGGACTTACCTTTCCCGAATGTCCCTCCTGGCGGCGGGTCCCGGCGGCAGTTCGGCAGGTCTTCGACAGGGGCAGAGGCGGCAGCTGGTCTTTCGACCGGCTGCCGCCGCCGCCATTCCAATAAAAGTAAAAAAAAAAAATGCCCCCGTGATAGGCTACGTGACGATTAACGTAGCCTATCACGGCTAGATTTGCAAAGTCAGCCATGATAGGCTACGTAAATTGTCACGTAGCCTATTACGGGTGACTTTAAAAAAAAAAAGCGCGTACGGCTAATGGCGGACCCCATAGGGAGCCGCCATTCACATTCCTTATTTGGTCACTGTAGTCTACGTAAAGATTACGTAGACTATGGCGAAAATAAGGGCAACGCTATTTACGTTGCCCTTATTTTTGCCGTAGTCTATGTAAAGATTACGTAGTCTACGTAAATCATTACGTAGCCTATCACGGGTGTGTGTGTGGTTTTTTTTTTACCGCACTTTTTTTTTTGCAATGGCGGCGGCGGCAGCTGGTCGGGAGACCGGCTGCCACCCCCGCCCCTGACAAAACGCTGCCGAAACGCCGCCAGGAGGGACATTCGCAGGAGGTAAGTCCCATCCCGGGGGGGGGGCGGAGAATTTCCCCACAAATTTCAGGGGGCCAAATGCGTTGGCATTCGGCCTCCCGATGATTCGGGGAGAAATTCTCCACCATCCCTAGCTAGGGATGTACGAAAGTCACTTACCTTGAATGAACTTTGATTCGCGGTGGGGGGGAGGCGCTCCGTCCCTCCCCCCAAAATTCTGGCTGGGGGGGAGGCGTCCCGTCCCTCCCCCCCGAAATTCTGGCCGGGAGAGAGGCACCCCGTCCCTCCTCCCCCAAATTCTGGCCGGGGGAGAGGCGCCCCGTCCCTCCAGCCGTGAATCCCGGCCGGGTCTGCAAATGGCGTCGGCCGTAGCTGCCGCCGTTTGCTTCCCTGCAGTCAGCCGTGATAGGCTACGTAAATGTTTACGTAGCCTATCATGGCTGAGTTAAAAACCAAAACCGTGCGTATGCAAATGGCGGTGCCCATGGGCGCCGCCATTTGCATTCCTTATTTTGGCACGTCTAGTCTACGTAAACATTTACGTAGACTATGGCGAAAATAAGGGGAACGCAAAAAGCGTAGCATTCCCCTTATTTTCGCCGTAGTCTACGTAAATATTTACATAGACTAGACGGTATTTTTTTAAAATTTAGCCATGATAGGCTATGTAAATCTTTACGTAGCCTATCACTTTTTTTGGTTTGTTTTCTTTTTCACTGGAAATGGTGGAGGCGGCAGCCGGTCGGAAGACCAGCCGCCGCTGCCGAACCGCCGCCGGAGCCGCCGCCGCCGCCAGCAGGATTCGCCCAAGGTAAGTCCCGTCCCGGGGGGGTGGGGGGGCAGACCGTTTCGCCACCAATTTTGAGGGGCCAAATGCACTGGCATTCGGCCTCCCCGAGATTCGTGGCGAAATTCTCTGACATCCCTAGTCTTCACCATACGCTTGTGTGGAAACACATCATGCCATGTTCAAAAACATCTCCGAGGACATCAGAAAAGCAGTTACTGCTGCTTGTCTGTCTAGAAAGGGTTACAAAACCATTTCGAAAGATTTGGGACTCCACCAACCCACCATTGGACCGTCTAGAAATGGAGAAGCTTCAAGACCACAGTCACTCTACCCAGGAGCAGTTGCCCTACCAAAATCTCTCTAAGATTTCCCTTAGATGCAACATCCACTAAAATAAAAGAAGGTGGACTAAAGTTGGTTCAGAAGTGGAATTTGGCCGAAGCTACACATTCATTAATTACGTTTCGAATACTGCACTGTACCGCTCAATCCCTTAACGGATTTTAATGTTATGGCACACACTGACCATCCTGTAATGTTACTGTTTCTGTGTTGTACCGATATTTAAAGGCACACCGCTGTAGAGTTAGTAATCAAAACGCAACCTCCGGGCTTCCGAGAGCACTGCTATTGGTCGCTCCTGTACTGGGAACGTAGACAAGGCACCCCCCCTTTTTTTTCTTGTTCGACTTTTTCTACACATGTGCGCTCTTTTGAACCCAGCTGAAAAGGCAGGAGTAAGGGCCCGGGGTGCCCCTTCCACTGGCCATCCGTCTCCTGGTCACGAGTAGGGATGGACAAACTCATTACAGTCCGAGCCTGGCGGGCACTTGAGCAGCCACCGCTGCTGCTGCCCACCCACTCGAGCCAGGCTGTGCCAGCCTCCGGAGAGCTCGGCGAGCTGTCCAGGAGCCTGCTGCAGCTGCCCACTCCTCTAAATTAGCCGCCATCTTTTACACAACATGGGGCTCTATTTTCATAGATTTATTGTTGTGCACAACGCTGGCCAGAAAGGGCCATTCCCACAACATCAAGAGGCTTCTAATGTGGTAGAACTGGCCCTTTTCAGCCACATTTGGCACAACATTAAATCTACGAAAATATAGAGCTCCATGGTGTGTCAAACAAGCTCTATATTTGTGCTGGGGTGGGGGTGGAGGAAGGATCGCTCCTGTCGCCCTCTCTCATACTGGCGAGCAGCTTGACAGGACGAGGAAGGCGAGAAGAGCTTCCCTCTCACTTGCCTCCTCTTGTCAAGCCACTGCTTTCACATAGCTGGCATGAGAGGAGAGTGGATCGTTCCTGTCTCCCCCTCGCAGTCCAGGCCAGCTATATGGGAGCAGCAGCTTGACAGGATGAGGAAGGCGAGAGCGAAGCACTATGGTCACATAGACTTAAATGCAAGATTCACAGCGCTATTTTGCGTATAAGTTTACAGGCACATACTACCGATCGCCATGTTGTTGTTGTTTTAAAATGGCGATCGGCATGGAGGTGGGTGGGTCAGGGTAAGTAGCAAGCCAGTCGCCGTGCATGGGAGGGTCATCTGGGGGCAGCCCAGGGAACTGGCAAGCAGGGTGGAGGGCTTGGGGGACGCAGCTCGAGGAACACGGGCACCAGTTGTCTGATAATTTTGCGGACTGAAACGGGCACCTGCACCATCCCTACTCACGAGCAAGAGACAGCTAGCAGCTTGTGTGCCCCACACCTCCCTCTGCTGCTGCTGCCTGGGCAGCTGCCTTTGACAGCCGATAAGGCAGGAACAAGAGGAGGCACGGAGCACCCCTTCCACTGGCTGCTGAGTAGCAGGCTCAAAAATGGCGAGGGCCAGGCGACTAACTAGAGAAACAGAACCCACCGAAAAAGGAAAAAATCATGCCCACTCTGCTGCTATTGGATGTGCACTGAAATGCAGGGTGGGGGGAAGGGAAACATGAGGAATGACGACGCTAAGAAAACCCACATTAAAGCATATACGATGAACTCAAAACGAAGTAAATGAAATTATAACGGTGGTTTAGTAATGGGTCTCAACTCGTTCATGATGGTATAAAAGGAAATAATGTGCCTTAAAGAGTGATGACAACTGTTTTATAATGGCATTTATGCTTGTGTAGCTTCGGCCTTTGACACCAGTGAAGTTACCAAAAATGAATAAGAATCTATTGCCTTTGTGTTGGAGAGGATGTGGAATTAATGGTACTCAAATACATATGTGGTGGGAATGTAGGAGGGTTAGAAAATTCTGGGACAAGATGTTTCAAGCAGTAGAAAGAATTAGTGATCAAGAGATTTGTAAAACACCAGAATTAGCTTTATTGAATATGATTGTAAAAGAAAATAGATTAGAGGGGGAAAAAACATTAATTGGCTTCCTGTTGACAGCCATGAGGCAATTAATTGCAGATAATTAGAAGACAGCTCAGATGCGGACAATACCTTTGTGGAAAAAGAAAATCTGGGACATAGCAATAAATGAAAAGTTGACACAGAAGTTAAGAGTGCACAGAGGAATAAAGAAATGAGACACCTTCAAGAAGGGCTGGCAAAAACATACAGACTTTATGAAAAAAGATTTGAACACAATAACCTTGGTAGATGCATATAGAAATTTGTGGGACTAATGAAAAGAAGAAGATATTAAAGGAATGAAACAGGATGAATTAATTTATTACCTTGGAATAGAAATAGAAAAGAAAGGAGGGGAGAAGAAGAATACTGAAACTGTCCAAGCTGGGGGAGGGATTGGGGAGGGACTCTGAATCAATATTAATGTGGTTTTGTAATTTCTTTTGAAAAACAAACAAAACAAAATTTCTCCAAGAACAAATTTGCGCATCAGCCAGGAAGTCAAAAAGAACTCCAGAGTAACATCCAAGGATCTGCAGGCTACTCTTGCCTTGGCTAATGTGAGTGTTCCTGACTCACCAATCAGAAAAGACTGAACAAGAATGGCGTTCATGGGAGGATAGCCAGGAGGAAACCACTGCTCTCTAAAAAGAACACTGCTGCCCATCTGAAGTTCACTAAAGATCACATAGATGACCCCCAGGACTTCTGGAACAATGTTCTCTGGACAGATGAATCAAAGGTGGAACTTTATGGCCTCAATGAGAAATGCGGTGTTTGGTGAAAAAGAAACACTGAGTTTGCTCAGAAGAACCTCATCCCAGCCGTCAAGCATGGTGGTGGGAATGTGATGGTTTGGGCCTGCTTTGCTGCCTCAGGACCTGCACAGTTTGCCATCATTGACAGAACCATGAATTCTGCAATGTATCAGAAGATTCTAGATGCGAATGTCAGGCCATCAATCCATGAGCTGAGGCTGAACCGAAAGTGGGTCATGCAACAAGACAATGATCCTAAACATACAAACAGATCTATAAAAGAATGGCTGCAGAAGAAGAAATCCTGTGTTTTAGAATGGCCTAGTCAAAGTCCAGACCTAAACCTCATTGAAATGTTGTTGCAGGACCTGAAGCGAGCTGTTCATGCAAGGAAGCCCTCAAATGTCACTTAGCTGAAGCAGTTCTGTAAGGAGGAATGGGCCCCAATTTCTCAAAAGTGATGTCAGAAACTGACCAACAGTTACAGGAAATGCTTACTTGAAGTAACTGCTGCTCAAAGGGGTGCTGCCAGGTTCTGAATCTAAAGCTTCACATACTTTTTCACATGTGGATAGGGATGGGCAAACTCACTGTAGCTTGCCCCATGCGCTGCTCGCCAGACCCCCGCTGGCCGGTCGACCCTGCTTGCCATTTACATTTTGTGTAAAAATGGTGGCTTGATCTTTTTTGTAAATAACCATTTACACAAATGGCAGCTGTAAAAGGGCCATTTATGCAACATTACAAGCATAAATGGTCTATTTACATCTGCAATATTGCATAAATGGCCCCTTTATAGTGAACATTTGTGCAAATGGCTGTTTACCATTTGCCAGGAAAAGGCTGAGCCACCATTTTTACACAAAATGGTGGCTCAGCAAGGGAGCAGGCAGCTACACATTGCCCAACTTGGTGCGCTGCGCACTGAGCCAGGCAAGCACGGGGATCCATGAACTGGAGTCTGGGGGGCTGAGTCAGCAGGAAATCACTGAGCTTTGAGCCCAACCAGATGCCCACGCCATCCCTACACATAGATACTGAAGGCTGAATCTGTTGTGGATAAATACATGTTGAAATAGCATCATGTTTGTGTGTCATTTGTTTGATCAGATTATCTGTTGTTCTTTATCTAGGATTATGGGATTAAATTAAGATCTAATGACATTTTAGATTGGAAATACATGACGATCCTAAGGGGTTCACAGACTTTTTCTCACCACTGTAAGCTGCTCTAAGCATTTTGCAGGATATAAGTTGAAACAACAGCTACTACAGACCAAGCGCTTCCATTGGAATGAGACAGCCTGCGCACGCAAGAGATCTGTGTGCATCTCTGTGCGCAGACAAGCCTCTGAAACAGGGAACTTTATATATATGTAAAGTGTGTGTGTGTGTGTATATGTATATGTATATGTGTATGTGTATATCTATCTATCTATCTATCTATCTATCTATCTATCTATCTCTTCAGGACTGACTAACAGGGTTATAAAAATGGTTGTGGCATATTTCCTTGAGCTAGAAATCTGAAATATTGTTCATGCATGGTCCAAGACACCCTCAGTACTAGAAAAAATTGAAAATGGGGCATTTGTACATCTCCCTTTTTGAAAAGGGGGATATGAAGTGTCTTTAAAAGTGGTTAACAGAGCAACCCTATGCAGGTTTGGTGGGGAGAGTCTGTGACAGAGGAACCACCACAACGAAGTCCAACGAAGAGCTTTTCTACATGAGGCTGTAATTGGATGTTAATCTGCTGCATCTATTTTGGGTTTTGTCACAGGACTGAGATCTGAGCACTGTATCAAGCACATTCCCTTTCCTGCTTTTCCACTACATAAGCTCTAGGTCGCCCTGTGGTATAGAGGAATAGGGTAAATACATGAGAGGAAATTGTGCTTTCTTTCACTTTCACAATGAAATGCTGTATTTTCCCTATTCTAAAAAACAAAACCTCACCCAAAGTGCTCATTAGACACAGAAGCGAAACTGGAGAGTGAGGACTTCACCTAAAGAACCCGTAAACAACTGTGAGTAGGGAATAATGAGCACACAATAAATGCCTTGTGTAGAAAAACCCAAGGCTTGTGCTGGCCAGGGTGAAAGGTGGAAGGTGGCTATTCCTTTCTACTATGCCATCTCCAGGTCTGGCATAATTTTTTTTCCTGTTCTAGGGGCATGCTGGGGAGATGACAGGGCTTTGGATGCTGTGGAGCCAGCCAAGGCTTCCCTTGGTCTGCTCCTGGCAGCCCCCTTTTTTCTCCTTACTGCTGTAGACGGTGATTGCAGAGGTTTCTGCCACTGCAACAAGAAGACCTCCAGGGGCAGACCTCCTTCTCTGCCTGCATAGAGGGAGGTCTGCACAATCTTAATGCCCCTGGGGTATCCCAAGTTATTTTCCCATAATTTATTTTTTAAAAATAATAAACTGCACCTTCATCCCAAAAAAGATTTCAGGATGGTGTACATAAAATGGCATAGAAACAATACAATATGCACATGTTACAGAGCAGTGCAATAAAAACAATCTAAAATCTATACATCAAAAAGAAAAAATTGAGAAGCATTGAACTATTTCAACCATATACAAACACATGCACTTGAAACTAAAAAAGTAATGTTTTTGAAAGTTTGTTTTAAAATGCTTGTGAAAACTGAAAGCTTTTCATTTGGTGCCAAAAAGAGTACAACAATGGCACAAGATGTTTCTCCTGTGGGAGGGTGTTTCAGATTCAGGGCACCACAAAAACACTCTCTTTTGTAGCGTTAAATATATTTATCTTATGGATGGAGTACAGAGAAGGGCCGCCTCTGAGTATCTTAATGCATGGGCAAGTTGTAATGGGAGGAGGCACTCCTTCAGATATTTTAGTCCCCAAGCCATATAGGCTATTAAAGGAAAGCACTAGCACCGTGAATTGGCTGCAAACAGGCAGCCAATGCCATTCCTTCAGAGCTGATGTAATATGGCTCCACCTAGGCAAACCAGTCAGAATTCTAGCAGCAACCCCACATATAACACAGTACAATAATCCAACCTGGAGGTTACTAGAGCATGGATTGTTGTAGCCATCCAGGAAAGGCCACAACTGATGAATCAGACGAAGCCGATTAATCAGTTGTGGCCTTTCCTGGATGGCTACAGCAATCCATGCTCTAGTGACCGAGGCCATTTGGGCCTCAAGATAGAATGTTGGCTCCAAGAATACCACCAAGCTGCACAGCTGCTCCTTTAAGGGGAGTGCAACCCAGTCCCAAACAGGTTGTACACCAGCATCCCAGACTCAGGAACCACCTGCCCACAGTGTCTGTCTTGTCAGGATTCAACTTCAATCTATTGGCCCTCATCCAGCCCATTACTGAGTCCAGGCAATGGTTCAGCATCTCCACAGCCTCACCTGAATCTGATGACAAATAGCGTTCACTCTAAATCTCTGGATGACCTTGCCCAATGGCTTCACAGAGATGTTAGACAGCATGGGGGATAAGATGAAACCTTGTGTGATTCCACAGCTCAGATGCCATGGAGGTGAGCAACAATCCCCCAATGACACTTTCTGAAACTGACCCTACAGGTATGAGTGGAATTATCATAACACCCTGTCCCCATCCTAACCCACAAAGTTGCTCTAACAGATACTGTGGTTAATCTGTGTGACCAAGGATTAGTGCCAAACCCTATAAACTCAAATTGAAATGAGTCTAGAGAATCTGCTTCATCCAATAGTCCTTGGAGTTGGATTGCCACTATTACCTAGATCATATTACTGAACTTTTATAATAGTTAACCACATAACTGAGGAGGCTAGCACTCAAACACAGAGTAAGCCAAAGGGGAATTTCACAAATATGGAAAAAAAAGAATTATTATTTTATTCTAAATCCTATTTTTCACCCATTATTTAAGGTTCTTTCCTGCTACATAACTTTAAAAATACTTCTGCACATCTACTATGAATTGTCTAGTTTTTGATAATAATCACCTTAGGGAAATGGTATGGTAAATGCAAAGCATAAAATAATAGCAATATATCAAGGAAGTGATGTGAAAAGGCACAATATCAAAGAGCAAATCCACTTTTATAATTAAGGTTCATTTTGTGACAAAAACACCACCTGTACATTAGCCTAGCAGTACAAAAGGAGGTATAGGCTAAACCTTTAGGTATTTTGATTTGCAGAAATGTGTCTCATGTGAGAACATTAATCATCAAAACAGGTAGCAAGAGTTCATTGTTAATCATATGCAAGAGTCCCTAGAAAATGGCACACTGCAAAAAGCATACAAGCCAAACTCAACTAAGCCATAAATATTCAAACGTTTAAGGATGAGCTGTCAGCTCTAAACAATGGAATTTATTGGAAAGTACTGTTATATTCTCAAAAGAATACCTATAGTCATAGCATGAGTCACCACCATTTAGGGTTTTGAGGACTTTAGTTCCCTATTACTACGGCGTCATTATCATGACATCTATCTTGCTGAGCTCCTTAATTCCTGGATTACATTAGCATAACATGTTCAGTACCTAACCTAGTGGTTATGAACACATTCCTAAATGAACAATGCCAAAATTACAGGGTTAAGTCCAATCACCACTTAGGAATGTGTCCCGACCTCCTAGGAAATTTTAGTGCGTAACTTCCCAGTTCACACAAACAAGTAGCACTTATTTCATGAATCTATAATGTACATGACCACACAGAGAAAGTTTATCACCAACTTTTACAGGGATAGCTATAGCCATTTCAGCAGTCATTCATAGCTGTCACCTTTCAAGCTGCCAAGAAAATGGCTGACCCTACCCCTGCATAAGCAGTCATTTTGCACTAACATTTTCCATACTCAATGCATTATCACACAGAGCAAACAAGTGTTACTTGTTGGCATGAATCATTTCATACATCATGAAAATTATGATTGCCTGGAGGCCGAGCCCCCTGGAGGAACCCTGGGAAGATGCATGGGGCACATTGAGGAGCACAGTGGGCCAGACTGGCCCACAGGCTGGGGGTTCTGCACCCCTGCTATAGGACTTTCAAAATATTGTGTTAATGGGCTTTAGCTATCACTCAGTATCCAGCTGTTTGCTTATAGATCACCTGTGATTACCTATCACAGCATTTCAGGCTTGGAAACATTGACCATAGTCTAATAATCCCATTACTTAAACAAGAAGCAATGATTTAATGTTGGCACGTGCTTGGCACTTACTGCAAATGTTCAGACTTCAAAGAGAGTGGTAGAAAAAGAAACAAGGACTTTAAAATCTGGAAGGTACTGTACAGAATACTTTATAGAGAGATGGGGCTAGTTTGCAGCACATATTTTATCTTCTTGCTATATTAGTGTTCCCCTGCACTGGTTAGTGCTTCGTTCACTCAGTGTGTGTGTGTGTGTGTATGAGAGGGAAGGGGGAAATAAGAGCCTGAAATATACACGGAAACTTGGAGAGCGATCCTATGCCCCCTAGCAGTGTCTGGGGTACACAGGATTTCAGTTTCCTGGCTCTGAGCTCGAAAACAGGTCTCCAAGCTCAGAGCCAGGAAACTGCACTCCCCGCCCCCTCCCTCGCAGCCAGCGCAGAGAGAATCGCTGTGGCTACTGCTGTTGTTGTTGTTCAGTCGTTCAGTCGTGTCCGACTCTTCATGACACCATGGACCATAGCACACCAGGCCTTCCTGTCCTGCACTCTCTCCCGGAGTGTGCTCAAGTTCATATTCATTGCATCGGTGATCTAGCCATCTCATCCTCTGTCGTTCCCTTCTCCTTTTGCCTTCAGTCTTTCCCAGCATCAGGGTCTTTTCCAGAGAGTTTTCTCTTCGCATTAGGTGGCCAAAATATTGGAGCTTCAGCTTCAGTATCTGTCCTTCCAATGAGCACTCAGGGTTGATTTCCTCTAGGATTGACTGATTTGACCTCCTTGTAGTCCAGGGGACTCGTAAGAGTCTTCTCCAGCACCACAGTTCGAAAGCATCAATTCTTCGGCACTCAGCCTTCCTTATAGTCCAGCTCTCACAGCCATACATTACTACTGGGAAAACCATAGCTTTGATTAGACGGACCTTTGTCGGCAAGGTGATGTCTCTGCTTCTTACTATGCTGTCTAGGTTTGCCATAGCTTTCCTCCCAAGGAGCAAGCGTCTTTTAATTTCATGGCTACAGTCACTGTCTGTGGTGATCTTGGAGCCCAAGAAAGTAAAATCTGTCACTGCTTCCATTTCTTCCCCTTCTATATGCCAGGAGGTGATGGGGCCAGATGCCATGATCTTTGTTTTTTTAATGTTGAGTTTCAAACCAGCTTTTGCACTCTCCACTTTCACCCTCAACAAGAGGCTCTTGAGATCCTCTTCGCTTTCTGCCATTAGGGTGGTATCGTCTGCATATCGGAGGTTGTTGATAATTCTCCCAGCAATCTTAATTCCGACCTGTGATTCATCCAACCCAGCGTTTCTCATGATGTACTCTGCATATAAGTTAAATAAGCAGGGTGACAATATGCAGCCTTGTCGTACTCATTTCCCAATTTTGAACCACTCGGTTGTTCCATGTCCAGTTCTTACTGTTGCTTCTTGACCCTCGTACAGGTTTCTCAGGAGACAGGTAAGGTGGTCTGGTACTCCCATCTCTTTCAGAATTTGCCACAGTTTGTTGTGATCCACACAATCAAAGGCTTTAGCGTAGTCAATGAAGCAGAAATAGACGTTTTTCTGGAATTCTCTTGCTTTCTCCATGATCCAGCGAACATTGGTGATTTGATCTCTAGTTCCTCTGCCTCTTCGAAACCCAGCTTGTACTTCCGGTAGTTCTCGGTTCGCATACTGCTGAAGCCTAGCTTGTAGGATTTTGAGCATCACCTTGCTGGCATGTGAAATGAGCGCAATTGTGCGGTAGTTTGAACACTCTTTGGCGTTGCCCTTCTTTGGAATTGGAATGTAAACTGACCTTTTCCAGTCTTGCGGCCATTGTTGAGTGTTCCAAATTTGTTGGCATATTGAATGCAGCACTTTAACAGCATCATCTTTTAGGATTTTAAATAGCTCAGCTGGAATACTGTCATCTCCGCTAGCTTTGTTGTTACTAATGCTTCCTAAGGCCCACTTGACTTCACTCTAAAGGATGTCTGGCTCAAGTTCAGTGAGCGCACTCTCATGGCTATCAGGGACATTCAGATCTTTCCTGTATAGTTCTTCTGTGTATTCTTGCCACCTCTTCTTAATCTCATCTGCTTCTGTGAGGTCCCTGCCTTCTTTGTCCTTTATCATGCCCGTCTTTGCACAAAACGTTGCCTTGAGATCTCCAATTTTCTTGAAGAGATCTCTAGTCTTTCCCATTCTGTTGTTTTCCTCGATTTCTTTGCATTGTTCATTTAAGAAGGCCTTCTTGTCTCTCCTTGCTATTCTCTGGAACTCTGCATTCAGTTGGATATATCTTCCCCTTTCTCCCTTGCTTTTCGCTTCCCTTCTTTCATCAGCTACTTGTAAAGCCTCATCAGACAGCCACTTGGCTTTCTTGCATTTCTTTTTCTTTGGGATGGATTGAGTTGCTGCCTCCTGAACAATGTTACGGACCTCCGTCCATAGTTCCTCAGGCACTCTGTCTATCAGGTCTAATCCCTTAAATCTATTCCTCACCTCCACTGTATATTCATCAGGGATATGATTTAGGTCATACCAGAATGGTTTAGTGGTTTTCCCTATGTTCTTCAATTTAAGCTGAAATTTTGCAACACGAAGCTCATGATCTGAGTAGGGGTGGACGAAAGTCACTTACCTGTCGTCGAAGGCCGTTCGCGGTGGGGGGGAGGTGCTTCGCTGCTCCCCCCGCGAAGTTCAGGCCGGGGAGGGGAGGCTTCCCGCCTCGCCCGGCCGAAATTCAGGCCGGGGGAGAGGCTTCCCGCCTCGCCCGGCCGAAATTCAGGCCGGGGAGGAGGCGCCTCGCCTCGCCCGGCTGCGAACGCGAAAGTAAAAAAAAAAAAAACGCCCCCTGATAGGCTACGTGACGATTAACGTAGCCTATCACGGCTAGATCTGCACAGTCAGCCATGATAGGCTACGTGAATCGTCACGTAGCCTATCACAGGTGACTTTAAAAAAAAATAAAAGCGCGTACGCCAATGGCGGCCCCCATAGGGAGCCGCCATTCGCGTTCCTTATTTAGTCGCTGTAGTCTACGTAAATGTTTACGTAGACTACGGCGAAAATAAGGGCAACGCAAATAGCGTTGCCCTTATTTTCGCCGTAGTCTACGTAAACATTTACGTAGACTACAGCGACTAAATAAGGAACGCGAATGGCGGCTCCCTATGGGGGCCGCCATTATCCGTACACTCTTTTTTTTTTTTAAGTCACCCGTGATAGGTTACGTGACGATTCACATAGCCTACCACGGCTGACTTTGCAGATCTAGCCGTGATAGGCTACGTGAATCGTCACGTAGCCTATCAGGGGGCGTTTTTTTTTTTCTTTCATTGCAATGGCGGCGGCGGTAGCCGGTCGAAAGACCGGCTGCCGCTCCCGCCTCGCTCGAACACCCGCCGAACCGCCGGCCGGACCAGCCACCGGGAGGGACATTCGCCAAAGGTAAGTCCCGTCCCGGGGGGGGGGGTGCGGGGTGCGGGGGGGGGTTGCGGAGGATTTCTCCCCGAAACTTGTTCGGGGGGCCGAACACGTTGGTGCTCAGTCCCCCGAAGTTTCGGGGAGAAATTCTCCGCCATCCCTACCCGTGATAAGCTACGTGACGATTCACGTAGACTATCACGGCTGACTTTGCAAATCTAGCCGTGATAGGCTACGTGAATCGTCACGTAGCCTATCAGGGGGCATTTTTTTTTTCTTTCATTGTAATGGCGGTGGCGGCAGCCGGTCGAAAGACCGGCTTCCGCTCCCACCTCGTTTGAACACCCGCCGAACCGCCGGCCGGACCAGCCACCGGGAGGGACATTCAGTGAAGGTAAGTCCCGTCCCGGGGGGGGTGCGGGGTGCGGGGGGGTGCGGAGGATTTCTCCCTGAAACTTGTTCGGGGGGCTGAACACATTGGCGCTCGGCCCCCCGAAGTTTCGGGGAGAAATTCTCCGCCATCCCTAGATCTGAGCCACAGTCAGCTCCAGGTCTTGTTTTTACTGACTGTATAGAGCTTCTCCATCTTTGGCTGCAAAAGACATAATCAATCTGATTTCGATATTGACCATCTGGTGATGTCCATGTGTAGAGTCGCCTCTGGTGCTGTTGGAAAAGAGTGTTTGCTATGATCAGCGTGTTCTCTTGGCAAAACTCTATTAGCTTTTGTCCTGCTTCATTTTGTACACCAAGGCCATGCCTGCCTGTTATCCCAGTGATTTCTTGACTTCCTACTTTAGCATTCCAATCCCCTATGATGAAGAGGACATCTTTTTTTGGTGTTAGTTCTAGAAGGTGTTGTAGGTCTTCATAGAACCGATCAACCTCAGCTTCTTCGGCATCAGTGGTTGGGGCATAGACTTGAATTACTGTGATGTTGAATGGTTTGCCTTGGATTTGTACTGAGATCATTCTATCATTTTTAAGATTGTACCCCAGTACTGCTTTTCCCACCCTTTTGTTGACCATGAGTGCTACTCCATTTCTTCTAAGGGATTCTTGCCCACAGTAGTAGATATGATGGTCACCTGAATTAAATTCGCCCATGCCTGTCCATTTTAGTTCGCTGATTCCCGAGATGTCAATGTTCAATCTTGCCATCTCATGTTTGACCACCTCCAACTTACCTTGATTCATTGATCTGACATTCCAGGTTCCTAAAAAATATTGTTCTTTACAGCATCGGATTTCTACAAGCTTGCAAATAAATGTGAGCTTGTAGGGGGTGAAAGGGGTGATCCCAGGAGCAGGGTGGCGGGGACTGAGGACATGGAGATACAAGGCATCCCCAGCTGTCCCCAGCCTCCTTCCTTCCCCTTCCCCAAAATTGCCCATCTAGCTAAAGTGCAGAGCAGGGGGCTCATTGAATTTGAGTTCAGAGGCTTACAAGTACCCAATCTGAATCTGATTGGATCGTGCCCTTAATCTCTAATTCCATAGCTAGAATGAACAAGAGAACTGCTGATATTGGGCAAGATTAATGTGTCCACTGTGGCTTTGGTGGTCACAACAGAATACACCATTATGGGAAAGGGAGGAGTGTGTTAAGACACCACAGAGTTATCAGGACTATATAAGACTCCCAAATCAGTCAGGGGGGAACACCCTGCAGTCAAACCAGATGTAGATAAAGCATTGTCAGGGGTTTTTTTTTAAGAAAATACAGTCACACATATACAAAATCTGCATTTCCTCACTTTATGTTCTTATGTATTTTAAATCCTTTATTTATTTCATTTATGAGTCACCCTATAACCAAAGCTCTCAGAGACGTATAACACAATAAAACCATTAATAAAATCAATATCACTTAAAAACAACAACAGAAAAGCAGCAATAACAACATTTTAGAAGCAGAAAATAAACATCAAGACAGCATGGGAAATGACAAATTTAAAACACAGCTTTAAAACAAATCTTTTGGAGTAAAACCACCTAGCAAGCTACAATTTAAAAGGCCTGAGAGAATAAAAAGGTATTTAGCTGATGCCAGAAAATCAACAAAGTTGGAACCAGTTAGACCTCTCTGGAGAGCAGATTCCATAATTTGGGAGCCATCACAAAGAGTTGCTCATGAGAATGCAGGGCACTCAGAGCAGGTCCTCAAGCTCCAGGAAGAGGTAGAGCTGGTGCTGTGCCAAAATCTGATTCCAATTTCCTGTAAGATTTCATCCTCCTTGAAAGAGGCTTCCATTTTTCTGCCTCATTCTCAGGTCCTTTTATAATTTATTTGGAATGTCTTTTGGTAGTATTTTTGACCTTACCTAATCACTGTGAGGTGGCCAAGGGTACTGTGTGTGTTTTTCTTTATATTACACACCCCTTCATTATTCTGCAGCCTCCCTGCTGCCTCCACTTCCTGATCTGAAAAGCCCCTTTAAGAGGAATTACCTCATACCCTGGGCAAGAAGTGTGGGAAGCCAAGGAGGCTACAGGCTGCCAGAGAGATGACTGTAGAATGTGAAAGACAGTTGTGCACATGCTTCAGCCACCTCATAAGTAAGATAAGCATAAGAACCCAGGACCCAACCCATGAGAATTTCTCCAAAATTTCTTCTCCTTTGCATTTCTTCTTGAAAGCAATTTCTTTTCCATTAAATTGAATGAGAATGGTCAAAAGATATGTGGGAGAAATTTTCGGCACACCACTACTTTGAATCAAGGTCAGAAACAAACTGGAAGCCAGAGGTACGATACAACACTGGCATGATACTATCATAGCATCTGGTTCCAGTTAGTACTTTTGCTGCCATATTCTGTAGTAAGTGAAGTTTATGGATTGTCTCCAAAGGCAGCACCACATTCACAGTGGTGCAGCTAGGGCTGGATCTTGGGGCCAAAGTGCAGGGTCCCACTGCCCAGGCAGTCCCCAAATGACCACCCATAGAGCAGCAAGTGATGAGGGCATCAGGGCAACAGAAGCAAAGCCCATTTTATTCCTGTAGTCATAATGGTGCTATGGTTTAAGTGAGATTAAAATGCAAAACTACACATGTCCAGAGTATTTTTCTGTTTTAAATAATTGTTGACAAACAGTTTTGTTGTTGTTCTTCTGACATATATCAGGAATGCAGAAGCAGTTATAAAGTATGGAGTAGCGGTTGGGGGCAAAGAGAAATGTCAGCTGTATGCTTTGCATCTCAATACTAGGGATGTTGGAAGAATCCCGTTGGGGGGTGGGGGGTGGAGCTTGATGACCTTTCATCAGCTCAGCCCCCTGGACTTTGGTTCATCTTCTGCTAGCTGGCCCAACTTGGTCTGCAGCCAGTTGGGCCAGCTAGTGGGTTTTCCTTTTTTTATTATTTGCAGAAGTAGAGATTTCTGCAAATTTCGGCCACATTTGCATAAATTTTGGCTGCAATTTGTGAAAATCTCTATTTGTGCAAATAATAATTTAAAAAACTGAAAAAGTTTCCAGATTTCAAGAAAAACCCATGGCTCAGCTCACAAATGCAAGCCAAGCGAGGCGCACTATGGAACTCTGGCAAGCCCCCAGAGGGCCGGATTTCCTGGCGACGTTCATCCCTACTGAATACACATGTCCATCTAAAGGGGGCAACCGTAAGGCTGTTAGTTCCAGAGTCTAAAATTACCTAACTGCACATACAATACGATACAACACATTACAGTAATCTAGACAGGAGATTACTTGAGCATGGGTCACTGATGCCAGGCTATTACCATCCAGGTAGGGTCATAGTTGGTGTTCCAACCTAAGCTGGTAAAAGGCATTCTCTGCTGCCAAGGACACTTGTGTCTCAAGCACCCCCAAACTATGAACCTGACCCTGTAGGGAAAGTGCAACCACATCCAGAACTACTTGAACACCATTACGCTGGATAGATGAACTGCCCACGAACAGCACCTCCAGCTTATTTGGACTGAATTTTAAGATCAGCCTATTTTGTCAGATTATTCATCAGTACCACCAGCATTTATTATTTTAAAAATGCTTCAAATATACTAGCTGCTGTACACAAATTGAAAAATAAATTAAAAGTAGTACCTCTCCAAAAGCATACCATCTATATTCTAATAAAAGTTTTAATTTGTAACATTTGTAAGGATTTTGTTGGGAATACATAAAGAGCAGTTGGTTAGGAATGGAATTGAAACTACTAATTTGTTTAAGCGAGGAACCTTGAACCACCCTATTTGGACGATTGTAATGTGCTCTTCATGGGGCTACCTTTGACAGCTGTTTAGAAACTTCAGCTGGTCCAGAATGCTGCGGTGAGACTGTTGACCAGGATTGGTTACAGGGAACATATGACTCCCTTGTTACAATAGCTTCACTGGCTACTGGTCTGTTTCCAGGAAGAATTCAAAGTGCTGGTTTTAGGGATGTACGAAAGTCACTTACCATTTCGCGGAAAGTCACTTACCGTTTCGCGGGGGGGAGGCGCTCCGTCCCTCCCCCCGGAGTCCTGCCTGGCCGGCTCCACGGGGATTCCGTGGAGCCGCTGGCTGGCTCTGCCCACAGCCAGACATCCGGCCGCTGGGCAGCAGGGATGCAAATGGGGGCAGCTGGAGCTGCCGCTATTTCCGTCCCTGTACTTAACCATGATAGGCTATGTAAATATTTATGTAGCCTATCACGGCAAAGTAAAAAAAACGCATATGCAAATGGCGGCGGCTACGGCGGCCACCATTTGCATTCGCTATTTTTTGCCGTTCTAGACTACGTAAATAGGCTGCCGTAACTGCCGCCATTTGCATACACTGCGCCCGGCCACAGCTGGCCAGAAGACCAGCCCCCGCCCCCGCCGCCCCCACCCCCGCCCCCACTGCACCTGCCACCGCCATCCCCGCCGCCGAATCCGCCGCCGCTGCTGCCGCAGCCGCAGCCACCCCAGGTAAGTGCTGTCCCGGGGAATTCCGCGGGGGGGGCGGGGGCAGGAGGCCGTTCCGCCATGGATTTGGGGGGGGGGCGAATGCCAGTGCATTCAGCCTCACTGGAATCCGTGGCGGAATTCTCCGCCATCCCTACTGATTATGACATATATATTATTAAAGCCCTATATGGCTTGGGACCAGGCTACCTGAAAGACCACCTTCTCCCATACGAGCCTGCCCAGTCCTTAAGATCTTCAAGAGTAGGGATGGGAGAGAAATCCTCCACGGAGCCCAGCGAGGCTGGATTCAAAAGAAGAATCCACGGAGACCGTGGAGGATCGGAAGACTTACCTCCACCTCCAGGAAGAATCCTTGCTGGCTGGATCCTCCCCGCTGGCCAGCTCCGGAGCGCCAGCGATATGACCACCATTGCCGTATCGCTGGCTAGGCGCATTGACTGCGGCTGCAAATGGCATCCCAGACGCCATTTGTGGCCGTAAAGGCCTTAGTTTAAGGTAAATGCAGCCATAAATGGCTGTATTTACCTTAAACTAAGGCCTTTACAGCCACAAATGGCGCAGTGGATGCCATTTGCATCCGTGCTTTTCATTCACGTGGTAGGCTACGCAAATATTTGCGTAACCTATCACGTAAAAGCAGGGACGTGATCACTGTTTTTGGCAGCTGTATCGCTAGCTCTTTGGAGCTGGCCGGTGGCTCCGCGGAATCACCGTGGAGCGGAGCCAGCCGGCGAGGATTCCGGGGGGGGAAGAACGGATCGCCTCCCCCCCGGTGGACCCCCAGCGGAAGGCAAAGTAAGCATTCCACCCATGCCTATTCAAAGAGGCCCTTCTTTGGAGTCCACTGTCTTCAGAAGTGGGTTTGGTAGCAATGTGGAAGAGGGCCTTGGTGGCTGTTCCCTGGCTGTGGAACTCACTGCTGAGGAAGGCTAGGTTCGCTCACTCTCTGCTATCATCCTGCTGGCAGGCAAGGACTGCTTTACTCATGCAGGCCTTTGGTGTGTAAGCAGGCCTGTTGAGCTAGATGCTGTTTTTACTTTGTCATTGTTGTGTTTTTAATTGTTTTAAATGTATTTGCTTATTATTGATGTTATCAAGTTTTTTTTAGTGATTGTAAGCTGTCCTGAGTGCCATTTTTGGTAGAAAAGTGGAGTACAAATCAAGTACATAATAAACCACTGCACCAGCCCGTAAGGATAGGATGTAACAATTACTGAAACCATGCAATGTCACGATTACCAACACGATAAGTCTCAGGCATCACCCAGTCTGGGTTTAGGTAGCCCACTGGCAGGTACCAGCTCAGGTATTCCACCAGCACTGGACCATAGCTTGACACTACTACACCAAGAAAAGCTGCTCCGCCATCATCACGAGATGCAGGAATGTTATTCAAAGCTGTCGTGGGATGTACCTAAGCATACAGAGAGTACAACAGAGATAACTCTACACACACACACACCCCGTACCATCTCTACTGAATCCTTTTGTATTTGTGGAAAATATTCACAATATTTCACACTGCACAGAAGCTAGGATTTCTTGACACTAAACTCCAAGGAACTTAATTTGACCTTGAAACATTTCCAAACGTTTGGCTCATGCATTCCCACTTGAAAGAAATTCGGTGATCTTGGCTGTAGGGTGAAATTGAAGCTTTCTTTTGAATGACAAACCCAGTTTAATTTGAGGGGGGGGTTGTGTGGTATATGAACATAATCCATGTTAACAGCGAACTGATTTTTTAAAGGGAAAAAAATGATCACTTTATCCTAAAAAGTGATTCTTTTTATAAGAAGGTCAAATAATTTTTAAGCTACAATATTGTTCCATGAAGACTTGTAAATGGCCAAATTTGTAGGTCTTATAACATGCACAACAGAAACTGACTTTTGGAATGGTGTCAAGTAGTCTCTCCCAGATTACAATGCAGGTCAGACCACATAGAGCAATCAAAGTCCTGGTTTATTAAAATTTGTAATTTATGAGCTGGAGAAAATATTTCATGTCTGCATAAGACAAATGAGCTAAAAAGTAACCCCTTTATTATTGAAGATTGTTTATAAGTTTAATGAAAAAGGAAGCATAGGATTTTGGTCAAAAGGCTGATAAAACCAAGATGAGAAAACTCCCACATTAATGTCAACTGGATTAGTTTTACCCAATAAATCTTCTACCATGGATGGCTGTTTTGTAGACTCACAAATGTTGACCTGATGGTCATAATTCCCAGTATCCCCCTGTGCAGGTTCCCTTGGCTGTTGCCATGGAACCTTCCATCACTGGAACTGTGGAAGCAAAGACTAGGACGTTGGCTACTGTAGAAAGATAAAAAGGCTCCATCAGGTACACACCCATGAACGTGGATGAATTCCTCCTGAAACAGTGGATGTTGTTACACTGCCAAATGTTACAACCAATGGCTACAACTGTCTCCTTCAGGGGACAAACTTCAGGCAGCTATCTGGTGTTCTAGAACAACTGTTTAGTCCTGGAGCACACTCAGAAGTGTGTGGGGGTTCTATACAAGGGAGAGGAAATAGCCCATAGCCTAGTTCATCTGTGCTAAAGTACCCTGGACATCTTACCCCAGCTTAATGGAGGAAGTAACATATGAGCTCATGGGACCATGCAGCTTCCCAGGCATGATTTGTACAAGCACAAGTGGTGAAAAATGGGCCACCACAAATCACCTGCATGGCCTGGTCAACTACACATTACTTCTTCAGTGTGGATGTGATAATGTGACTACTCGGGATGGGGAATTATAGCACTATGGCATGATTGTTCATACTACCACAGGTGGTTATGCCTCTCCATGGAAGCACAATGAAGCTAGAGATGTTGCCAAGTTTTGTAATTTCTTGACTTGGAATAGGAACCTCAGTGACTCATAACACTCACCTCAAGTCCTAGTGTTCCTGATGGAGGACAGGTATAACTGAGTGTCATTATCATACTGATGACACCTTACTCCAAACCCCTAAATGGCCTTTCCTGGTGGCTTTAAGTAGATTTTACATGCATGGGAAGTAGAATGGAATTATGCAGCAGTCTTTAGGTCAATTCACACAGGGCAGAGTAGGAATCCCCAGCACCATTGTCTGCCACCTCACCTCCAAAAAGGAACAAAACCACTATCAAGTAGTGCCACCAGTTTGGACAGGCAGTGTAGAACTATACCATGGTATGCTGCTGAAGAATCAACATTTTCACACACATACACACACACACACACTTCCAAGTCATCCGTTTCTGGCCC
This sequence comes from Heloderma suspectum, assembly GCF_057233095.1. NCBI lineage: Eukaryota > Metazoa > Chordata > Lepidosauria > Squamata > Helodermatidae > Heloderma > Heloderma suspectum. The sequence continues at coordinate 294,643,445 of NC_139459.1, read as the reverse complement.
CAAACTGGCCCTGAAACTGGACTGCAATGGATCCAGATAATCCACTCTATCCAATAGAACCTGCAGCTGCACAGTGACTACCCACTCTATCACCTTGCCTAAGAATGGTAATGTGGAAACCAGACATTATTTCCCAGATCTAATGAGTCAAGACTGGGCTTGTCCAAAGGCCTGGTGTGAGCCAGGTGGGTAGGGACTATTCCCACTATTGATATGGCATTTATGAGCTTCCTTATAAACCCAGTCACACACACACACACACACACCCCGCACAGCAGGCTTTAACTAGCTGCAAGAAGCAAGAGTTCACATCTGTGGTAAGCAGAACAGCTTCAAGGACTTCATCCACGTTCCTGAGCCTCAGTGACTGAAACTAATCCAGAGGAACTGGAAAGTCAGTGGCCAAGGACACATCTTTGCACAGGTACTGTGACTAAAGTGGTGTCTAAGCCACTAAGTCACCACCGCTTTCTCCGTCTACCTTGCCACCTGGTCTATTGAATTATAGCACTGGGGTTACTGTTGCCTTCTTTCAGATTCATTCCCCACCCCACCCCCCATCTTGCCAGTGTCCCTGTTATCATACTGCAGTACATGCTACTGGGGATTGGACTGGGATGACCTAATTTCTTGGCACAGTTGATTGTGATTAGCTCTGGTGACCGTTGTAATCAATGTCTCCTGGATTTAGGCCAAAGTCTGCCATCACATACATGTGCCGCTTGCTCTGAATGTAATGAAGCTGCGCAATCTGAAATGAAGACAGAGTTTGGCCTTGTGAATACAGCAAAGAACCTCCTTCCTTCACTTTTAGCCATCTGCGTCACTCTCGCTTACTCATTGCAGAACAGCAACAATAAGTCCAAGTGTTTGTGCTTAGAATTGCAAAAGTTCTCTGTGGCAGGGTTGCTTTCATAAGACTTGCCCTTAATGCTTGTCCTTCCCTTTTATTGTCATTCTCTTCTGGATTGCTTATTAACCCCATTTTTCCCCATTTAACTTCTGTATCCAAGTTTCTAATTGTGGGTTGCATCCAATGTTGTCACTCCACTGACAGAAGCAGTTCCATCAGTATAACTGGGGTGATTCTTAGCCCTACACCTACACACACACACACACACACCAAAGCAGATTTTTGCGTGGCGCAGAGGGCTACAAGGGGGAGGAGAGAGGGAAAAACTCCCACCATGCTAGTGGACTTCCATTAGTGTGACATTGGATTTAATCCCATGACCGCAAGGATCATAATACTAATTTTTCCCCACCACTCATGCTACATCGGAGCCAGGGCCAGAAATAAAATACGTAGGTTGACGGAATAGTCAAAATGGGGATTTGATTGTGCAACAAGTGATTAAAATTTTATAGTCAAGGTACGACCTGACTTATACTAAACACATAAAGTAGCGTTATTGGGAGTCAGCCCATTGGTTCATTTATCCCAATACTGTTGATTCTGATTGGATCTCTTTGGTTTCAGGTACAGTTCTTTCCCAGTCCTCCTGCTTAATAACATGCTTTAGCTGGAGATGCCAAGAACTGAACCTGGGACCTTCCGTATGCAAAGCATGTGCTGTACCATAGACTGGTGGCTATTCCCCCTGTATGAGCAGATACTGAAACTGGTCCAGCTGAGTGTCTGGGTTGCCTTTCAGATAGCAGCCTGTGTCAGTGCTGCATGCAAAAATAGCAAAAGAAGTAGTGTGGATAATTTGAGAATGAGTGCCCTGCATGAATATGTACAGGGGAAACAGGAGCATGCCTATGGGCTCTTCTCCCCTTTACATCCATTCATAATAACCCTGTACACATGATTTGAGATGCTGCTTTTTTCGGGGCTCCCAATTGTGTGGACAGAGCCTGTGCACACACAGTTTGTACTCTTGTACTCACAAGCTGAATGTGCATAGAGGGGTGGGGGCCTGCAGGCACAATTGCACTCTTCCCTGCATGGATATTTACTGTACCCCAATGTAACATGTGTACAGTTCTATTATTAGAGCAGATTTATGCCAGAATTGAGAATATAATTTTCCTCCTAATAAAGCCTGAATCTACACATAGCAGTTATACCATTATCATACCATGATCATAACTATTGGTGCCCACTGGTGTCATGTGTACTAATAGTTATGATAACGGTATAACTGCTATGTGTAGATTCAGCCAAAGACACATCAGATCTATTGTATTAAAATAAATTAATCATCCTAAACATGTCTACTCAGAAAGTAGGTTCCACTGAGTTCAGTGGGGCTTACTCCCAGGTTGGTGTGGCTGACAGATGCTGGGATTCGCAGGACTTTTAAAAATCTAAACATACATAGGATTGCACCCTTACTGTCTTTGCAATTTGGTAAAAATATGAAAGGTCGGCGTCAGTTATTTAGTTGGAGGGAATATACCTTTTTGTTTGTTTGTTTGTTTATTTCATTGCTATACCACCCAATAGCCAAAGCTCTCTGGGTGGTTCACAAAAATTATGACGTCTTCCTTATTAAACTTACAGAAGTAAAAAAAAAAGTATGTGTGGAGGGAGAGAATCGGCAAAGGATTGGTAGGGGAGCTGTGTTCTGTTACTTGTACCCTTTTGCTCCTTTTGGAACAGGACCCTTGATCTGGCAGCATGAATGGAATGAAAGAAGACAGCACTCCTCGCCTCTGCTCTGGCCACCGTTGCCAGTAATTTAATAGAGCGTCTTAAATCAGATATCTTATTCAATCGACACAATTATATTAAAGGGCTTGCATAATATGCACAATTAGTCAAAGAAACGCTCCTTGACTCACTGTGAAAATGAATGCAATGCTTCTCCCCTGTACCACCACCCCTGAAAAAGGAATGGCATTTAATGTATTTGGTTGCAAGATTTTATGCTAAGCTCCAATATTGAAATGATAGTGGGTTTAACGCTTTCCAATCCCTTTAAAGTTTAGATGCTCCAGGCCTGGAATAAACTTTGCCTTGGGAAATTTGTGCATTTAATTAACTGTGAAGTTTTTTATGATCATGATAGCTAAGTGAAATCATTGCTGTTCTATAGAACAAAGAGAAAAACAAAACCTATAAATCAATACCTGTTTCTATTAAAATATTAGTTACTGGAACAACACGTGGCAAAGGAGAAGAATTTGTAAATGAATTTTTGAAAAATCAATAAGAAACACATTTTAGCATGATGATGAAGGCTAAATGTCAGGGTGGGGATACAGAAGGGACGAGCAGTGCTTTCCTTGACATTTCTCTTACTTATTTCTGACATTTTTATTATTATTATTATTATTATTACATTAAGGAACCCAAGGCGGCATACATAGTCCTCCTCCATTTTATCCTCACAACAACCCTGTGAGGTGGGTTGGGCTGAGAGTCTGTGACTGGCCTAAAGTCACCCAGTGAGCTTCCATGGCTGAGTGGGGACTAGAATCCGGATCACTGTCTCTCTCATTTGATAAATATATTTAAGTGGTGAATCTTGCCCATCCTCTATGGAGCTCAAGGTGACATACATAGCTTTTGCCTAATGAATGGGTGCATTAGGCTGAGAAATGGTGAGCGGTCTCTCTGTAAACTGTTTGTGGCTGTGTAGGATTTTAACCCACATCCACTTCATCACACTGGCTCCAAGTTTAAGCAGCAGCTGAATTGTAAATGATCCTTTTAACACTGGCTCTGCCCTGAAATGCTTAGCATGATGCCCAAGTCAAGTGTTAAAGACTGAAGGACTATTTGTTCATCCTCAGCTTTCTACTTGCTTAGGACCAGCCTACATGTAGCTTACAGGTCCCAGCAGCCACTTGAGGTGCCAACACATAAACAACTTTTCTGTCACAAGGAATTCTCAACTTTGGGTTGAAATGCACAATGCCAGTTACCACATGGATCATGGCCATAATGTTCAGAACCTCCACACCAGCAGTGGGTATTTCCAGCACTGGCTAGTTCATTCGTTAATGATAAATGCCATCTGGCTTCCTTAGTTTCTTAATCATAATGCACTGTTGTGCTTTGGAATGAGTGAAATCTACTACGTGGTGTGGAAATGTGGTATTTCGACATTAGAGACATTTCCTTAACATAAGAAATATCTGGCAAGCCAACACTGACATCTATGCAACTTCATTTTCTTCATGTATTATACAAATATAAAACAAAGCGCTGTGCCAAAATGCCACCTGCCCTTTCACAATGGCTTCGTTTCTCTGAGAAAGAGGCAAGGCATTTTTGGTTTGGTTTTGTTGTTGTTAAAAGTGCTTTTAACAAGGAAACAACAATGACAGCTCCTTGCTCAGCTTTCAGGTGCTTGTGCTCAGCAGACAGCAGCACTAGTGGAAAGCCCCAAGGGAGGAAGTCTTTTGACTTTTGAGAAAGCAGAAGCAGCCAGAGAGGCTGCAAGAAGAGAATGCGATGAAAACGGTAAAATAAAGAGCGTGCGCGCACACACACGCACAACCACCTCCTTACAACCCTCAAGCCTTGCACACTGAGAGTTTTCCAAAATTCTCACCCCTTCCCACAACCTTTCGGTGCAATTTCTTTTTGTCTCTCCCCCCAACTAATGGCCAAAAAAAAAATAGATCAAAAAATTCGGTGCAGTGCTAATAAAATCAGCATCTGCTGGAAGGCTGCCGATCAGCCATCATCCAGCACTATTCTTCTTTGCAATTTCACAAATTCCACATCAACTCCACATGCATTCAGGTCAATGTCAAAGTTTTAAAAAGAATTCAACTAGTTTCTGTTAAAGACGGGGCATGTTAGAAAGAGAGGAGCTCCAATGTCAACTCTCCCTGGCTAGACTGGACGCATTTAAAGTTAAGTCCTACTTTAAGCTGAGCCCAACCTGGAATGGGGCTTACATACACCCTTACATGCTGTTTCCCTGCCCATCCTGCTAGCCCCCTTTCCCTAAACAGGGGGAGGGGGGAAGCTAGAGCTGTGTGCAAATAGTGTCTTGAAATTCTCCACCCTATTTGTGGGTGGAGAAACTGGGGGGACAATTTCACCAAGGGTAATTTCTCCAGGATAAGGAGACATTCTCCTACAGTTTCTCACAGGCTGGCCACAACATTGGAGTACAACTTCTTTCTTCTTTTCGTATGGGTTTTTGTTTTTTTCTTTGCGCTGCCAGTGAAAGTGACAACAGGATCAACTGTGTTGGCAGCCTGACCCCTATTCTGCATCTTCCACAATGCCCTGAATGTAGCATCATTCCAGGGCATAGAAGTCAACACCACCGAAGAAGAAGAAGAAGAAGAAGAAGAAGAAGAAGAAGAAGAAGAAGATTTGTAGGACATTCCTCAAAGTGGCCTTTTATTTCTAATGGGGTAAGAAAAGAAAAATCTCAGAACTTTTCTGAGCAAAATGTCTTCTGAAAAGGCATTTTATAATTTATTTTGAATTTGTTTGGGTGGCAGTTTCGAACTTCCCTTATCACTACAGGTGGCCGAGGGTGCTGTGTGTTTTTTTCCTTTCTATTACACATCTCCCCATTGCTTTGCAACCTCCCAGGCTGCCTGCACCTCCTGATCAGAAAAAAAGAGCCCTATGGGAAGAATTAGCTCATAATGTATCCTGGGCTTTAACTGAAGTGTGGGAAGCTGAGGAGGCTGCCAGCTGCCAGAAAGATAATTGAACAATGAAAGACAGGACACTCATGCACATTGTTTGGCCACCTCATAAGTAAGCTAAGCACAAGAATGCTGAACCCAACTCATGAGAATTTCTCTGAAATATTCTTCTCCTTTTAATTTCTTTTCCATCAAATTGAATGAGAATGGTTGAAAAAAATGTGGAAGAAATTTTCAGCACAGCACTTAAAAAAAAGGTCTTACTTTGGGGAGGAAGGATGGTAATATATGGAATAAAGCTAGAAAGGGTTCAAGGCCACCCTTGGCTGCAAATGATGTATATAATTTTCTCTTTGGGATGATAAGACTCACTGATTTATTTATTAAATTTATTAATCGCCCATCTAGCTGGTCACCCAGCCACTCTGGGTGATGTACAATAATAGAAACAGTTTAAAACAATACAATTCTACATTAAAAACATAATATTTCTAAAAATACCCTAACCCACCCCAAATGCCTGCCTGAACAACCACGTTTTTAATGTGTGGGAGAAGTTCATTAAAGCTCACTGAGTAGATGTCCCGATTATTCCCAACAGGAAATTGCATCTGGAGCATTTCATTTGCACCCAAAAAAGAGAGACTTGTCTAAGGAGGCGAGATAAGGTTTTATTAGTAACAAGCCCAACATGTTTCAGCCTCTTCGTTATAAGGCCTTCTTCAAGAGGTTGTAACAATAACAAATGAGGTAGGACAACACATAAATACATTACATAAGAATTAAAAAAAAAAATAAGGCGCATTGCAACAAGGCCTGTGTATGCAATTAAGCATTAATAATAAAACCTTGTGCAGTGTCCTGAAACAGTCCTCTCCTTTTTGAGTTCACTTGGATGCTCACCTGCCTTTGCACCAGCATTTCATCTGCAGCCAAAGAGAGGCCCCTTGGCTGTAAGTGACTTGTAGAGCATCACTCGCAGGTGAGCAAAGGCCCTGAGACTACTCTAGTTAGAGCTATTTATAATGGGAAGATGAGTCAGTGATAGAAATTAAGGATTAGAGCTGGGAGCAAGTAGCAAGCAACCCATTCATAGGCTGATCATCGTCACCACAATTTAAGTGCTGGATTTGTCTTCCAATCTATCCCCTTTGTCACAATTTTAGCTGTTCAGCGCGCTGGGATACAGGAGCAACTAAGAACTATTTCAGCCCTTAGAAAAATGGCAAACTTCTCTCTGCATTCATTCTGTCATGCTGACTAAAAGAGCCCACGTGGCTGCACATTCACATTTACACAATAAATACCGTGTGCCAGGTGAGAACAAATAGTGTCATATCCATTGTGATTTTATTCTCCCATGCTGTGTGGTCTAAACATATCTATGCAGAACGTGAAAGATGGCATACTTTTTCTGGCATTTGGGTTGATCCTAATATAGGTCTTACTTAGCTGTGGACTCTAAACAGTGTTATTGTGTACCAGAAGCCCCAAAGAAGAAAGACTTGCAGTTGGTAACTTGGCTGTGCAGTGTGCTTGCTACTACTTATCTCTGTGTGCATCTGATGGCATCATTTGATATCAAGATTATACCTACTAGCAGGATCTGGGAAGTGGGCTTTGAGGAGGGAATTGAGGAAGCAGAGTCATATTAGGCCCTATTTCTCTAATCCCCCCTATTGCCTGTCATGGAATGACTGGGTTGCAATCTTGGGGTGAACCAGGGCTAACCAGCCACGATCCCCAAAGGCAAAATCACAACCAGTGAAATAAATAGTATTGTTGGCACCCGTTTTGGCTATATATACACCCTTTGGGGGTATCATTCTTGCCTTATGCAAGAAAACCAAATTAAGTTCTCCAACCAAGAGTACAACAAAAATGAGTTACAGGACCTGTTCATAAATGAAGAAGAGAAAGAAAAGGAGTAAAAATAACAACCCCCTGGAGCAATTAGATACCAATCACTTCACTACCACAAGGTAAGAAACGGGAAAGGAACTAGAGCCTGACACATACATCCAGGTCTCTTTAATCCTTTTTTCCTTTCAGGCAAATTCCACCCTATTCCCACTTTCCACCTGCTTGCTACATAATTGCTGATCAATTATCCTGTTGAACTGAAAGTGAACCTGCCACAAAGGGTTAAAATGTGTTTTTGCAGAGCCAGCCAACTGCTAATTTGAAAGGGAAAAAAAATGTTTTCACATCCCTAGTGCAGAAAATATATGGGCTAACTGAATGAAGGATCTTCTCAAAGAAATGTGAAGATGGCAAAGGGTGGTGTTAAATAAGAGAGGGGGGGGATCTCAGGGAGCTTTAATGGTTGGTTTTTGTTTTGTTTTAAGTAGACTGAGACCCAAATCATACTACTAATGTAGAGATCACACATTTATATGCTCCAGAAAGAGAACCATTGAAAATTTGATGCTATGAGAATTTGACTCAGTTTATCCTTACACAGTATTTTGGCCGTACTGAAGAAACAAAATAATATTTGGAGACTTGAGCCAAAATCTTATGCCCACTTACCTGTGTAAATAGGTCCCATTGAACAAATTGGGGCTTGCTTCCAAGTAAATATGCATAGGATTGGGATGTTTTAAAGTGAATCTTAAAATAACAACAGCCATTGAGCCCAAAGTCTTTTGTTTACACACAGCAGAGAGTGTAGCAATAGAACCTTCCTTATTTAACAGGTAGTATCCATTTTCCTTTGAGGGCCATATTTTCGTGACAATGGAAGGAGAAGGGAATGGAGGAATATTAGACTTTTTAAAAGGAATCAGCATTGCTGTGCTTTGGTCCATGCAGGACTCCACAAGCAGGTTCTCCGCACCAGTAAAAATCGCTTCACAGAACATACTTCCAGGTGGGGTGTTGGAGTGAATGTCATCTGACTGGCAGGGGCTGCTCAACCAATAAGAGAGGTTTTCCCCCTCCCCCCCTTTCTCCTTTCCCCTGAAACTCCAGATGCACCTGCATTTCAGGAGCAAGCCTCACTGAGCACAATGGGAGTTACTTCCGAGTAGACACACATATGCTTGTGCTGGGAAAGGGGGAGGGGGTGGAGAACACAAAGACAGAAACCAGCCCCCATTTTAGCCCACAGGATCTCTATAACAAAACCAAACAAAGGAGAATCAAAGCCTCAAAATCACACTTTACCACACTTAGGGAATTGGGCTTTAAACGGTGTCATGTCAATTGAGGGAAATCTCTGTAAGTTCAGATGTGGTCCTACAGAGGGCAAACCTCACTGACCACAAGGGGAGTTACTTCTGAGGAGACACTAATGGGTTTGTTGTGAGAAAGAGCAGTAAACACAGTGATGGAAACTAGCCCGCATTTGAACACATGGTATCTCTGTTAAACCAAACAAAGGAGAATCGGAGCCTTGAGATTGCGCTTTACTGCACTTAGGGAATAGGGCTTTAAACTGTGCCATGTCAATTGAGGGGGGATCTCTGTAAGTTCTGATGTGCTGAATGAGGCTTGCCCACTCTGAATGCTCATGATGGGAGTTACTTCTGAGGAGACACTAATGAGTTTGTGCAGGGCGGGGAAACACACAGGAAACACCCCTTGGCCAGGGTCATGGTGAAAGGCACACCGCTGAGCAGGATTAGCCTACCGGAAGTAAGCATGGGGGTTTGGGCACTCAGCAACTATATCAAGGAGAACCCAACTTAAGGAAAAGAATCAGGCTTTAAGCAGTCTCAGGAAATCCAGTTTTTCCCTGATAAGCTCTGGGGTGGCTGCTGGATGGCCGCGACGTCATGTATCTCTAACGACCTCAACACGCAGCCAGCTCGGAGTAAATTGCTGGTAGAAACACCCCCAAGGTCTACATGTTGGCACTTAATGCAGTTAACTTAGCCTCCCAGTCAACCTATTTGAGTAGTGGAATGTCAGCTTTCTTGCTTTGCTACCAGATCTATCCATTTTGTTTGCTAGTATGCACTGAATCTTACACTGTTGAAAAGATCATGTGGAAGCTATGACAACTATGAATAAATATCTGCTAATTATGGTATATAAACATAAAAAAATGTATGTTATCAAAGTAGTGAGATGGAGTACATGATCAAGTTAAGCTTTTAAAATTATTGATAGGTAATGTCAGGCACTAAGCCATATGAAAGTAGACTATTTTTGCCTTTTACTCTCTAGGCCAGGAGTGGAAAACTTGTGGCCCACCAGATGTTGTTGGACTCAAAGTCTCATCAGCCCCAGCCAGCATGGCCTATGGTCAGGGATGACTGGAGTTGACCCAACAAAATATGGAGGCCCTCAGGTTCCCCAGCCCTGATCTAGCCCAAGACAAATAATTTCTATCTCATCTTAAGTACGTATTTTTTTCCCTCTGACAAATGATGGAAGATGTGTACTTTCAAATGATTTGAATTAAATTAATTTTAATAAATTAAAACACTATTTTATTTATTAAAAGCATTTTCTACCCCACTCTTCAGCTGAAAAGGCTCCCAGAGTGCTTTGCGTAAGAACAATAAAAACAAGATTTTATGCCTGCAGGCATCACACAAAAGGAAAAAAGGGAAGAGGAGGGAGGAAGAAAACAAGCAAACCCAACCACCATTTCTTAAAATTACCTGGCGTTTATAATGGCCAGCTGAAAAGGAAACAGTTGAGGGAGAGAAGCCCAATGGAGCTGGTCTCTCAGTCACACTGATAGAGCAGTCCTGCAGTCCCATCTCTTCTTCTTCTGCAACAGCCCGATGGAATGTGGCTAGATTATACTTGAGGGAGAAAATAGCCCAATGGAGCTAGTTTCTCAGCATAACCAATGGAATGGACCTGCTTCTGATTACTTTGCTGCAACCAAACTAGAATGGCGGCTGTTGGATGACACTAACACCATCCATTTTCTTAGCCTCCAAGCTACTGTCATCACAAAGGCAATTGGTACACTTGGGACAATAGGAGTTTGAGGCCCACTTAATCCATATATTTTTCTGTAAGGATAGTACCTTTGTGTGTGCGGGAAAGTAAGAACAGCCATGCTGGATCAGACCAAGGGTCCATCTAGTCCAGCATTCCTTTCACACAGTGGCCAACCAGCTTCTCATGGGAACCCCACAAGTGGGATACGAGTGCAATATCACCCTCCTGCCCATGTTCCCCAACTGGTGTATAAAGACATGCTGCCTCTGATACTGGAGGTAGCATATAGCTATCAGGACTAATAGCCAATGATAGCCTTTTCCTCCAGGAATTTGTCCAATCCCTTTTCAAAGCCATCTACATTGGTGGCCATCATTACATCTCATGGAAGTGAATTCCATAGTTTACCTATGCACTATATGAAGAAGTCCTTTCTCTTATCTGTCCTGAATCTCACACCAATCAGCGTCAGGGGGTGACCCTGGGTTCTAGTATAATGAGAGGAAAAATATCTCCCCATCCACTTTTTCCAAACCATGCATAATTTTGTACACCTCTAAAATGAACACTTGTGACCCTGCAGTGTATGAAAAACACACCAGTGTCAATGTTGCTATGATTGCATGTATGTTTGGAGGCAGAAGGTTTTTTAAACAGGTGTACTTTCAAACAAATGAAATGACTCCCATACGAAAACTGGGTGGTTTAGCCATGCTGGGAGATGCATACAACCTTAGTGACTATACATCTGAACTGGCCCCTGCTGAAGACTCCTGATTGTCAGTGACTTGTCATGTGACACAAATGCTACAAACAACCAGGCTTACCAATAGCGATCACTTTCACCATATAGTCCTGTATACAGGGCTTCAGCTTCTTTGGAGGAATCCAAGTCGCAGATTACTTTTAGATATACAGTATTTAAAACATTATTCTCTTTCTATTTTCTTCTCCCTCCTCTGCTGTTCCCGCTACACTTAGGGCACAATCCTATGCATGTTTCGACAGAGAAAAGGCCTACAGCTCCCAGCATTCCCCAGCCAGCATGGCTGGCTGGGGAATGCTGGGAGTTGTAGGCCTTTTCTCTGTCGAAGCATGCATAGGATTGCGCCTTTAGTTGCCTAATTTACAGACTTGATTGCCACCTTCTGCCCACTGCATTCCATTGCAACATTATAGCAGCATAGGAGTATAATCTCATACTAATATAGGAAATGGGATACAGAGGAGGGAAACACAAGGCAAAGGTATCAGGAAGCTGCTCAAAACCCCAGATACAATTCTATCTCTGCTGGGTTTTATTACGTTATTTGTTCAGTTGCAAGCTCCCTTGTGAGAGCTTGTCTCCGAACTCAAGATAGGAATACATAAATCTTATAGACAGTAAAGGCTGAGCCTAGCAAATACAGGTTCCAGGGTCCAAGAGTTCCAAGGTGGTCAGCACAAACAGAGATCTGGCAAAATGAAAGGTCTCAACAGTCCAGGGCACAGGCAACAAGGTTCCAAGGCAACACTGCAGACAAGGAGCAGGCAGCAAGTGTGTCAGAGTTCCATCCGGCAGTATTTACAGCAGGAAGCAGACCAGAGTCAAGGGAAGCTGGGTGATTCAGGAAGACCTGACCAATATTGTTTCCAGCAGGGCGCCGCACGGACCCCCTGATCCACTTTGGGTGCCGCTTCGGATCATCCAAAGCAACCCCCATCTGCCTCGGACTGATTCAGACCCCTTCCAATCTGACTTGGATCCGAAGAGAGATTCGGAAATCTGGATTGCGTATTTTGGGCATTTTCCCATTGACTTGCATGGGAAAACACAAGTGGTCATAACTTTTTTTAGTTTTTATGATACAGGCATGAAATTTGGGGGCCTCTCCACGCCCCTGGAGAGGAGGCCACCTGCAAAATTTCAGACAGTTTAACCCAGCAGTTTTTGTGCTAGGCAGAGTTGAAATCTGATGTTTTCCACAGAAACTCTCAAAGCAAAGAGCTGTGACTTCTCCCTGTTTCCATGCATGCATGTGAAACCTGGGCTCCTCCCAGGCCCCCTTGAGAGCATCCCACACACCAAAATCCAGGCAGTTTGGCCCACTGGCTTGTGTGCAAGGCGCTGGTGAAATCTGAGGTTTTCCAAGGAAACTCAGAAAGCAAAGAGCTGTAACTCCTCCCTGTTTCCACAGATGTGTGTGAAACCTGGGCTTCTCCCAGCCCCCGTCCATGGCATTGCACCCCCGAAAGCCCAGGCAGTTTGGCCCACTGGCTTGTGTGCAAGGCGCTGGTGAAATTTGATTTTTCCCAGGAAAACTCCCAAAGCAAAGAACCTCTGCCCCTGCCCACACCCCGAAGATGCCTCATATTGTGCTGAATCGCTTTGTCACACAGTGAACTGTTATTGGAATAAGAAGGTAATTAATATAAATACTGTGCTTTTTCAGTCTCATGCTTTTTCAACACCGCCTTGAATTTGGATGTATAGTGTTGGTGGAGCTACATATTTACATAGCCTATCATGGCCTGGCAGGGACGCAAATGGCGTCCCCTATGCCATTTGCGTCCCCACTTTAGCCGTGATAGGCTATGTAAATATTTATGTAGCCTATCATGGCCTAGCAGGGACGCAAATGGCGGCTGGCGTAGCTGGAATGGAAGTCCGTAGCAGCGGCTGGAATGGAAGTCCAGCTGTGGTCGGCCCTGGCCGGCAGCTCCGCAGCCTTGCCACGGAGCAGAGCCGGCTGGGGAGGATTCCAGGGGGGAGGGACGGATCGCCTCCCCCACCACCATGGACTGCCGGACCGGAACGGGGTGAGTATTCCGCACACCCCTAGAATCTAATCAAAAACAAATAACAAAGGAGTTGGAAGTACAAACATATAGGAGAAAGTGGTTGGAAGAGGTGCTGCAAAAGGCACTGTCCGAATGGGGATGGACAATCAAGGCGCAAGAGAAGAGAATGCTCCCAGTACAACCAAGCTGCTTCCTTTTAATTTAAATTCTGAGGAAAGCCTAATGGCAATACAAATTGAATAAATTGAAGGAGCAACTCTTAGGAATGCATGCGCGCACATACGCAGAAACGATCTTCTACCCACACCAGCCCTCTCTCCCAAAGACACAGCTAGCACAATGACTGAACGCAGCCTTTCACCAAAGTATATACCCCCTTTCTCCAACACTCCCTTTGACTGGAGACTACTAGCATCAGTTCTGGCTGAGGGTTCCTATTCGCCAAAGCACACTCTCTCCTCCTCCTCCTGCGCTCGCCTTCCCGCCTCCCCCCGCCTCCCCCGGCCCCCACATGAGCGTTGAGAAGTTGATACATTTTGGAGACAGCCTGTCTGGACTGCTGAGGCATTCAGTAGAGCTCCGAATATACGAGGTGGGGGAGGCGGTTCGTGGGGTGCACGCTTCGCCCTGGGGCACCTCCGTACTGCTCTGAACCACCTCGTATCACAAGGCTTTTGCTCCAAAACAGCTTGCTTCACCTTGTTCTTTGGACTTCATAATGAGGCAGCAAACAGCCCTCGTTTCCAGACACTCTCTCAGCCTTACACGCTGTTTTTATGGAGAGGCTGTCAGAGCCACACCCAAGCTACAGCCATGAGCCGTTAGTGACTTCAGTTGAAAAGGTCCTCCTTGTGAGCAAGCCTCCTATGTGCAATAGGCCTCTGAAAATAGACCTTTTCATGCAAGGAGGCCTCTGGCTCAGCCTAGCACTCCTTCTGGGTTTCTGTCTTTTCAGGTGGCATCTCTTCCAAAAGCTTGGGAGTTTCTCTGTCTCCACCTCTGAGGAAGAGTCCTTGTCCTCCACAGGTGATGCCCTCATGGTAGTCACCCCCGAGGGGCCCGTCTCCTCCTGGTCTGCTTGCAGAGCCTGGGCATTGCTGCTGGTGGATGGTTCCTGATCCTCCAATTCTTCCTCCAAGGAGTCTTCCAGTGGGGGCATGACAATTTGAACTATCCAGGTTCCCATGCATTCATCTTGGGTTTTGTATAAAACTTGTTGTACAGTCTGCCATCACAACCTCCTGCTACCCATGCCTATCTTGTCAGTGTTTTCAGCTTACTCTGGTCTCTTCACCCCAAGCCATACAATTCATTTCCTGTGGTCTCGATTCCTCTAAACAACCTGCAGTACAGTCCTTCTCACAGTCTTCCCATTAGAAAACCCTCAGATTGCAGGTCAGTTTTAATGGTTAATCCATCCTTGGCACCTCACGCTGTAAATCTAAAATCCCCTTTTCGCCCAGTTATGATTAATATGTTTTTGTATTGTGACTCCACTCAGACTATTTTGGGTACTTTATTTTATGGGTTTTCCACTTTGACACATATGAACTGTGAGGCATAGCTGGAATTCTTGTAGCCCACTTTGCACCCATGCATAAATGACCAGACAAGACCAAGGAGAAGCAGGTGTTTTCACTTCAAAGAAACATACAGACAAGAATTAAATAATTGTCACTACATCCCTAATTAGGTAGGCATTATTATTTCATGCTTTTAAAGATGCGGAAACATAGGAGATAAAAGTATAAATTATGAGCACAGCAGGTCATGGACAAGCAGTCTTATGATTTAACACCTGTCAAAATATGATAAATTTCTTTCATTTTCTCAGGAGTTACACAAATAATACTCAGGGATGTGCTGCACTATTAAGTCAACTTCTTGTAGACCACATCAGATGATTTCTACCAAAATGGGGTCTGATCATTATTTATACTCTACCAATGGACAGGGCTCCAAAAGCTGTTTGTGTGTATGTGTGTGTGTCAGGGTGTGTGTGTGTGTGAGAGAGATGCTGGTGTGGTGATTCCACCAATTAGCCATGTACACCCTAGCCCCTCCATCTTGAAATCAGGCTTGGAATCCTTCCAGAAGGAGACACTTGTTAAGAAGATTTGAAATGCTGTGCTTCCAGTTTCTAAATAAAAGCAGAAGGGTGTCCCCCCACTTTTTAAACGTAAAAAACACACACCAAGCTTCCAATTTCAAAAAATTCTTCCCATTTTCTGATTTTCACTAACACCACAGATTATACCCACATCAGAGATTAAGTTATATAACGGATGTATTCATTCATTATATTTTTATCCCGCTTTTCAGACAAATATTGTCTCCCAAAGCAGCTCACATAAAAATGAGAGACAGGCTCTGACCACAAGTTTACAGCTAAAAAGACAAGACACACAAGAGAAAGTAGGAGGGGGGAAGAGGTAGAGAGAGAGAAGTTTGACAATGCTGGAACAAAGTGGAGAGTTGTTAAGAGGCATTTATATCTAACTGGGGCCAGGCGGATCTTTCCCTGCTTACTTGGATAGAGGAGCTGTAACTGACTCAGCTGCAGAAATGTGGATTTACCAGGAAATGCTGTTCAGGTCAGTGCGGAGTAAAGCAGACAGCAAAGGGTTAACTGCACTTCTGTAGAAGGCAAAGCCAACACATTGAAAAATGGTCCTTCCAGAACAGGAGGGACCTGCCAGTCTCAGGACCTGACTTCAGCATACAAACTGGTAACTTGACTGTGAGAAATATGAGCCAGTAACAAAATAACATTTTTAAAGACAGAGAAATGATGAAAGGGAAAGGAAAGCATACATACAAAGATGTCCCTAGCTATATCTACCAATGGGTACAACGTGAACACAATACATATCCTATCCTTAGATGCCGTAACCCAAAGAAAAACGGGGCAAGCTGGTCTGTTATACAGCCCGCTTTCTCATTGTAAACTGCCCTGGGGGTATCTGTGAGTTAGGCAGTATAGAAATGTAATAAATAAATAATGATAACCAGGAGAACACTTGATGGTAGGTCCGACTTTCTGTTCTTGGTCAGTGAGAGAGTGAAGCAGACAGGAAAAGCTGGCATGTTCCCTCCTCTTTTGGAGGGAGTATTTCACTTTGTTGCTCCTGCCTTCTACAGAGGAAGACAACAAAATCCATCCATGAGCTTGAAAAATATTGCTCTGAAAAGCTATTCTAGGGTGTTGGCTACATTGCTCATGGGTGTCGCTGCCTTTTTTTTTTATCAGTGCAGAGGAAACAAGCAGGAGAGGACATGGAAACAGAAAGCAATGGAAAGGCCACATTTCATGATGACAAAAATATATACTCCATAGCTATATATGAGATACAAATATGAGCCGCCCACTTTAAATTTAGTGGCTGAGAGATTGTCTTATGTCCATACTGCTGTATCATGATAGATTGAGCAGGGGAGGGAGAAGAAGGATTCAAGTATGCAAGGTATCTGTGTCTGAATAAGGTGAAAGAAAAAAAAGTTCAGACACACTGCACCTTAAGTGTTTGCATTCCTATTTTATAATTATCTTAATTAAAGAGTAATTATTGCACTTGCAGATATGCTTATCTCTGACAAGAAACTACCTGTCTGCCATACTAAAAAAATAAACATTGGAATTGTATTGGTAACATGATTCAGTGATTGCTCTTAGTATAAAGACGGTTTTAACCACAAGGAAAATACATTATAAATACCAGTGGTATTCTGTATTCAAGAGCGGGGGGCGGGGATTTGTTTGCTCATTTTGGAAGTAAAATTTCCAAAAGCAGAAAGTCTGCTAGTCAAAAGAAGTAATTGTTTTTTTCTTTGAAGAAATAAATTTAAAACAAGAAAGAAATTTTAAATACCAAGGATTGTTATAAATACAATATTATCTTTGTAGCAGTCCCTAACTCTTAAGATTCCGCAGGTCCCTGATGCACTATTAGCTCAACATATGAAGCTGCCTAATGCTCCGTTAGGCCATTAGTCTGCTTAAGACAACAAGAGGGGCCCTGCTGGATCAGTCCATCTAGTCCTGTATCCTGTTTCCATTAGCAGCCAATCAGATGCCTATGGGAAGCCCATAGGCAGGGCATGAAGGCAACAGCCCTCCCATGCTGTTGTCCTTGGCATTTAGCGATCAGAGGTAGACTGCCCCTGCACATGGAGTATCCATTTAGCAATCCATCATGTTTTAATCTCTTGAGCTCTTTTAAAGTGTTGATTTTATACTTGTTTTGTTTGCTGCTTCGTTTTCTTATTTATTCATTTGTTCCATTTATATCCTGCCTTTCCTCCAAGAATCCCAAGGCAGTGTACATGATCCTCTCCCTGCTCTCCATTTTATCCTCACAACAACCCCATGATGTAGGTTTAGCTGAGAGTCACTGACTAGTTGAGAGTCACCCAATGAACTTCATAGCCACCTGGGGACTAGAACCTGGGTCTCTCAAGTCCCAGTCCTACACTGTGATTTATTGTAATTGGAATTTTTAGATGGGTTTTACTTTGTACATAACCCAGAAAACTCTTGTTATTGGATGGCTGTTAAACTGAATCAATACACAAGTACATATTAACCACTACATTGCCTTACACCTTCCCAAAATTCAATCCAAGAGTAAATTAATTCCCATTTTATATGATAGAGGACATCTTGTGTGGTCATAGTTGAACAAATCAGCTAAACTTTCTATTTATCCTAAAGTAGTCCAAACTGTGAGTTAACGTGACTGCAAGAACTGTGACTATGTTTATTAGGTACATAGTGGCATACTGTGTTTACTGTGGGTGGGGAAGAAAAATAAGTGTAATAGTAGGACAGGGCAATTTGTACCATGAGGAATAAGTGAAATCAGGACAAATTTGCAGTATCTAAGGACCAAAGACTATTAGTAGTACTCAAAGGAAACAACAGTTACTGACAAAATGAAATACAATCTCACCTGCATTTCTGGGCAACATTATTTCAGTGGCATCGTAATAAACACATTTCCTTTACCTTCGGAAGGGATTCAGTCTATGCAAGGTGTTCTAAGAGACATGGAACAATGTCAGGGATAGTGCAGTTTTCCATAAGCCTCAGTTTTTTTCTGTCCCGTATATGAGTTTAAAATTATCACGTACTCTTGTGTTCACTTTTCCTTGATCCCCAAGACTAAAAAGACTGAACAAATGTGAAGGTGGCAGGTTTATTCCTACACAAAGTAGATAGATGACCGATCCAAAACAGTGTAAAAATGGTTCTTAACATGGTTTGGAAGGAACTGAATTGCTATAAACATCTGAGGGGAAATGTGTCATAGATAGCATGAAAAGGTTGTTCCTATTTATATGACTTCTTATCTTGACCTTATAATTCCCATGATTCACGCTGCTCTCAGTAATGAGCCTATGGAGTGGGTATGAAATAAAAGCAGAATAAACATTCATCTACAGAATTAGTTAGTTTTTGGATCAGATAGCATTAAAAAGAAATAAAATATAGAAATACATTGGGCTTGCTTCAAAAAAAATGAATTAACATCTCAGAATCCTATTTAATTTATACAGTCAGGGACAGAAATATTGGAACAAGGATCACTGTTTTGGCAGTTAGCCTCTGTACACCACCACATTGAAGTTGAAAGGAAACACACCCAGATGGGAGCGAAGCCAAGACTTTCAGCTGTAATTCAAGGGGTTTGACAAAAGTGGGGCACTAACCATTCAGGAAGGACAGCCAGTGGCATACACACACACCCATCATTGGTGGCTCATAAGTAATGGAACAAATGGCTGACAAGCAGCTGCATGGTCAGGTGTGGCCTGTTTCCTGGGCACCCCATGACCAATCCAGCAGATAAAAGGCCTGGAGGTGGTTCTGAGTGTTACATTTGCATTTGGTAGCTGTTCACTGGAACTCCCAATATGAGATCCAAAGAGGTGTCCATGCGAGTGAAGGAGGCCATGATAGGCTGAGGAAACAAAATAAACCCATCAGAGAGATAGCAAAAACAGTGGGAGTGGCCAACACAATGGTTTGGAACATCCTGAAAAAGAAGGAATTAACTAGCAAGCTCAGCAACAGCAAAAGGCCTGGAAGACCACGGAAGACAGCTAAAGTGGATGACTGCAGAATTCTGCTCATGGTGAAGAGGAACCCTTTCACAACATCTAGCCAGGTCAGGAACACTCTTGCAGAGGTAGGTGTGTCATTGTCAACATCTACAGTCAAGAGATGGCTCTATGAATGTAAATACAGAGGCTTCACAACAAGGTGCAAACCACTGGTAACGCTCAAGAACTGAAAGGCCAGATTAGCCTTTGCCAGCAAGCATCTAAAAAAGCCTGCCCAGTTCTGGAATAAGATTCTTTGGACTGATGAACCAAGATTAACTTGTACCAGAATGATAGGAAGAGAAAAGTATGGGGAAGGAAAGGAACAGCTCATGATCCAAAGCATACCACATCATCTGTCAAACATGGTGGAGGCAGTGTTATGGCATGGGCATGTATGGCTGCCAATGGAACCGGGTCACTGGTGTTTATTGATGACCTGACTGCTAATAAAAGCAGCAGGATGAATTCTGAAGTGTATAGGGCTATACTTTCTGCTCAGATCCAGCCAAATGCTGCCAAACTGATAGGACGCCACTTCATATTGCAGATGCATAATGACCCAAAACATACAACAAAAGCTACCCCAGAGTTTCTTCAGGCAAAGAAGTGGGATGTTCTTCAATGGCCAAGTCAGTCACCTGATCTCACCCCAATAGAGCATGCTTTTCACTTACTGAAGACAAGACTGAAGGCAGAAAGACCCACAAACAAGCAGCAGCTGAAGGCAGCTGCAGTCAAGGCCTGGCAAAGCAACTCGAGGGAAGAAACTCAGCACTGGGTCATGTCCATGGGTTCCAGACTTCAGGCAGTCATTGACTGCAAAGGATTTTCATCCAGGTATTAAAGGTGATCCTTAAGGTTGAAATGATGTTGGTTTGTTCCATTACTTATGAGCCACCAACGATGGGGTTGTGTGTATGCCACTGGCTGTCCTTCCTGAATGGTTAGTGCCCCACTTTGGTCAAACCCCTTGAATTACAGCTGAAAGTCCTGACTTTGCTCCCATCTGGGTGTGTTTCCTTTCAACTTCAATGTGGTGGTGTACAGAGGACAACTGCCAGATGACCCTGGCTTCTAGTATTAGGAGAGAGAGAGAGAAATGTCTCCATACCCTCTTTCTCCGCACCATGCATTATTTTGTACACCTCTATCATATCTCATTTGACTTCTCTCTAAGATAAACTGTCCCACACGTTGTAACCTTCCATCATAGGGGAGTTGCTCAAACTCCTTGATCATTTTCATTGTTACTTTGGATTTTTTGCCCCAGCGTGCATCACTTCACACTTGCTTACATTGCACTGCATTTGCCATTTTGATGGCCATTCTCCCAGTTTGGAGAGATCCTTTTGGAGCTTTTCATAATCCCTTTTTTGTTTTAACAACCCTAAATAATTTGGTGTCATCAGCAAATTTGGCTAATTCACTGCTCACTCCTAATTCCAGATCAGTAAGTACCAAGATACCTTCAATGTCTCTTGCGTGGAATGCATTGTATTATGCGTAAAGAATGTATTTTCATTGTCAAGCATGGATTGAAAATGAGTACAAGATAAATTTTTAAAGAGCTGGACCAAAATTTCTCAGAAAATAATTTTCTGAGAATTTTCTTTTTTAGGGCTCCCCCTGAACTGTTGAAGAATTGCAGTCCCACTTTTGGATAATATTCAGTGAAATGGCATTTCCCAGTTTTGCCTCCCACAAACAGGGTAGAGAATTTGGAGCACAACTGTGGGTCCAATTTTAATATTAATATTATTTTAATGTTGTTGAAGGAAGCAGTGGGCTTGGGCCCTACTCCATCCAGTCCTCCTCTCTTAGTCCATTTCTCAGAAGAGCGTATTATAAGAAATTTTCTGAGAAGTTTTCTATTTTGTGACCACCAAACTGTTGGAGAATTCAACTCACCCCCCTCTGCTGCCTGAAAATAGGGTGGAGAATTGGAAAGCTACTTTTGATAAACCTTGGCAATAGCAGAGTAGACTAGGAAAAGGTGAAATGAAAAAACTGTAAAGAGGAAAGATATGGAAATACAAGAGAATTTTTCTATAAGTGCTAGGTACCAATCTACTAATTGTGCTAGAGAAGCAAACACATTTCAGCCTATGACACATCCTTCCCTTGCCATAATTGGTCACAGGTTTCTTACCCCCTCCCATCTTTTCTTGATGTGTGACATGCAATACGAATGTCTCCATCTAAGGGAGGGAGGTCTTATGAAAGGGAAGTTAGGCTGGCATTAAAATTATTTGATTGCCAAAAGTGTTGAAATGAAACCTATATTAATTTGTATCAATTATATTGCCTGTTTTTAGGTGCTATATCTTTGGCATTGAATAATTTAAGAACTCTGATGCATCCTTGCCATTCACATTAGCAGGTGCAACCCAGGCTGGACCCAAGCCCTATCTCCTAAATCTGATTAGAGGTGCAATCCTATGTATGTTTAGGCAGAACAAAGTCCTACAACTCCCAGCATTCCCCAGCCAGCATGGCTGGCTGGGAATATTGGGAGTTGTAGGACTTTTTTCTGTCCAAACAAACATAGGATTGCACCCTAGGAGACAAAACAACAAAGGTATGTTTACATGGATGCACTGTACTTCAGAGTCCTTACAACGAAGTGCCCATGTAGTGACTGCTCCTCCCCACAAGCTGTTCATCTAGAAACACCCACCTTTCTTCAAGTCATCATAAACCCAGGTTTGGGTAGTAAAAAGCAGAAGTTTTGCTTGATGCGCGCACGTCATATCTTGCCCCATGAAGCAGTTTCATTACTGCCTCCATGTGATCATTTGGTCATATGTATCTTTCCTATTTTTTCCCCAAAATGTTAAAGAAATGGTTAAGATAAAAATATAGTACAAATATTTTATTCTGTAGATATATTGGGATGGTGGCTTAAATTAATCTTCATCTTAACACTGCCAGTGTACTGAGCCAGAACAGAAGAATGTTCTAGAACTTCTTCTATGGCTTTGTGTATCTTTTCTCCAGGGAAAAGATTTTAAAAAAATAAATGGAGAGTTGCATTTCCACTTTTCTTTTTAGAGGTTTGAAACTGGATGAGAGAGAAGCAGAAACCCTGAGGCTAAAAATGGCTCATTCCAGGCGCTGACACCTGGCATATTTTAAACTTCTTATAATTTTTTTTTCCCCTGGTCATTATTTTTTTTTACAACACTCTTTTTAGGCTTACTCTTGTCAATTAAAGAAATACCTAAGGTTGCCTTGATCAGGCAACCGTATGAGTTCAGAGATATTTTTGGTATGCACATGATTGCAGGATCAGTACAGTTTATCCATCATAATGAACAGAGATGAAATTGCAGTATATTTAAATAATGAAGTGAAAGAGTAAATATCTAAGATAATCACAAAGGTCTTTCTAGAGTAGAGTTATCTCTGTTCTGCCCCCCAGTGGTTCTACAATGGTATAAACTAAAATGAAGAAACTATATGTGTTGGGTGTTTGCTATATCTTCTAGAACAGAATCATATTAAATGCATATATAAAACATTGTACTGTCAGGCTTGAATTACTGTTGTCAGAAAACTCTCAGACTACAACTCACAATCAATTTATTCTAGAGTGCACATGCTGCAATTCATAGTATCGAATCAGTGGGTTATGAATTCTCTCTCAAAAAAACTGCATATAGCTTAATTAAAGTCACTGTGTAGTGGTGGATGATAAATGGGCATAAATCAGTAAATGGCATACAAGTAGTATCATATGTTTCTTCTCAACAACAGAAAGGTGCATTCATGCCTGTCTGTAAAATGCCAAAATATGCAGGCAAGTCTATTTTTTCTGCTTGTCTTTATGTTGGATGATTCAGTTCAGCAGAATAGCAAATATAATGGAAGTGTTTATGTTTGTAGCCCAGCAAAGAGAGTTTCCAATAAATCTGAACTGAGATATGCACAGCAGTATCCTGCACCTTATTATTGCTAAGGATACCAGGAAACAGGAAGGAAACCAAAAAGAAAAGACTACAATGGAAATTCCCAGTTAGCAGCTGGCCCTTCTTCTTCAGGAAAATCACATATACATTCTCATATTAAACACATTATTTCAAGATTTATATACGGAAGATTAAATCTGACATCACATTAGCGGCAATCTGCTAGGTCAACAGAACTTCCCTCTCTCCTCCCTGCTACAGCCCTCCATGCGGCCCCAAACTCTGTTCCTGGGGGTTTCCCAGAGCTCCAGAAATTATTTTGATGGCATGGAGTGGGGCTGCGTGGAGGGGAATTGCCCCCTCCCAGACCCAGTGACAAAATTGCTTCCATCAGCTGAATAACAATGCTGGATCCGACCCAGGAACTTCCAAATATTGTATTTAAATCTAGGTTTTTAGTTAACACTTCTCATGTCTGAAGAAATAAGTAGAATTGTTGACAAATTCTGGTGGTGGGGTGAATATGGTAGTGAACTGGTGTGTGGGTGTATGTGTGTATGGGCATGGGGGATGTCGGACAAGGAGAGATAGACAATGCACATAGTGGGCTTTGTCTGTACCCTCTAGTGCTGGGGTTGGGAACCTGGGGCTGTCACCCTAAGTTCATGTAGCCCTCAGTATCACCTGGCTCCCCACTTTTTCTCTCTGAGCTGCCTTCTGATAACTGCTTTCTCTTCTGCTTTGTGCATGCATGTGTGTGCATATGTGGAAGGGGCAGGGAAGGGACGAGGTGGCAAGAGAGACAAAGAGCTATGCAATACCGTATGCAATGCTGCAAACTCCACCCAGTTCTGGCTTTGGCTCTGCCCATCATCTGATCCAGCTCCATCCACTACCAGCTGTGGCCCCTGATTGAATTTCCTTGTGCCTCAGTGGCCCTTCATAGGAAAAACGTTCCCCACCCTTAACGCCATAGAAACTTAGAAAGCTGCTTTATATCTGGTTAGACTATTTTGCAATGTAGTCCCAGACAGTCTACTCTGAGAGCCACTCTCCCGAGTCTCGGGCAGGCAGAGGTATTTTCCCATCTCAGCTACCGGATCGTTTTAGCACAACAGGCAAAGGGCTTGTGGGAGGAAAGTAAAAAAAGGCATTCTTCTCCTCTTCCCATCTTTCGGAACTCCCCCTTGGACAGGACTATATGGCTCCTGTTTCAAGCTGGCTAGAGCCTGAACAGGAGCAGTCTTCTTAGGGGCTGGGCATATACTGCAACGTTTCTCTCAGCTCACTCATGCCAGAAATAAAGATGGAGGGTGCAGCTGGTGCCTTGGCACATGTGACCAACTAAACATCAAAAAAGAAATGGATGGTGACAAGTGTCAGCCCTGATATGCAGCTGTCTATGCCAGGTGTTGTCCCTGCACCTGTATCCTGCCACCTTCACCAGCCATTGTCTGCCACTGGTGCCTCCTCCACAGTTGCCCTCTGTGTGGCCCTGGATTTGTACTCCAAAAACCAACCCTAGTAGAGCCATTATAAGCAAGAGTGAGTAAGCTATACTGCAAATTATAACAAAGGAAAGGTTGCATATGCATAATATTTTCCACATTCTATCATATAAAAGCAATATTCATGTTTCTATTGTTTCCTCAGGAAAACCCTTGTCAGAATAAAGATATTTTAACCCTATTATTTTTGCATTGAAAAAGTGATGAAAATATCTTAATCATAATCACAAATGATAGGATATTCCCTGCAGCCTTTATTATTTATTACTGCTCTCTTTGCTGCTGCCTTTAAAGTTTGCAGAAAACTTTCTCACCCATTCAGTCAAGATATATCTGGTTCATTTCCTACGTCTGGGTATTCCGAAAAGTGTACTGGCATTTAGTCAAACATTTTTACTGATAAAATGAATGGCGGAAGTGAATAATTTGTCAAACCTTGCTATTCATAAGCGTAAAGACAGCTACAAATCAATATACAGAAGAGTTCATCGTCGTTGTTTTTTACTGCAGAAAGAAAAGGGTCAGCCCAATGCTCGCTGTCTCCAAGTGACATGAGTAAGAATGCAGTCCTCCTATCTACTCATTACCAGAAAGGAAATGTATAAGATATCATGTTCAGCTATAACTTGGTGGAGCAGGAGGAGGAGGAGAGAGGAAGAATTTAGTGACGTCTCTTAAATCACAAAATGCTACTACTTTAGCAAGGGCAGGGAAAACAGAGGGAAATGTGCTGATTGTTTTGTGGGGTTTGTCCTTACTGCCAGCATCGATTTTTCTTTTTTAATGAAGAAATAGTCAGCAAACATTCTGCAGTTAAAATTAATTGTTAAACTATTATGGAAGAACTTCAGAGATAAAAACTTCAAGGATAAGGATTTGATCCTACTGTTATTGTCTTGGCTCAGGACATTGCAACTGAGGGAACATTTCCAAGATATTTCTCCAGGCTCTTTGCGCAATGACAACTATTGGGAAAGAATGGGGGGTGAGGGGGTGATTGGGGTATTATAGGAAATAATGTTCTGGGTTATGAATGTCAGAAATAATCTACAAGTCTCTCTTCTGAGAGGAACCAAATAATTTGTTTGCTAGGTGGGGACAGGTAAATGTTTTTTCCTGGTCACGGATATTCCATGTGTTCTGGGAGAATCACGATTTGAAGTGATAAATTTGCAAAGTGTGAGGTGACAAAGTCTCATAACCTACTGTAAATTAGGGATGTCATAGAAATCTGAAATGGATTCACATGACTCTGGATTTCTATGAATCCGACCCGTGGATTCTGCAGCAGACCAGCATCTTCTGAGTTGCACAGATTCTGTGGACTGGCAGGCTGTTTTTTTTTACTTTCCAGAATTGCTGGCAAATTTAGTCGTGTAAAAGTATGAAAGTTACTGAAAAATATGTTAATACATAGACCATTAAAACACACACACATAAACACCATTTATCCTTCTCTGATCTTTCTTTGGCCTCTGCTGTGTAGGACTCTTTTTTTGTGTGCTCTGCTCATTGAATGTATGCTGAGTGAAGAAAAATATGCAAAACGTTACAATCCAGCAAAAGTTACATAAATTATGGCAAACTTTTTTGCGTATTTTTCCAAAGGGGGAAAAAATCCAATTCCGTCAATGAGTGGACAAGAGAACAAAAGATGCCTGACAATCCGCAAAACACAGACAGAACAGATTAAACAAAATCCGTACATCCCTACTGGAAATAAGGCTGCAGTCTTACACACAGTTACTTGGGACTGAGTCCTATTGAACTCAGTGGAATTTACTTCTGAGTAGGCATGATTAGGATTGCACTAAAAACCTAAGTACATGTAAGTGAATAATGGTGCAAGTGAGGAGTGGGCAGCATGTATGGTGCAGGCCACATGCAGCCTCCACTGCCCCTGTCACTCCCCTGATTTTTTTTTTTAAAGGACTAACACAATGACACTCTGTAGCAGCTCCAGAGCACAGTGGTCTACCACTGAAATTCATTGATTTTCCCAACCCAGAGCAGCCTGTTAGGAGGGAGAAAATGCCCCCCAGCCTTCCTGCCATTGCCCACTCCTGGTGTAGCTTAATAATAGCACATTCTTTCCATGTTCAACCCTGCCTGGTATTCCTCTGTTATCCCCCTATGCTGAATTTAAGGGGTAGGGATCTTTGGGGTAGGGATCTTTCCTCTTGCACTCTGTAATGCCATGCACACTGATATAAAGAGATAATAATGTCTCTTGTTTAAGAAACAAAAGTAATCTGACTTGGATTCCTGCACTTAGCGGGGGGTTGGACTCGATGGCCTTGTAGGCCCCTTCCAACCCTAATATTCTATGATAATAGCTCCTTTCTCTTATCACTAAATATATCAAACACTCTCCACATAAGCAGAGTTTCCAACTTTTTTTCTAGTAGGACTCCTGGGCTTTCAATCACTATATCAGAGACTATGCACTACTGCACAGGATGGCATTTATTTTAAAACTTTCCTTGTTCTAGAAGTATGTAATATACCACAGCTTATCAACTTTGGCACACCAAAGAACCTGCTATTGCCAGCTTCCTAAATTCACAATCAGCCAATTAATTCTAATTCAGCTATCAGGGTAA
Source organism: Heloderma suspectum (assembly GCF_057233095.1). NCBI lineage: Eukaryota > Metazoa > Chordata > Lepidosauria > Squamata > Helodermatidae > Heloderma > Heloderma suspectum. The sequence goes on along the minus strand of NC_139459.1, from coordinate 294,616,064 downwards.
ATAAAAAATAGTCTGAGAGACACTTCCCCAAGGAATTGCTCACTTTCCATACGTGTGTGTGTGTGTGTGTGTGTGTGTGTATACACACACATGCACATTTCAATAAGTTGGGAATAACAAAAATACATAACTGTTCTATGTGAGGTTATGAGAGTGGCCATTGCTCCAGAAGATGAGTTACAACAATTACAAAAATGAACAAGAGGCACTTAGTAGTTTTAGAGTAAACTTCAGGAGTGCTGCACTTAATGTGGCAGAAACCTGCATATATGCATGCCTTTTCTCCCTGGAAGTCCTAGAAACTGCCACAGGAAATTGCTAAGGGCCTTAAGAGAGAATATCAACAACTCAAGTGGGTGTTCAGCAGCTTCTGCTCAACACGTTCATCACTACTGGGTCTCTCACAAACTTGGTTTTCACCCCGCCTAACCAACCTACTTTCAGCGAGATCCTCTATTAACAGCTTAAGCCCCATTGATTTCAATGGGTCTACACTAAGCATGACTGAGTCTGGATCAAATTCCGTATTTCTAACTGCACTATGACCTGGAGTGGTCCTTGACCAATGCTGTCCTGGATCTTCAGGTGGTGGAGGTGGCAAGGAGTGCATTTGCATAATTACACTAGGTGTGCCAGTTGCAATCCTTCCTGAGATGGTCTGACTTGGTAACAGTTCTCCATGCCGTGGTTACATCGTGCAACCCTGCTAATTCTGCTCAGTCTCTCATAGGCCTTTGATACCATCAACCATGGTATCCTCCTGGATCGACTCCGTGGGATGGGTATCAGAGGCACTGTGTTACAGTGTTTCCAGTCCTACCTGTGGGGCCGATTTCAGACAGTAACATTGGGTGACCATTTCTCAGGCCCATGACAATTGAACTATGGGGTTCCACAGGGTACCATCATGTCCCCAATGTTATTTAACATCTATCTGAAGCTGCTGGGAGTGGTCATTAGGGGATTTGGAGCCAAGTGCCATCCGTATGCTGATGACACGCAGCTCTATCTCCCTGTGACATCTGAATCAGGTGAGGCTGTGCAAGTCCTGGACCAGTGCCTGAACTCAGTAATGGGCTGGATGAGGGCCAATAAACTGGAACTGAATCATGGCAAGACAGAAGCCCTGTGGGTGAGTGGTTCCTAAGTCTGGGAAATAGGGTCATAAGGGGTTAGTTCTGGATGGGGTTGCACTCCCTCTGAAAGATCAGGTCTGTAGTTTGGGGGTTCTCCTAGATCCATCACTGTCACTGGAGGCCCAAGTTGCCATGGAGGCTCAGAGTGCCTTTACCAGCTTTGGCTCGTTTGCCAATTACAGCCTCTCCTGGGCAGAGATAGCTTGGCCACAGTGGTACAGGTGCTGGTAATCTCAAGACTGGATTACTGCAATGCAGTAATCTACATGGGGCTGCCCTTAAGGCTGCTCCAGAAGCTGGAGCTAGTGCACAGTGCAGCAGCTTGGCTGTTGTTGGGAGCTGCCCCTTTCCAGCATGTAACTCCTTTGCTAAGGGAACTGCAGTGACTGCCTATCACTACCAGGCCAAGTTTAAGGTATTAGTACTAGTGTACAAAGCCCTAAACAACTTCGGATCAGGATACCTGAGAGAGTGCCTTCTCCATTACCAACCTGCCCAGTCACTGAGGTCATCGGAAGACATGCTCCTGGTGGTTCCACATGTACCTATGGGCCCGATTGGAGTCCACCAGGAGAAGAGCCTTCAGTGTGGTGGCCCCCTTGCTTTTGAACTCCCTGCCCCTGGAGCTCAGGCAGGCACCAACACTGTGCTGTTTCTGACACCTTCTGAAAATAGCACTGTTCCAGGAGGCATTTCTTACCTGACCAGCTGTGGTTGTTATTGGCATTCTATTTTTAAAACCCTAATTTTAATAAGGTGTTTTAATCTTTTTATTCTTTTGCTATTTTACTTTTTATGTTCACCACTCTAAAACCTGTTTTAGATTTGGAGCGGTATACAAATATTGTAAATAAAAAAATAAAATATACGGTATATATATTCAATATACCGCTTTTGTAACATTATTTCCCGGGTTTTATTCCATATTATCCAAAATATTGCAGCAGATATCATTGTGTGTGCTATGAGGTATAAATACATAAGAGGGATATAGCATCACCACAATGGAATCGTATCGGTATGACACTAGATGTAGATCTGGCCTCAGTTTGAAGACGGAGAAATGAGGTCATGGAGGTAGAACACATATCGGGTAGCAGAATGACTTCCCACTTATATATCTACCTTTTATTCTATCTCTGGAACCTTCCTCATTTATGCATGGATGGTACTGCTTTGACTACATAAGCAATGCCACTCACCTCTGAACATCAGAAACAGAGGGAGCAATTATTCACTTTTATCTGGCCAAATAAGTGAAATAGGATAATGAGAAATGACCCCGTCTCCTAATGTGTTCTTCATACTCCATATGCCATTCACTACAAGCAAGGGGGGGGAAAAAACAAATTCTGTAAAGTGCTTGTTAGAAATAACATAGCATTTGCATTTTGGATTCCTATAGCACAAGATTTTACCTGTTAGTTCAAATTAATATGTGAAATTCAGCTCCCCGCATCCCCAATACTAGTTTCCCCATCCCCTTCGCTTCCTGGCTGACATTTCCTAGTCTTGCAACCTCCCTGAACGTCTGCGTCTTGTAACACAATGTATCTTTAATTTGGGTCAATATACCTTTAATTTGGGACACTAGACACAGATCAGCTAGTACTTGCCAGTTGAAAACTCCCCTCTAGTCAATGACTGGGTTCCTCCGGCACAGAAGCCCAGATGAAGTTTGTGGAGTGTGACAGACAAAAACATCAAAAGAAGGCACTGGAGCCTAAGGTAACTGAAATGAGAACACAAAAGAATTGGAGGAATCAGCTGACAGATAGAGGTATGGGGCCTAGTAAGGCAGTTGTGGAGAAAGCCAAGAGTCAAGAGAAGGATGAGTAGGGGAGAGAGGGCAATAGGCACTGTGGCTGAGGGGAAATGGGCACAGCTTTATCCCAAACACCTGCTGAGGTCCTACGATATCACAGAATTGAAGAGAGGGGACATTGCATGGGAACTGTGTGCTGTTAGTGGGAAAATGTGAATAGAGGTGAGGATGGGAGGAGGTGGATATCCCCTAAATTTCTATAACATTTCTTAGAGCCACTGCCTTGGATAGATGATAAATAAATAGATAGAATATGAAGGTGCTGGCAGTATGTTCATTGATAAGTTGAAAGACATGTACAAAAAAGAAAATAATTAGTATATAAACATTATTATATAACTATTAGGAAACAATCAGTACCACAATACTGAGATTACTTTTTCAAAAAATTATATTTTAAAACGTCATTTAAGGTCTTTCGACGTACAGTTGAACAATCTTTCCTAGCAAATACATTTCGCAGAGAACAATTAATGTTGCCCTATACAGAATGTTATTGCCACTCTACAATAGAGGTTAGATTATTTCTGACTCAGTCTAATCATATTCTGTTGCTTTTCTAATCAGTGAACACCTTCAGCTCATATTTGCGGTGTCTGTCTTGAATCATTGCAATGCACCTCTTTGTTTTAATCAATACAGCATGAAAAGACACTCCAATTGCTAAATTAAAGGATCAATGAGGTACTTTTTTTAATTCAGAGATTATTCATTTGAGAAAAAGTCTGAAAGATTAGACACTAATGAATAGCATGTACAAAATGTATTATTGCTAAGCTCTGGATCGTAAACTATTCAGCAAACAAGACAATAGACTGATTTTATTTTTAAGGACATAGCATGATGTATACAAAATCTCCTTCAGGGTACAAGGGAAACTCTCATCATAACAAATAATGGTTTGTTGTGTCCAAACTTGGCTATTGTCAGTGGTGCGGTTAGGTAATTTTAGACTTCAGGTGGGGAGGGGGCATCTTTACACCTGGGGTCTCCAACGTGGGTGCCAACATGTCCACAGACACCTCATTTGGTGCCTGCCAAGCTCCCTGCCCTCCTGATTTTTATTTTTCTTCTTAAGGTTTTTGTATTTTTTTCACTGAGAGGCTGGCTTGCTGCCAAGCAACACTGTGTTCTTCAGTGACATCTTTATTTCAGTTCCAAAGAGTGGTACTTAAGTTACTGGGCAAGTTATTTTTCTTTTAGTCCCACCAGTTTGGTTTCTGGGAAATAATAAGTGTTCTGTGACCAGCCATGACCACCATGGCAGCCATTTTATAAATGGGCAAACCCACCATGACTGCCATGACACTCTCTAAAAACTCCAAATGTGTCCAACAACCCTAAAGGGTTGGGGACCCTTGATTTGGATTGTAATGTGTATTAGTTCACTGACTTCAGCATGTGGTAAATCAGCACTGCTATGTCTGGGCTCCTCCTCCTCATTCTGCTGAGTTGGGCCCTGGACTTCTGCCCCGAAGTCCTTCCCTGGGGGCACAACTAGCCATTCTTTCAATCTTGGCCATGCCTTATGTCAAGGATAGGGAACCTCCAGCCCACAGTCCAAATTTTGGCCCACCAGGCCAGCCCATCCAGCATGCAGGACCTCAACTAAGACTCCTCCTCCAAGCCCTACCCCTTCAGGGGCAGCAAGGAGAGGAGCCCCCGCTGTTATCTCCAATCACTGATCAGAAATAACAGCAGGGATTCCGTTAATGCACACCACGTCCTCCCCAACGGGGAAGGCGTGCGGCAGTTGAAGCCATGTCCACGGAGGAGTGCTTTTGGGGGTGGCTTTGCCCACCCTGCATCCTCCCCAATGGGGTAAGTCGCAGGACAGGCAAAGCCATGTCCTTGGCTGAAGCACCAGGTGCAGGAGTGCTTCTCCACTAAGAGATTCAGTGTGGGTAGCTTCACCCACCCCATGTTCTCCCCACTCAGAAAAGGCATGGGGGTGGGGCAGGCAAAGCCACATCCCTGACCAAGGCACTGGGTGGAGGAGCTTTCCTCCACAAGCTGTTTCGGCTGGGGCAGCTTTGCTGCATGCAGGCTTTCCCCAGCTAGGGAAAGCCCATGCATGGTGAAACTGGGCCCAGCTGGTCTTTCAGCCAGGGGCCAGATAGTTACAATGAGCATTTTGGTCAGGGAGCAGATGACATCAGTGTATGTGACCATGGAGTAGGGTGGGGGTCATCTGCCCCTTTTCTTATGCAAGCACTTGATTTTTACATGAGTTTGTTTTTCCCATGAAAAGTTAGCTTAATACTAACCTTTATTTCCACTCTCAAACATTCTATATTTTATTTAATTTGAAGGCGCATTGGAATTAATACAATCAAATATGGATTTAGTTCAAACAATACTATGGGCGATTTCCTCTCCTCAGCACCGCCACCACCTACGGGGAAACTGCTCCTTTACTGGGCAATCCCACCTACAGAATTTCTTATTTACAGCAAGTGCTTATAGTTCTGGGCCTAAGGAACTCTCTCCACTATAACTCAGAGTTCCACAAGCTGACACTTCTCCGCTGCTACCAATTCGGTTAGAATACTTTAAAAACTCCTAGTAGCTGGTAGAAGAGGCTTAGGTGTGACATAGGCCCCATCTACATGAGACATTTGGCCCCAGTGCCGCTTCAAAGGGAAGATCTTTGCGACAGATGACACAGCCACCATTTCGCAGCCTAATCGTGATGTTCACGGAGAAATCCAGGGTTTTTCAGAGTCCATTTGCTCCGAAGTTTTCACTTGCTTGGGGTTCACTGCGGGGGGTTGAGCTGTCTGTCCCTTCCTCAAATTCAAATCGCAGCATCGTTAGTGATGGTCACAATGTGATGCTTTTTCACCCCCGCATTCCTCCTCCTTTGCAGCTCCGCAGTTACAGAGGCATGAAGAAGCGGCCTGGTGGAAGCTGTGCTGATTGGTGGAAGGGAAAGTAGCCTGGGGCGGTGGGAGAGCAGAGGGACAAACATAGGGATGTACGAAAACCCACTTACCTGGCTCTGCCGGGTTTCGCTGTGGGGGGAGGTGCTCCGTCCCTCCCACCGGAATCCTCAATGGGGGGGAGGCGCTCCGCGCCCCCCCCCGGAATCCTGGCCGGCCGGCTCCGCTCCATGGGGATTCCGCAGAGCCGCCGGCCGGCTCCACCAGCAGCCGGACATCTGGCTGCTGTCTAGCAGGGATGCAAATAGCAGCAGCCGTAGCCACCGCCGTTTGCGTCCCTGCATTCAGCCGTGATAGGCTACGTAAAGACTTACGTAGCCTATCACGTCTGGGTTAAAAAACAAAAACAAAACGTGTATGCAAATGGCGGTGGCTACGGCTGCCGCCATGTGCATTCCTTATTTTTGGCCATCTTAGTCTACATAAATATTTACGTAGACTAAGACGGCAAAACTAAGGGGGAACGCAAATAGCGTCCACTATGCTATTTGCGTTCCCCCTTAGTTTCGCCGTCTTAGTCTACGTAAATATTTATGTAGACTAAGACAACCAAAAATAGGGAACGCAAATGGCGGCGGCTGTAGCCGCCACCATTTGCTTACGTGTTTTTTTTCTTTTATTAACCCAGACGTGATAGGCTACGTAAGTCTTTACGTAGCCTATCACGAATGGGGGGGGAAGATTGCAAATGGCGGCGGCGGACGGTTGGAAGACCAGCCGCCACTGCCGCCTCCACTGAAGTCGCCGCTGGAGCCGCCGCCATCTGGAACATCTGCCCCAGGTAAGTCTCGTCCCGGGGGGATCCGGGGGGGGCAGGCCATTCCGCCACGGAGTTCGGGGGGCCGAATTCGGCCTCACTGAGATCCGTGGCGGAATTCTCTGACATCCCTAGGCAAACATGACTACGGGCAAGTAACTCATTGCCTTCAGTTCCATGTTGCTGTCCCTCTCACTTTACGTATCGAGCTTGAGAGTGGAGATGTTCAGCTACAAAGGAACACAGCTGAGAAATGCTGCGTGCCTGTGGATTCAAAGCTGCGCAGTTGGGAAAGGATGGGTGCCAGGGCGGATGATTTTCATAAACATGCACTTCATTGAGCCTGTGTTTGTGTGGGACCGGGCAGTTAATAGACTATGTGCTACTCACTCTCTCTTCCTCCCCAGCTCTGCACTCTCCGCTCTCAGTGTCGGCTCAATCTCCAGAGGCAGGGGCTGCCTGCTTGCCTGCCCGCCTCAGAAATGTGTATGCGGGGCTTGTTATGAACGTCTACTCGGCTCACAAGCAAGTCCCACGTGCTAGTTGCGCACCCTCCTTCCCAGCTCTGCGCCCTCTGCTCTTCCCGGCTTGGGAATCCACTTTAACCCTCTCATCTTCTGCCCCAGTAGTTAATTCGCAGTGCTAATACTGCGCAGCTCCTACCGAGCACACAATGAAATCAGTTCCATGTAGATGCGGCCATGGGCACCAACACTAGAGACAAGTGATTTATTGAAGGGATATTTTGTACATAAGGGATTATTAGTATTTACTCTGCGGCTTTCAAAAGACTCCTTGATGTCAGTTCTTAAGGACTTAAGGAGCTGGAGCTATATGCACAGCTTTTGCTGTGTGTTTTTTCTGGTGTGATGTTATAGCTCTTCATCACCAGAATGGTCTGACCCATGGCAATACAAATGTGCTGCATCTTAAATCCACATAATTTATCCTTAGACACCAGCTGAAAATGAGGATGCAGGCAAGAAAATAATTTAGAGTGCAGGACACACCTAACATGCATTGCTTTTCCCATTTTTTTTTTAAATTTCCAGGATTTAATGGCATATGATGGGGCATTTATGTCTGCTGTCTTGAACAGGCTATTATTAAAAAAATGTTTATTTAAATAGTTTTTAGCTGTTGTTTTAAATTTTGTACATTAAAACAATGAGACTGTTTTTATCATAATGTTGTATTTTGTGATGTTTTTGTTGTATTTTTTTAATAAATTGTTGTAAACTGCCCAGAGAGTTTTGGCTTTGGGGCAGTAGAAATGAAATAAATAGTAATAGTTTATGTGTGTGTGTGTAATATTATTATAAGGACTCAAGAGACACTGTTGCTACTACAGGCCTCTTAATGACTTCTTTTACCTCAGGTCAAATTCCCTAAACCTCTACCCGAGCCAAAACCACTTACAACCAGCTCCAGCTTCTGGGTACAGTAGAGATGGATGGACGCCCCCTCATCCAGGTTCTGTGGGCACCCGCCCAGCCCCTACCCCCACTTGCGCATCCCCGGACCCACGCTCAAGCCCCACACCTGCCCACCAAGCCGCCCAAACGTACCCAAAATGTGCACATAGACATATATGTAAAATGGCACCATGAATCGCCCATATACAGAAGATTCACGGTGCCATTTTGTGTATAAGTCTATAGGTACAGTATTGTGATTGCCATTCTTTTCAAAATATTGCAATTGCGACGGACGCGGATGGGGCCCAGGTAAGTTGTGGGCGGCTCACCAAGCATGGGAGGAGGTGGAGCGGGGGCAGGAGTTCTGCAGGAGCGGCTCGGAGGGTGCGGGCATGGCACTGGAATCCTAGACCAAGATCAGCACCTGTGTCATCCCTAGGGTACAGTCTTCCTCTGATACCAAAGCTGCCCCTGTTGTATTTCTGGTTGCTTGGACAGTTTATTGGGATGTTTTACTGCCTGCTTGTATAGCCTTCTTCTGGCAAGATCTTAGGGCAGCCTCTTGGCATAACACGGCCACCGCTCCCTACACCTGATCTTCACCAGCCATGTATGGTTATCCTACAGAGAAGGAATAGCTTGTTCACCACTCCAGAATCTGTTTAGATGTGGGGCGGTATATAAATGTTGTAAACAAACAAACAAACAAACAAACAGACATCCAGGCCCTAGCTATTCATTTTCTCCTCAGCTTTTTCCAAGTCCTTCCAAAACACCACACACCAACTAGCAGACCTCCTCCCTCATTCTCCACAGACTCTCTCTCCTAACTGTTAGCTGTCCATTCCTTAACTGTCCTTTCCCAACCACTCTTTTCCACCTAGCTAGAATCCCCGGACAATCAGAATTGAAATTATTTGATCCAGGCCCCATCTAACAATATTCAAAGTGATTGCCTCTCCCCACTACCCCCGTTCAGAATATCACTAAGGAACTACTACGCAGTAGGGCTGTGCAGGGACCCCCCGATCCGACTTGGAAGCAGCTTTGCGGCTTCCGGATCGGGCCTGCCTCAGGCAGATTCAGGGGCCCTCTGACCCACCTCAGCCCCAAACCTGAAGTTGGAGTCAGATGTTGAACCCCTGTTCAACCCCCTGACACCCCCACACAAACCCCCTTACTTGCCGCCGCCTCCTCCACTGCCATTGTCCTCGCTGCCTCCTCCGGTGCCACCGTCATCCTTCCCACTCCCACTGCCTCTGTCGCTGCCGCTGCCTCCACCATCCTCACTGCTGCTGCCCTTGTGGCCGCCGCTGACCTCGTGGCCACCACCGCCACTGTCCTTGCTGCTGTCGCCATCACCGCTGTCCTCGCCGCTGCCAACTGCTGAGGCCTGGACATGCATGGCGACTCTTACTGCGGGGAGTCTCCATTTTTAAAATGGCAACCTCCTGGAACTTCCTGTCTATGCCTCAGCAGTTGGTGGCAGTGAGGACAGTGGCGGCGGTGAGGACGGAGGAGGCGGAAGTGGCAGCAAGGACGGCAGCAGTGGCAGCAAGGACGACAGAGGCAGAGATGGCGAAGGTGAGGACAGTGATGGCGAGGCCGGTGATGGCGAGGATGGCGGCGGTGGCGGCTCAGGTAAGGACCTGGAGGCACTGGGGGGGCTGGGCCGGGAGGAGTGAAGCTCCGAAGTGCATCGAGCGCTTTAGAGAGCCCCTGACCTGCTCTGGGTCACTTCGTGGCCCCTCTGCTTCACCTCAGAAAGGGCACAAAGTGACCCAAAGCAGCCCGCTTCGACTTGGGGTTCACACAGGCCTTTGACAGTAACAAAACAAGGCCTCAAGCCTATTCAGATACATTACTGCCTCTTAGAGGCCACACAAAATAAACATTACATAATCATAACGAAGATCGTTTACCTGGATATGCCATAGAACTGTGTGTGCTCTAGGACTAATCAGGTCTTGTGGAAATGCCTCTGGTTCACCACATATAAAGCTCCAATTCTTACAAATATTTCTCTAGATAGTTGTGTACTTGCATGCATAGTCAGGTGGAGATGTTTAGCAGTGTTAATCAGCACTGCCTGTCCTTTTCCTTGGGCCACTCACCCATGGGGAAAATGCATGACTAAAAACAATTTTCAGACCTTACCTTTTCCCAACAGAAGTGTGAAGGTGATTCATGCTGAGCACAGGAATTAATCATTTACACCAGTCATCGTGAATTATGCAGAAGAGGTGACTTGCATTTCTGGAATGCTGATACATTGTTTGTAAAGTCTTTCTAGTCAGTAATATCAGATATTGTACACTTAATTATCTATGAAGAATATTAGGAAACGTATCAATGACATCATATTTAAAACTATGTAGCCAAGCTTTATTCAAATCAATTCTTTTTCAAACAGCGTTTCCAACTGTCATGGCAGTTGAATGATAGCAAACAAGAACTATTTGGATCTCAGTAGTCAAGCTCTGTCTACTGCTCTAACATACCATAGATCACAGTCATAGACTGCATTTTGCGCTGTAGTTCTAATGACTGAACTGAAAATATCCTCCCAGTGGCTTAATATGAAATGATACTGTGAAAGATTCTTTCCTCATCATCTGGGAATCCATATTCATTGGACTTTCCATTGCCAAGTAAGACAACTGTACATGGCAGCTGGTATTCCCATTTTTAATATTTCTAATGGATTTTAAAATAAGTACATAAATTTGTAGGTATTGAAGGGCAGAATGCATCTTCTGGTTTGGCAGACCTGGAGGAAGTCCAATGGAATTTGCCCTCTGACTTTAAAGCCAAGGTTAATTCACTTGTGCCAATACAGAATACAAAGAACTCACTCACCCAGTAGTTTAATTCTGATACAGGTCCTGACTTAGCAGCTTTCTACTCGGAAAGAAAGTGTTGCTCCACTCATTACTGTATAGAATATCTATAGCTACCTACCTAGCAGCTTTGAATTAGGCTTTAGGCAGGCTAATTTGGGAGCTGTGAAAAGCTGCATTCGTTGCTCTATCTGGTAGAGCTTTCACTTGATTATAAGTGGTTCTTTAATATAAATACCCTTCATTCAGCAACATCAGAGAAAAGGAAGTACTTCTTCACATGGCACATAGTTAAACTCTCACTATCACAAGATATCACATCTATTTGGATAGCTTTAGAAGGGGAGTAGACAAATTCGTGGACGATAAGGCTATCAATAACTACTAGTCATGATGGTTATAATATGCTACCTCCAGTAACAGAGGCATTGCTGGGGAACACAAGTGGGAGGGTGGTATTGCACTCATGTCCTACTTATGGGTTTCCCACAGGCAGCTGCCTGGCCACAGTGTGAATAGAATGCTAGACTAGATAGGCCTTTAATCTGATCCAGCAGGGCTCTTCTTGGGTTCTTAACTTCCTAATGTGTAATTATTTATTATCTCAGTGTACCAACAACAACAAAAGGGAGGTTACAATACACTTCTCATTTATTTTCATGAGAAATTCCTTGAAAAATATCAAAATATTTTGAGATATTCAAACAATATATTCATGCATTTTAAAAAAATATTTGAAAATATTAGGGAGTGATCTGTAATTAAAGTGCTATAATAGATCACTTTGGTGTACCACTGAAAGGTGGCCTTCAGTATTAACTTAAAAGGAAGGCAGAAAAGCAAGCTAGCCTGAGCTGGACTGAAAGATTGTGGAAGAACCCTCCAACCTACGCAAATCATTACTTTGATCTCTAAATAGCTTCTTTCTTAGACATTGATATAGAGCAATGAATGGCCTCCCTCTAGGTATCTTTTGAGATGTTTATACAAGAGCAATGAATCTGACTTTACAAAAAGACAGGGTTAATCTAGGCTCAGTTGCCTGGATTATGTAGTTCTGGTGCAGGCTCAAAGACCTATGAACATGATAAAGGAGAGAACAAGTAGGATCTGTAACTAACAGAATGAACCAGTAGATGTCACCATTGTTGCACACAATATAGATACTTGGCTGTTGCTGCTGCTGTCACACATACACACCCATTTTCCTCTGTAGGATCTGCTTTTAGTTTTCCTTTTTTGTGTCTTTGTTTGGCATTTCCCCTCAATTATCACCACCTTAGTCATTTTAGCTTTTCATCTTCATCTCATTTTCTTACCTCCCCTCCTCTACTTCTCTATTACCGTAAATAGCGTGGCAGTTTGGGGATAGTGTTGTCTGCTGATATACTTGGTTTTGCATTGAAGATTAAGGGAGCAATCCTATGGCCGGTAGACAGCAGCTAGACAGCCATAGAATATGTTGTTTTCTGGGAACCAATCTTGGAGCACATGTTCCGAGGTCGGTTCCAGGAGAACCGACCTCCCCCCACTTCCGCGCTGCCTCGGAGGCAGCGCAGAACAGCCCTGTCCTCCATGCTCAGAAGAGGAGTGCAGAGCGGCCGGAAAAGGGCGTGGCTGGGGGCGTTCTGGGGCGGGGAGAGCATAACTGCCTGTACGAGATATCCTATGTGTCGTACAGCAGCCTCCTTCCACGCTCCATGCTCCCACGACTAGACAGCTGCAATGCAGGGCAGGAGCAGCGTGGGGGGACCGATCCCCTCCGTGCTTCTCCTGCCGTGCTGTGGATAGGTGGTCACCTCTGAGTTTGGAGGTGGCCACCTATCTAGATAGGATTGCTCCCTAAAGGTCTCATGTTATCATCACCACAAACTCAGAAAAACAGCCATGCTATAACTAAACCAACATGTTCTTTGCTTCTTTAGTAATCCTTCCCTGTTCTTTTCAGGGAAGGAAAAGGAGGGGGGAGGGGAAACAAAAATGGCAATGATTAAAAGAGATGATTACCACATTAACATTTTCATACACACAGGTCCAAAAATAATTTGTATTTGTTAAAAGGAATTGTGTGTCTTGTAATATAAGGAAGGCTCAGGTTAATTTTTCTTTCCTGATATTATGTACATTAGGAAGTGGAAGCTGCGTCTTTGGAATCTTCTTGTAGGATTGGGAGAGGGGCTTTGACAATTTAAGGTGAATTTCTCCTTATCACACTGTTATTAAAAGTAAACCTGAACTAAAAGTGCCTCCCAACTTCACAGCCTGTCTGCAAAGGCAGAGAGATACTTTCTAAAACTTTTGGGTGGTGGGAGAAAAGTTACCTTTCAGATGAGGTGGCAGAGGGTAAGTTTCTTCTCTCTTTTTTACTCATAAAAGTAAACCCTGTTCACGGCAGCCATCTTTGTATCCATATGATGCCCCAGCAACGACATCGTTCCATTGGGCATCTGTTTAGAAATAAAGATGAATGCCATTGGGACAGCTCCACAGTAGCTTGGAGTGGTGGGAAAGTTGAGCTTCACTTTTTTTGAATAAAAAATAGGGAAGGAATGTACCTTCCCCCACTATCTTTGGGTGCCATTTTCATCCAGCCTGCACCCCTGCAGAATCACCCCAAAAGCCTGGGCTGAAAACTTCAGTATAGGATTAATTAAAAGTAGAGGCACCTTGCCAGAAAACACACCAACCAACCTTATGACCATTGATTCATAAACTGATTAATGGCTATTAAAACTGAATTAAAAGCAAATTCTTTGCTCTTATATTGGGATGGTGTATACTCTCATACTAGGAGGTACAGTATTAATAAATCTATATCTGAGGAAAAAATGCTTTCAAATGCTTCCTATCTGAATGCAAATGCCGTCTATCTGCTCTTCACTGTGCTCAATTGAATTCTTGCTTAGAAGCCATTTGGATGTGCACCTGAGAGCACATTCTGCTGAAGGTGATGCAGTGTAATAAGTGACATCTGCATGCAGATGTGTGCTTGAATGTGCATCTATTTCAGCCCCTGAAGTTTAAAGGAAGGAAAAATCTGACAAGTCACGCATAAGGGCATGCATCCTCCAACGTCAATTGCCCCTTCCTTTGTGATCCTTTAAACTATGAAGAAGCAGTGCAACCCCCTTCCCTTGCATGGGTCAAAGGTCGGTACGGCCAGGCACCTGCTGAGGGCCCCCACTCCAGCATGGACCCACTGACAAGAGCCCCCTGGACTTGGTCCTCCTCTGCCTGTTCACCTGTCTCTCATTCTGGCCCAGACAGCAGTGGTTGAGCAGTGAAAAGGAGGAGCAGGAGATGATAGTTCCTCCTTGCTCTCTGCCTGTCAAGCAAGCAAGCGGTAGCAATGATGAGAAAGAGGAGGAGGAGGAGCAATAGCTGGTGACAGTGGAGGTGAGAAGGCAGGCCCACTGAGGGAGGGAGCCCACTGTGGGTGTCTTGCACAAACACCCTCAAAATCCTGGAGCCCACAGGCATAAGGGAGCATGTTTTAGACTGAGGGGTGGCTTTCCCTGCACAGTTTTAAAAACCCAGCCCCATTCCTTCGTCTTTATGTCACCAGTGAAGAGAAGCAAGCAGCAAACTGCTCTCCTTCAGTCTGTCAGACTCTATCCTGGAAAGCTGAGTGCTTGTGTCTGCGTGCTGATCTCTGCTGACAGGGTTTAATGTTAGCATGAAGACAGCCTTCACCCGCAGCTAATCTTTGAGAAGGGGTGAAGGGAGAGAAGTGGGAGATCCTTTGAAAAAAATAGTATACCTTTGCAGACCTAGTGGAGGCCACCTGCACTGACCCACTCCTGCCCTCCCTCTGGGCCCATTTTGGGGCCCATTGCATTCATACATTCAGTCCCACTTTACAAATAGGAAGAGCAGCGCTGGCCTTCCCATGAGGTGAAGTGAAGCCCCTGCCTCAGGCGGCACAGCAAGAAGAGTGGTGAATTGCCACCAGGAGGGCCCCCACACTTCTACTGCCATCTGCTGCAGCAAGAGAGCAGCTCTCAGGGCTCTCTGGAACAGCCACCCTCTGGAGAGCCATGTCAGCTGAGGAAGCAGCTCTCCAGAAAGCTTGCCAGGCTGAAATGCCTGGCTCTGAGGGGAGCCTTCCTTAAAGCCAGGCATTGTGGGAGGGGTATTCCAGGAGACCCCTTCATGGATCACTGCCTTGTTGTGGCGAAGGGGCTTGCGTAACTCAGTTAAGCCATAAGCTATGCCGTGCAGGGCCACCCAAGACGGACAGGTCATGGTGGAGAGTTCTGAAAAAATGTGGTCCACTAGAGAAGGACCCCTTCATGGATCACTGCCTTGTTGTGGCGAAGGGGCTTGCGTAACTCAGTGAAGCCATAAGCTATGCCGTGCAGGGCCACCCAAGACGGACAGGTCATGGCAGAGAGTTCTGACAAAATGTGGTCCACTGGAGAAGGAAATGGCAACCCACTCCAGTATTCTTGCCAAGAAAACCCCATGGAACGTATCACAAGGCTAAAAGAGATGACGCCGGAAGATGAGCCCCTCAGGTCGGAAGGTGTCCAATATGCTACTGGGGAAGAGCAGAGGGTATTTCCAAGTAGCACCAGAAAGAGTGAAGCGGCTGGGCCAAAGCCGAAAGGACACTCAGCTGTGGATGTGTCTGGTGGTGAAAAGAAAATCCGATGCTGTAAAGAACAATATTGTTTAGGAACCTGGAATGTCAGATCAATGAATCAAGGTAAGCTGGAGGTGGTCAAACATGAGATGGCAAGATTGAACATCGACATCTTGGGAATCAGCAAACTAAAATGGACAGGCATGGGCGAATTTAATTCAGGTGACCATCATATCTACTATTGTGGGCAAGAATCCCTTAGAAGAAATGGAGTAGCACTCATAGTCAACAAAAGGGTGGGAAAAGCAGTACTGGGGTACAATCTTAAAAATGATAGAATGATCTCAGTACGAATCCAAGGCAAACCATTCAACATCACAGTAATTCAAGTCTATGCCCCAACCACTGATGCTGAAGAAGCTGAGGTTGATCGGTTCTATGAAGACCTACAACACCTTCTAGAACTAACACCAAAAAAAGACGTCCTCTTCATCATAGGGGATTGGAATGCTAAAGTAGGAAGTCGAGAAATCACCGGGATAACAGGCAAGCATGGCCTTGGTGTACAAAATGAAGCAGGACAAAAGCTAATAGAGTTTTGCCAAGAGAACATGCTGATCATAGCAAACACGCTTTTCCAACAGCACAAGAGGCGACTCTACACATGGACATCACCAGATGGTCAATATCGAAATCAGATTGATTATGTCCTTTGCAGCCAAAGATGGAGAAGCTCTATACAGTCAGTAAAAACAAGACCTGGAGCTGACTGTGGCTCAGATCATGAGCTGCTTCTTGCAAAATTTCGGCTTAAATTGAAGAACGTCGGGAAAACCACTAAACCGTTCAGGTATGACCTAAATCATATCCCTGATGAATATACAGTGGAGGTGAGGAATAGTTTTCAGGGATTAGACCTGATAGACAGAGTGCCTGAGGAACTATGGACGGAGGTCCGTAACATTGTTCAGGAGGCAGCAACGAAATCCATCCCAAAGAAAAAGAAATGTAAGAAAGCAAAGTGGCTGTCTGATGAGGTTTTACAAGTAGCTCATGAAAGAAGGGAAGCCAAAAGCAAGGGAGAAAGGGGAAGATATACCCAACTGAATGCAGAGTTCCAGAGAATAGCAAGGAGAGACAAGAAGGCCTTCTTAAGTGAACAATGCAAAGAAATCGAGGAAAACAACAGAATGGGAAAGACTAAAGATCTCTTCAAGAAAATCGGAGATCTCAAGGGAACGTTTTGTGCAAAGATGGGCATGATAAAGGACAAAGAAGGCAGGGACCTCACAGAAGCAGATGAGATTAAGAAGAGGTGGCAAGAATACACAGAAGAACTATACAGGAAAGATCTGAATGTCCCTGATAGCCATGATAGTGCGGTCACTGAACTTGAGCCGGACATCCTAGAGAGTGAAGTCAAGTGGGCCTTAGGAAGCATTAGTAACAATAAAGCTAGCGGAGATGACAGTATTCCAGCCGAGCTATTTAAGATCCTAAAAGATGATGCTGTTAAAGTGCTGCATTCAATATGCCAACAAATCTGGAACACTCAACAGTGGCCACAAGACTGGAAAAGGTCAGTTTACATTCCAATTCCAAAGAAGGGCAACGCCAAAGAGTGTTCAAACTACCGCACAATTGCGCTCATTTCACATGCCAGCAAGGTGATGCTCAAAATCCTACAAGCTAGGCTTCAGCAGTATGCGAACCGAGAACTACCGGAAGTACAAGCTGGGTTTCGAAGAGGCAGAGGAACTAGAGATCAAATCGCCAACATTCGCTGCATCATGGAGAAAGCAAGAGAATTCCAGAAAAACGTCTCTTTCTGCTTCATTGACTACGCTAAAGCCTTTGATTGTGTGGATCACAACAAACTGTGGCAAATTCTGAAAGTGATGGGAGTACCAGACCACCTTACCTGTCTCCTGAGAAACCTGTACGAGGGTCAAGAAGCAACAGTAAGAACCAGACATGGAACAACCGATTGGTTCAAAATTGGGAAAGGAGTACGACAAGGCTGCATATTGTCACCCTGCTTATTTAACTTATATGCAGAGTACATCATGAGAAATGCCGGGTTGGATGAATCACAGGTCGGAATTAAGATTGCTGGGAGAATTATCAACAACCTCCGATATGCAGACGATACCACCCTAATGGCAGAAAGCGAAGAGGATCTCAAGAGCCTCTTGTTGAGGGTGAAAGTGGAGAGTGCAAAAGCTGGTTTGAAACTCAACATTAAAAAAACTAAGATCATGGCATCTGGCCCCATCACTTCCTGGCATATAGAAGGGGAAGAAATGGAAGCAGTGACAGATTTTACTTTCTTGTGCTCCAAGATCACCGCAGACGGTGACTGTAGCCATGAAATTAAAAGATGCTTGCTCCTTGGGAGGAAAGCTATGGCCAACCTAGACAGCATAGTAAGAAGCAGAGACATCACCTTGCCGACAAAGGTCCATCTAATCAAAGCTATGGTTTTCCCAGTAGTAATGTATGGCTGTGAGAGCTGGACTATAAGGAAGGCTGAGCGCCGAAGAATTGATGCTTTCGAACTGTGGTGCTGGAGAAGACTCTTACGAGTCCCCTGGACTGCAAGGAGGTCAAATCAGTCCATCCTAAAGGAAATCAACCCTGAGTGCTCATTGGAAGGACAGATAATGAAGCTGAAGCTCCAATATTTTGGCCACCTAATGCGAAGAGAAAACTCCCTGGAAAAGACCCTGATGCTGGGAAAGACTGAAGGCAAAAGGAGAAGGGGATGGCAGAGGATGAGATGGCTAGATAGCATCACGGATGCAATGAATATGAACTTGAGCACGCTCCGGGAGAGAGCGCAGGACAGGAAGGCCTGGCGTGCTATGGTCCATGGGGTCACGAAGAGTCGGACACGACTGAACGACTGAACAACAACAACAACTAGAGAAGGAAATGGCAACCCACTCCAGTATTCTTGCCAAGAAAACCCTATGGAACCTATCACAAGGCTAAAAGATATGATGCCGGAAGATGAGCCCCTCAGGTCGGAAGGTGTCCAATATCCTACTGGGGAAGAGCAGAGGGTATTTCCAAGTAGCGCCAGAAAGAGTGAAGCGGCTGGGCCAAAGCCTAAAGGACACTCACCTGTGGATGTGTCTGGTGGTGAAAAGAAAGTCCGATGCTGTAAAGAACAATATTGTTTAGGAACCTGAAATGTAAGATCAATGAATCAAAGCAAGCTGGAGGTGGTCAAACATGAGATGGCAAGATTGAACATCGACATCTTGGGAATCAGCAAACTAAAATGGACAAGCATGGGCAAATTTAATTCAGGTGACCATTATATCTACTCCTGTGGGCAAGAATCCCTTAGAAGAAATGGAGTAGTGCTCATAGTCAATAAAAGGGTGGGAAAAGCAGTACTGGGGTACAATCTCAAAAATGATAGAATGATCTCAGTACGAATCCAAGGCAAACCATTCAACATCACAGTAATTCAAGTCTATGCCCCAACCACTGATGCCGAAGAAACTGAGGTTGATCGGTTCTATGAAGACCTACAACACCTTCTAGAACTAACACCAAAAAAAGATGTCCTCTTCATCATAGGGGATTGGAATGCTAAAGTAGGAAGTCAAGAAATCACCGGGATAACAGGCAAGCATGGCCTTGGTGTACAAAATGAAGAAGGACAAAGGCTAATAGAGTTATGCCAAGAGAACATGCTGATCATAGCAAACACTCTTTTCCAGCAGCACAAGAGGCGACTCTACACATGGACATCACCAGATGGTCAATATCAAAACCAGATTGATTATGTCCTTTGCAGCCAAAGATGGAGAAGCTCTATACAGTCAGTAAAAACAAGATCTGGAGCTGACTGTGGCTTAGATCATGAGCTTCTTATTGCAAAATTTCAGCTTAAAATGAAGAACATAGGGAAAACCACTAAACCATTCAGGTATGACCTAAATCATATCCCTTATGAATATACAGTGGAGGTGAGGAATAGATTTCAGGGATTAAACCTGATACACAGAGTGCCTGAGGAACTATGGATGGAGGTCCGCAACACTGTTCAGGAGGCAGCAACTCAATCCATCCCAAAGAAAGAGAAATGCAAGAAAGCAAAGTGGCTGTCTGATGAGGCTTTACAAGTAGCTGAGGAAAGAAGGGAAGTGAAAAGCAAGGGAGAAAAGGGAAGATATACCCAACTGAATGCAGAGTTCCAGAGAATAGCAAGGAGAGACAAGAAGGCCTTCTTAAATGAAAAATGCAAAGAAATCAAATAAAACGATAGAATGGGAAAGACTAGAGATCTCTTCAAGAAAATCGAAGATATCAAGGGAACGTTTTGTGCAAAGATGGGCATGTTAAAGGACAAAGAAGGCAGGGACCTAACAGAAGCAGATGAGATTAAGAAGCGGTGGAAAGAATACACAGAAGAACTATATAGGAAAGATCTTAATGTCCCTGATAGCCATGATAGTGGGGTTACTGAACTTGAGCCGGATATCCTCGAGAGTGAAGTCAAGTGGGCCTTAGGAAGCATTACTAACAACAAAGCTAGCGGAGATGACAGTATTCCAGCTGAGCTATTTAAGATCCTAAAAGATGATGCTGTTAAGGTGCTGCACTCAATATGCCAACACATTTGGAACACTCAACAATGGCCACAAGACTGGAAAAGGTCAGTTTACATTCCAATTCCAAAGAAGGGCAACGCCAAAGAGTGTTCAAACTATTGTACAATTGCATTCATTTCACAGGCCAGCAAGGTTATGCTCAAAATCCTACAAGCTAGGCTTCAGCAGTATGCGAACCGAGAACTACTGGAAGTACAAGCTGGGTTTCGAAGAGGCAGAGGAACTAGAGATCAAATCGCCAACTTTCGCTGCATCATGGAGAAAGCAAGAGAATTCCAGAAAAACGTCTCTTTCTGCTTCATTGACTACGCTAAAGCCTTTGATTGTGTGGATCACAACAAACTGTGGCAAATTCTTAAAGAGATGGGAGTACCAGACCACCTTACCTGTCTCCTGAGAAACCTGTACGAGGGTCAAGAAGCAACAGTAAGAACCGCACATGGAACAACTGATTGGTTCAAAATTGGGAAAGGAGTACGACAAGGCTGTATATTGTCACCCTGCTTATTTAATTTATATGCAGAGTACATAATGAGAAATGCTGGGTTGGATAAATCACAGGTCGGAATTAAGATTGCTGGGAGAATTATCAACAACCTCAGATACGCATACGATACCACCCTAATGGCAGAAAGCGAAGAGGATCTCAAGAGCCTCTTGTTGAGGGTGAAAGTGGAGAGTGCAAAAGCTGGTTTGAAACTCAACATTAAAAAAACGAAGATCATGGCATCTGGCCCCATTACTTCCTGGCATATAGAAGGGGAAGAAATGGAAGCAGTGACAGATTTTATTTTCTTGGGCTCCAAGATCACCGCAGACGGTGACTGTAGCCATGAAATTAAAAGACGCTTGCTCCTTGGGAGGAAAGCTATGGCAAACCTAGACAGCATAGTAAGAAGCAGAGACATCACCTTGCCGACAAAGGTCCGTCTAATCAAAGCTATGGTTTTCCCAGTAGCAACATATGGACTATAAGGAAGGCTGAGTGCTGAAGAATTGATGCTTTCAAACTGTGGTGCTGGAGAAGACTCTTATGAGTCCCCTGGACTGCAAGGAGGTCAAATCAGTCCATCCTAAAGGAAATCAACCCTCAGTGCTCATTGGAAGGACAGATACTGAAACTGAAGCTCAAATATTTTGGCCACCTAATGCGAAGAGAAAACTCCCTGGAAAAGACCCTGATGCTAGGAAAGATTGAAGGCAAAGGGAGAAGGGGACGGCAGAGGATGAGTTGGCTAGATAGCATCACCGAGGCAATGCATATGAACTTGAGCACACTCCGGGAGAGAGCGGAGGACAGGAAGGCCTGGCGTGCTATGGTCCATGGGGTCACAAAGAGTCCGACACGACTTAACGACTGAACAACAACAACAAGGCTGTTTCTGGAGAGCCATGCTGGTAGTTTCCTCCGACTGTTCAGCTTGCGGTGGTAAAGGTCAGAGGGTGAGGAGTACTATGTGGGAAGGGGTGGGAGCATGATGTGACGACAGGAAAGGGAAGGGGGAAGCGGGTGCGATGTGGGAAGGGTCTTGGGGGATGTGCTTCAGTGGTGGTAAAGGGGCGTGATGCAGCAGCAGGAAGTGGGAGGGGTGGGGTGTGATGTGATAAAGGGAAGGGGGGAGTGGGGAGCACAATGCAGGAAGTGGAAGGGGGTGTGATGAGGGCGCACATTTGCTCTCTCACCTCAGGCAGCAATAGACCTTGCACCGGGGCTGAGGAAGAGTGATATCTGAGGTATAGTTTTGTACATTATTTCTCCTTGTTTCATAACACACCAGAGCCACTGAACATTCTAAGGTTCAGGTAGGGATGTCAGAGAATTCCGCCACGGATCTCGGTAAGGCTGTGCATTCGGTCCCCCGAAATCCATGGTGGAACGAAGCCCCCGCCCCCCCAACCCACGAAAGGCGCGCGAAACGGAGCACTTACCTGCTGCCGTCGGCGCTGACTTGCGAATGGCAGCCGCCCTGCAGCTATTTGCATTCCCCTTTTCTTCTCCGTAATAGCCTATATAAACATTTACGTAGGCTAAAATGGCTAAAAATAGCCCGTCCGCAGCCGGAACTCTGGCTGAGGATGGCCCTGGCTGGCGGCTCTGCGGAGCTGGCCGGGCAGGATTCCAGGGGGAGGAACGGATTGCCTCCCCCCCGTCAAGGATTTTGGGGGGAGGGATGGAGTGCCTCCCACCCACCACGGATGTCCTTGGACGAAACCAGGTAAGTGTTTCGTACATCCCTAGGTGTTGCAATAGTACTTTTGAAACACGTGTTATCTTCTTGCTTCCCCTTACAGTACACACTATACATTTGCCCTTGGCAAAGGTCTCCCAGGCCAAAATGTCCTAGGGATGTGCGAAACCCCTTTACCTGGCATCCACGGGGGTCCACAGGGGGGGAGGCGATCCATCCATCCCCCCCAGAATCCTCGCAGGCTGGCTCTGAAGTGCCAGCGATACGGCTGCCATTGCCGTATCGCTGGCTGGGCGAATTGACTGCGGCCGCAAATGGCATCCGGTACGCCATTTGCAGCCATAAAGGCCTTAGTTTATGGCTGCATTTACCTTAAACTAAGGCCTTTACAGCTGCAAATGGCGTCCTGGATGCCATTTGCGTCCGTGCTTTTAATTAATGCCCCGCTTTTTGGCGAGGATTTCTCCAGGAGGTGGAGGTAAGTCTTTTGATCCTCCACAAACTCCGGGGGGCCGGATTCTTTTGAATCTGGCCTCACTGGGGTCCGTGGAGGATTTATCCCCCATCCCTAAAATGTCCCAACTTCAACAATTGACACAGTTTTTTCTGGCTCAGTTCTCCAGAGCTAACATATCTGTCCCACTCTTTCTTCTGAACCCATCTTTTACTCCTAATTACCAGGGGGTGGCCAGACACTTCTCATTCAGCATGTTTGAGTTCTGTCTTATCTGGGCTTCCTTCCAGAAGCTGCCATTAGTAATTAAGCTCACTTCTAATGCACAATGATATTCTCCAGTTATCCAGATTAACTTGTTATTCCTAACCAAACAATAGTCCCTTCTTCATTTCTTTATTGATTACCAAAATGTATAACCCCCCTTCATCCACAATGGATCCTAGGATGGTGTATTCAACATTAAAAACAAACACACACATCCAATATAAAAACCATACAATTACATATTAAAAGACAAATTAAAACAGCAACTCTTCAACTAGGAAGCCAAACAAAAATGCAACAGTCAATTCAGCTTAAAAATAAATCAGATTTTAGATAGTAGCATTCTAAAATATTAAAATGTTAAACTGCTTGGGCCAAAAGAAAGGTTTTAATTTGGCACCGGAAAGACAAAGTCTTGTCTTTGTGACAGCATTCCAAAATTGGGGTGTCACCACAGAAAAGCCCCACTTCCTTTGTAAATGCATAGTATATATGTCCCACTGATGGCATTTGGAGAACGGCCTCCTCTGAAGATCTAAGTGTATGGGCAGGATAGTATGGGAGAAGGTCATCATCTCATACATCCTTAATGAGATATATATAAGAGTCAGGACTTATACTACGTTTCTGTATTTGAACTGAACTGCACCACCGTGAAGAGTTTCACAGTGATACAGAACTGGTGCAGAAAGAGATGCAGGCACTCTCTGCCCTTTTTAACCCAATAACAAGGACTCAGCCACTATGACTCTCTCTCTCTCTCTCTCTCTCTCACACACACACACACACACACACACACACTTCTTTTTTTCCACTCACAGATAGCTGACGCAGGAATCGCCAATTATATTTGCATTTCCAGAGC
Source organism: Heloderma suspectum (assembly GCF_057233095.1). Classification (NCBI taxonomy): domain Eukaryota; kingdom Metazoa; phylum Chordata; class Lepidosauria; order Squamata; family Helodermatidae; genus Heloderma; species Heloderma suspectum. Next base: position 294,592,158 of record NC_139459.1, on the reverse strand, counting down.
AAGTTTGTCAACCATGAATCCTGATTGGCTCATTTTTCTTTGCTGAAAGGCAGAAATCTAGTAAAAATGTAAATTTCCTCTTGCTAACAGCTGGGAAACCAAAATCAATTCCAACAGCTTGCTGAGTAATGAAATTAGCGGAAGGCTCAGAAATGACAAATGCAGCCAAAGAGTGAACACAAGGCCGGCACTGTCATTTCCACTTAACCCCTTTGACTAGTTTTCCAGTAAACATGCATCAGAGATCTCTTCTAAAGAGCAACACTCAATATTCCTTTGTTATTCTTCAACAGTCAGTGGAGGCTGGTGGCTCTGATTTCAGTAGGGCTACAAACTGATTATAGGTTTCAGTGAGAACCAGCCAGAACTCTAAAGGAGCTATCCAAGGTGCTGAACCCATTCTGGGGACAGGATTCAGCACCTTGGACAGCTCATTTAGACTTCTGGATGGTTCTGACTGAAACCCAGAATGGATTTACACCAAAATCAGAGCCATCAGCCTCCACTGGTCACAGTCTCTGTCTCCATCAGTAAAAAAAAAACAAACAGGGATCCAAATGTAAACTGAATCAACTGCACTGGTGGAAGTGAATGTCCCCACCTGCTCCTTCCCACAGCAGCCCTTCCAGCACCCAACAAATGCCATACAGACAGTCAGGAGATCCCGTTGAATGGGGTGACCTGTGGTGTGTGTGTGTGTGGGGGGGTATCCCCCAAAATTGGGCAGAGGGAACTTCCCATCCTTTCATAGAAGAACCCGTCCTCTCACAGAAGAGAGATCCTGGATTCAACCCCTTGTCTTTGTTGCTGCAAGCTTAATCAGTATCACAAGTAGGAGACTGGAGTGTGCAATAAAGGGACTGAATAGTGCAACTGTTACAATGAGAATAAGTACCATGTTGGACTTAGATGAGGGGATCTGGGCTCAAATCTTCACTCAGCTATGAAGATCACTGGGTGACCTTGGACCCTCCAGACGTTTGGGCCTGCAAGTCCCCTCCCCATGGGCTCTGCTGGCTAGGGCTGATGGGAGTTGTATGACACACACATCTGGAGGGCCACAGGTGGTCCCACGTCTGCGCTAGTTGTTAAGCAGATTTGCCAACTGTCTGATTTTAAACAAGTCTGCCTGGTTATTTTTTTAAATACACAAATATACACTCCTGATCACGGCTATAAAAATTAAGGATTTATATGAAGGAGCCTTTCCTGCTCTGAAACTGGCACTTTGCTCAGTCTATAGAACTATGGTATGTAGTCCAGTCGAATGAATAGGGATTGCATTAGCAGCATGTAACCAAAAATTCAATTAAAATGTACAGACCACTACAACTTGATCCTAAGCACACTTCCCAGGAAGCAAATCCCATTGATATCCATGGGATCGACTACCAATTAAAATGCTTAGGTGTAACAGAATGTAAGAATGGCTACTTTGGATCAGTGACAAAATCTCAGCATTCTGAATTTCGTTAAAGTTTAATCAGCAAGACTATTTGGCATGTGTACTACAGCAGCTGTCCTCAGCTTGATCAATGGCCATACTGGCTGGAGATGATGGGACTTGTAGTCCAACACAACTGAAAGGCACAAGTTTAAGGAAGGTTGTACTACAGGAAGCAAACATGCCAATACAGGAAGCCCATTTAACGTTCTTTTTTTAATAAGCTATAGCAAAAATAATTTAATATTATGGACAATCAGTTTTAGGTATTTACGCCTGGCATTGTGTGTGTGTGTGTGTGTGTGTGTGTGTGTGTGACAACAGCAATATATCTCTCCTGAAAAGTCCTTTGACAACAAAGACATCTATCTAAAGACAATACATAAACAATAGCCTACAAATGGAGATTTTAGGCAAGGAAGCACTTTTCCTATTTAATTAAGGCATTGGCTTTGCCTATTTAATTAAGTTTTTCTAATTTATTTTCAGTGTATCCTTTCTGTTTGTTTGGGGGGGTTGTTTTGTTTTGTTATGGTACTTCTTAAAGTACCATGTACATTGCTAGGGCTACATAAATAGAAAATAAGATCTTCCAAAGGATATTAAAGTTTGGCTTTAAATCAATAGGAAGCATTTCTATTTGCTTAACCCTGGGCTTTGCAAACATCGATAACCACATGCTGCTACCATTAACAGAGCAATACTAATACGACAGTCATGGGGAATTCTATGGCAAATCTACTGCCGACTCCAGAGCCCTGCTGGCTTGCTGAAGCCAGGCTGGAAGGTAAGCTTTTCCTTCCCTCTCTACTCATTCTTCTTTATTTTTTGAGGGCAATGGGGAGGGAGTATTAACTATGCTAGCTCCAGAGCTGGTGCAGTTTATGGCCTTGGAGGGGGGGTTGTCTGGGGAGTGAGAGGTCTTAGGATCCTGCAGATCCACAGCTTCCTCTGACATGCCCCGATGCAACCCATTTTCAAGGCCGCTGCCTTTGGAACACCCCGGACAGAACAGCAATGGAACTTTCTGCCACCGTCAGGAGACGACCTCTGCCTGCAGACCTCCCTCTCTGCCGGCAGCAGCATCCAAGGCCCCTCAGCAGTTCCTCCCCAAACCAGGAACATCTGAAGAGAAAGAACGTCTGATTATACCTTATCATGAATCTAACATTACTAGATATAAGAATATTGTAAGCTGCTGCATTGTAGGTCACATTCCGAATATAACAATCCAGTCTAGGCTTATCCCCCTTCCAACCGACAGCTCATAACAGCCAATCAAGCTCAAGGGGGATGTAGGTATTAAAAACGATGATATAAGAAGCTAGTTGTTTCAAAGGCTTTGATTATTTTTGTACTATTTAGCATTCTTTTTCAATTCATATATTTAATACAAAGGCTGCTTTCAAAATGGGGGAATCAGTATTCATGGTGCCAGAGGCAGAACCTAGGGGTCAGCATTTTCATTATGAACGCCTGATTCAGGAGGTATGCTTATATTTTTATTTATTTTCTCAACAAAAAGAAAACGATGCTGGTAGAGCCTGACATCTGGCTGCCAGCCCAGAAACACTTTAAAAATGTTTAGAAACAAAAATCCATTTGGTGCTCCTTAAATTGTAAGAATGTGCAAACACAGAGGTTCACAAATAAAAAGGAACGTTTAGGAGCGCTTACAATGTGTGCTGGGATTTTCAAGTGTTTATTTTAAAATAATGGCCTGGTAAACAGGCAATGGATGCTAGGCACAGCACGTTACTAATCTTCCAATGTGCAGACATGCCACAGCATTCCAGTAGTGCCAGTCTACACTAGGCATTCATAGTATTGGCTTCATTTACCACTGTTCGGAAACATTTTGATTTTCAACTTAGAGACACACTAATAGTAGCAGGTTTCTTCTCACAATGGGAGGTGGGGATGGACATGAATTTTCATTGGGTTGGATCCAGATGTAAGCTGAATCAACTGTGCTGGTTGAGGTGGACTTCTCCACCCCCTCCTTCCCAGGTGGCCCCTCCAGCCCCCTGAAAATGCTACACAAAGAGTCAGGAAACCCTGCTGAATGGGGTGAGCTGTGGTGTGGTAAGGGGGGGGATTCCAAAAATCAGGTGGAGGGACCTTCTGCAAACAGAGCCCTTCCTCTTGCAGAAGGCAGATCCTGGATCCAGCTCACTGTAATTTCCAGATCTGCCATCTCTGAAAGCGAGAGTGAAGGGCCGGATGTGCCTGATCTCGTCTGATCTCGGAAGCTAAGCAGGGTCAGCCCTGGTTAGTACTTGGATGGGAGACCACCTGGGAATCAGGCTTCTTGCATGGAGCAGGGGTTGGACTTGATGGTCTTGTAGGCCCCTTCCAACCCTATGGGTCTATGAGATCGACAAAATTTTCACACAGCCTTCAACAACAACTGAGAAGCTGAGGGTAGCTGAAGGGCTATGAATGGATATGCAAAGCCAAAACAGGAAAGATGTGACACCTTTACAAAATTTAAACAAGGGGGGGAGGCTATTACAAGAAGTTACTTTTATTAAAAGCTTTGGAATCCTTTTTCCATGAGAATCAATCTTTACTTTCAGAAAAAGCATTCATGGGCATGTATCAGTTGAAAGTAGAGTATCTTGTCCCCTACACAATGCATTAATATGTTATGGAATTCAGTACTATGAGATTTGGAGATTTGGACTTGCACAGGTGGTTTTTGCTCATTGGAAGGACAGATACTGAAGCTGAAGCTCAAATATTTTGGCCACCTAATGCAAAGAGAAAATTCACTGGAAAAGACCCTGATGCTGGGAAAGACTGAAGGCAAAAGGAGAAGGGGACGGCAGAGGATGAGATGGCTAGATAGCATCACCGATGCAATGAATACGAACTTGAGCACACTCCGGGAGAGAGCGGAGGACAGGAAGGCCTGGTGTGCTATGGTCCATGGGGTCACGAAGAGTCCGACACGACTTAACGACTGAACAACAACAACAAGGTGGTTTTTAAAAAGAGTATAACAAATCCATATTTAACTGCATCTATTTACTGTGAACGTGAAATGGAACCATCATGTAAAAAGACTAGAGCTAGAGAGAAATAGTAATTCAATAAAAAATTCATGAAATTGACACAGGAATTTGAGGACAAATAGTTTCAAAGTCCATCCCCCCCACTCCACCAACTTCATTTCACTAATTCATTTCACTGATTCTTCTGCATGTTTACGTGCTTCTGAGAAGTCATGACAGGATTGCACTGTTAATTTGTGATTCCCTCTCCACCTTCTCTCCCCAAATACAGAATAGAACACATTTTAAACACTTGGGTCTGCTTTCGAATAAAGCAACTTTGGGTTCTTACAAAATATTCTTATTTATTATTTCGCAGATGAAGCAATGAATCGAAGCAACCCATTTCAGTATGAGTGAAACAGCTTCAAAATGATCAGTGTCATGTTGAGCCGGCCCTAAAAGAGGCAGTACATATCTGAGTTACCGGATACTAGAAACACATAACAGGGGATAAGTTATCATTTTAATGCTCTATTTCCAAGCTTCCAAAGGCATCTGGCTGCCCTTTTTAAAACAACAAAACCCCCATAACACTGGACTAGTTGGAATTTGAACTGATCCAGTAGGACACTTCTTCTGGGCAACTTTCAAAAGACCATAGGATCAGTTCTCAGAGTCCAAAGGGGCTGTAGACTGGTTTTTCTTGAACAGTAGTCCTGCAATTCTGCATGGCAAGATATTTTGGAAATTGAGGAGGTCTCAAACATGCTTTGTGACATGGCCTGGTGTTTCTGGTGTTTCATGGCCTGGTGTTTCTGGCCTGGAATTTCTGGTGTTCCTTGGCCTGAGGTTTCTGGTGTTTCATGGCCTGGAGTTTCTGGTGTTTCTTGGCCTGAGGCTTCTGGTGTTTCTGGCCTGGGGTTTCTTGGCCTGGTGTTTCTGGAGTTTCATAGCCTGAGGTTTCTGGTGTTTCAGGGCCTGGAGTTTCTGGTGTTCAGAGAATAACACTTAAGAATTCAACAGGACGAATGTAAGTCTCTCACATAAGCCCAAAGTCTTTGGATCTCAACTTATATTCTCAAACAGGGGACCCTATATTTGAAAGCTCCCCCATATAAATCATCGTCACCATCCGCTTCATCATCATCCCTGCACATAGAAAACTACATCAATAGAAGGCTAGGCTAGCCACCAGAATGCCATTCAGAGAGGATGGTGTGTAGGTGTTTTTACATGCAGCCATGCACATTTCTACACAGTACACACACACTTGCACACACCATGTTTCAGGCCACATGTGATTATTTTTCAGGACCACAGAGCTCACTGCTTCTGAACATTTACCCTGATAAAACTAAGTTGATGTTTCACCTGCATATAACTTGATGGATCAGGAATTGCGGGCAGATGCACCTGTTAGAGTGTACATCCAAATGAAGATGCCATCTATCCACATTTCATTGCTTTCAATGGCATGCACATTCTAATACACCTTTAGAAGGAGAACTGGATCAAGGCTATTGAGCGGCTAATGTTATAAACAGTTCAGTGGGTCTAGGCAGTTGGTAAGGCACTTTAAAAAAAAAAAAATTGGCCTGAGGAGGACTAGAAAAAGCTTCCTTTAATGAAGCTTCACCCAGAACCAAGGCTTGAAGGCAAGCCCAGCCTCAGCACCCATCATGCTGGGACAGATACCAGGCTTCATAGACTAAAAGAGCCCACTGTTCCTGATGCTGGTTGCTGACCTCTCTTTAAAAATGTAGAAGACTTTTAGCATGGCAGGCTCAGCTCAGCACTGTGAAGAGAAGTGCTGGGTAATGTGTCCGAGTCCCCCCTCAAGCCTGGCAGCAACTCTCATTTTATTTATTTATTTATTTATTTATTTATTCTCTTTCTTAGACACCTTTCAAGACCATAGTCTTCATATGGCAGCATACAGCATAAAAACAATGCAAAACATATTAATAAATTCATATTAAATATAAACCATTTTAATTAGTTTCAATAAAATACAATTTCAAAGTGTATGTAATCAGTGAATAACATATTTTTAAAATTAAAATTCGGGGGAAACAGATTAATCTTGTAAACCCTCTTTTTTATTTAAACTTTTTATTAGCTTTTTTTAATACAGCAAATGAACATTCAGCTACACATACAGACTTACAAAAAAAAACAAAGTCACAACAGACAAAGGACAAGGGGGAAGGAGGAGGGGACAGAAGTGATGGGGAGATGACTTCGAAATAATAGCTTTCATATTTCCTCAGAGACCTGGCTTACCATCAAGCAGTTCCAAGAACATGGACCAAATACCTAGATACTTTTTGCTTGCCCCTCACCTGCTAAATGCTACTTTCTCTTCTATGTCCAAGTCAAGACATCCTCTGTCCATTGTTCTATATATAGTGTAGTAAAGGATTTCCAGTTCTTCCATACAATACCAAGGCTGCCCATAGAATCCAGACTCTATGTCCCTTTGCAATGTCCCATTGCAACGATAAGTATCCCAACAACAGATTATAAGCAGAGAAATCCAGTGCTGCATCTAGTACAAAACTGATGTTTCATTGCTTCATGCCAGAAGGGGGCAATAACTGGGCAGGACCATAACATATGTCCTCTGAGGTCTACTTGTATACCCTCTTAAGAGTAGCCACAGATGGGGCCAGCTGTATCTCTCTTGGGAGAGAAATACATTGAGTAGGGGCTACCAGTAAGAAGTCCCCACCTGTAGCGCCCACCAACATTTCTGATTTTGATGGCTGGCCAGTAGAGGGCCAAAGGTAGTTCATACAAAACATTAAATAGATTATTCAGCTGATGCTCTGCAGTTCTACATGAATCACATTGTAAAATGGAAACCATGGAAATTTCTTCTATACAGCAATAATAGATTTCCTCCATACATAGCAGTGAATTGCACAGCAGGGAGACAAAGAGTAATAATAAGAGACACCACGAGGAGGAGCCTTAGGAAGGTGAAGAACTTTGGAACAAAAATCTGATGGGGTAGTATGGTTAAGGGTCACAAGGGTGGAGGGCTAGAGTGTGAGCCATGAAGTCCCCCATCCAAATCTCATCTCTGCCCTGAATCTACTAGGTGGTCTTAGGAAAACTACTATCTCTCAGCCCTGACTCCCATATTTCAGCCCTGAAATACAGAGATAATATTATTGGCCTCCCTACCTTACAGAAAAGGTAAGGTAAGATAATATATGTAAATTGTTTTGAGTGCTTAGTAGGAGTTATTAAGATTATATATAAAATAAAATATTACTGTCCTGATTGTGTGTGTGTGTGTGTGTGTGTGTGTGTATATATATATATATATATATATATAATTTTAATGGCCCTTTTAAAATTCATAGCAGGCTTAGCAAATCTATCTGTAGTGATTTGAATTTCCTACAGAGGTGACAAATTAGCAATCATAGTTAGCTGAGATATATATATATATATATATATATATACTGAAATACAAATAAAAATACCAGTGACACAATCACAAATACTATTCATAAACATTGGCTGTATACACAGGTTTATGTGAAAGATCTGGGACTTCCAAAGCCAAGACAATAATGAAAATAATTTTAAAAAACGAAAAAAATAATATCCACTAGGTGGCAGCATTGAACTATCTGAAAGTACCTCCTCTCAGTTAACCATCCTTTGCATGACAGAAAGGTTATATTAAAAACAACAACCCTAAATTGCCAAAGCAACAGAGACACCTGCTTTGTAGCAATCTACCCAAATCAAGAACAGTCAGGCAGTAATACATCAAGGCTTAAACTTCTGTGGATTCTTCACATCTGCACACACAGTCACACATGCACACGCACACAGACTTGTAGTTCAGAAGCGGAAGAAAATATATTATTTCCTTTCCTTCTCAGGGCTCTGTGACATCGGCAGGACCGGCCCTATCATTAGGCAGAGTGAGGCATCTGTCTCAGGTGGCTAATGCTGGAGGCAGCAGGCACAGAACAGTGCCAAGGTTTTTAACAGAGCTGTGTGTGCCACACCGGCTGCCCTGGGGCCCCTAAGCTAGCCTTCAGCCCTCAAAGCAGAAGGGAGGATGCAGCGCTGTCATTGGTGTTCAAGTAAGATTCAACTGCCAGTCTGGTTGAATCGTATTTGGAATGGCGGAGGGCACCATCTTGTCATTTGCCTCAGGCTGCAAAATGTCTTGGGCTGGCCCTGAATGTAAGCTTCACACACACAGAAGTACCCATTAACAAAAGAAAAGCAACAACACCCTCCTTCTGTCTCACACTGATGGCTCGTTCTGCCAATGAGAGGCTTTTGATCCAGTCAGTGGAAGCTGGTGGCACCGATTTCGGTGGGGCTGTGAATCCATTCTGAGTTTTAGTCAGAACCAGCCAGAATGCTAAAGGACCTACACAAGGTGCTGAACCCTATCCCCCAAATAGGCTCAGCACCTTGTACAGCTCCTTGAGAGTTCTGGCTGGTTCTCACTCAAACCCAGAATAGATTTACAGGTTACAGCCCCACTGAAATCAGAGCTACCAGCCTCCACTGAATCCAGTGAATGGTAAAGGAGGCAAACAACTGTGCTGATTCTCCCTCCCCCTGCAGTTCCTGATGTCCTCTGAAAATCTGCTCCAAAGGGCTTGGGGGACTCTTTAGAACAGCTTGGGAGCTGGCGCTGGGGGCTGCAGAGGGAGGGGGAACTGGCAAAGTATCCGTTCCTCCAACTTTCTGCCAGTGGGAATGTTCTGAGCAGAACCCTGATTGGGTCGCTCCCATTGGTGGAATGACATCTCTGGATCCAACCCCTTCTCTTTATGACATTTTAACTGTCGAATTAAAAAAAAGATTCAGATGTATTTATCTTTTAAATGCTATGGGGAAGAGCAAGGCAATCAGAATGGGTCAGTTGTTGAAGTCTCCGCTGTCTCATCAAAAGCCAAAGTGAAGCTGAAGATCAAGGTATAAGTCATGAATGACACAATATATTAAGATTGCTTCACTTACAATGTTTTTGTACACAAAGATCACCTACATACATGTAGGACAAAAACTGTACAAAACATGTATTCAATCACATGGCAAAAATGACCAATGTCTTTATTATGGTGTGTACGCATTGTCTTCCCAACTTTACACACAGCTCAATTCTTTTCCTTTATTTTTTTAAATTCTTTTTAAATTGGGTAAAAACCTTAAAGGCATACAATAGTGTATGATCTTCCTGCCGGTACATGACCTCTGTAAGAAAGTTCTCAGGCTCGAAGCAGCTTTTCATGCCGATGAAACCCAATTCTCTCACAAAGTAGAGCGGAAATGTAGAATTTGCTCCCCAACGGTCTCCTCTTATGAAGGGTTATGTGGATATTTCACTAGTGCTCTCTGGCTGCTTAAATACCACATTGTGAAATCGGACAGTGTTATATTCTGGATAGTCTCAGAATGTTTGCTAGCAGTATTTATAACATGAGACAACATCTGATTTCAAAATATGGCATCTGACAGTGGATAGCCCACAGTATTTGATTGTTGTTGAAACCAGGAGCTGAGTGTGAAAGGGTGTGAGGAGTTTATGCTGTGGGCTTGTGGACTAAGGCTTCTCACATCACCACAGCAGTGGGAAGGAGTGTTGCAGCAGCTCCTACACTGCTGGGTAATGTAAGAACATGCTGAATGTAACACATGCTAACTGGATACTTAGGACCAAAACAGACATTACTTCAAACCTGCATTGAGCAGCTCTGTCTTTTGTTCGTCTTTACTCCAGAGTAGGCAGGGCCCCCCAGAGTTGGATTGGAACCCTCGTGTGGAGGGGGTAAAGGGGATTTTATGATCTGGACTGGGGGCCCTGCACCTACCGTACAGTAAAAATGAACGTAAGACCTAGCTGCTAGATACAAATTTAGAGTAATGTCTCTTTTCATCCTGATTGAGAAAAAACATAGAATCCTGGTACTGGTAAGTGATCTATTAAAAATGGGTTGGATCCAGATTTAAGCTGGATCCATTGTGCTGGCAGAAGTGGACTTCTCCACCCCTCCTTCCCAGGGCAGCCCCTCCAGCCCCCTGAAAATGCTATACAGAAAACCAGGAGACCTTGCTGGAGGGGGTGAGCTGTGGTGTGTGAGCGTGGGGGAACCCCCAAAATCAGGCAGGGGAACTTTGCATGAGCAGAGCCCTTGTTCTTATGGAAGGCAGATCCTGGATAAAACCCAATCGGAATAAGGTGTCCATAGTACCCACATTGCTACCACCTAAGTACCATCAGCTTTGATGGGATGATTAACTATTTTATGTATGTATTTATTTATTACATTTATTACATTACTATATTTAAATAATAAATATTATTTATTATTATTGCTGGAGGAAAATTCTGAGAGTGCCTTGGACTGCAAGGAGATCACACCAGTCCATACTCCAGGAAATAAAGCCAGACTGCTCACTTGAGGGAATGACATTAAAGGCAAAACTGAAGTACTTTGGCCACATAATGAGAAGACAGGATACCCTGGAGAAGATGCTGATGCTAGGGAAAGTGGAAGGCAAAAGGAAGAGGGGCCGACCAAGGGCAAGGTGGATGGATGATATTCTGGAGGGGACGGACTTGACCTTGGGGGAGTTGGGGGTGGTGACGGCCAACAGGAAGCTCTGGTGTGAGCTGGTCCATGAAGTCACGAAGAGTCGGAAGCAACTGACCGAATAAACAACAACAACTTTATTTATTATTGGTATTATATGGTATTATTCTGGGTATTGTTAATCAAAGTGTGGTATTATATATACCACACTTTAATAAAATGTTCACTATTAACAGTGTAACAACACTGATATGTGGTATCTGACATGTACTGTATGTAATGCCTTGTTCTATAGCAGTTTACAAAAAGGCTGCCACCCAATACAAGTCATGATTTAAAAAGTCCTTTATTAATGTCCTGCCTTTGAAATTGATATGCATATTTGCATTATATGTTTGGCATTTATTTATTTATTTATTTATTTATTTATTTATTTATTTATAATATTTCTTGGCCACCTTTCAGGACAGAAGCTCTCCCAAGGCGGTGTACAATAATAAAACACAGTGTGGTCTTAAAAACTACTAAAAAGAAAGATAAAAACAACAATAAACAATATATGAACATAGTAGGTATGACGGGGCGCTGTAGTGACTTTGACGATGTTGATGCAAGCCATGAAGACGCCAAGGGAGCAGGCCCAGAGCACGGTGGGGCTAGCAATGCACCCCCGCTTCCCATTCTAGGCCCCACACGTAGAACACGTGAAAAGGGCTTAGGTCTGCCACAGGCCTAAACAGACTTACTAGGAAAGATGCCTCATCGAGTGGGGATTACTTTCAAGCAAAGAGGTTTAGGATCAGGATGCATGCTTGTAAACACATGCGGGAGGAAGAACACTTCTGTTTTCTTCCTGTTTCAACAAAACTTCGTGTGAACACTGGCATCAGCATAAGCCACTGCCCATGTACGTTCACTGGAAAACAGAAAAATGCTCACTGAGAAAAAAAGAAGAGAAGTCAAAGATGTCCCGTTTCTCCAGATCTTGATCTGTGCATTTCACTAAAAGCTATACCGTAACAGTCGTATTAATTGCATTTGAGCTGTAATGGGGGAAATGTTCAAATATTAATGGAAGGCAAACCTCACAAAGATAGCTGCAGTGCTGGCTCCAGGTTTTTGAGTGCCCTTAGGCAAGACTCCCTCAGTGAGACCCTTGCTCAGGGAGTTTACCTTTCCACCACCATTGTCACTAGATGTTATTGCTCCTTATCCTTTGTCTCATCATTGCCACCATTTGCTTGCTTAGCAGTGGCATCTACTGCTTCTTCTTCCCACCACCACCATTGTCTGGGCCAGAGCAAGAGGCAGGTGAACAGGCAGGTTGCAAGGGTGAAAAAGAGAAGCAACTTCAGGGGGCTCTTGTCAGTGGGCCCCTGCTGGGGTCTGGGTTCTCAGCAGGTGCCCAACCATGGCATCCCTTGACACCAGCCCTGGATAGAGGTGTAGTCCAAACTGATTTGTTATAAGGGATGAATAAGTATTTGCAGGGTTTGGGGAGCGAGGGATGGCAGGGAAAGTTGCTAATTAGTCAGCTCAAACAACTTTACACTAGAAAAAAAAAGAAGACCTTTACAGGCCCAGCAAAGCCTACCTGACCTGATCTAACAAATGTAGGCCAGAGGTGAAAACCACCCTGAGACCTGAGTGCCTTCAGTATCCACATATAATGAACACATGACCAGGGCTGAAGCTGTTCAAATATAAGGACTTCATGCATAGCAAGATTTTTGTTTATCAGTCTAAAAAATGAGTTGCCATGGAAAAGAACAGGATGCATGGAATCCCTTCCTGAAAAATTCCAGATATTTTATCAAAACACTGTCACATATTGCCTTAAAATGTCCCAGAAGATTTGTCTGAAGACAAACCTCTGAATTCCCTTTGAATTTCAGTTTAGGACGAACCTTGTAACAACAGCCCAGGGACATGGAGAACCCACTGAGAAACCTCATGACTCATATTCAAAACCTCCCCTTCTTTCAAAGTTCCTCAGATGTTCCACCTGAGGATAAACTCACAGAATCAGTTTGAAGTTTGCTTTGGGTGAAATTTCAGTTCTAAAATGTGGGACTACAAAGTCTTGTTCTCTCTGTAGTGATTATCTGTGCCCATGGCTGTGAATCACAGCTCAGCCTTCCCCAGCCTGGCACCCTCCAAATGTGTTGGACTACAATGCCTATCATTCCCAGCCACTATGGCCATGCTGGCTGAGAATTATGGCGGTTGTAGGCCAACACCTCTGGAGAGCACCAGGTTGGGGAAAGATAATAGTTTTATCACAGATTTCAAGAAGAAGGAGGAAAAGGGGCCACATTGTTGATTTCCCGCCCTAAACACATGAGGGCAGCCAGAGATCAAACTAAAGGCAGAGGCATGTAATGACTGTTAGATTTCTTTGATTCGGGGAAAAAGGCAGGGAGATGACAAACAGTCCAATAAGCATTTTTAACAACGTTTGGCACTGAAAAGCCTAGGGGGCCCACTTACACATCACCCCAAAAAGAGGAAATGCATCACTAAAAAAGAGGACACAGGTTTGCATAAAATCTGCATGTGCTAATTTTTCTGTATAGATGCAAATTTAGAAATTATTATAATTGAAATAGGAATACAGTACATCCTGCTGTCTTGGAGAAGGCTGTGGCCAGGTGACGTGTGTGTCTGCTCAGCCTGCTGTACGGGTGTTAACTGCTGAAGGGCAACTTGGACACCCCTCCTCTCCCTCCTTATGGTTCCTGATCTTTAAACTGGACTTGGACCGGACAGCCCTGCAAACAGGATGCCTTCAGAGGACTGTCCTCTGACAGCCCTTCAAACAGAGGATCGTCTTCTGTAAAGTAGGGCATATGGCCACCCTATAAAGGCCCATTTTTAAAAGGTGGCCTGGAAAGTACTAAGAATACTCAAGGGACAGGGCATCTTAGACAGTGAGTAAGGCTGGATTTCAAGAGGCACCTCTTCTTTACTTAGACTTTGTAAGAGGAAAGGACTCAGTGTGGTAGAGATTCAGGCTGCGGATAGAAAAGTTAAGAGAAACTGGATGCAGTTACCAAGGAGGCCCATTGCCTTCCTTCAAACACTTCGCAAGTAAAAATAAAGACACTTCTTCAATGTGGCACTTTTTCTTACATAAGGAATCACTAGTACTCTCCCCATATATTACATATTGCTCCAGGCTCTTCTGGGCTGCTATATTCACGTACTCCACAATAGCCTGTCCTGCACTGGATTGTGAGGCAGTGTGTTCAAGTAAATTTTGGGCAATCGCAGTAGGGCCTCTGTGTGAGGCAAGCAAGTTTAGAATGATTGCTGCTTCCTCCTTCCCTCTCCTCTCTCAACCACCTGCCTTTCTGCATTGTTCATCTTTCCCTCAGGGAGGGACAAAGCCTGTGGAGGGAGCCTGAGGCATCAGTTGAAGGGAAATCCCTGTGTTTGGAGCAGGGAGAAGGTGGCCTGGTTTCTGCACAGGAGACGGGGAGAAGAAGGAATCAACCACAGTGCACCTGTGCAAACATTCAAATTCAGGTGCCTGCATCTGTGGATTCACTGTCTGTCCTTAGGACTAGTCTCAGCCTCAGAATTGGCTGAGACTAGTCCTTTTACCCATCTGCAAAATGGATAAATGTTCTAGAACGTCTACTAAATGCAACAAGTGTAACCTGCATATGTGTGTGCTATTCATGTGACGTGGTGTGTAGTCTTGCCCGCTCAGGTTTTCTGCTCAAGAGCTGTTTGTGCTTGTTACATAGCTGTAATCTGGCTGGCATTGAATTGATCAGTGGAGGCTTGGTATGTGTGGATGGATTTGCTTGGTGATAGGGGGCCTGCAAGAACATGCAAAAGCCATACTGATAATACAATATTGGCTGGGCCTCTATGAACTCCACCTATCTGCCCTCGGACGAGACCGCATTCAGTGAATTGTATCACATGATTTCATATTTATAAAACATTCATATTTATAAAACATACGGGGAGGAAAAGGATTCATAACTGGTCATAGTATTTTTGGTTGTGTACAATTAATTAATAAGATTAATCCACAGTTCAGACTGAAAGGTGCAGTGGAACATAAATTTGCAGTGCCAATCTCCCAATAGTATTTATAGTTGTTCATTTCATTTTTTTAAAATAGTAACTCGTTATCAATAAAATAGGTGCAGTACTGTATGTAGGTTAGGGATATCAAAGAAAATGGAATCGAATGAGCTTGGATTTCTATTAATCCAACCCCCTGATTGTGCAGTGGACCGGCGTTTCCCAGGTCGCATGGAGTCTGCAGGCTTGCTGACTGTTTTTTTTTTACTCTCCAGAATTTTACGTGAATTTAGTCATAGAAAAATGCTTAAAAAAAAAAACAACTGGCCAAAAATGTGCATTTCCCCATGTGCACTGGGGTGGGGGGATATGTGCATTTTCGCAAGTGCAAATTTGTGCAAGTGTTTAGGAGTGCGAGTTTGGGAAATTTGAAAAAAATCCGATTCCATCAATGAGCAGATGACAGAACGAAACACACCTGACAATCCATGAAATGCATATGGAATGGATTTTACAAAATCCCTAGTGTAGGTAATTAGAATAAGAAATTATCTTCCCTTCTACAATAGTTTGCCCACAGATTGCCATGAAAACTAATGAATTAAGATAAAATTGTTTGCATTCATTCCAACTTGGATGCCATGGTTTTGGATGCCCGGTCAATCATGTTGTGCTGGATGCATTTCAGCTTGTGCAGCCTAAAGAGCTGGACAACTTTTCATGGACCTTTGAGAGCCACCACATGCTGTTTGGATCTTTGCTGTTATATTAGGTAGCAGTTATACCCAGCCAAAGGAATGCAAGGAGACAAGAGCTGAACTCCAGTATAGAAGTCAAGAGGGAGGAGCCTAAGCAACCACTCCAGATCTTGCTTTATTCTCAATAAAGCTTCAGTCATGGCCTGTGGGCCTCTGGCCTTCAGGGGCCAAGAAAGCACTATTAAAACGTGGTGTCAGAAGTTAATCTCTTGTTCTGATGACAAAGATGGCTCAAGGAGCACCATTTATAAAGGCAGCAAGCACACTGATGGGAGAAGAAAAATACATTACAGCAATGGTAGTGTTAGAAAAAGGAGACTCCATAACCATTGGCGTCTCAAGTTACGTAAGAGCCCGAGTGGCGGGAAAATATAGGCGGAGCAAAAAGGGAATCATACTGACGCACTCATGACTAACGGCTTGGTAACCTGATAGTGACTGTTTATTGGATATTAACTTAGTGAGCCGATGTACTAACTGTTTCATTGGTTACTGGTGAGAACAATAGAAGCGATATGATATAAAAGGCTTTTGCACACGTGTCTCGGGGTCCAGACTGCTCTGCACCCGTTTTGCAAAACGTTCAATAAAATAGTGTTGGATCCACCGCTGCCTGCCTGGCATTCTTTTCTTCTAAACCGAAAGCAAGGACTTTTTATCTAACAATTTGGTGCCGTGACTCGGATCCTGCTTCGGGGCGCGTCCCCTTCGCGCTGAGCCGAGGGGCCGCGGAGGAGAAGTGGCCACAGGCGGTTGTTTTATACTGCCTTCTCCTCACGACGGTGGCGGCAGAAGTGCCTGGGGACCAACGCCAGAGGAAGAGGGAGACGTGATCACTCCTTTTAGGCACCGGCAGTGGATCAATAAAGCAGCTGGACGCAGCTGCGGGCGGGACAGAAGAGGCTTTTGGGGTAAGTGAAACAGCTTACATCAGGGGATAAACGCGGGACGGTGGTGTGTTTGTGATTGTGTGAGACGCCTATGGGCGAAGCGAGTGAGGAGCCCCGATCTGCATTTCCTTACCCCGGAGACGGGCTAGGTCAGAGGAGGGCGAAGCGCAAGAATTGCTGACTGAAATTCCCACCGTCATGGGCGGGTCCCAATCTAAGTCTGCGAAGAAGTCCCATACGCCCTTGGAGTGTTGTTTGCGCAATTGGTCACATTTTAAGCAGGATTATGGAACTAAGATGACAAAGGATCGTCTTGTCTTTTTTTGCACCCGGGAATGGCCAATATTAGAACCCAAATGGCCACCCGAGGGGTCTTTTGACCCAACCTTGGTATCTGATGTGCGAACAATAGTAGCACAGAGGGGAAGTTGGGACCAGTTCCCTTATATTGATTCGTGGGCAACTTGTGTGCCCCTTGGCGGCAGGCCTGCTCCGTGGGTTGTTAAATGCATGTCCCTTGCCCTTCCCATGGTGGTCAAAAGGAAACCACCAAAAGAAGGACCACCCAGGGTCGTGGCCACGGCACCGGAGGACCTACTGCTTCCTCCTCCCTACGGGACAGCCGTCGCAGGGCGCTCGTTGCAACCACCACCCTCTCCTGAGGGGCCCGCCCAGCGGTTAGATGCCCCCGAGAAGGACCCCTCTCATGAAATAGTACCGGAGGACCCCACCCCTCTAGTTGAACGCCAGGACACTCTCCAAGATCGTCTATATTCCCTAGAGGAAAAATTGGAGGTCCTACAGAGAGAGGCAAAAGGGGGACCTAACTACAACCTGCGAAAGGACCCCCAACCACCAGTGAAGTTCACCTTCCCCATCAGAGAAGTCCCCGACCCTACCGCCCAACATCCTCAAGGGACGATGTTTGTTTATGTCCCATTCACAACATCTGATTTGTATAATTGGAAACAATTTAACCCCTCCTTTGAAGAGGATCCCGGGCCACTCCTGTCTCTGATGGAGAATGTGAGGCTTACTCACAACCCCACATGGGACGATACACAAATGCTATTGAACACCTGTTTTCTCAGCCAAAAGCCAACCATCCTTGCAGGGGCACGAGCCAAGTATAGGGAGGAAAATCCCCAAGCAACTGAGGAGGAGACGGTGGAGGTTCTGCCCACAGGGCGACCCAATTGGGGGGTGGCCACAGCGGCACATAGACGCTTACATGCTGACTATTTTCGACTCATTTTAGCAGGCATGAAGCAAGCCGCGAGAAGGGCCCCCAATTTGCAAGAAGTCCTGACTCTAAAGCAAGACAAAAACGAACCTCCTGCTGTGTTCCTCCAAAGGCTGAGGGAAGCCTTCGCTAAATATACTGACATTGACTTGAATGATCCAAATAATTTAAGGATCCTCACGACTCAGTTCGTGGGAAATAGCTGCCAGGACATCAGAAAGAAGTTGCAAAAAGTTGAAGGAGGGTTGGCAGCTGACTTAGGAGTTTTAGTTGAAGTAGCTCAAAAGGTTTATGAGAGGCGAGAAGAAGAAGAAGGAAAAGAAAAAGAGAAGAGGCAGGCCAAGCTCCTTGCTGCGGTTCTTAAACCTGACAAGGAGGGAGCTAGGAAGGGGAGGAAAGGGGGAAGGAAAGGATCTCCCCTGGGGAAAGATCAATGTGTAAGAAAATGGGGCACTGGAAGCGTGACTGTGAGGCTTTGAAGCAGAAAGAGAGAGGGGAAAATACGGGAGAAGCGCAGAGAGTTCTGTATGAACAGGAAAGAGATTAGGACAGACCGGGGCCCGGCCCCCTCTTAGCCGTCTCTGAGGCAAGACGGGACCCCATGGTCAAAATAAAGGTTGGGGGCCGCTCCTACAAAGCCCTTGTGGACACAGGGGCCGCCCTGTCCGTCCTCCCCCTCAGTGAGCCCCCAACGGGAGGTGGGGGGTTCACCACCATAATGGGGGTCGAGGGAAGGGCAACCCAAGTGCCCCTCTCTCGTCCCCTGTTCACCAAGGTTGGGAAAACACACCTAGAACATGCATTTGTCTGTACCCCCTCCTGTCCGGTGGCATTGCTAGGGAGGGATTTATTGACTAAACTCCAAATTGAGATTGCTTTTACTCCTGACGGAAGGATGGAGATACGGCTCCCTAAACAGCAGAGTAGTAACTACCAAATGGCCCTTTTGAAGGTTGCAGAAGAATCCATCCCAGAGGCCACCGAGGACTGGAGCTTAATAGAAAACAGAGTCAACCCTCTAGCTTGGGCCGGGATTGGAGGGGCCTCTCGTGCCAAGTCGGCAGCACCATACAAAATTCCCCTCAAGGAGGGAGCAAGGCCTGTTCATGTGAAACAGTATCCCCTTTCCCGCCAAGGAAAGGAGGGCCTACAACCAGTAATAACAAAGCTCCGAGAAGAAGGCCGGCTCATTGAGATAATGTCTCCCTATAACACGCCCATCATCGCTGTGCCAAAAAGGGGAGGGGGGGGCCAGGGCTACCGCTTAGTGCAAGACCTCCGGCTCATTAATCAGCAGATCGAGGCCCCCCATCCTGTGGTCCCCAACCCACACACCCTCCTTGTAGGAATTCAGGAAGAGCACGCCTGGTTCACTGTCATAGACCTAAAAGATGCCTTTTTCAGCATCCCCCTCCACCCTGATTCAAGGCCTTTGTTCGCCTTTGAATGGGAAAGCCCAGGGGGGGGGGTCAAAAGTTCAATTAGCATGGACAGTCATCCCTCAGGGGCTCAATCTCTCACCGGTGGTCTTTGGCCAGCAGCTCCAAAAGGATCTCGAACCCTGGGTCCAGCAGCACTCAGAGGTGCATCTCCTCCAGTACTGTGACGACCTCCTGATTTCAGCCAAGGCCAAGAATGCGTGCCTGAGTGGGACGGTTTCCCTCCTCAACTATCTAGCGGGGGGGGGGGTATAAAGTGTCAAAAGAAAAAGTACAGTTGGCCCAACCAACTGTAAAATTCCTAGGCTACCACATAACTAAGGGGACTCGGAGCCTAGGGCAAGAAAGAGTTGAAGTCATCCGTGACACTCCTGTCCCTAAGTCCCCCCGCGAATTGAGGGCCTACCTGGGGTTGACCGGATTCTGCCGACTATGGATAGCAAACTATGGGGAGACAGCGCGGCCGCTGTATGAGGCGCTGCAGAAAGATAGACTGGATAAATGGAAATGGACTAAGGAAATGAATAAGTCTTTTCTCAGTCTTAAAGCTGCTCTTGTGTCACCACCTGCTGTAGCCATACCAAATCCCAGCCGGCCATTTAGACTTTATGTGCATGAAAATAAGGGCATAGCTTCGGGAGTGCTTTGCCAGCGAAAAGGGCCCTCTTGGAGACCAGCGGGATATTACTCCAAGGTCCTAGATGTCGTAGCGCGAGGATGGCCAAGTTGCCTGAGGGCAGTAGCGGCAACGGCTCTGGTTTGCGCTGAAGCGGAGAAATTGACAATGGGAGGACCCATTGAAATTTGGGTGCCGCATGGAGTGCCACAAATTTTGGGATCAGGAGGAGGAAGCAAATTTCTCAACCCAGCCCGGCATTCCCGATATGAAATAGGTTTACTAACAAATGAAAACCTCACTTTTAAGGCTTGCTCCAGCTTTAATATCGCCACACTGCTGCCAACATTACTGGGCACAAACGGATCAGGACTCCCAGATCATGACTGCCTTGAAGTATTAGACCTGGACACCAAAGGCCGACCGGACCTTGAGGATGAACCAATAGAGGGAGCCAGAGATCTGTTTGTAGATGGATCTAGCTATATGCTGGATGGAAGGCGCTACACAGGCACGGCCGTCGTTACTCTAGAGGAGAGTGTGCGCGAGGAAAGGCTGCCTCCTCATTTCTCCGCCCAATCCGCTGAACTGGTAGCCCTGACAAGAGCCCTGCAAGCCAGCAAGGGAAAGCGAGTAAATATTTATACCGATAGCAAAAATGCCTTCGCCGTTGTGCATGCTCATGGGCAACTGTGGAAAGAGAGGGGATTCCTTACAGCAAACGGATCTCCAGTGGCTAATGGCGGCCTAATAGTGGATCTTCTGGATGCCCTCCAGCTACCCTCACAAGTAGCTGTTGTCCACGTCCGAGCCCATGGGAAAGAAAAAGAGGAAAAATGGAGACAGGGAAATCAGAAGGCAGATGAGGCCGCAAAAAGAGCAGCCAGAGAGGGAATCCAAGGAACATTCCTCATTCTACCCAAAAGAAAAGAGCGCCCCACATACTCCCCTGCTGAGTTACGAATGGCACAAGAACACGGAATAAGTCCCTGTGATGACGGATGGATCCAGATGACAGATGGAAGACTGCTTCTTCCACAGACCCTGCAGAGGGTTGTTCTAGAGGAAGTTCACCATTCTCTTGGACACCCTGGAGCATCAGCCATGATCGACTATTGCAAGAGGCTGTTTGTCTCCCCTGGCTTAACTGTATGCGCCCACCGACTAGCCGCAACCTGTGAAGTTTGCCAGAAAACCAACCCTCCCAGGGCACCCCCTCCTCCAAAAGGAGGGCGACCATGGGCCTACTATCCTTTCCAGAGGGTGCAGATTGATTTTGCTGAGATGCCACCATGTAGGGGTTACAGGTATTTGCTTGTAATAGTATGTCAAATGACAGGGTGGGTAGAGGCGTTTCCATGTAGGAACTGCCAAGCTAAAACTGTTGTTGCTAAATTGTTACAGGAGGTGGTGCCCCGGTTCTCCCTGCCCGAAGTTATAGAGTCCGATCAGGGCTCACATTTCACCTCAGTTATTACACGGGGGCTGGCACAAGCTCTGGGAATAGAGTGGCATTTACATTGCCCCTGGAGGCCCCAGGCAAGTGGGCAGGTTGAAAGAATCAATCGGAGCCTCAAGGAGACTTTAACCAAACTCCAACGAGGGGTGAAGCTCACTTGGGTTGAGGCTCTGCCAATAGCTTTAACGAAGCTTCGAAGGATGCCAAAAAAGGACATAAAATTGTCCCCCTTTGAACTGATGTTTGGGTTCCCGCCTCGGGTACACTGCGGAAGGAGGGAGGAAGTCAAGTGGGAGGTGGGTGATCAGATGCTAAGGGATCAGTTGACTTCTCTACAGTCTGTTCTTTCACAGCTACGAGCTTATTCCGTTCCGTTTCAGAGACTGCCGTTAGATGCACCTATCCATCTCTTCCAGACGGGAGACGAGGTGTTGCTGAAAAAGTGGAATAAAGAAGCTTTAAAGGAAGGGTGGGAGGGGCCTTATTTGGTGGGACCAACCAGCCACTCGTGTGTAAAGCTTGTGGGTTCTAGTAAATGGACACATTGCAGCCGGATAAAGCCATTTAAGCGACCCTCGCTTCCTTCTGTCACTTGGAAAGAACAGGAGGACACAGGCAACGGTCCTTTGCTCCCTGGCACCCCTCTGGAAGCTGCCAAGGACACAGGCGAAGAAGCCATCCAGGAGCCACAATCGCCTGTAATATACAAGTCACAACATCTGGGAAAAGCTCGGGTTCGAATTACAAAAAACTTGTAATATGAAGCAAGTATTGTGGGTGGTGTTGGTAATGTTGGTTAAAGAAATATTAACGTGGATGGTGATACCTCAAGGACTTGGGCTTGACAGCTTTAAGATAAAACCCCGAAATGTCACACCAACACCCCTCAGACCACTTCTGGTACAGATCCCTGAGAAAGAGAGGCGTCCCTGGAGAACCAGGTTAGGGATCCCAATAACAGAGGAAACTGATAATGTGTGGTTAGAGTGGATAAAGTATACAGCCAAGTCTTTAAATAAGTCTGACTGTTTTGTTTGTGCCACAGGGAGATCTGTGGCAAAGGTGCTGCCCTTTCCACTGGGATGGGACACTCCTTCCCTCCTCACCTGCGTGATCCGTTTGTTCCAACACCCTGATGCATGGGGAGAGGAGGAATGCCAAACCCTCAATAAATTATACCCCCCACTCAAATCAAAGGATCGTGTCAGACCTTCCACAGTCTTCCTGCAAAGAAGAAACCATACCGGATGCATACACCGAAACCTTGCAGACACAGAGGGGCGTATAGGGAACCTGACGAGTAAAGTAAGATGTGTTAATTCCACCCGCTTTAGGAATAATTCCCTTTCAATCCCACGAGCTGATCTCTGGTGGTATTGTGGTGGCCTAGAGTTGTATGAGGTATTGCCCTCCAATTGGTCCGGAGCTTGTGGGTTAGTTCAGTTGGCAGTCCCCTTTTCAATTGCATACCATCCAGCAGAGAAGACTGGCCAACCCCGGCAGAAACGATCAGTAACCCCTTTTGATGATCAAATATATATTGACTCCATAGGAGTACCAAGGGGAGTGCCAGATGAGTTCAAAGGAAGAAATCAAATTTCTGCAGGATTTGAATCTACCCTGTTTTGGTGGGTGACCATTAACAAAAATGTAGATTGGATCAATTACGTTTATTATAATCAGCAGAGGTTTATAAACTATACTCGAGAAGCTGTAAAAGGATTGGCTGAGCAGCTAGATGCCACCAGCCAAATGGCTTGGGAAAATCGGCGTGTTCTTGATATGATGTTAGCAGAAAAAGGAGGGGTTTGTGTCATGCTAGGTGGACGGTGTTGCACCTTCATCCCTAACAACACTGCCCCAGATGGCACGGTAACAAGGGCTTTGCAGGGTCTCACCGCCTTGTCTGAAGAATTAGCCGAGAATTCAGGGATTAACAACCCCGTGACTGACTGGTTGGAGAGATGGTTTGGAAAATGGAAACACCTAGCAGCCTCAATCCTTATTTCGCTTGTACTGATGATAGGAGTTTTAGTGTTATTTGGTTGTTGCATTATCCCCTGCGCTAGAGGCTTATCCCAGCGGTTAATTGAAACCGCTCTGTCAAAACAGATGCTCTTGCTTTATTGTGCTGATAAAGAAACTCCGTTTTAAATGCTTTAAGACGTGAATAAAGACTTAAAGGAGGGAATTGTTAGAAAAAGGAGACTCCATAACCATTGGCGTCTCAAGTTACGTAAGAGCCCGAGTGGCGGGAAAATATAGGCGGAGCAAAAAGGGAATCATACTGACGCACTCATGACTAACGGCTTGGTAAGCTGATAGTGACTGTTTATTGGATATTAACTTAGTGAGCCGATGTACTAACTGTTTCATTGGTTACTGGTGAGAACAATAGAAGCGATATGATATAAAAGGCTTTTGCACACGTGTCTCGGGGTCCAGACTGCTCTGCACCCGTTTTGCAAAACGTTCAATAAAATAGTGTTGGATCCACTGCTGCCTGCCTGGCATTCTTTTCTTCTAAACCGAAAGCAAGGACTTTTTATCTAACAGTAGCCACCAGGATTCCAGTTCCAGGGCCCATGCACGTGGCAAGTGATATTTTTAATAACGGTATGTTTTTCAAAGCACAGTGGGAGAATTATGAAATTGCAACAGGATTGGATGGTAAAGATAAAAAGATTAGGGTTACAACACCACTATCAGTAATGGGGAAAGAATGTCATTTGCTCCAGCAGCACCTTGATATTCCAGCAGCAGACAAGATCCATCCAAATTACTAGAAGCCCTTCAAAAGCATTTTGAGCCTACTAGAAATGTCGTATATGAGCGCTATCTCTTTAACAAATGTGCACAAGAACCCGATGAAACCATAGATCAATGTATTGCTGAATTGTACAAAATGGCAGATTCATGTGCATATAGCACTTTGAAAGAAGAATTGATTAGAAACAGACTGGTTATAGATATTAAGGACAAGGCTCAGATGAGAATGCTCAGAAAGTCTGCCTTGACTGCAGGAAGCCACAGACATATGCAAGGCTAGGGAACAAACCCTAGTACAAATGCAAGAAATGCACCCTTCAGAAGCAGACTGCATGCATTATGTTAGCAAAAATAAGCATTCCAACATGCATAGGCCATCATGCAAAAATAGTGCTGAGCCCAGAAGATTTCAGAGTGAGAGTTGTGAATCTTGTGGCAAATTGCACAATCCTGGCAAATGCCCATTTGGAACTATATGCAGAAGCTGTGGCAGAAGAAATCATGCCAGAGTTTGCAAACGCTATCAGCAAACAAAAACTGCACAGCATGTGAAACAGGTAGACAATGATGATCTTTGCAGTAATTCAAACAGTGATATTTTCTACATGCATGGCATCAAAACAGTGCATACTAAGGCAAAAAAAAAAAGTTTGTCAAACTTGTATTACCTGGCACAGAAATTTTGCCATCCTGGCTCAAGCAAGAAACAGAATGCCAAATAGACAGTGGTGCATCTGTAAATGTAATGGGTTACAAAGACTTTCTCAACATTATGTAAGATGGAGAGGCAAAACCATCACGAAGCATAGCCAAGCTGAGACTATATGATGGCACAATCCTCACACCACTAGGGCAATGTATGCTGCAGGCAGAATACCAAGGAGAAAGACACCAGCTAGAATCACAGACTGTGAATTCCAGACAAAAGCCCCTCCTATCAGTAAGCACAAGTGAAAGTATGAAACTAATAACATTACATACTTCACAAGACATCCACATAGTCAACAGAACCTTGGCTCTGGGACAAGCGCAAGGTGGCATATCAAAAGCACAAATCCTAAAAAATTATCATGATGTCTTTGAAGGACTTGGATGTTTCCCAGGCACTCTACATTTCAAAGAGGATGAAACTGTGAAACCAGTGCAACGTATGTCAGGCAGAGTCCCCATAACATTGAAAGAAAAAATTATGACTGCAGTAAGACAAATGGAAAAGAATAGAATCATTAGCAGAGTGACAGACCCGGGACCCCACAAAGTGGTTAAGTGGCATGGTAGCCATAGAGAAACCTGGTAAACTTCACATCTGTATAGATGCAAGTAACTTAAACAAGGCATTGTTGTGAGCTCACTACCAAATGCCCACCATAGAAGAAATCTTACCATACCTTACCAATGCTAAAATATTTTCAGTGTTAGATGCAAAAGATGAGTACTGGCAAATCTTATTAGATGAAGAAAGCAGTTACCTTACTACATTTTGGACCCCAGGAAGCCATTATAGGTGGCTGAGAAAGCCTTTTGGCATAAAACCAGCAACAGAAGAATATCAGCACTGCCAAAAAGATGTGCTGGTGGGTCTCAAAGGAATCAATGTAATTGCAGATGACATACTGGTTGTGGGTGTGGAGATTCAGTGGAGAGTGCCACAGCCAACCATGACAGCAACCTGATCTCTCTGCTAGAAAGGGCCAGAAAACTCAATCTAAAACTTAATAAAAATAAGATGAGGTTACGGATGACACCAGTACCTTACATGGGACACCTCCTAACGTCACAGGGTTTGCAACCAGATCCAGAAAAGGTGAGGGCTGTACAACAGATGCCTAAACCATCCAATACCAACTCTCTTCAGCAGTTACTTCTTGTTCAGTCGTTAAGTCGTGTCCGACTCTTTTTGACCCCATGGACCATAGCACGCCAGGCCTTCCTGTCCAACGCTCTTTCCCGGAGCGTGCTCAAGTTCATATTAATTGCATCGGTGATGCTATCTAGCCATCTCATCCTCTGCCGTCCCCTTCTCCTTTTGCCTTCAGTCTTTCCCAGCATCAGGGTCTTTTCCAGTGAGTTTTCTCTTCGCATTAGGTGGCCAAAATATTTGAGCTTCAGCTTCAGTGTCTGTCCTTCCAATGAGCAGTCAGGGTTGATTTCCTTTAGGATTGATCAGCAGTTACTAGAATTTGTTTATTACCTGACCAAATTTCTTCCCCACCTTTCTGATGTTTGTGAGCCTCTCGGACTATATTGGACACAGATACACTTTGGATGTGGCTATCCCAACATGATGCAGCCCTCCAACAGATCAAAGACTTGGTTACCAGACAACCTGTGTTGAAGTACTGTGACATGAATGAAAATGCCGCTATCCAGTGTGATGCCAGTGAAACCAGTCTGAGTGCTGTACTTTTGCAAAATGGGCAGCCTATTGTATTTGCATCAAGGTCTTTATCGCAGACTGAATGGCATTATGTCCAAATTGAAAAAGAATGTTTGGCAATAGTATTTGCATGTGAAAAATGTGACCAGTACATACAAGGTCAGAAAGCCGTCAGGGTTGACAGCATTCATAAAGCCTCTACAAGTTATTTTAAAGAAATCATTGTTATCAGTTCCAAAATGCTTCCAACGCATGTTTCTTAAGCTACAAGGCTACCCCCTGGATGTACAAAATAAAAAAGGAACTGAGATGCTGATGTACACAGCAGATCTCCTGTTCAGGGCACCCTTGCCAGAAGAAAGGCACACTGACAAGCAGGACTATGAGATACTCAATCCCCTTGAAGCACACGCAACACAAGAGGGACTAGAAAGCATTAATCAAGCAGCTTATATGCCCATCTCACAGGAAGGACTTCAAAAAGTCCAGGAAAACACTTTACAGGACAAAGAGCTGCAGGAATTGATCTCTATTATTCTAGCAGGTTGGCCAGATACCCAGGAGAAAACTCCAGTGCCCACTCGAGCCTACTGGAACTATTGTGATGAACTAAGCGTCCAAGGTGGCATCATATTCAAAGGACAACGGATATTCATACCAAAGACCATGAGGAAAGACATATTATCAAGAATACATTGCAGTCATTCTGGAATAGAAGGATGTTTGAGGAAAGCTAGAGATGTGACATAATATGTGGCCAAATATTGCTAATGATATCAGAGACCTCATAAGCAACCATGATGCATGTGCTGAATTCCAAGCAAGTCAGCAGAAGGAACCATTGGCGATACACAGCATCCCTAACAGACCATGGAGCAAGGTGGGAACGGACCTCTTCAGAGAAAATGGCAGCAATTATCTCATTCTAGTAGACTACTATTCAGATTTCTGGGAAATGGATAAACTGCCAGATTCCACATCAGCAACCGTAATAGAAAGAATCATGAACCATTTCAGCAGACTAGGCATACCTGACTGTGTGATTTCAGATGGTAGACCACAGCTCACCTGCAAAGAATTTACCAATTTTTCAAAAGACTGAGAACGTCACCACATAGCATCATCTCCCTACAACAGCCAATCTAATGGCAAAGCCAAATCAGCCATCAAAATTGCAAAAACTGTATTAAAGAAAATGGCAAGAAATAAAGAAAACATTTGGCAAGCTATTCTGGAGTGGAGAAATACTCCCATTGCTGGCATGACTAGCAGCCCAGTGCAAAGGCTTATGTCCAGATGCATACGATCCTTGGTGCCTACATCTCTTGCATTACTGAAACCTAAAGTTGCAACAAAAGTCACAGATCAACTGCAACACAAACACACTAAAAGTAAAGCCTACTCTGGCAGGGATACAAAAGAGTTACCACCATTGTACATTAGAGACATCTAATATATGTCCACATCTGTATATGTCCAGTTAATTCCTCAAGACAAGTCATGTCCCAGGACAAAAGGAACTTGCATGGGAGAAATAAATCCCCGCACTTATATTATTGAAGTGAATGGACGGTCTTATTGACGGAATCTCAAGTTCATTCGTCTAATGAGGCCTCGAGGACTCCAAGACACCTCAGATGTGGCAGATGATGATATGCATGACTATTCTACCATTCCATATTCTGCAGATGCATGCCAGATTCCTGATCCTGAACCCCAAAATCAAGAGACACATGCAACTGCATCACCAGCACAGAGCAGCAATAACATGCTGTGAAAAGCACACGTACCCACAGTCATATCAAACCACCTAAACGATACACAGATTTTGTATTAAATGGCAACTTAATTATCTGTCATTCAGAACCAGTACTACTTCCAAGTTAAATGTTCTGCGTATTTAGTTCGAGCAATTATCTTCACTTTACTTACATGATCTTTCAACAAATATGACACTGGGGATGTTATAATAGGTAGCAGTTGTATCTGGCAAAAGGACTGCATGGAGAGACTAGAGCTGAATTCCAGTATAGAGGTCAAGAGGGAGCAGCCTAAACAAGCCCTACAGATCTTGCTTCATTCTCTTTTTTTAAAATACTTTTTATTCTATTTCTATCTTTTTAAATGAAATAAACAGTACCAATGAGCTAATCAATAACTACAGTTTCCCAACAATACCATATTCTTAGGAGGACACAGCAATAACAAAAAGGAGAAAAGAAAGAAAGAAAGAAAGAAAGAAAGAAAGAAAGAAAGAAAGAAAGAAAGCCATACACACCAACTTCAAATCCCATTCTACTTAAGAAGTATACCTATAACATTGGGAATATTCATCAGTCTTATAGCAAGGAAGCAGGCCTACAATTCATTTTCAGTAACCATATATTGCCCTTCAGCTAATATATAATTATAAAGCTTAACAATTTAACTAGCCAAAAATCTTACTAACCACTTTCATAATAATAATAGTAATAAAAAGAGAGAAATAATAATAATAACAAATCACTAATATAATATCATATAATAAAAACAACTTTACAGCAATAACTAATGTACTTTGTACTAGATATATAAATGAGTGTGCACATTTCTATACACCCTCAAACAGTAGATTTAAGTACAATATATCATATCCATTTTAGAGAGAAGGAATTTAAAAAAAGAGAAAAAATAAAGTGAAAAAAAGACAGATTTATACATGAGCAATTATCTCTGGCCTAGCTTACATTTTACAGACTAAACATGGCCAGTTAACAAAACATGTTTGTAAATTCCAGTTCATGGGGCTAAGACAGAAATCTCACGCATTTTTCCGTTTAGCCACACCTCCGCCATTTCGTGATTTAGAAACTTCTTCATCTGACCTTCAGAAACAATGCAAAATATAGCAGGATATTTTAAATGATATTGTAAGTTCATTTGTTTTGCCTGATTTTTCACCTTGATAAATTGCCTTCTTTTATCAGCAACTTCTTTGGTGTAATCCGGAAATAACATAACTTTATCTTGTTTCCAAAAAAGTTTTCCGCCCCCTCTTGCCAAACTCAGGATATAATTTTTTGTTGAGATTCTTGCAAATTGGACTATAATTGTATAACCATTCCCTTTGGCATTTGGCACATTGAATGCCTGCTCAATATCAATTGCACCCTAAATGTGTGGCTTTTCTCTCCATTTAAGTAATACTGACCTTTGAAGGGGTTCAGTTACATTGAGAATTGTGATGTGTGAACCTGAGAATCAGAAAAAGATTCTGCACTAAGTGATCACTGTGGGAGGTCGAAAAATGTCACTCTTCATCATGGCAATTGCCCCTCTTCAAACAAATCTTGCAGGTCCTCAAATATTGCTAATATTTCTTAAACCATTCCTCAGATATTGTTGGTATTTCTTAATCCATAAACTACAATGGAGCACGTTAGCCTTGATTTCTCCTAATTAGGAGTTTCAAAACCAACTTTGAGCGATGATTAAGCTCTGGCAGGCTGGTCTCAGAATCCAGCCCCCCTGCTGCTTCACGGAGCAGACTAATCTTCTAAGACTTCATCCAGATGCGCTCTTTGCCTCTCCTTTTAAATCCAGGGGAGAGATAAAAAGGTTTTTCAACCTTTTAAAAAGTTGTTTGAGATAGTGTCCCACGGAGACTCCAAGGAATGCTGCCAGGGCGACATTGGCTCTGACCAGAAGTCAGATTTTGCTTCATTCTCAATAAAGCTTCAGTCACACCCCATAGGTCTCTGTCCTTCATGGGCTAAGAGAGCTCTATTAAAACACTTGCCCTTCCCGGATATTACATTCTGCCGGCACTGGACCTCAGATGCGGTGAATGCTCCCTCTCTGAGGGAGGGTGTACTTGTTGCCCTTGAGGAGGCAGTATTACTTGAACCTTCAGGGGCAAATAGCAACCAGGACAATTTTCAGCAAAAAAACAATCCAGGGCCCCAATCTGGATCAGGAGCACATTCAAGATCAAGATAAAATCAAGACTCAATAAAAGCAGTCAGATGATGCTCACTTGTCTAAATAGGTGACAATGTTATGTGTTGTTTGGCCTTTACGCATGGCCATTTACAGTGCAACCCTACATGTGGTTACTTAGAAGTAAGTCCCACTGTGTTCACTGAGGCATTTTTCCATGTGTGTTAAGGATATGAGACTTAGTTATTGACTAAGTTGCCCAAATCTTTCTTGGAAAGGCTGCTGCCTAGCCCGTTATTCCCTGTCTCTTAGTAACTATGCATTTGGTCTCTCAATATATATGCATTTTTTTCTGCACGTTAATGCCCTGCATTGGGGGCAGGGGATAAAGTGCAACAACCTACAGTCTTTTCTCTTTTTAAAGAGCTGAAGTAAGGGTGGTGGTGGTGGTGGTGGTGGTTATTATTATTGTTATTAGTTACATTTACATCCTGCCTTTTTGCCTCCAAGGAACCCAAGGCAGCTTACATGTTCCTCCTCCTCTCCATTTTATCCTCACAACAACCCTACAAGGTAAGTTAGGCTGCAAGTCAGTGACTGGCCCAAAGGCACCCAGTGAGCTTCATGGCCAAGTGGGGACTTGAAACCAGTCTCCCCAGTCTCAGTCAAACACTAACCACTACACTACACTGGCTCTCACACAGGATTTATGAATCCCATTATATTTAAAAGTACATTAAGGGTGCAATCCTTTCAAGATAGGTGGCTGCCTCTGAACTCAGAGGCGACTGACTATCCAAAGCAAGGCAGGAGAGGCACTGTTCCCTCCGCGTCTCTCCTGCCTTGCTATTTTTCCCTAGATAGCCATTTTCAGCTGTCTAGCGTCTGGGGGGCCGATTGGAAGCTGCTGGACGACACATTGGATGTGTCATACGCGCAGCTCCGCTCTCCCTGCTCCGGAATGCCCCCTGGAATGCCCCTTTTTCAGTCACTCCGCGATCCTCTTCTGAGTGCAAAGGATGGGGCTTCTCGTGGACAAGGGAGGTCGGTTTTCTGGGAACTGACCTCGGAGCACGGGCTCTGAGGTCGGGCCCCGGAAATAAGCATATCCTATGGCCCTCTAGACAGTGTCTAGTGGCCATAGGATTGCTCCCTAAGTAACACAGAATCCTTTTTTAAAATAACAACACAGATTTAATAGGATATTAATGACAAATATTGATTTTGACTTGTCTCAGTATTTCTGTCAACAGACTTGCTCATTGTAGAACGATAAGAGGCTATACGATGCCAAAAATAGGTTAGATTCAAAATTAACCTATCTGAGGCCAGAATGCTATGGAGTGAGATAAACAGAAACAGGAAAGGCTCTTGTGCAATTCTGCCAAGAAAGACAGCAATCTACAGTATTTCCAGAGCAAAGTCAATTCTCTTCTGCCCTCCAGTAAAGTACTCGGTGCCCTTTAGCTATCAAGGAAGGCTATTTTGGTAGAAAGGCACAGCTGAGTCCATCTTTGTGCAGAAAGCCTAAACAACTGCTGAGCTTTACAGTAAAGCACATTGGATCCTCATAAAGCCATTGATTTCTTCACTGTCAAGGGAGTGGAAAGGTTACACTCATCTTCTCACTGCGGCAATGGCAGTTAATAGGAAGCTCTGATGAAAGTCTTACCTCGAGTCGGCACAAATGCAAAGAAAAGAAATGATGCAAGGAGAAAGATCGCTACATGAATATTCTTAACTCAAATACAAAATGCCTCGTTTCCAAAATAAAACAACATTGCAATTCAATGCATGTTTAGACAGAAAAAAAGTCCTACAACTCTTTCATCCTGGCTGGGGAATGCTGGGAGTTGTAGCTTTTTCTGTCTAAGCATACATAGGATTGTACCCTTATTTATTTAATTTGTAAAAAAATAAGGTGACAAACAGGAAATATATCATAAAATATTATACAATAAAACCATAGCATTTAGAATAAAATGAGGCAGTAACTAAAACATACAGCAGTCTAATGCATTTCTCAAGCTGAAATGCATGGACAAATATAAATGTCTTAACCTGGTGCCAAAAGGAATGCAATACTGAGCCTTTCTACGTGATGCATTTATTGTGCGCTCTTGATTCCTCACTCATGGTAATTTTGTGGGTGTTTTACATGACATCCTCCTCCTCCAGGGCCTCTCCCATTCTTTGCAACCATTGGGGAGGGAGGGTTGATCAGGGAGAGTCATGAACAGCGGATTGAAACCCTAGCATAGCTCTACCTAGAGGTTATGTAACAGAGTATATAGAGTATATAGAAGGCAGAGAAGGAAAAACCCTGGAAAAAAAGTGTGTAGAGAATCCAATCTTAATCACACGAAGAATCTGACAGCAGAAGACTCAGTCAAGTGAGGGTTAATAGCCCCATGTAGAAAACCCATAATCTCCAGGGTACACCTCTTTATGAAGGACATTCCATAACTGGGGTGCTGAGAAAGCTCTCTGTCTCCTTTGTTGCTATATAGCAGACTTCGTTCAAGAGGACGACTTAGAGAAGAACTTCAGCAGAAGATCTCAAATTGTTGTGAACTGCCCAGAGAGCTTCAGCTATTGGGCAGTATAGAAATGTAATAAATAAATAAAATAATAAATTAAAAAAAAAACATAGGCATGCTGGTACAGGAAACAGCGCTCCTTCAGATATTTGGGTCCCAAGCCATTTAGGGCTTTGAAGGGAAGTACCTGCACCTTGCATCAGGCCCAGAAGCAAATAGGCAACCAGTGCACTTGTTTTAAAATTGGCAAACAAGCTTAGCTGCCCCAATTCAAACACTGGCAGCCATATTCTGCACTAGCTGAAGCACCCAACTCATCTTCATGGCAGCCATGGGAGGCTGGTGGCTCCGATTTCAGTGGGACTGTGAAAGCATTCTGTGTTTTAGTCAGAATCAGCCAGAACTCTGAAGGAGCTATCCAAGGTGCTGAACCCATTTTGGGGATAGGGGTCAGCACGTCGGATAGCTCCTTAAGTGTTCTGGCTGGCTCTGACTGAAACCCAGTATGGATTCACAGCCCCACTGAAATACGAGCCACCAGCCTCCCCTGATGACAACCATTTGTATAACACATTACAGCAGGCTTCCCCCAACCTGATGCCCTCCAGGTGTGTTGGACTGTGAGTCCCATCATTCCCATTGGCCATGCTGGCTGGGAATTCTGGGGGTTGCAGTCCAACACATCTGTAGGGCATCAGGTTGGGGAAGGCCGCATTACATTAATTCAAGTGTGTTTGATTTTCCTTAAACTGAGATGTTCTAAATGTTCGTGAATAGAACTACAACTGAGGAAGAGGCAGACAAGATTCAAAAGCCTAACACTGAGTAATCTCTCTCTCTCTCTCTTAAAGGGGTGTTTCTACCAAGTTTGACATAACCATCACACATAAAGCATATTCCTTAAAAAAAAAAATGATCAGCATTATCTCAGATGCAATCTGTCTTGAGAAATCAGACATATTTGTCAGTGTCAAAATGGGGCGATGAAATTTAATGGGAAAAGTCAGCTCAGGTGCTGCCTTTCATTTTAATAGGTAGCATATGTGACCGCAGCGCAGGAACACCATTGACGAAACCAATGAGGAGAGCAAAATGATGATGCACTCACACGGCCTTGCGTGTGAGTGCATCATGCTGTGGTTTTTGGAATGGATGCAGTGGGTTGATCCAGCCTTTGTTCTCCAGCAGGAGCAGCCCCTGCTCAGAGTTCTGCTCAGAGAATTCCCACCGGTGGTAAGGAGGAGAGGCAATCTCCAAATTCCTCTTCCTTCTGCAGCTCCCAGATCCACCTTCCCCATTGTACTGGAGGGTCCCTCAACCCTCCAGGTAAGATGGGGGGGATAGGAAGGTACAGGGGGAGCTTTCTGTGGATATACTGGCATCTGGGGAAGATGTACCACTTGGCAGAGGAGCATGCCCCATCCTAACCCCCTTGGATTGCCATTCAGTGGTGTTAGGATTGATCCTTATGCGATGAAGACCACTATACTTTTAATCAGTTTTCATTGTTCCATGTCCTGTGCTTAGAAAGATTTGGCTTAAACTCTTGAAATGCATACCTTTCTAGCCAGTGCTGAACTAGCCCACATATTATTAGGGATGTCAGAGAATTCCGCCACGGATCTCGGTGAGGCCGAATGCCAGTGCATTCGGCCCCCCGAAATCTGTGGTGGAACGGCCTGCCCCCCCCCCACGGATCCCCCCCCGGGACGAGACTTACCTGGGGTGGATGTTCCAGGCGGCAGCGGCTCCGGCGGTGGCTGCGGGCAGTCTTCCGACCAGCTGCCACCACCGCCATTTCCAGGCTTGGGGGGGGGGGAGATGTGATAGGCTACATAAAGATTTACATAGCCTATCATGGCTAGGTTTAAAAAAAAAGAAAAAAAAGATATGATAGGCTATGTAAATCTTCACGTAGCCTATCATGGTTGGGGGTGGGTTAAAAAAACACAAACGCGTACGCAAACGTACTACGGTCGCTGCCATTTGCGTTCCTTCTTTTTACCTTCTTAATCTATGTAAATATTTACGTAGACTATGACAGCGAAAATCAAGGGGAATGCAAATAGCGTAGTGGGTGCTATTTGCGTCCCCTTTTGATTCGCCGTTTTAGCCTACGTAAAGATTTACGTAAGCTAAAATGGTGAACCCCTCTCACGAAATAGTACCAGAGGACCCCACCCCTCTAGTTGAACGCCAGGACACTCTCCAAGATCGTCTATATTCCCTAGAGGAAAGATTGGAGGTCCTACAGAGAGAGGCAAAAGGGGGACCTAACTACAACCTGCGAAAGGACCCCCAACCACCAGTGAAGTTCACCTTCCCCATCAGAGAAGTCCCTGACCCTACCGCCCAACATCCTCAAGGGACGATGTTTGTTTATGTCCCATTCACAACATCTGATTTGTATAATTGGAAACAATTTAACCCCTCCTTTGAAGAGGATCCCAGGCCACTCCTGTCTCTGATGGAGAATGTGAGGCTTACTCACAACCCCACATGGGACGATACACAAATGCTATTGAACACCTGTTTTCTCAGCCAAAAGCCAACCATCCTTGCAGGGGCACGAGCCAAGTATAGGGAGGAAAATCCCCAGGCAACTGAGGAGGAGACGGCGGAGGTTCTGCCCACAGGGCGACCCAATTGGGGGGTGGCCACAGCGGCACATAGATGCTTACATGCTGACTATTTTCGACTCATTTTAGCAGGCATGAAGCAAGCCACGAGAAGGGCCCCCAATTTGCAAACAGTCCTGACTCTAAAGCAAGACAAAAACGAACCTCCTGCCTTGTTCCTCCAAAGGCTGAGGGAAGCCTTCGCTAAATATACTGACATTGACTTGAATGATCCAAATAATTTAAGGATCCTCACGACTCAGTTCGTGGGAAATAGCTGCCAGGACATCAGAAAGAAGTTGCAAAAAGTTGAAGGAGGGTTGGCAGCTGACCTAGGAGTTTTAGTTGAAGTAGCTCAAAAGGTTTATGAGAGGCGAGAAGAAGAAGAAGGAAAAGAAAAAGACAAGAGGCAGGCCAAGCTCCTTGCTGCGGTTCTTAAACCTGACAAAGAGGGAGCTAGAAAGGGGAGGAAAGGGGGAAGGAAAGGATCTCCCCTGGGGAAAGATCAATGTGCCTTTTGTAAGAAAATGGGGCACTGGAAGCGTGACTGTGAGGCTTTGAAGCAGAAAGAGAGGGGGGAAAATACGGGAGGAGCGCAGAGAGTTCTGTATGAACAGGAAAGAGATTAGGACAGACTGGGGCCCGGCCCCCTCTTAGCCGTCTCTGAGGCAAGATGGGACCCCATGGTCAAAATAAAGGTTGGGGGCCGCTCCTACAAAGCCCTTGTGGACACAGGGGCCGCCCTGTCCGTCCTGCCCCTCAGTGAGCCCCCAACGGGAGGTGGAGGGTTCACCACCATAATGGGGGTCGAGGGAAGGGCAACCCAAGTGCCCCTCTCTCGTCCCCTGTTCACCAAGGTTGGGAAAACACACCTAGAACATGCATTTGTCTGTACCCCCTCCTGTCCGGTGGCATTGCTAGGGAGGGACTTATTGACTAAACTCCAAATTGAGATTGCTTTTACTCCTGACGGAAGGATGGAGATACGGCTCCCTAAACAGCAGAGCAGTAACTACCAAATGGCCCTTTTGAAGGTTGCAGAAGAATCCACCCCAGAGGCCACCGAGGACTGGAGCTTAATAGAAAACAGAGTCAACCCTCTAGCTTGGGCCAGGATTGGAGGGGCCTCTCGTGCCAAGTCGGCAGCACCATACAAAATTCCCCTCAAGGAGGAAGCAAAGCCTGTTCATGTGAAACAGTATCCCCTTTCCCGCCAAGGAAAGGAGGGCCTACAACCAGTAATAACAAAGCTCCAAGAAGAAGGCCGGCTCATTGAGATAATGTCCCCCTATAACACGCCCATCATCGCTGTGCCAAAAAGGGGAGGGGGGGGGCAAGGGCTTTCGCTTAGTGCAAGACCTCCGGCTCATTAATCAGCAGATCGAGGCCCCCCATCCTGTGGTCCCCAACCCACACACCCTCCTTGTAGGAATTCAGGAAGAGCACGCCTGGTTCACTGTCATAGACCTAAAAGATGCCTTTTTCAGCATCCCCCTCCACCCTGATTCAAGGCCTTTGTTCGCCTTTGAATGGGAAAGCCCAGGGGGGGGGGTCAAAAGTTCAATTAGCATGGACAGTCATCCCTCAGGGGCTCAATCTCTCACCGGTGGTCTTTGGCCAGCAGCTCCAAAAGGATCTCGAACCCTGGGTCCAGCAGCACTCAGAGGTGCATCTCCTCCAGTACTGTGACGACCTCCTGATTTCAGCCAAGGCCAAGAATGCGTGCCTGAGTGGGACGGTTTCCCTCCTCAACTATCTAGCGGGGGGGGGGGTATAAAGTGTCAAAAGAAAAAGTACAGTTGGCCCAACCAACTGTAAAATTCCTAGGCTACCACATAACTAAGGGGACTCGGAGCCTAGGGCAAGAAAGAGTTGAAGTCATCCGTGACACTCCTGTCCCTAAGTCCCCCCGCGAATTGAGGGCCTACCTGGGGTTGACCGGATTCTGCCGACTATGGATAGCAAACTATGGGGAGACAGCGCGGCCGCTGTATGAGGCGCTGCAGAAAGATAGACTGGATAAATGGAAATGGACTAAGGAAATGAATAAGTCTTTTCTCAGTCTTAAAGCTGCTCTTGTGTCACCACCTGCTGTAGCCATACCAAATCCCAGCCGGCCATTTAGACTTTATGTGCATGAAAATAAGGGCATAGCTTCGGGAGTGCTTTGCCAGCGAAAAGGGCCCTCTTGGAGACCAGTGGGATATTATTCCAAGGTCCTAGATGTCGTAGCACGAGGATGGCCAAGTTGCCTGAGGGCAGTAGCGGCAATGGCTCTGATCTGTACCGAAGCCGAGAAAATGACAATGGGAGGACCCATTGAAGTTTGGGTGCCGCATGGAGTGCCACAAATTTTGGGATCAGGAGGAGGAAGCAAATTTCTCAACCCAGCCCGGC
This sequence comes from Heloderma suspectum, assembly GCF_057233095.1. Classification (NCBI taxonomy): domain Eukaryota; kingdom Metazoa; phylum Chordata; class Lepidosauria; order Squamata; family Helodermatidae; genus Heloderma; species Heloderma suspectum. The sequence continues at coordinate 294,554,072 of NC_139459.1, read as the reverse complement.
ATTCCCGATATGAAATAGGTTTACTAACAAACGAAAACCTCACTTTTAAGGCTTGCTCTAGCTTTAATATCGCCACACTACTGCCAACATTACTGGGCACAAACGGATCAGGACTCCCAGATCATGACTGCCTTGAAGTATTAGACCTAGACACCAAAGGCCGACCGGACCTTGAGGATGAACCAATAGAGGGAGCCAGAGATCTGTTTGTAGATGGATCTAGCTATATGCTGGATGGAAGGCGCTACACAGGCACGGCCGTCGTTACTCTAGAGGAGAGTGTGCGCGAGGAAAGGCTGCCTCCTCATTTCTCCGCCCAATCCGCTGAACTGGTAGCCCTGACAAGAGCCCTGCAAGCCAGCAAGGGAAAGCGAGTAAATATTTATACCGATAGCAAAAATGCCTTCGCTGTTGTGCATGCTCATGGGCAACTGTGGAAAGAGAGGGGATTCCTTACAGCAAACGGATCTCCAGTGGCTAATGGCAGCCTAATAGTGGATCTTCTGGATGCCCTCCAGCTACCCTCACAAGTAGCTGTTGTCCACGTCCGAGCCCATGGGAAAGAAAAAGAGGAAAAATGGAGACAGGGAAACCAGAAGGCAGATGAGGCCGCAAAAAGAGCAGCCAGAGAGGGAATCCAAGGAACATTCCTCATTCTACCCAAAAGAAAAGAGCGCCCCACATACTCCCCTGCTGAGTTACGGATGGCACAAGAACACGGAATAAGTCCCTGCGATGACGGATGGATCCAGATGACAGATGGAAGACTGCTTCTTCCACAGACCCTACAGAGGGTTGTTATTGAGCAAGTTCACCATTCTCTTGGACACCCTGGAGCATCAGCCATGATCGACTATTGCAAGAGGCTGTTTGTCTCCCCTGGCTTAACTGTATACGCCCACCGACTAGCCGCAACCTGTGAAGTCTGCCAGAAAACCAACCCTCCCAGGGCACCCCCTCCTCCAAAAGGAGGGCGACCATGGGCCTACTATCCTTTCCAGAGGGCGCAGATTGATTTTGCTGAGATGCCACCATGTAGGGGTTACAGGTATTTGCTTGTAATAGTATGTCAAATGACAGGGTGGGTAGAGGCGTTTCCATGTAGGAACTGCCAAGCTAAAACTGTTGTTGCTAAATTGTTACAAGAGGTGGTGCCCCGGTTCTCCCTGCCCGAAGTTATAGAGTCCGATCAGGGCTCACATTTCACCTCAGTTATTACACGGGGGCTGGCACAAGCTCTGGGAGTAGAGTGGCATTTACATTGCCCCTGGAGGCCCCAGGCAAGTGGACAGGTTGAAAGAATCAATCGGAGCCTCAAGGAGACTTTAACCAAACTCCAACGAGGGGTGAAGCTCACTTAGGTTGAGGCTCTGCCAATAGCTTTAACGAAGCTTCGAAGGATGCCAAAAAAGGACATAAAATTGTCCCCCTTCGAACTGATGTTTGGGTTCCCGCCTCGGGTACACTGCGGAAGGAGGGAGGAAGTCAAGTGGGAGGTGGGTGATCAGATGCTAAGAGATCAGTTGACTTCTCTACAGTCTGTTCTTTCACAGCTACGAGCTTATTCCGTTCCATTTCAGAGACTGCCGTTAGATGCACCTATCCATCTCTTCCAGACGGGAGACGAGGTGTTGCTGAAAAAGTGGAATAAAGAAGCTTTAAAGGAAGGGTGGGAGGGGCCTTATTTGGTGGGACCAACCAGCCACTCGTGTGTAAAGCTTGTGGGTTCTAGTAAATGGACACATTGCAGCCGGATAAAGCCATTTAAGCGACCCTCGCTTCCTTCTGTCACTTGGAAAGAACAGGAGGACACAGGCAACGGTCCTTTGCTCCCTGGCACCCCTCCGGAAGCTGCCAAGGACACAGGCGAAGAAGCCATCCAGGAGCCACAATCGCCTGTAATATACAAGTCACAACATCTGGGAAAAGCTCGGGTTCGAATTACAAAAAACTTGTAATATGAAGCAAGTATTGTGGGTGGTGTTGGTAATGTTAGTTAAAGAAATATTACCTCAAGGACTTGGGCTTGACAGCTTTAAGATAAAACCCCGAAATGTCACACCAACACCCCTCAGACCACTTCTGGTACAGATCCCCGAGAAAAAGAGGCGTCCCTGGAGAACCAGGTTAGGGATCCCAATAACAGAGGAAACTGATAATGTGTGGTTAGAGTGGATAAAGTATACAGCCAAGTCTTTAAATAAGTCTGACTGTTTTGTTTGTGCCACAGGGAGATCTGTAGCAAAGGTCCTGCCCTTTCCACTGGGATGGGACACTCCTTCCCTCCTCACCTGCGTGATCCGTTTGTTCCAACACCCTGATGCATGGGGAGAGGAGGAATGCCAAACCCTCAATAAATTATACCCCCCACTCAAATCAAAGGATCGTGTCAGACCTTCCACAGTCTTCCTGCAAAGAAGAAACCATACCGGATGCATACACCGAAACCTTGCAGACACAGAGGGGCGTATAGGGAACCTGACGAGTAAAGTAAGATGTGTTAATTCCACCCGCTTTAGGAATAATTCCCTTTCAATCCCACGAGCTGATCTCTGGTGGTATTGTGGTGGTCTAGAGTTGTATGAGGTATTGCCCTCCAATTGGTCCGGAGCTTGTGGGTTAGTTCAGTTGGCAGTCCCCTTTTCAATTGCATACCATCCAGCAGAGAAGACTGGCCAACCCCGGCAGAAACGATCAGTAACCCCTTTTGATGATCAAATATATATTGACTCCATAGGAGTACCAAGGGGAGTGCCAGACGAGTTCAAAGGAAGAAATCAAATTTCTGCAGGATTTGAATCTACCCTGTTTTGGTGGGTGACCATTAACAAAAATGTAGATTGGATCAATTACGTTTATTATAATCAACAGAGGTTTATAAACTATACTCGAGAAGCTGTAAAAGGATTGGCTGAGCAGCTAGATGCCACCAGCCAAATGGCTTGGGAAAATCGGCATGTTCTTGATATGATGTTAGCAGAAAAAGGAGGGGTTTGTGTCATGCTAGGTGGACGGTGTTGCACCTTCATCCCTAACAACACTGCCCCAGATGGCACGGTAACAAGGGCTTTGTAGGGCCTCACCGCCTTGTCTGAAGAATTAGCCGAGAATTCAGGGATTAACAACCCCGTGACTGCCTGGTTAGAGAGATGGTTTGGAAAATGGAAACACCTAGCAGCCTCAATCCTTATTTCGCTTGTAGTGATGATAGGAGTTTTACTGTTATTTGGTTGTTGCATTATCCCCTGCGCTAGAGGCTTATCCCAGCGGTTAATTGAAACCGCTCTGTCAAAACAGATGCTCTTGCTTTATAAAGAAACTCCGTTTTAAATGCTTTAAGACGTGAATAAAGACTTAAAGGAGGGAATTGTTAGAAAAAAGGAGACTCCATAACCGTTGGCGTCTCAAGTTACGTAAGAGCCCGAGTGGTGGGAAAATATAGGCGGAGCAAAAAGGGAATCATACTGACGCGCTCATGACTAACAGCTTGGTAAGCTGATAGTGACTGTTTATTGGATATTGACTTAGTGAGCCGATGTACTAACTGTTTCATTGGTTACTGGTAAGAACAATAGAAGCGATATGATATAAAGGGCTTTTGCACACGTGTCTCGGGGTCCAGACTGCTCTGCACCCGTTTTGCAAAACGTTCAATAAAATAGTGTTGGATCCACTGCTGCCTGCCTGGCATTCTTTTCTTCTAAACCAAAAGCAAGGACTTTTTATCTAACATCTCCAACCACCAGTCCTTCAGTGTTTTCGCAGCTTTTGTGCATTTTCCCCCATATTCTAACAGGTTGAACTGCCTCTCCTAAGGCTTACTTAATGGCACTCAGAGCTTTAAAGTTCAAAATGGTGGTATTTTTGGCCCTGCCCCTTTTGCCTTCACCTCTATTCCCCCACACCACCCTCTGGAATACAGCTCCCAAGAGTAAGTCTGAAATCAAATTTGGCCCCTGGGTTGAAAGGAGTGCTCTATGTTCTCTGTTCCCTGCTATTTGTTATCTGCTATATGTTCTCTCGTTGGATGTATTGAGGTATTTTCCAGTCCTCCAGTAGGGAAACTTAGATTTGTGGTTGTGGTTTCACAAGTGGTTAGTGGAAAATTCATCAACATGAGATTTTGTCCAGGCATCTGACCCCTTTGTTCAACATGAGCCCTTCATCACAAATGGAAGATGTTGACCTGCCATGAAGCCTGAGCCATGCTTCTAGAAGTGCATGGCTTTCTGGGGTTCCCTAACCCATTCAATGAAATACCATGCCTTGCAAACTGTTTTGGGGGTTGGCAAGGCAGAGGGGGTTGTTTTGTCCCCCACCGTATCATCTGTGAAGGAGAAAAGCACTTGAGAAGAGAAGGCCATGCTGGGTAGTAGACAGAATGTTGGACTATGACTGGAGAGAGAGAGAGAGACTCAAGTTCAAATCCCTGCTGAGCTACTTACAATTAGCCAGTTGGTGTCTCTCAGCCTAACCCAACTCATTGGTTCAGGGAACAATATCATGTATGCTGCCCTGAGCTTCCTGGATTAAGGTAGGATAAAGCATAATAAGCTGGGAGGAGGGTTCCTCACTCCTTGAATCCCATTTTCTATGTAATTGGGCAGTTCCATATTGAAACACTTGCAACTGACCCATTATGCCTAGTTTTATCCTTATTGCCTAGTAAGTATAGTTTGTGTCGGGGCTGTATTAATTTATGTGTATTTTGGTATAGTTTAGGTTGGGGTGTATTAATTTCCGTATTTTGGTGTAGTTTGGGTTGAGTGTATTAATTTCCATATATTTTGGTGTCGTTTGGCTCACAGTGTATTAATTTCCATGTATTTCTTGGTACCTGTGGAAGGGAATCCAAAGTGGAGTTATGAGCGGATAACAGATTGATCTTGTTCTGAATGTCCTCCAAGAATAAATGTTAATGTTTTATAGATACAAAAGATAATGTTTTTCAGTACAGAGCTGAATCTGAGAATAGATACATGGGCAACATTCCTGGAAAAGTATTAACGCTTAATTTGTCTATGATGTTCTGATGGATGGTCCTATTTCACTTTAATGAAACTCACACATATTCAGTCACAAAGTGGATGAGTGCAAAGATGATAATTAAAACCCTTTGGAGCAAATGCATAACATTACTTTGCATAGTAGCAAAGGTGTGATAATAATAGAGATAGAATCATTTATAGATCAAAATTGGCTAACTTTGCCCATAACGATACATTTTTCATGGAATAGTAGACAACTGTGATTTGAAACAACGTTTCTCTGTTTGATGCCAATAAATTATTGTTGAAACTATTAAGGTTTTATGCCTGTCTAGATTTGTTTGTCTGACAATACTCTGCTGCCCAGCTCACCTTATATATATATATATAGAGAGAGAGAGAGAGAGAGAGAGAGATTGGTTTCCAGTTCCTCTATTGATGTATCAGCTGATTTGCTGTCACTGATTTCTCCCACTTATTATCCTAGTTCATGTGTCACATTTGTATCTGTGCCTGGCTTTCATTTACCAAATTCCAGCCTGTTGCTACAGTAACCCAAAGCATTTGATGCATATTATTGCATTTGCACATATGTGTAGTTAGATATTATGAGGTTTAGTCAGAAGACAGTCCCGCTGAGTTCAAGTAAGATTGCATTGTTCTAGTACTAACGTTCAGTTTGTACATCTTCTCTCATCATCCAGCTGGAAAATGTGTACCAAATACAACCAAAAATTAGACATAAACGTTTTAAATGAACATCTTTAGGTTAGTGAAAAATGCAGATTCTAAATGGCTAAACCACCATGCCTCCCCATTTTAAGAACATAAGAGGAGCCCTGCTGGATCAGACTAAGGCTCCACTGGGTCCTGTATTGTGCTTTCTACAGTGGCCAAACAGATGACCCTGAGAAAACCACAAGCAGGGCGAGGAAGGTAATAGCTTTCTCCCATTGTTGCTTCCCATTAGGGATGGGCATTGGAATCAGCTGAAGCCCAAGCCAAACAGGGCCCCTTTGGACTGCACCAGGTGCTCCTCGGGGAAAGGGGGCTTCTCTCCGAAGTGACTAGAACTGAAGCTGGACCCCCTACAATCTCTGGGGGTGTGAACAGGGGAAGTTCTGATAATAAACTCAAATGAAATTCTCATACATCCCTCAATACAACACAATCATTTCCATGCTGGGAATTGCAGTACCAAATAAATTTGGCTGGTGTAGATGGGTGAGAATTTCGTTTCCGTTTACCAAAACTTAACAATGTCTTCATATGTGGGACAGAAAGAACTTGAGATCTTAAAAAATCAAATGTGAGAGAAAATGAAACTGACGGATTTATCCATTCCCCACTTGAAAGTCAGGGCTTCTCCACATCAGGTTTTTTTATCTCGCAACTTACCGCAACTTCTGCTTCCAGATTTGCGGGATTAAGATCAGCTCCTTACATGGGCTGGCATGGGCTTTTTTTCCCCTGGGGACTTCCTTTGTCTGCAAGTTGTACATCTTTCATTATACAGCCACTAGATGGCACTGTGGTATAGCAGAACTGCACAGTTACACACAGCCATTAAAGCGGATTAACATTTATTTACCCCCTAACCTAGGGATGGCAGAGAATTCCGCCACGGATTCCAGTGAGGCCGGATTCTAAAGATTCCGCCACGGAATCTGTGGCGGAATGGCCTCCTACCCCCCTCCATGGAATCCTCCCGGGACAGCACTTACCTGGGGCTGATGCGGCGGTGGCAGCGGATTCGGCAGTGGCGGCGGCTGGTCTGGCCAGCCGCGGCAGGGCTGCTGCCGCCGCCATTGCCATCCTCGCACCATGATAGGCTACGTAAGAATTTATGTAGCCTATCACAGCTAACGTAAAAAACAAAGCACGCAGCGTATGCAAATGGTGGCGGCTACGGCGGCCGCCATTTGCGTGGCCTATTTTTCGCCGACTTATCTTACGTATTTAAAACTTAAGATAAAACTTAAAACTTGTTTAAGATAAAAAATATTGTGGTTTTAATGTTCTATATATTTTAAATTGTTTTATTGTGTGTTGTTTGGTTTTAATTTTTGTGAACCGCCCAGAGAGCTTCGGCTATTGGGCAGTATAGAAATGAAATAAATAAATAAATAAATAAAATGGCGGGGGGAGGGGAATGCAAATAGCGTAGTGGACGCTATTTGCGTTCCCCCTTTTTTCCGTTGTTTTATCTTACATAAATATTTACGTAAGATAAGTTGGTGAAAAATAGGCCACGCAAATGGTGGCCGCTGTAGCTGTAGGAGGGACAGAGCAAAGGTAAGTGAGTTTCATGCATCCCTACTAACCCCAATCTTTAAAAAACTGGGATAAAGATCAGAAAGCACCGGAGACACCTTGGAGGTTGATGACATTGTGTAAAGGACCAGAAAACTCCTGTGAGTGACCAATCATGAGCGCACAGTAAAAGTCTCATGTTGAAATGCCCTAAGTCTCACTGTGTTCAATTTACCAGGTACTGTATTGAACTGTGTTCAATCTACCAGGTAGGTAGTATGCATAGGATCACAGCCTTCAAAAAGTAGCAAAGTTGTGAAAGCCACACACCCCACCCCACCTAGACCCTATAGATCTTAGGTCTAGGCTTGAAACATGCTGCTTATTTGACTTAGACTCAGCAATCTGAGTGATCTGACTCAGTATAAGTTAGCTTTTTTTATGTCCTGATTTCTTGTGGCATATGGGTACACCTGAAAGAGAAGAGAACTGGGTTCCTATATATTTTAATAGGTTTTTTCTAATGGTATCACCAGTGTTCTGAGTCGATCCTGACTCGACTCCTGCATTATTTATGCAGAAATAGAAAGTATTTATCCTTTCCATAAATATGCTTATGTTTCTTTTTTGCATTCAAGTCAGAAATAAAATTGTATGTACACAATATAATGACTGAAATTTATTGGAGGAAACCCTGCAAGGCTGCATATTCCATGTGTTTGAATTATGTCTGTCAGAAATATGTAAATATAGTCCAGATGACAGTTCATCACTTGAAATCAACAACAACAACAACAAAAACCCACAAAACAAAAACAAAAACCCAGCAGTCAAACTAATGAAGATGGTGGAGCAAATCTTAGCCTTTTCAACTTTCAGCTCGTCCCTTCTCCAGGATGGAAAAGATGAGCATTCAATTATTTCTGAAACACTGATAAATTCCATCCTTTGACTGGCCATGGAAATGATGCCTGGAAACTCGATAAACACCCTGCCAGCTGGGCAGGTCACATGTGTGATTATGAATTCAGCTGTCATACCATGGTACAGGAAGAGAAGCCAGCGCCCTCCCTAAACTGCTGTCAATCTGACAGTGGTCTGAACTGAGAGACCCCCTTAGCCATGTTATAATATGGAAGCCCCTAATCTCGTCCAGTTGTCCTTTCTAAACATCACTTGAAACCAGTTATCAATGTTCTTAGGAAGTGGATTAGATGCCAATTGCACATGGGGTTGCCAGCTTTTCATCTGCCCCATTTCCCCTCCTTTCGCCTTTACAGCAGGCTGTCAAAAAGAAATGTAGCATGTGGCACTTTCCCCATCAGTGTATTTCCATGTTCAGTAAAGACGGCAATCTTCAATGCCAAGCCCGAGCAATGGCTAGTCCACCCTTGAATGTTTCTCTGTTTTCTCTAGCCCAGAGTCACCATGCCTGCAAGAGCTGAGAAACATGGCCATATTGCTAACTGCAACACACAGGTAGGAGAAGATAGGATCTTGCACAACAGGGATCTCAAACAAAGCAAGACACGAGAAAGAATGGTGACGTGCCTGAAGGATGGCCTTGGATGTAAAGTAGGGGTGCCACATTTTTTCCTAACAGAAGTGCTCTGCTGCAGGACAAGCAGAAATTCAATAGGTATGGCTTTTTTCCTGACATGGGAATGATGGAGAAAACTGCATGCATTGAATTTCTGACAGCCATAAGGCTGATAAAGCACCACCTTTTATTCAGAAGGGAAGTAGCAACCTAAAGGAACCTATACCATACGGAAAGTAATATTTTAATTCAGCCTTCCCCAACCTGGTACTCTCTAGATGATTTGGACATCAACTCCCATCAGCCCCAGCCAGCAAGGCCAATGGTCAGGAGTGCTGGGAGCTGTAGTCCAAAGTATTTGGAGGGCATCAAGTTGGAGAAGTCTGGTTTAATTGATGAGACGCTGATCTGTATATTGAAAAAAAAAGTTAGTCTAAATCTGAGGTAGGCAACCTAGTGCCCTCCAGAAGTTTTGGATTACAGTTCCCATCATTCCTGGCATTGGCCATGCTGGTTTGGCTTTTGGGAGTTGTCAGCCAAAACACCTGGAGGGCACCAGGTTGACTATCCTTGGTCTGAATAGTGGCTTGCAGACTTTCTTTGGGGGAACGCTTTTAACGTCTGTCTGCCAAGGAAAGATGAGTGACTGCTGTGGAACAGCTTTTCAGGAGTGCATTGTGGAGGATTCTGTGCAAAATCCACAGGGAGCACTTGCAAAACAGATTAGGTCTTATCATTGTCCCATGTGAACTGACACTGGGCAGGGTAGAGGTGGGTCCGGAGTGGCAGGAAGTATGTCTTGCCACTATGATCTTCTGATTAACCTCAGCATTCTCCGGATCTCCGTTTGAAAACTATGAGCCTAAATAAAAGAAACATGTAATAAAGAATGGGTCCATATATTAGACATTGACATGGCAAAGGAATATATTGCTGAGACATTTGGCTGGATTACTGGCCTTCATTTCTCTAACCTTCCAGTGCCTTTGGGAAAAAGGCAAACAGAGCATTTTTCATACAAAAGGGATTATGAAAATGCCCAGAGATTCGTTTCCTTTCCTGATTAAGAGAAGGCACATCACAAACAACTCAATTTGTTTTAGGATCTTCAAAACCTGTACAATTTCTATGCAGTCCTAATAGTCCCATTGAACTCAGTGAAATTTACTTCCAGCTAAACGTATTTTGTGGTATAGCTGATTGTCTAATGCCTGCTAACATATTCAAAATCATGACTGCAACAAATCCCAGTTCCATCATTTGCCATTCCCCCCCTCCCCCAAATACTTATTTTAAATTATTCTTGACTGTGAAAAAGAATCCTTTGCTGCATCATAGATGATTCCCTGTTGTTTGCTTGCTTGCTTTACAAATGTCTTTGGTTTACCTTGTTGTCTAACAAGAGAGAACGACTACCTTAGTTTCTCTTTCTCTCTCTCTTTTTTATCAGTCTGTTCTGTTTGTAAAATTTCCCCAGCCAGGGACTAAACCATACCTCTGGAGAGTATGTCCAGCTAACAGGAAGCACGTTTAAGTCCTACTGATTTCAATCAGGGAGATTCTGTAGGGCTTATGTCTGAGTAAACATGCATAGCCTTTCACTGTAAAGCACATGCTTAAAGCCTCCCAGTGAAATCATTAGTACTTTGGCTGGATCATACCCTAGATATTTTGCAATAGTATACATTGTGCCACCAATGATTCTTCATGACATTTCTTCATAAATGCATTGTTATGTGTGTTACATAATGGATGATTTAGACTCCACATTCTTCATTTTTATATGATGTATATTAAGAATATGAGAATATGAGAAAAATTCTGCTGGATCAGACCAAGGGTCTAGCTAAAGTCCAGCTGCCTGTTTCCAGCCAGCCACATGGACCTGGGAAGCTCCCCAAACAGAGAGTAATGGTAACAGTACTTCACTAGTTTGCCTGTCAGCAAGGCTATGTGGATGTTATATAATGGAAGTATTTTTTAACTAACCACCTATAGCACAATCCTCTCACATTTACTCAGAAGTAAGCAAATGGATCTCTCAATAGGCTTACTCCCAAGTAAGTGTGCACAAGGCTGCAACCTCAAACTGTTGATTCATGCAGCTGGATCCTGCCTATCGGGTGGGGGAATGCCTGACCTTCCAGATGTTGTTGGACTGGAACTCCCATCAGCCCTAGCCCACATAGCCAATGGGGAGGGATGATGGGAGTGGTGGTCCAACAACATCTGAAAGGCCACACGTTCCCCATGCCTGATATATATGTTTACAGTGACAACTCCCACTGAGTTATCCCTCTCTCTGAGTATCTCCCTCTCTAAAAATACTAGAACCCGGGGTCACCCCATAAAGCTGATTGGTGGGAGATTCAGGACAGATAAAAGGAAGTACTTCTTCACACAGCGCATAGTAATCTATGGAATTTGCTACCACAGGGTATAGTGATGGCTGCCGATTTGGATGCTTTAAAAGGGGGCTGGACAAATTCCTGGAGGAAAAGGCTATCAATGGCTAATAGTTTTGATGGCTATGTGCTACCTCCAGCACCAGAGGCAGTGAGCCTATGTACACCAGTTGCTGCAGAACATGGGTGAAAGAGTGCTATTGTGTTCATGTCCTGCTTGTGGGTTTCCCATGGGCAGCTGGTTGGCCACTGTGAGAACAGAATGCTAGACGAGATGGACCCTTGGTCTGATCCAGCATGGCTCTTCTTATGTTCTTATGAGTTCACTGGGGCTTTAGTTAAAAAGTACCACTGAGTTCACTAGTGCTTTAATTAAAAAGTCCTACAATTCCCAGCCAGCATGGTTGGGTGAAAGGATGCTGGGAGTTGTGGAACTTTTTTCTGTCTAAACATGCGTAAAATTGTGCCCTTGATGTTTTTATATGATTATATTGCTTTTCAGTTTTTCCATATTATTTTGTTTGTATTGTTGTACACCATTTTGATGTTGTACAACATCATCGCGTACGCAAATAGCAGCGGCTACGGCCACCGCCATTTGCGTTCCTTATTTTTGGCCATCTTACTCTACGTAAATATTTACATAGACTATTACAGCGAAAATAAAGGGGGACGCAAATAGCGCCCGCTACGCTATTTGCATTCCCCTTTATTTTCGCCGTTAATAGTCTACGTAAATATTTACGTAGACTAAGACGGCCAAAAATAAGGAACGCAAATGGCAGCAGCCGTAGCTGCCGCCATTTGTGTACGCGTTTTTTTTTTAACCCAGCCGTGATAGGCTACGTAAATATTTCAGTAGCCTATCACATCTCTGTTAAAAAAAAAAACAAAAAACCTCCAGACTGCAAATGGCGGCGGCGGCAGCCGGTCGGAAGACCAGCCGCTGAAGCCGCCGCCGGAGCCACCGCTGCCCGGAACATCCACCCCAGGTAAGTCTCGTCTCGGGGGGGATCCGCGGGGGGGGCAGGCGGTTCCGCCACAGATTTCGGGGGCGTGGCGGAGATCCGTGGCGGAATTCTCTGACATCCCTACATGTGACCTTTTCCAACTTTTATGATGGAGAAAAAGAATCATACAGACCATACCTCTACACAATTGTGTATTCACATAGGGTCCAGTTCACCCTGGATGCTATTTGCTTCTGTGGAACAGACTATGACATGATACTATTAGGGAGGAAATGATATGTAGCCAATAGCCAGTTGTGGATGTCTAGAGCATCTGGTTTGGTTTGTCTAGGGGAGGGGGAGGGAGGTAGATCCCCAGATATTTTGGACTTCAACTCCCAGAAGCCCCTGCAGGAATGGCCAGTGGTCAAGAATGCTGGGAGTTGGTCCCAAAGATCTGGAGATCTGCTTTCTGTCCACCCCTGCTCTAAGCACTATCATCTTGTTCAAGGCGATGCCATTCTAAAGGAACAAAAGCAGCCACTCTCAGAAAGCCAGGAAAGGCCTTGGGTCCTAGAGAGGCTGTCTGGGCTCAGTGATTTGCCATTCCTCCCCTCATTCTCCATTGTCATCACATTCCAACAAAATGCTGGAGGAGCATGATGGAAACAGACAACTGGCTTTTAGACATAACTGGCCTGTGCATGTTTCCTTGACGTGTTAGACTATTGTTTGTTCTGAAGGTGTAGAAAGATTAGCAGTTTTGATGAGGACCTGTCTTGCTCTGCCTATGGCCTAGCTTCTAGTTCTTACTGCAGTGGTGTTGTGTAACTTTATTATTAGTTTATTCTGGAATACGATTCCATGAAAGTATTCATATTTCAGCTTGAGGCTCAGACTCTGTGCTAAATCTGTTATAAAACTTTGATTTATTAACTGAAAATTGCAGCCATTTGGATGAACCCTGAGAGCTAGATGGAAAGGCGGGGATTCTGCCCCCACTTTTTTTGCTGCCCTTTCTAGCATACATATTCCATGGAAAATGTCTTGAGTTCGTGCCTGCTGCCTGTTGCTCTTCCTATCATCTCTCTTGACACATTTGGTGCCAGCAGGCTCACGTGCAAAGGAGCAACGGGAAAGTGCTTGTCAGTTCCTGTACTTTTCCACCTCCCAGTGTCACTAGCCGAGTTGGAAAGAAGTTGTACTAAAGGCACTGTGATTGAGTTTAACTGAGTTTTAGCCAGGTAGCCAGAAGTTTGGCAACATTTGATCTATATTTTACTCCCTGCACATATCCAAGGATGGAGGTGTGTGTTTGCTCAGTTCTGCGTCAGTAGCAGGTTGCAGCTTTTTAACTGGGAAAAATGGGTATGGAGAGGATGTTTCTAGTACCCCCACCCTGTAAACAACAGAAGCATCCCGGGAATTACAGTATATTAATTCACAGCCGTAAAATGATATGCAAAGAAAACAATTACAGAAAGAAATGTGAACATCCCACAACTCGCTAAGAATACACACACACACACACACGTTAATAGCCAAGACACTGTCTGAACTTATTGTGCATGTACAGTGATGTAGTGGTAAATTCTGACGTGCAGGCACTCTTCATGGCAGTTCCCATAGTCCCTAAGGAAAGTTCAAAACTGCAGGTGGCTGTGTTAATCTCCCCCCCCCCCAAGAGCAGCAGTACATGTATAATACCCAATTTATTAGAATCAGCTGACACTCATAGAATAGTGAACTGGCAAAGGGCAGAGTGGTGATTAGCATATTGGTCTTCAGCTGGATAGACCTGAGATTGCATGAGAAAGGGAAAGAGAGGGATACAACACAACATGTCCCCAAATAGCATAAGGCTACCAGCTCAACATTTCCCAGGGGCTTCTTTTCCTAGCACCACGGTGAAACGTTTTATCTCAAAGTTAAAGCAGTTCTAGCAGTTTTCATTAGAGCTGTGCACTGCTTCAGTCCGAATTCTGAATTCCAAAATGAATTGGGGTGATTCAGGCCCCTTCAGTCCAGATCTGAAGTGGGTCCAGAGTGGTCTGAAGCAGGTGGGAGAGATGTGAAACGCTTTGGATCGCTTTGGACAATTCTGAAGCCCAGGCAACCTGTCTGAGCAAATGTAGCAACTTGCTAGAGAAGGGAGGGGGAGAGGAGGAGCTGGGAGGGGGAAACTGAGCCTTGGAAAGTGACATCTGTAGGTGCTAATAGGGCTGAACTTTTAACCCAGCAGTTTGTTTCCTTGCTTTGTTCTGTTCGTTCTTTGGCTCCCTGCCCTTCTCAATTACTATTCCTTCCCTTTCCATTTTTCAACTCTCTCTATTCTTATAAAAAACCAAAGAATACAACCCCACCACCATCACCACCAAAACACCCCTTTTCTCTTGCGTTAGGCTTACCTTCACCCCTGAGCTTGTAGGTAGTTTTCTTTCTGTATCTGCTTTGCATTTGGTCATGTGTGCGTGCGTGCGTGCTGTGTGGGTGCACCATACACATTATTATGCGCAAGCAAATAGTGTGTGGCCAAAGCAGTACACTAATACACAGTCCAATATATACTGTGAGGCAAAGCACTACACAACACACATACTATGAAGCATCATCACTTTTGCTGATTTTCCAAGACACTTTGCCTGTCGCTTGTTTTCCCTTGTGTACATCAAATGACCATAAGAAGAATATGATCAGGTTAGGCAATATGGTTTGTGCAGGGGTTTGTTTTTGTTTTTTGCTTCCTCTTACTCTTCCTGGGGGAAAGGGCTGCCAAAATGATCAGGGGGCTCGAACAACTTCTCTATAGAAGGCTTCAATGTTTGGGCTATTTAATTTAGAAGAAAGGAAAATAAGGCAGGAGGGAGGTTTTAAAAATTATATGGAGTAGAGGAAGTGCAGTAGTGCAATTAATAAATAAGCCCCACTGAGTTTAGTCAGTGTGACTTTTCCAGGTACTGTGTATTGCAATTTGCAGCCAAATAGATGTTTAACTTTTCTTTCTTCCCTTAATGAGAGCCTCGGGTCAGTGGTAGATTCAGGACAGACAAAAGGAAAGTACTTTTGCACTTAAAAAAAACCTAGCTCAGAGATTATGGATTGTGACCTCCTAACGGCTACTTTAAACACCTTCTGATTAGGATCTCTAATCCCCTGTGTGGCTGACAGATTTTTACCTTTTGTTTTAGTTTCTGAGAAAAGGAAATGTTATGCATGGCTAGCACAAAAACTACTGGACCCAGCTGTCTGAAATTTGTCAGGTGCCCAAATTTCATGCACTGCTGTGGAAGCACTGAAGAATTATAGCTCTTTGCTTTGAGAGATTTCCTTGAAGAAAGCAAATTTTACTTGTGCCTAGCACAAAAACTAGTGGGCCAAACTGTCAGAAATTTGGCAGGCTCAGTCACCTACACTAGGGCTGCCAGGTTCCCATATTTCATGTATTTATAAAACTGAAGACATTAAGGTCATTTCTGTTTTCCAGTGCAAGTCAATGGGAAAATGTAAAATCCAAATAATTCGGATATCCAAATCTCGATTTGGATCTTATTCTGAAACGAATCAGATCTGGTCCGAATCGGTCTGAAGCAAATCAGGGCTGATTCAGAAGATCCAAATTGGCCTCCGAACCAAATCTGGGGGGGGGGGTGTTTGTCTGTACACAGCCCTAGTTTTCATCTCTACCAGGAGCAGCTCTTTGGAAAGTGAATGGGTCTTAAATGCTTCTTCAGCAGGCCTCCCCAAAATGTTTTGCATTGCAACCGGGAAAGCTCACAACAATGTATTGTTGCTGGAAAAATTCATTTCCACCCTGCTACTCTGAGGACTGCAGCTAAGCTCAGAGGGAACAGGTAAATCTGGGGGGCCGGGGTGGCAGTTGGTGTCGTCATCCCTGATAATCAGAAAGTGCCACTACTTTGACCCTGTGAGCTCCACTACACCCCTGTGCATGTGGCAGAATAAGCACATACATGTTCATGTATACCCACACACGCACACACACGTACTTGTTGTTTTGCTTTTTGCTGCGATTTTATTTTTCAGTGTATATATCAATTTTCTGGCTGTGGCGACAGTCATATCAAATGCTTATATTTCTCGCCATAATTGTGTTTTTCTTTTAAAGCACCTTACATTTTTTGCTGTGAACTGATTGCGATTCCATTGTAATTCCTGGAGCACTTCCCGTTGTTTACCATGTGCAGTATTTTAGCTGGCAGTGCAAGCTCAATCGATAGGGGCTGAATCTACACATAACAGCTATACTGTTATCATACTGCAGTGATAACTGTCGGTGCTCATTGGGATCATGTGCACCAATAGTTATCACTGCAGTACGAGAACAGTCAAACTGCTTTGTGTAGATTCAGCCAAAGTCTACCCAACATACAGATAAGGGAAGTTGCAATCCTGACATCCTGTGTTCAGAAAACAGTCCTGGCTATTCACATGACTTTAGCCATTTGTGTCTGACGTTTGTCATACAAGTGAAACATGTAACTAACAGAGAAGTGCCAGCTAATGCAATCTACCAGTACTGGGTCCTTTTCCTTGATGGATTGCGGGGACGGACGGACACACACAACATGTTTCTTAGTCCATAAGTATTGTTCTGATTAGGGACATGCCTTTCAAGGAAATGAAAGCACTTTAGTTGCCAAGCATGTCCAAGAGCCGGGGCCTATTTTAGTCTTTGTCTCAGTGTCAAAATGAGAAGTGAATGCTAAGAGAGATGCCAGGCTCTTGCTGGAAGAAGTGTTTGTGGAATGCTGTGAAAAGAGACAGGGAAAACATTCTGGCAGGGCCTGGGCAGGCACTTGAGCTGTGGCACTGTGAAATCCTGTCCTTTTGAACTAGTCATATCAGGCATAGCTTTCCCTGGGAACCTAAACTCCACGAGTGATTGTGGCGAGGTCCTGGACCTTTGCCACTCAGCACAGGTTATTCTTGGCAAAGGCGATCAAGGCACTTGTTCTGAAGAAGGAGGGATCCAGCTATCAGTTTTCCTCTCCTTTTCTTGACCCACAAAATCCTGCCAAAATTCACCTTGCAGGAAAGTGGGGGCTGGGTGGGCAGAAACCCTGCATTTATCTGAGTTGATTTATGCTCATTTCTCTATAGACCCTATGATTAATAGCAAAGATAAATTGTGCAATGCCTGCAACAGATGTACACTCCAATCCTGTTTGTGTTTATTTGGCAGAGTCAGCACAAGACATGTTGCAGCCTGTGACAATGGACAAGATGGCACATACACACACACGCATGCACGCGTGTGCGCATTCCATGTACAAAAGCTGGCCAGACTGGCAGTTGAATCTGACTTCAACCCTGGCAACAGTGCAGCATCCTCCACTGCACCTGAGGGCAGCAGTCTAGAGGGCCCAACAATGGTATAGTAGTAAGTTTTCAAGTGCAGACACTTATCATGACAGTCCCGTAGCCAAGCCCCCAAAGAAAGCCCCAAACTTAGGCTGCTGTGTTGATCTATATCAACAAACCAGTTCTATCATTTTTCCCCTCCACAGAAGCAGACTTTTTGTAAAGCTAGTGGGTCTTAATTACCTATTCAAGACCAAGTCATCCCAAAATACTTTACATTACAAGGGAACAATATATTGTTGCTGGGAAAATTCATTGCCTGCTAGCTAAGGGGAGGATTACAGCTAAGCTCAGAGGGAACAGGGAAGTCTGAGGAGGGCAGCAAAAGATGTCAGTGTCCCTCTAATAATAAAAAGGTGCCAGTGCTCTGTTCCTGGGCACCCCGGTTCCACTACACCACTGGGGTCTAGCCTAGGGCAGGCGATGTGACACACACGACTCTTTTCTCCAAAGCCTTCGAGCTGCTCCCACCACCAAGCACCTGCCTCTGAGGTGCTGCCTTACTCTGCCCAATGGTAGGGCTGCCCTGTGGCACTAAATCCCTGTGTATTCAAAGGGGCTTACTCATGGGTAAGCGCACAGCAGAATGCATTTTGAAATTTGTATTTGATTGGCTACATAAAATTGGGGGCAATCCAATCTTGAACGGTACAAGTGTTTCAATAACTGTAACCATAATTTCTGTGATAGTTTAAAACCAGGAAGATTAAAGGCTTGTTGGGTTTGTTTGTTTGTTTAGGAAGGGGAGTAACCCTTTTTTTTGTTCCCATTACATTTCAAAATGCTCACTATTTGTAATATTTCTTAGCTCCTTTTTCTGTGTACTCTGGGATCAATCCTCGTTACACATCAAAATAAAATCTTTGCAGAATAATACCGCTGTTTTTCAACTGTTTCATGAGCCTTTAAATTCATCTTTGTTTTTCTAAGAATGATTTGACTAGTCTCATTTTATTTGCCTGCCTTGATTTTCTGGCAAATTGGGATGTGATATAAGACTCTGATAGAAACATAAATCCCCATTTGTATTTCACAGTGTCACCTTTGATTTTGTTCAGCTCAGGCAAATGAGAATTTTGCATGCAAGATCAGAAAGAACTGAACTTCTGGACTAATCCCACAGAAATCAGCTTTATGATACCATAAAATATGATACCAGTTAAAAAGTTGCTGTGGTAATTTTATTTAAGATGGATAGACATTGATTGGAGCAATATTTTTATATCTACCCAATATACATATTTTTTTAATGAAATCATTCTGTGATGTAGAGTTAGTAGTTATGCTAGATAAATATGTGGAGTCAGGCAACATAGCATCATTGATCATCAGACTAGTCATGCCCATTCATATTGGTTTTTAAAATGAACCAGAGATTTTTGTAAACTGGCTGAAAAGGAGATTATCATAGAAGTTCATAATGAGCTGCCTTTTCTTTGAATGTATTATACATTTCATATAATATAAATGTTTCAGGTATGTATGATACTTTTCTCAACATAATGTCAGGAATTAGGGCTCAGCTGAGGGGAGGGGACTACTATGAGAATATTTGGATGTGCTGGGCCTTTCCTTTTGGTAATTGTTTCAGGATTGCTGTAAAAGGGTATCAGGTGTTTCTCTGTTTAGAAAGAATTGCCCTATCTGTGGACTGGCTTTATTTGCCATCAGTGACCCTCTGATTGGCTAGGACTTCTCATGCAACCCATCCAAGAAGCATGGAATTTACTTTAAATCAGTTTTGTTTGTCTTCAGTCACATCAGCAAATAGTTATATCTAGCAGGCTATGCAGGGTCATGGCGCCGCTATGGTCACTACAACCAGAATTTTGATTTTATGTGAGACTTTCACATTAGGGGACCAATCCTACCTGTGTGCAGTGGAATCCACCGCTGGTGCAACAGGAAGCTAGCACTTTCTAAAGCAAGTGGAAATGAGCTGAAATGAGCTGAAACAGAACAGATCAGCAGAGCTCATAGAAGGGAACTTCACTCACTTGTTCCATTCCGAAAACAATTGTTTCGGCTAGTTTCTGGGATGCTCAGGAATCACTAGCTTCCTGTTGTGCACTGGTGAGTCCTAGTGGTGCAACACAAGCAGCAGAGGTGCAGGGGCAGCTTTGGATAATACCCCCCATATATGTGGTCCTCTATCCCCAGAATTCCTTTTTTGGACAAAAGGCCAGATCTCCACCTCGTGTGGTATCGATACTACGATCCCATCATGGTGACACTATATCCCTCTTGCACCTACATCCTTATGTTTTCCTCATCCTTGTAGCACACACAATGACACCTGTTGCAGTATTTCGGATAATACAAAATAAAAAGCAGGGGGAAATGCTAGAAAAGCGGTGTGCATATAATGCGTAATGTGCCCCAACAGTTATCAGTCTACTTTATTACCAATAAAAAGCACTAGTGTAGATCTAGCCAAAGCTGTTCTTGACTTCCACACTGACCATGCATAGTACTGAGAAATGTTTTCATCACATCAGTGGTATCCCTTGTCCAGGTAAGTTTAATAACTGGGCCTTTCTTTCTTTGTCAGCAGTAGCTTTTCCCTATAACTAACACATCAGGAAGCAAGATGTGTTCTTGGACACAAGTACAAGGTGCCCTCCTTCCTCCCACAGCCTGGCAACTCTTCCCCCAATAGGAAGGAGTTCCATGGACATGTAAAGAAGATCCCTCCCTCCACCTCTGTGCCTGAAAGTAGCAGTGATGTGCTGTATTGGTCTGTAGTGGCAAAAATGAACTGTAGATCCGAGCTAGGGATTGCTATTTTTCTGCTAAATCACTGTAGACTGAAAGGAGCCAATACAGAAAACTTCTTTCCCAGCAGCAGCTGAGGAACTGTGAAGCAAGACTAACATGAGGCAGCCGTAGTTTAATGTCCTAGAGCAAGTTTTGCAAACCAGCTTATTCAAAACTTGAGAAAATTTGCATCAAAAAAATAGATTCCTTTCCATACATTGAAAAAGGAAGGATGGGTGAGTTGCACTTCCTGTTTTTGTGTTATACTCATAACATTTTTAAACAGAGTTTGTACAAAACATAGGGAAAATACATGTGCACCCTTTTCAAAAGTTGCCGACACTGGAAAAGCAACACATCCCTGCTTCCAATTTCCATGCTTTTTACAATTTATGTAAGCACTTGCATGGCCCAGTCCTACACTTCTTACCCCAGAAGTCTCACATTTAGTATCTAGTAAGGGCCAAAACAGACAGTACTTTAAATTTGTGTCTAGCACCTATGTCTTCCCCCCACCCACCATTTTTACTCTAGAGTAGGTACAGGGGCCCCAATCTGGATCTTAAATGCTTCCCTACCTGCCAGATTATGAGTAAAACTCAAACAAAGAAACGTGGCTGCTAGACACACATTTAAAGTAATATCTGCTTTGGCCATACATAGGACTATAGCTTTGATCTATCTTGTGAGGGTTTGGCCCTAAAAGGCAGTTTATAAATAATTTAAATGAAATAATATATATGGGATAAAGAAAACATAAAGAAAACTGTGTTCTGGATTATCTGGTTCTTTAAAAACAAAAACAAAATCCCGGATTAGACAATGTTAGATTTGTTTACATGCTTTTTGATTTTATGCTGTGCTTCTGTTCATATCATGTGTTCTCATTAGTAAATACCTTTGTTAAGATCTAGAACTGATTAGGGTTTCTGTTTCTCCTCGCACCCCCATCCCAATCTCCCAAATTGCTCTTGAAGCTCTTCTGAGTTAGGAAACAGCATCACAAGCCCTGTTTTGAGGTTTCCATTGAGTCAGATTGTGAACTGGGGGCTAAACTACATGCTTCGTTAAATGCGAGTTGGTGATAATAACTTTATATTTTACTTTTGTGTAAACATGGGGGCCTTCATCCAGATTGGTATTACTGCACATGAATAGGATTGGTTAAACCTTCCAGCCAACCACTTTAAATCACCCCTCACGTGCACATGGGGGTTTAGGAAAGAAACTAAAACTCAATGGGTACCAAAAAAGGAAAGGTTTAAACCCTCTCTGACCCATGTGCATGTGGTTTAGACCAGGGATAACATTTAAAGGATACAGTAAATTGTTAACGGCTTGGATTCAGATCTATTCCTGCTTGCGGAAGTGGATGGGGGATGACATTTGCCAATTCCCCCTGCAAGCCCTTGTGCCCTCTGAAAAAATTGGCTCCAGGTGGTTGGGAGAACTTCTGGAACAGTGTGGGAGGCAGTGTTAGGGACTGCAGGGGGAGGTGGTATTGGCAAAAGTTGCC
The DNA here is from genome assembly GCF_057233095.1 of Heloderma suspectum. Classification (NCBI taxonomy): domain Eukaryota; kingdom Metazoa; phylum Chordata; class Lepidosauria; order Squamata; family Helodermatidae; genus Heloderma; species Heloderma suspectum. Next base: position 294,532,281 of record NC_139459.1, on the reverse strand, counting down.
TTCTCCCCCACCCACCCTTTGTGTCAGCAGGATCCCTCCACTGGATCAAAAGCTTTCCATTGATGTAAGAAGATGTTGTGTCCAAAGAAGGCAAAGTCTAGATCTAATCCAATATATCTATGTGTAAGCATAACGAAGTCTGACTGGGCCTGGTTCATGCACTCACCTGGAGGAGGGTCTGTCAGGGAAACACCCTCTATGTTGGTCAAAATGCATGTGATGCAGCTACTCCAATCAGATACTGCCATGTGTGGAGGACTGAATTATGTAACCTCCCTCTTTTTCGTTTCTGTTTTCTCTTTCTCTTTCTTTCTTTTTCCTCTTTCTTTCTTTCTTTCTTTTTTTTTGAAGAAGAAGAATGTCAGGCCTCCATGCATACAGTTCTGTCGAAGTGGACTGTAGGTGTCACATCTTGTATTATAAGTGTTTGGGACAGGCACGCTCCGCCACTATAGGAATAAGATCTGTGGCTAAGTTAAGTAGCTTTAAAGCTTCCAGTAATGCATAATATTATTAGACTAAAGCTATTTAAAAACGATACAATACAGATTTCATATACACTCAACTGTGACATAGTACAAATATTCGTACAAAAAGAAAATAACATCATATTCCTGCAGTCAAGAGTGACTTTCTACAGAAATGCAGGAAGCATAACAAAACTGATACACAAGCAGAAGGAATAATTAGGTAATACTGATGCTGTTTAAAAAAGAACTCATAATATTAGGTGATTGTAACAGCAAGACTATGATAGAAAACTAAATGCTAGGCTTTGGGACCTAAAGTGTTTTGTATTATATGAAGATAATACTACAATGGTCATCTGTGAAAGTTGGTAGACTCAATGCAACCAATGGAGCATTGTTAGCGAGTTTATCCATGACATGATCCTGGATGAGGGTGCAGACCTGGCATGTATTACGGAGACCTGGCTGGCCGAGGCTGCTGCTCCAACCCTTGCAGCCATGTGTCCAGCTGGATTTTCGTATGCACAGCAGCCGAGGGCTGGGGATCGGGGAGGGGGAGTGGCTGTTATCTACCGAGAGTCCTTGGTCTTCACCAGACCCCCTCTCCGGGAGACCAAGGTTGTTGAGTGCATGTACTGGAGGTTGGGCCCGAAGGGCAGTCTGGGGATTCTGCTCGTGTACCGTCCACCCCGCTGCATGACTGACTCCCTGGCCGAGGTGCTTGAGGTGGTCTCTGATGTGCGTGTACAGTCCCCTAACTTACTGGTGTTGGGGGACTTCAACGTACATTCGGAGGCCATCCTCACAGGAGCACCTCGGGACTTCATGGAGACCATGGCCTCCTGGGAGCTGCACCATATTCTAACTGGGCCCACCCATGTAGCCGGTCATGCACTAGACCTTGTGTTTGTTTCTGGAGAAGCGGGGAGTGATCTGGAAGTCGGGGGTATATCCACCACCCCCTTGTCATGGTCAGATCACTATCTGGTGATGTTGGACTTCTCGGTTCCACAACCCCTCCGCAGGGGTGGAGGACCCATTAAAATGGTCCGCCCCAGGCGTCTTATGGATCCAAATGGATTCCTGAACGCGCTTGGGGATTCTCTGGGGCATGCCAACGGCCACTCGGTCGAGACCCTGGTGGGTGGCTGGAATGCCGCAATCACCGGGGCATTAGATCGGGTGGCTCCGAAACGCCCTCTCCCCCTGAACAGGGCTCGGACTGCACCATGGTTCAATCCGCGGTTACGAGCTCTGAAACAGGAGGTGAGACGGCTAGAGCGCCGGTGGCGGAAGTCTCGCTCCAAAGACGATCAGACACGGGCTAGAGCTATATCTTCAGCCTATCACGTGGCGGTGAAGGCAGCAAAAAAGGAATATTATGCTGCCTCCATCGCGTCTGCAGAGTGCTGCCCCAGGAGGCTGTTCCAAGTGGTCCGGAGCCTGGTCGGTCCTGTGGCTCCGGAACCACTGGAGCATTCTAAGGCCTCCTGTGAGGCTTTGGCAAGGCACTTTGCAGATAAAATTGATCAGATTAGGTGTGTTACTCTGCACACTGTGGATACAGTTAGTGAGCAAGAGGCGGCCTGTGGCAAACCGGTTTTGTGGGATCGGTTCCAGCTTCTTCCTCCTGATGAAGTGGACAAGGTGCTTTCATCTGTAAGGCCAACCACCTGCTTACTTGATCCTTGCCCATCTTGGCTCATTATGAGCTGCAGAGAGAGACTGGGTGAGGGGATCAAGGCGGTGGTGAACGCCTCCCTTGAGGAGGGAGTGATGCCATCAGCCCTCAAGGAGGCAGTGATAAGACCGCTCTTAAAGAAGCCCTCCTTGGATCCTCAAGTTCTGAACAACTTTCGCCCAGTCTCAAATCTGCCATTTTTGGGCAAGGTGATTGAGCGGGTGGTGGCGGTGCAGTTGAAGGCACACTTGGAAGAAACTGATTATCTAGACCCATTTCAGTCGGGCTTCAGGCCTGGGCATGGGACAGAAACGGCCTTGGTCGCCTTGGTGGATGATATGAGGAGGGCTCTGGATAGGGGTGAATGCTCCTTCCTTGTTCTCCTCGACCTCTCAGCGGCTTTTGATACCGTTGACCACGGTATCCTCCTGGACCGCCTGGAGGGGTTGGGCATTGGAAACACTGTATTGCGGTGGTTCCAGTCCTTCCTCTCTGGCAGGTACCAGAGGGTAGCACTGGGAGAGGAGGTTTCGGACCCGTGGCCACTTACTTGTGGGGTGCCACAGGGTTCCATCCTCTCCCCGATGCTATTTAACATCTATGTGAAGCCACTGGGGGCTATCATCAGGAGGTTTGGGGTGCAGTGTCATCAATATGCGGATGACACTCAGCTCTACCTCTCATTCAAATCTTCACCAAGGTTGGCCGTAGAATCCCTGTCCAAATGTCTGGAGACGGTGAGTGGCTGGATGGGGAGGAATAAGCTGAAGCTCAACCCTGACAAGACTGAGGTACTTTTGGTGGGAGACAAGAGGAGGCTGGGGGATGTTGACCTGGTGTTGAATGGGGTACAGCTACCCTTGAAAGACCAGGTCCGCAGCCTGGGGGTCATTTTGGACTCCCAGCTGTCCATGGAGGCTCAGGTGTCAGCTGTGAGCCGGACAGCGCTGTATCAACTCCATCTGATACGGCGGCTGCGCCCCTACCTTCCTGACCATCTGCTCCCATCGGTAGTACATGCCCTGGTCTCCTCTCGTTTAGACTACTGTAATGCGCTCTACGTGGGGTTACCCTTGAAGACGGTTCGGAAGCTGCAGCTGGTACAGAACGCGGCGGCTCGCCTGATTAAAGGCAGCCGCCAGCGAGATCACATCACTCCAGTGCTGAAGGAGTTGCACTGGTTACCAGTTGTTTTCCGGGCCAAATTCAAGGTGTTGGTTTTGACCTTTAAAACCCAAATGGTTCTGGCCCAGCCTATCTTAAGGAGCGCCTCCAGCAACACCAGACAGACCGCTTAACAAGATCAGCCTCGGATGGCCTTCTCTCTGTCCCATCAGCCAGGACAGCTAGACTGGTGGGGACGAGGGAGAGGGCCTTCTCTGTGGTGGCCCCCACTCTGTGGAACTCCCTCCCTAGGGAACTCCGTCATGCCCCCTCTTTAATGAGCTTCCGTCGTGCATTAAAAACGTGGTTGTTCAGGCAGGCATTTGGGGTGGGTTAGGGTATTTTTTAAAAAAAATTATGGTAAAATTTTATTGTTTTAAATTGTTTATGGTGGGTTGTACATCGCCCAGAGTGGCTGGGTGACCAGTCAGATGGGCGATTAATAAATTTAATAAATAAATAAATAAATAAATAAATTTATACAATTGGTTTTATGGGGAGGAAATCACATACTTTGTTTACCAGCTAGTGAAACCAAGATGCAACCAAGTGAAACAGAGCAATTAAAAATTAATGTGATATTTCATTCTCATGCCTCAGTTCTACCACAGAGGAGTTCTCTATTTAAGGATGAATAAACATGGAAGGATAAACAGAGAATGCCATCTTCTTCTGACATTTTCCGGTAATTTTTTTAAATAAATGTACCCTGAAAAACTAGGAATGACAAACTTGATTATGCTTGAAGATGGTGGTAATTTGTTAATTGATTCAGAGGCAAAGTAACTGTATTAATGAAATACTGCTGACAACAGAAAACTTATAAACAGTCTCTTTTTATATATCTACACTACAGTCTTTAACATTGCGGGTGCATAGGGGGGAGAAATGACGAGACAACACAAATAGAGTTGGGATAAAACTGGGCCACATTTATTGACATATTACAACCTGCGAAGGAAGCACCGGTGGGCACATAGAAAACAAGTAATCATGAAGGTATAGAGTGAGGCATTCGTCGTCTGAGGCATGGCGTCTACTGTAGCCACCCTGAAGATCGATCCACCCAATTCTGGGCTGGGAGACCTTCCCCTGTCACCACCCCTCGAGCCACGGAACCCGAGTGGGTGAGGAGGGTCAGCCTCAGAGGTAAGCCTTATCTCCCAACTCGCGGCCACAAAACCCGGAGCCGAGAGCCTCGGGCCTCACCAGTCACCTGAAACGGTGCCCACGAATGCTCACCTGTCCTCTCCCCCAGTGGAGTGCCCACCCAGAACCGCCACAGGAGGGCGACAAGCCTCTGCTTAGTCACCCTCCCCCCAACCTACGCAGCAAAACACTCCATGATACCCCTTCGCAGATACTCCAACAAGAAAACATTGCCTAGGTCAGAGATGACCACCATCTTCAGGGATCCCAACCGTCATTCCATGCCCCTCTCGGCAGCAGGATGGACCCAATGATGGCAATTCTGGGCCAGTGACACCGAATCAGCTATAAATCTCAGGCTTGAAGAATCAGGGCCTTGCCCTTCAGCAGGCATAAATCGTTCCCCCCATGTGCAGAACCAGAATCTGTGGGGGAACCTTCACCAGCCCTTGCTGGAAGAAAGTGGACAGGAGGCGCACCAACACATGCCACGTCTCCACAACCACTGGACGGTGGCACACCGGCTGAGCCCCAGCTAGGCTCCGCCACTTGAGGAGGATCTCTGACTAGCCCAGAGAACCATGCTGTCCCCCCAGATGAGCACGTATACCTAGGGTTGGCAGAGAATTTCTCCACGAATCTTCGGGAGGCCGAGCGCCAACGCATTCGGCCCCCCGAAAGTGTTGGGGAAATTCTCCACCGGCTCCCCAGCCCCCCCAGGATGGGACTTACCTTCGGCGAATGTCCCTCTCGGCGGCGGTTCGGCGGCGTTTCATCGGGGGCGGGGGCAGCGGCCGGTCTCCCGACCAGCTGCCGCCGCTACCATTGCAAAAAAAAAAAGTAAAGTAAAAAAAAACAAACCACACCCGTGATAGGCTACGTAACGATTTACGTAGCCTATCACGGCTAGATTTCCAAAGTCAGCCGTGATAGGCTACGTAAATCGTCACGTAGCCTATCACGGGTGACTTTGGAAAAAAAAAGCGCGTACACAAATGGCAGCGCCCATGGGGCGCCGCCATTTGCGTTCCTTATTTTGGCACGTCTAGTCTACGTAAAGATTTACGTAGACTACGGCGAAAATAAGGGCACGCTATTTGCGTTCCCCTTATTTTCACCGTAGTCTACATAAATGTTTACGTAGACTAGATGTGCCAAAATAAGGAATGCAAATGGCGGTCCCCATGGGAGCCGCCATTTGCGTACGCGCTTTTTTTTCCCCCCAAAGTCACCCGTGATAGGCTACGTGACGATTTACATAGCCTATCATGGCTGACTTTGGAAATCTAGCCGTGATAGGCTACGTAAATCGTTACGTAGCCTATCATGGGTGTGTGTGTGTGTGTGTTTTACTTTTTTTTTTCGTGGCCGGGTAGACGGGGCGCTCCTACCCGGCCTGAATTTCACCAGCGAGGGATGGGGCGCCTCCCCCCCGGCCTGAATTTCGGCCAGGCGAGGTGGGGCGCCTCCCCCCCCTCGCCTGAACTTCGGGGGGAGAACCGAAGCGCCTCCCCCCCACCGCGAAGCAAGCTGCGGGACAAGGTAAGTCCCTTTCGTCCATCCCTACGTATACCGGTTCCCTCGCACTCCGGACATCTGAAAGAACAAGAGACAAACATGTGAACACCAGCGTCCTCATGTCCGAAAAGGCCCAGCAGGGGCCTTGCGGAGGCCCAATATGCCTTGGAGCTCCACCTGCCAACAGCCTGCACTTTATCTGATGTGAGCCCCAGAGACACGGCGCAAGCCCAACACCTTCAAGGCCACCGAGTGACTACCCAGAATTGATGTTTGGTCAGGGGAGAGGAGTCACAAGGCAGAAGAAAGGGCCGGGGAGACTCCTCCAGACCTAGAGAAAAGGCCCCCAGGGTGGTGACCGGACGAAGGCTCAGCACCATGGCTAGGAACAGCGACGCGCTAACCCCACTCCCGACCTGGTCGGTTTTGGATTTCCTCAGCGGAATAAAGACCACCTGCTGGGGAAATTGCACATCACTAAACTGCCAAGCCTCATGTGGTGAGGTAACCAAAGGCCACAGAGCCCGTAAACCCAGCAATATGTCTGGCAGCAGAAGGGCTCTGGAGTCTGGAGGCGCCAGGGATCCCCGAGACCAATCCTGGAGCACCTGCCTGACCAGGAAGTCAGCAGTGTTGTCGGCCACACCCTTCATCTTTTGCCCAGAAGGCCAGTGCAGCAAGCCTGCCCCAATAGTCTGGGCAGTCCCTTTTGAAAATTGATCGTAGTCCTGAATCAATTCCAGCTGAACAGGATGCTGAGGCCTTTGCTTGGGAAGAAGCTGAAGCCAAAACTATAGTTACTCTAGCAAGATACCCTATGGGTAGGGTAAGAGAAGAGCAAAAGAGCCTAGACTGGATCTTACTTAAAGGCCAGGATTGGACACATCTCCTGTACTGCCATAGCACTGGGCATAGTAAAGGAAGCTGAATAATAAGAAAACTCCTGCTATACTTATAGGCCCAAACAGCTCCCATCAACTGCCACAGAGAAAATCTTAACAATTTGTCATCTACTCTCCAAGACTGTCTCCATTCAAAAGTCACCGGGGGGAGCAACGCGAAGTAAGTTAGAAGCTGCACAATGAAACACAAAATGAATATTAGGACCTGCGTGTAGCACTCTAAATGTTTGTTAACCATTCTGCTACTTAATGCTGAAGCATAGCACAGCAAACCTCTAAGTTTTTAAAAAGAAGCTGATTGACTTTTATTTTCTGATTAACACATGGGCTTTTAAATATCCAATTCAAAGATCAGGGGAAAAAATTAACAATAGGAATTAGCTGCTGGGTACAGCTAAAACTGGAAGACATCAGCTTTTGCCACCCTTGAGATGATGCCACCCTGGCTTCAAACACTGGCACACCAAGTTGGTGTTCTGAGCTTTCCCTGGCCTGTCCACCTTGAAGGTGGACTGAGGGGCCTGTGATTGTTCCAACCCATTGCCCCTGGTTGGCAACCAGTGAGGCAAATTCTGCTAACCACACCCTCCGAAGCTGGCAATGATATACGTTAGGTTAGCAGCCCATTACCTTCTAGGAGATGCTGCAAACGCATGCCGCATCTGCCAACCACTGAATGGTGGCATACCGGCTAAGCCCAAGCTGGGATCCACTGGTTGAGGAGGCCCTCCGACGGGCACAGAAAACCATGCTGCGCTCACAGACGAACACCCGCACCAGTTCACATACACTCCGGCCATCTAACCAAGTGCATTCCTCCAGTAAAGTTGAGGAAGCAAGCTGGACCGATGATCATTATAGCTGGCAAATTGTGCCGCATGATCTGGGAAAGGTCCTTGCCTTTCCCACCCACAGGTTGTTCCCTCCTAGATGCAGCACTGGAACCTGCAGGGGAACACGCACCAACCCATAATGGAACGGAGTGGGAAGAAAGCACTCTCGCTACAAGCTGCGCCGGTCAATCCGCGAACACATGCACCGTGGAACAGGCTGCTCCGGGAGCTGCAGCCTGACGTATATGTGCTACAACCAGCTCGAAACAACATGCTGTGTCCGGACATGAGAACGCGTGTGCACGGGTGCGCATTGATCAAAGAAAAATAAATAAATAAATAAATAACTATAAGGACAAGAAACGAGATGCCGAGCAGTAACGTCCACACTTTAGGAATGGACACAAGACCATAACTGTAAACTACCAGGAGGGCTACAACTGTTGCAGCTGAATGAGAGAGCAACACCCCAGGGCTTCCTATCAACCCAGGTACAGAAGGCCCTTGTCATGTAAGACATGAAGTGCAGCATGGCTTACACTACTTAAATACACAACACTCAATGACAGCCTCTTAGCGTGGTTTCTGGAATTTCCAGCATCCGGGTATTAGATGAAACATTGGCACTGGTGCTCAACCTGCCCTTTGTATGCCTCATGAGAAAAACAGGCGTTACGCAGGAGGTGTTGCAAATTCAATACTACTACCCGATCCATAAGGATCGGATTGCGGGAGGACTGTGGTTTAATAACCTGAATGGAGGCCTGCCCCTCACACACAGGAATTTAAGAATGGATGTAAAGCCTTGAATCAGCCTGCATGGGCAATGCTGTGTATAAGAGAATTTTGAAAAACAGGATTTCAAGAGATCATAGGGCAGCCCTTGGGCGTGGCACTACGCACCAGATGATCCTATACATTGACCCTAACAGGGTAGTGTTTCATACCTCCCGTGTTACTGCACAGTTGTAACCTTAATAAATTTAACCAGCTAGCTGAATTGGCACAGACTCCTGCCACTGACTGTGGAGTAAACAAAAAAGGTCGGGGGGCAACCTTGTTTAGCTTCAGCAAAGCAGAAGCTACATGTTCTTCCCGAGCATGACCTTGGAGTGAATGCTAAAGCTGCTGCCTCGCGATATGAACAAAGAACAACCCTTAATCATCAACCCAGTGAGGCGGGTTACACAGAGAGCCAGGGATTAGCCTAAAGTCACACAGTGAGCTTTACGGCCAAGTGGGGACTAGAACCCATATCTCCAAGTCCCATTATGGCACTTTAACCACTGCACCAAGCTGGTACTCTAAGCTGCCAGGGAGGTATGAAAACAGGAGAACCCCAAACCCACATAGCTACTGGTCTCCCCTCACGGGGGTTGGCAATGGCTCTACCAGGGGCGTGAGTCAAAATTCTCACCACGCCCTACCCAGGGAAGCTGGGTATCAAGCCCCAGACTTTGTTAACAATAAGGGGGCTCTGCGAGATGGTCAAAGGCCCGAGTCTGAAACTTAGGCAAGGCGGAGGGCCTTCCTCCTTCCCCCCTGCTCACTTTTCTTTTTTTCTCATTTCCTTTTGTCCCTTTTCCTCCCCGTCTATGGACCTTGCACTTCAACCTGAAAAATTAAGACCACAATTCGAAGCTGCCTCCCCGCGGAAAGGAGACCTTCTATGTGGGGTGGGAATGGATGGAAACAACCCTTTGAATTGTAGAGGGGCATCTATGTCTTCACCTCCCCACCCAAACACAACTTCCCCTGCAGCAATAGGGCCACATGCACATGTCCCCATTCCTTCCTATGAGGGTGAGAAAGGAAGAAATCTGCTCACAGTGCATAGCCCTGATGCTATGTATTTATTTGGCCAAATAAAAGAAAGCCCTTATCTCTTCTTCCAGAGATCGTCTAAAAGATCTCTCTGGAAGAGAGGGAGAGACTAATAACAAACAAAATATGTGCACTTCCCATGCAGAAAATGATAGCTGAATATCCTAGATATAACTTGGCACTTTTTTCCCTTTCCCTTTCCTTTTTTTTTTTTGGTCTCCTCCTCGTCCTCTTCCCATATAAATACAAAAGACGCTGGGCAGGCAAGGCCACCAAAGATCATAGAATCATAGGGTTGGAAGGGGCCTACAAGACCATTGGGACCAACCCCCTGCTAAATGCAGGAAGCCTGATTCCCAGGCAGTCACCCAGCCAAGTACAAACCAGGGCTGACCCTGCTTAGCTTCTGAGATCAGGCAAGATCGGGCACATCCAACCCTTTGACTGATTGCTTGGAGGTGTGGGGGAAAAACTCCACCACATGCTTATTATTATTATTATTATTACTGCACTGCAGGCTGTTCAGGAGGCATGGGCGAACCCCCCCCCCCCTGGGCTGGCAAGGCCGCTCTGCTGCCACCCACAGCAAAGGCAATTCAGGCTGCTTCGTAGCACTGAAAACTCCCCTTCCCTCTGCAGGGGCGGCAAGGCCACTTAGCTGCTGCCCACTGAAATCCCCAGCCCTAAGGGCCTCACTGGAGGTGCAGGAAGCGCCCGTAGCGCAGCAAGGCCATGCTACTCAGGGGTGATTGCTAGCTGGTAGGCCGACCTTCTATACTGGCCAAACAGGCCACACTACCCGCAAAATGGGAAGAACCCTCAGGGAATGAACCCCCGTTGGCTGCAGCCACTCCAGGGTGCGGGAACACTCCCCTACCTCCCTGAGACAGCAAGACCACGCTGCCGCCGGCATCCTCGGCCAAACGGGCCGCTCTGGGGTGGAGGAAAATGACCAAGAGGCAATTCAGGCACCGCAAATGGCAGCCAAATGGGCCACTGTGGGGCATGGGAAAAATCCCCCCAAGAAAGGCAGCAATACAGGGGCCTCAGTCAGCGGCAAATGGGCTGCTCTGAGGCGCAGGAAAAAGCCCGCGAAAAGGCGGCAATTTGGGGGAGGCGGGAGAAAACTCCCCCCTCTTCCAGTTGGAGCGGGAGGCCGTCGCCGCCACCGAGAAAGGTGGCAATTCCAGGCTGCTCGGGGCGAGGGAAAACTCCCTCATTGGGCAAAATGGGGCTCCACAGAAGGCGCAGGAAGCCCGGAGGGAGCGAGCTTGATGAAAATCCCACTGCTGGGCCGGCAAGGCAGCGCTGCAGCTGCCCGCTGCAAACCGCAGCAGAATTCGGGCCATACGGGGCATGGGAAACTCCCCCCCCCTCGATAGGCACGGCGAGGGCCTGCAGGGTCAGCCGCTGCAGTCAGCGGCCCTAGGGGCAAGCGGGGGGGGATGCAGGGAACTACTCCCTCCCCCCACTCGAGAGTGATGGCCCCACGAGGTCCAGGGAAAAAACAAACAAACAAAAACAAACAAACAAAAACAGCCTGCCCTAAGAGTGGCTGGCACCCTCCTGTGGCTCGCTGGAGCCATCGCTGCCAAGCGCCGTCGCTTCCTCAACGCTGCTGCCGCTGCCGAGCACCACCGCCTCCTCCTCAACGCTGCTGCTGCTGCTGAGCCAGCCAGAAGATAAACATTTTATAGACATCGTGGGTTGGGTCCAGGATCTGCCTTCCACAAGAGGAACAGCTCTGTTTGTTGAAGGTCCCTTCGCCCAATTTGGGGGGGTCTGCTTCCCCACCCAAGCCTCAGCTCACTCCATTCAGGAAGGTCTCCTGACTCTCTGACCGGTTTTGGACAATCACAGCAGGGGAAGGAACCATCATGGTTCCTTCCCCTGCCCCCGCACGTGCCACACGCATGGATGCCATTTGCATCCCCGGCTGGGTTCAGAAGACGTGCCAACCCTGCTGCATTGCAGGAGATTATGCAGATGGCAGTCATGTGCACAACATGAACGGGAGCGCAGGAACCACGATGGTTCCTTCCTCCGCTGTGATCATCTGAACCCAGCCTCTATGTATGATTTTCAGGCGGCTAGAGGGACTGCCATAGAAAGGAGGGTGCGGAGAAGTCCACTTCCATCAGCACAGTTGATCCAGCATAAATCTGGATCCAGTTCCATAAGCTACTTAAAAAAAATAAAATAAAAACCTCTTAGCATCGTGATCAACATTTAAAATACCATATAACCCAGTGGCCCAAAATAAACACACCTGAGATCTAATCAGAGGAAACTAAATGCTAGGTCATGGGAATTAAAGTTCCTTGTATTTAGGAGTGCACGAAAGCCACTTACCTGGTCTCACAGCTTTTCGCGGTGGGGAGGAGGCGCTTCACTGCTCTCCCCCTGAGGTTCAGGCTGGGGGGGGAGGCTTCCCGCCTCGCCCGGTTGAAATTCAGGCCGGGGGGGAGGTTTCCCGCCTCGCCCGGCTGAAATTCAGGCCGGGGAGGAGGCGCCTCGCCCGGCCGCGAAATAAAAAGTAAAAAAAAAACAACGCCCCGTGATAGGCTACGTGACGATTAACGTAGCCTATGACGGCTAGATCTGCAAAGTCAGCCGTGATAGGCTACGTTAATCGTCACGTAGCCTATCACGGGTGACTTTAAAAAAAAAAAAGCGCGTACGCAAATGGCGGCCCCCATAGGGAGCCGCCATTCGCATTCCTTATTTGGTCGCTGTAGTCTACGTAACTCTTTACGTAGACTACGGCGAAAATAAGGGCAACGCAAATAGCGTTGCCCTTATTTTTGCCGAAGTCTACGTAATCTTTACGTAGACTACAGCAACCAAATAAGGAACGTGAATGGCGGCTCCCTATGGGGGCCGCCATTAGCCGTACGGGTTTTTTTTTTTTTTAAGTCACCCGTGATAGGCTACGTGACGATTTACGTAGCCTATTACGGCTGACTTTGCAAATCTAGCCGTGATAGGCTACGTTAATCATCACGTAGCCTATCACGGGGGCTTTTTTTTTTTTTAGTTTTATTGGAATGGCGGCGGCGGCAGCTGGTCGAAAGATCGGCTGCCACCCCCGCCCCTGACGAAGACCCGACGAACCGCCGCTGGGACCCGCCGCCAGGAGGGACATTCGGGAAAGGTAAGTCCCGTCCCGGGGGGGGCGGGGGGCGGGGGGGCGGAGAATTTCTCCCCGAAACTTCTTTGGGGGGCCGAACACGTTGGCGCTCGGCCCCCCAAAGTTTCGGGGAGAAATTCTCCGCCAACCCTACTTGTATTATATAAAGATTGTAGAATACTGATCATACTGGGTTGAGGAACCATTGCCAGCAAGTGCTCATTAGTGGCTGAGTATCAACGTGGAAAGAGATCTCAAGGGAAGTCCAACAGGGCTCATTCCTAGGCCCTGTGCTGTTCCTCATTTTTATAAATGACTTGGATGAGAGTGTAAAAGGGATGCTTATCATAGAATAGTAGGGTTGGAAGGGGCCTATAAGACCGTCCAGTCCAACTCCAATTATCAAATTTGCAGATGCACAAAGCTGGGACAGATAGCAAAGAAGACAGAATCAAGATTCTTGGTGATAGCCCACATTTGTGGAATTCACTCCCCCTCTGAGGTTCTTGCAGCTACATCATTACTAGCTTAAAAAAACCAAATAAAAAACCTTTGAAAACATTTTTATTTTGATGTGCATTTTATCAATTGCTATCCTGTGGATTTTTAGTGCTGTTAATTTTAGAGGTGTTTCAGTAAATAGTATGAGAGGTGTTTTCAGTATATAGTATTTCTATTATTATGGTATTGTTTACTATTTATTATTTGTACACTACCTTGTAAGGGCTTTAAGTGGTTTAAAATGTGAAAAGCAGTTTAGAAATCTGTTAATTAAAAAAAAAAGTTTCAGAAGGATCTTGACAGGCCAGAACACTGGACTAAAACTAACAAGAGTAAGTTCAACAGAGATAAATCTAAAGTCTTGCATTTAAGTAAGAAAAAAAATCAAAGGCAAAATAATGGGATGGGGGAGACTTGTGAAAAGGATCCTGGTGTTTCAGTGGATCACAAGCTGAATATGAGCCAGGAGTGCAATGTAGCCACTAGTAGTGCAATGTAGCCACTAGGAGTGCAATGTAGCAATGTAGCCACTAGGAGTGCAATGTAGCCACTAGTTGGCCACTGTGTGAACAGAATGCTGGACCCTTTGTCTCATCCAGCATGGCTCTTCTTGTGATCTTGTGTTCTTAAAAACTTTATTTATTTGATTTTATTTATTTACAATATTTGTATACTGTTCCATATCTAAAACAGATTTTGGAGCGGTTAACATAAAAGGTAAAATAGTAAAAGAATAAAAAGATTAAAACACCATATTAAAATTACGCTTTTAAAAAAGAGAATGCCAATAAAAAACATGGCTGGTCAGTTAAGGAATGCATCCTGGAACAGTGCTGTTTTCAGGAGGAACCGGAAACAACACAGTGTTTGTGCCTGCCTAACCTCCAGGGGCAGGGAGTTCCAAAGAAAGGGGACCACCACACTGAGGGCTCTTCTCCTGGTGGACTATAATCGGGCCCATAGGTCCACGTGGAACCACCAGGATCATGCTCTCCAATGACCTCAGTGACCAGGCAAAAGTTAATGTGATCTTACGCTGAATTAACAGAACCATAATGCCCAGATCATGGGAAGTAATAAGCCCTATTCAGAATCTGTGTAGAATCAACATGTGAGGAGAAGAAGCACTCCACCCCCCCCACCCATTTCTGTTGCCCTTTACTCATGTATGGCAGTCTGAAGAGGAGTGCCTCCTGTATCCATGGAGGAGGTGCTCCACCTGAATAAGCCCCTATGATTTTCAGACTGTCGTCCTACACAATGGACAGAGCAACGGAAAACATAGAGCAATGGAAACATGCGAGGAAGGAGGAAGGTCTGGAGCACTCTTTCTCCTCGGTTGTTGATTCTACACAGATTCTGGATGCCCAATTCGGTTCCACTCTATTCTGGTCAGGCCAAATCTGGTCAGGCCAAATCTGGAGCACTGTGACCAGTTCTGGGTGCCATATTTTAAGGACATTAACAAACTTAAGTGTCTCCAAAGAAGGGTGACCAGAATAGTGAGGGGTCTGAAAACCAAGTCCTATGTTTAGCCTGGTGAAGAGGAGATTAAGGGCATACATGATAGCGGTCTTCAAATATCTGAAAGGCTTTCATGCAGAAGATGCATGACACAGGAACCCTGGGAGGTTCTTGGAAGCTTATTAGGGCTTCCTCAGTGACATACAATGGCAGACGTTTCCATGAAACACAGTGTGCCCACTTCTACCAGTCTTCTTCCCCTGCAATGTGCAGTGACAGGGGCATGATGCCGATTATCTGTGACACTCTCTTCACTTCATTGGGTGCATCCCCTAAAACACTTCTTTCCAGAAACAGAGAGCTTGTGGTTGAAATTCAAGGTCTACTTGGCAGACATGTCCACGTGGAGAGTCATGGTTCTACCATACTTGTGCCACAATAATAATAATTATTCTGTATTTCTCGTCAAAGTTTCTGAGTAACTTGGAAAAAAGGTGGGTAAGGGGAGTTTCTAAGTAGCTTGGGAAAAAGTTTCTAAATAGCTTGGGAAAAAGGTGGGTAAGGGGAGACATGACAGAGGTGTACAAAATTATGCATGGTGTGGAGAATGTGGATAGGGAGGCATTTTTCTCCCTTTCTCAAAATACTAGAACCCAGGATCATTCCATGAAGCTGATTGGTGGGAGATTCAGGACAGATAAAAGGAAGGACTTCTTCACACAGACACAGCACAAAGTTAAACTATGGAACTCGCTACCACAGGATGTAGTGATGGCCACCAATTTGGATGGCTTTAAAAGGGGGTTAGACACATTCCTGGAGGAGAATGCTATCAGTGGCTACTAGTCCTGATGGCTCTGGGCTACCTCCAGTCCCAGAGGCAGTATAGCTATGCACACCAGTTGCTGAGGAACATGGGCAGGAGGGTGCTTTTACATTTGTCCTGCTTGT
The DNA here is from genome assembly GCF_057233095.1 of Heloderma suspectum. NCBI lineage: Eukaryota > Metazoa > Chordata > Lepidosauria > Squamata > Helodermatidae > Heloderma > Heloderma suspectum. The sequence goes on along the minus strand of NC_139459.1, from coordinate 294,516,694 downwards.
GGGTTCCCGGTTGACAGATGTTTGGCCACTGTGTGAACAGAATACTGGACTGGATGGACCCTTGGTCTGATCCAGCATGGCTCTTCTTTTGTTCTTATGTAATATTCTGATCTGCCCAGTGAAACATCAAAGCTATATTGTGGTGGCAAGGCCCTTATAAGTCATGAGAGTCTACCCATGGTAAGTTAGCTGTGACTACAGAGATTTCAGTTCTGTTCCCCCTCAAGAACAGAAAAAACAATGTATTCTTGACATTTTCAGTAAAGCCAAAATGTCACATTCTGTGATGGAAAAAGAGCGAATGTGCCAAAGAACGAGAGATCTGCCAAAGGAAGTATTTTAGAAGCACTAGTAACACTTCTTCAGGGTGGCAAACGAGTCTGTTTGGGACCCCATCCACATTCTGAGCTTTCTTTATCAATTACTTCTCCTAGAAAATGAAGAGTCGTCATTGCAAACTGCCAGTGACTTAACAAAATGATTGACTGTGGTTGCTTCTAGTCAGCAGAAGGTCTATACATTACAAATGTCTTGTCCATTATGTCTCTGACAGGACAGACCACTGGAGCTTGAATGGCATTTACACTCAATCAAATGCTAATATTGATTGAAAATGCTGGGTTTCATGTACAGGGAAGGAGAATTCCATCACTACATCATGTGTTTCTTGCACAAAGCATTTAAAGAGCTTTCCATCTATATTGCCCTCTTCATCTAGTTATTCTTAGGGCTATGGATAGATGTGTTTTTAATTGCACTGCATATGCCTTGGAGATGGGCAAACCATTCCGCATCCTTTCTGGAATCTGTTTTATATTCTGGTACGTACTGACATCTGGGACCATGCCAGTTCCTAATATGTTCCTGGTCTGTTCCAGTCGGATTCACCCACAGTTGAAATCCAAGGCTTGCCACCTGTGTGGCAGAATAATCAGCATATTTCTTCCTGAACCTTTACTGCTCATTTCTCAAGTTGATGAGCTCTAGAAAGCTTGTAGCTGTTAGGTTTGAAGTAGTTTATACTCTAGGAACATTTTCTGCAATTAATCCACTTTCTGTATCACACGATTTTCTGGATCTGCGTTCTGGTGTATGGGTAGCCCTGCCTTTGAGCAAGGGGGTTGGATAAATGACTTTATAAACCCTTCTAACAGTGCAATCCTCTGCATGTTTACTCAGAAATACGTTCCACTGAATTCAGTGGAACAGACTCCCAGGCAGGTGTGTATAGGATTGCATCCTAAGTCAGTTTTCCTACTCTGGGGTTGCCAAATCTAGAGACTCCATTCCTCCTGACCTATTTTGTCAATGGTCCCTTTACCAATCCTACTGTCTAACTTGCAAAGAGAACAGTTGTGGCTTCAAATAGGGGACTGAGAAGGATGAACCAAGAGACCACTAGACAACTGTGGTGGGGACTATTGCTACGGCATTGCCCCTTGCAGCCACCAAGCTCTTAAAGCAGGGGGCAGAACCTCTCTCTTCTCTTGGAGAAGCTCTCATGGAGCACATTTTTTACTCTGCCGCTTTTGTCTTTGGCCCCACCCCCTTATTGCCTTTGGCCCTGCTGCCAAAGTGAGCAGGGCCAATGGCAATAAGGGGGTGGGGCCAAAGACAAAAGGGGCAGGGTCAAAAATACCAGCAATTTTTAGCATTAGGCTCCTACTGCTAGTAACTAAGCCGTAAAGGAAATGTGGGGGAAACTGCACTAAAGCCAGGAAACCATGAAATGATAGGTGATTGGGGAAAAGGGGGTGGAACTGGAACTGGAAACCCAGAGGGCTGGATTGGAACCCTGGGCCTGCAGTTCTGTGCCCTAGTCTTCAAGTGTTTCCATCTTCATACCTTGTAATTCTACTTCCAACACTTGGATTCCATGTATTAGAACGTAACTTTTATAGAAATGTTTAGATGGGGTAGCAAGTAAACACCAAGAGTACAGATAAAGGACCACCCCACCCAACATACAAACACACAAATTATACATGGCCAACTATGTATAACCTCAGCTATAACAATATTTATATTTTACTGTGTACTGAAATCCAGACAAAAACACAATTGAAGAAAATGATCAATGATAGCACATCTTTTCCCTCTTCTTTCTCTCCCTTGAAACATGAGCATTTACATGTTTAATCATATTCATAGTACAAAGTAGTATTTTACAATTTATAATACTACAGCATTTCATAATACCTTTTCTACTACTATAAAAGGCTCTAAGATGTGGTGTCTTGTTTTATATACAAAATAAGATCCAGTAAAATATATTGAAAGGAATAGACTGTTTTATATAGTTATCTATCTCTCATCTATCAGAATTATTTTTATCAACAATACTTTTATAGATTACGTATAGCTGTGGTAAAAGATGTTCAATAAAATTTTAGCACTAGAGACTGTTTTATTTAAAAACCCAAATATTTATTTTTAATTTTTGCTGTTCACTTGTATATTTCCACAAACTGTTTGATTATACTACTCATTCTCACAAGTAATGGATTTAGACCTCATCCAGTTTTTTTTTAATATAAAATATGAGAAATACAAAACAATTTAAAAGTTGCATTGTGCTATTAGTATAACATATGGTCTATACAAGCTGCCAAATAATTTCCCACTTTCACAATGTGACTCAGGCTGGAAAAGGGAAAAAATATATCTAATTTGTTTACTTCAAGTTTTATCTTAATGTTCAGCCATGCAATTCAATAAGGTGTTTTTAAAAACTTAAGCATCTTTGGTTCGGCATACTTCATCTTTGGCATTTCCTTGAAAGAGTATAATACATCTTGTCTGCACCCAAAATTTCTCGAAAATAATGTGTTCCTTCAGAACTGAATTTAAATACAAAACCAGGCAAGTGCCTCAAACTGCAATGCAAATTTCAGCAAGGAAGTACAACACATCCCTCTATTCCCTTAAACCTGAAAATGCCTCAAAATATTTAATTTTAAGCATGGAATCATAGAATAGTATAGTAGGGTTGGAAGGGGCCTAGAAGGCCATCAAGTCCAACCCCCTGAAATGATAGGTAATAATCATTTCAGGTTTGATTATTAACTTAGATGGATAATTATCCATCTAAGTTAGGCCAATGTATGTTAGATAGAGGCCTATGTTTGTAGATAATGATGCATAATCTGTGAAAAAGAAAAGACATTTAATAGTGACTGACTGACAGCACAATCCTACACATGCCTACTCAGAACTAAGTTCCACTGCAGCCTGCATTGCATTCTGAATGTCTATCTGGCACCACAACCAAAAACACTGGCATGCACATTTATGGGCTGCTCTGCACTTAGGGTAGCCAGATGCAAAAGAGGGGAGGGCTCCTGCATCTTTAATGTTGTGGGAACTATTAAAGGTGCAGGAGCCCTGTCCTTTTTTGCATCTGGGCCACCCTAATTCCATGGAACCATGATTACTGCATGTACACAGCATGTACAATTAGGCTCCTCAGATGTGTGCACATGGGTGTTTAAAGGCATCAGGACTGGCTTCTGGGCAAAATGCCCTCAGAGGGTCCCCTCCCAGTTAGTGTTGCTCAGGGGCATGGGAAAATGCTTAAGAAGACAGCTTACACACTCACTGCAGCTGCCCCTCTTAGCACCAGTTGGTAAGGGGAGGAAAAAAACTTAAGGGGGCCCACCCAGCCTAGTGAAAACGTAGGTGTCAGTGGTGTAGGGCTCTGGGCCCCCAGCATTTGCCCGAGGATACTGTGTGGTGCCACTGGGCCAGAAAGGTCTGGGTGTACGTTGTCCACTCTTTACATATTCACTGTAAGAAATGATTTACACACAGCAATTAGGTTTGCCATGTAAAGGCTGGCACTGATTTTGCAGTGCTGGTGTGACATCTCTGATATGCAGGTGATGTACTTTCATAGCTTCTGATGTACCCCATCCTAAGCACTTCTGAGCTGGCACAGCAAGCCTTGGAATCAGGCTGTTGGTAAACTGCTTTTAACCCTATTGTATTACAGCACCAATTAGCCTTCTTATTGCGTCTGTGGAAAAGTAACACACTGAAAATAGTTCAAGCTGCTTTTCCCGAGACACTGAACATAAGAAGACTGGCTCTCATTCTTTCACAAGAACCAGGCCTTAGGATTATCACATCTTGACTCAAAGTTGGAGGATATATCTAATATAGAGAAAGAGTTTGCTGTGCTGTGAATTGGTTGTGAAGTCTATATTGTTATTAAGATTTGTCTCTAGCATACTAGCCAATCAGATATTTATATGTCTGCCTTGTCCCTCCTTGCTCACTTGCCTGAAAGGTTACTATTTCAGCCACCAACCTTGTTGTATCCTAGCTGGAGGAAGAGGCAGCTGTTGCTACTGGGCAAGCAAATGAATGAGTGGGAAGGGTCAAGAGTAACATACCAGCATCTGATTTCTCTGGTATGCTAGAGGAAGATATGAATAAAAAGACACAGGCCAGATCTACACCTTGTGTCACATCATTACGATCCCATCATGGTAATGCTATATCCGTCCTGTGCATTTATACCTTGTAGGACACACAATGACATTTGTTGTGGTATTATGGATAATGTGGAATAAAAAGCAGGAAATAACACTACGATGGCAGTATATCAAATGTGTGATATGCCCCAACAGGTTACCAGTGTCCTTCAATACTGCTATTAAGCAGTAGTGTAGATATAGCCACAGTGAGCTCTCTTTATATATCACATGTTTCTTCTGGCAAAGGGGCTTCTTTTCCCCTTAAAAGCTGCACCGGAAGAAGCATAGAGGATGAAAGGAGGTCACTTGCTCTATGTCTGTCTGCCATGCAATTATTTTTCAGGCATTTTCAAGGCCAGGAACTGGCATCCTGTTCAACCATCCTGCTCAACCATATACGTAGTTCTCCTTTTGAAATCAATAGTATGCTAGATCCCAATCCTATGTACATCTACTCAGAAGTAAGTCCCATTGAGGTCAATGGGGCTTGCTCCCCAGTAAACGTGTATAGGGTTGCAGCCTTAACCACTTAAGTTTGGGTAGATCACCCCATGTAATGAATTCTGAAGTCGTCACTGGTGCAGTACCAACAGAAGATTTTAGAACATAGCATAACTACTGTACATATATTTGCTTTAAAGCTCAAAGCCTTCCTTTCCTCAGTTAAAAATCCAGAGTTATAAGAGAGATGAGTCAATACATTTTAAGTTAATTTTACAAAAACAAAGAAGTTTAAAGAGCTAGAAAAATAATATAAGAGGCTAAGTATAGATTTTCTACCATCATCAGCAGATTTGGTAGAAAAGTTAAAGATGATAGCACCAATAAACTCCAAGGGCACTGCATATGCCTCAGTATGCATGAGAAGTGATGAAGATATAAATTTTGGCCAGAAAAGTTGTGTATGTTCCTTGACGCCAAAGCTTCATTTCAACATCTAACAAAAAGTCTTTGGGTTCCTTCACTTGCCGCTGAAGGTAGACAATGCCTGTGTAGGAATTAAGCTTTCTGGTGCTGAAGTGGTTCTCTTCATTTCCTTTGTTGATGGTAAGGATTATGTTGTCTCCAGCATAAGCAGGCGAGGGACCAATTCGGAAAATATGAGCTGGCACGACAATGTTAGTTTGGAAGTTAAGCTGATAGTAAGTGATTCGCAGTGGAGTGTTTTGGCACTCCAGATAGCTGAAGCAGTTGATACGCTCGCATCTCCTGGGAGAAGAGGAAAAGGAAATATTTAGCACTGCAGTAACTGTGATTCGAAAGATATGCATCTGGGTGATTTGTGGAGTCCCAGAAACCTCTCTCTTGTGTTAGGCGGATACACAGCAGAGCTGCAGACTTTGAACGTGCAATTAACAGCTGCTTGTTCTCTTTTTCCAACACTCTTTACACTGATGCAACTGTCAGCATAACAGCCAAGTATTGAAAGATCATGAACCTTCAAAGCCCTTCCTGGAAGCTCTACAATGAGCACATAAAGGGATACAGACAAAGTCATACTGTGTAAGTTGCCTGGATAAGGACTCTGTGATCCATCAAATGCTCAGTGCTCTGATCAGGCTATACAAAATCCTAGAGAGCCATGCTTACAAGGGCTGTAGATTTGCTGTTTTCATTTCAAGGTGTACATAAGGAGCTGCCTTATACTAAATCACAACAGTGGTTCAGGAACCACATCTGTGTCTGGGATGGCTCTACAGAGTCTCAGGCAGAGCTTCCAGGGCAGGCCTTTGGGCAAATACAATGGATGCTCTACTGTCAGAGACCCCATCTTGATTCTCATTATATGATATTATTTTAATCCGTATACTCTTGTAGGAAATTTGTGGAGACTTTGGCGGCCCAGTGCGCACATAATGAGAAGCCGCAATGGGTGAATTTATCCACGGGGCTTCTCGTCGCGGCAGTGGCTGCCATTTTGAATATTTGGGGTGTGGCGAGGTGTGCCATAGCTTCCTGTTACCTGCAAACATGGCAAGGGTGGGTTGATGGAGAGGTTGACAACTGACCCACAGCCCTAAAACAGCCCATGGGTTCAGGGTGGCTCTTCAACCACCCCAACAAGCCACCCTCACCAGGTTCGCACATAATCAGAAGATGCAGTGGTGGGGGCTTGACTGGCAACTTGGTGTCTGTGGGTGCGACAACCCACCATGGCTAATAAGCTAATAAGCCATGGTGGGCTGCAGTGATCATGTGAACTAGGTCTGTATTTCTGGTGTTCTTGGGAGGGTCCCTCTCCGCCATGGCAAAGTCTGCAGGGACAGCAAAGATTGCCTGGGTGGAAGCGAGAGGCAGCATATTTTGTCTTGGGACAGGCTAGACATAGGTTACGTTAGCTGGAATGAGAGTCAGGAATGAGGTATACCAAAGTACATTTATTTTTATTTGATTTATTATTACATTTATATCTTGCCTTTTTTCCTCCATAAGGAACCCAAGGCAGCATATATAAACTTCATCCTCTTCATTGTATCCTCCTCACAAGAACAGCACTGTGAGGTGGGTTGGGGTGAGAGTCTGTGACTGGCCAGTGACCTTCCATGGCTGAGTGGAGACTAGAACCCAGATTTCCTGACTCCCAGTCCAGCACTCTAGCCACTACACCACACTGGTCTCCAAACCATCCAAGGAGCTAGCAGGTTGAGGCAGTTAGAATTTAAATATCGCATCATATACAAAATAAATAAGAAGCAACATTTCAATATGGAATTAGAGATGACAACATATAAAAGACTATCACTAAGAGCCTCAGAATGCACATTAACAGACCCCTTTTAATTCCTAGAATGGCAAGTGGGTGTTCATGCAAGCGAAGCACTGCCCTGTCTCACTGTGCAGTATCTTTGCCCTTAAAGAGACTGGTCCAGTAAAAATAATCACCCATTTTGGTCCCTTGTCCTCTGGAATTAACAATGCCTCTCATTTTGAAGGAAGGCCTTAGAATCTCCTTTTTAAAAGTCATGATTTACTTCTATTTTCCTTCTTTTCCATTCTCAAAATCATGTCATCTAAGCCCAATCTCCACGCTCCCACACAATATAACAGTAATTAACATCAAATTAGGTTTGTACCAGATGTCCATAGGCAAATGTTTTGGTACAAGTGGGGAGGCTTTCAAGGGGAAGGGGCCCAAAATTTCCTCCGCACCTTTCAAGTGCTGACCTGTTTGAATCTGCTCTTTGTCTCTTGCTTCATTGCCATTAAAAACTAGCAAACAGCCATCGGGAACAGTGATCCCAGCCCCTCACGAATTAGGTCGCCAGTGTGTTGGTGTAATGATGCCTCTTAGTCAATTAGATTTGGCTATTTTATGAATGAATGAGTATTTACACCAATAGTATATAGTCAATCAGATTTGCTTCCTGTACTCACTTTGGATGGGCAAATAATTATGCTGCTGTTTACGGCCTTCTCTGAAAAAATGCCTAAAAGCAGGGTGCTTTTTTCAGGGCATGAAAGTGTTAATGAAAAAATGCCCCCCATCCTTGTTTTGGCTCAGTCCCAGCTATATATTCTTCAGAATATCTGAAATATTTGCCTCCTCCCATATGAACCTGTCTGTAGTTTAAGATCTTCTTCAGATGCCCTTTTGCACGTGCTACCACCAAGAGGGGCTAGGTAGTAGGTTGGTGGGAACATGGGATAGGGCCTTCTCTGTAGTAGCACCCCACCTGTGGAACTCTCTCCCAAAGGAAGTTAGGCTGGCTCCTTCTCTATTCAGTTTTAGGCAGGCTGTAAAAACTTTTTTTTAGTTTTATATGGCGTTTTAGTATTTTAAATGTTTTCCCTCCACACCCTGTGTTTAAGATTCTCTCCTGCACTTAATTCTGCTGTTGACGATGTTTTAAAGTTTTAAATGTGTTTTTTAAAGTTTTCACAATTCTAAAAAGTCTTCTTTTTTTACATTAATGCTTTCATGTTGATATAGGTTTTAAGTGTAAGTTTCTGGAGGGGGGCTCTGTGGGGGCTGAAAGGAAGTCATAAATGTATAAATAAAATAAGTAAAAATAAATATATGATCCAAAGAGGTCCCAGTAACATCAGTTGGAATACACTGAAGCAAAAGCCTGGAGACGTTTAGTCATGGCTACTTTAAAAAGTTATCCTTGATGTGATTGCAGTATGCCATCCAAAGAAAGGATAACAAGAGCACTCTCCGCTTGAATTAATAAAAAGAACAGGAACACAACCCATGTTCCTTCATGTTATTTTTATGGTTAGCTCTCAGTTGGCTTTGATGAATAGCATCACTTTGTCTTAGCCTGCTCTGCTCTACAGAAACTGCTGTAAATCCAGTGGACAAATAGTTAGATCAGAGTCTGGGAGACCTGGGATCAAAGCTCCCCTCTGTAACAAACTCATTGTGTGGCCTTATTCAAAGACCTTGAGAAGAGCACAAGTAGCCTTAAACAGGAGCAGTAGGGTTGCAACAGTCAATGATCAAACAAAATAATTATTGTAGAGAATGCTAAAAAACCACCCTGTGATATAGCTGTTGTATATTGGAGGCTGGGGAGGGGGGATTTAGTGGTGGCATGGGTTGGACTTACGTATCAGACACTTTTCTGTAGTTTGGTGGGCACTCAAACAAAAGACATCGGAAGCTGCCTTGGATATTGTAGCAAGACTCTGCTGTTGTACAATTGTGGGTTCCCATTGCACATTCATCAATATCTGGGAATGAAACATATAGGAAAGATTACATAACACAATTATAAAACAGTGTAGCTACAACCTTATTCCAAAACCATGCAAGAAATATCACCTGGATGAACAGACTTTGGGTTAAGTATGGGAAAATATCACTGTGATACATTTCTGTTAACACAAGTGGGGAATGCATGCATTTTGCTTCGATATAATAAAAGTTTAGCATTAAGCCTATCTACCTATTTGTGAATAATTTACCCATTTTGTCCACGGGCTGGCAGCAAGAGCTCACTTGACAGGTATCCTCTCTGATACTTATATTTAAGTTAAATATTTAGTATCACTAGAACTCTGTGATGCAGTTTGCAAAAAAAAAAAAAAAAAAGCACACAGAATATGTACACTTTAAAAATGCATACATTAAAAACCATGCACAAAATGCATTTATTTGCAGAACAAAATCATTGAAAAATCACTTGAAAAAAACGCATACATGTGCAAAAGTGCACAAATTTTTCAACATTTTAAAATGCATACAAAAATGCATTAAAAAAAAAAGTGCCTAAAAAGTTTTTGTGGACTTTAAAAAAAATGCAATCTGATGTGAAAATTGCTTGAATGACCCTGAAAGTGACAACAAAAATTGAGAAACTGAGCAAAATCAGGCATTACAGATCCACCCACCCCTGATAGAATTCTCTACTCCTCAATTAAGATGCAAAAAGACAACCAAAGTCAGTAATTTTTCACACATGTAGGAAGCTATAAAGGTTTGGACTCTTTCCTTTTTGTGGACCTGCTTTTCACTGGCATCTTATTTGGACACATTACTTTCTAAATGGTTGGAAGCATCACATAAGATTCTTTTAAAAGCCCCAAATTGCATATATGAAGCTGCCTGTAATTCCACTGCATTCAAAAAATTTTATTTCCACATAATGTGCTTAAAGATAGAATTAAAGACCATTTTGTTGCTAGGCACAAGAACAATTCTTGAACAATAAGATGACAAAATAAGAAACCGTGGTTCCGAAGATACGGAATACCAGATGCAATGGATCCAGTTCAAGCAGGAAAAAACCTAGCTCAGCTCTTGTAGCCACACAGAAAACTCTCAAATGTCTAGACAGCATTCAGTGGTTTGCAAATAAAATAAATGTTAACAGACAATCCATGTGGCAAAGTACTGTGGTGAAATTTGCCAGTTGTCATACGGGAGACAGACTCCTAAAGAAATACTGTAACCTTCCCTGAGGGTCTAGAATTGTTCTTGCATGGAGTGTGGCTTGGTTTAAAAGCCCAAGGGGAAAAATTAAATATGAAGTCAAAGAGAAGTAAAGTAAATTAAGCCCCTCCTCACTGATTCTTAAAACTAGGTAAAAAAGTAAATTGTTTCCATATGGTCGCAAAAAATATTTACTTCTCCATCTTGGCTCTCTGAAGCTTTACCACACAACTTTGAAAACAATGATCCATAACATACAAACCTACCATGCCAGTTCAAACAGATCAGCTTGAATTCACTAAGCCGTAAAAAGGCCATGAATGAAACAGAAAGGAAAGGAAACAAACATTTATTGGATTTCAGGATGAAATATCCTGGATAAAAAAAATCCTTTCCCTTGCAATCTTCCTACGCATGGTGTGGAAGAGAGATCACATCCTGTTCTGTTCACTGGGCTGTCCAATGTTCAAGAGCTCTGGAGTTCACACATGGTTGTAATGTTTAAATGGGTCTCATGTGCTGGAAATCCAACATGCACAAATCATGTGGCCATTATCTCCCCAAAGTCTGGACACCGACCATCTGATTTGGGCTTATGACCAAGAGAAGTTAGAAGTTAGGTGTGCATACTCTGTTCAGATCTTACTCCGATGCATGGGCTTCAAGAGGTGTCATGGGCAGTATGATTTTGGTCTGCCTCCTCCTCCAAAAGTAAGGAAAAGTTAGGGGACTATCATAGAATATCATGATCCAGGTCATTCATGACTGGGCTACAAAGAAACACCGAAGGACCTTCAGTTAGGTTCATTTCCACATGTACTGTGGTCAAAAACTGTTTTAGACCTCATACACCAATTTTTGAGGCAGTAATTGTAGTACCATTGATATGCTACCAGTGTTATTGGATTCTGTTAAGAAAACAACAAAAAGGAAGAAAGGAAGGAAGGAAGGAAGGCAGATGTTCAGTTTCAGAGACAACCGATTTAAGCATATCAGAGTATTTACATAGCCAAAAGTGCCCCTGCTGTGCTATAGGGACAGTAGCAGTGGTATGTGCCTATGTCAGTCTTCCTCAATTTGGTGTCCTCCAGATGTTTGGGACTATAAGGGTGAAGGGGAGGCTGGCAGCTGCAGCAGTGTTTCCATGGGTGTGGGAGTTGTGGCAGGTACTTGGTGGCCTAGTCAACAGTGGGAGGGGCACCATGGACAGCCTGCCCAACGCTCATCAAAATCTGGACCCAGGCCTATTAAAGCAACACCATTCATAGACATATTCATTATGCTAAGGGATTATCAGGCTTACAGGCTGTAACAGGGAAGCCCACTTTGTCCAGCATAGGGCTGACAAAAGAAAGATACATTCACATGATACGTTCACCACTTGAAAAATATCATCCAAAGTGGAAATGGTCTCCATTGCAAAGTATTATGTTGGAGATGACATCTGACAATATGAGAGTCAAAGAGTGATCTATGATGGCTGACTCATACATGTAAATCATCATTTGATGAAAATGAGGAGAACAATCCTATGACCCCTAGGCAGTTTCGGACAGGGGTGGGTGGGGATAGGATAGTTGGGATTCCTGGATCTGAGGTCAAAGACAGTGCTCCAACTTCAGACCCAGGAGTCTGAGCTCCCCACCCCCTCACAGCTGGCGTGGAGAGAACTGCACCAGCTGCCTCTCTGAGCTCTCAAATGTCAGCTCAGAGAGGAGGGCAAGGGGGCAGTTCTGTGAGCAGGGAGGGGAGGAGACTGGGGTGGCCACCTTACAAACAATCCTGCCCCCCTAACCTCATTCCATCTCGCTCCCCACTACCTCAGCTAAAATGCCTGCCTAGCTAACATGCAGAGCAGGGGGAGCGCAGAGGCGATGACGGCCTCCGCGCTCCTCTGCTCTGCATAGGATGCTCGTCAGCCTCTGAGTGCAAAGGCTGACAGGCATTCAGATAGGATTGCACCTTCAATGAATGATTAAGCTGCACATGTGAATTAGGCCTTACTTCAGTGAACAGTTACTCTGGTCTTTATTGGACCAACTATAACCTCACAAGCAATGCAATTCAGCAGAAGGCAACAAAGGACAAGTGTCTCCAAACTTATCCCCCTACCCAGCTGTCCCCAGCTGGCGGAGAACCATGGTAGGAGGCTATGCCTAGACTTGGAGAACAAGCAAAAGAGCTTTCTTCAGGGGCTCCCCCCAATGAGCCACACACGGGAAACAGAGCTCCATATAGTTCTGCCACTATAATTTCACGTATTGTTATTTTTTATATATATATAAAGGTAATATAGCACACAGGAGACATAATGTGATGTAACAAGGAGACATAATGTGATGCATGAGGGGGATGTGAGGCACTTCAGCCTCATTCTTACCTCGACAAGTCCTCCCGTTTGCCCCCATTGTATATCCTTGATCAGGGCAAGCACACTGATAACTTCCAGGTACGTTGAGGCAGCGGAAAGTGCAGAGAATACCTGCACTTTGTGCACATTCATCAATATCTGGAATAAAAGCAATTACAACCATATAAAGCAACATGATTCTCCAACACAAATGTGCAACAATATTGGTGTAGGAAAATCCAGAATGTACCTTTACAAGAATGGCCATCTTCTGCTAATTGATAGCCTTGCCTGCAGTAACACTGATAGGAACCATAAATATTAGCACATTCTTGACTGCATGGATTGTTGTCACATTCATTGACATCTGTATAAAAAGTGAGTACAGAAACCACATTTATTCACTGGAACCACTGACACACCCCTGTCACTGGCCAGTATTAATTACTGAAAGAAAGGTGAAAATGCCCCACTGTAGACAGTCACTGAATAAGTTGCCGAATGGAAAAATGTCTTGTGTCTTGAAGCAAGAGGATAGATGTCCAGCTTGCACATACAGAAACACATATAATTATATAATTACTCATTTTATGAGTTGTGCAAGTGGATGCAAGCAAGCCAGAGGCTCATCATGTCTTTTTTTGTAATATTTGAGCATGATTTGGATCGTGTCCCACTCCCTGGAAACTGAACATTGGCTGAGGATCTGAGAAGCAGGCCGTTAGGGTTGGTTATGCTGCCTCCTGACTGAAGAGTTTAGGTGATTTATCATTGGCCTAATCAAGTAACTGATTAATTAGCCAATTAAATGTTACTAGATCTGATGGTTACCCAAACCCCTACAAAGTGAAGTTACCACTTATTAGAAGGGAAGACTATACGTGGTATTTTCATTATCATCCCTGGATTACTGTAACATGCAAGAAACAAAAATAGCCTCTAAACAACAAACGAGCTTGCACTTAACTCAAAATTCCACTGATTAAATTTTGCCCACACTGATAGATCAACTAACATTGATTAATCTACTGCTTAAACAAATGGAAGGTTGTAACCCGATTTTTTTCACCATTCCAACATAAAGAAAAGAGATGATGAACCTTGCCTTGAAGCTGAACATTTTTATAACATGTATATACAGACTCACATAGGAGATAGTCACTCATTTTATGAGTTATACAATTGAATGAAAGTAGACCACATGTCAACTAAGGCAGGGCCTCACCACTATAGCTTCCTATATGAAGGGACTCCTAGGAGTGGGATGTTAGCTTATATCTAGGGACTACACAAAACAGAAATGTACCATGAACAATAGATATTGGATAACCACCACAAAGTATCGTTTTTTTAAAACCTAAAAATGCAGGCTTGGATCCAGAGATGTCTTGCATGAGCAGAACGGCACTTGTGCTTGTACAAGGCAGCTCTGCCAAATTCTTCAAATTTTCCTGTCTCACTGCAGTCCTCTATGCTGTTTCAGAGAGTCCCTTGACCAATAGAAGCCATTTATTGAGGGGTGCAGAGGGCTGTGGTTGGGATGACGGAAGCCCCATTGCATGAGTGGAGTTCTGTTCACACTGCTCTGGATCCAACTCATTGTCTTCAATCAGCATACATTTATTAATACTCCAGTTCAAATCAGTGAGAATTATGGGAACAAGGATCAAAATGAGAATATGAAAATGAACAGGAAAAAGGGGGAGAGGCTGAAGGATGAGTACTAAGTGCTTCTATATAGGGTGAGTTTACAAGAAAATGGATTTGCCAGAAACAAAACATACAACTTGGGCTGCAGTCCTATACTCACAAAGTGGGGAGGAAGCCCCATTGAATTCAATGGGCAGAATCCAATGGGGCACTTCCGCCCCTGCCAGTTCTCTTCTGTCCTGCCGATCGCGTTGCACAAACAGCCCCCACTGCTTGGGCAACAGCACTTTAGCGCTCCTGGGGCAACCTGGAATGAACAGAAACGCTTGTTTCTGGAAGGAGGCAAATCACCAGAGCTTGTGCAAAGGAGCTCCACCGATGTGCCTCCTTCCAGAAATAAGCATTTCTGCTCATTTCAGGGCTTCCCCTAGGAAGCACTAAATCTCCCTTGCACAAGTGGTGGTTCCCGCTCATGCAACACAGCCAGCAGGACCCACTGCTTGCACAACGGAATTGGCAGAGCAGAAGAGCATTGGCAGGGCTGAAGGGCCCGTCAGAAACTGCCCGATGGGACTTCTCAGTAGACAGGAAAAGCATTGCACTGTTGGTGATTTCTGAAGTTGCTGTCATGCAACAAGGTTCTATTCAGCTCATTTTAAGGACTTCTATTTTTGCATAGTTCATTCATGGAGGCGTATAAAGTTGACCACAATCAAGATGCTTGACCAAGGAAGTTTTAACTAAAAATAACAGAAACTAACCTTTAGAACAGCAGCCAGAATTATTTACCCTGATTCAATTAAGAAGATCCACACATATAATCATTCTTACACAAGTATATCATTCACCAGATCACCGACACAAATAAGATGCGCATTCAGCTACACATCCAAATGCGCATCTGAGATACACTGTATTGCCTTGAATGGGATGCACAGTCAGATACACGTTTAGTAGTATTTATTTATTTAAAATAATTTTTAAGGCCACCTTTAAGGGTGGAAGCCTCCCAATTTGAATTTGCATCCTTATCTACGTTGTCGCACATGCAGCCGCATGCTAACCTCCCCATCCAATATGAAGTTTGATGTCATCACTACTGCTCATGAAATTATCTGCTCACCAACACAGATCAAACTTAGATCGTTTTTGTCAGTTCAGCACATGAAAAACCACCAATGCCTGGCTTGGATTGTGGCCTCCATACCTATGAAACCCAGCGAAGCTCATATAGCATCCCAGAAAGTAGCCTGTCTACATGTGTTGCTCTCATAGTTTTGTCCTGGAAAAGAGTAGCGAAGTACCTTCACAATGTTTCCCATCATAAGCTAGGCGAAAGCCAGAAGAACAGGAACAATGATAGGACCCCGGTGTATTTTCACATGAGTGTTGACATAGTCGGCCTGGATAATTCCAGCATTCATTGATATCTGGCACAAACACAGAGTGAACACAAACATAAAACAAGGTTGAGAGTCAGGAAGAGAAGAAAATGGCTAATGTGTTGGGGGCTAGGTTGTATAATTGCTTTGATCTCAGACTTGATATTTCCTTATACTTTGTACTCTAATTAGTGTGGACGAATGTTGAAATATAGAAACAGACAATTAGTGCTACGTTAAAAAGGTAAAGGTGTCCCCAACCAGTCGTGTCCGACTCTAGGGTGCGGTGCTCATCCCCGTTTCTAAGCTGAAGAGCCAGCGCTGTCCGAAGATGCTTCCGTGGTCATGTGGCCGGCATGACTGAACACTGAGGTGCACGCTGTTACCTTTCCCGCCGAGGCGGTACCTATTTATCTACTTGCAATTTCTTGCTTTCGAACTGCTAGGTTGGCAGAAGCTGGGACTGAAGACGGGAGCTCACTCCGTCACGCAGCACTCGGGTCTCGAACTTCTGACCTGCCGACCTTCCAGTCTGCAGTTCAGCGCCTTAACCACTAGGCCACCGTGGCCCTTAGTGCTACGTTAGGAATGTACATTCCCTTTGTTTCTGCAGGTTTTCCAGATTTGCACTCTACGTTCTCAGATGTCCATGGAAAGTTGCCTTGTGCAAGATATCCTTGCACTACCAAACAACTTCTGTGCATGCAACTATTTTTAAAATTCCCAAAAGAGAAGTTGTGCAATGGGATGCACATTACAGAGGAGGGTGTAATGTGGGATGTTGGAGAAATCTGCAATGGAATCAAATGAGTTCGAGTTTCTATGAATCTGACTGGCAAGTTCTGCAGCAGACCAGCTTTTCCCAAGATGCATGGATTCAACAGACTTGTGGACCAGATTTTTTTTACTTTCCAAAATGTTATGCAAATTCAATAGGAGAAAAATATGTAAAAAACAACAAAAAAAAGCAGAAAACGTGCATTTTCCCCACAGGCTAAAGCATGAAAATGCACATTTGGGGGGGATTTGTGCATTTTGGATAGAGGATTTGTGCATTTGGGGGGATTTGCACATTTTCTCAACTGTGAATTTGTGCAAATGCGAATTTGTGCAAATTCGGGAAATTGGAAAATATCTGATTCCTGACAATACACGAAATGCAGACAGAACAGATTTTATAAAATCTCCAGGGTATGCTCATAAATGTTGACACTTCCAACATATACAGTACATCCCCAGGGTATGCTCATACATGTTGACACTTTCCGTGGGCAACTTCATGCAGCCTGTAGATTTTAATTTATTTATAAAGAAATCAATTTGCAGTATTGCTTGCACCATGACTTGTACTGTCAGTGCTGATTCTGGATTACGTAGCCACCAAACAAGGCTACCAACAGCAGCAATGAAATCAATATTTTCCAACACTCACAATAAAGCTGCGTCACTGTTTCGGCATTAATCTGTGATTCTTTTTTAAATCCTCTCCAATATATATCCTGCATATATCCTTAGATATGTATTTAAACATGGGTTTTTCTCTAAAAATATTATTTAAATGGATATGTTTTCTGAAAAATAGTGTTTAAACATATTTTGATGCATTTATGATGCAATCCTCCCTGGGAGTAGGCTCAATTAAATATAATGGGACTTATGTCTGAGTAGACATGCATGAAAAGGAAAGGTTCCTCCTGTGCAAGCACCGGGTCATTGCTGACCCCTAGAGGGAAGCTGCTTGTGCTGGCGTTTTCATGGCAGACTGTAGCGGGGAAGGCAATGGAAGGCAAACGGCCCCCCGAAATCCATGGCGGAATGGCCTGCCCCCCGCCCCCCCCATGAATCCTCCCCGGGATGAGACTTACCTGGGGTGGATGTTCCAGATGGCAGCGGCTCCAGCGGTGGCTTTGGCGGCGGTGGCAGCTGGTCTTTCGACCAGCTGCCGTGGCCGCCATTTGCAGTCTGGTCTTTGCCATGATAGGCTATCTAAGTCTTTACGTAGCCTATCACGTCTGGGTAAAAACAAAAACAATGGTGTACGCAAATGGCGGCGGTTACGGCGGTCACCATTTGCGTTCCTTATTTTTCGCTGTTTTAATCTACGTAAATATTTACGTAGGCTAAAACATTGAATAAAAAAGGAATGCAAATCATAGAATCATAGAATCATAGAATCATAGAATAGTAGGGCTGGAAGGGGCCTACAAGGCCATCGAGTCCAACCCCCTGCTCAATGCAGGAATCCAAGTCAGAGCATCCCTGACAAATGGCTGTCCAGCCTCATCTTGAAGGCCTCCAGTGTGGGAGAGCCCACCACCTCCCCAGGTAATTGGTTCCATTGTCGTATTGCTCTTACAGTCAGGAAGTTTTTCCTGATATTCAGCCGGAATCTGGCTTCCTGTAACTTGAGCCCATTATTCCGTGTCCTGCACTCTGGGATGATCAAGAAGAGATCTTGGCCGCCTTCTCTGTGACAACCTTTCAAGTACTTGAAGAGTGCTATCATATCTCCCCTCAGTCTTCTCTTCTCAAGGCTAAACATGCCCAGTTCTTTCAGTCTCTCTTCATAGGGCTTTGTTTCCAGTACCCTGATCATCTTTGTTGTCCTCCTCTGAACCCTCTCCAGTTTGTCTGCATCCTTCTTAAAATGTGGTGCCCAGAACTGGACACAGTACTCCAGATGAGGCCTAACCAGTGCTGAGTAGAGGGGAACTAGTACTTCCCGGGATTTGGAAGCTATGCTTCTATGAATGCAGCCCAAAAGAGCATTTGCCTTTTTTGCAGCCACATCACATTGTTGGCTCATATTCAGCTTGTGATCGACAACAATTCCAAGATCCTTCTCGCTTGTAGTGTGGTTGAGCCACGTATCCCCCATCTTGTAACTGTGCATTTGGTTTCTTTTTCCTAGATGCAGAACTTGGCATTTATCCCTATTAAATGTCGTTCTGTTGTTTTCTGCCCAGCACTCCAGTCTATCCAGATCACTTTGAATTTTGTTTCTGTCTTCCAAAATATTAGCTATCCCTCCCAATTTTGTGTCATCTGCACATTTGATCAGCAGTCCCTGCACCTCCTCCTCCAAGTCATTAATAAAAATGTTGAAGAGCACTGGGCCCAGGACTGAGCCCTGCGGTACCCCACTCGTTACCTCTCCCCAGTTTGAGAAGGTCCCATTGATAAGCACTCTTTGAGTCCGATTCTGTAGCCAACTGTGGATCCACCGGATCGTTGTTTCATCTAGCCCACTTTGAGCTAGTTTGCTCATCAGGATATTATGGGGCACTTTGTCGAAAGCTTTGCTGAAGTCAAGGTATATGATGTCTACAGCATTCCCACGGTCTACAAGGGAGGTTACTTGATCAAAAAATGAGATCAGATTTGTCTGGCAGGACTTGTTTTTGACAAATCCATGTTGGCTTCGAGTAATCACGGCATTGTTGTCAAGGTGCTTCCAGATGGATTGCTTTATCATCTGCTCCAGAATTTTCCCAGGGATTGATGTCAGACTGACTGGTCTGTAGTTCCCAGGTTCCTCCTTTTTACCCTGTTTGAAGATAGGGACAACGTTAGCCCTCCTCCAGTCATCTGGCACTTCCCCCGTCCTCCATGATTTCTCAAAGAGAATAGACAGCAGTTCTGAGAGTTCTTCTGCCAGTTCCTTTATGACTCTAGGATGCAGTTCATCTGGCCCTGGAGATTTGAACTCATTCAAAGTAATGAGGTGTTCCTTGACCATATGCCTGTCGATCTCAAGCTGCAATCCTGCCCCTTCAGCATGTACTTCACCTTTGCCAGCGGGGTCATAGACCCTCTTTTGGGAGAAGACTGAGCCAAAGTAGGAATTGAGCACCTCTGCCTTTTCTTTGTCATCTGTTATCGTTTTGCCATCCTTATTTAATAGCTGAACCACCATTTCTTTCCTCTTCCTTTTACTATGCATGTAGCTGAAGAAAGCCTTTTTGTTGTTTTTAACATCCCTCGCTAACCTCAGCTCATTCTCAGCTTTAGCCTTCCTGACGCCATCCCTGCAATTCTGTGCTATCTGCCTGTACTCTTCCTTTGTTACTTGGCCTTCTTTCCACTTCCTATATGTGTCCTTTTTTGTTTTCAGGTCATCCCTAAGCTTATTGTGAAGCCACATTGGCTTATTCTGTTGTCTTCCACCTTTTCTTCTTGTTGGAATTGCTTGTGATTGTGCCTTGAGAATTTCCTTTTTTAAAAGCTCCCACCCATCTTGGACTCCTTTTCTCGTTAGCATTGCTTGCCATGGGACCTTACTGATCATTGTTCTGAGTTTATGAAAATCAGCTTTCCTAAAATCCAGGGTACGCATTTGATTACACTCAGATTTTGCTTCCCTTAGAACCAAGAACTCAAGTACAACATGGTCGCTTTCCCCCAGAGTTCCTGTAACTGCTACTTTATCCACTAAGTCATCTCTGTTGGTTAGGATCAAGTCAAGGATAGCCGATCCTCTAGTTCCTTTCTCTACTTTCTGTAGGAGGAAGTTATCCGCCACACAAGTCAGGAATTTCCTGGAGGGGCCATGTTTTGCAGAATTTGTCTCCCAACAAATATCGGGGAAACTGAAGTCCCCCATTACTACTACATCATGCTTCCTTAAAACATTGGCTATTTGCTTTTCAAAAGTTTCATCCTTGTCTTCTCCTTGATTGGGTGGCCGGTAGGAGACTCCGACCACCAGGTTCCTTTTATTCTTTGCTCCATTTATTTCAACCCAGATGCTCTCGATGGGGCTACCAAGCTCCTCCTCCTGTATTTCTGTGCAGAGATATGTATTTTTCACATACAGTGCAACCCCACCTCCCTTTCTGTTCCTCCTGTTCTTTTTGAACAAGTTATATCCTTCAATTGCTGTATTCCAGTCATGAGAGTCATCCCACCAAGTCTCAGTTATACCTATCAGGTCATAATTTCCCTCTTGTATTAAGAGTTCAAGTTCGTTCTGTTTGTTTCCCATACTCTGGGCATTAGTATATAGACACTGAAGACCCTGTGCTACATAGTCTGGCTTTCTTCCTACATGTGTCTGAAGACTATTATTGGGTGCTATCAGAGCTGTTCTCTCCATTGCAGTGCATGCGCCTATGTCCATCGTTACCCTCAACATTACATCTCCCTTCCCCGTAGGATTCAGTTTAAAACCCTCCTGATGAAGTTCTTCATGCTGCGGCCAAACACATTCTTCCCATCCTTTGTGAGGTGCAACCCATCCCTAGCCAACAGCCCATCTTCCAGGAAGTATAGCCCGTGGTCCCAGAATCCAAATCTCTCTCGTCGGCACCACCTTCGTAGCCAGTCATTCACCCAGAGTATTTTTCGTTCCCTTTCTATCCCTCTTCTAACTACTGGAAGGATGGATGAGAAAACTATCTGGGCCCCAAAGTTCTTGAGTTTCCTTCCCAAAGCTTCAAAGTCTGACATGATCTCTTCGTAACTCCGCTTGGCGGTATCATTTGTTCCCACATGGATGAGAAGAAAGGGATACTTGTCAGTGGGCTTTAAGAGTGCAGGCAACCTTTCAGTGACGTCTCTAATCTGTCCTCCCGGGAGACAACATACCTGGCGAGTCCATGGGTCTTCGCGACATACTTGGGTCTCGACCCCACGCAGCAAGGAGTCTCCCACTACTACCACTCTTCTCTTCTTCTTCTTGTAGGCCTGGGTTTCATCGCCTCTGTTTGACTGACCTTTAGCCTCTTGCTCATTCTCATGCAGGTTCCCCTGTGATTCTTCCTCTGCAGGCTGTCCTCCAGTCTCATCTGCAAGTACCTGGAATCGGTTCCACAGCTCCACTGCTTCCACCGGTGCAGAGTGGCGTCTAGTTCTTCTTCTCCTGTCACCCTTTTCCAAGGAGTATCCTCTATTCCATTTTTCTTCACCTCAGCATTTCCCACTGCCTCATCTTGCTGTTGCTCTTCAAGCTTCTGGTCTGCCCTTTGCTATAAATAGCACCCACTACGCTATTTGCGTTCCCCCTTTTTTTTTTGCCGTAATAGTCTACGTAAATATTTATGTAGACTAAAATGGCAAAAAATAAGGAATGCAAATGGCGGCCGCTGTAGCCGCTGCCATTTGCGTACGCCATTAGTTTTTTTTTACCCAGATGTGATAGGCTATGTAAAGACTTACGTAGCCTATCACGTCTCCCTGGCTGGATGCAAATGGCGGCTGCTACGGCAGCCGCCATTTGCGTCCGCACCAGCCAGTCCACAGCTGGAAATCCAGCCTGGCCGGCTGCTCCACGGAGCAGAGCCAGCCATCGAGGATTCCGGTGGGGAGCACTGGATCGCCTCCCCCCCTCCACGAACAGAATCCGCGAAAAGGTAAGTGACTTTCGTACATCCCTATCAGGTTGTGGGGAGAGTTCCGGTTACAATACTGCCGTCTACCACTATTGAACTGCTGAGAACTGCATCACAACATTCAGAAGAGTGACAAATCTGATGGACAGGTAAGTTCTGATCCTCCTAGTAGTCCAAGGGGTGCAGATTAGGCCATTACACATAGGAATTTGCAAAGATCGAATTCCTCACACATTCCTCAGCATGCATCCCTGTTTCAAATGCCTTATGAGTTTCACCTCTATTCTTCCTGCAGACGTGGTGGGGGGAGGTTTTTATTTCACTCTTGCTATTTGCAGACAATTCCTCAAGTTTGCATAACATGTTCCTCATTTATTTTTTCTCTCTGACTAGCATACGTGAGAGGTTGCACAACTAGCTGTTTTTTCTTCCAATTAGCATGCTCAAGTTTTCAGATTCAGCTGACAATAATCCCCCGGCTGAAAAGTAATTTGCGTAGAATTGGGCTTAAGCGGGATCCATGCTACAAATCTGCACAAGTAGACCTACAATGTCCACATCCAGAAAATGAACCTGGTGGATTACCACATCGGTGTTCCTAACTATTGGGGCCTATTTTCTTGGAAAGTATCGAAATATTTAGTGAGATAGATAGATAGATAGATAGATAGATAGGATCCAGATTTAGGCATGTGCAACTGGGTTGGTGGAAGCGGACCTGCCTGCCTTCTCCTCCCCACAGCAGTGCATCCAGCCCCCTGAAAATGCTACACAAGCAGTCAGGGGACCCTACTGAATGAGGTCAGCTGTGGTGGGTGGGGTGGGGAGAGCAGATCCCCCCAAATCAGGTGGAAACACCTTCTGTGAGGAGAGCCCTTCCAACCACAGAAGGCAGATCCTGGATTCAACCCAATTCACAGGAGGGAGAGCAAGGGAGGGAAGGAGAGGGAGAGAGAACATTTAACTTATGGGTAAGGAATGGATTGAGCTAGGGATGTACGAAAGTCACTTACCTTTCCGCAGATTACGTTTATGGTGGGGGGGAGGTGTTCCATCCCTCCTCCCGGAATCCTCGACGGGGGTAGAGGCGATCTGTTCCTCCCCCCCGGAATCCTCGACGGCTGGCTGTGCTCCGCGGCGGCTCTGCGGAGCAACCGGCCAGGCCCAGCCCAGGCCCGAGCTGTCTGCAGCCGGATTTCCAGCCGCGGAGGGCTCTGGGTAACCCCCCCCAAAAAACGCATATGCAAATGGCAGCGGCTACGGCCACCGCCATTTGCGTTCCTTATTTTTCGCCGTCTTAGTCTACGTAAATATTTACGTAGACTATTATGGTGAAAATAAAGGGGAACGCAAATAGCGTAGCGGGCGCTATTTGCGTCCCTTTTTGATTCGCCGTTTTAGCCTACGTAAATATTTACGACTGGGGAAGGCAATGGCAAACCACCCCGCTATAGTCTGCCATGAAAACACCAGCGTAAGCAGGTATCCCTCTAGGGATCAGTAATGACCCGGTGCTTGAACAGGAGGAACCTTTCCTTTCCTTAAGGAATGGATTAGGTTGACCCCAATCAACTGTCCACACTTGGAATAAAATGTGGACATATTCTCAATAGTGCTTCTCATGAACAGAAGAGCTGGTCACTGTGACTGAAGGTGGTTTCAGGAACAATTCTATTCTCTCCTTTGAGCTCTAGTGGTTTGTGGACTTAATAATTGCACTGGAAACAGCAGCACATAAACACTGGCCTGAGGTCTATGTCTCATCAGTCAGCAATAACATCTCCTCCTGTGGTGTACATACCAATACAGGTTCTGCTGAACGAATCATACTGATATCCCATCTTGCAGCCACAGCGGTAAGCTCCAGGTAAATTGTGACAAATCTGTCCATCTCCACAGCGGTGTACACCAGTCTGGCATTCATCAACATCTACAGAAGCAAAAGGTAGCAATTACTCTCACCACGGTGGGCCAAGCTGATGGTCACTCTCTGAATATCACAGTTTGCAGGCAGCTGGATTGAATGAAGAAATCTGCATCCTGAAAGTCAAAATGGAGCCGAGGCACTGTTAATTTTTTCCTAGTGCTGCAGGAAAAGCGATTAGCAATCACTAGTTCCCTTTAGCCAAATGGGTTTCATGCAGTTCCATGCTTGTCATGGACAAACACAGTGTTTAAATGCAGCTTGCACAGCCCTAGAGTGCATGCTGTGTTGGTTCCAAGCAACAAAAGAAGTTGTACCCTTGATGTTCTTATAAGCAGCGACATTTATATCAACATTCTCCTCTGTTATTTGTGATGCTCTGATTTATTAAACCACCATTTCCCTACACGCAGATATACCCATGATGTATGAAAGCTTCAAACTGTTGGAGCTGCCACCCTATTATAGCCATGTACCACTATTCCAGATAGCAGTATGTAATGTGATGGGAGGAATGACACTTCCATAGCTTCCCTATACAATCAGATTTACCTGTAGACAAGTATAGCTGGGGTTCACACCACATACTAACACACACTCAGTGTCTGAATATGGGTCATTGCTGAACTGTGGCTTGTTTGCTGAACTGTGGGTCAGCGTGTTGTCTGAACCCAGAACATTTTCTGCAGGGTGGCTTGTTAACCATGCAGTGTGGCTTATTTTTCTTTAGGGATGGTGGAGAATTTCTCCACGAATCTTGGGGAGGCTGAATGCCAACGCATTCGGGGCCCCGAAATTGGCAGTGAAATTCTCTGCCCCCCCGCCCCCCCCCCCAGGATGGGACTTACCTCATGCGAATGTCCCTCTCGGCGGCGGGTCCCGGCGGTGGTTTGGCAGCGGTTCGGCGGGGGCGGGGGTGGCGGCCGGTCTTCTGACCAGCTGCCGCCGCCGCCATTACAAAGTAAATGTAAAAAAGAAAACACACACTAGATTTCCAAAGTCAGCCATGATAGGCTACATAAATCGTTACGTAGCCTATCACGGGTGACTTTGAAAAAAAAAAAGTGTGTATGCAAATGGTGGCGCCCTTGGGCGCCGCCATTTGCGTTCCTTATTTGGGCCTGGGTAGTCTACGTAAAGATTTACGTAGACTACGGCAAAAATAAGGGCAACGCAAATAGCGCTGCCCTTATTTTCGCTGTAGTCTACGTAAATCTTTACGTAGACTACCCAGGCCCAAATAAGGAACGCAAATGGCGGCGCCCATAGGCGCCGCCATTTGCATGCGCACTTTCCCCCCCCCCAAAGTCACCCATGATAGGCTACATAACGATTTACGTAGCCTATCATGGCTGACTTTGGAAATCTAGCCGTGATAGGCTATGTAAATCGTTACATAGCCTATCACGTGTGTGTGTGTGTGTGTGTGTGTTTTTACATTTACTTTTTTATTTTGCAGCCGGGGAGACAGGGTGCTCCTCCCCGGCCTGAATTTCGGAGGCGAGGGATGGGGCGCCTCCTCCCCGGCCTGAATTTCGGCCAGGCGGGGCACCTCCCCCCCGGCCTGAACTTTGGGGGGAGAACCGAAGCGCCTCCCCCCCACCGCGAAGCAAGCTGCGGGACCAGGTAAGGGACTTTAGTCCATCCTTATTTTTCTTGAATAAGCCACCTTGAGAACCCATGGTTTGTTTTTGGGTGGTTCGGGGTGGTTAATAAGCCACCCTGCAGAAAATGTCCTGGGTTTGGACAACATGCTAACCCATGGCTCAGCAAACAACCATGTTCTACAACAACCTGCACTCAACAACTGAGTGTGACTTAGAGTGTTGTGTGAACCCAGCCATTGTTGGTTTCCCTAACCAGAACACCAATTATCATCTGTCAATGACAGACATCAATCACATATTAAATACTTTAATACTTAGAATTAAGAAGTGCAATTATTATAAAATTTTGGTGGTGCTTCTGGGGGATGATATTTGTATATTAATGCTGATATTCCTCTTGGTGATAGTATAGCCATTTTCTCACACTACCTGCTATAACCAGAAGTCTGCCAGACTGAGCTACCTTGTTTTCTTTTTCTAGGATTATTTAATAGATTCCACATCCCTTTAACCTGGATCCTAAACAGACTCTGATCTCCTCTCCTCTGACAACTTTCCGCTAAGAGAGAACTAATATCACCTGTTCCTAGACTACTGACCTTTCCTTATTATGACTAAGCTCTAAGCCTTTATTCAATTTGAATTGTGGCCAAAATACCATTGGGTTTCTTAAAAAAAAAAAAAACACTACTTATCACATTAGGTCAGTAACTATGCTAGATCCTTGGAGGTGGGAAGCTGCTACTAATAGAGGGTGATTCCCCCCCCCCCTTGGACATCAGCAGGGAATTTCCCATATAATATTAGATAGACGCTAGCTTTGCTCTCTGATGAAAGTAACAAGCTTTTCTGGATGTCTGCCAATGAGCTTTCTCTGCTTGGTATTTTGTTACTTGCATTATAATATTCTTTAGCAGAATGAGCAGAGAGATTTGAAAGTCTCTACATTTTATAAGAAAGGGGTACATTGGCTTTCTTTCAGTTCACCTATTCCTGCTTTGGCCTTTAGTGGCAATATCTACCTCTCTGGATATAAGAAGCAGCTACTCTAATTAGAACGTTGACAAGAAATTTGGCTACTGTATTCTCTTGTATGTATTAAAAGTCACCCTGTGGTGAGGTCTGAATGTCAGAAGCATATTAGTTGAGCCCCCAGTTCGAAGGGAGTGGATCTAGGTGCAACAAAAAATTCGCTCTTCTGTTCTAATTGAATAGCCTGTTCTTGGTTTCTGGATATTCTATAGCCCTATGGGTGTTCACTTGAACATGCATTGGCTAAAAATGAGTAGGGGGTGGGGTGTGCACATGACCCCCCCCCAAATTCCTGTGTATTAGACCTTCACGGAGATCTAAAGTAGGGTTGTGCACGGACCCCCCGATCCGCTTTGGATGCTGCTTCGGACACTCCTAATCAGTCCCGCTTCAACTCAGACCAATTCGGACCCCCTCCGCTTTGACTCGGTTCCGGATCTGAAGTGAGATTCGGATATCCGGACCGCTTGGTTTGGGCGTTTTCCCATTGACTTGCATGGGAAAAGACAAATGGCCATAACTTTTTAAGTTTTCATGATAAATATATGAACCTCTCTGCTGATATGGAGGGGATCCCACCTGCCAAATTTCAGACAGTTTAGCCCAGTACTCTTTGTGCTAGGTGCAGCTGAACTTTGAGTTTTTCCACAAGAGCTCTCAAAGCAAAAAGCTTTACCTCTCAGTGCCATGCCGCTGCCTCCTGCCTGCTCAGCTGTCTATGGCCATGTTTCCATGAGAATGGAAGGAGAAGCTAATGGAGGAGTACTGGATTTTAATTTAAAAGGAATCAGCTTTGCTGCAATGTGGTCCACGTAGGGCTTCACAAGAAGGTTCTCCATACCAGTAAAAATCGCTTCACAGAACTTACTTCCTGGTGGGGGTGGGGGTTGGAGTGAACATCATCTGACTGGCAGGAGCTGCTCAACCAATAAGAGAGGCTTCCCCCCTCTCCCTCCCTTTCTCCTTTCCCCTGAATGTCCAGATGCACCTGCATTTCAGGAGCAAGCCTCATTGAGCACAATGGGAGTTACTTCTGAGTAGACACACATATGCTCGTGGTGGGAAAAAGAGCAGTAAACACAAAAGGCACTGGGTAAAATGAGGATCCAAAAAATCAAAATGGGATCCTCCTGATTTCATATGATT
Source organism: Heloderma suspectum (assembly GCF_057233095.1). Taxonomy (NCBI): domain Eukaryota; kingdom Metazoa; phylum Chordata; class Lepidosauria; order Squamata; family Helodermatidae; genus Heloderma; species Heloderma suspectum. The sequence continues at coordinate 294,488,918 of NC_139459.1, read as the reverse complement.
TTTAAAGGGAAGACCCACAAAACCACTGTCCAATCACAAAGCACATCTGCCTCCATGGACTGAAGCAGAAAAATCCTGGATCCACCACTTGTGGGTGCAGCCATGGTGGAAAAAAATGGATTTGAGGCAGGGATCCTTAAGGATACTCATGATTTTTACAAGAAAGATACCCCCAAACACCGTCATATCGCACAGCGCATCTATGCCCATGGACTGAGTGACAAAAAACATAGATTTGGGGGCTTTATAGCATGTCATGTTATAAAGCCATGGATAAGATGCCCAATTCAATATGTATTCTCTGAATTTTTACATTGGGTGCCCGCTGCCCGCCCCCCCCATCAAAGCACAGAACTCATCTTTGTCCAAGTATGCAAACTAAAAATCTCAGATCTGCTGCTTCCCAGCAGATCCCAAATCTTCTGCTTCACCTCAAATGGTATGAAAAATCATATGAAATCAAGAGAATCCCTGCCTCGGATCCCTGTTTTTGGCCATGGCTGTGCCCACAAATGGCGGATCTGTGATTTTTCTGCTTCAGTCAATGGAGGCAGATGTGCTCTGTGATTGGATGGTGGTTTGGGGGAGTCTCCCCTTTAAAAACCATATGAAATCATGAGGATCCCTTTTTGATTGCATGGATCCTTGCTTTACTTTCTTCCAACACAAAGATGGAAACCAGCCCCTATTTTAACCCTCAGGATCTCTATAATGAAAGAGTGCTGTGCCTTGTCAATTGAGAGGGTAAATAGCTTGTGGATTTACCCCAAGGCCTGCTAGCCATCTCCTGCTTATGAGGAGGAGACAGCTAGCAAATGGTGGGGATGTGCGCCCCACCTCCTCCTCCTGCCTGCCTGGGCAATTCACAGTGCTTTTTGCATATAAGTCTATGTGCACATAGACTGCCAATCGCCATGTTTTTTAAGAACATGGTGATCATGGTGGAGGCAGAGGAACTGGCAAGCAGAGCAGGGGCTGGGGGGGGGGGCTTTCTCATTCCTCATATCCCTAAGTAACACCACCAGAATGATCTGTGTCTCTGAAATGCAACTGTTTTTCTCCAGTTATTCAATCTCCCCCCCCCCTCCACCACTGTCTCTAACTGGAGATTGCTGGGTTATGTTAAGCCCTGATTTGACAACTAGAGTTTACATTCGCCAAAGCTCCCTTCCCACCTTCCTCTTCCTCCTCAACCCTTTGCTGAATTTTCTGAAGTTGATACTTTTGGTGCCAGGCTGTCTGTGTTGCTCAGAACAAATCACCAAGTCAGATGAGGCACTTTGTATACGAGCTGCTTCAGTCCAGGGTGCTTCGTTGCTATTCTGCTCCACCTCGTACCACACGGAGGCACCTCCAAACCAGCCCGCTTCAACTCGCTATTCGGGCTTCGGACCGAAGCGGTGCACAGCCCTTGTCTAAAGACCCTGAGAAGGTCTAAAAGGAATTTTAAACTAATTTGGTTGAATGAAGGTAGAAGCCTCCCACAATCAGGAACGTTGCTTTATCAAGTCTGAAGAAATGCCCTTGAATACTGGGAGATTGAGCACAAGCATGCATATGCACCGGTGCCCCCTACTCATGTGATCGGATGAGTTTATATTTCTGTCAACTTGCAAAACCCCACTGAGAATAAGTTTGTAAACCGATTTGATCTCATTTTGCATGGAAAGACAGCTGAAAAATATTCTATAAATAAGTGATATAAATAAATATCTGTAGTGTTGAAATTCATAGGTAACTTGGGTATGGCTAGAAATGTTTCCTGACCATTAGTGTTTTATCTTTTTTCTAATCTAAAGGTAAAGGTAAAGGTGTCCCCAACCAGTCGTGTCCGACTATAGGGTGCGGTGCTCATCCCCATTTCTAAGCTGAAGAGCCAGCGCTGTCCAAAGACGCTTCCGTGGTCATGTGGCCGGCATGACTGAACACCGAAGTGCACGGAACGCTGTTACCTTTCCCGCCGAAGCGGTACCTATTTATCTACTTGCAATTTCTTGCTTTCGAACTGCTAGGTTGGCAGAAGCTGGGACTGAAGACGGGAGCTCACTCCGTCACACAGCACTCGGGTCTCGAACCGCTGACCTGCCGACCTTCCAGTCTGCAGTACAGCATCTTAACCACTAAGCCACTGTGGCCCCATATTTTTCTAATCTACCTTCTTGTAAATAAGACTAACAATGTATAAATCGAGAACTGAAATCATGAATGTTTTTTTATTAAAGTTCTGTGTCTTTGCTTCTCTCCTTGCATCAGAGCAAGCATTAAAAAGTTAATTTTAATACAGATTTAAAGCTGCAAATTAGCAACTTTAGTTGCCATTAATTCATTTGTTCAGCCCTTTGATTAGTTTCTGTGAAATTGCGTGTTCCCACGTGTTCTGCCTTTAATTAGGTCCAGAACATTATTCAGTCATAAGTGCACCATATTTCATGATAGCTACAGTATTTTTCAATTAAATATAGGAGGAAAGTGCTGCTAACCAATCTACTGAATTAGAGAAATTGAACATTATTGGGAAGATGAATTCTCTAAACAAAAAGAAGCAAGTGCACAGACTCAGCTCTGCTGCAAAGACTTGTCCAGATGATCTATTTCTATTACCGTAATCCAATCAGAAACCTAATTATCCACTCTGATGCCTCTTACAAAAGAAAAGAGGAAATTGGAACCACAATGTCTTTGGGTTTTGTTGTTTGTACTCCTCCCTTATTTAAAGAAACCATACCAGAGCATTAAAACTCTAAGCAGAGGTGGCTCACTTACATGCCCAGAGGCACAAGGCTTTCATATGCTGTATCTTACTAACATTATAATGAACCATAAAGTTCCCAAATGGACCACAGTTCGGATTTCTGTCTTTTGAAAATATGCCAAGTTTCTAAACGAATTCTGACTGGTGGCCAGTGAGGTTGGGCAGATGTAGAAAGTAGCAGATGTCACTGAGCAACAACCACAGTGGTCAGTGCCAGTTCCAGGTTTTTGAGGACTCTTGGGCAAGACACCCACAGTGGGCCCCCTCCCCTAGTGAGTCTACCTTCTCTCCACCATGTTCACCAGCTGCTGTTGCTCCTCATCCGCTCTCTCATCATCGCTACCACTTTCTTACTCGACAGTCATTTGCAATCACAAAAGTGTACAGGAGCGCATTTTCTCCAAAAACGTTTGCAAATTCATCAACCTGCATTTGCGTTCATAAAATGTGTGCTTGAAACAGGTACAATTTCCTCAAAATGCACAACTTCCACAAAATGTGCAACTTTTAAAGGATGCGCAAATTTTTAAAAATGCACAACTTTCTTGAGATGCAAATTTTCTCAAAATGCACAGCTTTCTCAAAAACCACAGCTTGTAACTGTGTAACTTTCTCAAAAAGCACAGCTTGTAAACACCCATGCTTTAGTCCATGGAAAAAAATTGCATAATTGTCCTGTTCACACAAAATGACCAGCAATTGCAAGCATGAGCACAAATCAAGGAGAGACTAGCAGCAAGTTGATGTTCAGAGAATCTCAGAAAGCTTAACTGTCACTTGTTCATCCCACACTCTTCAACAATGGCTGTTGCTTACTGGCCTCTGCCCCACCATGCCAACCAATCATGTTTGTACCATGAAAACCATGTAATGTATTTGGAAACAAAATTAAATTCAAGATCCAACCTGCCTCCAGTAACTGTATCAACATCACCATTAATATTGCACTATCAATGTGCATCAGTGTGTTTGATAAAGTACATGATCAATGTACTATGTTGTCTATTGTACATGCAATTAAGTTACTAAACAGACATTTTTTCTAAGCTCAAAACAGATTTTAAAAATTAAGGGCTCTTTTGCAGGTCAATTAATTTTATTTTATTTGTACCCTGTCTTTCTACCCAAAAAACGACACTCAAGGCAGCTTACAGAACCAACTAAAACTGATTAAAACAATACAGTCAAAACAAAACCATTACCAAAAAATAAAATTATATATTAAAAATGTCCCCCGACCCAACAGACCCACTTTCAGACTAAAGGCCTTGTTTTAGAAAGTGGTCTTTGCCTGCCAGCAGAAGGATAACAAAGAGGGGGCAAGCATAGCCTTCTTTGGGAGGGAGTTCCGTAGCCTGGGAGCAGCCACTGAAAAGGCCCTCCCTTGGGTTGCCGCCAAACTCTAATCCAAACAGTCAGGGGTATTGAACTTTTTGCAGCCCAAGGTCCGAATCCAATTTCCAAGAAGCTCTCAGGAGCTACATTCCAGTAGTGAGCAAAAGAGATAGAGTCCAAATACAGGAAAAAAACAGTTTATTGTAGCTTGAAGCCCTTACTTCCAGTCACTAAACCTTAAGAGAGACATTTCAACCTTTTACAAGGGGGGGAGTGCAAAAGCTGGAAAACCACCAAATGATAGATGGTTGGAGTAAAGGGGATGGGGCCAGGGGAAGGGGGCCTGGTGCTCCGGGCAACTCTGGAGGGTCAAACTGGGACCCCAGGTAGGCTGGATTTTGCCTGCAGGCTTCAAGTTCGACACCCCTGCTGCTGGCGGTAACAAGGATGAGAGTTACTACTTTTGTCAGACAATACCACCTGAGGAAAAGTAATTCCCAGTGAGAAGCAATGGTATTCAGTAAAGCATTTCGCTGCCAAGACCTCATGAGTTTGGCAGACCTGCTATGACCCTCACTTGCTCAAATCGATCTTCAGATATAGCAAGTGGGGAAAGCATGAGGGCAAATGTCCTTTTGGTGGCAGCGAAGGTATTCTGTCACAAGCCAGAACAGTATTTAGATGTCATCACCAGCATTAAAAATGCTTGCAACAAATCCTTCCATGTATTTATGGGAATTTAGGATATGCATATGTATAGAAGCATCTCAAAGCACCATTTGAATTTAGCTATGAGAGTTTAAGGATGCATCAAATCCATGCAAATAGTCAGCCAGGTTCCTTGATCTGAGCCTTACCAACACATCGAGTTCCGTCTTCACTTGAATGATACCCTCTGCTGCAAATTAAGAGGTTCCTCTGACAAGTATAAGACCCAACGGTATTGATGCAGTTGAATCCAGCTTTACATGGCTCAGGAAGTGATGTACATTCATTAATGTCTGTGGAAAAGAATATATATATATATATATATATATATATATATATATATATATACATACACATCAGTATCTGCAATTAAATTAATCAGAGACCCATCTTCCAGCTGTTATTCCTTTCTTATTCATTTGGCTTTGATATATTATGCAATAAATCCCAGGCTGATGAAATCTTTTAAGCCAACATTTAGAAAAATAACATTATGTAACTCTAACTTAATTTTAATTTTTTTTTAATGGAAATGATTTTTACAGTGGGGGGATAGTGCATCTTTAAAGACAATTAAACATGATCAAATATGGGTGATATAAAAGTATCTGGAGCTCATTCACTTAGGAATATATTGTCTGAGCTGAACTCACCAACACAGTTACCCTCTGGATCTTGTAAAAATCCATCCATGCATCGTTGCTTTGATTCACAATAGAATGATCCTTTTGTATTTTGACATACAAAGTTTATCTTGCAGCTGTGAGTTCCTCTTTCACATTCATCAATATCTTAAACATAAACAAAAACAATTTATTTAGCCAAAGATTTTCTCATTCTTTTGTAGCAGCATTTAGCTTCTCTGAGCTCCTCAATTTGTTCATGCACATATGTAAGCTCAAAAAATTAGGTGGGTGCACTTTCAGAGGGTGACTCTACAATGAGATGCTACAGTGATGGACATCACCACTGTTAAATGCCAGAGACCCAGCTCCACTGTAAAAGGTATTACTTCCTATATTACAGACGTGCAAACGTGGAGCAAAATATATGCAACCTCTGCTGTGGCTAGCCCTTTACTAAATACACTAAAACTTTGATGTGCCTTTTCACTTCATGTCAAAAAAGCCATTTTGAGAATATTTAAAGAAAGCTAAGCGATGAGGAAGCCAAGCATTCCCATTTTTAGCAAAATCAATTTATGCAAAAATCCAAAGAGAGATGCCTCCTGCTGTTAGGTATCAGAGTCATATCTTGCATTCTTTCAGTTGTTTCTTGGATCATCAAGCCTTTTTGCCAAGAAAAGAGGAAAAGGCATCTAGAAATAATAATGACTAATCTACTCCTAATAGAACATCATATGCAAAAGCACAAGAATGAAAACAAGTAATCAGTTATTGCTTATTATAGGGATGCTTGAATTTTAGGCCTAGAGGTAGGGATGTCAGAGAATTTCTCCATGAATCTCTGGGAGGCTGAATGCCAATGCATTCGGCCCCCCGAAATTGGTGGAGAAACGCTCTGCCCCCCCAGCCCCCCCCCCCCGGATGGGACTTACCTTGTGCGAATGTCCCTGGCGGCGGCAGCCGGTCTTTCGACCGGCTGCCGCCGCCGCCATTTCCAAGTAAAACAACAACAACAACAAACGTGATAGGCTACGTAAAGATTTACGTAGCCTATCACGGCTAAATGTTCAAAAAACACTGTGATAGGCTACATAAATGTTTACGTACCCTATCAGGGCTGACTTTGAAAAAAAAAAAAAAGCGCGTATGCAAATGGTGGCGCCCATGAGCGCCGCCATTTGCATTCCTTATTTGGGCATGTGTAGTCTACGTAAACATTTATGTAGACTACGGCGAAAATAAGGGGAATGCAAATAGCGTTCCCCTTATTTTCGCCGTAGTCTACGTAAATGTTTACGTAGACTACACGTACCCAAATAAGGAACGCAAATGGCGGCGCCCATGGGCACCACCATTTGCGTACGCACTTTTTTTTTTCCCCCAAAGTCAGCCCTGATAGGCTACGTAAACATTTACGTAGTCTATCATGGCTGACTGCAGGGATGCAAACGGCGGCGGCTATGGCCGCTGCCATTTGTGTCCCGGCAGGAGAAGAGGTTTCGCGGCCGGAGGGACGGGGCGCCTCCCCCCCAGCCAGAATTTCGGCTGAAGGGACGGGGCGCCTCCCCCCTGGCCAGAATTTCGGGGGGAGGGACGGAGCGCCTCCCCCCCACCGCAAAGCAAGCTGCGGGATCAGGTAAGGGACTTTCATCCATCCCTACCTAGAGGCCAGATATTAATTTGAGGACCATTTAGATACCTGCTTTGTCATCTTTAATATGCTATATTTGAAATGACCTAGCCTATTAAAGATGCTTTAGAAACCATGTATCGAGAAATGCTCCTCGGCAAGTGGAGAAGCCCTGCCATGCTCTAAAAATAACTTCCCATGAAATCATAGCTTTGTAAGGTAATTAATGATCACTGACTTGACCCCTGCCATATCCCCCCACACACACACACACATAACACCCACACACATAACAGGACCAGCATACCATGCCCCAAATCACTTAATGATTGGTCCCAATGGCTTCACATAGATATTAAACAGCATTGGGGACAGGATAGTACCCTATGGAACCCCACTGCACAAATGCTAGGGAAGAGGTGACATATCGTTGCCTAATGCAACTCTCTGACAACAACCTTGCAGGTAGGAGTGGAACCACTGCAATACAGTGCCTCCCAGCCCCAACCTGGTCCAAGAGGATACCACGGTCAATGGTAGCAAAAGCTGCTGAGAGTGCAAAGAGAATCAAGAGGGTCACATTCCCTCTGTCTCTCTCCCTATGCAGGTCATCCATCAGGGCAACCAGGGATGATTCTATCCCCAAACCAGGCCTTAAAGCCCTTAATCCAGATTGGAACTGGTCTAGAATCTAGATTATCTAGACTCTAGATAATCTGTTTCCTCCAAGAGTGCCTGGAGCTCAGCTGCTATCACCCTCTCAAGCACTTTACCAAGAAAGAGGATGTTTGCTACCAACCAGTAGTTACCATGTACCTCTGGGGCCAGGCTGGGCTTTTTCAGGAGCAGACACATGACTGCCTCTTTAAGGTGAATATAGGCCCTACACATGTACAACCAGGTGAATGGGGACCTTACTTATATTCTGCCTAATGCGGAGAGGCTGACCAGGGCTTGCAGTTACACAGAGGTCAGGGTGGAGCCAGCTGGCATGATTGTACTTGCCTCCAAGTGTTGATTGAATTTGTGCAGGAGGTGTGTGAGAAGTGGGCTCATTCCTTCCCAGAATAAATGATACTGTCCAGACCATTAAATTAATAACATGAACAAAAGGGTGGCGGGGGGTGGGGAGAGGGAATCCTGTTTCTGGAGAGAGTTTGAACTTGCTAGTGAAGAAAATCACTCCCAGATATTTGGATTTTTTCCACACAAAGACCTTTTTGAAGCATCAGGACGATCAGGTACTTCAGCCCTGATTTGCAAGATGGGAATATCACTAATGAATGACCTACTTCAGTTCACAGTACTGTTGTATTGCTGAATTAATGGGTAAGTGCTTTGGCATCTCTACCGTGTTGCTATATAAATGCTAGGCCTGCAGGCCCATGCATAATTACCCAGAGGTAAGTTCCATTTAATTCAGTGGGATATATTTTTGAACAAACATGAGTAGGATCAGGTTGCAATTAAGTTACATAATAATTGCAGAGGAATCCTGTGGAAAAATCCGGAATGGAGGAGCCACCACTCCCAAAGATTTGCCAAGGGGAGAAGGTGGAGTGGAGTGGCTGGAGGGAAATTACTATGCCATCTCCAGGGTTACCATATTGCCCCTCCCTTGTCATGGCTGTGTCAGGAAATGAAGAGCTTTGGATCCTGCAGAGCACCGACAATGGAGGAAGGACACAGGTGGAGTTTTCTACTGCTACAACAAAGAGACCTCCAGGGGTGGACCACCTCCTCTGCCCACAGGCCCCTCTCCTACCCATGGAGAGGGAGGACCACAATATCCTATGGCTCCTGGGATGCCCTTCCAGGGACCAAAAGATTGCACCCTTGGAGAGACAGTGTGGTGTAGTTGTTAAAGTGTTGGACTCAGACTCGGGAGATACGGGTTCTAGTCTCCACTCAGCCATAAAGGTCACTGCGGGACTTTGGGCCAGTCACTGACTCTCAGCCTCAGGAGATGAGGAGAGGAGACGGATCATGTAAGCTGACTTGGATGACTTTAGTAAGCCCACTAAAAAAATGGAGGGCTATAAATGTAATAGTAAATATTGCTGTAAACGATTTTTACAACATTTATTTTGGGTTACATTAACTTGGTTTAATTATGACTATACTAAATGCATTGTTTACAAAAGAAAAAAACATGTATTTTGAGTCAAGGTTTTGACACATAGGGTAATGTATATCTCCTGAGAGTATGAACCTAGCTTTAAAAAACAGATCACCACTCATTCAAAAATCTGTAAACTTCTGGCCTTACCAATGCATTCACCATCTTTAAGTTCATAACCTGATTGGCAGCTGAGTTGCTGAAGACACGTAAATGATCCAATTGTGTTGACACAGCGTTCCCCTCTCTTACAGGTATGAGCATCTGTTACACATTCATTAATATCTGCAAGAGGAAACAGATGCCAGCATATTACAAACCAAAGAATTTACCTCTTATAAGTTTACTGCAGGAGAAGAACAATTTCTCAAAGATATAGTATCAATTATTTTATCCAAAGGGAAATGTTTACATGGTGCTATTTTCAGAGTTTCCTGCCAATGTAGAGTAGCTTAAAAACTCTTTCAGTTTATAGGTAGAGTTATGAGACATATTTCTCTTAAGATTTTTGTACTGAATGATTCATTCATCAAGGAGGTCACAGTGGAAAGAACTGATTAGACACAGAAGTTTGGATGGCTTTGATAGCAAGCTTGGCATATCATGCACAGAATGACCCAGCTACGACAGCAAATATAATTCAGATTTCATGTCCATTAGAATGTTTTTAGAGACTCAGTCACTGGGCACAGCATAGCAGAAAGGACATATATGACTGCAGTGATAAAGAAACCTGGAATAACAGCCACATAGAAGCACAGAAAGAAGGAACAACTTTTGGCCAGATCTTAAGAATAACCCAGGTAGGGATGTACAAAACTGTCAGTTTCATGGTCTCTCACAATTATATATATATATATATATATATATATATATATATATATACACACACACACATACACACACACACACACACACACGCTGCTTATGAAGAAATTTGCAGATTACGTCCTTATTAAAAAAAAAAAATGACCCAAGCAGAATTCTCACTGGTGCAGATTCTCACCCATCTGCACCAGCCAAATTCAATAGGTACAGCTATTCCAAGCACAGAGAGGGCCATGTTCTACCTTGCCTGCCATGTAGGTATTAAAGACGATGATCTTGTCAGAAAACTGAGGTGGCAACCCTAATTCAGCACCACAAACATGGCTGAACGCACCGGGATTCAAACACATACTTTTAAGAGCTAACCACTCAAAAGTCCTGGGCTTGGATGCACAAATTTATCAGTTTTGCTTTTTCCCACATTCAAATTAATTTATTCTCAAGGTCTTTTTCCATCCCACTTATGGAGAAATTTGTGGATTTTGGTAAGTTCTCAACAACAACAAAATGAAGTGAACGATATTCCTAACCATCCCCAGACTACTCAAACCAAGTAGGGGTTGGGACTAGGGCTGTGAAGAGGCCCCATGATTGCAAGTTGGGCCTTGGAGGCTCTGGAATTTAATGCAGAGACACATCCTTGCCATTTCCATTGCCACCATTTTGAATGTAAGGTTCACACATATGAATCTAATAGTGACCATAGCTCTCTTCATGTACAACTTGCACAAAGGGGCTGCAAGACTGCATGCTAAGTCTCACCCCATGAGGTTCTGTTTCCCACACATTCGTGATAAACATCTGCTGTGGGGAACCTGTTCTAGTCATGTAAGATCCCCGCAGAATTTAGAACACTGAAAATGTAATGTGAGTAATGCTGGACTATTACCAGTGATGTAGTAGAACCAGGTTTCACAGGGGCGCAGTGCTGACACTTGTTTATTAGCAAGGACACTGGCATATGTCACCCCACTCCCCTTAGAATTCCTTGTTCCTTCTGAGCTTAGCTGCTATTCACACAGTGGCTGTAGGGAAATGAAGTTTCCCAACAACGTTTTGTTCCCTGTTGTAATGCCAGGGCCAGAGTCAAGATAAGGCATGCTTGGGCACCTGCCAAGGGCTGACACCTCAGCAGGGGCCCACTGACAGCAACCCCCTAGAGTTGCTTCACCTCTTCACCAGTACAACTTGCTTGCTCATCTGCCTTTTTCGCTGGCCCAGACAATGATGGTGGTGAGAAGGAGGAGCAGTAGTTGCCACTACCTACTTGCTCTCTGCCTATCCAGCAAGCAAGTAGTAGCAATGATAGCCAAGAGGCTGAGGAGCAATAGCAGCTGGTGATAATGGTAATGAGATGATAGACTCACTGAGGGAGGGGGGCCATTGAGGGGGTCTTGTCCAAGGGCCATCAAAATCCTAGAGCAAGCACTATGTTATTTACTTACTTACTTACTTATTTACAATATTTATATACCACTCCACATCAAAGATTTTGGAGCAGTGAACAGCAAGATAAAAGAATAAAACCCAATAATTAAAATAATTAAAACATTTTAAAAGAGCAGATTCTGAACATAATAAAGTGCAGCTGGTCAATCAGGGAAAGCCTCTTGAAATAATGCATTCGGAGGGCGCCAAAAGCAAGCAACACAACATTGGCGCCTGCCTGACCTCCAAAGGCAGGGAATTCCACAGGAAGGGGGCCACTATGCTGAAGGTTCTGTTCTTGGTGGACTCCAACTGGGCCATAGGTCCATGTGGAACCACCAGGAGCAAGCCCGCTGATGACCTCAGTGACCGGTCAGGTTGGTAAAGAAGAACGGGGTTGGACTCGATGGTCTTATAGGCCCCTTCCAACCCTACTATGATAATTTCTCAGGTATCCTGGTCCCAAGTTGTTTAGGGATTTGTACACTATTACTAATACCTTAAACCTGGCCTGGTAGTGAATAGGCAGCCAGTGCAGTTCCCTCAGCAAAGGGTCCGGAGCTGCTGCATTCTGCACTTGCTCCAGCTTCTGAACCAGCATCAAGGGCAGCCCCACATAGAGTGCATTGCAGCAATCCAGTCTTGAGGTTACTAGTGCCTGTACTGTTGTGGCCAAGATATCCCTGTCCAGGATAGGCCATAGCTGGAGAACCACCTGAAGCTGGTAAAAGGCATTCCAAGCTGCAGCGGCCACTTGGGCCTCCAGTGACAATGACGGAACTAGGAGTACCCCAGACTATGAACCTGATCTTTCAGAGGGAGTGCAACCCCATCCAGAACAGGCAATGCGCCTATCTCCCAGACTCGAGAAACATTCACCCACGGGGCTTCCATCTTGCCAGGATTCAGCTTCAGTTTATTGTGTTGTCGATCACAAGCTGAATATGAGCCAACAATGTGACGTGGCTACAAAAAAGGCAAATGCTCTTTTGGGCTGCATTAATAGAAGCATAGCCTCCAAATCCCGGGAAGTACTAATTCCCCTCTACTCAGCACTGGTTAGGCCTCATCTGGAGTACTGTGTCCAGTTCTGGGCACCACACTTTAAGAAGGATGCAGACAAACTGGAGAGGGTTCAGAGGAGGGCAACAAAGATGATCAGGGGACTGGAAACAAAGCCCTATGAAGAGAGACTGAAAGAACTGGGCATGTGTAGCCTTGAGAAGAGGAGACTGGGGGGAGATATGATAGCACTCTTCAAGTACTTGAAAGGTTGTCACAGAGAAGGAGGCCAGGATCTCTTCTTGATCATCCCAGAGTGCAGGACACGGAATAATGGGCTCAAGTTACAGGAAGCTAGATTCCGGCTGAATATCAGGAAAAACTTCCTGACTGTAAGAGCAATATGACAATGGAACCAATTACCTGGGGAGGTGGTAATCCACACTGGAGGTGTTCAAGACGAGGCTGGACAGCCATTTATCAGGGATGCTCTGACTTGGATTCCTGCATTGAGCAGGGGGTTGGACTCGATGGCCTTGTAGGCCCCTTCCAACACTACTATTCTATGATTCTATGGCCCTCATACAGCCCATTACTGAGTCGAGGAACCAATCCAGGACTTGCACAGCCTCTCCTGTTCAGATGTCACAGGGAGATAGAGCTGCGTGTCATCAGCATACTGATGGCATTTAGCTCCAAGTCCCCTAATAAACACTCCCAGAAGCTTCATATAGATGTTAAATAATATTGGGGACAATATGCAGGTTGCCCTGCGACACCCAATAGCTCAATTGCCAAGGGGCCGAGGAATAGTCACCCAATGTTAGTCTCTGAAATCAGACCCGTAGGTAGGACTGGAACCACTGTAACACAGTGCCTCCGATACCCAGGAGGATACCATGGTCGATGGTATCAAATGCCGATGAAAGATCGAGCAGAATTAAAAGGTTTGCACTTCCCCATCCCTCTCTTGATAAAGGTCATCCATCAGGGCTCCAAGGATGATTCAGTCCCATAACCAGAATGAAACACAGACTGGAATGGGTCTAGATAATCAATATCCATCAAGCGTGCCTGAAAAGTGTTATGCAAAGTGTTTTTGGGTGACTTGGTCTTGAATGGCCAATTAAGGCACATTAGCTTTACAAAAGGCCTGCTTCTGGTGGAGATAAAACTGCTACAATTGTGTGTTTTTTAATTCTTTTAAAACAGATATTTAAATTTAATTATAGTATCGCAAATATACAAAACTAGTAGAATATGTTCATTGACATGGATCAACACAGCTGCCTGCATCTTTGGACTCTCCTTGGGTGCATGGCGATGGTGACTGTCATAATGAGAACCTGCACTCAGACATCACTCCTGTTTCCCAACTCCCAGCTGAGCAGAGCAGAGCAGAGCAGAGGAAGCTGCTCCAGCTGGTCCAGGGACTACAGAAGCAAGCAAGCTCCCACAGAGCGAGCGACCAGAGTGTGTGAACAGGGGGAGCAAACAGGAGTTGGCCGGGGGAGTTCGGTGGGGGAGGTCAAGGGGGAGCATTTTTTTTCTTTTTTAACAAACATTTCCCCCCATTTATTTGTCTTATAACACACACTTCCACACCAGTGGGACTCTGCTTTTAACCTCTAGTGAGTAGAGGAGCAGGCACAGGCTAGTCTAGAACAATCAGAAAGCTAGACACAAAAAGGGAAAAGAGGCTATGGAAGGACAAGACTCTCCAGTGGTGGTGAGTCTAGGGATGTACGAAAGTCACTTACCTGGTCTCGCAGCTTGCTTCGCGGTGGGGGGGAGGCGCTTCGCTTCTCCCCCCGAAGTTCAGGCCGGGGGGCAGGCTTCCCGCCTCGCCCGGCTGAAATTCAGGCCGAGGGGGAGGCTTCCCGCCTCGCCCGGCCGAAATTCAGGCCGGGGAGAAGCGCCCCGTCTCCCTGGCCGCGAACTTCAAAAGAAAAGTAAAAAAAAAAAAAAAGCCCTGTGATAGGCTACGTAATGATTTACGTAGCCTATCACGGCTAGATCTGCAAATTCAGCCGTGATAGGCTACGTTAATCGTCACGTAGCCTATCACGGGTGACTTAAAAAAAAATTCCCCTCTACTCCGCACTGGTTAGAACTCATCTGGAGTACTGTGTCCAGTTCTGGGCACCACATTTTAAGAAGGATGCAGACAAGCTGGAGAGGGTTCAGAGGAGGACAACAAAGATGATCAGGGGACTGGAAGCAAAGCCCTATGAGGACAGACTGAAAGAACTGGGCATGTTTAGCCTTGAGAAGAGAAGACTGAGGGGAGATATGATAGTGCTCTTCAAGTACTTGAAAGGTTGTCACAGAGAGTAAGGCCAGGATCTCTTCTCGATCATCCCAGAGTGCAGGACACGGAATAATGGGCTCAAGTTACAGGAAGCCAGATTCCGGCTGAACATCAGGAAAAACTTCCTGACTGTAAGAGCAATACGACAATGGAACCAATTACCTGGGGAGGTGGTGGTCTCTCCCACACTGGAGGCGTTCAAGATGAGGCTGGACAGCCATCTGTCAGGGATGCTCTGACCTGGATTCCTGCACTGAGCAGGGGGTTGGACTTGATGGCCTTGTAGGCCCCTTCCAACCCTACTATTCTATGATTCTATGTACCACTACACCACAGAACATTACACAGATGTGGCAGTGGTGGGAGCATAGAGAGCTGGAGAGCAAGAGGTTATGGCAGACTGGATCATTTCCCGTGTTTTGTGAGCAGGTTCAGGGGTACCAACTATATCCAAATCCTGAATAACTTTGATCTAGACTAACTCAGGTTTTACACAAAGTTATATTCACACACCTTTTAGAGTATGCTGCTAGAACAAGAGCAACTACAATAACATCCTGTTCAGAAAATTGCCTACAAGACCACTGCAACTCTGTGATTGTCAAGAAGCTGTCAGAGATTACAGATGGAAGAAAACAGAATGCAAACTGAATTCCCAAGTGACCTTGAACATTGAGTTATAACTAGTTTCCATGATACGGACACATGGAAACAGAGAACATCTCCAATTATTTTCCCCATCAGCAAGATGTATAAATAACTCTCTCCCTGGAATATATACGAGTCAAAGAAATTTCACAGGTTTGACTTGCATGTTGATTGACTTCATTTGAATCTGGAGACTTAGTTGTGAGAGGAAATGCAATATATTTTATTTGGAAAATGTTGGCCTGTCTAGAAACAAACAGAATCTCCATGTGAAGTAAATCCTTTCAGCTTCTTCAAACTTGCTATATGAAAATCTGAGATGTGATGCATGTGAAACAAGAATTAAATAAAAACAGGAATGTGTAAAAAATAAAAGTCTGATGAAATGTTCAAAGAAAAATTTATTTGTGGCCCAATTCTCTGCGTGTTTATTCAGTAGGGTTTACTTCCAAGGATGCAGGCATCACAACATTAAATTGCCAATGCTCCTATAGAATATCATTGTAGTTGTCACTGAAATATCATTCAGCCTCAACCCCTTTTTTGCTCACAACACACTCAGTTCTAAGAATCAGGTATCCCAATACGTCCAGCATATGGTCATGTTCATGTACCGAGACCTGAGCAAAGATTTTAAATGGAGTCTTTTAAGGTATATAAATTGCTTTTCTAATATCCACTCTATTTTAGCATTGCATCCTGTGAACATCTGGACAGCTTTAGACAAAGGAACTGCAATTACATCAGTCTGTTTCTGAGTGCTTGCAGATCTCCCTACAATATATTACTTGTTTTTATTCTAGTAGTCTTCCTAAAAGTGGTAGCTTAGAGCAGACTCATAGCCAGTCTATCCATCACAAAATGATTGCCTGCAGTCACCTCTTGGGTAGTGTCTGTACACACAGAGAGAGAGAGAGACACACACACACACACACACACACACACTTCGACTTCACTGGCTGTTTCAGTCTGTGCTAGTTCCTGGCAGTTCACAGTGGGGAACCTCCAGATGTTCTTGGACTACAACTCCCATCAGTGGCTGGATCTGATGGGAGTTGGGATCCAACAGCATCTGGAGGGCCACAAGTTCCCCTTCCCTGCCTTAAAGGGACTGGAATGGGACTGGCTTCCCACAGTACACAGCTAGCTTCCCACAGTAAATGGAGAGTAGCCCAGCAAAAATGGGGCCTGCCATTTCTCAGATCTCATGCCATGGTCATGACAGGACGCTGTTGTGCCCTTCCAGGAGACAAGAAATCTGTCTGTGGTGCCCATCAGTCTCAGCTATCAATCATGGCCAATGGTTAGGGATGATGGGAGTTGTAGGCCAAAATATCTGGGGCGCACCAGGTTGGGGAAGGCTGTTAGAGACAATTAAGGATTGCTAACGGGTTTGCACACACAGTGGCAGTGAAAGTGGAGTTTTCCTCGTTGGGCAGATCACCCAAAGGGAAGATGGAAAGGAATGGATCTCCTTTTATACAAGATGTCTTCATACTTGTGAAGTCTAGCTGATTCCAAGGACTCCCTTTCATCTATGAAATCCATTAGGCCAAATTCTAAAGGAGTAGAGTAGCCATCATAACCTGTTATGGCACAAGCAACACAGTTTCTGTAGCAATTTGATTAACACATGTATTGTGGCACAAACTTCTCTGGGCCAGGGCTCAGTTCATCAGATGCATCAAGTGGTCACCTCTGAACAAAAATATCCTTTGAATTATAACATCAAAAACCACCACCACCTCTTGATCTCCCAGCAATCCCAACACTGCTCAGATGGCCCTCAGCTATTTTGATCCCAACACTGCTGGGATCCCAACGGTCAGTGGTCTCGTTCACAGAGATCTCACCTCGATCACTCAGTGGCGGGGGATAAAGCCTCCTCTTCATAGTCTTGATGCAGATGTGGCCATTGATTCCCCACGGCTAATAGGGGTGAGGAAACAGCCATCTTCATTGGGATTGCTGGGGTTTGGGAGAGGCTTTAACCTCTCCTCAAGTGAGCAGAGGTTCAAACTCATTGTCTGTGCACTCTGAGATGTGGCTGAGTGGGTGGAAGTGTGTGCATGTGTGTGTGCGTGCGTGCATGCACAGTCTCAGCCTGCCAGCTGGTACCACATGTGGCCCTCAGGGCCAAAAAGGTTGCCCACCCCTGCTAGAAAGAAAGAAAGAAAGAAAGAAAGAAAGAAAGAAAGAAAGAAAGAAAGAAAATTTATTGATGGCTTTAATTCCATTTTCAAAGCCATTTACTTCTTGGTAGGTGAAAAAAAAAATCTGGATGGGAAAGGCATACTGAAATCTCAAAGTAATTTCATGTGACATTTTCCACTGCAGGTACTGGATACATGGGAAAGTGCCTAAGCCAGGTCAGGCTCTTCATTCATCTAGCCCAGTACCCTGACTGGCAACAGCTAGGGATGGCGGAGAAATCCACCACTGACTCCAAGGAGGCTGGATTCTTTAGAATCTGCCCCCCCCCCCAGAGTCCAGGGTGGAACGGACTACTTCCCCCACGAAATCCCCTCCAGACAGACCCTACCTGTCGGTCCGGGTTGGTCCACTGCTGCCATCCATCCGTCTGCTATGCCATTTGCATCCCTGCTCTTTGCCGTGATAGGCTACATAAATATTTATGTAGCCTATCACCGACAGGAGAAGGGACGCAAATGGCGTCCCCTACGACGGACGCCATTTGCGGCCACAGCCCAGCAGCGGACGGAAGCCCTGCTGCAGCTGGGCATGATTCCGGGGTGAGGGACAGATCGCCTCACCCCCACCACGGACGCCCCCAACCAGAATGGTAAGTGGGTTTCGTACACTCCTAGCAACAGCTTTCCAGATTCTCAAGCAGGGGTCTTTCACATCCCCTACTACCTGATCTTGATGCCAAGCATCGATCCTGAGACCTTCTGCATGGAATACCTGTGCTCTGCTTCTAAGCTATGGTCCCTCCCTATGCAGTAGATCAATCCCACCACAGAAATCAATGATCTGTTGTATCTGTCAGTGAAAGCCAGCGGAGTTGTGGAAGAGATCAGATATATCCACATACACGGGGTTCTTATGTGGAGTAAATATGAAGCTTTCAAGAGTAAAAATAGAGCAGTGCTTGTTCAAGACATCACACAAAAGACATGTCTGTATGCTGAATAAACAGATGGGTGACTTTTCAGTAGTGTTTGGTTTGCATTTTAATGCAAACTTACCTAATTTCAATTTTCGTACCAATACACAAATGAAAACTGTTATTCCTCAAAATTTGCACTTCTCCAAATTTTGCATTGGAGTTCTCCAATCAAAAATGCATAAAAAAATGTGTATGTTAGGGGGAAAGTGCACACAAAGATGTGTATATCAGTAAAATGAATGTCAAAAATGCATTATATTGGGAAAATGTGCTGGCACAAAATGTGTATATTAGGCAAAAGTGCATACAAAGATGCATGTATTAGGAGAAATGCTCACAAAAATGCATACACATTTTCATGCAAACTTAGGGGGAAAATTCTCAAAGTTGGGAAGAATTAAATTTAAGATTGGAAAAATGAGAAGCTGAAATTGTGAGCTTTTCCATGCCTACTTTTCAATGTATCTGTCCATCAAAAATTCAAGAAATCTATTTATGAATATCCTGGGAATTTAAATCTTGTTATAATTTAATTCAAAGATATTCAAGTGCGGTAGAGGCTGGTGGCTCCAGTTTCGGAGGGGAGGGGATTCCATTCTGGGTTTTAGTTAGAACCATCCAGAGCTCTAAAGGTGCTTTTTGGTGATAGGTTTCATCACCTTGGATAGAACCATTAGAGCTCTGGCTGATTCTAACTAAAACCCAGAATGGAATACCTGCCCATCCAAAACTGGAGCCACCCGCCTCCACTGTTCAAGTGACCTTCTTCTTAACTGATCTATTTTGGAGGCAAAGTAGATAGCCCCTTTACTACGTTTACACATATTGATGTTCTTAAAATCTTACTTATAATTTGCAGACATAAAGCTTCACATTTCCTCCCAAACACTTAAAGATGGGGCACAAAAGCAGTTTGGCTGGCCAAGGATTCCTTATGGCTGCATCAAGGGACTGAGACAGCAACTCAACAAATTAGAAACCATAATATATTTGTGGTTTTTTCTGTACACAAAAAGTCAAGAAAACGTTAACAATGTCAAATGTTCTCCATGCACCACACGTACACCAGAGGCAAACCTAGGAACAGGAAACACATGCAGTAGGAATATGTCTTGGAAACAAAGCTCACGGTCGTGTATATCCTGCTTTCATCTATAAAAATCATGTTATCATTTGTGCCATAGTGGAGGCAAAACCAAACTAGGAGATACATGTGTCTTCTTGAGAGCACAACTGTTCTTTGCATGTGCGCCGTTTTAAAAGTGCATGAATTACGTCTCCTGCTCATATATTTTGCATAATCTACAGCAGTTCTCAAACAGTAGCCTTGGAGTGGAGCTACCAGTGGATAGCAGTGGACTTTCAGGATGCTATCAAAATCGTGTTACAAAAAGCAATGTGGCACAGATTCCATCGGCCAGTCGCACTGCCGCCACCTCCTCAGGATTGGCTCACTACCCCTCGTCACTATGATTGGCTCCACGTGGGCATCTGCCAAAGGTACCCCAATAGGGGCTCACTGGCAAGACCACCCGCCCCCTCTGGAATTGCTCCTGTTCTCCACCACTGCAACCTGATGGTTTACTTACCTGTTGCTCTAGCCAGACAACGGTGCTGGTGAGAAGGAGGAGCAGTAGATGCTGCTGCCTACTTGCTCATTGGCTCTCTGCCTGTCAAGCAAGTGAGAGGTAGCAATGACGAGAAAGAGGAGGAGGAGCAACAGCAGTGGTGACCATGGTGGTGAGAAGGTAGACTCACTGAAGGAGGGAGCCCATGGAGGGTGTCTTGCCCAAGGGCACTCCAAACCTGGAGCTAGCACAGCATGACTTCCTATATCGTGAAGCAGCTTATCACGACTACTTTGATAGGCAAGTGCCAATGTCTTCTTCCTTGCCCTGGGACAATCCCCCGGGTTGTGGTCTTACTGCACTGCAGTAAAATAGCAGAATTATAGCATATTGCACCTTGGCATGTTTGACAGCTCACGTGCAAAATTAGAGAGAGAATAATACTGCACCCATGAAAATGTCATCAGTATGGCTCAGGCAAGATATTCGTATCATAATTTTAATATTTTAGATCCAAACAAAGTGTGTTTCCAACACAACAACCATGACCCTGAGAAAATTACCACCCCCACCCCCTCAACACCGTATATGGGGTCTTGCATGTTCTGACTAAAATCTCCGCCTCTTGGCTTTACCAACAACTTTTTTTTATGGGAGATCTGTACAGCAGCACACAAAAGCAATCTTCTGAATTCACAGTAGGATTGCACAGAAAAAGGAAACTGAGGCAAGTGGCTTCAAGATCATAAGTGCAAATTGGGGGGGGGATCCATAGAGCAATCCCAAACCACTAGTTTGGACTCGCATTTGTTGGCTACAGCAGTACCTCATTGCACAGAATGGACAAATGGAGGTGTGCAAGTAAATTTTATGTGTGGAAAGCAAAGCTTTGGGGAGGACGGGGGTCCGACCCATAGAACAACAATACAAAAGCACTCCTTTGAGCCTCATTTGTCTGTTCCAGCAGCAATCCCCACTGCATTACAAAGGCAAACTGAAGAAAAAATAGGGGGGAAATGGTGTGTGTGTGTGTGTGTGTAAAAATTGATATACACACTGAGTGTAGCAAGTATAATTGAAAATAGTATATAGGTTGCCCTTTGTCACGAAAAGACATGGCTCATGTAATGCAGGGATCTCCAACATTTGGGTACATTTGAAATTTTCAAGAAGTGTCCTGGATGCCACCAAGTGCTCTCTCTCTTTCTTTCTCTCTCTCTCTCTCTCTCTCTCCCTCCCTCTCTCTCTCTCTCTCTCTCTGTATGTGTGTTTCTGCTCCCCCCCTTTCTCTGATTCTCTTTGATTGCTTCCCCATGCTTTCTCTCTTGTTTTTGGATTGGCACTGCCTTTCCCCCTTTCTCTTTGGCTCAACCACTGTGAGTCCCTTCTCGGGTTTTTGTTTTGGTGCGGGACAGGAGGCAACTACTTATCCAGATAGTGATGACCCTTAAAGACGTCTATGTAGCTGGGCCCTTATAGGTCTGCTGCCTACACTTGGATCAGTATGAATGGTCTGGGGTCTGGAGATAATTTCCTGGAATGTGACTAATCAGCCTCCTCTTATCACAATCCAACCACCCGTTTTAATTTATAGAGATATAGATAGCTGTTCTATCAAAACAGCTTTGCTTGACATAACAAGGACACATGCCAATTGCGCTGCTCCACGACGCCATCCAAAGCGACTGTCTTATTACCAATCTTCGTAAGCTACTCTGAGACAATGGAGGCTGGTGGCTCTAATGCCAGTGGGGTAGTGAATTTGCTCCGGGTTTCAGTCAGAACCAGCTCCTTTAGAGTTCTGTCCAAAACCTGGAGTGGATTCACTGCCCCATGGACACCGGAGCCACCAGGCTCCACTGAGGTGTCTGTAATCCTGCAAAACCTCTCTGACCAGAGACATGATGGGAAGATGAAGTCATGAATATATATGCACCATGAGCAATGCTGGCTCTGTCACACCACTTCCAGCTCTCTGAACTTTTTCAACTGCAGAGCCAGCTAAATTATTTAAATAATTTTTAAAAAAGATAATAAATACAATAACACAATGCAACAAATCAGTTCCCATTTCTAACACTTAGTTGCCAGCACACTTTAACTTAGAATAAGGACACCAATATTATTATTAGCATAGCTGAAGCCGCATATGTTATGACAAGGTTTTACTATGTGACTCTTATATTGACAAGACAGTGGCAGAGCCGCCCAAAAGTTAATCCAAGTATTATAACTTAGCTATATTCTTTCTTTTAGGTACATCCACCCATCTCAAGTCCCACTAGCTTGCATTGTGTGAGATAAAAACATGGAGTTGATCTGCCAGTACTGCAAAGCTAAAGCCGTAAAAGTCAAACTGTGCAGCACACAAAGCCTGGTGATAAAATGGTTGTGTTAGTATAACCCATTTTAACTATCTTCCATATCAGAGTTGAGCCATCACAGCTCATAGAACATTTGGGGTTGTAAAGATCTTGACAGTGTATTGCTAGGGCAAAAGCCAAACAACACAGAATGGATGACGTTAAAAAGAATCCAGAAAATGGAGCATGTATTTTCATGGTTTTAAATACAGACAGAAAGATTTATAGCACACAAGATCTGAAGTTGAACACACGTAGCATGATGAACGATGGTGCCAGAGTGAATTGTTTACACCTATCATCTTACCCACACATTTTCTATGCACGTTGAGTATAAAGCCCTCTGCACAGATTACACTGTGGTTGACACAGTGGAATGATCCCCACGTGTTCACACATAATTGTCTTCTGGAACAAGTGTGAATACCTATAAGGCACTCATCCAGGTCTTTATCAACACATTGCAGCCAAAAGGGAGGGGAAAAAATAAAATGATATGAGAGTTACTCCTGGGATGAAATGGCATTTCTTCCACAGTGGAACTACGTAATTAACAATGTCTCTGAGTTACAACATTATAATTTCCTTGTGCTAACTTTATTTATTTGTTTGAAGTATTTTTATGTCGTTTTTCAGCCAAAAAGTCTTCCAGAATGGCTTACATAGGATCAATTAAACAAGACACTATTTTTTTCTTCTTCAAGAATTGGAGTGTATTGATCTTCATCTGGGCCCCTTTGCACTTTTGACTCCAGTCTCTAGATTGCTTCTCCAAACTTCTCCCCCTGATTCTTTCGAATTTGTGGTGTTACTCACCACCGTTTGCATTTTAAAATATTTGCTTCACTTCCAACCTAGATTAATCTTCCTATCTGGATATTGCTGGGTCTGACACCTAGGATTCTGGGAGAGGTCTCGACCAATCTTCATCTGAGTCCACAGGAGCCTCTTCCTCAGATTTCTGCTTGGGATAGGTAGCTATAATTTTCCTCCCCCCCCCCCCGCCTTCTTCCCTAAAGGTTTAGCCTACACTGCTATCTAGTTGGAAGGTTTAAAAATTAAAGGTCCAATCCTATTGGATTCGCCCTGGGTACTAAGCCTCCAAATGCAGAGGCTTACAAATATCCAATGCAGAGCAGGAGGTGCCTCTGCATTTTAGCTAGATGGGAGATTTTGCCCATCTAGCGGAGGCTGTGGGGATGGGGAGGGAAGGAGGCTGCAGCCATAGGATTTCTCACATGGCTGTTGCCCCGGTCCCCTCCCCTCCCCTGGGAATCTTCATTTCACTGCCATTTGCGTCCGCAACAGCCTGTCCGCAGCCAGAAATCCGGCTGCGGACAGCCCTGGCCGGCTGCTCCGCGGAGCCGCCGTGGAGCAGAGCTGGCCAGGCAGGATTCCGGGGGGGAGGACCAGATCGCCTCCCCCCCCCCACCGCGAAAAATTCTGCGAAAAGGTAAGTGACTTTCGTACATCCCTAATGCCATAGCTATTTTATTTAATGCTCGGAGGGAACAATCTTGTGGCTGCTAGACAGCAGCTAGACAACCATTGGATATCGTGTTATCTGGGAACTGACCTTGGGAGCACGGAGCAGCTGAAAAGGGGCATGGCTGGGAGTGTTCTGGGGTGGGGAGGGTGGAAATGCCTGTACAACACTTCCTATGTGTCATACAGCAGCCTCCTTCCCTGCTCCATGCTCCCGCGGCTAGACAGACGCAATCAGCTTTCTAGCCAAAAAGGCAGGGCAGGGAATGATCCCCTCTGTGCTTCTCCTGCCCTGCTTTGGATAGGTGGTTGCCTCTGAGTTTGGAGGTGGCCGTCTATCTGGATAGGATTGCACCCTAATATAGTTTTCCTAATACTGTTTTCTAATAGGATTCTACAAGAGTTAAACTGTAGTTCATGTGCATGGTGTAATCTTTGCATGTAACAGTCACACAGTTTTGTGGTTCATGGGTACAATTGTATTTTCTCTGTAATCATTACATTACATTTTACTTCTGCATTTGATTCTCTTTTGAATTTACTCTTTTCTATAAATTGTTTATATTTCCTAATATAATAATATTTCCTGTGCGGCATATTTTCATTTATAAGCTAAAGGGCAAATACAGTTTCCCAGCTTCAGTTTTAAAACATATTTTTCAAACACATTGAACTTTTAAATAGCCACTCTGATGGCATTCTCTCACCCACTGGGAAAAAATTAGAAATTTCCCAACCATAAGTTCATTTTGGTTAATTTCCACACCAGTTCGCGAATTCAGCCAAAAAAAAAGTCCACATAAAAATTTGTACACATTTTTATGTGCATTTCTCCTAATATATACATTTATACACATATTTTCCTAGTGTGTGCTCGTTTTGCAAACAATTTCCCCCAATATAGTGCATTTCTGTGCATACATTCCCCAATATCACATTTTTGTGTGCACTTTTCTTTAATATACACATTTTGTGCATTTTTGAACTGTGAAGTGCACTGCAAAATTCTGAAAAGTACAGATTTCTGTGCTAGTGCAGTCCAGTTCCTGTATAGTTTTAGGAGGTAAAAATTGGGTGAGTTTGAATAAAGAATTGGAATGAAATAATTTATCTTCTATCCCTAGACTAAACACAATAGTTTTCCATGTTTAACCCTCCTGTGTTTTCCCACTGTTTCTTCCACCTTTTTTTCTTGCTGATTTTGCTTTTCTACAAATATTTGCACAAGAAATGCAAATGAGTGAATGAGTGCAGGGATATATTAGATAAGTTCTAAAGGAATTCTCAGCCATATATATATATATATAATTTACATCCTGTCTTTCTGCCAGAAATGATACTCAAGATGGTACAACCTCTAGCAAAAGCAGAAAAACGTATTTACATTTCAGATTCACTTTTCTCATGCTGCTCTCTAGCATGACATATAAAATAGCCTGTCCATGAGTAGAAGATGCCTCCATGTGCATCTATAAATATCTCTGAAACATCACTGTTTCTACCATCTGAGGTCAGATGTGGCTTTCTTGAGCCACTCTTGCAAAATAGATTGATAATCACAGAACCAGTCTGAAGCTGCCAAACCATATCTCAATCTATGAAACTGAGTAGATAAATATCAACATTCACTTACCTTCACAAGAAACCCCATCTGACATGAGGGCAAATCCAGGCAAACAAGAGCACACAATCTCCCCTTCCAGAGTATTACATATGTGCTTGCAGGGACCATTATCTGGGAAAAACAATGTTTCAAAATGCATAAAACATCTATGCAAAGCAAAATCTCTTTAAAGTTCCAAGGCTTCCTTCCCCTACTTATCTTCCCTGTCATCGCACCAGAATGTAAAATGTGAAAACAAACCATCTATTGTTGTAACCTTAATCACTATGTACAATCCTCATTCACAATAGGCAAACACACCTGTGTTGTTCATTCCCATCGGTGAGTTTGAAATTACCACATACAGCTGTGTTGCCTAAACAACCCTGAATAGTTAGTATTGAAATAACCTTGAATTTGGAAGCTAACCTCAAATTACCTCAGCACGTTACCCTCTGCGTTTCTGTCCGTCTCTCTCTTCAGGAGAGTAATACTGGAGGCAAGTAATGTGTGGATGTGTGCTGAAATGAAAACAGCCAAGGAAGCTTTGGAATTTATTACAGGCCTGTAAAAAAAAAATGTGTGTATCCAGCTTGCCTCTTACACATACCTTTACACTTATCTTCTTCTTCATGTACATGCTGGATTTTCAGGTCTTCCTGCTCAGGCTGAATATTTAAGGCTTCTGGGGCAAGAGTGGCTTTCTCCCCTAAGGCAGTGTTTTCAAAATCTTCTTTGAGATCTATACATTTATATTATATAAAAGAAAAAATTAACTTTACTTATATTGCGTCATATATCTCAGCTTCCATAGGAAAATATTCCAGGTGAGACTTTCTCAACAGTGCCTAAGTTATTATTTGTAGCTTGTAAGGAAACAGAGTAAACAGCACTCTGTCATTTGGTCTTTTGGATTCAGTATAAGGCAGCTGTTCAAACGATCTCATTGGTCTGAAGCTAAGGTCTTTCTCAGCCTTAACACCCCAGAATCTTGAACTAGATGTGTCCAGGATGGAACCTATAACATGCAACATGCTTAACATGGTATGACACCTCCACAGATGAACTATTAAGATACATTTATGACTTTGTAAGGATAGGTTTATTATCTTCGATGCATCCATTCAAAGATGAGCCCATGAAAATACCGTTGAGTTATACGGAACTTTAAACAAGTGCTTAAGTCTTTTCCATTTAAAACAGTGGTACATAAAGTGCTTAACTTTGGCTGGATGATACCCGACGTTTAGAACTCAAAAGTGTACATTCCTGTCATTTTTAAAAGCAGACATATAGAGGCAGATGGAAATGAATGGACAGGATCACAGAGAGATGTGTAAGTCCACAAGATTTAATATGTTAGGTCAAAATTATATGTAGAAATCAAGTTGCCCTGCTTGATATATGGTAGGATTTACAAGTATGAAAAAGATACTTTTTGACACTTTGGATCTCATGCTGTAATGTAGTTTCACCACTGCAAAATAGTGAGGGAACAATCCATTTATAGAATAATGGAAGAGTGATGGTAATGCTGGGTGGTGGAATTTCAGATTTTACATGTATTGTTACATCAAGAAACATAGAGATTATTGATTGATTGATTGATTGATTGCATTTATATCCCACCATTTTTCCTCTTGCAAGGCACTCAAGGCGGCTTACATTATCCTCCTCCTCCTCTCCATTTTATCCTCACAACAACAACCCTGTGAGGTAGGTTGGGCTGCGAGTCTGTGACGGGCCCAAAGTCACCCAGTGAGTTTCCATGGCCGAGTGGGGACTAGAACCCGGACCTCCCGGCTCCCTGTCCAACAATCTCACCACTACACCACAGATTAATTGCAATACATCTAACCTGATGACCTATTTGTCATACCAGCATGAACAGTCCATTCATCATGATCTCTTTGTATGATGATGAAAATGAGGGGCTGCCAACACGCCATAGAAATTTTAAGTAAAGTTCACAAAGTGTTTATTAAATCTCAAAGCACAATGAAAAAAGCAAAATAGCATTATTTGGTTCTTCCCAACTAGAATGTTCCATGTTCCAAAATGAGGTAGACAGATTAATGCCTGATATAGTTGGATTTCCTAATGAAGACAGCCAGCAAAAATGAAATAAATTTAAAATTAGTTTTATTTTCCACTTCTCGTTTTCCCTTATTTTGCTGAGGGTGAAGTAATTACAAACTGCAAATGTCTGGACAAAAATAATTTCATTACTGAATGTGTAAAAATCTGAACCAAAGTACAGCAACACATGTTTTAAAAAATAATTGTTAAATGTGATGCAGCACCACCGCTCAATCTATTGCTCAGTGGTAGAACATCTGTTCTGCATGCAGAGGATGCCAGGTTCAATCTCTGGCATGTCCAGGTAGGGCTAGGAGGGAATCCTGCCTGAAACGCTGGAGAGCTGAGGCCAATCAGTGTCAACAGTACTGGCCTAGATGGACCAATGGTCTGATTTGGCATAAGGCAGCTTCCTGTGTTCCTGTGATTATCCTCCTGAAAAGCTAAGGAAACATGCACTGCAGGCTGTATTTTGTCCCCCATGGTACATGAAACATCTACACGAAACCGCGAGGTGAAGATATCCAGTCGTTTGGACTGCAGTGTCACCAATATGCGGATGACATGCCACTCTATCTCTGTTTTCCACCTACTCATCCCAGGAAGGCTGTAGACAGCCTTAAGATCTGTAAGGCAGGCACAAGAGAGACGGCCTTTTCCATGGTGGCCCCTTCCTTATCGAATGCCTTCTCAAGAGATATACAACTGGCTACATCTGTTAAGAGGGTTTTAAAAACATCTTTGTTTTCTTTGGCTTTTAACTGAAAAGTTTTTATTATGCATGCTGCTTTTCTTGGTTAATTAAGGTTTTGATTTGTGTTGTTTTAAATGATATTTTATTGTAAGTAGTTCATTCTTAAATTTGTTTAAAACTGATGTCACAGACTTGTTATATTGAGATTGAATTACATGTTTTATATTGTAAGCAGCCTTGGGAAGACTGTAGTCTTGAAAGGCAGCTAAGAAATGTATGAAATAAATAAATATATACATTTGATCAAGGACCATCAAGTGTTCAGTCTTCAGCTGATGTATATTCACATGTGAACTGGTACTTCGTAAATGAGGGAAAGCTACATATGAAAGCAATGCTATTATAGTCAGGTCCTGTAGCCCTTTTCTCAGTTTGTCTCCCGGTTTATTTTCTCACCTGGATTGCAGCTGAGCCCATCATCCTGCAGAGTAAATCTCGGGAAACATGAGCACTTGTAGGATCCCACAGTGTTGATGCAGAGGTGTTGGCAGAGCTCTCCAGGATAGACGAGGCACTCATCCAGGTCGTCCCCAGGTAAGCTGTTTGACAATTCGGCTTCATTACTGATCGACAAGGCTTCATTGTGATCCTCAATCTCTGAAACTGCCAACATTCCTGAGCCATTAATCATGATAAGAACCCAGGGAAAATGCATGCTCTGTATATGTAGAAGACATGACTTCGAGCAATGTTATATATTAGCGAAGAGACTATCCCTTTGACAAGCTGTACCTGGGAGAGCAGAAAAAACCCTCCCCTTGACCTATCTCTGAATGTAGCAGTAATACAGCTGACAGGAAGCCTTCAGGGGACAAAGGCAATTATATCTCCCCTCCGCCAGGGTTCCTGTGAGCAGCCCTTGCCTGACCCCAGTCAGATGTTATGGTGGCAGCAGTGGCAGCATTTCTCCTGAAAGGAACCCCGGGGGCATGGCATAATTGCCTTCTGGTCCTTTGATCACACTTAGCCTTCCGGTATACACATA
The DNA here is from genome assembly GCF_057233095.1 of Heloderma suspectum. NCBI lineage: Eukaryota > Metazoa > Chordata > Lepidosauria > Squamata > Helodermatidae > Heloderma > Heloderma suspectum. Next base: position 294,459,564 of record NC_139459.1, on the reverse strand, counting down.
TCCTGTCGAGGACAGCAGGGTGAGTGTGGCCACTGAAAAGCCAAATGGCTTCCACATCGAATGCAGCAAGACACAGTATATGAGCAGAGACAGGAAAAACAGGAATAGAAACACGAAGGGACACACAAATAAAGATGGGATACGTTCGCCTAGGTTCAGAGATTTTGTGCGCTCCAAGCGCCATCTTCAAGACAACAGCATATTCCGCCACGCATTAAAAACGTGGTTGTTCAGGCAGGCATTTGGGGTGGGTTAGGGTAATTTTTAGAAATGTGATGTTTTTAATGTTGAATTCTATTGTTTTGTAATTTTAGAAATGTGATGTTTTTAATGTTGAATTTTATTGTTTTGAACAATGTAACTGTTGTACATTGCCCAGAGTGGCTGGGTAACCAGCCAGATGGGCAATTAATAAAATAAATAAATAAATAAATAAATAAATAAATAAATGGTTTCCAAGGCTGAACTACATATGCTGCGCATGAGGCAAATCGCATCGGAGGTTCATAGACTATGCCTTATTCACCACACAGGCACACAAAGCATAGAAAAAGAAGATGAAGAACATATGGAAACCCAGGCGAGGGGGATCTGTTTTTAATAGTGAACATCTTGTTTCCCATTCTGTCTAGGTCCTTGCCTCTGGGCAAGCCCTAAGCATACAGACACATTCGCACACTGGACAAGCTCACTCTCCTGCATTCTGCTTCTCACTGTTCTGAGGAGGAGGGACAGAGTGAGCCTAAAGACCAACACAACTGATCACTACACTAGTGGGAGGGAAATCTTAGAGAAAAGGAGAACTGTGCTTTAAAAAGGCCATCGATTCAAAGGAACTGCTTTAGCTCTGCGTCCACAGTTTGGTGAGGAAATGTAGAGGGCAAGCAGAAGAAAGAAAGGGGAATGGATTTGCCTGAGGTCATACAGAACAGGCAATGGTTGGTAAACATCAGAATTCTTCAGACAGATTCAATTTCACCATGCCAATTCTCAAGAAAGTGATGTAATGATATATAAGAGTATATTACCATATCTTAATTATATATCTACTGGGCTGGATCCTGATTTAGTCATACTTAGGGTACACCATTGGAATCAATGGAGTAGACCAACAGAATCATGAACTTACATCTCACTGATTTCAGTGGGTCTACTCTAAGTATTTTTAAATCTGGATCCAGCCCATTGTCTTCTTGTACCAGTACATTTTTAAAACGTACTGGTGGGCGTTAGGGATAGGGTCTTCTTGGTAACGGCCTCCCACTTGTGGGACTCTATTCTAATTGATGTCCACCAGGCCCCAGCCTTACAGGCCTTAAAACAGGCCCTAAAGACATATTTATCCTAGCCTGTAATAGAGTCAGTACTTTACTGGGTGCTGTTGGTTATATGGTGCTATCTGCTTTTAATTGTTAGTTTTGATTGTATTTTTGTTTTATCACTGTTTTATTGTGTTTTGTGGTTTTAAATTTTGCAAACTGCCTCGAGAGGGTTTTGCCCTAAAAGGCAGCTTATAAGTCTTCTAAATAAATAAATGTTGCACTCATGCAATTTGCTGCAGGATAAATGAATGCATCTCCTTTCCACCACAGCAGAGCATTTCTTTGCATAGCAGTTGATCACTTTCCTCCCTCCCCCCCTGCCTCTCTCTCTCTCTCATCTCTTCCACCACTCCCTCATCAAAATTTAGATTACCTCCTCAGGCAAATTGCCTTTCATATGTCACTCTGTAAGATGCTATTTCCACTGATGGCACTTTATTGTATATACAATAAAATAATAATAACCTTCACCTGTATTTAGCTATTAAACTAATGAAATACTTCAGTAATTTCTGTCGTTTAAGTGTGTTCCTGGAATTATTTTTATGCATTTTGTTTAACGGGGAAACTTCTCCTTTGCCAGCTATGGACTAAAGGAGTACACCAGCACCATTTAAAAAGTGAACTACCAACATTGTTATGAAAGCACAGTTCTTCAGATTGTTTTAAAGGTACGCCAAGTTTCAACCATTTCATGTCACAAAGAATTAAAACTCCAAAGAGCTGACGAGAGCATCACTGCTTTGTTTTGACCACAGCATTTAAAAATCCACCGTATTTTTTTTTTAAGTCCCTCAAAGGAGACATAGGCAGACAAACAAGAAGCATCACGAAAAACACAAGAATCTGAGAAGAGCTTTAAGAAAAGAAAAAGAGAAAGAAAAAGAAAAGGCAAGAATAATACAACACCACATTTAAAACAATAATAAATCCCAGCCTCTGAAGTATAGCAATATATTAGCACAAAATTGTTCATATTTCCCTAAAGCAGCTTCAGTCTAGAAGAAGGAAGGTGTTTGCTTCTGATAAGCTTAGTGTAGCAACTGTAACTAATCAGTGTTAATTTTTTTTACCTTTCCCCTATTCATTTGTTTTTGTGGCTTACCCACAGTTTAGGTTGAGCATAGAAACAGTGTGAAGAAAGAGGCAATATCAATTTATATTTTGACCTGGAGAGTTAAAGCAGGCCTCAGTTGAGCTGAGGTTTCTTTTAATCCGGTTACTTCTGTTTGAGCCCATAATTCCAGGTGAGTAGTCCAAAATGTTGCAATATAAAAGACAGGGCAGGCAGGGCAGTGGTGCAAGAAGTGTCTGTTTTGGAAAAACAGCTCTATTGCACAGATAGGTGCATGAACATTAGCAAGGAAAAATCCAGATGCCAGCTCCCTTTTGTTGTCTGCTCAGGTAATGCCGTTAAAGCACCAAATATAAGGCATACAAATATCAGATGTATTCACCTCCACTATACTAAAGATATATTCATATTGTGTTTTTTTTCTCCTTCTCCCACTGCATGGCCAGAGGAAGGGATTTTGCCGCTCGTAGGTCTGAGAAGGAAAATGTATGGGCTTCATTGGCCCCAGTGATGCCAATGATAGGTGATGCTGTAGCTCAGTGGTAGGGCACCTACCTGCTTTGCATCCCTGGTATCAATCCTTGGTATCTCCAGGTAGGGCTGGAAAAAATCTTGCCCGAAACCCTGGAGAGCCACTGCCAGATAGTGTCAACAATACTGGGCTAGATGGTTCCATGGTCTGACTCGGCATAAGGCAGCTTCCTATGTTCCAATATATGGCAAGGGTAGTTGGGGACACAACTTGAGAAAGTCCCATTTCACCATTCATGATTCATGCTTTGCAAGCAATGCATTGGGAGATCCTGCTTGAACAACAAAGGGACTAAGCTGCGTGCTCATGCTCTCATTACCTAATTGTCAGGGACATGAAGCTAGGGGTGTAAGGATTACTCACCCCATTCTGGTCCGGGGCTTTCGCGGTGGAGAGGAGGCAATCCGTCCCTCCCCCCGGAATCCTCCCTGGCCAGCTCTGCTCCACGGCAAGTCTGCGGAGCCACCGGCCGGGGCCGCCCACAGCCGGACCTCCGTCTGTGTTAGCCGTGATAGGCTACATATATATATTTACGTAGCCTATCATGGCAAAAGGCAGGGATGCAAACACTTATGTAGCCTATCACGGCTAAAGTAGGGAGGGAAATGGTGGCCGCAGACCGGGGCAGCCATTCACGGCTGCAGATGAGGGCAGCTGACATCTGACAAAAAGTAGGGTAGGGTCCGTCCTGGGGAAATTTCGCAGGGTGGTGGTGGGGATTGCTCCGTTCTGCCACGGTACTTACTGGAGTCTGTGGCGGAATTCTCTAACATCCCTACATGAAGCAGCATCTGAGTGATTGGCTGGTGGCCATTGCTGCAGCTGCCACTCTGCCTGAGAGAGACAAGAGTTTCCATGCTGGGAGAAGGATCCAACTGTGTTCAGATGCACAGTGTTTCTGAGGCGCTGGCAGAAACCAATGCTTGTGCAACGTCAATAGTGGCTGTTAGCATGATAGTTTCCTCCATCATGCTAGCAAGCTGCCCACACTTCTGAAAGGCCTTGGGAGGACCTCAAAGTTCAGGCAGCCCATGAGTGCCCGAGACTGGCTTCAGGGAGGAAGAGTGGGCTTGGCCAGGTCTCAGTAGGCTGGACTGGTAGGCCTGGTGGGTCTGGCCTACAAGCCAGAGATTCTCCACCACTGTTTTAAAAGAAGCCACCAGCATGTTGTTAGTCTTTTTATGGAGCTGCACGTGCATAGATTAGCTAAAGCCGAAGACCCCGGAGTAGACATCACCTAGGGGATGTTTGTCAAGGCTATACCTGAGCCTTGAAATCCTGATACATTTCACCTCATGGTGAAATGATACTAAAAATCATAATTGGTGATCATACAGGTATAACATCTCATTGACAAAAAAGTATTCCTTTGAATCCTGCTTTCCCCCTCTTTAACTGTTCATCCCCAAATCCTCACATCTAAATGTATTTACATGTCTTTCCTACTGGCCAGTTATCTTAGTCTTCATGGCCACCGAGTCTTGGAAAGAGCTTGAGATAATGAGGAGCTGAAGGAAAGAAATGGGAGACTGGCCAACTGTTAATGAACCAAAGGGTATTTGATGGCTATTCAGAGTTTGCAGAGGTAAGGGACAGAGTGCAGGAGCAAATCTGAGCTGGGGGTTTGCAATGGCAGTTAACCAGGACAGATATCTTGGCTCTTGTGGTTGCAAACAGGTTGGGAAGGAGCTTGTCGTAAGTAATCCAACTATTATTTTCACAAATTGCGAGGGAGGAAATTGCAAGTTCATCAAAACAGCAAGCTCAGTAGACAGATTTCAGCCAGCTAGCTTTCAGGTATACTAACTATGTGTGCCCATAGACACTGATTTCAATAGGACCTATTTCCAGGTTATTGGACTGTAGTAGTACCCTTAAATTTTACACATTCCCCCCAGCCCCAGTCAATGATATGAACTGTCTGACACCTTAGAGTGGGGAGCGGGGGGGGGAATGAGGATTTTGAGACTCTAATATAAGAATACCCAAGGACCCCTCTATTTACACAGAGAGATTTCAAAGGAAACTGGAAGCAGGCGGAATCAGGGCTGGAATTCATTAGCAATGCAATCATGTTTCTTAGAGCTTGAGGGAGGATTACAAGCATTTATTTTACTCGGATGTGTTCCTCCTTGGCTAGATATTGTATGAATAATGGCTTGGGTCAAATGACACCCTAGCAGGAGCAGGAGCCACTTCTGCTCACACATGGCGGGCCTCCGCCATCCCACCTCCCCCAGCTGCTGCTCACATGCTATTCTGGAAGGGGCCCCCACCCATGGGAGCATATTTCAGGAAGAGCAAAGGGAGGAGGAGGTAAGGAAGTCCCAGTCCAGAGTGGAACTCTGCTCACAGTTCTCTGAATCCATGCCAATATATTTGATACACTCGTAAATAACCATTATTTAGTTCTTTCCTTGCTGTTTTGGTTTTCAGCCCATGTGCCTATGCCTATTCTCAGTTAATTCATGCAGTCTGGTGAAGGAGGCTGTTGATTATCAATTTTAAAAGCACATGCCTAAACAAAGCAATTAGCCTTTAAGAGCACAATCCTATGCAAGTTTAGACAGGAAGAAGTCCTACAATTCCCAGCACGGCATGCTGGGGCATGCTGGGAATTGTAGGACTTTTTTCTGTCTAAACATGCATAGGATTGCGCCCTAAAGCTGCCATAACACTATTTCCCCGCTCCAATTCCTTTAATCTTCTATAGCAGCCTTCCCCAACGTGGTGCCCTCCAAATGTTTTGGACTCCAAATCCCATCAGCCCCAGTCAGCATGGGCAATGGTCAGGAATGCTTGGAGTTGCAGTCCAAAACATCTAGAAGGCACCAGGTTGGGGAAGGCTGTTCTATAAACTAACCTGTTTCCTCTTTTTGAAATTCTATTAGACATGCGTTTAAGGCTTATTTTCCTAATTGGTGCATTTATAATAAAACAACACCACACATTTAGAGAGGCATTATTACGGTTCCATAAGAGTTTCAATTTTCCAATCCCCGCTGTTCTTCTTAAAAAGAAAAAGAAAAAAAGATTTTCATTAAATACACATCTCTTTTTACCACATTATTTCCTGACAAGGATTTAGCTGTAATATATGACTGTATTCTGTTTTATTTAAGACCTAATTAAACAAAAAAAATAATAGTGTGCTGAATTAATTACTTCATGATGTCTAAAAGCATAATTGATGGAACATTAAAGGAACATAATTCAGTTACACCCATACAGTCCCTGAAGGTAAAAGAACTGAAAACAGAAAATGTTCAGAACCTCCATTGTGACAGCTGGAAATATAGAATCTGCAAATGACCAGAGTGGACATAATTTCACTTGAAATTGTGAAACCGTTCAGCCTGTCAGCCCCATGTTTCAATCAGGGCCAACTCAGGCCCACAAGGAAAACGTACAGTTGCCCCAGGCACTGGGGATTTAGAAGGTGCTGTGTGCTAATAGTTTATTCCTCAGCTAGCTCTCTTGCTATATCCAGCCAAGAATGAAATGGCTTACAATTACTAGCAATTACAGCATGAGCACTTGAGAGAACTAGGAATAAAATGAGATGTGAGAGTGCACAGTCCGGGAGATTCTGCTCAAAAGGATGGTTTGGACAGATCAATGGGCTAATTTCTTAGATAATAGCTATTTTATTGTAACTAAGTAGCAAATATTATTGTATTAGTGGAATGCCTGTCATTTAAACAGACACAGGCTAGGGCAAGCAGGGATCATGGATCACACTATCCCCATGACCACACAGAAACTTGGGGCCTACACTCTGTGCATTGCACATGGAGATGCGATACTCTCCTCCATAAATAGGGTCACTGGCCATATAGGGTGGGTTGCCCACAGAAGCAGTCCTTTCCACTTCATATTTATCTGTGCGACGAAACAGTGGGACAGAATAATTGGAACTGATGTTTATATACATTCTTACATCTGCTCCCTCCATTCTTGAGGAGTGAGATTATTAAGATTCAGAGAATTCTCCACCCATCTCCTGAAATTCTCTGAACTCCACCCCTCCTCCCCAAGACTAACTTGTCAGATATAGTGTTGTCAATTTCTAGATGAACGTCCCCCCACCAGGTCCTATATTTTCTGAAATGAAGAAAGTGGATTTACAAACTAGAGCTCTGTTCAAATGGCCTTTTGAAATTCTCCACCCTATTTATGGGCAGACAAATAGGAGGAACAATTGCACCACATTTCTCCTAGGGGAGGAGAAATTCTCAACTATTTCTCCCAGGTAGGGCTTACCATTCATGGATCACCCTTCATGGATCACTGCCTTGTTGTGGCGAAGGGGCTTGCGTAACTCAGTGAAGCCATAAGCTATGCCGTGCAGGGCCACCCAAGACGGACAGGTCATGGCAGAGGGTTCTGACAAAATGTGGTCCACTGGAGAAGGAAATGGCAACCCACTCCAGTATTCTTGCCAAGAAAACCCCATGGAACGTATCACAAGGCTAAAAGAGATGACGCCGGAAGATGAGCCCCTCAGGTCGGAAGGTGTCCAATATGCTACTGGGGAAGAGCAGAGGGTATTTCCAAGTAGCGCCAGAAAGAGTGAAGCGGCTGGGCCAAAGCCGAAAGGACACTCAGCTGTGGATGTGTCTGGCGGTGAAAAGAAAATCCGATGCTGTAAAGAACAATATTGTTTAGGAACCTGGAATGTCAGATCAATGAATCAAGGTAAGCTGGAGGTGGTCAAACATGAGATGGCAAGATTGAACATCGACATCTTGGGAATCAGCAAACTAAAATGGACAGGCATGGGCGAATTTAATTCAGGTGACCATCATATCTACTATTGTGGGCAAGAATCCCTTAGAAGAAATGGAGTAGCACTCATAGTCAACAAAAGGGTGGGAAAAGCAGTACTGGGGTACAATCTTAAAAATGATAGAATGATCTCAGTACGAATCCAAGGCAAACCATTCAACATCACAGTAATTCAAGTCTATGCCCCAACCACTGAGGCCGAAGAAGCTGAGGTTGATCGGTTCTATGAAGACCTACAACACCTTCTAGAACTAACACCAAAAAAAGATGTCCTCTTCATCATAAGGGATTGGAATGCTAAAGTAGGAAGTCAAGAAATCACCGGGATAACAGGCAGGCATGGCCTTGGTGTACAAAATGAAGCAGGACAAAAGCTAATAGAGTTTTGCCAAGAGAACATGCTGATCATAGCAAACACTCTTTTCCAACAGCACAAGAGGCGACTCTACACATGGACGTCACCAGATGGTCAATATCGAAATCAGATTGATTATGTCCTTTGCAGCCAAAGATGGAGAAGCTCCATACAGTCAGTAAAAACAAGACCTGGAGCTGACTGTGGCTCAGATCATGAGCTGCTTCTTGCAAAATTTCGGCTTAAATTGAAGAACGTCGGGAAAACCACTAAACCGTTCAGGTATGACCTCAGTCATATCCCTTCTGAATATACAGTGGAGGTGAGGAATAGATTTCAGGGATTAGACCTGACAGACAGAGTGCCTGAGGAACTATGGACGGAGGTCCGTAACATTGTTCAGGAGGCAGCAACAAAATCCGTCCCAAAGAAAAAGAAATGCAAGAAAGCCAAGTGGCTGTCTGATGAGGCTTTACAAGTAGCTGAGGAAAGAAGGGAAGCGAAAAGCAAGGGAGAAAGGGGAAGATATACCCAACTGAATGCAGAGTTCCAGAGAATAGCAAGGAGAGACAAGAAGGCCTTCTTAAATGAACAATGCAAAGAAATCGAGGAAAACAACAGAATGGGAAAGACTAGAGATCTCTTCAAGAAAATTGGAGATCTCAAGGGAACGTTTTGTGCAAAGATGGGCATGATAAAGGACAAAGAAGGCAGGGACCTCACAGAAGCAGATGAGATTAAGAAGAGGTGGCAAGAATACACAGAAGAACTATACAGGGAAGATCTGAATGTCCCTGATAGCCATGATAGTGCGGTCACTGAACTTGAGCCGGACATCCTAGAGAGTGAAGTCAAGTGGGCCTTAGGAAGCATTAGTAACAACAAAGCTAGCGGAGATGACAGTATTCCAGCCGAGCTATTTAAAATCCTAAAAGATGATGCTGTTAAAGTGCTGCATTCAATATGCCAACAAATCTGGAACACTCAACAGTGGCCACAAGACTGGAAAAGGTCAGTTTACATTCCAATTCCAAAGAAGGGCAACGCCAAAGAGTGTTCAAACTACCGCACAATTGCGCTCATTTCACATGCCAGCAAGGTGATGCTCAAAATCCTACAAGCTAGGCTTCAGCAGTATGCGAACCGAGAACTACCGGAAGTACAAGCTGGGTTTCGAAGAGGCAGAGGAACTAGAGATCAAATCGCCAACATTCGCTGCATCATGGAGAAAGCAAGAGAATTCCAGAAAAACGTCTATTTCTGCTTCATTGACTACGCTAAAGCCTTTGATTGTGTGGATCACAACAAACTGTGGCAAATTCTGAAAGTGATGGGAGTACCAGACCACCTTACCCGTCTCCTGAGAAACCTGTACGAGGGTCAAGAAGCAACAGTAAGAACCAGACATGGAACAACCGATTGGTTCAAAATTGGGAAAGGAGTATGACAAGGCTGCATATTGTCACCCTGCTTATTTAACTTATATGCAGAGTACATCATGAGAAATGCCGGGTTGGATGAATCACAGGTCGGAATTAAGATTGCCGGGAGAATTATCAACAACCTCCGATATGCAGACGATACCACCCTAATGGCAGAAAGCGAAGAGGATCTCAAGAGCCTCTTGTTGAGGGTGAAAGAGGAGAGTGCAAAAGCTGGTTTGAAACTCAACATTAAAAAACGAAGATCATGTCATCTGGCCCTATCACTTCCTGGCATATAGAAGGGGAAGAAATGGAAGCAGTGACAGATTTTACTTTCTTGGGCTCCAAGATCACCACAGACGGTGACTGTAGCCATGAAATTAAAAGACGCTTGCTCCTTGGGAGGAAAGCTATGGCCAACCTAGACAGCATAGTAAGAAGCAGAGACATCACCTTGCCGACAAAGGTCCGTCTAATCAAAGCTATGGTTTTCCCAGTAGTAATGTATGGCTGTGAGAGCTGGACTATAAGGAAGGCTGAGCGCCGAAGAATTGATGGTTTCGAACTGTGGTGCTGGAGAAGACTCTTACGAGTCCCCTGGACTGCAAGGAGGTCAAATCAGTCCATCCTAAAGGAAATCAACCCTGAGTGCTCATTGGAAGGACAGATAATGAAGCTGAAGCTCCAATATTTTGGCCACCTAATGCGAAGAGAAAACTCCCTGGAAAAGACCCTGATGCTGGGAAAGACTGAAGGCAAAAGGAGAAGGGGATGGCAGAGGATGAGATGGCTAGATAGCATCACGGATGCAATGAATATGAACTTGAGCACGCTCCGGGAGAGAGCGCAGGACAGGAAGGCCTGGCGTGCTATGGTCCATGGGGTCACGAAGAGTCGGACACGACTGAACGACTGAACAACAACAACAACAAGGGCTTACCGTTGGCAAGGGTTGTAGCACAGCTTCTTTTTTCATAAGGGTTTTGGTGCTGCCACCGCAAGTGGCCACAGCATCACCTATGTTGGCAGACTGGCCCCCGTTTTGCATCCATCACAGTGCAGGTGGAGGGGAGCAGCGCTGTGCCTAGGCCCAGGGAAGAGATGGAGGTAGTGCTGGGCCAAAACTTCTCCAATTTCCTGGAGGTTTTCTTTCCCCATGAAAGAGGCTTCCATTGTTCTACCTCATTCCCAGGGTGTTTTATAATGTATTTTTGTCATGTTTTTGAGCTTAATCACTGCAAGGGGGCTATGAGTGTGTTTTCTTTCTATTACACATCTATCTATTGCTCTGCAGCCTCCCAGACTGCCTGCACCTCTTGATCTGAAAAAGCCCAATGGGAGGAATTACATCATGATGTCTTCTCCTGGGCTTTAATTGAAGTATGGGAAGCCGAGGAGACTACAGGCTGCCAGAGAGATAATTGTACAATATAAAACAGGATACTTGTGTACTCTCCTTGGCCATCTCTTATTTAACGTAAGCACAAGAAACCCAAACACAACCCATGAGAAATTTTCCAAAATTTTCTTCACCACTGAATTTCTTTTTGAAAGCAATTTCTTCTCTGTTAAATTTAATGAGAACTGTTGAAAAATATAAAATTGGGAAAAGAGTACGACAAGGCTGCATATTGTCACCCTGCTTATTTAACTTATATGCAGAGTACATCATGAGAAATGCCGGGTTGGATGAATCACAGGTCGGAATTAAGATTGCTGGGAGAATTATCAACAACCTCAGATACGCAGATGATACCACCCTAATGGCAGAAAGCGAAGAGGATCTCAAGAGCCTCTTGTTGAGGATGAAAGTGGAGAGTGCAAAAGCTGGTTTGAAACTCAACATTAACAAAACGAAGATCATGGCATCTGGCCCCATCACTTCCTGGCATATGGAAGGGGAAGAAATGGAAGCGGTGACAGATTTTATTTTCTTGGGCTCCAAGATCACCGCAGACGGTGACTGTAGCCATGAAATTAAAAGACGCTTGCTCCTTGGGAGAAAAGCTATGGCAAACCTAGACAGCATAGTAAGAAGCAGAGACATCACCTTGCCGACCAAGGTCCGTCTAATCAAAGCTATGGTTTTCCCAGTAGTAACGTATGGCTGTGAGAGCTGGACTATAAGGAAGGCTGAGCGCCAAAGAATTGATGCTTTTGAACTGTGGTGCTGGAGAAGACTCTTATGAGTCCCCTGGACTGCAAGGAGGTCAAATCAGTCAAACCTAAAGGAAATCAACCCTGAGTGCTCATTGGAAGGACAGATACTGAAGCTGAAGCTCCAATATTTTGGCCACCTAATGCAAAGGGAAAACTCCCTGGAAAAGACCCTGATGGGCTGAAGACTGAAGGCAAAAGGAGAAGGGGACGGCAGAGGATGAGATGGCTAGACAGCATCGCTGATGCAATGAATATGAACTTGAGCACGCTCCGGGAGAGAGCGGAGGACAGGAAGGCCTGGCGTGCTGTGGTCCATGGGGTCACGAAGAGTCGGACACGACTGAACGACTGAACAACAACAAGTTGAAAAATATGTGGGATAAATTTTTGGCACAGCACCTTTATAAACACAACAACTACATTTCAGTGCTGTATTGCATCACTGAATAGAATTCTATGTACTGAACGAAGTGGTCTTCTGTTTCATCATGTGAATTAACTAAGGGTGCAAGCCTATGCATGTTTTGACAGGGAAAAGTCCAACAACTCCCAGCATTCCCTAACCTCCGATTTAGGTCTGGGGCATGCTGGGAGTTGTAGAACTTCTTTTGGTCTAAATATGCATAGGATTGCACCCTAATAAGTATAGCAGTTGAAGGAATGGAACTGCTGTATGCATGAGAAGCAATTGAAAATGAACACACTGGGCTACATCCAATGTCATGCAAAGAGACTTCGGCTTATGCAATGGGACTTTCCCACCCTCTGCTCTATGGCATGCTCCCAAATCTTCTCCAGAGGGTCTTCCAGCCATCCGTAGCAGATTTAGAGGTGCCTGGGAGGCTATAGCGGGGAGGGGGAAACCCTTTTGCTAGTGGTATCCAATCTGCTGGTGGACAGACACCATTGGATACAACCCCCTACAGTCAAGAAAATTACAGTAAGAAAATAAGAAAGATGTAAATGCAGTTAACTTTTAATGAAAACTTAAGTTAAATCTAATGAAATGGTAATGACTGTGAAACATTTTTCCGTTTTTACTATGCTGTCAGGCAGTCTGAGTTCACATCTGCTAAGAGCAAAGGGTCTCGCCTCCTCATCTCCCTGAAAATTAACCCGCTTTCAATTCCTGCAAAAAGCATTATTAAGATCTTGGTTCAAATGGTTCATTTGTGTCATTTCACCAGCTGCAGTGAACAAGAGTCCTTAGAAGTGAATTATGTTGTTTGTCTTGAGTTTCCGTAACCCACTGTAGGCAATTCACACTGGCATTTCTCGATTGGCATTGATCACGTTATGGTTTATCACATAATAATATTATTGCTGACTAAGATGATCTTCTGTTTAGCAATTGCATCATAAGAAATCTCTACTGATAGTAGCTGATCTATGAGAGCCATTTTTCACCCAACCCTTGTACCATGATAACGGAAATTCTCATGTGATAAATATGGGAATTTGTGCCAATACTTTTATATCTGAGCATAATGGGGATACAACGATATACTGTCTCATTTTTACAGTGTAATTGTCTTAAAAATAACTATAATGCATGGCACCACTTTTAGACACTACGTGGTATTCCGTCTATGATATAATTTACCAGCATATATTCAGAACATAAGATCCTATATGGGAATTTCATTTTTCTGAGGGATGGTTTAATTTGTTGCAAATACTGTTTTCGTTGTTGCTGGTATTGTTGTTTCAAGGTTCGAAGCTGCCCATTTCAAGCATCTTAAATTATGTTTGCAAGTAGCATTTTGCCTTTGATCAACATAGACTCTAGGGAAGGGGGGGGAAGTTTGGAAATACAAAGTGAACCTTTAGTGAAGCAGATATTCTATATTTATTTGCTTCGTTATCAGATGCACCATTTATGTCCCATGGTTCCTATATATTTGTGTATGCGTCATGGTTCCTTTGATTCCAGGTGCATTCTGTCCCAGCAAGCAGATTCCTTGTCCCCTGATATATCTGGACAGCGTGCACTGTGTGCTAATAACCTCTATCTCTGCATCTTGGAACAATGGGAGTATATACATTGTCCTTAACAGCCCCTTGTAAAACCTGCTTGGCCTCTTGGTAAAATGTGACACTTTTCACAAATGCTGAAACAAGCTATAAACAGAAGAGACAGGAGAAGAATCAAATGCTGCGCAAAGGCAAATAATTGCTATAGCAGTTGAGAGTCATCTGTGTTTCTTGCAAATGGCTTACTAGAGAAAGGAAGGCACTTAGTGTGACAGTGGAACGTCCCATGTACCTCCCGGCTGACTGTTTTTATGGAGTGAGAAGAAGATGACGTGCTTCTCAGCTTCCTGAAGTTAACAATGCAGCACTCACGTTTCTCAGGTGTCACTGTTGGCAGCGGTTCAGGGTGGCTCTTTAGCTCTGGAGGGATCAGATGGTCTTCTCCTTCACAGCAGGAGAGCATCACATGGTTGCAAGGGTAGCCAAGGTTTGGGTTGGGCTCACAGCTTTGACTCTCACTTTTTACTCGTAGGCCCAATGTGCAACAATCACAACATTGCTGTAAGAGAAAGGGCCTGTTAGCACAGCAACTATGACTAGAAGATGCCTGTCACTGAGGCACCTCATAGATTGTAAAACTGCTGGGGGTGTGTGTTGTGCACATTGCCCCCAAACACACATGCACGCACACACACATGCATGTGCGGGCACACACACACACACTCACACACCCTCACACACACACAGTGCCCATCTCAGTGGGCCCCTCAGGTCAGAGGTAGGGGTTAAGGTTTTAACCTTACCCCAAAAGTGTACCCAGGTACTTTACTTTTCCCCATATTTCATTGATATGGGAGAAATTGGAAATATATTTATTTTCCATTTATATGGGAGAAAGTAAAAGAATATTCTTAAGGATACCATTGAAGTCGAATCTGTTGGCTTGTACCTAATTTGTGGATTCAAGTGTTTATTCATAATTTTCTGGTGGATATTCACAGGCTCTGGAACTCCCTCCTGAGAGAGATTCATCTCACCCCCACATTAATTGCTAAAACCAGAAGAAACAACTAAAAGAAGAGAAAGTCCTGGCTCACACAGAAGCATGCATTTTACCAGGGCCACCAAAAGAGGACTATATAAAATAAATGCACTATATTCCAGGCACTTCCATTAAACCAAGAAGAATATATGTATTCATTACATGTTCTTTATTCTACCCTTCCTCCAAAATGGTCAGGGTTGCTTATAAGGTTCTCTCCCCTACTCATTTTATCTTCAAAACAACCCTGTGAGGCAGGTTAAGCTGAGAGAGAGAGAGAGAGAGAGAGAGAGAGAGAGGCTGGCTTCAAGTAAACCAGTGGGCTTCCTGGCTGAGTGGGAATTTGATCCTGGTTCTTCACAGGCTTTCTTAGTCTAGTACTCCAACCCATCCTTCCTCAACCTGGTGACCTCCAGATGTTTTGGATTTCAACTCCCATTAGCCCCAACCAGCCAGGAATCCTGGAAGTTGTACTACAAAACAGCCAGAGGGCACTGGGCTCAGGAAGACTACTCTGTCCATTATTCCACACTAGGAGAGCTACCTGTCAGGAAGAAGGAAGGCAGAGCCTGGGCAGATGTCCAGAACAATACTTCAAAATGTGGAACTGGACAAGCAGGTCACATTTTCTCTTCCCCCTGCCCCAATACTCTTTGTGGTTCTGTTATTTAATATTCTCTTGACTTGAGGATGCCTCCCTGACACCAACCACACAAGTCTAAATGCTAAGAGAAATATAGAAAGTGCATTTCTTATTGGAAAGAGCACACTATTCAACACTATTTAAGAAGTGATTAGATACAGTTGCACTACTACAACTTCAGTGCTGCGTAATCTTGAAATCAATGCACAGAAAGCTTCACAGCATCAGTACACGCTTCTCTAATTTTTGAGGCACTCAGGTTACAAATGACCTGCAATTCTCACTGGGGATTTTATATCTGATCTCCGACGGAAGTAGTACTGTACACTTATCACAGTGGCATCTATGGCAGATAAGTGACCTCTAACACAAATCTCAGTATGGCATTTTACTTGTTTTTAGAAATACTGAAATAATGTTCTGAAAATTAAATTATTCTGCAGGAATAATAGCTGTATCAACCAATTAAATCTTGCGATAGACCATGATTGACCTTATATTTTTCACACTGATGAAAGTATTTGTAAGACATTTTGATATTACAAGACCAGGCAGAATGAATACATTTCCTGCTGAGGCAATGGAAAATACACACAGGAGTATCAAATGGCTATGTAAATTGTGATCAATATTTAATGAATTCTGAAATGTTCAGTTTGGCTACAATCTGGAGGAAAGGACATAACAAATAAGAAGTTGGATCCGGGATGGTAGAAACTGGCTGAGCTCCACTGCATGGGATTCACTGGGCTAAATGAAGCTGTGCAGATTTTTGCCAGCCAAGGATTCATTCCTTAATTTAGCATCAAATCACTTAGGGTTTGTTTTTGTTTTTGTTTTTACAAAACATTAAGCAGTATAGGTATTATAAATAAATATAATAAATCTACACTACCTTTATTTATGAGAAAAGGTTTCTATATAGTCAAATTAATATTTGTTCTTTTAAGTCAAGTCAGTGTAACTGTTTAGTTCAATTCCAATCCAATTAATGTGTCTAAGTAGGGAGGAAAAGTGGATGTAATCAGCTTCCCTGGTTATCTATAACATGTTTTTTAAAAAACAACAACAACCCTAACTTCCTGTTAATTATCATTCTGGAGATAGACTTCTTAGGGAAGGTAGTAATGAATTTTTTATCAGTTAGATTTTAAATATGAAAGCTCCAAAATATAAGATTGTGCATTTTGTTTAAGCTAAGAAATAAACGCAAACAACCAGAAATGCTTAGCTAAGTGAAATGTTCATTTCTTGCCTGAGATGCAGTTAAGCAAAAAACCAGACCACACATGCCAAACATTTAAAAATGCAGGTGCTTAAGCTGATTCGTATTAGCAATGGTGCCACAAAGGTTTCAGCACAGTGTCTTGCCTTATAAGATGATCCTCCGCAGGTATCCCTTTCATCTGGTCCACACAAATCACCTTCTCTGGCAGCAATCATGCCAGCAATGCAGCTGTTTTCCTTTAAATACGAGACACAACACTGCTTCTGAGCAATTCTGCAACAAATAAAGCACAGGTTGCTTTCAAAAGGCAGGCTGCCACTTCCAAATACCATTACACAGTAAGAATGGGCATCACTGGAAACACCAAATATCTGTTTTGCATGTTTTCTGTGCCTCTCATTTACATGACTGACAACTCAAAAACACTGAGAGGGAAGTAGTTATCACTATCGGTTCCTGCTCTTTTATATTATTCATTATTTATTTTATATTGCCGTTCTGTATGGGTTGATTTGGTTGAAAAGTGTCCCATTGACTTCAGTAGGACATACGTGCAACTAACATTTTCTAGATCACGGCCCTAGGCTGCAATTCTGCACACACCTACTTGGGAGTAAGTCCTATTGAACTCACACTATTAGTATCAGCAAAAGTACAAGCTAAGATTAAACACAGGCAGTTTATACATAAATGAAAATAACTGCACAATTGAACAGAGTAATTCAGTTTAAGTAATATTTGCGTTCTAGGATTGGTTTATCCAGGCAGGAAGGTGAAGCAATGTTCTTCAAGTGGCATCATGATGGGGGACTGGATGAAGGCAGGAATTGGTGTCTGAATGGTGTAATACGGTTTTCGTTTTCCAAAGTGTTGTCCCTAGCAGGGCTGGGGGGGGGGGGGAGGATTTGGTTTCTGCTTCAGGCCGCAAAATGTCATGGGTTAGAAGAACTGGGCTCAAGTTATCACATTTTGCTATAAAAGAGTTCTAACCAGCTAACCCCATCTTTCAGTAAAGAGATGTCCAGCAAGCTGATGCATCATCCCATAAAGAAAGGAAAGAGGAAACCTCACTTTAATTCTCTCTCAGGAGTGATGCTTGTAAAAAGAGTAGGAGCATGGAACCAAAGTAGAAAAGGTTGACTTTTCTATTTTTTTTCCTGTCAATTCATAACAATTTCATTATTTCCTCATATTCATAATCAGTGAGAGTGAAATAATTGATTTCCGCATATATTACGAAAAACCCTGCACAACGGGACGTATACATATCTCTGGCCCTTCTAGCAGAGCAAAGATATGCACTTGCACATAGACGGTTGCATTTAACATTGCATGAGTGCACTTCTTGTCATGCAGTGGGACTTCTCCTTGCTCTCCTCCCTGTTACGGACCCCCACATGCCCCCCAAACCTGCTCCAGAGGGTGCCCAACCCTCTGAAGCAGGTTGGGGTCACATGGAGTGGGGGGCTGCAACAGAGAGAAGAAATCTGTTCTGCCAGTGGTTTCTGTTCTGCTGCTGGTGGACACCAAGCATTGGATCCAACCCAGCTTTGGTGATTTGATCAATTTAAATTCACTAGAAATGATCTAGTCAAATTCATGTACTATTGTGGCGTCCACAGGAAACACAGATTTGATCGTTCCCACACTACTCTGGGTTAGCAACTTCTTTCACAATATGCAAATATCCATCCTATACCTTCCAACAGTGCAGCAGCCAAGCCACAATAAGAGCCAGAATTGTGCACTTTGCTACAGAAGCACAATGCTTAGGAGCTTTATGGGAGCTTTGTATATGCCAAGCTTTATACCAAGTTTCCTGCCGTTATCACAAACTGCACATACACCCCACCCCCTGCCTGTCCCCAAGCCACTGTGCTCCAAGCAATATCAGGTCCAGCTGTGTTATTTGTAAAGTATTTTATTGCAAGTTGCAGTGAAACTAATATAATCCTATGAGCAGGAGTTAAATCTGATATTTACATATGAAATGAAAATAAAGACCCATTAATTAAAATGGTAAATCCCTGTGTAAGAAGTTCATTTGCTTTAAATTTGAACTTTATTTAGTTTCCAGTTGTACTAGACATTCCCCCCACCCCATAACCTAGAGACAAACTAGCTCACATGTTTTCCTTAATTGCAGTAGTTCTGCTCTGAGCAAATGGTCATAATGAATGAAGTGAGATTACACAGGAGTACTGTACTGTGTAAAGGCCAGGATCCATATGGTTGTGAATGGAAGAAACCATATCCCCCTTCCAGTTCTGCGTAACTGTGCACAATTCTTTGCCTAAGCTATGTGAAATTTATCTGTGCAATTTTTAAGAAACAGCCATTTGCATTTAGCCAAGATTCTCAGTGACAAACTGGATTTTTCTCAGGCAAGACTGAGGGTATTAATCTTCATTTCAATGTATTCTCTGCAATAAATCAAAGGATTGTTACTCTAGTGGGAAGAAAGGGCCTTAAAATCTTCAGTTTAATTATAATCAGATCACGAAATGCTTACATAATGTGGATCATACATCAGATCATAAAGTGCAGGGTGTTTTGTGATTTTCAGTTCCTTCACTTTTGGTTTACATACCTGCAAATGTCACCGTCAGTTCCACTTACAGGGATTTCTGTACATTCACTATTGTCAATGGCCCACTGCTGTCCAGCGGCACAGCACGTTTCAATTAAATCTTTGGTTGAACCTGAAAAATGGCAGACATTCAACTTTATGAAATATGTTCTGGTTATTAGAACAGACAAGTGGAAATGATGAGGCTGGTGGATCCGATGACAGCGGGGTGGTAAATCCGCTCTGGGTTTCAGTCAGAACCAGCCACAACTCTAAAAGAGCTATCTAAGGTGCTTCAGTGCCTTAGCTCCTTTAGAGTTCTGACTGGTTCTGACTGAAACCTAGAGAGGATTTTACACCCCCCCCCCGACATTGAAGCCACCAGCCTCCACTGACCGGTAACAAAATGCATGGAGTCCTGCTATTGTGGATTCCAGCCAATTCATTCCATTCTTCTCCCTCCCCTAGTTTCCTGTTTTTTTCTCCAATCGTCAGTCAAGCAGTCCCCGGCCAAGGAGCACACTAAGTCTTCACGGGGATGTTTTGGGGTGGCTCCCCCCACTTAATTTTTTTTCCTAGAGATTTATTGTGCTTCTGCAAATCTTATGATTCCCCTCAAGCCTCTTGTGTATGTGGGGGGGGGGGGCTGCTTTGACAACACAAGCAATGGCACTCAGCACATGAACATCAGATATTGGAAAAAAAAATATCCTATGCAATGATGAGTTTTGTGTCTGTATCCTGCTTCAGCACGAAGAGGATGGACTCTAGAGACACCTGGGGGGGGGATCTCCATGACAACAGGAGGAGAAGCAAATTGAGGATTACCCAGATTTTTCAGGGAATCAGCTTTGGTCTGCGCAGGGCTCCACGAATGAGTGCACCATACCATTCTTCATAGGAACATACTTCTAGGTGGTGTGGGGGGTTTGGAGTGAACATCAGGGGTTGATCAACCAATGAGGGAAACTTTCCCCCTTGTAATGCAACAGGCTCCCCACCTTCCTTACAGCTGAGGAAGCAAACATTAAAGAAACACAGCTGCAGTCATCTCCCTCTCCTGAAGCTCCTGATGCTGCGAAGGATCAAAGCTGTGAATTACTTTTGAAAACCAAGAGAACAAACATCAAAGACACACAGTTTTGACATAGCTTTCAGGATCCTAAATGCACTATTCTGATGCATGGGAATCTCAGTAACTTTGGGAGTGCACATTTTGGGAACAAGCCTCATTGACCACAATTGGAGTTACTTCTGAGTAGACACACATATGTTCATGCTGGGAAAGACAGGGATGGGAAAGACAGGGACAGGAAATACCCCTTGACCAGGATCATGGTGAAAGGCACACCCCTGGGCAGAGCTAGCATACCCAAAGCAAATGCGGCAGATGGGGCACACAGGAACTATAGTGAGGAGAACCCGACCTACGGAAAGGAACCAGACTTTAAGTAGTCTCATGAAATCCATTTTCCCTCTGCGTTGCTGCTGCTGTGCATTGGATAGGTGGATGCCTCCAAGTTGGGAGGTGGCTGCTTATCCCACTAGGATTGTACCCTTAATGTTGAATAGACATGTATAGGATTGTGCTTTAAGGCTGCCATGCTTACACACTTTCCAGGGAGCAAATCCCATTGAACTTAATGGGACTTCCTTCTGAATAGACAAGAATAGGGTATTGCACCGTCATTCTTTGTTCCCAGGATAATCTTATGGTATATTATTGTTTTATCTTATATTTCTCTTGTTTGATTGCTTATTTCATTTTTCACTTATTCTATTGGTGATTATTCTGTTCTTTTCAACAAATGCTCATTATGTACTGTATGTATTTGCTTTATTATTGCACTTATTCCATTTCTACACCACCTAATAGCCAAAGCTCTCTGGGCAGTTTGCAGTATGGTTACATGTTTTCTATTAAGCTTTTTAGTTCCATTTGACTCATTTGTACTCCAGTATATTTTCAAAGATACAAGATATATTTTAAACTCCTCAGCAGAAGATTTAAAATAACTGTGCTTGTCTATTATTATTCATCCATACTGCAACTACACCCAGGAGTTTTGCAAGAGCTGGGAAGAGGACACAGCAAAACTGGGAAAGTTTGATGAGCCTTCTCCACTGCAGTTCATATTTATAGAATTTTTGGCTTTCTATCTTTCTACAGAGTACTCAAGGTGGCCTACGGCAATTAAAAAATAAAACAACAAGATGCCAACAATAAATAACAGAATACATTGCAGTCAAATCTTAAAAGATGCGCAGAGCAATCCTAAGGGTATCCAGGGAGCACTCTGAGGTTGGAGCGCTCTGAACATCCTATGCTCTGCCAACATCCTATGCTTCACCTCTTGCTCCTCCTTTCTGCTGATACTCTGCTAGAATACTGATATTCTACCACCCAAGGTTGGACCTCGGCATTGAGTGAAGAAGCCACTGCAGTGTTTTCTACTGCAACTGCGAGGCGGGGGGATCCCCACTTGGATTTCCTCACCTGAGGTCATAGCAGTGCCTACAGCCTTGGAGGGGGAACTCCACACTATCCTATGGTCCCTGGGGCACTCTCCCATGGACCATAGGACTGCTCTCTAAGGTTTACGCTAGAGCCACTGTGTTGGTGGAAGTGGGCTTCCCTGGCCCTCCTTCCCAGGGCAAGCCCTCCAGCCCCTTGAAAATGCTACACAGAGAGTCAGCAGACCCAGCTGAACGAGGTGAGCTGTGATGTGATAAGGAGGGGGATCTCCCAGATTTGGGCAGAGGGGCCTCCCATGGGCAGAGGGACCTCCTCCGCAGAAGGTAGTTCAGAAGGGGAAGGCAGAGGCAGTCAAATGTCTTAAAATGGCGTTCTAAGACAACTTGCCAAATAAAAACATCCCCACTGCTCATTTGAAAGTGAACACAGATGAGTCCAAGCTTGGGAGGCTATTCCAGATATAAGATACACATCATGTCTGCATACAGATCCATAGAGCTAGCCGGGGGGGGGGGTTAGGGGGGCAGTTTATCTGGTCTGCAGGCCAGATAAACTGGCCTTATTTAATTGTTTGTAAAAAAGGGGAGATGAGAAAATGTAAGGGGGGCTGGCCCTCCTAGCCCTTCTCGGGCTATCAGCTCATCTGCATATGTACTCCTAGCAGTGTGTGTGTGTGTGACCCCATCTTGACTTCCATCCTATATACTAACAGCAAATTCATTCTCCAAGTGTGGATCATTATCTAGGCAAAATGGCATCATCAATGCAGAAAAGGGAAGTATCAGCGGGTTCACGGGAACCCCAAGGTTTACAGAAATGCAAAGGAAATTTTGGGGGGAAAACCTAAGGAGGACACACACCCCCAACAGCCCAATGAAGACTGAGTTTGCTTAGTGGTCACAGAATGCTGGCTGACTGTTGAAGGGAGAAAAATAGAAAGCAGAGGTGGTAGGGAAGGGAAAATGGAATAGAGTATCTTAGAAAGGGCATGGCTGGCTGGCTGGCTGGCTGGCTAGCTGGAACCCTGAACAGGAGCTCTGCACATTTCAACATTTTGTTGCAGCTCCCATTTGTATGTTCAATTTTGCAGTACATTTTTCTTCACAAAACAACTGGCATTGTTAGTCAAGGAAGCATTATGCGCTACTACCAGTTTCAGCTACTCATGCCTTTGCCATTCTAAAAGAAGGTAAGGGTCCCTTCCACTGTTATCCTTAACAATATGGCTGCCACTGCAATATCACTCCTTCCAATGCTGCTTGGCAGAATTGGATGTCTGAGGACCAAAACAGACTCTCTTTCTCATTGCATGTTAGAAAGGGTCCAGCTGCTGGGTGGGAGGGTGCTGTTGCACTCATGTCCAGCTTGTGGGTTTCCCGGGGGCAGCTGGTTGGCCACTGTGTGAACAGAATGCTGGACTAGATGGACCCTTGGTCTGACCCAGCAGGGCTCTTCTTATGTTCTTATGCTGCTGTTTTCTAGAACACCTTACAATGTAACCTTCTCTACTGCAAATGGTATGAACAACAATATAGCATACTGGGACAATATCTACTGCGGATTTAAGAAAGGTTGATCATTGATCTTGATCAATGCCCAAGTGAGTAATATTACATAAGGCTGCTAGGTCTTGTACTAAATAGGATTATTAGGCAAATACTGACTGTAGTTGATGAAGAGGAGACTCCTCAGAGATCATGAAGCCCTTAAGAGTAAATCTGAAGAAGTGAACTTTGCTTGTCTAGAGACCTTCAATGCTCAGGCTCAGTACAAAAGGTCGACAGGATGACTCCAGATTGAGTGGTTTGTGGCCCATTGCCGTAGGCATACTAAACTACCTGCCCAATTAACAGGGCAGATGCAGCTGGCAACCTGTTTAAGAGTCCAGTGCTGTCAGCAAACCCAACGTATGACAGACAGGTTGATCACTATGAGCTTTCATTGTCGGGTGTTTTTTAAAAATCTCACACAAAATGGCTTGGTTTGCAAGGGAGCAGTAATACTAACAGTGGCTGACTTGCTGACGAGTGACGAACAAAACAAAACAACGGTAGCGTCCTCTGTTGTCCATAAGTGCACTGCTTCAGAATGCAATTGGGATATTGCCTCCAGGCTAGTCAGTGTTCTTTGCCAAGGGTCATGACCACAGTTGCTGGTAAGCATCAAAGCATGCAGATTTGGGGCTTCTTCGCACAGAGCTTTTATCCTGCCATTGAGATGGCTCTCTCTCGGAAGTTTGCAGGCTCTTTAGATGACGCCGTTACCCTCCAGGGTGTCCCCCGCCATTTCCTCCAGCCTATTTTGTGTTTTCCCCAAACGCAAAAAATGTGGTATTTTTTCCAGCCCATGGAACTGGAGCGCCATGACCTCCCTGTGGAATTCTCCAATAGCGGACGAAACTGGCTGTGGACATTTGTTTTCAGTTGTTGGGGGCGCAGTCAGGATGACAATGGCATTGAGAATGGGCTGCAGGGTGAATCGCACTCAGGAGATCCCGAGCGGGCTTGCACAGAAGGAGACCCAGCAGATTTGACAGGCGTGAGGGCTTGTGCTCTCTCCCTTCCTTGCAAGGAGGGGAGGGTGCACGGTTTGAGGGTGACTCCTGCCTCCGCTCAAGTCTTGCTGAGGAAGGAAAGTTCTGCGCCTGACCCCCCCCCCCCGCCGGTGATTTTCCCCTTTGCTTCAAGGCGACCCCCCTGCCAAACTGCCCAAATCCTGGTTGCAGCACAGTGCGCCACCCATTTGGCAACAGCAGCACCAGACAGCAGGCGCCAAAGAAGTGCATTGCTCTCAAACCACGTGTCTGCCATGTAAATGCTTGAGCACATTTCTCGATTGGAGGGAGAAGAGGGTAAAATGCCTCCTTGCAACGAAGGGAGACAGATCTGATCCCCCACCCCACCAAGCTCAGAATCAGCATCCTCTGTTGATTCAGCACCACATTAAGTTCAATGGGGCTTACTTCCAAGTAAGTCTGCTGAGGGTTGCAGACTTACAGCGTGTCAGCTCCCATCCACCAGTAATGTGCAAGGGGAGGGAAAGGGGCAGGAAGCAGGGAGGAATTATCTCTACACTCCGAGCGGCATCACCACCCCTGTGAGAAGGAAAGAAATGAAAAATAACACCACGGGGACAGCCGTCTAAAGAGAACGACCCAGTCCTGCAATGACACTGGGGAAAGAACTGGCATTGATGTGGAATTCTCTGTCCATGTGATGGAGCCCTTTGTTGCCAATCTTGAATTTAACCATACTTCTAAATACTATATTCTGTAGACTGAATCCCTGGCCGCACAGCAGCAGCTTAGATTTAAATAGCTGTTTTGCTCGTTTTGCTGGAGTTCTTCAGAAGCATCCCATTTCAAAACATATCCCATTTTTTCTCCTGAAAATCTGAAAAAGAGGTGCTCCTATTCCTAGCCTGAGGAGAGCAGAGTATGCCTGCTTCCTACACTATGGCAGAACCCAAGAGTGGGATCAGTAAATTCGAGGAAGGGTGCCTGTCTAACGGCCAAACTAAATGTTCAGATAATCACGCCTAGTGGAACTAAGCATGATAGTTGTGTAAGTGCATGTAGCCCCAATTTGGATTGGGAATATGGTACTCCAAGAGGAGGAGTTAAATCTCCCCCACACACACACACACACGTCCCCCCCCCAATCACACACACCCCACCCACTTTGTAGGGTTAACAGAAGAAAAAAATCTGCATTGGAGTCAATGGAGCCATCTTTTCTTTTTTTAATCCGAATTGGGGGTTGGGGAGAGACTCATTTTTTCCTTATTTTAACCCCGCCATGGGAGGAGGGGAATTTTGGCATGAAAACAGGAGGGGGAAGCTTAAACCCCCCTCCCAAATCACCACGGTCCCAAATTTGTGTGTGGGGGGTACTTACCCAGAGGTAATTCAATAACACATGCACACCAAGCATGTGCTAGGAAGGGGAATGGTGCTCGTCCCTGGCTGTGAGGAGCAGCCAAGGAAGCTTTTTTTTTTAGTGTTAAAGACAGAAAATTAATAAAAACCTCAGCCCACTCATCCTAAAAAGTAAGGTAAGCCTTCTCCACTCCCCTTCTCCCTCTGAAGATACGGCATGTATATGTCAATGCAGGTGCTTTGCAAGGCAAGAAAGGGGGGAATCGCATCACAGCAGGAGTATGGAGAAGCTGTGCTGCAAAGGCCCCTGGGATACATGCTGGGAGTGGGCAGGAGGACAAAGGCGTTAACACACCATGGGAAGCCAGTGAGCGCCTGATCATCTGGCAACAGCAGTGTGGCTTAGTGAGTGATTAACCAACCCACCAGGGGCTTGTTTTCAGCATGGGAACCAGCCCACCCTGCCTCAGACAGTGAACCCTGAAGGTGGATCAGTAAGACTTTGTCTTAGGAATCCCACTGACATCAAGATGTTCTGTGATCCAGTCTAAGGAAGAGCACTCTGACCCCACTAGAGTAAGAGAAGTCATCACTGGACTGTTTCCTGAGCCCAAAAATTCAGACACCTCAGACAAACCAAGAACCCAAATCCAAAGCTCCACCTCAGCTTCTGGTAAAGTCCCAGCAGAAAACACAGAGGAGAGGCTGTAACTGGAAGACATCCAGGGAAGCTACTGTGCTATTTACAAAGCAATGCTATGTATGTCGAGTGAGAAATAACTCCAGTTATGCTCAGTGGGGCTTACTTCCAGGGAAGTGTGCATAAGATTAAAGCCTTAATTTCCCAGTTAAGCTCAGACCTTTGTCAAAGCAGCTCCCTTTGCTCCTGGGAAATACTACGGGCTATCCCAGGTCCTGCCATACTTGAAATGGCCTGTCTGTTTTTGACAGAAGTGTCTAGAACTTGCAAGTGTCTAGATCAGTGATAAGATGCTTCTCCTGAAATATGTGGGCTACTA
Organism: Heloderma suspectum; assembly: GCF_057233095.1. Taxonomy (NCBI): domain Eukaryota; kingdom Metazoa; phylum Chordata; class Lepidosauria; order Squamata; family Helodermatidae; genus Heloderma; species Heloderma suspectum. The sequence goes on along the minus strand of NC_139459.1, from coordinate 294,433,080 downwards.
ATACAGAGTTGCTCATCTTTCCAGAGCAGTAAACCCAAGGAAATTGAGTAAAAGATATTAGAGAACTATTAGGTTTCTTGAAATTTTTATTCATTAATACATTTATATCCCATCTTTTTTCCTCTTGCAGGGAACTCAAGGTGGCTTACATGGTCCCCCTCTTCTCCATCTTATCTTCACAACAACCCCCTGAGGTAGGTTAGACTGAGAGTCAGTTACTGGTCCAAAGTCACCCAGTGAGCTTCATGACTGAGTGGGGACTAGAACCTGGGTCTCCTGAGTCCCAATCCAGCACTGTAACACACACTATGACACTCCTGTCCCTGCCATCTTGTTGCCCTTATCGGACAACATGCCCCACACCTAGCCATTTCACTCTCTGTGGAATCAAATCTAAGTTCTGAAATTAGATCAAGTAGATTTCATGTGTACATACATCCCCCACACACAAATACACCATATTCAAGTATTTGCAGTGTTCAGTATTTGAAATCTAATATCTAAGTATCTAATATCTAGTCTAACATTTAAATTGAGAATCAGGAAACTAAAGTCATTAGGTCCTGCAAATTTCTTTTGATGGTAAACATGGCTTGGTACTGAAATCAATTAAAATGTTGGGAGACTCCTATCATGAAACAGTATCTCAACAATAAACCAATCATTTATTAAACCATTGGGAATTCTGAATATTTGTTTGATTTCAGAGAATAACTGATTGAGTTGTAAAACCATGTCATAGTAGGGGTTGTGAGGATAATGTCATTATATGGCTTAGTCACTAGGTGGCACTGGACTTTGGTGTATCTGGGTGGTGTGAGTTTCCTTTGTCTCTTCTGTAATTGATTAAAGAGACAATAACGTTCTTGTCTAGTTCCATGACTCGTGTGTCTCCCAAGCCTTCCATGACAGAGGTATACAATTTCAGTGCCTTGCATAGGAATTCCCTATTTACTTGGAAACAATTGCTCTGTAACTAGACTGTGTTCCTCAGTCACAGATCCTACATTAAGGCAGATAGGCAAATAATTTTAAGCCCAAATGCATCTCAGCTCATACATAATACATTAGAGAGTTTATATGTAGGTTTGTCTTTTTTCCCCTATGCCTTCTAAAGATATTGCCACAACTCCTTCCAAATGCATGCTTTCGTACATTGCTTCCTCTTCCAATATCCTTTTTTGCTCTTTGCTGTGCTTCCAATAATGCTCTCTTTTGTTCATAGATTAATTTTTGTTACATAAATTCCTTGGCTTGGTTTTTCAGTCTACATTTTTTTCTAAGTCAGTGTGCCAAAATGCAAATATAAAAACTGAATAAACAGTACTATCTCCCCACCCCAGACACATATACATATAACTATCGACCTGAATCATTTGGTTGACATACTCCTAATGCAAATGAACAGGCAAACCAATATTCCCTCTGGCCAGAGTGCTGGCGAATCCTTCTGCTTTGAACTTTGAACCACCTGGGACAGAGGTCAACTCATTTAGCAGGCTTACTCTATGTTTCCCTGAGAACACCATTTATTCGCTCCAGCTTTAAATGGAAAAGAAAGAAGCCTTTGCTGATCCCCAAAGGTCCTTCAGCCTTGAAGGCTCTCCAGCCTTCCCAACCTGGTGCCCTCTAGGTTTGTTGGACTACTGTTGCAGAACCCAGCGTCAGAGAGACCACGGAGTGAAGGAAAAAGAGATTCTTTATTTAACGCGCGGGCTTAAGGCTGGAATCATTTCCAAAGAGCCAGAAGCCCCGATTTACATTAGCACATTGGTTTTATAGACATTGTGACACATATGAAACAGCTCCTCCTCCCCCTCCCGCATGGGGTTGCAATCCTCAACATTTCTTCTCTTAGCACTATTGTTTATAATACAAGAACTGGGTTATAGGGTAGCCATGATAAGGAGAGAACAGAAGAGAACAGCAGAGAACAAGATATACAATTGTATGACCTTTGACAAGATAAGGAATTCTTGTGTCTCGTCAGCTTACAACAATATATTCAAGGGAGAAAGAGCTCAGCAAGGACATGAAGCATGAGACTGCATGAGGCTACTTAGTCTGACCCCCGATATGGCTGCTACATTCCCCCCTTAAATGCATAATTTCATTACAATTATAGCATTTTTGATAACCATACAAAGCTTTTTGTGACATACATATTACTTAGCCTTTTGTTGGGCTATTAGAGCGTAGAGGGCAGTAGTTTTACTAGCTGAGACATAAAACAGATTGGTTAAACAGCGCATAAGACAAGGAACGCAGAGACATAACTGCTTTTATGAACAACACTGGTAGAATTAGGATGAACAATGCTTTAAGCCAGCTAAGATCTGGAAGCCAAGGGGTTAACTAATTTAGCTAATTGTTTTGTCTTATTGTTTTGTTAGCTACTATATTGTGCAGCTTGTTGATTTGTTTATCTACAGCATTGCCATTATCAGTTAAGTTAAAACAACAGAGCTTTTGGTGTGTCTCACAACTTAAATGATGAAGAAGGAAGAGGTAATTTATACCAGCTCTGTTTTCTAGAACTGCACCTCTTAGATCACGCAACCCTTTATTTAACAATGACAATGCTCATGAGGTGGCATTTATGCTTTTGGCTAAGCTGCAAGCTAACCGGTTGATTTCCAGACCATCAGCCAAGGCTAAACCTGGAACCTTAACCAGCGACATTGCTAAGGCCAATTTTTCTGAGTCAAAATATAACTGCACATGACTATTACAATTTTTAGTTAGTTGGAGTGCTCGAGGCTGCCGTTGACGGATTTTCTTGGGCCACAGGGGAAGAATTGGCACCAGTTCAATTGGCGGCTGAGGCAACATGGGTGGTTATTAGACAAGTTGGCAGGAATGAATGACCAAGTGCGGGAACTACATGTCTAAAACCATCCATGAGGCAAAAGTATGTGGGCATCATTAAAAGATATGTTTTGAATTTTATTACAGTGGAAGGGGGCCAGGGATAGCTTTGTATTTTCTGGAAAAAATTTTGACAATTAAGCATTTGTGCACACGTAGCATTTGTTACAGCAACGATGGGGGTGCGTAGAGTGAACTCTGTAGGGGGTAGGATCTTTGCAACCACGCCCCAATTAGCATTTTGGGAATAAGTTAAACTTACACTATAAACTCTTAACATGGTATCTTTTTGAATTTTTCCAGGATGTCTACAGACAGGTATTAAGCAAGAGCTAATAAGCCTGTTTGCAGGTATACCTCTTGGCAAACAAAAATGTTTTACTCTCGTGATGTTAGCCAGGTGAAGCCAGTAATTATCAGCAAATCACTGGGACAAACTTCTCTTTCTAGTTACATTTTCTTTATCTTAAAGAACTATTACATTATTGTGGCTACTTTACCCCAGGTAATAAGCTCCAGGCACAATTAGCTGCTTTTAATTTACCCTGGGGGCAACTATGGCCACGCTTCTTTTCTACAAATGTTTTTTCTTTGCCTCTTGCCTTTTCTTTCTTTTTTTTTTCTCTCTTCTCTGTCTTCTACTTTTTCTATTCCTTCTTTTCTACTTGCTTTTGTCTTTTCTCTACTTGACTTTGTCTTTTCTCCTTGTCATCCATTGGGAACCACACTTAGTATTATTTGGAGTTGCAACTAACACTAATTTGCAAATATCACATATATTTCATGATATTTAAGAAATCATAAAATATACACAACAAACTTTTTCTGCAATTTAACACAATGAATGGAAAACACTTTTTGCATGGTAAGGCATGATGGAGCAGATCCAGCAATCATACTGCTTTTCTGGCTGAAAGCTCAGGGCCCATTAAAATCAAGGGATGGGCATACCCACACACGCAGAGTTCTAGGTCACCATTTTTGCATCGGCAACTCTATGCTGCATGAGTTTTGGCAGAAGGAAATTTCACAGTTATAGATCAAACTCAGCCTGCTGTACACTGAGCTGACTACAAACACAGACACACCGTCCACAGCGATGAGAGTTCAAGTTTATCAAAAGCTCCACAGCACTGTCCATGGCAAGTCTTTGACAATTTAAAATTTTAGTTCATGTGCAGAGTGTCTCTAAAAAGCCCAGACATTGATGGAGGCAAACAGAGAAGGCTCTGGGCAATGAAGATGCGATGTTTCCAGCAAAGGCTCTCCACTTTTGCATCAGTTTAAAAAGGGGAAGTGTGGCCCTACACCCCTTCTGACAGACAAGGGCCTTTAATTTTTTAGCAAGGCCTCTGTCTAAACAGAGCAGCACAGCTCAGCTCTCTAGCCATGACACTTTAACTTGGGCAACTCCTCTGTAAATTTTATTTTACTTCTGTCAGGTTCTCTCACAGACATTTTAAAAACTTACTCTTTTTTTTCTTTTTCTTTTCTAACCTGGTACACGAAAGCACTGAAACACTGAGTGCCGAAACTCAGGACGCTGGGGGGTGATGGGTATCGCCTTATACTTGCATTTTTCAAGCAGCCATTAATCTTCGGGGAGGCGGTGGGGTGATTTGCAGGACTTCAAAGGCAAGCTTCTCAGTTTGTTTGTATTTGTAAATCCCAAGCTTAAAACACAACACGATGAGGTACAGGGCAGCCAAATTCTTGCTTTGGCACGGGCAACAAATAACTCGTGTCAGCTTTCTTCGCTGGGATCTCAAACAGGACAACAGTCTTAATTTAAAGTTGTAACATCACTGACAGCGTCAGCCAGCCAGCTACACAGATCTCATTGTTTTTTTAAGACAGTTGCTCCAATATCTTCTTTTCTTCTCAATCAGGTTGGGTCTCCCAGCTTACACAGTTTATTGCAGCTTCCAGGAGCATGGCAGTAGCGTGATTTTGGCTTGGCCAGGAACATGCTGTCTGGTTTCTCGGTCTCTTTAGCACACACACTTAGGCAGTGTAACACTGGACACTCAAATCAGTGAGATTTCTTCATTGCAGGGAATCCCACGGCAAAAGCTTAATGGTTACGCTCTTCAGAAATCATATAGCTGATGGTCAGTAGCTACAGGCTCTATGCAATTCTAACACAGTTCAAAGCTAAACACCGTTACCTTGACAGAGATCTTCAACATGGTCTTTCCGCTTCATTCTGCTTTGGGACAGTCTTATGGCACACTTTTCACTCGAAGAGGGGTCTAGCCTGTGCTCTGGGGGCTGATTCTTCACCTTTATTTTCTATTTTGCCTTCATCTTCTGGGTCTTCATTTTCAGTTTCCATTTCTTAGGGATTTTATCTCAATTAGGCGAGGTGATGATGTTGCACAACTCAGAACGTTGTGGGCAATTTTCCTGCCCCCCCTCTCTCGGCGCGCTAGGCTAACAGCTACTTCTTCGGCCTTACACTCTCACGCTCCCACGCTTTGTTAAAAGCCAGACTGTCCTGCAACATTTTTCTAATAAACAGCCTCAGATCTTGTTCTTTTTTTCCTCTCAGCTCGACCTTGAGCTTTTTGCTATTTTCTCTCTCTATTCTGAATCTTTTAAAAAAACCTTTTTCCTTCTATTTGACATACATCTCAAGGGGGTGCAAGGTTTGCTTCCCCCACCACCCATAGCCTCCCTCCTAAATTGAAGACAGACACAATTAGGGAATGGGGATTGGTCAGTGAGTAAGGGGTCTCACTGGCCGACACAAGAGGATTTTTCACACCACGCACTTTGCTACTGGCCTGGGCACCCGGACGGTCAACGGTATGCTTCAGAAACCGCAGTAGCCACTCACACAATCATCAATCTCTCCACTACATCCATATGTCCCTGCCACCCACTTTTCCCACTTTTTACCAGAGCGGAAAACGGCTTCCCCAGCTTCCTCAGCTTCCTACTGAGTACTGGCGTGCTGGGTACTGGCGCCCACTTGGGGGTGTGATCAGGCCCCCCTTCTACCCGCAAAGAGTAGGTTCTTTTGTATACGTATACCACCAACACTGACCTTCTTCATAAGGCGGGGCCCTCTTTTTTTCTGCCCAGTGGCCTTTCTCCCTAAAGGCGGGGCCCTCTTTTTCCCATATACTTGCCTTTCTCCTGAAGGCTTCCAATGTGGGTTTCAACTCAATTGCAGCTGCAATATAGGCAGGGCTCAAGTTCCTTCCTCTGCTTCCCAAGGTTCTCTTGCCGCTCGCTACCGTTTGGGCGATCCCGGTGCAGGCTTTCTCCCATTCACTCGACAAAAAGGTCGGTGGCGCCAAGAAAGGGAGGCATGCGCCGAGCTCGTCTTCCCGGTGCGGCGATCAAGAGCAGGCAACTGCCACCTGTCTGGCTCAGAGCCTGCCACATCTGAGTCACGGCACCATTTATGTTGCAGAACCCAGAGTCAGAGAGACCACGGAGTGAAGGAAAAAGAGATTCTTTATTTAACGCGCGGGCTTAAGGCTGGAATCATTTCCAAAGAGCCAGAAGCCCCGATTTACATTAGCACATTGGTTTTATAGACATTGTGACACATATGAAACGGTTCCTCCTCCCCCTCCCGCGTGGGGTTGCAATCCTCAACATTTCTTCTCTTAGCACTATTGTTTATAATACAAGAACTGGGTTATAGGGTAGCCATGATAAGGAGAGAACAGAAGAGAACAGCAGAGAACAAGATATACAATTGTATGACCTTTGACAAGATAAGGAATTCTTGTGTCTCGTCAGCTTACAACAATATATTCAAGGGAGAAAGAGCTCAGCAAGGACATGAAGCATGAGACTGCATGAGGCTACTTAGTCTGACCCCCGATATGGCTGCTACACTACAACTCCCATCATCCTAAGCTAGCATGGTCATTATCCGATACATCTGGAGGGCATCAGCTTTGGGGAAAGTTAATTCAAAGAAATGGTATCTTGTCTTGAGGATCAGGCTGCCTCAATTTATAAGCTCCCTAACATTTTGGATGTCCAGAACACCAAGGAATCTTCTTAATTTTGTGTGTGTGTGTGTGTGCGTGCACGCGCGCACGCATGCACGCGCGTGCACGTGCACATGCACATGCACATGCATGCGTGTGCAGATACTCTCTCTTTCAGGAACACACTTAACATATTGCAATGAAAGGAAAGATACAGATTTGCACCTTTGTTCATGACTTTTTCCACCCATGCTTTCAATACAGTGCTTCAGTTAAGCTAGCCTTCCCCAACCTGGTGCCCTCTAGATGTATTAGACTACAACTCATATAATCCCCAACTATAACCCATACTGACTGTTGATGATGGTGGTTGTAGTCCAACACATCTGGAGGGTACCAGGTTGGGGAAGGCTGAGTTAAGCAATCCCAATGAGCATTTACTCTTATTTGGGGCAATTGTATCACATTTCTGGCTCATCTTCACGCCATCATTTATTGCAAGTTGCACTGGAGCTTAGCTAAATTTCCCTCCTGTGTTTTCAGTGCACAATACGTTTTATGGCTTACAGGCCTGCGTGGCAATTCATTGAGGTAATTCTGGATTTTTTTTTACCCTGTCATGCAAATTTTGCATCAACGACAGCTTTGCTGATAATATTTTCTGCTGCCTCATCCAGCTCATTCATGAGCATTTTGATCCATGTGGAACATAATGTGCTGCCTCCCCCTGGTCTGATCTTAATGCATCTATTACTGCTCTCAGGCATTCCAGATAATATCAACAGCAGTGCCAGGATGATTAGAAACAGATACATACTTAGACACTAGGGATGGGATAGGATCAGAGAGAACCAGGAGGGGAAGTGGGGAGATAAATAAGCACGTGCTGTTATTCTCCAGGAGTTACTATGCTGCTGCCCAGCTCACTGGTTCTACACAGTGGCTCCAACCCAGAGAACACTCAGCATTCATACCCAGTATATGGGCCTTTATCATTGTCCATAACAATAATTATTCTCTGGCTCTGATTCGGAGAAAGTTAGTCATGCTTAACATGCATTGAAATAATGGAACTTAATACATTTCTTTGCTTAAAAAAGGAAAAGGATAACTGTCTGACTTGGCTGAATGCTATCGTTATCATAATGTATAAAAAGTAACTACAACAGATGCCGGTAAGAATACATCGCTTTTTCTGATTGAAATTTCTCCAGAATCAGTCTTTAAACCTTGAAATGGCACCCAAGCTAGACATGTAATAATGCTATGAGAAAGAACTCATATATTTCAGCACCAGGGCTGTGGGAATCAACGTTCAGGGGATGTTGCCCCCCCACAAAAGTCCCTTGTTGCAATCTCTTTTCCCCCTCTCTTTTCCCCCTGCAAATAAACTTGTGCACTGCCACTGCAGTTGCTGGTTCCGCTGCTGCTTGCTTCTGTGCCCCTCTTCCTCTGGAAGCCTGGCAGTGACTTTGTTTTGCTGAACTGCACATGCAGCCCAATCGCACATGCGCAGATCATTCCCTGCCACTTTAGGCAAGGGGACTGTTTTCCACCGAGAGCGACTGAGGGAAGCAATCCCCCTTCAAGTTTTACAAACGAAGCAGAGGCTCTTTCTGCCTCTGTGGAAGCCTGGAAGAAGCCCAGGCTATTATGCCTTCTCATGGGCATCGCTCCAGGTGCCCTGAGTGGCCAGGGCATGAAAAACCCTGATGTCAACACAACCATCTTACCCCGCCGCCCCAAGAAACCGCATGGCTGTGCAGAAGTCTCCAGGTTATTCTAAGTAGTCCCAGCTAGTAGCAGAGCAACATGGCGGACTGAGGGAGAGAAGCTAGGGTAGCGGAGAGCTATATCGTTCTTAAAATTATTATTTTGAAGAGGAGTGAGTGAGTGAGAAAGTGAGCAAGTGAGAAAGTGAACAAGAGGGGGAGAGAGTGCCCTTATTATCTGAATTTCTGCATTGTGTTTGCAAAGTTTCTTTCTTCAACTGTTTGCCTAGAGGAGCCAGAGCCAGAACAATCCAGTACCATGAACTCTATGTAAACTTACGTGCTTGCTTCTATTCATGTGTGTGTGTTGCTGTTATTGCTGGGGGCAGCAGGTATGATTTAAGATAATTCTCAAAGCCATTTGTGCTGGCTGGGGGCCACTGAATCTTTTTCCAAAGCCATTTATGCTACTCATGTGCCATCTTAGTTTACTTTACAAAGCCATTTGTGCTGGCTGGTGATGACTTAATTTTTTCAAAGTCATTTATGCTGGTTGGTGGATGCTAAATGTTGTTGTTGTTCAGTCGTTAAGTCATATCCAACTCTTCGTGACCCCATGGACCATAGCACGCCAGGCCTTCCTGTCCTCCGCTCTCTCCTGGAGTGTGCTCAAGTTCATATTCACTGCATCGGTGATGCTATCTAGCCATCTTATCCTCTGCCGTCCCCTTCTCCTTTTGCCTTCAATTTTTCCCAGCATCAGGGTCTTTTCCAGGGAGTTTTCTCTTCGCATTAGGTGGCCAAAATATTTGAGCTTCAGCTTCAGTATCTGTCCTTCCAATGAGCACTCAGGGTTGATTTCCTTTAGGGTTGGCTGATTTGACCTCTTTGCAGTCCAGGGGACTCATAAGAGTCTTCTCCAGCACCACAGTTCGAAAGCATCAATTCTTCGGTGCTCAGCCTTCTTTATAGTCCAGCTCTCACAGCCATACATTGCTACTGGAAAAACCACAGCTTTGATTATACGAACCTTTGTCGGCAAAGTGATGTCTCTGCTTCTTACTATGCTGTCTAGGTTGGCCATAGCTTTCCTCCCAAGGAGCAAGCGTCTTTTAATTTCATGGCTACCGTCACCATCTGCGGTGATCTTGGAGCCCAAGGAAATAAAATCTGTCACTGCTTCCATTTCTTCCCCTTCTATATGCCAGGAAGTGATGGGGGCAGATGCCATGATCTTAGTTTTTTTAATGCTGAGTTTCAAACCAGCTTTTGCACTCTCCACTTTCATCCTCAACAAGAGGCTCTTTAGATCCTCTTCGCTTTTGCCATTAGGGTGGTATCATCTGCGTATCTGAGGATGTTGATAATTCTCCCGGCAATCTTAATTCCGACCTGTGATTCATGCAACCGGGCGTTTCTCATGATGTACTCTGCATATAAGTTAAATAAGCAGGGCGACAATATGCAGCCTTGTTGTACTCCTTTCCCAATTTTGAACCAATCGGTTGTTCCATGTCACTGGAGTCCAGCTTGGCACAGCAGGTGGGGAAGCAAAGGATGTGAATGAAGGAATGGGACAGGAGGCTTTGGATATATCAAAGGTATGGGCAGGATCTCTAGGTTCCAATTTGGCCTCCCTCTCTCAGCTGTCATGATTTTCACTGATGAGAACCAGAGCCAAAGGCAAGAGAATGTGGTGTCATGAGTTAGTGTTTGCTTTGAAATCCCAAGAACCCCAGAAGCCCAGCTCATTGCAGATAAGAGAGCTTTTGACAGGGTGTTTGGCCAGAGGCCACTATTAGAGGGATGAAACCATTCAGATTCTCAACAGACATGAAGATGTCAAAATCTCTAAGAGAAAACAAGCTCTAGGGCTTAGGTAATGCTCGTGGTTTGGATTTAATTCTGCAGGCATCAAATGGTTTGTACGACCAACTTCATAATTATAAACGGTGGTTTTTGTTTATTCTACTACATTTGCAAGTTAATAAACAAACCAAAATCTATGGAAACTGAAGTGCTGAGGTTGCTCTGGGCATCCTCCTTTGTCACTTTATTAGCTCCTGTAATCCGGGTTTGTGCAAGAATGTTGGCAATTATGATCACAGCCCAAGGTATTTCCTGGATTAATGAAAAGGTTGATAGCCCAAAGCTCTGCCTAGATACATTAAACTCAGGCAGCTCTTAAGTCCTCAGGAAATCCCTGAGGCTGGAGCTTTAATGGCTGTTAATATTCATTGTGGGAGAGGTGGTTGGGAGAGAAGGGGTTAGTCAACAGGTCCCCACTCCCAGCCCAAATTAAATTGCATGTGTGTACAGGCACAGTGGGAAGCACCAATCGGAAGGGTTGTCTGCTTAGGTTATGAGCAAGTCAAGGCATTTACCGGTAACTATCAGGGGCATAGCCATACATGTCTTTTGTGTATATAGTCAAGCTACCAGTCAATCATAAACCTCACATTGCTTAAAGTGCCTAAACAAATAAGTTCCCATGGAATATATTCTGACTTCTGAGCAATTCACAACCAAAAATGAATATCCTATTTTTACTAAGGTCAAGATTACTGAACATACACACACACACACACTTAGGTACTTAGATTGCAAATACTTAGGCAACAGAGTGCGACCCTGTTGCTTCTGCTTGATCTTTCAGCAGCTTTTGAGATCATTGAACATAGTATTCTCCTGGACGGACTCCATGAGGTTGGATTAGGGGGCACTATATTGCAGTGCTTCCGTTCCAGCCTGAAGGGTCAGTTCCAGAGGAGGGAACTGAGCACTGGGGGATTGTGTCTCAGTCCCCTGGCAATTGTGCTGTGGGGTGTCATAAACATGATCCAATCACCAATGCTTTTTATCATCTATATGAAGCCATTGGTACAGTCATTCAGGGATGTGGGATAAGATGTCATAAATATGCAGATGACACCCAGCTCCATTTCTCTGTTGTATCTGGGTCAGGTGTGGCTGTGCCAGGATGACTGGTGCCAGGATGAGGTGGGAAGGCTGGATGAGGGCCAACCAACTGAAATTGAATTCTGGTAAGAGAGAGACTATGCAGGTGGGTGGTTCCTGGGTCTGGGAGTTGGGGGCAATTTACCTGCCCTGGATGGAGTTGCACTTTCTCCACAGCAGGAGTGAGCGACTTCAAGAGGTGTGGGGGCCATTTTTGCTCCTCTGCCTGCCTCCCAGCCACACATATCCCTGCTTGTGCCAAAAACAGGTAGCAGCAATAAAAAATAAAAACAAAGTGGCATCCATAGCTGCTACAGAGCACCCAAAGGGTCAAAATTAGCTTGCAAACAAGCTAATTTTGAACCTTTGGGCACACTGTATCCAGTTCTCTGGATGCCATTTTGTTTGGATAGAAAAATTACAGTTTGGGGGGTTTCCCTAAATTGGGGGGGCATGTTCCCCATCCCTGGCCTATAGGGACAGGTGCATAGTTGGGGGAGTCTTCTCTGTCACTTCAAATCCAAGTGGGCTCAGTAGCAAAGAACAAAGATTACCATCTTTGGCTGGCTACAGCCATTCCTGAATAGGGATAGCCTGGCCACAGTAATCCATGCACTGGTTACCTCAAGACTGGACTACTGTAATATGTTTTATGTGGGGCTAGCTTTGAGACTGGTTTGGAACCTGCAGCTCGGAAGAATGTGGCAGCTAGATTGCTTAGTGGAGCTTCTTACCACGCATGCATGACGCCTGTGCTGAGAGCTCTGCACTAGCTGCCGGTTAGCTACCAAGTCACGTTCAAAGTGGCTGATGGTTATAAGGCCTTCAGCAGTTCAGGACCAAGTTACCTGAGTCACCACCCTCTCCCATATAGGCTGCTGGTCTCTACATTTGAGGAGGAGGCCTTGTTTACTGTACCCTGGCCTACCGCGGCTTGTTTGGCCATGATGTGGAGGAGGGCCTTCTCAGTTGTGGCATCCACCATATGGAATGATCTCTCCATTGAGATCAGGCAAGCTTCTAGTGTGGAGTGCTTCCCTCAACAACTTAAAACACTTCTGTTTGCCTAGGCATTTTCCTGACAGCTAGCATTGGCTATTTCAATGAGATATTATGGTTTTCTTACTGTTTTATTGTTTTAATGATTGGTTTCATTGTATTTTATCATGATTTTATCTTGTAAATCATTTTGGGATATTTAAAAAAAGGAAAAGCAGTATAGAAAAACTCTGAAATGAACAAATGAATAAATACTTAACTAAGGTCACCTTTTCTTTAGCTGAGTATATATACTTAGGTATGTGAGTGGCCTGATTAAGGTAAACAGAGTAACAGTTAAGTAAATAGGGTAACATTTGTAACTTAACACAGAAAACCTTTATAACTTAGGATAAGCCATGTTCTTAAACATTCTGGCCACGATGCAGAGGGGATCACATCCAGAATTTATGTTAGCAGGACTCTTTTGCTCCCTTCCCTTTCCTCATGTGTTGCCATGGCCCCAACAGTGAGCCAAGGCTCAGAGATGGAGTTAAATGAGCCAGGCAAGTCTGTGGCTGCCATACATACTGAACCAAAGGCTGACAGCTGTGAACCTGCAGACCCCAGCCAGGACTGTCACAAATCCCACCCCCACCCCAAACCCAGTTCTTCTGAAGAGCCAAGCCCCCCCATTCCAAAACACCTGCCCAATGGCAGAGACAAAGGAGTGTCCTCTTCAAGGGCAGGGGGTTGCCACATATCCATCAAACAGGACAGGTTGTAGATGAGGAAGAGTAGTTTGGCCTGAGGGAGTGATAAGGTCTTAGCCTCCAGCTTTCATTGGAGCAAACTGTTCACTTCAGGCGCTCCGAGATGCTGTAACCCTGACCTGTCTTGCTGCCACATGGGCTTCAGTTTGAGATCAGGATGTGAGAAATATCTTTTAAACTGTGCACCTGCAAACACAGCCTGCCTTTCTAAAACCCTTCTATAGCACCTAGCATTCGGTACATTACTCCTACAGTCAGGCCCAGAAATATTGGAACAAGGATAACTGTTTTGGCAGTTGGCCTCTGTACACTACCACATTGAAGTTGAAAGGAAACACACCCAGATGGGAGCAAAGTCAGGACTTTCAGCTGTAATTCAACGGGTTTGACAAAAGTGGGGCACTACCCATTCAGGAAGGACAGCCAGTGGCATACACAAACACCCATTGTTGGTGGCTCATAAGTAATGGAACAGAAGGCTGACAAGCAGCTGCATGGCCAGGTGTGGCCTGTTTCCTGGGCACACCCCATGACCAATCAAGCAGATAAAAGGCCTGGAGGTGGTTCTGAGTGTTACATTTGCATTTGGTAGCTGTTCACTGGAACCCCCAACATGAGGTCCAAAGAGGTGTCCATGCGAGTGAAGGAGGCCATCATTAGGCTGAGGAAACAAAATAAACCCATCACAGAGATAGCAAAAATAGTGGGAGTGGCCAATACAACAGTTTGGAACATCCTGAAAAAGAAGGAACTAACTGGCAAGCTCAGCAACAGCAAAAGGCCTGGAAGACCACAGAAGACAACTAAGTGGATGACCGCAGAATTCTGAAGAGGAACCCTTTCACAATATCTAGCCAGGTCAAGAATGCTCTTGAGGAGGTAGGCATGTCACTGTCAACTTCTACAGTCAAGAGACGGCTTCATGAATGTGAAGCTTCACAGAGGCTTCACAACAAGGTGCAAACCACTGGTAATGCTCAAGAACACACAGGCCAGATTAACCTTTGCCAGCAAACACCTAAAAAGGCCTGCCCAGTTCTGGCATAAAATTCTTTGGACTGAGGAAACCAAGATTAACTTGTACCAGAATGATGGGAAGAGAAAAGTATGGAGAAGGAAAGGAACAGCTCAAGATCCAAAACATACCACATCATCTATCAAACATGGTGGAGGTAGGGATGGACGAAAGGGACTTACCTTGTCCCGCAGCTTGCTTCGCGGTGGGGGGGAGGCGCTTCGCTTCTCCCCCCGAAATTCAGGCTAGGGGGGAGGCGCCCCATCCCTCGCCGGCGAAATTCAGGCCGGGTAGGAGCGCCCCGTCTACCCGGCCACGAAAAAAAAAGTAAAACACACACACACCCGTGATAGGCTACGTAACGATTTACGTAGCCTATCATGGCTAGATTTCCAAAGTCAGCCATGACAGGCTATGCAAATCGTCACATAGCCTATCACGGGTGACTTTGAAGAAAAAAAAAAGCGCGTACGCAAATGGCGGCTCCCATGGGGACCGCCATTTGTGTTCCTTATTTTGGCACGTCTAGTCTACGTAAAGATTTACGTAGACTACGGCGAAAATAAGGGCAACGCAAATAGCATTGCCCTTATTTTCGCCGTAGTCTACGTAAATCTTTACATAGACTAGATGTGCCAAAATAAGGAACACAAATGGCGGCACCCCATGGGCACCGCCATTTGCGTATGCGCTTTTTACTTTTTTTTTTCAAAGTCACCCTTGATAGGCTACGTGATGATTTACGTAGCCTATCACGGCAGACTTTGGAAATCTAGCCGTGATAGGCTACGTAAATCGTTCCATAGCCTATCACGGGTGTAGCTGTTTTTTTTACTTTACTTTTTTTTTTTTTTGCAATGGCGGCAGCGGCAGCTGGTCGGGAGACCGGCCGCCGCCCCCGCCCCCGAAACGCTGCCGGGACCCGCCACCGAGAGGGACATTCGCCAAAGGTAAGTCCCATCCCGGGGGGGGGGCGGGGGGCCGGCCGAGAATTTCCCCAACACTTTCGGGGGGCTGAATGCGTCGGTGCTCGGCCTCTCAAAGATTCATGGAGAAGTTCTCCGCCAACCCTAGGTGGAGGCAGTGTTATGGCATGGGCATGTATGGCTGCCAATGTAACCGTGTCACTGGTGTTTATTTATGACCTGACTGCTGATAAAAGCAGCAGGATGAATTCTGAAGTGTATAGGGCTATACTTTCTGCTCAGATTCAGCAATGCTGCCAAACTGATAGGACGTCGATGGATAATGATCCAAAACATACAGCAAAAGCTACCCAAGAGTTTCTCCAGGCAAAGAAGTGGGATGTTCTTCAATGGCCAAGTCAGTCACCTGATCTCAACCCAATAGAGCATGCTTTTCACTTACTGAAGACAAGACTGAAGGCAGAAATACCCACAAACAAGCAGCAGCTGAAGGCAGCTGCTGTAAAGGCCTGGCAAAGCATCTCGAGGGAAGAAACTCAGCATTGGGTCATGTCCATGGGTTCCAGACTTCAGGAAGTCATTGACTGCAAAGGATTTTCATCCAGGTAGCAAAGGCGATCTTTAAGTTTGAAATGATGTCGGTTTGTTCCGTTACTTAAGAGCCACCAATGATGGGGGGGGGTGTATGCCACTGGCTGTACTTCCTGAATGGTTAGTGCCCCACTTTTGTCAACCCCCTTGAATGACAGCTGAAAGTCCTGACTTCGCTCCCATCTGGGTGTGTTTCCTTTCAACTTCAATGTGGTGGTGTACAGAGGCCAACTGCCAAAACAGTTATCCTTGTTCCAATATTTCTGGCCCCGACTATATGTGAGGAAGATCCTAGGGTGGTGATGGTGGTAGTCTGTGTGTGTGTGGGGGGTCGTTTTTGGAATTCCGCTCATAGAATCAGACAGTAACCCTGAAATGTCATTGCTTGAAACATATTACCAGTATACAAACTAACAGCTACATACTTGCATTTTGCAGTGCATTAGTTGAAAGAAGAGAAACTATAGCACTGAACGTTTTACAGAGATAGTGATGGAAATTATGCATTAAGCTTACATTATAAATAAAGAAGAAACTATTTATACTTTGCCCTTGAAATGTATGGCCCTGTATAATTCAGTAGGTCCTTTCAGAAATATCTCTGTCAATTTAGATAAAATTCCTATAGTGGGGAGGGGGAGAAACCCTTCAGCTATATTTAGTCACTATTCCTTTCAAAGTCCTTCTTCTCCCTTTTTCAGACAGCTCATACATATTGTTAGGGGGACGAAGACATATTGTAGGAATAGGGAAATATGGCCCTGTCCCCTGAATTTCACACCCTGCATCACATGGTGTAAAGTTGGGGAGATGAAGTTTGATGACTGGGGTGGACAGGAAGGGGGAAGGTGAAACTGGGATCCCAGGTGTCCCAGGAGGCAACAGAGCAAGAGTGAGAAAGAGTACCCTCACTTTGGTGGGCTTTAGAATGGTGCCATGTGTCCTCACAGTAACCCCCAAAGAAATAGTCTTATAGCTTGATCTCATCCATTTTTACTCAGATGTAAATCCCTGAAGGAAGTTGATGCAGAGATGTGGGGCCACCACTCTAAAGGCCCTCTCCCATGTACTCACCAGCCTAACTGAACCTGGTGGCAGGCAGATGAGAAGGGCCTCTGCCTATTACCTCAGAATGCAGGCGGACTGGTATGGGATCTGGACTCTACTGGTAGATCTCTGGGTGATTTGCAGTAGATGGCCAAAGATTTCTGACTCCTGATTACTTAACCATAGCTGCAACAGTGTACTGCTGAAATGAAAAAATGTTTGGTTAACAAGGAACAGATTTTTGTGTGGAAGGAGCGTGAGCTCCATCCACAAAACAAGTACTCAAAATAAGTTCTGGGTTCAGAAATCTTTCATGCTCAGCGCATCTCTTTTCACCAGGCTCTGGTTGGTGGAACTCTGGGCTCTAGTAAAAGGCAAAGTAGATCCCACAAGCCAGAAAATGGTCCTATGCTAACATGGTGATGTTCTCCTGTCCTGCACTGTGCAGCAGAGAACTGTCTAAACACAGGAAAGAGGTGCCCAGTTGCCTAGGCAATGCAGGTACACTTTCCTGATTTTCCCTTGATGTGCTGTATGTCACAGGAATACCCCTGCATTGCCCTGGCTTCTTCTGTCTTCCAGAGCGGAGAAGAAAATGGCTCTAACGATCACTGTGGGTAGAAGCTGCCCCGGAATAAATGAAGTACAGTGTGTGTGTGTGTGTGTGAAATAGTGAACTGGGCTACAAAGATAATAGGGTAGTTTCACCTCCACTCTAAGATATAAACAGCCCAATAAGCTGTCTACCATCCCACTCCCAGGGGCTCAAGCAGAGGCAGTCCCCCTCCAACAGCCACCACATGGCTACTGAAGAACCCTGTTACCCTGAGGGGAGAAAAGAGAAGGTAGGGCAGCCTGTCAGATAACCTGATGGAAGAGAAAAGCATGAAAAAAAGCAGGTGCAAGTCGAAACTTATGCCATCAATTAGCCTGTGACAAGCATGGATGCCAGCAGCTACGTGCAAAGTGTTTAAACCCCACTGTTTTTATTAGACACCACCTCAGGCATGTTTAACGTGGAGAGGCAATTCATATATCAGTAAGAATATTACATAAGAAGAAGGAGTTGTGGGGATTTTCCTTCCACCCCAAAAGGGCAACAAAAACTCTCCCAGACACTAGGGTTGGATGGGAAACATCCCAGTTCCGTGGTGTATTGGGATGAGCTCTGTCCAACGCAGTGTGGAAGAGCTAACCTTCCTAGCCATGCTGTACCACTCAGCTTGGGGGCTGGCTAAGCAGTTTGATGTACAATAGGGGTGGGAAACCTGTAGTTGTAGGACTACATCTCCAGATGTTGTAGGACTACATCTCCCATCATAGCTGACCATTGGCCATGCTGGCTAAGGCTGTTGGGAGTTGGAGTCCAGCAAGATCTAGAGGGGCACAGCTTCCCCACTCCTGCTGTACATCAAGGCCTGACTCCTTCTCCTCCTGATCTGATGCACCCTGGTTGTGGATTGCCCCCAACTGACCTTACAGCCCCCCTTCCTCTGCTTTAAGGGGAAGGAACCCTGATCCCCCACCCCATAGGTCCTTGCAGGCTCCCAAGCTGTTTAAGCTGGAGCCTTCTGCACGTGTGTGCTCTGTTCACTGAGCTGTTTTACCATTGCCACTTCACCAGCCAACCAGCCGTCATGAGTGATGAATCCACCACAAAACCAGAGTTCCCAGTCATGTGAATCAGCTGAGAGAGCAAGCCTCTTCTATATTCTTATTTTTGTAATTCTCTTACAACAACAAACTATGGGCTGATCTACATTGCGCCCGCCATCGCAATGAATTCGGTGTCCCGTCGGGTTAAATGCTCTCGCATTAAATCGTGATTATTCACACTCACCCATTTTCCCCATTGCAGTGCTTCATCGAGTGTGCGAGCTCGGTTCACACTCGAGCGCTGTGCTGTTTTCCTGCGCGCACTTGTCTGATCTCGGATGCTAAGCGGGGTTGGCCCCGGTCAGTAGTTGAATGGGCAACCACCTGGGAATCAGGCTTCCTACATTGAGCAGGGGGTTGTTCTATCCCTTCAAATGAGACTAAGTTTTACCCCCTCCTATCCGCCGCTCAGGATTTTTTTAAAAAATTAAGTCATTATCCTTGCAGAATCGGGGCTTCTCCACGATGTTTTTTTTTCTAATTGAGGCATGATCTTCAAAGCTTCGAAGTTGTGAAGCATGTCTTCTTGTCTTCTTCCAGCTACCGATGGCCAGGGATGGACGAAAGTCCCTTACCTGATCCCGAAGCTTGCTTCGCGGTGGGGGGAGGCGCTCTGTCCCTCCCCCCGAAATTCTGGCCGGGGGGGAGGTGCCCCGTCCATCCCCCCCCCAAATTCTGGACGGAGGGGAGGCGCCCTGTCCCTCTCCCCTGAAATTCTAGCCAGGGGGGAGGCGCCCCATCCCTCTGGCTGTGAAAACTCCTCTCCTGCTGGGACGCAAATGGCGGCGGCCATAGCCGCCGCCGTTTGCGTCCCTGCAGTCAGCCATGATAGGCTACGTAAATGTTTACGTAGCCTATCACGACTGACTTAAAAAAAAAAAAAAAGCGCGTACGCAAATGGCGGTTCCCCTTATTTTCACCGTAGTCTACGTAAATGTTTACGTAGACTACATGTGCCATAATAAGGAACGCAAATGGCAGCGCCCATGGGCGCCGCCATTTGCGTACGCGCTTTCCCCCCCCCCAAAGTCAGCCGTGATAGGCTACATAAACATTTACGTAGCCTATCACGGTGTTTTTTTAAAATCTAGCCGTGATAGGCTACGTAAATCTTTACGTAGCCTATCACGTTTGTTTGTTGTTGTTGTTTTTTTACTTGGAAATGGCGGTGGCGGCAGCCGGTCGGAAGACCGCCCGCCACAGCCGCCACCGCCGAACCACCGCCGCCGCCGCCAGGGACATTAAAACAAAGTAAGTCCTATCCCGGGGGGGGCAGACCATTTCTCCACAATTTCGGGGGGCCGAATGCCAGCGCATTCGGCCTCCCCAAGATTCGTGGAGAAATTCTCTGACATCCCTACTGATGGCATAGCTTCCTCAGCAGCCCCTGTTTCCTCAGCAGCAAGCAAAGGGCTGGATGTGCACGCACTTGTCTGATCTCGGAAGCTAAGCAGGGTCATCCACAGTTTCGAAGCTTCAAAGATCATGCCTCAATTAGAAAAAAAAACATAGCGGAGAAGCCCCGATTCTGCGAGGATAATTCCTTAATTTAAAAAAAAACATCCTGAGTGAGGGATAGGAAGGGGTAAAATTTAATCTCATTTGAAGGGATAGAATAACCCCCTGCTCAATGTAGGAAGCCTGATTCCCAGGCGGTCTCCCATCCAACTACTGACCGGGGCCGACCCCGCTTATCTTCCGAGATCAGACAAGTGCGCGCACATCCAGCCTTTTTCTTGTTGCTGAGGAGATGGGGGCTGCTGAGGAAGCTATGCGATCAGAGAGCTTCGGCTATTGGGCGGTATAGAAATAAATAAATAAATAAATAAAATAAATAGCCGGAAGAAGACATGGGGCCATCGAGAGCTGTGATTGGACAGGAGGGAAATACAAACACCGCCGTATATGGACAGGCGGGGGAGGGGACTACTACCGGATACGGTAGCGAAAGCGGAAAATCAGAGCACATTAAGGGGAAATACCAGGATATCAGGGTATTGAAAGCGGGAGCACGGAAGTGGGAAATTCTGGTTCCAATTCGAGGCGGATACTGCGTAGTGTGAAAGGTGGGCAGTGAAACCTCATTGGAAGCGAAAAAAGGCGGTAAGTGTAGATCCAGCCTAACAGTGAAGATACAATGGAGAAAGTTGGAAGAAAAGAAGCTCATGGATTTCTCATTAATAATTGCTTTTATGTAAATGGCTTTTAAACTTTTTATATTCTATTTTGATGTTTTAACTTCTGCAAATTCCAAGAGAGCTTCAGCTATGGGGGGTGGGGTATAGGAATGTAATAAATAAATAAATAAATTTCTGTATGTGGCTTGCATTTAAAACACTGTACATTTAAAACATGTAAGATATAGCAAAGATGACTAATCATAACTATACTTTATTCAGAAATAATGATTGCTTTTTCCACAGTACAATTTTTAAAAAAGATATGTAATTTGCAGATCAAGACAACCCATGCAAAATATCCTTTTTATCCAGTGCTCTGTATGCTGTGATTCCTCAAGCAAACATGGGGGGTGGGGTGGGGGTAGGCTGACCATATTTCCTTGAGACAAAAATGGGATATTGGGATGACAAAAACAGGATGCGGTTATATAATATTCCGTAGTCATGAAAAAGTAATGATGGGCAGAATGATGGTAGAAATAACAGTAAGACTCACTTGCCTGACTCCCACACGCTGAATGGGGCTTAGCGACCGCCTCTTGAATTCCCCGCCACTGCAGACAAGCAAGGGGGTGGCATCTGATCATTGCTAGCTCAAGAAGCCTGGCCCTGACTGGATAAAGTGAATGGAACTTCCTCTTTTGTCACACTAGTAGTTTTACTGCACGCATTGATTAGCATAGAGCCTTATGATAAACGCATTCAGTTTTTTACAAAAAATTAAAAATGGGACAAAATTGACATTTATATTAAAACGACGGGACAGTCGGGAAATACGAAAAAAACGGTACTGTCCCGTTTAAAACGGTACGTATGGTCAGCCGGGGGGGGGGGGACGACACCACCATATCTGGCATGGGGCACAGAATGAAAATGGCATGTTTCTAGCCCTCATGGCTGCATTGTGTGGACAATGCCTAGTAGTAAAATCTCAGAATCCAGAGACATTGCTGAATAAGATTTCCAGTGGTCAAGGGCGGTGGTGGTTCAGGATATAATGGTGCTGCTCTATCCTGCTTTGGTCAGACTTCACCTTGAATACAATGTCCAGTTCTGGGCACCTCAGTTTAAGAATGATCTGTCAGGAGCGCCCTAGCTTCCTCTTGCAATCCCCTCCAATAGCCAACTGAGGATACAGACGACGAGGATTCTTTCCGAGGCTTTATTCTTTTATTACTTTATGACTCTTTCCGATACTAATCACTAGGGATGGACGAAAGGGACTTACCTGGTCCCGCAGCTTGTTTCGCGGTGGGGGGGAGGCGCTTCGGTTCTCCCCCCGAAGTTCAGGCGAGGGGGGGAGGCGCCCCACCTCGCCTGGCTGAAATTCAGGCCGGGGGGGAGGCGCCCCGTCTACCCAGCCGTGAAAAAAAAAGGAAAGTAAAAAAAAACAACACACACCCATGATAGGCTACGTAACGATTTACGTAGCCTATCACGGCTAGATTTCCAAAGTCAGCCGTGATAGGCTATGTAAATCGTCACGTACCCTATCACGGGTGACTTTGAAAAAAAAAAAAAGCGCGTACGCAAATGGCGATGCCCATGGGGTGCCACCATTTGCGTTCCTTAGTTTGGCACGTCTAGTCTACGTAAAGATTTACGTAGACTACGGCGAAAATAAGGGAACGCTATTTGCGTTGCCCTTATTTTCGCCGTAGTCTATGTAAATCTTTACGTAGACTACCCGTGCCCAAATAAGGAACGCAAATGGCAGCACCCATGGGCGCCGCCATTTGCGTGCTCGCTTTTTTTTTCCCCAAAGTCAGCTGTGATAGGCTACGTAAAGATTTATGTAGCCTATCACGGCTGACTTTGAAAATCTAGCCGTGATAGGCTACGTAAAATGCTACATAGCCTATCACTTTTTTTTTTTACATAACTTTTTTCTTTCGCGGCCGGAGAGGCGGGGCGCTCCCCCCAAGCCTGAATTTCGGTGGGGAGGGATGGGGTGCCCCCCGCCCGGCCTGAATTTCAGCCGGGAGGGGCGGGGCGCCTCCCCCCCTGCCAAGAATTTCGGGGGGAGAAACGGAGATCCTCCCCCCCACACCGAAAACAGCTGCGGGACCAGGTAAGGGACTTTCGTCCATCCTTATGACTGCCTGGGAATCAGGCTTCCTGAGTTGAGCGGGGGGTTGTTCTCTCCCTTCAAATGACACTAAGTTTTACCCCTTTCTATCCCCTGCTCTGGCTTTTTTTAAAAAAAAATTAAGGCATCATCTTCAAATCTTCAAAGAATCATAGCTTCCCCAGCCCGATTTCTCTGCACATTTGCCTGGGCAAGCCCAGGCAAGTGTAATTTTTTTCTTGGTCCCCACCATGCTCACAGCATAGGGATGTCAGAGAATTTCGCCACAAATCTCGGGGAGGCTGAATGCCAGCGCATTCGGCCCCCCAAAATCAGTGGTGAAACAGTCTGCCACCCCCCCGCCCCCCAGGGATGGGACTTACCTTCGGCGAATCTTCCTGGCGGCGGCGGCCATTTGCGTAGGGATGGCGGAGAATTTCTCCCCGAATCTTCGGGAGGCCGAGTGCCAACACATTCGGCCCCCCGAAAGTGTTGGGGAAATTCTCTGCTGGCCCCCCACCCCCCCGGGATGGGACTTACCATGGCCGAATGTCCCTCTCGGCGGCGGGTCCCGGCGGCGTTTTGGCGGGGGCGGCGGCCGGTTTCCCGACCGGCTGCCGCCGCTGCCATTACAAAATAAAAAAGTAAAAAAACAAAAAAAAACAAAACACACCCGCTGCCATTACAAAATAAAAAAGTAAAAAAACAAAAAAAACAAAACACACCCGCCATTACAAAATAAAAAAGTAAAAACAAAAACAAAAACACACACACCGCAAATAGCGTTCCCTTATTTTCGCCGTAGTCTACGTAAATCTTTACGTAGACTAGACGTGCCAAAATAAGGAATGCAAATGGTGGCGCCCATGTGCCGCTGCCATTTGCGTACGAGCTTTCCCCCCCCCCAAAGTCTCCCGTGATAGGCTACGTGACGATTTACGTAGCCTATCACAGCTGACTTTGGAAATCTAGCCATGATAGGCTACGTTAATCGTTACGTAGCCTATCACAGGGTTTTTTTCCCCCCACTTTTTCTTTCGCGGCCGGGGAACGGTGCGCTTCTCCCCGGCCTGAATTTCGGCTTTGAGCCCCAACAGGGTACTCGTGCCATCCCTACACATACACAGGGATAGAAGAAGAGAGGGAGGGCAGGCGGGGGATCGGCTAAAACAGGAAGAGTTGCCACTCCTCCAATGAGAGCCGCCCTGCTGGAGAGCTGGAAAACAGTGCGGTGCTGGAGTGTGAACCATGCTTGGGCACTCGACAAAGTACTGGAACGGGGAAACGGGGTGAGTGTGGATAAACACGTTTTAATGCGATTGCGTTTAACCCGAGAGTACGCCGACTTCATTTCGACGGTGGGCGCAGTGTAGATCAGCCCAAAGTGGAATGTATCAGAGGGTGACAAGGATGGCGAGGGCCTTGAAATCATTACAAACTAGACTGGGAAGAGGCTTATTGTTTCTATGGGACAGGAGGTAGCAATGTGTCAGCTTCCATCCTTTATTTCTCAGTGTACATAGAGAGTTTTCTCAGGTCCTGGCATCAGGATTCTCAAAACTTCAATAAGGAGCGGAGCAGGAGCAACAGCTGCCCACCTGCCCGCCCGTCTACCCGCCCATCCACCCACCCTTACCTTTGGCAAGTGCTGGCCAAAACACTGGGCAGATTTTGTGGCAGGGAAAAAGGGGGGGGAAGAAACTTAGAGTGGAGGAAAGCAAGGGAGGGTTAGGAGGGAAAAACTCAGGACAGAGACCAGGCAGGGGAACAGGGCTGACTCTAGGTTCCTGAGGGTCTTTGGGCAAGACACCCTCAATGGGCCCCTCCCTCAGTGAGTCTACCTTCTCACCGCCAGGGTCACCAGCTGCTGTTGCTCCTCCTCCTCCTCATCATCATCACTGCTCCCACATGGTTGCTTGACAGGCACAGAGCAAGTAGGAACTGGCATCTCCTGCTCCTCCTCCCCACCACCATCATCATCTGGGACAGAGCAAGAGGCAGGTGAACAAGCAGGTTGCAAGGGCGAAGAGGAGGAACAAGTCCAGGGGGCTCTTGTCAGTGGGCAGGTGCTGGGGTGTGGGCCCTTGCCAGATGCCTGACCAGGCCTACCCTTGACGCTGCCGAAGAAGAAAGCAAGAGGAAAAGGAACACTACAGGGGATGGGAGGGACCCGCTCTCCACAGGAGAGAAAGAGGGACTCTGGATGGGGCGCAGAGAGGCAGAAAGGAAAGGAATTAGAGCTAGGAAGAAAGGGTCTTGCTCAGCAAGAGGAGAAGAGTTTGAACTGAGCTAACAATGAGTATTATGTGGCTGAAGCAAGAACGCATGGGCTGCTACTCCTTTCTCCTTGCTTCATCCACGAATAAGCATTGCTCTTTCCCCCTCCCACTCTTCATAATAATAATTAAAAAGGCTGCTAATTTCCCTACCCAATCTGCTGCCTGAAACAAATTAGCAATTAGTGGGAGAAAAATAAATTGAGCAAAATAATACACTTGCTGGCAAGGAATATCCTGTCTCTAAGCAGTGGTTCCAGCACTCTTTGTTGTTTGGGCCACACAGTGCCAAGAGAGTAGTCACAATGTGGTATAAAATGACAATCAGTAGTAGACACCTTGCCATTAAACAAAAAAAATCCATAGTAGATGAGCTTCCCTCCCCGTCCCCACAAAATACTAATTTCTACATCATTATAAACTAATGCATTCTTAGAAAGATTAATCAATGCCCTATAAAGTCACTGTTGGAAGGACTAAAAAGTGGAAAATAAAGTTCAAGTCACAGTTAGGGACTGTTAAATCCCATTGATTACAATCTGTCTCCAACCTCTATCACCAATCCCAGAGGGGCATTTCCAATCAATCCTATGGCCCCCAGGACACTGTCCCAAGGACTATAGACGTGCCCTTTAAAAAGAAAAGAAAAAAGAAAAAAGGATGGACTAACTGCACAGTTCAGAACGTTTATTTATGCTCTCTCTGGGTCTATACTGAATCTCAAGAGAAATAAGGAGAAGCTGTACATCAAAATCTAAAAAAGCAAAGCAAAGCAAAGCTGAGTCTGTCTGGCTGACAGCAGTAAGTTATGCAATACTGCCAAAGAGGTCATAGAGTCACTTGAGCAGTATGTCCTTTTGTCAGATCAAAGCCTTGTTTTGACTCTATAGTTGCAGTCCACACCCCACAAATGCAGGAACATCCCATATTCTTTTTGGAAGCAGCAGTTTTGAGAAGGCCTGCATCCATGGAGATCCAGGCACCAAGTCCTCATGAAATTATGTAAGCCTGTAGCAATTTCTAGAGCTGTGCAAGGACCCCCTGAACTGATTTGGAGGCTGCTTCAGGGCTTCCGAGGTGGGCCTGATTTGCTTTGGGCTGATTTGGGGAGGGGCAATCCAGCTCAGCCCCGAACCCAAAGAGGGATTTCTTTGGAGGGCCAAATCCCACTCCCCCCTGACGCCCCCACCATGCGGCACAACCCCCAGCTCCTTACCTGGGCCCTCAGGACGTGCACCAGCAGCCATCACAGGAGGAGTCGCTGCCTCTGCCATTGCCGCCCCCACATCCGATGCTGCTACCTTCGCTGCCACCGCCGCTGCCACCGCCGCTGCTATCACCACTGTTGCTATCGCCGCTGCTGCCCATCAGCAGCAGTTTCTGAACCCTGGACACACGCCAGCTCTTGTTGCAGGGAGTCACCATTTGATTTCTTTTTAAAATGGCGACTCCCTGCAACAAGAGCCAGTGTTCATCCAGGGCTCAGGGGCTGGTGGCGGCCGGCAGCAGTGATGGAAGTGGCAGTGATCGCAGCGGCGGTGGCAGCTGCAACAGCAGAGGCAGTGGCGGTGGCGATGGCAGAGGCAGTGACAGCGATGGCGACTCCTCCTGTGATGGCTCAGGTAAGGGAGTTGGAGGCATTAGCGCAGCTGGGCCAGGGTGCCAAATCTTCGAAGTGCACCGAAGTGCTTCGGAGCACCCCAGACCCATTTCAGGTCGCTTCGTGCCCCCTCCGCTTCACCTTGGAAGGGCCCCGAAGTGGCCCGCTTTGACTCAGGCTTCGGGCCTCGGGCTGAAGCGGTGCACAGCCCTAGCAATTTCTTAGTAGACAACATACTATTTTTTCCCTGGCCTTAAAAAATCTGCCTCCAAGTACATTACCAAGTGGGACGATGTTTTGTTCCATAACCTGTGCTGTGCTAGGCTTTATTTGTTTTTCTCAAAAGCACTGCTAGGAGAACAGCTTCAAGTAGTGTTCTGTTAATGTCTCATTAGGGAATTTTTGCTGTACTTTAGCTAGCAGAACTTCCTTGCAGCAATCTGCTAAAAAGGAAGAATAGAAGACATAAATTATGGACTTGATCCAGCTAAAAGTTAAACAGTTTAAGCCTGCAATTGTATGCTCACTAAACTGGGAGTAATCTCCATCGAATGCAATGGGGCTTACTTCTGAACAGACATGTATAGGATTGCACTGTTAAGGACTATTTATTTTCGATGGAAGAGAAAAATAGGAAAACTACATTTCCCTTTTGAAATTCATGATACTTAAATGTGGTTATGTTTGGCTGGCCTGTGCCCTTAATTTGTAGAAGTGTGGGCAAAAGATAATGAATTAGATGGTTATCAAGAGAAGCATGTATGATAGCTGTACATCAAAGAAGCTACTAAAGAAATACCTCATTTTTTATGTGTCTAAGGGTGCAATCCTATGCATGTTTAGACAGAAAAAAATCCTACAATGCCCATTCATTGCATTTCTACAACTCCCAGTGTGGCTGACTGGCGAATGCTGGGAGTTGCAGGACTTTTTTCTGTCTAAACATGCATAGGATTGCACCCTAAATCACGTTTCTAGGTAAACATTGCAAAATACATCTTAATATATTTTCAGACCCTTTCTTCCTTGATTGCAGGCATAATAAATACCAGACGCCTGAAGTAATACAATAAACAAACGGAGTGATTCATTCTTTTGGCCACAAGAGGAGGAGAATATTTAAGAATTGCATTCTCCTCCAAAAGAGACAGGCAGTTGATTGCAACCACTTCAAATGACAGATTAGCCTGATAATCACCCACATCAAAAATGCCAGAATCCCAACCATACCCCACGATTCTTCTGGCATTAAACAGTACTCTGATAAAATACTTAACATGTAACACTTCCCTTAGCTTTAGTCCCCAGTTTAGTATCAAATTTTCTAAATAAAAAAGAAGGTAATTCAGTAATTGTCACTATGGAAAATAAATACTTCATAAAAGGAAACAGCTATAGCACACCTCACCTGAGTATCAGCACAGAATGGATGCACACACACAGTAGCAATAAGGGACCAGGCTGCAATACATGGGTTAAAAAAGTTTTCCACCTTTTAATTGAGAGAACAAAATTATCAAAATAAAAAAATAGGCGACTTATGTTCAAAAATTCAATACCTTATGAATTCTTTTCTGCAGTGACTCTCAGATAACTACTGTCCACAAAGCACTCTATGTCCAAGAGCAGTTCACTTTGTGCTATCACTATGGATAAATGAGGGCTCCATTTTCAACACACAAAAGTACCTCTTCACCACCCAGTATTTCCGAATACTGTAGTCTGATAGTGCCTTTATGGCGTCATTATCATTGTCATTGTCACTAGGTCATGCTACCTGTTGTGTCCTATCACCATTGAATGCCATCACTGTTCAAATTTTCATTGCTGAAAATATTTGCATGGCTGAAAGTGTTCCAAAGCCTATGAATTGGCCCTTGAATAATCTGGGAGCACATTTATGAGAGTTATGAGGTTTATACAGGAATGGGGCTAAAATATCTATTGCCAGGTACATTATAGAGTGGAACAATTTTCTCCCATAAAATCAATGATGTGCTAGTGTGAGTGTTTTTCTCTCCAGAGCAGTGTTTGGAGAATGACAGTTGAAGTCTCTTTAAGTGGAAAGACTCTGAAGATAATCATATCCAATTCCTATGGCTCTCCCACGTATTCCTCCCCATCTGCTCAACCCCACCACCCCAAGTGCACATATGATTTTATAGAGCTAGATCAAAACACCACCTAGCCATATCCCTGCCAAACAGTAATGCCATGCACAGCTCATCCCTCACAATCAAGGCTAGCACTACAATTTGGCAGAATGTGGCAGCTGCCTCAGGCAGCAGATGCTAGGAAGTAGCAGTAAGGTGTTGGGGGGCAAAGCTGTCATGTACCCTGCTTCACCCCATGGAGGACAGATTCAGGTGAGTCAAGGGTTGCCCCACTTTGAGGGAATCTTCAGCACTCCCTTCTATTCCCCCTTCAGTACCTACATGTAGCACTCCCAGCAACCTCTGACTTTGAGGATGACTCTAAGAACATAAGAAGAGCCATGCTGGATCAGACTAAGGGTCCATCTAGTCCAGAAGTCTGTTCGTACAGTGCCTGTGGGAAACTCATGTAGGACATGAGTTCAACAGCACTCTCCTGCCCATGTTCCCCAGCAACTGGTATACAGAGGCATACTGCAGACTCTGCAGCACTTTCTTCTATTCCTCAACCATGTGACCATGCCATGGGCCCTTTAAGAATTATAGTCCCCAACCAACAGGGCTGGAGATCAAGCTCTGCCAGTCCTTTTAAGGCCTTCGTTGACTGCCGTCCATAGCTGAAACAACATTTTTTTCCAGCTCAGCTGAGGACACTGGGATCTATCCATGGTCCTGACTGCTGTTTGCCTGAACCTGCTGAAACTGAGGAGTCCAGGGGTGGGGAACGTATGGCTCTCCAGATGTTGTTGGGCTCCAACTCCTATCACCCCTATGGTCATGAACTGGCTTGCCTTGACCTGTTCTGACTTACCATGACTTCATTGACCCTGTCCTGATGTACCTGAGTGGAGCTGACTTACCTGATTGACCTTAACCTCATCTACGCAGTGCACCCTGCCTCTAGTCTCATCAGCTCCCAGCCCCAGCAACAAGGCTAGGTGGTGTGTGCCATGTGGCCTACCCAACACCCCCTCCAAACTAGCCTGCTGCCCTCATATGTGGTGGAGGATGCTGTCCCATTGCCAGTGTCAAAATGTGATTCAGCTGCCAGTCAGGCTGGCTTTTGCATGTGGAATGGCGGAGGGTGCCATCTTGCCATTCCCCTCAGGCAGTAAAATGGCTTGGGCCAGCCCTGCTCACAACCCAAACTGCAGTGTGCTACAAGCAGGTGTATTTATTTATTAGTGTTATTAGCCGCCTACCTGGCTGGCTACGGGGCCACTCTAGGCAGTGTACAATACAAATAACAACACAAAATACAACATAATCAACTGAACAAAACAACACTGTTCTAAAAAAAAAACCCAAACCACCCCAAATGCCCGCCTGAACAACCAGGTTTTCAAAGCCCGGTGGAAACTCATCAAAGAGGGGGCATGGCGGAGGTCACTAGGGAGGGAATTCCACAGTCTGGGGGCCACCACAGAAAAGGCCGTCTCAGTAAAAGGAACCCTTGGAGAAAATAGCTCTGGTTGACTCTAGAAAGCAAGATGAAACAACGGGAACTCTATCCAATTGTGTCACAAGCAGAGGCCGAGTACACCAAAGGCTCCAGAGTCCAGGGATGACTTCAGAAAAGGCATAGTTCGTAGAAACAAGTTCAAAATGCAGGCCAGTGAGTTCTTTGTAAGAACTCTGTTACTGTCAGGAAAAGAGATACAGGGAAAGAGATCAGACACAGCTGCTGGAGCAAGGTGCATAACAGCTTGGCTTCCCCTGGCTTCTCTTCCTCAAAGACAGTTGTTTAATGATTTGTTGAAATGTTTGCGATGTTTTGTTTAGTATTGTTTGTTTGTTGTATGCATGCAAGCCACCTAGGGTGCTGTTGTGGTTGACATCTTGGGATTAAAGCATAAAACCCCTTATTAATTCATGTCAGACATTTAACCTGCTCTGTCCTCCAAAGCCTTGAAACACTCCGATGCAACCGAATAAGATAGCTGAAATGTAATAAGTGATCACATAAACATTCCTGCATATGCCAGCTTAATGTCAGACACCAAAAGCTAACCCAGTTAATTAAAAAAAGAACCTTTATTTGGACACATCTCAAGAAAAAAGCCCAGCCCTTTGATCCAATGCAAACTCACCAGCAAGATGGTTACAAAATGTACATGCTACATCTTTTTGCCATGAAAGTGTCACTTCTTTCTGAAATGCTGCCACTGATACAGAGAAAGTTGTTACTGCTATTATTGTTTCGGCTGATTTCATACCTGGATATCATTAGTTTTAGGGGTTATGTTGTTTGCATCTTTGGCTGAATCTACACATAGCAGTTACACCGTTATCATAACTATTGGTACACATGACACCAATAGGCACCAATATTTATGATAACGGTATAACTCCTATGTGTAGATTCAGCCTTAAGGATTGTGTAGTGGTTGTTAAAACAGTCTTGCCCTTACTAATGGACCTCCTCTTTAGTAAGGACTGTGATAATCCATCACAGTCCTTACTAAGCTTTAGGACTGTGATGGATTGCAAATTAAGAGCAGGTCCATTATGGCTTTCTGGAGCTTCCAAGCTGTTTGCCAGGAGCTTTGCCCAAGTGGCTCATCAGGCAGACATCAAGTTATCCATTTTCCACTGTAAAAGGTGGAAACAACTGATCTGCTCCCTGTATGTCAGCTGTTCCTAGCTCTGGGGATTGCAAATGCAGGATGTAGACTGCATATGTGCACCAGAGGTTTTCCATTCCTAGCATCCAGAGCAAGTTATTATGGTTACATGATCACATCGGCACTGGCATGCAAAGATGCATCTCCTGGCACGAAATTCTGGCTATGGTACATGCAGAGCAAGAAAGGCCTGGAGCAACTACACACAGCCAGCCCCTAAAATAAACTGTTCAGGAAACTGTATCATGTCAAAGATTTTTATTACCATAAAATTAGCAAGCTATGCATTCAGGTCCATTATTTGGAAGGGAATTCCTTTTTTCTCAGTACGGTAGAAAAGATTGCTATCGTCTCATAAATACAAACTATAAAGTCTCCTATAGAGACTCAAACATATTCAACCACAAGAGTACATTCCAGATGCAGTCTGGTTCAGAAATGTAAACATTGTGAGGGGGTTTGGTTGTCGTTCGCAGCCTGCAACTAATTAAATGCCTATTTCGTACCACCTACCAAGGGGAAAAACTGGAAAGGAAATAAAACACAAAAGGCAGACTATACAATTCAAGGGCCAGCCTTTTGACTTGTATAAATTGGCAAAGCTACATCCACAGCAGCAGAGTCAGTGAAATTCAGCGCTGCTGTTTTGACTTATGCCAACTGAGAAATTTGCCACCAAGTTGTGTGTGCGCGCGCATGCCCAGCTATGCATGTGTACAAATATAGAGAAACTTAAAAATATCTACATCTGGTCTTCCTGCTAAAGAACAACCGAAGGTGGCCAAGTAAATGAATGTTTACTCAGAAGCAACTCCCACTGAGTTCAATGGGTTTCACTCCCAGGGAAGCACGCTCAGGATTGTACCCTCAGTTCCAAATAATAAAAATGCACACGCACAAATATATCACAAAACAGCAAACAATAAATACCAATGATAAATTACAATACAGAAATTCAAATCTTCCTCCTTCAAACACAGGCTTATGCAACATTGTTTTCACTTTCCATCTAAAAGAAAGGAAAGACGAGACCAAGCAGACTCTTCTGTGGTGTGGAGGACATTCAAAAGACTAGGTCCCCTAGAGAAAAAGGCCTGTGCCTGGGAAAGTCAGCCCAGAAGTGTTCTAAATAAATAAATATGGGAGAAGAAAGTGTCAGGTGTCCAGGTTTCAGACCATTTACCATGTAAGGCTTCAAATTGTGCTTGAAACAAAATAGAAAAGTTATTGAAGTGGGATGGGGATGGGGGAGATAAACCCAGCAAGTCCCAGTTAACAGCTGTGTTGCCATGTTCTGGACCAGCTGTCATTTCTGGATACTTTTTGGAGGCCAGAAGTCTCCAAAAGCATTGTAGAAGTCTAGGCTGGAATTTATGAAAGCATAGATCAAGGGAGTGGAGAACCTCTTCCATTTCAAATTCAGTTTCAGAGAAGCTCTTCGGGGCTACGTTCCAATGGTGAGCAGGCCCAAAAGCAAAAAGGGTGGGCCCCAAATACCAAAAAATACCACTATATTTTATCTAAAATCTCCTACTGCCAATAACTAAGCCTTAGAAGAGGTATTTCAGCCTTTTAGAATGGGGGAAAAACTACACTAAAGCCAGGAAACTACCAAATCATCAGTGCTTGCGGGAAAGGGATGGGTCAAGGGGAACCAGAGAGGGCTGGAAGAGGACATCAGAAGGGCTGAATTTGGCCACTAGGCCTGAAGTTCCCCACCCCTGGCATAGATGATGGTGGCAAGATAAAGCCGAGTGCTATCAGCAGATTGATAACAGTCCATCTCAAACCTCCAAGTGAATTGCCCCATCCGTTTCATGTAGCTGTTAAACAGCAAGGGAAATCTTGTAGCACCCCACATAACTGCCGGGGGATATAGCAATATCCCAGTACTAGTTTCTGGACTTTCCAATAGGGGGGTTTCAATTTCTTGCCCAGACAGGTGGCCCAAAAGAATACCAGGTTGATAGTACCAAAAACCATCAAGAGGCACAAGAGAATCAACAGAAATCACATTCTCAATCTACATAGACCCAAGATGGATTCATACATGCACACGTACATCTTTGCAACAATTTCATCTAAGAAGACAGATTATTTGCTTTCTGAATGTGAACAATTGCCAGAGATCACTGAAACTGTCATCACACCACAATAACATTTACATGAAAGACTCCAAGCATATGGTGTAAGAGCCAAATTTTTCAAAGTCCCTCAAGTTGAATTTATTTGTGGCAACCAAAACCTTTGGAAAAGGTTTCTATGCTCAAGCCAAAACATATTCATGTTTTCTTTCCACATTCTGGAGGGAGATGAAGGCAAAGTTGGCATGTTTTCTAATGCTAGAGATACTTTTAAGGAAATAAATTATTTGAGAAGAGTGTCTTTCTTTAACATTAATAATCTAGTGCCATTTGGAAGAAAACCCCTTTAAAAATATGAGTCTGTCCCTTTTTGGTAAGAAAACAGCACACCACAGGGGTACTGGAGTTTGACAGGCCTCCTGGGGTAATAGACAAGAAAGCCCTTGAAGTGTAAAGATTATTATTTTTTCTTTCCAGAGACGCTGCCAGTGTGAACTCTTTTTGCAGTAGCTGCAGAATGACATCAGCAAGACTTATCTGCCCTCTCCACAGCAAAACTGAAACCCTGACTATGATCAAATGGGCTTCAACATGACTTCAAGCCCATAGAGACCTCAGTAATCTGGCTTGCAGCATGTTTGAGAACCCTATTCAAAATTCTGTTTGCATCTTAAAAAAAAAGATTATGGATGTGACAACTAAACCATTTTCCCTATTGTGTAAAAGAGTTGTATGTGTTGCCTCAAAGCTTTTAAGTCAGTGGTGTGGTCAGAGCAGGCCCCTCGGGAAGATGTCCAGGGCCCTACTGTGCAGAATTAATAGGACAGCCCCCAGATGCAGCAGAACTGCTGCTGAAGATGGCTATATAGCCAGGACCATGTAGAAGAATAAGTCTTGGTGATGAGCAATGAGCAGTGCTTTCGCATAGAAAAGCCTCGTCACACTGACCCTTTTTAAATTCCATGGAGATGCAGATAGGGGTGAACTGACCAAAGGAAACTGACTGTATAACTGGATTTTTAAGAAGCTTTTGCCCATG
The DNA here is from genome assembly GCF_057233095.1 of Heloderma suspectum. NCBI lineage: Eukaryota > Metazoa > Chordata > Lepidosauria > Squamata > Helodermatidae > Heloderma > Heloderma suspectum. The sequence goes on along the minus strand of NC_139459.1, from coordinate 294,398,579 downwards.
TACTTAAACAAGGGCTCCTAAAACACTTAGGTGTTGTGGGATAAAAGAATCAGCAACTGCTGAAAAGAGAGAAAACATAGGGTAATTTTTTTTTTTAAATCAATCAAAATGAGCAGGAGGCTGGAACAACTCCCCTGTGAGGAAAGGAAACAACATTTGGAGTTCTTTAGCTTAGGAAAACAGTGAGGGGCTGACATAATAGAGGTGTATAAAATTATGCAGGGTCGGGTGTAGAGAAAGTGGATACTTTCATAATACTAGAACCTGGGGTAATGAAGCTGAGTGGTGAGCAAATCAGGACATACAGAAGTACGTCATCACTCAGCACACAGTTAACTACATCCACAAGATGTAGAAATGACCAAGGACTTAGATGGCTTCAAAGGGGGATTAAACAAATAATGGAGGATAAGGCTTCCAATGGCTACTGCCACAGTAGGTATATACCTCCAGTCTGTCTCAGAGGCTCAGTATACCAGTTGCTCAGGAACATGAGCGGGAGAATGCTGTTGCATTCATGTCCTGCCTGTGGGCTTCCCATAGTTGGCCACGTGCAAACACGATGCTGTACTAAATAGGTCTTTGGTCTGATCCATCAAGGCTCTTATGTTCTTAAGCCAAGAGTGTCTACAATAAATAGGGTCTCTGTATAAATCTGTATTGGGAGCTGTAGTTCACTGATTAACAGATTATCTGCAGTCAGGGGTGAAGTAGCGAAGCTTGTAGCTGCCAGCAAATTATTCAGGCCAGCAACGTTCTACAGAGGGTTCCAAATTGAGTGACTGGGAGCAGAATAGCGGATGACATTTGGTGGAAATAAGTGTGAAGTGAGGACTGGAACCAAAAGATCACAGACACTCTGAGGCGGGCAACTGTATTATGTTATGATAAATACAGGGCTCCAGACAAGATTTTGAGCAATGTCATTCTCGATGGACATCACACCTGCCCCAGGCCCCACAAATCCTCTGGGTGGCCCTGCAAAACTGCCTATGGGGGTGGAAGGCACCAAACGCACTCCTCGCCCAGGGTGCTCTTTATCCTACGGCTGGCCCTGCACAGGGGGGGGGAACTCTTTCAGCCCAAGGGCAAAATCCCATTTTCGAGAAGCTCTGGGGGGCTGCATTTCAGTGGTGGGTGGGGCCAAAGGCAAAAAGAGGGGGCCAATGGCAAGAAGGGAGGGCCAAAATCCCCCAAATACCAGCATATATTGTAGCTGAAAGCTCTTATACTGCCAGCAACTCAGCCTTGGGAGAGGCACTTCAACCTTTTCGAATGGGGGAAAATGGCATAAAACCTGGGAGACCACCAAACCAGCTGTGGTTAGGGGAAAGGCATGGGGCCAGGGAAAGGAGGCATGGCCTCCTTGGGAACCCAGGGGGGCAGACAGGGACCCCAGGCCTGAAATTCTACACCCCTGATGTGGCATTTTATTTATTTATTTATTTATGTACTTACTTACAACATTTGTATACCACTCCCCATCCAAACAGATTCCAGAGCAGTGGATACAAAAAGTTCAGTAGTAAAAAGATACAAAACACCATATTAAAATTATTAAAAACAGATTGCCAATAAAAAATGTGGCTGGTCATTTAAGGAATGCTTCCTGGAACAGAACTGTTTTCAGGAAGAGATGGAAGCAAGACAGTGTTAGTGCTTGCCTGACCTCCAGGGACAGGGAATTCCAAAGAAAGGGGGCCGCCACACTGAAGGCTCTTCTCCTGATGTGATGTCAGGGGTGTTTCTGAGTGCAGGGAGTGGGATAGCAGTTCAGATTCTGAAGGAGAAACATCAGACATGGGGGAGGTATTTTCCCAGGCTAGTCCAGATATGAATAAGCCTGCTTCTCAGGTTACAAACGTACAGAAGGCTGAGCTTGAGGGTCCCTCCTCACACACACACACCCTGTGAGAAGCAGTGAACAGGACGTTGACCTAACAGATGCCAGGTGCAGGTGCAGAGCAAAGAGAGAGAAGGCAGGGGCAGAACTTAGGCAGTCTACCCGATTGGCCTTGCGTGAGAAGCTGTGCTTAGAGGCCTCACGAGAAGAGAGGGACTTCCCCCCCACTTAAGTTAGGCTAGCGAGACCGCTTCCCTCTTCAAACGGCGGGCAACTCTCATAAATTACATTTGGATCCCCTGAAGGCATTTCCTTATAGACAGAGAGTCTCTCTGAGAATTTGCATCTGTATGACCCTGTGAAGTAGGGATGGCAGAGAATTCCGCCATGGATTCCAGTGAGGCTAAATGAACTGGCATTCGGCCCCCCGGAATCCGTGGTGGAACGGTCTCCTGCCCGCCCCACGGAACCCCCCGGGATGGCACTTACATGGGGCGGATGCAATGGATGCGGTGGCAGATGTGGCGGCGGCGGTGTGGCGGTGGTGGGGGCTGGTCTCCTGTATTGAGCCGTGATAGGCTACGGCAGCGGGGGCAGCGATGGAAGGTGCGGCGGAAGGTGCGACAATGGTGGGGGTGGTGGCGGGGGCAGCAGTTGCGGCGGGGGCGGCGGCAGCGGGGGCTGGTCTCCTGGCCAGCCGTGGCTGGGTGCAGTGTACGCAAATGGCTGCGACTACGGTGGCTGCCATTTGCGTTTGCTATTTTTAGCCGTTCTAGCCTACGTAAATATTTACATAGGCTAGAATGGTGAAAAATAGCAAACACAAATGGCGGCTGCCGCCATTTGCATATGCTTTTTTTTTACTTTGCCGTGATATGCTACGTAAATATTTACGTAGCCTATCATGGTTAAGTAGAGGGACACAAACGGCGGTGGCTACGGCCGCTGCCATTTGCGTCCCTGCTGCCCAGTGGCCAGATGTCCGGCTGCTGGTGGAGCTGGATGGCGGCTCTGCAGAATCCCCATGGAGCGGAGCCGGCTGGGCAGGATTCCGGGGGGAGGGACAGAGCGCCTCCCCCCCCACCACGAAGCAGATCCGCGAAACGGTAAGTGACTTTTGTACATCCCTACTGTGAAGCAATGAATTAAAAATTGTAGACTGAAGCCTCTTGTCTGTGTATGTTTGGGCATTGAAGTGAAGTGGGGGCTAAGGGAATCATGACACCTGGTGGACTCCAGTCAGGCCATAGGTCCATGTGGGAGTACCAGGAACATAATAAAATATCTGTCCTAACATCAAGTTTTGAACTACCACTCACAGAGATTGAAGAATAGATACAGGGCTGCTATTATCAGTAGAAAGCTCATATTTATCATAACATGACTTGCCAATCCAATGGAGTCTAAATTCTGCAACCACTAATGAGATCTTGGGGACATATTATCAATACTGGGAATTGCCAGGGAAGGGATTACTAATAAAACAGTAACTACCATAATGCTGTTACGCAAATCAATGATGTGTCCATATCTGAAATATAGGTCTGGTTAACTTGTAATCCCCCTTCATGGATCACTGCCTTGTTGTGGCGAAGGGGCTTGCATAATTCAGTGAAGCCATAAGCTATGCCGTGCAGGGCCACCCAAGACGGACAGGTCATGGCAGACAGTTCTGACAAAATGTGGTCCACTGGAGAAGGAAATGGCAACCCACTCCAGTATTCTTGCCAAGAAAACCCCATGGAACGTATCACAAGGCTAAAAGATATGACACCGGAAGATGAGCCCCTCAGGTCAGAAGGTGTCCAATATCCTACTGGGGAAGAGCAGAGGGTATTTCCAAGTAGCGCCAGAAAGAGTGAAGCGGCTGGGCCAAAGCCGAAAGGACACTCAGCTGTGGATGTGTCTGGTGGTGAAACAAAAATCCGATGCTGTAAAGAACAATATTGTTTAGGAACCTGGAATGTCAGATCAATGAATCAAGCTAAGCTGGAGGTGGTCAAACATGAGATGGCAAGATTGAACATCGACATCTTGGGAATCAGTGAACTAAAATGGACAGCCATGGGCGAATTTAATTCACGTGACCATCATATATACTATTGTGGGCAAGAATCCCCTAGAAGAAATGGAGTAGCACTCATAGTCAACAAAAGGGTGGGAAAAGCAGGACTGGGGTACAATCTTAAAAATGATAGAATGATCTCAGTACGAATCCAAGACAAACCATTCAACATCACAGTAATTCAAGTCTATGCCCCAACCACTGATGCCGAAGAAGCTGAGGTTGATCGGTTCTATGAAGACCTACAACACCTTCTAGAACTAACACCAAAAAAAGATGTCCTCTTCATCATAGGGGATTGGAATGCTAAAGTAGGAAGTCAAGAAATCACTGGGATAACAGGCAGGCATGGCCTTGGTGTACAAAATGAAGCAGGACAAAAGCTAATAGAGTTTTGCCAAGAGAACATGCTGATCATAGCAAACACTCTTTTCCAACAGCACAAGAGACAACTCTACACATGGACATCACCAGATGGTCAATATCGAAATCAGATTGATTATGTCCTTTGCAGCCAAAGATGGAGAAGTTCTATACAGTCAGTCAAAACAAGACCTGGAGCTGACTGTGGCTCAGATCATGAGCTTCTTGTTGCAAAATTTCGGCTGAAATTAGGGATGGGGGAGAATTTCTCCCCGAAACTTCGGGGGGCTGAGTGCCAACGTATTCGGCCCCCCGAAGTAGTTTCGGGGAGAAATTCTCCCCCCCCTGCCCCCCGCCCCCCGGGATGGGACTTACCTTTCCCAAATGTCCCTCCTGGCGGCGGGTCCTGGCGGCGGTTCGGCAGGTCTTCGTCAGCTGCTGCCGCCGCCGCCATTCCAATAAAAAGTAAAAAAAAACAACGCTATTTGCGTTGCCCTTATTTTTGCCGTAGTCTAAGTAAAGACTACAGCGACCAAATAAGGAACGCGAATGGCGGCTCCCTATGGGGGCCGCCATTTGTGTACGCACTTTTTTTTTTTTTTAAAGTCACCCGTGATAGGCTACGTGATGATTAATGTAGCCTATCACGGCTGACTTTGCAGATCTAGCCATGATAGGCTACGTAAATCGTCACGTAGCCTATCACGGGGGCGTTTTTTTTTTAACTTTTTATTTCGCGGCCGGGCGAGGCGAGGCGCTTCCTCCCCGGCCTGAATTTCGGCCGGGTGAGGTGGAAAGCCTCCCCCTCCAGCCTGAATTTCGGCCGGGTGAGGCGGGAAGCCTCCCCCCCTGGCCTGAACTTCGGGGGGAGCAGCGAAGTGCCTCCCCACCACCGCGAAGCAAGCTGCGAGACCAGGTAAGTGTCTTTCGTGCACCCCTAGCTGAAATTGAAGAACGTAGGGAAAACCACTAAACCATTCAGGTATGACCTAAATCATATCCCTTATGAATATACAGTGGAGGTGAGGAATAGATTTCAGGGATTAGACCTGATAGACAGAGTACCTGAGGAACTATGGACGGAGGTCCGTAACACTGTTCAGGAGGTAGCAACTCAATCCATCCCAAAGAAAAAGAAATGCAAGAAAGCCAAGTGGCTGGGTTTCAAAGAGGCAGAGGAACTAGAGATCAAATCTCCAACATTCGCTGCATCATGGAGAAAGCAAGAGAATTCCAGAAAAACGTCTATTTCTGCTTCGTTGAAAGCAACAGTAAGAACCAGACATGAAACAACCGAGTGGTTCAAAATTGGGAAAGGAGTACGACAAGGCTGCATATTGTCACCCTGCTTATTTAACTTATATGCAGAGTACATCATGAGAAATGCCGGGTTGGATGAATCAGAGGTCGGAATTAAGATTGCTGGGAGAATTATCAACAACCTCCGATATGCAGACGATACCACCCTAAATGCAGAAAGCGAAGAGGATCTCAAGAGCCTCTTGTTGAGGGTGAAAGAGGAGAGTGCAAAAGCTGGTTTGAAACTCAACATTAAAAAAACTAAGATCATGGCATCTGGCCCCATCACTTCCTGGCATATAGAAGGGGAAGAAATGGAAGCAGTGACCGATTTTACTTTCTTGGGCTCCAAGATCACCGCAGACGGTGACTGTAGCCATGAAATTAAAAGACGCTTGCTCCTTGGGAGGAAAGCTATAGCAAACCTAGACAGCATAGTAAGAAGCAGAGACATCACCTTGCCGACAAAGGTCCGTCTAATCAAAGCTATGGTTTTCCCAGTAGTAATGTATGGCTGTGAGAGCTGGACCATAAGGAAGGCTGAGCGCCGAAGAATTGATGCTTTCAAACTGTGGTGCTGGAGAAGACTCTTACGAGTCCCCTGGACTGCAAGGAGGTCAAATCAGTCCATCCTAAAGGAAATCAACCCTGAGTGCTCATTGGAAGGACAGATACTGAAGCTGAAGCTCAAATATTTTGGCCACCTAATGCGAAGAGAAAACTCTCTGGAAAAGACCCTGATGCTGGGAAAGACTGAAGGCAAAAGGAGAAGGGGACGGCAGAGGATGAGATGGCTAGATAGCATCACCGATGCAATGAATATGAATTTGAGCACGCTCCGGGAGAGAGCGGAGGACAGGAAGGCCTGGCATGCTATGGTCCATGGGGTCATGAAGAGTCGGACACGACTGAATGACTGAACAACAAAATCTTGTAACCAGATAAGGATAACTGCCCAAGGTTCAGGAGCTGAATATCCTAACTCTGAAAGGCTGCAGAAGGAAGTTGCAGCGGGTCACATTCCTTTACGTTCCATGCTTTTAAACAGGACACATCAATATATGAACATTTATCCCTCACCCTATTCCCCTCTTCAGCTCTCTTGACAATAAGAAATGGAAGCAGCAGCAGCAGCAGCAGCATATCACCCATGGCTTGCCAGGCCACGCACTGGCAATAGAGGAAAGCCGGCCAGGAACTAGTGTCTGAGTAGTGCAGCAAAACCTTTAAAAATATTAATTCTAGTTGTGGGGTGGAGAGTGTATGTACCATTTGGGGCCTGCTTCAGGCAGAAACATTTCTTGGGCCAGCACTGAGGCCACCTGTTCTCTACTGAGCAAACTATTTGCTATCTATTTTCAACATTAGCAACCTCCACCACACAGTTTTCCTGGAGAACTCTTTTTCCCTTCTACCACTTAACTTGTAGCACTGGAAATGCTACTGATAAAGCCTCGGCGAGGGAGAAATCCAGCAAAGTAATGGGGATTACCTGGGCTCCCCTGTTTCTGGATATGCTTCTCAAAGTTGTTTCATGGTTATGGATGCACTGAACTTTATTTTAAGAACCAGTTCAGAACAAAGGGATGATTCTGTCATAGGGTGAAGGATGGAGGCTATAGCTTTTGGCTTTCAGAAGGAAACTAATTGAATTCAGCTCATGTATATAGTATACTCTGAAGGAATGACCATGGAATTAATTTCTTGAACACGTCATTGCCGACGCCTTCCCTATCTTTGTGTAAATTATTTCTATCCACAAGACTGACATTTCCCTTACGGAATTTGCAATGCCAAGATAAATAGCTACAATACCATTCATGCATAATTATTGTACATTTCCATGAAGTTTCTTTTAAATAAATTAAGCATAAGGGCTTGGAAGAAATAATTTGATATGAATCATTGCGTTCCATCTCATTTCTGGATATTTATTTATTTATTTATTGCATTTATACCCCGCCTTTTTTTTTCCTCTTGGAAGGAACCCAAGGCGGCTTACATTCTCCTCCTCCTCTCCATTTTATCCTCACAACAACAACCCTGTGAGGTGGGTTGGGCTGAGAGTCTGTGACTGGCCCAAAGTCACCCAGTGAGCTTCCATGGCCGAGTGGGGCTAGAACCCGGATCTCCCAGCTCCTAGTCCAACACTCTTGCCACTACACCACACTGGCTCTGAAGTCTATCTGAAGTCTATGGGGCAGTAAATACAACAACATCAACAACATCATGAAATGGTTGTTGAGGAAAAGGAGTCAAGGGTCTTCAAGTTGGATGTCACATTGTCAGAAGGATGGGGCACAGGTTCAGATCACCAGAGACAGGAAAGGCAGCTGAGAAGCAAAGAAGTTGCTCCAGCAACAGCTACAAGTCAAAGGATGTTTCACACTAAGCAAGCAACTATACACTCAACGGTGCCAAAATTCATCTTACTGCAATATATGGATAGTCCACATGGTCATTTCCCCTTACTTGCGAGCAGCTGTGCCTCTCCCCTAGTCATGTGTGTGATTGCAGTCACATGATAAAAGATCAGTTTGTGAAGCCCTGCTTCACCACCCATATCACAGGCAGGCACAAGAGACAGGGGCCAGTTTGCATGTAACGAGTAGCCACTATGGGTGAATTTTCCTGTAGGTATTCTCACTGTGGCAGTGGCAGCCATTTTGAATATTTTAATAGCTTCTCATTACATGCAAACCTGGCAAGGGTGGGTTGTTGGGATGGTTGACAAGCCACCTGCAACCCTAAAACAGCCCATAGGTCTGTGTGGCTTGTCAACCACCCCAACAACCCACCTTTGCCAGGTTCACAAGTATCAAGAAACAACAGTGTGCCCCCACCGTGGCTTGAATATTCACAATGGTAGCTGCCACCACAACGAGAAGCCTCATGGGAAAATTCATTGATGGAGCTTCTCATTACGTGTGAACCAGGTCTTGGACTTATCAGTGGTGGTGCTATTATTATTATTATTATTATGCATTTCTATACTGCCCCATAGCTAGAGCTCTCTGGGTGGTTTACAAAGATTAAAAAACATTAAAATACAGTATACAAAATTTAAAAACAATTTACATAAAGCACACAAATGAACAGTATACATGGAGACAACATATATCCAAAAGCAGCTTTGATCATTCAACCATAAAACCATAAAAACAAATCCAGGACAAATTAAAAACTCATCATATGCTGCCAAATGCCTGAGAAAAGAGGTACATCTTAACCTGGCACTGAAAAGATAACAATGTTGGTGCCAGACAGGCCACATTGGGGAGATCATTCCACAGTTGGGGGACCACCACCAAGAAGTGCCTCTCCCTTGTTGCCATCTTCCAAGCCTCCCTCGGAGGAGGCACCCGGAGGAGAGACGTTGAGTGTAGAGGATGGGAAGGTTCATGTTGGGAGAGGCACTCCATCAGGTATTGTGGCCCCAAGCCATGTAGATCTTTATAGGTTAAAACCAGCACCTTGAATCGAGCTCAGAAGCATACAGACAACCGGTGCAAGTAGGCCAGAGTTGGTCTTATACAGTCAGGGCCAGAAATATTGGAGCAAGGATAACTGTTTTGGCAGTTGGCCTCTGTACACCACCACATTGAAGCTGAAGGAAACACACCCAGATGGGAGCGAAGTCAGGACTTTCAGCTGTCATTCAACGGGTTTGACAAAAGTGGGGCACTATCCATTCAAGAAAGACAGCCAGTGGCATACACACACACACACCCGTTGTTGGTGGCTCATAAGTAATGGAACAAACCAACATCATTTCAAACTTAAGGATCGCCTTTAATACCTGGATGAAAATCCTTTGCAGTCAATGACTGCCAGAAGTCTGGAACCCATGGACATGACCCAATGCTGAGTTTCTTCCCTCGAGATGCTTTGCCAGGCCTTTACAGCAGCTGCCTTCAGCTGCTGCTTGTTTGTGGGTCTTTCTGCCTTCAGTCTTGTCTTCAGTAAGTGAAAAGCATGCTCTATTGGGTTGAGATCAGGTGACTGACTTGGCCATTGAAGAACATCCCACTTCTTTGCCTGAAGAAACTCTGGGGTAGCTTTTGCTGTATGTTTTGAGTCATTATCCATCTGCAATATGAAGTGGCGTCCTATCAGTTTGGTAGCATTCGGCTGGATCTGAGTAGCAAGTATAGCCCTATACACTTCAGAATTCATCCTGCTGCTTTTATAGGGATGTCAGAGAATTCCACGATGCATCTCGGTGAGGCTGAACGCCAGTGCATTCGGCCCCCCGAAATCCGTCACAGAACAAAGACCCCACCCCCCCAACCCACAAAAGGCGCGTGGGACGAAGTCCCTGCAGCCCGCAACCCACAAAAGGCGCATGAAACGGAGGACTTACCTGCTCCCGTCCATGCTGCTTTGTGAATGGCAGCCATCCTGCGGCCGCCATTCGTTTCCTCTTCATATCCATGATAGGCTTAGTAAATACTTACGTAGCCTATCACGGCTAACGCAGGGACGCCATTTGCATCCCTGAGGAGCCCGTGATAGGCTACGTAAGTATTTACGTAGCCTATCATGGCAGGAGGAAAAAAAACCAGCGTACGCAAATGGCGGCAGCAAGGGATGTCAGAGAATTCCGCGGCGAATCTCGGTGAGGCCGAATGCCAGTGCATTCAGCCCCCCCCAAATCTGTCACGGAACGAAGCCCCTGCCCCCCACCCCATGAAAGGTGCGCGAAACGGAGCACTTACCTGCTCCCGTCCGTGATGCTTTGCAAAAGGCGGCCGTCCTGCAGCCGCCATTCGCTTCCTCCTCTCAATAGCCGTGATAGGCTCCATAAATACTTACGGAGCCTATCACAGCTAATGCAGGGACGCCATTTGCATCCCTGCAGGGCTGCCCAGCGGCTGGATGTAGGGATGTACGAAAATCACTTACCTTTCGAGGATTATGCTGATAGTGGGGGAGGAGGCACTCCATTCCTCCCCGCCCGGAATCCTGGCCGGCCGGCTGTGCTCCGCAGCGATTCTGCGGAGCCGCCGGCTGGCTCCGCCAGCAGCCAGACACCCGGCCGCTGGCTAGCAGGGACGCAAATGGCAGCAGCCGTAGCCGCCGCCGTTTGCGTCCCTGCAGTCAGCCGTGATAGGCTACGTAAATGTTTACGTAGCCTACCACGGCTGATTTAAAACACACACACACGCGTACGCAAATGGCGGCACCCATAGCCACCGCCATTTGCGTTCCTTATTTTGGCACGTCTTAGTCTACGTAAATATTTACGTAGACTATGACAGCGAAAATAAAGAGGAACGCAAATAGCGTAGCAGGCACTATTTGCGTCCCTTTTTGATTCACCGTTTTAGCCTACGTAAAGATTTACGTAGGCTAAATGGGGAATCAAAAAAGGACGCAAATAATGCCCGCTACACTATTTGCATTCCCCTTTATTTTCGCCGTCATAGCCTACGTAAATATTTACGTAGATTAAGACAGCCAAAAATAAGGAATGCAAATGGCAGCGGCCGTAGCCACCGCCATTTGCGTATGAGGTTCACCCCCCAGAGCCCTCCACGACTGGAAATCTGGCTGCGGACGGCTCTGGCCTGGCTGGGCCTGGCTGGCTGTTCCGCAGATCTGCTGGGGAGCACAGCCGGCCATGGAGGATTCCGGGGGGGAGGGATGGAACGCCTCCCCCCCACCATCAACATAATCCATGGAAAGGTAAGTGACTTCCGTACATCCCTACTTTTCTCTTCCCATCATTCTGGTACAAGTTAATCTTGGTTTCATCAGTCCAAAGAATCTTATTCCAGAACTGGACAGGCTTTTTTAGGTGTTTGCTCGCAAAGGCTAATCTGGCCTGTCTGTTCTTGTGCGTTACCAGTGGTTTGCACCTTGTTGTGAAGCCTCTGTATTTACATTCACAAAGCCGTCTCTTGACTGTAGATGTTGACAATGACATGCCTACCTCCACAAGAGCATTCTTGACCTGGCTAGATGTTGTGAAAGGGTTCCTCTTCACCATCAGCAGAATTCTGCAGTCATCCACTTTAGTTGTCTTCCGTGGTCTTCCAGGACTTTTGCTGTTGCTGAGCTTGACAGTTAATTCCTTCTTTTTCAGGATGTTCCAAACTGTTGTATTGGCCACTCCCACTGTTTTTGCTATCTCTCTGATGGGTTTATTTTGTTTCCTCAGCCTAATGATGTCCCCCTTCACTCACATGGACACCTCTTTGGACCTCATGTTGGGAGTTCCAGGGAACAGCTACCAAATGCAAATGTAACACTCAGAACCACCTCCAGGCTTTTTATCTGCTTGATTGGTCATGGGGTACCCAGGAAACAAGTCACACCTGGCCATGCAGCTGCTTGTCAGCCATTTGTTTCATTACTTATGAGCCACCAACAATGGGTGTTTGTGTATGCCACTGGCTGTGCTTCCTGAATGGTTAGTGCCCCACTTTTGTCAAACCCGTTGAATTACAGCTGAAAGTCCTGACTTCGCTCCCATCTGGGTGTGTTTCCTTTCAACTTCAATGTGGTGGTGTACAGAGGCCAATTGCCAAAACAGTTATCCTTGTTCCAATATTTCTGGCCCTGACTGTATGTTCAGGCCTTCTGGTCCCTGTTATGAATCTGGCCACTGCATTTTACACAAGCTGCAGCTTCTGAACCATCTTCAAAGGCAGCCCTATCTAGAGTGCATTGCAGTAATCTAACTTGGAAGTTACCAGAACATAGACAACTGAAGCCAGGTTATCCCAGTCCAGATAGGGCATAGCTGGCCCACCAAACAAAGTTGGTAGTATGCACTCCATGCCATTGAGCCCACCTGAACCTCAAGTGACAAAAGATGGCTCTAGGAGAACCCCCATGTGATGTACTTGCTCCTTCAGCGGGAGTGCAATCCCATCCAGAACAGGTTGAGCACCCCCTACCCGGTCAGAAGAACCATCCACTAACAGCATCTCAGTCTTGTCTGGATTGAGCATCAGTTTATTAGCCCTCATCCAGTCCATTGTCACAGCCAGGCACCAATCTAACACATCTACAGCCTCACCAGATGAAGATGAAAAGGAGAAGTAGAAGTAGAGCATACTAATGACAATGCACTCCGAAACTCCAGATGACCGCACTCAATAGATTCATGTATCTTCATGTTGAACAGCATGGGAAACAGAACTGGCCCCTGCAGAACCTCATACTGGAGAATCCAGGGAGCTGAGCAATGTTCCTCAAGTACCAGCTTCTGGAGTCGACCCTCCAAGTAGGAGTGACACCATTGCAATGCAGTAGCTCCCACTCCCAACTCAGACAGTCGTCCCAGAAGGATACCATGGTCGATGGTATCGAAAGCCACCGAGAGGTCAAGGAGAATCAACAAGGTCACACTCCCCCTGCCTTTCTCCTGACATAGGTCATTATACAGGGCAACCAGGGCTGTTTCCATGCCAAAACGTGGCCTGAACTTCGACTGAAATGGATCCAGATAATCAGTCTCATCCAAGAGTGTCTGAAGCTGGCTCACAACCATCCACTCAAGGACCTTGCCCAAGAATGGAACATTTGCCACTGGCCTATAGTTATTAAGATTTTCTGAGTCTAGGAAGGATTTCTTCAGGAGTGGTGTTACCACTGCTTCATTCAGGTGGCCCGGGACCACTCCTTCTTGCAAGGAGGCATTAATCACCTCCCTGGCCCAGACAGCTGTTCCCTCCCTGCTATTTTTTATCAGCCAAGAGGGGCAAGGATCCAATATGGAAGTGGTTCGACGAATCTGTCCAAGCACCTTGTCGATGTCCTCAAGCAGTATCAACTGAAACTCATCCAAGAAAACTGGATAAGGCTATCCTCTGGAAACCTCACCTGATTAACTTGCTGCAACACTAGAGTCTAAGTCCCGGCAGATGCAAGAGATTTTATCCTGGAAGTGCCTAGCAAATGTATCACAGTGGGCCTCAGATGGATCTACGGTGGCCTTAGGGCCAACAGTTGTCAAATTCCTTCCTTGTAGAGATTACATTTTTAATATAATTACTTTTATTGTAAAATTTCAATAAAACAAAACCATAAGAAGGAAAAGAAAAAAAATGCAGCTACATAGATCTGAATATATTAATTTCAATACATGCATATAGTATAAATAAATAAATGTGTGTGTGTGTATACACACACACAGAGAGAGAGAGAGAGAGAGAGCTGTCTAAGAATTATACATAAACCTCAACAAAGGCAGACCAATACCCATATCCAATATCAGTTCACAAGTGGTATCTATATACCACCTGTTCAAATGCTGAAAGCCTTGTTAGGTCCACTATCCATTGTATATGGAAGGTGACTGTTTATCCTCCCAAAGTTGTAATATCAGTCTCTTAGCTGCCAAACGGTCATGGAGAATCCAATCCATTTGGAAGCAGGTGGATAATTTAAGCAGACATGTACATCAGTACATATTAAAGATTGTTCCGATACAAGGTTTATCCATATAATAACCTCCTCCCCAAAAGAGGCAACTATTGGGCATTGCCAAAACATATGGTTAAAAGAAGCATTAGCTGTGTTAAACCTCCAGCAATTAACTTATTTAGACAAACCCTTATTAAAGAGACGTTGGAACAAGAGTTTTTGCTGAATAAGAAGTAATCTGAGATCCATAGATGCTTCAGATATGGATGCTAAAGCGGCATTCCATTAATTAGGCAAAATGGGACAATCCAGTTCCCTGTTCCATTCTTGCTTAAGACCCTGTGTAACATATATAGAGAATACATAGGGCAGGCTTCCTGAACCTGGTGTCTTCTAGATGTTTTGGACTATAACTCCCAGCATCCCAACATTTGCCCATGCTGGCTGGGGCTGATGGGAATTGTAGTCCAAAATATCTGGAGGTCACCAGGTTGGGAAAGACTGACATAGAAACATAGCAAACTGCCTTATACTGAGTCAGACTGTTGTTCCATCTAGCCCAGTATTGTTGACACTGACTGGCAGTGGCTCTTCAGGGTTTCAGGCAGGATTCCCTCCCAGTCCTAGTCTTACCTGGAGATGCCAGCAATTGAATCTGGGACTTTCTGCATGCAAAGCAGGTGATCTACCACTGAGCTACGCCCGCTTGCCAGGCTCTCTCTCTCTCTTTCCATCCTTAGACAGCTGGTAAATACCATTTTATTCCAGCTGGCTTTTAACCTGTGATCTTCTGCTTTTCCATTTTAATCTTGTCATTTAGTTCTGTTGCTTTGTTGTGGTTCTACATTCTTGTTTTCCTGTTTTAATTGATGTATTGCCTAAATTGTTCTTGTCTTGTTTTGTTGTATTTTTTTTTTTACTATTGCAAGCCACTTTCATTATTGTTGTAATAGAAAAGAAGGATATAAATAATTATCTAAAATGTCTCTTTTCTCATTTTAATCTTTTGAGTTTTATTTGGCTTTATTGTATACTAATAAATTTGTTGTTCACAGGAGAAATGCAATCTAACAATAGATTGATACTCCTAGTCTCTAGCCAAAGGTATGCTGATGAAAAAATGGACATCTCACTCTCCCTGATTACTACATATGATAAACGACTTGATGATGAAGTCTTGATAATGTTGCCTTTAAATGAAAAATGACCTTGTGAAACTGTAATTAGAGACCAAGCAGTGACCTGAGCTAATCCACACTGATAACAGCATGTTTGCTCGTTTCTGTAATGACTTTAAAAACTTGGCAGTCGCCCACATCTCCTGTGTCTCTCTTTTGAATTAAGCTGCCATAAATTGCATTAACATTCTGTTTACGTGCTTTGATTCAGAACCAAGGAAAGCACAAATGCTGTTATCAGTAGGATCAGGCATTGCCTGCAGTTCAAGTGATTTCAATGAAAAGCAATACGATTCACAGTATCGCCGTTTTACCGTCCTATCATCTGTGCAGCTTTCAAAGAGGAGGTGGAAGCTGCTAAAGGTTTGGTCTAAGACATAGTCAGCAAAGGTTGGAAATGATTAAAGAACTCTGAGAAAGCAAGAATGGTGCTGAGCCACACAGCCTGAAAGGCTTATTAGCCTGGCTACAGTCACAGCGATATCATGGGTGAACTCAAGAGTGCAAAATGCAGCAATAAAGCTAAGTTTCCAGTTAGAGATTATTTGAAAACTCTCCAATTGAGTGGAGAGCACTCCTTATCTGACACTCAGAAATATGTTGGGGGAGGGGGAAAAAATTCCATTTCAATCTAACATGCTACTCAAATAATGGGTATAGATATAGCTCTATTTCTTGAAGTATCTGATTTAACTGATTATCCAGGATTATAAAGAGCTTTTCAGATGACATTATTATGCTTTCTCTTTGACAGCATTTGCTTCTTGTTTTAACATTTGATTCTAAGTGGAGCATGGCACTCATATTACAAAAAACACTAAGTTCCGTATCAATAATAGACTTTTCTTATATTAAAAATTGCCCAGGTTCAAAAGTTTAATAACAATATTCTTTTTTCTTACAACTTTAGCTCAATATCCCCCAAGGGCACAATCCTATGGCCACTAGTCAGTGGCTAGATGGCCATGAGATAGGTCGGTTCCCTGAGAACCGACCTTCACCCCCTCCTGTGCTGCCTCGCAGCCAGCATGGAATGGCCCCGCACTCCATGCTTGGAAGAGGAGCATGGAGCAGCAAAAGAGGGCATTCCTGGGGGTGTGCCAGGGTGGGGAACTTGGAAACACCAGTACAACACATTGAACATGTTGTCCGGCCGCCACTTCCCCTGCTCCAACGATCCTCTCTGCACTTCTCCTGCCCTGCATTGGATAGACGGTCACCTCCAAGTTCGGAGGCAGCCACCTATCCTGGTAGGATTGCACTCTAAAGCAAGGGTGGTGATTTATTCCAAAAACAGCCTGGTTGTGCTTAGCAGGCAATATTTATTCACATAATAGGGGAGGATTACAAATGATTTGCTATGAAGACTGGAAACCAGGGAGCCATCACGTTTAATCATTACTGGTACCATCAGACCAGCCGAGCTTGAAGGAAACATTTATTGCAATGGCCCCTGACATTTTTAGGTACCTCTTACACTAATGCATATTCCTAATTGCGTAAACCTAAGGAGCCAAAGCACATTCCTAACTCTCACATTCTTTATCATTTCCAGCATCACAATCCCAAGGCCCATAGATGAAGTTCTCATGCTTTGCTCCCTTCTGCTACTTTCTTTTCCTCTCTCAAAATATGACCAAAAGACCGGGGGGGGGGGAGAATACATCCCTCAACCCTCTGTGTAGCATGGGGGGGAGCTGAAGGGGCTGCTTTGGGGAGGAGGGGGTGGAGAAGTATACTTCAGACAGCCCAGGTGCATGCATCTAAATCTGGGTCCAACACAGTATACACAGAGACCCTATGTGCATACAGCTTGTACACACATAGACTATGCATAGAGGTTTAGATGAATGTATGGGGTCAGGAGCAGAGTCAGCAGGGGTGATTCCAACCCCCCCCCATCCATGAGTTCATTGATCTTAGAACAGTGTTCCCCAACCTGATGCCCTTCAGATGTGTTTAACTACAACTCCCATCAGAGCTGGAAGGAACGTCATTTCTGAAACACATTGTGCATAATAAAAGGTTTTTTCAAGGCACCTTGAGAATATTTTCTCTTCTGTTTTGGGATTTGTTGACCAACACATCTGGAAGGCACCAGGTTGGGGCAGGGTGCCTTAAATCATCATCTGCACAGACAGGGCTAACATTGTTGCACATTATGCTTTTCAGCTGGGAAATCAGACCCTATCGAAGTCTGAAAATTTTAAATATGACAAAGTCTTTGAACATGGCCCACGCACAAAGTCCTGTGCATTGTTAGTACAAATAGTAACTATCACTTTATGTTAAAGGAGCCACAAATTATCATGTATGTCCATATGTTTCCCATTTCAGAAACAATTTTATTTTGGATAAGGGGTTCAAATGATCACTCTCATATTTAGTTTGCTGCACAAACTAAAGTCATTTACAAAAGTATTTTTCCTAAGCATTTATAATCAAAGATTCAATTTAAAGTTATGCTCAGGGGCACAAGGTTTCCCTCCAATCCATTCCTTTCTATTTTCAATTCAAAAAGTAGGGAAAGCCTTAAAACATGGGAATTCTTTTGTCATTCTTCTTTACAGTTTCTGTAATCACAATGCAAAATACTCAGCCAAGCTTGAGCTTTTGAGTCCGTGCCATTTTATCTGTATTGTAATGTGATAATGAAAGACTAAAAGCATGTAATCTACTAACAGGGATCCAAAAAATGCCCTAAAACCATGGTTTCTCAGGACTTGTCAACAAAGGCAGGAAGGGGTCAACATGCTATCAAGGTTTGCTGGTTTTAATGATAACATAATGTCTTCTAACCCTCCAAAGGACATTGGCTAAGAGCCATGAGTGACACCAAAGACTTTGAGAGGGGGGCGACAACTCATGTCAGCAAAAGCAGACAGTCTGGTGACAGTCAATAAAATACGAAACCTCTCCCCACCTAAAAGCCTTGGTAAACTATCAGATACTTTTGACATTCTATTTAAGAATCCCTAAAGAGGTAAGAGATATAGCCTATTGGCAATACTGAGCCCTAGTATATTTTGTTCATGATTAACTATATGTTAAAAAGTTCATGCACCAATTACATTTACTCAAATCTCATTGGTTTAGTGAGACACAACTGTATCTAACTGGATACTGTTAACTACAATTCTGAGGATTTCTTGGGAGAAATCATGACAGTCCAATGGATTTATTTATCTTTGCATTGGTTTAAATGCCAAGGGCACAATTCCCAGAGACTTCTGTATCAACACCTAGGTGCATGATTGCAGCCTTGGGGCAGCATCCAACAGTGTCGTTCTGCAAAGTCAAATAGTGCCAGCAGAGCTCCACTGAATCTTTCCATTGCACAAGCATAATGCACAAGTGGTTGTGCAAGCATAACGTGCAACCAGTCGCACAACCATTTGCACAGCTGTGCTTATGCAAACATAACTCTACTTGAATTCTCCTCTCATCCTCCTCTCGCCTTTCCTCTCATTTGGAACCTAGTTTCCACTAGCGCAACATCATTTGCGCTAGCAGAATGACGCAGTTGGAGACTGCCCATAGGGGTGCATAGCTTTTATCCACCACAAAAATAAACCACACTACTGTGTTGAGCCTTTTAAAAACAATTATCTTGCACTGCTGCTGTAAATATTTTACATAATGTCTCCCTGTCAGTATTATGTTGGTTTAGTTTTTATGAAAGAATTTTTCACAATAGATGACTATTAGATTCAACCTATCCTTTACTCAGGATAGAACCTCCCTAGGTTCCATCTCTAAAATGATCATCGTCATCCATGAACAAACCCAAGGGCTTCCAAGGAGGCATTTTCACTACGTGGTCCACAGTTATAGTACTCCTTTCCCACAGAGGCTATCTGAGTTTTATGCTGAACGTATTTCAGGAATAATGTAATTGTATCAGCAACAGATCTCTGGACTGATCATTTGGAATGTTTTGGGTGATCCATTTAACAGCGCATTTCTTTACATGTCTATTCAGAAAGTCCCACTGGGTTCAAGAGAGCTTACTCCAAGATAAGCATGCATAGGTTTGCAACCTAACACTAAAATCCTTTGTATGTCAATTTGGAAGTCTCATTGACTAAGGCTGCAATCCTATACCCGTTTCCTGGGAGTAAGCCCCATTGAACTCAATGAGACTTACTTCTGCATAGTCATGTATAGGATTGTGCTGCAAATGTCTTCTTTCTTGGAAGCTGACTATTGTGTATCTTTGAGGGAGATGAAGAAAGCGGCCTTGTCTTAAAAAGCGAGCAAGCAAGCAAGCAAAGAAAAAGATGGAAATATGCTATGCTGATGCTTTTAGAAGCATTTTCTTCCATTGTCAAGAATGCATTTTTTAGGGATCACAATCAACAAATGCAAGTGTAATTGGTTGATGGCTTTGGGCTTTATAAACCACCATGATTCTTCAGCTCCATGCAATCCTACTACACAAGCTGAAGGGGGGAAGAAACACAAAAAACAAATCAGCAATGTAGCCAAGCGGAGTAAACAAGTCCTGTTGATTAAAAAAAAAACAGTTCTCTTGCAGGGAAACGTATATACGAAACTATGGGAAAGCAGTAATAAAACTTGACAGCGATGCTTCCAAGATGTTTTATTTTTCTCAGCTTTGTTCGTGGCTTTTACAGAATGAAAAAACAGGGCATATGGCAATAACTAGCCTTTTTTGTTACCCTTGTGAGACTTATGGGATTGGAGCAATATTAAAGTCCCAAGCAGCAGGAAACTGTATAAGAAAAGTCTGTCTGTGCTCCCTCCTCTTTGGTCGTAAAAGTGCTTGAGTAATGAATTTATGCCTTCTGAGCTGAGTAGCTACTTGTACTTCACTAAGAACATTCCCAACAAATCCTTACGGAATGTACTAATTAGCATTTTGCTCTGGGAACTGCAAAAAAAGGCTAATGTATTGCTGAAAAGGGGATGAGTCTGATCATAGGCGGAGGCAAAACAGAAGAATTTGAAAAGTTTCCTTTAGTGATGTGGCAACACAGACAAGAGAAAGAAAGAAAGAAAGAAAGAAAGAAAGAAAGAAAGAAAGAAAGAACCAAATAAAGAATTAACAATGTCTTAGGAGGTAGGGAAGTAGAAAAATAATTTGAATGGTCAGAACATACAATTGTAGCCCATTTACATACCCTATTACATGTAGACCTCTCTTCCGAAGTATAATATGTCTACAGGCATGTTACAAGGTAAATCACAGCTTCTCAAGTATGGCCACCAATGTATGGAGTATAAGGGTGCAATCCTATGCATGTTTAGACAGAAAAAAGTCGTACAACTCCCAGCATTCCCCAGCCAGCATGGGGAATGCTGGGAGTTGTAGGACTTTTTTCTGTCTAAACATGCATGGGATCACACCCTAAATTGGGTATAAATGGAAAGAAAAGTGGCCAGTCGGAAATATTGGGCAGTCATAGAAAAAACATCGGGGGAAGGGTGTGATTTTTTTTAAAGGAACCATTAATAGGAAACATTTTCTCCTCCCACCACTGCACCCCCACCCAGAACTGTGGGGACAGCAAGTCATGCCATACTGCAGGCTTCTGTAGTTCTGCTTCCTCTTCAGACTTGCCTGTTCCCCAGAATAAGAGAGGGCTGTATTTGTTTTTAGAGCAACAGAAATCATTCTTTCTTGATTTGAGGTTTACGGTGACGTAACTTATAACTATAATGTTGCCCAAATGTATATGTATTTGAGAGTTAGTCCATGCAACCCTCTAAATCTCTACTCAAAAGTAAGTTCCATTGAGTTCAATGGGTCTTACTTCCAGGAAACTGTATATAGGATTGCAAGTGAAATGTATATTCTAGAGGATAATGCTTGGGGTGAGGTGGGGTGGGTGGGGGTACATTTATTGTTTTGATGAAAATGTTAGCTCTGATCAGTCAACAGGAAATCTGAAATCTGAATCCATATTAGGAGCATGGGGCCATCCAACCAGCCCCACTCCCAGCATCCCTAACTTTACTGTCTCTGTTCCTGACATGGCAAGATGACTATGGGGCTTTGATTTAAGTTTGCTTGAATGTGAGTAGAACCTGCCATGTAACTGGGAACTCCTGCAATTGGGAGGGTTCAACACGGCAAGGTCAAGAACAGAGAGGGTGGGTTCAGGATGTGTTGGACGTTGGGGGTGGGCCTAGTACATGTAGGGATGTCGGGGGGGGGCTAGCACAAGTAAGGATGTTGAAGTGGGCCTAGCACATGTGGGGATGTTGGGGGTGGGGCTAGCACATGTGAGGACATGGGGTGGGGCCAGTGCAAGGTTCAGATTTCCTGTCCAGACATCATGCCTGAACAGGGCTGTCATTTCAGCATTATCTTTGGTTAATGAATGAGCTTGAAATAAAACATAAACAGTGCTTGCAAGCTGGTTTTTCATTTCATCAGCTGTAGTTGACCTAGTGGAGAGGTGTCATATTTTTGGCTATGAATTGGCAAATAGCCAGGAGAAGGTTGTTTCACCCTTCCTCAATACAAGCATTACATCTAATGACATCTGGTGCGATCCATCTTCCCTAACATTAATGGTATCTTGAACATAGATTTAACTGGAATGTAGATTGTACTCATTATCTTCAAAATCTCTTGCTTTGATTTGTCTCTTTGTCTCAGATTAGCCCACCTGAACTAACAGAGAGTAATTTGCATTCTTTGGTCCCAGTTATTAGTTTCCTGAAGGGGTATTGCTTGAAGGTTTGGATTGTGTTTGCATTGACTGAATGTTACTTCAGTAACTGTCTTAACTTATTCCATGCCCATCAGTGTTATTCTTTCCAGAGAGAAAATGCAGTGTGCTTTGCACTAAAACACCAAATTAAAAGAAAAAATGGAAATGAAAGAAAGAAAGAAAAAGAAACTACAAACTACAGCATATTATTATGTGACATTTCTCAGGTTAAAAGCTCACATGATTCAGAAGATGAAAACTGAACACCAAACAGAGACATTTTTTAAAACAGCAACAACACGTAAGTAGTAAAGCCAGATGTTTAACCAAAGGCATGAGAGAACCAACCACATCTGAACTTTTTTTGCCAGGAAACTGTTAAGAACAGAAAGATCAGCACTGCTTCTCACTTCAGGAGAAATGCAATCATCAGTTTAAGCCCCAGCAAGAATTCTTCAGCAAACAGAAAGCTTCCTCAATTCATGCATATTTATACAGATTATCTTTGTTAGTTTATATATATATTTACGTAGATCAACTCATCTGTAAACTATTAACACATTGATAAGACATTAATGGATTTCTTGAGGTATTTAAACAAGCATTCACATTACAGAGTCAGACAAAAATCGATGTGTGCAGAGCCCAGTAATGTACCATTTACAGTGTAATCCTCTACATGTCTACTACAAAATACACCCCATTCAAGTTCAGTGTGGTTTATTCCCAGTTAAGTGTGCAGAGGACTGCAGCCTCAGCATGACAATATATAGGCATAAGCAATAGGCAACACAATCTGATGTTTACAGGGGAATTGTACTGGGCTCTCTAAGGACACAGAACTGCAGTTTGAAGTATGGCACCCTAGGACAAATGACAGGTCATGATGTCCTCTCATGCTGGTGTGAAGCAGAGATGGGCAGTGTGTGGCCCTCCAAATGTTGTTGGACTGCAACACCCAACATCCTGCACCATGGGCTATGCTGGCTAGGGCTGATGGGGGTTGTGGTCCACCATACACTCCCCACCCTGGTGTATATGAAACGCATGGTATTAATCCCCCTAAAAGACCAAGTGTGTAGTCTGGGTGGGAGTCTCCTGAACTCTGTTAACTGGGGAAGCCCAGATGGCTGTGGTGTCCAGGAGCGTGCTTTAGGCTGGTATGCCAGCTGTGGCTTTATCCAGAGAAGACGGACCTTGCCTCAGTTAGCCATGCACTAGAGATGTCCAGGCTGAACTACTGTAATGCACTGCACAGGAGGGTGCCTTTGAAGATGGTCTGGAAACTTCAGCTGGTGCAGAACGCAGCCGCCCGAATGTTGGTGGGGTCAAGGCGATCAGATCATATAATGCCTTTACTGCACCAGCTGCACTGGTTACCAGTGTGTTTCTAAGTCCAATTTAAAGTACTGTTTTTGACCGTTAAAGCCTTAAACGGTTTGGGCCAAATTACCTGAAGGGCCACCTTACCCATATCAGTGTGTGTGCCCACATTTTAAGATCAGCAAGAGAGGACCTTCTCACATCCCACTTGCGGGTGCAGTTAGGTGGGCAACTACACGAAAGACGGCCTTCTCCACAGTGGCCCCACACCTCTGGAATAAGTTCCCATTGGAGGTCCACCCACCATTGCAGGCTTTTAGGAAGTCCCTGAAAACCTACTACTTTACTCTGGCCTTCCCCTGATTACATTTTTTCAAACTGGGTTGTAGTTGCAGTTGTTTGTGGTAGGTTTCATTTTATGCTGGTGTTTGTTGTTTCTTAGAATGTTTGCTGCTGTTGCTGTTTTTACTGTTTTAATTACCACATCGGTTTTTATTATGTACGTTTTACTGTTGTATGCTGCCTTGGGAGGGCTTCTGCCCTGAAAGGTGGCCAAGAAATATTTTAAATAAATAAACAATGAATGATAATAATCATGATTAAATTGAAGCTCAGTTATTAAATAGATGCTTAGGGCACAGTCCTAAGCATGGCTGGCTAGGGAACGTTGGGAGTTGTAGGACTTTTTTTTTCTAACCATGCATAGGATTGCATCTTTACCTACTGAATGAGGCTTGTTGGTTGCCAAGCCATTTTCCAGTGTAAAAACCCCATGAGCTGAGAACCTCATTCACCCATTAAACCTCTATGAATCTGAGAAATTCCAAAGCCCACTCCTTGGTGACTGACTATACCATCCAGGATGGCTCCAGCTCAATGGAAATCCCTTTCCATATGGGAATTTAAGTCTCCACAGAAGTGAATTAATCTACCCAACAGACTGCCTCATTCAGGGACATCAGAGCCCTTTAAGTTGGAAATGGCTAACTAATGTCACCTTGCTTGAACCACTAGAGAGAGAACTTAACAATTGGCCCTTTTAAATGGATTGTCTCATTGTTTTTGTCAGTGAGCATAATTAGTGTAGATTTCTGGAAACAGGCACCACAAAGCAGTTCAAGCCTCTGCACAAATCTGCACATTAGATGTGACCTAACAAACCTAATTTTGTCCCATTTTCATCTGGTCATTTTTTTTTTTTAACCACTGGCCACACTCTTCACTCATACTAGCTCTAGGAGTTACCAAGAAGAAAAACCCCATCAACATGTGTGTTTAATCATGAAGTGCATATGGATACACTCATATGAGTCACCATTACCCCCAATTAAAGCAACTACCATTACCAGGCAGCAATTTGGTTCCATTCCCAACAATGACAGAAGACATTTCTCATTACGAGATGCTTTTATAGATCCTTTGTAATCTTCCTGTTTAAAAAATGTGTCAACATCACCTATTTTCATAGGAAAATGTAAAACAAATGCTTCTATTCCTGTAATTTGCACAACCCTAATTATATGTAAATCACTTATAAGTAGCTGCAGCATTCTTGTTTTAATGGAGTCTAATCCATTTCTATCTGAATAAGAAGAACGAAGTCTAGCCATGGTTAACTATGCTCTGGCAATCTCCCATTTAGACTACTGCAATGCATTATATGTGGGGCTGCCCTTGTAGACCAACTACAGCTGGTACAAAATGCAGCAGTTAGAATTGTAAAAGGGGTAGCCTGGTGGGAGCATATATTGCCAGTTTTGAAAGAGCTTCACTGACACCATTTCCAAACCCAATCTGAGGTGCTGATGCTTAAAGCCCTGTATGGCTTGGGACCATGGTACTTAAATAAACACCTTCTCTCATGCCAACTTCCGGGATGCTACAGTCATCTTCTGAGACTCTGCTTTGGGTGTCTGCAACATCAGATGTCATATCAGTGGTGACCAGAGAGAAGGCATTCTAGCCTATGGCATCTTATCTGTAGAACTGTCTCCCTAAGGAGGTTCACCTGGTGCCTTTTTGGTTGACCATTAAGTGCCAGGTAAAAAACATGTTCATATACCCCTAGGACTTTTAGGTGTTCTGTGTATCTGAATGCTTGCCTTTGTGATCACTTTCTATGCTGCTGTTTTAAGTCCTTTTAAAGCTGTATTTATGGTAAACATCATGTATTTATTTTAATTATCATAAAGTTCATTGGATAAAGGACAGAATTTAAAAAGAACACTTCTACATAAATACAAAGAATGTTTGTTGTTTCTATTTCTAGATTAATTACTAATCCTCATTTTGTTCCTACTGCTCTTGTTTAATGCCAGTTTGTTGGTAAAGTCTTACCATGGCTAACAGAGGGTCTTCCAGGATGGAATAGGGAGGAGAAGCCCTGGATGGACAGAAATGGAAGAAGGTGTGATAGTCATTTGATAGTCTGAGTGGAACTTGCAGTGTACCCAGTATTTAGAGGCACCAACTCTCTCTATCTTTCTCCTAAGAAAACATATGGTTCAAGTCTGCTGGTACCACTACAAAACCTATCCAGCCCATGTCAGCAAAAGTAATGTCCATAAAACAGCACCAGATTCTTGACAGCTTTTAAAAATACTTTTAAAATTATGCCGAAGTTAGTCATAGTGGCTACCTTGGAATCATGATTATAATGTAATGGGGGAAACTAAAGGAGTTGAATGACTTCGCTCTAGTGCCTGAAACAGCACTCAACTACTTCAGGATCCTCTAAATTCAAAGGTGAGACTGATGCTTCCCGTGCCAGAAAGTATAGCCATTCGGCATCAATTTTTTGCCTTATGTACCAATTTACACATCTCAGTGCACCTCAAAGTCAAATTACACATTACATTAAATATGTAGCATGTAGCTCCAACTTGGCGGTTCTTTTGTACTTAAGAGTAAGTATGGGCCCCCAATCTGGATCAATACTACAGCATACAGAGAGGGCATGTTTAATCCTTCCCTCCCCATCATAATCTCAACAAAGATTGCCCCCCCTCATGCTCTTATTAGCCTTAAGGAAAAAAGCTCCCATTGGCACCAAAAGGAACTTTTTGTCTGACTCTAATTGGCAGGCAGGGGGACAATCTTTATTGAGATTCATGGTGGGGGAGGGAAAGATTAAATCTTCCCTCCCCATGTGCTGCAGTGCTGCCTGCACTTTTAAGTACAACACACACACACACACCAAGAGATGCAGCTACATGCTATGTATGTAACATAACAGTCAGGCTTGCACATCACAGTAATTGTACATGCCTGATTTCTCCCACTGCAAAAGGAAGCAGCTAGACAACTCATAGATCTTCTATCTGCGGTTTGTTTAGCATTACATGTGAACCAGGACTCTGGCTTATCTCTTCACCCAACAAGCCAGAGAAGTTAACAACAAAATGTAGGTTATTTCTCTGGCTTGCCACAAGCCAGACTTTCTGGTTTGCATGTAATCCTAAACCAACAATGAATGAAGGTCTGTGGATTGTTTAGCCACTCTGACTTGCATCTAGAGCAACTGGGCAGCACGTATTAGCATGCTGCCATGTTCACAACAGTAGAATTAAAGAACAACAACTCTGGGTTATTGTGACGTGCAAACTGGGCCAATGCGTAGTTTGACCCTTAAATATACCTGGATTTGCTAACTTTTTATAGCCAGCTATATTTTGTTTTTCTTTCGCTCTTTCACTTTTAGGGCTATGTGGTCCTCCACCACATCACAGTGCCACCTTAGACCGAATGTATGTGCTGGGTTTTGCACTCCCCCTCTGTCTATGTATGTGGGTGTATAACAGATGCTTTAAAAAAATCATACTGATGATGGAGCAGTGTGGTCACACCTAACAGATGCTTTCATGGTAATAGACCCTAAATAAAGCTAACTCCTTCCCCCAAATCATGCTGATTGCTGTCAGGAGCTGTATGGGAGTGTAATCTGGAAACAGCCATTTTGTGCACAGCTGCCTCATGGAACGAACTGGAAGAGTTACAGAATGGAGTGTTTCCCTAGGAAGTCAAGGATTGCTGGGTACTGGAGTGACCAGGGTGACCTTCTTCACCAGGATGTCTTCTTGTGCAAGCTGGGACTTTGTGTCAGCAACAATTGTGTTTATTAGGTCTGGATCATTCTGACTCTCAGCTTGTTCCCTGGCTCTAAATCCCAGCTCTGATCTTTGACTTGACTCCTGGTTCCTGGCTTCAACTCCAAGGCTGCCTACAGTTCAGCTCTGACAATTTCCTGCAGTTCTCTTAGGCCAAATGAGAGTTGCCAGACTGTCACTGAAAACAGCAGCCCCATGTCGTCCCTGCTCTTCTCAGGAACATCTAGTAATGCCTGACATTATTTCACCTTAGTGCAATCCATGTCCCCTGTATGACTTCACTGGATGCTCCTTGCAGGGGTGCACATCCCTGCACAGTGCAAGGATGTGACATCATGCCTTTGATATTACTGCTAGGGAAAGAGGACGAGGAGGGCATGCAGGGCTGCCATTTTTGGTGGCAGCAACATGTCTCTCATTCCATCTACTTCCAACCTTACCACAGACCCACCTTCACCAAATGTGGTGCCTTCCTACAACTCCCATCAGCCCTAGCCAGCATACCCAATGGTCAGGCATGGTGGTAGTCAAAGTCACTACCATGGTCACTGGCCATGGTCACGGCTCATCATTCACTGAGCACTGCTGTTCCAAAGGATAGGGCAAGGCCGGGGGGGGGGCGCGCTGCTGCTCCTCTTTGCTCTGCTCATGGCTTGCGTGCTTGGAGAAGGCAGGTGAACAGGCAAGGAACAGTAGGCCTGGCAGATTTGGAGATCACCTTCCGGGGTATGGCCCTTGGCAGGAGCTCCATGCAGTCAGCCTCCGATGCTGGCCCCGAGTTCTAGAGCCACAATGCTTTCAGCAAGCCACTGTATGTAGTGCAAATGACCTAGATTCAAGGTTGCCAGCCAGGACTGAATCTAGGTCATTTGCACTAGGGCTGCGTGCACGGACCCCCTGCTTTGCTTTGGATGCTGCTTCAGAGAAGCAGCCAATTCAGACCCCATCCACTTTGACTCAGACAGTTCCAAACCCAAGAAGATGTGGACATCTGAATCACTAGTTTGGGGCGTTTTCCCATTGATTTGCATGGGAAAACACAAATGGACATAACATTTTCACTTTTCATGATACATAAATGAAATTTGGGGAGCTGTCAGCCTTTCTGGAGGGCATGCCATCTGTCAAATCTCAGACAGTTTGGCGTACCAGTTTTTGTGCTAGGTGCAGGTGAAATTTAATTTTTTCAAGGAAATCTATCAAGGCAGAGTTGATGGAAAGAAGTGCATGAATGTTGGAGAATGCACACTTCCCTGGAGAGCATCCCACCTGCCAAATTTCAGAGAGTTTGGCCCAGAGGTTTTTGTGCTACGCACAGGTAAATTGTGCTGTTCTCAGAAACTCAAACCAAAGTTCATAAATGGATAATCAAGTTAAGTGTTGAAGTGGTGAGGAGGTCACTAGGCTTCTTTGAAGTGCAAATAGTACTACTTTCCTATTCACAGTCAATAACCTAGGGTCTCGTTGGATGAATTGCCTGGGAAAACACTGGCTGGTAGACAGGAAGCAAACAAAGACAGCAATCCTGCCAGGTGGACACATTCACTTGAACGAAGAGCAACGGCAGTTGTCTGCTGGACAGACAGAGCAGGAAGCTACACAGCAACCCTGCCAGGAGGGCACAGCAGCACCTTGCCCACCTCTGCCCCTGCCAAGACCCTGAAGATGCCTCATATTGGACTTGTTTGCTTTGCAACACACCATGTAATATTGTATTATTTAAATAATAGCTGTTAATGTGTGTAGTCCTTTGCCCATGTTTTTGGAAATGTGGACTGTGTGTAGTCATTTGACACACACTGTTTGCTTGTCCACACAGCACAGCCCCCTCCGCCTGCCTTCCCCCCACCCCACCCCACACACACACACAAGCAAAAGGAAAGCAAACACTAAACTACAAGCAAAAGGGGGCGGGGGACTAACTATAATCCTAACAGAAGATAAAGGTTTTTTATTTTTTATTTTTATTTTTTTAGGGAAAAGAGATCAAAAATGGGAAGGAAGGGATACTGGAATTGAGAAGGCAGGGTGAAGGGGAGCCAAGACAAGGAAAGGAAAGGAAAGTTCTCTCTTTCTCTCTCTCTCTCTCGATGATAGATAGATAAATAGATATATAGATAGATTAAAACATCTAGACAGAATCAAAGTAAGGGCAACTAATGGTTGAGAGAAAATTGAAAAGTGTGTGTGGAGATAAGCAACTACAGTGAAATTTTCTGGATTTTTAACTGAACAAACAACAAGAATGAACAGTAAACCTATTACAGTAGGGTGGGGGGCAGGGGAGAGACACTAACATAGCTGTCATAGCACATGCTTGCTTCTTGGCTTCATTCTGCCAAAGGACAGTGGGAAGGGTTAAGGCTTCCTCTGCCATGCCTGACATGGCTGCTCTCAGTGGCCGCAGCAAAGGCAGGATAGGACTTAGGACTGGAGCGGAGAGAGAAATGCCATGAAGCTTCCCTCTCTGCTCCTGTCCCTCTCCTGCTGCTGCCACCACCACCATTGCACACAATGGGAGCTCATCAGGGAAGCAGGAGGCTGCTCAATTATCAGGCGGCTCATGCACCCCAATGAATTGTCTTGCGTGCATCCCACTTTGAAGACCACTGCTCTAGCTTCTAGTCCTCTCCTCTCCAATAACACCACCTTTCTCACAATGAGCAAATGGAAGCTGACTCACAGGAAAGCTCCCTCCCTCCCCTCCACCACCTCCTTTCCCCTTCCCCCCTCTCTCCTCATCTTCTGCCCCTCCCGGTGGCCAAATCTCTCTCAAATTGATACATTTGGCACCTCTGCCTCCTCTCCCCTCCCCCTCTCCCCCACGTGATCTTACAGAAGTTGATACATTTTGGAGACTACCTTGTAGCTGACCTGCTTCGCTTCGGGGTGCCTTGGTGCTGTCCTGATGTGCCTTGTTGTAGCATGATGAGGCACCTCTGAATCAGCCCGCTTCACTTCATTATTCAGGTTTCAGACTGAAGCAGTGCACAGCCCTAATTTGCACTATCTAAATTGGCTTGCTGAAAGCATTGTGGCTCCAGAATCTGTTTGCCTGCCTTCTCCAAGCACACAAACAGTGACAAGAGCAAAGAGGCAGAGGAGCTTCCACTGGCCTTGCCTTCTCCTTCTGGGCAGTGGTGCGGACTGGGCCCAGAGAGAATGGGTGAACAAATGGTCAGTGGTGACTGTAGCAAGGAGTGGGCCTGCTTAGGGTGGGGGCCTGCTGAGGGCATGTTGCCCAAGGGCCCCCCAGAACCAAGAATCGATTGTGTTAGAACCATTTCCACATGAATTTCAATTCACAGTGGGGAAATTAATTTCTAAATCCACCTGCCTGATGTCAGTGCTGCAGAAGGCTTTTTTTTTTTTTGCTGAACACAAATTTTTACCTCCCTCTGCCTGGGTGTGTGCTTTCCAATAGGTCACGACATGGCAACTTCCCAACTTTAACACTCACCAGCCAGGCATGCAGCCCATTCACTAGACAAATGAATGCATGTTATCTTTTTGGCACTAGGATATTTGACCTAGTTCAGGATATTATTTTACCACAGTTTGAACACATAAGGTCTCCATCTGATTAGGATGGCAATCATGAATGATTAAGTAAGCACTGGCAACAAAACAAATGAGAAATGCAAGTACACCGGCCCTTGGATTGGCAGGAAAGGGAGAGGCAGACATCCCAATCGTTAGATGGTGAACATAATTAATTTTGGACAACAGCCATTCTGATCTGATCTTTGTTCTCATCTTATCGGAGTGGGAACAGGAAGGGATCACTTTCTGACTTATTGTTACCCTGAAGAAATGCAGTGAAAGTCAAGCCCCCAAATAATCAGTATTTCCTGAATGTTTTGCAGATGTTGAATGTGGGCACACACAAAAACATTATTGTGAGCTTATTAAAGTTCTTCAGTGTCATAAAGGTGGCATTAAATCTAATGGAAGCAGAATCAGAAGAGTACCACGTACTGGTCCCTCCCACTATTTACATCAGTGGCCTTTGCTTTCATGACTCTAATGAGAACAGCACTTAGGTTATCATTCATGGGTTGTTTTTTGCAGTTCTCCAAAGTGTGTTTGTGCTAATTCTGTTCAAACATATTGGGTGGCTACATTTACTCAGGGACAGCTTACCTCAGGGTGCATGCAACCATGGGTAAGATGGTCATCTGTACTGTCCAGTCATATAGTAAATAAAACTTTTACCACTTCACTGTATCACACACTTCAGATTGCTAACATAATAAAATCCTCCTCAGCTCACGGCTAGACAGGCAGTTCTGTGCAGACTGTGCTAAGCTACCAGAGGCAAATTGTTATACCATATATATACATACACATATAATCTCCACTGTAGAAGCTAATCACAAAACACTATCACCATTTAGATACATAATATTGGCCATTTAGCAAATAGTCAGAAATTAACCAACAGCTCATCAAGAATCTGTCTTATCAAGCAGCAAACAACTACTTGTCAAACACCTTTCATGAGCCAGCTATGTTGTACCTTAAGTCGATATCTCAAAATGCATAGAATGGTCACAAAAGGCAACATGATCAAAACTCAATCTTTTTTTTAATGGGCTATTATTTACCCATTATATTTTAAAACTGGAAATTTAAACATGACACCTGCCAGCTATAACCTTTAAACATAATATAATCTTGAAACATAACACCTGCCAGCTATACTAGCAAAACTTATTTTTTTAGCAAAATGATTATCATTCAGCATTTTCATCGGATATTTATATTTAAACTTTGACTTTTTCCCCATTTGGTAAGTAATTTCTCAGACTGAACATCTCTAATGAAGATACATAACACTAGGTAACAATGTCAA
This sequence comes from Heloderma suspectum, assembly GCF_057233095.1. NCBI lineage: Eukaryota > Metazoa > Chordata > Lepidosauria > Squamata > Helodermatidae > Heloderma > Heloderma suspectum. The sequence goes on along the minus strand of NC_139459.1, from coordinate 294,366,488 downwards.
CTATCTATGGATTAAAGTAAAGTGGATAGAAATAAAAATAGAATACAGTACAGTCCACAAAACCAAACAAATATTCATAAAAAATCAGAGTTGTTTATGTTTTTCAAGCATTATAGATGCTGCAGCTGTTGAATTACTCACTCTGAAATAGTTCCACTAAACTAGAGGTGCGGAACCTCTTTCATCCCAAGAGCCAAATTCCACTTTTTGAGAAGCTCTCGGGGCCATGTTCCAGTGGTGGGCAGGGACAAAGGCAAAGGTGGCAAGGTCAAAAATATCCAAAAAAACCACCAGCATAGTGTAGTTTAAAGCTCTTACTGACAGCAATTAAGTCTTAGGAGAGGCATTTCAACCTTGTAGAAGGGGGAGGGGGGAAGCTGCCCCAAAGACAGGAAACCACTAAATCATCAGAGGTTGGGGGAAAGGTGTGGGGCTCAGTGAAAGTGAGTGGCCTTCTGGGGAATCCCAGAGGTCCAGATTGGACATTTGGCCCCTGGGTCTGAGGTTCTGCACCACTGCACTAAAAGCTACAGGCTACAGTTCAACAGAGACTTGTGACTTGATTGTGGCCAATGAGACTGAGAGAGAGTCAATATTACTGAAGATCGCAGCCACACTTGATATTGTATAAGGCTGAAAGAAGGCAAAGACAATGATTTAAGTAACGTGATAGTATTGTATACAAAACCTTACCTTGTGGTAACTTGGAGGAAGTATGAACAGAATTGGGATCTACATCCTCATCAGGCTGGTAATGATAAAGTGTCTGAGACTGTTTTTGGGATATCCGGTTGTTCTCTTCTTTCAATGCAATGGGAGATGGTGGTGTTGGATTAAACTTGATCTGGGGGAAATTATCTCCTTCCTGTTTCTCCAGCAAAGAGTTTAGCCCATGCAGCTGAGTCACATTGGACTCTTTTAAGCCCAACAATTTGTTTTCTTTCTGCTTGTTGTCTTTCTTCATGTTTAGTTTGATTCTAAAGCGGGCATTTTCTTCTTGCTCATTTCTCTCTCGATGTGCTGGGCTTTTCTTTTCCACTTCTGCCATATCCCGGGGCATCTCAGTTGTAACCACAACTCGTTCCTTTAAAATGCTGTTTGCAGTGGTCATTTTGTTATGACTCTGCTGAACCTTGGGCATTGATACTGTGCTTGTATGAATCTTTTGTTCGCTCTTTTCAGTGGCACGACTAGTTTCAGGATGGCGCATAGTAGGAGCATTTGTGCTCACTGGTGACAGAGCTTCTGTGTATGAAACAGGATGGGTTAGTGCAGGGGGGGTGACACTGCTTGCAAGATAATCATAATCCTCACTTTGCTCTTGGCCGATGCTCTCTTGTTCCGTGTGTGCTGAGTAACTGTAGTACTTCTTAGGAGGCTCCACCTGCGTGGTGTCCCCTTCCGGGGCCTCCTGGTCATAACTGTAGGGGTCATCATAGTGCCGCTCTGGTTCAGTGTCTCCGGTATCAGATGGGTTATGGGGGTTTAATGTGGATTCATTACAGTCTGGGAGTTGATAGCACATGAGGTCCCCTCCAGAATTGGGGCAATGGCATACCTTGCACGGAGGCATGTGGAACGTGTGCCCTGCTGCATACTTCTGCTCTTCATGGATGCAGCCTATTCTTCCACACTGAGGGCACCCATCTGACGGGAGCACAGCATCAATGCAGTTGGGCGGAAGGTCCGGGCACAGCATAAACTGGCAGCTGATCTTGCCTCCCCCTTTGGGGCATGAGCATTCAGTGCTTCCAAAGTCAACAAAATAAGACTGCCCTTCGGGGACTTTGCCGTTGACAAAGCCTACGTTGACGCAGTCATAGTACTGGTAGCCTTCACAGGTGCAGCCATGCTGTAGACAAGAGGCACAGCATTCATCTGGCTCAAGCACTTCTTCAATGCAATTCTCCAACTGCTTACACTCCACACCTGTGCAATCCTTCTGGGCTTTGGAGATGCCCATCCAAATTAACACCAAGAGGACTGTGTTCACAGAGTGTAAATGTAACACTTGGTGCCTATCTGTAATCTTCCTAAACAAGCGTGGCAACAATCCAGGCTTCCTCATCTTGCGTTGGGTTCTTTCTCTTTTTCCCCCCCCTTGGAATTTCTGTTCACTCAGCTCCTGGTCAGAAATATTTCCCTGGATTCTGTTTTGCAACTAGAGCCTAGGTTTATGAAAGAGAACTTTGTTAAAGGCTGTACTCCACACATGTCCTGTTAAACATTAGTGATACTTTAAAATTGGGATAAAATTCCAACATCTGGAAACCTACATATAAAATTAATCATAGTATCGTCCAAGCACTGTAGACAGCAAACTCGAAGCTGCATGTTTTTCATTTCTCCGTGTCTTTTTCTTCCCTATTCTATCTTTTAAAAAAACATAACAAAGCAAGTAAGTTGCCTTTTTATCTATTCATAAAATATACACATAGTAAAATAAAAGGCAATACTTTGTCCTTCAGTAAATATTCTTAAGAGTATTTAGCATTTTGTTAAAGAACCATTTTTAGCAGTGAAATATACAATTTTTCAGCTATAAGGTATCTTCTTCAAATATCTTTCCAGATCACTGTATTTTATTCTACATTAGTGATGGCACCTAATTTCAGGCTGAGGAGGAGTATTAAAACTTTAATATTCTGAAGACCATTTGGAATTGGGTTCAGATCCCTTTGAAGTCTATAGATGGCTTGAAATGGGCTTTTTATGGCACCCCTAGTCCTTGTTACCATGGTTACCTTCCCTGACCCAAACTATCTTGACAACAGCAAGTGTTCACTGCAGGACCTCCATTAAGCCCTAACTGCTGCCACAAGCCGAACAATAGGGTCTATGGCCACCAGGAACCATGGAAATTTAGGGATATTATTGGGAAGCAGGGAAGCTATTTTCCCATAATTCCTTGGGGCATGGCAGGGTCTAGTGTCTAATGGAGGCCCTTGCCAGCACAAATCCTTGTCACTTATGCTGGCAGTAGTTCTGTTTGGGAAAAGAAAGGTCTGGTTAGCCTTTGGCCTGGTCATGATTGCAACAGCATCACTGGGAAAACAACGGAGCACAAACTTCAGAATGAGCTCAGTCTAAAAATGCTTTTCAGTCCTGAAAATAAATCATTTTCCTTGAGTCTGTTCTGAATCTTGCTGGGGGAAGTTCAGCATCTACTCTATTTTTAATTATAATGATCTGTGTTACGCTGCTCTCTTAGCACACTTTGTTATCCGGTAGTAATACGAAAATAATGCAACTGCTGCCACATAAAAGAAACTACAGTGTGGTCAAGAGCTGGTCAAAATGTTTTGAAGAAACAAGGAAGCAAATTACTAGAGTTTGCTCACTTCTACTATGTTGTCTGAAGTTGGGCTCCTGAATGTCACAACATCTGGAGCTCACTGTAAGAAAGACCAACCCTGCTTCAGGTGTTACAGTGGGCTGTATCTGTCCACCAGCAAAATGGAAACTGGAGGATTCTCCCTCCACCCTGCATGTCCCCCTGAACTTATGAACTATTTATTTAAATAATTGTGCTTTTAATGTATTGGCCTTATTATTGTTTTAATCGTTTTAATCATTTATCTATGATTGTAAGTCACTTTGAGTGCCATTTTCATGGTGGAAAGAGGGGGGAGACAAATCAAATCAATCAATATACCACTTTCCAGTGAACTATCAAAGGGGTTAACAAAAATGATAAAAGCATAAGATATAACAACCATCATCAGTGGCTGGGTCACACCTCAAGGAAAGCCTGCATGAAAAGGTTGGTCTTGAGCTGGGGCCATAGCACAGTCTAGTACCTAGTAAACTTCTTTGGAGGGTTGGGGGACCCTCAAAAGCATATTTTGTGGGGTGCATGGGGAAAAACAGCAACAGTAAGTTGCATTGCATGAGCAAAGGTCCACTCATGTGACATAGGACAGAGCCCAATATAACCATGTGAGTGAATTACACACCTCCTTTCCCTGATCCTTCATAATTTTTGAACCAGTTCTTCAGGCACTTTGCAAGAGTCATTTTTTACCCTTAAAAACATGGAAACTAGCACTGGAGTATTTATCCAATATATTCAAACTTTATCCAGTTTACATTAATAGTTTGCAAATCTTGCTTTATCTTGTTTCCATGAAGATCTGTTGTTTTTAGCAACTTTTGCAAGCTATATTGGAACTGATCGTAGGTTTTAACTCTAAAATAAAACCAATCACAATATAAAATCAAAATTATAATGGCAATATTCTTGTGACAATACTGAATGATTTTGCCATGAGCCAAGCTTTCCACCTCCATATGTGAAGGCAGCAATGTAACAATCCATTATTTACCCTGGCTAAACCCACTTGCAAACCAATGCTGTGGCTGAAACTATGCTTGGAGCTATATTTTTTTTTTTTTTTAAAAAAAACCTATTTCTTGCACAGATTATTTCAATAATAGAATTAACAGCTAATACTGCATTGAGAGTGGAAGTGGGCACACAGATCACTCTAGGTGATCAGTAGCCTCCAAGGCTGGGGTTTGGGAAGGGGAGGGGAGGGGCTTGGGAAAGGGGCAGGGCTTGGGGACCTGATGGGGCAAGGCTCATGGAAGGTGCACAAGCCACCACGGGCCAGATTAGGCTCACAGGCCGGAGGTTCTTCACCCATGCTCTAGCAGCATCAACCCATTGGTCCAAGACTGGCCACTATCTCCGTTATTGTTTCTGTTTATCTGAACATGCAAGATATATTGAGGAAAGTCATTATACCACTGCAAATTTTGAACTGGAACTCAATAAACATATTAATGTTTGCAGTATTTCCAACTTTTCTAATTTCCAGTAATCCATAATTGGGGTAGTAATACTGAATGTGATTTGTACATGTGCTTTGATGTAACAGTTCAAGTTCTCATATTTTATTCAACACCTCTTGCAAAAGATTCTGATGAAGGAAAAGTATCCCATGAAGCCTAAGAACAGGACGATTTTCCTCTCCATAAACGTTAACTTATTTTGCTCTGAATTGTCTCAGTGCAGGACTGTTATTTGAAACACACCTTTAGGATTTAAAAGATATCACTTGATTATTCATGGGGAGGGGGGGGTTCCCCTAAAACAAGGTGTGTCATTTATGCTTAGAGCCTTCCACAATGTAAATTGTTCTTTGGCTTCAGGGCTATAATTTTGATCCATCTCAAGTTTCCATTTCAGAGCAGTTTATGCTCTACATTACACAGAATCATTACAGCAAAACTATTTCAGTTGCTTGCCAGTTGCTCATTCATGTTTTGAAAGGCACTTCAGTTACCTCTCACAATGTGTTTCAGTAAAATTGCCAACAATACTCACACTACTTTTGATGAGATCACATATTTCCGGATTGTGAGGGTGTGTGAAAGGAAGTACTAATCCAATGGCTGGCACAGTGTTCCTAAAACTGCAAGTCTTGTATGTTTCAAACACAGGAAAAACCTCTTTCAAAAATCTCCCCTTTCTCCTTTTAATTGAAAACACGTTTTCATACTAATCTTACCCACCTCCATTTCCTTTGCCATTTGCAATCTTTAGAGCTGCTATTTGCAACAAATTAAGTGAAACGAGCAAGGTCTGGCACTGTATTATGGTCACAACACAGAATATAAAAACTTGTGTACTATATAGCATGTATTTTCCAGATCATGATACTTTATATCCACGAGAGGTAGTGATGGCCATCAATTTGGACAGCTTTAAAAGGAGATTGGACAAATTCATGGAGTTTACGGCTATCGATGGCTACAAGTCCTGATGGCTATGTGCTACTTCCACTATCAGAGGCAGTATGCCTATGTACACGAGTTGTTGGGGAACATGGGCATACTCAAATCGTGCTTCTGGGTTTCCTGTGGGCAGCTGGTTGGCCACTGCATGAACAGAATGGTGGACTAGATGGACCCTTGGTCTGATCCAGCTGGGCTCTTCTTGTGTTCTTATGCACAGCAGAATACTTAATATTCCGAGTGATCTACTCATTATCTCATCAACCTGACTAGGTGACGGGCTTTGCCAGCCAGCAGTAAACAGAGCAGACATCCTGCCGACTCAAGTGAGGATGCAGTGCTACCCCTGGAGTTGGTGCCACCACCCCAATTCTTCTGGAGGGTAGTGGTGGTGGCAGTGGCAGCAGCTCCTCCTCCTCCCTCCCTCTGCACTTGCCAGTCACAGGGGCCTCCTGGCAGCGTCAGCCGAAATGATATGGGTTGTCCCAGCCGTGGGAGCAGCTGGGACTTCTCATGATTTCGGCTGACTTTGTTAGGAGGCCCCTGCAGCTGGGGAAGATAGAAGCAGCCAGTTGATAGGATGGCCATCCAGCATGGAGATGGGCAGGTGCCACAGGTGGAGGCAGCTCCCCTCCTTACTTTCTTTCCCAGCTGCACAGAGGGCTCCTGAGAGAGTGGGCCAAAATATCATGAGATGTCCCAGCTGCAGGAGTGGCCCAAGAGCCCCCTGCAGCTGGGGGGAAAGGCTTAAGTGGCCACCCAAGAGGATGGCTGGTGAACAGGGAGGTGGGCAGGCACCAGAGGTGGCAGTGTGGCATGGGGAGGGAGCGGCAGGCCCTTTGGGTGGGGAGAGGGGCACAATTTGCCATTCTCCCCATTCCATGCCACCCGATGCGCCCACCTCATCCCGCGTAATTGTAGGGCCAGTCCTGAAACAGAGACCTCTATTTCCATATCCATTCAAAGCTTTTATAGTCTGTCCTAAGAAGACGGCACATGCATATTGATAAGGAAACCTGAAAACCTCATGGATGCATTGCATAAACAGGTGTATATACTTTGCCCGTATTTCAGACATATGGGCAAACTCAGAATAGAAAACTGAGCAAACTGGTGATTTTGGCCTTCAAATAAAATATTCATTTAAGCCTTAGCTTTTCTATTTCCTCCTCTAAGAGCTTGCGCTCCTATTTCATGTCTATACATTTGCCTCCCATGCTTTTAGTTCATAGTGTGCCTACATGCTTTTTCTGCTGGGAACTTCTGAAGAGAATGGAGAGAGTAAAAGGAGAATGAATAGCATTCTTCTGCCACTCGAAATATTATCTTTAGGACAGATTTTTAAATAAATAATTTCTTCTCTTTTAACACTTAACTTGGTCATATATGTGAATGTTACTCCAACATCTATGAATAGCCAGTTGTTTTACAAGGGTGAGTGGGGGGAATGTGTCATTGGAAAGATCATACACCTGGGCTATTCTCATGAGGCCCTTCCTTTTCCTCTCCCTTGTGCTATTCTAATTAAACACATATTTTCAGCCATAGAAAATCAAGTTTGTGTTTTAACTGGGCCCCTTGCATTCATGTGGACAGACTGTTATCATTAGTTGTACTGTAAGGATTTTTACCTGGTGCATTCTTAATGAAACGAGTAAAATTGCATGAGATGTAAATAATTAATGCTAAGTTTGAAAGTACCACAAATGAAAAAAAAAAACAAACAATCAGGTTGTAGAGTTGGGAGATGTAGCTGAGAGCTGCCGTCCTCCTAAACAGCTTATTCATTTTCCCATGCAGGCTTTGTCTTGATACCATAAGAGCATAAGAAGAGCTATGCTGAATCTGCGAAGTAACCAAGGTTGTATAACATCAGAAACGATCACTCTCCTCTTCCCCCATTTATCCTGGTACAATAAATTAATGAAGGATTAAGGGTGAATGGATGGCTGTGAACAAAATCAGCTGAGAGTGTCCCTGGTAATATAGGCAGAGAGTCAAAACAATGGCCATGATCACAGATATCATGAGACATTTATCTAAACATAAACAAAATACACTGAAAGGATATTATTGCTATGTGTTCAATGAAATGCTATCTTTCACACACGCACACAAAAGTACTAGTAGGTACCACTTGTCCAATGAAGCATGGACCGTGCTAATGCTTTGTTGTATTTCTAAGAACAAATCGGGGGTGTTGCTGAGCACTTAGAAGGTTTGGGGCCCAGCCCATAAGTCAGAAATCTGCATTTCCTGATGGAAATCTCCTCCTGATTGGCAATTATGCTTTAAAAAAATCCTCCCTATTGGCACCAGTGGAAGTATTTTCTTCTCTCAGCTGAATTGCCATCCTGGGCAGGAAGCAGGGGCAGGGCGGGGAGCATTGCAGCATGTGGGAAGGACCTTAACCTTTCCCTCCCCAACTGCAATCCCCCCTAAAAATCACCCCCTGCGTGGCAATTAAGGGTGCAATCCCATGCCTATTTTGACAGAAAAAAGTCCTACAACTCCCAGCATTCCCCAGCCAGCCATGTTGACTGGGGAATGCTGGGAGCTGTAGGACTTTTTTCTGTCAAAATACGCATAGGATTGTGCCTTAAACTGGGGGGGGGGCACACCTTCCACTGGCACCAACGGACACTCAGGTTCCTTCCTGGGGAATAGATTCAGGGATCCCTTGAACTCAGGCCTCACAACATCTCTGGTACAAATAACAAGGAACTGTTCATCTATCAATGACCTATGGGGAACCTCAATATGGTTCACCATAATCCTGGTTTCCCGAGCTACCAGCACTGAATCCCGAGCACTGAATTAATGGATAAAGGGTGAAAGACAGCTTTAAGACACCCCAGTTTTGCTGTGACCATCTGACCTGTTCAGACCACAATTTTTCTACCATGGCCATATCTATATCTCATGTCATACTGATACAATCCCATCACGGTGACACTATATCCCTCTTGCACATTTATACCTCACAGCACACACAATGACATTGTTTGCAGTATTGTGGATAATATGAAATAAAAAATGGGAAATAACACTTGAAAAGTGATATACAGACTACATAATGCACCCCAACAGTTATCGGTGCACTTCAGTACCGATAAAAAGCACTAGTGTAGAACTAGCCCAAGATTCCTCAGTCCACTGTATGTCAAATATAAATGGGTGCTAATAAACACAAGCTTTCCTCATTCTGTACTGAGGCCATGATAGATAACAAACTAATTAAGACTCCTTCAATATTCCTTTTGAATATATTAGCTTATTATGTGCTGGAACAAATCAGCATACAACCTGGGAAGTTATTTACTTACTTGGGGCTTGTAAATTCATTATTCATCTTTGTAACTGAAACAAGAAACAGATTATCTAGTTCAGCATATTTCTGCTGCTCAGAATACATAGAAAACAGATATGCAATATTAAAAAGCATGGAACAAAGTAAATTCCACAGTAAGCATGGCACGATGCAGCCTACATAATATTTCTCCATGCTCATTAATTACAACTGGTGTAATTGTCCAGTGCACAGTGCAAATGTCTGTAATGTATTGTACCACATGTATACCTAGAGGGAACATAAACATTGTAACACAATATTAATATGCAATGGGAGTTGTAATCAAAGACCATAATCAAAGACCATAAAGACCAATCAAAGACCAAAAAGGTAAAATAGATTACAGTACTTTGTAAAAGAATACACAGATGTTCAACCAATAAAGGGGGGGGGGAGAGAGAAGCTAAGTTTGATGTACTTGGGAAATGTACTTGGGGAAAGCCTGGTAAGATTGGACCTGGGCCACACACTAGGGAATACAGGTTGGCAATAAGGAGATGGTAAGATGGGTTGTGTAGGGAAGAAACTAAGAAGGTGGAATAAGTGGACATGATGAGGATAGGCAACTCAGGATTATGTTTGTACTTGCTTGTATTTTCCCCATTTTTGTCCACTGTATATTCTGAGTTGTATCCAATTGGTGTCCCTCCGCTGATGGAAGCCTTCCTTCAGTGATATGGGGATGTCAGCAGAATGGGAAAGGGGCTGATTTTCATGATTTGCCTTCCCCACTACAGCACCCCCCATCTGCTCCACTGGAAAAGTTGTGGGAGGTGGTGTGAGGGGGCATACAGGAGAGGGGGAATTGCTAAAAATTGCCTCCCTTTCCATTTCGCTCCCATTCCACCTTTGCTGGGTTGAAGACCTTTCCATTTGCAAAAGGACACCAACTGGATATAAACCTCTATATACGCCGTTATCCACCTTTGGGACAGGGGAGACTACAAGCTAAAATTTGTAACACATGCATATATGAATATAGAATTCGAAGTGCTGGTTATGGCCCTACACAGCTCAGGACCAGGCTACCTTCTTCCATATATGCCATTCTAGTTCTTAAGACCTTCTGGAGAGGCCTTTCTTTTGAGACCTCTGCCTTCAGAGGTGCGTTTGGAGGAGACCCGAGAGAGGGCCTTTTTGGTAGCGGCTCCCAAGCTGTGAAATGCTTTCCCAAGGGAAGCTAGGTTCACTCCCTCTCTGCTGTCCTTCTGCTAGACTGCTTTGTGCATGAAGGCCTTTGGCCTGTAGGTGGGTTTATTGGGCTGGGTGCTGTTTTTTATTTTTTTATTCTGTAATTGTTATGTTTTTATTGAATTTTAATGTATTGTTTTATGGTTTAAATTGATTTTAATTGTGTCTGTAAGCCACCTTGAGTGTCATTTTTTGGTAGAAAGGTGGGGCACAAATCAAATAAATACATAAATAAAAACAATGGCCTTCAATTTTGCACTTATAAAAATGTTTGCACTTCTAAAAGGTGTCTTTCCTTATCGCTTTTCCCAGCTTCCTCTCACACTTTTCTCTCTCACTCTGTTCTGCAACTCATACTTAGACTATCCCTCAGAAACAGAAGAACTACCAAAAGTAAAACTTCAGTGGGCAGATTCTCCAAAGGATCTGTGATATTTAAAACAACACAGAGAATGTGAATATATGAAGGCCCAGTTCATGCCAGCCATCTTTTGTTGCTGAATTTTCTTTGGGTGATTAAACCTGTCTGTGTTTGAAGTGAGAAACTGTGATAAGAGCAAATGGTACGCAGATATACTTTTTCAGTTATGTCCATGTTAACAGCAGTTCTTTTTGGCATGACCTCAATTAGTGATGCTGCCAAAGTTCATAAGCACTTGATTCAGAATACAATGTATTCAAAAAAACTTCCTGACTGTTAGAGCAACACGACAATGGACCCAATTACCTAGGGAGGTGGTGGGTTCTCCCACACTGGAGGCGTTCAAGATGAGGCTGGACAGCCATCTGTCAGGGATGCTCTGACATGGATTCCTGCATTGAGCAGGGTTGGATTCAGGGTTCTTATAGGCCCCTTCCAACCCTACTATTCTATGATTTTATATCTAACTTGAAGTGCTCAACTGAATGACCAACTGAGCACCATCTCCACCTCCCACCCCAAGTTCTACTTTGCCTCAGATTGTAATCCAAGTGCCCAAGCTTCTCTCTCTCCCTGGCACCTTGAATTTGCAATGTCAGCATCCCAAGTGTCAGGGTCCCTGGGATATGTAGTTCTATTATGCCTTCTGAGTCCATCAGGCATCCTGAAAACTACATGTTCCAGGATGTATTGCACCTGGGACACTGCTAAGCATGCCACAAGGCCAGGTAAATGGAATGGGAATGGGGTAGCAGGACAGGGTTTGCAGGGTATGGCATCTGAACCCTGTCATTTTTACAATGATGTCACCAGGACTATCATAGGGTCTGATTTTTGGAATTGGGCTGTGAAAAAACTGAACCACTTTGCAATTTTATTTTTAAAATAGTTCAGTTTGCCAAGCTAATTATAGGCAAAGATGGGCTACATTTGTTCACATGTGGAAGAAAGTGACTGCCTCTAATGAATGAGAAAGAAATAATATTTAGGTAATGTGTGGGGTTGTTCACAACAGCCCGCTGTGGGTTATTTAACCTATGGTGAGGCTGTGGTGCATGTGGGGCTTGTGTGGCCACCATTTTGAATATGCAACCCCTGCCATGAGAAACCAGCGAGTGTTTAACCCTCGCATAACCCATGGTCTGTTTTAGGGTTATGCAAACGTTATTTAAGCAGGTGTGGATTTGCCAGCTGTTTTACCAAGATTGTATTCTTAGGTCTATTGAACTTTATGTTGGGTCAGGGGGAAGTTGCAAAAAAACAGATCTAGCCAGAATGCTACAGATCAAACCCGGGCATCCAGAAATCTTCCAATGTAGGTTGCTCTTTGTTACAATTCTCTAAATTTCCAGTTATACCTAACATTTTCACATATTGCTATAGTCAGATCTCCAAAAGAATACATAGGATTTGATTCAAGTGTGATAACGAATGCTGAAAGAGTCACAGGCCATTTATATAATAATAAATCTCACCATAAGAGTCTATGTATCTGGCATTTATTGTGGGAAATAAATTATCAGCCAAAGTTGTCTAGACATCACAATTTCTATGATAAACAGTGAAATTATTGCAATATACAGTAACATGTTAATTGTGGCATATTTTCCTTTCTCCACATCAGTCTTGAACATGTTTTGATTGTGGTTGTTTCTATGATTTTCCACATTTTTGACAGCAAGAGACTGATCACTTAAGATAAAGCTAGAGTTCTACTAATGTGTTTATGCTTTGATCTTCAAAACGCTTGTGGACTGTCTAAGAACTTTGGCTCTCCTGACGATAAGCTGCCAATCATACATTGTTTCCTAGACTGGTTGGTGGTCTTGTAATGGAGGCAAACATACATCAGGCACTTTTTAAAAATTTAATCTTTCTCCCACCCACCCTGTTTGTTTGTTTGTTTGTTTGTTTATTTGGTGATTCACAAAGAATGAACCCTATTGCTCTTCAAATAACACTGTTCACAGTAATTCAAACCTATTAACAAGCTGATTCCTTTCCTCTGCCATACTCATATCTGTTACACTTCCTTAGATGTCAGGTACTACTTAGCAACCAATTAACTACCCTGCTTGCATTAAAAGAAATGACATCTCTTAAAAGAGATCAAATATTTGACACCTTATTTCAGTTTAGAAAACAGAGAGGCTATGTTTGGATGTAATGCTTGGGTCAGTGCATTCCCTCTCTCCTCTCCTCCTCCAGCATGACTGCTTGAAGAAAATTGGAAGCTTCCATGTCCATTCTAAATTAACTCCACTTAAGTGTGCCATCCAAACCCTAAACTGTGGTTTCAACTGAGGCAACAAGCTGCAGTTAGTCTACAATGGCAGTGAAAGCTTCCGAACTCCTCCTTGTGGACGCGCTGAAGGAGGAAGGGAGAGTGCACAAGCACATGGCTCTAAGCTGCTTATTCTCATAAAGTGAAACCATGGTTTCCGAAATACCTGATTGGATGGTGGAAGACAAGAGAGTGAGAGAGCGAGCTCCAATGTCTGCTCCCCATTCTCTCCTCAGTGTGATTTTGGAGATGTAGAATGGAATATTTTCTTGAATTGTTTTATGGGGGGGGGGGTGACACTGACCCAGAAAGGCGGACATGAAGCCCTGGCTTCCCAGGACAAAGAAGGAAGTAGTAGTTACAACACTTCAGATTGGAGGTGTCCACCCTCTGTGCCACCAACACAGTCTCTGGTTTGACATAAGGTGCAAAGCACCTTGGATAGCTCCTCTAGAGTCCTGACTGGTCTGACTGAAACCTGGAATGGATTCAGTGCCCCACTGACATCGGAGCCACCTACCTTCACTGGTGTAAGGTATCTCAGCTTATTAAGCAAAGATATGCAAGAGCCTTCTTCCTGATCATGCTGCCCTGTCCCTCCTCTCTCCTTGGTGCACCGGTCCACGACTGAAAACTTCCTAGGTTAATTAACCACCGCTTCCCATTACATCCATACCAGGAAACTATGGTTACCACATTCAGAACAAGCCAAGATCTGAAACCAACCTTTATTCATTAATGAACCAACAAACAAAAAACCATTTCTAAATGGGTGCGCATTACTAAGGCTTCAATCCTTTTATGCACTTGCCTGAAAGTAAGTCCCAGTGAACTCAGTGGGAGTCTGGGAGATACTTCTGAGTAGACATGTCTAGAGTTGCACTGAAGCCTAAGAATAACTGCATAGTCTCATAACACTTAAAAAAGATACTGTTTGGAGGAAACAAGCAATTATATAGCTCACAATGAATTCTCAGTTACTGCACAGTCAATGTGAGGGGAAATGTTGTCATCATTATTTTTAATGTAATATGAACACTGTACAATAGTTCCTTGCAGAATAGCTCCTTGGGGTTCTAACCCCAGTCCCTGGGGTTATACTGATGGTTTGGATATGAAAAACAAAAACAACTAAACACGTTCTAATGGGTTTTCAAAATTTTGGGAAGAACATTATAAGCTTATTAATTTAAACAAACAAACAAACAAAAGCCTTGAATACAGACTACACAAGCTTTTGCTTTAGAGCTAGCACACAGGACTGAATAGGTTAAATTAAATTACTAGAAATTAAGACATGGCAGTAATGCATCTGCCTTTTCTGCCCACTCCAACTTGTTTGATTTACTCTGAATAAACAATCAACAAAACATACTTTCCTAATAAGAATGTAGAAAACCAATTAGTGCATCGTAGCTGAAGGCTAAACATTATTGTTTTAATGGAGGAGAAACTGAAGCACTTGTTTGAAATACTCTAGCTAAAATGTTGATCACAATCACAGATTTCAAAGGAACTGAATCCAAAAAAAAATTGGGGGTGGGGGAGAACGTTTTTATGATATAAAACCCAAATATGCTGTGAAAGGAAATTTCCACTTTTTATTTTTCCCCAAGAATGGAAGTGAAATCCTTAAAACTGGAGCTTGAATCTGTCATTCTCTTACTGAGTCTGCGACCACAGATGTAACCCATCAATCAAAACAGCTTGTACAGAATCTCTCCAGAAAAGATAATGGCATTAGATACAGAGATGCACGCCTTTCTGTTTCATGTAAAATGCTGTCATTCAGAAATAACAATAACAGCAGCTGTAGAAGTTTCTCCAACAAATTCTCCTATGTAACTTCTGTTTATTTTTCAGTGGACTGCAATAAATATCTATAGGCAGCAGATGCATGGGATTTGGAATACAATGTCATTAATATGTGGATGATGCCCAGCTCTATAGCTCTCTTCAGATGTTCACCAAAGAGAGATTAACTGTAAGTGTGGAGGGAGCCAAGGATGCACACTCTGTCCTTGCCCTTTCATCCCATCTCTTCATGTTGATGGAGAAGGCCTGCAAGGACAAGGTAAGCACATTCAGCTGAATACATACTGTTCTACATGACTGAGAACCCTGGCTTCTTAGAGTTCCCATCATGTGGCGCTTTGGAATTGCATTCAGCTGAATGCAGTGACAGCACCCTTCATAGACCTTCCCTGTCAACATGGGGAAGTTGGGAGTACAGCATCCATCCCCAACTCCCTCCATGGATTCTCTTTAGTGAACTCCTGAAGAAGGCTTCCCTCTCCTTTCTGTCAAATGCCATAGAGGTAGTGGAAACCCTGAATTGGCATCCAGGGGCTGTGGAGGGCTTGATGAGGGCTAACAAGCTAAGACTTAATCCAAACGAGACAGAGTTGCCTTTTGTCACTAGGAAAGTCTATCTGGGAATGATAGTTTAGCCTAAGGGATGGGGTAGCACTCCCTCTGAAGGATCAGATGTGCAGTTTGGGAGAAGCCAGCTTTGCTCCTGGATGGCCAGAGTACAGCTGTATCCAATGCTGCTATTGCACAGCTTTGGCTAGTTTGCCTACCACAGACAGCCCTTCCTGGAGAAGCAAAGCTGGCCACTGCCACACATACGCTTTGGTCACACCCAGGTTACACTATTGCAGTGTGGTCTCTATTGCAGTGTGGCCTTTGAAGAATGTTCGGAAATTACTACTGGTGCAGAATGTGATTAGGGGCTCATTATACTGCTAATGTTACTCCGGTTTTAGCTTGTCTTCGTTGACCTAGTTTGCACAGTCACCACAGCCCACTGTGACTTATTTAAGCCATGGTGGGTTGCGGCAGCCAGAAGTGCCAAATTGCCGGCTCACACCCTCTGCTGCAGCTTCTCATGTCATCCAAATCCAGCAAACGTGGCTTCTTGGGGTGGTTAACAAGGCACCCCACAAGTCTACAACAGGCCATGGGTTCTGGGTAGGGTTGGCGGAGAATTTTTCCCCGAAACTTCGGGGGGCCGAGTGCCAACGTGTTCGGCCCCCCGAAGAAATTTCGGGGAGAAATTCTCCACCCCCCCGCACCCCGCACCCCCCCTGGGACGGGACTTACATTTCCTGAATGTCCCTCCCGGCAGCGGGTCCCGGCGGCGGTTCGTCGGGTCTTCGTCAGGGGCGGGGGCGGCAGCCGATCTTTCGACTGGCTGCCGCCGCCGCCATTCCAATAAAACTAAAAAAAAAACCACACACCCCCGTGATAGGTTACGTGATGATTAACATAGCCTATCACGGCTAGATTTGCAAAGTCAGCCGTGATAGGCTACGTAAATCGTCACGTAGCCTATCACGGGTGACTTTAAAAAAAAAAAAACCACGTACGGCTAATGGTGGCCCCCATAGAGAGCCGCCATTCACGTTCCTTATTTGGTCGCTGTAGTCTACGTAAAGATTACGTTAACTATGGCGAAAATAAGGGCAACGCTATTTGCGAAGCAGCGAAGCGCCTCCCCCCCACCGCGAAAAGCTGCAAGACCACGTAAGTGGCTTTCGTGCACTCCTAGTTCTGGGTGGTTTGTTAACCACCCCAACAACCACCCCTTGTCAGTTTCAGACATCACAAAAACCCATGCCTGGCAAGGATAATTAGGGAAATGGGTCAGCATGTGCAGGGATGGTTACTGTGGCTTATATACTACCCTCATGTCATGCAAACTGGGCCATTGGCTCTGACTTGTTTCCAAGCCCAGTTCAAACAGATGGTTATTACCTTTAAAGCTCTTAGTGATTTGGATCCTAGGTACTGGAATGAATAATTACTTCATATGATTCTGCCCACCCAGTAAGACTTTCACAGGAGGCTCTGTTCCTCTGCATACTGCCTGAGGTATGTTTGAGGTTAGATTGGTAGGTACACAGGACAGGACCTTCTCAGTGGCAGCACCTGGGCTCTGGAGCTCCTTTCCTTGAGAGACTGATAGGGCCCTTTCCTTCTCTGTTTTTTGTGTCTTATGAAGACTATTATATTGCAATTGATATTTTATGACTGACATTGTCCCTGTATTAGATTGTGAAAGCTGCTGTTGTGATTTTTACTAGTTTTATTGTTTGATGTGATCCTTCTGTTGCATTTCGTGTTTTGTTTTAAAAAATTGAGACTTTGAGACACTTTGGGGGCCTTTCGATGAAAGGGTAGCATAGAAATGCTAAGACAGAACTGTGATTGTACCCCTTTAGTGAATTTCAATATGACCCTATGCATATATTTACTGCATCTCTGATAAGTATGCATAAATTCTCAGCCTTAGATGTGGGGCTGAAAGAAGATTCTTCACTCCGCTAGACATTAGTTGTGATCATCACCAATCCAGGAATCTACCATTATGAGGACTGTTCTGGGTTTCTAAACATTCGGGATTCAAGCCCCTTTCATAGATTCCACTTCACATGTTTAGAAAATACATGGATATCAGACCATGCCAGCTTGCTCTGTCTGTCCCTGACATTAGTGCTCTCCCTCCAGACATGCCCCTGTTGTCCACAGATTTAACTGAATGTATGAGGGGGGCCCACACACTTCTGTCTGTATAAAAATGGAAGAAATATGGTCAATGCTACATGATTTGATTAACAGATGTGTGACATTCATGACCCTGGATTCATCTACATAGGTCTGCGTCATCTTCAGGAACAAAGATTTTTGTGAACTTCCCAGAGAGCTTTGGCTATTGGGTGGTAATGAAATGAAATGAAATGAAATGAAATGAATGAATGAATGAATGAATGACAAACCAACCAACCAAAGCAGCATATGTTTTAGGCTGCCCTGAAGCTATGAGGCACCTCTCCTTAGAAAACCACCTAGTCGAGAATCTCTGAAAGCTTTCTCTGACCCATTCAGGACTGAGCCGGCAGATCTGCATGGCAGATTTCTTTACCTTGAAGTTTCTTAATTTGAATGGAATTTAAACCAAGATTGTATTACCCCAATTGTATTGATACCACAGCAAAGCATCAAGATAACCCAACCCTATACATCCATATTAAATAAATATTTTTTACCATGAAATGGGGAAAAGGTTGTTATCATGGTAATCTACCCTATGCATCAGCAGGTCCATCTAATAGGGAACTATTGCAGAGACCAGGAAATAAACTGGGATCTAATGAATTACTTTAGATGTGCCTGGGGTGTAGACTTGCCTAGCTGGATTATCAACTTAAGTGGGGAGGGACAGGAGCTTTCCATGACATATAATCAACTGCTTTTGAAAGTTGACTCAGTTTCCCAAGCAGATTGACATGTGACATGGGGAGGAGTTAATGTTTGAGAGTTGCAAGCTATAAAGTTGTGGACTTGGCTAGAAAGTACACATTCAAGAAAAACTGAATCTTTGAGTCTGGTGGCTGCCTTACCAGGTTTTGGACAACAACCAAAGTATCTTAGTTGTATTGTCAGTTTAATTTAGTTTACAAAACCCTCGAGGTCTGGGGTTAAAAAACAAAGTAGACTGCATGGAATCGAAAGCAAAGCAATTGCAAATGCTAGCCTTTCTGGGGTTCTTGGGAAAATACTTATAGTCAAATTATGCCCTTGATGCATGTGTGTGGTTCTTAGGTTCTTAATTTACTTGGAGCTTGGTACCAGATTTCCCCTATAAATCAGAATCATATTAGAATATCTGTTTTGGTTTCTTGTGTAAATTATAGATTACGCTCCTTTATTACCAGAGGAAGTTGTTGTGGTCTTTTCCATAAGTAATGTGTGGTTTACAAACCAACTCTGTATCAAATGGGCTGTGCTATACTTTATTAACAAATAGAAAGAAAAGCTGAACATTCAGGCCCCAATCCTACAAATATTTACTGTGGCTAGTCTCAATGACAATAGCAACAAGATTTCTTAGACACCTTTCTCAGCAAAAAAGTAGACTCAAAGCAACTTACAACAAAATCAAAAACACAGAGAATTTAAAACAGCTAAAACAATTATCCACTAAAATGCAACCACCCTACAAAACAACTACAACATCAGTGATTTGTTGTTTATTCATTCAGTCGCTTCCGACTCTTCATGACTTCATGGACCAGCCCATGCCAGAGCTTTCAACTGATGCGTTAAACAGCCCATTATATGCCATAAGATGCCTTGGAACAGAAAAATCCTGGTGCTGGAAAGATGACAGTGTTGATGCCAGCTGGACCTTGCTGGGGAGAGCATTCCATAATGATGGGACTACCACCAACAAGGCCCTCTTCCTTGTTGTTGTCTTCCAAAATCCCCTCAGAGGAGAACCTCTGCTGATTGTAGGGTACAGGTAGGTTTATACCGGGAGAGAAGCTCCATCCAGTATTGTGGTCCCAGGTCATATAAGGCTATATAGGTTAAAACCGGCATCTTGAATTGCTATCAGAAATGTATAGGCAGTCAGTGCAAGTGGGCCAGAATTGGTGTTATATACTCAGACCTTCTGGTTCCTGTTATCCATTTGGTTGTCACATTTTGCACAAGCTCCAGTTTCTGAATCATCTTCAAAGGCAACCCCACGTAAAGTGCATTGCAGTAATCTAACCTGGAGGTATTATTTGGATGTTCAGAGACAGAAACAAGATGATTATACACTAAAAGGCAATGAATGAGCACTTAAACACAAGTCTGAATGTAGGTTCAAATGTTCTGTGCAATAATTATTTCTAGAATCTAATTGCTGAGGTGGTCTTAAACATTTCACCATCTCAGGAAATGTTACTAGCCACCAGCCACATTCTAACCAGTTGGTCTCTCTGCTGCTCACCTTCCCCTATCAGCCTTGGTCCCCATGTTTATTTGGTCATGCCAACAGGTTCCTCTTCCAAGAGGATACCAGCATCCTACAGTGGTGGTTCTTAAAGAAAGCACAATCTTCAAGATGGAGTCATGCAGGAAAAAGTGGCTGCTCTAGGAATCTAGCACTTTCCTATATGCTCTGATGGCCAAGAGTTATCCTCCAAGATGGCTTCCTTGTCCTAAAGTAAAGGAGCTGCTTTACCAAGGCCATCCATCTTGTGGCAAGATTCTTGCCCAAGGCAGCATCCAGATTGCTGCTAACTGTAGTGGTGTGAAAGTAATCAAACTTTGCCAAAACATTAGGGGAAGAGAGACCCATAGTTATGAAGCAAACACCAACAATGGTTCCCTAGGTGTACCCATCTTTCACAGTTGGTGTACAACAGAAATCACATATATGAACTCCACATACATGCTGTGATGCAGCAATGCGCTTTTTAAAAAGATTGTTCCTGTGATGTATGGATATTTTGCGATTTTATGGCTGGTTGTATAATTTAATCTTGATTATAAGGTGCTTTGGATATGTTTTATAGGAAGATGTAGGATATTTATAAATCCCAATATCAAAGAAAGAAACAAAATTACCTATAAAGCAGCTATTACTGCTTTATTCCTCAGGTGGTACTGTTGCCCCACTGACCAGAATGCTCAGGGTGAAGTTATGATGGCTTTTATACCTCCAGTATCAGAGGCAGTATGCTTCTGAATACCAGTTGCTGGGAACATGAGTAGGAGAGTGTTGTTGTGCTCATGACCTGTTCTGGGCTTCCCAATAGCATCTGGTTGGCCACTGGGGAAACAGAATGTTGGACTAGAAAGGCATCTGGTCTGATCCAGCATGGTTCTTCTTATGTTCTTCTTACACAAACACCAGAAGTGTCCAGTGTTTTTTCCTCTGAAGGAGGTCAAACCCAGGTAGCACTACCCTGGAACATCTCACCACTCAGAGCAGTGAGAAATGCACAACACTGACGTCAGAGGTGAGATATCACTTTCCCCAAACATTGATATCTTTCCCATTACAAACATTCCAGAGAGATCTCTATATCAAGATACCATCTTCTAACAATATGCTCTTATAAAGACATATCAACTGAAAGTTAAGGAACATTAGCTTGCTTTTGACAAAGCCAATACTCTGTTCAGTCACCTGTTTAAGGCAAAACCACATCAATAGACCTGTTCACAAACACACAACAATATCATGTGACTCGAACAGTGATCAACTCATGCTACATAAGCCTTGCGCAATCCAATTAATGGTAGGCTGACCTATCATTTGGGTAAGAAATTCCTGTGTAAAAGCTAAAATGAAGGAGATTACTCAAGAACACAGCTGTGAGGTGGGTCTGCTGTTACCAAGCAATATCAAAAATCCATCAATCAACTTTTTGGTTTGGGGGCAATATATAGCTAATGCAAATATGCATCTTTCATCTGTGACAACACCTCATTTTTCTTGAACACAAAAAATATCATAAATGATGGCCAAGTTTCATTAAAAGTAATATCCCCATCACATGGTATAAAATAAACGGGTGAATACAAGTCATTTGAGCATAGTAGCCTCTACATGAAACGTTCCATTTTTGCCAATACTTCTTCCCTTTGAAAACAAGCTACTTTTTATTCATTTTCCAGTAAAGGAAAATTGTAAACACAAGAGGACTTAAGGAAGGGAATATATAACTCATTATTACAAGGAAGAAAGAAAATGAGCTAATGCTCAAGCCATCCACACATGTTGCCCATAGTCCATTGACAACACATTAAACAAAGACCGCAAAAATTAATGCAACAGAAATAAGCATGGAAAACAAGTGATATGCAAAAAGAGGACTTCAAGGAGATACAGTTTTAATCTACCATAAGTTATCTATAAACCTAACACTCAATACATATGGCTACAGCACATCTCTCGCAGTTATAATGAATCAAATATTTGTCCCAGATTGGATTTTGCTTGATAAGAATCGGAGAATAACCCTGTGAACACTGAAAAGGAGTGGGGCAGATATAAAGCCTGAATTAAATTACTTTCTCAGAGTCTTCCAGAAACTATTATCAGAATCATATGATACAAGGATTAGTTTGAAGCATATTTCCAGTTCCAAGCATATTTCCAGTACCAAGGAACGGGACTGTTCCAGTTCCAGGAAACTGAGTAGAATCAGGCCCAAATATGGACAATCAAGCACACTTCCAGCAGGAGGACCAGATTGAGATATTATCTATATTAGTGCTGGTTGCAAGAAGAGAAACCATCCTTATCCAGAACAGAGAAGGAAGGCAGTCATATAAACTTCCACCTGCAAAAAAGTGTAAAAGATGTGTCTTGGGCTGTGACATGTGGATAGGAGTGTTAAAGTAGAATTGCTGCATTTGCACCTCACTCTAGTGCGGGGGTGGGCAACTTGTGCCCCTCCAGACATTGTTGGACTACAACTCCCATCATGACTCACCATTGGCTATGCTGCCTAGCTGATGGAAGTTGCAGTACAACAATATCTGGAGGGCCACAAGTTGCCCACCCTCGCTCTACCACCTCCCTAGGTGAACCTCATGAACTGGCCATTTTCAATGTGCCCACTAGTTCAAATCCAATCATTCGAGCTGGGGGAAGCTTGGCTTCTGTAGAAGGGGTTCCTGATTTAAAGCAGAGGCTACAAAGTGTAATCATAGTGAGCCTCTTCAAGTGAAGGAATAACCTTCACTAAACAGAATATAGCCTGTCTGCCTGAAAGGTGCTGTTTGGGTACCTACCTAGTGAGGAATAATCTGATCTACTTTGGTTGGCTGCCAGCTAAATGTGTGTCTAAGGGAGCAATCCGATGGCCCCTAGACATTGTCTGAGGGGCCATAGGATACTGGGGACTCCTCCCTCTGAGGTCAGAGACAGCACTCCGACTATGGGAGTGGGAGTCAGAGATCTGCCCCCATCTCCCACCCCCTCACAGCCAGCGCAGAAAGAACCACACTGGCTGGCTTCTGAGGTCAGAAAAGCAATCTCAGAGGGGGGGGGAAGGGGGCATATCAGTGGGCGGGGAGGGAAGGAGACTGGAGAGGCCAGGATATGAGCTATCCTGAAGCCTCTCCAGCCTCCTTCCCTCCCCCTCTGAAGCACCACTGCTAAATGGGCTAAAAACTAACAAAAACGCAGGGTGGGAGGATGCCTCCATCACTCCTGCCCTGCATTGGATGATTGGAAGCCTCCAGGTTTGGGGACTTCCAGTCATCAAGGGCACAATCGATAGGGTTGTGCCCTAACTGTATGGGAAGCTCTATTCCTTCAATGGTTTCTCCATGTGGTTCAGACAGTCTCAGTCTAGGGACATAGGAATTAGGAGGCTGCCTTCTACCAAGTCAGACAGGCCATTGGTTCATTTCACTCAGTGTTGTTCACACTGATTGGCAGCAGCTCTCCAGAGTCTCAGGTAGGGATGTACGAAAGTCACTTGATTCGCGGTTGGGGGGAGGTGCTCTGTCCCTCCACCCAAAATTCTGGCCGGAGGGGGAGGCGTCCCATCCCTCCCCACCCCGAAATTCTGGCCGGGAGGGAGGCGCCCCATCCCTCCCCCCAGAAATTCTGGCCGGGGGGGAGGCACCCCGTCCCTCCCGCCACAAATCCTGGCTGTCCGGGTCTGCAAATGGCGGCGGCCGTAGCCGCTGCCGTTTGCGTCCCTGCAGTCAGCCATGATAGGCTACGTAAATGTTTACGTAGCCTATCACAGCTGAGTAAAAACAAACAAACAACCCACGCATACGCAAATGGCGGCGCCCATGGGTGCCGCCATTTGCGTACGTGCGGGTTTTTTTGTTTTTTTTTAACTCAGCCGTGATAGGCTACGTAAACATTTACATAGCCTGTCACAGTATTTTTTAAAGATCTAGCCATGATAGGCTACATAAATCTTTACGTAGCCTATCACGTTTTTGTTTTTGTTTTTAAACTTGGAAATGGCGGTGGCGGCAGCCAGTCGGAAGACCGGCCGCCGCAGCTGCCACTGCTGAACCGTCACCGAACCGCAGCCGCCGCCGCTAGGGAGATTTGCCCAAGGTAAGTCCCATCCCGGGGGTGGGGTGGGGGGTCAGACCGTTTTGCCACCGATTTCGGGGGGCCAAATGCGCTGGCATTTGGCCTCCCCAAGATTCGTGGTGAAATTCTCTGACATCCCTAGTCTCAGGCAAGGCCATTGCAGGCTGTACCTGGAGATGCTAGGGACTGAAGCAGAGACCTTCTGCACTCAAAGCACATCCTGTTCCATTGAGCCTCAGGGGGAAGGGAGGGTTGTGCTGGCAATGGCATAGCAGAAACCACTCGAATGATGTGGAAGCAGCCTCTGTGTGTGTACTAGCACCTCCTCAGAAGTGCTGTACATGTATTATTTCTGTGATCCCCACAACATTTTTTCAAGCCACTGCAGTCCCTTTGAAGAGATATAGGGCAAAGGGAATAACCATATTGAATAAGAGCATTCCCTCCTCACACACTTTGCTTTCCCATGGGGACAAAGAACTAGGGATGGGTGTACGACTGATGTTCAAGATCGCTAGTATTCTCCAAACATCATCTCACCGCTCATCTCATGCCCAATTCCTCTTCACCTCTGTGATTGCTGTTCTCTCTGTGTGAACGTGAAAATTGTGCAAATCGAACAGCAAACAAATGCAGAATCCGTGCAAATTTCCCAATTTGCACAACTTCCCACATAGACTAAAGCAGGGCTTTCCGTCCACAAGGGGAAATTTGCACAAATTAGGAAATTTGTGCAAAATCAAACTGGGAAAGTTGCACAAATCAAACATGAGCACCTGTCCAGCAATTTGTGATCATTTTTGGTGGACACATGCTCGCACTCAGGTTTGGGGCTTTGAACAGAGCATGCTTGCATGTTCAGTGAGCAAAACCGAACTTCTCATATATCCCTCCAAACAACAGAGGAGGCGGTTGCCTTCCAGCTCTGATTGTAAGCTGCCCAGAAGTACCTGGCTTGGCAACCCTTGAAAATAGAATTCTACACTAGATGGACTTTTGGTCCCATCTAGCAGGGCTTTTCTTTCAATGTTATATTTTAAACCCAGCAAATCTGTCTTGCGACGGAGTTGGTACTAAACTCTAGCCAAGGTTCACACAGCAAATGCAATGCTTGATGCCTCTCCTTTACATGTATGTATATAAACGGATAACATCTTGCTTTTATTGGCTGTTTGCAATAGATTCAAGTCTCTGGAGTTATTATGCTGAGCAGTGCCTACTACCCTCAACAGTGAGCATCCCATGGCATGCTGCACCTATCTGACAAAAACAACACATTCCATTGCCAATAATGCCTGTCTGTTGGGAAAAGGTTGGGATGCAGTACCATAGGTGCATGACAGTGTACCATATTCCAACAAACTCTGCTCTCTTCTTTTTTTCCAAAATGGAATGCAAAAGTTACTTGTTTACTTTAGTCAAACCCTATTTCTTCCTTACAGATGGATACGATCTGTCAAAGACCTGGAACATTTTATCCCATAGCAAAAACTTTGTTTAAACTACCATCTGTTCTTTCTAGAAGGGCACAATAAGACCAGGAACTATTTACCATTCCATAAATTAAGAACAGAGTTGGTTTTTGGACAGCTTGTTATAAAAATGAGGTAAGGGATGACTTGGAGTCTCATGACAGTACTTTTGTTAGGACATTCTTCATAAAGGAGTATCAGGAATTGTCCTTTAGTTTGGGTTAAGAAGTCACAAATTGATTTAAGATGCAAGAGATGACTTCAGTGCCTTCAGTGGAGGTACAACTGGGCCAAATCTGTGGCTAACTATGGTGCTGAGCCTCAACCTATTATGTCTCATATCCCTACAGATAGAAGTTTATTAGTAAGAGACACCACAATTTGGATCTTTGGTTAAATACTAGAGTCAAGGATTTGGCTGCCTATTTCAGATCAATATGTGGACGCTGGCATCTTTCAGCTTTGCATGCCCTGACCACATGCTCCAGTCTTTCCATTCTCATTGTCTCTTCTAGATGTCCTCCTCTCAGACTTCTCTCTCTCTGTCTCTCTTGCTTGTTCTTTTAGACCACTTACTCTTCCAACCATCTTATCCTAGCTCCTCCCTTGACATACTGCCTTCTGAGTGCACAGCTTCCTTGTTTCCTAGGCTCCTGCATCCTTGAAGTTTCCTCTCCCAGGCCCTGCTTTGTTTTGCCCATCTCTAAGATCAGAAGAGATCAACCAATGAAATCTAGACATGCTGCTGCCTGCCTGGCCCACTTTTAATACTAGGGTTCTCTTGCTGACAGAAGCATTACAACACACACACACACACACACACACACAACTACCATTACCAACAACAACAACAACTTAAATCCTTCAGTGCATTACAATACAGATGATTAATTGCTTTATATTCTTCTAATGCATCTGTTACATTACATGTTTAAAAATGAATAAAAATGTGAATAAACAAAAATACTCACTGCTTAGGCTGTGTCAATTCCTGCAGGATTAGGTAAAGTGTAAAAGCAACAAAATGTGCTCAGATATATTTGGAATGAATCTCAGGGACATCATGATTAACCAACAATGGGACTTGCTAAACTATTCTCTTATGGTTACGAATGTCTTTCATTTGTCTTCTATATACTCAAGAAAATAGCTCAATTCCAAAACAGAAATGTAGGACTGAAAAATAATCTACTCATCAAAAGATTGGGTTTTAAAAAACAAACAAACCCACATACATCTGCTTAAAAGCAAGAGTGAAGCTGGAAATCTATTCATTGTTATGGTCTTTTCAGGGACAACTGTACATCAAAGAGAACGCACAGTTTCAGTTAGTAGTGTTAATGGAAGTCGTGTGAGTTGCATTCCATCACATACATGCCACAGAAAAAATGCAACGCTTCTTAAGAGAAGAATGATACTATGAGATATGGCTCGTTCCAAGCAAGTTTTTTTTTTTTAATGATTGTTAAGGAAACAGCCCCACCATCAACTGAAAAAACATAAAAATAAACCCTTATGTATTACTTTAAATTGTTACTATCCATTGATTAGATGTCAACTGAAGTCATTTCTATAATTACTTCTATAGCTAGCAACAGAAGATATTAATATTTAGTTATTATGCACCCTTTTTAACTTACAACGTTTCTCTTAGAAGAATTCACACCACAGCACAGGAAATTCTGCAATGAAGATATGACTATTCCCAGGCATTTTCCATCACACAAGACAATGGAATGAGAAAAGAAGGGGGGAAGTTTATAAGGCAGCAGACATCGTCAGAATCTAAATTATTCTCTGATATTTTGTAACACACATAATCAACTTTTATAAAGGCTTATCCGTGTGCAGCCTCATATGGCTTGCATTCAATATGTCACACTGAATCATGACTCCTTCTTGACTTGTACTAACAAAAGCAAACTTAACTCTCTCTAAGTATGTGAGATTTTCTAAAAAGTTCCTTAATTCACAGTCTAAAGGCCAGAAGCAGCATCTGAAATAATTGTTTCTCATTTGCAAAGAAGCGATAAACCAGTTCATTAAGTTGTGACTAATAATATAGAAATTCTCGGTGTGTGCATCTGAGGTACCCTACATGAAGGTAGATGGCAAAGAAGCTTTGTGCGATGTAGCCGTAGTTCTTATACTCAGTAGCTTAAAAAGTGCCCAGTAAATCTTTTTACATCTACTAAACATTGCCAGACTTTGTCAAACGGGAGATATTTAGCAAGAGCTTGAAATACTGAGAGTTAAATCTTGAGAGCAAAGTCAAAGAGTAAGAGAGCAAGACATAATCTTCTTTAGAGCCAGCAAATCACAATTAAAGCTAAGCCAAGAAATTTTGAGTAATATTAGTAATAACAAATCCATTAGAAATCTTTACCAGGAATATTTAGTCAACTATTGCAGCTCACATGTAGAAATACAGACCTGAGAATGTAGTTACAGTCCCTTATAACCTTTTGTCTCCAGTCATATTACTGGTGCTGTTTCCAAGTGCTGCTTACAACTCACAAGTTCCTTTTCCCAACACTAACCAAAGGAACTGCCCAGATTTTGTGGTGTAATCTGAGCAGGGAAGTACCATGTGCCTGTGATACGGTTAATTCACATTTTACCTCCCTCTGATGCGCAGCAGGGAAAAGGCACTAAATGAAAAGACTGTTTTCTATTCAGCAGGATCTAGGAATTAACAGCAGCACATTTATATGTAGTGATTTTGGTTTTTATTATACATTCAATACATTGCCTGTTTTGAAACACCATCACTTGAATATTCATGAAGCCTGGCCCTAATCCTGCCTGCCTGCAAGGTACACAACTTTTTGCTAACACTTCTACAGGCTCTGGGAAGGGGGAAATCGAAATGTAACCATCATACATTGTATAGAAGCACAGATTTGCCATCTCTCCCTGTTTGAAGAATAGACTAAAAATACAACTGCTAACTACTTAACCATTGAATCTTCTCTACTGCATCCTAGCTGAATTTTGTTCTCCCTACCGTTATCTGAAGTATATGCTTAGTTCTTCTTTGAAATGCCTTAACTGACCATTATGATAAGCAGTAGGATACACTTGATTAAGACACAACTAGAATATAGAATTGAAATTCCTCGCAAGAATTCATAATTTATGCAAAGTAAAATACTCACATGAGCACTGGAATTCAAAACAAGAACTTTATGCAACTCCTCTGTAAATTAGTTTAGGTAAGCAAAATAAACTATGCTGGATTACAGCACAGCTGCTTGCATTTTCTTAGCTTTTCAAATTAAGGTAAACATAACCTTTGCAAAAGCTCAGCTGCAAGCTAAATGCATACTAACAGCACACTAAATGCATGCTGACAGATGAAGATTTTATTGTGCAGTTGCCCAGCCTCATTCATTGAATTGTATGGGGGGGGGGGCATCCAGACAACATTGTATTCTGCTTGTAACCCACTCATGCTTTTCCACCACTAGTTCCGTCTCTTTTCTTTCCACAAAAAAATCTCTTAAGGAAGAAAAAGTGGAAACACTGTGCCATCATGTCTTCTCAATGGTAGCACTAGGTGTTTGGACTGGAACAGCCCATTGCCATCCAGTCCTGCAATGGTATAACTGAGACTTGGTGGGATGACTCTCATGACTGGAATACAGCAATTGAAGGATATAACTTGTTCAAAAAGAACAGGAGGAACAGAAAGGGAGGTGGGGTTGAACTATATGTGAAAAATACATATCTCTGCACAGAAATACATGAGGATGAGCTTGGCAGCCCCATTGAGAGCATCTGGGTTAAAATAAATGCAGCAAAGAATAAAAGGAACCTGGTGGTCAGAGTCCACTACCGGCCACCCAATCAAGGAGAAGATGAGGATGAAACTTTTGAAAAGCAAATAGCCAATGTTCCAAGGAAGCATGATTGGGGGGGGGGGGGTTCAATTTCCCTGAAATTTGTTGGGAGACAAATTCTGCAAAACATGGCCCCTCCAGGAAATTCCTGACTTGTGTGGCAAATTGGGTTGGTGGAGAATTTCTCCCCGAAACTTCGGGGGGCCGAGTGCCAAAGTGTTCGGCCCCCCGAACAAGTTTTGGGGAGAAATCCTCCGCACCCCCCTGCTCCCCGCACCCCCCCCCCGGGACGGGACTTACCTTTGGCGAATGTCCCTCCCGGCAGCGGGTCCGGCTGGCGGTTCGGCAGGTCTTCGTCCGGGACAGGAGCGGCAGCCGGTCTTTCGACCGGCTGCCACCGCCGCCATTGCAATAAAAGAAAAAAAAAATGCCCCGTGATAGGCTACGTGACGATTAACGTAGCCTATCATGGCTAGATTTGCAAAGTCAGCCGTGATAGGCTATGTAAATCGTCACGTAGCCTATCACGGGTGACTTTAAAAAAAAAAAGCGCGTACGGATAATGGCGGCCCCCATAGGGAGCCGCCATTCGCGTTCCTTATTTGGTCGCTGTAGTCTATGTAAATCTTTACGTAGACTACGGCGAAAATAAGGGCAATGCTATTTGCGTTGCCCTTATTTTCGCCGTAGTCTACGTAAAGATTTACGTAGACTACAGCGACCAAATAAGGAACGCGAATGGCGGCTCCCTATGGGGGCCGCCATTTGCGTACGCACTTTTTTTTTTTTTTAAGTCACCTGTGATAGGCTACGTGACGATTTACATAGCCTATCACGGCTGACTTTGCAGATCTAGCCGTGATAGGCTACGTTAATCGTCACGTAGCCTATCACGGGGGCGGTTTTTTGTTTTTTGTTTTACTTTTTAGTTTGCGGCCGGGCGAGGCGAGGCGCCTCCTCCCCGGCCTGAATTTCGGCCGGGCGAGGTGGGAAGCCTCCCCCCTAGCCTGAATTTCGGCCGGGCGAGGCGGGAAGCCTCCCCCCCTGGCCTGAACTTCGCGGGGGGAGCAGCGAAGCGCCTCCCCTCCACCGCGAAAAGCTTCGAGGACAGGTAAGGGACTTTCGTGCACCCCTAGTGGCAAATACTTCCTCCTACAGAAAGTAGAGGAAGGAACTAGAAGATTGGCTGTCCTTGACTTGATCCTAACCAACAGAGATGACTTAGTGGATAAAGTAGCAGTTACAGGAACTCTGGGGGAAAGCAACAATGTTATACTTGAGTTCTTGGTTCTGAAGGAACCAAGCTGAGTATAGCCAAATGCATACCCTGGATTTTAAGAAAGTTGATTTTAATAAACTCAGAGCAATTATAAGTAAGGTCCCATGGCAAGCGACTCTTGCCAGAAGGTGGAAGACCACAGCAGAAGCCAATGTGACTTCACAAAAAGCTTAGAGATGACCTGAAAACAAAAAACAACACATACAGGAAGTGGAAGGAAGGCCAAGCAACAAAGGAAGAGTACAGGCAGGTAGCAGTAGCACAGAATTGCAAGGATGGTGTCAGGAAGGCTAAAGCTGAGAACGAGCGAGGGACGCTAAAAGCAACAAAAAGTGCTTTAAAAAGTGCATAGTAAAACACAGAGAAAAGAAATGGTGGTTCAGCTATTAAAAAGGATGGCAAAATGATAACAGATGACAAAGAAAAGGCAGAAGCACTCAATTCCTACTTTGGCTCAGCCTTCTCCCAAAAGAGGGTCTATGACTCCCCTGGCAAAGGCGAAGTACAGGCTGAAGGAGCAGGATTGCAGTTTGAGATCAATAGGCATATGGTCAAGGAACACCTAATTACTTTGAATGAGTTCAGATCTCCAGGGCCAGATGAACTGCAACCTAGAGTAATAAAGGAACTGGCAGAAGAACTCTCAGAACCACTGTCTATTGTCTTTGAGAAATCATGGAGGACGGGTGAAGTGCCAGATGACTGGAGGAGGGCTAATGTTGTCCCTATCTTCAAAAAGGGTAAAAAGGAGGAACCTGGGAACTACAGACCAGTCAGTCTGACATCAATCCCTGGGAAAATTCTGGAGCAGATCATAAAAGAATCCATCTGTAGCACTTTGAAAACAATGCCGTGATTACTCGAAGCCAACATGGATTTGTCAAGAACAAATCCTGCCAGGCGAATCTGATCTCATTTTTTGATCAAGTACCCTCCTTTGTGGACTGTGGGAATGCTGTGGACATAATATACCTCATCTTCAGCAAAGCTTTGGACAAAGTGCCCCATGATATCCTGATGAGCAAACTAGCTCAAAGTGGGCTAGATGAAACAACGATCTGGTGGATCCATAGTTGGCTACAGAATCAGACTCAAAGACTGCTTATCAATGGGATCCTCTCAAACTGGGGAGAGGTAACGAGCGGGGTACTGCAGGGCTCAGTCCTGCGCCTTGTGCTCTTCAACCTTTTTATTAATGACTTGGAGGAGGAGGAGGTGCAGGGAATGCTGATCAAATTTGCAGATGACACAAAATTGGGCGGGATAGCTAATACTTTGGAAGACAGAAACAAAATTCATAGTGATCTTGATAGACTGGGGCGCTTGGCAGAAAATAACAGAATGAAATTTAATAGGGATAAATGCCAAGTTCTGCACTTAGGAAAAAGAAACCAAATGCACATTTACAAGATGGGGGATACGTGGCTCAACCACACTACAAGCAAGAAGGATCTTGGAATTGTTGTCTATCACAAGCTGAATATGAGCCAACAATGTGAGGTGGCTGCAAAAAAGGCAAAGCTATTTTGGGCTACATTAATAGAAGCATAGCTTCCAAATCCCGGGAAGCACTAGTTCCCCTCTACTCAGCACTGGTTAGGACTCATCCGGAGTACTGTGTCCAGTTCTGGGCACCGCACTTTATGAGGGATGCAGACAAACTGGAGAGGGTTCAGAGGAGGGCAACAAAGATGATCAGGGGACTGGAAGCAAAGCCCTATGAGGACAGACTGAAAGAACTGGGCATGTTTAGCCTTGAGAAGAGAAGACTGAGGGGAGATATGATAGCACTCTTCAAGTACTTGAAAGGTAAGGTTGTCACAGAGAGGAAGGCCAGGATATCTTCTCGATCATCCCAGAGTGCAGGACACGGAATAATGGGCTCAACTAGTTACAGGAAGCCAGATTCCTGCTGAACATCAGGAAAAGCTTCCTGACTGTTAGAGCAATACGACAATGGAACCAATTCCCTAGGGAGGTGGTGGGCTCTCCCACACTGGAGGCATTCAAGACGAGGCTGGACAGCCATCTGTCAGGGATACTCTGACTTGGATTCCTGAATTGAGCAGGGGTTGGACTCGGTGGTCTTGTAGGCCCCTTCCAACATCACTATTATATGATTCTAATTCTAATCTATGGAACCATCTTTGAAGACTATTTGGAAACTTAAACTGGCTGAAGACATGGCAGGAATATTTTTAACTAGAAAAAATACACCAAGCTGAACACATCTTGCCAGTATTAAAATATCTACATTGGCTGCAACTTTGCTTCTGGACACAATACAAAGTGGTGGGTTTTTTAACCTTTAAGGTCCTGAATCAGTGGTGGTGAACTGTGGCCCAAATCCAGCCTGGGGTCCCAATATGTCTTGCTGGAGTTCCCCACATGGCCACTCCCCCTTTCCCCAGGCAAGCCCATTTTCTTCCCAGCCGCTGATCATGTGCTGGTTTCCTGAATTTTGTGCAGTTATCTCTAGGGATGTACAAAACAACTTACCTGGTTCATTTCATACATCTGGGGGGGAGGTGCTCCGTCCCTCCCCCCAAAATCCTTGACGGCTGGCTCCGCTCTGTGGCAACTCCGTGGAGCCAACGGCCGAGGCAGCCCACAGCAACATCCGGCCGCTGCTGGGCTGCGCAGGGACGCAAATGGTGGCCGCTGTAGCCGCCGCCATTTGCGTTCCCTTTTTTTTTGCTGTGTTAGGTTACATAAATATTTACGTAGCCTATCATGGCAAAAAAAAGGGGGGGAACACAAATGGCGGCAGCTACGGCGGCCGCCATTTGCGTTCCCTTTTTTGCTGTGATAGGCTATGTAAATATTTACATAGCCTATCACAGCAAAAAAAGGGACGCAAATGGCGGCGGCTATGGCGGCCGCCATTTGCATTCCCTTTTTTAGCTGTGATAGGCTACGTAAATATTTATGTAGCCTATCATGGCGAAAAAGAGAACACAAATGGCGGCCGCCGTAGCCACCGCCATTTGCGTTCCTTTTTTTTTTGCCATGATAGGCTACATATTTACATAGCCTATCACAGCCTCTACAGGGATGCAAATGGTGTCCTTGCATTAGCCGTAATAGGGTACGTAAGTATTTACGCAGCCTATCACGGCTAAAATGGTGAAGTGAATGTCGACTGCAGAGCGAACGGTAGCAGGTGAGTGGTCTGTTTCGCGCGCCTTTCACGGGGTGGGGGGGCGGAGGGCTTCGTTCTGCCATGGGTTTCGGGGGACTGAATGCGCTGGCATTCGGCCTCACCGAGATCCGTGGCGGAATTCTCAACCATCCCTAGTTATCTCCCCATTCTAAAAGGCTGAAATGCTTCTCCTAAGGGTTAGTTACTGCCAGTAAGACTTTAAGCTACAATACGGAGGAATATTGGCCCCAGCCCTTTTGCTCTGGCCTCTTTTCCCTTCATCTCTGCCCACAAGTGGAATGTGACCCCTGAGAAATTCTCTAAAATTGAATTTGGCCCTTGGGGCAGGAGAGGTTCGACACCTGTGCCGCTCATCCTGTTTCCCTCATGTTGCATCCCCCACTTCCCCTTCCAGTTGCACTGCAGGCTGGCTGAGCTCTCATGAGACCAGACTGAGTGAGTTCTCATGAGACCCGGCCGCCAAACTCTTGCGACACCTGGCCAACTTCCCATGACACCTAGCTGTCATGAGACCAGGCCAGCCAAGTCCTCACAAGCCCTGTCTGAGCTCTCACAAGAGTTCCACAGCTGGGAAGGGGCACAATGTGGAGGAAGAGGCAGGAGAAGAAGGGGTGCAAGGTGGTGGTGGCAGGGGATGGGGCATGAAGCAGCAGCACATGTTCCCTGGAGTAATATGGGGATGGCAGAGAATTCCACCACGGATTCCAGTGAGGCAGAGTGGCCTCCTGCCCCCCCACTGAATCCCCCCGGGATGACACTTACCTGGGGTGGATGCAGCGGCTCCGGCTGTTGGTCTCCTGGTCGGCCGCGGTTGGGCTGCCGCTGCCGCCATTGCCATCCTTGCAGCCGTGATAGGCTACGTAAGAATTTATGTAGCCTATCACGGCTAACCCCCCCAAAAAAAACCCAGCGTACACAAATGGCGGCGGCTACAGCGGCCTCCATTTGCGTTCCCTATTTTTCACCAATTTATCTTACGTAAATATTACGTAAGATAAATTGGTGAAAAATAGGGAACGCAAATGGCGGCCGCCGTAGCCACCATTTGCGTACCCTGGGGTTTTGGGGGGGGGGTTTAGCCGTGATAGCCATAAATTCTTACGTAGCCTATCATGGCTGCCTGGCTGGACGCAAATGGCGGCCGCTACG
Source organism: Heloderma suspectum (assembly GCF_057233095.1). Lineage (NCBI taxonomy): Eukaryota > Metazoa > Chordata > Lepidosauria > Squamata > Helodermatidae > Heloderma > Heloderma suspectum. Next base: position 294,331,741 of record NC_139459.1, on the reverse strand, counting down.
GCGGCCGCCATTTGCATCCGCAGCAGCCCATCTGCGGCCAGAAATCCAGCTGCAGACAGCTCTGACTGGCTGCTCCACGGCCTGGCCGCAGAGTGGAGCCGGCCGTCGAGGATTCCAGGAAGGAGGACCAGATTGCCTCCCCCCCACCCACCCCCACCGTGAAAGATTCCGCGAAAAGGTAAGTGAGTTTCGTACATCCCTAGTAATTTATTCATAACAAACAATTCCACTGATGAGACAAGAAGGGGGGCAGGCCATTCTTACTGATTCTCCCTTCCCCCTGCAGCCCTCTGTGTCTCACAAAAACAGCATGTGTCATGTCCCCTCTGGAGGATTCCTCTTCAGAGGATGACCAGCAACCTCCTGGCCCAAGCATCAGAGTGGAGCTGCCTTGGTCTAGATCAGGGGACCCTGGGCCCTCAGGGGAGATGGCCATCTCCCCTATCCCTCACAATATAGCTAGCCCCCTCTCAGCTCAGAGACAGACATCAAGTGGCCACCTAGCCCCAGGGGCACCAGCGTCAAAAGGTTAAGGCTCAGCCAGCTGCCAGGCACAGAAGTGCCCACCTGTGGAAAAGGGGTGCCTTGTGAATAAAGATATGCTCATGATTAAACCTTTCCTCGGGTGACAAAGATGGGGTTCTTTAGGCTCAGGCTTGAAAGCTTTCAATTCCAGACACTAGCTGCTGGAACAATGTCTTGAGTAGGGATAGCAGAGAATTCCGCCATGGACTCCAATGAGTCTGTTCTGCCACGGACCCCCAGAGTCCGTGGCAGAACAGACCACTCACCTCTGCCACCCCACGAAGTTTGCACTGGCTGGATCCTACCTGCCGCCGTCCGTGTCCATCCGCTGACTCCGCTGCTGTCCGCTGCCGTTCTCTGGATGCAAATGGCATCTGGCATAGCAGATGCCATTTGCGTCCCTGCTCTTTGCTGTGATAGGCTATGTAAATCTTTACGTAGCTTATCACAGCAAAGAGCAGGGACACAAATGGCGTCCGCTACACCATTTGCATCCCTGTCCCTTCACGCGAAGGCTACGTGAAGATTTACATAGCCTATACGGCGAAGAGCAGGGACACAAATGGCGACTGCTACGCCGGATGCCATTTGTGTCCGCAGACCGGCAGCAGATGGAAGTCCGGCTGCAGATGGACCCAGCAAGCAGCTCCATGGAGCAGAGCCAGCCAGGGAGGATTCCAGGGGGCAGAACGGATCACACACACCCCGCGGACGCCCCGAAACGGACCCAGGTAGGGAATTTATACACCCCTAATCTTGAGTACCAACTTCCTGACTGATATTTCCCTGTTATCCCAGTCTTCCCCAGATCTCCTTGTGTTTGACTTTGGAAGCATACTGACCTTGCTTTGGGACTTGCCTCTGTCTGGATCCCTGGAGCTCAGTCCCAGCACCACCGTGAATAGGACAGTGTGGGATCAGCATGGGAAGTAGCACAGGCAGCTACAGGAGGAGGAGGAATTGGTCAAAACCAGTTCTTCCTTCACCTCCATCAGGTCAAAGACCCTTCCATTCTTAGAAGGGCACTCAGGATCCAAGACATAGGATGCTACTTACCTTGGAGTAATCCCCATTGGGTCCAGTGGGTCTTACCTATGAGTAGACAGGAAACATTTGCACTGTTGGTGTGTAGGTGTCTACATTTTAAGTATCTGTATTTTAAGTATCACTACTTGCCATTCTGGGCTTTTCTAAACACAGCCACAGTGATACCTACAGTGAGTTAGTCCTCTGCTGTGTGTAAAAAATATCAGGAAAGGAAAGGAAAGGTTCCTCCTGTGCAAGCACCGAGTCATTGCTGACTCCTAGAGGGATGCCGCTTTCGCTGCCGTTTTCATGGCAGACTGTAGCGGGGTGGTTTGCCATTGCCTTCCCCAGTCGTGACTACCTTTCCCCCAGCAAGCTGGGTACTCATTTTACCAACCTCAGAAGGGTGGAGGGCTGAGTTGACCTGAGCCAGCTACCTGGGACCCAGCTTCTGCTGGGACTGAACTCAGGTCGTGTGGGGAGAGTTTCGGTTGCAATACTGCCGCCTACCACTCTGCACCACATGATTTTTGAATTAATATTTTGTAAAAGAGTGTCATGCCTTTGTTATTATTCTTGAGCACCGAAAGCCACTATGCAATTTGTAGACTACAGGCATCCTGACTAAATTAAAATAAATTAAAATAAACATTCTAGCCTATTAATCTAGTTTATAAATCCATTAATGGAGTGTTTCTGAAATCTGGCCTTTAAACATTCTTGGTCCCAAATTGTTCCAATTAGCCTCATGCTCTCAGACTCCAAGCTACAGAAGTATGTTACCCAATTAGTAAACCAGAGATTTCCAACTCAAACAAAATTGGTATACGCAGTTTAGAAGTTATTTATTTATTTATTTATTTATGATATTTATCTACCGCTCCACATCTACACAGATCCCAGAGTGGTGAACAATAAAAGACAAAAAGAATAAAACACAATACTGTTTAAAAAAAAAAAATAGAATGCCAATAGCTGGTCAGTTGGGGAAGGCTTATTGAAATGAAATTTTTGTTTCAGCAGGCACTGGAAACAAAACATTGATATCCAGAGGCAGGGAGTTCCACAGAGAGGGAGACACCGCACTGAAGGCTCTATTCTGGGTGGATCCCAACTGCGCCATAGGTCCATGTGACACCACCAAGAAATCTCATCAGATCACCTGAGCAAGTTGGTAAGGGAGAAGGCCTCTCAAGTGTCCTGATCCCAAGTTATTTAGGGCTTTATATATTAGTAACAAAACCTTAAACCTGCCCTGGCAGTTTTAAGCCAGTGCAGTTCCCTCAGCAAAGGAGTTATTCCTGACTAGGGATGTCAGAGAATTTTGACACGAATCTCGGGGAGGCCGAATGCCAGCGCATTCGGCCCCCCGAAATCTGTGACGAAATGGTCAGCCCCCCCCCGGGGCGGGACTTACCTTGGGCGAATCTTCCTGGCGGCAGCGGCTCCAGTGGCGGTTCGGCGGCCGGTCTTCCGACCGGCTGCCACTGCCGCCATTTCCAGTAAAAAAAAAAAAAGAAACGTGATAGGCTACGTATATGTTTATGTAGCCTATCACGGCTGAGTAAAAACAAACAAACAAACAAACCCGCGCGTACACAAATGGCGGCGCCCATGGGCGCCGCCATTTGTGTTCCTTATTTTGGCACGTCTAGTCTACGTAAACATTTATGTACACTACGGCGAAAATAAGGGGAACGCAAATAGCATAGTGTCTACGCTATTTGCGTTCCCCTTATTTTTTCCGTAGTCTACGTAAATGTTTACGTAGACTAGACATGCCAAAACAAGGAACGCAAATGGCGGTGCCCATGGGCGCCGCCATTTGCGTACATGTGGGTTTTGTTTTTTGTTTTTACTCAGCCGTGATAGGCTATGTAAACATTTACGTAGCCTATCATGGCTGACTGCAGGGACGCAAACGGCGGTGGCTACGGCCGCCACCATTTGCGGACCCGGCTGGCCAGGATTTGGGGGGGGGAGGGACGGAGCACCTCCCCCCCAGCCAGAATTTCGGGTGGGAGGGATGGAGTGCCTCCCCCCCCGGCCAGAATTTTTTTTGGGGGACGGAGCGCCTCCCCCCACCTCGAATCACATTTCCTTAATAGGTAAGTGACTTTCGTACATCCCTAGTCCTGACAACAGCCAAGCTGCTGCATTCTGCACTAGCTGCAGGTTACGGATGACCCTTAAGGGCAGCCCCACATAAAGCACATTGCAGTAGTCCAGTCTTGAGGTCACTAGCACCTGGATCACTGTGGCCAAGCTATCCCTGACTAGGAGAGGCCGTAGCTGGCATACCAGTCGAAGCTGATAAAAGGCACTTGGAGCTGCCATAGCCACTTGGGCTTCCACATACCAATGGCACTTTTCCCCAAATCCCCTAATGACTACTTCCAGTAGGTTCATATAGATGTTGAACAACACTTGGGATAAGATGGTACCCTGCAGAATCCCATGGCTTAATTGCCAAGAGGGCTGAAGAACAGTTACCCAATGTTACTCTCTGAAATTGACCCCACAGGTAACACCAGAACCACATGGTTCCTCCAATGCATAACCCATGAAGCCAATCCAGGAGGATACCATGGTCGATAGTATCAAAGACAATGAGAAATCTAGCAGAATTAACAGGATTGCACTCCCCTGTCCCTCTCTCAATAAAGGTCACCCATCAGGGAGACCAGGGCTGATTCGGTCCCATAACCAGGTGGAAACCCAGATTGGATTATGTCTAGTTAATCAGTGTCTGCAGTTGCTCCACCCTCTCAAGTACCTTCCCTAAGAAATGGGTATTGGTGGCCCAGCAACACCCCTGTCTGGACAGGATAACCTGGGTTCAGTCATCTATGTTCTGGTAATCTCCAAGTTAGATTACTGAATGCACTGTACATGGGGCTGCCCCTGAAGATTGTTCAGAAGTTGTAGCTTGTGCAAAATGCAGCAGCCATTTTAATAACCGAGACCAGAAAGTCCAAGCGTATAACACCAATTCTGGCTCGCTTGCATTGGCTGCTTGTATGTTTCCGAGCCCAACTCAAGATGCTAGTTTTAACCTATAAAGCCTTACACAGCTCAGGACTGCAATACCTGATGGAGTGCCTCTCCCAACCATAGTGACTACCTGGACACTATGATCAGCATCTGGGGCCTTCCTCCGAGTGCCCCCTCCGAGGGAAGCTCAGATGGTGGCAACAAGGGAGAGGGCCTTCTCAGTGGTGCCCCCCTGACTATGGAAGTATCTCCCCACTGAGGCCCACTTGGCGCCGCTGACACTGTCATCTTTTCAGGGCCAGGTTAAGACTGTCCTCTACTTCCAGGCATTTAATGGCATATGATGGGACGCTCAGGTCAGCTATCTTGAACAGGTCTGTTTTTGAAACTATTTATTGAAATTGCTTTTAGCTGTTTAAATTGTTTTAAATTTTTCACATTGATTTTTTTAGACTGTGTTTTATTATAATGTTGTATTATGTAATGCTGTATTATGTAATGCTGTATAGTGTTGTATATTGTATAATGTTGTGGTTTGATTTTTTTGGTGAATTGTTGTGAACCACCCAGAGAGCTTCAGCTATTGGGTGGTCTAGAAATGAAATGAAATGAAATAAATAAATAAATGTCAAGTAGTTGTCAAGTAGTTGTCAAATACCGTTGGGTCCAGAGACAGAGACCACTCCCTGGACGCACCTGGTCATACCCCCTCAGCTAGTTTTTATTCGTCAGGAAGGGCAAAGATCGAGAGGGCATGTGGTTGGTCGTGTTGCTGCAAGCCCCTTGTCCATATTATCAGGCCACAGCAACTGAAATTGATCCCACAAAATCTGGCAGATGGTGGTGTCAGACATGCCAACGGGAGCTGCGCTAACAACAGCATCAAGTTTGATGCAGAGGCAAGCATTTTTGTCCTCAAAATGTGATGCAAAAAGGTCCCAATAGAACCAGAAAAAGGTTCTATTCACCCCCAGACCACCCAAAGGAGTTCTGCTGGACAGCTACTCATGGACACCGTGGAGGCAGCAAAATAGGCCTTCGTTGCTGCCCACATTGCCACACAATAGGCATGATTATGTGCTCTAGAGCATGCTGGGTTGGCGTGACTTTGAATCTTATGTCATTTGAGTTCTACTTCTAGCCAACATCCAGCCTATTTCATTGCCCACAGCTGCCCAGTATACCAAGGAGCAGAGCAGGCTCTACTGCACCAAAGAGGGCACTCAGGTGCAGTTGAGTCAATAGCCTTCCGCATCTCACCATTCCACAGTGAGGCTAGGGCCTTGGCTGGATCACCAGCTCTCTCCACAGGAAAATCCCCAAGAGCATTCAGAAATCCATTGGATTTCTACAGTCTCCTGGGGTGGACCATCAAAATGAGTCCCCCAGCCCTCCAGGAGGGAAGTGAGTTAAAATCTCACCGGGAAATGGTTTGGCCATGACAATGAGGTTAGTTGGACTCCACACCATTCCATTTTCAGACAACTCATCTCACAGCTCGGATCAAAGACCAAAGGCCAATGTCCTGCTTCATGTGTTGGGCTGAGGACACACTGAGACAGCCCCATGGATCTGGAGCTCCAAAGACAGCTTCAGAATGGAAATTGAAGTCACCCAGACTTCAAGTGTAGGGTTCCCCAGATGGCCATGCCCCTTCCCCTTTAACCCCAAGTGCTGATCGTTGGGCAGTTTCCCGGCTTTTGTGCATCCCACCCACCCATTCTAAAAGGTTGAACTGCCTCTCCTAAGGCTAAGTTATTGGCAGGAAGAGCTTTCAAATATGCTGGCATTTTGGCCCTGACCATTTCATCTTTGGCCCCACCCACCACTGGAATGCAGCCCCTGAGAGCGTCTCTGAAATGGAATGGAATTGGGCTTAAAGAGATTGTGCACCCCTGGTGTAGGAGATGGTGGGACAAAGCACAGGGCGCATGACAAAGAGAGTGGAGCCAGCAGATGGAGCCCCATTCTATCCTCTCAAAGGGCGAATGCCTAAATAAGGCTACACTTCTACCTGTTTGGCTGCCTCAGAATGAGGCATTTGGGGGCATTTGGGGGGGGGATGTGGCTATCAGGATCAGCCACTAAAATCAGGCGCTGCTGCTCACCCACCCCTGGATGAGTGATGAATGGGTGCACATGGTAGAGATGTGAGAATACATATCTTGTTTTTAATCTGCATGTTATTATTGTTAGCTGTCAGGACTCAGGAGCACCATTTCTGATGGAAAGGCTATTCAACAAACAGTCAATCAAACAAACAACAAACCCATTAATGACTCATGGCATTCATTTCAGAACCAATGAAAATTGAACTGAATGGGCACCATTGGGTTCACTTTTTATTTTATTCTCAAATAAATTCAAATCAAAAGCTGTTAAGGGAAAGCTAGAACAAGATCATTTTCCTCCCCCTCCCCCCCCCCCCGTTCCCTCCCCCCAATAATTCTGGCACTGGTCCTGTGATTGTTTCTCACTATTTGCAGAAGAGTTTTTTTTACAAGTAAGATTTCTAAATGCGCCTATAGAAGATATTTTCTTGCCAAAGCAAACATAGTTACCAGGTGGACTTTCTGAAACTTTCTTCACTTTTTGGTACTAGATGAACTAGGGATTTTCACCAAACAAATGTCATGGTCTTCACAAGGAAATCAGCAACCTTAGTAAAACAGCCATTTTTTATATTGGTAAAAGAGAAAAGAAAAGAATGCTCTTTTTTTTAAAAGGGGAAATGGTAAAGAATAAGAAAAACCACAAAATGTTCAAACTAAACCTTTAAATTTTGAATTTCCAGCTCTGTTGCCAACAATGAGAACTGTCTCACAGCTCTAACATAACTTTCACTAGCAAGAAGAAAAGCAGGTTTTACTGGTGATGGCTCCTTCCATTCAAAATCCTTGATAGTCAATAATCAGGGATATAATAGCTATCTATTTAGGCAAGATATGCATAAAATAAAATGGATCCAAATGATGAATATAAGGAGTTATTTGGTGGGGGTGGAGTGGCTAAATCTTTGTGTGTGTTCAAGAATTTGCACTTAGAAAATGGTTACAGAAAGTTTTCATTATTTATTTTATCAGAAGTTCTGGATATTCCAAATAGATGTCAGACATTCTGCAGTGGGCATCCACTAATTGCTTATACAGATGTAAATTTTAATGTGCACAGATCTCTCTCTCTCTCTCTCTCTCTCTCTGTCATGCGCACGCGCGCATGCGCACACACACACACACACACAGTCTTTCCCATTCACATCAACAGAAGAGGCATTTGGTTCCGCATATGCAACAGGATACTGCCTCTTGTGGCGCAGAGTGGTAGGCGGCAGTATTGCAACCGAAACTCTCCCCATGCCCTGAGTTCGATCCCAGAGGAAGCTGGGTCCCAAGTAGCCAGCTCAGGTCGACTCAGCCTTCCATCCTTCCAAGGTCAGTAAAATGAGTACCCAGCTTGCTGGGAGAAAGGTAGTCATGACTGGGGAAGGCAAAGGCCAACCACCCCACTATACTCTGCCATGAAAACGCCAGTGAAAGCAGTGTCCCTCTAGGAGTCAGTAATGACCCGGTGCTTGCACAGGAGGAACCTTTCTTTCATGCAACAGGATACATTCTCTGAGTTGCTCTCTTGCTAGAGCAAGGGACACAGAAGCCTCATGAATGTATTGGCATTGGAGCCCATATGGATTTCTGGTATAGGTTTTACAAGATGGGTTGGTTTAGCACCCATGTATAAATCATCCAAGTAAAATCACCAGCCTAATCTTTGCATGCCAGACACCATGGCTTGCACTATGGAGCTAAAACAGGTCCTATGCTATGTTGGCAAGGAGGGCAGACACAGATGTCTCTGCCTAGCTTACCAATCACTTGGAGGTGGAGCTCAGATGGAGAGACATAGCAATGGACACTTGGAGGGACACTTTTGGGACTGGATAAGAAAACATTAGTATCTTGCTATAAAACCTCAGCACATCAAATTGCTGATAACATTGGATTGATGATTACGGGCAGCGAGCCTGTTCTATATTTTGTTGTACTTACATTAAACCAAAAACATATAAAGTAAAGAAAAGATAAAGAACATTAAGGAAGAAAGGCCTTTGGTATCAAATATAAAATCCTTTCCACATGCAAAAAGAAATCCCTATAGATTTCAAAGGAAGTTACACAAGTAATCTGGAATGGGGGCATAACATCTTACGAGCATAGCAAAAGTAAATCTTATAACAATATTCTAATATACTAGAGGGATATACTGAAGTGCAGTCATTTGAAACACTTCTGCAAATAGACAAGATTCTTAAAATATTATAATACGCAGTCTTTTTCAAACAAATCTAACCTATGGTCATTTTTAATTTCTTAACTGCGCACTTTCAAAAGGAATATGTTTCCCTGATGTCACAAAGGTAGCAGAGCGGCTTTTAAATTGCTCCCTGGGGGAAAGCTGCTAGGAGCTCAGCAGGGTCCAGTTTGGGAAGGATTATTCCTAGGAGATGATGAGGGTGAAAATGTTTTTGATTGTTGGAATGGGGCTTGGGTAGAAATAGCCCATGAACATACAGTAGAACATGATAGCCAGTGAAAGAGACCAAAAGCCCCAGCAGGAAATGTAGATGCCAGAAGACATTTGGAGAAGGACACTGGGTATAGGTGTTTAAATACTAATGCTAGACGCTGCCAGCCAAGATGGGAGAGATGGAGTGCTTGGTTTTAAAGGAGAACATAAATAAAGTGGGAATGATGAAAACCTGGTAGAATGGAGAGAACCAATGAGATATAGTCATTTCTTGATACAAACTAAAGGAAGGAGAGAGAAGAGCGTACTGGGGGTGGTGCACCCCTTCCAAGGAGAGATTATTCCCATCTCAGTCAAAAGGTAAATTACAGCTCTCTTCCTTTCTGCCAAGCATTACCACTGGCAGTTGCTGGCTCGATGCCTGATGTCTAGAGTTCATTCCTCACTCAGCAGATCGTTCACATGCACTTAGTTTCTGATTGAGCTTACAGGTCATTACATGTCTTTATCCTTCATACCACTAATGAGCCAGGGCCTGCAGGAGAAGCCACCACCACCACCACTGGGGAAGAGGCATGCTTGCTGCTGCTGGGCCTGCTGCCGCCGCCGCTGGGCCTGCTGCCGCCGCCGCTGCCACCACCACCAGGCCTTCCCTGTGGACTTCTGCCTGGCGGACCGCCAGTCCCTGCAGGACCAGGCCCCCAGGTACCGAGCCAGCTGTGCTGCTCCACCTGCCCCTCCCTGGAGGGGCTACATAAGCTGGCTGGCTGAGGTGGCCTGGGAGAGCCAAGGCCTGCAGGAGAGGCCACCACCATCACAGGGGAAGAGGCGCGCCTGCTGCTGCTGCTGCTGCTGCTGCTGCTGCTGCTGCCGCTGCCGCCGCCGCCGCCGCCGCCGCCGGGCCTGCTGCTGCTGCTGCCGCCACCACCACCACCAGGCCTTCCCTGTGACTTCTGCCTGGTGGACTGCCAGTCCCTGCAGGACCAGGCCCCCAGGTACCGAGCCAGCTGTGCTGCTCCACCTGCCCCTCCCTGGAGGGGCTACATAAGCTGGCTGGCTGAGGTGGCCTGGGAGAGCCAGGGCCTGCAGGAGAAGCCGCCGCTGCCACCACCACCACCACCACCACTGGGGAAGAGGCATGCTTGTTGCTGCTGGGCCTGTTGCTGCCGCCGCCGCCACCAGGCCTTCCCTGTGGACTTCTGCCTGGCATTTTTAAGGGGATTTTAATTGTTTTGTTTGTTTGTTTTATTTTGTTGGAGGGGATTTTGTTGTGTTTTTAGGGGTGGGTAGCCTGCCTGATAGGTGGGAGCGAGGGGGCATGTGTCCACCTGATGGAGGCAGTGGGGGGAGTGTTGGGGGCCAGAACATACTGAGGCTGGGCGGCAGGTGCTGGCGGAGCGCTAGGGGCAGGCCATGCCAGGTAAGGGGAACAAGGGAGAGATATGTAGTATCTGTCCCCTGCTCTGGGCCTGTCCAGAGCCAAAGGATGGCTGGGGGAGGCATGACCCCATCTTCTGGCCTTCGTTTGCTGCTCTGCAATGCCAGGTCTGTTACCCAGAAAACCTCCCTCATCCATGACATGATCCTGGATGAGGGTGCAGACCTGGCATGTATTACGGAGACCTGGCTGGCCGAGGCTGCTGCTCCAACCCTTGCAGCCATGTGTCCAGCCGGATTTTCGTATGCACAGCAGCCAAGGGCTGGGGATCAGGGAGGGGGAGTGGCTGTTATCTACCGAGAGTCCTTGGTCTTCACCAGACCCCCTCTCCGGGAGACCAAGGTTGCTGAGTGCATGTACTGGAGGTTGGGCCCGAAGGGCAGTCTGGGGATTCTGCTCGTGTACCGTCCACCCCGCTGCACGACTGACTCCCTGGCCGAGGTGATTGAGGTGGTCTCTGATGTGCGTGTACAGTCCCCTAACTTACTGGTGTTGGGGGACTTCAACGTACATTCGGAGGCCATCCTCACAGGAGCACCTTGGGACTTCATGGAGACCATGGCCTCCTGGGAGCTGCACCATATTCTAACTGGGCCCACCCATGTAGCCGGTCATGCACTAGACCTTGTGTTTGTTTCTGGAGAAGCGGGGAGTGATCTGGAAGTCGGGGGTATATCCACCACCCCCTTGTCATGGTCAGATCACTATCTGGTGATGTTGGACTTCTCAGTTCCACAACCCCTCCGCAGGGGTGGAGGACCCATTAAAATGGTCCGCCCCAGGCGTCTTATGGATCCAAATGGATTCCTGAACGCGCTTGGGGATTCTCTGGGGCATGCCAACGGCCACTCGGTCGAGACCCTGGTGGGTGGCTGGAATGCCGCAATCACTGGGGCATTAGATCGGGTGGCTCTGAAATGCCCTCTCCCCCTGAACAGGGCTCAGACTGCACCATGGTTCAATCCGCGGTTATGAGCTCTGAAACAGGAGGTGAGACGGCTAGAGCGCCGGTGGCGGAAGTCTCACTCCAAAGACGATCAGACACGGGCTAGAGCTGTATCTTCAGCCGATCACGTGGCGGTGAAGGCAGCAAAAAAGGAATATTATGCTGCCTCCATCGCGTCTGCAGAGTGCTGTCCCAGGAGGCTGTTCCAAGTGGTCCAGAGCCTGGTTGGTCCTGTGGCTCCGGAACCACTGGAGCATTCTAAGGCCTCCTGTGAGGCTTTGGCAAGGCACTTTGCAGATAAAATTGATCAGATTAGGTGTGTTACTCTGCACACTGTGGATACAGTTAGTGAGCAAGAGGCGGGCTGTGGCAAACCGGTTTTGTGGGATCGGTTCCAGCTTCTTCCTCCTGATGAAGTGGACAAGGTGCTTTCATCTGTAAGGCTGACCACCTGCTTACTTGATCCTTGCCCATCTTGGCTCATTATGAGCTGCAGAGAGAGACTGGGTGAGGGGATCAAGGCGGTGGTGAACGCCTCCCTTGAGGAGGGAGTGATGCCATCAGCCCTCAAGGAGGCAGTGATAAGACTGCTATTAAAGAAGCCCTCCTTGGATCCTCAAGTTGTGAACCACTTTCGCCCAGTCTCAAATCTGCCATTTTTGGGCAAGGTGATTGAGCGGGTGGTGGCGGTGCAGTTGAAGGCACACTTGGAAGAAACTGATTATCTAGACCCATTTCAGTCGGGCTTCAGGCCTGGGCATGGGACAGAAACGGCCTTGGTCTCCTTGGTGGATGATATGAGGGCTCTGGATAGGGGCGAATGCTCCTTCCTTGTTCTCCTCGACCTCTCAGCGGCTTTTGATACCGTTGACCACGGTATACTCCTGGACCGCCTGGAGGGGTTGGGCATTGGAGACACTGTATTGCGATGGTTCCGGTCCTTCCTCTCCGGCAGGTACCAGAGGGTAGCACTGGGAGAGGAGGTTTCGGACCCGTGGCCACTTACTTGTGGGGTGCCACAGGGTTCCATCCTCTTTCCGATGCTATTTAACATCTATGTGAAGCTGCTGGGGGCTATCAGGAGGTTTGGGGTGCGGTGTCATCAATATGTGGATGACACGCAGCTCTACCTCTCATTCAAATCTTCACCAAGGTTGGCCGTAGAATCCCTGTCCAAATGTCTGGAGATGGTGAGTGGCTGGATGGGGAGGAATAAGCTGAAGCTGAACCCTGACAAGACCGAGGTACTTTTGGTGGGAGACAAGAGGAGGCTGGGGGATGTTGACCTGGTGTTGAATGGGGTATGGCTACCCTTGAAAGACCAGGTCCACAGCCTGGGGGTAATTTTGGACTCCCAGCTGTCCATGGAGGCTCAGGTGTCAGCTGTGAGCCGGACAGCGCTGTATCAACTCCATCTGATACGGCGGCTGCGCCCCTTCCTTCCCGACCATCTGCTCCCATTGGTAGTACATGCCCTGGTCTCCTCTCATTTAGACTACTGTAATGCGCTCTCTCGTTTAGACTACTGTAATGCGCTCTACGTGGGGTTACCCTTGAAGATGGTTCGAAAGCTGCAGCTGGTACAGAACGCGGCGGCTCGCCTGATTAAAGGCAGCCGCCGGCGAGATCACATCACTCCAGTGCTGAAGGAGTTGCACTGGTTACCAGTTGTTTTCTGGGCCAAATTCAAGGTGTTGGTTTTGACCTTTAAAACCCTATATGGTTCCGGCCCAGCCTATCTTAAGGAGCACCTCCAGCAACACCAGACAGGCCGCTTAACAAGATCAGCCTCGGATGGCCTTCTCTCTGTCCCATCAGCCAGGACAGCGAGACTGGTGGGGACGAGGGAGAGGGCCTTCTCTGTGGTGGCCCCCACTCTGTGGAACTCCCTCCCTAGGGAACTCCGTCATGCCCCCTCTTTAATGAGCTTCCGTCGTGCATTAAAAACGTGGTTGTTCAGGCAGGCATTTGGGGTGGGTTAGGGTATTTAAAAAAAAAAATTATGGTAGAATTGTATTGCTTTAAATTGTTTTATGGTGTGTTGTGCATCGCCCAGGGTGGCTGGGTGACCAGCCAGATGGGCGATTAATAAATTTAATTAATAAATAAATAATGAGACCTGCACAGCTTCCAGTGCCAACTTTCATTCATGAAATGAATATTGGTTCAGAAGTAGGGTTATTGTTGTTGTTTAATGCATCAAAACAATTATTTTCAATATCAATTAAATGCTTCAGGCCATATTTCAGCACTAGCAGCATGGAATCCAGGCTGTTTATGTTTTCTATGTGTCTTTCTGGACTCAGTCCAGGAACAGAGTTCATTAGCAAGTAGGTCAAAAAGGAAATGTCCAAACCCTCTGAAACATTTGATTACAGTACACTTGAACAGCTTCATTTTAGGGAGCACAAAAAGTATGCAACACAAGTAAGCAGAAGATAAATACAACTCAACCAGATAAAATTTCCTCTTCCACCTCTGTATGAGATTAATATAAATATGCCCTTACCTTTTGTTCACATTTGGTTTCTTCCTCTCTCTCTCTCTCTCTTTCTCTCTCACTCTCTCTCTCTCTCTCTCACACACACACACACACACACACACACACAGCAAGAGTGAGCGAGCGTTTGTTTTCAGCATTACAATTGTGCCCTATAGCAATAAAAAAAATATTTTTGTTCTGTCTTCCTTTAAATGGTGGAAGGACAATAGCACAGCACATATTCTGCAAGCAGAATGTCTCCATTTCAATCCCTGGCAGAGCTGAGAAAGACTCCTGCCTGAAACCCTCGAGCACTCCTACCAGTCAATGTATACAATATTGGGTGAGATGGACCTATGGTCTGACAAGGTATAAGGCAGCTTTCTATATTCTTAAATTGCACTGAGAGAATGCTAGGGTAATAGATTGTTTATAGAGAGTCATGGATTTATTCACGTTGCATTCTGGTAAATAATTCAAAGCAACTAGATCACATGTTTTATTTTACTTTTTAATGTGAAACTATGTAATGATTTTATAACTATATTTTATTCCAAGTTGTGCACCATGTGAAATGTCATTCTTGATGCCACATTAGCCATGTTAGCACTCTAAAACAACAATGCACCCTGGTGTGCATACCCTGTTCACCAGAGATCAAAATCACCACTCTATCCATAAAAAACAAAGATAGCTGCTCCATGAAAACGGGCATTTTGTTTGGTCCTAAGAAAGTTATTACCCAACTGTGGAAAACCACCCTTTCACAACTTTGGAATGGCTGTGATTGTGCACAGTGAAAAATTTGTGGTTCAGTCGTTAAGTCGTGTCCGACTCTTCGTGACCCCATGGACCATAGCACGCCAGGCCTTCCTGTCCTGCGCTCTCTCCCGGAGCGTGCTCAAGTTCATATTCATTGCATCGGTGATGCTATCTAGCCATCTCATCCTCTGCTGTCCCCTTCTCCTTTTGCCTTCAATCTTTCCCAGCATCCGGGTCTTTTCCAGGGAGTTTTCTCTTCGCATTAGGTGGCCAAAATATTTGAGCTTCGGCTTCAGTATCTGTCCTTCCAATGAGCAGTCAGGGTTGATTTCCTTTAGGATGGACTGATTTGACCTCCTTGCAGTCCAGGGGACTCATAAGAGTCTTCTCCAGCACCACAGTTCGAAGGCATCAATTCTTAAAATGTCCTCAACAAATACAGAGACCCCTTGGGATGAAACCACTCCTGCTTTGTGTTTAAAACTGGATGCTGTCATGTCGCCTCTGGATGACTCCTCTTTGGATGATGACC
Source organism: Heloderma suspectum (assembly GCF_057233095.1). Classification (NCBI taxonomy): domain Eukaryota; kingdom Metazoa; phylum Chordata; class Lepidosauria; order Squamata; family Helodermatidae; genus Heloderma; species Heloderma suspectum. The sequence continues at coordinate 294,316,515 of NC_139459.1, read as the reverse complement.
TGGACTCCCTCGAACCAAATGCTGCAGAGAAGCTGCCTGTGTCAGGGGAACTTGAGGCAGATCAGAGAGATCCTAGGCTCCTGCTGGGGGGCACAGCCACTGGACCTAACCTTGAGGGCACAGTTAGCCCCCTCTCAGACTCAGAGGCAGATGCCAAGTGGATCCTAGCCCCACTGAGGGCAGGCACTCAAAGGCTCAGGCTCCAGATGCAGAAGTACCTACCTGAGGAAAGAGGATTCCTTGTGAATAAAGGGATGCTTGTGGAAAAGGCTCTGCTCATGAGTAGACCTTTCCTCAGGTGGCACTGATGGTCTGCAGCTGTGCTCTGGGTGGGGCTCTGAAGGCTCAGGCTTAAAAGCCTTCAGTTCTAGGTACAGGCTGCTGGAACAATGCCTGTGGATCAGCTCCTAGATGCCTGCCTTGTAAACACAGCCTTGCTCCTCTCTGGAACTCCCTGTGTTCTGACTTCAGACTGACTTGCCTCCTGGCACTGACTGATGCCCTGGAGCAATCGCCCTGCACCACCGCAAGCAGGACAGATGCTATGGGTTGGATGCAACAGAGTGCCATAACCTGAACAGAAGCACCCTCTGCTCACACATGGAAATTTAGCTTTCTGCCAATTCCTCCCAATTGCATCTAATGTATCCCCTGATGCTCAGGGCTGGCTTTTCAAGGGCTGCCACAAGAGCTGCCACAGTGAGGAGAAGGTGGGAAAGCCCCACTTTGCAAGTGGAACTTCATCCACAATTCTTAGAATCAGGTCCATGTGCTCATACAGTTATTTCACAAGACCCAAGAAAAATCCTAGGATGGGAAGTTAAAGACACTAGTTAAAGACAAAAGAACCACACAGAGAACTGCACTAGTTTTTATTATACTTGGTTATAAAAATTAAAGATACCTACAGGGAACTCTGAACCAGCCATTTCCAGCTCTGGTTGTTCCAGACAAGTCCAATTAGCGGTTGTTGGAAAATTTCCATCACAGATTCCTAAGCACTGGAGTACACTTTGGAGGGTGTACTCAAGTCTTGATTAATGGATACAATTCAGGACTGAATGGATATATACTCTCTTGTACTATACTCTCTAACTCTCCTTTTCATCAAACCCAGTGAGGCACTGGATGTCCTGGATTAGGGTAATGGACTGGATGAGGGCCAACAAACTGAAGCTCATTTCAGGAAAGATGGAGATACTGTTAGCAGATGATTTATCTCCCCAGTTGAGTGGCATTCAAACTGCCATGGAGGGGGTTGCACTCCCCCCAGAAGATCAGGCACACAGCTTGGGGGGTGCTCCTGGATCCATCCCTGTCACTTGGTGAACAGGAATGTCAAGGGCTCCATGGAGGCCTCTCTCAGTCTAATCCAGTAGCCAAGTCCAGACATAGATAAAGGGATTCCTTTCAAAGCTTTATTCTTCTTTTACAACTTAACAACTATACCGTTTGCAACTAGATCTGAGCAGCACAGTACCTATGCCCTAAGTTGGAACAGTTGGTCCCCGTTTGAAAGGGAATTACTGGCAGACCCCTGAACTTAAGGACTAGGGAGAGTCCCTCCCCTTTTCCCTTGGATCCTCTGGGCGCAGCCGTTGTTTGCGTGCCAACCGGGCACTACGCCTCCTTTCTGCGCCCTCCATTTGGCGCCGCTCTCTGCGTCGGCATCGTGCGTCCACCAAGTCTGCTATCCGCGCTCTGTCACTCCCTGGACTGCTATCTAAGCTAGGAATGCTGGTGGGAGGAATCTCCGTCAGCTGTTGGCCCTGGGAAAGAGGAGCGCGCTCCTCTCCCAGGAGCGACTGCTCTTCCTCAGAATCAGAACTACTCTGGGATTCTATGGGCTTAGTGTCCACCCTGACAAGGAACACCTTTTATCAGCTTAGGTTGATATACCAGCTGTGACCCTTTCTGGACAGAGTTAGCCTGGTGAATTATCCATGCTCTGTTAACCTCCCAGTTGGATTATTGCAATGTGTTGTATGTGGGGCTACCTTTGAAGATGGTTCAGAAACTTAGTTCAAAATAGAGCTACTAGGTTACTAACCGGGACTGGCCAATATGATCATGTGATGCCAGTCCTTTGTCAGCTGCACTGACTTCCAGTCAATTTCTGAACCCAATGCAAAGTTTTGGTGTTGACCTTTAAAGCCCAAAATCACTTGGGACCAGAGTATCTAAAGGAATGTCCTCTCCCACATGTATCTGCTCAGACCCTTAGGTCATCTTCGGGGGCCCTCCTCTGGGTACTGCCACCAAAGGAAGCTAGATGGGTGGCTACAAGAGAGAGGGCCTTCTCAGTGGTGGCATTCCACTTATGGAATGAACTCCCTAAAGAGGTTTGCCTGGCACCTACGTTATTTGTTTGGCACTAAACAAAGACCTTTCTTTTCTCCCAGGCATTTTAGAGACCTAGTTCTAGATTTTATGGCTGTTTTATCAAATTCTATGCTGTTTGTTGTTTTGCATTATATTTTATTTTATTCTATTCTTTGAAATACTTGTATTATATTTTGTATTTGTAACTGTTCTGTATCAGTTGAGTTGTTTGTAATCCACCCAGAGAACATTAGTTATTGGGCAGATTAGAAATATAATAAGTAGCATAAATAAGGGGCCTGAGTTGTTTGATTCATTCCCTGACCCCTAAGACAACTTTAAAAAAAAACATCATCATGCTGGAGAATGGTCAAGTTTTAACTTTCCTGCACACCTAAATGTTAACAGATTACTGTGGCAAAACCCACTCCCACCCCCCCACCCCCACATACCATTGAAAACTAGGGACATCATTGTGTTCTAGGCATGGAAAACATTACCAGCGGTCGAAGCTATGGCAGAGAAGTTATTAAAGCATATATTTATTTTACATCCTAATTATATAATGCCTGATATCATATGATGTCTAACACTACACTGTAAACCTGGAAAGGACTCCACATTCTATTCATATACATGAACAGAAATTATAATGCTGGAATATAGCTCTTTGGCTCTTCATTTCCGATGCATACATAGTTATAAGGGGCAGGAAACATGTTGCTAATCCAGCTTCACAAGAAGGCACCTTCCAAACTTTTGCAAATGGAGAAGATAAGGCTCTAGTTCTTCTTCCTACATGCATATACATGCATGTTCTCCTGTCTTTGGTGCTTTAGAAGTCGTAGTATGCAAAAGAACTGAAAGCCCAGAACTGCACATCAGCACTGAGAATAGCGCATTCCATTACGATATACCACTGACATAGTTTACTCTAGTTTACAGTGGCTATATGATCAAACATTTGGATACACACACACACACAGATGCACACACTGCTTTCCAGATATGAGTGTTCCCACAGTGGCATAAAGGAGGTTATAAGTAATTATGACATTGCCATGAATTTTGGCAAGATGAATTACATTTAGTTCAATTTTCTGGAAATGGGGCAAAGTCAAAGAAAAATGTCTCAGAACAATTATCTTCCTTGACCTTATTGAAGTCCACACACATACACCCTTTCTTTCTTTCCTAGGGAACTGTCCAGCAAAAGAAAAAGCAAACAATTCAGACAGTACAGCTGCCAGAGGCTCTTTTGAATGGGATGCCTCTTATTTGAAAGGGATTTCCTTTATTCCAGGACATTGTTCTCCTTAGAAACCATGAGTGTATTTTTTCACTTCCTTAGAGCATAATGCTTAGCCTACTCATTTCACCTATAAAGTATCCCTTGCCCACACATTTGATTGGGCAGGCAATATAGTTGAGCCTGTATTTGTGAGCCACCCAGAGGATTATATTATTGGGCAGCCAATATAAATATCATAAAATAAATGTGCGTGTTCCACAGAGTGGATGGAAACAGTATCAATGGATAAGGAAAGTGTACAAGGAGAGGAGAGTTTGGGTGGAAAGATTAAAAGTCTGGTCTTGAACATATAGGCTGAGTTCACACAACATGACAACCCACACTCAAGGTTGAGTATGGAAACTGTGGGTTGTTGTTGAACCATGGGTTGTTGTATTTTGTGAACCCAAACCATGATTTGTTAACCATGAACAACCAACAAAGAGAACCTATGGTTTGTTGTTGTGTTGTGAACCATGGGTTGTTCGTGGTTAACAAACCATGGTTTGTTAGCATGGATGGGTTCACACAACACCCCATCTTTCAAGAACAACCCACAGTCCAACAACCCATACTCAACCTTGAGTGTGGGTTGTTACGTTGGAAATACACTTGGACATACAGGATTGGAGTGAGGGGAAAGAGCTGGGTGTCATCCTACATAGTGATACTGAAAGCCATATGATTTGATGAGGTCACCCAGGGATAGTGTGTAGAGAGAGAGAAGAGCAAAGGGTCAAGAATAGATCCCTGAGAGACTTCAAGAGAGGGAGGGAAAGCTTCCTTCTATGCATATTTTGAAAGAATGAATAAACAGATACGAGGATGAACCAGCTAAGGACAGAACCAAGGAGGCCTAGAACATAAAGGGAATCAAGTAGAAGAGAATGACCAACTCTGTCAAAGGCAGTGGAAAGCGCAAAAAGAATAACACTGAATAAAAGCATTTAGATTTTGCAGCAGGGTCATCAGTCATTTTTACATACATTACAATTCCAGTTTGAGTATAACCTACTTTATATATAAAAGTTCATATCCTGGGATAGTTCGTGTTTATTTTCCGTTGCTCACAAAATTCCAGTGAGCAAATATGGCTTTCTTTTTAATAGTACTTTTATGCAACTAACTTCTCTTTTAGGCTTCTACCAATTTGACATAAACACCTAGATACAGGGTCTATACTTAAATGTCTTTGGGAGTGTGTGAAACTAGTATCACCTATATCATAAGTGTAGTTTTGAATGACTCTTGCTAGTTTCTGTGTTTGCTGTCAGCTTCTATCCTATCTCCTTGGTGAGGACTTCACACATTTAGAACCTCATGCCTAAGGGATGAGTCATCCCAAATTGGAGGCCTGGCAGCACCTGTCGACTGCCCCAGGTGCATTCCTAAGCCCTAATCAGTTAACATCTGTGTCAGAGAAGGTGTCTAATGGGCTGTTATGTTTCAGGAAGGACTTTGGGGAAGATATATAAAGAAGAGGGAAAATATATTGTCAGCAGAAGAGGTAACTTTCTGTTTATTGGGCTTAAGTTGCTTGTTTGTCTTTTACACAGAGTTTAGAGAGCCACTGAAGTCCCAACTGATGTACTATATAAAAAAGATAGTTGCACTGTCACAAATTAAGTTTCCTGACAAGAAACATGCCCTTTTTCTGAGGCAAAGATTTATCTCTGCATACAAAATGTATGAACTGGCATGGTCATTGTTAGCAGAGGAATAATAGAGATCAAAGTGCTTGCTACAGATGGTGCCCATCTAATCTCCTCCTCCCCTCCTCAGATTTCTCTGATATGGGTCACTGGAAGAAGTTCCACTTAAATAGTTTTGTGACAATGAGGGAGAGATAAGAAGAGTACTTAAGATAGCAGGATGCTGGGGGAGAAGAAAAGATCTTCTTCCTTTTGGCTATACAATAATCCACACTCCCATAATAATACTACTTAGAATTTATATAGCCCTTTCAAATTTTCAGCATTTCACAAACAATGGGTTGGATCCAGACTGTCAAAGTTAGAGTAGATCTACTGAAATCTATGCGACTTACATTAGTCATGACTAGCCTAAGTTCCATTGATTTCAATGGGTGTCCTCCAAGTATGACTAAGTCATGGTTCAGCCCATGGTCCTGTAACCCCTACAAGAGCCTTCTCTAACCTGGTGCCCTCAAGACAATTTGGGCTTCAACTGGATTTCAAGTGCCAGCCAGCATGGGCAATGATCAGAATTTCTGGGAAATGTAGTCCAAAACATCAGGAGATTACTAGGTTGGGAAAGCTTCCTTACAACAACCCTGTGAGGCAGATCAACATTAAAGATGGGAGGGGGAGTGGCTTGTTCATGGTTCAGATGAGATTGGAAGTAAGATTTCCCAGCATGCCCTTTGTCCTGCCTGCTTTGTTCTGATTGTAAAGTAGTGTAGAAAAAGACCATACAGAGCCCCATATGTGCAACTCTTTTACCACACATTCTACCATTTGATTTAAAATCCTAAAAGATGATGCTGTTAAAGTGCTGCATTCAATATGTCAACAAATCTGGAACACTCAACAGTGGCCACAAGACTGGAAAAGATCAGTTTGCATTCCAATTCCAAAGAAGGGCAACGCCAAAGAGTGTTCAAACTACCGTACAATTGCGCTCATTTCACATGCCAGCAAGGTGATGCTCAAAATCCTACAAGCTAGGCTTCAGCAGTATGCGAACCGAGAACTACCGGAAGTACAAGCTGGGTTTAGAAGAGGCAGAGGAACTAGAGATCAAATCGCCAACATTCGCTGGATCATGGAGAAAGCAAGAGAATTCCAGAAAAACGTCTATTTCTGCTTCATTGACTACGCTAAAGCCTTTGATTGTGTGGATCACAACAAACTGTGGCAAATTCTTAAAGTGATGGGAGTACCAGACCACCTTACCTGTCTCCTGAGAAACCTGTACGAGGGTCAAGAAGCAACAGTAAGAACCAGACATGGAACAACAGATTGGTTCAAAATTGGGAAAGGAGTACGACAAGGCTGCATATTGTCACCCTGCTTATATAACTTATATGCAGAGTACATCATGAGAAATGCCGGGTTGGATGAATCAGAGGTCGGAATTAAGATTGCTGGGAGAATTATCAACAACCTCCGATATGCAGATGACACCACCCTAATGGCAGAAAGCGAAGAGGATCTAAAGAGCCTCTTGTTGAGGGTGAAAGAGGAGAGTGCAAAAGCTGGTTTGAAACTCAACATTAAAAAAACGAAGATCATGGCATCTGGCCCCATCACTTCCTGGCATATAGAAGGGGAAGAAATGGAAGCAGTGACAGATTTTACTTTCTTGGGCTCCAAGATCACCGCAGACGGTGACTGTAGCCATGAAATTAAAAGACGCTTGCTCCTGGGGAGGAAAGCTATGGCCAACCTAGACAGCATAGTAAGAAGCAGAGACATCACCTTGCTGACAAAGGTCCGTCTAATCAAAGCTATGGTTTTCCCAGTAGTAATGTATGGCTGTGAGAGCTGGACTATAAGGAAGGCTGAGCGCCGAAGAATTGATGCTTTCGAACTGTGGTGCTGGAGAAGACTCTTACGAGTCCCCTGGACTGCAAGGAGGTCAAATCAGTCCATCCTAAAGGAAATCAACCCTGAGTGCTCATTGGAAGGACAGATAATGAAGCTGAAGCTCCAATATTTTGGCCACCTAATGCAAAGAGAAAACTCCCTGGAAAAGACCCTGATGCTGGGAAAGACTGAAGGCAAAAGGAGAAGGGGACGGCAGAGGATGAGATGGCTAGATAGCATCACAGATGCAATGAATATGAACTTGAGCACGCTCCGGGAGAGAGCGCAGGACAGGAAGACCTGGCATGCTATGGTCCATGGGGTCACGAAGAGTCGGACACGACTGAACGACTGAACAACAACAACAAAAAATCATCAACACTCAACAGGATGTATAGATATACACAAACACCACCACCACCACCCCTGAGAAGATCTAATTCCAAGGATAGTTTGGTCATCTCTGTGAACTTGGGGAGTCACTTCTGAGTTTGATATCATGTACAGCACACAGATGACAAACAATACACATTACATAATATAGGACCGAGGACAGAAAATTGGTTACCTTCCCCCACCCTTTTTCACATTGTTCAGTGGTGACCTGCTCCAGTGTTAAGCTTCCCACTATAACCACTCACAAAACACCATAGCCTGGAAACCACAAGCTTGAAACAAAGAGCTTCTTTCTCCATTAAATTTTCCTCTAAGTCTGAAGGATCACTTGATTTGCAGGCATCTACCCACAGCCTCCAGCCAGGGAATTTTTGCAGCCAAGCAACAATTTAGAAACTTTTAAAAGTGGCGGGCTTTGTTTGCTTGTTTGTTACTACCCACCACCGTCTTCTTCATGTACTTCCCAAATAACAGAAGATAATATTGTAAAAAGTAATCATAGAAGTCCCAAACACTGGGTGCTTCCAGATGGAGGGCTCCTAGCCCTACCAATCAAAAGACATTGGGTTGGATCCAGACTTAGTTATACTTAGAGTAGACCAACCGAAATCTGTTCAGTTAGACATAACTAACTTAATTACCATTGCTTTAAATGGGTCTACTCTCAGTAAATCTGGATCCAACCCATTATGTGGCTATTCTGTCTTTCTCTCCTTAGGGTGCAAACCTATGCATGTTTAGACAGAAGAAAGCTCTACAACTCTCAGCATATCACATAGCTGGCCTGGCCAGGGAATGCTGGGAGTTGTAGGACTTTCTTTTGTCTAAGCATGCATAAGATTGAGCCCTCAATGGATTTTTTTGTGGAAAGAAAAAAAGACAGAAGAAGAGATGGGAAAGTTCAGGAAGGTTACAAGTGGAAGACTATGATGTCTGCATTTCATGAATGAGGCAGGACAACTTCAGGATAACAGCTTTGCCTGGAAGCATCCACACTTTCCTGGCTCATAGAATTTCATATTCTGCTGGGCGGCAGCAGTTTCCATCACTTACGGAGGGCCTGGGCCACATGCTGTTCACTCTCATTAGGGGCAGTAAACGTTCTGAGCCTAAGCGCCTTTCCTTCAAGGGTTCAGGTCGTGCTGCGTTAGGATTACAAAAGCAAAGCCACAGATTTCGCATCGGAGAAGCCACAGTGTCCATTGGCTGTTTAGTCTCTTCCAGGGTTATTCATGTACAAATTCTGTTCGTTACAACGCGGGGGGGGGGGGGGCGCCGTCAAGAAATTCGGACTTTCGCAGCGCGAAATCGAGCAGCGGAGCTCTGCTGCCTGTGCGCAGTGCCTGGGCGAGCAGTGTGTTTAAAGCCTTGACGAAAGGAAGTGGGGGAGGAATGGGGAGCACCAGGGCGAATGGGAACGTTTGGCAGAATAACGCTGGATCTGGAAGTGATCTTTATTCTGAAGCCTGCGTGGATTATAGGCTGAGGATTCCACTTCCATCTGTCCCTCATCAGTGACTTTCCACCGCCCTACCCCCAGCCCGCCCGATTCTAGTCAATTACACAGACAGGTCCCCGCCATCCACCTTCCTGCAACCCCCCCTTCGATCGGTCTCTAGCTCGTGCACAAAAAGACTTACCCCATACACACAAACGGCGTGTGTGCTGCCGCAGCCGCCGCCAATGTTCCAGGCTGCCTTGTAAACGGGGGATTTTGGAAACCAGGAGGAAGAGGAGGAGGGACTTTACAACACATACACAAAGTTACAGTGAAACTGACCAACTGCACGAATTGTTTATCTAACCTGAAACCCGGAGGCAATGGCCCATCAATCATTGTTAATTGCACCCTGATGGCAAAGCCTTGAGGGACCACCCCTTGATCTCTCTTCCCCACCCGCTTCCACCTTTTCACGCAGCAGCAGTGTGGCTGTGTATTCGTTGAATTACCGAGGGAGGACGCCCCCCGTCTACTCTGCCCCACTCGTAAAGTTTATGGGGACGAAGACGTACATAGAACTCATGTTGGTGAGAACCACGACATTGACACAGCTACGTATGTTAATCGCCTCGTCAGTTTCTGCAGCAGGAGGATTCCGTGCACATACACGCACGGATTCTGGGGGAGGCCGATTCAGAACTGTAGGAAAAGACGATGGAAAGGGTTGTGTTGTGGGGGGATGGGGCCTGGAACTATTTCACTCTGGAATGAAATGGAAAGAGGTGGCCTCTCCGCTGCATCATCTCCCTAAAGGCTACACAGCATCTTCCTGCGGTGAGCAGCAGACAATCTCTTTCAACAACCGGAGGGGAAGCTGGACATTTTGAAACCGTACAGCCGTGTGGTATTTTGTAGCAATGTTTGAAAGAGAGAGGAAGAGTTGCAGTAAGTTTCCTAGTTAAAACAGAACAATTCTCATGGGCCTTACTTTGTTTTGAATTTATGTTGTAGTTGTTTATGTGTTACCCAAATTACGGTTACCATGCTATGCAAAAAATGCCTGGTAGTTTTTGACAAAATAGAAAAGGTGCCTTCAGGTTTCACTTTCAGAAAGAAAAAAAGAAAGGGAATGAGGAGAGGCCACTATTGACAGTGAAGCGCTTATCCTCTATTTCCAATGAAGAGCGATTTCCCATCTTTCTATGGGACTCTGTTTACAGAAAAATACCATTCTGCCATAAATGTTGTCTAAACTTAAACCCATCTTTTGCTGACTTAGCAGGAAGCAGGGCTCCCTCCTTTGCTTTTTCTCCGGAGAATATCAGCTCTGTTAAAGAAGGCAGTGGTTTGAAAAAGATCGTGAATGTTGTGTCATGAATATGAATCTGTGAGTACTGGGCTGAAGGGGCAAGTGGGAATTCTAGTGGGTTGACACTTCATGTCCCACCTACAGTGTTGATAGATGATGCCCAACAGCCAAATCTTAACCTCTATATTCACACCAGGCTCTTAGAACAAGCACAACAATGCAGCTCAAAACATACATTGCTTTAAGAGCTTTTCTGCATGAGGCTACTAATCTGCTCTATCTACTTTCCATTCCCTCACAGAACTGAGATTTGAGTACTGCACAAAGAGTATTTCCTTTCCTGCTTTTCTGTTACATAACCTCTAGGAGGCACTGTGGTACAGCAGAATAGCACAATTACACAAGTGGAAAAAGCATTTTCTTTGACTTTCACAAATAATACCGCATTTCTAAAATAACTCACCAAAAGTGCTGTTTAAAAACAAAAGCAAAAAAGATGATGTCACAACATCATCTGAAGAAATCATAGCCAACCATGCATAGGCAATGATTGCACAATAAATGTCTTGTGTAAAAAAGCTCTAAATCTGTATCTAGCAGCTATGTCTTTTGTTCATTTTTACTCTAGAGTAAGCATGGGGGATCATCCAGGTCTTAAAAGCCCCCCTACCCCCATACTAGGGTTCTGGTCTGGATCAGGGCCCTGCACCTACTCTAGAGTAAAAATGAAAAATAGTCAGATCTGCTCGGCACAGATTTAAAGTAATGTCTGTTTTGGCACACAGTCACTTGCACAAACTGCCAATGTAAGACCTGTGATCCAGCCCCAGTCATGGCACAGTAACTGTCCGTGGCTACTGCTGGTGATGTTGCCCTTGCCCTGTGGACTCGCAGAGAGGGGAGCTGGATCTGAAATGGAACTGTCAGAGTTACTCCACAGTAAGAATTTTGGGAACAGGCTTGATGCATTTAAAATAGCAAATGAGACTTGGTTTCTGGAACTCAGCCCCTTAATATGGGTGGTGGTGGATTTTTCCATACTGCCAGCATAACAAGCCCCCAATGCTGGGAACATCCTGCTTCATTATGTTCTTCTTTGTTCAGTTCTTGGTCTTCTGGGAGCCGAAGTAGCACAGGGGATACATGTTATGAACTTGGTCCATGGAGACCTGAGTTTGAATCTCAAACCTTGAGTGATAATTTTCTCTCAGTCTAACCTACCTACCTCAGCAGATAAAATATGATGCCATGCATGCTTTCCTGAACCACTTTGAGTGCATCCAGATGAATGGTTCCTACTGCCAGCTGTCAAAAGGCATTGTGTAACTATTCCATCTTTCCATTCTTAACAGATTTTTTCTGGTAAGAAAAAAGAGGGAAGTGGGAAAGCGCAGGAGGGTTACAAGTGGAAGATGACAACATCTGAACCCACCCCACACCCCCTTGGGGTGGTGGGGGCACTCTGTAAACAAAGCAGGGTAAATAGCCTTGTTTGGCTATTTACCTTGCCTCATCCTCTGAGGAAGACTGAGATAAATAAATGAATCCCCCTCTTACACATTTATTTCCAGGCAATTAAACTCTTATTTAAGTATGGGAATAAATTATTTAAATATGTCTGAAGGTGGAACACGCTAATGTCTTTGCATCCATCTGGAAAACTGCAATGATGCCCTTTGACATGAATACTGTTGGGAATGGCACACATCTGAATCACTACAAAGAACAAATTATGCAACACCCACTCAGATGCATCCAGCCATCAATCATTCAGAGTAAGTGGTACGTATCTATTCAAGCATCTCACCAAATCAGCATCCTAAACCACAACATTTTCATTAGCTGAATCTTGAACTTAAGGTCATCCTCTCCCTGCACTTGTGGATCAGTTAAGAGTTATATTTTTTAAAAATGCTGAGTAGCTCCCATGATTACCCTTTATTGACAACATTTCTGATGACCTTCGCACTTCCATATGCTGTCATTGGCCCCAGCTGATGCTGTGCTTCTAAGCAAAATGTGCAAGCAATTATGAAAGACCAGAAGTGTCAGAGTTTCCATATTTCAGTAATATTATATCCCCTCTCTCATGCTGTCAAAGCTAGTTTTTAAATGTTGTGCTATAAAATGTTACATTGTCATATAAATTTCATTCTCATTCCTCTATGGTGGTTTGCTAGTTTGATTTTTTAAAATTGTATATGGCAGTTGGGTAACTATAATCAAAAGGAAGCCATTACTTTCAGATAGAATTTCCCTGGGTATTGAACACACACACACACACACACACACACACACACACACCACTCTTAACTTGAGGCATATAACTTGCATTTTGCTACAAAGGAAGACAACCAAAGGTCAAATGAGAGTGCAGTATTTACCTTCTGCTGATCAGTACTTTTATACTGCATCATTAAATGTTAAGTGCTGTATACATGGCAGAGAAAAATTAGAACAAAAAGTAGAAGAAAGAACACTGGGACATGCTTAAATCTAGACTCAATCCAGACAATACTGAGATGCTGTTGGTGGGTGGTTCTGCTGACCGGATGGAGGGTGTTCAACCTGTTCTGGATGGGGTTACACTCCCCCTGAAGAAGCAGGTCCGTAGCTTGGGGGTCCTCCTGGAAGCATCTTTGTCACTTGAGGCTCAGGTGGCCTCAGTGGCATGGAGTGCCTTCTACCAGCTTCGGTTGGTGGCCCAGCTACGCCCCTATCTTGACAGGGATAACCTGGCTTCGGTTGTCTATGCTCTGATAACCTCCAAGTTAGATCACTGCAATGCACTCTACGTGGGGCTGCCTTTGAAGATGGTTCAGAAGCTGCAGCTCGTGCAAAATGCAGCAGCCAAATTGTTAACAGGGACAGAAGGTTCGAACATATAAGATGAACTCTGGCCTGCCTGCACTGGCTGCCTATATGCTTCTGAGCTCAATTCAAAGTGCTGGTTTTAACCTATAAAGCCCTACATGTCTTAGGACTGCAATACCTGATGACACTTCTCTCCCGAAATGAACCTACCCGTACACTACATTCAGCATCTAAGGTCCTCCTCTGAGTGCCTCTTCCAAGGGAAGCTCGGAAGGCAGCAATGAGGGAGAGGGCCTTCTCAGTGATGGCCCCCATCTGTGGAACAAGCTCCCTGATGAGGTCCGCCTGGCGCCAACATTATTATCTTTTCAGCACCAGGTTAAGACCTATCTCTTTTCCCAGGCATCTGGCAGCACATGATAAGTTTTCATCGATCCTGGATGTGTCTTTAGTTATGACTGATAGTTCAATGCTGATTTTAGTTCTATGTTGTTTGTGTATATTGTCTGTGTGCTTTTATGTGTTTTTTTTTTTGTAAATGGCTTTAAATACAATATCAAAATTTTAAATGTTTTAATTTCTGTGAACCACCCAGAAAATTTTGGCTATGGGGCGATATAGAAATGCAATAAAATAACTAATGTGGCTAACACTGGAAGTGATTTGTTGTACAGATTGTTGGCTGCATGGGTGGGGCTTTCTTCAAAGGAAACAGTCAACAAGGATCAGCCCTACAATGATTTACATTTGAACTAAGGCCTAGGCTGCACCAAAGGGAAACTGGGGAAAACAAGCATACACCTTCCACCCTCCGATGTGTGTCTCTTCCCCACCCCACCCATTTCTGGACCCCCGTGGTTCCATGACAAAAAGGCACTTTTCTCATACACATTATAACTAAATCATAAATGGGTTATTAAAATATGGCTGCAATCTAAATATGCTTACTTGAAAGTTATCTTGATCAAAACCACAAGGACTTACTGTAGAGAAATAATTATAATAATAACAACAACAACAACAACAACAACAAATTGAACTTATAACCCGCCTATATACAAATACTCTAGGTGGCATACAAAGTTAACAACAATTTAACAAAAAATCCAATAATAAAAATAACATGGCATAAAAACAGTATACAAAAGTCAACAAAGAGGAATGAAAGTTTTAAAAAGAGAAGGCCTGCCGAAATAATAGAGTATTATTTAGGGTGGGAAGGTTAATGTGAAATCTACCATTATTTCTCTTCCACAAATCGTTCATGTGAGACAATGACTGTTCCTCCACCAAAAAAACAAAACAAACCATAGTTTGGGCCACCCCTCTATACATTTTTTCTGGTACCATCACTGAGCGGAGTGGTGATAGAATCTGATGCTTTAACCCTTTCAGGTCAGCAAATCATTAATGCAACAATAACAAAGAGTCGTGTGGCACCTTTCTTGGTGGTTTGCGCTGCAGCATGGCGAGCCCTCTGGAAATAATGCAGCAACGGTGCCTCTTGCTCCCCTACCCCTGCTGTGTCCTCCTGCTGTCCTGCAGCAGGTTTTTCCCCCCACTGCTCTTCCCCGTTCTGCAGCAGCAAGGGCTCAGGATAAACCACTCAGGTGGGGCATGTGGCTTCTGCAGCACAGAAACGAGTGACAACTACTCTGTGTAATGGTCCATTTACCCATAATGTTTGAAAAAACAGATGCAGTCTCAGGAGGCGAGGAGCCTAAATACATATACATCTGGAAATGACACCCCCACATACACACACCCAATTATCCTGCCAGATTTAGATCTTAAATATGTGGAAGGTATGTGTCATCAATACCTGACACCCAACAATATTTGATTTCCATGTTTTGACAGCAAGTGATATCTGTCCTGCAATTATGTTGTTGTTGTTCAGTTGTTAAGTCGTATCCGACTCTTCGTGACCCCATGGACCATAGCACGCCAGGCCTGTATTTGACTCTGTGCATATGAGAGTTTTTTGGGGACTTGGGGCCAGTTTTGTGGAACAGTCATTGCCCCCAGCACAGGCATTCATTTTTGTCTGTACATCCATAGTCAAACTCCTTTGCAGATGTCTGCAGCTGAGGGATGGGCAACATGTAGCCCCCCAGATGTTTCATCCTACATCTTCCATCAGCCCTAGCCAGCATAGCCAATGGTGAGCGATCATGGGAGCTGTGGCCCTCCAGATGTTTTGGCCATTGGCTTACAAGTTGCCCACCCCTGCTGTAGCTCTTTAAAGGAGTATCTGAGGACCAAACTAGATATGAGAGCATCAGACCCATTTCTTTAGACTAGTTTCTTCTACCCAATCCCATATAAAGGAAGGGATGAAGCCTGTTTTTTGAAAGAAAAAGGTTTGTGTGTGAGGGAGCTAAACCTTGTCTGCACCTGCCGCTTTCCTCCCTGTGGCCTTATTCCCCAGCCAACCACACTTCTGGCATCATAGCTGAAGGAAAAGTGCCTTGTTGGTGTGTGGAGGGGGGGCAGACTGTGGGAAAGTAACAACTCCTGTGTACTCCATTTGCTCTAAATACTGGATCTCAGCCCTGCCTCATACATCTAAAGGTTTAAAGAAGCAAGTTTGCTACTGCCCCATCCCCTCCAGAAGAGCAGCCATCCTAATTTCTTATTTCATTCTATACCAGGGGTCCTCAAACTTTTTGAACCAGTGGGCACATTTGGAATTTTAAGAGAGCATCATGGTGCTCTCTGGAGAAGGAAAGGGCAATTCACTCCAGGATTCCTGCCAAGAAAACCCCATGGAACGTATCACAAGGCTAAAAGAGATGACGCCGGAAGATGAGCCCCTCAGGTCGGAAGGTGTCCAATATACTACTGGGAAGAGCAGAGGGAATTTCCAAGTAGCGCCAGAAAGAGTGAAGCGGCTGGGCCAAAGCCGAAAGGACACTCAGCTGTGGATGTGTCTGGTGGTGAAAAGAAAATCCGATGCTGTAAAGAACAATACTGTTTAGGAACCTGGAATGTCAGATCAATGAATCAAGGTAAGCTGGAGGTGGTCGAACATGAGATGGCAAGATTGAACATCGACATCTTGGGAATCAGCGAACTCAAATGGACAGGCATGGGCGAATTTAATTCAGGTGACCATCATATCTACTACTGTGGGCAAGAATCCCTTAGAAGAAATGGAGTAGCACCCATAGTCAACAAAAGGGTGGGAAAAGCAGTACTGGGGTACAATCTAAAAACAACAGAATGATCTCAGTATGAATCCAAGGCAAACCATTCAGCATCACAATAATTCAAGTCTATCCCCAACCACTGAGGCTGAAGATGCTGAGGTTGATCGGTTCTATGAAGACCTACAACACCTTCTAGAACTAACACCAAAAAAAGATGTCCTTTTCATCATAGGGGATTGGAATGCTAAAGCAGGAAGTCAAGAAATCACCGGGATAACAGGCAAGCATGGCCTTGGTGTACAAAATGAAGCAGGACAAAGGCTAATAGAGTTTTGCCAAGAGAACACGCTGATCATAGCAAACACTCTTTTCCAACAGCATAAGAGGTGACTCTACACATGGACATCACCAGATAGTCAATATTGAAATCAGATTGATTATGTACTTTGCAGTCAAAGATGGAGAAGCTCTATACAGTCAGTAAAAATAAGACCTGGAGCTGACTGTGGCTCAGATCATGAGCTTCTTATTGCAAAATTTCGGCTTAAATTGAAGAACATAGGGAAAACCACTAAACCATTCAGGTATGACCTCAATCATATCCCTTATGAATATACAGTGGAGGTGAGGAATAGATTTCAGGGATTAGACCTGGTAGACAGAGTGCCTGAGGAACTATGGACGGAGGTCCGTAACATTGTTCAGGAGGCAGCAACTAAATCCATCCCAAAGAAAAAGAAATGCAAGAAAGCAAAGTGGCTGTCTGATCAGGCTTTACAAGTAGCTGAGGAAAGAAGGGAAGTGAAAAGCAAGGGAGAAAGGGGAAGATATACCCAACTGAATGCAGAGTTCCAGAGAATAGCAAGGAGAGACAAGAAGGCCTTCTTAAATGAACAATGCAAAGAAATCGAGGAAAACAACAGAATGGGAAAGACTAGA
Organism: Heloderma suspectum; assembly: GCF_057233095.1. Classification (NCBI taxonomy): domain Eukaryota; kingdom Metazoa; phylum Chordata; class Lepidosauria; order Squamata; family Helodermatidae; genus Heloderma; species Heloderma suspectum. The sequence goes on along the minus strand of NC_139459.1, from coordinate 294,299,303 downwards.
GATCTCTTCAAGAAAATTGGAGATCTCAAGGGAACGTTTTGTGCAAAGACGGGCATGCTAAAGGACAAAGAAGGCAGGGACCTAACAGAAGCAGATGAGATTAAGAAGAGGTGGCAAGAATACACAGAAGAACTATACAGGAAAGATCTTAATGTCCCTGATAGCCATGACAGTGTGGTCACTGAACTTGAGCCGGACATCCTCGAGAGTGAAGTCAAGTGGGCCTTAGGAAGCATGACTAACAACAAAGCTAGCGGAGATGACAGTCTTCCAGCTGAGCTATTTAAAATCCTAAAAGATGATGCTGTGAAAGTGCTGCACTCAATATGCCAACAAATTTGGAACGCTCAACAGTGGCCACAAGACTGGAAAAGGTCAGTTTACATTCCAATTCCAAAGAAGGGCAATGCCAAAGAGTGTTCAAACTGCCATACAATTGCGCTCATTTCACATGCCAGCAAGGTTATGCTCAAAATCCTACTTCAGCAGCATGTCACCTGAGAACTACCGGAAGTACAAGCTGGGTTCCAAAGAGGCAGAGGAACTAGAGATCAAATCGCCAACATTCGCTGGATCATGGAGAAAGCAAGAGAATTCCAGAAAAATGTCTATTTCTGCTTCATTGATTACTCTAAAGCCTTTGATTGTGTGGATCACAACAAACTCTGGCAAATTTTTAAAGAGATGGGAGTTCCAGACCACCTTACCTGTCTCCTGAGAAACCTGTACGAGGGTCAAGAAGCAACAGTAAGAACTGGACATGGAACAATCGATTGGTTCAAAACTGGGAAAGGAGTACGACAAGGCTGCATATTGTTGCCCTGCTTATTTAACTTGTATGCAGAGTACATCATGAGAAACGCCGGGTTGGATGAATCACAGGTCAGAATTAAGATTGCCGGGAGAATTATCAACAACTTCAGATACACAGATGATACCACCCTAATGGCAGAAAGCGAAGAGGATCTAAAGAGCCTCTTGTTGAGGGTGAAAGAGGAGAGTGCAAAAGCTGGTTTGAAACTCAACATTAAAAAAACTAAGACCATGGCATCTGGCCCCATCACTTCCTGGCATATAGAAGGGGAAGAAATGGAAGCAGTGACAGATTGTATTTCCTTGGGCTCCAAGATCACCGCAGGTGGTGACTGTAGCCATGAAATTAAAAGACGCTTGCTCCTTGGGAGGAAAGCTATGGCCAACCTAGACAGCATAGTAAGAAGCAGCGACATCACCTTGCTGACAAAAGTTCGTATAATCAAAGCTATAGTTTTCCCAGTAGTAACATATGGCTGTGAGAGCTGGACTATAAGGAAGGCTGAGCGCCAAAGAATTGATGCTTTTGAACTGTGGTGCTGGAGAAGACTCTTACGAGTCCCCTGGACTGCAAGGAGGTCAAATCAGTCCATCCTAAAGGAAATCAAGCCTGAGTGCTCATTGGAAGGACAGATACTGAAGCTGAAGCTCAAATATTTTGGCCACCTAATGTGAAAAACTCCCTGGAAAAGACCCTGATGCTGGGAAGGATTGAAGGCAAAAGGAGAAGGGGATGGCAGAGGATGAGATGGCTAGATAGCATCACCGATAAAATGAATATGAACTTGAGCACACTCCGGGAGAGAGCGCGGGACAGGAAGGCCTGGCGTTCTATGGTCCATGGGGTCACGAGGAGTCGGACATGACTTAACGACTGAACAACAACATGGTGTTCTCACAAAATGGCTGTCATGGGGACTTGACCATTCATAAAATGGCTGTCATGGTGGGCATGGCCAGTCACAAACACCCATTTCCCAGTTGGCAAATTGTTGAGAATAACTTGTCCAAGAACCCAAGTTCAAGGCAGAGGTGGGCTCTGAGCTCCAAAGGACAAAACTGCTGTTTTGAGCCCACTTAAAAATGCCAGCCTTCCAGTTCAAAAAATTGTTTTTAATTTTAAAAAATCTTAAGAAATAAAATAAAAATCAGGAGGGACAGGGAGCCTGATGGCTCCCAAATGAGATGTCTGCAGGCACATTGGCAGCACGTTGGAGACCCCAGTTCTATATTATTGTAAGTGTCCCTGTAAGAAAAATGTTCTAAAAGGTAGTATATAAATTTATTACATGAATGAATGTATGAATAAATAAAATAGGGGCAAATGTACCAAAACAGTTTGGAGTTCACTGACGCATTTGCCCATTTATTTTTGGCTTGAATAGAGGCTGAAATTAGTTAAGTAAGTCCCACTCTCTGCAGGGCAAATGTCTAAGCAATGATTCCAGTGAGACAAAGTATGGAATTTCATTTGTCAAATTATCTGTTTGATGTCAGGAAAAGGGTTTATTGTGAAGTTTAAGAGTGCTGATCCTGCTGAGGTAATGGTTCTTACAAGGTCAGCCGTCTCCCTTTCACTTCCTTAATCTCCTCTGCTGATGCTTCCAGATCCATCTGCAGGTAGCTTGCCTAATACTTAGCATCTGTGAAGCAACTCTCAAGGAAATGGATTGCCTGGATGCGGTGCACATGTCAAATGTCAGTTGAGAAGAGGTTGCTCATTAGGGAACAGGCAGCTTAAACCATGACACTGATACAAATGGTCAGATGTTAGTTAGAGTTTGATTTTTCCAGCACTCCAGTCTTGGAATTTCCGCTCACCTCTTTGTAATCATATTCCCTCTCACAGAGAAACCAAGATCTGTAAATTAGGTCAAGTGAAGTAAGGAACGAAGAAGACTGAGCAATAGGTTAGTTTTCTTTCTTTTTCTTTTTCTTTTTCTTTTTCTCTTTCTTTCTTTCTTTCTTTCTCTCTCTCTCTCTCTCTCTCTCTCTCTCTCTCATAAAGACCTTCATAGTTCGCAGGAAGATGAAAGTTTCTATTTTGTATACCACAAAGAAAAGAAAAAAAGGAAACCCGCAAAAATTTGCTACATGTTTGTAGAAAGAAAGAAAGAAAGAAAGAAAGAAAGAAAGAAGACTAAAGCTGACTTTCAGTGCATTGGTTTGGGGGACAAAGGGCATTTTCATTAAATAAAGTTTGAATTTAAATATAAGAATGATGCAGTATAAAATTATATTGTATTCATCTCCCCTACACCGCTGCCACTTCCCAAAGCACCTAGTCCTTCTAGGTTTCTTGTGGCAACAGAATCCTTGTCTCATTGATATCTTTAAGTCTAGGAAAATCTGTCTGGGCTTTGAGTTGCAGCCACACAAACAACTAGTGAGACAAATGGCAGGTATCACTTATTAATGACAATATCATAAAATATCATACAGTTCAGACTTTAACATCCGAATGTACCATATTTCTCTTTCAGCTCATCATGCCTGCCAATGTATATATTACCAAGATGCTGAGACTTGCAAGTTGCCCAGTTTTGATTGGGGAAGTCAAGATTTCTCAAGGCTGCTTTAAATAACAAAATAGTTTAGATTTTTGGACACCACAGACATGTGTATAATTAATATGCGAATAGGGGGAGTGGGAGTGGGATTGCACTCCATGTCCCTGCCTAGAGATGTGAAGGCCCAGAGACACCCCCCCCCCAAAAAAAACTCTTTATTTAAAACATTCCCCAAACAATTGTTTTCCAGGGACAGGGTCGCAGAAAAAAACTGATTTCTCCTAATTTTTCTGGAGATTACCTCCTGGTTTATTTCTGGGCCTTCATATCTCAATCCTTGCCCTCGTGCTCCCCATTTTGATGTAAACCCCCCACTCAGGGCTTATGCATGTATGAACTCTATGTACATACCATGTGTACTCTCTGCTTTGTATGTGCAATCTGCAAAAATGCAAGGTACGCTGTGTGGACTATATGTGTACAGCTTGTCTGTGCAGAGGCTCTGTGCAGAGTGTTCATATCAACCTGTGGAGGGCAGGAACAATGGACACAATTGTGCTGTCCCTATCCATACACACAGAGATGTCATCTGCACCAGGCTCTTGTCTGCCAAGATCTTCTTTGGTCTAACAAACTCAGCTTTGCATGACACCTCACATGTAATCATTTCTCTGTTTGGAGTGACTGATTTAACCAAGCAAGGCCATGATTTGAGACAGAAGAAACTTGTCAGATCTGTCAGCAAACAAAAATGTGTTGTCTTTGCCCTAAGAAAAAAATGTGGCTGCAGTTTTGGCGTTGGTCTCATGAAAACACAATATCATCAACTTGAGGCTTCAATGCCAATAAATCATCTGGGGGGGGGGATTTATAAGAAAAACTCATAAACTCTGTTGTGCACAAAAAAATAAATCCACACCACTTTCCTCATTCAGAGGGTAATTCTATGCATGTTTAGACAGAGAAAAGACCTACAACTCCCAGCATTCCCCAGCCAGCCATACTAGATTGTGCCCTTAATGGCATCTTAAAATAACTCAATGCAAGGGAGTACTGAAATGCATTATGCACAGCAGGAGGTCCTGCAACCAGTTATGTTTCTACATTTTTCCCAAATTGTCTTTTGCATGCATTCTATGGATTTCCAGTTCTATGTACGGTGATCAACACTTTATTGTATAATAAGCTCTTTCTTTGATGCCTTTGGATATTGTCAAGACTTTCAAGACAAGGCTGGACAGCCACCTGTCAGGGATGCTCTGACTTGGATTCCTGCATTGAGCAGGGGGTTGGACTTGATGGCCTTGTAGGCCCCTTCCAACCCTATTATTCTATGATTCTATGATTCTATTTGTTCCTCATTAGCACTGTGGGTTATTGTAAATCTGTCTGTTAAGGGATCACTGCACAGCACAGGAAGTGTGGATTCACCATTACAAATTGTTTAGAAATGTGACAGTGGCACATCCAGAGTTTGGACACCCATGTCCATCTCTCTCTCTCTCTTTTCCTTTCTCTGGGGTTCCCAAGTCAATAATGTAGTCGTTATTCCACAAAGTTATACGCAGTCCCTTTTACAGGATATTGTGAGGTCTAACGACCACAATGGAATGATGCAAACTGTCTACAAGCAGCCTGCTTCTACCTTAAACTATGCATTTTTAGCTAAGGCCTTCACCCAACTTAATAAAGAAAGAAGAAAGAGTCTTGTGTCACCTTAATGACTAACCAATTTGTCATGGCATAAGGTTTATACACACACGTGCGCGCGTAGAGGAGAGAATAGTGTGAACAGTGGAGTCAAATCGCAATGAAATATAAAAAGTACAGGCGGTGACAATTCTATTATATTGTCAATATGAACTAGTTATCAGGAGCTAGTGAGTGTGAGTGGAGCTCCATCCTCAGATGGTGCCTCTGCCCAATTTTTGGGGATCAACCCCTTCTCCTTAAACCACAGCCTACCTCATTCAACAGGGTCCCCTGAGACTCTTTATAGCATTTTCAGGTGGATGGAAGGCTGCCATGGGGAGGAGGGCCAGGGCAGTCTGCTTCTACCAGCCCAGTTGCATATGCCAAATCTGAGATCTCATAACTCCCTCCACCCCACCACCTCCCTTCTAAATGTAAGGGGCTGCTAATTTGATTGAGAAAAGAGCTTGGGGGTAGCTTGGCACGTTCTTTGCTGTTCTTTGCTCAGGACGAGGGATACAGGCTTCATTCAGACACGATATTAACCCAACCTCCCCTAACCTGGCACCCTCCAGATAGGTTAGACTACAACTCCCATTGTCCCCAACTAGCATAGTCCAACATGTCCCAAGAACACCAGGTTGGCGGAGGCTTTCCTACATCTCTATTGTCCTCTGAGGGAAATCACCCTTCCCAAACTGAGAGCGCTACAGTGAACCAGTTCGCACAACCGCAAGGTGGTTAATAATCCATGTTGGCTTGTTAACCACTTCCATATGTGCTGGTCGCATGCCAGCTGATTTCCCTAATTAGCCTCACCAGGCACAAGTTGTCATGATATCCAAAGTCAGCAAGGGTGGCTTGTTGGGGTGGTTAACAAACCACCCAGAAACTCATGGCCTCACCATCCCAGCCACCTACCCCCTCTGGGTTTGGATATCACAACAACTCACACCCAGGAAGGGTAATTAGGTAAATCAGGTGGCATATACAGGGGTGGTTAACAAGTCACCGATGTTTATTAACCACCCTCGTGCGAACCAGCCCCATGTGGGTGAGAACAATGATCTCCGTAAAGTGAGAGACAATGCAAAGTTATTGAGACAACCCCATTTCCTTATCCCTTACCTGTTTATGCTCCAGGCCAATGTATAGGATATAACAGAAAATTTTTACTGAGAATCAGGATAAGGAAACTAGAACAAATACACTGGAGGATGGTGGCTCTGATTTTGGTGGGGCTGTGAATTCATTCTGGGTTTTAGTCAGAACCAGCCAAAATGCTAAAGGACCTACCCAAGATGCTGAACCCTATCCCCCAAATAGGTTCAACACCTTGTACAGCTCCTTTAGAGTTCTGGCTGGTTCTGACGGAAACCCAGATTGGATTTACAGCCCCACCGAAATCAGAGCCGCCAGTCTCCACTGAACAAATACAGTGTCAAAGAAAAACACACACACCACACTAGAATATTACAGTAACTTTCCAAATTCACTGCAAACAGACTCAAGTAACTTAGGTCCAAATTACAAAAGACATTAAATATATACGTTGCATTTAATGTACACATTTTAAAAAATGGAAATAGGAGCTGTGGTGGGGAGGAGTGGGGCTGGTGTTGCTGATCATTCCTGGGATTGCAGCAGGGGAGGGGACATTTCACTTTGTCCTTCCATGCTGCTGCCCAATGCTGCTTCTTGGCTTTGGGAGGATCCCTCCAAATACCACTTTCAAAGGAGCTATTTTCATCAGGACTGCAGCAGGGGAGGAAGGCTAAATGCCCCCTCCCCTCCTGCTGTGCTCCCAATATCTCTCCCTCCCCCTGTGGCTGCTATTTGCATTTTTTAAAATGTGCACTTTATGTGTAGAGATGCATTTGGGCTGTAACATCTCAAAGGGACTTCTGTTCCCACTGCCTCCCAAATATCGGAGCCCTTTGACCAAAGACAAGGGAGGGATCCTTGTTCACTGAGTTTATCGGTCTGTGGTGCCCTGCTATATGTGCCATGCCCCAGTGGGGTCAATTTCTACAGGCAGTTCTTCAGAGGCCCATTCCAAGCCAGATCCTTTCATTACCATTCCCTTCTACCAAGGGCAGGAACTGTTTAGGCCTGTTCGTCAGTTAGACAATGGCTACATTTATTTCTTTTCATAATAGTTACCTCTTGCATAACTTGGTTAGGTGTTGAAATCTACCTGATGTGTGGATAACAGATTTAAGTTTCCTTAGAGCTGAGGACAGAATTTCTGTAATGAGCCTGAAAAGCAATTGGCCACCAGTGTAGGTCTTTCAAGACAGGCATAATATGGTCCTGATACCATGTACAAGCATATCTGCTGCATTTTGCTTTCCCTTTTCTTCCCCAATCCATCCTGTTGTCTGAGGAATTCTCAATGAAGGGCACTTCTAGCCACAGGCTGTTGTGAGTGACAGGTTCTAGCAACCGAAAGGTGAACACAGCAACTGTAGCACCAGCCCCTCACACGGCTTAGTACGACTTTTCCCCAGTATCCTATTTTTGGCACTATCGTTGGAGAAATCAAGTGTGAAGAAGCCCCCTAAACTACAGAGCAGATAGCCTGAAGTTATTTATTAAATTATATACATTTTAATTGTCACATAGATTTGAAACAGAACTATGCAGCAGCAGTAGCAACACAAATCAGCATCATTTCCCCTTCAAAACCCTTCACAGAGAGAGCTTAGACCCCTTATATAGTCCCTTACCAGCACGGCTACTGCTGCTTCTACAGTTGCTCCCATGCTGGTTGAGGACCAGGCACTGGCTTCCATCCACACGTTTGATCCCAAGCAATTCCCTATCCTCTGAGAATGGTGTTGTTGGCATGCATTTAAATGAAACCCCGTTGGAAACAGCTAGTTTTAAATCACCTGTTGGGATATGTTATCCGCCCAAGGTGGCTAACAATAGACAGGAAAACAGTAAGTTAAGATTGCACAAAAACAATTAGATTAAAATAGTAAAGGAATAGCAGCACAACAATGAAATAAAAGTTAGCAGCAGATAAAACAGCAGCATTAAAATAAATGGCAGCAGATAAAACAGTTATAGCGCCATGAATCATTCAAAAGCTGAATGGAATAAGCCCCCCAAAAGGTCAAAAAGGAAAGGGCCAGACATTTTTCCTGGGGATTGCAGAGATGCAAGGCCAAGACAGAAAAGGCCCTGCCTCTGGTACCTGCTAGCCTAATGGCTCAAACTGGTGGACTGGAGAGCAAGGCCTCAGAGGATGCTTTTAAGGCTCAGGCAGGTACAGTGCAGGCAGTCTTTCAGAAAGCCTAGTCCCAGACTATCTGGGGCTTTACCAGCACCTTCGGCTGGGCTCAGAAACCAATAGGCAGCCAATGTAACTAGCCAGAAGAGGTGTAATGTGATCAAAACACCTTGCTCCTGGAAGCTTTCTTGCTGCCACATTCCACACCAATATAAGTTTCTGAACCATCTTTAAGGGCAGCCCATGTGGAGTGCATTACAGTAATCTCGCCTAGGTGTAACCAGCACATGCATCGCTGAAGCATGTGTCACTATACAGAATAATCATGTAGCTGGAAGCCTGCATGGCATGAGGGGAGCGAAACCGTGGAGGCAGCAGCAGCAGGCAGACTGGAAAGGGAACATGTGAAAGTGCATCAAAGGTACACAGGAGCTTGCTTTATACCAGGTCAAACGGTTTGTCCGTCTAGACCAGGGGTGGGTAACATGGGGGCCACATATTGCCCCACCTCCCCCAAGTGTGCTCCGCCCAATTTTATTTATTATTTAAATATTTTGTGCAAAAAAAAATTTGTGTCCATAGCAGCTGTGGAGCACCAAAAAGGAGGGCTTCCTTTTCAATCTCTCTCAAGTACTCTGGTGGTAACAGTAGGGATGTTGGAGAAATCTGCAATGGATTCAAGACCCCGAAGATGCCTCATATTGGGCTTGTTTTGCCACACAATGGAGTATTATTTAAATAATAGATGTAGTGCTTTTTCCACTGTATTTTGAAATGTGGACGTGTGGAGTGCTTTGCTTGACCACAACACCAGCGCACGCATGCACATGCACGAGCAAAAGAAAAACAAATACAGAACTACCTACAAGCAAATAAAGGATTTATATTTTATTGTTTTCGGGAAAATATAGAGTTCAAGGAGAAGGGAAGGAATACAGAAACTGAGAAGGGCAGCGGGAATTGCCAAGAACAAGGAAAGGAAAGTACTTTTTAATATATTTTTGTGTTTTTTAGAAGGGCTAGCTGGGAAACTATGAAGAAAGAGTGGGAAAGAGTCCAACACACATATCACAGATCTAGCCAGATAACTTCAGAGCTCTGTCCAGTAATGCCACCAGATCTCTCTCTCACAATGAACAAACGTAGGCTTTTTTCTCCAGTATATCCAGTATTCCCCACCCCACCCCCACCCCCCACCACTGTCACTGATTGGAGACTGCTGCTGGGTTACGTACAGCCCTAATTTGGCGCCTAGAGTCGCCATTCACCAAAGCTCGCTCACTCACTCCTCCTCTTCTCTCCTCTCTCCCCCTCCCTGATCTTTCTCAAGTTGATACACTTTGGAGACAGGCTTCTGGGCTTCAGAAGTCATCATCAGAATAGCTCTAAAACCCCAAGGCAGACCAAGGCACTTCATTTTGGAGCACCTTGGTTCTGGTCTGCTTTGCTTCGGATCGCACCAAGGTACCCAGAAGCACCCGAATTCACTTCAGGATTTGGATTTAGCACCAAAGCGATGCACAGTCCCACCAAAAAGGCCAAATGTAGCTTGTTTGTAAGTTAAATGTGACCCTTCTGTAGAGCATTCCCGTGGCAAACTAGCATTCGTCTTCTTTTAATAAAAATGGCGAGGACATCCTGCATGACTGTGTAGCATCCCATAGAGTGTGGGCTGTGCAGGAGGTCTGGGGGCAAAAAGGTCCCCAGGACCTCCTGCAGTTGCCCACTCTGATCTCCACCAGTATTGTGTGCTCTGACTGGCAGCAAACCTCCATTGTCTCAAGTAGAGGTGTTTCTGATTGCCTGCTACCTGACTGCCCTCCTTTAATTAAATACTAATAATCTGGGTATGCCAGGGACTGAATCTGAAACCTTCCACATAAGAAAGAGCCCTGCTGGATCAGACCAAGGGTCCATCTACTCCAGCATTTTGTTCACACAGTGCCCAACCAGCTACCCATGGAAACCCACAAGCAGAACATGAGTGTGCAACAGCGTCCTCCCACCCATGTTCCCCAACTGGTGTACATGGGCATACTGCCTCTGGTACTGTAGGTAGCATAGAGGCATCAGGACTAGTAGCCATAGATAGCCTTCTGCTCCATCAGTTTGTCTAATTCCCTTTTAAAGCCATCCAAATTTGTGGCCATCACCACGTCTTGTGGTAGCGAGTTCCATAGTTTAACTATGCACTGTGTCAAGAAGTTAATTAAATTACAGAGTAGTTGCTCTACCTAAGGATGGGGGCAAAAATTGTTTGGTTCACATTTTAATACAAGCCAACCTAATTCGCACTACCGAAACAAATATGTGCATGAGAATGCAATCATCCTTCCGCGTTTGCAGTTTTCAAGATTTTGCAATGTGATTCTCTCCTGGTTAGGGCTGGGCTTGGGCCCCAGGGGAAGCAGCCGGTCAAACAAGTACTCATTTATTTATTTATTTATTTATTTATTTCATTTCTATACCGCCCAATAGCCGAAGCTCTCTGGGCGGTTCACAAAAATTAAAACCAAACGGCACACAATAAAACAATTTAAAATATATAGAACATTAAAACCACAATATAACAATACAACCACAACTTCTTTGGTCAGTATACTTTGCCACAGCGTACTCTGCAATGCAGTGCTATCACTTGGCAATCTGAGCAGGGCTAGGCCAGATGTTGACTTCTTCTGTATATATTAGGCGGGCTTTGGGGTGACCTCATAGGAGCACACGTTCTCTTTCCTTTAAATACCGTGCACACCTTAACAGAATCTATGTTTCACAAGTCAAATAATTTTTCCAAGGACCTTAACAAGTTGAAGCTAAGATCTAGCCTTTTTGCAATGTGTCCATATTCTCTCCCCAGGAATTCAGGGATTTCACTGCAGTCTTGACCAATGAAAGATACTTGCGTTCCATTTACCATGACCCCTGCCATCTCTGCAACGCACTGCCAAGGGAGGGACTGAGGGAGCTTTTGGTCCTCCTAGCTTACGAGCACTTTGGCTGAGGAACGAGGAGCGTCAACAAGCGACAAGGTGCAGGCTTAGTCGCTCTGGGGCAAAGGAGCGAAGAGCTTCTCAGGTGGCAGGCCTCAAGGAGGCTCCAGCAGAAGGCAGCTAGTGGCAAGGGTCACATTTGATCAGCAGTTATGCTAGGGAAATGAAAACACCGCAAGGCAGAGAGCAATAGAACTCTGCCTTGCTGCGGACAGTACGTTCAAAGAGCTGTTGGGCCAGGGCAGGTCCTCATGAAAGGACCTGCCATTCCATAAAGGGACTAACAGCAACTGAAGGCTTGAGTAAGCCATCAGCTCAGATTCCTCAGAAGCTCCTCCTCCCACTGGACACTGACTGCTGCCTTAAAGGGCTCACGCTCTTTTTGGTAGATAGAGGGACCTGAGCGACTTTGGGAGAGCCATTTCTGGAGGATGAGGTTGATGGGAGGACTGAGTCCTTGGTCCAGGGGATGCATCAGGGTTCCTTAAGAGTCCTTCCTGGCATGGGGTGACCAGTTTCTCATTGGCTCAGAGTCCTCATTGGGATGACACCAAGTCTTCAGGCCTGGGCCCATGAGAGGTTCTCTGATCTATTTATTTTTTTAAGGGACAAAAATGCATACATTTGGGGAATTTGCATTCAAAGTGGCATTTCTTAGGGGAAAATGCTTGTAAAAATGTACATATTGGGGAAATTTGTATACAATTTTTTGTGCACATGAAAACACATACAAACTTTCATGTGGATGTTCCACCCCTTTTTTAAAAAGCAAACTGATGCAGAAACAGGACAGAATAAACTTCCATTCGAAAAAATGTGATCATTATATGTAGCAAAAGACTGATTCATCCATCCTTAGCTCTGCCACTGGGGTACGATCACTCTCCATTTCCTACTGATTCCATAGATATCCTTATTCAACTAAATTTATCATGCTAAATGCATTTTTTTTTTAAAAAATCCTTATTAGAGCCAGAAAAGTATTTCTTCTCAGCTAGTGGGAAAACAGTTGACAGATTTGCTTTCCTTTTCTTCCCCAATCCACCCTGTTGTCTGAGGAATGTACCACCACTGGGTTGTCTTGACATGGCATTCTCTGCCTGCAGGGAGCCCCTACCAACATCCAGTATCACATCAGCATGCTGCCCATATCCTGCTGTTCTAGAAAAGGGAGTTCAAGGGTTCACGTTACCTCAGTGCTTCATATTCATAAAAGAAAAGCAGAAAGCTGAAGCCTCTGCCAACTACAGAGTGAGGGAGAATCTATTCCCATCATTGCATACAGACAATATGGGTGACCTGGTAGGTCATACTAAAGGAGGTGTTGCTTCTTCAGAAATTAGAATAAGACATATAGAAACAAAACATGGGTCTGTTACATCTAGCCAAAAGATTGGTCTACTATGCTATCCCCAGAAATAAACATGACCCAAGTCCTTTGAAGGAGTAGCCAGAGCCAAATACAGTTGGGAGGTTTATGATGAGCAAGGCTGTTTTAAATCAATCCTAATTAATATTATCAATTTAGACTAAAAAATAATCATGACATGGATAGCAATCAAATTAAGTGTAATCCTAGGCATGTCTACTCAGAAGTAAGTCAAACTGAGTTCAGTGGGACTTACTCCCAGGTAAGTGTGCATCAGATTTAGTGCATGTCAACACTAAAAACCTTTAGTAGCTTTTAAACCAGTTTATCTGGAATAGCTCCCCTGCACCCAAGAATCCTAGCCATTTAGTTTTGCAAGGGTCCTGAAAATTATGTTTAGACTTAGAGATATCATTCTCTCTCCCAACATTATCATTCCCAGAGTTTCATGGAGGGAAGAACCAAAACAGATGAAGCAATGAGTTATAGAAAGTCAGCTGAAATTCAAGTACTTTGGGTTAAACTTTTGTGGATTAATATGTAAATTTCAAGACTATCCAGTTGTATATGTTTTTGAAAACGCTGAAATCTTTGTAGAGTTTAGGGTTTATGTAGATTTTATAATGGAGCTATTCAGCTTCATTTCCTTTACAGCCTCTTATTGTGACTCGCAGTCTTCCTGCAATTTGACATGATTCTGGTAGGCTGCAGTTATTTTACTCGAATCAATTTAGTTTCATTACTTTGAGAATGAGCTCAAAGACAGTAAGACATTCTTTCCCACCAGATGCCTTATTTACAGGTGATTTACATGAGAAAAAAAGTGCAAGAAATAATCAACACTTGCATCTTTAGCATTATTTCAAGATGTCTGCTCATTCATTTTCCGCTTTAGTTTTTCAATATATTTAGAAGGCTCACTTTGATTTTACTATATGAGCATATGAGTCTCATTAGCTTAATGATGTGCTTAGTCATTCTTCATCAAAATGTTGGTGGAGGAGTTTATTCAACTGCAGCAAAAGGCTAGATGAATTGCATTTGTTTTAAAGATACAGAACTACTGTGTTTATAATGGCCCTAAGAAATTACTTAGGAAACATCAGATACCAATAAACTGATTAACATATTTCATCCTCAATAGGAAGTTATTTAATTTTTCTTAGGCAAGGCTATGGGAATAGCTGAGCATTTCTCCTGAAATATTCTCAGCCCAATTTTCTGTTCTTTGTACAATATTTGACATGCAAACAAAACAGGCATAAAGCACACTCCTTTTCTTCTGGTAGTGCCATATTCTTATTATTGAATTATATTATTATATTAGAATTATATTATTCTTATTGCCATCTTTCTCCCCAGCATAGCTCATCCATCAGGCCAACCAAAGCACTCTCATTGTCAAAACCAGGCCTGAAGCCCAACGCAAATAGGTCTAGAAACTCAGTCTCATCCAAGTAGTGGGCTCTCCCACAATGGAGGCCTTCAAGACGAGGCTGGGCAGTCATCTGTCAGGGATGCCCTGACTTGGATTCCTGCATTGACCAGGGTGTTGGACTCGATGGCCTTGTAGGCCCCTTCCAACCCTACTATTCTATGATTCCAAGATTGCCTGGAGTTGTACCGCAACCACCTCCTTTTCTTTCCCCCTTTCCTTCATTAGTCATCCTTAAGTATCTTGTTACTGATGATGTGTGCAGAAGTCAATATTCCTGTTTACTTTTAGTCTGGGAAACTCATCTCATAGCAAATACTCATTAAGCATGTTAACAGAACCCTGTCTTGAATGTTACTTGAGACTGTTGAAGATTAAAGGAGACCAGTCATAACTGTCTGAAATCTCTCACCCTGCTAGCAGAAGTTAAACCTTCTGGGAAACGTTTTACTAGATTCTGTAGATTAATGGGGACAGATGGATCAAGCAAGCCACTCATTTCCTGAAAGTAAGAGAGAAGTTTTATTTTTAACATGGACATACTGAAGAACTTTCCAGTTGTCTGCTGACAGGACAGAGGGAGGACACCGACAATGAACTTTGTCCTCTAATTATATCATTCTTAAAATAATGGAAGATAATTATAGACAGGTTAAGTAGAATTTTAATGAGAACACATGTTTGTTCATTCCTTTATCTGGATACTGTGCACTTTGGCTTAGGGTGGGGTGGGGTGCTGCTCCCCCTCAGATGGCAAAATGTTTTAGGCCTGTCCTGATTAAAGTGCACTCCCATCTTGGGATGGAAGCAAGAACAACAACAAAAGTTAAGAAATGCTCATATGAGAATACACATTTAGAACTGGCAGTTAAATGCTAATGGTCTTTGTGAATCACTGATTAAGATAGTTCCTCTGTAGTCTATACTGGGAGCTGCAAGTGAGATAAAGATCACCTGTTGTGGAGTAGGAGCATGGCCTCTCCTCTTCATTTGTTGACATTAGATAAACCAAAGAGAACTGAGCTGATGATAAGCAAGCCATTGTGCCTGCTCTCCATTAAATCACTGCTATTTGATAGTCCTGAGACACCTACGGTGGCTGAAAATAGCTTTCTTTTTCCTTATGATCCCACTGAGAAAAAGCTTCCATACAATGACTGGATTAATTTCCTCTAAATCTAATGAAATGTTAGAAAGAGCAAAACAAATTACCCAGTCTAACCTGCTAAGATGATAACAAATGGAACCTCATTAGTACGTTCAAATGGTGATTTAAGAGCCCAAAATAGATTAAATGGCATTTAAGAATTGGATAGTAATTAGGTCCAGTATCTTCCAAGTCTGTATTATCACACATGTGGTGACAGAGAACAATGAAATATTCATTTGAGTCACTGCTCTTTAGTTGACAAAGAATAGTCGCTATCAACATTTCAGCATCTACCCACAAGCTACTTTCTTGGGGGCTGCGGGGTTTTCAATAAATGGTTTCTTTTCCACTGTATGGAAACATGGCAGAAAATGGCTATGGAGAGAAAACAGTTCTCAAGACATGACAATTACTTCTCATATTCCATTGATATGGGATGTGCTCCATGTACAGCCACCCTTGAAGATGGTTCAGAAGCATCAGGTTGTGCAGAATCTTCTAGTATAGGGGTAGGCAACCTAGTGCCCTCCAGATATATTAGACCACAACTCCTATAACTCCTGACCATTAGCCATGTTGGCTACAGCTGATGGGAATTGATGTCCCAAACAACTGGAGGACAATTTGCCTAGTGGGTGTGAGAATGCAGGATCATATTTAACCAATACTGATACTGTGGAGGCAGCACTGGCTTCCAGTTAGCATCTCAGCCCAACTCAACGTGCTGGTGCTGCCCTTTAAAGCCCTTCACTGTGTGGGATGGGCCTGCCTGTCTCCCTCTGCATGTGCCCCTTGCCGTTTTAGGATTAGCGGGCAAGATTTCACTCTCTGAAGTTCAACATAATCCTGCTTGCCATTTAAGCAAGCGCTGCTGCTTGAATGCTCACAGCACCCTGGTTCCTCACCCCCTGCAAGGAAGATTTCTAAATACTTCAGATCCTACATAACAGATGTGAATTCCTCGAAGTGAACGTTTCTGGTCATTGTTAGGATGAATTTAAAAAGGCGCTTGCCAGAGCAGTGCAAACTCTGGCACTGTCATGTGCCTGTTTATATATCACACACCATTTCACCATCCCCCACATATAGGCATTTATGTTATGACTCTGTATTTTCTGGTAAGTAGATCTAGAGTGTGAGTGGTATAAGTGACAGGAGGTATGTTGTATCTGCACATGTGAGCTGATTGGCTGAGTGAGTGAGGGGAGGGTGGAACATTGTGTGCTATATAAACAGGGAGCAGTGCCTGTGGAGTTTAGATAAGGAATGGACAGGGGAGAGATAAGGAAGATATAGCTAGGGCTTGTGAGGAGATGGATAGTGCCTAGGATCTGTATGTACAGGATTAGAGTGGGGATTGAGTATATGTGTGTGAGAGAGGATTTATAGAAGGTTTTAAAGTGACTTATTCCTGTAACTCAATTATTTATGTGCAGGAGGAGAGTAAAGTGGTTATTTTCTGTTTAACACCTTAATTCTGCAAATAATCAATATTTTTTTGCTTTTCAAAATCCCATGCCTATGGCTCATGGCTACCAAAGGGTAAAAGTGATAAGAGAATAATACATGTCAGAATAAAACGCCAGTGTGTCCTCACATCTTGAGAAGTAAAGGTGTTGGAATTGAGATAAAAGTCCTGGTGGCAGCGTTACAGTGCGTGTGGTGGAAGGTGTTGCCTGCTGTGAGGAAGGCCTTATAGAAAAGATTTTCACACTGGTAAATAGGCAGGAACACCACCATTACATTCTTCAGAAATTATATTTGTTGTTGTTCAGTCATTCAGTCATGTCTTGATTCTTCGTGACCCCATGGACCATAGCACGCCAGGCCTTCCTGTCCTGCACTCTCTCCTGGAGCATGCTCAAGTCCATATTCATTGCATCAGTGATGTTATCTAGCCCTCTCATCCTCTGCCACCCCCTTCTCCTTTTGCCTTCAGTCTTTCCCAACAACAGGGTCTTTTCCAGAGAGTTTTCTCTTCGCATTAGGTGGCCAAAATATTTGAGCTTCAGCTTCAGTATCTGTCCTTCCAATGAGCACTCAGGGTTGATTTCCTTTAGGATGGACTGATTTGACCTCCTTGCAGTCCAGGGGACTCGTAAGAGTCTTCTCCAGCACCACAGTTCAAAAGCATCAATCCAATCGGTGCTCAGCCTTCCTTATAGTCCAGCTCTCACAGCCATACATTACTACTGGGAAAACCATAGCTTTGATTATACGAACCTTTGTCGGCAAGGTGATGTCTCTGCTTCTTACTATGCTGTCTAGGTTGGCCATAGCTTTCCTCCCAAGGAGCAAGCATCTTTTAATTTCATGGCTACAGTCACCATCTGCGGTGATCTTGGAGCCCAAGGAAATACAATCTGTCACTGCTTCCATTTCTTCCCCTTCTATATGCCAGGAAGTGATGGGGCCAGATGCCATGGTCTTAGTTTTTTTAATGTTGAGTTTCAAACCAGCTTTTGCACTCTCCTCTTCCACCCTCAACAAGAGGCTCTTTAGATCCTCTTCGCTTTCTGCCATTAGGGTAGTATCATCTGCGTATCTGAGGTTGTTGATAATTCTCCTGGCAATCTTAATTCTGACCTGTGATTCATCCAACCTGGCGTTTCTCATGATGTACTCTGCATATAAATTAAATAAGCAGGGCGACAATATGCAGCCTTGTTGTACTCCTTTCCCAATTTTGAACCAACCGATTGTTCCATGTCCGGTTCTTACTGTTGCTTCTTGACCCTCATACAGGTTTCTCAGGAGACAGGTAAGGTGGTCTGGTACCCCCATCTCTTTCAGAATTTGCCACAGTTCTAATCCCTGAAATCTATTCCTCACCTCCACTGTATATTCATAAGGGATATGATTGAGGTCATACCTGAATGGTTTAGTGGTTTTCCCTACATTCTTCAATTTAAGCCGAAATTTTGCAACAAGAAGCTCATGATCTGAGCCACAGTCAGCTCTAGGTCTTGTTTTTACTGACTGTATAGCGCTTCTCCATCTTTGGCTGCAAAGTACATAATCAATCTGATTTCGATATTGACCATCTGGTGATGTCCATGTGTAGAGTCACCTCTTGTGCTGTTGGAAAAGAGTGTTTGCTATGATCAGCGTGTTCTCTTGGCAAAACTCTATTAGCCTTTGTCCTGCTTCATTTTGTACACCAAGGCTATGCTTGCCTGTTATCCCAGTTATTTCTTGACTTCCTACTTTAGCATTCCAATCCCCTATGATGAAGAGGACATCTTTTTTGGTGTTAGTTCTAGAAGGTGTTGTAGGTCTTCATAGAACCGATCAACCTCAGGTTCTTCGGCATCAGTGGTTGGGGCATAGACTTGAATTACTGTGCTGTTGAATGGTTTGCCTTGGATTCGTACTGAAATCATTCTATCATTTTTGAGATTGTACCCCAGTACTGCTTTTCCCATCTTTTATTGACTCTGAGTGCTACTCCATTTCTTCTAAGGAATTCTTGCCCACAGTAGTAGATATGATGGTCACCTGAATTAAATTCGCCCATGCCTGTCCATTTTAGTTCACTGATTCCCAAGATGTCGATGTTCAATCTTGCCATCTCATGTTTGACCACCTCCAGCTTACCTTGATTCATTGATCTGACATTCCAGGTTCCTAAACAATATTGTTCTTTACAGCATCGGACTTTCTTTTCACCACCAGACACATCCACAGCTGAGGAAAGTGTCCTTTCGGCTTTGGCCCAGCTGCTTCACTCTTTCTGGCGCTACTTGGAAATTCCCTCTGCTCTTCCCCAGTAGTATATTGGACACCTTCCGACCTGAGGGGCTCATCTTCCGGCATCATATCTTTTAGCCTCGTGATACGTTCCATGGGGTTTTCTTGGCAAGAATACTGGAGTGGGTTGCCATTTCCTTCTCCAGTGGACCACATTTTGTCAGAACTCTCTGCCGTGACCTGTCCATCTTGGGTGGCCCTGCACGACATAGCTTATGGCTTCACTGAGTTACACAAGCCCTTTTGCCACAACAAGGCAGTGATCCATGAAGGGGCAGAAATTATATAGCTAGTGACAATTACTTTAGCTATAGGCTACAACAGTCTGCATTGGATAGAGGCTGAGTGAAGAATGCCTCAAGAGGCTCAGATGGCAGAAAGTCCACACAGAGAGGATTTGGGGCAGTGAAGACAAGAGTGTTCCTAGCAAAGGCCCCAAGTCTTCTCAAGAATTGAATCAAGGACCTCATTCATGTAAAACATATGCCATAGAATGCTTGAGTGGCATCTATGACTGCTTATTTCTGAACCTTCACTGTCTGTGATAGAAGAAGCCACATCTTAATTTTGCTAGAAAGGAAAACTGGACTTATTTTGATGGTCATGAAAAGACAGTAAATTGTTACTTATTTTCATAACTAACTGACAGGGATGGGGTGAGGTGCGTGTGGGTGTTTATGCCCCAGGTGCCAAAATAACTTGGCTGGACTTGGATATTAGGCCCCTGGCCATCTGCTCAGCTCCAAAAAAAGCACTTCTGGCTTCTTTTTATCGCCATCCCTATTTCCTTATCACTCTCCACATAAGAGTGGAAAACAGCCAGTTTTCTACATTGCCAAGCAAGGGCAAATGTTCGTAATACTAGACTTATAACGATCTGGCACTTACACTTGTAACTCTACTCATGTTAACAGCATTATAGCTGTCACAGTCTGCAGTCCTATGCACACTTACTATCTTGGAGTCATAGAAGGTAACTTTTAGGCTTGATTCTTTCATGTTCCATATCTTCCTTCTTTTTTAGGATCATTCTGAATCACTGGGCTGCATCTAATATAAATTATTCAGTAACACATTGTTCAGTGACAAATGAAGAATTAGTGACTCATTTATATGTGATCTAGAAGCCGATTTAATAATAGAGACATTTGTTTAATTAATTGATTCAGTATAAAGAGGAAATATTCATTGGATTCATTATTTGTCATCAGTATTGAAGCATATCTAATTGAGGAATACTTTAATCCGTATTTTGGAATGGAAAGACGTACACAGCAAACTGCTCAGTGCAGCTGCAGCTCTTTATTCAGCACATGCCGAATACCAAACTATATTTTCAAGGGCAGAAAACCACAATGAAAATCAACATTTCTTGATTTTCACATGCACAGAGATCCTTGTATTACCATGGTGGTCAGGACCTAAAGGAAGAAATGTGGAGGCTCTGGCAATGCCAGTGCACTGCACAGGTGTGGAAATTGTGTTCAGGTTCATTGCATGCTTGGTCCCACGGATGAAGTCACATTGCTGCACAGGGAGTCAGGGACCAGTTTGTTCTTCATGGGGGAGAGATAGGAATGGACAATCAGCATGAGTTGCTGCTGGATGGACAACAGCTGCCCACTATTATGTTTTCAGTGGTGTACCTTGCTTTGACTGAGCCCTGCCTCTTTGGTGGAGAAGGTGCAGCTTTGGTGAACAGCCATCTTGCCTGCATGTGGCAGTGTCTAGGAATAACCAGGGCATGGACCTCCCATCCCTACACCTTAAAGCCAATCCACAAAACCCTAAGACCAAAGCAGAGCTGGCATGACTGGGTACAATGAGAAAAATTGATATTTTTCTTTTGTGGGAAGGGTTTGGAAAGAAAATGAATGTTTGAGAGGAAATTAATTTGAGGAAGAAGAATTGGGGGGGCATTTATTCAGGAAATGAATTGGGGAGAACCATATGGGATGTGTACACTAAGGCAATATTTTCAGTGCAAGATGGATGGCACTGTCCTGTTAGACTGGGTTGGGTTCAGATCTGGGGCAAACCCAAGGCTGACGCCAAAGTAGGTATGGCTGGGCACCTGCCAAGTGCCCACACCCCAGCAGGGGCCCACTGACAAGCTTCCTCTGGAATTGCTCCCCCTCCTCGCCACTGCAACCTACTTCATCACGTGCCTCTCACTCTGGCCCAGACAACACGGAGAAGGAGGAGCAGTAGATGCCGCTGCCTACTTGTTCTTTGACTCTATCTGTCAAGCAAGTGGTAGCAAAGATGAGATACAGGATTAAGAGCAATAGCAACTGGTGAGAAGGTAGGCTTACTGAGGGAAGGGGCCCATTGAGGGTGCTTGCCCAAGAACCCTCAAAAACCTGGAGCTGGCACTGGGTAAATCCACTGAGCAAAGTCAGAACATAAGAACAACCATGCTGAATCAAACCAAGGGCCATCTAGTTCAGCATTCTGTTCACACAGTGGCCACAGTGGCTCACAGGAAACCCACAAGCATGATATGAGCGTGCCCATGTTCCCCAGCAACTGGTGTACATAGGCATACTGCCTCTGATACTGGAAGTAGCATACAGCCATCAGGACTAGTAGCCATTGATAGCCTTCTCCTCCAGGAATTTGCCTAACCCCCTTTTAAAGCCATCCAAATTGGTGGCCATCACCACCTCTTGTGGAAGTGAATTCCATAGCTGTTTAACTATACACTGTGTGGACAAGTACTTCCTTTTATCTGTCCTGAATCTCCCACCAATCAGCTTCATGGGATGACCCTGGGTTCTAGTATTATGAGAGAGGGAGAAAAATGTATCCATATCCACATTCTCCACACCATGCATAATTTTGTACACCTCTTTCATGTACCCCTTACATGCCTTTTTTCTAAGCAAAACAATCTCAGCTCCCATAACCTTTCCTCATAGGGGAGTTGTCCTTGATCATCCAACCCCCCTTCTGCACTTTTACCAACTTTACAATATCTTCTTTTTAGGTGCAGTGACCAGAGCTGTACACAGTATTGTAAGTAAGGTTGTACCATAGATTTGTATAAGGGCAGTATGATATTGGTAGTTTTATTCTCAATTCCTTTTCTAATTATGCCTAACATGGAATTTGCCTTTTTCACAATGGCCACACACCAAGTTGGAAGGATGTATTTAGAGCTCCTTGCAATCCCATTTTGTTTTTAACTACCCTAAATAATTTGGTGTTGTCAGCAAACATGACCACTTCACTGCTCACTCCTAATTCCAGATCATTTATGAATAAGTTGAAAAGCACTGGTCCCAATACATGTCCCTGTGGTACCCCACTGTTTGCATCCTTCCATTGGGAGAATTTACCATTTATTCCTACTCTCTGTTTTCTGTTCTTGAACCAGTTACTAATCCATAAGAGGACCTCTCCTCTTATTTCATGACTGCTAAGTTTGCTCAGGAGTCTTTGGTGAGGGACTTTGTCAAAAGCCTCTTGGAAGTCCAAGTAAACAATGTCCACTGACAATGAGGGCAATTATATTGATTAGGTGGCTTGCAACTGACATGCACAGGACGGGAAAATAAGCCACCATAGTTTATTTTCCCTCCATGATCATGCGAACCCAGTCAATGTATTTTACAGGTTGAATTCATGGAGTCAGAAGTAAGTAGTGTGGCTACTTAGACATTGATAAGTAAGGTCCCATGGCAAGCAACTCTAACAAGAAAGGGAGTCCAAGATGGATGGGAATTTTTAAAAAAGGAAATTCTCAAGGCACAATTACAAACAATTCCAACAAGAAGAAAAGGTGGAAGACAACAGAAGAAGCCAATGTGGCTTCACAAAAAGCTTAGAGATGACCTGAAAACAAAAAAGGACATATATTTTTGTCCTTTTTTGTGGAAAGAAGTGGAAAGAAGGCCAAGCAACAAAGGAAGAGTACAGGCAGGGAGCACAGAATTGCAGGGATGGCGTCAGGAAGGCTAAAGCTGAGAACGAGCTGAGGTTAGCGAGGGATGCTAAAAGCAACAAAAAGGCTTTTTACAGCTACGTGCATAGTAAAAGACAGAGGTTATAAATGGTGGTTCAGCTATTAAATAAGGATGGCAAAATTATAACAGATGACAAAGAAAAGGCGGAGGTGCTCAATTCCTGCTTTGGCTTAGTCTTCTCCCAAAAGAGGGTCTATGACCCCGCTGGCAAAGGCGAAGTACAGGCTGAAGGGGCAGGATTGCAGCTTGAGATTGATAGGCATATGGTCAAGGAACACCTAATGACTTTGAATGAGTTCAAATCTCAGATGAACTGCATCCTAGAGTAATAAAGGAACTGGCAGAAGAACTCTCAGAACCGCTGTCTATTCTCTTTGAGAAATCATGGAGGACGGGTGAAGTGCCAGATGACTGGAGGAGGGCTAATGTTGTCCCTATCTTCAAAAAGGGTAAAAAGGAGGAACCTGGGAACTACAGACCAATCAGTCTGACATCAATCCCTGGGAAAATTCTGGAGCAGATCAGATCATAAAGCAACCCATCTGTAAGCACCTTGAAAACAATGCAGTGATTACTCAAAGCCAACATAGATTTGTCAAGAACAAATTCTGCGAGACGAATCTGATCTCATTTTTTGATCAGGTAACCTCCCTTGTGGACTGTGGGAATGCTGTAGACATAATATACCTCGACTTCAGCAAAGCTTTCGACGAAGTGCCCCATGATATCCTGAGGAGCAAACTAGCTCAAAATGGGCGAAATGAAACAACTCTCAGTGGATCCACAGTTGGCTACAGAATTGGACTCAAAGAGTGCTTATCTTTTTTTTAATGCCTTTTATTTTAAAGAAAAACACAACACAACAACAACAGAAACACAACAACAGTACACATACACTAAAATATCTCTTAAGATTATATATCTACCTTTGGCTCCCCTTACACAACGAATGCTTATTGTTATTATTATTCTCTAGTTCTTGTCTTAGTTGTATATCATACATTGAGTTCACAGACATTATCTCCTTTCTCCTAATTTTAACAACAGAAAAAAGAGAATCAACCATCTCAAAGTTCAAAAAAACACATACCTAGATATCATTTTTCTCTATTTCTTCTACAAATTCTATAAAAGGTTTCCAATCTAACATAAATTTAGTTGTTGACCCTTCTTTATTTATAATAGTAAGTTTTGCCATCTCTGCCAGCCATTTCCATCATTTTCATGATCCACTCGCTCACAGTTGGTATTGTTTCATCAAAGAGTGCTTATCAATGGGATCTTCTCAAACTGGGGAGAGGTAATGAGCGGGGTACCGCAGGGCTCAGTCCTGGGCCCAGTGCTCTTCAACATTTTTATTAATGACTTGGAGGAGGAGGAAGTGCAGGGAATGCTGATCAAATATGCAGATGACACAAAACTGGGTGGGATAGCTAATACTTTGGAAGACAGAAACAACATTCAAAGTGATCTGGATAGACTGGAGCACTGGGGTGAAAACAACAGAAAGACATTTAATAGGGATAAATGCCAAGTTCTGCACCTAGGAAAAAGACACCAAATGCACAGTTACAAGATGGGGGATACATGGCTCAACAACACACTACAAGCGAGAAGGATCTTGGAATTGTTGTCCATCACAAGCTGAATATGAGCCAACAATGTGATGTGGCTGCAAAAAAGGCCAATGCTCTTTTGGGCTGCATTAATAGAAGCATAGTTTCCAAATCCCAGGAAGTACTAGTTCCTCTCTACTCAGCACTGGCTCAGCCTCATCTGGAGTACTGTGTCCAGTTCTGGGCACCACATTTTAAGAAGGATGCAGACACACTGGAGAGGGTTCAGAGAAGAAGGCAACAAAGATGCTCAGGGGACTGGAAACAAAGCCCTATGAAGAGAGACTGAAAGAACTGGGCGTGTTTATCCTTGAGAAGAGAAGACTGAGGGGAGATAGGATAGCGCTCTTCAATCACTTGAAAGGTTGTCACAGAGAGGAAGGCCAGGATCTCTTCTCGGTCATCCCAGAGTGCAGGACACGGAATAATGGGCTCAAGTTACAGGAAGCCAGATTCCAGCTGAACATCAGGAAAAATGTCCTGACTGTTAGAGCAATATGGCAATGGACCCAATTACCTAGGGAGGTAGTGGGCTCTCACACACTGGAGGCATTCAAGAAGAGGCTGGACAGCCATGTGTCAGGGATGCTCTGACTTGGATTCCTGCATTGAGCAGGGGGTTGGACTCGATGCCCTTGTAGGCTCCTTCCAACACTACTATTCTATGATTCTATGATTGCCAAAAAAGAGAATGCATCACAAAAAAGAGGACAAAAGAGGAGAGGACACCAATTTCCATAATATTTTCATATGCTAATTCATCCATATAGATGCAAATTTAGGAATAAGAACTATAATTTAAATAGGAATACAATTCTTTTCAACATAGTGGGGAAGACTGGGACTAGGTAACCTGTGTGCCTGCTCTGTCTGCTATCTATATGCTAACTGTTGATGAGCAACTTCAAGGCCCTGCTCTCCCTTCTTATCTTTCAGCCTGACTTGAGTGGACAGTCCTTCAAATAGAGAGGGTGTCCCCTGTAAAGTACGACACCCGTTGCCACTTGCCAGCCTAGAAGTAAACTGCACTAAGTTCAATGGAGCTAACTACACAGCTAACTATGTATATGATTGCAGTTAAACTTAATGGTGAGATTTTATTAGTGGTTGTATCTTTGTTTTGTGTTTTGGAGGAATCTGTTTTATAATTGAGTTTTTAACCAAAGTGTTAGCTCCTTTGAGTATATTTAATAGATGAACAAGATATGTATATTCACTTGGGGGGGGTGACTATGGATTTTCCTTGGGGGCATGGTTATGTGAGATGTCACAATGAGTTCCTACACTTCAAAATGTAGCACTACATCACTGGATACACTGTCTCTGAACTTGGAGGTTCCAATTAGTTCTCATAACCAATAGGAAGGTCTTCCATTGTTGGAACTGTGGTCGAGCAGACAAAAGGAGCTTTGGATAGATGGAGCCAAGGGAAGTTGTCGTACTAAGAGTGGCAGGGCAGAGTGCATTGGACTTATATATCACTCCTACATTTTGGAGATACCAGCCTGCCTTGTTTAAGTGAACATCCTTTAGCAGGCACAATGGAAGGATAAAGTAAAATACTGTATTGTTTACTCTTGGGCATCCCCTTTCTCTGGACTTACTATTTTGCATCATTAACTATGAATAATATTTACACAGAATGCTAGCAGGACTGTCAAATGAAATTAATGCTGAGCCTCCCATGACTGATGCTAGGTTTTGTAGGCCTTTTCTACTGATCAAGAATTAATAAGGAGCCTATCTTAAGGAGCGCCTCCACTCCAGCAACAACAGACAGGCCGCTTAACAAGATCAGCCTTGGATGGCCTCTCTGTCCCATCAGCCAGGACAGCTAGACTGGTGGGGACGAGGGACAGGGCCTTTTCTGTGGTGGCCCCCACTTTGTGGAACTCCTTCCCTAGGGAACTCCACCATGCCCCCTCTTTAATGAGCATCCGCCATGCATTAAAAACGTGGTTGTTCGGGCAGGCATTTGGGGTGGGTTAGGGTATTTTAGAAAACATTTTTATTGTAGAATTTTAGTGTTTTAAACTGTTTTATTATATGCTGTACATTGCCCAGAGTGGCTGGGTGACCAGCCAGATGGGCGATTAATACATTTAATAATAAAAATAAAAAAATAAAAAACCTAGCTGGCAACAGCAGACCATAGAATAGTTTCTATATGGCAACCAAGACAACAACAAAAACTAGAGGAAAAAGAGGAAAAATTAAAAGAGGAAAAAAATAAATAAGCCTCTTGGGGAACTTGGTTGAAGGTGCAGTAAAAATATCTTTAAAAAACACATTAATGTAATATAGCTTCCAAATCACGTGACGTACTTTTTCCCCTCTACTCAGCACTGGTTAGGCCTCATCTGGAGTACTGTGTCCAGTTCTGGGCACCGCACTTTAAGAAGGATGCTGACGAACTGGAGAAAGTTCAGAGGAGGGCAACGAAGACGATTAGGGGACTGGTAACAAAGCCCTATGAGGAGAGACTGAAAGAACTGGGCATGTTTAACCTTGAGACAAGAAGACTGAGGGGAGATATGACAGCGCCCTTCAAGTACTTGAAAGGTTGTCACAGAGAAGAAGGCCAAGATCTCTTCTCGATCATCCCAGAGTGCACGACACGGAATCATGGGCTCAAGTTATGGGAAGCCAGGTTCTGTCTGAACATCAGGAAAAGCTTCCTGACTGTTAAAGCAATACGACAATGGAACGAATGACCTAGGGAGGTGGTGGGCTCTCCCACACTGGAGGCATTCAAGATGAAGCTGGACGGCCATCTGTCGGGGATGCTTTGACTTGGATTCCTGCATTGAGCAGGGGGTTGGACTCGATGGTCTTATAGGCCCCTTCCAACCCTACTATTCCATGATTCTATGATGCTGTGTATTTTAAATCCTCAGGAAAACTAATGCTATTTTTACAAGTTTTTAGTTGTTTTTTAAATATTTGAAGGAGTGCTCTAAAGCTCCCCACGTATTCTTTGAGAAGGTTGTTTCTACCCCATGTTAACATTTATTCCATACATACATTTCTTTTGATCTGTCTTTGGATTTTTTAAAAATGTCCTTTAAAATCTGTGTGGAACATGCTGAGAGAGAGAGAGAGAGAGATGTCCTTATACCAGCCTTCAACAACCCAGCACTCCAGCTGTGTTGAACAAGTCCCATCATCCCCAGTGCCAAACATGTGCACCTCCCTGTTCAGCCTGCTGTCCAGGTGCTAACTATTGAGGGGCAACAGTTCTTAAGGCTCATTACCTTTAAACTGGAATTGCAGAGAGCAGCCCCACAGAGGACACCTTCAAAATAGAGGACAGTCCTCTGGCAAACCTTCAAACAAAGGACTGACCTCTGTAAAAGAGGACACTTTTCCCGAAAGTTTTCTTTACTAGAAATGGCAACTTCTTTAGCAAATAGCAGCTGCAAAGGGGGGTGGGGTTACAGTGGGAAAAGTAGCGCAGGAAGGAAATGTTAAACCCCTTCCCTGCATGCCACGGTCCCAGTCTGGATCAGGGCCCCATCCTAAGCTCACTTTGAAAAATGTGTACTCAACAGGACATGTAGTTTTGGCTGTCACTTAAAAACAGTATTGATTCCATGCACTGCACAGGGGAGAGATAGGCAAAGGTGTCCTGGAGCATGGGCCACTGGAAACAATGCAGGAAATTTCAGCTTCACTGAAATTCACTTAACTGAGGTGCTATTGTACTCCAAATTAGAGTTCTGGGGGCGGTTAAAAAGTGAAAGGAAGCATGAACCCAGGTCACTGCTGCTAAGCCTTCTACGCACCAAGTGCCAAGGAAAGGAAAGATGCGAATGAGATTGCTAAGAGTAAAATCCTGCAAAGGGCTCAGAGAAAGGATTTGCAATCTATGCTCTGTACGAGTTCAGTGTGACTCCACCATCACCTGCAAGACAAAACTGAGAGGTTCCGATAACTTCACATCAGTGCCAGCTCCACGTTTTGGGGGCCCTTGGCAAAGTGCACCGCGTTTGGCCCCTCCCTAAATGGGTCCCCTTGCCCTCACTGCAATCCGTTCAATGGCCCGATCTATACAACTAGCCAGAGTGCAAAGCAAGCGCAGAGCGCTGCTCTGTTTCCTCCCTCTTGTCACCGCTTGCATGCTCAGAGAGAACAGGCGAATGGGTCATGACAGCAGGGAGGGGGTGATCCGTAGGGAAGGGCAAACAAGCCATTTTCATCATTGCCAAGATTCTCTGAACGCCATCTTGAAGCTCAGCTCGCCTCATTTCCCATATTCAGTTGCACTCTTTCCCCATTTCATCTGAATGGGAAAAGTGTGGATTTTGAATGGGGTAAATGCACATTTTAAAAAGAGTGTGCCCAAATGTGCATTTTCCCCTCATAGAGTAAAGTGTCAAAATGCAAATTTTTGCAAAAATGTGCCATTTTTAAACTGGACATTTTTTTGAAGGCAAATGCAAGTTTGGGAATTTGCAAACATTTCTGGACAACGTAGGCTTCTGCCCACGTTCATGTTTGGGGTTGTGAATGGGACATTTGCATGATTTGAGGACATAAATGGAGCTTTCGGAGATCTCTGGAGAGCAGAGCCAAGGGGCTCTAGAAGGTGACAGTGGCTCCCCTACTAGGGTGTGGACCTCAACAGGTGTCCAACAAGGCCTACCCCTGATACCAGCCCTGATTCCATGTGCCATATTTTTATATCATTGGAACTATTTGAACTATTTCCAATTAACTATTCTGGAAGAATGCCAGATTTTCATAAAAGCCAATAACATGATGGTGTCACAACACCATACTACACTTGGTTGCTTTCTTTCACTTCCAGCTGGGAAGACTATTCGAGTTTCCAGTAGTTATCCCTTTATGCAAAAGGGACACCCATAATTCTATAAACTGGGGGGAAAGACTCAGGAGAGAAATCCAGACAAGGCATGTAATATAGCATGTTTGTAGTAATTTAAGTAACATGCCATGGAGAATATGGTTCTGGAGTTTGAAAAAGAAAAGAAAAAGAAATAATGATCACTTTAAATGTTCATTTTTCTTTAGACAATTGCCTACAGGCTAATTCCATTATTAAACATGACTGAGTAGCTTTAATATGTTAATGACAAATCCATGTCACAGCAACCTATTGCAATAATTGGGTTTCTTTCAGCTCACTATTGACTAATGGTGTATGCCTATGGCAATTATTAAAATGCATTGGAGGAGAAAAAAAGATCTGTTTGAAATTTCACTCAAACGACTACAGTTGCTTAAGATAGCTAAGAGTCAAGCTTGATTTGATAGTGGCAGACAAAGGTCCTTCCCATTCACATAAAGGGGTGTGTGTGCTGGAATTTGGTATCGAAGACATAGTGATAGTCACCAACTTGGATGACTTTAAAATTGGATTAGACAAATTCATGGAGGATAAGGATATCAATGGCTAGTCATTATGGCTATTACCTCCAATATCAGAGGCAGTATGCCTATTTTATCAGTTGGTGGGGAAAATGAGCATTCATTTTCTATTGCATTCATGTCCTGCTTGTGGGTTTCTCAGAGGCAGCTGGTTGGCCCTGTGGTCTGATATAGCATGGTCCTTCTTTTGTTCTTGAAAGTAAAAGGCGCATGTGAGAGATGGTGAAGACCCCTATGCCTTACCTCCCCTCACCTTCCTTCTGCTCCATGCATGTTTCTCTGTTCCTAGCCCAGTTCTAGTATCAGAGTTGGGAATGGAGCAAAGTGTTTGGGTGAACAGACTGAAGAGAGGTAAGCTGTAGGAAGAAGATTCAGCTCTCCCCTCCTCCAACATAAAGTAACATGCACCCATTTCATATATGAACAGGGCAGGTACATGAATAATGGCCCCTCCACATTGTGTTTGGTTGTTAGATGCGACAAATGAAAGCACGAATGAATTAAGTCACCAGCAGAGAAGTGCTGTGGTTACTGGACAATGGATTCCTCTGCTGAGATTCATTCTTACTGCAACAGTACTGCGTGGTTGGTATGGGCTTTTTCCCACAGAATTTCTGACTTATCAAGTGCCAACATACCCATAAAAATAATTCATTACCCACCCTTGGCTTTCCACACCTGCAAAAACAATCAAAGGAGGCAAAGGATTTTGAATAAAGCTTGTCCTGTTTTTACATTTTTATTCAATCGATAACAGCATCATACATCTAAAAAGGACTCTGGCAGCCTGATCCTGTGCATTTTGATTGAAAGTAAGTCCCAATGGAAAGCAAGTCCCAACAGAATTTACTCCCAGTTAAGTGTGTGTGGGAAATTGGGGATGCAGCTTTAGTTAATCATCAGTTAGTGGCCACTTAATGCCAAACAAAGAGGAAGTGTCTTGCTTTTCGTTGTTATCTCCTAGACTGGAATTAAGATCTGCATTCTCATGACTGCAAAATTTCTTAGTGTTTCACAATCAAATGGTACAGAATTTCATGCTTTTAAAAAATGCTTCAAGTAGAAAATCCAATTTCTATGCTATTAACGCAAAATCTGTGCATCCCTAGCAGCAAATGCTCTTAATGTAATACCTTGGGGTGTCCAGCTGATGATCCGTAGTTTAGAATGTAGAATTTTAGATAGGCTTACTCCAATGCAAGATTGTCCACGTTTACCTATATATCATAAATCCTATCTTCTTCTTTCCATTTGCAGCAACTGACTACTGAGTATGTCTTACTGAGGAATCAAGATCCTGCCTGTAGACCACTTGCTGTTCATCTTTCTACTTTATAATATTAGCATAGCAGAAATGGCAGTCATAAGTGATGAATATCTGTAGGGTCTGAGTGTATATCAGAAAAAGATAAGGCACAAGAATTACTGTGAGGTACTTAATGGTTAGGAGCATAAAGTGCAGTAGACTGCTACAAATATGAAGGCTGTGAAGTATAACCAATATGATCAGTAGATCAATCCACTGGAGCTGAATTGCAGATTAATATTTGCCCCCTAATTAAATGGTGGGGTCAGGATTGAAGGCCACACTGCTATTCAGGCTGCACAGATATACCTGCACCTCCTTTTTGTAACAAATTGATGAAGCAGGAGCTTGAAAGATGGAGTTTCTTTCCCGTTCATATCTAAAACTAGCAAATATTCAGTTATAAAAAACCTGCTGGTTTAAGACCAGAGTTAAGGCTGGCTCAGGCTCTACACAGCCGGGAAATTGGAAGCTTAAGCCGATGCTTTAACTGATGTGCCCTGTGATCAGTGATGATGTTGTGCATGGTCACAAACTGGGCTTGATCGCAACTTACCCTCCATTCACCCAAATCCAGATGGGGAGGATGGAGTGCCAAGGACCAGCAAAGATGTCTGTTGTCCTGGTCCTGTATTGCCTTATGAAACATCTGAGTCTTACAGTATTGCTAGAGGAATCCTCCCGAGAGTTGATCCATGCCAGTTCATTACTTACATCAATAGCTGGCAGGCTGGGTTGAACAGTGAGAGGGAGCCCTCTTCTAGCAGCAGGGCTAGATGTTCCATAAGGCAATACAGGACCAGGACAACATGGGGCATAGAATCATAGAATAGTAGGTTTGGAAGGGGCCTATAAGACCATCGAGTCCAACCCCCAACTTTGCTGGCCAAAGAAACATCTGGGTGCATGGAGGGTAAATTGAAGGAAGCACAGTTTGTGACATTGCATGATCACAGGGCATGTCAATTAGCTTCCTATTTCCTTGCTTTGTGGAGCTTAAGCCAACATGAGATAGTCTTAACTCTGGTCTTAAACTGGGACATTTTTTTTCATTGATTTCCCTGGTTTATGAAAAAGAAATGTATAATTACGGTGTTGTCAATCTTACCCTCTCCCCAGTGTATTTGAATCTCCTTTCTTGCAAGTTTACCTCTATGATGAATATAATTATAAATACTTAACTAGGGATGGTATGGGTGCCCGTCTTGGTCTGGAATTCCACTGGACCGCCCATGCCCTCTGAGCTGCTCCCACCGAGCCCCTGTTCCCACTTGAGCCCCTTCCATGCTCACTGAGCCACCTGCAACTTACCTGAGCCCCATATCTTGCCTATATGGGAAATTCACAGTGCCATTGTACGTATATATCTATGTGCACATTTTTCACACATAGACTTATACACAAAATGGCACCGTGAATCGCCCATATATGCAAGATTCATGGCACCATTTCTCGTATGAGTCTATGGTTGCAGTACTATGATTGCCATGTTTTTTTCAAAATGTGGCAATCGCAGCGGAGGTGGATGGGGCCTGGGTAAGTTTGGGCAGCTCAGTGAGTGGGCGTGGGGCTCAAGCATGGGTCCAGAGATGTACGACTCAGGAAAGGGGCTGGGTGGGTGCCCGGAGAACCTGTATGGGGGGCACCCATCCATACCTATACTTAACCAATGGTAATCATGGTTTCATTTCAAGAATCAGGATTCTAAAATCCTAGGAGGAACTCCCACAGATAGAGAAGGGTGACTGTCCTCTGCAGACAGTCACCTGTCAGGGTGGACACTGAGCCCATAGAATCCCAGAGTAGTTCTGATTCTGAGGAAAAGCAGTCGCTCCTGGGAGAGGAGTGCGCTCCTCTTTCCCAGGACCAACAGCTGACAGAGATTCCTCCCACCAGCATTCCTAGTTTAGTTAGCAGTCCAGGGAGTAACAGAGCACGGATAGCAGACTTGGTGGACGCGCGACGCAGATGCAGAGAGCGGCGCCAGATGGAGGGCGCAGAAAGGAGGCGTAGTGCCCGGTTGGCACGCAAACAACGGCTGCGCCCAGAGAATCCAAGGGAAAAGGGGAGGGACTCTCCCTAGTCCTTAAGTTCAGGGGTCCGCCAGTAATTCCCTTTCAAACGGGGACCAACTGTTCCAACTTAGGGCATAGGTACTGTGCTGCTCAGATCTAGTTGCAATCGGTATAGTTGTTAAGTTGTAAAAGAACAATAAAGCTTTGAAAGGAATTCCTTTGTCTGTGTCTGGACTTGGCTACTGGATTAGACTGAGAGAGGCCTCCAAGGAGCCCTTGACATCACCTTCCACACCTAGGAGGAGATGAGAATGGTGAGGGAAGGGGTGGAACTAGCAAGCTCATCCCCACTTACCTTCCTCATGTGTAGAGTTTACAGACGATGAGAATGACTAATTAGGGCTAGATTCTCACAACCACCTTAATGAGCATTCACAGAGTGTGACTTGTGAATATAGCGCTAATGTGAGAGGCAATCCTTGCATGTCCTTTTCCTACCACACAAAAAGTAAGAGCAAAGAGTAGGGCCCTCGCGTAAGCGTTGCATTTCTGCTTTCAGAAAGGTGGCGTGAGGCGCCTCTGTTGCACCCACCTGTGTATTCCATCCCCATCCCTCCCAAATTCTCTGGGGGTCTAACTGCTTGTTGTTGTTGTTGTTGTTCAGTCGTTCAGTCGTGTCCGACTCTTCGTGACCCCATGGACCATAGCACGCCAGGCCTTCCTGTCCTGCGCTCTCTCCCGGAGCGTGCTCAAGTTCATATTCATTGCATCGGTGATGCTATCTAGCCATCTCATCCTCTGCTGTCCCCTTCTCCTTTTGCCTTCAGTCTTTCCCAGCATCAGGGTCTTTTCCAGGGAGTTTTCTCTTCGCATTAGGTGGCCAAAGTATTGTAGCTTCAGCTTCATTATCTGTCCTTCCAATGAGCACTCAGGGTTGATTTCCTTTAGGATGGACTGATTTGACCTCCTTGCAGTCCAGGGCACTCGTAAGAGTCTTCTCCAGCACCACAGTTCAAAAGCATCAATTCTTCGGCGCTCAGCCTTCCTTATAGTCCAGCTCTCACAGCCATACATTACTACTGGGAAAACCATAGCTTTGATTAGACGGACCTTTGTCGGCAAGGTGATGTCTCTGCTTCTTACTATGCTGTCTAGGTTGGCCATAGCTTTCCTCCCAAGGAGCAAGCGTCTTTTAATTTCATGGCTACAGTCACCGTCTGCGGTGATCTTGGAGCCCAAGAAAGTAAAATCTGTCACTGCTTCCATTTCTTCCCCTTCTATATGCCAGGAAGTGATAGGGCCAGATGACATGATCTTTGTTTTTTTAATGTTGAGTTTCAAACCAGCTTTTGCACTCTCCTCTTTCACCCTCAACAAGAGGCTCTTGAGATCCTCTTCACTTTCTGCCATTAGGGTGGTATCGTCTGCATATCGGAGGTTGTTGATAATTCTCCCGGCAATCTTAATTCCGACCTCTGATTCATCCAACCCGGCATTTCTCATGATGTACTCTGCATATAAGTTAAATAAGCAGGGTGACAATATGCAGCCTTGTCGTACTCCTTTCCCAATTTTGAACCAATCGGTTGTTCCATCTCTGGTTCTTACTGTTGCTTCTTGACCCTCGTACAGGTTTCTCAGGAGACAGGTAAGGTGGTCTGGTACTCCCATCACTTTAAGAATTTGCCACAGTTTGTTGTGATCCACACAATCAAAGGCTTTAGCGTAGTCAATGAAGCAGAAATAGACGTTTTTCTGGAATTCTCTTGCTTTCTCCATGATGCAGCGAATGTTGGTGATTTGATCTCTAGTTCCTCTGCCTCTTCGAAACCCAGCTTGTACTTCCGGTAGTTCTCGGTTCGCATACTGCTGAAGCCTAGCTTGTAGGATTTTGAGCATCACCTTGCTGGCATGTGAAATGAGCGCAATTGTGCGGTAGTTTGAACACTCTTTGGCGTTGCCCTTCTTTGGAATTGGAATGTAAACTGACCTTTTCCAGTCTTGTGGCCACTGTTGAGTGTTCCAGATTTGTTGGCATATTGAATGCAGCACTTTAACAGCATCATCTTTTAGGATTTTAAATAGCTCGGCTGGAATACTGTCATCTCCGCTAGCTTTGTTGTTACTAATGCTTCCTAAGGCCCACTTGACTTCACTCTCGAGGATGTCCAGCTCAAGTTCAGTGACCGCACTATCATGGCTATCAGGGACATTCAGATCTTTCCTGTATAGTTCTTCTGTGTATTCTTGCCACCTCTTCTTAATCTCATCTGCTTCTGTTAGGTCCCTGCCTTCTTTGTCCTTTATCATGCCCGTCTTTGCACAAAACGTTCCCTTGAGATCTCCAATTTTCTTGAAGAGATCTCTAGTCTTTCCCATTCTGTTGTTTTCCTCGATTTCTTTGCATTGTTCATTTAAGAAGGCCTTCTTGTCTCTCCTTGCTATTCTCTGGAACTCTGCATTCAGTTGGCTATATCTTCCCCTTTCTCCTTTGCTTTTCGCTTCCCTTCTTTCGTGAGCTACTTGTAAAGCCTCATCAGACAGCCACTTGGCTTTCTTGCATTTCTTTTTCTTTGGGACGGATTTAGTTGCTGCCTCCTGAACAATGTTACGGACCTCCGTCCATAGTTCCTCAGGCACTCTGTCTATCAGGTCTAATCCCTGAAATCTATTCCTCACCTCCACTGTATATTCATCAGGGATATGATTTAGGTCATACCTGAACGGTTTAGTGGTTTTCCCTACGTTCTTCAATTTAAGCCGAAATTTTGCAAGAAGCAGCTCATGATCTGAGCCACAGTCAGCTCCAGGTCTTGTTTTGACTGACTGTATGGAGCTTCTCCATCTTTGGCTGCAAAGGACGTAATCAATCTGATTTCGATATTGACCATCTGGTGACGTCCATGTGTAGAGTCGCCTCTTGTGCTGTTGGAAAAGAGTGTTTGCTATGATCAGCATGTTCTCTTGGCAAAACTCTATTAGCTTTTGTCCTGCTTCATTTTGTACACCAAGGCCATGCCTGCCTGTTATCCCGGTGATTTCTTGACTTCCTACTTTAGCATTCCAATCCCCTATGATGAAGAGGACATCTTTTTTTGGTGTTAGTTCTAGAAGGTGTTGTAGGTCTTCATAGAACCGATCAACCTCAGCTTCTTCGGCCTCAGTGGTTGGGGCATAGACTTGAATTACTGTGATGTTGAATGGTTTGCCTTGGATTCGTACTGAGATCATTCTATCATTTTTAAGATTGTACCCCAGTACTGCTTTTCCCACCCTTTTGTTGACTATGAGTGCTACTCCATTTCTTCTAAGGGATTCTTGCCCACAATAGTAGATACGATGGTCACCTGAATTAAATTCGCCCATGCCTGTCCATTTGAGTTCGCTGATTCCTAAGATGTCGATGTTCAATCTTGCCATCTCATGTTTGACCACCTCCAGCTTACCTTGATTCATTGATCTGACATTCCAGGTTCCTAAACAATACTGTTCTTTACAGCATCGGATTTTCTTTTCACCGCCAGACACATCCACAGCTGAGTGTCCTTTCGGGTTTGGCCCAGCCGCTTCACTCTTTCTGGCGCTACTTGGAAATACCCTCTGCTCTTCCCCAGTAGCATATTGGACACCTTCCGACCTGAGGGGCTCATCTTCCGGCGTCATATCTTTTAGCCTTGTGATACGTTCCATGGGGTTTTCTTGGCAAGAATACTGGAGTGGGTTGCCATTTCCTTCTCCAGTGGACCACATTTTGTCAGAACTCTCTGCCATGACCTGTCCGTCTTGGGTGGCCCTGCACGGCATAGCTTATGGCTTCACTGAGTTACGCAAGCCCCTTCGCCACAACAAGGCAGTGATCCATGAAGGGGGTCTAACTGCAAGTTACTTTAAATAAGTAACTAGGGTTTCCCCCCTTTTTTTTCAAAAGTAAGCTCATGGGACATCATATGTATCAGAAACCTGGAGTGGTGGGTAGGGTCTGTAGGTAGGGCCTTTGCTGTATGTCTGTGTGAGCAGGTCTGGGAGCAAAGGCACCTGAAAACCTCCTTGGTCCATGGACTCCATCAGAGACACAGCAGCTAGCAATATGCTCAAAAGTTTAATAAGAAAGTTGCTCCTAGTTACAACACTGGTAGCCTTCCAACAGAAAGTAAAACAACTGGGGAATCACTCATTCATTAGTAGAATTCTCTCCACCTTCACCTATGGCAGGGACTGACGCCGGGCAGATAAATAATCCCCCCACAGTTTGTCTCTGCCAAATGCAGCGCCCACAGCTGCTAAATCTTTCTCTACTGTTGCATCCCAGTACATTTCCCAGGGAAAACACTGACTCCTCCAGTCTTGAGCGGGAAAGTCCAGTGCAGCCTTTTGGTAGCTTGCTCTTAAGGGGGCAATGAAGGAAGGGGGATAGAGCTCTTCTCCCCCTGATAGATTAGGCCACCCCTGAGGAGCGGAGTTTGGCATTTCCCAGGTAAAACGCTGTTCCTCACTCCTGGCTTGTGTGTGTCTCTCTCTCCTGCTGTGGGGTCTCTATTCATCTCCATGTCTCTCCTCACCCTCTATCACTTTCTACTGCTTTTTATCCAGTGTCCGCCCACTCCCCCCCCATCATCCTCTTCCCCTCCTCCCTCTTCCAGGGGAATCTTATCACAGTGATTTGCCCAGGCCTTGAGCACGTGCCAGCTGGCGTTGCTATTCCTTTGGACTGCTGCTGCTTGCCGCTGCCCTGGCATAGCCGCCAGCCTCTGGAAGGGTGAGGGCACCCTGGCAATGCTGTGATAGGCCTGCAGGATTCTGGGTAAGAGATGGCGAGCCCCACTGATCCCTCACAGTCTGCAATTTATCTTTATTATTTTATCTTTATTTATTTATTTAATTAATTTCTATACCGCCCAATAGCCGAAGCTCTCTGGGCGGTTTACAAAAATTAAAACCAAACACACAATAAAACAATTTAAAATATATAGAACATTAAAACCACAATATAACAATACAACCACAATAAAATCTAGCAGCAGTGCAGGATCTAAATACAGATTTAAAACAGCAAAGATAAAAATTTAGAAAGCTAAAATGCCTGGGAAAATAAAAAGGTCTTCACCTGGCGCCGAAAGGAATACAATGTAGGCGCCAGGCGAACCTCACTAGGGAGCTCATTCCAGAACCGGGGTGCCACAGCAGAAAAAGCCCTCTTCCTAGTAGCCACCCGCCTCACTTCCTTTGGCAGGGGCTCACGGAGAAGGGCCGCTGATGATGATCTTAAGGTCCGGGCAGGCACATATGGGAGGAGGCGATCCTTCAGGTAACCTGGCCCCAAGCCGTTAAGAGCTTTAAATGTTAACACCAGCACTTTGAATCAGGCCCGGAAATGGACTGGCAGCCAGTGCAGCTGGAAAAGTACTGGCGTAATATGAGCTCGCAGGCCAGTCCCTGTTAACAATCTTGCTGCCCTATTTTGGACCAGCTGAAGTTTCCAGACCGTTTTCAAAGGCAGCCCCACGTATAACGCATTGCACTAATCCAGACGAGAAGTTATCAGAGCATGGATCACTGTAGCTAGGCTATCTCTGTCCAGATAAGGGCGTAGTTGGTATACCAGCCTAAGCTGATAAAAAGTGCTCCGTGCCACTGAGTTCACCTGTGCCTCAAGTGACAGTTCTGGATCCAAGAGCACCCCCAAACTATGAACCTGATCCTTTAGGGGGAGTGCAACCCCCTCCAGAACAGGTTGAATACCACCTAGCCGGGCAGAAGAACCACCCACTAACAGTACCTCCGTCTTGTCTGGATTGAGTTTCAGTTTATTGGCCCGCCTCATCCAGTCCATTACCGTGCCCAGGCACTGATTCAGAACAGCCACTGCCTCACCTGGTTTTGATGAGAAAGAGAGGTAGAGCTGGGTGTCATCCGCATATTGATGGCACCTCAGCCCACACCTCCGGATAACCTCCCCCTGCGGTTTCATGTAGACGTTAAACAGCATGGGGGATAAAATAGAGCCCTGTGGAACCCCATGGCACAATTGCCATGGCACAGAGCAATAATCCCCCAGCACCACCTTCTGGAATCAGCCGTCCAAGTAGGAGCGGAACCACTGTAGTGCAGTGCCTCCAACTCCTAACCCAGACAACCTATCCAGAAGGATACCATGGTCGATGGTATCGAAAGCCGCTGAGAGGTCCAGGAGAATCAATAGGGTTGCACTCCCCGTGTCCTTCTCCCGGCAGAGGTCATCCCACAGGGCGACCAAGGCAGTTTCCGTTCCAAAACCAGGCCTGAAGCCCGACTGAAATGGATCTAGATAATCCGTTTCATTCAACAGTGCCTGGAGCTGTCCTACAACCACCAGCTC
Source organism: Heloderma suspectum (assembly GCF_057233095.1). Classification (NCBI taxonomy): domain Eukaryota; kingdom Metazoa; phylum Chordata; class Lepidosauria; order Squamata; family Helodermatidae; genus Heloderma; species Heloderma suspectum. The sequence goes on along the minus strand of NC_139459.1, from coordinate 294,259,705 downwards.
AAGCACCTTGCCCAGGAAGGGGATGTTGGCCACTGGCCTATAATTGTTAACATCCTCTGGGTCCAGGTTAGGCTTTTTCAGAGTGGTCTAATTACCGCCTCTTTTAAAGTGGCAGGCACCACTCCCTCTCTCAAGGGGGAATTTACAACCTCCTGGACCCAGCCGGACAACCCCTCCTTGTTTAATTTAATAAGCCATGAAGGGCAAGGGTCAAGCACACAAGTGGTCGATTGGACTTGGCCAAGCACCTTGTCCACATCCTCAGGCCTCAGTAACTGAAACTCATCCAATAAAACTGGACCAGACGGTGCTCTGAACGCCTCTACCAATGGAACTGCATTAATGGTGGTGTCCAATTCATGACGAATCTGAGCGACTTTATCCTCAAAGTGCCATGCAAACTTGTCACAGCATGCTACCGAGGGTTCCACCGTCTCTCTCCCTGGCCCAGAATGTAACAGGCCGTGAACCACTCGGAAAAGCTCTGCTGGACGACACTGAGAAGATGCAATGCTGGTGGAAAAGAACTGTCTCTTTGCCACCCTCACCGCCACAGAGTAGGCTTGATAGTGGGCTCTTACCTGTGTTCGGTCAGATTCAGCACGAGTTTTCCTCCACCTGTGTTCTAGCCGTCTCCCCTCTTGCTTCATTGCCCTCGGCTCAGGTGTATACCAAGGAGCTGGCCAGGCTCTGCTCAGAGGGAGAGGGCGCTTAGGCGCGATCGTGTCAACCGCCCGAGTCATCTCTGCATTCCACAGAGCGACCTGGGCTTCGACAGGAGCACCAGCCATACTAGCAGGAAAATCCCCAGAGCCCTCTGGAATCCATCGGAATCTATTAATCTCCGGGGGCGGACCATTTTAATAGGTCCCCCACCCTTGCAGAGGGGAAAGGCCGCCAGGAGTCTAAACCTCAGCAGGAAGTGATCTGACCATGACAAAGGGACAGATGTTAATTCCTCCACTTTCAGATCACCATCCTCCTGCCCAGTCGAGAAAACCAGATCAAGCATGTGTCCTTTTATATGCGTTGGGCCAATAACATGTTGGGACAGCCCCATGGTTGTCATGGCGGCCATGAAGTCCTGAGCCGCCCCGGATACAGCGGCCTCGGCATGGAAGTTGAGATCCCCCAGGACCATCATCCTAGGGGTCCTCAACACCAAGTCCGAGACCACCTCCGTCAGCTCAGGCAGGGAGTCTGATGGGCAGCGGGGTGGGCGGTACACCTACAGAATCCCTAATCTGTCTTGGGTACCCAACACAAGGTACAAACACTCAAGATCTGCACTCGAATGAGCAGGAAGCCTGGAGAGGGAGATTGAATTCCTATAGACCACGGCAACCCCCCCTCCCCGACCCTCAAGTCGGTGTTGGTGCTGCACCGAGTACCCAGGAGGACACAGCTGGGAGAGAGTGACCCCGCCCAGTTCCCCCACCCAGGTCTCAGTAATACATGCCAGGTCAGCCCCCTCATCCACAATCAAATCATGGATAAGGGAGATTTTATTTTGGGCCGACCTGGCATTCAGCAGCAGCAGCACCAGACCCGAGGGCAGACTGGTAAGGCTGCCAGGAACCATCAGGCTGGGGGAAGAACCAGAAGAGGGGACAGCTGTAAGGTATCTAGCCCCTCTTCTCCTCAGCTGGCCTGTTAATCCCCCAATGCCATACCTCCCCCTGCCCATGACCACAGTTATGGTGGCACCTCCCCGACCCCCTGAGTTGCCCAATAGTCCTCCCAGGCACATATTAAAAATGTTAGGATATAAAATGCTCAACAGTTTAAAAAAATATAAGAGATAAAAGAGAACAGCAGCTAAGAAGGAGCAGATAAAGGCCACGTTTGCCCCTTTCCCCTTGTCTTTAAAGCTGCTGCCCTCTGCTGCTGCTATTTGCTGCTGGTATTGTGGCTGATGGTGTCTCTGGAGAGGCAGGTGGGTGGGTCCTCAGATCCTACGCGACTCCAAGTGCAACACTAAGTGCGCACTTAGCGTCACACTTGGCGCGACGCTGAGGTGCTGCCTCTGGCAGCCCCGCCTTAAGTACCTGTGGGCGGGGGCAGAAGCAGGCTCAGGATCCTGAGGGGTCATTTTGGACTCCCAGCTGTCCATGAAGGCTCAGGTGTCAGCTGTGAGCCGGACAGTGCTGTACCAACTCCATCTGATACGGCGGCTGCGCCCCTACCTTCCCAACCATCTACTCCCATCAGTAGTACATGCCCTGGTCTCCTCTCATCTAGACTACTGTAATGTGCTCTACGTGGGGTTACCCTTGAAGACGGTTTGGAAGCTGCAGCTGGTACAGAACACGGCGGCTCGCCTGATTAAAGGCAGCCACCGGTGAGATCACATCACTCCAGTGCTGAAGGAGTTGCACTGGTTACCAGTTGTTTTCCGGGCCAAATTCAAGGTGTTGGTTTTGACCTTTAAAACCCTATACGGTTCCAGCCCAGCCTACCTCAAGGAGTGCCTCCAGCAACACCAGACAGGCCGCTTAACAAAGATCAGCTTCGGGTGGCCTTCTCTCTGTCCCATCAGCCAGGACAGCTAGGCAGGTGAGGACGAGAGAGAGGGCCTTCTCTGTGGTGGCCCCCACTCTGTGGAACTCCCTCCCTAGGGAATTCCACCATGCCCCCTCTTTAATGAGCTTCCACCATGCATTAAAAACATGGTTGTTCAGGCAGGCATTTGGGGTGGGTCAGGGTAATTTTAGAAATATTATGTTTTTAATGTAGTATTTTATTGTTTTAAATTGTTCTTTTTGTACATTGCCCAGAGAGGCTGGGTGACCAGCCAGAAGGGCAATTAATAAATTAAATAAATAAATAAATAAATAAATAAATGTGGATCATAGGAACATAGATTTATGCAACTGGAGATACTGGGGGGTGAACCCGGAACCTTCAGCATGCAAAACATGGGGTCTACAAGTATGCTATGATCCCTCCCTGAAATGCTGATCTCCAGCAATCCCAGTACTGCTGCCTTTTCCATGGACTCATCTGAGCTATCTCCGGTTTCAATAAAGGCCAGCAGTTTCCAGGCCTTTGCTTTTGTTCATGAATCCTTTGTTTACAAAATAAAATAGCCAAGTTATAGAAGGGGAATGATCCTTTTAGTTTGTCTAACATTTATTTTGTGTTGGCAGTCACTCATTATTTTGTAAAATGTTTTTCAGTCTCTTGCGTTAGCTGTGGAATAAAATATTGTTAAGTGAAATAGGCCATGTTTTGGAACACAAGATAATTTATTATTCAGAACAGCTAAAATTACACATCAGTTGTTTGCATAGTTACCTAAAATGAGCTTCTGGGGAAAAGTCCTGTGGTCTCTATAAAATTAATTTAAAATGAAGCATATTTAATATGAAAACTATTCCCAATTCATGATTTTCTATAATAAAATTTAAGTTTTCAAAATGAATAAAATTGTACTTTAGATTATACCTATCTGTAGAACATGAGAAACTATGGCATGGATCTGGAATTACACCACTGGAATTTCCGATCTTGTGAACCACCCACAGAGCTTTGGCTGTTGGGCAATATAGAAATGGAATAGATATATCATCACCACCACCACCACCACCACTCTGCTCCCGGGATGCTCCCACTGGAGGAAGAGGAGAGGTGATTTTAACTGAATCCTCCTTCCCATTGTAGCCTCCTTTACGCCCTAAAAAGATACTCTGGAGCATTGAGAGGCTCTCTGGCACAGTGTGGGAGGTAGAGCAGCGGGGATCTGGGGAAAGGGGGAATATGTGAAAATCTTGTGGGAGCCTTTGCTAGATCTTCTGCAAATGGACAAGTTTTTCCATTTACATAAGGGACACTCTCAAACCAAAGCTATGAAAATTGCCTTATAAAGAGTTATATTGAAAGTTGGCTAATGATAACCATTGTCATATGTTATGGCCAACTAAGCCCACTTGCACAAATAACTCATTGGAGCCCTATTCAGGCATTCTGAACCTGAATGTGGCAAACGTGTGAGGACAAGGAGCACTCCGGCCCCACCCCTCTCCATCACATTTGTCGCTCTCAAGTTGTGGAGGGCGACTGTATGAAGAGAGCCTGCTCTATCCATACAGGCTCTCCACACAAGCACGAATGCTCGAATATCAGTGTTCTTGCTTGCATGGGGAGCCTCCATGGATACAGTAAGCCCCCCTCTTCAGACAGTCACCCTGCTTGAATTAAGGGCGATAAACCCAACAGAGGAGAGTGGCGGGCCTGGAGCACCTTTTCTCCTCAAGCATTTGCCCTATTCAGGTTCACAATGCCTGAATAGGGCTCTTAAGAACATAAGAAGAGCCCTGCTGGATCAGACCAAAGGTCCATCTAGTCCAGCATTCTGTTCACACAGTGGCCAACCAGCTGTCTACCAGGAAACCACAAGCAGGATATGAGTGCAACAGCACCCTCCCACCCATGTTCCCCAGCAACTGGTGTACATAGGCATGCTGCCTCTAATACTGGAAGTAGCACATAGCCATCAGGACTAGAAGCCATTGATAGCCTTCTCCTCCAGGAATTTGTCTAACCCCCTTTTAAAGCCATACAAATTGGTGGCCAGCACTACGTCTTGTGGTAGCAAATTCCATAGTTTAACTATGCACTGTGTGGAGAAGTACTTGTACGTTCTGTTATCTGTCCTGAATCTCCCACCAATCAACTTCATGGACTTTTATTTACAGCCACTCAAAACACTTCAAAAGAAATATTAAAGTCTGAAGCCTTAGGAGTCTCCGTACACATACTGTTTTTATTTGCAGACTTAAGATGTTTTAAGTGTAGACTTAAACAGGTTAACTGTGAATGTCGCAGACACAAGTAGCACGCAGGTACCATCTGGAATAGTAGATACCTGCTGAGTGGGAAATCCAGATTTGCCCCTGAATAATGTGCTCTTTGGGAGAACTTCACCTATCTCAGGTGTTTGCCCCAAACCTTTGCATCATCTAATTATGTAGGGGGAAATTCCCAGCACATAACAGGAACAAACCATAAAATTTAACAAATAACATGAACATTTTTAAATTCCATCAAAATTTCAATATATCAACAACAACAACAACAACAACAACAACAGGTGTTGAATCTACACTGCAGATAATGGCCATGATCCATCAATGGGATATTCAGGTGCTTGTATATGGATCATCTCCACTGCTTTCAGCATCCAGCACTTGAGATGGGTAGTGCTCCTGCACTGTGTGTGTGTGTGTGTGTGTGTGTGTGTGTTTGTGTACCACTGAACAGAAGGGACAGAATTCAGTTCAAAACTGTCACTCCTCTCCAAAAGGAATGGGTGCTTATCATGTGTTCAAGATAAAAATGTTGGAGTAGGGAGACCTGTTTATGATCAGCAGTGTGGATACAGCTATCTACTGCACTCATGGGTCTGAATATAAATATAGTCAACTTGAATATAAAGCAAATATCTACAAAATAAATGTTAAACACTACCATAATGGTCAGATCCCACCTCTGAACATAAGGCTGTAAGATACATGAAATGGATTGCAACACTGTAAGTGATATTTCTAAGCAGCTTCTATAATCAATCACAATATGAAATGTCTGAACAAAAAAGAAAAAAAACTATTGTTGTTATTTCATGAAATAAAAACTATCTAGAAAAACCAGCCACAGCAGAGGGAAAGCTTATAAGTCCAAGGGCTGGATCTTGATTTAGAATAGACCCATCTATGGTAGTTAATAACTAACTTAAATCCCACTGATTTTAATTGGTTGGGGCTCCTTCACACTGAGCTTTTATCCTGGGATTGAGATTGCTCCTTTACGGAAGTTTGCGGGCTGTTTACATGACGCCGTGATCATTCAAGGTGTCTTCTGCACTAAATGCCCTTTGTTCCATTTTTAAAGAGATCGCTGATAATGAGCTATCAAATTAACCCCCTGTGTTCCGCTTCAGTTTCCTCCGTGAAAAGAGTAAAAGCTGCAAGAAGAGGAGCGAGATCAATGAAAGAGAATGGAAGACTCAAATACGGGGAGAAGGAGAGGGAAGGGGGTGGGGGGGAAAGAAGCATTTGAAAATGGGAGTTGTGATCCTGCATTTAAAATGGAAGCAGAAAGCCCCGTTTAAATACAGGATTTTAGGCTGGTATAGAGATGCCACAAGTCTGGATCCAACACCAGAAGGTCTGCATTCAAGAACACACTTTTGAAACCAAGTTTGATTTCCTCTTGCTGGACTATTTAATACTATAAAATACATTCTATTGTTATATTTGCCGCTTGCAGATTTGCAAAAAAATAATTAAACAGAAGCTTATCCCATCCTTTTATCTCTTTTCTGCAATTGGTTTACAAGTGCTAATATCTGGTTAAACTGCAAAGTCATCGCTGATGTAATGCATTTCTGACCCACACCCTGTTCTTTCCATTTCCTATTAAGCAAAATACTGCCCACACTGGCTAAAATGTGAGGCTAAAGTTGAAATGTGAATTGTCTCGGACAACAGCTGTAATGGGCGTTTGCCCTCTTAAAACTTCCTAGCAACTCCTTTCTCCACAATCTTTCCCCTTTTGCTAAAGCAAACCCCAAAGGGAACTCTTTGATATCATCCTTTGGCACATGTCAGAGTCATAGCCTCTGGCTGCCTCTGGTGCTCATCACTGACATGAGGAGAAAGATGCCCAAACAGCAGCAGCATCGCACCGAAACACCCCCACACACATTCCATTGGGATCATCAGGGTGAATCTACGGAGCAGTAGTTAAAGATGTTAAATAGTCTGGAAAAGGGCAGGGGTGCTGGTTGACTGATTTATCCATCCATTAATTAGATGCACATTAACCCCACTTTTCCATACAAGATATTCAAAGTGGCTTACAAAATCCATTTACAAATGAGTGAGAGTGGAATAGATCTAATTCACAACGAGCATGTCTACACCAGCCTAAAATCTTGCATTTAAAAAGGGGCTTTCTGGTTCCATTTTAAATGCAGGATCACAATGACTCCCTTTTTCACATGCTTCCTTTTCCCCCACCCCCTTCCCCCATCTTCTCCCCATATCTGAGCCTTCCATTGATCTTTCATTGATCTCGCTCCTCTTCTTGCCGCTTTTCCTCTTTTCACCGAGGAAACTGAAGCAGAACACAGTGGGGTAATTTGATAGCTCATTATCTGCAATCTGTTTAAAAATGGAACAAAGGGCATTTAGTGCAGGAGATGCCCTGGAGGGTCACGGCAGGGTCACGGCATCATGTAAAGAGCCCACAAACTTCCGTGAAGGAGCCATCTCAATCGCAGGACAAAAGCTCTGTATGAAGGAGCCCTTCATGTGGTTTTGAGTGCTTTAGGAACAGCCCTGTTTCCTCCACAAAGTCTGTTTGGCCAATGCTGCTTTTGCCCCATGGCCCAGGACAAGGTGACGTGATCCCGGCAATACTTGCAGTGCTGCTCCTGAGCTCCCCCTCTCCATCTTCCTTGGCAGGAGGGTGTTTTAGCAAAGCTGTAGAATGTCAACAGCAGATATCCCACAATAAACTGATGGGACAGTGATGGTAAACTGTTCACCATCACTGTCCTGCAGATTACAAATTCATTATTTGTCCTGCCCCAGAGTGAAGTACTGAACATTAACATGAAAGCCTAAAATTTAGAATTTAAAAACAGGCTTGGATTTTTTTTTTTTTAATTGAGTTCAATTCCATTTCATTCTTCTTGACAATTTAACAAAAGGTGTGATTTAAAATTCATGGGATTGGATCCAGAATTAGTCATACTTAGAGTAGACCCATTGCAATCAATAGTATTTAAGTTACTCATAATTTAAGTGCCGTAGATTTCAGTGGGTCCACTCTAAGTATGACTAAATCTGGATCCAACCTATGTACAGCAGGTGCTCTAATATGCTTTTTATTTTCAAATATTTTCTCTCAGGTTCTTTAGCTTTCAAAGGATTTATATTTGGCTAATGTAGGCATTCCACTGAATGGATTTAATAGTTTTATGTTTCCCTATGGGAAACACTATTGGGAAACACCACATGTGCAATGTACAGGAAAATGGACTCAGCCTATCTCACCACCAATCAGTACCTAAAGAAAGATCCCATCTCATGCTCATTTGGCCTTATCCACTTATCATCAGTCACAGGAGATCAGATAGCTTTAATTTAAGAACCCATTCCACATATTGCTTCCATTAATTCGGTTTGTGGTGACTGAGCTGGAACCCAACCATGGATTGAGTTCAGGCTCTCCTGGTTGTCACAACATATCTGCACACCTCTTAAAAGCCCCATAAAGCCAATGTATTAAAACAGCACATTTCCACTTCCATAAAGCTATATCATTGCTTCACTGATCTAAAACAAAGGAAAGGAAAGAACAATTGTAATTCATAGGTTATAACTCAGTCAGGAATAAAAATTCTCTTTGGGCTGAGACCTGGCACAAGGCATGATTTCAAGAAGAAAGCTGGGCAGAAATTTCCATTGGTTCCATGAGTTACATGCAAGGATTTGGTATTGCTGTCATTTTTGTGTATGCTACTATCAAAGTAGAGACAACCTAGCACACTTTTTTGCAAGGTTGCAGGATCCAGAAAGGGTTTCTATGGCATTTATTATTTTATGTTATTAAAATATTTATGCCCTTCCCTTTGGTCTTGAAAAATACACCCAAGGCATCTAATGATCAGCTTAAAATCAGCAGCAAAGCATTCAAATGCCTTAAAAGAAATACTGATTTATTAATTTATTAAAGAATGTATAAACAACTCCACATCGAGAGATATCGGAGTGGTGTACAATAAATCAAAACACAAAATACAAAAAGTTACAGTAAAAGCAAATAGCAAGTTAGACAGGATAACAAGCACAATAGAGAAGTCATCGTCAGACTGGCAGAATCCAAAGTCATGGTGTGTCGTTATGGTCAAACAAGCCTCCCGTCCCCCACAATGCTGAACAAAAGAGAGATGTGTTTACTGCTCAGTGGAAAGCCAGTAACGGTTGGAACTAGGCTGGCCTCCCTTGACAGGGTAATCCACAACTTTGAACTTTGCAGAAAACTTTGCCCTACGTAGATGGGGGGACATGGAGAAGGGCTTCTGATATTAAGCTAATTAGGCTGACCATATTTCCTTGAGACAAAAACGGGATATTGGGATGACAAAAACGGGATGGATCAAACTGAATGTAGGGCAGAAAGAATCTCTATGGGCGGAATGATGGTAGAAATAACAGTAAGACTCACCCTCCTGGCTCCCACATGCTGAATGGGGCTTAGCGACCGCCTCTTGAATTCCCCGCAACATTTATATTAAAACGACGGGACGGTCGGGAAATATGAAAAAAATGGTACTGTCCCATTTAAAATGGTACGTATGGTCCTGGAGATAAGCAGGAGTAGACATGTTCCTTGAGACATCCTGGCCCCAGACAGTTCAGGATCTTAAAAGTCAAACCTAGCCATTTGAATTGGGCCTGCATGGAGAAATGCTGCGTATGTAACTGTTTATGTTTTGTTATGTTCAAAAACTTTTTTGTGAACTTTTTGAAGCTATAGTGTAACTGAGTAGGCCAGAGGTCTAGCTTTGTTACCATGTGTGGAGCCTTAAACAGTTGTGGTTGCCCTGGTTACAGTGGCCATGAAGGGAGGCTTCAGGCTGTTTAAAACGTCTAGGGCAGGAGAAGGAAACCTTTGGCCCACAGGCAGGGGTGGGCTTAGGGGTGGGCAAGCTGGGCCTGGGGTGCCGAGCTGAGCTGGGTGCCAAGGTGAGCTGAGGGGGGACACCAAGATGAGATGAATGGGGTGTCAAGCTGAGCTCAGTGGCTGTGTTTTTTTAATGTACTGTCTGCAGTGAGCGAGGGTGGCAAAAAGGAAGCATCTGTAACATAAAATCATAGATAGGGATGTACAAATCCCTTACCTTGCTCCACTGAGGGGTATCTGCGGTGGGGGGGAGGCGCTCCGTCCCTCCCCCCGGAATCCTCCCTGGCTGGCTCTGGGGCAACTCGGCGGAGCCGCCAGCCGGGCCTGCCCGCAGCCAGACTTCCATCCACTGCTGGGCTGCAGCTGCACTGGCCACAAATGGCGGCCGCAGCCCGGCAGCGGCCGGAAGATGACCCAGAGCTGCCGCCGCCACCAGGTAGGCTCCGTCCCAGGGGGATTCTACAGGGTGGCGGGGTGGATTGCTCCATTCCGCCACAGACTCGGGGTGGGGCAGATTCTAAAGAATCTCGCCTTACTGGAGTCCATGGCAGAATTCTCCAACATCCCTAATCATAGAATAGGAGTGTGGGAAGGGCCCATTGAGGACCATTGAGTCCAACCCCGTGCTCAATGCAGGAATCCAAGTCAGAGCATCCCTGACAGATGGCTGTCCAGCCTCGTCTTGAATGCCTCCAGTGTGGGAGAGCCCACCACCTCCCTAGAGAATTGGTTCATTGTCCTATTGCTCTAACAGTCAGGACGTTTTTCCTGATGTTCAGCCGGAATCTGGCTTCCTGTAGCTTGGGCCCATTATTCCGTATCCTGCATTCCGGGATGATCGAGAAGAGATCCTGGCCTTCCTCTCTGTGACAACCTTTCAAGTACTTGAAGAGCGCTATCCTATCTCCCCTCAGTCTTCTCTTCTCAAGGCTAAACATGCCCAGTTCTTTCAGTCTCTCTTCATAGGGCTTTGTTTCCAGCCTCCTGACAATCTTTGTTGCCCTCCTCTGAACCCTCTGCAGCTTGTCTGCATCCTTTTTAAAATGCAATGCCCAGAACTGGACGCAGTACTCCAGATGAGGCCTAACCAGTGCTGAGTAGAGGGGAACTAGTACTTCCCGGGATTTGGAAGCTATGCTTCTATTAATGCAGCCCAAAACAGCATTTGCCTTTTTTGCAGCCATACCACATGGTTGGCTCATATTCAGCTTGTGATCTACAACAATTCCAAGATCCTTCTTGCTTGTAGTATTGTTGAGCCAAGTATGCCCCATCTTGTAACTGTGCATTTGGTTTCTTTTTCCTAGGTGCAGAACTTGGCATTTATCCCTATTAGATTTTATTCCTTTGTTTTCTGCCCAGCGTTCCAGTCTATCCAGATCACTTTGAATTTTGTTTCTGTCTTCCAAGGTGTTAGCTATCCCACCCAATTTTGTGTCATCTGCAAAACTGATCAGCATTTCCTGTACCTCCTCCTCCAAGTCATTAATAAAAATGTTGAAGAGCACTGGGCCCAGGACTGAGCCCTGCGGTACCCTGCTCGTTACCTCTCCCCGGTTTGAGAAGATCCCATTGATAAGCACTCTTTGAGTCCTATTCTGTAGCCAACTGTGGATCCACCTGAGAGTTGTTTCATCTTGCCCATTTTGAGCTAGTTTGCTCATCAGGATATCATGGGGTACTTTGTTGAAAGCTTTGCTGAAGTCGAGGTATATTATGTCCACAGCATTCCCACAGTCCACAAGGGAGGTTACCTGATGAAAAAATGAGATCAGATTTGTCTAGCAGGATTTGTTCTTGACAAATCCATCTTGGCTTCAAGTAATCACTGCATTGTTTTCAAGGTGCTTGCAGCTTAATTGCTTTAAAATCTGCTCCAGAATTTTCCCAGAGATTGATGTCAGACTGATTGGTCTGTACTTCCCAAGTTCCTCCTTTTTTAAGATAGGGACAACATTATTTATTAAATTTATTAATCGCCCATCTGGCTGGTCACCCAGCCACTCTGGGCAATGTACAGAGTGTATAACAGAACAGTTTAAAACAATAAAATTCTACAGTAAAAGCATATTTCTAAAAAATACCCTAACCCACCCCAAATGCCTGCTTGAACAACCACGTTTTTAATGTGCGGCGGAAGCTCATTAAAGATGGGGCATGGCGGAGTTCCCTAGGGAGAGAGAGTTTCACAGAGTGGGGGCCACCACAGAGAAGGCCCCCTCCCTCATCCCCACCAGTCTAGCTGTCCTGGCTGATGGGACAGAGAGAAGGCCATCCAAGGCTGATCTTGTTAAGCGGCCTGTGTGGTGTTGCTGGAGGTGCTCCTTAAGTTAGGCTGGGGCGGAGCCATATAGGGTTTTAAAGGTCAAAACCAACACCTTGAATTTGGCCCGGAAAACAACTGGTAACCAGTGCAACTCCTTCAGCACCGGATTGATGTGATCTCACCGGCGGCTGCCTTTAATCAGGCAAGCTGCCGCGTTCTGTACCAGCTGCAGCTTCTGAACCATCTTCAAGGGTAACCCCATGTACAGCGCATTACAGTAGTCTAAATGAGAGGAGACCAGGGCATGTACTACTGATGGGAGCAGATGGTCGGGAAGGTAGGGGCACAGCCACCATATCAGATGGAGTTGGTACAGTGCTGTCCAGCTCACAGCTGACACCTGAGCCTCCAAGGACAGCAAGGACTCCAAAATGACCCTCAGGCTGCAGAGCTGGTCTTTCAAGGGTAACCGTACCCCATTCAACACCAGGGCAACATCCCCCAGCCTCCTCTTGTCTCCCACCAAAAGTACCTTAGTTTTGTCAGGATTCAGCTTCAGCTTATTCCTCCCCATCCAGCCACTCACCATCTCCAGACATTTGGACAGGGATTCTACGGCCAACCTTGGTAAAGATTTGAACAAGAGGTAGAGCTGCGTGTCATCCGCATATTGATGACACCACACCCCAAACCTCCTGGTGATAGCCCCCAGCGGCTTCACATAGATGTTAAATAGCATCGGGGGGGGGGATGGAACCCTGTGGCACCCCACAAGTGAGCGGCCACGGGTCCGAAACCTCCTCTCCCAGTGCTACCCTCTGGTACCTGCCGGAGAGGAAGGATACGGTGTCTTCAATGCCCAACCCCTCCAGGCGGTCCAGGAGTATACCGTGGTCAACGGTATCAAAAGCCGCTGAGAGGTCGAGGAGAACAAGGAAGGGGCATTCGCCCCTATCCAGAGCCTTCCTCATATCATCCACCAAGGCGACCAAGGCGGTTTCTGTCCCATGCCCAGACATTAGCCCTCCTCCAGTCATCTGGCACTTCACCCGTCCTCCATGATTTGATTTTTCAAAGAGAATAGACAGTGGTTCTGAGAGCCAGTTCCTTTATTACTCTAGGATGCAGTTCATCTGGCCCTGGAGATCTGAACTCATTCAAAGTAAATAGGTGTTCCTTGACCATATGCCTATCAATCTCAAGCTGCAATCCTGCCCCTTCAGCCTGTACTTCGCCTTTGCCAGGGGGGTCATAGACCCTCTTTCGGGAGAAGACCGAGCCAAAGTAGGAATAGAGAACTTCTGCCTTTTCTTTGTCATCTGTTATCATTTTGCCATCCTTCCTTATTTAATAGTTGAACTACCATTTCTTTCCTCTGTCTTTTACTATGTAACCTTTCTTTCAAGCTTCTACAGGTTGTTTGGGTACTAACTAAATACATGATCTTCCTTAAGTTAGCTTTAAAATATGTTTTTTTTCAGTTTCCACTTTGATGTCATTCATAGGGATGTACAAATCCTTTACCTGGCTCCGTGCAGGGGCATCCGTGGGGAGGGGGAAGGCGCTCCGTCCCTCCCCCCAGAATCTTCCCCAGCCGGCTCCACTTCGTGGTGGCTTCGCAGAGCCGCCGGCCACAGCCGGAGTTCCAGCCATGGCCGGGCTGCTGCGGCCGCAAATGGCAGCTGTCGTAGTGGCCGCCATTTGCGTCCTTGCTAACAGCCATGATAGGCTACGTAAGTATTTATATAGCCTATTACGGCAAAGAGCAGGGGCCAAATGGTGTAGCGGCTGCCATTTGCGTCCCTGTTCTTTGCCATGATAGGCTATGTAAATACTTACATAGCCTATCACGGCTGCAAGGTCGCAAATGGCGGCCGCAGCAGCCTGGCTGGGGCCGGCTGGGAGACCAGCCGCCGGAGCTGCTGCCGCCGCCTCATCCACCCCAGGTAAGTTCCATCCCGGGAGGATTCCGCGGGGTGGCAGGGGGCAGGAGGCCGTTCCACCATGGATTCCGGGGGGCCGGATTCTAAAGGATCCGGCCTCACTGGCATCCGTGGCGGAATTCTCTGCCATCCCTAGTCATTCGTGCTGGGTAAAAATCAGTGGAACACAGCTTTACTTCGAGGCAATGGTGCCAAGCACTTAGAACTTTAAATACTGTAAGCACTATATAAATAATAATAAAATAAAGCCAAAATCTGTAAGAGGTCAGCTGGATATCTTTTTTAGTTATAACTTTTCTTTATTATTTTTAAAGAAAAAATAGTGGATATTCTAAAATGAAGAATGCTTACCAAAAGATAGGAACTGCTAGAAAACAAAAACAAAAAATATTACAAGTAAAACCTGTGATAGTTCTGCTGTGTTACATAGTGTACTGCCACTGCTCAGAAGGTGGTTTTTCAAACTTTGGCTTGTGCAAACTGTAGCACGGTCGCAGAAAGATGAAGGTTTCAAGCAACGTTGTTCTTGATGCATATCACACCTGCACCAGGCCCCATAAATCCTCTGGGTGGCCCTGAAAAATTGACGGGGGGGGGCACCAAAGGCACTCCTCGCCCAAGGCACTATTTATCCTAGGGTAAACCCTGCCCACAGGCCTAATCCAGCTGCTCTCGTACCCAATCCGGCCCACTGAGAGCACTCTCCACAGGTCCCTGCCCTTTCCCCTTCCCTCCACAAGCCTGTCCTCCTCCCCAAAACTCACCCCGAGGGCAAGCGGCACAAAGGAAATACCTTTGTTATCGCCAATCAGAGATTAGAGATAAGATGGGGATTCCCCTGCACAACTTCACACACCAGTCATGCCTGATCAGCCTGTGAACAGCGCAAGTAGGAGAAGCCTGACTTGGCTTGGGCTTGCAGGAGTCAGCTCTTGCAAGCCCTGGCTGAGTCCCTTTCTCTGCAGAGAGGGCATGGAGCTCCATGCTTCTTTCTGCATGGAGAAAAAAAAAATAAGTGGGTGGGGTGATGGTGACTGGTGTCATGGGAGGGGAGGGACTTCTTGGTGGTGAGGCCCTGACCCTTTGACATCATTGGGCCCACTGGCTTGGTAGAAGAGAGTAATCCGGCCCCCAGACCCAAAGTGGTTGCCCTGCCCTGGTGTACGGGAAGAAGTTACCCTGTTTTGATTTGTCAAAAAAGATGATTGGCAGGTAGAGGTCCCATAAGGAACATCATTAGTGAAGCGATACAAAAGAAGAAGAGAGGAGACAGTTAGAGACTGTCAGGGACAGTCAGAGAGTGAGTGACAGGGAGCTGGAGTTACTGGTGGTTAGCTGAAGGGAGCGGTGCTCAGAGTTGGGAAAAGAAAAACCCAGTCTGAGAAAACTCTTCTGGAGGGAAACCTGCAATCCAGAGCAGGCAGCTGTAGAGAGCAGGAGGCTAGGCAGTGAGATTGTGGTGATAATTCAGGCAGGCAACATTGCCCAGCACCCTCAGAGGGGATTCGGCTAGAGGTCTGGCCAGAGGGAGCTTCAGCAAGTGATCTCTGATACTGTATTATCATCCCAAGAGCCAGAGGCAAGAGGAAGACCTCAAGGCAGAGGAACGCTGCTGTACAGCATCCATTTCTGGTTGTGACGGATTAGCTGGGGTGAAGTTTAGGTAAATTGGATCTGGGGGGAAAGATATTGAAAGCTGATTAGTAAGGAAGACTCTTTATTAAGCACAGTAACCAGAGATATTTAATGTAAGTATGTTTATGCATTCCAATCCTCAAATTCGAACAACACCCTTATGTCAAAATATCCCTCAATAAACCTCTTAGTTCAATAGTTCATACTGTCTAGTGTTGTTGCCCATCTCATGGCTAAGCCTCTTATACCAAGCTACTAGGAAGTTTTAAATTATTCCAAGAGGATACTTGGAAGCAGAAAAGGGTCAATTTTCTGAATAACAGTGGGAGGGAATTCCTTAGGACCTGAAATACAAACATTTCTAAGAATAAAAATAATGAATGCCTTTTTTAAAAAAGAGAAGAAAAGGGTGATGAGTAGGGATGTACAAAACCACTTACCTGTTTCGGAAGTGGCATCCACAGGGGGGGGGAGGCACTCCATCCCTTCCCCTGGAATCCTTCGCAGCCAGCTCCACTCCACGGCAACTCCGTGGAGCTGCCGGCCAGGTGCATCCGCAGCCAGACATCCAGCTGCGGCAGGTCTGCGGACGCAAATGGCAGCTGGCATAGCGGCTGCCATTTGCATCCCTTCGCTGAGCCGTGATAGGCTACGTAAATATTTACGTAGCCTATCATGGCAAAGAGCAGAAATGCAAATAGCGGCTGCTACGCCATTTGTGTCCCCGCTTTTGCCATGTTAGGCTACGTAAATATTTACGTAGCTTATCATGGCTCAGCAAAGGGATGCAAATGGCGGCCGGCGTAGCGGCCGCCAGTTGTGGCCGCAGCCTGGCAGAGGCCAGAGCCACTGCTGCCGCCAGAGCCGCCGGAGCCGCAGCCAGGTAGGCTCCATTTCGGGGGGCTTCCGTGGGGTGGTGGGGCAGGTTGCTCCATTCCGCCATGGATTCCAGAGGGCCAAATTCACTGGAATTCAGCCTCCCTGGGATCCATGGCGGAATTCTCTGACATCCCTAGTGATGAGGGAGCGGTTTCCTTCACAGCCTGGAAACTGGTAACTCATGAAGATGGAACAATAGTGGAATAATATACTCAGCATGTCTCACTCTATAGTAGCTAATACTCTGGGCTAGAGATGTACAGATTTTGTTAAGTCTGTTCCATCTGTGTTTCACGGAGCGTCAGGCATCCTTCGGTCTGTCATCCATTCATTGACGGATTTGGATTTTTTTTTCCCCCCCTTCAGAAAAGTATGCAAAAGTGTCTGCAACAATTTATGGAACTTTCACTGGCACATAACACTTTGCGTATTTTTCTTAGCTCAGGGTACAATCAGTGAGCAGAGTGCACAAAAAAGATTGCTACATAGCAGAGGCTGATATAAGAGATACATACAATGTCGTGTGTAGGTTTTCAAAAAGAAAAATGGAGTATATGTTGGGATAGTTTCCAGCAACTTTTGTATTTTTGTGTGACTAAATTTGCATACAATTTTGGAAACTTAAAAAAACTGGTCCACAAGGCTGCGCAACTTGAAAAAGCCAGCCTGCTATGGAATCCAGAGTCTGGATTCATTGAAATCCAAACTCACTTGAATCCGTTGCCAGTTTCTCCAGCATCCCTATCCTGGGCAGCTACATTTTGAACAAAGGCAGCCTCACATAGCTTGCATTACACAGTACAATCTGGATGTTACGAAGACATGAATGACAGAAGCCAGGTCTCTATAAGCATAACATTAAAGATCTTTCTTTGATTTCAGATTGTTATCCCTTCCTTTATTCCCACAACTACTTTTCCTGGTTCTTAGAAAAATAAAAATATTGCTGTTAAAACCTTCGCTAAGCATTCGACCAAATATGGAAACTTAAGATAATGGGGAATTTATATATCATGTAGATTCTCTAAAACATAATACATGGCCAAGCGTATAAATAGTAAGGATGCAACCCTATACACACTTACCTGGCAGTATCCATGGAGCTCAATAGAGCTTACCTTTCAGTAGACATGTGCATAGGATTGCACTGTTAGTACAATAACATTAGGGAAGGGTCTTGATTCATATGAACATATGACACTGCTTCATATGGAGGTAGACCACTGGTCCAACTAGCCCAGTATTATTTACTCTGACTAGCACCATCTTTATAAGGTATCCATCCTTGTTTGCTGAGATCTTCCTAAGCTGAGACAGCATGTTTCAGTACAGCTTATTCTGTTAATGCAACATGATTCACCATGTGCCAGGTCTGGGGAGTTTCCAGTAAGTACAATGGAAATTGTGACTCCACTAGTCTGAGTTTCACCCAGCTCTTCCTTTGATTTCTTTCATGGAGTACAAAATATATCTGAAATTTAGCTGCAGTACATTTTGATCATGTGATACTTGACCTTTTATAATGATATTGTGGATATCACCTTATAACTTGCAGCAGCAACATACTATGTTGGGTTTTTGCAGAACGTTCCCTAAATTTCATATTGCTATAAATCTAATGTCATTCTTCCTGCAGGTTGAAAAATCCAAGTGTAACCCATGGGAGGTGAGTCATTTCCCCAAACGCTTCCATTCTGTTGCAGCTGCAGCTTTCCCAATCTTCAGTTGCACTTAGTGAAAGAGAAAGATTCATTTAAGCAACTTTAATCACACTATCTGGTAAATGAAAAATGCTTTATAGGAGAAGTTAAATATTCTTATTCAGTCTCATATGGCAGTTGAATAATGACATTAGTGATGTAAATATTAAAGGCCGGGGGGAAACATACGTGATCTCTATGCTATATTCAACACTGGGGTGCAGAAATTGTTCACTATGACCTCTTTCAATGGATCAGAGGTCATTAGAATCACACAGATTCATCATCTCAAGTAACTGGTCCCCAATCATGTACAATTTGCATCAATCCTGAACACAGCACAAATTCCAAGGAAGTATTCCTGGAAAAATATATTACATAAATGGGACATACGCTTGCAACACCAGATAGCAATCTCACATCTGCTGTGTTTACAACAAGCCAGCTTTCAAGCACTTTGGGGATATGATTCATTAAAAACAAAAAAACAAAAGAAGACACACCCCTGCACTTCTACTTCTGATGTTAAGAAAGATCTTTATTGTAGAAAAGGTTATTTTTGAACTGGAAGAATGCAAAATAGATAGCTCAGCAATGTTGTTACTGATCTATTATAAAAAGCCAATACTTTCTCAGCATTTGTGAAGTAAAGTTGGTTTGAGGTAACTCCCATTGATTGGACCCAGTGGTACTTACTCCTAAGTCAATGAAATATACAACAGTTTGGGCTTCAAGTTTAATGTTAGCATTATACCTATTGTCTGTGGATTACAAAATTTGATGAGATTAAAAAAAAAGAAACAGTTCATTTTCTTTGGGGCATTTTTAAAAGAAATGAGTTGATTGCTAAAACACAGAACTGTACATATTTCCCTTTTTCTGCACTTTGTAAATGTGTAATACATAATTACATATTAAACTGTTGGCTTTACTTTCTTGATCACATGATAAACTAAAATGACAATTGGCTCAACAGATAAAGGATGTGCAGGCAGTCTTTGCTTTGCTTGCATCATGTGGATAAGCTGTCCTAAACTCATATTGCTCATCTGCCCAGCTGAAATAATATGCAGACCCATGTGAACCAAGTGGGCACATTTTCCCTCCTTCTGTTTGCAAATAAGAAAGAACAAAATTCAAATAGCAATGCCCAGCTCATGAAAGGCAGCTTGAGAACATCAGCAAAGCCTTGACCAAGGTCATGGGTGTGGGTTGCACTGGAGTTATCATGGAGTGCAGCTAAAAAAAAAAAGTAAAAAAGACACCTTTCCACTTAAAGAAGTTTACATTTTCATGCTCGTGCTATGCAGATTAAGCCAGCACAATGTTATTTTTATATAACCTGATGAGAGTTTTATGTAACTTGATGATAAACATTGTATATCATCTCAGCTTCAGTGTATTATACATTAATTTTTGTACACAACTTTTTTTAGCCTTAGATTTCCATATCTATGAATATTAATTTCAGGGTCAAAAGTATCAGATACGGCTTTAAGTCCCTGGAGATTAATCAGGCTATATCAGTATGAGGATATAAATGTCTGTTGTCATACTTCATCATAACTATTATTCATTTACAGCTCACCACAATTGGCTCATTTCTGGATTTCTTAGTGGCTTATTCTCTTTCCCTTACCTTGCTCCAGCAAGGGAGAGCTTCATCGCAGCTGATGGGCATGTGTTTCAGCAGTGCAATGCTCATCAAGGCCCCACTGAACTCATCCAGTACCATTAGTCAAATGCAACATGGGCAATGGCAGTTTGGGGGCCTACCTCTGTGGTTTCCCCCCCCCCATGGTACTTCCAAAACTATGGGGGCTGGATATGTACTACAGCAGTTCAAAAAGAATGGTTGGTAGTTAGATGGAAACTAAAGAATACTTTGTTCTCAACTGTTAGCACTTCCAAAACCTGCTTTCACCAATTTTGGGTGAAGTCCCAGTCTGCTCCTCTGTTTGAATGTTTTACGATCCAGGGCTATTCTCCAGCACCTAGGAAAACTGTCTGCACAATCTGCCTCTCCAAGGTGGACTATTTCCTTCAGAAATCATCTCCATCTTTCTGGGCAAGCATCTCTTGCTTTTCTCTGTTTTTCCGTCACTTATTCTGTGCTTTGGTAGCACCATAGTAACAACAGTACTAGTGCAACATGATTTGGAAACCATTTGGTACACGTGAACCTGAAATGTAAGCAAGATCACGCAGAATGATATAATCTGCTGATCGTGCTCCTCAAGCATCCAAAGGGTGTAATTCAGTGACTATTTGCATGGGTGGATTTCAATAGACCTATACTTCTCACTTGGATAAAGATAATTGAGCTACCAAATTGTCAGAATATGGCCTTCATCTGAATGGGAGATTTGCAGGTATTTTATTTCTATTCACAAGTTAACTGTAGAGTAGCTTGTTGTTGTTTATTCGGTCAGTCGCTTCCGACTCTCCGTGACTTCATGGACCAGCCCACGCCAGAGCTTCCTGTCGGCCATCGCCACCCCCAGCTCCCCCAAGGTCGAGCCCATCACCTCCAGAATATCGTCCATCCACCTTGCCCTTGGTCGGCCCCTCTTCCTTTTGCCTTCCACATTCCCTAGCATCAGCATCTTCTCCAGGGTATCCTGTCTTCTCATTATGTGGCCAAAGTAGAGTAGCTAGCTTGCTCAAATACTAGCACACCAAGGAATCTCCACAGTATTTAAATTATTTGCCTTTGAGCATTGTTCTTCTCAACATGATGTGAATCGTTATATCCAATGCAGCAGGATTCTGCTCAAGATTGATGGTCTTTGCTCAGTTCCATCATAAACCTCTGAACCCATGACATGAAAGTAGCCTTGACATTTTCCGAAATGTTCTATTCTTGTCTCAGGAGAGAGATCTATAAGGAGTAAAGGCATGAAAAATGGCTTCCCCAACATCTTTATTGGAGAAGAAAGAAAAAGAGCACAAGGCAGATAGAGCAACAGTAATGATGTACAGTATATCTTCGCTCTTCTACAAAAGTGGAGTGGGGAGGAGGGAAGAACGAAACTAGCTCTGAGCTGGCACACATGGGTATATAAAGGAACTAAACTTGTAGAGCAAAGCCCAGAGAAACCATCTACTAGCAGGAGAGGAGGCAGGGCTGTATGCTTTCATGCGCTTCAGCTGCCAAATGCCATTAACAGAGAGCAAACAGCATCAGAGTGGAATATTTTCTTTCCATTAAAAATACAGCAGCGTTGCAATCTGTTGCTTACATATATAAATGTCAGTACAGAAATTCATGGCAACAATTGCTCTCTAAACTTATTTGCAAGATAGACTTGTAATATTCAGGAGATATACCAGCAACTGTGGACAAGAGGTATGCAGTCGGAACTTAAGCTTGGATAAGCAATGGCACAATATAGTTGTATACAGAATATTGAGCATTGTAGGTGAGCCTTTTAAAGTGGTGTATGTGGGTTACTGGCATCACGCAGTGGGCAATTTATTTATACATATATTTATTAATACAATCTATATTAATAAGTTATGTGTCTACAAAATTCACATGCAGAATCATATCAAGCTTGACAGAGTCATGCACTTAACTTTACCAGTTGCTAGTTTAGCATCCTGGGTTGACCAACACAGTTGGTTTCATGGTAGAAAAGAAGACAGCATATGGTTAGATCCAGACTTAACCATGCATAGAGTGGAGCCACTGAAATCAGTGGACTTAAATTAATCATGAAAATAAGTCCTCTTGATTTCAATGTGACTATTCTAAGCATAATTAACTCTAGATCCAACTCATAGATTAACAGCCTACCACTAAACTGGTGCCCTCCACGTGTTTTAGACTACAACTCTCAGTTTTCCTGACCATTGGCTATGCTGCCTGGGGCTGATGGGAGTTAAAGTCCAAAAGATCTGAAGGGAACCAAGTTGGGGAAGGTTGGAATATTACTCATTCCCCTTCCCCTTGTATGAGTATATCCCGCCGAAAACATCAGCCAGATGTTATTTGGCAGTGGTGTAAGCTATACCACTGACATCAACAGAATGAAGGTTTTAACCACTCAGCTTTGTTTCAAGAAGTTTATCCTTCTTTTAAAATAAAGTGTGGAGCCATAGTCCATGGGTTCATAGAATCATAGAATAGTAGGGTTGGAAGGGGCCTACAAGGCCATCGAGTTCAACCCCCTGCTCAATGCAGGAATCCCAGTCAGAGCATCCCTGACAGATGGCTGTCCAGCCTCCTCTTCAATGCCTCCAGTGTGGGAGAGCCCACCACCTCCCTAGGTAATTGGGTTTTGTAACATTTGTCTCTCCTATCAGCTTTGTACACCTCCATTCTATTCAGACTAAAAGAAGTTATGTCATTTTAATATAAAACTCTGGCAGTGAATTGTTAAGGCAAATGAAAGAAAATGAATGGAATGCTTAATGCCTTTTTAAAGAAGTTGCTAGCTGTATGACCAAAATCTGAACATTAATCTATTATACTTATCATGGACTTTTAAATACATATATTAACTTTGAAATGCAGAGTGAAGAATGTTCCTTTAAAATATGACAATATTGTTATCTAATGAACAGCAGATGGTAAAATGAATTTCAAGAGAATTTGAAAAATATTAGAAAAATTACTTAAATACCACACTATATAACTCTCTGAACTGCCATAGTATCCATTACAAACATTTAATATTACATGTGTTGCTACTTTTGTTTAATTTGAGCTTATGGGCCCAAGGAGTTGATGCATATATAATATATAGCATAAATATGCCTCTTCCATAACACACGTCAGTAATAGTTAAGCTCTTCCTAGTACCAGGAAATTCCTGTCAGTACAATTAACCATACAAATAAGCATGGACTTTCTGAGAAGGAAATAACAAATCTGTTGTGATGGGAATCTTTTCTTCATTAAGATGATAAAAAAAGTCTACCAAGAGTGAAGAAAGCATTATGTCTAAACTAGGGAAGGCAAAAGCACATATATGCTGCTTAGAGTCTATCAGTGTGACATGAAAGGGTTACTCCAGGATACAGAAAGAATAGGGCTAAGCTGAAACTACTTCATGTTGAAAAATGTCGCCATCACCTGACAATTTCTCAGCTGTACCCATTCACCTATTCACTCTCTGACTCAGGTGGTTTTGCTTGCCTTTAACCATGCCACCACATTGCCAAATCAGACTGCCCCACAGCACGATATTATCCTCGATTTGCATCATAATAGAATTAACCATTCATGTGTCTAATCTGGGAAAAAGAAAGAAGCGGTAACCAGTAACCAAAAAATAAACTGATTTTTGTGAAGTAAATGTTAAATGTGTTTACATATGTTGTGTTTAAAATAAGGGCTGAAGATTAACAATACAAGGGGAAAATATTTTATTTATAGTACCTTTATACTGCTTAATATACAGAGTGGCCCAAAAGTAGGTATACAGTTGTTTAGAATGTTGACGGGAGGGCGAGAGAATGTGTGAGTAGAAGATATGTGAGTGGAGTCAGAATGACAGTTGGGAAGAGTGAGTGACAGGGAGTGACAGTTAAATCAGTTAAGTGTAGAGAGTGAGGGGAGTGAGGCCCTTAAGTAGGTATACTGTTGTTTAGTTGTTTAGTTATTTTTTTTTTAACTGATATTGTGAATGATGGCAGCGAACTTGAGTCAAGAACAAAGAAAGTGGATTCTAAAGCAGCAGTCCCCAACCTTTTTGGCACCAGGGACCGGCCTAATTTTTCCACAGACCGGGAGGGGGGACCCCTGTTCTAAAGCAGTACTGGAAGACTGAAAATTCTCTCCCCCTCCCATCAACATTCTAAACAACTACATGCTTACTTTTGGGCCACCCTGTATTAAAATCCCTCAGCAATTCACATTTCTGATCATGGGGCATGTTAAGTCTTCGCTTCCGTTTTCCTAGCCAACCTGAGGTAGCCTTTTGTCTTTAACCAGCAGGTTTTTAAATAATTGAATAGTAAGGTTTGTTAGGTTTTCTTAAATAATCAGTGGCAGCCAGTGAGGTGGTTATCAAGACTGATAGTCGCTCAATCAAGGGGAAATTTCTTGCCTCCCCTTTAGGCACCTGGAAGTAGCCAGTGGTGATATGATGGATGCCACAGCCAGCACCATCCAAACATACCGATGCTGACTGGACAGTAGGCCTGCTAATGTCAGCTGCCCATACAGTCCCTGTCATGAAATCAGCCCTAGGACCTTCCAGTGTGCAGCAGGGGCAGTGGCTACATCCTCAAGGGTGGGACAGTCATTGCCTTATTCAGGGCCCTCCCAGCCACAGGATGCCATCCTGCCATTTCCTCAGGCTCAGAAAATGCATCCCGAGCAGACGTGCCATTTTCCCAGCCTCTGAAAGGACCCTTTATCAGTCCAGTCAGCAACTCCAGGACAGGCGGAGCTGAGCATCCTACGGGTGGAACTCTGTGAACTAGATGATCTCAGTTGCAGGAAGACAGGAGGTGATTTTTTCTAATTCCCCTTCCCCCTGCAGCCCCCTGTGCCCCTGAAAATCTGCTCTGGAAGGCTTGGGAACCTTCCAGAACAGTGTGCAAGGCAGAATTTGTTATTATTTATTTATAATAACAGCTCTCCGAGCATGAGGAGCCCCACTGATGAAGCAGCTCAGCCCCAGTGACAAAGTGTCAGTAAACAAGCGAGTTAAGCACCTGTGCAAGGGGAAGGTAACTGAAATTACTTAATTATCTATTAAATTACCTCAAGTAATCATTTATAATTCATACATAGCAGCTGAAGTCAAAACAAGCATACAGCGAAGGAAGCTAAATCCCAGAGGGGGTAACCACTTACAAAATTACAGTACAGAGCTAGATATCAGGGGGAATCGAAAGAACTTACAAGTTTGCACTAACAGAGATCCTTGAGTGGTTTTTCTGTGAATTGCCCAGTGAGCTTCAGCTATGGGGCAGTATAGAAACTGAATGAATGAATGAATGAATGAATGAATGAATGAATGGTTGAAAAGAATCTCAGCCACATATTTTAATGAATCCCAGGCTTAGAAAGTGGGAATAAAAGCAGTATAGAGCTAAATATTTGGGGGGGGGGAAATCCAGCAATAACTTACAGGTCTTGCAGCTTTGCACTAACAAAGATGCTTGAGTGGTTGAAAAGAACCTCAGCTATATATTTTAACTAATCCCAAGCTTAGAAAGGGGGAATAAAAGCAATTCATGGCTCTATATGGACAAGAGCCACTGTACAGGACGAACTAGTGGAAGAGTGTGCTTATAAACAGAAACGGGCAGGCTAGCTTCAGGTTAGGCTGAACTTTTAGGTCTTATAAAGCACTTCATTAGGTAAATCTCTGGGGAAAAAGTCCCAAGTTTAAGGCTTCAGTGTGTCATCTAGATGTTTTTATAAAGAACACACACAGGAAGAAGGCCCCATCCCAAGTCTAAAACTTCAGCTTAGCATTTAGTTCTTACCCCCCACCCCAAAAAAACCCAACAGGGAAAGGATGCACAGTGTCAGCTCCTCAGCCTCTTGCATCCCCAGGGAAGACTAAACAGCATCCCTTGCCAAATCACCTACTCTTTGTCTCCTGCGCCCGACAACAACCCATTGAATAGAGGATCTCCCCTAAATAGGTTTCCTATTCACTGTCGTCCTCTTCTCTAAATACTAAATCTCCATTCCCAGAGGACCTACATTCCCGCCCACTGAAAACTAGTGCAGACCAGTAGCTCACACTCACACACAGCCCCCCTTGCCTTTCAAATGAGGCCCTCCTGTCACAGCCACTGCTACAGCAGTTGGGCCTATCTGTATAAGGAGGCAGGCTTGCAAGGGAGCCAACTCTCCAGGCACAAGCAGCCCCAGTGATGAAGCATCAGCAAACAAGCAAGTCAAGCTTGTTTAGCCGCAGGGTGAGGAAGCCAGGGCAGTTGACTCTTCCCAACATACTCATAGTAAGTAGCTGGAAATAAATAACTATATCTAAATCCCCCACTTTCTTGCAGTAACAACTACATTTTCGAGGTAAAATACCCGAATAAAAAGCTAGTTATGAAGATAGAAAGCCAGGAGGGGTGTGGGGGCCGGCTAGCCAGTGTATAGCACTGAGTGTCACATGTAGGGATGT
This sequence comes from Heloderma suspectum, assembly GCF_057233095.1. NCBI lineage: Eukaryota > Metazoa > Chordata > Lepidosauria > Squamata > Helodermatidae > Heloderma > Heloderma suspectum. The sequence goes on along the minus strand of NC_139459.1, from coordinate 294,233,484 downwards.
CTGGATTTTGTGAAATCGATCCCATGTGTGTTCTGTGGATTGTGTGGTGTTGTTCATTCCAGTGTCTGTTCACTGACAGATTTGAATTTTTTCCCATTATGCGGAAAAATACACAAACAATTCTGTAAGAGGGTTTCCAACAATTTACACAATTTACGTCAGTACATAACATTTCGTGTATCGTCTCCCATTCCATTCAACGTTTCCCTGCATATATTTTCCAAGATGGCATATGTTTCAGCAGAATATATTTGCATATTTTCCTACAAATAAATTTGCCTAAATTTGGATAATTTTTTTTAAAAAAACACACAGCCAAAAGTTCACAGAAGCTGCATAGCCTGAGGTGGCCAGTCTGCAGTGGATTCCACAGGTTGGATTCTTAGAAATCCAGTTCATTTTATTCCATCTCGAATGTCTCCAGCATCCCTAGCCACATGTACAACTATCTATCTACCTACCTACAGGACAGAAGTCGTAGGTGTGTTAGGTATAATGAGCTCGTGGCTCTCAGGGAACAAATCCATTCCCTTGAAGCCAAGGTTGCTGACCTGGAGAAGCTAAGGGAGGCAGAGATGTTGATGAGACCTTCAGGGACCTAATAGCTGTGTCCCACTTCATGGGTGACAGACCAGCTCCTCTTCAGTCACAGAGATTGTGGGTCTCAGGGAAGGAGGGCGTTAATTCTGAGGAAGAGGGAATCCCTTAGAAGGGACCCGTTCCTTGGAAGTTGAGCAAATGTCCTCAGGGACTGAGGATGTGTCTTTGGGAGGAGGGAGATTTGATCATTAGGAACACAGGCAGATAGGTATGTGATGGGCAGGTAGACGGCATGGTGAATTGCCTGCCTGGTGCAAAGGTTGTGGATATCACACACTATCTAGATAGCCTAATACATAGTGCCGGGGTGGAGTCAGAGGCCGTGGCCCATGTTGGTACCAACAATGTGGGGAAATGTAGTCATGAGGTCTTAGATATCAAATTTACATTGCTAGGTAGGAGATTGAGATCCAGGACCACCAAGCTGGCTTTCTCTGAAATGCTACCTGTTCCACCTGGGCCAGCTAGGCAGGCGAAAATGAGGAGTCTCAATGCATGGATGAGATGGTGGAGTAAGGATGAGGGGTTCAGATTTGTTAGGCACTGGGGACATTTTGGGCCAAGCCAGGCCTGTACAAGAGAGATGGGCTTCACTTGAATCAAAATTGAACCAGACTGCTGGCTCTAAACATAAAAAAGGTGGCAGAACAGCTTTTAAACTAAACCCTGGGGGGAAGCTGACAGGGGATAGGAAGCATTCAGTTTGGGTTAAATCAAGGTGATTAAGATGAAAATGTTTTAGATTGCCCAAATGTAGAAGGGGAGGAAACAGACCATGAACATATGGTGAAATGTAATAACCAATCAAAGACGCCTAAGTGCCATAGCAAAAGATGAACACACCAGAGACATTTGGGGAGGGACACCATGTATAGGTGTTTCTATACAAATGCTAGAAGCCTCTGAGCCAAAGTGGGAGAGTTGGAGTGCTTGGTTTTAAAGTATGGGTGTACGGACTGTGTAAAATCCGCTCCGTCTGTGTTTTTTGGATTGTCAAGGGCCTTTTGTTCTGCTGTCTGCCCACAGATGGATGCGGATATTTTTTTTTGTTGTGCAGAAAAATGCGCAAATAATTACGTAAGTATTTATCTAAGTATTTACATAATTTACCTTAGTACGTAATGTTGAGCATATTGTCCCCCGCTCCATTAAATGTTTCCTCAGCAGAAACTTATGTATTTTCCTACAAATTTATATGCGTAAATTTCAGGAAAGTGAAAAAATCATCCAGAAGTCCACAGACTCCATACAGCCTGAGGGGGTCACTCCACAGCGGATTCCGCAGGTCAGATTCTTAGAAATCTGAGCTCATTTTAGTCCATCTTGAATTTCTCCAGCATCTCTATTTTAAAGGAGAACCTGGATAGAGTGGGCACAGAAACCTGGTGGAACAAAGAGAACAATTGGGATGTGCTCATCTCTATAGTCAGATTCAGGACAAATAAAAGGAAGTATTTCTTCACACAGCACATAGTTAAACTATGGAATTCACTTCCACATGATGAAGTGATGGCCACCAATTTGGATGGCTTTAAAAGGGGATTGGACAAATTCATGGAGGATAAGGGTAATATGTCTATGTATACCAGTTGCTGGGGAACATAAGTGGGAGGGTACTGTTTCACTCCCATCCTGCTTGTGGAGTTCCTGTGGGCAGCTGCTTGGCCACTGTGCGAACAGAATGTCAGACTAGATAGACCTTGGTATGATCCAGTATGACTGTTCTTATGTTCTTAAGTGGGCTGAGCATAACAATAACCTGCACTGTTACAGTTTTAGAAACTTGTAAATCAATGATGGATCTACCAAATTACATTCACTGCAAGTAGGACTGATCAGTCTCAAAGACAGCCTGCAGTTCATCTGACAGATATTCTGGATCAAAGCAATAGATGTTGACACAGAAAATTTTCTAGATTTTGTGACTAATGCATACACACTTTGTGGGAATGTTAACCTACAGGGGGGAAAAAAGATTTTTTTTGGCAAACTAATTTCATTCCCCCAGAAACAGCCTGATGTTTGAAATTGTGTTTGGCACCTTCTGGGCACTGACAACTGAGAGTATTATTCTCAGTATCCAACATGAAGCCCAGCTGGAAACATAATCCAATGCATGAAGCTAAACATCTAATGCATGTGTGCATAACCATTTGGTTCTCATTCATGAATTTTGCAGGAGAAAAACTAAAAAGGAAACCAGGACCCCATGCTTTGTTCAATGACTCTTGATTCATGTATACCCAGTCATGTGTAAGGCAGTAAAGTCCAATTTCTGAAATCCATTAAAGGTAATACTTGCTAGGGGGAATATGAAAATCAAATAATGGTTTAAAAATGGTCTCTTTAAAGAGGATACAAAGTTTCTTGGGCATGTTGGTACAAAAATTTATCATTTTATCTTAACCTAAAACTTTAAAGATAATTTTTTTTAGGGCTGTGCACCACTTTGGCCCGAAGCCCAAGTTCTGAGTTGAAGCAGGGTGATTCAGGCCACTTCAGGCTGCCTCCAAGTCAAGGCAGAGGGGGCACAAAGCGACCCAAAGTGAATCGGGTCAATCTGAAGCACTTCAGAGTGCTTCAGACTTCAGTGCGATCCAGAGGCCCAGCTGCCACACCACTGCCCAGCCCCCAGGTCCTTACCTGGGTCCTCTTGACACATTTATTAATTTATTATTACTGGGTTGAATCCAGACTTAGTCATACTTAGAGTATACCCACTGAAACCTTTGGGATCTACATTGGTCATATTTTACTGCCAAGGAGGGGGAGAGGTGTTTGTGGGAGGGATGTACAAAAGTCACTTACCTTTTCGAAGGGTGACATTCATGGGGGGGGGAGGCGCTCCGTCCCTCCCCCCGAAATTCTGGCCGGGGGGGAGGCGCTCTGTCCCTCCCCCTCGAAATTCTGGTTGGGGGGGAGGCACTCCGTCCCTCCCCCCCGAAATTCTGGCCGGGGGGGAGGCGCTCGGTCCCTCCCCCCCCGAATCCTGGCCGGCTGGCTCCGCAAATGGTGGCAGCCGTAGCTGCCACCGTTTGCGTCCCTGCAGTCAGCCGTGATAGGCTACGTAAATGTTTATGTAGCCTATCACGGCTGATTTAAAAGAAAAAAAACGCACGTAAGCAAATGGCGGCGCCCATGGGCGCCGCCATTTGCGTTCCTTATTTTGGCTCGTCTTAGTCTACGTAAACATTTACGTAGACTAAGACGGTGAAAATAAGGGGAACGCAAATAGTGTAGATGCTACGCTATTTGCGTTCCCCTTATTTTCGCCGTCTTAGTCTACGTAAATGTTTACGTAGACTAAAACGTGCCAAAATAAGGAATGCAAAAGGCGGCACCCATGGGCGCCGCCATTTGCGTACACGCGTTTTTTTTTCTTTTCTTTTAAATCAGCCGTGATAGGCTACGTAAACATTTACGTAGCCTATCACGGTGTTTTTTAAAAAATCTAGCCGTGATAGGCTACGTAAATCTTTACGTAGCCTATCATGTTTTTTTGTTTGTTTGTTTTTTTAACTGGAAATGGCGGCGGCGGCAGCCGCCAGGAAGATTCGCCAAAGGTAAATCCTGTCCCGGGGGGGGTGGCAGACCGTTCCGCCACCAATTTCGGGGGGCCGAATGCGCTGGCATTCGGCCTCCCCGAGATTCGTGGCGAAATTCTCTGACATCCCTAGTTTGTGGGATTTTCTGCATCAGGTGCGAAAATAGCTTGGTTGGCCTTGGCTACTGTGTGCATCTCAGGGTGGTGGACACCATTTCCTGCTCCACTTCAGGCAGCCAAATGTCTTGGTCCTGCCCTGCCAATAGTTTTCTCAGATACAGCAGGTAAGAAAAGCAACCACAATGCAAGTGGCTTTGAAGAGAGCTTCAGCTACTGGGCGGTATAGAAATGAAATAAATAAGTAAGTAAGTAAGTGGCTGAGTCTCTGTAAAAGGTTGTGGTTTTTTAAAGTTCGTAGATGGCCCTATTTCTGGTGCTACTGACATTTCAACCATCACAGTGTCACCACACAGAGGATTTTAGGCGTATTTTGAAATGGCCTTTTATTACTAACAGTTGTTGTTATTTTCCACACAGTGTTGCAGGTTTTTCTACAAGAGGCTTAGGCCAAACAATCCGACATAAACTTGTATTATGCTGTCGCCTCTCAGACCAACTCTTTCACTCAAAGAATCATTTGGGATTTTGACCTGTGTAAAAGCAATGAATTCTAAAGGGATGAATTTGCTTGGACTTCGTCTGAGAATATAGTGCAGTAATGGATTTTAATGGTTACTAGAACCAGCCAAGAAAAACAAAACAACCTGGAGGGAAATAAATGTAATGCTAACCTTTAGAATGGGGGCAGGGGAGGGGATGACAGTCAAAGCCACAGTACCAAAATACAGGATTATAAAATGTTAATAGACAAATGTAGTGAGGTATACATTTGGAATATATTATGATTTTACTGGTCAAATCTAGAATAACTCCATTAGTCAACATTTACATTTTTATGGCTGACATCAGCAAATCGTGGAAAAGGTTTAGGGGCAGCTCTGAAGTTAAATTATACATATCTGATACATTTTAGAAATATATTTGATAGCACTATCCCTATGGTGTTTTCTTTCAAAGGCTGGGATTTCATCAGTTGAGGGCTTCCATACATATGACAGTGAACACAACCTGTCCTAGAAATTATAGAGCTCACTGTTCTGTCAATGGTTATTAAGATAAGCCTTTGCGTGAATAGAGCTTGTGAGGAGATCAAGTTGTCAAGACAAAGTAAGGTGATTAGGCTGTCATGCTAAAAAGAAAATCCTGGAGCATGTAAGGAAGGGCCATAGTTCAGTAGTACCACATGATTTGCATGCAAAAATTCACGGTTTCACTTACCAGCATCTCCAGATAGGGCCGTGAGCCCCTGCCAAAGGAAGTGAGGTGGGTGGCTACTAGGAGGAGGGCTTTTTCTGTTGTGGCACCCTGGCTCTGGAATGAGCTCCCTAGTGAGGTTTGCCTGGCACCTACATTGTACTCCTTTCGGCGCCAGGTGAAGACCTTTTTATTTTCCAGGCATTTTAGCTTTCTAAATTTTTATCTTTGCTGTTTTAAATCTGTATTTTAAACTCCTGTACTGCTGCTAGGTTTTATTGTGGTTGTATTGTTATATTGTGGTTTTAATGTTCTATATATTTTAAATTGTTTTATTGTGTGTTGTTTGGTTTTAGTTTTTGTGAACCGCCCAGAGAGCTTCGGCTATTGGGCGGTATAGAAATGAAATAAATAAATAAATAAATGATGAGTCACTGCCAGCCAATGAAGACAAAACTGGGCTATATAGATAAATGGTCTGACTCAGTATAAAGCGCCTTCCTGTGATCCTAATTCCCAAATCATAATCCAACAGGGCAGCTGACAAGTAGGGAAAGAGAATCTTCAGCTACTGAGACTGGACAGCAGGCACTTGTGGAAAGTAAGGCCAAAAGAGAGCAGGGACACATAGGAGGGCCAGCATGCTGAATCACACTGAAGCCGATGGCTGGAGTCAAAGCTAATAACTTCAAAGAAAAGCACACACAAAGGGGCTGGGCACTTCCGGCTTATAGAATGTGGGGATTTCCTATGCACAAATAAAATGCAAAGAAATGTGTGTATCTGACAGATGTTTGCAAACAAGTATTATAAATGTGGACTTGTCGGGGGGTATTGGCTGTGCTGCATGATAGCAAGATGGCCCCAAGGAAGCAGGAACACAGGACACCCAGGGAAGCAGAAGTCAGGTCAGAAGGAAAAGCGAAGAGGAATTTTTCTGTTGAACCTCCAGATGAACTGAGGCAGCTTCCAGCAAGGACTACTGAAGCCAGGTAGATCGACTATATGACTATCTGCAGTTTTGCAAGGAATGTCCTGATGAGATCATTCTTCTGCTGCATTAACTCCTCAAGAAGACAGTGCCTGTTCTTTTACCACAATCCCTTTGCTCTGTGGCACTCTCCCCATCAGGCACAGAGGCATGTGTGTTAAGTGCCTAACCAGGTATTACCATAGGAAGATAGAAAGCTGCCTATTGTTCCATCTAACTGAATATTGTCTACACGGACTGACTGGCAATGGTTCTCCAAGGTTTCACAGAGGAGATTTTCTCAGCCCTTCCTGAAGATGCCAGGGACTGAATCTGGGTTCCTTAGCATGCAAAGCTGGTGCTCTACCACTGAGCTGCAGCCCTTCTCCTAGAAGTCCTCTTCACATATTTTAAAAGTGCATACAGTGAACATATAGAGTTGGACTGGAACCCCCTTCCCAGGCCTCAATTCATCTATTGGCGCTGTGTGCTCAGAAGCTATGCATGTATAAGTAATATGCACATAGGATCTGTGCAGTGTACACATAATCTAGTACTCTGCAAGTGCAGCGTCCCTAATTGGACAGAGAAAAGTTGTGATTTTCATAAAGTCTCTGTGCTCCAGCGCTGGTGCAAGATATTTTGCTGCCTGAGGCAAAACAGCAAATGGCACCCCAACACCACTAGTCAAGGTGACAGGTATCCAAGTCAGGTCAAGTTATTTTGGCACCTGAAGCAGAAAATTCCACAAGCACCTATTTGCTGCCCTTTCATGACATCGAAAATAAACTGACTGGGGCAGCCACCTCACTTTGCCTAATGGTAGGGCTGGCCCTACTGTGCACACAGAAATGATGAGTGGTACAATCCCAAACTCCACCCCCTCCTCCACATATTCAGTGCACCCATGTTAACATGTGAAAGGGGCTACAGTAAGACACTTCTATGTGTATTCCACATAGCCCTCTGAACATACTTTTTCTTTTTCTCATATTGGGCAAAGTGCAACACTCTGGTACTACAGATCACATATATTCACACACACACTTTATGCATACTGGAGAACGCCAGAGAGAGAGAGAGAGAGAGAGAGAGAGGAAAATGGTCTAATTGCATTTGAAAACAGAAAGGGTGCAGCTGGACTCAAACCTGCCTCCCAGGAATCCTGTTTCTTAATCCTAATTGTGAGAAGGCAGAGTGTGATTCATGGGGAGGGAAACTCTGTGCATGCAGAGAGGCTTTCTGTGTAATATTCCAGGATGCAGCACTGAGTTTGAAAACAGATTCCAGACCAAAGCCACTGAAAATCTGGAACAAACGAAATCCTGAAAATAGCAGCGATGGCACCAAAATATTGAAGCCACCCTCAGTGAGCTAAGAAACCATCTTAGGGTTCCATTTCAAGGCCTGCCTCTATTGAGGCATAGTTATACCATAGAACTGCCAACACCAAAAACTATATACAATAGAATGCTTTAATTACAGAGGCTGTAATATATATCCACATTAAAACTGAATTGAGAATTTAAATGTAAATAAGCTGTTAGCATTTTGCAAACATTGATGTGAAGGTTCCCTACACCCCTTCGTAAAAGTATTTAGATTTTGTCTCCTGCCCAGGGCGATTAGTGATACCCAGAGCATCAATAGCTGAGATCTAAAATAGAATTTGTATTAAGTGGAAGCTGGTATTTGTGAGGTTTTGGTAAAAGATCTATTAAGACTGCAAAATCAAAACCATGTGACATGGGGACAAATCCCAAAAAATAAAATTCCGAATAGTCACAACTGAAAAGGCATAAGCATTTTGTATCTTGATATTTTGTTTAAATTTAAGGGGGGGAGGGATGTTATTTTTTTAAAAATGTCCACACACATGCAATTCTGAAAAAAAAAGCTATTAAAGTCACAAAATAATTGATAATGTATTACTTTGAGTCTAGTCAAGACAGGAGAAAGACAATAAATCTCCCTGTGGTAGACATACCTTGGAAAAATGCCTTGGATACATACAAGCAAATTCCCAGTGCAGTCATAACGAATTATGGATATAGCTCTTATTCGCACATTTGAAGATGCCAGAGATTCAGTTGTAGAAACGTGAATATAGGAGAGCAGATTACACAGAAAATACATTACTGCAAACAAACTCTGCATTTTGGCAAGGAAAACAGAAAGTTATAATGGAAAAGGTCGGCTTTATAAAATGTGCTGCCTATATGTTCTGGGATTTCACTGTAATGCTTTGGCTGCAGTTCTCAAACCACTTGTTCTGGAATAGTCCCACTGACTTCTATATAGCTTATTCAAACAAAGTGGCTTAAGTAACAGAGGCCTCCATCAGAGTGAGGGAAGTACACTGTTACTGTATTGCATGTCATGAAATGGTGCACTCATGCGTTCCAAAATGTATATCCCACACTTCAATGGCCAGTTTGTATTCCCAGTTCCCATCAACATTTAACACTTGGACAGATTCACTGTTAATTAAACAAATTTTTATTTTGAGGGAGGGGGAAAATAGGAGATATGAAATGGGTAGGTAATTCCCTTATAAAAGATTGGTAGATAAAACTCTTACAAAAGAGTTTTTAAAATGCAAATATTTTAATGTGGTGTATAAAAAGGGGTTATCTACTCATTTAAAATCTCCTATTTCACCTGCCCCCATCATGGATCACTGCCTTGTTGTGGCGAAGGGGCTTGCGTAACTCAGTGAAGCCATAAGCTATGCCGTGCAGGGCCACCCAAGATGGACAGGTCACGGCAGAGAGTTCTGACAAAATGTGGTCCACTGGAGAAGGAAATGGCAACCCACTCCAGTATTCTTGCCAAGAAAACCCCATGGAACGTATCACAAGGCTAAAAGAGATGACGCCGGAAGATGAGCCCCTCAGGTCGGAAGGTGTCCAATATACTACTGGGGAAGAGCAGAAGGTATTTCCAAGTAGCGCCAGAAAGAGTGAAGTGGCTGGGCCAAAGCCTAAAGGACACTCAGCTGTGGATGTGTCTGGTGGTGAAAAGAAAATCCGATGCTGTAAAGAACAATATTGTTTAAGAACCTGGAATGTCAGATCAATGAATCAAGGTAAGCTGGAGGTGGTCAAACATGAGATGGCAAGATTGAACATCGACATCTTGGGAATCAGCGAAGTAAAATGGACAGGCATGGGTGAATTTAATTCAGGTGACCATCGTATCTACTACTGTGGGCAAGAATCCCTTAGAAGAAATGGAGTAGCACTCATGCACTTAGAAGAAATGGAGTAGCATAGTCAACAAAAGGGTGGGAAAAGCAGTACAGGCGTACAATCTTAAAAACGATAGAATGATCTCAGTACGAATCCAAGGCAAACCATTCAACAGCACAGTAATTCAAGTCTATGCCCCAACCACTGATGCCGAAGAAGCTGAGGTTGATCGGTTCTGTGAAGACCTACAACACCTTCTAGAACTAACACCAAAAAAAGATGTCCTCTTCATCATAGGGGATTGGAATGCTAAAGTAGGAAGTCAAGAAATCACCGGGATAACAAGCAGGCATGGCCTTGGTGTACAAAATGAAGCAGGACAAAAGCTAATAGAGTTTTGCCAAGAGAACACGCTGATCATAGCAAACACTCTTTTCCAACAGCACAAGAGACGGCTCTACACATGGACATCACCAGATGGTCAATATCGAAATCAGATTGATTTTGTACTTTGAAGCCAAAGATGGAGAAGCTCTATACAGTCAGTAAAAACAAGACCTGGAGCTGACTGTGGCTCAGATCATGAGCTTCTTGTTGCAAAATATCAGCTTAAATTGAAGAACGTAGGGAAAACCACTAAACCATTCAGGTATGACCTAAATATCCCTTATGAATATACAGTGGAGGTGAGGAATAGATTTCAGGGATTAGACCTGATACACAGAGTGCCTGAGGAACTATGGACGGAGGTCCGTAACATTGTTCAGGAGGCAGCAACGAAATCCATCCCAAAGAAAAAGAAATGCAAGAAACTCAAGTTGCTGTCTGATGAGGCTTTACAAGTAGCTGAAGAAAGAAGGGAAGCAAAAAGCAAGGGTGAAAGGGGAAGATATATCCAACTGAATGCAGAGTTCCAGAGAATAGCAAGGAGAGACAAGAAGGCCTTCTTAAATGAACAATGCAAAGAAATCGAGGAAAACAACAGAATGGGAAAGACTAGAGATCTCTTCAAGAAAATTGGAGATCTCAAGGGAACATTTTGTGCAAAGACGGGCGTGATAAAGGACAAAAAAGGCAGGGGCCTAACAGAAGCAGATGAGATTAAGAAGAGGTGGAAAGAATACACAGAAGAACTATACAGGAAATATCTTAATGTCCCTGATAGCCATGATAGTGCGGTCACTGAACTTGAGCCGGACATCCTCGAGAGTGAAGTCAAGTGGGCCTTAGGAAGCATTAGTAACAACAAAGCTAGCGGAGATGACAGCATTCCAGCTGAGCTATTTAAAATCCTAAAAGATGATGCTGTTAAAGTGCTGCACTCAATATGCCAACAAATCTGGAACACTCAACAGTTGCCACAAGACTGGAAAAGGTCAGTTTACATTCCAATTCCAAAGAAGGGCAATGCCAAAGAGTGTTCAAACTACCGCACAATTGCGCTCATTTCACATGCCAGCATGGTGATGCTCAAAATCCTACAAGCTAGGCTTCAGCAGTATGCGAACCGAGAACTACCGGAAGTACAAGCTGGGTTTCGAAGAGGCAGAGGAACTAGAGATCAAATCGCCAACATTTGCTGGATCATGGAGAAAGCAAGAGAATTCCAGAAAAACGTCTATTTCTGCTTCATTGACTACGCTAAAACCTTTGATTGTGTGGATCACAACAAACTATGGCAAATTCTTAAAGTGATGGTAGTACCAGACCACCTTACCTGTCTCCTGAGAAACCTGTACGAGGGTCACGAAGCAACAGTAAGAACCGGACATGGAACAACCGATTGGTTCAAAATTGGGAAAGGAGTACAACAAGGCTGCATATTGTCACCCTGCTTATTTAACTTATATGCAGAGTACATCATGAGAAACGCTGGGTTGGATGAATCACAATTCGGAATTAAGATTTCCAGGAGAATTATCAACAACCTCCGATATGCAGACGATACCACCCTAATGGCAGAAAGCGAAGAGGATCTCAAGAGCCTCTTGTTGAGGGTGAAAGAGGAGAGTGCAAAAGCTGGTTTGAAACTCAACATTAAAAAAACGAAGATCATGGCATCTGGCCCCATCACTTCCTGGCATATAGAAGGGGAAGAAATGGAAGCAGTGACAGATTTTACTTTCTTGGGCTCCAAGATCACCGCAGATGGTGACTGTAGCCATGAAATTAAAAGACGCTTGCTCCTGGGGAGGAAAGCTATGGCAAACCTAGACAGCATAGTAAGAAGCAGAGACATCACCTTGCTGACAAAGGTCCGTCTAATCAAAGCTATGGTTTTCCCAGTAGCAATGTATGGCTGTGAGAGCTGGACTATAAGGAAGGCTGAGCGCCGAAGAATTGATGCTTTCGAACTGTGGTGCTGGAGAAGACTCTTACGAGTCCCCTGGACTACAAGGAGGTCAAATCAGTCCATCCTAAAGGAAATCAACCCTGAGTGCTCATTGGAAGGACAGATACTGAAGCTGAAGCTCAAATATTTTGGCCACCTAATGCAAAGAGAAAACTCTCTGGAAAAGACTCTGATGCTGGGAAAGACTGAAGGCAAAAGGAGAAGGGGACGACAGAGGATGAGATGGCTAGGTAGTATCACCGATGCAATGAATATGAAGTTTGAGCGCAGGACAGGAAGGCCTGGCGTGCTATGGTCCATGGGGTCACGAAGAGTTGGACACGACTGAACGACTGAACAACAACAACAAATTTCGCCTGCTCCAAATAGAATTTGTTCAGTTAATAGTACATCTGCCCAGGTGCTAATTGTTGAATGGAATCTTCAAGGACTGTTTTATGTAAATTAAAACACAAAGTCACCCTACATGATACACATATACAAGGCATGTGCATACATCTTTACACAACAAAAAAGAGGGGGAAACAATCCAAATTACTTGGTGCTCACTTGCAGGCCAGCTATATCACACTCTTAGAGTAAGGAGCCCTTCCCAAAACATACCACATACTGTTTAATAAAACCACCGTGGATTCATGTTGCTGCACTAACACTCTTATGCAGAAATATTTGGGAATACTGTTCCCTTTTGTTCATTGCAAGAGTATGAAAACCCCTAGGATTGGGAGATAACAACAGATTTAAGCTATTCAAGCTGCTCAGGTTTAACAAACTTTCTTAACATCTAATTGGTTCCTTTGCCCACCAAATAAACTCCACTGTAAATGCCTGTATTGGAATGTACAAAGAAAGCAGAAGCATGTTTCTCTCTATTACTTCTATCTTCATGATGCAAATATTCAAATATCTTTACTAGTACCTGATCTACTTTTGCCCAGGGTTATATAGTTAGGTCAGGTGTTAGTGGAGCTCCCAATACAGCTGGTAGGGCATATCTGGAAAAAAGAAAATATGAAATAATGGGAAAGCAAATGAACTGGTAATAAAAGACAAATGTTGTAAGGAAGATGATGTGAAGGGCCAAGTAGTAACCTGAAACCTGAAACAACTAGCATGAGTGCTGTCCTCTTCAAATCAGTGGGATTATATCCTGAGTAAATAGCTTCAGGGTGGCCATTTGTTGTTTATCTATTTTTGTTGAGGTTTCAAGAGAGACTATATGATTGATGAGAGATACTAAGATAATTCATATTAGACGGGAAAGAAGTAGAGAGAGAGGAGCGTAAGTATGTCATGTTTTGAAAGGTGTATAAACCTGCCATGATATGAAGCATTTGTTCAGAACTTGAATCAGTTCAAATGGATTTTATTCAGGAAAGGGCTATAACTCAGCGGTAGATCACATACTTTGAATGCAAATAATCCCAGTTTCAAACTCCAGAATCTGCAGGTAGGGCCAAAGACTTCTGTTTGAGACCTGGGAGAGCTTTGTCAGGCAGTATGTAAATAATACTGAGCAAGATTGACCAAAGATCTGATTCATCATAGCTTCCTATGTTCCTGGCAGAGATAGCTTCTTATTTATTTATTTATTTATTTACAACATTCATGAATTGCTCCACATCTAAACAGATTCCAGAGCAGTGAACAATGAAAGATAAAAGGAATAAAACACAATACTAAACATTTTAAAATGTTGTTTATTTATTTATTTCTATACCGCCCAATAGTCGAAGTTTTCTATAAAAACCATGGCTGATCAATGGGGAAGGCTTGTTGAAATAAAAATGACTTCAGCAGGCACCAGAAACAAAACAATGTTAGTGCCTGCCTGATTTGCAGAGGGAGTTCCATAGAATGGGGGCCACTACACTGAAGGCTCTTCTGAAGGATGGATTCCAACCAGGCCATAGGTCTATGAGGAAACACCTCAGTGACAGGGCAGGTTATATGCCACCTTTCAGGATACAGTCTGACCAAGGGGGCTTTCAGGATAGAATCCAACCAAGTTGGCTTTCAAGTAGTGTAAACGCAATAAAATCGTAATAAACAATATTAACCATTTTTTAAAATCCATCCCTTTCCCTCAGGGCAATTGGTGAAAGATGGCGCCAAGGTGGGAAGAGTTCAGTTGGAAAAGGAGCGGGTGTTATCCTCATCTACCTCCTTTTTTCTCCTGGAATCCTTCCCACAGGTCAGTTGGTGGTAGATGGTCCTGTGGGAGGTGGTAGGGGAAAATCCAGCTGGGGCAGGCCTGGAGGTCTTCTTTGCCTTCCTCTCTCCCTCCCTCTCAGACATTATCTTAGCCTGTAATTTAATACAGAAATGGAAAAATAGCATAAATATATTCAAGAACAACTTTCTCCTGTACCTGAGGGAAAACCTTTGATTAATCAGCCAATCCAGTAAGTTTGAATTTTATGAAATATTCTTTAAATCATGCCCTTTGGCAGGACATTGGTGGTTTTCTCTCTCTCTCTCTCTCTCTTTCTCCCTCTCCCTATGTACAATTATTTCCAACGAGATTGTATTTCTCTTCCATGTTTTGACCTTAGATGCTTTAGAGCCTCAACACTCATTCCTCTCTCTGTCAAAAATATGTTTCCCATCTGGATGTCTTTCAGTCAAGAACATACCTCAAGAGACTCCTGTATTAAATTACTCTCATTTAACAGCAGCAGTTTTTGAACCATTGTAAGAATGGATGTCTGTGTGTGTGTGTGTGTATACACACACACACACATGCACACACACACACACGAGACAGCATTAACACATATTACTTATTTAGTGCATTGCTTCCTAACTGAAAAGTTTGATACAAACTCAAAAATAATTCCTACAATATATTATCATTTGGGCCAATTTACCTTCAAGGAACTGTTCCTCTTGGCTGTTTTCCATAGAGATCATACTTTCTGGATTACATAAGTCCTTCTGTCTCAAGAGGATCTTATTATTTTTCCCCTTTTGTCAAAATTTCAGACATTATTTGGCTATGGGTTGCAAGCATGGCCACAGCAGATTTTTCATATTAAACTTTTTTTCCCAAATCACGACACTGTATATTTTATGGAGTGCCAAGGGTATTCTGATTATTAAAGCTATTCCAAGGGGAAGCTGCTACATATCAACAGCAAAGGATGTTAAAGAAAAACATAAAAGTACATTTGATGCAATGCACATGGCTATCCCAACGCAATGTGGTGCTGCATCTGTATTGTTTGCTGAAATCCTTTGAGGTATCGTGTTTCCCCATGATCATGCCATCACTTATTGGAGTTGGCTTCAAACCTGGAGACCCTCTCAGCAGCTCTCAAGAACTGAATGAAGCGAGCTCTGTAATTCAGACCAGTGACGAGCCTATTTCTGTCCAACAGAGTACTCAATGTGCAGTATTCAGTATCAATATTCAGTATCACCAATTTGGAGGAAAAGGATTTGTGTGACTCATAAGAAAATGTTTCTAAATACTTTAGAGTTGTGTATTGTCATAGAAATAATTCAGGAGATTTAAGTAAATGGTGTTATTGGCATGCCCAGTATCTCTGGCTTTGAATCTATCTGACGACCAAACTAGATGATATAGTAACTGCATGCATGCATTTAATGTCTTGTGTGATTTTTATTAAATGGCAATTGTGGGTGATCAGGATTGGGGCCATGCACATATAGAAGGGGTTAAATTCTTTTCTATATGCCAGGGTCCTGAGTAAATGTGGCACAGTTAGAGTGTCAGACTAGGACTGGGGAGATCTCCATGCAGCCATTTATTTATTTATTTATTTATTTATTTATTTCTATACTGCCTATTAGCCAAAGCTCTCCATTAAGATCACTGGTTGACCCTGAGCTATTAACTCTCTCTCAGAAAAACCTACTTTACAGGGTTGTTTTGAAGGTAAGCATGGGGAGAGAGAACCATGTACTCCACCATGAATTTCTTGGAAGAAGGGTCTGATATAAATGTGATGGATAAATAAATCCTCTCCCCTCCCCAGCCCCACATGCAAAGCTACTATTTGTCCTGGGAGAGAAGTTTCCATTGACACCAATAGAAACTTCCCTCTCGAGACTAATAGCAGCTTTAGATGGGTATGTGTTGTGGGGAAGAGCGTCAATCCCCTGCACAGCCTCAGTCTTGATCACACACACAGCATGGTTTCTATTGAAATAGCAAAAATCAAACATTAAATGCATGCATACATTTAATGTATTGTCTAGTTTGGCTGAGAGAAAGACAGAGATGGTAGAAATGTTAGAAGCTAGCTGGATCATTTTTGATATCATCAATAGCCAATGTTTCCTGGATCAGCAGCCTTGACCATGACGCATATCAACAAACCAATTCCAGCAGTTTTCATCTCTACTAAGAACATTGTTTTTATAAAGCTATTGGGTCTTAATTGCCCCTTCAAGACCAGGCCATCCCAAAATACTTTGCATTACAACAGGTCTAGCTCACAACTATATATGGTTGCTGAGAAAATTCATTCCACCCACCTACCCAGATACTGTGAGAATGCAGGGAATTAGGGGTGAGGGGTGGGGTGGCAGATGACACCAGCAACCCTGCTAATTAAAAAGTGCCAGTACTCTGTCCCTGTAAGCTCTTGGTCCACTATACCACTGCCCCCAAAGACCAGCTTTTTGGTCCTCAACACCACACTTGAGACCACCTTGTCTCAGGCAGGAATACTGTTTGGCAGCAGGATAGCCAGGACACCAACTGAATCCCAATCCTGTCTCAGGGTGCCAACACTAGGTACAGACATTCAAAACTGCTGGACTTTTGGATGCGGTATCTGACCCAGGAGATGGGATCCTTATATGCCAAGGCTACCTGCCTCCCTGCCCTCATATTCTGCTTGAACCCTCCCTGCTCTCTCCCTGGCTTCCAAAGCAGCATGCTTTGCACACATGACACTAGTCCAATGGTTTCACAAACATGTTGAAAAGGTTCTTTTTGTCTCTTCAAACCATTTCATGAAGGACACAATCAGTAACCGTTTATTGTCATTTTCATGGATAAAATGAAAACCTGTTGCCAAAACTCAAAAACAGTTCCCAAGCTAGCAAGCACACTGGGGTGAATGGGGAAAGAAGAAGAGGCTTGTGTACTTCTGAATGCTGGAGTTTATTGCCATGGAACACCAGGGGGGATCTTCACGACAACGGAATGTGAAGTGCATTGGGGTATTACCTGGATTCTCATGGAATTGGCATTGGTCTGTCAGGAACACACAAAGCAAGATAAGCCAAGCGTAGCATACCTTTAAAATCTGTTTTACAGTGCTTGAAAGGAACATACCTCCAGGTGGGGTGGGGGTGGGGAGTAGAAATGAATGTCACCAAACTGGCAGGGGCTGCTCAACCAATGAGAGAGGCTTGTTTCCTGCCCTTTTCCAGGCTCCCGCCTGCTGCTACATTATGAACGGAGAGCAACTAATTTTCCCTGTGTGTGCAGATTTCCCTGAACAAACCAAAATCCCCATTTCTCCAGTGCAGGATCTGAAGGCTCCTGAGGGTTGTCCCGCCACCCCAAATTTCTCTGTATCCTGGCAATCTGCTGCGGAGTTATTGCTCCCACCCCATTTTCCTCCATGTGTGCACTTTTGCCTATTGCTTCCAACTCCCCGCCCCCAACCTGCCCTTTCTCCCTTTTGCCTTCTCCCTGCTCCCAATGAGAAACTCCTGTAAACATGATCTGTGATGAAGTGATAAAATCTGCAATGATAAAGCAGAGAACAGAAAAACTACAGAACATAGCAAGAGCAAGGCAGATGTGAAAGAGCACTTTAGGGTGAGTTACTAAAGTTAGCCTTTAACCTTTTCACTGCAGGGAAGCAAGATTTTATTTCTTACTTCTGTGTAAACATGCACAGAAGGGGGGAGGGATATGTTAAAGATGAAAAGCAGGCTAGCCAAGGTGAACAAGTGTTCCCACTATTGCAGTAATGGGAGGGGTCGCTGCTGCACTCCTGGAGGGAAAAACGACTTCCATTGGGGAAACAAGGGAATGGGGCATCCCACTTCCTTGACCACATCACTGCCAGATCACAGAGGCACGCCTAGGATTTAATGTGGGGGGGGCATGGCACACTGCGGTAAAACCACCAGGGAGCCACTTTCAGTTAAAAAAAAAGTCAGAGTAAAAGGAGTTTCAGATAATTCAACTTTTCTAGAGGGAAGTGGCTGGTTGGCAGCAGATAGGTGATGATATCATCTGTTGCGAAGGAATTCAGACTGCTCTAACTTCACATTAAATCGCTCATGAAGACAGCCCCCAGGTCCCATTGTCAGCAGTTTACCAAATGGTTTAGCAGAATACTTCAGTGAGGAGAAATTAAATTATTTTACCAAATCCTGTTTTATTCCTATACAAGAGCTGCACTTTGAAGATATTCATATCAGTGCTTGCTTTAATAACACCCCTCTCAGTTCCCCTGCTTGGAGTTGCTGCAAAAACAGAGCGGTCCATTTACTAATTTCTAAGTTAGAAATTGACATTGGGCGACTGTGCCTCAGCACCTTGGCAGCTGAACTGTGGGGTGTCATCTGGCACTATCTTGTCCCCAGTGTTATTTAATATCTATATGAAGCCATTGGGGTGATCATTAAGAGATTTGGGGTAAGGCGTCAACAGTATGCTGATGGCACCCAGCTCTGTTTCTCAGTGACATCTGAATCAGGAGAGGCTGTGCACATTCTGAACTGGTGCCTGGATGCAGTTATGGCTTGAATGAGAGCTAATAAACTGAAGGCAAATCCTGATAAGACAGAGACTCTATGGGTGGGTGGTTCCCAGACCCAGATCCAGGAGTTTGACTGTTTATCTGTTCTAGATGGGGTTGCACTTCCTCTGAAGGAATAGGAACATAGCTTGGGGGTGCTTCCGGATTCATCTTTATCACTCATTTGCCAGGTGACCTCCGTTGCCCGGAGCACCCATTACCAACTTTGGCTGGTGTCCCAGCTATGTCCATTCCTCAATAGGGACAGCCTAGCCATGGTAATCCATACACTGGTAACCTCACAATTAGACTACTGCAATGTGCTCTATGTGGGGCTGCCCTTGTACCCAGTTCAGAAGCTGAAGCTAGTGCTGAGTAGGACACCCAGCTATGTTCACATAATGCTCTTGTTAAAAGAACTGCACCAGCTGCCTATTACCTACTGAGCCATGTTCAAAGTAATGTTGTTGACATACAAGCCCTAAACAACTTGGGACCAGGATAGCTAGCACACTGCCTTCTCCTATATAGACTAAGCCAACCACTGAGATCTTCAGAGGAGGCCTTGCTGGTTGTTCCACGACCAACAGAATGTCACCATGTAATATCTCGAAGGCGGGCCTTCCTGGTGACAGTGAACAAAAACTCTAGTTCAAGATGCAGAAAATGTGACATGTTTCAAATGCTCCTGAAAACACACTTGTTCACAGAGGCTTTCTCTGGCTTGTAATTAATTGCAATTAATCATACACTGCTCCATCTTAATGCTCCTTGTATTATTCTGTATTATTATTGTAGTTTGAAAGTTTTTATCAGTGTATTTTAAATGTATTTGTATTTGTATTGTTATTGTTATTGAAATTGTTTTAAATACTATATTTAAATGTGATTTTTAATATTTATATATGAACCACCTAGATAAGTGTTATATTAAGCGGTATATAAGTATTAGTATAGTCAGTCCTGGGCCCAGTGCTCTTCAACATTTTTATTAATGACTGGAATGAGGATGTTCAGGGAATGCTGATCAAATTTGCAGATGACACAAAATTGGGCAGGATAGCTAATACCCTGGAAGACAGAAAGAAAATTCAAAGTGATCTTGATAGACTGGAGCACTGGGCAGAAAACAACAGAATGAAATTTAATAGGGATAAATGCCAAGTTCTGCACCTAGGAAAAAGGAACCAAATGCACAGTTACAAGATGGGGGATACTTGGCTCAACAACACTACAAGCAAGAAGGATCTTGGAATTGTTGTAGATCACAAGCTGAATATCAGCCAACAATGTGATGTGGCTGCAAAAAAGGCAAATGCTATTTTGGGCTGCATTCATAGAAGCATCGCTTCCAAATCCTGGGAAGTACTAGTTCCCCTCTACTCAGCACTGGTTAGGCCTCATCTGGAGTACTGTGTCCAGTTCTGGGCACCACACTTTAAGACGGATGCAGACCAACTAGAGAGGGCTCAGAGGAGGGCAATGAAGATGCTCAGGGGACTGGAAACAAAGCCCTGTGAGGAGAGACTGAAAGAACTGGGCATGTTTAGCCTTGAGAAGAGAAGACTGAGGGGAGATAGGATAGCGCTCTTCAATCACTTGAAAGGTTGTCACAGAGGGGAAGGCCAGGATCTCTTCTCAATCATCCCAGAATGCAGGACAGGAACTAATGGGCTCAAGTTACAAGATGCCAGATTCCAGCTGAACATCAGGAAAATTGTCCTGACCATTAGAGCAATACGACAATGGAAGCAATGACCTAGGCAGGTGGTGGGCTCTCCCACACTGGAGGCATTCAAGATGAAGCTGGACAGCCATCTTTCGGGGATGCTTTGACTTAGATTTCTGCATTGAGCAGGAGGTTGGACTCCATGATCTTATAGTCTCCTTCCAACCCTACTATTCTATGATTCTATGATAAAATAAATAAATAAATAAATAAATCATTCCCCACTTTGTATTCTGTTTTTTTAAAGAGGAACCCACCTCTCCTTTTAAATCAAGACCTTCTCTGTAGCTAGGTGCACTATAGTCCTTGACCTTGAAATGAAATATCACATTTTTATGCTTCCATCTGTAGACACAAGAATCTGTTTTACTTTGATATTTTTTTAACAGCCACGAAATAAGAATTTCCATAAGCTAAGGTCAAATACAACTGAGTGATGATAAATCATAAGAAAACTCAAAGTTGCTTCCATTATTATTGGCTGATAAGCTTAACAATTTTTTTTCCAAGGTTTAAATAATGCCCATGTTGAATTGTACCAGTTATAAAGCTCAGCCTAGACTTAAACTGGGCTGCTTCAGAGCTGAGAACTGCAGAGTTAACTTCCAGTATAGGTTAATGAACGAGAACTAAATCCCTTTGCAGAATCAGTCTCTGCTTGTTTAAGGTAAGGTTTCAGAAAACCCTTTAATGTAATACCAGGGGAAGCTCATGGCATGAAACAGGAGAAGGTGAAACTTGGCCCAGTTCAATATTGTCTATACTCAGAATACCATATAGCATATATACTTGTAATTAATATTCTAACTCATTGTAAAATTGGTGGTTTTCCAAATGTTAATCAGTTTGCAGCACTGGAAACATATTACTGTGGAATTCAGTGAGAGGCAAGAGTCCAGAGATTTTTCATATATATTTTTTTCAGACACGGTGGGAGTCCTGGAATTTTTCAGGCCATGGCACATATTTCCACATCTCTACTTCAGCCAAAATCAGCAGGCTTCATTCATTGTTAAATGGTTCTCCTGGGCATTTGCAGTGGAGACAGGAGTTCTAATCTCTTTTCAGTTGAGCCAAATCAACCTTCCAAATTCCACACACAGATTCAAGAAAGATGTCCTTAAGTAAAGATACAAATTCATAGGGTCTCTAACAACATCTTTTAGAAAGGACTTTTTTTAAGTAATGCCAGTACCAAAACACACCATAATAATGGTGTTGGAAATAATTTTGGGATTATTAGCTGTCAAAGCAAATATTTCAGACATAAGAGGCAGCTTCAAGCTGTAGTGCTCACTATATATATATGGCATTCATTATGTTCTAGTAAACAGTGTCCCTCTGAAATAAGGGATAACTGGTGTAGCATGGTGGTGTAATGGTGAAGTCCAAAACACACCTCCATGACAACTTCACGAAGGGCACAATCCTATGCATGTTTAGGCAGAAAAAAGTCCTACAACTCCCAGCATTCCCCAGCCAGCATGGCTGGCGGAGGAATGCTGGGACTAGTAGGACTTTTTCTGTCTTTGCAAAGGATTGTGCCCTAAAGCTGCAATCTTGTACACACTTACCTGGCAATAAGCCCCACTGAACTCACTGGAGGTTAATTCTGAGGAGACATGTATAGGATTGCGCTGTAAGTACTCTTAGACAAGCCACCCTGCTGCAGTCCCCCACCCCCCCATCTGTAATATGAGGAATAATGCTGCTGAACTTACAGGGCAGTTGTGAGGATACAATAATACAGGTGGATCACTTTGAATATTTACAATGCACAATATTGTGCATATAGAGAACCATATAGAGAATGCATTTAGAGATGCATATATAGAGATGCATATAGAGAACCAGTGTGGTGCAGTGGTTAAAGTGTTGGTCTGGTACCGGGGAGGCCTGGATTCTAGTCCCTGCTAGGCCATGAAGCTTACTTTGGGCCAGTCACCATGAGGATAAAATGGAGATGAGGACCACCTAAGCCACCTTGGGTTCCTTGCAGGAGACAAAAAGGTGGGATATAAATGTGATAATAAATAAATAAATAAATAAATAAACAAACAAATTACCATTGTTAAAATGAGAACATAAGAAGAGCCATGCTGGATCAGACCAAGGGTCCATCTAGTCCAGTGTTCTGTCCAACCAGCTGCCCAGAGGAAATCCACAAGTGCAACAGCATCCCCCCACTCATGTTCCCCGGTAGTTGGCATACATAGGCATACTGCCTCTGATACAGGAGGTAGCGCAGAGCCATCAGGACTAGTAGCCATTAGTAGCCTTCTCCTCTAGGAGGAACAACTAGCAATCCACAAGAGTACACCACTTTAGCTAACAGTAAAGATAACGAAAATAAATATACATATATATTCATGTGGTAAAAATTAATAAATATTATAAACAACTCAGAGGGCACACAGTTCAGCAAAGCAAGCCCATTTGAGGGACAAACTACATGTGACATTAACTGTGTAAATGCAATTAGTGTAGTTTATCTTTTAAGTTTGAATTGCAGCTGGGGGTGGAGGAATCAGGATTAGGACCAGGGTGCACAAGGTCTCAATGAAAATCCCACCACCCACTGCTCCCATCAAAGCTGCTGTTGTCAGGAGCGTAGATCCCATTGGTACCAAGGCAGCATTGGTGGGAAGATGGTTTCAACCAGGACTGTGGCAGGGAACAACGTCACCCCCCTGAATGCTGAGGACCCAGTCCTGATCAAGGCCCCCTGTGGCTGCTATTTAAACTTTAAAAATGAGGCACATTAATTGCATTCATATAAGTAATGTAACAGGTTGTTTGGCCCTCTGTCCTACTGATTTCAGTGGCAGAGTTAAGCATGCATGTAACTGTCACTAACTGAACTCAATTGGTCTTAACTTTGGCTGGATTGTGCCCACTACTTGAACTGGGCCACCTGAAAAATACTTGCAAGCCAGAAGAAGTTTTATACACATACTTGATTGACAGTGCAGTTCTATACATGTCTACTCAGAAACAACTCCCATTGAGTTCAATGGGCCTTACTCTCAGGTAAATGGAGATACGATTACAGCCTGAATTCCGTTAAGGAATTGATTTTGCTATCATCTCAGTATATATCTATACAAATTGCTTGGATACAACTGAAATGATAAAGACTAGGCAGTGTAGGTGATGATATTTTATTTGGCCTAATGTAGCTAATTTTCACAATATGTGCTTGGAAAGAAATGTAAAGGATCAGATTCTTCTCTTATTTTAGGACACTGAACTCACCTAACAAAGAACCTGGCAGAACTGCCTGTGAAACTATGAATTCAAGGATCTTGCTGGCATCCATCTGGCAAAATTTGCCTACTGGTCAATGAACGCAAACCCATAGCTACATTTAATAGCCAAACCATTTGGCAGAGAGTTGTCCCAGTATGTATCTCTGCTCATAAAGGCTCCATATTCTAGCATCTGTAAATAAGACCTGCTTAGCTATTCTCATTCTACTCCAGCATTAAATTGAATAGAAATATTATTATTCATGGGATTCATTTTCTACAAATACTCTGGTTGTAAAAATGGGTTAGTATTAAACTAACTCATCTCCAAATTGAGCCAAATACAATAAAAGCTAAACTGTGCATTTTGATTGATGTTGTGACTGCTGGAAGTGGTGGAGGTGGGGAGTTCATATAAAGGGAGTTCTCCAAGCACATTATTCCATAATCCTATACCAGCTGCAACTCATTCCAGGTTGCTTTATGTCAGCCAAAGGTGATATGCTCTGAATCCTTTTGCACAGTTTGACCTGGGAAATGACAAACTGGATGGCCACAATTTTTGCTCCCAGTGTAGGACAGCATTCTTCCACATTATAACCACTAGGCTCATACGAAGTAGTTGCTGGGTAGTCTCAACTGGCTACAGGTTCCCTCTTGCTCACCCATCCCTTGATCATGGCTTTAACTTGATCCAAGTTAGAGGAAAGTATTTCCGATCACATCCCTATCCCTCAGTGCATTAAGCAAGTTTGTTGCAGCAGTGAAGGCAGAAGAAGAATCAGAAAGCTGTTCCGAGCAACTTGTATTGAGAGGCATACGGGCCATGTAATGATAAACTATAGTTCCTTGCTACCTCTGAACTGGGCCATTGTAGCCATCCCCCATCCATGGTGAATGAAAGCTGGAAATTCAGTGTGACTAGGGCTGCAAGTTGAATACTTACTAGGGAGTAAATCCCACTGAACAAAGAGAGGGAAATATCTCTGTGGTAATCTGGCATGGCCAGTCTGCATGTACAAGATGCCATGGAGAAATGCTGTGTATATGACTGTTAATGTTTTGCATTTTGAAAAACATGTTTGTGACCTCTGATGATGTTAGAGTGTAATTGCCAGGATTTGAGACCTTGTGTTGTTACCATGTTGCAGGCCTGTTTAGTATGAGCAGCTTAGTGACAGGTTCTGAAATGGGAGAGGGAAAGACAATTGCTGTTAATATTTATTGAGAGGGACAAAGTAAACATCAGACTCTGATTGGCTGGGAGTTCTGGCCAGTGTGGAAATGGACACACTGAGTTAAGTTAACGAAGAAGATAGTTAGGAAACTGCAGCTGGTGCAAAATGCTGCAGCCAGATTGTTTTCTGGGGTAGGTTTTATATATATATTGCACTAGTTTTATATCAGTTGCACTGGCTTCTGATTTTTTGCTGGATCAAGGTGCTGGTGCAAGCCCTAAACAGCTTGGGGCTAGGGTATCTGAAAGACGATCTCCTCCCATATGAATATGTCCATAAATTCCAATCTTCTTCTGAGGCTGTGTTGTATCTCACACTAACAAGAGAGGTTAGGCTGGTAGGGATATGGGACAGGGCCTTTTCAGTGGCAGCACCCAGGCAGTGGAATTCCCTCCCAACTGGGGTGATACTGGCCCTATCTTTGCTTAGTTTTAGGTAGGCAGTAAAAACATTTTATTCTAGTCCGCTTCTAATGGCTTTTAATATGAGAACATAAGAAGAGCCATGCTGGATCAGACCAAGGGTCCATCTAGTCCAGCATTCTGTTCACACAGTGGCCAACCATATGTTGACAGGGAACCCACAAGCAGGACATGAGTGCAACAGCACCCTCCCGCTCATGTTTCCCAGCAACAAGTGTACATTGTCAGGGTTGGATTGGAGCCCATAGAGCCCCAAAGCAGTTCTGATTCTGAGGAAGAGATAGAAACCATGGGAGGAACCCACACGCAGTTCAGAGGCACAGCTGGAGGGAGAGCCCCTCCCTGCTCACATTCCTGAGAGTGACAGTGACCCTGGCAGGGAAAGGTAGGGACAACTGGAGCTTCTAGACATGAGGCACTGGTGCAAAGACAAGCAGGAGGTTACGGGCGCCAAGAGGAGGTGCTCAGCCTGCTTGGCGTGACGACAACAGCTGCGCCCCGATGCCCCACGGGAAAGGGATGGACTCTCTCTTCCTAGCCCTTAAGTTCAGAGGCTTGCCGCACTTTTTCCTCCAAATGGAGACCAACTGACTCCCTAAGGCTAGAATCCCCTGGTAGGCTGCTCCCTTAAGTTTTCCTCATAGGCTCAGGCAATTAGCATCTGTAAGCGTCATTAGGTTGAATGGAAATAAAGCCTTGGAAAAGAGCCCTATTGTCTGAGTGTTGATTCTGGCTACTTGAGGATTTCAGAAGGCAGCAAGGGCGCTCCTGACATACATAGGCATACTGCCTCTGATACTTGAGGTAGCATAGAGCCAGCAGGATTAGTAGCCATTGATTGCCTTCTCCTCCAGGAATTTATCTAACCAAATGGGTGGCCATCACTACTGTAGTTCTGCTCTTCTTAGTTTTAAAATAGCTCTGCTTTTAATCTGGGTGATTGCATTTTTTTGTTATTAAAAGTTTATTTCTGGTTTTTCAGGTTTTTTACACATTTAATTACAACTTGGTGATTTATCCTCCCATATGCACCCTCCCCAACCCTATGTTTGGCAGTTTTGTGTTCTCACTTAGTGCACATTGTTTCCTACAGTTCAATTCCTATGGAAAAGGGAGAAAGGAGGAGAGAGAGCAGAGCGAAGTAAGGAGATAGAAAAGGGAGAAGATAAGAGAGAACAGGAAAGGAAAGGGATGTAGGGTCATTGTTCACTGGCTTGTGTGATGTAGTATGTTCCAGTTGTTATGGGTACCAGTCTCTTATTCCCCTTATAGCTTGAAAAAGTTATGCCAAATTGTTGTTTTAATGTTTAGGAGCCCTTTTTTAAGGCTGAAATCCAGCTCATAAATATTTCTATGAACAAACAAACCTCCTGAATAAGGGGCAGAGAGAAAAAGAGCTGTAGATCACTCACTACACTCTGAAACAAGAGACAGCTCTGCATGCAAACACCAGTCATCAGCAATGCTGATGGTTATCCTTTCGTCCAGCTAGCTAAATTTTTCCATAAGATGACTGGAATGGAAGAACATGTGTTTGCCCACAGATTCTCATATTATAAACATTTGCTATAAGTAGACTAAAGTAAAACCAAATCCTCAAATTAACTTTGATATATATGTTCTGTTTAGGAGGTTATTTTAATCGATCTGATCTTCTCATTCATCTGTTATCCACCTTGGAGGAATAAATCATAAAACAAATGTATCATTTGGGTCAAGCAATATATTGCTATTTCCTCTTGGAAAATGGAAACACTAAATCATACATTTTTCGCACTGCCAATATTTTGAAAGGTCTGCATTCTTACATATTTCAGCCTCAAGTCTTCCCACTACTAAAACCTATTATGGAGCCATTCAGGTTCGTAGGGCATTCCCACGCCAGCGAACCAATTAATCCAAACACAAAGCTGTTTAACATGCAGACTTGGTAATAACATACTCATCCAAAATAAATAACGGCATCTTCTCACTAGAGATTTATTATCATAATGCACTTGGCTACAATGCTGGCCTTGGAATAGAGGTCTAGGAGTTCTGGAAGCATGCACATATTAAAAAGGGAAATTCTAAAGCCCCTAGAGTTACAAAATTCTATTAGGAAGCAGATGGAAAAGATAATTATCCTACAAGTCAACCATCATATTACTAATTGGCTTTCCTCTTCGTATCACATTTGCTTTATGAGATAGCCATATTTTTCCCTTATTTGCAGTGTTATTAATTATTAGCACTTAACCTTAGCTCTTATGAACTATGCAAGAAGAGTGGAGTCAGAGATTAAATTAAGCTTCTTAAAATCCATTTTTTTCTTTATGCACATTCAGTTGTTCTCTGTGAACAGTGTAGTCCTAATACAGAGGTAATGCTCACTGAGTTCAACAGGACTTTAGCATGCATAGGATGATAGCCTAAATGACAATAATGCTACATAAGAGGAAATCAGATTAACAGCAGAGGATATTCCAGAAACAGTGGTATTTTTATAGGTTTATTTGCTAGACTTGAAAACTACCTTTCAAGAACTGCTTGTGGCAACATAGGAGAAAGATATGAGTTACCACTCCCAGTTAGGAGCTACAACAACTCATTCGAATCACTGCTTTCATTTTAATTTTTGATGTTAATTTATAACTGCAGGGATCAATCTCAGTGAGCTTGCAAATTAAAAATATAGCATCCTATATAATAATTAAACCAGTACAAATTCTGGAAATTGACTCTTTAATGGCGGTTTTTACCTGTTGCACAACATCCACATGCAGGTGAAGCTGACTATAGCCAATTTGCGAGGCACTTTGAGAAGAAAATCATTTATATCCACTCTGATCTTGATGCCAGTATTAGAACAGTTCCCATGGAAGCATTCAGACCACTCTCTGATCTGGTTGTATAGGATCATTTTCAGTCGATGTAGCCTCAGGATGTAGAGGGGATGCTTCGAGGAGTTTGGCTGACCACCTGTGTTCTCGATCCTCGCCCATCTTGCCAAGGGTGACCACAGTGGATCATTCCACCTTTCCCCAACCTGGTGCCCTTCAGATATGTTGGACTACAACCCCCAGAATGGCTGGGTAATTCTGGGAGTTGTAGTGGGCCTACCTTTGAAGATGGTTCAGAAACTTCCGTGAGTCCAAAATAGAGCTACTAGGCTACTAACTGGGATTGGTCAATACAATCACGTGACACTGGAGCTTTGTCAGCTGCACTGGCTTCCAGTCGGTGTCCAAACCCATTTGAAAGTGTTGGTGCTGATTTTTAAAGCAATTAATGGCTTGAGGCCAGAGTATCTAAAGCAAAGGTGCAGAACCTCAGGGACTCCAGAAGCCAATTTCACACACACCCAGGGACACACACACACCCTCGCTATCACCACATGCTGCCAAATTTTGCTGCATATCTTGTTTTAAAGTTAATTTGGCCTTTTGAGGCCACTGTCATGGTTTGGCTGCAAACCACTTAGCTTTGCTCCTGCCCCCGCTACTGCAGCCGCAAATTTGGACCATGCAGACCATGAGCCAGGTGTTGCCTGCCCCTGACCAAAAGGAATATCTTGTCCTGTATGCATCAGCCCAGCCCCTTGGGTCATCTTCAGAAGCCCTCTTCTGGGTGTTCTTGCTGAATTGAATTAGGTGGGTGCCTGCAAGACAGAGAACCTTCTCAGTTGTGGCATCCCATTGATGGAATGCTCTCCCCATCGAGTCTCACCCAGTGAGACTCAGTGCTCACACTGTTATCTTTTCAGCTCCAGGCAAAAATATTCTCTTCTTCCAGGGATTTTATGTTTTTATTATTGTATTTGTTGTTTTTGATCCGTTTTATTGTGTGAGATGCCCTTAGAACTTTGTTTTTATAGCGTGACATATAAAGAGAATACATATAGCTAGAGGAGATTGACTGCGTGGGTCCAGGAGATGATTAATTTAATAGTCCCAACTAACCTGAAGAAGTTGTTGTGTAACCACTCATGAAGAACCCCTTTCTGAACCCAGAAGTTTGCAACAACTATTGCCTAGTCACAAATACCTCGTTTGGGGCAAGGTGCTCAAATGGGTGGTGGCAAATCACTAACTCTTGGGTTGCCTGGACCCATTCCAATCATGGTTTAAGCAACCTGTTTTGGAGAGGGTTGCACATCCTCTGAAAAAAACAGTTTCCTATTTCAGGGTGCTCCTGGATCCAGCTTTGTCACTAGAGGCCCAGGTAGTCTCATTGGCACGGAGTGCCTTTTAGCACCTTTGTTTTAACATGAAGCATAATGTTCTAATGCCCAGTATTTCCCAGTTTGGAAACATAATCCAAACCTTCAGCCTGAAAATTGTTTGAGGAAATATTTGGCATTTTTATCTCAACAATGTTTAGTTGTCTGAGAATTAGCATGGGTTATTTTTGAAGTAACTATTACACCTTTTAAATGCCACTTCATAAATTGTTTTACAAAGGTGGACTATGCTTTATAGTACTTATCGGAACATGATTTTAGGCTATAACCCATGAAGCAAAGGTCTTACCAAGTCATCTCTTTCTGTCCCCAAGAAGGTTTCAAGTCAACTGGCATGCTTCCAGGTAAAAAGCTCACACAAGAGATGTTGTAGGATATGGATGGTGATGCTGACCAGCACAGATATATCATTGGTTGCACAATTTGGAAGAAGTTTAATTCCATCTCATTGAAATAAGTCTTCTGCCAAGATTTCACCTCACCATATAGCATATGACCAATAAAACACTCCCTTGGCATATTGTCTACCATACAAATAAAGAATAGTATAACTACTCTGGATTTATCACAAATCCAGAATGGGTTCATGATACAAATCAATTTTATTCTCCCTAGCAATGTATCTTTAGCCAAGATCTTTATTTCTAGGAAGGCTGGCAAATCATAACCATACTTGTGAACAATGTTCTTGCTGAAAAATTGTGCAATAAATCAGGTACACTGAATGTACTGTCTATGGCATTAGCTACACCCACTCAATAGCTACGTTCCAGCTCTCAGAAGAGCTTAAAAGCACCAGCCATCCTTACAGTCTGAGGGGGTGTTTGCACTAGTGCTCTGCACGGTGTAGATCCAAAGCCCGAATAACAAGTCAAGGTGGGCTGCTTTGGAGGTGCCTCTGCATGTTACAAGGTGAAGCAGAATAGCAACAAGGCACCCTGAAGTGAAGCGGCTTGTATACGAAATGCCTCGTTCGACTCAGTGATTTGTTCTGAGCAACCCAGACAGACTGGTGCCAAAAGTATCAACTTGAGAAAGTTCAGCGAGGAGGAAGGAGGAGGAGGAGGAGGAGGGAGGGAGGGAGCGTTGGCAAATGGAAGGTCTAGTTGCCAAATCAGGGCTGAACATAACCAAGCAATCTCCAGTCAGTGACAGTGGTGGAGGAGGGGTAAAGACTGAATAACTAGAGAAAAATGGCTGTGTTTCAGAGGCAGAGATAATTCTGGTGGTGTTACTTAGGGATGTGAGAACCCACACTTGGCCAGGTTCTCTAGACACCGCCCCCCCAGCTCCTGCTCCACTCTCTGGTCCCTCCGCCTCCACTGCAATCACCATGTTTTTTAAAAAACATGGCAATTGGAAGTCTATGTGCACATAGACTAATGTGCAGAAAGCACCATGAATCTTGAGTCTATGGACGATTCACAGAACTTTTTGCGTATAAGTCTATATGTGCACATAGTAGGGATGGCAGAGAATTCCGCCACGGATTCCAGTAAGGCTGGATTCTAAAGAATTCTAAAGAATCTGGCCTCCCGGAATCCATGGCAGAACAGCCTCCTGCCCCCCCGCCCCTCCGCGGAATCCGCCCAGGATGGTACTTACCTGGGGCGGATGCGGAGGCATTTCCGGCGGTGGCAGTGGCTCCGGCAGCTGGTGTCCTGGCCAGCTGCGGCCGGGCTGCTGCTGCCACCATTGCCGTCCTGGCTTGCAGCCATGATAGGCTACATAAGAATTTACGTAGCCTATCACAGCTGGGTAAAAGAAAAAAAAACACCCAGCATACGCAAATGGCGGCGGCTACAGTGGCCGCCATTTGCATGCCCTATTTTTCGCTGATTTATCTTACGTTAAATATTTACGTAAGATAAATCGGCAAAAAATAGGGCACGCAAATGGCAGCCACCGTAGCCACCGCCATTTGCATACGCTGGGGGTTTGGGATTTTTTTTACCCAGCCGTGATAGGCTACGTAAATTCTTACGTACCCTATCACGGCTGCAAGCCAGGACGGTAATGGCGGCGGCGGCAGCCTGGCCGTGGCTGGCCAGGAGACCAGCCGCCGCTGCCACCGCCGGCGGAGCCTCTGCCGCCGGAACTGCCACCGCCGCCAGAACTGCCGGCCATCAAGGATTCCAGGGGGGAGGACCGGATCGCCTCCCCCCCGTCGAGGATTCCGGGGGGAGGGACAGAGCACTTCCCCCCCCACCGCAAAAGATTCCGCGAAAAGGTGAGTTTCGTACATCCCTAGCACATAGACTTATACACAAAAAATGCTGTGAATCGCCCAGGCAGGAGGAGGAGGAGGAGGAGGCGCGCCACATGCCTCCATCACTAACTAGCTGTCTCCTCCTCACAAGCGTGAAACCGGTAGCAGTGGAGGCATGCGCCATACCCACTACTATTACCTGAATGGCTGTGAAGGACAGCCAATCAGCAGCACAGTGCACGCCCACGCCACTCACTAGCTGTCTCCTCCTCGTGAGCAGGAGATGGCCAGCAGTCCTTGACAGCTGAGCAGGCAGGAGGAGGAGGCAGTATGGGGCTGAGAGGTATAGCTCTTTGCTTTGAGAGTTTTGTGGAAAAAATCAAATTTCAGCTGCACCTAGCACAGAAAGTACTGGGCCAAACTGTCTGAAATGTAGCAGGTGGGATCCACTCCATGTCAGCAAAGAGGGCCCCAAGTTTCATGTTGTTGTTGTTGTTGTTCAGTCGTTCAGTCATGTCTGACTCTTCGTGACCTAGCACGCCAGGCCTTCCTGTCCTCCGCTCTCTCCCGGAGTGTGCTCAAGTCCATATTCATTGCATCAGTGATGCTATCTAGCCATCTCATCCTCTGCTGCCTCTTCTCCTTTTGCTTTCAATCTTTCCCAGCATCAGGGTCTTTTCCAGTGAGTCTTCTCTTTGCATTAGGTGGCCAAAATATTTGAGCTTCAGCTTCAGTATCTGTCCTTCCAATGAGCACTCAGGGTTGATTTCCTTTAGGATGGACTGATTTGACCTCCTTGCAGTCCAGGGGACTCCAGCACCACAGTTCGAAAGCATCAATTCTTCAGCGCTCAGCCTTCCTTATAGTCCAGCTCTCACAGCCATACATTGCTACTGGGAAAACCATAGCTTTGATTAGACGGACCTTTGTCGGCAAGGTGATGTCTCTGCTTCTTACTATGCTGTCTAGGTTGGCCATAGCTTTCCTCCCAAGGAGCAAGCGTCTTTTAATTTCATGGCTACAGTCACCGTCTGCGGTGATCTTGGAGCCCAAGAAAATACAATCTGTCACTGCTTCCATTTCTTCCCCTTCTATATGCCAGGAAGAGATGGGGCCAGATGCCACGATCTTCGTTTTTTTAATGTTGAGTTTCAAACCAGCTTTTGCACTCTCCACTTTCACCCTCAACAAGAGACTCTTTAGATCCTCTTCACTTTCTGCCGTTAGGGTGGTAAGTTTCATGTGTTTATCATGAAAACTGGCAAAGTTATGGCCGTTTGTATTTTCCTATGCAAGTCAATGGGAAAACACCCAAACCGAGTGATCCGGATATCCGAATCTCACTTTGGATCTGGAACCAAGTCAAAGTGGAGGGGGTCCGAATTAGTCTGAGTTGAAGCAGGGCTGATTCTGAGGGTCCAAAGCAGCATCTGAAGCAAAGCGGGGGGTCCGTGCACAGCCCTAGTTTCAACGACAATGGAAGGAGAAGTGAATGGAGGAGTACCGGATTTTTTTTTAAAGGACTCAGCTTTGCTGCGCTTTGGCCCATGCAGGGCTCCACA
Source organism: Heloderma suspectum (assembly GCF_057233095.1). Taxonomy (NCBI): domain Eukaryota; kingdom Metazoa; phylum Chordata; class Lepidosauria; order Squamata; family Helodermatidae; genus Heloderma; species Heloderma suspectum. The sequence continues at coordinate 294,200,148 of NC_139459.1, read as the reverse complement.
AGCAGGTTCTCTGTACAAGTAAAAATCACTTCACAGAACATACTTCCAGGTGTGGGTTGGAGTGAATATCATCTGACTGGCAGGGGCTACTCAACCAATAAGAGAGGCTTCCCCCGCTCTCCCCCCACTCTCCTTTCCCCTGAAGCTCCAGATGCACCTGCATTTCAGGAGTAAGCCTCATTAAGCACAATGGGAATTACTTCTGAGTAGAGATGCATATGCTTGTGCTGGGAAAGGGGGAAACCAGCCCCCTTTCTGACCTCATGCTGCACAGGATCTCTATAACAAATGTGCAAAGTAGTTACTTCCTAAGGCAATAAAGCAAACAACGGAGAATCAGAGCCTCAAGTTCGCACTTTAGAGCATTTAGGGAATTTCTGCTTTAAACTGTGCCATTTCAATTGGGGGGGGGATCTCTGTTAATTCTGATGTGGCCATTAAGGGAACAAGCCTCATTGAAAACAATGGGAGTTACTTCTGACACTAATTGGTTTGTGCAGGGATGGGAAACACATAGGAAACACCCCTTCACAGGGGTCATAGTGAAAGGCACAGCCCTGGGCAGGGCTCGCATACCCGAGGTCAATGCAGGGGCTGGGGCACACAACAGCTATACTTATGAGAACCCCACTTGAGGAAAAGAATCGGACTTTAAGCAGTCTCAGGAAATCCAGGTTTTCCCTGATAAGTTCCGGCGTGGCTGCTGGATGGTGACGACACCATGTATCCCTGACAACCTCAACACACAGCCAGCTTGGAGTAAATCGCTCATGGAGACACCCCTTAAGTCTCCTGAGACAGTATCCAACTGTGTCATCCTGTTAGCGCAAATGATGTTGCGCTAGCGGAAACTAGGTTCTGAACTATGCACAAGAGGAGAAGCAACTAAAGATACATTTGTGCAAGCACCGTTGCACAAATAGTGCATCCCACTGTGTAACTGATTGCCTATTCCACTTATGCAACCTGTTGTGCATTACGCTTGTGCAACCCATTGTGCAACTGGTTGTGCTGCACATTATACTTCTGCAACCTGTTGCACAACCACAATGCACAACTGGTTGTACAAGTGTAATGTGCAACTGGTTGCACAATAGAACAATTCAGCAGAGCTCCCTAGTGCTGTTTGAGTTTGTGGAATGACACCACTGGATACTGCCCCTGGACTCAGCACTTTAATGGCAATACAGTCTGATTTTTGAACATCTAATAGAATAATATTTGAACATTGAACCATATATCATTGCATCAGTTAGTCACCTTCCAAGTCAGTAACAGCAATGGCATTGAATGAAGCAGAGCATTAAAAACATATAACTTTTAACTTAATCTTACACTGCCCCTTCCAAATTGAGTGATCTATGATATATCTGTTCTGGCTGGCATTGCCACCTATATCATCTCAGAACTTCTCTCATATGTATTTTTTTATCTGAAAGGATGTCAGTCAAATCCTCCTTGGGGATAAAAACAGATGATTTTGTAAGATCTTTGCTTACATGGGCTACGGCTTAAGATTCCGTTCTGATAAGTGACACAATATACATTCCAGCTACATGTGTATCAAATAATGCTTTTAAAATCTATAGCATTCTTCACTTTGTCAGACAGTGAAGTTTGCATATGAAGTCCTTAGGAATCCTAGTAAACATTGACTCATGTTCTTTAGGCAAGATAGAATTTATTAAATTATAACTTGTTTCTTCCTAGTGCTTTTTCAATAGTTTTGATGTATTCATTTCTTTATCATGTGCATGTCTATGTTTGCAAAAGAGAAATTGTGCATATTTTAGAAGGCACTGATGTAAGAAAGGATGGCAGGAAGACAGGTGTTGATTTAGTTCTTTGACAGCATATCCTTTACCTGTGCAACAGTGTTCTTTGCTAGATAATAACAGGGCTTAAGCATATACAGAGCAGGATGCAAAGCAATTTATGAAAGGATCACATAAGGCAGAATCAATTATGAGTCAAATGAAACTATTGGCTGCATGGAAGTTTCAGCTGCTTCTGCAATAAGTCAAAAATAGTCTCACTCCATGGCTGTAATGAGAAACTGCAAGATACATACAGCCCCAAACCATGTTTACATCTAGAAACAATGGAAGGGACATAAAATCATCATCACGCAGTATATCTTATGTACAGATTTATTCCGAATGGAATGAAGTGAACACTCTCTCCCAGTTGAATGCAAAACCAGAGGAAATGCTGTTTGTAGCTGTCAATGCTTTTTATTAATTTGTTTCAAAAGTACTTTTGATTTTATGACCTTTAAGATTAATAATTGCTGCTAGGTTTTATTCTGGTTTTATTCTGGTTGTATTGTTATATTGTGGTTTAAATGCTTTTATATTTTATATTGTTTTACCCTGCGCATTTTGGTTTTAATTTTTATGACCCCCCCCGAGAGCTTCAGCTATTGGGTGGTATAGAAATGAAATAAATAAATAAATCATGACTTTCTCTGTCGTGGCACTCACTATCTGTAAAACACTCTCTTGTGTACTTTGGGAGGCAGAAAACATGACATCTTTCAAATGCCTCCTGAAAACATATTTCTTCACCCAGGCTTTCCCTGGGCTGCCAGTAAATTAATTATGCTGCTTCATTTTTATTGCTCCTTGATTTTTTACTTTAGTTGGAAGTGTTCTTACTGCTATGTTCTTAATATTGTATTTTAATATTGTGAACCTCTGAGAGATTTTATGATATTCAGCAGTATATAAATGCCACAAATAATGACTTTTAACATCAAGTTGTCCTTTTTCTTACTCATATTCCCACCACCACCCACCACCTGCTTTTTGTAATATCGTGTCTGACTAAGGGAGGAATCCTATGGCCACTAGTCAGCAGCTAGATGGCCATAGGATACCTTGTTTTCAGGGAACTGACCTCGGAGCCCGTGCTCCAAGGTCAGCTCCCAGAGAACCGACCTTCCCCCCACCCTTCCACACTGCCTTGCAGGCAGCGCGGAAAAGCCCCATGCTCCAAGAGGAGCATGGAGTGGCCAAAACAGGGCATTCCAGGAGGCGTTCTGGGGCGGGGAGGGTGGAAACACCAGTATGACACATCCAGTGTGTTGTGCTGCAGGCTTCTCCCCCACTCTGCCCTCCTGTGGCTATCACAGAAGGCAGGGCATGTGAAGCACGGAGGGAACAATCCCCTCTGTGCTTCTCCTGCCCTGCATTGGATAGGCGGTCGCCTCCAAGTTCGGAGGTGGCCACCTATCTACCTAGGATTGTGCCCTAAGAGATCTGGATATTGCAGAAGCTTACACTCAGATGGATTTTGGAACCAAATTCATAGGCATCAGAACTAGGGATGTACGAACGTCACTTACCTTTTCAAAGGGTGATATTTGCGGGGGGGGAGGCGCTCCGTCCCTCCCCCCGAAATTCTCTCCAGCCGGCTCCGCTCTGTGTCGATTCCATGGAGCCACCGGCCGGGGCCACCCGCAGCCGGACATCCAGCCACTGGGCAGCCTGCAGGGACGCAAATGGCGGCTGCCGTAGCCGCTGCCATTTGCGTCCCTGTATTTTGCCGTGATAGGCTACATAAATATTTACGTAGCCTATCACGGCAAAAAACAAAACAAAACAGCGAATGCAAATGGCGGCGGCTATGGCAGCCGCCATTTGCGTTCCCTTTTTTTTGCCGTGTTAGGTTATGTAAATATTTACTTAGCATATTACGGCAAAAAAAAAGGGGGAACGCAAATGGCAGCTGCCGTAGCCGCCGCCATTTGCGTTCCCTTTTTTTTTGCCGTGATAGGCTACGTAAATACTTACGCAGCCTATCATGGCTTTTGCAGGGACGCAAATGACATCCCTGTGTTAGCCATGATAGGCTACGTAAGTATTTACGTAGCCTATCATGGCTATATGGAAGAAGCGAATGGCGGCTGTATGGCTATATGGAAGAAGCGAATGACGGCCATTCCCAACGCAGCACAGATGGCAGCAGGTAGGTGCTCCGTTCCGGGCCCATTTCACGGGGTGGGGGGGGCGGGGGGCTTCATTCCACCACGGTTTTTGGGGGGCCGAATGTACTGGCATTCGGCCTCACCAAGATCCGTGGCAGACTTCTCTGACATCCCTAATCAGAACACAGGTGCAGGCTCTACTCTAATCAATGTAGAAACATAAAATCAGTAATTAAAAAGAAATGACATGAACAAGACAATAATGAATGGAAAACAAAAGAAATGCTGCGATTAGAGACAGAACAAAAAAAGGAGCAAAAATGAAAACTTTCCTAGTGCACATCCCTAAAAATGAATTCACTGAACAACAGTTCCAGTTGATTTGGGGCATGTTCTTACAGAGGTGGTCAATCTGTTTGTGCCACTGCAGGTGGAGCTCACATGGTTAAGTTCTCCTCCACTTTTCTCTCCCTGTCTGCCTTCTTCCTCACATCTGGCTTCCTATGGGGAAAGAAATTTTATGTAGAGAGAAGCATTCAATCATGTAAGCACCACCTGCAGTTCAAAATGATACAGCTCAGACAAAGGTTTCTCACCTCAGGGGGAACTAGGCTTTCAGCTGGGAATGTTTACTTCACTTCTCAGAAGTGATGGGACTGCATATAGCCACATACATTGTGAGCGCGATTATATGTTTTGAGAACACTGGCTAAGGAGCTCATGTGGTCAAGTGCTAACAATAAATTGTTTTCTATAACGCTCTGTATCAACAGCAAAATGAAATTCATCCTATTCAGGCTGATCCCTCAGTTGGATTGAGAGTTTTAAAAAAGAAAATTAAACCAATACCACTCCGCTATTTTTGTTGCTGAATATTGTGTTCTTGCTGTGGGCTTATGGCTTGCTATATCTTTTAACTCACTGGTTCCTAGAGCAGTTGTGTCAGTGACAGAAATGCCTCTTTATGCACTCTTTTATATGTCTGCGCTTTCAGGTTTACTGCAGTATGTATGATCAGCTAAACATCTTGTAAAAATGGTGGGGATAAGTTCTGGAATCCATCTCAGAGAACCGCAGTATTTTCAGGGCAAGAACGGCCAAAGACGTTAAATTCCAAGACATCTGCAAAAATAGTTACTGTCTACTAAAGCTTATTTATTGAAATTGAGGGAGGGGTCTCTAAAAGATAAAATGGATACTAATGCAGAAGCTAGGCCAGTATGTACATAGTCAAAAGCACCAAGAACCCAGGTGTTCCGATCAAGATTTCTTATACTTGCCCTGTAAAGGCATAATGTGGACTACATAAGAGCATACAAGCTGAGCCAACTATCTATATGTGATAAGTACGTTGGCAGGAAAACTGGTAGTTGACTCACAGGTTTAGTTCACCCAGAATCAGCCCTGCAGTGAAGACTGTGAAAGATCAGTGTGCACATAGCTTGTCAGGAATATAAATGCATTGCCCCCATAGAAAAGAGTAAGGTGCTCCCTCCAGCCATGAGTAAAAAAATGGCCAGGTGATTTAATACTCATGCTGTATAAATATTTACATGACACAGCAAATGGGTCCCTTGATTATTTGTGAAAGGGGTGTTTGTGAACTAGAGGATCTGGAAGGAACATTAGGGCAGTACTCTCACGACACACCACAACCTCACAGAGCACTGATGTATCTATTTTTGTGCCCCACCAGATGTATCTAGTTATCCAGTTTGGTGTGTATCTTACAAAATGTCACTGGAAATGGGTACGTGAGATGGTTTGACAATTTAACCTCATCTCCTTTTCCTTCTCCTTTTTTAATGTCTCCATATTTTTAACTAGTTTATTCATTTTGTACATTTATATGCTGCCTTTGGGGGGGGGGGAATAAAAGCACTGATATTACGGAACACCTCAGGATGAATTTATCACTGTCATCGGAATGCTCAGTGAGCAGTAGTTGCTCCTGCTGTTAAAACAACAACTCTGGAAAGCCTTAAGAGCCCCAGGGCGCAATCCTATCCAGATAGGTGGCCGCCTCCAAACTCGGAGGCGACCGCCTATCCAATGCAGGGCAGGAGCAGCATGGAGGGGATCCTGCCCTGCATGTTTGGCTAGACAGCCAATTGTAGCTGTCTAGCTGCGGGAGGGCTGAGTGGAGGCTGTCGTACGTACAGCATTTCCGCCCTCCCTGCCCTGGAATGCTTCCCAGAATGCTCCTTTTCGGCCGCTCTGCGCTCCTCTTGTGAGTGCCTCCAAGGCAGCACTGAAGTGGGGGAGGTCAGTTCTCCAGAAACCGACCTTGGAGCACACCCTCAGAGGTCAGTTCCTGGAAAAGAAGCTATCCTATGGCCGTCTAGCCGCTATCTAGTGGCCATAAGATTACTCCTTCCATGGCACTGGAAAGTCCTGGGGACTTTTCAGAAAGCTCAAAGAGCTGGAGAGGCTGCAAGGACAGAATGGGATGAAAATGTAAAATAAAGAGCACTCATGAACCTCTCAGCCACCTCTTTACAGTAAAGTAAGCACCAAAGCCCTACACCCTGAGAAATGTCTCTGACATTTCAACATTCTCCCTGTGAAAGAAGCAGGAAAAACTACTGCCTCTTTCTCAGGGAAATGGAGAGGTTGGGTTTTCAACACAGCACTGCTATTAAACAAAATTTGGACTAATGGACGTTTAACGACCATAATTCTAAAAGTAATTTATTTAATTTTATTTATTTCAAACATTTCTATAATACTTTTCTAGAAAAAAAACCCCAATCAAGGTGATTCACAAAAAAAATTCAGAAAATAACATGCCACAAACCATACAGACATAATAAAACGTTATGGTTTTTAAGGTTGTTTATAACAACAATTAAAAAGCCAAATTAAAAAGATGTGGCTTGACCCCCTCCTGAATGCAGAGACAGTGGAGTAAAAGTAAGCTTCTGCTTATATGTTTTCTGTTTCATTATGAAACATCTTAGTTGTCCCTTAAATTATTTATTTGAAATAATCGTTGCAGTTTCACACCTTCTGCAACCAAACCCATGATGCAGATCAGATACTTCCCTGGTCCACTGAAAAGTGTAATTTGCATTATACAGGTCAAGGCCAGTGTCAGGGGCTGGCTTTGTTGGGCACCTGCTGAGTCCCCCACCCCTGCAGGGGGGCCACTGCCAACCTCTGAAGGCCCCTGGCCCTGCTCCTCCTCCTCGTGTGCCCAGGTGTCCTTTTTTTCTCCTGGATATTTCACTGGGCTACCCCGGAACGCGTCCAGTTTTCATACATCTGGTACAGGGCAAACAGATGAGACAAGGGGGCTGCTGATCTATCTTTCTTTCTTTTAACATAATTAAGTCAGCAAAAAGCAAGCCAACAGCTCAGTTGAATTGATCAGTTCACAATGCAGTGTGAATTGAAATGTCAAATGCCTCTAGGTATGGAAGGAAATGAGGTGAATTCCATTTTCTTTACAGGGACAATTGTACATAAAAAGAAATGGGTCTCCCAGTGAGCAGGCTGTCCCTGTAAAGGATATGGAAATGATGCCATTTCCCTCCCTACACAGAGACATTTGAAGACTGAGTTAATTATATATATATATTAACAAAAGAAGGGCAAATAAGTCACTCACCTGATCTCCTTGTGTCTCCCTCTCATAGTATCCCACCACTGCCACCAGAAAAGAACTGCAATGTGGACCCTATTTATTATGAGTTTAATTTGAATTGGGGGTGGGGGGATAATGATGTGAATGAATGGGTGTAATTTGTTGAAGGGAAAATCGATTTTGGAGCAGACTCTGGGCCATCTGGGGGCATATTAACTGAATAAGGCAACTGATCTGGATGAGCAGAAATGGGGTGCACCTTGCCCCAGGGCCCCCCAAAACATGGAGTCATCACTGTTACCTGTGCAGAGGCCTGTAGGCCCTGACTGGACAGGACCTTATGCATCAGTGGCTACCGGCTGTGGTGCAGGAACATAGACAAGATCTTTTCTCTCCCTCCTTTTCCCATCACAGGCAGAATTTTGCCAAAGACCATTGATTTCCTGTAGAGATCTATTGCCTAGGGCCACCTCCGATTTGCTGGAATCCTCATCTTTGGGCTGGATTCAGAATCTGCCTTCCTTAAGAGGAAGGGCTCTGTTTGCAGAAGGTCCCTTTGCCCAATTTGGGGGGATCCTCCCTCCACTCCATAACTCACCCCATGCAGCAGGGTCTCCTAACTCTGTGTAGCATTTTCAGTGGATTGATGGGGCTGCCTTGGGAAGGAGGAGGCCAGGAAGTCCACTTTCACCAGCGCAGTTGATCCGGCATAAATCTGGATCCAACCCCAGATCTACAGATTGACAAATATTTCCAAGAATGCTGACCCTTTGCTAAGGTTCTCAAGATAGTCTTACACCAAGTCTCTGAGCCTTGCATGGGTTAATTCCAACCATAAGAATTCATTATCATATTTGTCACTCAAGTGAGACTTCAGAACTAAACACAGAACTAGAAGAAGAAGAAGAAGAAGAAGAAGAAGAAGAAGAAGAAGAAGAAGAAGAAGAAAGTATTGAGTTCAAAGTGGCATACTCATTTCCTTCGCTACCCTGCCCAAGCACAAAGTCACAACACTAATACCACTTAGTGTGTTTAACAGGAAATAAAAATGTACTCTGAGGGACAAATCTCAAGTTATTTCCTTCCTGCATATCTTTGTTACTATGGCACATGGATGGAAGTATTGAGCCCAAACAAGAAACAGCAGCATCCATTCTCTCACATATTACTCTTGGCAACCTCTGGTTTCTAAACAGCTGCAGAGTCTAAGCAGAGGCAGTTCCTTTGTCTGAGTCCATGCCATGGCAAGTCTGAGCTAGTGGTAGTTTCCCCCTTGCATGAACTAGATTGTACATGAAATCATGAATGGACCATTCAAAAAGGACTCTTTGCCAATGAAAAATCCCACTGGGAAACAACAACTTCCTGTCTAAATCTTTCCCCTGATATGTCTGCCATTGTATGGTACAGCAACGTTGCATTGGGCTCAATGGCCTAAAACAGAGGCTTCAATTCTATTACATTTATTTTAACATTTACAATATTTTAACCACCAAATCATCCCTTGGTCTGGTTTGACCATTTAAATTTAATCCAACTTTAGATAATGCTGTACGCCAGCCTTCCCCAACTTTGTGCCCTCCAGATGTTTTGGGCTGAAACTTCCATCATGCCTGACCATTGTCCATGCTGGCTGGGAATGATCAGAATCTTGGTGAGAACCAGAGAAGCCAGATGCATTTCCAGAATGGATCCAGGACCCACTGCTAACCAGCAGGTTCCAAGCCAACCTGTAAATTTAGGGCAGCCTCCACTGCAACAAAAGGGAATTGCACCCCTCTCCTTGAGAGGCCTTGACACTTGCCAGCGGTTTTCTTTTCATCTTCCCTTCAGTGCGACACTTCTCCAGAAGCAAAGAATCTGACTGCAGATTCTGCATATGGCCTTTCCATTCAGATGCATGGCTGTGGTGGTGGTTAGAACAGCAAGAAGTAAAAAGTTAGTTGAGGGGGCGAGAGGATTGCTTGGGAAGCAATGTAATGGTGTGAAGACAGAGAAATTACTCCATAGCCCTCTGTTAGATGGGCAACTTCTAGCACAGCCATGAAGCTGTGTTGGAGCTGTTTCCCTACATCTGACAGTCTGAGATGCAGGCAGGAGGGTGGCTTGTGGACTGAATTATGGAAGTCATCTGAATTATGGAATTAATTACGGATTATCTGTAATTTTCGGTGGACTGGAAGGAATTCCTTCTGCTCTCTGAAAAAACTAAGCTGAGTGCAGAACCAGGTGTTCCTGCCCATTCTCATATTTATATGGCTAAAGTGTCAAAATGACAATTTAAATAGGCCAAAAGTGGCTGAATTGGGACACCAAACCATACACAGGAAGGGAAGAAACACAGCTGTAAACTCACAGCAACAACAAAGGCTGCTGCATTATAGTCCATGGGAGTTTTACATTGACTTGAATATAAATAGAATTGAACCCAAAGTCTTCAGTACCAAAATAGATAGATAATTAACTAAGCATGGTTTCTCTCTCCTGTCATACATCCAGGCATTTAAGGGAGGAGATAGCAAGTCACACACCACATTTTTTAATACTAGCACATTAGATTCACATTCTTGTAATTCAAGCTTTATAACAAAAGTTGTCTTGCACTTTTGTTTTAATAATTACACCAGAAGTGCTAGAAGACAAGCATAATTTAAGGCAATACTGGCAGTATATGGCATGAATGTCTTTGATACATGGAACATGTTGAGTAGTCACAGAAGATCAATAGACCTTAATTTATGTTCTTTTAATATAACATTGATTTTGCCTTCTAATGAGCTATTTTTCCTACTTTGTGGAAGATGCCATTGCCTGATTTATTTTTATATTACAAAACACTGCAGTTAATAAAAGAATATTGGTTCTTATTATACTGAGAAGAACCTTACATTTAAAAATGAACAAATTCTCTCAGAAATAGTTGCACTGTTTTTACTTCAAGCTGAACGTTTACCATTCAGTGTTTATATATGCCTATATATTGCTATCTACAAAATGCTTTTCTCATGATATAGAAGACCATTTGAGAGTATTAGTTACATATTCATGACTATATATTCATCTTTCATGGTTGAGGAGACGCAGAGGTGGAATTTGTTGAAGATCCACACAATGGGTCCACCCATTGATACCGAAGTCTGCATGACAGACTAACTAAAATGAAGCCAGCGTTCACATATGAAGTCCTAACGATCTCCAACAGGACAAGTACATATAAATCTGTGCTTCCAACTATCTTAATGCAAATGAGATGTTGAGTCAGCTTACCCTACGATCCTATACACACTTACCTGGGAGTAAACTGCATTGAACACAATGGGGCTGGCTTCTGGGAAGAATGACATAGGATTGCACTGTTAGACTGCTTCCGATAAGATGTTAGAAGCAACTTGCACAAAACCACTGCTCATGCGGGAGTCTACTTGTGTAATCAGTGAACAGGGGGTAAAATTCACTCTACTGCCCCTATACAAATCTATGGTGCAACCACACTCGGAATATTGTGTCCAGTTCTGGTCACCACACCTAAAAAAAGATATTGTAGGGCTGGAAAAATGCAGAAAGGGGTGATTAAAATGATTAAGGGGCTGGAGCATCTCCCCTATGAGAGAAAGTTACAAGAGATAGGATTGTTTAGCTTGGGAAAAAGGTGGGTATGGGGAGACATGATAGAGGTGCGCAAAACTATACATGGTGTGGAGAATGTGGATAGAGAGACATTTTTCTTCCTCTCTCAAAATACTAGAACCCAGGTCATCCTATGAAGCTGATTGGTGGGAGATTCAAGACAGATAAAAGGAAGTACTTCTTCACACATCACATTGTTAAATGATGGAATTCACCTCCACAAGATGTAGTGATGGCCACCAATTTGGATGGCTTTAAAAGGGGGCTGGACAAACTCCTGGAGGAAAAGGCTATCAATGGCTACTAGTCTTGATGGCTATGTACTACCTCCAGTACCAGAGGCAGTGAGCCTATGTACACCAGTTGCTGGGGAACATGGGTCGGAGAGTGCCGCTGTGCTCATGCCCCATTTGTAGGTTCCTGGTCAACGGCTGGCCCACTGTGTGAACAGAATGCTGGACTAGATGGACCCTTGGTCTGCTCCAGTATGACTCTACTTATGTTCTTATGATACTTGATCCAAGTGAGTAACCAAGTTGCAGTCTACCCCCTCTGTGGCAACACAGCTGTGCACGCAGCCCCCTCTATTCTCCTCTGAATTTAGTTGGTCTATGGGGATATGTTTCTGTCTTGTGCTGTCTCTCCCTGATCCTGCCCCACACAAGAGAGACAGAGGGCTTAAAGTTAAAGAGGGCTTAAAGGGGTGAGAGGGACGGCTACATGCAGCAGCTTGTGCTCCACACTGTAGTTCTGCTGTAACAAAGTGCCTGGCCACAGAAGCTGCACATGGCTGGCCCCAGCTCATTATCCCTGTGTTTGGAGGATAGAGAGGTACAAAAGGAAGAGTCATGTGTAGTTTTGACAAAGAATTGAGCACAAAGTCAGGCTTTGGGAGGTGGTAGGCTGGCTAGCCATTTGGGCTGATGCCATCTTCCTTTCTTTTGTTCATTCTTTCATCCTTCCTTTCTTCTTTCTCCCCCAACCCTTAATTGGCAACAGGGATAGTGTGAAGCACATTGTACTTACCCTCTGTGGCTCATCACTGTGCTATACAAACAGGCAGCACAACTTGTCTCTGGGCTTCTTCACACAGAGCTTTTATCCTGCTATTGAGATTGGTTACTTATGGAAGTTTGTGGGTCCTTTAGATGACATCGTCAACCTCCATGGCATCTCCCACACTAAGTGACCTTTATTCCATTTTCTAAAAGATCGGAGATAATGAACTAACAAATTACCGCACTTGAGTTCTGCTTGAGTTCCCTCATGAAAAAAGGAAAAGCCACAATAAGAGGAGCTAGACCACAGCGCCATCTAGCAGCTGAATAATGAAACATATCGAAGATGTGTGTAAAGGGAGTCCGTGGTGATACTTCATTTAAAAAGGAAGCAGAACGCCTCATTTTAAGTGCGGGATTTTATGCTGGTGGAGAGATGCTCTCTTTTCTCCTGTTGGCATTGCAAAGCAGGGTGAAAAGTTTGACATGACTTTGCCTCTCACGGTTTAGGCTATGAAGATTGAATGCATGAGAATCTCTCTCTCCCTCTTCTTACCCCTAATTGCTATTACCATTAAAGAGTCCTTGACAGCTAAAAGAGCAGGAAATGACACAAGGAGCATCAGGAAGGAGTGAGGGAGCCAAGTAAGTGTTTGTTAATTATTTATACCAGCTACTCTCCAAGGTTCTCTAAGCAGTTTACTGTAAACATTTAAAACCACTAAAAGTATCAAAAACAAAAACATAAAATCTAAAACCAGAACAACACCAGCAAACACCGTAAAACCAATAACAGCAAATAACATTGGTTCGAAACATCTAAAAACCACTATAAGCCATTAGGGTTTAGAAGCCTGAGAAAATAAAAAGATCTTTGCCTGATACAGCAAAGGAAACTAACTACCACCTGAGTAATTATTTATGTGGCTACCTTAAAGCACTGAAATGAAGTATCTTTAATTTTGCTTTTAGTGTGAATTTAAGAATCTGATCTGAATAAATGCAGTTCAAAAGGTTTATTTCCCCCCTTTGTTTCATTAGAAGTGAAACAAGGAGGACTTCAAAATCAAGGATAGGAAATTTCCTTGTTTGGGTTTTCAAAAGCTGGCAAGTATGTTCGTAATTATCTGCAATCAATCAAGATGGCAAACATAATGCAAATACTTCTTCCAACAGTCTGTTTAATATTCTAACAGTAAAAGGTTTGGTGTGACCTTCAGCACTGATTCAGACATTTTAAATTCTCTCTAGAGCATTCAGCCTGCTCATGTGAAGGCTAAAAGTAGGGAGAGGACATGGGGGTGCACGTAGTTCCTGCCCCCAACATTCCCGGTCCCTCAGCCCTGACTGGCGTTCACTTAAACATGAGTAGAAGGCTGGATCAAGACATTTTGCTGCCTGAGGCAGTGCAGCAAATGGTGTCGTGTCCCCCCTGCCCCCAAGACACACAGTACCCAAAACCAACCAAGTTATTTTTGGTGCCTCATGCAGAAACTCTCACAAACACTTCTCCTGCTCCCTGGCAGTAAAAAAAGTATGACTAACATAACTCCCACTGCTTTCAATGAGTCTACTCTATATGACCAAGTCTGGATCTAACCCAAGAACAACAAATTAACAATGAACAGTTTGCAGCCTTTTCACGACTCTCAAAATCTGCTGCCTGGGACACCTGCCTCACTCTTCCTAGTGATAGGGGCAGCCCTCATAAGTGGAAGCCTTGGTGTGATCGGGTGGGGACAGCAGCTCCCCTTGAGGCTTGTCCAAGCCACCTACTCACTCCTGGGAGGCTTTAGAAGTGGTGATGTGGATGGTAATCTCTTGGCCTAGAAAAGTGCTGTCTAGGAACAGAGAGACTCCAGGGCCCCAAGCCAAGGGAGCTCACCCCAAAGACTGGAAAATGTTCCAGTGCTTGAGATTAATAGGAATCCACAATGATGGGAGGGAGTTTGACAGTTAGCATCTTGGCCCATTGCCAATCTTTTAAAGTTGTGTTAAATAAAAGTTGCTGCCATTTGAAATCCAAACCAGCATCTCTTCTCATCAATGGTAAGATCCAGATGCAAATACCTTAGTTAGCATCTATAATATAGAGACATTTATCCACCATAAAGGCACTTTCATAGTCATTCTCCACTAAGAGAATTACAACCATTAAACACAAATCAAGGCATATTAATAATCAATGCAAGCTAATGCAATTGTATTTATTTTTACAGTTCTATCTTGTGTGAACCTGGCTCAAAAGTGCCCATAGGTTGGCTTATTTTAATATAAAATAACAGGAGGTGAATGCATTTATACACAGGTTTTATCCTTACAGTTAATTTATGATGTATATTTATCAAATCATAGAATAGTAGGGTTGGAAGAGGCCTATAAGACCATCGAGTCCAACCCCCTGCTCAATGAAGGAATCCAAGTCAGAGCATCCCTGACAGATGGCTGTCCAGCTTTTTCGGATCTTCTTTACCACACTATTTGTACTTCTGAAGATATCCCAATGAAACCTGAATCCTTTGGGGGAAAAATTTTTTCCTCGCCTTCAGTTCACAAAATAGAGAAGTGATTCTGACTTATTTTGTAACACTTCCTCTGCAGACAATCTAGGGTCCAAGTGATATCTCCCAAAATCTATGCCAAGCCTTATCTTTATTCTAAAGATATTATATAATGCTGAATACTTCAAGCTTGGCTTGAGCATTTCTAAGGTCATAAGAATTCTGAAAGTTTAAATTTCCAAAAGGATGACAGGAAAATCCATTTTATAGAAGCTATTTTTCTATCCCATTTGTAGTACTGACGTTTAGTAGAAGTGCCAGATTAAAAATCCAACCCTAACATCATGTTGCATTCTAGCATATATATTTTTATTTTGGTGATTCTCTCACCTGGTCTCATTTAATCTACATAATGGAGGTTAACCTACGTCACTTATTAGATCATACACTATCTGGAAAGTATTTTAATTTAAGGTGACAATACCTTATAAAGGAGAATTTGTGTCAGGACACAGCACTGATGATTTTCAATCTGAAAAGCAGGGTCCATAGCTGGAATGCTTTAATTTGCAAAGAGATACACACAAAGTATTTTTATTTTCTTGTTTTGCAATCTCTGTTTCATTTAAAGACATAAAAATGCTTCAATGATTTTCATGTAACATAAACTCTCAAATGGCTAATTAAATCAGTGTATCTGTGGGTTGCTTTTCCAAATGAAATATCTTCCCTTTGAAAATTGAAAAGGAAAGACAGCAATTATCTATAAATATACCCAATTTAGGCTGCAATCCTATGTACGCTTACCTGGGCAGAAGGCCTATTGGAAACAGGGGGACTTAATTCTGAGTAAACAAGCATAGGATTGTGCTGTTAAACACAGTATAGTACAATACTTTTAATTGTTTTGTAGGATTTCCGTACAAATTTTAAATTTGATCACTTTTCATAGGATACCAAGAGAATGGTTTACTACTGATCCTTTAGCCTACTTCCATTACTCTCCAGTTCCAGTACTGAAGGTCAAACTCATCTTTTGTATAAAATGTTGCAACGATTATGCCTGCTGAGCTAATTATAGTTCTCTTAAAGAGCTACCGGTGTCTTAGAGTATACCAAAAAAGACTAAAGTATTGCTATGCTTCTGTTAGTAAATCAAAATATATTTTTTGTATTCCAACCACTTGATGGAGGTACAAGGCAAAGTAAATTTATAATACAGTGTTCATTTAATTATCTCCAACCCCACAAGGTTTTATAGGCCCCTTCCAGCCCTACTATTCTATGATATATAGATGATACAGATATAGAAATAGATATGGATGTAATCTCAAAATTATCAAAGCCAGTAACTAATTATCTAATAAATTTCTGTGACCAATTAACTATACTATGGCTATTTTAAATTTCGTAGCACACAGCCCTAGTAACAATGCTAAGCACTATCAGTTGGATACAGTGTTTGTTCCTCTCAGGGGAAGGACTCCCTGAACGGTGTTCCACGCAGGATGCTACTGCTGGCAGGAAGGAGAGGAGGATTTTCACCAATCCCCCTCTTCCCCTGGAGGCCCCATCTCCCACACTGTTCCAGAGGGTCCCCCAACCCTCCAGATCAGATTTGGGGGTCAGGAAGAGGGAAACACTAAAAGTCATCTCCTCCCCTCTCCACCAGAGGAAATGCTTCACACCTTTTCCAGCTCTACAATATCCTTTTTAAGATGTGGCAAGCAGAACTGCACATATTATTCCAAGCATGGTTGCACCATATATTTGTTTGAAGTCATTAAGATATCCGCAGTTTTATTTTGATCTCTTTCCTAATCATCTCTAGCATGGAATTCACTTTTTTTTTTTTTTCACAGCTGCTACACACTGGGTTGATGTTTTCATTATGCTGTCTACCATGAGTCCAAGATCCCTTTTCCTGGTCAGTCACCACTAGTTCAGCCCCCATCAGTGTATATGTGAAGAGAGTATATTTTGCCGCAGTCTATATCACTTCATACTTACTTATACTACATTTGCCATTTCAGAGCCCATTCACTCAGTTTGGAGATCCTTTTGGAGCTCTTTCCAATTCTTTTTCATGTTTACCATCCTGAATAATTTGGTCTCATCAACAAACTTGGCCACACAAACAATGCATCATGAGCAAGCTAAGCCTAAAACCCACTCATTAGTATCCAGGTCTTCATCTAAGGATCTCACTGTCTGTGACAAATTGGGTTTTCCAGGCTGTCTCTTACCCAGGTATATATTGGATGGATTTCAGTGATGGAACCACAGCAAATACCTTCAGAATGATTATAGTCTCATGGCAATTGAAAAGCACTAGTGCATTCTGCATCAAACACATAGAATAATTTTCTGCAACTTCCCTGCACTATGTTAAAGAAATTTATAAGAAAATTATGGTAGTCAATCACAAAGTTAAATTATGCAAATATTGTACACATTCTCAAAATCTGCATATTCTTATTTTATTGACCATTGCTTAGCGCTTTAAAAACATCCAAATGAAAAAGGTAATGCACTAGGACTGCAAAGTTTAGTCACTTAATAACTTTTAGAAAAGGAAGCAAGATTTTTAAATGTTTAATTTATTTTAAATGAAAACTTATAAAAACTTCAGAGGGCAAGTGCCACTCCAAAGAGGCATTCTCTTTTGTGCACATCATCTAAAGTTTCCTTTTGTAAAATAATGATTCTGCCCATATGTAAATTAATGGAGATTTAGGGAGCAATCCAATCTAGACAGGCTGCCACCTCCGAACTCAGAGGCGACCACCTATCCAAAGCAGGGCAAGAGAAGCACGGAGGGGATTGTTCCCTCCACGCTTCTCCTGCCCTGCTTTTTCGGCTAGACAGCTGATTGTGGCTGTCTAGCCATGGGAACACAGAGCGGGGAAGGAGGCTGCTGTACGACACATAGGATGCCTCATACAGGCAGCTATGCTCTCCTCGCCCTGGAACACCCCCAGCCACGCCCCTTTTCAGCCACTCTGCGCTCCTTTTGTGAGTGTGGAGGATGGGGCTGTTCCGCCACGCTGCCTCAGAGGCAGTGTGGAAGTCGGGGGAGGTCGGTTCCCAGAAAAGAACATATCCTATGGTCATCTAGCCGCTGTCTAGTGGCCATAGGATTGCTCCCTCCATTGCTGTTTAATCAATTAATCGATTAAAACTCATGATTGGTCAACTGCAATTCCTTTAATGAGATGACAGCCTCAGAATGTTTTAGTCCTTTACAAAAGGAGTTGGCACAGACACTACAAAAGGAGTTGGCACAGACACACTTTACAAAAATTGCAACAAAATTTATATTCATAATAAAATATGCAAACACTAATATGGCCATTTGTTTGTTTTGCATAAATGCTCTCAAAATGTGTACTTTATTTTGAACTTAGTATCTGATTTTCATTTTTTGCTTCCCGTGGAAACATAAAGGCTCGGATCCAAAATGTGTCCTTCCACTAAGGAAGCCTCTTCCATTCATAGGAACATAGAAAGGAAGCTGCCTTATACTGAACCAGACCGTTGGTCCGTCTAACTCCATGCTGTCGACCCTGAGGGATAGTGGATCTACAGAGTATCATAAAGGATTATTTCCCAGCCCTGCCTGGGAGATGCCAAGGACTGAGCCTAGGATTGGCCACATGCAAAGCAGGTGCTCTACCACTGAGCTACAGCCCTTCCTCCATTCGCAGAATGGACCCATTCACGGGCCAATTCCTGCTTCGCAAAAGAGCACTGCATGGAAAAAAAGGGTGACACCAAATTCAGGAAAGGTATTTCGTTTGTGCAGCCTTTTGCACAAGACTTTGCACAAGACCTTCTCATGGCCCACTAGAGTTTATATCAGCCTTCCACAATGTGGAAGAAGTTTTGGACAAGACCTCCCATCCGCCCCAGCTAGCATGGACAACTGTCATGGATGGTGGGGGTTATAGTCCAAAACTTCTGGAGGGGAAGGCTGGGTTATATGCTGCAGCCTGTATCTTCCTTATTCACCATGATTGTTTTACTATAATGCAACCACCACCACCTGGCCTTGGCAATACATGTCTTCTCTGTTGTATTTTTTTTAAAAAAAAATCTACCTCAAAAATAATAATATAAATTAGCTTTCTTTGTAAATGGCACAACTGTTACAATGTCATGAGTCAGAACTTCTGTTTTGAAATAAACTGTTTAATTTGCTCACCTGATGCTACTGATCTATAATGGTTGCCTTAGAAACAAGTTCTGTTCTTTCAGATAAAACTTGGAATACAGAGAAAATCAAAATCAAAATGGCTGTTAGGAAAGGGGAGATATTTTAAAGTTTCATGCTTGCATAGAATAATCCATTATTGAGTGAATCATGGCACATATATACAAATGTACATGGTACACTTGACATCTATTATATCGCCATATTTCGAAACATTTTCTTAACTGAATGCTTTTTAAAACTGCATTAAGAATTTATCTAAACTTCAAAGTGCTTGTATTAAGGGTAGGATCCAGTGCTGCCTTTCTGCTGGTGGCTGGCACTGCCAGTCCTGGAGTGTGCGCGGCCAGCCCGCTCAGCACCAGCAGCACCCATGCAGCCCCTACCATCAGCAGCGGCAAAGGAGTGCTTCCAGGGCCAAGCCCCCAAATGACCAGAAATGCATGTTTCTGGAAGGTGCAACCTATTCCTCCCAGAACTTGTGTTTCCGTTCATTTGGGGGGAAGTGCTATATCGCTGCCACTGGCAGTAGGGGCTGCGTGCACCAGGAACCAGTGGTAGGGCACCACCGGACCCTACCCAAGCATTCAAAGCCCTAAACAGCTTGGGGCCAGGATCCCTGAAGGGTCTCCTCTAGGGATGCCACGGGAGTCTGAGAGGGGGTTGGACTCCCTCCCTGCTCAGCCTCCTGGACTCCAGCCCGTGGACAGCCATGCTCACCGGACTGGTCCCTGCTGCTCTTCTCAGCTGCCATTTTACGTGAAGATCGTGGCTTCGCCTTTTTTGTAAATTCTGATTTACACAAATAGCAGCAATAAAGGGGCCATTTACACAAAATTACAGGCATAAATGGTCCATTTATGCCTGTAATCTTGTGTCAATGGCTGCTTTATGGCCACCATTTGCATTCATGGGGATTTACAAAAAGGCCAAGCCACCATTCTTATGTAAAATGGCCCTGTATCCAGCGGGGGTCTGGTGCACGGCATTCGGTGCGCAGCGTGGGACCCGATGAGTTTGTCCATCCCTAATCTCCCTCCAAATGTATCTGCCTGGACCCTAAGATCATCTTTAGCAGCCCTTCTCTGGGATCCACTGCCAAAGGAAGTGCGGTGGGTGGCTACCAAGAAGTAGGGATGTTGGAGAATTTCTCCACAAATCTCCAGGAGGCCAAATGCCAACACATTCGGTCCCCCGAAATTGGTGGAGAAACGGTCCGCCACCCCCCCCCCCAGGGATGGGACTTACTTTCGGCGAATGTCCCTGGTGGCGGCGGCTCCCGGCAGCGGTTCGGCGGCGGTTCGGCAGCGGCGGTTCAGCGGCGGCGGTTCGGAGGCGGCGGTTCGGCGGTGGCGGTTCGGCGGTGGCGGTTCGGCGGCGGCAGCCGGTCTTCTGGCCGGCAGCCGCCGCCATTTCCAAGTAAAAAAACAACAACAACAAACGTGATAGGCTACGTAAAGATTTACGTAGCCTATCACAGCTAGATTTTCAAAAAACACCGTGATAGGCTACGTAAATCTTTACATAGCCTATCACGGCTGACTTTGAAAAAAACAAAAAGCACGTACACAAATGGCAGCACCCATGGGTGCCGCCATTTGCGTTCCTTATTTTGGCACGGGTAGTCTATGTAAATATTTACATAGACTATGGCGAAAATAAGGGCAACGCTATTTGCGTTGCCCTTATTTTTGCCGTAGACTACGTAAATATTTACATAGACTACCCGTGCCAAAATAAGGAACGCAAATGGCGGCGCCCATGGGCGCCGCCATTTGCGTACGCGCTTTTTTTCCCCCAAAGTCAGCCGTAAAGATTTACGTAGCCTATCACGGCTGACTGCAGGCCAGGGACGCAAACGGCGGCAGTTACGGCAGCCGCCATTTGTGTCCCAGCAGGAGAAGAACTTTCACGGCTGGAGAGGCGGGGCGTTCCCCCCCAGCCAGAATTTAGACGGGGAGGGACGGGGCACCTCCCTCCCGCCCAGAATTTCGGCGGGAGGGACGGAGCGCCTCCCCACCACCACGAAGCAAGCTTCGGGATCAGGTAAGTGACTTTCGTCCATCCCTACCAAGAAGAAGGCCTTTTCTGCTGTGGCACCCCACTTGTGGAATTAACTTCCCATAGAGATTCACCTGGCACCTACACTGTGCTGTTTTCATTTTCCCAAGCATTTTAGTCTGTTAGCTCTGTTGTTTTAAATCTATTATTGTATTCTAAATCTCTGCATTGCTGCTAGGTTTTATTTTGGTTTTTACTTTTATTTTATACTGTAGTTTTAAACTTTAATTTTTTTATAATTTATTTTATGCTGTATTTTGTGGTTTTAATTGTTGTGAACTGCCCAGAGAGCTTCAGCTATTTCTGGTCATTTGGGGGGTTGCTCCTGGAAGTGCTACATTGCTGCCAGTGGCGGTAGGGGCTGCATGCACCAGGAACCAACGGTAGGACACCACTGGATCCTGCCCAAGCATTCAAAGCCCTAAACAGCTTGGGGCCAGGTTACCTGAAGGGTCTCCTCCATGGGAGTCTGAGAGGGGGTTGGACTCCCTCCCTACTCAGCTTCCCAGACTCTAGTCCATGGACCGCCATGCTCACCAGACTGGTATGAAATGTAATAAAAAATAAAAATAAAATAAAAGTATTTTAATAGAATTAAATGAATTATGGAGGGAGCAATTCTATGGCTGCTAGAAAGTGGCTAGATGGCCATAGGATATGTTGTTTTCCAGGAACCGACCTCAGAGCCCATGCTCCAAGGTCGGTTCCCGGAGAACCAACCTCCCCGCACTTCCGGGGAGAACAGCCCATCCTCCACACTCACAAGAGGAGTGCAGAGTGGCCGAAAAGGGCCATGACTGGGCGTGTTCTGAGGTGGGGAGGGAGGAAATGCCTGTACAACACATCCAGTGTGTCATACAGCAGCCTCCTTCCCTGCTCTGTCCTCCTGTGGATAGACAGCTCCAATCGGCTGTCCAGCAAAAAATGCAAGGCAGGAGGAGTGTGGAGGGAATGATCCCCTCCATGCTTCCCCTGCTCTGCTTTGGATAGGCGGTCGCCTCCAAGTTTAGAGGCAGCCACCTATCTGGATAGGATTGCTCCCTTCACTATTTAAAAACTTTAAACCACCCTGCACCTTTGTGGATTCTAGGCCAGTGTACAAACATGATAAAAATAATAGTACATAATATAATAAAAACACTAAAACAGCCTTGCCCAACTTGGCACTCTCCAGATATGTTGGACAGCAACTCTCATTATTTCTAGCCACCATGGCTAGCTGGGAATTGTGGGAGTTGCTGTCCAACACATATGTAGGGTGCCAGGTTGGGCAAGGCTGCACTAAAACCACATCATCATGACAAATCAACCAATTAAAATGCCTGAGTAAACAAAAAGGTTTTGAGCAGGCACTGAATTAATTGCAAAGTTGGCACCACTTGCATCTTTATAGGAAGAGTATTCAACTGATGGGTCTCCACAACAGAGAAAACTCTCTTCCTTGTTGAAACCTGGGGACCATGGGCTATGTGAGGGACTGGTCCTGGACACTGCCTCAGTGAGTGTTCTTGGGAATGCCACAGCTATATTATTTGTTAACACTTATATACTGCTTTTGCTACAACAAAAACCAGATAACAAGATTTTTCTTCTCAACAAAAAAAGGCATGCAGTAGCCCCCTCATTATCAGGCAGCGCAAAACCTGTTGACGCAGCTGTTTACATCCAATTTTCCCAGGTCACCTCAGTGACAAGCCTACAAAAGTTATTAAATATTTCATTTTTGTATTGATACATAAAAGTGACTCCAAAAGCACTTGTCTTGGAACTTGATGAAATGCAGCCCATTTTACTTTTAGGCTACACAAGAAAAATGGCATTGCAGCATATTGTAATGGACAAAAAAAATCGGCATCATTCTACACAATCAGAGTACTCTCTTTAAAAGCATCATTTCGTGAATATTAAACATCAACAATTTACAGACTGGAACAGTCTGTCTAATCTGTGTATCAAAATGTTATACCCTTTATGTTGTTTAACTGGGTGCTTCAAAAATGTAGTGGTGGTGGTGGTGGGAATTAAAAAGCAATCCTGAATGTAATTGTTTAATCTTCTATCTCACTTTAAAATCTGACGCCACAATCCAAGGAAGCACTGCAATCTAGGCAACAACTATGAATGAAAGCAAAGCTCTCTCACCAGTTTTCATCACTGTACTTCCCAGTATGTGTTACCACACACAAGAAAGCATAAAGATATATATTTCCTAGTTTGGGGCTAGCTTTCACTTCCTTGTATATTTCAATTCCTAATTTTGTATGTTGAAAATTTCAATTCTTTTATGTTAAAGGTTTTATATTATGTTTTGCCATGCTGTATGTGTTACAGAAATGTTATTGTTGTTGATGATGATGACAGTAGCTGTTTCCTTGCTGCTGTTATCAGGGGTGGGGTGGGGGCAGTGATTTTGAATGCATCAGGATCACTGGGGAAGGGTGACCAGCTGGGTGGTGGGGAGAACAAGGTGAGGCTGCATGGCCCTTACAGAAACCATGGGCTGTAGGTTGCTCACATGTGTTCTATACAGCTGACAGTGGGAATTATTCTCTGTGAAGATTTGTCATCATTTGAACATGGCCCCTTACAAGTCTGAACTTCCTCCTTAAGAGTATGTAGTTTAGATTACTTAGAGAATAAATGGTTTTGTGTGTGTTTTCTACTCTACCATTCTGCTTCTCCTCACTTCTTTTCTATCACTATCTTTAATCTTAATATTTATTAAATTTGGAACCTGAGGTTGACTGTATTTATTTATTTTAACCATTTATAAAGAGGACCTCAGGGCAGATTAAACATTCCATACAATAAAAACGTCAGATCTAAACATCAGTACAACTGTATACTTTTAATAACCCAAGAATCTTTACTTTTCATGCCAGACTCTACTTTCAGGCTGCACACTTTGGCCAAGGGAGCATAAGGGGAAAACAGGCTGAACTCACTCAGAGGTGACTGGGGAGTTAGCTGGAAGTCTGCCCTCCCACCCACTGGAAAATTAGCCTGCAAGTCTTGGAATTCTCCACACTCAGGAATTAGGGTACATCAAGATGTACCCTAACAGTAAGTCAAGGTGTTGCAAGCTGGCCTTGCCTTCAAGAAAAGCTTTTGGGCATCTCCACAGGGTCTTCTAATTTTTAGACCATATTTTCCCATTTCCCTGTAGCCATGAGTCAATTTCTATTACATATTTTCCTTCTCTTCCCACTTACAAGTCATCATCAAGTCATGATTGCTCCTTTCACTCAGCATCTTCAAAGTTTATCCTTTTCTATACAATGCTCCTTGTTAAGCATGCTCATTCTTCCTCTCATCTCACTCTTCCTCTGGTTACATGGCTTTTTTATAGGTGTTTGCTTTTAATATTGTACTATTTAATATTGTATTATTTAATGTATCATTTTATTCCCTTTTTTATAAGTCATTCTGGGTACTTAGTAAATATAAATATTAAGGAATAACCACAATCTTTCATCGTGATCTCTCATTCCCCTTCAGTTAATATATAATGTCTTATTTCAGGGCTGGGCACAAGATTTACTGGAAAATCTCTGGATGATTTGCAGGAAATCAGCAAGAGTCTCTCAACTCCTAACTGTTTAACAATAGAAACTTTTGAAGTCTAAATTAGGTAGGGATGGCGGAGAATTCCGCCACAGATTTCAGTGAGGCCAAATGCACTGGCATTCGCCCCCCGAAACCCATGGCGGAATGGCCTCCCACCCCCCGCCACCCCGCAGAATCCCCCCGGGACGAAGCTTACCTGGGGCCGATGCTCCAGTGGCTGCGGCTCTGGCGGCGGCTCCGGCGGTGGCGGCTGGTCTCTCAGCCAGCTGCTGCGGCCGCCATTTGCGTCCTGCCAGGCTGCCATGATAGGCTACGTAAGTATTTACGTAGCCTATCACGGCAAAGAGCAGCAGCGCTACCATTTACGTGGCTGCCTTTACCATGATAGGCTACGTAAATACTTACATAGCCTATCACGGAAAGAGCAGCGGCACAAATGGCGTAGCGGCCGCCGTTTGCGCCGCTGCTCTTTGCCGTGATAGGCTATGTAAATACTTACGTAGCCTATCATGGCAGCCTAGCAGGATGCAAATGGCGGCCACTACGATGGCCACCATTTGCGGCAGCAGCAGCAGCCTGGCCGCGGCTGGAACTCTGGTTGCGGACGGCCCTGGCTGGCGGCTCCACAGAGTCGCTGCAGAGCGGAGTCAGCCAGGGAGGATTCCGGGGGGAGGGACAGAGTGCCTCCCCCCCATCGCGGATCCCCCACTGTGGAGCTGGGTAGGGGATTCATACATCCCTAAAATTAGGGCTGTACATGGACGGACACACCCTGCTTTGTTTCGAATGCCACTTAGGACCCTCCAAATCAGCCCCCTGCTTTGACTTGGACTGATTCAGACCCCTTCTGCTTCAACTCAGTTCCAGATCCAAAGTGAGATTCAGATATCCAGATCACTTGGTTTGGGTGTTTTCCCATTGACTTGCATGGGAAAATACAAATGGCCATAACTTTTTCAGTTTTCAAGATAAATACATGAAACTTGGAGACCTCTCTGTTGACATGGAGGGGATCCCCCTGCCAACTTTCAGACAGTTTGGCCTAGTATTTTTTGTGCTAGGTACAACTGAAATGTGATTTTTTTCCCCACAAAAACTCTCAAAGCAAAGAGGTATAACTCTCTGCCCCACACACCCTCCTCCTCTTGCCCACTCAGCTGTCTATGGCCATGTTTCCATGACAATGGAAGGACTAGCTAATGGAGGAGTACTGGATTTTTTTTTTAAAGGCATCAGCTTTGCTGCAAGGTGGTCCATGCAGGGCTCTACAACCAGGTTCTCCACACCAGTAAAAATCACTTCATAGAACATACTTCCAGGTGGGGGTTGGAGTAAATGTCATCTGACTGGCAGGGGCTACTCAACTAATAAAAGAGGCTTCTCCCTCTCCCCCCCCCCACTTTCTGCTTTCCCCTGAAAGTCCAGATGCACCTGCATTTCAGGAGCAAGCCTCATTAAGCACAATGGGAGTTACTTCCAAGTAGACACATATATCCTTGTGCTAGGACAGAGGGCAGTAATCACAGATGGAAACCAGCTCCCATTTTAAACCGCAGGATCCCTGTAACAAAGACTCGAAGTTTCTTCCTTAGGCAATAAACCAAACAAAGGAGAATTGGAGCCTTCAGATCATGCTGTGCCTTGTTAATTGAGGGGGTTCTCTGTAAGTTCTGTGGGCATTCAGAGGGCAAGCCTCATGGACCACAATGGGAGCTACTTCACTAATGGGTTTGTTGTGGGAAAGAGACCAGTAAACACAAAGACGGAAACCAGCCCCCATTTTAACCTGGACAATCTCTATAACAAACAATTGATGTTTCTTTCTAAGGCAATAAACCAAACAAAGAAGAACTGGAGCCTTAAGATTGTGCTTTGCCTTGTCAATTGAGCAGGTAAAATGCTGGTGGAAACACCCCCAAGGACTGCTAGCTGTCTCCTGTTCAAGAGGAGGAGACAGCTAGTGAGCTGCAGGGGCATGCACTGCACTGCTGGTCAGCTGTCCTTGACAGCCGACCAGGTAGGAGGAGGAAGAGGTGTGGCGCCCGCCCCCCACTAGCCATCTCCTGCACGCAAAGAGGAGACTGCTAACTAGTGGCCGGGGCATGCACCACGCCTCCTCCTCCTGCCTGGGCAATTGACAGTGCTTTTTGCATATAAGTCTATGTACGCACATAGACTTATATGCAAAAAGTGCTGTGACTCGCCCATATTCTCAAGACTCATGCTGCTTTTTGCATATAAGTCTATGTGCACATAAACTTCCAATTGCATGTTTTTAAAAAACATGGAGATTGCAGCAGAGGTGGAGGGACCAGTGAGCGGAGCAGGGGCTGGGGGGGGGTGTGTCTAGAGAACCTGGCCAAGGGTGGGTTCTCACAACTTTAAATAACACCACCAGAATGATCTCTGTCTCTGAAACATAGCTGTTTTTCTCCAGTTATTCAATCTTCCCCCCTCCTCCACCACTATCACTGATTGGAGATTGCTGGGTTACTTTCAGCCTTGATTTGGCAACTAGGGTTTCCATTTGCCAAAGCTCCCTCCCTCCTCTTCCCTTCCCCCTCCCTCCTCCTCAACCCCTCGCTGAACTTTCTCAAGCTGAGACTTTTGGCGCCAGGCTGTCTGGGTTTGTCAGTATGAATCACCAAGTCAGACAAGCTGCTTCACTTCAGGGTGCCTCGTTGCTATTCTGCTCCGCCTTGTATCCCGTGGAGGCACCTCCAAAGCAGCCCACTTCAACTCATTATTTGGGCTTCAAATTGAGGTGGTGCACAGCTCTAGTCTAAATTAGTCCATTAGAATCCCTGACCTGTAGTAATTCAGATGTAGGTTTCATTTGAGCATGCAACTAATCCCAGTGAATAGCTTGTGCCGTTCAATAGGTTATTGGCTCTACTCCCTGCTACCATTTTGCATCTGGCTCTGACTGGTAAACCACAGGGATTCTAGCAACAAAGCAAAAACAAACGAAGTAGATCCTGCAAGCCGGAAGTCTGCCCTCCCATGTAATGTCACCCATTCCCTAAAATTGTACTGTTTTGAAATCAGTTTAAAGCATCTAATCTCTGTACACTGAAAGCTCTCCATCATGCCATCCCATGCCATCTCTGCTCATATTTCTCCTTCTTTCCTTTATAATTCTAAAATCCATGTATATTCATCTGTTTGACTACTTTGTTCCTCAATCTCACCTTTCTGCAATGTTCCATTTTCCTTAAGCCTCAAATGTTCTCTCTCTCTCCATCTAGTTTTGGGCCTTGTTCCATCATGGAAAGTGGTTTAGTCGCCCTCGTGGGTGATATCCTGGGAGAGCGACATGCAGAGTGTGACCCTGCTCAGTCTGCTGGGCCTCTCAGCAGCTTCCATCGTCGTCGTCATCATCATCTCTGTACTGCCAAATAGCCGACGCTGTCTGGACGGTTCACAAAAATTTCAAACCACAAATACAAGATAATAAAAACATAATATAACATCTTTAACATACAATTTTTTTAAAAAAAAAAACCCTTTAAACAGCTAAAGCTGTTTCTGGACTGGATAAAAACAGCTGACATATATGCCCCATCATATGCCATCGGCACCAGGTGGACTTCAGTGGGGAGATCGGTCCATAATCGTGGGACCACCATTGAGAAGGGCCTTTCCCTTTTTGCCATCTTCCGAGCCTCCCACAGAAGAGGCACCCAGAGGAGAGATGTTGAGTGTAGAGGATGGGTAGGTTCAGGTCGGGAGAGGCGCTCTGTCAGGTATTGCGGTCCTGAGCTGTGTAAAGCTTTATAAGTTAAAATAAGCACCTTGACTGGTGCTTGATTGGTGCTTGGAAACATACCGGCAGTCAATGCAAGTGAGCCAGAATTGATGCTATATGCATCAACCATGGTTTCTTTCTGGATGGGCTTACATTGGGATAGGGATGAGTGAGAATTTCTTTTCAGTTTAGGGGGAGGGGGTTTAGATCAGAATTTACCAAATTTCACAGATTTTACCATATTTGAGATGGTTAAAGAACCTGGGATTTAAAGAAGTTTGAATGTGAGATAAACTAAAATAAACATACTCCAATTGCTGTGCATTCCACCGCGTTAGTGCTGATTAGGGTAATCGTGGTCCTCTCCGTGATGTGAACAGCACCTGTTGAATTTGGTTTCAGTTTGTTTTTGATAAGGATTTACCCAAAATTGCACAGTTCTTCATATTCATGACAGGACGACCTTGAGATTTTACAAAACTGAATGCAGGCAAAAGCAAAACTGACATCATCCATCCCTGCTTTGGGAATTGGGGACTCTGTAGTTTAATGATTTGGTTCCTACTCGAACAGCTGCTTCCAGAAGGGGATGCTTGATCTCTATATTGTACATCCAGATCAAATGTGATTAGGTTATCAACCATTTCAGATACAAAGAGGCAGCATAAATACTGACGCATCAGAAGGCATGTCCAGATGAGCAATTATTGCAAAACACAGAGCATGGACTCGTCTTAAGGCAGGTGATTTTTACACCTACTGCAAAAGTAAACTTCGGGGATGGGAGAAGTAGGCCTCCACTTTAATTCTGAAAACAAATGTGCCTCAGTTACCGGAAATTTAGGAAACACTGCTTTAAACTGTACGGTCCTTGGGCAGGCCTTTTGCTTATGGTGTGACATGCCAGATACACTGATGGTACGGAATAAATTAGAGGAATTCAAGAAGCTGTATAACTGATTTGAATATGGCTATTATATCGTAGATATTGTATTTGTTCAGTCGTTCAGTCGTGTCCGACTCTTCGTGACCCCATGGACCATAGCACGCCAGGCCTTCCTGTCCTGCGCTCTCTCCCGGAGCATGCTCAAGTTCATATTCAATGCATCGGTGATGCTATCTAGCCATCTCATCCTCTGCCGTCCCCTTCTCCTTTTGCCTTCAGTCAAATACTGTATACAGTGGACCATTGCCAATTCAATATCATATTAAAGCCTAACAACATCATTCCAATTTCATGTTTTTCCTGAATATTTGCCAGCAATCTCCTTTCAAACATTCTTCTTAGGTGTAAGGTTTTGTTTTGATTACTTCCAGGACTGCATATCTACTTCCACACAAGAACACACACACCCTCCCCAAACTAACACTGTCCTGTCCTGATCATCTGTTGGGGAAAGGGGATGACTCAGTTCAATCACTACTTTGACAGGTTATCAGCTGTACTTGAGTTGACATTACTAAACATCAGTGCAGCCCCACCTGCACTCTTCTGGGTAATGATGGATTGAAGGGCTTGTCCCTTTTGACCACATAGATGGAGATTCAGCACAGCAAATTATGCAAGGATCACCACTGCTGAATCAGAGCAAGTGAATAGCATTTGAAACTTTATAAATATAATTTCCATTATTAATTTTTAAAATTAATCCTCTAATTCCAGCCAGTTACTATAAAGGCAGGCCAAGTAGAGCTAATAACACTATTATTAGGATGTATTTTTTTCTACTTGCCAGCATTAATTGCCCATTCCTCAATCAATGGCTAGTTTCCCTGCCCTAAAAACAAAGGAATGTGCATGAATTTTGAATGGTAGGATGGGGAGGAGGGAGGAAAGGAGAAATAGTAACACAAGTTTTCATTGTGCTTTTCAATCTAGATATTTCTAATTATTCTAATCCTTATCCAAAAGCTCATTACTTGGAACCACTTCATACTTATCAAAGTAAAGTGTGCTGGACCCATATATTTCAGAACAATGTACATGAAACCTTCACTTTAAATATATTTGTTGTGTTTCAACCATAACTTGTTATTTCTCAATTAATATTAAATTTGCTATGTGAACACTGACCCCTAGTAGTCAAATGGAAAAATGCGTAATATATCATCTTTTGGAGCTCTACAGTTGGTTCATACACACATGTACCTAAATGCAGTTCAATTCATAGTGGGAGCAATGAAACACTGAAGAATGTGCAATTCTCCCTAGAGCTCATTTGTAGTAGGAAACTGTTTTCTTTTGTACATGAATGCTAATCATTTCCTTATTCCTTTTTGTAAGAGGCATTAAAGAAAATACTATAATGGACTGAAATAAGGGGGAAAGGTAGTCTACAATGAAGTTTCATTTTAACAAAGATATTTTGCCACTCATATTATGTGAAAAATATCATTCAAAACATTCCGCAAATCCAGAGCCCTACTATTTCTGTGAAAGAAATTCAATTACAATACACAGAAATATAGTAAAAGTGGTAACATTTTCCGTATGCACCAGCAGTGAATATTGATGAAAATGTGTAAGCTCTTAATCAGGAAAGAAACAACAAAAAGCAGGGGGAAATACGGGGGGGGGGGGGGGGAACCAGGCTGACTTGATGTAAACATCATTCTAATCAGGTGAAACGTCATACAAAAGTGTTCTTTAAAAACAGTGTTATAGGCCAGATGTTTGATGCATACTAATGACAAATCATTGCACACATTTCTTCCTCTTCCACATCAAAACCCTTTTACACCATCCAATTGGAGGACATGCACTGCAAATATTAACATCCACATTTCAGTGGATTGACAGCCTATGTTAGGTCTGATCCCTTTCCGCAAGATAGAAAATAAATTAATGAAAGCAGATGTCCCTTTTCTTAATGCATAGTCCAATAGGCATGTATAGTACAACAAATGGGATTAATATTTTATTTCCCTTCTAAGTTTAAGGCAATTAGCAACAGTGGAATGGGGAAACAAAATAACAAAAAACTAGACCCATTGCAAAGGGACTTAAGAAGAGAGTCTAACTTAAGTCTTATTATAATGGGTCTATTCTAAGCATGACTAAGTTTGGATCCATCCCACTTTTCTTACTATTCCTGCTTCTCCTGTTCATGTTCTTAGGGCCCATGGATCATTGCCAAGTCCTTTGATTATAGTGGGTCATACCACATGGCCATTCAAAGATCAGGCAGTGGGTTGGAGAAAGGCATCCTGAGTCTGACAACCACAGATATCTCAAGGATTGCATATTCTCTGACCTAGTTTTAAAAGGTACTCTCGGCAAGTGCCTTTCATACTTTTTCTGTGTCCTTCCCTTTCATAACACATTTTTGCGGGGAAGACACACCTTCTCAAATGTCTCAGGCTTTAAATTGGATTATACACAAGGGTGAAAAAATATAGGTCTAGGGGTGCAATCCTATGCATGTTTAGACTGGGTAGGGCATGCTGGGAGTTGTAGGGCTTTTTCTTTCTAACAATGCTTAGGATTGCGCCCTAAATTAAACAAGCATGGGGGGGGGGACAGTTGAGAGAAACTGAACTTTTCAGCATCTCACTTTGAAGTACAATATTTTTAGCATAGATTTCAATATAAAAATAATTCAGAAAAACATCAAAGAACAGACTCTGAGCAATGATGGATAATGGCAATAATTTTGATGCAATATGTAGATAAAGTGGGTTGCTGTATCATTGGTCATGAGCAAAACTGAGCAATTAAAATGACGACACAATGAATGACTTGAATGTATTCATAGCATTTTCAAGTATATAGCAAAAGCATAAAATGGTTTCTGGAATATCTCTTCAAAGCTTTCTAATATATGTGTCTGTAACCTTTACCCGCCAAAAGTTGAAGGGTATATATTCAAACATCTTGAATAACTTGTAGCTATAGCTAATCTCTAAATTCTATGTTGTTTGCAATAGCTGTTTCCAAGGCAAATGCAAGTACCAAATAGGTTTCCTGCCAACATTTCAGTTGCTGCTCTACAGAAATGATATGATACTATATGCTAAACTGCAATTTACTGAGATCCTTAAAGGGGTTTAAAAATACAGATGGTGTATTATATCTGTTATGATATGGTCCACTATGGAAGCATGAGTTTTACTATTTTGCATTTTAAGGATTATTATGAAAACTTCCATTTTATCCCTACTTCCAACAATTACAAGAACTGAGTAAAAAAAAACCCTGTCTATCCACCGGTCATCTGTTCCCAGACAATAATTAGTGGCATACACTGGGAAACTCAGGAGGTTGCTTGTGGCTTAGGACAAAATATCTGTATAATTCAACCAGCACCTGTAGTGTTAAACCAGGGATTATTTATTTATTTAAAACATTTATATCTCACCCTATATCATTACGATCTCAGGGCAGCATATAGATAAAATAAATTTAAACAGTATAAAACAATAAATAATTTAAATAGCTAAAAACATATTAAATAATTAACCCAGCTAAAACCAATTTAAAATCTAAAACAATAAAACAGTTAAAACAGTGTACAAACTCAGGGAATCCAATTGGCCCTCTAAGGCTTTGGTAAAAAGCCATGTTTTAAGTTGGCACCGAAATGAAACCAATGTCTGCTCCAATTGGGCCTCCAAGGGGAGGGCATTCTACAACCAGGGTGGCCACAGCGGAGAAGGCCTTTTCCCACATCCCATTGTAGTGTGTGTCTTGTACTGGTGGGATGCAGAGGAGGGTCCAACAGAACTCCATCCTCAGGCACGCATATATAGGGGGATATGGAATTCAATTTCAGAGAAGCTCTCGGAGGCCGCATTCCAGTGGTGGGTTGGGGCAAAGTCAAAAGGGCTGGGGCAACAAATACAAAACTAATACCAAAAAAAATGTTGCAGCAGAAAGCTCTTAGTGTCAGTAAGGAAGCCTTAGGAATGGCATTTTGAACTTTCTGAATTGTGGGGAGAACTACAGAGAAGCTGGGAAACCACCAAACGATCAGTGGTTGAGGGGGGCACAGACCTCTCGGGATCCCTGGAGACCCACCTTGGGACTGCAGGAGGGCTGGCTTTGGTCCCCAGGCCTGGGGTTTCCCACCTCTGTGTTAAGCAGTCTCTCCATGAGCTCACCATCCATCTTCATCATTGTCTTTACAGTTTTTGTGTGGTAACATTTGATTTGTAGAATGAAACCAATTTTATTTGTTTATTTATCACATTTCTATACCGCACGATAGCCGAAAGCTCTCTGGGTGGTTCACAAAAATTAAAACCACAGTATACCATATAAAAGCATTAAAACTACAGTATGAAAGTACAACCAGCATAAGACTTAGCAGTAGTGCAGAGATTAAAAATACAGTAACAAATTTAAAACAGCAAAACTAAATGACTAGAATGTTAAAATGCTAAAATTCCTGGGAAAATACAAAGGCCTTCACCTGGTGCTGCAAAGAGTGCAATGTAGGTGCCAGGCAAACCTCTCTAGGGAGCTCATTCCACAACTGGGGTGCCACAGCAGGCCCTCTTCCTGGTAGCCACCTGCCTTGCTTCCTTTGGCAGGGGCTCCTGGAGAAGGACTGCTAAGGAAGATCTTAGGGTTCAGGCAGGTACATATGGGAGGAGATGTTGTTGTTGTTCAGTCGTTCAGTCGTGTCCGACTCTTCGTGACCCCATGGACCATAGCACGCCAGGCCTTCCTGTCCTGCGTTCTCTCCCGGAGCGTGCTCAAGTTCATATTCATTGCATCGGTGATGCTATCTAGCCATCTCATCCTCTGCCGTCCCCTTCTCCTTTTGCCTTCAGTCTTTCCCAGCATCAGGGTCTTTTCCAGGGAGTTTTCTCTTCGCATTAGGTGGCCAAAATATTGGAGCTTCAGCTTCATTATCTGTCCTTCCAATGAGCACTCAGGGTTGATTTCCTTTAGGATGGACTGATTTGACCTCCTTGCAGTCCAGGGGACTCGTAAGAGTCTTCTCCAGCACCACAGTTCGAAAGCATCAATTCTTCGGCGCTCAGCCTTCCTTATAGTCCAGCTCTCACAGCCATACATTACTACTGGGAAAACCATAGCTTTGATTAGACGGACCTTTGTCGGCAAGGTGATGTCTCTGCTTCTTACTATGCTGTCTAGGTTTGCCATAGCTTTCCTCCCAAGGAGGAAGCGTCTTTTAATTTCATGGCTACAGTCACCGTCTGCGGTGATCTTGGAGCCCAAGAAAGTAAAATCTGTCACTGCTTCCATTTCTTCCCCTTCTATATGCCAGGAAGTGATAGGGCCAGATGACATGATCTTAGTTTTTTTAATGTTGAGTTTCAAACCAGCTTTTGCACTCTCCTCTTTCACCCTCAACAAGAGGCTCTTGAGATCCTCTTCGCTTTCTGCCATTAGGGTGGTATCGTCTGCATATCGGAGGTTGTTGATAATTCTCCCGGCAATCTTAATTCTGACCTCTGATTCATCCAACCCGGCATTTCTCATGATGTACTCTGCATATAAGTTAAATAAGCAGGGTGACAATATGCAGCCTTGTCGTACTCCTTTCCCAATTTTGAACCAATCGGTTGTTCCATGTCTGGTTCTTACTGTTGCTTCTTGACCCTCGTACAGGTTTCTCAGGAGACAGGTAAGGTGGTCTGGTACTCCCATCACTTTAAGAATTTGCCACAATTTGTTGTGATCCACACAATCAAAGGCTTTAGCGTAGTCAATGAAGCAGAAATAGACGTTTTTCTGGAATTCTCTTGCTTTCTCCATGATGCAGCGAATGTTGGCGATTTGATCTCTAGTTCCTCTGCCTCTTCTAAACCCAGCTTGTACTTCCAGTAGTTCTCGGCTGGAATACTGTCATCTCCGCTAGCTTTGTTGTTACTAATGCTTCCTAAGGCCCACTTGACTTCACTCTCTAGGATGTCCGGCTCAAGTTCAGTGACCGCACTATCATGGCTATCAGGGACATTCAGATCTTTCCTGTATAGTTCTTCTGTGTATTCTTGCCACCTCTTCTTAATCTCATCTGCTTCTGCTAGGTCCCTGCCTTCTTTGTCCTTTATCATGCCTGTCTTTGCACAAAACGTTCCCTTGAGATCTCCAATTTTCTTGAAGAGATCTCTAGTCTTTCCCATTCTGTTGTTTTCCTCGATTTCTTTGCATTGTTCATTTAAGAAGGCCTTCTTGTCTCTCCTTGCTATTCTCTGGAACTCTGCATTCAGTTGGCTATATCTTCCCCTTTCTCCCTTGCTTTTCGCTTCCCTTCTTTCGTGAGCTACTTGTAAAGCCTCATCAGACAGCCACTTGGCTTTCTTGCATTTCTTTTTCTTGGGGATGGATTTCGTTGCTGCCTCCTGAACAATGTTACG
Source organism: Heloderma suspectum (assembly GCF_057233095.1). Classification (NCBI taxonomy): domain Eukaryota; kingdom Metazoa; phylum Chordata; class Lepidosauria; order Squamata; family Helodermatidae; genus Heloderma; species Heloderma suspectum. The sequence goes on along the minus strand of NC_139459.1, from coordinate 294,164,590 downwards.
GACCTCCGTCCATAGTTCCTCAGGCACTCTGTCTATCAGGTCTAATCCCTGAAATCTATTCCTCACCTCCACTGTATATTCAGAAGGGATATGATTTAGGTCATACCTGAACGGTTTAGTGGTTTTCCCGACGTTCTTCAATTTAAGCCGAAATTTTGCAAGAAGCAGCTCATGATCTGAGCCACAGTCAGCTCCAGGTCTTGTTTTGACTGACTGTATGGAGCTTCTCCATCTTTGGCTGCAAAGGACATAATCAATCTGATTTCGATATTGACCATCTGGTGATGTCCATGTGTAGAGTCGCCTCTTGTGCTGTTGGAAAAGAGTGTTTGCTATGATCAGCATGTTCTCTTGGCAAAACTCTATTAGCTTTTGTCCTGCTTCATTTTGTACACCAAGGCCATGCCTGCCTGTTATCCCGGTGATTTCTTGACTTCCTACTTTAGCATTCCAATCCCCTATGATGAAGAGGACATCTTTTTTTGGTGTTAGTTCTAGAAGGTGTTGTAGGTCTTCATAGAACCGATCAACCTCAGCTTCTTCGGCCTCAGTGGTTGGGGCATAGACTTGAATTACTGTGATGTTGAATGGTTTGCCTTGGATTCGTACTGAGATCATTCTATCATTTTTAAGATTGTACCCCAGTACTGCTTTTCCCACCCTTTTGTTGACTATGAGTGCTACTCCATTTCTTCTAAGGGATTCTTGCCCACAATAGTAGATATGATGGTCACCTGAATTAAATTCGCCCATGCCTGTCCATTTTAGTTCGCTGATTCCCAAGATGTCGATGTTCAATCTTGCCATCTCATGTTTGACCACCTCCAGCTTACCTTGGGAAGAGATGATCTTCAGGTAAATCGGCCCCAAGACATTTAGGGTTTTGAATATTAATACCAACACTTGGAATCGGGCCCAGACATAGACTGGCAGCCAGTGCAGCTGGAAATCTACTGGCCTAATATGATCATGTTATGTTATTTCAGTGGATCCCTAAATGGAGGAGTTGCTCTGATTAATCATTCTTTCTCATATACGGACTGCAATTTGTATTCCTCACTCATTATGCACCAGGAAATTATTGGTTGTATCATGTTGCCATCTCTTTTGTTTTCAAGGAGACCAGAGGTATGTTATTGTTATCAGGTTCTGCAACTTTCTGAACACAGCACTTCCTTGGGGATTTATTTGTTTCATCATTGCCATCATGTGTCTATCGAGTCGGAAGATCCTCAAAGCATACTTTATCGCCAGTGTTATTACATTATTTTCTGGGCTCTAAACTGCTTTGAGGGCGATGTATGCGACAGAAAAATGGCATAAATAAACAGACATGGTTTTGCATTCTGCTTAAGAAAAATAACTACAGTAGAACCTCAGTGATGTGGAAGTCATAAGAGAATCCAACTCCTTGGTCAAGACAGGGAAGAAGGCACGGTAGCTTTGGTGGTTGTCAGGATTCTGCCACACATTTTGTTTGTTGTTGTTGTTTATTCGGTCAGTCGCTTCCGACTCCTCGTGACTTCATGGACCAGCCCACGCCAGAGCTTCCTGTCGGCCGTCGCCACCCCCAGCTCCCCCAAGGTCGAGTCCATCACCTCCAGAATATCATCCATCCATCTTCCCCTTGGTCGGCCCCTCTTTCTTTTGCCTTCCACTTTCCCTAGCATCAGCATCTTCTCCAGGGTATCCTGTCTTCTCATTATGTGGCCAAAGTACTTCAGTTTTGCCTTTAATAGCATTCCCTCAAGTGAGCAGTCTGGCTTTATTTCCTGGAGTATGGACTGGTTTGATCTTCTTGCAGTCCAAGGCAGTCTCAGAATTTTCACACATTTTAGGAATCATATAAAACATAAGTAGCTAGTGGATGGGGAGTAGCACAAGATTCAGAAAGTGGAAAGAAGTGGAATGGCCATCAAAAAGAGGATTTGCATTATTATAGACTCTACAGTTAAGGCTTAGATCCTATACTCACTTACCCAGAAGTAAGTCACATTGCACTCAATAGGCCTTACTTCTGAGTAGATATCTGTAGGATTTTGCTGTTGAGCTACCATCCATTCCTGATATTTTTGTAATACTTATGTTCTGTTATAAACAAAAAGGCTGTTTACAGCAGCAGGGTGCTTAATTCTCTCACACACACCCAGACACATACATGTGCACAAAATAAATATCGAGAGACTCATGCGGATAGTCACATATACTGCCAGACTATCACAACAAAACCTGCATGAATTTGAAGTAACAAAAACCTTGCTGGATATGAAATCATGGAAAGGAAGTGTTATTTCATTCTTACTCTTACTCATTCAACATCCCTAGTAGCAGTTTCCAAGGGGAAAAGAAAGAAAAACTATAATAGCATAATGGTATTCTCCAATAAACTATTGGTAGAAATAAATAAATTTCACAAGACGTGAAGCCCGTTTAGAATTTTCTGGAGATTTGTCAAAGTTCAAGCTGTAATTATTTCTGAAGTGAAAAAAACAGGATTTATTTTAGCTGTTATTAAAACACTCTCTCATAGAGCACACTATCTAGATGTCCAGTTGGAAATGTTCTACTCAGGCTGTAATCCTGTACACACGTACCATGGAGTAAGTCCTATTGAACTCTATAGGACTGACTTCTGAGTAGACATGCATAAGATTGTGCTGTCAGGGCAAGTTCATATGTTTACATCCATCATTAATGACTGCCATAGTACTGCAAATATTGGTCCTACTCCTGTTTTGTACTATTTGGGTGGGGGGAAAACCCCACTTTGTGTATTTTGAGTCTTCCACACGTGAATCAGCCACAGACAACACTTTCATATTATTTGGTTCGGCTAAAAGATATCTGACTATCATGCAACTGAATGATGCAACATTGAGTGTTTTCAGGCTGTTTCATACAGAATGATGTTACTGTACGCAGGGAAAAGGGTGGACATCATGTGTACACTGCGAATATGATGGATACGCATATGTGAAATGCATATGAAACATGCAATTGTCCATTGTGGCTCACCTGTAGCAACTACCTCTGGATGTATCTCCTCTTTGTTAACTATTTGCTCTTCTCCCCCTTATGGCTGCCACAGCGATGCCTGTTTCCCTGGGTGCTTCCCTCTGCTAGCGCAACAAGTGTTAAAGTGAAGGATTACAAGCTGCAAATAAGCAAGAATGGCAAAATGGGGAAAAAGGCATTTCAGAGGTGAGCACAATGCTTCTAAGAGGAGGGCTAAGTGGCAGTGATAGCAAACAGAGAACAGCTTTTTCTGAATTAGGGACAAAAAGTTAAATAAGACTTTCCAATAACCTTTCTCTGCTTACACATACAGATGGAAAGCATCCCAGCCTTAAGGGAATGGTCTTCTGCATTAATCCACAGTTGCATCAACTGATTTAATTTGTCCGTATAATATTGTATTTCCTTTTTAAAAGCCCTTCCAATTAGAAGTAGTCAGCTAGTGTTTTCTCTGCAGCTTTAGTATGAAGAGATCGATCTGCTGGTTTTTCAAGCTTTCAAATACAGATGGCATGCAAGATTGTAATCAAGGCCTGTGTCAGCCCTGGGCATTCACTTTCATTTTTCCTGTTGTTTTATATTCTCCCACTACTTGTGTGTCTTGAAGTATAAAGCCTCTCTTTTCAAGAGTCAGGAACAAAGTAAACCCTGAACAAATGTCCTTCTACAATTACATAATAATTGCTTAATGGTTTCAGGGTTTTTTTTTAATTTATAGACGAACATCTTGTATGGCAGTGTTCTATTTTTAATACTCTTTTAAGCCACCCACCATGCTCCCCCTCCACACACAGTCCTTACTGTAACACTAGCACTAGGTCTAACCTAAGATCCTAAAACTTACTCTTGTGCATACTTGGACCCTAAAGCTATGGAGGAAAACTCTTGTGACCTAGATATTGCTGTTTTGCTCACTTAATTTTGTGTAGGAGTTATGTGCGTCTTTCTACATGTGTGTGAGTGAGGGCGGGGGATGCAGTAAGGAGAAAAATGCAGAGTGTGTTGGAAACACAAGTAGAAGATACAACACCTTCCATCAATTCAAGTAGCATCTTGTGTGGACAAAGAACAGTGCAATCCTATGTGTATCTACTCAGAAGTAAGTCCCATTGAATTCAATGGGGCTTTGTTGTTGTTCAGTCACTCTTCGTGACCCCATGGACCATAGCACGCCAGGCCTTCCCAGTTAAAAGGTATATGATTGCAGCTTACAATGGTCTTCAGTTGCTTCTCCAGCTCATAAAATCAAGTCATCTCAATTTGCTTTTTCTTCTGAACTGAGAAAGAAAAAGAAATGACAACCAGTAACAAGCAAACAAGATTCACATTTCAATTCTATGAATGCCAATACATAAGACTTTCCTTTACACACACTGGCCATTTGCTTTAAACACATAATTAAATGCTCTAAACATATAATTATAAGACTGGGTGTGTGTACCAAAAACATACTGCATATTTAAGCATAAACATTAAAATGTTCAGTATGCTTGTGTTTATAACATTTTATAAATGATGTTTTATGTTCAATTTAAAGTAGTATTAGGAAACGAGAGCCAGCGTGGTGTAGTGGCAAGAGTGTTGGACTGGGAGCTGGGAGATCCGGGTTCCAGTCCCCACTCGGCCATGGAAGCTCACTGGGTGACTTTGGGCCAGTCACACACTCTCAGCCCAACCTACCTCACAGGGTTGTTGTGAGGATAAAATGGAGAGGAGGAGGATAATGTAAGCCGCCTTGGGTTCCTTGCAAGAGGAAAAAAGGTGGGATATAAATGCAATAATAAAAAATAAAATAAACATGAAATAAACAGGGGAAAGATATGAGGTTAAAGAAAGAATAAATATCAAAGGGCGTTTGTAAACCAACATAAATAGCTAGACTCTAGCCTCATGTCATTAATTATTTACTTCAATTCTTTATTGGGATTTACTGCAAAATCCACAGCCGAATACTAGTGTTTAATTCACTGAATCATTAGAGTAGAAAATGCCAAAATTCAAAGAACAATAATTACTTAGAGAGGTGCGATAATAACTGAACATTTAGGATTAATTGGCACATTTAGCATTGTCAACCCCCTATTGATATTTAATTTGCAATAGCTTGAAAGCAATTATTCCTTGCACTTCCCATTTCTGATCATCATGTAACTTGCAAAGTAGAGCCAGTGTGGTGTAGCGGTTGGACTGGAACTCTGGAGATGCAGGTGCTATTCCCCACTTGGCCATGAAGCTCACTGGGTGCCTTTGGGCCAGTCACTGACTCTCAGCTTAACCTACCTCACAGGGTTGTTGTGAGGATAAAATGGAGAGGAGGAGGAACACGTAAGCCCCCTTGGGTTCCTTGAAAGAGGAATAAATGTAATGATGATGATGATGATGATGATACGTAAACTTAGGCTTGGTACAGATGATAGGAGTTCAGAGCATTGAAAGGAGTATGCTAGAGGTAATCCTGCCAGAGGGTACATCCTTTCCTTTTGCTTCTCTCAGCATGGTATATGGAAGAACATGTTCTGAGGATTTGGGAGCACATTCAACCATCTGGAAAATGTATTTGGCCAAAGACAGCCAAAGAAGAGGAGGGAAAGGGAAACAGCTGAAATAACAACTCTGAAATGATGCTTTCATTATTTAGTTTAGCTTTAACTAAAACTAAGAAGAGTCTTTACTACTGCTACTACTGTTACTGTTACTATTACTTTTATTAAATTTATAAGCTGTCCTATAACAGTAGTCCTCTGGGAGACATACAAGGCAAAACAATAACATCTGCCCCATGATAACCTGATGAACAAACTAGCTCAAAGTGGGCAGATGAAACAACGATCCGGTGGATCCACAGTTGGCTACAGAATCGGACTCAAAGAGTGCTTATCAATGGGAGCTTCTCAAACTGGGGAGAGGTAATGAGCGGGGTACCGCAGGGCTCAGTCCTGGGCCCCGTGCTCTTCAACATTTTTATGAATGACTTGGATCAGGAGGTGCAGGGAATGCTGATCAGATTTGCAGATGACACAAAATTGGGAGGGATAGCTAATACTTTGGAAGAGAAGGCAGAAACAAAATTAAAAGTGATTTGGATAGACTGGAGCGTTGGGCAGAAAACAATAGAATGACATTTAATAGGGATAAATGTCAAGTTCTGCACCTAGGAAAAAGAAACCAAATGCACAGTTACAAGATGGGGGATACATGGCTCAACCACACTACAAGCGAGAAGGATCTTGGAATCGTTGTAGATCACAAGGTGAATATGAGCCAACAATGTGACGTGGCTGCAAAAAAGGCCAGTGCTCTTTTGGGCTGCATTAATAGAAGCATAGGGATGGGGGAGAATTTCTCCCCGAAACTTCGGGGGGCTGAGTGCCAACGCATTCGGTCCTCCGAAGGTTGTTCGGGGAGAAATTCTCCGCCCCACCCCCCGGGATGGGACTTACCTTTCACGAATGTCCCTCCCGGCGGTGGGTCCCGGCGGCAGTTCAGCAGGTCTTCGTCAGGGGCGGGGGCGGCAGCCGGTCTTTCGACCGGCTGCCGCCACCATTACAAGAAAAGTAAAAAAAAAAAACGCCCCTGTGATAGGCTATGTAACGATTAACATAGCCTATCACGGCTAGATTTGCAAAGTCAGCCGTGATAGGCTACGTTAATTGTCACGTAGCCTATCACGGATGACTTTAAAAAAAAAAAGCGTGTACGGCTAATGGCGGCCCCCATAGGGAGCCGCCATTCGCATTCCTTATTTGGTCCCTGTAGTCTACGTAGATTTACATAGACTACGGTGAAAATAAGGGCAATGCAAATAGCGTTGCCCTTATTTTCGCCGTAGTCTACGTAAATCTTTACGTAGATTACAGGGACCAAATAAGGAACGCGAATGGCGGCTCCCTATGGGGGCCGCCATTTGCGTACACGCTTTTTTTTTTTTTTCCAAAGTCACCCGTGATAGGCTACGTGACGATTAACGTAGCCTATCATGGCTGACTTTGCAGATCTAGCCGTGATAGGCTACGTTAATCGTCACGTAGCCTATCACAGGGGCATTTTTTATTTCTTTTGAAGTTTGCAGCCAGGGAGACGGGGCGCTTCTCCCTGGCCTGAATTTCAGCCGGGCGAGGCGGGAAGCCTCCCCCCCGGCCTGAATTTCGGCCGGGCGAGGCGGGAAGCCTCCCCCCCCAGCCTGAACTTCGGGGGGAGCAGCGAAGCGCCTCCCCCCCACCGCGAAGCAAGCAAGCTGCGAGACCAGGTAAGTGACTTTCGTACATCCCTAGAAGCATAGCTTCAAAATCCCGGGAAGTACTAGTTCCCCCCTACTCAGCACCGGTTAGGCCTCATCTGGAGTACTGTGTCCAGTTCTAGGCACCGCACTTAAAGAAGGATGCAGACAAGCTGCAGAGGGTTCAGAGGAGGGCAACAGAGATGATCAGGGTACTGAAAACAAAGCCCTGTGAAGAGAGACTGAAAGAACTGGGCATGTTTAGCCTTGAGAAGAGAAGACTGAGGGGAGATATGATAGTACTCTTCAAGTCCTTGAAAGGTTGTCACAGAGAGGAAGGCCAGGATCTCTTCTCCATCATCCCAGAGTGCAGGACACGGAATCATGGGCTCAAGTTACAGGAAGCCAGATTCCGGCTGAACATCAGGAAAACTTTCCTGTTAGAACAATACAACAATGGAACCAATTACTTAGGGAGGTGGTGGTTTGTCCCACACTGGAGGCATTCAAGATGAGGCTAGATAGCCATCTGTCAGGGATACTCTGACTTTAGGGATGTCAGAGAATTCTACCACGGATCCCAGGGAGGCCAAATTCCAGTGAATTCACCCCCTGAATCCGTGGCAGAATGGAGCAACCCGCCCCACCACCCCGTGGAAGCCCCCCCGAACGGAGCCTACCTGGCTGTGGCTCCGGCGGCAGCAGCGGTGGCTCCAGTGGCGGCGGTGGCTCCGGCCGCTGCCAGGCTGTGGCCGCAAATGGCGGCCGCTACACCAGCCGCCATTTGTGTCCCTTCACTGAGCTGTGATAGGCTACGTAAATATTTATATAGACTATCATGGCAAGAGCGGGGACGCAAATGGCACAGCGGACGCCATTTGCGTCCCCGCTCTTTGCCGTGATAGGCTATGTAAATATTTATGTAGCCTATCATGGCTAAGCAAAGGGACGCAAATGGCAGCTGCTACGCCAGCCGCCATTTGCATCCGCAGACCTGCCGCAGCCAGATGTCCGGCTGCAGATGCACCCGGCTGGCGGCTCCGCAGAGTCACTGCGGAGCGGAGCCAGCCGGGGAGGATTCCAGGGGGAGCGATGGAGAACCTCCCCCACAGAGAACCGCAGATGCCACTTACGAAACAAGTAAGTGTTTTCATACATCCCTATCTGACTTGGATTCCTGCACTGAGCAGGGGGTTGGACTCGATGGTCTTGTAGGCCCCTTCCAACCCTACTATTCTATGATGCTATGATTCTATGAAATCACAATGACATCGAATGCAATTGAAAGAAAGAAACACAGCTATAAAAAGCAGACAAAGCTTTTTAAACCAAGAGTAAGAGAATAAAACATTGTAGCATTACAACAATTAAAACAAGGGGCAAAGAATTCAAATATATCATAGAGTTAAAGCAATATTAAACCACAGCATAGTAAAGGTTTAAAATGCCTGGGAAAATAAAATAGTATTTGCCTGGCACCAAAAGGACACTCATGATTAATCCTATACCCACTTACCAGGAAGTAAGCCCCATTGAACCCAGTGGGACTTACTTCTGAGTAGCCATGTACAGGATTTTGCTGTAAGTTAACTACATTTTAGTACATTTTAATTTTATCTACTTTTGACACTATCATGAAGTAGTTAAGTAGTATCAACTACTTTTTTATATATAACTAATACACACACATACGCCATGGGCTGAAAATTAAAATACTTTAAGGGCACAGTCCTATGGGGATAGGCGGCCACCTCCAAACTTGGAGGTGACTGCCTATTCAATGCAAGGCAAGAGAAGCACGAAGGGGATCATTCCCGCCACACTTCTCCTGCCCAGTATTTGCGGCTAGACAGCTGATCTCAGCCGATTTTGGCTGTCTAACCAGGGGACAGTGGAGCAGGGGAAGAGGCTGCTGGATGGCACATAGGATGTGTCATACCAGCATTTCCGCCTTCCCTGCCCCGGAACACCTCCCCCCTGGAATGCCCTATTTTGGCCACTCTGCAGTCTTCTTCCGAGCATCAAGCACGGGACTGTTCTGCACTGCCTGTGAGGCAATGCAGAAGGGGGGAAGGTCAGTTCTCTGGGAACCGACCTCAGAGTGTGGGCTCCGAGGTCGGATCCCGGAAAACCACATATCCTATGGCCGTCTAGCCACTGACTAGAGGCCATAGGATCGCTCCCTTAAAAAGGTTAAATAGGTCAGATAAAGCAGTTTACTAAACGGCATGGCCTATCAAGACCCATAATAACTCTGATAAAAGCAATGCAACATTTAAGCATTCATAAAAGAAATAACTTTTTATTTAGCCAGTGTGGTGTAGTGGTTAGAGTGATGGACTGGGACTCAAGAGATCCATGGAAGCCCACTGGGTGACTTTGAGCCAGTCACTGATGCTCAGCCTAACCTACTTGGGTTCCTTGCAAGAGGAAAAAAGGTGAGATATAAATGTAATAATAAATAATAAAATCAATTTTTTTCAGCTTTCCTTTTAGAGGGCTCTCTAATTAACAATGCATGCCTATAGATGTCTACACAGAAGTAATTCTCATTACGTTCAGTGGGATTTACATACCTGTGAACAACAGACACCAGGTAGATCTGCCCATTTCTACAGTGCAATTGCGCTAATCCTTGGCCAGGATAAAATATTCTGAGGGCATCCCATGTTCTCTTTAGTAACTGATTTGATATTTACATGTAGTTTTCAGTACAATAATAGTGAATTGTTTAAATAATAGGTCTCCCCCATGAATTGAATTATTATTATTATTATTAGTTATTAAACACAGCAGTTGACTACCAACAAAAGTAGTTTAACAATGTAATTTAAACTACTTTCCATACAGTAGTTGTAATTACCATTACGCTATGTGAAAAGTAGTTTAACTACTACCCATCAATGGCCGCTTTCAGCTCTCTCAGTACATTGATATACACTGATTTACAATATAGACAGCACTCTAAACTCTGTTACCCTTCCAAACAACTTCAGTACACTTCTGTCCATATGTATTAATATTGTACTATTTCATTTCTGTTATTTTCTTAGGAATCCTGGACAATGCTATATACACAACGATAATTCTACCATATAGATGGTTAGTGCTGTCAGCTTTGACACTGGCAATACCAATTTAGGGAGAAGAGGACAACTGGAATTAGTCCTCTTTATACTTAGGTCTTGTACAGAGGCCTAAGAGCTCCAACATTTGTTCAACAGGTCTGTGCGTGGCACCAAATCAGCTAGAATTCTCAATGTGCACACGCACTGGAGCGCCACATAATGGGGACATCCCCACAACCTGCTGCTCATGTCCCGGGGTTTTCTTTGTAAGCTGCCATGCTCAATGTGCAGATGTCAGAGGGTGGATGTCTAGGGATATGATGTCAGGGATGGGGCCAGGAGCACAGCCCTGCTTCTGCTTCATCACGAGTGTCCTGTATGTGAGAAATGCATGCATAGGGCTTTTGTATTCTTCCTGATGGAAGACTGGAAAAACCTGGAGTCTAGTGACAGAGCAGCAAAGGGTTGTGTTCCAAAAAGGGATGGAGGCCATTTCAATAGTATTACATTTTGGAATGCAAAGAAAGCAAAAGGGATCACCTGTTCTTCAGCCATGTTCTCTAAAAAATGGAGAAGAAAGAATGGCAGAAGAGATGACTTCCCCCAAGATATGTGCAACAATTGGCCCAGCAAGGAGAGTTAGATGTTCCCCATGCATTCAAGACATATATTAGAAAGACAATAGGCAATGGGCATTAATTGCAAATAGGGCTGATCAAGGTTTCACCTTGAGATGTGTTTTTTCTTGTCCTTTCAGTTATATTAACCAAAAGAAACCAGTAGTGGACTGAATGTTTTTCTTCAGAATCCATTTAAAGGTTCTTCAAGATGGATAGGATGCGCTTGATTTGGTTTTTTGAAGCTATGTGGAACACTGCTGTGGAGAACGTCTTGCTTTTTCCTGTCCGTTATCTGCCATAATTAAAACAAAACAAAGCAAAAGTACTGGTAGATTTTCTCTTTTATGACGAGGACATGTTTAGGGGACTCTTGTTCCTCCCCTCCTGCTTGTAATGTGAACCTACCTGTTTCACTTTCACAATTTCTTCACCTCCACTTTTTGTTGTATGCATTTCAAACATGTTTTTTAAGCAAGAGTTCTGTAGTGAGGCATACAAACTCTTCTTGAAACTTTTTTCCTATCAGTCCCAAATGCTCTTTTCCACGCTTTGGTGGCACCATCACCCCCTTCAGGTGTTGGAAAAAGAATCAGTGTGTGTGTGTCTGTGGCAGTGGAGCTAGAACCGACAGTTATGGTCAACATTGCCAGCACAACCAGAATTCATACCCAGATCTGTTCTTAGGTAGTTGTACTGGCCTTTACTGCAAATATACACTGTAGCACTTTGATCATTTGGAAAATCCTGTATGGGTGCCACATTCACAGAATAGATAGAAAGTCCGTATCAGATCTAAGGAATCACAGCATTTCCATAACTTTGGGAGGCAACTCCTAATATCTGAAAGTGCCCCAAGACTCTGTGCCTATGGAACAGATTAATTATAGCATGAATCCCCTCAAATGCTATAAAATTCATTTTAAAACTCAAAGTCAGACACATTCCATTTTCAGTTCTGGAGTTTTATTAGAACAGAGTGCCAACAAAAAGATAACTTTTACCTGGATAAATCCTCCATACACCCCCTCACATTTTAATTTAGTACTGTAGGACCTGTTTAATGACCCCATCGTAAACAAAATGAAGTTGAGTTAATTGAACTATGCTGAAGTAATTAACAGTATATGGTAATCTGGTAAACTAGGGAAGAAGAGAAATATTTTGCTACCGTAGGGCTCAACGCTCCAGCTGTGGGGATCAATATTTATGTGTTGTATGTCTTCTGTTAGACTAACATTCAGTTTAGATAGTCAGTGATAGGAAGTCATGAATACTGATCTACCATTACAGTGTTAATTGTCAAATTCCAGCTCCGACCATTCACTTTCAAAGACAAACATCCATATAACAAATAAACATTAACCATGGTAAAGCTTTGCAGAAGGATGAGAAGTGTTTTATATTTGTGTGGTATTTGCATCCCACAATGTTTGGAATAAAAAGAATCTGGATGACAAACATTATACTGCTGTGGTCATCATCTGAATTGGCTGGCAAGCCTATCTATGAACGTCCTCCCTCTGACTCACTCGCTTGTAGAAAGAGCAACAAAATGTTGCAGTATATCTTCCCTCCTAATAGGAAGGCTCCCGTTCAGGGTTCCAGCCAGCCATTGCTGCTAAGCAGGGCCTCTCACTCTTCTGTCCCCGTTCATTTTTCTTTCCCACAGTCACTCTACATTCTGATGACTGAACTCAGTCATCACTCAGTTGTTGTTGTTGTTTTGCCTCCCCCCTTTTAGATTTCATGTATATACATATATATAAATGTTATGTATGTATTTGTACTTCTGCAACCCTTGGGCTCTCCTTGGCATGCTTATATTCCCTCTTGTTTCTCGGCGTCTCCATTTTGTCTACAATCTTAGTGGCGCTCTGAGTCTTCTATTAGAAGTATTTTCAACCCTGCCACTGCTGTGCTACACTACCAAATTCAGCAGTGACAAAAAAAGCAGTTTACCAACCAGTTTTGATGGCAAACCACTATGGAGGGGTAAAGCTAAATTTTCTATTGTTTTCAGATATTTTCAAGCTAAGTGTGTCCATTTTATCCTTCTGTGGCCATTTGTTGCTGCAAACTGCCAATTTTCTGCCTCCGCCACCACAAACCTCAGTAGCACAGCAGTGACAGTGGCAGGGAGGTGGGATCTGCATGTTGCCCACCCTAGTCTAATATATAACCAGAACAAGAAAGTAATCATAAGAACAAGTACACACATCAATAACAAATCAAACAAAAAATGAAAGTATTTCTTGAAAACTGACTTTTTAGAGACTATCAATACAGACATCACAGATCCAAATTATTTGATTGGAGAAATAAATGATATGTAAATGATCCCAAATTATGTCATACTTTAATCACGCATTTAGATAAATGTATATTTGTTGATGGAATAGTCTGAGCTGTTGTATTCTTTCCTTTGTAGTTATGTTTTCACCCCCCAGAACACCAGATGTGTGGGATGATGGTGCATACAGGAAAGTGAGAAAACAGGCAAGATGGAGTGTGGGAGAAGTCATGGATTAAACATGGAGAAAGATCATGGAATGTGTTCCTTCCCTTAAATGCAAGCTTTTTTTATGATATTGCCATGTACAAAACCAAGAGATTTCCTTAATATAGATTTCTGTGAAGGATTATTTGTCATTTTCCAATATTCTTTACAGCAGATGCCTTAACTATTGATACGCAGTGCAGCTAACACAGTGATTGTCCAGAAAACAGCTCATCTGCTTACCATTCTGGGAGATCATATTATTATGCCAACCATTCCTGCCAAGTAGGGCCTCTCACTTCTCCCTCTGGTATGCATGATATGAAGAACATTTAGTTGGCCCTGATTGTGCTGAATTAGGGTTGCCACCTCTTTTTTCTGACAAGCTCCTCTTCTTTAACAGGCAGGTGCAACCCAGTCCTCTCCATGCTGGGAGCATCTGTACCTATTAAATCTGGCTGATGCAGATGGGTGATAATTTTCTTTCTTTGTTTTTTCTAAGAATTTACTAACATTCACCAGTTTCTTTATATGTGGGACAGAAAGTACTTGGGCTTTAAAAAATGAATGTGGGAGAAAACAAAACAGACAGATTTGTCCATCCCTGCTCTAAACAGGGCGTGTTGGATGCCCATATCTCATGTGTGCTCAGTATTACTCAGGGCCAAGCTACATTGTGCCCGCCATCACAATGAATTCAGTGTCCTGTCGGGTTAAACGCTCTCGCATTAAAACATGATTATTCACACTCACCCATTATCCCTGCTGCAGTGCTTCATCGAATGCGTGAGCTTGGTTCACACTCAAGCACTGTGCTGTTTTACTGCACGCGCTTGTCTGATCTCGGATGCTAAGTGGGGTCGGCCCTGGTCAGTAGTTGAATGGGTGACCGCCTGGGAATCAGGCTTCCTGCACTGAGCAGGGGAGTTGTTCTATCCCTTCAAATGAGACTAAGTTTTATCCCCTCCTATCCCCCGCTCTGGATGGTTTTTTTTAAATGAAGGTGTTATCCTCACAGAATCGGGGCTTCTCCATGATGTTTTTTTTTTTCTAATTCAGGCATGATCTTCGAAGATTCGAAGTTGTGAACAACTTACCTTACCTATTTATTACTGGGGTCACTCTTTGATTTTCAGTATTTGTGTAAGGTATTACCAATTACTTGTGACAAGAACTTATTTTTATAAACTTCACCACCTATGACAATTGTATTACAGCCAGTTACTTTTGTCATGAATTGCTACTGTACTTATATTGTATACATTTAAGCTTTACATAGAATTGTCACAGACTGCTTTTTTTGACCCTACTGTTCACCATCCCACACTCTGTGCTATATCAATATGGGTATATGTCCCAAATGAGAATAAAAGTCTTCATACGTCTGAAGAGGACTGTAGTAATGAATCTGTTAGTCTTTAAGATACCTCATGCCTCAATGTTGTTTTGCCCCAACTGTAGTTAGTTTGCATTGCCCTCTGTCCTCTTAGATGAGAGCATGTCCATCAGTTTGTTGTTTTAACTCATGTTGGCAGCAGCAGCAGCATCTCCTCCTCCCTCCCTATGTGTCAAAGCACCCTCTCCACCACCACCTGCTGGTCGGACCCCAAACATCCTGCCGCTCATTGCTCACAAGCTCCAGACTTGTAAAAATGCCACAGATTGCTGTTGCTGAACATATTTGATTTACCTCGGCATGCTCAGGCATATTGAACAAAGTTGCTTGCCCCTTGATTGCCCTCACTTGACTCTCTGTTAGGTATAGTTCATCAGAAACAGGGCAGGATAATCCCATCAGGGTAGTACATATGGGAAAGAGTCTGGCTTTTAAAATCTATATTACACAAACAATCAAAGAGGATTTATGTAAATGAGATTGCAGAGGATATGTGTGCTCAGTGCCTTCCCTTGAATCCCCACCTTGGAATGTGGGTTTTTAATCTGATGTTTTGGTAAATCTATGGGATATGAGAACAGGGAATTGGAAAGTGGAGCTGAGAAAGAATTATTCCCTGGCATTGTGGAGACTACCGCACTGGAGGTAAGGATTTCCTGGCTGTATACATTATATGTGAGTAAAGCATAAGAGTTTATTTCTAAGGCATAGGATTATAGTTAAATTGCCAATACTGCACTCTTTTCCTCTATACTAAAACTGCTTGTGTGGTACAACTGAAACCTTTAAACAGCTACTACATCCATTTTGCTGAAAGGTTACATTTCTTCTCTACAGATTAGATAGGATATGAAGTACTTCAAGATGATAGATGTTCCGTATCATCATGCAGAGGCGAGCACTAATGTTGCAAGCACCTAGCAGTTTGCTGGAATCATTCACTTCTTCCAAAGTATTTGCTGCAGCCTGGGGAAGCATAATGGGCACACTGAGTGTGAAAAGTGATCTATATCTACTCTAATTATATTTAAATGGACTTAACTTCTATGATGTGTGGGGGCATATTTCATGATGAACAATGCTTTTCACTTCTCCAGCCTAAACACATTTATGAGAAAGTACGTTCCATTTACTTTACCGAACCTTACTTTCAACTAAGAACACTTAATATTGCAGTCTTAGAGATCAATCCTATACAGATCTACTAAAAAATAAGTCCCATTTATTTCAGTGATGCTTACTCCCAGGTAAGTGGGTGCACCCTTAATTAATGGCACTGAGGTGAAATGAACTAAGGATTGACTATATTTCTATCTTACTTAGGCTACTACAGTCCTATGTTCACTTACCTGTATGCCTATATTCACTTCTTGAATTCAATGGGTCTTAAATTTAAGTGGAGATGTATAGGATTGCACTGTTAATAAACTTTAACTGTTTCCACCACTCTGTGGTTTAGTTTATTTATTGTTTCAGTTAAAATAATACTATTTATTTGCTCCTTGAAAACTCCATTCTTATTTTGAACTAGGCATGAAATTTCAAAATTTGTGACCAGCAGAGGGCACTAAAGCCTATGTCCACTAGACAAGATCTGATCTGGGCAGTGTGAAGACTGCTTTGCGGGGGGGGGGGGGGGAGGTGGCATTACAGTTGTTTCTCTGGTTAAAAACACCTTTTTAAAACTCTTTTTCCCCCTAAGGTGGGCAGTTTGATTCTATTGTTGGCTGTAATTAGCGTGCTGCAAGCACGGTAAATCAGGAGTGGGCAATTTGTGGTCCTCCAGAAGTTTGGACCTATGACTCCAATCATCCCTCATCATTGGCTATGCTGGCTAGGACTGATGGGAATTGTAGGTAAAAACATATAGAGGACCACAAGTTGCCCACCCCGATGTAAATGCCTGAGTGCTATAATACTAAAACACTATATGAAGCAAGCAAAGCAGAGCTTAAATCTTTCCACAGTCCTCTTTTGTTCCATCTAATGGTTAGCACAACTATACTCAAGCATTAGGTCTTCCCCAACCTGGTGTCCTCCAGATGTTTTGGATAATAATTCACAGCATCCCGGACCACTGGCCATGCTGGCTGGGCTCCCTGGTGGGAGCTGAAGTCCAAAACATCTGGAGGGCACCAGGTTGGGGAAGGCTGCATTCAGTGGCTGAGCATGATCCTCACTTCCCTTGGGATTCCATGATAGGGCATCAGGGGTGGTGAACCTCTTTCAGCGCAAGGATTGGATTCCATTTTGGAGAAGCTCCCAGGGGCTGCATTCCAGTGGTGGGTGGGGCCAGAGGCAAGAGGGATGTAGTCAAAAATACAAGCTTATTTTAGCTCAAAGCTCCTGCCACCAGGAACTGAGCACTGGGAGAGGCATTTCCACATTTCAGAATGGGGGAAACTGCACAAAAGCTGAGAAACCACCAAATATTCAGTGGTCAGTGCAAATAGGGGAAGGGGCATGGCCATCTAGTGAACTCCAGATACTGCTAACCTGAAGTGTCGACAGTACTGAAACTTTAAATGCATTTGTGTAACCCTGTCACATAGGTACTAAACAAGAAACTTCTCTTCTACGACACAGCTAATCAATAAAAGTATACCATAAACAAAAGTCAATGGCAGTATCCATCAAACCAGTGATTGGAAAGCTTTATCATTTTCTTTGGTGAACAGAAATGGTGTCCTAGCATGACAGCCCCAGATAAATGGTTTCCAATTTAAAACCTCTTTCTTTTGTGTTAATGTTTAGTTCTGATGGATGCGTGGACTTCACCTTGGCATTTATTTAGCAATAGGGGGCCATTATCCCCTGAATCTATTCTGTTCCTTTGACACAATCTTTTAATTAACATCTCTTTTTATGGTGGCCTTTTATGCTAATATTTCAGAATGGCAATTCTTTTCTGGAGTCTTTTTCACTGCTGGTTGCTTAATTATGTTTGCTACTTAGGGTTTAATTAAAAACAGAAGCATAACATTCAGAAGCTAAGGGTGCAATCCTATGCATGTTTAGAGACCGAAAAGGTCCTACAACTCCCAGCATTACCCAGCCTGCATGGCTGGCTGGGGAATGCTGGGAGTTGTAGGACTGATTATGCATAGGATTGCACCTTAAGCTGATGAAGCTTTCCCTAGCAGGATAGCAAAACCTTCATCTGCTAAATTTCTACATGCTGGGTTGCTGTTGTTAAAGGCAAAGGGACAGGACCTTTGAAAAAGATGCATTGCCGATCTTACCACATGTTTTTAAAGCATCCTAATAAATACAAAGAAGCAGAAGCATCTGACAAACATTTGCAGAATGAAAAAAATGCCATTTTGACTGCAGTCTTACAAAGCATTATATGTGGGAATGTTCCTTTGACTTCTGTGGGATTTAGGCATGTGTTCAGAATCACAGGCTCTATCTCAAAATCCATCTGAATTGTGCGGAACCATTATATGGCCAAGAATATGACAAATTTTAAACCAAATCATTATGTTCTAGTCTGACATTCTTGAAAACACATATTCCTGTTTACAGTCCAACAGTTGCATCCAATGACAGCTTTGTGCTAGTCCAGGGGTGCACAACCTACGACCCTTCAAGGGTGACCTGTCCTCCCTCCTCTAATTTCCCACTACCACTGATTTCCCCACCACCTGTACCCTCCATTCCCTCCCGCAGGGATCTGCATATAGATTGCTCTTTCCCAGCATTGGGTCTCTTCACAATGCTAATCTCTCTCTCTCTTTCAATGGACACAGAGGAGACTGTGAAAGCCCTGAACCATTGTGTGGATGCAGTGAGGAATTGGATGTGGGCAGTTCTGCTAACCAGTAGACAAGCCAACCCATGATTGGGGGTACAGCTTATTCTGGATGCAATTTTACTCCCTCCAAAGGATCAGGTCCACAGCTTGGTGGGGTGCTCTTGGACTTAGCATTTCTCCCGGAGGGTTAGGTGGCTGCTGTGGCCAGGAGTGCCTTTGCCCAGCTTCAACTGGTAGGCCAGCTATGCCCCTTCTTGGGGAAGGTGGGTCTGGCCACAGCATTCCATGCTTTAATTACTTCTCATCTAGATCAATAATGTATTAATAATGTGATGGTCACTTTCAGTGCTTTCTGCATTTAATTTCCTTCTGACCTCACTGTTTACAATTCTCTCTCCCCAGCTGTACCATATGTACTGCATATAAATCTAAAACTCTCTATAACACCCCATGCATCTGATGAAGTGGGCCACAGTCCACAAAAGCTTATGTAACACATTTGTTAGTCTTTAAGGTGCTGCAAGCCTCTTAATTATTTTTTATTCTTTTATTTTATTGTTGTGTTGCTTTAAATTGAAAATTTAACATCTCTTTTCTAGTGGGCAGAAAAGCGATGTATAATTGTGTTTAACAATACTATTACTAATAATAAGGTCACATAGTAGTCACAGATAAGGTTTTCTCTCATATTCTTTCAACACTGTATGCTCTTTTCTCACTGCATTGAGAAAACTGCAATAATTTCAGTGTATCTTATGTGCATGAAAACTACAGTCTTATGTATGGTGGGATAATTCAGCATCTGGAAAGTGAAGACAGTACAGCGGTGATAGTTTTCTCTCAACTGGTCTTACACAGCAGCCAGGCTCTACTCTCATAGATACATGAATTGTACAATACTAAACCTTGTGTCAGAGAATTTACTAGAAGTTTGAAGCAATTTTGCACTGCATTATTAACTAAAGGTGATTCCCTAAGCAGGATTCTCCCATCATGCAACTTGACATTTCAGACAAAAAGCACAAGCATTTGAATAAACAGAAAGGGGGTGTCTTGCAGCATGCAAAGAAATCTTCTTTGCCTTCTTCGCTGCCCCATAGAGATTCATTACAAGAATCTCCAAGGAGTCTTACTTAGTACTTTAAGTGGAAAACATTCTGGGAACCTGTACTGCTTACATCTCTTTTATCTTAAGGTCTTTATCTCTTAGAAGGTGGCATGACTGAAATCAGAAACCTAATTCCACTATGGGAGGAAAACATACAACTATTGATTTCTATAATCTGGCCATGCAGAAAAAGAGTTGTTCTTTTTATAGCACAGAAGCTGCTTTAGTGTTCATATCTTAGTGATGCTCCCAGCTGCTGCAAATGCAAGGCTTAGATGCTTCGGAAATGCATCATATAATATTACAATTCTCACAGTCTCATGTAGTTCAGGTTCACATCTCTTTTTGCCATTCATGTAGTTGAAATTTACTATTAAAATAATAGTATTGGTTAGTCCTATTTTCCATTTTTTGAAAATAAGACATTCGCAGCCCAAACTTACATATTCAGAGGAAAGTCTCATTGCATCCAATGGAGCTTACTCCCTCCTGAGTGTGTTTAGGGTTGCAGCTTCACAGCACAATCCTATGCATTTCTCCTCAGAAGTATGTCCCATTGATTTCAATGAGACTTACGCCCAGCTAAGTGCATACGATTGTAGGCTCAGGCTCTTTCAGAAAATTACACTGTACTTCTCATCCAGGGCCAGCGTCAAGGGTCAGCATGGTTGAGCACCTGCCAAGGGCCCATATGCCAGCAGGAGCCCAGTGACAAGAGCCCTCTGGAGTTGCTGTTCCTCTTCATCATTGTTCATCTGCCTCTCATTCTGGTCCAGACATTAGTGGTAGTGAGATGGAGCAGTAGCCTACTTGCTTACTGGTTCTCTGCCTGCCAAACAAGCAAGTGGTGGCAATGATGAGAAAGAGGATGAGGACAGTAGCAGCTGGTGATTATGACAGTGAGAAGATAGTCACCGAGGCAGTGGGCCATTGAGGGTGCCTTGCCCAAGGGCCCTCAAAAACCTGGAGCCAGCACTGTTCTCATCCTTGCCTTACTTGATAGTCATAATTGCACAACTCTAATGAAAAGCTGCCTGTGGATAGAGAACTATTTGATTAAAGGTATAATTAGATTCGGTGGACTTACTTAAAGCACATGCTAAGAGTGCATATCACAACCTGCAGGGAATATCTGTGTACCAGAAAGGTGGTACAGCAGTACAATAAATAAACAGAAACAAATCAAATTGCATTCAGTGCTGTCAATGTGGTGATACGCAAATGCTTTTAGAAGCATGTGGCAAATTAACAAGGGGAGGAAATGGAAAATGCTTAATGAGGCAAAATATAAATGGAACTGCTATGGTTTCTTGCTTTCACTCCTTTCCCCAAATCACATCTTGCATAAAGGCATACTTAAAAATATATAGAGAGAACTGTATAACATTCTTAGTCAAATACAATAAAACGGCTATACTTCGTTAGTCACTAGACTTTATGTACATAGGGGGTCATCATGCTCATGTGAATTGCTGCCAGAAAAGGGGGGACATGCCAAGTCAGGTACTATTTCCTCCATATGGCTGAGTTTGTACCATCTGAAGCAGCTGTAAGTATATAGTGGCCTTAGAACCTCTGCATTCAGAACTTATGTTGAAGATGGCATCTTCTGGTTGTAGATAGATTCTCCTTAAAATTTCCTGAATGAAGCACAGCAATTGCATGACAAAAGCCTTGTTTGGATGGAAGCACCTTGGGTTTTCTTATGTCAATGGCACATTGATTTCATCATTCATTTGGGATGGGAAAACAAGCAATGTTCAAGCTCAAGGTTCTCCATTTTCCACCTTGGTGCTCTCAGAGGAGAGTGTCTTTTTGTTTTTCAAATAGGAAAAATGTATATTTTCCAAGCACTTTCCTCCCATTGCATTTCCCAAATGTGCGCTCCCCCCATCATTTAAAATGTAAAATGCATCTTCTTTTTTAAAAAAGGTGCATTTTAAAGTATGCAGTTTTCAAAAAGTACACAATTTATGAACGTGATAAGCTCGAGAATATGTTAGTTTTTATTGAAAAATGTGTTCATGTTCAGGATTGTGAGTGGGGCATTTTCATCTATTTCTTGAACAGCAACAAAATTCTTGTATATCCGTACCATTAACCCCTGCTGACTTAAACTGCAGTGTCCTCTTTTGATCAGAAGTGTACCACTAGACCTTAATTGTTCCTTTCTGTTGCTAGATGCCTCCTTGCTTCAAACATTGCTTTTCTTTGGAGGCAAGGAAGAGAGCCATTTGCTGTCTCTCCACTGGGCTGTGTAGGCCAAATGTATTGTTGCTGGTTGTTTTCTTTATGAATTTTTGCTGTTTTATAACTATATTGGTTTTTATTATATGGGATTTTATTGTTGTTAAGGTGCCTTAGGAGGGCTCCTGTCTTGAAAGGTGTCCTAGAAGTATTTTAAATGCATTTTATTTAAAATAAATAAATATTTAATTTTTGCTATGTCTGCTAGGATGCATAGGTTCAAATATATATATATATATATATATATATATATATATGTGTGTGTGTGTGTGAATTAAGTGTGTGTGTGTGTGTAGTCTTTAATTTAACATTTAAAATTAGCAATTAGAAGTATGATTTGAATGTAATTAATGTAACTAATGATTCATTCCTATATATTGCTTTTAGTATTTTCCATTAATTAATTTGAGCCAAGGCTGAACATATAAGCAAATTGCATTTTTTCAAACTTAAAAAAAAAATAAATCAACAACTCTGAGTTGTTAGAGCTGTGAATTATAAACAAAGTGAATATGTTTGTCTATGAGAAGTACTAACTGAAAAATCTTTTTTTCATAATCCTAAAGTATTCCCCAAATCAGACCTATATAGAACACATTTTCCACTGGGAACCCTATACGTTATTTCATTTTTAAAATGCAGAGCTAAAATTAGCATCTTGTAATTAATTTTGTGAAATTAATGCATAAAGGACATGAGGAAAAAATTCACAGAGGGAAACCACAAGCTGCCAAGTAACTTTGAAACCTTATTCCCGCTTTCCATGAATTAGCATTTCAGATATCCATTTATATAGAGCAACTCTGCAATTATCTTTTAATCGGAATAATTTAAAATAAATTATATTGCTTGCCTAGCATGTGATTAAAATTGTTATGATGAAATGAATAAAGGGAATGAGATTTACTTTTCAATGATTATATAATATCAGGTGAAAATAGAAACTTTCAGTTAGTCCCACCCCCCTTTTCTGATAGTAGTAACCTATGCAGATCATAGTTGGAGGGGCTTAGTTTTCATACTGCTATGTCCCAAACAGCATTGAGTACTTACTTGCTTTTCTTCTCTCCCACCCCACCCCCAAGAGAGCAAGGAGGTTATGTAATTCTCTTGCCCATAGGAGGATGGAAGCAATAACTCTTCTTCTCACATTTCTGTGGGAAAGACCAATACCTTATCTTCTTGCCTCCTATTCTGGTTTACTTTGATCATAATTCCTTCACCCAGTGTTACAGGTAGGCAAGTTTAGTCACTGCACTTAATGGTCTTTTGGATCTCACAGTTAGATGGCCATGATATTTATCTTCTCCACTCCCCACCCACCATTCCATGCTTCACAACTGTTTCTACAAAAAGATCAGCTATAAGCTAGTAATAAAAGTTAATGGTGCCGTGTCAGCAGTGTGTAATGCTGGTGTAGTGCCATGAACTTGCCAAGGAAGGACTTTCTTCCATTTGAACATATCTGCTGTGCCAATGCTTGATCAAAATGCCGTTGTGCAATAAAGAGAGACAGATCTGATCCCTCACTGCACCAAGCTCAGAACCAACATCCCCTGTTGATTCAGAGCACCCCATTAAGTTCAGTGGGGCTTACTCCCAAGTAAGTGTGCTGAGGATTGCAGGCTTACATCATGATCTTCTGTCTACTCAAAATCAAGTCCCATTGAGTTCAATAGGGCTTACTCTCAAGTAAGTGTGCCTAGGGCTGCAGACTAACACAGCACAATCTTACATCTACTCAGAAGTAAGCTGTAGCTTTCCTGGGGCCCGTGAGGGAACAGTACAGCACAAGTTAAGTGACAAAAACAAGACTCCCACCCTCCTTTGCACACATGCCAGGGAGGGAGGGGGGTGCTTCCTTGATTCATACCCCATGTCTGCCATGTGAAAGAGCCCATCCTAATCCCGCAAAGAAAACGAAAGCAGAAAGCCCCTGTAAGGAAGTGGGGTTTGCTTAATGCAGAGACACCCAACATGCCAGGCTCATTACATGAATGCAATTAATGTCCTGATTTTTTGTTGTGCAAATAGCAGGCATGGAAAAGCCTGAGCAGGCTCAGGACATCCAGGAGGTTTCACTCTTGAGGCCCAGGGGGCGAAGGGCTCCCCCTTCTGGGATGAGGCAAGGCTTGGGGTATGGTCAGAGGGGTTATCGGGGGTGGGGGAGGTGAGACATCCATGCAGTGCTGGCTCCAGATTTTGAGAGACCCTTGGGCAAGATACTATCAGTGGGGAGCACCCTTCAGTGAGTCTGTCTTCTTACAGTCTGTCATTGTTTCCAGCTCTTCCTCCTCCTCAATGCCACCACCTGCCAAACAGAGAATGAACGAGCAAATAGGCAGTATCATGTGCTGCTGCTCCTTCTCACCACCACCATTGCCTGGGACAGAGTGAGAGGCAGATGAACAAGCAGGTTAGAATGGCGTAGAGGTACAGCTGCTCCAGGGGGCTCTTGTCAGTGGACCCCTGATGGAATGTGGGCCTTTGGCAGGTGCCTGGCCATACCTAACCTTTAGTATTTATTTATTTATTGCATTTATATCCCGCCTTTTTTCCTCTTGCAAGGAACCGAAGGCACCTTACATTATCTTCCTCCTTCTCCTCTCCATTTTATCCTCACGACAACAACCCTGTGAGGTAGGTTGGGCTGAGGGTCTGTGACTGGCCCAAAGTCACCCATTGAGCTTCCACGGCTGAGTGAACTAGAACGCAGATCTCCCAGATCTTGGTCCCAACACTCTCACCACTACACCACACTGGCCCTCAGTGTCTAACGTTGATGTCAACCCTGCAGGAGACAAGGCATATCAGGCTGCCTTGGGACTACAGTGGCTTTGTCCAGCGCCTCAGTTGTCCTACACTTCTTTCTCTGAGGAGGTCTCTGTGGAATCTGCCTCAGGTGGGATCCTGACAAGCCATTTCTGAGATATGAAAAACCATTAAGCAAGTTGTGGTGATGGTCACTAACGTATATGGCTTTAAGAGGTGATTAGACAATGTAATAGATCTAATCATGATGGCCACATGGAAGACTTCCCAAGATTTTGAGGTAGTATGCCATTGGATCCTAATTGCTAAGGGGCAACAACAGGAGAAGGGTATTGCCTTCATGTCATGCTTGTGGGCTTCCAAGAGGCATCTGGTTGGCCACTGTGGGAAGCAGAGTGCTGGATTGGATAGTCCTTTGGTATGATCCAGCAGAGCTCTTTCTTATGAGAAAAAACTGGATGGGTGTCCTGGTTTGATCCTGACAAAATTGTAATATCCAGGAATTGGGGCCAGAAACACTGATCTACTAGCATCTTATTTCTACCAGGTTAGCAAAATACTCACAGAGACAGGATTATTCCATGTCCAGTACCTATAGGCTACTAACTAACCTATAGGCTACTAACTGTAACACTGTAAGTATTATGCCAGCCTGCTAGAAATAAGAAGTTTTCTAAATCCTTTCTCCTCAGTCCAAACCTTCTGAAGAATTAGATAAATTACTTTAAGCCTATAGCATGCATATTTAAAGATGGTTCACTAACAGGATGAATATATTTTGAGATAAAGTTGTTTAACCTTTTTTCATAATTACATGTTAGAATTCACTAATTCACATTGCTCTCCAAAGAGAAAAAAGGCTTGGAAACAATGTATTTTAGTAACTTCCAGAAATTTAAATTGAACAACTATTCTAAATTTCTGTAAACTATTTCTATTAAGATCTTTAAGGGCGCAATCCTATGGAGATAGTCAGCCTCCAAACCCTATACTTAGTTATAGGGTGCCTGCAGATGGAGGGCGCCTAGCAGTACCAATGAGAAGGCATTGTGCAGCTATTCTGTCTTTTCTTTCTTAACAGATTGTCTGCAGTAAGGTAAAAGATGGAAGAAGAACCAGATGTGACAGCAGGTGGTCACCATTTGTAATTCCCCCTCCTTCCCCCCCAGCCTCAGATGGAACGCTTTCCACGACAGTGTCACTAAGATGTGGCTGCTACCACTGCCATTACCAGATATGCTGCACTCCTTGGCCAGGGGAGAAGATGAGTAACTGGCAGTGGTGGCAGCAGCAGCATGGGCCAGAGGGGGCAGGACCCCAATTTGGGGGAGCAGCCTTTGTTTGCTTGCCTCAGGCAACATGGCTTGGGCCAACTTTGCTTGTAATAGTGTACGCCTGTTATTGAGTGGCAGATGAGCTAGCAAAGGATACTGACTTCACTTTCACTGATTCAAGGAGTAGCAAAGCAATGGTCATAATGCTAATGCCATAGAATTGTACTGCAAATATTGATTAGCACAATTCAGTTGCCTAGGTGTGTAGTAATGTGTATTTGTATCCACTGAATACAGTGCCTCCCAACAGGTGACAAATGATGTCACAGTCGAACCATGAACTTTCTGTTGCTAAGGGAGGCACTTGGATCTAATCAAACACAGCCAACAGTGTGCACGGCTTTGGGTGATGAACACAGGGGTTGGTTCTTATGCCCATGGAGCACCTTTTAAGACCCAAACCAGCAAGAGGACTCATGTACAAACCTGTTTCCAGATGCAAACATCTTTGCTGAAATTTGACAACTATGTTTTTTTTCAAGCCCTCAGGCATGCACTCCCATGGTCAAACATAATGTATGAACTGGGTAATTATGAATGTGGCTGGCAATAATTAGCTGATTGAAACAGCATTTTTTCCAGAGGCCATGATCCCAGTAATTGATTCTGCCCATATTTGTAATTGAGTGGTACACATTTTACATTTTTTTATGTGAATGCATACCAAGAGATTATCAGGATTGCTTGCAGGGATTAAAAATAGACTGTGTTTACTAGCTCCTTCTCATGTGCCTATTGTATATAACAAACTTCCTGATGTAATTCAGGTTCAAATCTATTCACTATTTACTCCAGGGGTGTCAATACATTAAAGGCCTGCAGCACCCCTATATACTACACACACATTTAACCATCTTCAGTATAAGGTAACAAGTGCTCTTAATAAAACAATAGGGATGACTTACCAATGTTCTCTACCACATATCACACCATCCAAGTTCTCTACCACATACCCCATCATCTAGGGTTTGGGCAGGGGAGAGCATCAGACAGCATCTCTGCCCTAGAAGCATTAGCTATTAGTTATGTGAGTGTAAGATACTGACACTTTTCAGTGACAATTATAGGCATTGCCCTGGGTATATGCTGGGTAAGCTAAATTCATGTTATTTTGAAATCGCAATTTACATAGTTCCACTTTTTAAAAAAATCACTAGGTAAATTACATATATTTCCATTTGGGTTCTTTCTTGGACAGCAAAAATTGTATCTGTTTGCTTCACATTTTTCAGTGAAGTACTAGAATCCCTAGCCTGCAATCAAGTTCTCTAATAGTAGGGTTGGCGGAGGATTTCTCCACGAATCTTCGGGAGGCCGAGCACCGACGCATTCGGCCCCCTGAAAGTGTTGGGGAAATTCTCCGCTGGCCCCCGCCCCCCCCGGGATGGGACTTACCTTCGGCGAATGTCCCTCTCGGCGGCGGGTCCCGGCGGCGGTTCAGCAGGGGCGGCGGCCAGTCTCCCGACCGGCTGCCGCCACCATTGCAAAAAAAAAAAAGTAAAGTAAAAAAAAAACCAAACACAACCGTGATAGGCTACGTAACGATTTACGTAGCCTATCACGGCTAGATTTCCAAAGTCAGCCGTGATAGGCTATGTAAATTGTCACGTAGCCTATCACAGCTGACTTGGGGGGGGGGAAAGTGCGTACGCAAATGGCGGCGCCCATGGGGCGCCGCCATTTGTGTTCCTTATTTTGGCGCGTCTTGTCTACGTAAAGATTTACGTAGACTACGGCGAAAATAAGGGCACGCTATTTGCGTTGCCCTTATTTTCACTGTAGTCTACGTAAATCTTTACGTAGACTAGACGTGCCAAAAAAAGGAACGCAAATGGCGGTCCCCATGCAAGCCGCCATTTGCGTACGTGCTTTTTTTTTTTCAAAGTCACCCGTGATAGGCTACGTGATAATTTACATAGCCTATCATGGCTGACTTTGGAAATCTAGCCGTGATAGGCTACGTTAATCGTTACGTAGACTATCACGGGTGTGTGTGTGGTTTTTTTTTTAACTTTTTTTTTTGTGGCCGGGTAGACGGGGCGCTCCTACCCGGCCTGAATTTCGGCGGCGAGGGATGGGGCGCCTCCCCCCCGGCCTGAATTTCGGCTGGGCGAGGTGTGGCGCCTCCCCCCCTCGCCTGAACTTCGGGGGGAGAAGTGAAGCGCCTCCCCCCCACCGCGAAGCAAGCTGCGGGACGAGGTAAGTCCCTTTCGTCCATCCCTATCTAATAGTCAATAGCTTGTTCTTGATTCTGCTGACACTTTTCAATGCTGATATAATGAAGCCTAAAGTTTTTATAAACAACAATTGTACACATTTTCTGAATTTTCAAGATGCAAACTAAAGTCCCTTTACAAATGTAAGCTTTGCCACCAACGCCTCCTCAAGGTTTTTCTTTCCAGTTCCCCAGACTTGCTCAAGGGACCAGTCACCACAAGTGAAGTAGTCCACAGAATGGAACAGTGCTCATCTAACCACTTGGCGGCGTCCTTCACTATTTTGCCACCGGTGTTAACTTAAATAGCAACAGAATCAGAGCCATCCAGTGTCAAACTCAGTCTGGAGCTAGCAGTTCCTAGTCTAGATCTACAGTGTTTGGCTTCAACTTGCATTAATAGAGTAGTACCTAAATACACCTCAAAACAACAACAACAGAGGCCCAAGCCAAACTTAGCTAAAGCACACTCTTTCCAATCCAGCCAAGTTCCACCTGCTGTCCAGGAGTGAGTTCTCCTTCACTTTCACCAGAAAGGACTGCTACCCAGAAGGGCCACAATTACTCTGATTGCCCTTTCCTCTCCCTTTTCTCTAGAGGGGGCTAATTGCACTGCCAGAAGCTGTCTTTATATGGCCCGAGGACATTAGACTGAGGCATCAGACTTAATGTCATTGAAGCAGTTACAACCACTGATAGCATAGCATGGTGCATGCACACAAAAGGCAGAGTAATAGTAGGATGGGAGAATCATTCATACACAATCCTAAAAATGCTCTGGCTGCTCTGAAATTGTCTGCATGTGCATCCAGCACACAAAGGATTTTGTATTCTCATCTGTGAGCCAGGAAATGGTCAATACACATATGAAGTATGTATACAATAAACAACAGACCATTACAATCTCCCTGCTTACAGAAGTGAATGAAGTTGGGGTCTGTGCGATTGCTTTTAAAACCTAATAACAAGGCAGCAGGAGATGACTGTGTGATTGCAGGAAACTAAAAATGGATGCTCTGCTTTTTAAATTAACTGGTAGGATCTGTGATTGCAGGGAAAGAAAAGATGCTCTGTTTTTAAACCTCACTGATATGGATCTGTGTGACTGCAGGAAGCTTAAAAAAAAAACCTTGGCTCCGCCTCCAATGACCCCTTGGCTCTGCCTCTGGTGACCTGACCTTCACCCCACCAGCTACAGTGGCCATCAGCCACCACTGATGGAGTAGTCCACATGGATTCAAAGGTTCATGTGTACAATAGAGCCCTTGAATTAACTCTAGAACCAATTAATGTTGGGAAGTTTTCGGTCTGAGTGCCATTTGCCTAAGAAAGCATATTAGTAAGGGCATAGAGGGGGGTCTTTTCTATTGTGGCACTCAACTGTAGTTCACTCCCTAAGAAGGCCTGCTGGAGCCTGATATTGTATTCTCTCAGAAAGCAAATTAATTTTTTCCATTTAAGTAAGAATCTGATTTGCTTTGATTTTATGAGAGTTAATTGGAGCATAACATAATGCTATTTATCCTGGTTCTGGTTTTATGAGTTGTTATTGTAGTTCTGTTCTGTTTCCAGTTTGAATTTCCATTGGGAAAGAAAATAAATGGAAAAAATAAATACATTAATATGTAGTGGTATAATGTTGGAGACCACACAAGCATAAATGCAGACACATACATACACTCACATTCTGGATAGCCTAATAGATCCTGTATGAGGATCTCTGGATATTCTTCTATTATTACTGTCTGTCCGTAATAGTAGACTTTATCACCGTAATTTGGCTGCTGAACAGCTTATATGTACAGTCTCTCAAATTAACCATGTATTTCTCAGCAGTGCTAAATGAGATACGGATGGCAGCAATAAAATTGAACTCCACAAATTCTCCCTTGCTTTTGTAATACATATTTTAATATTAGTGTGACAAAGTGGAAATCTGAGTGCAAAGCAGCAATCTTCAAGCCCACTGGGTCCACACTAGGGTAACAGAAAAATAAGGAAGGCATCAGAAAATATATTATGAATAAAAATGTAAATGTTTCCTCTTAAACCAATATAAACTTAAGAGTGAACAATTAAGGTTGTGCAAGGGTAATAATAACAATTATATTTAACATTTGTATAGTGCTTTCAGGTGTTCAAAGCACTTCACTTGAGGTCTGAGGTTTGTCATGTTTGGGTATTGTTATTCAGACAGGAGTCCATTCTTTCATTCTTTTCCTTTAAGGTGATACCAGAGTGCAATGTGGTTCTGCTGATTTCATAGGACTGTGGAGGGAATTAAAAGAAATGTAAACTAGCTTTAAGAGACCAAAAGAATTCTAGGTGTTTTTGAGATGGATCTGTGTGATTGCAGGAAGCTTAAAAAACAACAACCACATAATCATGTGTAAGATTAGATATATCTCGTAGCTAGTCCTTAGCCTCATATTACAAGAAGTATAACGAGAACCAAACTGTCAGTTAAAAACTGATCACAGGCATATTTATTCTTCCCAGGTAAATGTGCATGGGATTGCAGTGAGACATGACATACCCTGACATTATCGTTTCCACACAGAAACTCTTGGTAGAATACATTTTGTTGATATAGGTCCTAACTGGTGCCAGGTTTCACAATCACTTTAGACTGGGGCGAGGAACTACTTTGGGGTGGGCACAAATGACCCACTCCAGCCCTCCATGGGCTGAATAATGTCTGTGGGCATGGCCACAGTCCCTAATGTCCAGCTGGCGCTGTAGCCAAGGGCCTAGCTTCACAGCACATGGGCTTCCCCTGTCCAGGGAAGGCTTGTGCATAGTGAAGCCACCCCAGCTGAGCTGCCCGGAGGATGATCCACTCAGTGCTTCAGCTGGGTCAGCTTCACCTGCCCTGTGCCTTACCCCATCCATCTGCTCCCCCCCCCCCGCTTTAAAAGCAAGGCTGGAGCTGCAGCTTGGGAGGCTCTGCTTCAGTGGGAGGTGCTGTTCCATTGAGGGTGAGCTGTTCCGCCTGCTTCACCTGCCCCACCTGGAGACTTTAAATGCAAGGCTGGAAGTGCACCTTGGGAGGCTCTGCTTCAGGGGGAGGCGCTGTTCCAACCAAGGCATTTTTCCTCGTCTGCTGTGCCCATCCCCCTGTTTGGGAAACCTTATAAGGAGCCCTGGATTATTCCAGCATTTTTATTGATGGCTTTTTGCTTTTGGATATGTAGGAGGTGTGCTGGGGCTGCAGGGCTTTTAGCTGTTTTAGTTTTAAACAGCTGTTGTGATATTTCTGCTTTAAGCTTGTATTTAGTGTATTGTTTGAATATTGTATTTGTCTATTTTTGTGAGCTGCTTTGGGGGCCTTTTGGCTGAAAGGTGGCATAGAAATAAAGTATAACATAACATCGGGAAGGCTGAGCTTGGGGAGGGGACAGGGCCTCTGCAGGCTGGATGGAGAAGCTCCACAGGCCAGATTGGGGCCATGGGTTCCTAAGCAGTTTCCCCATCCCTGCTTTAGGAAATGAAAATAAATCTCTTTCACTTACCTCACAGTGCAGCATCTAAACGACATTGTGTTACTCAAACTTAAGGCTGCAGTCCTCAGCACTGCTACTTGGGAATAAGTTCCAATTAACCTAGTGGGACTTACTTTCAAATAAATGTCGTTGTTGTTGTTGTTCAGTCGTTCAGTCGTGTCCGACTCTTCGTGACCCCCTGGACCATAGCACACCAGGCCTTCCTGTCCTGCGCTCTCTCCCGGAGTGTGCTCAAGTTCATATTCATTGCATCGGTGATGCTATCTAGCCATCTCATCCTCTGCCGTCCCCTTCTCCTTTTGCCTTCAGTCTTTACCAGCATCAGGGGCTTTTCCAGAGAGTTTTCTCTTTGCATTAGGTGGCCAAAATATTTGAGCTTCAGCTTCAGTATCTGAGCACAGGGTAAAGCTACATATTTACTACTATTAGAAAACTATTACTTGATCATATTTAAGGCCTATTTGGCACTAAATAGATAAGACTACATTACACAACTAATCTTCTAATGCACTTTTATGTTTTGTTTAATTACATTTGAATAATGGAATATAGTGATAGGAAGATACCTCAGTGTCTGATGGGTACTAGATCAGTGCCTAATTTGAAAGTCTGGATGCTCAAAATTAGCCTGTTTTACATGGATCAGTTATAAATCAGTGAGACCTCTAAGCCCTATTGCACTGGCCAGAAGGGGCACAGGTGTTCCTCAGATGTTCCTGCACATGTGTGGTACACAGTAGCATTGAAGGCCCTCTTTCTTTTTTAAATGTATATTGCACCATATTGCTAAAGGCTCAAGGCACATAAAAAGACAACATGTAAACCAAAAAGCCTTTATCCATGCCCTTCCCCAGATGGATAGAATCATCTCTGAAAATATGCAAAATAAGGTGTGGTTTTTACCCTGTGGGGGTAAAGATTCTGTTAAAGTTGTGTGCATGCATACTTAGGTTACAAGGACATCATGCTCCTGATGGTATCCCTGGGAGTCTGCTGGGACCTAGAGTTCTTTGGCCCTATTTCATGCATGCATACAACTGTAGCCATAGATGGATACTCTGATAAAGCATGTATTTATTTAAAATGTACACCCCATCTTTCATGGTGACTAAGAAAAAGCAATAAAAGACATTAAAAAAAAAACAATGGATAGAAAGATCAATGAAAATAACATGCTAGCAATAAAAAAAAATTTAAAACAGCACCAATACAAACACCTGGAAGCAATCTAAAAAGAGAAGGATCACATATCAATTATGGTAAGGCAAGCAACAACATCCAGCTTCCAGAGGCCTTCTGAAATAAGATGATCTACTCCAGTGGACGTCCAACAAGCAGGAGGCAACTCATTACCCAGAGTTCTCAAGTCCAAGTACAGCAATGGAGAACATCTTCTCCCTTGTTTCAATTCAAATGGCAGACATTTGGAACCAATAAGAAGGAACCTTGTGATTAATTATCTCAATAGGAGAGCAGGCTCAAATGGAAGAAGGTGATACATCAGAAACCCTGGTCCTCGGGTATATGGCTTTAAAGGTCATAATCAGCCCTTCGAATTGTCCCCAGAAACATATAGGGAATTGATGCAATTGTTCCAGCAATGGACCTGATATGGACATACACCTGGTATCTGACCAGGTCTCACTGATAATTTGGCTGCCACATTTTAAACAAGCTGAAATTTTTCAAAGGCAGCCCTACATACAGTTCATTGCAATAGTCCAGTATTGATGTAACTAAGCTATACTCCTTCCAGTGCCAGGTGAAGACCTTTTTATTCTCTCAATATGTTAGCATTTTAGCTTCCTAGTCTTTTAGCTCTGCTGTTTTAAATCTGTATTTCAAACCTCTGCATTGCTTCTAGGTTTTATTCTGGTTGTACTGTTATTTTGTGGTTTTAAGCTTTCATATTTTATATTGCTGCACTTTGCTGTTTTAATTTTTGTGAACTGCCCAGAGAGCTTCAGCTACTGGGCGGCATAGAAATAAATAAATAAAAATGTATCACCCTGGCCAAATCTGCCTTCTCCAGAAACAGGTGCAGCTGGTGCACCAGCCAGGGGGCCTTAGGTAAGCTGCAGCAGCTGCTTTCCTCAGCATTTCTCTGCTGAGCACCAGGCTGAGTGCTACCACCTCTCCAACAAAGCTTGCAGGCCAGGCAGTAGTGCTCAGCATAGTGCTTAGCAAATCAGAGAAGCACCAAGAAAAGCAGCTGTAGCTGTCATCTGTATTACCAAGAATGCCAGTGCTGGGAGAGCACCTTAAAAAGAGAGAGCACCTTAAAAAGCAGCATCACTCCTGCCTGAGTTAGACTCTAAGGCAGAAGTGGGCAACTTATGCCTTCTGGATGTTTTGACCTACAATTTGCCCACCCCTACTCTAAGGAATCACACCTTTCCACAAGGAGGCATTTACCATTCTAGACATTCATTTAGCTAGATTACCAATGGCAGACTTAATCAGCCAGGAAGGGTAAGCGTCAAGCACTTATGCGGTCAGCCTCACTCTTTTTATTTATTTTATTATTAAAATTATTAATTGCCCATCTGGCTGGTCACCCAGCCACTCTGGGTGATGTACAGCATACAATAAAACAGTTTAAAACAATAAAATTCTACAGTAAAAACATTTTCTAAAATACCGTAACCCACCCCAAATGCCTGCCTGAACAACCACGTTTTTAATGCACGACGGAAGCTCATTAAAGAGGGGGCATGGCAGAGCTCCCTAGGGAGGGAGTTCCACAGAGTGGGGGCCACCACAGAAAAGGCCCTCTCCCTCGTCCCCACCAGTCTAGCTGTCCTGGCTGATGGAACAGAGAGAAGGCCATCCGAGGCTGATCTTGTTAAGCGGCCTGTCTGGTGCTGCTGGAGGCGCTCCTTAAGATAGGCTGGGCCGAAACCATATAGGGTTTTAAAGGTCAAAACCAACACCTTGAATTTGGCCCAGAAAACAACTGGTAACCAGTGCAACTCCTTCAGCACTGGAGTGATGTGATCTTGCCGGCGGCCGCCTTTAATCAGGCGAGCCGCCACGTTCTGTACCAGCTGCAGCTTCTGAACCGTCTTCAAGGGTAACCCCACGTAGAGCGCATTACAGTACTCTAAACGAGAGGAGACCAGGGCATGTACTACTGATGGGAGCAGATGGTTGGGAAGGAAGGGGTGCAGCTGCCGTATCAGATGGAGTTGATTCAGCGCTGTCTGGCTCACAGCTGACACCTGAGCCTCCATGGACAGCTGGGAGTCCAAAATGACCCCCAGGCTGAGGACCTGGTCTTTCAAGGGTAGCCGTACCCCATTCAACACCAGGTCATCATCCCCCAGCCTCCTCTTGTCTCCCACCAAAAGTACCTCGGTCTTGTCAGGGTTCAGCTTCAGCTTATTCCTCCCCATCCAGCCACTCACCGTCTCCAGACATTTGGACAGGGATTCTACAGCCAACTTTGGTGAAGATTTGAATGAGAGGTAGAGCTGCGTGTCATCCACATATTGATGACACTGCACCCAAAACCTCCTGATGATAGCCCCCAGCAACTTCACATCGATATTAAATAGCATCAGGGAGAGGATGGAACCCTGTAGCACCCCACAAGTGAATGGCCACGGGTCGGAAACCTCCTCTCCCAGTGCTACCCTCTGGTACCTGCTGGAGAGGAAGGACCGGAACCACCGCAATACGGTGTCTCCAACGCCCAACCCCTCCAGGCGGTCCAGGAGTATTCCGTGGTCAACGGTATCAAAAGCCGCTGAAAGGTCAAGGAGAACAAGGAAGGAGCATTCACCCCTATCCAGAGCCCTCCTCATATCATCTACCAAGGCGACCAAGGCCGTTTCTGTCCCATGCCCAAGTCTGAAGCCCGACTGAAATGGGTCTAGATAATCAGTTTCTTCCAAGTGTGCCTTCAACTGCATCGCCACCACCCGCTCAATCACCTTGCCCAAAAATGGCAGATTTGAGACTGGGCGAAAGTTGTTCAGAACTTGAGGATCCAAGGAGGGCTTCTTTAAGAGCGGTCTTATCACTGCCTCCTTGAGGGCTCATGGCATCACTCCCTCCTCAAGGGAGGCATTCACCACCGCCTTGATCCCCTCACCCAGTCTCTCTCTGCAGCCCATAATGAGCCAAGATGGGCAAGGATCAAGTAAGCAGGTGGTCGGCCTTACAGATGAAAGCACCTTGTCCACTTCATCAGGGGGAAGAAGCTGGAACCGAACTCTTCCAAAAATCAGGCTGTACCAACAGAAAGATGTCTCTCCCCAGCCCCACCCCACAACTTCCCTGAAAAAGCAAGGTGCTATAGGTACACTGACTGTCTCTGACTCTGCACTAATTGTGGCATCTGAGTCAGAAGTGATGTAACAACTTTATCCACAAAAAGCCTTGCAATTGGTCACGGAATGTCTCCAAGTAGTCCTCTACTCTTTCCCAGGCACCAAGGCTGTTAGCCCTGTGACTGGTCTGAAGAGCTCCATTGGATGGCTCTGAGCAGATGCAATGGTTGTGAAAAAGGAACATTGGTACTTACGGTGATACATTCATTTTCTGAAGTGGATGGAGGATATCCTTATATGGGTTGCTCCTCCCACTTGTTCTGATAGGCAGGAATATGCAAATTAACTGAATTGCCCTCTCACATGGGAGAGCAATCTACTTCCAGTTTGGAAGATGTCTCAGCCTCAAATTTCCAGTAACTTTATTAGCAAAAACACTGAACAATACCTTCAGAAGAACTAACTGAGGAAACCCCCCAGCGGCGACAGGTTACTGCCAGGTAGGCAGGATATTCTCCATCCACTGCAGAAAATGAACGTATCACGGTAAGTACCAACATTCCTTTTTCCTGCAATGGAGGAGGATATCCTTATATGGGACTTCTAACAGCGGTGCCCCAAACTGGGCAGGTAGGTCGCTGCTATCCCTGTTAATTAAACTATAACCATCTGCTGAAGCACCCTCTGGCCAAAAGATACGTTGACCGAAGCGAGGATGTTTGACTTGTAATGTCTCACAAAGGAAGCCCCAGCTGCAATGTCAACAAGGGGGGCATTGGTCCCGAAGGCAGTAGAAGTGGCTGTGCTCTGTACAAAGTGAGCAGAGATCCCACCAGGCCAAGCAGAACCAGAAGTGCAACACAGAGAAAAATGCAGACCTTAATCCACTATGCCAACGTTGACTTGGACCGGAGACCTTCTTGCCCATGGTGGAAGGCTGAAATGAAACAGAAAAAGTCAAAGACACGAAAGTTTTCAGTCCTTTTAAGGTAGATCTGAACTGTGTTATGTCCAAAACATGCTATTCTCTTTTTAGGAGCTGACTCTGCCTAGGACAAAAGGACGGTGGAATGAGCTCCTCTGCTCTGTGGAAGATGGAGTTATTTTTATTATTTCGAATGAAAGATCCAAGTGATGTATGATTGCGTCCTGCTGGAAAAAGCGCAATTCCTTTCTAGTCAATACCCGGCAGGCCAACATGATGGCTACAAGAGAAAAGAACCTTCCAGAAAAGGTCATTGAGACCCTTCATAGAGGCTGGAAATGGGGCATGGTAAGAGCTTTGAGAACTTCATGCAGATCCCAAGTAGGGTACCTGTGGATAAGTGGTGGCTTTAGTAAGGAAACATCCCTTAGAACACATTTTATATGGGAGTACACTGCCAGGGATCTATGGGAAGACTCGGGTAACACAGAGGACAATGTCATGAACCACCTCTTGAGATTACTGGGCTGAGCCCCTGATCCAACCTGTTTTGTAGAAACGTCAGGACTAGTCCAATTAATTGGATCCTCCACCACCTGCAAAAAGCTCTCTACAAGATCTCAATATCATGTTTTTGGATTCTCTGCAGGAAAACAAGAAAAGACTATCTTGTCTTTTGTATTGTAACTGGTGCATTCTAGTACTAACCTTTCACATGCCAAGCACAGAGTTATAAACCAGCTGGGGTCAGGATGGATTTTATTTATTTAATTTTGACAGAGGTCTGGAGCTGTTGGTAGTGGCCCATGCTGCCAACAGCTGTAAATGGTCCAAGCACCAGGCCTTGCTCAGCCAGTTTAGTGCTACCAGTATCACACAGCATGCGCTCCGGCTGGATTCTGCACAAGGGTTGAGCTATCAGGGAGCCTGGACTAAAAAGTGTACAGGACGCCTGTAGACCAAGCAGCAGACATGGCATCTATGTCTTCTACACCCTCTACTGCATACCTGGAAAGGACTTTTGTTTGTCCTTTGTGCTTCATGGGGGATGTGAACAAATCCATGACTAGTGTACTGAAATGTTGAACTATGGCATGAAAGACCACTAAGCTGAGACGTCATTCTGTATAGTTGACATCCGGTCAGCTCAGTCAGTCTGCAAAGGAGTTTAAATCCCCTTGAACGTACTTGGCTGATAGCGATACGAGGTTTGACTCTACCCACTGCAGGAGGCGGTCTGCCTCAGTGATGAGGGAGCACAAGCTAGTCCCTCCCTGGCACTTCACATGTGCCTGGTCATCATGTTGTCTGTTCATACAAGCACCACCTTGGGCTGTATCAGGAGGCTGAAGGTGAGGAGAGCCAGATGGACTGGTACTGTGCAATGCTTCCTCTGGGCTCCACGGTGATCTGCAGTGGGACCCCCAACCCCGAAGGCTGGCATATGTTGTGATTTGGACTGAGGGTCTCTCTCTAAGGGACTGCTCCCTAAGGATTGGGGAGAACAACCAAGTCAAGGACTTCCAAAGATAATTGGCTTGATTTATGTCTCTGACAGCTATATCCTCCTGGGAAAAAGGAGGATAAGCCACTGAAGGGACCTGAAGTGTTTTCTGGCCCATGGGACACATCTATGGTAGCAATCACAACCCCTGCAATTGTGCTAGGGCCATCAGGTCTGGGATAGGGTCCTGAAGGATGTCTTACCATAGCCTAGAGCTTTTCTGGTCTCTCCAGCAGAAGGCAGAACTATACCTGATTGAGTATTCAGTACCATCTCGAGGTGCTGCAGTTCCCTAGAAGGGCAAAACTGACTTTTTCTGACATTCCCCAGGAAAAACATGTGACTGAAGGCATGCTAACATCCTGTGGACATCCAGAATTTCCTGTTGGAGGCAGGGAGACTTGATTAGAATGCTGTTGAGGTGAGTATGGGGTGAATTTGCTGCCTTCTCAGGGGTACTACCAATTCTACCCTGGGGGCAGACAAGAGACTGAATTGGAGGGCTCTGCATTGATAATATTTCCCTAATAGATGAACCACAGAATCAGGACATGCAAGTACGCTTCTGTGAGATCCTGAGATGCCAGAAATTCTCCTGTCTGGAGAGATTCAAGAATGGTACAAGTGTCTCCATCCAAAGCATTCTGGATTTTTTTTTAATCTACCCATTTCAGGTACAATATTATCCTCCAGTCCCTGATCTTTGTGGAGAGGGCAATGAAAAATATTGAGTAGCAGCCTTTCAGTCTTTCCAAT
The DNA here is from genome assembly GCF_057233095.1 of Heloderma suspectum. Classification (NCBI taxonomy): domain Eukaryota; kingdom Metazoa; phylum Chordata; class Lepidosauria; order Squamata; family Helodermatidae; genus Heloderma; species Heloderma suspectum. The sequence continues at coordinate 294,125,383 of NC_139459.1, read as the reverse complement.
GATGGCACTGGCTTGATTCCTCTGACATCGATGAGGTGAGATATGGCCTGCAGGACTAAGTGGTACTTCTCCAATTTCCTGGACCTTGGGAAGGAGATGAAAAAGTTGTGAGGAAGTTGAACAAAATCAAATAGATATGGCCCTCCCTGACTGTGCATAGCACCCATTAACCTGAGCTGGAGACTCTCCATTGATGATAAAATTCTGAAACCTCCATCCCACTGGGGGAGCTGGTAGTTATGCTTATTGCTGTCTCTGCTGCCCCTTAAGGGCTGTATTGGGGGAGGGGTCAAAACCTCTGGCTCTGCTGGTGCCTGGGTGTGGATCCCCATCTGCCCCAGGTGGACCTGGACCCTCTGCTGTCCCAGGATCTTTTATTCCCATATAAAGGGGGGAAAAAGGCCCCCCCAGCAAAAGGGGTTACATTCCTCTTTCTTAGAGGTAGAGGGCAGGGCTTCGTCTTTGTCTTTTGTTTCTACAAGGACTTCTTCAAAGTATCCTCCAACAGCTTGTTGCCCCCAAGGGGACCCAAGGTCAAACTGGATTTGAACACACAGAAACATTCCAATTTTTAAACCATATTTGGTGTCTGACTGACATGGCTGCTGCTTCGGGCTCTGGCACTGATTGGACAGCATCCAAACTGGCATTGGCCATGAAGGCTACTGACTTCAGCAGTTTATAAACTCCCTGGTGCAGCTTGATATTATTCCCTGTGAAATATTTTAGAATGTCCTTCATCCAGAGATAGGAGGACCTAGCCATAACCAGTTCTGTGGATGAAGCCCTCAGGGCAGCCTCATGAGCCTTTCGGAGGACCAGTTCCCCCTTTCAGTCCTCTGGATTCTCAGGGGTATTATCCTCATTATTTGAATATACTGCACCAAAAAGTGGGGCAGCTGCAGGGGCATCCACCATGGCACCTGTCATTTGCTCATCACCCTTTTTTGGCAAATTACAGAACTGTTGTTGTTGGGGGGGGGGGTTGTAATTGAGCTACTTAGTCTGGATGAGCCTGGTTCAACCCATTTTGCCTTCATCATTCCATAAAGGTGTTAGGGAAGGGAACAACAGGTGGGCAAGGGATATGGTTCGTAAAAACATCTGCCACCCCTTCCACCCCCTCAGAATTCATGTCCAGTTACATAGAGTTCCAGGTGGTCTCCCATCCAAACACTATCCAGGCCCAGACAAACTTAGATTCAACAAGTTGCCTGCATCATGGGCCTTCAGACCAGCCCTAGTGTACAGTATTAGCAGCATTATTTAATAAGACTAGGGCCTTTGTGAGGCTGGGCTTTCAGCAGGGACTTCCTCTGCTGAAAAGGCCTCCCTGTTCTCCCTTAGACAGGAATGAAGAAATAGCTGCCTCTGAATCCAATGATCTGGAGGCAGGACATATGGTAAGGGAGAAGGCTCCTCATCCTCTGTGGGCTTGAGTTTTTCTGCCCTTTGCATAATAGCTGCAGTACAAGTGACAGGAAAAACCACAAGAGCCATCAGAAAACCATTTAGATCAGCTTTCACCAACCTGATACCCTGCAGATGTGTTGGACATCCAGCATTCCCCAGCCAGTGGAGGTCACCATGTTGGCAAAGACTGATTGAGATCTACCCTAGAGAGTAATATCCACACAGTGGATATTTATTTATTGTATTTATTCAATTTATAACCCACCTATATACGAATACTCTAGGTGGCATATAAAGCTAAAAACAATTTTTAAAAATCCAGTAATAAAACAACACAGCATAAAAACAGTATGTAAAAGTCAACAAAGAGGAACAAGAGTTCTACAAAGGGAAAGTCTGCTGGAATAATAGAGTCTTTAATTCCCGCTTAAAACCTTCAAAGAGGTCAGCAGGCACATTTCAACCAGCAAGTCATTCCACAACTGAGGGACAGCAAAGGAAAACAGTCCTCTTGTATGTGGCTGCTAATCTCACCATAAGCAGCTGCAGCAGATAGCCCTCAGAGGACCTGAGGTGGCGGATTGGGAGGGACGTAGGGCAGAAGGTGCTCCTTTAAGGACCATGTAAGGCCTTAAAGGTAGGAACCAGCACTTTATATTTTGCTCAGAAACAAACTGGCAGCCAGTGTAAAGATTTTAAAACGCTAAAATGGGATGTCCCAGAGACCAACCTGGCTACCATATTTTGTGCCAGCTGAAGTTTCCAAACTAGATATACAGGCAGCCCCAAGTACGGCGCATTACAGAAATCAAGCCTAGAGTTTACCAGTGCGTGCACCACCATTACCATATCCACATGTTCCAGGAATGGGCATCGCTGGCCCATCAGCCGAAGTTCATAACAGGCACTTCTCACTGTTGCCTCCACCTGGGGTGCCAGGAGCAGGTTCAGGTCAAGAAGCTCCCCCAAGCTATGAACTTGCTCCTTCAAGAGGGGTGCAACCCCATCCAGAACTGGTTGACATACCTCAATACCTGAATTAGGAACCTTCACGATGAGCACTTCTGTCTTTCCTGGATTCAACTTCAGCTTGTTCTCCCTCATCCAGCCCATTACCAACTTCAGGCGGTCATTCAGAGGAGTCATACCTTCCTTAGATAAAGATGTTAAGGAGAAATCGATTTGGGTGACATCAGCATACTGATAACACCCAGCACCAAAAGTCCTGATGATCTCTCCCAGCGGTTTCATGTAGATATTAAACAGCACTGGGGACAGAATGCTACTTTTTGCTACAAGAAATAGCCATCAGATTTGAAATTCATGAGTTTGTGTGTATCATATCATGTTGCCGTCAACATGTGAAAGCTGTTTTCCATCATCTAATATTGTACTATATAGAGTAAGGCCTTAAACTGGGCTAAATCAGGGACTCTACTATGTATACAGCTGAAATGGTCCCCTTATTATTTCCCCTATGTATTAAACCAATTGACAGGATGAAGTAGTACTGTAGTATAAATCTGAGGGAAAATATTATGGTTATCAAGCAGTTTGGGTGGGTTGCAGGAAAAAGTTAGCTTAACAGTAATATTCAGATATATTCCTGCAACGTTCATTGTTTGTAAAATCCCAATTATCTCTTGTGATTTGCTTTTTAATAAACAATTTAAATATTCATATAACATATACATACACACTATTTCAAGTTTTAATTCGGGTGGTAGGTTTGCAGTTTTCCTCCCATGGCGCCACCAGAAGAGAGCTATCATGTCTGAGAATTAAGTTGTAACATTTGCAATTAAGTATTTTGAGGTCTAAACTTGCGATAATAGGGGAGAGAAGTATCAAACCAGTGCTTAAATTTGAAAAAAAAACACCTGTGTGTTCTGTTGTTGTTCAGTCGTTAAGTCATGTCCGACATTTCGTGACCCCATGGACTATAGCACGCCAGGCCTTTACATTATGATTATTGTTGTTGTTGTTGTTCAGTTGTGTCCGACTCTTCATGACCCCATGGACCACAGCACGCCAGGCCTTCCTGTCCTGCGCTCTCTCCCGGAGTGTGCTCAAGTCCATATTCATTGCATCGGTGATGCTATCTAGCCATCTCATCCTCTGCCGTCCCCTTCTCCTTTTGCCTTCAATCTTTCCCAGCATCAGGGTCTTTTCCAGGGAGTTTTCTCTTCGCATTAGGTGGGTTAGCTTATAAGCTGGACTTAAAGACCTAAAATGGAGCCTATACTAAGCTTGAATTGAAAGCTATGCCTACCCTTTTTGCTTAAAAGACGACCTTTCTAGAAGCTTTGTTGTTGTTCAGTTGTGTCCGACTCTTTGTGGCCCCATGGACCACAGCACGCCAGGCCTTCCTGTTCTGCGCTCTCTCCCGGAGTGTGCTCAAGTCCATATTCATTGCATCGGTGATGCTATCTAGCCATCTCATCCTCTGCCGTCCCCTTCTCCTTTTGCCTTCAATCTTTCCCATGCAATACGATTATTGCACACGTTAACTACTTTTTCTTTCTCTTTTTAAAATCATCCGTGGTAGTGTCTCGGGGTCCATATATCAACATCAGCACCGAAACATTAAGCTAGGGAAAGTGACATGTGAAGGGAAACCAGTTGCGACAGCCCCTTCCTCAAGCCTCCTGCTCTTCTCTCTCCTCAGGTGTCAGGCTCTGAAGCTAAAGAAGCCCCCATGGCGCCTCTTCAGTGAGCAGCGCTGAAAACAAACAACCAAGAAATGGCCTCCCCAGGAGCGTCGGGAAGCAGGACTGCAGTGTCCCCGGCGGCCGCCATGTAGTGCCGGCTCGGCACCTGCTCGTCTTCGCCCGTCTGCGCCGAAGGGCCGGCCGTCCCTCGCGGAAGCGCTCCTTCCCCGCCTCCAGCGTCCGGCCCCCAACGCGGGGTCTCGGCTTTGGTTTGCCCGCGCTGTGACGTCCCTCGAATAGCAGCTCGAGGCGGGTGATTCCTCCGAGCAGGTTGGTGTAGCAAGGGCTGCCGCCGCTGAAGCTGCTTCCCTTTTCCTGTGCCTTCGAGCAAGTCAGCGGAAGGGCGCGCAGTCCCGCGAAGAAGCGCAGCCCGGAGCCCCGCGACACGTTTCTGGGGGTCAGCCGAAGGTGCCCAGCGGGCTGCCCGGCAGAATGCCACCCGCCGCCCCTGCGCCTTGGGCGTCGCTTGCGCTCCTTCTCCTCCTGCCCTTTGCCGCGGTGCCTTCCAAGCTGAACATCCCCAAAGTGCTGTTGCCGTTCACTCGGAGCACCACGATCAACTTCACCCTGGAGGCGAGCGAGGGCTGCTACCGCTGGTGAGCGAGCGAGCGAGCAAGCGAGGGGAGGGAGGACGGCCGAATTCGAACGCGCAGGGCCCTGCGGAATGGAGGCGCATGGCGCAGGTGCGGCAGCCAGCGGAGCTGCTGCTGCAACACGTGGGGAAAGCTCGGACTAGCCCTCCGGGAAGAAGCCCGCTCTCTTTGCCGGCAGCAGGCAGCTTCTCATGGCGAGGGGTCGAGCAACTCCGTTTAACTCTCCTCACAGACTGTTGAGGTGCAGGGCGCTGGCGCCGCACACCGCCCCCCTCCGCCTTCAAATGGACAAAGCGTACAGGAAGTCGTGTGCCCCTCACAGCTCAGGGTTATGCGGAGGTAGGCGCGCTGATTGCGTACGCTCAGGCCGTTTGCCCCACGGACTGGGCCAGAAAAGTTCCCTCTCGCCGGGCCGCTTCGCTTCTGAGCCAGCGTGCCTCCTCTGTGACCTGTGGAAAGTTTTGCGTTGCGTTTTCCACCACCAGCCACAGGCGACAATGTGCCCTGTCGGGCGCAGTATGATAATGGTGGCAGAAATGCAAACGGTACCAGAATGGCAGTAGGACTATTAAAACAACACGCACACACACACACAAACACACACACATATATATATATATATATATATATATATACATATATTATAAAATATTAAAACAAAAATGATAAAAGGCCATTGTGGGCAAAGCCAACGTCCAGAAAGGTTTTGGAGTACAGCGGTAACATGAAGTAACAAATCGTGTTTCTCAAAATGTAGGCAGATGATGTAGTGTGAAGTTCTGTAGGCATAGCTGGTACCAAGACTGACAGCTTTCCTCCCTCCCACTCCATCCTGCACGCCTCCCTTGCCTAACAGGTCTTTTTGTCCTGTGCATATACAGTAAGGCAGGCAGACACTCAATTTTATCCAGCATAGAGATACAGTGTTATGGGGAAAGCTTTCCTTTTTAAATGTCTGCTTGTATAGTCAGATAAAAAGGTGGCAAGGCGGAGTACTCTCAATGGTATGATACTGTATGAGTGAAACTCCAAAATGGTTAATTCCACCTTGCACACTTCCCTGCATTTCTTATTGCATTGTTCAGTACAGAAGAAAAAGCAAAACAATTCTTTTAAAAGTTTGAGATGAAAGTGCAAATTATGCACAGGGTAATCAACTAAACAACCAACTTAATTATAAAGGAAAATACCTGTTCTTGCTCACACAAAATGAAAGAAAGCCATTTTATTTCCAAATAATTTTATTTGGCCTATTCTAACCAAATAGAAAGTTGTGTCCTGTAACTGCTAATCTTTCCACACACACTTATTTATTTATATTTATAAGCCACCTTTAAAAAATAAAAACCCTTCCAAAGGAACATTCAATAATCAACATAAAACGCAGATCATAACTCTAAACATTGTCCCTGGCAGCATAGGAGAGATTAATAGTGCAATCATTTCCACATTTTCTCAGAAGTAAGTCAGATTCCTGGAGGAGAAGGCTATCAATGACTACTAGGCTTGATGGTTGGCTATATGCTACCTCCAGTATCAGAGGCAGTAAGCCTGTGTTCACCAGTTGCTGGGGAACATGGGCAGGAGGAGGATGCTGCACTCGTGTCCTGCTTGTGGGTTCCCGGTCAACAGCTGGTGTGAACAGAATGCTGGACTAGATGGACCCTTGGTCTGATCCAGCAGGGCTCTTCTTACGTTCTTAAGCCCCACTGTGCTCAGTTGGGCTTACTCTCAGGTTAGCATCATAGGACTGCAGACTTAGTGTGACTCTCATAGCAGCTGAACTGCATAATCCAGGGTTAGGCAAGCAGTGTGCCCACAGGCACCAATGTGCCCCAGAGAGCTTTCTTGGTGCCCGCCAAGGTACTTCATACACACACGTGCACACATTTTCTTACTGGCAGCTAGAATTACAGTGAAATTGGTTTCTGTTGGTGCTGAAAACTGTGGGTTCAAATGAGTTGTCTAGTGTATTGGGGCTCAGACCCCACCACTGCTTTGTACTTAGTATTTTGGGCAGGTTACTTGTCCTTTACCATGCCTCCTGTAGCAGCCATTCTGTGGCAGTGCCCAGGACAGTTTCTGAAGTTGTCAAATCTGCCCACAGGTAATAGGAACATAGGAAGCTGCCTCATACTGAGTCAGATCATTGGTCCATCAAGCCCAGGATTGTCGACACTGACTGACAGTGGTTCTTCAGGGTTACAGGCAGGGTTTTTTCCTGCCTTACCTGGAGACAGGACAGATAAAAGGAAGTACTTACAGCGTATAGCTAAACTATGGAATTCGCTCCCACAGGAAGTAGTGATGGCCACCAGTTTGGATGGTTTTAAAAGAGGGGTGGACAAATTCCTGGAGGAGATGGCTCTCAATGACTACTGGTCCTGATGGCTATGTGCTACCACCAGTACCAGAGGCAGTGAGCATATGTACACCAGCTGCTGGGGAACATGGGCGGGAGGGTGCTGTTGCACTTGTGTCCTGCTTGTGGGTTCCTGGTCGACAGCTGGTTGGCCACTGTGTGAACAGAATGCCGGACTAGATGGACCCTTGGTCTGATCCAGCAGGGCTCTTTTTATATTCTTATGAGATGTTGGGGATCAAACCTGGAACTTCTTCATGCAAGGCAGGTGCTCTACCACTGAGCTATGGCCCAAAAAGGTTACCTATCTCTGGCATAATCTTAGCATGTTTACTCAGAAACAGGTTCCACTGAGTTCAATGGGACTTACACATGCTTAGGGCTGTGGCCTTAGCTATTCAGGATGCACGGCTTTGATACTTTGTTGATTATGTGTGTGTGTCACATTCATTTTCAGAAATACAAAATACTGAAATATCGTTTTTAATGATGTAGTGACAAACATCAGTTGACTGCAGAAATTACAACCAAACAAGTACAAATACAAGTACAAATAAGATGCATATACATATATGTACATTTCATCATAATTCATATTTGAAACATACTTTTCCCTTCAATGTAAATTTCTGCAACAGAGGTGAATATGTAGCCACATTCCCCTATCACATTTCTTTCTGTCTCGGGAGCTGTCCTAGCCATGGATTTAACCGATATGTTAGTTTTGAGAAACTGGATTTTAATTAACATGTTATTCACCTAAAAGGATAATTCTGGTGCTACTATGTGATTTATTCTTTCTAGAAAGCATGACATATAGAAGCAAAGCCATTTAGAATGCAAATTCGGTAACACTCTAATTCTATTTCGGTGTTACAGAAGCATTCCCAGACCAGCTTCACTTGCATCCTGATCCTAAGCATGTTTACTCAGAGTAAGTCACAATAAATTAATTGAGATTTACTTCACAGTAGATTAGTTTAGGGTTGCATATCAATATACCGTAATGGAAGGTTTGAGGACTGCCAGTCATATAGTCACCTGTGGCAAGTAGGAATTGCCTCTAGTGACAAGGCAGATAGTTTTTTACAAAGTGAAAGAGAGCTGGTTCTTTCCCCGCCTCTTTTTCAGACTGCCCATGTGCTTCATATGATTTACATAAATATATAAGGGCATTCAGGCAAGCTAGCAAGAAGTATTTGTGGGCCACTAAGGTCCAAACTAGATGTGACATTAAGGGTGCAATCCTATGCATGTTTAGGCAAAAAAATACAATTTTACAACTCCCAGCATTCCCCAGCCAGCCATGCTGGGAGCTGTAGGACTTTTCTCTCTCTAAACATGCATTAAGATTGTGCCCTAAATGTTTCATTAAATTTAATGTTCACGTTTGTTAAAATGCCAGTGACAGCTGATGGGGGTTCTGATAGTTATGACTGCAGCAGGCAGGAAGGGGAAGTTTAACCATTTCCTCCCTGTTGCAGTCCTGACAAAATCACTCTTCTAGAGCTGTTATTTGTATTGGGGGGGAAAGCTCCCACTGACACCATGGCAAAGAGACATTTACAGTGTAATCCTATCCATATCTATTCAGAAGTAAGGTCTATTGGTTTCAGTGGGGCTTACTCCCAGGTAAGTGGGTATAGGACTGCAGCCTCATGTTTAGTTTGGTTCTAATTTTTTGTGAGCATACTTGCAAAGCTCGTATAGACTGACTGACTATGCACTTTGGCTGTATATTAAAACCAGAACAAGGTGACTGGCAAATAGACATGTTTGCTCCAGAAACAGTCACCATCTGATCATATTAATTGTTAAACTGGCATCGTATGTGTATTTAACTGGGATTTCAGTGTTGTTTATGGGATGGGGAGTTATACCTTATTTTTAGAGTTTATTTTAATGTTTTTATTTCTATATTGATTTAGTTTTGCATTTTTATCCTATCAACATAAGTCAGCAGACCCTTCAAGGTGGCCTCCGCCAAAATAGTTCATTAAAATAGCTTAAAGTAAAACTTTGAGATGCTGGATAACATGGGAAGAATATTTAAATAAACTGATTTTGTCTAAACAGGTGTTGGATCAGTCTAACACCACCTGCATATTTAAACTTTTAACTACCCATGACTGACTGACATAATTCTATTTACCCAGCCCAGCAGAGCTCATGAAATGTTAACAATTATTTCTGTGTTTAGAGCGTCCCTCTTTTAAACTTGCCGGACAGTTGGCTTTTGACGTGTTTGGGAGCAACTGCATGTAGTGCTGCTTTCAGTTCTTGTCCAAGAAACACAGTGGCTGCAGGCTTCTTGCCATTTGTCCTGATTACATCGTTTGGAGTTACACAAGCAACATAATCATATGATTGGACCAATTCCCTGTGAAAGGCTGTGCAATAGCATTTCTTACAAATTCTCTTCAGAAAACCATATGTACATTGGTGAAAGCATTCATGTTCCTAAGTCTGGAACACACAAAGCACAGTTTTGACCAATTAGTGGGATTGAATCTTAAATCTCAAACATTACTAACAGCCATGATTGCACATGAAACTTGATCCAGCCAAAGTTAAGCAACTTACGACCAGTTGATTCAGTGGGATAGTGTTAAGCATGTACTTAGCTCTCCCATCATCCACCACTTGACAATATTTAGGGAATACAAGAAACATAATTTGTCCCAATCAATTCAACAGCCTTCTAAAATGTGAACAGATGTTAGTATTATTTCAGTCTGTCAGAATCTTCATAGCATATTCCCAGTGCAGAGTATTTTTTGTGTACACATGTGGGCTCAAATTTTTTTTTTTTAATTTGCTGTAGCCATATGAACAGGAGACTTAGGGCACAATCCTTTCTGGATAGTCGCCAGCCTCCAAAATTGGAGGCTGCTGACTCTCCTGCGCAGGACGGCTGGAGCATGGAGGGGATCCTCTCCTCTGTGCTCCAGCCATCCTGCATTTTTGGCTAGTTGGCTGATTTCAGCTGTCTAGCCATGGCTTTGGGGAGTGGGAGGGAAGGAGGCCGTGCAGCACATAGGAAGCTGCATTAAGCGGCTTCTGCAGTCTCCTCCCCTCCCTGCCCCCAGGACTGTCCCTTCTTCGCCGTTTCTGCATTCCATTTCCGACCGCGGAGATGTAGCTGGTGTGGAGAGAACTGTGCTGGCTGCGAGGGGGCAGGAACATGGTTTCTGGGAACTGTGTTCATATCTCTGGCTCCAACCTTGGTTCCCAGAATCCGAAAAATCCTGTGGCCCTCTAGACAGTCTCTAGTGGCCATAGGCTTGCTCCCTTATTTTCTGGATAGAATCTCAAATTCTGTCCAGAAAATCTAGATCTGCAAATTATGGAAATCAGGTATGTTTATATGAATCTACTTAATTCATATAATTCGTATGCCTCGTCCATCTTTCTGCTTTCTCAGAATTTCTAGTCTTCTAAATTTTTCATAGATCCAGGAAGAAGGGCATGGGGATAACTAATGGTGAAAGGTGTGTGGAAGCAGAGAGATCAGTGGAACTGGAGTTGAAGAAGTCTTATATCCCTAAGTGCAAAAGGCAGGTTAGATCACGGCTCGTTTCCAAGTTAGGCAGAAACAGGCTCATATATATGTTCAGGGTTATCTCTAGGACTATAAATCTCCTCTTTTCCAAAATGAAGCCTGATATTGCTGGATATATCTGCTGCAATACTGGAATATATGTGTTCTGCCTTCATGTTTGTTAGACTCCTTCAACATATAACTTTCTGGTTGACAAAATGTCAATATCATAGAATCATAGAATAGTAGGGTTGGAAGGGGCCTACAAGGCCATCGAGTCCAACGCCTAATATTCAAGACCACTTATTATATTGTTGACATTTATGCTAGTTGTAGCTAGTTTTAGTGATTAATGTTGTTTGGGCACAACAAAAATATACCCCAGAAGAATATAATTTCTAGGGCTGTGCAGGGACCCCCCGATCCTACTCGGAAGCCACTTTGCGATCCAGCTTGGGCAGATTTGGGAGGGCCCTGACTCAGACCTGAAGCGGGATTTGGATGATGAACCCCGCTTTGGGTCCCGCCTGATGCCCCTGCGCAAACCCCCTTACTTGGCTGCCACTGCCGCCTCCTCCGCTGTCATCGTCCTTGCTGCCGCTGCCGCCAACTGCTGAGGCCTGGATGCATGCAGCGACTCTTACTGCAGGGAGTTGACATTTTAAAATGGCAACTCCATGCAGTAAGAGTTGCCGCGCGCGTCCAGGCCTCAGCAGTTGGCGGCAGCAGAGAAAGCAGCGAGGGCGGCGGCGACAGTGAGGGTGAGGGCGGTGGTGGAGAAGGGGCGGTGGTGAGGAGAAGGTGACAGCGGTGGAAAAGGCGGCTCAGGTACGAACTTGGAGGCGCTGAGGGGGGCGAAGCTCCGAAGTGCAACGAGCACTTCAGAGAGTCCCTGACCCGCTCCAGGTCGCTTTGTGGCCCCTCTGCTTTGCCTCGGATGGGGCACAAAGTGACCTGAAGCAGCCCATTTTGACTCAGGGTTTGGGCCTTGGGCCGAAGCGGTGTACAGCCCTAATAATTTCTACTGTCACTAATCAAATCTCTGTGCACTATTTTTATCCTGATGTTCATAGCTTCATGGCTTGGTATTTTGCTTGTAAGTGTTTGATAGGGCTGCTTAAAAGGATTTTGCTGAACAGAGAAAGAAAAAAACAGGAAGCAGAATTGCATCAGAAGTATGTTTAATCTTATATTCTGTGTGTAGGACAGAAAACGGAAGTAAAATTTTGACTGTGGCTTTTTAAAAAAGGTATACGTTAGTTTATATTTTCATCTGGAGCTGTTAACTGTGCAATGTTATACATGCCTACTTAGAAGTAAGCCCCATTGATTTCAATATGACATACTCCCAGATAAGTGATTATGGGATTGCAGCCTAAGCCTGTGAAAAGTTACTCCATGGATAATTTTTCTTGTCATTAATGCTGTCTGGACTCTTGAGCCAATCACATACCATAGTTAGAGAAACTGTTACCTTGAATCATTTGTTATCTGTTGTAGCTGCCAGTAAGTGTTACAATTAATTCATTACCAATTCATGTGTTTAAGCTAAATTAGACAACACCCTACTTTATTTGCTTCTTCATTATGGGTAATATAATGTATCTGAGCAATTTGAAGATGCCCACTGAGCACAAGAAGAAAACAGAGGCAACCTGAGTGGTGTATGTGTCTCAGAAGCGTCTAGATGGCATCATGTTCCACCAAGACCTTCATAAATGCATTCAAGAGAGAGAATCCTTAAATTTCTCTAACGGTCAAATTACGGTTAGTTTCCAAATCATTTATTTTAGCAAGTTGTTTCCCTGGTAGTTAAGAAGTTGTTTATATCGATGGAAGGTGAAAATTATTGGTGGTCACCAACCCATCGGCAATTTATTCTCTTTGGCCCTGCCTGTTTCGCTCTCCAAACTGAGTGTATGCTTTGAAGTACAGACTTTAGAGTTCTCTTTCAAACACATGTGTGATCAGCATTATTTTCCTGCCTTGAGGTAGATGTCTAAAACACAGCTGGCAGGAAGTGTACGTTATATTTTTGTAAGAAAACATGGAAGAAGTTGCAGCACTTACAGTTCAATCTTATGCATGTTTACTTGGAAGTAAGTCCCACTGTGTTCAGTAGCATTTACTCCCAGGTAAGTAACAAGATAAGAGCCACGCTAGATCAGACCAAAGGCCTATCTAGTCTAGCATTCTGTTCCACAGTGGCCATCAAGGTCCCCATGGGAAGCCCACAACCAAGACATGAAGGCAACACCACCCTCCAGCTCATCTTCCCAGCAGCTGGCATACTGAGCCGTTCTGCCCCTGATGCTGGAGGTAATACATAGCCATCATTACTAGTAGTTTAATCCCCTTTAAAACTATCCAGGTCAATTTACCAGTCTATATTTTCTCTATTCCCACTTTTGCTTAAAAGATAGAAAAAATCAAATTAGTTTGGCTGTTAACACAAGACTTCTTGCCATATCTGCACAACTAACTTAAATCTGTTCTGTTTTCAGTTTAACTGTTAAGGATTCCTGCAAAGAGTTTTGAGAGCTGTACTCCGGTAAGGTGCTGAGAACTTTCTGTTAGAGAGCTACCCCTTACATAACTATAGTTCAGGGAAGATGGAATGACCACTCTAATGTGTAGAGGTTGCGCATTGAAAAGGAGGGCTAATGTAACTGCTGACACGTATAATATGCAGAAAGCAGGATCTTTTTTCACTACGGTCTGGTTCACACATCACAGCATCCAGGGTTCTTTCAAACCCTGGGTTGTTGTGAATGAGTGGGAGCAAGCAAGTAGGCTGGCTCCCACTGTCCGAATGCTCCCATGGGGGCTAAACAACCCAGGAATGCTGCATCCTTGGGTTGTTTAGCATGACATCCAAACTGGAAATTTAGGATTCTCTAGCTCTGGCTTGTCTTTCTGGGTTGCTTAGCCAGGAGCTAGCATCCTCACTTTCTCCCACTTGTTCACAACAAGCCTGGGTTGGGTTGTTGTGATGTGTGAACCCCCCCCCCCCATGGGTTGGTTCGCATGGGACTCGATGGTCTTACAGGCCCCTTCCAACCCTACTATTCTATTATTCCATTCTATGACTGTCATGCTCAGATTCCTTTTCTGCCTTCCTGATTTGACAAAACCATCGTTCATTGTTCTGAGCAACCAAGGAGACAAGGGGGCTTGCATGAGCCCAAAGCTACTCATATAATGCCAAAACATGATTTGGTGGTACATGTGAACTCAGCCACTGCAGTTTACCACTCCTCCAACTTGCCCAGTATTTTTTTACAAGACCTTTATTGCCCTTATATCTGGGTGAATGACTGGTTACGAAGGTGGTGCTAGTGCGAGAGATTTGGATTCTAGGACCACGGGCTATACTTCCTGGAAGATGGACTGTTGGCAAGAAGGGGTTGCACCACACAAAGGCGGGGAAGAATGTTTGGCCACAGCATGAAGAACTTCATCAGGAGGGCTTTAAACTGAATCCTACATGGGAGGGAGACATAAAGTTGGAGGTAACAATGGATGAAGGCTCATGCACCACAACGGAGAGAACAGCTCTAATAGTGCCCAATAATAGTTTTCAGAAACATGTAGGAAGTAAGCCAGACTATAAAGCACATGGTCTTTGATGTCTATACACTAATGCCCAGAGTATGGGAAACAAACAGAACGAGCTTGAACTCTTAATAGAGGAGGGAAATTATGACTTGATAGGTGTAACTGAGACTTGGTGGGAAGACTCTCATGACTGGAATACAGCAATTGAAAGATATAACTTGTTCAAAAAGAACAGGAGGAACAGAAAGGGAGATGGGGTTGCACTATATGTTAAAAATACTTATCCCTGCACAGAAATACAGGAGAATGAGCTTGGTAGCCCCATTGAGAGCATCTGGGTTAAAATAGATGGAGCAAAGAATACAAGGAACCTGGTGGTCGGAGTCTACTACCAGCCACCCAATCAAGGAGAAGACAAGGATGAAACTTTTGAAAACCAAATAGTCAAGGAAGCATGATGTAGTAATAATGGGGTACTTCAATTTCCCCGATTTTTGTTGGGAGACAGACTCTGCAAAACATGGCCCCTCCAAGAGATTCCTGACTTGTGTTGCTGATAATTTCCTCCTACAGAAAGTAGAGGAAGGAACCAGAGGATCGGCTACCCTTGACTTGATCCTAACCAACAGAGATGACTTAGTGGATCAAGTAGCAGTTACAGGAACTCTGGGGGAAAGTGACCATGTCATACTTGAGTTCTTGGTTCTAAAGGAAGCAAAAGCCAGGTGTAGCCAAACGCGTACCCTGGATTTTAGGAAAGCCAATTTTAACAAACTCAGAACAATGATCAGTAGGGTCCCATGGCAAGCAACTCTAACGAGAAAAGGAGTCCAAGATGGGTGGGAGTTTTTAAAAACTCCCACCCATCCTAGCAAACTAGCTCAAAGTGGATTAGGTGAAACAACTCTCAGGTGGATCCACAGTTGGCTACAGAATCGGACTCAAAGAGTGCTTATCAATGGGATCTTCTCAAACTGGGGAGAAGTAATGAGCAGGGTACCGCAGGGCTCAATCCTGGGCCCAGTGCTCTTCAACAGTTTTATTAATGACTTGGAGGAGGAGGTGCGGGGAATGCTTATCAGATTTGCAGATGACACAAAATTGGGCAGGATAGCTAATACTTTGGAAGACAGAAACAAAATTCAAAGTGATCTTGATAGGCAGGAGCGGTGGGCAGAAAACAACAGAATGAAATTTAATGGGGATAAATGTCAAGTTCTGCACCTAGGAAAAAGAAACCAAATGCACAGTTACAAGGTGGGCAATATTGGCTCAACAATACTAAAAGCAAGAAGGATCTTGGAATTGTTGTCGATCACAAGCTGAATATGAGCCAACAATGTGATGTGGCTGCAAAAAGGTAAATGCTCTTTGGGGCTGTATTAATAGAAGCATAGCTTCCAAATCCTGGGAAGTACTAGTTTCCCTCTACTCAGCACTGGTTAGGACTCATCTGGAGTACTGTGTCCAGTTCCGGGCGCCACACTTTAAGAAGGATGCAGACAAGTTGCAGAGGGTTCAGAGGAGGGCAATGAAGATAATCAGGGGACTGGAAACAAAGCTCTATGAGGAGAGACTGAAAGAACTGGGCATGTTTAGCCTTGAGAAGAGAAGACTGGAGGGAGATATGATAGCACTCTTCAAGTCCTTGAAAGGTTGTCACAGAGAGGAAGGCCAGGATCTCTTCTCGATCATCCCAGGGTACAGGACACGAAATCATAGGCTCAAGTTACAGGAAGCCAGATTCCGGCTGAACATCAGGAAAAACGTCCTGACTGTTAGAGCAATACGGCAATGGAACCAATTCCCTAGGGAGGTGGTGGGCTCTTCCACACTGGAGGCATTCAAGACAAGGCTGGACAGCCATCTGTCAGGGATGCTTTGGCTTAGATTCCTGCATTGAGCAGGGGGTTAGACTTGATGGCTTCATAGGCCCTTCCAACCCTACTATTCTATGATTCTACTAACCACAGTTTGTTTAGAGTGAGTCATAGTGAGTCGTTAACTAACTGCAGTTGGTTAAAAATGGAAACAAATGCTTCTGATCTCCTCATGGCAGTGCTGGAGAAGAAGGGGGAGCACATGAAATGCTTCTTGACGTAACAGTAAACCATAGTTTAGCATTAGTTCTAAATGAGGCTACTATGGGTAAAAACATCCATGTTGTCTAGCCATCTCATCCTCTGCCGTCCCCTTCTCCTTTTGCCTTCAATCTTTCCCAGCATCAGGGTCTTTTCCAGTGACTTTTCTCTTCGCATTAGGTGGCCAAAATATTTGAGCTTCAGTTTCAGTGTCTGTCCTTCCAATGAGCAGTCAGGGTTGATTTCCTTTAGGATGGACTGATTTGACCTCCTTGCAGTCCAGGGGACTCGTAAGAGCCTTCTCCAGCACCACAGTTCAAAGGCATCAATTCTTCGGCGCACAGCCTGCCTTATAGTCCAGCTCTCACAGCCATACGTTGCTACTGGGAAAACCATAGCTGTGATTATACGGACCTTTGTCGGCAAGAAAAACATCCATATTACAGTGCGTTGAAAGTGGTTTCAACACACACTAGCTGTATTCTGAGATATTTGTTTTCAGGACAGAGATTGTGGGCTTCACCACACAAGGCTAACATCCTACACCCTTATCAGGGCTTCTGCTTCTGGATTATTTGAGGGATTAAGATTGGCACCATTACACAGACTGACACGGGTTGTTTTTTCAGTGTTTTCTTGGCAAGTTCTTTTTGTTTCATTTTGCAGCCACCAGATGGCACTTTGGTATAATGCGATTACAGAAGAACACCCAGCCAGAAAAGCACTTCATCACACTTCCTGGAGAAAAATTGCACGTTCTCTGAGCTTTACAAAGCCACGATAAAGGTGAAAAGGCATGAGAGGGGCCCTGGAGCTTGAAGACGTCGTGTAACGGCCCGTAAACTTCTGGGAGTAACCAATCTTGGTGGCAGGATAAAAGTCCTGTGTGGAGAAGCCCTCCATGTCTGTCTTCACTTGAACTCCACATTTAGTTTTGCAAGGCACAATATCTCTGCAAGTGCCAAATGTGAGAGTACTTGAGATATGTTGTGACCTATTATTTTCCTTCAGTTTTGTCAGGGAGTTGAAAACTGGCATGTCTATGCAGCCTACAGGGCAGTGGGCTCTTCAGGAATCCTGAGTCTCTGCTTGTTTTCAGTCCCACTAATTAACTGAGTGAAAACTTTATTCTCTGATTAAAGGCACAATTGATTATTCTTCTAACAATTAAATATATTAAAGCTTGCAGTCGTTACTGTCAAATATGCCACTTAAGAGATGGACTGTAAGATTCCTGACCTTTCTTTAACCATCAGACCAGGCATTGATGACCACCTTGAAAGAATTAGTTCAATATTAAGCCTGATTTTAGTACAATGGAGTGCTCTAGTGGGTCAAAGAATTATTTGCTGTTCTTTTAAAAAATGCAGCGTAGACCTGTTTTCTACTTGGCAGGATTGCTAATCAAAGGAAACTGCAAGTATAGCAAGGTTCAACGTGGTACTAGTGTGTTTGTCATAAGTAATAGGTGAAGTAATAATTAAAAACTAAGTGGCTAATATAAATGAATGAGAAAGAAAGTGTGCCCCAAAACATCAGGTTTTCCGTGGGTTTCTGTATCTCCCATATCTATGGCAGACTTCAGCTGAAGATATGTATAATAAGTCAACTGTAGATTAATAAGTAAACTACAGCAGGTTTTTTCTAGGTCATTAGGGAAATGTTTTTCAGAGCTTCATTTCCATAGAAAGTGGCAGAATGAACTGAGCATGACAACATGTCTTTATCTGAATGTAGAGACAACTATCCAATTATATGAATATTTACAGGATTATTGTCAGGCTTCTGTGTTACCATCAAATTCTGGCTTCCATAATCACGAGGAGTTATTTAAGTGCTAAAATAATCACATGGTCAGAAAAGTATATGTTTACATTCGGTCTGGGCATATTAAGATCTACACACATTATCAAATTTAAAAAATTATGCACATCACCATTTGAGTGGTCTGGGGAATGGAACCTTGAGCAATATATTTGTAATTATCAGTCAATGGTTGGGCCCAACCAGTGTTGAAAAAATGGTAAAAGTTTTATATCAGTCTTCTTTAACTCTGTGGTCCAAATGTTCCTCAACCATGATGAGGTGTGAATTACCATGTGATGTTTCAGTGGCTCCTCTCCTAAATTTAGTAGACTATCCATGTTTTATTGTTACAGTTTGAGGGGTCAATTCTTCCCCTATTAGAAAAACTAGAACTGGAAAGCAGGTCGAAGTGACTCCACAGAATTCTGTTCAGAATTTTCTAGTTATTCTTCATGTGTGTGTGTGTGTGTGTGTGTGTATGTGTGAAGATCCCAATCCTTCAAGCACACACACTCTGTCAACCTGACATAGGACACCCAAATCAGTAAGACTTCTTTATTGTAGGAAATCCCACGACAAAAGCTTAATGATTACACTCTTCAGAAATCATATCGCTGATGATCATTAGCCCAAGGCTATGTGTAATTCTAGAATAGTCAAAAGCTACTCACTACAACCATGACAGAGATCCACACAATGGGTTTCTCCATTGAAATCTCTGTGGCTCAGAACTCAGGGATAGGGGCTCAGGATTCCTGGGGCTATCCTTCCCAAGCAATTGAAGACAAGGGTCAGTAACCTGAAAGATTCCTGGGGTCAACCTTCGCAGGCAAACAAAGACATGGCTTTCCAAAAACAGCACAAAGAACTAGAATGACTCCTTCCCAGGCAATCAAAGGCATGAGTTCTAGAAAAGGCCCAAACAAATCCACACAGAGAGAGACTTTGTCCAACCTAGAACCTTTGTTGGGATCTCCAGGAGACATGGTCGAGGCCTATTAAGTCCAAGAGTAAACCCACAGATGCAGAGAGTCTGATGACCATAGCTTTCACCAGACTCCACGCTGCATGAGTCCAGGCAGAGAAAAGTCCAAGAGTCAGGATCAAACCCAACCTGCTAGCACTCTGGACTGATGACAAGGAAGACACATAATCCACAGCAAACAAGAGTTCAAAGTCTATGAAAAGCATCACAGTATGTTTCATGTCAAATCCTTAGCAATCCAAAGTTCCAGTTAGAAGGAGAGTCCATGTGCAGAGTGCCTCCAGAGGCTCAGATGATGGTAGACCCAAGCAGAGAGGCTTTGGGGGAATGAAGATAAGAGTATTCCTAGCAAAGACTCCTCACCTTTGCATCAGCTTAAAAGGGGAAAGGGTGACTACTGTAAGACATCGCCTCCAGACTACTTGGCAGACAAGGGCTGTTGGCCTTTCAGCAAGGCCGCTGTCCAAACAGAGTGTCTCTGTTCAGCCCTCCTGCTTTGATGCTTCAGCCTGGATGACCCTTCTGCAAACCCAACCCAACTTCTGTCAGTTTCTCAGGGAAAGCTTCCAGCCTCCCTCCTTGCCAAGGCCAAACCAGCAGGTGGATGGGGGGTAGGGTGATTCCCTCTGGGTCTGATCTGAGAATGCTGACAGAGATAAACTCACACAGATTCTGACCTTCCACAGGCTGAATAGGCCCAGAGCCTTCCAGGCTACTTCTACTAAAATCCTAGCTATAAACTACAAGGACCACTGCAGTGTTGAAACTGTCCCCTGACAAGATGCTTAGAATATACTTTTGATTGGGAGCAAGACTGGTATTTATCATTAGAGTTATTTGCAGAGTTCATGTTAAGCAATAATTGTTTATTTTGCTTTTCTACTCATTTTCCATGTCCTGCATAGTAAGAGGGCTTGACATACAGGTGCCAAACCAGCAGCAGAGGGGGAACAGGTGAGAATGAGGAAGTGGGATAGCCTTGTGAGCAGTGTTTCCTGGTTATCTTTATGAGTTTCCTTGGTGCTGTTTGAACCTGTCCTTCCCCTCAAGCCAGTTTCACTCTGCCTCCACTAGGCAGTCTTGCAAAATTCCATGGAACCTTGCTTCTTCCCACCCCAGCTTGCAAAGGTATTTGGCTGTGGAAATCTAACTGCGAAAAAGTGTGCAGCTTGGCAAAGGAGAAAAAGTGTGTGTGTGTTTGTGTATGTCTGTGTTACCAAGCTGCGTGCTTTCAAGGTGTAAACTCCAAATAAATGAATAATGCAAATAAAAAAGAGAGGGAGGGATGGTACTAAGTTTCTCTCCCCCCCCGCACAGACACACACACACACACTTCTCTTGGCTGAAGGACTCAGAACAGCTGAGGGGTAGGTTTGTGGGATACTAGCCACGTTCAGACATCACTTCAAACCACGAAGGCTTATAAGCTACTCACAATAGCTTATAAGCCACTGTGCCCATCACACAGTCAGGTCTCTTATTCCACCCCCTTCGCCCCTCCCTCCCCCTCAGTCCTCCAGCCCACATCCCAGGGGACCTGGCAGCAGACCAGAGTTGTCTGCCACTAAGTCCCCCTTTGGGTCCCCTTTTTAAAAATTTCTCCAGCCTTGTTTTGTGCAAAACAGGGCGTAGGTAAATAAAGAAAAATCCAGCAATCGGGTGTGGGGGCAAAATCCACCCCTCCCACTAAGGACTGTGGGGGTAACACAGTCCCTGGTGGAGAGTTTCATTTCACCCCCAATTTTCACGAGGAGAACTTTGAAAATCTAATGTAAGTGAATGGAACTCATTACTCCATTCACTTACATTAGATTTTCAAAGTTCTCCTCACGAAAATCAGGGTGGGGGTGAAATCCACCCCCCACAAGACTGTGTTTCCCCCACAGTCTTTGTGGGGGATTGGATCCCCACCCCCCGGTCTTCACCAGGAGGACTTTGAAAATGTAATGTAAGTGAACTGAGCAACGAGCTCCATCGGCTTGCATTATATTTTCAAGGTGCCCCTCATGAAAATCAGCAGCTTGTGTGTGTGTGTGGGGGGGGGGATCCCACCTCCGTACCATGGGTTGTATTGCCCCAAGGACCCACAGCAGGGGGGATTCCCTCCCCAACAGCCGATTTTCATGGGAGGCACTTTGAAAATGCAACGCAAGCCGATGGAGCTCGTTGCGCCGTTCACTTACATTACATTTTCAAAGTTGTACTTCTGAAAATTGGGGGAGGATCTACCCCCCTGCCAAGGACTGTGTTGCCCCCACAGACCTCGGTGGGAGGGGTGGATTTTGCCCCCAACCCTGATTTCTGGATTTTTCTTTATTCACCCAAGACCCGTTTTGCGGGAAATGGGGCTGGGGAAATTTTTAAAAAGGGGACCCAAAGGGGGACTTAGCAGCAGGCAAGTCAGGTCTGCCACCTGGCACCTATTTGGCCTTTTCTCCATCCCTGGCATTTTAATAACCATTTTCAATGCTTTTAGATGATTGCACTTTTGTTTTGCTGCTAGTTTTACTGTGGTTTTATGTGCTTTAATGTTTTTACTTGTTGCTGCTGGCTCTGTCTTGGTTTTATCGTGTGCTGTTTTTATTCATTGTTTCAGTATTTGCATTTTACAGTTTTAATGTATTGTACACCACCCAAAGAACGTGGGTATTTGGGAAGTTGAAGAATAGTCCTGAAATTAAATTCATTAAAGAAATATTTTTAAATCCTGTATTTATGTATTACTTTGCTGTCTTTGGTCAAAAAGCAACACTACTAATCAGTTTTCTCTTTTCTTTTCTTTTCTTTTTTGCATGGTTGGGTTAGGGACTATAATTATTACATAGCTGATAAGATTCTCTGTAAAGATCTTCGGTGGGTTTCAATGTAGTTTTGTTGTTGTTCAGTCGTTCAGTCGTGTCCGACTCTTCGTGACCCCATGGACCATAGCACGCCAGGCCTTCCTGTCCTGCGCTCTCTCCCGGAGCGTGCTCAAGTTCATATTCATTGCATCCGTGATGCTATCTAGCCATCTCATCCTCTGCCATCCCCTTCTCCTTTTGCCTTCAGTCTTTCCCAGCATCAGGATCTTTTCCAGGGAGTTTTCTCTTCGCATTAGGTGGCCAAAATATTGGAGCTTCAGCTTCATTATCTGTCCTTCCAATGAGCACTCAAGGTTGATTTCCTTTAGGATGGACTGATTTGACCTCCTTGCAGTCCAGGGGACTCGTAAGAGTCTTCTCCAGCACCACAGTTCGAAAGCATCAATTCTTCAGCGCTCAGCCTTCCTTATAGTCCAGCTCTCACAGCCATACATTACTACTGGGAAAACCATAGCTTTGATTAGACGGACCTTTGTCGGCAAGGTGATGTCTCTGCTTCTTACTATGCTGTCTAGGTTGGCCATAGCTTTCCTCCCCAGGAGCAAGCGTCTTTTAATTTCATGGCTACAGTCACCGTCTGCGGTGATCTTGGAGCCCAAGAAAGTAAAATCTGTCACTGCTTCCATTTCCTCCCCTTCTATATGCCAGGAAGTGATGGGGCCAGATGCCATGATCTTCGTTTTTTTAATGTTGAGTTTCAAACCAGCTTTTGCACTCTCCTGTTTCACCCTCAACAAGAGGCTCTTGAGATCCTCTTCGCTTTCTGCCATTAGGGTGGTATCGTCTGCATATCGGAGGTTGTTGATAATTCTCCCAGCAATCTTAATTCCGACCTCTGATTCATCCAACCCGGCGTTTCTCATGATGTACTCTGCATATAAGTTAAATAAGCAGGGTGACAATATGCAGCCTTGTCGTACTCCTTTCCCAATTTTGAACCACTCGGTTGTTCCATGTCTGGTTCTTACTGTTGCTTCTTGACCCTCGTACAGGTTTCTCAGGAGACAGGTAAGGTGGTCTGGTACTCCCATCATTTTAAGAATTTGCCACAGTTTGTTGTGATCCACACAATCAAAGGCTTTAGCGTAGTCAATGAAGCAGAAATAGACATTTTTCTGGAATTCTCTTGCTTTCTCCATGATGCAGCGAATGTTGGCAATTTGATCTCTAGTTCCTCTGCCTCTTCGAAACCCAGCTTTCCGGTAGTTCTCGGTTCGCATACTGCTGAAGCCTAGCTTGTAGGATTTTGAGCATCACCTTGCTGGCATGTGAAATGAGCGCAATGGTGCGGTAGTTTGAACACTCTTTGGCGTTGCCCTTCTTTGGAATTGGAATGTAAACTGACCTTTTCCAGTCTTGTGGCCACTGTTGAGTGTTTCAGATTTGTTGGCATATTGAATGCAGCACTTTAACAGCATCATCTTTTAGGATTTTAAATAGCTCGGCTGGAATACTGTCATCTCCGCTAGCTTTGTTGTTACTAATGCTTCCTAAGGCCCACTTGACTTCACTCTCTAGGATGTCCGGCTCAAGTTCAGTGACCACACTATCATGGCTATCAGGGACATTCAGATCTTTCCTGTATAGTTCTTCTGTGTATTCTTGCCACCTCTTCTTAATCTCATCTTCTGTTAGGTCCCTGCCTTCTTTGTTCTTTATCATGCCCGTCTTTGCACAAAACGTTCCCTTGAGATCTCCAATTTTCTTGAAGAGATCTCTAGTCTTTCCCATTCTATTGTTTTCCTCGATTTCTTTGCATTGTTCATTTAAGAAGGCCTTCTTGTCTCTCCTTGCTATTCTCTGGAACTCTGCATTCAGTTGGGTATATCTTCCCCTTTCTCCCTTGCTTTTCGCTTCCCTTCTTTCGTGAGCTACTTGTAAAGCCTCATCAGACAGCCACTTGGCTTTCTTGCATTTCTTTTTCTTTGGGATGGATTGAGTTGCTGCCTCCTGAACAATGTTACGGACCTCCGTCCATAGTTCCTCAGGCACTCTGTGTATCAGGTCTAATCCCTGAAATCTATTCCTCACCTCCACTGTATATTCATCAGGGATATGATTTAGGTCATACCTGAACGATTTAGTGGTTTTCCCGACGTTCTTCAATTTAAGCCGAAATTTTGCAAGAAGCAGCTCATGATCTGAGCCACAGTCAGCTCCAGGTCTTGTTTTTACTGACTGTATGGAGCTTCTCCATCTTTGGCTGCAAAGGACATAATCAATCTGATTTCGATATTGACCATCTGGTGACATCCATGTGTAGAGTCGCCTCTTGTGCTGTTGGAAAAGAGTGTTTGCTATGATCAGCATGTTCTCTTGGCAAAACTCTATTAGCTTTTGTCCTGCTTCATTTTGTACACCAAGGCCATGCCTGCCTGTTATCCCGGTGATTTCTTGACTTCCTACTTTAGCATTCCAATCCCCTATGATGAAGAGGACGTCTTTTTTTGGTGTTAGTTCTAGAAGGTGTTGTAGGTCTTCATAGAACCGATCAACCTCAGCTTCTTCGGCCTCAGTGGTTGGGGCATAGACTTGAATTACTGTGCTGTTGAATGGTTTGCCTTGGATTCGTACTGAGATCATTCTATCGTTTTTGAGATTGTACCCCAGTACTGCTTTTCCCACCCTTTTGTTGACTATGAGTGCTACTCCATTTCTTCTAAGGGATTCTTGCCCACAATAGTAGATATGATGGTCACCTGAATTAAATTCACCCATGCCTGTCCATTTTAGTTCGCTGATTCCCAAGATGTCGATGTTCAATCTTGCCATCTCATGTTTGACCACCTCCAGCTTACCTTGATTCATTGATCTGACATTCCAGGTTCCTAAACAATATTGTTCTTTACAGCATCGGACTTTCTTTTCACCACCAGACACATCCACAGCTGAGTGTCCTTTCGGCTTTGGCCCAGCCGCTTCACTCTTTCTGGCGCTACTTGGAAATACCCTCTGCTCTTCCCCAGTAGCATATTGGACACCTTCCGACCTGAGGGGCTCATCTTCCGGCGTCATATCTTTTAGCCTTGTAGTTTAGCAATATTTATTTAATATTTATTTATTTATTACATTTCTATACTGCCCAGTAGCCAAAATTCCCTAAGCAGTTTACAGATATTAAAAACCTTTAATATACAGTATTATGCATAATATAAAAACAGTTTAGCTACAAACATATAAACAGAGCAGACACATATATACACACACACACCTATCCCTGGACAAACAATATTCCTGGACCTGATTAAAAACCTATCATATGTAACCTGGCACTTAAAAGATAACAATGTTGGCACCAGGCAGGCCTTGCTGGGGAGTTCATTCCATAATTGGGGGGCTGCCACCGAGAAAGCCTTTTCCCATGTTGCCACTTTCTGCACCTCCCTCGGAGGAGGTATCCAGAGGAGGGCTTTAGACAATATGGGTCAGTTCATACCAGGAGAGGTGCTCTTCCAGGTATTGTGGTCCTGAGCCTTGGAAGGCTTTATAGGTCAAAACCAGCACCTTGAATCAGGCTCAGAAATATACAGGCAGCCAGTGCAAGTGGGTTAGAATTGGTGTTATATGTTCAGACCTTCTTGTCCCTGTTATCAGTCTGGCCACTGCATTTTGCATAAGCTGTAGTTCCTGAACCATCTTCAAGGCAGCCCCATGTAGAGCACATTGCAGTAATCTAACTTGGAGGTTACCAGAGCATAGGTGACTGAAGCCAGGTTATCCCTGTCCAGATAAGGGTGCATCTGGGCCACCAACCAAAGTTGGTAGAAGATACTCGGTGCCACTGAGGCCACCAGAGCCTCAAGTGCCAAAGTGGTTCTCCAGGAGAACCCTAGACCCACCTTCTATGATTTTATTACTGTATTTGTATTGTTTTTATGTTTAAGCCACCTTGGGAAGACCATGGTCTTGAAAGGTGGATAACAAATGCATTAAATATAAATACTGAGTCAGACTGGTCATCCATCTAGCTCAGAATTGTATATGGTGACTGGCTATACCATTTCAGGCTGTGGTTTCTGTTGATTCCCTCTGCTGGTGCCTGGGCTGTGTGATCCTGCTGTGGTGTGATCTTGAACAGACATCTGAATACATTAGGTTCCACAAGGAAGCTGGACAGGAATGTTAGTGCCACAGAAAGCTCTCAGTGGGGCTGGAAGCCAGACAGACTGTATGTTGCTCTAAAAAGAACCAAAGTAAAACTGAGTCTTAAATAAAAATTTGGCTGCCATTGTGGTGTAGTGGTTAGTGTGTTGGACTGGGACTCTGGAGATCCGAGTTCTAGTCCCCACTCAGCCATGAAGCCCACTGGATGACTTTGGGCCAGCCACTGACTCTCAGCATAACCTACCTCACAGTGTTATTGTGAAGATACAATGGACAGGAAGAGGACCATGTAAGCTATCTTGGGTTCCTTGCAAGAGGAAAAATGCAGGATATAAATGGAATAAATTATTATTAGTGTTGTTGTTGTTGTTGTTGTTGTTAATTTTCAGCTTTTGGCCCCATCTTCATAGTGACTGAGGCTTTTGTCTCATAAGGGGTCTGATTTATTTTAGTAATCTCAGGCTGTGATGACACGGGAGTCGCTGTGGCTTGCTAATTTCCTCAAAGTGTGAGGACATTAATGTGACCTTCTCCGGAAGCAGGGGGAGCTGGCCATTGTGGCCTTTCTGGAAAACTGCATCCCAGAAAGGTGGAAGCCTTGTGATGCCTTTCTGTAGTCAAGTCCTCTCCCCAAACTGTTAACTTTGGGTTAACCTTTTATAAGTATCAGCAATTATAGTTAACATATATTCTATAGTTAACTCTATATAAAATTACTCTAGTAATTTTAAAAATGGGTTGTTTTTTTAATAGGTCTTCTACAAGACCAGAGGTTGCCAGCATAGAAGCTATAGAACAAGACAACCATCAGTGTTCACCGAAGGCTATTGTCCAGGCCCGATCATCACAAGTAACACGTCTTACAAGTATTATTTTGGCTGAAGATGTTTGTAAGTACAATATCCCCACCTACCCACTCTTTTTGTGTGTGGATGTTTTCAAGGATTTTATTAGGAGTGAATTCTACAGCATTGTGGGGTTGTATGGTTAACACCCCCTCCCTATAATGGATACATTAAAAGTGGAGTAAGTCCCAAAGTTTTCAGTGGGGCTTACTTCCAGCTGAATATAGGATTGCAGCCTAAGTGTACACTCTTCTCCATGTGTGAAGTTTGGAACTTGCAGGAAAAAAGAGGAAGAGCAAAGTCTTCTCTACACAAGTGATCTATTGCATGCTCATGATTGGCCACTCACAGAAGTTTGCAGGTCCTTTACATGACGTCGTCAACTTCCAGGACATCGCCTGTGCTTTTCCCCAGTTATCCCACTTTCAAAAAGATCAGAGATAAGCTGAAATAAAAATTAACGCAGCATATAGGCAGTCTGTAATGCCAGCATAGTACTATAATTCAGCCACTAGATGGTGCTGTTTCATTGAACGTATAGAGCATTGCCCAAGAAAGGAAGTTTTCAATTATACATCACATGCTCACTGTCTGACGGAGCCCGTCATAATCCTGCAAAGAAAACAGAAGCTGGAAGCCCCGGTAAAGTTGCAGGATTGTAGTCTGCTGTAGAAATGCTCCTAGAATTGGAACTGAAATATAGTTCATCTATGCCTCCTGCTCATTTCCTGTGGCAGGCGTCACCTCCTTTCTAAATTGATTGATTTGGAGAGAGGCATCTGAACCCACTGCAAAATTTCTACCATTTGATAGGCAGGCAAAATATTTGTAACTACAAACACAAGCATCCTGTGGATATGGAAAGGTAGAAGCAGCTTGATCTATGTGCATGGAAGGAGAAGAAGTTGAGAGGTATTGATAGAGAGCAGGAAGGAGCAAAGTTGGCTGCTAGAGAAAGAAGCACAGAGGTTAGGAAAAGAGTGTACATTTAAAGTCAAGGAAGAGTAGTTTGAAAATGAAAAACAAAATGGAAAAAAATGGATGACAGCGGAAAGTTGGCAAGACTGATAATACCTTGGTCTTTAAATTTTGCATTTCACCATTTTCAACCTGCTCATACAACTTGTCTTGATGGAGAAACCCAAAGGATGTCCATAGCTTGTATTTGCATGGGCTGGTTTGTGTGGTGGACATATGCGAATTGACAATTGAAATATGGATAGTTGGTAAGTGTGATAAATGTCTGCCAAGTGTTGTATGCCTGGTGAGTATTCAGCTCTGAAAATAAGAGCCTAAAATTATGCACACTCACACAGATGTCCAAGTGTGTTCATCCTGATTAACTTTGACATTTTGGTGTAGGAGATGATTATCAGTAGTACTATGATAAACGGATTTTGTATATCATCAAACTGATTGTGACAGAAAATGCACATTTAGGGAGCAATCCTATGGCCACTAGTCAATGGCTAGATGGCCATAGGATATGTCAGTTTCCGGGAACCGACCTTGGAGCCTGTGCTCCAAGGTCTCTTCCTGGAGAACTGACCTAACTCCCCCTCTTGCTGCCTCGCAGGCAGCTCGAATGGCCATGCACTCAGAAGATGAGTGCGGAGCGGTGAAAACAGGGCGTTCCTGGGGGCATTCCAGGTAGGGAAGGTGCAAATGCTGGTACAACACATCCTATGTGTCATCCAGCAGCCACTTCCCCCGCTCTGCCTTCCCATGGCTAGACAGCCAAAATCGGCTGTCTAGCTTCAAATGCAGGGCAGCTGAAGCATGGAGGGGATGATCCCCTCCACACTTCTCTTGCCTTGCATTAGATAGGTGGTCGCCCCCGAGTTTGGAGGCAGTTGCCTATCCCCATAGGGCTGTGCCCTAAGGAATATATGTCACATCGTTATACCAATGATGTTTTGAACATATTTGAAATTGCCTTATCCCAACTCATTCCAAGGGTCTACTCTGCCTGCAGCAACCTCAGGCAGAGGTTGGTCATGACCCTGGGACTGTTTCCAAGCAAAGACCCCTCCTGAATAACTCTTACTTTCAATAAAACAATAATTGCATCACCATTTGTTTTGGTTATTAATAAAACACAGAAATCCATTTGTTGGCATATAAGATTATTCTTCCACAACAATTATCTGTAAAGAGGGTTTTTTTCAATAACAGGGTTAACTTTATATCTAGGATCAGTTTTTGGTGTGAGAGCTTAATACTGGACGAAAGAAAGAAAGAAAGAAAGGAGGAATAATAAATGAAAATGCTTCTGCACAGGTGCTGAATGCATTTTCCTCATCATTGAGTAAATAGAAAGAATTCCCCTACATCTGGGGTGAGTGGAAGGTCTTCCAAATCAGAGGTTGGTTGCCAGACAGATTTCAGCCGTGGCACCTCCCTTTCTAAAAATTAAGCACAACAAAGTAGCTTAGACACAGAGAGGCACTGACAGAAAGAGGTTGACAGAAAGTGATTTTCCCATCCTTTCTCTTCCCAGCAGTACTCAAAGCCCCTGAAAAGTCTCCCCTGAATGGAGTGGCTATGATGTGGGGGCCTGAGGGGGAAGAGGGATCGGCAAAGAACAGGTGGAGGCACCTTCTGTGAGCAGAGCTCCTGATCATGGAAGGTGACTCCATCCATTTTTTGGCTAGCCTTCCATTGTCCATCAGCCTTTGCATTCCTCAGGTGGCTGCCAGGTGAAGGAAGGATCAGGAGAGTCACTTTCATCAGCACTTCTCTGGATCCAAGCTGTAAGTAAAACAAGGACATGGTCATAGGAGGTAGTGTGTGGGCTACTAAGAGCTAAAGCAGGAGGCTCTCTTTGTTGCATACACATTGAAAAGTATACTCGCTCCCCTCCATTTTAATATTACCATATCATGTTGCATCTGTTCTGTGTTGTACAAAACCATTCATCCCCATTGCTTGAGAGGTACTGGCTTGTTATCTCAAAACATTTAAACCAGATAATGAACTGTAGAATGCAGTGGTTCCTGAGGTTGATTAGATACAGTAACAGTATTTTCTTGTATTTCATTAAGTGACTGGCCAAGTGCTTCGCTGTGATGCTATAGTTGACATTATTCACAACATTCACATTGTGTCCACCACAAAAGAACTATATCTAGAGGATTCACCACTGCAACTGAAAATTCAAGCATTAGATTCTGAAGGTAAAAGCTCTTCTGATTATTATTACTGATTTAATATATCTCCTCCTGATGAGAAAGTGCTTCTTTCTTTCTAAATGTGTGGTTCCATACAGGTAGACTGAGCTAGAAAGCCCTGTCTGGGCTTCTGTATTTACGTTTTAACCATCATGGTTTTTCTTTTTTAAAGTTTAATATTATGAATAGGATTTTAAAATGGCCTATTATCAAATGTATTTATTTCTGAGATCTTCTACCCAGCTTTACAATATAAAAATATAATCAAGGTGCCTCATAGTAAAACAGCAGTCAAAATGATAAAATAACAGTTAAACAATCTAAACAAGTTTACAACAAGGTTAAAATTTTAAAAAGCTAAAATTCTTAAGATAAGCATAATCCCTGAAAGGCCCACTGAAATAAAGCCATAATCACTGCTCTTCTAACAAAAAGCAGCAATAGGGCCAGGTCTACTCTGTTGGTATACCATTCTTGATTCTGGGTTCCACAACCAAAAAGGCCCTATTTCTACTGCCTCCCCACTTCACATTGATGGGGGAGAATCCAAAGTATCACCTCAGAAGAGAAGAAAAGTTTTTGGGCAGGCTTATGTGAGTTGATTAGATCTCTACATTTCAAAACCAGCACCTTGAATTGAGCCCAGAAAGAAATTGGCAAGGTGTTATAAGACCAATGTGATATAGGGCCCCCCAGTTTGGTATCCATGGGCACCATGGTGCCCACAAGGTTCTCCAGCAGTAGCCACAAAGCTCCACTTCCTGCCCGTTCAAAAAAAGTTTTTAAATGAAAACCTTGGAAAATGTTTGAGCAGACTTCTTTCACTCCCTTTTTAGCCTCTAACCTTGCTCTTTCTCTCCCCAACCTTTTTAGCTCATTTGAGTAGCCAGGCCCCTATGGCAGCCATTATGTGACTAGCCACATCCTCCGTGGGAGCCATTTTGTGGTGCCACCCACAGCAGTTTTGCAAATTCCCAAATGTGCCATGGGTCCGAAAAGGTTGGGGACCCCTAATGTGATCTGATCTCGCAGCTCCAATCTGAATCCTAGCAGTCACGTTTTGAATCAATTAAAACTTCTAAACTGTCTTCAAGGACAGCCCCACATAAAGTTCATTGCAGTAATTAGTCTAAAGGTGACAAGAGCCTGCATGTCCACAGCCTCATCTGGGGTTTTTTTCCTAAGTAAGGCTGCTGCTAACTCAAGGGTGGGCAGACGATAGATTTCCAGATGTTTTGGACTTCGCCTCCTAGAAGCCTTTGCCAGCATGATCAAGAATGCTTAGGAGCTGAAGTCCAAAACATCTGGATATCTACTTTATACTAGGATACCCAAAGAACCTGGTAGAAAGCATTCCTATCTGTGTTTAGAAGCTCTGTCTTAAAGAAGAGAGAGAAAGAAATGAAGGCAGTACAACAATGGCATTTCCATAGATGATCAATAATGTCAAGATTTGCCTACATTGGATAACAGAGATTCCTGGTCATGAATTGGACTAACGGACATTGCTTTTATTTCAAGGGGAATAAGCTGTCTCCTGGGCGTGTTGTTCTTGTAATACATTTGATGAAGGGGTGCTGTGGCCAATGTCACGGCAGGAATTTCACTTTTGCTGAATATCTGCTGCAGACCTGCAGTTTCAGCAGTGTTCCAATTATCTGTGCTTTAAAAAGACCTCTTATTTGTTTTTGCTTTATATTTCAGCAACATTGCTGAAAAAATTATCTTAGCTTTGCAATGTTAAATCATGTGCCATGAAACCAATTACGATCATACATCTTGTATATATACCCTTGGGCACTGACATCTGTTCTCTCTGTGCTACAGAGAATATTTTTTAAATATGGGGTTTTAGGATGGAAGAGCAACACACAGCACTTTATACTGTGTTTCAGTCACCCAAAATTGAAAAGTGTATATAATCCCAGAGAAGGCTTGAATGCACTTTGAGTTGGATTGAAGGGTGTCTGTGTTTTAAATAGTGGCACGGCATTTAAATTCTAGGAATTCGGCAGTGAAATTTCAGTATTGATTGTGTTTCAACAGTGAGCACAAAGGCAAGAGTATTTTAATAATTAAAATAAGTGTAAAATAGAGAGAAGTGATCAAGTCCCAGATTTGTCAGATTAAGAAAAATATCTCAGATTTTTGAACTTGTATAGTCAGTTAATTGAACTAGTTTGATTTCTGCCTCTGTTTGGGGTATAGAAGATGGTATTGAACAAGGTCATGCAGAAAGTATTATTAATGCAGAGAAATGATCTATGATTATTCACTAATACACTGTACGTACATCATCCAGAAAGTTTTCTCTGTTTAGCTTATTTTAGATTTAACAGTGCAATCCTTTACATGTCTACTTCGAAGCAAACCTCACTGGGTTCAGAGGGACTTATTCTTAGGTAACTGTATATAGGATTGCAACCATAGTCTCGTAGGGCATTTCCATTCTTTTGCATTACCCTGATTCTAGTCACATGATTGGCATTTATAAAGTTTGAGCCACCCCACTGTGTTCGTCATTTTCTTCTGATCACAAATTATAATGTGACAGACTCAAGTATAATTTCCAAGGGAAACAGTTTCGGGGATGAGTTCATTTTTAAGTTCATTACTGGTAAGCAAACTATATTTGTTATTAAATCTGTGTCTTCGAATTGACACCATTGGGAGATGAAGTGTCAGTGAAGACTGATTTCATGAATGAGGAGTGGGCCTTGAATAATGATTTTAAATCCTGTTTCCTCAAATTCATGAAGATTGATGTAATAGCTGTTAATGAATATGTATGCAATAGCAACTCTTGAGATTTCAGAGACTTGAACATTCCCAAGAGCTATGGAGGCAACTAGCGCAGTGAGGTTTATGATGTTACAGGCACTGAGTTCAGATGTTACAGGGCTGGGTCCTTTGCACAAATAATTGTTCATGCAAGTGATGTACTTGCATGAGGAATGTAACATTGAAGAAGCATATCTATTTTATTTTGCGGTATCTGATTGGTTCCACATGCCACAATTATTATATAGGAAAATGGGGACTTAGTTTCTTTCTAACTGCCCACTTATCAGTACTAGGAAAAATACTAAGTTGTTTTGAGCCAGATAAATGGAGCAGAGCATGAGCATATTAAACTTCTGTGGATTTCAGAATGCCTTGCAATCAGACTATAGGCCTGTGCAAGGACTGTTAAATAAAAAGACATACTTGTGAAAGATTCTGTGCCTAAATTTTATCTCCTGCGGTTAATTATGCACTGATGGCATTAATGAAGACTCAGCTTTAACTCGGGCTGTTTCCACACTACTTCTCATTTTCCACAGTTACCATTTCAGTTCTTCATTTGTATCAACCTTCATGATAAATATATCATTCATATATATATATATATATATATATACACACACACACACACACACACACAATATTTGTATACCACTCCATATCTACAACAGATTGTGGAGCAGTAAACACAAAAAGTAAAACAGTAAAAGAATAAAAAGATTAAAACACCATATTAAAATTATGCTTTTAAAAAAACATATAATCGCCACAGATATTACATCATAGAATATTGGATACAAATCTCTTGTTTTTGTTTGATAAATGAATGGTACTCAGACTGGGGTGGTAATAATCAACAATAAAACATTGCAGACTACTTCTGCCATGGGTTTAATTCATTCCATCTTGGTTTAGTGTGTGAGTGGTTCTTGTGCCATTTAAGTTATTGTATTTGTGGTTCCTTTCCCCCCCCATTGCATTTTCTAAGCAGTTGTGATATGGTTGTATGATCATTTCCAGTATGCGGAAGAATGTATTGCTGTTCTGACAATATTTAGTTTCTTGAATTCTTTGAAGGAAATACTTTTAGCACTTTGGCGGGGCTTGCTTTTGAGTGGACTGTCATGAAAGATCCAGAAATGAATGGATTCTCCGATTCCCACAATGCACTACAGTAAGTATCATTTCAATTATTCCATTTGTTACATTATACATACAAGACAATAGCTAAATGGGCAGGCGCCTGGCAAGTACAGCTTTTCTTCCCTGATCCTGTTGGCATTTTCCCCACCTTTCTGTTCATTTCTTTACTTTTGCAAGCCCTCACCACTTGCATTCATTCTGAGACCATATTCTGCCTTCCTGCTTGGAAAAAGAACAACATTCAAGGCGGCTCGCAATATACATTTTTAAACAATCGATCGGTACAACGCATGCTAAAGACTAAACAAATTCAAGAGACAGGGACAGCAGATGAAACTTCACAGACGTTCCAGCAAGCATAATAACATCATCAGTTTGCAAGCCAAATGCCTTTCAAAATAAAGAGGTATTCACAAGGTTAGTAGGAGGGGGCGGGCAAGGCAGGCTTCCCTAGACAGGGAGGTCCACAGCCTAGGCTTGGCCACAGCGGATTCTCTTGCACCCCAGTCAGCTGCATCTCTGATGTTGGGATGTGGAAGATGCCTCTTTCCTTGAGTCCTGCTCCTCCATCATTTTCTAACCTCCTCACAGTGGATCTACCCTATTTCCTACAAATATCCTAAGCTGCCCACTTCCTCCTTCCCTTCGTCTCATTGCCTCTTGTCTGCTATTTCCTCTTCCTCCTTTCCTTATGCCCCCTTCCATGTCTTTCTTTCCTTCATTTACACTCAGCCATGGCTTCTTGCGATTACCACATTTCCACATATCCATACATGTTTTCCTCTGCATGTGCGTGGCAATGTGGACTGTAGCCAGATGCGCTTGCATCATGAGCAGCATCCTTGCATTACTAAAACCCTGCAGAAGTGCTCTGCTTCTCAAAGTTCTACGCTTGTAAGTTCAAGCAGCAGGTTTGTTTACTGTTGCTTATCCCTGTATTGATCATCTTTTTTCAGGCCTGTTATATGGTCTAATGATTGCTGATGTCTTCAAAGCACTCAGGCCTGTGTTCTCCATTGCAAGCTCCTAGGAAGAAGGGACATTTGGGGGAGGGGTTCTCCAGGGTCTTTGAGAACAGTCTGTGGGGCTTTTGTAATATCTGCAATTGGTACACCAATCTTGTCCTTCTAATTCTAATAGGCTGGGTCTGCAAAAGCATTTATCAGTATATACTTGCTTCATGTTGCGGTTCCGAGAGGTGAGGCGAAGAACATTTAACCTCCCTCAGTTAAAATGTCATTTTCTCAAAGTATACCTGCCCATCTGTTCTGGCACAGTAGTTCAGGGGTGGGGAGATGGACTTGCAGACAGATGCCCAAACTGGCAAAGCTGGCACATTATATAGGTAGCAGAGATCTGATGCACTAAGCTGCCACCACACTTCCCCCCACTGGGAAGTTATTGAACCTTTGGTGGGCTGCTGTACATGCAGTGGTAAATTTTGAAGTGCAGGCACTCATCATGACAGTCCCTATAGCCAGGACCTCAAGGAGAGTCCAGGAAGTCAGGCAGCTGTGTCGATCCATATCAACAAACCAATTCTAGCAATTTCCATCTCCACCAGGAGCAGGTCTTTTGTAAAGCTAATGAGCCTAAATTTCCCATTCAAGACCAAACCATGCAAAGAATACTTGGTATTGCAATAGGGAACAATATATTGTTGGTGGAAAAAATCATTTCCCCCCAGCTTCTATGAGAATTGCTGCTAAGCTCAGAGGGAACAGAGAAGTCTGAAGAGGGTGGCAGATGACATCAATGTCCCTGCTAATGAAAACGTGCCAGCATCCCTGTGAGCCTTGGCTTCACTACATCACTCAATACGTGGCTGGTAGACTGTGTTTAGCTTATTGGAAAACAGTCTTTATCTTGCTGATTTGCAGTTAAACATTTAAATTATCTAAAGTACTGTATATGAGTTAATTAACGTAGATTTATAACAGTTGTATGCTCCATTTGGTACTCTCAGCACCCTGCACGATTAAAAAGAAACCATAATTAAAATAGAGTCACTTCAATAATACACGGTCCATAGCTTTAATCCACAAAGTAGCAATAAAGTAAGGATTATTCTTTCCATATGTTGTTGACTAATTCAGATAGTTCAAGGAATAATTATGGGTTCTGGACAGTGAGTAGTCCCTAGCATGTGGCAGGACAGTAAAAACTGCACTTCCAGGAGCTGTATAGGAGTAGTTTTGAATAAGAGGTACTCTTCTTTCAGATGAAGAAATCATTATAATTTTATTTCATAGTATTAGATAATTGGCATTAATGAAAATTCAAAATATAATTTCATCTGTGTTCATCTCACTTTAATATTGCAAAATAAGTGAAAGAAGGTCTATATTACTTTTAGGACATTTTCCGTATAAGTTCAACTTTTACTTTGGCTCAGAGATTAGTAAAGCATATAATTTTCTTCCATAGTTTTATAAATTGTGTTAATTTATGTCTTTATGATATTTATATGACATCCAATAATGTAAGTTTGGCTTCCAATATAAATTAACATAAACAGATACAAACCAATAAATAAAGACAAACCAAGATGATAAAACTATAAAAATATGATAACAAGGAATAGACTATCTCTTTGCCCCATATTTTTCTGCTACTATTTGTGTAAACCTACTCACAGGCATATCCAGTATCAGTAGAAAATAAATGTTGCTAGTATTTTCCCTCTGTTGAGCGTACATGTCAAAATTCTTGTTTCCTATTAATAGTCTTCATTGCAATTTGCCTTCCTTCCTTATCTCCAGTTTAACCTTAAGTTTCGCAGGTTACAATTTAAAAGTAACAGATGGAATGAAAATAAAACCAAAATGAAGATAAAACCAGACGTTCAGTGTGTTTTGAAATACTCTGATTCTGGCTTAGGTGAACTCCGCAGCTGAGTTTACTCCACCGTTAAGAAAGCTTGCCTTTTTGAACTTGGCAAACAGATGGTATAACGGCAAGAGGGCAGTCTTGATTGGTGAGCAAGATCACAGTGAGGCATGGGGGAAGCAGCAACCTCTAAGATACCTAGTGTCCAAGCCATATTAATTTTGCATGTGTAGCTCCTCTAGCATGTTGCCTCTCTAGTGATAGGCTGGAAAACAGACATGTTTTTCCAGAAGTTCATACTAATAAACCAATTTTAATATTGCCATTAGAGCTACTGGATGAGAAGTCCAACTAGAGCTAGATATTATTCTGATTTCCTTTAATTGTTTTGAAAGATATCTGTATCTGTTGTGGAACCCTCAATGCCTAGTTGACCTCTACTTCTGTTTTCCACCAAACAAGGAACTTGGCTGGTTCACCCAGGATGGAGACAGTTTTGAGTTAACAGCTGGGTTTTATGTTTTTTAAAAATAGAGGATCTACAGTTGTCTGCTACGTTCTCCTTCCCAGTGGCCCTAGGGGTCCTGAAACCATCACATCACCTGGCAGAGCCCAATTTGAATGTCTGCAAATACTCTCTCACCACCTTAAGACTCTAACTATTCATCTGCTTCCCCAACAACCTGTTTTTTGAGACATCTTGCATGCTGATGAGATCTGGAGATCTCAAAAGCTTGCACATTTGTCAATCTTTGAGTTGGCCTAATAAAGATATTACACTAAGATGGGTTTGGGAATTTTTCTTCTGGCCAACACAGCTGCTTTTCTGTGTGTTTTTATAAAACCTGTTAACAGTAAGATTAGGAAGTTGCAGCTGACCTCTGCAGCTCATGGGTCTCACCATGTAAGAGTTTTGTGCCTATCAGCTGGGTACATGAACTATGCAGAAAGGTGAAAAGCAGGAGCACAACTCCCTTGCATTTTTGCTTTTACCACTTCAGTATCTGAGCCACCTTCAAAAGGAACCACACTTCATTGCTTTCAGACAGAATCGTTGTGTTTCAGTTTCCATTTTTGTTAAGATTCATCAGCTTTAAATGCTATCCAGGAGCACTGTCTCTTTGGATATTTTCATTCCAGTCGTCTTATGTGTTGCTGTAGCTCTGTTATTAATACTGACTCTTTGAAAATAGGTGAATCTCTTTTTGTACCCCAATTCAGTTACTATCCATCATAATAAATGAAACAATAGGTATGTTTAATTTTCATGGAGCCTCTGAAGTGCTTTTCTGTTACATTTTGGAGTTTCTGGCCATGTCCAAGAAATACACAGGACACTAAATCAAATTTTTCTCATATAAACAGCTTTTGCAGATTAGAGCCAAGTAGAACATTAAATAAATTGATACTCAGGAAAGGAAGTCACAGTAAATGTAAACTCCATTTCAAGGCCCCAGTTTTATTTTAAAATGAGCAAGATACAGCCACAATTAAGCATGCACTCATTGCTTTCAGTAGGAAGGCTATGCATGAGCAGAACTCTCTCACGTTGAAATAATTCAGATTTAAATGCGTTTAAGTCTAGGTAAGTCATTTATTTGTTGGAGATATTTATGTCCAGCCTTATTTGAGATATTTATGTCCTGAAGTTCAGTCTTCAAGGTGGCTCACAAGCCAGTATTTAAAGCCATAATATAGTGCAAAATAATTAACCACTGAAATAAAAATACAAACTAAGAGAGCAGTAGGTCAGTAAAACATTACAAAATGTCATAACTGCAAGGACACCCACACCATATACTCCCAAAGTGTTGGAAGCATAGAAATGTTATCAGCTCGTGCCTAAAAGATAGTAAAGTTGGACCTAGAGGATGTGGTCAGGGTACAGTTTGATAAGGAGAATCTGCAATTGAGGTACCTGTTAGGAGATATAAGTGGGTGCCAATCGATATGTTACCTCACTTTATAAAGAGTTTACTTGACCATTTGAAAATAGGATTAAGGCAGCATTCACTGGAGCAAGATACAAAAACAATTATTATGCTTGGTCAGCATGTTACACTTACATAGACATCTATTGTGGTTATGATGCATAAAATATTGGTGAAATAGCAGCGAACAAGGACTCAAGGGTTCCCAATTTGCCTTTTTCAAAGAAAAGGAAGCGGGGAGAGTACATGACATTGCAATTGGGTTGTGGGAAAAGGTGAGCAAAAGGCGGTAGATTATTAATTATGGCATAAACCAATGGAAAGAATACCCTTAGTCAGGACTGATCACTTTTGGTATTTAGTCAGATAACTCTAAATTCCTTCTGGTGTGCAAAACTGTAAAATAGTTAATAGAAAGTTTTCAGTGTTCTTCTTAATCCAGATGACTTCTCAGTTGAGTACAGAAATGCCCCTGTTAAGAAACAAAGTGTGTCTTACAATTCAGGCCTCTATGTTTGTGCCACCTTTCCATAAAAAATACCTTTTATAACATTTCCTGCCCACCCTCTCCTGTCTGACACCTTCTTCATGATGTGAAATCCAAAGCACTTTTTAGGATTGGCACGAGGGTACTTCATATGTTTACATCTTGGGCTTATTAGACAGCGTTGTCTTTTTTTACTGGCATTAAAACAAAATTTAAAAATATTAACATATAAAATTATTAACAATTTTACAGTATCCTGAAGTTCTCAGAATCAACATATACACCACCTCCCTATATATTAGACATGGAAAAAGTGGCTAAACAAGGAGACATTGTTTTAGTGTCTGGCATGAAAACAGGAAGTTCAAAATTAAAAGCAAGAATACAAGAAACTGTTTACAAGGTAAGATACTTTTAAGTGATACATTTATTACAGCCATATCTAAACAGGATAATTTTTCTCCTTTTTACAACTATTGCTCAGTGATGAAAATAAAACGATATTGATAAGGGAAACACACATATTGTACACAAAGCACAATGTGCTTTATTTTCAGCAAGAATCCTGTAGCATCTTAAAGACTAACAGATGTATTGTGGCATGAGCTTTTGTAGGCAAGATTCATGAGGCACACTGTGAATGTAAGATATGCAGATGCTTATCTGCTGTGAAGAAAGGAATCCTTTGCTCTTTTCTAAGTGAGATTGAAAGAAGATATAAAATGATACACTGTTGAATGTTGACAATCACCCAAATGTGTGTTTCTGCATTCATTTCACTCACTTGTCACAGAAGTGGGAAAATATATAATGTATTTTCTGGCATTCACCAATCCCACCTGGGATTGTCAGCATTCACAGATGAATGTCAGTCTTCATAAAATGTTGGCCATTGACTATAACAGATACCTTGTTATTCTCCTGTCCAGAGTTAATTCAACAATTACCCATTAACAACCCAGAGTTTCCAGGTTCAGACAACATGATTAAAAGCAGGAACAATGAGCACTCTGCTCATCCCCACAATTCCTGGATTAAACACCATAAGAATTGCCAGTATTACATCCAGACCTGGTCAATGTAACCTTTTACAAAGAGAAGTGCTGTACTCAACCTTGCTGGAGGTCTTCAAGAGGAGACTGGACAGCCTTCTGCTGGGGATGCCATTCTGGATTTCCTGCATCGAGAGGGAATTTCAGTGACTTACATCAGCTAGATGGCAAGGCCTCCTCCAACTTGTAAGCCACCTACCTTTTGTAAGGGCTATTCCCCTGACATGTTTATTCCTAACCTCATTCCTAACTCCAGAAGTGGGGAATGGCACACAGCTTTCAAGACTATTGTAGCTATTTTTTGCCAGAAATGTTTCTTGAGGCTATTGTCAGTATTATTTATAGATTTCTTCTCTCAGGAAAGATTGTTATAAGTT
The DNA here is from genome assembly GCF_057233095.1 of Heloderma suspectum. NCBI lineage: Eukaryota > Metazoa > Chordata > Lepidosauria > Squamata > Helodermatidae > Heloderma > Heloderma suspectum. The sequence goes on along the minus strand of NC_139459.1, from coordinate 294,084,750 downwards.
AAACTTTAAAGAAACAAGTAATGGGGATCTTAGGATTCTTTCTTTTTTATCAGGGATTAAAACTTGCAAAAATGATAAAATGTTTTCTGCATCTTACAGTTTCTCTGGGTATTCAGATGCCTGACAGATAGAAATATGTATCCGTAACAAATGTGGATTTTGCAGTGCCAAGACCACTGTGACAAAGTCCACAGGGTTCTATTTTGGTTGAACATGATCAGCAGACTTGTGTGTGTTTGGGGTATTTGTAATTTGCAGTTTACAGAAAAAGTATGGGTGCACGGAGGGCACCTTGTGTGCAAGCTCAATTTCTGACATTCTACAACATAATCACTGATCGTGGGGCACGTCAGTTAAGGCATTAGCCTTAGCTTCCCATTTCCTGGCTTTGTGGAACTTGAGCCAACATGAGATGGCCTTAACTCTAGTTTTAAACTTGCAGGGATTTTTTATCATTCCGTGTGTGTGTGTGTGTGTGTGTGTATGTGGGTGTGTGTAAAACATATTACCATGTTAAGAACTGTTTCTTAACAAAAACGTAGTGTGTATACATTGTGCATAAGTTATCATAAGAAGGTGTCCATTGCAGATTGTTCCTGTTTTCCATTTATCCAAAGTAGGGCCTTGGAAGAAGATTATAACACATGGTCACATTTGTATGGAAGTATACTGCCCTTTAGATTCCCTGGACCTAGAATGTTTAGTGCTTTAAAGGTCAAAACCATTACTTTGAACTCCACTGTCAGGGTGGACACTGAGCCCATAGAATCCCAGAGTAGTTCTGATTCGGAGGAAGAGCAGTCGCTCCTGGGAGAGGAGCGCGCCCCTTTTTCCCAGGGCCTGCAGCTGACAGAGATTCCTCCCACCCACATTCCTATTTTATTTATTTATTTATTTATTTATTTCATTTCTATACCACCCAATAGCCGAAGCTCTCTGGGCGGTTCACAAAAATTAAAACCAAACAACACACAATAAAACAATTTAAAATATATAGAACATTAAAACCACAATATAACAATACAACCACAATAAAACCTAGCAGCAGTGCAGGAGTTTAAAATACAGATTTAAAACAGCAAAGATAAAAATTTAGAAAGCTAAAAAGCCTGGGAAAATAAAAGGTCTTCACCTGGCGCCGAAAGGAGTACAATGTAGGCGCCAGGCGAACCTCACTAGGGAGCTCATTCCAGAGCCAGGGTGCCACAACAGCACCAATAGCAGACTGGTTGGATGCGCGGCGCAGATGCAGAGAGCGGCGCCAAATGGAGAGCGCGGAAAGGAGGCGTAGCGCCCAGTTGGCGCTCAAAGAACGGTTGCGCCCAGAGGATCCAAGGGAAAAGGGGAGGGATTCTCCCTAGTCCTTATATTCAGGGGTCTGCCAGTAATTGCTTTTCAGAAGGGGACCAACTGTTCCAACTTAGGGCATAGGGATGCTGCTGCTCAGATCTAGTTGCTACCTGTAGAGTTGTAAGTTGTAAAAGAAGAATAAAGCTTTAAAAAGAATCCCTTTGTCTGCGTCTGGACTTAGCTACTAGATTAGACTGAGAGAGCCCTCCAAGGAGCCCTTGGCAGCTTGGTCCCCGTTTAAAAAGCAATTACTGGCAGACCCCTAAATATAAAGACTAAGGAGAATCCCTCCCCTTTTCCCTTGAATCCTCTGGGCGCAAACGTTCTTTGAGCGCCAACCGGGCGCTACGCCTCCTTTCTGCGCTCTCCATTTGGCGCCGCTCTCTGCGTCTGCGCCGCGCATCGAACCAGTCTGCTATTGGTGCTGGGTCACTCCCTGGACTTCTTTCTAATCTAGGAATGTGGGTGGGAGGAATCTCTGTCAGCTGCGGGCCCTGGGAAAAAGGGGCGCGCTTCTCTCCCAGGAGCGACTGCTCTTCCTCCGAATCAGAACTACTCTAGGATTCTATGGGCTCATTGTCCACCCTGACATCCACAAACAAGCACAGTTTTGGTGCTTCAACCAAGCACCAAAAAGCAGGGAAATTGTGAGCGTATAAACCTTAATACTGCATCATCTCTAAGAGGCAGAAAGTTGTAAGACCTCAGGCCTGAACCAAGCTATCAGTAGTTTTAGAGGGGCTTAGATGATCTATAATGCTCTCTGACTTTGGTCAGTTAGCTGCTGTTTTCCCTAACAGGCCTCTTGATTTACCAGGATGAGTCAAAGGTCAATAGCGCGGCCTCAGCACATTCCATACTAACGAGCTGGAGTGTCTTATCAGGATGTGCCTGGGAAATGAAGCTTGTTTGCCTTAAAGCTGAGGGTGTCTGTGCTGGGAAAGCTCTGACTGTTTCCCTTCTGACCAAGCACTGTTAGCCTATGCTGAGAAAGTTGTAGACGAATGCTAATTCATGCTTGTTGTTGTCATGCTGCCTCACTGCTAACATGTATGGTATAAAACCCATTTTACCCCATGGCTCTGGGTTCAGAGAAGCTGTCTGATCCAACCATTGGGTACACCTGTGTGCTGATTGTACTCAACAAAGTACTCCTTGTAAGTAAACCTGGATCTGATTTATCACTATCTTTGCACCTCTAAATTAAGAAGCCTACTGCAGGGGCAATACAAAAGTACAAGTGAAATTTTCATTCTCCCAAAGCTGATAAACCAAGTGGACAGGATAGAGAATATGATTTGCAGAGGTGACTGTGAGGTTGTCAAAAACGGATGATGAACAACTTAGTGCCACCTATTCTCTTTCATTTTTTAGAACATCTTTCCCCAATTTGATGCCCTCCAGATGTGTTGAACTATCTCCCAGCATTTCTAGCCCACATGCCTAATAATAACTGAATGTTATTTAGTTGTGTGAACATAGTACATATACCAAAAAATGTCATTTGATATTTTACACAATAGCGTACTACCATCTTGTAAGAAATTGGGAACTTTTATGTCAGCATTATATGAGAACAAAACTGCCAAATTATTCGAGAAAAAGGATTTGACTTTGGATTTTCTTACTTTAATTTGTTCATATCCATTCCTAAATGAGGCATGATGTTATTCCAAAATAACAATAATGTGTTCATGCTTTACATTCTCAAAGTTTATTATTTAATACATTAAATATTTATGATGAAGCTAATTGTTTCTTTGGATATACATGCATGTTGTTTCTTTAAATGAAATGCTCCTTTTAACCAACAGAATGTGCCTGCTGCTGAAGTCAGATTGTTTATTTTGGAAAACATCATTCTAAATCCAGCTTATGATATCTACCTACTGGTTGGAATGTCAGTGCAGTATAAAGTTGAGAAAATAAGGCGAGGGAAGATTACAGGTTTGTCTCTTTTCCAATGTTGATCATATGCATCTTCATAGACCTGCATGCTAATGTAGCTACCTTTAAGTCAATAAGGGTGCAATCCTATGCATGTTTAGACAGAGAGAGGGCCTACAACTCCCAGCCTGCCCCAGCCAGCAATGCTAGCTGGGGCATGCTGGGAGTTGTAGGCCTTCTCTCTGTCTAAACATGCATAGGATTGCACTCTAAGTCTGCAATAGAGTCTGTGAGTTGGTCACAGTCAAATTTTGATGTGTCGTTTAGTATTTCATCTGGGAGACATTTCCTTGAAACTCTTGTGTGTGGAAGGAAGGTTTCAACTAGGCTGCATTGTATCAACCTGAGTGAAGTCCTACAAATGCCACTGTGTGCATGCATGTGTGTATATTTTTTTAAAACTGGCACTCTGTGTCTTAGCAGCAAAACTGACCGGTGACATGTTTTAATGATGTAGCAGTACAGCACCGGTGAAGCTTGCTTAGAAGCATATGCGAAAGAAAGAGAGCCATATATGTAGGTGGCAGTGTGCAAATTGTGTCACAGCATTATCGGCTTTGCACAGGTGGTGCTGCCTATACTTTGGGAACCCACAGTGGAGCCTAGTGGCTCTGATTTTGGTGGGACTGTGAATCCATTCTGGCTTTCAGTCAGAACCAGCCAGAATGGCAAAGGCGCTATCCAAGTTGCTGACCCTATTTTGGGCACCTTTAACAGCTCCTTTAGAGTTCTGGCTGAAACCCAGAATGGGTTCACAGCACCCTGAAATTGGAGCCACCACTGGGAACCAGTGGATATCACAACCCATACTCACATTGCATTACACTGGGTTGAGTTGTATAATCTTTGCCCTTGTCACACTATTACTAGTCTTAGGCCACCAGAGAGTCAGAAAACAATGTATAATGTTTTTCATAGCTTGGTTCTGTTTTACTTAAACCTATACAGGAAGAGCAATAACATTTAAAATATCCAAAGTGGGGGTTTTCACATTTACATTCCTCCCTTATTCAAAGGAGCTCAGGGTGTCATGGTGATTTCACCTTATGCTTTCTTATGTGATAGGTTTATAGAGAGGGTCTGGCCCTAAAATCACACAGTGAGTTTCATGGCTGAATAGTCTGAACCTGGGTCTACCCAATCCAGGGCCTTTTCTAAGCTGGTGTCCTCCAGATCTGATGGGCTACAAGTCTCATCATCCCCAGCCAGCATGGCTAATGGTCCAATATGATAGTAGTTGTAGTACAAAACATCGGGAGGGAACCAGGTTGTGGAAGACTGCCTGTACCATATTGGCTTTCAGAAAAATATAATGTGTAGAAAATTCATTCACTACCTTGTATAAAAAATACACACACCAACACACATGGCTATGGGGACTGAAATGCATGTACTTCAACACTGATCTGGTTGTAGTTTTTGCCAAAAATTAGCTCAGTGCTTAAATTGCAGGGGTTCAGAAGGGGCCCAGCCTCTTACCTTTTCTGACAGCCCCGTTAGCTACTGTTTTAGAAGGCTGTAGGGTTAGGGACATCTGTAATTTGGCTAAAATTGCAGGGGAGGTAAGGGAAGAGACTTTTGGCTTTAATTAAGAGCTCCCTGTTTTCCCCCCATAATTTGAGCACTGCTTGGCACTGCTTAAATGCTACCATGGAGCTTTTACGCGTGTGTGTGATTGTTTGAGCCTACATTCCTGGGTCATGTTTCAGGGAAGTACCGCCTCAAGGACTTGTGTGTGCCCATTGAGATTTTTTTTTTTACTCTTTCACTGAACAAACAATAGACCCCCACACACACACAACATACCCCATATGACAAATTGTGCTTAAAACTCTCTTCAGTTTCAAAAACAGTTTGCTGTGCAGCACAGGGGAGGAACTTCTGTTTTGAGAAAGCCAAAAGCTACTTTCGGTACATGGCCCTGTTCTTTTGGTCAGGAAACATACAGTTTTCCTCATTGTAAAAGATATTTCATTTAGCTCATCTGAGTTGCTGTTTGTACCCAGCTCAATACCCATCTTTTAATCCCAACACCTTTCTTAAGAGATGGGGATAATTTGCAACAGGGCTGGGCAATCTTTTTGGCCCAGAAGGCCACATGCAACGTTGCCTGGGTGGCTGGGGGCCCCACATGCACACACACACTCTCTCTTTCTTCCTGCCACCCTCCTCCCCACCACCAAATCCTGATCCAGATCACTGGGAAGATGGAGAGGCTTTAACCTTGCCAACCTCCCACCAATTCTGCTTCAGATCACTGGACTGGGGTGGGGTGATTAAAGCCTCTCCCCACTCCAGCAATCTTAATCCAGATCACTGTGGGGAGGATTTAATCAATGTTGATTTAATCAATTTAATCAATGATAATGATAATTAAATCATTATCTCTTCTTGATCATCCCAGAGTGCAGGACACGGAATAATGGGCTCAAGTTACAGGAAGCCAGATTCCGGCTGAACATCAGGAAAAACTTCCTGAGTGTCAGAGCAATACGGCAATGGAACCAGTTACCTGGGGAGGTGGTGGGCTCTCCCACACTGGAGGCCTTCAAGACGAGGCTGGACAGCCATTTGTCAGGGGTGCTGTCTGACTTGGATTCCTGCATTGAGCAGGGGGTTGGACTCGATGGCCTTGTAGGCCCCTTCCAACCCCACTATTCTATGATTCTATGAATCTTGCCCATCTCCCAATGTTCCTTCTGGGAGAGAAGGGGTGTGGGGATGACACTCCCTGTATGCCTTCTTTCCCAGCAGGATCTGGTTCCTGACAGGAGGACCAGGCTCCTGATTGTGCTGGGAAAGAGAGTCCTCCCTGCATACCCTCCTTCCCAGCAAGATCGGGCTCTCCACAGCCCACCGAACCATGGTTTGGCAGGCTATCAGGAGCCTGATAGTGCTGAGAAGAGGATCTGGGGGGAGAGTAATCCCTTTGCGCCCACATCCCTAACAGCAGTGGCATGGGGGGGCAGTGGTGGCACTGGCACCTGCAACAGGCTGCACAGGTAGCCTCCAAGGTTGCCCACCACTGATTTAAAACATGCTTCTCTGGATGGAAAACTTGTGGTGGGAATTGTACATCGCAGTCGCCTAATGTTTTATTTTTAATGATAGGTTTAACGTTCCATTTTTAAGTTATTTTTCCCATGTTTTAGCTGCTGGGATATTTGTCTCGTCTTTCAAAATTACTTAAAATTATTGTCACTGCTTTTGAATCCTTTCACTGTGTTTTACCATTGGTTGTGTTGTAGTTGTGTTTATTGTATGTATTGGTCTGAGAGCTTTGGCTATAGGGCAATTCATAAATTGAATAAATAAAATATAAAAATCTGAAAAACCTGTAGAATTAGCTGTAAACTATTTTCAAAGGTTTAGGAGAAGTATTTGTAAACCAAACATTAAAATATAAGGGATATTGAGTTGGATTCAGACTAATGACTTTGCACTTAATTACCACTGAAATCAATGGGACAAGTTAGTCATGACAACTTAGTTCCCATTATGATTAATGGAACTTGGTACACCTGACTTATTTTGAATCCTGCCTGTTGTTAATATGATTTCATAAAGGTAATATATTCAGATTTCCCTAGTCCCCTGATTAAGGGTGCAAGCAATCCTATGGAGATAGTCATCAGCCTCCGAACTTGGAAGCTGATGACTATCCAGTGCAGGATGGCCAGAACTTGGAGGCAATCCTCACTTCTGTGCGCCAGCCGCCCTGCATTTTCGTCTAGACAGGCAGCTTTGGAGTGGGATGGAGGAGGCCGCACAGTGCATAAGAAGCTGCATAACATGGCTTCCACGATCTCCTCCCCTCCCCACCCCCAGGACCACCCCCTTTCACCATCTCCATGCTCCATTTCCATGCACAGAGATGTAGCCGGTGCAGAGTGAACCAGCGTGGAGAACCAAGCATGGAAACACAGCTGGTGTGGAGGGGACAGGTAGCACAGTTTCTGGGAACTGAGGTCAGAGCCCTGGCTCCATCCTCAGTTCCTAGAAATGGAAAAATCCTATGGTCCTCTAGACAGCATTTTATTTATTTATTTATTTATTGCATTTATACCCCGCCTTTCTCCCTCTCGCAAGGAACTCAAGGCGGCTTACATTATCCTCCTCCTCACCGTTGTATCCTCACAACAACAACCCTGTGAGGTAGGTTGGGCTGAGAGTCTGTGACTGGCCCAAAGTCACCCAGTGAGCTTCCATGGCCAAGTGGGGACTAGAACCCGGATCTCCCGGCTCCCAGTCCGTCACTCTCACCACTACACTACACTGGCTCTCATCCCTTTGTAAGTCTGAACATGGCAAAATGCATTGCCATGCATCAATTCTAATGATACGTGTTTTAAGGAAACTTGATTTAGCAATGGAGATTTTAATTACACTTCTGAAAGTTTCTGTTACTAGAATTGAAAATTTCTTCTGCTATCAGTGTCTCATAAACACTGTGGGAATTGTACACTGGCACTTTCTCTTAAGAGGTAGTTTAAGCAAAGTAACATTTTATAGCATGATACAAGCTTGTTTTGTTTGTTTTTCTTAAATAACTAAACATTAACTAAACATATGCTTATATGCTAAGCACAAATTTATTGGTGACTTGATTTTTTTGGTATTGACAGGATCCAAATATTGACACCTTTTTGCTTTTGTTGCTTCTTGTGCTTTCTTGTTTTTTGTGCAGAATTAATCATGCCTTCTGACCAGTATGAACTACAGCTTCAGAATGACATGCTCAGACCTGGGGGAGATCCAGCCTGGCCTGTTGCCAAGCTGAATCAGGCAACATCCACAGTTACTGCATTGCAGCGGGGACAGACTAACGTCGTACTTTCCCACAAAAATATCCTTTCTTCATGGTGTTCTTCAAATCAACCGATTTTCTACCTTTAGCCCAGAAGCTTAATACAATTATAGATCTGGCTTACATAGCAGCCAGCGAATGAGCCACCATCTGTGCAGAGAACTTGGGACTGTAGCAGCTGTCCAACGCAATAACTGCAAACACCTGCAGAGAGCCCCCTTTCAGCTTTCTCAGTAACCCCACCACTGCTGCTCAGTAAGTAGCAGTGCCACTACCAGGCTTCTTCAAACACCAGAGAGTAATGTGGATGTTCGTATGACATTTCTTCACTGTGGCTTTCCTGATCATCTCTGCCATTAGAAGAAGCCAGGCAACATCTAGAGAGTCAGTGATCAATTTTGCTGTGGCAAGTTATAGCAGCATTGAGAGGGTGGGAAGGGGCTCTCTTGGGTGCCTCAGCTGTTGGGACAGCTGCTGCTACAATTGCCTTGAGCTTTCTAAAGATATGGTAGCTGATGTGTGATCCCGACCATCATTTTGTGCTCTGGTTGTGTAGAATGGAGCCAAACAACCCTATGTTGCTGCATATCATTGCTATCCCCTCTGCTTGGTGTTTTTCTTAGGGATGTACGAAAGTGACTTACCTTTTCGCGGATTCTGTTCATGGTTGGGGGGAGGTGTTCCGTCCCTCCCCCCAGAATCCTCGACGGGGGGGGGAGGTGATCCGGTCCTCCCCCCCGGAATCCTCGACAGCCATCTGTGCTCCGTGGCAGCTCTGCGGAGCAGCCGGCCAGGCCCAGGCCAGGGCCGTCTGCAGCCAGATTTCTGGCTGCAGACAAACAAACAAACAAAAACAAACAAAACAAACAAACAAATGGCTACAGCCGCTGCCATTTGCGTTCCTTATTTTTTGCCGTCTTAGTCTACGTCAATATTTACGTAGACTAAGACAAAGAAAAGAAAGGGGAACGCAAATAGCGTAGTGGGCGCTATTTGCGTTCCCCTTTCTTTTCTTCGTCTTAGTCTACGTAAATATTGACGTAGACTAAGACGGCAAAAAATAAGGAATGGAAATGCCGCTGGCTGTAGCCGCCGCCATTTGCATATGCTTTTTTCCCCCCCATAGACGTGATAGGCTACGCAAGTCTTTACATAGCCTATCACGTCTATGGGGGGGGGGGAGACACAGACTGCAAATGGCGGCGGCAGCCGTTCGGAAGACCAGCCGCCGCCGAAGCCACTGCTGGAACCGCTGCCTCCCGGAACATCCGCCCCAGGTAAGTCTCATCCCGGGGGGGATCTGCGGGGGGCGGGGGGTTGGCAGGCCGTTCCGCGATGGATTTCGGGGGATCACCGAGATCTGTCGCGGAATTCTCTGACATCCCTAGTTTTTCTGCCTTTACTGCCATACGATCAAATGTAGTCTACCTCCATAGAATATTTCATTTGTTTGTAGCTCAACTTGTGTCAGAATTGTAAAAGGCACAGGACTTATTTAGACATAATGGGAAATCGGGATTCTTCATGATATAAGCCATGATGAGCTTCAGGCTTGCACGTTCACCTCTCTTCTCTTCTTTTGCAGCTTGAGGAAGAGGTTGGGAGCATCCTTTTCCACTTTTAAAGGAACTATAGTTGTCTGTTGCATCCAAACTCAAGGAACTATGGTTTGTTTAAACTACAATTCATGAAAACAAGCCAAGATCAAGCCACTGAGTTCTGTTAGTAATGGTGTCATCCCCTCATAGATTTTATTGGAATAACAAATTATGTTTAACTTATTGAGCTTATTGATCACAGTCATTATTCCTTGACTAATTTCCAAGCATTTCCATGCAAGGTGCTTCCAAACTACCAAATGGCACTATTTATGTTGTGCGCCCAGGATACTTAGGTTGGTATTGGATGCTCAGTGCTAATCTGTCAGTTTTTCTTGCTAACTTCAGGGGAGGAAATAAAAATTAACTTGTGCATTCTTCTAGTAATCATAGCTAAGTAACCCCACAAATAATTTTATACTATAGTTTATTGGTGTGTATTTAGTATAATTCATCCCTCTGTGAGTGGCTGATTGCTGACTCTGAAATGTGTATGGCCACAATTACAATTCAATATTTCCAATTATTCAAATATCTACTATCCAGAAACCCTATTTTCAATAAATTTGCAAACATATGTGCTGTTGGACATTGAGTCTACCATCTAAAAGTGCATGAGCTGCCTGCCTGTGTCCATTCTGGGCTTTCTCACATCCCCAAGCCCTTTCTCATCTTTTAATCAAATGTCCTTTTCCTGTGTCCAAATATCATTTGTCTGCCCCCAGTACAAACTTGTAATGTGACCATGTCTGTTCCCCAGCTGTAGGAAGTGAGGCAGGTGGTGACATAATAAGAACTCTTTTGTTATAGTCCACATATCTGGAATTCTTTCACCTGATACAGGGTCAGTTTTCTTTTTGGCACCTAGTGAAAACCTGTTTATATGTCCGAGCCTTTTATACTTTTGAGCTCTTTGGCTTTTATCTCTTGAAGTAGTATTTACTCTGCTTTTAATGTTCTGTTGTTTTGTATTGATAGTTGTATTGAGTTTTTGTTTTGTGTGCTAGAAGATTGAGATAATAAATCTTAAATAAATAATAAATTAAAAATAGTTTACTAGTCACAGAATTTGGGGATTGCTGAGTTTTTAGTTGGGCAAAATCTAGTCCTTAGTTGAATAATAGAAGTCACTTTTTAACAAACCAAATATATATCATTAAAAGAAAACTTTGATAGATGAAATATTATTCTGATGGCTCTGTAATAGATATGCATTCCTATCCCAAATGATTTTTCTATGATTTTTGTGCTTTGTAGGCTTTTCAATTCGTCCTGGTGACAGGTGGGTCCTGGAAACTAAGAGGCTATATGAAATCACTATTGAAGTGTATGACAAGTCAAGTAATAAGGTGTATTTATCTGATGTAAGTGAAATATAGGTATACATTTTCTCTTAAATGTGTTTGTATCTATGTCTAATAAAAATGTCAGAAATTGTGAGATTTTGCTATTGGCTTTTAAATTAGGATTGAAGACAAAAGGGAGACATCTAAACAACAAAGTGAGATGCAGGCCTCAAGCTGGCAACAGAGGGTAGTATGTATCCTATTGTGCCCATGCGCTGATGGGAGCAACTGCTTGTGCAACAGGGCCTTCACACTTCTAAAAATAACGCAAAATGAGTGGAAATGCTCATTTCCAGAACCACCAGAGGCAGAGGAGCCCCACTAGATATTGCCCTGAGAGCAGTAAATTGCTTGAGGCCTCTCCCTCTCTCTCTCTCCCCCTCTCTCTCTCTCCCCATTCTTTTAAGTTAGGGTTGCTACCTTTTTTACTTAGCCTTTCCCCTGTGTCTTTAACAGCAGGCTGACATGCTTAAATTTAGCCAGTGAAGTTTTCTTGGGTCTGTGAGATTACGATTAAAGACACAAAGAGCATGGCAAGTAAAACTGGAAGCTACCCTTGTTGAAAAGCAGGAGTCCATATCCCTTAAGGAGAAATAATGTACTGAAATGTATTACTGATATTTAGAGTTAAAGGTTAGTTGATTGGTTTGCTTGTTTTTTATATAGTTACTATATTTTTAGTATTAATATTTTTAAAAAAAAACTGGTTTAAGTCATTGAAATAGAATCTGCTTATCAAAATATTTATTTTGCATTTTTGTTCTTAAGAAAAAAGCATAAATTAAAACTGAAATTAGATTCAGGATGCTGTCAATAAAAAGAGGCCCTTCACTTCTGCAGCAACGTATATGTGTGTGTGATGGGGGTAGAGTTATCCATTTGCTTTACGGATCACCATTTTGCAATATAAATTACTGTATATCACAAAGTCAGAAATTCCATATATTCTGTACTGCTATTTCATATATTAATCTGTGTTTTGTGCAGAGTTTATTCTCATATGTTCAGTAATCACATTGACTTCTTAATTTCAGAATCTCAGAATTGATACGTACTTGTCAAAAGAATACTTCCAGGTTCTGCAGTCCTCTTTGAATGGTTCATATCATCATGTGAAAGCGATAAAGGAAGGACACACCATTATAAGTGCTTCATTAACATCTATTGTAGATCAGGTTTGTCTTTTTGAAGAGAAACAGTTTGACTTGTCTTTGTTTCAAGTTGAAGCTTTGCACCTGAATGGTGTCTAACTGTTAGCAAACATGATAATTTGAGGGTCAGACCCCAGCAAAGTCAATAGCACTTGTTTTAATAGAAATGAAGAACATCCTTCAACTCAATCATAAACTTCTTTATCTGAAAATAACTCCCCTTGATTGAGATAGGGCTCACTTTCAAATCATTGTCTTTGCAACTGCAGATTTGGAACAGATTCCTAAACACATTACTTGGATGTAAATCTCGTTTAAATCAGTGCGGCTTCTTTTCATGTAAATGAGTTCAGGATTGAGTTGTAAAGGTTTTTCTCAAATCACTGAGACAAGAGGCAAACCTGCTGGGCACAAATTAAAACAGCATGACTGGGAGAAAACTAGGCTGCACCTATCCCCTAACATGCTCGTTCTATATATGCAAGGAGGTTTTTGTTTTCTCCCACGGGGGAGCCTTCAAACATAGAATCACATCCTTCATCTGGGAGAGGTTTCATGGATTATATAAACTGGACTGAAAGACAGATTGGAATATGTGAAGAACTTGGTCACTTGACAGGATTTGACAAGGTATTGGTCATCTTTAGAGAGACTGCTTTAGCTGGGCCTACACATGATGCAGATCTTGGATGGCCACGTTCTCTGCTCACAAGATCTTCTCGGCTTCTTCTTCAAACCGGTAATACTACAAGCATGTATGCCCAGGGTGTACAACCTTTTCAGTCCCAAAGACCACACGTGTGTGTGCATGCACACATAGACATGCATGGGTATGTGCACCCTCAGTGGAAGTTGTGCTTCAGGATTGCTGTAGTGGGGAGAAGACTAAAATTTCCTCATCCCCTCAGCAAACCCAGTTAGGATCCCAGCAGCTCCAGGGTTGGTTAGGGAGCCTCCTCCATGCCCCAGCAACCCCAGTTGGGATTGCAGTTTTCCTGACACCGTTAGCAGCAATAAAGCAGTGCTCTCAGCTGGTCCAGAGTCACTTTGGAAATTACTAGACTGAGTAGTCATAGAATCCCTATTCATGTGCTTTCTTGCATCACAAATACAGCTAAAGTACTTGTTTAGTACAGCTAACGTACTTGTTTCAGGAAAATGTCGACCCAGTGTGTGGCTGCTGTAAAAAAGGTAAACTCCATGTTAGGCGTAATTAGGAAAGGAACTGAGAATAAAACTGCCAATAACATACTGCCCTTATGAAATCTATGGTGTGACCACACTTAGAATACTGTCTACAGTTCTGGTCACTGCACCTAAAAAAGATATTGTAGAACTGGAAAAAGTGCAGAAAAGGGAAATAAAATGATCAAGGGGCTGGAGCAGCTCCCCTAGGAGGGAAGATTACAACAGGTGGGCTTGTTTAGCTTAGGAAAATAGGAGGGTAAGGGGAGACGTGATAGAGGTCTACAAAATCATGCATGGTGTGCGGAATGGGGATAGGAAGAATTTTTTCTCCCTTTCTCAAAATAGTAGAGCCCAGGGTCATCCCACAAAGTTGATTGGTGGGAGATTCAAGACAGATAAAGGAAGTACTTCTTCACACGGCACATAGGTAAATGATGGAATTCGCCACCATAGGATGTAGTGATGGCCGCCAATTTGGATGTCTTTAAAAGGGGGTTACACAAATACCTAGAGGAGAAGGCTATCAGTGGCTACTTGTTCTGATGGCTATATGCTGCCTCTAGTATCAGAGGCAGTACACCTATGTACACTAGTTGCTGGGGAACATGGGTGGGAGGGTGCTGTCCCACTTGTGGGATTCCCATGGGCACTGGTTGGCCACTGTGTGAACAGAATGCTGGACTAGATGGACTCTTGGTCTGATTCAACATGGCTCTTCTTATGTTCTTAAAGTAGGGATAGAACATGGGTAAGCATGCAGGCCCACCCTGAAATGGCCCTGTGCCTCTGGCTGCATTGAGCATGAAGATTTTAATAGGAGCTTTTGTGTTCAGGAATCCTGATAATGCAGGGGTTGCAGTCATGGGAGCTTTGTCAGCAAGTTCAGCCAAAGGCACTTACAAGCCCGCAATCAGATCTTTGCACTCAGGAACACAGAGATCTTTAACACAGCCAGGGGGCAGGGTCATTTGGGTGTGAGGCTTGCACACTTGCTCCACATTCCATCCCCATTTTACCTGTGTTGCATGCAAACGCTTGCATAGAACAACACTTGCCACTGAATTGGATCCATGATGGGCAGCATTTTCCCTAGATGGATAATTCCTGAATCCCATCCGAAAGGCTGAGTCCCATTTGCAAATTTGGGACCAGTTTATGGGATGTTAGCATTGAAGCTGACTGTTCCTGGTGTTTTCTTAATTACTAAAGGCAAATGGACTGGAAGGAAAAATGTCAAAACAAAGATACTCCTTAGCAATCTGTAAACATGCAAGTTGATGTTGACCAGTCAGTTGCCTGATTGGGTTGGTAGGAAGTGGTTTGGGCTTGAAGGGACAACGGGCATAAATAGGCACCCTAGCAGCACAGTTGCTATTTCCTGGAAGGTGACTAGTCCAGCATGTTCTCCTGACAATCTTGGGGCCAGTTTTAATGTATAGATAGCCAGTGGATCAAAATGTATCCAAAAAGAGATTTCTCAGTTACCAATAAATAATAAACACACAGTCATGTTCTGTTGCATTCTGTATGGGTCAGAACTGGAGTCATTAATAAGCAAGTTGCAATATTATTGAGCTTACTCATTAAATCTTGTGTTATTCCATTTCATGCACAGGGCTTTCCCCTCACCAGCCAATATTTATTTATTTATTCTAAGCATTTCTATCCGGCTGTTCGGTCAAAAGACTCCCAGAGTGGCTTACAAGAATCAACAATCAGACAGTATTGGAGTTTGCTACGAACAGCCTATGACGTTTTCTTCATACTTAACAAATTAGCAGTTAAATACTAGAAGAGCTGCACCACCATGCGAAAGTTCTGAAGTGCCCTCACAGTCAAAATGATTGGGTTGAAATGAGCTTACCAGCAGCATCCCACAGGAAATGAAGCAACACCTCTCTAGCTAATGAGCAGGAGCCGCTCAAGGCTGCGGATTTTGGCAGCCCTAGATGTTTGTGAGCTGATTTACTGTCCAGAGAGTTTCTCAGTTTTGAAGGAAGTGGCTCTTGAGATAATTGTCTAGGGAGTTGTGTCTTGGCTTAAAAGGAAGTGGCTCTGCCTGGCAACATAATTGCCAGCATGGAGTTCAGAAAATGCCAATTCTGGGAACAGAAAAGCGACTGTTTGCTTTAAATACACTTATTTGCGCTTTGATGTAATGGATGTGAATGTTAAGTGTTGTTGCTGTTGGAAAAACCTAAGGTTGGTTTGTTTTTGTCACCATTTACTATACTTGTGAACAAACTTGTATTTATGGCCTCTGCTTAATAATAGTGACTGTGATATACAATAGATTAGCAATTGTATGTGTGTGTAACTATGACTCTAAGCTTACATACTTGGAGTTGAGTCACCCTAAACATGGTTGGATTGGGATCTATATCTACATGATGACAATACTATGTATTTTCTAATATATGTATGTTGACACAAATACGTTTTCTGACACAAATCAGGCCACTATATGGCGTTAACTTCTTAGGCCATGTATGCATGTGTGCGTGCGTGCGTGTGTGTGTGTGTGTATCACGTAGGGATGGGTGAATCAGTTCACTTGGTTTTCTCCTGTATTCACATTTTTTAAATCTCAGGTTCTTTTTCTCCCAAATATAACCTTCGAAAATTTTGGTAAATTCTTTTAAAAAATAAACTGAAAATAAATTCTTACCCGTCTGAACCTAGGTTCAGCTATTCTCAGCATGGAGCAGACCATGATGTACTTGGCCGCCATGTAGCTGTTAAAGATGAGAAGCCTGTCAGAAAAAAAAGAGTTGGCAACCCTAATTAAGCACTAGTGTGGTTGAATACACAAAGATTCAAACCCGGACTTTTAGAAACACAGCATTCAAAACCCTGGCCCTGGTTGGACAAATCTGTCCTCTTTGGTTTCTCCCATATTCTTTGTTTAATCTCAAGTTCTTTTTGTTCTGAAGAAAGTTAAAATATTGGTAAATACTTATCAAAACCAAACTGGAAAAAAATTCTCACCTATCCCTAATCTTTCCCTTCAGTAATATATTCTCAGTGCGGCTAACTTCTAGTGAAAAACAAAAATGCAACCAACCAACATAATAAAACAAACAGAGGCAATAAAAGCATGAGAACATCACAACAGCAGATAAACCCATATTCAAATAACATTTTTAAAGGCCTGGGAAAATAAGAAGATCTTTGCCTGGTGCTGAAAGAACATAAAAGTTGATGCAAGGTCTGATGGGGTGCCACAGCCAAGAAGGCAGTGACCAAGTTTACATGTTCACTGCAGCCCATTGTGGCTTATTTAAACCATGGTGGGTTGTGTGCATGCTGGACAGCTTTTGAATATTCAAGCCGCAACCATGGCTTGTTGTGTCGTCCAACCCCATAGGCTGTTTTAGGGTTGTGGGTGGTTTGTTAACCATGCCAACAACCCACCACTGCCAAGTTTGGATGTCATGACAAGCCACACCTGTGGCTTGAATATTCAAAATGGCTGCCTACATGTGCTGCAGCCCACCATGGCTTAAGAAGCCACCATGGGCTGCTTGATCTTGCAAACTGCCCCCCCTCTCTCCATTTGCCACCCACCCAAGTGCAGAAAGCAGGGCCCCTGGAGAAGGAGCTTTGATGATAATCCAAGAACGTGAGGACTGTCAGAGAGCCAAGATGTATTTGTGCCACCAGTTATACTTCAAAGAATACCTGGTGTATTTTAATAAAGAGGTGTGTGTGTGTGTGTATGTGTGAAAAAGTAACATGTGAAGCAGCCCTACATTTCTCCTGACATTGCATTTTTAAGATTAAGATTTGTTTTTTCACGTATGTAACTGAATATTTATTTGCATAGGATGGAGGTGTTCACACTTTATCTGTACCTGTACAAAACCAGCAAGAAGTAGACATTTATGTTCCCATTGCTCTTGAGCCAAGCATTTTGACGTTCCCATGGCAGCCAAAAGCAGGAGCCTATCAGTACACAATAAAGGTAAGTGTTGAAAGCCATCTAAATGCAGAAAATCAGCAGCTTAGCTATTGGGCACTTTATGATTCTAGTGTGTTATTAGCTTTTGAGGCTGCAGCCCTGTTTCTATTAGAAAATGGAATTGTGTCACTATTTGGCTGCAATTTGACACCTGCTGTTTTAAAAGCTGCATTTTGTTTTATGGCACATTCTTATGATTAAGGACCCTTCCTTTTAAACTAAGTATGATTGCAGAATATAATCTTTGGTAGTAGCAAGTGACAAATGGAAAACAAGCAGAAATGCTTGTGGTTTAGTGCATGTGGGTCCCATAAGTTAGCAGATAGGATGACTGCCAAGGAGATATCCAGTGAAGAATGAGCTTCGCCCTAGAGCATTGACACTGACATACTTCACTTCCTCTTGTCTCATTCGTTACTGCAATAACATTGTTATTGGAAGGCAAAGGCTTTATTTATAGTACATCTTCCAACCATGACTTTTCTTCTGCACTTTTCATGCTTTCTCCATTTCCAAGGAATAAGGGTAGCCAGAGCCATCTTTTCTTAGAACTTTTTCCAGAGAAAACAAATTACGTTATGCATTTTTATAGGTAACTTAATTAAGATTGTCAAAGCCTTTTAGATTGTTTACAAAGATGTTCATCTTCTGTGTAGAGAAATGCTTTTCTTCAAAAAGGACAGCTACATGAAACGTACTTGAAAAAATGACAACCTGTTCGTGACATATAAAAAATACTGAAGTGGGGCTGGGGTTCAAGCTGCCTAGTTTCCAATCTGAGAGAAAACTAAAGTTACTGCTAATCAGACTGTCTTAGTTCATATACAGATGTAACCAGGAGTAAACCTCCTTGAACACAGGCCCTCTTATATCTGACTAAACCTGCATAAGATTGCACTGTAATGCTATTTCTTAAAACTTTGAACTACAGTGGACTCTGGGCTGCATCCAGTGGTGGCTTTGCCTTAGTGGAAAGTGTTTCCTCTTATGCAAGTTGTGAAACCTGATTTTGACTGATCCTTCCCATCGCACTTAAGCCTTTCCCCTTGAGAAAGCAGTTCCCGAGGGCTCTGGTACTCTCTGGAACAGAACGGGAAATGACATGGAGGACTGGGAGGGGAAATGGGTGAAAATTGGGTGTCCCAAGCTGTGCAAGAGGAAGCACTTTCTGGTAAGGTAAATCACCATTGGCTACCACCTTTTCCTTCCAACTCAAATCAAAATATGGATAACAAAGTGAAATATTTTGTTTCATTCTTATTTGAACCACAAATGCTAGTTATAGGATCTTTATGCTACAGAAATTGGCTGTGACAGCATCTGACAAATGTATAATCTAAAGCTTCCTCAAAGATATGGTATGCTATGGATTTAATGGTATTCATCATTTTAGATGTATTTGATTCTTTGATCAGTTTTGGTCTGGAAAAGAAGGGGAACGTTTATTTTAAAAGCGAAATTATTTCGGGGGGGGGGTTGTTTCTCGTTTCTATAACATAATGCTGCTTCGAATAATTCTACAGTAAATTATTCCTGATCTGTGCAGCCCTCCTGCATGTGCAGTTCTCTGCACATTGATAGGAAGCTGGCCTGGAGAGAGGATCAGCGGGAAGGAACTCTGCATACTAAAGCAGTACAAGGGAGAGGGAAGGATTCAGGGGGAGGAAATAGATACTGGATTGTGTTCTTACTGTTTTTTCCTTTGCCATAATTAATTACACAGATCAGATTGACATTAACAATACGCTACTTATGGTGGTGAGGAAACTCTGTTCTTCTTTATTGTTATGCGACTCTGAAGCTGAAACAGATGGCATACATCTCTGATATCCATAGCATCCCAAGCTATCCTGCTGCTTAATGTGCGAGGTCATTCATCTTTCCATAGTCACACGCTATAAAAACACTAGAAATTGCATCTTCTTGCTCAGCCCACAAAAATAAAATAAAGTTGAGCTTCCAAAGATTTTCTTTAAAATAGTCCTGATTTTAGGAAAGGACTTAAACTGGATGACACAGATTTTACAGCTACTGAATCCTTGGATGTTATGTACAGAATTTCTTGGACCTTTGCGAGAATCATAGTAAATACAGGCACTCTTCATTGTTGTCAATGACTGACTTCTGATGAATTTCTGGAGCCATGAGTATACAAAGCCAACCTCCCCTTAAGGCTAAAAATAAAGACATGATGACAGCAAGAAATCAATTTTCTTCCTTTTCTCTGCCCTCTTTTGCCATTTATACTTCTCAGAAATTCCCATTGGAAGCAAACACTTTCAGCAATACACAGGTTAGCTGCACTGAGACTTAAAATCATTCAGTTGGCTGTCTCAAGCTTTCAGTAAAAGGAAATTAATTGTAGTTCTAAAAAATGCGGCAATCCTATCAGCTGGCCCTCTTGTGTGCTGACTTGTGAAATGATATGCTGACATACAGGCGCTATTATTAATCACTGATATCTCTGGGTATCAGAATTTTGCAGGAGAGGGACAACCAGAGGGAGAGAGATGTGTTGTGGCTGTTATAACAATGAACAAACATCAATGTGTAAGAAAACAGAAGATTAAAATGCTGTGGTGTGTGGATGGATCCCTGATGTTTTCAGCTGAACAGAAGGGGTTTCTTTCTGTGAATTTCTGACTAGCAATTTTAGGCTGGACTATTCTCTTGCATTTGTCTGAGTAATTTGTAGGATGGCACATTTACGGGTATACATGAAAGCCAAGAAACCTCAGTAATGAAACTAATATTTTGATTTGTTTTTCTTTTATGATCTAGGCTCATGGTGGAAGTGGCAATTTCACTTGGTCCTCATCTAGCCAAAACATTGCTACAATAACAGTCAAAGGAGTAATGACAACTGGGAATGAGATCGGTGTCAGTATTATACGTGCCAATGATGTTCAGAATGCATTACATTATGGAGAAATGAAGGTAAACCACACTTCTTCCTTGTACAAGGAACCGCAGAGAGGGCATGTTGTGCTTTCCATCAAGAAAAAGAGGCACTCCTCTGTCATCACTCTTCTTGAGCGAGCTTGCTTGCTTATTCATTTATTTACAATATTTGTATACCACTCCACATCCAAAGATTTCAGAGCAGTGGACAGCAGATAGGGTAAAAGAATAAAAACCATGTTACAGTTTTTAAAGAGGAACAGAGTTCTGATAAACCGAGTTCTAATAAAACTGTGGTGGGTCACTCAAGGAAGGCTTCCTGAAATAGCAATGTTTTCAAGAGGTGCCGGAAGCAACACAACGTTGGTGCCTGCCTGACCTCCAAAGGTAGGGAATTCCATAGGAAGGGGGCCACCACACTGAAGGCTCTTCTTCTGATGGACGCCAATTGGACCGTAGCTTAGAGTGTTCTTCTTGTGGGCTTTGGAGCAAAGAGGAAATCTTGGACATTTTTTCTCTACTCTGACCAGAGGGGGACTTTCCTAGATGACGTAGAATGCAATCCTATGCATATTTAGACAGAAAAAATCATACTAAGATTTATGCTGAGAGTTGTAGGACTTTGTTCTGTCTAAACATGTATAGGATTTTGCCCTTACTTACATTTGTTTAACAGCCTCAGCCTGAGCTGAACCCTTTAAACATCAGTTAAAAAGTATTTCAAAAGCCATTTTTCATACAGAGTACCACACAGGTGGAGAAGCAAGGTAAATTCAAGAGTTTAGCACATCACCAAAATTATAATGTGAATTCCTTTTATACAGCCAAGTCTCAGAAGAAAATGATTCTGTGTTTTATCCATGGTCAAAATACTTGACTAAGGTTTACATGTGTAGAAAATGCTAACCATAATCCTATAGAAGTTGAGAGAAATGGAAAGGTTTGGGGAGGGACATTGAAGCCTTGCAAATGTATTGGCAAAAATGCAGGCACAGGCACACAACACTGACTTACCTGAAACATTCTTTGGCCAGAAAGAGAAGAAGGAGGATTCTTAATAGGTCTACTGAATGATCTATTTTTCCCCCGTAGCAGAATCTTAAACTTTTAAAGCTTCCGCGGATCCAAGTTTTCCCAATTCTCAGCTGCAGTTATATTTAATGACTGATCCACCATGCTGTGCATGAGGATTTCTGCACATTCACCTGCCAAACAGATGGTGAACTGCACTTATCACCTGTTGAGATACTGGTTTCAGTCCCCCGCCCCCCTCTTCTGGTTTCCCATGTAAATGTCTGGCACTATCAGAGCTTTCCACATCAAACAAAAGAGATGCATATGCAAACCTACAGCATAATCCTATGCATGTTTACTCAAAAAGTAAGTCCTGTTATGTTCAGTGGGGCTTACTCCTAAGTAAGTGAGTATGGGATTGCAGCCCTACTCCATCCAGTAGGGATCACCATACATACAGAGCCAAGTGCTGAACGTGTGAGCGTGGGGAGGGGGAGCTGTTTACCCAACATAGCATCTGTTGGCACAATAAGATCACATTCGGCAAGGTGATTATGCACCCAGGCTAGTAAGCTGAAAGCACCTAAATTAGCAGGTACGAGGCCAATTGTAAAAGTCAAATTGTATGGTTGGAAGGCAACCAGTCCCTTAGGGGTACTAGCAAAAGGCCATTGCTGAGGCCAAGCAGTCACAATATGTGCCTGGTGTGACTCTTTAGAACCTTGAATCCATCATATTTTTTGTGTGTATGAAGTTATACAGAGATGTTTTCATCTGGGTGACCTTATGTCAAACAGCTAGTACCTCTTGGACCAGGTGAAATGCAGCAACTGATGGAGAGTAATCCTGTTACACAGCCACTACCTGCAATTCTAAGCAAGAACTATTGGAATTCAACCAAGTCTGTATTGTTTTTGGTTCCTAAAAGGCCTTTTGCTTGGGTGTATTTTTCAGGAATACAGAGTATATTCCAGAATGAAAAGCCAGCTGTTAAACAGCCATTTATTATATAAAAGTAATATGTATTTCAGGAAATGTATTTCTAAACAGTTCTTGCTCTCTATAACTGCTCTAGAAGTTGCATCTGCAGTGTCTTCTAAGCCTATAACAGTTGATTCCCAAACTGTTTTTAAGTACATCTGTCCTGCCAAATGTACTTTTAAATGGACATTAAATATAGCGGTTAGATACTAAGTTACAACATTCTCCTGCTTGTTAAACCATTATTAAAGCAAGATAAGAGGTTAGTTTACTGTCTCACACTGATGTATGGCCCATACAGCAGCTATGTCCCAAAGATGTCAGTTTTCAAGCAAAAAACTCAGAAATGATGTGCTTAATTAAAACATTACTTTCAGATTCATGATTCAGAGTGCACAGTAACACGCATGCACTTCATCCCATTTGAACTTGCAGGAACAAGCATTAAATGAAATGAGCGCCTTCAATTTAAGATTTTATCTGTCTCTGCTCAAGCGTTGCATCTTGTGTTTGAAGCAAGCATCTGTTTTCTGACCTTGATTATCAGGTTATGCAAGTAGTCTATATGTTCCATGAGGATTACAATTTTAACACCATACCATATGGTCCACAATTTAACCTGAAGCAGTAGACAGATGGCTTAAAAAGAGAGACATGCCAAATGAAAAGCTTTGATCAAGCAGTTGCTATGAAATGTTGCTATCCATCTGTGACAGTTTCTTTAATGATAGCAAAGAATAAATTATCAGCATACCATTCAGACATCTGCTTATCCCCATATTTGAGATAGTTCCACATATACGTTTCAGACAATATGTTCACAACCCATGGTGAGCTGTCACGCACACACAAATCCTGTGTATTCAAGTGTCCTCATTCACTTCAACGAATGGCAGTGCTGCGGACACTTTCTCTGGTGTACATGAAATTTCCACTTCCATTGTACTGGAAGGGGAAGCCCTTGTTCAGGTGAGCACCATGCAAACATCAGAACCAATGTAATTCAGTGTGATTGCTGACAGTTCTGTCCCCATTCATATGTCTGGAGGCCTGAGGCACCAGTGCACCCACAGACACCTCTCTGGAGGCCCGCCAGACTCCCTGCCCCTCCTGATCTTTATTATATTTTTATTTGATTATGATTTTTTAATAAAATATTAACTGGGAGGCTAGGACTCAGTCAGAGCGTTAGGAGACTCCGTTACAGGGAGAGTTAGGCTTATATATATTTCCCAGGCACTTTACACTGACTGGTTTTGATTCTTTCATTTCAAAGTGCCTGGGGTCTAGTTCCACATAGTGTCTAATACTAGGCACTAGTATAAGCTCTCTTTATTTCAGTAGGAATTTAGCGTCTTATAATTGTTACACCCACTGTAAATACACCCCACCTACCCCTTCTGCTAGACATCCTTCATCCTTCTCTTTCTGAAGAGAATACTGTAGTTCTCAAACTCTGAGTCTGGGGGCTTCAGGAAAAGTTGCAAGTTATTTGAAAGACCCGCCTACACCTGTATGACCCTCTCCAGCTACTAAGATTGGCATCTAAGGCCTTGCTTGTGGGCTCATCAGTAAAATCCATGAAGTTGGTGGGCATAAGAGACAAGGCCTTTTTGGTGGTGGCCACTGGCCCCCCATCAGAAATTCACTTGGCCCCCTCAGTGTGTATTTTTAAACAGGTTTCAAAGAACTGGTTGTTAACATCCACATCTACCTGTTTGGATGATATTCTTGAATTTTGGATATTGTAATTGATTGTGTACTTTTTTCTATTTTTTCCTATTTTTTGTGTGTGATTATTTTAGTGTGTAAACCGCCTTGAAGGGCCATATAGCCTTTAAAGACAATATTATAAATACTTAAAATTAATAAATAATTGGAGGGAGGGATCAGATCCTGCGGCAGCTAGAGCTAGCCAAGACTTGTTGACTAGATTTTGACAGCACCAGTACTGTCCTATCTGTAGGGAAAGGTAGTCAGAAAGAGCTGCTACTTTATTCTTGCATATCTCTGTTCACGGCTGAAGGAAGAGGCCAGAGACACTTTCGTTTTCCCCTTCTAATGCCTTTTTGGAATTATTACTCCAGTTCACAGACTGACCCATTCAGCAGTAGGCTGTAGGCACACTACTTTATGCAATGAACTTTGAACATTCACATCTGCAATAGATGATGTCTGAAGTCTTAGTTCAGCAGTAGGCAACCTGGTGCCCTCCTGATGTTGTGGACTATAGCTCCCATAATGCCTGACCATTGGCCATGTTGGCTGGGGCTGATGGGAGTTGTAGTCCAAAATATCTCAAGCGCACCAGGTTGTGTACCCATGCTTTAGGTGTTTGAACATATCTGTTTCCAAAAAAAGGGTCCCAGCATATGTGTTTCCATTTCATTTCATTTATTATATATCTGTACTTCTGCACTTTGTCCAGCTTTAGGCAATCAAGAGCTGCTAAACATAAGGAACTTCCTATTGGAGTTTTGAATTTTCCAGTTCAGATTTTCTTTATTATCTCTGTCTGGCCTCCATGTCTTCTTACCTCATTACTTTCTCTTAGGTATATGTGACAGAACCCAGTGGCATGGAGTTCACACCATGTCGAGTTGAGGCACGTGTGGGTGAGATACTGGAGCTGCCTCTGAGGATTAATGGCCTAATGAATGAGGAAACCAGTCAGATAGTCACCTTGAGTGACTGTTCACATTTTGATTTATTTGTCAGCATTGAAAACCATGGGGTGTTCAGTCCATTTCAAGGTGATTTAAAATGAATTCATTTCAGTTTTTAAGATAAATAGAAAGACTAATATGCAATCCACTTACTGATATGCTATTGTTTCTTTTGTGAATAGCAAATATTTATAAATGTCTAATTGTGATCATAAATGTTATTTACATAGTTCAGCCTCATCTCAGATAAATAGCAATTATCCCCAGGTGTTACTCAAGTGACAGACTTCTCAGTATTTGTGTAGCTTATACACCACATGTCTTCTAGCATTACATGGCTTCTACTAGCCTTTTCAGATTTTATTAGAACTTCTTTCTGTATGCCTTGTGTCTAAACTTTTAGCCTTTTACCATCAGAGTTTCACATTTCTTCAACCATGGAGGCAAGATGCATTTATTTTTCACATGAAGCTGGAGGTAACAAAAGCCCATGAACTATTTAGACTTTGTGTCTTGCTCATCCCATTCTATACGGTAGACTAAAACAACTATATAAATGGAATGAAGAGCTCTAGCACAACCTTATTGCTATCCAGAAACCTTTTGGTGCCAGACAAAAACCATTTTATTGCCACACAGGAACTGAGGACAAAATTAATTGCCATAATATGCAGATATATTGAGATGTCTTTTGAATATGTAAATGTCTTTTTCTTGTTCCTTGTTTTTCTTTAAGTGCATTTTTATTTAGTTTTTGGTTTTATCTATAGCGATGATGAAATCTTGTAAACATAATTGATTACACAATAAATTCTTTTTTGTGTTTTCCCAGGCCTTTTCCATTTTATCAGTGATTTTTATGCTGTTTATCTGATGTCTTTTGATTTCATTTTATTGTTTGTTTGTTTGTTTGATTGATTTGTAAACTCCCTGAAATTTTTTTTTATTGTTGGGTGACATATAACTTCATAAAATAAATAATTTAAAATTGTAATAGAAATGTTGTACATTTATGCTCTGTTCACATTTGCTTTTCTCAACAGGGAGACTAAAGCCAACTGCTGAATACTGCAGTGGGGTCAGAGTAAAAGCTGAAGCCCAAGGATACACAACACTTGTAGTTAGCTATACACATGAACATATTCATCTCAGTGCCAGTATCACGATAGCTGCCCATCTTCCACTAAAAGTAAGCCTGGAGTTTCTATTTTTAGTTGGTCTTTATAAAACTCATTTTGATTCTTCAGTATGTACTGATTCAAGATAACAGGTGAATTAAGCTAAAGCATCTTAAAGATACATCCTTTTGTCAAGGATGGCAATGGATTTCACTCAGAATTAAATTAGCTTTGTTCCAGTATTCCTGAATCTTTGATGTTTTCTGCCTGGAACACTCCCTAAATTGTGCTTAGAGGCTGACGGGACTACAATATGTATAACCACTTGTAGGCATGAGCCTTTGAGATGATGTACCCTTTTCATTAATGTTTCACTAATAGCTAAATTGAATGATGTAGCATTTGATGGCTGGATGTGCCCAATCTTGTCTGATCTCGGAAGCTAAGCAGAGTCAACCTTGGTTAGTACTTGGATGGGAGACTGCCTGGGAATCAGGCTTCCTGCACTTAGCAGGGTGTTGGACTCAATGGTCTTGTAGGCCCCTTCCAACCCTATGATTCTTTGATACCAGTACCTATGTATATAGAGCCCTTCACAAAATGCTTCTTGCCTAGAATAAGCTCGAAGTACTCTATGGTAGCTCTCTGTGGTCCAGAGCACTACCTGTTACCTGCTTGCATGAATATCATATTGGTTCTAAAAGCAGATTCAGATGTTCAGAAAAAGAACCCCACATGGGAGAAACTCCATGCTTGTAAAAACTATCAGTTTAGAAAGAAAATTAAGCTAGCACTATTCCTCCTGTGGTACTAGCTTTCCACATTCAGGAACATTTTGATATAAGGGACTATTGTAATGTGCGATTAGTCTCCTGCATTCCCATCCGGTGTGAGGAGACATCCATCATGGGTTAACTCCTCCCATGCCCAGGACAAGCAAAGAACATGTGACCAGGCTTTTTGCCTGGTCCTTCCCTCTGTGGCTCCTCCCAGCCAGTTTGTTCCTGACTTCTGCCTAGGACAGAGCTTGTTGTAGTTTCTCTTTCAACAAACTCTCTACTCTCTTATCTTATTCTCTTTCCCTATTCTTTAACTTTACATACCATGGAGTTTATCTTCTCTCCTTTTCCAGTTTTTTGTTCTGTGCTTAAGAGAGAGAGAGAGAGCATTTGTTTCTTTTTCCTTCTCTTGCTTTTTTCTTCTTTTGCTACAAGATGGCTCCAACAAACAAGAAAAGCTCCAAAACTGTAAAGGAAAAAGAAAGGTCAGTAACACATATTAGAGTTGTTTGGACCCAAACTGCTGCTCATAAAGCACCTTCCCCATTCAAATCAGAAGAGTGGTTGGTCCCTGCTGCTTCAGATCACAAGGATTCTCTTTGGGGGACCTGTAGTGCCCAGGCAAAAGCCAATAGCTGTGCCTCACAAAGGATTCTATCGGGGGCCTGTAGGGTCCAGGCAAAGCCAACACCTGAGCCCCACTGATTTCAACACCATTGCTTCAATCAACCTTCATGCAATGCTGCAAATGGAGGCTGATCATGGGAGATCCCCTCCAGAGCAGGAAGATGCGGGATTGTGCATCCCCACCTCACCTAAGACTGATCTGGACATCAACTCAAAGGTCTTTGCTAGGCTGTGTAAGCCATTCTGTTTCCTCACCAAAAATAACTTCAATTTCCCCAGGCCTCTAACGCTTGCATTCTCAAGCATAGTCAGCCATCCCCAGGGAAGGAGATCCAGCAGAATGCCCATTCCTCTTCTTCAAGGCAAATTGCTAAGCAAGTCCCCCCCCTCCCCCAAGATCAGGGGACGGCCCATAGCTCAGTGGTAGACCATATGCTTTGCATGCAAAAGGTCCTGGGTTTGATTCCTGGTACCTCCAAAAGGGAAAGACCCTTCTCTGCCTGATCTCCTGGAAAGCTGCTGCCACTCATTATAAATAATCCTGAGCTAGATGGACGAATGGTCTGAATTGTCATAAAGCACCTTTTAAGACCCTTGGCTCACCACTAAAGGGAAGCATTATAAGACTAAAAGGGTTTCACGTGAGCATCTTTCAGACTCAGATTTTCCTGTTTTATTAGATGCAGTAGCACAGTTAGAAGGGGAGTAATCTGGATTCCCTAGAAGAACCATCCAGTCTAAGATTATTTAATAAGGATGACTTCCTTCCTATTCACTCCAAAGCTATGGTGTCTCTAAATATTCATTCCTTCACTCAAGAACCAGCCAAGCCCCCTCCTAGAAGTGATGCCTTGATTCCAGAGCTGAAGCCAGCTAATTGTGAGGTCCCTTCTCTTTTGTCTTTTGAAAAACTGGTTAAAGTTGAATGGAATCCCCACCCCTCCAAAGCAGGAAGGCCTCCAATCTGGCACAAAGGCATTTTCTTTACCACAGAGAATTATGGAAGAGCTTATGGTGCCCTTTGTTGATGTTCCTGTGGCGTCCTTACTCTCGGGAGCCATGGATCCTAAGGATGGGGATGCTCTACTTTAAGACTCTACTGAAAAGCACATTGAAGCAGCGTTAAGGCTCGTGAGGCCACTGTCTATATGCTTTGGGCTTCCTCCATGGCATCCTTTCTTTTCCTGTAGGGCTTCCCCTTCTTTGGGTAGAGGATATTATTAACAACAAGGAGTTGAATAGTTTCACCTTTATCTAACATGCCACACAGGATTCCATGATTTGTGCAGCACATTCTGTTGCTGCGACTGCAGTGGCAAGATGTTCACTCTGGTTAAAACACTGCAACATGGATGCTTATTCTAAGGGAAACCTAGCCACTGTTCCCTTTGTAGGGCCTCACCTCTTTGGAGAAGAGGCTCTTAAGAATATCTTACTGGCAACTAAAGACAAGAAGAAGGGTATGCTCACTTCTTCCAAGAAAGATGAAAGGAAACCTAATAGGGCCCTATGTTCCTTTTGTATTTTCAGTCCCCATTCAGCACTTCCTTTTGTCCTTGTAACTATAAGTTCTCAAAGCCTACCTGGTCCAGAGCCAGAATCAATCCTTTGTACTGGGCAGAGTAGGTCCCTCCAAGACCTACTAGCAGTTCTCACTTCTCTTCTTGCATGTGTGAGAGGAAGGCTGCAACACTTCACACATGGAAGCAGACAGCACCAGACACATGGACTCTAAACACTATTCAGCATGGATATTTTCTGGAGTTTCATTCCACTCCCAAAAGCAGGTTTCTTACCTTCCCTTTCTTTCAGGTCTGTCCACAAGCAATAGCTAATGTCCACAGCAACTGCTCATCTCCAAAAGTTAGGGGCCATAGAACCTGCCCCCCCCCTCCGAGCAACTATCACGGAGGCTCTACACCAGGGAGGTTTCTACCATAGACCTCGTGGAGGGCTTCCTCCATGCCCCCATAGCTATACAGCACAGGAGATTTCTTCACTTTGCTTACATGGGGTACCACTACCAATATAGAGCAGTGCCCTTCGTCCTGCCATCAGCACCAAGACTCTTCTCCAAGCTCATGCTGGCAGTGATAGTTCAAGGCCATCCACGTCTACCCTTACCTGGACGACCTTCTTCTGAGATCCCCATCGTTGATAAAGGACCATTCAGGTCCACAGACACGCTGTCCTGTTTCCAGGACCATGGGATCTTAATACAATTCCAACAGAGCCACCTTGAACCCTCCCAGTCCTTAATTCACTTGGGAGTGCTTCTAGACATCTCCAAGGGCATAATACTTTTAGCTCCAGACAGAATCTCCAAACTCAGTCAGGTAGCAAACCTTCAAACATGTTCAGCAGATGTTATATTTCTAGCACAAACCTTTGGGTCTCATGAGTTCTTGCATAGTGATCCTGCCATGGGCCAGATTGCACTCCAGACCCCTTCCGTGGCTCTCATTTCACACCAAAATCCTTCAGAGCTGCCACATCATGATCACCATACTTCACTCAGTCAGAACATCCGTGCTCTGGTGAAAACTGACATGAAAGGGCACACCCTTTCAAGAGCCACACTGTATAACTGTGATGACTGCCAGCCTGGAGGGGTGGGGCTCAGCTCATTGCTAGGGCTGGATCTCTGGCTTCTCAAAGTCAAGCACCACAACTGGTTGGCAGTTCAGTCAGTTGGATGAGGTATACTGCATTCAGTTGGGCGAGGTATACTTATGCTGAGAACTGCCTTACTGCTATTTAATTATTTAGTTGTATTCCTTTAGCTACAGTTCACAACCTTTCATCCATACCCTTCCTCATTTCAAGAATTCTAAGCTTATATTTAAAATAATTTATATCCTATTTGTCCTCCATTAGCAGATCAGAGTATCATAGCCTAGAACAGTAAAACAATAATATTAACAAGCAACAGCAAACAGCAAAACAGCAGCTCAAGATATCTGGAAGGGATCTACATTTATATCCTTATAAACATAAGACTAATGTGAGAGAACTGTTTGATATGCTGTTCTGATGAGATGATTTTTAGTATTGTGGATGGTTTACAATATTTTAATCAGTAAAATATTTTTCTTTCTAGACTGTTGATCCTGTTTCTGCTGCCTTGGTAACTTTGGGCTCCTCCAAAGATATACTGTTTGAAGGCGGACCCAGGCCATGGGTTCAAGAGCCATCCAGTTTCTTCAGGAACGTCAGTACTGAAGAGCCAGAGAATGTTGGTTTATTGTTGCTAGGACCACCTACAAGTAGGAATCCTTTCCAGCACTGGGTTAGAGCATCTTGCAGAGCCCTGGGGGAACAAGTGAGTGAGACAGATGCATATGATTTCTTTCGTTGGACTCTGAGCCACAATAATTGAGAGAAACTATTTTAGCTGACAGCTAAGGAAATTAGGTTTCAAAGGGTTATGCTTAGAAACTTGAATGCTTTAGGGTGCAATCCTATGCATGTTTAGACAGAGAAAAGTCATACAACTCCCAGCATTGCTGGCTGGGCCATGCTGGGAGTTGTAGGCCTTTTCTCTGTCTAAACATGCATAGGATTGCACCCTAAAGTAGCCGCTGTCTTTATGTATTCTGATGCATCTGAGGACACTCCTGAGAATTAAGCATTCTTAAATAATATTAAGTAATACAAGTGCTTTTTCACAGGACATATATCATAGAAGGTGTTAATAGCTTTAACAGCTCAGTGTATTTCCTGTGTACAAGACCATTGCTTGTTATTTATTTTTTATATTTATTTATTACATTTATATCCCACCTTTTTTTCCTCCTTAAGGAACCCGAGGTGGCATACATAATCCTCCTCCTCCATTTTATCCCCACAAACCCTGTGAGGTGGGTTGGGATGAGTCTGTGACTGGCCCAGCGTCACCCAGAGAGCTTCCATGGCCAAGTGGGGACTAGAACCTGGATCTCCCGACTCCCAATCCAACACTCTAGCCACTTTGTGCATTGAAACACAGAGTGCATTGAACTTGCTTTTTCCCTTTAACGGCTATTTTTCAGATTTTTTTTTGTCAAAGTTCTACAGATACAGTTGGAAAGCAATAGAAAAGATAAATGATAAACCATCTTGAGGTTACTAGAAATTTACAGATACATCATGTAATTATAAGTACAGTTACAAATAGGAGCAAAACAAATCATTCATGTCCACCTAAGTATCTCAGCAGTTCAACTCATACTGTTTGACCATATTAGATCTTTTGGAGTATACTCAATTGCAGGAGCATCTCAGGGTTTTAATGCTCCTCATAAAATACTATGTACTTGCATATCTGTTTAGGTGAAGGTAACCTAATGTCCATGCTCAAATGCAGCCAGGTGTGTTCATAAACAATAATACTTCCTTGTGAGTGATTATTTGAGCACACAATTTGTCTTTAATTGAATTACATGGAAAGGTATACTAAATGATAACTATTAGTTCTGACATCATGCACAGTCCAACAAGTACTCATTGTGCTGAGTTATGCATGGATCTCCTGTACAAGCAACACTGAAATCAATGGATGTTGTGCAGCAGCAGCAACACTTGGAAGATTGCTCCCATAGTACTCATATAATCTACAATGATTTGAAATGTGCTGTAGGCTGGTAT
This sequence comes from Heloderma suspectum, assembly GCF_057233095.1. Taxonomy (NCBI): domain Eukaryota; kingdom Metazoa; phylum Chordata; class Lepidosauria; order Squamata; family Helodermatidae; genus Heloderma; species Heloderma suspectum. The sequence continues at coordinate 294,052,690 of NC_139459.1, read as the reverse complement.
CTTTATTGTATAGGAATATCACTTATGTCAGGGAAGAAAGAAAGTGGGGATTAAAACATAAATTAATGACTCTTAAAGCAGACATCTGTATGTGTATGCAATGTGTACATTATGGACCTCTGTTTTCTTGGAGAAAGAAAGAGATCTCTGCCATCTGTTTCAAAATCTTGAATGCTTAATTTTCATTTTGCCCTGGTAAGTTGGATCAAATAGCTATAAACAATGAGAGGTTGTGCTTTGATAATGGACTGGAACTGCTTCTGAAAATAAATGTCAAAATGATACATCTTTATCTGTCAGGAGTGCAGGCTATTATTGGAACATAAACTCGTGGTGGCTTAATGTTTCTTCTTTGAACTATGGAGAAAAAGGCAGTTTGCATTAGACTATGTGTATCCACCAAATAAGCACTCCTAAACATAGCTTCCCCTTCCCCTTCCCCATTCTCATTTCATTTATTTTCTCATATCTGTATGCAGGTAGTTTCATTAACAATTGGAAACAAGCCCACTGTTACTAATCCTTTTCCAGCTGTTGAAGGTGCTGTTATGAAGTTGATCTGTGCCACTCCCTCTCGACTCACTTTGGCACCTCTATATGCAAGTCCTGAGCTAGGTATCTCCTGTCCTTTTGTTCACCAAAACAAGCAAGGGGTAAGTGTAAAGAATGATGATAGAGCACCCACCTCTGATTCTGGTAGTTAGGTACCCTGTAGATATCTACAGAAGTACCTTAGGAGCTGCTTTTCTATGACTTCAACCCACAATGCTGCTGAAATATTTAAAGGTCCAACAATTTAGACTGCTGGTTGAGAACATGGCTTGCCTTTGGTTCTACAGATAAATATTCGAAGGCTATCTTTTCCTGTTTATAAATAAAAATTATTTAACTTCCAGGTGCCTATCTCAAATTATCGCAATCCAGTATTGGAGCTGGAGGTTTATGATCAACAGGGGCATAAATTTGACAATTTTAGTTCCCTTAATATTATGTGGGAATCAACAAAATATTCATTAGCCAGCATAGAGGCCAATATGCCAATGGAGCTGTCTCTGAGAGATCATGGAAGCAGTCAAAAGAAAATGCAAGGTACTGTTCCAATACATTATGTATTCAGCTTGTTTGGGTGAACTGGTTATACTTGGTGTGCTGGGTCCCAAAACTCTGCTTGCCATATGATTTTTTTTCTTCCTGGGGTGAGTTTGATGTTGGCTTATTTGTTTTTGTTTTTGATCCCAAGAAACGTTTTGGAAGGGAATGTAATATTTTTCTTAATAAAATCTGTTGAGGTTTTTTAAGGTTTGTTAAGGATATATCAAACAAAAGGACAGGGAAAATATACACATGTAACTTCAAAGACCAGTTAATCTCCATGTTCATCTATGTTGATGATTAATCAGTTAGTAAATGCTGCTTTTTCAGTTTTGTCTGTCCATTTTTCTTAGGTTTACAAACTGTTTTAGTTCATCATAAACCTGGAACAACAACTATATCTGCTAGTGCAATTGGATATCAGCATGTTCATTTGTTCGCCAATGAAGTGAATAAACCGGTAATGCAATTTTCTTCCAGATTTTCCTATCATACTCTAGTGAGATATATTTGCTGTTGCCATTTCCTTAGTATATTTTAGTACATTTTAGTAGCTTTTTAAAATGTTTGACTTATTTATTTATTTATCTTATTTAGTACATTTCTAATCTGCCCAATAACCAATGTTCTCTGGGCAGATTACAAGCAGTTAAAAATCTAGAATGCCATTTTAAAAAATTAAAAATATAAAATACAATACACATTATTTATTTATTTATTTATTTATTTATTTCATTTCTATACCGCCCAATAGCCGAAGCTTTAACACATATTTAAAAGAGTAAAATGCAAGACACTTGCAGACACTTAAGGGCAAGACAGAACCACTTCGATGCTTTTTTTCTAGCATCGAAGGTGCCATTCCTCTCCTTTTACTTTTAGTACCAAAGTTGACTATTATGCACTCTTTTTCAATCTCTGAATGCAGGTTTCACACACAAAAATATTGAGCCTGTGCTTTCACTTATCTGAAAAGTGACCTTCTGTGCCTTTAATATGAAACATTAGTAATGCAGATGTCACTGGAAAGGAAATATAGTTATGATTTCACTGGGGAAAAGAATGAGTATTTTAACTTGTGCAGTTCCAAAACACAATATCATAATCCAGAAAGCTTCAATAGGTTCAGCAAAATGCTTCCATGAGTCCAATGGTACTTTGCGGTTATTTTTAGCTTTTTCTCCTACCCCACCTCCACAAAATCCATGCCATATCACAAATTGCTTTTGAAATTGCCCTGCATTTCTTAGCTGTTTGTTATGGGCTAGGTTACTTACAATACTTTAAAATATAAACCATTTCAAATAAAATGGGTGGGGATTTAACAGGCAAGCAGAATAATTCAGTAATTCCGTTTACACGTCTTTCTACATGTATATGGAGCAGCACAGAAGTTTGAATTTTAACATCAAGAATAAAGCTTTCTGTAGAACTAAGTCAAAGTATAGAATTTGCTGCCTAAGTGGTGGGGTTGCAGCTTTAAGCAATATCATATTTTTCATGTATTTGCAAATTGCCTCAACTTTGGGGATAATGTGGCCATTCAAACTAAACTGTAGATTATAATTGAATTGTATTAAAACAAATTGTATCTATGGCCTTGTAATCCAATTGCATGTGGAAAACTGCTATAAATTGTTGAGTTCAGGAAACTGTCAGTGGCTTTAGTTAGTGACCAACATAGACTAGCTACTTAGAAATAGTGATTCTTGGAGGGCAGAGTTTTGTTTCACTACCCAAAACTTTCATTTCTTGAAAACATGTAGACATAAGTTAATGGATTGTGCTGACTTAAAGAGGCCCGTATCATGAGTGTCAGTTACAGGGATAGATCCTGGGAACGTTTGCTTGCAAAGAATGTACTCCACTGAGTTACAGCCCTTCCTATAGCTTGTGTGTGCAAACACAATGGGGCTGTTTGGACCTTTTAATTTTATTTATTTAATGAATGTGTACACTACCCTTCATTAAGTATTTCCAGGAAGTTTTCACAAAAGTGTCTGTATTCTATTTGGTGTGAAGTAATTTTTATTTTTATTTTTTAATGGAAAAATCAGTTTTTGACAAGGTACGATTTTCTACATAAAAATATTAATTAACTTAGATGGGCAGTTGTCCAATTCCAGTAATGCAGGAGCATTTCAAACAATGTGCATATTACAAAAGTATGCTTGACTGTTCCAAATGTGTTGTTTATTCAATAAAAGCAAGCAAACAGGAATATCAAATATAACTTCTCCAGGAATCTACCTGATTTAATAACTGATCCTTCTTGCAGAGAATGCAGGTTGGTCATTACAGCCGCAGCTCTTATGGCTCAAACATATGAGTCAATGTGGTTTACCCATGCATAATTAATGGCAGGATTGCACGCTATGGATCCTCTTCTAGATTAAGGGAATATCATCTTCATCACCATATTAGTAACATTCACTGACCTCTAGGACTTTACAATGTCATAGATACTGAGAGAGGAGAAGGAAAGGAAAGACGGTAGGCAATATGAGAATGTGGAACTAATGTGAGGAATTTATGAAGTCTAATTTCCTTTAAAGCTTAAATAGGAAACACAATTAGATTTTATTTTAAGTTACATTATTGAAACATGGGCCAAAGAATAGGCTTATATGCTGAGGTATACTAAAATACGTTAGCACTCCATAATAGTTTCATAAATATTCATTCATTTTGTGAAAACGAGAGAAATCCAGAGATGGCGAGCTAGTTATCAGACCTATATCTACTACTTCACTTCCTCTTTCACAGTCTGTTTGCCTATCTGTATATAACGTTGTTCCAAAGTCTTTTCCCATATGATGTTGGGCTGGAAATTTCATGTTACCATTTCTTGTTGTCTCCATTATTTCTTGCAGTATGAGCCTCTTATACCTGTGACTGCAGCTACTGATCTAATACTTGTGGAAGATGTCAAAGTGAGTCCTAAAGAAGTGACAATCTATAATCACCAGTCTATCCAGGTAAAGGGGCTACCTTTTCATATTATTTTAAGTAGTCTGCATGAAAATGTAAATTATATAATATGTACTTTTCTTGGCAGGCTGAACTGCTCATTAAGGAAGGCTCTGGATATTTTTTCATTAACACCAGTGTTGTCAACATTGTAAAAGTGGATTATGAAGAATCTCAAGGCATTGCTGTAGTAAGTACCATAATGCAACCCTTTTCTGCTCTCTTTAGGGAAAAAATATTAAATAGTAATCATTGTAAAATAGATTGGGGAAAGCCTTAAATCACACTCATTAACTTTAATGAAGTAAACTCAGCATTTACAATGAGATAACTAGTGTACCTATGTTTGCTCCATGGAAACTATGGGAAGAGTCCACCAGGAACATCTCCTAAACAAATCTAATTGGAATGAATAGGTGAAATGCAAGGCCCTGTGCCTACTGATTGGTACTCCATACTACCTGGGACTAGGCCCCAGGCACTTTAAAAAGAAGGAAATCAAAACCTGTCAGCCAGTGTGAAGTGCCTGGGTAATATATATAAGCCCTTCTCTCTTTGTAGTGAACTCTGACTTAGTCCCATCTCAGTCCTGAAAAAATCCTCCCCAGGTCAATTCAGGCTATGTTATTAAATTCAACAAAAGAACATTCCTCCTGTTCTATATGAATATTTCATTACTGGATGAATGAGTCAACAATACATCTCTCCTTCTAACTGTGTGAGTTTTCAACAATATGTTAAAAGCATTATTTAGCCATAATACTGAATAAAACGAATTCCTAAAATTTAGACAAAAACAAAAAGTCTTGGAAGATGTAGAATAATACAGTACTTGGAAATTAATTAGGTCAGTTGCAGCACCTTTATTCAAGCAAGACCGCAACCAAGGGAAGATCACTTTGGCCCCAGCTGAATAAATACCTCTTAACAACTCACCGCTTTGTTCTGGCATTTTCAAACTCATCTCCCTTCTCTACCTTTTTCTTCTACTCGCCTTCTCTTGTGTGTCTTCTCTTTTAGTTGTAAGCCTAAAGACAAGGCCTGTGTCTCTCTCCTTTTTTTATTGAACTGTTTGGGCAGACATTATTTGTCTGAAAAGTGAGATAAAATATTATTTAAAAAATAAATAGGCAATCAGGTTGATCCATACTTCATCTGATGTTCTTTGGCTTTCATTAGTAAAAATATGAACCTTTTATGAAGTGTCACACTTCAGCATGATATATGTGCTTTGCCAGTTTATAAAGAAATGGCTGTGCTCATATGTTGTGACAGCTGAAGCTAAAGGAAATGGGTTGATGATATTACAGAAAATTAAAGTACCTTGCAAAGTATAACAAACTACTGTTTAATCACTATGGTATTCTCTGAAATGCTAAATTGTTCTTCATGAAGGTAAGGTGCCATCAAGTCATACAGAGTCATTAAGTCAAATTCTCATTGCTGCAGATGTGTTGGTTTTTTCCCCTTTAGATTTTGTCTTCATTGTCTTTTTATAATATCTTCTTTTTACAAATGGTCCTTTCTCTCCATGATTTGTGCTTTGTTTTTGTTGTACTGATTCCAGAGGGGAGAATATAGGTCTAGAGGCTTCCTGCTGCATTAGGGTCTATTAATGTACTTGCTACCTATAGGCCGTTTGCACTAACTCAATGACATGAGACTGCTGAAATTTATTTTAGAGCTTTACTTGGAAAGGGCAGCTTATCCTTCAGTGGAAAAACATATTTTTACATCTTAGTACAATTCTCTTTTGTCCGGGATATCAGTGTCCTATTTGTTGTTTGCTCTAAGAACAATTCCTTCCATTTTAAATAAAATTAAAAAGCCAATTAAGAACTGCGTTTTGTACATTCTTCTCTTCTGGTGTTTTAGGTATATCCATTACATCCAGGGTCAGTGTCTATAATGATTCAGGACTTGTGCCTTGTTTCTACTACTCTTGCCAAAGCTGAGGTATATGTTTCTGATATAGAAGAACTATATGTTGGTGTTGTTGACAAGGTTCGTATTCATTTCTAAGTAACTATATTATTGGCTATAAGATATTGTCTTCAAGTAAATAGGCCTCTTTAGGGTTCATTCATTACAGGTGATCCTGGAAACTAACTTATAGAGAGCTAGTATAAAATACTTGCCAAGAAACCAAGCTGTAAACTCAGTAGGTGGCCATAGACAAGCAACTATTTCTCAACCTTCTCTGCAATATGAAAGAATAATACTGTGACCTTCCTTGCAGGTTTGTTCTGAGGTTACTGAAATAATGGCCTTATTTGTATGTGAGGCTAAGACATAGTTCAGTGTTGTATCTGAAGGTAGCCATTGTATATGAAGTGCTTTTAACACTCTAATACAGGAGATCTCCAGTGGTGCCCATGAAGCTCGCCACTCCCTGCTGCCTTCAAAAAATTATTTTTAATTTTTAAAAACTTGGAAAACATTAGGGCTCCAGGTTCTCCTTCTTGTTCCTGAATCTGCTACTGTTTGGCGGGAGGGAGTGGAGGATCGAGTGGCTTCCTGGCCTCACCCAATCTTCTTTCATCCATGCAGGCATTTCCCCTTTGCTCTTTCTCTTATCTCTCTACTCCTAGCCTCTAGCCTTGCTATTTCTCTCCACCCAGTCCTTTTCCTTGCTATTTCTCTCCCTTATCCATCCCTACCCTTCTTTCTCTCCCTTCCTGGGCCCTAGCCTTGCTCTTTCTCTTCCCCCACATCTTTACCTCACTGTTTCTCCCCCATCCTGGCCTCTAGTCTTGCTCTTTCTCTCCCTTCTACCCTTTGCCATGCTGTTTTCCCTCCCTTTCAGCCTATAGCCTCACTATTCCTCTCCCCCACCACCACCTCTATTGACTGGCCAGGTTCCCACTAGCCACATCCTCCATGGGAGTCATTTTGTGGTGGTGCCCACAGCAGTTTCTCACATTTGCTAGTGTGCCCACAGGCCCAAAAAGTTTGGGGACCCCTGCAGTGTGCTATATAAATGTGTATCTCTTTTTCCACCCTAAACTGGGATAGCATACAATTGTATGGACTGTTTCTAGAGCTCCCAATGTTCTTGGTCACAGCTTACCCAAAGGGAGGACTGATTGAAGTGGAGCCTCTGAGCAACATTCCCATCAAGCCAGTTGGAGATTTCTGAGGCTCCCCCAGAAGTTCTTGTGGTTAGGGGCATCCTTGCTAATCTTACACCCAGTAGAACTGGGTTTCAACCAAACCACTGCTCTGTGAGCTCCAAGTGGGGCGGAAATCATTTTCTGCCTCAAAAGTCTGTAGCCATAGACTAGTCCACCAGAAATCCCATTGATAATGGGAGAGGTTAGCTGTTCCAAGCACGAACTGCTTTGAGGCAAGCATGGCTTCAAACTATCACTTCTGGGGAACAATGAGAACAGCTTTACATTTATTGTGACCATGCTACTAACTCTGGTCCAGCATTACTAGCTTGATTACAGTATTAATTAATTAAGATGTTGATAAACTGGGGGTATTGTTTCAGAGGAAATGTGAATATCTGTAAACAAATGCATTGCAGGTAGAAATTGGCAAAAAGGTTAATGCTTATGTCAGAGTGCTGGATGCTTCCAAGAAATACTTTCCAGCTAAATACTTTCACTTCATGGACTTAAACCTAAAGGCAGCATCTCAGATTATTTCCTTGAAGTAAGTGCTATTTTAGTTGTACTCTCTTATAGGCAGAAGAAACAAAAGAAATACTGTAAAGAATTTGCAGAGAGGTCATAATAATAGTGTACATTCAGAGAGAAAAAATAGTAATATTTTACAGTGGGTTTGAAAGATTATGGTGTTAAAAGTTGCTGCATGGTTTTTATTTATTTCTACATGTATGTGTTTATTTTCTGTTAAAAATATTCAAGGCAACCTAGAAGCTGCTAAAACCAGCAACTAGTAAAATCAAAACAACAAATAATAAAATATATTCCTGTGAAATAGTTATGCTACTGTTAAAAGTACCATAACGCTATGATTAAAGTGTATCAGTGTTCATCCACTGCTTACGGAAAGGCTAAACAAAATAATAACATCTTTCCTTGCCAGCAGAAAGTGGGAACAAGGTGGGCCTTACTAGGGAAGGAGTTTCAAAACCGGGATGCCACTCCTGAGAAAGCCCTATCTAACTTCTGTAAGGGTACAATCCTATGCTGGGAGTTGTAGGACTTTTTTCTGTCTAAACACGCATAGGATTGCACCCTAAGTGAAGAAACATTGAAGCCACTTGATTCTTTCCATTTTGACTAAGTAGGGAGGGAAATGGTCTAGCCTTTTTGTGGAAGCTATAAAACAAGGGGGCATGATCAAGTGCAGGTCATTTTTTTAGCTGTTCATCTTATGTGACTAGACAGCTATTGCACTGGGCTCTGCCCTGGATCTATCAGGCTTTTCTGTCTAGGCCCACCTATGATTTCACAGCTTCTCACCTTGTCAACTCCTCCTGAATCCGTTGTGGGTTCTGCCCGTTACGCCCCTTCCAGCTAACATGTTTTTATTTCAAAAGTTGCTGACATTATGGTTAAGCCTCTTGTTAAGTAAAATCATTTAGCCAGAGCCTTCAGGATCTTAAACATTCACGAAATTATGGCCTCAGTCCTGAACTAATGAATTCTGAAGAGCAGAAATAGCTGGGGAGACTTGTCATAGCAATCAGTTGGCTATAATCCAATCTTATTGCCATATTTATAAAATCAGTAAATTTGGATTGGCATGCTAAACCCTATAAATGTCTTATATACAATTTTCCAAACTATCTTCTCTCTCTCTCTCTCTCTTTCTTTCTTATGTATTATTGCTGAGCATGCTGGTTTTTGATGGTGTTACTTACTGTGATACCAATGTTTCATCCTTGATTAAAGCTACTTAAACTTTAGTCAGTATCTCTGCTTTTCAGTTCAGGCGGTTGTATATTATTCCACTATTAGCATGCAACTTCTAGGGGTGCAAGACTAGATCCCTGGTACAGAAAGTCTATTTATTCATGTTTACCTAAACCAGTTTGTCTAATTAATGTATTTTCTTATTGCAGACCTCTCAGCGAAGTGTCTGATGAACACACTGCTGTTTTTCTAGTTCATGGCGTGGCCATAGGTCAAACCAGTCTTACAGCAGTTGTCACTGACAGATACGGAGAGAGAATCAATTCAGCCCCACAGCAGATCGAAGTAAACCTTTTCATTGTTAATAGATAATGCTTTCTGGATTACTTACTATGATGGGGCTGTCTGTAGTGTAAAAGAACTCATCCTTCAAAATGATTAACATTTCTGAAAACAGTGTTATCATTTTTAATGGCTGAGCATCAATATCAGTAAGCCAAAGAATGGGCTTGGTCGTTCTTTCTAGGTACTCAGCTTGCTGAAGTCAGGAAATGTATTATTAATCATTTAGCAGCAATAGCAATCTAGGTACTACAGAGAGGCAGCACAAACCTCGTAGAGCGATTGTCTTTTGTTTTGTGTTTTTTAAAGACTTACCAAAGGCACAAAGACATGGGGAGAGATAGGGCTTGATTGGGGGAAGGCAAGCATTTTACACAGGAAGATATGAAAGAGGCAACTGTTATGGGAAGAAGCTGAGTATTAATAAGGGAGGTCCAGTGAAATTGCTGAAGCTTCAAAGTTATAACATTACGAAACTGGGGGAAAGGCCAGGCCACATGTTCAACAAAGAAAAGGAAGCAGATTGTGGAATTGACAGACTGTAGCCACAAAGAAGTGAAAAAACTACTAAATTGCATTTCAGTGAGAAAAAATGGAAGGGAAGGGTGGGGAGAGGGGAATGAGAGTGGCATGTATCAGAAAAGAGGCCACACCTCCATAGCATTCATCACCACAGGGAATGGTGAAAGAGGCATAATAAGGAGACAAAAGCCAAATGTCAGAAGGTGGAGCACGCAGGAAGTGGCAAGACACTGTGAGTGTTATGTTCAAGACATAGTAGACATTACAGATATTGAAGAAGGAGAGAATACATGAAAGGGAAAGCAGTACAAAAAGAGAATTTGGACAGGCAGAACAAGAACAAAACACTGAGCTGAAAATTGTTATGTAATCCCTGAAGAGTGGAATGTTATAAATAGATATTAATGTAGATATATAGTAATGCTTGTCCTTTCACTCCTAGGTCTTTCCTCCTTTTAGACTGATACCAAGAAAAGTCACCTTGCTGATAGGTGCAGCAATTCAAGTGAGCTGTTTTTAAGATTATTGTGCCAACCTAATTCCTTCCTAGAAAACAATTACTGTAAATTAATAGGTAGAAATTGTAATCTTATTTCTGGATCTCATTATGGCTTTGCATTTACCTTATATATTGTCATGAACTGTACAGTCAATGGACGGCAACCTCTTGCTCATAATTCCACAGTGCAGTAAGTTATAACTAAAATAGGGAAGTCTTCCTGGCAACCAGTTCCAGGCTCCTCAACTGCCTAGATCCCACAAAGTCCAAACTTGAGAAGCAATCTTTTGTATTATCCTGGCAAGCATTTAGTTACCAAAGACTTTTTAAAAATGCTTCTTGTAAAGGAAGATTTTTTCTAATCCTTAAGGTTGCAATCCTATACCTGGGAGTAAGCCTATCAAACTCACTGGGACTTAGTTCTGAATAGACATGCATAGAATTGTACTGTAAAGTGCTTTTTTAATGATAAATCTTTCAATTATGCAAGCTTCCTTGAATCTTCAAGCATATGGTGAATTAAACATCCGAAGAAATAAAAGAAAAATATATGCAGGTGCACTCAAGCTCACCTTTCAACACATCACAGAGAATAATTAGTTGATATGCTTGGCAACCCACATGTGGGGGGTTTGGGGGAGGGGGCTTGAGAAGAAAGAGCTAATAAATGCTTTTGAATTACTCTGGCATGCTGAACTTCAAGAAGCAAGGCTGTGTCTGTGTGTGTGATTAAGATATGACTAGGTTGTGGCCAGTTCCTCTATAATCTTTTAGTAGAGGGGAAGCTAGGATATGTTGTATCCCTGATGACTGTTAGTAATTTATTTTCCTTTAAATAACTAATCACAGATTATCTCTGAGGGAGGACCACAGCCTCAGTCTAACATAATCTTCTCCATCGGTGATACCAATATTGCCTCTGTGAACAGCGGAGGCCTGATAACAGGCATGGCAGCTGGCAACAGTACTCTTACAGGGATGGTTCAAGCTGTTAATGCAGAGACTGGCAAAGTTGTGGTCGTATCGCAGGTAACTTTATGATGTGTGCACACTTTATAATCCTGAGTTAGACCTTGAGCTTATTTTCTTCTTGTTTAAAAGTTTGTATAAGTACAATTTGTCACTTTGAACCAAAGGAGGAATTTTCATGCTTAGGCTTTGCCAGAGTAATGGGTCTTACAGAGCAATCCAGACTGGGGCTGGGGAGGAGGGGAATGGCGGATCTACCACTGCATTCTGAGCCCTGCTGGCTTGCACCAGCCAGGGCAGAAGGTGGGGGCGTAGTTTTCATGAGCGGGGGGAGGGGTTGTATTTTTCAGTATGCCAGCTACATTGCTTTTTCACTTTTACTGTACAATAAGCACAGGGGCCCAGTCTAAATTGGGACTGTAGAGTATGGGTAGGGAGTCTTTAACACTTCCCTCCCCCCTCCCTGTTTATGGGCCCCATCCATATTAGTCACCCCATGCAGGCAGTTTCTTTTGCAAGATAATGATCCAAAAAGCAAATGGATCACTATTTTGCAACACAAAATTGACAACAAATCCCATCATCCCTGTCCATTGGCCATCCCAGCAGGGACTAATGGGAGTTGGAGTTCATCAACATCTGGAAGTCCAGGAGTCCCCCACCCCTGCTTTAGAGATGATCAAACTGCAGCCTTAAGAGCTGCTTTATATGATTACTGCAATGAATTACACATGGGACTGTCTTTGGAAACTATTTGGAAACTTCAGCTGGTTCAAAAAAAGAGTAGCAAGCTCATTCATGGGAATTAGTAGATCTGATCTGCATTGGCTCCCTTTCTGTTTCCAGGCCCAATTCAAATTGCTGGGATTAACCTTTAAAGCTCTAAGGGCATAATCCTATGGACTGTGCCCTTGCTGCTCAGAATCCTCCAAACTCAGAGACTTCTGAGATTCCTATGCCCCCCTGGGCTGAAGCTGGGAGGGCAGGTGGCACGGCAGAGGTGATCTTCACCTCCCCGTCCTCCAGTCTCCTGTATTTTCACTGGACAGGCTTTTCACCATGTCTAGCAAGAGCACTTCAGAGGAGGAGGGAAGGAGGATGAAGGAGGTTCAATATAAATCATATCCTGGCCTGTCAAGTCTCCTCCCCACTCACCAGAATGCCCCTTTCCCCCCTCTCCAAGGTCAATTTTCTGACCTCGGAGAGGCAGCCATGCCAGCCACAGTCAGGGTCGGATCTTTGATTCCCCCTTCCAAGGTCAGAGCACTGTCTCTGGGTTTTTTAAGCCATCTGAAGGGGTTTTCTGAGCCATCCTATGGCCCCTGAGATACTTGCCCAGGGACCATAAGATTGCTCTCGGAGCGAACAGTCCTATGACCACTAGACAGCGGCTAGATGGCCATAGGATATGTTGTTTTCCAGGAACCGACCTCCCCCCACTTCCGCGCTGCTTCCAAGGCAGCGTGGAACAGCCCCGTCCTCCGTGCTCACAACAGGAGCACAGAGCACCTGAAAAGGGGTGTGGCTGGGGGCGGGAAAGGCGTAACTGCCTGTATGACACATCCTATGTGTCGTACAGCAGCCTCCTTCCCCACTCTGTCCTCCTGCAGCTAGGCAGCCACAATCGGCTCTCTAGCCAAAAATGCAGGGCAGGAGGAGCGCAGAGGGAATGATCCCCTCCATGCTTCTCCTGCCCTGCTTATAGGCGGTTGCCTCCAAGCTGCCTATCTCAACAGGATTGCACCCTAAATGGCTTAGGGCCAGGCTGCTTGAACATTCTCATCCTCCCATATATATATCTGCCCAGTCCTTAAGATCTTCAGGCCCTTCTCCAGGTGCCCATTCCAGATGAGGTGAGAGGCGGGGTTACTAGGGAGAGGGACTTTTCAATAGTAGCACCTTGGTTATTTTCCCAGGCATTTTAGATTCCCTATGCTGCTTTTAGGCTGGTTTTTAAGACTAATTTTAAACTGGCTCTTGATGGTTTTATCTTGGTTGTATTAATTCATATTTATTTGTTAGTTGATTTATAAAATACATTATCTACGAGACATATACATACAATATAAAGCAGAATTAAAACAATAAAATACACCAGTAACAATAAGATCCCAAATCAGCACCATATTGTAAAATTGTTTTTAATATATGTTTTGATGTTATGATTATGTTTATATTTTATTGATTCACAGTTTTTGTAGGTTTCTGTGTTGCTTTCATAATGTGCTGGGGGTTTGTTTGTCTTGTAATCTTTTTGTTCCTTACTTATCCAAAGAAATATGCTCTCTTTGTCTTATCACTTTTCATCATTGCCATTCACTACTTCTCACCCTAGAATCTGAGCAGAGACAGTATCCGCTGCTGCCCGTCCATCAGCAGGGCCCACCACCACTTCCATTCCATGAGCAGCCAGCCCTGCTGATTCCCTCCTGCAAGCGTTTCCTGCCACTTAGTTAGCTTTATACGTTGATGTGATTATTATTCATAGTGGCTTACATTATAAACTATGCATAGGGTACAATATGCACATTTTTAAAAAATGAGCTCCTGTCTTATAATTCATGAAATGATGTGCTTATAGATTTCTTTCAACTCAAGAACATCCCTGTGCGTCATATTTATTCCGATCTCAGACGTAGAGCAGAGGCTGAATGACAGGGAGTTTGAACAAAGTCATCCAGTGATTGATTCCATGGCTGTGTTAGGATTTGATCCAACCCAAAGCCTGATATCAATTTTATATTGTCTCAAATTAAGAATCCAACTTCTACATGGCACTCTTTTGTCCCATAAATACTGTTTGCTATTATTTTATGGTGAGCACTAATTAAAAAGCCTATATAAGACTGTGCTCCTGAAGCTGATATCCAGCCTTAATGTGTCCTTTTATAACAACGAATCTAAATCCTGTTCTGTTGATGTATTGCTTTCCTTGGCTAGGTTCTGATGTGTCATTTATAGACAAGCACTTCATATTGAGCTGACTTTGATCTGTCATTGGGTTTTTATAGTGTCCTGATTTATATATCACATCTGTAGTTTCATCCGTTCTGTTGGCATATCTCAGTTAAGCTTAAATTGTTCTGAAAACTTGTTTACTGTTTTTAACTCAACGGGGAAGAAGAGCACTCAAAAATTAATAGGATTCACAGTAAGACTATCTGATTGTCCATTGAATCAGATGGAAAATTATGCAAAAACAAATATTATAAAGATTTGGACAACTATCCTTCCTTCCAGTGGCAGGTTGTGTGAGTTTTATTTTGAAACTGGAATATCAGTGCTTGATGGATGTAGATTTTGAGTATATATAAACCACTTACAGATGTCAAACCAGTATACACATATAATTCTGTCTGATGTTTTCAACTCATCCCTTGTGTTTATGTCATTTTAGTAGTTTGCTGTCTCACACATTTACTAATTTTCCATATATTTGTATTAACTTTTTGATTGTATTGATCATGCTGTTAGTTGCCTTGAGTACCTCCTATTGAGGCAGAAAAGCAGGATAGAAATATCTTAACATTCATCACTCCTTTTAATAACAAACTGAGGTGGTGAATGCCTACAGAAATGGAACCAAAACGCTGCTACTGAGAAACAAGAGCAATGTATCAGCTTACTCAGGGGGACCCTAAGTTTTATAGAAGCACAATCAAACTTTAAAAAACAATAACCTAAGAGAGGGGAGGATCCAAAAATAGCACCATGAGGAATGAGCCTGCTCAGTGACCACAGAACGTTGAAAAGGAAAAATGGAAAACTAGGGGAATCTCCTGCTTGGAGGGAAGGGCTGGCTAGAATCCTGAGCAGCGGCACTGCTGTTAGGAGAGCTGATACACTGGAACATGCTGCAACAAGTCCTCCTTGTTCTCTCTAATAGCCAGTTCAGGTGGTGGAATGCCTATCAGTCTGGAAGCAAAACAGCATTACCCAAAAATAAAGTAGCTGTTTCTACTTGTTCAGGGGATTCTCTAGTTGTGTAGAAGCATGTACCTTTGTAAATTAGAGAAATAAAATGTGAAAAACCCCAAACAATTTAACAAGAGCCTGTGAGCCTCCAGGATGTATGAAATGTTAAAATGACAGTTAAGAGAGAGAGTGGGTATGTGAGAATGAGTGAGTAAGGAGTGGGGAAGAAGAGGAAGTAGGCCTGCTCAAGCCCATAACAACATATGGGGGACTTCAATTTCCCCGATATTTGTTGGGAGACAAATTCTGCAAAACATGGCCCCTCCAGGAAATTCCTGACTTGTGTGGCGAATAACTTCCTCCTACAGAAAGTAGAGGAAGGAACTAGAGGATCGGCTATCCTTGACTTGATCCTAACCAACAGAGATGACTTAGTGGGTAAAGTAGCAGTTACAGGAACTCTGGGGGAAAGCGACCATGTTGTACTTGAGTTCTTGGTTCTAAGGGAAGCAAAAGCCGAGTGTAGTCAAACACGTACCCTGGATTTTAGGAAAGCTGATTTTAATAAACTCGGAACAATGATCAGTAAGGTCCCATGGCAAGTGACGCTAACGAGAAAAGGAGTCAAGATGGGTGGGAGCTTTTAAAAAAGGAAATTCTCAAGGCACAATCACAAACAATTCCAACAAGAAGAAAAGGTGGAAGACAACAGAAGAAGCCAATGTGGCTTCACAAAAAGCTTAGGGATGACCTGAAAACAAAAAAGGACACATATAGGAAGTGGAAAGAAGGCCAAGTAACAAAGGAAGAGTACAGGCAGGGAGCACAGAATTGCAGGGATGGCATCAGGAAGGCTAAAGCTGAGAATGAGCTGAGGTTAGCAGGGGATGCTAAAAACAACAAAAAGGCTTTCTTCAGCTACATGCATAGTAAAAGGCAGAGGAAAGAAATGGTGGTTCAGCTATTAAATAAGGATGGCAAAACGATAACAGATGACAAAGAAACGGCAGAGGTGCTCAATTCCTACTTTGGTTCAGTCTTCTCCCAAAAGAGGGTCTATGACCCCCCTGGCAAAGGCGAAGTACAGGCTGAAGGGGCAGGATTCCAGCTTGAGATCGATAGGCATATGGTCAAGGAACACCTAATTACTTTGAATGAGTTCAAATCTCCAGGGCCAGATGAACTGCATCCTAGAGTAATAAAGGAACTGGCAGAAGAACTCTCAGAACCGCTGTCTATTCTCTTTGAGAAATCATGGAGGACGGGGGAAGTGCCAGATGACTGGAGGAGGGCTAACGTTGTCCCTATCTTCAAAATGGGTAAAAAGGAGGAACCTGGGAACTATAGACCAGTCAGTCTGACATCAATCCCTGGGAAACTTCTGGAGCAGATGATAAAGGAATCCATCTGGAAGCACCTTGACAACAATGCCGTGATTACTCGAAGCCAACATGGATTTGTCAAAAACAAGTCCTGCCAGACAAATCTGATCTCATTTTTTGATCAAGTAACCTCCCTTGTAGACCGTGGGAATGCTGTAGACATCATATACCTCGACTTCAGCAAAGTTTTGGACAAAGTGCCCCATGATATCCTGATGAGCAAACTAGGTCAAAGTGGGCTAGATGAAACAACATTCCGGTGGATCCACAGTTGGCTACAGAATCGGACTCAAAGAGTGCTTATCAATGGGACCTTCTCATACTGGGGAGAGGTAATGAGTGGGGTACCGCAGGGCTCAGTCCTGGGCCCAGTGCTCTTCATCATTTTGATTAATGACTTGGAGGAGGAGGTGCAGGGAACGCTGATCAAATTTGCAGATGACACAAAATTAGGCAGGATAGCTAATACTTTGGAAGACAGAAACAAAATTCAAAGTGATCTGGATAGACTGGAGCGCTGGGCAGAAAACAACAGAATGGCATTTAATAGGGATAAATGCCAAGTTCTGCACCTAGGAAAAAAAACCAAATGCACACTTACAAGATGGGGGACACGTGGCTCAACCACACTACAAGCGAGAAGGATCTTGGAATTGTTGTCGATCACAAGCTGAAGATGAGCCAACAATGTGATGTGGCTGCAAAAAAGGCAAATGCTCTTTTGGGCTGCATTAATAGAAGCATAGCTTCCAAATCCCGGGAAGTACTAGTTCCCCTCTACTCAGCACTGGTTAGGCCTCATCTGGAGTAATGTGTCCAGTTCTGGGCACCACACTTGAAGAAGGATGCAGACAAACTGGAGAGGGTTCAGAGGAGGGCAACAAAGATGATCAGGGGACTGGAAACAAAGCCCTATGAAGAGAGACTGAAAGAACTGGGCATGTTTAGCCTTGAGAAGAGAAGACTGAGGGGAGATATGATAGCACTCTTCAAGTACTTGAAAGGTTGTCACAGAGAAGAAGGCCAGGATCTCTTCTTGATCATCCCAGAGTGCAGGACATGGAATAATGGGCTCAAGTTACAGGAAGCCAGATTCCGGCTGAACATCAGGAAAAACGTCCTGACTGTAAGAGCAATACGACCATGGAACCAGTTACCTGGGGAGGTGGTGGGCTCTCCCACACTGGAGGCGTTCAAGACGAGGCTGGACAGCCATTTGTCAGGGATGCTCTGACTTGGATTCCTGCATTGAGCAGGGGGTTGGACTCGATGGCCTTGTAGGCCCCTTCCAACCCTACTATTCTATGATTCTATGATATAGTAAGTATGCTGGAGGACAGAGGCATGTTTCAGGAAGAAAGAAAAGAAAAGGTCGCTTTTTCCCTTTCCCACTCTCCAGAGACCCCATTCCGGCATATCTATAAAATACTGAGATTCCTGAGCCCTCTATCAATATAGCACAACAGGGGAAGGCTTCAGAGGGGTTCTTCTCTCCTTCTGAAACTTCTCCCTTCCCTGCCAGACCTGAATAGGACAATCAGTTTCCTGTTCCAGGCATGTGGGAGCCCTGAACTGGAGAGCTTCTCATAAGAGCTGGGGATACACTTCAACATTTTATTGTAGATGTCACTTCTAGCAATATATGTTTAAAAAGCCATGTCCCCATTTTCAATCTCTTCCATCCATAAACTGGAATGTCTGACGTCTATTTTTGTCTCTACTATATGCACTGTAACAACACTTCCGGATTTTAAGAGCTCATGTTTTCCAGGCAAAGTCCTGCAACCAACATCGTTTACTTGAAATGCTCATCAACATTCTGGGCCAGCATACAAATGCCACTGTCTAGCAAGGGCACCTAATCACCTCCCCGGTTTTTTTAGCATCTGGCTTCAGTGGTATTGCTCAGAACAAGACCCATTCAGATATGTCTTGTTGTTTGGAAGACTTCCTCTTCTCTTTGTACCACCAGAATCTGCCCGATCAGTTGTTGTTCGGTCATTAAGTCGTGTCCGATTCTTCGTGACCCCATGAAGGCATGCCAGGCCTTCCTGTCCTCCGCTCTCTCCCGGAGTGTGCTCAAATTCATGTTCCTTGCATCAGTGATGCTATCTAGTCATCTCATCCTCTGCTGTCCCCTTCTCCTTTTGCCTTCAATCCTTTCCAGCATCAGGGTCTTTTCCAGTGACTTTTCTCTTCTCATTAGGTGGCCAAAATATCTGAGCTTCAGCTTCAGTATGTGTCCTTCCAATGAGCACTCAAGGTTGATTTCCTTTAGGATGGACTGATTTAACCTCCTTGCAGCCCAGGGGACTCGTAAGAGTCTTCTCCAGCACCACAGTTCAAAAGCAATTATTCGGCGCTCAGCCTTCCTTATAGTCCAGCTCTCACAGCCATACGTTGCTACTGGGAAAACCATAGCTTTGATTATGTGGACCTTTGTCGGCAAGGTGATGTCTCTGCTTCTTACTATGCTGTCTAGGTTTGCCATAGCTTTCCTCCCCAGGAGCAAGCATCTTTTAATATCATGGCTACAGTCACCGTCTGCGGTGATCTTGGAGCCCAAGAAAGTAAAATCTGTCCCTGCTTCCATTTCCTCCCCTTCTATATGCCAGGAAGTGATGGGGCCAGATGCCATCATCTTAGTTTTTTTAATGTTGAGTTTCAAACCAGCTTTTGCACTGTCCACTTTCACCTTCAACAAGAGGCTATTTACATCCTCTTCGCTTTCTGCCTCAGGTCTGCGTAGCTGAGGTTGTTGATAATTCTCCCGGCAATCTTAATTCCGACCTGTGATTCATCCAATCCGGCGTTTCTCATGATGTACTCTGCATATAAGTTAAATAAGCAGGGCAACAATATACAGCCTTGTCGTACATCTTTCCCAATTTGGAAGCAATTGTTTGTTCCATGTCCGGTTCTCACTGTTGCTTCTTGACCCTTGTACAGGTTTCTCAGGAGACAGGTAAGGTGGTCTGGTACTCCCATCTCTTTAAGAATTTGCCAGAGTTTGTTGTGATCCACACAATCAAAGGCTTTAGCGTAGTCAATGAAGCAGAAAGAGACGTTTTTCTGGAATTCTCTTGCTTTCTCCATGATCCAGCGAATGTTGGCAATTTGATCTCTAGTTCCTCTGCCTCTTCGAAACCCAGCTTGTACTTCCGATAGTTCTCGGTTCACATACTGCTGAAGCCTATCTTGTAGGATTTTGAGCATAACCTTGCTGACATGTGAAATGAGCGCAATTGTATGGTAGTTTGAAGACTCTTTGGCATTGCCCTTCTTTGGAATTGGAATGTAAACTGACCTTTTCCAGTCTTGTGGCCACTGTTGAGTGTTCCAAATTTGTTAGCATATTGAGTGCAGCACTTTAACAGCATCATCTTTTAGGATTTTAAATAGCTCAGCTGGAAGACTGTCATCTCCGCTAGCTTTGTTGTTAATCATGCTTCCTAAGGCCCACTTGACTTCACTCTCTAGGATGTCCGGCTCAAGTTCAGTGACCACACTGTCATGGCTATCAGGGACATTAAGATCTTTCCTGTATAGTTCTTCTGTGTATTCTTTCCACCTCTTCTTAATCTCATCTGCTTCGGTTAGGTCCCTGCCTTCTTTGTCCTTTATCATGCCCGTCTTTGCACAAAACGTTCCCTTGAGATCTCTGGTTTTCTTAAAGAAATCTCTAGTCTTCCCCATTCTATTGTTTTCCTCAGTTTCTTTGCATTGTTCATTTAAGGAGGCCTTCTTGTCTCTCCTTGCTATTCTCTGGAACTCTGCATTCAGTTGAGTATATCTTCCCCTTTCTCCCTTGCTTTTCTCTTCCCTTCTTTCTTCAGCTACTTGTAAAGCCTCATCAGACAGCCACTTTGCTTTCTTGCATTTCATTTCTTATTCTTTGGGATGGATTGAGTTGCTGCCTCCTGAACAACGTTACGGACCTCCGTCCATAGTTCCTCAGGCACTCTGTCTATCAGGTCTAATCCCTGAAATCTATTCCTCACCTCCACTGTATATTCATAAGGGATATGATTGAGGTCGTACCTGAATGGTTTAGTGGTTTTCCCTACGTCCTTCAATTTAGGCCGAAATTTTGCAAGAAGCAGCTCATGATCTGAGCCACAGTCAGCTCCAGGTCTTGTTTTTACTGAGTGTATGGAGCTTCTCCATCTTTGGCTGCAAAGGACATAATCAATCTGATTTCGATATTGACCATCTGGTGATGTCCATGTGTAGAGTCGCCTCTTGTGCTGTTGGAAAAAAGTGTTTGCTATGATCAGCGTGTTCTCTTGGCAAAACTCTATTAGCCTTTGTCCTGCTTCATTTTGTACACCAAGGCCATGCTTGCCTGTTATCCCGGTGATTTCTTGACTTCCTACTTTAGCATTCCAATCCCCTATGATGAAGAGGACATCTTTTTTTGGTGTTAGTTCTAGAAGGTGTTGTAGGTCTTCATAGAACCGATCAACCTCAGCTTCTTCGTCATCAGTGGTTGGGGCATAGACTTGAATTACTGTGATGTTGAATGGTTTGCCTTGGATTCGTACTGAGATCATTCTATCGTTCTTGAGATTGTACCCCAGTACTGCTTTTCCCACCCTTTTGTTGACTATGAGTGCTACTCCATTTCTTCTAAGGGATTCTTGCTTACAGTAGTAGATATGATGGTCACCTGAATTAAATTCGCCCATGCCTGTCCATTTGAGTTCGCTGATTCCCAAGATGTCGATGTTCAATCTTGCCATCTCATGTTTGACCACCTCCAGCTTACCTTGATTCATTGATCTGACATTCCAGGTTCCTAAACAATATTGTTCTTTACAGCATCGGATTTTCTTTTCACCACCAGACACATCCACAGCTGAGTGTCCTTCCGGCTTTGGCCCAGCCGCTTCACTCTTTCTGGTGCTACTTGGAAATACCCTCTGCTCTTCCCCAGTAGTATATTGGACACCTTCCGACCTGAGGGGCTCATCTTCCGGCGTCATATCTTTTAGCCTTGTGATACGTTCCATGGGGTTTTCTTGGCAAGAATACTGGAATGGGTTGCCATTTCCTTCTCCAGTGGACCACATTTTGTCAGAACTCTCCGCCATGACCTGTCCATCTTGGGTGTCCCTTCACGGCATAGCTTATGGCTTCACTGAGTTACGCAAGCCCCTTCGCCACAACAAGGCAGTGATCCATGAAGGGGGCCAGATCAGACCTCAGCACAATATATCCACTGAGTATTCTATCACAGTGTTCAAAGTTCAAAGAGCCAAGGCATCTTGAAAGTGTTCTTCCTCAATGCTAGGGATGTATGTTTTATGGATTGTCAGGTGTTTTTCGTTCCATCTTCTGCTCATTGACGGAATTGGATTTTTTTTGTACGAGAATTTCGTTCCTGTTTGCAAATGCACATTTGCACTAATGGGCATTTGCAAAAATTCCCCCAAAAAGAAAAAGAAGAAAAGTCTGCATAACTTAGAAAAAGCCAGTCTGCTGCAGAATCCACAGGTCAAATTCATAGAAATCTGAACTCATTTGAATCTGTTGCAGATTTCTCTCCAGCAACCCTCTTCAATACACAACTCCCTTCTTTCATGATTCCCCAAAGCCTGAACGTAAGACATTCTTAAATGTCTTAATTTGAGCAAACCTGTTCTGGATGATGAAGTGTTAAATACTATCTGCCCTGAAACCTAAGCCTGAACTTAAGATCTTGTCAGACTTTCTAATGAGGGCTAGCCTGTGCTGGTCAAGGTTAAACTACTAAGTGGTGTGAACTTTTAATGTACAGTATTTTTATTCTTATTTTATTGGTTTAAGTGTTAATTGTTGTCTGCCCTGAGCCTTAATGATGAAGCAGGCTAGAACAAGAATGAAAATAATGTCGCTATCCTAAAGGTAGTTAAGAAAAAGTCTGCATTTCTCTCTGTAAATAGAGTAATTCAAAAGATACTGAGGTGAAATGAAAATGTACCTCTAGAGCGCAATTAATTGAATTTACGCTGGACTTTCTGTCTTTCCTTTTAGGATAAAGTTGAAGTTGAGGTAATTCAGCTTGAGGCTGTTAGAATCCACGTACCCATTACACGAATGAAAACTGGCACTCAGGTGAATCAAATTACAGCTGTTTGGTATTTCATTCTTTCTGTTGGTTGCTATTTTATGTCTAAATAAAATAGACCTTTGATGGTATAATATAATTGGTAACTTAATACAGCATCATATTCCTATCACATGTTCACTTCTTCCGTGTTTGTGATTATAAGTTTTTTAAAAACATGCTGGGGGTTTTGTAATTTCTTTTTTAGAATGGGGTAAACCTCTGCTTTTCTTCCAGATGCCAGTGTACGCCATGGGCATCACCAGCAATCCGACTCCATTTTCATTTGGCAGTGCAATGCCAGGATTAACATTTCACTGGTCTGTCACTAAGAGGGATATCCTTGATGTCAAATCAAGATTCAGTGAGGTAAACTCGTAATTTCCATATTGTGATTTAATTTCTAAACTTTCTCAAGAAGTTAAATTGGCAGGGTGAAGTTAGAAGAAAACTTCTGAGTCACATGCATGGTTCTTCACCCGTCAGTGTATTTACTTTGATATGCAGTTTGCTGGTAGCCTACCTAGATGTCAGCTACATTCATCAGGCCAGTGTCCATGTTTCAGGCTCCAGAGTCAATTGTGCCTGTAGGTCATATCTTCTTCCTTCGTGTTTTTTTCCCCAAAGACTGTTGGTGTCTTTCGCTCCTGCTTGCAGAAGGATTGGCTTTTGGTCTTAGAAGCTTCCCTTCCCAAGTGCAACTGCATTAACCCATTCTTCTGCCTGTTTCTCTTGGCAATACCTGTTGCCTGTTTCTCTTGGCAATACCTGTTGCCTGCAATGTCTCTGGTACACCCCTTCTGTTTCCTTTATGAGAAGCTCATCCATGGAAGCAAACTGTGCGCCAGTCTCCTGGTGTATCAAAGCATCAGTAGGCATCGTTCAGAGAGAGGGGAAACCAACAGGACTCTTGTGTCAAGGTTGGCTTGGGGTTTGTGCAGAAATGGTGTCTAGAGATATCTGGGTAAGCTGTGGCATTGATCTGGTCTCACCCCTACCAGGTAGCTCTTGAGTGGGGATCGCAAGAGGCTCTTGTCCTGCAAGCTGAAGACTATTCATTCGTTCTTTCATTACGTTTCTATACCGTCCCATAGCCAAAGCTCTCTGAGCAGTTCATAAACTATGCACATGTGCAGTCATGCAGCTTCATGAGATCTGCAGTTCCCATACATAGAAGTCTCAAAAGGCCACACAGATTGAGCCTCTCCTGCCACCTCTATCGTCAGCAGAGCACATTTGGCAGTGATGGAAGCAAGGGTCAGTTCCACATGTTGCAGACCACAGCCTGGAGAGGGGCCTTTCGGTGCTTGCATGGGCTGATAACATCAGTCATCTTTGGTGCCTAAGGCACTTTGGGCAAGACCAGTCATCGGCAGACTGATGATAGGGGGATTTGCTGGACCTATTGAGAACTAATTGGAATTAGGTAATTCTCGATTGCCTTTGAGAGCAGGAATTTGGCAGCAACCCTAGTGTACAGCATTGGCGGGACAACCACCTATAAGGGGTGATGTAATGGCAAGTATCCTGCATTGGCAAGGGGTTGGACTAGATGACCCTTGAGATCCCTTCTAATTCTACAGTTCTATCATAATTACACAGCTATGCCTGAATTTACAGGGTGGCTTCTAGTGATAGTAGATTCTGTGGTCAGAGCTGAGAAGGTCTGGCGTCTAAAGAGGTTGGGAGGGAGGATATCAGCGCCAAGATATTGAGTGGAATTCCTTCATTGCCTAGATTAATATTTTGTCTTTCAGGCTTCTCTTCTGTTTTCTGCCCAAAATAACTTTGCTATGGATGTTTATGGTAAAGGGAAAGGAAGAACAGGTTTGAAGGTTGTTGTGAAAGCCCTTGACCCTTCAGCTGGACAATTTTATCACATGGCAAGAGAATTGTCAGATGAAATCCAAATACAGGTCTGTTATTCAAATATAGTCTCTTATGCACAGTGAAAAACAGTCATCTTTGAGTGTAATGTCACTAGAGCTGCATGTGTCTCACAATTCCACATAAGCACAGGAAAAAAGTGTGCAAAATGACTGTGGCCACCAAATTTATCACCATGTGGACCTGAAGCTGTTTGTTTGTTTGTTTGTTTACACTGTGCTTGTGAAGATAGGCTGAAAGGAAAGGAAATCAGTTTAGAGACTGATGAAGTTTCTAAAGCCAGAGGAGTGACTACTGGACAAGAAGTGTGGCATAACTATCATGCAACATCTTATTCCCTTCCCTTAACTAGTAGAAGTACTAAAGGCATGTTAATATGGGAAAAATTAGTTTAATTTGCATAATCTTGAGGTTCCAAATTCAGTTCTTCTTGTTATAGGATTTTGGTATTCCTTGGTGTACAGTACACACAGTCCTGAATTTAATGCATCACAGCATTAGACCAGTG
Organism: Heloderma suspectum; assembly: GCF_057233095.1. NCBI lineage: Eukaryota > Metazoa > Chordata > Lepidosauria > Squamata > Helodermatidae > Heloderma > Heloderma suspectum. Next base: position 294,027,687 of record NC_139459.1, on the reverse strand, counting down.
CAGCAAAATTCTCATACAATTCTAATTGCAGTATTTCAATCATGTGATACAAGTAGGGATATCAGAGAAATCAAGTTGTGGAGTAGAATTCAATGAGCTTTTGTTGGCTCGCCCCCCCCCCCAGATTTTGACTCCTCTGCCACTAGTTGGCTCAACTCAGTCCTCAGCAAATCGGGCCAGGTAGCAGATTTTCACTATTTTGAATTTGCACAAATTTGTGCAATTTGTGGTCGTAATTTGCACAAATTGCTATTTGCACAAATTATGGCAGAGACAAAAACACACACATGTTAAAAGTCCCTGTAATTCAGGGGAAATGCACGGCTCAGCTCACAAATGCAAGCCAAGTCGGGCGTGCTGCGGAAGTCCAGCAAACCCAGAAAAGGCCGGATTTCCCTGCAACAGACATTCCTAGATACAAGGCCTTATATTAATAAGGTGTGGGCATATAGAGGAATATGGCAGTGCAATATGCACCCATGTCAACACATACCATAAGCCTGCCAACATCAGGAAGGACCCCACTTGCAGCCGGGTTTCAGATTTTCCACAGGTGTTTGAGTTTTCTTGAGTTAAGTTCACAAAAAAATTCCAAATCCATATCAGACCTGCATTAAGCACTTATTCTGAAGCTCTCTGGTTGCTGATATCATCCAATTATAGTCAACAGCTAAGTCTTCAGTGACTCTGGCACCTCAGTCTTAACACAGTTATTGCAGTCTAAATTCCATTAAATTCATTGGATCTTAATTTGAAAAAAGTGTACTTGGAATTTCAGTGAGATGAATGAAACTGAAGGGACATTTTCATAGAGCTAAATAATTAAAGTTGGCTATAACGTGTAAATGAGGTCTGGATGGTTTCCATCATCTTAAAGACCAGTCATCAGGGTTAGTTTTGAATTACTTACCTGTGCAGTATTCAGATGGATTACGTTTTTCCTCATGTACATATTAAAATTGCAATTTCTGTAAGTGTACTTGCTTCAGGAGGGGAAAAAACAGGTGTGTGTATATATATATATATATATATATATATATATACACACACACACACACACACACACACACACACGAAAAAGACCAAGTGTAAGACATTTGAAGATTGCAGTTTTATGTATATGCAAATCCAGATCCAGTTATTCTCCCAGTGAGTTGTGAAGTGCACAGCTAAAGAGACATGAAGATATGAGTGTATCCTACTCAACTGGCAGAGAGCATCAAGGCGGCCTGGACTTCTGCTTTCATGTACTCTGCCTAGCTGCAGTTGCCCCCTGCTTTTACCAGATACTTTTTTCCCTTAATTTGTGCACTATGACAGCTAAGAATCCTGTCATAGAAACAATAGGAGACAAAAGTATGTGTGGGATGGAGAATCATGAAAACATGCCTGGGTTGCATCTTACATTCAGCAGAATGCTTTTATGACTCAGAAACCAATTTTACAGACAAGCCTTTAACAATCACTTACAGCACTTACAACAAAAGAACACTTAGGATTTGCTGTCCGAGATCCTGTGCACCTGATACTTAAATTATGTCAGTTTGCATGCTGCCTGCAAATTGGATACATGTGGTTCCAGGAAAGCTTTAAGTTTTATGCATGCCATCATACTGAATTTTTTTTAAAAAAAATCAACAGTGACTGCATTAAGGTATTGATATTTAATAACAACCACTTTTAAAATGGCATTTTTAGGTCATCCCAGCACGAACATGTAGTTAGAGCTCTTTTTGTAGTGGGTAATGGCACTTAGTTCGAAATGTCATAAATCAGGACTAGCTTTAAAAATATCCCTTGTATACCATGTTTGCAGCACTTTTGTTAGCAGAAAGAATCAGTGGGTTGGATCTAACTTTTGTTCTGCCTGCAGAAGCAGCCCCCCGAATGAAGTTCTGCTCACAATGGTGGAAACAGAAGGAGACAATCTCCACTGATTCATTCCTTCCTCCCCAGCCCTCAGCACCACCTCTCCCACTGTTCCAGGAGGGCGGGGTGTGTGTCCCAACCCTCCAGAGCAGATTTTGGGGGGAATAGGGGACTGCAAAGAGAAGGGAATATCAACAAAGACCACCTCTGCTCCTTCCACCAGCATAATTTTACCACTGAATCAGAAGCCTCTCGCAGACGGAAGGAGCCCTTCTGTCCATAGGAGGCTTAGACTGGATTCCACCCGATGTCATTATATGTTCGGCAAAGATACAAAGAAAGAAAAATAAAATATTGACCTATTGTGCCCCACTTGTGCAACATCTGTTTACTTAGCAGTAGTATTCAGCAGTGTTTCCTGGGCATTTTAGCTAAGTAGCCCACCGGTGGAATTTGTCTGTCTGAAACCTTATCTATGTGAGAATGAAATCCCCTTTTCCCAACCCACTATTCTGGCAACCCAGCCCCAGACGTTTCCAGAATTCACATTCCATTTGGGAAATAGGGCCATATTTAATGTTCTACTCACACATAGTGAGGCTATGTATGATAGGTTTCTTTACCACAGTGTAAGCTCGCACAACCCCTATCTAGATCACGGCTGTGACACTCGGGGGGGGGGGGTTAAACCTTTCCCCTCCCCATTTTTGTCCTGAAATTCAGACACACACACACACACACACACACACACACCAGTGTAGAAAAAAAGGAAAAAGTCTCTGTTTGAATGAATGGAAGTTTTTTAAATATTTTTAAACACACACACACACACACACACACACACTGGCTGGAAGTGGAATTTCAGGACAAAATAGATGAGGGAATGTTTAACACATGCATGAGCACCACAGTCCCAGTCTGAATAGGGGCCATGCATGCTTACACTGGAGTAAAAAAGTTATCATGCATAGCTTCACTATGCATGATCAGAAGAACATTTCGTTTGACCCTTACGTGCATCTGAACTCTCCACTTCCTATGAGGAGATTTATACTATTCCTCCTATTTATTTCAGTGTCAATACTGTATCTAAAGCAAAAGCAATGCAGAATTATTTATTATTGTATTGCATTCTCCCCATCGAGATCTGGTGGGGACCTAGTGTCGGGTGTTTCTGTTGACAGCTTAAGACATATTTGTTTGCCCAGGCATTTTCCTGACTGCTAGCATTGCCAGCTATCCCTGGTTGTTTTGAATGAGATATTTTATTTTATTGATGGATTTTATGGAATTTTCTTTTTATTTTGTGAACTGCTTTGGGATTTTTTGTTTTTAAATTAAAAGTAGTATATACATTTTCTAAAATTGAAAAAATTATATCCCACCACACAGCCCAGGTGGGGCCTATGCATTTTAATGAGACGATGTAGTCACTAAATACATGCGTACTTCCTTGCTCCAAGTTTCCCCCAAATAAATATTGGATGGTGGAAGTTATTGGGCAGAGGGCAATCCAATAATACATACTATTTTCCCTCCTTTGCCCATCCTTTGTCACCAACGCCTTCCTGCATGTCTCCAACCAGTCTCTTTATAAGCCCCTCAACAGCTGTTCCCCGTGCAGCATCTGAGAAGGATGGATAAGCCACCCAGCCATGATGGGTCCATAGATTCCCTTCTTACCCTCTGCCACCCTAGCATGGAGCACAACAGGAACTGCCCACCGAGATGGGGACCTTAACTTCTCATAGTACATATAAAATTAATATTGTTTTGGCTGTAATCTAAAACTCTTGGAAAGACATCCTGTGCAATCTGACCATGATGGGGGTATCAACTGAGAGAGGAACCGAAAGGATTACTTTACAGTTACAAATTGTTTCAGTTTTTCTATTAATACTTATCTATGATAGGAGATTTTCCCTGTTTTTATATTTAGCATGCAACTAAGTCGACTGACATTAAAGGACTTACTTGTCTTTTCAAAGTTAAGCAATGCCTCAGTGTTTCTCAATTCTCTTCTGAATATTGCATTAAAGATAAGTATCTTTCTATATTAAAATCAGTGTTTCCCTTTCATGTGTTACATTCGTTTGTTAATAATTTTCTTTTAGTTGTTTGAAGATGAAATAGTCTGTGTAGTTATTTATTACTTTTATAAAGGCCTTTAAAAATTGTTTCATTTTGTAGGTATTTGAGAAACTAGTTATTATGGGTGTAGAAGTAGGACAGATCTTAATGTCACCGAACTCTTTTTTTAAAGTTCAAACAAACAGGTAGGTGATCTTCACATTGTAATCTTGTAGCAGGGTCTTCTAAATGAAAGCTAGAAAGGAGTTGAGGGGGAGGCAGAGTAACAGGCTGGTTTGAAAGATCATGTCTTGGCTTAATAAGCCAAGATATGAATAAGTCTTGTGGTTGAGCATATAGTTCCTTTGCTCCTCCCTTCATGGTGAGAGTGAACAAACCAGGGACTCGTCCATTAACTATAGTTTCCCATTTTTTTCCAAACTGGGAAACTGGTTAATAGCTTTGGAACAGGCCAAGATATAAAGCATACAGCAAAATATGGGCATTGCTGTTGGGCTTCATAAACAAAATAAATCCCCCAACATGGCTTTATTGTGTCTTCCTTGCCTGATTGACCTTTGTTGCTCTGACAAGCTGAAGCTTGAATTGATGAGGAAGACCTTCTAGATGTTGGCTCAAAGTCCATTTATTTAGTGCATTGTGCTTTACATTAAAATGGAACTGCTAATAAAAATAATGTACATTGAGCAAAACAACAACAACCCTTTTTTTGTTTGATTAAATCCCAATAACTTTACCCTTTCTACTGTCTTAGTACAGGATTATGCATACTGCCCAGCAGCTAGTTATTTTTATAAAGAAAATCTGTACTTCTGGCTGAATTAGAAAGCTAATACTGTTATGTGCCATGTAGATTACATATAAGTTATATTAGTCTCTGCACTATTTATGTTTAGTGTCTTATACAGCAATGCCATGGAGATATTTTTTTTTTTTTTTAAATCAATATTATGTACAAATAATTTCCAGGAAACTACTGAGATCTACTTAGCCATACCCCTGTCTCTATCTTTACTATCAACATTGACCCTAGCAGACTAATCTCACTCAGAAGGCTATTTACACAGAATGCTTCTGAAGGAAGCATCCTGTAGTCTTGTCCATTAGTATTCTGAATCAGGTTTACATCCGTGACTGATGACACTGCAGGAGAGCAAGTAGTTTGTAAGATATGCACAAGCACAGATAAGACGTCTTACAAGGAGGCTTGAATCAAAATCTGACCTTTGAATCTTAGATAAAAATGCTTTTTTGGGTGTATAACAGCAAGGTGCCAACAAATGGCAACACAGTTTATATAAAATTATGCTGTAAACATTGGTCTTTGCATTTTAAGGGAGTGTTATGCTGGGTTTATTTATATTTACTTACTTGTTTCATTAAGGGACAGAGTTGCTTCCCTGAGTTACCGTGTGCTGGATGGTCAAGACAGAGTCCCTGTGGTCCAGACTGATGAGAGCGGCCTTCTTCATTCTGGATCCCTAATAGGAATATCAACAATAGAAGTAATTTCACAAGAGCCATTTGGAATCAACCAGACCCTTATTGTTGCCGTCAAGGTAGTATTTTTCAGTTCCTTTCAGTGAGATTAGGATGCTGCCAGGGTGAATGCCATTTGCTCTGTTTAAAATCATAATTTCCCATGATTCCAACTGGAGAAAGTAATTGAAGCTTCGATTTTGGAAGGCATCAAGTGAAGAGTAGCCTCCTATTCTGTTTTAACAGAATGGCAAAGCACGGATATTATTCTGTGGCGTTGTGCATTTAGAAAAGATTAACATAGTAGCAGTGACCAGAATTAAGAAATGATAGGTACACATGGCACTTACTGATGTTTGAACCTCTTTTGCTGTACACAAATCTAATAATTTTTAAAATGGATGGTGGAGGATATGGACATACAAAAGGACATGTAGAATGCACTTAAGCAACATTTTGTACAAGCTGTAACAGATAATTCTTCTCGTGCTCATTAAAGCCTTTCTCCTTGAAAGCTGCCTATTCCTGGTGATCATTACTTCACCTTGCTGAACTTCTAAACTTAACATGCAGAGGTGCATTCCATTATTTCTGGAAAAAAGTGATTCTCACGCTGGAGCCATTGTTTTGCCCTAGAGTTATATCAGACTATCATATAGGATGTAGGCTTAACAGGGGTGTATTCCCGCCCACCCCCTTGAAAATGATCACAATAAGGAAAGACCCTGTATTTGCTAGCAGTCTCCTTCTATTTGGATCGCACAAAGACGTCTGCAAGCATCAAAATAAGTATGGCTTGGGGATATTAAAATGTGTTGGAAACACTAGACTTGTGTGCTACATAGCAGCAAAGTTATCTCCAAAAGCTCATTCCACTGGACTCCAGCTGGCATACCCATTTATTGTGAGTAATTTATGTGCTTGAGAAACAGGTAGGATCAGATACATCTGTAGGAAAATGAGTACTTCAGATACTTCTTTTTGCAACTGTTATGAGAATTTTCCATGCCCCACTCCAAATAGGGGAGACATGGGACTGCATAGGATCGCTTGCACATAACTGTTGTCCCCTGTGCACACTGCACCCTTGCTCCCAGCATTTCATTCTCCACAGTCATGCTAGACCTCCAAAGGAGTTTGCTGCACCTCCTGGTGCAAGTAGGCAAGGTGGCATAAGCGTGGGCCATTCTTAGGGAGTGGGGGGACCTCTTTCAGCCCAAGGGCCAAATTCAATTTCAAATAAGCTATCAAGGACCACATTCCAGTGATGGGCAGGGCCAAATTGGGTGGGGACAAAGGCAAAAGGAGTGGAAACAAAAAATAGAAATGGTAGCTTATAGCATAAAGCCTATTGTAGAGTAAAGCTCTTACTCTACATAACTCAGCCTTAAGAGAGGCTTTTCAACCTTTTAGAATAAGGAGAAAACTGCTGCAAAGCTGAGAAATTACCTCATGATTGGTGGTTGCGGGAAAGGGATGGGACCAGGGGAAGAGGTGTGGTCCTCTGGGAAACTCAGTGGGCCAGATTTGGCTCCCAGATCTGAGGTTCCCTGCCCCTGCTGTAGAACCTTCTGCCTTGTAGCATGCATGTATGAACTCCCTAATGTGTAACTGCATCTCAAAATCTTTAAGAATAGTAAGCAACTCTATTTTAGGTCTTGGCCAAAGAAACTGCAGCCCTCATGACCCTCGCCCAGTGAGCTTTTCCCTCCCATCCTCCATGGTCAGTTCCATCCCACCTTAGTCGTGAATAGCTGGAGCAGAACCCAAGACAGGGATGGGAGGGGGGAAACTACACTCCATTTAGGGGGCCACAGGCTTGGGCAGGGGCCCAGAGGCCATGCCCAAGGAATTACTTGCCCCCTCCGGTGTCTTCTGAACCTTTCAGCAGGATGGCCAGGGGCACAGACCAAGTCACAATGTGAGACCAGCTTGTGGTCTCCTGGGCAGGCTGCAGGAAGGGACACCGAACAGGCTCAGAACCCACCGCAACCCCACTACTACTGCTTTTCTTCCTCTCAACTGGGTCTGTTGAGAAGGGGGAGGCAGCTAGGATGGCTTCTCAAACAGACCATGAAACTTTGGCTATTCATTAGAGAGGCAGAAGCGAGACTAGCTCCAGGGAAGAAATGGAGGGGGAGGGAGCCGCCTAGTCCTAGTAAGGAGCTGCCAGAGCTAGTATTGGGGAGCTTTGGTTCTGTGCGTAGCTGCTCCATGCAGCAAGCCACAGAACTGCAGGTTGGTACATCTGCCTGGGCTGTAAAGTAATCTCAGGCTCTGGACTTGCCAGAGTCCCACCCATGCTTACTTGCCATTGGGCCTTCCTAGACAGGATGGGAAGGGTTATAAATGGCTTTCTGTTTGGACTGGGACCTCACCTGATCACAGAGGTCTTCCTGCCTCTATTGTGCTTTCACATATTGTTTTGGTCCAGTCTCCCTGGCTCAACTCTTAGTTCCTAGTTTTCAGTTCCTAGCTCATATTGGACACTTCCTATGGCTCAGTCCTGACATAGTCCAGTCCCTAGGTCTTGAATCTGCCTGCAAGTAGATGGTAAGGAGAGCAACCCCAATATCTGGAACACTAAATAGTGACAAGGAGAGAGAACAGTGTTCCTGATCCAGTGTGCTAGGGCAACCAATGTTGCCCCATGAAGATCAGATGGCTCTCCCTAATTGTCCTTTGCGAGTCAGTAAAGACATTTTTATTCCAGCTGCAGAGGGTGGAAATTCATATTCGTTTTCTTACATGTGTGTTTTTGGATCAAAGACTAAAGAGTTCTCTTTCCTCTAAAGAATAAACTTTTCTTCTAATTTGATTAAGAAAATGTGTACCTCAGCCATTGGAAGTTTGGAAAACACTAACACTACGTCTACTCTTTAGAGGTAATAAATGGTGGGAACAAAATATATGCTGTAGCTTGGCAAGAGGTATGCTCTACTTCTGCTGAAAATGGTCCAGTCTAGATACTTTAAAAAAAATCTATAGTAATATCAGACTTGTCACTTGCTCAAGAGAATTAAATGTAAAACCAGCTTGAAAATGTTCTTGAAAATGCTTTTATTAGCTGTCCAAGTCAAAGGGGATATGTACTGATACTGTAATATCGACTAATACAGAAGAGAGCTATATATATATCAGTTTTTTTGGACACCTTTTACGGTCTCTAAAAATTCTTCTTGCTTCAGGCCAAACCCATCCATTTTTTTAGAGTATATGTACATTTTGCAACAAAACATAAAACTCTACCAGAGCCTAACAGGAAAGAAAAAGAGAAGGACCTTGTTTCAGGGTAGGCTTGGAGGGAGACTTCACCATAACGGTCTTAAGCAGGAAAAGGTTGTGGAGGCGTTGGGGTTGTTTCTTTAGGTTTCCCTCATTTGTTTTCAAAGCAGTACTAACAAAATTCTTTTTTCCTCCCTTTTTGATAGTTAACCTAAATACCTCAGACAGGTTTGTCTTCATTAATTAATAACAAAAATGGGGGGGGGGATCATAAACTGTTTGCAGATTCATTGACATAATAGACATGGCCATTTAGACTGTTTGGAAGGTAGCAATTGGAGGAACTGAACTGAATACATGATGCAGCCATCACTAAATAGACGAAACATGGGAAGATGAAACAGATAGATCAGGCCTTGAACAACTTGTTACTCACCAAACAAAATGCAGCCTACCACCAATATATTATAGCCTACCAAGTGCTTCACAGCCTATCTTTGTTTGCAGTCTCAGTCAAACAGCAAAAGTGGTTTACTGAGCTCATAGTGGGCTTCATTCAGCTTGGTGTGCCAGAATTTGTACAGGCCTGAGACAGATGAAAATCCTGACAAGACAGATGTTCTGTGGGCAGCTGATTTGTCTGTTCAGAGAGATGGTATCCAACCTGTTCTGGTTGAGGTTGCACATCCCCTAAAGGATCAAGTTCATAGTCTGGGGAATGGGATATACCTGGATCCAGTTTTGTCACTGGAGGCCCAAGTAGCCTCAATGGCAAGAGTTGCCTCTCATAAGCTTAGGCTGGTGTGACAACTGCAGTCTCTTCTGGACAGAGATCGCTTGGCTATCTCTGTCCAGTTCTCCAGGCTCTGGGAATATCCAAGACTGATTACTGTAATGCATTGTATGAGATGAGCTGCCTTTGAAGACTGTTCTGAAACTTCTCTTAGTTCAAAATACAGCTGCCAGGTTATTGACTGGGACCAGTTTGTGAGAACATATCTTGCCAGTATCGAAAGAACTTTCCTGTGGAGTCCACTGGTTCACTGGCTTCTGGGCCATTTCTAAGCACAATTCAAAGTACTGGTGCTTGCCTTCAAAGCCCTAGTTAGCTTAGGACCCAGGTACCTGAAGGAACATTTGCTGCCATACCAACCTGCCCGTGAATTGACGTCCCCTCCATAGACTCTCCTCCAGGTCCTCCCATCTGAAGTATGGCAAGTGGTGACCAGAGAGAGCCTTTCAGTGATGGCACAACGTTTGTGCAATTCCCTCCCCAGAGAGGCCTGCCTTGCACCAAGATTGTTATCTTTTGGGTACCATTTCTATTTTATTGTGATTTTGTAAACTGCCTTGGAAGCTCTGTTGAACTTTTAAATAGTTTAAATAGAAATCTTCTAAATTTATACTCCATGTTCTCTAAAAGTCATTTATAAAAGGACTTGAAACTGATTCTAAGATATCTGGTTTTATGTTCACTTAGTAGAACCTATACATCTAATATCAATTTTCTTTTCAATCCTTTTTTTTTTTTACTTATCCTTATGTAACCACCTAATGAGGCATGCAACCCCTTTACCTTTTATCAAGGAGGTTTTGCAGATTACTTCTTTAACTTGTATGTCCACAGAAGCTGTAAAGGGGAGGCTTTTATCACATGAGCATTGGATTTTGTTTTGGATTAATGGCTTGGATCCTAAACTGCTGCTCCATTCACATATGAAGCACCCCACGCAATATCCCACACCATTCCCAAGGATAACCCAAGCCCCAGGAACAGATTTCAGGGGCCACAAGGGCTGCAGAGGGAAGAAGGAAAGCCCAATTTGCTAAACATGAACTCTGCTCCATTCACTGAGCCAGCCCTACCATTAGCCAGAGTGAGGCGGCTGCCTCAGGCAGCTAATTTGGGTGTCATGAAAGTTCACCAAATTTTTAGGTATTTAATTTATGATTGTTGTATTTTTACTGCCAGGAAGGTCAGGTTTTCTTCCACAGGTGCCAACATAACTTGACCAGCCACGGATATTATGAACCTTGTCTTAGGGGGAGGAGGTGTTTTTTGCTCTGCCTCAAGCAGCAAAATGGCTTGGGCTAGCCCTGATCCAACACATACTTCCCATAAACATGCTTGCATAATATACATTGTTCAAAATCCCAAATGTGTTTATTAGAAATGTGGGGTCAAGATCACAAATGTGTTTATTAATGTTTATTAATAGTGAAATAAGGGGTCAAGATCAAAACCTAAATGGATATGATTGATTATTTGCCTCTTGGGCAACAGGAAAAATGATGTCATGTTATATTTTCTACTGATCACATCATACAGGTGGCTCCCATTTCCTACCTGAGAATATCCATGAACCCGATTTTCCACACACACAACCACGAGGCATTAATGACATTACCATTGGGTATGACCTTGACCTTGACCATCTACTTTCATGACAACTTTGGAGATATTTTCCACTCACAAAATGCTGTGCTTGGCTTTGCAATCAACAGGTAATTGTCAATACCAGGGGAGTAATTTTATAAGAGTTATAAATAGATTAGTATGTGTGCTAATTCAAGGTACTGAGTCCTCATTAACTGATGTCTCCATTGGGCCAGCTGTTTAAGCACAATAAATTAGGAGATTAAGAAAAAAGAAGAGTTGGTTTAAAGCTGGTGTACTGGTGGTGTGGGTGTGGCCCAGACAGATTGCTGGCCTGAAAGAATGCTCTGTACAATTCTTCCATCCATTCAGACCAAATCAGTTCCTTGAAACCATTTCTACCCCAAGTTGGAATTAATGGTAATCCTAAACACATTGATTTAGAAAAAATCCATTTGTTTCTACAGAACTTCTAGTTAAATATTGTTGTTGTTGTTGTTCAGTCGTTCAGTCGTGTCCGACTCTAGTATCAGATACCAGTCATTTATAAATAGCCCTGGTCAACTGATTACATCTATTTATACATGGCTGGTATCTGATCCTATGTATATTTTCTTGGATGTTCTGTAATGTTTTCTTGAAAGATATGCATAAGGAACTGTTAAAGCATCCTAAAGAAATTGGAAATCTAGTAGCTGACACATCTGTTGCATGCTAGATAACATGTGAATGATGTGGTCATATTCACCTGCTGTCTTTTGACCTTCCTGTACCTATGACATTCAGAGATAAAATAAAATGTTCTATCCCCTTTGCTATCACAAATCTTTATTATTATTTATTTCTGTCTACAGAGATGATTTTGTGCAAGTTGGGAAGGGAGCATCCAACAACACATTAATAATCCGAACAATGAATGTAGGCCTAAGTTTGCTTAAGGTTTGGGATGTGGAGCACAACAATATTGCAGATTATGTGCCACTTCCTGTGCAACATGCCATCTACCCTGAGCTCAGAGATGTTATCATAGGCGATGTTATTTGCTTAACTTCCTCACTGGTCAATCAAGAAGGTAAGAAATCACTGAACAATAATTGACATCAACTGAAAAATAAAAGAGAGAGTCTCCAGCAAAATTAAGTTGTCATAGAAACTTTGTACAGTTGTTTGTGTTGTAGATCTTCAAAACAATCAAATATTTTTATTTATATATTTCATTTCTATTCTGCCCAATAGCCGAAGCTCTCTGGGTGGTTCACAAAAATCAAATACATTATTCATTGTGTTGTTCACTATCAAAGGTCAGCCCCTACTCTTGCTAATGGGATGAACAGACTTAATCAGCTCCTCAATATTTAATTATATCAAATCAATATGCCATTTGTTCTGAACTATTGTCATTTCTCCCCTTCATGGATCACTGCCTTGTTGTTGCGAAGGGGCTTGCGTAACTCAGTGAAGCCATAAGCTATGCCGTGCAGCGCCACCCAAGACGGACAGGTCATGGCAGAGAGTTCTGACAAAATGTGGTCCACTGGAGAAGTAAATGGCAACCCACTCCAGTATTCTTACCAAGAAAACCCCATGGAATGTATCACAAGGCTAAAAGATATGATGGCGCCGGAAGATGAACTCCTCAGGTCGGAAGGTGTCCAATATACTACTGGGGAAGAGCAGAGGGTATTTCCAAGTAGCGCCAGAAAGAGTGAAGCGGCTGAGCCAAAGCCGAAAGGACGCTCAGCTGTGGATGTGTCTGGTGGTGAAAAGAAAGTCCGATGCTGTAAAGAACAATATTGTTTAGGAACCTGGAATGTCAGATCAATGAATCAAGGTAAGCTGGAGGTGGTCAAACATGAGATAGCAAGACTGAACATCGACATCTTGGGAATCAGCGAACTCAAATGGACAGGCATGGGCGAATTTAATTCAGGTGACCATCATATGTACTACTGTGGGCAAGAATCCCTTAGACGAAATGGAGTAGCACTCATAGTCAACAAAAGGGTGGGAAAAGCAGGACTGGGGTACAATCTCAAAAACGATAGAATGATCTCAGTACGAATCCAAGGCAAACCATTCAACATCACAGTAATTCAAGTCTATGCCCCAACCACTGATGACGAAGAAGCTGAGGTTGATCGGTTCTATGAAGACCTACAACACCTTCTAGAACTAACACCAAAAAAAGATGTCCTCTTCATCATAGGGGATTGGAATGCTAAAGTAGGAAGTCAAGAAATCACCGGGATAACAGGCAGGCATGGCCTTGGTGTACAAAATGAAGCAGGACAAAAGCTAATAGAGTTTTGCCAAGAGAACACGCTGATCATAGCAAACACTCTTTTCCAACAGCACAAGAGACAACTCTACACATGGACATCACCAGATGGTCAATATCGAAATCAGATTGATTATGTCCTTTGCAGCCAAAGATGGAGAAGCTCTATACAGTCAGTCAAAACAAGACCTGGAGCTGACTGTGGCTCAGATCATGAGCTTCTTGTTGCAAAATTTCGGCCTAAATTGAAGAATGTAGGGAAAACCACTAAACCATTCAGGTATGACCTCAATCATATCCCTTATGAATATACAGTGGAAGTGAGGAATAGATTTCAGGGATTAGACCTGATAGACAGAGTGCCTGAGGAACTATGGACGGAGGTCCGTAACATTGTTCAGGAGGCAGCAACTCAATCCATCCCAAAGAAAAAGAAATGCAAGAAAGCCAAGTGGCTGTCTGAGGAGGCTTTACAAGTAGTTGACGAAAGAAGGGAAGCGAAAAGCAAGGGAGAAAGGGGAAGATATATCCAACTGAATGCAGAGTTCCAGAGAATAGCAAGGAGATACAAGAAGGCCTTCTTAAATGAACAATGCAAAGAAATCGAGGAAAACAACAGAATGGGAAAGACTAGAGATCTCTTCAAGAAAATCGGAGATCTCAAGGGAACGTTTTGTGCAAAGACGGACATGATAAAGGACAAAGAAGGCAGGGACCTAACAGAAGCAGATGAGATTAAGAAGAGGTGGAAAGAATACACAGAAGAACTATACAGGAAAGAGCTGAATGTCCCTGATAGCCATGAGAGTGCGGTCACTCAACTTGAGCCGGACATCCTAGAGAGTGAAGTCAAGTGGGCCTTAGGAAGCATTAATAACAACAAAGCTAGCGGAGATGACAGTCTTCCAGCTGAGGTATTTAAAATCCTAAAAGATGATGCTGTTAAAGTGCTGCACTCAATATGCCAACAAATTTGGAACACTCAACAGTGGCCGCAAGACTGGAAAAGGTCAGTTTATATTCCAGTTCCAAAGAAGGGCAATGCCAAAGAGTGTTCAAACTACCGCACAATTGCGCTCACTTCACATGCCAGCAAGGTGATGCTCAAAATCCTACAAGCTAGGCTTCAGCAGTATGCGAACCGAGAACTACCGGAAGTACAAGCTGGGTTTCGAAGAGGCAGAGGAACTAGAGATCAAATCGCCAACATTCGCTGGATCATGGAGAAAGCAAGAGAATTCCAGAAAAACGTCTCTTTCTGCTTCATTGACTACGCTAAAGCCTTTGATTATGTGGATCACAACAAACTGTGGCAAATTCTTAAAGTGATGGGAGTACCAGACCACCTTACCTGTCTCCTGAGAAACCTGTACGAGGGTCAAGAAGCAAGAGTAAGAACCAGACATGGAACAACTGAGTGGTTCAAAATTGGGAAAGGAGTACGACAAGGCTGCATATTGTCACCCTCCTTATTTAACTTATATGCAAAGTACATCATGAGAAATGCTGGGTTGGATGAATCACAGGTCGGAATTAAGTTTGCTGGGAGAATTATCGACAACCTCCGATATGCAGACGATACCACCCTAATGGCAGAAAGCGAAGAGGATCTCAAGAGCCTCTTGTTGAGGGTGAAAGTGGAGAGTGCGAAAGCTGGTTTGAAACTCAACATTAACAAAACGAAGATCATGGCATCTGGCCCCATCACTTCCTGGCATATAGAAGGGGAAGAAATGGAAGCAGTGACAGATTTTATTTTCTTGGGCTCCAAGATCACCGCAGACGGTGACTGTAGCCATGAAATTAAAAGACGCTTGCTCCTGGGGAGGAAAGCTATGGCAAACCTAGACAGCATAGTAAGACGCAGAGACATCACCTTGCCGACAAAGGTCTGTCTAATCAAAGCTATGGTTTTCCCAGTAGCAACGTATGGCTGTGAGAGCTGGACTATAAGGAAGGCTGAGCGCCGAAGAATTGATGCTTTCGAACTGTGGTGCTGGAGAAGACTCTTACGAGTCCCCTGGACTGCAAGGAGGTCAAATCAGTCCATCCTAAAGGAAATCAACCCTGAGTGCTCATTGGAAGGACAGATACTGAAGCTGAAGCTCCAATATTTTGGCTACCTAATGCGAAGAGAAAACTCTCTGGAAAAGACCCTGATGCTGGGAAAGACTGAAGGCAAAAGGAGAAGGGGCCGGCAGAGGATGAGATGGCTAGATAGCCTCACCGATGCAATGAATATGAACTTGAGCACGCTCCGGGAGAGAGCGCAGGACAGGGAGGCCTGGCGTGCTATGGTCCATGGGGTCACGAAGAGTTGGACACGACTGAACGACTGAACAACAACAACAATTGTCATTTCTATTTATCTTTAAAATAATATATTTAATATAATTGCATTTTGCCACATGTATACAAAAAAGAGAGTGACCAATTTTTATACTAAGTGGGTCACAAGGCATATTACGTGATTTGAAGGAAATTTTGACATAAAGTCAACATTGTTGCATCCATGTTGTATACAGATTTTAATAGATCTTTATAGAGTAGAGAGAGAGGTCTGAGGGAGTGGGTTAAAGTTTGTGTGGACCTGCTGTTGGTGGCGGTGTGTTGCTGCCAGGTTGCTGGCCTAGAAGACATACCACGCAGTTGTTCTGGGCTTGTTTGGCTGTAGCCAAATATCAGGCAATGCACAGACAAAGACAGAGCCAGCTGCAACATGCGAAATAATTCCACTATATCAGAAAGAAAGTAAATCCATGTGCAGTAATTAATGCACTTCAGGAAAAATTGATAGCATTCCCATACCCAGCTTGCCTAGGCATAGAAAAAGTGGGCAGACTGGTTAAAAAAAATGGCCTGATGGCAACCGTACCGCTGCTGTGCCTTTACTTCTAGTTCTACCTATGTGTGTGTAGTTGAGACAATAGAATGCAAAACTACAGTTCACCCTGAGCTGTCTTACCCTTGTTGTTTTTCATCTTTGTCGTCACTTTGTAAATGCTGCTGGTTCTGCTATCGGTCACCATTTTTTTGTTATGCTGATTTGGGGGCGGGGTTGTTGCATTAAATCTTTTTTGTGAACCACTCCTGTAATCCCTTTTGTAACTGAAGAAAAGTATGCTAAAGATCCTAAATACAATACAAATTATACCCCTTGTCAGTGCCGGTACCCTATTTTTTTAGGGCCCTTGGACAAGACACTCTCAACGGGCCCCCTTCGTCAGTGAGTCTATCTTCTCACCACCATTGTCATTAGCTGCTATTGCTCCTCATCCTCTTTCCCATCATTGCTAGCACTTGCTTGCTTGATGACCAGAGGGCCCGTGAGCAAATAGGCAGGGGCATCGCCTGCTTCTGCTTCTCACCAGCACCATTGTCTGGGCCAGAGCAAGCGGCAGGTGACAAGCAGCTTGCAACGGCGAAGAAGAGCAACAACGCCAGGGGGCTCTTGCCAGTGGGCCGCTGTGGGGTGTGGGCCTTCGGCAGGTGCCTGATATGCCTCCCGTTGACACCGGCCCTGCCCCTTGCGTCCTTCCCACCATACTTCAGTTGGTCCAACCAGAAATGTCCCTTCTCAAGTCAGCGGCAGAATTGGATTGAGAGCTTTTCAGTTTATGAATAACCTCCTCAGAGGCAATTGGCTTGTTACATGGAAGCCATTTAACTACTCCGCAGGTTTGCTAGGGTTAGGAGGTCAGCCATTTGTCTATAGTAGCTCACGAGCAACTGGGGCAGTTTTCTTCATGTGAACGGAAACCTTTTTTGGGAGAAAAGCGTGTGGAGCAATTTAGATCAGCATCCATGTCATAGCTAGAGCTGAATGAGTAGGGCAGTCTTAAGCCTACTCTGAAGGAGTTCTTCAGCATTCTCTTTGTGGCCAGAGAGATACCGTCTGTGTACTTCCTGTCTGAGTAGAAGCAGCAGCCTTGAAGGTGATGTTGAAGCAGCCACGTAGTGGCTTTAGCAAAGGTTGTTGCTGTTACTGAACTGGATATGGGGCTTTCTGCAAGATGTTAGACAAAAGCAAAACACCCAGCAGTTGATATTTAGGGGAAATATATCCCTTTTGCAATACACAGCAAAAAAAGATAACCAAGTGAATATGACTGGGACTTTCAGTCCTCTTCCTTAGATACTGCTACTTGGATACTATTGTGCATTGCTGGATGGGTAACTGCCTTTGATTACAAAACCGTGATTTTGCAGAGAGAGATTGTGTGTGTGTGTGTGTGTGTGTGTGTGTGTGTGTATGTTTATGTTTATGCATGTTTGTCCAGTCTGTATGTGTCATGGCTCATAATTCTGACTTCAAATAAATTTTTCAAATTATGTAATAGATGTACTCCCTGCATAAAGAAGGATGAAGTATATTGAGACTGACTGTAACAATCTGATTATTTTTTACAAATCTCCTTTTTTCACAGGTTTGTCAGGAACATGGAGTTCTTCTTTAAACAGTGTTCTTCAGATGGATTCGAAGACAGGAGTAGCTGTAGCAAGGAATTCTGGAACTGTTACAATATATTATGAGGTTCCTGGACTACTTAAGACATATCAAGAGGTGAGAGACTTTTGAATTTCCTTTGTACTGTTGATATTCTGAGTGAATCTTGTTTTGAACAGGAAATACCCTTCTCATCAGCTGCCTCCTCAGACCCCCCCATCACTGCTTTGTAAAGTCCTTCAAGTTTAAAAAGTAATTTGAGATTTTCTGTGAGAGCAGTTTAAAAATAGTGTGTGTGTATCCCACTAAGTAGTTCTATACCAGAGGTATGGAGTCTTTGGCTGTCAGATCTTTTTGGATGCCAACTGCCTTCATCCCTGACCACTGGACTCCAGTTCATTTTGGAGTCCAGTAACCTCTGGGGGACCACATGTCCCCCATCCCTGTTCTGGACACATGCATGACACACACATTCATACTAAGACACACACACACACACCCCACATGTGTCAAATATTTGGGAACAGCTACTGAGAGGAAAACGCCTTTTGAAAATTCATGTGTGTTACACCCTTTCTGGATTGTAACCATCATCTGTTTCAAAAGCAACCATGGGTGATATCCAATGGGGCTACTCTACCTCCATTGCTTCCATTGCAGAGGACTCACCACTTACAAAATGGGGCTTTGGCACGTCTGAAAATTACCACAGAAAACAGCAGAAATGCTTATTTCTGGATAGGGACAGCTCAGCAGAGCTGTTCTGCGAGCTCCCCTAACCTGCCCCATTCTGGAAACGAGCATTTCCACTCATTTTTCGTTATTTTTAGAAGCACCAAAGCCCCATTGTGCAAGCAATGCATGCTGCGAGCGCCCAGGCACAATAGGATACTACCCCATGTCACTATACCCCACTATATTTATTCTTAGCTTTTAAAAATTATTATATTTATGTGGCAAACTTTATCTGTTTGTGGGGCTAAAATGTTTCAAATTTCTAAATAGCTTTAAGTTAAATGGTACTCTATTTGGGGTGAAACAGCATGTTTAAATTTAAATACTGACAAGATTAAAGTGTACTACAATTTTACTTTGAAAGTACCTATCTTTCAGCGACTGTATCTTCAAAACTTAGAATCATAGAATCATAAAATAGTAGGGTTGGAAGGGGCTACAAGGCCATTGAGTCCAACCCCCTGCTCAATGCAAGAATCCAAGACAGAGCACCCCTGACAAATGGCTGTCCAGCCTCGTCCTGAATGCTTCCAGTGTGGGAGAGCCCACTACCTCCCTAGGTCATTGGTTCCATTGTCGTATCGCTCTTACAGTCAGGACGTTTTTCCTGATGTTCAGCCGGAATCTGGCTTCCTGTAACTTGAGCCCATTATTCCGTGTCCTGCACTCTGGGATGATCAAGAAGAGATCCTGGCCTTCCTCTCTGTGACAACCCTTCAAGGACTTGAAGAGCGCTATCATAAATCCCCTCAGTCTTCTCTTCTCAAGGCTAAACATGCCCAGTTCTTTCAGTCTCTCTTCATAGGGCTTTGTTTCCAGTCCCCTGATCATCTTTGTTGCCCTCCTCTGAACCCTCTCCAGTTTGTCTGCATCCTTCTTAAAATGTGGTGCCCAGAACTGGACACATTACTCCAGATGAGGCCTAACCAGTGCTGAGTAGAGGGGAACTAGTACTTCCCGGGATTTGGAAGCTATGCTTCTATTAATGCAGCCCAAAAGAGCATTTGCCTTTTTTGCAGCCACATCACATTGTTGGCTCATCTTCAGCTTGTGATTGACAACAATTCCAGGATCCTTCTCGCTTGTAGTGTTGTTGAGCCATGTATCCCCCATCTTGTAAGTGTGCATTTGGTTTCTTTTTCCTAGGTGCAGAACTTGGCATTTGTCCCTATTAAATGCCATTCTGTTGTTTTCTGCCCAGCGCTCCAGTCTATCCAGATCACTTTGAATTTTGTTTCTGTCTTCCAAAGTATTAGCTATCCCGCCCAATTTTGTGTCATCTGCACATTTGATCAGCATTCCCTGCACTTCCTCCTCCTCCAAGTCATTAATAAAAATGTTGAAGAGCACTGGGCCCAGGACAGAGCCCTGTGGTACCCTGCTCATTACCTCTTCCCAGTTTGAGAAGATCCCATTGATAAGCACTGTTTGAGTCCGATTCTGTAGCCAACTGTGGATCCAGCGGATCGTTGTTTCATCTAGCCCACTTTGAGCTAGTTTGCTCATCAGGATATCATGGGGCACTTTGTTGAAAGCTTTGGTGAAGTCGAGGTATATGATGTCTACAGCATTCCCACAGTCCACAAGGGAGGTTACTTGATCAAAAAATGAGATCAGATTCGTCTGGCAGGATTTGTTCTTAACAAATCCATGTTGGCTTCAAGTAATCACTGCATTGTTTTCAAGGTGCTTCCAGATGGATTGCTTTATCATCTGCTCCAGAAGTTTCCCAGGGATTGATGTCAGACTGACTGGTCTGTAGTTCCCAGGTTCCTCCTTTTCACCCTTTTTGAAGATAGGGACAACATTAGCTTTCCTCTAGTCATCTGGTACTTCACCCGTCCTCCATTATTTCTCAAAGAGAATAGACAGCGGTTCTGAGAGTTCTCTGCCAGTTCCTTTATTACTCTAGGATGCAGTTCATCTGGCCCTGGAGATTTGAACTCATTCGAAGTAATCAGGTGTTCCTTGACCATATGCCTATTGATCTCAAGCTGCAATCCTGCCCCTTCAGCCTGTACTTCACCTTTGCCAGGGGGGTCATAGACCCTCTTTTGGGAGAAGACTGAGCCAAAGTAGAAATTGAGCACCTTTGCCTTTTCTTTGTCATCTGTTATCATTTTGCCATCCTTATTTAATAGCTGAACAACCATTTCTTTCCTCTGCCTTTTACTATGCGCATAGCTGAAGAAAGCCTTTTTGTTGTTTTTAGCATCCCTCGCTAACCTCAGCTCGTTCTCAGCTTTAGCCTTCCTGATGCCATCCCTGCAATTCTGTGCTACCTGCCTGTACTCTTCCTTCGTTACTTGGCCTTCTTTCCACTTCCTATATGTGTGCTTTTCTGTTTTCAGGTCATCTCTAAGCTTTTTGTGAAGCCACATTGGCTTCTTATGTTGTCTTCCACCTTTTCTTCTTGTTGGAATTGTTTGTAATTGTGCCTTGAGAATTTTCTGTTTTAAAAGCTCCCACCCATCTTGGACTCCTTTTCTCGTTAGAGTTGCTTGCGATGGGACCTTACTTATCATTGTTCTGAGTTTATTAAAATCAGCTTTCCTAAAATTCAGGGTACGCGTTTGACTACACTCTGCTTTTACTTCCTTTAGAACCAAGAACTCAAGTATAACATGGTCGCTTTCCCCTAGAGTTCCTGTAACTGCTACTTTACCCACTAGGTCATCTCTGTTCTTAGTATCAAGTCAAGGATACCCAATCCTCTGGTTCCTTCCTCTACTTTCTGTAGGAGGAACTTATCCACCACACAAGTCAGGAATTTCCTGGAGGGGCCATGTTTTGCAGAATTTGTCTCCCAACAAATATCGGGGAAATTGAAGTCCCCCATTACTACAACATCATGCTTCCTTGAAACATTGGCTATTTGCTTTTCAGAAGTTTCATCCTCGTCTTCTCCTTGGTTAGGTGGCCGGTAGTAGACTCCGACCACCAGGTTCCTTTTATTCTTTGCTCCATTTATTTTGATCCAGATGCTGTCAATGAGGCTACCAAGCTCATCCTCCTGTATTTCTGTGCAGAGATATGTATTTTTCACATACAGTGCAACCCCACCTCCCTTCCTGTTCCTCCTGTTCATTTTGAACAAGTTATATTCTTCAATTGCTGTATTCCAGTCATGGGAGTCATCCCACCAAGTCTCAGTTATACCTATCAAGTCATAATTTCCCTCTTGTATTAAGAGTTCAAGTTCGTTTTGTTTGTTTCTCATACTCTGGGCATTAGTATATAGACATCGAAGACGATGTGCTTCATAGTCCGGCTTTCTTCCTACATGTTTCTGAAGATTATTATTGGGCGCTATTAGAGCTGTTCTCTCCGTTGCAGTGCATGAGCCTATGTCCATTGTTATCCCCAACTTGGGGATCTCCCAACATCTCCCTTCCCTGTAGGATTCAGTTTAAAGCCCTCCTGATGAAGTTCTTCATGCTGTGGCCATACACATTCTTCCCAGCCTTTGTGAGGTGCAACCTGTCCCTTGCCAACAGCCCATCTTCCAGGAAGTATAGCCCGTGGTCCCAAGCTGGCACCACCTTCGTAGCCAGTCATTCACCTGGAGTATTTTTCTTTCCCTTTCTATCCCTCTTCTAACTACTGGAAGGATGGATGAGAAAACTATCTGGGCTCCAAAGTTCTTGAGTTTCCTTCTCAAAGCTTCAAAGTCTGACGTGATCTCTTCGTAGCTCTGCTTGGCGGTATCATTTGTTCCCACATGGATGAGAAGAAAGGGATACCTGTCAGTGGGCTTTATGAGTGCAGGCAACCTTTCAGTCACATCTCTAATCCGTCCTCCCGGGAGACAACATACCTGGCGAGTCCATGGGTCTTCGCGACATACTTGGGTTTCGATCCCATGCAGCAAGGAGTCTCCCACTACTACTACTCTTCTCTTCTTCTTGTTGTAGGCCTGGATTTCATCACCTCTGTTTGACTGACCTTCAGCCTCTTGCTCACTCTCATGCAGGTTCCCCTGTAATTCTTCCTCTGCAGGCTGTCCTCCAGTGTCATCCTCAAGTACCTGGAATTGGTTCCACAGCTCCACTGCTTCCACTGGTGCAGAGTGGTGTCTAGTTCTCCTAACTGTCACCCTTAACTGTATCCTCTACTGCATTTTTCCTCACCTTAGCTTTGCCCACTGTCAGGGTGGACACTGAGCCCATAGAATCCCAGAGTAGTTCTGATTCGGAGGAAGAGCAGTCGCTCCTGGGAGAGGAGCGTGCCCCTTTTTCCCAGGGCCCGCAGCTGACAGAGATTCCTCCCACCCACATTCCTAGATTAGAAAGCAGTCCAGGGAGTGACCCAGCACCGATAGCAGACTGGTTGGATGCGTGGCGCAGACTCAGAGAGCAGCGCCAAATGGAGAGCGCGGAAAGGAAGCGTAGCGCCCGGTTGGCGCTCAAAGAACGGTTGCGCCCAGAGGATCCAAGGGAAAAGGGGAGGGATTCTCCCTAGTCCTTATATTCAGGGGTCTGCCAGTAATTGCCTTTCAAACGGGGACCAACTGTTCCAACTTAGAGCATAGGGATGCTGCTGCTCAGATCTAGTTGCTACCTGTAGAGTTGTAAGTTGTAAAAGAAGAATAAAGCTTTGAAAAGAATCCCTTTGTCTGCGTCTCGACCTGGCTACTGGATTAGACTGAGAGAGCCCTCCAAGGAGCCCTTGACACCCACTTCTGCCTCAGCTTGCTGTTGCTCTTCTAGCTTCTGTTCTTCACTTTGCTGCTGTAGTTCCACCATTCTGTCCAAGAACTCTTCGTGTTCTCTTATTCCCTGGAGGGTCAACAGTTGCCGCTCCAGTCCTCTTACTTTTTCTTCCAGCAGCATGATCACCTTGCACTTGTTGCACGTGTAGGCCATGTTGATTTCAGGCAAGAAAACAAACATTGCACACACCTTGCAGGTTACCACCACTGGAGAGTCTTGTCCTTCCATAGCCTCTTTCCCTTTTTGTGTCTAGCTTTCTGATTGTCCTAGACAAGTCTGTGCCTGCTCCTCTACGCAATAGAGGTTAAAAGCAGAGTCCCACTGGTGTGGAAGTGTGTGTTATAAGACAAATAAATGGGGGGAAATGTTTGTTAAAAAAGAAAAAAAATGCTCCCCCTTGACCTCCCCCATCGATCTCCCCCGGCCAACTCCTGTTTGCTCCCCCTGTTCACTCACTCTGGTCACTCACTCTCTGGAAGCTTGCTTGCTTCTGTAGTCCTTGGAATAGCTTGAACAGCTTCCTCTGCTCTGCTCTGCTCTGTTCTGCTGGAAGGAGGGAAACAGACTGAAGCTTCCCGCCCACTCAGCTGCTGGGAGTACTCAGGCTAGGGATGGACGAAAGGGACTAACCTTGTCCCGCAGCTTGCTTCGCGGTGGGGGGGAGGCGCTTCGGTTCTCCCCCCGAAGTTCAGGCGAGGGGGGGAGGCGCCTCGCCCGGCCGAAATTCAGGCCAGGGGGGAGGCGCCCCATCCCTCGCCAGTGAAATTCAGGCCGGGGAGGAGCGCCCCGTCTCGCCGGCCGCGAAAAAAAAAAGTACAATAAAAAAAACACACACACCCGTGACAGGCTACGTGACGATTTACATAGCCTATCACGGCTAGATTTCCAAAGTCAGCCATGATAGGCTACGTAAATCGTCACGTAGCCTATCACGGGTGACTTGGAAAAAAAAAGCGCGTACGCAAATGGCGGCGCCGCATGAGCGCCGCCATTTGCGTTCCTTATTTGGACAGGGGTAGTCTATGTAAAGATTTACGTAGACTATGGCGAAAATAAGGGCAACGCAAATAGCGTTCCCTTATTTTCTCCGTAGTCTACGTAAATCTTTATGTAGACTACCCCGGTCCAAATAAGGAACGCACATGGCGGCGCCCATGGGGCGCCGCCATGTGCGTACGTGCTTTTTTTTTTTTTCCAAAGTCACCCGTGATAGGCTACGTGACAATTTACGTAGCCTATCACAGCTGACTTTGGAAATCTAGCCGTGATAGGCTACGTAAATCGTCACGTAGCCTATCACAGGTGTGTGTGTTTTTACTGTACTTTTTTTTTTTTGTAATGGCGGCGGCGACAGCCGGTCGGGAGACCGGCCGCCGCCCCCGCTGAAACGCCGCCAGGACCCGCCGCCGAGAGGGACATTCGCTGAAGGTAAGTCCCATCCCGGGGGCGGGGGGGGGCCGGCGGAGAATTTCCCCACCAATTTCGGGGGGCCAAATGCACTCGGCCTCCCGAAGATTCGTGGAGAAATTCTCAGCCATCCCTGACTCAGGCCACACACCCCCAATTCAGTTGGAGCTCTCAGGAGCACCTGGTGAGCTCACAGCCACTCAGAAGGATAAAGGGCAGCCCCCTGGGCTTCCTGCAGCCCACTTACCTCTTAGTCTCCTTTGTCTCTTCTACCACTGCAACTCCCCTGGCCAAGTCCTGTTCGCTCCCCCTGTTCGCCCGCTCTGGTCGCTTGCTCTCTGGGAGCTTGCTTGCTTCTGTAGTCTATTGGTAAGTTAGAGATGTGTTTCTCTTGGTTCTCTGGGAATCGCATCCCAGTAAGTATGCATAGGATTGCAACTCTTCCGTAAGTGATACAGGGATCTCCTCTTTTTCCTTTTAAGGTGACAATTAATGTACCTCAGAGGATTGTGGCAACGCACGTAAGTGGAACGAAAACAAACATGCAGGATGCTCCAGCTTCAAAAGTTATAGTTAAAATTGGGCACAGAAGCAAAAACATGAAAGGTATACTTATTAGTCTTCTTTCTGTTTCTGAAAGCTTGTCTTTTGCTTTTCTATGTAACATTAATTTTCTGTGTAAATAATACACAAAATATCTCCGTACAGCTTATTAAGTTTAATTGTGGGAATATGTTCAAAGCATTATTTTAGAGCATATACAATGTTTCAGTGAATTAAATTAAGAAAGCTGAGTAGTCTTTAGTGGAACACACACCTTTTGTGGAAGAACATCAGTGCCATACATTTTGTTTATATGCTCAGCAAAGAGGAACACAGTCAGCCATTCAATTTTCCACTACAGAAAGGCCATTTTCAGCTGGGTGTGCGTATGAAATGGCCCACTATCTGCCTAATGTTTGATCACTGAACACATCTCTTTCCATCCTTTTTATATAGCTTAATTATTATTGTTTGCGAACTTACCTGTCCTAAAATGATTGACAGGAGCGCTTCAAATTGTGGCATAAATAATAGTTTCTATGCCACAACAAATATTTAATGATTAATAAGCAAGTATATTTTAACAATGCAATGCAGAGAACTCAGCAGTTTCTGATGTACTGACTATATTTCCAAGGAAACTAATGCTCCATTTCAATCCAGTAATAAATGACACCATTTATCTTCTTGACAACCTCTGGAAAACACATTAGTGCGACTTCCATAGCATGCCAGACTTACTGGGTTACAATGCCTTGATCTAAAGTTTAAATGAACTGAAATTACATGCAGCTCAATATGACCCATCACTTAACAGCACTTCATACCTCATTCATTCTCAATAATTATTGTTGTAAAGCTTTCAGTGTTAAATGCTTTCAAGTTATAGGTGAGAAAAGTCATCTGTGTAAGTCATCCTGCTCTGATCAACAGCTCTTCTTTTAAATGCTTAAAAACATAATGAAGATTACAGTTTGACATGATTTATTTATTTACTTATTTACTTACTTATTTATTTTTACCAGTGCTACTCCTCCAATAGATTCTTGTTTTGGTGATATCCCAATTCCATTATTCCAATTCCATTATTCAATTTTCTTCAGGAGAATGTTCACCTGCCCAAATTGAAGTACTTGAAAAAATGAGGCCCCAGTCTAGTATCAGCTGCCAACTTCATTTCAAAAACGATGTATTTGACTTTCCAGCCTCTGAAATTTTTACCGCAGAACCTGGGTTTGATGTAGCTTCAGGTAAGAATAAAGGACCAAATTGTATTAAGTGTGCAACTATGATTTTGTATGACGATGACACTGAGAATTTTATGATGAGAAAAACTGAGACTAGGATAATAAATATAATTTCCTCTTTCCACAATTGCTATTTATAGTTATGTGTATAGCATGTGTGTGTGTGTATGTATGTATGTATGTGTGTGTGTGTGTGTGTATATATATATATATATATATATATATAATGAAATATAGTGTGTCTTCTTTCCTATCCCTCCTCAAAATGGTTCTGTCATTTTTGGCACGAGCTCTTGGTGCTTATCCCCTACTGAAACTAAGCCTGAATACATGTGACTGACCTGAATGCACACTCTTCCCTCTTCACCTTTGCCTCTGCCAACTGCCCTCTGTTGCCTGCCCTGTGTCAGATTTTAGCCTCTTTGGGGCAGTGTTCTGTCATCCGAGGGATCCTCTGCAGGGGAGCGCCCTTCCCCCACTCCTCCCTTCTTTTCCTAGACTTACCCTTCTTGCACTGGGGATGGGCAGCAGCAGAAGAGGTGTCAGTGTGGCTGCAGACAAAGGGCCCGTCTATCCCAGCACCCTGTTTCCAATGGTAGTTAGCCTGATGCCTCTGCTTAAAGCAGAGCATGGATGAAGTAGCTCATCTTTGTCCTCTGCATCTGTCATTCAAAGGCATACTGCTGCTGGACGTTATGGTCCTATTTAACTGTCATTGTTAATAGTCATTGATATGTCATTGACTTTTCCTAGTCTCTTTTTAAACCTATCAAAGCTTTGCAACATCTTGTGAGTACCATAATTTCATCATAGTATGTGAGTACCATAATTTCATGATAGGTTGTGCAAACTAGAGTTACTTCTTCAAAAAACAAAAGGCAGCACAAGCTTGCACAAAGGCAATGCAAGCAGACAATAAGAGATGCAAAAATGCATTTTGAGGAGCATATCGCTAACAATAAAAAGGCAAACAATAAAGAATTCTTTAAGTATATCAGAAGCAAAAAAAAACAGTTAGGGAGGCAGTTGGACCACTGGCTGACCATGGAGTTAAAGGAATACTGAAAGATAACAAGGAGATTGCAGAGAAGCTTTTTATCCATCTTCACTGCAGAAGATATAGGATAGCTACCTGTGCCTGAACTGTTGTTTTCAGTAAGGGAGTCTGAGGAACCGAGGCAAATAGTGGTGACAAAAGATGAAGTTCTCAACCTTATTGATAAATTGAAAGCAAATAAATCACCAGGCCCAGATGATATCCATCCTAGAGTTCTCAAAGGACTCAAATATGAAATTGCTGATCTTCTAACCAAAATATGCAACATGTCCCTAAGATCAGCTTCTATACCAGAGGACTGGAAAGATGGCCAATGTAACACTAATTTTCAAAAAGGGATCCAGGGGGATCCAGGAAATTACAGGCTGATTAGCTTAACATCTGTTCGTGGTAAATTATTTATTATTTATTTTATTCATTTACAATATTTATATACCACTACACATCAGAAGATTTCGGAGCAGTGAACAACATGGTAAAATAATAAAACAACAGGGTAAAAGAACTGAAACGTTTTTTAAAAAGACAAACCCCAATAAAGTGGAATTTAAGAAACTGCGGCTGGTCATGCAAGGAAGGCCTCTTGAAATAACATCATCTTCAGGAGGCACCAGAAGGAACACAATGTTGGTGCCCGCCTGACCTCTAAAGGCAGGGAATTCCACAGGAAGGGGTCTCCCACACTGAAGGCTCTTTTCCTGATGGACTCACCATGTGGAACCACTAGGAGCATGCCCTCTGATGACCTCAGTGACCAGGAAGGTTGGTTAGGAAGGAGGTGCTCCCTCAGGTATCCTGATCCCAAGTTGTTTAGGGCTTTTTACACTAGTACTAATACCTTAAACCTGGTCCAGTAATGAATAGGCAGCCAGTGCAGTTCCCTCAGCAGAGGAGTTACATGCTGAATTGGTTGAAGTCATTATTAACGATAAAATTAGTAATCACATAGAAGGACAAGCCCTGCTGAAAAAAGAATCAACACAGCTTCTGCAAAGGTAAGTCCTGTCTCACTAAACTTTTAGAGTTCTTTGAGAGTGTCAATAAACATGTAGACAAGGGTGATCCAGTAGATATTGTTTACTTGGACTTCCAAAAGGCTTTTGACAATGTCCCTCACCAAAGGCTCCTGAGCAAACTTAGCAGTCATGGAATTTATTTATTTATTTATTTATTAATAAATTTATTAATCGCCCATCTGGCTGGTCACCCAGCCACTCTGGGCGATGTACAACCCACCATAAAACAATTTAAAACAATAAAATTCTACCATAAAAAATTTTTTAAAATACCCTAACCCACCCCAAATGCCTGCCTGAACAACCACGTTTTTAATGCACGACAGAAGCTCATTAAAGAGGGGGCATGACAGAGTTCCCTAGGGAGGGAGTTCCACAGAGTGAGGGCCACCACAGAAAAGGCCCTCTCCCTCGTCCCCACCAGTCTAGCTGTCCTGGCTGATGGGACAGAGAGAAGGCCATCCGAGGCTGATCTTGTTAAGCGGCCTGTCTGGTGCTGCTGGAGGCGCTCCTTAAGATAGGCTGGGCCGGAACCATATAGGGTTTTAAAGGTCAAAACCAACACCTTGAATTTGGCCCGGAAAACAACTGGTAACCAGTGCAACTCCTTCAGCACTGGAGTGATGTGATCTCGCCGGCGGCTGCCTTTAATCAGGCGAGCCGCTGCGTTCTGTACCAGCTGCAGCTTCCGAACCGTCTTCAAGGGTAACCCCACGTAGAGCGCATTACAGTAGTCTAAACGAGAGGAGACCAGGGCATGTACTACCAATGGGAGCAGATGGTCGGGAAAGAAGGGGCGCAGCCGCAGTATCAGATGGAGTTGATACAGTGCTGTCCGGCTCACAGCTGACACCTGAGCCTCCATGGACAGCTGGGAGTCCAAAATGACCCCCAGGCTGCGGACCTGGTCTTTCAAGGGTAGCCGTACCCCATTCAACACCAGGTCAACATCCCCCAGCCTCCTCTTGTCTCCCACCAAAAGTACCTCGGTGTTGTCAGGGTTCAGCTTCAGCCTATTCCTCCCCATCCAGCCACTCACCGTCTCCAGACATTTGGACAGGGATTCTACGGCCAACCTTGGTGAAGATTTGAACGAGAGGTAGAGCTGCGTGTCATCCGCATATTTATGACACTGCACCCCAAACCTCCTGATGATAGCCCCCAGCGGCTTCACATAGATGTTAAATAGCATTGGGGAGAGGATGGAACCCTGTGGCACCCCACAAGTAAGTGGCCACGGGCCCGAAACCTCCTCTCCCAGTGCTACCCTCTGGTACCTGCCGGAGAGGAAGGACCGGAACCACCGCAATACAGTGTCTCCAATGCCCAACCCCTCCAGGCGGTCCAGGAGGATACCGTGGTCAACGTGGTCAACAGCTGGTTGGAATAAGAGGACAGGTCAGTAACTGGTTAAATAACAGAAAGCAGAAAGTAAGAAAAAATGGTAAATTCTCCCAACAGAGTGAAGAAAATAGTGGGGTCCCACAGGGATCTGTATTAGGATGAATGCTTTTCAACCTGTTCATAAATGATCTGAAATTAGGACTGAGCAGTGAAGTGGCCAGGTTTGCCGATGACACCAAATTATTTAGGGTGGTTAATACAAAAAGGGATTGTGAGCAACTCCAAAGGGATCTCTCCAAAGTGGGAGAATGGGCATCCAAATGTCAAATACAGTTCAGTGCAAGCAAGAGTAAGGTGATGCATGTTGGGGCAAAAAATCCCAAGTTCAAGTATAACCTGATGGGATCTGAGTTAGCAGTGACCAACCAGGAAAGAGATCTTGGGGCTATGGTGGACAGCTCAGTGAAGATGTCAACCCAGTGTGCAGCTGCTGTAAAAAAGGCAAATTCCATGGTAGGCATAATCAGAAATGGAATTGAGAATAAAACTGCCGATATCATACATACAAATCTATGGTGCAGCCACACTTGGAATCTACTTCTGGTCACCACACCTAAAAAAAGATATTGTAGAGCTGGAAAAGGTGCAGAAAAGGGCAACTAAAATGATCAATGGGCTGGAGCGTCTCCCCTCTGAGAGAAGGTTACAACACCTGGGATTGTTTGTCTTGGAAAAAAGGAGGGTAAGAGGAGAGGTGTACAAAATTATGCATGGTGTGGAGAATGTGGATCAGGAGACATTTTTCTACCTCTCTCAAAATACTAGAACCCCGGGTCATCCTATGAAAATGATTGGTGAGAGATTCAGATAACAGGAAGTACTTCTCCACACAGCGCATAGTTAAAGTATGGAATTCGCTACCACAGGATGTAGTGATGGATGGCTTTAATGGTTGGACAAATTCCTGGACAAAAAGGCTATCAATGGCTGCTAGTCTTGATGGCTGTGTGCTACCTCCAGTATCAGAGTTGCTGGGGAACATGCTGTACACCAGTTGCTGAGGAACATGGGTGGGAGGGTGCTGTTGCGCTCATGCCCTGTTTGTGGGTTCCTGGTCAACAGCTGGTTGGCCACTGTGTGAACAGAATGCTGGACTAGATGGGCCCTTAGTCTGATCCAGCATGGCTCTTCTTATGTCGTTATGGGCTTTGTGCATCCTACACATATGGGGTGTGATGCACAAGGCCTGCACAGTGCTTTGGTCAGAACATTCTAGAACTGAAGAGCATTTTGGATGGAGTCTTCACCCAACCTATCTAGCATATCCTTGCGCACAGTTCCTGCCTTGCCCAGTTCCTCTTCAACCACCGAAGTGTGTGCATTGTGAAGATGTAAAGGCACAATCCTATGCATGTTTAGACAGAAAAAAGTCCTACAACTCACAGCATTCCCCAGCAACGTGGCTGCCTGGGGAATGTGGGGAGTTGTGGGACTTATTTCTGTCTAAACATGCATAGGATTGCACCCTTAATCTCCTGCAGATATTAGAAGACTAAGCTGTTGAGTTCCTTTGTTTTTTCCTTCTCCTTGAGAGAAAATACATTCTCTTACCAGCAGCTGGGATCACTTCAAAGCAAATTGACCTGTGTATGCACGTATGCAGGCAGATTTTGCCTTTGGTGAAACAGAATTAGGGATGTGCGAATCAGCAAAACTTGAGCTGAACAAAGTTCTCCAAATTCCATCTCAAAGTCTGTATCAGAGTCTATGTCAGATTGTGAGCTTTGGGGTTGTTTCCCTGTCACATGAAAATGTATGGACTTTGACTGCAGATTACCTTGATGTCTGTGTTTGGTCTGAAAAGTGCAAACTGGGTAAATCCAGATCAAAAATTAATGGAAACCAATTTCTCATACATCCCTAGAATTCTGTTAGCACTGAAAATTGTGCATTCCGTGAAATTGTTTAGTGTGCTGGGGCTCAGACCCTGTCTCTGCCTTGTTGATATAAAGGCTGTGGGGGAAGATACTTGTCCTTTGTAATTTGCCACACCTCCTATGACAGCCATTTTGTCATGGCGCCCAGGAAGGTCTCAAAGTGAGAAATGTGTCCAAAAAGATTGTCTAAATCAAAGCCATCAACACTAAAATTGAGCATTTCCATATCTAGAAAAGCAACCTAACTAATCACATTTCAGTTTTAAGCTCAAAGTCATAATCTTTCCAGAAACTTTATATCAACATTTCTGCACATAACCATGTTTACATTTATTTGTTTGGGGTGTTCCATTTTGGTTTTGATGGATATACACTGAAAAGTGATAGAGGCCTTTATGTACACGAGAATCTCACCAACAACTCCATGGTTCGTGCTCTGGTATTGTATATTTATCCTCTTAACGTAATACTGAGTAATGAGCTGAGGGAGCCAAAATAATAATCCAGTAGATAAGTAATAAAATAATAATTAGCAACCTGGGAATATAAAGATACAAATGTGCCAGACAAGCTTAATGATGATGATTGGCTAGAATTGCAGTGTTAAATGAAGACAACACAGCAGGTGGTACCAGATTTGATTTTCAATATCAGCAACACGTTCATGTCTCAGCACTTCAAATAGTGAAGAATGCTGAACCTGGAAAAGTTCTTTCCTCAAGGCGATTCAAATGTAAAAGCACAGACTACTGTCTCCTGTGGAGTATCCAATGCTGCCTGCACACCACCAGGACCCACCGTTAGCCCTTCCTAAAGTAGCTGGAAACAATCGGAAATGTTCGTTTCCAGAACGGAACAGGTCAACGACGCCTGCAGCAGGAAGCTACACCAACCTGTTCCATTGTGGAAGCGAGTGTTTTGGCTCATTTCCAGGGTTGCTCTAAGAAGTATTACCTTCCTCTTGCTCTAGCAGTGGGTCCCGCTGGTGCAATACGAATGGTGGAGGTGCAGTAGTAGTATTTGATACTGCCCTAAACTTGGTATTGATTGTTTCCACACTAGAATTGTGAAGACCAGGAAACTGGAAAAAAATGGGTGGAAACACCAGTTTTTCCAAGGACCATTTTTATTTTTTACCGAAAAATTGGCAAAATTGAACAGCTTTGGATTATGAAATATTTTCTTTTATAATTTAAGACAAAGTGTTTATTGAGCCTTTACCCCCCCCAGAATGATTACCAAAAGTTATGTAATAACACTTTTATAGAAAGACTAGAGATGTAAGATGTCTGAAATTAATGGGCAGTATCTAGGGATGTACGAAAGTTCCGCCACAGATCTCGGGGAGGCCGAATGCCAGTGCATTTGGCCCCCCGAAATCGGTGGCGGAACGGCCCGCCCCCCTGCCCCCCCCCGAACGGGACTTACCTGGGGTGGGTCTTCCTGGCGGCGGCGGCAGCTGCGGCGGCCGGTCTTCCGACCAGCTGCTGCCGCTGCCATTTCCAAGTTTTAAAAAAACAAAAAAAAGTGATAGGCTACGTAAAGATTTACAAAGCCTATCTCGGCTAAATTTTAAAAAACACCATGATAGGCTACGTAAATGTTTACGTAGCCTATCACGGCTGAGTAAAAAAACAACGCGCGTACGCAAATGGCGGCGCCCATGGGCGCCGCCATTTGCGTTCCTTATTTTGGCACATCTTAGTCTACGTAAACGTTTACGTAGACTACGGCAAAAATAAGGGGAACGCAAATAGCGTAGCGTCTACGCTATTTGTGTTCCCCTTATTTTCGCTGTAGTCTACGTAAATGTTTACGTAGACTAAGACGTACCAAAATAAGGAACGCAAATGGCGGCGCCCATTGGCGCCGCCATTTGCATACGCACGTTTTTTGTTTTTACTCAGCCGTGATAGGCTACATAAACATTTACATAGTCTATCACGGGTGACTGCAGGGACGCAAATGGCGGCGGCTATGGCCGCCGCCATTTGCGTCCTTGCTAGCCAGCAGCCAGATGTCCGGCCGCTGGCGGAGCCGGCCAGTGGCTCCACAGAATCCCTGCGGAGAGGAGCCAGCTGGCCAGGATTTGGGGGGGGGAACGGAGCACCTCCCCCCCAGCATCAGCATAATCCACGAACAGGTAAGTGACTTTTGTACATCCCTAGCAGTATCCAATGGTGCCCTTGCGTGGGTGGCCCAGGCCCACTGGTGGTGGCACACAAGTGGCTGCTCCTGCCATTGGCAGCATACATGAGGCCCCTACCATTGGTGACCATGATGTGGTTCTGGGGCACCAAAACAAACAGGTATGCTCGTTTCTGGAAAGGGAAGGTTGTGCCTCTTCCAGAAATGAGTGTTTCCACTTGTTTCGACAGTTGCCCCCTGGAAGTGCTGCATCACAGCCACCAGTGGCAGAGGCCGCGCGTGTGCCAGCAGTGGCAGGGCTGGCATGCATGCGCCGTGGCTGGTGGGCCTGGGCCACCAACACAAGGGCACCATTGCATCCAACCCAGCGAAGCCATGGGGGGAAAAAATAATCCTTTCTGTAAGATTCCCAGCACAGTTATTTCTTCCATTCCTTATTAAAATTATTGATCTGATGTATCTTTTACTGATAGACATTTAGGGGTGCTCCAAGTCATTCTCAGTTTCCCAACATTTGAGTAGAGCTACCATATCGTAATATGAAAGAAAATGTGTATTCTCGACAGTTTGGGTTTTGTTCTATAGAGACTTATGTTTCTTGGATTGTTCTGGTTAGATGCTGTAGCACTCAATGAATGTAGTTCAGCTGGCTGGGGAATGCTGGGAGTTGTAGAACTTTTTTCTGTCTAGACATGCATAGGGTTGTGCCTAAATTAACTCTGAGGTTTGGGTCTATAGAACTCACTGCCACAGTTTTTAATAAAGTTCTCAGTTAGAGCTCGACACCAGGGAGTGCTGCCTCCACTATAAAACCTTTTAACTGCTAGCACTAGAATAAAGCCTGGTTCCTATGGTATAGGCATGGGATTGACTAGAGACCACCTTCAAAATGAAGAAAAAATAAGATGATCGTTCACAGAAATTATTTACAAAAGGGAATAAAATGACATTCTTCAAATAATAAGGTGAGATTGCTTAAAGGTTCTTAAATTAAATACGGTTGCTTACCATTCCCGAGCTGAGTCTTTCCCAGCAAAATAAAATGTCGATAGCTTTTCCTTTAGTTCAGATTTCCCTATGCTTCACCCCACAAACATGAACAGGTTTAGGAATTTTCCTAAACTTTCTTACAAACAGAAACAGATTGTTATACACAGTCTTCCTCTGCCTCCAGTTCGTCCTGCTGCTTCTGGCTTCCAGGATGCTTAGATATTTCATTGACTACTTGTTGATGTCCCCTCTGATCAGATGTTAAATAGGAATCTAAAATACGTTATGTATATCTTGGTTTGCTCATAAAATTATCATGTTTGGTATATTAATTTTAAAAGTATAGCTTACTCAGGCAATACTTACCAAATTTACTAAGTTTACTTTTTAAAGTTTTTAAGTATAATAATAATTTTCTGAGCAAACCATGTTATACATAATATAACTTTAGGAACATAAAGGCTACTTTATATTCCTAAAGCAGCCCTCCCCAACCTGATGCCCTCCAGATGTTTTGGACTACAATGCCCTGCATTCCTGACCATACTACTAGCCGTGCTGCCAGAGGCTGATGGGAGCTGAAGTCCAAAATATCTGGAGGGCACCAGGTTGGGGAAGGCTGTCCTAAACCAATAAAATGACTTTAGAGCTGTAAAGAGTGCTAAAAAAAAAAAAAAAAGTATTGCTTGTTTTTCTGTTTTTCCCCAAAGTTCTGTTTCTTTTCATGGCTTCAAAATTTATGGAAATTTTACATCTTTATTCCACACTATCCTATTGACGTTGGCAGGATGTACTTCTAAGTGAGCATGCTTAGGGTGAGGGTGCGGAACACTCAATATATAATCTAGAAAGTTAAGAAGGAACAATAGCTATTAACATTCAAATTGCTCTTGCTTTTTTAGGACATTACACTTGTTCCATCACCATGCACAGACTTGCGGACAAGCAGCTAAAGCAGCTAAGCATGAGCAAAACTGCTATCATCCTAACAGCTTCAGTCCAGGGAAACCATTTCCGTGCAGAGCAGATCAGTGCAGAAGTGCCATTTAATCCAGGATTTTATGCTAATCAAACCGAAATTATCCTCAGCAATCAGTACACAAGTTCTGATGTGAAGATCTTCGGAGCCACTGAAATTCTTCAGAACCTTGAGGCAAGTCATGACAAGTATTCACTATTAACTTATGTGGAGTTGCCATGAGCTAGTGTGGATACTATGCACACCACTCTAATAAATACGAAAAATTGAGCTGCAGTGAAAAAAAATCAAAGCAACCTGGATTTCACCCAAGAACAACAATTTGAAGTACAAAAGACAATATCTCAGTCATATTTGCAATCTTTGTACATAAACTTTAAAATAAAATTGCAGTTACTTTGAGATGCATTTTGTTCCCTAGAGTGGCCACTAAAATAAGGTCAAGTCTTTATTTTAAAGTAGATGGGCTCAGGCTTTCATCTCTGTATTGTATACATATTTTTATAAAGTTGCTGTTTTAATTTCAGGTAATTGGACAGTTTTAGGCCACCTACCACAAATTTGCCTTCAGTTAGCTCTATTACTAAGCTAATAAAAATAGAAGTCAAACTAGTTAAAGTTAAACTTTATGTGAATATACCCATGGGTGTGAAGTAGAATTTAAGCAGTTACTAAAGGAAATGAATACTCACATTTTTAGTCAGTTCCTTAAACCTTGGGAAATTACCATCTTCATTTTAGCTATCCTATTTAACCTCTACATTAACATAGAAAGTTGGAGTTGGCAGGAGGCTTGAACAAATGAGGGACAAAACAATGATTTATAATAGCATCACAAAGCTTTGGAAATATCAAAAGAGAGAGATGATGATAATGTTCTACACACAGATGTTAATGACAATAATTAATTGTATTTTATTTATTTATTTATTTATTTCATTTCTATACTGCCCAATAGCCGAAGCTCTCTGGGCGATTCACAAAAATTAAAACCAAACAGCACACAATAAAACAATTTAAAATATATAGAACATTAAAACCACAATATAATAATGCAACCACAATAAAACCCAGCAGCAGTGCAGGAGTTTAAAATACAGATTTAAAACAGCAAAGCTAAAAGTTCAGAAAGCTAAAATGCTAAAATGCCTGGGAGAATAAAAAGGTCTTCACCTGGCGCCGAAAGGAATACAATGTAGGTGCCAGGCGAACCTCGCTAGGAAGCTCATTCCAGAGCCGGGGTGCCACAGCAGAAAAAGCCCTCCTCCTAGTAGCCACCTGCCTCACTTCCTTTGGCAGGGGCTCACGGAGGAGGGCCGCTGACGATGATCTTAATGTCCGGGCAGGCACATATGGGAGGAGGCGCTCCTTCAGATAACCTGGCCCCAAGCCGTTAAGGGCTTTAAATGTTAATACCAGCACTTTGAATTGGGCCCTGAAATGGACTGGCAGCCAGTGCAGCTGGAAAAGTACTGGCGTAATATGAGCTCGCAGGCCAGTCCCTGTTAACAGTCTTGCTGCCCTATTTTGGACCAGCTGAAGTTTCCGGACCATTTTCCGGACCACATATAACGCATTGCAGTAATCCAGATGAGAAGTTATCAGAGCATGGATCACTGTAGCTAGGCTATCTCTGTCCAGATAAGGGCGTAGTTGGTATACCAGCCTAAGCTGATAAAAAATGCTCCGTGCCACTGAGTTCACCTGTGCCTCAAGTGACAGTTCTGGATCCAAGAGCACCCCCAAACTATGAACCTGATCCTTTAGGGGGAGCGCAACCCCCTCCAGAACAGGTTGAATATCACCTAGCCGGGCAGACGAACCACCCACTAACAGTACCTCCATCTTGTCTGGATTGAGTTTCAGTTTATTGGCCCTCATCCAGTCCATTTATTCATTCATTTCATTTCTATACCACCCAATAGCCGAAGCTCTCTGGACAGTTCACAAAAATTTAAACCAAAAAGCACACAGTAAAACAATATAAAATATAAAAACATTAAAACTACAGTATAACAATACAACAAGAATAAAACCAGAATAAAACCTAGCAGCAATCATAGAATCATAGAATAGTAGGGTTGGAAGGGGCCTACAAGGCCATCGAGTCCAACCCCCTGCTCAATGCAGGAATCCAAGTCAGTGCATCCCTGACAGATGGCTGTCCAGCCTCGTCTTGAACACCTCCAGTGTGGGAGAGCCACCACCTCCCTAGGGAATTGGTTCCATTGTCGTATTGCTCTAACAGTCAGGAAGTTTTTCCTGATGTTCAGCAGGAATCTGGCTTCCTGTAACTTGAGCCCATTATTCCGTGTCCTGCACTCTGGGATGATCGAGAAGAGATCCTGGCCTTCCTCTCTGTGACAACCTTTCAAGTACTTGAAGAGCGCTATCATATCTCCCCTCAGTCTTCTCTTCTCAAGGCTAAACATGACCAGTTCTTTCAGTCTCTCCTCATAGGGCTTTGTTTCCAGTCCTCTGATCATCTTTGTTGCCCTCCTCTGAACCCTCTCCAGTTTGCCTGCATCCTTCTTAAAGTGTGGTGCCCAGAACTGGATGATATATAAAGATTATAATTATAAAGAGACACACATAGTGAAGCCATCTTAGAGAAAAGGCTTTTCTGTCCAGCTTGGCATGGGAGGTTGTCATGAGCAGGCAGTGTCTATCAAGCAGTGAGTGAATGTCTGTGAGAACGTTCTCATCAGGGGAAGACATCAAACCAGGAAGGCGAAATTAGACTGAAATGACCAATAGAACTGTCTTGATTATTTGATCAGATTGTCAGGCAGGAGACTCATGCAGCTCAAAGATAAACCAGAGAGGTTTTGGTACAATTTTTTTTTTCTATCACTGCTGTGTATGTTCAGGAAGAAAGGCTTCTGGATGCCTTGAGTAAACAGTGCATTCTATCTTCCAGGTGAAATCTGGCTCACCTATGGTGGTGGCCTTTGAGAAGGACAGATCCTATGGCTTGCCTAGTTATGTAACATATACTGTGAGCTTATCAGACCCAAGAATCACGCGCAAAGGGCCTTTATCTACCATGCTCACTATATCCAGCACAGTAACTGACCAGTCTATCACTATCCCAGTGACAGTGATTTATGTCTCTGACAGAACTCTGTTGATGAGAGGTAAGTTTTTTTCTCTCTCCCTCTCTCTTTGCCTGATATCAAAGTAAGTCCCTTTTTGTTGATATTAAAAGTCTCCTTGTAGACTTAGACAGCTTAGGGCTGGGTTGGCATAAGTGTTATCCTCAAAGGTATGTGTGGTGTTTAAATGTGCTGGCGTAGCATTGTCAGCATAGAGATTTCATTGCATAAAGACTTCTCCTAAACTCTCAATTTGAGAAAGTTCAGCAAAACTGTTCCAAAGCTGTGAAACCACCAAATGATTGGTGGTTGGCGGAAAGGAGCGTGGCCGCCTGGGGAAACCCAAAGGGCCAGATTGTGGCCTCCAGAGGGCTGGATTTGGCCCCTGGGTCTGAGATTCTGCACCCCTGACCTAGAGAGTGCATCAGATACAGCTTCAATACAAAGGGTAACTAGTGAAAGCATCAAGATGTGCTTGGATGCATACATGGGAAGTTTCAGCTACTCAGCACCATGGTCTTCATCAGTAATGCTTCAGAGCTATGTTTTACTTAACTATTATGGTATAACATTTTCAGGAGGGATTAGCATTTGGGGGCTTTGGAAGCAATTTCTGTTGACATTTCATTATGTTTTTGAGCTATCACTGATGAGCATATTCCAAACATTGTTTTAAAAATTTCTACCATACTCAAGTGCAGCCATGCTGTTTAAATAGGTACATAGTTGGCTCAAATCAAGCTTCACAACAAAAACTATGGAATTTTAAGGAAACATCCCAATTGCATTCAAGGCAGATTAGGAAGTGGCATTACTACTTAAAGCACTGATACCTGCAACTCTTCTTTTCATTTTCAGATGGAGCAAGCTTATTCCAACACTTCCTCGATTCCTACCAAGCCATGTTTTTCACACTTTTTGCACTGTTGGCAGGGATGGCTGTCATGATCATAGGTAAGAGAGTCAAGTGATGCAGAAGTATTTTCCTCCTAAATGTCTCAACATTTTTAGCTGTGAATTTAAATGAACTTCTGTGCTGTCTTTTTGTTCCATAATCTCTTTCAGTACACTATGCTATTTTCTCACCAAAGGAATCACAAACTCATCCAGCTTTTATTCCAAGGACGAGTCCTCAGCACAGACAACGTAAGCAGTTAAAATGCATAAAATATATACCTTACAAATTGTAACTGAATAATACTGCATCTGGAGAGGGTGTTTCATTCAGAGAAGATTGCCGTGAGCTAATTGGCACAATGTCTATCAAATTTTGCCAATTAGCTCATGGCAATCTTCTCTGTTGACAACGTTGAAGTCTATCTAACATCATGCTCAGATTCTTTGGAGGTGGGCTGGGGGAAGGGGAGCAGTCAAACAGGGACAGGATCTCAGCAGAAAACTGGCGCATGGCCCCAGTTCAGATCAGGAGCATGTGGTGTGTCAGGGCCTCACAGCTGCTCTTTCTGCAAGTGGCTGGATTAAGCATGCTTGTTCAGCACGTGAATAATGCAACATGCAGTTTGGTTCTTGTAGGACTTGGTGTTTGATAATGGGTTGTAGGGTAAGTGCTTCTTTTTCTGTTGTATCCATATTTCGTTTATGACCTGAACCAGGTCTGTATGACCCCAGAAACAGCCTTAACACCAAACCCACATACACACAGGCAACACTGCTATCGTGTGTGTGTGTGTGTGTGTGTGTGAGAGAGAGAGAGAGAATATGAATACTCATTATGCTCTGTCTTTATCGATGAATTCCTGTTTCAGCTGCAGCCTCCTTCAGTCCTGCATCTTCAAGCAATGACAATGGCTCTCCCACCAAGCTGTGGAGTCCTGGTTATGCTTCACACTAAAGAAAGCTATTTTCTACACCGACTCTTGTTTGGATTTTATGTGCTAGTGCCTTTACTAGTAATTAATTCAATACCAGATGGAAGTTTGTCAGAGTTCAGTTATGCTAGCTTATGAAAATATTTTTCATTTAAAGAATGCAATGTAATTACTGCATATGTTTTTAATGCACACGCCTGTAATATTTCAGTTTTGTAGAATCTGTTCCTCTATTAGCTGTTGTTATTCTCAATACTAGGGGTGAGGAGGGAGGGAGGGGGATATCACTGGGTGATATCCAATATCTATGCTGAGGTATGTTTTTCTTTTTGCATGCTTCCTTCAATTTCAGGAATACCTCCTAATTGTCAATATAGATGCATTGCGTTTTTGTTTACTTCCTGTGGAAATTATATTTTTATAGTTTCATAATGCGGCTTTCTGCTATTAAAGAGTAGAGCATAATAACAAAAACATAAGTCAAATACATGAAAGAATATATGGTTCTAAGGACTAAAGATTTAGTTTGGTTTCAGGTTTTAGTAACTTATTTTAAGACTCAGGAATGAAGGTATTGCACTGATATATTTTTAACTATTTAGCCTTACAAATCCTTTCAATTTGCCAGTTTTCACAGTAGTTATGCTACAATAACTATGAATAGCTGTGCCTTTTTTGTGTAGAAATTGAAGCCCCTTGCCTACAACTAGCCAACAGCAACATGCACTGCACCAGTTGCTGCTGCAAATACAAAGACCCTTTGCCATTTATTTGTAAATGAAACTTTTTACTATAGCTACCATACGACTATGCAGACTTTTTTTTTAAAGAAGAGTTTATTTTAAACAGGGGTTTTTATTTTATATATGTTAATATACATGTAAAGGAGAGTGCATCTTTATTAGTTCTTTGCAGATGTTAAATACCTCAACAGAAATTGAGTGTCCGTGTAACTGTACCTGTACTCACCTGTAACTGTATCATAGATCAGAAACCTTATCCCTGAAGTGCTGCATAAGTGTGAATGTCATTGAAATGTAAATAAGGAGGACACATAGAAGCCCAGTTCAGTGATCACAAACTGACTCATACAACAGTTAATATTTGACTTTTGTTTTGTTTAATATTGTGAACTATGTGCACATGTGAATACCCTAAGCCATTACAGGCTTACTGCTCATTTCAGATAGGACCAAATTTCTCCCAAGAATACACACCTTCATGATTTATAAACAAGAATACACACCTTCATGATTTATAAACACGGTACAAGTAATGCTTTACCTAGGTATATTCTCAACAGTATGCACGTATAGCCTACTAAGTCACAACTGGTCTGCTGACCGCAATAATTTCATTTCTTGTTATATATGGTATTAAATTGGGCTGAATTTGCTTTTCAGAAGCCATCTGGTTTCATTGGAATTACAAAAATGATTTGTTGTGAACTTCCTTTTTTCCCTCCCATTGTTGCTAGGAGTTGGATGCTTCCATTCCATAGCTGCAATAACCATAAACATAGTTCTCGGATCTTGTAGCAGTAAGGAACTTGGAAGTTCAACGTGGAGTCATTGTTTCCAAATTACGATTTATTAGCCACAGCTTCACAAATGCCTGGCTGTCCAGAAGGTCCTTTATTGGATCAAAGAGTAGGTCACTGTGGAAATCCAATCTCACCAACCTGCCGGGAAACAAGGCTGCCAATAAAATACGAAGAGTGTTGAGGTTGAAATAAAAATAATGTGATGTTAACCAAGAGAATGTTCTCAATGTCTGGTCTTAGGATAAACACATTTCCTCATTTGTAGTATAAAATACTATCTGGTGTTGGAATTGTATCATAAATCCTTTCCCTTCAGCCCTAAATATTTTTAGGAATGGAAAATCTTAGCATTGAGCAGAGCAATCCTGAGTGGGGCTGGTGGAGGCAGGCAAGAAAGAGTGACAAGGCGGATGTACTGCCTCATGCACAGCCGAGATGGCTTGTGTCAACCAGAGCAGAAATTAGGGAGGCATGGTTTTTTTTCTTCCCTGCTGGAGCAGGATTTTTAAAGTTTTCCCTGTTGTTGGTAACAGTGGAAACCCACCCCACTCTGGGACTGCATTCCTCTCCAATGGCAGGGACCAACAGAGGCACCAAAGCAATATCCTAACTCCCTGCAGTCATAATTGGGGGGAAGGGGATTAAGATACTTGAATTATAATACTGTGAGAGTTGTGACTGTGAACAATATGCTTAATTGTGAGTTCTAAAAAAAATTAAATCTGTTAATGAAGGTAATATTGCATAGAAAATTTTTAAAATGGTACAAAAAGTCATGTGACAGAGTTGTATTTGTATATTATTGAAAAAGCAAAGTTGTACTTGGTTTTCTATAATTTATTTGCCTGGCGCTTGAGAAATAAAGATGTGCTTTAACACATAAGAGTTGCTTGAAAATGACTGTAAAGAGGTAGTATGAACATTTAATTTTATAGACTTTTTCTTGATATAATTACAACTAGAGGGATGCATAAATTGGGGATAAGGAAAAGAAGCGGCAACATGCAACAAAAGAATAATAATAGTGTAATCTTGCCTTACTTTCCTCAGGATTCAAACCAGAAGATTTAGCATGAGAACAGACTCCGGGGCAATTAAACTAAACACAGTATAGGGGTACACAATGGGAATAATACACTGAAAGTAAAACCATGTTATCTAATTTCAAATTTCCAAACATCCCAACACTCAGTTA
Source organism: Heloderma suspectum (assembly GCF_057233095.1). Classification (NCBI taxonomy): domain Eukaryota; kingdom Metazoa; phylum Chordata; class Lepidosauria; order Squamata; family Helodermatidae; genus Heloderma; species Heloderma suspectum. The sequence goes on along the minus strand of NC_139459.1, from coordinate 293,984,144 downwards.
CTCCTACTGTGTCAGTAAGATATATTTTCTGCAGTAACTGTCAAGCAGAACTCTCCAGGTATACATTTCTCTGACTTCATTGGGAATGCAATTTTTTCCTGTTCTTCAAAGCAATGGTAAAAAGAAAAGACAGATCTGAAAGAAGGAGAACCCCAAGCCAACATGGTTTAAATTAAGTTGTTCCCAGTTAGGCCTAATCCTGCTAGCAACAACTCTTGAGGCGAAGAGCATACCAAGGTCCAAAACAGGCATTACTTTAAAACCGTATCTAGCAGCTACAGTATTTGTTTTCATTTTTACTCTAGTGTAGCCCTCTGAAATCCCTATTTTGCCTAATTAAAGTTGCCCTGAGGTTTTATGTGCCTTACATGCACAAACCATGACAGAATCAGTGTATAGGATTTTATTCTAACCCTTTGTAAAATGGTTCAGAACTGTTGTGAAGGATTTATACTCCAAACTAAATGATGATGCTATGTACTCAAGGCAACATGCATTTGCTAAAATGTGCATTAAGTAGGAGAACTGCCTGGTGCTATTTCTTCTTCTTCTTGTTGTTGTTTTTAAATAGTATTTTCCTATGCTGTGTCATGTTTAGAACTATAAACCAAGCAGGAAATGACTTGAAACAGAATCAATTATCCTTGCTCCCACCCCCCAAAACACCAAGCAGCGTGGAAGTGGGAGAGGTCAGTTCTCCAGGAACCGACCTTGGAGCACGGGCTCCGAGGTCAGTTCCTGGAAAACCACATATCCTATGGCCATCTAGCCACTGACTAGCAGCCATAGGATTGCTCCCTTAATGTGCAATCCTATGCATGTTTAGATAGAAAAAAGTCCTACAACTCCCAGCATTCCCCAGCCAGCAGAGCCAGCATATTTTTTCTGTCTAAACATGCATAGGATTGTGCCCTTAAAGCAGCAAGTGAAGCATCTCCCTTCTTTTTACCTTGACTCCCAACTTTGTCTATACAGCTAGAGGTTCATTAACACAAGAGCATTTGGAGAATTTCAGCTTTGCTCAGCAACATTGATTGATTGATTGATTGATTGATTGATTGATTGCATGTATACCCCGCCTTTTTTCCTCTTGCTAGGAACCCAAGGTGGCTTACATGATCCTCCTCCTCTCCATTTTATCCTCACAACAACAGCCCTGTGAGGTGGATTGGGCTGAGAGTCTGGTATATGTGCATGGCATGTTTTGTAATGGAAAGAACTCCATTTCGATTTGTGGCAGCCAGATAAACATGTACTATCACATTATTGTATATTGAATGAAGCTCATGATTATTCTCTGGTACAAGTGTGTATTGTCATTACCCAGCACTGGAGTTTATGACTATGCTTTATAGGATCCATACTGAACATTCATCTTCACTTAGCCTCTGGCACACACGAAAACTACCTTGAGCAGTAAGCTGGTTTTTTTCTTCTTCTTTCAAATGATGCTGCTTCTCAGAATACAGATTAGAGTTGATTTTATGTGGGATTTTGTATCTTTCATTATGTGCAAATTACAGGGAGCAGGCAGACTCTTTATAAGCTTAACACACCTAAGGATAGTCCCAAGCAGAATGCCTCAGAATCCCTATCTCTTCCCACTCCATTTTGTCCATGTATTGTGTCTTTGATATTGTGAGCGTATGTCTTTTCCCACCACTTATAAAATAACTGGCTACAGGCACAATAAATACATAAAAGTAGCAGTGCAAACAACAAGTTGTGGCACAATATTACTGGTATTACTCCCTGTGTCTTCATTCACACATGCACATCTATACACATGTAAAGGACCCCAAACTAGTAGGAGGTGTGGTGTGCACACTGTGCTAGACTTTACTCAAGACAAAGATTCTGCTTACAAGTTTTATTTTTGCTACAGATAGTTACAAAAAGGAATAACGGATTGGTATACCACTGGACTGGAAGCCTACTCCTAACATAAATCACAGAGCAAGAAAAAATGGTGGAGGGGAGTTCTGGCTCACCAAATGACCTGCGGGGGGGGGGGTGCACTAGGGAAACGGCCAAAGCATTCCAAGTATCCGTGCACAGGTGTGGCACACAAGGGGCAGGAGGAGGAAGAAATAAAGTCAGAGGAGCCTGTTTTGCCGTAGGGGAAAAGAAAACAACAAATTAAGTCCTGGTTGGTCATGATCATTTGGAAACTCACAGTGGGCACAGGCTACCACCAGAACTGCAGGCTTCTGGTCACAAATTTACAATGGAGGGTAATCACTTCAATCTAGTTGATGATGGGATGCACCACATTATTGGCCAACACCCAAAGCAAGGCCTTTGGTCTGGATGACAATGAGGACCACACTGTGCACCATAGTCTTTTGCCCCAAGGAGATCAAGGCCGACAATATCAACAATCATAGGGAACCAGTGGTGGGAATATAACAAACATGGATAGAGGCCAAAGAGGGAAAGCACCAGCACAACACCTCTGTTTTTGGTATGGCCACGTGAAAATTAAACCACCGAGCCTGGAAACAACAGTCCTTAATGTCCGCACTACACTCTGCCACTGTGAGGCACAGGCTCCCTGGGACTCGAGTAACCAATAAAATAACCCATAAAATATCACTGGTCCCAATATTGCAGTCATGTATGCAATCCAAAGCCTTCTGAGGGTGGTTCCAGGCAGGGCGCTGACCTCCCAGCAGAACTGGGCTGTGCCACTGAAATGGGTATGGTCTAAAATTAGCATTGGGGGCTACACGGGATGTGAAGCCTCATTTGGGCATTCAAGGCAGTAAACTGGTGCAAGCAAGGAAGGAAGCTTGCAATGTAGCTTTGGCCCAGAGAGGCAGGAAAGGCTAAAAGTGGATGGCATGCCAGGTAAACCACAGCTGAATCTTGGGAGCAACATAACAGAGGGGCTGCATCCATCGGATCCCATGATTAAAACTATCAGAGTGGGCAGCATTCAAGGGCAGTTTTAGGGTACAGGCCACAGGTTGAGGATGAGAACATCAAAAAACCAATAGCTTAACTTGGGGGTGGGGAGGTGCATAAGAGTCTTCCAGAGGTTCCTGACTTCCAGAGTGAATTAAGCCTAGTTAAGCATTATTAAAACCACGCTTCTGAGACAGAAACAGTGAGGAACAAAGGATACCACAAGAGTACCACAACCCTGGTTTTATGCATTTCCCCTCAGCCTAGGGTGTCCACGGGGCCTCTTTGACAGAGGACCATCCTCTATTTGAAGGGCTAACCTGTCCAATTCCATTTTAAAGATAACCCTCAGAATTTTTGCCCATCACCAGTTAGCACCTGGGCATCTGATTGACCAAGAAGGCACACAGGTCACCTAGTCACAGTCCTCCACACTATGGTATTTCTACTTAAATTAAAAGAATTATTTCTAAATTTGCATCTATACATAGAAATTAGCATACGCAAATTTTACACAAATCACTGTCCTCTTTTTTCATGATGCATTTCCCCTTTAGTGTCAATTCATAAGTGGCCACCCTGAAGTCCCTATGCCACCTTCAGTAGTGTGCCCAAGAGCAGCCCAACCCTATGGGACAAATTTTCAGGGGGCTGGGTGCTAGAGAGAAGGGAAATGAGTGAAAATCGCCTCTCCTTCCATTAGCAGATGTCAGGAGAGCCCTTTCCATGAGCAGAACTCTGCCACCAGGATCTTAGGATCCAACCCAATGACAGGGTTCAGACAACACAAGGGTGGTTAATAAGTCTTGTTAACCACCCCACACATGCTGGTCACATGCTGCCCGATTTACTTAATTACCCTCCCTAGGCATGGCTTGCTGTGACGTCTGAACCTGGGACGCATGGGTGGCTAACGAACTACCCAGCAATCCATGGCCTGTTCTAGGTTTTCTGGGTGGTTTTTTAACCACCTCAGCTACCCATCATTGCCCGGTTCAGACATCGTGACAACCTGCACCCAGCGAGGGTAATTAGGAAAATCAGCCAGCATGGAACTGGAATGCGTGGAGGTGATTAACAAGCCACCATAACTTATTAACTACCCTTGTATCATGCAACTGGCTCACTGAGTTTGCATAACACTGTACAACACTGTTCTCTTGCTTAAATGAACACCCAGGATCCATATTATGTGAGGACAGAATGTAGCAAATAAACAGGAAACTGATTTATAACAACAGTTAAAGTAATAATCTCATTTTCAGTGGCTGCACCACCTTGCTCAGGAAGTGCAATCCTCTCTCCAGTTAGTGAAGACATTCTTTATTCAAGCAGGCTTTTGCCTTGCTAAATACCTGATGTTTTATTTAAAGGTTGTGTTTTATCTGTGGTCTCTGCCTCTGCTGTATTTTACTGTATTTTAGTTGAATATGGTTTACATTGGTTATTGTGATTTTAAATTGTTGTCAGCTGCCCTGAGTAGATGGACAGATATATATTTTTTGTACAAATAAAATAATATTAAATGGAAAAAGGAGGAATTGATAGTTTGGTTCTGGATCATATACTGCAACTCTAGATACACATTTTCTACTGACCTTGCTATAAATGTGTGCTGTTTTTATCTAGCCTTGACATTATTTTCAAAGCAGTGCTTGTCTGCCCTATAATCGGCAATCAGACACAAAGTTAACTCTACTGAACATGAATCTGTTCTCCTGTAATGAGGTCAGACCAGCTGGAGCAACTGTACAACTGCACTTCAGTTTACCTCCTTACAATCGTCATGCAATATTTCAAAGACAAAGACTTTTTTTTCCTAAGCACCCTTTTGTATATGTCTTGTTCCTGACTCTATGGAAATGAACCAAAATATAGCTAATTTTATATAAGAGAAAGATATGTATTTTTCTTGAAAATATGCATTCCATTGCACTGCAAGGATTTTAACACACTTATATCTAGTTTGACCGCTTGAAGGTGTCATTTTTCCCTGCAAAATTCCTGTTACACTATTTCTGTTCTATGCCTGTTTAAGAGTGTAGTAACAAATCAAGCACGATCAGACCATGTATATTAATTATCATACATTTGAATTCCAACCTCTTCTTCCATATAGTGACTGGGTTCACACGACGTGATGCCTCATCATGGATGACTGCCCACAACGGGTCAGTGTGTCATGCAAGCCCGGACTGGTTTTATCAGGGTGGGTTGTTTGTCTCTAACAACCCACCTTGATAACCAACATTCTGCAGTAGGGGTTGCTTTACCCACGATAGGTTGGCATGACATACGAACCCAGACATGCCAACCCATCGTGGGTAACGGCCATCAGGCAGTGAGCCACTTGGCAAGAGCGGCAGAAACCCCTGCTGCTCTTGCCAAGCAGGCTGCAATCCCTCATATCCTTTACCTTTGCCAATGACAACCCCTCCAATGATGTCCAAATGGCACATTGGAGGGACTGTCACCCGCCCTTCACCCCACCCACCAATCCCCCCTTCCTGGCTCCAATTGCTGCCAGAGCCCCTTTTTTACTGCTCTGATTGTTCTGATTGCTGCTAGAGTCTCCTTTTCACTATTTTTCTGGCCCTGTTTGTGTACAAAAACAGGACCAGGAAAAAAAAATCACCTTTTCCCGTGCCTGGGGAATGTGCACAAAAGTTCTGGGTTTTTTTTAAGAAATCAAACCATCCCTGTGATGAAAATTGGCTGGAGGAAGTAACCCAACACCCTGCCATCGACCCTTGGGGCAACAAGGTCCATGGTGGTAGAGTGGATCCCCCCCCCCCCCGCCAACTTTCAGCAAGGGGAGCTTTTGAATTCCCATACAAGCATACAAAGCCCATCGGCTCCATATGCTTGTATAGGAATTTAAAAGCACCCCCCACAGCATAACAATCCTAATAATATATTGCTCCCAACAGCTGTTGAGACTTATTCTTATCTATTTTTGTTTCTGATCAAGGGATAAAAAATGGAACTTCTGAGAAATTCAAATAAAGGAGATTAAAATGGGGGGAGGGGGATAAGTGGTGGGTGGGATTATTGGAAGTTTTAGGGCAATTCTACTAAATTTACTGCTAGCAATTAAGTGCCTTAACTCTGAGGAGTGGTTGGATGCTCTGGACCGCCCTCTGCACTAGTGTATGGGAAGGTCCACGGATGGCAGTGGCGTCATGATAGTGACAGAAAGCTCCCCTGACATCACTGCTCTGATGTCAGCAAGGCATGACGACGGGCTGGTCAGCAGAGTCCTTGGCTCCACAGGATCCCAAGTGCTCCCATTTCCCCAATGTGCCCCTGACAAGGGAGAACCTTCCAGCCCAGCTGGCACAAGTGTTTAGAAAGTGGTGGTTCCTTCACCACAGACCTCCTCCCCCCGACCTCCACAGGATTGATCGTCCCATAACTTTTTATCTTATCTAATGTTTTTTAAAAAAAAATCTTTGGCCTCTTTTACCCGAAAGGAACTTCAGTTATTTTAATTATTTAGATTGTGAGCATTTTGGGGATAGAAATGTGCATCTGAGGGAGAAAATGCTGAGCCAAAGAGGTAGAGGAAAAAGGAAAGGTTCCTCCTGTGCAAGCACTGGGTCATTACTGACCCCTAGAGGGAGGCTGCTTGCGCTGGCGTTTTCATGGCAGACTATAGCAGGGTGGTTTGCCATTGCCTTCCTCAGTCGCGAAAGAGGTAGAGAGATGCTATAAATCTAATAAAGTCAATCCCTAAGGATCTCTCCACCATCATAGTTCCCTCAACTTCCCATGTGGGACTACCTTACATGCTTTATGTGGGACTAGCTTTGAAAATCATAATACATATTCCAAGTTGACCAAAACTGTGTTGGCCCTGTTGTTGACAAGTGCTGCTATAGAGCTCTTCATTATGAGATCTTTATTGCTCGTAAGTGCTCAGACAAATTAAAAGTGATCATATGAACCTTTAAGGGGTAGGCAATCTTGTGTCCTCTAGATGTTTTGGACTATGACTTCTATAATCCCTGACCATTGGCCATGCTGGGTGGGAATGAAGAGAGTTGTAGTCCAAAACATCAGAAGGGCACCAGACTGCCTACCCCTGAATGGCCTAGGCCAATAGTTTCTAAATAAAGCCTCCTCTGACTTCAGCTTTCTGATATGGGAGATGCTTTCTCATTAGTGGCACCATGTTTATGGAGCTTGGAGGCTTATGAAGCTTGTATGCTGGAAGACTCACAGGCTAGTTCTGCCTGGGTTTTAGGAGCTGGCCAAGGAACTCTTATTTTGAAAGGCCTTTGAAAAAGCTGGCTAATAAAATATTATTACTGCTTATTCTGCATTTTTATAGATTTTTAGCTCCCTGGTTACTGTGGTTGCTATTCTTTCTATTTTATTGCACTTTTAACTGTATTTGGAGTGATTTTTACATGAACCTCCTAAGAGCAAAAGAATGGCATAAAACAACATTAAAATAAACAGAGTCTTATAACATATTTTACTTCATTTTTCATTTTCGAGTATTTTTGTATTACAGTTATCTAACAAATAAACACACACCAACTCTGCAAGTTCTTGTGAAAATGCTTTAGTTCAGATTGTTTGTGGAGGGAGAATAATGCACTATACATAAATATACTGTGCAGACAAATCAACTTCAAGGAGCAATAAGTAAGAATGTGCTGGTCAACATTTTAAAAATTATTCCAAGAACAAAAAGTCAGCTAAAATGGTACTTCCAATTCTGGGTAACAGTTAACTGTAACTATAAATATTTTGGACAGCCATTCTTCAATTCAGTGATAATTTAAAACAGTTGACATACAGTCTGCTGTTCTTGTTCTTGGAAAGTTTGCTAGGGGAAAACCATATCTGAAATCAATAACCCAATGAATTCTTATACCTGCCTGGACCATATTTAGATCCTATTAAGTTTTTGCACATTCTTCTTACATGCATAATGCATTATTCCAAATACTATGAGATTTGCCAAAATGTTAAGAGAAAATCTTTAAAACTTCAGATCACACATGGATGTACAGAAAAGGCCCACAAGAACAGACTACTGACAAAGGGAACAGGGTGGGGATATGATCAAGCAAAACAGTATGAATAAGTCAGAAGGCAAGAGACAGCTCGTGTGTCCATAGACATCGCCTGATACTCACCCAAGATAGGTGTGGACAGACAAATCTGTTTGCTTCGCATTCTCCTGCATTCAGTTTTTTTTAGTCTTCCATGGCCTAATGACACCGATTATAAACATGGCCCCAAAAGGCACTGCTGTGGGTAACACCACCAAAAGGCACCAGATATAGGCCCTGTAGGCTTACCAGAGCTGCAAAGACATATTAAACCCTGCATTCTCCACTACATATAGTAATCCTTTTTGTGGTGGGAATGGGGGTTACCTAGCATGGTTTTACATAGGAGCTTCAGCTATGCTAGCTCTCTGACATGCATATTGTGTGCTGTGTCTTTAAATGTCATTAACCTGACACCTTTGCTCAATAATCCATTTTGGTTCTGGAAGACACCAAGGGACTTCTGTTAAGCCTTATTGCATTTGAATAGAGGCTCCCTGTGCCAAAATGGCATTGCACCAGCATAAGATCTTATGATCCAACATAGCACCCTAATAGGATTATAGCCTATGCATATAGGAAACTCAGCTCAAGAACAGTGATTCCATAACTGGATTCCACTCAGTTCAAAGGTAGAATTGAAGCCTCCAAGATTTGAAGAAGATTCCAGAAGCAAGGTTGAAGGCTCACTCCACAGGTAGATGAAAGTTCTGTGTCAACTGAAACTTGTCCAGAAATCAGATGAATCTGCTCATGTCTACGCAGTCTTTATAAAAAGTGCTTATGGCTGCAACCCTACACATACTTATCTGGGAGTAAGTCCCACTGAAGTCAATAGGGCTTATTTCTGAGTAAACATCTATAGCAGGGGTACAAAAAGTGTGTCCCATGCAGGTGCCCCCCTCACCCTGTGTGGTGGCCACCCAGACCTTCAGCATCTGCCACTACCTAAAATGGAAAAAAAGCTCTAGGACTGGGCTCTATCATTCCTGCCATACAAGCCTCATTGCTACAACATGCTAGGAAGCAGTGCTCCAAGATTCCTGACTACTTCCTAGGACACTCCGGGGATGCTCTAGGAATGAGGTTTCCATGTCAGGAACCATAGAGCCCATAGCATTTTCAGAGGCTGGGGGGGCTGCCATGGGAAGGAAGAGTTGGGAAGTCCATTTCTACCACCAGCACATTTGATCTAGTTTATATCTGGATTCAACCCCATATTATGTTTATTATAAAAAAAAAAACAGAGGCGGGAATGGAGGTTGAGATGTCTTTATGTTTCTTGGTGGGGAGCTAGGAAGTGCTGATGACCCCTTATTTCTACACAGCTGGCAAATAAAACATCTCCAATCTGACATTCTGCAACAAGAAAAATTTGCTAAGCTAAAATCTAACCTTTGTTAGCACTTGCAATATCTATTCCAAGTATATGGAATAGATATTGCAAGATTCTTCAGAGGAAGAATCACAGGGGAACCTACATGAGAGTGAGCAAGAGGCTGAAAGTCAGTCAAACAGAGGCGATGAAACCCAGGCCTACAACAAGAAGAGAAGAGTGGTAGTAGTGGGAGACCCTTTGCTGTGTGGGATCAAGATCCAAGTATGTCACGAAGACCCGTGGACTCGCCAGGTATGTTGTCTCCCGGGAGGACGGATTAGAGACGTGACTGAAAGGTTGCCTGCACTCATAATACCCACTGACAGGTATCCCTTTCTTCTCATCCATGTGGGAACAAATGATACCGCCAAACAGAGCTACGAAGAGATCATGTCAGACTTTGAAGCTTTGGGAAGGAAACTCAAGAACTTTAGGGCCCAGATAGTTTTCTCATCCATCCTTTAGAAGAGGGATAGAAAGGAAACGAAAAATACTCCGGGTGAATGACTGGCTACGAAGGTGGTGCCGACGAGAGAGATTTGGATTCTGGGACCACGGGCTATACTTCCTGGAAGATGGGCTGTTGGCAAGGGATGGGTTGCACCTCACAAAGGCTGGGAAGAATGTGTTTGGCCACAGCATGAAGAACTTCATCAGGAGGGCTTTAAACTGAATCCTACGGGGAAGGGAGATGTAATGTTGGGGGTAACAATGGACGTAGGCGCATGCACTGCAATGGAGAGAACAGCTCTGATAGCGCCCAATAATAGTCTTCAGACACATGTAGGAAGAAAGCCAGACTATGAAGCACATGGTCTTTGATGTCTGTATACTAATGCCCAGAGTATGGGAAACAAACAGAACGAACTTGAACTCTTAATACAGGAGGGAAATTATGACTTGATAGGTATAACTGAGACTTGGTGGGATGACTCCCATGACTGGAATACAGCAATTGAAGGATATAACTTGTTCAAAAAGAACAGGAGGAACAGAAAGGGAGGTGGGGTTGCACTGTATGTGAAAAATACATATCTCTGCACAGAAATACAGGAGGATGAGCTTGGTAGCCCCATCGAGAGCATCTGGATCAAAATAAATGGAGCAAAGAATAAAAGGAACCTGGTGGTTGGAGTCTACTACCGGCCACCCAACCAAGGAGAAGACGAGGATGAAACTTCTGAAAAGCAAATAGCCAATGTTTTAAGGAAGCATGATGTTGTAGTGATGGGGGACTTCAATTTCCCCAATATTTGTTGGGAGACAAATTCTGCAAAACATGGCCCCTTCAGGAAATTCCTGACTTGTGTGGCGGATAAGTTCCTCCTACAGAAAGTAGAGGAAGGAACTAGAGGATCGGCTATCCTTGACTTGATCCTAACCAACAGAGATGACTTAGTGGATAAAGTAGCAGTTACAGGAACTCTGGGGGAAAGCAACCATGTCGTACTTCAGTTCTTGGTTCTAAGGGAAGCAAAAGCAGAGTGTAGTCAAACGCGTACCCTGGATTTTAGGAAAGCTGATTTTAATAAACTTAGAACAATGATCAGTAAGGTCCCATGGCAAGCGATGCTAATGAGAAAAGGAGTCCAAGATGGGTGGGAGCTTTTAAAAAAGGAAATTCTCAAGGCACAATCACAAACAATTCCAACAAGAAGAAAAGGTGGAAGACAACAGAAGAAGCCAATGTGGCTTCACAAAAAGCTTAGGGATGACCTGAAAACAAAAAAGGACACATATAGAAAGTGGAAAGAAGGACAAGTAACAAAGGAAGAGTACAGGCAGAGAGCACAGAATTGCAGGGATGGCGTCAGGAAGGCTAAAGCTGAGAACGAGCTGAGGTTAGCGAGGGATGCTAAAAACAACAAAAAGGCTTTCTTCAGCTACGTGCATAGTAAAAGGCAGAGGAAATAAATGGTTGTTCAGCTATTAAATAAGGATGGCAAAACGATAACAGATGACAAAGAAAAAGCAGAGGTTCTCAATTCCTACTTTGGCTCAGTCTTCTCCCAAAAGAGGGTCTATGACCCCCCTGGCAAAGGCGAAGTACAGCCTGAAGGGGCAGGATTGCAGCTTGAGATCAATAGGCATATGGTCAAGGAACACCTAATTACTTCGAATGAGTTCAGATCACCAGGGTCAGATGAACTGCATCCTAGAGTAAAAAAGGAACTGGCAGAAGAACTCTCAGAACCGCTGTCTATTCTCTTTGAGAAATCATGGAGGATGGGGGAAGTGCCAGATGACTGGAGGAGGGCTAACATTGTCCCTATCTTCAAAAAGGGTAAAAAGGAGGAACCAGGAACTACAGACCAGTCAGTCTGACATCAATCCCTGGGAAAATTCTGGAGCAGATGATAAAACAATCCATCTGGAAGCACCTTGAAAACAATGCCGTGATTACTCGAAGCCAACATGGATTTGTCAAGAACAAATCCTGCCAGACGAATCTGATCTCATTTTTTGATCAAGTAACCTCCCTTGTAGACCGTGGGAATGCTGTAGACATCATATACCTCGACTTCAGCAAAGCTTTCAACAAAGTGCCCCATGATATCCTGAGGGGCAAACTAGCTCAAAGTGGGCTAGATGAAATGACGATCCGCTGGATCCACAGTTGGCTACAGAATCGGACTCAAAGAGTGCTTATCAATGGGACCTTCTCAAACTGGGGAGAAGTAATGAATGGGGTACTGCAGGGCTCAGTCCTGGGCCCAGTGCTCTTCAACATTTTTATTAATGACTTGGAGGAGGAGGAAGTGCAGGGAATGCTGATCAAATGTGCAGATGACACAAAATTGGGCGGGATAGCTAATACTTTGGAAGACAGAAACAAAATTCAAAGTGATCTGGATAGACTGGAGGGCTGGGCAGAAAACAACGGAATGACATTTAATAGGGACAAATGCCAAGTTCTGCACCTAGGAAAAAGAAACCAATTGCACAGTTACAAGATGGGGGGTACGTGGCTCAACCACACTACAAGCAAGAAGGATCTTGGAATTGTTGTCGATCACAAGCTGAATATGAGCCAACAATGTGATATGGCTGCAAAAAAGGCAAATGCTCTTTTGGGCTGCATTAATAGAAGCATAGCTTCCAAATCCCGGGAAGTACTAGTTCCCCTCTACTCAGCACTGGTTAGGCCTCATCTGGAGTACTGTGTCCAGTTCAGGGCACCACACTTTAAGAAGGATGCAGACAAACTGGAGAGGGTTCAGAGGAGGGCAACAAAGATGATCAGAGGACTGGAAACAAAGCCCTATGAGGAGAGACTGAAAGAACTGGGCATGTTTAGCCTTGAGAAGAGAAGACTGAGGGGAGATATGATAGTGCTCTTCAAGTACTTGAAAGGTTGTCACAGAGAGGAAGGCCAGGATCTCTTCTTGATCATCCCACAGTGCAGGAAACGGAATAATGGGCTCAAGTTACAGGAAGCCAGATTCCAGCTGAACATCAGGAAAAACTTCCTGACTGTTAGAGCAATACGGCAATGGAACCAATTCCCTAGGGAGGTGGTGGGCTCTCCCACACTGGAGGCCTTCAAGACGAGGCTGGACAGCCATCTGTCAGGGATGCTCTGTCTTGGATTCCTGCACTGAGCAGGGGTTGGACTCGATGGCCTTGTAGGCCCCTTCCAGCCCTACTATTCTATGATTCTATGGACATTTAGTCATTTCTAGACCTTTACATTTGGAACAACGCTATTCTCTCCTTTGCTTTTGGTTTTGCTTTTGACAGCAATGCTTTCCCCTTTCCATTAGCTGGCAATGTCAGCTAGCTTAATTATACAGGGCACCTGACTTTCAGCCTTGAGAACTCAGATGCATTGCTACTTTCTGGCGAAAATCTAGTTTGCGTAATCATCAGCTTGGTGATCTTGCCTCTGCAGTCATGGTCCATCACTTCAAATCCCTATGTCATTTCATTTGGCATCACTTTGTCATCTAGTAAACACTCTGAGTGTGATTTATCAGTAACGTTTGGTGCACAGGCCCTGCTGCAATGAAGTTATAGTGGTGCTTGCTCATGCAAGTTGTTTCCACTGATTAATCTGATATAATATTGTGTGCTGTATAAACTAAGAAAATATGCATGCAATCTTCCATTACTCAAAAGTTATCTCACATTTATGTAGCAATGTCGTATTACATTTGATGTAGCTTTCTTGTAAAGCCGCTAGGGTATATTAAAAATATATAGTACAACAAAGCAGCAAAGCAGCAGGAATTACAATGCAGGGTAATGTCTGTGACTACTATCATCAATGTGTCAGAACAATATTTTGAATATTGAAAACTGGTTCTTCTTTGAATAATACCTTGCCTTTACAACTGGCAATTGTTGTCTTCAATTAAAAACTCCTGCAGGTTCCTCTAGTAAAATAATCCTGTTCATATTGTAGGGATGTATGAAAGTGACTTACCTTTCCGCGGATTATGTTGATGGTGCGGGGAGGCGTTCTGTCCCTCCCCCGGAATCCTGGCCAGGGGGGGAGGCGCTCCGTTCCTCCCCCCGGAATCCTCGAACGGCCGGCTGTGCTCCGCGGCAGCTCCGCAGAGCAGCCGGCCAGGCCTGGCCCAGCCAGGCCAGAGCCGTCTGCAGCCGGATTTCCGGCCGCGGAGTGCTCTGGGTAAAAAAAACCAAAAAAACAACCAACCGGGTACGCAAATGGCGGCGGCTACGGCCACCGCCATTTGCATTCCTTCTTTTTTACCGTCTTAATCTACGTAAATATTTATGTAGACTATGACGGTGAAAAGAAAGGGGAACACAAATAGCGTAGCGGGCGCTATTTGCATCCCTTTTTGATTCACCGTTTTAGCCTACGTAAATCTTTACGTAGGCTAAAACGGCGACTCATAAGGGGACACAAATGGCGCCCGCTACGCTATTTGCGTTCCCCTTTCTTTTCGCCGTCATAGTCTACATAAATATTTACGTAGATTAAGACGGTAAAAAGAAGGAACGTAAATGGCGGCGGCCGTAGCCGCCGCCATTTGCGTATGCGAGTTGTTGTTTTTTTAAACCCACCCAACCATGATAGGCTACGTAAAGATTTACATAGCCTATCATGTCTTTTTTTTTCTTTTTTTTTAAACCTAGCCATGATAGGCTACGTAAATCTTTACATAGCCTATCACGTCTTTTTTTATATATATATATACACAAGCCTGGAAATGGTGGCGGCGGCAGCTGGTCGGAAGACCGGCCACGGCCGCCGCCGGAGCTGCCGCCGCCCGGAAGATCCACCCCAGGTAAGTCTCGTCCCAGGGGGATCCGCGCGGGGGGCGGGGGGGCAGGCCGTTCCACCATGGAGTTCGGGGGGCCAAATGCACTGGCATTCGGCCTCACCGAGATCTGTGGCGGAATTCTCTGACATCCCTATCATATTGTAAGGGGAAAACTGGAAACTAAAATTGCAGGGTCCCCGGTATAAGATGCCTGGGCACATTTATTTTAACTGAGTTTGGTTCCAAGAAACTGAAAAATCCTACGGCTGTCTAGACGCTTTCTAGCAGCCATAGGATTGATCCCTAAGTCTATAACAATGATGGCAAATGCTAGTGAGTACACAGGCACCCCCTTCAGGCATTCTAAAATAGAACACCTGACCCAGGACAGACACAGCCCACAGTCTCTCGTCTCCCCCCCACCCCGTCCCGGCATACCCCGTTTGGCCAGGGAAGATCTGCAGTGAGGCTATAACTGTGTCTATCTCAATGCAGTTACAATAATAATAATAAAATAATACAATATAATACAACAACAACAACATGCTCCATGGGATCAGGAACCTGATTGCACAGGGTTCCCAATCCCATGGAGAGTTTAAGCATATGCAGCTGAATGTGGGTTCCAGCCTCAGTACAGAACATCCCCGTCAACATGGGAGGGTCAGCGTTAGAGGATGTGGGGTAATGCATGCATCTCCACCTGCCCTCTGCTCTTTTTATTTCAAAATACCAGAAGAGGGCTATAGCGTCCAGCAGATGATGTTTATCATGGCACAAATAATAAGCCACACACATAATCCTCAATAATTTGGATGATTTTCAAAGGACAGTATTACCTGACAGTATACTTATATAATTTATCTACTACAAAGCTTTTACAGCCATTCACATCTATTGCTTCTCTGTCATTTTCTTTATTGGTTTTATGTAGCAGGTTTTAAAATACACAATCATGTGTGAATTAGCCATATAAAATAAATAATTGCCCATTAATTTTCCCAGCAAAATTACGAGATGGCTTGTTCATACAGAAAAAGCATGCCAAGTTTACTATCCAATGGCAATGATACTTTATTGCATAGCAAATATTAAAACAGTGGGCCCCTATTATTATATTTCTTACTTTCTCAGATCCAGCTAACAAGATCTGAGCATGCAAGCCAGCTTCTGTGCATTTAGCATTTGCTGCTTTAGGAACTGTGGGCCTAAATCAGATATGCACCCAAAGGCATCTTAGAATATCCAAATATGGATGCCATCCAACTACAATTGGATATACATTTGAATTAAGGATGGTCCATGTCAGTTTTGCACGTATTAATTCATAAGTCCATATGTTATTCCATTTCCAAATTAATTTGTGTTGTTTTGTTTTAAAAACCCTTACAAAATTTGCATATTATTACAATTTAAGTATGTATTTTAATATACGTTCTCATGAAATATGCATTTCTAAATATATATTATCTAAATGTGCACATTTGTAAACATATTTTATTGTAAAATATGCATGTTCATAACACAGTTTTGTGCATTGCTTTGTGCTGAGAACTGTATTGCAAAATTTGAAGAAGTGTGAAATCTGAAGAATAATTATGTTATGATCTGTACATTAATATGGGAGGTGTCAATCAGGTCAGTTCACATAGAAATTCACAGAGACTGAATTCCTTAAGCATCCCTAATTTGAGCACACATCTCTATCTACTCTTTGCAAATACCCTTTATATGTACAACTCTAGCTGGTATTGAGTAAAATTAAATATGCCTTATTCATAACTAATTAGAGCTTTGGGAATAAATGGGCCAAAATTTTAATCAGTTAGATCCGGGATCCAGTAATACAGAGGTCCCAGTTCAGACTTTCTGGCATGGTTCATAACCACAAGCACATGATGACATGAGAACTAATGCAATCCAGCCAATGCCTATCACCACTGGCATTGTATCCTCTGAACAGGATGGATGGGAAGATGCAATGGTCTTCCCATCCATTCTGCCATGCAGATGACAGTGCATATCCACATCTGCTGATGGGGTTAATTGTGTACAGTTATTACCCACATGTATCTAGTCAATGTAGTGGAGGCTGGTGGCTCCGATTTTGGTGGGGCTGTGGTTTCATTCTGGGTTCCGGTCAGAACCACCCAGAACTCTAAAGGAGATATCCAAGGTGGTATCCCCATTTGGAGGATAGGGTTCAATACCTTGGATATCTCTTATTTTAGTGGGGCTGTAAATCCATTCTGGGTTTCAGTCAGAAACAGCCAGAACTCTAAATGACCTATCAAAGGTGCTGTTCTGTTTTAGAAAATTGTTGTTCTAAAACAGAAAAGAATGAAAATCTGCAATGTGAATCATAAACACCCACAACAGCAAAGGAGAAGAAATTCTGCTCTCCTGTGTATTACTAAAACAATGAAGATTGTATTTTGCTCGTGATAAGGAAACTTCAGAAATTGTACCAGCATTTTCATCAATTCCTACAGCAGAGGAGACTGTCACCAAAGGCTCTGAAATGATACTATCTTCACCATCACTGTTTTGGTGGTTGTTTTTTTACTGTGCAGATATTGGGTTGGATCCAGCATCATGGTTCTGTCAGCAGAAAGATACCACTGGTGGAACAGGGCTTCCATGTCCTCTTCTTCCATGCCATGCATGCTCCAAATCATCTCTGGAGAGGATTTGGAGGGTGCATAGAGGGGTAGGAGGGGGGAGGAGAAGACATAGAACTCGTGTTCCTCCAACAATATCCTTTCATTGACAGAACCACAATGCTGGATACAACCCATTGGGTTGTATGCAGTGTTCGTCTAATTTAAGTCCCATTAATTTCAAAGGCCCTACTCTATTGCATGACTTCCCAGCCCCTTCCATGTGGGATGTATGACAAAAAAATCTTGCATCAAAGACACCAAGAACAGCTTTGCTTTTGTGTAAAATTGTCTGATGCTATGGCAGGGAATTGTTGGTAGCGATGGGTGAAATTACCCCAAGTGAATGTATTATTTACTGAAAGTAACAAATTTGTCCATGTGAGCTCAGGCAAGAGTTCTCCTTTAATAGGAACTCTCATTCCATGTATATGAGTTTTTGTGCATGCACAATATCAAGTTGCATCTTGCGAGCTACAGTTTGAAATCACACCGTGTGGCATGACATCATGTGTCACCACATTATGCCCCCTTTCTGATTGGTTGTTTTAATGTGGCCGGCCAGCCTGCATGATGATGTCTTGCTATGTTTACTAACCATTGCTGATACTCATTATGAAGATGGACCCTGTAGAGTCCTCCTCTATGCAGAGTCAGAAGCAGCTTTATAGACTGGTTCAAGAAAGTTTTGCTGGGGCTCTAGGTGGTAGGGCAGCTGAAAATTTAGGGAGGGGGATCTGTGTACTACTTTACTGCATATGTTCTGAAGCTTGCAATCAATTCTGAACTTAACAGTGAATTCGTAATACATCAATCCAGGCTCACTACGAAGGTGAGCATTACAGACAGACAAGTTTCGATCAATGAGCCGACTCGAAACAATTTTAGAACAATTTCTGTTCTGGTGTCTGACACCCACAGGACATAGGCTATAAAAATATTGCTTAAACAACTATTTATTTCTGCTTCTGCAAACTCATGAGTATAAAGTTCTCTTTAAAACAAGCAAATGGTCTCAGGAAGTCTCAGTTAAGAGATGGGTGCACTCTTGAAACCAAAGGCAAAATATATTTAAACTTAAACAACTATTTGTTTAAGGAAACAGGGGGAGAGAAGCTATCTAATCTTTCAGAATCAGAAAGGGAAAAAAAGAAAAGAATGTGCTGTGTGCAATCTTTGCTACATTTAGTATCTGACACCAGAGGGACACATTTTACCAAAGTTACAGAAGCATGATGATACAAGTCAGTTTTCTATGTGAAAAAACAGCAGCCTATTTCTATCATACAGAGAGCAAGCAGCCATGGAGAGCCTCTCACATAGATTATTAGGCCAAGCAAGGTCTTCCTTGAAATCATTACTTTTGGCTTCAAAGTATAAATAATATTTTCCCTTCATCTATCTGTATTCTTCCCCAGAAACGCTAGAATTCAGATAAATGGTTTCTTCTTCCTCTCATATATTTCAGAAGAATTCTCAGGCTAATATTATACAAAAAGAGTATCCAGTCCAGCTGAGGGGATCCATGTACATAAGCAGACTTCTGCATATTATGACTGCTCTTGAGGAATCTTGGATGTAAATCTGAGTCCAGTCCAAATGTATATCAAATTGCTCATGCCATTCACCTGCACTCTGAGTGCGATATTTACTTGTTTGTTTATTTATAGGAATATTTCTAGTCCACCCCAAAGTAGTTTGCAATAACACCCAAAAATGAATAAAACCATAAAAAAATAAATTAACATTAAAACAGATTAAGAAGCCAGAGAGAATGAAGAAGGGAAAAATTAAATACAACAACTAAGAAAGATTGCAAGCCAGGTGAAACAAAAATGTTTACTGCTCATCTAAAAAAACATCCATGATGGGGCTAGTCTAACTTCCTTTGGGAGGGAATTCCATAAACACGGGGGGGGGGGGACAGGAAAAAGCCCTGCTTTGTGTTCCAGCCAACAGTACCTCTTTTGGTAGCAGGCTATAGAGCAGGGCCTCCAAAGACATTCATAACCTACAGGTGGGTTCACACAGGAGGAGATATCCTGAATCCAAGTCTTTTCAAATGCATATCTCATCCACATTCTGGTGTATATGTGCATCAATTGATGTATAAATACCTACTTAAAGGGTAACTGAAGTTGAATCAGATATTTCTTTGCTATCTCAGTATTTACTATCAGTAATATCTGAGAATTTACTATCAATAATATAGAGAGTAATCAGAGAGCTTTGTCTATTGGGTGGTATAAAAATGTAATTAATAAAATAAATAAATAAATAAATAAAGTCTAAGAATTCCCATGCACTTAAATTAGATCTGCAACATCAGGTGTCTAGGTGGATCACAGGTGTGTGTGTGGAGAGAGAGAGAGAGAGAGAGAGAGAGAGAGAGATTGGTTTGGGATGTGATACAGATGTAAAAGAACAGGAAACAGGAACAGTTGCACTTTCTGTTTCTCTCACTGCATTTTTGGACTGATTCCCTGCATTTCTGTTTTTCTTTTGAATCATGATGAAAATATTTCCCTCTACAATTACATTACACACACACACACGTACGTGTATTACGTACAATAAATATGGGGAGAGAGAGAAATGCCCTCCAGAAGTATGTTACCAGAGGCCCAGAAATGCATAACAAGCACTGAAAATTACGTAATATAACTCTGAAAATTTTTGATATGATTTTAGAAAGAATAATCTGTAGCTATATATATATATATGAGTTGATTTCCCCCTCCCTCAAATTTGACTTAAAATAATTTTGGCATCAGAGCAAGAATGAATCAGTACAGTAATCTGATTCTGTGACAGCAACAGAGTCACATCACGTCTATATCAATTGAATGAAATGGCTGTAATTTAAATGATGTAATGCCACAGGTCACAGATAAGAAACTTATTTTGCTAATAATAAGTTTATAAATGAAACAGTTTTGGCAACCAAGTATAAAGTGACAGGGAAAATAAAACAACATTAATAATCAAAACTGCTAGTTATGCTGTGCTTTTGTACAGAGAAACAACAGAAATACTACATTATATGATAAAACCCTTTATTTTTATTTATTTTTATTCAGGACCCTCCTGCATCTTTCAGTGCCTTTCCTTGCAGGATGGGCATTGCTATTGAGCTCAGTACATGTGTGCACCATTCATACCTTGAATACTTAAACCTTATTTTGTTAAGGTATTATGATTTCATAAATGTTCAGTGAGTTGCATACCGCGGAGTAATTAGGTTTACTTTAACATGGATTCTTTTTGCATACACTCTGGAGCACTGTATAAAGGTTTTTCAAATCTGCTGTTGCTTCATTTCTAGCACACTGACTTGTAGGAGAACTGCTACATTACTAAAGTGAAAGATGCTACGCCTCAAGTCTGCCTTTACAGTGAAGTAATGCTTGGTTGCACCAACGTAGAGCATGGCTGCTTGGGTTGTATTGGGTAACAAAATGTACTTCCCAGCCTCAAACCACTGTTAGGAAACTATAGTGACCCCCAGGAATACAGAAGTTGTTGTTGTTGTTTTATTAATTAATTTATTTCATTTCTATACTGCCCAAAAGCCAAAGCTCTCTGGACAGTTCACGATGATTCACAAAAATTTCAAACCACAACATTATACAACATACAAAATTTAAAACAATTTAAACAGCTAAAAATAATTTCAATAAACAATTTCAATAATAGACCTGTTCAAGACATAAATGCCCCATCATGTGCCATTAAATGCCTGGGAGTAGAGGACAGTCCTAACCTGGTGTCAAAAAGAAGGCAGTGTTGGTGCCAGGCAAGCCTCAGTGGGGAGCTCATTCTACCACTGAGAAGGCCCTCTCCCTTGTTACCACCTTCTGAGCCTCCCTCAGAGGAGCCACAGATGTTGATTTTAGTGTCCACATAGGTTCGTGTAGAGAGAGGTATTCTATCCAGACAGCCAGATTGCTTCCTTGCCATGTTCTTTATCCTTTTTCCAGATTAAGCCATCTGAAAAGAAAAGGTCACAATCCTGCATCTGTGCGGTATGGGAAAGGACTAGTCTCAAAATGCTCTCTTGGGAATATGTGCATGTGCCTAGCGCAGCTAATCCTGCTACTGTCCCTGGAGAAGCTGGTGCCATTCCTGCCCCCTGTGAATTCCTGTGTGAATGATGCTCCTCACAGTCAGATCTGGGGATGGAGCTTCTTGCCCCATTCTGTTCTCTGCACAAGAAGCAGAGAACAGGTGGAGAACCTCAGGCCAGGGAGCCAAATCCGGCCACCTGGGGACCCAATCTGGCTGTCTGGATTTCCCCAGATGGCCATGCCTGTTGGCCACACCCCTTCCCCTCTCCCCTGACCATTTGGTGGTTTCTTGGCTTTTGTGCAGTTTTTCCCCATTCTAGAAGGTTGCAATGCCTCTTCTAAGGCTGAGTTCCTGGCAGCGAGAGCTTTAGGCTAAAATGTGCTGGTAGTTTTGGCCCTGCCCCCTTTTGCCTTCAGCCCCACCCACCACTGGGATGCAGCCCCTGAGAACTTCTCCAAAGTAGAATTTGGCCCTCAGATTGAACGAGGTTTTGTGCCCCTGCCATAAAGTGATACCAAAAAACGAACTGTCCATCTGTGTGCGCTCAAGCTGTCTGACTCACTTACTGAGCTGAAGGCTTGTCAGTTGCAAGAGGTTTCATGTTAGAGCCTCTAGGAGGGCAAATATTTTGCAGGTTTTATCCTTGATTACCTGATGTCATCACAAAAGCAGGGAGAAGCATACAAGAAGGGACCACAGTGGTTTCTTACCATGTGTCTCAAAATGTTTTCCGGAGCAACTTCTGAAGCAGGCATGGGGAACCACCAACTTCCAGGACAGACATGGCCCCTGGAGCCTTCTCATCCACCCACCATGTCTCCCCAGAAGTGCCTCCTCTTCAGTCTTCTCCTCACTGCTGCCGCTCATTCCCCTTCTGCCACTTTTGGAGCATGCGCCACGTACAGTGTTCCAGCACTCAGCCCCACCCCCTCCTCCTCTGGGGCGTCCCTTTCTGCCACTCACACCTCATTCGGTGTTCCAGTGCTCAGCCCTACCCCTCCCTCCTTTCTGCCACCCATGCTGCTTCACTCACTTCCTCCTTTGCCTCGTGGTGGCCAAAAATCCCACACACAAGGTCTGAATTTAGGGGGGATGGGGACAGCACGCCTGGAGACATAGGGGTGGGCCCAGTGAGCAGGGCTTCCCCCCCCCCCCGTACGAACTGCATGCATTCAGGCAAGCACCAGGGCAGGGCTTCAGCCTTCATTTTGAACTGTTGTCCACATCTCTGGCAACTGTCCATTTGACGCATGTGCAGTATCCATTTCTTTTCCAGCTCTGCAGAGGTCTACATACATTCATAGGTCCTCAAGGTCACAGCCCACACTCATTTGTGGCACTGCTTTCCTTTCATTGAATAATGAAATCAGGAATTTGTGGTCAGTGCAAATTGTACATTTTCATGTATGTATATATGAAATGTCTGCAGTCCTGCTATATCAGCAAATCCATCCTGGCCCAATTGTGAATAATTGTGTCCAGCAGCCAACATGTTTTGTGACACAAATCCTATTGGTTTCTGTGATCAGTGATCCATCATCCATCTGATAAGCTAGTACTGCTCCTATCTAATAAGGAAAAGCATCGTACATTGAAACAAATTCTGTACCAGATTGATAATGCAGCAGAATGTCTGAAGTCTATAACCATTACGTAAGAGTCATCAAACGTTTCTTTCTTGAGAAAATCCCCAGTGCCACTTCACAAAAAAAGTTAATAAACTAGGCAAACATTTTCTCTAGGAAATTAGCATTCAGCTCAGAGCCATTCTTAGCTTTTGAGTTTTCTAAATTGATTTTGTTTTTCCCAGTGTCATCTACTTTATATCCCCAATATGTCACTTCTGGTACCAAAAAATAGGGCTTACTTCCCTTTAATCAGAGTCCCACCTCCTTGACCTTCAGTCTATTCAAAACTTCATCTAAATTTTGGAAGAATTAGGTGCGGCCCCACTGCTTAATATGCCATTATGAAGATTCAAGGCCTATAGAGGTGAGGAAAAGAAAAAGGTCAGGCCTAGAGGCTTGTAGTTTTTTATTGGGAGGGGGTATCCCTCTGAGGAGTAGTTTCATTTCCCTGATTAAGATTCAGTTTCATTTCCCCAATTAAGTTTCATTTCTTCAGGTTTGAAACAGTACTTTCAGCTTTGGGGGAAGAAGGTATAAAAAGAGAGTCTGAAAGACCAGAGCAGTATGAGCAGAGAGTCAGAAAGAGTACAGCCTGAAGAAGGAGCAGGAAGAAGCAGCCTGGAGAAGTCTAAGTACATCTAGGATAAAGGAACTTGCATTTTGCATTTTTTTATTTTCTCTTAATGCCTTTTGTATCACTCAGATTTATTGTGTAAATACCTTTAGTTGTGATTTGCTTGTTTTGATTTACCAGTAAACTGCTGTGGTTAAACCCTGTGTCTGAGTGTCAATAACCCCACGCCTACAGCCTAAACCCTACATTATTGGAAATAGGAAGGTAAAAGAAGGAAGGTGGGACTCTTAAGGAGGCAAGAGATACTTAAGACATTGCTCAGGGGGTGCAGATCATAAGGGGAACCCTGACGGCCATCAACATAAACAAACAAACAAACAAACAAAATGGAACACTCCTAGTATCTTAAGACCTTCTCCTGAATATGATGTGCATAGTTTAATTTTACTGTTTGTAGTAAAAGTGACTCTCCAAGGCAATGTCATCATCCATACTTTCAGAACTTGCCTCATTGAATACATTGCATTTATTTGTTCTTTCACATTGCTTTGTGTAACTGTACACTTTTCTTTAATTATGTAGGATGTTTCCAGATGAGACTTTTATGGTACCATCACCCTACCCCATTCACATAAGTTTATAGGGAGTCCAGATGATATCTTCTACTCATGACCCCCCCCCCGTGTTTTCTCACCACTTCTGCCATCTTTTTCCTTAACACATAGAATCCATTGAGGAGAAAAAGACAGAATAGCTGTGCAATGACATCTGACTGCTAGTGCTAGGAACCTTCCATCTGGAAGCACTCATATCATCTTCCTTTCTAACAGGTTGCATTAGATCACAATTGTAGCATATTTCTTTTTTAAAATTTAATTTTAAAATTTGAAATGGGCTTTCCTTCACAGTGTTAACAACCTTTCTGAGGCATAGTTACTTACTTATCAATTAGTAACTTACAGTGCAATACTATACATGTCATGTCTACTCAGAAGTAAGTCCCACTGAGTTAAATGGGGCTTACTCCTAAATAAATGAGTAGAGAACTGCAACATTAGATACATTTTCTCATGCCCACAGTGTACCTTCCTTCCCCGTTTGTAGTAGCAATGCCTATCAACCCTGTACACCTTTATTTGCTAATTCTATAGTCAGGGCTAACTTTAAAGAGGAGTCAAAGGTTAACAGTGATTCAGAAAACAGGCTTCTTTGCACTTTCCCCATCATTAATTATACATAATAGCCTGTCCTCTAACATCTGTGTCAGATCTGCTCCATAATTACAATTCTGAGAAAACCTCTTTGGTTTTGCCTACTGTCTTTCCCAACCTCCTTGATCTTGAGCTAAATTTAAATTGTTCTGTTATTTCAAGGACAGTTTGAACTGAAGTAAAGGGATAGATATTGAATTTTATTATTAAATACATACAATAGGTTAAAATGATTCTTCAGTTTATGATTCATTGTAACACTCCAGGATCAGAAAACACAATTTGACCTGGCTTGTTTAAATAAGCCATAGTTTAAACTAATAACAGTTTGTCCCTGCAGGATATAATGACAAACTATGGTTAGTTTCAGTCCAGAAGCCAATGCCTCCTAAGTCTTCCTTTGCCACAGGCCAGAGGAGGAGAGGAGAAA
This sequence comes from Heloderma suspectum, assembly GCF_057233095.1. Taxonomy (NCBI): domain Eukaryota; kingdom Metazoa; phylum Chordata; class Lepidosauria; order Squamata; family Helodermatidae; genus Heloderma; species Heloderma suspectum. The sequence continues at coordinate 293,958,988 of NC_139459.1, read as the reverse complement.
GGAAGCCACGCAAGAAAGGAAGACTCAAGCAGGCCCATTTACACAGTACTGAACTATGGTGTAGTGTTGCATCCAACTAGGCCATAATTTCTCAACAGCCATACATAACAAAATAAAAAATACCACTTCTTCTTGGTTGCTTTGTACTGACTAACTGCAGACGCATTTTGAATCCTACTGCCCAGTGAAGATAGGTAGCTAAAACCAGTCAAGCTTCTAAGGTTAGATTAAAATGCAGCCAAATTTTTTAGAATCCATTATCTTCTATTTGCCAGGGCCACTTGAAAAATGTGATCTCAAAAAGTATTCAAAGGGACTTGTAAGGTGAATGCAACTGGAGAGACAAAAGGGTAATAGCACACAGTAGAATTTCAGCCTTGCTGCTACATAATACTGCACATGATTAGAATTTTATTATGCCACTTAGACTTCAGTGCGTCTCAGCTGGATGAAATTCAATATGGCTGTGAGGTGCAATAAGGCTGGGGATTTGAGGCTGTGCTGGTAATTTAAAATACCAGAAGCTATAAATAAACCCAGCTGTCAAGAACAGGCTCTTTTCTTTTGGCTTTATTCTAACATGGTGTTCCTGATATGGCAGTAGTGCTTCCTCAAAACTATTTACACAGCTTGCTTTATTATACTAGAACTTTTTTAAAAATAAAAAGGAGAGAGACTCACTTCATCTTTCACAAGTAAGAGTTAATGCCTTGGCCACCTGCAAGGAAGCATAAGGGGCATCATCTTTACCACCACCACCTTTCCTGTGAAAAAGCAAGAGGCTTTGGGCTAGAAAACCTTTTACAGTTACCATGGGGATGCTAAACACAGCATCCCCATTTGAATTATCCACACACACACTCTACCGTAGCATGTCTATCCATCACGCTCCCATTCAACGTTCTTGGCAATTGCTGGTGGAAGATGTGGAGATTTACAATGCGTGATATCAGTGCTGTCTGTGACAAGTACTTCTAGGTATTAGGATGGGGTGGACAGCTTGCCATGATGGGATGCTATTGTTGGTGTCGTCCCTCTGGTGATCCTAATGTATGCTACAGGCCTTGGGTTCTTGCCCAAAAAAATAATGCTACACGTATACCAACAGAAGTGCAACTCTACCAATACAAATGCTTTGAGAGCATGATATACTCAGCACTGTTATAATACAGCACTGTTTTACAGTGGGAGGAGGGGAGACACTGTTCAAAGGTGTTTAAAAGTGGTGTTTAGAATAGTCAAGCTCCAAATCAGAAGAGTGAAACATCCATCGGCAAGAAGTGTAACATGGTGAAATCTCCTGCTAGAAGAAGCAGTTATTTTCATGAGACTGACACAGTAGACTGCTTCGCACAGTCAGACCACATTTTATCCTTTGTATGGCTCAAGTCTTTGATATTACACAGGTAAATGAAGTGACCCACCTAAAGTATTTTTTCTATCAAAAGCATTTGTATGGTACTTTTTACTTGTATATTTAAGAATCTCTGTACTATAATATATTTGTTCTCAGCACTTAGAATCATGTTGAAGCAATCTTTGTCTTCCCTAGGTCTTTCCCAGTTCCTGTAGAATTTGATTTGGGTCTACTGGCTGGATCCTAGTACCTGGAAAGTAGCATCTGATATTTTGTCACCTTTTAAAACTATTGTTGTTGTTGTTGTTATTATTACATTTCTATTCTTTCCATTAGCCAAAGCTCTCTGGGTGGTTCACAAAAAGCACCTTTGCCATATGACTCCACCCAGCTCTATTCAAACCTTCTTTAACACTTCATGGGCTCTAAACCTGACTAGGACAAGATTTGCTCTGTGTGTGTCTCTGTGTTCTTTCATCACTGTGTGTTCTTTCATCACAGCATCAGTATACAATTTTAGGGATGAATAATTTCATTTTCTCCTGCATTTGATTTTTATCCAATCTCAACTTTTCTCCATCTACCATATGAAGACATTTGCAGATTTTAGTAAATTCTTATTTTAAAAAAATATCCAAAAAAGTATCTCACCCTCTGTACCTACCAAATTCAATAGGTACAGCTACTCCCATCATGCGGAGGACCGTGATGTACCTGCCTGCCACACAGTTGTTAAAGATGAGGAGCCTGTCAGAAAAAAGAGGTGGCAACCCTAAGTAAGTACTAACATGGTTGAATACGCAGGGATTCCAACCCAAACTTTTAAGAACTAAGCATTCAAAGCCCTGGGCATGGATGGACAAATCTGTCAGTTTCCATTTCTCCCTTCTTTCTTCTTCTTCTTGTAATCTTCTTGACTCATTTATGAAGAAATTAACATATTTTGGAAGTTCTTATTCAAAAAATGAACTGAATTAAATTCTCACCTGTCCTTAGTATATATAGTACACACAAAGATATCTGCTTAAAACTATTTATCATTTTATTTATTTACAATATTTATATACCACTCCACATCAAAAGATTTCAGCGTGGTGAACATCAAAGATAAAAGAATAAAACACCATGTTAAATCAATTTAAAGAGTTTAAAAGAAACAAAATCTGAATTTTATAGCTCGCAGCTGGTCACTCAAGGAAGGCCTGTCAAAACAACAATGTCTTCAGGAGGCACCGAAAGCAACACAACGCTGGCACCTGCCTGACCTCCAAAGGCAGGGAGTTCCATAGCAAGGGGGCCACCACACCAAAGGATCTTTTCCTGGTGGACTCCAGCTGGGCCATGGGTCCATGTGGAACCACCAGGACATGCCCTCTGATGACCTCAGTGACTGGGCAGGTTGGTAAAGAAGAAGGCTCTCTCTCAGGTATCCTGGTCCCACGTTGTTTAAGGCTTTGTGCACTAGTCCTAAAACCTTAAACCTGGCCCAGTAGCAAATAGGCAGCCAGTGCAGTTCCCTCAGCAAAGGAATTACATGCTGAAAAGGAGCAGTTCCTGACAACAGCCAAGCTGTTGCATTCTGCACTAGCTCCAGCTTCCGGCCCAGACTTAAGGGCAGCCCCATATAAAGTGCATTGCTGTAATCCAGTCTTGAGGTTACTAATGCCTGTATCACTGTGGCCAAGCTATCCCTGTCCAGGAGATGCTGTAGCTGGTGAACCAGCCGAAGCTGGTAAAAGGCACTCCAAGCCGCCGCAGCCCCTGGGCTTCCAGTGACAATTATGAATCTAGGAATACCCCCAGACTACCTACCTTATCTTTCAGAGGGATTGCTGCCCCATCCATAACAGGCAATGAGCCTATCTCCCAGACCTGGGAACCACTCACTCACAAGGCTTCTGTCTTGCCAGGATTCAGCTTCAGTTTATTGGCCTCATCCAACCCATTACTGAGTCTAGGCACCAATCCAGGACTTGCACAGCCTCTCCTGATTCATAGGTCACTGGGAGACAGAGCTGCATGTCATCAGCATACTGATGGCATTTAGCTCCAGATCTCCTAATGACCGCTCCCAGCGGTCATTGGGGGATTTGGAGTATACAGTCTACAAATGAAACAAATACCCTGCTAAAGTCATTACTATTTCTTATTATAAAAGGAATGAGAGGTAAAGTTGTTGTGTCTAATTGTTCTGTTGATTTCAAGAGGACTTAGTCATGCCTGTAATACAAAAAACAGACATGCTTAGACGGGAGAGAGCCATGCACAGCCAGAGGTTGGAAAGTTATTTTTGTCAGAGCAGATCCTGCCACTAAAGAGACCAACCACTGTTTAGTTTAGAAAGTGGCTTGTCATTTCTGCAATGGGAACTACTATGGCAAAGCTCCAGCTGCACTCGTCGGGCTCTTTCATTTATTCCTTTGGACTGAGTTCGGAGAAAAGAAGCCAAGTCTGGAAACAAAATATTATGAGAACAAAAGTAAATTCAAAGGTGTATGAAACCACATGACCAAAAATGTCACCTGGATTATGCTAATGCAGAACACAGCAACCAAAAGTATCTCTAAAAGGTTAACTATTTAAAAGTACAGTCGTTGATGATCAAACTAATTGGAGACGCCTCCAATTATTTATTAATGCATTCTGTATTTATACTCATTTTTTTGCCTTGACCCAACTCACATGTTAAAGAGATTGCCTTTACATTTCTAATATTACAGCAGCTAGAATTTTAAAATGCACGGACACACACAAACATCACTGACATTTTCGTAATGGCAAAGCTTTAATTGCATGTAGAAGACATGGCAACAGCATTTGATGAAAATCCTGCATGCTATGTTCTTTCAGGTATGGTAAACCTACTCTTTGGCCATTTATGAAGGGATATCAGATAAATTATTCAAATGTGTTATCTCTTGTCTTCTTTTTGGAGACTTTTTGGAAGATATATATACAGCAAATAAATGTTATTAATAACAAAGCTATGCATGACAACAAATTATAGAAAACCCAACTCCAAGCCCAACGCTATTTCATCATTTTGAAAGACTCTGCTAAAGTAGATTGTTTAATCAGTAATACAGAGTGAAGAAAAGCAAAGACAAATCTACCGAGGAAAGCCATTATTTAATCCTTATATATAAGAAGTGCCTCGTCTCCTGTTTCTTCACCTTCATATAAATTGATGAAGCCTTTTCCACATAGCAGTGAAACAAATTTATCTTGATAAATGGCAGAAAATATATAACATTTTTCCTCAAACTCTTTTGGAAACACTGTGTCAGCATCAGAAACACTCTGGTGAAACCAACCACGTTAAATGCTGACAGAAGTTTGCATAAATGAGAAATTTATATATGCAGGCATATTTTGGCCAAGAGAAAAAGAATAAGAGTGAATGGTTCCATTCACCTCTGACTCTGAAACTATTCAAATATTTACAAATTGCCATTGTTTCTCACAGCAGCTATGCATGTTTTGGTATCTACTGACCATTATGGCAAGTGGAACAAAATTAGCATCTTACAGCTCTATCTTAAACACATGTGTGGATAATGTCATTATATATTATAGTCCAACCTTCCCCAACCTGGTGCCCTCCAGATGTGTTGGACTACTACTCCCAGCATCCCCAGGAGTCGGGTGTTTCTGTCTCTGACAAGTTCTTGTCATGTTCCTGACTGGTGATCTTTAACCTTTCCATGACGTCACTTAATTAGAAGTAAGCTTTGTTGCTTTTCAAGCAACTGCTCTTTGGACTACATCCTTCAAGTGCTTTGTCATGTTTCTGCTGTTTTGCATGAAGCCTGGACTCTCAAATGTTTCCATACAGAGCTTCCCCAAATCAATAAACAAATGGTGAGCTACTCAGAGCATAACTAAGGGATGTTCATACATTCATTTTGTTGATTATTAGTATTATTAACCTCAGTTATATTCTACCCTTCCTCCAGGAGCTTCCTTTGTCCAGGGCAGTGTACATGGAGTCGGACCCTTCTATCCTCACAACACCATTGTGAGGTAAGTTAGACTGAGATATAGTTACTTGTCTAAGGCCACCCAGCGAGCTTTTTAGCTGGGCAAAGATTTACATCCAGATGTTCTGGTCCAATACTCTTTCTACCAAACCACTATGGCTCTATAATGTGAAACAGCCAGCAGATGAAAAATCTCTGAAGATACCACTCCCCACAAAAAACTTGGAGCTGGCTCTACAGTTCTTCAGTGTTATCAATCAACACAATAGGCAGGAAAGCAACTAGTCAATTATGGTACACTAGGATGTGAAAGGATATGCAAGTCTTTATTTGGACAAAGGCAACTAAGTACATTTTTTTAAGGTCAATTAAAAAAAACTAGGAGAAAACTCATAACCACCACCAAAGTACATACGTAATCAGGGTGATAAACAAACATCAAACAGAAATAACTTCTATAAATACTGTATAATTTAGCCTTTGCAGACCAGTCCTCTGATTCCAGCAACTTTTGAAAATTGCTCTTTTTCTCAAATAAAGACTGTTGAACCATATCTGTCAGGTTATCCATATACACTACAGTTCTTCACTGCAAGACCCAGGGACCACAGGTGGCTCGCAATCACCTCAAGTGCAGTTATCCTTCTCTGGCTCTGTGTCTCTGTCACTGTCTCTCTCTGTGTGCAGTAACAGCTCATCTCAGCAGGGACTCTTGCTTTGCTTTGTTTTAGCTTTGCTTTAGTGGTGGGCTGGCTGCTGTGATTTGGGCTACCAGAGAGGAAGCTTCAGGGGTGAGAAGTCAGAAGACCTGCCGCTCTTCAGCTGTAAGTTGAAGCAACATGGGAGCAATTAGCCAGCTGTGGTTGGAGAAGAGTCCAAGACTAATGTGAATGGTGTGGTGCTTCTGTGGTGGACTATGCAGGCACTGGGGGTGGAGGGAGAAATGAATATGCAGGTGAGAGGGAGCAATGTGGACCTGCACTGGGAGATTTTGCAGTGGTGAGTAGAACAGAGTGAGAAAGAGATCCATCCCAATCCATGGACCAAGTGAACCTGCTGAGATGTGCCTGCCTGGTGATTTTGATAGTAAGACTGATGAGGCCTTACTCGGACCATGCATGGAGGCTCAAAAAGGCCTCCAGTTGGGTCTGGTGCCCAGCGTCATTGCTTGGCCAAGGCCCCCACAGCATGGAAAAGGCCCCCAAGTGGATTCAGTGGTAGTGCCTTTTATCAGCCATTTAGTCATGGCCCGAAGCGCTGGAGGTTTCCACTTTTGAGCAAAAACAACTGTAGTAGAAACTATGAAATAAGCAAAAGTCAAGTTGTTTTATCCTTTCAGGCTGCAATCTTATAGCCACCTAATTGGAAGTAAGCCACAATGAAATCAATGGGGTTTACTTCAGAGTAGACATGTATAAGATTGCATTGGTAGTTAAGTAGTATGGTTAAGGCATCAAAAGGTAACCTTACCCCAGATACCTGCTGAACACTATTTCTTACTTGATGCCAGTAAGGCTACAATGAATGGTAGCTGAATGTTGTCACTTGGCCCCAACAAGGTATACACAAGTAGGGGAGCATGAGAGTGCAATGTGAGCCCTTCACTCCCTTGAAAACTCAGGTTAAGGCAGAGGGAGAACTGGGAGGCTACTCAGCAACACTACCATCCAAAATAGAGAACAGCAGAACAATTCGTCCCTCTTCTTTTGCAAATCAGCTCCTTGATAACCACTTCTGCCAGGAAGCTGACTAATATTCCCAAACTACTCCAGTAAATCTCCTCTCCAAACAACTCCACAGACAAATAAGGACTGAGGCTTAAACAGATCTAGTCTCTGCTTGGTTCTCTTTTTTTCAATAAATACTCCTACTCGGTCAAAGGAAAGACTTTCCTTGAAAGCTTGCTTGAGACCAAGTTTCCTCAGCTTTCTTTAAAGGGTTATATTTGTTTCATACTTAAACTCAGAATTAATTTCACTTGCTAAATCTAATTTGCATTACGAAGAAAAGAAGAAGAAATCCTGTAATATCTTTCCATCACAGAAGTTGGGCTGACAAAACATTTTTTTTTAATCTTCTTTTACAATTAGGAATGGGAAAATTAGCAAAACTCACAGCTCTCTTTTTTCTACCTCAAAACTCGTTCTGACTTGGATCAGATTGCAGGCTTTGGTTTTTTGCACAAAAATTTGTGCGTATTTTCTAGGGATGTAGGAAAGTCACTTACCTTTTCACAGGTGTGATTTGCGGTGGGGGGGAGGCGCTCCGTCCCTCCCCCCGGAATCCTCCCTGGGGCTCCACTCCATGGCGGCTCCATGGAGCTGCCAGCCAGGGCCGTCCGCAGCTGGAGTTCTGGCCGCGGCTGGGCTGCTGCGGCCGCAAATGGCGGCTGCCATAGTGGCCACCATTTGCATCCTGCCAGGGTGCCGTGATAGGCTATATAAGTTGTTTGTGCCCCTGCTCTTTGCCATGATAGGCTACGTAAATACTTACGTAGCCTATCACAGCAGCCTGGCAGGATGCAAATGGCACGTTTCATTCCGGGGGGATTTTGCGGGGTGGCGGGGGGCTGTTCTGCCACAGGTTTCAGGGGGCCAAATGCCAGTGCATTCGGCCTCACTGAAATCCGTGGAATTCTCCGCCATCCCTAGTATTTTCACATGCATTTTCCCCAAATGTACCCACCAATGTGCACAGTTTTGAAATGTATGCATTTTCTCCCATTGATTAAAGTGTTTTGTGCACATTTTTCCAAATTACACATTTGTATGTGAATTTTTCAAACGTATGCATTTTTGGACACTTCTTTTGTTTGTTCCAAGAATCACACTGGAAACTCAGAAATATATGGACTTTGATTGCAGACTGGGTTCAGGACTGCATTTGATTCCAGGAGGTTCAACCTAGGTGAATTCTGCTAGAAATCGATAGGGATGTACGAAATGTACTTACCTTTCCGCGGATTATGTTTATGGTGTGGGGGGAGGCGTTCCGTCCCTCCTCCTGGAATCCTCGACGGCGGGGAGGTGATCCGTTCCTCCCCCCTGGAATTTTTATTTTATTTTATTATTAAATTTATTAATCGCCCATCTGGCTGGTCACCCAGCCACTCTGGGCAATGTACAACATACAATAAAACAGTTTAAAACAATAAAATTCTACAATAAAAACATTTTCTAAAATACCCTAACCCACCCCAAATGCCTGCCTGAACAGCCACATTTTTAATGCACGACGGAAGCTCATAAAAGAGGGAGCATGACGGAGTTCCCTAGGGAGGGAGTTCCACAGAGTGGGGGCCACCACAGAAAAGGCCCTCTCCCTCATCCCCACCAGTTTAGCTGTCCTGGCTGATGGGACAGAGAGAAGGCCATCCAAGGCTGATCTTGTTAAGCGGCCTGTCTGGTGCTGCTGGAGGCGCTCCTTAAGATAGGCTGGGCCAAAACCATATAGGGTTTTAAAGGTCAAAACCAACACCTTGAATGTGGCCCGGAAAACAACTGGTAACCAGTGCAACTCCTTCAGCACTGGAGTGATGTGATCTCACCAGCGGCTGCCTTTAATCAGGCGAGCTGCTGCATTCTGTACCAGCTGCAGTTTCCGAACCGTCTTCAAGGGTAACCCCATGTAGAGTGCATTACAGTAGTCTAAACGAGAGGAGACCAGGGCATGTACTACCAATGGGAGCAGATGGTCGGGAAGGAAGGGGCGCAGCCGCCATATCAGATGGAGTTGATACAGTGCTGTCCGGCTCACAGCTGACACCTGAGCCTCCATGGACAGCTGGGAGTCCAAAATGACCCCCAGGCTGCAGACCTGGTCTTTCAAGGGTAGCCGTACCCCATTCAACACCAGGTCAACATCCCCTAGCCTCCTCTTGTCTCCCACCAAAAGTACCTTGGTCTTGTCAGGGTTCAGCTTCAGCTTATTCCTCCCCATCCAGCCACTCACCGTCTCCAGACATTTGGACAGGGATTCTACAGCCAACCTTGGTGAAGATTGGAATCCTCGATGGCTGGCTGTGCTCCGCAGCGGCTCCACGGAGCAGCCGGCCAGGCCCAGGCCAGAGCCATCTGCAGCTGGATTTCCAGCCGCGGAGGGCTCTGGGTAAAACAAAAACAAAAAACCCGCGTATGCAAATGGTGGCGGCTATGGTGGCGGCCATTTGCATTCCTTATTTTTTGCCGTCTTAGTCTACGTAAATATTTACGTAGACTATTACAGCGAAAATAAAGGGGAACGCAAATCGCGCCCTCTACGCTATTTGCGTTCCCCTTTATTTTCGCCGTAATAGTCTACGTAAATATTTACGTAGACTAAGACGGCCATTTGCGTACGCATTTTTTTTTTTAACCCAGCCGTGATAGGCCACGTAAATCTTTACATAGTCTATCACGTCTCTGTAAAAAAAAAAAAAAAACACCTCCAGACTGCAAATGGCGGCAGCAGCAGCTGGTCAGAAGACCAGCCGCTGCCGCCGCCGCCGCTGCCCAGAACATCCATCCCAGGTAAGTCTCCTCCCGGGGGGGATCTGCAGGGGGGGGGTGGCAGGCCGTTCCGCCACAGATTTCGGGGGGCCGAATGCACTGGCATTTAGCCTCACCGAGATCCGTGGCGGAATTCTCTGACCCTAGAAATCGAACTGAAACAAGTTTCTGATACATCCCTACTAGCAATCCAGTAAAATACTTAAGCACATACTTAACTCTACAGGTATTATGGTTGCCCCAAGACAACAGAAACAGAACCATTTGGACAGTTTGTCTTGTCAACACTTTAAATCATAAAGCAGCATTAATCACAACACTCTTGAGACTCAATTCCTTTGCTCCTTCATGATGCTCAGTTAAGTTAAAATTATACCCACCCACCCCCCATACCTGTACCTTTCAGGAAATGCCAAACTGTTTAACTTCTTACAATAGAATCACTCTCATCAGCCAAGTGTAGACATCTGACTGTTTGGGGAACTTTCAAGCATGGCACCGTCAACCTCCAGGGCACATCCAGCTGTTTTTGATCTTTACCCCACAAAAATGCCCTGAGATAATTCACTGTTTAAATGTAAATCCTCTTTAATGGCTGTGTGTAAATGTTCAGTTTCACTATAACCACAGCCTGGGAAGAAGAAGCCATTAGTCAGAGCATGAAAATCATAATTGTCCTCCCCCCCACCCCTGCAGCGTGTCTGCCTGTTGACCTAGGAGGGGAGTTTTCTCAGCTGGGCTAGGAGGAGATGCTCAAAGTGAGCGCAGAGCTAGGGGGAGGAAGAAGAAGATGGTGACACACACCCCCCATAAACAGATGACAGCAACAAAGCCACACACACTTCCCACGCTGCTTTGCAGGGAGAGAGAGTGCAAGTGAGCAAGAGATACTTGAATCCCTCGGGAGTCCCACTGATTCACCACTTGCTCTCCGCCCCGAGGCTGCAGACAACTTGCCTGTGTAAAGAGCTGATCTTTATCTTGCTTAGAATGCGGAAACAGAAGCCCCGGTAAATTGCAAAATAAAGAGCCTCATGTAGTGATCCCCTAAGACCCTGACATTGCAGACGTTATGACTTCAACTTCAAGTCAACTTTCATCAACATGGTCAAGGGTTTGTAGCACTGTCCTCTGATTCCAGGCTTAGTTGTATGCTTCCCAACTGAAGTAATACACATGACCATCTAAAGTCCCTCCTCCCCGATATTAAGTTCAAGGTAGGGATGTTGGAGAAATCCACCACAGACTCCAGTGAGGCCAGATTCTTTGAAACCCGTGGAATGGCCTCCCCCCCGCCACCCTCCAAAATCCCCCCCAGGATGGACCCACCTGGCGGCAGATGCGGAGGCAGATGCGGCGGTGGCAGCTCTGGCTTGTCTTCTGGCCGCTGCCAGGCTGCTGCGGCAGCAAATGACAGCTGTCATAGTGGCCAACATTTGTGTGCCTGCATTAAGCCGTGATAGGCTACGTAAATATTTATGTAGCCTATCACGGCAAAGAGCGGGGTGCAAATGGTTGCCACTATGCCATTTGCTTCCCTGTTCTTTGCAGTAATAGGCTACGTAAAGATTTACGTAGCTAATTACTGCAAAGGAAGGAAAAAAGGAAAGGTTCCTCCTGTGCAAGCACTGAGTCATTGCTGACTCCTAGAGGGACGCCGCTTTCGCTGGCGTTTTCGTGGCAGACTATAGCAGGGTGGTTTGCCATTGCCTTCCCCAGTCGTGACTACCTTTTCCCCAGCAAGCTGGATACTCATTTTACCAACCTCGGAAGGATGGAAGGCTGAGTCGACCTGAGCCGGCTACCTGGGACCCAGCTTCCACTGGGATCGAACTCAGGACGTGGGGGGAGTTTCGGCTGCAATACTGCCGCCTACCACTCTGTGCAAATGGCATAGCAGACGCCATTTGCGTCCCTGTTCTTTGCTATAATAGGCTACGTAAATCTACGGACTCACCACAGAGCAGAGCTGACCAAGGCCAGCGAGATTCCAGGGGGGAGGAATGGATCGCCTCCCCCCCGCGGACTCCCGTGGACCAAAGGTAAGGGGGTTTCGTACACCCCTAGTTCAGGGACTAAAATTACCTAGCTGCACCACTGTCTGCCCAGTATTTCAGTACAACCTTTCCTAAGCATTATGCATAGCACTTGAAGTGGTGGCAACCTGCTTCCTTTAGAAGGACCAAATTTTCATGACCAGACAATTAGCTTTGAACTGCTTCCGGCTATGTCCTCCTGTGATTCTTGAATTAACCTCCTTCCACATTTTTTTCCGCATGGTCCCTTTTCATAGATATAAAAATTAAAAGGGGGTCCAATAGGTTTGATCTTTGTGGTCCATTTTACTATCTTTCTGTGTGACTCAAGCTTGTGAGTTGTTGTTGTTGTTCAGTCGTTCATTCGTGTCCGACTCTTTGTGACCCCATGGACCATAGCACGCCAGGCCTTCCTGTCCTGCGCTCTCTCCCGGAATGTGCTCAAGTTCATATTCATTGCATTGGTGATGCTATCTAGCCATCTCATCCTCTGTCGTCCCCTTCTCCTTTTGCCTTCAGTCTTTCCCAGCATCAGGGTCTTTTCCAGAGAGTTTTCTCTTCGCATTAGGTGGCCAAAATATTTGAGCTTCAGCTTCAGTATCTGTCCTTCCAATGAGCACTCAGGCTTGATTTCCTTTAGGATGGACTGATTTGACCTCCTTGCAGTCCAGGGGACTCGTAAGAGTCTTCTCTAGCACCACAGTTCGAAAGCATCAATTCTTCAGCGCTCAGCCTTCCTTATAGTCCAGCTCTCACAGCCATACATTACTACTGGGAAAACTATAGCTTTGATTATACGGACCTTTGTCGGCAAGGTGATGTCTCTGCTTCTTACTATGCTGTCTAGGTTTGCCATAGCTTTCCTCCCCAGGAGCAAGCGTCTTTTAATTTCGTGGCTACAGTCACCGTCTGCGGTGATCTTGGAGCCCAAGAAAGTAAAATCTGTCACTGCTTCCATTTCTTCCCCTTCTATATGCTAGGAAGTGATAGGGCCAGATGCCATGATCTTCGTTTTTTTAATGTTGAGTTTCAAACCAGCTTTTGCACTCTCCTCTTTCACCCTCAACAAGAGGCTCTTGAGATCCTCTTTGCTTTCTGCCATTAGGGTGGTATCGTCTGCATATCGGAGGTTGTTTGTTGATAATTCTCCCGGCAATCTTAATTCCGACCTGTGATTCATCCAACCCGGCGTTTCTCATGATGTACTCTGCATATAAGTTAAATAAGCAGGGTGACAATATGCAGCCTTGTCGTACTCCTTTCCCAATTTTGAACCAATCGGTTGTTCCATGTCTGGTTCTTACTGTTGCTTCTTGACCCTCGTACAGGTTTCTCAGGAGACAGGTAAGGTGGTCTGGTACTCCCATCACTTTAAGAATTTGCCACAGTTTGTTGTGATCCACACAATCAAAGGCTTTAGCGTAGTCAATGAAGCAGAAATAGACGTTTTTCTGGAATTCTCTTGCTTTCTCCATGATGCAGCGAATGTTGGCGATTTGATCTCTAGTTCCTCTGCCTCTTCGAAACCAGCTTGTACTTCCGGTAGTTCTCGGTTCGCATACTGCTGAAGCCTAGCTTTTAGGATTTTGAGCATCACCTTGCTGGCATGTGAAATGAGCGCAATTGTGCGGTAGTTTGAACACTCTTTGGCGTTGCCCTTCTTTGGAATTGGAATGTAAACTGACCTTTTCCAGTCTTGCGGCCATTGTTGAGTGTTCCAAATTTGTTGGCATATTGAGTGCAGCACTTTAACAGCATCATCTTTTAGGATTTTAAATAGCTCAGCTGGAATACTGTCATCTCTGCTAGCTTTGTTGTTACTAATGCTTCCTAAGGCCCACTTGACCTCACTCTCGAGGATGTCCGGCTCAAGCTGAGTGACCGCACTCTCATGGCTATCAGGGACATTCAGCTCTTTCCTGTATAGTTCTTCTGTGTATTCTTTCCACCTCTTCTTAATCTCATCTGCTTCGGTTAGGTCCCTGCCTTTTTTGTCCTTTATCATGCCCTTCTTTGCACAAAACGTTCCCTTGAGATCTCCGATTTTCTTGGAGAGATCTCTAGTCTTTCCCATTCTGTTGTTTTCCTCGATTTCTTTGCATTGTTCATTTAAGAAGGCCTTCTTGTCTCTCCTTGCTATTCTCTGGAACTCTGCATTCAGTTGGATATATCTTCCCCTTTCTCCCTTGCTTTTCGCTTCCCTTCTTTCCTCAGCTATTTGTAAAGCCTCATCAGACAGCCACTTGGCTTTCTTGCATTTCTTTTTCTTTGGGATGGATTGAGTTGCTGCCTCCTGAACAATGTTACGGACCTCCGTCCATAGTTCCTCAGGCACTCTGTCTATCAGGTCTAATCCCTGAAATCTATTCCTCACCTCCACTGTATATTCATAAGGGATATGATTGAGGTCATACCTGAATGGTTTAGTGGTTTTCCCTACGTTCTTCAATTTAAGCTGAAATTTTGCAACAAGAAGCTCATGATCTGAGCCACAGTCAGCTCCAGGTCTTGTTTTTACTGACTGTATAGAGCTTCTCCATCTTTGGCTGCAAAAGACATAATCAATCTGATGTCGATATTGACCATCTGGTGATGTCCATGTGTAGAGTCGTCTCTTGTGCTGTTGAAAAATAGTGTTTGCTATGATCAACGTGTTCTCTTGGCAAAACTCTATTAGCTTTTGTCCTGCTTCATTTTGTACACCCAGGCCATGCCTGCTGTTATCCCGGTGATCTCTTGATTTCCTACTTTAGCATTCCAATCCCCTATGATGAAGAGGACATCTTTTTTTGGTGTTAGTTCTAGAAGGTGTTGTAGGTCTTCATAGAACCGATCAACCTCAGCTTCTTCGGCATCAGTGGTTGGGGCATAGACTTGAATTACTGTGATGTTGAATGGTTTGCCTTGGATTCGTACTGAGATCATTCTATCATTTTTAAGATTGTACCCCAGTCCTGCTTTTCCCACCCTTTTGTTGACTATGAGTGCTACTCCATTTCTTCTAAGGGATTCTTGCCCACAATAGTAGATATGATGGTCACCTGAATTAAATTCGCCCATGCCTGTCCATTTGAGTTCGCTGATTCCCAAGATGTCGATGTTCAGTCTTGCCATCTCATGTTTGACCACCTCCAGCTTACCTTGATTCATTGATCTGACATTCCAGGTTCCTAAACAATATTGTTCTTTACAGCATCGGATTTTCTTTTCACCACCAGACACATCCACAGCTGAGTGTCCTTTCGGCTTTGGCCCAGCCGCTTCACTCTTTCTGGTGCTACTTGGAAATACCCTCTGCTCTTCCCCAGTAGGATATTGGACACCTTCCGACCTGAGGGGCTCATCTTCCAGCGTCATATCTTTTAGCCTTGTGATACGTTCCATGGGGTTTTCTTGGCAAGAATACTGGAGTGGGTTGCCATTTTCTTTTCCAGTGGACCACATTTTGTCAGAACTCTCTGCCATGACCTGTCCGTTTTGGGTGGCCCTGCACGGCATAGCTTATGGCTTCACTGAGTTACGCAAGCCCCTTCGCCACAACAAGGCAGTGATCCATGAAGGGGCAAGCTTGTGAGGGGTACCAGCAAAAAGATCTGGTGGAATTGTGTGTGTGTGTGGGGGGGGGTGTTAGTCAGAAAAAGTGATTTTGGTGCAGTTTCAGTGATGTTTCTAAATTTATTCTTCTCAATGGTAACATGTTAAAACAAACTAATATGGTGTTAGAAACATTACAATAAAACTGCAGGCTTCCTTTGTTGCATACTGATGTAGGCTAATTATTTGGCTGTAGATTTAGGAGGCAGTGGCTGAATGTCCCTGTTATGGTAGAAAGCATCATTAAAGCAATAGGGGAGGGAATCTAGAGCAATATAATAAGGGTTTCTTCTTTCTTCTAAGCACTGCTGCCTGACAATTTTGTATAATTTGATGGCTTTAGCATGATTTCTGCAATATGGTAACATTGCAGTGAAGAATAAAGCAGCTAACATCTAATGAATAAATATCCCAGCTTTTCATACTGAGAAAAAATGGGTTTCTGGCCACATTATCCTGCTCCTCTAATGATTTGGGACTGTCATTGAAGAACTGAAACTGGGGTTTTTTCCCCATTCTTTTTTATATTCCTTCCTGGAAAGTAATATGCTAATCCCATTTGAAACTTCCTCTTGTACTTCATGCTTACATTTAAGAAAGAATCCTACCATTTTAAAGGAAGATGCTCTCAGAATGCCAGTCTCTGAAATAATCGGATGCTGAAAAGCACTACACATTTAGGCTCATATGATCTATGAAGGTTTTACTCAGATGCCTCACATTTTGCCAGTAGTGCATTTAATTTCCAAGGGAACCTCTTTTCTAAGAACAACAGCAATAATGGAAGCTTCAAGTTTCAAACATTTGTTGGAAATCTGAGAAAAAGTGTAAGACAGCTTCCATTTCCACCTCAGATTTGCCCAGTCACAGCTCCCATCACTGAAGCAGTCCACACTAGAGTTAGTAATGTGTATGGGGTATCCATCTTCAATGGAACCCCATAGGCAGTGAAAACTCCTCATACAGAAATGATCATCTTCCCATTTGATCACATTCTTATACATGATGGTTTTCCATAGATAACCCAGATCTGACCATATGCCGAAATCAGAGCTACTGGCATCATTAACCCAATTAGAAGATTGGCATAGCTTGGGCATGCAATAAAGCAGAGTCCCCTGAACAGGATCTTTAAACTGAATAGAAGCCTAGTTGTAGGAATCGAAAAGTCAGGAATAGCGAAGGGAAGTTTATTCTTGTTGGATGCCAAATTCTAGACACTGGTTACATAGACACAATCCACCCACCCACCCCCGGCATCCTATCCTTATACTGCCATCTCTCTGTCCATTAGGAGTACTGCACTGGCAAGGTTAAACTCTGAAAAAACAGAAGGCCAGAGAGAGAACTAGATGCACCTGCAAAAATGGTTTTACAAGCATCATGAAACACACTCCCCTAAATCAAGTGGCAGCGTTAAAAGATTTCTCCAGAGCTCAGCCAATACATTTTGCTCTCTGAAGCAGAGGTTCTACGGCCCCTGCCCCACTCCACCTGGGCCAACAATTTAAAAGGCTGCATCATTCAGACACATTACAACTTTAAACTGGTTTCAAACTGGTTTATCTAAAGGGATCCTGCAGTTTCATGAGGGTACTGAGAATTCTTTGCTGGACAAAGAATTCTTTGTCCCCTGCCCAAGTGGCCCCTCTTCCTAGAGCTACAATTCCCAGAATTCCTGTATTTGGTAGCCATAATCACTAAAAACAGGTTTGAAACCAGTTTAAAGTTGTAATGTAGATTGCCCCTTGCAATTCCTCCTTCATCTATCCCACACTTACGATGCCTCCTGAAGCGGCTGATCAGAGATGAGAGTTCCTCTTCTGCAAACAACAACTCTTCAACTAGCAAGGGAAACAAAAACACAACATTCAGTTCTGTGTAGAAATAACTTACATTTATATTTTTAAAATATTCAAATGAAAATGTTAAAGTGTCTGGGCAAAAAGAAGCATTTTAAATTGGTGCCAAAAAGAAAACAAAGTTGGTGCTAATCATGTCTCCTTTGGGACATTCCAAAGTCAGGGCACCTCTACTTTGCTTCAGTGATTACTTGACTTATCTAATGGCTAACACATGTACTGATAGCAGTTACAGGACATCATTCAACCTTGAGGAGCTGAGGTTGCCAGAAAAATTAGATCATATTCTTTTCGTATTGTCTTCTGTTGGAGAGGAGTATGGATAACTAACCTATTATAAATCTATACATTTTCATGAAGCTATCCAGTCATGTAAAATAACGTATTAGTATCCCAATAGGTCAATGGCCCCCTTCATGGATCACTGCCTTGTTGTGGCGAAGGGGCTTGCGTAACTCAGTGAAGCCATAAGCTATGCAGTGCAGGGCCACCCAAGACAGACAGGTCATGGTAGAGAGTTCTGACAAAATGTGGTCCACTGGAGAAGGAAATGGCAACCCATTCCAGTATTCTTGCCAAGAAAACCCCATGGAACGTATCACAAGGCTAAAAGATATGATGCCGGAAGATGAGCCCCTCAGGTCGGAAGGTGTCCAATATCCTACTGGGGAAGAGCAGAGGGTATTTCCAAGTAGCGCCAGAAAGAGTGAAGCGGCTGGGCCAAAGCCAAAAGGACACTCAGCTGTGGATGTGTCTGGTGGTGAAAAGAAAATCCGATGCTGTAAAGAACAATATTGTTTAGGAACCTGGAATGTCAGATCAATGAATCAAGGTAAGCTGGAGGTGGTCAAACATGAGATGGCAAGATTGAACATCGACATCTTGGGAATCAGCGAACTCAAATGGACAGGCATGGGCGAATTTAATTCAGGTGACCATCATATCTACTATTGTGGGCAAGAATCCCTTAGAAGAAATGGAGTAGCACTCATAGTCAACAAAAGGGTGGGAAAAGCAGGACTGGGGTACAATCTTAAAAATGATAGAATGATCTCAGTACGAATCCAAGGCAAACCATTCAACATCACAGTAATTCAAGTCTATGCCCCAACCACTGATGCCGAAGAAGCTGAGGTTGATCGGTTCTATGAAGACCTACAACACCTTCTAGAACTAACACCAAAAAAAGATGTCCTCTTCATCATAGGGGATTGGAATGCTAAAGTAGGAAATCAAGAAATCACCGGGATAACAGGCAGGCATGGCCTGGGTGTACAAAATGAAGCAGGACAAAAGCTAATAGAGTTTTGCCAAGAGAACACGCTGATCATAGCAAACACTCTTTTCCAACAGCACAAGAGACGACTCTACACATGGACATCACCAGATGGTCAATATTGAAATCAGATTGATTATGTCCTTTGCAGTCAAAGATGGAGAAGCTCTGTACAGTCAGTAAAAACAAGACCTGGAGCTGACTGTGGCTCAGATCATGAGCTTCTTGTTGCAAAATTTCAGCTTAAATTGAAGAGCATAAGGGAAAACCACTAAACCATTCAGGTATGACCTCAATCATATCCCTTATGAATATACAGTGGAGGTGAGGAATAGATTTCAGGGATTAGACCTGATAGACAGAGTGCCTGAGGAACTATGGACGGAGGTCCGTAACATTGTTCAGGAGGCAGCAACTCAATCCATCCCAAAGAAAAAGAAATGCAAGAAAGCCAAGTGGCTGTCTGATGAGGCTTTACAAATAGCTGAAGAAAGAAGGGAAGCGAAAAGCAAGGGAGAAAGGGGAAGATATATCCAACTGAATGCAGAGTTCCAGAGAATAGCAAGGAGAGACAAGAAGGCCTTCTTAAATGAACAATGTAAAGAAATTGAGGAAAACAACAGAATGGGAAAGACTAGAGATCTCTTCAAGAAAATTGGAGATCTCAAGGGAACGTTTTGTGCAAAGAAGGGCATGATAAAGGACAAAAAAGGCAGGGACCTAACAGAAGCAGATGAGATTAAGAAGAGGTGGAAAGAATACACAGAAGAACTATACAGGAAAGAGCTGAATGTCCCTGATAGCCATGAGAGTGCGGTCACTCAGCTTGAGCCGGACATCCTCGAGAGTGAAGTCAAGTGGGCCTTAGGAAGCATTAGTAACAACAAAGCTAGCAGAGATGACAGCATTCCAGCTGAGCTATTTAAAATCCTAAAAGATGATGCTGTTAAAGTGCTGCACTCAATATGCCAACAAATTTGGAACACTCAACAGTGGCCACAAGACTGGAAAAGGTCAGTTTACATTCCAATTCCAAAGAAGGGCAACGCCAAAGAGTGTTCAAACTACCGCACAATTGCGCTCATTTCACATGCCAGCAAGGTGATGCTCAAAATCCTAAAAGCTAGGCTTCAGCAGTATGCGAACCGAGAACTACCGGAAGTACAAGCTGGGTTTCGAAGAGGCAGAGGAACTAGAGATCAAATCGCCAACGTTCGCTGGATCATGGAGAAAGCAAGAGAATTCCAGAAAAACGTCTATTTCTGCTTCATTGACTACGCTAAAGCCTTTGATTGTGTGGATCACAACAAACTGTGGCAAATTCTTAAAGTGATGGGAGTACCAGACCACCTTACCTGTCTCCTGAGAAACCTGTACGAGGGTCAAGAAGCAACAGTAAGAACCAGACATGGAACAACCGATTGGTTCAAAATTGGGAAAGGAGTACGACAAGGCTGCATATTGTCACCCTGCTTATTTAACTTATATGCAGAGTACATCATGAGAAACGCCGGGTTGGATGAATCACAGGTCGGAATTAAGATTGCCGGGAGAATTATCAACAACCTCCGATATGCAGACGATACCACCCTAATGGCAGAAAGCGAAGAGGATCTCAAGAGCCTCTTGTTGAGGGTGAAAGAGGAGAGTGCAAAAGCTGGTTTGAAACTCAACATTAAAAAAACGAAGATCATGGCATCTGGCCCCATCACTTCCTGGCATATAGAAGGGGAAGAAATGGAAGCAGTGACAGATTGTATTTTCTTGGGCTCCAAGATCACCGCAGACGGTGACTGTAGCCACGAAATTAAAAGACGCTTGCTCCTGGGGAGGAAAGCTATGGCAAACCTAGACAGCATAGTAAGAAGCAGAGACATCACCTTGCCGACAAAGGTCCACATAATCAAAGCTATGGTTTTCCCAGTAGTAATGTATGGCTGTGAGAGCTGGACTATAAGGAAGGCTGAGCGCCGAAGAATTGATGCTTTCGAACTGTGGTGCTGGAGAAGACTCTTACGAGTCCCCTGGACTGCAAGGAGGTCAAATCAGTCCATCCTAAAGGAAATCAACCCTGAGTGCTCATTGGAAGGACAGATACTGAAGCTGAAGCTCCAATATTTTGGCCACCTAATGCAAAGAGAAAACTCTCTGGAAAAGACCCTGATGCTGGGAAAGACTGAAGGCAAAAGGAGAAGGGGACGACAGAGGATGAGATGGCTAGATAGCATCACCGATGCAATGAATATGAACTTGAGCACACTCTGGGAGACAGCGCAGGACAGGAAGGCCTGGCGTGCTATGGTCCATGGGGTCACGAAGAGTTGGACACGACTGAACGACTGAACAACAACAGGTCAATGGCATAGTCACGCAAGCTTGAAAGATAGTAATATTAATGGAAGTTTTGTACAAGGCAATTAAGGAAAGGGCAGTAAGCACAGTACACGCCTGCATTTCAGGCTCCTGTAGCATGAATAGGCAGCAAGTTATACATAACAAATCTTTACAATTCCTGGAATCTTGAACAAAACAAACTAACAAACAAACAAAAACACCTGTAAGTCAGCACCCATTAGCTTGTGTAACCATGCAGACAGTTGTGCCAGAAAAGGAAGGAGTAGCATGTCTCAAATATATCGAAATGTTCTCCAAGGAATTATTGAAAGATGGATTACCAGCTGTATATTGTAGAAGCAAGAAACATAGAAGTTTGGTACAAGAACACATTTAGGCAGTAATCAACACATGTAAAAAGACTCCCCAACTTGAACAAGGCAGCTTCACTGCTCACTAAATTTGTGCCACTTCATGACAGCTCTGAATGTATCTTTTCTGTTGGTCTGTTATCTTGTGAAGCATGTTGTTATGTTCTGAATACAGACCAAATCAGAAGAGAGGAACATTTTGACACAATTCAAAAAAGACTTGAAACAAGTCTTTTGCCCACCAAAAAAAAGAACAACAGAAACAAAGCGGGATTCCTGGCCTTGCTATCTGGGATGTTGAACAAAAACCAAAGAGTCAGTAACAACAAAACATAAAAGCATTGGGGTTGCCACCCTTTTCTGATAATGGCTTTATATCTTTTAACACTTACCTTTATTTATGTTTGTTTTATTTTAATTACTATCTTGCCTTTCCTAGAGCTCAAATTAATTTCTAGTATTTTAAGAAAAAGGTGACATTATTCTTGTGATAAGGCAGATTATTACATTGTGCTCCCTTTGATTCACTTTAAACAATAAGCAGACAGTGAATGTCTTAAGAGAGAAAGTACATATTATAGGGCAGGCCCCAGATTGTCTTGTGCTACTCATGTGGGGTTAAGGGGCTAAGAACATAAGAACACAAGAAGAGCCATGCTGGATCAGATGAAGAGTCCATCTAGTTCAGCATTCTGTTCACACAGTGGCCAATCAGCAGTTGACAGGGAACCAACAAGCAGGACACGAGTGCAACAGTACCCGTTCGTGGAGCCCTGCCAATTCCTAGAAAAATCTGGGGTAAGCCACCATTCGCTTCTCCTTCCATGGTCATGGACATCCCTCAAGTTACTTCTG
Source organism: Heloderma suspectum (assembly GCF_057233095.1). Classification (NCBI taxonomy): domain Eukaryota; kingdom Metazoa; phylum Chordata; class Lepidosauria; order Squamata; family Helodermatidae; genus Heloderma; species Heloderma suspectum. The sequence continues at coordinate 293,936,836 of NC_139459.1, read as the reverse complement.
CAAAGATGAGTTGAGGAACATGTGTTTGCTGAAGTGAAGTATGTGGTTAAATCCAATGTTGTGCAAGCGCACACCTGCTCACACAGTGGGATTTTCCCTTGCTCTCCTCCCTGCTGCATCCCCCCCACACCGTCAAAATCTGCTCCAGAGGTTCCTCCACCATCTGGAGAAGATGGGGGGCACAAGGGGGCTGCAGCAGGGAAAGGCAGTCTATTCCACAAGTGGTTTTTGTTCTGCTGGTGGACAGTCAGCATTGGATTCTACTGATAGTTCTGCTTTTAGGGTCAAACTAGACATAGAATCATAGAATAGTAGGGTTGGAAGGGGCCTATAAGACCATCGAGTCCAACCCCCTGCTCAATGCAGAAATCCAAGTCAAAGCATCCCTGACAGATGGCTGTCCAGCCTCATCTTGAACGCCTCCAGTGTGGGAGAGCCCACCACCTCCCTAGGTCATTGGTCCCATTGTCCTATTGCTCTAACAGTCAGGAAGTTTTTCCTGATGTTCAGCCGGAATGTGGCTTCCTGTAACTTGACCCCATTATCCCGTGTCCTGCACTCTGGGATGATGGAGAAGAGATGTGGGCCTTCCTCTCTGTAACAACCTTCCAAGTACTTGAACAGCGCTATCATAACTATGGCTGTTACCGAAAATGGCACATTTATCTCCCCATTTCCATCTTCATAGTAACTTGAGTCATGACATGACATCATTCCTGACCCCACCAGTGCAGGCAGTGATGTGGAGCAGGGAGTGGGGGAAAACAACATTATGACCTAACAACATGAAGTAAATTCTATTAGACATTACAGAGGGTGAGCTAAATTTGCAGTTGCCGTTTTCTCTGGCTGCAGCGCGATTGGGGTAACGTCTAGTTTGGTCCTTAAACGAGCCATGCATGACAGATTGCTATTTGTCATACTTTGTTTTAAAGGAGAATGTTCTTACAGGGGAACAAAATCTCTTTCTCAAATCCAACTCACTTAAGATAGTCATTTACCTTACCATCAGCTTTTCAAATGTTCCTTGTCATATTTGCTAGCTGTTCAACGCATCTGTGTAAGAAGTGGCACTTGTCACCCTTCATCCAAGAATCAGTTCTTTATTGGTAACTAACTCTGTGACAGCACCAGATGGAAAATGGCAGGAAAGTGCATGTTTCAGCAAAGAACCTTGCATACATTAAGACTCAAGCTGAACATTTTATAGATGACTGATGCTCATAAACAGTGCACACACAGTGCATGGGATAAAGTGTGTGTGTGTGTGTGTGTGTGTGTGTGTGAGAGAGAGAGAGAGAGAGAGAGAGAGAGAGAGAGAGAGAACACCTGTCGTTTGAGGTGGGCTTTTACAAGCCCTTAAAATTCATCTCCAAGTCTGGCTTGAGAGAACTTTGCTGGTATCCATAACCCAAACATCAGCACACGTGGGGAAGGCGAGGGGTGGGGTGGGGTGATATTTCTCAACAGAAGACAAGCACACTTGGCCCTGGAGAGTAAATTTATGGACACCTGCCTGATCTAAACTACCTTGGTTTAAAAACAGTTTTATAGCATACTACAAGGAATCTTTTGCAGGAAAAGGTAAGGGTAGGCACAGCTGCTTTTGCATTGGTCTGGAGTCTAGTTTCACCACAGGCACAAATGCACCTGCTCAGTCCTTGCACCAGCTGCACAGTAGTAGTTTGATCTACTATGTCTATAAAGCAACTCATAGGACTGGGCCATAATTTAAGATTTTGCTTGTACCCATGCAAACACTTGGCATCTGCCTCTTGCTCTTTAAAATTTAAGACAGTCATAATCCCATTTTCTTCTCTTTTTGATGTTAGTCTACTTGAATCAGCAAAACAGAAGAAAAAAATAGAAAACATAGAATAGCTTCCTGCAGATCTTGTTGCTGTGGAAGCAGTTAAGAGGGAAAATATATGAAAACAAAACAAAACAATAAAAGGACCAGGATAACAACAGTATGTAAGAGTATATGGGGAATTGTTTTTTCCTCCCGTTGATATCCAGGTCTCATTTCCTTAAGTCTTATCCTGAACATAGTCTTCACAGTTTGAAATTATATTTGGCCTAGAAGTTGAAAGAAAGTGCAGAACAACTCAGAAACCAACTATACCTGAGAAAAAATATTTTAAAATAATTTTTTATTTCTTTTAATATTTAAGAAATAAAGGACTTGGATTGTGAATGAAAAGAAATTCACAGAAGGAAACCTTCCAGTTCTGTGTTCCCCCATGAATCCACTTGTGCTCCCTCAAAAGCCTCTCCAGATGGGTTGGGAGACCCTCTGGAACAGCATGGGATGGGATACAGGAGGCATCACCCAAAATCGGGTAAAGGCAGTGCCATTCACTGAAGTTACCTCTGTCCACCACCTCCACCAGCAGCCCAGACACACACCATCCCATGCTATTCAGGAAGGTGTCCCAACCCTGGGGGGGGGGGTCAGGCAGATGTGTGGAGGAGGAAGCAGAAAGTTCCATGAACTTTCTTCCATTTACAACTCATAGCATCCAAACCAGTATATCAATCAATAAATGTATACTTTAACCATAGGTTCTTTTTATAAAAAGTACACAAAATACATTTTTATTAATCGTTTCAATTGTGAATAATGAAGACAGTGATTTCCAGCCTTTTTTTCCTGTGACTCATTGTAGCACAGAGATTTTCTTACATAAGGAGGTGCCAAAATTTCCAAAGCCACCCTGATTCCAAGTCCATGCCATTTCTTTAGTACAAGAAACAAATATTTTTGACAAATGGTGGTGTTGATGTTTGGGAAAGCAGCAGCAAACAAATGTTTGAATGACAGAAGAGCACATATGCACCATCCCACCACCCCCAACAATGCTCTATTAGCTTCTTTTAGACAGAACTCATTAAAAAATAACAGCAGCGATGACAATTGAAATGTCCTCATAGTTGAATGCAATCTGTTCTTTTTCAGCAGGGAGAAAATTGCAATTCTGTGCTGCCTGCCTGCCTTCATGTGCTCAGAGGGAAGACAAAAGCAAGTAAAAACATGAGAACTGTGGCATACTCCAGTGCTATGTCGAGTAGTGTATTATATTACAATTATGATAATCATTTTTTCTCACATTACGAATTTGCTTTGTGGGTGGGTGGGGGGAATCCATCTGTTTCTTGGGCCTCTTTGGCTGACTGGAGCAAATCAAACTTTTATTGAAAACAAATTATGGACACAGAATGAAAATCTCATGGTTATGCGCTTCAGCATTTGCTGTTCTGAGGTTTGGAGCACTGCTGGAACAGCTCTGTTAAACTGAGATAGGGAAGAAGCAGCTTTACATCTCCTCCTAGTAAACAAGAGAACAACCATGTCTGTTCCTTACCGTCTTTTACTGTGTGTTAGATCTTGGAATAAGATAATGGGGGAAACAGTGTGACATACATTTTAGGTATGTCAGTTTCAGATTTCATTGGTTGTATAACCTGAGACTGCCAATGTGGTGGGAGTAAGACTTGAAATTTACTGTCTGAATATACAAGTCATACCCATAAATTATCTTGAAACTACAGTAATTATGTAAGTTGTGCATCCTGTAGCTAGACCAAATGTATTTATTAAAATATTGATATGGGATGTAATAGTGCTAACTAAAACTAATACTAATATAAAATAATAATAATAATAATAATAAACATAAACATAATAAACCAATTAAAGATAACATACACACGCGAAATAAAAAGAATAGAAGGACAAGGAACAAACAGAACCAGCCCCAGGGTAAGGTCACTTGCCGCCTGAGGTGGGAGAAGATGCACCGCCACATTGCCCACCTTCCCACCTCACCCAGTCAGTCATTCACCTACCTTCAGTGCCGCTGCATCACCTCTATGGAGAGCCGCGCAGCTGGAAGAAGTGGCCATGGGTCTCTCAAGTGGGAGTTTGCATGGTTCTCATGAGGCTCTTGTGGAAATTCATGCAGGTCTTGTGATGTTTTTGTGGGGCTCTCGCAAGACTCTGCCACCATTTATTCTGGCCAGGGGCGTTGCTAGGTTCTTAAAAGATCTGGGGCACAGGCCCATAACAAAAATTTGCATCCATCCATCCATCCATCCATCCATCTATCTATCTCTAATATATCCAAGTCTAAGTGCACCTCTAATATACAGTATATGTGTGTGTGTGTGTGTGTGTGTGTGGGTGTGTGGTGTGCACGTGGTGTGCTTGCATTTGTGTATAGATTACATACATACATAAGAAGTGTGCACTGAGCCCCCATCCCACTTCAACTCAGGCCCTGATTCAGCATTTTGGAAAACATCCCACTTCTGCTCAGGCCAATTTGTAGTCGGACCATTTCAGCTCAGCACCAAACCTGAGTCAAGATTTGGAAAAATGAGTATGTTGCCTGTTGACTACCATTGGAATTTTTTTAAAAAAAAACTTTTAATTTTTTTTTATCTTGGTCAGAACTGGATGATAATTTCAGGCATAGTAGCCCCCTAGAAGGGGATTACACCTGCCCAATGTCAGAAAAATAGGTGCAGGGTTTATATTTTGATTTTCTTTTAAAGGGAACTGCCAATAAAATTTGTATTACTTGGAAGAATTGGATACACATTTCAGGATTCATTGCCCCATCAGAGGAGATCATGTTTTCAAATTTCAGCATGATAGCCACAAAGATTTTTGTGCAAGGGTGGCCTTGACATTTTGAGGGCTCCAAAAGAGGACATACTTCTGTCCATATTTTCCTTGTGGACCATTGTTCTGAAAATTACAGACAGCCTAGAGTTGCCCCTAAGTAAGAAACCAGCAAAGTTTCAGAAGGATAAGTGCAGCAATAAGGATAAGTGCAGTTCCTTCATGTGGAAGGGGAGTTCTTTCAGAAGGATAAGTGCAGTTCCTTCATGTGGAAGGGGAGTTCTCCAGTTTCGGGAGGGAGTGATTTGCTTTCCTTCACCCCTTCCCCAACAGTTTTTTTGGGTAAATTTGTATGAAAATGCATAGGCCATTAGAGGTGTCTCCCAGGCAAGAAACCTGCAAAGTTTCTGAAGGATATATATGCATTCTAATTTAGAATGACTAGAATTTATTTACATTTCACCAATATTAGCAGCAGGGAAACATGGGTGGGAAGGTGCTATTGCACTCATGTTCTACTTGTGGGTTTCCCATGGACATCTGATTGGCCACTGTGTGAACAGAACGCTGGACTAGATGGACCTTGGTTTGATGCAGCACGGCTCTTATGTTCTTAAATACAGAGTGCCTCTCAGCATATGCAGAATGCTTTTCTTTCACCACTAAGCACTTACATTCTCCCCCTACCAATTCTATTCCCCTCCATGCAACCATCCCTCCTCATCCTACCATCCTCCAGCAACTCTTCATAAAAACAGATCTCTTGTTTTGTGCAACTCCTCTCTACCTCCTCCTTGTTATGCACAAGCTCTCATTGGATCTTCCTTTCCATAACTTCAGACATCCGTTGTGCCTAGACTTCACCAGGATTCAGCCAATGAGTTTGTTTTCAAAACTAGGGCTAAGTTATGGAGAAACTCTGAGCATGTACTACGTGCCTTTCCCTCATCACTGAAGCTAGCATTCATGCAAAAAAAAAAACCCCACACACAAACCCACAGATGTCAAAACATGCATAGGACTGAGCTGAAAGGGTAGTCAATTCATTAGGTGGAAGTGGGTAGGCACTGTATTATGCCTGCAATACCCTGCTCACAACTCAGGACTTATTTCCGAGTAAACATCCAGAACATCAAAGTGCAAACGTCCCTGCAAAAGTAACTTGTGCTGGAATCCTATGCACACTTTCCTGAGGGTAAGCCTCATTAAACATAATGGGACTTCTCAGTAGGCATACATAGGATTGTATAAATGAGCAGTATTTATCTCCCCTCCACTTAAAAAACAAACCAAAAACTCCTATTTTTATTAAAGCTTTCTGTTCATAGGAACATAGGAAGCTGCCTTATACTGAGTCAGACCCCGGGTCCATCTAGTGCAGTATTGTTGATGCTGACTGGCAGCAGCGGCTCTCCAGGGTTTCAGGCAGGATTCTTTCCTAGCCCTACCTGGAGATGCTGGGGATTGAAACTGGGACTTTCTGTGTGCCACGCATGTGCTCTACCACTGAGCTACAGCCCTTCCTATTGCTGGATAATGGCAACCGACAAACAAAACAGCACCAGATTTGTTTCTCTGCAGCCATGTGAATCCACTCTTCTCAAAGACTTAACTGAGAAGGAGAAAACCCAAGCCTCTTGTCTGTTTGTATAAAGTCAAATACAGTTCAGAACTTATCTTGCCCACCAAAGAGAATTCTCTTTAAGATATGCTCTGGGTGGAATAAAGAAGAGAAAGAAAGAACAGGATAGGGGAGGGGAAGGGAAGGGAAGGGACAGAAGAAGAAAAGAAGAATGGTGACTGGAAATGCAGGGGGGGTAGAGAGAATTCCATAAGCCAAGTGGCTCCCTTCAGAGAGGTAGTACTTCAGAGGCTGTGAAGGAGGCTGTGGAGGGTTTGTAAAAATTGCACATACATAAATAAACTTTATGAGGTGAGGTGGCTGAGGACTTTTTCTAGCTTTTTTTAAACTGTAGAACCTGTTTAAAAGCCTTAGCAGTTCCATTATGCCACATAGTCCTAACCCTCCTTTTGAAATAATTTGAGTCCTACAGCTATTTACGAGAAATTAAAATGGAGGGGGAGAAACAAGTTTATGGCCACTGATTGGATCCTTTGCTGTACTGAAGCTACTAAACTTCTACAGAATCCAAAGGTTCCACTTTGAGGCAGTAAAATCAGGTGCTGTGTGAAATACCAGTATTTCACATGAAGCTCTTTCTTCCCTTCCTTCTCCCTGTTCAGAATTTCATTGCAAGCAAGCTCCCAATACTGGGCATGTAAGAGCAGAAAAGTAGGGTGAGAGATTTTTTGCATCTCAGTAAAACCTACACCAGAGATTAGGGATAGTGACCTCCTAATGGTCACCTTAAATACCTTCTGATTAGGATTTCTAATCCCCTGTGTAGTTTGGCAGTTTTTACTTTTTGTTTTAGTCTTTGAGAAAAGGAAACTATTATTTACGATGATGAAAACCCTGTCTTCGCAATTTTCGGGACTAGTTCAAAGGCTGGACTTAATTCAAAATTCCATCACTGATATGCAGAGAGCCGTGAATTTAATTAATGCATCACAGAAAAAAATGGAGTCCAAAATTAACAAGCTTGAAGACCGAGTGGCAAGAAATGAAACTATGACACAAGTTATTTGTAAAAATATATCTGACAGAATCTCTCAATTGGAGGCGAGCCAACGTACGTATAGTGGGGATTAAAAGCTTGTCTAATGATATGAAATTGTCTACTTTTGTGGATAAACTTTTGCATGAAATACTTTCTATATCCTCTGATTATTCTCTTGATATTGAGCAGGCATTTCGTGTGCCAAATCCTAAAGGGAATGATTATACAATTGTAGTTCAATTTCCAAAAGTCTCCACAAAGTGTTATATCCTGAATTTGGCAAAACAAGCTGGAAGCCTTTCCTGGAAACTGGATAAAATTATGCTGTTCACAGATTACATCAAAGAAGTGGCGAAAAAAAGAAGGCAATTTATCAAAGCAAAGAATCTGGCAAAACAAATGAACTTACAATGTTACTTAAAATATCCTGCTACACTTTGTATTTGGTCTGGAGACCAGATGAAGAAGTTTACGAATCATGAAATGGTGGAGGCTTGGTTGAATGTTAAAATGCGTGAGAACTCTTGTCACAATTCCATGAAATGGAATTTCTAAACAAGTACTGTTTAGAAACTGCTTGTGTGTAGTTTTCATGATCTAGGCTAACTCAGAAGAAATGACTTTATATATATTTGTTTACCTTTATGTATTCTTTTATTATTTTTTTTTCTCTCTTTCTCTTTATGTATCTTCTTCTATTTTATATTTTAAAATAGACAAAATATCTAGTATAAAAATATTATTGACTGTTGAAGATTTATCTTAAGTTTTATTATTATACAATACTATACTCTCTTTTTGATTACTATTATTATTATTACTACTACTAATATTCAGGCTTTGAGGAATGAAGTGTAGAACTGTTGCATTGATATAAAAGATTGTTTTACTAAATGGTAAGATTGTATAATAGATATAGTTTTTTAAAATAGAATACCATTGGAAGTTGGGAGATGTTGGAGTTTATTTTTCTTTTTTTCTTTTTTCCTTTCCTTCTTCTCTTTCTGTTTTTATGGTTTCCTAACTAAAATATTGTATGGATGAGAACTGAAGTACTGAGTAGGTTGTTTGTAATTTTGGTAGTGTTTATAAAGATAAAATAAATAAAAATATATTCAAAACAAAGAGAGAGAAAAGGAAACTTTATGCATGGCTAGCACAAAAGCCACTACATCTAACTGTCTGAAATTTGGCAGGTTCAGTCAGCTCCATAGGGCCTGCCAGATCCCCAAACTCCATGCATGTATGTGGAAGCACAAAAAAAATATAGCTCTTTGCTTTGACACATTTTCTTGAAAAAATCAAATTTTACCTGTGGCTAGAACAAAAGCCACCAGGCCTGTCTGAAATTTAGCAGATTTGGTCATCTATATAGGGGCTGCCAGGTCCCCAAACTCCATGCATGTATGTGGAAGCACACAAAAAGTATAGCTCTTTGCTTTGACAGATTTTCTTGAAAATAGCGAATTTTACCTGTGACTAGCACAAAAGTCGCTGGACCTAACTGTCTGAAAATGGGCAGGTTCAATTAGCTCCATGGGGGCTACCAGGTCTCCAAATGTCATGTATTTATCTTTTAAAAGAAAAAAGTTATGGCCATTTATGTTTTCCAATGCAAGTCAATGGGAAAATGTAAAAAAAAAATGGCAATTAGGACCGCTCAAAAGATCCGGGCACAGCTCAAGAAGATCTGGGGCCCATGCCCAGGTGAGCCCTCTTCTAATAACACCCCTGCTTCTGGCCATGCACAATGAGGGAAAGAGAGGGCAGGTGGCTGCTACAGAGAGACCCACAAAACGCTTTCTCACTGTGGCAAATACTATGGCAGAAGGCTGGCTGGTGGGGCTCTCCGGAGCACCCGCTGGAGGTGGCACCTGTACTAGGCACCTAGGCAGGTAGCGGAGGGGAGCGACATCATTTGCTGCTGCTCCTGTTCCACCGCCTGATGTGGATGCCTCACTCTTCTTCATGGGTGGGGCAGCCCTGAATAGAACTGCATTTTTTTAAAAGAAGTTTATTTTTTCCCCTATAAGGGGGAGAGGGAGTGGGGATAAACTGTTCTAAGTCTTAAAAGAGAGGCACATAATTAGGGAAGAAAGATTAGAAAAGCAGCAAGGATAAGCAAGAAAATGAAAACTGCAGTGCAGGAGAAAGACTGGGGCGGGGGTGGTGGTGGAAATCTGGGATGGAGAAAGGACCATCAAAATCAGGAATGAGAAAGAAGCCAATAGAAAAATTATCTCACGCCCACCAAAATTCTTTACGCATTGAAAGAAACTATCAGAGAGTGGAGGAAACTGGAGGCACTGATTTTTATGAAACTCACAATCCCTCCCCCAGGTAAAACATACCCAACAAATTGGAAAGTGGACCTGTCAGTCAACCCCCCTCCCCCTACTCATCATCAGCATTTAGAGAAATGAAACCAAAATACACTTGACTTTTTTTGTCTGCCTTTCCAAAGCCTAAATGAAGTTCTGGGTCCAGGTTCAGTTCTGGTAACTTTTGAGGGAATCTTGCTATGCCTCAGGTAGCACCAAAAACAGTCCAAAGGAGACTGATTCGGCTCAGCCTTTGTCTGTATCCAATGCATATCCCTAGTTAAAATGGTTAAAATAGGAGTAGGGATTGTGGTTCAAACAAGAAACTTTGCATTGAGGTAAAATGAGGTAACTCAAATCCATGTTATTTTTTTATTATTATTAAATTTATTAATCGCCCATCTGGCTGGTCACCCAGCCACTCTGGGCGATGTACAACATACAGTAAAAAAACAATAAAAACGTTTTCTAAAATACCCTAACCCACCCCAAATGCCTGCCTGAACAGCCACGTTTTTAATGCACGACGGAAGCTCATTAAAGAGGGGGCATGATAGAGTTCCCTAGGGAGGGAGTTCCACAGAGTGGGGGCCACCACAGAAAAGGCCCTCTCCCTCGTCCCCACCAGTCTAGCTGTCCCGGCTGATGGGACAGAGAGAAGGCCATCTGAGGCTGATCTTGTTAAGCGGCCTGTCTGGTGCTGCTGGAGGTGCTCCTTAAGATAGGCTGGGCCAGAACCATATAGGGTTTTAAAGGTCAAAACCAACACCTTGAATGTGGCCCGGAAAACAACTGGTAACCAGTACAACTCCTTCAGCACTGGAGTGATGTGATCTCGCCGGCGGCTGCCTTTAATCAGGCGAGCCGCCGCGTTCTGTACCAGCTGCAGTTTCCGAACCGTCTTCAAGGGTAACCCCATGTACAGCGCATTACAGTAGTCTAAATGAGAGACCAGGGCATGTACAACCGATGGGAGCAGATGGTCGGGAAGGAAGGGGTGCAGCCACCGTATCAGATGGAGTTGATACAGTGCTGTCCGGCTCACAGCTGACACCTGAGCCTCCATGGACAGCTGGGAGTCCAAAATGACCCCCAGGCTGCGGACCTGGTCTTTCAAGGGTAGCCGTACCCCATTCAACATCAGGTCAACATCCCCTAGCCTCCTCTTGTCTCCCACCAAAAGTACCTCGGTCTTGTCAGGGTTCAGCTTCAGCTTATTCCTCCCCATCCAGCCACTCATCGTCTCCAGACATTTGGACAGGGATTCTACGGCCAACCTTGGTGAAGATTTGAATGAGAGGTAGAGCTGCGTGTCATCCGCATATTGATGACACTGCACCCCAAACCTCCTGATGATAGCCCCCAGCGGCTTCACATAGATGTTAAATAGCATTGGGGAGAGGATGGAACCCTGTGGCACCCCACAAGTAAGTGGCCACGGGTCCGAAACCTCCTCTGCCAGTGCTACCCTCTGGTACCTGCCGGAAAGGAAGGACCGGAACCACCGCAATACGGTATCTCCAATGCCCAACCCCTCCAGGCGGTCCAGGAGGATACCATGGTCAATGGTATCAAAAGCCGCTGAGAGGTTGAGGAGAACAAGGAAGGAGCATTCGCCCCTATCCAGAGCCCTCCTCATATCATCTACCAAGGTGACCAAGGCCGTTTCTGTCCCATGCCCAAGCCTGAAGCCTGATTGAAATGGGTCTAGATAATCAGTTTCTTCCAAGTGTGCCTTCAACTGCACCGCCACCACCCGCTCAATCACCTTAGTCTCAAATGTTAGTCTCAAATTTACTGCTTTCCCAGATTCTCACTGATGTGGGGTAAATATATAACTGATTTAACAGCTAATATTACTTGACATACCAAACGCCCTTCTTAATACAAATTAAAATTCACTTCTTTAAATTCTGTGACCTATAGATACATCATGCTGTGTCCAGACAGACCCTACATCAGATCTTGAGGGGCAGGGCAACCAGATAAAGTTGAATCCCTCAGTAAGAGGCCCACATGCATGGTTCATTCCAGAAACTCCTACTTTCATCATGGCAGGACAAAAACGTCAGAGAATTTAGAGAAATCCTCTAAACGCTAGATTGTATGGAGGGAACACTGCTTGCTCACAGTGGAGGCTAGTGGTTCCGTTTTCGGTGGGTCAGTAAATCCATTCTGGGTTTCAGTCAGCACCAGCCAGAACTCTAAAGGAGTATCCAAGCTGCTGAACCTATTTTGGGGATAGGGTCCAGCACCTTTGATAGTCGTTTAGCGTTCTGGCTGGTTCTGACTGAAACCCAGAATGGAATTATAGTCCCACTGGAAATGGAGCTACCAGCCTCCATTGCTTGCTCATATACATTAGGCATCCTGCCCATCTCAGAACACAGCACTGCCTTCTCTGAACACTGCAAAGACCCTTCAGTGTATCCTAGCTTAGCATACGCTTGTTGTGTCACACTCATCACCTAATCTCTGACCATTTTAATTGATTCTGTCCTTTTCATCTTCATGCCTAGTCCTCTACTTGAATAATTTCTTTCAGCAGCTCAAGAAAACAATTTGTTCCATGGTTTGAGCAATGCTTCTTCTCAGTTCTTGAAGCAATCTTATACAAATTTGTTTATATGATACAAAGATGAGACCAGATTTTTCTCTCTCCCCTATTAGGGAATGTCTGTGGATAAAAGAGCTCCTCATCATGGTTATTTGTAAGATTGTAGACCAACATTCCCCATCCTGGTGCCCTCCAAATGTTTTGGAATACAACTACCAGCATTCCTCACCATTGGCCATGCTGGCTGATGGGAGTTGAAGTCCAAAACATCTGGAGGGCACCATGTTGTGGAAGGGTGTTGTAGAGATTTTATTTTATATATGTTGCTTTGGGCATATGAAGGTGAAAGCATATGTGCCTGTTACTTTCATGGTAACAATTATAATGTCGGGCTCATGAATCCATAATTTTTTCAAATTTATGTTTTAAGAATAGGAGTGGTGATGCTAAATGCAGATAGATATGTCTATATAACTAAAAAAAGAGATGTTATTAAGGAACATTTAAAGCAAAATGAAGTGTCACTGGAGGACTTATCTAATGATTGCTTGAATTAAACTAGTTCTCTTGACATAGAACCTAGAGACATGGGGCTTAATCCCAGTCCTAACGCTGCATAAGATTGCAGTTTTGTCTACTTCCCAGTCCAGTGTAGATCAGGGGTGGGCAACTTGTGGCCCTACAGATGGTTTGACCTACAACTCCCATCAGCTCTAGCCAGCCTAGGAAATGCTGCATGATGGGAGTTGTAGGTCAAAACATCTGGAGGGCCGTAAGTTGCCCACTCCTGATGCAGGTGGAGAGAGGAGGAGCTGGAAAGAGTAAAGGGAGATGACAGTTTAAAGATGCTATTACCCAAGTCTCTAAGGGATAATTTGATTGTTTACTCTGACATCCAAGGGTCTAAGAAGGACTGCTTGACATATAATAGTCATTATTGACACACAGTATGCTCCTTGACATACAAATCAAATTATCTAGATGGAAGCTTATCAGGTTCCTTTAGGCCAAAAAATGATTTTGGCAAATTCTATTAATCTCAGGCCTCTGGTAGCCTTTGCTTTTATATCTAATAGTATGGTCCAGAGATCCCCAACACAGCACCCTCAGGGACCTTCAACAGCACCCACAAAGCTCTCCACTCCCTGCCCCCTTCAAAAAATTATTTTTAATGGGGAAAAAACCTTTAAAATGTTAGGCCGCCAGGTTCTCCTTCCTGTTTCTGAACCTGTTGCTGAACAGCTATTTGGTGAGCAGGAAAGAAGGAAAGAGTTGTTTCCTGGCCCCACTCAATCATCTTCAACCCACACAGAGCTTGCTCCTTTGTGCATGCTCTCTCTCTCCATTCCCACACTCTAGCCTCGCTATTTCTCTCTCTCTCTTCCCCATCCCTATCCTTCTTCTTTCTCTCCCTTCTTAGCCACACCCAGCCTCTAGGCTCACTATTCCCCCCCCACACACACACACACACACCATTACCTCGCTGTTTCTCCCCCGTCCCAGTCCCTAGCCTTGCTCTTTCTCTCCCTCTCACCCTTTCTTCCTCCTCCCAGCTCCTACTCTTGCTCCTTTTTTGTCTCTTCCCAGCCCCTTCTCTTATTCTTCAGACAACACACACCACCTTCCCAGGCAGGGGCTCTGATGGCAGAGGAGGAGGTAAGTGTGCCAGGTGGGAAACAGAGTGACTGAGTCTGGGGTCAAGGTAGGAAAAATGTTTTATTTCCTTTTAGGGCTTGGGGCATTTTCTCTCCTTTGGGGCTGGAGAAAGGTGTGTGTGTGTGTGTGTGTGTGTGTGTATAGAATAGCAGTGCAATCCTATAAAGTCCTACTCAGAAGTAATTCCCACTGACTTTTATGTAAGCATGCATAAGATGGCAAGTTTAAATAAGTATTATTTTGTGCTTCTGTGGGGTCAAATATGTAGATTGGCTTTGGAGTTCAGATCCTTCCTCTGCTTGTACTCAGAGTTTCTTGGGTGAATTATTTGTCTTTGACTAGACAGGCCTCCATGGCTGCCATTATGTGTTTAGCCACATCCTCTGTGGGAGCCATTTTGTGGTGGTGCCCCAGCAGTTTTTCAAATTCCCAAATGTGCCCACAGGTCCAAAAAGGTTAGGAATCCCTGGTGTAGTCCTTCAAAATAACTCACTCATAAGTAGACATGAACTGGATTGGTCTGTGAAACGAGAGGGAGGAATTAGCATGCTTGGGTAAAACATGCAAAAGTACAACACTTAAAAAAAAACCCGAAAGAGGTGAACCCCGCCCCCCAACATGAATGAAGACTGAGCGTGCTCAGTGATTCTAGGAGCTGTGGAATGTTGAGTGTCAGTTGGAAAAGAAAACAAGGAAAACCAAGGATGGTTGAGGTAATTGGCCTGCTTTCCATTGCAGCAGGGGTGCAGAACTATAATTGAGTGGGGGTCAAATTGCCCCCCACCAGGCCGTCCATGGGCAGGATGACCATGTCCATGGATGTCACTGTCCTACACACCACCCACCAGCCATTTTGCCTTTCACCATGCTGAGAGAGGCACAGAGTTCCATTCCTCTTTCAACACAGAGAGAGGGACTGGCCAAGTCCCTGGCTTCAGGTTGTATTTGCCGTCCCTGTGGGGGTGCCACACAAAGCCACTCAGCTAGTGCTAAGAGCGGCTCCTCCTCCCAATGCCAGCCAAGTCTCTGGCTTTGCATGCTGTACACCATCCCCATGGGGGCTCCACACGTCTCGTGAAAGGACTCAGCCAGCACTGGCCAAGTCCCTGGCTTTGCATGCTGCACAGCATCCCACGGGGTGGCACGTGTCATGCAAAGCCACTCAGGTGGTACTGGAAAGGGCAGACTCTCTTCCTAGTGCTGGCCTAGAGTCCCACCAGCAACATCCCCACTGTGTTATCTCTGATCTTGAGATTCGAGATAACAGTGGGGATACCTCCAGGGCCAATTCACCCAGGGGTTGGGACTTGGAAGCCATGCCACGCTCCCTAGAGGGACCGGAGGAGGCTCTTTGGGCCAGATGTGGAAATCCCATGGGCCTGAAGTTTCACATATCTGCCTTTCAACTTACAATATCCTGAAAGAGAGCATGGAACCTGGATCCCTGAACAGCAGCACTCCTGGGAGAAACTTAGGATACGCTGCAACTTTGGTGTAGGCTCCACTTGTCATTCATATATGGCATAAAGAGCAGGGAATATCGGCCAGTGGGAAAATTAAACCTGAAGCTGCAGTTGCATCCAGATAACATAAAGGTAATGTTGCCAGCTTTTCAACTGGCTACTGCAGCTACACCTTTAACCTTTCACTTCACCACCCTCTCAATCTGCCACCTGATCCAAGAGGCAGACTGTATCTCATGGCAGTGCTAGCCCTGCATTCTGCCAATACTTTTTGCAGAGAAGGCAAAAAATCAAGGTGCAGCCTTTCCTGGAATGGTAGTACAGTGCAGACGAAAGCTGTATCTGTTGAATTTCAGTTGATAACACAAATCCTAAGCACTAGATCCCTGCCGGAAAAAGATGGCAATGCCTATTCCTTTCTTATATCTGAATTCCAATAACCTTTTAGGACACAATCCTAGACAGTGGCTAGGTGACCATAGGATTTTTTGGTTTCTGCGAACTGAGCTCGGAGCCAATACTCAGAGATCAGTTCCCAGAAATCTGGCTCCCTGCCCCTGCCACCTCATAAGAGGTGTGGTTCATCCCTGGCTCCATGCTCGGAAGAGTAGTGTGGAGCAGCCAAAAAGAGGGTGTTCCTGGGGTGGGGAGGGGACTGCGGAAGCACTGGTACGATGCTCCCCATGCGCCGTCCAGCCTCCCCACCACCACCACCACTCTGAGCCGCCCCGGTTAGACAGCCGAAATCAGCTGCCTAGCTGCAAATGCAGGGCAGCTAGAACATGGAAGAGACGATCCCCTCTGTGCTCCGCCCATGCTGAACTGGATAGCTGGCCGCCTCCCAAGTGTGGAGGCGGCCGACTATGCCCATAGGATTGCACCCTTATTCTCTTCTCAGACTCCTAGTAAATAGTAGAACCTTTCTGTCTTTCCCAAGCTCTTTGTTTTGCCTAACAAGGTGCTCCAGAGATGGGGAAAGGGGTTAGTGTCCAATATTTAAAAAGAAAGACACAGCACCTGCTATTGCATCTGGTAGAATTGGAGGCACACACATACTTTTGAAAGCTAGGCCATTAATTTCTCTGCCAAGCATTTTATGGAAAAGAGACTTCTAAAACCATAGCAAGAGTAAAATAAGACAAAAGCAACATGAGTCAGAATCACAACATGTTTGGGGGGTATTGTGATGTTCCTGACCAGAAAATTCTGCAGCATGGATACACCCAGTAACATGTTCCATTTCTCAGTTTCCAACAAGCTACAAAGAAAAAAAGTCAACAGTTCCCAAACATAATTTCCCATATATCATTAATTCAACTGTGATAGACAATGGAAACATAATTAAAATTCCTAGACAAAAATCAAAACTTTAAAATATGTTAGGCTGCAATACTCCTATGCCCACTTATCTGGGAGTAAGATCTATTGAATTCAACAGGCCTTACTTCTGAGTAAACATGTATAGGATTGTGCTGTTAATCTGTTAATTTACATTGGTGTGTTTTTGTTATCCTATAGTTTGGCATCTAGGACTTGAAAAACTGCTTGCAGTTGATATTGTAACATAAGGTCAGTGTATGCTATCTTTAAGGGCAACCCCTAACACAAGAGGCGGGTCCAGAAGGCCACAGAGAGTTCTAGAAGTAAGAATGCCAAAGGAGGAGTTTCCAGAAAAGGATGCCTGATAGAATGAGAGAGGGAAGGAGAGGTCTAATTTGTGTAACCCAGAGTTGACAAATAAAGCATCTGTTGTTTTCTTAAACTGGTTCAGTGTCTTCTCTGGAAAATAATCTCCTGGCCAAACAGCTGGATTAGGCTACAAAGCTACATAACAATATAATTTTGGGGAAACCTTGCACCTTAAAAAAAAAAAAGCCTTTGTTGAATTTACAGACAGGATATAAGCTGTTTCGGGCACATTCTTTCCTCCAAGACCCTAAAGATAAGTCAGGGGTTATAATTTCCTACTTCCTTTACTTATTTGGCAGAGCTGTTCTGCCTTTTATATAAAATTAGCATTCTGGTCTAGGGCTGACAATACAGCTCCAAACCCATTCATACTTCTTGGGAGTAATTCCCCTTGAACTCTGTGGAAGTTCCAAGTAAACATAGATAAGACTGAACTTCACATTGCCCATAATGATGCATGTAAAAATGGTGAAAAATAATCATCTCATGTCAGAGTACTCAGATCTGACTCTGATACAATGAAGCTGAGTCACACACACTGATAAAAGAACAATACAGATATGCTTTGTGAATTCCAAAGTTCTATGCATCACCTTTGATCTTCAGTGTGACAAAACTGAACTCAAATGGCCCTTAGTTTTTCTATTCTGCCTTTCCTTTTATTAATATGAAACTTGAATTACATGCATAGGTAAAAAAATTAAAAGCTTGCATTTTATGCTTTGTAAGCATTTGCTAATTTTTATAGTGTACTGGTAATGACCAGTGAAAAGGAAATATGTGTTTGACAGTCTGACAAAACAAACTTAACAACCCCACTGTGTGGGAATAGATGTACATTATCATCATTTGTAGACTGACATGAATTTCCAGAATGCTTTTGGTCCGTGACTGCAGAACATTCCTATTCCTATTCCCACTCCCAACTTCCTCCAATTGTTACCAAGGAAAGGCCATCTAGCTACTGACTACTACTACAAACAGATCAGATGAAAAGCCTGAGACCAGTTTAGAAATATATGCACAGGTGTTAATAAGCTAATGGTAGCAGATGTTCAGCATTGCTAATTACAATGAGCCGAATAAACTGATAAGATTAAGTTATACCCCAAACTAAGCCCTGTACATTAACTGTTCCTGATTTCCAGCAATGCTTTATTTTATTTGTATTATGTACACCCCCCCGCCCACAAGCACTTGGTAAACAATTTGTGAATTACTTACAAACTATTTAATTCATCTGTTCACTGCCTTTTCACTGTGTAGCCACCTTATTTCCCCCTGCTGATTGAATAACAAACTTTTAAAAAAGAGGAACAACAAAGGAGGGATAAATTCTCCCTCTGGGGATATTTTTTTGTATTTTCAGAAAGATACAACATACGTATCTTCATCAGTTAGCTGCCATGGAGATGATTATGCTGACCCAGATGATTGGTGCTTCAGAAGATGAATAAACTGTGGAGGAGATGCTGTACTCTAAAGTAACAAACATCTCATTCTCACTTTTCTATATATGGATAGGTGAATGAGAAATAACAAGATAAACCTGAAATGACCTGAAGAGGGAAGGAGTTGTATGTTAGGTTTACTGTTTAGATAAAATGATTTGTTAGTTTCAGATAGAAAAGAAGAAAGGTTTGCAAATGCCAAGGTCTGAATCCTGTCATGTAGCCAAAAACAGCACTATCCATGCACAAGCTTTCTTTAAAAGCTCTAAGGTGGGGGAACCTCAAGAAGAGCCCAGTGAAGACCAAGGATGTCCAGTGGTCATGGAAAGGTGACTTGCAGGAAAAAAAAAAACCCTGAAAAATCAGTGGGAAAACACTGAACAGGAGAACTCCACACTGCAACATTTTGTTGCAGCCTCCACTTGTTAAAATTAGGCAGGGAATGATGAATTTGTATAGTCTTTGTCTCTCTTAATACTAAAATCTTATTAATATTATTTTCTTAAATATGCTTATGGTGTAATTTGTGTAAGGTAGGTAAAGATTATGCATTGGAGTCAGAAAACTTCACTTCTTGCAGTACAATTCTATGTGTATTTAGTCAGAAGTAAGTGTAGTCCTGTGAATGTTTACTCAGAAGTACATTCTAGAGTATTCAATAGGGCTTATTTCCAGGTTAATGTGCTAGGATGGCAGCCTTATTCCCTAGTGTGCATTTTTAGGATTTCAATCTAAGGCTAAGGAATGCTTAAGACTACAATCCTAAACACTTACTAGGGAGGAACACCTATTGAACACCGTAGGATCTACATCTGAGTAAATATGCATAAGATTCCACTGTTAATGTCTTTTTCCATATTAAGTGTTTTGATCAAGAAAGAAAGAATAGACAACAAGAAAAGATGATTGAGCTAGCCTTTATGTCACAGGTGGCCACTTTGGGAGGTCCAGGGGCCATGTCTTCCCCCTGGACCTCTCACCCGCCAATGCTGCAAAACTTAAAACATTTAAAAAGTTTTAAAATGGTGTACAGAGAACCAAAAGGGTCAAATTAGCTTATTTTCAAGTTAATTTTGTCCATTGTGGTGCTCCATAGTCAAAAATGGTCAAACCGACTTCAAACTGGCTGCTCCAGATAACTTTTTTAAAAAGTATATTATTTTTACAATTGGGGTGACAGCATGCGGCCCATGCGCTGCACATTGCCCACCCGTTTTAAGGCACCGTATAGCCAAAGATGAGAGAACAATGAGTGTGTGGTGCCATAGGGGCTGGACCAGTGTAATTTAATAGGCTCCCTAAGGGCTGCTTTACATATTTTTTAGGTGTTAATGTTTTTCATGTACAAGTGAAAATGGGTACTTTGAACATGCCATACAGGTTTAAAAACATGTAGTCATATAGCCAGACTTATAGAGAGCTAGAATTGGTTGAGGTTCCCTGTCAAGCATATACTCAGTGGCAAACTTCTGTTTGCTGCCAGGTAACATGGCTCCAAATTGTTGTTGACTCTTCACACGTGTCACACGTAACAAAACATTTGGCCAGATAAAGATTTTTTTGCTACATGTTGGTCTCTAGAATCTGATCACTAGAGAGAGTTTGTCCCTTTTGCACACGGTCTTGTTTCTGAGCTTTATCACAGAGATTAATCTCTACCACCAAACAAATTAGGTAGGATCACCTTTGGAGGGATTGCTCAGGAGATTATACTCTTGGTGTTCAGGTCCTGCTATTTCTGTTCTCCTGGTGGAGGAAGGGTTCCCCCACTTCCTGAAGTACCAATTGCTCTTCGTAGTACCAAGTCATATTGGCTGCATATTGAGCTTGCACCACTTTAAAGTTTTTAACCAGAGAAGTCATTTTTAAGGGTAAAACATGGAAGAGAGGTGAAAGCATCAACAAACAGAGGTAATTTTAGGAATGAGACTAATTAATAAACATGAGACCCAATGTGTGGTATAGTTGTTAAGTATATTGGGCAGGGTTCAAAGCCCCAGTCAGTCTTGAATCCCACTGGGTGACCACTCACACCCACTTAGTCTAAGTCTAACCTAACTCATGGGGCTACTGAGAGGATAAAAGGAGGGTGGACAGCCATGTATGCTGCTCTCAGGTCCTTAGAAGAAGTGTGGGATAACAATGTAATCATAAAACAATTCTAAATCCTATTCTGGTTCTGCATTGAGGGAGATTGCTAAACTAGCAGCCTACACCTGTTCATACCTGTCTATGAAGCTTCATCAGAGAGTATCCTGCTCAATTGCTGGACACATGGGTCAAAGGAGAAACCCGTTCTTTCCCAATAAGTTATTTTTGGAGGAAGAATTTTGCTTTGGGATTCATAAAACAATCATAGGTGGCTTGAGCTTAGTGTCACATTTTGACATTAGCTTTTGGAGGGATGTTTATTTATAAAAGTGAATAGGGCAGAAAATGATATAACTATGTACCAGGACTCAGATTTTCCTTACAATAGTCACGTAGGCACAACATGAGGTTAATTGTCTAAATGTTTTTCTTATTTAAATAGCAGCCACCAAAAAAAATCTTTCCCACCTCCAACTGTTGTTTATATCAGGAAGGATTCCTCTATTGGTACCATGGATACTTCCCTCCCAATGCAAATGACAGTTTCAGGGGAAGTTTGATTTTCATTGGGGCTATGGAGGGAGGAGAAAGCGATCTCCCTCCCCACCCCTGTGGTCCTAATATTGTTCAGGTTCTATTTCAGGTGCTATTTACATAACAAACAAACGAAAATGCATCTTAATTGAATTCACACAATGTCATTTATAGTTTGGCACTAAGATGGGCAAGGCATATTGATTCCTCAGATCAGTAGGAAGTATCTGGGGATAGGAAGAGACAATAGGTTTGAGATTCTTGTGGCACACCCACCATAACCTGAAACTGGACTCATCAGCATGCTCTCATTGCAATCTTGGAACCAGTTTTAGTGTAGAGATAGCTGGTTATCAACATGTATTTTAAGAGGGGGGTTCTATTACAAGTGGTAAAACTAGGAATTTTAAGGCTCCAGTCCTATACACACTTAGCTGTGAGTGTCCCATTTAATTTAATGAGACTTACTTTTGAATAGACCTGCATAAGAATATGCTGTTATTCCAAGAATCTGTTGGTATCATTAAGTATCAGTGAGCAAGGGAAGGAAGTTTACTTTGGTAGCAACTTGTCACTGGATGTGGAGCACAAAGAGGGTGGTCTGCTGGTCAGTAGAACGAAAAGCCTACAAAATCAGTAAGTCACACTGAAATGGCTTCGCTGTAAGGAAGGTTACTACAACAGTATCCTCACTGCAGTGTTTTCCATGGAAGTAACGGAGTTAAGAAAACAGAGTAGCGCCAGAGATATAAGAAGCGTTGAGGAAATATTAGCAACGCCAGCATGATACTGTGACAAATTAAAACTGAATAAGGAGTCACTGCCATTCAAGTTATTTTGCTTTGGCAAAATTTTATTGAATCCTGGGGCCGTGATCTTTGCAGTATTGCCCACAGCCAGTGCTCTTTGTCGTATCATTGGCTATGTTAAAACTCTGAATAATGTGTAATGGGATTAAATCTGCCTGCTACTCTAGATTTATAAAATACCAGTATGAAATAAACTCTGTAAGAGCTCAGTCTGATACTTGAATTGTGATTAGAACATTACAGTGAAGAAGGTCATGGATTTATGGACCTTATATCCTTCCTATTTGACAAGTGATTTCCAAAGTATGTTTGCATTCATGTACTGTTTCGATTACATTGATTTCTTCTAAAGAAATACTTCCAGACAAATACAAGGGGATATCAGCTCACATTCCTTCTGAATGTTGTTGACATGTCTTTTCAGTCACCCCTACACATAAGAGCAGCTGATGAGGTGGTCTAGGGTAAAAAACTAGCATCTGATATTAAGCAGTGACCAAGGGGGATGAGCACCCTATCTGTTTGGCATTCACTTATGTGCATCTGTGGGCCAAACTAAACCATCTCCTAATTACTCATCATGGAGTTATGCATGATTTGTTTCCCCTATTCTCATGCAAGCATGTGTGGCCCCAATTCAAATCAGGACCATGGCGCTTCAGGAGAGAAGGGTTTAAACTTCACTCCCACCTGTTTTTGTCCCATGATTCCCACCCACCCCACAGGGGAGTTAAAAAAAAAAAGAAAAAAGGTCTCAATTGGAATCAATTATGGCTTCCCCCTACTTTTTAAAACTCCCCCGTGTGTGTGTGGGGGGGGGGTGAAAGGGCAGGGGGAAGCTTAAAGCACTCTCCTGAAGTGCTACGGTTCCAATTTGAATTGGGGCCACGTGTACATGGGGAAAACAATCACACATAGGTCCATTATGCATGATTAGGAGAACATTTAGTTTGGCCCTCAATTAGACTGTATATGCTGGGTTGTTGTTTTTACGGTACATAGCCTTCCCTGTCTTTCACCATACATAGGTGATGAAACTGAAAGAAGAGTTTTAAGTTGTTTTATTGAAATATTTGGTAACTGTACATTACTGTGTTTGGTAGTGAATTTTTATATATTTTACTGTATTCTGTACATAAATGTTTTCATTTTTCTAGCAACGTTTGTAGTGTACTGACCTTTTATATTGAAGTCTAACTTTGAATGGTTCAGAGAGAAAGAGATGGGTGGGGATGAGTTGGTTGGTTGGTTGACAGAGGGGGGCAGAGAAGTTTGCCTTCCATTAAATGGGTTTCTGTTGGTGCAGAAAACTGTGGGTTCAAAGGAATTATTTTGTGAGCTGGGGCTCAGATCCCACTGTAACTAATACTCAAGGTTTTTATCATGCCATCACCCTGCCTCATTCACAGGGGGAGGGCTGGAGGGGGGACATTGTCTTCTACTTATGACCTTCCTGTGTTTCTCTACTTCTTTCCTTTCCCACCACCTCTTCTATCTTTCTTTTACCACAGAAAATCCATTAAGAAAAAGATGGAATAGTTGCACAATGCCTTCAATTGGTAGTGCTAGGAGCCCTCTGTCTTGAAGTACCCTCAAGTCTTGTGGGCGGGTTACTTGTCTTCTGTGAGTAGCCATGCCTCCCATGACAGCCATTCTGTAGTGGTCTCCAGGACAGTTTCTCAAATTACCAAATGTACTCATAGGCCCACAAAGCTTGGAGACCCTGATCTAGGCCTTTCTCAAACAGCAGTCTGTAAGGGCTTTTTCAATTCAGGTAGCTTTTTCAATTCAGATAGCTTTTTCAATTCAGGTAGTTTCATAGTCCCACAGTATATTAATACCTGATGATTTTCTAATGGTCAGCATATTTCCCCATGCCAGCAATTACTACAAATGCTTCAGTTACTAAACTGAAATATTAATCTCATTGGCTATGGTAGCAGCAGTGCGACATCCCATAACACTACAGACATCTGATCATATTCTCTTTTCATATCAGTTCACAACAGTGGTTTATATTTATTTCAATTAGGCTAGCCAATATCAAGCTCTTATCCTTTCAGAACACTTATCATAGTGCAGTATAGTACAAAGCATTAACCAGGAAGATTTAAGCAGTTTACAGGCTCCATCTATTCTAAATCCTTACTGCTCTCCACAAATTAATAATAAAAATCAGTGATTATTCCTGACCCAGCAGCAATCTAAGACAAGGAGTAGAGAGAGCAAATGTGAGGCAAACCTAGGCTGTCAGCAAACAAATCATGTCATTGGTTGGATTTCTATTTTTCTAGTGTGAATTAACATATTCTTTTAAAAGTACAATGATTCACAGATGTTACTTGTTTTTGCCAGATAACCCTGGTGTGAGTAGGTGAAGACAGAGTTCCTTGTTCTCTACTGTAAGATGCTGCCTAGCGCTCTAATAAAACACTACATTCCTTACAACTAGTGGCATATAATATGCAGTATAATCCTTATAAACAGAGACTGCATTCATATTTAAGTAATCATGTCTATACTAATGCTCAAAAGACTGACATGAAAAAACACATGGTGATGTTAGGACACTTTTTCCTTTGGAAACATGAAATTCTTTTGGTGTACAAAATATGTAGTCAATTATTCAGAATTTAAGACCAGGCTTTTAAAAATATTTTTTTTAAGCCAGTTTTAGGGAGAAAACAATTACAGCAGACTCTCCTGCTGTCACTGCACATTCTATTCAGGTGCAGAACTGAAATGGATCCAATTACAGTCGTAGACAAAACACTTGAATGAATCGCAGAATCGTGCATTTTTTTTAAAGCTTGCATAAAGCACTTGGACTGCATTTTCCCCCTTCTGGCTCCTGTACTGTTTTCTTGAAGTGGAAGAGTTGTAGTGCAGTAAACAAAAGTTTAAACAACTGCAGGACTATAAATAATTTAGAATCTTAAACAGAATTAATTAAAAATACAGGAATTGAACACTATAAATCAACAAAGGTAGGAGATTAGACCTGATAGACAGAGTGCCTGAGGAACTATGGACGGAGGTCCGTAACATTGTTCAGGAGGCAGCAACTCAATCCATCCCAAAGAAAAAGAAATGCAAGAAAGCAAAGTGGCTGTCTGATGAGGCTTTACAAGTAGCTCACGAAAGAAGGGAAGCGAAAAGCAAGGGAGAAAGGGGAAGATATACCCAACTGAATGCAGAGTTCCAGAGAATAGCAAGGAGAGACAGGAAGGCCTTCTTAAATGAACAATGCAAAGAAATCGAGGAAAACAACAGAATGGGAAAGACTAGAGATCTCTTCAAGAAAATTGGAGATCTCAAGGGAACGTTTTGTGCAAAGACGGGCATGATAAAGGACAAAGAAGGCAGGGACCTAACAGAAGCAGATGAGATTAAGAAGAGGTGGCAAGAATACACAGAAGAACTATACAGGAAAGATCTGAATGTCCCTGATAGCCATGATAGTGCGGTCACTGAACTTGAGCCGGACATTCTAGAAAGTGAAGTCAAGTGGGCCTTAGGAAGCATTAGTAACAACAAAGCTAGCAGAGATGACAGTATTCCAGCTGAGCTATTTAAAATCCTAAAAGATGATGCTGTTAAAGTGCTGCATTCAATATGCCAACAAATCTGGAACACTCAACAGTGGCCACAAGACTGGAAAAGGTCAGTTTACATTCCAATTCCAAAGAAGGGCAATGCCAAAGAGTGTTCAAACTACCGCACAATTGCGCTCATTTCACATGCCAGCAAGGTGATGCTCAAAATCCTACAAGCTAGGCTTCAGCAGTATGCGAACCGAGAACTACCAGAAGTACAAGCTGGGTTTCGAAGAGGCAGAGGAACTAGAGATCAAATCGCCAACATTCGCTGCATCATGGAGAAAGCAAGAGAATTCCAGAAAAACATCTATTTCTGCTTCATTGACTACGCTAAAGCCTTTGATTGTGTGGATCACAACAAACTGTGGCAAATTCTGAAAGAGATGGGAGTACCAGACCACCTTACCTGTCTCCTGAGAAACCTGTACGAGGGTCAAGAAGCAACAGTAAGAACCAGACATGGAACAACCGAGTGGTTCAAAATTGGGAAAGGAGTACGACAAGGCTGCATATTGTCACCCTGCTTATTTAACTTATATGCAGAGTACATCATGAGAAATGCCGGGTTGGATGAATCAGAGGTCGGAATTAAGATTGCCGGGAGAATTATCAACAACCTCCGATATGCAGACGATACCACCCTAATGGCAGAAAGCGAAGAGGATCTAAAGAGCCTCTTGCTGAGGGTGAAAGAGGAGAGTGCAAAAGCTGGTTTGAAACTCAACATTAAAAAAACGAAGATCATGGCATCTGGCCCCATCACTTCCTGGCATATCGAAGGGGAAGAAATGGAAGCAGTGACAGATTTTACTTTCTTGGGCTCCAAGATCACCGCAGACGGTGACTGTAGCCATGAAATTAAAAGACGCTTGCTCCTTGGGAGGAAAGCTATGGCCAACCTAGACAGCATAGTAAGAAGCAGAGACATCACCTTTCCGACAAAGGTCCGTCTAATCAAAGCTATGGTTTTCCCAGTAGTAATGTATGGCTGTGAGAGCTGGACTATAAGGAAGGCTGAGCGCCGAAGAATTGATGCTTTCGAACTGTGGTGCTGGAGAAGACTCTTACGAGTCCCATGGACTGCAAGGAGGTCAAATCAGTCCATCCTAAAGGAAATCAACCCTGAGTGCTCATTGGAAGGACAGATAATGAAGCTGAAGCTCCAATATTTTGGCCACCTAATGCGAAGAGAAAACTCCCTGGAAAAGACCCTGATGCTGGGAAAGACTGAAGGCAAAAGGAGAAGGGGACGGCAGAGGATGAGATGGCTAGATAGCATCATGGATGCAATGAATATGAACTTGAGCACGCTCCGGGAGAGAGCGCAGGACAGGAAGGCCTGGCGTGCTATGGTCCATGGGGTCACGAAGAGTCGGACACGACTGAACGACTGAACAACAACAAAAAGGAGATTAGAGGTTGGCAGAGCAGCAGTTTGCAGTACAAATCTTCTTTTTTAAGGGTAATCTAGGAGATTTCGATTCTGCATTAGTACGGTCATAGCCTTTTTAGTGAGTTTTAAGGTTCTCAAATGGGGTGACAGGTAAAACAGATTAAAAGAGTTTAAAACTTGTATGTACTTAAGTCAATAAGGGTGCAATCCTATGCATGTTTAGATAGGGAAAAAAAAGTCATACAACTCCCAGCATTCCTGGCAGTTATAGGACTTTCTGTCTAAACATGCATAGGATTGTACCCTAAGGCTACCTTCCATGGTTTTACAGCATTATCAGCACTAAGCAAGCAGACACATACTAAGAACTGAGACCTATAGTTCCTGTCTGGCTGCCTTTGTTTTTTGCTTTAGCAAATAAAGGTTATGAGCTAGCAAACAAGTGTCATTATAGTCAATGTTCCTTATCTTTCATATATCGAGGTGTTCACAGTACCAACAAGATAGAAAAAACCTAGAATCTATGCATTGTACCTAACAGTTTGTGCCTAAGACAGGGGGCCAGTTCTCATGATCAAACATGCCCACCGTGGCTTATTTAAGCTACGGTAGGCTGCAGCACATGCAGGCGGTCATTGGGAATATTCAAGTCATGACCGCAGCTTGTTGTGTCATCTGAATTCAGTGGGGGTGAATTGTGCAGGGGTTAAACAACCCTCACATAACCCTGAAACAGGCCATGGGATGTGCAAGGATTGTTTAACCCTTGCACAACCCACCTCCGTTGGTCTGGGATGACACAACAAGCTGCAGTTAGAATTTGAATATTCGCATTCTGCCCGGCATGTACCGCAACTCACCATGGCTTAAATTAGCCATGGTGGGCTGCAGTGATCATGGGAACCAGATCAATTAAGCTGAGGTACTGTCCAGGTTCACACGATCGCTGGGGGAAACCACATACTATGGGTTGTTTCCCCTGCTCGCATGCCTGGCATTTGCTCAATTACTGTGCCACATCGCTGGTTGCCATGTTGTCCTAACCTGGCTTCTAACCCATCCCACAATCCTACTACAAGCCATGACAACCCACGATGCAGTGTGGGTAATTAAGCAAATGCTGGGCAGGGGAAACAACCCATACTACGTGGTTTCCCCCACTGATTGGACAAACCTGGCCACTATGTGTTTAAGAAGCACTCATGGAAGAAAACGTCAACTACAGGAAGAGCTGCAAATTATTCTCATTTAGTAGATTGGTAAAACAGCAAACCTTGAGCACACTCCGGGAGAGAGCGGAGGACAGGAAGGCCTGGCGTGCTATGGTCCATGGGGTCACGAAGAGTCGGACACGACTTAACGACTGAACAACAAAAACAGCAAACACATTTCTGTTATAGCAATAGGCCCTTAGTGATTTCTCTAATCCCCTGCCCCAAAGTTTGAGAGATTAATAATGTTCCTGTAGCTTTGTATTTTTTGTTCCTGGCTGTCTGTTTTGTTGAAAATTACAAGCATATTTCAATTGTCCATTAAAATTAAGCTGTGTTTTGTATTTGCTGGCTGTTTAAGTTAGCAATTTATACTTAACGAAGGGAAAAAAGCATGAAGGTTTTCCATAGTAGCCTCCCTTCATATCCAATATCACACATTTGTTTGTTTCCTTTGCAGCCAAGTAGTTGCTGCCTTCTTCAGACCTAACAGAAATATTCTACGCCATCCACACTACAAGAGTTCAGAAGGCCTTCAAACATATTTCCTTATCCTATCCAGTTAATCAGCTCAACAACAATTTTCCACCTGTGTTTATGCTGGTCAGTACCTCTCCTCCTGATCCCCTTTCTTTCAACTGAATTATTCAAAAAACCAGGAAATAAACATAAGAAGAGCTCTGCTGGATTAGACCAAAGGCTCTAGTCCAGCATCATGTTTCCCACAGTGGCCAACCAGATGCTCCTGGGAAGCCTACAAGTGGGACATGAAAGCAATAGCCCTTTCTTGCTGCTGTTTCTTAGCAATTGATATTCAGAGGCATGTCTCTGATCCTAGAGGTAGAATATATGCATCATGACTAAGGGCAATGGATAGTCTTATCCTCCATCATTTTTTCTAATCTCCTTTTAAATCTGTCAAAGCTGGTGGCCATCACCACATCTTGTGGTAGCAAATTGCAGCAAGTATGTGCTGTATGAAAAAATAACTTCCATTTGTCTGCCCTGAATCTCCCACCATCCAGCTTCATTGGATGGCCCAGCTTCTAGTATTATGAGGGAGAAAAACGTATCCCTATCCACTTTCCCCACTCCATTCATAATTTTATGCACCTCTATCATGGCCTCTCTTACTCACCTTTTTTCCCCAATGCCCCACATTGTAACCTTTCCTCGTAGGGGAGTTCCAGCCCCTTAATAATTTTTATTACACTTTTCAGGGCCTTTTCCAGCTCTACAATTTGCTTTTTATAATGCAGTGACCCAAACTGTACAAATGTGATTGCGCCATAGATTTGTATAAAGGCATTATATTGGCAGTCTTATTTTTACCCCTTTCTTAATGGCCCCCAGGATGGACAAGGAGCATGGAAGGGAAAGGTACACTTTACCAGGACCCAGAGATCCAGGTGGACCTGGCCCAGGCCACACTCCATTATCACGATGGGGAGGAATGCACTAAATTGTATATCATGCTTGATGATATCTACGGAAATGTATTTCCCTGTGTTTGTATACCTATTGTGCTGATATTGTGGAATTTGCTAGAGCCAATAAGAAGCAGTGTTATTGCAGAACAAGAAACATTCTGAACAGTGAGTTGCTGGCCCAGGTTGTTCTCTAGAACAGATAATGTGTGCTTGTGGAATTAAAAGTAGAACTTGGAGTTTGAGAGAGAGATTTGTGCTTCCTTTCGTTTTGTAACATGCTGTCTCTTTCAAGAACTACCAGTCCTTGATTTCCTTGAGCATAGGTGGGTAGGTGGGTGGGGTAGGAGGGGAGGGGAGGAGAGGGACAGATGGTAGAAGGGACAAAGCACCATAATAATCAGGGACACTGATCCCTGGGACAGTAGAGCCAATGCTGCTGGTAGGATTTACAGGGCCAAAGTATATGGGAGTAAATATCTAGTTCAGAGCAACTCTAAACTGCCATATCTGGCTATAAATACAAATCATTAGATTGTATGGATGGGATTGTGTTGTGTGTGTAGGAGTCAGCTTGTGTTACAATTTTGTACTGGGCCCAAAAAATAACGCTTGGTCCCTGAATGTGGAATTTGCCTTTTTTCCACAGCTGCTACACACTGGTCAGTGTTTTGAGCTACCCACCATGACCTATGATCCCTTTCCTGGTCAACTCAAACCCCATCAGTATATATGTGCAATTAGGATTTTTTGCCCCAATATGCATCACTTTACACTTGCTTTCACTGAATCACATTTGCCATTTTAATGCCAATTCACCCATTTTGAAGATAGCATTTTGGAGCTTTTCACAGTCCCCTTTTCTACCCTGAATAATTTGGTGTCATCAGCGAACTTGGGACATCTCACTGCATTTGTCTAACTCTAGGTCATTTATGAATAAGTTAAAAATTACCAGTCCCAGCCAATACAGATCCTTGGGTGAACGCCACTTCTTACATCTCTCAACTGTCAATTCTGTTTTCCATTTTCTCTCACTCTCTGCTGCTTTGTTCTTTAATTAGTTACTGATCCATAAAATGACCCCAGACCCTACTGATCATAGCTAGAGACAGCACAGTAGAAATTTGTCTGATGTGACATACTAAAAACTGTCATTTAAACATGCCTTTTCTCTGCATGTTTCGTGTAGCCATACACTTGAATACAGAAAACAAAGCTTGATAGCTTGACACTTTTGAAGTGGCAACCACTAAGTAACACCCAACTTTCATAGACTGCACTGACATATGTACATTTTCGACGTAATTCCCAGTGATTTCAATGTAGTTTGGCTCATAGTTATCCATAAAATTACAGCCCAGTTCCATTTATTTCATTTTCCAAAACTGTTAATGAGTGCTCTTCCACGGGTGGAGCCCACACTGTTACAACAGTGGATCCTTTCAACCTAACTAGTGCCTATCTGGGTCCTCTGTCTCCCAAATGCATATGGCCATACACTCATTTGTGCTGAAGGAAGGCCAAGCCAACCAGCTGCAATCTCTCTTAACCTCTCTCTCACTCTCTCTCTCTCTCTCTCTCTCACACACACACGCACACTCACACACACACCTTGCGAACATAACCCATAGGGCAGTGTTTTATAAACATTTTACACTTGAGCCCTCCTTATAAACTTATTGTTTATTTATTACATTTATTTATTTATTTATTAAATTTATTAATCTCCCATCTGGGTGGTCACCCAGCCATTGTCTGTTCAGACTCTTATTATTTGTTCAGACTATGGCATTTTGCAGCATGCAAAAATCTGTGATAAGATCATAAGAGCAGCCCTGCTGGATCAGACAAAAAGGACATCAAGTTCAGCTTCCTGTTTCCAATAATGGCCAAGCAGATGCTTCCAGTAAGGCCGTACCAACTGTTTGACCCCCACCCCCAAGCCACTGTGATTCAGAGGAATACCACCTCTGAGCAATGGTGGGCACATTTAGCAACCTCTAAGCCAGCACCGCATCTTGTGGCAGGGAGGGTACTCTATACATTAATGGTGTGATGTACTTTCTTTTCTCTATTCTCAGTCTAGAGTGGGGATGGGGAACATGAGGCTCTCCAGATGTTGTCAGACTGTAAATTCCATCATGTCTCACCATTGGCCATGTTGGCTAGTGCTGATGAGAGTTGCAGTCCAACAACATTTGGAGGGCCACACATTCCTCGTCCTTGATCTAGAGTATTTTGGCATGAGTGCTATCTCATTCTCTTGCCATCCCCATTCTCATGTCTAGTTATGAGCTGTTCTAAGCACTGGCCTTAAGGGCAGAAACTAAGTGTTTCTCCAGCTACTTCTTCCAAAGTTTCCGCTTGAAGTCAAAGAAAGAGAAGTGCATCAACCCTATTGCCCTCCCACACACACACCCCTTCATGATGATCTTCCTGTTGCACTAGTGGGACCCACCACAGGAACTAGCACTTTCTAAAGCAATGAATAGAAACACTTGTTTCTGCAACAGAACAGGTCAGCAGAGCTCCCTTCTGAGAGCTCTGCTTTCCTGCCCTGTTCCAGAAATGAGCATTTCCACTCATTTTCAGTTGTTTCAGGAACCACTAGCTTCCTATTGTGCTAGTGGCAGGTCCCACTAATGTGCAGGCAGCATAAAATACTGCCCTTGGAGTATAAGAACATAAGCATAATATGTCCTATGACATATGGAACCTGCATTAAGTAAGACAGAACACTATTAGGAGTGCACTCATATCTTCATTGGCACAATCAGTATTGCTTTTTGAACACATATATGTGTCTACCTTCCAACTAGTTGGACCATTGAACTAACTCAGAAGTGCCAAATTAAAATGGATTTCAATGAGCAGTATGCCTAGCAATGCTAGTACACTTCTCTTTGTTAGGAAAAGCCTCCTCTGTGACAGCTCTGTCACATTGATGCCATGTGTCCTTTTTACTTGACAATACATGCTGACACAATTGAAGCATGAATGAGTCAAGAAAAAACACATTCTCCTGCCTCTGTTTTGTCACTCTGCATCCCAACTGGGTATTCTGCATATAAAAATTCTGGTGGGTGAGCTTGTACAATAGGGTGATTCAAAGAATTGTATAAAAGGCAATTGTTGGCATCTACTGAAGAACATAGCATGACCTCATCCATCAGCAGTACTGGCACAGCATATGGCTACTTTATCTGGGATGGATTTCTCATACACAGGGTTTAGTAATCACTTTTATGCTTGATCTGATCTAATATCAGTCTTTAGGATGAAGACCACATGACAGCCTCTTAACAAATCGTAGAAATTTTGTCCCCAAAGATATAGTCACAGGTATACCATATGCAATATGATGAGTTCCATGGGTTATACTGCTCCAAGAGATAGCTTGGACATTTGCTTCAGACAGAGGAGCTCAAATTCTTTTGTTCTTCCCCAAGGCTGCCTCACACCTGCAAGGAAGAGTACACTAAATTACCACTACAGGAAACTGCTGGGTTGTGTGTTGTTTTTACAAAGTCAGAAAATATTAAGCACTGGGCATTAATTTCAGGTGCAGTTAAGAGAAAAATCCAATCAAGACACAAATTATACTATTACTGTAGCTAATGAGCAGCGAAGCAGCAGCAAATGACATTGGAAAAGTCAACACTGGTCCTTGTGACTTTCCCTTATGCAGCACAACAGTGATCAGCAAATAAATGGGGGGGGGGAAACAAATGATAACATAGCACTTTTTAACTCAGCATCTGAAGAACAGATGGTCAGAAGTTGTCACTGGGAACAGCCTTTTGGCTTGAATATGTATTCAAGACATTATTCAACAGAAAGGCAGAAATAATACAAAAATAATAATACATGCACCCTGAAGAAATATGGTGTTACAATGTATAGTGATAATATTTGTATTTTTAAAACCCCTGTTTTAAGCATATCTGTTTAATGTGTCAGGACCTATTGCCCAAACTACTGTCAGGACCATTCCTCAAGCATCTGCCAAGACCACCCGAAACTGCACTCAGGCATAACACTTTCAGCAGATAGAGCAGATTTTCACACCAGATGAGTAGTGAAATGATGGATAGTGTAGTTTACTAAGAATTCCACTAGCACGTCTGAAATACTCCACTGCAAGCAGAGGCCTAAGTAAACTTTCAAAACAAGCAATCTCTCTGTCCAATTCAAATATTAACTTGAGAACCAATTCTTAACATAAGAATTTTCTTGTTGGGGCAGACCAAGGTCCATCTAATTCAGCATTGCTTTTCCAAGAGCAGCCATATGCCCATATGCCTTTGAACATTCAGGGCATTAAGATGATTGGTCATCAACAGCATTTGGTATTCAAAAGCTATCTACATGGAAGTTCTCTTTTGGCTACCATGGCTACCAACTTTCCATTGTGGAACTTCCATCGTGTTCCACTCTCATCTGCCAAGCATCAACACAAAACACTGAAGGGAGGAAATCTCAAGCGCAGTGAAAGGAAGTGTAAAAAATGCAAAAGGGCTGCATCTAGACTTAGTTATGCTTAGAGCACAACCATCACTCAATGGAAATTAAGTTAGTCATGACTATTTCTAATTTTAAATAATTTTAGGCTGCCTCTAAGGGTACAACTAAGGGTAGACTAACTTAAATCCCAACTGATTTCAAAGGGGTGTAAACATGACTATGTCTAGATCCATCCCCAAATAAAATATGGGTTGCAGAAGTTCTGTACACCTTGGGCACACATATTCATGTATATATGCATCACTACAGGATCCTTTGCTTTCAGTGGAGACAAATGTCTGCTCAGGGTGTGGGGACAGGTTGAAGACCCTGTCCAATTGCTAAGGAGCTCAGAGAGTAAGTAGTTCAGTTACAGAATAAGCTCCTAGCTGAGTATGATAGTAGAAATTTCCTGATGCTAAATGGGACTTAAGTACACTGGAGAAGTTAGAAGTATGCATTTCCTATAAACATGTCTGGAACCATAACTTAGAATGTTACTGTGACTGAGTTTTGACAACATGATAACCTACAATAGGTTAAATAAGACACTGTGGCTTATTTAACCCATCATTGGTTATCATGTCATCTGTGAAGAATTTTGAAATCCATAATGGCTTATTTGGCTGAAATAACCCACTCTGGTAACCTATGAGCTACAGTAAGGGTTATTTAACCCACTATGAGTCATCGTGTCATTTGGTGCTCACTGTGGCTCATTCCACAGTTGCCTACAGAGTCGGCTGGCAAGAACAGCCAAAACCATTGCAGCCACTGTGCTCCAGTCTGCAGAGCCCTTTTCCCACGATCTGACAAGCAGGCCAGGGACAACCACAGCCAAACAAGCACAGCTCTCCCTGATACCATGTTACAGTTACAAAAATGACAGCTTTCCCCAGTACAATGACAGTCTTGAACTATCGCACTACTCTGCTACAGCGAAGTTACACAATGACAGGCTTCCCTGATCACTACTTTGAGCAACTTGGGGAATAGGGAAAGAACTGTTCACTTTTCTATGAAGACGCACAGTTCTGCAATAATCCACTACAGCATCTGGAGGCTCCCCATGAAAGCATCTCACCTGTGCAATTTCACCTTATTCCAGCCAACTGTCAGTGAGTTATTGCTCCCACCCCCTTTTTCCTTCTCTGGTCACTTTTCCAAGAAAATGAAAAATGGTTTGTGGGGGGGATACCAAAATGGGCTTTCACACAATTTCGTGTTAGCGCTAAAATGCTATAGTGAACAGAAGTGGTTCTGCCAGCAAAGTCAGGGAAGCAGGTAGTGAAATGCGCAACTCCACTGATTGAGACAATAAAGGGTTTATGCCAACAATGGGTATGGGGCAGAATGTGTAATTGCGGGTTTTGTCCCATTCCTGTAAACCGCCAAGGGTTTATTTGTGCCACCCGCTTTTTATTGCAGCTGGGATTTTCCCTCCTCTGGATTTTGATGTTGGATCAGAAGCCTCCCAAGTTAGGAGAGGCTGTGTGCGAAGTTTTGTCCTGATCCTGCAAACCCCCAAGGTTTATAGTGACTATCCCCTTCTTGGTGTACTCAGGATTTTGGTCCTCTGGGGTAATTGTGCATGGTTCTGTTGTTGGATCAGGTGACTCCTAACTTGGGGGAGGCTGTGTATGAAGTGTTGTCCCAATCCAGCAACCCCCCCACCCAGGTTTTATAGCCACTACCTCCTTTTTTGGTGCACTCAGGATTTTTGCTCCTTGGTGAGTAGTCACACAGGGTTTTGATGTTGGATCGGGTGCCTCCCAATTGCACACTTCCAGTGCTTTAGAGGTAATACAGCACCACTGCTTGGATGGGAGAACTGCAGCAGGATGGTGTGGGGGAGTCAAATTACACACAGTAACCTTATTAGCCCATTCGTGTGGCAGTGGATCATGGACTATTTAAAAAATAAGCTTCTGTACATAGCTTATTAACCAATAATCATTATTATTTATTACATTTCTATACTGTCCCATAGCTGAAGCTCTCTAGGTGGTTTACAGAAGTTAAAACATTAAATACAATTTAAAAAGTTTAAAAGCCATTACATAAAAGCACACAGACAACATACAGTATAACGAAGAACAACTTTGAACAGTCAGTCATAACTGAAGACACATCCAGGATTGATTAAAACTCATCATGTGCTGCCAAATACCTGGGGAAGGAGGTCTTAACCTGGTGCTGAAAAGATAACAATGTTGATGCCAGGCAGACCTCACTGGGGAACTCGTTCCACAAATGCGGGGGTCACCACTGAGAAGGCCCTCTCCCTCATTGCCCCCTTGCAAACTTCCCTTGGAGGAGGCCCCTGGATGAGGAACTTAAATGCTGAAAGCAGAGATGGGTAGGTTCATTTTGGGAGAGGCATGCCATCAGCTATTGCGGTCTCAAGCTGTGTAGGGCTTTATAGGTTAAAACCAGCACCTTGACTTGAGCTCAGAAGCATATAGGCAGCCAGTGCAAGCACAACAGATTTGGTTTCATGTGTGTGGACCTTCTACTCCCAGTTATTAATCTGGCTGCTGCATTTTGCACGAGCTGCAGCTTCTGAACCATCTTCAAAGGCAGACCTACATAGAGCGCATTGCAGTACTCTAACTCGGAGATTACCAGAGCATGGACAACTGAAGCCAGGTTATCCTTGACAAGATATATAGCTGGGCCACCAACTGAAGTTGGTGGAAGTCATTCCATGCCACCGAGGCCACCTGAGCCTCAAGTGACAAAGATGGTTCCAGGAAGGTGCCTAAGCTATGGATGTGCTCCTTCAGGGGGAGTGCAACCTCATCCAGAACAGGTTGAACACCTTTCATCCAGTCAGCAGAACCACCCACCAATAGCATCTCAGGCTTGTCCGGACTGAGTTTCAGTTTATTAGCCCTCATCCAGTACATTGTAGCAGCCAGGCACTAATTCAGCACATCCACAGCCTCACTTGAAGAAGAAAAGGAGAAATAGAGCTGCATGTCATCAGCATACTAATGACAACGCACTCAAAACTCCAGATGACCACACTCAATGGATTCATGTAGATGTTGAGCAGCATGGGGGACAAAACTGACCCCTGTGGAACCCCATATTGGCGAACCCACAGGGCCGAGCAGTGTTCCCCAAGCACCACCTTCTGGAGCCAACCCTCCAAGTAGGAGTGAAACCACTGCAATGCAGTGCCTCCCGCTCCCAGCTCAGAGAGTGGTATCAGAAGGATACCATGGTCGATGGTATCAAAAGCCACCAAGAGATCAAGGAGAATCAACAGGGTCACACTCTCCCTGACTTTCTCCCAACATAGGTCATCATACAGGGTGACCAAGACTGTTTCTGTGCCAAAACTAGGGATGGCGGAGAAATCCACCACTGACTCCAGTGACGCCGGAATCTGTGGCAGAATAGATTGCTCCCCCCACCCCCCAAAGCCCAGTCGGGATGGACCCTACCTGGTGCCAGCCAGTCCGGGTCTGTCATCTTCATTCTGCAGCCATCCGCTGCCGGGCTGCGGACGCAAATGGTGTCTGCTACGCTGGACGCCATTTGCGTGGTAGCAGACAGAAGTCCGGCTGCAGACGGGCCCATCCGGCAGCTCCGCAGACTCACTGCAGAGCGGAGCCAGCCAGGGAGGATTCTGGGGGGAGGGAGGGATCGCCTCCCCCCCCCGGACCCCTTCAGTGGACTGGTGAGTGGGTTTCGTACACCCCTAGCCAAAACCTGGCCTGAATCCCAATTGAAATGGATCCAGATAATCAGTCTCATCTAAGAGTGCCTGGAGCTGCTTGGCAACCACTCGCTCAAGGACCTTGCCCAGGAATGGAACATTTGCAACCAGCCTATAATTATTAAGATTTTACAGGTCTAGGGAGGCTTTCTTCAGGTGTGGTCTCACCACCGCCTCTTTGAAACAGCCCGGGACTACTCCCTCTCACAAGGAGGCATTAATCACCTCCCTGGCCTAGCTGGCTGTTCCCTCCCTGCTGGTTTTTATAAGCCAAGAGGGGCAAGGATCCAATATGGAAGTGGTTGCACAAACCTGTCCAAATACCTTGTCCACATCCTTGAGCTGTCTGAAACTCATCCAAGAAAACGGGACCAGGCTGCACTCTGGACATGATTAACCAGCAGTAATAAGTCCTGGTGGATACAAGAGATTTTATCTTAGAAGTGCTTAGCCAGTGTATTACACATGTCCTCAGATGGTTACATAGTGTCCTTAGGGCCAGAATGTAATAGGCCTCAGAAAACCCTAAAAAGCTCTGCTGGGCCTGGGTGGCATATGGAAGAATGAGTAGAGGAAGTGAAATGTTTTTTTTTCCTTGGCCCTCTCACTACCTTTGAGTATACCTGGCCATAGGCACACACCAGAATTTGATTGCATCCACTAGGAGTTTTTCTCCACCTGCACTCAAGCCATCTCCTATTTTGTTTCATCGCTCTGAGCCCTGGGGTATAACATGGAACAATACAAGCTCTACTATGGACAGGGCACTCAGGAATGATCATGTCAGTTGCCTGGGTCATTTCTGCATTCCACAGATCGACTAGAGCTTCAACAGGAGTGCCAACCATATCAGCCAGAAAAGCCCCTAGAGCCCTCTGGAAACCATCCGGATCCATTAGTCTCCGGGGGAGGACCATCTCAATATGTCCCCCACCCTTGCAAAGGGGAAAAGCCACTGTAAGTCTAAACCTCAGCAGGCAATGATCTGACTATGACAAAGAGAGTCATAGACAAAGAGTCCCCCACCTTAGATCACCATCTCCATGTCCAGTTGAGAAAACCAGGTCTAAAATATGCCCCGCTACATGTGTTGGGCCAATGACATGTTGGGACAGTCACATGGCTTTCATGAGACCATGAAATCCTGAGCCACCCCAGGCAAGGTGCCCTCAGCATGAATATTGACGTCCTCCAGAACAACAGTCTGGCGGATCTCAGCAGCATACTTAAGACCACCTCTATCAGCTCACCAAGGAAGTCTGTTGAGCAGCGTGGTGGGTGGTACACCAACAGAATCCCTAATCTGTCCCATTGACCCAACACAAGGTGCAAACACTCCAGACTGGTAGTCACATGGACAAGGAGCCTGCAGAGGGAGATAGAATTCTTATAGAACACAGCACAAACCCCCCCTCAAGCTTTCCCTGATGCTGGACCAAGTACCATGGTGGGGATAGCTGGGAGAGACTGACTCCTCCCTGCTCACCCATCCAGATCTCGGTTATACAGGCCAGATCGGCTGCCTCATCCACTATTAAGTCATGAGGGAGGTTTATTTTGAACTGATCTGGCATTTAAAACAGCATCCAGAGACCCAAGGGCAGGCTGATAGGGCAACCACCAAACCTGTGGGTGTGGGGAGGACCAGAACATGGCATGGCCATTAACTGTCTGGGCCACGTTCCCTTTACCTTGCAAGTCTTCCTCACAATGCCATATCATGGGTTATCATGAATGTGGCTGTTACCATAAGGATCAAATCCAAAACATTTTGTTTCTAGCTATTCTCACAATAATTCAGATAATAAAGTCAATAGAAGTGTATTCTGGGCAAAGGCTTGAAATCTTACTTATCAGACAATTCACTTTGGCATGAAAAGGGGGCTCTGGATTTACATGTGTATGTGCCTGTATGAGAGAGAATAAAGTCTGGCTGTGAGGAAATTATCCTCCTTCAGGTTAGAATTCCTTTCTTCCCTCATCTCCAAGGTGTTTTAGTGAGCTATGTGAAGAATTCCAGTGGGACTAATTAGTCTAAATAAACAGGGAGTGAAACATATTTCCTCTTGCTTCATAGTGGTGAGAATATGCATTGCAGTGAATTGGCCTTGAAAAATGGTCATTTAAATGTAAAGGATATTTAAACCTAAATTCATGGGTAGCCATCTAGCTAATTCTTTATCAGAAGACCAACTATTGGCACATTCATGCTTTAAAACTGAGCCAAACAGTGTTATTCAGAAAGTCAGCTTTCTTAAACTGAGAGTTGTTTTGTGCTCATGGTGACAAAACTAGAGCATCAGTGGAATAAATTGTCCATGTTTTATTGGAAAGGTAGCAGCACTATTACTCTTAACAGAGTCACATGGTTAAATCCCTGTGCATTATGCTGGAAGCTTGGTGCATCACATTACTTTAATACACCCTTTTTGGCAATTTAATTTAGTTCTGCCACCAGGTGGCACTTTCAGTGGATTTATTACATTCAAAAATATATTGTCCTCAACACTGTAAGGCAAAAGATTAAAACCGGTTAAAGAGCAGAACACTGTTTACATATATGGTTTTGGTATAAGAACCAATGGCTCTACCTTTTGCTTCTTGGCTATGGTAAGAACTTAAGATAGCACTTTTAGAAACAAACCTTTCTGAGAAGAGAGTTTTTATATACGTATATGAACAAAATACTTCATATTCTATTATGTAAATAAGATTACATATGTTTAAATATGTGGGTGATTTTTGACATTCGTAATGCTGGCTATCATGAAATTAAGAGTGCTAGTGAAGTGGTTATCTCATGATTACTGTCACTTAATTTGAATAAAAAGTAGTGGTATGTATTTATTTATAATATGGGCTGCCTCTTTTTCCAAAGGCACCTGAGGCAACATGCAGCACTAACTACAGTTCCAAACTAAACAATAAAATCATTACAGTTCCAAATTCAATAAAATTTAGCAGCATAAACATAGCATAAAAGATCACAAAAATAAGTCAGCTTTATCCCCAATTTCCACCTACTCCTACTCTAATGATATTCATTTATTGACATTCATCATAATTAAGTAGGAGTAATTTTGGGACCAACTTTGTTTCAAATCACCCCATTCTACTTTAATAATAGACTTAGGTCCATCAATCCCAACAGGATAGATGAAAATCAAGATGTTGCCTTTTTCAAATTAAATTTAAATAACTCAATTTTAAGTGAAATTTAACTTTAATATAAACAGCCATACAGTTCCTTCTATTTCTGATTCATGCCTTTCCATGCTTGTGAGGTGTAGCCAAAACGGCACCTCACACACATAAGGGGGGACCCCAAAACAGTACTAGATTCAATGACAAGGAACATTGACTATCTCAGAGGTGGAGAGGAAACTGGGTGGGAATGGAGTGGCTGGAAAGGGACACACAGATATAAAAAGTGTAGAATGAACCCTCTTATTTTCTGGACAGGTTATTTCCTGGTTCAGACTGAGAAGCTACATTAACATATTCCCAGCAATGGAAGTAAGAGCTACTCATACACATCAATGGAGAAATCAAAGATTTTAATATAGCTGGGATGCCCACCCCCCAACCACAAATGGAGAAAAATCGAAAATGAGGGAGGAACCTATCAAATCAGGCCAATAAGGACTG
Source organism: Heloderma suspectum (assembly GCF_057233095.1). Classification (NCBI taxonomy): domain Eukaryota; kingdom Metazoa; phylum Chordata; class Lepidosauria; order Squamata; family Helodermatidae; genus Heloderma; species Heloderma suspectum. The sequence continues at coordinate 293,895,506 of NC_139459.1, read as the reverse complement.
AACATGCTCAGTGAATACAGAATGCTGACTGCTTGTCAGGGAGGGGGAGAAAAACCAGAGGAGAAGGGGAAATCGAATGAAGTGGCCAGCACCCTGAACACAAATACTCCACACTGCAACATTTTTTTGCAGAGCCCCATTTGTAATATTCTTCACTCAATCTTTTAGAATTCCATGATACCTGCTTTTCTATGCAGAAGTGCAATGCTGTACATTTCTACTTAGACATAAGTTCTGAGTTCAGTCAAACTGAGTCTCAGGTAGGTTTTACAAGATTTCAGTCTAAAAGAATAAATGGAGAGTGAAAAGTACCTGGCTTCCAAATGATGTAATAGGTCATGTAGTTTATTATTGTGGAGAATTATCAATATTTATCAACTTGTCAAACAGTCAGCTTTCCATGACATGAAGAACATAGTTCTGCCCAGTAATTACCAGCTTTTACTTCTAGAAAGTTCTAGATTAGCCTACAATCAAGCACACCTAACTTTGTCTTCAGAAAGTATCCCTATCTTCAACTTAGTGAACTGACTTAGTGGCTTTGCATGTGTACAGAGAGGGTGAAACAAGACTAGTAGTGTCACAATGACCTACATCCTCCCCCTCAAGTATATATAGTTCAGAAGAATCCAAGTCACGTGGACTGTGCGATCAAAAGTTTTGGATTATGCTCCTAGAGCCTATGAAGGCTTGGTCTGATGTGTTTTGTTACGGCAAGCAGTTGGTACCTACCTTTGTTGAAGAAATACATGAATTACAGAATAGGACACTTGATGTAAAACAATGATTTAAACTGTAGATTTTGAGCAATTTAGATCGGTCCATGCTGGTTCTTGCTCTTTTGTCAAGAACTTGCTTTTTTGCATGTTCTTTGAAGTGTGGGGGAAACACCATCTGGAACAGTGTAGGAAAGATGAAGTGGAATTAATCACACCAAGGTGACAAGTTTATTTAGAAACAATCCTTATAATTAACTGGGGGGCAGTTCCCAGAACCACCCCAGGTGTGCAGAACTGCCATGAAGGCAGCAAGGAACAGACACAACAAATGTATCACCAACTTTTCCACACTGCTCTAAACAGTATATTGCATGCCTATCTTGACTTTTTCCCCACTCTGTTACATTCTGGATTCTCTGCTGATTGTTGGTGTGCACAGTGGACACAAAGACCTGGTTTGCATGTAGCAGCAAACCACCATGGGTGAATTTCCCTGCAGGCTTGCTGTTTTGCATTTTAAAATTCAAGCTGCATGAAAGGCCCACCATAGCTTGCTGTTATGTGTGAACCTGGCCAGGCTGGGTTGCTGGAGTGGTTAACAAGCCACCCAGAACCCATGGCCTGTTTCAGGGTTGTGGGTGGCTTGTTAACCACCCAAACAACCCACCCTGGCTGGGTTCACACATAATGATAACTGTGGCACTCCTGCCACAGCTTGAATTTTCAAAATGGCAGCTGGTGTCACAACACGAAGCCCAAAGGGAAATTCATCCACACTAGCTTCTCATTACATGTGAACTGGCCTGAGTCAGATCTACCTCTGAAGGCTGTCATGAGAATTTCCCCTCCATTTGCACTTTAAAAAGAAAAAAACCCATTAAGCGTACAAGGGAACTGAAGTTAAACACATTACTGCCTTTGAGAATCTTGGGATCAGGTGTGCCCACACATTACCCTCTCTCTTTTTCAAAGGTAGTAATACAGATTAATTCTTTCTGCACAATACTTTTGAAAATGGAGCTGACTTGCATTACCATAAACTGTAGCATGGAATGTATTTATCAGACTGCCACTGTAATCACCATAGCTGTAGCAGGAAGCTACTTTATGCAACTGTAATCACCATCACACTCCGGGAGACAGCGGAGGACAGGAAGGCCTGGTGTCCATGGGGTCAAGAAGAGTCGGACACGACTTAACGACTGAACAACAACAAATCATCATAGCTGTAGCAGGAAAACTACCCTGTGCATAGATTTACCCTTGCATACTCGAATATGCAAGGAAACAAAGAAAAAGGTATTTCAGAATACATATGCAGAGCAACTCATTTTTATGAGAGGGAACATTGTATACTGGAAGTGAGATTTAAGGGTGTGGATCACACTAGTAGCAGCACTGTTTTAGCCTGTGTACTAACCACCTGGGGGTATGCTTAGAGCTATGGCAAAGGATGGCAGAGTTTCTTGAAGTAAAAAATAAAGTAGGGTGCAGAAGAGAAAGGAAAAACCTTTATAGTACTAGAGATGATACAACATTGCAATATTGCTTATAGCCATCATCTAACATTGGCAAAGAAGGAGCAGCACATTTCTCCATAACAGCTATATTTTATTGCTTGACAGGAAACTGTGTTTTAAGAAGAAAACTTTATATGGAAAGATGGAGCGCATGCAAGGTAGATCTGACTTTGAAATTGAGAGTTTGGATTGTATTGAGTCCTGACTGTCTACCAGTGGAATGGAAAACACTGGAGGAACAGTTTTCTCCTTCTCCCCCACTCCCTGCAGCTCCCCAATCTGCTCCAGAGAGTTCAGGACCAACAGAGCAGATTTAGAAGGCGGTCATTAGCTGTAGAAGGGAGAACAGCAAGGGTTTGATTTCAGCTCCATTTTGTTTTTATTTATTTTACCCCCCTTTTTTGTTTTTGTTTTTTGCAAACAAGCTAAACTTAACCATTTTAGTGCTCCATTGCACTATGGAGCAATTTGCTGCTGAATTTCACTGGCAAACTGGCAATTATTATTATTACGAAATGTGGCCTGTGTGAGGAGTCCAGGAGATAAAAATGGCCCCTGGACAACCCACAATTGCCCACCCCTGCTTTCTACTAACAAAGCTGGTGATGATTTTATATGCTGTATTAGGTTAAAAAAAGTCAATAGAAGCCAAAGTGTGTAGGTTTACCTAGTAGTTCGAGGGGATGAACCCTCTGAGAATAAAGTCGCAGTTTCCTCTTCCTCCTATGTAGGGTCCCACTGTTGAATGGCTAAATTTGTAGGGATGTTAGAGAATTCCACCATGGACTCCAGTGAGGCCAGTTTCTTTAGAATCTGGCCCCCTGGAGTCCATGGCAGAACGGAGCAATCCCCCCCGCCACCCCATAAAACCTCCCCGGGATGGACCCTACCTTTTGTCAGCCATCCGCTGCTCTCGTCTGCGGGTGTGAATGGTGGCCCTGGTCTGTGGCTGCCATTTCCCTCGCTACATTAGCTGTGATAGGCTACGTAAGTATTTACGTAGCCTATCACAGCAAAGAGCAGGGACGCAAATGGCAGCCACTATGCCATTTGCGTCCTTGCGTTGCCATGATAGGTTATGTATATATTTACGTAGCCTATCACGGCTAACGCAGGGATGCAAATCGTGGCCGCTACGCCATTTGCGTCCCTGCATTGCCGTGAAAGGTTACATATATATTTACATAGCCAATCATGAAAAGAGCAGGGACGCAAATGGCGTAGCGGCCGCCATTTGCGTCCCTGCTCTTTGCCGAGATAGGCTACATAAATATATACGTAACCTATCACAGCAACACAGGCATGCAAATGGCGGCCACCACGGCAGCCGCCATTGAGGCCGCAGCCCAGTAGCGGACGGAGGTCCGGCTGCGGGCGGCCCTGGCCGGTGGCTCGGCGGACTTGCTACAGAGCAGAGCCAGGTGGGGAGGATTCCGGGAGGAGGGACGGCTCCCCCCCCCACGGATCTCCAGAATGGAGCCAGGTAAGAGATTCGTACATCCCTACAAATTTCTCCAAGTTACACAAAAACAAAGGTAGCCATGTTGGCCATAATAGAAATTCCAAAATCACTATTTGTGTAGTTAGGTCAACCAACAAGTCACAAAATTTGGTTTAAAAACATTTCTGAAATGTTTTTCAGCTTTTAAATGTTTTTTATAAATGGTGTATCAAACTTAATCGGATTTCACCCCAAATTCTGAGCATTTTAAAAATAATTCAATGCTTCCATTAAATTTCCCTGAGCAGGGGAGCAGGGGCACATGCAAGGAACAAGCCTCTCTCACTGGCTGAGCAGCACCTAAGCGACTGATGTTTAGCACAAATCGCTGGACTCCGCCCACCCAATCCCCAAGTATGGTGGTCTCAAGTGCCATGTGACCCATGAACGCGTATTTTTAGGTAGTGTATACTCTTCTTTTTGTGCTTCGTGTGCTGCTAACTGACCAAAGTGATTTCATGAAAATCCAGCTATAACCACAAAACACTTCAGAAACTATGACCATGTAGATTTCTCCCCAGGTCTCGGTGGAGGCCAGAAGTACATTTGCACAGTTGAGGCTAGCACCCCAACTGCACCCATTCCTAGAAATGTCTGATCTGACCACAGTCACGCATGCCTTAGTTATATCCCATTTGGACTACTGTAACTCACTCTACATAGGGCTGCCTTTGAAAACTGATCAGAAACTTCAGCTGGTCCAGAATGCTGTGGCCAGACTATTGATTGCAGTTGGTTACAGGAAGCATGAGACTCCCTTGTTACAGAAGCTTCACTGGCTACCAGTCTGTTTCTTGGCCGAATTCAAAGTGCTGGTTATTACCTATATAGCCCTACATGGCTTGGGACAAGGCTACCTGAAAGACCACCTTCTCCCATACAAGTCTGCCTGGTTCTTAACATCTTCTGGAGATGCCATTCTTTCAAGACCTCCACCTTCAGAGGCGCATTTGGTGGAGACACTTTATTCAAAAAGGCCTTTGGCCTGTAAGTGGGTTTGTTGGGTTGGGTGCTGTTTTTATTTTCTTTTTCTGTAACTGTCATGTCTTTATTGTATTTTACTGTATTGTTTTCTTGTTTTAATCAATTTCAGTTGTGCCTGTAAGCCATCTTGAGTGCCATTTTTTGTAGAAAGATGGGGCATAAATCAAATAAATACATTTCCCTTGAATTGCCTTATGCAAAAAATAATCTATCCCTACTCATTTTCAGGGAATTAACATGGCTACTTCATGCCTTACTGAAAATAATCAGGTACAACATTTTAACCTTTCTTATTTAAGCAGGCTTGGCTTGAAATTTCCTGTTTGTCTTACTGGGAAAAGCCAATACCTTGCATCTTCATTCACAGAGAGCTTGCAACTGGCTTTTTTTCATACAAAACCGAATGTAATACTGATGCTATAAATATGCTCTCCCTCCCTCCTAGTTGGCAAGCTTTCTTAATTCATCTGGTGCAATGAAGTGAATAGGCTGTTTAAAGCTCCTGGGAAGAATTGTGATTTCTCTTTCTAAACACTCCAGGCAGGATCCCAGCAGCATCCAGCAAACTAGTGGCTGTTCTTAGAGAACCTTTAAGCCAGCTTATACAACTTTTTATTATTATTATTATTCCTTACATTACAGGGACCGTGCTTCTTAAGACAGGAGTTTTGAGGTGATTCTCAGGGAAAGTAACTATCCTTGAGTGACAGGTTAACCTAATTAATCTGTTAATGAACTCTGCAATGTAGATACTAATATCCTGAAGGAAGAGAAAGGGAAAGAAGCTGTAGGGGGAAGCTCTTAACAGACAGATGGAACATATCTGAGAGATTCTTAACTTAACCTCTGTTGAATTCTCTTAAAATAGCACAAACAACATGGCTTTAAAAAGTAAAGAGGTTTTGTCCGAATCTGCAAATAAGGATACAGTGGCTAGGACAAGGAAACTGTTTCTTGCAACCAAGTAAAGTTGTTAAAGGCACAGGAGCCTTCCCCCCACCCCCAAGGTAGCAACTCTAAAACAAGGTATCACCTCATCAATATTTGTTCACTATATTTATAGATAACCTTTCAGCCAGCCATAATTGCTTCCAAACTATTTTATAATAAAAGCAAATTAAAATAATTCAAGTCTAAATTGAAATCTATAAAAACCAATAGGTAACCAATAGGTAAAAAGACTATCCAAATGCCCTGCTCTTGCTGGTAATCAAAACAGACTATCAGATAAGCTGAACAGCATCAGAAATAACTTGCTTAATTGCTGAAGACACAATAACAAATGAATTATAAAAGTGTATTCATATTAATAGTGAGAATTTATATAGCACCATCAATAAATATTGCATATTCAAGTAACATAAGCAAAAAGTTTGAAGGAACAAGTAATCTAAGCCACATAAACATATTTAGAAACCAGTATTAACCAGTCACCACATAAAATGCACTCCATAAAATCTATAAAAGGAACACGTAAAAGATCTCAAGAATGATCAGGAAAGAACCTGATTCTCTCCAGAAAGTTTGTTAAAATATAAAGGTCTTAATCTTTGCCCCAAAGTTTATCAGGCTGCAATCTAAGGCACACTTACCTGGTAGTAAGTCCCACTGAACTCAGTGGGACTTGCTCCTGAATAAATACAAAGGATGGCACTGTCAGCCACACAGCCTGATTCTATCCATTTTTACTCACAAATAAACCCTTTGATGTCAAGCCCGCATCAGGGGACTCCCTTTAAAGTTGCTTTGGTTTCTTAAGGACTGTTTTGACACAGTTGTCTGGCACCTGGGAGTAAGCCCCACTGAACTCATGCATAGGATTGCACTGTAACTTCTGGAAGGAAACTCTTCCTGCTGGAATACTATGCAAAATCATTTCAGATAAATAAAAATCAACTACACAAACCTGATTAGGCAATTGCAATAAAGGCCTAAGTATTAAGGAAATAAAGCTTTCCTCCTACCATTGTTCTTAATATCCCCTGAAGAACACTTTTGCCTGAAATGTACTGTGAGAAACTGTGATACTGTGCCCAGCTGGGAGTATTCGTGCATGTTATTTACTCCTGAGTAGCACCGCTACCACCTCCAAATATGCCCTGACTTTAAGCTGAAAGCACTTCAGACCTTTAGAAACCCCTGAGAGTAAGGAAATCATGCTTGTCATGTCTGCTAGTCACTGCCAGCCCAGACCCAATCTTCTTATTCCCAGTTACTTCTCCTTAACTTGATGAATGAGCAAATGGCCAGGCAGAGTGGATGAGGTTAGATCCTGTAGCTCGGCAAGGACTCAATCAATGCTGTAGTTCAAATTAAAAGGAACAGATTTATTTAAAAACAGTATAAGAGAATGGATGAAATTCAAAGCTGTGATAAAAGAAATAAAACATGAATTCACTATGAACTATATTATATCTAAGGCAGACGTAGTAACTTATAAAGCATGGGTCATCTCAAGCAATTTATAGAAGAGATTCTGAGTGACAAAAGTATTGGGAAAACATACTCTTTTTCTATCTCTGGAGGTTCAGGAGAGCGGCTGGGGAAGAAAGGAAGATATGAGCCAATCAGACAGGAAGCAAAATTTCCTTGTGACAGGCAGCTGAGAAACATCACATAGAGAAGGGAACTGGCAAGGTGGGTTCAGGGTGTGAATGGGGGCAATCTTCCCTTGGTTTCCTGTGAGACTGGATAACTAAAAGAGAGATGTTTTCAGAGGATTCATGCAGAACACGGCCTATGTAAGCCTTGCTTTGGGGATAATGGACAAGAAGAGACTTTGGGCAAAAATGAGGAACTTGGAAGAGAAACAGAAACTGGGTTTCTGTTATAGATATGTTTTGTTAAAATCTTGAGACCCAGCTACTTATTTTGGGGGGGCATTTTTGGTAATGTAGATTTATCATGTTGGCTTGCTCTACATGGTGCCTATATCAACCTATTAGGTCAGTTATAGCAGGTAACATAATTCCATTTACAGGATGCTTCCATTCAGAAACCTACATTTTATGACAAAACGTGTTGTTCATCTTTGGAAATAAAAAATACAGCTACAGTAACATTCTATAACTAAATATTGAGCTGGTAGGGTTTATTAACTTGAGCACACTCCGGGAGAGAGCGGAAGACAGGAAGGCCTGGCGTGCTGTGGTCCATGGGGTCACGAAGAGTCAGACACGATGACTGAACAACAACAGGGGGTGCTGGTTTTTTGTTTTTACTTTTCTTTTAGTCTCCTTTCATACAGAAGCAGGAAAGGCACTTGGAAATGCTAGATGTATTTTCATGAAGTGTTCCCAGATATACTCTGAAAATTAATAATACTGATGGCAGCTATTTACAGCTCATTTACTCCACAGCAACCCTTCTGAAGTCTGCTCTAGAATGTCGCATTGGATGTTGCAGGGCAGGAAGGGGAAGGTCCTTACCTCTGATAGCTCTGCTATCAGGAGCCCTCAGGTCATCCTCTCCTGTGCTGAATCACCCTCTTCACTCAAGCTGCCTATTCTGTCAAGTGTTAGCAAGAATTGCAGCCCAGGTTTCGAGAAGCTGACTTTGCAGAAGAGGGGCCAGTGAAATTATCGAAGCAGCAAATGCTACTGCGGCATTTGAGTATCAATGAAAATTTAGGAACTTAGTAGATGGAAGAATGAGCATGGGGGAGAAAGGAAAAGGCAGAAAGGAGGAGGATTAGAAGGGGGCAAGTAGGGAAAGAGAATAAAATAATGAATCACATCTTCTCGCTCTCTTTCCCTTGGGCTGCTTACTCTTATTTCTCTCCCTCGCCGCCAGCTTGTTTTTGATAACCTCCAGTCAGACAGCTGGATCTCTGCCAAAGATTCACCACACCAGCGCCTCTCCCGCTCTCTCCAACCTGCTGCGGTCTTGACTGAGGAGGACAGAGCGTTCGGCACCCACAACCAGAGGGATACACACAACAAGCCGAGAAGAGGCAGGTTGGTGCTTCGCTAGCCAGCAGCTGCCAACCAGAGGAAGAAGCGCGACTTTAGGCATATGGCTAGAGAGGTGCCGCTGCCTGGAGCGCCCGGGTGGCGATGTTTTCAAACAGCCTCGGCTCTTGGCGGCAGCAGTCTTCTGTCAGCCCATCGCTCTCCATAATATCCCTGCTTCTCCCCCTCCCTCGGGACGAGGGGAAGGAGAGCGCGGAGGCATTAGCAACCGGTCTCCACCTCCTCCCATTCTACCTCCTCCTCCTCCTCAATTCAATAGTCTCTTATGAAACCCAGGAGCAGCGGTGCAAGTTCAGCGGCACTATTTTAAAAAAAGAAGGGAAAAACGCGGGTGCTCAGAGATGCAGGAAGGATGTTGGTCTACCAGCTCGCCTCGCAAATGTGGCAGAGAACGAGAGCAGAGAGGCCAAATTCCCTTCAGCTGGTCCGGTTTGTGGGTCAGAGAGTGCTGACTGCAAGCAAAGGGAAGAGCAAAGCCACGTTTTTGTTGTTTTTAAAGCGCGCACATACCCCGCATCCACTTCGCTTTTTCTACACACACACACACAGTCTCTGTCTCTCTCTCGCCCTCCCCTTACCTAGCGGGGTGTTCTGGCTTGCTGGCTCCCCCCCCCCCCGCTCGCAAGGCTGCCTCCCAGTTCCGAGAGGGAGGGGACCGAGAGCGCGCGCTCCCTTTTCTCCAGCCAACCCGCCCGCCCACCTTTCCGCCTGTCAAGGCGCCGTTGCGCGGGGCTCCTCGCAGGTTCCCGCCAAAAAAGGAGCGTTTCTGAGGCGCCCTGGCTTCCCTGTCGGCGCTGCCCAGCGGTAGCTCCCCCGCCAGCAGTCCCCCGCCTTAGGTCGCAGCCGTCATCAGCTGCTCCTCCTCCCCGCCCCTCCGCTTCTTAGCCCAGCCGGGGGGTGTGCTGCGTTTGAGAGGCGGCGGGGCTGGAGGAGCGAAGCGCTGCGCGCCTGACTCGCCCGCCTGGCGGTCAGCGGCTGGGAAGAGGACGCCGCCGCGGTGACAGCAGCAAACGGCAGCGGCTCAGTCAGCCAGCAGGCAACGCGGCGCTGCTAGGAGCCGCTCAGGACCGACCAGCTCCGCCCCGGTGTCCGTGAAGCAGCGCGACACCCAGCAGGGAGCAGGCACTTTCCAAACTCCGCGCTGCTCCGCCCGCGCCGGCACGCGTGGGAAAGGGCTGTTCCTGCCTAAAGGGACCGGCCGGAGCGGGGGCAAAGCGCCTGCGTGGGGAGAAGGAGAAGAGAGCAGGGAAGCGGAGAAACAAGGAGTCAGCCGGGAAACCAGCGGAGGTGAAGGAAACTAGCCGCGGGCAATGGCGGCCCGAAGTAGACACAGCGGCGTCGCCTCTCCCTAACCGAGAAGCGGACTTGCAACTGTGCCGGGGGTCGGTCGCGGGTGTGTTCGGACCGGCGCCCGGGCTGTTGTCCCTCGTGGTTCTCAGTCGAGCTGAGCGTCCAGCCGCCGCCCATCCCAGCGCCCTGGCCAGCCCCTCAGCGACAAGGTGTGTGGCGGGCGGGCGGGCTGGGCGGCCATGGAGACCCCGGCGGAGAACCCAAGCAAGGCGGCGGAGTACCTCAAGGAGCTCAACAAGATCATCGAGACGCAGCAGGAGCTGCTCGAGAAGCAGAAGCTCCGGATAGACGAGCTCGAGGAGCAAGCGGCCCGGCTGTGTCACGAGAACGCTCGTCTGCAGGACGAGCGCCAGCGGCACCTGGCCACGTGCAGGCTGCTGGCACTGCAGCAGGGAGCCCTGCCCGCGCCGCCGCCGCCGCCGCCGGGGAATGGCCAGGAGAACGCCGAGGAGGGAAAGTAAGGACCCGGGCAGGGGAGGGCGGGGGAGAGATACATAACTATCTGCTGGCTTTAAAAAAAGAACCCACCTTGAAACAGCCCGAAATGGGCTTGGGTAGGTTGGGAAGGTCCGAGTGACTCAAGAGAGGTGGGGCTACAGAACTCGTTCTTAGGGGTTCTTGGCTCCTGCGCTGTCTGTCCCAAGGGTCACCGGGCGGGAGATGTGAGGTTAGGGCTGCCTGTGCTGTTGGGCAGTTTACGTGGCTATGGATTCCCAAAGCAAAGCGCACGCCTCTGCCCTCCACACACACCACCACCACCACCACCAAATCCCCCGACGGTTGATGACGATGTTTTGCCTGGTTTGCCTTCGCTTGAGTGCTGAGAGAGCGAACCCAAGTCGAAGGAGGGAAAGAGGCGCGCTTCCTGCCCCGGCATCCACCCTCTACTTAGCTGCAGTAGCAAGGGTGTCTCCTTAAAGCCGCAGCGTTCGAGTAATTTGCTCCCCATGTCTTGCTCCAGTGGGATGATTCCGGAATAAGCGTCTGGAGCCTTGCAGAGCTAGTCTGCGGAAGAACTCGCGCTAGTGCTTAGGGCTGCGACTGAGGAGCCCTAGCTCGAGAAGGCTTCAAAGAAAGATGTTTGGGTTGGACGTGTGCAGAACCCAAGTGGTGCCTTCTGGTTCTGGCTGGCGGGTTGGGCCTCTAGGCCAAGGCGAAGCACCATGGTTAGTGGCATTTGGAGGCTCCTAGTTGGAGTGAGGCGTTGCTAATGGAACTGACAGAATGAGGCTCAGTGAACATTGGCATGTGGCCACCCTTCCAAACTGTGACAGGTTCAAATCTAAACTTGTTGATCTTTGGGAACCTGCTTGCTCTCAACTTCTGTGTCTATTTACAGAGCGTTTTAATCTTTAATTAATCATGTACTGCTTACTGGGTATGGGGAGCTGCTTAACTGCATTACTGCTTATAGTTAAGGCCAATTCCAGAGTAGTTAAAGAGCTACACTTGCCTCTCTCTATCTCTCTGTCTTTAACTGCTTAAAATATAAATTAATGAATTACTTTAAGTAGGAGTGGCAAAGCCTATTTCTTAATTGAAGTTCACAGTGTAAAAGGTTTAAGGCACTTGCTTTTTGACTCTTGTTATATCATGTTTGGGTTTTTAAGAAGAGCATGCTGGATCAGACCAAGGGTCCATCTAGTCCAGCATTCTGTTCACATGGTGGCCAATCAGCTGTTGACTGGGAACCCGCAACTGACAGTAAAACTTTTGGAATCTTCTTTAAGAGAGGGCAAGAACTTCCTCCTTATTAAGCTGTATAACTAACTGCTTAGTTAGTTACAGTCAGCACGATTTATCTCATCTAGGACTGCAATGCTTAGCCCATATAACATTTTTAGCCAAGTATGTCAAAGTTATGACTGTTATAAAATGTCTTTATAATTAGACAGATTTAAAACTGACTATTTGTAATAAAGTATCCCCCCCACCCAAACCTAGTGATGCACTGTATCCTAGAAGAGGTATTCCCCTCCTGTGTGAGAAGTGGGATGTCTCTTTTAATATGGTGCCTCTTGTGACACATGTGTGCATCACTTAGAACCCATGACAACATGATTTTTCTTCATAATATACACTCAACAAGTGAGGGGCTGTAGGTAGAGCACCTGCTTTACCTACATGCCAAAAGTCCCAGGTTCAATTCCTAGCATCTCCAGGACGGGCTGGAAAAACTGCTGCCTGAAACCCTGGAGAGCTACTGACAGTTAGTGTAGGCAATACTGTGCCAGATGGACCAATGGCCCCTTTCTCAATATAAGGCCGATTTCTATGTCTGCAGATTTGTGAACAATTATTTAAGCCACAAATTGATGCAAACTCATAAGAATAATTGTGGTAGAGGGCTCTTGTCTATGCAGTTAGTATCCTGCAAAGGAAAGTGAAAAGATTTCTTGTGATTAGGTTTATGTGTCTCTAGGGTGAGTTCTACTTACACTGCAGAGCCTGATGGAGTTTTTGCCCCTTAAAAGCAGCGTATCAAGTAATAGTTGCATCACAACAATATGAAAAATCCAGGCCATATTTATAGGGAATGGCAAACCTTTGTCTTCATCTTGATTCTTTTACTCTGATACAGTATCTCCTTGGGCTTTCCCCCAACCACCCCCCTCTTAAATATGAGTGCTATGTCATACAATGCAAAGCACTGGTCACAGACTCTCTGGCTAGCACTGGTAGTTACACTTTTATTCCAGCAGCATGCAAAGATTTTAGTAAAACTGAGTTGCGATTGTAGCAATATATCCATGCATCTGTCTTGCAAGGGTGTTAGATAATTTCTACAGCAAACACTTTCAAAGAATAAACTCAATGGAACATCACCAATTACTTTTGCACAGAGCTGATTTTCAACCAGGGAGGTTAGGTTATAGTGGATTGCAAAGAACTGTGCTCTTATACTTGTTATCATTTGTTACTCAATGTAATGTGTCCCAGAAGCTCAATCCCGCGTTTGGCAGGCAGTTTCTTTAATCTGCACAATGTAGAGATGTGTTACTTAAATGTGGATATACTTTCTTCCAAGTTATACATTTAAAAAAAAAAAAATGGCACCACCCTTGACAATGAACAAAAATCAGCACCACGGGGAAAAAACCCCAAGCAATTTAATGGGACACAAAATAGTGAATATGAAGTCTTCATATTCACTATTTTGTGTCCCATTAAATTGCTTGGTTTTTTTCCCCCGTGGTGCTGATTTTTGTCCATTGTCAAGGGTGGTGCCATTTTTTTAAAAAAATGAATAACTTGGAAGAAAGTATATTACTGCTAGTTTTTTCCCCACATAGACCCATAATGTTCAACTGATTTGAAACCTGCTGAGGATAAATCCTTTCAAATAAATGATTAAAGGGCGGGGAGCTGCTCCTTAAACAGTTTAGAAGGCATATGTTGCTGTTCAGGAAGTAAATCTCCTGCTTTCATAACAAGAGTTTTGGCTTCGAGGACTCATTTTTTTTAATGCCCAATTAATCTTGTACATAAGAATTCATTGAATAATGTCTGGGAATGGGCCTTAGAAATGTGCTCAAATAGCTCTCCCTCGCACGCATTGTCTTATGAAGTGACATACAAGAAATAACAGATGATTTACAAATCATTACAATGATGCTTTGATAAGGTATTTCTCTTGACTCGTGGAGGGAGCAGTCTCTGAGCTACAGCCTTGACAACTCAGGCTCTTTAAGTCTCTTAAGTGGATTTGATGTTGGGATCAGAATTAATCTGGGATATTTATGGAATAGTTATAATCATTCTGAGGTATAGTCTGAAGGTCTCAATGGCAAAGTTCAGATTTACCAGGCCTCTGCAGTCCTGTCCAGCACGTAGGAGCTGAGGGGTGGGTGGCTAGGACTACCTCATATAATATGAATGTATGATTAAAAGATGCAAAGGTATAGGTAGAAAATGCTGGTTCTCTTCTGGCCCTCAAGAAGCCATCTCCTTCCTTGTTGAGCTACCATAAAATGCTAGGAGCTGTCTCTGCCTTGGGCAATCTGCTGAAATTAAAGCATCCACCTACTCATCCTTTCTAAGTAATACATGTATAACGTGTACATGTATTACGTACATGTTATACATGTTTATTATGCATATGTAAATTATGTATATGTATTATACAAGAATACATATATTGTTTCTCAGGAATATGATTATAGGAGCCACCATATCTCGCAGCAATCACAATACAAGAAACATTGGCTTCTTTTGCTCAGAGATGGAGCACCTGCTTTGCATGCAGAAGGCCCCTGGTTCAATCCCCAGCTTCTCCAGGTAGGGCTGGAAAAAAAATCCTGCCTGAAAACCTGGAGAGCTGCTGCCAGTCAGTGTCGACAATTCTGGGCTGGATGGACCAGTGGTCTGACTTGGTATAAGGCAGCTTCCTATGTTCCTAAGTTCATTAGGATCACATATCAGAGATCAGTGGAATCCTCCTATTTAATTATTCTCTTGTGGCCATAGCTCTGCTTCTCCTGTCTTCAGGTGACTCCATTCCCCCCACCCCACCCCGAGGATTCTTAATATTAATCAGTGTATGTGTAGTTGATGCCAAACTTTCCTTCTGTTTGAGTGACTTCTCTGTTCAAGTAACCCATGTAAACAAGTAATCATTCACACACGCACATACACACACACTTTAGCATTCGATTGTGCACATCAAACTTTATTTTTACTACATTTATTTATTGCCATGCTGCCAAAGCACTCAAGGGATTTTACAGTTTCCTATAACTTGCCATTTAAGAGATGTGATAAAAAAGAAGAAATGTGCAGAGTAGAAGAGAATAAATAAATGTGGGTACCAACTCTTTGATATATTCCATAATGAAATTCCATAATGACTTGGTGGAATGGCTATTGCAGGAGACAATTCGGGGAGGGGATGAGCCAAATGGGAGTTGGTCCCAGCAGGAAGCTCTGATGTGGCCAGGTGGAATGGCTGCTGATGGAAACAACAACATTCCTTCGAATCATGAAGAAGTGGATCCCTAGTTAGTTCACAGGTTAACACAGGTCCTCCTAGCGTTAGATCACATTCTTTGCCATTTATTTAAAAGCACAAAAGAGTCTAAGACAAAATGTATTTATGAACATCTCTCCTCTAAAGAAATGTATACAGTTGTTCCAAACCAGCAGAGAGGACCAGTAGTTAGCTTCTAGAAATACCACTCATAACCCAGAAGTGCTTCTTGAGGAAAAAGTTGTGGATTTTATAACAGACAGAATGTTAAGATCCTACACATTTTTTCAGAACTACCAATTCTCATGTGCAAAGATTTCTGTCCTAAAATACTGTATGCTAGATAGAGTCATGTTCTCCCTAAAAGATCAAGTTCACAGCCTGGAGTGCTTATTGATCTAGCACCATCATTATAATCTTAAGTGACCTCTTGGCTCAAAGTGCCCTTTTTACCAGTTTTGGTTGATTTGCTAGCTGTGGGCCTTACCTGGATAAAGATAGCTTGGCCACAGTTACCTATGCTCTGGTAACCCCCGGTTAGACTATTTCAATGCATTATATTTAAGGCTGCCTTTAAAAATGGTTCAAAAACTGCATTTGATCCCAAAGAGGGCTGCTAGATTACCAACTGGAACTTACACCTGCATTTTTTAAACTCCCAGTCCATTTCCAGACCCAATTCAAAGTGCTGGTTTTAACTGTTAAATTCCTAAATGGCGTGGGACCAGATTACCTGAAGGAGACTGCTTTCTCCCATATGTACCTACCTGAACCCTCTTCAGAGGCCCTAGTTTGAGCACCCCTGCTCAAGTGAGGCTAGTAACTACCAGGAAGGGGCCTTTTCAGTAGTGGTATCCAGACACTGCCATCCCTGTGACCTTCAGTGCCAGGTGAAGACCTTTCTGTTCACCCAGGTCTTTTAAGTAGCTCATCCTCTTAGTGTAAAAAGCTGTGTGTTTTAATTTTGGAATCACTGTGAGTTTTATCTTTTGCTGTATTTTATCTTTTTTTGCTTTATGGCTTATGTTTTATCTTGTATCTAAATTGTGTTGTGTTTATTGTAAGCTGCTCAGAGTTTATGCAGCATACAACAGTTGAAAATAACTAATTTCTTAAATATATTTCCAAAAATATAAATACACCAAATGCACTCATGTTCATGATCTCATTGGCCCCGTTAATATGTAACAGTAAATTTTGGGTTAATTAATTGCTCTGGCATGTGCTGCCATCATTCTGAATATGCAACCTCCAATTAAAGTTTATTCTATGATGTGCGAACCTGAACAGTCTGGCTGTGTTTGCACATAATGATAAACCGTGGTTTTTGTTAGTATGGGTTGTTGAATCATGGGTTGTCGTTACATACGAACCTGGAACTAAGGGTTGACTATGGATTGTTCATACTTCACCAGACCCCCTCTCCGGGAGACCAAGGTTGCTGAGTGCATGTACTGGAGGTTGGGCCCGAAGGGCAGTCTGGGGATTCTGCTCATGTACCGTCCACCCTGCTGCACGACTGACTCCCTGGCCGAGGTGCTTGAGGTGGTCTCTGATGTGCGTGTACAGTCCCCTAACTTACTGGTGTTCGGGGACTTCAACGTACATTCGGAGGCCATCCTCACAGGAGCACCTCAGGACTTCATGGAGACCATGGCCTCCTGGGAGCTGCACCATATTCTAACTGGGCCCACCCATGTAGCCGGTCATGCACTAGACCTTGTGTTTGTTTCTGGAGAAGCGGGGAGTGATCTGGAAGTCGGGGGTATATCCACCACCCCCTTGTCATGGTCAGATCACTATCTGGTGATGTTGGACTTCTCGGTTCCACAACCCCTCCGCAGGGGTGGAGGACCCATTAAAATGGTCCGCCCCAGGCGTCTTATGGATCCAAATGGATTCCTGAATGCGCTTAGGGATTCTCTGGGGCATGCCAACGGCCACTCGGTCGAGACCCTGGTGGGTGGCTGGAATGCCGCAATCACTGGGGCATTAGATCGGGTGGCTCCGAAACGCCCTCTCCCCCTGAACAGGGCTCGGACTGCACCATGGTTCAATCCACGGCTACGAGCTCTGAAACAGGAGGTGAGACGGCTAGAGTGCCGGTGGCGGAAGTCTCGCTCCAAAGATGATCAGACACGGGCTAGAGCTGTATCTTCAGCCGATCACGTGGCGGTGAAGGCAGCAAAAAAGGAATATTATGCTGCCTCCATCGCGTCTGCAGAGTGCTGCCCCAGGAGGCTGTTCCGAGTGGTCCGGAGCCTGGTCGGTCCTGTGGCTCCGGAACCACTGGAGCATTCTAAGGCCTCCTGTGAGGCTTTGGCAAGGCACTTTGCAGATAAAATTGATCAGATTAGGTGTGTTACTCTGCACACTGTGGATACAGTTAGTGAGCAAGAGGCGGCCTGTGGCAAACCGGTTTTGTGGGATCGGTTCCAGCTTCTTCCTCCTGATGAAGTGGACAAGGCGCTTTCATCTGTAAGGCCGACCACCTGCTTACTTGATCCTTGCCCATCTTGGCTCATTATGAGCTGCAGAGAGAGACTGGGTGAGGGGATCAAGGCGGTGGTGAACGCCTCCCTTGAGGAGGGAGTGATGCCATCAGCCCTCAAGGAGGCAGTGATAAGACCGCTCTTAAAGAAGCCCTCCTTGGATCCTCAAGTTCTGAACAACTTTCACCCAGTCTCAAATCTGCCATTTTGGGGCAAGGTGATTGAGCGGGTGGTGGCGGTGCAGTTGAAGGCACACTTGGAAGAAACTGATTATCTAGACCCATTTCAGTCGGGCTTCAGGCCTGGGCATGGGACAGAAACGGCCTTGGTCGCCTTGGTGGATGATATGAGGAGGGCTCTGGATAGGGGTGAATGCTCCTTCCTTGTTCTCCTCGACCTCTCAGCGGCTTTTGATACCGTTGACCACGGTATCCTCCTGGACTGCCTGGAGGGGTTGGGCATTGGAGACACTGTATTGCGGTGGTTCCGGTCCTTCCTCTCCGGCAGGTACCAGAGGGTAGCACTGGCAGAGGAGGTTTCGGACCCATGGCCACTTACTTGTGGGGTGCCACAGGGTTCCATCCTCTCCCCGATGCTATTTAACATCTATGTGAAGCCACTGGGGGCTATCATCAGGAGGTTTGGGGTGCAGTGTCATCAATATGCGGATGACACACAGCTCTACCTCTCATTCAAATCTTCACCAAGGTTGGCCGTAGAATCCCTTTTCAAATGTCTGGAGACAGTGAGTGGCTGGATGGGGAGGAATAAGCTGAAGCTCAACCCTGACAAGACCGAGGTACTTTTGGTGGGAGACAAGAGGAGGCTGGGGGATGTTGACCTGGTGTTGAATGGGGTACGGCTACCCTTGAAAGACCAGGTCTGCAGCCTGGGGGTCATTTTGGACTCCCAGCTGTCCATGGAGGCTCAGGTGTCAGCTGTGAGCCGGACAGCGCTGTATCAACTCCATCTGATACGGCGGCTGCGCTCCTTCCTTCCCGACCATCTGCTCCCATCGGTAGTACATGCCCTGGTCTCCTCTTGTTTAGACTACTGTAATGCGCTGTACGTGGGGTTACCCTTGAAGACGGTTCAGAAGCTGCAGCTGGTACAGAACGCGGCGGCTCGCCTGACTAAAGGCAGCTGCCGGCGAGATCACATCACTCCAGTGCTGAAGGAGTTGCACTGGTTACCAGTTGTTTTCCGGGCCAAATTCAAGGTGTTGGTTTTGACCTTTGAAACCCTATATGGTTCCGGCCCAGCCTATCTTAAGGAGCGCCTCCAGCAACACCAGACAGGCCGCTTAACAAGATCAGCCTCAGATGGCCTTCTCTCTGTCCCATCAGCCGGGACAACTAGACTGGTGGGGACGAGGGAGAGGGCCTTCTCTGTGGTGGCCCCCACTCTGTGGAACTCCCTCCCTAGGGAACTCCGTCATGCCCCCTCTTTAATGAGCTTCCGTCGTGCATTAAAAACGTGGTTGTTCAGGCAGGCATTTGGGGTGGGTTAGGGTATTTAAAAAAAAAAAATGGTATAATTTTATTGTTTTAAATTGTTTTATGGTGGGTTGTACATCGCCCAGAGTGGCTGGGTGACCAGTCAGATGGGCGATTAATAAATTTAATAAATAAATAAATAAATAAATAAATTGTTATCCACAAACAACCCACAAACCCACAACCCATGGTTGCTGTTAGGTTGTGAACTCTGGGTTGTTTAAACCATGGGTTATTGTTATGTGAAAACCCAGGACTGTGGGTTGTTCATGGGTTGTTTCACCAGGCTACAGAGGCAGTGGGCAAGAATGGTGTAAAAACCCAGCCACTGTACATGCCAGTAATACAGAGCTGCAAAGGCATGTGAGATACAGAGGGGAAGTGGGCAAAGGGGGTGGAAGCCAAACAACCCAGGAATTGAAAAAATAACCTGTGATTTGCTCAGTTTTCTGACAGCCAAATCATGGGTTAAGTCTGGGTAAGGCAATAACCCATGGGTTAATTAAATAATGGGGTTTTGTCCAGGTCTATGGGCTAATCATGTTTTAAAAAAACTACAGTTAACATAAGAACAAATCACAGGTTAACCATGGGCTGTTTAACCCATGATTAACCCACAGTGTCCGGGTTCACAAGTTGGGCCAATTGGAGGTTGCATATTCAAAATGGTGATTGCACACAGCCCTGGCAAATGATGAGTTAATTAACCCATTACTGGATACAAAAATCTGGAGAGAAGGCAAAAAGGACTGTGTATTGAAGATCCCCTTTATGTTTTAAAAAGTGTTATGATGACACAGTCTTCAAACAGTACCCTATCTTCTGACAAGAAACAGTTATAAGTTTCCATACCAGAGATTTAGGCAGATGTTATAGCATCATCTTATGTCTAGGAGTAATAATTAAGGTATCGTCCATAACTTAGTGATTTGGTAGTTCTACATGCTTTGCATGTATGGACCATCCCTTAATTATACATGCTTCGCATGTAGGAGGCCCTGGGGTCATTCTGCAGCACCTCCAGTGATGGTCTTGGATAGCAGGTGATGCTTGAAATTAAAGAGCTTTAGACATCAGTCTTATTCTCTAGCCTTATATCGGCCTCCATAAAATGATAGGCAGGATTTCAATCACCTGAAATACAGGATGTTTAATTCAAGTTTCCAATCTCAAGCAACTTTTTGAAGATAAAGTTGTCCACTCACTAGTTATTCCAGATGACCCCAAAACAATTTAGAAGATGAAATGATAGGACGTCAGATAAATTATTATTACTGCTTAGGACTGTTTATAGCTGTATTTCATGGTTCCCTAGTGATTGTCTTCTGGCTTCCTGTTTGCTTGTCAGGAGGTTCTCGGCACACTTGGAAATACTTGCTCAATTTAAATGACAGAATGGAGTTGAAAGCTTCTAAAAAGCTGATGACACATTACCAATTATGTTTATTAAATTGAAGTGAGTTGTCTCCTTAGTAAAATAGATAGATAGATAGATAGATAGATAGATAACAAAACAGTGTGTGTGGCACCTTAGAGACTACCCAGGTTATTGTGGCATGGGCTTTTGTACCACATCTACTTCATCAGATGCAGATTACACATGCCAAAATAAACAAGTTAATTTCTAGGGGCTGGTTCACACATACATATTAATTATTTGATGATTGTAACATCTAATAATGATTTGTTTGTGTGAATGAGCCATCACAGATCTTGATATTTTCATATCAATCAATGTTACATCCGACACAACTATTATTGAGGAAATTTGTTCACTTACTCAGCTTTTAGTCATCAAGTGTAAACCTTATGCTCAAACCTCAGGTCCAAACTGAAAGAAGGTATTTATTAAAGGAATATAATAAGAGACAAAAGGGAAAGCAGTGTGAGTAGTTGGAAATAAAGTAAAAAGCTTGCTAACCTATGCTAAACTCTATGGGCAGGATCCAATGGCGGCCCCTATGTCTTGCGGCAGCGATGTAGCGCTTCTGGGGGCAAGCCCTGAAATAAGCAGAGATGACCTGCCCCTTCCAGAAATAAGCATTTCCATTTGCCTCAGGAACCGCTACATCGCCACTACAAGGGATAGGGACTGCTTATGGACCAGAAATGGTGGGGCTGGCTGCATATGGACTGGGATTGACAGAACTGGTTGCGCACACCAGACCACCAGTGAATTCTGCCTGTTGGAGTAAAAGAGTCAAATGCAGAGGTCACCTGGAGAGATACAAAGCATCTTTGGGTGCTGAAAAGAGGAAATGACCTGTGACAAGTGTTACAGACCAAAGTGACAAAGGAATGAAGTTACTGACCACAGTGACAAAAGAATAAAGAACCATATTCCATTTGGTGGTGATTGTCTCGGGGAGGTGGGTCTGTGGAGGCAGGGGGACTTCCCTGCAGGTTTCACCAGTCAGAAGAGTGGTACATACTTTGGAAGATCCTCTTTTCACTTGGGGTGAGGGAGATGGATTATCAAAGTATTAATTTAAAATGCTTTAATAATCCTTTAATTAAAAAGGACATGACATTAGCTATCGCTGGCAGACTGGATATATCAAAAGGCTTCCACTTTGGTGGATCTAAAAGCCCCAGGAAAGACGTTCTTCCAAATGTGCTATATGGATGCCAGCATCCTGTCCAAAGATAATTGTAGCTTTATACAAATAGACACTGAAGGGCAGCTCCATGTCACAACATTCAGTTAACAGGGCAGACAAGCTCAAAAGTTATTTAAGCCTTGCATGTTAAAATGCTCTAATAATTGTATTTATTTACTTTTAGTATTTTTATACTACCTTTCTGTAAAAATCACCAAGGTGGTGTACAATATATCAAGATAATAAACACAACAACAGCATCATAAAACAAAAAACAAGAAAGCATTGTTAAACACTTTAAAACAACAACACTACTGAAAACAATTTCAAATGCCATGGTACAAAAATTTGTTTTGACACCCTTTCTAAAAGCAAAGAAGAGTACATTCCACAATTTGGGAGCAATGCAGGAGCAAGTTCTCTCATGCACGCCCATCAAAGCCGGCCTCTGACAGTGGTGGTATCCTCCAAAGGGCCTCTCTTATGGTGCTTAATAACCAGACAAGTTCATTACGAGACAGGTGTTCCTTTAGATAGCCAAGCCCTAAGTAGTTTTGGGATTTAAATTGAGCCCCCAAACAACTGGTAATCAGCACTGATCTTTCAAGATTGGGGTAACATGATCGTGATACTGCTCACCAGTTAGCTGCATAGCTGCTTCGTTTTGTGACCGTTGTAGCTTCTGATGCTCTCCAAGGATAGGCCCGCATAGAGTGTATTGCAGTAGATGAAACATGATGTGACTAAGGCATGATAATTGTTGCCAAATCAGACTTGGGAAAGGTTGTAGCTGGCGCACTAAATGTAAATGTGCAAATGTACTCCTTATCACTGCTATTACCTGAGAATCCAAGAACATCACAGGGTCAAAGAGCATCTCTAAGCTACAGACATGATCTTTCAAGGGAGTGCAACCCCTTCTAGACTAAGTCCCCAAGCTGGAGTTTCTACCAACCAACAGCACCTCCTTCTTGTCTGGATTAGATTTTGTTCACCCTTATCCAGTCCATTATCGAACCCAGGGAATGTTCAAAGGCATCAACTGGTTCCTTGGTATTAGGTGGCAAGGAGCAATAGAGCTGAGTGTCATCAGCATATTGGTAACACCTTAATCCAAAGCTTTTAATGACCTGTCCCAGTGGCTTTATGTAAATATTAAATGACATAGGGGACAAGTTAGAAACTTATGGAAGAGCGCAGGCAAAAGGCTGTGCTGTCAAACACTACAAATGTTTGACAACACAGAATGGGCAGCCACCTTTTGGACATGACCCAACAGGACCAGAACCGCTGCACTATAGTGCCCCCAAGGCCCAACCCAGCAAGAGGATTCAGAAAGCTACCATGGTCAGTGTTGGACTGGGAGCCCAGAGATCCGGGTTCTAGTCCCCACTCGGCCATGGAAGCTCACTGGGTGACTTTGGGCCAGTCACAGACTCTCAGCCCAACCTACCTCACAGGGTTGTTGTTGTGAGGATAAAAGGGAGAGGAGGAGGATCATGTAAGCCGCCTTGGGTTCCTTGCAAGAGGAAAAAAGGCGGGATATAAATGCAATAAATAAATAAAATCAAAAACTGCCAAAAAGTCCAAGAAAACTAATAGGACTATATTTCCCCCATCAAGTTCCCAGCATAGGTCATCAACCAAGTTGACCAACGCAGTCTGAGAGCCATATCCTAGCCAGAAGCCCCATTGAAATGGGTCCAAATAATCACAAATATCCAGATGTGTGTGGAGTTGTGAGGCCACCGCCATTTCCATCACTCCTTGGGCCAGTCTCAATGTGCCATTTTTGGCTATCTTTTGCTAAATATACTGGTCAAAGGAAGGCTTTTTTAAAGTAAAGGTCTTATTCCTGCCTCCATTAAGAAAGAGGGCATTATTGCATAACTAATCAAAACAAAACTTGCTTAGGACATTCTTCCAATGTGTGGAGCGCTGCATTTGAAGCCATTAAAACTTCACTGCTGAGTAAAGCAGTTCATTTTTCTCATTCAATATTAGGCCATTTATTTACATCTCTTTCTATTGCCAAATTTAGATGATGTGGATGCTACTGCAAATGCAACAGATCATGGTTAAATGTATATTATATATGGGTGAAACAAGTACAATAAAGTCTGCTATTAATGCATGATAACACATTTAAAAGAAAATGCAAAAAAGAACTTCATTTTAAATAAAGTGCAAGAAAAATAAGGGCAACAACAAATCACTTTGGATGTGCGTATATCAAACCCATGGTTTAGCTTATTAGACAGGCCTCCTATATCTCCTATATATATCTCCTATTAGACAGGCAGAGATAAAAATGATATAAGCAGAAAACATCAAAATATGGATGCTAAATTTAAGTTCAGGGGGCGTTCTTCTAGATTGCTGAAGGAACTTGTGTTGTTTTTACAAAAATATTGGAATCTGTTGAAATTTAATAAAGGCCTGAAAGCTTATATTCATACAAAACACAAATATAGCACAGTAAGATGTTAGCAACTTTTTAGAGATGAAAAACAAGGAGGATGAAATTCTTACTGATCTGAACAAAATGTAATGAGCTTTCGAAATACCTGGTTCTTTATAGATTACACAATTGCCATGAATGTAAGCTTCGTGACATTGTAGTCATGCAAACAATAATCAAAAGAAAATTAAATTTCTCGAAGTGTGCTTCCTTTCTGAGTGAAGCTGATATTGGTAAACAATATTTTTCTAAATTTGGCGTACACAATTATTTATATTTTATAAAGGGTGAGGATGTTTGGATTTTGGTAATGCATAAATTATCTATTTGTAACCCTTTGGGGATGTGTGGATAATGTCACAAAGTTTAGTCACTAAGTAGCCCTGGACTTAGTTGTAGCTGGGTGGAGTTTCCTTTGTCTGTTCTATTCTTGATAAATAGAAACTATGTTCTTGACTAGCTTTCTGATTAGTGTGTCCTTAAGCCTGGGATCTCAAATGTGACACTGTGACAATGTGACACCAGATGTGGTGTCACATCTGACACCAATGTGCCCCACAGACACGTCTTTTGGTGCCCACCAGGCTCCCTGCCCTTAGAATCATAGAATCTGCACCTAGGAAAAAGAAACCAAATGCCCTGTTACAAGATGGGGGATACTTTTACATAATTGTTGATCTACAACAATTCCAAGATACTTTTTGCTTGTAGTATTGTTGAGCCAAGTACCCCCATCTTGTAACTGTTTTTTTTCCCCTAGGTGCAGAACTTGGCATTTATCCCTATTAAATTTCATTCTGTTGTTTTCTGCCCAGTGTTCCAGGTCAATCAAGACCACTTTGAATTTTGTTTCTGTCTTCCAGGGTATTAGGTATCCCACCCAATTTTGTGTCATCTGCAAATTTGATCAGCATTCCCTGCACCACCTCCTCCAAGTCATTAATAAAAATATTCATGAGCACCCGGCCCAGGACTGAGCTCTGCAGTATCCCACTCATTACCTCTCCCCAGTTTGAGAAGATCCCATGGATAAGCACTCTTTGAGTCTGATTCTGTAGCCAACTATGGATCCACCTGATAGCTGTTTCATCTAGCCCACTTTGAGCTACTTTGCTAATCAAGATATCATGGGGCACTCTGTTGAAAGCTTTGCTGAAGTCGAGGTATATTATGTCCATAGCATTCTCACAGTCTACAAGGGAGTTTTGTTGTTCAGTCGTTAAGTCGTGTCCGACTCTTCATGACACCATGGGCCATAGCACGCCGGGCTTTCCTGTCCTCCACTCTCTCCCGGAGTGTGTTCAAGTTCATACAAGGGAGGTTACCTGATCAAAAAATGAGATCGTATTAGTCTGGCAGGATTTGTTCTTTTTGTAAAAAAAAATACTTTTTATTTTTGTCTTTATAAATGGAATAAACAGTACCAACAACCTAATCGGTAAGTACAGTTTCCCAACAATACAATATTCTCAGGAGGACACAGCAATAATGAAAAGGAGAAGAAAAGAAGAAATTTTTTTTTTTTAAAGGATTAAATTTAAACTCCAATACACACAGGCTTCAGATCCCATTCTACTTAAAAATTATGCCTATAACATTGGCAATATTACAATTCAATACAGCATAAATAACCTTACATTTCAATATCATATCATCAGTCTTATAGAAAGGAAGCAGGCCTACAATTCATTTCCAGTAACCATATATTGCCTTTATGTTAAAATATAATAGTAAAGCTTAACAATTTAACCAGCCAGAAATCTTACTAACCAATCTTATAGTAGTGATGATAATAATAATAATAAAAAGGAGATTAAAAAGGATAAATAATAATAATAATAATAATAATAATAACAAATCACTAGTACATTTTATAATGTTATATAATAATAAAGCTTAGAAGCAACCTTACAACAATCAGTAATACATTTTATACTAGATAAATAAATGAGTGGGCACATTTCTATACACCCTCAAACAGTGTATTTAAGTACAGTATCCATTTTAAAGAGAAAGGATTTAAAGAAAAAAGAAAAATGAGAGAAATGAGAGAAAGCAAACGGATATATGTATAAGCAGTTATCTCTGGCCTAGCCTGAATCATACAGACTAAACATAGCCACTTAACAAAACATGTTTGTAGATTCCAGTTCATGATGCTGGAACAGAAATCTCACGCATTTTTGCGTTTAGCCATGCCTCTGCCATTTCATGATTTAGGAACTTCTTCATCTGACTTTCAGAAACAATGCAAAATGTAGCAGAATATTTTAAGTGATATTGTAAGTTCATTTGTTTTGCCAGATTTTTCGCCTTGATGAATTGCCTTCTTTTATCAGCAACTACTTTGGTGTAATCCGGAAATAATATAACTTTATCTTGTTTCCAAAAAAGATTTCCGCCCCCTCTTGCCACACGCAGGATATAATTTTTTTGTGGAGATTCTTGCAAATTGGACTGTAATTGTATAACCAGTCCCTTTGGCGTTTGGCACACGGAATGCCTGCTCAATATCAAGTAAATAATCAAATGGCACAGGGATTATCTCATGCAAATGCTTATCTACAAAAGTAGACAAATTTACATCACTAGGCAAATCTTTAATACCAGTGATACGTACATTTGCTCTGCGTGTAAAAGCTTCCAGCTGGGAAATTCTGACAGAAAAATTGTTGAAAATAACTTGTGACGCAGTCTCTTTCACTGCCACCTGATCTTGCAGCTCGTTAACCTTCACCTCCATTTTTTGCCAAGAAGTGTTAATTAAATCCACAGCCCCTTGCAGAGCAGTGATGGAATTTTGAATTGTATCGAACCTCTTAGCTTGCTCAGCAAGTTGCGAAGATAAGGTTTTTATCAGAGTAAGTAACTCTGCTGTATCTTTGGTTCTTGGAGCCTTTGCCAAAGGAGGTGGTGGGTAGGGGTAGGTGGAGATACAGTTCCCTTATTTCTCCTTGCTGTAGCCCTTTCTCTTCAAACAGATCTTGCAGGTCCTCAAATATCCTCAATTATTGTTAATATTTCTTAAACCATTCCTCAGATGTTGTTGGTATTTCTTAATCCATATATTGCAATGGAGCATGTCAGCCCTGATTTCTCCTAATTAGATAGGAATTTCAAAACAACTTTTTGTGATGATTAAGCTTTGGGAGGCTAGTCTCGGAATCCAGCCTCCCTGCTGCTTTACCGTGAGGACTTTTCTTCCAAGACTTCATCCAGATGCTGCCTTTAAATTCCAGGGGAGAGATAAGGTTTATCAACCTTTTCAAAAGCTGTTTAAGATAGCGTCCTGCAGAGACTCCGTGGAATGCTGCCAGGGCGACATTGGCTCCTGGCAGGTTTTGTTCTTGACAAATCCATGTTGGCTTTGAGTAATCACTGCATTGTTTTCAAGGTGCTTACAGACTGATTGCTCTATAATCTGCTCCAAATTTTCCCAGGGATTGTTGTCAGACTAGGGATGTACGAAAGTCACTTACCTTTCCGCGGATTATGTTTATGGGGGGGGAGACATTCCGTCCCTCCCCCCGGAATCCTCGACCAGGGGGGGAGGTGATCCGTTCTTCCCCCCTGGAATCCTCGAACGGCCGGCTGTGCTCCACGGAGGCTCCGCGGAGCAGCTGGCCAGGCCCAGGCCAGAGCTGTCCGCAGCCGGATTTCCAGCCGTGGAGGGCTCTGGGTAAAACACACACAAAAACCCGCGTATGCAAATGGTGGCGGCTATGGCTGCCGCCATTTGCATTCCTTATTTTTGGCCATCTTAGTCTACGTAAATATTTATGTAGACTAAGATGTCCAAAAATAAGGAATGAAAATGGCGGTGGCTGTAGCCGCCGCCATTTGTGTATGGGTTTTTTTTTTTTAACCCAGCCATGATAGGCTATGTAAATCTTTATATAGCCTATCATGTCTCTGTAAAAAGACAAACAAAGAAACAAAGCTCCAGACTGCAAATGGCGGCGGCAGCAGCCAGTCGGAAGACCAGCCGCCGCCGCCCGCCATCCGGAACATCCGCCCCAGGTAAGTCTTGTCCCAGGGGGGATCCACGGGGGGGGGGGGGGCTGGCAGGCCATTCTGCCACAGATTTCGGGGGGCCAAATGTGCTGGCATTCGGCCTCACCGAGATCCATGGCGGAATTCTCTCACATCCCTATGTCAGACTGACTGGTTCGTAGTTCTCAGGTTCCTCCTTTTTGCCCTTTTTGAACATAGGGACAACATTAGCCCTCCTCCAGTCATCTGGCACTTCACCCGTCCTCAATGATTTCTCAAAGATAATAGACAGTGGTTCTGAGAGTTCTTCTGCCAGTTCCTTTATTACTCTAGGATGCAGCTCATCTGGCCCTGGAAATTTGAATTCATTCAAAGTAATTAGGTGAGCCAAAGTAGGAATTGAGCACTTCTACCTTTTCTTTGTCATCTGTTATCATTTTGCCATACTTATTTAATAGCTGAAGCACCAATTTCTGACCTCTGTCTTTTACTTTGCACATATCTGAAGAAAGCCTTTTTGTTGCTTTTAGCATCCCTTTTTAGCATCCCTCGCTAGGGATGGACGAAAGTCACTTACCTGATCCCGAAGCTTGCTTCGCGGTGGGGGGGAGGCGCTCCATCCTTCCCCCCGAAATTCTGGGGGGGGGGGAGGCGCCTCGTCCCTCCCCGCCGAAATTCTGGCCGGGGGGGAAGTGCCCCATCCCGCCCCGCCGAAATTCTGGCCGGGGGGGAGCGCCCCGTCTCTCCGGCCGCGAAACCTCTTCTCCTGCCGGGACGCAAACGGCGGCGGCTATAGCTGCCGCCGTTTGCGTCCCTGGCCTGCAGTCAGCCGTGATAGGCTACGTAAATGTTTACGTAGCCTATCACGGCTGACTTTGGGGGGCGGGGAAGCGCGTACGCAAATGGCGGCGCCCATTTGCATTGCCCTTATTTTCGCCATAGTCTACGTAAATGTTTATGTAGACTACCCATGCCAAAATAAGGAATGCAAATGGCGGCGCCCATGGGCGCCGCCATTTGCGTACGCGCTTCCCCCCCCAAAGTCAGCTGTGATAGGCTACATAAACATTTACGTAGCCTATCACGGTGTTTTTTGAAAATCTAGCCGTGATAGGCTATGTAAATCTTTACGTAGCCTATCACGTTTGTTGTTGTTGTTGTTTTTACTTGGAAATGGCGGTGGCGGCCGCCGGTCGGAAGACCGGCCGCTGCCGCCGAACTGCTACTGGGAGCCGCCGCCGCCAGGGACATTCGCTCAAGGTAAGTCCCATCCCAGGGGGTGGCGGGGGGGTGGCAGACCGTTTCTCCACCAATTCCGGGGGGCCGATTGCGTTGTCATTCGGCCTCCTGGAGATTCGTGGAGAAATTCCCTGACATCCCTATGACCCTCGCTAACCAGGTCGTTCTCAGCTTTAGTCTTCCTGACGCCATCCCTGCAATTCTGTGCTACCTGCCTACACTCTTCCTTTGTATCTTGGCCTTCCTTCCACTTCCTATATGTGTGCTTTTTTGTTTTCAGGCCATCTCTAAGCTTTTTGTGAAGCCACATTGGCTTTTTCTGTTGTCTTCCACCTTGTTTTCTTGTTGGAATCATTTGTAACTGTGCCTTTAGAATTCCCTTTTTTAAAAAAATCTGCCACCCATCTTGGACTCCTTTTCTCGTTAGAGTTGCTTGCCGTGGGACCTTATTTATCATTGTTCTGAGTTTATTAAAATTGGTTTTTCTAAAATCCAGGTTACGCATTTGGCTACACTCAGCTTTTGCTTCCTTTAGAACAAAGAACTCCAAGTATAACATGGTCACTTTCCCCGAGAGTTCCCGTAACTGAAGTACGACATGGTCGCTTTCCCCCAGAGTTCCTGTAACTGCTACTTTATCCACTAAGTCATCTCTGTTGGTTAGGATCAAGTCAAGGATAGCTGGTCCTCTAGTTCCTTCCTCTACTTTCTGTAGGAGGAAGTTATCAGCAACACAAGTCAGGAATTTCTTGGAGGGGCCATGTTTTGTAGAATTTGTCTCCCAAGAAATATTGGGGAATTGAAGTCCCCCATTACTACTACATCATGCTTCCTTGAAACATTGGCTGTTTGCTTTTCAAAAGTTTCATCCTCGTCTTCTCCTTGATTGGGTGGCCGGTAGTAGACTCCGACCACCAGGTTCCTTTTATTCCTTGCTCCATTTATTTTAACCCAGTTGCTCTTGATGGGGCTACCAAGCTCATTCTCCTGTATTTCTGTGCAGAGATATGTATTTTTAACCTATAGTGCAACTCCACCTCCCTTTCTGTTCCTCCTGTTCTTTTTGAACAAGTTATATCCTTCAGTTGCTGTATTCTAGTTATGGCAGTCATCCCACCAAGTCTCATTTACACCTATCAAGTCATAATTTCCCTCCTGTAATAAGAGTTCAAGTTTGTTCTGTTTGTTTCCCATACTCTGGGCATTAGTATATAGATATCGAAGACCATGTGCTTTATAGTCTGGCTTTCTTCTTACATGTTTGTGAAGACTATTATTGGGTACTACTAGAGCTCTTCTCTCCGTTGCAGTGCAGGAGCCTTCATCCACTGTTACCCCCAATTTTACTTCTCCCTTCCTCGTAGGATTCCGTTTAAAGCCCTTCTGATGAAGTTCTTTGGTCAAACACATTCTTCCCAGCCTTTGTGATGCAACACATCCCTTGGCAACAATCCATCTTCCAGGAAATATAGCCCGTGGTACCAGAATCCAAATATCTCACGCCAGCACCACCTTCGTAGCCAGTCATTCACCCGAAGTATTTTTCGTTTCCTTTCTATCCCTCTTCTAACTACCAGAAGGATAGATGAGAAAACTATTTGGGACCCAAAGTTCTTGAGTTTCCTTCCCAAAGCTTCAAAGTCTGACGTGATCTCTTCGTAGCTCCACTTGGCGGTATCATATCCCACATGGATGAGAAGAAAGGGATACCTGTCAGTAGGGATGTACGAAACACTTAGCTGGCTCTGTTCCGGGGTATCTGCGGTGGGGGGGAGGTGCTCTGTCCCGCCCCCTGGAATCCTCCCTGGCTGGCTCCACTCCGCGGCGACTCTGTGGAGCTGCTGGCTGGGGCTAGCCACAGCCAGAATTCTGGCTGCTGCGGGCTGCTGTGGCTGCAAATGGCGGCTGCTATGCCGGCCGCCCTTTGTGTGGCTGCCAAGCCATGATAGGCTACATAAGTATTTACGTAGCCTATCATGACTAGGGATGTACGAATCCCTTACCTGGCTCCGTGCAGATTTACGTAGCTTATCACATCGTGTTTTTTTTTTAAAAAACCCAGCCATGATAGGCGACGTAAATCTTTACGTAGCCTATCAAGTCTTTTTTTTTTTTTTAACAAGACTGGAAATGGCGGCGGTGGCAGCCGGTCGGAAGACCAACCGCCACAGCCGCTGCCACAGCAGGTAAGTCTCATCCTGGGGGGATCTGTGGGGTGGCGGGGGGGTGGCAGGCCATTCCGCCATGGAGTTCAGGGGGCCGAATGCACTGGCATTCGGCCTCACCGAGATCTGTGGCAGAATTCTCTGACATCCCTAGTGTAGGCAACCCTTCAGTCACGTCTCTAATCCATACTCCCAGGAGACAGCACACCTGGGAAGTCCATGGGTCTTTGTGACATACTTTGGTTTCGATCCCATGCAGCAAGAAGACTCCAACTACTACTCCTCTTCTTGTTGTTGTAGGCTTTGGTTTCATTGCCTCCGCTTGACTGACCTTCAACCTCTTGCTCGCTGTCATGCAGGTTCCCCTGTAATAGGAATGTACGAATCCCCTTATCTGGGCTCCGCGGGGGGCAAGGCGATCATTTCCTCCCCCCCCCCGGAATCCTTCCTGGCTGGTTCCGCTCTGTGGTGAGTCCATGGAGCCACCAGCTAGCTCCGTTCCACAAGTGATGCAGCCGCCACTGTCATACTGTATCGCTACAGATGAGAAACAGCAAGTGATCCGGACGCAAATGGCGTCCGCCACGCCATTTGCATCCCTGTTTCTTCTTGCGATAGGCCACATATCTGTATTTATGTAGCTATTTACGTAGCCTGTCGAATGAAAAAATGTCCCTGTTTACGTATAGGCTACGTAAATAGCTACATAAATACAGACCCATAGCCTATCGCAAGAAGAAACAGGGATGCAAATGGCATGGCGGATGCCATTTGTGTCCGGATCACTTCCTGTTTCTCAACTGCATTGATACAGACGGCAATGGCAGCCGTATCACTTGTGGAATGGAGCCGCCGGCGAGGAGGATTCGGCTCCGCAACTCTCAGGAGCGCCCTAGCTGCCTCTTGCAGTCCCCTCCAATAGCCAACTCAGAACACAGACGACGAGGATTCTTTCCAAGGCTTTATTCCTTTATTACTTTATGACTCTTTCAGATACTAATCACTAGCGACTAAGCAAGGAACAGCACTGCGGAAAGATAGCAGAGTAGCCTAAGCTCCAGGTAAGGCAGTTGGTCCCGTTTGAAGGGGAACCACGGGAAGACTCTGAACTTATGGGCTGTGGAGAGATCCTCCCTCTTTCCCTTGGATCCTCAGGATGCGACCGTTGTTTGAGTGCCAAACGAGCGCTACGCCTCCTTTCGGTGCCCTCCATCTGTCTTCGCTCTCTGTGCCGAGCGTCCAGAAAGCCCCCCTCCAGCGCTTTCTCACTGCCAGGGTCACTATCTATCCCAGGAATGCTGGCAGGAGGAATCTCTGCCAGCTACTGTGCTTGTGAGAGATGAGTGAACTCCTCTCCTACGGATTGCTGTTCTTCCTCAGAATCAGAACTGCTCTGGGGCTCTATGGGCTCAGTTTCCACCCTGACATCGATGATCCGGTAGGAGGTGGAAGTGAGTTCCAGGGAATTCGGGCTCATTGGAGTCCATGGTGGAATTCTCCACCATCCCTGCCCTGTAATTCTTCCTCTGCAGGCTGTCCTCCAGTCTCAGCCTCAAGTACCTGAAAACGGTTCCATAGTTCCACTGCTTCCACTGGTGTAGAGTGGCTTTTAGTTCTTCTGCTCCTAACTGTCACCCTTTTCCAAGGAGTATCCTCTACTACATTTTTCCTCATCTCAGCATTTTCCTCTTCTGCCTCAGCTTGCTTTTGTTCCTCTAGCTTCTTTTCTTCACTTTGCTGCTGTAGTTCCACCATTCTGTCCAAGAACTCTTTGTCTTCTCTTATTCTCTGGAGGGTCGCCTCTTGCTGCTCCAGTCCTCCTAATTTTTCTTCTAACAGCTTGTTGCACGTGTAGGCCATGTTGATCTCAGGCAAGAGAACAAACATTGCACAGACCTTGCAGGTCACCACCACTGGAGAGTCTTTTCCTTCCATAGTCTCTATTCCCATTTTGTTTCTAGCTTTCTGATTGTACTGGAATAGCCTCTGCTTTGTCCTCTATTCACTGGAGGTTAAAAACAGAGTCCTGATGGTATGGAAGTGTGTGTTACAAGAAAAATAATAAATAAATAAATAAATAAATAATCCTTCCTGGTTTTTATTTTGTATCTTTCTTTTAAAATTACACTTAAAAATAAAAGCTGGCAGGCTAGCATTTTGCGAAGTGAAATTCTGCTGTCCAGTGCAATTTGGGTTTATTTGGGTTCAAAAAAAATTATCTGTGTTTTGGAGCTCAGACCCCACCTCCGCCTTGTATTAAGCTCTTGCCCAAGTTATTTCTTTTAGGGAGCATTCCTATGGCCACTAGACACTGTCTAGAGGGCCACAGGATATGCTTTTTTCCAGGAACTGACTTCCTGTTAGTCCAAGCCCGTGGTCCAAGGTCGGATTCCCCGAAAACTGACCTCCCCCCTCGTCTGTGCTGCCCCAGAGGCAGTGTGGAGAAGCCCCATCTCCGTGCTTGTAAGAGGAGTGCAGAGCGACTGAAAAGGGGTAGGGCTGGGGGGCGTTCTGGGGTGGGGAGAGAGGAGCTGTGCATATGACACATCTAATGTGTTGTACGACAGCTTCCTCTCCTGGTTGGCCCCTCCACCGCTAGACAGCTGAAAAAGTCTGTCTAGCAAAAAATAGCAAAGCAGGAGAGGCATGGAGGGAATGATCCACTCTGTGCCTCTCCTGCCTTGTTTTGGATAGGTGGCCGCCTCCAAGTTCGGAGGCAGCTGTCCATCTAGTTAGGATTATGCCCTTGGTCTCACCAGTTTGATTTCTGGGGAATGAGAATTCTGTGACTGGCCATGCCCATCAGAGCAGCCATTTTATGAATGGCCAGCCAACCTATGGCAGCCAGTTTGTGAGAACACCCACAGCACTCTCAAAATTCCAGATGTGCCCAAAGCCCAAAAGTTTAGAGTCCCTGCTTTAAGCTTTCTATGGATGGGTGGGGGAGGGAGAACTGAATAGTCATATGAATAATATTCATTTTTTTGTTTGTAAGCCCACTTCCTTAAAAAAAAATCAATAATTATAACTTAAAATTGAATTTCATCTGCATTCTATACAAATGCATGGACTATTGCATGTTTTGGAAATATTGCTAAAGTTGCAGAATTATTGTTAGCTTGGAATGAAGTAAGGGGAGGAGCAAGGTAGTGTATAACAATGAAAATTTGGTGTAATCCATTGGCCTGGCATCTGAAAAATGATAGCCATCTGATAGCCATCATGGCTAATTTTACTAGGCTATCTGTAATGAGTAGCTTTCACTGAAAAAACACCTTTATGTGTAAAAATAGAAGTAGCTGAACATACATAATACTTGCCTAGGGCTATAAGTTCGACACCTTTTGCCCAGTTAGGACTCCAGAGAGATTAAAACGACCATAAAAATCTGTAATGTATTGAAATAATTCTTAGGAACATCACAGAAAAGGTGCAGAACACAAAGTGTAAAATCTGTAAGTCAGGCATGTTTTTTGATAAATTGTTCAGAGAGGCCGAGGCATAGCCTGTCTTTAGCATATTATACATATTTTCCTAATTTTGACTGTTATCACACACCGATCAATGGTTGGTCATAATGCTATGGAGGTAACATTCCTAGTGTATAACAACAGACCCCACACTCACACATTTATCAGAACAGTTTGTTCCAAATACAGTATGCCTCTGTATGCCAGTTTCTGAGGAATATGAGTGGCAGTATGCAATTGTATTCATGACCTGTTGTGGGCTTCCTACAACACTTTTACAAGGGACATAGGCTATCAATAAAAGGCTGCCTTGTTTATTCACTTCAGAGATCAACCCTTCTGGCCCATGGACTAGTAGGGAAATGCTTCCTACTAGTCCAGATGGGCTTCTATCTGCCCCAGCTCTTATACTATGATTTCTAATTTTAAATTACATTTTTTTTTTAGGAGAAAAATCTTTGACCAGAAGAGACCAGATAGGCTTCTTTCAGTTATCCAGGCCTCCTGTTTTGACTACTGCAATGTGTTGTAGATTTACGGGCAGAAACTTTCATTAGTCCAAAACTGAACTTCAAGATTGTTAACTGGGACTAATGACTTGATCATATTACTCCAGCGCTTTCTCGCCTACACTGGTTTCCAGCCCATTTCCAAGCCCAGTTCAAAGTGCTGTTTGTGACTTTAAAGCCCTTAAGGGCTTCAGGTTGCCTGAAGGACCACTATCTCCCGTACATAAGTACGTATCCCAACCTTGATATCCTTCTCATAGTACCTTCTCCAGGTTCTCCTGCCAATTTGTTTCATTTTCTAGAATGTATGCATTTTTCTCAAGCACAAGTTTGTGCTATCCTGTTTCCACATCAACCGGCAAATGTTTTTTAAAGGGCTGCATAAAAAATTGTACATGCTTTTATATGCATTTTCCTACTATATACATTATTGTAAGCAATTTCCCCTAATATATGCCTTTTTGTACACTATTTCTGCTAAAGTATGCATTTTTATACAGCTTTGGATTGGAGAGCTGCATTGTAAAATTCAGAGAAGTACAAAACCAAAGGATAACTGTTCGTGTTTTAGTTCAAGAAGTGCGAATTAGGTCAGTTTGTATTAAAGTGTGAACCAAATGATTGTTTCCCCCATCCCTAGTGAGGTGCAGAGGCTGAGTACTGGTGATAGTGTATGGTAGCATCCTGCACATGAAATGCTTTCCTCAGAGATGCTTGTGTGCTGCCTATTTTGTTAGTTTTTTTGTGCAAAGTGAAGATATTTTTATTTTCCCATACCTTTAAAACCTCTGAAACATGTAAACGATTTCTTTGTGTTAGGAGGGTTGATACATAATTTTTTTTAATTATCTGCGGCAGAAGTTCTTATGGTGCTGTTTTACTGTGTTTATGGTTGATATTATTGTAAGCTGCCCAGAAGACTCTGTTATTTAGTGCAATATTCAGTGAATAAATAAATACTTCATCCAGTGGGGGTGGGGGCCTCACAGCTCTTTAAAATGGACCTGAAATGACCAAAGCTATGCAGTTCTTAAGGTATTTAGTGAAGTTTCCTTTCCAGAAGTGTCATGGCTCTTGTCCTTTTGACTTTATACCATCAATAATGCTGCAGACGATTAAAAAAAACCTTCATTTTTTCTGACACACCACATCAGTATGCTTCTTCCGTTCCGATGCACGTGAGACCTGAAGGCAGTTTAATAGTATTCTTTTCCTATCCGAAGTCTAGGCAGTTTCAGAGTCTTCTGTGGGCAAACTACTT
Organism: Heloderma suspectum; assembly: GCF_057233095.1. Lineage (NCBI taxonomy): Eukaryota > Metazoa > Chordata > Lepidosauria > Squamata > Helodermatidae > Heloderma > Heloderma suspectum. Next base: position 293,858,809 of record NC_139459.1, on the reverse strand, counting down.
ATATGCAGCCCTGCTTCACTTAGTTTAAATGTAACAAGTAAATGACTACAGAATGAACCTTACAATAAACAAAGGGAAATGTTGATGGACTAGTTAACTGCAAACTTTCATTAGTGATAATGATCTAGCATAGAGCAATAACAGTAGATGCACCTCACAAGGAAAAGCTAGAGCAGGGAAACTGAGATTACAGCAGAGAGTTTGACCCTCTATACTGTCTTGCCTAGTCAAATGTTGGCAAATAAGACTTAATTTGTATTGGGATTAGGTGTCAAAGGGTCCTGGGCTTTCACAGTTAATCTTACAAGATCTTTTATCGATTATTGGGGGAAAGGTCAAAAATATGAAGTTATTGCTCTTATTATAGCTTTCCGTTAAGATATTTAATGTAAAAATTCAAGCACTGTAGGTGACTACTTTGATTTCTCTAAGGTGAAAAAGTATTGTATTGGAGATCTCTTCAGGTAACCGACAGTTGTCAGGTGGAGAATTCTAAATTCATTTAGAATTGGTTCTGACTAAAAGTGTTTTATTTTAAAAACAACAACAACAACAACCCTGATAGAGTGAGGTGGTACAAATAGCAGGAAAACTATCTCCCTGCCTCCTCTTAATAAAAAGAGAAGGTTGATCATGACTGAAGCAAGTTCACACATTTATAATGCTTACAAATGAAAACTTAACTTTGGCACTGGATGTAATGAAAGCTATAATGTATAGCAGAAAGACACTTATAATATTGGTATTGTCTGACTCAGTTGAGATTTATGAACTTGGTACCTTAACATTTTTTTCTCTATGATCCAGTGAATGTTGGCGATTTGATCTCTAGTTCCCCTGCCTCTTCGAAACCCAGCTTGTACTTCCGGTAGTTCTCAGTTCGCATACTGCTGAAGCCTAGCTTGTAGGATTTTGACCATCACCTTGCTGGCATGTGAAATGAGTGCAATTGTGCGGTAGTTTGAACACTCTTTGGCCTTGCACTTCTTTGGAATTGGAATGTAAACTGACCTTTTCCAGTCTTGTGGCCACTGTTGAGTGTTCCAAATTTGTTGGCATATTGAGTGCAGCACTTTAACAGCATAATCTTTTAGGATTTTAAATAGCTCAGCTGGAATACTGTCTACTCCACTAGCTTTGTTGTTGCTAATGCTTCCTAAGGCCCACTTGACTTCACTCTCGAGGATGTCCAGCTCAAGTTCAGTGACCACACTATCATGGCTATCAGGGACATTCAGCTCTTTCCTGTATAGTTCTTCTGTGTATTCTTTCCACCTCTTCTTAATCTCATCTGCTTCTGTTAGGTCCCTGCCTTCTTTGTCCTTTATCATGCCTGTCTTTGCACAAAACATTCCCCTGAGATCTCCAATTTTCTTGAAGAGATCTCTAGTCTTTCCCATTCTCTTGTCTTGGTTTCTTTTGTTGTTGTTTATTCAGTCAGTCACTTCCGACTCTTTGTGACTTCATGGACCAGCCCATGCCAGAGCTTCCTGTCGGCTGTCGCCACCCCCAGCTCCCCCAGGGTCGAGTCTGTCACCTCCAGAATATCATCCATCCATCTTGCCCTTGGTCGGCCCCTCTTCCTTTTGCCTTCCACTTTCCCTAGCATCAGCATCTTCTCCAGGGTATCCTGTCTTCTCATTATGTGGCCAAAGTACTTCAGTTTTGCTTTTAATATCATTCCCTCAAGTGAACAGTCTGGCTTTATTTCCTGGAGTATGGACTGGTTTGATCTTCTTGCAGTCCAAGGCACTCTCAGAATTTTCCTCCAGCACCACAGTTCAAAAGCATCTATCTTCCTTCGCTCAGCCTTGAGCCTTCCTTATGGTCCAGCTCTCGCAGCCATAGGTTACTACAAGGAATGTTGTTGTTCAGTTGTTCAGTCATGTCCGACTCTTCGTGACCCCATGGACCACAGCACGCCAAGCCTTCCTTTCCTGCGCTCTCTCCTGGAGCATGCTCAAGTCCATATTCATTGCATCAGTGATGCTATCTAGCCATCTCATCCTCTGCCGTCCCCTTCTCCTTTTGCCTTCAGTCTTTCCCAGCATCAGGGTCTTTTCCATAGAGTTTTCGCATTAGGTGGCCAAAATATTTCAGCTTCAGTATCTGTCCTTCCAGTGAGCACTCAGGGTTGATTTCCTTTAGGATGGACTGATTTGACCTCCTTGCAGTCCAGGGGACTCGTAAGAGTCTTTTCCAGCACCACTGTTCGAAAGCATCAATTCTTCGGCACTCAGCCTTCCTTATAGTCCAGCTCTCACAGCCATACGTTACTACTGGGAAAACCATAGCTTTGATTATGCAGACCTTTGTCGGCAAGGTGATGTCTCTGCTTCTTACTATGCTGTCTAGGTTTGCCATAACTTTCCTCCCAAGGCGGACCTTTGTTGTCAGTGTGATGTCTCTACTCTTAACTATTTTATCAAGATTTGTCATTGCTGTCCTCCCAAGGAGTATACGTCTTCTGATTTCCTGGCTGCAGTCAGCATCTGCAGTAATCTTTGCGCCTAGAAAGACAAAGTCTGTCACTGCCTCCACGTTTTCTCCTTCTATTTGCCAGTTATCAATCAAGCTGGTTGCCATAATCTTGGTTTTTTTGAGGCTTAACTGCAACCCAGCTTTTGCACTTTCTTTGTTCACCTTCGTCATGAGGTTCCTCAGCTCCTCCTCGCTTTCAGCCATCAAAGTGGTATCCTCTGCATATCTGAGATTGTTAATGTTTTCTTCCAGCGATTTGAAGTCCAGCCTTGGCTTCATCAAGCACAGCATGTCGCATGATGTGTTCTGCGTACAGGTTGAATAGGTAGGGTGAGAGTATACAACCCTGCCATACTCCTTTCCCAATCTTAAACCAGTCCATTGTTCTGTGGTCTGTTCTTACTGTTGCTACTTGGTCGTTATACAGATTCCTCAGGAGGCAGACAAGATGACTTGGTATCCCCATACCATCAAGAACTTGCCATAATTTGCTATGATCCACACAGTCAAAGGCTTTAGAATAGTCAATAAAACAGAAATAGATGTTTTTCTGAAACTCCCTGGCTTTCTCCATTATCCAGCGGAGATTGGCAATTTGGTCTCTAGTTCCTCTGACTTTTCTAAACCCAGCTTGTACATCTGCCAATTCTTGTTCCATGAATTGCTGGAGCTTACCTTGCGAGATCTTGAACATTACTTTACTGGCATGTGAAATAGGTGCCACTGTTCGATAGTTTGAACATTCTTTGGTGCTCCCCTTTTTTTTGTTTTTGTTTCTAGCAATGTCAATATTGTAGCTATTATCCTGGCGTGATGGCAATATTCTTTGGAATCTTCATTATCTTTGACAGATGTCAGTACATCATATCTTTCAAAATTATAAAAAGCCATGTTAACAACCAATGATAACTTAACTTTGCATAATATTCAAAATGTTAAATATTCTGGGCACAGTCCAGGCAAATGTAAGTACAAGTACATAGGAGACAGCTTGAATTCAGATGGAGGAAAACTCCCAGCAGATGTAATCGACCATTGGTGAGTGCCTATACTCAAGCATATTCAGGAACAGTGAAGGCAGCAAATAAACAATATATCTATGCCTATATTGAGTCCTCTGTGTGCTGCTCAGATGAGCTTTTCAGGGTTGTCTGGGGGCTTATTTCATGCTGGCCCTGTGGACCCTGTGGAATCAACAAAGGCTCACTGTGATATGTTTGCAAGGCACTTCCAAGATAAAATCTCTTTTTATACGTGACATATATGTGCATCTGGAAAAGACCACATCCTTTTAACGTGGACATAGTATGTCAGGCAAAATACCATGTTTGAGTATTATGAAGGTGTTGCCTGACTGACACTGAAACATGTTTCAGACTGACACTGAAACATTATAGTGAAATATATTTGAAGAAATTAAGGAGGTTGGCAAATAGTTAAATACAGGACTTGGAAAATACTGCAAAACCAATCAGTTCAATATGCACTTCCTACTGGCAGTTTTCAACTAATGGGTAAACTACCGTAGTATGGCATACTGATGTTGCTGTGGAAATTGTAAATAAATGGGGAAATTGTGCTTCAGAAAGAGTATATTCATGACAATTTAGCAGAATGACCATTGGTAAGATATATTTAATATAGCTTTTTGTTGTTTTCAATACTATAACATTCTTTTCTAGTCTGAAAATCCATTTGTTCTTCCATGCTGAGCAACCCACAATTCAAACTGATTTAACTGAGTGGCAAGATAGAAAATGTTATATCTTTTAATTGATCTACTTTAACTTTTTGTGATATGCTATAGTGCACTTGAAATATGGGCATAGTAGGCTAAGCCAATGCAAAATCTAAGATTGATTGGGTAACTTTTTTTCCTGGGTCTCAATGAATTGCTACATTGTGAGCCTTTAAAAAAAATATTAAAATGGAGTTCTAGTGATGGAATCCCCACTGCCAATTATTCAAATGTTTGGATACTTTGAACTTGCTTTTGTAGAGCTAATTTGTACATTCCCTTTTGTGTTATTGTTGCTGCGACAATGCTACTCCCCCATGGCTCCTATACCTGGCAACATACAGCTTGTATCACATGGGTATTTTACATGCTAACATTCCTCATCTATTGATGATCTGGCTTGCACATGATACAAATGTTCCTAATTACTGGTGCAGCATTGAGCCAGCCACTGAAGAACAGATTTGCAACCCATTGTCAGGGAGTTAACAAATGGATTCGATTCCAGATTTGCAAGTGATTGTCAGATGTAGTTCCTAAATCAAATGAAATTTGTTTCTTTTTAGGGGAGGTGGAGACAAGATGCAGAATCACACAGGCCTGATGTCTTGGTTTAAACAGCTGAATATAATTGGCATTGCTGTTCAGAGATGCAGACCTCCAAAAGCCATTTGGGATGAAGTCTCTTAGCAAAAACAAGCTCAGGCTTGTTTTCGAAAATTCTGTAATCACATCAACAAAACATGTCTGACTCCAAGGAACCTATCTTTAGGGAGAAATTTCTTTTAATGGCAGATGGTGGAGGCAGTGTAGAGAGTGAAGTATTTTAAACTACATTTTAAATGGATACTGCCAAGGGAGGTAAATTATTAAATTTTAAATTTGATGAATTATTAAATTCTCATTGCAATCTAACATCACAAAAATATGGTCTTAATAGATGCTGTTTGAAATTAGGAAGGCTTTGTTCATGCAGTGGCCAAGCACTTTTACACTGGAATTAAATTCAGTACAAGGGTCATGGTAGAGATCCCAAAAGCGAGAAAAAACATTCCTAGAAATATTACAACGGCATGCATAGCAGTAATGAAAATGCCTAGTTGCCTTGCCAAAAGTCCTGTGAAGGCTTGAGTAATGTGCTTGTAGTCGTCTATAACAGCAATGGACAACATGTGGCCCTGCAGATGATGTTCGACTGCTGCTTCCATCAGCCCTCACCTATACTGGCTAAGATTGATAGGGGTTGTAGTCCAGCATCATCTCAAGGGCCACAAGTTGCCCACCCCAGCCTATAACTTGTTGAGGACTGAAATCTAAACACAAATTATTTTAATTCGATTGAAGTCAATGGGATATAAGCAAATAAACAGTGTTCAGAGTTACGGCTAGGGTGCCCTCCTTGAGCCTTCTCTGAAGACAATTCTGCTACAGTCTTTATGCAGTAGAAGACGGCAATAAAGCCAAAAGTTTAAATTTCAGTCTCTCATTAAAATATATATAGAAGAGCAATTTTCCTGCTTCTTGTCCAAGATTTCTCATTAATAAGAAAAAACAGTCCATTATCTTGTTCTTCTGTTTTGTTTAGAAAACAGTGTTTGCCCATTATTCCCATCAGTTTTGCTTATCCAAAAGGAGAGAATATTTTGCTCTGTGTTCAGGTCTGGCAGAGGGTGAGGTACTGTTTTTTAAGTATAGAAATAACTTATAGTGAAGGCTGGTGGCTCTGTTGTTAATGGGGCGGTGAATCCACTCCAAGTTTCAGTCAGAACTCTAAAGGAGCTATGCAAGGCACAAAGCACCATGGATAGCTCCATTAGAGTTCTGACTGGTTTTGACTGAAACCTGGAATGGGATCACTGCCCCACTGACATCAGAGCCACCAGCTTCCACTGGTAACTTGAATAACTTGAATAATACCAGTGAAAATATTTCCTACATTCCCATGAGTAGCAATTGCTCAGATGACAACTAATACTCTTATATGCTCTGTCTTCAGTCTGAGTAGCTGTAAAATGGTAATAGTTTGCCATTGTAAAAATCTTAGATAACACATGCTTTCCTTCCGTCAAAACAACAACAACAACCCAGGCAAGCTTTCCTTAAACCTGGCCAACTTTCTTTTGTGTTGTCACTAAAATTCACAGTTTAAACATGCAAGTGCTTGGGCACCACACTTTAAGAAGGATGCAGACAAACTGGAGAGGCTTCAGAGGAGGGCAACGAAGATGATCAGGGGACTGGAAGCAAAGCCCTATGAGAAGAGACTGAAAGAACTGGGTATGTTTAGCCTTGAGAAGAGAAGACTGAGGGGAGATATGATAGCACTCTTCAAGTACTTGAAAGGTTGTCACAGAGAGGAAGGCCACGATCTCTTCTCTATCATCCCAGAGTGCAGGACACGGAATAATGGGCTCAAGTGACAGGAAGCCAGACTCCAGCTGAATATCAGGAGAAACTTCCTGTCTGTTAGACCAATATGACAATGGAGCCAATGACCTAGGGAGGTAGTGGGCTCTCCCACACTGGAGGCATTCAAGATGAAGCTGGACAGCCATCTGTCAAGGATGCTTTGATTCCTGCACTGAACAGAGGGTTGGCCTCGTTGGTCTTATAGGCCCCTTCCAACCCTACTATTCTATGATTCTAAGTTTTCAAAATGTTAAATAACTGGTATTTTAGGTTGCAATCCTGTGCTTAGATACTCAGGGTTAGGACTCAGTGAAATAACTACAATTTGCACGTGTAACTGATTGCTGAATTGCAGTTGATTTTAGCAATATAGAACCATAGTAACACATGCTGTATATCACTTTTATGAATCACTCATTCATGCTCCCTTTGCTGGTTCATTAGCATTATTCCACTATTTAGAAGATACATCTGATTTATTATAATACATAATAAATGGTAATGTAAATGTTAGGTAATTACATTTTATTTATAGTTTTGCATTATGTAGCCAGTTGAGGTGCTTTAGGTAATAGGTGGAGAATGTTTTCTTTCTTTCCCAAGTTAATTTAAATGTCACCAATTTAGATTAGGATATTAGAAAAACACAAACTAACTTCACTTCAGTTCATTTTGATAAATTTGGAAGGAAAGCCAGCTTGGCTCAAGAACACAGTCTTTTTTTTCTGGCTTTAAAAGTTTGGATAAATTAGAAATACCATACATTGTATATCCAATCTACAAGGGAGAGTACAGTTGGTTATCTAGCCAAATAAGCACTACCCATGCACAAGAGGGAGGTGGCTGCATGCTCAGGGGATACCCAAGGTATGCACAAGTGCCAAACATAATTACTAAACAATCCAGAAGGGGATTCCTCCTTCACCACCACCACCACCACCACCACCCCAAACAAAACAAAAATGAAAACTGACCATGCAAGAGTTCATGCAGGGGAGAGGGTTGGGGGGAAGGAAATGAAGGCTGAAGCAGGAAGAACAGCAAGTGAAGAGTGAAGGCACTGAGACTGAGAAAGGGAGGACATTCATTACTGCTTCTCTCCCTTCTGCCCACATCTCCCTCTTACATTTCATGTTTTCCCCCCTCACAAAGGGAACTCTCTCCCTGTCTCTTTCTTAAGCCCAAATCATTTAGACAGACTGGCGGACTGGTTCTCTCTCCCCAGCCCCACATTAGCAGGGAAGGAGAAACATTGCTGCCACAAGAAAGAGAAGGCTTAACCACCCTAGTTCCTTCTTATCTCTCCCAGTTTCAGTAACCTCTTCCACTCTACTGCTAAGGGATCTGGGGTGGAAAAAGGATAAGAGGGGAATCACCTGTTTTGTTTCGTTTTTATTAAGCTCATGACAGCCAAACTCTGCCTGGTTCTTCCTCAGGAAAGGAGGCTACCCAGGGCTGGTAAGCCTCCCTGCGTGCATGTACACTCGCAGTATTTTGAGGTTGGGCCTGACTTGTATTAAAATTATAGTGACTTTAAAAGCTCTGTTCTGCATATTATCTGACTTTTAGCATTACAATTCTAATATTAAAGTCTATTACATTTGTATACAACCTTCCTTCTGAAGAGCTCATAGAAACAGTATACCTTCACAAGAACCCTGTGAGGTAGGTTAGGGTGGGAAATAATGATTGCCCAATGCATTTCAATAAGTTTGCGCAATGAGCTTCATAATTGTGTGAAGCTGGGTTTTCATCCCACCTGCAAGGTCAACTCAAGCTATTGTTCCGGGCTGACTCTCTTGGGTAGTGTGTGTGTGTGTGTGTGTGTGTGTGAGAGAGAGAGAGAGAGAGAGAATAAAGTGGTGCTCTATTTTCTGTTCTTTTATTCCTGTTGCTAAAAACAAAACTTCTTGTTGACACAGTAAAAACCACTAACATCAAGAAGTATTTTTTTGTTAGTAGCAGAAGAGGAATATTAGCTTTGAATGATGGAGGTTAAAGCCCAGGCCTCTCTCTTACTACCACTTCAGTAGGCAAGCAAGTGATGAAGCTCTGCCAGCTTTAGGAAATTAATTATCACTTTGGTTTTGAGTAGATCTATAGGCATCAAGAACCGTCCTGCAACAGTTTCACTGTGGGAATAGCCTTTAAGGCTGCAGTCCTATGCACACTGACCTAAGAGTAAGATCCACTGAACTCATTACAGCCTACTTCTGAGTAGACATACTGTGAATTGTAATTTACAACCTATTAGGAGCACATTCTGAAGAATGCAGATTGTTCAAAATAATGTGAATTGAATCCTTGTTGATCTAGAATGTGTGAAAGATCTGCAGCTAAGGTAATTAGGATGGCATAGTTCTTTTGGTTAGATTATTGGTTAGTCCAAATTTGAGCCAATGGAAAATTACAGAGAGACTGTTTTTAATTGGATAAACAAATTATCCAGAGTATTCCTCTCCCCCTTACTTCTCCCTTGAGCCACCATGACAGGAAAACACAGGCCACAGTTGTCTTTTATAATGGAAGTAACAGAATTTCAAACTCAGTTCTTTTTATTGTGAAGGAGAACAATGGTAATACAGAATAATGGCCAGTTTTCAGTCACTGAAATTGCCACTCTGCCTGGTCTATATGGAAATAAAGTATTTACTTAATGTAGTGCTACTCAAGCTTTTCTTTGCAGAGCTCCAGGACAGCCCTATTTATACAAATATCTAATATATGACCTCAAAATAGCAAGTTGTGTATATTTCTAGAACAAAACCAATAGGCTAGCATTGGTTATCCATGCTCTAGTAACTTCCAAGTTATTATTGTTGTTGTTGTTGTTGTTATTTACATTTCTATACCAAAGCTCTCTGGGTGGCTTCCAAATATTAAAAACATTAAAATATAGTATACAGAGGTTAAAAGCCATTTATATAAAACCACACATACAGACAATATACACAGAGACAACATAAAAACAACTTCAAGCAATCAACCATAACCATAAGACAAATCCAGGATTGATTAAAGCTCATACACCAAATGCCTAGGAGAAGCGAAAGGTCTTGACCTGGTACTGATGAACGCCAATGAAGTTAGACAACTGCTATGTATAGGGCTGCCTTTGAAGACTGTTTGGAAGCTACAATTAGTGTTAGATTGCTAATTGGGACTGGGTGTTATGATTATGTTATGCCTGTGTTATGCAAACTGCACTTGCTGCCAGTCCTTTTCAAGTGCTCGCTTTGACCTTTAAAGCCCTTCACAGCCTGGGAACAGGGTATTTGCCTGCATACATTACGATAAACAATGGAGGGCCTCCTGATGGTGACCCTGTCATCTGAGGCTGGTGGCTATAGAAAGAATGGGCCATCTTGGTGGTGGTAACCCAGTTATAGAACATTTTTCACAGAGACGTTCATCTGGCACCTGCTGTTTAGTCCTTTCAGTACAAGCTAAAGACCTCCCCATCACCAGCAAACATTTTAGATGCAATCTTAATTCTGCTGACTATTTTATGCTGCTTCTATGATTTTCTGTCTTTAGGTTGTAAATCACTCTGAGAATATGATTGAAGGGCAGTACAAAAATAAATGATTTTTTTAAAACATATTTATTACATTTCTATACCACTCAATAGCCGAAGCTCTCTGGGCAGTTCACGACAAAACTATAAAATACAACATGATACAATATACTGTAAATGTTAAAAACTACAGTATAAAATAAAAATAAAACCTAGCAGAAGTGAAAGATTTAAAATACAGTAACAGATTTAAAACAACAGTAACTGAAAGACTAAAATGCCTGGAAAAAGAAAGTCTTCACCCAGTGCTAAAAATGGACTGGCAGCCTGTGCAGATTGGAAAGTACTGACATAATATGATCATGTTGGCCAGTCCCCATTAACAATCTCACTGCCCTATTTTGGACCAGCTGAAACTTTCAAAGGCAGCGTGTAATGAATTGCAGTAATCCAGATGAGAGGCTACTGAAGCATGGATAACCACAGCTAAGCTACCTCTGTCCGGATAAGGATGTAGTTGGTATATCAGCCTAAACTGATAAAAGGTGCTCAGTGCCTCCAAGATGCCACCTGTGCCCACTCCAGTGACAATTCTGGACAAGGGTGCCCCCAAACTACAAACCTGATCCTTTAGGGGAGTGCAACCCCATCTAGAACAGGTTGAACATCACTTAGCCAGGCAGATGAACCACCCATTAATGGTAGCCCCATCTTGTCTGCATTGAGTCTCAGTTTATTGGCCCTTATCCAGTCCATTAATGTGCCCAGGCACTGATTCAGAACAGCCACTGCCTCATCTGGATTTGATGAAAAGGAGATTGAGAGAGAGAGCGCGCAAGCTGGGTATCATCCACATGTTGATAACACCTCAGCCTACAGCGTCAGATAACTTTCTTCAGCAGATGTTGAACAGCATGGGGGGGGAGGATAGAATAGAGCCGTGTAGAGCCTGATAGCATAGCTGCCAAAGCACAGAGCAATAGTCCCCCAGCACCACCTTTTGAAATTGGCCATCCAGGTAGGAGCAACACAGTGCCACCAACTCCTAACCCAGACAACTTATCCAGAAGTATACCGTGGTGAATTGCATCAAAAGGCACTGAGAGGACCAAGGGGGTCACAGTCCCCCTGTCCCTCTCTTGTCAAAGGTCATCCCACAGGGCAATCAAGGCAGTTTCCATTCCTAAATCATTCCTGAAGCCCGATTGAAATGGGCCTACATAATAAGTTTCATTCAAGAGTGCCTGGAGTTGACTGGCAACCACCACTCAAGCCCAGGAAGGGGATGTTGGCTACTGGCCTATAGTTGTTAACATAATCCAAGTCCAGGTTAGGCTTTTTCAGGAGCGGCCTAATTACCTCCTCCTAGAGATGGTGGTGAACTCCGGTTGGGGGTTCAAGCTCAGCAGATTACCATCAGCTCAGCCTCCTGGACTGGAGTCTGTGGACTGCCACACTTGCCCAAGTCATGATGGATTTGAACAACTTTATTTTCAAGATTTTACACAAACTTGTCACAGTGTGCTACTGAGAGTTCCACCATCTCTCTCCCTGGCCCAGATTGCAACAGGCCATAAACCACTCTGACAAACGCTGCTGCACAACACTGAGAAGTTGTAGTGGTGGTGGAAAAGAACTCCCTCTTGCCACCATCACCCCCACAGAGTAGGCTCAATAATGAGCTCTGACCTGTGTTTGGTTGGACACAGCACGAGTTTGCCTCCACCTTCATTCTAGCCATCTTCCCTTTTGCTTCATTGCCCCAAGCTCAGGTGTATATCAAGGAGCTGCCCGAGCTCTGCTCAGAGGGAGAGGATGCTTGGGAGCGATCATTGTCAATTGCTCAAGTGATCTCTGCATTACATAGACTGACCTGGGCTTTGACAGGAGCACCAGCAGGAAAATCCCACAGAGCCCTATGGAATCTATTGGAATCCATTATCCACCATGGGCAGACCATTTTAAAACAACCAAACTTGATATGCATTTATAAACAAAGTCCTTGATTCTTTTCTGTACAGGCTGTCTCTTTGAAAAGTTACAAAAGTTAGTTGGCTACAAGTAACATGCTATTACAAACTCTGAGTTCTATATGAGGTCAACAATTCTTTGTTGGACAAATTACATTGATGGGTATGCTGCTTTTTTTTTTTGTTAGTGATGGCATGGACCCCACCCCCCATTCAAGATTTGGGGTCATCATATGCCCCAAAGGCTGAGACCGTATTGTGTTGTTGTTGTTCAGTCGTTAAGTCATGTCCGACTCTTCGTGACCCCATGGACCATAGCACGCCAGACCTTCCTGTCCTCCGCTCTCTCCCGGAGTGTGCTCAAGTTCATATTCATTGCATCGGTGATGCTATCTAGCCATCTCATCCTCTGCCGTCCCCTTCTCCTTTTGCCTTCAATCTTTACCAGCATCACAGTCTTTTCCAGTGACTTTTCTCTTCGCATTAGGTGGTCAAAATATTTGAGCTTCAGCTTCAGTATCTGTCCTTCCAATGAGCAGTCAGGGTTGATTTCCTTTAGGATTGACTGATTTGATCTCCTTGCAGTCCAGGGGACTCGTAAGAGTCTTTTTCAGCACCACAGTTCGAAAGCATCAATTCTTTGGCACTCAGCCTTCCTTATAGTCCAGCTCTCACAGCCATACGTTGCTACTGGGAAAACCATAGCTTTGATTATACAAACCTTGGTCGGCAAGGTGATGTCTCTGCTTCTTACTATGCTGTCTAGGTTTGCCCTAGCTTTCCTCCCAAGGAGCAAGTGTCTTTTAATTTCATGGCTACCGTCACCATCTGTGGTGATATTGGAGCCCAAGGAAATAAAATCTGTCACAGCTTCCATTTCTTCCCCTTCTGTATGCCAGGAAGTGATGGGGCCAGATGCCATGATCTTAGTTTTTTTTAATGTTGAGTTTCTGTTTCAGACCAGCTTTTGCACTCTCCACTTTCACCCTCAACAAGAGGCTCTTTAGATCCTCTTCGCTTTCTGCCATTAGGGTGGTATCGTCTGCATATCTGAGGTTGTTGATAATTCTCCTGGCAATCTTAATTCCGACCTGTGATTCATCCAACCCGGCATTTCTCATGATGTACTCTGCATATAAGTTAAATAAGCAGGGCGACAATATACAGCCTTGTCATACTCCTTTCTCAATTTTGAACCAATCGGTTGTTTCATGTCCAGTTCTTCTACTCCATTTCTTCTAAGGGATTCTTGCCCACAGTAGTAGATATGATGGTCACCTGAATTAAATTTGCCCACGCTTGTCCATTTGAGTTCGCTGATTCCAAAGATGTTGATGTTCAATCTTGCCATCTCATGTTTGACCACCTCCAGCTTACCTTGATTCATTCATCTTACACTCCCGGTTCCTAAACAATATTGTTCTTTACAGCATCGGATTTTCTTTTCACCACCAGACACATCCACAGCTGAGTGTCCTTTCGGCTTTGGCCCAGCCACTTCACTCTTTCTGGCACTACTTGGAAATTCCCTCTGCTCTTCCCCAGTAGTATATTGGACACCTTCTGACCTGAGGGGCTCATCTTCCGGCGTCATCTCTTTTAGCCTTGTGATACGTTCCATGGGTTTTTTTTGGCAAGAATACTGGACTGGGTTGCCATTTCCTTCTCCAGTGGACCACGTTTTGTCAGAACTCTCTGCCATGACCTGTCTGTCTTGGGTGGCCCTGCATGGCATAGCTTATGGCTTCACTGAGTTACGCAAGCCACTTACTAGAGGTAATGGGAAAGGCTCTATCATGGGTTGAAGGCTGCTGCCGGATCTTGGGACCTGCACATACATGCACAGTGAACCTTGAGAAATTACAGCTCCCATGATGCCCAGCCTTCCTAGATGCATCTTAAAGGAATTGCGCTGGCTGCCAATATACTTCCGGTGGAATTCAAGGTTCTGGTGATGACATTTAAAGCCCTAAGTGGCTTGGGACCTCAATATTTGAGGGAGCGCCTCTCCCTATATATGCCTGCCTGAGGATTGAGATCTGTTGGAGGGGCCCTCCTCTGTGTCCCACCAGTGTGAGACATACACTATGGTGGGACATGAGAGAGGGCCTTTTCTGCTGTGGCACCCGGGTTGTGGAATGCCCTCCCCTTCGAGGCCCAATTGGCGCAGACATTGGTTTCGTTAGTTTCATCACCTAGTAAAAACATGGCTTTTCACCAAAGCTTTTGAGGGCTAAATGCATTCCCTAAAGTAGCACACTGTTTTAACTGTTTTATTGTTTTAGATTTTAATTGGTATTAGCTTATTTAATGGTTTCATATGTTTTTAGCTGTTTAAATTATTGCTTTATACTGTTTAAGGGAGCAATCCTATCTAGATAGGAGGCCGCCTCCGAACTCAGAGGAGATTGCCTATCCAAAGCAGGCCAGAAGAAGCACAGTGGGGATTGTTCCCTCCGTGCTTCTCCTGCCCTGCTTTATCGGCTAGACAGCTGATGGTGGCTGTCTAGCTGCGGGAGGACAGAGTGGGGAAGGAGGCTGGTGTACGACACATAGGGTGTGCCGTACAGGCATTTCCGCCCTCACTGCCCTGGAACGCCTCCAGCTATGCCCCCTTTCAGCTGCTCTGCGCTCCTCTTGTGAGTGTGGAGGACAGAGTTGTTCTGCGCTGCCTCTGAGGCAGCGCGGAAGCAGGGGGAGGTTGGTTCTCCAGGAACCAACCTCAGACCGTGGACTCTGAGGTCAGTTCCTGGAAAACAACATATTCTATGGCCGTCTAGATGCTGTCTAGCGGCCATAGGATTGCTCCCTAAATTGATTTTATCTGTATGCTGCCCTGAGATCTTAATGATATAGGGTGGGATACAAATGTTTTTAATAAATAAATAAATCATCTTATGCCAGGGGTGCAAATTCTCAGACCTGGGGGCCAAATCCAGCCCTCCTGGCATATACATCCCTTTTCCCCAACCACCAAACATTTGGAGGTATCCTGGCTTTTTTTTGCAGTTCTTTCCCCATTCTAAAAGGTTGAGATGCCTCTCTTAAGGATTAGTTACTGGCAGGAAGAGCTTTAAGCTAAAATATGTAAGGTTTTTAAAGCTATTTTGGCCCCGTCCCTTTTGCCTTTGGCCCCGCCCACTACTGGAGTGCATCCCCCGAGAGCGTCTCCAATTTGGCCCTTAGGCTGAAAGAGGTTTTGCATACCTGGCCTATACAGAGTGTCCATGGCTTCCTGGCAATCTTGAAGCCTTCTGGGATTGAACTGGGTCCTCTCAATTGTCTCCTCCCTCTATAAAGAAGCACAGAGCAGGCCAAGATGGCAAGTCTGGTCTGATCTACAACAGGAGGTGTGAATGATTGGAGAAAAGATCTAAGTCACTTCACAAATCCAATCTGTTGTACGCCTCCTGTTTATGCATCATTATTTCCCTGCCCTTTTAGCATATTGCGTGGGACAGTGGGATAGGAAGTGTCTGATCCAAACTCAAAGAGCAAATAAGATTCAAAGGGTCCTGGATACCTTGGGGAGAGCTGAGACATTTTTTTTCAGCCATTTGTGGATGAACTCCAAAAGGGCTCCCTTAAAACTGAACCACCACCCACAAAATCGGGCAACCATACTTAGCAGTTCCAGACTTTACCAACTGCTCCAATTAAACATATGTGTATACATATACAAAGAATGTGGCTAATTAAGAAATGTGTAGTTCTTGTATGACAGTGCATTCCACTTCTTTTGTAGGAAATGCTTGTGTTTTAAAGTAGAGCTGTGTGCAAATGGCCACTCAAAGTTCTTCACCTTATTTGTGGCCACAGAAATTGGGGAGACAATTTCACTGAATTTCTCCAGGGGCAGGAGAAATTGTCCAACGGTTTCTTACAGGTAGGGCTCACCATTGGCAGAGGTTGTAGCACAGCTTATTTCTTTTTTCCTAAGGGTTTCTGTTTTGTTTTTTGTTTTTTATGCTGCCATTGAAAGTGACAACAGCAGCAACTGCTTTGGTAGCCTGACTCCCATTTTGCTTCTCCACAATGCCCCATACTCATTCTGGGGGCATTGTGGAGGGAGGGGGAGAGAAGGTACCCACCATTTAAAAAAATGGTAAAGAAAATTTGGAGAAAAATGTGCAGAGTGGCCTTCTATTTTTAGTTGGGTAGGAAAAGAAAAAGTTGAGAAACTTTCTGACAAAAATGTCTTCTGAGAAATTGTAGCTCAGTTTTGCTTGTCATTCTTCAGGGTTCAGCACCTTCCCCAGGGGATTCCAAATGGTAAATTTCTGAAGGATGATTGTGAATACATCTTGGCTCTAATGCAGATGCTCATAATGCCACTATGTCTCTGAAAGGTTTGGAGCATATGTGAGGGTGGCAGTGTTGTGTCCAGCTCAAGGGAAGCCAGTGCCATGCCAAAATCTGTCCTCCAATTTCATGTAAGTTTTATTCTCCCATGAAAGGTGGCTTCTGTTTTTCTGCCTCATTCTCAGGGTCTTTAATAATTTATTTTGTATTTAATTTGATGGTGTGTCTGAGCTTACCTAATCACTGTGAGGTGGTGGCCAAGGGTGCTTCTTCTTTCTGTTACCCACCTCTCCATTGCTTTGCAGCCTCCCAGGCTGCCTGCACTTCCTGATCTAAAAAGCCATATGGGAGGAATTACATGATATCTTCCTTTGAGCTTTAATTAAAGTGCAGGAAACCAAGGAGGCTACAGGCTGCTGGAGATGGGACACTTGTGCATACTCATCGACCACCTCATAAGTAAGGTAAGCACAAGAACCCCTAACCCAACTTATGAGAATTTCTCTGAAATCTTCTCCTTTGAATAGGAACATGGGAAGCTGTCTTATACCGAGTGAGAACATTAATCCATCTAGCCCAGTATTGTCAACACTGACTGGCAGTGGCTTTCCAGGTTTTCAGGCAGGAGTGTTTCCTGTCTTACCTGGGGATCGAACTGGTACCTTTTGCATGCAAAGCATGTGCTCTGCTAGTGAGCTATGGTTGAAAAAATGAGAAAGAAAATTTCAGCATGGCACTAATTTAAAGTGCACCAGGTATCACCTCTTGGAGCCATAGGCTAAGCTCATTAATAAGATTTGTGTCTGGCAGACATGTTTCTCTTCAGGCTGAGTTAGGAGAAAGTTTCATATAGTTTGAAAACCTTCTTAGATTTTGCTTGGATAACCTCATTCTGACTTCCAGATGATCTGAGCAACATCATCACTACTTGTTGCAATAATTATCGCTAACTGTATTAGCTTTGTTCTTGGCAGATAATTCTTGATTATCTCAGTTGTGCATTTGAATATTTATCCTTGAATCTATATGTGGCAGCAACAAATTCGTGTGCTTAAACACAGCTAGCCTGATCACATTTAAAAATTCCACTATGGAATCCTGTTCTAACAGCATGAAGGGTGTTGTTACCATATCCTCCACATACTACCAATTAGGGATGGTGGAGAATTCCACCATGGATCTCAGTGAGGCCAAATGCCAGTGCATTCAGCCCCCCGAAATCCGTGGCAGAACAACCCCCCCTCTGCCCCACCACCCCGCAAAAGGTGCGCGAAATGGAGCACCTACCTGGTGCTGTTCACGCTGCATTGCGAATGGCGGCCGCGTCTGCGGCCACCATTCGCTTCACGATTTTTCCCGTGATAGGCTACGTAAATGCTTACATAGCCTATCACAGCTAACGCAGGGATGCCATTTACGTCCCTGCGGAGGCTGTGATAGGCTACGTAAATATTTACATAGCCTATCACAGGGAAAAAAAGGGAATGCAAATGGCGGCCACCGTAGCCACCGCCATTTGTGTTCCCTTTTTTTCACTGTGATAGGCTACGTAAATATTTACATAGCCTATCATGGCAAAAAAAGGGACGCAAATGGCGGCTACAGCGGCCGCCATTTGCATCCATGCGCAGCCCAGCAGCAGCCGGATATTGCTGCAGGCGGCCCTGGCCGGCAGCTCCGCAGAGTCGCCGCGGAGCAGAGCCAACCAGTGAGGATTTAGGGGGGAGGGACGGAGTGCCTCCCCCCCACCATGGATGTCACAAAACGAAACAGGTGAGTCATTTCGTACATCCCTACTACCAATAGCTTATCTGCCAGCAGGCAGGTTTTTCTCACAGCTGAGCTCTGGTACTCAGCTGGGGAAAAAGTAGTTGAGGCGTGTGCACTGCACTGCGCGGACTTGGAGTTAAGCGGTCAGCATGGAAGGTTGAGTACCTCTCACCTGCCCTGCATGCCCCTTGTTCTGTTAGAAATAGGGGAGCAAGGGTTCAATTTTATGTGACTCACACAAATCCATGATTAAACACACATCTGCTGCCACCCTACAGCCTAAGGAGTGGGGATTCAGGACATTAATTTGGTTATTATATATGAAAGAAAAATCTGTCTGTTGTTACAACCTTTTGTGGGGCGAAGATGTTAAATTGCCTGTGTACTTCTTTCCTTAAACATGTTGAAAGATCCTTGAGATCCTTCCTGGAGGGGCTATATAAGCTGGCTGGCTGAGGTGGCCGGGGAAGAGGCGAGCCTGCTGTGGCTGTGCCTGCTGCGGCTGCTGCCACCACCAACACCAGCCCTTCCTTGTGGACTTCTGCCTGGCAGACTGCCAATCCCTGTAGGACCAGGCTCTCAAGTACTGAGCCAGCTTGCTGACTGCTTCCACCTGCCCCTTCCTGGCTATATAAGCTGGCTGGCTGAGGTGGCCTGGGAGAACCAGGGCCTGCAGGAGAAGCTGCCACCATCTGGGAAGAGGTGTGCCTGCTGCTGCTGCACCTGCCGCCGCCACCACCACCACCACCACCACCACCACCACCACTGTGGATGCCTGCCTGGCAGTATTTTTAAAGGGGATTTTTTTTTAATTGTTGGTGGGGGGTGGGTTTTTTGGGGGAGGGATTCTGTTGTGTTTTTAGGGGTGGGTAGCCTGCCTGATAGGCGGGAGTGAGGGGGCGTGTGTCCACCTGACGGAGGCAGTGGGGGGGTGCTGGGGGCCACACTATATCGAGGTTGGGTGGCAGGCGCTGGTGGAGCGCTAGAGGCAGTCCATGCCAGGTAAGGGGAACAAGGGAGAGATGTGTAATATCTGTCCCCTGTTCCAGGCCTGTCCAGAGCCAAAGGATGGCTGGGGGAGGCGTGACTCCATCTTCTGGCCTTCGTTTGCTGCTCTGCAATGCTAGGTCTGTTACCCAGAAAACATCCCTCATCCATGACATGATCCTGGATGAGGATGCAGACCTGGCATGTATTACGGAGACCTGGCTGGCTGAGGCCGCTGCTCCAACTCTGGCGGCCATGTTTCCAGCTGGATTTTCATATGCACAGCAGCCGAGAGCTGGGGATCAGAGAGGGGGAGTGACTGTTATTTACTGAGAGTCCTTGGTCTTCACCAGACCCCCTCTCCGGGAGACCAAGGTTGCTGAGTGCATGTACTGGAGGTTGGGCCCGAAGGGCAGTCTGGGGATTCTGCTCGTGTACCGTCCACCCCGCTGCACGACTGACTCCCTGGCCGAGGTGCTTGAGGTGGTCTCTGATGTGCATGTGCAGTCCCCTAACTTATTGGTGTTGGTGGACTTCAACGTACATTCAGAGGCTGCCCTCACAGGGGCACCTCGGGACTTCATGGAGACCATGGCTTCCTGGGAGCTGCACCCAATTCCATCTGGGCCCACCCATGTAGCCAGTCAATGTGCTAGACCTTGTGTTTGTTTCTGGAGAAGTGGGGAGTGATCTGGAAGTCAGGGTATATCCACCACCCCCTTGTCGTGGTCAGATCACTATCTGGTGATGTTAGACTTCTCGGTTCCACAACCCCTCCGCAGGGGTGGAGGACCCATTAAAATGGTCCGCCCCAGGCATCTTATGGATCCAAATGGATTCCTGAAAGTGTTTGGGGATTCTCTGGAGCATGCCAACGGCCACTCAGTCGAGACCCTGGTGGGTGGCTGGAATGATGCAATTACTGGGGCATTAGATCAGGTGGCTCCAAAACGCCCTCTCCCCCTGAACAGGGCTGGGACTGCACCAGTTCAATCCGCAGTTATGAGATCTGAAACAGGAAGTGAGACAGCCAGAGCGCCAGTGGCGGACGTCTCGCTCCAAAGACGATCAGATACGGGCTAGAGCTGTATCTTCAGCCTATCCTGTGGCAGTGAAGGCAGCAAAAAAGAATATTATGCTGCCTCTATCACGTCCACAGAGTGCTGTCCCAGGAGGCTGTTCCAAGTGGTCTGGAGCCTGGTCGGTCCAGTGGCTTCGGAACCACTGGAGCATTCTAAGGCCTCCTGTGAGGCCTTGGCAAGCCACTTTGCAGATAAAATTGATCGGATTAGGAGTGTTATTCCGTGTGCTGTGGATACAGTTAGTGAGCAAGAGGCGGTCTGTGGCAAACTGGATTTGTGGAATCGGTTCCAGCTTCTTTCTTCTGATGAAGTGGACAAGGTGCCTTCATCTGTATGGCCGACCACCTGCTTACTTGATCCTTGCCCATCTTGGCTCATTATGGGCTGCAGAGAAAGATTGGGTGAGGGGATCAGGGCGGTGGTGAATGCCTCCCTTGAGGCCATTTGCTTCTTCATTATAGCCATGATAGGCTACGTAAATACTTACATAGCCTATCACAGCTAACACAGGGGTGCCATTTGCATCCCTGCGGAAGCCATGATAGGCCGCGTAAGTGTTTATGTAGCCTATCATGGCAAAAAAAGGGAACGCTAATGGCAGTGGCTACGGCGGCCGCCATTTGCGTTCCTTTTTTTTTTTTTGGACGTGATAGCCTACATAAATATTTACGTAGGCTATTATGGCAAAGGAGAGGGGCGCAAATGGCGTAGTAGCCACCATTTGCGCCCATCTCTTTTGCCGTGATAGGCTTAAATATTTACGTAGCCTATCACGGCAAAAAAAAAGGGAATGCAAAGGGCGGCGGCTACGGCGGCTGCCATTTGCGTTCCCTTTTTTTTTTTTTGGCTGTATTTACATAGGCTATCATGGCCTACTTATTTATGTAGGCTATCATGGCCCCCAAAAAAAGGGGGAACGCAAATGGAGGCAGCATAAATACTACGTAAGTATTTATGTAGCCTAGCATGGCTATAATGAAGAAGTGAATGGCGGCTGCGGCCACCATTCGCAAAGCAGCGCAAATGGCAGCAGGTAGGTGTCCTGTTTCGCGTGCCTTTCGCGGGGTGGGAGGGCGGGGGGGCTTCGTTCCGCCACGGATTTCAGGGGGCTGAATGCACTGGCATTCAGCCTCACCAAGATCCGTGGTGGAATTCTCTGACATCCCTAGGCTATTTGCGTTCCCCTTTATTTTCGCCGTAATAGTCTACGTAAATATTTACGTAGGCTAAGACGGCCAAAATTAAGGAATGCAAATGGTGGTGGCCGTAGCCGCCGCCATGTGCATGCGCAGTTTTTTTTTTAACACAGCCGTGATAGGCTACGTAAATCTTTACGTAGCCCATCACGTCTCTGTAAAAAAAAAACCCTCCAGACTGCAAATGGCGGCGGCAGTGGCAGGCGGTCGGAAGACCAGCCGCTGCCGCTGCTGCCTGGAACATCCAACCCAGGTAAGTCTCATCCTGGGGGGGATCCGCGAGGGGGTGGCAGGCCGTTCCGCCACAGATTTGGGGGGGCCGAATGCACTGGCATTCGGCCTCACCAAGATCCATGGCGGAATTCTCTGACATCCCTAGGCATGGGACAGAAATGGCCTTGGTCGCCTTGGTGGATGATATCAGGAGGGCTGTGGAAAGAGGCAAATGCTCCTTCCTTGTTCTCCTCGACGTCTCAGCGGCTTTTGATACCATTAACCATGGTATCCTCCTGGACCGCCTGGAGAAGTTGAGCATTGGAGACACCATATTGCGGTGGTTCCGGTCCTTCCTTTCTGGCAGGTACCAGAGGGTAGCACTGGGAGAAGAGGTTTCAGACCCATGGCCGCTTTCTTGTGGGGTGCCAGAGGGTTCCATCCTCTCCCCGATGCTATTTAACATCTATGTGAAGCCGCTGGGGGCTATCATCAGGAGGTTTGGGGTGCGGTGTCATCAATATGTGGATGACACGGAGCTCTACCTCTTGTTCAAATCTTCACCGAGGTTGGCAGTAGAATCCCTGTCCAAATGTCTGGAGATGGTGAGTGGCTGGATGGGGAGGAATAAGCTGAACCCTGACAAGACCGAGGTATTTTTGCTGGGAGACAAGAGGAGTTTTCGGGGATGTTGACCTGGTGTTGAATGGGGTACGGCTACCCTTGAAAGACCAGGTCCGCAGCCTGGAGGTCATTTTGGACTCCCAGCTGTCCTTGGAGGCTCAGGTGTCAGCTGTGAGCTGGACAGCGCTGTACCAACTCCATCTGATACAGTGGCTGTGCCCCTACCTTCCCGACCATCTGTTCCCATCAGTAGTACACGCCCTGGTCTCCTCTCATTTAGACTACTGTAATGTGCTCTATGTGGGGTTACCCTTGAAGATGGTTCGGAAGCTGCAGCTGGTGCAGAACGTGGCAGCTCGCCTGATTAAAGGCAGCCGCCGGCGAGATCACATCACTCCAGTGCTGAAGGAGTTGCACTGGTTACCAGTTGTTTTCCGGGCCAAATTCAAGGTGTTGGCTTTGACCTTTAAAACCCTATATGGTTCTGGCTGAACCTATCTTAAGGAGTGCCTCCAGCAACACCAGACAGGCCGCTTAACAAGATGAGCCTTGGATGGCCTTCTCTCTGTCCCATCAGCCAGGACAGCTAGACTGGTGGGGATAGGGATGGCGGAGAATTCCGCCATGGATTTCAGTGAGGCCGAATGCAGTGGCATTCGGCCCACCAAATCAGAACGGCCTGCCACCCTCCTTCCCCCCCGCGGATCCCCCCCGGGATGAGACTTACCTGGGGCGGATGTTCCGGATGGCGGTGGCGGCGGCGGTGGCTCCAGCGGCAGCGGTGGCTCCAGCAGCAGCGGCGGCAGCTGGTCTTTCGACCAGCTGCCGCAGCCGCCATTTGCAGTCTGTGCTTAGCCGTGATAAGCTACATAAGTCTTTATGTAGCCTATCATGTCTGGATAAAAAACACACCAAAAAACGGCGTACGCAAATGGTGGTGGCCATGGCGGCCGCCATTTGCGTTCCTTATTTTTCGCCGTTTTAGTCTATGTAAATATTTATGTAGGCTATTACGGCTGGAAAAAAAGGGGAATGCAAATAGCGTAGTGGGCGCTATTTGCGTTCATCCCCCCCCCCCACTATGCTATTTGTGTTCCCATTTTTTCTCGCCGTAATAGTCTATGTAAATATTTACGTAGAGTAAAACAGTGAAAAATAAGGAACGCAAATGGCGGTGGCTGTAGCCGCCGCCATTTGCATACGCCAGTTGTTTTTTTTAATTTTTACCCAGACGTGATAGGCTACATAAAGACTTATGTAGCCTATCACAGCTCCCTGGCTGGACGCAAATGGCGGCTGCTACGGCAGCCACCATTTGTGTCCGCACCAGCCATTCCGCGGCCGGAAATCCGGCTGCAGACGGCCCTGGCCTGGCCAGCTGCTCCACGGAGCTGCCGCAGAGCAGAACCGGCCATCGAGGATTTTGTGGGGGAGGACCGGATCGCCTCCCCCCCCGAACAGAATCCACGAAAAGGTAAGTGACTTTCGTACATCCCTAGGTGGGGATGAGGGAGAGGGCTTTCTCTGTGGTGGCCCCCACTCTGTGGAACTCCCTCCCTAGGGAACTCCATCATGCCCCCTCTTTAATAAGCTTCCACTGTGCATTAAAAACGTGGTTGTTCAGGCAGGCATTTGGGGTAGGTTAGGGTATTTTTAGAAATACGGTGTTTCTATTGTAGAATTTTATTGTTTTAAACTGTTCTATTATATACTTTGTACATCTCCCAGAGTGGCGGTGACTGGCCAGATGGGCAATAAATAACTTAATTAATTAATTAATTAATTGAGCTCTGTCCTTGGAACACGCCAGCTGGTATGGTTGAATGTCTTAGGAAGTAATCTCTTTCTAAAAGAAATGGAATCACTCAATATTTGATGAATCACAGGTCAATATGTGGACCAGGGCCACCCAATCTTTTTGGGTCAGTGGGCACATCTGGTATTTTGAGAGAGTTCTCACTAAATAGCTGCCATGTTGGGGTGGGTTTACTTGTTCATAAAACACACAGAGAAAACTCTGGCAAGGCTCTTTACATTCTTTAATGTAAAGCAAATTTTAAAAATCAGGAAGAGTAGGAAGCCTGGCAGGCATCGAATGAGATGCCTGTGGGCATACTGGGGAGCCCAGATGTGGACTGTCTCCATTTTAAGTGATTTAAGTGTTTGAAGGGACAAGGTAGCTCTGCCTGCTGCATTGGTGATGGCCATAATTTTCCTCATGAAAGCCATCACTTGACATTGCAGTGAATGACTTGTGAACCTGCATACTTGAATTGGCCTTGTACTGGCTCTTTTTATAGAACAATTTGAAGTCTATACTTGTAGGATCTCCATGGCAGTGCAACGACGTCAAACTTAAACCTTTAGTTTATAGGAATGACTAGAAAGGTATTGCCATGTCTCATGAATCAAAGTGTTATCCCTTAAGTTAAAACTGAGGGGACAATCTATCTTTGACTAGTTTGATTCATTCTTATTCACACAGTCCTTTTGTGTGCATAAAGAAATAATTTTATTTAAGTTACTGGATGACAAGAAAGCATATATGACATGGTGGATAATCGTGACTTTGGCTCAACAACACTACAAGCGAGAAAGATCTTGGAATTGTTGTCGATCACAAGCTGAATATGAGCCAACAATGTGATGTAGCTGCAAAAAAGGCCAATGCTATTTTGGGCTGCATTAATAGAAGCATAGCTTCCAAATCCCGGGAAGTACTAGTTCCCCTCTACTCAGCACTGGTTAGGCCTCATCTGGAGTACTGTGTCCAGTTCTGGGCACCACACTTTAAGAAGGATGCAGACTAGGGATGTCAAAGAATTCTGCCACGGATCTCGGTGAGACCGAATGCCAGTGCACTCGGCCCCCCAAACTCAGTGGTGGAATGGCCTGCCACCCCCCTGCCACCCCTGCAGATCCCCCCGGGACGAGACTTATCTGGGGCGGATGTTCCGGGCGGCGGCGGCTCCGGTGGCGGCGGTGCCATTTGCAGTCTTGTCATTTTTGTTTTTTTTTACAAGACGTGATAGGTTACGTAAAGATTTACGTAGCCTATCATGGCTGGGCAAAAAAACAAACAAACCACCGCATATGCAAATGGCAGCGGCTATGGCCACCGCCATTTGCGTTCCTTATTTTTGGCTGTCTTAATCTATGTAAACATTTACATAGACTATGACGGCAAAAATAAAGGGGAACGCAAATAGCGTAGCAGGCGCTATTTGCATCCCTTTTTGATTCACCGTTTTATGCTATTTTACGTTATTTGCGTTCCCCTTTATTTTCTCCATCATAGTCTACGTAAATATTTACGTAGACTAAGACGGCAAAAAATAAGGAACGCAAATGGCGGCGGCCGTAGCCACCGCCATTTGCGTACACGGTTTTGTGGGGTTTTTTTACCCAGGGCCCTCCGCGGCCGGAAATCCGGCTGCAGATGGCTCTGGCCTGGGCCTGGCCGGATGCTCCGCGGAGCTGCCGTGGAGCACAGCCGGCCATGGAGGATTCCGGGGGGGAGGAACGGATCGCCTCCCCCCCATCGAGGATTCTGGGAGGAGGGACGGAACGCCTCCCCCCCACCATCAACATAATCCGCGGAAAGGTAAGTGACTTTCATAAATCCCTAATGCAGACAAACTGGAGAAGCTTCAGAGGAGGGCAACAAAGATGATCAGGGGACTGGAAACAAAGACCTATGAAGAAAGACTGAAAGAACTGGGCATGTTTAACCTTGAGAAGAGAAGACTGAGGGGAGATACGATAGCACTCTTCAAGTACTTGAAAGGTTGTCACAGAGAAGAAGGCCAGGATCTCTTCTTGATCATCCCAGAGTACAGGACACAGAATAATGGGCTCAAGTTACAGGAAGCCAGATTCCGGTTGAACATCAGGAAAATCTTCCTGACTGTTAGAGCAAAACGACAATGGAACCAATGACCTCGGGAGGTGGTGGGCTGTCCCACACTGGAGGCATTCAAGACGAGGCTGAACAGCCATCTGTCAGGGATGCTTTGACTTGGATTCCTGCATTGAGCAGGGGTTTGGACTCGATGGTCTTGTAGGCCCCTTCCAACCCTACTATTCTATGATTCTATGACTTAAACTGCTTATGATTCTCTCTCTCTCTCTCTCTCTCTCTCTCTCTATATATATATATATATATATATACATACATATATATATATATATATATACACATACACATATACATATACTTACATACATACACACACACACACACATACACATACATACATACAGTCAGAGCCAGAAATATTGGAACAAGGATAACAGTTTTGGCAGCAATGTGCACCACCACATTGAAGTTGAAAGGAAACTAGGGGTGGACGAAAGTCCCTTACCTGTCCTCGAAGGACGTTCGCGGTGGGGGGGAGGCGCTTCGCTGCTTCCCCCACGAAGTTCAGGCCAGGGGGGGAGGCTTCCCGCCTCGCCCCGGCCGAAATTCAGGCGGGGGAGGAGGCTTCCCGCCTCGCCCGGCCGCGAACGTGAAAGTTAAAAAAAAAACAAAAAAACGCCCCCTGATAGGCTACGTGACGATTAACGTAGCCTATCACGGCTAGATCTGCAAAGTCAGCCATGATAGGCTACGTCAATCGTCACGTAGCCTATCACGGGTGACTTAAAAAAAAAAAGCGCGTACGCTAATGGCGGCCCCCATAGGGAGCCGCCATTCGCGTTCCTTATTTAGTCGCTGTAGTCTACGTAAATGTTTACGTAGACTACAGCGACCGAATAAGAAACGGGAATGGCGGCTCCCTATGGGGGCCGCCATTATCCGTACGCGCTTTTTTTTTTTTAAGTCACCCGTGATAGGCTACATGACGATTGACGTAGCCTATCACGGCTGACTTTGCAAATCTAGCCGTGATAGGCTACGTTAATCGTCACGTAGCCTATCAGGGGGCGTTTTGTTTTGTTTTTCTTTTATTGCAATGGCGGCGGTGGCAGCCGGTCAAAAGACCGGCTGCCGCTCCTGCCCCGCTCGAACACCTGCTGAACCGCTGGCCGGACCCGCCGCCGGGAGGGACATTCGGCGAAGGTAAGTCCCATCCCGGGGGCGGTGCGGGGGGCGGGGGGGTTCGGAGGATTTCTCCCCGAAACTTGTTCGGGGGGCCGAACACGTTGGCGCTTTGCCCCCCGAAGTTTCGGGGAGAAATTCTCTGCCAACCCTAAAGGAAACACACCCAGATGGGAGTGAAGTCAGGACTTTCTGCTGTAATTCAAGGGGTTTGACAAAAGTGGGGCACTAACCATTCGGGAAGTACAGCCAGTGGCATACACCACCTCCCATCGTTGGTGGCTCATAAGTAATGGAACGAATGGCTGACAAGCAGCTGCATGGCCAGATGTGGCCTGTTTCCTGGGAACCCCATGATCAATCAAGCAGATAAAAGGCCTGGAGGTGATTCTGAGTGTTACATGTTTATTTGGTAGCTGTTCACTGGAACCCCCAACATGAGGTCCAAAGAGGAGTCCGTGTGACCAAAGGAGGCCATCATTAGGCTGAGGAAACAAAATAAACCCATCAGAGAGATAGCAAAAACAATGGGAGTGGCCGATACAACAGTTTGGAACATCCTAAAAAAGAAGGAATTAACTGGCAACCTCAGCAACAGCAAAAGACCTGGAAGACCATGGAAGACAACTAAAGTGGATGACCACAGAATTCTGCTCATGGTGAAGAGGAACCCTTTCACAACATCTAGCCAGGTCAAGATCAAGGGATGGACGAAAGTCACTTACCTGTCCTCGAAGCTTTTCGCGGTGGGGGGGAGGTGCTTCACTGCTCCCCCCGCGAAGTTCAGGCCGGGGGGGGAGGCTTCCCGCCTCGCCCGGCCGAAATTCAGGCTGGGGAGGAGGCGCCTCGCCTCGCCCGGCCGCGAACTCAGAAGTTTTTTTTTAAAAAAAAAACGCCCCCGTGATAGGCTACGTGACGATTTACGTAACCTAAATGGCTAGATCTGCAAAGTCAGCCGTGATAGGCTACGTTAATCGTCACGTAGCCTATCACGGGGGCGTTTTTTTTTTCTTTTATTGGAATGGCGGCGGCGGCAGCCGGTCGAAAGACCGGCTGCCGCTCCCGCTCCAGACGAACACCCGCCGAACCGCCGGCCGGACCCGCCGCCGGGAGGGACATTCGCCAAAGGTAAGTCCCGTCCCGGGGGGGGGGGCGGGGGCGGGGGGGCAGAGAATTTCTCCCCGAAACTTGTTTGGGGGGCCGAACACGTTGGCGCTCGGCCCCCCGAAGTTTTGGGGAGAAATTCTCCGCCAACCCTATCAAGATCGCACTTGCGGAGGTAGGCATGTCATTGTCAACATCTACAGTCAAGAGACGGCTTCATGAATTTAAATACAGAGGCTTCACAACAAGGTGCAAACCACTGATAATGCTCAAGAACAGACAGGCCAGATGAGCCTTCGCCAGCAAACACCTAAAAAATCCAGCCTAGTTCTGGAATAAGATTCTTTGGACTGATGAAACCAAGATTAACTTGTACCAGAATGATGGGAAAAGAAAAGTATGGAGAAGGAAAGGAACAGCTCATGATCCAAAGCATACCGCATCAACTGTCAAACATGGTGGAGGCAGTGTTATGGCATGGGCATGTATGGCCACCAATGGAGCTCGGTCACTGGTGTTTATTAATGACCTGACTGCTGATAAAAGCAGCAGGATGAATTCTAAATTATACAGGGCTATACTTTCTGCTCAGATTCAGCCGAATGCTGCCAAACTTCATATTGCAGATGGATAATGACCCGAAACATACAGCAAAAGCTACCCAAGAGTTTCTCAAGGCAAAGAAGTGGGATGTTCTTCAATGGCCAAGTCAGTCACCTGATCTCAACCCAATAGAGCCTGCTTTTCCCTTACTGAAGACAAGACTAAAGGCAGAAAGACCCACAAACAAGCAGCAGCTGAAGGCAGCTGCAGTAAATGGCTGGCAAAGCATCTCAAGGGAAGAAACTCAGCATTTGGTCATGTCCATGGGTTCCAGACTTCAGGCAGTCATTGACTGCAAAGGATTTTCATCCAGGTATCAAAGGCGATCCTTACGTTTGAAATGATGTTGGTTTGTTCCATTACCTATGAGCCCCCAATGATGGGTGTGTGTGTGTATGCCACTGGTTGTCCTTCCTGAATGGTTAGTGCTCCACTTTTGTCACACCCCTTGAATTACAGCTGAAAGTCCTGACTTCGCTCCCATCTGGGTGTGTTTCCTTTCAACTTCGATGTGGTGGTGTACAGAGGCCAACTGCCAAAACAGTTATCCTTGCTCCAATATTTCTGGCCCTGACTGTATGTATGTGTGTGTATGTGTATATATATATATATATATATATATATATATATATATAGAGAGAGAGAGAGAGAGAGAGAGAGAGAGAGTGTTCTACATTGAAGAACGTAGGGAAAACCACTAAACCATTCAAGTATGACCTAAATCATATCCCTTATGAATATACAGTGGACGTGATGAATAGATTTAAGGGATTAGACCTGATAGACAGAGTGCCTGAGGAACTATGGATGGAGGTCCGTAACATTATTCAGGAGGCAGCAACTCAATCCATCCCAAAGAAAAAGAAATGCAAGAAAGCCAAGTGGCTGTCTGATGAGGCAGTAAGTAGCTGAGGAAAGAAGGGAAGTGAAAAGCAAGGGAGAAAGGGGAAGATATACCCAACTGAATGCAGAGTTCCAGAGAATAGCAAGGAGAGACAAGAAGGCCTTCTTCAATGAAATCAAAGAAAACAATAGAATGGGAAAGACTAGAGATCTCTTCAAGAAAATCGGGGATCTCAAGGGAACGTTTTGTGCAAAGACAGGCATGATAAAGGACAAAGAAGGTAGGGACCTAACAGAAGCAGATGAGATTAAGATGAGGTGGAAAGAATACACAGAAGAACTATACAGAAAAGATCTTAATGTCCCTGATAGCCATGATAGTGCGGTCACTGAACTTGAGTCAGACATCCTAGAGAGTGAAGTCAAGTGGGCCTTAGGAAGCATTAGTAACAACAAAGCTAGTGGAGTAGACAGTATTCCAGTTGAGCTATTTAAGATCCTAGAAGATGATGCTGTTAAAGTGCTGCACTCAATATGCCAACAAATTTGGAACACTCAACAATGGCCACAAGACTGGAAAAGGTCAGTTTACATTCCAGTACCCAAGAAGGGCAATGCCAAAGAGTGTTCAAACTACCGTACAATTGTGCTCATTTCACATGCCAGCAAGGTGATGCTCCAAATCCTACAAGCTAGGCTTCAGCAGTATGTGAACCGAGAACTACCGGAAGTACAAGCGGGGTTTCGAAGAGGCAGAGGAACTAGAGATCAAATCGCCAACATTCGCTGGATCATGGAGAAAGCAAGAGAATTCCAGAAAAACGTCTATTTCTGCTTCATTGACTACGCTAAAGCCTTTGATTGTGTGGATCACAACAAAGTGTGGCAAATTCTTAAAAAGATGGGAATACCAGACCACCTTACCTGTCTCTGAGAAACCTGTACGAGGGTCAAGAAGCAACAGTAAGAACCGGACATGGAACAACCGATTGGTTCAAAATTAGGAAAGGAGTACGACAAGGCTGTATATTGTCGCCCTGCTTATTTAATTTATATGCAGAGTACATCATGAGAAATGTCGGGTTGGATGAATCACAGGTTGGAATTAAGATTGCCGGGAGAATTATCAACAACCTCAGATACGCAGACGATACCACCCTAATGGCAGAAAGCAAAGAGGATCTAAAGAGTTTTCTAAATTGGAAGAAGAGGCAATTGAACCTTTGGACCGGAAAGCAGAAAATAAGAGGGAAACTATAAGGATGTGTTTGTTTTCTTTCATAGTCATATAAACAAGTAGCAGGTTTTTGTAATATCAATCCAGTTATCCATCTTAATATCATGAATAGCCTAACATCAAATTATTATCTCTAATTCAGGATTTATAAGAAGCACCTGAAGTTGTTTCACAAGCTGTATTGTTTATTTCAGGGTGATATTTCTTAGTACTTAGTTAACAGGATATCCCAGGATATTATAGTGAGGTGTTGTCTGAGGTATTCACTATTTGGTTTGTTGAGGTTGTGGTGTGCTTGTAGTGAATCTTGAACTGGGCTTTTCCATTACATACTAGAGATGATAAGTGTAGGTGGTGACTAAGGATCTTTTTCTTACTTTAAAAACACCCCTTCCCCCATGCGCCGTATTTGCCCTAGTTTCTCAAGATAATGACAGAAATGTAATATTATGGGTAAGAGTGATACTATACCACAATAGAGTATCAGGAGGGAACAATGGCAGAGCAGTGTAGTGAAGGACCCGTACAAGTCCATAAATCAACAATAAAAAATTTTAATCATAGAACAGTAAACCTTAAATATGCATGAAAAGAGAGACAGGAACAGAGCAAAGACAAGTTTTTTCTCTTTTTGCCTTCCTTCTTCACCTCTATCCAACCATTATTTCTTCATAGGTACCCACTTTAGGTCTTTGTCTAAGGGGGAATAATGCCTCTTATCCCAAGGCAATCAAGCTCCTGTAATGGTTTCCAGCTGAATCCTTGAAGCCATTGCAGTGTTTCTTCTTGGGCTCAGATGTGATCATGATATAGCAAATGTAATAAACTGATAGCAGTATTCATAATGAGGTCCATTTATTAGACTGGAGCATTTTATGAAGGTTTTTTCAAACTGTTATATATACTGTTTATTTGCATTGCATTTGTTGAAAATCACAAAACTAAGGTGGGAGGGAGAATGTGTAAATATGTAGCATTCATCAACTTAACACTTGTCAGTTAGAATAATCATGACAGAATGACAAGGGCAGCAGCATAGGCTGGTTTAGGAGGCGAGATGTGTCATCCTAATATTAACACAAAAACTTAGTAGTGCTTCAGCAAAGCTATTAGGATAAAGTAAGGCATTTTCAATATAAATGAATTTTGTTTTGCCAGAAGCAATTGTTTTCCTAAATATCACTACATAAGTTTTTTTAAAAAGATGTTCTTAAGTGGCATAGGCAACTTGGTGTTTTCCCTGAAGCGATAACTTCTAGTGGGTGAGCATTAAATGCTTCTGTGACATTACCAAAGTACTGTGTTTATCTACCGTCTGGCCCTTCATCTTTGTCACAGTGGTCAAGCCTAAGATAAATTATGTGAGCTACAATTCACAAACTTTTTTTTACTGATGAATGTAGTCTACTGGGACTTCACCTACACATAAATGTATTGGAACTACAGGGTTCATACAATATACTCCTCTTTCCTTGGATAGTGTCCTCTGTTTTAAAATAAATTATAATCTTTTGAGCTTTTTAAGTATGGTGATGCCGGAGAAATATGTGTGGAAGGATACACTGCAAAATCACTGCATACGTCGAATGAGTACTTTAATTAGATAGAGGAAAATATGTTCAGTCATACTTCAGACTTCGTCTGTTAATCTGAGGTGAAAACTCTGCTTGTCTATCAGAAAGCATAAACTGCCATTTTTCAATACAGGTATAAAATGTTTTTCTACATGCTTGTCTCAAATTTTATGTAGGCTTAACCATTAAGTCGAACTATCTTATGGCATTAGTTTACTCTTTGTGATTCTCTTTTCTCTAATTAAATCAATATTTTACCACATCCTTTAACCTTAGGGAAATTGCTTAATGACCATATTCACATATTACATTACACCATGGATTAACATGACATATGAACAGGAACAAGCCAAAACAAGTATTGTGGTTGTCAGCTCCCCCCCCCCCCAGCCAGAAAAAGAAGTTTGGAAGCTTTTGCTTTCATATTTCATTAACCCCAGACATGATTTGTCATGTCATCTGGTATAACAAATTGTGCTTAACAGTAACTATGGTAAGCTTCAAACAAGCCAACTTCAAACCATGAGTTATAAAGCTGGCTTGTTGAAATTCACCATAAAGTGTTAACCATTAACCATTACATTAATGATGTGGCAAGCAGCTCAATCTTTTGTTTTTTACTCTAATGTAAGTTCAGGGGGACAATCTGGTTTGGGACCCAAACATGGGGGAAAGGGGAGCTTTAACCTTTCCCTCAATGCAGTCCTGATTCAGACTGGGAGGACAATGCCTGCAATTTATAGTGCAAAATAGTGTTTGACTTGCATATTGTGGATGAACACTTTTAGCACTGTAGTGCTTTTAGATTACATTGTATTGTATCTATTTATATTTGTATTGTGTTTATATTTATCATGGTTTATATTAACCTGTCACTTTTATTATACTGATTACAGCTTTTAAAAATTCTTTCTTGTGTAAATTGCTTCAAGACTGCTTTTGCGGTAGGAAGTGATAAATAAATTCCATAAGTGAATGATGAATGGATGAATAAATGAATGAATGAATAACCCTACTCCTTGCCCATTGAAATACATGTTCAAAATGCTTTTTTGTGTGCTGGTAATCATCTTTTTCCCAAACGCGGCTGATAGCAATATTTCTTGAAACAGCTGCAAAGTTTTTTACATGAGACCGAATAATAACATATTTATTTGCCTAGTAGACCATGAGTGTGTATGCATAATAATCCTGTATAAAACTTATTCTTCTGATTTGTTGGATCTTTCTCACTATATTTCAAAATTGAAATATTCCTCTATTGTAACTTACACTTTTATCCCATGTCTGGAGGGCTCCTTTGAATGTTTTGATTAGCTTACAGCTGGTAGTTCATCATCTTTTCAAAACTCCTTGGGTGTGCTGTGATTATTTAGTTGTCTGATATTTCAGTGTTCCCACTCAGTAAATGTTGTGCTGAAGGTTTTATATAACTTTTTTTTAATCCTGCAATTTTATTGTGTGTTTTATGTCACCAGAGTATTAGAAGACTGTTAATGTTTGTTAAAGTGTATGTTAAGTTAAAAATACCTTTATCAATATACCCTTCTGTCTTGTTGCAGATTGGTAAGCCAGCTCTGGTTCACACTGGATTGGACTGAAAATAAGAAAATAGTTCAGCACCTTTCCTAGCCCATCCAAATTGCAAATAGGTACCATGGGGACCCAATCAGGATTGGGACTGCAGTGAGTGTGGGGAGGAAGTTTAACTCTTCCCCACATCACGATACCAACAAAAATCAACCTCATATGTTATTATTTACATTGGGAGGAAAGCTTGCATTGGAACCAGTGAGAGGGATTTTTGTTTTGTTTTTTGCAGTGCAGATAGCAGTATTTGTAAGGTGGGGCTGAGATTGTGGCATGGAAGAATTCAACTTCCCCTCCCCACCCGATACAATCCTGAAGCCTGTTCAGGAGCTCCCCATAGTGTAATACCACAAGACCTCCTCTGGCTGCTTCAGGCCACCAGAAAAGGCATGATAAAGAGCACAAGTGGTAACCCTCACACATGCCCCAGTTACCTCTAGACTGGATCATTGCAAGTGCTGTATATGGGGTTGCATTTGAAGAGCATTTGTTAACTTCAGTTAGTCCAGAATGCAGCGGCAAGGATGTTAATGTGTGCTCACATAAAGGATCATGTTACACCTGTCTTGCAACACCTGCACCAGTTACCAGTTTCTTTCTGGGCACAGTTCAAAGTATTACCTTTACCTTTAGCTTACCTTTAAACCCCTAAATGGCTTGGTATCAGGATACCTCCTTCCATACCAGCCTGTTGCTCATTAAGATCTTGTGGGGAGGCCCTTCTCTGTATCCAACCTATGGTAGAAATAACGCTGGTTGGGACAAGGAATAGGTCCTCCGTAGCCCCACCAGTGTCAGGGAATATCTTGTCCCATAAGGTTCAAATGGCTCTGTCTTCTGTTTCCTTTTACTGACTTGTGAAATTTTATTTTTAATTCTAGTAGTCTTTTAATTTGTCAGGCTCTGTTGGTTTTCATGGGAAACTGTTTTATCTGCTTTCCTTGCTGAATTTGTTGATTATTCTATTATAATTTTTATACTGCTGATATTGTTTATATTTTTATATTGTGATTTTAATGTAAGCTGCCTTGTGTAATACATGTGTATTAGAAAGCAGGTGTACAAATATTTATAATATATATCTATATCTGTATATCTATGGTGATTTGTTTAGTCTCTAAAAGAAGAGCTGCATTTTTGCACTTGAGGCCCCTTGGGGTCAGTGTCCAGGTTAGACATATAGTGTCATCACCCGTACAGAATTGTAAAAAAAAAAATTGCAAAACCAAGGATGTAATCATATAAGGTAACAACGAGGATCTTCCCAGAACATAAATACAAGAGAGGGATTTTGAGAAGACATATTCCCTGGACTGCAAGGAGGTCAAATCAGTCCATCCTAAAGGAAATCAACCCTGAGTGCTCATTGGAAGGACAGATAATGAAGCTGAAGCTCCAATATTTTGGCCACCTAATGCGAAGAGAAAACTCCCTGGAAAAGACCCTGATGCTGGGAAAGACTGAAGGCAAAAGGAGAAGGGGACGGCAGAGGATGAGATGGCTAGATAGCATCACGGATGCAATGAATATGAACTTGAGCACGCTCCGGGAGAGAGCGCAGGACAGGAAGGCCTGGCGTGCTATGGTCCATGGGGTCACGAAGAGTCGGACACGACTGAACGACTGAACAACAACAACAATTCATAAACAGGATGGAGTCAGAGAAATAATTCTTGTGTCACAAACACACCTGTAACATGTCATGGGATTCTGGAATGTTATACTCATTTATCTTGATAAGAGGTGATATTATTTAGAAATAAAGAAATTAAGAATAGAAATATATCCTTATGGATCAATCCTATGGGTTGCACCCTCCATGATTGTAAGCCTCTGAACCTGGAAACTTATGATCATCCAGCGCTAGGCAGGAGGAGCAGTGGAGGCGATCTTCACGTCCCTGTCCCCTCTGCATTTTTCGCTGTTTAACTGGGATGCTTTGGAGGGGGAGGGAAAGAGACTGGAGATGCCTCAGTATAATTCATATCCTGGCCTCTCCGGTCTCCTCCCCTCTCCACACTGGAAATGCCCCCCTTTCCCCTTCTCTGAAGTCAAGTTCCTGACCTTGGAGAACAACCAACACAATTATTTCTGCACCGGCTGCGGGGTGTGTGTGTCAGAGCAACAATTCCCTTCTCTGAGGTCAGAGCACTGTCTCCAGCCTTGGATCAGGGAATCCAAAATATTCTGTGGCCCCTCAGACGCTGTTATAGGATTACTCCCTTAGGAATGTAGCTTAACAGGACATAAATAAATGAAGTAAAAATAAGCTAAACATATTGGATAGCCTCTAAAAAGTATTTATTCTTTTACCATGTTGTTCACTGCTCCAAAATCTTCTGATGTGGAGCTGTATATAAATATTGTAAGTAGTTGTTGTTGTTGTTCAGTCGTTCAGTCGTGTCCGACTCTTCGTGACCCCATGGACCATAGCACGCCAGGCCTTCCTGTCCTGCGCTCTCTCCCGGAGCGTGCTCAAGTTCATATTCATTGCATCCGTGATGCTATCTAGCTATCTCATCCTCTGCCATCCCCTTCTCCTTTTGCCTTCAGTCTTTCCCAGCATCAGGGTCTTTTCCAGGGAGTTTTCTCTTCGCATTAGGTGGCCAAAATATTTGAGCTTCAGCTTCAGTATCTGTCCTTCCAATGAGCACTCAGGGTTGATTTCATTTAGGATTGTAAGTAGTAGTAATAATAATAATAATATCAGAGAGATTTTGAACATTCAGCAGTGGGAGCCATCCTTTTGGATCAACTACCCCCAATGTATTGCTTGTAAACCATCTTGGTAAGCTTAAAACTAACTGTTGCTTTTGCTCTATTTAGAAGCCTTGACTGAAGATGATGTTTAATGTATCATCTGTTTGAATCTATGCATGAATAGACTTTGTATTTAGTATGCTAAAAAAAAAGTATAGTAAAGAAACAAAAGACAGAGTGAGTGATTTCTTGAAATAGAAAACTCTGTATGACCTATATCCAGGGTGAAGAATTAAATCTTGCTGTAAGATGGCATCTGATTGTGTGAGGGATCTGAATATATTAAGTAAACTGGTAGCCTGGGGTAGAGTACATACTGATTATATATTTTGAGAGAACCTCTGAATCTGGGCATATGCTTTGTTGTTGTTGTTCAGTCGTTCAGTCGTGTCCGACTCTTCGTGACCCCATGGACCATAGCACGCCAGGCCTTCCTGTCCTGCACTCTCTCCCGGAGTGTGCTCAAGTCCATATTCATTGCATCAGTGATGCTATCTAGCCATCTCATCCTCTGCCGTCCCCTTCTCCGTTTGCCTTCAGTCTTTCCCAGCATCAGGGTCTTTTCCAGAGAGTTTTCTCTTCGCATTAGGTGGCCAAAATATTTGAGCTTCAGCTTCAGTATCTATCCTTCCAATGCTACACTGGTAAAAAATGTGTTTTGTTGTTGTTATTTTAGAGTGGGGATTGGTAGGGCAACTTGGTGGGCACTAAGAAAGGTATGTGGGAGCATATTGCCTACCATGGTGCCTACCTTGCCTCAGATGCTTACAAGACAACAAAATTTATCTGTTAAAAGGAACTTTCAAAAAGAAATTGGAGAACACACACTATGTTTTACAGTTTGGTACACGACAAATATCTCTTTCACCACAGGTATGTCTGTTGGGAGAGGGGGCAGGGATGAAGCCAAAGAGGAAATCTAATTGCATAACAATATTTCAGTGTAAGAGTCTTCCTTACATTCAACTAAACAGACTTTTCCTGCCCCCTTGGCAACTGCTGGTGCCTCTGCAGCACACAGTTCTTTCTGCCAAGAACTGCAATATAGCCAGTCTCCTGGTTTATAGATTGGGCTATTACAATTGTATACCATCTGTCTAATTTTTATTGACTGATCTTATTAAGATTGCAGATCTTGTATTGATAGTTATTACTTTTTATTACTTTAGCAACAGTGTATCAAGTTGTAAGTTACAATTTGGAATAATAATGCGTACTTTTATATAACATCTTTTTCATTGTACCAGCTGTTCAAGTAGGTGAATGGTTAAGCTAAGTGCACTTAAACCATCCCCTCACACTCTCTAAGACTGGCCAAGAGTGCCTCTTGACTGTCATCTGTACCCCTAGACATATAATGAGGAAATACAGAGTAGTAGGTAGTTGTTCTTCAATTATGGGCCTTTTTTTTAATCAAGGGTCACTGAAGCTTGAGCAACTTTAAGAAAAAAAATCTTGTCTGGATTTTTGATGCTGCCATTTAGCCAATATGTCATAAATATTTTTCAACATAATATATTTTGGTGAGATTATATTTCATTAAAAGTTGTTACTTTCCCAGAGCCTTGAAGTCTAAAGTACAGATAAATCTGTAAAATATCTACCAAGAATACTTAGAATTTTAACACTGTTTAGTATAGCGCACTGCAGTCATTCAGTGTAATGACAGGCTAGCTTGTGCCAAGTGCTTGGCAGTAATGACTGCTGATTTCAAACTAATAATGGTGAATGACAGGAGCAAACTGGCAAAGCTTCCAGCCTCAGCTGTTGAAAACAGCTTATAATTCTCTTTATGACAGACAGTTTAGATGTGTAATGTATATCTTGGGATGTAATGTGATTTGAAATCCTATGTACATGAAAGGACAAATGGTGTTAAAAAGTAGCAAGTTAAATGCTGTGGGCACAAGACATAATTTGCTAGTAGGTGGAGAGACCTCATGAGTGATGTCTGCTTAGCTAAGAACAATAATATTCTTAGTACTTCTGGCAAGAACTGCAATCAGGGAATTTTGAATTGCTCATTCAAAAATAAAACTTGTTTCTACTTGGAATTATACCAGATTGTTAAGTATTAGAGTAACACTTTGCAAATCTACATTTCCTTTAAAAATGCAGAGGAAATCCAAGCACTACTTCTATTTTTTAGAAAGTAATTGATTTTAATTTCTATTAATGAACTATTGCCTGATAGGCTCCTGCATTGGCACAGCATCTTGGAATCCAAACCTATTGATTGCACAACAGGGGCTGTTTGTGTAAATGGATGTGTACAAATCTTTCCCACTGTCAGAGAAAAAGCCAGCAGTGGCATATGTAGGTCCTACTTACTTTCATGAATGTTTGACAGCAATGCATAATTTCCCCCCTGGTTGGCAGATACAGCTAGTCGGTATAAGAGTATTGGTTTATAAGGGTACCATCTAGCAACTGCTTTTATTTAAGCAGTTTGTCTGTAGAATCACAGAGGCTCATTTACTGAACTCTGGGAATCTTCATATATGCCATATAGTAGAAGAAGGGGTTTATTATTATTTGTGAGACAAAAGCCATCTGTTCTTGCACTTTACAGGATTTACTTTTATTTTCCTATGGTAGTTATTTTATCTTT
The DNA here is from genome assembly GCF_057233095.1 of Heloderma suspectum. Taxonomy (NCBI): domain Eukaryota; kingdom Metazoa; phylum Chordata; class Lepidosauria; order Squamata; family Helodermatidae; genus Heloderma; species Heloderma suspectum. The sequence continues at coordinate 293,819,157 of NC_139459.1, read as the reverse complement.
GTGACTTTTGATTAGGTTCCAGGTGAGTGAAGTTGATTCTATAGTTTTCTTCAGTTATTTACAATTTCTGTGTTGTTTATCAACGTGTATTGTATTTATAAACCAACAAAATAAATAACACATCTTCCAATAATAAGGCTGCAAGCCTAAATACACTTAGTAGGGAGTAAGCTCCTTTGGACACAAGGGAACTTACTTCTGAGTAAACATGCATAAGATTGCACTGTAAGATGCCTCTCACATAACTTTTATTTTTGTGTAAATGTATAAGCACAAGTTAGGATTACTTTTATTTTATTTTATTTTATTTTATTTATTTACAATATTTATATACCACTCCAAATCAAAAAGATTTTGGAGTGATGAACAACAAGATAAAAGAATGAAACACCATGTTAAATTAATTTAAAGAGTTTAAAAGAAACAAATTCTGAATTTTACAAACCGCGGCTGGTCACTCAAGGAAGGCCTCTTGAAATAACAATGACTTCAGGAGGCACCAAAAGCAGCACAATGTTGACACCTGCCTGTCCTCCGAAGGCAGGGAGTTCCACAGCAACGGAGCTACCACACCAAAGGCCCTTTTCCTGGTGGACTCCAGCTGGGCCATGGGTCCATGTGGAACCTCTAGGACATGCCCTCTGATGACCTCAGTGACTGGGCACGTTGGTAAAAAAGAAGGCTCTCTCTCAGGTATCCTGGTTTTGTAGACTAGTACTAAAACCTTAAACCTGGTCCAGTAGCAAAGAGGCAGCCAGTGCAGTTCCCTCAGCAAAGGAATTACATGCTGAAAAGGGGCAGTTCCTGACAACAGCTGAGCTGCTGCATTCTGCACTAGCTCCAGCTTCCAGACCACCCTTAAGTACAGCTCCACATAGAGTGCATTGCAGTAATCCAGTCTTGAGGTTACTAATTCCTGTACCACCTTCCAGTGACAGTCATGGAGCTAGGAGTACCCCAAAATACGGACCTGCCCTTTCAGAGGGAGTGCAACCCCATTCAGAACAAGCAATTGTCAGGGTGGACACTGAGCCTATAGAATCCCAGAGTAGTTCTGATTCTGAGGAAGAGGAGTCGCTCCCAGGAGAGGAGCGCACTCCTCTTTCCCAGGGCCAACAGCTGACGGAGATTCCTCCCACCAGCATTCCTAGCTTAGATAGCAGTCCAGGGAGTGACAGAGCGCGGATAGCAGACTTGGTGGACGTGCGACGCCGATGCAGAGAGCGGTGTCAAATGGAGGGCGCAGAAAGGAGGCGTAGTGCCCTGTTGGCGCGCAAACAACGACTGCGCCCAGAGGATCCAAGGGAAAAGGGGAGGGACTCTCCCTAGTCCTTAAGTTCAGGGATCTGCCAGGAATTCCCTTTCAAACGGGGACCAACTGTTCCAACTTAGGGAATAGGTACTGTGCTGCTCAGATCTAGTTGCTAACAGTAGAGTTGTTAAGTTGTAAAAGAGGAATAAAGCTTTGAAAAGAATCCATTTGTCTGTGTCTGGACTTGGCTACTGGATTAGACTGAGAGAGGCCTCCAAGGAGCCCTTGACAGCAATGACCCTATCTCCTGGACTCAGGAACTACCTCACCCAAAGGGCTTCCATCTTGCCAGGATTCAGCTTCAGTTTATTGGCCCTTATCCAGCCCATTACTGAGTTCAGGCACTGGTCCAGGACTTGCACAGTCTCTCCTGATCAGTGTCACAGGGAGATAGAGCTGTGTATCATCAGCATACGGATGGCAGTAGTTGTCTAATACCTTTGGGTCCAGAGTGGGCTTCTTCAGGTGTGACCGCACTCCTGTCTCCTTAAGGACAGCAGGGAGCACCCCTTCCCACAGGAAAGCATTTATCACTCCTAGAACCCACCCAGTCAAACCTCCTAGGCTAGGTTTTATTAGCCAAGAGGGGCAGGGATCAAAAGGGCATGTAGTTGTTTGCATTGCTGCAAGCACCTTGTCTACATCATCAGGCCTCAGCAACTGGAATTGATCCCCCAAATTGGGCAGATGGTGGCATCAGACTCCTCGACTGGAACTGTGATAACAATAGTGGCATGTTTGCTGTGGAGACAACTATTTTGTCCTCAAAGTGTGATGCAAAAAAGTCACAGTGGGTCCTCGACAGGGCCAGGCCCCATTTGCTGGGGAGGATGTTAACAACCCCCGGACCACCCAGAAGAGTTCTGCTGGACAACTACTCGAGGACACAATGGAGGCAGCAAAATAAGCCTTTCCTGCTCGCACTGACATGCAATAGGCACGACTATGTGCTCTAGAGCATGCTCGGTCATCTTCGCTTCGAATCTTACACCATTTGTGCTCTAGCCGATGTCCAGCCTATTTCCTTGACCGCAGCTCCCCAGTGTACCAAGGAGCGAAACGGGCTCTGCAGCGCTGGAGAAGGCACTCAGGTGCAATCAAGTCAATGGCCCTCCACATCTCACTGTTCCACAGTGAGGCTAGAACCTCAGCTGAATCACCAGCTCTCTCCACTGGAATATCCCCAAGAGCATTCAGAAATCCATTGGATTCCATCAATCTCCTAGGGCAGATCATCCAAATGGGTCCGCCACCCCTGCAGGAGGAGAGTAACATTGTGAGTTCAGATCTCACCAGGAGGAAATGGCCTGACCGCGACAATGGGATTACTCGGACCCCTCCTCCCAATCTTCAGACCACCCAACTCACAACTTGGAATAAAAACCAGGCCCTGCTTGATATGTCGGGCCAATGACAAACTGACAAATTTAAACTTAATTTTAAGGAACTTAATTTAGTTAATGCCGTACTCAGTGAACATAAGAAGATCTGTGCTAGATCAGAGCAAAGGCCTGTCTAATCCAGCATTCTGTTCCCACACTGGCCAACTAGATGCCCGTTGAAAGCCCACAAGCTGGACTTTAGTGCAATATCAGCTTCCCAATAATGTTTCCCAGCAATTGGTGCTGAAAGGCATAATGCCTCTGGTAAAGGAGGTAATATTAGTAGCAATTGATAGGCCTATTCTTCATGTGATTTGTATGCTTAAAATGTATGGGGGAAAATGAAGTTGTAAAGTGTGCTGCATGGGAAACGGTTTTCCTGTCCTCTAGACCAGCTACAGGTCTGTAGTATGTGTTACAATGATGGTTTAATGCTATTTCTTACATAGTAGTAATACCTTTTCAATTCACACCGGATGGTGAAGTTTACAATCAAAAGCCATATATAAGCTAGGATTCAAAAATGCCAAGATCCTCAAATAGCTGTAATTACTCATAAGTAAGTTGTGCAGCAGTTTCTGGCTGAAAACATGTAGTTCTGGACAGAATCCAGGATATGTCCAGAGGAATGGCAGAACCAGCTGTTAGGAATGGGGTATTGGCAGCTGAATTAAGTGTTCTGCTTAATTGTATGCCACGCATCCTATAAAAGTTGCCATTGGTTTTGCTAGATTTGCCTGTGGCTTTTTGTATGCAATTTGTGATATAATGTTCCACAGAGTGTCTGTCAGCCATTATATTGTGCACTTCTTATCCATACCCCAACCCCCAGATCAAGATTGAGGTGGGAGGAGGTAATAATGGAAAGCTGTGGAAGAACCGTTGGTAACATAAAGAATGCTCAGTTATATTTTTCAGAAACTACTAGTTAACTATTTCCCATGCACATGGGAAAGGAAAAATATGTGCCAGTGGGCCTAGCAAAACAAGTTAACTTAGGGTGCAATCCTATTGAGTTAGGCGGCCTTCTCTAAACTTGGAGGCGACTGCCTATCCAAAGCAGGGCAGAAGCACGGAGGGGATCGTGCCCTCCGTGCTTCCCTTGCTTTGCTTTTTTGGCTAGACAGCTGATTGTGGCTGTCTAGCCGCAGAAAGACAGAGCGGGGAAGGAGGCTGCTGTACGACACATAGGATGTGTCTATGCTCTCCCCACCCCGGAATGCCCCCAGCCACACCCCTTTTCAGCCCCTCTGTGCTCCTCTTGTGAGCACGGAGGACAGGGTGGAGGCAGTGCAGAAGTGGGGGGAGGTCAGTTTTCCAGGAACTGACCTCGGAGCGCAGGCTCCAAGGTCAGTTCCTGGAAAATGGCATATCCTATGGCCATCTAGCTGCTGTCTAGTGGCCATAGGATTGCTCCCTCCAAGGGCTTGCACCTCAGTCTTCAACTTGGAAGCAAGTCCCATTGAACTTCATTTCTTGTAAATGAACTTTGGATTGCAAAGTTACAAACTGATCCCATGCCTGTTAGCAGCAGTAAAACTGCACACTGTATTGTGTGCTACAGACCATAGCTGGTTGGGTCACACTCCAGGACCAACCTGTGTGAAGAGATGTGTCTTGAGAAGATGTCTAAATGTCAAAATTGTGGGGGCCTGTCTAATGTCAGTTGGTAATGTGTTCAGAACGTGGGTGCTGCAACGCTAAATGCTCTACTATGTGTGGCACCCTTAACAGTGCTCCCTCCAATGATCACACAGATCAGGCAGGGACATAAGGGGTGAGATGATCCCTAAGGTAACCTGTTCCCAAGTTGTTTGGGCTTTATGAGTTAACAACATTTTAAGCTTGTTGTGGAAGTGCATTGACAGCTAATACAATTCTTTTAGCAAAGGTGTAACTTGCTGTTGGAAAGAGGCCCCAGTTAGCAAACTTATCACTGGATTATGCACCAGCTGAAGCTTCCAGATCAAGACCATGGGTAGCCCTACATATAGAGCATTACAGTAACCCAGACTTGTAGTTACCAATGCCTGAACCATGCAATGGGGCTCACTCCCAGGTAAGTGGGTAATCTTGGGTCAGTTTCTGCCAAATGACAGAAGAGACTGATGCTGTCTGTTGTTCTACAGAACCATACTGCAGTTAGCGCACAACTGAAAACTGGTCTAGGTATATTAATCTAATAATGTAACAATATTGAAACACACAATCATTTATAAGTTTTGCTGATTTATCTTTTAGTGAAGATGAATAGTGCTTAAACAGAAATAATATAAATGTGAAAAAACGATGTCGATATAATGTTATACATGTAGTAGTAGAAAATTTAAACAATACGCATATTCAAGAAGTCTTTGTGAAATTCTTTTTCCAAAAGTCTTTTTTGAAGGTCTTCTCAAAGTCTTTTTCCAAGAGTATTTTCTGAAAGTTTACAGGAACCTGGTATGATCCTGTTTCGCATATATGTAGCTTCTTAAGAGTGAAAAACTATAAAGATATTACAAATATCAAGTCTATGAATGAATTTCTTTAAAAAATAATATAGCAACATTAATTATAAATCATTATCATAATTACACATATATACAACATTGTTTCAAACAAGCACCAAAATTATTTTACAAGAGTTGTTGCAATAATATTTTCAAAAACATTTTCAAAAAACCAGGGACTATAATTTACAAACAAAGAAATTACTTAGATTCAACAACAATCCCGTGGCAATGCTGCAGACTGAAACGTTTTTCTATGAACTAGGCTGCTTTATCTGTTGGCACTGATTGAATTTCGTCTTGTACAGCTTCACAGGGTAAAACAAACAAACAACTTAAGCAATCTAATATTGGTGCCATACCAATAAAATTAGAATGAGACAGAAAACAAACAACAAACAAACCTCAAACCACAGGCTGATAATTTAGCATGCTCTAATGGTGGTAAGTAGAATTGGCAGCTGTGAGTATTCCACTCCTAAAAGGTTTTAAATACCCCATGTTAGAAAAATGCTGATTTGTCCACATTCCCATTAAAGGTATAGCATATGTTTTCATGCAAGGTCAATTAAATATCACTGATATGAATGTCTATGTGTATTACAATAGGATGCCAAATCCAGAGAGGCATTCAAACCTTTGGCGATCGCAAGTTGCAATTTAAAAATCCATTCAGCCTCCCTACATAGGAGTAAGTTATTGTAATCTGTCCAGTTGTATTTATGTGCATATATTCTGTCAATAACTAGGAACTTACAGTCCTTATGTGTATGAACCTGTTCTAAAAAATGATGCACTAAAGGAACATACAAAACACGTTTTTTTTTAGTTTGGACTGATGTTCAATGATCCTAGTTCAACTAGTGCAGGAAGTTTTGTCTACGTATAATAAATCACATGGGCAAATGATAACATAACTCACTTGGTCGAACAGTTGGAGAAATGATGTAGTGTAAAACATTGGTGGTCTGTAGGATGTTCAAAAACTTTAGTAGGAAGAGAAAGTTCACATACAGAACATCCCAGACACTTATAATGTCCATAAAGTGAAGAATCATGCTGAACAGATGGATCAATATCAGAGTGTACTAGATAATCTCTAAGTTTTTTTGTCCACCTAAATCCTATACGTGGAGCATTGCTGCATCCAGGTATGTGACTTACTATATGCCAATATTTATAAATTGCTTTTTTGATGGAAAAGGACAAGCTGGAATATTCTAGAGAGATTGTAATCTTATTGTTGGATCCCTTATTAGGTGGGCTGAATAAAGTAGGTCTAGACAGCATCCTGTCAGGGCCCAGCTTCAGTACTTCAGTGGGCCATGTAGGTTATACCCAGGATTAGAAGTAGCCTGGAAAGGGTTGGGCCTATTCAGCCTCTGGAATGTCAGAATCTATGTGAGCTCATCTCCGTCAGTGTTCCCAGAGCAGAGCCAGGGAGAGTCACCCGACTCCCTGTCCACCTGCTGGCCTGGTTTTGGCAGACAGGGTGACTGGAAGCTGTCCATGAGAACCTGACTTTTTTGTCATAGATCAAACCCCCAGCCTGCCGTACTGAGCTGACTACTAAAAACACAGACACACAATCCAGACATACAACCCAAAACAACAAAATGAGAGAGCAAGACTATGAAAAGCCTCACAGTACTTCTCATGGCAAGTCCTTAACAATCCAGAGTTCTAGTCCATGTGCAGAATGCCTCCAAAAAAAAAGCCCAGATGATGATGGATCCAAAATAGGGGTGGACGAAAGTCACTTACCTGTCGTCGAAGCTTGTTCGCGGTGGGGGGGAGGCGCTTCGCTGCTCCCCCCGCGAAGTTCAGGCCGGGGGGGGAGGCTTCCCGCCTCGCCCCGGCCGAAATTCAGGCCGGGGGGAGGCTTCCCGCCTCGCCCCAGCCGAAATTCAGGCCGGGGAGGAGGCTTCCCGCCTCGCCCGGCCACGAACTCGAAAGTTTTATTTTTTTTTTAAACGCCCCCGTGATAGGCTACGTGATGATTAACGTAGCCTATCACGGCTAGATCTGCAAAGTCAGCCGTGATAGGCTACGTTAATCGTCCCGTAGCCTATCACGGGTGACTTAAAAAAAAAAAAAAAGCGCGTACGCTAATGGCGGCCCCCATAGGGAGCTGCCATTCGCGTTCCTTATTTGGTCGCCGTAGTCTACGTAAATCTTTACGTAGACTACAGTGACCAAATAAGGAACGCGAATGGCGGCTCCCTATGGGGGCCGCCATTATCCGTACGCGCTTTTTTTTTTTTAAGTCACCCGTGATAGGCTACGTGACGATTGACGTAGCCTATCACGGCTGACTTTGCAAATCTAGCCGTGATAGGCTACGTTAATCGTCACGAAGCCTATCACGGGGGCGTTTTTTTTTTCTTTTATTGGAATGGCGGTGGCAGCAGCCGGTCGAAAGACCGGCTGCCGCTCCCGCCCCGCACGAACACCCGCCGAACCGCCGGCCAGACCCGCCGCCGGGAGGGACATTCGGCGAAGGTAAGTCCCGTCCCGGGGGGGGTGCGGGGTGCGGGGGGGTGCGGAGGATTTCTCCCCGAAACTTGTTCGGGGGGCCGAACACGTTGGCGCTCGGCCCCCTGAAGTTTCGGGGAGAAATTCTCCGCCATCCCTAATCCAAAACAGAGAGGGCTTCTGGTAATGAAGATAAGATGTTCCTAGTAAAGGCTCTTTGCCTTTGCATCAGCTTAAGAGGGAAGGCGTGGCTGTTGGACACCTCCAGATCCCTTGACAGACAAGGGCCTTTAGCCTTTCAGCAAGGCCTGTCAGCCCTCCAGCAGTGACGCTTTAACCTGGGTGACCCTTCTGCAACCCCCACCACCACCTCTGTCACATCCCTTGTTAGGCTCATGGGACCCTATCTGCCAATTGTTGTCTGAATCGTACTTTTTGACTAGCGTACTCATGATATTGTGAGAAGTTCCTTTTGAGATGTAAGTATTAACCATATGGGAAGTTCCTATGTAGATGAACTGGATAGAAAGATGTAAAATGCAAAAGAGAATTTCTGTCAGTAGGTTTTGTAAATCCTGTGACATACAAATGATTGTGTCTGCAGTATACCTCCATATCCAAAAATGAAACACAGTGCACAACAAAATGAGAAGAAAATCTTATAGTAGGATGTATGGTATTAACCTAGGGATGTACGAAAGTCACTTACCTTTTCAAAGGGTGACATTCATGGTGGGGGGGAGGTGCTCCGTCCCTCCCCGCAAAATTCTGGCCGGGGGGGGAGGCATTCCGTCCCTCCCCCCCCGAAATTCTGGCCAGCCGGCTCCACTCCGCAGTTTTGGCACGTCTTAGTCTACGTAAACATTTACATAGCTTATCACGGTGTTTTTAAAAATCTAGCCATGATAGGCTACGTAAATCTTTACGTAGCCTATCACGTTTTTTTGTTTTGTTTTGTTTTTAACTGGAAATGGCAGTGGCAGCAGCCGGTCAGAAGACCGGCTGCCTCAGCTGCCGCCGCCACCCCACCGCCACACCACCACACCGCTGCCGGAGCCGCCGCCGCCACGAAGATCCGCCCAAGGTAAGTCCCGTCCCGGGGGGGGCGGGGGGCAGACCGTTCTGCCACCGATTTCAGGGGGCCGAATGCGCTGGCATTCGGCCTCCCCAAGATTCGTGGCGAAATTCTATGACATCCCTATATTAATCCAGATCAAAAATTGATGTAAGATACCTTGTTTGGAGAATATTAGAAAAATATTGTCAGTATAATGTTTGTAAAAAAAGAACATGCTTGTAAAAAGTATTGACGTTTGCATTGCATATTAAAGTGTCCTCCAAAAATGCAGTGCTGTCAGGAGAACCCTAGCCTGTGTCTCCTCAAGACACAGATGAAAGGATTCTTTTCAAGGCTTTAATCCTTTTACAACTTAATGACTCTTTCAGATGCTAATCACCAGCGACTAAGCAATGAACAGCAGAGTAGCCTATGCTCTGGGTTAGGCAGTTGGTTCCGGATTAGGTTGATTGAAGGAGAATCACTTGCAGACCCTGAACTTATGGGCTAGGGAGAGTTCTTCCCTCTTTCCCTTGGGTCCTTGGGATGCGACTGTTGCTTACGTGCCAAATGAGCGCTACGCCTCCTTTCCGCGCCCTCCAACTGTTGTTCGCTCCCTGCGTCTGTGTCAAGCATCTAGCAAGCCCCCCTCCTGCACTCTCTCACCGCCAGGGTCACTATCTATGTCAGGAATGCTGGAAGGAGGAATCTCTGCCAGCTGCTGTGGCTGTGAGAGATGAGCGGGCCCCTCTCTCATGGATTGCTGTTCCTCCTCAGAATCAGAACTGCTCTGAGGTTCTATGGGCTCAGTTTCCACCCTGACATGATCCCCACTCCCATGAGGCCCCCCCTCATGCCCCTCCCCTGGGGCCCCAGGTTTGTGGGGGTACAGCTGGTGGAAGCATCTCAACAGCAACGGAGCATGCACATTTTCCGCAGGGTCCCAGGATCGCTCATCTGGCCCGTACCCGTTCCAGTCCACTAGTTATTGCAGGCGGCTGCAAGAAAGGCGGGAGTCCAGAATCCCTGTGACCTCAAACTCCTTCTCCCCCTCCACCAGCACTGGCGGCGGCGGGGGAGCTGACCAAGCGATGAGGGTCGCCAGAAACCAGGGGGGACAGCAAGGACTGATGAAAAACAGGATGTATCTTCATGGAGGGGGGGAGAGCCAGGCGAAAACCAACAGGGTTAATTTGGGCTGTAATCTGGAAAGGCCCCGTGCAGCGAGGTGCGAGCTTCCTTGCGGGCGAGTGAGAGGGGAGGTATTGGGTGGACAACCAAACCCAGTCCCCCAGTTGCAGAGACAGACCTAGCTGGCGCTGCCAGTCCACAGAGGCCTTGTAGGCTGTCTTGGCTTCCTCGAGGGAGTCCCGTAAGAGGTGGTGTACTGTTCGCAACTCTTCTAAAAAGTCATGGGCTGCCGGCACTGAAGAGGGAGGTAGGGTGGACGGGAAAGCCTTGGGGTGGTAACCAAAATTGGCAAAAAATGGAATTTGGCGGGTGGAAGCATGGCAGGCATTGTTATAAGCAAATTCTGCAAAAGGCAGCAAGGAAAACCAGTCATCTTGCTGGTAATTGACATAACAGCGCAAATATTGCTCCAGAGCCGCATTGGTACGCTCGGTCTGACCATCCATCTGTGGATGGTGGGCGGAGGAAAGACTGAGCATCTCATGGAGAAGCCCAAGTAGCTCCCTCCAGAAATGGGCAGTGAATTGGGCCCCCCTATCCGAAATGAGACCCTCGGGCCATCCGTGGAGCTGGAATACATGCACCAAAAAAAGCTCCGCTGTCTCCCTGGCTGTGGGCAACCCAGAGCAGGGGATGAAATGGGCCATCTTAGAAAACAAATCCACCATCACCAGAATGGTGGTCTTACCATGTGAGGGAGTCAAGTCAGTGATGAAGTCAAGGGAGAGCAGTTTCCAAGGTCCTGAGGGGGTAGGCAGGGGGTGAAGCAAGCCTGTGGGCTTGCCTGAGGTGGCCTTCATCCACTGGCAGGTTGGGCAGGAGGCGACATAGGTCTTCACGTCCCGACACACACAAGGCCGCCAAAAATCCCACGTCACTCCATGCAGGGTCTTGGCAATGCCAAAATGCCCAGCGGTAGGGGAGTCGTGGCACTGATGGAGGACCTTCTCGCTGAGGGGTTTGGAAGGCACATTGATCCAACCAGAATGGTAAAGCAGGCCACCTCGCAAAGAGAAGGGGGTAGAGTGGTGGGGGCAGAGGCTAGCCCCAATTCCTCCACTTTTGTGCGGACAAAAGCATCCTGAGCCTGTGCCGAGTGAAGGAGCTCCTCCCAAAAGCAAGGTACCGCAGCTGCCGCCAGGCTCTGGGGGGGAAGAATCAGGGGGGAGGATTTCCCTCACCCCCTTGCTGGAGGTCCGGCTCACGAGCAAGAGCATCTGTTTGTAGGTTGTCGGAGGCCTTCACATGGCAAATCTTAAGGTGGAACTGGGGGAAAAAAAGCAACTACCTAATCTGCTGATGGTTTAAGGCATGGGCTGTCTGAAGATGTTCGAGGTTGCGATGGTCAGTTCTAACTTCGACTGGGTGCTGCGCCCCCTCCAGCAGATGACGCCAGGTCTCCAAAGTGGACTTGATGGCCAACAGTTCCTTCTCCCAGATGGTATAATTCCTCTCAGACATGTTCAGCTTCCTGGAGTGGTAGGCACAGGGTTGCAACCCGCCGCCCGCCCGATCTGGCTGAAAAAGCACCGCCCCCACCGCAAAGTCAGAGGCATCAGTTTGCACCACAAAAGGCTTCCTCGGGTCGGGATGTAACAGGATCGGCTCAGAACTAAAAAGCTTCTTAAGTTTCTCGAAAGCCTGTTGGGCAGATGCCGTCCAATGAAAAGGAGATTTCCTGCCCTTAAGGAGATCTGTGAGAGGAGATGTCAGCCGAGCAAAGCTAGGCGGGAGCTTTCTGTAAAAATTTGCAAACCCCAGAAAATGTTGCAAGTCCTTCTTGGTGGATAGAGCCTGCCAGGAGAGGACAGCCTGGACCTTTGCAGGATCCATCCTGATACCGTCAGCTGAGATAATGTAGCCAAGATAGTCCAAAGAGGTTAGGTCAAACACACATTTCTCCAGCTTGGCATAAAGATGGTGCTCGTGGAGGCACTGGAGGACGGTGGAGACATGGTGCTGATGGGCGTGGTGGTCCTCAGAAAATATAAGTAAATCATCGAGATACACAATGCGGAAAGTGTCCAAATAGTCCCGGAAGATGGCATCATAAAACGCAAAAATGCAGGGGTGGGGGAGGGGGCAGGAAAAGGGGGGAATGGGAGGAGGGAAATCTCGGCCCCCGGCACCCTGCCAGGTCTGCCAGCGGCACTCCAGCCGACTGTCTATCTGGTGGCAGGTCTGGATGAGGTCCTCCAAAGTAGGCGGGCTAGGCGTGTGCGCCAACTCATGCAAGATCTCGTCGTTCAAACCGTCCAAAAACTGAGCCACCAGCGCGGCATCATTCCATTGTAAATCCTACATCAGCCAGCAAAAAGTTGTCACATAGCTGGCAACTAAGTCCCTGCCCTGCCTGAGGCGGTGAATCTCCCGAGAAGCCGTCTGCGTGCGCAGGGGGTCACCAAAAAATCTGGCCATCGCTGTCATGAAACCGTAATTGTCCCTGAGCAGGGGCTCATTAGTGAGAAGAAGTCCCGAAGCCCATCTAGCTGCCACGCCTGAAAGTAGGGTAATGATGAAGCCCACACGAACCTGTTCCATCAGGAAATCCTCAGGTCGAAGGCGCATGTACAGCTCCAATTGGGCCCGGAAAATCTGAAAAAGGCCTTTCTCACCAGAAAACTTCTCTGGCAAAGCCACCGGGCACTTGCGGTGGGGGGGAATCGGAGGTGGTGGGTGTTAAACCGCAGCTTGCAGATTCTGTACGGCAGTTGTCAGTTGAGCCACTTGATCACGGAGAGCCTGGTTCTCTTGTGCCAGAGGTTGCACCGCTGGGTCCCTGGCAACCTCCATCGGCAGTAGGAGAAGAGAGAGAAAAAAAAGAGGAACAGAGACCAAGCTGTCAGGAGCGCCTTAGTGGCCTCTTTCAGTCTACTCCAATAGCCAACTCAAGACTAGGGGTGCACGAAAGCCACTTACCTGGTCTCGCAGCTTGCTTCGCGGTGGGGGGGAGGCGCTTCGCTGCTCCCCCCGAAGTTCTGGCCGGGGGGGGAGGCTTCCCGCCTCACCCGGCCGAAATTCAGGTATAATGAATTATATAAGTATAATGTCCACTAATTCCATAAGGAAATGTGTGTGTGTGTGTGTGTCGGGGAGAAGGGGGAGATCCTCCCTTTTATCAAGGACAAGTTCAACCACCATGCGTGCTTCCTCATATGGAATGTTGGTGTATAAAGAGTTGGCATCCATAGTTACAAAGACAGCCTCTGAAGGAATTTTCATGCCCTCTGCCTCGTTAATGAAATCCTGGAACCTTTCAAACATGAAGGAATCTTGATGACCAGAGGATGTGAAAAATAATCCAAATACTACAACACAGGTTCCAAAACAGAATTAGAACCCAAGACAATTGTGTGATCAGGAGATGGAAAACCAGGCTTGTGTATTTTGGGAAGCATGTAAATTACAGGGATGCATGGATACGGATTCTGAAGGAATTCTGAAGTCTTTTTTAGGGATGGGGGAGAATTTCTCCCCGAAACTTCGGGGGGCCGACTGCCAACGCATTCAGCCCCCTGAAATCGGCGGTGAAATTCTCCGCCCCTTCTGCCCCCCCCCCCCGGGATGGGACTTACCTCTCACGAATGTCCCTCCCGGCGGCGGGTCCCGGTGGCGGTTCGTCGGGTCTTCGTCAGGGGCGGGGGTGGCAGCCGGTCTTTCGACCGGCTGCCGCTGCCGCCATTACAAGTGCAGTAAAAAAATAACAACCCCGTGATAGGCTACGTAACGATTAATGTAGCCTATCACGGCTAGATCTCCAAAGTCAGCTGTGATAGGCTACGTTAATCGTCACATAGCCTATCACGGGTGACTTTGAAAAAAAAAAGAAAAAAAAAGCGCGTACGCAAATGGCGGCCCCCATAGGGAGCCGCCATTTGCATTCCTTATTTGGTCCCTGTAGTCTACGTAAAGATTTATGTAGACTACGGCGAAAATAAGGGAACGCTATTTGCGTTGCCCTTATTTTCACCGTAGTCTACGTAAATCTTTACGTAGACTACAGGGACCAAATAAGGAACGCAAATGGCGGCTCCCTATGGGGGCCACCATTAGCCGTACGCGCTTTTTTTTTTTTTTAAAGTCACTCGTGATAGGCTACGTGACGATTTACGTAGCCTATCACGGCTGACTTTGCAAATCTAGCCATGATAGGCTACGTTAATCATCACGTAGCCTATCACGGGGGCGTTTTTTTTTTAACTTTTCTTGGAATGGCGGCGGCGGCAGCCGGTCGAAAGATCAGCTGCCGCCCCCGCCCCTGTCGAAGCCCTGCTGAACCGCCTCTGCGACCCGCCACTGGGAGGGACATTCGGGAAAGTTAAGTCCCATCCCGAGGGGGTGTGGGGGGCGGGGGTGTGTGGAGAATTTCTCCCCGAAACTACTTCGGGGGGCCGAATACGTTGGCACTCGGCCCCCCGAAGTTTCGGCGAGAAATTCTCTGACACCCCTAGTGCTATCTCCAGTGCCAGGCAGTGATTCTGTGTAGGCCAGTTGCTGGGGAACATGGGTGGGAGGATACTGTTGTGCTCATGCCCTGCTTGTGGGTTCCCAGTAGACAGCTGGTTGGCCCTGTGTGAGCAGAAAGCTGGACTAGATGCTTGGTCTGATCTAGCATGGCTCTTCTTATATTCTAAGCTGTTATAACAAGGGAATCACATGCTCCCTGTAAACATGCTCCCTGTAGTCAATCTGACTGCAGCATTCTGGACCAGCTGAAGTTTCTGAACAGTTTTTGAAGGCAGCCCCATGTAGCGCACTTCACAGTAGTCCAAATGGGGTGTAACTAAGGCATGCATGATTGTGGCAAGATCAGACATCTATAGAAATGGGTGCTGTTGGAGCACTAGCCTCAGCTGTGCAAATGCACTCCTGGTTGTGGCCGAGACCTGGCCATCCAGTTTCAGGGCCCAGTCCAAGAGTATACCCAAACTTTGTGCCTCAGCCTTCAGGGGGAGTGTAACCTTATCCAGCACAGGTTGAATCTCTATTCCCTGATCTGCCTATCAACTGACCAAAAGCACCTCTGGTCTGGATTAAGCTTCAATTTGTTTGTCTTCATATGTTCTTGTCCAGGCTCTCCTTTTAACTAGGGCTATGCAGGGACCCCCTGATCCACCACAGAGGCCGCTTCAGGGCTTCTGAGGTGGGCCCACTTTGCTTGGGGGGGGGCAACCCTCTTCAGCCTCTGGAGCTGAAGTGGGATTTGGAGGGCCAAATCCCACTCCCCCCCCACTCCGTGCCACGTGAGCCCCAGTTCCTTACCTGGGCCCTCAGGATGCATACCAGCAGCCCTCTTCCTGTTCCAGGGTGCCACCATTTTTAAAATGGCACAATTGGCACAGGATCTATTTCCAGAAATACAGGGAGTTGCCATTTTAAAAATGACGACTCCCTGGAACAGGAAGAGGGCTGCCAGCCTGTGTCCCAAGACCCCAGGTAAGGAGCTGGGGGCTGGATGGCAGTGGCGGTACAGCTGGGCTTCCAGATTGTTCTGAAGCACCACCAAAGCATTTTGGAGTGACCCAGCCTGCTTCATGCAGCTTCATGCCCCCTCCACCTTGCCTTGGAAGTGGTCTGAAGCACCCCGCTTCAGCTCAGAATTCAGGCTTCATGCCAAAGCGGTGCACAACCCTACTTTTAACTCAGTTTTGATAGCATATGGAGATTTAGTGGGTGTAATTTATGATTTATATAAGAATTCAAGGTATCCCTCCAAGACTGGGCTTTTTGAAGAATGTCCTTTTTGAAGAGTGTCACAGCAGTGAATTTACACATTCACAAGACCATTTCTGGTATATGTCAAGACTTCTTAACGTATTTTTAGAAATGAAAGCTTTTAGGGCCTTTGTAAGGAAGAATTAAAAAAAACAAACCTGTCAATATGCGTTACCAGTTGTTGACAGTCAGCTATTCAAATTTTCATGGTAGCTGATAGCATCTACATTGATAGAAAAATAACCTTGCATTGGTTATTCATTCAGGAATGACATCCAGGATAGACTACTGTACTGTGTTCTGTGTGGGGCTGCTTCTGAAGACAGTGAAGAAACTTCAGCTGGTGCAGAAAATGGCAGCCTGGGTATTGGTGGGGGCCCGGCAGTCAGCTCACATGACACCTTCTCCGAGGTTCCTTCCAACTCTATGATTCTATATTTAAGCAAGGGCTGGATGGCCATCTGTCAGGGATGCTGTAACTGCATTGAGCAGGAGGTTGGACTACATGATCTCTGAGGTACCTTTCAACTCTGTGATTCTATGAATATACTCCTCCAGCAGAGCTGGTTGCCAGTGCATTTCCAAAGCCCAATTTAAGTAGCTGGCTTTGACCTTTAAAGTCATAAATGGTTGTGTTAGAAATGGTGGAATGTAGTTAGATGTCAAGCAAGGGTTTGGTTTCTGGTGAGGTATCTGAACAGTAGCTACCACTGTGTGTGGTTGTGTAGTAGAGTCAAAATGGTGGCTGGTTGTAGCAATTAGGGATAGATGAATCTGTCAGGTTTCATTCCACTCATTTACGCATTTTTCCTGCATTAATGTTGTTCTATTATCTTTCCTGCATTGGTTTGCCAAAAAAAAAAAAAAAAGTCTGCACAAAAATCTGTACATATTTTTGTGTGCATTTTTCAAATTATACACATTTTTGCAGGCAATTATCCCTAAGAGAATGTGGTCTCCTTCCCTCTTTTCTGTGCTTCTTTTGTACACTTTTTTTTAACATCTGAGAACATCAATTGCAAACTTCAGGAAAGCATGGATATCTGGGTTTAACTGTTCCAGTTCACGTAGTGGTTTGTATAGTGCGAAAGTGGTAGGTTCTCCCCCATCCCTAGTAATGAGCAAAGAATTTAGACTAAGTATTTTTAGACTACTGAAAATCTGGTGATGCAGTGATGGTATCTCATTCGTATGCTCTAGCAGAACTTACGTCTGAGTAACAGAAGCACCATTGAACTTATTTTATTTCACTGTAACTGGCAAGGAAAATTTTATACATAGAGCTGTATGCAGACTTAGACATGCTTAGAATAGACCCATTAAAATCAGTGGTATTTAAATTAGTAATCACTAACTTGTCCCCTTGATTTCAATGGGTCTACTCTAGTCATGACTAAGTATGGATCCAATCTATAATGCATGCTGCAAAGTATTGAGATTAAGAAGGGTAGAAATCATTAATATGTTGCATATTGCTGGCTGTGCTACTTGAAAGTGTTCTTAGCAGAAGAGCTAAGACCTTATAGAGCTAAGACCCTTCTTAGCAGAAGAGCTAATATAAACAGTATATTATCATTATGCAGAAACTCCACTACAGCTGACATCTGAAAATGTGTGTGGGGTGGGAAACTCTATCATCTTTCATCTGCTCAAACCCAAGGTCAGAAGGAAGGAAGTGCGGCATTGGAATTAATTCATAACAGAATGTAGAGCATGAGCATCAAAACTGTCCCACCGAACATCTTGGAAGATACCAGTGTTCTGATTGGAGGGAATGGCAAACCTAGAATATAAGAGGTGAACCCACATTACCAAATATTCATCTTTGGTGAGGAAAAAGTCCTATCAGCTATCTTTAATAGAAAATAACTTTTACTGATAGACTTTGAGCTAAAAGCTCTTCATCAGGCAATTAAACAGTACAAGGAGGAAAATAAGAGTGAAGAAAAACATTCTGAAGCGTGGGAGAAGTGGTTTGAACAGACACTTGCTACATTCTGAAGATTTTGTTATAAGGGCACAGAAACCACTTTCACTTCAGAATATCTATCTTCAGCCACCATCTTCTCAATACTTAGGCTTGGAAATACCCAGTCAGTTTTGTGGAGTTTGAAAAAAATGTTTACTATAGTGTGTGTGTGTGTGTGTGTGTGCGCGCGCGCGCGCGCGCACGCACGCACGAGTGTTTAATGGCTGGGTTATGTTGGTTTTGATTTATTATTATCACCAACTCAAACCTTTTTATGGAAGTATGTTGAAGCACATGTGATGGAATAATGTTGGATCAGAATGGGGGTCCAACTGGGAACAGATGCCGCTATGCTATGAAGATACAAATGAAAGCAGATAGAAACCTGATCATAGCCATAGAAACCTGATCAGAGAAAAACTCTGCTTTTTACAGTAGCACACTAAGTTGAGTCCCATAGGGTTGAGGCTCTGGCTCATTCTCGCAGCTACTGGTTGAAGCAGCTGGAAATAGGTTTGTGCTCACTCCAATCTGCCCACTCTGAAAATAAATCGGGCTTTTCAAGTGTTTCACCAGAAACATCTTTTGGGGTTTATAGTTTCATCATTCCTGGCTGTAAATGGTGTCATTTGCAGCCAAGAAGATGTCCTGACAAAGGAGACCAGTGTAGGATAAGAGCCTTATTTTGCCTGTTACTCTCTTCTCCCAGTGAGTGAGTGAGTGACAGTGAGTGTGTCTACACACACACATGTATATCCATTTAACAGCACAGCTACTGATGATGGTGGAAGCCAAAACGGTTAGCTAAAAATTAGGGCTGTGCAGGGACCCCGATCCAACTTCCTACAATTATATGAGGTATAATTGTAGTCTCAAGATTCCTGAGGTTAAATAATGGATCTCATGGAGTAGATTATTATGATTCATAGTCTTTATATAAAGTCTTGGGCTGCTAATATGAACTGCTTTGGTGGTACTTAGAGCATGTTTGAGTTCGCTTTTGGCTGTATTGAAGGAATTTATGATGCTGTTGAATTTATGGGAAAAATTAGTAAAGCTTTAAAAAAGCAAGTGGCAGTTCAGAAAGCTCCACATAGTGTTTACAATTGCTAACATTATTTTATAGCATAGTTTCATGTTGTAAAATATCTACAGTATATAGTTAATACACCAATCTTTTGATAGCCAGTCAGCTTGTATTCGTTGAGGATGGGGTTCACTAAGCACATGTAGCCATAGGAAACTGTACAGCATTCCTGAACTGAGGGTCCGTTGTTCTTCAAATAACATTAATTGTTGTGAGCAGCACTTCTTCCATTTTTATTCCTTCTAGTCAAAAAAAGTGTCAGTATCAAACAGACTTGCATGAGAGATTGTTACAAGTAGTATTTGAGTAGCTGCTGTGAAACTGTAGTCTTTGTGAACACTGCTGACAGTTTCATTTTTACTGTTGCATAAAGGATATGTTTGCCGAATCAGTTTAAGTGTTATTGCATGAAAAATGTTAAGGACTTCAGAATATAATTTCATTGCTTGAATATATAAAGCAATTATCATAAATCTGCTAAAAAAAAATAGCTTGCATAATGCCACTGGCTACCTTTTTGCAACATCTTCTATTAACAATTAAGTATGTCTTTTAAAATACTAGTAATATATAACCAAGATATTTATGCATTTAAGAAGCTATTCAAAGGCTGATGCTATTATTTTATTACTTATAACACAAGAATGCAGAGATTGGAATTTGATGTGCTCCAGATGTTTTGGACTTCAACTCCCATCAGCCCCAGCCAGCATGGCCAATGGTCAGGAATGCTGTGAGTTGTAGTCCAAAACATCTGGGGGGTACCAGGCAATATCTAATAGTGGGCTGAAAAATAAGGGTGCATGAGGAACATAGTAAATGAGTAATCTTGTTGTTGTTTTTATTCTTGTTAACTGTTCTTGAGTACTTAAACTAGGCATTGTACAAAACACATAGGAAGACAGGCCCTGCCCAAAAATGTTTATAATTGAACATAACCATAACCTTCTGTATTCGTATTTTTGTCTTAATAGTTTTCTCTTCCCATGGAGAAGAATAAAAATGGCATTTTCTTACTCTGGAATTCACCCACTTTTTCAGGCCAAATGCTTATTTGTACTAATTTGTGCTAAGGATGCTGCCAATTTGCTGCAGGTTATTCTGCCAGTTCTATAAACCATGTGTGCAACACTGTAAACACAGCCTGTCCCAACCCCCCTACCAACTATATTAACACATCTGAATGTTCTTTCTGTGAAATCAGTTTCTTGGCATTGTTCTGTAGATACAATTGTGTCTTTTACATTTTTGCCTCTATGGACTGCATCCAGCGAGTCTACTCTTTTCCCTAGTTTTGCTTTTTTAAAAATACAAACATTTCTAGGGCTCTTTCCAAAAGAAGAGTGGGGGGGGGGAATATGCTTTTTGTGCTTTTTGTGCTTTTTTAAAGGTGAGAGGAGACACTTGCCATTGGAAAAGTTGCTACATGGTATCATGCCACAGCACATTGAAAGCACATCATCTAAAGGACACTAGTCAGGGCCAGAAATATTGGAGCAAGGATAACTGTTTTGGCAGTTGGCCTCTGTACACCACCACATCGAAGTTGAAAGGAAACACACCCAGATGGGAGCGAAGTCAGGACTTTCAGCTGTAATTCAAGGGGTTTGACAAAAGTGGGGCACTAACCATTCAGGAAATACAGCCAATGGCATACACACACACCCATCGTAGGTGGCTCATAAGTAATGGAACAAACCAACAGCATTTCAACCTTAAGGATCACCTTTAATACCTGGATGAAAATCCTTTGCAGTCAATGACTGCCTGAAGTCTGGAACCCATGGACATGATCATATGCTGAGTTTCTTCCCTTGAGATGCTTTGCCAGCCCTTTACTGCAGCTGCCTTCAGCTGCTGCTTGTTTGTGGGTCTTTCTGCCTTCAGTCTTGTCTTCAGTAAGTGAAAAGCATGCTCTATTGGGGTGAGATCAGGTGACTGACTTGGCCATTGAAGAACATCCCACCTCTTTGCCTTGAGAAACTCTTGGGTAGCTTTTGCTGTATGTTTCGGGTCATTATACATCTGCAATATGAAGCGGCGTCCTATCAGTTTGGCAGCATTCAGCTCAATCTGAGCAGGAAGTATAGCCCTATACACATCAGAATTCATCCTGCTGCTTTTATCAGCAGTCAGGTCATCAATAAACACCAGTGACCTGGTTCCATTGGCAGCCATACATGCCCATGCCATAGCACTGCCTCCACCATGTTTGACAGATGATGTGGCATGCTTTGGATCATGAGCTGTTCCTTTCCTTCTCCATACTTTTCTCTTCCCATTATTCTGGTACAAGTTAATCTTGGTTTCATCAGTCCAAAGGATCTTATGCCAGAACTGGGCAGGCCTTTTTAGGTGTTTGCTGACAAAAGTTAATTTGGCCTTTTGGTTCTTGAGCGTTATGTTGACAATGACATGCCTACCTCCACAAGAGCATTCTTGACCTGGCTAGATGTTGTGAAAGGGTTCCCCTTCACCATGAGCAGAATTCTCGTAGGGATGGGGGAGAATTTCTCCCCGAAACTTCGGGGGGCCGAGTGCCAACGTATTTGGCCCCCTGAAGTAGTTTCAGGGAGAAATTCTCCGCACCCCCCTGCCCCCGCACCCCCCCCAGGATGGGACTTACCTTTCCCGAATGTCCCTCCTGGCGGTGGGTCCCGGCGGCGGTTCGGCAGGTCTTCGACAGGGGCAGAGGCGGCAGCCGGTCTTTTGACCAGCTGCCGCCGCCGCCATTCCAATAAAAGTAAAAAAAACAACAACGCCCCCGTGATAGGCTACGTGACGATTAACGTAGCCTATCACGGCTAGATTTGCAAAGTCAGCAGTGATAGGCTACGTAAATCGTCACATAGCCTATCAGGGGTGACTTGAAAAAAAAAAGCGCGTACGGCTAATGCGGCCCCCATAGGGAGCCACCATTCGCATTCCTTACTTGGTCGCTGTAGTCTACGTAAAGATTACGTAGACTACGGCGAAAATAAGGGCAACGCTATTTGCGTTGCCCTTATTTTCACCGTAGTCTACGTAAGGATTTATGTAGACTACAGCGACCAAATAAGGAACGCAAATGGTGGCTCCCTATGGGGGCCGCCATTTGCGTACGCGCTTTTTTTTTTTTTAAAGTCACCTGTGATAGGCTACGTGACGATTAACGTAGCCTATCATGGCTGACTTTGCAGATCTAGCCGTGATAGGCTACGTTAATCATCACGTAGCCTATCACGGGGGCGTGGTTTTTTTTAACTTTTTATTTCGCGGCTGGGCGAGGCGAGGCGCCTCCTCCCTGGCCTGAATTTCGGCCAGTTGAGGCGGGAAGTCTCCCCCCCGGCCTGAATTTCGGCCAGGCGAGGCGGGAAGCCTCCCCCCCCCAGCCTGAACTTCGGGGGGAGCAGCGAAGCGCCTCCCCCCCGCCGCGAAGCAAGCTGCGAGACCAGGTAAGTGGCTTTCGTGCACCCCTAGAATTCTGCGGTCATCCACTTTAGTTGTCTTCCGTGGTCTTCCAGGCCTTTTGCTGTTGCTGAGCTTGCCAGTTAATTCCTTCTTTTCCAGGATGTTCCAAACTGTTGTGTTGGCCACTCCCACTGTTTTTGCTCTCTCTCTGATGGGTTTATTTTGTTTCCTCAGCCTAATGTAGGGATGTACAAATTGTGTACCTTCCATACCACTTGACTTCCGCAGTTTGCGGCCAGTGCTCCGTACTGTCGTTCACAAGCCCCCGGAATTCTCCTCTCTTTTTTCCGCTCTGAAAATTATGAAGGTAAATCCGTACCGACAACCATAATTCTGGTGCCCAGCCATCTCTGTGTGTCTGCATGACTTCCATAAGAAAGGCTATTTTTCGTAGATATTTACATTTTTTTCCCCTGCCCTGAGATGTGCAGTAATTACTTTCAGCCAAAACACTTCCTCCTGCTAGGGGCTTCCCAAAACAAGGCTGTCCTAGGTGTGCCTGAGCGATGCACTCTTTGTTTAAAGCAACGGTGCTGTTCCTCAGAGGATTCCGTGGCACGGACTGAAGGGAATTCGATCCTATTTCAGTCCATGGTGGAATTGTCTGACATCCCTAGCCTAGTGATGGCCTCCTTCACTCACATGGACACCTCTTTGGACCTCATGTTGGGGGTTCCAGGGAACAGCTACCAAATGCAAATGTAACACTCAGAACCACCTCCAGGCCTTTTATCTGCTTGAATCGTCATGAGGTACCCAGGAAACAGGCCACACCTGGCCATGCAGCTGCTTGTCAGCCATTCGTTCCATTACTTATGAGCCACCAACGATGGTGTGTGTGTGTGTATGTATGCCACTGGCTGTCCTTCCTGAATGGAGTGCCCCACTTTTGTCACACCCCTTGAATTACAGCTGAAAGTCCTGACTTCACTCCCATCTGGGTGTGTTTCCTTTCAGCTTCAATGTGGTGGTGTACAGAGGCCAACTGCCAAAACAGTTATCCTTGTTCCAATATTTCTGGCCCTGACTGTATTTGTGAAGCTAGCACAATGGCGTACTGATAAAGAGTAGAGATGGCAGGCAACAATATGAAAAGCTAGGCTACCCTTCCCCAACCTATTATCCTCCAGATGATTTGGGCTACAACTCTGAGCATTCCTAACCATTGGCTGGGGCTGGGAGCTGAAGTCCAAAACGTCTGGAGAGGGTACTAGGTTAGAGAAGGCTGTGCTAGGGAAAATATGTACCACAATGTTTGTGACTGAGTTAATGGGAGATATATTAGTGTGTATATAGTTTGTGTTGTATCTCTCTCTCTCTCTCTCTCTCTCTCTCTCTCTCTCTCACACACACACACACACACACACACACACACACACACCCCTCTGTAACTGGGCTGGGGTAAATCCTGACAGATTTGGGGAGAGTCTTATCTGATCTGGCCTGTAGAAAAGTAATACATTATAGAGAGGATGGGATTAGAATACTTCTCTCTGACATAGTATGTTTCTGCAAACAGAGAGCAGTATTCAGTGCTCCCACAGGCTAGTGAGATCTAATTCTATCACACTGGGAAGCTAGCAGCCCCTGAAACAATCAGAAATGAGCAGAAATGCTCATTTCTGGAATGGGGCAGGTCAGCAGAGCTCACAGAAGGGAGCTCCACTGACCAGTCCCATTCGGGGAACTAGCATTTACACACATTTCCAGGGTTGCCTTAGGAAGTGCTAGTTCCTGTTTTGCTAGCAGTTGGTCCTACAAGCTCAGTACAATGAGTGGAGGTACAACGGCAGTATTGGATGATGCCCATTGCTTTGAATGCAAAGCTCCGCTGCATTTTGAAGTGGTGGGATTCTAGGATGGTTGTGTCATCTGAATTGTTGGATTGTGGGATCTGTTCATCAAAAATGGAGTGGGCATGGACAACAGTCCAATGTATGCTCATTGCCACTAATTTTTGTGCCAGGAAAGTTCAATACCATTCTTTTTCTCCTGGCTAAACCACAACCCTTTTTGAACTAAGTGTACTTCAGCCAGAACCATAACATCAATACCATGTAATATACAAAAAGATGGGATCTAAACTTAGTCATACTTAGAGTTGTTGTTGTTGTCGTTCAGTTGTTAAGTCATGTCCGACCCTTCGTGACCCCATGGACCAGGCACGCCAGGCCTTCCTGTCCTCCGCTCTCTCCCAGAGTGTGCTTAAGTTCATATTCATTGCATCGGTGATGCTATCTAGCCATCTCATCTTCTTCCGCCCCCTTCTCCTTTTGCCTTCAGTCTTTCCCAGCACCAGGGTGTTTTCCAGAGAGTTTTCCCTTTGCATTAGGTAGCCAAAATATTTGAGCTTCAGCTTCAGTATCTGTCCTTCCAATGAGCAGTTAGGGTTGATTTCCTTTAGGATGGACTGATTTGACCTCCTTGCAGTCGAAGGGACTCGTAAGAATCTTCTCCAGCACCACAGTTCGAAAGCATCAATTCTTGGGCGCTCAGCCTTCCTTATAGTCCAGCTCTCACAGCCATACGTTACTACTGGGAAAACCATAGCTTTGATTATATGAATCTTTGTCAGCAAGGTGATGTCTCTGCTTCTTACTATGCTGTCTAGGTTGGCCATAGCTTTCCTCCAAGGAGCAAGCATCTTTTAATTTCATGGCTACAGTCACCATCTGCAGTGATCTTGGAGCCCAAGAAAATAAAATCTGTCACTGCTTCCATTTCTTCCCCTTCTATATGCCAGGAAGTGATGGGGCCAGATGCCATGATCTTTGTTTTTTTAATGTTGAGTTTCAAACCAGCTTTTGCACTCTCCTCTTTCACCCTCAACAAGAGGCTCTTTAGATCCTCTTCGCTTTCTGCCATTAGAGTGGTATCGTCTGCGTATCGGAGGTTGTTGATAATTCTCCCGGCAATCTTAATTCTGACCTGTGATTCATCCAACCCGGCGTTTCTCATGATGTACTCTGCATATAAGTTAAATAAGCAGGGTGACAATATACAGCCTTGTCATACCCCTTCCCAATTTTGAACCAATCGGTTGTTCCATGTCCGGTTCTTACTGTTGCTTCTTGACCCTCATACAGGTTTCTCAGGAGACAGGTAAGGTGGTCTGGTACTCCCATCTCTTTAAGAATTTGCCATAGTTTGTTGTGATCCACACAATCAAAGGCTTTAGCGTAGTCAATGAAGCAGAAAGAGACGTTTTTCTGGAATTCTCTTGCTTTCTCCATGATCCAGCGAATGTTGATGATTTGATCTCTAGTTCCTCTGCCTCTTCGAAACCCCACTTGTACTTCTGGTAGATATCGGTTCACATACTGCTGAAGCCTAGCTTGTAGGATTTTGAGCATCACCTTGCTGGCATGTGAAATGAGCTCAATTGTATGGTAGTTTGAACACTCTTTGGCATTGCCCTTCTTTGGAATTGGAATGTAAACTGACCTTTTCCAGTCTTGTGGCCACTGTTGAGTGTTCCAAATTTGTTGGCATATTGAGTACAGCACTTTAACAGCATCATCCTTTAGGATTTTAAATAGCTCAGCTGGAATACTGTCTACTCCGCTAGCTTTGTTGTTAGTAATGCTTCCTAAGGCCCACTTGACTTCACTCTCTAGGATGTCCGGCTCAAGTTCAGTGACCACACTATCATGGCTATCAGGGATATTAAGATCTTTCCTGTATAGTTCTTCTGTGTATTCTTGCCACCTCTTCTTAATCTCATCTGCTTCTGTTAGGTCCCTGCCTTCTTTGTCCTTTATCATGCCCGTCTTTGCACAGAACGTTCCCTTGAGATCTCCTATTTTCTTGAAAAGATCTCTAGTCTTTCCCATTCTATTGTTTTCCTCGATTTGTTTGCATTGTTCATTTAAGAAAGCCTTCTTGTCTCCTTGCTATTCTTTGGAAATCTGCATTCAGTTGGATATATCTTCCCCTTTCTCCCTTCCTTTTTGCTTCCCTATTTTCCTCAGCTACTTGTAAAGCCTCATCAGACAGCCACTTTGCTTTCTTGCATTTCTTATTCTTTGGGATGGATTGAGTTTCTGTCTCCTGAATAATGTTACGGACCTCCGTCCATAGTTCCTCAGGCACTCTGTCTATCAGGTCTAATCCCTGAAATCTCACCTCCACTGTATATTCAGAAGGGATATGATTTAGGTCATACCTGAATGGTTTAGTGGTTTTCCCTATGTTCTTCAATTTAAGCCGAAATTTTGCAATAAGAAGCTCATGATCTGAGCCACAGTCAGCTCCAGGTCTTGTTTTGACTGACTGTATAGAGCTTCTCCATCTTTGGCTGCAAAGTACATAATCTGATTTTGCTATTGACCATCTGGTGATGTCCATGTGTAGAGTCGCCTCTTGTGCTGTTGGAAAAGAGTGTTTGCTATGATCAGCATGTTCTCTCTTGGCAAAACTCTATTAGCCTTTGTCCTGCTTCATTTTGTATATCAAGGCCATGCTTGCCTGTTATCCTGCTGATTTCTTGACTTCCTACTTTAGCATTCCAATCCTCTATGATGAAGAGGACATCTTTTTTTGGTGTTAGTTCTAGAATGTGTTATAGGTCTTCATAGAACCGATCAACCTCAGCTTCTTCGGCCTCAGTTTTTGGGGCATAGACTTGAATTACTGTGATGTTGAATGGTTTGCCTTGGATTCATACTGAGATCATTCTATCATTTTTGAGGTTGTACCCCAGTTTTGAGATCCCACCCTTTTGTTGACTATGAGTGCTACTCCATTTCTTCTAAGGGATTCTTGCCCACCAGACACATCCACAGCTGAGTGTCCTTTCGGCTTTGGCCCAGCCCCTTCACTCTTTCTGGCGCTACTTGGAAATTCCCTCTGCTCTTCCCCAGTAGTATATTGGACACCTTCCAACCTGAGGGGCTCATCTTCTGGTGTCATATCTTTTAGCCTTGTGATACATTCCGTGGGGTTTTCTTTGCAAAAAAACTGGAGTGGGTTGCCATTTCCTTCTCCAGCGGACCACATTTTGTCAGAACTTTCTGCCATGACCTGTCCGTCTTGGGTGGCCCTTCACGGCATAGCTTATGGCTTCACTGAGTTATGCAAGCCCCTTCGCCACAACAAGGCAGTGATCCATGAAGGGGCATACTTAGAGTAGGCCCATTGAAATCAAGGGGACAAGTTAGTCATGATTAACTTAACTCCCATTGATTTAAATGGGTCTACACTGTTAATATAGCTAAGTCTGGATCCAATCCAATCTGTGTGGGAAAGGCATTGATGCAGTGTCCATTTTTGGCATGCAGATGTGTAATGTATCTTGTTAGTCAATAATAACATTAATCACATGCCAATGCTTTTGCAAAATAGAGATCCAAGGTAATAAACAGTCCTTGGATATATTCTTATAATGTATATAAATTGATGTGTATAAAAGAAATTATGTTTCATGAAGTATTTTTCCTGTACTTCTGAGAATCTGTAAGTAAGGGTGTATAAAAGCTTACCTAATGTAGTTTCCCAGCAATTCTCTTTTTTCAGTATGGAATAAGATACACAATACTTATAGTGGTTTGTGATGTTCCTGCTTTTGTTATCCTCCTTGGTGGTCTAATTAGAACAGTCACTTTCAGTAAAATAATAGTCTTTTTAAAAATCTAGTAAAATATATTTTCAGTTAATGAGATTTAGAATCCCTCCTGGATCATAGGGATAGACAGTGTTTATTATACAGCTGTCAACTGGGAAGTGTAGTGACCTGTGTCACTTCCAATTTCAATTTTTTCTTTAATCATATAGTGAAAGGATTTTGGAGTGAAAATTAACTTCTTCTTTTTGCAAACTCATTAAGACCAGAAAGTGTTAGAAATAATATTTAATTCTAGGCATGAAAGGTTTAACAGGGCTATGCTGTGAGGCATAGGGATTTAAAGTCAAATGTCAATTTTATCAATATTTGCTTCTATTAAAAAGTTATGGAGAACAATTGCTCAAGGCAACTGTTTCTATAGAGTGTAATTGCAAAGAGAATCAGCCAGGTCACTGAATAGTGGCCTTTTCATATTATAGAAGAACAGGGGGAAAAGACTGGCAATAGGATCAGAAAGTGTGGGGAGAAAGGGGAAAGGTGGGCTCCTCATTTCTCAGCATGGTCTCCATTTGAATGTAATCATTTGAGGTGATAAGCTTATGATATATAATGACAGTTAAACTAAGGATACTAGTGTACCACTTCTAGGTTATCAAATCATAAAATGAAATTATATTTTCCATGAACAACAGTGTGAGTAAACTTGCTCTTTGTGAGTCAGGAGAAATTAACGATAAATGTGTATTTAGGACTACAATAAGATATGGTGACCTTAAGTAGAAATATATGTAAAATAAGACCCAAAGCACACTTTTTTTCTTTTTTACTCCAGAGTAAATGCAGGGCCCCCAGTCTGGACTGGGACCCTAATTTGCCATGGTTGGGGGCCTTTATCCTTTCCTTCTCTCTGCTGCAGTACCAATGTGGACTGCGCCCCCTTGAGAGCAACTTATATTGTCACATAGTGATCCATTAAACAAATAGATCAAAAATATACTGCAGGTGTGGGGGCCTGACCTAGAGTGGCGGTGGTGGGGAGCATGAAACCCTCCTACACCCCAATCCAGATCAAGACCTCTCTACGTATTCTAGAACAAAAAAGAAAAGAAGTAGCTACTAATTAGTAAAGATATTACCTAAATTTTTCTGTTTCAATATCTCCTGATTGAAATTTTATCACAGCAAATTAGTAAATGGCAACAACTTTGTTAAAATGTATATAGAATGGGAAAAAAAACTAGAATAAAGGTTGTGATATTATACAATGAAAAAAAGAAGGTAGGGCAGTCTGTTCCGAATTTGAAATTATACTATATTACGAATTGTATTAATTGGATTGTACATTAGTTATTAGAACCAAAATCCTTCATTTCCTTATTTGAAAGGGCTTTGATAAAGGCTCCTTTGCATGAAATGTCATGGGTAAATAATACCTGTAGAACAACAGACCCCCCCCCCTCATGTTTTAATTTCAACTTTATTAAGAGTATGGGATTCTTTGAGCCCAGTAGTATCACCTTTGAGATCAGCGATAGAAATGTTAGATGCAAGAGTAATCCTAAATTTTAAAATTGAAAGTAAAATAACTTATTTTAGGTATAAGGATTTTTAGCACAGAATTATATAATGTACTCAGAAATAAAAAAAGAAATCAAATTATGTCCCCCCATGGTTTGAATATTTTCAGATTCGATGACTTATCACTGAATATCTTCAATCAGCAGTGAAGAGATCTGACAGATAGGGATGTCAGAGAATTTCTCCACGAATCTCAGGGAGGCCGAATGCCAGCGCATTCAGCCCCCCGAAATTGGTGGAGAAACGGTCTGCCCCCCCGCCCCCCCAGGACGGGACTTACCTTGTTCGAATGTCCCTGGCGGCGGTGGCTCCGGCGGCGGTTCGGCGGCAGCGGCTGTGGCGGCCGGTCTTCTGACCGGCTGCCACCACCGCCATTTCCAAGTAAAAAACAACAACAAACAAACAAACGTAATAGGCTACGTAAAGATTTACGTAGCCTATCATGGCTAGATTTTAAAAAAACACCGTGATAGGCTACGTAAATGTTTACGTAGCCTATCATGGCTGACTTTGGGGGAAAAAAAAAGCACGTACGCAAATGGTGGCGCCCATTTGCGTTCCTTATTTTGGCACGTGTAGTCTATGTAAATATTTACGTAGACTACGGCGAAAATAAGGGGAACGCAAATCGCGTTCCCCTTATTTTCGCCATAGTCTACGTAAATATTTACATAGACTACACGTGCCAAAATAAGGAACGCAAATGGGCGCCACCATTTGCGTACGCGCTTTTTTTTTTTTTAAGTCAGCCGTGATAGGCTACGTAAACATTTACGTAGCCTATCACGGCTGACTGCAGGGACGCAAACGGTGGCAGCTATGGCCGCCGCCATTTGCGTCCCGGCAGGAGAGGAGGTTTCGCGGCTGGAGGGACGGGGTGCCTCCCCCCTGGCCAGAATTTTGGCGGGGAGGGATGGGGCGCCTCCCCCTGGCCAGAATTTCAGCGGGGAGGGACGGGACGCCTCCCCCCCGGCCAGAATTTGGGGGGGAGGGACAGAGTGCCTCCCCCCCACCGCGAAGCAAGCTTTGGGATCAGGTAAGGGACTTTCGTCCATCCCTAAATTGACAGAGTTTGAAAGACTAATAATGAGACATAAAGAACATTTATTATATAAGCTCTATAAGTTACTTCTAAAATATGAAACAGAATCAGAACTAGATTAAAGATTACATGGACAAGTGGGCACAAAATATTGGAAAAACTATTCAAATGGAAACATGGGAGAATCTGTGGAGTCACAATTTTACATTAAACATATAAATCAGAGAAATTCTATACATAGTGATGACAAAGTGATATATAACATCAGTTGAAATAAATAAAACAAATAAGAATTATTCAGTTAATTGTTGGAGATGCCAGAAACAAATAGGGGATCTTTTTAATTATTTACAGTGGAAATGTTCTTTGGCAAAATGTCCTGGAGAATAGGTAATGAAACTATGGAGAAAATAGTCAGTTATAAAATCCCATTAGATCCCTTATTTCATCTTCTTAATTTTATGGATTGGGTTGCTAGTCAACAGCATAAAGAGTTAACATTTTATATGCTGGCTGCAGCAAGAATATTGTATATGCAAAGAAGTGGAAATTGCAAGTAATACCTGTGAGGGATGAACAAAG
Organism: Heloderma suspectum; assembly: GCF_057233095.1. Classification (NCBI taxonomy): domain Eukaryota; kingdom Metazoa; phylum Chordata; class Lepidosauria; order Squamata; family Helodermatidae; genus Heloderma; species Heloderma suspectum. Next base: position 293,788,262 of record NC_139459.1, on the reverse strand, counting down.
CTGGAAGCACTGAACCTGGGTCCCAGGCTGTGGAGCATGCGAAGCACTTAATGTGCTGCTCCACCTCCCCAGCTGGGAGAGTGAGCAGCAGATTAAGCAAAGGGAATGTTTCCATACAACATAGTGTCAGTTAAAAAATCTTTGGTACTCTTTTTTGTCCTAATAGCTCCTGATATTAGGACAAAATAGCTCCTGATATGTTCTAATTGTTTTTACTCAGAGCTAAGAGCTTCTGTGACTCAATAAAACTGTATGTCCTAGAGCTGAGTTAATGCCCCCCTTTTGCTATAAACTCAATGACTTTCTCAAGGCCTGATTCAAATGTCAGTAGTGTGTGACTGCCTTTGAAAATTACTTCTACATGGTTAGAGTTTCCCTTGGGCATGAGAACACTTAAATCAAACTTCCCCAACCTTGTTCCCTTCAAATGTTTGGGACGACAACTTCCAACATTCGTGATCATTGGCCATGCTGGCTGGGGCTGATGGGAGTTGAAGTCCAAAACTTCTGGAGGGCACCAGGCTGGGGAAGACTGACTTAAATCAACATCCTACATGGTTTTCATATGAAGTAAGGATGTATAGTTTTTGTTAAATGAGTTCCGTCTGTGTTTCGCAGATTGTCAGACATCTTTTGTTATGTCATCCACTCACTGACCAGGATTTCATTCTACTTACACTAATTTGCATTAGCTAGTGCACATTAGCACAAATCCTCCCCCAAAGTAAAAACTGGTCTGCAAGCCCACAGAATCTGCGTGACTCAGAAAAAGATGGTTTGCTGCGGAATAAACAGGTTGGATACATAGAAATCCAAATTTGTTTGAATCCATAGCAGATTCCTCCAACATCCCTAATATGAAGTACTTGCAGTAGTGTCCAGACCACAGTCCTCCATCTTCTCCTATACCTAGGTTCAAAACACTGATAAAATAAAGAGGATATTTGGCTCCTTTGAGGCTCAAAATATTTTAAAATACACCCTTTCTGTGCAGTGGATTGATTGCTGCAGTGGTTTCCACTTTTCATTCACTTCTCTCTATTCTGCTTTAAAACTGAAACCAACAATTAGTTTATGTATATTTTTCCCTTGTATCACTTTGTAAGTAATGTGGGTTTTTTTCCCCCTTAAGATGACACTTTTGGGGTGATAAATGGAAATAAGTTATTTCATAGTACATAAACATTTAGTCCAGTATTCTTCCAAAGTATATATTCAGAGAGACTCATTCCACTTAAATACCTTAATAGGAAAACTGTTGATCCATTATTAGTATTTTTTAAAGACTTTTTTGTGAGTGAAGTAGAAGGATAAGTTCACTACTTTTGTTTAAGTAGCTATTTTTGTTTAAAGCACATTTGCAAAGCACACATGGCAATAACTCCAGGTTTCTAATGCATCTACTGTGATTGATACTTTTCTTCATTATCTCTGCCATTTTATTCTCTGCTTATCAGGGAGGCCTGCCAGCTGCACCTGTCCATCTGGATAAGGCACCTGCTATTTTTTTTCTGTCTATTCCTTTACTGGCATAGTTACTGGCATAGCTTGGTGTGACAAGAGACAAGCAGAAGTGATGAAGGGCGTGGAAACAGAGCTTAGGTGGCCAGGATAGAGGATAAGAAGTAGTGGAGGATGGCTGTCCAGGACACAAATGCCTCCCAATACAGTTATTCCTTATCTAGTTGGACAAAGACACATGACTTCCAAGTGTTTTATCTGTAGTTACTAATAGTAGGACCTACCTTTATGTTACAGTTGAAAGCTGAAGTAGTGAAGATGCCACATTTTGTACAAAACCGTGATATGTGCTTGCATAGTTTATATCCCAATGCTGTATATAAAGAGGTATTGTCTCTCTGTATGTTTATTTCACTTCAGGTGTTTCACGAAGTGGATTCTAGTCCACAAAAGCTTATGACATAATACATTTGTTAGACTTTAAGGTGTCACACACCACAAGACTCTTCATTGTTTTTTTAATGAGTAGCAATCATCTAATAAAAATGACAGCCATGGTAAATCCTATCCCAGAAATAAGTGAATTGCCAGCATTGAAATATTTAAAAATTATAATTATCCTTAAATAATCTCTGCAGAAGCTTAGCATGCAATACAAAGGAGAGAGAATGATCAGAGTATTCCAAATTGTGTACCTTTTTGAGACTATTTATTGCACAGTTTTCACTGCAGAGTATAGTCTAAATCGGGGGCCCAGTGCAGACCTAAGGGTGCCATAGCACCCACAGGCACCTCTAATGGTGCCCATCCATTTTTTAAATATATATACATGGATTTGTATGAAATGCATACAACTTTATAGCAATTATTCATGAGGCTCTACAAAAGTGGACCAAATAGCCAAATAAGTATCCATTTGAAAGTGACATCTCTATGCCACCCATTCAAATATTGAAACTCTTGTAAGGTCCTCAATCCTTTGCCATATAGGATGTCAGCATTTATCCTTCCAATGTTGTAATATCAGTCTTTTGGTTGTCAAAAGGGTGCAGAGAATCCATCTACACTGACGATTTGTTAATTTCCATGAAGCAGATAAATAATTTAAAAGAGCATGTACATCAGTGAATATTAAAGACTGGTCCAGTACAAAATGTATCTGTGTAATAACCTCCTCCAAAAAGAAGCATCTACTGGACATTGCAAAAACATACGTTTAAAAGAAACATTAGCTGTAGTGCACCACCAGCAATTAGCCAAATTAGCCAATCCCTTATTAAAGAGATGTGGTGTCCAGCAGACACAAAAGTTTTTGCTAAATAAGACTCAGTCAAAGTTTCATAGACACAAGAGGTAGATGCCAAAGCGCCAATACATGATTAGGCATTTTGTGGTGATGCTCACAGCATGGTTTCAAATTCCCAAATGTGTCCACGGGTCCAAAAAGGTTGGGGATCCTGGTCTAAATATATGCTGTTCGGCCAAGTCAGCATTTTACCTTTACTTTAAACATGTAAAAGGACCCTTCTTTTGTTCAGGGAAGTACTTTAAATGAACCTCCAAGTTAACCAGCTTTCCACATGTGCAGGGAGCATGTAGCTTCGAAATGTCCAGCTTCTCTATTCTCAATACTAGCCCGTTCTCCAAAGGGTAATCCGTGAGCACAAACCTACCTTGTGATGCTATAAGAGGCACTACTTTCTAATAGTAAGGGCTTTCTATCTTTGGAATACATGCTCTCAGACCTAGCTGGGATGTTAACATGCAAAATGCAAAAGATATTTGTATGTTAATATCCTAGCTCAGAAAACAGCTAGCCACATAAGTGAAACTGACAGCAAATGTTTTACCAGATTTTGATTAAAATTTGACAGGGTCATGAGGTGCCAGACAAACCTTCTTTAAGGGCCAGATTTGGCCCACAGACTTAAATTAACAATTCCCAAAAAAGGGTACACTTTCTTTTGTGGAAAGCCTTTATAATTTAATTTGCTACTGAATATAGCCATGGCTAGGCAGAAAACTAAGGGGCAAACAGAAATGTCACTCACTACAGTCATTAATTACTGAGGACTTGGTAATAATGGTAAAATTGATAGTACAGCAGGAACAGCGCTATGCTTTAAATATTGCCTGCAGAAGCTAATGATGAATAAACTGACACTAATGTGTGGAGGTCTGAATGTTCATTTAAATTGTGGCGAATCAGATTTTAGTACTATGTGTATAAAAATGTCCATGTAGCATCTCTTTTTAGGGATGCATACATTCTGATGGCTATTTCCATGTTTGTTAATTAAAAGAGCATTTTGTTTCTCTGTCTAGGGCTGAACTGTACTACTGTTAATATGTAAATAATGTTCTGAAAAAATTTCGTCATATTTATTTTGCTATTTGTAATTATTTGGAAAACTCAATGTGTTCTGAAAATTCAAGGCATTTTTAACAATATAAACCTTTTTTTATCATTAATTACTTCAGCAGAAAAGTATTTTATTCCAATGACCTGCATCCTAAAATACAGAACATTTTCATTAAGGTTTGAGCAATGGACTTTAACTTTAAAATACTTCGCAAATTAAAATAAGCATTGAGAACTACTCCAGGGATTCTATATCATTACTGAACAAAAGGCTCCATTATCCCTATATTTTGAAGTGTACTGTTAGTCACTGCAACAAATTTCTAAGATGGTTTAACAATTTCTTGTAGACTTGCTCTTCAATGAAATTGAAAAGTTGTTGAAACAGCTCTGACATGGTTGTGTTGGAAAACTTAGCTTAAGAATTATGCCGGCTGGCTGCCATTGATTTGGCTGCTCTGACGTGATGGAGAGCTTTGCAAATTTGGGACCACTCAGTATAACTTTTAGGTCAGTGGGAAAGTCTTTAATTCCACGTTCTGGGGGTTGGGGGCAACATTTGGTTAAATTAAGAGTATATTATATCTGGCTAGAGTATATTATATCAATGATATCTCTACAGCAGCTTACTTCATAGAATGGTTCAATAGTTTGGGAGCCTTTTGTCAGAAAGCAACAGACTTTGGAGCTGCTTAATATAAAGAATAAGCAACAATTTCAGATAAGTCTATTGAACTTTTGAGGTTATAAAAGAGAAGCAGACCAGAACACTTTGTGTCTTCTCATCCCTAGTGAAGACATACTAGCAGGTATATGGCATAGGCATGTATATAGCATACAGCATACGCAAGTATATAGCATATAGTATATAGTCTGTGCTTGATTAATTTTAACTTCATTTAATTTTTATTTTATCCAGTGTGCCATTGTCTTCCTATGTGAAGTAGAGTGGGTGTCAGATTATGGACAGTCTTGGTCCTGATACTGAGAAGTCTTTGTGGACCTGAGAACATGGCTGAGCTAGAGCCTCATTTTAGGAGCAGAGTCAACCTAAAAGTAAACCATGGGGCTAACCTGGAAATTATATTCCTTGCAAGTATCTGATCTGGATTTGAGTATGAGTCATAATAATTGGGAAAACATTCTTGATAAGGAAATATACATGAGTGCCAATCTGCATGTTACTTCTTTTTTAATGAGTTACTAGAGTATTTCATTAAGACACCCATTTTAATTTATCTCAGGACAATTGAGTAAGGAACAAAGTTGCCGTTCTATTTTGCCAGCACATTACATAAACATGCATTGGGATGTGACACAGGAATACTTGGGGGAATAGCAGCAAAGACTCAAGGATCCTTTAGGTTAACATGCACTTTTTTAAGGGAGCAGGGAAAAAGTAGGGAGGTATAGTCACATAGCACTTTACACTGGAATAGTTTGGAGTAGGGAAAGGTGAGCGAAGGACAGTTCTTTGAAGGGAAGATGAAAGGTAACCACTAGATTATTCATTCTGAAATAAGCAAATAAAGGAATAGACTTAGTCTGTGCCCCGTTAATTGACTCCAAATTCTTTCTGATGTGCAAAGCCATAAAATATATAAGTTAACATTGTTCTCTTAATCCAAATAGCTTCTCAACAGAGAGGCCCTTTTGGGGGGGAAATCAATGTATTACTTTAAATTCAGGCCTCGGTGATGGGTGCCACATTTCTATATACAATATTCTCTTCTTTGGAGATTCCAGTTTCTTTTCACATGCTCCAGTATAAAGATGGGGAAACACTTAAAACAAATAGCTTGTGCTACTGCTACATCCAGAAGTTATCCACCCCTGCTAAGAAGAAGCTTGGGAGTAAATCTACAAAATTATAATACCAAATAATACCAAATTTGTTGCCCAACTTTTGCTATGTGGAAGTGACTACTTGGAAGCATGGTTATAATCAGTGAACATAACTCCATTTTCGTTCTAGCCAAACAAATAACTGTACCAGTTCAAAGCTTTCGGTGACTATATACTTTTTGGAGCCTCTCTATTCATAATGAAGCTTTTTATAAAATTTGCATTTTTCAAGCACAAGTTCATTCTGTTGTATTTCTACATCAGCTTGTAAATGTTTTTTAAAAGACTACATGCATTATCATATGCATGAAAATTTGTACACATTCCCCAAATATACACTTTTTGGCAAACAATTTCACCTAATGTATGCATTTGTGTACACATTTTTTGAGTGAAGTACATTGCAAAATTCAAAGAAGTGCAAAGGCCAAAGAATAATTGCATTCCACTTTGTGTGTTGTTTCAGGAAATGTGAAAGGTCGGTTCATGTTAAGATGCAAACCAACCTAATTTTTCCCCTGTCCTACCCTCTATTATTTAGTGGAAAACCACTAAACTTTTCAGGTATGACCTAAATCATATCCCTGATGAATATACAGTGGAGGTGAGGAATAGATTTCAGGGATTAGACCTGGTAGACAGAGTGCCTGAGGAACTATGGACGGAGGTCCGTAACATTGTTCAGGAGGCAGCAACGAAATCTGTCCCAAAGAAAAAGAAATGCAAGAAAGCCAAGTGGCTGTCTGATGAGGCTTTAAAAGTAGCTCACGAAAGAAGGGAAGCGAAAAGCAAAGGAGAAAGGGGAAGATATACCCAACTGAATGCAGAGTTCCAGAGAATAGCAAGGAGAGACAAGAAGGCCTTCTTAAATGAACAATGCAAAGAAATCGAGGAAAACAACAGAATAGGAAAGACTAGAGATCTCTTCAAGAAAATTGGAGATCTCAAGGGAACGTTTTGTGCAAAGACGGGCATGATAAAGGACAAAGAAGGCAGGGACCTCACAGAAGCAGATGAGATTAAGAAGAGGTGGCAAGAATACACAGAAGAACTATACAGGAAAGATCTGAATGTCCCTGATAGCCATGATAGTGCGGTCACTGAACTTGAGCCGGACATCCTCGAGAGTGAAGTCAAGTGGGCCTTAGGAAGCATTAGTAACAACAAAGCTAGCGGAGATGACAGTATTCCAGCCGAGCTATTTAAAATCCTAAAAGATGATGCTGTTAAAGTGCTGCATTCAATATGCCAACAAATCTGGAACACTCAACAGTGGCCACAAGACTGGAAAAGGTCAGTTTACATTCCAATTCCAAAGAAGGGCAACGCCAAAGAGTGTTCAAACTACCGCACAATTGCGCTCATTTCACATGCCAGCAAGGTGATGCTCAAAATCCTACAAGCTAGGCTTCAGCAGTATGCGAACCGAGAACTACCGGAAGTACAAGCTGGGTTTCGAAGAGGCAGAGGAACTAGAGATCAAATCACCAACATTCGCTGGATCATGGAGAAAGCAAGAGAATTCCAGAAAAACGTCTCTTTCTGCTTCATTGACTACGCTAAAGCCTTTGATTGTGTGGATCACAACAAACTGTGGCAAATTCTGAAAGTGATGGGAGTACCAGACCACCTTACCTGTCTCCTGAGAAACCTGTACGAGGGTCAAGAAGCAAGAGTAAGAACCAGACATGGAACAACCGATTGGTTCAAAATTGGGAAGGGGTATGACAAGGCTGTATATTGTCACCCTGCTTATTTAACTTATATGCAGAGTACATCATGAGAAACGCCGGGTTGGATGAATCACAGGTCAGAATTAAGATTGCCGGGAGAATTATCAACAACCTCCGATACGCAGACGATACCACTCTAATGGCAGAAAGCGAAGAGGATCTCAAGAGCCTCTTGTTGAGGGTGAAAGAGGAGAGTGCAAAAGCTGGTTTAAAACTCAACATTAAAAAAACAAAGATCATGTCATCTGGCCCTATCACTTCCTGGCATATAGAAGGGGAAGAAATGGAAGCAGTGACAGATTTTACTTTCTTGGGCTCCAAGATCACCGCAGACGGTGACTGTAGCCATGAAATTAAAAGACGCTTGCTCCTTGGGAGGAAAGCTATGGCCAACCTAGACAGCATAGTAAGAAGCAGAGACATCACCTTGCCGACAAAGGTCCGTCTAATCAAAGCTATGGTTTTCCCAGTAGTAATGTATGGCTGTGAGAGCTGGACTATAAGGAAGGCTGAGCGCCGAAGAATTGATGCTTTCGAACTGTGGTGCTGGAGAAGACTCTTACGAGTCCCCTGGACTGCAAGGAGGTCAAATCAGTCCATCCTAAAGGAAATCAACCCTGACTGCTCATTGGAAGGACAGACACTGAAGCTGAAGCTCCAATATTTTGGCCACCTAATGCGAAGAGAAAACTCCCTGGAAAAGACCCTGATGCTGGGAAAGACTGAAGGCAAAAGGAGAAGGGGACGGCAGAGGATGAGATGGCTAGATAGCATCACGGATGCAATGAATATGAACTTGAGCACGCTCCGGGAGAGAGTGCAGGACAGGAAGGCCTGGCGTGCTATGGTCCATGGGGTCACGAAGAGTCGGACACGACTGAACGACTGAACAACAACAACCCTCTATTATGGTACCTAAAATCAGCTGCCTCAGCCTGAGCCTGCCGTGTGCAGAATTAATCACTGATCAGTTTGGTGCATTATATAACAAAAAGTGAAACATGTATATTTCAGTAATTCCAGCAGTTGGCTAAGATTGTCATTTAGGCTCCTCCAGTCCTGTGCATATTAATCTTAGGTAGATTGACTAACCTTTGGGTAAATATGCATGAGGTTGCACTGTAAGCAGGAAAACCATAGATGGTCTTTTAGATTCAAAGTATCGGATGAATCAAAACTAATCTTTGCTTAAACATACATTCTGAATTTTTGATCTTTTAATCCTCTCAACTACCCCGTAATAGGAAAAATGACTGAATGCTGATAATTGTGTTTTTTCTATAAATCCATCTGCTTTAACACAGGCACCTCATACAATTCTGTTCTCTGCTTATCCATTTATTATCCATATAGCCCATGGCCATAATTATGAATAAAATAGAATAGGCTGATTGTGAAGGACTTCATAGTACTTGAAATAAATGGTGCCATAAATGATTTCCCATAATCTTTAACCTACACTTAATATGTATAAAAAATAAAAATAAACGACAGTTAATGTGCCATGAAAAGTATTGTAGTTGTGTTGCCAACAGTTGTAATACACACAAGTCATATTACAGCTGTTATTTAAGAGTGGTGCAGAGTGGCGCAATTCTTAATAGTGGTTGGGATCCAAAGAACTGTGCAACTAATTCCACATGCCCAAGAAAGCTAAACTTCTCAGTTGTACCTCACACTTATTTTATTTATTTATTCACTTATGAGATTATATTCCCACCAAATAATAAAATGTTATGTGGGCAGCCTACAATCAAAGAAACAATTACATACAAAGATAAAACCATTAAACCACAACCATAACATTAACCATGGTTTGTTGTTGGTTAACCGCTGGGTTGCTTAGACTCTAAACAACCCAGAGCTTCAGGTTCAGTTGACACACTAAGGGCACAATCCTATGCATGTTTAGACAGAAGAAAATCCTACAACTCCCAGCATTCCCCCGCCAGCTATGTAGGACTTTCTTCTGTCTAAACATGCATAGGATTGTGCCCTTAGCAACTTATGAAGGAGCCACTCATGGGCTGATTAAAAACACGATGGCTCATAGGTAGTTTAATCCATGGGTTGTTGTAGTCGTGTCATGCACACCAGTCCATTGTGCTCCAGTAAAATGGATTATCTTCAAAAATCAACCATTTTGAATGTATATTAGTTTGTAAACATATATTCAACCTTCTCAAAGCTCCAGATGCATGTGGACTACTACCATGCAGAACACAAATTGGGGAGTAGTTCTGTGAATCCATTGTTTAGTGAATATCTAGATAATGTCATATATGTGCTAGATCTGAATGTTTGATGGCTGTGAAGGCAGCAATTATTCCTGCATTGAGCAGGGGGTTGGACTCGATGGCCTTGTAGGCCCCTTCCAACCCTACTATTCTATGATTCTGTGATTCTACGATCATCCAGCTATGAGCCCTGCAGGACCTGGACCCTGTTTCTGGCTCTTTCCCCCTGGCCTGGGAGGGCAGGGCCCCAACCTGACTCCAGCTATAAAGGCTCTCCTGCTGCTGGAGGGGCCAGAGACTGTCCAGCTGTGAGCCCTGCAGGACCTGGACCCTGCTTCTCTGCCTGGCTCTTTCCTCCTGGCCTGGGAGAGCAGGGCCCCAACCTGGCTCCAGCTGTAAAGGCTGCCTACTGCTGGAAGTGCCAGAAACAATGTAGCTGTGAGTGATTAAGGACCTGGACCCTGTTCCTCTGCCTGGCTATTTGGTGGCTTGAGTATGTGCCTGGGAGGAAGGGTATTCAGCCAACTGGGGGGACCTGGGGGGGGATCAGTGTAGTGACTGGTAGAGGGAGATATGGTGTTGTGAGGGGGACTTGCCAGGTAAGGGGAACATGACCCAGACAGTTAATGGCCATGCTGTGTTCCAGGTTTGGTGGTTGCCCAATCAGCCTGCTTTCCAGTCTCCAGATGCTGCTTTTAAATGCTAGATCAGTTAAGAATAAAGCCTCCCTTATCCATGGCTGAATAGTGGATGAGGTGGCTGATCTGGCATGTATAACCGAGACCTAGATGGGTGAGCAGGGAGGAGTCAGTCTCTCTGAGCTATGCCCACCGGGGTACTTGGTCCAGCATCAGGAAAGGCTGGAAGGCCAGCAGGGGTGTGTGTGTGTGTGCTGTGGTCTATACGAATTCCATGTCCCTCTGCAGGCTCCCTGTCCATGTGACTACTGGTCTGGAGTGTTTGCACCTTGTGTTGGGTCAGCGGGATAGATTAGGGATTCTGTTGGTGTACCGCCCACCCCGCTGCTCAACATGCTCCCTAGGTGAGGTGACAGAGGTAGTCTCGGATGTGCTGCTGAGATCCCCAAGACTGTTGGTTCTGGGGGAGATCAACATTCATGCTGAGGGTAGGGATGGGGGAGAATTTCTCCCCGAAACTTCGGGGGGCCGAGCGCCAACGCATTCGGTCCTCCGAAGGTTGTTCGGGGAGAAATTCCCCGCCCCCCCGGGATGGGACTTACCTTTCACAAATGTCCCTCCCGGCGGCGGGTCCCGGCGGCGGTTCGTCGGGTCTTCGTCAGGGGCGGGGGCGGCAGCCGGTCTTTCGACCGGCTGCCGCCGCCGCCATTACAAGCAGAGTAAAAAAAAACAAAACGCCCCTGTGATAGGCTACGTAACGATTAACGTAGCCTATCATGGCTGACTTTGCAGACCTAGCCATGATAGGCTACGTTAATCGTTATGTAACCTATCACAGGGACGTTGTTGTTTTTTTCTTTTGAAGTTCGCGGCCGGGGAGATGGGGCGCTTCTCCCCGGCCTGAATTTTGGCCGGGCGAGGCGGGAAGCCTCCCCCCTGGCCTGAATTTCGGCCGGGCGAGGAGGGAAGCCTCCCCCCCTGGCCTGAACTTCGGGGGGAGCAGCGAAGCGCCTCCCCCCCACTGCGAAGCAAGCTGCGAGACCAGGTAAGTGACTTTCGTGCACCCCTAGCTGAGGGCACCTTGTCTGGGGCAGCTCAGGATTTCATGGTCTCCATGACAGCCATGGGACTGTCCCAACATGTCATTGGCCCAAAACATGTAGCAGGGCATACTGTAGACCTGGTTTTCTCAACTGGACATGGAGATGGTGATCTGAAGGTGGGGGACTTTGTATCTGTCCCTTTGTCATGGTGAGATCACTGCCTGCTGAGGTTTAGACTTACAGCAGCTTTTCCCCTCTGCAGGGGTGGGGGATCTATTAAGATGGTCCGCCCCTGAAGGCTAATGGATCCGGATGGTTTCCAGAGGGCTCTTGGGGGGCGGGTTCCAGCTGATATGGCTGGTGCTCCTTTCGAAGCCCTTGTCGATCTGTGGAATGCACAAATGATCCGAGCAGTTGACACGATTGCTCCTGAGTGCCCTCTCCAGAGTAGAGCTCATAAAGCTCCATGGTACTCCCCGGAGCTGAGAGTGATGAAACAAAATAGGAGATGGCTTGAGAAAAATGCCTAGTGGAAGCAATCGAACCCTGGTACATGCTAATGGCCAGGTATATTCAAAGGCAGTGAGAGCGGCAAGGAAAAAATATTTCACTGTCTCCATTCAATCGTCCATATGCTGCCCAGCAGAGCTTTATAGGGTTGTCCAGGGCCTTTTACATTCTGACCCTAAGGACACTATGGAACCATCTGAAACCTTCTGTAATGCACTGGCTAGGCACTTCCAGAATGAAATCTCTTGTATCCACCAGGACTTAAACTCCAGTATTACTACAGGTGAATCTGGTGAGGTATCCAGAACACAGTCTTGTCCAGTTTTCTTGGATGACTTTCAGTTGGTACAGCTTGAAGGCATGGACAAGGTGCTCGGACAGGTTCGTGCAACCACTTCCATATTGGGTCCTTGCCCCTCTTGGCTTATAAAAACCAGCAGGCAGGGAACAGCCAGCTAGGCCAGGAAGGTGATTAATGCCTCCTTGCGAGAGGGAGTAGTCCCGGGCCATTTCAAAGAGGCGGTGGTGAGACCACTTCTGAAGAAAGCCTCCCTAGACCCGGAAAACCTTAATAATTATAGGCTGGTTGCAAATGTTCCATTCCTGGGCAGGGTCCTTGAGCAAATGGTTGCCAAGCAGCTCCAGGCACTCTTAAATGAGACCGATTATCTGGATCCATTTCAATTGGGATTCAGGCCAGGGTTTGGCACAGAAACAGCCTTGGTTGCCCTGTATGATGACCTACGTTGGGAGAAAGCCGGGTGGGGGGGGTGAGCCTATCGATTCTCCTTGTTCTCTCGGTGGCTTTCAACACCATCAACCATGGTATCCTTCTGGGACGGCTCTCTGAGCTGGGAGCGGGAGGCACTGCATTGCAGTGGTTTCACTCCTACTTGGAGGGTCAGCTCCAGAAGCTGGTGCTTGGGGAACACTGCTTGGCCCTGTGGATTCTCCAATATGGGGTTCCACATGGGTCAGTTTTGTCCCCCATGCTGTTCAACATCTACATGAAACAGTTGAGTGCGGTCATCCAGAGTTTTGAGTGCATTGTCATCAGTATGCTGATGACAGGCACCTCTACTCCTTTTCATCTTCTTCACGTGAGGCTGAGGATAGTTGAATCATTGCCTGTCTCCATTCATCCAATGGACTGGATGAGGGCTAATAAACTGAAACTCAGTCCAGACAAGACTGAGATGCTGTTGGTAGGTGGTTCTGCTGACCAGATGGAGGGTGTTCAACATGTTCTGGATGGGATTGCACTGCCCCTGAAGGAGCAAGTCCATAGCTTGGGGGTCCTCCTGGAATCATCTTTGTCACTTGAGGCTCAGGTGGCCTCGGTGGCATGGAGTGCCTTCTACCAACTTCAGTTGGTGGCCCAGCTATGCCCCTACCTGGACAGGGATAACCTGGCTTCAGTTGTCTGTGCTCTGGTAATCTCCAAGTTAGAGTACTGCAATGCACTCTATGTGGGGCTGCCTTTGAAGACAGTTCGGAAGCTGCAGCTCGTGTAAAATGGAGCGGCCAGATTGTTAACAGGGACCAGAAGGTTTGAACATATAAGACTGACTCTGGCCTGCTTGCACTAGCTGCCTATATGCTTCTGAGCTCAATTCAAAGTGCTGGTTTTAACCTATAAAGCCTTATATGGCTTGGGACCAAAATGAACCTACCCATACACTACATTCAGCATCCAAGGTCCTCCTCCAAGCGCTTGCTCCAAGGGAAGCTCAGAAGGCAGCAACGAGGGAGAGGGCCTTCTTAGTGGTGGCCCCCCCATCTGTGGAACAAGCTCCCTGGTGAGGTCCATCTGGGGCCAACATTATAATTTTGTCGGTGCCAGGTTAAGACCTACTTCTTTTCCCAGGCATTTGGCAGCACGTGATGAGTTTTAATTGGTCCTGGATGTGTCTTTAGTTATGTCTGATAGTTCAATGTTGTTTTTAATTATATGTTGTTTGTGTATATTGTTTGTGAGCTTTTATGTGCTTTTTTATAAATAGCTTTTAAACTTTTTATATTATATTTACTGATTTAACTTTTGTAAAGTTCAGTTATGGGGCGGTATAGAAATGCTAATAAAAATAATAATAATTTTTTAAAAATATGCCCGGGTGCCAAAGTGCAATTTGTTCTCCTATACAAAGACAATATGAACAGATATTTCCATGGTGCTTGCCTACTTTGTTGCTAGGATAGACTCAGTAGCATAAACAGAAAATTTGTATCCAGAGCAACTTGTTTACCTTTTGACTTCTCAGTCCATCAAAAGATAATTACTTTCTTCCTGTTGTGTTCATGGTTTATTACAGCAATGAGTGCCAGATTGAGCTTTTCCTGACTGGCAGTGATCGGCTGGATTTGGCATCTATGCTGCAGTCCAGCTTTCAAGTCCTGAAGCTGGTCATTAATAAATAGCAAAGGGCAAATCAGAGGTGCACAATTTAAATGACTACAAGGGTTGCTAATGAGCTTCATTATAAACTCCAAAAACACAATTTGAAACTGTGCAGGAAAGCAATACATATGCATGACACTGCAGATCTAAAATGTTCCTGGTTAGGGAGAGTGTTTCTGACAAAATGCAGAATCTGGGCAGAACAAGTCATTAGGGATTAATTCATCAGGCTATCAAGCTGCATTCTAACCTCAGAGAGATAGTAAGACTCTTTCAAGGGCCCACTGAAGCACATTTTGGTCCTGGTCCTGATCCTGAAGCGCTTTGACTTTGGCCACGCTCACAGATGGAGTGCAGTTCCTGAGACTTTTCCCAGTCTGGAATTTGGCACTTAGGCTGAAAAAGGTTTCCCACCCCTGCTATAAGCTGTAACAGGCCGATGAGGCAAATTCAGCCCTTGCCCATCGCTTCCCCCAGTTTTCCATTCCTCTTTTCCAACTGATACACAACAGTGTCAATTGAATGGCTACTGAGCATGCTCAAACTTCACTGGACTGCTTTGGGGGTGTTGTGTTCCCCTTAAGGTTTTAAAAAGGGTTTTTTTTATACTTCTGCAAACTTTGGGATTCTTCTGAGCATGCTGATGCCTCCCTCTTGTTTCTCAGTGATGCCCTTTTGTCTCCAGTACTTTGTCTCAGCACTCACTAACTGAGTTCTCTATTAGAGGAGTGGATTGATATGATATGTTACTGTTTGCTGCCTTTTAACTTGATCATAAATCATCTGGAGTTAGGAGTGAGGTGACAAGACTTGCTGCTGACACCAAATTATTTGAAATTTCATTAAAAAAGAGAGAGACAGCAAAGAGCTCCAAAAAGATATTACACAGTGCAGAAAAGGGCAAAAGTGGTCAAGCGGCTGGTCAACTACCCCATGAGGAAAAGTTAAAATGATTAAGATTTTTTTAACATAGAAAAATAAGAGTAAGGGAAAACATGACAGAGGTGTATAAAATTATGCATGGTATAGAGAAAGTGGATAGAGAGTACTAGAATCTGGAGTAATTCAATGAAACTGAATGGTGAGAGATTCAGGATGGATCAAAGGAAGTACTTTGTCACATGGTGCATAGTTGAACTGTAGAATTTGCTACCATGAGATGTAGTGATGGCCACCAGTTTGGATGGCTTTAAAAGGGGATTAGACATTCATGGTGCATAAGGCTATCCATGGCTACTAGTCATGATGGCTCTATATTACCAGCCATATGGCTCTGAATATCAGTTTCTGAGTAAGATGTGCAGCAGAGTGCTAGCTCAAGTCCTCCTTGTGGGTTTCCCATAGGCAACTGGTTGGCTACTGTGGGAACAGAATGAATGGTTGACTAGATAAGCCTTTGGTCTGATCCACCATGTCTCTTCTTCTGAGTGGATTAGGTAATTTAGGGTGCAATCCTGGCTGGGATATGCTGGGAGTTATAGGCCTTTTCTCTGTCTAAACATGTATAGGATTGCACCCTTAATTTTGGAATTCACGGAGATTTAATTCCTGAAGCATATCTAGTTTGAAAACTAAAGTGTAGACTCCATTGTCTCCTTGGACTTGCAATGGACTGGATTGTTTTGAAATACAGCATCAAGTCAGCAGTTTTGTAGAATGTTGAAACTCAGAGTTTTTATTACAAAGGATGCAGATGTCATTTTGCTCTTCCAAATCTAACAGTTTCACTCCCTGCTGTGAAAAAATATATTTCTGGCATCCTGAATGAAAAGGAAGTTGAATAGGAAACTGTCAAAAGCTGCTTTCTATCCTTTAGGAAAGATAAAAAATTAGAAGAGAAGAAAAAAGTTGCCTACATACAGGAAGCTTCTGTGGCGTATTTCTTTGACAGCAGTGAAATCTTAAGCTCCATTTGCATTTATGTAAATGAATGCTGTGAATGTGTAGTTTGGAAAAGTTTGTTGACAGAATTATTCTGTCACTGATGTGGTCAGAAATTTAGATCTTTATATATTGGTGTTTAATACAATTCTCTACTTGTAATACAATATGTATATTTTGCTATCACACACATACATAACTGGTATATTAAAGTTTGCTGAGCAGCATAAAGTGGAATCCACAACTGTACACCATCTACACTCAATTTCAAGTGTGATACCTGGTTATTATGGAAGGTTGGTTGTTATTTTAAAAAAACAGTGCATTTGGTTATATCAGATTATTGCACGATCCTTTTTATATTTTATATTTATAAGATGGGCAGCCCTGTCAGCACTATATAGGCATGGAGCTGCTGACCAGTCAGCTGAACCCTGTGTAGATGGCTCATATTGGTACCCCACATTGGTAGCATTAAAGGGAAAACATTTCTCCCATTTGCCAATGAATCATGTCCCAGTCTTTCTGGCACCAGTTTATATCTTGGTTTGGTTAGATATAAGTCGGTTTTTCAGGTAATATATTAACATTTCATTAAAGAGCTTACAGGAAATCAACTTGGAAAACAATGAATGCTTAATACTCTTGACTAAGCACACACATCCCATGTTGAAGAAATCATCTGTAAAATTTAAAATGCAGTTCAAAAGTTGAAGATTAATCAGGGCTGTTAGGAAAGGTACACTTATCAGTATAAAACTCAAGGTCAGTTTAAAAAAAAAAAATCCTAGTTTTTCCACCAGCTCCACCACTTGTGCCTAGGCCAACAATGTACCTGGAAGCTATAAGATAATATTTTTAAGGAAAATGTATTTCCAACTTAAAGCAGCTGTTGCTTAAATGGACAATATACCTTGGGTTAAATCCAACATTGGGCTAGTGGAATAAGTTTAGGGATGTACGAAACTCACCTTTTCATGGAATCTTTCGTGGTAGGGGAGGATGGGGGGGAGGCGATCCAGTCCTCCCCCCCGGAATCCTCGATGGCTGGCTCCGCCACGGATTTCTGGCCGTGGACAGGCTGCTGCGGACGCAAATGGTGGACGCCGTAGCAGACACCATTTGCGTCCAGCCAGGCTACGTAAGAATTTCATGGCTGACACAGCTAACCCCCCCCAAACCCCAGCATACGCAAATGGCGGCAGCTACGGCGGCCACCATTTGCATTCCCTATTTTTTGCCGATTTATCTTACGTAAATATTTACGTAGGCTAGAACGGCGAAAAAGAAAGGAACGCAAATAGCGCCCACTACGCTATTTGCGTTCCCCTTTTTTTCACCGTTTTATCTTACGTAAATATTTACGTAAGATAAATCGGTGAAAAATAGGGGCCATTTGCATACGTTGGGGTTTGGGGGGGGTTAGCCGTGATAGGCTACATAAATTCTTACGTAGCCTATCACGGCTGCAAGGACGGCAATGGCAACGGCAGCAGCCCGGCCGTGGCTGGCCAGGAGACCAGCCACTGCTGCCGGAGCCGCCACCGGAACCACCGCCGCCGAATCCGCCGCATCCGCCCCAGGTAAGTGCCGTCCCGGGGGGATTCCACAGGGGGGCGGGGGGGCAGGAGACCGTTCTTTAGAATCCGGCCTCACTGGAATCCGTGGCAGAATTCTCTGCCATCCCTAAATAAGTAGAAGTGGCATCCACTAGTGGTTGCAAAAGCATTAGCAGAACAAGTAGCACAACTAGCGCAAGAAGTACCTAGCTAAATGAAGTAAAAATGAGTTTGTGGAAGGGTTGCACAACAAGAATCAAAGTATTGGATTTGACACTGGTATTGGATTTGACACAGGTTTTCACGAGCAGTAGAAGCTTTTTTGCTAGCAGCAGAATGATACCATTTGATACCCCATTATCTACTCATACAATCCATCATTCTCTAAATATTTCAGCAAGTAAAATTGGAAACTTCTGAATTTGTCGGCCAGATGAGGTTATTAACCTATAACATGAGCGTATGGTAAATTGATATAAATCCAAACCAAACTTATTAAAGTTGGTATTAACATCTATGAAAAGTGAGAGAGTGGGGGGCTAAGAAAATATAGAAAACAAGAGCAGCTGTGTATGATTATTCCAGTGTTCTGCATTTCAGTTTGTTTTTTGCATTTCTTGTTTTCTCCTTGAAAAGTATAAACATGTTGAAGTGGAAGCAAGTGAAGGTGCTCTGACGAAGTGGAGCTGTTAAGCCATTTGTTAACTTCAACCTGCATCCTTCAGGTTTAGCAATCCCTGCACAATAGGAGCCTTGCAGATCAATGCTTTAGACGTGAAAATGCTGTGCAACCCACACAAAGCCCCCCGCCCCTAATACAAAGCCATTCTTGTTGTTGGCAGTTCCTCTTCTTCCTACTGCCATTTGACTATGGAAGTGTTGCCAGATAGTACATTTGGAATCCTCTACGCTCCAAGCAGCACAACCCACAATCTAAGTAGGAAAAATAAGAGATAGGAGAGGAAGCCCCCTCCCGCACTCTGCTGCAATAGGAGAAGGAGATACATGACCAGAATGTGCCTTTTGTTATAGAATTTAGACATATTCCATAGGGAGATAAGCGATGGTCATGAAATGTTGCAAAGAATTGGCAACAATTCAGACAAAGGTTTGAAATGTATCAAGCAGTAACAGAGGCTGAGGAAAAGTGTCAATGTTGATTTATTTTTCTTGAATTTTGAAAGAGGCTTTAGATGCTTAAAACTAAGGTCAAAATAGGAAGCTTACCGCAGTGTTGATTAAATCTGCAGAGTACTGCATGCCAAATGTTAATGAGACTTTCCCCAACCTGGTGTCCTCCAGATGTGTCAGACTGCAGTTACCAGCATTTCCAACCAGGGTGTGTGAGTGTGTGTGTCTGTGTCTTATGTATGTCTTTCCTATGTCTCTTGTAAAGCTAATGGGTCTTAATTAATCATTGATGACCAAATCATCCTGAAATACTTTGCATTACAACAGCGATAGCTCACAACAATATTTAGTTGTTGGGAAAATCTGTTTTCTCCAAGCTACTGTGAGTATTGCAGCTAAACTCAGAGACTAAACGGGGAAGTCTGAGGTGGGGGGTGGTGGCAGATGACATCAGCATCCCTGCTAATCAAAAAGGCCAGGCATCTTTTGTGCCTTCACTTGACCTCGTGAAGCCTGGCTCCATTATACCACTATAGAGGGCACAGAGGAGATGTGGAAAGCATCATGGATCCAAACAATGTTTTGGATTTGGAAGGACTTGTTACAATTAGATAATAATAACTTCGAAAAATGCTTGAGGTCCCAAAAAAACTGAACATTCAGTGGAGGAAAGAAGTGTATGCCAACATGGTGGACTGAAGCAGAACTGAGGGACTAGATCATACTAATGGCTTTTCATGGGAAAATAGTTGCTCTTACGAATGTACTATATCACAGTTTAATATTTTGCCAGAGTAAGACTATAAACCATTAAAAAACAAGCTCAAACTAGCTCTAGCCAATATAATGACAAATGGTTATTCAGCAACAAATATATCAGTTAAGAGGAAGTGTATCACTAACACTAGGGGCTAATCTACATGAGGAATTTAATGCAGTAGTACTGCGCCTCACACATTGGTGCAACACATGATACTATCTCCAAGCTGTTTCAATCCTGGGCTTTCTCGCCATAAAAACAAGAAAATGTGAAGATATGTCTGCATCCCCATGGCTAACTAAATGCCATTGCCTGTTACACGCTCTTTCAGGAAACCTTCTCTGGCAAATATGGAAGTCATGAATTTAATCATAGTATGTGCAGTTACTTTCACAGCAAATGTAACTTCAGGCCATTTAGAATGATAGTCCACCCTTACTATAGCATATTTCTGTCCTATTGGCTGATCCTCAAATGTCCCCATTATGTCCAGGGATAACTTCTCCTATGGGCAAGAAGGGTACTCTACTGGTGTTGTTGTTGTTCAGTCGTTCAGTCGTATCCGACTCTTCGTGACCCCATGGACCATAGCACGCCAGGCCTTCCTGTCCTGCGCTCTCTCCCGGAGCGTGCTCAAGTTCATATTCTTTGCATCGGTGATGCTATCTAGCCATCTCATCCTCTGCCGTCCCCTTCTCCTTTTGCCTTCAGTCTTTCCCAGCATCAGGGTCTTTTCCAGGGAGTTTTCTCTTCGCATTAGGTGGCCAAAATATTGGAGCTTCAGCGTCAGTATCTGTCCTTCCAATGAGCACTCAGGGTTGATTTCCTTTAGGATGGACTGATTTGACCTCCTTGCAGTCCAGGGGACTCGTAAGAGTCTTCTCCAGCACCACAGTTCGAAAGCATCACTTCTTCAGCGCTCAGCCTTCCTTATAGTCCAGCTCTCACAGCCATATATTACTACTGGGAAAACCATAGCTTTGATTAGACGGACCTTTGCCGGAAAGGTGATGTCTCTGCTTCTTACTATGCTGTCTAGGTTTGCCATAGCTTTCCTCCCCAGGAGCAAGCGTCTTTTAATTTCATGGCTACAGTCACCGTCTGCGGTGATCTTGGAGCCCAAGAAAGTAAAATCTGTCACTGCTTCCATTTCTTCCCCTTCCATATGCCAGGAAGTGATGGGGCCAGATGCCATGATCTTCGTTTTTTTAATGTTGAGTTTCAAACCAGCTTTTGCACTCTCCTCTTTCACCCTCAACAAGAGGCTCTTTAGATCCTCTTCACTTTCTGCCATTAGGGTGGTGTCGTCTGCATATCGGAGGTTGTTGATAATTCTCCCAGCAATCTTAATTCCGACCTCTGATTCATCCAACCCGGCATTTCTCATGATGTACTCTGCATATAACTTAAATAAGCGGGGTGACAATATGCAGCCTTGTCGTACTCCTTTCCCAATTTTGAACCACTTCGTTGATCCATGTCTGGTTCTAACTGTTGCTTCTTGACCCTCCTACAGGTTTCTCAGGAGACAGGTAAGGTGGTCTGGTACTCCCATCACTTTAAGAATTTGCCACAGTTTGTTGTGATCCACACAATCAAAGGCTTTAGCGTAGTCAATGAAGCAGAAATAGACGTTTTTCTGGAATTCTCTTGCTTTCTCCATGATGCAGCGAACGTTGGCGATTTGATCTCTAGTTCCTCTGCCTCTTCGAAACCCAGCTTGTACTTCCGGTAGTACTCAGTTCACATACTGCTGTAGCCTAGCTTGTAGGATTTTGAGCATCACCTTGCTGGCATGTGAAATGAGCGCAATTGTGCGGTAGTTTGAATACTCTTTGGCATTGCCCTTCTTTGGAATTGGAATGTAAACTGACCTTTTCCAGTCTTGTTGCCATTGTTGAGTGTTCCAAATTTGTTGGCATATTGAATGCAGCACTTTAACAGCATCATCTTTTAGGATTTTAAATAGCTCAGCTGGAATACTGTCATCTCCGCTAGCTTTGTTGTTAGTAATGCTTCCTAAGGCCCACTTGACTTCACTCTCGAGGATGTCCGGCTCAAGTTCAGTGACCGCACTCTCATGGCTATCAGGGACATTAAGATCTTTCCTGTATAGTTCTTCTGTGTATTTTTTCCACCTCTTCTTAATCTCATCTCCATCTGTTAGGTCCCTGCCTTCTTTGTCCTTTATCATGCCCGTCTTTGCACAAAACGTTCCCTTGAGATCTCCGATTTTCTTGAAGAGTTCTCCAGTCTTTCCCATTCTGATGTTTTCCTCGATTTCTTTGCATTGTTCATTTAAGAAGGCCTTCTTGTCTCTCCTTGCTATTCTCTGGAACTCTGCATTCAGTTGGATATATCTTCCCCTTTCTCCCTTGCTTTTCACTTCCCTTCTTTCCTCAGCTACTTGTAAAGCCTGATCAGACAGCAACTTGGCTTTCTTGCATTTCTTTTTCTTTGGGATGGATTTCGTTGCTGCCTCCTGAACAATGTTACGGACCTCCGTCCATAGTTCCTCAGGCACTCTGTCTATCAGGTCTAATCCCTGAAATCTATTCCTCACCTCTACTGTATATTCATAAGGGATATGATTGAGGTCATACCTGAATGGTTTAGTGGTTTTCCCTACGTTCTTCAATTTAAGCTGAAATTTTGCAACAAGAAGCTCATGATCTGAGCCACAGTCAGCTCCAGGTCTTGTTTTGACTGACTGTATAGAACTTCTCCATCTTTGGCTGCAAAGGACATAATCAATCTGATTTTGATATTGACCATCTGGTGATGTCCATGTGTAGAGTCGTCTCTTGTGCTGTTGGAAAAGAGTGTTTGCTATGATCAGCGTGTTCTCTTGGCAAAACTCTATTAGCTTTTGTCCTGCTTCATTTTGTACACCAAGGCCATGCCTGCCTGTTATCCCAGTGATTTCTTGTCTTCCTACTTTAGCATTCCAATCCCCTATGATGAAGAGGACATCTTTTTTTGGTGTTAGTTCTAGAAGGTGTTGTAGGTCTTCATAGAACCGATCAACCACAGCTTCTTCGGCATCAGTGGTTGGGGCATAGACTTGAATTACTGTGATGTTGAATGGTTTGCCTTGGATTCGTACTGAGATCATTCTATCGTTTTTAAGATTGTACCCGAGTACTGCTTTTTCCACCCTTTTGTTGACTATGAGTGCTACTCCATTTCTTCTAAGGGATTCTTGCCCACAATAGTAGATATGATGGTCACCTGAATTAAATTCGCCCATGGCTGTCCATTTTAGTTCACTGATTCCCAAGATGTCGATGTTCAATCTTGCCATCTCATGTTTGACCACCTCCAGCTTACCTTGATTCATTGATCTGACATTCCAGGTTCCTAAACAATATTGTTCTTTACAGCATCGGATTTTCTTTTCACCACCAGACACATCCACAGCTGAGTGTCCTTTTGGCTTTGGCCCAGCCGCTTCACTCTTTCTGGCGCTACTGGGAGTGCACGAAAGCCAATTACCTGGTCTCGCAACTTGTTCGCGGTAGGGGGGAGGCGCTTTGCTGCTCCCCCCGAAGTTCAGGCTGGGGGGGGAGGCTTCCCACCTTGCCCGGCCGAAATTCAGGCCGGGGGAAGGCTTCCCGCCTCGCCCGGCCGAAATTCAGGCCGGGGAGGAGGCGACTCGCCTCGCCCGGCCGCAAAATAAAAAGTTTAAAAAAAAAACGCCCCCGTGATAGGCTACGTGACGATTACCGTAGCCTATCATGGCTTGATCTGCAAAGTCAGCCGTGATAGGCTACGTTAATCATCACGTAGCCTATCACTGGTGACTTTAAAAAGAAAAGAAAAAGCGCGTATGCAAATGGCGGCCCCCATAGGGAGCCGCCATTCGCGTTCCTTATTTGGTCGCTGTAGTCTACGTAAATCTTTACGTAGACTACAGCGACCAAATAAGGAACGTGAATGGCGGCTCCCTATGGGGACTGCCATTAGCCGTACGCGCTTTTTTTTTTTTTTTTTAAGTCACCCGAGATAGGCTATGTGATGATTTACGTAGCCTATCATGGCTGACTTTGCAAATCTAGCCATGATAGGCTACATTAATCGTCACGTAGCCTATCACGGGGGCGTTTTTTTGTTTTTGTTTTTACTTTTATTGGAATGGCGGTGGCAGCGGCAGCCGGTCGAAAGACCGGCTGCCGCCCCCGCCGCTGACGAAGACCTGACGAACTGCTGCTGGGACCCGCCGCCGGGAGGGACATTCGGGAAAGGTAAGTCCCATCCCGGGAGGGTGCGGGGGCGGGGGGGCGGAGAATTTCTCCCCGGAACTACTTCGGGGGGCCGAACACGTTGGCACTTGGCCCCCCGAAGTTTCGGGGAGAAATTCTCCCCCATCCCTAGGCGCTACTTGGAAATACCCTCTGCTCTTCCCCAGTAGTATATTGGACACCTTCCGACCTGAGGGGCTCATCTTCCAGCGTCATATCTTTTAGCCTTGTGATATGTTCCATGGGGTTTTCTTGGCCAGAATACTGGAGTGGGTTACCATTTCCTTCTCCGGTGGACCACATTTTGTCAGAACTCTCCGCCATGACCTGTCCGTCTTGGGTGGCCCTGCACGGCATAGCTTATGGCTTCACTGAGTTACGCAAGCCCCTTCGCCACAACAAGGCAGTGATCCATGAAGGGGCTACTGGTGTTAAAGGGGTGCAGTTGATCTTCAGTGATTTGTCACTGCTGGCACATGGCACATAGGTCTTAATTACCTCCTCGACTTGTTTGTCCCTGGCCACCAAAAGTCTTATCTCAGTTGTCTTTTGGTAAGACTGATCCCCAGATGCCCTACATGGGACAAATACATCAACCTTTCCTGCAAGTTTAAAGAAGAACAACAAGGAGATCATTTCTCAGAACCCATTCATCTACTACTGACAAGTCCTGCACAACATGTTGGAATGGTAGTTCAGGTAGTTTCTTCTTGAATGGCCATCCTTTAACTATGTGGGTTTTCAACTCATTTAATACTTGGTCTTCCTTTACAGATGCAGACCATTCTGAAGCTGAAATTATCCCCTGAGTACCTTCAGTGATTTGTGTAATTATAACTTCTCTCTCATCCTCAGATTCCACTTCCTTAAGTGGAATCTTCCTTAAGAGTTAAGAGCATTTCATTGATGTTAGGAAGAAGATGACAGTCCACCATTGTCTTTGAATTTACACCTCTCAGGTCTACACACATAGAACCATAGAATACTAGTGTTGGAGGGGGCCTACAAGGCCATCGAGTCCAACCCCCTGCTCAATGCAGGAATCCAAGTCAGAGCATCCCTGACAGGTGGCTGTCCAGCCTTGTCTTGAAGGCCTCCAGTGTGGGAGAGCCCACCACCTCCCTAGGTAATTGGTTCCATTGTTGTGTTGCTCTAACAGTCAGGAAGTTTCTTTCTTTCTTTCTTTCTTTCTTTCTTTCTTTCTTTCTTTCGAAAATACTTTTTATTCTATTTTTTAACTTTATAAATGAAATAAACAATACCAACAACCTAATCAATAACTACAATTTCCCAACAATACAGTATTCTTAGGATGATGCAGCAATAACGGAAAAGGAAAAGAAAACAGAAGCAAGAGAAGGAGGAGGGGAAAAAACCATGAAAAAACATTAAAAAATATTTAAAATAATTAAATTTAAACTCCATTACACAGAACCTTCAAATCCCATTCTGATTAAAAATTATACCTATAACCCTGGCAATATTACAATTCAATACAGAATAAATAATCAACCTAACATTTCAATATCGTATCAGTCTTATAGCAAGGAAACAGGCCTACAATTCATTTCCAGTAACCATATATTGCCCTTCAACTAACATATAATAATTGGTAATAAAGCTTAACAATTTAACCAGCCCCAAAATCTTACTAACCAGTAATGATAGTAATAATATAAAAAGGGAAGGCGATTTAAAAGGATACATAATAATAATAATAATAATAATAATAATAACAAATCACTAATAACTTTTATAATGTTATATAATAATAAAGCTTAAAATCAACCTCACAACAGTCACTAATATATTTTGTACTAGATATATAAATAAGTGTACACATTTCTATACACCCTCAGACAGTAAATTTAAGTACAGTATATTATATCCATTTTAAAGAGAAAGGAGAAAGAGAGAGAGAGAGAGAGAGAGAAAAGGGACGAATAGGAAAAAAAAGAGAGAGAGTCATCTCTGGCCTAGCCTGGATTTTCCAGACTAAACATAGCCAGTTAGCAAAACTTGTTGTATATTTCAGTTCATGGTGCTGGAACAGAAATCTCATGCAATTTTCCATTTAGCCACGCCTCTGCCATTTCATGATTTAGGAACTTCTTCATCTGGCCTTCAGAAAAAATGCAAAATGTAGCAGGATACTTTAGGTGATATTGTAAGTTCATTTGTTTTGCCATATTTTTCACCTTGGTAAATTGCCTTCTTTTATCAGCAACTTCTTTGATGTAATCCAGAAATAGCATAACCTTATCTTGTTTCCAAAAAAGGTTTCCAGCCTCTCTTGCCAAATGCAGATATAATTTTTTGTGGAGATTCTTGCAAATTGGACTATAATCATATAACCAGTCCCTTTGGCATTTGACACACGGAATGCCTGCTCAATATCAAATGAATAATCAGATAGCACAGGGAGTATCTCTCTTGTTTTGAATGTATTTTTATTTATTTTATATAAATGAAATAAACAGTACCAAAATTACCAACAACCTTATCAATGCTTCAGTTTCCCAGCAATACAATATTCTAATGAGATCACCACAATAACAAAAAGAGAAGAAAAAAGAAAGAGAAAAAAATAAAGGGAAAAGGGAGGAGGAAAGGAAGCAAAGAAAAAAGAAAAAAATCTTTCCCCCTCACTCCCCCCTCCTTCTCCCTCCCCCCTAAAGAATTGAGCTTAAGCTACAACACTCCCCAGTTTCCAATGTCATTCTATTTTAAAGACTATATCTATAACCTTAACAATCTTACAACTTAATAAACAACTTTACATTTCTATATCATATCATCAATCTTATATTAAAGAAAGAGGTCTAGAATTCATTCCCAAAAGCCTAGTATTATTAGTAATAATAATAATAATTATAAAAATAAAAAATTTATATATATATATATAATATATAATAATAAAACTTAATATAAACCTTCAATATTCAGTAATATATTTTATACTAGATAAAATAATATTTTAAAGTATTATCTATTTTAAAATAAAAGCAAGAAAAAACAAGAAAAATAAATGAAAGAAAATAAGCATATATATATATATATATATATATATATTAATATATATATATATATATATATATTCATATATATATATATATATATATATATGAATATATATATATTCATTTATCTTCTGAGTTAGCCTGGATCATATAGGCTAAATAGAAACAATTAACAAAGCTTGTTTAAAAATTCCAGTTCATGAGGTTGTAACAAGATTCTCACGCATTTTTACGCTCAGCCAAGCCTCCGCCATTTCATGATTTTGAAACTTCTTAATTTGACCTTCAGACACAATGCAAAGAATAGCAGGATATTTTAAGTAGTATTGTAAGACCATTTGTTTTGCCAAGTTCTTTGCTTTGATAAATTGCCTTCTTTTATCTGCCACCTCTTTGATGTAGTCAAGAAATAACATAACTTTATCTTGTCTCCAGGAAAGACTTCGAGCTTCTCTTGCCATGTGCAGGATATAATTCTTTCTGGAGATTTTTGCAAATTAAGCTATGATCATGTAATCAGTCCCTTTAGCATTTGGCACACAAAATGCCTGCTGAATATCAAGTAAATAATCAGATGGAATAGGGAGTATCTCATGCAAAAGTTTATCCACAAAAACAAGCAATTTTACATCATTAGGCAAATTTTTAATCCCCAAAATATGTACATTGGATCTCTTCGTGAAAGCCTCCAGTTGAGAAATTCTATCAGAGGTGTTTTTAAAATAGATTTGAGTCGTCGTCGTTTCATTTCCAGCCACATGGTCTTCAAGCTCATTATTTTTCATCTCCATTTTTTGCCGAGACGCATTAATTAAATCTACAGCTCCTTGCAGGGTGGTGATGGAATTTTGGATTAAATCCAGCCTCTTGACCTCCATAAACTGCGAAGATAAAGTCTTTATCAGCATAAATAATTCCCCTATATCTCCTGTCTTCGACATTTTGGACACAGAGGATGCGGGGGGAGTTGATGCCAGCTCCTTTCTTCTCGGCGCAGACATATTTCTCTCACACAGATCTTACAGGTCCTCAGATGTTCTCAAATATTCTTAACATTTCTTAAATCATCCCTCAAAGGTTGTCGATATTTCTTAAAGCATATATTATATGGAACATGTCAGCCCTGTTTTCTCCTATAAAATAGGAATCTCAGTACAGCTTTTTGCATTGGTAAAGCCCTGGGGAGATAATCCTGTAATCCAGCCCCCCCACTATCGTGTGGGAGTTACCTTTCTCTTTAATGAGCTTCCGTTGTGCATTAAAAACGTGGTTGTTCAGGCAGGCATTTGGGGTGGGTTAGGGTATTTTAGAAAATGTTTTTATTGTAGAATTTTATTGTTTTAAACTGTTTTATTGTATGTTGTACATCGCCCAGAGTGGCTGGGTGACCAGCCAGATGGGCGATTAATAAATTTAATAATAATAATAATAATAATAATAATAATAATAATAATAATAAAAGATGTTGTCCAGAACTGTTGCCTTGCTCCCCCCTTTCCATTCCAGGGGGAGATGAAAAGGTTTTTCAACCTTTTAAAAAGCTATTTGAGAAAGCTCCCACGGAGCCCCTTGGGAAGCTACCAGAGCGACATCAGTCCCGACCAGAATGGCACAGGGAGTATCTCATGCAGGAACTTATCTACAAAAGTAGACAGGTTTACATCAGTAGGTAAATATTTAATACCAATGATATGTACATTTGCTCTGCACACTAAAGCCTCCAGTTGAGAAATTCTGACAGAAAAATTGTTGGAAAAAGCTTGTAATGTAATTTCATTCCCTGCCATCCGATCTTGCAGCTCGTTAACCTTCACCTCCATTTTTTGCCAAGAAGTGTTAATTAAATCCACAGCCACTTGCAGGGCAGTGATGGAATTTTGGATGGTATCCAGCCTCTTAGCCTGTTCCACAAATTGCAAGGACAAAGTTTTTATCAGAGCAAGTAACTCCTCTGTATTTTCGCTTCTTGGAGCCTTTGCCAAGGGAGGTGTGGGGAGAGTAGGTGGCGATCCTTTTTTTTTGCCTTGGTGTAGTCATCCTTCTCTTCAAACAGATCTTGCAGGCCCTCAAATATTGTTGATATTTCGTAATCCATTCCTCAAATGTTTTTGGCGTTTCTTAATCCATAAACTACAATGGAGCACATCAGCCCTAATTTCTCCTAATTAATTGGGATGTTCAAACAACTTTGAGCGATGATTAAGCTCTGGCAGACTAGCCCTGGAGTTCAGCCCCCTGCTACCACACTGAGAGAGCTGTTCCAAAACTTCATCCAGAGCTGCTCCCGCCTCCCCTTTTCATTCCAGGTGAGAGATAAAAAGGTTTTTCAACCTTTTAAAAGGCTGTTTGAGATACTGTCCCACAGAGACTCCACGGTATGCTGCAAGGGCAACATTGGCTCTGACCGGAAGTCTCAGCAATTATATGTTTCTAACACACAATGTTTTTTTTAAATTGATGTTCATCCGGAATCTGGCTTCCTGTAACTTGAGCTTATTATTCCGTGTCCTATATTCTGGGATGATCGAGAAGAGATCCTGGCCTTCCTCTCTGTGACAACCTTTCAAGTATATGAAGAGTGCGGATGGTGCTATTAGCCTTCCTTGCTATGACAATGGGGGAGACCCATCCTGAATAATTAATAGGTTCTATGATATGAGCTTTGCAAAGTTTAGGAATCTCCTCTTTGAGCAGCTTCCCCAGTACAAAAGGTACATTCCAAACTTAGTGTTGTACTTTGTGTTGGCTTGGCATTTGCTCTCATTTGAATGTTTTGTTTAAATTTCCTGACAATAACTGGAGTGTTTGTAAAAACATCAGGATATGCAGCACAAATTTCCATAAAGGACTTCAGTGTAGTGTGTAGGACTGGTTCCATGCAGTTAGTGTCAGGATTCCCTTTTTGCCCTGCTGAGAACTCCAAAAGCCAAATCAAAACACAGACAAGAGGCTTTTATTCCATGGCTTTAATCCTCTTACTCTAATGAGGTATACAGAAGCAGATTGCTGGTGACTCCCAGACTACAAAGGAAAAGCCTTCAAGGAGTTCAAAGGGAAGCTACGAAAGTTGGCCACCATTTGGGAAAAAGTGGCAAACTAGGGATGTTGGAGAATTCCGCCACGGACTCCAGTAAGGCCGGATTCTTTAGAATTCGGCCCCCCAGAACAGGGCAATCCCCCCACCACCCCGCGGAATCACCCCAGGATGGAGCCTACCTGGCAGCGGTGGTGGTTGCGGTGGTGGCATCGGCAGCAGCTCTGGGTCGTCTTCTGGCTGCTGCCGGGCTGCAGCCGCAAATGGTGGCCGCTACACCGGCCACCATTTGCGTCCCTGCCAAGTAGGGATGTTAGAGAATTCTGCCACGGATCCCAGGGGGACTGAATTGCAGTGAATTTGGCCCCCCGGAATCTGTGGCAGAAACCCGCCCCACCACCTTGCGAAAGCCCCCCGGAACGGAGCCTACCTGGTGGCGGCTCCAGCTGCGGCTTCGGTGGTACTGCTGGGCTGCTGCGGACGCAAATGGCGTCCTGAGTAGGGGACGCCATTTGCGTCCCTATGGTAGCCCGTGGTAGGCTACGTAAATATTTACGTAGCCTATCACAGCTAAAGCGGGGACGCAAATGGCGTCCCCTACGCCATTTGTGTTCCCGTTTACATAGCCTATCACGGAGAAAACGGGAATGCAAATGGCGTAGGGGACGCCATTTGCGTCCCCACTTTAGCCGTGATAGGCTACGTAAATATTTACGTAGCCTATCACGGGCTACCGTAGGGACGCAAATGGCGTCTCCTACTCAGGATGCCATTTGCGTCAGCAGCAGCCCAGCAGCAGCTGGAGGCCCCACTGCGGGTTGGCCTGGCCGGCGGCTCCGCAGCCTGGCCATGGAGCGGAGCTGGCCGGGCAGGATTCCGGGGGGGAGGAACGGATCGCTTCCCCCCCATCGAGGATTTCGGGGGGAGGGACGGAGTGCCTTCCCCCCACTGTGGATGTCCCTGGACGAAACCAGGTAAGTGTTTCGTACATCCCTACTGCCAAGCCGTGATAGGCTATGTAAGTATCTATGTAACCTATCACAGCAAAAGGCAGGGGCACAAATAGCCCTTTTGGCATAGCCCTTTGGCATGGCAAAAGGCAGGGGCGCAAATGGCATAGCCGGAAGTCCGACTGCAGGCGGCCCTGTCCGGCTGCTCTGCAGAGTCACCATGGAGCAGAGCTGGCCAGGGAGGATTCCGGGGGGAGGGACGGAGCACCTCCCCCCCACCACGGACATCCCAGATCGGAAAGGTGAGTACTTTTTGTACATCCCTACGGCAAACTAATCTAACTTAAGGAGTGAGAGGTGAAGATCTCCCTCTCTCCCATGACACCTCTAGATGCAGCTGTTGATGCTGAAGCAATCGGGCAGACCACCTTAAGCTCTGCCCCTGCCATCTCCCGCTTGTGTCTGCATCTGCGCCTGGCAGTTCAGATTCAGGTTCTCCTGCCCCCGCTTCCCCCTGTTCATTTTCTGTCACGGGGATGTGAGAAGGGGGGCCCTCTCCATCCAGCTGTGCCTCTGAAGCCTGGGAAAGTTCCTCCATATTTTGCAGCTCTTCCTCAAAATCTGAACTGCTCTGCCACTCTATGTGCTCAGAGGCAACCGTGACAGTTAGGATTTAGTATCATTTGGAGATCTCTTTGATGGTTCCATCCTAGTATGGAGACACCTCTTTGGGCTACATACACTTTCTCTCATGTACTGCGATCTTTGTATTTCAAATGTGCCATGAAATAGCCTTCTGTACTGATGACAGACCTACCATATCCTTCTGGGCGTATACCTGGAAGATGCAAAGAAGTAGTGGCAGCAAATAATACAGAATACAAATCTGAAGAAATAATGGTGTATGGTGAGCCTGAGTCTGGTAGCATCCTTATCTCATGACCATTGACTTTCATGAAGCAATGAGGCATAGAACGGTTTTGTGTGACACTGAGGATTGTGGCTGAAAGTTGTTCCACATGCTGTGCTTCATCCTCATCAGTAACGCTTTCTGATACTTTATGAACTGCAGACCTACAGTCTCTGGCAAAATGTCCCCTTTTAGTGCATTTCTTGCATATTGCTGCCTTAGCAGGACAGCCTTTAAAGTCTGCTTTATGATTAGGATTTCCACAGCGGTAGCACTGGTAGTGAGTTTGTGATTGCAAAGGTATAGAAACAGTGTGCAATTGCTTGGCATTTTTTTGCTAGCTGTCTTATGTTGTATAGCATATACGTGGGTCTGAGGCATCTAATCTAGTGGAGAACGATTTAGCACACTGGAGGGCACTTTCTACCCTCCAGTGCAATTTCACAACTGCAATTTCAGTTGTTTTTTCCAGGGTCAGGTCCTTTGTCATTAGAAGCTTTTAATAGATTTTAGGATTATTTGTTTTCATGACAATTTGATCCCTAATCATCTCCTCTTTGCATCTCCTCTGCAAAGGCTGCAAAAGCCCAAGTAGCACTCAACTCACACAGAGCAGCTACATCCTGGTCAATGGGCTCCTGAGGTAAGTAAGATTGAGAATAGAACTTAAAGCATTCTGATACAACATTCAACAGTGGATTAAAATGGTCATCCGGGGGTCTTATGGGAACATCATATGTAGTAGTATCTGGTGGCAAATCAGGGACTGGAAGATATTGGAAGATCCATTGGCCTTTAGGGCCTAGACAATGTAAAAGGAGAGCTTTCTTTCTTTCTGATGTAAGGGCACTACTATCTATAGCCAGAGCATAGTTATTGAAATATGACTTCCATTGCTCCCATGGAAGTGGTGGATACCCAGGACTAGTCAGGAAGAATAGTGGAGGTGGAATCCATGACATGGTGAAAATTTTCTAGAGAGGCATGCACTCAATCACTTGAAGAAATGGGAACTGTATAAGCAGCACAAAAGTAGGCACTGTTTCTTTGACTGGGTAATGGTGAAGGTCTGCATGCAACCACTCCAGGAAAAATGAGAGGAAAAATTGCATGCAAGCTCGCAGGGTGCAATGTCTCATCGCCAAATCGTTTTGTATTTTCTTCTCAGTAAGGAGGATTCAGAAACAAGGTTTAGATGTAAAAAGAACTTCACTTTATTTCTAAACCCTAAATTTCTATATGTCATTTCCCCCTCACATTTATTTATTTTATTTATGTATTTACAATATTTATATACTGCTCCACATCAGAAGATTTTGGAGTGGTGAACAACAAGGTAAAAGAATAAAACAGCAGGTTAAAAGAGTTAAAAAAAAAATTTTAAAAGGCAAATCCCAATAAGGTGGAATTTAATAAACTACATCCTCCTTCCCCCTCTTTCTCTTCCCTCCATCTTCCTCCCACCTCCTGGGACCCTCTAGGGACAAACGTCTTAATAACTCAAAACAAGGAAGTGCATACAGCTATTACAATACAACATGCGACTTCCCTGCATTTTGGGACTTAAGTTTGGGCTAAACTTGCAGCGCTGCTCTGGGGGGGGAGAAGGAGTGGGTTCAGCAGGGTCGCAGGCTGAGGGGAGTGGTGCTGCATGGAGAAAGGGCCCTGCATGGAGGTTCTCAGGCAATGGGAGCAAGATGGAGCTTTAAAAAAAACAGCAGAATTTGTTAATGCACACGGCACACCTGCAAAGGTGTGAATCTGTGAACAACACACGTATCTCACATTGCTCCAAGTGCTGGGCGAGGAAGGCTCCTCCTGGCACTGCTCAGCATGAGCAGCCTTGGCAAAACAGCAGGAGCTTTGAGGAGAAGAGAAGCCCCATCAGCCTTCAATGGCTTTCCTGCCTCCCTTGCCCTCCTGTCTCCACCAACTGCTTCTCTCCCACCTCTGCTTGCCCAGTGAATGGAACAGTGGATGCAATATTTTTTCCCCTTCCCCCTCCCCCTGCCTTTGAAAAAATAAAGTTTGGAATGTCTTTTCACACTGTCCCCTTTGTCTGCATTGTTCTTTTTATTTCCTTGCTTCAAGGAACAGCTATCTGAAACCATGCCAATATACATATCTGCTCTGAAGTAAATCACATTGTCTTTAATGCCACTTACTCCTGGGAAAGTCAGCATGGGAGAGAAGGGTATATTAACTTTCAGGAACTGGAACTGCTTTTGGATGGAGGGGAATGGGGGGGAGCCAGCTTGTGGGAGCAGCAGCAGCACCAGAACCTCCCCTTTTCTCTCCCACCCCCTTCTCCCCCATGATTTTTTGTGGGGAGAAGGAGGAGCTGTGCATGACTTAAAAAAAAACCAAAAACCTCCATTCCTTTGCACCATTGAAGGTGCAAATAAGCTTAATGGATGTGGCAGGGGGTGGGGGAGAAGGAAATTTTACCTTGATATCGTGAGACTCCATCTACATATAGCCAAATTAATACAGTTTAATATTATGTTTGCCTCACGAAAGCAAGATTTATACCAACCCTTGTTGTTGTTCAGTCGTTCAGTCGTGTCCGACTCTTCGTGACCCCATGGACCATAGCATGCCAGGCCTTCCTGTCCTCCGCTCTCTCCCGGAGTGTGCTCGAGTTCATATTCACTGCATTGGTGATGCTATCTAGCCATCTCATCCTCTGCCATCCCCTTCTCCTTTTGCCTTCAGTCTTTCCCAGCATCAGGGTCTTTTCCAGGGAGTTTTCTCTTCGCATTAGGTGGCCAAAATATTTGAGCTTCGGCATCTGTCCTTCCAATGAGCACTCAGGGTTGATTTCCTTTAGGATGGACTGATTTGACCTCCTTGCAGTCCAGGGGACTCGTAAGAGTCTTCTCCAGAACCACAGTTCGAAAGCATCAATTCTTTGGCGCTCAGCCTTCGTTATAGTCCAGCTCTCACAGCCATACGTTGCTACTGGGAAAACCATAGCTTTGATTATATGAACCTTTGTCAGCAAGGTGATGTCTCTGCTTCTTACTATGCTGTCTATGTGTGCCATAGCTTTCCTCCCAAGGAGCAAGCGTCTTTTAATTTCATGACTACAGTCACCGTCTGCGGTGATCTTGGAGCCCAAGAAAATAAAATTTGTCACTGCTTCCATTTCTTCCCCTTCTATATGCCAGGAAGTGATGGGGCCAGATGCCATGATCTTCGTTTTTTTAATGTTGAGTTTCAAACCAGCTTTTGCACTCTCCACTTTCACCCTCCACAAGAGGCTCTTGAGATCCTCTTCGCTTTCTGCCATTAGGGTGGTATCGTCTGCGTATCTGAGATTGTTGATAATTCTCCCGGCAATCTTAATTCCGACCTGTGATTCATCCAACCCAGTGTTTCTCATGATGTACTCTGCATATAAGTTAAATAAGCAGGGCGACAATATACAGCCTTGTCGTACTCCTTTCCCAATTTTGAACCAATCAGTTGTTCCATGTCCGGTTCTTACTTTTGCTTCTTGACCCTCGTACAGGTTTCTCAGGAGACAAGTAAGGTGGTCTGGTACTCCCATCTCTTTAAGAATCTGCCACACTTTGGTGTGATCCACACAATCAAAGGCTTGAGCATAGTCAATGAAGCAGAAATAGACATTTTTCTGGAATTCTCATGCTTTCTCCATGATCCAGCAAATGTTGGCGATTTGATCTCTAGTTCCTCTGCCTCTTCGAAACCCCGCTTTTACTCTGGTAGTACTCATTTCACATACTGCTGAAGCCTAGCTTGTAGGATTTTGAGGATTAACCTTGCTGGCATGTGAAATGAGCACAATTGTACAGTAGTTTGAACACTCTTTGGCATTGCCCTTCTTTGGAACTGGAATGTAAACTGACTTTTTCCAGTCTTGCGGCCATTGTTGAGTGTTCCAAATTTGTTGGCATATTGTGTGCAGCACTTTAACAGCATCATCTTTTAGGATCTTAAATAGCTCAGCTGGAATACTGTCATCTCCACTAGCTTTGTTGTTAGTATTGCTTCCTAAGGCCCACTTGACTTCACTCTCGAGGATGTCTGGCTCAAGTTCAGTGACCGCACTATCATGACTATCAGGGACATTAAGATATTTCCTGTATAGTTCTTCTGTGTATTCTTGCCACCTCTTCTTAATCTCATCTGCTTCTGTTAGGTCCCTGCCTTCTTTGTCCTTAATCATGTCCGTCTTTGCACAAAACGTTCCCTTGATATCTTCAATTTTCTTGAAAAGATCTCTAGTCTTTCCCATTCTATTGTTTTCTTCCATTTCTTTGCATTGTTCATTTAAGAAGGCCTTCTTGTCTCTCCTTGCTATTCTCTGGAACTCTGCATTCAGTTGGGTATATCTTCCCCTTTCTCCCTTGCTTTTCACTTCCTTTCTTTCCTCAGCTACTTGTAAAGCCTGATCAGACAGCCACTTGGCTTTCTTGCATTTCTTTTTCTTTGGGATGGATTGAGTTGCTGCCTCCTGAACAGTGTTACAGACCTCTGTCCATAGTTCCTCAGGCACTCTGTCTATCAGGTCTAATCCCTGAAATCTATTCCTCACCTCCACTGTATATTCATCAGGGATATGATTGAGGTCATACCTGAATGGTTTAGTGGTTATCCCTACGTTCTTCAATTTAAGCTGAAATTTTGCGAGAAGCAGCTCATGATCTGAGCCACAGTCAGCTCCAGGTCTTGTTTTGACTGACTGTATAGAGCTTCTCCATCTTTGGCTGCAAAGGACATAATCAATCTGATTTCAATATTTACTATCTGGTGATGTCCATGTGTAGAGTCGCCTCTTGTGCTGCTGGAAAACAGCGTTTGCTACGATCAGCATGTTCTCTTGTCAAAACTCTATTAGCCTTTGTCCTGCTTCATTTTGTACACCAAGGCCATGCTTGCCTGTTATCCCGGTGATTTCTTGACTTCCTACTTTAGCATTCCAATCCTCTATGATGAAGAGGACATCTTTTTTTGGTGTTAGTTCTAGAAGGTGTTGTAGGTCTTCATAGAACCGATCAACCTCTGCATCTTCGGCCTCAGTGTTTGGGGCATAGACTTGAATTACTGTGATGTTGAATGGTTTGCCTTGGATTCCTACTGAGATCATTCTATCATTTTTAAGATTGTACCCGAGTACTGCTTTTTCCACCCTTTTGTTGACTATGAGTGCTACTCCATTTCTTCTAAGGGATTCACGGCATAGCTAATGGCTTAACTGAGTTACGCAAGCCCCTTCGCCACAACAAGGCAGTGATCCATGAAGGGGATACCAACCCTACACTGGATTAATTGGCTATGTGTGCCATGGGAGTAGTAAATGCTAATTCAAGAAAATGCATTTTTAAAATCCAGCAGTGTCAGAAGATGCCTCCGTGTAGATTAGCCCTAGGTTTGAGGGTGGTGGGTGTAAACTACCATTCATAGTAGTACTGAAGTAAGTCACAGCAATTTTAAACTGGAATATTTTTTCAGAAGCAAGCTGGTCAAACAAGTTTTTATAGTAGAAAGCTCATGCTGAGGTGGGATATTAGGCAGTTGCATAGGAATATTAGGATTTGTTTAACAGCTTAGATTGCTTGTCAGGTAGATGAACAATATCCAGATAAATAATCAGTTCCCTCCAGTTATTCACCCCTGCAGAACTAACAGGGATGAAAGCTTTCTAAGTCATTTGAGTCATTGTGAAGAAAACTTCTGTAGTACTTCCCTAAACAATACACATGATCTATAACCATACAGATGGTATGGATATGCCTGTTGATGATATTATTTAGTTTCACCAAAAGAGAGGATAATCAAAAACTTCAGGTTATGCTGGAGGCAACGAGAGTTGTAAATCTCAAATGGACCACACAAATGTTCATGTCTAGTTACTGAGTTTACTTTTCTAGGTGATAGATTTAATTATTTCAGTGGAATTGCTAACAAGAAGAAAACTCATGCTGTTGAAATGCAACAGTCCCATTAGAGATGTTCAGCATCAATGTAGCAGTTGGGATAGATACTCATTTTCCCTATTAGATATCAATAATAGCACCAGTCATCTGGGGGAACGGAACAGTAGGATGACTGAATCCAGCCTCCCCTCTAACACTCCTGACCTGACTCCACCCCCCACCACAAATTATCAGAGCCATCACCAGTAATCTTACTGTGATTATGTGCATGCAGTCCTGCCTGCTGGTTCAAGCTTTCAAGTATCAAGAATTGCATGGGCAGTCCCTCATCCAGGGAGGAATACATGCATGGAAGCCTGCTTCTGAACATGGATGCCCTAACTGAATTGGCATGACTATCTACATCTGCTAGGTTGGCAAGGACTGCCCTGTGGGCATCTTTTACCATAACTCATATCAAGGCATGGAGAAAATACCTGCTGTATGCCTATCTCTTCCCAACTACATCTTTACATGCAGATTCCAGAACCTCTAAGCCACCAAACTCTGGGTTACCAGAGACTATTCAAATATCAGAGAGCTTCTATTGGGTGGTATAGAAATGAAATAAATATATTTTAAAATAAATATATTTCATGTTAAAGTAGGATAAATACATTAAAAATGACTGCTCTTATTCTTCTTTCAAACAGTGCCTATATATGTAGGTTTGAAATCCTGGTAAACTTTTGGTTAATAGGTTCCTTTGGCTTGATAAAAGAAGTAAGATGACCACTGGCTAACTTTGAGATGTAAGTTTCAAATTTCTAAAATTAAAGGCATGGTATCCAAGCTATACAAATTATTGATTAAATTGTTTTGTGGGTAATCTGAAGCATTAAAAGCATGCTGGGAGGTGGATTTGGGAATGCCAACAGACGATTCCTTCTGGGACAACTGTGTGTGTATGTGTGTGTTTGGCTCAATGAAGGCAATGGTCTGTTTTGCACAACACAAGAGTGATTAATAAGCCATGGTAGCTTGTTAATCACCCCCCACATATGGCGTCTAATTTCCCTAATTACTCTCACCAGGCTTGGTGACATCTGAACCTGGCAAGGGTGGCTTGCTAGGGTGGTTAAGAAGCCATCCTCACTGAGTTTGGACGACATGAGAAGCTGCAGCACGGGCACAGACAGGCAAACAGGTCAAAAAGTGTACTTTCAGAGTACTTTCTCAGTGGCGCTTAACTAGGGATGTACGAAAGTCACTTATCTTTTCGCAGGGGTGCTTCGCAGTGGGGGGGAGGTGCTTCGCTTCTCCCCCTGAAGTTCAGGCGAGGGGGGGAGCCGTCCCGCCTCGCCCGGCCAAAATTCAGGCCGGGGAGAAGCGCCCCGTCTCCCCGGCCACAAAACAAAGTGTAAAAAAAAAACAACCCGTGATAGGCTACGTAATGATTAACGTAGCCTATCACAGCTAGATTTCCAAAGTCAGCCGTAATAGGCTACGTTAATCGTTACGTAGCCTATCACGGGTGACTTTGAAAAAAAAAAAAGCGCATATGCAAATGGCGGTGGCCTATGGGCGCCGCCATTTGCATTCCTTATTTGGTCCCGGTAGTCTACGTAAAGATTACGTAAAGACTACGGTAGTCTACGTAAATCTTTACGTAGACTACCGGGACCAAATAAGGAACGCAAATGGCGGCGCCCTATGGGTGCCGCTATTTGCATACGCGCTTTTTTTTTTTTCAAAGTCACCTGTGATAGGCTACGTAACGATTTACGTCGCCTATCATGGCTGACTTTGGAAATCTAGCCGTGATAGGCTACGTTAATCGTTACGTAGCCTATCATGGGGTTGTTGGTTTTTTTTACACTAATGGCGGCGGCGGCAGCCGGTTGGAAGACCGGCTGCCACCCCCGCCCCCAACGAAAGGCCGACGAATCGCTGCCGCAACCCGCTGCCGGGAGGGACGTTCGCCAAAGGTAAGTCCCATCCCGGGGGGGGCGGGGGGCGGAGAATTTCCCTCTGAAGATTCGGGGAGAAATTCTCCACCATCCCTACACTTAACCCCTGTCAAGGCACAGAAGATTTTCTGTAGGTGTCACAGGACTGGTACACTTGTCGATATGTGGTGATCATGTCCTCTGGTAGAGGCACTTTAGGACAAAGAAATTAACAACATCACTAAACAAAACATCACCAAGACTTGTTTCTAAATGGAGATTCCAGCTCTCCCACCCATGCTTCCCTAGTGTAACTTTCTCTTTAAGTAGCATAATTGTATCAAACTACTTACATTTATATGGCACTTCGAGTGTTCTCATACATAATATTGCTGTAATACTTGCAACAGCCCTATATTGCATATGGGACTGAGACTAAAAGAGAGAGGCTTAATTAAGACCACTTGGTAAGTTCATAGCAGAGGTGAGACTTCAACTGGAGATTTCCTGAATTGTTTTTTAGTTGCTGTGGTTCAGTCTCCACTGAATCAAAGAGCCTTCTGTAAATAAAAGCACAGCATTGGATGCAACCAAATGAAATTATTTCTGGCTCTTAAATATGTATCCAAAACCCTGGAGAAAAAAACTTTTTATGTTGCTTGAAATATGATTTTTTTCTCTCACTCTGCTTAGCCATATCTCTATGTCTTTTATATGTAGGATTTATAGTACACTATAGCCCTATGCCCCCTTCATGGATCACTGCCTTGTTGTGGCGAAGGGGCTTGCATAACTCAGTGAAGTCATAAGCTATGACATGCAGGGCCATCCAAGATGGACAGGTCATGGAGGAGAGTTCTAACAAAATGTGCTCCACTGGAGAAGGAAATGGCAACCCACTCCAGTATTCTTGCCAAGAAAACCCCATGGAATGTATCACAAGGCTAAAAGAGATGATGCCAGAAGATGAGACCCTCAGGTCGGAAGGTGTCCAATATGCTACTGGGGAACAGCAGAGGGAATTTCCAAGTAGCGCCAGAAAGAGTGAAGCAGCTGGGCCAAAGCCGAAAGGACACTCAGCTGTGGATGTGTCTGGTGGTGAAAAGAAAATGCAATGCTGTAAAGAACAATATTGTTTAGGAACCTGGAATGTAAGATCAGTGAATCAAGGTAAGCTGGAGGTGGTCAAACATGAGATGGCAAGGCTGAACATCAACATCTTGGGAATCAGCGAACTAAAATGGACAAGCATGGGCGAATTTAATTCAGGTGACCATCATATCTACTACTGTGGGCAAGAATCCCTTAGAAGAAATGGAGTAGCACTCATAGTCAACAAAAGGGTGGGAAAATATAGATCATGAGTGTCTATATTGTTGCCCTGCTTATTTAATTTATATGCAGAGTACATCATGAGAAACACCGGGTTGGATGAATCACAGGTCGAAATTAAGATTGCCGGGAGAATTATCAACAACCTAAGATATGCAGACGATACCACCCTAATGGCAGAAATCGAAGAGGATCTAAAGAGCCTCTTGTGGAGGGTGAAAGTGGAGAGTGCAAAAGCTGGTTTAAAACTCAACATTAAAAAAACGAAGATCATGGCATCTGGCCCCATCACTTCCTGGCATATAGAAGGGGAAGAAATGGAAGCCATGACAGATTTTACTTTCTTGGGCTCCAAGATCACCGCAGACAGTGACTGTAGCCATGAAATTAAATGATGCTTGTTCCTTGGGAGGAAAGCTATGGCAAACCTAGACAGTATAGTAAGAAGCAGAGACATCACCTTGCTGACAAAGATTCGTATAATCAAAGCTATGGTTTTCCCAGTAGCAATGTATGGTTGTGAGAGCTGGAGTATAAGGAAGGCTGAGCGCCAAAGAATTGATGCCTTCGAACTGTGGTGCTGGAGAAGACTCTTACGAGTCCCCTGGACTGCAAGGAGGTCAAATCAGTCCATCCTAAAGGAAATCAACGCTGAGTGCTCATTGGAAGGACAGATACTGAAGCCGAAGCTCAAATATTTTGGCCACGTAATGCGAAGAGAAAACTCCCTGGAAAAGACCCTGATGCTAGGAAAGACTGAAGGCAAAAGGAGAAGGGGACGGCAGAGGATGAGATGGCTAGATAGCATCACCGAAGCAATGAATATGAATTTGAGCACACTCCGGGAGAGAGCGGAGGACAGGAAGGCCTGGCATGCTATGGTCCATGGGGTCACGAAGAGTCGGACACGACTTAATGACTGAACAACAACAACAAATAGCCCTATGCAGGTGTTCCACCTGCTCACATGTAGATGTAGGGCAAAAGTGTGTAGAGGGATATGGGCACCAACATAAGCCCTGCCCCAACATCCCCACAGATCCGGCTTC
This sequence comes from Heloderma suspectum, assembly GCF_057233095.1. NCBI lineage: Eukaryota > Metazoa > Chordata > Lepidosauria > Squamata > Helodermatidae > Heloderma > Heloderma suspectum. Next base: position 293,746,337 of record NC_139459.1, on the reverse strand, counting down.
TGGTTAGAGTTTCACATGCTGAGTGTAAAGGTCTGTGTGGGGCTCTGTAAGCATGTTCAGCTGAATGTGCTTATAGAGGGAGGGTAATTCCAGAGTGAGGGTGCCACCACAGAGAAGGCCTGTTGCCATGTTGCTGCCAGATGGGACTCTGCAGGATGTGGCACAGACAGCGGCACAGACAGCAAGACCTCCCCTGAAGATCATAGTGGTCTAACTAGGGTCTATATAGGGGGAGATGATTTAAATGTAGAAAGCAATCCACAGCTTCCTACTTAGCCACAATTTAGAAGCAACTACAGCACATGAGCAACAAAATTAGTGTTGCATAATTCCATCAAATTCACTTCTCTCTTTACAGATAAATTTAAGCATGATGCTAGAGGGCGAAGCTTGGTTAAACAATCCAAATATCGAGTCTTAAACACATGCTAGTATATTAATTAGCTTTAGGCAGTGCCACGCACTGAGCACTGTTTAAATGCTGTATTCAGGTCCCAACAATAGTCAGAGAAAATATTTACAATTATTTTTATGTTAGATTATGGCAAAATCATAGTCATGTTATCATTTACTGAGCGAGCACTATAATTGAGCTTGTCAGGTAACATTTGCCACACTTTGGGAAAATATTAAACATCTCCTCTGTTTTCTCACTCCTCTTTTAAACTGATTTGTTCTTGTCTTCTTTTGTTATCACCTTCATTGCAACTCTTCATCCAAATCCAACACATCTTTCTGTTGAGTAAATGGAACTCCATGTTTTCAAACACAAATTAAATCTTCAGGTTCTTACTTCAAGAAATTCATCTAAACCCAGGATAGAAGGAGTAAATAATGCAGTGCCCCTATGCTGTATAACATGTGCACCAACATATTTGTAAGCAGCATGCATTGAGCTGCTGCTGCTGCTGTGAAAAAGAAAATACAGAACAATGTAGGATTTTAACATTGTGCCATGCTTCTGACTTGCAGAGTGTTCTTGTTGCTGGTTGCTGTATCTTCTGCTTTTTGCTTGTGTGTTTGGTTTTGTTTTTAAGATGTAATTGGTGTTGTGAGCCACCTGCAAGGGCTTTGGCATGACAAGAATGGCATAAATGCTTCAATAACATGAACAAATAAATAAAATATACTAACTTGGAGAACATGAAAAGGTTTCAGTACTGGATGGATAAGTAGTTAATGCTTTGCTTTAAGTGCCTCATTGTAACTTCCGAAGAGAAATATGTGTTGGGTGTATGCACATCTGAAGCTTGTATATCTCCCTGTGCAATGTCAAACATTACGGTGGACATGTATAAGGTGAAAGTGAAAGGCATGCCCACAGCCTCTTGTTACTGCATCTTATAACCACATTGGATTATTATTACTTTTTTTAAAAAGTCTTATAAGCAATATCTTCAGTTATAAAGTGGCAAAAAAGTTCAATACAGAGAAATACAGATCCTGCAAATAACATACCAGTTATGAAAGTTGCAGTAGTTATTAAAAGTGTTTAGTGGGGTGGCCAGGGGGTACAGAAAGCAAAATAACAGTGAAGTGTGAAATGACATATCACATACTTTGAAGATATGAATTTGGCTTGGTAAAGGAAGATGTTTACCACTTTTGATTTTTTTTATTAGGGAATAGTAGCATTTCAGTGGCTTCTCATCCTGAGAGGAGGACTTAGGAGGACATATAGAAGTTCAGTTTTGGATATATTGAATTTGAAGTGATGGTGAAGGAGGCAAGAAATATCAGAAAGTTGGGGGCATGGTATTGGATGGAGGGAGAAAGTTTCTGAAGAGAGCTGGGTTTCATCTGCGTATAGATGGTACTCAAAATATGTGATTTGGTGAGCTTGCTCAGGCTAGGGACAGTGTATGAAAAGTGAAGAACAATCCCTGAGGGAGTTCAGCGGAAGGAGGAAAAGTGGAAGAAAAGCTTCCACCTATGGAAACATTGAAAGAACAATTAGACAGGTGGGACGAGAACTATCTAAGGGTCAAACTACATGTATATTAATTACATAGCATGTAGTTGACCTCTCTATTGTTTTCTTACTTTAGAGTTATTTGCACAATCTTGACTCAGATTGGGACTACCACATACTGGGAGGGGAGGATTAAACCACCCGAGCTGTTTGCTTCCTGAAATCCCAGCCCCCCACCCCTGGGAGTTAAAAGTTGGGGGGGGGGGAAAGCCTCCATTGGTATCAATGGAGTTTTTCTTCTTTTTTCTTCTTCTTTTCCCCCCTCATGAAGCAGACAGCAGCGGGGGGAAGATTTGGATGGTTCTGATTTGAATTGGTGCCATGTGAGTGTAAGAAAACAAGAGAGGGGTCAGCTACATGCTACACAATTAATGTAACGTATAGTTTGACTGTAAGGGAGCATAAATAGATGGAGACTTGGAGCATAAAGGGAATCAAGCAACAAGGAGTGATCAATTGTATCAAAAGCATCAGAGAAGTGAAGAGGAATGATGACTGAATGCTACCCTTAGGATTTGGCAGTGAGGAGGTAATCAGTGCAGGAGGCAGAAATTAGATTGTAGCAGGTCAAGGAAGACCCAAGTTGGAGGCAAGAAAGCTGAGACTGTCAAAATAAGTGGCAAACTCCAAGAATTCAGAGTCAAAGGGTAGAAGGGAAGCTGAAGTTGGAGAGGGAAGATGTGCAAAGAAAAGGTTGAATGCAGTCAATGTGCTTGAATGCAGTAGGGAAGGAGCCTTTCTGGCATGGGGAGAGATTTATGATGTGGTGGAGAAGAGGGCAAGACAAGTTTCAGGAAGGGAGGGGATCAAGAGGGCATGCGGAGGGGTTGGATGAGAATAGCAGCATGTTGATAAATTAAGTGAGATGTGAAGAAGGTAAGGGTTGAAAAAGGTGTAGGAGAAGGGAGAGGGAGAGCTGGAAGGGGTAAGGGTTGGGAGAAAGAGATTGGGGACAGAGAGATCAGAGCAGACAGCTTCAATTTTGGAGAGAGCAAGGATGTATGAGACCGCGGAGCAGGCCTAAGTAGGGAATCATAGATAGGGAAGAAGTTAGATAGGTATTTCCAGAGTAGGAGCAGAATAGAGAAGAATTCTAGTGGTGTCTGGCTAGGTAGGTAGCAGATTTTGAGGAGGACAGAATAGATTAAATAGTGAATCTAAAATAGAAAATTTGACTACTATGGTGGTGGTGATGGGGATGGAATTCAAAATATTATTCCCTTCTGTGTTACCATGTTTGCTACGGGTACATATTTGCTGCAGACATGTTTAGCTTGGAGACTACTTCTCTGTGGTCAGGGATAAGCCCTTATGGAACATAAACAGTTGGGGAATTTAGCTCAAATGTATGCTAGGAGCATAGTTCTCCAGTGTAACACTGGCTTTATTCTGCCAGAGTACAAGCTGCTGCCAGTGCAGTAAAACTGGTCCAAGTTAGCACTTTTTAACCAAAACACAGGGAGCCAAGCATGTATAACTGAAATCATTAAGCCTAGGAAGTGGTGTGCCTTCATAAGGCACCCATGTGGAGGCAATGGAGAAAAAGTCAGAACTTTTCTATAAAATACATTTATTGATAGAAAGTAGAAAAGTAGCAAGTAAATGATTAGCCATGAGGCTACCCAGGAAGATAAGAGGGGTGTGTGGCATAAGGAGCTCTTGGCTTCAGAGGGTGATGTGATTGCAATAGGACATGGTCTTCAACATGGTGCCCATGGAGACCACAGTACCCACAAGACTTGCTGCTACCACTGCCCACCCCTGTTAGTCAACCTTACCCAATCAATAGCACTTTTGTATGGAAGCTGCTTGACTCTGATACGTAGTAGGTGGCCATCATCTTAGAATATCCCCCAAAGATTGCCTAGTGTTGACATCAGGCAAAGCTGCCAAGCAGTTCCCATACAAAAGTACGCTAGCCCAAGGAAGAACAGGGGAGAAAGGTAAGTTTATGGAGGTTTATGGAGGGGAAGGAAGAGAACAGGGTGATATGGGCATGGGGAAGGATGAGAAGGGAACAATGGATGGGGCACAGGGAAGGATGAGAAAGCACACAGAGGAAACACACAGAGAATATACAAAGAGAGAGCATGCACACCCACAGAGGGAGAGTAAGAGAGAGTGAGCATAAGGAAAAAGGATGCGTACACTCATTGCTTTTCCATGAGGTCAAGTTGGATCCAGTAGACTTAAGTGGACCCTCTTGAATTTGCATGATTTTTACATGGGATCTCCCAATCCTCGATCAAATTAAAGTTTGTTTATTTATTTATGACATTTCTATACCACCCAATAGCTAGAGCTCTCTGGGCAGTTCACAACAATTAAAACCATAAAATACAACATGGTAAAATATAATGTGAAATTGTCTTTGCCCTGTTTTTGTTCAGTTTTTCAGTCCTTGAGATGTCTACACTTGAAATGGCCTTAAATCCTGCTAGGAGAAAAATGATAGCTAGTAGTTGTTTTAGCTGTAATATTATATTTTGTTGCACACTTGACTAGTGTCCAACTGAGCACACATGACTTGTTTGTTTTTAAAAATCCAAAACAAACATTACATTATGTTCAAAAGTGTATGCAGTTTAAATATTCGTATTTCAGAAGTAACTATTTAACATGCAGTTGAAATTGTGTTTTACTGAACCTTACATGTTTTCAAATTGTTTCATGCTTGGGTAGAGTGGGGAACACCAAGCATGATTCTGAAAGACAACCAGATAAAAAGGTGATGGCTAAGAGAAAGTAGTAAGAGCAAGTAGCTAGGTGCCAGCATCATGAACATGTATCACCCAAGAAAGCAGGATAGTAGGATTTACACAGTTAGAACTGGTATCAACAGGACCATGGACAGCTCTGAGTCAGTGGAGGATTTGCTTCAATTAACTGTACAACTCAACTAAAACCAAATATCAAGGTGTGTGGGCTTGATGCCCCCCTGTCCCATAGTGGTGAATGGACTGGATTTAGTGGGATGGAACTCAAATGGCATACATAGGTTTCCAGGCAGTTTTTCTCCTCCAGGCCGTGCCCATATCTAGAACTGTTTAGGTAGCTGCATCACATTCCTTCAAAACATGCCCTAGGACCTACTAATTGACATGCTGGGAAAGCAGCAAGGAGAGGCATTTTCATTTTGTTAAGCTAGCAGAATTTAATAGTAAAAGGTGAGGAAGAAGAATAGTGTATACACATTTGTAAAATGAACAGGCAATACTAAAGAATAAGTCAATGATAGCAACAAAATTAGGAAAGGGAGATTGAGATTCCTGGGACTGGAGTGAAGTCCTGACTCCAGGTACCTTAAAAAAAACCCTAAGGAGGAAATACGGAATTTTCTTCCTCACTAAAGTGAGACTGAAAAGTAACCTGACAAAACTACAGATTAAAAAAACATTGTGTGTCAGAAACATCTAATTGCTTCCTTACTATATTTTTATGCGATATTACTGCCAAATCTGATTTTTTAAAAAATGCTACTTCTGTTGAAAGAACAAAAGGAAGTAGTCAAGAGTAAATTAATCAATATATGTTTATCATCCTATCTTCAGAAGTTGAAGGCACAGATACATACCTACTATGTCACTAATAATGTATACAATTTTAATATTTCATGAAGAAGAGGAGCATCCAGTGGAGAATATGTAAGATCGTTCCCCTGATTCTGTCAAAAGGCTGCATCAGCATTCTAATTTTATTTAGGAACATTGAAGTTCTGTTGGTTTGAAAGGCATTAGTCACCATATTAAAAATTATGAATTCAAGAGGAAAAAGAAGGTTCTGATTCGGAATTGTTGTTGTTGTTGTTATTATCCCACCTTTTTTCCAATACTAGGACTCAAACTTGTAGTTACCTTTTGAGCATGCTGTCTTATCTAAAAGCATCTCACCTCCCCCCTGCCATATAATACACAATTTTTGAGAAAAAGATTCAGATCCAGCGTGGAAAGCTACTGTTAATGGGAAGCTAATCAAAAGCCTTCAAAACATGTACAGGACCTTATGTGCTCTTGGGATTCTAGTCCAGGCAATTTGCTACCTTTTAGCTTTTGTGGAGGAAAATATGATCATATTTCATTTCCTTTAAATATTATTGTGCCCATCTTTGTTCAGTCAGTTTGAAAAATGTTAACTGTTTAACACAGGGGTGATGAACTGCGTGGGGGGGCATTTTTGCCCCCAGAACACCTCTTCTATGCGACACACAGGGAGGGGGAATAAATTATTGCTGGTTTGCCACTGAAATTCAACAGCAAACTTCTCTGTAGAACTCAGGAGCACTACATTTAGCTTCTTTGTAAATTTAACCCTTTTGGGTTTAATCCTTTAACATTTAACCCTTTAACCATTTAGGGTTAAATTTAACTACTTTGAGTGCCGAAACAAACAAATTTAGCTTGTAAACAAGAGAAATGTAACTCTTTGAGCACTCCATAGCTGCTACGGAGTGCCATTTTGTTTTTTATAAAATACTTAAATTCAGGGGCTCCACCTTAGGTTGGCAGGAGCCACATCTGGCCCATGGGCCATGTGTTGCCCACCCCTGGTTTAACTCCTGTTTTTGGTCTGACTTTGACACTTAAGCTTCCAGAAGTGGAATAGTATTTGAGGAGATAGGATAATTAGAATACTGAGGGGTAGGGTTTTTTTTTACCTATGACCCAATAATACAAAAGACAGAAATACTTATTTTATTTTATATTTATTGTACATTGTCGTTAAATGATTTTGAAAATTTTAAAAAGACTGGAAAAGGAGACAAACATGTATAGTATAATCTGCTGCTAGTTAGGGATGTGAGAACCCCCCGCTTCTTGCCTCTCCTCCCCTTTGTCAAAGCATGCAAGTGATTGGAGGTCACCATCGATCATCCCACGAACCATTTGCGGCTTTGCCGGGGGGGGTTTTTTTTTACTCGGGAACTCATTTGTGCAAAAAAGGGAAGTACATACACAAAGCCTCAAATTTACACACTTTTAAATCTCTGAAATGCACACTTTCAGCTTCATCTGTGCAACATTTGTATACAGTATTGAGGAGTGTTAAGTTGTTGCTGCGATGTGCTAACATCCTGCCCTGCTGCTGACAGAGACACCCCGTCCCCCAAGCAAAAAGAAGAAGCTGATGATGTGTGTTGGGCAGGCCCCCATGTTTCCCAATTGAACAATGATCTTTCCATGTGGTGAATGAATCCGACCATTTTTCATTCTGTAAGCCATTAGCATGATGACTCACTCACTGATTCTGCCTGCTGCACCTCTCCTCTCCTTTGTTTTGCTAATGCTGGGCACTTCAGTCTTTTGTTTGAGAATATGCACAATTATATGCTGGGGGGGCAGGGGTCTGGTCAGTTCAGTGCTATCTCAGATTAGCAGACATGGGAATTTTTGCGCACTACCTCCTGTCTGTAGAAGAGGGCTTCAACCAAGAAAGATATATTGCTTTTGTTTGTTGCGAGGATGCTCTTGCAAATTGTAGCTTCCTCTCCACCCCTGCTTTTTCTTCTGTGTGTGCATGTGTGTGCATGTGTGTGTGGAGGCTTCAGGCTACATTTGTTAATTCCCCCAGAAGGCAACTTATTTGAGTCTTTGTAAACCTCAGAAAATGTGCCGTTGTGATGTGGCAACCTCTCTCCAACAGTGTTTGAGGAGGGGGATGGGGCTTCACTGGGACAGGCACTGGACTGGGCTATATGGGGCAAATCTCTGGTAAATCAGGGACATTTGGAGGAAGCTCAGAGAGAAAAAAGCAGCAGTAGCTCCATCCATCATCAGAATGAATTTCCTGGAAAGAAGGCTGCTAGGACAAGGCTGGCTGAAATTAAAAGCTGATCTCTGGAAGAAATGATGTTGATGAAGAGAGAGAGATGTCCACGTTGGACTAGGAGTCAGGAGACCCGGGTTCTAGAACTTCTAGTCCCCACTCAGCCATGGAAGCTCACTGGGTGACTTAGGGCCAGTCACAGACTCTCAGCCCAACTGACCTCACAGGGTTGTTGTTGTGAGGATAAAATGGAGAGGAGGAGGATTATGTATGCCGCTGCCGCCTTGGGTTCTTTAAGGAGGGGAAAAGGCAGCATATAACTGTAATAAATAATAAAAAGAAGAAGAATTTGAAAGAGCCAAAGTCCCCTTGCAAGACTGAGGCTTCTGTGGAGGCTTTGACCACTTCTCTCAATCAGCACAGGTTTTTTGGTTCATTGCATAGAATATGGGAAGACCCGCACACTCAGAAATCCGCAATACTGTTCATCTGCTAACTGAGGGCAATAAGCAAAATCATGTCTTCCTTGTTTTAAGAATGCATTTCCATGACAAAGGACAGGCCGGTGCAGGTGACTCAGTTCTAGAGATGTACGAAAGTCACTTACCTTTTCGACGGGGTGATTCGCAGTGGGGGGGAGGCGCTCCGCACCTCCCCCCAAAATCCTAATCCATCCGGCTCCGCTCTGCGGAGATTCTGTGGAGCTGCCGGCCGGGGCTGCCCGCGCCTGGACATCCGGCCACTGGGAAGCCTGCACATAAAAAAAAAAGCATACGCAAATGGCAGAGGCTACAGTGGCCACCATTTGCATTCCCTTTTTCCCCACTGTTTTACGTAAATATTTATGTAAGCTATTACAGCGGGGAAAAAAGGGGAACGCAAATAGCGTAGTAGGCACCATTTGCGTTCCTTCCCCCCCCCCCCCGCTGTTTTAGCCTACATAAATATTTATGTAAGCTATTACGGCAAAAAAAAAGAAAAAAGAACGCAAATAGCGCCCACTACGCTATTTGCGTTTCCCTTTTTTTCGCCGTAATAGCTTATGTAAATATTTACGTAGGCTAAAACAGTGAAAAAAAGGGAACGCAAATGGCGGTCGCCATAGTTGCCGCCATTTGCGTATGCTGTTGTTTTTTTTAGCTTGCCATGATAGGCTACATAATACTTACGTAGCCTATCACAGCAAAGAGCAGGATGCAAATGGCGGCCGCGGCAGCCGGTCAAAAGACCAGCCACCGCCGGAGCCACCGCCGCCACTGGAGCCCCAGGTATTCGTTTCGTTCCGGGGCTATTCCGCGAGGTGGTGGGGGGTGGGAGGCCGTTCCACCACAGGTTTCTGGGGGCTGAATGCCAGTGCATTTGGCCTCACTGAAATCTGTGGCGGAATTCTCCGCCATCCCTACTCAGTACCTCATTCATTCTCTTTAGCTGACTGCCTGGGGATATAACTGAATGTCTATCGACTACGGTCAGTCAGATACTCATTCACATGCCTGGCTGTGGAAAGGGCAGGGGGGACAAGGACTTATTTAGGTGCATTCTGCAGTGTCTGAATGGAAGATGTGCCTTTCCTCTTCTATTCCTACCAAGCAATATCTCTGCTTGAGGTACACAACTGTACACAACTGCAGTCCCTTTTGGTTTCCCCATTCTGCAATTCGCCAATGTGCAGGCTGCATTATGGCTATGTTATTGCTTGCTGTCTTAATGGAGCAGTTGTATACAATTAAAATATTCCTGTTCTATATATTTTAATTGACCTTGCAAAGTAAAGAGACACTCTGTTGTCATGATTTTTGCCTGAATACATTTCTGTTTATGTGGTTGTCACAAGTTTCATGGGACTAGGGGTGTACGAAACCCCACTTACCTGGCTCCGCTGGGTTCCATGGGGGGGTGAGGTGATCCAGTCCTCCCCCTGGAATCCTCGATGGATGGCTCTGCTCCATGGCCAGTCTGCGGAGCCGCTGGCTGGGCCAATCTGCAGCAGGGGCCCCATCCACTGACAGGCTGCTGCGGACGCAAATAGCGTCCTGCGTAGGGGATGCCATTTGCATCCCTATGCGAGGCTGTGATAGGCTATGGAGATATTTACATAGCCTATCACAGCTAAAGCGGGGTCGCAAATGGTGGCAGCTACGCCATTTGCGTCCCTGCTGCAGCCATGATAGGCTACGTAGATACGTACATAGCCTATTGCGGCTACAGCAGGGATGCAAATGGCGTAGCGGCCGCCATTTGCATCCCCGCTTTAGCCGTGATAGGCTATGTAAATACTTACATAGCCAATCATGGCTACAGCAGGGAGGCAAATGGCGGCCACCACAACAGCTGCCATTTGCGGCCACAGCAGCCCAGAAGACAACCTGGAGCCGCCGCCGGACCTGCCGCTAGACCTGCTGCTGCTGCCAGGGCTGCCGCAGGTAGGTCCGTTCCGGAGGGGGATAGCAGGGGGTGGCGAGGCCGTTCCACCACTGATTCCAGGGGGCTGGATTCCTTAGAATCTGGCCTCACTAGAGTCCATGGTAGGGATGTTAGAGAATTCTGCCACGGATCCCAGGGAGGCCGAATTCCAGTGAATTCGGGTCCCCGGAATCCATGGCGGAACGGAGCAACCCACCCCACCACCCCGCGAAAGCTCAAGCGGTGGCGGCGGCTCCGGCAGTGGATGAAGCGGCGGTGACAGCGACGACGACAGCTCTGGCCGCTGCCAGGCTGCTGCGGCCACAAATGGCAGCCATCGTACCAGCCGCTGTTTGCGTCCCTATGCCAGCCCGTGATAGGCTACGTAAATATTTAAGTAGCCTATCATAGCTAACGTGGGAATGCAAATGGCATAGGGGACGCCCTTTGGTTCCCTGCTTTAGCCGTGGTAGGCTACGTAAATATATACATAGCCTATCACAAGCTGATGTAGGGACGCAAATGGCATCCCCTACACAGGATGCCATTTGCGTCCACAGCAGCCCGGCAGCGGCTGGAAACCCTGCTGCGGGTTGGCCCAGCCGGCGGCTCCGCAGACTGGCTGTGAAGCGGAGCCGGCTGGGCAGGATTCTGGGAGGAGGAACGGATCACCTCCGCTCACCTGCGGACCCCAGCGGAGCCAGGTAAATGGGGTTTCATACACACCTAGTCCGTGGCGGAATTCTCCAACATCCCTACGTGGGACTGGTGTACGGCGTAAGTCACTGCAGTCATCCCAGTGCAATAAGAGCCAGGTTGGAAATGGTATTCGTATAGCTATGCTGCTTGGTTTGTCCTGGGCTCTCTTGGTTTGTCCTGGGAGAGGTGAGAGCCACCACATGTGTTCTATACCCTTGCCCTTCCTGGCTCATAAAAGGAGCCACACGTGGACTGGCTGAGTGGGTATGTGGAGTGGTTAATGCCTCCCTCAGGCAAGGCAGAGTTCCAGCCTGCTTGAAGGAGACAGTGGGGAGACCTTTGTTAAAAAAGCCCTCCCTGAACTAGGGATGTACGAAAGGTACTTACCTTTCCATGGATTATGCTGATGCTGGGGGGGAGGCGTTCCGTCCCTCCCCCTGGAATCCTGGCCGGAGGGGAGGTGTTCCATTCCTCCCCCCGGAATCCTGGCCAGCCGGCTCCGCTCTGCAGGGATTCTGCGGAGATGCCGGCCGGCTCCGCCAGCAGCCGGACATCCGGCCGCTGGCTAGCAGAGACGCAAATGGCGGCAGCCATAGCCACCACCGTTTGCGTCTCTGCAGTCAGCCATGATAGGCTACGTAAATGTTTACGTAGCCTATCACGGCTGATTAAAAAAAACAAAAACAAAACGCGCGTACGCAAATGGCGGCGCCCAGGGGCGCCGCCATTTGCGTTCCTTATTTTGGCACGTCTTAGTCTACGTAAACATTTACGTAGACTAGGACGGCGAAAATAAGGGGAACGCAAATAGCTGAACCACCTCCGCAGCCGCCGCCACCTGGAAGATCCACCCCAGGAAAGTCTTGTCCCGGGCGGGGCAGGCTGTTCCGCCACCGATTTCGGGGGGCCGAATGCACTGGCATTCGGCCTCCCCGAGATCCGTGGCGGAATTCTCTGACATCCCTAGTAAATATGTAAATTCCCCACCGCCATTTGTGTTTCCGCTGCCATTTGCGTTCCCTTTTTTTTGCCGTGATAGGCTACGTAAATACTTATGCAGCCTATCACAGCTTCCACAGGGACGCAAATGGTGTCCCTGTGTTAGCCATGATAGGCTACGTAAGTATTTACGTAGCTTATCACAGCTATAGTGATGAAGTGAATGGCGGCCGCGGACACGGCCACCATTCGCAAAGCAGCGCGAACGGCAGCAGGTAGGTGTCCCGTTTCGTGTGCCTTTTGTCGGCGGGGGGCTTCGTTCCACCACGGATTTCGGGGGGCCAAATGCACTGGCATTTGGCCTAACCGAGATCCATGGCGGAATTCTCTGACATCCCTAATTCTGACTTGGATTCCTGCATTGAGCAGGGGGTTGGACTCGATGGCCTTGTAGGCCCCTTCCAACCCTACTATTCTATGATTCTATGATTCTATGAATGAAGGAACTATCTTTTTCTTTCCATATTTTCTGCTTGTGAACATATTCTCTCAAATGTTGGAGTTAAATTCTAAGTTTTGGGAGAGATTTGCAACATAATAGCACATCTTCTTGCTTGGTGGCTATCTCAACTTGCCACTGTGAAGGAATAGTACTTTCTAATTGTTATGCAGAAATTGAGGGCAATGGCCCATTTCAATCTGAATGAAATGACTGTCATTCAGGTAGGAAGGGGGTTGCTTGCTCTCATCTTTTTCTATTCCCCTCCTCAACGTCTCCCCACCCCCCACAACACCTGGATCTCTCTGTGGCTGTGGCACTTCTCAATTCATTGAATGCACCAAATCAAATGGGCCCTGGCAGCTGCGCTGTTTTTTCTGCCCCCAAAATGCGCATATATGCAGATGCGCACATCAGGGGCAAATGCAAAAAAATGAAGGGCAAATGCGCAAAACTGAAGGGATAGCCACCAAAGCCATTCGCCAAGCAGATGATCGGCTATAGCTGGGGGAAACTGGCAAACAGGATCGCAATAGCACTCGATACTTTGGGGGAATCTCTCGACTGGAACGGAGCAGGGTCAGGCGAGGGATGGTTCGCAAACTTCAGTTTGGGGAGCCGAACAGAGAGACGATTGTCAAACACAAAACAGGAAACGAACGTTCGCGACATCCCTACTGCCAGTATGCTTTGTCTGAAATTGTTTCAGACAATTCCCTCATAATCTGCTTTGGAGGGTTGGGGGACTCTCCAGTATAGAGTTGGAGTGGGATGCTGCAGCGGGGAGAAAACAGGAGAGGAAAGTCCTGTTGCATGAGTGAATGTGATATACTTAAGTTTAAAGTGTTTCATTATGTTGTTACATCTTTGCTACTCTAAATAACGTATCTTTACATATCTCAGTAATAATCTGAAGACAAATCAAAATGTAACAGCACATAAATATGGAGATACAGATGACCTTCTGTTAGGAATTTTGAATTAGCATTCTTATTTCTTTCTTTCTTTCTTATTTTACAGGTCTGAAGGTGAAAGTTCAAGAAGCATGAGGTATGTATTATTCTTCCATCTTATATGGTACATGTGGAACTAGTTGTGTTAGTGAAACCACTTGCTCCTATCTTCTGTTTTGATAGGGCAAGGGCACCATAAAAGGAAAATGTATTTAACAGTACATGGTCAAATCTTTTTACATTTTAATGCTGTAATTGCAATATTAGATGTATCTAGTTTCTTTAGCATGCCAAAGTTATTATGCTTTAATTAGTTATTACACACAAGTACTTTTTTAATATTTAAAAACTGCATAGAAAGGAAATATTCCATAATTGAGGGAAGCCAAGATTCCGAAAGAGCTCTTCATTTAGGGAAGCATAAAGATAATATTCACATTTGCCATGCCATATCATGCAAAATTGTTCACTTTCTGAGTTAGATTTGATGTCTTAAAAAAAAAGATGGGGTCTTTCGAAGTATTGTTTTCCAGAATAAAGATGCTTGAGAGATTTGAATGCCTTTGTTTCCAGTTAAAGATGTGTGTTAGTTCACAACTGTAAATATTTAACATAACACTTCACTGTCAGGGGAAACTGCATATTCAGCTCCCTGCATGAGTCAAGGTTGTTGTTCAACTGTAAGACCTGTAACCTCATCGCAACTTTGCTTCATGCTACCTCAAGTTAGGTGCTTTTCACAGCTTCCCTTAATAGACCTGTATGTTTCCATCGTGAATATAAGTATGTTTTGTGATTGCATCTTGTAGCAGTTTGAGCCTGATTGCTCCATTAGGCTATGTCTTTGGCTATGATTAACCATCATTCACAGCTTTTTCACTTTTTACAGTTGAAAACATAACAAGGCTATGTGATTGTTTTCTCCCCCTTTATTTTACATGGTCTCAGGTTTTCTTGATCTGCAGAAAAAGAAGTAGTCCTATAAGCTGGGCTTTGGAACATACATAGATCTTTTTCATGAGTTGGTCATATTTTTACATTAATTGATCTTTTAAAAATAAAAAACACTAATAGCTCTTACTGTTGTCATCATGGGTTATCTAGTTGTCAGTGAAACATTTGTGCCATTAATTTATATTAAATTGTTATCATTATTATATGAACATTATGTTTATTGCCTCAACTTCTTTAAATTGTTGGATAAGTTCCAATGCATGTTTACATTAACTCTTCTTCAGTAAATTAGGTTTAAAATTGGCTGTTGTTGAATTTAACAAATAACTTGAAGTTAATTAGCAAGGCCATCCAATATAGCTTTGAGTTAGCAAAAACAATTTGTTATGAGCAAATTTAATATTTGGTAAGCACTGTGCTAAAAATAGTGACAATCATTATGCTGGCAATGCAGTTCTGCTCTCTAAACCTAAATTTGTCTCTGTATGTGTTGTAATACCACAATGTGTATGTGTGGGAGTGTGTATCATTTACATATATCGGGATATGGTCCAGTCAAAAATTTGATCGATGATCTTTAAGTACCACTGATTTTATATGTGTTTATATTTCTCCCATTGAAATCTAAGTGGGACTTGAATTGCTTCAGTGTTGTTGGATTGTACCCCAAAGATTTAACCTGTCTGACATGTAGCAATAAAAGCAAACCATTCTAGAATATACATAGAAAATTCTGACTACCAAACAATCCCTAGAAATGACTGTTTAAGCCAGCCTCTCCCAACTTCGTGCCCTCCAATTTTTTGGAGAAAATAAGGAATAATAAGGAATTTGGAATTTGAAATAAGGAATTTGCGTTCCTTATTTGGTCCCGGTAGTCTACGTAAAGATTTACGTAGACTACGCCAAATAAGGAACGCAAATGGCGGCACCCATAGGCCGCCACCATTTGCGTACGTGCTTTTTTTTTTTTTTCAAAGTCACCCGTGAAAGGCTACGTAACGATTTACGTAGCCTATCACGGCTGACTTTGGAAATCTAGCCGTGATAGGCTACGTTAATCGTTACGTAGCCTATCATGGGGTGTTTTTTTTTTAACACTTTACCTTGTAATGGCAGCGTCGGCAGCTGGTCAGAAGACTGGCTGCCGCCCCCGCCCCCGACGAAAGGCCGACGAACCGCCACCGGGACCCGCCGCCGGGAGGGACATTCGCCAAAGGTAAGTCCCATCCCGGGGGTGGTGGGGGGGGGGGTGGCAGACAATTTCACCGCCGATTTTGGGGGGCTGAATGCGTTGGCGCTCGGCCCCCTGAAGATTCAGGGAGAAATTCTCTGCCATCCCTACCTCTGATACCACAAACATCATTTTGGAGGGATGCAATTAAATGAGGGGTGTTCTCAGAACATTCTACTGTTAATCTAACTCAAATAAAAATGGGAATACAGTTTCTTTTTATATTTTTTGGTTGAATAGTTACTGTATTTATTGACTGTAAGCTCATCGTACTGTACACGATAATCGAATAAAGCAACATTTTAAAAAAAAGCCCAAATGTAACACAAGTCCCCTGCTTTGCATAGTCACCATCATTTGGACATTTTTGGTTCTCCATTGCACCCAGTGTATGCTCTTCCCACTAAACTCCTGCTGCGATGGTGATTATTGATATGGAGAAACTTGCTGGATTTCAGTTAAGATCCCCAAATTATATATTCATTAACGTTATGAAAGAAGAAACACATTTGTGGTTTAAAAAAAGAGAGAGCAGAAAGAGGCAAAACAGTACAACAGCCATGAATATCTGTTATATTGTCTTGAGTAGAAAATACTGGATCAGGCATAACTGAATAGTTTTGCTACCTCCTAGTTCTAGTCCACCTTAGCATTCTATGCAGGGACTATATCACATACAATTTCTGGGTCATGGTGTACAAAGGCTTTGTGGGATCCTTTTAAAATAAATTTAGGGGAAGAAAATTCTTGATATATTTTGGTTCTGGGTAAACTGCTTTATTATTATTGTTTCATAGCAACACAGTGGTTTGCTTAACACCTAGGAGTACTTACAATTAATTATTCATACCATTTAGAGGAAATACCTGATTTTTTAAAAACTGTTTTTAGAGAATATAGCCTGGGATCCAAAGAAACATTTTACTAAGCACATAGAAGGGCTTGCATGCATCCAGATGAGCTTTTTCTTTTCTTTTCTTTTCTTTTATTTTCTTTGAATTGCAGCCTACTGTTTAACATTTGTTGTTGTTCAGTCGTTCAGTCGTGTCCGACTCTTCGTGACCCCATGGACCATAGCACGCCAGGCCTTCCTGTCCTGCGCTCTCTCCCGGAGCGTGCTCAAGTTCATATTCATTGCATCCGTGATGCTATCTAGCCATCTCATCCTCTGGCGTCCCCTTCTCCTTTTGCCTTCAGTCTTTCCCAGCATCAGGGTCTTTTCCAGGGAGTTTTCTCTTCGCATTAGGTGGCCAAAATATTGGAGCTTCAGCTTCAGTATCTGTCCTTCCAATGAGCACTCAGGGTTGATTTCCTTTAGGATGGACTGATTTGACCTCCTTGCAGTCCAGGGGACTCATAAGAGTCTTCTCCAGCACCACAGTTCAAAAGCATCAATTCTTCGGCGCTCAGCCTTCCTTATAGTCCAGCTCTCACAGCCATACATTACTACTGGGAAAACCATAGCTTTGATTAGACGGACCTTTGTCGGCAAGGTGATGTCTCTGCTTCTTACTATGCTGTCTAGGTTGGCCATAGCTTTCCTCCCAAGGAGCAAGCGTCTTTTAATTTCATGGCTACAGTCACCGTCTGCAGTGATCTTGGAGCCCAAGAAAGTAAAATCTGTCACTGCTTCCATTTCTTCCCCTTCTATATGCCAGGAAGTGATGGGGCCAGATGCCATGATCTTCGTTTTTTTAATGTTGAGTTTCAAACCAGCTTTTGCACTCTCCTCTTTCACCCTCAACAAGAGGCTCTTTAGATCCTCTTCGCTTTCTGCCATTAGGGTGGTATCATCTGCATATCGGAGGTTGTTGATAATTCTCCCAGCAATCTTAATTCCGACCTCTGATTCATCCAACCCGGCATTTCTCATGATGTACTCTGCATATAAGTTAAATAAGCAGGGTGACAATATGCAGCCTTGTCGTACTCCTTTCCCAATTTTGAACCAATCGGTTGTTCCATGTCTGGTTCTTACTCTTGCTTCTTGACCCTCGTACAGGTTTCTCAGGAGACAGGTAAGGTGGTCTGGTACTCCCATCACTTTAAGAATTTGCCACAGTTTGTTGTGATCCACACAATCAAAGGCTTTAGCGTAGTCAATGAAGCAGAAATAGACGTTTTTCTGGAATTCTCTTGCTTTCTCCATGATGCAGCGAATGTTGGCGATTTGATCTCTAGTTCCTCTGCCTCTTCGAAACCCAGCTTGTACTTCCGGTAGTTCTCGGTTTGCATACTGCTGAAGCCTAGCTTGTAGGATTTTGAGCATCACCTTGCTGGCATGTGAAATGAGCACAATTGTGCGGTAGTTTGAACACTCTTTGGCCTTTCCCTTCTTTGGAATTGGAATGTAAACTGACCTTTTCCAGTCTTGCGGCCACTGTTGAGCGTTCCAGATTTGTTGGCATATTGAATGCAGCACTTTAACAGCATCATCTTTTAGGATTTTAAATAGCTCGGCTGGAATACTGTCATCTCCGCTAGCTTTGTTGTTAGTAATGCTTCCTAAGGCCCACTTGACTTCACTCTCGAGGATGTCCGGCTCAAGTTCAGTGACCGCACTCTCATGGCTATCAGGGACATTCAGATCTTTCCTGTATAGTTCTTCTGTGTATTCTTGCCACCTCTTCTTAATCTCATCTGCTTCTGTTAGGTCCCTGCCTTCTTTGTCCTTTGTCATGCCCGTCTTTGCACAAAACGTTCCCTTGAGATCTCCAATTTTCTTGAAGAGATCTCTAGTCTTCCCCATTCTGTTGTTTTCCTCGATTTCTTTGCATTGTTCATTTAAGAAGGCCTTCTTGTCTCTCCTTGCTATTCTCTGGAACTCTGCATTCAGTTGGGTATATCTTCCCCTTTCTCCCTTGCTTTTCGCTTCCCTTCTTTCGTGAGCTACTTGTAAAGCCTCATCAGACAACCACTTTGCTTTCTTGCATTTCTTTTTCTTTGGGATGGATTGAGTTGCTGCCTCCTGAACAATGTTACGGACCTCCGTCCATAGTTCCTCAGGCACTCTGTCTATCAGGTCTAATCCCTGAAATCTATTCCTCACCTCCAATGTATATTCATCAGGGATATGATTTAGGTCATACTTGAACGGTTTAGTGGTTTTTCCGACGTTCTTCAATTTAAGCCGAAATTTTGCAAGAAGCAGCTCATGATCTGAGCCACAGTCAGCTCCAGGTCTTGTTTTTACTGACTGTATGGAGCTTCTCCATCTTTGGCTGCAAAGGACATAATCTGATTTCGATATTGACCATCTGGTGACGTCCATGTGTAGAGTCGCCTCTTGTGCTGTTGGAAAAGAGTGTTTGCTATGATCAGCATGTTCTCTTGGCAAAACTCTATTAGCTTTTGTCCTGCTTCATTTTGTACACCAAGGCCATGCCTGCCTGTTATCCCGGTGATTTCTTGAATTCCTACTTTAGCATTCCAATCCCCTATGATGAAGAGGACATCTTTTTTTGGTGTTAGTTCTAGAAGGTGTTGTAGGTCTTCATAGAACCGATCAACCTCAGCTTCTTCGGCCTCAGTGGTTGGGGCATAGACTTGAATTACTGTGATGTTGAATGGTTTGCCTTGGATTCGTACTGAGATCATTCTATCATTTTTAAGATTGTACCCGAGTACTGCTTTTCCCACCCTTTTGTTGACTATGAGTGCTACTCCATTTCTTCTAAGGGATTCTTGCCCACAATAGTAGATATGATAGTCACCTGAATTAAATTCGCCCATGCCTGTCCATTTTAGTTCGCTGATTCCCAAGATGTCGATGTTCAATCTTGCCATCTCATGTTTGACCACCTCCAGCTTACCTTGATTCATTGATCTGACATTCCAGGTTCCTAAACAATATTGTTCTTTACAGCATCGGATTTTCTTTTCACCACCAGACACATCCACAGCTGAGTGTCCTTTCGGGTTTGGCCCAGCCGCTTCACTCTTTCTGGCGCTACTTGGAAATACCCTCTGCTCTTCCCCAGTAGCATATTGGACACCTTCCGACCTGAGGGGCTCATCTTCCGGCGTCATATCTTTTAGCCTTGTGATATGTTCCATGGGGTTTTCTTGGCAAGAATACTTCAGTTTAAAAGTGGCTTTCCATGGTGCATGGAAGGAGGCTACTAGACTTGTCTGAGTCCTACCTAGAATATCTGAAATTCTTTGCAGTATGGCCATGATGTGAAAACATTTTGTGACCAAATACAATACTTTTATATAGTAAAGCTTAGGAATTTCTTCCACATATCCATCTTTGATCATTAATATGAATGATACATCTCATAACGCAGTCTCCTATAAATCCATAAACAGGCCTCAAATTGTCTTGCGTTTTCCCTCTCATCTGTGAGAAAGAAATGAGGTATTGGTAGAGGCTGATGAGAACTGTACATTCTGTTGGGGTGTTCAGTCATGTTATACAATGTACACAGTGATTTCTGCCATAGGTTTTTATAGGCAGGTGTGTCATACATAACATATTCCAAGATCACCTATTTTTGTTGTTCTGTGAAAGCTTAGAATAGGTGGTATAATAACAACAAACCTTTTCTAAAGTAGACAGTCCTTACCAGTTGATGGATGTATATGTACTAGTTTTGTCTGGGTTAAAAAGCTACAGGTGGACACAAGAGCTGCCTGATGATAAATGCCATCCCACTCACCTGGCACCTGGCAGTTAATAATGTAATCTATTTATCACAGTATGCTGGAGTTCTCAGAATTCTTAAAGCAAGAGATATGGGTTTAATCCTATGAACCTCCTTGCTTTCAGATGTTCAGCTAATGTGTCTCTTAGGAGTTTAAATTGGCTACAGAATGCATGAGGCCCATTTAGTTCAATTTTCTTCTAGTGTTGTATCCAACTAGTGTCCCTCTGCCAATGGAAGACATCAATCAGCAGAATGTTGAGGGGTGATTCTTAGCTAATTGCCCTCCTCCTTGCAGCCCCCTATGCCCCTCAAATCTGTTCTGGAGGGTTGAGGGACACTCTATAGCAGGTTTGGGTTTGGGGCCTCCAGGAGGAGGGGGAATTGTTGAAAATTGCCCCCCCCTTCTCTTAACAGATTCCTTCCTTTCGTGGAAGGACAGTATGCCACCCATTGGTTCTGAAAGAGATGGCAAAAGGAATGAATGGGTATGAATGTATTTGTATATGTTTTCTTGTTGCCCATTTGTCACTTATTTGTGGTTGAGGAGGCTTATTTTCTCTGCTGACAACCGAAGTTTTCCTTCCCGTCTCCTGAGAGCTGCCATTTTATTTACCCACAAGCCATAGCATAGTGGTAGAGCACATGCTTTGCATGCAGAAGGTCCCAGGTTCAATCCCTGGCATCTCCAGATATGACTGGGAAAGACTCCTATCTGAAAGGTGCTGCAGGTATGGAAAATATGGAGTTACATAGACCAATGGTCTGGCTTCATATAAGCTAGTTTCATATGCTCAGATATTATGTTGTGCTGGTGCATTGTTCAGAAAAATAGCCATCACAAAAATGATGGTCCCTGCTAGTGGTTCCCATTTTTGTAGTGGAAGACACACACACACACACACACACAATACTCTAGAATGGGGGGTGGGCAACACGTGGCTCATGGGCTGCATGCAATTCCATGTGTGCCAGCCCCACGTGCCACCAAATGCTGTGGTGTTGGGTTAAAAAGCCATATTTCTTTCCCCAAAATAATGGCAGTTTTAGTGATACGGATTGCTAAAAGGATCAAATTTAGCTTGTTCTAAAGTGAAATGTGATTCTTTTACTGCTCCATAGCTGCTATGGAGTGCCACAAGAGTCAAATATAGCTTGAGAACAAGCTAAATTTAGCCCTTTTAGTGCTCCGCAGCAAAACCCAGTTTTTTAATGGTGCCCTACAGAGTGCACAGCAGCCCATGGAGTGCAGCCCATGGGGGGGGGGCAGGGCCTGAAAATGGCCCCCAGATCCCCCGAAGTTGCCCACCTATGCCTTAAAGAGCAATGCTATGTCTGGAGCAATAAGACAACTTCTACCGTAAGTGACACCAAAAACAATGGTTAAAGAGGGAATTAAAACAACAACAGCCAAGAACATGGATGTAACATAATGAATGTGCTTGCAACTAATGAATAACTAAACTAAAGTGGTTGCCAAAAATGGCAATGAACAGTGATTAAATTACAACTTTCTTGCGCACTGTTTGGTGTCTTACTCTGTAAAGGTTTAAATGAGCAAACAGTCTGATAATACGCATGTTTGCTCAGAAGTAAGTCCTATTGAGTGTGACTTATTTCCAAATAAGTGTGAAATAAGTGTGACTTATTTCCAGATAAGCTTGCTTAAGATTACTGTTCTAAGATATTGTCTCAGTAGATATTGTAAACTTCATTATTTAGATTATGTTTTGATGAAAATAATTTATTTCTTCAGTGTCACCTCAGATTTGACAACATAACATTTATCAGGGAAGTGTTTTAAAATAATTTAAATTTCCATGAATATGAAATGTAGATTTTTATCCATATCCATGTATCAGCTGGTACCTAACAGTCAAAGGCTGCCATTCTTTTGCTATATAGTTAATTTGCTTTCATTTAGTCTTTCTCTCACACTACAGCTATCAGATTTTACTAAGGGCATTTAATAAGTATGCAGTTTAGTAGAGTGATAATTACATTGCTTATTAAGGGCAAAGACCATGCTGCTGTTCCTGAACAAAGGCAGGGCAATATAGAAGGCTTGATTGCAGGCCGTTTTTGTTTAGCTTGTGGCTAAATTGATATAAACTCCTTTGAAGGGAGTAAGAAAACTAATAGTCCTGAACCAATGTAGAACAGAAAAGAGATGCAAAGTAATATAAGAGAATAGCTTTTGTACCAGTTGAAGAACTGGTAACACTCAAGTTAAAGGGGAAGAGGAGGGTGAACATATCAGATCTACAGTGTACCTTCTGTGCAGTTT
Source organism: Heloderma suspectum (assembly GCF_057233095.1). Classification (NCBI taxonomy): domain Eukaryota; kingdom Metazoa; phylum Chordata; class Lepidosauria; order Squamata; family Helodermatidae; genus Heloderma; species Heloderma suspectum. The sequence continues at coordinate 293,723,988 of NC_139459.1, read as the reverse complement.
ACTAGCTTCCAAGTATTGCCAAATAAAAATAATTAAAGTTGAAATATTTAGACTGAAATGTTTGTGAATGACACCACTGAGGGGTTTTTGTCATCAATATTAAACCTATGACCTGGTCCACTATTCTAACATAAGTAACTGGGAAAACATTTTATCGATGCATCATGGATGTCATATTATGGAACAATTAAGATATCCATTGTTGTATCTGGGTCTATGAGTAGATTCCATATATTATAATCTTTCTGTAGAACGTGGATCCTTCTGAGGATAAACAGTGCAGTAATCAGGAATTCACAGCCAGTAACTCCTTTTCAGATTTCAGTAAGTGGGCAAAGATAGCTTAGTGTGTGTGAAGGGGAAGAACAACATCTGGTCTGACTGTACTTTCCACAGGAGAATCTGCTTCTGAAAAGCCTGCTAAGCCTGTTGGACATAATAGCAGGCCTGGCACTTTCTTTCCAGGCAAACCTATTTATTTGAGTCTTGCCCAGCCTCTCTGCGATGAGGAGCAGCTGGATAGCTACAATGGTTTCACGCATACTTGGAGGGTCAGCTCCAGAAGCTGGTGCTTCGGGAACACTGCTTGGCCCCATGGATTCTCCAATATGGGGTTCCACAGGGGTCAGTATTGTCCCCCATGCTGTTCAACATCTACATGAAACCGTTGATTGTGGCCATCTGGAGTTTGGGAGTGCGCTGTCTTCAGTATGTTGATGACATGCAGCTCTATTTCTCTTTTTCATCTTCTTCAGGTGAGGCTGTGGATGTGCTGAATCAGTGCCTGGCTGCGACAATGGACTGGATGAGGGCTAATAAACTGAAATGCAATCCAGACAAGACTGAGATGCTGTTGGTGGGTGGGTCTGCTGACCAGATGGAGGGTGTTCAACCTGTTCTGAATGGGGTTACACTCCCCCTGAAGGAGCAGGTCTGTAGCTTGGGGATCCTCCTGGAACCATCTTTGTCACTTGAGGCTTAGGTTGCCTCAGTGGCATGGAGTGCCTTCTACCAACTTCGGTTAGTGGCCCAGCTATGGCCCTATCTGGACAGGGATAACCTGGCTTCAGTTGTCTGTGCTCTGGTAACCTCCAAGTTAGATTACTGCAATGCACTGTACGTGGGGTTGCCTTTGAAGATGGTTCAGAAACTGTAGCTCATGCAAAATGCAGCAGCCAGACTGATAACGGGAACCAGAAGGTCCGAACATATAAGACTGACTCTGACCCACTTGCACTGTTATATACCTAACCTATAAAACCCTACACAGCTTGGGACTGTAATACCTGATGGCACGCCTCTCCCAAAATGAACCTACCCATACACTACGTTCAGCATCTAAGGTCCTCCTCCAAGTGCCTCCTCCAAGGGAAGCTCAGAAGGCAGCAACAAGGGAGAGGGCCTTCTCAGTGGTGGCCCCCTATCTGTTCAACAAGCTCCCTGATGAGGTCTGCCTGGCACCGACATTATTATCTTTTTGGTGCCAGATTAAGACCTATCTCTTTCCCAGGCATTTGGCAGCATATGATGAGTTTTAATCGATCCTGGATCCTGGAACTATCAGTCTTTAGTTATGACTGATAGTTCAAAGTTGTTTTTAGTTATATGTTTGTGTATATTGTCCATGTGCTTTTATGTGCTTTTTTGTAAATGGCTTTTATTTATTTTATTTATGTATTACATTTATATCCCACCTTTCTTCCATCATGGAACTCAAGGTGGCTACATGTGGTTCCCAGGTGGTCTCCCTCCAAGCACAGACCAGACCCAGACCTGCTTAGCTTCAGCAAGGTGGCTGCCTCATGTGCCTTCAGACTATGCCTTGGGACTAAACGTTTTATATTGTATTTAATGATTTAACTTCTGTAAACTACCCAGGGAACTTCGGCTATGGGGTGGTATAGAAATGCAATAAAAAAATTTTAAAAAACCCTGTGAGGTAGGTTGGGCTGAAAGTCTGTGTCTGGCCCAAAGTCACCCAGTGAGCTTCATGCCTGAGTGAGTGGGGACTAGAACCTGGGTCTCCCAAGTCCCAGTCCAACACTTGAACCACTACACCACACAGTGCTTTACAGCCACAAATGGCATACAATACGCCATTTATGGCTATATTTTTCCCGCAATAGGCTAATGGCAGCCACCATTAACATATCGAATCTTATAGGGAGCCTGAGAGCCACTCCGCCAACTCCAGCAGATGCGGCTGGGCTCCAGAGGATTCCGTGAGGCCCTGAGCCACCCAAATTGCCTCTCCACAGACCCCCCCCCCGACTGGACTGGGGGGTTTGTACATCCCTATCAATAGGTGGGATTGCCCAGTGAAGGAACAGTTCCTCCATAGGTGGTAGCAATGCTGGGGAGAGGAAATCCCCCATGCACTGTTTTCACCCTTTAAATTGAAGTGGAGAATATTCTGCACAGCCCAAGTTCAAAAGTTGATGTATACATCTTCACATGTAAAGCTATGTGTGCCTACCATTCCCTATCTGCCACTAATTGTATGTTAATGAGCAAGGCTAATAAAAAAAAGCTCTCATTGTGATAAGCTTTAACATGAAGCAGAAATGGCAAAGGTTTTTCTTTTCTTGCTATTTAGACTAAATTTGCATTTCTGGGTACCCCAAATGTACACTGTAAAATGAGCAAGAAAATTAACACTGTAGATCCTTCTTCCCTTTAGCCAAATCACAGCTGTTTTGACCTTGAATATTCAACCATGTTTTGCTCATTTAATTCAGTAGATTAAATATTTGCACGCACACCTGAAGAGATGAGTAGGCATTTTCAAGAATGCGAAAGCATCTTCATGCTGCTTGGGAATCTAGTCATTCATGTGTGAAATAAACAGCAGTATCACCTAGCCAAGATATGGGCTGAACATTTGGAATGCTCTTATTAGAGAATTGTATTGAGAGCGGGAGAGTTACAAGGTCATGCACTTCACATAAAACTTTATTAATATTAATAATCCTGTGTCGGTGGAAGGCACAGGTAGTTCCCCTCATTAATACCACACATGACTATTTCAGTAGAACCTCCTAAAATATATATCTATCTAAAGTGTTAACAAGCTGCTAACAGCAAGATATCCTTTGGTTTTCTAGAACACGCTCAGTTCTTGACCCATAGAAAATTCTTCTGTAAGCTGCCGTCTTAGTAGAACAGAGATAACTTCTAGTAAGTGGTTCTCTCTCAGCTGAATTGATGCCTGATTAAGCATCAGTAAAGCACAGTAAATCACAGTAAAAAATTAAAATCACAGTAAAGCATGAACTTCAGGGTATTTATTTATTTAATATCCCTCCTTTCTGATGAAGTACAAGATTGCTTCTCTGTGGTAATAATTAGAAGGGACATTAACACAGCCCTGTTGATTTGACGTCTGTAATAAGAGACCTATGGCACAATCTAACTAAAGTACTTTTTAAGTTCCACTGATTTAAATGAGAGAGGGTGACATTCCTGGTGACCCACACAAAGACCTGGCTCCAGAGGTCGCCAGGGGCCAATCTACACTTATGTTTTTTTCCACTTCCAATAAGGTTTCACCACTCATCTCTCACACTATGCAGGACCTGCCTTGAATTGGGACCGTAATTTCCCACTTCTCTGCTCTTGTTTTCAATACCCTGATATCCCGGGATTTCCCATTCTTGTGCTCTGCTCTTCTGTGTTCATTACCATATAAGGTCATAGTCCCCTCCCACGCCTGTTCATATACGGTGGTATTTGTATTTCCCTCCTGTCCAATCACAGCTCTAGATGCCCTCATCTGGTCTTCTGGCTACTGGTAGCATAGGTTCCTTAGCACTGGAAGTTGTATCACCACCCAGCAGAGGGCAAGAGGTGCCGGCTCTTGTCTGATCTGGGAAGCTCAGCTGGGTCAGCCCTGGTCAGAATTTTAAATGGGAGACTGCAAGGGAATCAGGCTTCCTGCACTGAGCAAGGGCTTGTTGTCTCCCTTCAAATGACACTAACTGTTACCTCCTTCTATCCCCTGCTTTTAAACAAAATTAAGGATCACAACTGAATGCCTTCCCCCATCCATTCCCCCCATTCTAGCTTAACTGGTGCTGTAATGCTTTCTCATGGCCCCATTCCTGGGCACTCACTTACTCGGGAGTAAGCCACATTGAACTCAATGGAACTTACTACTGAATAGACATAAGATCACCCTGTAAGTGATTTATTTATTTTTTTAAATTAAGTCATTAACTTTGAATTTTCAGATCTTCAAATCTTCGAAGAATAGGCCTTCTCCAGCCTCATTTCCCTGCTTGTTGTTGTTGTTCAGTCGTTCAGTCGTGTCCGACTCTTCGTGACCCCATGGACCATAGCACGCCAGGCCTTCCTGTCCTGCGCTCTCTCCCGGAGTGTGCTCAAGTTCATATTCATTGCATCGGTGATGCTATCTAGCCATCTCATCCTCTGTCGTCCCCTTCTCCTTTTGCCTTCAGTCTTTCCCAGCATCAGGGTCTTTTCCAGAGAGTTTTCTCTTTGCAATTGTGCGGTAGTTTGAACACTCTTTGGCCTTGCCCTTCTTTGGAATTGGAATGTAAACTGACCTTTTCCAGTCTTGCGGCCATTGTTGAGTGTTCCAAATTTGTTGGCATATTGAATGCAGCACTTTAACAGCATCATCTTTTAGGATTTTAAATAGCTCGGCTGGAATACTGTCATCTCCGCTAGCTTTGTTGTTACTAATGCTTCCTAAGGCCCACTTGACTTCACTCTCGAGGATGTCCGGCTCCAGTTCAGTGACCACACTATCATGGCTATCAGGGACATTCAGATCTTTCCTGTATAGTTCTTCTGTGTATTCTTGCCACCTCTTCTTAATCTCATCTGCTTCTGTTAGGTCCCTGCCTTCTTTGTCCTTTATCATGCCCGTCTTTGCACAAAACGTTCCCTTGAGATCTCCAATTTTCTTGAAGAGATCTCTAGTTTTTCCCATTCTGTTATTTTCCTCGATTTCTTTGCATTGTTCATTTAAGAAGGCCTTCTTGTCTCTCCTTGCTATTCTCTGGAACTCTGCATTCAGTTGGATATATCTTCCCCTTTCTCCCTTGCTTTTCACTTCCCTTCTTTCGTCAGCTACTTGTTGTAAAGCCTCATCAGACAGCCACTTTGCTTTCTTGCATTTCTTTTTCTTTGGGATGGATTGAGTTGCTGCCTCCTGAACAATGTTATGGACCTCCGTCCATAGTTCCTCAGGCACTCTGTCTATCAGGTCTAATCCCTTAAATCTATTCCTCACCTCCACTGTATATTCATCAGGGATATGATTGAGGTCATACCGGAATGGTTTAGTGGTTTTCCCAGTTAAGCTAGAATGGGGGGAAGGGTTTGTACAGGCACTCAGTTGTGATCCTTAATTTTTTTTTAAAAGCCAAAGTAGGGGATAGAAGGAGGTAACAGTTAGTGTCATTTGAAGGGAGAGAACAACCCCCTGCTCAGTGCAGGAAGCCTGATTCCCTTGCAGTCTCCCATCCAAAATTCTGACTAGGGCCAACCCTGCTGAGCTTCCCAAACCAGACAAGAGCAGGCACCTCCAGCCATTTCCTTGTTGGTGATAAAGCTTTGAGTGCTGAGGAACCTATGCAATGTCATCTCACGGTCTGCTTTGAAGCTTTGAAGAAGCTAGCAGCACCCCCAAAATGTGAGTGCTGGGTGCCGTCTCCGCTGCCCCTCTTCCTTGCGCTGGGTGCAAAGGGCTGGTGCGGGGAAAAGAGCATTGGCAGACACCCCCCAGCCTCTTGCCCTGGCCTCCAACAGGTGGCGGGGAGGAGAAGAGGATAGGTGCTTCCTTCTTCCCTCCACCCCCACTTGCTACAGCGGCGGCAGAAAGGGAAAAGCTCTCACCGGGCTTCGAGCCCCAACAGGATTCTCTCACCATCCCTACACACACACACACACACACAGGGATAGAGGAAGAGAAGGACAGTGGGCGGGGAATCAGCAGAAACAGGGAGAGTTTCTGCTCCTCCAATGAGAGCCGCTGTGTTTAAGAGCTGGAAAACAGCACAGCTCTCGAGTGTGAACCGAGCTTGCGCATTCAATCAAGAACCCCAACAAGGAAAGTGGGTGAGTGTGGATAATCACATTTTCATGCAAGTGCATTTAACCTGACAGGACCCCGACTTCGTTGTGATGACGGGTGCAATGAAGATCAGCCCCAGGTAAACCAGAGTAACTAAGTGTGTTTTGGCCCAGCCTGTCCACTAGGTTCAGATACACTATAGACTCATCCCAAGTAAACTTTTGTTGCTGCTGCTGCTGCTGCTGCAACCACCACCACCACCTACTGAACTATATTTTCTCAGGAATTTTAGTCCTTCAGTTTCAGTTCTTTTTAACTCCATTATTGTATTTTTAAATATTTATACTGCTGCTGGTTTTTACTGTGGTTTTATACTGTAGTTTTAAACTTTTAAAAGTTTTATATTTTTGTCATGCTGTATTTTATGGTTTTAATTGTTGGGAACCACCCAGAGAGCTTCAGTTATTGAACAGTATAGAAATGTAATAAATAAAGCAGTAGAATCCTGCTTAAAATATGTTTTACTGTGAAGATAAAGACAAAAATGTGGGGTGAAATATATTACCCTTGAATACACCCAGACTAGATCAAGTATTTGAAGCAGATATTGAATCAACACCTTGACAATAAGTTAAGGGAGGCTTTTCTATGAAAATGAAGAAACAGTTTGATCATTTCTCAAATATGAGTACCATTTAATTTTCACCTGACAAAAATAAATGGTTCTAGTCTGCCTAATATAACTATCAAACCTTCCTTCCACCTATAGGTAATGGACATTCATTTTTGTTTACTACTCTTTTTTGTGAGGGCAAAGCTGGGCCAAAACTAAAGTGAAGTAGAAAGAGCAATATTGGAAAGAAGAAAGAGAAGATAAAATTGTCTAGTGTGCATCTTCCTGTATTCCCATACTTAGACAGCAATCCTATAACCACTTGCTTGGGAATAAGCCCCATTGAACTCAATGGAAATTATTTATGAGTAGTTATGTATAGGATTGCACTTTTAACCTCAAACTATAATAGGTGCTAGTCATAAGAAAAACCATGAGCATCTCTACACCAGCCTAAAACCCTGCATTTAAAACAGGACTTTGTTTCCATTTTAAATGCAGGATCGCAACGGATAGCCTTTACACGTGCTTCCTCCCCCCTTTCCCCTCTTATCAGAGTCTTCCGTATGTTTCACTGGTCTAGCTCCTCTTATTGTGGCTTTTCCTTTTTCATGGAGGGAACTCAAGTGTGGTAATTTGATAGCTCATTATCTCTGATCTTCTAAAAAATGGAATAAAGGCTATTTAGTGCAAGAGACTCACTGGAGCATCATGACATCATCTAAAGGACCCACAAACTTCCATAAGTAACCGATCTCAATAGCAGGATAAAAGCTCTGAGTGAAGAAGCCCCCTATATGGCAATATTTTTAAAGATATCCCCACTGTACGTAAAAAAGAAAAGCATGCAATTACATACAATGAGACAGAGATGCAAAGCCTGCGTGAAACAGTGTAAATAATACTCTTATTTATTTAATTGTAAATTAGCTTATTTTAGTGGTCACATTTACACCATTGTTTAGAAAACATATGAGAAAGTTTCACTGGGAATCACTGATTTATGGGGTAGACAACCTTTTTGGGCCTGCGGGCACATTTGGAAAACTGAGAAACTGTCATGGGCAGTACCACAAAATGGCTGCCATGGGAACCTGTGTAGTCACAAAGGACAAATAACCTCCACAAGAAACAGATTATAAGGCAGAGGTTGGGGTTGAGCCCAAAATGCTAACTACATATTTATCCCCACAAAGCACAAGATACCCATTTTATGGAAAGAAAACTAGTAATGCTCAGAGATTCCGCACTTTCCAAACCCAGGCAGGCAGGCAAAACTGCTCCCTCCCCAAAAATCCAGGTGGGCAAGCAAAACTATACACACATTCCAGAAAAGAAAACACAGCAGGGAAAACTGTCCCCCCTCCCAAAAAAAAACCGGGCAGGCAGGCAGGCGCAGGCAGGCATGCATGCCAAAAAAGACAGACACAACTACCCATCCCCCAAACACACAAACACAGACACCACCCTTCCCCCCCCCAAAAAAAGCTTTGCAAATATTTTTAAATTGTAAAACAGAAAAAAAAAATCAGAGAGGTAGGGGCTTGGTGGGCACCTCGAGGGATGTCTGGGGCACCCCCAGGTTTAAATCAACCTTTTTATTGCTGATTTAATTCATGATTTAAATCATCCCACCCTGCCTGACACAACAAACTATTTCCACAAAAGATGTTGTACAAATGGAGACTGTTAAAGTTTAATCTCAGCAACGTCTATGAGAAAAAACAGCCAGTACCTGTCAAAATGCTGGAGGTGACTCATCAAAATTTAGCCTGCTACAAATAAGTCATTTTGTATCCTTTCCCCTCAAAGTTAGCATGGCCCATCCTCAACAGATCTCTCCTACGCTACCAAGTTTCAGGTCAATCCATTGAGCCATTTTCTGAATATAGAACCTATTGCCACCCACCCCGTACCCTAGCTCCAGATCATTTTTAAATAAGTTAAAAGGTGTTCCAGTTCATGTATTAGTCAGGAAACTACAAATCAGGTCAATTCATTTAACAATGCAGACTGAACAAAATCCTTGAGCATCCCTACCTGCAGCCCACATATATCTGTCTCTGCTGTTGGCCTGCCTCTCAAGCCATTTCCACTAGAATCATAGAATCACAGAATAGTAGGGTTGGAAGGGGCCTACAAGGCCATCGAGTCCAACCCTCTGCTCAATTCGGGAATCCAAGTCAGAGCATCCCTGACAAATGGCTGTCCAGCCTCGTCTTGAAGGCCTCCAGTGTGGGAGAGCCCACCACCTCCCTAGGTAATTGGTTCCATTGTCGTATTGCTCTTACAGTCAGGACGTTTTTCCTGATGTTCAGCCGGAATCTGGCTTCCTGTAACTTGAGCCCATTATTCCGTGTCCTGCACTCTGGGATGATCAAGAAGAGATCCTAGCCTTCTTCTCTGTGACAACCTTTCAAGTACTTGAAGAGTGCTATCATATCTCCCCTCAGTCTTTTCTTCTCAAGGCTAAACATGCCCAGTTCTTTCAGTCACTACTTCCAACTGCTCAAAACTCTTCCCCTTCTTTTCCCTTGCCTTGGCAGGATACACAGCAGTGATGGAACTGCCCTTTTCTACATTGCAGGTTATACATGCATTGTGTATTATGGTGGGAGTAATTCCTCCGGGGGAGCTTCTAAAATGGCAATAGTGATTATGAATTAATTTAAATTTTAATTTAAAATTAATTTTGTATCTTAATTTAATTTAAAAAACAATATTTCAAAGGTGAGGGAGAATTTTAATATCTTCATAATGAATAAATAATGCCCTGCATGATGCCAACAGTGGGTAATATTGCATGTAAGCTGAAAATTGGCTTCTTCTTGTGGGACGCTCTGAGCAGACAAGAGTTCTCAAGTCTGAAATATTGTTTGAGCTTTTCCAAGTGTAAGAGACCAATAAAACTGCAGAGTCAATATTCTTGGTATTACGTTTGTAATGTTGCAAAATAATGATTTCAACTTCTTTCTTAGCTCACGTAAAATGCCTTGGAGAATAAAGTGACCTCTTGTAACTGCTGTACCTCCAACAGTTGCCAGCCAAATGTCTCTGCATCTCGTGGCAAATCATGATGAGAGATATCACCAACTACTTGTCACAAAATCTGGTATTGATAGTGTACTGCAAGAGAACATCAGTATTCCATTTTATATCTAGTAGTGGCAATTAGTCAGGATCACTATCTTCAATAAATGTGTCTAATCCTCTAATAGTACAATCCTTCGTATGTCTGCTCAGAATTAAGTCCCATTAAGTTCAATAACCCCTTCATGGATCACTGCCTTGTTGTGGCAAAGGGGCTTGCGTAACTCAGTGAAGCCATAAGCTATGCCGTGCAGGGCCACCCAAGATGGACAGGTCATGGCAGAGAGTTCTAACAAAATGTGGTCCACTGGAGAAGGAAATGGCAACCCACTCCAGTATTCTTGCCAAGGAAACCCCATGGAACGTATTATCACAAGGCTAAAAGATATGACACCGGAAGATGAGCCCCTCAGGTTGGAAGGTGTCCAATATACTACTGGGGAAGAGCAGAGGGAATTTCCAAGTAGTGCCAGAAAGAGTGAAGCAGCTGGGCTAAAGCCAAAAGGATTCTCAGCTGTGGATGTGTCTGGTGGTGAAAAGAAAGTCCAATGCTGTAAATATTGTTTTATTTATTTATTATTTATTATTGCATTTATATCCCGCCTTTATTCCTCTTGCAAGGAACCCAAGGCAGCTTACATTATCCTCCTCCTCTCCATTTTATCCTCACAACAACAACCCTGTGAGGTAGGTTGGGCTGAGAGTGTGTGACTGGCCCAAAGTCACCCAGTGAGCTTCCATGGCCAAGTGGGGACTAGAACCCGGATCTCCCAGCTCCCAGTCCAACACTCTTGCCACTACACCACACTGGCTCTCTTGACTTCCTACTTGACTTCCTACTTCCTACTTGACTTCCTACTTGACTTCCTACTTCAACCACTGAGGCCGAAGAAGCTGAGGTTGATAGGTTCTATGAAGACCTACAACACCTTCTAGAACTAACACCAAAAAAAGATGTCCTCTTCATCATATGGGATTGGAATGCTAAAGTAGGAAGTCAAGAGAGCCAGTGTGGTTTAGGAACCTGGAATGTAAGATCAATGAATCAAAGTAAGCTGGAGTGGTCAAACAAGAGATGGCAAGACTGAACATCGACATCTTGGGAATCAGCGAACTAAAATGGACAGGCATGGGCGAATTTAATTCAGGTGACCATTATATCTACTACTGTGGGCAAGAATCCCTTAGAAGAAATGGAGTAGCACTCATAGTCAATAAAAGGGTGGGAAAAGCAGTACTGGGGTACAATCTCAAAAACGATAGAATGATCTCAGTACGAATCCAAGGCAAACCATTCAACATCACAGTAATTCAAGTCTATGCCCCAACCACTGAGGCCGAAGAAGCTGAGGTTGATCGGTTCTATGAAGACCTACAACACCTTCTAGAACTAACACCAAAAAAAGATGTCCTCTTCATCATAGGGGATTGGAATGCTAAAGTAGGAAGTCAAGAAATCACTGGGATGACTGGCAAGCATGGCCTTGGTGTACAAAATGAAACAGGACAAAGGCTAATAGAGTTTTGCCAAGAGAACACGCTGATCATAGCAAACACTCTTTTCCAACAGCACAAGAGACGACTCTACACATGGACATCACCAGATGGTCAATATGGAAATCAGATTGATTATGTCCTTTGCAGCCAAAGATGGAGAAGCTCTATACATTCAGTAAAAACAAGACCTGGAGCTGACTGTGGCTCAGATCATGAGCTTCTTATCGCAAAATTTCATCTAAAATTGAAAAATGTAGGGAAAACCACTAAACCATTCAGGTATGACCTAAATCATATCTCTTATGAATATATAGTGGAGGTGAGGAATAGATTTCAGGGATTAGACCTGATAGACAGAGTGCCTGAGGAACTATGGATGGAGGTCCATAACGTTGTTCAGGAGGCAGCAACTCAATCCATCCCAAGAAAAAGAAATGCAAGAAAGCCAAGTGGCTGTCTGATGAGGCTTTACAAGTAGCTGAGGAAAGAAGGGAAGCAAAAAGGAAGGGAGAAAGGGGAAGATATATCCAACTGAATGCAGAGTTCCAGAGAATAGCAAGGAGAGACAAGAAGGCCTTCTTAAATGAACAATGCAAAGAAATCGAGGAAAACAATAGAATGGGAAAGACTAGAGATCTCTTCAAGAAAATCAGAGATCTCACAGGAACGTTTTGTGCAAAGACAGGCAATGATAAAGGACAAAGAAGTCAGAGACCTAACAGAAGCAGATGAGATTAAGAAGAGGTGGAAAGAATACACAAAAGAACTATACAGGAAAGATCTGAATGTCCCTGATAGCCATGAGAGTGCGGTCACTGAACTTGAGCCGGACATCCTCGAGAGTGAAGTCAAGTGGGCCTTAGGAAGCATTACTAACAACAAAGCTAGCGGAGATGACAGTCTTCCAGCTGAGCTATTTAAAATCCTAAAAGATGATGCTGTGAAAGTGCTACCCTCAATATGCCAACAAATTTGGAATGCTCAACAATGGCCACAAGACTGGAAAAGGTCAGTTTACATTCCAATTCCAAAGAAGGGCAATGCCAAAGAGTGTTCAAACTACCGCACAATTGTGCTCATTTCACATGCCAGCAAGGTTATGCTCAAAATCCTACAAGCTAGGCTTCAGCAGCATGTGAACTACCGGAAGTACAAGCTGGGTTTCGAAGAGGCAGAGGAACTAGAGATCAAATCACCAACATTCGCTGGATCATGGAGAAAGCAAGAGAATTCCAGAAAAATGTCTATTTCTGCTTCATTGACTACGCTAAAGCCTTTGATTGTATGGATCACAACAAACTCTGGCAAATTCTTAAAGAGATGGGAGTACCAGACCACCTTACGTGTCTCCTGAGAAACCTGTACGAGGGTCAAGAAGCAACAGTAAGAACCGGACATGGAACAACCGATTAGTTCAAAATTGGGAAAGGAGTACAACGAGGCTGCATATTGTCACCCTGCTTATTTAACTTATATGCAGAGTACATCATGAGAAATTCAACCTGTTTGGATGAATCACAGGTCGGAATTAAGATTGCCAGGAGAATTATCAACAACCTCAGATACGCAGACGATACCACCCTAATGGCAGAAAGTGAAGAGGATCTCAAGAGCCTCTTGTTGAGGGTGAAAGAGGAGAGTGCAAAAGCTGGTTTGAAACTCAACATTAAAAAAACGAAGATCATGGCATCTGGCCCCATCACTTCCTGGCATATGGAAGGGGAAGAAATGGAAGCAGTGACAGATTTTACTTTCTTGGGCTCCAAGATCACTGCAGACGGTGACTGTAGCCATGAAATTAAAAGACGCTTGCTCCTTGGGAGGAAAGCTATGGCAAACCTAGACAGCATAGTAAGAAGCAGAGACATCACCTTTCCGGCAAAGGTCCGTCTAATCAAAGCTATGGTTTTCCCAGTAGTATTGTATGGCTGTGAGAGCTGGACTATAAGGAAGGCTGAGCGCTGAAGAAGTGATGCTTTCGAACTGTGGTGCTGGAGAAGACTCTTACGAGTCCCCTGGACTGCAAGGAGGTCAAATCAGTCCATCCTAAAGGAAATCAACCCTGACTGCTCATTGGAAGGACAGATACTGATGCTGAAGCTCAAATATTTTGGCCACCTAATGCGAAGAGAAAACACCCTGGAGAAGACCCTGATGCTGGGAAAGACTGAAGGCAAAAGGAGAAGGGGACGGCAGAGGATGAGATGGCTAGATAGCATCACCGATGCAATGAATATGAATTTGAGCACACTCCGGGAGAGAGCAGAGGACAGGAAGGCCTGGCGTGCTATGGTCCATGGGGTCATGAAGGGTCGGACACGACTTAACGACTGAACAACTAGTTCAATAAAGGTTACTGCAGGGGTCCCTAACCTTTTTGGACCCATAGGCACATTTGGGAATTTGAGATACTACAATACAAAATGCCTAATCAGTGGGTCACTGCTTTGGCATCTACGGTTCGCGTCTGTGGATCTTAGGCTGCGTCTTATTCAGCAAAAACTTTTGTTTCATGTCTTTTGGACACCACAACAGTTCTTTAATAAGGGATTGTCTAATTCAGCTAATTGCTGGCAGTGTAATTAACAAATGGTCAGCATAAATGGATTATTTGCACCCTTTTGACAGCTGAAAGACTAATATTACAACACTGGAAGGATAAACACTCACCACCTATAATACAATGGATTGAGGACCTTACAACACTTTCAATATTTGAAAGATAGAATATAGATGTCACCTTCAAATGAATACTTATTTGGATATTTGGTCCACTTTTGTTGCAGCCCATGCATAATTGCTAGAATGCATATAAAAAAGTGTGTGTGGGGGGGAAGAAAATTAAAATGTTTTGGGTTGCCTGCAGGAACCACATTTGGGACCTCTGGTTACTGTCAGGAAAGTAGGTACAGGATTTTGCCTAAACATATTAAACTGTAATATTTTATTATATCATATGATGGTGTTTCATAAATGTATTATGCATTGTGCGAAGAACTACTTTGAACCTACTTCTGATCTATAGTACTAGATAAACAGAACTAGATAAGCATAAACAATGATACACGCTGCTTTCATTGTGATTGTTTAAAATATTTCTATACCACCTTTCAAGGCAAAGCCTCCCTAAAGCAGTTAACAAAGTAACGTTAAAGCAGTTAACAAAGTTTACACAAGCCAATGCTCAAAAAACACATTCTGTGCAGTGGCAGTGTGCTGTCAGTAAAGTAAAAGTATTACTTTTAATTATTTTTGTCTTGTAGTGGTTCGTATCTTTTTGTAAACAGTCTTTATTTTAGAAGATCCGTTATTTTTATCTTTTAAAATAATAAAGAAAAGTTATAACAGGGACTGCGAGCTCATATTACGCCAGTACTTTTCCAGCTGCACTGGCTTCCAGTCCATTTCCGGGCCCGATTCAAAGTGCTGGTGTTAACATTCAAAGCCCTTAACGGCTTGGGGCCAGGTTACCTGAAGGATCGCCTCCTCCCATATGTGCCTGCCCGGACCTTAAGATCATCATCAGCGGCCCTTCTCCGTGAGCCCCTGCCAAAGGAAGTGAGGCGGGTGGCTACTAGGAGGAGGGCTTTTTCTGTTGTGGCACCCCGGCTCTGGAATGAGCTCCCTAGTGAGGGTCGCCTGGCGCCTACATTGTACTCCTTTCGGCGCCAGGTGAAGACCTTTTTATTTTCCCAGGAATTTTAGCTTTCTAAATTTTTATCTTTGCTGTTTTAAATCTGTATTTTAAACTCCTGCACTGCTGCTAGGTTTTATTGTGGTTGTATTGTTATATTGTGGTTTTAATGTTCTATATATTTTAAATTGTTTTATTGTGTGTTGTTTGGTTTTAGTTTTTGTGAACCGCCCAGAGAGCTTCAGCTATTGGGCGGTATAGAAATGAAATAAATAAATAAATAAAATATATAGAGGTATGTGACCTCTTACAGCTTACAGCTTTATATTATTATTATTATTATTATTATTATTATTATTATTATTATTATTATTGTGCTTACAGTGTTTATAGTATTTGAAGTGCAAGTGCTCCGTAACGTTGCCTCAAAGTAAAGCTGTGCTCCACTGATTTTAACTAGCACAAATAAAAGTAAATGGAAATGGAAAAAGAAGCATGCTTTCAAGCTAATGGAAGGAAGATTTTTGTATTTAGTATCCAAACAACCTGTTGAACCTTGAAAAAAGGGTTACAGGCACTTGCTTTTTGCCACCCTAAGGCACTGCAGGGAACATTTAAAAAACACAGCCACTGAGCTCTACTTGACACCCCCTTCAACACAGCTTGGTGCCCCTCTCAGCCCAGTTTGCTGCCCCCCTCAGCTTGGCGTCCTGAGCAATCTCCCAGCTTGCCCACCTCTAAGGCCAGCCCTGACAGTAATTAAGGGGATAGGTGATATAATTTCACCAGTATGAGCATTGCAAACCCAGCAATGCTCAGGACTGAGAAGCGCCTGATTGCACCATCCCTAATGTTGATCACTTGCATTTCTATTGATGTAGAGGAGGTGACAAAAGCATTTAAACAGGGAGTTCCTGTGTAGGACTGAGGTGAGCACAGACCTGCTTTTGCAGCCTATGATCACTTCCATTCTGTAAGCCACCCCTACCCTTACTCTTCCTCGATACCCAGAGGCATGTCTTTAGGGCAAGGGAAGACAGCACTGGAGTTGAAAGGTGCTCCTGCTGGTTTTAAGTAGTTCTTATCTTTGCGATATTTTTAGATCATTCTGTTGTGATGCATAGTGTTTTATCCTCCACTGCTTTTAACTGATTACTGCTTTTAATTGATTGTTTTTATTATGCTACTTTTGATTTGATTTATATAGATTTTGGATTTTATTTGTGTTTTATTGTGCATCCCTCTGAGAGCTGTTAGGTATAGAGAGTCTAACAAATCTTAGAAATGGGGAAAAATGGAAGAGGGGCACTTTGTGAGTGCCTTCAAACTTATGTGGACATTGAACTGAATACTCACAAAGCCCTGGAGCCTTTGTGTGTGTTCAGTTGGAATGCTAGCAGAAGTTCAACACATCACAAGGCAAGCAGTGGAATGCTTGTGCATCTCTGTTGCATCTCATTTCTGTTTCTTTCCATTTCCACTTCCCCTGTCACATTCCCAAGCCCTTCAATATCTGATAGATGGAAAATAAGTATGCTGGTGTCATATCCCCTGCTATTAGACCCTCTTCATTGGAGGTCAGCATTTACAGTATTTTATTTTATTTTTATTTATTACGAGAGGTATATCCTGCCCTTCCACTGGATTACCAGCATTCAAGATAGCTTACAGTAGTTTAATTTTGGTTTGGTTTTCTCTCTAGAGACTTGGTGGGCAATCTGTGGCACACCGACCATGTGTGGCTTTTGAAAGCTGCCTATGCAACCCTCCCGAATTCCCCCTCCTGAGGTAGAGCAATTGTGCTGGAGAAGAGGGGGCATAGCGACAATTCTTCCTGCATGTCCCCTTCCCCAGCTCAATTGCACTTTCAACAACCCACCTAACGGCTGTCAACTTTGTCACCTTGTATGGAGCCATCACAATTAAGGTCTATAATCACAGCAAAACAAGCGATAGATAGTAGGAATTATATCATGTAGTTACAGATAAACAATTTATGATAATTCAGAATGCATATACCTTTGTCAGTTCATGCATTCTGAATTACAATAAATTGTTCATGTCTAATGAACAATTATGAACTTGAGCACACTCTGGGAGAGAGCGGAGGACAGGAAGGCCTGGTGTGCTATGGTTCATGGGGTCACGAGAGCCGGACACGACTTAACAACTGAACAACAACAATGAACAATTATTGGTAAAACTTAATTAATTTCTATAATTTATTAATAGGTCAACTGAATGCAAAATAGTGGTGACAAGTGGGGGGAATGTGCAGATGTTACATCTGTACAGTATTCCCCCTTTATAGCAAGCTGAGATTTCTGCATGTGGAAACTGGAGGTAGGATGTGGAGTAAGTGGGCCCCTAACCACTTAGGGATTTTAATATATTTAGCAGTATAAAGATATTAAAATAAACAAAATAATTTGCAGGTATATTTAGAATTTTGGAAAGGACACAACACTCCACCCCAACTTAAACTTGCAGTGGCCTAAGGTTACACATACCCTCTGCTTTGATTTCTGCCTCAGATCTCCCTTTAGTAAGGATGTGAGGGGGGAGGGGCTCTTCCTTAGCAGCAGCTCTTACAACCTCTTTTCCCATATTTCAGTGACCATAGTTTTAAAGGCAAAAATGGCATCTGGTTTCTTGATCTCACAATCCTACCAGTGGTATTGGATGTTATAGTGATCTTTGTGAAAGTGAGAAATGGAGGTCACTGTGACTGGAAGCAGGAGGAAGGAAGAAAATATCTGCCCCTTAAGATGCTCAAAAGTAATTTAATAATGTATTTAGCCTGGTAGTGTAAATGTATATATGAAGAAAAGAGTGTGCAATGTAAGATGTGTACTCTACTGCACACCTTAGAATGAATGCTTTCCATATGTAGGGATGTACGAAAGTTCCGCCACGGATCTCGGGGAGGCCGAATGCCAGCGCATTCGGCCCCCCGAAATAGGTGGCGGAACAGCCTGCCCCCCCCCCCCGGGTCAGGACTTACCTTGGGCGGATCTTCCTGCCGGCGGCGGCTCCGGCGGCGGCTCTGGCGGCTGTTCGGTGGCGGCGGCGGCTGGTCTTCCGACCGGCCGCCGCCGCCATTTCCAGGTTAAAAAAACCAACCAAACAAAAAACGTGATAGGCTACGTAAAGATATATGTAGCCTATCATGGCTAGATTTTAAAAAAACACCGTGATAGGCTATGTAAATGTTTACGTAGCCTATCACAGCTGACTTAAAAAAAAACAAACGCGTGTACGCAAATGGTGGCGGCCATGGCCGCCGCCATTTGCATTCCTTATTTTGGCACGTCTTAGTCTACGTAAACATTTACGTAGACTAAGACAGCGAAAATAAGGGGAACGCAAATAGTGTAGATGCTACGCTATTTGCGTTCCCCTTATTTTTGCTGTCTTAGTCTACGTAAATGTTTACATAGACTAAGACGTGCCAAAATAAGGAATGCAAATGGCGGCGGCCATGGCTGCCGCCATTTGCGTACGCGCGTGTTTTTGTTGTTGTTGTTTAAAGTCAGCCGTGATAGGCTACGTAAACATTTACGTAGCCTATCACAGCTGACTGCAGGGATGCAAATGGTGGCGGCTACGGCCACCGCCATTTGTGTCCCTTCTAGCCAGCGGCTGGATGTCCGGCTGCTGGCGGAGCCGGCCGGCGGCTCCGCAGAATTGCTGCAGAGCACAGCCGGACGGCCAGGATTCCGGGGGGAGGGACGGAATGTCTCCCCCCCCACACCATCAGCATAATCCCCGAAAGGTAAGTGATTTTCATACATCCCTATCCACATGGCAGGATAGTTTGATCTAGGGGTGCTAACGTGCAAGGAACAAGTCTAGGCTGTTCTTTTTCTGGAGTAGTCTCCAAGTTTCTCAGGGGTAACAACAAAGATGTTCTTCAAAGCTTTTCATGTTTTATTCTCCTAAAAACACTGTTGTTGTTGTTTGCTACTTGTATGGCAAGACTGTAACTTGGGACCAAAGGAAGCACTACCAAAGCAAATCCTTCTGAATGATGACTGTTGATCTACTGCTCAGGAATAGAGTTGCTTCAATAACCTCTGTAGAGTTTTCTATCTTTGTACAGTGGGGTGCTTTGCTAAGAAAGGTTTTTTCATGATGTGTATGGAGATCTGGGAGCAAAGTGCCAATTACAGCTGTTTGGAATCTAGTGTAAGGACTGCACCAGTTGTGCTATTTCCAGCTAGCTGGTATTTAATAGGTTTATTGAAGTTCAAGACTTGGTGTACAGTGGGATAATATTTCCCCCTCTTTATTGCATATGCTGGAGTGAGAATATAGAGGAAAGTATGCAGTGTGGATGAATGGGTATATATAATTTTTTTAGAGTCATACAATTCCGACGAAGAATAGAAATAAAAACTTTCTTTAGGAATTCTTTGCTACATTCTGCAACTCTGCCGAAGGCAAATTTGTGTGCAGTTCAGATGTTTACCTAGTTTGGATACAGCTTTGTTTGCTTCCTTTATGCTTACATGCATATAACACATGCTCAGCAAGCAACAGTACCATATTACTAAAGAAACATTTGCTTATTTTACGGAAACAACTGATTATTTATTTAATACATTTCTTAACTGCCTTTCAAGACTGCCATCCCCCCAAAATGGCTTGCAATATTAAACATATAATTCAATATCAATGTAACATTCATAAAATAATCAGTTTTAAACAAGTTTACGGGCAAACTAGTTAAAACAAATCAAATCCAAAACTTAAACAAAAGCAGCATGTACAGTAATAACCTTTCAGTTAAAAGCCAAAGGATATAAATAAGTTTTTAAATCCTCTTTAAAAGCAAGCCAGCTGTACATCTCACAGGATGCAATTCCATAGGGCAGGGCTACCACTGAGAAGGCCTTTCCATATTGTTGAGAACTGGCGTAGAATATATTTTAAAATAAAATATATACTCTTCCATATGAGAAAAATTGCTTTCAAAATATTCTGGGTGGAAGTAGAGATGTGAAAAGCTGGGAAAAAACTGGAAAGAATTGGAAAAAATAGTGTTTTTTGGTTTCTTCCCAAGGACCATTTTTGGTTTTTTCTCCCCCTAGTTTGAAAAATTGAACAGTTTTGGTTATGAAATATTTTCTTCTAGAATTTGAGACAAAATATTTTTATGTTACCCAGCTGTTACTCCTCCCAAATTAATTTCTAAAAACTATGTATTAAGAATATTTATATAAAAACTACAGATATAAAATGTCTGGAAATAATAAAGCCATGGGGGAAAATGTGTTTTTAATCCTCTCTGTAAGATTCCCGGCATAGTTATTTCTTTCATTCCTTATTAAGATTATTGATTTAAAGTATATTTTACTGATAGACATTTATACTCAGTTTCCCAACATGTGAATAGAGTCAGCATTGTGCATTCTTAACAGTAAATGTGCATTCTTGACAGTTTGGGTTTTGTTCTATAGAGCCTTGTGTTTCTGGGCTTGTTCTGGTTAGACGCTGTAGCAGTCAGTTAATGTAGTTCTAATCTAAAACTCACATGTGAAAAATACACTGTAGGTTATCCACTGTAGGTTATCCAGCTATTGTCACCAGATGTGACAAAACAGCATGTGAGTTATCTAATCTATGTTTCTTTCTTTTTAAAAAATTAATATTGAGAGTTGGGTCTATAGAACTCACTGGCACAGTTTTTAATAAAATTCTCAATTAGATATCACCACTAGGGAATGCTGCCTCAGGTATAAAACTTTTTAATTGCTTCCACTAGAATAAACCCTCTCTACCAAAATAAAACTTAGTCGCCTGGTACCTATGGCATTGGCATGGAATTGACACTATCACTAGAGATAACTTTTCAAAATGAACAAAAAATAAGATCTTCATTAACAGAAATTATTTACAAAAGTGAATGAAATGTAACTCTTCAAATAATAGATTGCTTAGAGGTTCTTAAATTAAATATGATTACTTACCATTCCTAAGCTGAGTCTTTCGCAGCTAAATAAAATCTCATAGGGATGTATGAAAGTCACTTACCTTTTTGATGGGGTGATTCGCGGCGGGGGGGAGGTGCTCTGCACCTCCCCCCGAAATCCTAATCCGGCTGGCTCTGCTCTGCGGAGATTCTGTGGAGCCACCGGCCAGGGCCACCTGCAGCCAGACATCCAGCTGTTGGGCAGCCTTCCGGGGGGGGGGACCGCATACGCAAATGGCGGCGGCTATGGCAGCCACCATTTGCATTCCCCTTTTTTCACAGTTTTAGCCTACGTAAATATTTATGTAAGCTAATACGGCGAAAAAAAGGGGAACGCAAATAGCGCAGTGGGCGCCATTTGCATTCCTTTCCCCTCCCACCATTTTAGCCTACGTAAATATTTACATACGCTATTAAGGCGAGAAAAAAAGGAACGCAAATAACGCCCATTACACTATTTGTGTTCCCCTTTTTTTCGCCGTAATAGCTTACGTAAATATTTACATAGGCTAAAACAGCGGGGGGGGGGGAAAGGAACGCAAATGGCGACCACTACGCTATTTGCGTTCCTTTTCCCCCCACCGTTTTAGCCTACGTAAATATTTACGTAAGCTATTACAGCGGGGGGGGGGGGGGAAAGGAACGCAAATAGTGCCCACTACGCTATTTGCATTCCCCTTTTTTTCGCCATAATAGCTTACATAAATATTTACGTAGGCTAAAACTGCGAAAAAAAGGGAACGCAAATGGCGGCCGCTGTAGCCACTGCCATTTGCGTACGCTGTTTTTTGTTGTTGTTGTTGCTTGCCGTGATAGGCTATGTAAGTATTGACGTAGCCTATCACGGCAAAGGCAGCTACGCAAATGGCATGGTGGCCACCATTTGAGTCCGCAGCAGCCTGCCAAGAGACCAGCTGCCGCCGTCGCTGCTGGAACATCCGCCTCAGGTAAGCTTTGTCCCGGGGGGGATTCCGCAGGGGGGTGGGAGGCCATTCCGCTACGGGTTTCGGGGGGCCGAATGCCAGTGCATTCAGCCTCACTGAAATCCGTGGCGGAATTCTCCGCCATCTCTAAATCTCAGTAGCTTTTCCTTCAGATCAGATTTCCCTAAGCTCCACCCCACAAACCAGAATTGGTTTAGGAATTTCCCTAAACTTCTTTACAAATAGGAACAGATGCTGTACACCAGTCTTTCTCTGCGTCCAGTTCTTCCTGCTTCTTCTGGCTTCTAGGATGATTCATTTGTTTCAGGGACTACTTGTTGATGCTCCCTCTGGTCAGACATTAAATAAGAACTTAAAATATGTGATGTATATCTAGGTTTGCTCATAAATTATCACGTTTGGTACATTAAGGGCACAGTGCTATCCAGATAGGAGGCTGCCTCCGAACTTGGAGGCGACTGTTTATCCAAAGCAGGGCAGGAGAAGCATGGAGGGAATTGTTCCCTCTGTGCTTCTAGCACCCTGCATTTTTGGCCAGAGAACTGATTGTGGCTGTCTAGCTGCAGGAGGACAGAGCGGGGGAGGAAGCTGCTGTACGACACATTGGATGTGTCATACAGGCGTATCCACCCTCCCTGCCCTGGAACACCACCAGCCACGCCCCTTTTCGCCTGCTCCGTGCTCCTCTTGTGAGTGCAGAGGATGGGGCTGTTCTGTGCTGCTTCGGAGGCAGTGCGGAAGTGGGGGGAGGTTGGTTCCTGGATAAAACAGTATCCTATGGCCATCTAGCCGCTGTCTAGCAGCCATAGGATTGCTCCCTTAATGTAAAAGTATAATTTATTCAGGCAATAATTACAAATTTACTGACTGAGTTTACTTTTTAAAGTTTTAAAATAATATGATAATTTTATGAGCAAACCAAGTTATACATAAAATAAGTTTAGGAACAGAAAGGCTGCTCTGTGTTCCTAAAGCAGTCCTCCCAATCCTGGTGCCCACTAGATGTTTTTGGCTACAATGCCCAGCATGCCATTGGCCATGCTGCTTGATGCTGCTTGGAGCTGAAGTTCAACATATCTGGAGAGCACCAGGCTGGGGAAGGCTGTCTTAAAGCAACAAAGTGACTTTAAATCTGTAAAGAGCACTAAAAAAAAAAAAAAGTACTGCTTATTTTTCAGTTTTCCCCAAATTTCCATTCCCTCCCCCCTACAAGGGAAAAAATGAGGGTTTTTCCCATGGCCTCAAAATTTCCAGAAATTTTACAGCTGTGGGTGAAAGCCAACATGGTACAAGCAGAACCACCCATGCAATAGGATTTTTCCCCTTCCCATCCCTGTGGAGCGGATTTTGAAGGTGTGCAGAAGGCTGCAGGGTGGAATTGTGCTCTCCTAGTTCCACTGATAGAAGCAGTTCCATCAGTACAGAAACATAATTGGATTTCACCCAGATTGTTCAGTACTGGAAAAAGTAGGGAATTTCCTTGTGCAAGTCAGACACCATTATGAGGTTATAGATCTGTTTTTCTACCAGGCTAGTCAAAGTGATTTTTCAGCACTTACATAATAGAATCAATTGACATAAAAGTTTATTATAAAATTAATAGGGAAAGAAACATTATAAAATCCTAAAATCCTAGGCTTTGTACAAATAAGCAGAATAAAGTGGTCTCTTGATGTAAAGAAGCAAAAAACCACAGTAAACTGATAGCAACTCTTCAACTATCTTTCCATCACTTCCCAAAGAATGTAGATAGGGACTTAGGTGGGCCTTTTTTGGAAGGGAATTCTGAAGCATTTGAGGCCACCAGCAAAAAGCCTTTGCTACATTCCTTCCTGTACTGTGTTCTCATGGCTATGAATGGAGGCAAAAGTGAGGCCTCAACACCCAATCTTTAAAAAATGAAAGGGAGCATACAGGAAGAGGCAACATTTAAGATGTCTCTTCTGTATTTTGCCACAGTATGCAAACTGTATATCTACTACCTATGTACTACCCAGTACATTGGTAGTATAGGCTCTTTGCCGTTAAATAACGTATAGTGAAATATTGTCTGAATTAACCTGCATAGCTCCTACTAATTTAAGAACGATGAATAAACTACAGTATATTAAGGAAAGTATCCAATGAGTGCTGTGCCCCTGCCAATTCTGTTATGCTTCTACCGATTCAGTTCTGCAAGCAGCTACTCCTGCCCATTCCGTTGCACAAGTGCTTCCTAGAGGAAGCCCTGAAATGAGTGGAAATGCTCATTTCTGGATTGGGACAGGTTGGAGGAGCTCCCTTATGCGAGCTTTGCTGACCTGCCTCATTCCAGAAATGGGCATTTCCACTCATTTCCAGTTGTGCTAAATTTAAATCACGCAAGCAAGGGGCACAATGGAATTGGTGGGGACACAGCCCCCCTGTTGGATACTGCCCATGATCTACAAAAACCAAAGTGCTCCTGGGCAAATTCATCTCCACTTTTTCGTTATTTGTATAGGAGCCATTGTTCCCAAAAAAACATAGGAGCAATTTTTTTTAGGGAAAACAGAGACAAAATATAATGCCAACTTGAATTAGGCCTTTGGGGGCAGTGGCTGCTATTTTTCAAAATGGCCACTTGAATGATAGTTGATTTTCAAATAAGTTATTGTGGAAACTACCAAATATGGAAGGAAAATAAAGTGGGCAATTAAGGATGTGTATGAGATTTGTCCGAAGCCTGAGCTGAATTGGGCCCCTTTGGAATGTTTCTGGTGCTTCCTGAGGCAAAGCAGACTTCGTTCTGAAGCAACCAGAACCAACGGTGGACTCCACATGAAGTGAAGTGAATATACGATTCAGGCTGCAGAAACGCAGTCTGTCTCCCAAAACAACTTTTTTATTTTTTTGTTTGTTTCTCTGTAAATGCTGATGAGGGGGAGGGGGGAGGGAGTGTGGCTGACTGACTGACAGGTCCACCATCTAATCTTAGGGCACGTTTTACCGGGGCAGAATCCAATGCTGCCCATCCACTAGCAGTGCTGAGTCTGGTCCACATGCAGCCAGCCGTGCCAATTCTGGTCAGCATGCAGCTCCTACCGCTCGTGGAACAACAATTTAGTGCTTCCAGAGGCAAGCCCTGAAACTAGCAGAAATGCTAGTTTCTGGTCAGCAGACCTCCCTTATGCAAGCTCCACCCGACCTGCCTTCTTCTGGAAATGAGCATTTCCTTTCATTTTGACTTGCCTCCAGAAGTACTAAATTGCTGTTCCACAAGCAGTAAGAGCTGTTTTTGGACCAGAATTTGTGACGCTGGGTACATGTGCAAGGGGAGTGCTGGATTCTTCCCGAGGAGTTTTCTCAATCATTGTGCATTGGGAGAGAGATTGTGAGTTACAAATCGTTTCTCCTGGTTTTTTTGTTTTGTAAAAAGTAAGTAGGAAGTCAGAGGTTCTGTTTGTTCATGACTTCAACATTCTTTTCTTTCCCCTTCTCAATTATTAAATTCACCCTTTTCTCATACATTTTTCCAGCAGTGAAAAATCTTTTCCAATCCCTTCACTATTTTTACAAAGCTTCAAACTTCAATCATCATTATTCCCAAGCTCCTGCACCTATCCTTCTGGAACTTTGCAGGCCTGTTGCCTGGGGACACATCTATAATCTCTGCCATTTTCATACAAATTTCCCAAAAATACACAGGGGGAGAGGAAGGGGAAGCAATTCTCTCTCTCTCTCTCTCTCTCTCTCTCTGACTTCCACATAAACTGCTGCACTTACTCTTCTGAAAAGTTGCAGTTTTCTTACTTAGCATCCTCTTTAAAATACTTAAAGAGTCATTTTCAGAATAATGGTTGACAAGAAACATAGGGGGATAAGTGCATCCTATTTTGGATACCATAAAAAATGTAAAGGCTGCTATTGCACAAAACTCCCTATACCTATTTTTCTCAAACTTGGAAGGCATCATTTCCAAGAACTATCAGTCTTTTAGTGCCTTCTAGAAAAATAACTTTTAGTGCCTTCTAGAACTTTTAGTTCCTCATAGAAAAAGTTTACTCAACTTTTCAAATGAAATCAACACCACCTTCACATGAGTATGGAAATTTTGTTTCATGAGTAACTCTTACAGGGACTGGAAGTCCCCAGATTAGATTCAAGCCCAAAAATCAACAGCAGAGGTGGGGGGGTTGCATCTGATTGGCCAGTATGGGAACAGAATGATGGAAGGGTTAGTTGTAGAGCTAAAGCAGAGGGAGGTCAAGGAATTCCTCTCCAAAGCAAAGGCTTTATGCTATGTAGAAAAAATACTGAAACCATTAAAAACAGTAGGGTGCTATTTTTCCTATTACATATTCTGGCTAATGTTAACTACAATTATCTTTTAAAAAATCTAGGTATCAAATGTTTTAATCACAAATATGCACAGTGTAAAAAAGGCACTGTGGCCCAGAATGTCTTTAAAGAATAAAAAAAGTGAAAAACAGCAGTGTCTTTATGTTGTGCACAAAATGGATTTATGCTCTGTAAAATAGAACCCTTAGGGCTTGCTTTGCAAATTAATAGTGATATGAATCACTCTCTGTTACTAAATATAAATGTGAAGAGAACATGGGGATATTAGCTGCCTGTCCATGCATATAAAGTTAATGATTCTTAGAATGCGCTGACTGCAATGCAAATGTTTAGGATCCAGTTGAAAAAAAGATGGAAGTAACAAGCAGTGATTTTTATGCAGTACTAACTGTCACTTCTCTCCCATGGGGTCTACATGCATTTACAGTGAGGTTTTTTATTCTCTTTTGCATGCCACTTGTGCTCAGGCACAGAGCTTCATGTAAATCACATGAGGTAGACTTAGGCCTTGTCTATATATGCAGCAGAAGAGGTAGGGAATGGACATCAGACTGACAGTGGAAGATCACATCTCCAACCTGAAGTCTACATTGTACACACAGTCTCAGGATCTGCCCATTTTGCAGACTGAAGGGCAAAGATACCAGCATTCTTTATTAGACTAATTAAAAAAAAAAACTTGATCAGGTGTTATATTCTTAAGCAACTGAGTAAATTTGTGGTGATTGCACAATATAGTACTGTATGTGTTATCTTCACTAAAATGAAATATTTTAAACAAAACAAAATATATTATAACTTAAGCTACAAGAATTGTGATATATATATATATATATATATATGAATGAGAAAACGCAAATGCAAACTGATTAACTTTGTGTTGGTTTGGTTAAGTTACTGAGTAACTTTAAGCAGATAGGAAAAACAGGTAGAAGAAACCTGAATTCCATCTAAAATTCCTCATTATTAAAATGTTGAATTGCAGTTCATAAAAGACCAATTAGCCATTTTTCCAGCCAGAGAGATTTATTTATTGGACAGGAGAACAAATGTTTTGGAGCTAGGGAAGTACGAACATGTTAAGTTTCATTTTTCTCATTTTCCCAAAGTTAAGTTCTTTCCTTTCTGCTTCTGCATCAGTTTGTGATTTTTTTTAAGGCTGCATGAAAATTCATACATAATTTCATGTGGATTTCTCAAAAAATATGCATTTTCTAAGCAATTTTCAAATCATAGGGCTAGTTTCAGAAAGTTGCATTGGCTGACTGTATGTCATTCCCCTGGTGTTTGTGCTGTGATGAGCCACAGGGTATCTTGTAACAATGCTGTTTAACTTCTATATGAAACCAGTGGTGGCAGTCATTAGGAGATTCGAGACACAATGTCATAAGTATGCTGATGACACCCAGTTCTATTCTCTGTGACATCTGAGGCTGTGCAAGTCCTGGATCAGTGCCTGGAAGCAGCAGTGGGCTGAATGAGGGCCAATAAGCTGAGGCTGAAGCCTGACAAGATGGAAGCTCTCTGAGTGGGCAGTTTATCTGTTCTGGTTGGGGTTGTACTCTCCTTGAAGGATCAGGTTCATATCTTGGGGGTACCTCTTGAACCATCTCTGGCACTGGAACCTCAGGTCGACTCAGTGACTAGGACTGCCTTTTACCAGCTTTGGTTGGTACACCAGCTTTGGTTGGTACACCAGCTATGATGATTCCTGGAGAGGAATAGTTTGGCTACAGTGATCCATGCACTGGTAACCACAACAATGGATTACTCCAATGCACTTTATGTGGGACTCCCATTGAGACTGGTCCAGAAACTGCAGCTAGTGCAGAAATCTGCAGCTAGGTTGCTGAGTGAAAAAGCCACTGAACTGAACTTTGATGTCTATACCTAAATGTTAGCTTATGTTGTTGTTGTTGTTGTTCAGTCATAGTTGTGTCCGACTCTTCGTGGCCCCATGGACCATAGCACGCCAGGCCTTCCTGTCCTCCGCTCTCTCCTGGGTTGTGCTCAAGTCCATATTCATTGCATCAGTGATGCTATCTAGCCATCTCATCCTCTGCCGTCCCCTTCTCCTTTTGCCTTCAATCTTTCCCAGCATCAGGGTCTTTTCCAGGGAGTTTTCTCTTCGCATTAGGTGGGTTAGCTTATGAGCTGGACTTAGACCTAAAATGGAGCCTATAGTAAGCTTGAATTGAAAGCTATGCCTACCCTTTTTGCTTAAAAGACGACCTTTCTAGAAGCTTTGTTGTTGTTCAGTCGTTCAGTTGTGTCCGACTCTTCGTGACCCCATGGACCATAGCACACCAGGCCTTCCTGTCCTCCGCTCTCTCCCGGAGTGTGCTCAAGTCCATATTCATTGCATCGGTGATGCTATCTAGCCATCTCATCCTCTGCTGTTCCCTTCTCCTTTTGCCTTCAGTCTTTCCCAGCATTAGGGTCTTTTCCAGGGAGTTTTCTCTTCGCATTAGGTGGCCAAAATATTTGAGCTTCAGCTTCAGTATCTGTCCTTCCAATGAGCAGTCAGGGTTGATAGATCTTTCTAAACTTGGGTTTAATCTAATCATTCAGACTCCTGCTGCAAAACTGAAACTGTTTTTTCTTCCAGCTCACTCACATAGCTTGCTTGTGCTGCACCTTCTGGCTTGCCTCTTAAAACGGCAGAACACAACAGTAAGAACCAGAAACAGTTGGCTGGTGAGAGCATGATGCATGAGCTATACAACATGTTGACGGGAAATGCACATTAGAAGGGGAAGGTCAGGTAAAGCTTGTTCCCTCCATAATGCCCAGGTGATTACTCCTGTAGCTATTCTATTTGCATGCCATAGATGCATATTGCTTTTGAAAAGCTATGTCTCCAATGAAATTATAAATATATAATATATCTACTTTGTTTGCACATGATAGCTATATATATTAGTCAGACTAGACAACACGTTTGAGATCTGTGATCAGCTCTCTAATTTCTTTAAAAAGCAGCTGTGGGAGGGAGAGTTAGATCAGGATTGTGACACTGGAGGAGGAGGAGGAGGGCTATCTTCCTTCTTCCCCATGCTCTGTTACTGATCCAACTCCTAACCCCAACACGCTGCTGTTTGCTCAGTTAGAAAATGTATTTATTTATTATGTTTTTAATCCACCCAATTACCCACTTCTCTTGGCAGAATTTAAAACCTATTGCTGCACATATATTTTCTCTAATAGGGCAAATAGCTTTCAGGGGCAATTTAAATTAGAAATATAGAACAGGACAGCTGTTTAACACACACACACACACACACCAATCTAAAGGACAAATGACAAGTTACATTAACTACGTAATGTGCAGCTCCCTTTCTGGTGCGTGTCTGTGTGTGTGTGTGTTTTACTCTAAAGTCAGCACAGGGTCCCAATCCAGATTGGGACTGCAGCAGCGTGGCAGCAGGAGAGGTTCCATCCTTCCCCAGCTGCAACTCCCCCAATCAGTTCTCCCACATGGGAGTTATTTATACTAAAAACAAAAACCAACAATATTGGCACCAGTGGGGGCTTTTTTACTCTTGGTAACTGCTGCACAGAGGGGAGGAGGTGATTTGGGAAGGTTGTATCTGGAAGGACAGGATTAAACCTCCCCTTCCTGTTCACTGTGGTCCTAAACTGGATCCAGTTCCCATGCTTGTTTTCCAGTAAGCAAAAGCAGAAAGGGAACTTCACACTATATAGTTAGCATAATATGTAGATTAATTAGTGATCCCAAACTATTTGAAGTGTCCTCAGCTCACCAAGCATGAGGAGCCCAAGTGATGAAGATTCTCTGCCCCATTGACAAAGTGTTAAGGTAAAAAGGTCGACCATGGTATCCTTCTGGATAGGTTGTCTGGGTTGGGAGTAGGAGGCACTGCACTACAGTGGTTCCGCTCCTACTTGGATGGCCGATTCCAGAAGGTGGTGCTGGGGGATTATTGCTCTGTGCCATGGCAATTGTGCCATGGGGTTCCACAGGGCTCTGTTTTATCCCCCATGCTGTTTAACATCTACATGAAACCGCTGGGGGAGGTTATCCGGAGGTGTGGGCTGAGGTGCCATCAATATGCAGATGACACCCAGCTCTACCTCTCTTTCTCATCAAAACCAGGTGAGGCAGTGGGTGTTCTGAATCAGTGCCTGGGCACGGTAATGGACTGGATGAGGGCCAATAAACTGAAACTCAATCCAGACAAGACGGAGGTACTGTTAGTGGGTGGTTTGTCTGCCCGGCTAGGTGATATTCAACCTGTTCTGGAGGGGGTTGCACTCCCCCTAAAGGATCAGGTTCATAGTTTGGGGGTGCTCTTGGATCCAGAACTGTCACTTGAGGCACAGGTGAACTCAGTGGCACGGAGCACTTTTTATCAGCTTAGGCTGGTATACCAACTACGCCCTTATCTGGACAGAGATAGCCTAGCTACAGTGATCCATGCTCTGATAACTTCTCGTCTGGATTACTGCAATGTGTTATATGTGGGGCTGCCTTCGAAAACAGTCCGGAAACTTCAGCTGGTCCAAAATAGGGCAGCAAGATTGTTAACAGGGACTGGCCTGCGAGCTCATATTTCGCCAGTACTTTTGCAGCTGCACTGGCTGCCAGTCCATTTCCGGGCCCGATTCAAAGTGCTGGTGTTAACATTTAAAGCCCTTAACGGCTTGGGGCCAGGTTACCTGAAGGATCGCCTCCTCCCATATGTGCCTGCCCGGACCTTAAGATCATCATCAGCGGCCCTTCTCCGTGAGCCCCTGCCAAAGGAAGTGAGGCGGGTGGCTACTAGGAGGAGGGCTTTTTCTGTTGTGGCACCCCGGCTCTGGAATGAGCTCCCTAGTGAGGGTCGCCTGGCACCTACATTGTACTCCTTTCGGCACCAGGTGAAGACCTTTTTATTTTCCCAGGCATTTTAGCATTTTAGCTTTCTAAATTTTTATCTTTGCTGTTTTAAATCTGTATTTTAAACTCCTGCACTGCTGCTAGGTTTTATTGTGGTTGTATTGTTATACTGTGGTTTTAATGTTCTATATATTTTAAATTGTTTTATTGTGTGTTGTTTGGTTTTAATTTTTGTGAACCGCCCAGAGAGCTTCGGCTATTGGGCGGTATAGAAATAAATAAATAAATAAATAAAATAAAGGAATCTTTTAGCACACAAGTGAGTTAAGCACATGTGTGAATTTAGCAATAGGGTGAGAAGGCCAGGGCAGGACGCCAGGGCAATCACTTCTTGCTTTCTCCAAGTCAATGACTATGAATAAATAACCACAAATAAATAACTATAAATACATTCTCTGTCTTCTCCTAGTAAATTAGTTTTACAGGTAAACAAACCCAATCATACTAAAGGACAGTAGGGGTGTGGGGGCCATCCAGTGTATTGCACAGAGTGTTACATGTACAAACATTGGTTCTAGCTAAATTGGTTGAAAGCATTATTACAGATAAAATTAGTATGCATATAGAAGGACAAGCTCTGCTGAAAAAGAATCAACATGGCTCCAGCAAAGGTAAATCCTTTCTCTTTAACCTTTTATAGTTATTTTACAGTGTCAAATAAACATGTGGACAAGGTTATCTGGTAGACATGGTTTACTTGGACTTTCAAAAGGCTTTTGACAAAGGCCCTCACCAAAGGTTCCTGAACAAACTTAGCAGTCATGGAATAAGAGGAAAGATTGTTTTATGATTCAGTAACTGGTTAAAGAACAGAAAGCAGGGAGTAGGGATAAATGGTACATTCTCCCAATGGAAGGATGTAAATAGTGAGGTCCCACAGGGAAATGTGTTGGGACCAATGCTTTTCAACTTGTTCATAATTGATCTGGAATTAAAAGTGAGCAGTGAGGTGGCCAAGTTTGCTGATGACATCAAATTATTTTAGATGGTTAAAATAAAAAGGGATTGTGAAGGACACCAAATGGATGTCTCCAAACTGGGAGAATGGGAATCAAAATGACAAATGTGGTTCAATATAAGCAAGAGTGAAGTGATGCACATTGGGGCAAAAAATCCCAACACATAGAAGCTGAGCTAGAAGTGACTGAGCATGAAAGAGATCTTGGGCTTGTGGTGGACAGCTCAATAAAAATATTAGCTAAGTGTGTGACTGCTGTGAAAAAGGTACATTCCATGTAACACTTCATTAGGAAAGGAATTGAAAATAAAACTGTCAGTATCATACCCCCTTAAACAAATCTATGGTTCAACCACATTTAGAACACTGTGTACAATTCTGGACACCACACCTAAAAAACAGAATTATAGAGTTGGGAAAAGTGCAGAAAAAAGCAACTAAAATTACCAAGGGGCTGGAGCAACTCCCCTATGAGGAAAGGTTACAACATCTAGGACTGTTTAGCTTAGAAAGCCAAGTGAGGGAAAACATGATAAAGACATACAAAATTATGCATGGTGTAGAGAAAATAGATAGACCTCTCTCTCTCTCTCTCTCTCTCATAATACTAGAACCCATGGTTATCTGATAAAGCTGATAGGTTGGAGATTCAAGACAGATAAAAAGAAGTACATCTCTACACAGCACATAGTTAAACTGTGGAGGTTGATATTACAACATTGATGGCCACCAATTTGGATGGCCTTAGCGATGTACGAAAGTCACTTGCGTGTTTGCGGAATTGATTCGCGGTGGGGGGGAGGCACTCCGTCCATCCCCCCGGAATCCTCAACAGGGGGGGAGGTGAGCCAGTCCCCCCCCCCGAATCCTGCCCGGCCGGCTGCGCTCCACGGCAGCTCCGTGGAGCAGCCAACCAGGCCCGTCCGCAGCCAGAGTTCCGGCCGCGTACGGGCTGCTGCGGATGCAAATGGCGGCCACTGCAACGGCTGCCATTTGCATCCAGCCAGGCTGCCATGATAGGCTATGTAAGTATTTACGTAGCCTATCACGACTGGGCAAAAAACCCAACAGCATACGTAATGGCAGCAGCTACGGCGACCACCATTTTCATTCCCTATTTTTCGCCGTTTTAGCCTACGTACATATTTACATAGCCTATCACAGCAAAAAAAAGGGGGACGCAAATAGCGTAGTGGGCGCTATTTGCATTCCTTTTTTTTCGCCGTAATAGCTTACATAAATATTTACGTAGGCTAAAATGGCAAAAAAAAGGGAACGCAAATAGCGCCCACTACGCCATTTGCATTCCCCTTTCTTTCACGGTAATAGCCTACGTAAATATTTACATAGCCTAAAATGGCGAAAATTAGGGAACGCAAATGGCGGCCGCCATAGCCGCTGCCATTTGCGTACGCCATTTTAAATGTTTTTTTGCTTGGCTTGCCGTGATGGGCTACGTAAATGCTTACGTAGCCTATCACGGCAAAGACCAGGATGGAAATGGCGGCCGTGGCAGCCGGTCGAAAGACTAGCCACCGGAGCCACCACCAGAGCCGCTGCCATCCGGAACATCCGCCCCAGGTAAGCCTCGTCCCGGGAGGAATCTGCGGGGGGGCGCAGGGGGTGGTAGGCCATTCCACCACAGATTTCGGGGAGCCAAATGCCAGTGCATTTGACCTCACTGAAATCCATGGCAGAATTCTCCACCATCCCTAGATGGCCTTGAAAAGGGATTGGACAAATCCGTGGATGACAAGGCTATCAATGGCTACTAGTCCTGATTAGGGATGTCAGACAATTCCACGACAGATCTCAGTGAGGCTGAATGCCAGTGCATTCAGCCCCCCAAAATCCATCGCGAAACGAAGCCCCTGCCTCCACAACCCACGAAAGGCACGCGGGACGAAGTCCCTGCCATTCCCAACCCACAAAAGGCGCATGAAACAGAGCAGTTACCTGCTCCCGTCTGCGCTGCTTTGCGAATGGTGGCCGTCCTGCGGCCGCCATTCGCTTTGTCTTCATAGCCGTGATAGGCTACGTAAATACTTACGTAGCCTACCATGGCTAACACAGGGACGCCATTTGCATCCCTGCGGAGGCCATGATAGGCTATGTAAGTATTTACGTAGCCTATCACGGCAGGGGGGAAAAAACCCAGCGTATGCAAATGGCGGCAGCTACCGCCATTTGCGTACACTGAGGATTTCCCCCCTGCCGTGATAGGCTACGTAAATATTTATGTAGCCTATCACGGCTCAATACAGGGACGCAAATGGCGGCGGCTACGACAGCCGCCATTTGCATCCCTATAGGGCTGCCCAGTGGGTGGATGTCTGGCTGCGGGTGGCCGGAGCCGGCCAGCGGCTCTGCAGCTTGGCTGCGGAGCGGAGCCAGCTGAGCAGGATTCCGGGGGGAAAGACCGGATCACCTCCCCCTCCCATCAAGGATCCCGGGGGGAAGGACGGAGCACCTCCCCCCCACCGCAGATTGCCCGACGCGGAGCCAGGTAGGTGTTTCGTACATCCCTAGTCCTGATGCTATATGCTACCAACAGTATTGAAGGCAGTACGGCTACGTAGGGATGCACGAAAGTCACTTACCTGGTCTCGCAGCTTGCTTGGCGGTGGGGAGGAGGCGCTTTGCTGCTCCCCCCGAAGTTCAGGCCGGGGGAGGGAGGCTTCCCTCCTCGCCCGGCCGAAATTCAGGCCGGGGGGGAGGCTTCCCGCCTCGCCCGGCCGAAATTCAGGCCGGGGAGAAGCGCCCCGTCTCCCCGGCCGCGAACTTCAAAAGAAAAAAAAACAACGCCCCTGTGATAGGCTACGTAACGATTAATGTAGCCTATCATGGCTAGATCTGCAAAGTCAGCCGTGATAGGCTACGTTAATCGTCACGTAGCCTATCATGGGTGACTTTGAAAAAAAAAAAAAAGCATGTACGCAAATGGCGGCCCCCATAGGGAGCCGCCATTCGCGTTCCTTATTTGGTCCCTGTAGTCTACGTAAAGATTTACGTAGACTACAGGGACCAAATAAGGGACGCGAATGGCGGCTCCCTATGGGGGCCGCCATTAGCCGTACGTGCTTTTTTTTTTTTTTTCCAAAGTCACCTGTCATAGGGTAGATGACGATTAACGTAGCTGATCACGGCTGACTTTGCAAATCTAGCCGTGATAGGCTACGTTAATCGTTACGTAGCCTATCACAGGGGCATTTTTTTTTTTTTTACTTTTCTTGTAATGGCGGCGGCGGCAGCCGGTCGAAAGACCGGCTGCCGCCCCTTCCCCTGACGAAGACCTGCCGAACCGCCACCGGGACCCGCCGCTGGGAGGGACATTCATGAAAGGTAAGTCCCATCCCGGGGGGGGCGGGGGGCAGGGGGGCGCGGAGAATTTCTCCCCGAACAACCTTCGGAGGACCGAATGCATTGGCACTCGGCTCCCCGAAGTTTAGGGGAGAAATTCTCCCCCATCCCTACGTACACCAGTTGCTAGAGAACATGGGTGGAAGGGTGCTGTTTCTCTAGGGATATACGAAAGTCACTTACCTTTTCACAGATTCTGTTCATGGGGGTGGTGTTCCGTTCCTTCCCCCAAGAATCCTCGATGGCGGGGAGGCGATCCGGTCTTCCCCCCGGAATCCTCGACGGCCGGCTGTGCTCCGCAGCAGCTAGGCGGAGCAGCCAGCCAGGCCAGGGCCGTCCGCAGCCGGATTTCCGGCCGCCGAGGGCTGTGGGTAGAAACAAAAATGCATACGCAAATGGTGGCGGCTATGGCCGCCGCCATTTGCATTCCTTATTTTTCACCGTCTTAGTCTACGTAAATATTTACATAGACTAAGACGAAGAAAAGAAGGGGGAACGCAAATAGCGTACTGGGCTCTATTTGCGTTCCCCTTTCTTGTCTTCATCTTAGTCTACGTAAATATTTATGTTGACTAAGACAGCAAAAAATAAGGAACGCAAATGGCAGTGGCATTTGTTTTTGTTTTTGTTTTTAACCCAGCCGTAATAGGCTACTGATGTAAAAAATATAAAAAAAGACAAGACTGCAAATGGCGGCGGCGGCGGCTGGTCAGAAGACCAGCCGAAGCCGCCACTGGAGCTGCCGCCGTCCGGGACATCCACCCCAGGTAAGTCTCATCCCGGGGGGGATCCGCGGGGGGCGGGGGTGTGGCAGGCCGTTCCGCCATGGATTTCAGGGGGCCGAATGCACTGGCATTCGGCCTTAGTGAGATCCATGGCGGAATTCTCTGACATCCCTGTGTTTCAGTCATGCCTGTGGGTTTCATGTGGGCAGCTGGTTGGCCACTGTGTGAACAGAATGTTAAACTAGATGGACCTTTGGTCTGATCCAGCATGGCTCTTCTTGCATTCTTATGTTCTTAATTTGGGCTCCTTTCTCATAGCGATTTTAAAGATAAATTAAGAGATGGAACATCCAGACACAGATCTCCATCTTGTCTAGCTTGGTATGTAATGGGGTTCTAGCTTGGTATGTAAAGTACACTTCATAGCCGTACGCTATCTCAGGTTATTTTTCCACCTCATCGCTATTGGATAAATGCAGCTATAACACAAAGTGCCCATTCTCCTCAGTCTAGGTTATTTGTGTGTAAGTGGCTTATGAATTTTGGAAAAAAAAACAGAGCACAATCCAATGCATGTTTAGGCAGGAAAAAAAGCCCTACAACTTGTAGGACCTTTTCAGTCTAAACATGCATAGGATTGTGTCCTTAGTTTATTTGCTATTAATGAACTCTCCAACTCTTCTTTGTTTAAAAAATGAATTGTAAAAAATAGCCAAGGCCAATCCTACCATTGGCCAAGGTTAAGTGGTCGCCTCAGGTGACAGTTTCTAGGAGACAGCAACAAAGTGTTGGAGGAGAGGGGCGTGTGCCACAGGCCTGCCCTGCACCCCTATCCTATCCTGTTGCCTTCAGATGCAATGGAGGATGCTGTCCTGTGACTTTTGTACATGGAATGGGAGGTGGTGGTATCTTATTCTTCACCTCAAGCAGCAAAAGGTCTTTGGCCAGTCCTGACAGTAGCCCTCCATTTGAACTATAAATTACCTATTTGTTTTTCTGTAACTTTCATTAGTGAGGATGAAGAAAGCAGTTCAAAGTTAGCCCCTTGAGTGGAAAAATAGTTTTGCAGCCATCTGCTATACCTAGGTATTGTAGCAGTACTGTATGGAGAATAATCTATAATTTGCTTTTAACCAGTTATGGCCTGTATTGCATATAAAATACAAACATGTGTCAAATTTTTCAAGGACAAGCTGCCAATGTGAACTAGTGTTAAATAATGTAAAGGAATACATATTAATGCTAGCGTGGATTTAAAAAGATAACAAAGCCATCAGATTGAGTGGATCAAGATGATATGCTATAATAGGATGATACCAGAGCACAGCAAGGAAGCTTTTATTTACACTATCAAAGGGTGTTATGTTTCTTGCCTTATGTAAGGTTATTTTAGCTGCCTTTTTTAAAGTGGATACTAAACAGTAATTTAAAATACGCAAGTTTAGGGCTTTTGAGTAGCAGGAGGAAACTTCAAACTTCAGCAAAGCTTTTAAAAAAGTAGCTTTCATGATCAGTATTCCTGATTAGAGCTCTTGTATCATCCCCTTATACTTGCAATGCTTTGCACCAAAGAGCTGAGTTTTCTGGCTTAATAAGATTGTTTCTGGAAGGGTTTTTTCTCTCTCCTTCTGGCAACTTTGATTCTAAGAATTCAGACTGCAAAGATATACATTAATTAAAGTTGTCTTGTCTGGCTCTGTAGCCTCAGACCAAACTCTCTCGGGATCTGACTTGAGACATTACTTTAGCATTCCTGGCAAAAAATCATGTTAGACCATGTAGGGACTCCCCCCTCCCCCATTCATTAAAAAAATCCAACCTCCACTTATTAAAGAAAATAGTTGCATACCCCCTTCATGGATCACTGCCTTGTTGTGGCGAAGGGGCTTGCGTAACTCAGTGAAGCCATAAGCTATGCCATGCAGGGCCACCCAAGACGGACAGGTCATGGCAGAGAGTTCTGACAAAATGT
Source organism: Heloderma suspectum (assembly GCF_057233095.1). NCBI lineage: Eukaryota > Metazoa > Chordata > Lepidosauria > Squamata > Helodermatidae > Heloderma > Heloderma suspectum. The sequence continues at coordinate 293,685,961 of NC_139459.1, read as the reverse complement.
GGTCCACTGGAGAAGGAAATGGCAACCCACTCCAGTATTCTTGCCAAGAAAACCCCATGGAACGTATCACAAGGCTAAAAGATATGACGCCGGAAGATGAGCCCCTCAGGTCGGAAGGTGTCCAATATGCTACTGGGGAAGAGCAGAGGGTATTTCCAAGTAGTGCCAGAAAGAGTGAAGTGGCTGGGCCAAACCCGAAAGGACACTCAGCTGTGGATGTGTCTGGTGGTGAAAAGAAAATCCGATGCTGTTAAGAACAATATTGTTTAGGAACCTGGAATGTCAGATCAATGAATCAAGGTAAGCTGGAGGTGGTCAAACATGAGATGGCAAGATTGAACATCGACATCTTGGGAATCAGCGAACTAAAATGGACAGGCATGGGCGAATTTAATTCAGGTGACCATCATATCTACTATTGTGGGCAAGAATCCCTTAGAAGAAATGGAGTAGCACTCATAGTCAACAAAAGGGTGGGAAAAGCAGTACTGGGGTACAATCTTAAAAATGATAGAATGATCTCAGTACGAATCCAAGGCAAACCATTCAACATCACAGTAATTCAAGTCTATGCCCCAACCACTGAGGCCGAAGAAGCTGAGGTTGATCGGTTCTATGAAGACCTACAACACCTTCTAGAACTAACACCAAAAAAAGATGTCCTCTTCCTCATAGGGGATTGGAATGCTAAAGTAGGAAGTCAAGAAATCACCGGGATAACAGGCAGGCATGGCCTTGGTGTACAAAATGAAGCAGGACAAAAGCTAATAGAGTTTTGCCAAGAGAACATGCTGATCATAGCAAACACTCTTTTCCAACAGCACAAGAGGCGACTCTACACATGGACATCACCAGATGGTCAATATCGAAATCAGAGTGATTATGTCCTTTGCAGCCAAAGATGGAGAAGTTCCATACAGTCAGTAAAAACAAGACCTGGAGCTGACTGTGGCTCAGATCATGAGCTGCTTCTTGCAAAATTTCGGCTTAAATTAGGGATGGCGGAGAATTTCTCCCCGAAACTTCGGGGGGCCGAGCGCCAACGTGTTCGGCCCCCCGAACAAGTTTCGGGGAGAAATCCTCCGCCCCCCCGCCCCCCCCGACGGGACTTACCTTCCCTGAATGTCCCTCCCGGCGGCGGGTCCGGCTGGCGGTTCGTCCGGTGTTAGAGCGGGGCGGGAGCGGCAGCCGGTCTTTCGACCGGCTGCCGCCCCCGCCATTGCAATGAAAGAAAAAAAAAAAACACACGTCCCCTGATAGGCTACGTGACGATTCACGTAGCCTGTCACGGCAAGATTTGCAAAGTCAGCCGTGATAGGCTACGTGAATTGTCACGTAGCCTATCACGGGTGACTTTAAAAAAAAAAAAAAAGTGTGTACGGATAATGGCGGCCCCCATAGGGAGCCGCCATTCCCCTTCCTTATTTGGTCGCTGTAGTCTACGTCAGTGTTTACATAGACTACGGCGAAAATAAGGGCAACGCTATTTGCATTGCCCTTATTTTCGCCGTAGTCTACGTAAACATTGACGTAGACTACAGCAACTAAATAAGGAACGCGAATGGCGGCTCCCTATGGGGGCCGCCATTCGCGTACGCGCTTTTTTTTTTTAAAGTCACCCGTGATAGGCTACGTGACGATTCACGTAGCCTATCACAGCTGACTTTGCAGATCTAGCCGTGATAGGCTACGTGAATCGTCACGTAGCCTATCAGGGGACGTGTGTTTTTTTTTTTTTTACTTTCGTGTTCGCGGCCGGGCGAGGCGGGAAGCCTCCTCCCCGGCCTGAATTTCGGCCGGGCGAGGCGGGAAGCCTCCCCCCCCGGCCTGAATTTCAGCCGGGCGAGGCGGGAAGCCTCCCCCCCCTGGCCTGAACTTTGCGAGGGGAGCACCGAAGCGCTCCCCCCCACCGCGAAAAAGCTGTGAGAAAGGGTAAGTGACTTTCGTTCACCCCTAGCTTAAATTGAAGAACGTCGGGAAAACCACTAAACCATTCAGGTATGACCTAAATCATATCCCTGATGAATATACAGTGGAGGTGAGGAATAGATTTCAGGGATTAGACCTGATAGACAGAGTGCCTGAGGAACTATGGACGGAGGTCCATAACATTGTTCAGGAGGGAGCAACTCAATCCATCCCAAAGAAAAAGAAATGCAAGAAAGCCAAGTGGCTGTCTGATGAGGCTTTACAAGTAGCTCACGAAAGAAGGGAAGCGAAAAGCAAGGGAGAAAGGGGAAGATATACCCAACTGAATGCAGAGTTCCAGAGAATAGCAAGGAGAGACAAGAAGGCCTTCTTAAATGAACAATGCAAAGAAATTGAGGAAAACAACAGAATGGGAAAGACTAGAGATCTCTTCAAGAAAATTGGAGATCTCAAGGGAACGTTTTGTGCAAAGACGGGCATGATAAAGGACAAAGAAGGCAGGGACCTAACAGAAGCAGATGAGATTAAGAAGAGGTGGCAAGAATACACAGAAGAACTATACAGGAAAGATCTGAATGTCCCTGATAGCCATGATAGTGCAGTCACTGAACTTGAGCCGGACATCCTAGAGAGTGAAGTCAAGTGGGCCTTAGGAAGCATTAGTAACAACAAAGCTAGCGGAGATGACAGTATTCCAGCCGAACTATTTAAAATCCTAAAAGATGATGCTGTTAAAGTGCTGCATTCAATATGCCAACAAATCTGGAACACTCAACAGTGGCCACAAGACTGGAAAAGGTCAGTTTACATTCCAGTTCCAAAGAAGGGCAACGCCAAAGAGTGTTCAAACTACCGCACAATTGCGCTCATTTCACATGCCAGCAAGGTGATGCTCAAAATCCTACAAGCTAGGCTTCAGCAGTATGCGAACCGAGAACTACCGGAAGTACAAGCTGGGTTTCGAAGAGGCAGAGGAACTAGAGATCAAATCGCCAACATTCGCTGCATCATGAAGAAAGCAAGAGAATTCCAGAAAAACGTCTATTTCTGCTTCATTGACTACGCTAAAGCCTTTGATTGTGTGGATCACAACAAACTGTGGCAAATTCTTAAAGTGATGGGAGTACCAGACCACCTTACCTGTCTCCTGAGAAACCTGTACGAGGGTCAAGAAGCAAGAGTAAGAACCAGACATGGAACAACCGATTGGTTCAAAATTGGGAAAGGAGTACGACAAGGCTGCATATTGTCACCCTGCTTATTTAACTTATATGCAGAGTACATCATGAGAAATGCCGGGTTGGGTGAATCAGAGGTCGGAATTAAGATTGCTGGGAGAATTATCAACAACCTCTGATATGCAGACGATACCACCCTAATGGCAGAAAGCGAAGAGGATCTCAAGAGCCTCTTGTTGAGGGTGAAAGAGGAGAGTGCAAAAGCTGGTTTGAAACTCAACATTAAAAAAACGAAGATCATGGCATCTGGCCCCATCACTTCCTGGCATATAGAAGGGAAAGAAATGGAAGCAGTGACAGATTTTACTTTCTTGGGCTCCAAGATCACCGCAGACGGTGACTGTAGCCATGAAATTAAAAGACGCTTGCTCCTTGGGAGGAAAGCTATGGCCAACCTAGACAGCATAGTAAGAAGCAGAGACATCACCTTGCCGACAAAGGTCCGTCTAATCAAAGCTATGGTTTTCCCAGTAGTAATGTATGGCTGTGAGAGCTGGACTATAAGGAAGGCTGAGCGCCGAAGAATTGATGCTTTCGAACTGTGGTGCTGGAGAAGACTCTTACGAGTCCCCTGGACTGCAAGGAGGTCAAATCAGTCCATCCTAAAGGAAATCAACCCTGACTGCTCATTGGAAGGACAGATAATGAAGCTGAAGCTCCAATATTTTGGCCACCTAATGTGAAGAGAAAACTCCCTGGAAAAGACCCTGATGCTGGGAAAGACTGAAGGCAAAAGGAGAAGGGGACGGCAGAGGATGAGATGGCTAGATAGCATCACGGATGCAATGAATATGAACTTGAGCACGCTCTGGGAGAGTGCCCAGGACAGGAAGGCCTGGCGTGCTATGGTCCATGGGGTCACGAAGAGTCGGACACGACTGAACGACTGAACAACAACAACAACAAGTTGCATACCCCTCTTTAAGCAGTTATACTGGAAATGTGCATTCTGCAACACTTATGATTGTCCTTATATACAACAACATAAATAGGTGATAGAGAACCTGTGCCAAGGACATCTTGGGACAGGGGAGCAATGTTTGCCTCAATGGGCATATAATTTATTTACAGCTGTAATTGTGAACTAGCATTCAACTGTGATTGTGAATTGTTTCAGGTTAGAATAATTCAAGGTAGAAGGTTTGTACAAAGTGAATCTGCTTTGCCTGCCTCACACCTTCTACCATTGGGGGTGAGGATATGGGGCAGGCGAAGTCTCCATGGCTGAGCTGGGAGCTGGATGAGTGCTTCTCCAGTCTCCATCTCACTTCTGGACACTTCACTTGCATGGCGGCTTGGTGAAGCAGCTGGAGATGGAGCCAGGAGCTGGAGGAATGGCTTCGGGAAGCTGTCATGCAGGCAAAGCATCCAGGGACTGAACGGGAGGCTAGAGGAGTACTTCTCAATCTGCTGGTTCAGTCAGACAGCTTTGTCCGCATGGCAGTTTCAGCAAAAGCTCTTGTTCTGGGCTTATTGGATGCCACAACACCTTTTTGGTAAAGGCTTGTCAAATTTGGCTAAGTGTTGGAGGTGTAATGTAGTCAGTGCTTCTTTTATTCATATGTTTTGGAAATACCCAATGGCCACCTCCTTTTGGGAAGAAGTTATTGTACGGATAAATTTTTATTTGGAAAGCTCTTTAATATTTAGTTATGTAAATGTCCTTTTAAATTACTTACCTGCTTCTTGGAATGTAACACATGGTCAGCATAAATGGATTTTTTGCTCCCTTTTAGTTGCTAAAAGACTGATACTACAATACTGGAAGGATAAAAGCTCACTGCCTATAAGGCAATGGACTGAAGACTTAACAACATTTGAAAGAGTGGTATATAGGTATAACTAGCAAATGGACTTTATATGCGGATGCTTTCACTGAAGTTTATGTGTAACCTCCCGCCCCCTTTTTCCCCTTCAAATACTGTAGTGTAAGAAACTGAGGATTTTGAACATGTTGTTGCATTTTTATTTTTATTTCATTCTTCTTTTTTAGGTTTTGTAATGTTTTTAGTTTGTTTTGTTTTGTAAAAATTCACAATAAAAGATTATTAAAAAAATAATAATAATAATGGCGGCTTCATGGAATGGCTTGGGAAAGCTGCCTACCCTTATTTCCTACTCAGTGTTCCATCCTATCACAGATCAGAAATAACAGTGGGAATTCCTCTGAGGGTGAGGCTTGGAACTCCCAACCCCTGGAGGAATCCAGGAATGCTCCAGTGGTCAGGATGGGCATTCTCCACAGGCCGGATTAAGGCCACAAGCTGGAGCTTGTCCTCCCCTGATGTATACTATGTTCATTCAATAAAGTTTGTGGCTTATTTATTCAGTGTCCTCTTGCTTCTTTCCTTCCCTTCTACAAAGTTCCACATTTCTGTCACCCATTCTGTCCCCGTGACGGTATTGCATAAGAAGCAACTGGTTCTTATGTGGGAAAATTTGATGTTTCTATTCTTCCCCACTCCCCCAGCTTTTTAGCTGGGAAAATTTGATGTTTCTATTCTTCCCCACTCCCCCAGCTTTTTTGCTGGGAAAAATTGATGTTTCTATTCTTCCCCACTCCCCCAGCTTTTTAGCTGGGAAAATTTGATGTTTCTATTCTTCCCCACTTTCCCAGCTTTTTAGTTGGGAAAATTTGATTTTTCTATTCTTCCCCACTCCCCCAGCTTTTTAGTTAACTAGATCAAAGGTTTTTTTTAAAAAGCTATTGAAAGGTTAGCAGTACAAACAGTAAAAAGTTGTTTAAATGTCTTTATAAAGCATCTTGTGAAAAGGCTACCCTATGCTCAGGAAGTCAGTGTTAAAAACAAAATGGTGTTTTTAGTAATGGTAATAGTGGCAGAGTGTATTCTACATTAATTTCTGCATTAAGAAGGAAGGAAACAAGATCTAAGAAAGTGGTTAAGCTATAAATATGCATCCACAAGGCATTTCAGAGACTGTTGGAGCATCAAGAACATGCCACTGAAATGGAAAGGAATCTAGAAGGCAAACAGCTGTACTTGGTAGTTTTGTTTTAAATCAAGATTCCTTGACTAATTACTTGATGTCAGTTATTCTTTACTGATCAAGCTTCAATGTGCCTTGAGGATTCTACAGTAATGCCATGTACACATGTAGCTTACTAAAATGTCCTGTTTAAAGCTTAACCTAAACTACTGCAATTAGTTGTTTGTAGTTGCATGTCTGTTTATTTTCCAACCATTTGAGAAACTGAGGGGCTCTTGCCTTGTAAGCTGACATAGAAATATTTAAAATAAATTAAATAAATTAAAAAATGGCAGGATCCAGAAATCCCCTTCCATGAGTGAAAGACACAGGACAGAGGGGATTTGATTTCCTCCTTAAATTCAGCTGCAGCCCCTGTGCCACATCCAATGCTATTCCAGAGGTGTTGCACTGAGAAGGATGAGGTGAGAATGCCCCATTGTCTGAAAAGAACTCTGCTTGCATTTCTCTGGATCCAAGCCCATGTTATCAATTTTTTCTTGGAAATATACTAATCTCTGAGCTATGTCTGACAGGCCTGCTAATAGATCTAACTTGCATAGAATACACTTAATTAGGATGATGCTTTGCATTTGTATCCAACTGGTTGGAATATTTATGTGTGAATAAATTAACCTGTGAATATGCAGCTCCCAATGCCATTTTTTAGTTTAAACTATGGTTTATTGTAACGAGCCAAAATCAAACTGTGGCTTCTGATCTTGGATTGTTTCAATAAATCATAGTTTAAATTAACAGTAGTTGGTTAGAAAGTCCTGAGACATTTTTGGAAGTAAAAATGTTTATTCCACCAAACATGAGATTAGGAGTAGTGTGTGTGTGTGTGTGTGTGTGTGTGTGTGGTTTTTAAAATTATTATAATTATTGCTAATTTTCATTTGTCAGATTCCTCAGTCGATTCCTACCTTGCTTATAGTTTTGTCAAAAAATAAATGTTCAACATCTTCATGTTTGGTGCTGTGCACAGGAAGCACTAAACTATCTTAGTTTATGAAATATGAAAAGACACTATTGTAAAAGGTCTGTATTCTCTGCAGATGTGAATTAGAGCAGATATTGAGAGGACTGTATGCCAATTCAGTATCTGCTTAGTATCTTGTTGTCACATCACTATTTCAATTTTAATTCAAAAGCCTTTGATACTGACTGTTGGTTAGCTCCAAAGGAGAAGAGAGATATACTGTGCCTTTCATTTACTGTGTCCATTCTGCCTTTTCCCCTTTATAACATCTGTAACTTTTTCTATACAACCTGGCTTATTTACTCTACATTGGGTATCACTGTTCTGAAAAGGATGTGGAAGTTCTCCAGGCTGGGGAGAATTTCCTTATTGCGAGAAAATACATTGTTTCATGTAGCTATTGTTTGAAAGAGTTCTGTCTGTCACTGTTGTACAGGAAAGTACATTTAGAATGTCAAATGAATTAAACATTAAAATGGAAGCCTGGCATAAGGTTTGAAGTTGCAAAACCCCGTTAGTGAGATTACATGCTGCTTAATTAAAGCCTCCATTAACATACAGCTGTTTCAGTTTAGACTATACTTTTTGTTGCCAGACAGTGTTCTCCGAATTGATGTACCAAAACCTATTCCATGAAGAAACAGGTAATACTCCAATGCACTTTTCATTCTGTTGTCATGAAGATTCACCGCCCCCCAGATTTTCATGGAATTGGCTTTGGTCTGTCAGGGACACACGAAGCAAGATAAGCTGAGTGTACCTTTAAAATCTGGTTTTCAGGGGTCACACAGCGCTTGAAAGGAACATACTTCTGGGCAGGGTGGGGGGAGTAGAACTGAACGTCATCAACTTGGCAGAGGCTGCTCAAACAATGAGAGAAGCCTATTTCCTGTCCCTATCCAGGCTCCCCTCTACTACTATGTTATTATGAATGGAGGGCAACTAATTCACAGTTCTGACCCTCCCCCCCCCACTACTACATTATCTCCCCCCTCCCTTTCCCCAGTGTGAGCACTTTTGCCTTGAGAAACCAAAATCTCCAATTCTGGAGTGCAGCATCTGAAGGCCCCACCCCAAGAGCAGCCCAGCCCCCCAGTTTCACTCCATTCCAGCACTCTGCCATGGTGTTATTGCTTCCACCACCACCCTTTCTCCCTTTCTCCTTCTCCCTGCTCACAGTGAGTAGCTCCTGTAAACCCAAAAGATCCTTACTGCCATAAAGTGGAGAAGGCACATTACATAAGAACAGAGAAATGACTTTACATCAGAGAAACTACATAACATCAAAGAAGCACAGCATCACAATAAGAATTTAAAAGAGCATCAGAGAAGCAAAAGAGCGCTTTAGGGTAAATTACTAAAGTTAGCCTTTAACCCTTTACTGCTTTAGCGAAATACCCTGGAGAAGCTGGAAGAGGTTTGTAGATGAGACCCATGGCTCTGAATGCATAGAGATATGTTAAAGTTTCACTGCAGGGGAGTGAGATCTCTTTCTTACTTCCAAGTAAACATGCACGGAAGGGGGGGATATGTTAAAGATTAAAAGCAGGTTAGTTAAGGCAACTACTGCTGTAATATGTGTGGGGGTCACTGCTGCGCTCCTGGGGATTTTTGTAATGGGGAAAAGTACTTCCATTGGGGAAATGAGGGGGAATGGGGTGCCCCACCCCCTTGACCACATCACTGCCAGGTCACAGAGGCATACCCAGGATTTAATGGGGGGGGCATGGCACACTGTGGCAAAACAATCAGAGAGCTGCTTTCAGTAAAAAAAAAAAAAGTCAGAGTAAAAAGGAGTTTCAGCAAATGCAGCTTTTCAAGAGGGAAGTGGCTGGTTGGCAGCAGACTGGTGATGACATCATCTGTCACAGACTGCTCTAACTTCACACCAAATCGCTTGTGAAGACAGCCCTTGTGAATATCCCCCCTCCCTGCCAGGATTGTATCTAATGGTGGCTTTGCACTAGTAGAAAACATTTCCACTCATGCAACATGGGACACCTGACCCCTTCTACAGCACTGGCTGTAGATTTGTCCAATATCTACCTACTTCAGGACAATTGTCCAATATCTACCTCTTCAGGACAATTGTATACACAATAACTAAGATTCAATCAAAATGGACAACTTAGGGAGCAATCCTAAGGCCGCTAGACAGCAGCTAGATGGCCATAGGATATTGTGTTATCCAGGAACCGACCTCAGAGCCCGCGCTCTGAGATCGGTTCCTGGAGAACTCACCTCCCCCTACTTCCACGCTGCTTCAGAGGCAGCGCGGAACAGCCCTATCCTCCACGCTCACAAGAGGAGTGCAGAGTAGCCAAAAAAGGGCATGGCTGGGGGGCGTTCTGGGGCGGAGAGGGTGGAAATGCCTGTACGACACATCCTATGTGTTGTACAGCAGCCTCCTCCCCCACTCCGTCCTCTCGTGGCTAGACAGCTGCAATCGGCTGTCTAGCGAAAAATGCAGGGCAGGAGAAACGCAGCAGGAATGATCCCCCCTGTGATTCTCCTGCTCTGCTTTGGATAGGCAGTCACCTCTGATTTCGGAGGCAGCCACCTATCTGGAAAGGATTGCGCCCTTAAGTACTTTTGGCACCATATACAACAGGTATAGTTTGTAAAGTCTGAAAAAGTTATTGCCTAATATAATAATTAGTCCCAGAATATCATACACTGATGCTGGAAGCAAACTAAAGTGCCCATTTATCAAAAATGGCTATCAATAATGGGGCACAGAAACTATGTCTAAATTAGTATATGTAGTAGGGCAGCACTGAACTGGCCACCATCAGCTTGCTACCCCAGCCTACAGCAGCATGCTGATGGGGTTGGTTCATTCTGAGTTGGGTCGTGCGGCCCAAGCCAGTTTGCTAGTTCAGGTGAGGCAGGAGTGTTTACCGTAGTGGTGGGCAAATTTGATAAAGGCTCCTTTTTTAAATTGTTAAAAAATGTTGTAATGCTGCTTCGTATGAGGACAAGGGGAGTATCCTGAAACAAGTATGAATTGTAATGAAATTATTTAATGAAATATTAGTTACAAAAGCACTGCAAGGTAAAACGTATCTTTGTTCAAAGTGTTAAATGAAAAGTAACAGAAGGAACTTTTCTGCTAATTGACTTTCTGTCACTGGACTAGATCCAGCCAAAGTTAAGCACTCTTAAAAACTTATTATTTCAGTTAGAAAGGTTGAGGCACCTATTGAAACATTTAAGTGCTTAATTTTGGCTATATTGTGGCCATTGTATCTTTCCCATATAAAAGTTTTTACAGCATATTGTTTTACTGTGCCATGGTTCTCTAACAGAGAGGTACCTCAGTTAGTCCAAGGGAATTGTTTCTAATTTAATTTTGGTGGCAGTATTAATAGTGTGTGTTGCAGTTATGTTTTATGGATATTGAATATGCAGAATAATTCAGTTATTGAAAGCTAAGGAAAACTATTATTGTTGTTGTTGTTGTTATTATTATTATTATTATTTACATTTCTATACCACCCAAAAGCCAAAGCTCTCTGGGCGGTTTACAAAGATTAAAAACATTAAAAAATATAGTATACAAAGATTAAAAACCATTTACATAAAAACACATGAACAGACAGTATACACAAAAGAAACATATTGAAAACAACTTCAAACAAACAATCTCAAAAACAAACAACCATAACCATAAGACATTCCAGGATCAATTAAAACTTATCATATGCTACCAAATGCCTGGGAGAAGAGAAAGGTCTTAACCTGGAGCTGAAAAGATAACAATGTTGGCGCCAGGCAGGTCTCATCGGGGATATCATTCCATAATTTGGGGGCCACCAGTGAGAAGGTCCTCTCCCTTGTTGCTGTCTTCTGAGCTTCCCTCAGTGTAGGCAGCTGGAGGAGGGCTGTACATGTTGAGCATAGTGTACAGGTAGGTGTACAGGTAGGTTTGTGTTGGGAAAGGCACTCCATCAGGTATTGTGGTTCCAAGCTGTGCAAGGCTTTACAGGTTAAAACCAGCACCTTGAATTGGGCTCAGAAACATACAGACAGCCAGTACAAGCAGGCCAGGTCTTATATGTTCGGACCTTCTGGTCCCCATTATTAATCTGCCCTCTGCATTTTGCATGAGCTGCAGCTTCTGAACCATCTTCAAAGGCAGCCCCACGTAGAGTGCATTGCAGTAATCTGACTTGGAGATTACCAGAACATAGACAGCTGAAGCCAGATTATCCCTGTCCAGATAGGGGCGTAGCTGGGCCACCAACTAAAGTTGGTAGAAGGCACTCTGTGCCACTGAGGCCACCTGAGTCTCAAGTAACAAAGATGGCTCAAGAAGAATCAACAATGTCACACTCCCTGTCTCTCTCCCGACATAGGTCATCATACAGGGTGACCAAGGCTGTTTCCATGCCAAAATCTGGCCTGAACCCCAACTGAAATGGATCTAGATAATCAGTCTCATCCAAGAGTGCCTGGAGCTGGTTGGCAACTACCCGCTCAAGATCCTTGTCCAGGAAAGGAACATTTGCCACTGGCCTAAAATTACTAAGATTTTCTGGGTCCAGGAGGGCTTCTTTAGGAGTGGTCTCACTACTGCCTCTTTGAGGTGGCCTGGGACCACTCCCTCTTGCAAGGAAACATTAATCATCTTCCTGGCCCAGCTAGCTGTTCCTTCCCTGCCAGTTTTTATCAGCCAAGAGGGGCAAGCATCCAGTAGAGAAGTGGTTGCACAAACCTGTTGAAGCACCTTGTCAAAGTCCTCAAGCTGTACCAACTGAAACTCAACCAGGAGAACAGGACAAGGCTGTGCTCTGGATACCTCACCAGCTTCACTTGCTATAACACTGGAGTCCAAGTCCCGGCAGATGCAAGAGTTTGTATCCTGGAAGTGCCTAGCAAATGCATTACAGAAAAAGAAATGCAAGAAAGCAAAGTGGCTGTCTGATGAGGCTGTACAAGTAGCTCACGAAAGAAGGGAAGCGAAAAGCAAGGGAGAAAGGGGAAGATATACCCAACTGAATGCAGAGTTCCAGAGAATAGCAAGGAGAGACAAGAAGGCCTCCTTAAATGAACAATGCAAAGAAATCGAGGAAAACAACAGAATGGGAAAGACTAGAGATCTCTTCAAGAAAATTGGAGATCTCAAGGGAACGTTTTGTGCAAAGACGGGCATGATAAAGGACAAAGAAGGCAGGGACCTAACAGAAGCAGATGAGATTAAGAAGAGGTGGCAAGAATACACAGAAGAACTAACTATACAGGAAAGATCTGAATGTCCCTGATAGCCATGAGAGTGCGGTCACTGAACTTGAGCCGGACATCCTAGAGAGTGAAGTCAAGTGGGCCTTAGGAAGCATTAGTAACAACAAAGCTAGCGGAGATGACAGTATTCCAGCCGAGCTATTTAAAATCCTAAAAGATGATGCTGTTAAAGTGCTGCATTCAATATGCCAACAAATCTGGAACACTCAACAGTGGCCACAAGACTGGAAAAGGTCAGTTTACATTCCAGTTCCAAAGAAGGGCAACGCCAAAGAGTGTTCAAACTACCGCACAATTGCGCTCATTTCACATGCCAGCAAGGTGATGCTCAAAATCCTACAAGCTAGGCTTCAGCAGTATGCGAACCGAGAACTACCGGAAGTACAAGCTGGGTTTCGAAGAGGCAGAGGAACTAGAGATCAAATCGCCAACATTCGCTGCATCATGAAGAAAGCAAGAGAATTCCAGAAAAACGTCTATTTCTGCTTCATTGACTACGCTAAAGCCTTTGATTGTGTGGATCACAACAAACTGTGGCAAATTCTTAAAGTGATGGGAGTACCAGACCACCTTACCTGTCTCCTGAGAAACCTGTACGAGGGTCAAGAAGCAAGAGTAAGAACCAGACATGGAACAACCGATTGGTTCAAAATTGGGAAAGGAGTACGACAAGGCTGCATATTGTCACCCTGCTTATTTAACTTATATGCAGAGTACATCATGAGAAATGCCGGGTTGGATGAATCAGAGGTCGGAATTAAGATTGCTGGGAGAATTATCAACAACCTCCGATATGCAGACGATACCACCCTAATGGCAGAAAGCGAAGAGGATCTCAAGAGCCTCTTGTTGAGGGTGAAAGAGGAGAGTGCAAAAGCTGGTGTGAAACTCAACATTAAAAAAACGAAGATCATGGCATCTGGCCCCATCACTTCCTGGCATATAGAAGGGGAAGAAATGGAAGCAGTGACAGATTTTACTTTCTTGGGCTCCAAGATCACCGCAGACGGTGACTGTAGCCATGAAATTAAAAGACGCTTGCTCCTTGGGAGGAAAGCTATGGCCAACCTAGACAGCATAGTAAGAAGCAGAGACATCACCTTGCCGACAAAGGTCCGTCTAATCAAAGCTATGGTTTTCCCAGTAGTAATGTATGGCTGTGAGAGCTGGACTATAAGGAAGGCTGAGCGTTGAAGAATTGATGCTTTCGAACTGTGGTGCTGGAGAAGACTCTTACGAGTCCCCTGGACTGCAAGGAGGTCAAATCAGTCCATCCTAAAGGAAATCAACCCTGAGTGCTTATTGGAAGGACAGATACTGAAGCTGAAGCTCCAATATTTTGGCCACCTAATGCGAAGAGAAAACTCCCTGGAAAAGACCCTGATGCTGGGAAAGACTGAAGGCAAAAGGAGAAGGGGACGGCAGAGGATGAGTTGGCTAGATAGCATCATGGATGCAATGAATATGAACTTGAGCACGCTCCGGGAGAGAGCGCAGGACAGGAAGGCCTGGCGTGCTATGGTCCATGGGGTCACGAAGAGTCGGACACGACTGAACAACTGAACAACAACAACAACAGAGGGATCTACAGTGTCCTTAGGGCCAGCATGTAATAGCCCCCAGACGTCTCTGAAAAGCTCTGCTGGGCAGCAGATAGAAGATTCAATAGAGGCAGAAAGATGATGTTTTTTTGCCGCCCTCACTGGCCCTGAATATACTTTACTGTAGGCAGATTGTTAAGTACATTGTTAAACAATAGTTTAAGCAAAAGTTTTAAACAGATTTGTTCCATGTGTTACCTCTGTCATCATCATCATCATGGCAATCACTCGGGACCGAGTAAGATTGTCTTCCAGAGGTAGAGTCTTAGCAGTGGGTCTGCAGGTGGCTGTAAAGGCCAGTTCTGGATCTACACAGCCTCCCACAGTGAGGACATAGGTTTCCAGGTGGAAGGCGGTCACGTTGAGGGTTTGCTTGACATGCCTTCTGCTGAGCTCGTTTCTCCCTTTTGCTCTGTACTTGTGTGTCTTCAAAGTCCATAGCACCTTTAATATAGGCTTACCTCCAGTTGGAATGCTCATGGGTTAGAGCTTCCCAGTTCTCAGTGCTTACGTTACATTTTTTAAAATTAGCTTTAAGAACATCTTTAAATCTCTTTTGCTGTCCACCAATATTCCGTTTTCCATTCATAAGTTGGGAATAGAGTAGCTGCTTTGGAAGACGATAATCAGGCATTCGAACAACATGGCCGATCCAGCGAAGTTGATGTTGGAGAATCATTGTTTCAACGCTGGTGGTCTTTGCTTCTTCCAGTACACTGATGTTAGTCTGTCTGTCTTCCCAAGTAATTTGCAGAATTTTTCGGAGGCAGCTTTGATGAAATCTTTCGAGAAGTTGGGAGTGGCGTTTATAGATGGTCCATGTTTCACATGCATACAGTAAGGTCAGTAGTACAATGGCTTTGTAAACAAGCATTTTGGTCTCCCTGCGAACGTCCTGATCCTCGAACACTCTACGCTTCATTTGGGAGAATGCTACAGTCACAGAGCTCAGGTGATGCTGAATTTCAGTGTCGATGTCAGCTTTTGTGGAGAGATGGCTGCCAAGATAGGAAAAGTGATTAACGTTTTCCAGCATCACACCGTTAAGCTGGACTGATGGCGCTACAGAGGGATTGGTTTGTGCTTGCTGGTAAAGCACTTTGGTTTTTTTAAATGTTAAGCGAGAGGCCGAGCTTTTCATATGCTTCTGTGAAAATGTTTAGGATAGTTTGGAGATTTTCCTCTGAGTGTGCACAGATTATGTTATCATCAGCATATTGAAGTTCTCTGACAGAGGTTGTAGTTACCTTACCTTTTGTTTTCAGCCTACTGAGATTAAAAAGTTTTCTATCTGTTCAATATATGATTTCTACACCAGTGGGAAGTTTCCCTTCAGCAAGGTGTAGAATCATAGCAATGAAGACAGCAAATAAGGTTGGAGCAATGACGCATCCCTGTTTAATGCCTGATCCCACTTTGAATGGATCACTTTGAAAGCCATTGTTATCCAAGATTGTTGTCGTCATGGAGGAGCCACAAGATGTTCACAAATTTATTAGGGCATCCAGTTTTCAGAAGGATGGTCTGGAAAGCAGTACGGTTTACCGTGTCGAAGGCCTTAGTCAGATCAATAAACGCCATGTACAGGGGTTGGTTTTGCTCCCTGCATTTTTCTTGGAGCTGTCATGAGGTGAAGATCATATCCATTGTCCCCCTGGAAGGACAGAAGCCATTTTGGGATTCAGGGAGGATGTCTTCTGAGATAGGTAGAGGGTGGTTTGCGAGGATCCTTGCCAGGATTTTGCCAGCCGTAGCTAGAAGGGAGATGCCTCGGTAGTTTCCACGATCTGTTCTATCACCCTTTTTAAAGAGAGTGATAATTATGGCAACCCTGAAGTCTACTGGGATCTCCTCCCTCATCCAGATCTTTTCGATGAGCTTGTGAAGCTGTTGTGTAGCTTCAGGCCCTCCTTCTTTAAACACTTCAACAGGGATCCCATCGGGTCCACTAGCTTTATTATTTTTCATTTGGTTAATGGCTTTACTCACTTGCTCCAAACTAGGGGATACTGCAAACTCATCTCTGATTTGTTTTTGTGGGATTTGCAAGAAAACATCATCAGCCACAATAGAGTTACGGTTAAGGAGGTTGTGATAATCCTGTTTCCAACACAGTGCAATAGACGCTTTGTCCTTTAGAAGTTTGGCACCATCTATTGAGCATAAGGGGTTTGCAGCATGGTTTGTTGGTCCGTAGATGGCCTCTGTGGCGTTAAAAAAGCCCCGTGCATCATGGGCATCTGCAAAATGCTGGATTTCTTGAGCTTTCTTTGTCCACCAGGTGTTCTTAAGTTCTCTAGTTCTTCTTTGGACTGTGCCTTTGCACTGGTGTAGATTTTTTTCTTAGTGGCACAGTTGATGTCTTTTTGCCATATTTGGAAGGCTTTCCTTTTCTTATCAATGATATATTCAATCTCCCTATCATTCTCATCAAACCAATCCTGATGTTTCTTAGTTTGGTATCCGATAGTTTTTTCACAGGCTGTGATAATGGGAGTCTTCAGTTTATTTTGGTGTTCCTCAACATTTTCAGGGGTTTCCATAGGTAGATGTTCCTTGAGAGTTGTTTGAAAGCGGGCTCGCTTAATAGGATCTTGAAGGGCTTGGGTGTTCATTTTGCACCTTGGTTTTCTTCCTTGGAGCCTACGTTGAGGGACAGTCTTAATGGCCATCGTGGAACGAATTAATCGGTGGTCTGTCCAGCAGTCGTCAGCACTCGTCATGGCTCTGGTGAGGAATTCATCGCAGCGATCTCTGGCATGTACAGAACCTCTGTACTGTATAGTCTTCAATATAAAACTGTTGGAAAGTCAAGCAAATTTTTTGGTGCAAGGATGTTGTGCTTTACTACAAGTTCTTATTCTACTGATTAGCATTATTTCTTAGAAATGTAACACATTTTGTCTTTACCGTGACAAAAATGCTGACATAAATCTGTTCTACTGTTGAACTGATGTCACCATATATTTTCCCCTATGAAGTATCTGAAATGCCAAATTATCTTATTCATTTCAATTTTTTTCTGTCTTCAACTTATTTCTCTATACACTTCCCCTATAAATTGGATGTTCTTTCCTAAGAGAATGTAAAACTCAGTTTTGCTTGTGGTTTTTCCTTAGTCCCAGTTTGTTTTTCTGTAGCTATGTTTAGGCTCTAAACACTGCATTTCCTGTTGTGTTATAGTTTTTATTCTTTTATAGTTACTTTCATGCTGTTCTGCATTATATATTATTAAAACAAACACAAAACAACCTAGAGATCAATAATATTTTATCCTACCTCCTCCATAATATATTCCACTCTCATAAAACTGCTTTTGATGTTAATATTCTTTGCATAGCCTGACCAGAATGGAGTCATATTGGTGCCACTATTTTACAAATATAAGGTGCTATTGGGACACAGCGGTGATCTGTCACTGACTTTCTTTTTTCATCAGTGAAACAGCATGTATCATTTTCAGGCACAAAGAGACCCTTCAAATCCTTGAAGATTACAGGTAGAGGGTAGGGGGTGGGAGTCTGGGCCTGGTTGTCAGGATGTTGGGGATACTGACTTGAACTCTGTTGATGTATGCTGCTGGGAGGATGCTGGTTGCAGGGAATAACTGATCATTTGGAATGCCATGAAGGGGGGAGTTCTTTAGCACACCTTACATTTGGGAAGGTGGGTGCGTATTTGCAGGTCCTTCTGAGACATCTACTGGAAAAGAGACATTTGAGATTTTTCTGTCATATATACTGTCTAAAATTACCTGTTTTATCTCTTTAATGCAGAAAGAGGGAAAGTATCCATTTTTATCTCTTTAATGCAATTTTTGGGAAAGTATCCTAATTCTCTGAGAGTCTAACCAAAAGGGACATAACATGAATTTCCTGACTCTTTCTGTTTTTGTTGTTGTTGACTTTAAAGCAGTCACCGAGGGCTCCAATTTTGACTGAAGTACTATTACTTGGGGAGGAGGGTGCTTAAACTTCTCCGACCCACAATTGTTTTCCCAACCTAATTTACCACTCAGAGGTTATTAGTCCTGTTGGGGAAAATGCAGGCACTATATGATGTCTAAGAGCAGTTTCTAAGGGATTCTTTAAATTTGGGAAGAGGCAAAGGAAGTTAAGCTGCTGTTTCAATCAAAATGAGGGCCCCCGGGGATGCTTTAAAATAAAAAATATCAGAAAATCTGATCAGAGAAAATTTGATCAGGTCCACTTTGGCCAACACTAACACACAAGTGAGTAAAATAAGTTGGGTGTTCATGTTTCAAAGTGAGGTGCTTGCATTTAATATGAGTGGGAAGAGGGTTCCTTAGATTTAATTACTGTTCTTCCATAGAGAACTCCTCTGCTACAACAAAACAAAACAAGTGTGAATGATCACTGCCATCTGTTGGTAGATTTTTTTTTTAAATCCTTGCTCTCTAAAATGAATAGGGAGCTTGTGCTTCCGAACACAATTATACTGATAAGCAAAGTGAGTAAGTTTACATACACACTACTTGTTCACTATCATACTTTTATAATTACAAATTTAACTGATATGGAAGCTGTATTTCGTTTTAGTAAAATGTAGAAGGATATGTAAGCTGTACTAGTTCTATCATGTAATTACCTTTGCAAATGAAGATCATGAGGGAATAAAAGTATTATTCTTAAGGTACTTACATTTGTTAGAGTTTTGGTTCCCAGAAAGTTTGTTTCATTGCAACTTGGATAATAACCACTATTATTTGCACCTTAATTCTTCATAATATGAATCCATCTATTTAAACATTACGCTCTCCATATCTGTGTCCCTCTTTTATACTCTGACATTTTTATTGGGTGCAATAGTAATTTTTCTTAGGTACTTGTCAGAACTTGAGGCCAAACCAAACACTTGAGGGATATCAGCAGAGGCTTAAAGGTGCATTCCTATGCACAGTGAGGCACAAATAAGTCTTACAACTCCCAACGTTCTCCAACCAGCATGTGTATTACTACTCAACTCTGGCCAGGGGGCAGAACTGCAGGGAATTAAGATATGCCTGATTAACCAAGAAAGCTGCCTTGTACTGACAGGTTAGAGCACGTTGGGTGATGCTCCCTCATCCTGTAAAACAGGGTGAACAACTCGTGACCCTCCCAGTGTTTTGGCCTACAATGCCCATCAGCCCTAGCCAGCATAGCCAGTGGTGAGGGATGATGGGAGTTGTAGGCTGAAACATCTGGAGGGCCACAAGTTGCTCACCCCTGCTATAAAAGCTTCCAAAGTCTTACTATCTTTATATTCACCTTCATCTTTCTCCCTATTTGCCTTTGCAAACTCTAAACCATGGTTTCTGATGAATGTTTGGAAGCACAACACACAGCTGGCGCCCTTCGCTATTGTTAGCACAAACTGTAGTTTGGCATGATGTTGTATCTAAGCTTCCAACAAAAATGTAATGTCCACAAAGGTTTCAAAACAGGTGTCCGGGATAACATTAAGAATCAACCCTTTTTTCAAAAAAAACATAGGCACAAAGAAACAAAATGCATATCCAAAGCACTCACACACATGCACGCACACGCCAAAAATTCCATACACCAAAACTTAAAACCACATAATATTACTCCCCACCACAAACACACACACACATGCACACACACAAGAACTCCCACCTAAACACTTTTGAATGAGATCATGGTTGCAGTTTATGGATCCAACTTTTAATCCTCCAGTGGAATGCCACTCAGAAGGTTCCTGCCAGTGTAGATGAGGAAGTGATATTTGCCATTTCCTCCTCACCCAGACCCCCGTGCCACCTCCCACACTGCTCCAGTGGATCCCCCAAGCCTCCAGAAAAGATTGTTTGGGCAGGAGGAATCAATCAAGAATGTGTCCCCTCTATGCCTGCAGGACCCTGCTGGATCAGAAACCTTTTTTTGTTAATGGGAGGCATACTGTATCCAACTTTATACATTTTGATGAAAGTAACTAGAGAATAGATATCAGTACAATATAATATTGGTTGGAATGGATTTTGATTTAAGAACGATGTGCATCACTCTTGTTGTGTTACTATGCTATCAGAAAGAGGAAGGTATAAGAAGGAACGTAAGAGCTTGGTTTGCAGGGCAGGGGTGGGGGGATATTGCTCAGAGAGAGAATGCATGCATCATTTTTCCACTTTTTTTTCCTCCCTGTATGCTTAACTCATGTTACTTAACTGATCTCCCACTTTTCCCCCTTCTCAAAGTATTCTTTGTTAAATGCCTTTTACAATTGTGTGAAATTTCTAGGGCTAAGCACATACTCTCACAGAGAATATCTATTTCCTTTCCTTGTTTGTTTTTTTAAAAAAGAATTGAACTTTCAAGAAGATTTCTATGCAACTTGAGAGCTTCTATTGGTAGTTTGGAACCACAACCTAAGGTGAGTCATTCCAGTGGCATCATCACTATTTTCTTTTTTCACACTTCATTAGAATCAACTAAAATGTCACCAAACAGTGAGCAAGCATTCACATTTTCCAGAACTGATGAAGGGTTCTGGAGAACTCAAAAGCTGATCAGTGTTTTGTGACATTTTGGTTGGTCCTAATAAAGGTATTGGCCCAACTGTTAATTTTGGAGTTTTTCTTGTGAACAAATACCAACTACCTTTTCTTTTTCGTTTCTTTAGGGCGCAATCCTGTTGTTTCTGTCCTTGATGATTATAAGCCTCTGATCACCTTCCCATCATTCCACCCTGCTTTTTTTCTTTTTCTTTTGCTAGATAGGCTTTTTTGGCACTCTGCTGGGACATTTTGAAGTGGAGGGGAAAGAGGCTAGAGAGGCTTCAGGATAGCTTGCATCCTAGCCTCTCCTGTGTTCTCCCCTCCCCATCTACTGAAACACCCCCTTCTCTCATTCTCCAAGGTTGAGTTCCCAACCTTGGAGAGCAGCCGGTAGGATTCTTTCCACATCTGCTGCAAGGGGGAGGGGGAAGGGGTCAGAGTGCAGATTACCCCCTCCAAGGTCAAAGCACTGTCTCTAAGCTTGAGTCGGATCTGGGAATGTGAAATATCCTATGGCACCCAAGAGTAGGAGTGCTCCCTTAAGGTTTCTCTTTAAAGTGAAGGAGAGAATCTGAGGAAGAGAGATGAGGGTAACCAAATGCAAAGTAATGGAGAGAAGATCTTTTGTTAGAAGTATTTATTGACTTAGATCCAAAGGTGTCTTGCACCAATGCAAAGGCACTTTCACTCCCACAAGGCATCCTTCCTGAATTCTGGTGATTCCCATCCTCATCTCACTGCTGCCCTGGATGCTCTGTCTTTTCCTTGCTTTTCTTCAATCCTCAGGGGCAACTTTTTGGTGGACACAATGAGCTACAGTGGGGAGGAAGAGCCAGGAAGGCTCTGTTATGGGAGCAGAGTTCTGCTACTACCTCTTTGGATCCAACCCATTTTGTGTTATTTTTACGCCTTTGTGATAAACTGTACCTCCAAAAGTTCCGTCCTTGCAACTATTTAAAGTTTTGGAGTCCTGACCTCCTTTTCATATGATAACCCAAAGAGAGAAGGAGAAAAAAATGAACACATCATTCATTTTTTGCCAGGTTGTATCAAAGCTCCTAGTTTTTATTATTACTGTTGTTCTATCCTAATGCGGAAAAGTCACTTCTGTGCATTGCTACAAGCAGGCCTACAGGCACAACATGCATTTTATTAAAATGGCTGATAGTAACAAATGTTAAAGGAAAGAAAATTGCTACTAAAGGCCATTGACAAGATCAAAAACATGTTCTCATCTCTGAATCATCTTTTGAACTTCAGCAAATTTGTGCTACAGTTTTGTATTAATGAATTTGTAATTAAGTATGTATTTAAAAACCTTTTGCAAGTATTGGAACATTTTCATATGTGAGGCTCAAATCACATCTGAGATCTCTTGGAGTATTCCACTTTTAATACAGACAGCAGGCAGGCATGGATAATGTGAATGGACATTTTGGCCAACATAGATTTATAATTAGCCCTACTAATGGCTGAAGCAAGATCTGGTTTAGACACAACGTATCTCAGCTTATGTATCCGAGATATGCACAAGCCTTGTGTCTGTGCACGTTGCCCTTTCCCTTCTCCTTTCTTGATGTACTGTGATTAAAGACTTCCTGGGTCAATAAACTATAGTTTCCTATTATGTCCAAACCAAAAAAGCTATGTTTTTACCACATGCAGAACAAAGTACCATCTGAAAACAGTTTGTTTCAGATCCCAGTTTCTTCCAAACCTGGTAACCAGTTTCAGATAAGACATAATGATCTGGTTCACACATAATGACAGCCCATGGGCAGGGACGAGTAGGGGAGAGCTATCATGCAGCCTCACACATGCCTGCCACTTCTGCTTTTACTCAACGACATATGACCAGCCCATTCAGAGGTTGTTGAGCATGATGTGTGAACCCAGAGTGCCAGGTTGTTTAGGGGCTAAACAACCCTGTGGTTAACCCACAGTTTGTTGTAGGGTTAATTGATGGGTTGTTTAGCCCCTAAACAACCCAACACTCTGGGGTCACATGTCATGCTTAACCTACAAACATTTCTGCTCTCTCCTGTACATGCACAACAACCCATGGGTTGTTTAAACCATGGGTTATCATTATGTGCAAACTGGCCCAGTGTGAAACTATGCTTAATTAACTCTAGAAGCTTTCAGTCACAGCACATGAGGAGGGAAAGGTCCAAAGGCTTGTGCATATCCTAGCTTGATAAACAGATATATGTTACATTCAGTCTGGACCCAAGTTTCATGCATCGCAAACTTCCACACACTCACACATTCAGAAATATAATACTAAATGCTTGATAAATGAAGAATTTCCACTAAAGGAGCTTTGCATTTCATAAACAATTCATCAAGACCCGACCCCCTCATATATCCCTTACAAACAGGCAAATGTAAGGCTTAATTGTGATATCCCTAATGCAGACTTAACTAATAAAGTGTCAAATAATTCACTTCCAGCTCTGTTCTCTTCCCTGTGCTGCCTTTTCTCCCTATAGTGTAGATTATTAATGTACTATGGAATGGGATAAAATAATTAATAGTGCAATCCTATACGTGCCTATTCAGAAGTTATCCCAATGGAGTTCTATGGTTCTATATCCTTGCATATAGGATTGCAGTCTAACTGTATGTTTTATTTTACCATACATAACCTTTAATGTCTTTAGAGACAGTGGCTACGCATAGATTTTACAACTAAATAAACCGTACATGTCTATGGTCAGTCAGGAGGTCTGCAGGCATGGGGAAATTCCTGCTTAGACTATTCTGGGACAGTCAGGAAGCCATAGCTCTATAGGGAGGGAGGCATGGCCACATTTCATTCCATAGTAGTCTTGCTCTCCTGCTTCCCTCCTGCAATAGAGGAGCAAACAGTCCTTCCAATGCTGGGCGGACTTCAAAACATTGAGGAGCAAACAGTCCTCAAAACATTGAGGAGCAAACAGTCCTTCCATTGAGGAGCAAACAGTCCTACCAATGCTGGGCGGACCTCAAAACATTGCTGCAGTGAGGGGTTGAGAACTTGACTCAATGGACTGTGGTTTTGACCATTAAGAAGAAAAGCCTGCTACACATTTAAAATATAAATAATCTAGGCATTTGATGCAACGCAGTAATCAATGCATTTAGACATATTAGATGCCCTCTTTAAAAACGCTCTTTACATCTTTTGTTTTTTAATACTCTAGGTCTCTACTTCCTTCTAGGTTTGCTTGTTCTATTATATTTTATTTCTAGCTGTAAAGCCAAATGGTTCTCCTTTTTTGTGAAGTTTACCAATGGATATTGCGCTCTGGTAGCACAGTAGCTGCTGATTGCACATTCTCCTGTGTAATCAGCTGTTTGTGCTTCTACATCTGTAATTTTTATGCAAATTGGTGATATAAATATACCCTATCTCTAGACATTTAGTCATAAAAGTTAAGGAGTTGATTTGTTAAAGGGACATGATTGCCTTAACTACTGTAGTTTGAAAAGTTCCAACACATTTTTGAGTTGCAAAAATAGCATACATAAAATGATCCCATTAAATTGTAATTGTTTACATAATGCTAAGCATGGTTAATGCCACAGTGGCAATAGTGTTTATTTTGTTTCTGATTAAACCATGCCTGTGTGCTTTAACAAGAAAATAAGTTAATTAACTGCCACTTAGTTATTGCAAAAGTTTGTGTTGCCCCAAAGATGGATGCGTGTAAGTGAGCAAGAGAGATTTTCTGCTAGTGGACACATTTTTGGATCCAATCCAAATTCACTGAATTTCTCCCTAACTCAAGAACTTGTGCTTGCTTAAGAACATTTTGAGCAAACTGCATTATTTGCACAGTGCATTTATCTCTAGAATTCTGTTTTGCAGTATTAACAGAGAAGGCTCTGAACGCTTCACTGAAAAGAGTAGCTCTGAGAGATAATCAGATTTCCCTCGGGCTCAAAATCTTTGCATTCAGTAGAGCAGCTACAAGATATATTTTGTGGAAAGATTGCTTCTGCTTCTGCTTCACCGTCATCATCATCATCATTGTTGTGAGAGGAGGTTTCAAACTGGTTAACAGAAAGTCTAGCAGATGTAAGCCGAATACTTTTTTGTTCTTATCAAAAGAGCACAGATCAAACATGCTTGGGCTAAAGGGAGGGGATGGGAAGCAGAATGGGACAAGAGATCCAGTTTCTGAGGGGGAAAATGCAAGGAACTCTTCAGTATGAGAATAGTGTGAGTGGGAGAAGAGATGGAATGATCCTCCATCCTAGGGATGCTGAAGAATTTCATTCACTCCAGATTTTTTTAGCGAATTGACCTGATTCACACTTCCCGAACTAATATCCTAGTTGGACTACAGTTATCCTTTGGTTTTTGCACTTGTGAATATCATAGATACAACTGTGATACAATTGTCACCTCAAAAGCTATCGAACTGCATATAAAATTCATACTTTAGGTTAGAATGCGTACCAAAAAAATGTTTTCTGTGGATGGAGTATTCTTGAAGAATCAGGTTTTGCATTCTGGAGGTGCTTCTGGATTCAGTTTTACGTTTGGATGGCCAGGTGGTGGCTGTAGAGTGTCTTTTGGCTAACTGATGTGCCAGCTGCACCTGTACCTAAGATAGTCAGACCTGGCCATGGTAACACATGCCTTGGTTATATCCAGGTTGGATTACTGCAATGAGCTCTACATGGGGCTAGCTTAGTCTTTGGAAGCTTTCATTTGTCCAGAATGCAGCTACAAGGATGGTGGTGGGTGCTAGCCCATGGGATCTTGTTACACAAATCCTGCAGCAGCTGCACTGGTTACTAATCTGTTTCTGAGCATAATTCATAGTGTTGGTGATGATCCCATCAGCCCCAGCCAGCATGGCCAATGGCACGTTTTGCCTGTCTGCTGAGTTTGCTAAATGGATTTGTCCCTAGCTTGTCACAAGCTGAGCTTGACACAGTCCATAACATGGTATTATACATGGGGCTGCCATTGAAAATGGACTGGAAAGTTCATTTAGTCCAAAACAGTGTGGCTAGACTATTAATGCGATTGGCTGATATGACCATATTATGCCAGTACTTTGCCATCTGTACTGACTGCTAGTCCGTTTCAGGCAAAATAGAAGTGCTAGTTTGAAACCTTTATAGCCCCAAATGGCTTGGAACCAGGTTATCTGAAGAAGCATCTCCTTCCATACTTATCTACCTGGACCATAATTTTATGGACATTGTCCAATTTTCTCCTTCAAGTGCCCCTGCAAAATCATGCAAGGCAGGTAGTTACAAGAGAGTGCCTTTTCAGTGGTGACACCCTGCTTGTGGAATGCTCAGAGAGGCTTTCCTGGTGTCTACTTTATGGGGGGCGGGGGATTCCAATGCTGAATGAAGACCTTTTTATTGTTCCAGGCATTTATAGTCTTTAAAGTATTTTTTAGTGCTTTTAGATCTTTTCACTTACTTATTTTTCAACTGGTTTTACTTCGATTTTGTTGGTCAGAATCCAACGAGGTGCTTATGCCACCGCTGATTCCCTTGCTCCCCACAGATTCTGTTGTGCAAGCAGTGGGTCCCACCGATTCCACTGCATGAGCAGGACCCACCGCTTGCACAACAGAGATTTTGCGCTTCCCAGAGGAAGCTCTGAAATGAGCAGAAATGCTTGTTTCTTGATTGGGCAGGTTGGCAGAGCTCCATTATGTGAGCTCCACCAACCTGCCCAATTCTAGAAATGAGTATTTTCACTCATTTCAGTTGCCCCAGAGGCACTAAATCTTTGTTCCACAAATGGTGAGTGCTGCTTGCAGACAGGAATTGGTGGGGTGTAGAGAATCATCAGAAGTGTAAGTGCCCCATTGGATTCTGTGCATTGTGTGTTGCGCTGTTTTCAACCTGCTACAGGTTTTATCATGTGGCTTTTTATTATTGGATCATGACTACACAATGCTGAATCCACTGAATTCACTTTCTAGAGTGCTGAGTTCACTTTCTGGAGAAAGTGAATGGTGTTTGCAACCACCTAAGTGCCGTATGCCTTTAGCAGAAGAATTAATAACCATTTGTGGATACAAAACATGCCACCCAAGAATGTGCAAATGATAGTGGTTTTCAGTATTTTGCTAAACTTTATGCAAGCGTGAAAAGCTGTGTCACAAGGCATCTTAAATAACAAGCCCAAGTTCAAAAATTTTCTTGTATTTATTAGTCGAAAAGGTATGCTGTTTGAGTGTAGTTTCTGATTCTATGTTATTAAATAAATATTTATTTACTTCATTTTTATTCTACCCTTCCTCCAAAGAAATCAGGTTGGTGTACATGTTCCCCCTCTTCTTATCCTTACAACAGTCCTGTTGGTAATTTAGGCTAAGAGATGGTGGCTGACAAAAGTGCACCCAACGAGCTCCATATCTGACCAGGGATTTGAACCCAAGTCTTCCTGCTCCTACTCCAGATTTCTATCTACTAAACCATACAAGTAATATTCTTCTACCTTTCTTGACTCTATATTTTATACCCTATATTTTGCCACCAGTGAGCCTTCTATATGCATTCATTTATGAGTTACATCCCCATTCATGTGTCAGCCATCTTGGAAAATGGCAGCTACAGAATCAGTGTACTAGAATGGGCATGTCTACCAAAGTTAAATGTGGTCCTACATGAGCCTGGAACACATACAAACATCAAGTTTCTCTGCACATCTTTTTTTTTTTTTTTAATGAGGGTCTATGGCAGGCCAAGGACTAATTGTCATTTTTATGAAACTGTAAATTTTAAATGTTGTAAGCCATCCTGAGTGGTACTTTTTGAACAGAAGTGTGGCATATAAAGGTTCTTCTAAGTAAATAAAGATGTGGCAAGCTGTGCATACATCTCAGGCTTGGTAACCTCTTGCAGGGAAATTGGGTCCCACAAACCAACTGCAATGTCCCGGTTGCCCCAGCAGCGCAGTAGCTCCCCTCTACTCTACATGCTGTAGCAGCTGGATCCTGGGATCACATAGCAGCTGAGACTGGCATAAGTGTAGGCTTGTTGCTGGTGTGCTGCAGAAGCAAGTTATCACGATATGCAGATATCTCAGGGGGTTCAGCAGCAGCAGATCACTGACATGTTTATAAATTATGTGCTTTTCATGTGTTACATCTGCACATTTATATATTTCTTGCAGGAAACAATAGTGTAGTATTTATTATTTATTTATTTATTAAATTTATTAATCGCCCATCTGGCTGGTCACCCAGCCACTCTGGGCAATGTACAAGCATATTGTCAGGAGCGCTCTGGCAGCCTCTCCCAGTAGATTCCAATAGCCAACTCAAGACACAGACGAAAGGATTTCTTTTCAAAGCTTTAATCCTTTTACAACTTAATGACTCTTTCAGATGCTAATCACCAGCGACTAAAGCAAGGAACAGCAGGGTGGCCTAAGCTTCAAGTAGTCAGTTGATCCCCGTTTGAAAGAGAGTCACTTGAAGACCCAGAACTTATGGGCTAGGGAGAGATCCTCCCTCTTTCCCTTGGGTCCATGGGAGGCGGCCATTGCTTGCACGCCAAATGGGCGCTACACCTCCTTTCCGTGACCTCCATCGCTCGTCACTCTTTGCATTTGCGTTGAGCATCTAAGAAGCCCCCCTCCCGCATTCCCTCACTGCCAGGGTCGCTATCTATCTTAGGAATGCTGGCAGGAGGAATCTCTGCCAGGTACTGAGCCTGGGAGGGATGAGCTGGCCCCTCTCCCACGGATAGCTGTTCCTCCTCAGAATCCGAACTGCTCTGATGCTCTCTGGGCTCAGTTTCCACCCTGACACATATAATAAAACAGTTTAAAACAATACAATTCTACAGTAAAAACATTTCCTAAAATACCCTAACCCACCCCAAATGCCTGCCTGAACAACCACATTTTTAATGCACAGCAGAAGCTCATTAAAGAGGGGGCATGGTGGAGTTCCCTAGGGGGGGAGTTCCACAGAGTGGGGGCCACCACAGAAAAGGCCCTCTCCCTCATCCCCACCAGTATAGCTGTCCTGGCTGATGGGACAGAGAGAAGGCCATCCAAGGCTGATCTTGTTAAGCAGCCTGTCTGGTGTTGCTCCTTAAGATAGGCTGGGCTGGAACCATATAGGGTTTTAAAGGTCAAAACCAACACCTTGAATTTGGCCCAGAAAACAACTGGCAACCAGTGCAACTCCTTCAGCACTGGAGTGATGTGATCTTGCCAGCGGCTGCCTTTAATCAGGCGAGCCGCTGCGTCCTGTACCAGCTGCAGCTTCCAAACCGTCTTCAAGGGTAACCCCACATACTGTAGAGCACATTACAGTAGTCTAAACGAGAGGAGACCAGGGCATGTACTACCGATGGGAGCAGATGGTTGGGAAGGAACGGGCACAGCCGCTGTATCAGATGGAGTTGATACAGCGCTGTCCGGCTCACAACTAACACCTGAGCCTCCATGGACGGCTGGGAGTCCAAAATGACCCCCGGGCTGCGGACCTGGTCTTTCAAGGGTAGCCGTACTTCATTCAACACCAGGTCAACATCCCCTAGCCTCCTCTTGTATCTCACCAAAAGTACTTTGGTCTTGTCAGGGTTCAGCTTCAGCTTATTCCTCCCCATCCAGCCACTCACCGTCTCCAGACATTTGGACAGGGATTCTACGGCCAACCTTGGTGAAGATTGGAACGAGAGGTAGAGCTGCATGTCATCCGCATACTGATGACACCGCACCCCAAACCTCCTGATGATAGCCCCCAGCAGCTTCACATAGATGTTAAATAGCACCAGGGAGAGGATGGAACCCTGTGGCACCCCACAAGTGACTGGCCACGTGTCCGAAACCTCCTCTCCCAGTGCTACCTTCTGGTACCTGCTGGAGAGGAAGGACTGGAACCACTGCAATACAGTGTCTCCAATGCCCAACCCCTCCAGGCGGTCCAGGAGGATACCGTGGTCAATGGTATCAAAAGCCGCTGAGAGGTCGAGGAGAACAAGGAAGGAGCATTCACCCCTATCCAGAGCCCTCCTCATATCATCCACCAAGGCAACCAAGGCCGTTTCTGTCCCATGCCCAAGCCTGAAGCCGACTGAAATGGGCAGTGTTTATTGCCATAATTGTAATTTATGGAACTACCTGCACTCAGAATGCACAGACACTTCCCTGCTTGCAAATTCAGGCTGCTTCACAAGCCAGGAACAGTTCTCAACAATGCTATCTGCTGAGAAGACTGTGAATCTGGTTTTATTTTTTTTAATTCAGTCCTTGTGACCACAATTTTCAAGGTTAGGCATCTGCTCCTTATTGTTGTAAGCATCCTCTTGGATATGTAAAATGATCTTCTCTTGAAGCTTGCCTGGCTAGAGGGGAGCCAGGGAGGAAAGGAAGAACCATGGAGAGGGAATTTTAAGGGTATGGTGTTGCTTTTGGAAAAGTAATGCTGCTTTACAGATTAGTGCTATCTTGTATGTATGCTAGCCTACTTCCTCATGCTCAGTTTGCCATTTTGCAAATAAAGATATTACAGAAAATGCCATAAGACTTCAGTATACTCTCCTCACAGGGGCACCTGTAAAAGCTGTTCACCGAACTCCTTAATGCTTGAGAAAGTGGAGAACATGAAGCAGTATTTTACACTGAGTTGCCCTAATGCAGAATGCAGCAAGCTACGAGGGGAAGTCAGTGGACAACAACACTGAAGTCTACTTCTGCTTTCTGTAGTGTTGAGGGCCCAATTAAAGGCACTGTTTTTGAACTGCATATGTCATTATATTGGACAACAGACCATCTTATCTCCCATGTCCTATTGGAGTCTGAGGATTTCTGGAAGTAATGTGTGACTTTTGTGTTTTGGCTGGGGTTTAAGGAAGGCAGGTTAATTAGGAATTTGGTTGTGACAGTGTGTGCATGTTTAGTTAGAATTTCTGTGTATGTTATATAGTTTATTATTAGAGTTTATAGTGTATTTTTAGAGTTTGGGTTTTGGGTTTTTAAAAAATCAACTTTCCTGAATTCTTAAGAGTAGAACAGAACAGAAGTTCAAATTAAAATTTATTCCTTGGTGTGATTAAGAACTGTATGAAGTGTTATAGGAATAGCCATTATTTCTTCTGTTCAGTGACAGCTATGCTTGATGAAGCAGACACTATTTATCAGTGTTTGAAGCAATAATGGAAAGGGTCTCTTCACTGTATAAAAGGAACAGAAGAACTAGGTTTCCCCAAATATTTAAGAATATTAGCTTAGCAAAAAGATGCACTGTTCAACAGGCCAGATTTTAAGACCAAAACTGGAGACTGTGGATCTAGTAGCATTTTCTAATTAGACATACTAAATTGACCATAACACATTACATTATAAATGGATTTCATCTGTTTCTAATGTGTTCTGATCAAAGTTCACCTGAATCAGTCAACTCATGGTGACATCAGTTCCAGTGGGGTATGGATAAGATTTATAATGAGTATTTATCTCCAGCTACACACTGGGTTCCTTGCAAACCTCATCTTCATTGTTGCCTGGATCCTATAATAGTGAACAAAGGATGTTTATGGAGGAAAGTTTCCTGTCCTTCCTGTCTCCTGCAGCAGCCTGCACCCCCTGAAGAGCCTCTCTTGAACAATGGGTGATGGGGCACGTGGAGTTGCTGAGGAAGTGGCAATCACCCTGAGAACCCATCCCACCTTGTTCAGGACAGCCCCTCTCCCTGACTGTCCAGAGAGGGGAGGGGCACAGGCAGCTATAGGAAAGAGGAAGGGACAGGACACTTTTCCCCTTGAACTATGTTCTGTTCACTCCCATGGGGCATTTCTACATGAGGCTTTTGCTGGGGCATCTGCTTCTGGATTCTTTCTGGATTCAGATCTGCTCCTTTACTCATGCTTTTTTCTGGGGAGTTTCTTTCTCTGCTTTTCTGTATGTTTCATTATCCAAACATTAGATGGTGCTGTGGTATAGCAGAATTGTGCAATTACAGGGGGCGGGGGGGGGCTGGCTTTCTAACATGCTGTCTAAATAATAGCAGACTTTCCTCGTTAGAACACACACACCCCAATAATGGTTGCAAAGAACAGGAGAGGCCCTGGAGGATGACCAGGGCCAGATCTACATCTTGTGTCATATCGATACGATCCCATCATGGTGACACTATATCCCTCTTGCACATTATACCTCGTAGTACATACAATGGCATCTGTTATGGTGTTTTGGATAATACGGAATAAAAAGCAGGAAATAACACTAGAAAACTGGTATATGGAATGCATACTGTGCCTCAACAGTTATCAGTGCACTTCAGCACCAATAAAAAGCACTACTGTAGATCTAGCTGACCGTCATGTAAAGGACCTGCAAACTACCATGAGTGAGCAATCACAAGTGCACAATAAAAGTTTCATGTAGAAAGGCTCACAGTATCCAAGTGATGATGCATCATTAAATTGTAAGATTAGTTGCCATTAGGAGATATAGCTTAAAAATTATAAGCTAAATACATAAAAGATAGACCTATCAGCTATGGTAACAATGGAAGGGTATTGCCATCATGGCATGTTCTTGAATTTCTGAGTTAATGGTATATATACGAAGAAGTAAGTGCAATTCATTCCTTTTGAGCAGGCAATATTATTGGCCTTAAATACACGATCCATACCCCAGATTTATTAAATTGTAAGGATCAAAATAGATTTGTGGATTCCTGATTATCCCACAAGATATTTGGATTTAATTGATCATTCATGTGGGCACAACTATAGTTCATCTTCAGACCTTGGAATGAGTTGGAAAAGAGATATTAAGCATATAATATGCTCTGCATTTTTCTTTTCTTTTTGTCCAATATGTAGTTTTCTGTGACAGGAACTATCTAATGGGCAGGAGCTAGAATGATTCGTACACACCTGTTCACAGGTTGGGCAAATAGGGTTTAAGCCAGGGGTGCAGAACCAGGGGTGCAGAACCTCTGTCCACCCGAGGGCCAAATTCTATTTTGGACAAGCTTTAGGGGGCTTCATTCTAAGGGGACAGGGATAAAAACAAAAGGAGTGGGGCAAAAATACCAGAAATACCAGCATATTTTAGCTTAAAGCTCTTACTGCCAGGAACTAAGGCTTATGAGAGGCACTTCGACATTTTAACAATGGGGGGGAAACCTGCGCAGAACCCAGAAAACCATGAAATGACTGGTGGCCAGGGGAAAGGGAGTAGGGCCAGGGGAAACCAGTGAGGCCTGAAGAGCTGGATTGGAATGTCCAGAGAGCTGGACTTGCAACCCCCCACCCTGAGCTGAGGCTTTACACCCCTGGTATAAGCAATTCATAGTGAGGCAGTGGTATCACACCCTAAGGCCTTCCTCACATCTGTTATTTGGATATTATTTATTCATTGATTATTAATACTTATATACTACTTAATATAGAATCCCTAAGTGGTTTTTATATAACCTAGTTACATTACATATAGAAAATATATAAGTATTTATTACTAGACATAAAGTGTAACTGGTGTGGTCAGACCTATATGTAAACACTGTGTGCCAAGAGCCACAGGCTCTGTGCTCAGCTACCTCATGTGTTGAGCCACTACAACAGCGGTTTGGGCCATCTTCCTAGGTATAAAGTGTTCTCAGCTTCTGGACTGGCCCTGCCCACTCAGGATTCCCATGGGCCCTCCTAGGAAGGAAGAGTTCTAAAAGGCTTCCTGTATGGGCTGGGGCTTCCTGCCCCTGGTGTGGGCTTTCATTTCTGACATGGTCTGTGGCTCGGTTTCCTGGCTTTGTCCCTTGGCTCTGGTTCCGGTTCCTAGCTCAACCCCCTGTCACAGTTCCTGGCTCCTTTCTCACAGCTGCCTAAAGCTGAGGCCTGGTAGTACATAAGTTTCACATTATGTCCAACACATGAAGTGAGGCAGGTCCAGAAACTAAGTGGGATGACACGATCCTGCTATCCTACTATGCATTTGCTATACCTGTTTTGTCCAGTGTTTTGCATGGCTAATTTAATGTCGAATTTGCTTCATCTTAATTGCTAGACATTATCAATCTCACTTGACAGGTCCGCCATGAACCTTTCTGTCTAAATGTCTGAAGGAGAATGGCAAGGAACCTATTATTTCTCCGTGAGGCATGTGGATGAGACATAGTTTAAGTTAAGGCAACAATTTCTAGCTGGCTTCAGTTTGGGCATTTCTACACCAGCCTAAAATCCTGCATTTAAAATGGGGCTTTCTCTTTCCATTTTAAATGCAGGATCACCACTGACTCCCTTTACACGTACTCCCTTTCCCCCCTCCCCTTCCCCCCTCCTTCTCCCCAAATCTGAGTCTTCCATTATTGTTCATTGATCTTGCTCCTCTTCTTGCTGCTTTAAGTCTTTTCACGGAGGAAACTGAAGCGGAACACAACAGGGTAATTTGATAGCTCATTATCTGCGAACTATTTAAATACGGAACAAAAGGCATGTAGTGCAGGAGGGTCATGGCAGGGTCATGGCGTCATGTAAAGAGCCCGCAAACTTCCATGAAGGAGCAATCTCCATCGCAGGATAAAAGCTCCATGTGATGAAGCCCTTTGTGTGGAGCAGCCGCTTGGCTCTGGTGTTTTTATATCACGCTAATGCTACATGAAGACCTCTAAATTACACTTTGTGGCCACTAACATGTGTGTTACACTAACACAAGTCATGCAGAAAAGTATAGTGATGCTACTTTGCCTTTACAGTGAAATTGCCTGTATAGTATTGCCAATACTAACTGCTCTCTTTGATGTTTTCCATAGGAAATCACTGCCCTCTTGTGGATACTGCATGCATTTCATTAAAATATTTGCCTGTTCTCTCTAATAAAGATGCTGTGCAGTTGCACGAAGGAAGTCAGACCTCTTAAAAAATATATTAATATAAATGAAATGATTAATTCAGAATCTTCACCTCTTATCTTATAACTTATTTGTTATAAGAATTTTATCCTACCATTCTTGCCAAAGTAAACTATGGTGGTTAAGAATCAACAAATAAAAAAAATGGGGGGAGAAAAGCCATAAAATACAATAGCAAAACTAAAGCCACATAATCATAAACCAGACTAAAAATCCAAAACAGTCAGCAGGATAAAACCAACAGGAAGCAAGCACTAGGCAATATCCCACTGTAATCAATATCAATTCAATCCAAATGCCTTCCCCCAAAAAACAGGTTTTAGCTTGACCCCTAAAGTTATATAAATTCTGGACCTGATGGGTTTCCAATGGTTCAGTTCAGTTGTGGTGCCATTCCACAGAGGCACCACAATTGAAAAGGCCCAGCTCCTAGTGAATGCCTGCCATATCTCATTAGGCAGAGGCATGTTGAGCATGCATCAGATTACAAACTAGAGGACATTGTACATTGCTTGTGGAAGTACATACTGGAGAAGGAGATCTCTCAGGTATCTGGGTCCTAAGACTTTAAAGGCTAAATCAGCATCTTAAATTGACCCTGGAAACAAACGGGTAACAAATGTATATCCTTGCATGACCAGTTGTGGTTTGTTAAATTCCACTTTATTGGGGTTTGTCTTTTTAAAAATGTGTTTACTCTTTTAACCTGCTGTTTTATTCTTTTACTGTGATGATCACCACTCCAAAATCTTCTGATGTGGAGCAGTATATAAATATTGTAAATAAATAAATATATCAAACTAGACCAGCCTAACATGGTCCAAGTGAAATAGCCAATCAACAACCTGACAGTGGCACTGTGTACCAACTGAAGTTTCTGAACAAGAGGTAACTAGAGAATAAGAACATAAGAAGAACCATGCTAGATCAGACCAAGGGTCCATCTAGTCCAGCATTCTGTTCACACAGAGGCCAACAAGCTGTCAACCAGGAAACTACAAGCAGGACATGAGTGCAACAGCACCCTCCTGCCCATGTTCCCCAGCCACTGGTATACATAGGCTTATTGTCTCTGATACTGGAGGTAGTATATAGCTATCAGGACTAGTAGCCATCGATAGCATGAATTACTATGGTGTGGTCCAACAAATACATGGGAACAAACAAAACAATGAATTACCAATTCAGGCAGTGTTGTCCATCAACAATTTTATATAGCACTTTTCCTAACTACTCAAATCACCTACATACACTAGAACTCTTTAATACAATCCTGTAAGGTAGGTTGGCATTAGGGGTGCTCATACTAGGGATGTCAGAGAATTCCGCCACGGATCTTGGTGAGGCCGAATGCCAGTGCATTCGGCCCCCCGAAATCCGTGGCGGAACAAAGGCCCCCCGCCCCCCAAAGGCTCGCGAAACGGGACACCTACCTGCTGCCGTTCGCGCTGCTTTGCGAATGGTGGCCGTGGCCGCGGCCGCCATTTGCTTCTTCATTATAGCCGTGATAGGCTACGTAAATACTTACATAGCCTATCACGGCTAATGCAGGGACGCCATTTGCATCCCTGCGGAAGATGTGATAGGCTGCGTAAGTATTTACGTAGCCTATCACGGCAAAAAAAAGGGAACACAAATGGCGGCGGCTACGGCCGCCGCCATTTGCGTTCCCTTTTTTTTGGCTGTGATGGGCTACATAAATATGTATGTAGCCTATTAGGGCAAAAGAGAGGGGCGCAAATGGCGTAGTGGCCAAAAAAAAAAGGGAACGCAAATGGCGGCCGCTGTAGCCACCGCCATTTGCGTTCGCTGTTAGTTTGGGTTTTTTGCTGTGATAGGCTACGTAAGTATTTACGTAAATATTTATGTAGCCTATCACGGCAAAATACAGGAACACAAATGGCAGCGGCTACGGCAGTCGCCATTTGCGTCCCTGTGCAGGCTGCCCAGTGGCCGGATGTCCAGCTGTGGGTGGCCCCGGCTGGCGGCTCTGCAGAATCGCCGTGGAGTGGAGCCGGCCAGAGAGAATTTCGGGGGGAGGGATGGAGCGCCTCCCCCCCACTGTGAATGTCACCCTTTGAAAAGGTAAGTGACTTTCGTACATCCCATATATACACACACATACACACACACAGTGCTCTCACTGTGTGCGTGTGTGCGTGCGCATGCACATGTATGTGTACTGTGGCCAAAGAAGTCCAACACAGTCACATTTGACTTCAAAAGAGGAAACTTCTCTAAAATGAGGGCACTAGTAAAAATGAAACTGAAAGGGGAGTCAAGAGGGTTAAATCCCTTCAAACTGCTTGGAGGTTTCTCAAAATTACAGTAATAGAAGCTCAGCTAGAATTTATACCACAGGTTAGGAGGTAGCACCAAGACCAAGAGGCCACCAGCATGGTAACAAGCAGTGTCTAGGAAACATTGATTGATTGGTTGGTTGATTGATTGATTGATTGATTGATTGATTGCACTTATTAGCAAAAAGAAGGCTTCCTTCAGAAAATGGCAATCTTGCCCAAATGAGAAAAAGAAAAGGAAGCAAAAGCTTGCCCAAAGACAATGCAAGCAGACAATAAGAGATGCAAAAAAGCATTTTGAGGAGCATATCACTAACAACATCAAGATCAACAATAAAGCATTCTTTAAATATATCAGATTCAGGAAATCAGCTAGGGAGGCAGTTTTACCATTGGATGATAATGGAGTTAAAGGAATACTAAAGGAGGATAAGGAGATTGCTGAGAAGCTGAATGAATTATTTTCATTTGTCTTCAGATGTTTTCAGGAAGGGAGTCTGAGGAACTGAGGCAAACAGTGGTGACGAAAGATAAAGTTCTCAACCTCATTGACAAACTGAAAGTTAATAAATCACCAGGACCAGATGGTATTTATCTAGAGTTCTTAAAGAACTCAAATATAAAATTGCTGATCTTCTAACAAAAATATGTAACATGTCCTTAAGATCAGCCTCTGTACCAAAGGACTGGAGAATGGCCAATATAACACCAATTTTTAAAGAAGGATCAAGGGGGGATTTGGGAAATTACAGAATTAGCTTAACATTTGTTTGGAGTAAATTGGTTGAAGGCATTATTAAAGATAAAATTAGTAAGTATATAGAAGGTCAAGCCCTCCTGAAAAAGAATAACCATAGCTTCCACAAAGGTCTCACTAACCTTTTAGAGTTCTTTGAGAACTCTACATGTCAATAAACATGTAGACAGGGGTGATCTGGTAAACATTGTTTAGTTGGACTTCCAAAAGGCTTTTGCCAAAGTCCCTCACCAAAGACTCCTGAGCAAACTTAGCATTCATGGAATAAGAGGAGAGGTCCTCTTATAGATCAGTAACAGAAAGCACAGTGTAGGACTAAATTGTAAATTCTCCCAGTGGAGGTATGTAAACAGTGGGGTTCCACAGGGATCTGTATTGCAACCAATGTGTTTCAATTTATTCATAAACTATCTGGAATTTGGAGTGACCAGTGAAGTGGCCAAGGTCGTTGATGACACCAAATTACTTAGGATGGTTAAAACAAAAAGGGATTGTGAGGAACGCACTATCGTCAAAAGGATCTCTCCAAACTGGGAGAATGGGCACCAACATGGCAAATGTGGTTCAATGTAAAAAAGTGTAAAGTGATGTGCATTAGGACAAAAAATCCCAGTTTCAAGTATAAGCTGGTGAGAGCTGAGTTAGCAGTGACTAACCAAGAAAGAGATCTTGGGGTTGTGGTGGACAGTTTGAAGAGAATGTCAACCCAGTGCATGGCTGCTGTGATAAAGGCAAACTGTGGAAAAGACAAACTCCATGTTAGGCATAATTAGAAAAGGAATTGAGAATAAAACTGCCAATATCGTACTGCCCCTATACAGATTTATGGTGCGACCACACTTGGAATACTGTGTACAGTTCTGGTCACCGCACCTAAAAAAGGATATTGTAAAGTTGAAAAAGGGCAACTAAAATAATCAAGGGGTTGGAGCAGTTCCTCCATGAGGATAGGCTACAACAGCTGGGATTGTTTCGCTTAGAAAAAAGATAAGCAAGGGGAGACATGACAGAGGTATACAAAATTATGCATGGTGTGGAGAAAGTGGATAGGAAGATATTTTTCTCCCTTTCTCATAGTATTAGAACCCAGAGTCATCCCTTGAAGCTGATTGCCGGGAGATTCAGGACCGATAAAAGGAAGTACTTCTTCACACAGCGCATAGTTAAACTATGGAATTCACTTCCACAAGATGTAGTGATGGCCACCCATTTGGATAGCTTTAAAAGGGCATTGGACAAATTCCTGGAGGAGAAGGCTATCAATAGCTACTCCTCCCGATAGCTATATGCTGCTTCCAGTATCAGAGGTAGTGGGCCTATGTACACCAGTTGCTGGGGAACATGGGCGGGAGGGTGCTGTTGCACTCATGTCTTGCTTGTGGCTTCCTGGTTGACAGCTGTTTGGCCACTGTGTGAACAGAATGCTGGACTACATGGACCCTTGGTCTGTTCCAGCAGGGCTCTTCTTATGTTCTTAAAATGTGGTAAAGTAAAGCAAATCATTTTTTTTTCTGTTTAAACGACCATAATATTTCAAAGTGGCTGAAGTGTTTAGGCACAGTGCCTGAAGAAATCAGTAAGGATTCTTAATTTAATTAACAGCACATTAGCAGTAACTCACAGAAGTTTCACTACTAGAAATTTTGATAATCTGTTACCTGTAACATTTAATTTTTTATATACATACCACTGAGCTTCATGGAAATTTTAAAAAAATGTGTCTTCATCTGTAAGACGATAGGATCTGTGGTTTATGCTGAACTGTATATAACAAATGCAACCATGTTCTTTGACCTTTACAGTGAAATAGTTTGCAGAAACCTAATCTTAAATTTTTAATGTGTCATTTTCTTTGTCATCACAATGCAGTTTTAGAGCAAAAGTGAGGTCACGTTGTCTACAGTAGAGTTCTATGAATACCTTCTAGCTCTTAGATACTAGGGTAGATGACCATGCCACAGCACAGATGTGGGGGCAATCTATGAATTCAGGAAAAAAGCATATAGTACAACATCCTGGGACATGGCCAGAATACCAGTAGCATAACCTTATGGTTGAGTACTTCCTCATGTGAAAACTAGCAAATATGAAGTGTAGTACAGTCTAGGAGGGCTGTGCCATGCCATATGCTTTCCTGAATATGTAGATTGGCTTCACGTCGCACAGGCTGAATCTACACATAGCAGTTATACCATTATCACAACATTATCATAACTATTGGTACACATGACCCCAGTGGGCACCAATAGTTATGATAATGGTATAACTGCTATGTGTAGATTCAGCCACAGTTATTGACCCTGGATGGGAACAGAGGAGGACAGGCTTGGGAGGTTTGCAACAAGCCAGGATTGCTCTGCCACCTTCAATATAACAGCACAACTCAGTGTTTTTGCTGATGCAGCTAAACAGCAGCCTATGCACATTGCCAGGAAATAAAATCTCAGCGCGAAATAGTTTCATCCTGTAACTTCATTGTTATGCATTCCGACTTGACCAGACCTGCAAGCTCTTACATCAGTAACAGAAGAGCACTGCTAAACGTGAGAGAATGTTACTTCTGCTTGGAAATACAATTTGGCTGATAGTGCTCATCTTATTCTTTCATAGCAGAGTTGTCTTATCTTTTCAGCAGAGGAGGGAAGAGAGCAAATATGATTTCTGCATACATGCTAGGATTTGAAGTGCTGTGTAACGAAATGCCATGTTTTAATTTAAAATTGCTGAATAGATAAATGAGTCATCATAATTATGCATGCAAATGTATCTAGTAAGGTTTCCCAAAGTGTCCTTGGCAAATAGAACTTGGAGAAAGCAGCATGATTTGTGTGCTGTCACTTTAGCTATTTTTTTTTC
Organism: Heloderma suspectum; assembly: GCF_057233095.1. NCBI lineage: Eukaryota > Metazoa > Chordata > Lepidosauria > Squamata > Helodermatidae > Heloderma > Heloderma suspectum. The sequence goes on along the minus strand of NC_139459.1, from coordinate 293,645,714 downwards.
CTTTCAGGGATGCAGCGATATAAGTCAATGACTCAGATCTCTGAAAATAAATGCTAAATATAAGCAGTCTAGTATAATTTTACATCCATGTCTGAATAGAGACTCAAAGTGAGAATCCTAGTAGCAATGCAAGTCAAGTTAGAAAGTGAATTCTATCATCTCCAGTCACACTTGATAAGGAATCTAAGGTATTGTGTTATTTGGATCATCTTATAAGATACAAATTGAACAGTAATCAAAAACTGAACTGACAGGGACTCAAGGTAATTCCAATTGTAGCTTCTTCCTGTTGGAAAAAAACAGTTGGCATTTCATAACCATCTTCAAGGCAGAAAGCTCACATCATTCCCCTATTAAAGGATATTCAGGACAGGTAAAAGGATAAACTTCATACAGCGCATGATCAATTAATGGAATTCTTTGCCACAAGATTTGGTGATGATCATCAACATAGATGGCTTTACACATCAACATAGATGGCTTTGCAAGGGGACTAGACATATGATAAGCCTACTTGAGAGCTTCCCGGTTTTTAGGGCTTTTGTTACTTGAGGTAGATAAGATCCTGATATACCCCATGAAAACGGATTTTGTACAAGGCCTAGAATATAAACCGCTTAAAACCAAGCTGCTCAGCATGCGGGTGCACTGGAGTAGGCCTGGGCCTTGGAAATCAGGCCATGCACCATTCTGTAGGCCTCAGTATGAAGTGCAAGAAAAGTCAAGGTGCACAGTGTCTTCCTCCTATAACCATACCCCAAAAATACCTTGCCAAAAGCTCAGTAAAAAAGGAAAGGAGGAAAAACACATACTGAAGCAATCCAGAAAAAAATCAACACCAATTTGATTTCAAGTCAGTCTACTCAACAAGGAAAAGCCCACATCAACAGCAAATCATTATCATCCACATAAAATACATATTAGTAAAAATTAATTGATTTCAAACCAGGCAGCAGAATTATGTTAGGCCAAGTCATGTGACTTCCTAGGAGGGAAGAGAGGAAGAGCCAGTCACTAAGGCTGATGCTACTCAGGACCCTAGGTTCATATTAATAACAAAAAATAGTTCTCTGAAATTGAAAAGTGTTTCCCCTAGTATTAAAGAAATAACTGATATCAATAACAGAACTGACCATGAAGTGATCTGGTATTTCACCTATTATCGAGCCAAGTAATACAGCAAAGCATCACAAGAATTCTGTAGACACTTACTTTGGAGTAAACCATAATGGGATTTACTACTGAGAAAACATACATTGGATGAAATAAGTGTGACAGAAGAAGCAGCGCCTGGTGCACTTCTTCCTTCTTTTTTGCAGCCAATGTAACTAGAGAACCAGTCCCAGGAAAAAATAGCAAGAATTAGTTCTAAGTAACTATACAGAGGGTCTGGCTGCATTCTCCCAAGTAGCTAAAGTCAGTTTATAGCACAGAAACAAGTAGCAAGCTTTTTCCCGAACTGCACTAATTCAGTGCTTCCCTATCTAAAAATGTATCTGCAGATAGAAAGCTATCATGGCAGGGAGAAGAATTACAACCTAGCCTTCTACCTGAATACTAGTTTTCTGGGTACAGGAATATCTTTAAAGAAATTTTTAATGGATTTCTAGTCCACCATTTAGGGTGTATACCGTCCCAAAGTGAGTTACAACAAATCCTTACGACATTAAAATTCCAAAATTTAAAATACTAATAAAAAGCAATAAACATTAAAATGACAGAAGCATATTCAAATAATTCTTAAATATAGTGACCCAAATTCAGACCAGAGTTTTTAAAAGGTCTTTAGGATTTTCCTAAAGGACAGGCAAGAGGAAACCATACAGATTTCCCTGGGGATATTTGTTCATGTTGTTTGGAAGCAATTACGTGTGAGAGACCTCACCTGCACCCTGAAAGGACTAATTCACATAAAGCATAATTTATAGGATCCACTGCTACAAAATGATAGCTCAGGTTTAGATGTCTTTAAAAAGTGATTAGACAAATTAATGAAGGAGGCTAGGCCTATCAGTGACTACTAGTTGTGATAGCTGAATGGAAGAGCCATGTTGAGATGTAATCCTATTCTGAAAAGCAGTTGCTGCTGAAGTGAGTGTAGAAAACAACAGGTGAGGGAACCAAATGCTTCCTATTAAGAGAACTAAAGAACCTGAGCAGTATGATTTTGGAACCAGTGTGGTTTTAAGTCTGTTCTAGTCCAGATGAGCCTATAGTTTTGCAATGTAAAAGCTAGAAAGTGTGGCATAGAGGAAAGTATGGGAAATAATCCCAGATAGTACTAGAACACTGATCAACTGTGTTTCCACTACTTAAGAGCACAAGCTGAATAAAATGATCATCATCATTATCAATAATAGACATGCAGCAGGCTGTCAGCAGAGGCATTTAATATTTGGAGTTTAAAAAGCCACCAGTATTGCAATGGTTATTGCAGTTTACACAAACCACAAAGTTAAACCAGCTGCTTGTGGGTAAAGCCTTACAATACTGATGTGTTAGAGCACCAGGGCCAATGTTAGGGGTTGGTGAACTGGCTGTTTACCTTGGACACTGTGCTGAACGAGTGTATTGTCTCACTGAGCCACTGGGAAAAAAGAAGTGTCTGTAAGTTTTCTCAAAGTTCTACAAGTTGTTTTTGTACAACTACAAAAATGAACTTCCATCAATTACCTTTAAAGAATTGTCCTTTCTCAAATTCCACTTTAATGTCATTTGTTCTAGATAAAAATCAGCAGAACATCACTTTACTTTAAAGTTACATTAACAAGCACTATAACTATAAATGCTATAAGCACTAGAAATAATAAAAAGAAAGTTGTAAGGTAAAAAATAAATTTCAAAATTGGATATTTTTAATGTATTACTTTCTTTTACTGTTTTCAAAGACAAAAATACAAACAACTTGACAATATTAAAAGAGTGTTGGTATTATAAAAAATCCAAAAATTCCATGATGACACGCAGCTAGGAGGGATAGCCAATACCACAGGGCCAAACTAAACGTTCTTCAAATCATGCAAGCAAAGTTATGCATGCTTCACTTATTTACTTCAGTGTAAGCATGTGCAGCCCTGGTTCAGATCAGGACTCTGGTGCTCCAGGATGGGGGAATTTAAGCTTCCCACCCCAATTTTTGTCCCAAAATTCCACCTCCCCACCTCCGGGGGGGGGGTAAAAAAAAGAAAAACCAGTTCCATTTATTCCAATTGAGAAGTTTTTCTTTTCTTTAACCAGCCCATTGGGAGGGGGGTGGAATTTCAGAATGAAAATTGAGGGCAGATTAAATCCCCCTCCCAGAGAGCCATGGTCCTGATCTGAATTGGGTCCATATATGCTTTTTGTTGTTGTTCAGTCATTAAGTTGTGTCCGACTCTTCGTGACCCCATGGACCATAGCACGCCAGGCCTTCCTGTCCTCCGCTCTCTCCCCGAGTGTGCTCAAATTCATATTCATTGCATCGGTGATGCTATCTAGCCATCTCATCCTCTGCCGTCCCCTTCTCTTTTTGCCTTCAATCTTTCCCAGCATCAGAGTCTTTTCCAGGGAGTTTTCTCTTCACATTAGGTGGCCAAAATATTTCAGCTTCAGCTTCAGTATGTGCCCTTCCAATGAGCAGTCAGGGTTGATTTCCTTTAGGATGGACTGATTTGACCTCCTTGCAGTTCAGGGGACTCGTAAAAGTCTTCTCCAGCACCACAGTTCGAAAGCATCAATTCTTCGGCGCTCAGCCTTCCTTATAGTCCAGCTCTCACAGCCATACGTTGCTACTGGGAAAACCATAGCTTTGATTATGCGGACCTTTGTCGACAAGGTGATGTCTCTGCTTCTTACTATGCTGTCTAAGATGGCCATAGCTTTCCTCCCAAGGAGCAAGCGTCTTTTAATTTCATGGCTACAGTCACCGTCTGCGGTGATCTTGGAGCCCAAGAAAGTAAAATCTGTCACTGCTTCCATTTCTTCCCCTTCTATATGCCAGGAAGTGATGGGGCCAGATGCCGTGATATTAGTTATTTTAATGTTGAGTTTCAAACCAGCTTTTGCACTCTCCACTTTCACCCTCCACAAGAGGCTCTTTAGATCCTCTTCACTTTCTGCCATTAGGGTGGTATCGTCTGCGTATCTGAGGTTCTTGATAATTCTCCCGGTAATCTTAATTCCGACCTGTGATTCATCCAACCCGTCGTTTCTCATGATGTACTCTGCATATAAATTAAATAAGCAAGGCGACAATATACAGCCTTGTCGTACTCCTTTCCCAATTTTGAACCAGTCAGTTGTTCCATGTCCAGTTGCTTCTTGTTTCTCGTACAGGTTTCTCAGGAGACAGGTAAGGTGGTCTGGTACTCCCACCTCTTTCAGAATTTGCCAGAGTTTGCTGTGGTCCACACAATCAAAGGCTTTAGTGTAGTCAATGAAGCAGAAATAGACGTTTTTCTGGAATTCTCTTGCTTTCTCCATGATCCAGCGAATGTTGGTGATTTCATCTCTAGTTGCTCTGCCTCTTCGAAACCCAGCTTGTACTTCTGGTAGTTCTCAGTTCACATGCTGCTGAAGCCTAGCTTGTAGGATTTTGAGCATGACCTTGCTGGTATGTGAAGCGAGTGCAATTGTACGGTAGTTTGAACACTCTTTGGCATTGCACTTCTTTGGAATTGGAATGTAAACTGACCTTTCCAGTCTTGTGGCCACTGTTGAGTGTTCCAAATGTGTTGGCATATTGAGTGCAGCACTTTAACAGCATCATCTTTTAGGATTTTAAATAGCTCAGCTGGAAGACTGTCATCTCCGCTAGCTTTGTTGTTAGTAATGCTTCCTAAGGCCCACTTGACTTCACTTTTGGGGATGTCCGGCTCAAGTTCAGTGACCACACTATCATGGCTATCAGGGACATTCAGCTCTTTCCTGTATAGTTCTTCTGTGTATTCTTGCCACCTCTTCTTAATCTCATCTGCTTCTGTTAGGACCCTGCCTTCTTTGTCCTTTATCATGCCCGTCTTTGCACAAAACGTTTCCTTGATATCTCCGATTTTCTTGAAAAGATCTCTAGTCTTTCCCATTCTATTGTTTTCCTCGATTTCTTTGCATTGTTCATTTAAGAAGGCCTTCTTGTCTCTCCTTGCTATTCTCTGGAACTCTGCATTCAGTTGGGTATATCTTCCCCTTTCCCCCTTGCTTTTCGCTTCCCTTCTTTCCTCAGCTACTTGTAAAGCCTCATCAGACAGCCACTTTGCATTCTTGCATTTCTTTTTCTTGGGATGGATTGAGTTGCTGCCTCCTGAACAATGTTATGGACCTCCATCCATAGTTCTTCAGGCACTCTGTCTATCAGGTCTAATCCCTGAAATCTATTCATCACCTCCACTGTATATTCATAAGGGATATGATTTAGGTCATACCTGAATGGTTTAGTGGTTTTCCCTATGTTCTTCAATTTAAGCTGACATTTTGCAAGAAGCAGCTCATGATCTGAGCCACAGTCAGCTCCAGGTCTTGTTTTTACTGACTGTATAGAGCTTCTCCATCTTTGGCTGCAAAGGACATAATCAATCTGATTTTGATATTGACCATCTGGTGATGTCCATGTGTAGAGTCACCTCTGGTGCTGTTGGAAAAGAGCGTTTGCTATGATCAGCGTGTTCTCTTGGCAAAACTCTATTAGCCTTTGTCCTGCTTCATTTTGTACACCAAGGCCATTCTTGCCTGTTACCTTGGTTATTTCTTGACTTCCTACTTTAGCATTCCAATCCCCTATGATGAAGAGGACATCTTTTTTTGGTGTTAGTTCTAGAAGGTGTTGTAGGTCTTCATAGAACCGATCAACCTCAGCTTTTTTGGCCTCAGTGGTTGGGGCATAGACTTGAATTACTGTGATGTTGAATGGTTTGCCTTGGATTCGTACTGAGATCATTCTATCGTTTTTGAGATTGTACCCCAGTACTGCTTTTCCCACCCTTTTGTTGACTATGAGTGCTACTCCATTTCTTCTAAGGGATTCTTGCCCACAGTAGTAGATATAATGGTCACCTGAATTAAATTTGCCTGTGCTTGTCCATTTGAGTTCGCTGATTCCCAAGATGTCGATGTTCAATCTTGCCATCTCACGTTTGACCACCTCCAGCTTACCTTGATTCATTCATCTTACATTCCTGGTTCCTAAACAATATTGTTCTTTATAGCATCGGACTTCCTTTTCACCACCAGACACATCCACAGCTGAGTGTCCCTTCGGCTTTGACCCAGCCGCTTCACTCTTTCTGCCTCTACTTGGAAATTCCCTCTGCTCTTCCCCAGTAGTATATTGGACACCTTCGGACCTGAGGGGCTCACCTTCCGGTGTCATATCTTTTAGCCTTGTGATAGGTTCCATGGGGTTTTCTTGGCAAGAATACTGGAGTGGGTTGCCATTTCCTTCTCCAGTGGACCACAGTTTGTCAGAACTCTCCACCATGACCTGTCCATCTTGGGTGGCCCTGCACGGCATAGCTTATGGCTTCACTGAGTTACGCAAGCCCCTTTGCCACAACAAGGCAGTGATCCATGAAGGGGCCATATATGTTTACACTGAATTAAATAAACCCATCACACATAGCTCTGTAAAGTGTGATTTAAACAAGTTTTCTTTTTTAGTTTGTCCCTGAGAAGACAGAACATAGATTCAAAAGGATTTCATCAGGATAGAACACTGGGCTGAATCTAACAAGAAGAACTACCTCACAACCCCAGCTGTGGAATGCCCTTCCCAGAGAGGGTTACCTGACACCTACAATGTGCTCTTTTCGGCACCAGGTGAAGACCTTGTTTTCCCAGGCATTTTAGCCTTTCAGTTTCTCTTTCAAAGCTGTTACTGTATTTTAAATCTTCGCACTGCTACTAGGTTTTCTTTTGTTTTTTTTAATTTTATACTGTAGTTTTAAACTTTTAAATTGTATTTCATCACGTATTTTTATGATTTTAATTGTTGTGAACTGCCCAGAGAGCTTTGGCTATTGGGCAGTATAGAACTGTAATAAATAAATAAACTGATAGAGATAAATGTAAAGTGTTACATTTATGTACAAAAATGAAAGGCACAAGGATAGGATGAGGGAACCTGGCTTGGCAGCAGTACATGTGAAAAGGACCAAGCTGTCAAGGGCTCCTTGGAGGCCTCTCTCAGTCTAATCCAGTAGCCAAGTCCAGACACAGACAAAGGGATTCCTTTCAAAGCTTTACAACTTAACAACTATACCGTTTGCAAGTAGATCTGAGCAGCACAGTACCTATGCCCTAAGTTGGAACAGTTGGTCCCCATTTGAAAGGGAATTACTGGCAGACCCCTGAACTTAAGGACTAGGGAGAGTCCCTCCCCTTTTCCCTTGGATCCTCTGGGCGCAGCCGTTGTTTGCGTGCCAACCGGGCACTACGCCTCCTTTCTGCGCCCTCCATCTGGCGCCGCTCTCTGCATCTGCGTCGCGCATCCACCAAGTCTGCTATCCGTGCTCTGTTACTCCCTGGACTGCTATCTAAGCTAGGAATGTTGGTGGGAGGAATCTCCGTCAGCCATTGGCCCTGGGAAAGAGGAGCACGCTCCCCTCCCAGGAGCAACTGCTCTTCCTCAGAATCAGAACTACTCTGGGATTCTATGGGCTCAGTGTCCACCCTGACATCAGGTGGCTTAGTGGAACACAAGCTGAATATGAGCCATTAGTGAGATGTGGCTGCTAAAGTTCAATCTTAGGCTGCATTATTAGAAGCATAGTGTTCAAGTCAAGTGAAATAATAATTCTGCTCCACTGTGTGTTAGTTAGGCCCCATTTGGACTACTGGGTCCATTTCTGAACACCATAGAGGGCAACCAGGATGGTGAGGGCACTGGACACCAAGTCCTATGAAGAACTATATGCTTGACTGGTGAACTGCTACTAAGCAAAAAAGTAACAACTGTACAAGGCCTTTAGTATTGTTTGTTAATTAGTGAAATGGTGTTGCCCTGATTTCATTAGGGTGCTTAGCATGTCAGAGATTTCCATGGCCTGAGACATTCAGGTAATAGGATACTCTTCTCTCTATTTCAATGGAGGGTAGTCCTGACAATCAAGCAACATCTCCATTGGCAGCCAGCTCATGCCACTGCCAGCTTGATAGCTACAAACAAAATGGAGGCGAGTACAAAACAGAAGTACTCTGGGAACAAGAGATATCTTGGAATGGAAAGGGGAGCTCTGCAACACTGTGGGTGGGTGAGAAGGAAGGAATGCTCCTAGATGGGGTAATGTGAAAACTTTCATTTTCATTTGTCAAATGCTGACTGTGGGCTTCCAGTAAGCTCTCCTTGGTGTAAACTATGCATACATATGTTAACCTTCCTTTTATGTATAACTCTGCCCATTATTATCAGCCAGAACATCATTCACTTAAACTTCAGCCATTAGGAAGACAATGCAAGTTCTAATTAATAAATTGCTTGAAGTAACTAGAGGTATTCATCTAATATAAACATTTGTTGATTATTCACTTTATGTTGAATGGATGATGTTTGATCAGGAGACACAGGATAAATTGGCTACACAATAGACAACCCTCCCTCCCAAAGCTATGATGGGTTAAACCAACTTAGGGAGCAATCCTACCAGGATAGGTGGCCTTCTCCGAACTCAGAGTTGACCGCCTATCCAATGCAGGACAGGAGAAGTGCGGAGGGGATCATTCCCCTCTGTGCTTCAGCTGCTCTGCATTTGCAGCTGGACAGCCAATTTCGGCTATCTAGCCATAGGAAGTCAGAGTGGGGGAAACGGCAGCTGGACAACACATTGGATGTGTCATAGCAGCATTTCCGAGTTCCCTGGCATGCCCCCAGGAACACCCTGTTTTCTGCCACTCCACACTCCTCTTCCAAGTGTGGAGCATGGGGCTGTTCCACACTGCCTATGAGGCAGCGCAGGAGTGGGGGAAGGTTGATTCTCAGGGAACCAACCTATCCTATGGCCATCTAGCTGCTGACTAGCGGCCATAGGATTGTGCCCTTAATAAATTGATTCTATTAAAACTTCCTTCCTTAAGTGTGCTTAGGATCTTGGCCCTAAAGGCTATTAATATCAGCAAAAAAAAATCAATACTTTATTTCATCATTTAATTGTACCAGTTTAAACAGATATGCTTTCATTTCAAAAACACTGCAATTTATTCTAAAATGGAACCAAAGGATTGTCCAGGGTTTTAAAGATGATAAACTGTTCTATTGATGTGTGCTTGCCTTTATAGGTATTACCAATAAATTGAAAATTGTTTCTAAGCTTAAGCAAGAAAAAGTCAATATTAGAGTAGTACAATATTTATTTACCAAAAATCCAAGCAGAGAGGATTGAGCCTGGACTACTCAAAATCATTTGATGCCCGGACCATTTTGTTTCTAATATAGAGATGGATCAGTGATGTTGGTAATGCTGGTAGTGTACTGGGTGCCCCTTGATGTAACAGACTTGCTGGGCAAGCTGGTCTTGCAGCACATTTTGAGGTCTCGCACCTTTATTATTATGTATGATTTAAATATTGCATTAAAAGCGCCCATTTGGATATAAAAATCCCACCTTGCTAAACAATGGTTTCATTCATATTGTATCTGTCTTTATGTTCCAAGGGAAATTAATCAGATTGGTCTGCTCTTGTGAAAGAGGTGTAGATTCCTAAGTTAAGAATACTGACAAATAGATGTGCTGTGCTTTGACAGGTTAGGGGGAACAGCCAAAAGAAAATCAGGGAGCTGCAAAGGTTTAAATTTGGAGCATTGGTAGCTTATGTTCTCTCCAGTCTCATATTACATTGAAAGCGATGGTAAAGGAAAAATCTAGTGAGAGGTTATTTCTCAAGCCTGTCCCTGATCCCCACTCAGTTGTAACTGTCCTGTTCCATCAGGGAACCCATCATCTGCTCTGGGCAACAGCTTAGGTGAGGAGGCACAACATGGAACAGGTTGTGGAACATGGAACAGACCTGAGTTAGGTTCAGGACCTTGGACAGCAATCCTGGAGCTAGAGATTGGCAGGGATTTATAGTCAGGCCAGGAGATTCTATCTGGAAGCTCCACCCCTCAAGTGTTGTATCTAGTTTTTAATGACCCAGTGGGCTCTTTCTGTAGGCACTGGATTCTCCTGGGGAGTAAAGGTTGGGGGAGTGAGGAGCCAGTTGGGGACTGCTCCTCAGGCTCTCCTTGTTCACTAGAAGAGTCTGAGGTTCATTCCTTGGAGTTGAGCAGCAGCAGCATCTGGGGACCACATGGATATACGACATGAGGTCAAGGTGGTGGGACCCAGTTCAGAAGGACCAGGACTAGCTCTGACACCAGCTCAGATTCACTGTTGCTGGAGGCTTCAGTCTCTGAGGATTCTTGCTCCTGCGCTATGGTAGAAGCAAGGTTAACATAGAATTATGTATGATTTAGGGAAGGGGCCATAGCTTTGCATGCAGAAGTTTCAAGCTTCCATCCCTGGCATCTCCAGGTAGCATTCAGCAAGATTCCTGTCTGAGTCCCTGGAAAGCCACTGCAAGTCAGTCACTGAGGCAGACTGATCACCCAATGGTCTGACTCACTATAAGGCAGCTTCACATGAGAGGGACAGTTGCTTTACAAGTAATAAACTGGAAATAGGGTACAGTGCTAACACTCGTTAGTTCATTGTAAAATACGATTTTAACTTAATTTGGTTGTCACAAGATATAACTTTTCATTTATTAGTATTAGTATTAAAATAACAGTAGATAACATCTTCCAGTTCAGAGTGGACAGAGTGCACCCTCCCTCCAATCCCTTTTCTCTCCTCCTTCCTTTTTTCCTTGTGTGTTATGCCTTTTTAGATTGTAAGCCTGCGGGCAGGAACTGCCTTCTTTTACTGATTATATGTAAGCCACTCTGCGAGCCATTTTGGCAGAAGTGAATTTAAAAAAAATGAATAACTCCTGCTCTTGTGCAATTCCAATTAAAATTCATAGGTTTTGGTATCAGTTGCGTTGCTGCCTAGGGTATTTCACCCAACATGTATTGTTTTGTTACATTAATTAGCAGTTATCAGTCTATAAAGCAGACTGGAATATGAAGTCCCATTTTCTAAGTGTCATTCTCACTTTTAGTAATGCCTCAAACATTGTAATTTTGAATTTTTAAAATGCTCCTGTTGTGTCTTTCTAATCAACAATTTCTTATCTTGGAAAGGCATACAACAGACATACAACATGCTGTTTATTTGAATTTGTATCCCCATCATTAAGGTGTGAGGTAAATAACAAAGAAAGATTAAAGTATCTTGTTAAAATAGTTCTAATAATAAAGACAAACAAGCTCACATTTCTTGAAATTTAAAATAGCTAAAAAAGCATGCTAAAATTTGATCATGCAAGAAAAGGACAGAAATAAGAGGGATAACATTAATAGGTCTCCTGAAATGTAATAAGATTTCCCTTTCAGACTAGCTTTCAATACCTCCACCTGTTCTCCAGCTCTGGTTCCAAACTGTAATGGAAACTTCAAGAAATTTGAGCCTGTTTGTCTTTCAATCCTCCCTTCCCCAAAACACAGAGAGGAGGCCTACTCTCCTACAACAGCACACCTGATGATCAAGAAAGGATTCTCACAACAGTTTTCTCAAAGACTTACAATATATGACATGTTTGTTAGGAAATAGGCATGAATAAGAAAACTGAATGCTGTGTTCATTACCTACTACCAGAATGTGCAAATATCTACCTAACTTGTGAATTGTAAGGTTAATGCAATGCTTGTAGCCTGGCATAGCAACTTGCTGCTTTCCCCTGTATACTGAAATGCTAGGAAGTTGCAGTCTGCATTATTGCATTCTACCATAAGAGGGTAATATCTAATATACATGTTCTTGTCTGTGGTGTTGTGGTGAAATGTTACAAGGTTACAGTTGAAGCAATAGTGAAGTTATTCCTTATGACGCTGATGTAAAAACACAATTTTTCATCTAAGTGATAGGGGAATATCTTTTCCTTCATTTCATTACATTTTTTTTAATTACATGGGGAAATGGGAGTGCATCATATCAATGCTCCACAGTATATGCTGGTTTGATAGTGCTTTCAAAGTGCCTGTTTTAACACATCCTAAACAGCATATGCTTTGCATATCTGGGAGACCTGCTTCCATGCATTGATTTTTAAGCTCAAGTTATCTGTTCTACCTGTTACCATGCTTGATTGGGACGTGTGTGTGTGTGCGCGCGTGCGCGCGTGCGCGCATGTGCAAGTGCATGTGTGCAAACTACTTCCAGAATAAACCCTTCCAGAACATGAATGACTGGGAGAAATTTAGTTCAAATGTGCTAGGGAAACCTGCTGGGACCCTGGCTCTATTCTGCTGGTGGACAGGCTGCTGTCTGTCCAGTAGGGCTGGCTCATAAACTAGCACATTTTCTAAATACATAGCATGCATAACTTCAGATTATTTAGTGAGGGTAGCAGAGTGCCCTTGGGGAGCAACAGAGATGAAAAATCGGAGCTTTTCCAAGAACTGAATTATAAGAAGGCTGTCCCAGATATGGGAGTGGGAGAGGAGGATGAGCAGAGAGACAGATGCAGTTGCCAGCCATGGAGGCTCTATAGGGACTTCTTGGCTTCTGAGAAGGGGAGAGGAGATGGAAATTGCAACTGGGAATTTAAAAGTTCATGAGGGAGAAAAAGTTACAGAGGCCCAGTTCACATGTCATAATAGGCCTAGGTTCTGGGGATCCCTGGCTTATAGTTTACAAGCAGCATTCTCATGCATATTGCCTGATCATTTCTGCTAACATAAACATCCACAGGACTTTTTCCAGGGGAGGTGAGCAAAATTGCACAGCAAATTGTGATTGTAATTCATGCACACAGCATGCACTTTCCTTGTATGTGCTCTTTGTTGCTTAGCATCACATTCCCTGACATTTAGAAGTCTACACACATAGCAGAAGATCCTGGGAATTGAACAGCACTAATGCAGAAGAGTGTTATATTCAAGAAGCATCATGAACTCCAACAAAACCTTATTTGGAGTGAGGGATAAAAACAACAACACACACCTAGGAACAAGAGAGCGAAAAACCCAAGTGCACAAACACAGTATAGCTGTCTTAAGAATATTATATCATATATTTTATGGCATCACTGCCTTATCATAACATGGAAAACGTGATGTGACTCACCCTAGAATGATTTCCTTCAGCTTGGAAACATTGGTGAACACTTTCCAACCTGGTGCTCTTCAGATATTTTGGACTTCAACACCTATCAGCCCCAGCCAGCATGGCCAATGGTCCAGAATGCTGGGGTTATAGTCCAAAACATCTGGAGGGCACCAGGCTGGAGAAGACTGTTGTAGAGAGTAGCAGTGGAGTCTGTGGGGAGTGTCTTTAGCAGTGAAAGGAGGAAGGAGAAATAAATATGCTTGATTGGGGTTTAGGGTTCTAGAGGAGCTGGACTACGCACTTGACTTTTCACATTGTTATCAGCCACTTTTCACATCAGCTAACAATACAACTTTTGGATGGCTTGAATTCTGAACTACAGTAATGTTGTTTTGGAATTGCATATTTTTCCTTGAACTGCACATTTTGTGTACGGTTGCACTTTTTTTTTTTTAAGTCCTGATAGCATCAGAGAGCAGGTCTACCATATTTAGTAGATTTGGTGAATGCACAGTGACAAAGGCCCAGCCACCATGTCTACCAAGATAGGTAGACCCAGCTACCGAGAAAAGTGTATACTACGTCTATCTTTTTGTTGTTTCCCAATGGTTAGTCCTGGTGTCCAGACAATGTCTTTCCACCCACAGCTGAAACCCCCAGTTCTTTCCATGACTCCCTTCACCCCTGTATTGGCCCTTTGGGCCAAAGGCCATTACAAAATTGAAGGGCATTATTATACTGAGTGTGTGTGTGAGAGAGAGAGAGACAGACAGAGAGAGAGAGAGAGAGAGAAAGAGAGACCTGCTCAGCTCGCAGTCCCCTGCTAGACTCTGCTCTACAGGCAAAGCACAATAGATTCAGGTACCTTACAAGTGAGTTTTTCATTTCTACAATACATGAGGAAACACTAACTTCTGTGGAGCTGCATGGCAACTCAAAGGCCAACACTGAGAGAGAGATGGGGAGAGATTCGACTTGGGCCTCCTGCAAGAGCTAAAAATGGCAGGTTCTCTTAAACCCATATCTATCTATCATCTGTCTGTCTGTCTGTCTAATCTATCATCATCACAACAACCCATTCTAACCCTTAATAAATTGCACTGCTGCTACAATTTCACAGCCCCATCTGCACTTACTTAAAACACCACCAACAGTGCCCTACACTGCAGAGTTGTCCTATACTGCTCTAACACACACCCCTCTGCAAAATGGGAGTAACAACACTGGGCTACTTTGCCGGACTTCTGTAAGCCACCCTTCCTAAGTCACAGCCCTGCCTCCTGTAATATAGATATAATAATGATGAACTTTATATGTACACACTGTCAAGGTAATTTTTTATGTTTATAAACTCAGGAAACAAATTATTAACAAGATCTGAGTTAGACCATGAACTCCTGTCTTTGCTGTACCTTTTGTTTTTTGGTAGACACACTACTGCCCAAACCCAGCTGCATGAAACTCCTGGATTTCTTTAAAAAAAATATGTATGAGGCTGCAATTATTTCCTAACAGGGGTGACCCCCCCAAAAAGGATCAGAGGATCAACACACCCAGATGCATGTGTTAACCATTGCTGTGACTTTAGTCAAAAATACTAAAAGGTGGGAGCAGACTAGTTTCTTACAAAATGTATAGGCAGAATAGTGGCTGCACGTTTCGCTTCACATCTCAGGTTCTCCAAGGGCTAATGACTATATATTGAAAGCTGGGAAGCTGGAGATTATTTATGGTTCATCATCAGGGGGTCAATTGCCCCTCCTTGCCCCTTCCTACAGATGCCTATGAACATGGATGAAATCTGGAATGGCTATCCTCATAATGTAACAGCCATCTCTCCCCTGCCCTGACATTCTCTTTCAGCACTTTTCTAGCCTTTGTGGGTGGACCCATGGGGTTTTTAAGATGCTTTCACATACCAACTTTAACAGCCTAATCATATGCATGTTTGGGGGCGGGGTATTAAACCACAAAAAGCCAGTGTACATAAGGAGTGCAACTTCCCTTGTGATGGAATCCCACACTTATTTGGAAGTGAGTCCCAACAAATTACTTCTGAGCAAACATGCACGGGATCAAGCTTAAGGCAGCAATCATATGCACAATAATTTAGCAGTAAATGTGAATTTCAAAAAGCTGTGAGGCAAAAAAGTGCACACATTCATGCAAATGCATCTTTGCAACCTCAACATCTACATTTAAAGCTTGTCCCTATCATGCCAGCCCCATTGAAAGTTAAAAGGCTGCAGTCCAGTGCACAATTCCTTAGGAGTAAAAGAAAGCCCTTGTGAATTCAATATAAATGAGTGAACATATTCTTAAGATTGGATTGTTGTTCAGTCGTTAAGTCGTGTCTGACTCTTCGTGACCCCATGGACCATAGCACGCCAGGCCTTCCTGTCCTCCGCTCTCTCCCGGAGTGTGCTCAAGTTCATATTCATTGCATTGGTGATGCTATCTAGCCATCTCATTCTCTGCTGTCCCCTTCTCCTTTTGCCTTCAATCTTTCCCAGCATCAGGGTCTTTTCCAGGGAGTTTTCTCTTCGCATTTGGTGGCCAAAATATTTGAGCTTCAGCTTCAGTATCTGTCCTTCCAATGAGCAGTCAGGGTTGATTTCCTTTAGGATGGACTGATTTGACCTCCTTGCAGTCCAGGGGACTCGTAAGAGTCTTCTCCAGCACCACAGTTCGAAAGCATCAATTCTTTGGCACTCAGCCTTCCTTATAGTCCAGCTCTCACAGCCATACGTTACTACTGGGAAAACCATAGCTTTGATTATGCGGACCTTTGTCAGCAAGGTGATGTCTCTGCTTCTTACTATGCTGTCTAGGTGTGCCATAGCTTTCCTCCGAAGGAGCAAGCGTCTTTTAATTTCATGGCTACAGTCACCGTCTGCAGTGATCTTGGAGCCCAAGGAAATAAAATCTCACTGCTTCCATTTCTTCCCCTTCTATATGCCAGGAAGTGATGGGGCCTGATGCCATGATCTTCGTTTTTTTAATGTTGAGTTTCAAACCAGCTTTTGCACTCTCCACTTGCACCCTCAACAAGAGGTTCTTTAGATCCTCTTCGCTTTCTGCCATTAGGGTGGTATCGTCTGCATGTCGGAGGTTGTTGATAATTCTCCCGGCAATCTTAATTTCGACCTGTGATTCATCCTACCCGGCGTTTCTCATTATGTACTCTGCATATAAGTTAGATTCGAAGAACCCTATTACAGTTTACTTTGGAGATAGCTCCATTGAGTGCAGTAAAATTTACTTCTAAGTAAGAGAGCTTTGGCTATTGAGTGGTATAGAAGTGTAATAAATAAAGAACGTAATCAGAATAGTCACAGTCAGTGAAGGAGCCTGTTGTATTACTGCCAGTTTGCTTCATGAGGCAGGTGCTCCTACAGGCTACCAAACCAAGGGCCTAACAGGCATGGCACTGCCTGGCCGGGCTTGCCAGAAAACTGGCCTTTACTGCCCCTTCCAGGTCCACATTCTACAATTTGCATTGCAGCCACTCTCATCTGAGCTCAATGGAATCCTATCCCCTACCACCAGGTTAAAATTACTGACCTCCCCTGGCTGGGTCTCACAGGGAACTGGAGAGTAAAGATAGATGAGGCAGGCATGTGCATCATGATGCGCTCTTGCCAGTCTCACGATGGAGCTAATTCCATTGTTTAATTTACTGACCTCCCCTGGCTGGGTCTCACAGGGAACTGGAGAGTAGATAGATGAGGCAGGCATGTGCAGCATGATGCGCTCTTGCCAGTCTCACGATGGAGCTAATTCCATTGTTTAATTTACTGACCTCCCCTGGCTGGGTCTCACAGGGAACTGGAGAGTAGATAGATGAGGCAGGCATGTGCAGCATGATGTGTTCTTGCCACTCTCACGATGGACCTAATTCCATTGTTTAATTTACTGACCTTCTGTCCTGTTCTGAGTCTTGCCTGTGTGGTTGGAAACTGAAAGCAGAGGTAGACGCGGCAGGCACAGAATGAGTAGTCACTGTTGCCACTCTCAGAATGACCTCATGACTGGAATCTACCTCTTCACAGACCCTATCTCTCTCTCTTCCCAAGCATTATCCCAGTCTAAACTTTTCTCTATCAATATCCCTTGATGTGGGGTAGATAGGGATGTTGATTGGGAAATGTTTAGATTGAGATGGAGCTTGGGAGGAGAAAGAAATAGGGTCTGTGAAGAGTTAGATTGTGAAGAGATAGAGAGTGACTAGGATTTGTGTGTATAGGACTAAAGTGGAAATTAAGTGTGCCTGTGCATGAGAGAATGGACGGACGGACAGATAGATAGCCTTTTAAAGTTCCATATTTATTGTTTATCATCTTAATGTTGTAGTTAATAAAAAAATAACAATTTCTTTATTTTATAAAATCCTAACCCTACTGCCTGTGCCTACAAAAGGGGTTATTTATTTATTTATTTATTTATTTCTATACCTCCCAATAGCTGCAGCTCTCTGGGAGGTTCACAAAAATTAAAACCACAAAGCGCAGCATAAAACAATATAAAATATGAAAGCTTAAAACCACAAAATAACAGTACAACCAGAATAAACCTAGCAGTAATGCAGAGATTTAAAATACAGATTTAAATACCAGAGCTAAAAGATTAGGAAGCTAAAATAATGGGAGAATAAAAAGGTCTTCACTTGGTGCTGGAAGGAGTACAATGTAGGCACCAGGCAAACCTCTCTAGGGAGCTCATCCCACAGCTAGGGTGCCACAACAGAAAAGGCCCTTCTCCTGGTAGCCACCCACCTCACTTCCTTTGGTGGGAGCTTCCGGAGAAGGACCCCTGAGGATGGTCTTAGGGTCTGGGCAGACACATATTTGAGGAGGCAATCCTTCAGCTAACCTGGCCACAAGCCATGAGGTTGCAATAGAGAGAATAAATAGGTCAGAATAAAGCCAGTGTGTGCTCACATCTCACAAAGTAAAGTGGTTGGACCTGAGGTAAAGGTCCTAGTGGCAGCATTACTGTGGGGGGGGAAAGGTGTTGCCTGCTGTGGGAAAGGCCTTATTGAAAAGGTATTCTCACTGGTGAATAGGCAGGAACACCATACAGACACCCATGGCTACAAACAGGAGCAACTAAACAAACCACAGACATTCCATCTTTCATGTTCATTGTGTGCGACATGTGAACCCAAACCTCTTGCTTTTCTCTCCCCTGCTAAGCCATAGAAAGAATCCAAGAACAAATCATGGGTTCTTTCTCTGGCTTGTCAAGGGAGGGGAGAGACCAGTCAAAGGTGTAGGTTCACACCTCATGCTAAACAAAGCATAGATGGAAGGGCCAGAGAATTATACCTTTCCTTTCCTTACTTAACATGGGGATGGCATTAGAGACTTAGTGTTTCAGAGTAAATCAAAAGAGAGAATATTTTCAGCCTGGGCAAGTATTTACTGGGCAGAGTCCACTAGAAGTAGGAGCATAGAGAAAGACGGGGGTCTGGACTAAGTCAAGATACGTTCATCACAGCAAGACCCTTCTCTGGAATCTCTTGGAATTTAGGGGTTCAGAGGTTCAAGAATGGGCACCCACCTGGGAACTCCAAACACTTAGTTTAGCAGTGTGTATAAGTATAGAATGGTGCTCTTTGGTAGCACACCGGTGTACCACCTCATAAGATACCAAGCTTCTTTCAGTTTGGGTCAGCATTGATCACCAGGGTTAAGTGGCTCTCGGACAGAGAATATAGGGGCCAAATGCCTTCAAAAACACTAACTTTTCCATTATTTATGAAATCAATTCATTTCTTTCCTCCCTTTCCCTATAGTAAATTCTTATAATGTTTTCTTTAGAAAATAATGACAACCAATTTATTTCTATATCCATCTAAGTCAGCCTTCCCCAGCCTCCAGAATGTTTGACGGCAACTCTCATTATCCTCAGCCAACATGGCCAGGCTAATCACTAGTCATGCTGGCTGGGGATGATGGGGCTTGCGGACAAAGTTTGAAGGCCATCAGGTTGGGGAAGGCAGGTCTAAGTAGTCTTGGAGGACCATGGAGTAATCATTAGAGTTTTTAAAACATAAATATAATTTATATTGACTGCTTATTTATCACAGTATCATTGTGTGTGAAAGTGTTAACTGCTCTTCTTTTGTGCCATTTTAGTGGCAAGTGGATAGAATCTATCAATTCTAGTAGTGGTAAAATGGGGTGTGAAGCAGTGAGTTTAATGAAACAAATTTATGAGAATGCACTTTTCAGAGCAAATACTTCAGTTGTAATGTTAATAATTGTCAAGTATATAATGAGTAATAGCACTCACTCTTGTAAGCTAACAGCACACGAGGAAAGTGGTGAATTACTTGCATTATATGTAGTAACACGTTATGTGAATCAGAAAGAAAAGAGTAATCCATCAAGTTGACAAAATTGTGATTTCAAGGCTCATTGCTAGGTGTTCTTTCTGCAATCACTGTTTAGGAATTAAGATTGCTGGGAGAATTATCAACAACCTCAGATACGCAGATGATACCACCCCAATGGACACACTTGCTCCTTGGGAGGAAAGCTATGGCAAACCTAGATGGTATAGTAAGAAGCAGAGACATCACCTTGCCGACAAAGATTCGTATAATCAAAGCTATGATTTTCCCAGTAGCAACGTATGGCTGTGAGACCTGGATTATAAGGAAGGCTGAGCGCCCAAGAATTGATGCTTTCGAACTGTGGTGCTGGAGAAGACTCTTACGAGTGCCCTGGACTGCAAGGAGGTCAAATCAGTCAATCCTAAAGGAAATCAACCCTGACTGCTCATTGGAAGGACAGATACTGAAGCTGTAGCTGAAATATTTTGGCCACCTAATGCGAAGAGAAAACTCACTGGAAAAGACCCTGATGCTGGGAAAGATTGAAGGCAAAAGGAGAAGGGGATGGCAGAAGATGAGATGGCTAGATAGCATCACTGATGCAATGAATATGAACTTGAGCACACTCCGGGAGAGAGAGGATGACAGTAAGGCCTGGCATGCTATGGTCCATGGGGTCACGAAGAGTTGGACATGACTTAATGACTGAACAACAATTACACAAAGTTTTAAGCAGGATGTGAATGCAGAACAGTGTCTTTAGGAAGCTGCTTTTTGCAAACTCATGTTAATGCACAAAAATGTTTGTCAAAAGTGCAAGTCTGGGAATTGCCATCTTTCTGCTGCTTTGCCTGTGTTATCCATGTGCCTGCAGTGGGGAGGACCTGTAACATCCACTGTAAGCCACCCTTCCCCAACCCTGGGCCCTCTAGATGTGCTGTACTACAACTCCAATCATCCCCAGCCAGCATGGTAAGTGGATGATGGGAGTTGTAGTTCAATACATCTGGAGGCCACCAGGGTTTGTGCTCATGGGGGAGTTTCTGTGAATTTGGAGGATTTCGGGGTCATTCATGGCAGATGACATCGTGGCCAATCTGCAGCCACTCGAGATTTCCAGTGGAGAAAGCCGGATTTTCTGAGACTATTTTTACTCCGTTTTATTTCTTTAATTCTGGTTCTCTGCAATTGTGGTGCTGTGTGTCCCATCTTACGCAATTACTTCAGCATGATAGCTCTACCCAGGGGTGTGTCTTTCACTTGGCCATGAGCTCACTGTGCCTTCCTAGCCTTCAGAATTGCCCTGCACTCCCATTTCAGTAATTAGCCTCTGTGATGATGCACTTCTCTGATGTTTGCATTACTTTGCTTCTCCATTGTTGTGTTAAGTTGCGTCTCTGATATTGTGTAAAGTAGTTTCTTTGATTGTTATTTAAAGTCACTTCTCTGATCTGGCAAGGTCACAGGAGCTTGTTATTGCAAGCAGGGAGAAAGTGCCCAGAGAAGGAGAAAGGGGAGTGGGTGTGTGTGGAAGCAATAACTCCATGACAGTTTGCGGCAGGGGGGATGCTGTCATAGGGAAGCTTCAGATGCTGCACTGGAGAATTGGGGATTTGGGCTTCTTCATTGAAAAGTGCGCACATTGGGGTCAGTGGGGAACAATAACTCCAAGACAGTTTGCTGGAATGGGGCAAAAGGGGGGAGGAATGCTGTCATAGGTAGCCTTCAGATGCTGCACTGGAGTTTTGGGGATTTTGGCTTCTTCAGGCAAAAGTGCCCACATTGTGGAAAGCGGGGGAGCAATAACTCAATGACAGTTTGCTGGAGTGGGGTGGAATTGGTGTGTGTGTGTGTTCTAATAGGGAGACTTCAGATGCTGCACTCAAGAATCAGGGATTTTGGCTTCTTCATATAGAAGTCTGGGAGCCTGGACAGGGGTGGGAAACAAGCATCTCTCATTGGTTGAGCAGCCCCTGCCAGGTTGATAACGTTCCGTTCTACTCCCCCCACCCCAAACCCGGAAGTATGCCCTTTGAAGCGCTGTGTAACCTGTGAAAAACAGATTTTAAAGGTACAGTAAACTTGTCTTTTCTTCCTTCGTGTGTCCCTAATGGACCAAAGCCAATTCCATGAAAATCCAGCTAATACTCCAACATGCTTCTCATTCTGTTGTCGTGATGATCCCACCCAGTTGGGGGAAGGCTGTCATAAGCTATGGTCAAGGTGTCTGTCAGAGAGGCTCCAGCTGTTTGGCTGCTCATTTGCCTGATTATTCCTCTTCCCCTGGTTCTCTTTTGCCTTAATCCACTTACACTGGAATTGTGTCACCAGTTTGCTATTTCACCCACAGTTAGTCTGAACCTTGGTATACAGATCCCACTTAGCAAAGGCACATGCCTCCTTTTGCTATTTTTCTTTAGAATTTGCTCATCACTGTTTAGATGGGGCTGCCATCTTCCCCTCCCACCACAATGCCTCTGAAATGATGCTGTATCTTAACAGAATATTGTTCAACAAAGTTCATAACATAGCATTGTTCAACGTGGTGACCCACAGAGCAATTAGTTTTAGGAACAGCAACAAGGAAAAAATACCACTTATCTCCCTAAGAAGGTTTAGACCAGAATGAACCAAAATATGAATATGAAATAAATCAGGCAACTATGTTATTATTTGGGTGTTTTCTGCAGGATTTAATCACTCTATATATATGTAAAATAAGTATCCTCCTGCCTTATTTCTTCATTTTATTTATTTAAAATATTTCTTGGCCGCCTTTTAGGGCAGGAGCCTTACCAAGGTGGCATATAATGACAAAACTCACATAATAAAAACTGATATGGTAATAAAACCAGTAAAAACAGCAACAGAAACAAATAACCTAAGAATGACAAGTCACCAGCATAAAAACAAAACCTACCACATACAACTGTAGCTACAACACAGTCCAATAAAACATAAACAGGGGCAAGCCAGAGTAAAGTAGTAGGTTTTCAGGGCCTTCCTAATAGCCTGCAGTGAGGTGGCCAGGCAGACCCCCAATGGCAACTTATTCCAGAGGTGTTGGCGTACGACCACTGTAGAAAAGGCTCTCATGTAGTTGATCACCTAACTGCCCTCACAGGTGGGCAAATGAGAAGGGCTTTTCTTGCTGATCTTAAAGTTGTGGCAGGCTGGTATTACCCTCAAGTAATTCGGTCCCAAACAGTTTAAGGCATCACAACCAGCACTTTAAACTGGGCTCCTCATTGGATCCCCATGCCACCACCACCACCTGGGCGGCCCCATTCTGCACCAGCTGAAGTTTCCAGACTGCCTTCAAAGTCAGCCCCACATACAGTGCATTACAGTAGTCCAGCCTGCTGTCAGGGTGGAAACTGAGCCAATAGAATCCCAGAGCAGTTCTGATTCTGAGGAGGATCAGCAATCCGTGGGAGAAGAGCCAGCTCATCCCTCACAGGCACAGCAGCTGGCAGAAATTCCTCCTGCTGGCATTCCTGAGATAGATAGTGACCCTGGCAGTGAGAGAGTGAGGGAGGAGGGCTTGCTAGACACTCGACGCAGACACAGGGAGCAACGAGCGATGGAGGGCGCGGAAAGGAGACGTAGCACCCGTTTGGCGTGCAAGTAATGGCCGCGTCCCATGGACCCAAGGGAAAGAGGGAGGATCTCTCCCTAGTCCATAAGTTCAGGGTCTGCAAGTGATTCTCCTTCAAATGGGAACCAACTGCCTACCCGGAGCAAAGGCTACTCTGCTGTTCATTGCTTAGTCGCTGGTGATTAGCATCTGAAAGAGTCATTAAGTTGTAAAAGTATTAAAGCCTTGAAAAGAATCCTTTCATCTGTGTCTTGAGTTGGCTATTGGAGTGTACTGAAAGAGGCCGCTAGGGCGCTCCTGACACCTGCACATCATTAGTGCATGGATGACTAGTGCATGGATGGAAAGGTCCGCCTTTCCAGGTAGGTTTACAACTGGTGTACCAGCCTGAGCTGCTAAAAGCACTTCTGGACACCTCAGTCACCTGCGCTTTTCCAGTTAATGCAGAGTCCAGGACACTTCCAGACCACACACTTGGTCTTTTAGGGAGAGTGCAACCCTATCTGAGAACAGTTGCAGACCTCCATCCAGAGTAGTTGGTTTCCCAACCCATGGTACCTCTGTCTTGTCTGAATTAAGTTTCATGCTGACAGCATGGAGAAGCATGTATGTGCAAAACCTCACCTGCTAGAGTCAGGTGAGGGCTCACCCACCTGGATTAGGCTCAGAAATTTCAAACCCCCAAAGATCCTTTAAAGCAGCCTTCCACCAACTTGGTACTCTCCAGATGTTTTGGATTTTGGACTCCCATCAGACCTAGCCAGCATGGCCAGAGGTCAGGAATCCTGGGAATTGTGGTCCACATTGGGGGAAGGCTGCTTTAAAGTATGTGAGGGACCACCCTTTTGCACTTTAAAGGACTGGGAGCAGGTAGCAATTGGTCTTGGAGTATACATGCGTTCATGCCTGTGTGTTGACAAACATAATCCCCGTTTTCCATAGGATTCTTTAAACTGTGATGTTGAGTGCCCCCTGCAGTTTAAATAGAAATTTTCTGCAGTTTAGAGCCAGGGCCTGCAGGAGAAGCCACCACCACCAAGGAAGAGGTGTGCCTGCTGCTGCTGGGCCTGCTGCTGCTGCCGCCGCCACCACCACCACCACCACCACCAGGCCTTCCCTGTGGACTTCTGCCTGGCAGACCGCCAGTCCTTGCAGGACCAGGCCCCCAGTTACCGAGCCAGCTGTGCTGCTCCATCTGCCCCTCCCTGGAGGGGCTACATAAGCTGGCTGGCTGAGGTGGCCTGGGAGAGCCAGGGCCTGCAGGAGAAGCCACCACCACCACTGGGGAAGAGGCGTGCCTGCTGCTGCTGGGCCTGCTGCTGCCGCCACCGCCACCGCCGCCGCCACCACCAGGCCTTCCCTGTAGACTTCTGCCTGGCGGACCGCCAGTCCCTGCAGGACCAGGCCCCCAGGTACCGAGCCAGCTGTGCTGCTCCATCTGCCCCTCCCTGGAGGGGCTACATAAGCTGGCTGGCTGAGGTGGCCTGGGAGAGCCAGGGCCTGCAGGAGAAGCCACCACCACCACCACTGGGGAAGAGGCGTGCCTGCCGCTGCTGGGCCTGCTGCCACTGCCACCACCACCACCACCACCACCACCACCAGGCCTCCCTGTGGACTCCTGCCTGGTATTATTTTTAATGGGATTTTTAATTGTTTTTTGTTTTGTTTTGTTTTTTCTGGGGGATTTTGTTGTGTTTTTAGGGGTGGGTAGCCTGCTTGATAGGCGGAAGCAAAGGGGCATATGTCCACCTGATGGAGGCAGTGGGGGGAGTGTTGGGGGCCAGAACATACCGAGGCTGGGCTGTAGGTGCTGGCGGAGCGCTAGGGGCAGGCCATGCCAGGTAAGGGGAACAAGGGAGAGATGTGTAATATCTGTCCCCTGCTCCGGGCCTGTCCAGAGCCAAAGGATCGTTGGAAGAGGCGTGACCCCATCTTCTGGCCTTCGTTTGCTGCTCTGCAATGCCAGGTCTGTTACCCAGAAAACCTCCCTCATCCATGACATGATCCTGGATGAGGATGCAGACCTGGCATGTATTACGGAGACCTGGCTGGCCGAGGCTGCTGCTCCAACCCTTGCAGCCATGTGTCCAGCTGGATTTTCGTATGCACAGCAGCCAAGGGCTGGGGATCGGGGAGGGAGAGTGGCTGTTATCTACCGAGAGTCCTTGGTCTTCACCAGACCCCCTCTCCGGGAGACCAAGGTTGGTGAGTGCATGTACTGGAGGTTGGGCCCGAAGGGCAGTCTGGGGATTCTGCTCGTGTACCGTCCACCCCGCTGCACGACTGACTCCCTGGCCGAGGTGCTTGAGGTGGTCTCTGATGTGCGTGTACAGTCCCCTAACTTACTGGTGTTGGGGGACTTCAACGTACATTCGGAGGCCATCCTCACAGGAGCACCTCGGGACTTCATGGAGACCATGGCCTCCTGGGAGCTGCACCATATTCTAACTGGGCCCACCCATGTAGCCCGTCATGCACTAGACCTTGTGTTTGTTTCCGGAGAAGCGGGGAGTGATCTGGAAGTCGGGGGTATATCCACCACCCCCTTGTCATGGTCAGATCACTATCTGGTGACGTTGGACTTCTTGGTTCCACAACCCCTCCGCAGGGGTGGAGGACCCATTAAATTGGTCCGCCCCAGGCGTCTTATGGATCCAAATGGATTCCTGAACGCGCTTGGGGATTCTCTGGGGCATGCCAACAGCCACTCAGTTGAGACCCTGGTGGGTGGGTGGAATGCCGCAATCACTGGGGCATGCGATCAGGTGGCTCCGAAACGCCCTCTCCCACCAAACAGGGCTCGTACTGCACCATGGTTCAATCCACGGTGACGAGCTCTGAAACAGGAGGTGAGACGGCTAGAGCGCCGGTGGCGGAGGTCTCGCTCCAAAGACGATCAGACACGGGCTAGAGCTGTATCTTCAGCCTATCACGTGGCAGTGAAGGCAGCAAAAAAGGAATATTATGCTGCCTCCATCGCGTCTGCAGAGTGCTGTCCCAGGAGGCTGTTCCAAGTGGTCCGGAGCCTGGTCGGTCCTGTGGCTCCGGAACCACTGGAGCATTCTAAGGCCTCCTGTGAGGCCTTGGCAAGGCACTTTGCAGATAAAATTGATCAGATTAGGTGTGTTACTCCGCATGCTGTGGATACAGTTAGTGAGCAAGAGGCAGCCTGTGGCAAACCGGTTTTGTGGGATCGGTTCCAGCTTCTTCCTCCTGATGAAGTGGACAAGGTGCTTTCATCTGTACGGCTGACCACCTGCTTACTTGATCCTTGCCCATCTTGGCTCATTATGGGCTGCAGAGAGAGACTGGGTGAGAGGATCAGGGCGGTGGTGAACGCCTCCCTTGAGGAGGGAGTGATGCCATCAGCCCTCAAGGAGGTAGTGATAAGACCACTCTTAAAGAAGCCCTCCTTGGATCCTCAAGTTCTGAACCACTTTTGCCCAGTCTCAAATCTGCCATTTTGGGGCAAGGTGATTGAGCGGGTGGTGGCGGTGCAGTTGAAGGCACACTTGGAAGAAACTGATTATCTAGACCCATTTCAGTCGGGCTTCAGACTTGGGCATGGGACAGAAATTGCCTCGGTCTAGGGATGGGGGAGAATTTCTCCCCGAAACTTTGGGGGGGCGAGTGCCAACGTATTCGGCCCCCCGAAGTAGTTTCGGGGAGAAATTCTCCGCACCCCCCCGCACCCCCCTCCGGGATGGGACTTACCTTTCCCAAATGTCGATCCCGGTGGCGGGTCGCAGCGGCGGTTCGGCAGAGCTTCGACAGGGGCAGGGGCGGCAGCCGGCCATTCCAAGAAAAGTAAAAAAAACCCACGCCCCCATGATAGGCTACGTGACGATTAACGTAGCCTATCACGGCTAGATTTGCAAAGTCAGCCGTGATAGGCTACGTCAATCGTCACATAGCCTATCACGGGTGACTTAAAAAAAAAAAAGCGCGTATGGCTAATGGCAGCCCCCATAGGGAGCCGCCATTTGCGTACGCGCTTTTTAAAAAAATTTTTAAAGTCACCCGTCATAGGCTACGTGACGATTAACGTAGCCTATCATGGCTGACTTTGCAGATCTAGCCATGATAGCCTACGTAAATCGTCACGTAGCCTATCACGGGGGCGTTTTTTTTTTTTACTTTTTATTTCGCGGCCGGGCGGGGCGCGGCATCTCCTCCCCGGCCTGAATTTCGTCCGGGTGAGGCGGGAAGCCTCCCCCCCGGCCTGAATTTCGGCCGGGCGAGGAGGGAAGCCTCCCCCCCCGGCCTGAACTTCGGGGGGAGCAGCAAAGCAGCTCCCCCCCAACGCGAAGCAAGCTGTGAGACCAGGTAAGTGACTTTCGTGCACCCCTACCTTGGTCACCTTGGTAGATGATATGAGGAGGGCTCTGGATAGGGGTGAATGCTCCTTCCTTGTTCTCCTCGACCTCTCAGGGGCTTTTGATACCGTTGACCACGGTATCCTTCTGGACCGCCTGGAGGGGTTGGGCATTGGAGACACCGTATTGCAGTGGTTCCGGTCCTTCCTCTCTGGCAGGTACCAGAGGGTAGCACTGGGAGAGGAGGTTTTGGACCCATGGCCACTTGTGGGGTGCCACAGTGTTCCATCCTCTCCCCAATGCTATTTAACATCTATGTGAAGCCGCTGGGGGCTATCATCAGGAGGTTTGGGGTGCAGTGTCATCAATATGTGGATGACACGCAGCTCTACCTCTCATTCAAATCTTCACCAAGGTTGGCCGTAGAATCCCTGTCCAAATGTCTGGAGACAGTGAATGGCTGGATGGGGAGGAATAAGCTGAAGCTGAACCCTGACAAGACCGAGGTACTTTTGGTGGGAGACAAGAGGAGGCTAGGAGATGTTGACCTGGTGTTGAATGGGGTACGGCTACCCTTGAAAGACCAGGTCCGCAGCCTGGGGGTCATTTTGGACTCCCAGCTGTCCATGGAGGCTCAGGTGTCAGCTGTGAGCCGGACAGCGCTGTATCAACTCCATCTGATACGGTGGCTGCGCCCCTTCCTTCCCGACCATCTGCTCCCATCGGTAGTACATGCCCTGGTCTCCTCTCGTTTAGACTACTGTAATGCGCTGTACGTGGGGTTACCCTTGAAGACGGTTCGGAAGCTGCAGCTGGTACAGAACGCGGCGGCTCGCCTGATTAAAGGCAGCCGCCGGCGAGATCACATCACTCCAGTGCTGAAGGAGTTGCACTGGTTACCAGTTGTTTTCCGGGCCAAATTCAAGGTGTTGGTTTTGACCTTTAAAACCCTATATGGTTCCAGCCCAGCCTATCTTAAGGAGTGCCTCCAGCAGCACCAGACAGGCCGCTTAACAAGATCAGCCTCGGATGGCCTTCTCTCTGTCCCATCAGCCAGGACAGCTAGACTGGTGGGGACGAGGGAGAGGGCCTTTTCTGTGGTGGCCCCCACTCTGTGGAACTCCCTCCCTAAGGAACTTCGTCATGCCCTCTCTTTAATGAGCTTCCGTCGTGCATTAAAAACGTGGTTGTTCAGGCAGGCATTTGGGGTGGGTTAGGGTATTTTAGAAAATGTTTTTATTGTAGAATTTTATTGTTTTAAACTGTTTTATTGTATGTTGTACATCGCCCAGAGTGGCTGGGTGACCAGCCAGATGGGCGATTAATAAATTTAATAATAAATAAATAAATAAATCAAATTTGCATCCCAATTCATACCTGGGTGCAGATATGCTCTATTCATTCTGCATTCTTTCAATTTGACATGCATAAGATGTCTAAAAGAGAATGCTGTAGCTTAAACTCTCTTGTGTGTCCTGTATTTCATCTGTCTAGGAGGTCCAGTGACTAATTTGTGTCATGAAGAATAAAATGGGTAAGAGGCCTTGGTGAAGATAAGAGGGGGGATCTATTTTTCAGTAGCTTTTGGTGGTTTCTAACTGAGAAGTCACTAAAAGGATTACTAAGATGATAGGGATGCTGGAGAAATTCGAGACAGACTAAAATGAGCTTGAATTTCTAAAATCCTGACCTGCAGAATTCGCTGCGGAGCAACCCCCTCAGGCAGTGCAAAGTCCATGGACTTCCGGATTATTTTTTTACTTTCCCAAAATTTACACATATAAATTCTTAGGAAAATACGTAAGTTTCTGCTGAGGAAACGTTGAATGGAGTGGGGGACAATACCCTAAATATTACATACTAAGGTAAATTATGTAAATACTTACGTAACTATTTGCGTATTTTTCCACACAACGAAAAAAAATCGCATCCGTCTGTGGGCAGACAACGGAACAAAAGGCGCCTGACAATCTGCAAAACACAGACGGAGCGGATTTTACGCAGTCCGTACATCCCTAGATGAGGGAGCTATATCTCTGCAACAGAAGAAGATTAAGAATATAGAACAAAACCGAACACGAAACAGTGTATACTTCAGCTGAATAGGAATATAAAAAGCTTAGAAAATAGGATATCCTGCTAGAAAAGAGGCTTGAGTTTAATTGTACATCTTCACTGTGATTATTCTTTGCAAAATATTTTAACAGGAAAAAATTTTAATTGTGCTAATTTGCCATTCACTCTCTCACACAACAATCACTTAATAGTGTAATAATGGAAAGGCTTTCCTGAAACAATGGTGAATTTTTAAATGTACCATTGTCTATGTCACCTTAAGTGCAATTTAGGAACTATTGTTTACATGAAATAGCATTTTACTAATTAATTTGCTTAGATAATTACTGACAATATTGTATTTTAAGATATTGCCCGGACACGTGACCTGCAAGATCTCTAACAGTACTTACCATTCTCTCCCCGTAGAATTTTCTGTTTGGAAAAGAGTTGGTTTAGTTTCCTATTCTCCTCATCCAGAGAATATTTAGTGGGGCCCAGTGCCAGGACAAATGTCCATAAACCATTGTTCCCACTTCTTCTGTGTGTCTTTCAAATGCAAGCCTTAATTCAAACTGAAGGGAAAATTGAGAGGTGTGACACAAAGTTCCAGCTGCTGCTCTAATGTTAGAGGATTGGGTAGTTGAAAATGAACATGCTAAATGTTACAAAGCCAGTGAGGAAAGATGTGTTCCCCTGAATTACTTAGCTTCTGTAAGTTATTAAACATATTAATAGTGGCAAGACCTCATATATTTATGCTTCTTAAGGGTGCAATCCTATGCAAGTTTAGACAGAAAAAAGTCCTACAACTCCCAGCATTCTCCAGCCAGCATAGCATAGATATGGGGGAATGCTGGGAGTTGTAGGGCTTTTTGCTGTCTAAACCTGCATAGGATTGCGCCCTATGTATCTTATTAGGAATTGCAGCGATAGTCAACATTTGTTTGACAACCTTCCTCTTCTAGTTAACCGAAAGATTTCCAGCCTGTGGGATAGCCTTGAACTCAAAACCTATCCAGGAATATAAATTGTCCTTGTAATTTATTTAACTCACTAATAGGAATAGATAGTCATCTTGTGACTCATCAGCCAAGGGAGACAGACTGGCTACCTCAATTATGTAAAAAGAATGCTGAATTGCTCTAAAATTGAGGTGAAGGTGTTTCTCTTGCTCACAATGGTAAGGAGTAATATTGTTAGGTGAATTCATTCCTCACGTCTCTGGCTAGGGTTTATTGCTTAGGGAAGGTGCAACTCAGAGGTGTTTATTCAAAGAAAGCAAAGCATTAGGTTAATTTTCTTCCTATTGTAGTAGAACTGTTAATGAAGTTCAGTAGTAGGAGTGTTACTCCCTATGCTGTGTTTCTTTTATTTGGTCATTGTAGTAACAGTCATGTTAACATTTAGTTCTAATTTTCTGATATTGAATATGTTGTATACTTACAATGGTTGTCAAAAAATGTACAGTGCATGGTGTAGATATTTTCATAATGAAATGTGTGTACCGCTTCCTGAACTACCTACATTAAAACCTGTAGATAAACTATGGTGATCAGAAAGTAACACTTCTAAAAGGGCCAAAGCAGGTGGGGTGGGAGAATACTGAAAATTATTTTCCCTTTTGAATCTAAATAGTGCTATAAAACTCTTTTTTTGCAATCACATTACTAAAATATATTATCCTTCACCTGTTTTTATTCATTTTTCTGCTTTAGCATTTTGTGTCATTATATATCACTATATATTGACTTTGCAGTAAGGAAAGGTGTAGAATTTGCTTCCACAGATGCTGCTGTTGCCATGGAGATAAAAGGACCAATGGCCTTTTTCTAGTTTGGACTGTACTACGCTGTTCATAAAAAGATGGTGAATTCTAAAACTGCAGCATTTGTTTTTAAAAAAATATGAAACTGAATATCATAAAAGAACGCAATTAGGATTTGATTTTAATACAGTAATCTAATTATAATCAGATGATTTCTCATAAGACAGAAAGTATAAATGCAGATAAATGCGAATCTTGCGCTAGTGGCTTATATATTTTCTAATCCTCCTCCTTAGAAAAACCTTTTGCTTTGCAAAATATAACCACTAAGAGCCTTTGGGTTCATCTGATGCAGCATTTGATGCTGGTTACATCACAGGTTCCCTTATCTGTGGTGTTCCTCTGTGACTGAGAGTAAATGAGCATGTGAAAGCTGTGACTGTGAATTTTGATTCTTTGAAGAGAGACGTGCTCTACCTTAGATTTCTATAAAGAGGAAAATATTTTTTCTTTGAAAAATCAAGAATGGCTTGCAGAAGGTGTCATTTGTAAGTATTCTCTTTGTTATCAGTTGGAATCCATATTACTGAAAGTAGAAATAGGAATAGTGATTCATTCACAGTGCAGCATCTTTCTCTTCATGAACCATTTTATGGGTGTTACCTCTCACCACCACATTGATGTGCATTTTAGAATTGTGCAGTTCTAAGGCTTCAGACCTACAAAAGTAGAAATAATTCAGCATGGCAGAAGGAAAAGAAGACTTGGGAGTGATTTGGTCAAACCCTGCTGTTTTAAAGATGGGGTTTTGTCTTGTTTTGTTTTAGAAAAGAAGGATTGAGATTCTATTGATAAATCTTCGTCTTGATAAATCTTTAATATCTTCCATTTTGAATTTTTAAACAAATGCTTATGTTAATGGCCAGTTTAGAAAATAGTTTTTGAGTCTTTTAGACAATATGTCATTGATGCTGTTTGTGACACAGAAATATATAATTTTCATGTTGTTTGTCATGGTGTTTATATGCCTGGTAAGCCATTGTTCATAATATTAACACTGCAGGAATTTAGTATTCAGAGTAAGGTGTGTGCTTTTGTTTTTTGTTGGTGACGAGATATTAGAGTTGACATGGAACTGGTTTACATCAGGCAAAGTCTTTTGGAAAGACCCCAAAGGCTTTGATTCTGTTTAATTGGTTACACCATTGTGTTTTATCACTTTAACCAAAATCAAAGCAAAAATGGGATGAACAGTACTATGTTTTATTATATACTGTAATTTAATTCTACATTTGTTTGAAGCATACAGTTTAAAGTATGCTGTAAACTCATTACTTCTGTATAATTATCAATTGTTTGTGTACAAAAAGCCTGGCTTGCTTTGATGCTGATGCAAGTACCAGAATGTGATTAGTGTTGAAATCTACTATTGTAACTTGCAAGTGTGTATATTTTGACCCTCTAGTTCCCAATGAGCGATGCATATTCCACAAATAGACCTCCTGAAATTAGCTACTTATTAGAGCTGCTCTGCAGCATGGACCTTGACATAATTCACCTTCATTGAAACTGATTTACCCAACGCCACAGAAGTTCCAGCTAAAGCAATATTAATTACATTTTAAGAAACAAATTGTTTCAAAGTTTAATACTCAGAGGTAGCCAATTACTCAGCTGAACAGAAGGGCTGGAACCCTGGTTTCAATGGGACCAAATTGGCTTTAATCCAAGAAGCTTGGTTAAGCAGACTTGTGGAGCAAGCTTTTAGGCTGCAGCCAATTTCAATTAACTTCTCTGGAGTCATTTGGGACACAACTGTGGTTTGTAGCCTTGAACTACTTACTCTAGAGTAAAGGTTGTAACAAGAGGACTGCTTTTGAGGATTGACAGTAGGAAGAATCTCTTTAAATATGCTGTTGTTTGGACAGTCATTTAAATTTTTGCCAGTTTTACTTGTTGAATTTAGTTAACATTCTGCCTTATACATGGCTTATAATATAATATACTAGTGCTAATTTCTCAGATGAAAAGAAACCAGATTCCACTGTATTAGTATGTAGGATTTTCTGTTTTTTGTTGGAGGCAGCAAGTACTAAATAGACCTTGCCTATGGATAGCCTTGCTACATGGATTATGCAAACTGGTGTTCAATATAGAACTATTATCATAATACGTTATAGTGATTGTTTTCACAAATAAAATGCCATCAAGAATGTCAACATTTATATAGGTATGTTGTGGGAGTGGGGATGATATTTGGCTTTTGATTACTGTTTCGTGGCACATTACTTGCCAGACCTGGTGTAGAAAGGTTTTGTTGTGGATCTCTTTGAGTTGTTTATATTTAGAGGTTGGTTCCTTTGAGAACGATGTCAGTTCTTCATTTTAAATTCCAAATAGCAACACTCCTTTTTCCATGTGTAACCATACCAAGACCATTTGAGATCACTCATTGTAGAACTCAAGTCTTTGTCTTATTTAATCTGAAGCTATATATTTTGGTTTGATTGAAAAATAATTTGTTTCCAGTTATTTCCCATAATTTGTTTCAAAGACTATAGGAGGAAAACTCTTGCTATTAAAATTGTCAAAATATTTGCCTGTACAATACTTATATGCTACTTCTATATCTTACACTAAGTTAGTATTATATAAGATATAAGTTATATATCTAATAATAAGTATAATTAAATTAAGACTGCACAGATTATATCTTGATGTTTCAAATATTGTCCATTCAATATTATAATGGGATAGCCACATATATACACAATCATACACACACACACACACACACACACCATACATTTCTGCACTGGTAAATATTTCATGTAGATAATTGTATGGTAAATCTTGTTTTCAGTCCTCAACAGTAAAAATCATGAGTTCTATGATATAGCAAGAGATAATTTTTCCACAGAGACTGCATAGAACATATGTTATATGATCATATTGGGTAATAAACTTTGCTTCGCCATAAATACTTTCCTTTCAACTATTTTTCTTTTAAGATCTAACTATTTCCATGCATTATTGCTATAAAAAAGCACAAATTGTCCCTTTGCTCTTTTTTCTTATAAAGGTTGTGTATTTGGTAATGATTACTGTAAAGAATTGTGACAGAATTCTTATGTAGGAGGTATATGTGCAATTTCTAAAACTTATCCGCCAGTAATTCAACTAATTAAAAAAATATATGCTACTGTCTCTTCCACGGCTTTCTTGAGTTTTTTTTACTATAGCTTTCAAACTGGTTTATTTAATTCTGAAAATTGTTTGGAACGAGGACTTTAATAACCTATTCAGATTTTTTATGGGACTTAAATGCTCCAAAGAATTGTCCGTTTAACAATTTAATTAAATTTGCCCTAAAGAATGTTAACTAGGTTGAGGATTTTCTGCTTGTTGCATATTACGCTGACATCTCTTGCTGTGTAATTATAAAAATAACCTGGTTATGTTGAGGTAACTGAAAGTATGCTTTGTATAGCCAATAGTGCATCATTATAATAATAATAAAGTGTCATAGATGTTCAGAGACAGCATTAGTAGAGAAATATAATAGGTAAATTGATATCTATTATTGGACCAATCTGTGATTGCCTAATTTTTTTCATATAAACATAACTCCTTCTTTCATCTCAAACCAAGGAATCCCAAATCTGTTCAGTTTTTTAACTTGGCTATTTGTGGATGATTTTGAAAGAATTATGTCCTATTTAATACTAGTAGATAAAAATAACTCTGCAAATATGACTTGTAAAGAAATTGGACTAATAAGGATGTTGTTAAGGCTGCAGACTCTAGAAAGGCTAGTGACTGTTTTATGCCTGTTGGTGACAGGCACAACTAAAAAATAAATCCTTTAAAAATTCCATTAACTGTTGGTATGTTTCTCTTGGTGGGATACATGGTTTAAAAAACTTTCCTGTGCTCCGAAAAGAAACCCAGCACAGGATCTCTCATTCAGAAAACTCTATCTAGATCGTTTAAGGTTTGTGATGCAATTGTAAGTTGTAACAAGAAGCTCTGGCATTCTTGCTGTATAGGAGCAGCACTAAATATCTGTGGAGGACTTCCTGTATTTTGTCAAAAGTAGATCAGACTGGACATTTTGTACTATGCTAATAAGCAAGTATATGACTGAGCTCAATAGGAATGTTCTCATGGGGGAAGCAGAGTAATTTGACCAATTAACCTAATTTCAATCTCCTTCATGTGTAATGGGTATATTACTTAAACTTTAGCGCTTCATGCTATAGCAGTGATCATACAGTATGCCAATGTTACTTGCATGTGAATCAAGTCAGATGTTGTATCACAGAATTTTTATATCTGATAGGAACATGACTTCATGGAATCAGCAGGTGATCTCCAGTTCGATAGTCAAGATAAAACAAGTAGATAAAGTTTGTGTGAACACATATTATAATGTAATGTCCCTTTGTAGTATTATATCATGTTGTAATACAAGGGTAGAATCCCAAATCCACATAGTGTAATACTATAATTAGGCCAACATAAAGATCACAAAGTGCAAGCTTTCAGGTTTTTCAGATCTCTTCATCAGGCAAGATGTTACAAAAAGCATGTTGGTGGGTTGTGTGGGGGCAAAGGGATAGTGGGAGAGGAAGAGAAAAAGAAGCTGACTAGATGTTATAGCCAGGATGTCTGCATAGTCAGACCCTAAAGATGATACGGAGGATGTGGGTTTGCAGATATTCAGATTGGGCTCTGCCAGGTGATGTGATGGTTTTCAGTTCCTCTAAGACAATTGAGAAGAAGAATGTAGCAGGTGTTTCTTGCTCCTCCATTTTTGAAAACATAAAATCCAGTTGTTGACTCAAAACGATCTCCACCCATGGCAAACCAGACAGGTTCCTTGGTTGGTGAAAAACAGAAGTAGAGATCAACTAGGCAGCCTTGGGTTGAGAGTCCCTTAATCGCTCTCTGCCTGCCATAACTACGATTAAAGATTAATTGAGCACAGACCTTGACCATGGTTAAAGCTAATGGGAGTCTGAAACTGGTTTCTAAACCATGATTAGGAGGAAGCCCTGATTACCTTAAAAAATGATTAAGGCTGGCACAGATATAAGCCTTAGCCATTGTAAGGACAGGACAGGTGTGAAATCCGAGTAGGAGAAGTGAAAGCTCACCTGATCCCTCAGCATGATTCCGCAGACCACTTTTAATCCCTGAACTGAGGTTAAAGAAGCAGGGCTTCATGCAGCTACATAGGTTCTGCCAAACCTGTGGTGTTGTAGCCTGAAGTCTCCTAGCAAGAGAAGCCATCTGAATAGGAAGAAAAGTGAGTGCTTTCTTACAGTTGAAATTCCTGTAAATAACCTATGCACTTAAGATGCATTATTGCTATCAGTTATACATGATGTGCCCAACTGACTTCAGTGAAATATGTATGAATAACTAGGGGCAAATTTTCAGCCTTCTTTTTAAAATTATAGTAGGTGTACCATAAATGAAACAAACTAATAAATCCTTATCAAATTCTTCTGCAGAAATAGTCCTGTGCATCTGGTGTATGATATCTGAAAATAAGCCTATTCTATTAATTTAGGCATCTGCGACTTGTTTTTATTTTCAGTGCCATGCCAATACACAAGCCATTTGGTCAAATACACTATTTCAGAAGGATGAAGAAGCTCTGTGAAAGTGAAGGACTCACTGTCCTTCTTAAACTTGTAAGAATATTATTTCCACTACACATAGTATGAATAGTATAAATAACAAATTGAGGCAGTGTTCTGGTTCTTACCAGGTTCTCTCACATTCTGTTATGGAATAGCCATAAACAGTGAAAGCTTATGCATGTCTCCTCAGAAGTAAGTTCTGTTTAGTTCAATGGGGCTTATTTCATGGTAAGTGGGTATAGGATTGCAGCCTAAGTCTCCTAAAAGTATACAGTGTGTGGAACTTCCAACATCAGTAATACTACAGCAATATAGAAACAGGGTGTTTCTATATTGCTGTATTATTATACAATACATCATCCAGCTAAGGAACACAAGTATATGGGAAAATCAAAGGACTTGGATTTCAGTTTTCAAGCCAGTTCTGGACTGGAACATCCTAACATGAACCATTCAGACCTTTCAAAGCAGTCATGCAGATGCAAGTGAAAGACATATAACTGAACATGGACCAGATTTGGAGTTAAAACGTTTTTTAGAACTGGAATTTCTTGGTTGAGTAAAAATGACTTTCAGTTGAGGGGTACTGCTGAAGACACATCACAAGACAAAATAATTCATGGAGGCTAAATATATGTAGAGAATATGTTTAGATTTAATTTGTACTGGTTCTGCTGCCTTTGTTACAACGTTAAAGAGGTTTTGCTGGATCATGATGGATCTCAAAATGCTTATGGCGTTTCACACTTGGGAAATGTTATCTGATGTAATTAGTAGTTCATATAAATATGAACTTTAACGATTTGGCATGTAGTATTGTAAAAATTATGGTAGGTAAAATATGATGTAACTGATGTAATGTTATTAAATAAAGACCATTACAATTGAGGGATTTCTTTAAAAACTACACACAGACTCTATTATGAGTATTCTGTTTAAACCAAGGATTACTTTTCAGATGATGTGCAAATAATAGCAAGTTCTTAATCTCTGCGTCAGTCTCCATTTTTCAGCTGTCATCTCTCCATCTCATAGCAATTAATAGTATAGCACTTCTTAACCAGAACTTGCATGGCATTCCTCACAAATTTCATACCCTTGAACTGATAAAGTTTTACATTTCATAGATGAAAATAGGAGCACTCCTGTGAATGAGTGGATGGAGCAGAAACGGAGTAACTAAGAGTGCATGTAAGGAGATGGCTACTGATGACAAAAGCAGTGAGGCAAACCACAGACTGCACCCACAGACTGAATATTCAGTTATCAAAAAACCTGCCAGTTTAAGACCGGAGTTAAGGTTATCTTGTGTTGGCTCAAGCTCCACAAAGCTAGGAAATTGGAAGCTTAGGATGATGCCTTAACAGACGTGAACCTGCTCAGTAATGATGTTGTGCAATGGCACAAATTGTGCTTGCTTACAACTTGCTATCCATGCACCCACAGTTTTCCTGGGTCTTTCAGGCCCAAATACAGATGGGGAGGATGGAGTGCCAGAGAGACCAGCAAAGATGCCTCACATTGTCCTGGCCCTGTATTGCTTTATGAAGCATCTGAACCTTACTATACTGCTAGAGAAATCCTCCTGTGAGTTGACCCACACCTATTTTTTTTTCATTGTTCTGAAAAGAAACTAAAACACAAAAAACTAACAAGTCATTAACTGAGTAGATGTGTACAAATGAATAGATATGTGTCTGTATGTTCAGAATAGCTTACTTCTGAGTAAGTCTGCACAGGATTCCAGCATAGGTTTTTCCTTTTCCTCCTCCTCTTCAACAGTAAGAGTGATTCCCTCAGATTTCAAAATCCTCACACTTACCTCAGTTGACAGTTCCCTGCTACCCCTTCCCCACTGTTAAAATAAATGCTTACAGGAACAGTGGAATTCAAAACATTGGAATGTACTGCAGCATTCTAGCTTCAGAGTGAAACTGAACATGCCTGACATAATTTCGCCAGCAGCTGCTGCCATAGGCTTCCATGGAGCAGAAAAACCTTGATAATTTTTAAACAGCTGATCAAAATTTCACCAAACCAATGAAAGGCACACCTCCTCAACAAGGCTGAATAAAGTATATCAGTAGTTTTCCACATAATTTGAAAGAAATTTATGATATACTGAGCCGCAGCTTTTCATCACTTTTAACTTGCTGTATCTGTGGCAATTTGTATCAGATTGGTTTGACATTTTGCACAATTGTAGCCCTCATCAGGTAGATTATGGGTGCCAAGTTTCAAGTTATTTGCTCTATAGGTGTCATTTTTATTAGCAGTATAATTTTGAGGCTTATAATGGCAGAACCATTTTTTGTTTGACTCAGTTTAAGGGGCACTCCTATGCCCCTTTTATATGTGCTTGTACCATTTAAAGGACATTGAGCCATAGGAAGCAGTGACTGACCCAAGAACAGGCATGAACCCATGGCAGATAATTCTTAATAAGAAATAACTCTTATGTTATAGCAACCAGAGAACACATTCTTTCTGTTCCCTTCTCTCCAATAATCTCCTAGTTTTCTCCCTTCACTTTCTTTCCAGCAGCTTCCAAGTTTTTTTCTTCCAGAACTCTACTCATTTCTTGTTATAGGCAAGGTCTTCTCACATACCTCTATGCATGTGCAGAGTGCCTCTCCTCACCACTGAACAACTGCTGCTTCATTACACACTTAGAACTCAGGACCAGGTTGTATTCCAGCACATGCTTAACTACAATGCCTTTTCTCTCCAAACTAATGCATTCCTGTTTTCCTCCCCTGCCCCACTAGCCTTCCATTCCAAACATAGATGCTTCTTTTTAACAATCAGCCATTCTGTCACTTTCGTTCTCTGTCCTCCATCTCCTCTTCCTTCTCCACACACACAAACACACAGTCTCAAACAATGGACTGGAGAAGCAGAAAGAATTGGCCAATCGTAGAGGCATATAATGGCATTTATTATCACTGAGGCTTTAAAGAGCAAAATTCAGTGGGGAATAAACAGTTTTTGCACTTAAAAGAATACATTGTATATCTGTTCTTTTGCTTATTTCAGTAAAAATGGCTAGTTTTGTGACCAACAATTATAGATGTTTACTTCCATGCAAGATAAAATATGTGAAGCTACAGCAGTTTATATACACCTTTGGGAGGCAGCTTTCTTATAATGCCCATTCCCTGGGTTTTGTGTTTAGCCAAAATAAGAATATATAGTCAGTGCAAAGATGGAGGGAGGAAGATATGATTGGAGGGTGGGTGATTTTCCTAAGACATGGCATTGGGGTCCAAATTATGAATTACACTGAAGGTCTGAATTTGGAGATTCCAATGTAATTTTCTTTTTGTAAAAGCAGTTCCAGTGCAGGGGGAGGGGAATCTATCTCCCCCCAACCCTTACTGCAGCCCCAAGCCAGATAGTCCACTAAAAATTTAAGCCTGCAATAGCCAGGGGTAGGTGGGAGATGAGGTCAGGATTGGGACTGTGGTGCATTGGGAAAGGGTTAGACAATTGAACATGGTAGCAGAAGGCACTTTTAATTTGTTAATATTTCGTAAATGTTTTATTTAGTAGATGTTAGGAAATGTTTATTAGCTTTCTTTCCATTTCAAATAAACAATTTAAACCTTTGAATAAAGTATAAACTGAAAGCTAACTACTCAGTTATAAAATACAATAGGATCTCCTTAACCAGAGGCCACAGAACAGCATGCCTTTGTTTCCAGTATGAAAATATCTGAAACTGAAGATACAGCAGGCCAGTTCACACAATCAAACAGGCCACCATGGTCTACAAAATGGTTGTAGGGTTGGGTGAGGTTTGTTTAACCCTTGTATAACCTACAATGGTAGAGTCTGGATGACATGACAACCCCCAGTTAGAGGCTGAATATGCAAAATGCCAGACAGGAAGTGCTGCGGCTGTCTGTGGCTTCAACAATCCATGGTGGGCTGTTTGATCATGCAAAACAGGTTAATAAAGAGGAGCTTTATGTAGGCATAGAAATCTTGCTCTGTATTTTGAATTTTAGAGATTGGGGAAGAAAACAAGGGCTCACTGTATTAAGTGATTGCATGGGGAATTATAGCTCTGGGAGATTTTTTTAAATTGCAAATTAAATTTTGCTTGTAATATAAAAGGCTATAATGATTACATGGATGGCCATGGTTGGTGCTGCTATGAACATGAAATTCTTCTGTTGATGGCTCCTTTCTACACAGTGACCTGGTTTGCCCATAACAAGAAGCTACCATGTGTGAATTCCCACACAGGGCTTTTCGTTGCGGTGGCGGCCATCATTTTCAAACTGTGGCAGGAGCATGCCATAGCTTCTCATTATCTACAAATCTGGCAAGGGTGGGTTGTTGGAGTGGTTGACAAGCCAGCCAGAACCCACGGACTGTTTTAGGGTTGTGAGTGGATTGTCAGCCATCCCAATAATCCACCCTCGCTGGGTTTGCAAATAATGAAAAGCTATGGCGTGACCACACCCCAGTTCAAATATTCAAAATGGCAGCCACTGCTGCAATGACAAGCCCTGCAGGAGAATTCACCCATGGTGGCTTCTTGTTACAGGTGAACCAGGCCAATATATCAGTAACTTCTGAACCAAACACTATATTCAGCAAGGACTGATTTATTACCAATGATGGTACTTTGAAATAAATGGTGTTTAACAGTTGTTCAAAAAAAAGCAAAAAACAAACAAAAGTAATTAAAGGATGCTTGAAGCAAATTCAAAGTGAAATGAAAAATAAATAGTTTGGAGCATATTTTCAGAGCTTTCCATTCTCAGAGGATACCATGAAATAATTTTAAATATTGAAATTCGTTGCAAGCAAGCAATTTTACTTTGTTCTCACTGCCAAAACTACAACCCAGTATAAAGATCTTCAGACACTTATTACTGTTGACCATTAAGTGTAACAGTCTTATTAAGTCCGAGTATTTTGGATCAATATAATATGACTAATAAGCTATCCAAATGTCAGGGTGGAAACTGGGCCAATAGAGCCCCAGAGCAGTTCTGATTCTGAGGAGGAACAGCAATCCGTGGGAGAGGAGCTTGCTCATCTCTCACAAGCACAGCAGCTGGCAGATATTCCTCCTGCCAGCATTCCTGGGATAGATAGTGACCCTGGCAGTGAGAGAGCGCTGGAGGGGGGCTTGCTGGATGCTCAGCGCAGACATAGGGAGCGACGACAGATGGAGGGCACCGAAAGGAGGCGTAGCACTCGTTTGGTGCTCAAACAACGGTCGCATCCTGAGGACCCAAGAAAAGGGGGAGGATCTCTTCATAGCCCATAAGTTCAGGGTCTTCCCGTGATTCTCCTTCAAACGGGGACCAACTGCCTTACCTGGAGCTTAGGCTACTCAGCTATCTTTTCCCAGTGCTGTTCCTTGCTTTGGCGCTAGCAACTAGTATTCTGAAAGAGTCATAAAGTAATAAAGGAATAAAGTCTTGGAAAGAATTCCTCGTCGTCTGTGTCCTGAGTTGGCTATTGGAGGGGACTGCAAGAGGCAGCTAGGGTGCTCCTGACACCAAATATATTTCTCCTTGATATCACAGATACTAGAAATATTGACTTTCACAGAAAGTGTCCCTGCCTGACTTTCCATGAAGTCCCTCTTCCCCCTCAGCTCCCTGTGGCACCATACACCCCACTCAGCAGGGTTGCCCCCATCCTTCAG
Organism: Heloderma suspectum; assembly: GCF_057233095.1. Lineage (NCBI taxonomy): Eukaryota > Metazoa > Chordata > Lepidosauria > Squamata > Helodermatidae > Heloderma > Heloderma suspectum. The sequence continues at coordinate 293,603,161 of NC_139459.1, read as the reverse complement.
GAGCATTTGGATGGGGGGGGGGTTCTGGGGCTGGCACAGAGAAGGTGGCAGGAGAGTCAGCTTCTGCCACCTCTTTCCCTGGGCAGATATCTGGATCCAATGCATTGTGTTTTACCTTCCTCTCATGAGATATCATATATATATATATATATCATCACCCATATTAATATACCTGTAAGAGCTCTATTTTTCTCTTAGATCTTATGTGCTAGATGACTCACTGGTGGACATCTCTTCTGCTTTCCATAGTAGAGTACTTTTAAATGTGGCCATCTATTTTCAACTTGATGGAGGTAGAATATTTATTCACACCTTGCTGTGATGTTGCTGATCTGACTTTTGGCAGCAAGAATAGGAGCAACATGACCTTCATTTTTAAAAGATTAGCTTGACTTCCTCTGTTTTCTGGAGACAGACAGCATGACATATTTCTGCTTTTTTTATCTTTTAACAGGATGACCTCATAGGACTCTCTCTTTAATCACTGAAACTAAAAATACATTGTTCTTTTGAAACTCCCAGGAAACTGCCATGAGCAAAACAAATGAAGAGGGCAAAGTGGAGTATTTATATATATAATATTTTAATCTTGTCATGAATAGTCTCAAGTTTTATTTTGTGGAATGGATTACAGAGAGCTTCGGCTATTGGGTGGTATAGAAATGAAATAAATAAATAAATAAATAAAAATAAATAAAATAAATTACAGCTAGCAAATATAACTTTTATCAGGTCTCTGGGTTGGCTTTTCATCATTGCTGTCAAGTGTCTAGCGTTCAGGAAATTTGATTTTGTGGTTTCATCACACAGTATTTTTTGCACTAAATGCTTAAAATTTTCCCAAACAAATGTAAAATATGAATCATACTAGAGCGTATTTTACATTTTACCTGTTTTTCTTTTGCTGTATGATCTTGTGTTGCTGTGACACATTGCAATTATTTTCCTTTGTTTTGTTTCACTGATTTAATTGCAGACGTGAAAAGAGAAATAATGGTTTAAGATAATTCCCCATAGTTAAAGGCTTATTGAACATACATTCATATTTAAAACTGCAGCGTTTCTAATAGGAAAATGGGTTATTGCAAAATTACATAAGTAGAGTTTATTTTATTTTAAGAAACTGTGCCACAAGCATTTTAAAATTATATATTTATTCCAGTATCCAGTTATTTTCTTAATGTCTGAAAGCCCAGTGCAATTTTGAGTAGCTTAAAAGAACAGCTAGACTGGTGCAGAGTAATCCACATACATTGTTTCACATTCCTGCAGAAAACCTACCCAACCTTTAACCATTATTTTTGCTACCACTGTTCCACATAACACAGCAAAGACGTCTATTTTAAAACTTGGTGCACTCTGAAGTTTTTTTTCCTAACGTTTTGACTTTTCATTACAATCACTCATTATACTAGTTTATACTTATGCATAAATTGTGTGGTTACTATTCCCCTTTATTTTCCAGGAATTGGAGTTTAATTTATTTTTACTTTTTAGAAAGTACAAACTCATTGAAACATTTCAGATATAATAATTAGCACATACCTTTCCATTAGAAAGCCCCTTACTAGACACTCATTGTGTTGACTTTGTTTTTCCTTGTGTCGTAGGTCTATTAATACTCTGCACCAGTTTTGCTGTCCAGCTCCATTGTACCATACCCAGCTAACTGTCCCTGCCACATACTCAGAGTACAGGTAAGAGTAGTTATGGTCCACCCACTTCTTCCTTCTCATAGAGAGGTCTGACCATTTATTTATTTACTTTTCATAGCTCTATGTGATTTAAAAAAAAAAAAACCTTTGCTGTAAAAAACACAACACACTGGATTAGGGTTTTTTTTTTGTTTTTAAAAAACATAAATACATTTATTCTTTTACCTTTAAAGGTTGCCTAAAAATAAATTTAAATAAATAAATAAAATAAAATAAAATATGTAGATTTTCTATGTAGATTTTCCACAGAAAATTAGAATAATGTATCTGCTTGTCCCAGTTTTTCAGCTCCCTAAATAAACAGAATGCCGTTTAAACAAATAGTGTCCGTCCCTGGGAATGCTTCCAGGCAAGAGCACAGAAAGCCCTCATGAGTGCTTGAGAAAAGCCTTCTTAGCCGGCACCTCCACCTCCCTTTTCCCCACCCCAAGGCAAACAAACATGCAGGTGCTCCCAGTCGTATTTATTTATTTTATTTTATGGCACTGCATTGTATTTATAGCCCACCTTTTCCTCCAGGAGCCCAAGGTGGCTTACATGATCCTCTTCCATTTTTATCCTCACAACATCCCTGTATCGTAGGTTAGGCTGAGAGTCGGTGACTGGCCAAAAGTCACCCAATGAGCTTCACGGATGACTGGGGCTTGAACCTGGATCTCCCTAGTCCCAGTCCAACACTCTAACCACTACAACACACTGGCTCTTTAGTGAAGCCTTTTCTTCCTGCTGAGGACTGGCAGGAAAGTAATAATGCCATTCCAGTCAAGGAGAAGGCCCTTGGGGTCCTTTCCTTCAGCAGGATCAGCCTATGCAGTGTCACTTTCCTGCTGAGGTTGTTGGGACCAGTAGTCACATTTCTCACTAGGGAAAAAATGCCTGCTGAGAACTGGGAACACCCACAGTATTCCCACAGCCGCCTATGCCCGTCCCTTTGCTTGGCCAAAGGTATGTTTGTTTACATTGCTGTATGAGCTAAACAGCACTGCTGTAATACAGCAGTACAAGATCAGGGCAAACATAGCCCTGCAAAAAGGACTGTATTTGCTCTGATCCTGCCTATGAGTGCTTGAAAAGGGTGTTCACCTGTAGGAGCACCCTCTCCTCAAACCCTCATGACAAATTGTATACAAGCACATCTGTGCAGACCTGAGGTCCTGCCTCTTGAAAAAGAGACCTAGTTTGCACATAATGAGAAGTGGGTGAATTTCTGTGGGTGAATTTCCCGGGGGGGGGGGGTGTTGCGGCAGTGGCCGCCATTTTGAATATTTGGGGCACAGTGGAGGCTCACCGTAGCTTCTTGTTATGTGCGAGCCTGGCAAGGGTGTGTTGTTGAGGTGGTTGACAAGCCACCCAGAATCCATGGGCTGTTTTAGGGTTGCTTGTCAATGCACCCTTGCTGGGTTAGCATGCAAAGACTCCCTGCTGTGCCCCAAATATTCAAAATGGTTTCACCACCACAGTGAAAAACCCTGGAAAGAAAGTCTTGCTACGAGTAAACCGGGTCAAAGGGTTTGATCCAAAGATGTATGAGTGAAAGTTTAGTCATTCATGTTGTTCTGGGAAGTACATGCCCTAAAGGCTGGAGCACAGACAGTTCTTTATTGCAAAGCACACCTTAGCGGCTGAGCATCATGCAGTTCCCCCACTGCAGTGCTTTACAATAGGGCACTAAAATAGTTGTCTAGTGCAGACAGTTGAACAAGAGATTGCAATACCAGAAAAACAGCTCTGGATTTTAGTTCACCTTTCTTGCACAGTGCTCTTCTGCTAAATGAGAAGCAGTCCTTCCATGAGCAGAACAGTCTTTCTGTTCGCAGAAGAGTACCTTCAAATCTAAGCCAATGTAATTTTTTATGCTGGTGCAGGAAATTAGCACTGGGCTGTTTTCATCCAGTTCTTGCAAAAGACAGCCTGAAATGGAGCATGATCTCAGCATGGGATGGGTGACAAAGCATTGCATATTATTCCAAGAGAGGGGAAGGAGGCACTTGACCTTTTTTGGTAGTTTAAAAAAAAGCCACCTGTGGCGATTGTGTTTCCTCCCCCCCACACATTATAAGTTGGTAAAAAGCACCAGTTGCCATGACTGCCACCATGTTCTCTCCCCCACAGTGACACTTGAATAAATTGCTAGTTTATTTCAAGTGGCATTCTGTGGCTAGAACATGGTGGCAACTGGAACTCTGCTTTTACTAGCATATACTGCTAGGAAAGAGAAAAGGGTGGGGAAGATCACCGCAGCAGGCAACGTTTAAAAAATGTTTTAGAAGAGCAGGAAAAGGTATGCATACCTTTCTTCCCCTCTTTCAAAATAATTCCTGTTTGCCCCAGCCTGAAAGCCACTAAAATCCCCCCTCCCAAATTCACAACCTGTAAATGGAGATGTCAAACTGGAGGGGGCCTTTTGGCTCAACCAAATTGGACTAGAAGAACAGTGAGTAGTACATTGGGTCATCTGGCTGTTTTTGCCTTTAAATCAATACACAAGACTTCTGTGAGGGCAGACAGGTTCTCGCAGCAATAAACTACATCTTTGCCTCCTTCCACAAAATTTGCATGCACTGATCTTTTTATCCCCTAGACCAGGGGTAGGCTGTTGTAGGCCAGGGGTAGGATTTGGCCTACAACTCCCATGATCCCTCACCATGACCTATGATGGCTAGGGCTGATGAGAGTTGTGACCCTCCAGGTGTTGACCTACAGGTTGCCTACTCCTGCCTTAGGTTTGCACTCATTCCAAATATGTATTTTGTGCTGTAGATAATAAAAATAAAAAGTTAGAAGCCTTCCCCTGGATTAAGCAATAAACTGATGTATTTTATAATGTGTAAGCTAGTATAGATACTAGCTATCTGAATCATGTGTGATCTTTGCAATTATTAACATTTATGCCACAATCCTATCAATTGCACCCTTGAAGATCAGAAGCCCCCAAACTTAGAGGCTTCCGATCATCCAATGCAGGGCAGGCGCAGCAGCAGAGCTGATCTTCACCTCCCTGTCCTCCCACCCTGAGTTTTTTGTTAGACAGGCTTTTTTGGCCATGTAGCTATGGCACTTCAGAGAGGGAGAGAAGGAGGCTGAAAGAGGCTCAGGATAGTTCTTCTCCTCCTGTCCCTACCCTGCAAAACACACCCTTTCCCTCTCTCCAAGTTCTCCTTTCTGACCTTGGAGGGCAACTGGCAGGGTTCTTACTGTGCTGGCTGCAAGGAGGTGGGGGAGGGGGTTGGATCTCTGACCCCCTCTTCCAAGGTCAGAGCACTGTCTCCAAGTTCAGAGGGGGGAATCCCTAGTATCCTATGGCCCCTCAGACAATATGTAGGGGCCATAGGATTGGTCCCTTTCTACATTAGGCTAGTCTTTTCCTTTCCTTTCTAAACCTATTGCATATAGAACCCACATTACTTACTCATTTCAGCACACAGAGCTCTGTGAACTAAATAAGGCATCATCCTATGCATGTTTAGACAGACAAAAGTCCTCCAACTCCGAACTAGAGTGGCTGGCTGAGGATTGCGAGGGGTTATAGAACTTGTTTCTATCTAAATATGCATAGGATTGCACCCTTATTTACTTTACACTGAATAAATGGTTGAGACACAATTTCTAATGGTCAGCTGAAGGTAGGATATTTACATGATGGAAAATACTTACTTAGGGATATGAAAATTACATATAAACTGGCCATCTGATTTCCTTTGTTTCATCAGTAAAAGTTGATTACATTAGATAGTGATAATTTGCCAGCTCATGAATAACATTTGTGTTAAATATTGGTGGTATGGTACAGAAGAAGATTAGCAATGAATCCTAAATCTGTAAATGCTTATACATAGTTTATGTTTTCATAAGATGTGTATTTCCCACATAATTCATGTATTACATATTTGTTTTCCATATTTTCAGCATTTTCCTCTGTTTCTCCTTATGATTGGCTTTCTTCCTTTATAAATATAAGCTGCTTGGAAACAGTGAATGTGTTACCCACTTGTATGTGCTCCCAATAGAGTTAATCCAACTTGCCCAAGCCAGTGACACATGGAATAGGTTTTCTCTATTAGTTTTTAAGTGTATCTGGATTCTTGATCTTTGCTGTAGAGCAAACCACATGTCTTGTGACCTAACAAGTCAAAGGCAGCCTTCCAACTGCATAAGGTAGCCTAGTAAGAGCTAAGTAAACAACCTGGTTTTGCTCCTTGCAAAAAGAAATTGTTGTCAAGCATCTGGCAGGTCACAATTTATGATTAGTAATCTGCATTCAGCTCAGTAGGTAGTTGCAGGACTGCTGTAGCAAAATGGTTGTTCTGCAGTAGTTGAGGATAATAAACTTGTTCAGGACTCTCTGCTTATTATTTACTGAGTTAGGCCTTAAGTGCATACAATATGGCCTAAACTCATGTTAGGGTTGCAGCATTATGGTTTTATTATCTTTTTAAACTGAATTTTGTAATTAAATTATCATTAATTGATTAGCCTATTTAATGCATAGCGCATTATAAAGAAGTCGTTTAACCAAAGATCTGTAGGGTGGCTTAACAACCTTTCTGTGCCAAATATGATCATGGATCAGACTAGAAGAAACTCTGAAGAAATTATCATAGTTACATTTTAAGGTCCTATGCATACAAAAGGGATACATAGTAACATCCTGTAATTTAGCTTGGATTTGAATTTTCAGTAGTGCCTTGTTCATGCTTACTGTGGTCCCTAAAAGTCATTGCAATATTCCTTTACCCACTGAAATAATACTGTGAGATATTATCGTAAGTATAAAATCTTTCTTCTTAAACATACATAGATAAATGTGTAGCCGAGATAGAAAATCCTGTGTTGGAGACTATGTTTTGAAGATAAGAAGAGCTATGCTGGATCAGACCAATCTAGTCCAGCACTCTGCTCACAAAGTGGCCAACCAGCTGCCCAGGGGAAACCCACAACAGCACCCTCCTGCCCATGTTCCCCAGCAACTGGTGTACATAGGCATACTGCGTCTGATACTGAAGGTAGCATATAGCCATCAGGACTAGTAGCCATTGATAGCCTTAACCTCCATGCATTTGTCCAATTCCCTTTTAAAACCATCCCTAGTGGTGGCCATCCTGTGGAAGTGAATTCTGTAGTTTAACTATGCACTGTGTGAAGAAGTGCTTCCTTTTATCTGTCCTGAATCCCCACCAATCAGCTTCAAGGGAAGAACCTGAGTTCTAATATTCTGAGAGAGGGAGAAGAATATCTTGCTATCCATTTTTTTCCACACCATGCTCGCTTTGTACACCTCTATCATGTCTCCCCTTACTTGCCTTTTTTCTAAGCTAAACAATCCCAGATGTTGTAACCTTTCCTCATAGGGGAGTTGCTCCAACCCCTTGATCATTTTAGAGCACAATCCTATGGCTGCTAGACAGCAGGTAGATGGCCGTAGGACTGGTTAGTTACTAGAGAACTGCCTCCCCACCCTCTTGGCAGCGCAGGTCATCCCTGCACTCCACACTAATAAGAGCAGCACACAGTGGGGGGAAAGGGGCTGTTCCTAGGGGCAGGGTGGGGCAAGGCGTGGAGTTCGTAAGAGCTGATACGACACTTCCTATGTGTTGTCCAGCCTCCCCACCCCACGCTCCAATGTCCCACAGCTAAATAGCCGAAATCAGCCATCTAGCCACAAATGCAGGGCAGGTAGAGAGTGGGGAGACGAATCTCTCCATGCTCCTCCTGCTGTGCATTGGATAGGCGGTCACAGTTCAGAGGTGGCCAACTATCCCCATAGGATTGCTCCCTTAGTTGCCTTTTTCTGCACTTTTTCCAGCTCTATAATATCCTTTTTTAGTTGTGATGACCTGAACTGTATACAGCATTCTAAGAATGCACCATAGTTCAGTCCTCTACTCCCCATCACAATAATACAGCCTAGGTCTGATTTTTCTTTTCCTTTCACAGGCAAACAGCTATCAAATCTAAAAGCAGATTAGATTTTATCTACTCATAGACCCAGTTTGCCCCACGTCACGGCAGCAATTCCTGGGTTGTTTAACCCAGGAACAGGGAGAACATGCTATCCATTTCCTCTTTTAAACCCAATGATCCAGGGTTGTTGTATGATGTGTAAACCTGGAAACGCTAGGTTGTTTATGGGTTAAACAACCCATAATTAACCCAACAACAAGCCATGGGCAGAAATTCAATATAATAATGTGCCATCCCATAACAAGCGATTGCTGTTGTACCCTTCTGTTCATGCCATCTGTGGGTCCTACCCCATATGGATTCACGTTACACTGTGACATTGTAAATGGTAGCATACAGGCAGTTATACTAATAATTTTAGAATGAGCGTTTCCTGCCACAGTTTCCATAACATTTCAGATTAATAATATAAAGACAATTTTAGCAGTGAAATTAAGTAGGCCATACCATTTTAGTTTTGCTCATTATTCCAAGGACCATTAGTATAACATCTCAAACTCAATCTCCATATAATCAGCAGCCTCTGTTGTGTTGTTTTATTTTGAGATAAACTGCGTATGGCAGAATTTAGAATGTTTCTCCATGGAACAACAACAACAACAAAAATGTTTTTATCAATCCACTGTATATGATCTCAGTGCAATTTCCTTGGTGTAGATAACCAGTCCATAGAATTAATAACTGAATTTGCCCTGATGCAAAGAATCATATAGGTGAGCTGAATGGCTGCTGCATGGGTGGTGTGGGAGGGGGAGGAGACATCTGGCATTTGAAGCTACACATTGGGAAAGATAGAGAAGAAGGCAGTGAATTTAGTTCAGGTCCATTGTCACCTTTGACAGTACTGGTCATATCTTATGGGGAGTCATGAACTCAACAGTCAGTGTACCTTTTTGATGCCCCCCTGGGGCCATTAACTTTTCTTCTAATTGCTGTGGATGCAGATGAATGGATGGTCTTTGGAATCTGCTTCTAGTATGATTAAAAAAACAAAAACCTGATGTGTTGCTTACAGCACTGATCACCTTTCTGATGCTGGCCACCAGACCACATGCAGGTCACAAGTTCTGTTTTCAGTCAGAGTGAGTAAAGCATTTTATACTTTAGCCATTGGCTGTGACTTTTCTCAGATTTGGGCTTTAAAAGATTGTCACTCAGGTTCTCTATTCTGCTCCTCAAACTTGCTGAAATTATTTGTTTTATCCCAGACTTGCTTCATGAATTTTTAAGAGCAGCACAAAGAATCTACCTGTGTATCTATCATCTGGACTGTAAATCTCCTTAAACATAGAGATAACTACTTAAACTTTTCTTGTTCATATAATTGAAACATACAAATGGAAGACATTCACTTATGTCATTAGACATCTTATAAATAAATATCCCAGAATCCTTTTGTTTGTCTTATTTCGTATGTGTGGATTTAGTTTAGCTTGCTATCTATGGAATGCCTTGACAGCTCCCATCATAATCATGCTGACCATCTACCATTTACATTTCTTTTTTACTTCATGGGTGCTTCTGAATTCTCATGCCCATTTATCAACACATGTTATCTAAAGACTGTTCTAAACATTTTGAAACTGGAGACTTTTTCTCTTCTTTTTCCCCAGTGATGCCTGTGAAAGCAAAAAGATATTGCACAGGATGTTATAGTACCAAAGAAATCCCTTCATTTTCTTGCAGTACCTACCTGTATAATGTTTATTCAACACCTCTATGAGGTAAAATCATTATTCTGAGAATATTATTTGTTCTTTGAAATTAATGGCAATATTTTTGTTTTATCAAATCATAGTAGCTAACATTTAACAATGTTCAACTTCTGAAGCAGCAGAAGGATTGATAACCATCAACCATATTGCTTATGCTGATGGCAAGCAATGTTGTCGTTCAACATTTCCAGTCACCTTTAAACAGTAATGAGCTGCCTCCTGCATAGGTGTGGTTGAGATGTGCTTGATGATGGCTGCTGTAGCAGGAATACATGGCTCTAAACACATGACCATATTTACTGCTGTAACAGAACAGAGTCTGTTTCAAAACCTGATATAATGAAGCAAGGGAATAAACATGCTTTAGACAGTTTTCCTGTAGCACAGAAGAACCTGGATATGATGGGGCAATGATTTAAGCTTGTGTGACACACTTTATCAAAAGCTATTATCATAGTTGCATGAGCTATCCTTTCCTACCCTCCCTACCCTTCATATTTTTATTCTCATTACGTCTTTATTATTATTTTATTATTTTAATTTAATAAATTTATTAATCGCCCATCTGGCTGGTCACCCAGCCACTCTGGGTGATGTACAACATATAATAAAACAGTTTAAAACAATAAAATTCTACAATGAAAACATTTTGTAAAATACCCTAACCCACCCCAAATGCCTGCCTGAACAACCACGTTTATAATGCATGGCAGAAGCTCATTAAAGAGGGGGCATGACCGAGTTCCTTAGGGAGGGAGTTCCACAGAGTGGGGGCCACCACAGAAAAGGCCCTCTCCCTCGTCCCCACCAGTCTAGCTGTCCTGGCTGATGGGACAGAGAGAAGGCCATCCGAGGCTGATCTTGTTAAGCGGCCTGTCTGGTGTTGCTGGAGGCGCTCCTTAAGATAGGCTGGGCTGGAACCATATAGGGTTTTAAAGATCAAAACCAACACCTTGAATTTGGCCCAGAAAACAACTGGTAACCAGTGCAACTCCTTCAGCACTGGAGTGATGTGATCTTGCCGGCAGCTGCCTTTAATCAGGCGAGCCGCCGCGTTCTGTACCAGCTGCAGCTTCTGAACCGTCTTCAAGGGTAACCCCACGTAGAGCACATTACAGTAGTCTAAACGAGAGGAGACCAGGGCATGTACTACCGATGGGAGCAGATGGTCGGGAAGGAAGGGGCACAGCCACCGTATCAGATGGAGTTGATACAGCGCTGTCCGGCTCACAGCTGACACCTGAGCCTCCATGGACAGCTGGGAGTCCAAAATGAGCCCCAGGCTGTGGACCTGGTCTTTCAAGGGTAGCCATACCCCATTCAACACCAGGTCAACATCCCCCAGCCTCCTCTTGTCTCCCACCAAAAGTACCTCGGTCTTGTCAGGGTTCAGCTTCAGCTTATTCCTCCCCATCCAGCCACTCACCGTCTCCAGACATTTGGACAGGGATTCTATGGACAACCTTGGTGAAGATTTGAACAAGAGGTAGAGCTGCATGTCATCCGCATACTGATGACACCGCACCCCAATCCTCCTGATGATAGCCCCCAGCGGCTTCACATAGATGTTAAATAGCATCGGGGAGAGGATGGAACCCTGTGGCACCCCCCAAGTGAGTGGCCACGGATCTTAAACCTCCTCTCCCAGTGCTACCCTCTGGTACCTGCTGGAGAGGAAGGACCGGAACCACCGCAGTACAGTGTCTCCAATGCCCAACCCCTCCAGGCGGTCCAGGAGGATACCGTGGTCAACGGTATCAAAAGCCGCTGAGAGGTCGAGGAGAACAAGGAAGGAGCATTCACCCCTGTCCAGAGCCCTCCTCATATCATCCACCAAGGCGACCAAGGCCGTTTCTGTCCCATGCCCAGGCCTGAAGCCCGACTGAAATGGGTCTAGATAATCGGTTTCTTTCAAGTGTGCCTTCAACCGCATCGCCACCACCCGCTCAATCACCTTGCCCCAAAATGGCAGATTTGAGACTGGGCAAAAGTTGTTCAGAACTTGGATATCCAAGGAAGGCTTCTTTAAGAGCGGTCTTATCACTGCCTCCTTGAGGGCTCATAGCATCACTCCCTCCTCAAGGGAGTCATTCACCACCACCCTGATCCCCTCACCCAGTCTCCCTCTGCAGCTCATAATGAGGCAAGATGGGCAAGGATCAAGTAAGCAGGTGGTCGGCCTTACAGATGAAAGCACCTTGTCCACTTCATCAGGAGGAAGAAGCTGGAACCGATCCCACAAAACCGGTTTGCCACAGGCCGCCTCTTGCTCACTAACTGTATCCACAGCGTGTGGAGTAACACTCCTAATCCGATCAATTTTATCTGCAAAGTGCCTTGCCAAGGCCTCACAGAAGGCCTTAGAATGCTCCACTGGTTCCGGAGCAACAGGACCGACCAGGCTCCGGACCACTTGGAACAGCCTCCTGGGACAGCACTCTGCAGACGCGATAGAGGCAGCATAATATTCCTTTTTTGCTGCCTTCACCGCCACGTGATATGCTGAAGATACAGCTCTAGCCCGTGTCTGATCGTCTTTGGAGCGAGACTTCCGCCACCGGCGCTCTAGCCGTCTCACCTCCTGTTTCAGAGCTCGTAACTGAGGATTGAACCATGGTGCAATCCGAGCCCTGTTCAGGGGGAGAGGGCGTTTCGGAGCCACCTGATCTAACGCCCCAGTGATTGCAGCATTCCAGCCACTCACCAGGGTCTTGACCGAGTGGCCGTTGGCGTGCTCCAGAGAATCCCCAAGCACGTTCAGGAATCCATTCGGATCCATAAGACTCCTGGGGCGGACCATTTTAATGGGTCCTCCAGCCCTGCGGAGGGGCTGTGGAACTGAGAAATCTAACATCACCAGATAGTGATCTGACCATGACAAGGGGGTGGTGGATATACCCCCGACTTCCAGATCACTCCCTGCTTCTCCAGAAACAAACACAAGGTCTAGTGCATGACCGGCTACATGGGTGGGCCCAGTTAGAATATGGTGCAGCTCCCAGGAAGCCATGGTCTCCATGAAGTCCCGAGATGCTCCTGTGAGGATGGCCTCCGAATGTACATTGAAGTCCCCCAACACCAATAAGTTAGGGAACTGCACAAGCACGTCAGAGACCACCTCAAACCAGTAGTATGCGGTAATAATGCACATTATTACTATAATATGCATTCTCATGGATAGTCAGCTTTTCTGTGATATGTTTGCAGAATGGAAAGATCAATGGTAACAACGGAACTTTGATAGAATCTGAATATGAACAATTTCTAATTGAATTAATAACAGTGTCTTGTTTAGCTCTTTAATCAGCCAAGATGGACTAAACTCTAAATTCCCCCCGTATGTGTTAGATAAGACTTCAAAAAAAGTGTGTTTGCAAGGATTTTAGTCCTTTATATATACACATGACTAACTTATAAAAGCATATTGTTTGATGAACTTTTACAATGAATGGGTAACCAGAGCTACATCAAACAGTGTTAGTAGTGTTGTTTCCAGCAGGTCAAAGACTAGGAAGCTACATGGCTAGCTCTGAGGTACCCAGTTCGTCTTTGGTCTTGTGTTTCTCAAATAGGGGGGAAAAAACCCATCTCCTCCGTCCCATCCCCAATGCTGTGTAGCCACTTTCAAAAACAAGGTGAGTTTCAAAAGTAGTTTCAGACATAGTAATGAGGTGTGGGTGTGGAGCAGGCTGTTGTTAAAAGAAACAAAACAGTCAAAAGTCCGACTTAAACATATGAAAATTGCATAGCACACCTACATTATTTCCTCTTAATTGTGGCTGTGTATTACAATAAAATATAAAACAAAATATCATCATTGTCATGGAATAAGAGTTTTTAATAGTAAGACATTCATTCTCCACATAGTGTATAGTAACTTCTACTGAAAAATTTTACTGTCGTGTTTATGATCTAGACGGTAACAACTTAATCTACCCATTTGCAACTTGCATTCTGTAAGAAAAAGCTGACAAATACCATGAGGGGTTGGCATTTATCTTTAGGTTTTTGTATTTTCCTTTCTTTATCATATTCTTTTCCATCCTTCTTCTTTAGCCTGCTATTTAATTAAAGGAAATGGCCTCTGGTGGTGGTACTGATAAATAAGTGACTTCATGGAAGCTCCCAGCTAAGTCAGGATCCTTTCCTCCCACCATAGAGTACAATGTAGTTTTACAGATGTAGGTATTTCACACTGCTTTTTAAATTTGAGTGTTTGACTTCTGGTTTGTAGCATTATTCATGATGCTGGCAACTCAGGATACTTTCGAAGAAGAGGTCTTTTCTGTATTTTTTAAGAGAGTACAGCCATATCTGTAAGAAATAATTTCTGATGGGACCTGCTCCTATATGTGTATAGTCCTAGTTTAAATTTTCCTTTCAATCTATTGAACAAAAGTCTTGTCAAATAAGCCAAAAAAAAAGTAAAGTATGCTTCCAGTGAGGGAGAGAATTGCCCGAACTGGAAATTATTGTGATGAAATGTTGCTGAAATTCCCTTTTTGTTTCTAAATCTCAGAAAATTTATAACCCTGAAACTACAAATGTATTACTTACAAATGGGCTGTATTGATTTTAAAATGCTTATTCTCTTAACAATGTCTGTTTATGATTCTGTTCCTCTATCTCTTTTTTCCCCCTCCTTGGCAGGGAAGATAATGTTCTACACCAGTTCTGTTGTCCACCTTCTGGGTCTAGTAATCCATCTTCAAGATAACAAAGAAGCTCAGAGTCGCTATACTGTGCAGTCAGAGTACCACATCTGTATATTCCACTCCCTCTTCTTTCTCTGGCTGGTGTGTATGAAGCTGACAGTAACTTGCATGGGTACACTAAAGGTTTTAGTTTAAACCAAAATCAAATATACTCAGAAGGGTTTATGGGTGCCTGGTTATTTCCACTTTTCTACTGTTTCCACAAAATCTTGATCCCCCCTTTTTTTCTTATGTGATTTTGAATGCATATGGAATGTAAACTAATATGTAAAACTCACATATTATCAACCAAAATAAAAAGTACCATAAATCTTTTTATGTGCATTCTGTACAATTTTGTTGCTTATAATCCTAATGAATTTATCAGCCCATGCCCCAGTTACCATTATTAAGTCTTCAAATAAATTTCACTCTGTCTCTCTTTTCTTCCCAACATTTCAGGACATGGTTCTGGAACTTGTTAAGACTGTCAGTTCTGCATTTTAGAAATAGGCTTAAATTTGTCCAGTTTGGGGAATCTGGTTGGGAGGCCTTGGTTTATCTTGGCAAGTATTTTATAAGATGGTATAAGAGATTTCAAGTGTTATCTGAGCCACATTCCTTTAATTTTTAAGAAAGGTTTCTTACCTCAGCCTGTTAGCTGCATATTATTGAATGACCTTCTGAAACAATGCATATTCTGTGTGTGAACCTGATAGACCCACAGTTTTAATGGGAAGATCAAAGCTGGACTCAGTGGGCTAAAATAATTATATTTTTATGCATATGAAAGCCCGGATGGGTACTTGAGGAACATGGAAATTACCTTGAAGGCAATGTAAGGTAAGATGCCTTTATGCAAAGTTAAACATGAGTTTTTTCTAACTTGGAAAATTAGGTCATACAAGGCACACAACTGGTTGCTTGTGTTTTAATAGGCTAAGCAATTTGCTAACTGACTGCTTCCTTTTTCTATAGTATAATATTGTAATCTCTTTTCTGTACTTCTTGGCATTATTCCAGTAGTATTTTTCATACTAAGGGAGACATTTTTAAGAGCAACATTCAAACAGTGTACGTGTACAATGTTCATGTACTTTCAGTCTTACAGTATTTCTCAGTACTGCAGTTCCTACTATAAGATGTTAAGCAATAGATGACATGTACTATTAGTTCTCATCCTCTGTTATGGAAATTTCAGTATTATTGTGTAAATGTCTGGATTTTCCTGTTATTTCTTTAGCCTTTTATTTAGGAAGGAATGCCTCAAAGAGTGTAAGAATTTATGTTGCTGTGACTTGCTTATCTTTTTCACAAATATAAACAATAATTACCTCCGCCCTCAGTGTAGTGAAGTATAGCACTGTAATTAGCCCTTTTCTCACACAGAGATTTCTTCTGGGTTCTTTTAATCTCATTATAATTTTGTTGCTATATGTGAAAACAAAAATGGAAGGCCCTAGACTATACAAGAAAGTTCAAAGCATTCATTATGGGTGCCAATTTGCATGTTAAGAAAAGCGTTGCTGATTAGTATGGCCATAGTTACAATTAATTATGCCTTTTTGTTTTTTATGAAGGGCAATGCAAGTTAGATCTCTACTACTAGCTGTGACAGAGAGAAAACCATTGCATGGCTTTGTGCCTTTTTAATCTTTCTAGTCAAGAAGACAGTCTTTGAGCTCATATACTGTTGGCATGTGAAATCCTTTGCACTGGTAATTTGCGTGTCTTTAAAACAAGATTTTTGTGTATCAGAAAAGCTGAACTTCACTACTATAGCAGAAGCCGGATATCCTGTTTTCCTTTTGAAATATGCTTTGGCTTCAGTATTGGAATGGGCAGAATTTTTTCCTCATTAGGTAGTCTGAGTTTAAGCAGGCAAATTACTTGCTTCATAAAATAGACATGAAAGGCTCTGCTGAGGGGTGGAGGGAGAAAAGGGAAATCACCCTATCCTCTGATATTCTTTAAAGTTCCATATCTGGCAGCACAGCCTGTGCCTTCAGCTGGGCATGAATGGATTTTTCAAACAGTGGGACTTAACATACACTTTTTTAAAAAGAAGAAAGATGGGTGGCAATCTTGTTCCTGTTGGTTTCCTGATTGTGTCACCACTGTGAAGAAACTGTGTGTAGCCCCTGCAAAACAAGTTTACAATGATGCTCCAAGAATGGCTTACAGAACAAACACACTTAATTTGGCACTTTGTCACTACTAACACTTAATTATCTGGCAACAGATTTCTACGAGAGTTCAGCTCTGAAACCTGGCTCAGGGTGCTACACTGATGGGAACGCTGAGCTTGGTGACACAGTGTTTATTGAGTGTACTATCTGCAGTGGGCTAGGGCCAATGAAAGCAGTAAATGTATTAACCTTTTTCCCCCCAAAGTTCCACAGGTTTGGGTAATAAAAATGAATTTCCATGAAGTATGTTCCTTTTTCAATGTATTGTTTATTGTAATTTGATAAAAACCAGCAGATCGTGGCTTTACTTTGAGACAACATTACCCTGTGTTATAAAAACTACAAATACAACAAAGGATTATAGATGATGATGATGATAGAAATTGTACAGTGACGGGGAGTGGGGTGCCAAAGGAACATAGAAAGCTGCCTTATACTGAATCAGATCATTAGTCCATCTCGCCCAAGGGTAGGCAAGTGTTTTGGGCCGTGGGCACATTTGGCAATTTGAATAAACTGTTCTGGGCACTACCACAAAGTAGCTGCCTTGTGAGGCATGGTAAGGGACAAGTAACCTGACCAAAAGACAGAGTACAAGGCAGAGGATAGGGTCTGAGCTCCAAGAACTCATTTGAACCCTAGTTTTCAGCACAAGAGAAACTTCTTTCACAGCCATCACAGCTCCCAGTAAGAAAATGTGCTTTTGTTTTAAGTGGGAAGGGTAGGGCATATTGGTGGGTGCCAAGAAAGATGTCTGAGGGCACAATTGGTGCGCAAGGGCACCATGTTGCCTGTCCGTGATCTAGCACAGTATCGCCACTGACTGGCAGAGGTTCTCCAGGGTTTCAGGCAGGAGTCTTTCCTAGCCCTACCTGGAGAAGGCAGAGATATAAACTGGGACCATATGCATGCAAAGCAGGTGCTCTACCATTGAGCTAAGCTGCTTCTTGCCCAGGGTGCTATTTATCCTAGGGCTAGCCCTGTTGGGGAGGCAGCTGGACAATAACAGAGTTAAAGAAATACTAATCGAGGATAAGGAGATTGCAGAGAAGCTGAATGAATTATTTTCATTTGTATTCACTTCAGAAGATACCTGTGCCTGAATTGATATTTTCCAGAGGGGAGTCTGAGGTACTGAGGCAAATAACGGTGACAAGAAATGATGTTCTAGATCTTACTGACAAATTGAAAGCTGAAAATGGGTCTTAACTGCCCATTCAAGCTGAAGCCACCTCAAAATACTTCACTTTACAACAGGGAACAATATATTGTTGTTGGGGAAATTCAGAAAGCGTATGAGGAGGGAGAGACTAACTCTTCCCTGCTCTCCCAGCCAAGTCTCAGTTACATACTAGATCTGTCACCTCTTCCACTATTATATCATGAATGAAGGAAATGTTATTATGGACATAGCATTTAAAGCACCATCTGAAGACCTGAGGGCAGGCTGATATGGCAGTCACCAAATCTGCGGGGGTGGGGGGAGGCCGGAACATGGCACTGTCTTTAATTGTCTGGGCTGTGTTCCCCTTACCTGGCTAGCCCTTCTCCCAATGACATACCTCCTGCTTGCCGTAACCCTGCTAATTGGGGGCCCCTCAAATCCCCTCCCACTTGACTCCATATCGTCTTTCCCAGGCACATGATCAGGTCCTAAAAGAGAAGCCACAAAAAAACACTAGAACCAGTTGACCCAATGTTAGAGGGATGGCCCTTGCCCATGTGTTCCCCCGCCCTTCTGGGATGTTCTCCAGCAAGGCATCCCCATCCCGCATTAGGTCCTGGCAGATAAAGGCCTTCCCGGGCAAACATAGCTGGCTCAGATTGGCAGACAAACTGGGAAAGTTTACCTTTCTTCAGCTCTGGCCAGGAACAGCAGATTCCCTCAGAGTAAAAAGCAGTCCAGGGCAGGGCCTGAGAGATGGGAAGTTAGCTCACCTGCCCTGTTAGAATGTCTTGGCTACCCTTCTCTGTTTCTCTAGGTCATGTGAGCCAAAGTGACTCTGTGGGCATGCAGCCATCTCATTCCTTCCTGGACTGAACATTAATCAAATTGAAAATAGAACACCAGTGCAGAATCTTTGGGCAACTATGAAAGGCACTTCAGCAAAAAACAAAATTTGGAGGTGGAAGTTTGAGAATAAGTGATTTAGAGAAGCAAAAAGATTAAATGGTGGGGGGGGGACTGCAACTCAGATGCAGGATGACATGACTCTGTGGTACACTGGGGAATGTCTGCTTGTTAAGATCTTTCAGACCTGGGATTAGGGCAATATGAGGAAGAGGTGAAGTTGAGAGATAGAAAGAATAAGGCCTGAAAGGCAAACAGAGTTGGTTCGCATGACATGGTGACAACCCACCATGGCTAATCAGCTATGGTGGGTTGTTGTGTTGTGCAAACCTGATGTGGTTCTGCAGGGTGGCTTATTTTTCACAAACACGCCATACCGAGAACCCGGGGCGTGTGTCAGGGCTCCCCTCATGACCTGGACCACCTGAGCAACTCCTTAAGGCTGTCTTGCGTCCCTAAGAGTCCCACCTTCCTTCTTTTAAACTTTCCCTTCCCAATAATGTGGTGTTTAGGCTCTAGACGTAGGGTGATTGACACACCAGACATTTGGGGTTTAACCACAACAGTTTACTGGTAAATTTTTAAAAAGCTATCACAACTATAGGTATTTACATAATAGAGATGAGTGATACAAAAATCTGTAAAAGAAAATAAAAGTTGCAAAATATAAGTTCCTTTACCCTAGCTGTACTTAGACTCCTCTAGGCTGCTTCTTCACGCACCTGCTCCTGACTTACTGACTCTCTCGCTCTCTTTTTATACCCTCCTCCCTCAAACCTGAAGAAATGAAACTTAACTGGGGAAATGAAACTACTCCTCTCAGAGATACCCCGTCCCAACAAAAAACTCCAGGCCTCAAAAGCTTGACCTTTTCCTTGCCTCTGTAGGCCTCAAACCTTCACAGCTTGTTTTAAAGTTGTTCATATTCATGGTGGTTTGTTGTGTCATCTGAACCTGGCAGGGTGACTTCATTGTGGGATGTTGGGAATAGCTACAAAGCTACCCAGCAAGAGCAGCAAAAACTCCTGCCACTCCTCACAATCTCGCTATTGCCACCACCATCCTCCCTCATCCCTTCTCAGTACCCTCCACTTTGTGCTCCTAAAAATAAGAAAGAACACCTAGGGATATCACAAGAGTCTGGGAAAGGGGTGGAGTCCAACAAACTCCTCCTGCTCGCAGCCCCCTGGACCCACTTGCCGAGCCTCCATGCTCACCTGGACCTGTTCACCGAGCAGTCCCACACCTGGTGAGCTGGTCTGGTAGCCGCCCAGTCCCTTGTTCTCTCTCCTTGCAAGGAGGGAAGAATGAGAGGTTGGTGGGTGACTCCTGCCTCAGCCACCTGGCAAACCTGCACAGTCTTTCATTGCACGGAAGTTGACTATGCCGGCTTGACAGGCAGTGGGGGCAGGAGTCCCGGTCACCTCCCACCAATTGCATGTTCTTTCCTACTTGCAAGGAACAGAGAACATGCAGTTGCTGGGCAACTCCTGCCCTTGTGGCCTGTCAAGCCTGCATGGTCTCCTTCCATGCAAGGAAAGAGGCCATGCAGGCTTGACAGGCAGTCAATACCTCCCACCAATCTCACGTTCTGCCCTCCTTGCAAGGAGTGGAGAATGTGCAGTGGCCGGATGACTCCTGCCCTCATGGCTTGTCAAGCCTGCATGGTCTCCTTCCATGCAAGGAAGGAGGCCATGCAGGCTTGACAGGCAGCCAGTGCCTCCTGCCAATTGCACATTCTTTCTTCCTTGCAAGGAGGGCAGAACATGTGGTTGCTGGGCGATGACAGGGACTCACGTTGCTGTGCACAATGGTGGCTTGCTATGAAGGTGGGCAGCTGCGCAGCTTCATGGAGTGCTTGCAAGGCCACCTAGAAGCTTGCACAACGCCATGAACAGGGGTGGATGGTGGCAGCAGCTTGGCGAGCACCTGATGAAGCTGGGCGTGTGTGAGTCCATCCATCCCTAAGAACACTGAAGAGTGTCCTGAACAAGTTTGCAACTCTTTTTGTTCAGCCCTGAGGAAGTGTGCAGGAGCAAATGAGCGGTGCTAGTAAATGTGCACAATTTTGCCTCCATTTTACTGCTCCGCCATGAGATTTGCATAGTTTTACCCTTACTTTTACTGTTTTGCCTTGAAATTTGCACAATTTTTATCGACATTTTACTGCTGTGCCATGAGATTTGCACAATTTCCACCCTGTTTTACTGCTTTAGCGATGTTTAGTGATCCTGCTCACTGCTCTGTAACTTATATGTATATGTTACAGCTAGCAACAGCGGGAACTGACAAACAGGAAGGGTGGTGGTGAAAGCAGCTGGTGGCTGCAGTAGAGAAGGCCTTTGCAGACAAGAGTGCTTGCTTTAGGTAATGTGAAGCAGCCTTTAACAAAAAGGTGTTTGCTAGCAAGGGCAAAAATGGAAGACGAAATATACAGAGATATTATCAATAGGGGGATATCGGTATGCTGGGCTAAATATTGGACAGATGGTCTTGCGCTATTGTGCAAGAACACAATTCCCTGAAAAAATATATTTTTTAGGTTTGTGAATGCGTTACCGCTTTCATAAGGACTCAGAAAATTAATCCATTTGGCAATCTGATGGAGGGGGGAGAGTTTCCCTGGCAACCCCAGTGGACCAATTGCAGAAAGGGTCCTGAGTTGGGGACCAAGGCAACAAAGTGTTCTGCCGCAAGACCACCTGGGATATATACTGAAGCCGGTGAGGGGACAGGGTGGGGGGACAAGCCACAGCAAGCTAGAGAGTACCTGAGCGGATGAGCAAACAACCAACCTATGGTGATTTATTTGCAAGGTGGCTTAGCATGACGTTGAACCCACCCAGAAAGCCTATAGTTAACAACAGTGGTAGAGTCCCAGACTTTTTTAGACCAAGATTGACATGTCACGTTTTACAGGAGTCAGGGGGCATCACCTGCTTTGGCCTGTAGGTGCTAAGAAGCTTCCTTGTTTTCTTCCTTCTGGCTGAGCAACCTGCAGTCCCCTCCTGTGAGCTGCCTGGTCCCTAGCTTTCTTTGTAATCAAGCTGTCAAGCCATTTCCTGTCAATTACCTTTATTATGCAAACTACAAAAAAACAGGCCTTGCCTCAGGCTACAGACAGTATATTGATGCAGCAATTGGTAGCAAGCTTTCCTAGCAGGGTTTACATAATACAGTAAGCTTCAAGTAGCTCCCCAGGATAAAGCACCATGAATTAGAGTTGCTAATAAACTGCCATTGGCTACTACAGACCCCCAACCACACAGAGTGGGCTACCAAGTCCTACCCTCAAGATGGGTCTTTCCATGGGATCAGCTCCCTTGCTGCAAGTCTGTTGGAGAGCTTCATGACCCTGCATTGCTTCTCCCTTTTCATCTGACGTCTAACTGTTGGGTTTCTTATTCCTACCCCCTTCTGCTTTTCATTAGGAGCCTGCGTTCCCATGGATTCAGAGGCCCAGCCTGGCTGTTATCCAAATGATTAGATGGCAGCTGGGCTTCACTCTCTCTGTCACAGTTATTCTCACCAGCTGCTCCTGCAACCCTGGCACCTCAACAACACCTTCCACTCCCCATCTTACTCAGAATCAGTTCCCATTTTTTCTTGGGGCATGCCGCATGTCTGCAGAGGTACTTGGCCCAGTCCCTGCACCTCCTTTTGGCCAAAGATGGAGTGCAGTACATCCCTGGCTGACATCCCCAAAGCTGTCTCTAATTCAGGACTTGCTGCAGGCTTGTATCCTCCACAAAATGAGTTGAACACTGTTTTTAGCTCTGATTCCACAAGGTTACTTCTGTAGCTAGAGTCAATCGTTCATAACATGACTTATGCATGACTAGAATGTAAGCTCTTCTGCGTTTTGCTTCATATCTGCCTACACATTAAATTTAGGATTAATGCATGGTGAGTCATAATCAATTCTTGCTTTTAAAAAACAGCAGTGCTGCTGAGTATTTTATCTTGTCTAAACTATAACAATGTAACAGTATGTGAGTCATGATAATACAAAATGTGTCTCTTTCTGCAATTGGATGTGAAAGGGCAATGAATAGGCTAATCAAGAACAACTTCCATTCTAAAAACTAAGGCAACTTGCATTTACGTAAGGATGCCTGCACATGGAAGCTAGAGGGAGCTCTGGCACAGCAAGTTTCAAAGCTTTCAGTGAGTTATTTATTATGGATTTTATGGTTGAGATTGTTTTAGAGTGTGTGTGTGTGTGTGTGTGTGTGTGTGTGTAAGTTTCTAAATAAAAAAGAAAATAGTTACCTTTAGCTACCATTACTATTGTTGTTTTGTTTTTAAAACAGTTGCAAGAACGTGGGATGTAGATAGAATAAGAATGTGTGTGTTATTTCTTCTGTATCAGGTCAGTTTTTTCTAGTGAATGTTACACAGTCTGTTGTAATTTATAAAAGTCATAGACCGATATGTTTCAGACATTCTCACTCTTTTTATTGACATATATTCTTGACAGTATAGTGTTGATCTTACTCCAGAATCAAGGAAAGTCCGATTTTTCTGTTATGTATCTGCTGTATCTACAAATAGGCAGAGATTATGCACATACTAAATTTAAAGGAAGTACCTTGAGATCAGCATCACCGATGCAATGAATATGAACTTGAGCATGCTCCGGGAGAGAGTGGAGGACAGGAAGGCGTGGTGTGCTATGGTCCAGGGGTCACGAAGAGTCGGACACGACTTAACGACTGAACAACAACAACCTTGAGATCATAAACACAGACTTCTCTGTCCACTAGATAGATATCCAAAGCATCACAGAGATGGAAAACAATGTGAAATAATCTTAACTCAGTAAAAATACCTGTTCAGTTGTTTCATAAGATCATTTTCCTCTTTCTGATGCAACAGATATTGAGTTAAATTCATTTAATAAATTCATTACATTAAAAAAAATCAGCCTGTAGCCTAGTCAAAAAAACTTTTATTACATGGGCTAGGTTCCTAAAAAACAAGCTATTATTTCTGTGTGCCTTGTGGGGCAAGGGGTTAGAGCTGTTTGGGGGTTGGGGTATAACAGCAGCCCTCTCAATGGTATGTATGGCAATGTGCTTTTGAAACTGAGGCGAATTTCAAAAGCAGTTTGTAATACAGAATCTGGGTCACAGCAGCTGCTGTTCAAAGAAAAGCATTCAAAAAGGCCTCTGGGTGTGCATAAGCCCTTGGGTAGACTAAAATAGCTCTATGCATTCTGGCCTTTAATTTTCTACTTAGACAATAGAATTTTCTACTGTAGTAGAAAAACGTTCTTGTCGAATACTTTGAAACAGACAATATTAACAGATCTGTAGGGACAGGAGAAGTATGCTCAGATTTGGTAGAGACATAGAGAAAGCAATAAAAAAGGCAAGGACTAACAACTAAATATAGGCTCTGTATTTGGATGAAATTATATTCATCACTTTTTTGCACATATAAAGAAGAAATAGTCACTCTGAAAATTTATACATCTTGGTAAAGGTGCCAATCATTGGGGGAATAACGTTTTATGAAAATGGGGGAATAACGTTTTATGAAAAAATAATATTTAAAGAACATCTGCATAAAAATAAGCATAACTAATAATAATAATTGGCTGACTTAATATTAAAGGGGATTGCTTCTGTTAGGTTTAATGGAAGCTGGACACAAAAATGCAAATAAGGCTGCCTTTGTCAATGTTCATATTTAGTGTATAATTTTAAGTTTGGTGTGAAATCACATATTGGTGCTAGATTAAAGAACATGAAGACCCTGTGCACTAGACCCTGTTCACTACACCCATGAATCAGGTACCATATTCTGTTCTATTCATGTACTCTCAGAAGTACACAGACATATATAGATACAGGACAAGGACATACAATGGTTACTTCCATTCCAAATGGTGACATTTCCCTGCAACTGGGTACATGGTCATGACTCCCTTTTGAAGCGACAAGGGAACAGTTACCATGAACTGTTATACGTGGTATTTTGAAAGTTAGAAAAGGTTAGAAAAGTTATTAAAAGGTGCTCTCTTCATTCTGCTGTAGCAGTAGTTCAATGTTCCTCCTGTACTGCATTGGAAATACGGTGCAGATGTCATCTCATTTCTTGAATGAAATGGCTCATAGTCTCTCCTTTTTAAAGTACCACATTTATCAGCAAGAACTATTTGATATTTTAAAAACAAACAATAGAATGGGTGTCTGCAAATGCTATTTGCCTATACAAGTTTATAATTAAAATATGGGAGAATGGTCACAGCTTCATAATAATATCTTACTTTATGCAGTCTTGCTTCCATATCTATGCCACATTCTATTTGTCCATTATATAATGTTCACTCTAGCCATGTTTAAAAGTGTATTGATGGTGGTGAGAAATTCGAAAAGATTCTCAACATGCGTTCAATACCAAAAATAGTTTGTTTATAGAAATGCCCTTTTTGCTACTACTGTAGCAATGGCTTGCATCCAGAATTTCATCCCTTTACACAGACTCATGTGCAAGACTTTGAACAAGCTGTGTTCAAGGTCCTTTGTAGTCACTTAAGTTTATATGCTAGTGCAGGGGTGGGCAACTCAATCTGCTGTGACTTCTCTGTCTTCCAACTCCCACCCCCCCATCATTACTCTCTGTTACATAAGGCACACAAGAAATGACATCCTCGCACACTCTGTGTAGTGTAATTGGGAGCTCATTTCTGCTGGGAAATGGGGATGCAAGGTGGACTGTCTTTGTGTACCTATTTGCTAACATAACCATCTCTGCAGAGAAACAAGGTGCATGAGGATGACTGTTCCAACAAAATTGCCCCCCACCAGCCCATGCTGGATCAGACCAAGGGTCCATCTAGTCCAGCATTCTGTTCACACAGTGCCCAACCAGCTATTGTCCAGGAAACCACAAGCATGACATGAATGCAACAGCACCCTCCTTCCCATGTTCCCCAGCAACTGGTGTACATAAGTATACTGGCTCTCATACTGGAGGTAGCATACTGCCATCAGGATTAGTAGCCATTTATAGCCTTCTCCTCCAGGTAATTTGTCAAACCCACTTTTAAAGCCATCCAAATTGGTGGCCATCACTACATCTTGTGGTAGTAAACTCCATAGTTTAACTATGTGTTGTGTGAAGAAATGCATGCTGGTGGGAGCAGATTCTGCTGGGAGCTGGGCATACCCATGAGTCCTTTCCCTGCAGAATCAGCCAATGACTCTCCTCGCATGCCCAGTTTGCAGCAGAATCTGCTCATTTATTTATTCCATTTTTATCCCTGTATTAGAAATAATTCCCCTTCCCCTTTTTATCCTCACCCTGTTGGGAAAGTGATTGACCTAAAGTTACCCACTGGGGTGGGATTTAAACCCAAGTCTCACTTGTCCTAATCTCAAATTAACTGCCACACTAGATGGGTTCTAAAACTAAAAATTATAATATTTTCCCTGAATAGTTTTCAAAGTATTCTCTTACAGGATATTCTGTATACCTAGTAACAGAAGGTGGAAATAATGGTTTATACAGTAATCTTTCATCTTTTTCAGAGCTGGGTTCAATCTTTAGCCCCATCCTGCAATATGACTAAGAATGTGTAAACCATATGTGCTATTTTACCTCTCTCTCTCTCTCTCTCTCTTTTCCCCCTTCTTTCATCTTCTTTTTAAGAGATGCAGGGAGAATATGGTGGGGTGCTGCAAGATTTCTAAGGTGAACAAAACCCTTGGTCAGATATAGTTATTGACCTTCAATAGCAACAAATTCCTTGCATAGGCTGCTTGTTTTATAATAAGTGTATTCATAATTTTCCTTTGCTAGTTTGATATAACTTGGAATCTATATCAACAATAAAATAACTTGTACTTTCAACTTTGTGAATATATGTGATGTGTGGAGGACTTTTTCTAAATGTGGCAGATGTTTCTGAAAGTTTGTTTCATTGCTAGGCATAAAGAGTCTGATTAAAGCAAATTTAATCTTCTTTGTTCTTAGTTAATCAGTGAGCTGTCAACTGAGTCTTATCAGTGCCAGCTGCCCATGAAATTGACAAGATTGAAACTTTGTCTTCCCCTTTGACCACTATTCCACACCTTATTGAGCACACATTTTCCTAGAATGCAATGAAGGACTGTAAAGTAACAAAAACTTGGTTTTCATCATTTATAAAGTAAAGTCCAATAGACAACATCACTTTACTATTTATTAAAAAATATTGTTACAAATAAAATTGGACAGTATCCAACATTGTATTCTGCAAGCTCAAATAGCACTAGCAGAGCTCCACCAAATCTTTCAGCTCTGCAAACTCTTGTGCATCGTGCTGGGGGAGAGTGAGCTAGTGGAGCACATTGCCCACTCCTGAAAGTGTTTGTGCAAGGGGGACTTTAATTGAGAGAGAGCCAGTGTGGCGTAGTGGCTAGAGTGTTGGACTGGGAGCCCAGAGATCCGGGTTCTAGTCCCCACTCGGCCATGGAAGCTCACTGGGTGACTTTGGGCCAGTCACAGACTCTCAGCCCAACCTACCTCACAGGGTTGTTGTTGTGAGGATAAAAGGGAGAGGGGGAGGATCATGTAAGCCGCCTTGGGTTCCTTGCAAGAGGAAAAATATAAATGCGGGGTATAAATGCAATAAATAAATAAATAAAATTGGTTTCTCTTTTTGCGCATAGTGTGGAACCTAGTTTCTGCTAGTCAGAGAAACCCCCAAGCCCTCAGGAGAGACACCGCCTGAAATGACAGGAACTCAGAAGTAGTGCTAGACTAAGCCAGAGGCCTCCCTGGGTAGGATCCAACAATGTTCTACCTCTGGCAGCCAGCACCACTGGTTCCTGGTGCGTATGTGGCTGGCCCAGGCAGCTGCAGCACACATGCAGCCCCTCTTGCCAGTGGCAGTGATGGCATGCTTCCTGGGGCAAGCCCCCAAATGACTGGAAATGCAAGTTGATTTCTAAGGAGCTGGTCATTCCTTCCAGAAACTTCAATTTCCAGTCATTTGAGGGCTTGACCCCAGAAGCACAACATCACTGCCGCCAGTGGTAGAGGCCACCCGCACACGGGGAACTGGCAGTGCTGGCTGCCAGTGGTAGGACATCATTGGATCCTATCTCCTGTATGAAAAGGTCTAATTGCACATAGGGGACTTGCTAACAAGGAGGACCTTTTCAGCTGCAGTCAATAACAGTTCACAGGTGAGGCTGAGGTGTGGTTCTGACAGCCTCTGCACAAAAACAGCAGTGTAAGGCTGAGAGAGTTGCTGGAAACAACATCAACCAGTCCTTCCTCAATCCAGCTTCCCTTTCCTTGACTGATTCCTCCTGGTGGGAATACTTCTGGACTGAACTCTGACAATCCTTCTGCCCACTCCTCTGCTGTGTTGCCTTGGAAACTTGTTGCCTCTTACCTGGACTAGGCTCTGGCCCTCCTTCTGCCTGCCCCTCATCTGTTGTGTTGCTTTGGAACCTGTTTACCTGTGACCTGGATTGTTGAGACCTTGCCTTTTGCCTGATTCCTGTGACCATCTTGGAACTCTTGGACCCTTGAACCAGCAACTGCTAGGCTCAGACTCTGGAAATATAATAGTTTGTTACCAGCCACAACTAAATAATGGAGGAGGTACTGCAGGAGAACCTGGCCTTAACTTGCCATCACAATGAATACCTACAGACCCAATTAAATCACCCTGGGGCCTGGCAGTTGCCTCCACCCATGCTCCCTAGACACAAATATCCAGTGGCCCTGCCTGGGAAATTTGATGGGTCCCCGGATAAGTTTCCTGCTTTCCTGGTGCACTGTACTTTTTACATGCAAATGCACCCTGAAGATTTTCCGGATGACCGGGTCCGGGTGGAGTTCATTATCAGCTTGCTCATTGGACCAGCCACTACATGGACAATCCCCTACCAACAGTAGTCCAGTCTCCCTTTGTTCAGCTTCAGTGGATTCATGGAACAACTGCGAGTCACCTACGAGGATCCTCAGAGTTGGCTAACCAACTGATTCGGCACCTCTGCCAAGGGAAGGAAACAGTTGCCCCGTATCCCAGGTCCTTCTGTTTGTTGGTCCAGGACCTGGAGTGGAACAAGGGAGCTTTGATCAATCAATTTCTGGATGGGCTGGCAGACAGTATCCTTGATGAATTGGGTGAGATGACCAACTACTCTGCAGAATTTGATACAACTGTGTCTCTGAATATACGGTTGGTTTGAAAGTCGCTGCCCTGTGTCTCAATCAGCCCTCCATTGCAGATCCTTGAGCTCCCAGACATGGCTCTAGGTATTTTTGCTGTTGGATAGACCCATGGCTCACAGAGAGGAACCTATGCAGCTAGGGAGTGTCTGACCACACCTAATAACTGAAGAAAAAGAATACTGGTGATAGTCAGGTCTGTGTTTGTATTGTGGGAAGCCAGTGATTACACCAGTTCTTATTCCACCAAATGCTCATGTCCTTCAATGGCAGGAAACAACAGTCTCCAGGTCTAGAAGAGTTCCTAGGGCTGAGCTGGACATCATCTTCTGGCTCCTAACCAACTGGGAAAGTTCCATGCCAACCCCTGACTGTAAGCACCAGTCTTCATTGGCTGGATAAGCCCGCTGTTTAGACCATGGCTATGCTGGACTCAGGTGTCTCCAGTAACTTTATGAATGCTGAGTTTGCCCAGAAACACCAAGTCCCAATACAACCCCTTGACATCCAAGTATCAGTGGAAACCATAGGTGGCCATCCCCTAATGTTGGGCCAGTAAACCAACAAATAGACTATCTAAACTTGGAAATTCAGGGGCATCAAGAAACCATCCAATTTTATCAGGCAGTGTATTTCCCCTTGTATTAGGAATAGCATGGCTGTCCCTCCACGCTCCACAGATCTCTTGGTTTCAAGGTGTGGTGGTATTTTCTTCAGTGTATTGCAGCACACACTGCTGGCCGCGGTTACAGACCATTACGTAAACGCGGTTACAGACCACAGACCATTCTGGTCCAGTTGCCTACCACTGGGATTTCAAAGATGTCTTTGGCAAAAAAAGAGGCAGAACAGTTACCCCCACATTATGCTGTTGAACTGGAACCTGGAGTTTAGATCTCATTGGGGCAGATATATTCTCTCTCAGAACCTGAGCTGGTCACCCTGTGGATAAAGGTCATCCAAAGCTCCACCTCTCACCAGCTGCAGGCCCTGCGCTATTCATCTAAAATTGTGGGGAGTTACACAAGTGTAACAATTACTGGGCCCTGAGCAAGGTCACCATCCAAAACTAGTAGCCACTGCCCACATACTGGAGTTACTAGAGCAATTACGTGGAACAGTCATTTATATGTATGTAGTTGAACTTATGCAGGGCATATAACATAGTCCAGATCCAGGCATGGGATGAGTGGAAGGCTGTCTTCCAGATGTGTTACAGGCATTACAAATATACTGTTATGCCATTTGGTTTTGCTGTTTTCTAACATTTCATGAATTACATCTTTTGAGACTACATAGAGCAATTTGTGATCATTTATCTATATGATATTCTCATCTATTCACCCAACTACTGTGCCCACGACACCCTAGTAAGGGTTGTGTTGCAACAACTCCACAATCACCATTTGTACGCTAAACCAGAGAAATGTGCCCTTGACCTAGAAAGGGCGGAATTCTTAGCAAACCAAATATTGCCTGGCAGTCTCAAGCTGGATCCAGCAAAAGTGGAGATGGTAGTGTCCTGGCAGATTCTCAAAAATGTAAAAGATGTTCAGTGATTCCTCAGCTTCACCAATTATTATCAGCAGTTTATCCCAGACTTTTCATAGATCACATTTCCATTGACCGATGTACTTCATTCTCAAGACCATTTCCAACTGGGGGAAGCTGCTCAGCAGGCCTTTCAGTGTTTAAAGAAACTGTGCCCATACTCAAGCACTCCCACAGACCTTATTTGTAATAGAGTCTGACACCTCTGACATAGCCAGTGAGACCATGCTACTTCAACTTTCACCTGGCCATGGTGCACTTGTACCTTGCACCTATTTATTTCACCAACTCAGTCCATCAGAGCAGAACTATACCATCTGGGATAAAGAACTGTTGCCCATCAAGGCAGCTTTTGAGAAATGGTACCTCCTAGAAGGCACAACTCCACCAAAACCTGGAACATTTACAGACCGCCTGAAAGCTTAATCAACAACAGGTCTGATGGTCTCTCTTCTTTTCATGCTTTAATTTTAAAGTAACATACATTCCAAGTTCTCACAACAAGCAGGCAAACCTGTTGTCTCGAAAGCCAGAGTACACCTCACCAGAGGGTTGTCCACAGTATGGTCATCTATGAATTTTGGTGGCCTCAGGTGTGCAGGCATGTGGCACATTCTGTCTAGAACTGTGATACCTGTCATAGGGCAGTGAACCAACTTGGTAAGCCCACAGGCTTCCTACATCCTCTGTTGACCCCATCGGGTCCATGGAGGACCATTTCCATGGATTTTATTACAGACCTGCCCATGTTGGAAGGGAACACAGCCATTCTGGTAGTAGTGGACTTATTTATGTGAATGCCTTATTTTATTCCTTGTATTGAAAGCCCCTCTGCCAAAGATGCTGTGCAGTTAGTTATTCATGTGTCATATCTTCCACCGGCATAGATTATCTTCTCTTTTTTAATATATTTTTATTTATTTTATTTTTATAAATGAAATAAACAATACCAAAATTACCAACAACCTAATCAATACTTCAATTTCCCAACAGTACAATATTCTGATAAGGACACCACAATAACAAAGAGAGAAGAAAAAAGAGGGGGGGAAAGGGGGGGAAGGGAAAAGAGAAGAGGAAAGGAAGTGAAGAAAAAAGAAAATTTCCCTCCCTTTCCCTCCCCCTCCCCCTTAAAGAATTGAGTTTAAACTCCAACACCCCCTGGCCTCCGATGCCATTCTATTTTAAAAACTATATCTATAACCTTAGCAATCTTACACTTTAATAAACAACCTTACATTCCTATATCATATCATCAATCTTATATCAAAGAAACAGGTCTACAATTCATTCCCAAAAGCCTATATTATTAGTAATAATAATGATATAAAACTTAATATAAACCTTCAACCATCAGTAATATATTTTATACTAGATATATTATCTATTTTAAAATTAAAAATATAAAGAAAAGCAAGAAAAAAAAAGTTGAAAGAGAGTAAACCAATATAAATATAATCATTTATCTTCTGAATTGGCCTGGATCATGTAGACTAAACACAAACAGTTAACAAAGATTGTTTAAAGATTCCAGTTCATGGGGTTGTAACAGAATTCTCATGCATTTTTACATTAAGCCATGCTTCTGCCATTTCATGATTTAGAAACTTCTTCAACAATACAAAGTGTAGCAAGATATTTTAAGTCGTATTGTAAGTTCATTTGTTTTGCCATATTCTTTGCTTTGATAAATTGCCTTCTTTTATTCTCCACCTCTTTGATGTAGTCTGGAAATAACATAACTTTATCTTGTTTCCAGGAAAGGCTTCCAGCCTCCCTTGCCAAACGCAGGATATAATTCTTTGTGGAGACTTCTGCAAATTGAACTATGATTGTGTAATCAGTCCCTTTAGCATTTGGCACATGAAATGCCTGCTCAGTATCAAGTAAATAATCAGATGGAATAGGGAGTATCTCATGCAAAAGTTTATCCACAAAAATAGGGAGGATTAAAATAGGATGATTTTACATCATCAGGCAGATTTTTAATCCCAATAATACATACATTGGATCTTTTCGTGAAGGCTTCCAATTGAGAGATTCTATCAGAGATATTTTTAAAACAAATTTGTGTCGTACTTTCATTTCCTGCCACTCGGTCTTCAAGCTCATTATTTTTCGTCTCCATTTTTGCCGTGACGCATTAATTAAATCTACAGCTCCTTGCAGGGTGGTGATGGAATTTTGGATTAAATCCAACCTTTTGACTTGTTCCATCATGCGAAGATAAAGTCTTTATCAGCATAAATAATTCCCCTATATCTTCTGTTTTCGACACTTTTGACACAGAGGATGCGGGGGGAGTAGATGCCAGCTCCTTTCTTCTCAGCACAGACATGTTTCTCTCAAACAGATCTTACAGGTCCTCAGATGTTCTCAAATATTGTTAACATTTCTTAAATCATCCCTCAGAGGTTGTTGATATTTCTTAAAGCATATATTATTATGGAACACATCAGCCCTGTTTTCTCCTATAAAATAGGAGTCTCAGTACAGCTTTTTGCATTGGTAAAGCCCTGGGAAGATAATCCTGGAATCCAGCCCCCTCACTATCTCATGGGGGTTACTTTTCTCCAAGATGTTGTCCAGGGCTACTGCCTTGCCTCCCCTTTCAATTCCAGGGGGGAGATGAAAAGGTTTCTCAACCTTTTAAAAAGCTGTTTGAGAAGGCTCCCACGGAGACCCGTGGGAAGCTGCCAGAGCGACATCAGTCCCAGCCGGAAGTCCCAACCGGCATAGATTATCCAACAGCATGGTATCAAACCATGGACCTAAATTTTGGCAAGCTTTGTTTTTTCTGCTGGATATGAAGTTACATCTTTCCACAGTCTATCACCTGCAGATGGATGGACAGGCTAATCAGGCTTACAAACACTTCACAGATCAGAAGCATCATCCAGGACCTCCATTGTAGGTTGGGAACCAGGAATGGCTGTCATCCTGCTGCCTCCCAACAACTGGCCAAACTATAAGTTGGATGCCAGGTTTCTAGGTCCCTTTCATATAACTGCTGAGATCAATCCTGTCCCCTTTCAGTTGCAGTTACCCTCTTCCATGCAGATCCATCCTGTGTTCCATTGGTCCCTCCTGGGTCCTGAGTCATCAGATTACCCATTCCGAGGCCCCTCAGATCCACCTCCACCAGTGCTCATTGATGCGGAGGAAGAGTATGAGGTGGCACAGATATTGGACTCTCATCTCTACCATGGGCACCTTCAGTACCTCATTGGTGAAAGGACCAGAAGAGCATTCTTGGGAAGATGCCAGTGGTGTTTATACCCCTGCCCTGGTCTACCACTTCTGTCACCAGTATTCAGGGAAACCAGGGGCCTCCTCCCCTGTTGGGGAGAGGGCATTGGGGGAAATTATGTCATACCCCCACTGGAAAACTCCCCCTTGGAGGAAGACCAGGAACCAGCTGCTAGCAGCAATGCCCAGGAATTGCCAGTAAACTATGAGGGCCTTGTCCTCCACAGGGGATGCCCTCATAGACTCTGCCTCAGAGGTGGAAGACACCCCCCCCCAACCTTAAGGGGGCAGCACCTGAAAAGACAGCAATGCAGAAGGAGTACTAGTCTGAGCCAGAGGCCTTCTTGTGTCAACCAGACCTTCCTGAATTCAGCTTCCCTTCCCTTGACTCCAGACTGCTGCCTTGACTGATTCCTGGTGTGGACTGAACTTTGACTTCTGTCTGCTCCTTGTCTCCTCTGTTGCCTTGGGACTTTGTTGCCTGTTACCTGGACTGGACTCTGACTCTCTTGCCTGCTCCTCGTCCTGTTGCGTATTTGCCTGTGACCTGGACCTTGCCATTTTCCTGTTTCCGCTGACCAACTTGGAACTCTTGGACCCTTGAACGTGCAACTGCCAGGCTCAGACCTTGGAAACATTACAATTTCCAGTAGAAAGAAAACATCTTGGTGATCTGCTTTACAGCTTTATCCTCCCTGCTATGAACTCTGCAGTTAGATTTTTGCCTGTTAATGCTTGCAGGCATTATATCAAATGGCTTTCTGTCTCTCTTTCTCTCTCTCTCATTCACACACACACACACACACACGCACTATATAATGTGCATTATTTAAAATATTTGCTGTTTCATCAAAGACAGCCTGAAAATAATCAAGAAACTAGTGAGTTCAAGCACTACGGATGTCATGAGTAATCAGAGAGATCCATCAGTGGGAATCAACACAAATAGTATCATTTTTCGACAGTGGAGCCCTTGGTGGAAAATGAATCTCCACCGAGGAGCTACACTAGCTTCTACCGCTATCTCATCCATTTTCTTCGGCCGTAGGTAAGTTGGGAGGGCCCTTGAGGGGGAAAGGAAAGATGGTGGCTGTCAAGTGCTTGAATGCCCATGAATGTTCTGTGCACTCTCACTTGAAGTGTGTACAGAGGACAAAGCCCCTTTCAGGGTAAACATAGGGATGTTCAAACATAGGGATGTTATCCGCATTAAGCATACAATCCAACAGCTAAAGAGAAGCATCCTAGCATACCTGCTCATTTTCTTGAATCTCTAGTTTCATTACTTCCATGGTTCTCATTCTAATTTAATTGTACAGAATTGCTACACTGATTTTGGTGTGAAGCACTTATACTGGGCTTGGTGGTGGTGGTGGTGCGACTAATAATTCTATGATACAAATGTAGAAAAGCTACTTTGTTAAAATTATCAAAAAGGAGGCTATTTAAGCCATTTATTCCAAACAATTTAGGGCAGCTTATGAAATGGGAAGGTGGGCATGGATATGGTAACTACTGCTAGAAGAGACTACATTGTACAAGCTGATCTCTCCCCACAGCTACCTGCTCTCTCCCATTATTGTTGATGTTGTTGTTAAGGCACTTTGCTTTCAAATGTCAGTGATTTAAAAGCTTCATTGAGGAAGCTAAATCAAACATTGTTAGGGTTATTTGGGCTTTTGGGGCCGCATTTCTCGTGTTTGAAGATAAGAGCCTTTCCATTTTCACTACTTAAATATAATTATCTTTGTCCTATTTTTTCTGTTTTGAAATAGAAATCAGAGAAGAATGGAGTCCCCATTGTGAATGTGTTCCATTTTTGTGTGACATTTTTAAAATTCAGAATATGCTAAAACCTTCCATTGCTAAACTATAATATAGAATTTGCATAATGTCAGAACAAAAAGAATGGTTGTTCAGTCGTTAAGTTGTGTCCGACTCTTCGTGACCCCATGGACCATAGCACGCCAGGCCTTCCTGTCCTCCGCTTTCTCCCCGAGTGTGCTCAAGTTCATATTTATTGCATCGGTGTTGCTATCTAGCCATCTCATCATCTGCCATCCCGTTCTCCTTTTGCCTTCAATCCTTCCCAGCATCAGGGTCTTTTCCAGTGACTTTTCTCTTCGCATTTGATGGCCAAAATATTTGAGCTTCAGCTTCAGTATCTCATCTGTCCTACCAATGAGTACTCAGGGTTGATTTCCTTTAGGATGGACTGATTGGACCTCCTTGCAGTCCAGGGCACTCGTAAGAGTCTTCCCCAGCACCACAGTTTGAAAGCATTGATTCTTCGGCGCTCAGCCTTCCTTATAGTCCAGCTCTCACAGCCATACGTTACTATTGGGAAAACCATAGCTTTGATTATGCAGACCTTTGTCGGCAAGGTGATGTCTCTGCTTCTTACTATGTCTAGGTTTGCCAATGTCAGGGTGGAAACTGAGCTGATAGAACCCCAGAGCAGTTCTGATTCTGAGGAGGATCAGCAATCTGTGGGAGAGGAGCCAGCTCATCCCTCACAGGCACAGCAGCTGGCAGAGGTTCCTCCTGCCAGCATTCCTGAGATAGATAGTGACCCGGGCAGTGAGAGAGTGTGAGAGGGGGGCTTGCTAGATGCTCGACGCAGACGCAGGAAGCGACGAGCGATGGAGGGCGCAGAAAGGAGGCGTAGCGCCCGTTTGGCACGCAAGCAACGGCCGCGTCCCGTGGACCCAAGGGAAAGAGGGAGGATCTCTCCCTAGCCCATAAGTTCAGGGTCCTCAAGTGATTCTCCTTCAAACGGGGACCAACTGCCTACCCGGAGCATAGGCTACTACGCTGTTCATTGCTTAGTCGCTGGTGATTAGCATCTGAAAGAGTCATTAAGTTGTAAACGGATTAAAGCCTTAAAAAGAATCCTGTGTGTCTTGAGTTGGCTATTGGAGTGTACTGAATGAGGCCACTAGGGCGCTCCTGACAGCCATAGCTTTCCTCCCAAGGAGCAAGCGTCTTTTAATTTCATGGCTACAGTCATCGTCTGCGGTGATCTTGGAGCCCAAGAAAATAAAATCTGTCACTGCTTCCATTTCTTCCCCTTCTATATGCCAGAAAGTGATAGGGCCAGATGCCATGATCTTAGTTTTTTTAATGTTGAGTTTCAAACCAGCTTTTGCACTCTCCACTTTCACCTTCAACAAGAGGCTCTTGAGATCCTCTTCGCTTTCTGCCATTAGGGTGGTATCGTCTGCATATCTGAGGTTGTTTATAATTCTCCCAGCAATCTTAATTCCGACCTGTGATTCATCTAACCCGGCATTAGGGATGTCTGATAATTTCGCCACGAATCTCGGGGAGGCTGAATGCCAGCAGATTCGGCCCCCGAAATCGGTGGCGGAATGGTCTGCCATCCCCCTGCCCCCCCCGGGGCGGGACTTACCTTGGGTAAGTAAATCTTTCTGGCGGCGGCGGTGGCGGCTCTGGCGGCGGCTCCGGTCCGGCAGCGGTATGGCGGCGGGGCGGTGGCAGCGGCGGGGCGGCGGCAGTGTGGTGGTGGTGCGGCGGCAGCAGCGGCTGGTCTTTTGACCGGCTGCCGCCACCACCATTTCCAGTAAAAAAAAAAAAAAAGTGATAGGCTACGTAAAGATTTACGTAGCCTATCACGGCTAGATTTTTAAAAAACGCTGTGATAGGCTACGGAAATCTTTACGTAGCCTATCATGGCTGATTTAAAGGAAAAAAATGCGCGTATGCAAATGGTGGCGCCCATGGGCGCCGCCATTTGTGTTCCTTATTTTGGCACGTCTTAGTCTACATAAACATTTACGTAGACAAGACGGCGAAAATAAGGGGAACGCAAATAGTGTAGCGTCTACGCTATTTGCATTCTCCTTATTTTCGCCGTCTTAGTCTACGTAAATGTTTATGTAGACTAAGACGTGCCAAAAGAAGGAACGCAAATGGCGGCGCCCATGGGCGCCGCCATTTACGTATGCGCGTTTTTTTTCTTTAAAATCAGCCGTGATAGGCTACGTAAACATTTACATAGCCTATCACGGCTGACTGCAGGGACGCAAACGGTGGCGGCTACGGCAGCCGCCATTTGCAGAGCCGGCTGGCCAGGATTCGGGGGGGGAGGGATGGAGCGCCTCCCCCCCGGCCAGAATTTTTGGGGGGAGGGATGGAGCACCTCCCCCCGCCATAATTTCCGGGGGGAGGGACGGAGCGCCTCCCCCCCACCGCGAATGTCACCCGTCGAAAAGGTAAGTGACTTTCGTACATCCCTACCCGGCGTTTCTCATGATGTACTTTGCACATAAGTTAAACAAGCAGGGCGACAATATGCACCCTTGTCGTACTCCTTTCCCAATTTGGAACCAATCGGTTGTTCCATGTCTGGTTCTTACTGTTGCTTCTTGACCCTCGTACAGGTTTCTCAGGAGACAGGTAAGGTGGTCTGGTACTCCCATCTCTTTAAGAATTTGCCACAGTTTGTTGTGATCCACACAATCAAAGGCTTTAGCATAGTCAATGAAGCAGAAATAGACGTTTTTCTGGAATTCTCTTGCTTTCTCCATGATGCAGCGAATGTTGGCGATTTGATCTCTGGTTCCTCTGCCTCTTCAGAAACCAGCTTGTACTTCCAGTAGTTCTCGGTTCACATACTGCTGAAGCCTAGCTTGTAGGATTTTGAGCATCACCTTGCTGGCATGTGAAATGAGCGCAATTGTACGGTAGTTTGAACATTCTTTGGCATTGCCCTTCTTTGGAATTGGAATGTAAACTGACCTTTTCCAGTCTTGTGGCCACTGTTGAGTGTTCCAAATTTGTTGGCATATTGAGCGCAGCACTTTCACAGCATCATCTTTTAGGATTTTAAATAGCTAAGCTGGAAGACTGTCATCTCCGCTAGCTTTGTTGTTAGTCATGCTTCCTAAGGCCCACTTGACTTCACTCTCTAGGATGTCAGGCTCAAGTTGAGTGACCGCACTCTCATGTCTATCAGGGACATTCAGATCTTTCCTGTATAGTTCTTCTGTGTATTCTTTCCATCTCTTCTTAATCTCATCTGCTTCTGTTAGGTCCCTGCCTTCTTTGTCCTTTATCATGCCCATCTTTGCACAAAACGTTCCCTTGAGATCTCTAGTCTTTCCCATTCTATTGTTTTTCTCAATTTCTTTGCATTGTTCATTTTAGAAGTTCTTCTTGTCTCTCCTTGCTATTCTCTGGAACTCTGCATTCAGTTGGATATATCTTCTCCTTTCTCCTTTGCTTTTCACTTCCCTTCTTTCCTCAGCTACTTGTAAAGCCTCATCAGACAGCCACTTTGCTTTCTTGCATTTCTTTTTCTTTGGGATGGAAAAAAGAATGGTAATCAGACTTTAATTTTCAAAATTGATTATGCAGTCATCCACCCCTCCCTGTCCTCTTATGTAATGGAGTTGGGCAATCAAATCAGCTGGATAGCTGTGAAAATCTCAGGTGTCATGTGTATAATCATTCTCAATTATTGTTTGCTTTAAAAGAAAAGGCAACTCCCTTTCCTTGTATTGTGCTTACTGTATGGTTTCCCTCACAGAAAGAAACAAGCTGGCCAACATGGTACCTTTTAACTTGTTTTCGGTGTCTGACATTCATTCTGCCTACTCTCCAGTTATTTTCCATCCTTTATATTCAACATGGCAGTTTAATGGTACTTTGCATTTGCTGTTTCTTGAAATGATTTGAAAGTTGCATGTTTGATTTTGCAGTCAGTTAATCCTCTTTTTAATGCTTTTAGCAAAATTCTAATCCTTCTCAGTCTATTCCATTTGTGGCAAAACACAGAACAGCTATTAAAATATTTGTTTTTATTCATAAGCTTCTCCAACCTAGCATTTCAGGGAAGTTTTCTTTTGCTATCAGTGATTTTGCTTATAGAATCAAACTATGTATCTTTGTAGAAGATATTAGACATCTTTTACACTGTTAGATCTGTTTATGATGGATGAAGTGTGCAATTTCGTATCTTTATTGTTTTAGCTCACTTTTTAAATATACATTTCTCTCAAGCAGTTGGTAGTGAAGACATCTATAAATGAATAGATCAATCAAGCATTACAAATTCATGGAGATCCAGTACAGAGATCGTATGCCTAGAGAATGCTGTGTGTAAATTGGACTTTGATATAACAATTACCTACCATCAACATGTTGAAAGATGGCTCTCATTAAACAAGATGATCTCAAGTATTTGCAATATCAGATTGCACTGGCATCCAGGGCACTTACTTCATGGAAGAAGGAACACCGTTCTAGAAGCCTCTAATATAGGGGTGCAGAACCTCAACTCTAGGGGCCAAATTTGATCCTCTGGAGGTCCCCAGAAGGCCCCACCCCCTTTCACCCAACCATCTATCATTTGGTGGTTTTCTGGTTTAGGGGAGGAAGGGATAAGTTGCAGTCAGAATTCAAAAGTTGGTGTGAGAGAGAATGACTTATGCTTTGTCTGAACGCAGGGAGGGAAGGTTGACCCAAGAGGGTAAGGATGGGCAGTCAGTCAGGAATTTGGGGAAAGGACTCATTCATATGAGCAAGAGTGAGACTGGGACTCAAGGGAACTTAGATATTCCAAATCAATTGCAGATTTGGGTGTTGAAAGACTGACAAAGAATGAGATGGGCCTAGAATGGGATGCCTAAGTATACAAAAGGAAGATCGTCTTGTTCTTGTTGAAGAAGATGCTCATGTCCTTCAGTGGCAAGAAACAACAGTCCCCAAGCCTAGAAGAGTACCTAGGGCTGAGCTGGACATCTTCTTCTGGCTCCTAAACAACTGGGAAGGTACCATGCCAACCTCTGACTGTAAGCACCAGTCTTCATTGGCTGGATAAGCCCACTGTTTATATCATGGCTATGCTGGACTCAGGTGTCTCCAGTAACTTTATGAACATTGAGTTTACCCAGGAACACCAAGTCCCAATACAACCCCTCAACATCTGAGCACCCAGATCCACAGAGTTCATTCATAATTGAGTCTGACACCTCGAACATATACATTGAGACCATGCTACGTCAACTTTCACCTGGCCATGGCACACTTATGCCTTGCACCTACTTCTTTTGCAAACTCAGTCCAGAACTATATAGTCTAGGATAAAGAACTGTTGGCCATTAAGGCAGCTTTTGAGAACTGGCATTACCTCCTCGAAGGCACAACTCCACCAAAACCTGGAACACTTACAGACCGCCTGAAAGCTTAATCAACATCTGGTCCGATGGTCTCTCTTCTTTTCATGCTTTAATTTTAAAGTAACATACATTCGAAGTTCTCACAACAAGCAGGCAGAGCTGTTATTTTGAAAGCTAGAGTACACCTCGCCAGAGGGTTGTTCACAGTATGGCCGTACACCCCCCTACACACACTTGAACACATCCATCTGATATGATACATTTTATATTTCCAACGAAGTAGATGATACATACCAGTTACCTATGTAATCTGTAAGGTGTTATGTACCGTCATGTCATAACTTTAGGAGAGCAGAGCAAGCAAATCTTATGCAGTCTTATTATACTGTCTTGTTATAGTGATCCACTTAGAGCTGCTGGCATCCATTTTTAAAGAATAATTTTAAAATCTTGGAAATTTAAAATGCCTTCAGTTGGATCATACCGGCCAATCTGATGCATGTTTACCCAGAAGCAAGTCCCACTGAATTCCATGGGGCTTACTTAAAAGAATTGCAACCCAAATCATGGTAGGTTTAATTAACATGAATGTCTACAAATTACTCTTTGACTTAAAACATTGCCTCCTAATACACTGCAAGCAGCTGCCTCTTTACAGACCAATGTCTGCACTTGACAGAGTATACCATTCTGCTCTGGGGAAATTCTGCAGAAAGGCATTGTGTTACCTCTGTCCTTAAATGCTCGAACTGTGGGTCATGTTCCCCCAACCCCATGAGTCAGGCCACTCATCCGGAAGTTAGGTTAACCTTAGGAACAGTTTTAAACCCTAAAACAAAATTGTGCCCATAGGGAGGACAAATGGAAAAGAGGAACGTTGCTTGTCTGCAGGAGTGTAATTATTTAGACAAGAGTATTTTTTTTCTCATCTCTGGCTTTGGAAAGAACATGTGCTATTTTTAATGTAATTGTACAGACGCTGTTTTGTATCTGTATTCTAAATCCCTCAAGTCATAAAAATGCTTACTGTCACTTGACACAATCAAGGTTCTACTAAGGTGATCAGCTAATCAGTATGGCTTAGTGTCTCATTAGCATATCTTCATTATGTACAACAAATTGTCACTCCATAAAGAGGCTGGAATCATGTTTAAATATTGCAGTAACTAGATACAATACTCTTAATACAGTTTTTAAAATATTCTGTTGAAGTCAAGGCAGACCGATATTCACAAACCAGCTGCCATTTCCATGTGAAGACTGTGCTAAATGAAACTTAATTACAACTAAATTAAGTTCTCCCTTTACAATTGTCAAGTTAACAAAGAGCTGCAAGAAGACATATGTAAGACACCTCCTTAAAATTCATGACTATTCACTTCTCCCAGAATGTGCTAAAAGCAAACAAAGAGAAGAAGAAAAAACACTTGAAACCTCTTTTAAAATTATATACACTGTATACTCACAGGATGTGTTAAATATTTTTCCCTATCTAAAAGTATGGAATATTTTGAAGTGTTTCAAATTTCCAGCCTCCTCATTTTAAGAGACTTATACAGTTTTATAAGTGAATTATAGATCAGAGGAACAGCTCAATGCTTCAAAATTTTGTTAGTATGTTATCTTTTGATATTTATAGACTGGGGAAATTAAAACTAGAATTGCTTCCACACAAGCTATTTAGTTTAGAATTGCTTCCCTTTGTTCACTGAGTTTTTACACAGAATCCAAATGGCATCATTACTAACCCTTTACATTGAAGTGTGTTCTGTGTTGTTTGAATAAAGCTGGAATGGCTTGTGTATGTTTTGTTTAAAATGCAATTGAAGCACTGTCCAGTATTGGGCTTTGTTGTTGTTCAGT
The DNA here is from genome assembly GCF_057233095.1 of Heloderma suspectum. Classification (NCBI taxonomy): domain Eukaryota; kingdom Metazoa; phylum Chordata; class Lepidosauria; order Squamata; family Helodermatidae; genus Heloderma; species Heloderma suspectum. The sequence continues at coordinate 293,560,835 of NC_139459.1, read as the reverse complement.
CGTTCAGTCGTGTCCGACTCTTCGTGACCCCATGGACCATAGCACGCCAGGCCTTCCTCTCCTGCGCTCTCTCCCGGAGCGTGCTCAAGTTCATATTCATTGCATCCGTGATGCTATCTAGCCATCTCATCCTCTGCCATCCCCTTCTCCTTTGGCCTTCAGTCTTTCCCAGCATCAGGGTCTTTTCCAGGGAGTTTTCTCTTCGCATTAGGTGGCCAAAATATTGGAGCTTCAGCTTCATTATCTGTCCTTCCAAGGAGCACTCAGGGTTGATTTCCTTTAGGATGGACTGATTGGACCTCCTTGCAGTCCAGGGCACTCGTAAGAGTCTTCTCCAGCACCACAGTTCGAAAGCATCTATTCTTCGGCGCTCAGCCTTCCTTATAGTCCAGCTCTCACAGCCATACATTACTACTGGAAAAACCATAGCTTTGATTAGACGGACCTTTGTCGGCAAGGTGATGTCTCTGCTTCTTACTATGCTGTCTAGGTTGGCCATAGCTTTCCTCCCAAGGAGCAAGCGTCTTTTAATTTCATGGCTACAGTCACCGTCTGCGGTGATCTTGGAGCCCAAGAAAGTAAAATCTGTCACTGCTTCCATTTCTTCCCCTTCTATATGCCAGGAAGTGATGGGGCCAGATGCCATGATCTTCGTTTTTTTAATGTTGAGTTTCAAACCAGCTTTTGCACTCTCCTCTTTCACCCTCAACAAGAGGCTCTTTAGATCCTCTTCGCTTTCTGCCATTAGGGTGGTATCGTCTGCATATCGGAGGTTGTTGATAATTCTCCCAGCAATTTTAATTCCGACCTGTGATTCATCCAACCCGGCATTTCTCATGATGTACTCTGCATATAAGTTAAATAAGCAGGGTGACAATATGCAGCCTTGTCGTACTCCTTTCCCAATTTGGAACCACTTGGTTGTTCCATGTCTGGTTCTTACTGTTGCTTCTTGACCCTCGTACAGGTTTCTCAGGAGACAGGTAAGGTGGTCTGGTACTCCCATCACTTTAAGAATTTGCCACAGTTTGTTGTGATCCAAACAATCAAAGGCTTTAGCGTAGTCAATGAAGCAGAAAGAGACGTTTTTCTGGAATTCTCTTGCTTTCTCCATGATGCAGCAAATGTTGGCGATTTGATCTCTAGTTCCTCTGCCTCTTCGAAACCCAGCTTGTACTTCCGGTAGTTCTCGGTTCACTGCTGAAGCCTAGCTTGTAGGATTTTGAGCATCACCTTGCTGGCATGTGAAATGAGCGCAATTGTGCGGTAGTTTGAACACTCTTTGGCGTTGCCCATCTTTGGAATTGGAATGTAAACTGACCTTTTCCAGTCTTGCGGCCATTGTTGAGTGTTCCAAATTTGTTGGCATATTGAATGCAGCACTTTAATAGCATCATCTTTTAGGATTTTAAATAGCTCAGCTGGAAGACTGTCATCTCCGCTAGCTTTGTTGTTAGTAATGCTTCCTAAGGCCCACTTGACTTCACTCTTGGGGGTGTCCGGCTCAAGTTGAGTGACCGCACTATCATGGCTATCAGGGACATTCAGCTCTTTCCTGTATAGTTCTTCTGTGTATTCTTGCCACCTCTTCTTAATCTCATCTGCTTCTGTTAGGTCCCTGCCTTCTTTGTCCTGTATCATGCCCGTCTTTGCACAAAACGTTCCCTTGAGATCTCCGATTTTCTTGAAGAGATCTCTAGTCTTTCCCATTCTATTGTTTTCCTCAATTTCTTTGCATTGTTCATTTAAGAAGGCCTTCTTGTCTCTCCTTGCTATTCTCTGGAACTCTGCATTCAGTTGGATATATCTTCCCCTTTCTCCCTTGCTTTTCGCTTCCCTTCTTTCCTCAGCTACTTGTAAAGCCTCATCAGACAGCCACTTGGCTTTCTTGCATTTCTTTTTCTTTGGGATGGATTGAGTTGCTGCCTCCTGAACAATGTTACGGACCTCCGTCCATAGTTCCTCAGGCACTCTGTCTATCAGGTCTAATCCCTTAAATCTATTCCTCACCTCCACTGTATATTCATGAGGGATATGATTTAGGTCATACCTGAATAGTTTAGTGGTTTTCCCTACGTTCTTCAATTTAAGCCAAAATTTTGCAAGAAGCAGCTCATGATCTGAGCCACAGTCAGCTCCAGGTCTTGTTTTTACTGACTGTATAGAGCTTCTCCATCTTTGGCTGCAAAGGACATAATCAATCTGATTTCGATATTGATCATCTGGTGATGTCCATGTGTAGAGTCGTCTCTTGTGCTGTTGGAAAAGAGTGCTTGCTATGATCAGCATGTTCTCTTGGCAAAACTCTATTAGCTTTTGTCCTGCTTCATTTTGTACACCCAGGCCATGCTTGCATGTTATCCCAGTGATTTCTTGACTTCCTACTTTAGCATTCCAATCCCCTATGATGAAGAGGACATCTTTTTTTGGTGTTAGTTCTAGAAGGTGTTGTAGGTCTTCATAGAACCGATCAACCTCAGCTTCTTCGGCATCAGTGGTTGGGGCATAGACTTGAATTACTGTGATGTTGAATGGTTTGCCTTGGATTTGTACTGAGATCATTCTATCGTTTTTAAGATTGTACCCCAGTACTGCTTTTCCCACCCTTTTGTTGACTATGAGTGCTACTCCATTTCTTCTAAGGGATTCTTGCCCACAATAGTAGATATGATGGTCACCTGAATTAAATTCGCCCATGCCTGTCCATTTTAGTTCGCTGATTCCCAAGATGTCGATGTTCAATCTTGCCATCTCATGTTTGACCACCTCCAGCTTACCTTGATTCATTGATCTGACATTCCAGGTTCCTAAACAATATTGTTCTTTACAGCATTGGATTTTCTTTTCACCACCAGACACATCCACAGCTGAGTGTCCTTTCGGCTTTGGCCCAGCCGCTTCACTCTTTCTGGCGCTACTTGGAAATTCCCTCTGCTCTTCCCCAGTAGTATATTGGACACCTTCCGACCTGAGGGGCTCATCTTCCGGCGTCATCTCTTTTAGCCTTGTGATACGTTCCATGGGGTTTTCTTGGCAGGAATACTGGAGTGGGTTGCCATTTCCTTCTCCAGTTTGAAATTGTGTAGAAATTGTGTAGGTTGGTGTAAATCGTATCTGTGAAATAACGCGGTTATTTTTAATTTGTTAATATTACATTTTAACTCTTTCTAAAAACTGTGCCTATCATTGAACATAGAGAAGGCCCAGTTTATGCATTCTAATAGGCTGTCCACTCGCAGATAGAATTACCGCACAAAGATTCGTGTGAAGCAGCTGTCTTGTAAAGCAGCTGTCTGTATTGGTGTGGTAATTTCCACCATGCAAGTGCAACTTTTTTTTGAGGAGGGGAGTTGTATTTACTTGATTGAAATTGGCTGAACCACACAGGAAGCAACTCACATGTGAAGCGTTGCTCTATTGATTCCATTTCCTATTGTCCACCATAACACTTTTATGATGTATAAATCCACCCTCAAATATAAGTTTTTAAATAGTTTCTAAAGCCTGATGAAGCTTTATTCATCAAGCTACGTTGCACAAGGTAAATAGCAAAGCACTGGAAAAAGATACTGTGAAAAGACTTCCACCAGCAGAATTGACACTATCAGCAGAACAGATTACCCCTCACCCTGCAGCTCCTCCCACACCCCCAAAATCTGCTATGGTGTTTTGGGTGGCCCTCCAGAGCAGATTGAGGGTTGCGGAGGGGAGGAGTTGGGGGACATCCCATATGGCAAGCAGAAGTCCACGCACATGAAATTGGGTGTCACCTTAAATGTTTAGCATCTGAAATGTAGATATGTTTTCATATGAGAACATGGGATTATGGGTATTTCATTGTGTTCATTTTTTTAAAAAAAAAGTTCTTCAGCATGTTATTAAAGTCTGAAAATGAGCAAAATATAAGAATATAGTTTGCATCATAATCTGAACCACAGACTTCCTATTCAAGTAGGACAAACCTGGAGCATTACTACAAGAAAGGTAAATCAGTCACCTTAGTCTACTGGCCCTTTGAGGAAAGCTGAGAAATAAACTATCAAGGCTTTCCCTGTGAGCAATTTTTTTCTTTTGTATCTCTTCATGCCTTTTCCCCTGGAGAGCCTTGCATTTAATGAAACTCTCTTAGAAGAAAAATGCCTATTTCCTTATTCTATGCAACCATTGTTCTTCATGTTGGGCATATTAAAGATGAAAGGGACAATTGGTCTGTGTGTGTGTAAATCACAATGATCCCAGTTCACATTTTTTTTCTTTTATATGATCAGTTAATTCACATTGTGCTCCTATCTGTTGTCTTTCTCTCTGTTTAGAGCCTCTTTTGAAGTCCATAGGGATTATTGCACATAGAACAGTTACAGGATTGATATTACTAATGCTAGTAAAGACTGCACATGTGGCCAGACTGTATGTCAGCATTATTTTTGTTTTTAAATTTTGCATACAGTTCATCCAGGTCAAGTATGAGTTACTCATTCAAGTCTGTAATCTCTGTGGTTATTTTGGGTGTCTCTGATATGCCAGGAATAGTAAGAGAGGCTTTTCATATTCCATGGCTTTGTAATATTAGCAATGGAAAATGAATCCTGATTTCCTTTTAAGGAAGGAACAACAATACAGATATCTAATTTTCTCCTGGGGGGAAAAATTACATTTGCACATATCAAAGTTTCCTGTTCCAAAGCATGGAAGAGCTTATATTTTCACTGACAGTGATTCCAAGTGAGGGGCCCATTTTCATCTCATATTCCTGCCCCTCCAGGAATGTCAGTTTACTGCTGCAGTGGACTTCTGTTCCCCCACCATTGCAGGCAAAGAACTTAACTGTTTCCTTCTGGGGAAGGAAGAAAGGTGCTGTGGCATGCCAGGCCAGAGAGAGCACGTGCATTGGAGTCCACATCTGGATCTCAGCCCTCAAAGGAACCATCAGCCAGAGGCCATGCCAGACAGCCGCTTCAAAGGCCCTTTGATGTCCCCCTGTGTGGGGAGCTTTAGGGGGAAAGGTTTTATCTGGTTTTTAATTTCTTGTTATTTTACTTGCCTGTAAACTAGTTTGAATTATATTATTTCCCACAGTATTTTTCTATCCCATTCCCATTTGGAGTTTGGAGGGATGGAAGGGGAAGGCTAAGGTGCTATGAGTTAAAGCAGATGCAGGTTTTTCTGGAGTAAACAACTTGTATCAAGTGAGAAGGTTAGCAGTGATATCACTGGATATCCAGTCCTATGAAGTTTAGGAACATTTGTAGCTCAATTAGAAGTGGTTGTTCCTTGTGAAAAGAGCAACTGATATTTGTAGTTTCATTTTGAAAGAATGAAGGAGTTCAGTAGAGTGGAATGCTTTTAATTACTAGCTTTGAGAGGGGAGGAATTTTAATTTATTACTTATACAAACACCTATGTGAGAGCAGGGTGTTTAAAAAGCTTCCATTTATTTATTCAGAATATTTTTGGATCACCCCGCACTCAACATGCTCAAGCTGAAGTGCAATAAAAATACAAATATCTAAAACATATTTTTAAACTGAGGATTAAATATAAAAACAGAGAGTGGTATTAGCTATTAAAAGCTTGGCAGAACTGTAGTGCAGTTATGTGCCTCTGTGCATGTATATTGGCAGAACTCACACGTCTTTGGGCATCCTAAGCCTGACCGTAATTCAGCTTATCCCAGGCCCACCCTCCTCAAGCAATTTGGACTCCACCCCTCCCCAAGCAACTCCTATGGAGAAATTAGATGGCTAGCTCTGGAATAGTTGACCTACAGAGATCTACCTGTCTGTGCCAACAGATATGGTCCCTCCTTAAGTAGACAGTATCCACAAAACATTATACCCAAATCAATGTGTTGGTTTTTAAGGTGCCACAAGACTCTTCACTGTTTTTACTGCAACAGACTAATGTGGGTACTCCTCTGGAAATGGCCCCACTTTAAGGCATATTTATTGATGTAATTTTAAGGGTAGTCAACTTTAAATCCTGGAATATTTTTAGGCTGATTTCTTTTTTGTGTGTTTTCTAATTGTTTTTTTATTGGATTGATGTGTTAAGTCATGCTTAGCATATTTTTTTTACTGGAACAGTATATCTTTAAAAGTATTGGGAACAATAGCTAAAGAGAAATGTGTTTAAAATCATAAAAACACATATTAAGGCATTCTGAATCTCTCAAGCAGACTATATAAAATATGACAACAGTATACTGCCTAGTGTACACCATTAAAAGTTGCAGTTGGTGTCCGATGACGCAGGCTAGAAACGGGAATAAATAATGAATATTTAGACTTTAGGTTTCAAAGACTTAAAGCAACACTAAAACTGTTTTCTCTAAAACACTACTTTGGCATATAAAAAGCTTTCTTTGTACGATATTCAGCTTTTTTTTTAACTTGCAGATTTAAAATCCATGCTCAATATAATTTATTCTATTCTGATATAAAGCTAGCAGTTAAAAACAACCACCCATGCCCCATAAATATTAAATAACTGGTGAGATTATTGGTATGGGGCTTTCTTTGCAAGCTTGTCAAATGCTGTGTTTAATATTTTTAATTTTATTCTTTTGCAACTATCTCAGGACTACCTTGGAAACAAGAAGCAGCCTTTCAACTGATCCACTCAGGTATAGTAAAATATGCTGCATATTTATAAAACATTGAAGTAGAGGGGTTAACTTCAGTACAATAACACAAATGTTGTACAACTGCAGTATAACAGTGAAAATTATTCTCACCTTTACCAAAATAAAAAACTTGTGACATGGTATTTTTCCATAGTAAGTTGAAAGCATCAGAAAGAGAGAGAGAGAATTACCTTCCACACAAAACATAAGATACTTGTAAAAGTATATTTAGAGAGCAATCCTATGCCCCCTAGACAGTGCCTGCGGGACATAGGATTCCTTGGCTTCCTGGATACGAGGTCAGAGACAGGGCTCTGACCTCATAGCCAGGAAACTGCACTCCCTGCCCCCTCCCCCTTGTAGCCGGCACAGACAGAACCATGCTGGCTACCTGTCCACACTCAGAAAACGGAGCACAGAGATGGGGGAAAGGGAGCATTCCTGGAAATGGGGAGGGGAAGAGACCAGGGCAGCTGGCTTACACCTTTTCCTGTTGTCACCCCAGCTTCCTTCCCGCCGCCTCCCTGAGATCTCCACTAGACAGGCAAAATCGCCCATCTAACTTAAATGCAGCGTGGGAGGTGCCAGGTGCCTCCTGTTCTACATAGGATACTCATAAGCCTCTGAGTTCAGGGGTTTACGACTACCCAGGGGGCAACACATAGGATTCTACCCTTATTCTGTTTGGGATGGGGTGGTAAACATTTGAGCAATAATTAATTTGTATGAAAAAAAAGGTGCAATAAGTGCAATAAGGTGCAAAACAAGAACAATACCCATACCAATTTTTCTTGGATATGTCCACAAATTGCAAGAGTATCGGACCTGAGTCCAGCTGCCAATGTAATATACAAAGGAATTGTAGATAGATATAGATCACTTCACTTTCCAGGTTATATATTTCCAACTAAATATGGATGATTAATTGGTGGCCATTGACCAGAACCCGGACTGTAGAAGACCATCAAGTGGCCTTAGGCAGGGTATTTCCACTTCCATTTTAAGCCATGAGTTTAGGAGAAGGGCAGCAATTTAACTTTCTAGCTGTCCAGATCAACAGAAGATGTGTGCATGGTTGATTCTGCATATTTCCTCTTCTCCTCCCATATAAGATTAATCTTTTGCCCAGCTGGCATGCAGTTGGCTGAAAACTTATGCCACTTTCATAATCAGAATTTCTGCTGCCAGCTGTTAATTTGAAGTGGTGATAGTAATAGTAGATGTAGCAGTAATTTGTCTCTCCTCTCCTGTGAGACGGCTGAGGGATGCTAACCTGGGGACCTGGTGTTCTAGCATCCTGCCAAAACCATTTGCTTCCAGGGGTCCTATAGTACAGATTGACAATTTATAAATTTCTCTATGTTGAGTGGCACAAGATGGAGATACATTGCAGAAGTAATCAAAGACACGGTTCACCAAAAATTGCTTGTATGTCCTGCTCTAGATTGAGTCTTGGCTGTTTGCAAGCAATAGAGTAGTTAAGTTGGCAAGCAAATCATCAAGCACACAGGTTTCAGTCCAAGGACCTTTAAGCTAAGGCAGGAGTGGTCAGTCTCCAGGCAGAGGTCAGATGGCAGGCAGGCAGGCAGGCAGGCAACAAGGATCAGGTAGCAGCAGGAGTAAAGATAACAAGCAAGAGGTCAACCACAGTAAGTCAGTCAGGTATGTTAGGCAGTCCAGAAGCAGGGTGGTTGAGCAGTCCATAAAGTCAGGAAACAGAGCATCAGTCACAGGGCACAATTCAGGAGGCAAGTTACACAGCAGAGGCTGGAAGGACCAAGTTATTCCAACGCTGACTGGGTTTCCAGTGAAGGCTTTTGTTCCCAAAGCCAGCCAGACCCCACCCAGAGCTCAGCTACAGCAGTCAGGGCCCCCTTTCCAGAGCCTACTCCTGAGGAGTCCCTTTCTCCTGAGGAGACCTTTTCTGGGCATGAGTACTTCTTTGGACAGGTGCCCTGCTAGCCTGTCGCTTGAGGCAACGGCACTCCTGGGGATCAGAGGGTGGCTCAGCCTCTGCCTCAGAGGCAGAGTCCCTTTCTCCTGACAAGGATGGCCCTGCAGCCACTTCCCCCCGAGGGTTCAGGCTTCTGTGGGTCTGGTGGCACTTGTGGCAGTCCCTGGTCTGGGCTACCTTGGGCTTCTGGGGCCTTTCACTCCTCCTCTGAGGAGGATTCCTCCAGTCAGGGCATGACATCACTCCCCTCCCCATAATCCCCTCCCCCCAGAAGTGAGCAGTGGAAAACTGGGTGAATATGTAGTGATGAGAGCAATTGTAGGCCAAAGGCTACGGGGTTGATTTGAGCAGCAATAGGGAAGGGTTCAATGTAACGGGCATCCAGATTGCAGATGGGCTGACAGGTGGAGAGGTACCGAGTTGACAGCCACACCCAGTCTCCATCAGCCTGCAAAATATTTGCACACATCTTTGGCCTCATCCAGTTGCTCCTGCAAGACTTGATGCAAGGCCAGGAGTTCCTGGAGCATATGGTCTGCAGCTGGAACAGAATAAGGTGGAGAGACTGAAGGAAAGAACTGGGGGTGATAGCCATAATTTGCAGAGAAAGGGGTCTGGGGAGTAGAAGAGTGTAGGGAGTTATTATATGCAAATTCTGCTAAAGGTAAGAGCTCTGCCCAATTGTCCTGCTGGAAGTTCACATAGCAACAAAGGTATTGCTCCAGTGTAGTGTTGGTGTACTCAGTTTGCCCATCTGAATGGAGATGATGGGCTGAAGAGAGGTGGAGCTGAACTTCCAAGGACTTGAACAAGGACTGCCAGAAATGAGCTGTGAACTGGGTGCCCTGGTCTGAGACCATGTGTTCAGGCAGACCATGTAGTCAGAAGATATTTTATTTATTTATTTATTTATTTATTTCTATACCACCCAATAGCCGAAGCTCTCTGGGTGGTTCACAAAAATTAAATCCAAGCAACACACAATAAAACAATTTAAAATATACAGAACATTAAAACCACAATATAACAATTGTTGTTGTTGTTGTTGTTCAGTCGTTCAGTCGTGTCCGACTCTTCGTGACCCCATGGACCATAGCACGCCAGGCCTTCCTGTCCTGCGCTCTCTCCCGGAGTGTGCTCAAGTTCATATTCATTGCATCGGTGATGCTGTCTAGCCATCTCATCCTCTGTCGTCCCCTTCTCCTTTTGCCTTCAGTCTTTCCCAGCATCAGGGTCTTTTCCAGAGAGTTTTCTCTTCGCATTAGGTGGCCAAAATATTGGAGCTTCAGCTTCAGTATTTGTCCTTCCAATGAGCACTCAGGGTTGATTTCCTCTAGGATTGACTGATTTGACCTCCTTGCAGTCCAGGGGACTCGTAAGAGTCTTCTCCAGCACTACAGTTCGAAAGCATCAATTCTTCGGCGCTCAGCCTTCCTTATAGCCAAGCTCTCACAGCCATACATTACTACTGGGAAAACCATAGCTTTGATTAGACGGACCTTTGTTGGCAAGGTGATGTCTCTGCTTCTTACTATGCTGTCTAGGTTTGCCATAGCTTTCCTCCCAAGGAGCAAGCGTCTTTTAATTTCATGGCTACAGTCACCGTCTGCGGTGATCTTGGAGCCCAAGAAAGTAAAATCTGTCACTGCTTCCATTTCTTCCCCTTCTCCACAATAAAACCTAGCAGCAGTGCAGGAGTTTAAAATACAGATTTAAAACAGCAAAGATAAAAGTTTAGAAAGCTAAAATGCTAAAATGCCTGGGAAAATAAAAAGGTCTTCACCTGGCGCTGAAAGGAATACAATGTAGGCGCCAGGCGAACCTCACTAGGGAGCTCATTCCAGAGCCGGGGTGCCACAGCAGAAAAAGCCCTCCTCCACCCACCTCACTTCCTTTGGCAGGGGCTCACGGAGAAGGGCCGCTGATGATGATCTTAAGGTCCGGGCAGGCACATATGGAAGGAGGCGATCCTTCAGGTAACCTGGCCCCAAGCCGTTAAGGGCTTTGAATGTTAACACCAGCACTTTGAATCGGGCCCGGAAATGGACTGGCAGCCAGTGCAGCTGGAAAAGTACTGGCGTAATATGAGCTCGCAGGCCAGTCCCTGTTAACAATCTTGCTGCCCTATTTTGGACCAGCTGAAGTTTCCAGACCGTTTTCAAAGGCAAATTTTGAATGAACAACTGAGCTGTCTCTTTGGCCGAGGGGATCCCAGAGCAGGCAGTGAAGTGGGCCATTTTGGAAAACAGGTGTACTACCACCAGGATGGTGTTGTAGCTACCTGAAACTGGCAATTCTGTAACAAAGTCCATAGATACCACCTTCCATGAGCCAGAAGGGGTTTGAAGTGGGAGCAAAAGACCTGCTGGCTTTCCAGGTTGGTTCTTGGCTCAGCAGCACATGTCACATGCTGAAACGTAACGTTCTGTATCCGCACATACTTTTGGCCACCAAAATTCCCTAGTAACCAAGTGGAGTGTTTTGTATAGGCCAAAATATCCCGCCGGCTGGATGTCATGGCAGAGTTGAAGTACTTTTGCATGGAGGGGCCTGGGTGGAACATAAAGACATCCCCGATGGTATAACAATCCATTTTGGACTGAGAAGGAGAAGCTTGGGTGTTCTGACAGTCCAGGAGGCAGGCCTGAGCATAAGAATCCTGCTGCTGTTGGTCACGGATCCGGTCACCCATGGATAGTGTGATCTGCATAGCCAAGAGGTTTTCAGGGCATACAATGGTAGATACTGGGGTTTTGGCCTGAACCAGTGAGTATTCAGGCTTCTGGGACAGAGCATCTGCTTGCCGATTTTGAGTCTTGGCAATGTAAGTGACAGTGAAATTAATAGGGATGTATGAAAGTCACTTACCTTTTCGTGGTGACATTCGTGGTGGGGGGGGGAGGCACTCCGTCCCTCTCCCTGAAATTCTGGCCGGGGGGGAGGCGCTCCGTCCCTCCCCCCCAAAATTCTGGCCGGGGGGGGGAGGCGCTCCGTCCCTCCCCCCCGAAATCCTGGCCGGCCAGCTCCGCAAATGGTGGCGGCCATAGCCGCTGCCATTTGCATCCCTGCAGTCAGCCGTGATAGGCTATGTAAATGTTTACGTAGCCTATCACGGCTGATTTAAAAGGGGAAAAAAATGCGCGTACGCAAATGGCGGCGCCCATGGGCACTGCCATTTGCATTCCTTATTTTGGCACATCTTAGTCTATGTAAACATTTATGTAGACTAAGACGGCGAAAATAAGGGGAACGCAAATAGCGTAGCGTCTACGCTATTTGTGTTCCCCTTATTTTCGCCATCTTAGTCTATGTAAATGTTTACATAGACTAAGACATGCCAAAATAAGGAACGCAAATGGTGGCGCCCATGGGCGCCGCCATGTGCGTACGCGCGGGGTTTTTTTCTTTTAAATCAGCCGTGATAGGCTACGTAAACATTTACGTAGCCTATCACGGTGTTTTTTAAAAATCTAGCCTTGATAAGCTACGTAAATCTTTACATAGCCTATCACGTTTTTTTGTTTTTGTTTTAACTGGAAATGGCGGCAGCAGCAGCTGGTCGGAAGACCGCAGCTGCCGCCGCCGCCAGGAAGATTCGCCCAAGGTAAGTCCCGTCCAGGGGGGGGCGGGGGGCAGACCGTTCCACCACCGATTTCAGGGGGCCGAATGCGCTGGCATTCGGCTTCCCCGAGATTCATGGCGAAATTCTCTGACATCCCAAGAAATTAAAGTGAGAAAAGAAAAGACACCACCGAATCTGATGCTCATTTAATTTGCGAGCTGTTTGTTCAAGGTTCCGGTGGTCTGTGCACACCTGAACTGGTTGTTCTGCACCTTCCAAGAGATGTCCCAAGGTTTCAAATGCAACTTTAATTAGGGATGGTCGGAATGCTTACCTGCTGTTCTGGGGGGGGTCCACGGGTGGGGGAGGCGATCTGTTCCTCCCCGCTAGAATCCTCTTCAGCCAGCTCCGCTCCATGACGATTCCGTGGAGCTGCCAGCTGGCTCCAAAGTGCCAGCAATACAGCCGCTATGCCATATCGCTGGTTGAAGGGAGGGAACTGACTATGGATGCAAATGGCGTCCAGGACGCCATTTGCAGCTGTAACGGCCTTAGTTTAAGGTAAATGCAGCCGTAAATGGCTGCATTTACCTTAAACTAAGGCCTTTACGGCCGCAAATGGTGTCCTGGATGCCATTTGTGTCCACAGTCACTTCCCTTCAACCAGTGATATGGCATGGTGGCCATATCGCTGGCAATCCGGAGCCAGAGGATCTGGCTGAAGAGGATTCCTCCTGGAGGCAAGGGTAAGTCTTCCATTCTGTCACGGACTCCGGGGAGCCAGATTCTTTAGAATCCAGCCTCATTGGAGTCCGTGCATGGCGGAATTCTCCCCCATCCCTAACTTTAATAGCCAGTAACTTTTTGTCCCAGATGGTATAAATCTGTTCAGCAGGAGTGAGCTTACAAGAATAATCACAAGGGAGCAGTATTTAGTCAGGCTTGGAAGGTTGAAGTAGCACGGCTCCAAGAGCTATATTGGAGGCATCAGTCTCCACCACAAAAGGGGTCTGAGGATCTGGATGCTGCAGGATCAGTTCAGAAGTAAGGCCTCCTTCAGTTGCTGGAATAACTGCTGTGGGGCTGTATCCCACTGAAACGGCACCTGTGACCGAAGCAGGTTCGAGAGGGGTGCTGTGATCTTTGCAAAGTCAGGTATAAACCAGTGGTAATAGTTAGCAAAACGCATGAGGCACTGGACGTCTTTAACCCCCTTAGGGGCCTGCCAAGACAAATGTCAAGATTCCCTTAGCCCCCACTTCACTTCACTGCCCAAACATACACAGACAAGAGGCTTCAGTCTACAGCTTTTAATCCATTACTTCACAGGGTCATACAGATGCAAATTCTCAGAGAAACAAGGAATGCCTTCAGGAGATCCAAATGGAATTTATGAGAGTTGCCTGGTGTTTGAAGAGGGAGGCAGTCTCACTAGCCTAATTTAAGGGAAGGAGGTCCCTGTCTTGTCATGAGGCCTCTAAGTGCAGCTTCTCACGCAAGGCCAATTGAGTAGACCATCTAAGTTCCGCCCCTGCCTTCTCTGTCTTTGCTCTGTACCTGGCATCTATTAGATCTAGGGATGTACGAAAGGGACTTACCTTGTCCTGCAGCTTGCTTCGCGGTGGGGGGGGAGGCGCTTCGTTTCTCCCCCCGAAGTTCAGGCGAGGGGGGAAGGCGCCCCGCCCCGCCCAGCTGAAATTCAGGCCAGGGGGGGAGGCGCCCCGCCTCGCCCGGCTGAAATTCAGGCCGGGGGGGGAGGCGCCCCGCCTCGCCCGGCCAAAATTCAGGCTGGGGAGAAGCGCCCCGTCTCCCCGGCCGCGAAAGAAAAAGTGAAAAAAACAAAACAAAACCCCGTAATAGGCTACGTAACGATTAACGTAGCCTATCACGGCTAGATTTCCAAAGTCAGCCATGATAGGCTACGTAAATCGTCACGTAACCTATCACGGGTGTGTGTTTTTGTTTTTACTTTTTTATTTTGTAATGGCGGTGGTGGCAGCCGGTCGGGAGACCGGCCGCCGCCCCCGCCGAACTGCTGCCAAACCGCCGCCGGGACCCGCTGCCAAGAGGGACATTCGGCCACGGTCAGTCCCATCCCGGGGGGGCGGGGGGCCAGCGGAGAATTTCCCCAACACTTTCGGGGGGCCGAATGCCTCGGCGCTCGGCCTCCCGAAGATTCGTGGAGAAATTCTCCACCATCCCTGATTAGATCAACCTCCTGTTCACTGCCTCTCACAGCGAGGGTGGTAGTGAGGAGGGACCCTCAAGCTCAGCCATCTGTATGTTTGTAACCTGAGAAGCAGGCCTACTCATATCTGGACTATCCTGGGAAAACAACTCCCCCATGTCTGATGGTTCTCCTTCAGAATCTGAAGTGCTATCCTACACTCAGAAACACCCCTGACAACAAAACTTGGCCAGATCCACCTTGGCCAGATCCATCTGAATCTCAGCTGAGGATATGTAGTGTCCCAAAAAATCCACTGAGGAAAGCCCCAAAGCACACTTTTCCAGTTTGGTGTACAGATGATGTTCCCTGAGTCGCTGAGGCCAGACGTGATGAACATGGTCCTGTGGATGTTTGGGAAAAAACCAGAATATCATCTGAATAAATTATGACAAAGTGGTCTACAATATCACAAAAAAATATTGTTCATGAAATGTTGGAAGACGACTGGTGCGTTGCACAAATCGAACAGCATTACAGTATATTCATAGTGGCTGTACCAGGTGTGAAATGCAATTTTCCATTCATCCCCAGCATGGATTTGAACTAGGTTATCGCCCCCCCCCCCCCGCGATCTTGTTTGGTGTAGACAACTGTTCCTCGAAGACATTCCAAAAGTTCTGGTATTAGTCGAAGAGGGTACCGGTTGCAGAGTGTAACCTTATTCAGTGCTCGGTAATCATTGCAGATTCTGAGTTCTCCACTCTTCTTTTTCATGAGAAGAATGGGGGCTGCCGCAGCAGAAGTGGAGGGTCGAATAAACCCCCTCTTCAATTTTTTGTCAAGGAACTCCCACAACGCAGCAAGCTCTGGTTCTGACATGGAATAAATCCACCCAACAGGAATCTGAGCTCCAGGCATGAGGTCGATAGAACGATCATAGGGCCAGTGGGTGGGAAGCTAGTCTGCTTCCTTCTTCTCAAAAACATCATTGTATTCCTGGTACTTGGCTGGGAGACCCTTGAGATCAGTCAGTAGCCCCTCTTTGGTAATGGATCTCACTCACATAGACAATGTTCCTGACAATATGGTAAAGGAAACTTCAGGTTACCCTGGGGCCAGGAAATGTGTGGGTCATGTCAGGATAACCAGCTCATTCCTAGTACCAGAGGGAAATGGGGCGCATTTGCCAGATAGAACTGGAATTCTTCCTTATGTCCCTGGGTGTCAAGAGTCAGGGGCACTGTCTCATGGGTTACAGGCCCTGATGTCAAGGGCCTGCCATCAATTATCTCTTCTACCAGTGGATGGTCTATGGGCTGGGTTGGGATCTGGTGTGCAATAGCAAATGCAGTGTCCATTAAGTTGCTAGAGGCTCCTGAGTCCACCATGGCAGAACTATGAATATTGGCCAGTCTTGGCCCCTGAAGAATCACTGTTTTTGTGGTAAGTGCTGAGAGTGGGGGACTGCGGTTGTAACATTGAACCATTGGGCTGCTGCTGTGTCTCTCAGGTTTGCTGGTCAGGACCATTTGGCAGGGCATGTGATTGCAAAATGGCCAGCAGTCCCACAGTACAAACAGAGACCACCTTGCCTTCCCTGGCCCTTCTCTTCAGGGGTCAACTTTGGCTGGTCACCCCTACATGGCCTGGGTTCTTGGAGCAGGTCAGATAGCTGCCCATCTATCTGCAGACATAAATGCATCAAAGCTTGGAGAGTTGATGGCCTCTCTCTGTGCACCAGTTCATCGAGGCTGTCATCCGACAGCCCTTCCTGGAATTGGTCCATTAGGGCCACTTCATTCCACTCCAAGGCTTGGGACACCAGGTGTAACTCATTTGCATACTCTGCAACTGATTTTCCCCCTTGGTGAAGTTACCTGTTCTTACTGTTAGCAGTTTCAGCCTGGCTGGGGGTCTTAATAGACCTGGCGCATCTCTGTTACAAAGCCTTTGAAATCAGAGAGGAGCAAACTTGGTTGTAACAGGTACGGGGTGGCCCATTTGGCAACAGACCCCATAAGTAGACTGATCAGGAACTCCACCCAGGTCTTGTCATCCGGAAAGTCTTCAGGAAACAGTTCAATATACAGTACACACTGCGCCAGGAAGATTGGGAACTTTTTAGGCAAGCCATCAAACTTTGCTGGGGAAGCTACAGGGCATTTTCATCTGTGAGGCATAAGTGGTGGCTGCTGCAAGGCCCTCAGTTGGTCCAGCTGGGCCTGCAAACTGTTACGTTGGCAGCAAGCTGATTTATCTGGTCCCTGTGAACCTGGTTTCCTTGCAGCCTGGCATCCATTATGCAGAGAGGTTGGAACAAACTGTCCTGCTCTAGATCAGGTCTTGGCTGTTTGCAAGCAATAGGGTAGTCAAGTTGGCAAGCAAATAGTCAAGCACACAGGTTTCAGTCCAACGACATTTAAGTTAAGTCAGGAGTGGTCAATATCCAGGCAGAGGTCAGAACGCAGGCAGATAGGCAACAAGGATCAGGCAGCAGCAGGAGTAGTCAAGATAACAAGCTAAAGGTCTAGGGATGTACGAGTCCCTTACCTGGCTCCGTGCAGGGGCATCGGTGGGGGGGGGAGGCACTCCATCCCTCCCCCCGGAATCCTCCCTGGCCAGCTTGGCTTCGCTTCACAGCGGCTCTGTGGAGCCGCCGGCCAGGGCCATCCGCAGCCGGAGCTCCAGCCACAAACGGACGCCATTTGCAACCTTGCAAGCAGCTGTGATATGCTGCATAAGTATTTACAGAGCCTATCATGGCAGATGCAGCCGCCACTTGCGTGGCTGCCTTTACCATGATAGGCTATCTAAATACTTACGTAGCCTATCACGGCAAAGAGCAGGGGCGCAAATGGCGTAGCGGCTGCCATTTGCGTCCCTGCTCTTTGCCATGATAGGCTTCGTAAATACTTACGCAGCCTATCACGGCTGCAAGGACACAAATGGCAGCTGCAGCAGCCTGGCCGCAGCCGGCCGGGAGACCAGCCGCTGCTGCCGGAGCTGCCGCCACTGCTGCATCCGCCCCAGGTAAGTTCCATTGCGGGGGGATTTCGCGGGGGGGGGCAGGAAACCATTCCGCCACAAATCCGGGGGGCCGGATTCTAAAGAAAGAATCCGGCCTCACTGGAATTCTAAAGAATCCGAGCATCCGAGCTTTCAAACGCAGTTTGAAAGCATCAGTTCTTCAGCGCTCAGCCTTCCTTATAGTCCAGCTCTCACAGCCATACGTTACTACTGGGAAAACCATAGCTTTGATTAGATGGACCTTTGTCGGCAAGGTGATATCTCTGCTTCTTACTATGCTGTCTAGGTTGGCCATAGCTTTCCTCCCAAGGAGCAAGCGTCTTTTAATTTCATGACTACAGTCACCGTCTGCGGTGATCTTGGAGCCCAAGAAAATAAAATCTGTCACTGCTTCTATTTCTTCCCCTTCCATATGCCAGGGAGTGATGGGGCCAGATGCCATGATCTTTGTTTTTTTAATGTTGAGTTTCAAACCAGCTTTTGTAGTCTCCTCTTTCACCCTCAACAAAAGGCTCTTTAGATCCTCTTCGCTTTCTGCCATTAGGGTGGTATCATCTGCATATCTGAGGTTGTTGATAATTCTCTCGGCAATCTTAATTCCAACCTGTGCTTCATCCAACCCGGCGTTTCTCATGATGTACTCTGCATATAAGTTAAATAAGCAGGGCGACAATATGCAGCCTTGTCGTACTCCTTTCCTAATTTTGAACCAATTGGTTGTTCCATGTCTGGTTCTTACTGTTGCTTCTTGACCCTCGTACAGGTTTCTCAGGAGACAGGTAAGGTGGTCTGGTACCCCCATCTCTTTAAGAATTTGCCAGAGTTTGTTGTGACCCACATAATCAAAGGCTTGAGCGTAGTCAATGAAGCAGAAATAGACGTTTTTCTGGAATTCTCTTGCTTTTTCCATGATCTAGGATCCCAGATTAAACATTACTTCCATGTTGCAGCTGTATCTCAAAACTTCATTGTGCAATTTAGAAAAGTACGAACCAACCTGTGCCCATCAGTATATGAGAATGAATTGTAGAAGGCACAAAATATCTCATCTTCTTTAAGGTTTATTAAGTTGAAATAACATTTGCTACAATGGTGACTACTTCCCTATGAATGTATTATACTGGAGCACATGATACCATAAACTAAAATAGTAAGCAGCAGTTGGAGAAAACATGACACATAATTTCTGAGTGACTATACAGTCTGGAAAATGTTGTCCAGCCAAAGCCTCAAAGATCTGGATGCAACTAGTGATAGATGAATTTCACTTGTTGGTTGCATGGTAATGTTAATTTAGTGCTGACCCAAACCTGAGGGGAAACTTTCACAAATGTTTTTGCCCTTTGCGGAGCACCCCTTGGCTAAACAATGAAGAACTGTTCTAAAAGGGGTAGGTGGCGGGGAAAGAGGGAACACATCCCTACATCCAAGAGCATATTGAGGAAACTATAGCTGTGAACAGGCACAAAACACTGCATGAAAATAGGAAAGTAAGAGTTTTTGCAAATATACTTGCACCCCTGAAGTGGCAGGTTTTGCAGTGACAACTGAACTTTATGAAAACTTGGTGTAGGTGATTAAAAAAAAGGAGCTTGGGATTTATTTTATGTTATTTTTTATTATTACATTTCTATACTACCCCATAGCTGAAGCTGAAGCTCTCTGAGCGGTTTACAAAAGTTAAATGAATGGATTTCACCAGATTTCAGCAATTAATTCATCAATTTGTATCCATTTTTTTCTTTCTGTCAAGATAAGTATGGCTTTTGTATGTCTATCCTATCCTATATTTAGAAACAAGTATATAGAAGCAGAGAGTTTCGGCTATGGGGCAATATAGAAATGTAATAAATAAATAAAAATAAGCAACAAGTTGTAAACAATAGATTAGAGTAAAAGGACAAGAAATGTAACACAGAAATAATAATAAACTACCTGTGTGTTGTACATACATATTGTTGTATCTGAGGAAGGGACTGTAACTCATGGACATTCATGCTATAATAAATGTAGCCCTTAAGGTGCCACAGGATTCTGTTTGTTGTTCTGCTACAGCAGACTGATGTGGCTTCCACTCTGGAATTTGCAGGCCTGTTCCAAAACTGCTGAAAGTAGTTTGAATGGTGGTACAATAAATGTGGGTTTAATTGCAGTTCGATGCATGCATGGTAAAGCAATAGTGTTGCTTCCTCACCAAATGCTGAACTCTGCACAGATATGTTCGTTACCCATTTACATAAACCAATTTAGTGGTGTGAATTTATCCTTGAAGTGAAAAATAGCTCTACAGGTGTAAGATGTTCTATTTTGCTATAGGTGTGATAAATCCAAGGAGGTCAAAGTAGATGGTAATGCTGCATAGGGCCAAATGTAGTATGAATGAGCCCTTAACTGCAGGCACTAATTTAAAACCTAAAAACATTACAGAAAATTATCCTAAAAGTTATTTTATCTTACATACATTATACACACATGCGCACGTGCACTCACACGCACACTTTATATCTGGAGAAACAAATGAACAGAGTAGGCCAGTTTGCATGACGTGACAGCCCATGATGGGCTAATTTACCTGCAAGGAGCTGAGGTGCTTGCTGGCTGCTATTATGAATGCAATAGACTGTTATAGGGTTATGTTGTAGGGTTGTTTAACCCTCAGATAACCCCCACTGGCCAGGTTCACATGACACAATGAGCCACAGCACCCCCTGGTTGGGACTTGCATATTCATAATGGTGGCTGGCACGTGCCGCAGGTCCTCGTGGGAAAATTAACCCAAAATGGGCTTTCATGTCATGTGAACCAGGTCAATGTGATGGACCCAGACTTGGCCCTCTGTAAATGGAAGGGCTCCTTCCATTCACAGCAGGAACTGGGGTCCAGCAGAGGCTTCCCACTGAAGGAAAGGGACTGTATGGCGATTTTCTCTGATTTCCCCCTTCAGCAATCAGTCCTTCTCCCATGTTTCATAACATGAAACAAATTAGCAAATATATGTATTTGGACATGAAGCATATAATACAGGAAATTATATTGGAGAAATCAGTTGCAAGCAACATAGTTCATTGGAGTGGTTTATCATATGTGATAAACAATCCCTTGGGCTTTGCTTTCTCAAAATAGATGGCAGCAGTGGAGACAGATTTGTTGGACAATCTTAGAAGAGGGTATCTGTGCAGTCATTGTCAATAAAAAAAATCCATCATACACTGACCCATGAAATTTGATATATTGCTGTTTTTTGTCCGTGGGATGTACTTGCTGAACTAAATAGCTTTCCTTCAGCAAAGCTGTACTTGTCTCTGTACTGCACCTTTTAAAGTCCTTTTGTAGGTTTATCCTGAAAGTGGTCCATTATGGTATAGGTTATAGGTCAGGTTATCTCCCTTATACTTGGACTGTTCTTGACATAAAGAGGCCTCTTCATCCATCCATGTGGAAGACTTGAATGAGCAAGAAATGAAATTGAGGCTGGGAGCTGATTATAGGATGTGTTCACATTCGTAGTAGCCATTATTTTCATGAAACAGCTTCCCACATTGCTATTAAATATTTGTAATTATTAATGATGTACC
Source organism: Heloderma suspectum (assembly GCF_057233095.1). Classification (NCBI taxonomy): domain Eukaryota; kingdom Metazoa; phylum Chordata; class Lepidosauria; order Squamata; family Helodermatidae; genus Heloderma; species Heloderma suspectum. Next base: position 293,539,925 of record NC_139459.1, on the reverse strand, counting down.
CAATCAAGAGGCATAGTGCAGAGGTAAGTGGATAATTGCAGAAGGAGATAATTAACACAAGTTGAATTTTTAGACGATGTGCATGTGTTCAGCAAATTTGTAAATATTTCACTGTATTCAGAATGTAACAACAATATCCTAAAAAATAGTGATTTCTAACCTAGTCAGGACTAGGGATGTACGAAAGTCACTTACCTTTTCGACGGGGTGATTCGCGGTGGGGGGGAGGTGCTGCACACCTCCCCCCGAAATCCGAACCTGGCCAGCTCCGCTCCGCGGAGATTCCACAGAACCACTGCCTGGGGCCGCCTGCAGCCGGACATCCGGCCGCTGGGCAGCCTGTAGGCAAAAAAACCAAACAAACCGCATATGCAAATGGTGGCCGCTACGGCGGCCACCATTTGCGTTCCCTTTTTTTTACTGTTTTAGCCTACGTAAATATTTACGTAAGCTATTATGGCAAAAAAAAGGGGGAATGCAAATCGCGTAGTGGGCGCCATTTGCGTCCCTTTTTTCCCCGCCGTTTTAGCCTATGTAAATATTTACGTAAGCTATTACGGCGGGGGGGAAAAGGAATGTAAATAGCGCCCACTACACTATTTGCGTTCCCTTTTTTTCGCCGGAATACCTTACGTAAATATTTACGTAGGCTAAAACAGCGAAAAAAAGGGAACGCAAATGGCGGCTGCCGTAGCCACCGCCATTTGCGTTCACGTTGTTGTTATTTTTTAGCTTGCTGTGATAGGCTACGTAAATACTTACGTAGCCTATCACGGTCTCCGCAGGGACGCAAATGGCGTCCCTGCGTTAGCCGTGATAGGCTACGTAACTATTTACGTAGCCTATCACAGCTATGATGAGGAAGCGAATGGCGGCCGCAGCGTGGCCGCTATTCGCAAGTCAGCATGGACAGCAGCAGGGAAGTGTTCTGTTTCGCGCGCCTTTCGTGGGGGGTGGGGGGACTTCGTTCCGCCACAGATTTCGCGGGAATGAAATTCATTCATGAATGAATGCATTCAGCCTCACCAAGATCCTTAGTGGAATTCTCTGACATCCCTAGTCAGGACAACAGGATTCATCCATCTGCAGATCCATGGGAGATCCAGTTATGTTGACTGCAAACTGGAAAAATATACTGCATTTATTCACATTTTTGTGTAATGATGTGAACAGAATTAGGGGAAGTGAAGGGCAAGACTTGTCACGTTTTAAAGTCACAGAAAACCTGCATTATATACTGCTCAAGATGGTTTGAAATGTGCAGTTAATGGACATTCCATGAAAGAGCAAGGACAGTTTTGCATGCCCATGCTGATGTAATCTTTTTAAATGCATTTCTTTAGACTTCTCAAGGTGTTAATTGTGATAGCCTTGGGTTTTATAAGATGCATATGGAGCTGTATGGAACTTGATATAGCTAGCAGCACAAACACAGGTGCTTACCTTGCTTCCAAAATTGCTTTCCTGGATTTTTAGCATCCACAGTGCTTTACAATTTTTATCCCAGTGGGATGGGGCCAGACTTTCCATCCCAAGAACAGAAGGCCTCATCTTTGTGGAAGGGACTGAGATACAGTGCGGGTTCCTTGATAGAAAAAGTAGGGAGGGGATTTTCACCAAGTTCCCCAGTGCCATCCACTGTTCCAGAGGATCCCTCAAATCTATGGAGCAGCTTTTCTCTGGCACAGGGGACTGTAGGTGGGGGGGGGGGAGAAATGAGTGAAAATAGCTTTCTTCCTACCCCCTTCATCTAGTGGGAGCATCCCATTGGTGGAGTTCCAATCATGGGCAGTCTGGATCTAAACTATAGAAGGAACTATAACTGCTTTTCCTTTACTGTTGGAACATTCACTGATCGGGTTTGGACAACATGCTGTAGCTCATCGTGGTTTATTTAACCCACAATGAACTGCAGCGCCTATGGACACCAGGTTGCATATGCAACCACTGCTTGGGGGTTGTCGTGTCATGCAAACCCAGCGAGCGTGGGTTATGCAAGGATTAAACAACCCTTGTGTAACTCTAAAACAGACCATGGGTTATGTGAAGGTTGTTTCTGGAAGAAATACCAGAACTCTAAAAAGAAGTAAGAAGAAATGACATAGTAATACTACTGTGGGAATTTGAGCTGTATTGCTTTGCACTGCTAATTCTAAGGTACAGTTTAACATACCCATCAAAGGATACTTATTACGCCTATTATAACCAAAGGGCCTAAAGAATATTTCATCAGACAGAACTAGATACAATTTGTTCCTGTAGTAGTAGTAGCAGTAGAAAATTTGGAAAGTCTTTAAACTATAAGGAATATACCACAACAATGAAATTAAGGGAAAGAAATTTGGGCAAGCTGTACCTGGTTGCCCAAATATGGGCAAGCTTTTGTTAATTTAATTTGTTATTGCCCATATACTTTCATTAAAAGATGCCTTTAGATGAAAGGTGATTAGAGTATGCTGCTCTGGATAGTCTAACTATAGAAAAATTAGTTACAAGTTGCTTCCTATATGTCCTTTTATTATGCTTATCAGAAATCTCCCTCATCCTGCCATTATTTTGGATGCTGAAGTTAGCTTCTGCTCACATTTAATGCATTACAGAAATATCCATTCACTTTCAAAGAGCTGTGCATTAAGTAAGGGCAAAAATGTATTCTCTGTATTTTTCTCAGTGTGGGAGTCCTTGACCAGGTTCAGACGAGATGCTGCGGCTCGGGACTTGTTGTGTCATGTGAACCCAGTGAATGAGGGTTATGTGAGGGCCTCATATGCGACCCCAAACAGGGCTTGCATATTCAAAATGGTGGCTGCATGAGCCTCACAGGTGCTGCATGTTACAAGAGTGACCATGGTAGTGTTTTCTTGAAAGATTCTGTAGCAATATATTGACCTGCTTCAGAGACACAACAGGCCACCATAGGCTAGTTTACCACTGGGGCTCTATGGCATGTGCTGTCCATCATTATGAATATGCAAGCACCAGCTTGGGGTTGCCAATGCTTGTGGTATTGTCTGAACCCAGGCAGTGGGGGTTATTTGAGGGTTAAACAACATTTGCATAACCCTTCGTCTGTTTTAGGGTTGTGAGAGGGTTGTTTAATGCTCAAATAACCTCCACTTGCCTGACACGACAGCCATGGCAACCCCCAGTGGGGCTTGCATATTCATAATGGCAGCCAGCACACACCACAGGTACTCCAAGGTAAATTAACCCATGATGGGCTGTCATGTCCTGCAAACTGGCCCACTGAGAAAGATTCAAACAAAAAGTTCTAAATCATCATACTCTTGGGGCAGGAGTATTAGCTTAACTAGATCTGACTTTGCATTTTATTTAAACCATTGCAAAGATATTTTACCTGTCCTCATTATTACTTTTCAAGAACATTTCATTAGCATATAGGCCAGAGTAAGCCAACTCTAAGATTATGCTGCATTTAGTTCATAGAGTATTCTCTCACCAGCAGTGTATTTTATTGAAGCGTTGCTTCTGCATCACTGATTGCTAAGGCAACCATTCTTTAAGAGGAGGTGTACTATATTTTTTCAGCCTATTCAACATAATGGCCTCTTAGAGTACTCTGCTTTCCTTTGCTGTCGGCCACTGAATTCCATAAATGAATATACAACAGCTGAATGCAGCTCACTGAGCATCACAATGCGGAAGCTGCACCAGGTCCAAAAGTTACTATGCTATTTAAGCCAGTGAATTCGAAGACAAAGAAAGTAGCAGGGGAATGTCTTTTCAAAGAATCATCTTTATATTCAGGCTGAGCGTGAGATGAAACCTAATGCATTTTACTTGTGTGTTTTCCAAGGGAAAAGGGGGAAAGATGGAGAGCATGTATGTTGAGATTGTTGAGCCTTTCATTCACAAAAGTCCCATTAGCATTTTCTTTAAACACAGTACAGTATAATCAGTATTAGAAGCTGTCAAAGTGTTTGGATGACTAGTTTTTTTCACCACCAAGCACTTGCATTTAAAACAGAGTAGCAAACTTCTTTTTTCCTTGCTCAAAAAACATAAAGAGTAGGGCCTATTTGAAGTTCCATTTGGAATGTTTTTCAGCACTTGGTGGGGAAAAAACTCTTGCAGAAGTTGAGAGGAGAGGGGAGAATGGTCAGGTCTCAAGGGGAATACATTACACTGCTTACATTTACAAGGTGGGCCCATGAGGGTAACTATCTTTTTTATGTGCAGTGCTCCTGGATATGATGCTGTGTCATCATGCCATGTCTTTCCAGGAACATTTCTGGCCCCATCTGCAAAGTATGCAGCAGAAGCTGCACTTCCTAGCCACTTGGAACAGCATCTATATGTAAAAAATTGAGAGAGAGAAAAACATAGATTGAGCTACTACAAAGGAACAAATGTAGGTCTCATTAGATTCTAGGTATGGAGCATACATAAGTTTCCTACCCACAATGCATAACACCAATCAGAACATTCAAATATGGAACATTTAAATCATTGTTGTGTGTCCCAGTTTTCTGAATGGAGACTTCTAGCAGATGAGATAGGTAATGTAACTATTTCTCACAAACAAGGCCCAGAAACCTCCTACACACTCTCTTGCTTTCCTAGCCAGCCACACTCAACAGTCAGGTCTCCAAGGGGCTGATCTCCTGGGTCATAACTGTTTCTCTTAATGGCACCACACACTATGTCTGGGGGTAGGGGTGGGGTACATTATAATTGGGAAAGGTAATATAACCAGTCAGGTAGCTTGGTAACATGAGCATCTTTCATATTTTGGAGTAGATGTTTCAGGGCATGACAATTTCAGGTTCACTGGCCAGCTCTATCACATCAGATATAGGCAATGGGCATATCTACACAAGACTTTTATTGCACACTCATAAAGAAACTCATGGAAGCTTACGGGTCCTTTATACAATGTCGTCAACCTCCAGGGTGTATCCCACACTTACTGATCTTTATCCCAGTTTTTAAAAGATTGTGGATAACACAGTAATAAATGTTAATCCCCTTTAATGGCTCTGTGTAATTGCGCAGTTCCACTATACCACAGTGTCATCTAGGAAGGAAGTCCTGGGAAAAAAGCCCATGTCTGCCCATGAAAGGAGCTGATCTTAATCCCGCAAAGAATCTGGAAGCAGAAGCTAGGGGTGTACGAAACCTACTTATCTGTCCGCTGAAAGGATCGGCGGGGGGGGAGGCGATCCGTCCCTCCCCCTGGAATCCTCCCCAGCCGGCTCTGTTCCGCGGCGAGTCTGCGGAGCTGCCAGCTTGGCCCATCCACAGTCCCTGCCCTTGGCCGTGATAGGCTACGTAAATATTTACGTAGCCTATCATGGCAAAGAGCCCAGCTGTGGAACGAAGACGACGGACCCAGACCGGCCGCCGCCAGGTAAGGTCTGTCCCGACCGGCCTTCGCAGGGTGGCAGGGGGAGCCGTCTGTTCTACCACGGACTCCGGGGGCCGGATTCTAAAGAATCTGGCCTCATTGGAGTCCATGGCGGATTTCTCTGCCATCCCTGTGTTGTGGGGGGGAATCCATTGGAATCCATTAAGATTTTTTTTCTTTTAACACTCCCCACCCTTGCAGGACAGTGGATTTTCAAAATGAAAATGGAGGGGGGGCAGCTTAAATCCCCCCTGCCAGAGTGCCATGGTTCTGATCTCAATTGGAGCTGTGTGTGCTTACACTGAAGCAAGCGCTTCAGTCAATCACATATAGATCTCCTATGTGTGATTTGAATAATGTTTAGTTTGGTCCCTAGTCTCTTCAAAATCTGTACCAGATGATCCTCATCACTAGATTCTGCAACAATATGTCCATTTCAGTCATATTGCCAGCTTTGTATATTTTGGAGTACCTAGTCCAGGGGTCCCCAATCTTTCTGGGCCTGTGAGCACATTTTGAACTTGGAAAAGTACCTGGGCACCACCATGCATCTGGTGGTGTATGGGGGTGGGGAGCCAATCACGAGTGCCTCCCGTATCTGTGTTTGTGTGTGTGCATGAATGTGTATCCTCTCTGTGGCTCCTATCTCTCTGTCCCCACCCCCACCCTATTTGACAATTTATTTCTCCCTCTCTCTGTGGCTCCTTTTTTCTTCCTTTCTCTCTCCCTCTCTTTTTTCCTCGCCATGCGGCCATTTACGTGAGCTGAGGAATCTCTCATTCACTTGAATAGGGAGAAAAAAAAGACGCCCCTGCTGAAAATTTGGTGGAGAAGGCAAATCCCACCCCCTGCCAAGGACCCTGTTGCCTCAAGGGTCCTTGGCAGTGGGTGGCTTTCCACACACACCCCCAGCCATTTTTTGAGAGCACACTTCCCCCCTCCATCTCCAAACCAGTGAATGAAGTCATTGCTCCATTCATTTGTAGAAGGGGGAAATGGCTTTGCGGGTGAAGTGGCACCCATAGGTGCTGTACTGGGGACCCCTGATCTAGTCTATACCCCATCAGTCAAATAGCAGGCACAAACACCACTGCAGCACCTCCAGAGTGGAGGCAAAATGCTGAAGATGGAACTAGATACAGACTCAGCTGTATCTGTCTTCTCTTATGAAGCCTTCCCAAAAATTCAGCAATGTGCAGTTGAATGAAACTGGCATTATGGAAGACAATATGGGAGAACATATCACCCTACCAGGAGCATGTACAGTAGAAATGAGGCCGGTTGGCCAGCCTATATTGCTTGCCCCCGTTTGCAACAGTAGCAGTCTTTTTTGGAAGCTGCAGAACATTGCTGTATGTTGTTTCTCGACCATGCTTATATTTTCTTTCGACTTCATTTTGTTCTTTGACTTCGATTATAATGCAGCTTGTGGGTGGGCTTTTTACTCTTTTTATTAAAAATTCCTGTGACTCATTGTTGGCAGCTTCCATGGATAGAACTATCTTCATGTTGTAAGGAGGTGCTTCTGAATGGTTTCAGGTGTCCCCAAAAATTACAATGCAATTTGTAATGCAGTTCTATATGCCATGATAGTTTCTTCTTCATTTTTCTTATGCTGAGACCTAAATTGCTCTGAAATCTCCAGGGGTCTTGGTGAAAAATATTCCTGTATCAGAGTCACTGTTTCAGCAAAGGTTTTGTTGTATGCATTTCATTATATCAAACTGTGAAGAAGCCAATTGACTGGTTCACATGATAACCATGGTTTGTTTAAGCTGCAGCGTGTGCCAGGCATGATTTGAATAATCACCTCCTGGGCACAGCTTGTCATGTCAGCCAAACCTGGGTGGCATCGCTTGTTGGAGCCCATGGGTTATTTGAGGGTTGTTGAACCCTCCAGCAAGCCATGCCACCCGGGTTCGGACAACACGACAAGCTGCACCCGGGTGGTGATTATTCAAATTGTGCCTGGCATGTGCCGTAGCCTAAACAAGCCACCATGGCTTGTTTAAGCTGGTGCGAACCAGGTCACTATATCATACTGACCTCTAGTGATTCAGTCATTTTCTTTTCATCTGTGGTATCATAGAGAGCAAAATTCCCTCGATATTACATGAGCTGGTTTATCAAGTGAGCCCATGTAATCATTCTGGGACCCTATCATTTGATCTTCATGAGGTTTTGGTCACCTCACACACTCCCAAGCTGTTCTGGACTCTGTACCTCTAGATGCGTACAGTGTAGGCCTAGCCTTAAAGTATTAAGTTCAGTAGAACACATGGGCCTGCAACATTCCACCTTCTCAACATCTTCTATTTAGTGGTTCTCTGTTACTTCATAATATCCATGTGCTCAGAGGAGTGCTGCCTCTGGATTGTTGGACAAGACTAAAAATTTTAAAAATTTAAATATTTGTATGCAAACATTCTTTTAAATCCTGTTCTGTTTGGTACTTTTCAAGAAATCTCTGTAGTACAGGAATTTTCTTTTGTGCTACCTGTATGGTGGTAGTGTAAAAAGTAATGAAAAGCAAATTATTTTATTTATTTAGAATGATTTTTAGGCTGCCTTTAAGGGCAGAACCCTATCAAGGCAGTGTATAAGTATAATTGTGATCTAGAAGGAAAACAAGGCCGCATTGAAGGATCTCTTAACAAAGTATTTTTCCTTGGAAATGCCAGCAGTCACTTGTTACAGAGTGTTTTCAGCATGATTCACCTCCTCCAAACATACATTCTTTGAATATTACTTGGATATTTATTATTTGAATAATTTCATTCTAACCAATAGGGATGTGTGCAAGGTACATTACTAGTGAACATTAATTTCAGAAAATGCAGAATTGCACCCTACAGTTCCTGTCTTAAAAGATAAAGGGACCCAAATGGCCTGAGGTTTCAAAGGGCGGTAAATGAAAGCTGCTTTTACCATGCCTGTTTCACCCTAAGGATTTAAATAGAAAATGCTTCTAATTTTAAAGTTCCCTTTTCTCAAAGCATATCCTTACTAATTGCTTCTGTGTCCCCTTGGAATAAAAATGGTTTGTATTTCCACTGTAACTAAATGAGGACTAGCTGCTGTTTTGCACTGCTGTTAATTAGCCTAGCCCCAAATTCATCCTCCACTGATGAGATTGCTGAGTGCCTGTGCATTGCTTGTTACAGATGCATTATATCCCTGTAAGCCAATGAAAAACTATCACTGGGCTTCCATTTTAGATTCTATCAATGTGTTCCTGTTGCTATAGCAACCAGAATCAACCTATCTCAGGGAGGCTTTATCTTGCTGGCTTTTATAGCTGGGAGCATGTCCCACTGTGCACCATGTGGTTCAGATGATTAGTTTTTCTTCACAGAGACCTAACTGGCAAAGTGTGTTGGGATTAAGATAAGCGCAATTTATTTTGTGAGTGGGGAGGGTCCACACTTATGCTTGTCACTTCCCACCTCCCTTCCACTCCCAGTCATAAGGAAACCAACATTTTTCATAGGTGCTGGCAGACAATGGAACAGATGTGATTCACACCAGAGGAGCTGGCTTAAAAAAAAAAAAAAAGTTGCATTCAGCTTAGTTACAGAACTGAGGAGTTTCCATATGATGCGCTGTTAAGTCTGATGGGATCATAGAGCTTTTGTACTCAGCTGACTGGGATATTTGCTTGTACTTTCCTGAGAATTGTGAACTTATAGGGATGTCTTCTGAGGTGGCCCTCAAGAATCTGGACCGGAACATGTACTAATTATTTATCAGGCAGCTTTTGGAATGGCCTGGAATAGCAATATTTTTGTTCTGTGAACAAAATCTGTGAAGATTAGCTGAAATCAAGAGAAACAAGCACAGTAAATGAATTTGTAGCCTTTGTGCTACTGTCTCTTTGTATTAAAGTAGTGCACTGTAACTATGCAGGTGCAGTACCATGTGGATAAAGAGCTTGCATACATTGGTAGCAACACGAAAATACAGTGCTGTCTGCTTAGAAAAGAGGAGGGGTATTGTATTTGCATGTAATACTATTTGGGTTTTTTTCTCCTATAAAAATTGGGATATTCTCTTATTTAAGATTGCAAACAAGGTTCTACTTGCTGCAGTTGAACTCTTTTAAAATGCTGAAGTTAAAGGCCTTCTGCTTGGATTATTGGCAGTTTCTATGTCTCCAGCCTCTTCATGGTTTCTATAAAAGGTAAGGAAATATTAAATCTAAAATGCTTTTCAAAACTGAATGGCTGCAGGCTGCTGCATTCACTTGCTTTAAAGCACATTTGCATGGAGAAGGAAAGGGGTGTGGTGGGGAAATAATGCAATCTTCTTACAACAGTTGTAAATCCTTTCGTTCCTTTTAACTATAGTAAGCAATGCTATTTCCATGCCTGGATATTCAGGTGATGTTGTGGTTTTGATACAATTTAATTTAAATCAAACCAAATTGGCTAAATAATAATTGGTTGTTTTAATTCACCCTGAGTTTTTAACAGGCAGAATAGCTGTTAATGCTAAGTTTTCCCCAGCATAAATGGTGCTTGGATATTATTTGGAATGCCATGTGTATTTATGTAATACAGATTAATGTTTCTACAAGGAAAAAGTTTTAATAGAACCGTAAGAAATCAGTTGCACACCACAACAGCTCTGACAGAAAGCTGAAATGATAAATGGTGAGGGATGGTCGAAAGTAATGGGACTGTGTGTTGGATACATTGTTCTTGCCAAAGTAATGGAACAGCAAAATTAGCAATTTAATTTGACATGTATGCTATACTTACCCAACGTTTTTTATCTCATCTTCAGAGATCTTACACTTCAGAATAGCTTCTTAATGAAGAAAACAAGTAATTCAATATTCATGACAACACTCAATGGCTGTATTATTTTCCCATAAAATCTTCCAATCCGTTAAAAGCACTATATTTTTTATCTTACATTAAGTGCTTATAGGAGGAATGCTAATTACAGCTTTATATATCGTTTAGGGATTGCAAGGTTGCAAAGGAAATTCTTCTATGCCCTTCTTAATCATGAGCTCTATATGCACAAATATAGTTGCGACTCTTATGACTCTTTGGTTGACAGCAGTGTTAAGAGAAGTATTTGAACTCTTTTTTGAAGTTAAGTTCCAGACTTTGCCACATTGTACTGCAGAAGATTTGACATCACTTTTTATTAGGATGTGTAGTTCATTCATGTATTTACTGTTTCAGATAGATATATTCCTGAATCAAATTCTATTTACTCTAAAAATAATAATGTAACTGTATGATTGCATTTTTCATTCCTGGCTAACAACTCTAAATAGCATAATCTCATATTTAATAATGTCCTTGTTTCTGTACATAAAGATTTTCTTATTTTTATCTATCAATATTTGGAGCTTCACCTGCAATTAAAAATGATGACATTAAACTCTTCCAATTTTGAAATGGGATACTTGGGAAACACAGTTTTTAAATATTTCTGTTGATTAAACAAAGTGTCAAAAAGTTGTGTGAAAAGTGGATGGCAGATAATGTATAATGAACTTAAAAAATATATTATACAGTTTCTAGATACTTCCAGTTCTTCTTCATTATTGTTTTGTTTTTGTTTTTTTAGAACCTTGATCTAAATGTTCTTGCCTGAAGGCCAACAAGAGAAGTGTAGGTGTGCTGAGAGAGGCTTGGGGGCGGGGGAAAGCTGTGTGTGTGAGAGAGAGGGGTGGGTGGGCATGAGGGAGCAAGTGCGTGCTGTGTTACATGACCTGAAATGGAAATCTGATTAGTACTTGGCTTACACTGTGTTCTGTGTGTAGATGTTTGACAGCAGCTCTGACATGTTTGCTATCATTTCTTAGTAAAGGTCTGTAAACTTGGCTGAAAAAAAATATGATCTCTCTACAGTGGTCAGCAAGATAAACTGAATTTATAAGCTGTTAGAAATAACAAAAGACAATCAAGATGCTATCATGACACTATTTCCAGTATCATGCATCCACACCTTAAACCAGTAGAGGAAAATCTGGTAGGAAAGGATATGATACAACTTGTAAAAGATACAGTAAAGTATAATAATATCTGTGATTATGATTAGTGAATTAATGTCCTTGAAACAAGCTTTCAGGCCACACAAAACCCACAATATTTTGTACGTATGCTGATATTGCTACTGCTGCAGTAAAATAAATTTTACTTGCAGAATAACATATTTGCAGAATAAGACTTTCTTAGGAAATAGTTGGAAAGCACAGTATGGCCTTCAGTTAAGCATAGGCTTTGTCTTTGGAGGAGCAGTAAAAATTAGTCTAAATTGTAGAGTGTCATTATTTTTCTGTGCACACTTCAGAGATACCTTTTACGTAAGAATTCCTTACAACAACATCAGTAGGCCTGTTTACATGATCATTTATCCTTGGATAACCTCTGGTTTACTGATACAATCAAAGAGGGAGCCAAAGGTTGGAACAAGTTGGAACACAGCAGCAAGCCAGAGATCAGAGATATCTTGCTGAGACATCTCCCTTGTCAACCCAGGACAAGTGATCATGTCCACATATACTGAAAATAATAATAATGAATGCAGATTCTTACCTCAGTGGTTAGAGTACTTTATCATAGAACAACAAAAATACCTTTGGTTGTAACAGGGTTTTGCTCTCAAATCATGACCAATTTAATGTCTCTACCAGGAGCTCATGAATTTCAGCTGCAATTTCTGCTGTTTCTTAAAATACAAAGTGGCTGAACTCAGTGCAAACAGATTATGCTGTTCATGTAAGCAAACTGATTTCATAAGTTAAAGTGACTGAAAGCAAAAAAAGAAGTGTCATGCTAATTAATGATGGGTGGGCTTCCCCAAGTTGACATTAGATTGGTTTAACAGGATTGTTGTTGTTCAGTCATAAAGTTGTGTCCAACTCTGCGTGACCCCATGGACCATAGCACGCCACGCCTTCCTGTCCTCCGCTCTCTCCCGGAGTGTGCTCAAGTTCATATTCATTGCATCCGTGATGCTATCTAGCCATCTCATCCTCTGCCGTCCCCTTCTCCTTTTGCCTTCAATCTTTCCCAGCATCAGGGTCTTTTCCAGGGAGTTTTCTCTTCGCATTTGGTGGCCAAAATATTTCAGCGTCAGCTTCAGTATCTGTCCTTCCAGTGAGCAGTCAGGGTTGATTTCCTTTAGGATGGACTGATTTGACCTCCTTGCAGTCCAGGGGACTCGTAAGAGTCTTCTCCAGCACCACAGTTTGAAAGCATCAATTCTTTGGCGCTCAGCCTTCCTTATAGTCCAGCTCTCACAGCCATACATTACTACTGGGAAAACCATAGCTTTGATTATACGAACCTTTGTTGGCAAAGTGATGTCTCTGCTTCTGACTATGCTGTCTAGGTGTGCCATAGCTTTCCTCCCAAGGAGCAAGCGTTTTTTAATTTCATGGCTACAGTCACCATCTGCGGTGATCTTGGAGCCCAAGAAAGTAAAATCTGTCACTGCTTCCATTTCTTCCCCTTCTATATGCCAGGAAGTGATGGGGCCAGATGCCATGATCTTCATTTTTTTAATGTTGAGTTTCAAACCAGCTTTTGCACTCTCCACTTTCACCCTCAACTAGAGGCTCTTTAGATCCTCTTCTCTTTCTGCCATTAGGATGGTATCGTCTGCATATCTGAAGTTGTTAATTCTCCCGGCAATCTTAATTCTGACCTGTGATTCATCCAACCCGACGTTTCTCATGATGTACTCTGCATATAAATTAAATAAGCAGGGCGACAATATACAGCCTTGTCATACCCCTTTCCCAATTTGGAACCAATCGGTTGTTCCATGTCCGGTTCTTACTGTTGCTTCTTGACCCTCATAATCCTTAACAGGATTAAGCTGAGCTATTTCTTAAAAAAGAAAAAGAAAGAAAACCTGAGGAAATGCACCCCTTAATCCAAGCCAGTCCAACTCAGTTCAGGCCTTATTACATTATATTCCGGACCGGGGATGTCACAGGGTTTGATCTCTACTCACTCACCCCCAACTATCTACTCACATACATTAATCCTTGGGAAAACTACATGTTCCCAGGCCTACTTACGCTTAGTGCATTGTGTAGAGTATGCCAGTGCCAGAAGATGGAGAGACCTCTTTCTTTTTCTTCCTTCCTTCCACCATCCCCTATCCTAACCATCCCATATGCTATTCCTGCCAGGACAGCATTAGCCAAGTAAGTGGGTGGGAAGGGGGTTGGAGGATCATGTCTGGTTTATGTGATTAGGGGGTGGGAGGAGAGTGGAATTATACTGCATAAATTAAAATCCAAGCTGGAGAATAATTTGGGCCTTGTAATGCTACGAACACCTGATACTTATATTTCCAAGCCCAGAAATAGAAGTCTTTTGCAATGCTTCTGTAGTGCTATCCATTCCAAGACAGTAACCAGGAGGTGTGGCAAAATAAAAATTGGAACCCCTTTCATTGGTTATCTCAGAATAACAAACTTTACTTAACAACCCTCAATTAGCTTCTGAATCTTGACTATGTAAGCAGGTTCTTCCCTTTTCTATAACTGGTGACAAATTATTTATGGCTAATTATTTAGATAATTATCATAGCCCTTAGCTATATTTTACGGCTAGATAACAATCTTTGTAGCTCAAATGAACAAATCACTTGTTTATTCCCCCCTCCCATGGTTTTAAGGTTCATATGGCAATGACTAGATCATAGGACTGGGGCATAACCCATAGCCTGTTCTAGGGTTATGCAAGGGTTGTTTGACCCTTGCACAACCCCACTGGCCAGATTTGCTGGCCAAGTTTGCATGGCATGAAAACCTGCAGTCAGGGCTTGAATATTCAGGCTGGCATTAGGGATGGCAGAGAATTCTGCCACAGATCACGGTGAGGCCAAATGCTAGTGCATTCGGCCCCCCGAACTCTGTGGCAGAATGGCCTATCACCCCCCCCGCCCCCCCGCGGATCCCCCCGGGATGAGACTCACCTGGGGTGGATCTTCTGGGCGGCGGCGGCGGTGGTGGCGGCGGCGGCCAGTCTTCCGACCGGCTGCCACCGCCGCCATTTCCACTCTTGTAAAAGAAAAAAAGAAAGAAAAAGAAAGACGTGATAGGCTACGTAAAGATTTACGTGGCCTATCATGACTAGGTTTAAAAAAAAAAAAAAAAAAGACGTGATAGACTACGTAAATCTTTACGTAGCCTATCATGGCTGGGTGGGTTAAAAACAAAAAACAAAACCGCGTATGCAAATGCGTAAATCTTTACGTAAATCTTTACGTAGGCTAAAACGGGGAATCAAAAAGGGACGCAAATAGCGCCCGCTACGCTATTTGCGTTCCCCTTGATTTTCACCGTCATAGTCTACGTAAATATTTACGTAGATTAAGAGGGCAAAAATAAGGAACGCAAATGGCGGCAGCCGTAGCTGCTGCCATTTGCATACGCAGTTTTTGTTTTGTTTTTTTACCCAGAGCCCTCCGCGGCCGGAAATTCGGCTGCGGATGGCTCTGGCCTGGCTGGGCCTGGCCGGCTGCTCCACGGAGCTGCTGCGGAGCACAGCTGGCCTCGGAGAATTCCGGGGGGGAGGAACGGAGCGCCCCCCCGGCGAGGTTTCCAAGCGGAGGGATGGAATGCCCCCCCCATCAACATAATCCACGAACAGGTAAGTGACTTTCATACATCCCTAGCTGGCACCCACAGGCTGCATGGCTTGTCGTGGCTTAAATAACTGACAGTGAGCCTAAGCATGTCATGTGAACAGCCCAAATAAATTGCAGAACCATATGACATTGCTACAGGTTATAGGAAGCATGACTAGGTCAAGTGTTTCTTTAATTTAGTCACTTCTATAACGTGCCTTCAACAGCTGGACTGTAATAGTCCAAGTGAGAAATGTTGCTATTAACACTACATTAAAAATAAAGCAAAAGGTGCAAAAAAACCTGTTCTCACCAATAAACACAGAATTTTTAACTTTGCTTCAAAGGCAATGGCTGCAGTAAGGTATAGAGGAGACCTTATATTTTTCACACAAATATTGCTGAAGAGAACCTTTCCATGGCAAACAATGCCTATTCCAGCTCTGACATAGAATTAGTTACCATGGAGATTGCTGCCATCATATTAAGAGAGTCCACACTCTAATCAGCACATGTCAGGAATATGGCAGAGGTTTGTGGAAACTTGTAAAATGATAGCAACTATCCCTGTGGCAAGCTTTCTGTACATGATGGCTAGAAAAAACATTAATCACAGTGCGAAGGCAGTTTTCTGCAGCCTCTCCATGGCGAATGCAACATGCACTCAGTCCTTAACCCTTGCTGAGATCAACATATGCTTCATTGCATTTACTGTATGTGTAATAATAGAATGTGCAAAAGTGATTTAACAAATAAGTAATGCAACTGAAACAGAGGCCTGGTTCAGATTATTGTTCAAGGCTTCATAAGCCATAGTTTATAAACCTGGGACCAAGTGACAGGACCAAACACTCTTCCCTCACATCTCCTCTCCTCCCATTGTGCGCTGGCTTTGGCACAAAGATTCTGGCTTGTACTAAGTCAGAGTGTACCATTACGTCAGACTGGGGAACTCTGTCTTATTATCAGGGAATAAACCAGGAAAAATAACCCAGGATTATATTCTCTCCTCATGCTCCTTATCTCATTCGTGACACTCATTGATGGTTTTATAAGTCGTGACGCCTCAAACTATTGTTTGAACCAGGTCTCATTCCTGACACATTGATAGCTTCATAAACTGTGAAGCCTTAAACAATTGTTTGAACCGGGTCATTCAGAAAGTACATGCTTATTTCTAATAGCTTTTGTTGCACAGAACCTTAAGGTCTACACTACTTTCCTGTCTACCTTCATTTTGTTTACACTGTATTTGCACAATGGAGGCCACTAAGGGAGTCTTTAGCCTTAATTCAGATGCTGTTTGAAAGGAAGGCACAGATGTTATAGATCATGGGTGTCCTTATTATCTGTTTTCAGTTTTGTTTATACCCCTATTTTGTATCAGTGGCTGATAATGGTGTTATGAGATTAACCAGGTTAACTACGGCACGTTACTGGTTCTTCTAGGACAATGATAGTAGGAAACAGTTATACTACATTGCAAGTTCTAGGGGTTTTCTGAATATGCACTTATTGATTTCAGAAGTTAGAATTTCTGTGGCCAAAAGGACATGTCTCAGGTTACTTCAGTAATATTGTAAGAGGAAGTTTGCACCTGCAAGGAGATGCATGTGGCTTTGAACCCCTATTTTGGTCATTACTGAATAAGACACTTATATTTCTGTTTAACATAGAACTTTTTGCATTAGAATCAGCACAGCATTATGACTGCAAGATTTAAGAATAAATCATAAGCAAGATTCTATTCTAAATTATGCCCTTTTTTGTTATGTTTTTGAGAGGACTGCACCATTTGCTTAGAACTTCAGAATGATCAGTTTGGAGGTAAAAGACAGCATGGCTTAATATTAAGGAAATCTTGCTTTTTCATAGCTTGTGTGAAACAAAAAGCTTTTGCATATGATCTGAGATGTATGTAATAATCAGTTGAGAAGAAATACTCAGATGTAAAGGGGGGGGACTTTAGTTGTTTGCAGGAAAAGAGTTAACTCTGTTTTAACTAATATATGTATTTATAGTCCTTTAGATAGAAGCCAACTTTCTCTTTTTTTGCAGCCTGATCCTGTTAGATAAAAAGTCCTTGCTTTCGGTTTAGAAGAAAAGAATGCTAGGCAGGCAGCAGTGGATCCAACACTATTTTATTGAACGTTTTGCAAAACGGGTGCAGAGCAGTCTGGACCCCGAGACACGTGTGCAAAAGCCCTTTATATCATATCGCTTCTGTTGTTCTTACCAGTAACCAATGAAACAGTTAGTACATCGGCTCACTAAGTTAATATCTAATAAACAGTCACTATCAGCTTACCAAGCTGTTAGTCATGAGCGCGTCAGTATGATTCCCTTTTTGCTCCGCCTATATTTTCCCGCCACTCGGGCTCTTACGTAACTTGAGACGCCAACGGTTATAGAGTCTCCTTTTTTTCCCCTAACAATTCCCTCCTTTAAGTCTTTATTCACGTCTTAAAGCATTTAAAACGGAGTGACTTTATCAGCACAATAAAGCAAGAGCATCTGTTTTGACAGAGCGGTTTCAATTAACCGCTGGGATAAGCCTCTAGCGCAGGGGATAATGCAACAACCAAATAACACTAAAACTCCTATCATCACTACAAGCGAAATAAGGATTGAGGCTGCTAGGTGTTTCCATTTTCCAAACCATCTCTCTAACCAGTCAGTCACGGGGTTGTTAATCCCTGAATTCTCGGCTAATTCTTCAGACAAGGCGGTGTGGCCCTGCAAAGCCCTTGTTACCGTGCCATCTGGGGCAGTGTTGTTAGGGATGAAGGTGCAACACCGTCCATCTAGCATGACACAAACCCCTCCTTTTTCTGCTAACATCATATCAAGAACACGCTGATTTTCCTAAGCCATTTGGCTGGTGGCATCTAGCTGCTCAGCCAATCCTTTTACAGCATCTCGAGTATAGTTTATAAAGCTCTGTTGATTATAATAAACGTAATTGATCCAATCTACATTTTTGTTAATGGTCACCCACCAAAACAGGGTAGATTCAAATCTTGCAGAAATTTGATTTCTTCCTTTGAACTCGTCTGGCACTCCCCTTGGTACTCCTATGGAGGCAATATATATTTGATCATCAAAAGGGGTTACTGATCGTTTCTGCCGGGGTTGGCCAGTCTTCTCTGCTGGATGGTATGCAATTGAAAAGGGGACTGCCAACTGAACTAACCCACAAGCTCCGGACCAATTGGAGGGCAATACCTCATACAACTCTAGACCACCACAATACCACCAGAGATCAGCTCGTGGGATTGAAAGGGAATTATTCCTAAAGTGGGTGGAATTAACACATCTTACTTTACTCGTCAGGTTCTCTATACGCCCCTCTGTGTCTGCAAGGTTTCGGTGTATGCATTCGGTATGGTTTCTTCTTTGCAGGAAGACTGTGGAAGGTCTGACTCGATCCTTTGATTTGAGTGGGGGGTATAATTTATTGAGGGTTTGGCATTCCTCCTCTCCCCATGCATCAGGGTGTTGGAACAAACAGATCACGCAGGTGAGGAGGGAAGGAGTGTCCCATCCCAGTGGAAAGGGCAGCACCTTTGCTACAGATCTCCCTGTGGCACAAACAAAACAGTCAGACTTATTTAAAGACTTGGCTGTATACTTTATCTACTCTAACCACACATTATCAGTTTCCTCTGTTATTGGGATCCCTAACCTGGTTCTCCAGGGACGCCTCTCTTTCTCAGGGATCTGTACCAGAAGTGGTCTGAGGGGTGTTGGTGTGACATTTCGGGGTTTTATCTTAAAGCTGTCAAGCCCAAGTCCTTGAGGTATCACCATCCACGTTAATATTTCTTTAACTAACATTACCAACACCACCCACAATACTTGCTTTATATTACAAGTTTTTTGTAATTCGAACCCGAGCTTTTCCCAGATGTTGTGACTTGTATATTACAGGCGATTGTGGCTCGTGGATGGCTTCTTCGTCTGTGTCCTTGGCAGCTTCCGGAGGGGTGCCAGGGAGCAAAGGACCGTTGCCTGTGTTCTCCTGTTCTTTCCAGGTGACAGAAGGAAGCGAGGGTCGCTTAAATGGCTTTATCCGGCTGCAATGTGTCCATTTATTAGAACCCACAAGCTTTACACATGAGTGGCTGGTTGGTCCCACCAAATAAGGCCCCTCCCACCCTTCCTTTAAAGCTTTTTTATTCCACTTTTTCAGCAACACCTCGTCTCCCGTCTGGAAGAGATGGATAGGTGCATCTAACGGCAGTCTCTGAAACGGAATGGAATAAGCTCGTAGCTGTGAAAGAACAGACTGTAGAGAAGTCAACTGATCCCTTAGCATCTGATCACCCTCCTCCACTTGACTTCCTCCCTCCTTCCGCAGTGTACCCGAGGCGGGAACCCAAACATCAGTTCGAAGGGGGACAATTTTATGTCCTTTTTTGGCATCCTTCGAAGCTTCGTTAAAGCTATTGGCAGAGCCTCAACCTAAGTGAGCTTCACCCCTCGTTGGAGTTTGGTTAAAGTCTCCTTGAGGCTCCGATTGATTCTTTCAACCTGTCCACTTGCCTGGGGCCTCCAGGGGCAAAGTAAATGCCACTCTACTCCCAGAGCTTGTGCCAGCCCCCGTGTAATAACTGAGGTGAAATGTGAGCCCTGATCGGATTCTGTAACTTCAGGCAGGGAGAACCGGGGCACCACCTCCTGTAACAATTTAGCAACAACAGTTTTAGCTTGGCAGTTCCTACATGGAAACGCCTCTACCCACCCTGTCATTTGACATACTATTACAAGCAAATACCTGTAACCCCTACATGGTGGCATCTCAGCAAAATTAATCTGCGCCCTCTGGAAAGGATAGTAGGCCCATGGTCGCCCTCCTTTTGGAGGAGGGGGTGCCCTGGGAGGGTTGGTTTTCTGGCAGACTTCACAGGTTGCGGCTAGTCGGTGGGCGCATACAGTTAAGCCAGGGGAGACAAACAGCCTCTTGCAATAGTCGATCATGGCTGATGCTCCAGGGTGTCCAAGAGAATGGTGAACTTGCTCTAGAACAACCCTCTGCAGGGTCTGTGGAAGAAGCAGTCTTCCATCTGTCATCTGGATCCATCCGTCATCGCAGGGACTTATTCTGTGTTCTTGTGCCATCCGTAACTCAGCAGGGGAGTATGTGGGACGCTCTTTTCTTTTGGGTAGAATGAGGAATGTTCTTTGGATTCCCTCTCTGGCTGCTCTTTTTGCGGCCTCATCTGCCTTCTGGTTTCCCTGTCTCCATTTTTCCTCTTTTTCTTTTCCATGGGCTCGGACGTGGACAACAGCTACTTGTGAGGGTAGCTGGAGGGCATCCAGAAGATCCACTATTAGGCCGCCATTAGCCACTGGAGATCCGTTTGCTGTAAGGAATCCCCTCTCTTTCCACAGTTGCCCATGAGCATGCACAACGGCGAAGGCATTTTTGCTATCGGTATAAATATTTACTCGCTTTCCCTTGCTGGCTTGCAGGGCTCTTGTCAGGGCTACCAGTTTAGCGGATTGGGCAGAGAAATGAGGAGGCAGCCTTTCCTCGCGCACACTCTCCTCTAGAGTAACGACGGCCGCGCCTGTGTAGCGCCTTCTATCTAGCATATAGCTAGATCCATCTACAAACAGATCTCTGGCTCCCTCTATTGGTTCATCCTCAAGGTCTGGTCGGCCTTTGGTGTCTAGGTCTAATACTTCAAGGCAGTCATGATCTGGGAGTCCTGATCCGTTTGTGCCCAGTAATGTTGGCAGTAGTGTGGCGATATTAAAGCTGGAGCAAGCCTTAAAAGTGAGGTTTTCGTTTGTTAGTAAACCTATTTCATATCGGGAATGCCGGGCTGGGTTGAGAAATTTGCTTCCTCCTCCTGATCCCAAAATTTGTGGCACTCCATGCAGCACCTAAACTTCAATGGGTCCTCCCATTGTCATTTTCTCGGCTTCGGTACAAATCAGAGCTGTTGCCGCTACTGCCCTCAGGCAACTTGGCCATCCTCGTGCTACGACATCTAGGACCTTGAAATAATATCCCGCTGGTCTCCAAGAGGGCCCTTTTTGCTGGCAAAGCACTCCCGAAGCTATGCCCTTATTTTCATGCACATAAAGTCTAAATGGCCGGCTGGGATTTGGTATGGCTACAGCAGGTGGTGACACAAGAGCAGCTTTAAGACTGAGAAAAGACTTATTTATTTCTTTAGTCCATTTCCATTTATCCAGTCTATCTTTTTGCAGCGCCTCATACAGCGGCCGTGCTGTCTCCCCATAGTTTGCTATCCATAGTCGGCAGAATCCGGTCAACCCCAGGTAGGCCCTCAATTCGCGGGGGGACTTAGGGACAGGAGTGTCACGGATGACTTCAACTCTTTCTTGCCCTAGGCTCCGAGTCCCTTTAGTTATGTGGTAGCCTAGGAATTTTACAGTTAGTTGGGCCAACTGTACTTTTTCTTTTGACACTTTATACCCCCCCCCCCGCTAGATAGTTGAGGAGGGAAACCGTCCCACTCAGGCACGCATTCTTGGCCTTGGCTGAAATCAGGAGGTCGTCACAGTACTGGAGGAGATGCACCTCTGAGTGCTGCTGGACCCAGGGTTCGAGATCCTTTTGGAGCTGCTGGCCAAAGACCACCGGTGAGAGATTGAGCCCCTGAGGGATGACTGTCCATGCTAATTGAACTTTTGACCCCCCCCCCCGGGCTTTCCCATTCAAAGGCGAACAAAGGCCTTGAATCAGGGTGGAGGGGGATGCTGAAAAAGGCATCTTTTAGGTCTATGACAGTGAACCAGGCGTGCTCTTCCTGAATTCCTACAAGGAGGGTGTGTGGGTTGGGGACCACAGGATGGGGGGCCTCGATCTGCTGATTAATGAGCTGGAGGTCTTGCACTAAGCGAAAGCCCTTGCCCCCCCCTCCCCTTTTTGGCACAGCGATGATGGGCGTGTTATAGGGGGACATTATCTCAATGAGCCGGCCTTCTTCTTGGAGCTTTGTTATTACTGGTTGTAGGCCCTCCTTTCCTTGGCAGGAAAGGGGATACTGTTTCACATGAACAGGCTTTGCTTCCTCCTTGAGGGGAATTTTGTATGGTGCTGCCGACTTGGCACGAGAGGCCCCTCCAATCCTGGCCCAAGCTAGAGGGTTGACTCTGTTTTCTATTAAGCTCCAGTCCTCGGTGGCCTCTGGGGTGGATTCTTCTGCAACCTTCAAAAGGGCCATTTGGTAGTTACTACTCTGCTGTTTAGGGAGCCGTATCTCCATCCTTCCGTCAGGAGTAAAAGCAATCTCAATTTGGAGTTTAGTCAATAAGTCCCTCCCTAGCAATGCCACCGGACAGGAGGGGGTACAGACAAATGCATGTTCTAGGTGTGTTTTCCCAACCTTGGTGAACAGGGGACGAGAGAGGGGCACTTGGGTTGCCCTTCCCTCGACCCTCATTGTGGTGAACCCCCCACCTCCCGTTGGGGACTCACTGAGGGGCAGGACGGACAGGGCGGCCCCTGTGTCTATGAGGGCTTTGTAGGAGCGGCCCCCAACCTTTATTTTGACTATGGGGTCCCGTCTTGCCTCAGAGACGGCTAAGAGGGGGCCGGGCCCCGGTCTGTCCTAATCTCTTTCCTGTTCATACAGAACTCTCTGCGCTCCTCTCGTATTTTCCCCTCTCTCTTTTTGCTTCAAAGCCTCACAGTCACGCTTCTAGTGCCCCATTTTCTTACAAAAGGCACATTGATCTTTCCCCAGGGGAGATCCTTTCCTTCCCCCTTTCCTCCCCTTCCTAGCTCCCTCTTTGTCAGGTTTAAGAACCGCAGCAAGGAGCTTGGCCTGCCTCTTGTCTTTTTCTTTTCCTTCTTCTTCTTCTCGCCTCTCATAAACCTTTTGAGCTACTTCAACTAAAACTCCTAGGTCAGCTGCCAAACCTCCTTCAACTTTTTGCAACTTCTTTCTGATGTCCTGGCAGCTATTTCCCACGAACTGAGTCGTGAGGATCCTTAAATTATTTGGATCATTCAAGTCAATGTCAGTATATTTAGCGAAGGCTTCCCTCAGCCTTTGGAGGAACACGGCAGGAGGTTCGTTTTTGTCTTGCTTTAGAGTCAGGACTTTTTGCAAATTGGGGGCCCTTCTCGCGGCTTGCTTCATGCCTGCTAAAATGAGTCGAAAATAGTCAGCATGTAAGCGTCTATGTGCCGCTGTGGCCACCCCCCAATTGGGTCGCCCTGTGGGCAGAACCTCCGCCGTCTCCTCCTCAGTTGCCTGGGGATTTTCCTCCCTATACTTGGTTCGTGCCCCCGCAAGGATGGTTGGCTTTTGGCTGAGAAAACAGGTGTTCAATAGCATTTGTGTATCGTCCCATGTGGGGTTGTGAGTAAGCCTCACATTCTCCATCAGAGACAGGAGTGGCCCGGGATCCTCTTCAAAGGAGGGGTTAAATTGTTTCCAATTATACAAATCAGATGTTGTGAATGGGACATAAACAAACATCGTCCCTTGAGGATGTTGGGCGGTAGGGTCGGGGACTTCTCTGATGGGGAAGGTGAACTTCACTTGTGGTTGGGGGTCCTTTCGCAGGTTGTAGTTAGGTCCCCCTTTTGCCTCTCTCTGTAGGACCTCCAATCTTTCCTCTAGGGAATATAGACGATCTTGGAGAGTGTCCTGGCGTTCAACTAGAGGGGTGGGGTCCTCTGGTACTATTTCATGAGAGGGGTCCTTCACGGGGGCATCTAACTGCTGGGCGGGCCCCTCAGGAGAGGGCGGTGGTTGCAACGAGCGCCCTGCGACGGCTGTCCCATAGGGAGGAGGAAGCAGTAGGTCCTCCGGTGCCGTGGCCACGACCCTGGGTGGTCCTTCTTTTGGTGGTTTCCTTTTGACCACCATGGGAAGGGCAAGGGACATGCATTTAACAACCCACGGAGCAGGCCTGCCGCCAAGGGGCACACAAGTTGCTCACAAATCAATATAAGGGAACTGGTCCCAACTTCCCCTCTGTGCTACTATTGTTCGCACATCAGATACCAAGGTTGGGTCAAAAGACCCCTCGGGTGGCCATTTGGGTTCTAATATTGGCCATTCCCGGGTGCAAAAAAAGACAAGACGATCCTTTGTCATCTTAGTTCCATAATCCTGCTTAAAATGTGACCAATTGCGCAAACAATACTCCAAGGGCGTATGGGACTTCTTTGCAGACTTAGATTGGGACCCGCCCATGACGGTGGGAATTTCAGTCAGCAATTCTTGCGCTTCGCCCTCCTCTGACCTAGCCCGTCTCCGGGGTAAGGAAATACAGATCGGGGCTCCCAACTCGCTTCGCCCGTAGGCGTCTCACACAATCACAAACACACCACCGTCCCGCGTTTATCCCCTAATGTAAGCTGTTTCACTTACCCCAAAAGCCTCTTCTGTCCCGCCCGCAGCTGCGTCCAGCTGCTTATTGATCCACTGCCGGTGCCTAAAAAGAGTGATCACGTCTCCCTCTTCCTCTGGCGTTGGTCCCCAGGCGCCTCTGCCGCCACCGTCGTGAGGAGAAGGCAGTGTAAAACAACCGCCTGTGGCCACTTCTCCTCCGCGGCCCCTCGGCTCAGCGCGAAGGGGACGCGCCCCGAAGCAGGATCCGAGTCACGGCACCAAATTGTTAGATAAAAAGTCCTTGCTTTCGGTTTAGAAGAAAAGAATGCTAGGCAGGCAGCAGTGGATCCAACACTATTTTATTGAACGTTTTGCAAAACGGGTGCAGAGCAGTCTGGACCCCGAGACACGTGTGCAAAAGCCCTTTATATCATATCGCTTCTATTGTTCTTACCAGTAACCAATGATACAGTTAGTACATCGGCTCACTAAGTTAATATCTAATAAACAGTCACTATCAGCTTACCAAGCTGTTAGTCATGAGCGCGTCAGTATGATTCCCTTTTTGCTCCGCCTATATTTTCCCGCCACTCGGGCTCTTACGTAACTTGAGACGCCAACGGTTATGGAGTCTCCTTTTTTTTTCTAACAATCCTATGCATATATACTTGGAAGTAAATATGAGTTTGGTGGGGTTTACTTCTCAGCTCAAGTTAATGTGCTCAGGATGGTATCCTGAGAGATTAATGTCACCTAGCTCACTGTCTGTATTGCCTCAAAAATAAGTTTCTCTCCTAGGGGCCACTGTTTATCACAAGAGAGACAACAGCAGTATGCTGTAAATCAAAAGGGTAGAAAAACTGAGTGGAGACCTGTTCTGTATGTAGAGTCCACTATTGTGGTTGTTAGGAACAAATGGTTTGCTTTCACTTGACAGTGACTTCATCCGAAGCAAGCCTCTGAGTCATAGTGCCTGCAGTACAGCTCTCCAAAGAAGTCAGTGTTGGATAAATTTGCTGCAACTGCAGAGCAGCTGAGAGTGTATACCATCCCTTCCCTCCTCTCTAACATACACTAGTTTGCTGCAGATGATTTTTACAACATGTGATGTACCTTCTGTAGGAAATCTGCTTCATAATAAAATGATGGGAGATAGCCAACCGAAACAAACTTCCAAATAGCATGCACAGAGGGAATGCATAAATAATGTAAAAGCTTTCAGCATTTTTCCATGCAAAACAGTTAGTGCATGTAGTCCTTGCTTTTTGTCACCCTGTCCTTAGTTTCAGGTTATGAAAGTGGCAAGACACCATCTGTCCTATGATAAAATGGGTTATTAATACATAACAAAATAATTATTTTGGATTCTCTAGAAAAGTAGAGCTCAAATTTTCTATATTATAATTTTACTCTCTTGGCACTTTTTCCACTACCTTGGTCATTTTGTTGTGCCTTGTGAAACTAAAATGTGGGCAAATGTATGACCAGTGCCAGCAGTCAAGGGACTTGGGATTCTAATGCTTCTGCTTATTATCAGGGTATGCCTTACCTTGAAGTAACCATTTTTTGTTGAAGGAGAAACAGCCCAACATTACTCTGCAAAATATTTATGGACACAGGAACAACTCTCTGGATCAGACCAAGAAGCCATATAGTCCAGAATTCTGTTTTCATCCGATGCCTCTGAGAGCTCACAGGCAGGGCATAAGATTATTAGGGATGTCGCAAGCATCGATCAGGGTGCTCGAAAAGGTCAGCACCTGCAGCTGAATGCTCAAGAGCGAGCAGGATGAACACAGCCCTGCTCTCATACTGCTGCCAAGAGAGGAGGAAGGCAGCACTGACCGGCAGTTCTCTGTGGTCCCAGGCCCCGGCAAAATGTCTTTTCATGCTGGAGATTGGGCTTGGACTGTAAATCCCAGCATCCCTAATGGGAAAATGATAGTTGTGCACACCATTTTTGCAAAGGAGAGCTTGAGGATGTTCAGTTCTGGGTATAATGTCTGTATTGCCTCAAAAATAAGTTTCTCTCCTAGGTCATGCTAAATAAATAAGTTTATTTAGCATGAATGTCCTGTCTATTAGTTGTCCCACAGATTATGTACCTTGCCAGCGTTTTCTTTTCTTGTGTTGATGATGAACACATTTAGCTGATGTGTAGGCCCTTAAGGCCTGGCGTGCTATGGTCCATGGGGTCACGAAGAGTCGGACATGACTGAACGACTGAACAACAACAAGGTCCTTAAGACATTAAACAGTTTATTGGGCATATAGACAAACACACAGAAACATACTGAAACATTTAGTTCATTCTAATGGTACTCCAAAGCAGAGAAAACAAGGAGAACAGGGGCAAATACAACAACATGTGTTCAGATAAATGCATTCTGTCAGAATTTTCTAGAAAGTGGCAGCTGGAGACCTGGGCTGGTGGTGGTGGTGGCAGCTTATTAATAACCAGGCTGTATATAAGGGAATATGAAAAGATAGTTGTATACCTAAAATTAATCTTAAGACTACTTTTGTTAGATTCTTCCATCGCAATGGGATCTTATTTTTACCTATGGGATATTTATACTGCCAGTTTGAAGATCTGAGGCTGTGTCCAGATCTTGTTCCATAAGCTTTCCATGAGACCCTGATTTCATGTACAAAGGGAAACTTTTTTACAATTAGAAAATACACAGATTTTGTTAGTGGTTTACTTTCTTATGCTGGAAGGGTAAATTATTTTCCAAACCCCAAGAAGGAACCTAAGTAGCCAGAAATATTGTTAAAGTAACATTTTGTACCATTTGTTTGCAAGGATAATTTCAATTGGAATGCTCCCTTTGTAAAACTACCTGTGTATAACTAGGCTGTACCAGGCTTAAATTTTAGAGCTAGAAAAGTGAGAGATAGTTTAATACTTACAACCATCAACCCAGCTGACAGCTGAACAAAATTTGTGTCTCGTGCATCTCATCATGTAAATTTATTGGACATTCTCTTGGCCCTTGTGCAAGGAACCTGTTCACCTGAAGGTGTTTGATTGCATATAGGGTCTTTGAGTTTTGACTAAAAATCCTTCTCTGTTTACTATGGAGTGGATTTGCTGTGTTTAGACTCTTAGAGGTTATTTTTTCTCCAAAGAAGAATTACCTACTTTGCTTTGAAAAGCAAAGTGATCCCTCCCTCACTTACTTTGTGTGAGGGCTCTTTCCAATTACGTCCAGTACCTCTTCTTCAGATCAGTTACGTTATTCAAGTACTTAGCCACATTGGGGATTACCGAGCTTGCTGAAGAAGGCTGGCGTAAAGGGTCAGTGTGGTCTCGCCACTGGCAGTGAGATGCTGGGCCTGTTCTGGCTGAACTGAGCTTTCTGTTATTTGTTATACTGCCCCTAGTATCTGTATTTAGAGCTGCTTTAATTTCCCCTCTATAGATCTTCAGCAACTACTGTCTGTAATCAATTTATTGGTTTTCCTAGGAAGAACGTCTAGAGCTGTTTAGGCCAGTTTTTCTTCAGTTTTTCTTCAGGGTTGCTTCTCTGCTGTCCTGAGTTACACTCAGGAAGACCTGGCCTTGCATTGTCTTTTCACCTCATCCATCCTTTTACCTCAGTCAGTCTGCTCCAGCCTTTCACTCCTACTTCTTCTACAGCTAAGTATTTGATATCCTGAGTTCATTTGTTTGCTGTTCAAGTTGTGTCATTAATACAGTTGAAAATTCATGTAAATCAAAGTGTGGATTGGATATGAGTTTATCTGCCTGTATAGACACACAGCCTAATGAGCACTGAGGCCAGAACAGGGCCAGTCTCTTATTTCTGCTTTGATCTTAGAAAAGGCTGCTCGCATCTTGAAATTAAACATGATACACAGTATTTCCCTAGGACAGGTAAACTTGCACTTCCTCCTCCCCATCTTAGATAAGGAAGGTTTCTGTTGTCCAAAGAACTCTTTTGAAGCCTCAGTTTTGCTTTGATACTCTTGGAAAAACAGGCCAAGTACCTACACAATGTAATTGGATTGTGTTAGAACAGTATCTTTTTTGCATTTGACTTTGTATTTCTCTTAATTACTCATAACAATAGTGGAAAAGATAGTACCAGTTAAGTCACAAGATTACTCTTGCTTAAAATAAATTCTGTGGAAAGTTAGGCATGTGCCTAGAGCACATGTCTTTATGAAAACAGCAATCAGGAAAGATACCTGGCTGCTCTAGTTTCCTTAGTAAAAGTTATTCTTTGTGTTGTCCTTGAAACTGTCAGCCTATCACCTTTACCACATGACAGAGACACTCTGCTTATCAAAGTTCTTTGTATATTAACCACAAATGATTCCAAGAAATGGGAAGGGAGATAGAGATTTGAGAAGAGAATGTGTTCCTATAACTTCTGTTTATACTCAAAAATCAGGGGAAAAAAGATACAGCAGGGTGGGGAACACCTTTGTTGTTGTTGTTCAGCTGTTAAGTCGTGTCTGACTCTTCGTGACCCCATGGACCATAGCACGCCAGGCCTTCCTGTCCTCTGCTCTCTCCCGGAGTGTGCTCAAGAAGTTCATATTCATTGCATCGGTGATGCTATCTAGCCATCTCTTCCTCTGCCGTCCCCTTCTCCTTTTGCCTTCAATCTTTCCCAGCATCAGTGACTTTTCCAGGGAGTTTTCTCTTCGCATTAGGTGGCCAAAATATTTGAGCTTCAGCTTCAGTATCTGTCCTTCCAATGAGCACTCAGGGTTGATTTCCTTTAGGATTGACTGATTTGACCTCCTTGCAGTCCAGGGCACTCGTAAGAGTCTTCTCCAGCACCACAGTTCGAAAGCATCAATTCTTCGGCGCTCAGCCTTCCTTATACTCCAGCTCTCACAGCCATACGTTGCTACTGGGAAAACCATAGCTTTGATTATACGAACCTTTGTCGGTAAGGTGATGTCTCTGCTTCTGACTATGCTGTCTAGGTGTGCCATAGCTTTCCTCCCAAGGAGCAAGCATCTTTTAATTTCATGGCTACAGTCACCATCTGTGGTGATCTTGGAGCCCAAGAAAGTAAAATCTGTCACTGCTTCCATTTCTTCCCCTTCTATACGCCAGGAAGTGATGGGGCCAGATGCCATGATCTTCGTTTTTTTAATGTTGAGTTTCAAACCAGCTTTTGCACTCTCCACTTTCACCCTCAACAAGAGGCTCTCTAGATCCTCTTCGCTTTCTGCCATTAGGGTGGTATCGTCTGCGTATCTGAGGTTGTTGATCATTCTCCCAGCAATCTTAATTCCGACCTGTGATTCATCCAACCCGGCGTTTCTCATGATGTACTCTGCATATAAGTTAAACAAGCAGGGCAACAATATACAGCCTTGTCGTACTCCTTTCCCAATTTTGAACCAATCAGTTGTTCCATGTCCGGTTCTTACTGTTGCTTCTTGACCCTTGTACAGGTTTCTCAGGAGACAGGTAAGGTGGTCTGGTACTCCCATCTCTTTCAGAATTTGCCACAGTTTGTTGTGATCCACACAATCAAAGGCTTGAGTGTAGTCAATGAATCAGAAATAGACATTTTTCTGGAATTCTCTTGCTTTCTCCATGATCCAGCGAATGTTGGCGATTTGATCTCTAGTTCCTCTGCCTCTTCAAAACCCAGCTTGTACTTCCGGTAGTTCTCGGTTCTCATGCTGCTGAAGCCTAGCTTGTAGGATTTTGAGCATAACCTTGCTGGCATGTGAAATCAAATGAGCACAATTGCACAGTAGTTTGAACACTCTTTGGCATTGCCCTTCTTTGGAAGTGGAATGTAAACTGACCTTTTCCAGTCTTGTGGCCACTGTTGAGTGTTCCAAATTTGTTGGCATATTGAGTGCAGCACTTCAACAGCATCATCATTTAGGATATTAAATAGCTCAGCTGGAATACTGTCATGTAATTTTTGAGTTCTCCAGGACTCTTTCTCAGGTTGGATAATTAAGCAAAATAACTTGGTGGGGTGGGGTGGGGGGAAACCTGGGCATGATGGAAAAGACCCAAAATCTGAAGTTTGTAACAGTTTTAAGAATGGAGTGCAGAAGGTGCTCTGCAGACCTAATTAAGTTACACTGTGGTTCTTAGAAAACAGATGTTAGGATGCAGCAAGGGCTATAGAAATAAAGAAACAGAAATGTTTGTTCTCCCCTTTGAAAACAAACAAAAACCTAGCAATTGCGGATGGGTAAAGCAGCGATTACATATGAGACTGAAAATCCAGTTGACACGACTGGGGAAGGCAATGGCAAACCACCCTGCTACAGTCTGCCAAGAAAACACCAGCGCAAGCGGCATCTCTCTAGGAGTCAGCAATGACTCGGTGCTTGCACAGGAGGAACCTTTCCTTTTTTTTCCATTGGGGTAAATGTCCAATGAATACAAAGCACTTTGTAAAGGTGGATGATGGTGTATTACATTGGACCATAAGAGTCCTGTTGGATCACACCCACAGTCTATCCAGTCCAGTATCCTGTTTCCAACAGTGGACAGCCAGATGCTTCACAAGCGGGGCATGAAGCCAACAGCCTTTAGTCATCCACCCATCGTGGCTCAGCCACTGGGAATGGCTCTGAATCTGTAAGTTCCATTTAGCTATTATGGCTAATAGCTGTTGACAGACCTATCTTCCATGAATTTGTCTAATCCCCCTTTAAGCTCTCTAAGCCAGTGGCTATTATCACAGCATGTACATGAATTATACATATGTATGAAAAAGTTTTTTTTTTCCTGGCCTGAAACAACCGCCAGTCAATTTCATTGGATGCCTCTGTGTTCTAGTATTATGAAAGGGCAAGAAAAAAAATGCATTTTGAATATTATTTGCCATTTTGTTATCCAGTCTGAAATAGATCCAGTTTGCTTTGGGTTTCACCATCCTAAATAATTGGGACATCCGAGGGATTAAAGCAATAAGGTGTGTAGCATGTCAGTTATTAACTGGCTGATGTCACTGAACGTCAGGGCTGGAGCATGGGCTACAGTCTGAAGTGACCAGGAACCAGAAGCCATAGGAAAAGCCAATAGTCAGGGCTGAAGGATGAACCAGGAAGCAGGATCAAAGAGCAAGCCAGAAGTCAGGACTGAAGAGAAACCAAGGATACCAGGATATGCCAAAGCTCTGGAAGTCCTTGTTGCTCAAGCCAGACTCAGCTGGAACATGAAGCCTTCTTGTACCTCTTCTTGTCCAGGAGGATCCAACTGCCAGTCTGCGTGGGTGGGAGGAGTCAGTTCAGGGTCTGAAGTTACTTCACTGAGAAGCTGCCACCTGCAATTCAGTGGTTCACCTCATAGGTCAGCTGCACACCAATCCAGCAGCTCCTGAAACCGAATTACAAAAAACTCCCCCACAGAACTTCAGAACTTCAGGAAAGTTCCATCTTATGGGAATTTGGTATCTTATTCTTAAGAGTCTTGTATTAATAGTACATTTCAGTGAACACATTTTTGGACTTGGATATGAGATTTTTGTGCTAAAATGTTAAGTCATACATGGACTTGGTATGGCTTCATCCAAGGCAGATTTTATACACAGATAACACTTCTGCAGTCCTAGACATGACAGGGCAGTCATGTGTATTTATGCATGTGTCTTCCCCATTCATAGAGCTGTTTAAATTATTTATGGTTTATACTGTTTAAATTTATTTTATCTGTACGCCACCCTGAGATCTTAATGATATAGGGCAGGATACAAATGTTTTAAATAAATAAATAAAATAAAATAAAATAAATAGGAGTGGGAGCCCACACAGGGGAGGGGAGTATAATCTCTCCCCTTTCCCCACCTTACTTTGTTGCAGCATTGCTTTAAGCAATTTTCTCCCTGCCCAGCTCACTTCTGATAGTGGAGCTGGACCCAGGGAAAAGTGCCTTAATGCAGCAGAGCTCAGTGGGGTAGCATGGAGGGTATACCTTACCAGGGCCTGGAGATCCAGGGGGACCCAGGCCAGGTCACAACTCCATTACCATGATGGAAAAAAGAGGCTAAATAGTAAATCATACTTAAGGATATTTATGAAAATGTTCTTCCCTTATCAATGCACCTATTGTAATGATGTCGTGAGATTTCCTAGATCCAGTCAGAAGCAAAACAGAATAAGTAACATTCTTAGCAATGCATTGGATTCAAGAATTTTATTCCACCAGTGGGAGCATCCCTGAATGGAGTTCTACTAAGAATGGTCCCTTTAGAAGAAAAGGGAAAGGCAAATGTTGCCAGTTTCCCCGCCCTCTGCAGCCCCTAATGCCACTTTCCTCTCTGTTTCAGAGGGTCCCCCAACCCTCTGGAGCAGATTTTGCGGGACATAGAGGATTGCAGTGGGAGGGGGCAATCCCTCCTCCCCCAGAGAGCCAGTGCAGGGCCAATGCAAGTTCTCCCACTGCCTATACAGGAGAGCATACACATGCTTCCACTGCCCCTGCCATGTCTTCCTCTCCCCGGGTCTACCTCCTACTGTGTCTACCCCCACCCCCATGCTGCATCTCCCAGCTCTCTGCCATGTTTCAGCAAGCTAGCACTCATCAAAAACTGCAGTTATTCTATGGTGCAAGAACAGTTGAGCCTATGTACACCAGTTGCTGGGGAACATGGGTAGGAGGGTGCTGCTGCACTCGTGTCCTGCTTGTGGGTTCCTGTTCAACAGCTGGTTGGCCACTGTGTGAACAGAATGCTGAACTAGATGGATTCTTGGTGTGATCCAGCATGGCTCTTATTATGTTCTTACATTCTAACGGTTAAGACACCTAGCTATTTTGTGTACTGACTACGAACTTGCAAGATGAATTGAGCAGGAGATCTGGTAGACATTGTTTACTTGGACTTCCAAAAGGCTTTTGACAAAGTTCCTCACCAAAGTCTCGTGAGCAAACTTAGCAGTCGTGGAATAAGAGGAGACAGCCTTATATGGATCCGTAACTGAACAGAAAGTAGAGTGTAGGAATAAATGGATATATACAGTGGGGTCCCACTAGGGATGTCAGAGAATTCCGCCGTGGATCTCGGTGAGGCCGAATGCCAGTGCATTCGGCCACCCGAAATCCGTGGCGGAACGAAGCCCCCCGCCCCCCCACCCTGCGAAAGGTGCCCGGAACGGACACCTACCTGCTGCCGTCCGCACTGCATTGCAAATGGTGGCCGCAGATGCGGCCGCCATTCACTTCTTCCATATAGCTGTGATAGGCTACGTAAATACTTACTATTTACTACGTAAATACTTACCGTTTGCGTCCCTGCGGAAGCCGTGATCAGCTACGTAAGTATTTACATAGCCTATCACAGCAAAACTACGGGTATGCAAATGGCGGCGGCTACGGCGGCCGCCATTTGCGTTCCCCTTTTTTTTGCCGTGTGATAGGCTATGTAAATATTTACGTAGGCTATTACGACAAAAGAGAGGGGCGCAAATGGTGTAGTGGCCGCCATTTGTGTTCCCTTTTTTTTTTTTGCCATAATAGGCTACGTAAATATTTACGTAGCCTATCATGGCAAAATACAGGGATGCAAATAGTGGCGGCTACAGCAGCCGCCATTTGCGTCCCTGTGCAGGCTGCCCAGCAGCCGGATGTCTGGCTGCAGGTGGCCCCGGCTGGCGGCTCTGTGGAATCTCCGTAGAGCAGAGCTGGCTGGAGAGAATTTCGGGGGGAGGGACGGAGCACCTCCCCCCCACCGCAAATGTCACCCTTCGAAAAGGTAAGTGGCTTTTGTACATCCCTAGGTCCCACAGGGATCTGTGTTGGGACTAGGGATGTCAGAGAAATCTGCAACAGAATCCAAATGAGTTTGGATTTTCATGAATCTGACCCATTGGATTCTGCAGCGGACCAGCTTTTCCCCTGTCGGATGGATTCTGTGGACTTGTGAACTGACTTTCTAACTTTCCCGAAATTTGTTCAAATTTTATTTTAGAAAAATACGCAAAATTAAAAAAAAACCTGGCTAAAAGCACACATTTCCCCTATAGGCTAATGTTAGGGATGAGCTCAAACCCCTTGAGATTTCTGATGACTCAGATTCTGAATCAGAGTTGGAATAGCTACATCAGACCCTGGGGGAGGAACTTTCCCCAGAGCCCCAAGGCACTGGGAGAGATTCCTCCCAAGGCCTTGACAAACAGATGGCCCAGGCCGAGTCGCTGTCTCCCCCCTCCACAGTGAGAACTCAAGTTTCTGAGGAGGAGGAGGAGGGGCATGAATTGAGAGACACTAGAGAATGTGGCAAGTTGAAGTGGGAGGAATTAGGGTTGGGGCTAAGATGATCTACTAGGATAGCCACTCTTAGAAGCCAATGTAGAAGGGAGCCACCCTAAGGGAGGGGCATCACTGCAAGGCAAGTTTGACAATGAGTGTTCAGAGGCAAAATGTCAGCAACTTCACTACCCCTGGATCATCTCCCCTAAAAGAGATCTCAGATTAATAGTTCAGAGCCTGGAGCAGTCTGAGAGCTTCCTTGAATCTGCTTTGTTTAGCGTAATAAAGCCGTAATAGCTCAAAGCTTTGAGTCTCCATGGTGTTGATTGAGAAGTGGGGAGGACAATCAGTCCTGACAGCTAAAGCATGAAAATGTGCATTTGGGGGGAATTTGTGATTTTCGAACATGCGAAATTGAATTCACAAATTCAAACAAAAAAATACGATTCTGGAGATGGGTAGATGACAGAATGAAAGGCACCTGACAATCTGCGGAACACAGACAGAACAGATTTTACACAATCCGTACACCCCTAGTTGGAACCAATGCTTTTCAACCTGTTCATAAATTATCTGGAATTAGGAGTGAGCAGTGAAGTGGCCAAGTTTGCTGATGACACCAAATTATTTAGGGTGGTTAAAACAAAAAGGGATTGTGAAGAGCTTCAAAAGGATCTTTCCAAACTGGGAGAATGAGCATCCATGACAAATGTGGTTCAATGTAAGAAGTCTAAAGTGATGCATGTCGTGGCAAAAAAGTATAGCCTGATGGGATCTGAGCTAGCAGTGACCAAATAGGAAAGAAGAGATCTTGGGGCTGTGGTGGACAGCTCCATGAAGATGTCAATGCAGTGTGCAGCTGCTGTAAAAAAGGCAACCTCCATGTTAGGCATAATTAGAGAAGGAACTGAGAATAAAACTGCCAATATCATACTGCCCTTATACAAATCTATGATGCAACCACACTTAGAATATTGTGTTCAGTTGTCATGGGATAATCCACAGTGGGCTGTCATATCATGTCCACGGCCCCATTTTGTTGCTATTGTTAAACTGGGAGTCAGAAACTTTGAGGATTTGCTGATCTACAGCAAATCATCCAGAGATCTATCAGTAGATCCTGATCTAATTTCGGCTCACCCCTGATTATGATATTGTTATGAATATGAATTGGAATAACAGTTCTCTTCACATGATCAGGGTTAATATTAAAAAAAAAACAACTAGTTCTGACCTTCCTCTATCTATAGGACTTTGTTTAACAGAAAACAAAACAAGGTTTAAAGCATAAAAGCATCCTTGTTCTGAATTTGGCTCTTTGTTTCTCAGCACTGCAATATTACGAATCCTTATCTTAGTCTCTTTCATCCATAAGAATCTGACTAGGTTTTCTGCCTCACTTTCCATGTAAGTTGTCCCATGAACTCAACATGAGGCAAGAAAAGAAGGATTTATGTTCTAATAACATTCCTGACACTGTCTGGTGATAGCCTGGGCAAAATGGTCCATAGAGACTGAATGATTCCATAAACAAAGCAGAAATAGTTACTGTTACATTTATTGTGGATGCATAGTGAGGAAAAAGTAATACTTAACAT
This sequence comes from Heloderma suspectum, assembly GCF_057233095.1. NCBI lineage: Eukaryota > Metazoa > Chordata > Lepidosauria > Squamata > Helodermatidae > Heloderma > Heloderma suspectum. The sequence continues at coordinate 293,503,838 of NC_139459.1, read as the reverse complement.
GCATGCAGTCATTACTGAAAATATGCAAGTGCCATGTCATAAGTAACTTTTACTGTGTGTAGAGGTAGCCACATAAAATCAACCAAGTACCATAGAAAGTATGCGTAAAGGACAGTTTCTTCTTCTTTCATTGAAGCATTTCCATTTTGGCTATATAAGTGTAACTGTGTCCTAGATGACTGATACAATATTATGTATAACTGGAAGCTTAGATAGGCATTCCTACACCATGTGTTCATGTCCAGCATTGGAAAATGACTCATTACTTCTTTTGGCATTCAAAAGTTTATTACACTAGACAACTTTTGAAAAATCCAACTGTTTGGGCGTTTATACAGTCTCCATGGTATGATTTAAATGTGTTTTTGTAAGCATTTGCAGTTCTAATAAACCATATCCTGAAGCCCTGTATATAGATCTTTTTAAAACCAGGGAAGGCTACCTACCCTAAATTTTCTTAACTTGATAATCTGAAACAGTGATATGTTACAGTCCAAATAGCGCTGAATAATCGTTCCTAGTGAATAATGTAAATTGTGAATAAAGCAGTAATTTGAGACCTCAGATGGGAAAGCTGGCTTCCCTCAGCGATTTGCACAGTTTAAGCCAGTGGAGGTTGGAGGAATCGTTTTGAGATCATGAATCAGAGCCTGGCTGTCTCCTGAAACTTGGCTAACTTTTGCTCTGTGTTTGCTAAATGTACTACTTGACTGGGTTCTTTGGAATAAGTGTGATTTTTACAACACTGCTGAGGTGGTCATGAAGGGAGATGGAAGTGCAATGTGGAATCTGATGTGGAAATACTGCATTTCAGTCAGGACAATCAGGTATGATTTGAAACTTGTATGCCTGCCCTGTACGGGCTCAGGCTGTTAGCAGTTTGTTTGTGACTATGTTCCATTCTGATGTCTCCTCACGACTATATTGCAAATGTTGGCATATAAAGAATCTTATCTTTTTCCCCAGTTGGGATTGATCTCAAATGCATTTTCATTCTAAAAAGTGTTGCTACTTTTAATATTAAAGACTATTATAGATCCTTAATAGTATTTCATCATTTATTTTGCTTCCCTGAATCACAGGCGTGGCAAGAAAACTTTGTAGGACAGGACAACAAGTAAAAGAGCAAAAGGAGTTGTTGAATACAAATGTGCCTTTCTGTGTCAGTCGTACCTGTATGTTCTATATGTTAAAATGGCCATCTGTTTCAGAACAATGACAGACTGTGGCTGTTGTGCAACAAGCTGGTCAGTTCTCTTTTTGTATTTGGTATGCTGAATGTTTTTCCAAGCTCTGATACCATAGCCATAGGTTCCAGGGAAGCTTATTTGGGGAAGGGCAGCATTGAGCAAGTTAATTGTGTGTATTTGCAGTGACTTAGAGAGTTACTTCCTTATTTCTTTCCTGCTATGACTTCTTTATGTAGCAGGGCTGTATGTTTTGAATAGGGTGTTTTGTGTGCAAACCTCCCTCAAGAAACTGCATAATCTAAATAATTACTGTATTTCACACTATGTAATTATTCACTGTGCCAAAGAAACAATCTAGTCTGGATTTCTGCATGAACTTTCACAGCCAGTTAAAAATAAAAGGGCTTAGCATTTGCCTTAGAGACTTTTCTTTCTTAAATCTCAGACTAAAATGAAACAGAGGATCCCAAGGGGTCCATATGACAAAGAGGTACTAATTATAGAAAGTGGGATTGATCACTTGAGCTTTAACACAATATATAAAGCATGGTTTGGGGTCAGGATGAGGGGCACTAGTGAAGTGACTTCCTGATGCTAACTTAATTTATATGGAAGTAATTTCCATCATCTTATGAAAAGTTTTAACCCTGACCTTTAGGATATTAGAAAGTAACCTTCATAGAATATGCACAAAGAGTAGACACATCAAGGATATGCAAAGATGAGTATGTCACATGCCAACCCTCCCCCCCCAACCCTGAGTGTTCGGAGCATGCCAAATGGCTGCTTAGTGTTTGTTTATAAAACTGACAAATAGCTACTTATATTCTTTACTAAAGAAAATGTTATTTTGAGCATGTGGATTGAACTTTAAGCTTAATGTTTTTAAATATATCTATATGTTAACTATATAGATATAGATAACTTTAAGCTTAATTTTTTAAATATATGTTAACTCCCCTTCATGGATCACTGCCTTGTTGTGGGTGGCGAAGGGGCTTGCGTAACTCAGTGAAGCCATAAGCTATGCCATGCAGGGCCACCCAAGACGGACAGGTCATGGCGGAGAATTCCACTGGAGAAGAAAATGGCAACTAGGGATGGTGGAGAATTCCGCCACGGATCACAGTGAGGCCGAATGCCGGTGCATTTGGCCCCCCAAAATCCATGGCGGAACGAAACCCCCCCCTGCACCCTGCGAAATGGGCCCGGAACAGAGCCCCCAACCCACTAAGCGCACGTGAAATGGAGCACTTACCTGCTACCGTCCGCGCCGACTAGCGAATGGCGGCTCCCTCCGCGGCCGCCATTTGCTTCCTCTTCATAGACATGATAGGCTACGTAAATACTTACGTCGCCTATCACAGCAAGGTAAAAAAAAACACATACGCAAATGGCAGCGGCTACGGCGGCCACCATTTGCGTTCCTTTTTTTTCACTATTTTAGCCTACGTAAATATTTACGTAAGCTATTACAGCAAAAAAAAGGGGAACGCAAATAGCGTCCACTACGCTATTTGTGTTCCCCTTTTTTTCCCACCGTAATAGCTTACGTAAATATTTACGTAGGCTAAAATGGCGAAAAAAAGGAATGCAAATGGTGGCCGCCATAACCGCCACCATTTGCATACACTTTTTTTTTTTTTACTTTGCCGTGATAGGCTACGTGAATTGTCACGTAGCCTATCAGGGGGTGTTTGTTTTTTTAAACTTTCGCGTTCGCGGCCGGGCGAGGCGGGAAGCCTCCTCCCCGGCCTGAATTTCGGCCGGGGCGAGGCGGGAAGCCTCCCCCCCGGCCTGAACTTCATGCGGGGACCAGCGAAGCGCCTCCCCCCCACCGCGAACGTCCTTCGACGACAGGTAAGGGACTTTCGTCCACCCCTACATCTTGGGAATCAGTGAACGAAAATGGACAAGCATGGGCAAATTTAATTCAGGTGACCATCATATCTACTACTGTGGGCAAGAATTGCTTAGAAGAAATGGAGTAGCACTCATAGTCAACAAAAGGGTGGGAAAAGCAGTACTGGGGTACAATCTCAAAAACGATAGAATGATCTCAGTACGAGTCCAAGGCAAACCATTCAACATCACAGTAATTCAAGTCTATGCCCCAACCACTGATGCCGAAGAAGCTGAGGTTGATTGGTTCTATGAAGACCTACAACACCTTCTAGAACTAACACCAAAAAAAGATGTCCTTTTCATCATAGGGGATTGGAATGCTAAAGTAGGAAGTCAAGAAATCACCGGGATAGCAGTCAAGCATGGCCTTGGTGTACAAAATGAAGCAGGACAAAGGCTAATAGAGTTTTGCCAAGAGAACACGCTGATCATAGCAAACACTCTTTTCCAACAGCACAAGAGGTGACTCTACACATGGACATCACCAGATGGTCAATATGGAAATCAGATTGATTATGTCCTTTGCAGCCAAAGATGGAGAAGCTCTATACAGTCTGTAAAAACAAGGCCTGGAGCTGACTGTGGCTCAGATCATGAGCTGCTTCTTGCAAAATTTTGGCTGAAATTGAAGAACGTAGGGAAAACCACTAAACCATTCAGGTATGACCTCAATCATATCCCATAGTTCCTCAGGCACCTATCATGGCTATCAGGGACATTAAGATCTTTCCTGTATAGTTCTTCTGTGTATTCTTTCCACCTCTTCTTAATCCCATCTGCTTCTGTTAGGTCCCTGCCTTCTTTGTCCTTTATCATGCCCGTCTTTGCATAAAACGTTCCCTTGAGATCTCCAATTTTCTTGAAGAGATCTCTAGTCTTTCCCATTCTGTTGTTTTCCTCGATTTCTTTGCATTGTTCATTTAAGAAGGCCTTCTTGTCTCTCTTTGCTATTCTCTGGAACTCTGCATTCAGTTGGATATATCTTCCCCTTTCTCCCTTGCTTTTCGCTTCCCTTCTTTCCTCAGCTACTTGTAAAGCCTCATCAGACAGCCACTTGGCTTTCTTGCATTTCTTTTTCTTTGGGATGGATTGAGTTGCTGCCTCCTGAACAATGTTACGGACCTCCGTCCATAGTTCCTCAGGCACTCTGTCTATCAGGTCTAATCCCTTAAATCTATTCCTCACCTCCACTGTATATTCATCAGGGATATGATTGAGGTCATACCTGAATGGTTTAGTGGTTTTCCCTACGTTCTTCAATTTCAGCCGAAATTTTGCAAGAAGCAGCTCATGATCTGAGCCACAGTCAGCTCCAGATCTTGTTTTTACGGACTGTATAGAGCTTCTCCATCTTTGGCTGCAAAGGACATAATCCATCTGATTTCCATATTGACCATCTGGTGATGTCCATGTGTAGAGTCGCCTCTTGTGCTGTTGGAAAAGAGTGTTTGCTATGATCAGCGTGTTCTCTTGGCAAAACTCTATTAGCCTTTGTCCTGCTTCATTTTGTACACCAAGGCCATGCTTGCCTGTTATCCCGGTGATTTCTTGACTTCCTACTTTAGCATTCCAATCCCCTATGATGAAGAGGACATCTTTTTTTGGTGTTAGTTCTAGAAGTTGTTGTAGGTCTTCATAGAACCGATCAACCTCAGCTTCTTCGGCCTCAGTGGTTGGGGCATAGACTTGAATTACTGTGATGTTGAATGGTTTGCCTTGGTTTCGTACTGAGATCATTCTATCGTTTTTAAGATTGTACCCCAGTACTGCTTTTCCCACCCTTTTGTTGACTATGAGTGCTACTCCATTTCTTCTAAGGGATTCTTGCCCACAGTAGTAGATATGATGGTCACCTGAATTAAATTCGCCCATGCCTGTCCATTTTAGTTCGCTGATTCCCAAGATGTCGATGTTCAGTCTTGCCATCTCATGTTTGACCACCTCCAGCTTACCTTGATTCATTGATCTTACATTCCAGGCTCCTAGACAATATTGTTCTTTACAGCATCGGATTTTCTTTTCACCACCAGACACATCCACAGCTGAGTGTCCTTTCGGCTTTGGCCCAGCCGCTTCACTCTTTCTGGCGCTACTTGGAAATACCCTCTGCTCTTCCCAGTAGTATATTGGACACCTTCCAACCTGAGGGGCTCATCTTCTGGCGTCATATCTTTTAGCCTTGTGATACATTCCATGGGGTTTTCTTGGCAAGAATCCTGGAGTGGGTTGCCATTTCCTTCTCCAGAGGACCACATTTTGTCAGAACTCTCCGCCATGACCTGTCCATCTTGGGTGGCCCTGCACGGCATAGCTTATGGCTTCACTGAGTTACGCAAGCCCCTTCGCCACAACAAGGCAGTGATCCATGAAGGGGTAACCTTCAGGCACTGGGCCAGTGCCTGGAGTCTATAATGGGTTGGATGAGGGCCAATAAACTGAAGCTAAATCCTGACAAGACGGAAGCTCTGTGGATTGGTGGTTCCCGAGTCCAGGAATTGGATAAATGTCCTGTCCTGGGTGGGGTTGCACTCCCCCTGAAGGAGCAGGTGCATAGCTTGGGAGTACTCCTAGATCCATCCCTGTCACTGGAGCCCCAGGTGGACTCAATCGCCTGGATTTCTTGGGGTTTTAAAGGAATTGCACTGGCTGCCAATACGCTTCCAGTCAGAATTCAAGGTTTTGGTGATGACATTTGAAGCCCTAAGTGGCTTGGGACCTCGATATTTGAGGGAGCACCTCTCCCTATATATGCCTGCCTGAGAACTGAGATCTGTTGGTGGGGCCCTCTTCTGCATCCCACCAGTATCAGACTTACATTATGGTGGGATGTGGGAGAGAGCCTGCTCTGCTGTGGCAACTCGATTGTGGAATGCCCTCCCCTTGGAGGCCCAATTGCCACAGACATTGGTCTCATTTTGGCACCAAGTAAAAATGTGGCTTTTTACCAAAGCCTTTGAGGGCTGAATGCATTTCCTAGCACATTGTTTTAACTGTTTTATTGTTTTAGATTTTAACTGGTTTTAGCTTGTTTAATAGTTTAATATGTTTTTAGGTGTTTAAATTATTTATTGTTTTATACTATTTACATTTATTTTATCTGTATGCCGCCCTGAGATCTTAATGATATAGGGCGGGATAGAAATGTTTTACATACATACATACATACATATCCTTTTTTGCTCTGTCCGGAAGGACCCCCCAGACTTCATACCTCTTTTATCAAATAGGAGATTCTGTAAATTACAGGTATTTCTACTTCTTCTGCTGACCATAAAAAATTAAGAATTCATGTCACCTCCAGTGTGCAGGGGATGTTCATAGCCATTGTGGGTGAAGATTCTCCTTTTGTCAACTCCAGTGTAATGTTCTAATGGGGCTGGATGGTTTTAGCCACTCTAGGCAAAATATTATAAAAGTGTACAATCCTTTGCCCAGCCTTGGTATCCCAGAGTTCCGTACATTCTGCCTTGCCTTGTTTATTCTGATATGGCCTACTTCACTCCGTTGATTCCTCCAAGTATGCTGGAGTTCCCTTTATGCCTGTCAGGGACCACCAAGTCCTGATAGGATTAATCTGTATGGCTACCCACTGAACTTCCCACCTGCCCTTTCCACTTGCCTGTATTGCCTCTGATTGCTATCTGACCTTCCATCTTTCCTTCACTTCCCCTCTTTCCAGTGATCAGGAGAATATGTGGTAGAACTGTACTGGGAAAGCCCCTTTCAGCTACTATTGCAACGAAGTAGCTTCCTTTACAAGGGAGTTTCCAAGGAAACTGCCTACACTAAAATAGCTAGTGGTCATGTCTGTGCAGCCTCTCGGTATATTTCCCTGGTGCTGAGATGTTGCATCTGTCTAACTGCTCTGTATGCCTCAATGCAAGTCTATCTCACTCTGCTCCAGGCTCAGTGCAGGATGTTCCTTTAGGATGCATCCAAGGGCTTTTTAAAAACTAACCCAGTGGGCCTGCTTGTCTTCGACTGGCAATCCCCATGCTGCATTGGAAATTGCCTTTGAAATGCCCCAAAGTTTCAAAAATGATTCTCCATGTACTGGTGGGGGCTTTAAAATGTCAGAAGAACCAGTGGACCTGCAAATGCAGTTAAAAGAATGGGTATTTTATCCAAAAGTGGATGAACTTCAGCCATGGTGCTGTAATTGTTCTGGTTACCAGCATGCACAAAAATAATGAACCCTCTGTACAAATGAGGACCAAGACTATATAAATGTATGCAAATATTAAAATATACGTTGTTAAAAATGGGTGTTGCTATAATGAAAGAGAGTTTTGCCATTCACTTCAGTAGGTGGATTGCACGGGTTATCTGTTGTGTACCCTTGCTGTGCTTGGCATTCCAGAGCTGCACAGCCATTCAAGCACAAAAACAGAAAAATATAGTTATACCAGGGCAGAGATAAAATCAATTAGGTATTGAATTACCAATATATTTAATAGTGTGACCTGAAGTAGTTTATTCCCAAGACTTGGTTTCGTGGTTAGAAAAGTAGACGGGAACTGACTTAGTCAGCAAATCCACAACCCACAGGGAATAAATTGCAGGGTTTACAAGAGAGTAATACATAGCTTTACGCTTGCGTCCCAAAGTTCCATTTGCAGCAAATGGAAGAAAAGAGTCAATGGTTTGCTTTCAATGCTCCACACATCTGGAAAAAGTAAAACATTTGTTTCTTCAATATGTGAGTTGTCATGGTGCTTTTCCCCCTCCTCTACAAACTTTTTCCATCTTGTTTCAGTGATCCTCCTTTATATTAGTTATGCTGCATTTTTGGCAAAATGTTTTTTGCTGTAGACAAACAGCAAGCTAGCATGTTCCCTAGAATGCAAGTTGAATCAGTTGAATGGAAGGAGCCAAACCTTCGTGATGATCTTCATTTAAAAAAAAGGAGGGAGAGAGCGAGGGGTTGGAGAAACTGGCCAGTTTTGCTCTGTGGAGTTTGGGAGAAATCATCACCCCATAATGATTTCTACAATTCATGCTGGCATGTGCAAAGAGGCCGGACTGGCAGACCTTTGTGTATGTTCTGTGGCCCTTGCAGCCAGAGCATGGGTCAATAAAAACACTGGCCGCATTTGCACAAGACGCTAAGCCACTCTGCAGACAAGCTATGCACTGTGGGTTGTTCGTGAACAACCCACGGTGCACCTGACAAATGAGTGGGTTCGCCGTGGCTTGTTCTCCCCCTCCTTCCACCTTAGTCCTCCAGCTGGTATCCCAGTGTCCTTCATGGCAGGCAGAACCTATCTTGTCTCCCTTTCCCCACTCTAATCGCTACCCCTTTTTGTTTGCCATTTTGGTTTTTTCAGAGCCTCAAAAATGCACAATTGGGGATCATATTTTTTCGTATTTTTTCAGCCCCAGAAAATTAAGCAATTGTGTTCATAATTTTTTTAAACTGTTAATATTTTTCTTGGTCTTTCGCAAGAGGGAAGTGCGCTCTTATGGCTGTCTGATATGTGTAGTCTTGCCTGGTCTATTTGCTTGTATGTTTCAGCTGTGGAAGCTGCAAAGTGGAGTAGGTAACTTATATAGAAATCATAGAATCATAGAATAGTAGGGTTGGGCGGGGCCTACAAGGCCATCGAGTCCAACCCCCTGCTCAGTGCAGGGATCCAAGTCAGAGCATCCCTGACAGGTGGCTGTCCAGCCTCCTCTTCAGTGCCTCCAGTGTGGGAGAGCCCACCACCTCCCTAGGTCATTGGTTCCATTGTCATATTGCTTTAACAATCAGGAAGTTTTTCCTGATGTTCAGCCGGAATCTGGCTTCCTGTGACTTGAGCCTGTTACTCCGTGTCCTGCACTCTGGCATGACCGAGAAGAGATCCTGGCCTTCCTCTCTGTGACAGCCTTTCAAGTACTTGAAGAGCGCTATCATAGCTCCCCTCAGTCTATTGACAAGGCAGGACTGTATATAGACTACTGTGCACACAGTTGCCAGGGACAAATTGCCAAGTTGTCAATTAAACACATCAAAAAAAGTGGGGAAGTAAGTGCACTAAAGGAGCACTTACTGATGCAGTTACTGCGGTTCCCTGACAGTTCTAGAAAGAACCCTGAGAAGGCAGGTAAATGGGATGGAATGAATGGGGTCCCACAGGAGGTGGGAGTAAGTCCTGCTGGTGCTGGCACCCATGTGCCCCATCCTGTTCTGCCCTGTAAACTGTTGCGAATATTTGTGCAAAATTTTGGAGTAGGAAATATATGCAGATTTAATGGCTGGAAATGGAGGAGAAATTTGGCACCTGCAGTAATGGAACAGTTAATGCAGGAGCACAAATTTCCCCTCCACTCACTTCCCATCCCTTAAATTTATGCAAAAATCACCTCCATTTACTTCCCAGCCATTATATTTGTGCACATTTCTACATTTTTTCTAGAACTGTCAGGGAACTGTCTGCAGTAACTGCAGCAGTAAGTGCTCTGAAAAGGACCCACAAAAATGGTGCAGGGGAGCCAGTATCTCCCATTTCTGGAGTCGCTTGGGACGTGGGGAAGTGTTGAAAAGGTGAGGTTGTTCAGAAGTGTCGGTTCAATGCTTAAAAGCAAGAGAATCCCATTGGCAAGGGGGAGATATTGTACCTCCTTGGTACACCTGCTTCCCTCCACCTTTTCACTTCAGTGCATTTCAATTGACAACTCAGCAATTGTTCCCTGGCAACTGTGCACAAAGTAGCCCTATATGCAGTCAGTTTCCATGTGTGTTACCTGCTCCCTTTCACTGATCCCTTTGGCAGCTGAAGCATACAAGGAAATTGACCAGGCAAGACTACACATCAGACAGCCATAGGAAGGCACTTGTGAAAGACCAACAATTTTTAAAAAAATTATGAACACATTTGTGCAATTTTCTGGGGCCAGTTTTTTTAAAAAAGGTGGCAAACCATTGATGGTCACTCCAAAGTGCTGCTTGGGCATTAGTGGTGTCACTGGGGGTGGCAAGGGCGAGACTGCGAAGAGCAGCAGGGGTATTTGCTGCTCTTGCTGAGCAGCTCACTAGCTGATTGCCGCAACCCACAATGAAATTGCTCTCCCGGGTTCAGATGACACGGCAACCCATCATGGATTGAACAACCCCTAGAATAAGCCATGGGTTGTCAGGATACACTGCTGCCAAAATATAAGCCACCTTGTGGGAAGTGGACTGGGTTCAGATGACACAACAACCCATCATGGCTAGTTACCCCTGATGTGTTGTGTCATGCAATCCTGGTCACTGGCTGCATTTGTATGATAGCAGGGGTAAAAGAAGCTTCTTACCCACCCCACAACCCCTACTGCGCATTGTGGGATGTAGGGTGGGGATGAACCCACCCCCACCATGCTGAGCACCAGGTTCACATGACACAGCAACCCCCGCTGCATCTTGGGTGATTATGCAAATGGTGGCCATGTGTGCAACAGGAGAAGCCACGATGGCTTCCTTTACCTCCACAATTGTCCGAACCCAGTCATGGTGTCCTTGCTCATCAAACAGCTTTCACACTGAGATGCTGAGTCCAAAAGCATGCCGAGGATATCCCTGGGATATCTGTGGTTTTACAGTCATACACAAAAGCAGAGAAACATACACTCTACTAGTATGGGAATAAAATAAATAGTGGTGGTGTTGGGGGGCAGGTGTTTTACTGACCCCTTTGGAGAGCTTTTCTACAGGATATAGCAACTTTTCCCAACCTGATGCCCTCCAGACATTTTGGACTACAGCTCCCAGCATTGCTCACAATTGGCCAGGGCTGGTAGAAATTGAAGTCCAAAACATCTGGAGGGCACCAGGTTGGGAAAGGCTGAGATTCAGAACCTAGCATGCCACAGGGACATCTTTGGGCTAAGCTTGGCGTTTGCATCACAATGCAAAGTTCTGCTTTACAGCAAGTAAAATACCATCCTTTGCTGTGTTGGGGAGCCATCAGATCAAGTATGGCTCAGGGACATCTGGTATGGATCTAGGCTGTACTAGACCCCTGCTTGCATGAAGATCTCCAAGGCATTGAAGGGAAGGCAAAACAACCCCTATGGCATTTGCCTATTTCCACAGTGGACTCTCAGAATACAACATTGCTACAGGGTCATACCACCTAAAAAATGCTACTTGCCACATGATGCTTTCATATGGGGAGTACAATAGTATAGTAGCAAAATTAATAATTGACTAGACAACCTAGTAGATTTACTCCATGTATGAATTCTGTATTTTTACCACCCTTTCTGATCACAGCTTGAAAACTGAGGTACTGTTTGGATTCTGCATGGACCAAATTGCTTTCTGTGCCATGTAACCCAGTGAAAGAGAATTGTGTAGCAGTGCCCATGGCTCTTGGGCAAGATGTTGTTGCTTTTATCATCTTAGCTTCACATGCAGTTGTAACAGAAAGTGATGCATTTGTTTCAACGTAAATGGACAGTGTCTACAAAAGTGTATGCTATGCTGTAATAAATCTGTTAGCCTTTCAGGTGCCACACGATTCTTTTTAACTCAGTGATGTCCATCAAATTCCACTGAGCATCCCTCCCCAAAGTGGCTGACAGCCTCTGTTCAGCGTAAAGATTTCCAGGCAAAGAGAGCCTACTTTAGAGGCAGATAGAAGCATCATCTTTCAATGGATTCAAGCAACTGATGCCTTTAATTAAATCATCATCCCCAGACCAGTGTTAAGATACCTTGAAAATAAGTGTCTGTTATCAATTATGCTTCCTAATAACTTAGAGGACAGTTTAACCAAACTAAAGTATTTTATGTCCCATTTACAGGTACAGCCCTCCCATTAGGTGGGGTATATCCCCCACATCAGCTGGCAGAACGGGAAGGGCAGCAAATCGTCATCGTCTCCCCATTCCCACTAAGAAGGCCTGCCATCATTTTGCCAGTCCTTCCCTCCCTCGGGGTTCCCCAAAGCAACCTTCTGCTCAATCTCTTGCTCACATCTTGAGCTACTATTGCACATTGATTTTAACAGTTTAGCATGTTTTAACATTCCTATTGCAATAAATAAGAACATAAGAAAAGCTGTGCTTGATTAGACCAAAGGCCTATCTAGTCCAGCATTCTGGTCGCACAGCAGCCAACCAGCTGCCTGTAGGAAGTCCACAAGTAGGACATGGATGCAATAGTACCCTGTTGCTCATGTTCCCATCAACTGGTATACAGAGACATCAATTTAATTATGGCAGGATCATGCCTAAACCGGATTCAAAGGAATAACAAACCTCAGTGAAGATGGCCTTATTCTCATAAAGGTATGCATACATGTTTATGTTTAACTAAACTGGATTCATGCCTTTTGTGTGTTTTTCTCAGCTTAACAATTTAGTGTACATCACTAGCCTTTGGTTTCAAACTATGCTGACGATCTGCACTTTCATGGAACAGAGAACTGGCAGTATGCAGTGAAACACAAGACATTAGAAACCCAATCTAGTCTGCATAGAGAAGTTAACAGAAACAGTTCTATTATTTATTTAGACAACGCCTTCGCAAAGGGTTTCTTCATGCAGAAGCACGAGTATCATTGGACTGGTAAAACTGTTTACCTGAGACAGTTTGCATACATTTAATTAGCTCTGGCTGAGTCAAGTACAGGAGAATTTATGAAGATGAAATTGAACTGCTGTAAATGCAGATATTTAGACATCCTGATCAAACAGCATTCTTGAGGAAACTGTTTTTTAAGTAGCTGGTGAGTATGGAAGTGTCTTACTTACGTTATTTTTATATAGGAAGATAACAAATGTCATATCTAAGAGATGGCATACAATATGCTTTTCAGAAATTAGCACAGTAGCATGTTTTTAATAGACAATTGTAACCCAGTGTAACATAATATATTGGAATAAAATGGTCTGTCAAGGCAACTTATATTTTTTTAGTTTAACAGTATTGCAAACCTATTTTTACATGTTTTATACTACTAAAAGTCTTAAATTTCAGTTCTACTCCTGGAAGAAAGAAAAAGTCTCAATTTGTGGTAAAAAAAAATTGTACTATTGCATAATAATGTTTTTAGCATCTCAGAATTGTGTGCCTTTAAAAGTCTGTGTAGATTTGGTTTACTATTATTTGGTTTGGTATTCTTTCTATGAATGTTTCCATTATGCTCTTTGAGAATTTGTGTGCCATGAATGTCTGAATTAAATATAGTTTTTTGTTATTTACAGTTTTATCTGACTCTAACAATTCCTTCACCTTCATGGTGCTGTACTTCAAACAGTTTATCTTGTGCTGTTACATTGTTGCAATGAGTAGTATTTTTTCATACCATCAGCAGCATCTTCATGACCTTAACAAGGCCCTCTTTTTCATTTAAATTAATAATATTTTTTCTAAATATGCAGAAGAGACTGTTCTGGCATGTTTGTTCCACTTCTTTGTGGAGCTTAGGCTGTAATCTAAGGAGGAAGCGCCACTGAGTTCAAATGTACTTACTTCTGAGTAAACACACTTAGAATGTTGCAACAATGCTGTCTAATACGGGCGAACAAGCCCACCTCATTTTGCATTTGGAACATGCTGACCAATCTTAAAATTTGCTATAGCCTAAGTAAATCCCTTAAAGTTAATATTCATTCCAAAAATGAAATTGTTGAAAAATATTTAAAATATTGATAGTATTTTGAGTTAAAAAGTTAAGAGTGACATAAAAGCATCACAGGAGTTAAAATGCCTGGGAGAATAAAAATGAAATGAGTACCTGTGAGCCTTCTTGGAAAGAGAATTCCAGAGGTCAGGGACCGTAAATAAGAAGGTCCTCCCTTGCCCACCCACCATGCCTCAGATGGCGAGGGATCCGGGGCAGATCAATGATGTAAGTGCATGAGCATATTGTTTTGGAAGCAGGCATTCTTTCAGACACCCAGGAAACACTTTGCATTATCCTTGAAAATCAGTGGAAGATGTCACAGAACGAGCAAGATAGGGTTCCCATCACCCGAATGAGCATTAGCTCAGGTGACAGTACTGTGGCATTCTAACACTGCTTATGTAGAGGATAGTGATCTTTTTATAATACGGTGCTGCTGAATGGAGGTCTGTATGGGTAAGGACTCCTTTTACATGTTGAGGGTCAATTTTAATACTCGCGTACATGGGGTAGAGTGCAGAGACTTTAACCTCATGTAAAAGTCATGCATTATTCCTGTTTTATTTATAATAAATAAATGTTAAAATGCAGATCACGTTTCAGTTCTAAAACTGCTTTGGAAATATCTAAACACTCCCATTTGCTAACATTGATTGGTACAGGGCTATTAATATATCAGCAAAGCAGTATACTGTGCCACTCTTTCCCTCTAAACTTTAAATCACATTCACCAAAGCAGTTCTTGGCCCATATTGACAGTTTCTCTGACTATATTAATAAAAATACATTTAAAGGTAAACTTGTAAGCTTTCTTTAAGTAAATGACTCACCTTGCCAGTTTAAGCACAAATAGTGTTAGTATTTTCTCAATTCCAGTTGTGCTGACAATTTTCCAAACCATAATAAATTACCCAAAGTTTTCCTCTTGGTATTATTAGGAAGTACAAATATTTGCTCAAGCCGTTACTTTTCTGTTGAGCGAGTTCCATATCAGGGGAATTTGCTGGTGATGTGCATTCCAAACCAATGCATCTCAATTGCTTGGAAAGACTTGGTATAATCAAGTCCTAGATGCAGTTCATTTATATAATACTCTAGATTGCATGTTTAGCTCTTGAAAGTAAAAAAAGAAAGAAAAAGAATAAAACACATGGCAAGGTCTCTAGTCAGAGCTTGCTTTTTTCTTGTTCTTTTTTAGTATGTGTTTCCTGTGCCTTTGAAGCATAGATTGTGCTAATTAAACAATTAGGACAACAAACACTGTCCAGCCACGGGTCAGGTAGAAAGTTCAAATCCCAGATGGTCCATATCTACACATGACCCATCTAGCAGATGAGTCCCCATCATGATGTGTTCTTTTCCAGTGTTAAGCCAATTTGTTATAGTCTTAATCAAATATTTATGAGTCTTAGAGCTTTCACTTGGAAAAATTCAGCTTGCGCTTCACTGACATACATGAGAGGTCTGTGTGAAACTGAGTGATGTTTTGTAGGCAGAAATAGATTGGAGGGGAAAGTATGAGTGTGCTTGATTAATAAAGCAATGTTCATAGCATAAATATAAGTCAAAATATACAGCCATAACACTGTGGAAAGCTAGCTGAACTAGAACTAAGCCAAACTTGACACGATGCTGAAGCCACATGTAAATTATTCATATGTCTGCACTATTCACATTTGAAGTGGGGAAAAGGGTATTTTTTTTACATGGAATCAAGAGCATGGCTTAGGGGAGCAAAACTATCTCTGCTTTACCTCCCTGCTGTACTCCGTTGCTTCAAGCAGTTTCCTCAGAGCTCAGACTGGAGTGAGAATTCCTTGAAGCAAAGGAGCACAGCAGTCAGGTGAGGGAAGTACAAGGTTTAGTTTATTCAACCCCATGTTCCGTTTCACACGGAACTCCCACCCAGGCCCACTTTGCATTTTATTATATGTGAATTAAATACTCATGGCTTCTCCATCATATCTACTTGGTCCTAAAGTTTAGTTTACTGAGTGCAGTATAGAATTTGCTGAGTGGGACTCAGTAGAGCGCTCATCTAGTATGGTCTGCTACCTTAGGTGTGAAGTTTACCCAGCAGTATTCCTAGAAGTTCCCTCTAAAGCTTTACCTTGAGAGTTTCCAAGGAGGGTGATTTCTCGATACTTCTTAGAAGCATATTCCATCACTGAACAGTTGTTCATTACATTTTCCCCCTAGTCTGTAAGCTAAATCTATGATCCTCTATATTAATTGCATTGAATGATACAAAGGGTAAGGAGAAAACTTTTATTACAGCTCTTTAAAGGTTTTACTGGGGCAATATAATGGTTGTGACAATAGTGATTCTAAACCTGTGTTCCAAAAGTTGTATTTCTCCTTGTCTAGTGAAGAGATTTGGAGATCTTGAAAGCTTGCACACATTTTGAGATACTTGAGTTGGCCTAATAAAGGTATTACACTACTGAACAGTACCAAAATCCATATAAAGACTCAGTGAACACATATTGCAATGAAAACAACATTATTTGAACATTTTATTGCTCCAGAGAAGTATTTATTAACAAGCATTCAGTAGTGTAAAACAGTGATGATTGCTTAGATTCTGAGATCTTTGGAATCGGTGTCAACAGTCCTAGGCATCCTGGGAAGTAACATCCATTGAGATGAAAGTCTGAGCACATTTAGGGTTTGTGTGAACTGGGAATTTAAGTCTGCTGTAACAATGTAATGATATGCATCTAGACAGTTTGATTTGAAATATTCATTATGCAGTATCTGATTACAGAGCTTTCTTCATACAAGCTGTATTAAGCTGCTTAAGGTTAGAGCTTTTTCTACTACAATTATTCATATTATTAATTATGATGAAGTTAAAAGAATAAGCTGAGCAAGTCCTGACAAGCTATTTTTTCCAGTTTGTTTTCATGTTGGTTATTTTATACAGTATTATTACATTACAATGTTGGTTTCCAAGGAGCTTGCAGAATTCCCAAAGCTGCTAAACTCTCGAAGCTAATTAAAAATAAGCTTCTATAATTTTAGAACCAGTATTAAATTAAAAATAAAAACAACTATCTCTTGTAGAATGTTACTTTAGCCTGCATAGGAATGTCTACTTACCTGGGAGTAAATAATTTGAATGGAATGAGATTTCTGAATAGCTGTGTATAGGACTGCGCTGTAAAATCTTTGGTCCCTTGAACTTCAAAGGACTTGAATGAGATTTTAGTGTTGGTTGTAAAAATTGTATTTATTCTTAACCCAGGTGTCCACAGTGTTATAATATTTTATTATAATGTTTGAAATCAGGTAATGCTTCTAGACCAAGAAAAGCAGTAATTTCTAATAAATCATACAGGCAGATAAAAAATGGGAAATCACTGGGTCAGAGGTGGAAGGTGGGAGCAGTGCTGATCCCTGTGGCAAATGTAATGTCTAGACCAATTCTAAGTTTCAGAAAGTTTGTAACTCACGAACTGAGCTCATCGTGTCATGGCCAGACCAAACTCCACTCCGCCAAAATGTAGCCACCGCCACACCGTCGTGCTGCGGTTCGATCAGGTGGTAGAAGGATTAGCCGGCACAATGCACCGTTACCAGGGTACACCCGAATGTACAACAATCTTCGAGGAGGCTCCTTCCATTCACCCCACAAACTGAGCTGTCTTGCATATACATTTAACTCTGATAAGCCCCTAATTTCCATTAGATGTGTTGTTTGAAATTAATAAACATCACATAACATGCAAAACTGCTTGTGTCAAGGTGCAGGTGTGTTACTAGATAAAATACAGTAACATGCTTCAAAATACATATTAAAAAGGCATATGTTTACAGAGGTGGTTACTCTGAGTTAGTTTTTAAATTCCTTCTGGCCTCAGTCTTATTGTCTCTATCCTGTTATAGTTTTTTTAATCAAATGAGAACACTGCTGAGTGACCTGGAGATATCTCCACACCATGTCTTTAGAAACTACTATATGAAGAATTGGTATGAGATCTCCTTAATTATGAAACTCCATTCTGTTTCAATCCCTGCCAAAATACAAGCATGAGTATTTCTTAGAAGCACAATTACATCTTTGAATTTGGCTTGGGAAGGTAAGTAGATTTCATTTGTGCAGTTTAATCTTGAGCGACGTAGAGTGGAATATTGGTTTTGTAACTGAAAGAGAGTTTTATTCTTGTTTTTATATCTGTTTATTTAAAAACATATGTCCTAACTTCCTTGGTTTTAAAACATAGTACCCCATGACCGTCAAGATCAGAATAATACATAAACAGGTAAAAGGACCAATTAACTACAGTGAACTTGGAAATAAGCAGAACTTTTTAAAAGCATTCTTTACTGAACCAGATTAGGATAAATATATGGCTTACAGCCTGATTCTACACATTGATTCAGAAGCAACTTTGACTTTGGTGTTCAAACAAACTTACTGCCAAGTAAGAGTGTTTGGATTGCAGGCCTGAACTGAAACCTTTGAACATACCTAGAAATTTTTCTCACAGTGTAGTAAGCAGCAGCATCTTGCTGCTATGTATGTAGATGGTTATGTAGATCTTTGGGATAGGGAGAGTAGGTTCTTTGCCTGACTCCTGCAGGCATAATATGCATTTTTGCCATAATTTAATTAATACTGCTTTGTCATCCAGGTTTTTACCATAGTGTTGTATGTGAACACGCTGAATATGTGCCCAATCTGAAAGGTGTTGAATGATGCATACTTCCTAAAGCAACCTGTGTTTCAACAAAATGCTTTGTTTTAGTGCAAGTAGAGATTATGATAATGTATTGTAATTATAGCAAACACTTTTAATTTGAATATCATGGTTACTGGCTATCCTAAGGTGATTTACTGCCTGGCATTAATGCACCACACCAGGGGTCCCATCTTTAGTATACAAGCTGTCTCATATAAGCACTAAATACATTGCAAAGAAATAGAATAAAACAGGGGGAGGGGGGAAGCAAGCCAAATTTAAAGCCACACAGTATTATATTAGAGAACAAAAGGGCTCATGTCCAATGATTTTTATTAAGCTTTTTCTAGAACTAGCAAATATATTGTTGACTGAAGCAGCCTATCTTTAACAGTACTGTTCATTGCATAGGCTTCAATGACTTAATTTGATGCTTTTAAGGCTGGTTGACCTTGTTAACAGAAGAAAACTGCTGTATTTGTTCAGTTAATATGACTTTTAAATTACTATTGTATTGAATTTGACCAACTAAATCTTTCTTGCAAATTAAGCTTTCTACATTTTTTTAAATTTTCACATAAAAACAAAAGCCTAGCCAATCATATGTTCAACTTTGATTGCTATCTGTAGGACCAGAGGGGACTGTCAAACTGACTGGGCAGCTGGTAGACCCACTTATTCATTCAGTGGTCCCCATACAACAATCTGTCTTCTAGGACTAAATTAAAAGTGGGTTTAGCATATAATTAGCTGTATAGTGAGACAGTGCAAGGAGTATGCAAAGCAAGGAACATTGGGAGACAGAAGGATATGCGCATCCTATTATTTTGCATAACATGATTCACAAAGAAACAATACATTTCTAAAAATGGCAGTCGATAAAAAGAAACAATTTGAAGATTAATCACTTCTGAGCAACATAGACATCGCAAGCCTGCTGGACAGTAACTTCCTCAAGCTTGGATGTAGAAACTATATTTCAGGAACTCTGATCTATAACATAAAATAAGCAAGAAGCACAATGCCACAAATTCAAAAATGAATTGGATCAGAGCAAATTCCTGCTTTCATGCAGTTCACTTAACCATTAGCTGTTATTCATTTTCTAGGAACCTAAAACCCAAGCTTTGGATACTAATGTTTGGGACTTAGGACTTGTTCAGATGTTATTTTTCCCTCTTCACAGTGCTGAAAATACCACCATGGGAAAGATACTGTTAATGGAAGAAGTAACCACTAAAAGCTTATTTTGCTGCTTCCCATGAATGTGTGCAGCAAACAGTCCAGGAGTGTCCAAGTCTTAGTGGGTTGGAATTCTATGGATGACAGGGAATGCCCAGTCAGGAAGTCGTGTTATGGTGGTCCTCCTCAGAGAGGCTCCAGGACATTACTTCTGATAACTCCCTGGTAGAGCAACTCAGGAATCTACCTCTAAATGACTTGTGTTGGGAAAGGTTCTCTCTTCTGGAAGAGGGTGATACTGATGTTTGATGGCAGTCCTATCTTGATCTATAGGCAATACTATGCTATCTGAAGGATGGCTCTGATGTCGGAGCACTCTAAATATCCAGTGCTCTGCCATCAGACATCTGGCAGAGCAGAAGGAGCTATGGAGGCAACTTCACCTCTCTTTTCTCCTTTGTGTTCCCTTTTTTAGTAGACACGCTTGTGATAGCATCTAGTGGAGTCGCAGAGGGTGGGGTGGGGGGCTTGGGGGCTTCAGAATGTTGCATAGCCTCATCACCTCCCCTTCCATGTCCTCTTCCCCCTCATTTGCATCCCCCCTCATTTGCATCTTCTCCCAAGGTCAGACCCAACCTTGGGAAAGGAAACCTCCGTTGTTCTTTCTGCAGCACTGCAAGGGACGGGGGGGAAACAATCCCCATTTGGATTTCCCCTTTTGAGGTTGTAGCAGTGTCTTTGGCCTTGGAGGGGGAACTCTGGAATATCCAATGGTCCCTGGGATGCTTTCCCTAAAAGACTTTGAAATTTCTTATCTTCATATAGAAGAAATCTGTTTCTTCACCCTGTATTGCATTGGACTTGACCTGCAATGAATGTAGATAAATGCATTACATTTCCAGTTTAGAGACTTGAACATACAAAGTCACCACAAACATGCTAATGAAGCTTGGAGCAATTAATGTATACAATAACATGAAAACAATAATGTGTGCAATAATAGCTCTATAGGCATAAACAGACTGAAGGTGGTGCCATTTCCCCAATAACCTACCTGTCATTTTTGCTTATCCATCCTCTGTCAATTAATTAATTTCAGGGGCAGGAGGAACTTACACAAGAGGCTTATATTACCTTGGATTTAACCACAGCTGCTATCCAGTTGGCATCCAATTAATACTGAATGCTCAAGATATAAAGAGCTGCTCAGTAAATCATTTAAACGCCAGGATAGCTATAAGCATGTGAGTTCCCTGAAGTGTTAGGGTTTGGATATCCAGCAAAAGAGGTAAAAATGTTGGCATATGTCTGTTCAACAAAACAGTTCTATTAGCAAATATGATATATTTTAAAGCATACTTTGTGACTGAACAGAATTCCTATGTACCAGTGATAAGCTAAGGTCATAGTGTGACTAGGTACAGTTAAGTATTGCATATCAGTTTTAGTCTGATTGCCTGTCAATTACCACCTGAAGTTAAGAGAAAATATCCCCTATTATTGTACATCCAATGTTTCTTGAAAGCTCAAGAGTCCCTGCAGTAGGTAGTTAATTTTATGTATTTATTTGGTTTATAAATCACCTGCTCCATCTACCAGGCATGTGGGACGATGTACAGTAAAAACATTAAGTTCCAAACTGCCATGATCTCAGCTAAGGAAACCATTTGTTTCTTTTCTCAGAACTCCAGTAAGGTCACATTCATGCCATAGATTGTCTTATTATAGTTAAGCAACAAATATATTTGAAGAGATCTGTTCTGAAGAGTTTGTAGGCAGTATCAGTTGCCACAGGTAAAAACCATTGGCCATAAAATCCCAAATGCCCCAAATCCATTGCTTAAAGCAGGGATGGAGAACCTCCAGCCACTGTCCCTGATCTGGCCCACAGAGGTTCCCGATCTGGCCCATGACCTCCATCATGCTCCCTCCCCAAGCCCTGTCTCCTGGAGGCTAATGGGAAGAGGAATCCCCACTGTTATCTTTGATCACTGATCTGAGATAGCAGTAGAGATTCCAGGATACCACTCAGTGTACTGCACATCCTCCCCAATGGGGAAAAGTGTGGGGCAAGCAAGCCACCAGAACTGAGGCACGGGTTGGAGGACACTCCTCCGCCAAACACTTTGGTCAGCGTCAATTTTGCTGTGCACAGACTTTCCCCAGCTGGGAAAAGCCTACATGTAGCAAAGCCAGATCTGCAGCTGGAGGTTCTCCACCCTGCATCTTGGTTGTGGCGGCTTCACTGCGCACGAGCTGTCCCCACCCCAACCGAAGTGCCATCTGGAGGAGCTCCAGACACTTTTTCAGCCATGGACCAGATGACTTCAGTGGGAGTAGCCCCACCCATTAATGTAATGCACATTACATGCCCCCACCATAAAACACTTCCCCACCCCGTCCTAAAACAAAACAAGTTTTTTTTAATCAGCTAGAAAAAAATATAGTTTTAATCCACTTAATAGTAAATTCTCTGGGCAGATTTCATAAAGTTAAGAGAATAAAATGCAATACTAAGAACAAATAGTAGAGAAAAAACAATGTAAGATATGTACAAACAACCATCAATACTAAAATGCCTGAGAGAAAAGAAAGGTCTTCAGCTGGCACTGAAAATATAACTGCAGGTGCTGGGAAAGCCTCGTGGAAGGTATTCCATAAATGGGGGACCATAACTGAGCAGACCCTCCCTTTTCTAGCTAGCTGCCTAACCTCCCCTATATTTAAGAACATAAGAGCCATGCTGGATCAGACCAAAGGCCTAGCTAAGCATTCTGTTCACACAGTGGCCAACCAGCTGCCTGTGGGAAACCCACAAGTAGGACATGAGTGCGACAGCACCCTCCTATACCCCATGTACTTCAAACTCTTTGAAAAGTGTGTTCACTTGAAAGAGTTATTAATTTAACATTAGGATAGCAGTGTGTTCAGAAAAAAACGTATGATTGTGAATCCTTATTGGCATATTTATTATGTTGTACTAAAAGTTTAAATAACATTTGAAGCAGATTGCTGTAGTGAACATGCCATGCAAAAATGTTTCTGTATTAAAAATTCAATTTCACTTTTGTTAGTAACACAGGCTTTCAGATGCTGCATTTCACCATGAGTGAATTAGCACACCCTAATGGATCTGAAAGTGTTATTGTTCTCTTAGACAGATACTCATGTTCTCCACTGTAGATCAAATGCAGGTAGCTGTATGGACCATTATGAGACTTTAGCTACCAAGAGAAGCGGGGTGGGATTCTAGAGGGTGAAATTTTCAAGAATGAGTTATTCAGACTCCAGACCATGTGGAATTTGGTCAAAGAAAGGAACAAAGAAAGGATCCAACAGTATAACACTTAGTATTATACAAAGATCAATCAGAATTGGAGGAAAAGCAGGTAGTGAGAGATTACTTAACCCATTCCCTGCTGGCTTTTTTTCCTTTCAAACTCACCCCCACACACAGAGGGAGCTGGTTTTTCTCCAGGTTCCCTACACTTGGGAAAAGATTCAGATCCGCATCTTTTCCCTTGTAGAGAGAAAAGCAGCTGGGGGGATTTTTAAAAGGGAAATGACCTGGCAGAAAAAGGAAAACACTTCCCATGCAACCTTCCTTAGCTGCTGAGTGTAATGTTCAGTGACTGATTCTAAAACACCAGGAGGCTTCCTGAACACTATGTAAGTGCAGTTTGGTCCTTACTCCCAAGTATGCGTGCATAGGATTGTGACATAAATATAACTTCTACTCATTATTAGGCCAAAACATTTTCTTTGAACCAAGGCATAATGTTATAAGCCACAGGAGGGTGCCTTGTTTTTAGTTCACAGCTGCCCAAAGTTAAAGTTTTGGAAGTAAAACAAGGAGCTCCTCCTCACACCTTGCTACTTTCAAATAATTGAGTAATACATGCAGACACATGCACTGTTGGGCAGCAGAAGCAGGGACAATAGGACACTGTGCATTTTCCTGGGCTTTCAGAATCAGAGAAGGGCAGGCAGAATAGATAAGAGAGACCACTCTTGACTGGCATGAGCAAATAGTTGTATTTTTCAACAGCTCCTTTCCCAACTTTTGTAATATCTGCCAAAGGAAAACACAAAACAAGCACAATTAATGTGCTTCATTTGTGTAATTATCAGGCATATTTGCATAATCATTGGCTGCCCAGATTTGGGGAAATAGGAGATGGCAAAACCTGCTTACAATTGAAGTTGTAAGTTCCAATCGATGCTAGAGAGTCAGATACCTAACTACTAGTTCTGTATTCAAAGGGAGTGTCTGCATTACTAACAGCTGAGACTTTAACACCAGGCATAGTTCCAAGTTAATGGAGGGAGCAATCCTGTGGCCGCTAGTCAGCAGCTAGATGGCCATAGGATAGGTCAGTTCCCGAGAACTGACCTCGGAGCCCGTGCTGCAAGGTTGGTTCCCTGAGAACTGACCTCCACCCCCTCCCACGCTGCCTTGTAGGCAGCATGGAAGGGCCCCGCACTCCACGCTCAGAGAGGAGTGTGGAGCGGCAAAAATGGGGCATTCCTGGGGGTGTGTTGGGGCGGGGAAGTCAGAAATGTCAGTACAATACATCCTACGTGTCATCTGGCTGCCGCTTCCCATGCTCCGAGGTCCCACGTCTAGACAGCCAAAATCAGCTGTCTAGCTATAAATGCAGGGCAGCTGAAGCATGGAGGGGGTGATCCCCTCCATGCTTCTCCTGCCCTGCATTGGATAGGTGGTCACCTCTGAGCTTGGAGGCAGCTGCCTATCCTGATAGGATTGCACCCTATCACACTTATCCTATTCACACTTATTTAGGTCTAAGTCCCTTTCCACTAAGCCTTGCTTCTGATATGCAGAGGCCTGGGCAGCATATCTTCATGTTATTCTACAATAACTTTTCAAAAAATGTTGGACATTATTTGTAACTAATTCAGAAACTCACATACTGCATTGTAAATATTAGTTGGTCCTAATAAAAGGTTCTATTTTAGAGACCTGAAAATGTAGCTACGTTTGCTTTGACTTGAGGGGATGAGATAAGTTCCTTCATCTGCTTTTCTGTGCCACAGATGCTGGCAGTTCAGAGGATAGTTTTGTTACCCTTCTAGCCAAGGATGGGGTCACATGCAGCAGCCTCTTCCTTCAGATACAATCTGCTTTGTCCTGCTGAGCATTTGATACACAACAGAACAAAGCTGATTATATCAAGTGGGCCCTGTTTCTCCATCATGGACATTCTTGGATATTTGTTTTTGTAGGTTTCAGTTACAATCATATTGTATAGTTGTACTTCTTATTGTTGGGTTTAAAACTGGAAAAACAAGAATCCACTTTGTGGTTGGTATAATGTAGTATTAGAATTTCTTACCATGGATAAGATATCTACTCAGGTAAAAGTAATATGCAACCCTAACCGTAATGACCTTTTTGTGGAGAAAAGTGGTTCCCTTTCTTATCTAAAGTAGACTCTGCAAAATTAATAGATTTTGTTACTACTACTATATTATTGTGATACTATATTATTCTTAAATACCATTCCTTCTATAGATAATCCTTCTATCCCACAGCCCAAGTCCTAGCTTGACTTAAGTCAAGATGGATGGGAAACATAAATAGGGGTTTACATCTCCCAAGAATCTTGGATCTTTTCAGATGGTACAAATGGAAGAATATCCAAAGGAAATTGTTGAGATGGACTTGAGAGTCTGGCCTCCCTCGGGCTGGTGTTCAGAGCAAAAATCAAACCCTTCGTTGCCTTGTAAAGCAGCAGACCCAGTGGCTAGGGCCAGAGCCCCTTGACCTCACCACTCTGCATTATCTGGCCACTCATTAAAGTTCTTGGATAACATTACATGGACACAGTGGTGGCAGAGTAGGCTGCAATAAGGAAATACCTGGGTTCAGTCAGATTCTACTTGAGAATTTCTATGATTCGCATTCTAGTCATTGTCCTGTCTGTTTCATAGCCCTCATCTCCTTAGAAAACCCAGGTGAATATTTGTCTTAGTAAGAACCCCTTTCTATTGTTGCACACAGATTGTAGAATTCCTTTCCCAGAGAGGCCTATTCAGCCCTTTGTTTTAAGCTTTAATTGAGTTGATAAGATCTTTTTATCTCATCAAGTTTTTAGTGCAAATTCAAGTTCTGTCTCCCTGTTTTTATATTGAATTGGTTTTATAGTGAATTGTTTCAAACAGGTTCAGCTATTCACTGGTATAGAAATGAAATGAATGAATAAATAAATACCGCTCTTAGTTTCAGTGTATGAAATGGATGTTAGTACAGTAGTGTAGTGGCAAATTCAGAATTGCAAGGTCCCTCTGTGACAGTCACAGCCACACTCCCTCACAGCCACGCCCCCTTCTAAGATTATACAACCTTGTAAGATATACAGCCTTCAACTGGAATCCAAGCACAGTGCAGCTGAGAGTAAGTAATTGTTCTGTGAAGAGTCTCTCTTTATTAGCTCAAAGTCCATTTCTGCCCCTGTGAGCAGTTTTGATTGATTTTTTCTCATTGTTTTTCCTTTCATAGCAAAATAGCACTATATTGCTATAACAATTGTAATAATAAGAGGAAACCAGTCATTCCAGTTCGGTGAACAAAAACTGACACAGGGGCAATTAAGAGAGTTAATTAAGTAGGACAAGTGAGGGACAAAAGTGAATGAAAAGAATGTTGCTCTATGTCAAACAAACATTAAGAATAGTGAGCAAAAGAAAGGAAGTCTAGATGAGTGCAAATAAAAAGCATGCATACTTACCGATGATATAATTTTAAATGACTCCTCCAGAAAGCTCAGTGCTTGCTTTGGCCGTTCAGCAGTGTTGCTTTTATTCCCTTGGCAGCATAACAATGGTGGGAAGGGAGGATCTAAAAATTGTTTATAACCACTATCAAATTCATTTCTAAAAGGGAGCACTCTTGAGCTATGAAGTTGTTCCAGCATGTAAAAAAACAGAAGAAAGGCTCACAAACCCAGCTTGTGTGATGAGAAATATTAATGTCTTTCTCCTGATAAATTTTGAAAGTAGCAGCTTTTGTATCCAGTTAATTCACTATTCATACTTTTTAAAAAGCTGGTCTGTTAACCCATTTTGGTCCTTTTCATATACTATCGCCTAGCAGCATATTCATTTTATTTTTATTTATTTAAAATATTTATAGGCCACCTTTCCAGGTCCAATCCTCTCAAGGTGGTTTCCAACATAAAAATACAAGTAACAGAGTATCAGCAAACCAGCACTAACAATAAAACATTAAACCCAGAATAATAATACTAAAATAAAACCAAATTATCATAGTTAAAACAGCACCAAACCAGACAGCAGTACAATAAAGCTCACACAAAAGCAATTTTAAACAAATGGTTCTTCAAAGTCCACTTAGGGTGCAATGTTATCGACTGTGCCCTCGATGCTCTAGGGATGTCGGATAATTTCTCCACGAATCTCTGGGAGGCTGAATGCCAACGCATTCGGCCCCCCAAAATTGGTGGAGAAATTCTCCGACACCCCCCCGCCCCCCCCCTCGGAATGAGACTTACCTTTGGCGAATGTCCCTGGCACTGGCGCGCTCCCGGCGGTGGTGGTGGTGGCCGGTCTTCCGTAAAAAGATTTACGTAGCCTATCACGGCTGACTTTGGGGGGGGGGGAAGCACATAAGCAAATGGCGGCGCCCGTGGGCACCGCCATTTGCATTCCTTATTTGGGCATGTGTAGTCTACGTAAACATTTACGTAGACTACGGCGAAAATAAGGGCAACGCTATTTGCGTTGCCCTTATTTTTGCCGTAGTCTACGTAAATGTTTACGTAGACTACACGTGCCCAAATAAGGAACGCAAATGGCGGCGCCCATGGGTGCCGCCATTTGTGTATGCGCTTTTTTCCCCCCAAAGTCAGCCGGGATAGGCTATGTAAGGATTTACGTAGCCTATCACAGCTGACTGCAGGGACACAAACAGCGGCGGCTACGGCCACCGCCATTTGCGTCCTGGCAGGACAGCAGGATTCGCGGCCGGAGGGACGGGGTGCCTCCCCCCCGGCCAGAATTTCGGCCGGAGGGACAGGGCGCCTCCCCCCCGGCCAGAATTTTGGCGGGGAGGGATGGGGCGCCTCCCCCCCGGCCAGAATTTCGGCGGGGAGGGATGGGGCACCTCCCACCCCGCCCAGAATTTCGGGGGGAGGAACAGAGCGCCTCCCCACCACCACGAAGCTGGCTGCGGGATAAGGTAAGGGACTTTCGTCCATCCCTATGATGCTCATAAGCCTCTGAACCCGGAGGGTTACAAGGATCCAATGCAGAGTGGAGGGCACAGCCAAGATGATCCTTGCCTCTGCTGCCCTTCCCGCCCTGCATTTCAGCTAGATGGGGTTTTTTGCCCATCTAGCTGGGGTGTCTCACAAGGGGAGGGAAGGAGGCTAGAGAGGCCTTGGGATACCGCGAAAGCCAGCCTCCCCAGTCCCCTCCACCCACTGGAACATCCCCTTTACCTCCTTTCCGAGGTTGCTTTTATGGTCTTGGAGTGCAGCCAGATTCTTGGGTCCAAGGCAATGTGGATTACTGGGTCTGAGGACGGAGTGCTGTCTCTGACTTTTGATCCAGGAAAATGAAGTATCCTATGGTCCCCCAGACTCTGTCTAGGGGCCATATGATTGCTCCCTTAGAGGCGTGCAGTGTTAGGGCCAGATGAACTTTACTTGGAACAGAGGTCCACTCCACAGGCATGGGGGCCACCACCAAGAAGGCCCCCTCATAATTGCCACTCAGTTGTTTTACAGGCAGTTATGCAAGTAGGGCCTCCGAGGATACTCTCAACACATAATCTCCTTATATCCAGTATGGCAGGTTTGTAAAAGTGGCTAGATTACATATCATAGGTTGACTTGAAAATAATTTATTAAGGTTTCTGATTTATTGCAACCTAGCAGCTATAATAAATAAATAAAGCCTGTCCTTGCTATGTGGATAGGCACCATGCCTGATCAAGCACTATGTTTTCATTTCATTCTTGCTGTCCTTGGGCAGCCAGTATTCTTCCTATGCTATTCCATGGTGGAGTATGGACTTTGTCCAGAGGGCAGTTGTCCCACAGCAGCTTAGCTCTACTGGAAATGCACCTTACTTTGATTGAGCCTTAGCTTGTTGGTCCTCATCTAATCCATTACCATGCTTAAGCATCAATTTAGCACGCCTACTGCTTCACCTAATTACATTAAAAACAGAAATAGAAGCTAATGTCATCTACATATTAATGGCACCTCACCCAGATCTCCAGATGACCTCACTCAGCTTTTTCATGCAGATGTTAAAAGTATAGGGGCCACAACTGATTCTGTGGAACCCCATAGCATAAGTGCCAAAGGACCAGTCTACATGGCATGACAGCCTATCAAGGGCTAATTTACCCTTGAGGAGCTGCAGTGCATGCCAGCTGCCATTATGAATATGCAATCTCCAACCGTTTATTTGAGGGTTAAACAACCCTCGCATAATCATGCAAGAGACCATGGGTTATATGAGGGTTGTTTAACTTTGGCTATTGGGCTTCAGCTATTGGGTGGTATAAAAATGTAATAAATAAATAAGTCTCAAATAACCCCAGCTGGCCGGGTTTGCACAACATAGCAACCCCGGACAAATCCCACTCGGGTCTTGCATATTTGTAATGGCAGCCAGCACACACTGCAGTTTTTCAAGGGTGAATTACTCCCCAATGGGCTGTCATGTCATGCAAACCAAGTCAAAGGATTGAGCAGCAGTCCCAAGCACCACCTTTTGGTGTCAACTATCCAGGTAGGAATAGACCCACTGAAAACCGTTGCATTCCATTTCCTGTCTGGACAGCCTATCCAGAAGGATGCCATGGTCGATGGCAGTGAAGGCAGCTGAGAGTTATAGCTCAAACATGGTTATCAAGTTAGTATAGGGGAAAGAAGGCTTCATTTGTGGGAGGCTATAGCATTGTCTCAATTTATTTCATTTATTCGGCATACATTTGCTCATCAGGACTATTTGAAAGTCATTGAGAACATTATTTTAAGAATTATGAAATGAGAAAATAAAAACACTCTCTCCTCTCCTCTCCCTCAAGAACCTCCTGTTACATTTTCCTGTAATGAGATCCCCTGAGACAAGTAAAGAATGGCATTTGTTTTGTCAGTTAAAAGCATAACAAGAGACTGTCAGTGGTTGTCTCGAAGTCCAGATGTGGACCACTTATCAGCTTCCCTTTGACTTTTAATGATCACATATTGTAGGTAGGGTGTCTGTTGAGGATCAGCTTGTTACTGCACTCTCATCATTTTATAAACTAAGGAGTTTGTACAAAACAGTTTCAAATGTGAGCTAGATTTGGAATAACCATGTTATGATGAAGAAGAAATAGAAACTATCCTTTGTGTTTGGTGGTAATTTATTTTGCTAAACTGAGAATACTTCTGGCGGGCAAGGCTACGTGGGAAGGAATATAATTAAGCTTTGCTTCTGCTTTTTTCCTTGTCTGTTTCTCAGGAAATGTGGACAATTTGTCCCATTTTAGGAAGGCTGCTTGAGTCACTTGGGTAAAGGAATTCTGGAAACTTGGCACAGCCACAATGTCAGACCTGGCACTCACCCATCACTGTCTGCTGGATCACAGATATTGAGCCTAGGATATTGCTTTTATCTTTGGAGTAGTTTTCAGCCATGTTTCTGACATACCTTTTCCAGCTGAGCATCTGGGCAAATGAGTGAAGGGAGAACTTTTTTTCTCCAGGCTTCTAATACAGCCAGTAAAACTAGGACACCGAGAGAGAGGGGGAGAGAGAGAGAGAGATGCTAGTATTTATCCATTCCACCTGAGGATCTTAAGCTGATTCTTAGATTCTTTATTTTATTCACATTTTATATTTTGCACTTCCTGTAAGGAGTTCAGAGGAGTGTAAATGGATATATTTCACTTTATCATCACAACAACTTTGTGAGGTAGGCCAGTCAGAAAGAAAGTAACTCGCTCAAGGCCTCCCAATATGCTTCATCACTGAGCAGGTATTTGGTCCAAATCCAGATCTCTACCCAGTACACAACACTGTCTTTTTACATGATTGTTCTGCACATGAGGATTCCTGTCAGTATACAAAATATTGTGTTAACTGTTAAAATGTTTGCACAGCATTTTGATCCCAAAACATTCATTCAGAGGCCAGTGCAGGTATTTGCTCCTGCCATGTGTATGATGGCCAAAATAAACACTTTCACCAAGTATAGAAATTGCATTATATTGTGCATGCTCTTTTGTGCAGGAATATCTGTGTACAAAAACATAATGTGAGAACCAGTCTTCAGCGCAGAGTTAGGGAA
Source organism: Heloderma suspectum (assembly GCF_057233095.1). NCBI lineage: Eukaryota > Metazoa > Chordata > Lepidosauria > Squamata > Helodermatidae > Heloderma > Heloderma suspectum. Next base: position 293,472,950 of record NC_139459.1, on the reverse strand, counting down.
TAACTATATGTTACCTTAAGCATGCAGTTTTACAAGTGTGTTTAGAACTCCCCTCCCTGAAAAAGCAGCGGTGTGGGACCCTAATCTGGATCAGCATTACAGCACATGGGGAGGAGGATTTAATGCGTTCATCCCCACAGTTTTCTTGCCAAAAATTGCTCTCTGCTGCTAAATCCCCTGAAAGTGTGTTTACTTCAGGGTAAATAGCATTGGGACGGGTGGCATTTAGTGGGAAAACTAGTATGGGGAGGTAAGAATTAAATGCTCTCTCTGTAAACGAAGCCCACAGTTGCTTTTTCTTAAAAAAAAAAAAAAAAAAAAAAGTGGCTGGTGTTAAGCACACTTAACATTGCATGCGTAACAAAAGATGTTTCATGAAAACAGCTGCAGAGAAAACTAGTCCATGTCTCTCTGGTCCCCTCGCACCTCCTTTCTCCACCTTGAACACTAAATTGGAACATCCCGAATCAAACTGACTGTATTGCTTTGCTGTTGTTTGTTGTGCATAGTGCAGTGCTGATTTTAATAATGATTCTGAGTCTTGTTAAGAAATGCTTAAACTTCAACAGTTAATCAGCTAGGTAACTCTTAACCAAATTATGGCAGCAAAGGAGGAGTAAAGCATGAAAGCTCTTTTTAAATGAACAGCAAGTAAACTATGTGATGAGAAGGAATTTGTCCTGGGAGATATGTAATATTGAATGCCCTATAATATTAAATCATGTATGCTTTCAGGTGAGGGGGTACTTTATTAAGAAGTACTTAAGGTATTCTGTCTCAGAAGCATTTTAGAGCATTGTAAGATAGTGCATGATCATTAACCCATATACTAAAGAAAAACAGGATACAGCTATTCAATTTATACTGAGATCTGATTGTATTAATTCAATTAAATGTATTCAAAGAAAGGTATTAAACCAAAGCAATCTTATTGAAGCTGTCTTCTGGGAGAGCAGGAGTTGGTCAAGTTCACCTCATGTGTTTTTGTATTACTTCTGGCTCTGAGCCCAGACTGGAATTAGACTATTCTTTCCTTGTGCCATCCATGGAGATTCTGAAAGGGCCCTGACCACTTCCCTAACCACAAGCTAGGACCATTCTGGGTTGCTGAACTTAGCAAAGAACAAGAGATCATCTCCAGCCAACTGAAGTTGCTTGCGCCCTATAAGGCTGCACTAAGGAAATCCCATATCTCAGCAGAAATATCTCTCAGTGCTCAGTTATTCTGTTTACCCCCTGGTGCTGACCAAAACTGTGGCTAAATAACGTAATGCCGTATCAGGCTAAGTTACCAACACACAGGCCATTCAGTTACTGATGGAACGTTCCTTATTCTGCCCCCAAGGTGAGCTGGTATTAGTACTTGCTTATTCTCCCATATTATGGTGAGGGGCTGGGATGGATGATTTGTTACATTATTTACCAACTGCACCTAAGCCACATCTGACAAATGCTGAAGGAATAATTTGTCATATAGATCTGGCCACTGGTTCAGGTGCAGCTGCATGAGTAAGGAACAGTTTGATTCTGTAACTCAACCAGTAAGATGAGGGCACTGAAACCACAAATGAATTCATACATGAAATTTTCAAGAGAGTGTGGGGCTCTCAATTCAGAACTTGTTTCTACTAGCTGTCAATACTAGCCTTGAGAAAGTAATGTAAAAACCTGTATTTTTTGAGAAATCTGTGATTACCGTAGCTTTTAATTAATGGTGCTGGAAGGAAGTTAGTGTTGAATGCTTTTGAGTTTCTTGGTATTGTGGTATTGGTTTCTATAGAATGGGTCCCACATTGAGAAAATCACATTGAGAAAAGTACGAGTTTGGAGGCTGATGGGAATCCTGATAAGATTGCACCCTTAATACTGTCCAAATTTTGTTCTACAGTAGGAACAAATTATATCTAGTTCTGTCTGATGAAGTATTCTTTAGACCCTTTGGATATAATAAGAGGAAAAAGTATCCTCTGATGTGTATGTTAAACTGTACCCAAGAATTAGCAGTGCAAAGAAATACAGCTCAAATACCACTGTGCAATATTGCCATGTCATTTCTTCTGAACATTTTAGGACTCTTGTTTTTTTCTTCCAGAGAACGATAATAAAATATATACATTTGCTGACATCAAATGGTTTTCCTGTCATTTCATTTTTTCTAATTAGTAAAGGATTGCAGAGTATTGTATATTTTTAATTTAAAAATATAGGGCCTGTTCACATGTAATGGCAGCATACAGCAGCAAATCATAGTTTAATTAACCCATGAGATGCAGGGATGCAAACTGCTTCCAGTTTCTGTAAACAACCTACGATTGCCTCATTCGTAGGTTGTTAGTGTAATGTCTGAACCTGGACACTTTGGATTACTTGTGGGTTAAACTACCCACCGTTAACCTACGAACAAACCATGGGTTAACTTTGAGTTGTTTAACCCATGAACAACCCAAAGTATCCAGCTTCAGGGATCATGCTAACAACCTATGAACAGGCCAATCGTAGGCTGCTATTTGAAAGTAGAAGTGATGGTAGGAGGTAGCATGCCTGCTCTCTCATACACGACAACCCAGGGATTATTTAAACCATGGGTTGTTGTTATGTACAAACCAGGTCATAGTGTTGCCTTTTCCAATAGACTTTTGTCCTAGATTAAAAGTACTATTACATCTGCATATATTAACTGTATAAAAGGTTAGGGCTACAATCCTATATACGCTTACCTGGGAGTATATCCCACTGAACTCTATGGGATTTACTTCCCAGTAGAAATGCACAGGATACCACTGTAAATCTCCTATTGCGTTGTGATGCAATCCTTACAGAGCTCACATATAAAGATAATGGAAAACAACAAGTTTTGACAAACTAATCTTATGAAAGAGGAACTTGTATGTACATACTTTAGATCTGACTGTATCAGAGGCAATCTGTCTGGAATTACCAGATCCTGGGTCAGAGTATGGGAGGCTATGGCCTTTGTCAGAGCTTCCCAAGGGCATCCAGCTGGCAACATACATATTGGTGGCCTAGATGTTCCTGTGGTCTGATTCAACAAGCCAGTTCTTATGATATCCAAAGAGAACATTCTGTGCTAATAAAAAAAGTTTTATTCAATAATGCCACAATGGTCTATATTAACATTCTTCTGACAGAATAATTATATATCTCCAGTAACTCAGTAGAATGGCTATCAAACTAATTTAAAATAATATTATGGTAGAACAAACATTTCCTACTTTTAAAATAAACCTCTTGGCACAGCTTTTTAAAAAAACAAACAAAAACAAGTGATGATGTTATATGGAAGAGCAGCCTCTGGGATGATCACTGAGCCATGTTATTTCAAGATGATAATTCTCCATAGCTAATTCTGTTTTAATCAATATGTTCCTCCTGTCTGGTTTGTATTGTTTTGTTACTGGGGAGCAATAGTTGCCAATGCCTCAAGAAATGTAACGGTACCAGAGGTATGGAACTGTTGCGTTTTTAATTATCTTTAAAATTCAGAACCAACAGAAAAATAGACATGGCATAGAACATGCAGTAGTAATTTGGTAACCTGGATAAGAAGAAAGATAGCTCATCCATATAATGATAAATCTAGGGAAATTAATCTAGCAGCAATAATAAATAAAATTCATTAACTTCTTTGTCACCTTTCAACAGAAGAAAAAATCCATATTCAAGGTGACTCATAATAAGAAATATTTTAAAACTACAAGCAAAACAAGCAATTTTGAAATAAGAGTGTGGTGATAAGAAATAAGAGTGTAGTGCCTGCCTGCTCTAGGGAAATGAGTATCTAGAAGTGAATAAAATACGGAGAAACAAAAGCAAGAGTGGAAAAACAAGTGTGTAAAGTGAAAGCAATATTTCTACTGGGTTAGCAGTGAAAATGAGCCTTGGCAGGATAAGACAGGGACACTGGCTTAGCACCTGAAGAGTTTCTATATGCAGTAGGAAAGAGCAGCATAGTTGGGGGGCAATGTGTACACAGCGTAGAACACAAATAACAACTCAGTTGGGATGAAAGACATAAGAAATCCAAAGAGTGTGGTGTGAGTAATTTTTTCTCAGCAGTAATATGCTTGATCATGAAAACTGTTGAGCTTTCTGGTTTTTGTCAAGAGGGCAATAATGCATGTAAACAGTGGCGATTAAATCACATGCTTAAAGTATAAGCATGCTGAAGGGAGACAGTGTTTAGCAGAACATGGCTTACAGGCAAGAGCATTGACGCAGTCATGGTAACTGACTATTTTCCTCCCTCTTTATTCAGGGCCAAAAAATAAACATGATGTGGGAGATCCAGCGTCATAAGTTTAAATCAGCTGCTGGGGACTCTGAATTTAATTGAAGCAGTATGTGTGTGTGTGTGTTTATGTGTATTTGTGTGAATCCTTTCACTGTGCCATTTTCCTGATCTAACTCTGTGCACACACATACACATACACACGCACTCAAAAGGTGTTTTTGCCCTGCTTGATATGAAGTAGTGCATGATGGAAGAATACACTCAACAGCTTACAGCACAAAATAAATAACAACTACTTGCTAGGTGTACATATGATCTAATTCCCAAAGTAATAGGTGCACAATTACCTTAATTTTCTCTTTGTACATTCCATTTTATTTTCAATTCTTGACACAACTAATATGTTCAGGAAATCAGCTGCAAGTGTAATCCATGTTGAGTAATAACACATTTCAGCCAAGAAATGCATTCAGTAAGGACTATTCTTGTAGGGTGCTATGATGTTCTAAGTTTTTGATCAAATTATTTTCCAAAAAATATATTCATTAAGATGATTTTTTTTCTATATTGCAAATGGAAGTTGATTTATCATGCCCATAAAGCTTTACTTTCCTGCCTCTTCGGCTTTATCCTGTTATGTAGCCACCTTGAGATCTAACTTGAGAGGGCAGGGCACAAACAAACTTCAGTGGACAAAACAAGTTATGCAGGTTAAGAAGAGTGGTGTTGTTAGCAGCTATTGTTGTTTGACCCCTTCATGGATCACTGCCTTGTTGTGGCGAAGGGGCTTGCGTAACTCAGTGAAGCCATAAGCTATGCCATGCAGGGCCACCCAAGACGGACAGGTCATGGTGGAGAGTTCTGACAAAATGTGGTCCACTGGAGAAGGAAATGGCAACCCACTCCAGTATTCTGGCCAAGAAAACCCCATGGAACCTATCACAAGGCTAAAAGATATGACACCGGAAGATGAGCCCCTGAGGTCGGAAGGTGTCCAATATACTACTGGGAAGAGCAGAGGGAATTTCCAAGTAGCGCCAGAAAGAGTGAAGCGGCTGGGCCAAAGCCAAAAGGACACTCAGCTGTGGATGTGTCTGGTGGTGAAAAGAAAGTCCGATGCTGTAAAGAACAATATTGTTTAGGAACCCGGAATGTCAGATCAGTGAATCAAGGTAAGCTGGAGGTGGTCAAACATGAGATGGCAAGACTGAACATCGACATCTTGGGAATCAGCGAACTCAAATGGACAAGCATGGGCAAATTTAATTCAGGTGACCATTATATCTACTACTGTGGGCAAGAATCCCATAGAAGAAATGGAGTAGCACTCATAGTCAACAAAAGGGTGGGAAAAGCAGTACTGGGGCACAATCTCAAAAACAATAGAATGATCTCAGTACGAGTCCAAGGCAAACCATTCAACATCACAGTAATTCAAGTCTATGCCCCAAACACTGAGGCCGAAGAAGCTGAGGTTGATTGGTTCTATGAAGACCTCCAACACCTTCTAGAACTAACACCAAAAAAAGATGTCCTCTTCATCATAGGGGATCGGAATGCTAAAGTAGGAAGTCAAGAAATCACCGGGATAACAGGCAAGCATGGCCTTGGTGTACAAAATGAAGCAGGACAAAGGCTAATAGAGTTTTGCCAAGAGAACACGCTGATCATAGCAAACACTCTTTTCCAACAGCACAAGAGGCGACTCTACACATGGACATCACCAGATGGTCAATATGGAAATCAGATGGATTATGTCCTTTGCAGCCAAAGATGGAGAAGCTCCATACAGTCAGTAAAAACAAGACCTGGAGCTGACTGTGGCTCAGATCATGAGCTGCTTCTTGCAAAATTTCGGCTGAAATTGAAGAACGTAGGGAAAACCACTAAACCATTCAGGTATGACCTCAATCATATCCCTGATGAATATACAGTGGAGGTGAGGAATAGATTTAAGGGATTAGACCTGATAGACAGAGTGCCTGAGGAACTATGGATGGAGGTCCGTAACATTGTTCAGGAGGCAGCAACGAAATCCATCCCCAAGAAAAAGAAATGCAAGAAAGCAAAGTGGCTGTCTGATGAGGCTTTACAAGTAGCTCACGAAAGAAGGGAAGCGAAAAGCAAGGGAGAAAGGGGAAGATATATCCAACTGAATGCAGAGTTCCAGAGAATAGCAAGGAGAGACAAGAAGACGTTCTTAAACGAGCAATGCAAAGAAATCAAGGAAAACAATAGAATGGGAAAGACTAGAGATCTCTTCAAGAAAATCAGAGATCTCAAGGGAACGTTTTGTGCAAAGACGGGCATGATAAAGGACAAAGAAGGCAGGGACCTAACAGAAGCAGATGAGATTAAGAAGAGGTGGAAAGAATACACAGAAGAACTATACAGGAAAGAGCTGAATGTCCCTGATAGCCATGATAGGGTGGTCACTGAACTTGAGCCGGATATCCTCGAGAGTGAAGTCAAGTGGGCCTTAGGAAGCATGACTAACAACAAAGCTAGCGGAGATGACAGTATTCCAGCTGAGCTATTTAAAACCCTAAAAGATGATGCTGTTAAAATGCTGCCCTCAATATGCCAACAAATTTGGAACACTCAACAGTGGCCACAAGACTGGAAAAGGTCAGTTTACATTCCAATTCCAAAGAAGGGCAATGCCAAAGAGTGTTCAAACTACCGTACAATTACGCTCATTTCACTAGGGATGTCGGAGAATTTCTCCACGAATCTCCGGGAGGCTGAATGCCAACGCATTCAGCCCCCCGAAATTGGTGGAGAAATGGTCCGCCCCCCCCCCCCGGATGGGACTTACCTTCGGCGAATGTCCCTGGCGGCGGCGGCTCCCGGCGGCGGTTCGGCGGCAGCGGCGGCCGGTCTTCCAACCGGCTGCCGCCGCCACCATTTCCAAGTAAAACAACAACAACAACAACAAACGTGATAGGCTACGTAAAGATTTACGTAGCCTATCGCAGCTAGATTTTCAAAAAACACTGTGATAGGCTATGTAAATCTTTATGTAGCCTATCATGGCTGACTTTGGGGGAGGGAAAGCGCATACGCAAATGGCGGTGCCCATGGGTGCCGCCATTTGTGTTCCTTATTTTGGCACGGTTAGTCTACTTAAATATTTACATAGACTATGGCGAAAATAAGGGCAACGCAAATAGCTTTGCCCTTATTTTCGCTGTAGTCTACGTAAATATTTACATAGACTACCGTGCCCAAATAAGGAACGCAAATGGTGGCGCCCATTGGCGCCGCCATTTGCGTACGTGCTTTTTTTTTTTTTTCAAAGTCAGCCGTGATAGGCTACGTAAAGATTTACGTAGCCTATCACGGCTGACTGCAGGCCAGGGACGCAAACGGCAGTGGCTACGGCCACCACCATTTGCGTCCCGGCAGGAGAAGAACTTTCGCGGCCGGAGAGGCAGGGTGCTCCCCCCCAGCCAGAATTTTGGCGGGGAGGGATGGGGCGCCTCCCCCCAGCCAGAATTTCGGCGGGGAGGGATGGGATCAGGTAAGTGACTTTCGTCCATCCCTACATTTCACATGCCAGCAAGGTTATGCTAAAAATCCTACAAGCTAGGCTTCTGCTTGGTTCACAGCAGCATGTGAACCAAGAACTACCGGAAGTAAAAGCTGGGTTTCGAAGAGGCAGAGGAACTAGAGATCAAATCGCCAACATTCGCTGGATCATGGAGAAAGCAAGAGAATTCCAGAAAAACATCTATTTCTGCTTCATTGACTACGCTAAAGCCTTTGATTGTGTGGATCACAACAAACTCTGGCAAATTCTTAAAGTGATGGGAGTACCAGACCACCTTACCTGTCTCCTGAGAAACCTGTACGAGGGACAAGAAGCAACAGTTAGAACCAGACATGGAACAACCGAGTGGTTCAAAATTGGGAAAGGAGTACGACAAGGTTGTATATTGTCGCCTTGCTTATTTAATTTATATGCGGAGTACATCATGAGAAACACCGGGCTGGATGAATCAGAGGTCGGAATTAAGATTGCTGGGAGAATTATCAACAACCTCAGATATGCAGACAATACCACCCTAATGACAGAAAGCAAAGAGGATCTAAAGAGCCTCTTGTTGAGGGTGAAAGTGGAGAGTGCAAAAGCTGGTTTGAAAGTCAACATTAACAAAACGAAGATCATGGCATCTGGCCCCATCACTTCCTGGCATATAGTAGGGGAAGAAATGGAAGCAGTGACAGATTTTATTTTCTTGGGCTCCAAGATCTCCGCAGACGATGACTGCAGCCATGAAATTAAAAGACGCTTGCTCCTTGGGAGGAAAGCTATGGCAAACCTAGACAGCATAGTAAGAAGCAGAGACATCACCTTGCCGACAAAGATTCGTATAATCAGAGCTATGGTTTTCCCACTAGCAACGTATGACTGTGAGCGCTGGACTATAAGGAAGGCTGAGCGCCCAAGAATTGATGCCTTCGAACTGTGGTGCTGGAGAAGACTCTTACGAGTGCCCTGGACTGCAAGGAGGTCAAATCAGTCAATCCTAAAGGAAATCAACCCTGACTGCTCATTGGAAGGACAGATGCCGAAGCTCAAATATTTTGGCCACCTAATGCGAAGAGAAAACTCCCTGGAAAAGACCCTGATGCTGGAAAAGATGAAAGGCAAAAGGAGAAGGGGATGGCAGAGGATGAGATGGCTAGATAGCATCACCAATGCAATGAATATGAATTTGAGCACACTCTGGGAGAGTGTGGACGACAGGAAGGCCTGGCGTGCTATGGTCCATTGGGTCACGAAGAGTCAGACATGACTTAATGACTGAACAACAACAACAAATTGTTGTCTGATCATCTTCAGGTCTGTTCTGTCAGCATCAGAACTGCAGGATCTAGTTAGCATAAACATTATTGGAGAAATGCTTATATAAATTAGTTATCAAAGTAATAATAGTGGTGCCCACCCTGTGTAAATGATCATCCCTCTGAGGTTCGCGAGGCCTCAACATTGGCATGTTTTAGGTGTTCATTGAAAATGTATCTGTTTACTTTGGCTTCCCTTCAGCCATGAACTATCTTTGTACCAGCCTCGTATTATTTTGTGTATATGTATGTGTCTGTGTGTAGTTTTTGTTTGTTTTTGTTCTTTTGTAAACCACTTCAGGATTTGCTTCAGGTGAGAAGCAGTATATAAGTATTGCAAATAAATAGATAGGCAGACAGACAGACAGACAAACTTGTGTTGCACACATAAGGTATGGCTTGGATCTTAACTACTATGAGTGGGCTTCTATTTGTGGAGCAAGGTTTTCTTGCCTTCTCCTTCTTGCTGTGCTGTCCCTGTGCCCTCCAGAAAGCTGCTCTTGAGGACTGGAGAACATTGCAGAATAGCATGAGATGTGTGCACTGGGAAAAAATTGGGAAGGCCTTCTGCTCATGCAAGGGCACCTTTGAACCGAAGTCTTTGCTTTCAACCTCTGCTTGTTTTTATTGGCTATTTGTGTTGTGTATTGGCTTTAATGATACATATCAAGTTTGGTTTAGTTAGCAGTACTTATTTACAGTGAATGAATTCCATGTGTGGGACCAGTGCATAACAATTGGTTGCCCCTTTCACAGCCACACAGGGGCTTCTTGTGGACGCACATTCCAGCCAGGATTACATGGAGGTGCTGCACATGTGAATCTGCAGCTCCACTTGTACAGTGCTGTGTGTGATCATAGCAGGTCTTTGTGAAGTGTAGAAGTTGCCATCTTTGTGAACTAGCCTATAGTCTTAGCAGTCTTTGTTCTGATGGGATTATATTAATTATTCTATTCTTTGCATTGGCCCATGACTGATCATAACTTTTTATTGGCTTTACCTCAAAATTTTGCAATCCAGGATTGTTATACTTAATCACACAATTTTTAGCTCTGAATGTGCTGGACTGCAACTCCCATCATCCTGAGCCAGGGCTGGGCAAAGACATTTGGCCACCTGAGGCAAAGGACTTCCAGTTCCACATACAGAAGGCAACAGGACTAACAGGCAGTTGAATCTTACTTGAAGACTGGTGACAGGACAGCATCCTCCACTGTACCTGAGGACAGCAAACTAGTTTAGGAGCCTTAGGGCAGGCTGTGTGGCACACATAGCTCTATCCTCCAGAACCTTGACACTACTCTGCATCCCCTTCCGGAGCATTCACTGCCTGAGACAGCTGCCTCACTCTGCCACATGGTAGGGCTGGCCCTGTCCTCAACCAGTAATGGCCATGCTGGCTGGGGATGTTGGGAGTTGTAGTCCAACACATCTAAAAGTCACCAGTTTGGGAAAATGGATCCACACTGATAAGAGTTCAAAACAGAAAACAATATGGAGTTATCTCAGTTATAAATACAACTGTCTCTGTCTTTGTAAAACATTTAAGTCTTTAGTACTGTACAAAGCACTTTCAAGGAAAAAAATGTAAATGGAAGTTTGAGAATAGATAAAAGTTACTAGGGGCTGCTTTTAATTATACCAGTTTTAAGTGAAATGCTATTTTATTTCAGTTGACAAGAATTTATTTGAGCTATTGCTATTGAACAATTGGTTAATAAGAGGGTTCATACTTGAAATTAAAGTAGTAGAATTGCTATTACCATTTAAATCAAGGTTCTCTTTGTACTTGTATTAAAAGCTCTTGCTTCAGGGTTATTATTACGTACTTAGATTCCCCCTGTGGCTATGCTGGTTTTCTTACACATTTATATCTGTCTAATCTCCAGTGCCTGCATGCTACAATGTAAAATCAATGGAGTTTTAGAATGGAAATCCTCACCTGAAGGTCAAAGTCCTCATTGTGACATCACATATGATAAATGTGGAGCTGACTAATGTCATGGGGTGAGGAGTTTAGGAGGCTTCAGGTAGAGCAATAAGCAGCAGGAGCAAATGAACACTTACAAAATAATGATTATGTTTTTATGTAAATGTGCTAAGGGATACAGGACAAAAGCTCCAGGATATCTATAATACCTGAACAAAATAGAAGGTAAAAATTCCTGAGTTATATACATTGTCTACTACACTGGTATCCTGCTTGTGAAAGAGGCCACTGCTGAATGCTTGGAAGGACATAGCATTCTACTGATAATGATGCCGATTTGTTCCCTACCTTAATTCTTCACACCCAGTTGACAACCACTTCCTACCTGAAACCAAAAAGGCAGTTTTCAAGATAATAATAAAATCAATTCATATATTATGGTGTGGTAGCTGCTAAACACTACACACACACACACACTGTATTGTAGCTGGCTCCACATCACAGTGCGTTAAGGGGCATATAAATTTCATCTGACTGACTGGGTTGGATGACACCCCACAGCTCGTTGTGGGTTATTTAACCCACAGCAAGCTACAGTACCTGTAGGTGCCAACTCACATATGCAGTAGCCTGCTTGGGGGCTGTTGGTTCATGCAAACCTGTGTAGGTTATGTGAGATTTAAACAATCGTCACATAATCCTAAAACAGACCATAAGTTACGCAAGGGTTGCTTAGCCCTCGCGTAACCCTTGCTTGCCAGGTTCGCACGACATGCAACCCGAGTGAGGACTGCATATTCACAATGATGGCCGCATGTGCCCCACACATGCCACAGCCTCACCATGTGTTAAATAACCCACCGTGGACTGTCGTGTCATGGGAACAGTCCTAATCACACAGTTAGTTCTCATGGAAGCACTGTATGTTTATTGACTTATAGGTGAGACGTAATCATGTGATTGGCCCTTGCAAATGTTATTTGTAAAGTGTGATGGAAGAACTTCTTTAGTGGCTAATCAGGTACTCAAATAGGTCTCATTATAATCCCTTAAACATACATCTGTTTAAGAAATGTATAAAAAATATAAGTAGAATAGGAAATGGGATATTTGCCTCTACTGTACATATCAGAAGAGCACCCTGTACATACTTTTACCACCAGTAACAGATTTTGAACATTTCTGTCCTGTGGACTTTTTGAAGATGAACATGTTCTTGTTAAAACCTTCTCAGCCCAATCTTAAGTCTATTAGTTCAAAAAAAGATTTCAATAGTATTGCCACCTAACGGCTTGGATATTTTCCAAAATATGCCAAGAATTTCTTGATTGTGCATTTGGGGTGTTTTTATGTCTCCAACCAATGTAAAAAAAAGTCCTATGTGTTGTTGTTTTTAAAGAAAACTGGTCTAGGGGAACCAGGCTTAAGTGTTCTGGAGATAAAATTCCCTTCATTGTTAGGTTGGCACATATGATCCCCACATAGGTAGGTTGGCACATTCACCAGAGACTGGTTGGGGTGAGAAAAATCCTCCAGTTCTTACTAAATAATAATAATAATAATAATAATAATAATAATGGTTTACCTAAAGTTTTAAATTTAGAGTTTATGATCTCTTCCAGGATTTTGAATTTAAAACATAGTTTTTATTTTTTCAAATTGTAAATAAAAATAATAGCTTTTAAAGGAACAGATATTGTGTTGGTTTATTGTATTTATTTGATTTGTTCCCCACTTTTCTACAAAAAAATCAACGTTTGAGGTGGCTTATTATATATGCAGCAGGGAGGGATATATGTGTACTGAAAGGAAGAATCCCACCTGCTGTGAAAGTGTGTTTTCTGGCTTGAGTATTGTGAAACACTTCTTCTGACACCACAGAAACATATTTATTAGTGGGACATTTTACTACCCAAGGATACATTGGAAAATGGCTTGGAGTAGTAAGATGCTCCAGAAATATGTTTGAGCAAATTTTTATGAGTTAATCACACCATCATGGGGTTACTAGAGGATAATGCTGTATTAACCTCTTCAGCGGCAGTAAGAGCTGTTGGTTCCAAAGGGTGTGCCATGACAATGGTGGAATTGTGTAGTGAGAAGGCAAACTGTGTATTTGTGTTTATGACTGCACACTCTTTGTGGGATGTGTCTGTGAAAGAAGCCCCCAGGTCAGAAGATGTCACTCCTTATGATAGTAGAGCTGCCATAATTGTACCTGCCAAATGCTTGAAGCAGTGCAGGAAGGTCCTCCTGCAACATTGAAATGTTTCTTTTGCCATATGTGGACTAATGATACATTCTTCCCTTGCCAATTATGCCACAGTTCCAGGCGAGTCCTGGAAGTGTTACCATTGCCCAAACATCACAGTCCTCCCCATAAAATCTGACTTTCTGAACTCAGGAAAAGGCAGGTCATTAGTAGGCAACATAACTCTCCCATAGGGATTCTCCCACAGTTCTCAAGGTGACACATGTATGAAGGGTTGCTCTTTAGAGAAAACTGGGTCCCCTCACTCCTACATTGCTATTACAGGGTGGTAACCCTTTTCTCTTGCCCTGGCTTGTCTCAGCTCATTCTGACAGCCATGCAAATTGCGCGCACACACATACACTATGGATGGGTGAGAAGGCAGTATGCCTATGTTCACCAGTTGCTTGGGAACATGAGCAGCATAGTAGTATTGCACTGATGTCCTGCTTGTGGGCTTTCAATGGGCAGCTGGTTGGCCACTGTGTGAACAGAATGCTAGACTAGATGGACCTTTGGTCTGATCCAGCATGGCTCTTATGTTCTTATGCCCTTAAATGCATGAGTTTTGCATTTTAATGTGAACTTACCAAATTCATACTTCCTAAACCTAGACATGACCTAGAATGCGGTTTACCATAGAAATTTATATATTTCCAAAGTTTGTGGTGCAGTTTGCAAAAAAAATCAAAATAAAAAATCATACATTTAAAAAATGTACACAAAAGTGCATTTTGTGTGCATTAAAAAATTAACACTTTAAAAATAAGTGTTAAAATGCATACATTTCAAATACAACCCACACAAAACCATCTGTATTAACTGGAAAAATAGTTTTTAAAAAGCGTACAGTTGCAGAAGTACATACAAAATGCATATATCTTAAAAATGCATACAAAAATGCACACACAAAAATCCATACAAAATTTCATGTAGACAAAAAAGTATCAATATTTGGTACAGAGATTTTGGAATAAGATGAATAAACTTGTAAGTGAAAAAAAGGAATCCAAAATTGAGCTTGACAGATTCACCCATCCCTCACACAAACACACACACATTGTATAGTACATTTTATTTTGAAATTTCTATCTGTGTTTGTGTAAAAGAAATAAGAATGAAGTGTGTGTCCTGTGCAACTTGGTTCAAGGCACCCAGAGGTACTGAAACCAACAAGGCACATAGAAGAAATGAGGGTCAACACAAGCCCCACATCAGGGGATGTCTGGTCAGGACAAATGAGGTCAAGTCCCATAGCATCAGGTCATGTCAGGTGGAGTCATGTCCTGTGACATCATCAGGTCAGGTCAAGTCAGGGTTTGGTGTGGTGAATGGCAAGGCAAGGTTAGACCAGGCAGGGTCTTTCAGGACCTTGGACAGCTCCAAGTTAGCTGAAGCTCAGCCGAGGTGAGTTGTTGACTTAGCAATGGTCCGAGACTTTCTGAATCCTTATAAAGGTCACCAGCTCCAGACCAGCTGTTAGCTCCACCCCCTCAGAGAAGCAGTTTCTTTCTTAAAGGCTACTGGAGGTAGTATATACTGGAGGTATATGTGATCTTCCTGATATTCTTTTAAATAACTTTTTCAATATGTTTTCCCCTAAAAATGTATTTCTTGGTAAAACATATCCAGTTCCAGTTCTTCACACCGGCCCTGGCATAGCAGGAGTTGGGTTAATGGAGGGAGTCAAGGCTGGGCAATATGACATTATGCCTCAGGTATAAAAATTCGGGTGAATACTGACATAGGGGGATTTGGTTGAAAACAAGCTTTTCTTTATAGAGTGCTTCCCAGACATTAATTACCCTTTCCTATTTAATTTACGCTCATAATGTGTTATAATTTTCAGTTAATATCATTGGATTTCAGGATCCACATGTGTCATTTAATCCAGCTTCTAGACCTGTCCAAAGGCAGGATTTTTAATTAATTAAGTTGATACCTTGTTCTTCCAACTAAAATGGCATTCAAACCAGATAACATTAATAAAAGAGAGAAGAAAAACAAAATCTTAATTAAACCACAACATAAAAACAAACACATTAAAATACAACAATAAAAGAAAGACAGCATCCAACCATTAAAAATAAAATAAAATTCAGCAACAGACCAGTTTACATGCCAAGGCTTTTCTGAATTAAAAATGTCTTTGGCTGGTGACAGAAGGATAACAGAGAGGGAGCCATCCTAGCCTTCTTTGGCAAGGAGTTCCAGAGTCTGGAAGCTGCCACTGAGAAGGCCTCCTCTCATATCTCCACATAACCCCTAAAGCATTTCTGGCAGGTGTAAGTCCAGCCTTTCCTTGAAAACTTCAAGAAGAGGTTCTGCATCCTAGGCAAGCATTTTAGGTATTGAATTCCTTCATGAGCTATATCACTTCATGGAAACCATCTTTACTATAAGATCAACAGAGTTAAATATAACATCCTGTATTATGTCTGATGCTTCATGTCTTCAGTAGTGAACAGTTGCTCATGTTTTCTCAACATAAGAACATAAGAAGAGCCCTGCTGAATCAGACCAAGGGTCCATCTAGTCCAGCATTCTGTTCACACAGTGGCCAACCAGCTGCCTCTGGGAAACCCAAGTAGGACATGAGTGCAACAGCACTGTCCCGCCCATATTCCCCAGCAACTGGCGTTTGTAAGCATACTGCCTCCAATACTGGAGGGAGCATATGCTGGAGGTATATGTCATCTTCCAGATAATATTCTTTTAAATAACTCTTTCAATATGCTTTTCCCTAAAAATGTATTTCTTGGTAAAACATATCCAGTTCCAGTTCCTCACACTGACTTCTCTCTTCATAGGTTTCCTCTAAATACTTTCCAGTTTGTCAACATCCTTTTTGAATACTTGAGTCCAGAATGGAATTTATTTCAAACGACTGAGTGAAGGGATCATTTCCATGGATATATTTTCTTGTTTTCCTAGTAGCTGCCCAGGCTTTTAACTGAATATAGTGGATTCCAAGCCACTAAAGACAGGCTGGGAGTAGGAGACATCCTAGAAACTGCCAACAATGAGAGCTTTAAGAACACAACAATATAATTTAAGGAGGTGACAAGTTTGTCACCCCTAGGCCTTGCTTTACAGGCTACAATCATGTGTACTGTAAAAAAAAATGGAATTTTTCACTTTGTATCAAATTGTTATTCACAAACATGTCAAACTACAATACTTTGCCTTTTTACTCAGAAGTAATTCCCACTGTGGCTTACTCTCTAATTATCTAACAGTGTTACTCTCTAATTATCTAACAGGATGATCTCTTTTAATTCTAAAATGAGACCCGACAAATGAGAAGCAATCACTCACAATACATTTTTAAACAGACCACAAAGGATATCAAACTTTCTATAAACAGTGACATTAGAGCCCATATTATCTGACTGGCTTCATGCTGCTGAGACCTCAAACTGTGAGGAAGCTGAACTGCCTGAGGAGCCCTTATGGTGCAACACTCCCAAAATGATCTGAGCCATTTTAACCAGCAGCAGAATTGCTCATTCTTTGGCTGGTTCCAAGAGTATTTAGGGACAGTTTATTTAAAAAGTGGCTTAGATTAGGAGTATTCTTGTTACTTTCAAAATCTGGTCAGTGATCTGCTAAGTCTGTCCAGACTTTCAACAACTCTTTCTTTGGTCTTGGGCCTTATCCTCAGAAACAACAGACAATTGGTATAACTGTTCCAAAAGTGGTTCAACTGAAGTGTACCACTTTAGAGTGCAGGTGGCTCACATGACTGAATGTTCAAAAAAATCACTACCCACAAAGAACTATCCTTAAGGAAAGAGACTAGGCTAGAATCCTTTTCCCTGATATTTAGTTTTCTAGGTGCAAGGGATCTTTTTGTTTGGAGGAGCATGAAATCATGTAAGCCTTCCTTCCCCTGATGTCTCAAGTGGTAGAAGTCCAGAAACAAGTGAACCAACTCACCTGCTATTTGAGATGTTTTCTAGCAATAGCTGAAGCTCTCTGATTGGTTCATAACAATTAAAACCATAAAATACAGCACAGTGAAACAGAATATAGAAGTTTAAAACTGCAGTATAAAACCAAAATAAAAACCAGCAGCAGTATAAAGATTTAATATGCAGTAACAGATTTAAAAACAACAGAAACTGAAAGACTAAAATATCTGGGAAGATAAGATGTTCTCCTGGCACCAAAAAGATTGCAACGTAGATGCCAGGTGAGCCTCTCTGTGGAGGTCATTCCACAACCAGGGAGCTGTCCTCATGGGGCATTTGCTGTGAATTGGGAGCATTTTGAAGTCATTCACAGGAGATGATGTGCAGCCAATCTGCAGCCACCCCAGAGATTTCTGTTGAAAAAGCCAGATTTTCTGAGACTACTTTTACTCCATTTTATTTCTTTAATTTGGGTTTCCATGCTTCTGGTACTGTGTGTCCCAATCCTCTGCATTTACTGCAGCATAATAGTCCTGCCCGGGGGTGTGCTTTTGACTTGGCCATGACCTCACTGAGCCTTTCCAGCCTTCAGAATCACCCTGCAGTCCCATTTCTCCAGTAATTAGCCTCCATGATGATGCACTTCTCTGATGTTTGCATTACTTCACTTCTCCGTTGTTGTGTTAAATTGTATCTCTGCTATTGTATAAAGTCACTTCTTTGATGTTATGTAAAGTCGCTTCTCTGATCTGGTGAGGTCTCAGGAGCCTGGCATTGCAAGCAGGGAGAAAGTGCCCAGAGAAGGAGAAAGTGGGTGGTGGTGGAAGCAGTAACTCTGTGACAGTTGGCTGCAATGGGGTGAAATGGAGGGGTGCTCTCAGGGGGAGCCTTCAGATGCTACACTGGAGAATCAGGGATTTGGGCTTCTTTACTGAAAAGTGTGCACATTGGCAAAAGGGGGGAGCAATAACTCCACAACAGTTTGCTGGAATGGGGCAAAATTGGGATGGAGATGCTCTCATAAGGAGCCTTCAGATACTGCACTAGAGAATCGGGGATTTGGGCTTCTTCAGGAAAACCTGCGCACATGAGGAAATATGGGGTAGGAGCAATAACTCCGTGGCAGTTTGCTGGAATGGGGTAAAATTGGGGTGGTGGGATGCTCTCATAGGGAGCCTTCAGATGCTGAGCTTGAGAACCAGGGATTTTGGCTTCTCAAAGCAAAAATGTGCACATTGGGGAACAAGGGAGAGAAGAATAATTCTGTGACAGTTTGCTGAAATGGGGTAAAATTGCGGGGGGGGGGATGCTCCCATATGGAGCCTCCAGATGGAGAATCAGGCATTTGTGCTTCTTCAGGGAAATCTGCACACATAGGGGAAAATTAGTTGCTTTCCAGTCATAATGATGGAATAGCAGGGAAGAGCCCCTGGACATGGGCAGGGAAATAAGCCTCTCTCATTGGTTGAGCAGCCCCTGCCAGTTTGATGATGTTCAGTTCTACTCCCCTTGGAAGTATGTTCCTTTCAAGCACTGTGTGGCCCCTGAAAACCAGATTTTAAAGGTACAGTACTCTTGGCTTTTCTTGCTTCATGTGTCCCTGATAGACCAAAGCCGATTCCATGAAAATCTGGATAATACTCCATTGTGCTTCTCATTCCATTGCCGTGAAGATACCCTCCCCCCAAGGTGCTACAATGGAAAATGCCCTCTACTTAGTAGCCATCTGCTTCACTTCATTTGGTGAGGGCACCCAGAAAAGGGCCTCTGAAGATAATCTTAGAGTCCACGCAGGTATATGGGAGGAGAGGATACTTCAGGTAACCTGGCCCCGAGCCATTTAGGGCTTTGAAAGTAAATACCAGCCCTTTGAATTGGGTCTGGAAATGGACTGGCAGCCAGTGTAGATGGAAAAGTACTGGTGTAATATGATCACATTGGCCAGTCCCTGTTAACAATCACACTGTCCTATTTTGTACCAGCTGAAGTTTCCACTTCCAGACCGTTTTCAGAAGCAGCCCCATCTGTAATGCACTGCAGTAATCCAGGTGAGATGTTACCAGAACATGAATAACTGTAGCTAGGCTATCTCTGT
Organism: Heloderma suspectum; assembly: GCF_057233095.1. Taxonomy (NCBI): domain Eukaryota; kingdom Metazoa; phylum Chordata; class Lepidosauria; order Squamata; family Helodermatidae; genus Heloderma; species Heloderma suspectum. The sequence continues at coordinate 293,453,656 of NC_139459.1, read as the reverse complement.
CCAAATAAGGTTAGTATTTCAGCCTAAGTTGATAAAAGGTGCTCTGTGCTACCATGTCCACCTGTGACAATGCTGGATCCAAGAGTAACCCCAAACTACAAAGCTGATTCTATAGTGCAACCATCTCCAGAACAGGTTGAACATCACTTAGCCAGGCAGTCAAACCACCTGCTAACAGTACCTGTGTCTTGTCTGGATTGAGTCTCAGTTTATTGGCTCTCATCCAGTCCATTACTGTGCCCAGTATGGGCTGATTGAGAACAGCCACTGCCTTACTTGGACTTAATGAAAAGAAGAGAGAGAGAGCTGGGTGTCATCCGCATATTGATGACATGTCAGCCCACACCTCCGGATAACCTCCCCCAGCGGCTTCATGTGGATGAACAGCATGGGGTATAGAATAGAGCCCTGTGGAACCCACAGCATAGGTGCCAAGGCACAGAGCAATGATCTTCCAGCACTAACTGGCCATCCAAATAGGAGTAGAACCACTGCAATGCCATGCCTCCAACTCCCAACTCAGACAGCGTATCCAGAAGGATACAATGGATGATGGTATTGAAAGCCACCGAGAGGTCCAAGAAAATCAACAGGGTTGCACTCCCACTGTCCCGCTCTTGGCAAATGTCATCCCACAGGGTGATCAAGGCAATTTCCATTCTAAAACCAGGCCTGAAGCCCAATTGAAATGGATCTAGATAATCAGTTTCATTCAAGAGCACCTGGAGTTGGCTGGCAACCACCTGCTCAAGCACCTTGTCCAGGAAGAATTTGTTGTTAATGTATTCTGGGTCCAAGTTAGGCTTTTCTAGGAATGGCCTAATTACCACCTCCTTTAAAGAAGCCAGTACCGCCCCCTCTCTCAAGGAGGAATTTACAACCTCCTAGACCCAGCTAAACATCTGCTCCCTATTAAATGTAATAAGCCATGAAGGGCAAGGGTCAGGCACAGAGGTGGTTGATCAGATTTGGCCAAGCACTTTGTACACATCCTCAGGCTTCAACAACTGAAACTCATCCAATAAAACTAAACCAGATGGTGCTGTGCTACTAATGGAACTGCATTAACTGTGGTGTCCACATCGCTACAGATTCAAGTGACTTTATCTTTAAATTGTTACGCAAAGTTGTGACAGAGTGCTACCAAGGGTTCCAACATCTCTTTCCTGTGCCCAGATTGCAGCAGGCCATGAACCACTGAGGAAAGCTCTGCTGGATGACACTGAGAACATGCAATGGTAGTGAAAAAGAACTCCCTTTTTGCCACCATCACCACCACAAAGTAGGCTCAATAATGAACTCTAACCTGTGTTCAGTTGGACTTGTGTGTCATGCAAGCCTTAAACAGCCCTCACCTAATGCTAAAACAGACCATGGATTATGTGAGGGTTGTTTAACCGTCATATAACCCATGCTCGCCATGTTCACATGACATGACAACCCCCTCAGCACAAGTCTTCTTCCATCTGCATTCTAGCCGTCTTCCCTCTTCCTTCATTGCTCTCAGCTAGGGATGTCAGAGAATTTCGCCACGGGTCTCGGGGAGGCCGAATGCCAGCGCATTCGGGCCCCCGAAATCGGTGGCGGAACGGTCTACCCCCCGGCCCCCCCGGGACGAGACTTACCTGGGGCGGATCTTCCTGGCGGTGGCGGCCAGTCTTCCAGCCGACTGCCGCCGCCGCCATTTCCAGTTAAAACAAAAACAAAAAAATGTGATAGGCTACGTAAAGATTTACGTAGCCTATCACGGCTAGATTTAAAAAAAACACCGTGATAGGCTACGGAAATCTTTATGTAGCCTATCATGGCTGACTTAAGAAAAAAAACGCGCATACGCAAATGGCGGCGCCCATGGGCGCCGCCATTTGCGTTCCTTATTTTGGCACGTCTTAGTCTTCGTAAACATTCACGTAGACTAAGACGGCGAAAATAAGGGGAACGCAAATAGCGTAGCATCTACGCTATTTGCGTTCCCCTTATTTTCGCCGTCTTAGTCTACGTAAATGTTTACATAGACTAAGATGTGCCAAAATAAGGAACGCAAATGGCGGCGCCAATGGGTGCCGCCATTTGCGTACGCGCATTTTTTTGTGTGTTTTTTTAGGGGTGCACGAAAGTCATTTACCTGGTCTCGCAGCTTGCTTCGCGGTGGGGGGGAGGCGCTTCACTGCTCCCCCCGAAGTTCAGGCCGGGGGGGGGGAGGCTTCCCTCCTCGCCCGGCCGAAATTCAGGCCAGGGGGAGGCTTCCCGCCTCGCCCGGCCGAAATTCAGGCCGGGGAGAAGCGCCCCGTCTCCCCGGCCGCGAACTTCAAAAAAACAAAAAAAACCGCCCCTGTGATAGGCTACGTAATGATTAACGTAGCCTATCACGGCTAGATCTGCAAAGTCAGCCGTGATAGGCTATGTTAATTGTCACGTAGCCTATCACGGGTGACTTTGGGGAAAAAAAAAAAAGTGCTTGCTATTTGCGTTGTCCTTATTTTCGCCGTAGTCTACGTAAATCTTTATGTAGACTACAGGGACCAAATAAGGAACGCGAATGGTGGCTCCCTATGGAGCCATTTTTTTTTTTTTAAGTCACCTGTGATAGGGTACGTGACGATTAACGTAGCCTATCACGGCTGACTTTGCAAATCTAGCCATGATAGGCTACGTTAATCGTTATGTACCCTATCACAGGGGCATTTTTTTTTTTTTTACTTTGCTTGTAATGGCGGCGGCAGCAGCCAGTCGAAAGACCGGCTGCCGCCCCTGCCCCTGACGAAGACCTGCCGAACCGCCGCCGGGACCCGCCGCCGGGAGGGACATTTGTGAAAGGTAAGTCCCATCCCGGGGGGAGCGGGGGGGTGGAGAATTTCTCCCCGAACAACCTTCGGAGGACCAAATGCGTTGGTGCTCGGCCCCCCGAAGTTTCGGGGAGAAATTCTCCCCATCCCTAGTTTTTTTACTCAGCCGTGATAGGCTACGTAAACATTTAGGTAGCCTATCATGGCTGACTGCAGGGATGCAAACGGCGGCAGCTACGGCTGCCGCCATTTGCGTCCCTGCTAGCCAGCGGCTGGATGTTCAGCTGCTGGGGGAGCCAGCTGGAGGCTCCGCAGAATCCCTGCGGAGCACAGCTGGCCGGCCAGGATTCCGGGGGGGGGAGGAACTGAGCGCCTTCCCTCGCACCATCAGCATAATCCCCGAAAGGTAAGTGATTTTCGTACATCCCTTCTCTCAGCACAGGTGTATACCAAGGAGCGGCCTGAGCTCTGCTCAGAGGAAGAGGGGTCTTGGGTGCGATCATGTTAACTGCCAAGTCATCTCTGCATTCCACAGAGACCTGGGTTTCTACATGAGCACCAGCTGTAATCCATTGGAATCCATCAGGCTCCATGGGTGGACCATTTCAATAGGTTCCCCACCCTTGCAGAGGGGGAAAGCTGCAGAGAGTCTATCCCTCCATAGGCAGTGATCCAACCATGACAAATGGATGGATGATAACTCCCCTACTTTCAGATCACCATCCTCCTGCCCAGTCTAGAAAACCAAATCAAACACGTGTTAGGCTGGTGACATGTTGAGACAGCCCCATGGTTGTAGAATCATAGAATCATAGAATAGTAGGGTTGGAAAGGGCCTACAAGGCCATTGAGTCCAACCCCCTGCTCAATGCAGGAATCCAAGTCAGAGCATCCCTGACAGATGGCTGTCCAGCCTCGTCTTGAACGCCTGTAGTGTGGGAGAGCCCACCACCTCCCTAGGTAATTGGTTCCATTGTTGTATTGCTTTAACAGTCAAGAATTTTTTCCTGATGTTTAGCCGGAATCTGGCTTCCTGTAATTTGAGCCCATTATTCCGTGTCCTGCACTCTGGCATGATCAAGAAGAGATCCTGGCCTTCTTCTCTGTGACAACCTTTCAAGTACTTGAAGAGTGCTATCATATCTCCCCTCAGTCTTCTCTTCTCAAGGCTAAACATGCCCAGTTCTTTCAGTCTCTCTTCATAGGGCTTTGTTTCCAGTCCTCTGATCATCTTTGTTGCCCTCCTCTGAACCCTCTCCAGTTTGTCTGCATCCTTCTTCAAGTGTGGTGCCCAGAACTGGACACAGTACTCCAGATGAGGCCTAATCAGTGCTGAGTAGAGGGGAACTAGTACTTCCTGGGATTTGGAAGCTATACTTCTATTAATGCAGCCCAAAATAGCATTTGCCTTTTTTGCAGCCACATCACATGGTTGGCTCATATTCAGCTTGTGATCGACAACAATTCCAAGATCTTTCTCGCTTGTAGTGTTGTTGAGCCACATCTCACATTCACATGTTGAGCCACATTCACACTTTGTTGAAAGCTTTGCTGAAGTCGAGGTATATGATGACTACATCAATCCCTGGGATTGATGAAAGACTGACTGGTCTGTAGTTCCCAGGTTCCTCCTTTTTACCCTTTTTGAAGATAAGGACATTTTTGAAGATAGGGACATTTTTGAAGATAGGGACATAGGGACAATGCAATGACATTGCATTGTCATTGCAGGCATGAAGTCTTGGGCTGCCCTGGATCAAGCAGCCTTAGCATGGACATTAAAATCCCCTAGAACCATCATTCTAGAGACCCTCAACACCAATCTGAGACCACCTGCCTGGTAGCAAAAAGATAACATAGTTGCTGGGCAAACCTCTTTGGGGAGCACATTCCATAAGCGGGGTGCCACAACTGAGAAGGCTTTTCTCTTGTAGCCACCCACCTAGCTTCCTGTGGATGGGGCACCCCGAGGAGGGCCTCAATGGCATTATGAAGCCATATTGCTGTGAGACCAGGTTAGGTTTGATAATTTGCTCCTCTGTGCTTAAAATCCAAATTTCATGTTGGAGTAGTCCAAACCATCGACTTTGAATCAGGAAGGGTAAATGTCTGAATCTCCAGTGGTAAATTTGTATTGAAACAAATCCAGTGGGTGGCTTGGTTACTGGCACGTAAACAAAGTGGAAACAAGCTTTGATTGCTGTTACAACACTTGTATAGCTTAGAAGAGTGCTAGTATTGTGCCTTGCTATTCTTCATTTCTTGTATGTATAATCCTCTTGCTTTCTGAAGACCTGTCATAGCTCCCATAGTGCAGATGAGACCTAAGTCATGTCTGTGACGATCAGTGGATCCCAGGGACTGCAAAGCTCAGCAGGAGTACTGATAACCTCCCCACATTTATATTATATTGGTAACATAGGGTAAATTTTACATGTGGAATTCAGGCAACTTACCCTTTAAAGTAAAGGATAGGTGAGTATAACTGAAGTACGGTGAACACCTGCATTTCCTACTAGAGATAAAAATGAGAGTGTTAACTGAACAACACATTCCAGCATCTGCATTATATATGTTGTATGCATGTTTATATGCTGATTGTGGCTTTGGGACTGGACAGAAGAAAAAGTCTAAATAAACAAATGAATATAACTGCACAGCAGGGAATTCGGTTTTTTAAAACACTTACATTGATTACATTTAAATCTATCTGCAATAAGGACTGAAAATCTACATAGGCTAGAGAGTGCTTTTGATGTTCTTCTGCATTTTATTGCTCATTAAAAGTATTCTCACATGGCCAATTATTGTGAGAGGTGCTCAAACATAGTTTTTAATACCACCTATGAAAACAGGCATATGCTTGCCAGGAATTTTGTGCCCTGGAATTTTGTGGATTTCTGTGCCATGTTCCTAAAAGACAGCTTTTTTTGGTGGCATGAGATGGGGGAATAGAAGAGTATGTGGGAAAACTAGTAAGTGAAATCTAAAATGTTATGTCAGAGAATTTAACTTTAGCTTATATTCTTTAGGTTTGCACGGTTCTAGGGGGTGTCTCCACCAGTGATTTCCTCTGAGCCGGCTGCGTGTTGAGGTCATTAGGGATACATGACATCGTGGTCATCCAGCAGCCAACCCGGAGCTTATCAGGGGAAAACCAGATTTCCTGAGACTGCTTAAAGTCCAATTCTTTTCCTCAAGTCGGGTTCTCAGCAGTATAGTTGCTATGTGCTCCAGCCCCCACATTTACCTCAGGTATGCTAGCCCTGCCCAGGGGTGTGCCTTTCACCATGACTTTGGTAAAAGGGTGTTTAAAGCACATTCCCGAAATGCTCTAATGCATGATCTCGAGGCTCTAATTTTCCTTTGTTTGGTATATTGTCTTAGGAAGTAACTACTTCACAGCTTCGTTAAAGAGATCCTGCACAGTATCAGTTTGGTTAGAAAGGGGGCTGGTTTCCCATGCGTGTGTTCTCCCCTGCCCCTTCCCCAGCACATATGTCTACTTGGAAGTAACTTCCATTGTGCTCAGTGAGGCTTGCCCTCTGAATGCCCACATCAGAATTTACAGAGATCCCCATAAATTGAAGTTTAAAGCCTGTAAAGCGCTTCACCAAACCTGTGATTCTCCATGGCTGTGGTTAGAAAGGGGGCTGGTTTCCCTTCCTTGTGCCCCCCATCTTTCCCAGCACAAGCATATGTGTGTCTACTCAGAAGTAACTCCCATTGTGCTCAATGAGGCTTGCTCCTGAAGTGCAGGTGCATCTGGACCTTCAGGGGAAAGGAGAAAGGGGGGAGGGAGAGAAGCCTCTCTTATTAGTTGAGCAGCCCCTACCAGTTGGATCGCATTCCAACCCCCACCCTTACCAGGAAGTATGTTCTGTAAAGCAATTTTTACTGGTGCGGAGCACTTGTTCGTGGAGCCCTGCATGGACCAAAGTGCAGCAAAGCTGATGCTTTTTTTAAAAATCCGGTACTCCTCCATTCACTTCTCTTTCCCTTGTCATGGAGACATGGTCCTAGTTGCATTAAGATGTTCTTTATGAAGAATGAATATGCCTCTGTTAGTCATGTCTGTCTGTCTGTCTGTCTGTCTATCTATCTATCTGTCTCTATATCAGATTTACTATATGGGCATTAGATGCATGCGTGAGTGCACGTGCACACTTGCACATTCTTCCTCTCCTCCCTCATAAGCTGGAAAAGGCCACTGCCCTTCCAATGAGATTTTTTAATGGTCAGAAGCACGAGAGAGATTAGGTATTGCTTGAGTTACAGTGGCGTTGAAAGCTGCTGAGCAGAGATACAAGAGGTCCAGCACATCATAACAGCATTAAGTAAATTTGCTGATCAGTTCAGAACATCTGTCAGTAAAGAACCTTGCACTCTAGTGCTCCACAATGACTGACCCAGCTTCATTCTCCGATAGGACGTAGCAGCTTTTTTCTTTCTCTTCTACTATTGTTCTTCTGTATCCACTGCAAAGGAAAACTGTGACACAGCTCCACCTGGATTGTTTTGCTTTATTTTTTTCATGGCCTGTGGAACAATGAAGTCAGAGGTAGGTGAATGATGCAGTGCAGGAAGTTACTGCAGCACTAGCATTTGTTAAGGATATTTTAATGGAACAGCACAGCAGTAGAAGAAAATGTTGAATTCTGTTTGTTCTGCATGTATTGGACTGGAGCAGAATAATAGCTGCTTTCTGTATTTTTCTGGTTTTATGTCCTTCAATTTTGCACAGTGTAGTACTGGAGAAAACAGGTTTTCGTTGTGGTTTTCCTGGGGATAAAACAGCCTTATTTTCTAGAGAGCAAAGTACTTTTCAGCTAAACAGATTAACAGGATTTTATAGTTTGTTTGGCTATGTTAAGCTGCTATCTAGAAATAAACATGCCTATAGTTACAGCAGATGCACTGTTTATATGGATTGTTCCCATTGATTCTGTGTTCATGTTCAGGCTTCTAACTTGTATTCAATTAACTATATATGCTCATCCTAAATCACTTCTGGTGAGTTTCCTTTTACTGATTGATTTGAAAGGTGCAGGGTTATTTATTCAGTTCTCTTTCTTTAAAAAAACACTATTGTAAAACAATTGTGTGTTATGTCAACAAAGTTATGCAGCCAATTAATATTAGAAAGAATGAAAAGTAATAACAAAAGCAAAGCCATTTTATTCTCTAAAATCTCTTGATACCTGCCCATTTTATAGGAGGAGCTTATTTTCTAGGTCATGATCCTGCTTCTTTTGTAAATAGATTATCTTTATGCCCAAGTCCTACCGGTAGAGGAAAGGAATTAAAAAACAACAAGCCTGTAAATAGATGTTTAGCATAGTTTTCAAAATGTAAAATAGCTACTGGTTAAAATGTTAAGATGCTTTTTATAGCTATATGATGGATTAGAGACCATAGGTGTGGCTGAGAGGTAATGATCATACATTATCTGATTTTTAAAATGTTTTAACATTAGAACTCATGTTTGTATTTGCTAGGCCTTGCTAGGGTCTTGCTAGGGTCAAACTATGTTATTGGGTGTGAGCTAACATATACATACAGATAGAACTCTTGCATTAAAATGTAGCATTAAATTTTGTGGTTTGATTTGAGCAAATGATTGGAAATTATCTTTCTTCTCCCTACTGCTATTTTTCACAGTATTGCAAAATAAATGTAGAATGTAAGACAGCTACTTGTTAGATTAAGAGCGAAATAATCAAATAATACATTACAGTGATCAAGATCAAGGCATGTTGATTCCTGGGTTTTATTTTTCCACAGCTTTTTAATTTTTAAAGGCTGCAATCCTACACATACTTACTAGGAGGTAGCTCCATTTAGCACAATAGGACCTCTTTCTGGGTAAACATGATTTGGATTGCACTTTAAGTATAAAACCTTAGAAACCGAAAGCAAGCAAGCAAGCAAACTTATTTACATAGCGATTCTGAGACAGCCTTTTTTAAAATTCATGACAAGGTAAAAGTTTTATGAGAAACTCTCTAAACAGGATGAAATATGGCCTGTATAGCCCATGGACTTTCTAATATAAATGCTGGAAATATTTATTAGCTTCAACTTGAGTGCATGGCGTAATCAAACAGTGTAGATTCAGATTTTAGACAACTGGAAATTTAAGCATGTTCCTATTTGGAGTTCCTAGTCAGACATTCCCCTCCCATTTCAACATATGTGCTTTAAAATATCCCTACCTTCACTATACATATTTGTCTATAGTAAATAGGGAGTGGTGATTATTTAAAGAGTTAAACGTTCAAATATTTCTCAGAAATTCATGTATAGAAATGTGGGGGGGGTGTAAAAGAAAGAGACAGACAGACAGACAGGGAGGGAGGGAGGGATACATAACATTGTGATTCCCCGTATTTTATTCTGTAATTGTCTGTGCTGTAGAACAACCTGGTATTTTGGTCATCCTCATTTAATTCAGTGTGTTGTGTGTTGTTCATTAGTGAACAGGTTGGCCTTATGAATAATTGAACACTAATTTCTTTCAGCAAGTCAATATTCTATGTTCACGGGGTTCACAAGCAATTCAACAACTTGGTAAAAATGCTTTTTTATGAAAGGAGTGGGGAGGAATCGTCTAAGTAACCAAGTGTATGGTGTGTATTTTATACACTGCATTATATATATACTTTGTTTACACCCGGAAGTCTCTGTGAGTGTATGCAACCAGTGTCTGTAATATCCAACAAAATAAGAAGCATTTTATGTTTAAGTTGGTGCCATTTGGCCACAAACTTGGTACTGAATCTCCCTTTGCATATAAGTTTTCCTATTTGTAAGCACAGTAATAATGTGTTCCACTCCAGTAGCTCTATTCACTTCTTCAAACTAAAGTCTTGTCGCTGCTCAAGGAAGCCTTTAATAATGAGGCTGCTTTTTTAATGCTACAAAGTGGGTGCTAGGCAAAAATTACTGCAGACTTGTATTTCCCATTTGGAAGATGAAAAGAGAAACTTCAGCATTTTTCTTCTCCAAGGATCAAATTGAGAGGAGATCTGGGAATCCTTGGTTCTATTTGAGAAAGTAGTTATATATTTTACTATTAAAAGTATGCCCTCACTACTAAGGAACTCTTGTAAAAGCTGAATTTCTCCCCATGCTGAGAAGGCACGAACTAATAAAATCTTGAATATCCATATGTTCAGTTTGGATTTGGAGTTTAGCTAATCTAAAATCTAGATTAAATACTATCAATATCGCACATGAAACTATATGTGCATGGGCAAAATAAGGATCTATATCATTTAATAATACCTCTGTAACTTCAGTGGGTTCGTCTAAGAGTGGGACACATTATGCATAGTTTCATGAGATTTTTAGGGAGCAATCCTATGGCTGCTAGACAGTGGCTAGGTGGCCATAGGATATCTTGTTTCCTGGAGAACTGACCTCCTCCCACCTCAGAGGCAGCATGGAACAGCTCCGTCCTCTGCGTTTGCAAGAGGAGTGTGGAGTGGCTGAAAAGGGGCGTTCTGGGGCGGGGATGGTGGAAATGCCTGAATGACACATCCAATGTGTCATACAGCAGTCTCCTCCCTGGCTCAGCCCTCCTACAGCTAGACAGCTGCAGTGTAGTGGTGAGAGTGACGGACTGGGAGCTGGGAGATCCAGATTCTAATCCCCACTTGGCCATGGAAGCTCACTGGGTGACTTTGGGCCAGTCACAGACTCTCAGCCCAACCTACCTCACAGGGTTGTTGTTGTGAGGATACAATGGAGGGAAGGAGGATAATGTAAGCCGCCTTGGGTTCCTTGCAAGAGGAAAAAAGGCAGGCTATAAATGAAATAATAATAAAAATTAGCTGTCTAGCTGAAAATGCAGTGCAGGAGGAGCGCGGAGGGAATGATCCCCTCTGTGCTTCTCCTGCCCTGCATTGGATAGGCGGCCACCTCTGAATTTGGAGGCGGCCACCTATCTGAATAAGATTGTACCCGTAGAGAAACTTTTCTATACAGGGAAGGTGCTGAGCCTGTAATTTAAAGAAGAATAAGACGATGACAAACATAGGGGACTCTTAACCCTTTCTCCTATGCCATTTTCCCACTGAAAACTGCACGTCAAAGCTACATTTATCCTCTTTGGGTGAAAATATATTTTCCTTAGCAGTGGTAAAAGAAGCTTATAGGGTACACTTTTCAGAGAGGAAAGTTTTAAGACACTGTTTTTCCCTCCCTCACTCCTCTAGTGTCAGTCTTCCTCTTCAAATTGCAGCCTCATCTACCTGCATTTTGCAAAAAGCAGTTCTTAAAAGATTTAAGGAATTGTAAATTCTAGTTTTATCCTAAAGCTGCCAAAGTTGCTAGTGATTACTTATGCAGATAGGTATGCTGGGAAAGATTGAAGGCAAAAGGAGAAAGGGACGGCAGAGGATGAGATGGCTAGATAGCATCACCAATGCAATGAACATGGACTTGAGCACACTCTGGGAGAGAGCGCAGGACAGGAAGGCCTGGCATGCTATGGTCCATGGGGTCACGAAGAGTCGGACACGACTGAACGACTGAACAACAACAAAATCTCTTTTAAATAATGCATCCCACCTTTTTGCCTGGAATTTGGAATTGAAGTATCCTGAGTTCTGGTCAGGTTTATTCCATTGATGGGAGTGGATCACCTGTGTCTGCAGAATCATGGCTCAGGAGCAGTCTGTGAGTAGGGATGGACAGATTTGTCCATTTCGTTTTTCTGAGTTTCTAATGTATAACCTTACGTTTGCTTCATCCTGTTTGCACATCAGTTTATTATTTTTTTAAAGTCCATATCAAAATTTGAACACATTTTCATGCACATTTCTCCTAATATTTGCATTTTTGCCTAATATCCACATTTTTAATGGGTTTGGGAAGTGCAAATTAGGTAAATTCCCATTAAAATGCAAATCAAACACATTTCTTTCTATCTGTGAGAGCTTGAAGAAATAAGAGTGGCAACACTTAACACTACACAATACAGAACAAGAAAGAAGTTGTTTACCTGTCCAACTACTTGTGTGTCCAACATAATATAGTCAGGCAACATAAAATACATAGGGTTGAATTTAGACTTGTCCTTCTGTGAACAGCAGGGCTCCTTACCTACATGGAAGAGACTGAGATCCACCAGACTTCACTGCAAGGCCTGAGGGATACTAGCAGCTCCCAGTCATCTCAAGTGTGGGTCTCCACCTCTTTCTCTCTCTCATTCACTCCCTCTCTGCAGTAGCTGTTCACTCTCAGCAAGGGCTCTCTAGCTACTGGATGAAGCCTTGGGGGTGGGCAGTGAAGAGATCTGCTGTTCTTCTGCTGTAAGGTAGTGCGGGGAACAATCAGCCTATTAGCTGTGGGGGGAGGAGGCCATGAGGTTGGCTAGCTGCAGTGTGATTGGCTAGCTGCAGTGGTGGACCATGCAGGGACTAGAGGTGGAGGGGAACTCAAATGCATGGAGAAGAGAAACAGCAGCATGGAATTGCGCTGGGAGATTTTGCAGCACTGAGTAGAGCAGAATTCTCTCTTTGTGATGAGAAAAAGATTCATCCCAATCCAAGGACCAAGTGAACCTGTTGGAGGTCATATTCATTTAGAAATGAATATGACTGATTCTCTACTATAAGCAACGTGCTATACATTTAAGGTAGAAGTATGGATTTTCACTCTGCTATTGAACAATGTTAGGACAAGTTCATCATATGCCAAAGGTCAACTCCAGGTCTTGCAAACCTGTTGAACTGGTAAATATATAATATCAGTCTTGTATGGTGGAGTGCAAGCTTAATACTACTTCCCAGATATACTTTCAACAATGAAATAAATTGCTGTTGGTTGAATCCCACAAAGCTCAGTATTGAATACTGTATCTTGAATCACTAGCATGTAAATTGGATTACGTTTAGTTGAGAGGCTTGTAAAGTGTGTTGTATTTGTCTTTTTAATCTGAAGCATTTTTTTCAGTTTTAAATTATGGCTTTTGATTTCTCCTTGCTGTGTCAGTTCAGAAGCATACTGTACAGACAAAAGAGCATTAGTTAGACAATGGCAAGCCTGTTCACTTGCAATATACAATAAGCCAATTTTCTTATAGATGGAAGTGTTATAGATGATGACCTATTCTATCTCCAAGTTGGCCGCTTAATATTGATGTTATGCATTCCAGCTGTATTTTCTTACAATTAAAGCTCTAATAGCTTAACTTTATACAATCCTCAAGGCAGCAATCAGCAGGGATCAAAAGAGACCTGTTTTGAGAAATGGCCCATCATGACACTATGTCTTTATTATGTTATTCAGAGAGGGTAACGGAGGGTGTTAGTTCAGCTGCAAGCCCCATTCTGCTTCATCTAGATATTCTTACAAGATTCTGTTAGACAGGGAAAGCATAACATTGGTCTTGGGACATTTCTTGCTTTTCTCCCTTTTTGGTAAGTGTTACCAGCATGGGCTGGATTAACATATGTGCCTCTCCAAGGCCAGAAACAGGCAAAACATTTTATGTTAGTTAGAGTGTAATTGTGACAAACCAGTGTGTCCGCATCCCCAACTGTGCGTGGCAGAACAGGTTGCAAGGCACTCTTTGTCTATAATGATAGACTCCTTTTCCAGAGCTTCCTTTAACCCCCTTAATTAATTTTATTTGTACCCCACATTTCTATCAAAACATGGCACACAAAGCAGCTTATAGGCACAATTAAAATAGATTAAAACAATAAAACAATACATTAAAATACAATAAAATATAACAATTACATTATTAAAAAAATAAAAAACAGCGCCCAGTCAAAATGTGTTTGCCAAGCAGTCCAGTGCATAGGTAAGCCCACCCTTCAGACTAGGCAAGAGGATCAAATTAACTCCACTGCAGTTTCAAATTCAATATATTTATTAAAGAACTAAGCAAAGAGAAGTTGAGAAATAGTCACTTGCTTTTAAAATAAAATGAAACATCAAACTAGCTGACTAAACCTTACTTTTCAGAGCCATAAGAATAACTCATCAAAGTAGCTGACTGGTGTTGGGTGGAATGAGGTCCACCTGGGCTCTGAGCCTGGCATGGACTTGTGTTCACTCTTTGGCCCAGTTTGCACCTAACGAGAAGCCGCTGTGGGTGAATTTCCTTGTGGGACTTCTTGTGGCAGTGGCTGCCATTTTGAATATTCAGGGCATGGTGGGGGTGCACCATAGCTTCTCATTACATGTGAACCTAGTAAAGTGGAGGGAAAGTCCGCTTTATCTTTAAGAAGTGTTATGAAGCACTTTACTTGCGGGGTGTACTTCCGTAATGGCACTATAACAGCCACACCATGACAGTGGCTATAAAATGAAACATATAGAACTTGCCGAGACATAAAAACCGCTTGTGTCAGCTTGTGTAAAAGAGCTGATCCTTATTCCGCCAAGAATCTGGAAGCAGAAGCCCCGATAAGGATGTGGGATTTTAGCCTTCTGTGGTGAAGTCCTGAGTCAGCCTGGAAGGTACAGAGATGTAAATTTTGGTGTCCACAGCTGCCTGGCATATTCTTTTTAAAAATATATTTCCAAAAAAGAGTGGGGAGGGGAAGTTTAGTTCATCATACCTCCCCCATTCCTGACATCAGTTTCAGACAGCATGTTTCCAGAGCCCCGTGAGCCAACTGATTTCAAGGAGATCTGAAGGTGTGGATAAACTAAAAACAGCATTAAAGAGACAATACCCATACCTGCTCCTAACACCTGATTATTTAAAAATCAAACAAACCAGAGAATGAAAGGATATCTTCGGCATGCTGAGGATACTCCGCTCTATTTCTCCCTGTCATCAGAGTCAGGAAGGGCTGTGCAGGTGTTGGACTGGTGTTCGGATGTTGTAATGGACTGGATGAGGGCCAGCAAACTGAAGTTGAATCCTGACAAGATGGCACCTCCACACATTGGGGTCAGGCAGGGCCCCCACTGTAGCTCAGTTTTTATTTGTTTGCTTGGACTGTTGATAATTCTAATGGATTGGTTTGTTTAATTTTTTTATTGTGGTACCATGCCTTGAGATCAATTGGTATAGGGTAGGTCAGAAATATTTCAGTTAATAAATAAAATATAATTTACAAGACCAGCAAGTATTCGGAATTCAGTATGTGAACTTTTGAGTTACACAGAATTCTTCCTTAGTCTGCATATTCAAGAAAACAAAGGGAAATCTCTGAATAAAAATGTGAAGTTGTGCCTGCTTCATGCTGATCAGCAGCAGTTTTGTTTTGTTTTTTCAAATGGACCAGAACAAAATATTTGCAAATTTAGGACAGGCCATATGCTAGGGCAGGGGTGGGGAACCTCTGGCCCATGGGCCTAACCTGGCCCATGGAGGCTTGGGCACCCTCTGAAAGCCCCACCCCTGTGGCCTGGAAGCTACTGGGGGCTTGGGGAGGAGGTGGGATAAGGAATCCCCTTATGATTGGAGAGTTCCCTGTGAGCCGTTCACTCTCCCAGTGGAGGATGAGCGGTGTACAGGACAATTCCTTTCATCACAGAGGGAAGTGTGCTTCACTCCTGCTTCTTGTTCCCTGAGAACCATTCATGCAAGCACCTGCTGATTACATTTCTCCATGCATCTGTCTGCAGAGAGAAAGGAAAAATGGACACAGGGCTGGTTGATGCCGTGGGAGAGGAAAGAGGATTGGGGCAGAGCCCCACCCCCTTGATATCATCCAACCTGCCAACTTGGTCCAGGGGGGCAATCCAGCCCCCAGACCAAAAAAGGTTCCCTTACTAGGGTTTCAGATTATGCACAGGATTCAATTGGGGAGCACTAATAGTCAACTTCTCCTATTGAAAGCCAATATTAAGAGAGAGTCTCTCTCATTGCTTTATCAGTAACATAATTAAATGTGATAAAAGCCCTCCCCTTTTACAATGTGCTCTAATGGACCTCCATACCAGACCAGAGTTTATCAGTGTTTGGAGATTATTAAATTAATATTGCATGAACATTTGTGAAAACATTACTCTGCATTTGGAATGAACAAACCTGGTTTGCTGAAGCCAGCAAAGCTGGATAGATTGAAGCATGTCAATACAAATAATTAAGCCTGCTGTGTGTGTGTGTGTGTGTGTGTGTGTATTGTGTGTGTGTGTGTGTGTGTGTGTGTGTGAAGGCTTCCTTCCCATTTACATTTTACTTCATTTGTTGTTGTTGTTCAGTCGTTCAGTCGTGTCCGACTCTTCGTGACCGCATGGACCATAGCACGCCAGGCCTTGCTGTCCTGCGCTCTCTCCCTCAAGTTCATATTCATTGCATCGGTGATGCTATCTAGCCATCTCATCCTCTGCCATCCCCTTCTCCTTTTGCCTTCAGTCTTTCCCAGCATCAGGGTCTTTTCCAGAGAGTTTTCTCTTCGCATTAGGTGGCCAAAATATTTCAGCTTCAGCTTCAGTATCTGTGTTTCCAATGAGCACTCAGGGTTGATTTCCTTTAGGATTGACTGATCTGACCTCCTTGCAGTCCAGGGGACTCGTAAGAGTCTTCTCCAGCACCACAGTTCGAAGGCATCAATTCTTCAGCGCTCAGCCTTCCTTATAGTCCATCTCTCACAGCCATACGTTACTACTGGGAAAACCATAGCTTTGATTATGCGGACCTTTGTTGGCAAGGTGATGTCTCTGCTTCTTACTATGCTGTCTAGGTTTGCCATAGCTTTCCTCCCAAGGAGCAAGCATCTTTTAATTTCATGGCTACAGTCACCGTCTGCGGTGATCTTGGAGCCCAAGAAAATAAAATCTGTCAGAGCTTCCATTTCTTCCCCTTCTATATGCCAGGAAGTGATGGGGCCAGATGCCATGATCTTCGTTTTTTTAATGTTGAGTTTCAAACCAGCTTTTGCACTCTCCTCTTTCACCCTCAACAAGAGGCTCTTTAGATCCACTTCGCTTTCTGCCATTAGGGTGGTATCGTCTGCATATCAGAGGTTGTTGATATTTCTCCTGGCAATCTTAATTCCGACCTGTGATTCATCCAACCCAGCATTTCTCATGATGTACTCTGCATATAAGTTAAATAAGCAGGGTGACAATATGCAGCCTTGTCGTACTCCTTTCCCAATTTTGAACCACTCGGTTGTTCCATGTCTGGTTTTTACTGTTGCTTCTTGACCCTCATACAGGTTTCTCATGAGACAGGTAAGGTGGTCTGGTACTCCCATCACTTTAAGAATTTGCCACAGTTTGTTGTGATCCACACAATCAAAGGCTTTAGCATAGTCAATGAAGCAGAAAGAGACGTTTTTCTGGAATTCTCTTGCTTTCTCCATGATCCAGCGAATGTTGGCGATTTGATCTCTAGTTCCTCTGCCTCCTCGAAACCCAGCTTGTACTTCTGGTAGTTCTCGGTTCGCATACTGCTGAAGCCTAGCTTGTAGGATTTTGAGCATCACCTTGCTGGCATGTGAAATGAGCGCAATTGTACGGTAGTTTGAGCACTCTTTGGCATTGCCCTTCTTTGGAATTGAAATGTAAACTGACCTTTTCCAGTCTTGCGGCCACTGTTGAGTGTTCCAAATTTGTTGGCATATTGAGTGCAGCACTTTAACAGCATCATCTTTTAGGATTTTAAATAGCTCAGCTGGAAGACTGTCATCTTCGCTAGCTTTGTTGTTACTAATGCTTCCTAAGGCCCACTTGACTTCACTCTCGAGGATGTCCGGCTCAAGTTGAGTGACCGCACTATCATGGCTATCAGGGACATTCAGATCTTTCCTGTATCGTTCTTCTGTGTATTATTTCCACCTCTTCTTAATCTCATCTGCTTCTGTTAGGTCCCTGCCTTCTTTGTCCTTTATCATGCCCGTCTTTGCACAAAACGTTCCCTTAAGATCTCCGATTTTCTTGAAGAGATCTCTAGTCTTTCCCATTCTGTTGTTTTCCTCAATTTCTTTGCATTGTTCATTTAAGAAGGCCTTCTTGTCTCTCCTTGCTATTCTCTGGAACTCTGCATTCAGTTGGATATATCTTCCCCTTTCTCCTTTGCTTTTCACTTCCCTTCTTTCCTCAGCTACTTGTAAAGCCTCATCAGACAGCCACTTGACTTTCTTGCATTTCTTTTTCTTTGGGATGGATTTCGTTGCTGCCTCCTGAACAATGTTACGGACCTCCGTCCATAGTTCCTCAGGCACTCTGTCAATCAGGTCTAATCCCTTAAATCTATTCCTCACCTCCACTGTATATTCATAAGGGATATGATTGAGGTCATACCTGAATGGTTTAGTGGTTTTCCCTACGTTCTTCAATTTAAGCCGAAATTTTGCAAGAAGCAGCTCATGATCTGAGCCACAGTCAGCTCCAGGTCTTGTTTTTACTGACTGTATGGAGCTTCTCCATCTTTGGCTGCAAAGGACATAATCAATCTGATTTTGATATTGACCATCTGGTGATGTCCATGTGTAGAGTCATCTCTTGTGCTGTTGGAAAAGAGTGTTTGCTATGATCAGTGTGTTCTCTTCGCAAAACTCTATTAGCTTTTGTCCTGCTTCATTTTGTACACCAAGGCCATGCTTGCCTGTTATCCCGGTGATTTCTTGACTTCCTACTTTAGCATTCCAATCCCCTATGATGAAGGGGACATCTTTTTTTGGTGTTAGTTCTAGAAGGTATTGTAGGTCTTCATAGAACTGATCAACCTCAGCTTCTTCGGCCTCAGTGGTTGGGACATAGACTTGAATTACTGTGATGTTGAATGGTTTGCCTTGGATTCATACTGAGATCATCCTATCGTTTTTGAGCTTGTACCCCAGTACTGCTTTTCCCACCCTTTTGTTGACTATGAGTGCTACTCCATTTCTTCTAAGGGATTCTTGCCCACAGTAGTAGATATGATGGTCACCTGAATTAAATTCGCCCATGCCTGTCCATTTGAGTTCGCTGATTCCCAAGATGTCGATGTTCAGTCTTGCCATCTCATGTGTGATCACCTCCAGCTTACCTTGATTCATTGATCTTACATTCCAGGTTCCTAAACAATATTGTTCTTAACAGTATCGGATTTTCTTTTCACCACCAGACACATCCACAGCTGAGTGTCCTTTCGGCTTTGGCCCAGCCGCTTCACTCTTTCTGGCGCTACTTGGAAATTCCCTCTGCTCTTCCCCAGTAGTATATTGGACACCTTCCGACCTGAGGGTCTCATCTTCCGGCGTCATATCTTTTAGCCTTGTGATACGTTCCATGGGGTTTTCTTGGCAGGAATACTGGAGTGGGTTGTCATTTCCTTCTCCAGTGGACCACATTATGTCAGAACTCTCCACCATGACCTGTCTGTCTTGGGTGGCCCTGCACGGCATAACTTATGGCTTTACTGAGTTACACAAGCCCCTTCGCCACAACAAGGCAGTGATCCATGAAGGAGTAACCCTATTTTACCTCAGTTAAATTTAGCAATATAAAAAACATACATAACAAAACAGGCAGATGTTACATGGCTCCTTGAATTCTGCTGATCCCCCTTCCCCTGCAGCCCCCCATTCCTTATCCTAGAGGATCCTTTGACGATCAAAAACTGATTTGGGGGAGTGTAGGTGCTTGCACTGGGAGGAGTGGGAAGGAAAGCTCCATTGCACAAAGAGAATTCTGCTTTTGCTTCTCTGGAATCTACCCAATATATTTGCTATATCCAGTAGTGGAACTCCCTGCCAAGGGAGGTCAGGTTGACTCCTCCTTTGCCTTCTTCTACTGGCAAGCAAATATATTTTTATTCAGGTAGGCCTTTGGCATGTAAGCTGGCATGTTACTGTAGGGGGTTTAATAGGTTGGGTGCAGTATTTCTTTTATTGTTGTTTCTAAAATACTTTGTATGTTATAGTTTAATCAAGATTATGCTTTTAATCTGCATTTTATTATTGTTTGCTGCTTTGAGCATCATTTTTGGCGGAAAGGTGGGGTGTACATTAAATTAATAAATATATTTCTTCACTGTGGCATCATTAGTCATAGTCCAACATGAGTTGCCTTTGTGTGTAGGTGCAAGTGTCAGTACAAAATGAAATTTAGAAAAAACATTCTGTAAGCTTTGTTAATAATGTAGAAAGTTTGGATTGTTATGAAACACATTAATAAATGTATGTTTCAGAGTATGTAACTGGGGGACACTGCATAGTTCCCATTTCGTCTATAGCTTTCAAGCCCATGTTTTAAGGCTTTCACATCACCAGGTGCTTTTATCAGTACCAAAGCCTTTGTTTGTTGATTTGGGTTTGAGAGAATTTATTTTTCAATAGACACACCTTGATTGTGATTCAGAGCCCTGCATGAGTTCAAGATCCCTGCTTCCAGGATATGGAAGAGTGATACCCTCTGTAGCCAATAAAATCATGGTTGCAAGTTTAGTTCCCCTTTCCGAGTTTGCCTTCCTTTGACCCTGATTCTGAAACCAATACAGACTAATTTTAAAGAGAGGAAAAAATTGTTTAGCCTGCCAAAATATTATATTGCTCGTATAGTCACAAGTGTGAAAAATACATTGACATGCACTTCTCTACCACTGAATTCTAGCCACCTGCAGGGTTCAGGGAGATGGCCTGTTTCCTCATGATTCTTGCACAGCTGTGCAAGAAGGACTGAAAAATAATAATTCTAATGACATTTTGAGTAAATGCTCACCTTTACAAGAAGAAGTAAGTGCAGTTGGCTTTGTAAGGAATGCATTACTGATTGCTTCCACTGAACCCCATTAAGGTTGTGGTGTTGAGTTTTTTGGGAAGCACCACATTTGCACTGAGTGGCCTCTAAAACTGCCAGAGAACCAAGCTACAACTTGATACTGCAAAAGCAGTTGCCTCTTTTGTCCATCACATTTCAGCTAAACAGTGGTAAAAGGCTTTGGCTGACTTTCATTGCAATAGTGGTAGAATATGCCAATATAATTTACTCCATTTTTATTTCTCTCTTCTACAAGTAGCATGCATGTATTGATTAAGTTTTTATTCCTGCAAGCAATTATAGAAGCCCGGTCTTTTAGGGTACAAACCTTGTAAAACAGCTAATAAATATATCAAGCAATAAAAATTAAAAGCAGACCAATAACTTAAGCAGAGTAAAAAAATATTCATATCAGAAATGATTTTATATTCTGAGTAGAAAAGAAAAAGGTAGCAAGATGGGTGATTGGTCACATTTTAGATACAAATATAGAAGGAAGCTTAGTGCTGTCATCTAATCAGTATGGCCTGTAATTCAACATTGTTGACTTTCATTGCAAGGACTTGGCCTCTTGTACCTGTGAAGATTGAAAATATAGCAAACAAGCAGGGTTAAATGGATAGAGTGCCTCTCCACTATGCAGCTAAATGAAGTCTTGGTATCACAACATTTTCCAATTTCATACAAATACAGAGACATGTATTAGAGAAAAAGCAAGCAGGCAGTGTAATATATTGCCCAGATGTGGATCAGTTGATGAAATTCCAGGTTGGGGAAAATCCACAAACCCTTAGTCATGATTAGCATAAATTGTTCTTAACATTTTAAAATTCATTTTTGGATCATACACACACAGAGTATTTATTTAGGAAATGGATTTATTTATGAAATTTCTCAAGAACTTCAGCCTTGTTGGATACTGTGTGTTCCACTGAGTATTTAACAGTCAGTGACCTGGTTCACATGACCTGACTTAATTTATACTCAAAGAGCTGTGGTGCATGTCAGCCACCATTACATATATGTTACCTCCAGCCAGCTTGTTGTGTCATACAAACCCATTCGGTTGGGGTTATTTTAGTGTTAAACAACCCTCATATAACCCATCATCTGTTATAGGGTTATGCATGGGTTGTTTAGCTCTCAAACTCCTGCTGAATATTATATCCAGACTGAAATCAGGAATAGTCTCATATTCACTTATTCTCCTGCACCACTCTCACTATGGGGAGAATATATTTTATTTATTTATTTATTTATTTGTTTAAAAAGATTGTATCCCGCCCTATATCATTAAGATCTCAGGGCGGCGTTCAGATAAAATCAAATTACACAGTATAAAACAATCCATAATTTAAACACCTAAAAACATATTAAACCATTAAACAAGCTAATACTAATTAAAATCTAAAACAATAAAACAGTTAAAACAGTGTGCTACTTTAGGGAATCCAGTTAGCCCTCAAAAGCTTTGGTAAAAAGCCATGTTTCTAATTGGCGCCAAAATGAAATCAACGTCTGAGTCAATTGGGCCTCCAAGGGACAGCATTCCACAACCGGGGTGCCACAGCAAAGAATGCCCTCTCCCACATCCCACGATAGTGTATGTCTCGCACTGGTGGGATGCAGAGGAGGGCCCCTCCAACAGATCTCAGTCCTTGGGATAACATATATAGGGAGAGGCACTCCCTCAAATATCGAGGGATACCATCTGACCCAGGGAGATCCCACATTTATTTGAACAGAATTTTCCTGACTCAGGCAGATCACACATTACAGAGCAGATCTAGTCCCAGCATTTCCTGCAAGAGCTGGAAGCAATGTTGCTGACCCATTTCAAGGAAGTATCATGCAGACAGGAATTATACATATCTCCTGTGCAGATCACCCCAGCAGTCACAGCAGGAAGCGGGAAGCCTGCGGAATCTCAACAGCAATTCTTTTTAGATAAAAATCAACAACGTACTGACCTGAATGAGAGTGACAAAGGCGGATGTGGGGTTATTCTCTTTTTCATTCTCTCTCCCCTTCTTTAAACAACAAAAATGCTGCCATGCAAGGCCAAATCAAAGAGTTACTCTTCTTGTACAGAGAAGCATGTGCTCCCAGTATGGGTATAGCCCATCATAATACAGTTACACATGTTTCTCTTCCATACATTGCTCTGGAATTGCCAATAGAAGCAGCACAACTCACACACACTGGCAGCATTTGCACATAATGGTAAATCGTAATTTAGTGCTACATCCTTCCTTAGCAGATTTAGCAGATTCCTTGTTTGTCATTATGAGCGAACCAGGAATTGTGGTTTAAAATAAACTCATTTGTTAAACAAGCCAGCAGAATGACCCAAGATTTGTTGTTGGCATGTTTAGCACCTGACAAGGATTTCTTTTAAACCACAATTCCTGGTTCGCACATAATGACAAGCTACAAATCTGCTAAAGTGAAACAGAATTCTGGTTTATTCCTCCTCCCAGTGACACAGGAGGGGGAGAGGGAGTGTGCAAGCCTGAGAGTTTGTGTGGGCTCCTTTCTGCTTGTCCACATAGCACTAAACCATAGTTTAGCATTACATATGAATGCCTCTGCTGCTAGTGCTTTTCAGCAACATGCAAAACATCATGCAATAGTTCCCCGATTAATTACTAAGCAACACACTTTAACAGGTTTTTAGTGGCTGCATTCTAGGCATATAAACTTGCTGTTGTGGAGAAATGAAACATATATTTAAAGAGTAATGTTAATTGTTCAGTTTTCTAGCAGAATTAAAACACAAAAAACAGGCTATTAACTAAAGAACTATAGTTTTGAAACTGTGTCCACATTAAGTTTTGATTAAAAAATAAGCAGGCTTTAACTTAGAATATTTGCACATGTATTATTATAAGAAGCATTACAAAATGTAAGAAAAGGGCCACTGACTTTCATCTGGGTCTGGTATTCAGAACTAAGCTAGTTGGCCTTTTCCGATAGTAACTAATTAAAGTCCACATTTGGTCATGAATACACTTAGTGTTCTGTGACAGCACAAAACAAAATGTTGTGCTTATGTGTTTCTATAGAGACACTCGGAGAGCAAGCAGCGAGTTTCCAGGATGTGATGAAATATGTGTGTTCAGAAAGTTTGCATATTTGGTTGACTTTTGGCAGTATGTCTTTCCTCCTGGCAAATCGGAGGAATGTCTACCACACGCTAAAGCTTGGCATAGATTAAGCTCAAAGTATCCAAAAGAAGAAGTCTAATCTTTAGAAGGAAACTGAATGAACTATTTATGGATCTGTCTCTTGCATAACAGGTTCAGTCTGTCCTGGACTGAGGATTCCTTTCAAAATACTTTTCAGAAAGCTGCTCTTCTAATAGGCTGCTGAAGTCACTGAATGAGCCCTTCAGATAGTTAAAATGAAGTGATTCAAAAGGGTTGGAATGCCTAATTTTAATGGACAGGAGTGGCATAACTGTGTGTCAATGTCTGTAATTACTGTTTTAGCACAGAAGTTCAGTTGTATCTAGTTTTAATTAACTTAGAACCTTTCTTTTACTATCAGTAGTGAAGGAATTTCAAACTGATGTTTTGTTTTCATAAGGCTGATATGTAGTAAGAAGAAAATTGCTGTTCAAAATCTACTGGACTGTCTGACCATATCATTATGTTGGACAGTTAACATTTTATAGCATATATTTACAGGTACAAAATGTAAATAAAGGTACCAATTAGTAGGCCATTAACCCTTAGGGCTGGAGTGGGCCATCAATCCAAAGGAAATTACAGGGAGTTTAGGAATGGCGTAGGTCCTCATTGACTTTGCAGTGGCACAGACATCAGAACCTATACAGGAGCTACGGTTAGCAGCGGCTCATAGGCTCCTATAGGATTTGGAGGTCTCATGATCTATGAGTTCCATGGGATTTAGACGCCTCATAGGATCAGGGTGTGTGTGTCTCATAAGTAGAAGACGAGCCTTGGTGCACCTGAAGCAGGATGAGAACTCTCATCCTACCAAGAGAACTCTAACTCTCTCTCTCTCTCTCTCTCTCTCTCTCTCTCGGCTTTGCATATGAATGGGATCAGGGACAGAGCGTTATGAAATTGGTTGGGTCTCTCCAACAATAAAGAAAATGCTGTAATATTTATTTTGAATATAGTCCATTTGTCAGTGCCTGCAAGGGATCCAGCTGGAACCATGTCTAGGAATCTGCATGGCCACAATGGAGTTCAGTTTGGACTTATAGTTACTATGGAATCTCGAGAGACTGAGCTTTTGCTTATTGAAGAATAGAAGCGTGACAAACAGTAGTCTGCACTTCCAACCCTGCAAGTCAGGATAAACTTCAAGACCCTCTTTTTCTATATTCCATCACTCATATATTTAATAACTCTTAACATGGGAATTCAGGCTTATGGCTATTATTTATGGAAAAGAGGCCCCTTTCCCAGATAATTGAATCCAGTTGTGGTCTACAGATGGAAGCAGTCTTGTGAGCAGAACTGGGAGGGGGCAATTCCCCTTTCCCCCTGCAGCTTCTCATGCACCCTCAAAATCTGCTCTGGACAGCTGGGAAACTCTCTGGAGCACATTTTTGGGTGGTGTGGAGGGCTACAGTGGAGTGGAGAGAGGCAGAAAACGGAAACCTGCTAGCCTGATGCTGGAACTTTCATGAACTCCTAAAAAATGAGCTTAGCATATATGTCAGCACCCCAGCACGTGAGTGAGACCAGCTTTCAAACGGGGACCAATTGCCTTACCTGGAGCTTAGGCTACTCTGCTAACTACCCCAGTGCAGTTCCTTGCTTAGTCATTGGTGATTAGCATCTGAAAGAGTCATTAAGTTGTAAAAGGAATAAAGCCTTGGAAAGAATCCTTTTGTCTGTGTCTTGAGTTGGCTATTGGAGGGGACTGTAAGAGGCAGCTAGGGCGCTCCTCACAATCACTTATCTCTGCCAGCGAATCTAGAAGATCAACAACTTGCTATAGCATGCCCATTGAATTCCCCTACTACATGTCCTTGGATTTATAAATAATAAATACATTTTATAACTAAGTTTATATAAATATTTGCTTAAGCTTTTTTTAAGATACAGTGCTCTCCTTACAAGAACACTTGCTTTCAGCTCTTCCCTTACAAAGATACTTAAATCCTTTAATATCCTGGATTAAAAACTAATAGGGCTCTCTTTATGTGACCTCAGAGTGAATCAGCAAATTGTGCTGCTTTGCAGAACTTATCACCTGACATTGAGATGTTTCACAGAAGAGTGTTCAAGTCCTTTCTGTGTCTGGAATTTGCTACATAATCCTAACAGTGAATACCTTTCTAAAAAAAAATTATGGAATTGACAAGATGGATATTGAGAAAGTTTGAAATAATATCCTGGATGTATAAGCCATTTATAATAGCAAAGCATCTGAATAGCTGTAGCGAATGCTGCCCGCAATACTTTTGTGTTAAAAAGGTAAGCATGTGCTTACATATTTTGCCTTGTAGTAATGTTGCTAGTCAATTAGCATTTTTATTTACACAGATTTAAATGAATTTACATATGTAAATGAGCAAAGGTCAGACTTATTTTCCAAACACGCTACCACTTTGAATAATATATTAGATTTATACCATACTTAATATTTAATGCAATAATATTTAATGCAAGTTCTGTTACTTTGTTCTGATATGTTATGTCTTGTGGTTAGTGTGTGTGTGTGTGGAGGGGAGGTCATTTGAGAAGGTTTCAAATGGATCCATTGGTTAAACAGATAAAGCAAAAGGGTGTGTCACATTAGGTTTTTGTGGCAATGTATTATGCCCACTTGGGAGTATTACATTGGTCCTGAAAGGCGGCTTGTGAATATTTAAATAAATAAATCTCACATTGCGGTTAGTTGCCCTCTAAAACTCTATTTATCCTAACAGTTTACTGATGGAGGAATTAATCAGTGTTACCTCAGGGAACTCTTTCTGTACCGATGTCTGCTAGTGAACCCCTTCCATGGAACCCCTGCACACTTCACAGGATTCTGGGAACAATCTGAGTGCATGCTCTAGGATGCTGATGAAGCCTATTGGGTCTCTCGATTGCCTAACACTGTCCCATAGCTATGTAATACATTGGAGGTCTAGTAGTAGTAGACAAACTGTTTTTCAGCGAAGCCTACCCATCATTACTGACCTCTCAGGAATCCTGATACACTTCTAAGGCCACAAAGCCTTTTCCAGGACACAGCTTAAAAAGTATCAGCTTGATTAAAGTAAAAATGCTATTATTCATTGAGTTGGTACAGGAAAAAAATTTAAATTTGGATTGTCCTACTTCAGTCCACTTTGGATTCAAGTTCATATATTATGTTATAATCCCAAAGCATCTGTATTAATCATAAACATACATAACGTATAGGATTTGTCTCTTCATACCTCTCCCATATCCAATGCTTTCTTCCATTCTGGTTTTTATGGCCAGGATGGATATGACTCCAGATGCCTATGGATGATAGTGATTATCTGGACCCATTTCAAATAGGCTTTTGGCTGGGATATGGGGCTGAG
Source organism: Heloderma suspectum (assembly GCF_057233095.1). Taxonomy (NCBI): domain Eukaryota; kingdom Metazoa; phylum Chordata; class Lepidosauria; order Squamata; family Helodermatidae; genus Heloderma; species Heloderma suspectum. The sequence continues at coordinate 293,426,668 of NC_139459.1, read as the reverse complement.
ACTATTTTGGCCACTTTGGTGATTGACCTATGCCGGGACCTGGATGGGAGGAGCGCAACCCAATTAGTTCTCCTGGACCTCTCAGTGGCTTTCAGTACCATCGACCATAGTATCCTTCTGGACTGCCTGCTGGGGCTGGGCCTTGGGGTGCTGTTTTGCAGTGGTTCCGGTCCTGTAGTTTGGGCCATGTCCAGAAGATAGTGCTGGAGGATTACTGTTCAACCCACAGCTATTAGCCTATCTTGTCCCACAGGGTTCTATCTTGTCCCCCATGTTATTTAATATTTATATGAAACCACTGGGAGAGGTAATTCAGAGCTTTGGAGTAAGGTGCCACTAATATGCAGATGACACCCAGCTCTATTGCTTTTTGTCACCTAACATAAAGGAAGCTGTTGAAACTCAGGAATGTTGTCTGCGTTCTGAACAATAGGCTGAACAATCTAAGATTAAACCCAGACAAGACGGAGGTGTTAGTCAATAGAAATCCTGACAAGAGAATTGGGATCTAACCTGTTTTGGAAAAGGTTGTGCTCCCCCTGAAGGATCAGGTCAGTAGCTTGGAAGTGCTCCTTGATCCTACACTGTCTGTAGATCTTCTGGTGGTGGCAGTGGCAAGGAATGCATTTCCACAATTACATGGTGCACAAGCTGTGCCAATTCCTGAGTCGGACTGACATGGCAAGTTATCCATGCCATCTCACTGACTTACAGTCTCTAAAATGAACTTAAAGGAATTTTGTGTTATTATCAAACACAACATATACATTGTACAGTGGTGCATGCATAAAAATACGAAGTATGTAAAGATCTTTCAGTTAATATGTATTCTGTTGCTTTAAAAAAAGATATATCTATATCTTGAGCTCTATATTTTAGCATCCTATAATCTTAGAAGAATAGAACTGTTACTGTTTCTGTATCAGAAGTGGAAAAAAGATATTCCAGAATTGACTTATGGGATAAGCTTAAGGCCTTTCTCAGAGGTGAATAGTAAAACCGGGGGGAAATTTATATTGCGTTCTTCCTCTTTCATAGCTGAATTGAGAAAAGCAGTAATATATAAAGTAATACAATCCTATTTATCTTGAAAAAATTATTAGCACATTCTGAACGTCACCTTTCATTTGTCTACATGTATTTTGAGAATCTGTCCGCCAAGTCTTTATTTATTCCTGAGCTTGTTGTGCTAGGAACTCTGTGAACTAATAAATTATGAAGACACTATGACAGTGTAATTATAAGAGTCAATTATACGGCTCTTTCATACTGGTGATGTGCCAGAAACGCTATCCAATTTAAAAAATGACAGTTTGACTATATGAAGAGGTATATTTTCCTCTCATTTCATACCAAACACACCTATTAAGTTTCAGTGCATGCTCCTTATCTCCTCGCAGAAGGGTTGACTTCTTAGCCAACTCTTATCTTCTTATATTCCATTGTCTAATAATGAACGCAACGAAAGCTTCTCTCCATAGGTGGGAAGTAGTAAGAGGCTAGTGTCTGCAGTAGATTTTAGTGATGTGTGCTTTGGGGAAAATCTTCTGACATTAACTGAATACCTTTTTCAACATATAGTGTGTAGTATGCAAGGTTTAATATGCTTCTGGACTCTGGCGGCTTAAGGTTGACACATTATGCCAGGATATTTTCACATTCTCCTTGAAATGCTTAAATAGGCTCCAAGCAGCCCATCACTCCTGGTACTATTTTTGAGATCTTTGTAGATATTATTCAAACACTGTGTGTTTGAATTATTTAATATTTAAGCACTTTGTTTTTTAAATTAAGTGCAGAATCAGAAATGTATGTAGGAAAGTTGATTATTAAATTACTTTGAGGGGGGGAGCTAAAATTGGCTTTTTGGAATACTGGATTCATTTGATACTGGATTCTGGGTGATTTAGGGCTTATTATTTTTACGTTCAAGCTACATACATCATTGCACATACCATGTGAAAATGCTATCTGTGATAGCCAAATAACAAAATGCAAATGTTGTAGTGTGTTAACCTAGTTAGCAGTCAACACAGTCCTTAACTGTGTGTGCTCATTTTCAGTCATCAAGTGCCTACGAAAATAATTCCAGTGTGGTTATTCGTGAGTCAGTATCATTAGAGTGTTGGGTCTTGACCAGGGATACTCAAGTTTCTATCCCCAATTCGTCATTTAGCTCACTGTGTCCTTGGGTCAATCATTCTATCACAGCCTAACCCACCCCACAAAGTTGTTGCGAATATAAAGTGGGATATTCCCATTTATACCACTCTGAGGTCAATTGTGGAAGGGCTGGTTATAACTCTGATGAAGAAAAAAAAATCCTTGAGTTTTTCTTGTGAACTACAAAAAAGCTTTATATGAATTGTCTACTGAGGTGTCCCTGAAACCAAATCCAGCTCTCTGTAGTTAGTACACCAGAAATAATTTTACTGTGCACGTTTAAGTAAACAGAAAGCAGGCAAGATGAAGATGTCACCCTCCTCCTCTTTAGCTCCCTTATTTATTTGTTTAATACCCACCTATGTCGTCTTCTTCCGCTCACCCTGTCTTAGGATGCATTTTTCAAACCCAGTCCTTATTGTGTTTTGCCAGGTCTCATTGAGTTCATTATCAATGAGATCATGGTTTTATATTTGAATTTGCAAATCATTCAGCAATCATCAAGAATATTCTGTTTACATTTTTGTGCTTTCTTTCCATCTCAGTAGCATACTGCTTCTCCTACCCGTACTATTTGTTTTCAAAGACAGACATCTGGTGCTTATTCCTAAGAAGTTGTGTTGTAGTCTGTATATTTCAGTTCCTCCTTCATTTGTCAAGCTGCAAGTATGTCAAGTGACAATATAACAAAAAGATAGACAGGTAGAAAAAATGTGCTTTCTCTGATGTGGTGGTGTGTGTGTTTTTCCCCCTCCCATATTAACTGAAACGCTGAGCACCTCAACTAGTTTTAAATTCTCTCAGATGTGGAAAATAGCAGCTTAATCAAATGAAGAGCAGAAGGAGAAACTGCTAAGGACATATGAAGTGCCAAAATGTTGATGCCAGGAAAGCTCTGAGCATTTCTTCCTTTGACTCTTTAGGCAGACAGACCCATATGCTCTTTAACAGTGTCACATAAGACAGTATTTAGTCTATTCTAGTCTTAACATGTTGATCTTTGGAGGGGGGAAAAACATTGCAAGGACAGGAAAAGAGAGAAGTAAAGAGGAAAACATTTCTCAGTGCCAAGTTTGCTTTAGCTTACATCAAGCAAAATTTGTACAACAACAGCATTAGTACTGGTGGAACGTTTAGGTTAAAAGTGGCTATAAATATTGCACTATCTTGGTAAGGACTTTTAAAAGGACCCATTTCTTGTTCTCAGAGACACTTTAAGAACATAAGAGCCATGCTGGATCAAACCAAGTGTCTGTCTAGTCCAGCATTCTGTTCACACCAGCTGCCCACAGGAAACCCAAAGCGATACATGTTGGGGCAAAAAATCCCAACTTCAAGTACAAGCTGATGTGAACTGAGCAGCGATGACCAACCAAGAAAGAGATCTTGGGGTTGTGGTGGACAGCTCAATGAAAATGTCGACCCAGTGTGCAGCCACTGTGAAAAAGACAAACTCCATGTTAGGCATAATTAGAAAAGGAATTGAGAATAAAACTGCCAATATCATACTGCCCTTATACAAATGGTGCGACCGCACTTGGAATACTGTGTACAGTTCTGGTCACCACACCTAAAAAAGATATTGTAGAGCTGGAAAAAGTGCAGAAAGGGGCAACTAAAATGATGAAGAGGCTGGAGCATCTCCCCTATGAGGGAAGGTTACAACAGCTGGGATTATTTAGCTTGGAAAAAAAGGAGGGTAAGGGTAAGACATGATAGAAGTCTACAAAATTATGCATGGTGTGGAGAATGTGGATAGGGAGACATTTTTCTCCCTCTCCCAAATTACTAGATGGCCACCAATTTGGATTTTATTTATTATTAAATTTATTAATCGCCCATCTGGCTGGTCACCCAGCCACTCTGGGCGATGTACAACATACCATAAAACAATTTAAAACAATAAAATTCTACCATAAATTTTTTTTTAAATACCCTAACCCACCCCAAATGCCTGCCTGAACAACCACGTTTTTAATGCACGACGGAAGCTCATTAAAGAGGGGGCATGACGGAGTTCCCTAGGGAGGGAGTTCCACAGAGTGGGGGCCACCACAGAGAAGGCCCTCTCCCTCGTCCCCACCAGTCTAGCTGTCCTGGCTGATGGGACAGAGAGAAGGCCATCCGAGGCTGATCTTGTTAAGCGGCCTGTCTGGTGTTGCTGGAGGCGCTCCTTAAGATAGGCTGGGCCGGAACCATATAGGGTTTTAAAGGTCAAAACCAACACCTTGAATTTGGCCCGGAAAACAACTGGTAACCAGTGCAACTCCTTCAGCACTGGAGTGATGTGATCTCGCCGGCGGCTGCCTTTAATCAGGTGAGCCGCCGCGTTCTGGACCAGCTGCAGCTTCCGAACCGTCTTCAAGGGTAACCCCACGTACAGCGCATTACAGTAGTCTAAACGAGAGGAGACCAGGGCATGTACTACCGATGGGAGCAGATGGTCGGGAAGGAAGGGGCGCAGCCGCCGTATCAGATGGAGTTGATACAGCGCTGTCCGGCTCACAGCTCACACCTGAGCCTCCATGGACAGCTGGGAGTCCAAAATGACCCCCAGGCTGCGGCCCTGGTCTTTCAAGGGTAGCCGTACCCCATTCAACACCAGGTCAACATCCCCCAGCCTCCTCTTGTCTCCCACCAAAAGTACCTCGGTCTTGTCAGGGTTGAGCTTCAGCTTATTCCTCCCCATCCAGCCACTCACCGTCTCCAGACATTTGGACAGGGATTCTATGGACAACCTTGGTGAAGATTTGAATGAGAGGTAGAGCTGCGTGTCATCCGCATATTGATGACACTGCACCCCAAACCTCCTGATGATAGCCCCCAGTGGCTTCACATAGATGTTAAATAGCATCGGGGAGAGGATGGAACCCTGTGGCACCCCAGAAGTAAGTGGCCACGGGTCCGAAACCTCCTCTCCCAGTGCTACCCTCTGGTACCTGCCAGAGAGGAAGGACCGGAACCACCGCAATACAGTGTCTCCAATGCCCAACCCCTCCAGGCGGTCCAGGAGGATACCGTGGTCAACAGTATCAAAAGCCGCTGAGAGGTCGAGGAGAACAAGGAAGGAGCATTCACCCCTGTCCAGAGCCCTCCTCATATCATCCACCAAGGCGACCAAGGCCATTTCTGTCCCATGCCCAGGCCTGAAGCCCGACTGAAATGGGTCTAGATAATCAGTTTCTTCCAAGTGTGCCTTCAACTGCACCGCCACCACCCGCTCAATCACCTTGCCCCAAAATGGCAGATTTGAGACTGGGCGAAAGTGGTTCAGAACTTGAGGATCCAAAGAGGGCTTCTTTAAGAGCGGTCTTATCACTGCCTCCTTGAGGGCTGATGGCATCACTCCCTCCTCAAGGGAGGCGTTCACCACCGCCCTGATCCCTTCACCCAGTCTCTCTCTGCAGCTCATAATGAGGCAAGATAGGCAAGGATCAAGTAAGCAGGTGGTCGGCCTTACAGATGAAAGCACCTTGTCCACTTCATCAGGAGGAAGAAGCTGGAACCGATCCCACAAAACCGGTTTGCCACAGGCCGCCTCTTGCTCACTAACTGTATCCACAGCGTGCAGAGTAACACACCTAATCTGATCAATTTTATCTGCAAAGTGCTTTGCCAAAGCCTCACAGGAGGCCTTAGAATGCTCCAGTGGTTCTGGAGCCACAGGACCAACCAGGCTCCGGACCACTTGGAACAGCCTCCTGGGGCAGCACTCTGCAGATGCGAAGGAGGCAGCATAATATTCCTTTTTTGCTGCCTTCACCGCCATGTGATAGGCTGAAGATATAGCTCTAGCCCGTGTCTGATCGTCTTTGGAGCGAGACTTCCGCCACCGGCGCTCTAGCCGTCTCACCTCCTGTTTCAGAGCTCGTAACTGCGGATTGAACCATGGTGCAGTCCGAGCCCTGTTCAGGGGGAGAGGGCGTTTCGGAGCCACCCGATCTAATGCCCCGGTGATTGCGGCATTCCAGCCACCCACCAGGGTCTCGACCGAGTGGCCGTTGGCATGCCCCAGAGAATCCCCAAGCGCGTTCAGGAATCCATTTGGATCCATAAGACGCCTGGGGTGGACCATTTTAATGGGTCCTCCACCCCTGCGGAGGGGTTGTGGAACCGAGAAGTCCAACATCACCAGATAGTGATCTGACCATGACAAGGGGGTGGTGGATATACCCCCGACTTCCAGATCACTCCCCGCTTCTCCAGAAACAAACACAAGGTCTAGTGCATGACTGGCTACATGGGTGGGCCCAGTTAGAATATGGTGCAGCTCCCAGGAGGCCATGGTCTCCATGAAGTCCCGAGGTGCTCCTGTGAGGATGGCCTCCGAATGTACGTTGAAGTCCCCCAACACCAGTAAGTTAGGGGACTGTACACGCACATCAGAGACCACCTCAAGCACCTCGGCCAGGGAGTCAGTCGTGCAGCGGGGTGGACGGTACACGAGCAGAATCCCCAGACTGCCCTTCGGGCCCAACCTCCAGTACATGCACTCAGCAACCTTGGTCTCCCGGAGAGGGGGTCTGGTGAAGACCAAGGACTCTCGGTAGATAACAGCCACTCCCCCTCCCCGATCCCCAGCCCTCGGCTGCTGTGCATACGAAAATCCAGGTGGACACATGGCTGCAAGGGTTGGAGCAGCAGCCTCGGCCAGCCAGGTCTCCGTAATACATGCCAGGTCTGCACCCTCATCCAGGATCATGTCATGGATGAGGGAGGTTTTCTGGGTAACAGACCTGGCATTGCAGAGCAGCAAACGAAGGCCAGAAGATGGGGTCACGCCTCTCCCAGCCATCCTTTGGCTCTGGACAGGCCCGGAGCAGGGGACAGATACTACGCATCTCTCCCTTTTTCCCCTTACCTGGCATGGCCTGCCCCTAGCGCTCCGCCAGCGCCTGCCGCCCAGCCTTGGTATGTTCTGGCCCCCAACACTCCCCCCACTGCCTCCATCAGGTGGACACATGCCCCCTCGCTCCCGCCTATCAGGCAGGCTACCCACCCCTAAAAACACAACAAAATCCCCCCCAACAAAATAAAACAAACAAAACAATTAAAATCCCCTTAAAAATGCCAGGCAGGAGTCCACAGGGAAGGCCTGGTGGCGGTGGTAGCGGCGGCGGCAGCGGCGGCGGCGGCGGCGGCGGCGGCAGCAGCAGCAGCAGCAGCAGCAGGCCCAGCAGCAGCAAGCACGCCTCTTCCCCGGTGGTGGTGGTGGCTTCTCCTGCAGGCCCTGGCTCTCCCAGGCCACCTCAGCCAGCCAGCTTATGTAGCCCCTCCAGGGAGGGGCAGGTGGAGCAGCACAGCTGGCTCGGTACCTGGGGGCCTGGTCCTGCAGGGACTGGCGGTCTGCCAGGCAGAAGTCCACAAGGAAGGCCTGGTGGTGATGGCAGCGGCGGCAGCAGCAGGCCCGGCGGCGGCAGCAGCAGGCCCGGCGGCGGCAAGCCATCATTACCCGGATGGCTTTAAAAGGGAGTTAGACAAATTCCTGGAGGAAAAAGCTATCAGTGGCTACTAGTCTTGATGGCTATGAGCTACCTCCAGTACCAGAGACAGTAAGCCTATGTACACCAGTTGCTGGGGAACAAAGGTAGGAGGGTGCTGTTGCTCTCTTGTCCTGCTTGTAGGTTCCTGGTCGAAAGCTGGTTGGCGACTGTGTGAACAGAATGCTGGACTAGGTGGACCCTTGATCTGATCCAACATGGCTCTTCTTGTGTTCTTATGTTAACCAGAACCTGAGTGCAACAGCATCTTCCCGCCCATGTTCCCCAGCAACTGGCGTACACAGGCATACTGAGTTGTTGCTTTCAGTTGTTACTTTGATCATAAAAGGGAAGTATTCTACTTCTAGGTGGAGAAATACTTTCTATTAGGGTTTTTTCTTAGGCCTTATCCATGCATCCATGAGGCAGAGCACAGTATTTTCTCAAGCTATGTCACTATTACCAACATGGAGTTGTACTTTTCAAGATAGCTTTATTTTAAAAGTACTCCTAAGCACACTTACCTGGAAGTAAGTCCCACTGAATTTACAGGGGTTTATGTCTGGATAGACATGTATAGGATTGTACGGTTAATTACCAGAGAGGTTTTTTTCCTACATGTTTGACAGTGAACCTAAATTTGACTATTTGGGTTCTTTTAGGCAGCAACTATAAATGTAAACTGGAAAAAATGCAACAATAATTGATGATGATGATGATCTTTATTTATATCCCGCCTTTTTCCCAATACTGGGACTCAAGGCAGCTTTTCAACGTTACTTGTACAGTTAAAACATATAGATAGAAATATACAAAAGTTAAAAATATAATTAAATCATCAATAATATTCAAATTGTATAAAATATCAAACTTTTAAAAGACAGCAACAATATAAACAATAGTATCAATCCGTCATATTCTCACAGGTCCAGATGATCTAGGCCTACCAGAACAAATAAGTTTTTGCCTGCCTGCGGAAACATACCAAAGAGGGTGCCTCTCTCGCCTCCCTGGGAAGGGAATTCCAGAGCCTTGGGACAGCCACCAAGAAGGCCCTCTCCTGCGTTCCCACCAGGCAAGCCTGTGATGGTGGTGGGACCTCAAGAAGGGCCTCCCCTGACGATCTCAGGGCACGAGCAGGCTCATAAGGGAGACTACAGTCTTTCAGATAACCTGGAACCGAGCTGTATAGGGCTTTATAGGTCACGACCAGCACTTTGAATTGAGCCCGGAAACAGACTGGGAGCCAATGAAGCTGTTTTAACAGGAGAGTTGTAGCCAGCCCCAGTCAACAATCTGGCTCTTTGAACCAGCTGAAGTTTCCGAATACTCTTCAGAGGCAGCTCCATGTAGAGCATCCAAACGGGATGTAACTAAGGCATGTGTCACTATGGCCAAGTCAGGCATCTCAAGGAACGGGCGCAGCTGGCGCACTAGCTTTAACTGTGCAAATGCACTCCTGGCCACCGCTGAAACCCGGGCATCCAGGCTCAGGGCTGAATCCAGAAGTACACCCAAGCTGAGAACCTGTGTCTTCAGGGGGAGGGTAACCCCATCCAGCACAAGCTGAATCCCTATTCCCTGATCTACCTTTTGACTGACCAGGAGCACCTCTGTCTTGTCTGGATTAAGCTTCAATTTGTTGTCACCCAGTCCATTACTGCCGACAGACACCAGCTGATGATGAGAAAATTATCTATCTCACTCTGTCTTTAAATTAGATTTTGAAGTGGTACAGAAACATAGCAGTTTTATTTCCACCTACATGCTGATTTTATGGATTACTTCTTATGTATTGACATTGCCAATATCAGAAAAGTCAGTCATAGTCACAGATCCTCTAATCTGGTTTTGCCTTCATAATATAGAGGTTTAGGGCTAGTTAAATTCACACATTTGAAATGTAACAATGCACTTTTGGTGGGAGAGTTGGTTCATGCATTCTCACACTGCATGTGATATGAGGTATAGCTCCATGTATGCATCTGACCATAGGAGTGCAGGAAAGGATTTAGAAGATTTTCGCATGTTTCTCTCATACATTTTTTACAGAAACATCTGATCACAATGTGCACAAGAAGGCCCAAAGAGAGGCATTTCTAATGCAAATGAGCACCCTGTGGGTCTTAAATTTTCATTACAAAGTGATTGAAGCCAGAAACCCTCTGGGTCACACTACACATACATTTTTTAAAAGAGAGCTCTGCACCTTCTACTTTATTTTTTTTCAGAAAAAGCCGCTGTGCAGCTCCTTATTTAGATTGGGATCCTGGCATGTGGGGAATATGTCCCTGCGGTTCTGATACCATTGCCATGATATCCATCTGGACTGCCAGGCTGGAATGGGATTTCGATGCATCATTTTACAGTGGTTCTGGTCCTTCTTGGAGGGGCGCCTTGAGAAGATAGTGCTGGGAAAATTCCTGTTCAATACCTTTGCTGTTGGTCTACGGTGTATCTCAGCGTTCCATCTCATCCTACATTTAACATCTACAGTAAAATGCTGACTGAGGTCATTCAGAGTTTGGGGATCCAGTGTTACCAACATGCTGATGACAACTAACTCTGTCTTTTCCATATAAATCCAAGGAAGCTGCTGAAGTTCGAAATCAATGTCTGATGTCAGTGGTAGACTGGTTGAGGGAACAAATTGAAGCTTAATCCAGAGCAGACAGATGTGGGTCCTGGCCAATAGAAAGGCAGATGAAAGAATAGCGGCTTAGGCTGCCTTGGAAGGAGTTGCACTTCGCTTGAAGGCTGGGACTCCCGCACGATCCTGATCTAGATTGGAGCCCTTCACAGCATTTTTTTCTGAAAAAAGAAGTAGTCCATGATAAACACTTTTAAAAATGCACACTTAACATAATATGTAGTTTGTCTCCAAGTTTCATGTGTGAAAGCACCCTTAGTCCCAGCACTACTTTCTCCAAAATTGTATAAGAAGTGATATAATAGTGTCACAGTACTGAGCGCTTGGACAGAGTTCTGGTCAAAATAGTATAATAATTTGTCTTCAGAAAGTTATTGTTAAAATACATGTGTGCACGCACATGTGGATGTATGCTGTCACCAGCTCTTTGATTCTTGTAGCCTTTGAGTGATTGGGAAATACATATGACTGATGGCACAGTAATTGCGAGTTCTGTTTCACATATTGTACAAAACAGTGGCAGCACATGTACTAATGTACTCATGCATCATTTTGCAGTGTTTCCCCATTTCTGTCAAATGGACCTGAGTCTGTCCGTTTCATCTGTGGAGAAATCTATAGTAAAGAATGCTAATTTCAGTAGTTCCAATGAGACTAGAGTAGATTCAGTTATTTTGGTTTGTACATATAAGCCATGTGCTCACACAGGTAACAGAACAGGAAAGAGTGCAGTTGAGGGTGTGCTTCCTGAAAACTATCTCCTGTGAACTGTCATTATAATTTCCAAAAAAAAAACCTCTGCAAACTTTTTGTCATATCTCTCCTGCACCCACATCCCCAAGAGAGAGAGAGAGAGAGAGTGTGTGACTAATAGGAAAAAGAGAGTTTAAGGGTGCAATCCTATGCATGTTTAGACAGGGAAAAAAACTCCTGCAATTCCCAGGATACCCCAGCCAGCATGGAAGATTTCTTTTGTGAAAGGTTTTGTAACATTTCTGTCATTGATTTAGTCTATAAAATCAGTATAGGCAATAGTACCTAGATCTTTAACGAAATCGTGAAAGGTCTGCACTATACATATGTATCTTCAAATACGTGCAATTCACAATTTAAACAAAAGGTGGCATAATACTCAAGCCTAACTAGAATAAGTAGTAGTGTAATTATACTATATATAATAGCATTCCAAATTACCTTTTGCTGTCTACAAATTCCCCTCAAAGTAGGCAGATCTGAAGTAAGCATAGAATGATGAAGAGAAGATGCTCTGCATGCGCTCTGCATGCTGTTTTCTCTTGTTTGAAATTCCTTTGAACAACAGAAGTTTGTTTTACCAATCTTGATAAGGAGAACAGGCAAAAGCTTAGTTTTTATTCACAAGTAGGTGAAAGGTTTGCTAAAGCCAGATTTTAAAAAAAAAAATGCGTAAACAGTGTGTGAAATTTTTGAACTGTTTGAAACAAACTGGTAGCTGCTCACAATTTTAAGAGATCCTTCTTCATTTTAGAGTTTGTTTGTTTTAAGGCTGTGTCCTCGCTTTTGCAGTGTTGCAGCATACTTATACTCCCCCCCCCTGCTTTTTTAAGTGTCAGATGGATAACACTTGCTTCCTGTAGCAAGGCTACTTGCCTCTTGCTCATGGATCAGAACAGTGTAAGAATAGCACTGGATTCCAAAGAAGACTTTTTTTTTCTTTTTTTTTAAACCCCTCTGCAGCAGGGGCGGGGCGGGGGGTGGAACTTAAGGATGAAAACAGGCCAGAAAGCTTAAATCCCCCTTTCCGGAGAGCCATGGTCCTGATCATAATAGGAGCCACATGTGTGTACACTGAGGTAGATAAGCCAGTCACACATAATTCTGCTCTGCATGATTTGAAGAACCTGTAGTTTGGCCCTTTAACTGAGAACTCCTGCAACTGTTCAGATCTATTGCTGCATTTTTTGGAGGCATTATTAGGGTGTCTGGTATCCTGGCTCTGGGATTTGCCAGATCCTGGCTGCCTGTGCATGTGCTGAGTGGGAGTGTGCCAGTTCAGCAAACCACTTATAGATTCTGCTACAAATACGAATGCACCACAGAATTAGTATTTATTTTACTGCATTTATTTTGCACCTTTCCATAAATGCTGAAGTTTACAAAAAAGTATTTTAACAATACAATAAACATACATAAAACCAGTTTTGACATAAAAAGTAAAAAAAAAAGCCCAGTAAGAAACATTATTGATATTAAAAATCAAAGCAGATTAAAAGAGGCACTGATTAAATGAAATTGGAAATGCTTTTGAAAACAGATGTCTTTGTCCTCCAGCTGGCAATCAAGACTGTGATGCTTGCTGTAAATTTATTTCCTAATCATAGCATTCCATTTTCACAGTATATGTCCGGTCTTAGTAATTGGTAAGATCTTAGTTAATTTATTATAGTGCATTGACAAAAAGAAAAGCCTTGTAAGGAAATAGTTTAGTGTTCTGTTTTATTGACAAGCAATTTTTTTTTAATGAGGCAGAGAACTCTTAATTATATTGACATTAAATGATGCAAACCGATTAATCTCACTGGATTCTTCAGATTATTTTAAATACTGCAAGCAGAGTTCTTTTAAAACCAAAGTTAGCTACAGGATGTATTAATGATAGAAGACAATGCTGATGTAACCCAGTCACCTGATAAATTTACAGTGAATGCAGGATCTATTACCGTATTAAGGATGAGAGCAATTTCACTTTCAGTTATTTCATTAGTTTTCATTCACTTTAATCTCACAGGACCATAACAAATAGTATTCATCTATCAAATGGATTATAGAAAAGGTCTGGTGCATGCAGATGTTTTGCTTAGGGCTGGCATCAGGGGTAGGCATGGTTGGGCTCACACCCCAGCAGGGGCCTGCTGACAAGAGTCCCCTGGAGTTGTTGCTCATCCTCACCACTGCAACCTGCTTTGTTCACCTGCATCTACTGTGGCCCAGACAGTGGTGGTGAGGAGGAGGTGCCACTGCCTATGTGCTCACTGGCTCTCTGCCTGTCAAGCAATCTAGTGGTAAAATGGTGAGGAAGAGAATGCAAAGCAATAGCAGCTAATGATAATGATGGAGAAAAAGTAGACTCAATGACATAGGGGACCCATTGAGGGTGTCTTGCCCAAGGGCCCACAAAAACCTGGAGCTGGCACTGGTTTTGCTCTGTGCAGGGTGATCTTGACTGTCCTCAGGCATGCATTTGCATGTACAAACATAACATGTTAACTGTGCAATTGCAGACGTAGCCACAAGCAGTTATTAAAATTGCTGCAGCAATATTCCAAGAATGAGAAAGCAATATGTAGTCTTTGGAAGAACTGAAGGGAGCTTCCTGCCAAGGCTTTTATTGTTCAATTGCCCTGCCTCATTCACAGAATATTGCAGGGAAGGGTGTCAAAATGTTGCCGTCTTCCATTTGTAACCTCCCATGTTTTCCCACTGTTTCTTGTGTCTTTGTCTTATCACAAAATTATCCACTAAGGAGAAAAAGATGGAAGACCTGCACAGTCCCTATGGATTGATAGTGCAAAGAGCTGTCCATCTGGGAGCATCCTAAGGGGAAAAAAATACTATGTTTTTGCTGGAATATTTATGCTGTTGATTTGCCCACTCTTCTTCAATATTGTTAAGGACCCTCTTTATTAAGGAAGTTATAATATTACCTCATGACTCCCCAAGATTGTGTCTATTTTGTTAATTACTGTAACGTCTTTCTGATTTACTTATCTTGCATATGCAGCGGACATGACTTTATTAGTATGTTTGGAAAAGTCAGCTACATTAATTACTATGCAGTGAAAACATTCATACTATTGAACAAGGACTTCTAGAATTGATGAAAGGAATAATGTCTTTTCAGCACCAGTCGAGAACATTTTTATTTTCTCCAGACCTTTAAATTTTTGCTGAAATTGTTTTAATACTGCCTTTTACTTACTTTCATGTTGTATACTTTTAGTGTTTGTTTTTATTTATTTTTCAACAGTGTAAGGCATCCTGGAAATATTTATATTGAAAGTATGCGCACGCACACAAACACGTGCATATATGGACATCATAGTAATTCTATACATAAATAAATAAAAGGATCAAAAGAACTGTGAAACTACTAGATTTATTTTTCTGAAAGAGGAGTCCAATCCACTACCACCCTTCTCTAGCCACATGGCAAACTGCTTTTATAACAAGCTTTTGATATGGCATAAGAGCGGGCTATTTGATTTTTTAAAAATCAGCCATTACAGTCTGTTAGACTGTAACCCTTGGTCTGATCCAGCATGGCTGTTCTTATGTTATATTCTAATAATTCTATGAGGAACAAGAAACTCACATTGTTTTGGCTAGCATTTTATTTTTATTTCTAAAATTGAATATAACAGCATCAATTCCTCAACCAAGAGAAACAATAAACATTATAATTGATTCACCTTCATTTCAGTATGGCTCAAACATAATACTAAGGGGAAGAGGAGAGTTGGACTGAGAACATTCATCCACTCTTTGTTTTCTTTTCTTTACATTAATTCTTAAGAATATTATATTTTCTCTGTTTATTTCTAATTCTTTAAATATATTGTATATGGAACTGGAACATTCAACATCTGTAAGAGAAAAGTTTGTGTATGCTTGGTATAAATTTGTCAGACTATAGATAAAATCTTAGCATAATTCTTAGATCCTGTGATACACAGTAAAAACTCTGAGTCTTGTATATTTTAAACTCTATAACCACCTATTTATGTAGAAAGTTATCCTTCCTTGTTATACTTCTGAGAAAGAAGCATCATTGAGCCCTACATGGGCATGAACAGTTGACTAATAGCGAAATCAAGCACTTAATATCGAAATAATAACCAAATGCCCAGAAAATAGGTAATTTGGCATGGTAGAAAACATACTATTAGGGCTGGTGTCAAGTATAGGCATGGTGGGACACCTGCCAAGGGCCCACACCTCAGCAAGGTTCCACTGACAAGAACCCCCCGCAATTGTCCATCTCTTTACCAGTGCAACCTGCTTATTCGCTTGCCTCTTACTCTAGCCCAGACAACAGGGGTGGTGGTAAGGAGAAGGAGCAGATGCCATTGCCTACTTGGTCACTAGCTCTCTACTTGTCACACAAGTGAGTGGTAGCAGTGCTGTAAAAGAGGATGAAGAGCAATAGCTGTGCTGACAATGATGGTGAGAAGATAGAGGGGCTGTTCATACCACACGCTAACCCACACTCAGTAGTTGAGTGTCGGTTGCTTTGAACCGTGGGCTGTTTGTTGAACCGTGGTTTAGCGTATTGTCTGAACCACTGGCTGGGTTCAGACAACACGCTAAGCCATGGTGGGTAAATTCCGTGAGTGACCCACGAGGGGGTAGCATGTCGTGTGTGGGGGGGTCCTCACCCACAATAGGTTATTTACCTCCATGAAGCCACCCTCGTAACCCACATTGTGCAGAAGGGTTAACACACCCCCACAGTGGCTTTCCATATTGTCTGGCGAGCACATGTGGGTAATGAGAACCTACCATGGAGACATGTGCCTAGAGTGGCTGAAAACACTGTTGCCACTCTATTCAACAGATCTTTATGCCTGAGATCTGCCCGGCAGCAGATGGAACGGCCGCTGGGAACCCTTTTCGCAGTGGAGGCTGCTGGGATGCAAGGCTACTGGGCCTGGAGGACTCTGGCAGGGGTGTGCCTCAGGATGGGTGGGTGAACTGTGCTGCATGGCATGGTTGCGCAGCTGTGTGTTTTCAATAGCCTGTTTTTCGATAACTTGATTGACAGAGTGGGTACCAAACCACCATTGCTTAGCATGTCATTTGAATGTGCCCTCTGTGGGTTAGCGTGTTGTGTGAATCGCCCCAGACTCACTGACCCTGTTCATACATAACGCTAAGCCACTGTGGTTAGCGTTGTTAAGTGAAACACACTGGCTTTGCATGTCATGTGGAGGGAGAAAATCCTGAGAATGATTAGTAAGCCACCCTAGGTAACCCTGCAGCAGGGTTAAGGGGCCCTGGGGTGGCATATGTCAGGAACGCCCTAGCTGCCTCTTGCAGTCCCCTCCAATAGCCAACCCAGGACACAGACGACGAGGATTCTTTCCAAGGCTTTATTCCTTTATTGCTTTATGACTCTTTCAGATACTAATCACTAATGACTAAGCAAGGAACTGCACTGGGGATAGATAGCAGAGTAGCCTAAGCTCCAGGTAAAGCAGTTGGTCCCCGTTTGAGGGAAAACTGCGGGAAGACCCTGAACTTATGGGCTATGGAGAGATCCTCCCTCTTTGCCTTGGGTCGTCGGGACACGACTGTTGTTTGAGCGCCAAACGAGCGGAGCGCCTCCTTTCGGCGCCCTCCATCTGTCGTCGCTCCCTGCGTCTGTGCCGAGCATCCAGCAAGCCCCCTCCAGTGTTCTCTCACTGCCAGGGTCACTATCTATCCAGGAGGAATCTCTGCCAGCTGCTGTGCTTGTGAGAGATGAGCGAGCTCCTCTCCCGCGGATTGCTGTTCTTCCTCAGAATCAGAACTGCTCTGGGGCTCTATGGGCTCAGTTTCCACCCTGACATCTTACCATTATATGTGGTGAGCTCTCTCATGTGGTTGGAGCGGGTACAGGGCCTTGTTGGCGGACACGATGGATACTGCCACCAAGTCCCTTGGGTCACCAAGTGGAGCCAGCTGGAGGACCGAGGGGGAAGGGTGGGAAAACAAGCTACGCAGTGTGGGTGGTGTGCCTGATCATCTGTCAGGTGCACCAACTACACACCGTAGCTTGCCCACTGTGGCTTGTCAACCATCGTGGGTTAGCGTGTCACACGAATGCACCCACAGAGGAGTCCCACTGTGGATGTCTTGCCCAAGGGCCCTCAAAAATCTGGAGCCAGCTCTGCATACAATTTTTGAACCATAGAAATAATAGGATAGCTTTTAACTCTTAAAACCACATGAAATGAATAGTTAAAGAAAGTGTTTGGCAGTTAGTCGCACAAATAAAGTTTATTAACCATGGGTTGTTTTTGACCATGTGGGAGTGCGCAAGCACGGTGCTTCCCAACTGTTCACCTACTTCTGCTTTGCTAAACAACCCAAGAATGCCCTGTTCTTGGGTTGTGCTCTGTGATCTCTTAATCCAGACAGTCTGGGTTGTGGGAGAAGCAATCCAGAGTTTTAACCCAAGTACACTCCATGGGTTGTTTAATCTTGTGAACTGAGTCATTGTGTTTGGATGGTTCAAATACCCCTTTCACTTACTAAGTTTGTAAGTGGCAGTACACAGCACGCAATAGACAGGAGAACATAGTAGCAGGTGAGGACGTTACACCTAGCCCCTGCTTCTCTTTAGCTGCCACAATGCGAGACAGCAGAGAGCAAGACAGAAGCACTGGCAGGACCCCTTTGCCTGGCAGGAGAGCAGCCTCTTGACTAAATATTAACATCTGGCCAGGAGGCCAGCTTAAAAAGGTGGAGGTATTTCTGCTGGGGCAAGCACAGCCTTGGCAAGCAGCTTAAAGTGCACAGCTGGTAGGAGAACAGAGGAGCAGTTAAGGACTTCATTAACAGCTAGCCTTCGTTCTCTTTAGCTTCTGTACTATGAGATTGCAGAGAGCAAAAGAGGAGTGCTGGTAGCACCATTTTGTCTGGCAGGAGAGCCCAGTTTTGATTGAATATCAGTATCTAGCCAAGAGGCCAGCTTCCAGGGATGGATGTATTTTTGCCTGGCATGACACAGGCGGGTACAACACCAGCAGGGCGACCTTAAAGGCCCCGAAAGGGGGGATGCATGTAGTCCTCCCTCCATGCAGGGTAGGGAGAACAGATTGCTATTTCCATGCTGCAGGGAAACAGTGATCAGGACTACAGGGGAGGTTTTAATGACTGGAGTGTGGGGAGAGACAAAGACTGTAAGGAAGTGATGATCTTAAAAGAGAGAGAGCTGGCTGGTAATGATTGAGGGGGGTGGAGTATAAGTGGTTTGTTTAGCATGATGTGTGAACCTGGACCTCTGGCAAGTCAGAGAAACTCCGCTAGAACAAACTATGGGTTTGTTGCCAGGGGTCTGGGTTTTCATGTCACACTGAACAAACCACAGACCAAAGGTCTGTGGCTTGTTTAGCTGCTCCTGCTTGCTGTGGAAGCAATTGCACAGTGCTCATACAATGTAAGCTAGAGTTTGAACCTTGGCTTATTGTGGTGTGTGAATCAGGTCAATGGGTTGAATCCAGCTCCATTCATGGATTTTGCCTCCACCCAATTTTATTTACTTACTTACTTAATTACTTAACAATATTTATATACCACTCCACATCAAAAGATTTTGGAGCAGTGAACAGCAAAGATAAAATGAAAATGAAATGGAGCCACCCAAAAATAAGGTAGTGGCTTATACAACTCAGGGGATTTCCTGGCTATGCAGATGGATATACATTTGTAAATTAAAGGGAAAATGTTTAGAACCCCATAACAGTGTGTCAAAGATCTGTGAGCTTCCAGGACGTATGGAATGTTGAGGGGAAAACAAATGTTCATTTTACAACTCTGCAGCCATCTCCCCACCCCGCCCCCCAAATATAGATAAAATGTTTATCTATATTTATCCAAATATAGATAAAATGTTTGGGTTCAGAGCTAGCAACCAGCCCCAAATGTAAGCGCTATTCCCTTTCTGAATGCCTCCCACCCCCCACCCCCCCGAAGTCTATCAGGCTCTTGTTCAAGGCAGGCTAGAGCCCTGAAGAAAAGCACTCCTAGAGGGTGGGGATACTTTGCAGCTTTTTTCTTGCTGGTCCAACTTGTTCCTTATATATTTAAAGCACCAAAGTAGACAGATACACGACATTTAAAAAATTCACATAGAAGCAGCTATGACAGCCTGAATTGGACTGGGGGCAGCAGTTCTTGGGGAAAGGGGGGGCAATCCTTTCCTTCCATCCTCAATGCCCCACCCCATATCCTCTGAAGCTGCCAATTAGTCCTGCTGTGGGGGAAAGACAAATGGAGTTGCAAGACTGCTGGGGTAATTTTGACTGGGGAGGTGGGGATAGGTGAAGAGATAGGGTTAACCCTTCCCCCTGTTCCTGGCCTGATTCAACTTCCTGCCCTCTTCCATGAAGTTAAAACAAAAACAGTGGGAGATCTGATCATGCAATTTAAGCAATTGCATTTACTTTAGAGTAACATGTAGTTTGGCCCGAAGGGAACCGGAATGCACAAGTGGGGGAAGCAGAAGTTTCTGAAAGCAGAAATACATCACAAGGGCCCCAATCCATGTTTTTTTCCTTTCAGTGGGGTAGGAAATGTGAGGACTGTGACCCTTGTGTTGCCCTTTTGAAGACTAAAATACAGCAAGAGGGCTCCTGCTGTTCCTTTCTGTCTGGTGGGAAAAGGTGTGCAGTGATAAGGCCATCATACAGACATTCTGTCTTCATATAAGGGGTGCTGTGGGGCACAGAGGAGGCAAGAAAGGTGCGTACTGGAGCAGCAAGCAAGGTGGGGGTAGCAGCTCAGTTGCCGCCTCATCCAACTTGCCCTTTAGGCATGTGCCTAGTGTGCAGTAATTGAAAGTTCACCATTTGAGGAAGAGTGATTGAAGAGGGAGGGTGGTGTCTGTACAAAGAACACAACAGAAAGGGGTTCATCACATGGAGCTTTTATCCTGCCGTTGAGATGGCGCTCTCTCGGAAGTTTGCGGGCTCTTCAGATGATACCATCACCCTCCAGGGTGTCTCCTGCCATTTCCTCCAGCCTATCTCATATTTTCCCCAAACACAAAAAATGTGGTATTTTTCCAGCCCACGGAACAGGAGCGCCATGACCTCACTGTGGAATTATCCGATAGTGGAAGAAACCGCTGTGTCTGCCTGCTGTGGGCGTTTGTTTTCAGTTGTTGGGGGTGCGGTCAGGATGAGATTTGACAGGAGTGAGGGCAAGAATCGCCTGCCAATTGCATCTCCTGCCTCTGCATTTCTCAGGTGGAAGGAGAAGAGGGTCAAATGCCTCCCTGCAACGAATGGAGACACATTTGATTCCCCAGCCCACCAAGCTCAGAAGCAACATCCTCTGTTGTTTCAGAGCACCCCATTTAGTTCAGTGGGGCTTACTCCCAAGTAAGTATGCTGAGGGTTGCAGACTTACAGGGTGATCTTATGTCTACTCAGAAGTAAGTCCCACTGAGTTCAATGCGGCTTGCTCCCACATAAGTGTGCCAAAGTTTGCAGACTTACAGGACAATCTTACATTTTATGTCTACTCAGAAGTAAGTCAGAGGTTTCCTGGGAGCTACAAGAAAACAGTACAGCAGAAGTTAAGCTAAGAAAACAACACTCCCTCCACCCCACCCCGCTCCTTTGCAGACATGCCCGGGAGGGAGGGAGACACTCCCTCAACTCAAACCATGTGGCTGCCATGTAAAGAAGTTCCAGAAAGGATGTGGGGTTTTGCGAGTTTTTGCTTAATGTAGAAATACCCAAAGACTAGAGAGGTTTAGAGGAGTCTTCTGTAGGGAGATTGTTTAATTATCAGTTTCAAAAGGCCAAATTATCCATCTTAAAAGAGAGAGCCAGTGTGGTGTAATGGGTAGAGGTCTGGACTTGGAACAATGAGAAGAACAGGGTTCAAGTATCTGCTCAGCTATGAATCTTACTCAGTGACTTTGAGCCAGTCACTTTTTCTCAGCCTGTCCTACGGGACTGTTGTGAAGATAAACAGAGGGAGGATGGGAATAATGCAAACTTCCTTGGGAACTTTCCTTGAGAAAGATGGGATACAAATATAATAATAATAAAAGAATTAGAAGGTTGGAATGTGTAGAAACCTGGCACATTTGTTTTTGTTACTTGCATAAGTTACTTGGTCATATTCATATAAGTGGAGCATGTCCAATAGAATTTTCCTGTGTTGTGACATGGAGCTGATGAAATCAGAATATGTGTACATAGCAAGACTGGCAGCAAACTGCGCCTATTAACTTGCAAGCTTTCATTTTTGCTATATATATATTTTAAGATCATGACTTGGCATGGGAATTTTCCCATTGTAAATATTAACCCATTTTTTGCGGAGGTCTCTGAGTTAGGAGAGACAACAGAGAAGTTAAAGAGCTGCAAATAGTTTGATAAATTGGGTATTGTTAATAGCCAGTAAATAGGTTAAATTTCATTGATATTAGCTCATTGTTTTTTTAAAATTAGCTGTTAATTGGCTAATTTGTGATATAATTTTTATGGCTGAAGGAGTCAGTCTGCCTGATAGATAAGGACAGAAAAGAAGATGGCTGTAGCATAGGAGACAGAGATGTTTTTTTTAGCCTGGGGTCTATTCTACCCCTAGCTATGCTTCTGGAGGAAGGAGTGGGAGAGATGGAACTCTGCCTGATGAGCTTCTCCTTCGTTATGCACTGGTAGATGCCACACAACACTTTATACAACAAAGTTTGTATCACACTAACTGAATCAAAAAAATCTTTCGTGAGACAAAATCAAAAGATGTTTACATAGCAAGAGAGTTGGCAAATGGTAACTATTGACTTTGTGCCTGACAGACAGAACTTTGAAGTGAGGAGAGGAAACTAAAGATGTAAACCTTACTCAGATGTAAGCCCTGTGCCTTTAGAAAAGGGAATGGGAGACTGGAACTGCAGCTGCTGTAAACTATAGAGCTATCTCATATCCCATGTTTTCTTACTCAAATGTAAGTTGCATTTTGTTTAATGGGTTTTGCTCTCTATTAAATCAGAACAAATTGCAGCCTCCATTTGCAATCCATATCCCTCATAATAGAAATTGTGCTTGCTTACAAGTACCCTCCGTGCACCCACACTCTTCCATGGTCTTTCAGGCCCAAATGCAATGGGGAGGATGCGGTGCCTGCCACCAGCAAAGATGCCCCATATTGTACTGGTTCTGTATTGCTTTATGAAGCATCAGAGCCTTATTGTATTGCTAGATAAATCCTCCCGGTCTCAGGCCCTCTCCTCATCTGGATTTGGTCCTAAATGGCCAAAAGAAAGTGTGGGTGGATGAAAGGTAAGTTCTAAGCAAGCACAATTTATGACATTGCACAACATCATTACTGATCTTGGGGCACACCTGTTAAGGTCTTCGCTTCCAGTTTCCTTTCTTTGTGGAGCTTGTGCCAAACATGACAGAGACTTAACTCTGGTCTTAAAATAGCAGGGTTTTTTGATAATTGACTAACACTTTAAGTGAGCCTTGCTGAGAACCTAAATAAAGGTACACAGCTGATTTACATAAGGAATTATTTTGCTGTGATAATAATGCAAAGCAACACAACTAGAGTTTCCTTTTGTAGAGTGGGTAGGCTTTGAGACAGACATGGGGCATCTCTACACCAGCCTAAAATCCTGCATTCAAAATGGGGCCTTCTGTTTCTGTTTTAAATGCAGGATCACCCTTTTTCACCCACTTCCTTTCCCCCCTCCCCTTTCCCCCTCCTTCTCCCCGTATCTGAGTGTTCTGTTATCTTTCATTGATCTTGCTCCTCTTCTTGCCACTTTTACTGTTTTCACAAAGAAAACTGAAGCAGAACACAATGGGGTAATTTGATCACTTTATTATCTGCGAGCTATTTAAAAACAGAACAAAGGACATTTCGTTCAGGAGATGCCTTGGAGGATCACAGCATCATGTAAAGAGCCCGCAAACTTCCATGAAGAAGCAATCTCAATCGCACGATAAAAGCTCTGTGTGAAGAAAGCCATGGTGAATGACTGAAGATCACATCTTTCCATGTTTTGGCATAACCCACACTTGAAAGTTTTCCAGGATGTGGTGAACAGAAATCTCAGCATATGACAGAGACAGACAAGACCACTACTTCACAACAGCTAATAAGGCACCATATCAATGATAGTGTGAATCTGCTCTCAGTACTCTATATACAGTAGATTAAATCTCTACTACATTATTTTTATGTAAGTTAAAGGATGTAACCTACTTTTGTACTTCCAGTGGCAGTTTCTGTGGCGTTGGTGTGTGTTTGTGTTTTTTTCCTTCCTTAAGCTCTTAATAGCTTTCTTCTAGTCATGGCAAGTAGACTGCTGTGTGGCTTGTTTGTAACTGCATGACATTTCAGTCCACTTCAATATAATTTCAGAGGCCTGGAAAACTGGTTGCTTTTCCTTGTAGCAAACAAGTCACATGTGACCCACTCATCACTAAGGGCTGAAAAAGGGAGGAAAGCTGCCATCACAAACTGGGAAGTTGTATGAATTGGCCCTTAGTTTTGGTGAAAAATTAGGGTAATTTAGGGCATAGTCTTATGAAGATAGTCGTCAGCCTCCGAACTTGGAGGCTGACAACTATGCAATGTAGGGTGGCTGGAGCACAGAAGTGATCCTTGCCTTCGTGCTCCGGCTGCCCTGAATTTTTGGCTAGAGAGGAGATTTTGCCTGTCTAGCCAAGGACCTTTGTAGTGGGAGGGGTAGAGGTTGCACAGTGCATAGGAAGTTGCGTAACACAGCTTCCGTGGTCTCCTCCCCTCCCTGATTCCAGGACTACCCCCTTTTCCCTGTCTCCACATGCCATTTCTGAGTGCAGAAAGAACTGTGCCAGCTATGAGGGGGCAGGGAGTTCTGGGCTCCAAGGCAGAGCCCAGAAACAAAAAAAAATTATGTCCCCCAGATGTTGTCTAGAGGATATAGGAGTGCTCCCTTTGGATGCAATCCTATTCATGTTTAGACAGAAAAAAGTTCTACAACTCCCAGCTGTGGTAGCTGGGAAATGCAACGAGGATTGAACCCTCAGTTTAACTAGGTTGTGGCACAGCTTTATTTGAGAGAGGGCTCAGCTGTGCTGTCAAGTAACAATAGATGGATAGAGCCTGCTTCTAGGTCATCAGAGTGCTTTGGACACCAGCTGGCAATAACTTCTGTCATCTCTCTCAATCAGAAGTCAGGACTGTGGTTGGCAGCCAGGCAGAGCAGCACCAGGGCTAGTAGATCAGAGGAATGGTGTAGGTGTTGATTTCAGCAAGGCTTCCTGAGAAGGTCTCCCATAATATTCTTATTGGCAAACTGATAAAATATGGGCTAAATGATGCTACTGTTTGATGGATTGCCAGCTGTTTGATGGACCATACCAAAAGGGTGCTAAGAACATAAGAAGAACTG
This sequence comes from Heloderma suspectum, assembly GCF_057233095.1. Taxonomy (NCBI): domain Eukaryota; kingdom Metazoa; phylum Chordata; class Lepidosauria; order Squamata; family Helodermatidae; genus Heloderma; species Heloderma suspectum. The sequence goes on along the minus strand of NC_139459.1, from coordinate 293,402,229 downwards.
GATCCATGCTGGATCAAACCAAGGGTCCATCTAATCCAGCATTCTGTTCACAGTGGCCAACCAGCTATCGACCCACAAGCAGGGCATGAGCACAACAGCACCCTCCCGCCCATGTTCCCCAGCAACTGGTGTACATAGGTATCCTGCCTCTGGTGCTGGAGGTAGCACATAACCATCAAGACTAGTAGCCACTGATAGCCTTTTCCTCTTGGAATTTGTCCAACCCCCTTTTAAAGCCATCCAAATTGGTGGCCGTCACTACATCCTGTGGTAGCGAATTCCATAGATTACTATGCGCTGTGTGAAGAAGTACTTCCTTTTATCTGTCCTGAATCTCCCACCAATCAGCTTCATAGGATGACCCCAGGTTCTACTATTTTAAGAAAGGGAGAAAAATGTCTCCCTATTCATATTCTCCACACTATGCATAATTTTGTACACCTCTGTCATGTCTGCCCTTACCCTCCTTTTTTCCAAGCTAAACAATCCTGGCTGTTGTAACCTTCTCTCATAGCGGAGATGCTCCAGCTCCTTCATCATTTCAGTTTCCCTTTTCTGCACTTTTTCCAGCTATACAATATCTTTTTTTTTAGGCGTGGTGACCAGAAGTATACACAGTATTCCAAGTGTGGTGGCACCATAGATTTGTATAGGGGCAGTATGATACTTACACAGTTTTATTCTCAATTTCTTTTCTAATTATGCCTAACATGGAGTTTACCTTTTTTACAGCGGCTGCACATTGGGTTGACATCTTCACTGAGCTGTCCACCACAACCCCAAGATCTCTCTCCTGGTCGGTCACCACTAGCTCAGATCCCATCAGGCTATACTTGAAGTTGGGACTTTTTGCCCCAACGTGCATCACTTTGCACTTGCTTACATGGAACCATATTTGCCATTTAGATGCCCATTCTCCCAGTTTGGAGAGATCCTTTTGCAGCACTTCACAATCCCTTTTTGTTTTAACCACCCTAAATAATTTGGTGCCATCTGCAAACTTGGCCACTTCACTGCTCACTCCTAATTCCAGATAATTTATGAACAGGGTGAAAAGCACTGGTCCTAATTTATTTATTTATTTAATTTAATTTATTTATTGCATTTATATCCCGCCTTTTCCTCCAAGGAACTCAAGGCAGCGTACATGATCCTCCTCCTTCCTCTATTTTATCCTCACAACAACAACCCTGTGAGGTGGGTTGGGCTGAGAGTCTGTGACTGGCCCAAAGTCACCCAGTGAGCTTCCATGGCCGAGTGGGGACTAGAACCCGGACCTCCCGATTCCCAGTCCAGCACTCTAGCCACTACACCACACTGGCTCCTCTAATACAGATTCCTGTGGGACCCCACTATTTACTTCCCTCCATTCAGAGAATTTACCATTTATTCCTATCCTCTGCTTTCTGTTCTTTAAGCAGTTACTGATCCATAAGAGGGCCTGTCCTCTTATTCCATGACTGATAAGTTTGCTTAGGGGTCTTTGGTGAGAGACTTTGTCAAAAGCCTTTTGGAAGTCCAAGTAAACAATGTGTACCGCTACAAATAACCCCTGTCTACATGTTTATTGACACTCTAAAAGAACTCTAAAAGGTTAGTGAGACAGGACTTACTTTTGTGAAAGCCATGTTGATTTTTTTCAGCAGGGCTTGTCCTTCTATATGCTTACTAATTTTATCTTTAATGCCTTCAACCAATTTACCCAGAACAGACGTTAAGCTAATGTGTTCATTAATGGCTCCTAAACACCCCAGAGAGAAGTGACAAGTCAGGCACCACAGGGTTTTGTCTGAGTTCCATTATTGTTTTTAACATCTTTGTGAACAAGATGGACAAAGGACTAGAGGGGATGCTCATCAAATTTGCAGATGACACAACACTGGGAGGGGGTAGCAAATACTTTAGAAGACAGAAATAGTATTCAAGATTACCTTGACAGGATGGAAAACCAGCCCAAAACTAACAAAATGAATTTCAACCTAGATAAATGTAAAGTTCTGTATTTAGGTAGAAAAATCAGATTCACAAATAAAGGGTGGGCAACTCCTGACTTGATAGCAGTACATTTGAAAAGATTGTAGGAATTTTAGTAGAACACAAGCTAAACATGAGTCAGCAGTGCAATGTTGCACATAAAAAAGTGAATGCAATTCTAGACTGCATCAAAAAAAGTATAGTGTCGAGATCATGAGAAGTAACAGTACCACTCTGTTCTGCTTTGGTCAGATCTCCTATGGAGTACTGTGTCCAGTTCTGGGCCCCATAATTTAAGGAGGATCTTGACAACCTGAAAGGTGTGCAGAGCAAGGCAACAAAGATGAGGAGGGTCCCAAAGACCAAGTCCTATGAGGAAAGGTTGAAGGAATTAGATATGTTTTGCCTGGAGAAGAGACATTTAAGAGACAATGTGACAGCCGTCGTCAAATATTTGAATGGCTGTCATGTAAATGGGGGGCAAATTTGTTTTATATTGCTCCAGAAGGTAGGATCTGAACCAGTTGGTTCAAATTATAATAAAAGGGGTTTGGACTAAAAATTAGGAAGAATTTGCAGATGGTATGAGTTGTTTCACAGTGGTATAGACTTCCTCAGATGGTAGTGAACTCTCCTTCACTAGGGGTTTTTAAGCCAAGGCTAGATGGCTGTCTGGGATGCTGCAGCTGATTTCCTGCATTGTGGTATGGGGTTGGACTAGACTACCTTTGCAATCCACTTTACCCTCTCTCCATTCTATGCTTGTACATTATCTACCAAGTTGAGAGCCCCGATTCTGACCACCTAGGGTGTTTCTAGACAGAGGGCTCCCAGCACTACCAATCAAAAAGGTGTTGTGCAGCTCTTCTATCTTTCCTTAATTAAAGTTTTTTTTTCTGGTAAGGAAAGCCTGAAGTAGTGGTGGGAAAGCACAGCAGAATTACAGATGGAAAACCAGGATATCTTGAGTCCCTGTAAAATTCTATGAACGAGGAAGGGTGATTGCACAATAAAACCACTGGTCTGGAAGCAGCTGTAGGCACGCAACAACTATAGGCACAAGACATAAGCTAGAACCTACATATCTTTCGTCGTTTTGTGTGGTCATACCTCTCTATTCAAGGAGATCTGTAACGACTAAAACCAATTTGAATTTGTTCCAGCAGCAGGCATTTGGAACACTTAGTTTGCAGTTAATAAAGAGTTCCACGGTCCTTTATCTTAAAATTTTAGTTTTAATTAACTTTGAGAGCAATTATGTGCAGAACACGCCCTTCTGAGAGATAAGAGCCATATAGCTTATATATCGCAAAGCGTTACAGCTGGAGAAAACAGAGTACAGGAAAGTGGGGGGAGAGGGACATCGGACGAGGGACGGTCTCCAGCGCAGCTCCCACCGATTTCGAAGCCAACGCAAACGTTTGCTGCTGCTAAAGTCAAGTGTGTGCTTGCCTGGGGAAGCAGCAGCTTCCAGTGCCACCAAAGCTGCTGAATAGCAATGAAGCCTGCCTTTCCCAGTCTGAATGCAACTATTAATAGCGCTGCCAGAGCCCCCGCTCTTTCCGTCACGTGAAGAGAAGCGGGCAGGAAAGTGTGTGAGCTGGAAGAGGAGGAGGCGGCCGCCGCCTGTGCATTCTCCTCCTCCTCGTCGTCACATTCCTGCAATGCCCAGATAGAGGACAGAGAAAGCTCGCGCTTTTTCTTCATCCCAGGCGCTGTTCCATTCCTGGGGCGGCAGTGGCCACTATCGCTCTTTCGCCTCTCTCACCACCATCACCACCCCGCTTCCCTCCCATTGTGCGCTCTGGAAACCAATCTCAGCTTAATAAGCTCAATGCACCCCTCCCACCCCTGGCATTTGTATTCCCAACTCGCTCTGCTAGCGGAATGGATGTGTGTGTGTGTGAGAGAGTGTGAGTAGCGGCGCGCGTGCGAGAGCGCGCGCGGGAGCTCAGAAGGGTGGGCCTGCGGGTGCTCGTGCCTTTCCGGACCCCCCCTCCCCCACTGAACGGTTCCCAGTCGCCCACGGAGACTAGTGGGGCGCTTCTTGGTGTGACCCCAAGTTACTCTTCCCGCTGTCTCAGTGCGGGGCCCGAAGGCGTTAGGCGAGCCCGCGGGGAAGGATATGCTAGCGGCTTGGGGCCCCTTCCTTGTTACTTCTCTCCAGCCATGTGGTGCTTGCACTGTAACTCGGACAGGACTCAGTCCCTGCTGGAGCTGGAGCTTGACAGCTGGTAAGCCATTACCGTCTATTGGAAGCAGCGTGGGTTTTCCTAAAGCAAACGAGTCAGTCTTGAGGGGAAGGAATTTTTTGTGCCTTGTGTTTCAGTCTCAAATCTCAGGACAGCTTTGTTTAGTTCTGACCACTGATTCTGTGTGATTGTGGAAGAAAGAGAGACAGAGCGTGTGTCTAAGCAAGCAAAATGATCTGATGCACATATAATACTAATCTGGTGACACAAAGGGTTTACAGTGTTCAGTCTTGCTGACTTTTTTTTTTTTTTTACTGTAAATGGTAAATCATTTTCTGCAGAAATGAAATCTAGTGAATAGCCCAAACATCAGTGGAGAAAAGACAGCTTTTCCTCACACAAACCTACACATACTATAAAGGCAGAATATTTAAAGGCATAAAAAATCTACAGTGTGTATTGCCCTGTCTTTTCTCTGCACCATTGTGTGCACACAAGGATTCAGTTTGAATATTGCACAGTGTAATAAGTCCTGTTGCAAAGTTTTAAATATTTTGTAAATGTATCTTGATTATAGTCAACTGTAGCTTTGTTTCTAGTATATCTCTTGGGGGCACTTTTATATTCCATAGCCCATTGACTTGTTTTTCAAAAGCAAAACACTGCTGCAATGCCATCTGTCCTTCACAGAATTCAAATTAACAGCTTAGTCATTTGAACCTGGAATCAAAAGTTGTTTAACTTCGTAGCCATGCTATTTAAATAGGAGCTTGTCTCTTTTTAAGTTACATTTGTTCCAGGTATTTGCAGTTTCTCATAGCCTCTCCTCTCTGCTGTATTTTTCTCTCACACATTTTCTTACGCGTTTTCATTATTCATTAAAAAAAAAGGTAACTGCAAGTCTCTTTCTGTTTCAAAAGCTGCAATTCTAAGCACACTTACTTGAAAGTAAATTTCACTTAAATCAGTGGGGCTTGTTACTGAGTAAACAGAGTTAAGATTATTTTGCACAGTTTTTGGTCTTTGTTACCAGACATCTAGGAAAAACTATTGCACATGGTGTTAAACACTGCTGCTTTTATTTTGAAGGAAAAGCAGGCACAGCCGGAAGGATTTGGTTCACTGGGCAGAATTCCCACCACTATACTGCTGCTCAGAGGAAGAATTCAGGTGTGCAAGCAGGAGGATGAGGTTGCTGCTCTTGCCTTTACCAACCCTGTATGCTTTACTGCCCAGACAGAGAGAAGGGGATTGAGTGGGCTGAAGTGGCCGCACAGGCTCTGTCTGTCTTGTCACCACCACATGGCCAAGCCATCCTTCCATAGTATCTAGAGCCCCCAGAAGTATGCCACCCAGAGAGAGGTGAAGGAGAGGAAGCAGTGGCTGCTTCTTGCAGTAGCAGCTGCTTCCTCCACACAATCACGCACTTTTCCCTTCTTCTGTGGCTTGGACAAGTGATGGCTGCCACTCCCTTTGATTGCTCGTGTGCCCTTTCCCTCGGCAAAGCTCTGCCTGTTTGCACACTCTGTTTATCAGGATGTTGCAGTGAGAAGGATTGTGCTTAGGGGGGCCATCCAGAGGGAGGGAGCCATCCACCTTTGGCCATCCACCTTTGCCTGCGCATTTGCACTCTCCCTTAGCAGTGTGGAGGACTGGGCTAGTTAAAGTCACTACCCACCACCATGCTACTCAGAGGAAGAGCACAGGTGAGTGAGAGGATGAGGTGGCTGCTCTTTCAGTGACCAACCTTCCATGCTGCCCAGTCGCAGTGTTAGGTACTCTTATTCAAATACATGTTTAACGTCATATATAGCGACTACAATTCTGCACTGAGTTACAAATTCTGAGGGCCATGACTTCAGTTGAACTAAGCATGCTTCGCTGGGTTCGTAATTGAAATTAGTGCTGGGTAGAAAATGCCCCTCCTCACAAGGACACACAAGGAAAGAGGAGTGGAGGAAGATCTGGTTTTCAAGGTCAGAACAAGGTGTTGAGCTATAGGTGGACATTTAAATGCACTTTGAGTTATGGTGATCTTCCCTTCCTGGTGTTTTTGTTTCAGTAGCAATTGGTGGCTGTTTCGCAAATCAACGTTTTCCTTCTGTAGTCCCAGAGCTACAGGCAGTTGTGTGCGTGGGGTGGGGAGAAGCAAGCTCCTTGCAACTGGCTGCTCCTTTTCAGCAAGCTCCTTGCAACTGGCTGCTCCTTTACAGCCTGATGGATGGGCCAGGTTAGTCACCCCTTAGCTTGATGTTCTCCATGGGAAACAGTGGGGGAGCATCCCAGTGGTACTTAGCCTCCTTTCTAAAAAGGGGACCTCCTCACCTTTCAAAAAAGATTTTTTTTTATAATGGTGGCTTACAAATATCAATCAAATGCAATGTATAAAATTACAATGGCATTAAAACTACATAGTATATAAGAAGCCTGGTAAATAAGTTTTTCTTCTGGTTCCAAAGATATAAAACAGGCAAGTGCCACCCAAACCTCCCTGAGAGAGGGAGCTAAAACTGTAAGAAAATAGACTCAATTATATTAATTGGATTGCAACGATGCAAGAGTGGCATATTCTCTGTAGATAAAGACATTTTAAAGGCTTCAAAATATAATATATTGTGATCCATAAAGCAAATGTAATGATCACACATCTATTTCCATAAAGTGTACTGAACTTTGTATTGGAAAGCAGCTTAAGTGGGCTCTAGGAAACTTAAATAGTTTTTGAAAACTGATAGCTCTTATAAATAGAAATACAGTATTTTTGTTCAGTAATTGTTGCATAGAAGGATCCTGCCTGCTCTTCAGCTGTGCTGTGGTGCAATCAGCGGCTTGTGCCCCAACAGTTAAAGCAGCATCCTATATCACGCAAGAAGGATAGAGCCATGCAGTTCTGCCTGTTTGCCATTTTTTTAAAGAACTACCCGAATTCTTCTTTCATTAATACTATTTCACAGGCATGAGGAAGCCAGATTATTTCAGCATTCCTTAGGATGCAGGTCAGGGCATAGCTAGTAGTATTCCCTGGGAGGGGAAACTCTGCCACTGGGCCTAATCCTGCCTGTGGAAATTCTCCATCCTGCCCATAGAGCCTCCTTGGATTTCTCCAAGAACTGCCACCTGGAGGAATCCACACTGTTATCTCCAATCTGAGACTGGAAATAATAGGGGAGATGCAGGTGGTGGGGGCTCAGACAGTGTTGGGAGGAGCACCTGCTCTTCCCCGTGCCAGCAGAGCCCATCCACACAGAGCACACCGCCACATGGGGACAACACTACATGCTACATGAAGCCTGGGACTCAGACATACACTAGGAGGAATTCTCCATGCTGAGAAAGGCCTGAAGTTCCTATTCAAACAGGGAAAGGCAAACTGGATGGGGTGCTGATATAGGTGTGGCCATGCCTGCTGGCAGCATCAGGCGTGAGCTGCATGACAACTTGAAGAAAACGTCATTGACCACATATATTTGGTACTGAGTTAAGTGGGTTGTTTACTTCCTCAGACCACCCCAAGGTAGATTTTGAAGAGCACCTGTGGCCTCAACTGTTCCTGCTTAAAGGCTTTTTTCCTAGTCAGAAACCTTGCTAGGTGTTGTGCTTGTTTTGAAAGGGCTCAAATACATTTGTCTTTTTAAGCTGATGACCTTTAACTAGAACAAAGTGTAAGAATCTGTGAGGTAAAGGATATGTACTCTCAGTTTGTTTTTGATGTGAGCACTTTAAAGAAGCAAAAGCCAGAACTAAACTAGTTGAAATGCAGACAGGTTCCAGACATTCACACTAATACAAGGCCTCATAAAAGGCAAAATAAAACTACATCTAAACTTTTTGGAAATTTCACATGTACAACTGAGTCTGAGCTTTGTAAGTAGGAGTAATCTCTTTAGACAGAAGTTATGTTGAAGTGTGCTTAAAAGTATAGCCTGTAGCTGTAATAGCTAGGTTGTGATGATCCTGCAAGTTAAGGAGGGTTATACTAGGTCATTACATCTGCGGGAGTATTCTGAGACAAAGCTTCCATAACCAATGCAGTGATTCATTTAGCAGAAATCTCCCCTTTGAGTTAGAAGTTCCTAATGCAGTTCACTTTTATGCTTCCTCTTGGAAGGGTCTGTCATTCATATTATTCCTGCTCAAGATTTGACCATTCTTTCTGTAAAGGTAGGAACCTGAAATCCTGGAAATGCATTAAATGCTAGCTCATAATTACTTTTCTGTTGTCCCTAATATTTTCTGTAGTGTAAATCTAGGATAGATTTTATTTCAATCCCAAATCTGTTTTATGGTGTTCTAGTATGACATTAAAGAACTATAGTAGTGCTCATAAACATAGCATACCCCTTCAGTATTGTTGTATCCACAAGAGAATCTTGGTTAATGCAGATATGCCAGTAATGCTGTACTCTGGCTCTGCTGTTCTGCCCTTTTTCCTTAGAAAACACCATGATTGTGAAACAGTGTGACATCAGTTTTAGAGGATGGTCTTTTCCCAGTTGTAGCAATTGCTCTTTTCTTGACAAGAGAGTGCTTGAGCAATCAGCACACTTTATTTTCAATTATACCAGGGGAAAAGGTTTTCTGTGATGGTTTTGAGGATGGAATGAAATTCTTCTAGCTGCTAAAAGCTAACTATAGCCTCTCTGTCTTTTCTTTGATATGTTGGAATAAAACAGTTTCTCTGAATAGGCAAGAAAAATTGCAAAATTATTGCACCTGTCCCTGTTACTGAAATATGAAGCATGGTTAATTTAAGTTTGTAGCCATTATGTATCAGTATTTGCTCCGGGTACCAAGGTGCCAAAAAGTGCAGAAACCGATCATAGAATAGTAGGGTTGGGAGGGGCCTACAAGGCCATTGAGTCCAACCCCCTGCTCAATGCAGGAATCCAAGTCAGAGCATCCCTGACAGATGGCTGTCCAGCCTCGCCTTGAACGCCTCCAGTGTGGGACAGCCCACCACCTCCCTAGGTAATTGGTTCCAGTGTCGTATTGCTCTAACACTCAGGAAGTTTTTCCTGATGTTCAGCCAGAATCTGGCTTCCTGTAACTTGAGCCCATTATTCCGTGTCCTGCACCCTGGCATGATCAAGAAGAGATCCTGGCCTTCCTCTCTGTGACAACCTTTCAAGTACTTGAAGAGCACCATCATATCTCCCCTCAGTCTTCTCTTCTCAAGGCTAAACATGCCCAGTTCTTTCAGTCTCTCCTCAGAGGGTTTTGTTTCCGGTCCCCTGATCATCTTTGTTGCCCTCCTCTGCACCCTCTCCAGTTTGTCTGCATCCTTCTTCAAGTGTGGTGCCCAGAACTGGACACAGTACTCCAGATGAGGCCTAACCAGTGCTGAGGAGAGGGGAACTAGTACTTCCCGGGATTTGGAAGCTATGCTTCTATTAATGCGGCCCAAAAGAGTATTTGCCTTTTTTGCAGCCACATCACACTGTTGGTTCAAACGTTTTTTGAGTCATTCTGAAGACAATACATTTAAACACATGGAAGACAATATTCAGTCATGGTTCGCAACCTAATTTGTTAACCATATATTTTTATTAGCAACACTAAGAACTCCATTAGTGTTCTGTCACACACTAGTTAACCAAAAGATAGAACCCAAGGAAGGACTATAATAAAGAATCTGGCTTGATTCTCTGTTGCTTTTGTGGAGTTCTGTGGGATCAAGTAAATTCATAGCTGCAATGTGCTTCAGTGTGGATGCTGGGAGCACCAAGGGTAGGGTGCAAGTTTAGCCCACCTTACCTGGTTTTCCTGAGTACGCTCCTTCATTTTATGAATGGGAAAGTGTCTTCCATTCAATTTTATGAGGGGGAGAGTAAACATAGTTTACTTAACTATGTTACGACGAGGGGAGACTGCAGGGATTCCATATATAACCCACTCCTCAGGTTCTTGCAATATATTTGCTCTCCCTCCACCATGGCATTTCGCTTGCCATATATGTAAAAGCCAATTTTATGGCACTGTTGTCCTTGGACATTTTTGCACCTGAAATGAAAAACAAAAATGTCGCCACCTGCTCAGGACTGAAGCTCTTTTCATTAATGACACCAGATAAAGAATGAACGTAAGAAAAAATGGGGCTGCTTCTGGGATCTGCTGCAACAGGGTTTACATTGCTTCATGGTAAAGCTGGCCTCTGTTCCCTGACTTGTACTTCCCTGACTTGTTCATGCTGGAACAGTAGTGTGGTGTGTTGGATTAGGTATTTGACCAGTAAAAAACAAACAAACTGGTCAGCTTGACTGATCAAATAATGTCAAATCATCAAGTTTAAAGCATTAACTTCATTAAAAGAACATTTCATTGTTCAATTATTTTTGTTATTAGAGCAGCAAAAATATTTTAATGATCAACATGATTTATACTTATGCTAATGTTTTAACTATTATTGTGAAATGATGAAATTATTTTTAAATTTTAAATTGAAAAAGCTGTAATGAATTATTATAACTTTTAACAATGCTGGGTAAGGTTTCTATATATGTGAAAAATTCACAGTTCTTTTTCGCTTTTATTCTGGAACACCAGTGTAAGCCTACAATTAGTTACAGAGTTTTAAAAAAAGGATATTAAAGAAATAAAGTAGAATAAGAGTGACTGTTAAAAAGCTTGTGTCAGTTTTAAAGGCATTTATGCTAAGTAGGCAGTGGGCCAATTTTTCAACCCCTCGTCCAGGGAGGGGTTACTTCCTGGATCCTGCAGCAAACAAGCAAGAGTCGGAGTCACAGGCAGTCCTAGGCAGTGACCTTTGTCTCTGATGATTCCTTGTATTGCTGTTTGCAAATGTCTGCAGTTATCGGTGGCTAGTAACATAACTTCACTATGCTGCTGGTTTTGCACCTGACTGCTGCACGGCTAGGGAAAAGCAGCCTTTACTTCTGCCCCTGTACGATAAAAAAGGGGATAAGCTGCCACCTCCACAGTGGCATTTTTGGCTTATGAAATATTTGGCTATATTTGATCACAGTAAAATAATAGGCAATCAGTTGAACAGCAAATTGACATTTGACAAATCAATTGACTGGTGTGGTGCCTTCTAAGGAGTGTATAAAGTAAGATGTGTTTTTCTCTATAGTTTATATCGTTGTTTGTAAGAATGCAGAAGATTGTTTTAAAAATGAGTACATTCTGTCTGTCTTCTGTTTTTAAAGTGCATTATTTCTACGTGTTCTATCCAATATTAGCTCCACTTATAGTAGACCCATTGAAATGAATGGGACTTAAGTTAGACTAACATAAGTCAAAACTCTGACTGCAATTCTATGCATACTTATTTGGGAGTAAGTTGCACTTAACTCAGTGGGATTCATATACATAGGATTAAGATGTATGGATTGTATTGCAGTGACTGCTTCTGTAAAGTGTTAATTGTGCTATATGACTTCATCCGGTATAACGTTTATTGTTGCATGAGGCTGCTAGTATGTTTGTAGTCTGCTGATTTGTTATTTATACTTCAGGCTGTGAATATAGGGTTACTTGAAGGAGGCATACAGTTTTCTCAAATTGTTCCCAGCTGTTTCTACTGTACCTTATTAGCATTCGTTTCATATAGCTGAGGAGAAAATACTTTCAGCTTGAATCAAGTGGCAGAATTCATCAACTTTATTTGATTTATATCCTGGTGTAATTGTATTGTCTGAAAGGTACCTCAACACATGAAACATTAAATGACAATTAATTAAGGTTTAAAGAAATAAGTCTTTAAAGTACACTAAATGGATCAACTATAAAAAGGATATTATGTCAAGGTCTTAAGAGAGCCACAGAGGTAGAAGCCAGTGCTTAGCTTCCTACAGAGACTAAATGCCAGCAAATTGAATGTTCTGTTGACAAGGATGTCATCCAATGTTGCCTCCCGCTCTGATTGGCTCACACACCCGCTAAGTTCACAGTCAGGTGGAAATATAGTGTTGGCTGGTAGGAGAGAATGGATTATTCCACTGTAGTGTGGTGCCTCAGCTGTGCATGGAGAATTGGAGATCATCTGCTTTCTCAGCTTCAAATAAGCCAAATAATTCTCCTTAGGTCCAGGGGATGCGCTGTGTGTGTGTGTGTGTGTGTGTGTGAGAGAGAGAGAGAGAGAGAGAGAGAGAGCACTGCTACATTTGCCACAAAAGCAAGTCCTTCAATGGAAATTGTTTTGCCAGTTTAAATAACTAGAGGTTATAATAATAGTACAGGCTCCTAACTCATAGAACCCAAATGAGCTATATATGAAAAGATTATGCTCTGAAAGAGTTGGAAAACCTTTGCTATTAAATTATGATAATACCTAGTAATGCAGTGCTTTTTTCCTATGTACTCAAAGCAATTGCCATGCATTACATTGTGCTCTTTTTGGCGCCAGGTGAAGACCTTATTTTCTGAAGCATTTTAGCCTTTCAGTTTCTGTTGTTTCAAATCTGTTACTGTATTTTGAATCTTTGCACTGCTGCGAGGCTTTATTTTGGGTTTTATTTTTATTTTATATTTGTTATACATTTTAAAACTTCTATGTTGTATTTTATCATGTTGTATTTTATGTTTTTAATTGTTGTGAACCGCCCAGGGAGCTTTAGCTATTGAGTGGTATAGAAATGTAATAAATATATAAAGTTAGGCCACCATTTTTATCCCTATAGTATTGGAGACGGGGAAAGGAAAACTGACGGAAAATTGACTTGCATAAGACAGTCCAGTGAACTGGTCTGCATGACACAACGGCCCACTGTGGGTTAATTTACCCATGGGGGCTGTCACCCACAGACGCCATTTTTGTGCAGTGCCTGTGGCCACTTAGCTTGCCATGGGTTGTCATGTCGTGTGAACCCAGGTGGTGGGGTTGTTTGGGTTAGATAACCCTAAAACAAACCATGGGTTATATTCATTTTAATCTTTGCTTGGTCTTTACAAAATTACCAATGGTTTGCTCCTTGCTTTTCTGTGTTGTGGACAAAACCAACACCTTGAATTTGGCCCGGAAAACAACTGGTAACCAGTGCAACTCCTTCAGCGCTGGAGTGATTTGATCTCGCTGGTGGCTGCCTTTAATCAGGTGAGCCGCCGCATTCTGTACCAGCTGCAGCTTCCGAACCGTCTTCAAGGGTAACCCCACATAGAACATATTGTTGTTGTTGTTGTTCAGTCATTAAGTCGTGTCCGACTCTTCGTGACCCCATGGACCATAGCACCCCAGGCCTTCCTGTCCTCCGCTCTCTCCCAGAGTGTGCTCACATTCATATTCATTGCATCGGTGATGCTATCTAGCCATCTCATCTTCTGCCATCCCCTTCTCCTTTTGCCTTCAACCTTTCCCAGCATCAGGGTCTTTTCCAGGGAGTTTTCTCTTCGCATTAGGTGGCCAAAATATTTGAGCTTCAGCTTGAGTATCTGTCCTTCCAATGAGCAGTCAGGGTTGATTTCCTTTAGGATGGACTGATTTGACCTCCTTGCAGTCCAGGGGACTCGTAAGAGTCTTCTCCAGCACCACAGTTCGAAGGCATCAATTCTTCAGCGCTCAGCCTTCCTTATAGTCCAGCTCTCACAGCCATACATTACTACTGGGAAAACCATAGCTTTGATTAGACGGAGCTTTGTCGGCAAGGTGATGTCTCTGCGTCTTACTATGCTGTCTAGGTGTGCCATAGCTTTCCTCCCAAGGAGCAAGCGTCTTTTAATTTCATGACTACAGTCACCGTCTGCAGTGATCTTGGAGCCCAAGGAAATAAAATCTGTCACTGCTTCCATTTCTTCCCCTTCTATATGCCAGGAAGTGATGGGCCCAGATGCCGTGATCTTTGTTTTTTTAATGTTGAGTTTCAAACCAGCATTTGCACTCTCCACTTTCACCCTCAACAAGAGGCTCTTTAGATCCTCTTCGCTTTCTGCCATTAGGGTGGCATCGTCTGCGTATCTGAGGTTGTTGATAATGATAATCCCGGCAACCTTAATTCCAACCTGTGATTCATCCAACCTTGCGTTTCTCATGATGTACTCTGCATATAAATTAAATAAGCAGGGTGACAATATACAGCCTTGTCGTACTCCTTTCCCAATTTTAAACCAATTGGTTGTTCCATGTCCGATTCTTACTGTTGCTTCTTGACCCTCATACAGGTTTCTCAGGAGACAGGTAAGGTGGTCTGGTACTCCCATCTCTTTCAGAATTTGCCACAGTTTGTTGTGATCCACACAATCAAAGGCTTTAGCGTAGTCAATGAAGCAGAAAGAGACGTTTTTCTGGAATTCTCTTGCTTTCTCCATGATGCAGCGAACGTTGGCGATTTGATCTCTAGTTCCTCTGCCTCTTCGAAACCCAGCTTGTACTTTCAGTAGTTCTCGGTTCACATACTGCTGAAGCCTAGCTTGTAGGATTTTGAGCATAACCTTGCTGGCATGTGAAATGAGCGCAGTTGTGCAGTAGTTTGAACCCTCTTTGGCATTGTCCTTCTTTGGAATTGGAATGTAAACTGACCTTTTCCAGTCTTGTGGCCACTGTTGAGTGTTCCAAATTTGTTGGCATATTGAGTGCAGCACTTTAACAGCACCATCTTTTAGGATTTTAAATAGCTCAGCTGGAATACTGTATCTCCGCTAGCTTTGTTGTTACTAATGCTTCCTAAGGCCCACTTGACTTCACTCTCTAGGATGTTTGGCTCAAGTTCAGTGACCGCACTATCGTGGCTATCAGGGACATTCAGATCTTTCCTGTATAGTTCTTCTGTGTATTCTTGCCACCTCTTCTTAATCTCATCTGCTTCTGTTAGATCCCTGCCTTCTTTGTCCTTTATCATGCCCGTCTTTGCACAAAACGTTCCCTTGAGATCTCTGATTTTCTTGAAAAGATCTCTGGTCTTTCCCATTCTATTGTTTTCCACAGTTTCTTTGCATTGTTCATTTAAGAAGGCCTTCTTGTCTCTCCTTGCTATGCTCTGGAACTCTGCATTCATTGGATATATCTTCCCCTTTCTCCCTTGCTTTTCGCTTCCATTCTTTCCTCAGCTACTTGTAAAGCCTCATCAGACAGCCACTTGGCTTTCTTGCATTTCTTTTTCTTTGGGATGGATTTAGTTGCTGCCTCCTGAACAATGTTACGGACCTCCGTCCATAGTTCCTCAGGCACTCTGTCTATCAGGTCTAATCCCTGAAATCTATTTCTCACCTCCACTGTATATTCATGAGGGATATGATTGAGGTCATACCTGAATGGTTTAGTGGTTTTCCCTACGTTCTTCAATTTAAGCTGAAATTTTGCAAGAAGCAGCTCATGATCTGAGCCACAGTCAGCTCCAGGTCTTGTTTTTACTGACTGTATAGAGCTTCTCCATCTTTGGCTGCAAAATACATAATCAATCTGATGTCGATATTGACCATCTGGTGATGTCCATGTGTAGAGTCACCTCTGGTGCTGTTGGAAAAGAGTGTTTGCTATGATCAGCGTGTTCTCTTGGCAAAACTATTAGCCTTTGTCCTGCTTCGTTTTGTACACCAAGGCCATGCTTGTCTGTTGTCCCGGTGATTTCTTGACTTCCTACTTTAGCATTCCAATCCCCTATGATGAAGAGGACATCTTTTTTTGGTGTTAGTTCTAGAAGGTGTTGTAGGTCTTCATAGAACCGATCAACCTCAGCTTTTTTGGCCTCAGTGGTTGAGGCCTAGACTTGAATTACTGTGATGTTGAATGGTTTGCCTTGGATTCGTACTGAGATCATTCTATCGTTTTTGAGATTGTACCCCAGTACTGCTTTTCCCACCCTTTTGTTGACTATGAGTGCTACTCCATTTCTTCTAAGGGATTCTTGCTCACAGTAGTGGATATAATGGTCACCTGAATTAAATTCGCCCATGCTTGTCCATTTTAGTTCACTGATTCCCAAGATGTTGATGTTCAATCTTGCCATCTCACGTTTGACCACCTCCAGTTTACCTTGATTCACTGATCTTTCATTTCAGGTTCCTAAACAATATTGTTCTTTACAGCATCGGACTTTCTTTTCACCACCAGACACATCCACAGCTGAGTGTCCTTTCGGCTTTGGCCCAGCCGCTTCACTCTTTCTGGTGCTACTTGGAAATTCCCTCTGCTCTTCCCCAGTAGTATATTGGACACCTTCCGACCTGAGGGGCTCATCTTCCGGCGTCATATCTTTTAGCCTTGTGATACGTTCCATGGGGTTTTCTTGGTACGAATACTGGAGTGGGTTGCCATTTACTTCTCCAGTGGACCATCTTTTGTCAGAACTCTCCGCCATGACCTGTCCGTCTTGGGTGGCCCTGCACGGCATAGTTTATGGCTTCACTGAGTTACGCAAGCCCCTTCGCCACAACAAGGCAGTGATCCATGAAGGGGATAGAACACATTACAGTAGTCTAAACGAGAGGAGACCAGGGCATGTACTACCAATGGGAGCAGATGGTCGGGAAGGTAGGGGCGCAGCTGCTGTATCAGATGGAGTTGGTACAGCGCTGTCCAGCTCACAGCTAACACCTGAGCCTCCATGGACAGCTGGGAGTCTAAAATTGACTACTTAGCTGTAGTGCAACCCCACAATAGCTTGTTCAGAGAAGGCTGTCATTGTACTGAGGAAGCCTGTACTGTACTGGCCGACTTTGCTTTTTCATGGAGAAGTGGCTAAAAAAGGGAAATGGGGGTAGGGCTATAAGTCCTTGGAAGTTTGCTGGAATGGGGCAAAATTGCACAGGTGTGGTGCCGTCATGGGGAGCCTTCAGAAGCTGTAGTGAATAATTGCACAATTTTGCTTCCTCATGGAAAAGTGAGCAGTTCTTTCCCTATTCCCCTGTTTCCCCCTATTTCCCAAGTTGCACAGTTTCGAAGTAGCAGTCGGGAAATCCTGTCGTTGCGTAACTTTATGGTAGCTGGGTAGTGCGATAGCGTGAGGCTGTCAATGTACTAGGGGAAAGCTGTCATTTTTTAACTGTAGCATGGTATCAGGGAAGGCTGTGTTTGTTTGGCGGCGGTTGTCCCTGGGCTGCTAGTCAGATCTTGGAAAAAGGGCTCTGCAGGCTGGAGCAGAGCGTCCACAGCGGTTTTGGCTGCTCTTGCTAGCCAACTCTCTAGGCAATCAGAATAAGCTATGGTGAGCTTCAGATGACACAACAACCCACGGTGGCTTAAATAACCCTTAGTGCACACCGTGGGTTATCAGAGTGGGCTATTTCAGCCAAATAAGCCACTGTGTATTAAAAAATTCTTGACAACACAATAACCAAAAATAGGTTAAATAAGCCACCCTGGCTTATTTAACCCATCGTAGGTTATCATGATATCTGAAACCAGTCATCGTCTAATTATAACATGGTGAGACTGGCATTATATGTTATGATGGTTGGTAGTCATGTGGTTAAGTGGGGGCTATTTCAGGCATTCTCTGCACAATATCTGTAATGTGTGGCTAACCTGAGCCAAGGTTAGCCTTACCTCGTGAATTTTTCTTTCTATAAATTTTCCTGGTCATTAAACTCATTTAGACTTGTATTCATAGAATCATAGGGTTGGAAGGGCCCTACAAGACTATCAAGTCCAATCCCCTGCTCATTGAAGGAAGCCTGATTCCCAAGCATTCTCCCATCCAAGTACTAACCAGGGCTGACCCTGCTTAGCTTCCGAGATCAGGCACAGTATATTAAAGGAAGTTAGTCCCCTAACATGGTTGCAGCAAAAAGCCCTTCTCTGAGAAAGTTCAAATGTATAAAAAGTGCTTGTACTGCTGTGCTGGAATTCGTTAAGTGGAGATTATAGGAAAGGCTGATAGCTTGTCAGAAAGTTGACAAGTTTGCTTCTTACTGGGTGGAAAGTGTTGGTACTGCTAGCCAGGAAGATTCCTAAAAGGAAAATTCATAAGGCTTACCCAGTGTTTCTATTTCTCACCCGCTTCAATTAGTGGAAAGCACCATGAATACAATCCCATATGCTCCGAAGGATGGGTGATGACTACAGAGTGGCCGTCTTGAGGCCTGCAGCAAGCTAAGTTAATATGAAATAATGAATGAAAACTGTAAACTTCATTGACATTGGTTTCTGTTTACTTCTGCTGCTTAAGTGATTTACCCCCCCAAGTTCAGCTATCTTGGAAGCTTCTAAGTATAATAACAGCTGCTTCTGCAGCTGTCATGCTATTTGTTCCAAGATACTTCAACTGAGTTTGTTGGCCACTGACTTCACAGTGGTTTCCTTGAACTGTACCAGGTGAGAGGTCTTGAATCTATTTCAAAATCAGTATTTAGAAACAATAGGGCATTTTGAGGAGAATAGAATACTGTTTGGAAACTTCTGGTATTTGTTTGGCGGGCAGTGCCAAAATAAGTTGTGACTCTGGGCATTGTAGTACTGTAGCACCATCGTTGCAGGCAGATATGCCAGAACAAATGTTTGGTATGTCTTTGACCAGCACTTCTTTAGTTTGAGCAGGTAGTGACTTTTCTGTGAATAGATTTTTGCTTTCCAGGCAGTTCTCCTTGTTGCACAACATATGCATGATAATTCAGAGAAGAAACTTGGCTTCTTTCCTGAGCATTTCAGTCAATTTACATTATCTCAGTCAGCTGTGGAGTATTAAAAACTTTAAGATACCCGAACTTGGAATAAAGAAGAGTGCTACTGCAGACTTCACTGACAATATAAGTTACATAGAACAGCCATTCACAAATTGGGGATTAGGCAGTCTGCCTTCAGCAATTGTGATCCCATGTGTTCCTACCATGTTTTTTCCTACTGCTTTACACTCATACTTTTCTATCTATCTCTCACCATTCCCCAAAAGATTACCTTTCTCCAGGCTGGAGAATATGATGTACCTGCCAAGTGGGCTGAGAAAAGAGTAACTATAGGATTAAGGAAAGGAGGCCTTCGGAACTGTAATGTGGAATAGAAAATGAAGAGTTTGGGGTGTTTTGTTTTAGGAAAGGGACATCTAGATGCATAGGTTTAAGGGTTTTGATATTTAGATTCCTGTGTGGGGAGAGTTAGTAACAAAGGCACCTGGGCAGGAGTTTGGGGTGGAGGCATATTTGGATGTTTATAGAAGATTATGAAGAATGGAGCCTCTGCTTCATTCATCTTTATGATAACAAAACTCTGATGTTACCCTATACAATGGATTCTTTAAAAAACAACCCTTCATAAATGGGCTTACCCTAGGATCCTGTTCAGAACTTGTGTGACAAATTCCTGAGATGCCCAGACCAGGTAAAGCTGAAGGTTTTGAAATATGTGAATAGAAATATAGCGGTGACTGAAGCATTGAAACAAGACTGAAAAGTATTATTTATGATGCTCTGATACTCTGTCATTTTTTATGACAAGTCTTCATTACAACAGTGTTTTAAGATTGATGAGGAAGAAAATGGGATAAGGGTGAGCAGTGGGGTTGTTGGAACAGAACTTCTGTAGGTAAATGGCCTTTGACTAGAATCAGGCCTCAGACTTATGCTGCAGCTCTACGCACATGTTGAGCTTGTTGAGCAAGCTCATTGAGCTTGGGAAGACTCACTTTTGAATAAGCATACATTGGATAGGACCATTAGATATGTACAGCACTATAAGATGATGTTGGTCAGTACAATTTAGTTATCTATATTGGTATTATCACATGGCAAAATGGGACTAAAGAAGTCTGAACTCTGTTCTCTTTCCTGTGACCTGCATTTATTATAATGCTGCACTATCTTTAAATGTATGAATTTGGCTTATCAAGACCAATCCAAAAACCCATTGTTCCAGTACTGAAGTGAGTAAGATAGGGCATACCATCAGCTAGTCCAATGGAATACTTAAGCTTAGTGTATGTTGTAGCATTACATGATAATTTTAGGGAAATATTCCAGCACAAATGTTTAGTAAGATTAAATATTGGCAATCTTTGATAGAAACATTATTGACCTGTGTATAGTAACTTTAAAAATAAAAGTAAACGTTTGTATTTTTCTGCAGTTTTCAAGCAGCATAAAAATAACCATAGTGGCAATCCTGTTTGACAAGCTTTGTAAAGAAAAACACAGGAACAAACTGTTTGTCAATTATATATATAAAAATAGACTTTCTAGGATGAACCTTTATCATACTAAGCTTTTGATTTGTTTTCTCCTCAGAGTTTATCATGATCACTTTGCAGATACAAAGACTTTTTAACCAGTGCTTTCTCCTGTAATCTGAATACAGCTTTTAATGGCTTGATCAAGATCCTTATTTCAACTACCTGTACGGCAGTTGCCTACAGAGTATGAGAATTTTGGATCTACCACTGAAGGTAGTAATTGCGTAGAATGCACACACTTCATCTAGCAATTTAAAGAGAAAGAATGGCTCTAGTGATTTGCTAAGCTTTTTATATGTAATCATTAATTGGCAAATATAACAGGCACGAAGTTTGTAATTCACTGTAAATATTTTTGCTGGTCAGCTTTGTTTAGATTTCCTTTCAGAAAACTTTTGATCTTCTATAGAGCGTCAAAGAACAGAGTTAGTTCAAACTCATGGAAAGGTTTTCTCTGTACAACAGGATCTAAAATCCTAAAACATTTTAGAAAGCAAGAAATTTAGGCACATAAATGATTCAGTAGGTTTTGTTTTTTATTTCAGGTTTTGCAGAGTACATGGAGTCTTGACATCCATGTCTGGCAAGTGGAGTTAAACCACAGCCATCCTTTAAAAATGGTCTGGTTCCTACAGAACAGAATGTGAATACTATCACATATAATCATTTAGCCCTATTGTAGAGGGCTTTCAGTAGCTGCAGTGGAAGCAGAAGCTTGACTCACTGCAGGTAAAGAACTATGAAACAGCAGTGATTGTGCGAACTGGGTCATAAACTCATTTAATCATCAGCAAGTAGGAAACTGTTTTTAAGAGAGAATAATATAACTTCTTTATCTCATATAAAACAGGTGGTTTGCCTCTGGTAGCCTGGAGTTATATGGTGTTCACATCCTGAGTCCCCAAGCTGGAATATCAGATGAGTTTTATTTTTAATCAGCTGCTGTTTACATATTGGTAGTTTTGTTTGATCAGAAAATAGCAGTTATCTTTGTCCTTCTCTGTGGCAGTTAGAGAAGCATCCCCCTTGAGTTAGTTGACCCTTATATTACTGCCTTTCTGATGAGACAAACAGATGATCTCATTTGCACATATGCTGCTTCAGTTAATGTATTGCAATTTAAAAGGATATGCTGGATGAATATTTACAAGTAACATATTTGGATTACATGTAAGAAATCCTAGTCTTTGTTGAGAAATTGAGAGAGGTTTTTGTGTCTATGGCACTGAAGGAGGCTGTGGTATGGTTCTCATTTTAAAAAAACACAAACTTTATAACCTTCTGATGGAAATGCTTTGTGAAGCAATTTGGGCAAAATCCGCATTTTCACAGAATCGAATTAGCTCTTTCCACGGTACACGCAGTGCTGTATTCCTCTGCTTTTGCAGTGTAGACGGGAACTGAAGCCGCATTAGGTGGGGTGGGCAAGTTCCACCACAAGTAGAAATGAACGTCAGCAATTGCGTAGGTGTGGGGCAGCCAATGAGTGGAGGCCTGCTCCCCCCCACACACAAACATGGGCTCAGTGAAGTGCTTCTGAGTACATGTTCATGGAAATCATCTGCCCTGGCGTCCACCCTTTCTTAGCTGCACAGCGTTGAATCAACAGGCATCCACCATTTCTCAGCTGTGCTCCTTTGTAGCTGCACAGCTTCAAAACAGCAGGACTGGCTTCCCCCCCACTCCCAAGCCCAATGACTATTTAAAGTGAGAGGCAGCAACTAAGCTAGCGTTTCTCAGCTGTGCTCCTTTGTAGCTGCACAGCTTTAAAACAGCAGGGCTGGCAAAGTGGAACTGAAGGCAATGACTTACTTCCTGGTAGCCATGTTTACCCCGTTCCTCTCCTCATGCCCCCGCCCCATGCTACTTTCCCTTCCTCCAGTCAGCGCCACTTCCACCAGCCCGCACCAAATTCAGCTGAGTTCACATGGACTTCCAAACAGCACTGAAGTCTCTGTGACAGGAAAATCTGACACAAAATTAGTTTGAAAAAAACCCGGATTTAGGGCAAGAAATGCTGGGCTAGTTACGGAGAACAGTGTGTGTCATCTGACACTATCAATGTGGGGGTGGAGTAGAACCAAAGTAAAAGCCCCATGTAGATGGGGCCCAGTATTCTTTTTTCAGGCAAAGTGTGAGCATGTGGTGGCAACAGTTTCCAGGTGAAACTAATTATAGACTTTTTTCAGTCTGGCTTTTCACCTGATTTGGGGGCAACTGACCTGGTCCCTCTAGTGTAAGGATGTTGAATTTCAGCCTGCAAGCCAAATCCCATTTTGGGAAAGCTCTTGGGGGCCATATTCCAATGGTGGGTGGGACCTAATGCAAAGGGGGTGAGGTCAAAATACCAGCATATATTTGGTTAAAGCACTTACTCCTAAGCCTTCGGAGATGCATTTCAATCTTTTAGAATGGGGAAGAAATTATTCAATACTTGTGAAACCACTAAATGATAGGAAGTTTTTTCGGGGCGGGGGGGAACAGGAATCATCTAGTGATGTAGGGAAGGAGATATGGCTATCTGGGCATTCCAGGTGGGCTGAATTTGGCTCCTGGACCTGAGGGTCAATACCCTGCCCTAGTGGATGACTTGCACTGGGAGATAGGCAGGGGACTGAAACCCTGTTGATTCTCCTGTATCTCTCAGCAGCATTTTTTTACCATCAATGATGGTATCCTTCTGGGACACCTTGCAGGGATGGGTGTAGGCTATACAGTGTTTAGTTAGTTATGCTCATTCTGAGGCTGTAGGACCCAGAAGGTGGTGCTGAAGGACTACTCCTCCATTTGTCTGATGGCCTATGAGGTTTTGCAGCATTCCATCTTGTTTCCCATGCTGTTTAACATCTGTATGAAACTACTGAACTGTGGAGTTATCAAAATGCAGATGACACTAAGCTCCATCTGTCATTTACATTGCATCATAGAGAGATGGTAGACATGTTTAATCACTGTTTGTCAGCTGTGAAGGACTAGATGAGACAAAAGAAGTTGAAGCTTATTCCAGACAAGACAGAAGTACTGCTAGTACTGAGGGGTTGATCAAAATGGTATGATTTTTTTACAAAAATTCCAGATGTTTTCAGAGATTGTATGAGTTGCCTTCAGTGTTCTAATATAGGTTTGGCACTACATGATATGCTTAATAGTTAGAGAATCCAGCTTAGGAACAATTAGAGAATCTAGCTTAGGAACTCTGATATAGGTGAGACCTATGCATTGCTACACAGAAGTAAGTCCAACTGAGTTGTGTATAGGATTGCAGCCCAAGTCTTGCAGAGCTTTGTGAGGTTCCAGGCCAGACTGGTAAGGGCCCCAAGATCTCCCAGCTTGGGCTTGCTATGATCCGAGTGGTGATCACTGATGATCACTGAGTCAGGTGGCCTTATTTGCTCTGTGGTTTATGCAAGGGTTGGTTAGCCTGGGTTCGCCCGACATGTCAAGTCATGGCAACAGTGGCCAGGACTTGCATATTCAAAATGGTGGCTGGCACGCACTGAGGCACTTCAAGGGATAATTAACCCACGGTGGCTTGTTGTGATGTGTGCACTAGGTCTGTAAGTTTTGTTTACTTAATAGATGTGACTTTTGTTTTAATGCTCCTTCGTTTTGTTTAAACTTCTATCCACAATATATACCCAGCTAAGGGTGCAATCCTATGCATGTTTAGATAGAAAAAAAATCCTACAACTCCCAGCATTCCCCAGCCAGCGTGGCTGGCTGGGGAATGCTGGGAGTTGTAGGACTTTTTTTTCTGTTTAAACATGTATACAATTGCACCTTAAATTAACTTTCTTTTAGTAATTCAGGGTGGCCCTCTCTCTTTGATTCTTTTTCACCTGCTGAACATGCAATTCATATTTCTTCCATTCTAGAACTGCTTATCTGTAAAATTCTCATTCTAACTTTAATGAAACATTGCAGAAATACTAGGTTTTCTTACAAAACAATGAATCTCTGCCAGAGAAAAAAAAGAAACGCCCACATACTTAAATGACACCAGGAGTGGTTAACTGATTTTATATGGTCATGCAAATATGCTCACTGATTATGGTCATTGTGAATCCTGTACCAGCATTAATGACTGATCATAACTTTGGTATGATACTTTGACTCAGTTTATTATTGGGAGCATGTCTCTTTTGTTCTTACCTTGGAGAACAGACATGCCTGCATGTGTGTGCTGTAGTTACTGCAAAGATGCATTTTGTCCCTTCCCCAGAAGCTTCCCTAATAATCTTGGAAAGGACATGGCTGCAAAAGTGTAGCCAAGATCCTCTTTGCAGTTCCCCAAATCTGCTTTTTTACAGTTCATATCCAGTAAGCAAGAGTTACAGGATGTGTATCCGATCAAAAATACTGAACAGGAGTGATGTTCTACCAGAGTTGAGAAAAGACATCCAAAACAAAAATGAATAGTTTTCATTTTTTATCCACCTGTGTACAAATGTATCCCATCTCAGAATCAGGTAAGGTTTCATTTTAACATAGCCTATACTTTCATGGGGCTTTAATATCTACATTTAGATCATATTTTTTCTGATATAACTTTACAACATTACTGAACATTTTTCTACTTGGGCTTACTTTGTAGTAAGATGATGATGATCATAGAATAGAATCATAGAATAGTAGGGTTGGAAGGGGCCTACAAGGCCATCGAGTCCAACCCCCTGCAGCTCAATGCAGGGATGATGATGATGATGACGAACATTTCTATACTGCCCCATAGCCAAATTTCTCTGGGTAGTTTACAAAGAGCTTCGGCTATTGGGCAGTATAGAAATGAAATAAATAAATAAATAAATAAATATTAAAGATTGTGCTTTGGTTATATGATTTCAGTGCCTCATTTGAGGAAAGTAGATATGAAGAGAAGGGTGGTTCAGATGTTAAAGGAATGCTACAAAGATATAACTTGCAATGGAGTTGGATATGTTATTGCCATCCATTCTCAGCTGGAGACTTCAGAATGAGCAATGTTTTGAACACAAGGCAGGGCTGTGCCAAACCTAAGGGATGTTGCTCTACAGGGAACTTCCCCTTTATTCTTCATGGATGCAGAGGTTGTCATTAGAAGGATGGAATGTCTTTGAGTGTGATAAAAATGTGATCCTTAAACAACAGGCAGATGAAAGTCCTGAGTTCCAGGCTACGATCCATAACTAGGACTATAAGAACATCTGTGTTTTTGTAATGCAGTATTGTTCGGGAGGATAGGGAAGACAGACTATTTGCAAAAAATATGTTCCCTCCAATATATCCATTATATATGAACCAATAAAAAATACACTTGTACATTTAGTACTGTACA
The DNA here is from genome assembly GCF_057233095.1 of Heloderma suspectum. Classification (NCBI taxonomy): domain Eukaryota; kingdom Metazoa; phylum Chordata; class Lepidosauria; order Squamata; family Helodermatidae; genus Heloderma; species Heloderma suspectum. The sequence goes on along the minus strand of NC_139459.1, from coordinate 293,376,700 downwards.
CTAATCACATTTATTAAAATGTCTATTGTGTAGAGTGCATTTTTAAAAGAGCTAATGAGAAGTGCGTGTTTTATTTGCTACTTAGGTTTAAATTTATCTTTAAATTACAAAGGTGGGAAGGAGAAATAAGAAACTAGGTAGGTAGTACAGATACTGCTTACTTGTATTTAAAAAAGAAAATCAAAGGAAAAAACCTCATGCATTGTGCATGTTGCAAAAGATAAGTGTTTTCCAGCTATTTCAAAGGTTTATGAACAAGGAACCAAGGAATGGTTTATGAACAAAATGAGATCAGCTATTCCAGTGGTTATACATAATGTCTAAAAGCATATGCATTACAATATGTAGAAAACAGAGAAACAAAAATTTGAACATTAGTAGATTGAGAGTTTTCTCAAAGAAGTCTTATAGAATAGTCATAGATAATTAAGATAAATAATTTTGGAATAGATAATTCAACATTTGCAAAACAATGGGAGGTGGGATTCATTTTGGTTTAAATGTATATGTATCTTTTAATAGAAAGATTTTCAAATTCCTGTCAATTTCCTTTTTTAGAGAAAGGAAAGATTTTCCCTTTCTTCGTGAATTAATATATTTGGAAACTCCTTTGGGGCACTAAGATGGATACCAAAGTAGAAATGGTTTTTAACTGTAACAGTCTGTAACTATAAAAACTCTTTTTTAGCCTATAAAAAGGCAGAAGATATTTGACAGTATTGTTCTGTTTTGAAACTGGAATCCACACTATCTTTGCAGAAACATTTCTGTACTTTGAACTGCTGAAGGGAGTGGTGAAGTGTTCATATAGCAACAGAAACAAGAGTTTTTAATTTCAATAGCAGGAGCCATTGTGTTTAGATACAATAGATGTAAACCATATGAAAGAATCAGGAGAAAAATAAACCACAGTGAAGAGACATGGGAGTTCTTTTGCAAGGGTGAGGTTCCTAGTTCTGTACTGGTTCTGAAAGGTGGTAGAAAAGAGGTGGGAAAACAAGGAAGAGTTGGTGTTTGGTATTCTTCTTAAGCAAAACAGGAAATGGAATTATTTTTTGAATGCTCCATGTAATGGTTAAATTAACAGGTTATTGGTCAAAATGGAATTTAGCAATTGGTTGCAACTGTATAAACATATGGTGTTCATATCAAAGAAATTTAACGTGATTTCTTATTAAAAATACAAGTCCTGAAATGAATAATTCTATTTAAAATCAGTATTTGTCCACTTGTACATATTTTAGTAGTAGGTAGTAGTAGTAAAAATACCTATGCTGTTATCCAGCTAGAGTACATATGACATATGAGTACATGTATAATTGGATAAGGAACTGTGAGCGCAAATGGGTACAGCACTTGAATGCTGGCCCATTGCAGCTCCCAGGCTGAAAATGTGTGTACATAATGTGGTTTAGCTGTTTGAGATGGTGGGATAGATTTAGTCCCCGCCCCTGTCCTCTCCTCCCCAAATACCTGATAGATACTGTCACCAAGTAAATGGCTGATGCGCTGTGTGTGCATGTGTAGTTGGATCAGGACAGTGTTTTTTTAAAGAAGTACCTTTAAATGTGCATTTCCTCTTTGAAGCTGTGTGATTCTGTGCTTAAAAGGAGTATGTAATCGTTCAGGGATCAATCTTATAAGAGTAGAAGCATAGCATAAATCATTTTAAAATCTTGTATTTATTTGTTTTCACAATTTAAGATGACAGTTTATTGTAGAAATACGCATTGGTAGCTTTTCTGACAGTTTTTCTTTAGAAGAATGTAAGGCATTTCTCTGTGGAAACACATCGGTGTTCTTACTCAGAAAGGCTTACTAAGGATTATATGAGCCACTAAAGCTATTGTTGAAACTTGTCACAAAGACTTAAATAACACTGGAAATCTCTCTGCTCTCATTTTGATTTTTGCCCTGCATTGCAACACACACACACACACACACATTTATAGAAGCCTCAATAGGTGTTAAATATGAGCATCTGCAGCTTCTCAAAACAAGTTACAAAAGTGAATATTACAAATATAATTAATTCAGGATGAATTGATTGTATAGGGAGCTGCACTAATAATGAGCCACTGGGATCTTAATTGTATTACTTTTTCTCTTTCTTCTCTTTCTGTTTAGTGTTGAGGGTGAAGCTCCTGGAAGTGAAACTGGCACATCATTGGATAGTCCATCTACCTATCATCAAGGAACTATAACTCACAGTTCAGCTATAAGCCCAGATCATTATGACCATTCACCATACGGGCTGTATTCTGTCTCTCCTGGGCAGCAAAGGCCTCGGAGGCCAAAGCTTCAGCACTCAACATCCATACTGAGAAAACAAGCAGAGGAAGAAGCTATTAAAAGGTCAAGGTCCCTTTCAGAGAGCTATGAACTCTCATCCGACTTGCAGGATAAGCAGGTATTCAAGCTGTACTGTTGTATGAAACAAGCTAAAGTGTAAAATGGAGAAGAAATGTACTAGTTATTCAAGCATTCATTCCTGGAAAATAATATATTTGTTCATGAGATTGTAGGTTTGTTCCATAATTTGGCACATCTGAGTAGTATTTAAGTTTCTGTCTCTTCTGTTTCCATCGTGAAGCTATGCCAAATTTTAACAAGAGAATGTGCCATTTAAAACCAGGAGGACTTGATTAGTACAAAACAAACTATTTCCCTGGCCTTTGTAATAATCTGATTAGCATTAATGAGTGCAGATGTAACACTGCTCCGTGGAAGGAAAGCAGAGATTCATGTGGTAGAAGAAGAGAAAGTGCATAGGCCTGTAACATGTTCCTGATCTCCTTCCCATAAATTTAAAAGTGGCATCACTTTGTTTAGTATTGAGACAAAGTATGCCTGACCAATATTCTATGAAGTGTAGTTTGAGAAAATAACTTAAAGCATACCAGAAAATATAGGCAAAACGTAATAGAAAGCAATATATAATAGAATGATAATTGGAGATATTAAGTGATCCTACTTTAAAAAAATCTTGAATGAAATAACTTTGAATGAATCTTCAGAGTCATATTTTTAAGTCTATCAAAGTTAACCACTACATGATGTTCTAAAATGTAATTTGTTAAATGTGAACTTCAAGTTTACTTTGTTCTAATTTTAGCATCTCATTTATATTACTATTATTAACTGTCCCTAAAAACTGCATTGATAAAAATCATTAACATTGGATGAGATTAACATAACCAAGAATTTTCATAATTGAAAACGCACTCTAAATTATTGGATGAAGAATAGAAAATAGATTAATATGGGTTGTAATAACAGTTGTTACATCTTCTTGGGGCATCTGTGAAATATTCAAGTTTTATCCCACTTCACAGAATAAAAACCTGAGGGAGAAAGTTTGAGTGTGGAATATCATCAGTAAAAATGTTCATAAAAGCAAAATCTGACAAGGAATTGATTCAGTAAGATTCCAAAGGCAAATAAAATGCTGCTTCTTGCTTTATTAAAAACTGATCATATCTATAACATATATAATTGAAAACACTGGTGGATGGACACCCTGAATGAAATTTAGGTTAAGGAATTCAAGATTTATTAACTTTTATAATTAGCTCTGTAAGTGTCAAAAGGCCCTCAGCCTTACTAAATCCAATGTGAATTCCAGTGTATTTGGAGGCAGTTCAACTTCAGGTTAGTTTTTTTTAATGTGAGTTGTTTTATTCATTCATTCATTCATTCATTTGATTTATACCCTGCCTTTCTGCCAAAAAAGTGGCACTCAAGGTGGCTCAAGTTAATCAGCGGCCTACAAAATATTCCTGTAACTTCACTTTACAGCTGAGTATATTTTTATCTCAGAAATCTTTCTAGCTCTTAGTTTTCTAGCAGATATATTTTTCTGTGATGATTTTAAAACTCTCATTGCCTCAGTATCATATCATAGTGACATGCAATAAGATTTTGAGCAAGAGTATGATAAAATATTTATCTTTTCTTTTTAGGTTGAAATGCTAGAACGAAAATATGGAGGCCGCCTCATAACTAGACATGCTGCTCGTACGATACAGACTGCTTTCCGCCAGTATCAGATGAACAAAAACTTTGAGCGGCTTAGAAGTTCTATGTCTGAGAACCGTATGTCAAGACGCATCGTACTGTCCAATATGAGAATGCAGTTTTCGTTTGAAGGACCTGAGAAAGTCCACAGTTCCTATTTTGAGGGGAAGCAAGTTTCTGTTACGAATGATGGATCAAAATTAGGAGCCCTTGTCCAATCTGAATGTAGTGATCTTGGCGAATCAACTACAATGAAATCTCCAGCAGCATCCACTGATTTTACTGATGCCATAACGGAACTGGAGGATGCTTTTTCAAGACAAGTAAAATCTCTCGCAGAGTCCATCGATGATGCGCTCAATTGCCGTAGCCTCCACTCTGATGAGGTACAGATACCTGATCAAGTCAGAAGTCGTGAAATAGAGAGGGTCAGTTGTGGTCAAACTAAACCAACAAGCCATAATGTAGATCACAGGAAACTAGATGAAATGACAGCGTCATACAGCGATGTTACATTATATATCGATGAGGAAGAACTGTCCCCACCACTTCCCCTTTCCCAGTCTGCAGATAGGCCATCCAGCACAGAATCCGAGCTACGGCTACGATCAGTGAACCCATCTCAAGAGTACTGGTCTATGACTCACAAGGATCATAAGGCAGACACTGACACAAGCTGCAGGAGTACCCCTTCACTGGAGTCCCAGGAGCACAGAATGAGGATGGACCATCTGCCTTTACTAACCATAGAACCACCAAGTGACAGTTCAGTGGACTTAAGCGATCGTTCAGAGAGAGGTTCATTAAAGAGACAGAACGCGTATGACCGAGGAATTACTAGTCAGCAGGGTAGCCCAAAACATATTTCACATGGCATCCCTGCCAAAATAATATCCCGAGAAGACCAGGAGACTAGGCATAGACCAAGGCCTATCGATAGCCACTTAGCCATTAATGGCACAGCAAACAGGCAAAGCAAATCTGAGTCTGATTACTCAGATGGAGACAACGACAGCATCAACAGCACTTCCAATTCCAATGACACAATAAACTGCAGCTCAGAATCCTCCTCTCGAGACAGCCTAAGGGAACAAACCTTGAGCAAGCAAACGTATCACAAAGAGACTCGTAATAGCTGGGATTCTCCTGCCTTCAGCAATGATGTCATTAGGAAACGTCACTATAGGATTGGACTGAACCTTTTTAATAAGTGAGTATAGTGCTTTTTGTGGCCTTTCCTCCTACGAAGTGATGTTTACTATTTTTTTTCTTCATAGTGAAGTAATTTATCTATAAATCATAAGATGACTAGAACTGGCTGCAGTCCCATTGCACAGGTTAACGTGTGCCCAGACGGTGGCTGGGTTAGGAAAGAAAAAGTCACAGTGGCTTCTTCTGCCTGCCCAGCACATACCACTCCCAACACCTGCCATTTCCTTAATTACCTTCGCCTTGGTGCAGGTTGCCATGTCTGCCGAGCCTGGTGAGGTGCGCGGCGCGGGGTGGCTTTGAAATCACCCCAGAAACCATGGCTTGTTGTAGGAGTTACAGGGTGTTTTGGAAGCCGCCCCCGCCCCGCACCTCACCGGGTTTGGACGACATGGCAACCTGTGCAGTGGTAAGGGTAATTAGAGAAATGGCAGACGTACAAGAGGCACATGCGAGGCAAGGAAAAGATGCCACAGTGGCTTCCTTTCCTCCGCTGATCATCTGAACCTGGTCACTGTATGTCTTTTTCCTGATTTCAGCATATCCACGTTTCCTCTCTCTCTTCCTACCCTACAGTTGCCATGTCATTGTTTTTATTCTCATGGTGTACATATTGGGCAAGTGGTCTCTCTCTCAATCTCTCTTTTTCAGCATTTAAAGCCCCTGTGTAAATTTCCTGCATAGGAAATTTTAAAAACATGAAAAGAAAGGAAAGCATATTCATGGAAGTTGGCAATGTGAAGCACCGAAAAGCAATAAGAAAAATTAAAAGGGCAGGTTACTTACTCCATCTGCCATTGCTTTATTGTCCTCATCCACCTTTGATGTTCCACATGTCATCTGAGAAATAGTCAGAATTGATATTTTTGATAGTAATTAGCAGTTACTAAAGTAATTTGCGCTGTCCAAAAAATACAGTAGGATGAAACAATTCACTTGCTTTTCCAAGGACTGCCTTAATGTCCTTCAGCATATATTCTTTGAGACCTGACTTCTTCACATCTAAAACAAAATCTAAAACATATTAATTATGATAGTTTTAATACTGAGCATGGCATTTAATTTATTCGGTATTGTCTGAGCTAGGTTAGTATTTCAGATAGAGGAATGGGTCATTGTCAGAATATCTCTTTCACATTATACATCCACTTTATTTTCCATGTTACGCAATGTATAAACATGGGACAGTGTGGAACTAATACAGATGGTAATAAATAGTGGTTTTAAAAATATCTGTATATTGTTAGTCATGCAGTAGACTAGTACAAGAGTAAGATGTACTTAAACTTATATAATCTGGAAGTAATACATTTTTTAATTCTTTTTGGTGGCACATTCTTGTTTACCCTTCAGTTGCCCCCAATATGTTCCATAAAGGATTTATCATACTGTTGGAGCTAAATAAAGGCATAATCTACCATTCTGCTCTTCCGTACAGTACAGTGGTATCCATCCTACATGAACACCAACATCCCAGCAAATCAAAGGAGTTCCGAGAGTTTGGAGACTGTATGTCCCAGCAGCCATGCAAGAACTGATGCTGTTGTGATTGCTGGGAGCAATTGCAATAGCTTCTCGTCAGAACTGAAAAGCCATGGCACCCTTTTACTTGGTGTAGAACAGTTGCAGTTGCTTCTGCAGCCACAGCAGACCCAATGATTGTAGCACAACTGCAGGCATACCTGAGCTTTACTATGGTCAGGTTGCCTGTACAGGTGGAGGGAAGCTTTGAATACTTAGAATAATGGTAAATTTAGCCTTATGTAATAGGTGTAATTAGATTACTAATATATTTTCTGTGATCTCTTTCACATGCATCAGCATCCATGGCCTGGTATTACATGAGTGAGCTTCAGGGTCATGTGCTCCCTCATCCAGCTCATTCCCCATTCTAGGAAAGTCATGGTCTGGTCTTGCATCTGAATTGGAAAACTATTGTTTGTGCTTACCTTTCAAACCAGAATTGGAAAGTATAGTTTGAAGTGATTTCCTATTCTGGTTTGGAGGGCAAGTGCAAACTTATTAGGTTGTAATGGTAAACTATGGTTTGTCTGAAAATCAGGGAGAGAATTGGAGCATCCTACGGGATGGGAGAGTGTGCTGGTGGGGGCTCACTTACATAACACCAATACAAGGTTTGACATTACATGTAAAGCAACCCTATGCCAAGTTTATCACATTTTGAAAAGTCCGACTTTTCATGAGGCAATTTGTAGAATAGCTGTAAAATTCTCTATTAAAAAATTGAGATAGTTGTGGGAATTGCTCCTGCTCCTAATGTCCTAGTACATAATTTGCCTTGTACGGTTTCAATAAAATTCTAAACAAAATTAATATTCCTTTTATCCAGCTGCACAATAGTTCATTTTCTTTAAGAAATAACCTGGCAGTGGCACTTCAAATATTTAATACCTGCAGTTGAAGTAATCACATCACTGTTAATGATGAATTAATTGTAGCAAAAACAAAATATTCAAGCTTTTCCTGCTTTGAAAACATGCTGAAGGTTTCCATACTTTTCAGTTTGGTTAAACATTCACTTTAGTTAAATCATTCAGTTTGGTTAAACTTTTAAATATGATTATATTGTTTTCAACAAACTTGATACAAGATTACTCCTCCCTGTCCTGGTTACCTCATTGATCTGTGTATCATCCTCAGTGGTTGCTGATGTGTCTTGTTTTGACACAGACACACCCCTTTTGTGGTCCCACAAATAAAAGGCTGCACAGATAAATAACTGTGACCTATGAGGAATTATCAGATGATCCCCTGTCACTTGTTGGCTTGTCAGTGTGAGGCAGTTAATATAAATCTAATCCTAAAACAATATAATATTAATATATAGGGGAGATTGGTCTTTACAGGATATTATAGTGGTTTTACTTCATTGGTGGGTATCAAAGCAGAAGAAATGTATGATTTTTGGTGATGATGTGGTAGGTTTTGAAAACCCAGATTAGGAACATTACACAATAATCTTGTTTGCCTGCTGTATGAGTTAGCTTATTCACTTTTTCCACTTCAGCTTTCTTGTGTAGTTGGTTTCCTCATTCTTCAGACACATACTGAACCACTCATATTCCAGGAATATGACAATCAAGTATGAATTACAAATACGCAGTTTATTTGGTGTTGTGGATCACATTGCATAGTAAGAGCAGCACGAATTTATACCATGGGTGGGCAACTTGTGGCCCTCCATATATTTTGGCCTACAACTCCTATCAGCCCTAGGCAGAATAGCCAGTGGTGAGGGATGATGGAAGTTGTACACCAAAACATCTGGAGGGCCGCAAGTTGCCCACCCCTGATTTATACCTCTGCCCTTGTGAAGTACTTTTTAATAATGAACATTGGAATTCTTAATATTTCTACAGCAGCCAGGGCTCCATTAAAAAAAAAAAAAGAACCATATGAGCCACCTCTGACCTAGAACATTTTTCATATTCATGGAATCTGCATTCAACTGATATACACAACAGCTAAAGAATAATCCTCCTGATATGGGCAAATGCAGCAAGAGTGACACTCCACTGCACCTGCCTCTAAAAGTAGATACATAACCCATTAGGGTGGCCTTCTTCTGACACATTTGTACTGGTTGTATGTATTTTTAATACAGCTATTTATAAAAAGTTCAGGTGGCAAATGGCATCTTAAAAGAAACATTCCATGCTTGGTGGGAAAACAGGGACTGTCTCAAGATAATACCTACTGTAGCACATCCATTCACAACCTAAAAATAAAGTATTTTTTTCTTGCAATTTATTTTGATTAAATAAATCAAAGACTAAAACTCATATGATTATTTGAATAAGATTTCTTAAATTGTGTAGCAACCCTAATAGGTACAGATGAACACCATAATGTTTGAAAGAGATGCATTTCTGTTAAAATGAGTGCTTGTTGTGGGCGTCTGGGGGGGAACTATAGTTTTCAGTTAATATGCTTATTAGTCCAATATTTCAACATGCTTGAGGAATTCTGCTTGGAAATCTTCATATATCAACAATCTATGATGTGTGTTGTAGAAGAGTTAAAAGGGGTTTTCTTTTCTTTGAAACACTTGGTGAAGACAGACATAAGGAGAGAATTCATACCATGTTCCTCAACTTGTGAGGTTAGCTGGCTTCACAACTGAAATTATAGGTATCCATACCAGCAAGGCAAATGCTGGCATCTTCCTTTCCCTATGCTAAAGGTGGGCTGCCTGCCTATCTTCTAAATTTTTATTTGTAAAAGCACTGTGTGAATGTTTGTACATTTATCTGTTAATTCGTCGCCTATTTATTTAAAGGAAACTTATTTTAAAAATGCTTCATAAATTGTGTTTGTGAGTATGGTGTCTTGGTGACATGAGGGAAGATAATAATCGCCATGCACAGCCAGCTTTTGTGTCAAATGTGCAAAACTCTTTTTCTCTCTCTTCCCAAAGATTAACTGTGGAGAGGAATAGTTACATTTGGACTGAACATGGTTGGGAGCACTTCCAGTTAAGGCTACAATCTTGTGTCTTGCTTACTTGGAAGTAGTTCTCATTGGACAAAGTGGGACTACTTCCCTTTTTTTGAAAATACTTTTTATTCTATTTTTTATCTTTATAAATGAAATAAACAGTACCAACAATCTAGTCATTAGCTACAGTTTCCAACAATACCGTATTCTTAAGAGGACACAGCAATAACGAAAAAGAAAAAAAAGAACAGAAGGAAAAAGAAGAAATCAAGAAAGAAAAAGAAAAAATACTTAAAGTTACTTAAAAGGATTAAATATAAACTGCATTACACACAAACTTCCAAGTATCATTCTACTTAAAAGTTATACCTATAACATTGCCAATATTACAATTCAATACAGCACATCAACCTTACATTTCAATATCATATCTTCAGTCTTATAGCAAGGGAGCAAGCCTACAATTCATTTCCAATAACCATATATTGCCCTTCAGTTAACATATAATACTAAAGCTTAACAATTTAACCAGCCAAAAATATTACTAATCAAAGTCTCATAATAATGATGGTAATAATAAAAAGGAAAGAAATTAGGATAAGTAATAATAATAACTTTATGCTATCTATACTTTAGATTGTGTCATTTCTATATCTATATATGAATGTATACATATCTATACACACACAGGAATTTTATTATACAGTACATCATGTCTAATGTAAAAAAAAAAGAAAGAGAGAAAAGGGGGATATATGTAAACAGTCCTCTGGACTGGCGTACTGCCCGGACCTTATAACCCAAATAAATCCAAAGAAGAATGATAATTGAAAAGTTCCCAGCTCATGAGGCTGGGGAAGATGTCTCCCGTGCCTTACTTTGAATGCCAGCTAGCCAAGCCTCCGCCATTTCATGATTTGGAAAGGTTTTCATCTGGCCTTCAAAAAGAATGCAAAATATAGCAGGATATTTGATATGATATTGAAGATTCATTTGTCTTGCCTGATTTCTCGCCTTGGTAAATTGCCTTCTTTTGTCAGTGATTTCTTTAGTGTAATCCGGAAATAGCATAACTTTGTCTCGTGTTGGCTCCCAAAAAAGTTCTCCCACTTCCCTTGCCAAGCGCAAAATATAATTTTTTGTGGAAACTCTTGCAAATTTAACTATAACAGTATAGGCAGTCCCTTTGGTGCCACAAACTGGACCTGGAACATGGTTGTTGTTGTTGTTCAGTCATTAAGTCATGTCCGACTCTTCGTGACCCCATGGACCATAGCACGCCAGGCCTTCCTGTCCTCCGCTCTCTCCTGGAGTGTGCTCAAGTTCATCTGGAACACAGTATACATGCTCAATATCAAATAAATAAATAATCAGATGGCAGAGCGAGTAGCTCATGCAGAAATTTATCCAAGAATTTAAACAGACTTGTATCAGCAGGCAGATCTTTGATACCAAGGATACACAGATTCGTTCTCCGAGTATACGCCTCCAGTTGGGAAATTCTTGCAAACAGGATATTATGGGAGGCATGCATAGCCATCTCTTGTGCAGACACCTGGTCTTGGAGAGCATTAACCTTCAATTCCATTTTTTGCAAAGAACTATTAATTAAATGCACAGCCCCTTGAAGGTTAGTAATAGAATCTCGGATTGTATCCAGCCTCTTAGCCTGTTCTGCTAATTGAGAAGACAAAGTTTTTATCAGAGCTAGCAACTCCTCTACATCTCCAGCATCTCTAGAAACCTTTGCCAAGGGAGGGGTTGGGGGAGTTGGCGGTGGTCCCGTGGCTTTTTTCTTTCCACTTGATGCTGCCATCCTCCTCTTCCGTAAAGAAAGCAAGTAAGTAAAATTACAAACAAACAGTCACTTCAACAGATTTTGCAGGTCCTCAGATATTGTTGGTATTTTTAATTCATAAGTACTTTTGGAACTCGTCAGCCCTGAAGTCTCCTAATTACATAGGAGTTTCAAAACAGCTTTGAGTAGATGATGCCCCAGAAAACTGACCTTAGAGTCCAGCTTTTCTGCTGCTCTACAAAAGGAGTTGTTCTTCCAAGATCTTATCCAGATGGTACTCCAGTTTCCCCTTTTAATTCCAGGGGAAGATGAAAAGGTTTTTCAGCCTTTTAAAAGCTGTTTGAGGAGGCGACCTGCAGAGCCTCCTCAAACAGGACGCTTGCCAGGGCGACATGGCTCCTACCGGAAGTCGACATACTTCCAAAGACAAATTGGAAGTTGCTTAAAGTATATTGAATGGTGACCTAGGTCCCCTTGGCATGTGTTGCACTGTGCCTACTCTCTACCAGACACTGGTGTTTGTTGATAAGCTTTGCAAACCCTTAGTGTAAAGGGTTTAACTATACTTGCCTTTCCAGTGTATGTCAGATTTGTTCTTCAGAAGAACATACAGTATGATATAGAAGAATAAATGTGAGCAATTTCTGTTAGATATTTTTATGAAATTGAATGGCGTCTTATTGAGAATTTAATATGAAGAGTATTTTTACAATTACTGCACAACAGCAACTTTAATTCAGATTACTCCATAACAACAACATTACATAGAAACACCTTGTTACTTTCTCCTTTTAAATACACACAAATCTGTAATAAGTTGTAAAGTTTCATAGTGTGAATCAGTTCAGGCATGATCGTTTAGTGAAATACTGGCTGCATTTTAAAAAATGGGTGTGGGGGTTCCCTTTACATTTCAATAACTCCTAGGCAGATTCTGAGAGTCAGATGACAGGCAGCCATTATTTTTTCTTTGTCTCAGAAGCCTTTGGTAGAACTTTACCTCTCTTATGCGCTAATGGATTTTAAGCTAATTAAAGCTGCCTAACAGCTCTTGTACTCCATCTTAAGACTGTTGCAAACTGCAGGCTTTGGGACTTTCTCCTCTTCCATATTGTTTTGCTTAACATTCAGACTGTAGAGGAGTTCTGAAGAACTCAAAAACTTGCTCATGACTTTGTGACATTTTAGTTGGTCTTAATAAAGGTATTGTGTCTTTTAGATATTTTACCTAATTAATCAGCATGGCATGGCTATGTACAATTTTTGTGTGCCTATTCCAAAGTCACTTACACCGTATGTAGAATAAACCAGGAGATTCCATAAGCAACATCAGTTTGAATTTCCAGTAGGGTAGTCATGTTAGTTTTTGTAGCCGAAACAATGGTCTTATGGTATAATATTCATAATAATTGTTACATATAAACCGCTTAGAGATTTTATTATAATAAGCGGTATATATATTAAAAATAAAAAATAGCCGACAATTCTTCCGCATTCACCAATTAAATTAGGTGCTCATGACAAGAAGAGGTTAATTTGAAATGGAGGTTGTTCATCAAGATGGCCATCAGTGTATCTGTAGATAGCTCTGCTGTTTTGTCTAGTTTCCTGCCTTTCACCTGCTGTTTGTATTTCTTTATTGTAAATAATTCCTGCAGAGTTGTCATTTGGTTTTAGTTCTGTAACAGTTGCGGTGGGGCAGAGTTTCCTTCTTAAAAGATTTAGAAACAATCACTTGTCTTGAAAAACAGCAACAACCCTTTAATGCCGCTCTTCTACTCTAGGTAGAGCAACATGAAATAATAGAAGCAATGAAAGAAATGAATATGAAGCTGCCTTGCAAACTGTTCCAAATGCTCTTTCATTCTGCCTTTTTTGGCAATAATAAAATAATAGAATTAAATATTCAGGAAACATAGGTTTTAAACTCCATATTTTCTGAATAATGTGACTGTGTGAACGAACGAGGAGGGCACTTTCACCAGAGAAGTGGCAGGTGAGAAGGGATACTTAATGCTTTGTACTTAACCAATTGCTTTCCTTCCTGCCCCAGCCCTCCAAGCAGGGTTTATTTTCCTATCTAGGAACTCAGATGGGGTCAAAATAGCCTGGGGGAAGGGTTGTAGAGAAGAGGGGAGAGTAAAGCACCTCTCTTCAACCTGCTGCTTCCCCACTGAAAATACAAGCCGCTGTATTATTATTGGCTGTTACTCACTTCAGAGCTCATGTTTGCTGAAGTGCTGTGTACCCAGGACCAGCATCAGCATGTAGCACCATCAGGCAACTACTGGGGTTCACTGTGCCAGGCAGACAGGTCTGGGAAGCCACCTTTTGAAATTCCCATAATGCACTGGAGTGACACTGTGTTGGGCACTCTGGGGCATTGTGGAAAATTTTAAATGGTGAGTTCTGAGATGCCTGTTGCTGCTGCTTGATATACTCATGGCATAGTAAAGAGTCAACCAAGTGCATATTTGCTATAGGCCCCCTTGACCATGGAGCTGGGACTGAATTTTGCAACATCAGTAAAAATATTTTAATTCTAAACTCAAAAGAGTATCTTAAATCTGTAGTATTTTCGCCGGGATTTTAGTTTGAAAAAATAGGACTATATATTCCTGCTCCTGAACCGTTTGCTCATGAGAAAGTCACAATAGCGCTCTTCCCATTTTTTTATAGAGTGGGATGGATGAGTGAATATTTTATGCAGATGTACCACCTTGATGGATGTGACTGCAGTCCACATCTCAGTGGTAACTTGCCGTGGAATGTATGCATGGAACTCCTTCATAAGCTGGTCATCTGTATTGTCCTTCCAAGTGGTGAGGTGAATCTTTTCTGTACTGCCTTGGATCAGGTGCATAAGTATGGTAAGTTTATCTTTACCATTTGGCAGAACAATACAGATGCGTTGCTCACCAACTGCTTACATGCATACCAAGATAAGTTATCACTTAGCAAATAGTGTCTTTACCCCTTTGTTTACCATGGAGAAGATGGCCTATTTTATCATTTATTATTACATTTATATTCCACTTTTTTTCCTCTTGCAAGGAAAGCAAGGTAGTTCACATAGTCCTCCTGCTCTCCATTTTATCCTCACAACAACCCTGTGGGTTTGGTTAGACTGGGAGTCAGTGGCTGGCCCAAAGTCACCCAATGAGATTCGTGGTTGAGTCCCAGTCCAACACTCTGCTACACCACACTGCCTCTCATATTGTTTAATTCCAATATTGTCAGGAATGAATCTGAGCATGTGGAGATGCTTAGTAGCTCAGATTCAGAATGGGAACAGTCAGTACAGGGGGAGGCTCCCTCCCTGGTGAGCTCAGAGATGGCAAGGCCTTCTTCCCAAGACCTTGGCTCACAGATGGCTCAGCCTGAACCCTTTCTTCCTCTGTAAGAACCCAGGTTTCGGGGGAGGAGGAGAGTGAGGGGCATGACTTGAAGGATGCTAGTGTCTGTCGCAGAGCGAAGCGGGAACAGTTAGAGAAAAGCTCAGACACTCCGCCAGGTTGGCTATGTGTGAAAGCCTATGTAGGAGGGAGCTGCTGTAAATTATTAGCTAGGTCAGCAGTTTTCTTTGGTTCTTCGTGAGCTCTGTGCATCACACATATGGGCTCTGTTTCTGTGCGGAGCCTCGTTCAGGAAACTTCCATAGCTGAGGAAAACATTTTTGGCGGGAACCCTCCCCCGCCATCCACTGCACATGTCCCATCAGGTTCCCACCCATCTCAGTTCTCTTTCGACCGCCTTTCTGAAAGGACTCTTTGTCAGGGACTTCCTCTTAGTAAAAAATATCTGTTACAGCTGAGGTAGTTTCAATAGTTTCTTCTCCTTTTTCTCCTTTTTCTCTTCTCTCCTAAAAAAAAAAGTAGCTAATGCTGTTGTAGATCTTTTTGTTCTGCGATCTTGGATCGCCAAGAGGCAAGTATGGCTGTTAAGGCCCCCATTTGCAAATTCATTGCGGCAGTAAACTACCCCCTACTGATGGACATTCTTTGTGTTTGCTTTGTCTGGAGGAAGCTCATGTGGTAGAAACCTGCCGCCATTGTATGAATTTCACAACGCAAATAAAGTGCCATCGCTCAGACTACTTAAAGGTTTTGTTGTGGAAAAAGGCACTAGAAGCTGTGGATACTAATTCAAAGACTGGCAAATCACAGCCTGTGGCTATGGCAGGGAATTCACAAATGTCTTCATTTCAGCTCTCTAAGTCCCCAACTTTAACCATGGGCCAGAGAGACCCACCTACGCCTGGCCGCTCTCTTGCTGTTTCTACACTGAAGAAGATTGCAAAAAAGGCTAGGATGCCTAAGACCTCTACTGAAGCGAAAAAGAGTAAGATGCCTAAAACATGTGAAGTACAAATCTCAGAAGAGACTATGGCTCAGCTGGCTCAAATTCCACCACCACCGCCATTGCTGGATTCTCCCATTGTGAAAGCTCCATCGACATCACTGTTGGTACCAAGACCCCCATCAGTATTGTTGCAGGAGTGCTTGCGAGTGGCATCAGCCTCAGAGGAAGAAATAAGGGAGCTATTGCCCCCATCAGTACCTCCAGGTTCTCCTCAGGTTATGCAACCGCCTTTGTTATCAGTACCGAGAGAATGCCTTAGAAGGGAGTTCTCTCCCAAGTCATTTAGATCTGAGAGGTTTGACTTTCCCTATGCCGACCGTTATGAAAGGGACAGACGTGATAGGTCGCATTCACCTGTAAGGGAATATAGTAGATTTTATGACTGACTACATCCTTCTCGAGTGCGTTATGCCAATGGTGATTGGTGAGATTCTAGAGATTTTTTTTCTAGAACGGACTTGCTATCTTGGGGCCACCTCTCCACATTATGCTCAGGTACCAGAGGCATCACTGTCACAACCACAACAGGAGGATTCGTTTCTCCCCCTGGTACCACCTCAGTGGTCTTCTTTGAGAAATCACTGTCCGACAGGAAATAAAGAATCATCACTCCCTGTGAGGCGTATGTCTCCAGGTCCCCTCCAAAGGTCCCTAGTACAGTGATGCACGAGGATGTTACATCCCCACAATCTATAGAAGATTACCAATCTGATTCTTCTTCAATTTCAACGGCCCCTTCCTCGATATCTTCACCAGATGATGTAGTGAGTGCACAGGAAGGTGCATCCTCCTCGGAATATCTTTTTCATTTTTCGGATCAAATTTTCCGGATGGCACAGTCATTGGGGACCCAACATTGGAGACCCAACAATCTACAGAGAAATTACAAAACCTAGTTTTTGACGTGGTTTATACTGAGCCGTCAGCACCGGTCTCTATTCTGTTTTTCCTACTCTATTAGAGATGGTCAAGGATTCCTGAAAGGCCTCTTCTTCAATGGCCCCACTTCAAAGTGGTTAGAATCTCTGTATAAGATACAGGAGAAGGACACAGGCTTTTTTTAATGGATCCTCACGTTAATTCAGTTATTATTGAGTCTTCACAAAGCAAGTCTCAGAAAATCCACGCCTCTCCGGCTGATAAAGAGGGAAGGTGTTTAGATCTGTTGAGAAGGCGATTCTACTCATCTGCAGCTCTGGGGCTTAAAGTCTCCAGTTACCAAGCCATGATGTCCCGTTATCAACTTTTTTTATGGGAAAAGATTGGGTCTCTCTGTGATTACCTTCCAGGCGAGCAGAGAGAACTGGCAAGAATTTTTCACACAGCAGCGTTAAAGTTGTTGCGTCAACAAATCAACACCACACGATGTCAAGTGGATTGTGTTGTGAAAGCTATGGTCGGGGCCGTAGCCCTTAGAAGACATGCCTGGCTTCGGTCAGCAAGACTAAGTCCAGAGGCACAATCCCAAATAGAGGACTTTCTTTTTGATGAGGAGGGCCTGTTTAACACTAAAACTGATGAGGCTATGGATGCCATACAGAAAGCAAAGAAGATGGCAAAGAAGATGGGAATGTCATAACTGACCCAATACACCCCATATCAACATGGAAAATGGTACTGACAGCAACCTTTTCACCAACACCAGCAACATCAGGACTGGCCTCCTTGTTTTCAATCTGAGACACAACTGCATCAGCGGCAAACAAACCACTTTCGCCCCTCCCACCCAAAGGGGGACTCCTCTTCTTAACGGAGGCTTTGACTTGGACCTACATGTAACTCCTCTTACGTCCATGCATCCAATGTTTGGTTCTGTCCTCTCCCGTCACCTACCTGTATGGCTGACAATAACCTCTGATGCATGGGTTCTCAACATTGTCCAGTTCAGATATTGCAAAAGTACGAAGTTCTCCCTCCTCTCAATATTGTGAAGGTTACCACTCCATTGAAGGTCCTATGGGAGGTGATGGAAACCCTTCTTAGGAAGGGTGCTATTTGAAGGGTTGTTCCTTTCGGGACAACAGATGGGGGCGTTTCCCACTACTTCACAGTACCGAAGAGAGATGGAGGACATTGACCTCTTTTGGATCTTCAAAATCTCAATTTGTTCATCCGCACCACAAATTTCAAATGACAATGTTAGCCACAATAATGCCTCTTCTGACTCAAGGTGTCTGGTTTGCAGTGGTAGATCTCAGAGATGCATATTTCCGTATTGCAGTTCAGAAACATCAAAAATACCTCCATTTCATGATGGAGATGGACATGTTCCAATTCACTGTGCTCCCATTTGGTTTGTTGACAGCTCCAAGAGGTTTTACCAAGTGAGCTGTTGTAGTTTGTGCCTATCTCTGCACCCTTGGAATAAAAATATATCCTTACCTAGACGATTGGCTAGTAGTGGCATCATCCAACAATCTTCTTTCTCGGGCTGTCATCATGATCAGAAGTCTTCTAAATGTCCTGGGTTTTTCACTGAAAAGACAAGTCACACCTCAATCCTACTCAGAGAATTTCGTTCATTGAGGCAATTTTGGATTCTATGACAGCATGGCTTATCTTCCTTTCGACAGGCTGCATTCACTTGTAAGTCTCACCATACAAACTACAGTGTATGTAGTTGCCTACGCAAGGCTCCGGATGAGATACCTACAGAGTTGGTTCCTCTGCACATCTGAGCCAACAGACAATGCCTGTCTGGTCAGATTGACAATCCCCAGAAAGGTGGTGGACAGCTTGCTGTGGTCGATGGACCCACTCAATTTGAATCAGGGGATGCCTTTCTCACTGCCAATACCGACACATGAGTTAGTGACCAAAGCCTCTCACCTGGCATGGGGCACTCGCTGTGGATCTCTACAGGCACATGGAGTTTGACTAGACACTGAAAGAGATTTACACATCAGTGCCTTAGAGCTGTTCGCTTAAAAAAGGCACTTCAGTCGTTTGAGATACAATTCACGCACAAGCATGTCCAAGTGCTAACAGACAATACAACAGTCCTCTGGCATCTGAACAAACAAGGAGGCACCCGATCGAGGACATTGGTAAAAATGACAGTAGATTTGTTGGACTGGTCCCTCGCAAGGAACATCACCCTCACGGCCCTCCATATACCAGGCAGGGACAATCTTTTAGCAGACGCTCTAAGCCAAACTCCTCAAGTATCTCACAAGTGGCAGCTGGTGAGGTCATCCTTCAGGAAATTTTTCACAGATGGAGCACACCGGTTATAGACCTGTTTGCAATGGCTCAGAATGCTATTTGCCGGAAGTACTGCTCAAGAGGAGGACTGGGAAAGGAGTCACTCAGGGATGCCTTTCGTTTCAGTGGTCAGGGAACCTGCTTTACTTGTTTCCACCATTTCCTCTGATATCGAGAGCCCTGCAAAAGATCAGGAGGGACTGTATGTAACTCTACTTTGATATGGACACATGGTGGCCCAGACAGCTGTGGTTTTCGATACCATTGTTACTGACAATGGACAGTGGCCGGGTCCATCACTCTGACCTACACACACTCAAATGTACAAGTTGGACACTCTGTCCGCTGTAGCGATTTTATCTGGGAAGGTGCAGGAGGTGTTACAGATGGCTCGAAAACCGAACACAAGGCTTTTTTATAGAAACAACTGGGGGGCATTTTCTAAATTTGTGGCCTTGGAGGACATTGATCCACACTCTCTTCCCTTCGACATTATACTTACCTTCCTGCATAAGCTGTTCGAGAGGGGACTTTAATTACCGTCGATCAGGGAATACCTGGTGGCTGTTACAGATTTTTATCTGCTTATTGAGGGTTTTTTGACATTTACACACCCTGTTGTACATATGTTTTTGTGAGGACTCAGGAATCTGGTGCCTCCAGTTAGAACTGTTGTGCCACAGTGGAGTTTATTGGTTGTGTTGAAAATGTTAATTTCTAAACCATTTGGGCCTTTAGCCATGGTGGATTTAAGACTGTAGCATTTCTAATTGTCACCACCATGGCACAGAGGTCTAGTGAACTTTGTGCTTTAAGGATAGATCCTCTGTACCTCATTTTTCATAAGGATAAGGCAGTACTTCATCTGGATCTTATGGATACATAAGATAGTATCCAGTTTTCATATAAACCAAGATATTGTTTTGCCCACCCTTTTTCCTTCTTCATCATCTCAGTTGGAATCCACACTTCATACTTTAGACGTATGTAGAGCACTCACGTTCTAGAAAGCAAGAGCAGAGACATTTTGAAAATAAAAAGACTCTTTGTATGTTATGAGAGTCCAAAGAAAGGTCTTCAGGTGTCACCACAGCATCTTGCGGCTTGGATTGTACATGCCATCACTTTAGCGTATGAGCTAGCTAGATTACACTTAGATGGCCCTGTTAGAGCACATTCAACTAGAGGTGTTTCGACATCGATGGCATTTGGAAGAGGTGTATCTTTAACAGACATCTGCAGAGCTGCAATGTGGACGTGGTCGAGGCCATTAACATTCATTTCTCACTACCAGCTCGATGTGCATGCTAGAGAGGACTGTAGCAGTTCTGTCTGCCATCCTGACCTTCAGTAGGGCACGTACCCATCTCTGGTAAGTCAGCTTGTTAATCACCCATGTGTGTGATGCACAGTGACCACAAAGAAGAAATGCAGGTTGCTTACCTGTAACTGTAGTTCTTTGAGTCGTCATCTGTGCATTCACACAACCCACCCACTGTCCTCACTATGGTGTCGATGTCATCACTGTTGTCGATGCTGGAGTGAACAACCTCTCCTCGATGTGAGATCAGTTAGTTGGTCTCAAGGAACGGAGGAGATGGACGGGAACCTGATGGAACATGCGCAGTGGACGGTGGGAGAGGGTTCCCGCCAAAAGTGTTTTCCTCAGCTATGGAAGTTTCCAGAACGAGGCTCCGCACAGGCACAGAGGCTATATGTGTGAATGCACAGATGACCACTTGAAGAATAACAATTACAGGTAAGCAACCTGCTTTTATGGATTTTCAGTTTTCTGCTGTACCATTTTCTACTTGGAAATAATTCCAGAGCGTAACATATTCTCCATTCTTATATATCAGTCATATTCTTCAAAAACGCGTGCTTATACATTCATTTTTTGAACAGCAACCTTTGAAGGGATAAAAACTGTGCTAATGAAAATACCCATTTCTAATTTGGTCTTTGCCTTTTGCATTCTTCTCTCCAGTTGACCATATATTTCTTTCTTACAAATGCTGCTTTGGAACACCCTTCTTCATATTCCTCAATCTATCACTAAAGAGATGAATTAAAATGTAGCCAGGGCATGAACAGAATTAATGAAGCTTTTACTTTAATATTTAGACTGATAGGTTTAGCTGTGTGTATATGCCTAAGAACTTGAAACCTTAGAATTTTATGGTGTTCAGCAAGTATGATTTATTGCTTTTAGCCAAAAGCCTTTGAAAAATACAGAATACAAACTGTTGAAAATATATAAAAATGATACAGGATATAAAATAAAGATTTTAGAATTATGTTACTACCATTGGTTATCACCAATACTGTCTAGAACAATAAAATCTCATCGACTAAAGTCATCCTCTGTACAGTTAACAGCTATCTGTACTAAATGTCTTTTCCTAATTTTGTTTTGGAGCAAAAGCAAAGAGGGCTACACACAAGGAGGGCCACACACATATTTATTCATATCATTTAGCAAATAAAAATTACGTTCACCTGACTTTAAGCGCTTCTCTTTTCAGTTAGAGGCACAAGAAACCACTCATGATTATTATTATTATTATTATACAAAGGACGTTGTAAAACTTACTGGATTAGATCCCCAGTTTCAGGACAACTCCAAATACAGAAACACTGGAGTACTGGGATGTCCCTCTGTCTCCCTGGTATGCCATATTCACTGTGTTCAAATGTAGTTTTGTAAATGCTCTCTGAAGGTACTCAGACATTAGATCAGTGAAATAGTCTACATGTTCATGGGCTAGCTAAGTTTAAGGGCTAGCTAAGTTTAAATCCTTTTTCAAAGCAGCCTCACCTACTTGCCTTCAAATATATATATATTTCTGCACATCCACTGATGAGCAATTGAGTTTAGTCTTATCAGTATTGAATCATAAGCATGATAATACTGTGTATTATGGTGAGTCCCCAAAATTAAAGATTGAGATCTACTAATACAAGTTGTGCATATTTATTCTACCATAGAACAAAGTGTTGTACTGGATAGTTACATATAGTTCCATTTTGATGTTACAGAACCAAGGAATTCAGATAGAGAGTAAGAATTCTGCATTGTGATTGAGGAGCATAACTTGTACAGTGCAATCCTATGCATATTTACTTGGAAGTAAATACCATTGAGCTCAAAGAAGCACCTTACTCCTTAGTAAGTGTGCTTAGGATTGCTGCCTTTGTTTCTTCTTTTTGCTCAGAGGAAAGAAATAGCTGATTTTAAGACATGATGATAATGCAGTTTTTCACAGTATTCAATTTTAAGGGGAAACATATTTCTTTTACTTACTAGGTATCAAATTTCTACTAGCGTAGTACAGCAGAGTAAGCATGCTAGGCTATTTGGTAACATTATTTTCAATGAATTATATGAAGGAAATATTGTGGTTGCATGACTTACCTTGGTCTAAAAATAGTAGGGTCACCTTGTTCTTGGAAACTTGATTTCTCTTGTTTGAACAAGAAGCTTCATCCTTGATCTAGAAACCTAGAAACCTATTGGTATTTTCAGAAAATGGAGAAAGCAAATAAAATATTAAACCTATTTCATTGTAGTTTCAAGTGAAACATATATGAAGTTAGAGCTTTGCTTCCAGAGACCTAATTTCAAGCCCATTATACTCCTTTCAAATAAAAACCCCATTGATCTGGAAGTATCATCATCCCTTAAGGGAGAGGATCACTTTGACTACAACATGCATTTGGTTTCTGTCTTCCACTTAGCACATTAGAACAGGACTCAACAATTGTGGCCCCCTCCCCAACTTTATTCCCCTGGGGGAATTTTGGATACCTCAGGGTAACATAATGATGTGACGAGAGTAGCCACATTTGTTCACATATAAAGTGAGGGGGTGTCCCGCTTTTACAATAAAAGGAATATTTTATTTGTTTGTTTGTTTAAAACATTTATATCCTGCCGTATATCATTAGGATCTCAGGGCAGTGTACAGATTAGACAGTATAAAACAATAAATAATTTAAACAGCTAAAAACATATTAAACCATTAAGCAAGCTAGTACCAATCAAAATATAAAACAATTAAAACAGTTAAAACAGTGTGCTACGTTAGGGAATGCATTTAGCCCTCAAAGGCTGTGATTAAAAGCCATGTTTTAACTTGGCACCAAAATGAAACCAATGTCTGTGCCAATCGGGCTTCCAAGGGGAGGGCATTCCCCAACCGGGGTGCTACAGCAGAAATAGCTCTCTCACACATCGCACCGTAGTGTATGTCTTGCACTGGTGGGATGCAGAGGAGGGCTTCTCCAACAGATCTCAATCCTCGGGCAGGCATATATAGGGGGAGGCGCTCACTCAAGTATCGAGGTCAAAGCCACTTAGGGCTTTAAATGTCATCACTAGCACCTTGAATTCCAACCAGAAGCATATCAGCAGCCAGTGCAATTCCTTTAAGACTGGTGTTATGTGATCTTTGCAAGATGTTCTAGTCAACAGTCTAGCTGCTGCATTTTGCACTAGCTGCAGCTTCCAGGTCATCTTCAAGGGCAACCCCAAGTAAAGTACATTGCAGTAGTCTAATTGGGAAGTTACCAGCATGTGCAGTACTCTGGCTAGGTTATCCCTGTCCAGTAAAGGCCGTAGCTGGCATATCAGCCGAAGCTGGCCCCCAGTACTCAGGGCCATGAAGTCCACCTGGGGTTCCAGTGACTGAAATGGATCTAGGAGTACCCCCAAGCTATGCACCTGCTCCTTCAGGGGGAGTGCAACTCCATCCAGGACAGGTCGCTTACCCAATTCCCAGACTCGAGAAACAGCAATCTACAGAGCTTCCATCTTGTTGGGATTCAGCTTCAGTTCATTGGCCCTCATCCAGCTCTTTAATGAGCTTCGGCCACGCATTAAAAACATGGTTGTTCAGGCAGGCATTTGGGATGGGTTAGGGTATTTTTAGAAATATGATGTTTTTGATGTAGTATTTTATTGTTTTAAACTGTTCTTTTGTTGTACATCGCCCAGAGTGTCTGGGTGACCAGTCAGATGGGCGATTAATAAAATTAATTAATTAATTAATTAATAATAGCCTCCAGGCACTGATCCAGCACCTTCACCAGCCCAGCTGACTCCAACAACAAGGAGAAAGAGCTGAGCATCATCAGTGTACTGGTGACACCCCGCCCCAAAACTCCTAATGACCTCACCAACGGCTTCATATAGATGTTGAACAGCATGGGGGATAGAATAAAATCTTTTGGAACCACACATAATAGCCATGAAGTAGAATAGGAATTCCCTAATACCACTCTCTGGAATCAGCCCTGCAGATAAGAGCAGAACCACTGTAGCACAGTGCCCCCATTCTGCAGAGCCGATCCAATAAGATGCCATGGTCCATGGTATCAAAAGCCACTGAGAGATCCAGGAAGATCAACAGGGTAGCACTCCCCCTGTCTTTCACCTGGAGTAAGTCGTCAGTCAGAACAACCAAGACAGTTTCAGTCTGAAACCAGACTGAAATGGGTCCAGATAATCAGTTTCCTCCAAGAATATCTGAAGCTGCTCAGCCACAACACGCTCAAGCACCTTGCCCAAAAAGGGGATATTAGTGATCGGGCGATAGTTCTCACACACCTCTGGGTCCAGAGAGGTCTTCTTCAGGAGAGGGCACACTACAGCCTCTTTCAAGATGGCAGGAACCACCCCCTGACAGAGCGAAGCATTTACCACCCCCTGAACCCATCCAACCACCCCTGCTAGATCGTATTAGCCAAGATGAGTCTGCTGGTAAGGGGAGCTGAACTCTGCCCTGTCACCCTATTACCCATACCCTGTGCTTGCTTGCTACAGGTCAAACAAGAGCAAGAAATACTTCACACAATGCGAAATTGTAGAATTCAGTCCATGAGAAGTGGTGATGAGTTTTAAAAAGGATTATACAAATTCAAGGAGGATACAGTAGCTATTGAAACCTCCAGATTCAAAGGCGAAAGCTCTGCCATATGTTGGGAACAAACAAGAGGGATAGGCTATCTCCTACATGTGGCTTCTGGGTAGCCCCTGCTGGTAGCAGGATGCTGGACTAGAGGAATCTTTGGTCTGATCCAGCAAGGTTCCTCATATTGAGATAGGGTGGGGAAAGAAAGAGAAGGGGGCTCTTGAGATCAAGGTGCGTGCAGAGAGAAAACTGAGTAGATGGGAGGGATAGGATATAGTTTTTGTTATTTATTTATTCATTCATTCATTCCATTTCATTTCTATACTGCCGAATAGCCGAAGCTCTCTTGTCGCTAAAAAAAACAACCACCACTGGGTTAAAGATGTGACATCATGCTTTTTCACAGCTAATTTGGCATTGTGGCAGTGGTCCTCATAGTAATTCTAGGTGTACACCTTTGCATTAGAGACTAAAAGGTGTTTGTATTTATTGTCCAAGAGCCATAAGACCATCCCAATATCCCTCTGACCATATAATGTAATGTAGAAGACAGAGCAAATGGGGGATTTGGATTTCTGTTTTTTTATTAGAAAACCTGAAAAAGGAATCCAGTACCTGATTGAGAGAGGCTTTGTGCCAGATACGCCTGTTGGAGTTGCCCATTTCCTTCTACAGAGAAAAGGACTGAGCAGACAGATGATTGGAGAGTTCCTTGGAAATCGACAAAAGCAGTTTAACCGGGATGTATTGGAGTAAGTACCACATACGAAGCAACTGTTATACATTTAAGTGCGTATCCTGCGGCTTTTAAAGGATCTCATGTTCACTGAGTGCTTTGCACATAGGCTAAAAGCAATTTCAGAAAAGGAAAGCTGCCAGGCTGTGTAAGCATTAATCCAGAAAACTATGATTTTTTTTTAAATGCCTCATTACTTTTACAGCCATGCACACAAGTCAGCAAGCCTGCTCCAGAAGAACGTTTGTAAGGATTTATCTCCTATACTGTAATCCATGATTATTTGAAATGTAATGGGATAAGTTCATGCGGAAGGAAATTGTCTATTAATTATGAGTCCTTTATTGTTCCTTGATGTATAACACAATTCATTTTCTAAAAGATGTGACATGTGAGGATCCGCTGCCATTCAAAAAGGAAGCACTACTGTTCCAGACTAAACTGCTCACATAATTCCTCTTTTAGTCAGGGACTTCAACCATCTCCCTTTTGAAAAATCAAACAAAAAACAAGCAGGAGTAGAACAGCTAATTTGAATAATAAGTGCTTCACATTTTTAAATTTGTGCCATAAAGCATATGGCATACCTGCTTTTGATGATAGTTACATATTGGCCCAAATTATAGAATAACTATACATTAGTTTAATAAAGAATTCTTGCTGAATACAAAAGTTCATGTTGATTTAGAGGTTAATGTTATTTGGGAAATGGAGTCATGTAAATGTGCTTTCATGCAGCATTCTGCACTTGGCAAGTGGGTTGTCCTCTTTATGGACCCATGTGTCCTATGTATTTCCTTACAACAACAGAACAGCAAAGCAGAGTTTTTCAAAAATATATCCTGCCAGCTCATGGGTCTTTTCTGAAAAAACTACATGGATTTTCAATTCCAAAGCCATGTTTTTCCAAAAACAATCCTCTCAATTAGAACACTATGTTGGAATCTTACCTAAGTATATCAAATAGAGGCTTTGTATGTGGAATTGTATGTGAAAATATTATTGATGATATTTGATGTGTTGCCAAAACATATGATCTACATATAGGTTAAAAACTAGACCACCACTTCTTCATATTTGCTTTAGTGATTAGAATTCCTATAAATTAAATATTAATTTTTTTAAGGCTGTTCAGTGAGGTTTGAGTGCACTTAACTGAGCATGGGAATGTAGCCAAAGAAATTAAATATGCCACTCTAATGATCAGTTAAAACAACCAACACTGAGGGTACAGGAGCTTTCCATATTAGCTTATATCAGGTACAAAGATGCCATTTATTTTAATATGTTGCTCTGTGTTGTGAATTTATATAGGGCAGGAAAGCTGTGGCATACTGTTGACAGAACCATTGCATTTAATTTTATTTGTTCTTCCTGCTTATACAAATAAGAGAGGAATGATTATGGCAGCTCACCAAGCTAGTAGAAGAATGCTTAGTTTTAATTTGTTAGCCATTGCTAATTATTTTGTGAATGTGTGCCCTAGTTAATCAGGCTATAGAGAAGGTTTCCCAATTGAGTCATATTGTCCAGTGATTAAAGTACAAAGTAGCAAGTGAGAAATAGAGTAGATTCTAATTGGGGGTCAGTCATCTGGCTAGTTGTGTCATAGTTGAATCTTGACCCAAATTATGTTTGCCTAAGGATAAAGCTAGGACAACATTTAATGAGTTATTTTGGATGGAAAAGCAAATTCCACTGCCCTCCTCCTCTCAAAATGCCTGCTTATATTTAAGTTCTTTAGGACAGTACAGATGCACTCTTAAGAGATTATGAACAGGGTGGTTGCAGGTTCATGCAGTCCCTCTCTGCAGCTCTTCCCACCTTAATCACAGTTAAGTAGTACTGCTAGCACAAGAGGAACTAGTTGTTCCTGAAAAAAACTGGAAGTGAGTGGTAATACTTGTTTCCAGAATGGGACAGGTCAGTGGAGCTCCCAGAAGGAAGCTCCACTGACTTGCCCCGTTCAGGAAATGAGCATTGCCACTCATTTCCATGGCTATTTTAGGAACTGCTAGATGCTGTGCTAGCAGTCCATTTCACTAGCACAACAGAGCTAGTGGAAGTATAGTGACAATATAGGATATTGCCCTACGTTCACGCTGATATTAACTGTTTTTAAGGCTAACCAGTATTTGAAATTAAGTCTTGGATCTGAGAAGCACCAATGGAAGGGGGACTTTCTGAGTAAGAAACTGACTGGACTGCAGGAGACTTTACTTTGAGACACAAGGTCCTATGTTCACACATCATGCTAATTAATGGTTTGTTTAAACCATGTTTGTTGTCCTACCTGGGATTTGTCTGACAGATGATTGAAAAAATCAGTGTTTGTTTCTTTATCCCTGGGTTGTTTTTCCCGCACTTTCTTTTCCTGCTCCCTCCCTGTATTCCTTTGCAGCACTGTAGTACTGGTACTGGTAGGACTTCATTGCATCAGTTGCCTGCTCACCACTGGTCCTTTCTGTACATAGGGTATGGAAGTTCTTGGTCTCCAGAGTTTGGGAAGCTGGTGTGAGCACTTTACAGAAGGGAGAAATGTGGTTTTAGGGTAGCCTCCAGAGCTCTAAAGCTCTTGACCCCTGAGGGACGGGGTGAAGATAGCTTGGTACATACAGCTTAGCAATGAGGTGCCCCACTCGGGAACCAGTCCTTGAAAACTCCCGCAGTACTGTCAGGGGCAGTGCTGAGTCAGTTGTGGGAGGGGAGCAGACTTCACCATTAGTGTTAATTTGAGCAAAGGGCAAGTGAGAGTGCGGGCTTCCTGTGGAGCAGCTGGGTATTTTTACTGCTGTTGTCCTCTACGGTTGTACCCCAACAAAATAATCCATGAGCAGTCCACAGTCGAGTTTCGCACATAACGACAACCCATAGTTTAAACAACCCAGAGTTCACAAACTGTGAGTTCCAATCATGGCGGACAAACCATGGTTAGTGGTGCCGTGTTCACCGCTCTTGACAATGCAGAATTCAACAACCCACACCATGGGTTAGCATTATGTAAGAAGCTGCCCCTACTGCACTTTGCGCTGGGTTCAGATGATACGGCATCCTGTGCTACATCGCAGGTGATTATGCAAATGACAGTCACGCTTCTTTCACCCCGTGATCATCTGAACACCCTCTTTGTCTCCTAAGTGAGCATTGGGTTGGATCCAGACTTGGAGAAGGCCCACTGAAATCAATGGGACTTAAGTTAGTCATAACTTAAGTCCCATTGATTTCATTGAGCCTGCTCTAAGTCTGGAATCAACCCAATGGCTTTGCTCACAAATTATCACCATATGGCAATGTATTTAATAAAAAGCCTTTTAACATGGGTTGTATATTCTTATTGTGACACCTGCATTAGTTCATTGTACTTTGCAGTGACTGATTTTAGTGGTTTATAACCCTCAAGGCCTGTTAAGAAAGGAAGAAACCTGCAGGGTTTTTTAAATTGTAAAATAGATCTTACAGGCGTCAGAAATGACAATTAGGTCATGGTTTCACAAATCATGGTCTTGCATCAACTTTGCAAACAAGCCCTATCCATTTGAACTGTCCTTTATCCCTCTGTGCTCACTCCTCCCCACTGTCTGCCACATTTCTCCTCCCTTTTTCCACTTCAGGTTGCTAAAAAGAGTACTGGGGTGTTGTCGTGAGTACCTCACATCACTTTAAAGGGAAAATAGTGCCGTAGCTGTCAAGAAAGGCTAGTCATATTACTTTCCCTATCTGTTCTCCACTCAGTCAGGTAGAAAAGGAAAAGATCTCCTTGCCACCCTCGTTCCAATATGCAAGGAGGAAGCTGGTATCTCTTGCTTTGTGCCCTAACCACTCAATAAAGCAGTAAATTAAAGTAACATTCAGTTGTTCTTTAGTATAGGCCCCAACTAGGAAGAAAAATCACTTTCTTGGGATCATAAAACAATGATTACTTGTGCCAATGAGATGTCTCTTTCACTGATCAATATTCATCATGCATGCAGCTCTGTAATAAAGAAAAACTATGACTTGCTTACATCAGCTCTTTTAATTCATATGTAGTGCATATAATTCTTTTGTTGCCCTTTCATCATTATATGCTTCATCTGACTGAATGCTGTACAAATTATAGTAGTCTGTATTTTATTGCAATAGAAAAATTTTGAAGACAGGCTGATTTTTTTAAAATGTAAGCAGGATGAATCAAAGCAATTAAGACTTTCTTTTTCCTAGCTGTGTTGTGGATGAGATGGACTTCTCAGCTATGGAACTGGATGAAGCACTCAGGAAATTTCAAGCTCATATCCGTGTCCAAGGAGAAGCTCAAAAAGTAGAACGACTCATTGAAGCTTTTAGGTATGTCATAAAGAATTGGCTAAAGGAAGATTGATTATCTCATCTGTTGAGTCACAGGTCTAAAGCACAGATCTTTTATTTTTTCTTTTACTCTAGAATAAGCGCAGGGGTCCTTGTCTGGATCAGGTCCTTAATGTGGGGGTAGGGGGCTTTAACCTTTTCTCTCCTGTTGTGGTCCTGATCCAGAACGGACCCTTTGCACCAGTGCTATATATTGCCGAATAGTGATCCATTTGCTTTAATGAATCACTGTTTAGCAATATAATTTCAGGTGCAGAGGCCTGATCTGAATGGCACGGGGGGGGGGATTAAAGCCCCCTGTCCCCATGCTAGGGTCCCAATTTAGATCTGGACCCCTGCATTTATTCTAGAGTAAAAAAGACGTCACTACTAGCTACATCTTTAAAGTAACACATGCTTTGGCCTATAGAGATTGTAACATTGAATATACTTAGATGGTGTTCTTTTGTTTCAGTTTACAGAAATGATTGCTTAGGTAGGCTCTTGATCTAAAATTCTGTTTCTACAATATTGCATATTGTAGATTTTGGCAGGTTTATTCGTTTCTTACGTCATCAATTCTAAATTGAACAAAATACTGATTTCAGTTTAAACCTTTAAAAATAAATTAAATGTATGCTCTCAACTAGTTGAAATGAAGGCATTGTCCTTTATTATATTTTGCAGTGTACTTTGTTGACCTTTAATTAAGCAGTTTAGTTTAGCTGAGCAAAGAGTATTAACTTACTACAGCTTAGACAAATGTTCTTTATCTAAGGAGGGAGGGGACATGGGAAGAAATGTAAAAATCTTCCAGTATTCTAACAAGTGAAGGGGTGCCATATCTCTGTTAAAGTCTTTGGGCAGCGTCATTAGGCACATGGAAACAGGTATAAATGCCCAGTAAAGACAGTATGCAACCTTGTGCATATAAGCATACAAATCAGCTATTGATCAAAGTTGAATTATATCTCACAACATAGTTTGACTTTTTTTGCTGACATATTTGGGCCATATATGCTTGGTCAGAAGCAGCCAGGGTTACCAGAGACAATGGCATATTCGCTGTGGTGTTCACCCTGCAAAAGGGTAAGCTTTGCACTGCATATCTTGCTGGCAAACATAGGCCATATTGCAGTTACAGTTTGCAATAGCCTCCAATGAGCTTTGTTTGGCATGAATAAAGAATGCATAATTGGCACCCATATCCATTTTCCCAAAACCTATGTAAACTTCAGTAAGTAATTCCTTGTAACTATGCTGTTAGACATGCATGTTCCTATGCAACATGTGTAGTTTGTAGGACTGAGCGCACTTGCTTTAATAGAGTTAGAGTAGCTTTAACCACAGGAATATCTAGACCAGTAAATGGTAATTTGGATACAAATGGTAGGCATAATAATACATCATCTGCATTACAGATGCTATTATTAGCTGAGAGAATGGGATAAAATAGTAAATAATTATAGACCACTAAATGAGTATGACATGAATAAATCAGCATCCTGAACGGAACAGTTTATTGGCTTGTTCGAAATGGAGTATCAACTCATGCTTTAATCTGATCCACTCTTTTCGTTTGGTGTCTTTTTTAGCCAGAGATACTGCATCTGCAATCCAGGTGTTGTGAGACAGTTCAGAAATCCCGATACCATCTTCATCCTAGCTTTTGCAATCATATTATTAAACACAGATATGTATAGTCCAAATGTGAAGCCAGAACGGAAAATGAAGCTTGAAGATTTTGTCAAGAATCTAAGAGGTAGGCATAATTTAGATATCTAGTAGTGTCTAGAGTTTTCACATGTTACATGTTTTTCTAGTATTGAACATATTGGGTAAACATATTGGGATCTTACATAGGTAAGGCCTATGTAGAGTAGACCCACAAATGAATTTGACTTAAGTAAGTCATGACTTAAATCCTATTCATTTCATTGGGTCTATTCTACATAGTACTTACACTGGCTTTTACTCAATGAAACAAGTGTTGATAGTTCAGTGAGAGAGAGGCTGCTCTATTATTTGTAGTAAGATTTTCTGATGCATAAGCAGAATAACCAGGCAAGGAATACATTGATAATGCTGTCACACAGTTTTCTAAATGGGACTGTTCCAAAATACTGTAGAGGTACAAATATACCAGATAGTTTTGAAAGTCCATTGTAAAAATTACAGCATTAGACTTCAGTCCTGTGCATGCTTAAAACATATGGAACACAGTGATACTTCTGAATAAGCATGCATAGGATTGCATTGTTACAGCGCACTTCTGTATATGTCTACTCAGAAGTAAGTGCCATTAAGGCCAATAAGACTTACTCCCAGGTAACTGTGTATAAGATTGCAGCTGTATTGTCTTTACTTGGGTTCCAAAGAATGTTGCAGGGATCTACCAAAAGAATACCTTACAGTACAAAAATAGTAAAAGTTCTCCAGTTCTACTTTGCACGTTAGTGTGACCCCATCTTACAAAGGTGTTTTAGAACTCTGAGGAAACTGATAGAAGAGAGGGAAAATCTGCTCTATAGTTGCGACACCAAGTGAGGAGCTTGATAACTGCTTGTGAGTACAAACCGCTCTGTAGGAGGGGACACCAGAAATTCAAGGTCTGTGGACTGCCCTTAATCACCAAGCGTGTCACAGCAAGGAAGTCATAGTTTCTAAAGGAACTAGATTGCATAATGTTGTCCTTGATCTTTAGATACTGTTCTCCAAGGCAGCTATATTTTTAAATGTTTTTTACTGGAGGATATTTAGAGATTCATAAGCAAAGTAAATCCATGATCATTCTAGATTTATTATTGCTGTGCCATTTGGTGTGTGTGTGTGTGTGTGTGTATTATCAGATTCTACTACTATCCCATAGTACTTTTAATTCCTGTATGCATTAACATGTAAAAAAGTTCAGAACACATACTTTCCAGGTGGAGTCACAGTCACTTTAATTCATTTACACCAGTCTGTGCCATAATAAAGGTAAATAGAAAACTGCCATCATTTTTCAATATCAATTCTGGTTTCCCAGAATCTGTAGGAACAGAGGGCTGCATTTATTTATAGCAAATCCTCAGTTCAAAGTATAAGCAAAATAAATAAATAAAGCTTCTGATTGAGCCAAAACAGCAGCACCCAAAGATAGCATCAGGATACCAGAAGAACGCTTCTCTGTGGTATTTAAACCATAATTGGCATAAATAAATTATTACTAACTAATTATTACTAACATGCCCATGATGCATAATAGTCTTTAGATGGGAAATCATATTGAGCACTCAGAATCTTGTTGGGAATTGTCTGGTAGTGGCAAAAAATTTAATGACCGATTAATAGCATATGCCAGTGACTCCTGCTGTTGCGGGGGGTGGCCATTTAAAACTTGGGAAATGACTAAATTGCTGAAACTTAGAGATTATGTAAGGAAAAGGAAAAGAAAAACATTTTTAAAGCCTCATTTTCCTTTATTACGTTTTGGAGAAGTACAATTTAGATATAAATAACAACAGTACATTCTATACAAGAAGCATCTGGCTTGGCCATTGGTAGAAACAGGATGCTGGACTAGATTGACTCTTGGTCTGAACCAGCAGGGGAATTCTTAATAATGGATTTTTTTTTTGTAATCCACAGCCACTGAATTTGTAAAACTGCTTTCCTTCATAAAAATAGATGTTTCTACCTGATAAATTATATTATACAATATTTAATTAAAAATTATTAACAAATCAGTGTTCAGCCAAAGTAATATTTTTGCCATTCACTGCAGTGGCATTGTTACTGAGACTAAATGGGAAGTAAATAAGGACGTATTATGTATTGATGTAATTTCTGTAAAGAAAGGCTGTAACTTTAATCCAATATTTTATGCACTTAAAAGACATTTTGTCTTATATTTATAACCCACTGAAATTCCCGACTTTATTTATTTATTCCTTACTTTATTTATTTATT
Source organism: Heloderma suspectum (assembly GCF_057233095.1). NCBI lineage: Eukaryota > Metazoa > Chordata > Lepidosauria > Squamata > Helodermatidae > Heloderma > Heloderma suspectum. The sequence continues at coordinate 293,342,730 of NC_139459.1, read as the reverse complement.
TATTTATTCCTGACTTTATAACCCACTGAAATTCCTGACTTTGAGTTGGGAATAAAGTATTTAAAGCCTGCAAGGACTTCAGAGAAGGCTTTGTCCAATTACAACATTGTACATCACCGTCAGGCTTGGAGTTCAAAGAAATAAACATGGATAGCACACAAGGAGAAGCACCAGTAATAATACACATTGCAATTGTGGAATTGTTGTTGTTGTTGTTCAGTCGTGTCCGACTCTTCATGACCCCATGGACCATAGCACGCCAGGCCTTCCTGTCCTGCGCTCTCTCCCGGAGCGTGCTCAAGTCCATATTCATTGCATCGGTGATGCTATCTAGCCATCTCAACCTCTGCCGTCCCCTTCTCCTTTTGCCTTCAGTCTTTCCCAGCATCAGGGTCTTTTCCAGAGAGTTTTCTCTTCACATTAGGTAGCCAAAATATTTGAGCTTCAGCTTCAGGATCTGTCCTTCCAATGAGCAGTCAGGGTTGATTTCCTTAGGATTGACTGATTTGACCTCCTTGCAGTCCAGGGGACGTGTAAGAGTCTTCTCCAGCACCACAGTTCAAAAGCATCAATTCTTCGGCGCTCAGCCTTCCTCATAGTCCAGCTCTCACAGGCATACGTTACTACTGGGAAAACCATAGCTTTGATTAGACGGAGCTACATGATTATGATTCTGGGGATCATTTTATACCATTGGTGTCTGAAAATTGATTCATATGTTATGAAGCTGTTCTGATATTTGTGCATCTGTTCCAAGTGGTCTACTTGTGTGAGCAGTGGACTAGTAGGGTGACTTACAGAAAATGTACTGGCAGTTTTTGTGACCAGTTCTCACTTCAGTGGTCAGTGAGAAATCTATGAGTATGCTTTTAATTAAAATGCTCATATAAATAATAGACCACTTGCATTATTAAATATTCTAGTGCACCATAGCAGATTCATAACTATAGATCAGTTCTTAGAGTGATCTACATGCTATCTACATAGGGCTTGTAGTGCTACCAATGAAATGTCCTTGTGCAACTTCCGTCTTTTCCTCCTTAACAGATTTTTTTTTTATAAGAAAAAGGAAGAAGCAGTTGGAAAACACAGGATATGTATATACAAATAGAAGATCATGTTGTCTGGACCCCCTGTAAAACTCTGTAAATGAAACAGGGAAACTCAGCAATAAAGCCTTGTCTAGAACTACCTTTAGTGTTGTGTGAATTCAGTTCATCCAAGGCTGCTAGTATCTGAAATCTGGCTCCTGTGGCTCTAAGGCTGGGCATAAAGCTATACAGATGTAGATCAGTGTTCAAAATCCAGTGCTAGTAGTGTAGAATTACTTAGGGCACAATCCTATGCATGTTTAGACAGAAAAACATGCATAGTATTGTGCGTTTAAGATTTTTAAATTCCAAAAACTACTCTGAAACTGACAGGTATCCTTGGGAATTGCTTCCATTCAGAGTCCAAAGACTGGGTGGGAATATATGCTTCAAAGGTATTGTCTGTATCATGCTCATCTGTCTGAGGCCCAGGGCATTGTACTATCAGGTTATTAAAACACTGGCTGGGTAGGCTATGGTACTGGATGAGATGAGCAATGGAGAGAGCTATTGCCTTTACAGCCTACTTGCCTTGGAGCTGATAGTCTGAACAACCTAGATAGTGTCTTTAGTTTTGCCTTTTACGAGAGGGGCATTATCGTCAAGTTGCAGAAATGCTACTGTTTGTCAGTCAGTAACGATTAATTTTGGATCTTGCAGGTGTAGATGACGGTGAAGATATCCCGCGAGAGATGCTTATTGGGATTTATGAGAGAATCCGAAAACGGGAACTCAAGACAAATGAAGATCATGTGTCACAGGTCCAGAAGGTTGAAAAACTCATAGTAGGAAAGAAACCAGTGAGTTGAGCAAAATCTCATCCGATCTATATTATGTCTGTGAGAATTTCTAGGGAAAGAATATTATCATAGTTTGTCCTTTATACTGTAAATTGCTCAGGCCCTGAGATAATGGCATGTCTTATCCCTAGGATGGGTGCAACAATCAAGGTGCCTATTAGTCCCTGGCATTAAAAATTTGAACCAGTTAACTGGCATTTCTGTGGTTTTAAATTCAGGATCTCATTCCCAGAAAACTTTACTGGGTCTTAAGTTTTGCAAATAATCAAATAAATTACACCCCTGCAGGAGAATCCAGGTTAGGTCCAAGAAGACCTTATTTTCATAAACTATTTAGTTTTCAAGTATATACCATAACAACCCCGCTGTATAAAAAGCACATTGACCCTGTTGGGATACCTTGCTTCATCTTGAGTTTTATCTTTAAAATAACAGCGTGCAAATGAGAGTGAAGGAGCGTATAGCTGCCAAATAAGGTCATATGGTGTCACTTGGCTTGAATTCATGAGCTGTATCATCCCGTTGTGAATTTTGTTTTGTAAGCCTTTGTGGTTGCACAGTAAAATGTGGGCACTTGTTAAAAAGTGAGATCCATAATAATATTTTGCATATATAAAGTTTTGTGTACATTATCTTCATAATTCTTGCAACAATCCTGTAAGGCTGTTGCTGTTACGCCAATATTGCATTGGTTGAATTGTTTACGGTTGTCAGTGATGTTTTAGTTTACGGGGTGGTTGTATTTTAGTGGATAATAGTTTTAGCTGTAAATTGTGTATGTTTTCATTCTGTTTTAAGTCATCTTTTGTCTTTTTCTAGTTTTTGAGAAAGTTATCCTAAAAATCTAAGAAATAAAATAATATGGGGCCTGAGATATCATGGTTTGCCTAGGTTTTTTGCTGAAGATATATTTGAACTGGAGAGTTCATAAATAATAACTTAACTCATCTTTTTACCATTACTTTACATGAACTTTAGGTGTGAAGCAATCAAACAACGTTTTCCTTTGTTGTGAAGTTCATACTGATGGTAGCTTTTGCCCTCTGTAGGGGTAGTAGACCAATTAAGATTGTTCAGCCCCAAAAGGCTGATGGATCTGGAAGGGGTCCTAGAGACTTCAGAAAGTTTGTGGTTTGTGTGGCTGGTGCTCCTGTTGAAACCCAAGTCACTGTATGGAATGTGGATTTGACTTGGTCTGTTGATACAATCACTCCTAAGAATACCATTAGTTCCCTAGTATTCTAGTGAGTTGAGGGCAATGAAACACAAGGGGAAATGGCTTGAACACAAGTGACAGAAATTCAAGCCAAATGGAATTAGTCACAAAACCCCATTTATGAGCCTACTTTGGCAATAATGTCAGTGAAGTAACAGTACTTCACCACCACCATTGCGTCTGTGCGATGCTGTCTAGCAAATCTTTCCTGAGTGCTTCAGTGTCTTCTCCAACCAGGCCTGTAAGCTGACTTTAAGGATCTTCCAATAGTCTGCTTTAACATGTGTGCTAAGAACTTCCAGGATAAAATAATTGCATACACCTTGACTTACATGCTACTATCTCTGTAGTTCTTTCAGTGGATGTGTTCAGAGCACTGCCTGGTTAGAATTCATTTGATAGTTTTCCGTTTTTTGAGGCCCAAGGGCATTAACAAGGTGCTTAGGGAGATGCAGCCTACTACCTGTTTTTCAACCCTTGCCCCTCCTGACTTAATATCTACAGGAAAAGGATGACCAGCTCCATCCAGGAGGTGATTACTGTCTTGTTATGAGATGAGCTGGCCCCAGGTGCTCCGAAGGAGGCGGTCACTCCTAAAAAAGCTTTTCTTGAACCAGGAAAATTGTTTCCAACTATCAGCCAGTCACAATCACTCCCCTTATTTGGCAAGGTGCTCAAGTGGGTGGTTGCCATACAAACTCCAGGCATTCTCAGATGACACAGATTATCTGGATCTGGTTTCTGATTGTGGGAACTGGCCCAAGCATCACAGAGAGCCTTAATACTGAAGAGTCGGGGCCTGATTCTAAATCAGAGAGAGATAATTTAGCCACGTATTGCAATAGAAATCTCAAGGCTTGGGAACCTGGCACAGCCTGACTCTGCAACTGATTACATGACAACAAGGAGTGTAACTTCAGATCTGGCACAGCTGCAAGATAAGGCTCCATGTCACACCCTTGATTTAGTGCCCAAGACAGTGGGAACTGGACAATAAGAGGATTCGGGGGGGGGGGGATTGGGTATGTCACTCAGGGTGAGACGTCATATCAAGAGAGAGGAGCACTAACAGCCCCTGCGGCGTTCTCTGCATATACGGACTAAAAGTTCAGGTCGGGAAGGAGGTGAGAAGAGGGGCATTACCTAGGCCTACCCTGGTATTTAAAGTGGGCATTAACTGACAAGACCTCGCAGAGAGCAACATCTTTTTTGCCTGGATAGCTACCAGGTCTGAATTCCCTTGGTCACTATGAACTCTTGTTTATGATAATTTGGTTTATGTATGTCATAATGATAATCGAGTTTATGTATGTCAATATTTTGCTGGAAACTACAACGCTGAAAGGATTTTAGCTTAAGATTGTCTTTCCGGAGTCAAGTTGAGGGGCCCTGCTCTGAAGAAGCCAGTTGTTTGTGGTGTTGGAAGTTGTTCACTAGTGCATATCTATGGAAATAAAAGCCTGGATGCAAAAAAGGCTCTCGTGTTCAATTGCCTGAGGAGCCAGGTAGCTAAGCCGTAACACTGACCTTATTTTGGCATTGGTGGCCTTGATTGCCTATACCAGGAGAAGAGTGGAGGGGAAGAGATCCTGCTAATTCTCTTGGATCTTTCAGCAGCTTTCAGTGTCATCAACCATGATATCCTTCTGGACTGACTATCTGGAGTGAGAATTGTTGCCTTGATTACTGTTTTCAGAAGGTAATCCTAGGATACTATTTCTCTGCCCCATGGCACTTGTGATTTGATGATCAGAAGGCTCTTGCGCTGTTCAACTATTGAGACTATTCAATAGTCTCTTGCGCTATTGGAACCACTAAGTGAGATCATCCAGCGATTTGGAGTAAGGGGGTATCAGTAAGCTGATGACATCCAGCTCTATTTCTCCTTTTTATTGGATTCAGATGACACTGTGCACATGTTGAATCAGGGTCTGGGATCTCTAGTGGACCAGGTGAGAGCCAGTAAACTCAAGCTCAGTCCAGACAAGACAGGGAAGTACTTTTGGTGTGGGTGTTTCTATGTATTATGGAGGTGGTGTTTAGCCTGTTCTGGATGGAATTGTAGTGCCCTTAAAGATCAGGTTTGCAACTTGGCAATACTGTTAGAACTGGCCTTACCTTTGGATGCCCAAGTGGCATCTGAGGCACAAAGTCATCCACTACCTACCTTGGGCCTGCCTTTGAAGACTTCTCAGAAATTTCAAGTGATCCAAAATAATATTGTTAAACGGTTGACTGGGACTGGCTGATTAGAAACTAACTTTCCAGTTGTTAGACCGCACTAGCTGTTGATGGATTTCCAAGCACAATTCAAAATGTTGCTGCTAATCTTTAAAGCTCGGTATGGCTTGGGACAATAGATCTGAAGGACCGCTTCCTACCACATGAACTGTATGTTCTGGTAATTTTTTGAGATCCTTCTCCAGGTACTTCCACCATTGTAAATTAGGCAGGAGTCACTGGAGAAAGGGCTTCCTCGGTAGTGATGCCACATCTGCGCAAAGCTCTTCCTAGAGAGACTTGCCTGGCGCTTAACATTATGTCCTTTGATGCCAGGCAAAGACCTTTTTATTTACCCAGGCCTTTAAAAATACAGTTTAAATTAGTTTTAATTTTGGTTGTGTGTGTGTGTGTGTGTGTGTGTTATGACATGTTTTACTTCTTTGGTGTTTTAACTACGTGTTTGACATGTTTTAGTTCATTGCACTATTTCATTTTTTATTGATTTTAAAATTATTTCAACCCACCCTCAAAGTGGTAATACTAAAGGGTGAGAGATAAATGCCTATAAATCATATCCTCCTCTTTTTGATAATGCAGTCCTGACACTTTGGGTACAATAAGGCTTCTCTGTTGTGTGTGATGGGCTATGTAATAATTTGAGGGGTTTTTCTCCCTAACTAGTGGATGTCATTATTTTAATATGTCAAAGAAGAACATACAAAGCTGAATACTACAACAAAATCAGGATTGCACCACTATCAAGAGAAAAAAGAAGGGGGAAACCTCCAGATGCAAGAAACATATATACGAAGAAAGGCATGTATAACAAAAGCAAATTAAAAACAAAACACGTAAAAATGAAACAACCCTAAAAAAATTCAGAACTACCCTTAGACATGTATTTCTTGGTATATATGTTTACATGTTTCAAGCTTTAATAGTTTTTTTTTTACCTTTTTTTGTTTGGTATTTATTCAATATGAGATTATGAAAATGTATTCTATTTTGGATATATTTCGTTTTTACTATCCCCTTTTTGCAGAGTGGTAGCCGGCAGTATTGCAACCGAAACTCTCCCCACGACCTGAGTTAGATCCCAGCGGAAGCTGGGTCCCAGGTAGCCGGCTCAGGTCGACTCAGCCTTCCATCCTTCCGAGGTCGGTAAAATGAGCACCCAGCTTGCTGGGGGAAAGGTAGTCACGACTGGGGAAGGCAATGGCAAACCACCCCGCTATAGTCTGCCATGAAAACACCAGTGCAAGCGGCGTCCCTCTAGGAGTCAGTAATGACTCGGTGCTTGCACAGGAGGGACCTTTCCTTTCCTTTCTATGTATTTATTCATATATTTACAATGTCCCCAAGGAAGGATGTCCCCAAAATGCATCAGGTCTAGAATAAACCTTATTTCTTGCCTCTGGAGACCCCCACCCCACTCTTTTTTCACTTGAACATGTGGAGCTGCTTGATATTGTCAGTCTGTTTGCCCATCTAGTCCAGTACACTCTACTCTGGCTGGCATCAACTCTACAAGAGCTCAGAGAGAGGCCTGTCACATCTGTGTTACCTTTTAACTGGAGATGTCAGCAACTGAACCTGGGATATTCTGTGTGCAAATCCTATGCTTTACTCACTGAGCCATGTCCCACTGAACCACATCTAGTGTTTTTACAGATAAATAACTGCTCTGAAAGTGGCTCTCCCGTGGGTATGGGCTGCCCATCTAATTATATTCATTTAGTTTTTGGATTTCTACTCCGCTCCACCCTAAAGCACAGAGTGGCTTCAACTCCTTTAGTATAAAAAGGCTTTAACTCTTCTCTGTCCCCACACATTGACTTAATTCATATTACCAAAAGGCCGTGCTATGAAGGAAATACTACAACACCTTTTGAATATGACCAGACTCTGAGGAAAGAGAATTCCAATGTGGGGCGCTCACTGGGAATATTGTACTGCATGTTTTTATCTCTCTCATCTTGGTGCATGGATGGGATGGGGAACATGTTCATTACATCTTAGCTTGTTTACAGACTATTGCTTTTCTGAAATGAGGAAAAATTGTAAAGTTATCATTGCCATATAGGGTTGTGTCCAAAGGTGTCATTCCGCTAGCACAAAGGATGTTGTTGGAAACCAAGTTCAGAACTCTGTGCAAGAGGAAAATCCAACTAAAGTTTCATTTGCGCGACTGGTTGCAGATTTTAGGTTTACAAAGTGGTCTGCTAGTGCTTGCGCAACTGCTTGCCTAATGGGAAAAGGCAGCAGAGCTTCACTAGTGCAGTAATTTCTTCCATCAGTGGTACCTTGGATTTAGGCCATAGAGTACAAAGTGTAATTTCAAAAGCAACAGAAATACCCTGCAATATAAAATCTTTGTGATAAAATCATTTGGATTAGGTTTCAATCAGTGACAATTTAACTGTGCAAAATAAAGTTTGGAAACAGTTGCCCATTGTTATTTATAAGAATGTTTGCTTTTATTTTATAGGAATTTAGACGTAGTAAAACAATGAAGTATTTACCTGATATGATACAATTCTGTGTTTCTCTGAATTTTAATGAACTTATATGTGTCTTTCTACTGTAGATTGGATCTCTACATCATGGACTTGGTTGTGTAGGTATTTCCTTTCATATCCATTTTTTTCTATAAGCAAAGCTCATCAGAATAGGGTTGAGATTTGGCCTTTTCTGGTGTTTAATGTTTTTTAATGTTTTGATCTAACTTGTCCATTCAGTATTTTTAAAAATATAATACTTAGACTGAGCGTGTAATATTTGAATTAATAAAATGTTTCTATGTAAAGTAGCCAGATTGTGCTTTCTCTCTGTGGTTCACTTTCAAACAGAGAGAGCATAGAGAGCAACAATGATATGTAAAAGTGATTCATTTAAAAAGCACAAGTAGGGCTAAGGACTGTGCTTATAAATCTCACCAGTTGTAGTGAGTCACTCTTAGAACACCATTCCTGTCAAATTTAAGAATAAAAAATAGAACTCTACCTGCGGTTAATTTTTTAAGCTTATATCGCTGTGAAGAGAGAGAAGAGAACCAGCTACTTATGCATTCATATTTATTTAATCACTGATTTTACATGTTTGTATTCCACCCTTCCTCCTAGAAATTAAAAGTGGCATTCATGGGATTATTCCATTTTATCCTTACAACAACCTGTGAGCCAGGCTAGACTGAGAAAGGCATTTGCCCAAAGCCACCTAATGAGCTTTATAGCTCGGTGGTGATAAGAACTTGGGTTTGGTATTCTACAAAATCACTTACAGGCCCAGCTTAGACCTAACGTCAAAACCATGGTTTGGTCATCAGTGCTGAGCACTGGACTTTTATCCTCTCTCCTCATCCCTCTCACATGCCCAGATACCTTTCCTTATGTCCTACACCTTTAATGTGCCTATTTTTTCTTGTGTGATTATTTTAACTTGAAGATATTTGATAAATGTATTTTGCTTTCTTACTTCTATTGCTTTTAGTGTTTGATTTTTTTCTACTAGTTTCCACATTGGCTGATTAACACAGGATTCTGTATTACAAGATTGTGGGACTGAGAAATTTGTTTATCCTAGTCTCTCTCTCTCTCTCTCTCTCTCTCTCACTCACACACACACACACACACACACAAAATAGAGGATATTTAGCAGCTGCTGTGTCCTCATATGTTTTCTGTTTGAGAATCTTTACGTGTTGGGAACAGTGCTGGGTATTAGTGAAGACCTTCTCAGAATCATAATAAATGTTGGGATGACCTTAGTGGGAGCTTTGAGAGCAGCTATCTAGGCTCCCAGTTATCTGTATTCAAATTTTCTCATTTAGACCTCATTGCCATATTTAGTTAAAGAGAATATTAGAACTCCAGCTTGAACAAAGTTCATAATTCCCTGCTCAGAAATGTAATTCAGCTACCTGAATTCTGTAATGAAGTTACCTCTAGAAAAAAATAACTTAAAAATAACTTAACTTATAAAAATAAAATATAAGTTTAACAAGAGAAGAAATTTCTTCTTCACTAGTGCCTAATATTAGGCATAAAACCTTAACCTTTTGTTTGAGCATTTCGTTAGGGTAAAAATACTAGGAATAGCAAGCTTTAATTCTGAAATTATTTTTGCATCAATTGAGAAAGTAGATTTCCAGCTTTGAATTTTAGAACTAGGCTTGAATCCTAAATTGCTTTTCTGTTCATGTAAAAGAGGACAATTTCTCACCAATTTCCAACCAGTTTCCCTCCATCTGCACTCCTTGTACCATATGACACACTATTCCCAAGGGTCCTCCACCCCACAGGAACAGATGGGATAGGGGCTGCAGAAGGAAAGGGGAAGGGGGGAAGACCCATTTTGTGAATGGGAATTGTATTATGTTCATGGATGGAAAGTGAACCCTAGCTCTAACCTGTGAAAATCTTATAAATCCACTTAAACTCCTTATGTTGCTGCTAAATAAGAAATGCTTATGTATAGAATTGTCCTGTGTATAGAATAAAATAGGGCAGGAGATCTGCAAGATCTCAAAACATCACAAAATATGGGGAAAGCTGTCTTTATTGTATTTTGAGCTATGTTATTAAAGCGTTGGGAGTGCTTACAACTCTTAAGTGGCGCATAAGTCATATTCTTCTTATGGAGGATATTTTAAAATTGTGCCATGTTTTCTCCTGTATGTTTGGCACCTTTTCTTAAGTGTCATGAATACTAAAATTTAATTATTGCTTCAGTAACTGATGGTGATTAAACTGCTGTTCTTAATAATTGCCATTTGAAAAGTGGAATTGTTTTTACACTTGCTTTGCATTGGGGCTAAAAAGAGCTATAAAGAAGAAAAATATGCTAATTAAAATGTCATTGTAATTAGAAGTACTAGTTTATATGCTTCTGTTTGGCTATAGTTATCCTACTCCTAGTTAAAGATGAAGGAAAATCCAATCGACTTTGAGGTACAAAATCCTAATCTCTGCAGAATATCTGATACAATGAATTTTTTGATATGGATTCAGCTGCTACGTCAGATGGTGATCCAGCTGAGACAGCAGCTCACAAAAAGTATAGGGGAGGAATTTTTCACCATTTCCCTCCAGTCTCCTATACCACCTCCCATGCAGATTATTGGGGGGGGGGGGGAGAGAGAGATAGGGAAGGGGGAATTTGTGTCCCCCCCCCCCATTTTTCTGTGAATGGAGTTCCACTTATGTGATCTCTGGAGCCAGCCTATTATGTTAATGCTATATTGCCATTTACCACTTGCCTCTCTTTCTATATTGCTCACCCATTAAGTAAAATTGGGCATCCAGGAGAGGATGATAACAGTAGTAAGAAAAAGACTTCACAAAATAGTATTAATAAACATGACAACAACAGATGGAAGAATCCAAATGGTGCAGAGAAAAACTAATGAATTTTTTGTTGTTAAAAATATTTTAAATACCATTTTGATTTTTTTTCTCCTTCATTGTGAAAAAGGCTTTACCTAAATAATACAGAACTCTTTTTATTAACTGAAGTTAGCACTGTACTTTATCTCTATCCCATAGGTTCTTTCTCTTCCACATCGGAGACTTGTTTGCTACTGTAGACTCTTTGAAGTTCCAGATCCAAATAAACCGCAGAAGCTTGGCTTACACCAGCGAGAAATATTTTTATTTAATGATCTCCTTGTGGTATGTATCTGACAGGCATATTTTATAGCATATTATAGTAATGGAGGAACTCTGTTAAGTGAAAAGGCTTCTTTAAATGCAGTCACCCCAGTCCAGGGGTACTGTGTGTGCATATGCCGAGATGGATGGTGAGCTGCTGTACATGCAGTTGTGCACCAAGTCCCTGCCTCTGATTCAGCAGGATCAGGTTTTTTTAAAAGCTGAAATCATGGCAATTCACTGTTTGGTGGACTTGGTTCAATCCTTCCCTCCAAAACAGCTGGGTGGCAGGATTTTATCTTTTAAAAATGGATTGCGTGCACATTAGTAATGAGCCAAAAATCTGCACGTGCACACTTTTGCAGAGTCATTAATCTCCTGTGGGGACAGCATTTTCTGAGGCAGAAACTTTTTGTGAGTGTGTGGTGGGTGGCTTACTACGATAGGTACAAAGAAGCAGAAACTTGTACTCTTTTACTGTGAAAAAAAGAAAGAGAGAAAAAGTTTTCCCGCTGCTTCATGCTGTGGTGGAGCTGCAATAAGCAGCAGCCTGGTGGCATTCCTCATTGAGAATGGCCCAATGGGACTAACATGACGCATTTGTGGTCTAAACAACCCCCTCCCCCAAGATGACTGCACCCACTGGCCCTATTTTAGTGGAGTGGAATACCATTTGATTGCCTATCTTTTATGATATGTTGATGGTATTTTAGACCTAATTTGTGTTTAGGATGCTTAAAGCTATGATATTACAAAAGTTAGTTACATATGAATTAAATTATTATGAAGCTAACTGATATTTCCTTCATCATCCCAGTTACAGAACATACTTTGATGTTTTGCCTATTGATATTTTTAGGTCACCAAAATCTTTCAAAAGAAGAAGAATTCAGTCACATATAGCTTTCGACAGTCCTTTTCCCTCTATGGAATGCAGGTCCTCCTTTTTGAGAATCAGTGTAAGTCTGTTTTTAGCCCATAATGTGAGTTGAGAATAAATTGCTGCAAATCAGTTTTTTAAGAATAACTATATCTTGAGGAAGCAATGGTAGCTGAACCCAGTGAATGTTTGAGTCTCAATCTGTGGTTTGGGAAAGGAAAGGTTCCTCCTGTGCAAGCACCAAGTCATTGCGGGGCATCTAAATGGCATTGGTTGACACACAGGGCCATTCTAGTTTCGTCTGAAAAGTTGTATTTATTTGTTTGTTTAAATATGTATATACCGCCCTTCTTTACAAAATAATGGTGGTATACAGAATTCATTAAAAGAACAATTAAAATAAGCACAAACCACAATAAGAACAGAGCCACAATAAAATCAAAGCAGATTTTCAAAGCTACAGAGTTGTGATCTAGCTTATCACAAACCATACATGATTCATGTATGATGAGCCATAGCTCATCAGGAACCACAGTACATATAAATTGAAAATGTGAAGGATAGGATGTCTGCACCTCTAGTGCTCTCAGTGTCAAGCTGCTGCTTGACTGATTTTGCTTCTAAAAGCAAACATCTGGAGTTTTCCATAAGATAAATGATAATACAGTTAAAAACAAGGAAGACAACTGAAATATATGTAGGCTGTGGTTAAAAACTATCTCAGAACGATGAGCCTCTATTCTAGGGGTGAGCAATGTAAGGCCAATGTGCTATAGTTCTTATATATGTGCAAAAGTTCTTCTGGGGTTTTTTCCCAGAAGAACTTTTCCCCCTGGAAGTGGCCTGCAGATCAACCACCACATGGAAGTAGCACAAGAATATACAAGCCAGGGAAGAAGCCTTAGTGGACAAAATACAGCTTGTTAAAAGTTTTGGATTGTCTACCTTTACTCTATGCAGTAAAATAAATTTCACATGCTAATCTTTAACACCATTAAAATTTGTTGCTATTTCATCAGTTCCATGATGGTCCGTTGTTCCAAGGCAAAGTCATTCATGATATGTAGAAATTTTGTCTCTTTGTCATAACCAAAACATGCATGCACCCAGTTAATGTTGGAGTAGCTGAAGTCACTCATTAACAACACTTTTTCCTTTGGATGCCTCATTGATTCCTCTTAAAGTAAGTAGGGGTATAAAGTGATGAATATTTGGGCAAAATATCCTAACCTAGCACAGACACTGATATGATCTGCAGTGCATCCTCCAAAACAGTATTTTATAACTATATAGCTAGAGGTATGTGGTTCTGGATATAGGCAAGGCACCCCTCAACTTGAGTCTCCCCTCTAGGATACATACTGTAAGCTGTCGGGGGCTTGAGGAATTCCTTCCCTTCCTGTGTCTTCCTTTGGGAGATTTGCTTTCAGATGACACACGGACATTCCATTTGTCAAACTGCTCTCAGCCATGGGCTTTATTAGTAGACTCGCACAATTTACCTGCCTAATTTGTTTAGTTCCCCTCTTTTTGCCATCAACATTCTGTAAGCTCACAGGTTCCATCAGGCAGTTTGGATTTGTTTGTTTTCAAATGTCATTGTCTTTTAATTCACAAACCTATCTACTTCTGCATCCCTAGGGCATTCCTTGAGTATATAGAAGCAATCACCTTATTTTTGGATGGCCCATTTTGCTCCAAACCTGAATTCACCATTAGAGACAATAAAGGAGACTTGTAAAAATATTACTACTAATATTTACTACTAAATAGTAAAATATTTTACTATTTGTAAAAATAGTGTGTGGAGGGCAGTGTGCCAGATATTCTGTTCCATCCCCACACCCCAATAGAAACTCTGCATTCTGTGGGAAGAAATCTGTCCTCTTAGGATTTTTTCTTGAATTTTTTTCTACTTCCGCCCATCTTAGGCCTTCCCTGAGCATGCCAGTGCCTCCCTCTTGTTTCTTGGACATCCCGTTTTGGGCTACAAAACAGATGCCTAGAGAAGCAGCAGTGAGAGAGGGCTGTTTCCTTTGCACAGTGTTTATGGGAAGCTTGTGGGTCCAAGGGCATAGTCTGAAGGTACATGAGGTATCCACCTTGCTGAAGCTAAGCAGGTTTGGGTCTGGTCAGTGCTTGGGGAACCACATGTATCCACCTTGACTTCCACGATGGAAGAAAGGTGGGATATAAATGTAATAAATAAATAAATTATGCTCTGACTTGGATTCCTGCATTGAGCAGGGGGTTGGACTCGATGGCCTTGTAGGCCCCTTCCAACCCTACTATTCCATGATTCTATGTAGTGGTTGTGTCTGCATCTCCAAAGCCCTGAACTTGGTCGGTGAGCAGAGCAATGGGAATTTTTGAGTCATACCTGAAGATACATGCATAGTGCTGGTACAAATCTCTGGATATTTTTGTCTAGGGATAAACAAGCACACTGCAATCATTTTTTCCCATTTTTAAAAAGAGTCCTTACAAGCATGTAATAAAAACCTGATGTTAACATTTGTATAATAGTGTGATCCTGTTTTATTATATAATTGATTTAAACATTTCTAAACTAGGCATATAATCCACAGATATAAATTAAAAAATATGAAATATTGATTCCCTGAAAACAGTCACAGTGGGATGAGAATTGCATCCAGCAGTCTTTTTTTTAAAGTTAAAGAATTCAGTGTGTGTACCCCTTCATGGATCACTGCCTTCTTGTGGTGAAGGGGCTTGCATAACTCAGTGAAGCCATAAGCTATGCCGTGTAGGGCCACCCAAGACGGACAGGTCATGGCGGAGAGTTCTGACAAAAGGTGGTCCACTGGAGAAGGAAATGGCAACCCACTCCAGTATTCTTGCCAAGAAAACCCAATGGAATGTATCACAAGGCTAAAAGATATGACGCCAGAAGATGAGCCCCTCAGGTCGGAAGGTGTCCAATATACTACTGGGGAAGAGCAGAGGGTATTTCCAAGTAGCGCCAGAAAGAGTGAAGCGGCTGGGCCAAAGCCGAAAGGACACTCAGCTGTGGATGAGTCTGGTGGTGAAAAGAAAATCCGATGCTGTAAAGAACAATATTGTTTAGGAACCTGGAATGTAAGATCCCTGAATCAAGGTAAGCTGGAGGTGGTCAAACATGAGATGGCAAGATTGAACATCGACATCTTGGGAATCAGTGAATTAAAATGGACAAGCATGGGCAAATTTAGTTCAGGTGACCATTATATCTACTACTGTGGGCAAGAATCCCTTAGAAGAAAATTCTTAAAGAGATAGGAGTACCAGACCACCTTACCTGTCTCCTAAGAAACCTGTACGAGGGTCAAGAAGCAACAGTAAGAACCAGACATGGAACAACCAATTGGTTCAAAATTGGGAAAGGAGTACAAGGCTGCATATTGTCGCCCTGCTTATTTAACTTATATGCAGAGTACATCATGAGAAACGCCGGGTTGGATGAATCACAGGTCAGAATTAAGATTGCCGGGAGAATTATCAGCAACCTCAAATATGCAGACGATACGCAGACCCTAATGGCAGAAAGCGAAGAGGATCTCAAGAGCCTCTTGTTGAGGGTGAAAGAGGAGAGTGCAAAAGCTGGTTTGAAACTCAACATTAAAAAAACTAAGATCATGGCATCTGGCCCCATCACTTCCTGGCATATAGAAGGGGAAGAAATGGAAGCAGTGACAGATTTTACTTTCTTGGGCTCCAAGATCACCGCAGACGGTGACTGTAGCCATGAAATTAAAAGACGCTTGCTCCTTGGGAGGAAAGCTATGGCACACCCAGACAGCATAGTAAGAAGCAGAGACATCACCTTGCCAACAAAGGTCCACATAATCAAAGCTATGGTTTTCCCAGTAGTAACGTATGGCTGTGAGAGCTGGACTATAAGGAAGGCTGAGCGCCGAAGAATTGATGCTTTCGAACTGTGGTGCTGGAGAAGACTCTTACAAGTCCCCTGGACTGCAAGGAGGTCAAATCAGTCCATCCTAAAGGAAATCAACCCTGAGTGCTCATTGGAAGGACAGATACTGAAGCTGAAGCTCAAATATTTTGGCCACCAAATGCGAAGAGAAAAGTCACTGGAAAAGTCACTGATGCTGGGAAAGATCGAAGGCAAAAGGAGAAGGGGACGGCAGAGGATGAGATGGCTAGATAGCATCACCGATGCAATGAATATGAACTTGAGCACACTCCAGGAGAGAGCGGACAACAGAAAGGCCTGGCATGCTATGGCCCATGGGGTCGGACACGACTTAACGACTGAACAACAACAACACACATAGGAGATCTAGAAGAAAGAGAAGTTCAGTTCAACACAACCTGTAACACTTGTATTCCTCAAGATTCCTACCCCATCAGCAGTTTTCTTAAAGTAATGCAGATCCATTATTGTGAAAGCAGCAAGCCACAAACATCCTACCCGGCATATCTGCATGTTGCAGCTGTCAGATTCAACTTGTTCTCAAGTAATAGAATTCATCATATATCTTCTGAGGATTGGGTCAATTAAAGCAAAGCCAGCAAAATGCATTTGCTTTAGAAGTTGGCAAGGTGATGGAAATGACTGCCAATGGAGAAGCGATGATATGAATATTTGGGGGATCAGTTAATTAGGCAAGGAAATAAAGTATCTCCAGCATATTCACAGGTTGTGAAGGAAAGGCAAAATAGATACTTTCACATTTTCTAGAACAAACCATTTTAAAAACATGAAGGCTGGCAGTTCCTTTTTACTAAAGGTCAAGTAATGCTTTGGCTATTGGGCGGTATAGAAATGAAATAAATAAATAAATAAATAAATAAAATAAGTAATGTTGAAAATGTATTCATTAACCACCTTTCCCATGCCAAATCTCAATCTTTAAAAGTCTTCTAAATGTCTTTTAAAAGTCTTCTAATCTAAATGTCTTTTTATGGGAAAATGCGTCTTTCACTGTCATGTTTTATAAACGTGTTGAGATATTTGTGGTTTTTTAATTTATATATTTCAGGGCCTAAGGAACTCCCTATCACAGTAACTCAGAGTTCCCCAATTTGACCCTTTTCTACTGCCACCAATTCCTGTGGAATACTTTAAAACCTCCTAGTAGCTTGGTATAAGATGCTTAAGCATGAGATGGGCACCAACACTAGAGACAGTATGAACTATTACATTAATAAAGGTTGTTTATTAAAGGGATATTTTGTACATAAGGGAATACTGATATTTACTTTGGGCTTTTAAAAATGCTTAATGACTGTTTCTAAGGACTCAGGGGACACAGTTGCTGAATCATAAGCCTCTAAGGCTGCAGTCCTATATCCACTTACCTGGGAGTAGGGCCCATTGAATTTAATGGGACTTATCTTCTGAGTGGGCAAGTATAGAATTGTATTGTAAATGATTTTTTTTTACCTCAGGCCAAATTCCTTAAACCTGCACCCCAGCCAAAGGCACTCACAACCAAGTCTAGCTACTGGGTACAGGCTTTCTCTGATACCAAAACCTACTGGCTGCTTGGACAGTTTATCTGCATTTAAGGCCTGCTTGTGTAATCTTGTGGTGGACAGCTCGATGAAAATGTCAACCCAGTGTGCAGCTGCTGTAAAAAAAGGCAAACTCCAGGTTAGGCATAATTAGAAAAGGAATTGATAATAAAACTGACAATATCATACTGCGTTTATACAAGTCTATGGTGCAATACACTTAGAATACTGTGTACAATTCTAGTCACCGCACCTATAAAAAAGATATTGTAGAGCTGGAAAGGGGGCAGCTAAAATGATCAAGAGGCTGGAGCATCTCCCCTATGAGGGAAGTTTACAACAGCTGGGATTGTTTAGCTTGGAAAAAAGGAGGGTAAGGGGGAGACATGATAGAGGTCTACAAAATCATGCATGGTGTGGAGAATGTGATAGGGAGACATTTTTCTCCCTCTCTCAAAATATTAAAACCAGGGGTCATCCCATGAAGCTGATTGGTGGGAGATTTAGGACAAATAAAAGGAAGTACTTATTCACACAGTGCATAGTTAAACTATGGAATTTGCTAGCACAGGAGTAGTGATGGCCACCAATTTAGATGGCTTTTAAAGGGGGGTTGGACAAATTCCTGGAGGATAAGGCTACTACTCCTGATGGCTATGTGCTACCTCCAGTACCAGAGGCAGTGGGCCTATGTGCACCAGCTGCTGGGAAACATGGGCGGGAGGGTGCTGTTGCACTCATGTCCTGCTTGTGGGTTCCCAGTCGATAGCTGGTTGGTCACTGTGTGAACAGAATGCTGGACTAGATGGACCCTTGGTCTGATCCAGCATGGCTCTTCTTACGTTCTTATCTTCTTCTGATGACACCTTTATAAAGAGCAGCCTCCTGGCAAAACGCTGCTACTTGCTTCCTTCTTCTGATCTTTATCAACATAGTAAATTTATCACATAGTGCAGGAATTGCTTAATATTCAAGCCTCAGCTATCCGCTTTCACCTCAGCTTACTCTGAACCTTGCCTTACACTACACACCATTGTCTCCAGCCAACTCCTCCATTCAGACTTTCTCTCCACACTTTCCATCACCCTAACTGTCCTTTTTAACTGTCAACTGCCAGTTAACTGCCCTTTTCCCCACTGCCTAGAATCCCTCATCCAATTAAAGTGGTGTTTCCCAGACCAATTAAAAATGAATTTACTTGATCCAGGTCCTATCGATAATTATTAAGTGCAATAATCTCTCTAGTCCTATTGAGGCATTCTCTTACTGAGTACACCAAACATGTGAGGAGAAGCAGTATTTCATCCCCACCCACTCTGTTGTTGCATTTGTCACCCTCTCCTCATGGAGGTCAATTGTCTGAAGAGGAGCGCCTCTTGTATCTGTGGAGGCTCTCCATGCGAGCAGGACCTTGACTCTCCAGGGTCCAGCTTGTGTGGAGAACCTCCATGGATAAAGGAAGCTCTCTTCATATCATCGCCCTCCACAAGTACAGGGCGAAAGAAATTTGTGAGGCTGGAGCATTCCCTCTCCTTGTGTGTTTGCTCTGTTCAGGTACAGAATGCCTGAATAGGGCTTCACAATCCACAGAGCTGCCAAGCTAAATTGTTTTTTTTTTGTCTGTCCAACTATTGTGACCATTTCATGTTCCTGTTTGTTTCTTTTTACCTTGTGGAGCCAAATGCCCACTTCACAGCCCCTGTCTGCCCAAAAAGGTGAATGAGCCCTGTGACATATTTATTTATTACGTTTCTGTAACACCCAGTCGCTGAAGCTCTCTGTGCAGTTCACAACAATTAAAACCATAAAATACAAGAGCATAAAATACATACTTCAAAATTTAAAACTACAGTATAAAAATGAAAAGTAATGCATCTCCACAAACTGAAGCTATTTGAAGTCTACATGTTTACATGGTTCTGTAGCAGTTTTGGAACATGATGAACTTGGAAAAGTTGAAAGAAGGAATTGTTCTTACTCAGTTGGTGCTGCTTGTGGGTTGAAGGGATTTGTTGACTGTTTAGTAACTAGAAATGTATACCATTTGAGTTATATTTTGCTTGGTTGGAAGCAGAGTACAAATGCTTGGGTGTGTAAGGTCTTTGAATGTTTTAAAAGTCCCTTTAGTATTGAATTTGATGACCACCTGCTGATCAATAAGGTCACAAGGGTAATTAATGCTGTGTTGTGAATGTTAGTTTTGTTTTAATTTTTTATCTGTACCTTATTATTTTAATTGTATTGTGATATAATTGGTTAAACATCACCCTGAAATCCTAAAAGGATGGAGAGTGGTATGTAAATGTTTTTAAATACATAAAATAAATACTGTTTTGTGATTCAGTGTAAACATTTGCAGAAACTGGTTGGTACTGCAGAAAACTGCCTCTGCTTGTTTCAAGCCCCTGTTTGTTGGCATTGAATGACTATAATCTTTTCACTTAAATGATGTTATACCAGATGTTCAGCTTCCAGTGTTCAAGAAACAAATGCAAACAATCTGATTTGTAAAACCCATTTCCTCCTTCACTGACACTGGGTTTTAATTAAATGTCTTGGCAATAATATTCATTACTCCCAAGTTATAAAATAGTTTTTGGCATATAGAATTATCAAATCTGCTTTAGTGGAAGACTTATTGGTTGGTAACATTAGAAATATACATGCTGTTGGAGTTAGGAAATATTCTAAGCGTGTGTGTGTGTGTAGTTAAATGGATTTCTAAAGGGAAAAACATGACAGCCACCAGCTGCCTAGAGGTATGCCACTGGAAAGGCCAAAGGTTCATCCCAACCATGCACACACACACACACACCCCGCCCTGCTTTGCCAATTGTTTAATGCCTACACAGCCTTAGTGTTAGTAGAAATTTAAGGTTTAATTTTGTGATCATCTCTGAATGAATGTTCAGTAAGGTCTTATGTTCACTTGAGGGTTGGGAATGGAAATGGAAATCCTTGACTTACTGAGATGTATCATTTTCATAGTTCAAGATGCAAGTAGAGGGGAGAAAACTCTGATGTATATTCCCCTTTTACTACATCCTAGATTATCCAAATGGCATACGGCTCACATCAGCTGTTCCAGGAGCAGATATAAAAGTTCTGATAAATTTTAATGCACCAAATCCCCAGGACAGAAAGAAATTTACAGATGACCTGAGGGAGTCTATTGCAGAGGTACAAGAAATGGAAAAGCACAGAATAGAGTGTAAGTACAAAGGTACATATAGTAGAGCATTAAAAATTAATTACTTTAGGTAAATACATTTTGGCATATGTATAAAAGGGATTTCTTTAAAAAGTTAAATTTAAAAAGTCAAGAAGTGTGGTTTGAATGGTGAAATTTCAGAAAAAGTTCTTAAAACAAGAATTTATATTACATTTATATACTGCATTTTGCTCTAGAGGATTATGTTGGTTCAAGGGCACACATTTCAGTCTGTGGGATCTTTTAAGCCCTGTAACTTGCTGTAACTATGTGGTTATGTGGTACTGTCATCTCTCGTTTGGCAGAAAACTTGACATTGATACTATGTCATGATGTGATTGTTTATGCAAAATTCCAAGGTTCAGTGGCTCCTAGGTAAATAAAGGCAGGGAAGATCCAGTAGTAACATTTTGCTCAATGCTACTTTCAGATCTTTTTGGCTTCTGGATGCCAGAGTGTACTATATATCTGGCATGCGGTACACTTTCTGTACATTTCTGATGCTGGAGAAGGGAAGAGAGAAACTTTGGAGTATGTGGAATACCCTCAGAATTGAAATTAATTGGGATTCCCCAGCTTACACAGAGCTCTCTGTTCATCAGAATCCTTGCATGTGTGACGCAGCTGCTCGATTGCTGCACCTTTTTGCAAACATAGTATTCTTCATTTGTTCATGTGCCAATTTATAAAAGCGTTCCATTTGGTGATGTTAAAATTATGAGCGACGAAGCTGAAACAATTCTACAAACTGAAAGAATTCTACAGGTTGAAAGAGCCAGTAGAGTGTGAGAAGCCCTAAATAATATAAATGATATGACTCAGCATGTAACTGGCTTTTGCCTTTTTTTTCAGCTGAACTAGAAAAGCAGAAAGGTGTGGTACGGCCAAGCATGTCTCAGTGCTCTAGCCTGAAAAAAGAATCCGGGAATGGGACACTGAACCGAGCCTGCCTTGATGACAGTTATGCCACTGGGGAGGGGCTTAAAAGGAGTGCCCTCAGCAGCTCTCTTAGAGACCTCTCTGAAGCAGGTAAGCTTCACATTCCATCTTCGTTAGATGAAAATATACAATGAAGCTTTACATGTGTGCATGTTAAAAGAATGCATTTGTAAATATGAAAATCTAAAAACGCAACCTGGGAAAGTTAAATGTGTGAATTTCTTATTTTTAGTAGCGTGGGGGTTTCTATTTTTCCCATTTGCTATATTCAAACATTCTATTTGAAAACATTAAACTGTTATAGCTTTCTATATATACTTTTAAAGGAGAAAGAAGACAGAGGAAAATTGTAAGTTTATATTTAAAAATAATGGTTAACTAATGCTAGGATAATGGGGCCGCAGTGGCTTAGTGGTTAAGACACTGAACTGCAGACTGGAAGGTCGGCAGGACAGCAGTTCGAGACCCGAGTGCTGCGTGACGGAGTGAGCTCCCGTCTTCAGTCCCAGCTTCTGCCAACCTAGCAGTTCGAAAGCAAGAAATTGCAAGTAGATAAATAGGTACCGCCTCGGCGGGAAAGGTAACAGCATTCCGTGCACCTCGGTGTTCAGTCATGCTGGCCTCATGACCACGGAAGCGTCTTCGGACAGCGCTGGCTCTTCGGCTTAGAAACGGGGATGAGCACCGCACCCTAGAGTCGGACACGACTGGTTGGGGACACCTTTACCTTTTTAATGCTAGGATAATACTAGGAGTAATCTGTTTAGTTTTGCTTCCTTTTTTCCTTTGCTTCTTCCCTATATTAACGTCATCAGAAAAAAAAACACCCAAATCATTATGTATTTGGCCACTTCTTGTGCATTTTGTGCTTATGTGTATCCATGTAGTATATTGATGAATGAAATTGAGTGAAGCCCTGCTAAATTCTATCTAAAAACACATAAATCAGACATAGCTGTGTGACTGATGCTACTTTATTGCTCTCAACATAGACTCTAGATCTTGCTGAAACTGTGGCTTACGTATTTAGTACACTACTGTTGCCAGCATAATGGAAGAAACCATTCCAGCAAAGTAGTAATTTCACCACTGCTTTGGGGCCTTAAATTTGAACTGATCTGGATGGTGATAGAAGTTAAACATATATTGGGAAATATAGATGCTCTGTACCTGTTTTTGGAATGTATGCGTTTTAATGTTCAAGCACTACATTTCACATCTGTGTGCAGAGGTAAAAGCCTTTACTATTATGATTGGAAACTAATGTCCTGGTGTATTTTAAATGTCAAGCAGTACATTTCAGCCATGTGTGCAGTATATTAGACACATTATTGGTTTCTGCTATTGCTAGTAGTATTGCTCTGCCTGTTAACACCATACTCACCATGCTGAGTTATACCCGTAGCAAATAAATTATTTTAAAATTTTGTGTCCCTTTAATCCTTTTTATTATTTTGACATCTGTATAAAATGAAGTGTAGCTCTCTCTTTAAATATCTTGTGTTCACAATAGCACTAGTTTGGGATTTAATGTAGCAGGGAAGGGGAAGCTTTAACTATGCTGCCATCAATATGCTATTTGTAAATCTAAATATGCAGAATGTGACCCTGTTAGAATGTCACAGTGGTGTACAGTGGCAAGCCATGGGATAATTAACCCATTGATTGTGAGGACCTAAGCCTGTTTGCATTAACAACCCCCAAAGGCAACATTTGAGGGTAGTTAATGCAAACAGGAAGTAACTTGGGTGTGACACGCATCTCCGCAGTTTATGGGTTAATTAACCCACAATTTGCTGCCATATGCTGCTGTGACATCCGAACAGGACCTGTGTAATTATATGCACGTGTCTATTTGTGCATTAAAATATACACATACAGATATATGCACCTTTATTTTAACAAAACAGATTTATCTTCTCTTTACCCATAGTTCTTTATCCATCTGTTCTACCTTAAAAGACTTGGGGACAATTCAGTGACCACTTTAAATTGGATACTTCATTGTATCGGACAACACCTTTGTAAAGATTCACTGAATTAACGCTTTTTAGGGTTTTATTAAAAATGTGTTCCTGAGTAGGCGTTGGATGAGGCCTCAGTCATTATCATTTAGTTTCATGTAAGAATGGTTTCACTTTTTTGTTTTTCATTGAGAATGGCAACATTCATTTTTAGAAATTAGTTTCACTAATATACTTACAAATTGACATAATTCCCAGTTAATACTTTTCATCCTACTAGGAGCTCTGCATTCCCTTATTTTGTACATTATCATGAAGATAAATGCATTTGGGGATTCTTTACAATAAACAAGGTGAATTCTTCATAACCATGAAACATTTCATATGTCAACAACATTGACCTTCTGTGGGCATACTCATCACTTACAGTTATTTTCCATAGTTGAATATAGGTGTCAGGCTGAAGGGTTTAAGCAATGAATTGTTAAACCCAGCTAAACTTAATTTTAATATTTTATCAGCTTATTATGGAGAGTTTCTGTTTGGACTTGTGCAGTGCAATTAATTTAAAACACACACATGAAATTGGGTATTGGTTAGTACAACACAGGTAGTCCTTCTCAGTCATTGCTTATGTTAGCTGTTTCCAAAATGCAAGTAGAATCAGAGCCAGTCCTGACATAGTTTTTGGAATGATGTTCAAACATAATTTATATGTTCAAACAAATAAAAAGGTTCCAAAAGTTTCATACATGCAATTTCAAGTCAGAGAGGTAAAATGCGTTATATGAAGACAAATACTTTGGAAACGATAGATGGTGGTGGTGACAATGAGGGATTCCATTCATGGAATCATCTCTGAGCAAAATTTGCAGATAATATATTTTACAAGAAAGGTTTCCGTGTGTATGTATCTATAGGAATCCTGATAGAGAAAATACACACACCACACACAGATTTCCAAGAACGCAAATCATTATATTTGAACTGGTCCTCACTGCAATGAGTTTGCAAAGTGTTTGGTCATGGCAACATCCTCATTTTACCTTTAAAAATATAGAAAGACTGAGCATCTAGTTAAAAGGCACTATAGTATTACTTTGCTATGGATTGCAGGAGGACGATAATAAAGTAGCTTCAGTGTATATTGTTAGGATCATGTTTTTCAAAAGGTTTCCTTGACTTTTTAAAAATTATAACTTGATTTTTCCCAGTCAAACAGTGGATATACCACTTCTAATTTTTATTTTTGAGATTACAGAAACATGCAATATCTTATTTTTAGATACTGGTTTAATGTTCTCATATATAGAGAATTTGCGTATTTAATGTTTTTTCAAAATTATCCAAGAGTGGTTTTTTTAAGCTAGGTTATTCTGAATACTCACGTTAGATTTTGTGGGCCTGCACCATTAAATATTGACCCCAGCCCTCTTACAGTATATTAAGGTAGAATTTATTTAAAATAATAAAATAATTAGCTAGCCTCTTATGGCTGCTTGCTCATTTTGACCAAACTGGGTTAACTGGTGTGCCAGCAGCCCAACCAGCTTACATAAGTTGCTTCTTTTTATGCTAGAGAATGAATAGATCCAAAAGAAAGATATGGAAGATAAGTGCATCTTTGTAATTGGTACTGGGTCCTTCAATAAACTTCCTTAGTAACTTGAAATGACATTTTCCAGCACATTACAGATATTGACTTGAGTTAGAGTTGTGGGTACTTTGAAAATCTGTCTATAATAACCTTAGGCATCACACTTTCTACCTGCAAATTTAGAGAATAAGAATCACAGGGACTTATGGTTAACAAATCTGCTAGCCAACAAGAATAAATTATCTTTCTGGCCATCCTGGGAAATATCAGGTTCTCCATGGCAGCATAATAACAATCAAATATTATTTGTCTCTAAAAGATATAGATACAATATAACAGTAATCAATCTACTTATGGTACGTTTCACAAATACTTTTGGTTCAGGGGTAGTGCTTTTAAACTGCGGGTAACATTAAGACCAATGTAGAAAATGTTCAATGAATCTTTTTTTCTTATGCATAATTTCTAGAAATATGAAGTATTCCCAATTTATATATGAAGTAAACTTTAGATAGAAGAGAATCTCAGAATTAGAAAAAGTAATCTATGGAAATATATGAAGTTTATTCGGAAACCTCCTTCTCCTTATACCAGTGTCTAAATATACTTCTTGTCAATCTGCTTTCCTGTTTGCATTCTACAGAGACTGGAAACAAGTGAAAGAAAACATTCCTGTAATTTCACTTAAGGTGCAATCCTATTGTTTCCGTTCTTGTTGATCATAAACCTCCGAATTCAGAGGCTTACAATCATCCAGGGCAGAGCAGGAGGCATGGCAGAGGTGATCTTCTTCTCCCCATCCTGCCACTCTGCATTTTCGCTAGATGGGCTTTTTTGCCTCTCTAGCTGGGGCATTTTGGAGGGGAACAAAGGAAGCTGGAGAGGCCTCAGGATAGCTCATATCCTGGCCTCTCCTGTCTTCTTCTCCCTGCCCACCGAAATGCCCTCTTTCCTTGTCCTCCAAGGTTGAGTTCCTGACCTCAAAGAGCAGCCAACACAGTTCTTTCCATGCCAGCGGGGGGAGTGTGGATTGTCAGGTCTGAGGTCAGAGCACTGTCTCTGACTTTGGATCTGGGAATCCAAAGTATCCTGTGGCCACTCAGATACTAGCTAAGGCCTTTAGGAGCTGAATTTGATCAGCAACAGCTCCCTTAATGAGTTTCTCAGGGATGGTTTATATTGATCAGTGTTACAAAATCTTCTGACGTACTGTTAATACAATAATATTTTTCAGCCTTTTCCACTTGTTTCTGATCCGTATTACTAACTGGCTCTTAAATATGTTCACATAGAGGATTCAGAATTCTTTTTGGTTCTCATTATTCTTTAGGCTTTTACCTATGATAGTAATAGGCAATGACCCCAGTACAATAAATGCCCCTTGACCTTGCAGAATCATATGATTCCCTCTATTTCAGATTCAGTTCTCTTTAATTTCACTTACATAGCCAAAACAGGAGGACCATGCCCAAGAGGGGCAGTATCAGTAGGCTTGAGATAACCTTAAAATTTGTAAAAATATAAAAAAATCTTTAGGGGGGGAAAAACCTTGGCCAGGGAGGACCCCCACACACACACTTTTGATAGTATGCTGACTATGTGAGAGTGAAACAATCTGAAAACTGGTTTGGAGTGGTGACTGGAGTGACTGGAGGGAGGGGGGAAGAGAGGAAGATATACATAGGGTAGTGAGCAGGGAATGCTGACTTGAGGATGATAATAGTGGGATAGGAAATAGAATGGAGTGGCTGGAACCATGAATAGAAGCACTCCACGCTGCAACATTTTGTTGTGGGGTCCCTCGTGTTCATCTTTACTATTGAGATAGAAGAAGCTGAAAAGTCTGAAAATGGTTGTTACAGAAAGAGGGAAAGCTTAGCAGACCCAACCTTTCACCACTCCTCCCCCACCAATCATCTTAATTCTGGTACTGCATATCTAGTATAATCTGGTTCTGTAAACTTACTTTCTCTGTTTCAATTCCAAAATGTAAGTGTATAGTTATTTATGTGCACACACACACCCTGTAGAAATTAGAACAAGTCTACCCTAAGAGGACCTAAGGCATCAAGCTAAACATGAATACTGTTCACATTAATAAAATATTCATTTATCATTATCTTTTAAAAGGATAATATAAAGTGCTCTTTACAGCATAGAACTAGTTAGCAATCATATGAAGGTCTTACTGTTAGAAATAATCATTTTTTATTTTTGCTGATACTTCTTTATCCCAGTATCACCAACGAAAGATCTTCTCTGCATACGTACCATGTTATCTAACATTATTGGTTAGCTTGTAGGAATGGTGATTGTAACCACCAAATTTATCAGAACAAAAACATGGGCTCCTTATCCAAGAAAAAATGAATTCTATGGCTCAGTTCACATGTAATGGTGCACCATGCGTACAGGGCTTCTGAAGAAGGAAGGCAACGCTTTTCTCCCAAAGGCCAAAACAGCAAATATTTTAAGCAAGTGCCAAAAGCTCTCATCTCCATATCATGCCTGTGCTTCGGGGTTGACTACTGCTAAGCACACACAGTCTCAAGTCCTAGTGGTAGACTCATATTCTCCTTCCTTCCTTCCTTCCTCTCTACCCCTTGCAGTCTGATTCATAATAAATCAGTTAGATTAATTATGAATCAGCCTCTAGGCTCCTTCATGTGAGTCACTGGAAATTCACAGGGGTATTAAGGTGTTCTGGCACCCATGTCCTTCCATGTACAAATGGGGCTATCCATGTCATCCCCTACTACTAGAAGTAGAGCATGACAGAGAGGGCCCAATTTATACTGGGAAAAGTAAAGAATGTGGCTGGATTGTGAACACCTTCAAGCACCTGAAGAGCAAATGATATATTTGGTCACTGAGAGAATGTCCCTTCTCCTAGAAGAGTGTGCAAAGAGACCTAGAAGCCCTGAGAATCCTATGCTTACCTCACTCCTTCTATTACTCAAGAGCAGTGTGCCCAAATGTACTTTGGGAGGTGCACAGTAGATACAGATGCCTCTTTTTAGGCCTGCTTCAGAGTTTAGGGATTTGATTCAGACTCTAAATGGATCCCAAAGATACATTCCTGCACCCAAATCCCAATTTATTTATGCTGGAGCAATTTTCTTAATTTTATTTAGACCATTCTGAAGCATCTGGCAGCTACTTTGGTTTTGGCACCAACTCCAGCAGTACCTTGTTTACTCTGACACTATCCGCTTCCCTGTGACCAAAAGAGATATTTGGTCTCGGACAGAATGTCCCTTCTTCCGGAAACTGGTACAGGAAAAGAAAACGCGTTGTATGTGCACCTCATGAATGGGCTTTGCATTTGGAGCCTAAGAAGTATAATCTTCTTGCTGTATGAAATATTTAACACAGTATTGTATGTTTCATAGCAACCATTCAGTATAGTGTAGAAAAACCATTACTTCCACAAAATGTGTTTAACCCTTGTGTAATGTAAGTTCCTCTACAAAAGTGGTAGGGAAGGGATTATAGAAAGAAGATGTTGGCATAGAGCTCTTTGTTTAAGGGACTAATCATATTGATAGGACATTAAGGAAAATGCATGAGTATTCCAAGAGAAATAAAGAACACTTTATAACTTTAACATATATGAAGAATGGTAGGTTGTATCCAATGGTGTCATTCTTCTAGCACAAACCTACCACTGTTTTATCCTTCCACAAGTGTCAGATCCAGTGCTTTTATTCTTCCTACGCAACTGCTTTCACAGCTCATTACTCTGGCATGCAGAGGATCTGTATCTGACCCATGGAGCCTCTTTGGATTCCTACAAAGGGTGAGGCTTGGCTTCCAAGCCCTGCCTCCTGGAGTAATCCCTACTATTATCTCCAGTCTCAGATAGGTGATAACAGCAGAGATGCAGGCAGTGGGGGACTCAGCCAGCACTGGGAGGTGCGGCCGTTCTTCCCAGTACAGCTAAGTACCTTTGTGCAGCACACACTGTCCCCATGGGGACAACATACACAGTGCGAAGCCAGGGACTTGCCCAGCTCTGGAGGGACTGGCTGTTCTTCCTAGTGCTGGCCAAGTCCTTTCATGCAACACACACTGCCCAAACCCAGGGACTCGGCCAGTGCGGGGGAGCAGCTGCTTCTCCCAGCATTGGCTGAGCCCCTTCTCTGTGCTGAGAGAGGTACAGAACTCCATGCCTCTCTCAGCATAGAGAAAGGTAAAATGGACAGGGGGTGATGTCAGTGGGCATGGCCAGAGCCACTAATATCATCTGGCCCACAGAGCGCCTAGTAGGGATAATTTGGCCCCCCACCTGATCCTGTTTCTGCAACCCTGCATTACGACTTCATGACACTAGATGTTGCTTGTGCTAGCACAACACCATTACTTATACTTCTCCAGATAGCATGAAATTAAGTACACTCAGTCTTCATTAAGAAACAGGTCTGATAATTAAACTCTTGTTAGAGTTATACTTCATTTACTCTAGAGCAGGTGTGGGGAACCTATGGCCCTCCAGATGTTTTGGGCTAGAGCTCCCATAATTCCTGACAGTGGCTATGATGGCTGGGGCTAATGGGAGTTGAAGTTCAGCTACATGGGGAGGGCCACAGGTTCCCCACCGCTACTCTAGAACAATTTTCTTCATTCTATTTTGACCATTCTGGAGCATCTTGGTTGTTAGTAGGACAGAAAACCTTTATACTAGTTCAGTACAGAATTAAACAAATATACCAAGCTCATTTTCTATTATATATAAGTTCTCAAAATGTGCATCTAAGAAGTCAGCTTTGTAAACCAGAGTCCTTTGTTCTGTATTTGGTCACGTGTATTGTCATTTTCATGTCCAAATAAGTTTTTTGGGTATATGAACTGCTACCCACCTTTATGAAAAATGGACCAAAATAATAAAAACTAGGCAATTCTGGACATATCTAAATGTGTAAGCACTGCACAGTTAACAAACAAAATCTAGCCATAACATGCCATTCATTTAAATGTTCTATATAAAATTAAGTTTAGTTTTCTTTATCATGAAAGAAGGCTATATGAAATCCACTATTGTACCTCACATAATTAGAATTTCACAGTAGTAAAACTTTGAAATAGGGAAAGAATGTTCACCCCACCCTTTAAGACTGCAAGCGTGCTTAAAATATTTTAAAATACTATTTGAGAAATTCATAATTTCTCAATTTTCAAAATATAAACCTAATGGTTATTCTGTAAATATTGCATATTATATGCATTAATATACATGTAATGAAACTAGTAGCTTTACTAGTAGCTTTACTAGGTGCTATTCTAAACCATGAGTTGGATCCAACCATGGGTTGACTTAGTCATACTTAAGGTAGACCCACTGAAATCAATGGGATGTAAGTTGATGATGATGATGATTCCAATGGGTCTACTCAAAGTATGACTAAGTCTGGATCCATCATTACAATAAATGGAAATCCCCCATTGATTTCAGTAGGATGTGAATTACAAACTAAGGCTGCAATCCGAAATACACTTACTTGAACACATTGGGATTTGCTTCTGAGTAAACATGCATAGGATTGCGCTTTAAGCGTATTCTACTACTATTACAGTTCCTTTACTGTCACATCACGCAAAGTTACTCTCCAGATTCCCCTAGTGGATCCTACAATGCATCAAGGAAGGCAGCTATTTATCACCCAGGTCTTGTCTCAGTCTCTAATCTGTGATATTGCATGTCCTGGGCAGGCAAGCGTGGGCGTCGCAGCAGTGCAGGATCGCTAGACAGCAATATGGAAGTAAGTAGGAAGCTACTGATGTCTAGCTGGATGTGATGTGCATTTCAAGCTTTTATTTTATATACATTTTTGCTCTTTTTCTTCTAACATACAACCTGCCTGCTCAAATAAAATGCATGCCAAAGCTATTCACTTTGTATTTTTAGCATTTTTAAAAACAACAACAACAACACTACTTCTGGCTTGTTTCAGATGAAGCACCATTTTTTAATTTCACCTAACCTTGTCCCCTTCTGTTCCTGCAAGCATGATTAAATGAATATGATGTGGCCTCTTGCCACCATTTCAGTCTGGTCCCTGCTTAAAGGCCCAATCGTTCTTTGTTACACAGTACACTGTTTGTGCCGTTTGATATTTAACCTAATTTTTTACTTCATGCTAAGCCATTCACATTGCTTATTTTCTAGTTAAATTGTGAAATGTATGCAGTCATGACACCATGGAATTGCGTAGACAGGGCATGGGAAGAGAAAACAAATAAGACGGATGAATTCAATGTGGATTTCATGAGATTTCATTCATCTTCAACCCATTTATATACTGTTCATGTCTTTGAATTCAGCCTGCAGAGGTGTGTGTGTGTGTGTGTGTGTGTGTGGTTGGTGTGCATGTTTGAATTAGATAGACTACAGTCTACATATAGCACATGATGATGCCTCACCATTGCTGTGTCCCCTTAGTTGTCTGTAAAGAAAATAAAAGCATCCACAGATTAAATAGATTGTTAAGAGCTAAACAGTAGGAAATACTGGGCCATAGGTCAGGTGATGCATTTAATGCACAAAACCTACTGAAAGAGAATATAGTCTATTAGGAATAGAACACTTCTTTTCTACAATTCAAAATAGAAACAGGCTATTTTAGGTTTAATTTTAGAGAAAAATTCTGCATGAAAACTGAATAGCTAATTACTTCAGTTTAATTCAGTGTAACTGTGTATATATATATATATTTGTCCTTGAGGGGGGAAATAAACCACATAATGATAATATTTTAATAAGAAAAAATAGTTTAAAACAAAATCAAAAGTTTTATGTCACTGTTTAGTGATTACTTTTTATGCTTAATATTTTAAGTTCTTTTCTTATTTTAAAAAAAAATACTAATATCTATACATGGGTCATATTTAGCAGCTCCCCACTTGTACCTTGAAGAAATAAATTGGCAGAAATTTCTCCTGTAGTTCATACAGCAGTTTATCCATATGGGCTTTTAAGGAAGACATGATGGTCACTGTGAATTTTTTTCTTTTACACATATTTTAAGATTTTTTTTAATTTTTATTTTCTATTAATTTCTTTTTAGGGGTCCATCATTAGCAGTCCTCATATGCGCCGAAGAGCTACATCAACCCGAGAGTGTCCATCTCGCCCTCACCAGACTATGCCTAATTCTTCCTCACTACTAGGGTCATTATTTGGTAGTAAAAGGGGAAAGCCTTCCCAAGGCCACCCAGCGTCTGGCCCATCACAACAGCCTCAGCACCCTCCCATAATTTCACATCAGCAACACTCTCAGCATCCTTCTGCCATGCACCACACAGGGCCAGCTGAGGGGCAGACCCAGGCACAAGTGCACACCCATCATTCTCAGTACTGCCACATGCAAAATCCACCCCCTTATCATCACCACCACCACTACCACCCACCCCAGCATATCCAGCACCCACACCAGTACCACCATGTGCCACATTCCCAGCATGTAGCTCATTCCCAGCATTCTTACATGCCACATTCCCACTCACAACATTCCCATGCTGCCCATCCTCCATTGCCCCCTCCTCATCCAGCACACTCTTCCCATGCTTCACATCACCATGGACAACCAGTGCCCCCTCCTCCTTCAGCCAGCACTAAGTCCAAACACAGCGGCATCAGCACAATAGTCTAGAACGGTACCCTGCCAGTAATTGTAGCTCTAGACATAGATATAAAGGCACTTACAGGAAACAGAAGCAGCCTATAAAACTGGATTTTTTTTTTAAATCCAAGCCAGAAACAATTTAATTGATTCCTTTGCCTTAAGGATTCAATAGAACAATTCATATTAGCCTGATCAATGCTGGTCTTACAGTTGAACTCAGTGGTGACCTTCTCCCTCCTTTTTCTCCAGTAGCCTTGAAAATATGCTGCTTGCTGAAAACGTTAAGCTACCTTTTTTTCATCCCCATGACAATTTTTAATGCATAATGAAAACATAATCTACTCAAAATAAAAGGAAAAAAATGAAATAGAACCAAGTGTTGCATTCTTGCTCCTTAATTGTCAATGGGCAAAAAAAGTAGACCTCATATGGTTGATGAAAGTACGTAAGTAAACTTTATATAATATAAATATATAAATATATACATATACATATATATATATACTGTATAGTTAACATTTATGCTTAGAACAAAATTTTTGCAGTCCACAAAGCTAGCAATATATACTTTACCAGGAACTCCACTTACTGATAGAAGGGCAGTACAATAGATGAACAGTGTATGAAAGTGTAGACCAAAAACTAGAACAAATTCCAGGCATTTCAGTGTTCTCATTAAAAGTTCTCTGGACTTTGGGAAAAAAAATCTCTAAGCGATCCTTGCAAAATGTGCCAAGTAACATAGCATTTAGCTGTTGTAGTCAAATATTGCTTTGTACAAATCCTTATTTTATTAACATGATAATATACTTAATCAGTATTATAACTGCTCTGGTATTTCAGGTAAGCAAACTAGTTAAGATGCAGTAACTATACAGTAGCAACATGAGACAACCTTTATTATAGGTTATCTCTGCATTTTGGTTACTCCAATTCTTAGACACTTTAAAGGCTGTGATAACTGTGAACTTACACAATTCATATTTCTTTTATATCCTTATATGTTTTAATAAACACACCTGAAGATTTAAATGGAAGGTACTTGTATACACTGCATAAACATTCATCTCAGACCTTAAAATAAGAAACATCCATCACTTTCAGCCATATTGCCTCTTTACCATAAGTTACTCAGTTTATCTCAATTAAAATAGACTGCAGTTCAGACTTTTTTCCATATGAAAGCAATCTGAAACTTGAAAGCTTATTTTAGTATTGAGAATAGATTTTTATAACTGTAATTCCATGTAGCCATGTGCTGGCAGCAGGATTTTCTCACCATCTTTCTCATCACATTTGTTAGTTTTACCCAGCACTCAGCAGGCTGAGTCTATGCTAAACTGTCATAGTCCAGTTAGTTGCAAGACATCTCGTAAAATTCAACTGTGCTGTTGTTGCTTATGTGTTGTAATGAGTCATTTGCAAATCCATATGAGATTTTGTATCCCTAAACCTATCTTTAAAAAAGAAAATCATACATGGAGCATACTTTGTAGTTTCAGCATTTTGAGCCACCTCAGTCACAAGGACTGTACATCTAACTGGCAGAAACGAAACAAAAGGAACCGCAGAACTGCACCAGCAGAATTGTGAATGTGATCTAAAAGAAGAGGAAGAAAAAAGTTCCAGTGAAAGATGGGTAAAATACACACAAAAGGATTGTTGCTTCTGAATGTAGAAGTGATGTGTGAATATTATTTTTCTATATTGGTTATTCCTAATGTCTCTAGTTTGGGTTCTTTTTCTCTCCCTTTCCTTCATATTATGGATTGATTATACCATGACTACCAGCAGAGCTAAAAATTGAGTACTTTTATTAACTTTCATTGAACAAAAACAACCATCTAGAATTTAGTCAGTTGTTTAAATTTGTCTATTATTTCCTATCAGTGCAATACCTTTCCTCTGTTTTGTTTTTCCTATAAATAACTTCATATGAAATGAAAGTAATAAAAGTAAATTTGATGGTCATCCGGGCTGTCCTAAATTGTGCAGATCACCCAAGAGGGCTCATCTCAGCCTCCTGAGGCTCTGTTCCTTGCAGTTTAATTTTTTGTTGTTCTTATAAGGGATAATAGAACTGTCTGCATGTCATCTAATGTTAATAGTGTTGAGGCTAAACTCTACATATTGTATATTTGAAAAATATATCAGTGTTACTGTTGATATTAGTTGAAGTAAAGTGATAACATATTTAAATATGTAGGCTTTTCTTCAGACCTTTGTACCAATAGTAGAGTCTAACTGTAATTTATAAGTTGTTCCAGAAAAGATAAGATTGGTGGTGGGCACTTTTTCCTTCGTATTGCTCATTGTATATTCTGCATTACCCAAACTCAAAGAATATGCACTGGATAGACACATTGTTTTAACATTTGACACATGAATATTTGCCACACCTAAAGTATATTTTTAAATGTCTTGCCCATCTATTTATCCTGGCTCTTTGGTTATCCTAGAGAACTCATGAAAGATTTAAGCTTATAGCTTTATAAGCATTCAGCAAGATACAACTTGTATCTTATCAGATGCACATGGAACATATAAGTACAATGAATGCATTGGAATCATATGAACATCTCAATATATACCTGTGAAAGTTCTTTCATTCTTCCTATAAGTACTTTCAATAAATATATGCTGTTACATGCATTAGATTGCAAAACTTCACTGCTTTTTAGCAGAGCAATCTGAGGTGCCAGAATACCTTTTAGACCAAAGAACACAATCTGTTTCTCCTAGATTGGAAAAATTACAGTGATCATTACTAGATTCTATGTGATGTTGGAGAAAAAATGTATGGCATCCAGCAAACGAAAAGGTAGTTATTGGAAAGCTTTTGTTAGGTTTGCCTTATTGATTAAAAATCAGTACAAAGCACTTTTGAACCATGTGTCTTTCTTCCCATGACTAGTGTGACTGGATAAAAGCAACAATCTGCAGAAATTATAGGGAAGACTAAAACCTTGCAAATATCTTTTCTGGGACAACAGTCAAATATGTATTTGTTTTAATCCTTTTAAGTTAAGAATGAAATGTACAACAATGTAAAAACACACAAAGTAATCCTAATATAATGTACATGTCTTGTATTGCTAAAAAGAAGTCTTCAAGCATAACATTGTAGAATGATTTTCCCATCAAGCACTGCATGCAGCAGAAGCCTCTTGTTTCTTGACTTTAAAATGAGCTGAAAGACAGTCAGCAGCTATTTAAACAATGACTCTCTACATGTTGACTTGCTGTTCCATATAAAGCTGTGCGTTTTTTGCAATTAAGCATGTATTTTGCTGTTTCCGTTGTAAAATATCATCACATCTTGCCTGCAAAAAAGAGTAATTGTGTATATAGTTAAAAGAAAAAAGAATGACCAATAATAAAATAAAGTGTTGAGGGAGGAAAGGGGTAGTGGAAACAGGACCAAGTAGGGGGAATAGCTAATTCTCTAAATTGTATATAGTGTGTAAATTAGTATTAATATAAGTCTGCAGTCACTTTCAGGTTGCATACAGTACCTGTCTCCTGCTAGGAACTTTAATCCCAGCTTTGAGTTGTATTAAACTGTTAGAATTAGGTCTTGAATGCAGACTGTTAAAAGACTTCAAGAAACATCATGCTCATGAGAAGCTTCTGTTATGGGAAGCTCAAGACCCATTTTGTAATTGTTCAGGAGGAAGGAGTGCTTTCATTTTAAAATGCATTGTTTGTAAGTAGTATCAGACCTTATCGTTGTAAAACTATAACTGTGATTATGTGGGATATCAAATAAATCACTTTGAACTCACTCAGTTTCTCATCCTTTGTAAAACTGCAAGCACTTATATTTTTCATACTAAATGAATAAAATTACTATGCCACTTTAGTTCTTGGAAATCTCATTTTGTGTTGTTTTAAGGAGAATCATCATATGCAAAAGATGGAAGCAAACAGTACTGCCCTGTTCTGCACAGGTGAGGTGTCAGACTTGGTATGGACATGTCTCAGCTGGAGAGAACGACAAAGCGTTTAGAATGCATGGCCCATGTCTTTGACTGAAATGAAGAGTACAGAGAGGGCTTATGCATTTTGCAATTACCAAGTATCCCACTCTTGTCAATTTGCTGCCGCCACCACTTTTTGATTCATATCAGATGGTGGGAAACCGAGATCTGTAGCAGTGTTAGTTGCCACCATTATGGGATGCTTGCTGTGGGTTCCTATTTGTGCCTCTATTAGCCTTTAATACCTTGTAACTATAAAATAGACCACGTGCTCTGCTCGGTTTATAGCCTGTGGGATGATCAAGCTGCTGGAATACACACAGACCATTAGTGTTGCTTATTTAGGAAAAAGGAGAACAATACATTAAGATTCAAGACAAAGTTAATAAAATTTCTTAAAAAAAAAAAAAAGTACTTCAAGACAGAGAGTCTTTACAATCTATACAGAAATAGTGTGCTCTTGAGAGCATCCAGAAGAGGTCACCGATGCAATTTTCTGGTCTTCTCCAATGACCAGAGCAAGAAGACAGAAACCTAGCAAAAGAATCAGTTGATTGGAAGAGAACCAAAGCCACCTTCCATGGACTTACACAACCCATAGGATACAAGCTTTTAAAAGTATGGTCCAACTAAGAAAATTGGCTTATATTAAAAAAAAAAAACCTTACCAAATGTTGCCAGGAACAAACCAGGGATGGAACAAAGCGGTGAGAGAGACCAATTCTATGAACAGCAATGGAAAAGGATTAGTATCAGAACTCTTACTGCCTGACGGGTGCAGAGAGTGCTGTCATCAACATCTTTCTTCAGGGATTGTCTTCGCAAGGGGCTTTGAGCATCTCTACACCAGCCTAAAATCCTGCATTTAAAACGGGGCTTTCTGCTTCTGTTTTAAATGCGGGATCACAATGGACTGCCTTTACACATGCTTCCTTTTCTCCCTCCCCCTCCCCCCCCCTTACCTGATTCTTCCATATGTTTCATTGGTCTAGCTCCTCTTCTTGGTGCTTTTCCTTTTTCACAGAGGGGACTGAAGCAGAACACAAGCAGGGTAATTTGATGGCTCATTATCTCCGGTCTATTTAAAAATGGAATAAAGGTTATTTAGTGCAGGAAACGCCCTGGAGGTTCACCACGTCATCTAAAGGGCCCACAAACTTCTGTGAGTGAGCAATCTCAATAGCAGGATAAAAGCTCCGTGTGAAGAAGTCCGTTGTCTCAGAAGACTGAGGAGGACAAAAATGGTCCCCTAGAACAATCTCATTGCAGGGGACACAACAGGAAGGGATGTCCTGACTTCTCAAGAAAGCTAATCAAATTACCTTGGGCACTTGGGGAGCAAAAGTGTAAGCTTTTGGCGTTTATTTATTACTTTTATATCTCGCCTTTTTTCCTCCTTGAGGAACCCAAGGCAGCGTACATAATTCTCCATTTTATCCTCCCAACAGCCAGTTGGGAGGTGGGTTGGGCTGAGAGTCTGTGACTGACCCAAAATCACCCAGTGAACTTCCATGGCCAAGTGGGGACTAGAACCTGGATCTCCTGACTCCCAGTCCAACTCTCTAGCCACTATAACTGACTATATGCTGCTTTAATCCCAAGATGGACCATAAGGGGGGGGTGTACCATAAGGGGTGGACTAGATGGATCATGGGGGGGATATGTGTGTCAAACAAAAAATGGGTTCAGTATTTTTACTATCTGTTCACAATGTCATGCTCATAAAAACAGAAAATTTAAGTAGGATGACATAAAAGTTGTTTTAATGGTAAAACTTGTATATCACTTTAAAAAAAAATCAGTAGTTCCAAAGAATTGGATATATAAATTCTCTGTGTATTAATAGCATAAACCACCCTTCCTCAACCTGGTGCCCTCCAGATGTTTTGGACTTAAACTCCCACCCGCTCAAACCAACATGGCTAATAGTTATGAATTCTGGGAGTTGTAGTACAAAACATCTAGAGGGCACAGATTGGGGAAGGCTGGCATAAACAACTGAAGGGTAAGGCCTTAGCCTCCCTGTGTTTCTGGGATTTAAGACAATTGTTCTCCATTTCTCCATATGTACAAAGATCTTGTATCCTATAAACTTGCTGTACTGGCAGTATTTGAGAATTAGCTGTATTGATTCCTCATTATTTTTCCAAGTTGCTTTTTCTGCCTTGCGTTAACAAGCAACCTAAACATATCTCACATTGAGGATCAGAATCCAACATGCCAGACTCAAACCAGTTTTGTTATTGTGCTAACAGCATGCAGTTTCCTAATGAGCATGAGCTTAAATTGTAAGGGAATGGCAAAGAAAAATAATCACTCTTACGTTCATCTTTCATAGCTGTAATAAAAGAATAAATCACTGACTCAAATTAATTGAGGCTTGGAAAGTAAATGTAGGTCAAGTAAGTTGTATCAAGTAAGATGTAGGTCTTGTTTAGAAGTGGAAATTATGTATTCTTGGGCTTTTTGTGGGTATTTATTTAAAAGATTCTTAAGCCACCTACGCAACAATCTGAGCAATACTTCCAGGGCATCAATCTGAATTAGACAATTACACAATATATTGCAAGTACCGTCCACTTCATAAAAACTCATACAGAAAAACAAATTGTCCATATCAATATATTAGTGCATCTTCACAGAAAATGCAAACTCCCCCCCCACACACACACACATTTATGTGGTATTTCTCAATAGGCCTATACATTTAGCCATTTTTAGCATGGACTGAAGAAACTGGATTAAATCCAACATTAGTCCTACTTAACAGTAGACCTCTTGAAATGAATGGGACTTAAATTAGTCGTGAATAACAAGTCCCTTTCATTTTAGCAGGTCTACATGAAGAAAGGGTAATGTTTGATTTAACCCACTGAAAATATGGGTAAGTTGACTTCCAGTAAATAACGTTTTGCTTATGAAATACAACTCACTTTCAGAGCTGCCCTAACTGATTCTCAAGGGTGGCTTTACATTTTATGTGGCAAACATGTTTGCCAGGA
This sequence comes from Heloderma suspectum, assembly GCF_057233095.1. Lineage (NCBI taxonomy): Eukaryota > Metazoa > Chordata > Lepidosauria > Squamata > Helodermatidae > Heloderma > Heloderma suspectum. Next base: position 293,303,079 of record NC_139459.1, on the reverse strand, counting down.
GTGCACCAGTGTTATACCTGTGTTTCCAAAAGTAAACACAAAGTTACATCTTGAAGTACTAGTTGTAAAGTTACATCTTGAAGTACTAGTTCCCCTCTACTCAGCACTGGTTAGGCCTCATCTGGAGTACTGTGTCCAGTTCTGGGCTCCACACTTTAAGAAGGATACAGACAAACTAGAGAGGGTGCAGAGCAGGGCAGCAAAGATGATCAGGGGACTGGAAACAAAGCCCTATGAAGAGAGACGCAAAGACTGGGCATGTTTAGCCTTGAGACAAGAAGACTGAGGGGAGATAGGATAGCGCTCTTCAAGTACTTGAAAGGTTGTTGCAGAGAGGAAGGCCAGGATCTCTTCTCAATCACCCCAGAGTGCAGGACACAGAATCATGGGCTCAAGTTACAGGAAGCCAGATTCTGGCTGAACATCAGGAAAAACTTCCTGATTGTTAGAGCAGTACAACAATGGACCAATTTCCTAGGCAGGTGGTGGGCTCTCCCACACTGGAGGCATTCAAGATGAAGCTGGACAGCCATCTGTCAGGGATGCTTTGACTTAGATTCCTATGTTGAGCAGGGGGTTGGACTCGATGGTCTTATAGGCCCCTTCCAACCCTACTGTTCTATGATTCTATGAACCACCTGTTTACACAAATTTATGGCTGTGGCATAGCCAGCAGTTTTGCCAAAGTTTCCCTAGCCCTTCTGCCCAGGAGGTCCCTGGTGCAGCAAAAAACGGGCACATAAACCTTTCTCCATAGGCTACTGCTTTGGAGGGGTCCCTGTAAATGGTTGATAGCCAGTGGAAGAGTATGCTGGTTGTAAAAGCTAGGAAGAGACATGCTGCATCAGACTAAGGGCCCATCTAATCCAGCATTCTGTTCACACACTGGCCAACCAGCTGCCTATGGGAAACCCACAAGCAGGACATGAATGCAACAGCACCCTCTCGCCCCTGTTCCTCAGCAACTGGTGTACCTAGGCATACTGCCTCCAATACTGGAGGTAGCATGTAGCCATCAGGACTAGTAGCCATTGATAGCCTTCTTCTCCAGGAATTTGCCTAACCGCCTTTTAAAGCCATCCAAATTGGTGGCCATCACCACATCTTGTGGTATTGATAAGAACATATGGCTTTCTCTGGGCTATAATTGCTGTTGGGTTTTACTTTGGTTTTACATGCTACTTTTAAGCTTTTAATGTTTTTATTAAGTTTCATCATGTTGTATTTTATGGTTTTAATTGTTGTGAACTGCCTGGGGAGCCTCGACTGTAATAAATAAATTGTTGTGTATGTAAAGGGAATGACTGTCAGACTCAGCATGCCTCAAACTCCTGCTATCTTGACAGGAAATGAATACTGCTCCCAAGAAAAATAGTTGTCAGTTCTGAATGTCTTAAATAAATCTAGTCATCAAGCCTCCTTTTTTGTTGCTGACCCCAAGCAGTCAATAAACTTGCCATATTTTTGGAGCTTCATTCAAAATGCTGTGGGTTTACTCATGTAAATACCACTGTTTTGCTCCCACTCTGACTCCTTTCAAGCATGGGCATAGACACTGGACCCATATTGGCAAGATCCCCCACATTACACAGGCATTTCTGCTGAATATGTGCTATACAACACTTCTGTTGGAGAGAAGTAGGAAGCAGATCACCAAGTTTGGCGGTAGCCTTGAGGGGAAAAAGAATTTAAAAGGTACGGAGAGTAACCTGAATGGCTCATGAACAGGAGTGATGGTTTGACTGAAAATTTTTGTTTCAGCCTGTGTTGTGACTCCATTTTCAAAGGGAGCCTCTGAATGATTCTCACATTAAATGTCAAAAGGGTTTTATTGCACCTTAGATGAACGGCTGAAAATAAGGACTCCAGCCCTACAGAGGCTGTGTTAAGCCCTTTTTGTCTGTGGCACCATGGTAATTGCATCATTTCAACTATTTTATTCAGCTTATAGTAACAAGAGCTCATTACCTTACGGAAAAAAAGCTTAGCGTTCTGTACATTTTCAGGGCCCTTTTTATACCTAAGGGGATAAGTCATAATCCTTGAAGCTTTGAACATTTAATGAAATGACTTAATATAGACTCATTGGCTGTTCATCTGGAAAATATTAGGGTGTTTATAATTACATCAATATCTTCACAAACTGCAGTGAAATTATTTCATTTCCTTTTCCTGCGAATAGGCTTGTATTTTTTCCAAGTTGTGTAATGTCCACAGGAGGTAAATATTAATTTCAGCCTTCACTCCTACCTACCTTTCTTTTCAATTATGTGTTTCTGCAAATATTCTTTTCAAATTGTTCCCTTTTCTCCTTCTCAGCCAATGTGAAGGGTTTTTGTTTTTTATAGAGAGTTCTGGATACACACACACACTTTTTCTTTCAAGAGAATCGAGGTGATGTAATTAAGAAAGGATTGTTAAATCTTTAAAACTGTTTTCAAAAATGGATTACAGTCCGTCCCTGCCATGATAAAATAGCCAATGTATGTCGATATTCACTGTGATGTGTACATTTAAGCTAAACTGGCAAAATGCTAGGTTTTGCAAGATGATTATGTATACAGTCCTGTGTTGTGCTATGTCCAGTTCTGGATGCTGCACTTTAAGGTGGATGTAGACAAATTTAAGAAGGGTGTAGACCAGGGGCGAGCAACTTGTGGCCCTCCAAATATTGTTGGAATGCAATTCTCATGGTACTTCACCACTGGCTATGTTGGCTGGGGCTGATGGGAGTTGCAGTCCAACAAAATCTGTAGGGGCCAGATCACTCTCTAAAAGGTATGACACAAAAGAAAAAGGGATAGGAAGGGAAGAGGGAAATGAGCACCAATTCCTGAAGTAAAATAGTTCCTATAATGACCAACTTGAATGGAATCTCAGCAGAGCCAGTGGGGTAACCCTGCTTCCCATCTCTCCTCCTGCTGCAGCCAGATGACAGCTGAAGAGGAAGGAGCCAAACGGAGCCCGTCTCTCAGCAGAGCTAGTGGAGTAGTCCATCAAGCTGCAACTGAGTCCCATTTCTCCCTCTGCTGTAGCTTGATGGATGGCTGCATGTAGATTCAGGACAGGAAGGTCCCCAGTCATGTATATAGGTGAATTGTACACACAGACTGGATAAAGGTACACATTCAGAAATTTAAAACTAGATAGACACACTGGTCCATGATTAAAAAAAAAAAATCCATAGTTGGGCAATACCTTTATTCAAAGCAATCAAAATTCCAGAAAAGACTGTGCAACCTTCTGAGAACTCTTCATCAGGCAAGATGGTACAAAAAACACAGTAAATGGGGGAGAATAGAAAAGTCCAAAAATTAGGTCAGATGTTGTGGGCATGTGATCTGGGGATTAGACCCAGTCTCAAAATGGAGATTGCAGACTGAATGAATTAGTGACAGAAGGAGCAATCCTATCAAGATCGATGGTCGCCTCCAACCCCAGGGGCAACCACCTATCCAGTGCAGGGTGGGAGGACTGGTGAGGAGCAGATCTCCTGCTTGCTGCCCCAGCCCTGCTTTCACAGCTAGACAGCCAATTTCAGCTGTCTACCTGTGGGACCTTGAAATGTGAGACGCGGCAGCTGGACGATACATAGGATGTGTCGTACTGGATTTCCGACTTCCCCGCCCCGCCCCCAGGAATGCCTCGTTTTCGCTGCTCCGCACTGCTCTTACAAATGCGGAACGTGGGGCCAATCTGCGCTGCCTATGAGCGCAGGCTCCAAGGTTGGTTCCCAGGAACCAACCTATGCTATGGCTATCTAGCCACTGACTAGCGGCTATAAGATTGTGCTCTAATAGTCTTTTGCAAAACCTATGTATATATTCTTCATCACATAAGCATTCTGTGAGCATATGCATGATTTCCAAGTTACACAGAACTATTGAAGAGAGGCAGACAATGCTGTGTATTTTGATAGGGGTAACTAAGAAATTACTTCCTCCAGCATTGTGGAAATAAGTTCACAATGGTATTTGAATACTAAAGACAGTGTGATTTAGACTTACTCTTCACAGGTAATGTGCAGCTTCAATCCAAAATCTTGTAATTTATCATATATGTCATATATGATCAATTACAAGATTCTGGATTCAAGCTCTATAACCTTCAGCATATAGGTTCGTGCAGAAAAATGGAATTATTTTAGGTTATCTCTGGCTTACTAATTTATTTGGTATTTCTCATTCTGCTTGTTATCAGCAGCATGGTAATTCCACGATCATACATTTTTAAAGCTTGAGCCTATTAGGTAAAATAGAGAAGTGGTGTTATAAAACATAGAAGAAATATCTGTCTGTGTGTGTGTGTGTGTGCGTGTGTGTGTGTGTGTGAGAGAGAGAGAGAGAGAGAGGGGCAGTGGAGGTCGGGGAGAGGTGGGGAGACAAGTATAAATACATTAGAAAGTTCAGAGAAGATTTGATAGGAAAAATTCCAATGGAAGAAAGTCCTAAATGGCCAGAAATATGCAGCCTGATCCTATGAACTGAGGTTCCTCTGGGCCCCTTTTAAATGAGGAAGAGTAAGCATGCCTATCTATTATCTGCATGGGACTGCAGCCTTAGTCATAAAAGGAACGTAATAAGATTGGATACTATATACCGACAGAGATGCAAACGACTGCTGGCAGAAACAGACTGGATGGTTGGCAAAGTGATTTCAAGTTGCTAGCGATGAATTTTTGATAGGGAGGGTATTATGTCTGGGGAAAATGTATAAGAAAAGTAATATTCGTTGACTACACATTAGTAAAGCTACCAATGACATGACAAATGGCTTCTCATTCAGAATTTTAAAGTGCACTTTTCTCACATAGAAGAACAAAGCACAGTAGAGGCCTTTGCCATTTACTAGAACTTGAAACTGGACTTGTTAACAGTGAGATACATGAAATTTTGAATGACAAGAGTTGGCATTGTCCCGATAGCGGCTGCACAACTGCTACTGGAACTAGCACAACTGGTGCAAGCAACACCTATCCTAATGAAGGCATAATAAATTGTGGCCTTGTGGACTTATTATTATTCCTATTATTGGAATTTGTTTCTGGAAGCTGAAGCCCAACAAAATGTACAACATTAAGAAAAAGTAGCTGTAGAATATAAACTGTGGGAAAGAGACTTTTGAAAACGGAGTGTTACTTTTAATCAGTGGCTAGGATCTAAAAAGCTACTTCGTTTATTTTAAATACATTTATTTTAAAGAGTTATACTCTGTGTTTTGACTTAATAGTACCAAAGGCAGTTTACAAGATATGATCTCTATTTAATTAAGGGGCTAAGAGAAATGCTAGGAACATCTTCCCAGTTCTCTGGTATTTCCACCACTGCTGTCTTCATGGGACCTGGGGCAGTCCTACATACATACTCTCGCCTCCCCACAACTCTGCTAGAAGGCAGCAACAAATGTACCTGTCACTAGGCAGATGCCCGGTGGAATTTTTTTACTCCCCCCGCCAAAAGAAAAGCATACTCCCATATCATATTGCAATCAGCTTTCAAAAGTCCCCATATTCTTATAAGTGGTTTGTTATGTGGCATGTGGGGTCTACCATTTGAGAAACAGAAGCCCAACATCCTCTTGGGCAGAATTAGTGGCATGATTCTTTGGGTCCCAGCCAAAGTGCAGATGTGGAAAATGCAAAAATGTATTAAAGACCAGCTGTGAAAATTCCTCAGCACAAATGAAAAAATGGACTTCATAGAGGTACACTGTGGGTGCTTCCAAATGAGCCTTTTATTGTGCAATCACCCTGCCTTATTCAAAGATGGTCCAGAGGGTGTGGAGCTTTTCTATATGAGGCTTTTAACCTGCCACTTTACTGAAGCTTCTGCTTCCGGAGTCTTTGTGGGATTAAGGTCAGCTCCCTTGCACATTTTTTCCTGGGGTTTTTCTTTCTCTGCCTTTCTTTATGTTCCATTACACAACCACTAGGTGGTGCTGTGGTAGAGTGGAATTGCACAAATATCCTAGGGTTTCATGCTGCCATTCACAGATAGACCAGATTTTCCTCCATAGAAAAACTCCTGCTAAAATGGTTGCCAAAACAGGAGGTCTTGGAGGATGACATCATGAAAAGCACCCACAAAGTGCCATGAGTAAGGAATCACGAGCGCACAACAAATGCCTTGTGTCGAAAGGCTCATCTTCTTCCATTTGTAACCCTCCCGTATTTTTCCATCACTGCTTGTCTTTTTTCTTACCACAAAAAATCCACTAAGGAGGAAATGATGGAATAACTGCACAATGGGTGCTTCCAGATGAGGCTTTTGTGCAGCCATCCTGCCTTGTTCTTGGAATTTTATGTGGGGGTGGGGTGGCTGGGGTCCATTATTTATTGCATTTATAGCCCACCTTTTTTCCCTCTTGCAAGGAACCTTAAGGCGGCTTACATTATCCTCCTCCTCTCCGTTTTATCCTCACAACAACCCTGTGAGGTAGGCTGGGCTGAAAGTCTGTGACTGGCCCAAAGTCACCCAGTGGGCTTCCATGGACAAGTGGGGACTAGAATCCAGATCTCCTGGCTCCCAGTCCATCACTCTCACCACTACACTACACTCGCTCTCCCTACGAAGACGCCTTCAACTTGCAATCCTCCCGTGTTTTCCCACTGCCTTTTTTTCCTTACCGCAAAGGGTCCTTATCAGATTTCAGGCGTAAACTGTCGTTTATGCCCTCGATGCTGGTAAGCCTCCAAACTCAGAGGCTTACGAACATCCAGTGCAGAGGAGGAGGAGCAGAAGAGGCAATCATTGCCTCTCCGCTTCTCCTGTTCGGCGTTTTCGCCAGATGGACTTCTTTGCCTGTCTATCGGGGGCGTTTTGGAGGGGGGGGGGGAGGCTGCAGAGGCCTCAGGACAGCTCGTACCCCGCCTCTCCTGTCCCTCCCCTTCCACCAGAACGTCCCTTTTACCCCGTCTCTGAGGCAGCCAGCGTGGTCTGGATCTGGGAATCCAAAGTATCCTCTGGCCCCCCGGACGCTACCGAGGAGCCACAGCATTGCCCTCATTGGTAATCAAAAACGGTAAAAGAAGTGTTGGGAAACCACGGAGGGCAGCAACACTAAATGAGGCAGGGTGGCCGCACAATCAAAGCTCATCTAGAAGCATCCTAAAAATCCGTTCAGGAGGGAAAGACAGAAGAGCTGCGGAAGCTCTTTTGACAGGCGATGCTTGGAAGCACCCCGGGGAGCTGAAGGCAGCGTTTTCTTAGCAGCAGCATTTGAAAAATGGCAGTAACATTCAAACAGTGGCAATGAGAAAAGAAGCTGGTCTCCCCTGGAAATTCACTTTCCCGTTTTGCAACACGTGGCCAAGCTGGCTGCCACCTGCGCTGGACGACCAGCGGGGCTTCTTCGCTCTTTCCCTCCTTAACGTCTCGGCTAGCAACGGCATCGCCCCTGCCCCTGCCGCTTTGCTCCCAGGGGGGGAAAAGGCTGTCGCGCGGCTCGGCCCACTGCTGGTGACGGTCCTGCGTAACTCCTCAACAGTCCTTCACGTCGGCAAATGCTACAGGCTTCAGCCCGAGGCCCGCTTTCTTTGGCGCAAGCCCCACTGACAGTGGCAGCCCTTCCTGCCGTGTAGGTAGGCACAGCGCCGGGAGAGGGGCCCGGCCGCCCGGCTTGCCCCGGCATTCCCCCCGGGGCGCGCTTCTTGGGCGCGCGTGGGGCTACGAAGCCCCCCGCGGCCCAGCCCGGTGCTTTGAGTCTGGACGCCATCGCTCCCTTGGGCAGGCACGCCTCCTCCCGCGCTTCCCCCGGCGAAAGAGCTGCGCATTGGCCACGACGGGAAAATTGCGCGTTTGAGCGGACCTCCGGGTAGCAGCGTATCTCGCCGAGAACGAGCGCGAGCAGCGCCTCTTCGAGGAAGGCCCTGCTTGTGGAGCGCGCGGACTCTGGCTGTTTGTTTAAATATTTCCCTGACGGCGCTAATGGACGGGTAACGTGGCTGAGATGCGAGGCGGAGCTGGGCCAGACAGCCTCCCACAAAGCGCCCCCCCGCCTGCAGCAGCAGCAGCAGCAGCAGATCCCCTCGGGTCGCCCTCGCTCGGCACAGACCCAGGGCTCCCTTGCAGACGGGAGCCCCGCGCCCCGTTGGCTTTGCATATAAGCACGCTGCGCATTTCCGTGTTTAAAAACTAGCATTTTTCACAGGGAGAAATAAGCGCGCGTTAGACAGAGCGGGCGCTTCTGTCTTGGATGCCTTGGCGGGGGTGCGTGTGCTAAAATCCCGAATTTATCGTTTTTCTGTGGGCCGCTGTCACCGTCACCCTGGGAAGACAAAAAATGGAGTCCAAAGCCAACCCGGAACCTGAGCGTACAGTGTGAGTCTACAATGCCAGTCTATGGCAGGGACACACCAAGGCCGTGGGCGGGGCGAGGCGACCGTGCCGGCGCGTGAGAGCGGCGGCGGGCGGCCCGCGGCGCGTCATCGGGGCGCGCCTGCCACCTCCCCACCAGAGGCGCGACGAGCGAGGGGCCGCCAGCAGCATGAGCGCGCTGCTTCTCCTCCGTGCGGCGCGAGCCGCTCTCCCCGCCGGGGCCAGGCAGCTCCGCACCGGCTGCCCTCGGCCTGCCTTCGCCAAGGAGCTCTTCTTGGGGACGTTTCGAAAGGTGAGGCCCGGCACGGCTTCCCGGAGAGCCTCGTCGCTCCAGGACCGACTCTGTCTTCGGGATAATTGTCCCCGCGACGGTGGGGCTAATGATGGTGGAGGAGCTGCCGGGGATCCCCGAAATCTCAGGAGGCCCCGCGGTGTCGTGCGGGGGCGGGGATCCAAGCCCTGGCCTGCCTTTGAAATCCAGTTGGTGCCTGGCTTGCTTTCTAAGGCTGTCAGATCTGCTTCTTCTCTTCCTCCAGTTAAGCTTAGGAGGCACCACCTTTCTTTCCTCTCGTGAAAATCGCAGCGGAGGCGTCGGTATCGCTTGTATTTCGTAATAAACTATTTCAGGGTTTAGAAGTTTTGACAGGAAGGCTTGTTTCAAGTTCGTTCAGTTCATGCTTTTAAGTTTTCCTTTTGTATGTTATTTTTTCCTAATACTAGAAAGTATTTCCCCCCCTAATACTACAGACCAACTTTGCCAACCTAATGCCCTCCAGATGTTTTGGACCAACTCCTATCAGCCCCAGCCAGCATGGCCAATTTCAGGAATGCTGGGAGTTGTAGTCCAAACGTCTAGAGGGCACTAGGTTGAGGAAGGCTGTTATAAACAAACTAGTTTGGGCATATTTTTCTTCCTAAGCAAGTCTGTAAGGTGGACACTGACAATGTTCACATGTCTGAAAGCAGAACTCTCTTTCTACGTGGAGTGGAAAGCTGTAGGTTGAGGTTGGGAGTATATAATATGCTCTGTTATTGTGCAAGTCACACTTAAATATTTCTAAGAATGACACACTGAACAGAAAATGTGTTTTCCATCTTTGTGATTTGTAGTTCACAGTCCACACAACCTTCCTCAAGTTGTAAAGAGGTCAGATTTTGCCTGTTATTGGACTACTACAGTACCTTGTCAGGGAACTTGATATTCTTTTCCTGGAGAAGAAATTAGGTTGAATCTTGTGTAAAGAACCCAAGGCAGTTGTTCACTTCTTGCAATTAATGTGCTTGCTGCAGGAACACCAGTATTACGCTGGTGGTTTCTGTAGCAAAACCACATATACATCTTTTTATATTCAAACACTTATGTCAGGAGGTAATGGGGCAATCCAGGTTTCCTGACATATGTATGTCATTAGTGTTTTTGCTGCAGGAAATATCAGTGCACTCACCAAACATCTGCTATGTGAAATGTAGAGCTGCAGACACTCTACATTTGGGAGACAGAAGAAGATGAGAAAAAATGGTTGTCTTGAAACTTTGAGCAGTAAGTATAGTTGGGGTGCAATTCTGTGCATAAAGTCCTACAACTTTATCGCATGGCTGGGGAATGCTGGGAGTTGTAGGACTTTTTCTCTAAACTTGGACAGGAATGCACCCTTAGTGTTAAATAGCCGCCTTTCCTGCATATTCCAGTCTCTCAGATATTCTTTAGAATGGCACTTCCACTGATTTGGAGCAGGGGGTGTGGGGGACAATGACTGAGTAGGGGAGACATGAATAACTTTACTGCTCTTCACCTTCCTTCTGGGATATGGGACCAGTTTGGGGGTGCCATGCAGCAGGGAGAAAGACAGTTGAGGACACAGTGGGAGAGACCACATAAAGAAGTTCCTTATCAAATTCATATCACTTTTGCAGCAAATCTAACTGAAACTAAATAAAATTCCAGAGTTCTGGGATTTTAGGAAAATCCAGGATTTGGAGAGGAACTGGCCATAGTTATTCCTGGGTCTTGGCGTTTCAGTTGAACTAAAAGCGAACAAGCTGCACTGCAAAGCACAGTCTTCCAGAGTAGACTCTATGTCCTATGGGTGGGTCTAACAAGAGCTGAGAGATTTCTTTCTGGATTTAAACATCAAATTCAATGTGCCTTATCTTATTAGTGCTTATCTACTCTTGTGCAACTATGGCTGCCATCCTGAGTGCACTTACAAGGACATAAATTACATTGAAGTCAGTAGATGTTGCTTCTAAGCAAACCTGCCTAGGATTCAGGTGTGTGTGTATGTTTAGAAGTATAACAAACACAGAGCTGTCTCCAGTAAGGTGTTACCTTTTCCCAGTTTAGCTGTTTTACAGCTGGGAAGAGAGTAGCTGTATGTCAGAAAACGTTCATCTTTTCATTTTGTAATCTCAGCATGCTTTCTCCTTTTGAAAAAGAAGGGAACATATTGAGCAGATTATGAAGTGACTACTTAAAAATCAACCCTGTGAGATTACTCAGCTAGGTTACTCAATCTAGTCCCATTGTAGTCATTGCAAATTGAATAGGTAGGTATGTATAGGATTTTAGCCCTAATTTTGCTCTCTAAACTCAGGGAATATTCTCAAACTATTGGTTTTTTTGTAATATAAAGCTATAATTTTGTTTAGATGTATAGTCTCTTTTATCTTGAAGGTTTGGGGCAGACATCACAAACTTAAGATGTCTTGATTTTATAAAATATAAAATCAAGACAGTTGCACTAATGTTGATAGATCCTGTTGTGTTTCTTTATCAACTGATTTATTAAGAACTTCCAAATAATGCTTAGAACTCCTGACTTGTGTTTCACTGGTTAAAAACTATAAACACTGAGGCATTTGTCTTTTTTGTTTCAGAAATTAAAATATCTCCCAATATGTGTTAAGCTCCCCTACCCTATAGACTGGACTGGAATGTCTCAGGACTGATTTAAATGTTTCAGCCGCACATGGAAGCTGCTAAAAAGTACTTCTTGTGGTAAAATTTACAAGCTTTCAAGACTCTTGTTCCATACATTAGCTAGAATGAAGCATTTCCATGCCAGTCCTGCACATTCCCAGCATCTTCTGGCATAGAAATGCTCCATTTGTTCTTGCCAACGAATGGGGTGAGAGGCTTGTAAATATGCCATAAGTGCTCTTTTCTGGTTGTCCACACAGGAGGTCTTATGTCAGTCCTTAGAACTCTACCACAAGATGCTATTGGCCTAGGTCAGGGATGGGCAGCACATGGGCCTCATGCAGCCCCCTGCCCCCCAGGCATTTTTGTGGCTTCCAATTTTTGTGGGTCCTGTTTGCAGCCCTCCCCCCATGCTGGCAGCAAAAAAACCCTGGCAATTTTGCAAGCAAACAAGGTGTGCAGGGAGCAGAATCGCACTCTTGATTGTAAACAAGGCACACACACCTTGTTTTGTTCCAAAATTGCTGTGTTTTTAGCTGCTGCTACTGCAACACTTTTAACAGCAGTTTTGGCAGTAGGGGATGGATCTGGCCCCTGGTGGGTTCCAGGGTTGCGATTCAGCCCCCCAAACCCCAGATGTTGCTCACCCCTGGCCTAGGTGAACTTATTTTGTATTAAGTATATTCTGACAATATATAAACATACAAGATTATTAATATTTTCAAATCATGTAGTAGTTACAATAACCAAACTTTCTTCTCAATGTCAGCCACTACATTTATTTTTAGTAGATTTATATCCCTTTTTTTTTTTTTACTAGAGTCCTCAAAGTGGCTTACAGTATTTATAAATATAATAGATGCAGTTTACTGAAAATCATATATTGGGCCACATGTTATTTTTAAAAAGTGCCATTTTAATCAAAAGGTTTCTATGTGAATTCTCACTTTTGTTCATTTAAAATAACTTGTTGTTTGCTCCATAATGGTGAGTTTTCAACCTTTTAATAGCTAAACTGTAACATTCAGCATCCTTTCGAGAGTTGAGTTCAGTACATTTTTTACTGCTAACCTACCAATAAGTCTTCAATTTACTTCTAATTATTCCTGTGATACTACCCCAAAGCAGTATTTCCAGGAAGTACACTAATGAGGGAACAGTTGTAGTTTGAATGTGTTGGAAAGCCTTGGTTCAGTAAAGTTGGTGGCATCTAGACATGTGAAGGTCCAGGAAAAAACCCAGAAAAAATGGCGGGGGTGGGGGTGGGGACAACTTGGGTTTTTTTCCAGGTCTTTTCCCAAGGCCTTTATTTTTTTTTCTGAAAAATTGAAGAGTTTTGGATTATGAAATGTTTTCCTTTAATAATGATGAATAAAATGTTTAAGACAAGGTGTTCATATATTGCTACCCAGCCATTACTCCCCCAAATGAAGTTTACAAATTACATAATAGGAGGACTCTTATAGGACAACAAAGGATGTAAAATTTCTGAAAATGTTGAAGCCATGGAGGAAAATGGTTTTTTAATCCTGTCTGTAAGATTCCCAGCATAGGTATCAAAAACTATCATGAAGATTTGATCAACTACAGGCCAGTGGCTAACATCCCCTCCCCGGGCAAAGTGCTTGCTTGAATGGTTGCTGGCCAATTCTAAGTATTCTTGGATGAAAGTAATTTTCTAGATCCATTTCAAGTGACTGTGGCAGCTCAGAGTGCCTTTCACCAGCTTCAGCTGGTTCGCCAGCTGTTGCCTCTTCTGGACAGGGACAGATCGGCCATGGTGGTACAGGCATTAGTAACTTCAAGACTGGGTTACTGCAATGCACTCTATGTGGGGTGCCTTAAGGCTGGTCCAGAAGCTGGAGCTACTGCAGAATGCAGCAGCTCAGCTGTTGTCAGGAGCTGCCCCTTTTCAGCCTGCAATTCCTTTGCTGAGGGAACTGCACTGGCTGCCTATTTGCTACTGGGCCAGGTTTAACATATTAGTACTAGTGTACAAAGCCCTAAACAGTGTGGGCCCACAATACCTGAGAGAGCACCTTCTGCCTTACCTAGTCACTGAGGTCATCAGACAGCATGTTCCTGGTGGTTCCACATGGACCGATACGAGTCTACCAGAAAAGGAGGCTTCAGTGTGGTGGCCCCCTTCCTTTTGAATTCCCTGCCTTTGGAGGTCAGGCAGGTGCCGACATTGTGTTGCTTTTGGCACCTCCTGAAAACATTGTTATTTCAGGAAGCCTTCCTCAAGTGACCAGCTGTGGTTTATCAAACTTGGTTTTATCAAAATTCTGTCTCTTTTTAAACAATTTTAAATTATTTTAATGTGGCATTTTTATTCTTTGTCCTGTCTGCTGCTCACTGTTCTGAGGTCTTTGGATGTGGAGCAGTATTTGTTGTTGTTGTTCAGTCGTGTCCGACTCTTCGTGACCCCATGGACCATAGTACGCCAGGCCTTCCTGTCCTGCGCACTCTCCCGGAGTGTGCTCAAGTTCATATTCATTGCATCGGTGATGCTATCTAGCTATCTCATCCTCTGCCGTCCCCTTCTCCTTTTGCCTTCAGTCTTTCCCAGCATCAGGGTCTTTTCCAGAGAGTTTTCTCTTCGCATGAGGTGGCCAAAATATTTGAGCTTCAGCTTCAGCATCTGTCCTTCCAATGAGCACTCAGGGTTGATTTCCTTTAGGACTGACTGATTTGACCTCCTTGCAGTCCAGGGGACTCATAAGAGTCTTCTCCAGCACCACAGTTCGAAAGCATCAATTCTTCGGCGCTCAGCCTGCCCTGCTTGCCTTGTGGGATGATGTTTGCCAGGAAAGAAGTAGAGGGAGTGAACGCTGTTGATTCTCCTGGACTTCTCAGTGGCTTTTGATGTCATTGACCATGGTATCCTTATGGAGAGGCTGTCTGAGTTGGGTGTGGATGGCATTTTGTTTGCCTCATACTTAGGTGGCCATTTTCAGAAGGGGTGCAGGGGGATTTCTGCTTGACTCTGTGGCATTTATGCTTCAGGACCCCACAAGGTTCTGTCTTGACCCCAATGCTATTTAATGTGTACATGAAACCGCTGAATGGCATCATCAGTATACAGATGAAATACAACTTTATTTCTCTGCTTCATCAAACCCAGATCAGGGAGTGGAGGTACTCAATCAGTACCTTCATACAGTCATAGACTGAATGAGGGCCAATAAACTGGAGCTCAATCCAGACAAGACAAGAGACACTGTTACTGAGTGGTTTGTCAGTCACTAGCTTGGATAGCTCCTTTTAAAGCTATCCAAGCTAGTGACCATTCCTACATCCTTTCCCACTGCATCCTTGACAATCAGGAATGGCTTTTTGGAGGGCACTGGAGACAGATGTGGGAACGACAGGGTGGGATAGCTTAGTGATTGAGCAATGTTTCATTTCTGCTACTCCAGATCCAGGCCATATGGTCTTACTGTTTCCAAATCTCCATAATGAGACAACTTGCTTCAATGTCTTAATACTTTAGCGGTAAGGTAATCTCTGCAATCATTTCAGGTCTGCTCCTTCCAGATGGGAGATGTATCCATTTATTTGAATTATCCAACAATTGACAGAAATAAGGGGCGCACGGGGTGTGTGTGTGTGCTTTTTAATATGGGTGAGAATACAAAAGAAGCTGAGTTACTATCCAGGCCCACCTACTCTGTTTAGTGCTTGTTGTTGTCCTGCATGGTTTCAGTAGTGAGCTGATCGTATTACTTTCTTTGAAGAGCTGCTAATCCAAAATGAAATTAGAGAGAGAGAGAATCATAAATAATTAAGATAAGTTACTAATTGCTGTTTGAATAGCAGATGCTGTTAACAAGGTCATCCTAGCTCTTATTAGCAGCTATGAATTGTAGAGTTCCCATTTCTGAGATTGTCCTTCTCATGGGAACAGGTGAATGGAAAATGCCAGCATTTGAGAAACTTGTGTTATTATAAGGGCTAAGACCTTTGTGCCAATATATTTGGAGAGTGGAGAGGACCAGGTCCCCCCCCCCCCATAAGCTGCTCATGCACAACTCCCAAACTGTCTAAACTCCCCAAATTTAAAAGAGACCAGACCAATTTAAAAGGAAATGTGTGGGATGGGAATAATGCACACATACGTTGACAAGTGTCCTTTTTAAAGTGCTCTTATGTCAGATCCCTAAATCACTTTTCTCAGAATCTTCTGTGGGTTCAGCTTCAAAGCAGGAAGAAAATTCAAGTGTGTCTGTGCAATGTTGGGTTGTAGGGCTGTAAGTGACTGTTCTCCTGTTTGAAATATATGCAAAATGCTTCTGCCACGGCTAACTCTTATGTGTCCACCTAAGGAGTAATATTAAATCTAGGATCTGAGCCTTTTCTTTTTATATTAATAAATAAGGTTTTAAAAAGAAAAATGTTAAAATCTGTCATTCTAGGAGGAGGTTTTTCCTTTTCCTGAAATTAGCAATGAAGAATTGGAAGAAATCAACCAGTTCGTTGGGCCAGTAGAAAAATTCTTCAGTGAAGAAGGTATATTCCTCGCCCGCTTTTCATAAGATCATTTTCTATAGTACTAGCTTGTTGCTTATCTATGTATTTTTCCATGTATGATTTAATTAGCAAAAAGAGGAAAGCAGCATGAATCTTAAGACGTTTTGCTGTGATGTTTAAACAGCCGCTGTGCATCTCATCTTAAAATATTTTCCTGTCCACTGTCATATTGTTGATAATTATCTCACATTTGCCTGAGAATGGGGTGAGTTTATACCACAGATTAAATCTTGACATGCTATGGTTGGTTGATAAAATAATTTGAACAAGCTTGTTCAGATTGTGATGTCCAGCAAAAATGATGTCTTCATCTTACTGTTGAGATGTGTGGCTAGCCCCTTACATGCCATCAAAGACAAGTAAATTTAGTGACCTATGGGAAGGTAAGGTCTAGTATGAAAAAAATATTACGCAGAGTGACTTGACTCCCTACTTTGTGTTTGTTTGTTGGCTTCTTACACAGCAGCAATGTTTAAAATGTTCTAATTACTGTAGATCTAACTATATACATACACTTTTGCTAAATTAACTGATCACAGCTGTGCGATCTGTAACCAGTTATATTGTATAACTCTATTCATTTTTGCCTTTCAGTGGATTCTAAGAAAATTGACCAAGACGCTAAAATTCCCCAAGAAACTCTTAATGGACTGAAGAACCTAGGGCTCTTTGGCATACAGATTCCAGAGGAATATGGTGAGTGAAAGTGTACAGAAAAGAGGGCTTTACTGTTCGTTCTTCTAATATGAGATGCCTGGAATTGTATCTCTTCTCTTCCCCGTGCCCTTGCCCACTTTAAAGTTGATTTAAGTCCTTCAAAGAACATTCTTGCTGAAATCTAGGTTTATAACCTTCCTTTCTTGCCTTCTATTAGTGATTCCCAACCCCAAGCAAATCCCCCTGAATTTCTACTACCTAAAACCAATAGATTCTAATAATTTCAGGGAAATTAATTATGAGCGAGTGTGCTTACGTTCACAAGGTGTTTTCGTTTGTTGTTATAGGAGACATGTTAAAGCAACGAAATATTGTTTGATAGATTTGAGCAAATTTTTGCAGGTGGCCTAGGTCTTTCAAATACAATGTATGCGCGATTAGGAGAAATCACTTCTCAGGATGGAGCTATTGCAGTAACTTTGGCTGCTCACCAAGCAATAGGGCTAAAGGTAATTTTCCCATTATTTATGTACTTGTTATCTGCAGCTTTAATATTTCAAAGTAAGTCATGCATTTTCTCAGGCACATACAGGTGTGCCTTCCTGCTGTGATAAGAGAGAAATATGAAAAGGTAGTATGGGATTGATGGATAAAGTACCTGTGAAATAAAATCTTAATGAAAGTTGAATAGTAAAGAACAAGAACCATGCAGAGGAATTCATGTAAATGAGTACTGCAGCTGAAAGTTGCTGGCATTAAACAAAAGCAGTATAAACTTAATTCAGTTGGAATGAACGTAAGATGATAGCGCTGAGAAACTGAAGTTTAATGTGCCTTAACCTTTCTAGCTTGTTGAGAAATTCATGTTAAGTCTTTACTAGAATGAATTTGGTTGCCTTTAGTAAGGTGGCTAAATGGTGATCTAAAGAAATGTGTGCCAATCACATTTTATACTTTTCTGAAACAACTTGGAACATCCAAATTGTGCAGTTATATGCTAGGCTAGGAAGATCTGAACGTATATGGAGCAATAGTATCAAAAATACCACTTCCTGGTATCAGAGCTAAAGGATTGGCTGACTTCCTCTGTCCCTGAATACTTGACCACTGTAAATTATAATCCTGCATGTCAGGTTCAAAGCATACTGTGTACTCATTAGAAACCTAAACAGTAACTCTTGAGAGAGGTTTTGTTTCACTACTTCAGGTCTGTGTATTAATAAATGATCTGTTTTCCTTTCCTTTTTTTGGGCAGGGAATCCTTATAGCAGGCACTGAAGAACAAAAGAAAAAGTATTTACCTAAGCTGGCTTCTGGGGAGCATGTTGCAGCATTTTGCCTCACTGAACCAGGAAGGTAGCGTGTTTGCCATTTAAAGTTGAAAATACTTCCAAGAGCTGGTGTGGTGAAGTCACTGAGAGACTGAATTAGAAATCCAAAAATCCCTGGTTAGAATCTCCTCTTCCTGTCGTGAACTTATTAGGTAGCCGTAGGCAACCCATTCTGGATTATGACTTGTTTCCAGGCTGCAAGAATACACTTGCCATAGTGAGGGCGGAGCTGCCCTTTGACGAACGTGGCTTCCGCCCATCAGTGTTGGGAAGGGTTAGACACTGCTGTCCGAAGGTGTCCTCTGCACCTTCAGGTAGCAACAACCACCACTGTACGCTTCTGCCAGCCTTTCCCTCAGGAAACACCAGGTGGTTTGGCACATTGGACACCTTAGCTCAAAGATGCTCATACACATTTAGGCACTGCACATTTCCCCTGCATTCATCCCTTAGGAATGAGCTAGTGTTGGGTGCTGCTGCCCGAAGGCACTCCATGCACATATGGGAAATAGCATCCAACAGTGCGCATGCGCGCACACACCCCTTACAAACATGTCCGGCCTTTCCCCTCACCTAAGTCTCCTTCACAGGAGACTGGCAACCACAATTTTTGACTTGGCCAGCAAAGCCAGGCAAAGATTGTAGAACCTGCTTACCTTAAAAGATTGGTGTAAGGATTACAACAAGAAAATGTGTGAAGTTGTGAATTCTTTAAAGTGATATATAAAAGCTAAGTATTACTTCAAGCAAAATCTGTTTTCACTTTGTATTATGTACCATATTACTTAACTTCTGTTTGTGATGGTCAAAATGAAATGATACTTGAGTGATATTCAGCTCATCCTATGCCACTGCTGTTGTTCACGAAAGCTACTTAGGAGACCATGTTTAGGTGGTTGTTTTGGAACATTCAGAGTGATAGGAATATTTAACTCCTTGAGATTTAAACTTTTCAGGTGTAAGGAACTACTGGGTCTGTGGCTTGTTCAGTTGCCAAGTTCCCATTTCCTCAAGTTTATTTATATTTCAGTGGAAGTGATGCTGCATCCATCCAGACCAGAGCCATTTTGAGTGAAGACGGAAAAAGTTTCATATTAAATGGTTCAAAGGTACTTATACACAGAAAAGATTATGTTTATTTTTCTGCATATCAGTTTGACAAAGGATTTTCATTGTTTTCTTGCCTTGCGTCTACAGGAAAAGATAGCAGAATAGGATCCATAGGCAATGAAAACTGCCCCAGTTCCAAAAAATTGATTGCATTGAACCCTAAGCTAAGTTTAGCAATATTTCTGGAAGTGCTTTTTCTTTACTGAAATTTCCAGTTCTTTAGTGGAGGATCAGCTCTCCCAGTGTGGAAACCATTTTTTCAGCTCTGCGTTAAATCTTGACTGAAAACAGGTCCATAGCCAAAGGATACTTACTAAAGCAGAGTAATGTTTGGCAGGAAAATGTAGCAAGGAAAGGAATCTTCCAGTCAGTTCATATATTTTATGAAGTAAGTATCATTTCCTTCCAAGCAGAACAAAAAGTACTTCTTTTTCCATTGCAGATATGGATATCAAATGGTGGTATTGCAGATATCTTTACTGTGTTTGCAAAGACTGAGATTGCTGACAAAGATGGTACAGTGAAAGAGAAAATTACAGCTTTCATTGTAGAAAGAGCTTTTGGTGGAATCACTAATGGAAAGCCAGAGGATAAGCTGGGAATTCGAGGATCTAATAGTAAGAATTACATAAACAGTGCTTTGGGAAGATTTCAGAAGTAACAGTCTTCCTGGACCGAAGAGGAAATCCAGGTTCTTGAGTCAGCTGCATTTTCTAAAATGTCTGGGGTAGTTGCCAGAATTTTTTTTATAGCATCATTAATAACTCTTTGTGGTCATAAATCTCAAAAGTTGTTCAGTTGTTGATGTCTTTGTTGCCATCCTGACAGTCCCAAGTCCAAGATAGTCCAGTTAAAACTTGCCTAAGGCATCAGTGAGCCCAGTTGCTAAGGAATGGTGAAAATTTTGCTCCTGCCTCAGCAGTCTTCCTGATTTGCAATCCTGTAAACTTCAGCCATAGAAGTTGTGGTACCATTGGTCCTTCCTATGCTCAGTTTACTTTCCTGTCCTTCCATGAACTTTGGCTTGTTGAAGCCTTGAAGGTGTACTGCATCAGAATCCCACTGTAATGGAATTGACTCATGGAATTGGCATTTCTATACATGCTGTACAGGTTGAAGAGGCAATACAGAGGTGCAGGCATGGGAACTCTTTAGCAGCTATTCCACACAAAGAACAGTCAGGATCTCAGATTTCATGCCAGCTCTTAGCTTGATCACATTTTGTACATTACACTAAATTGATGTATTCTTACATAGAAACCTAAAGGGGTTATACGTACACCTTTGCACGAGACATCATGTCTATTAATATTTATTCCCCAAATAGAATATGATTTCTAGCTTCTCAGAGTTAAAATCTTAGACAAAGTAGATCCACTTAACATGGAAACTAGGGATTCAGATCAGTAGACAGAATTGCACAAACCTCTCTTTTCTCCCCACTCCACTTTTTTTTACTTCAGGCCTTAGAACCTAACGTGTGTTAAGTCAGTGCCTCCTAAAAGACTGCAAAATTAGTTTTAAGTCTCTCTATTTTACAGCTTGTGAATTGCACTTTGAAAATACAAAAGTTCCTATAGAGAATGTTATTGGAGAAGTTGGAGGGGGTTTTAAGGTAAGATACAGACACTTGACAGCTCACAGCTTACATTTAAGCTATGAGATATAGAAGATTATTTTCTTTGTGGGGAAAGGGAGAAAATGGAACTAGCTGGAGTGATAAAATTTTAAGGGGTAATCGTATAAAAGCAAGCAATTTGGAGGGGAAAGTTTTGTAAAGTGGCATGTTTGCCATAAATATGAGCTCATTAAAAACCTATGATAGACTAACAACATTCAAAGAATGAATAAGGGGTGCAATCCTGTGCGTGTTTAGGCAGAAAAAAGTCTTACAACTCTCAGCGTCCCCATCCAGCCAGGCTGGGTGGGGAATGCTGGGAGTTGTAGGACTTTTTTCTGTCTAGACATGCATAGGATTGTGCCATTTTACTTATGGATCAGATTCAAACAGTAAAGCTGTGCAGAGATCAACGGCCTATTCCTTGCAACCTGCCAGAGTTCAAGCATTTCTTGAAAGTTACAGGACTAAGCCAGCTGCATTTTTCACCTTTTACATCTCTCTGTACCAGTGGATGTTTGTTCAAACCATTCTAACCCACTCGTGCGTTCGTTCAGAGTGGCATGAACTAGGTGTATCAATAAAATTAAGTTCTGAATCCTGAAATTCTAATCTATAAAGATTGTCAAGTAATTACTTCCGGTAACTGAGATATTTTATATTGTTTTACTGTGTGCTTTTTGGTTTTAATTTTTGTGAACTGCCCAGAGAGCTTTGGCTATTGGGTGGTATAGAAATGAAATAAATAAATTCCTACAGCTTCTAAGGGTATGTATGCACACAAGGCCATAACCTATAACTGCAATTGAGTTTATACCTGTGACAATTAACATGCTGGTTTACAAAACTGATACTGTTCTGCATTCGATAATAGAATGTCTGAGATGTCAAGATGTTTTTTAGAAGGCAAAACAATCAAAATGCTTTCAGTAAATTGCATCATTTGGGGTATGTAAGGAGGATCCAGACATGGACTGCGGTATTCATTTTATAGCATCTGTATAATTCTTTCTCATATTGCAATCTGTTGAGTTTAAAAGTTTTGTAAGAACCATCTTAATCAGCCAAGTTGCTCAACTACAGCCTTCCCCAGCCTTGTGCCCTTCAGATGTGTTGGACTACAACTTCCACTGGCTGGGGATGATGGGAGTTATAGTCTAACATATATCGAGGGCACCAGGTTGGAGACAGCTGGTCTACTACATTTACCAGTTTTAGATGCTTACAAGGAGACTGGTAGTTGGGTAGAACAATATTTGTGTGTGTTTGGTTCCACCTTGCATGGCTTTGTCCCTCCTTTTTGTTCTCCATGTATATCCTGATACATCCCTTCCTGTGATCTTCACTCATCCAGCTCCACCTCCTTCAGCCAACCAATGATCTCCTGCTCCCTGAATCAACTCTACCCATTTTCCTTGCTGCCCCTTACACTGGGAACGTTTTCCCCACCACCATGCCAGTATGGTTTTGTGCAGCCATCTCCCTTATTTCCTTTAAGGCTTTCCTTAAAACTCACCTTTTCTGGGAGATGTAAAGCAACATGTACATACATGGCACTATATAAATAATAATGATCTTGCCATCTAAGGCTTAGACATGCCCCAAAGTTATTGCAAGGGTTCCACAATGTAGTGGAGGAGTCTTTGGGGAGAACGATACAAGGTTGCTTTTAAGTCATTATAAGGCAACATGATGTACAGTGGATAATGGAAACAGACATAATTGAAAGGTGGATCTTGAGGAAAAGCAATCTTTGTTCGTTGGTAGGGAGAGGGGGAATCAATTTAACTGTAGTTTCCTGAACAAAGGCTGCTTATCATCCATCATTGCAGGTTGCTATGAATATCCTAAACAGTGGAAGATTTAGCATGGGCAGTGCATCTGCTGGAATGCTTAAGAAATTGATTGGTAAGGCAGCTTTCTGTGTTGCAGGGTGGGAGATGAAATTTCTGTATTGGTTCTATTTCTACAGAAGAGACTTACCTTTTGTTTAAAGGTTACTGCCATGTCAGTTACAACATCTATTCTGTAACGTTGACTTGAGCTACAATGAGAGTTGGTTTATCCATAGGTTTTTTTCTTGTAGGCATTATTGGTCTCTTATCTAAGGTGTATTCAGCAGGGAAGCTGGTGTTGAGTACTGTTTAGAATGGTTGATCCAGGTTGAAATCCCCAGTCAGCCATGAAGGTTGTTAGCTGACTCCCATTTCACAGGATTGTTGAGGATAAAATGGTGGTGGGGAGAGAGACCAAGCGTGCTGATCTGAGGAAAGGGTGGGTAAAAAGCTAATGAATAAAGTATATTGTATCTACTTGTTAGAGAAAATAGCTTTGGGGGGAAATGCACACAAGCCATGAAAACTGACTTTAATTGAGACAAATAAAAGTGTTTAAAATATGCATCACGGAGTACCATGCCCTGAGGAGTCTAGAAAGTCACAATATTCTCCTGTATCTAGGATATGAAATTTCAGAAATAAGGGAAATACCTTAGAATAAGAATACCAAACCTGACTGGAATAAATGGAGCATGTTAAAATGTTAAAGGCACCCTTGAGTAAATTGCTGTACATCATAGTCCTAGGGAGCTAAAGTTTTTACACTGTTAAGTCAACATGACCTAGAAAATAGTACAAGTCAGGGATAGCAAGGGGGCATCATCCATTCTCAAATGTTCACCTATGAGAAATGGGTGTTGAGTGTACTCACACTCTGGCTAGGACCTGTGCTGCATACAATGGGTGTTCCCAGTAGTAAACACTGTAAAATGTGACACTGAGACAAATGTTTGTAAACATGTAGTGAGCACATACCAGGGAGACCCAACTGGCTGCTGCTTTCTGCTGTGATGGTGCAAGAATCTCACAGGTAGATGCAACGGCTGTTATCTGGTTCTGATGTAGTCAGAGTTGTGTCTTCACAAGAGCCTGAGTTTCAGTTCATTAAAATAATGATAAAGGAAGGGCCTTGATGTATACCGAAGTTAAATATTTAAGGAACTATCATTTTCAAAATTTGTCGTAATGCATACAGCCTAATTAACTGTCTCTTCCTCTATCCTTTTTTTTTAAAGAAATGGCAGCAGAGTATGCTTGTACAAGAAAACAGTTTAATAAGAAGCTGAGTGAATTTGGATTAATTCAGGTAACTGAGAAACTGTATGGCATTGACCTGTCATTTTGAGGAATTCAGGGTAAAAGTTTAATTTTAAAAAATATGAAAGCCTTCCACAATACAGCACTATGTCTGCAGTAACAATTTAAAATAAAAAGCCTACGTATATGGATACAGTTGTATATAAATGACTGATTATACCGTACGCTTAGGAAGAATAAGATGTACCAATAAGATGTGAAACATCTTACATTTGTGTCAATAAATTATCTTACTGAATCAGATTGTTGCAGAATACTTTAAATATGAGTGGCATCTCTCTGTTGCTCTTTTTTAAGGAAAAGTTTGCCCTTATGGCTCGGAAAGCCTATGTAATGGAAAGCATGGCCTACCTCACTGCAGGAATGATGGACAGGCCAGGGATTCCAGATTGCTCAGTTGAAGCTGCCATGGTTAAAGTAAGCTTTACTGGAGTACTAGTTTGAAGCTACCTGTACTAATGTTCAAAGAAAAAACTGATTGTGGTCCTCAGGCATAGAAAGAGTTTAGCTTATTTTCATATGCATCCTTTCCCCCATCTCTGTTATGTCTGAACTGGTTGACTTTCTTTTAAAAACGACATGACCGCCTATATAGCCTGTCAGTTTCTGAAGATATGTTACTGAAGTGAAAACAGCAAAACCAGTAATCAAGGTGATTTAGAAAATACCTCTTGGATGTGTTCAGTCTATAGATGGGTGGCAGTATCTTTTATGTTGAGGATCATATAAACTAATAGCAAACTCAATTTTCTGAGCGCCACACATCAGGGAGATATCAGCAGGCATAGGGGAGCCTCAAGGTTTGCAAAAGTGCCCAAATATCTTTTAAGGGGGAAAAAACCCTAAAGTGTCCCATGAGGACTGAGCATGTCCAGTGAGCACGGAATGCTGGCTGGCTGACTAATGGATGGGTGGGGAAAAGAATGGAAAATCAGGGAGAAGGGGAAGGCTGGCTGGCTGGCACCCTGAACAGGAGATCTCCAAACTGCAGTGCTGCTGGTCCCCCTTGTTTGGATATACTTTGAAACTGAAATGTGTGGATTTTTATTAATAGCCCTAATTACTTCTAAGGGCTCAAAAGTGGGTGGCGCTAGTGTTTCCACTTTGTTCCAGAAAATTCAGCAGTGGCCACTGATGGCTCTGCTTGCCTCAACCAGGGCTTCATTTCTTGGTTACAAAGTGTGACGCCCTTTGAATGTAATCAGGAAGTTGCTCTTTAATACTACCATTATATTTAGAATATGCTAGTTTTTTTTAATGTAAAGAATAATTAGGATTCTTTCAATGGTTATTGGCAGGTGTTTAGTTCTGAAGGTGCATGGATTTGTGTGAGTGAAGCTTTACAAATTCTTGGAGGCCTTGGCTACATGAAAGATTATCCATATGAACGCTATCTCCGGGATAGCAGGATACTTCTGATTTTTGAGGTAAATACGAACACTTCTTTTAAAAATTGCAGCCAGTCTCAAATTAGTAGTATAAAACTAAGGGCATCTGAGTGGCTCTGGCACCATACCCAAAATAAGGTAGTCCTGTATCTCATCTCCTTTATGATAAGTGGACTGTGGCAATACCTTCAGGTAAATGGGAGTATTTGGAAGGGAGGATACTGCTTATTTACTAATGCTAGAGAACAGTTTAACATGTGTTTAATGGTAAATAAAACCATATACTGAATGCAACAGATAGACACTATAGTCCATTAGATTAAAACTGTTGGTCTCAGTTGGGTGCATTTTGTATATCTGTTGGTATACTTGTCCCATAGCAAAGTGTAAAATCTGTTGGGCTGACATCACAGTACAAATAAATACAGCACTACTATATGAAATTAAGTATTTCCTCTATTTGTTAACAATATGAAATACAGCACAGAAAGCTAATTGCACATGATTGTAGCAGCCAAACCTTTTAGGCAAGATTCTGTAAACAGGACAAGATGTTGTCGGTATCTAAATGGTATGTAAAATTGTGGGAGTGATGTCTAAAACCATAAATTACATTAGTGTTAAGTATGTTAGGCAGAAGTGCATTTTTATCCCAAATTGTCTTTGGTCTTTAAAAAAAAAAAATATAGATATGTGTAATGCTAGGGAAAATAAATTTACTATTTTGTAATTGTAACTTGGTGACAAATGAATGTTGTAGTCATAAAAATAAGGGGGCTGTCATGGCAAGGAGAGCATGAAAGATGGGCACTACTTTACTGGCCATGCATAGGATGCCAATGTAGCAGCTGTGATATAAACCACTCCTTGCTTCATCACAGCCAGAGCACACCATTAGTGTAGATGACACTTTGAAGTGGCATCTGTGCATTTCCCTCTAGTCATCTAGGCTGACCTGGTCACTTTGGAAACATTCTGTCTTGCTTGTCAGAACAAATATCAATAAGCCTTTCAACAGAAATTTCTGTTTAAAAGATGTTTGTGTTACCAGCTCAATTAAATCAGTATAGATACAGAGCAGAATTCAAAGATACAGAAATTTGTGGTATAAACTGATTTGGCACGAATACTGAATCAAATATTTTGCAAGGGTAAAATCTCAAGACAAGATTAAGCCTTTGATCAAAATATCCTATTCAGGCCTTATTCTCCCCACGATTGAGATCATGTAGGGAGCCAATAGGGCCGTGTGCACTGGTCCCACACTGTCCATGTACTGAAGTGAGAGTTTGCCTTTAAAGGGGAAGCCGAATGAACATGCATATGCTCTTCCCATGATTGGGAACCCTGATCACATATGGGGAAGTGAGTCTTATTTAGATGTTAATATATGGACATAACTGGGAAGAAATAGCAATTGAGAAAGTTCTAGGAAAGCACAGTCTGATCAGGAAAAGGCTAGCACCTGGCTAGCCTTTTCCACATTGAACCTCCCTTCTTGGTTATACAAACTCTTCTGTTGGGATAGAGTAAGGACAGTAGCAAGTGCGGATGAACCAAGCAAAACATGGTAGATCTAAAGTTTTTCATGTTTACTAGTAGAACTGAAACCAGAAAGAAGCCATTTAGAAAGCCTGGTTCCAGCTGGAGAGTTTAGCCCTGTTCAGGCTAACACTTGAGGAGAGGGAGGGATCCATCCCTGTTCCTCTCCTTTGTTGCATTTCGTAGCCTTTTACTTCTGGAGAGCAACAGTCTGAAGTGGAGTGCTTCCTCTGCATAGAGGCTCTCCACACAGCCTGGAACACTGGATCCAGAGTGCTCTCTCCCTTAGCACGTTTAGCCTGTGCAGGCTTAGCATGCCCGCATAGGCCCACTGCTAATGGAGTAATGTGGACTTGCAGATTCTCATCTCATTGATAATCAGCATTAATCGGTCATTCTTTGCTATCACCTACTCTAGCTTAGTTTTGAATGCCACAAAGCTTCACATGCTGCAGAGCAGCGTGCTATAAAGAATGGTGTTTATAATTAAAACCAAATGCGTAACATGCATCTGTTTAATTTAGCATCCCCAGTCGATGTATGCAATAATTTTAATGAGCTTGTTGTTTAGCCATCTGTTCATTTTGAAAGCTTTAATTGCTAAGCAGCACCTGCTTAAGTGTAGTGTAGTCTTAGGCCATCAGCATTTTCTCTCTCTTAAAATCGTGCATTTCAAAAATGTGGATCCTTTACTTTCGGAGCTTATACAGATGCCAGATTTTTCTGTAACATTTAAATTGCCTTTTCTACATATAAATTTCAGTTCTTCAAAGAGGAGCTGGTTTCGAAACACTGCACAGCTATTTGGTATGCCAAATAATTGTGTGTGGAGAACGGTCAGTGCATTGCATTTCTTTGGTCCAGTTTGAAAGCTTTACACTGAGTTAATCAATTGTTCAGGTGCTGAAAGAGGTGCCCCCCCTCCCAATTTAATACTTACTGGAGTGGCTAGTATGCAGCCACCACCTGGTATGCTGAGTGCTCTATAAACCTTATTGGAAACACTCTCCCTGTCCAGTCGTGAAGAGGTACCAAGACTACTGCTCTTTGTATATCTGAGACACCAAGACTTGGATGGAGTATGGGAATTCAGATGACCCCTGCCCAGGGGGACTGAAGGGCTGTGAAGGTTATCCCTGCCCTGATGTGTTTGGAAACCCCATGCTCCACCATTATGCATTCCGCATGCATGAGCATGGATTCCAAGTGCATGCCAAACTATGTGCAGAGAGATCCTCCCATACAAGGGGCAGTCCTGGCCCAAACACAACCCCCCCCACATGGAAGAGCTCTACATATGTACATCAGTGTGCACATAGAACCCTTCTTTCACAGGCACAATGGGTATGGGGCTAGCCTGCACTGCTCTGCAACCCCTTCCCACATTCCTTGAACCCACAGAGAGTGGATCATCTGTTGCCCATGCCATCAAGTGAATTAATGGAGGAGCTAAACAGAAAACTGTACTAGCTCATATGGAAATATTTTAATTAAATAAGGTAGAATAATGCTGTAAATTAATCCTATCATATCTGGATGATTATATTAATCTAGTTGATAAGGAATAGAGTTTTTGTGGCTTTAACTGCAAATGCCACATGGCTTAACTATAGAGCTACTCCGAGTTTTATAATGTGAGACAATTTTTTCTTAAGCTCTTGAGGGAAATAACACCTTATACTCTACATGAAAGTGTGTCTATCTGGCACGTCCATGTTTAAGTTGCTAAAATAAATGTTTCTTTTGTTCAGGGAACAAATGAAGTTCTGCGAATGTATATTGCTCTGACAGGTATGCAGTATGCAGGCAAAATCTTAACTGGAAAAATCAAGTACGTGCTTTTTCAAAATAGCAATCATAGATGAATAATTACTGAATACAGATTGAAATTGGTTGGTGGGAACAGCATAGAAGGAATTGTATCAAGATTAACATTTTCTTGGAGGTATTTAACATACATTAGCATAAATTACACATTAGCCTCTTAATCTATTTTACGAATTTTAAAATGTTGTGTAGATCCAGAATGTTCTTTTTATATTGAAACTTTGGTAAGTTTATTTTAGTGTCTTGTGTGTACCCCACAAATTAATTTTTCATTCTGTGGACAACCTAATTTAACTTTATTAAAAGCAATAATGAAGAGGTGTTTAAAGAGCAGCTTTGGTCAATTAATCACTGCTGCTCTGTGACTTTCATTCACTTCAATGGAGAATATGCAGGTCCAATTAAATTCTATAGGGAAGCAGTAATTCTGGAGGTTTTAATGGTTGACTACCATACTTTGATGGTAACATAGTTGGTAGGTGTCATTTGTCAGAATGTATTTCTGGCCATATGACTTCCTTTATGTGTTACAAAAGCGTAAGAAATGAGTATTTTAAGACAAAGGTCCTACAACTTCCAACATTCCCCAGCCCCGTGCTAGTTGTAGGAGGTTTTTTTCTGTCTAAACATGCATAGGGTTGTGCCCTTAAGCCCTCTAGCTCAGTGGATTGAGGGTTGCAGCCAGGCATGTTTATCTTTTGAAGAGTGGGAAGCATTAGATGGATAAAATCTTGAGTAAACGCAAAATCAGGTAATATTAGTACAGTTTTAGAAAAAAAAGTGATGCTGGAATTTGGCTGCCATTTCCAGAAGAAAGTGCTGTTTAGGGCTGCAGAATGAAATAATATTGCAGAACTGGCCTAATATTAAAGCAGCTTATATATCTCTTTAACTCCACAGGGAAATCCAGAAGGGAAATGTGGGTATGGCATTGAACCTGTTTGTGAAGAAACTCCGTGACAGCATGGGCCGAAAAGTAGATTTAGGATTAGTTGGAAAAGATGGAGTGGTGCATCCTAGTCTAGAAGTAAGTACTCCATATAGGTGCTGTAGGCATGCATGGAAAAGTTCTTAGGTTTCTTAGTGCCAGTTTACAGTGACAAATCCTCCATGTAGGAACAGAAGATGCTGCCTCCTGTAAAGTCAAACTATTTGGCTCAAAGTTCAGTATAGTCTACACCAGCCTTCCCCAACCTGGTACCCTTGAGATATGTCGAACTGTAATTCCCATCAACCCCAGCCAGCATAACCAGGCTGGTCTACGCTGGCTAGAAACAGTTCTCCATAGTAACAAACATAGCCAAAGCTCACTGGGTGGTTTGCAAAAAATCAAACCCTAAAATACAGCATGATAAATAAAACATAATCTCAAATCTTTAGAAGTTTAAAATACAATTAAACCAAAGTAAAAACCAGCAGCAGGGTAAATATCTAAATGCACAACAACAAATTTTAAAATAAAACTGGAGGACTAAAAGGCCTGGTAACATAAAAAGATCTTTACCTGGCGTTGAGACAACCACAGTGTGGGCTCCAGGCGAGCCTTTCGGGGAGGACCTTCCACAATACCTTGAAAAGGCCCTCTCCTTAGTAGCCATGTGCCTCACTTCATTTTGTGGGGGCACCCAGAGGAGGGCCTCTAAAGGGTATCTTCAGTCTGGGCAAGTATATATGGAAGCAGACCATCATTCAGATAACCTGAATTCAGGTAAAAGCATCATTCAGCTTTTAAAGCTGTTTACGGCTTTAAAAGTTAGTACCAGCACTTTAAATTGGATCCAAAAACAGACTGAAAGTTCTGCGTGAAAAGCATGTGCTCTGCCCTTGTGCTATGTACAGCCTTTCCTGCACTAATCCAAGGTGTTTAGCTTGTTGTTGGCTGTTTTCGCACCCCCCCCACACACACACTATATTTAAAAGCCTGCAGGCAGAAAATCATCACAAAGCACAGTGAAGATTATTTTTTGTGCAATCACCCTGGCTTAGTTCAGTTACTGTTGCACTGGTTCATCAATCCTACACCAAATAAATTGTATCCTATAAATTCTGATTCGAAGCAGCCATCTACACTCTGGTCTAGCATATAATGTAATCAGGCATAATGGTCACTCCATGGACTCATGGTTCAGCAACTGGAAGCCCCAGGCTGAAATTCAGTTCCTTCAGGAGTACCAGCTGGCTCCCCAGTCGCAAAAGATTATTAAGACTGTGTACACCTTAAATACTTGGTGTACATGTGTAGAATTGAGAATGTCAACTTGGAAAGCCCTAGATCTTTTTTTTTTCCTTTGCAGGAAAGTGCCAAGAAACTTGAACAAAACGTGTACTATTTTGGAGTTACAGTAGAAGGCTTGCTGAGGCGGTTTGGCAAGGTAATCAGGGCTTTCTCATTTTCCTCTTCCTTTCCACCCTTCTCATTGCTCTTTAAAGTGAATGTTTAAAACCAGTTCTAAGCCCAATAATGGTCCTCACGAAAGAGCTACTATGGAAGATTTTATACTTAAAGATTATGTACTAAGACACAGATCAAATCAAGCTGTGAATATTTTTTCTGTTGTCTGGCTACTGCACAGATTCTAATGCAGCCTAAATAAAAGGATACAAATTCTTTGTTTACCACTTATGTGAAGACAGCAACAGAGGATTGCTTCTTAATCCTTTGATGATGGCTAGTAAATTGCTAAACTGTTTGGGTGTGTTTTTTTTGTTTGGTACTAGACTATTGTGGATGAGCAGATGGTTCTTAAAAGAGTGGCGGACATTCTCATTAATCTGTATGCAATGACAGCAGTTATTTCCAGAGCTAGCCGATCTATCAGTATTGGTTTGCGCAATCATGATCATGAGGTGAGTTTACCCTTGTTTTCGGCAACTCTTCCTGATATGGTAATGTACATTAATGCCTGTGTATTAAACCGCCATAAAGGAAGAATTCAGAATTGCTTTTGAGGGTATCCTGATAATTTTTGACTGCCATCAGCTGAGAGCAAGGGATATTTGGGTTCCTAATTGTAGTGTCTGTGTGGTTGAAAAAAAAATGTTTTGTGGCAAAAGGATCCTTAAAGAACGAGAATCTTCCTTTGTTTCTCTACAGCATAGATAGCTAGCTAGATAGACAGACAGACAGACAGAAAGAATAGGTTAGATGTATACATGATTAGTCAATTGCTATTAGCTATATCAATTACTATTAGCTAAATGGAACTTCTATATCCAAAGGTGGTGTGGCTATCAGAGAGTGGGGATAAACAGAAGGTGGCTACTATCCAGCATGCCCTGTTTATGACCCTCTTAGGTACGCTGGGTGATGGGACATGGAATACTAGCATAGGCGGACTAGTAGGTTGCACCACCAAGCCAATTCTTCCAGTAGTATCTAGAGCAGGTATGCATACCAACAGGCCCCCCAAGGGTACCCTGGCCACCCTCACTGAATTCCCCCCTGCAGATTTCCCTGCTGCCTGTACTCTCTACTGCCTTCCCTAGTGATCCTGATACAGATTAGGATCACTGGTGTGTGTGCGCGTGCGCGCGCGCGGTCTCCATCCTTGGAGCTGGAAAGCTTACCGTTGTCCCCCTCCCTCGAACAACTGAGTAAACACTGAACCATGCATACCACAAGACATTACACAACATCCAAAATAAAGTATTTTAAACTTAAGTAATTTTATACTATAAAACCAAATACTGAGCATGTAGTTAAATGTGTAAATTAAGGAGGTTCCTCAGAAAGTGTGATCCTGATGAAATTCTAATTGTTCTTGGGAACAGTGGTAGAAAAATTCCTTCTGACTCATGTCAAACTTCAGCCATCGTGTCATTCACCTGTGGAGCAACCGTCACTGTGAATAAAGGGGGTGGGGGGAGATGGTTAAATTCTAGTTACTGAGCAAGAAACATGGTACATCTAAAACAGAAGCTGAGTGAGTTGATTTTACATACTTTCTCATAGTTGGGTTTCCTTGCATTTATCATGAACTGGTAATATTACAGAGTTAAATTCTAGTTGTGTATTTCAAGACAGGACTATTTCAAACTGCTAATGAACTTAATTGATTTTCTAGGTGCTGCTTGCAAATATTTTCTGTACAGAAGCTGGTTTCCAGAATAATTATGCAATGTCAGAGTTAGAAAAATGTAAGTGTTACAATCAAGTGCCGAATCCTAACATTTTAGTATTGCCTACTTTGGTGCTTAATAAATACTAAATACTTTGCTAAAACAAAGAGGCATAGAAAATCTGATCTGTACTCTTTAATGAGCTTCTGTCATGCATTAAAAACGTGGTTGTTCAGGCAGGCATTTGGGGTGGGTTAGGGTATTTTAGAAAATGTTTTTACTGTAGAATTTTATTGTTTTAAACTGTTTTATTGTATGCTGTACATCGCCCAGAGTGGCTGGGTGACCAGCCAGATGGGCGATTAATAAATTTAATAATAATAATAATACGTACTATTGCCACTATTTCCATTCAAAGGCAGTATCTTCAAGTGTACACTTAGAATCTAGATGCCAAAGCAGGCCTTTGATATTTCCCATGCTATGCTCTTTCCCATAATTAGTACTAATGTGGCAGATGCTGTTACCAACTCAACAGCTTGTGTTTACATTCTTGGATTTTAAAAATCCTGTTTCTCTCATTTAGATGCGGCCCTAAAAGAATTGTTATTTCTGTTTCCATTATCTCTAGATGCTCCTGAAAACATGGATGACAGTATTAAAAAAGTGGCAAAGCAGGTACTGGAGAAAAGAACCTATATTTGTTCACATCCACTTGACAGAACATTCTGAGTGTTGGAAAATGGTGATTAAACTGAAATTTGAAGTGTTTCTACTTTAACACACTGATGGAGCCAGATACCTGACCGTGCAAATGAATGTATGAAAACTAAATCCTGGATTTTTTTCTTAGCTATAAGGCAAAATGTATGACAGACAACTTGCTAATCAAATGTTGTACTGCAATTTGTATAGAATAAAAAACTGTGTTCAATTACATATGCCTGAACCCAAGTGAAAAGCCCACGTCAAAATCCAGATGCTGGGGTGGGAGAGAGTGCGCACAGTCTACTGTGTCCAGGTCTAGGCACCATATTTTAAGGAGGACACCATGTCCTATGAGGAATAGTTGAAACAGCTGGGTATATTTAGCCTGGAGAAGATAAGATTAAGGGGACATGACAGCTGTCTTCAAATACCTGAAGGGCCGACACACAGACTTGGTATCTGTTGCTCCCAAAGGCAAGATTAAAACTAGCAGGAAGAAATTTAAAGGAAGGAGATTCCAGCTACACATGAAGAGAAACTTCCTAATCATAAGAGCTGTTCGACAATGGAACAAACTGCTTCAGGAGGTGATGGGCTCTGGAGGTATTTAAGGAGAGGGCAGAAAGCCACCTATCAGGTAGTTGCAAGACTCCTGTACTGAGCAAGGAGTTGGACTACATGGTGTCCAAGAACCTTTCCAACTCAAATTCCATGTCTGCTTCCCATTCATAATTCAGTTCAGAAAGTCAGTAATTGTATTCCAAAACCTCTTATCCATCTAGATACATCGGAATGAAGATATCAAAATACCTGGAATTTGAAAACAGTCCTTATGCTGCTAAGGGGCCCCTTAATTCCCTGCTGATACTAGCTGTTGAATAGGTAAAGGATATCTGCACCCTACCTCCACTAGTGGGAAATATGCAGATTAGCAAGTAAAGAGACTGCATTACAAAGTGTTTCTTTAAAAACTGGTAGTGCCTGCTTACTCAGCAAAACACAGAAATAATTGTTAAGGCATTTGAAAGCACAAAATAAAGCTTGAAATGCCACATTATCAGCAATATTTCCAATCAAGGTTACTTTGAAAGGTTCCTAGTAAATACTCCTAGATGTAAGGTTATCTAATGTTTTCTATCAAACTACTTGGTCAGTGCCTCTGTTTATTAGATAGATCAATATGGTGCCTAAAGTTAATGCTATTCCTAGATCTTTTCATTATTCACTTTATAGTCACTTCCCTCTGGCCTTACCTACTCCCTTACCTGAACACTTCTTATCAAGGCCCAGGAGAGAGTTCACTGCATTTTGTGCCTACACGGTCACCAAGAAACTACACCACAACTGTCATGTCTCCGTTCCCCACATTACCTGGATCCCGTGTATCATCTGCTGTTGGGATTTTATCTTTTGAGGGCAATCTCTGTGGGGGCCACCTCTTGTACTGATAGGAATGTTTACGACAAATCAATCTGGAAAACAGAGTAGCCTGATAAACTGGGGGTGGGGAGAAATCTGAAATTTAAGCCTAGTGGTGATTAAGACACTGAATATTCATGTTCATGAGTAGAGTTCTTATTTAAACCTTCATGGTGCAAAAAGCATGTATGAAGTGCATAGCTTGAGTAGTAATGACCTGAGCCTGCCCAGAGAGAGAGATTCAGAGCGTTGTGTTTAACAAATCAAAGTTCACTTTCCTACTCTTCCACTCAGGGGCAAAATTTGGGTGGAAGCCAACGTTGTATGAACAGAAATCTACGTGTGCTAATGAGACTTCCTCATTCTCTCTTCCCTCAGAGGGTCCCCCATAACCCTGGAGCAGAGTTTAAGGGCACATAAGGGGCTGCAGGAGGAGGGGAAATCACCACCCTCCCAATTCTGCTGACAGAAAAACCCAATTAGATTCTATCTGTTGTACTGTTCTGCTCTTGTAATGTCCCTATGCCTAATTCCTGCCAGGATTTAATTCAGAGGGAACATTAGCAAGTCTAAACAGATATCACTGTACATGTTTGTAAACCTTTATAAAATCCTTTTGCCATACCAGTTTGTTGCATAGCAGCTGGGCGACTTACCTGAAGTCTGCTCCTTTCAGAGTTTTAAATGCATTGTATCCCCTATCATAGCATGGAATTATATTGCCATTCCACTTCAAGCTGTGGTGGGTTTCAGAACCAGGAACAAATCCTTTACAGATGCTGTTCTCTGCCTTGTTGTCTAAAATGTCCAGAACTGGAGTAGGCTAAAAGTACAGAAGCAGCAGATTTCACAACACTGCTTCCTCATTTAAATTTACAGCTTCACCCATGAGTTTCCACCTTAAGAACCAGAAATGCACCTCAGACTAAGGCTTTGTTTTAAATACATTAAAACACAGGTGTGCAACTTTTGGAGGTCTGGGGGACACACCTCTCCCTCCCCCCACCCATGGCACCAGGGAATTTTTTTTTTTTAAGTTAAAATCGTGTCCTGAGAGCCTAAGGAGAACAAAAAGGGTCAAAATTAGCTTGTTTGCAAGATAATTTTAACCCTTTTGGCACTCCAAAGCCATTCCAGATGCCTTGAAAAAATACAATTTAGGGAGGCAACGGGGGCATCCAGCCTGTGTACTGCCTACCCCTATGCTAGAAGAACAGGGTGACAGACTAGTGAACTTATCTGAAACAATACTGAAACGGATGGATTCAGTATTGATGCTTCTTTGGAGGAGTATTTTTCCAAAGAAGAGTGGTACATGTTGGTGCTGTGTGGTTAGCAAGTATGTAACTAGGCTAGAAAGCTGAATCCCGCCACTGCTACTGACTGAAGTATATTTGACTGAATCAAAACATTTTGCAAGGTATAAATAATTTTAAAATGAGTTCTTGGCACATGTGCTGAGGACAGCTGCTCACTTAAGGGTTGCTGTGTTTTTGATTTCCAAGTAGGTGTTACCTGCATCTTTAGGGACAGCTTGACTGGTTTATCCTTCAGGAGTCCCTGGAGGCGTGCTAGCTGGCAACTGGCTTTTGGTCCACTGGAAATGAGCTCTGTTGCTGGGCAGCACCTATGAACTTTCAGGGCAGTGTTGCAACAGATAACTTTTTGAGGATCTTCCATTGAAAAACATATCCATTGAAAATTATGCATAGAATAGAGTAATGAAAGGACCTTCAATTAGATTCTTAAATATCCAGAAACTTTCTTTCACATAAAAACAGTTATTATTAGCTGTTTTCTAAATTTTCTTGCCTAAGTAGTTCTGAAATGGTATTTATGTAAAACAAAAGTGTTGAGTCTGTCTTGTTGCCACAGTTGTTTGAGAGCACATGACTAGATCCAGGACAACATGAATGCAGGGCAAGACTACTGTAACGCATTAATATTTAGTGGGTTTCAGCTCACTTCAGTGCTGCTATTCTATCCCTATATTTTGTCCTCTAAGTTTTAGAGGACAAAATATAAAAACCTAAAAGCTTCCTTCCAAAACCAAAACATTAGCTTTGGTAAATACACTTCAGAAAGCCCAACAAGGGAAGGTCTGTTTTACATATAAGGCTGCAGCCCTCTTCACTGCAACGCTACAGGGCTGTTGTGGAACCACATCTGTCCCTCAATCTGGATGTGCAGCCTTTGCATCAGAAAGTGCAGCTGTTACAATTTCACTGAAAGGAAGATGTCTACCCGCCCTGAGCCCCCAGAAGAAAAGCTACTTCTTAAGTCATCCAGTGTCCCATCCATTCTAAGCAACAACAGCACAG
Source organism: Heloderma suspectum (assembly GCF_057233095.1). Taxonomy (NCBI): domain Eukaryota; kingdom Metazoa; phylum Chordata; class Lepidosauria; order Squamata; family Helodermatidae; genus Heloderma; species Heloderma suspectum. Next base: position 293,266,176 of record NC_139459.1, on the reverse strand, counting down.
TTCATGCGTTACAGCAGTGCTGTGAGAGCTGCTTTTCTACAGGCTAGTCTCACAACACTACTAGGACATTTAAAGGTCAGCAGTCTATACAGGTCCTTTTCACAAATGGTTGCCTTCACTGCAACAGTGCTATCAGATGAATCCATGGAAAAGCAGCTCTTGCACTACGGCTGTAATGTACAAAGGGCACTTTGCTTTCACAACAAACAATGTTGCTGGGATATTCCTTAACAACTGGGAGGTGTACATGAATAAGTTGGTTCACAACCTGATCTCAGAATGTGAGTGCATGTAAATTCAATACTTTAGTGGTGCTGGATGAGCTGCTGGTTATTCAAAAGAACTCTCCATGTTAAAGCAAGTAACACCATGCCAACTAGCTCTGACCAATAAATATTTTCCTTATTCTTATACCTGATTTGCACTTGCAGAAATGCACCACTTCTTAATTATGTAGAACTAGCTTGGGAAAAAGTATGGATGGTGGTACGTACCTTCTCTATAAGTGTCAGGCATTACGAAGACACATGGTGGTTTTTTGTAAAGCTCAAAATCAACATTCCGCTTGTCCCCCCGCCATCTGTCCCGGTCCAGCACTGGCTTCATACTGCTAGCATTTAGGAAGTTCTCCTGCCATTTCTAAATGAACACTCATTATCTTAGAAAGTATAAATGGTGTCTTGAAAGCTTGCAGGGCACTCTAAATTTAAACTGCGCAGCAATATGATAATTCGGCAAATATGTCATAGTGAAGTACAAGGTGTCTTCCAATAAGCACATTCCTTATGATGAATAAAAAGGAAAACGCACACACGGATACTAGTTTTTGCCAGCTGAGATAAAACCTCAGAACTAAGCCCATGATCCAAAGTACCACCCAGCTAGTTCCAAGGGCCCACTTCGGGCTTGAGTTTCTCAGATATTAGCTTCGCCATGCCTTACAGCAAAGGTCTTTTGAAATCTGAGGGTACTTTCCAAAGCTGTTGGCGATATAGCATGGGGGGCCACAGGACAATGCAAACTTCTTCTAAAAATCAAACTGGGTAGGCCTAAGCTTTGCAGCATACCTAAAACTGCCCTTTGGATCCCAGCCCAATTAAATGAAAATGACAAGTAAATACATGCTTTAAAAAACTGATCTTTGGGGACAGTGTTTGCACCTCAGCCATTCCAGTAGGTTGTACAAAGGAGATGAGAGTTGAACTGGGACCATTTCACAGGCTCTGCTAAAAGACCACTTCCATGAAGGTTCGTCATTTCTCAATTTCATTTTTTCCTCTTCCCTCCCCATCCATTCTTCCTTGTGAGTCATGTCTTTTTAAGGTTGCGCACCTGAGGCAGGGACCATCTTGTTTAACTGATTGTGTGTAAGTACCTCAGGGAGGTACTTTTTAGCTGAGGAGCAGGATAAGAATACTTTAAATAAAAAAATAATAATTGGTGGGGCAGAGATTGAATGGCACAATCTTTCAGCTCTTCTGGGCATTAACTTGATCAATGTTAAGGAGTTTCTTTTCAGATACACTCCTAGAAAATACTAACTTTGCATGAAAATTCCTGCTGCAAAATTAGTGACATTACGAAGAAGATAAAAATAAAAGACAGAAACAAACGGACAGAACAGTGGCTAACTGATACAGTGGGAGACAAAAGAAGGAAACAGTCTAGTAAAGGTACACAAAAGAAAAAAGGATAAGAGAAATGAAACACACACAAATACCAACAAAAATCCTAAAAGAAGGAGATAAAAAGGGGAAATTATAATACTTCATTAGAACATGTAATCTGTGAGAAGGAGATGCCCCTCTGCTACTCCTACATGCTTAACAGTGTAATCCAATGCATGTTTTCTCTAAAGAAAGTCCCACTGAGTTCAGTGGGTCTTACTCCTAGGGAAGTGGGGATATGATTGCAGTCTAAACCTCATTTTTGACAATGAAGTATATTGCAATGGAATCTTCAGATACTACAGAGCTGAAGAATGTGAATTTAAGTAACACAAAGGAGTAGTTGGACTAGGGCCAAAGGAAGTGTGGTCTCCATTACCCTGGTATGCCAACATTTGTGTACCGCACTATGGCCTATGGAGGCCTGCACTGTCACTTACATGGAGCACATAGATCTTGATACCTCAATATTGATTGCATAGTGAGTGGGGTACTTGAGATATACAACTGTGTCCTTAGCAGCACTCTTGAAATGTTTTAAATTTAGGGACGATTCAGATATTAGTTTACATATACAGGAACCAAATCAATCATATTTCTGAATTCCTGCATTTAAAGGAATGTGCAAGATGGGGAAATAAGATTTGTGTCATGGGCAGAATGTTATTGCATTGTAACATGAAATGCAGCTATTCAAAACCCCAAGGGTTTGCACCCCACCTGCACATTTGAGGATAACATCCAGATCAACCCTCAGACTTGACTGACTCATTAGCCAGTATTCATTTTATTTCAAAAAATTTCTACCCTGCCTTTCCATTTAGAATAAACATTAAAATCATAATAAATAAACAGATCTAAAGGCTGCAATCTGTGCACACATATCTGGGAATAAGCCACACTGAGGCTTTCTTCACATGGAGATTTTATCCTGCGATTGAGATTGCTCCTTCATGGAAGTTTGCGGGCCCTTTACATGACGCTATTAACCTCCAAGGCATCTCCTGCACTAAATGCCCTTTGTTCCATTTTTAAATAGATAGAAGATAATGAGCTATCAAATTACCCTGTTGTGTTCTGCTTGAGTTTCCTCTCTTAAAAGAGTAAAAGTGGCAAGAAGAAGAGCAAGATCAATGAAAGATAATGGAACACTCAGATACGGGGAGAAGGAGGGGGAAGCGGAGGGGGGAAGGAAGCGGGTGAAAAACGGAGCCGTTGTTATCCGGCATTTAAAATGGAAGCAGAAAGCCCAGTTTTAAATGCAGGATTTTAGGCTGGTGTAGAGATGCCCTGAATGTAGGAGGACTTCTGAGAAAACATTCATAGGCTTGCACTGTAAACCTAACAATACTAAAATAGAGCAGCAGTACCATATCAGATCCAGGAAATATCTTGGATGAAGATAAAAACAAGCACACATCATCCATTCAAAGGCAAATTGGATGAAATTTGCCTGACAGAGTCTGCCTAACGCCTAAATGATGATAATGAGATGTGCTGTAGTGCAGAGCACACGGGACTCAGCTTCAATCTGCGGTCAGCTATAAAGTTCACAGGGTGGCTGGTGACTATCTCTCAAACTTCCCTCACAGAGTTGTGCAGATTACAGATGGGACAAGTATGCAGAAATTTAATCATTCATATTTACCTCACGGAGCTCTATCAGTCGAGCTTCATCAGGCATACGAGGATGCAAGTTGGATTCGATGCTGCTCTTAAACCCAGGATATGCAAAGCCTTCTGGCGACAGCCACAACTTCCTTGATTGCTCAATGGATTCCTTCAGGGCACTGTCCTCATCCACTGGGTCAAACATGCCTGATAGATATTCATCACAATAAGCAAACCTCTTGCCTGGCACCTATAAAAGATAAATATTTTGAGATATTTCTGTTTCTGTCACAATTATTTTTCAACTCCAGCCTTTCATCATAGATTATGAATATATATATATATATATATATATATATATATATATATATATATATATTTACATTATCTTTGTTCAGTTTTAACAAAACATATAGGGTTGAATTCAGTGTCGCACTAGCAAATGTCTACTAGCGCGATGGGACTTCCTCCTTCTCTGCTCCCCACTGCAGCCCTCCACACCACCCGAAAACCTGCTCTGGAGGGTTTCCCAGCCCTCCAGAGCAGATTTAGAGGGTGCATGGGGGTGGGCTAGAATGCCTCTCCTCCCAGTTCCACTAGTAGAACTGCTTTTGTCAGCGGAAAGACATAGTACTCACAAACATGATAACATACACAGATTTGCAGTTACTGTACAGCTTGTTATGTGCTGAACAATGAGTATGGAACTCTATTCAACAACAGGCAAACTCACTACGTTTCTCTTTTTGGTTATCTGGGAACCAGACCTTTCCAGAATGAAATAGTCGTTGCCAAGGGTCTAGGCATTTGGGAACATTTGTGCACACAGCAAATAAAGGGAAACTACGTTTCCTCAAAGCAGTCTTTGTTCAGTACCCCTCTTGAGATCCGAATTGGGATATCAAATGCTCAGAGGGAGCTATTTGCACAATTTTCTCAAACCAATTCCTTTTTGCGGACCCAGGCCTCAAATCCAGTGACTAGCTATCACAAGGCAGACTACGGTTAAAAGCAATGCCATCAGGTTGTTACACAGAGCCAATGTATGGGAGTTAGGGTGTATTGAGTTGTATTAATGCCATGGACTGCTCTGCCTGCCTCATTAAGATTGTGCTGTCAATCAATGTTCATGTGGTATTAGGGAGAGCTGTCTAAGGGAGCAATCCTATGTATGTTTAGACAGAAAAGAAGTCCTGTAACTCCCAGAATTCCCCAGCTAGCCATGCTGGCTGGAAAATGCTGGGAGTTGTAGGACTTTCTTGCGTCTAAACATGAATAGGATTGCACCCTAAATTCCATCAAATGGAGTTGTCTGAGCTCTGTCTGTACTGAGACACATTAATAGGTGTTATCAAAGCTTAAGACCTTAATCCACAAAACAAGTATGGGCATTTGATTCGACTTCAATTTGACTCAATTATTAATAGACAGCCTATGCTTATTTCTTATATAAACAATTATTTTTCAGTACAGCTTCTCATTAACAAAGGAATGCAGAAATTCTGTTTCGCCACCTGTGCCATTTCCTGACGAAGTAGCTTCTTCGCAATTTCCGCGGAATTCAAGGTATGAGTACTGTAGTTAAAGACAGACTTGCCATCAGAAGGGAATGCCCTGATGGTTCTTGGGACTTCCCTTTTCATCATCTTGCTGAGCAGGTTTACATTCTCAATATTAGACTGGAAGAAAAGTTAATGTGTGAAATTATTCTGGTGTTGCTAACTCTCATTTGAGAAAAACTGCACTTCTGAAATAAACAGGAGACCCCTGCCATGGCAAAAAACAATAACCTGGCAGGCAAGACAAATCTAGGGCAAGTGCCTGAGCAGGAAACCAGAGCCAAGCCTCTCTGAGTCCACCTTCTGACAGCACACCTCCCATAAGGGGATTATTCTGAATGTCTTCCAGGCAGTCACCAGGCAACCCATAACTAACTGAAGGATAGAACTGTGGGTGGAAAACAGCTGGTGCTGATGGGCTAGATGCCAATCATTTTTCAAATGAGCTTGTCTTGTTGACCGCGAGTTAACAACCATTTTTCTACCCAGATAGAAATTTAGCTTCCTTTTTCCTCTTAACAACAAAGATTCTTTTGGGCGTACTCCTATGCATGTTTGGACAGAAGTAAGTCCTCCAACTCCCAGCATCCCCCAGCCAGCATACTGGGAGTTGCAGGACTTATTTCTGTCTAATCATGCATAGGTTTGCACCCTTTATCAATTATGGTTATATTTGTACTTTTAGAAGTAAATGGTTGGAACTTCAGAGTTCACAAGGCTCATGAAATACAACCATTCAGTGCTCTCGAATTTGCCTATCAGCATAGTCTGTGCCTATGACATGACAGAACCCACCGAGGGTATCTTCCCCCATGAGATGGATTTTTATGAACCTTCACGCTACCATCAACACGCTCATACAATCCCAAGCTGTTTTTGTTCACTCTAGATAAATTACAACCTTTGAAACAGCTTTTTTTCCCTACAAACAGAAATACCAATGACTTGGGCTGCGGTTATGAAGCAGGAGACCCCACTGAATCAGTGAGACTTACTTCTGAGACATGCTTAGGGCTGCACGTATTTCTAACATTAAACATTTAATGTGCCTATTGGTGTGTCTTGTTAACATGAAGCACATAATGACAGGACCAAGAGCACTGCTTACACTAAGAACAGATTCCAGTCAGAAGATCAACACTCAATATTGTCCTCTCACAAGCATTGGAGGGAGCAATCCTATGGCCGCTAGTCAGTGGCTAGATGGCCACAGGATATGTGGGTTTCTGGGAACTGGCCTTGGAGCCTGTGCTCCGAGATCAGTTCCCAGAGAACCAACCTTCCCCTGGCCCCGTGCTCGGAAGAGGAGTGTGGAGTGGCCAAAATGGGGCGTTCCAGGGCGAGGAAAGCAAAAGTGAAAGCACAACACATCCTAGACGTCATACAGCAGCCTCCTCCCCCACTCCGCCTTCCTGCAGCTACACAGATGAAATCGGCTGTCTAGCCGAAAATGCAGGGCGGGAGAAGCACGGAGGGAACGATCCCCTCCGTGTTTCTCCTGCCCTCCATTGGATAGGCGGTCACCTCCAAGTTAGGAGGTGGCCACCTATCCCCATAGGATTGCGCTCTTAGTTGATCAATTACATGCTTTCAGCTTTAGTTTTAAATATTTTAGCTAATGAGCTTTTGTATTTATTATGATGTATTTTAATCTCTGATTTTCTAAACCACTTAGAGATATATTTAAATATGGCAAGTGGTACATAAGTTGATTAAATAACAACAACAACTAATAAATAATAATGAAGTGCCAAAAATATATATAGAAAAAATCACTTCTTTGAGTATTTTCCTGCTGTGTATGTTTTCTACATGTGGGATATGTTGATGTGAGGGTGGCTAACTACGTGTGCATGCTATACAATGTCAAACACTGGCACATCTGCATAATCTCTAAGATAATCTTTCACTGCTGCATCCCACCCACCTGGATGTAGTCTTCTGGTATCTGGATTTCCATTTCTCTTTTTCTCACTATATATTCTTCATTGTAGTTATCCAAATGGCAATGTCTACATCGTTTCATGGGAAAATACTTGGTTGGAATATCATATGCCTCTGAGTTATCTGGGTGCTCCTGAATAAACAGGTCATCTTTAGTCAAAGGAACCCCAAACTCCTGACTCAACATTGTGATCATTTCTGCAGAGGGCAAGAGATTGTGATGGACCACATCCCTTAACTTCTTACTGCAGCAAATGTAATCAAGCCTACAGAAGGGGGCATGGGGAGAGAGGGGGGGAGAGAGAGGGGGATATAAAATTGGCTATATAATGTCACATAAATTAAATTTAACATTTTCTTTTGGACCATCATGGATTCCAAAACAGGTAAAAACAAAAAATGAAAAGAAAAAAGAAAACTAGTAAATCTGCTCAGTGAAATTGGCAGTAAACATGATAGAAATACACATGACACCAGGTCTAGGTATTAATATAAGCTACAGCACTATTTTCAATTGTTGTGTCATCTTCCCACGGACCTCACACATGCTCTGTCCTAAAATGAACTGAACAGCTATAATAGCTTAATCTTCTGAGAGGTGGGAGTCACTTGCACCCCAACAGCATTGAAATAAATCATAAAACTTCTGTGTCAGTCTTCCACAACTCCTTGTTCCAGGTGACAAGGTGTAAATTGCAATGTGGTGTTTCGGGGATGGGGGGGAAGAACATGCTCCTTAATTTAGCAAAAAATAAGTTCTCATGGCTTTTCAGGTCAATTCTATCCTTACTGGAATGACTGGGAGAACTGAAACAAAAACAATGCCGGGGGGAGGACAAATTGCGGGGGGGAGGTCAAAGTGATCGCACCCAAATGCTGTTTATATTTATTAAAAACAAAGATAGCCATGCTGGGCCATGTGCAGAAAATCCAAAATCCAGGTTGGGGGTGGGGGGGATTCGAACTTCATAGTTAAGGTAATGCCTTTATTAAGACCATCCAAAATGCCACAAAGTTTTGTGCAAGCTTTCAAGTTTTCCAGAACTCTTCATTAGGCTAGACTGTATAAGAGACAGGATGGGGAAAAGGAACAGAAAAATTCAAAAATTAGCCCAGATCTTGTGGCTGTGAGGTCTGCAGCTCAGTCTGAAAATTGTGACTGCAAACTGAATGAATCCCTGGAAGGTATTGCAGGTATCAGGTTACACCCAGCATTCTGAGACAAAGCAACTGCTGAACAATTAGTGCCATCCAATGGAAAATGCCTAATAAGCCAGTATATGTCATCTAAACCCTCAAAATTCTGGCTGCATTGTGATTGCAAAACATCCAGTGTTCATGATGCCAATATATATCTAAAGTTGCTCCAGCAGCTAAAAATCTAAGCCAGATAATGGTTGATAAACTAATTTCAGTTTTACAGAGTCCCAAATGAACTAAAAAAGTGATAAATTCTCACCGGCGTGCCACCAGCCAGGGAATTACCTAAGAAAAAAACTGACGTTGTTTGGCAGATTGAAACAAACAAAACAACCCCAGCATTCCTTGCCCAGAAATCCATACGTGTGAACAGCAGCATTTCGGGTTTTCAAAAAGATCTGAATCTTCTTGGGTAATAAAGGAAGGACAATTGTTCTCTTTCCTTCAATGCACAAAGATGCAGCATTCTCAGACAACAAATCCAGAACTGAGATTATTCATTATAATAGTAAAATTAAAGGTGACCAGAGGCTCTCCACTTACACTTCCAAACACATTCATTCACTTACATTTGCATGCTGCCACATAACAGAAAATTATCTGAGTAGCTTACAGTAAATATAAAAATAAACAGTGGCCAATTATGTTTATGGCTGGGGAATGCTGGGAGTTCAGTCTAAGCAGTCATAGGATTGCACCCTAAATGAAGTGGACTCTGCCTGTTCCAATGCTTATATTGCTACTTATTCTATCTGATATCTCAGTTGGAGATAAAGTATGTCAAAAGTGCTATGAAAATTATATAAAATAAAGAGAGACTAGAGGAGTTTCACAAAAACACACACACCAGCCTCCTTACACATTAAACCTCTACATTTATCTGAAAGAGCATGTCAAATGTAAGAACAATCTAACCTGGTCAGAGCTTCAAAACATGGCTGGGGAACCATATCCCTGACATACAGCAAAGATTGTTTCATGATACTAGAGAGTGGCTTGCAGAGACGAATATGAAATATGACAGCTTCAAGGTCTACATACAGTCGCTGATGAAAAGCCAGCTGTGAGTTATAGAGTATTTGTAATCTTCCCGTTTTAGTTTCATGCATCCTGTAACAAACAAAGGTTAGTTTGTGTTAACCAAATATTCCATAATCTCACATTTCCTTAATAACACCAGTATTTATTTTTCATTTCGTGGCTGAATTTTTTTAGTATTTTTAAATGCAGATAAAACATTCCTGTAAAATAAAGAAGAGAAACAAGTACCCTATCATGAACAGCTAATGCATTTATTATATAAATCTATATTTTACTACACCAAGGACTTTTAGTTTGGTGTAAAGTTCTCCCTAACTATTCATGCAAAAACTGCAAAGCAGAATCAACACTTATTTAGGGCGCAATCCTATGCATGTTTAGACAGAGAAAAGGCCTACAACTCCCAGAATTTCCCAGCTTAGCTTAGCTGGCTAGGGAACGCTGGGAGTTATAGACCTTTTCTCTGTCTAAACATGCATAGGATTGCGCCCTTATTTGATTTGTAGCCCAATCAGTCATTTATTTGTAAGCCAAATACCATTAATAGAGTCTATACACCATTACAAAATGTGTAACAGGAGTAAAACATTGGAGTCATTAAACAAATAAAAAAGAGCTCAGTGAATCTGAACTAAAATACATCTAGGCCTTTACACCAAAGAATCATATTTACAGTTAACTGTGATGGCACTCAGGACTTTAGCACAAATTTTTGAAGCTGCTAAGCCAAAAAGTACAACCTGCTGGGTCACCTGACTGTCTTGATTAGACAGTAGGTCACATTTTTTTCTTAAGGCACATTCAGGTTGCAACCCAGATATAACATTCCAAAGATATTTTGAGCACTGTAATGCATATAAAGAACACAGCAATAATACCACATCTTCAATTTCTGGGAATCCAAAAATACGTAGTTGTTGGTCGTAAGTGATCTATATGGTATCTGCCATCAAATACTGCTGTCAGCTTGGATTGAAATCATAAAGCTGTAAAAAGCTTGCCTAAGTCTGGGAAAGGTCAGGTCTACCAACGAGGCTCTCAAATGGTTAAATTTATGAAATCCATAAAAAACCACAAACCTAGACGATAAAATGGCCTGCTGATCCAACATGATGTTTTGATCAAAAATCAATTTCCGCAGCTCTGAAACAAAGAGGTCCTCAGAAATTGCGTATAAGAGAAGATAATTAAATCTAGAGATCTATGGCGTTCCACACTGAAGACTAATAAAACATAACTTAGATATAAACTATCAACCTTTCTACACAGAAAATGGCACTCAAGGCTTTTTGAGTGCCATTTTCCTTTAAAAGTATTTTTCCTTAAAAAGCAAGTATCAGCTGATAGTTTATTCTTTTGGTGGGGCAGGGGGATAATATAACACCTACTTCAACAGAATAAATTATCAATATTTTTAAATAATATAATAATGGAGGGAAACCATTAACAAATGGTTCTCATACACTAAGTATGCACTGCTCCTTAATGGGAACAGTATGGGCAAATGATACAGTTGAGAGCCAACATGTTTCAAAGGATCATATAATCAACCTCCACATTTATTTAATTCTTTTTATTTTATTTATTTATTACATTTCTATACCGCCCAATAGCCAAAGCTCTCTGGGCAGAGAAATTGAAGTCATGTCCAATGACTCCAATGGAGAGTTGTTTTCTTTTTTTAACCCCTACCCCACCTCCCATGGGGGTGGGGATTTCAGGATAAAAACGGGGGAGCTTAAGTCCTCTTCTCCCAATTCGAATTGGGGCCATGTGCACTTAGAGGAAAGTAGGGGAAACTATCATGCATAGGTGAGCTTGGAGGAACATTTAGGGCTTCTCTACATTATGGAAAAATCCCGCGGCCTTACTGGGGCTTTCTGGCTCTGTTTCTATGGCGTGATTAGGGTAGGTGCCTTTAGATGCTGAACATGTGATGTGGAATTGAAAACGCCCTTTCTCGGCAGCCTTAAGGGGGGGGCGCCTTTCTATATTTTCAATGAAAGAGCACCATTTAGTGGCCGAATTATAGTTCTACGCTGGCATTACACACTGGGGATATCCCTGTGTGGTTTTTTTTTAAATTCCAGCTGATAGTGGAATAAACGGGGAAAAGCACAGGAGACGTCCTAGTGTAAAGGATCCGCAAATTTCTGTGAATAGCCAATCACGAGTGTGCAATAAATCACTCATGTAGAGACACCCTTAGTTTGGCCTTCACTCTGGTGGAGTGGGAGGGAAGGGCTGGATGCTATGCTTTACATTTACAACACAGAGAATGCTTCACAAGAACATAAGAAGAGCCAAGCTGGATCAGAACAAGGTTCCATCTACCCCAGGATTCTGTTGCCACAGTGGCCAAACATGTGCCTAAGGAAAGCCCATAGGCAGGACATGACTGCAATGGCTCCCTCCTGCTCATGTGCCCCAGCAACTGGTGTTCAGAGGACATTCGATGTAGTATATAGCCATCATGACTAGTAGCCACTGAAAGCCTTATCCTACATGAATTTGCCTAATCCCTTTTTAAAGTTATCCAAATTGGTGGTAACGAATTCCATATTTTAACTATGCACTTCTTAAGAGGGAATTTGCCATTTTTGTAAGTAGTTGATTTTTAAAAACTAATTTGCTACCCCATTATTTATTTATTTATTTATTCATTCATTCATTCATTTCTATACCACCCAATAGACAAAGCTCTCTGGGCGGTTCACAAAAATGAAATTAAAGAGCACACAATAAAGCAATACAAAATATATAAAACATTAAAACCACAGTAAACAATACAACCAGAATAAAACCAGAATAAAACCTAGAAACAGTGCAGGGATTTAAAATACAGATTTAAAACAGAAAAGCTAAAAGTCTAAAGAGCTAAACTGCTAAAATGCTTGGGAAAATAAAAAGGTCTTCATCATTAATTGGGATACCCTTTGAGTCAATCAGAAGTTTTAAATAGATTAAAGTAACTAGTTAATTAAGTTTACAGTTCTACAGGATACTCACCTAAGAATGGGTCCTGATCCTGGCAAAATGGTGCCACCATATCACCAGTAGGATAAAACTAACCAGTCTCACAGTGGTTTAGTTCCTAGCCATTGATTTTGATGGGACACTAGTACATTGATCTTTCTCTCGAATGTACAACTGTCCTTTCATTATTATTATTTGAAAATGGTATAAAAGAATTGAATGCGAACTTCTAACATGGTACAATTTAAAAAGTGGTAGGCCATATTTGATCAAACCACATTTCCACACATGCACGTATTTCCCACTTGCAGACCAACCAATGGCAAACACTATGGACAGATCTAGGAAAAGTGTGTAATTCAAGAAGATACAAATATCCAAAGTCTTAAACAGAAGTTCACACTCTTAATTGTAACATCTTGGTTTCTTCTTTGTAAATAGGAATGAAAGGTAAAAGGACACCTCTGTACCATGAGTTTTGTCCACATGGATGTGCAGAACCTAAAGAGGTCACTGTCAAAAGATCGTCGTAAAGATTTTCTTGTTCACTTCATATTATATCTGTACTATATGCACATGATTATTTTTGGAAAAACCGGAGTGACTTCGCCTTTACTGCTATAGTAGCACCAGTTTGGATCAGAGGTATACAAATGTCATGTAGGGGTGTGTGTCATGCTCTATTTCCCTCATTCTTACTTGATTTGCTCCTACAGTCCCATAGATTTCAAAGGATATATTTTGCTAGATTATACCGCAAACAGTTACTATTTAGTCAATTTCATTTCCAAAGGAAAAGTTGCCCTTTAAAAAAAGGGCTACCGGACTACATACTAAGAAAGTGTAATTAAAAGCAAAAGCATAGAGGGAGGGGTAATATGTTACTCTTCATATGCACTGTCCTATGGGTGCCCATCATTCAGGTATGACCTAAATCATATCCCTTATGAATATACAGTGGAGGTGAGGAATAGATTTAAGGGATTAGACCTGATAGACAGAGTGTCTGAGGAACTATGGACGGAGGTCCGTAACACTGTTCAGGAGGCAGCAACTCAATCCATCCCAAAGAAAAAGAAATGCAAGAAAGCCAAGTGGCTGTCTGATGAGGCTTTACAAGTAGATGAGGAAAGAAGGGAAGCAAAAAGAAAGGGAGAAAGGGGAAGATATACCCAACTGAATGCAGAGTTCCAGAGAATGGCAAGGAGAGACAAGAAGGCCTTCTTAAATGAACAATGCAAAGAAATCGAGGAAAACAATTGAATGGGAAAGACTAGAGATCTCTCCAAGAAAATCGGAGATCTCAAGGGAACGTTTTGTGCAAAGAAGGGCATGATAAAGGACAAAGAAGGCAGGGACCTAACAGAAGCAGATGAGATTAAGAAGAGGTGGAAAGAATACACAGAAGAACTATACAGGAAAGATCTGAATGTCCCTGATAGACATGATAGTGCGGTCACTGAACTTGAGCCGGACATCCTCGAGAGTGAAGTCAAGTGGGCCTTAGGAAGCATTAGTACAACAAAGCTAGCGGAGATGACAGTCTTCCAGCTGAGCTATTTAAAATCCTAAAAGATGGTGCTGTTAAAATGCTGCACTCAATATGCCAACAAATTTGGAACACTCAACAGTGGCCACAAGACTAGAAAAGGTCAGTTTACATTCCAATTCCAAAGAAGGGCAACGCCAAAGAGTGTTCAAACTACCGCACAATTGCGCTCATTTCACATGCCAGCAAGGTGATGCTCAAAATCCTACAAGCTAGGCTTCAGCAGTATGTGAACCGAGAAGTACCGGAAGTACAAGCTGGGTTTCAAAGAGGCAGAGGAACTAGAGATCAAATCGCCAAGATTCGCTGGATCATGGAGAAAGCAAGAGAATTCCAGAAAAACGTCTAGTTCTGCTTCATTAACTACGCTAAAGCATTTGATTGTGTGGATCACAACAAACTGTGGCAAATTCTTAAAGAGATGGGAGTACCAGATCACCTTACCTGTCTCCTAAGAAACCTGTACGAGGGTCAAGAAGCAACAGTAAGAACCAGACATGGAACTACTGATTGGTTCAAAATTGGGAAAGGAGTACGACAAGGCTGCATATTGTCGCCCTGCTTATTTAATTTATATGCAGAGTACATCATGAGAAACGCTGGGTTGGATGAATCACAGGTCGGAATTAAGATTGCCGGGAGAATTATCAACAGCCTGAGATACTCAGACGATACCACTCTAATGGCAGAAAGCGAAGAGGATCTAAAGAGCCTCTTGTTGCGGGTGAAAGAGGAGAGTGCAAAAGCTGGTTTGGAACTCAACATTAAAAAAACTAAGATCATGGCATCTGGCCCCATCACTTCCTGGCATATAGAAGGGGAAGAAATGGAAGCAGTGACAGATTTTACTTTCTTGGGCTCCAAGATCACCGCAGACGGTGACTGTAGCCATGAAATTAAAAGACGCTTGCTCCTTGGGAGGAAAGCTATGGCAAACCTAGACAGCATAGTAAGAAGCAGAGACATCACCTTGCCGACAAAGCTCCATCTAAAGCTTTGGTTTTCCCAGTAGTAATGTATGGCTGTGAGAGCTGGACTATAAGGAAGGCTGAGCGTTGAAGAATTGATGCTTTCGAACTGTGGTGCTGGAGAAGACTCTTACGAGTCCCTGGACTGCAAGGAGGTCAAATCAGTCCATCCTAAAGGAAATCAACCCTGAGTGCTCATTGGAAGGACAGATAATGAAGCTGAAGCTCCAATATTTTGGCCACCTAATGCGAAGAGAAAACTCCCTGGAAAAGACCCTGATGCTGGGAAAGACTGAAGGCAAAAGGAGAAGGGGACGGCAGAGGATGAGATGGCTAGATAGTATCACCGATGCAATGAATATGAACTTGAGCACATTCCGGGAGACAGCGCAGGACAGGAAGGCCTCGCGTGCTTTGGTTCAAGGGGTCACGAAGAGTCGGACACAACTTAACGATTGAACAACAACATGGGTGCCCATAACAGTCCCACCAAAATGCACTGCAGCAATGCTAATCTTGACTCTGAGGCTTTTAAAGAATACAACTCACAGCACTATGAAAGTCTGCAGAATCAGTTTGAAGAAGTAACCATGGAAGGAAACAAAAACAAAAAATTAACACTGGTAATGACACCCTTTTCAATACTGCCTCCAAGTCTCTGAAAAGCTTTCATCAGTTCACAGCCTCGGCCATAACAATTTCTCAATCCTGCATTCTGTCAAAACAACTCCTTTAAAAGGGGAACAGAGGCTGGTACTGTATTTGTAACATTTGTAAATTACAACGTTAGCAAGGAAGCATGAAATTAAAGTACTCCATGACTTCTTTCTATTATCTGTGAACACTGGTGGTTAGGAAGATTGGAAGATTATTGAAGTGAAAAGAAATAAGCAAAAGGTTAAAGTATTGGTTATAATAGCAAAAGAGAACTTAACAGAAACTGGCTGTTTCAGGACATTTTATTATGAACACTTAAAAGCCAAAGTAGGCAAGACACCAATCATGTGATTAACAATTGCAAGAGTGGCTTTTTAAAAGTAAGTACCAGGTGGACAGGTGCACAATTGGGATTGGAACTCTGACAGGGGTAAGAGAACTTTAACCCTTTGCCCCCGATACCTGCTACGTGTACTGGAAGAAAAGCTTCCACCTGCACAAACTTTTCTTCCAATACACATATTGCAAGCAGGGAGCGGGTCTTAAATAATGTGGAATAGGAGAACCTTGGGGAGCAGGGTTAAAGCCTCCCTTAATATCCCCCCGCCTTGGTAAGAGTCCCAATCTGGATCAGGTTCCTCCATACCTATTTACTTTTTTTTAAGCATTCACACAATTACTAACTGCGTAGAGAGCATCTCATCTAGCACATCCCTAAGATGCAGGAACTGCAATTCAACATCAGCTGCAAGATCCACACTATGTCAAGGCTGAGAGAGCATGATTTGAGTGGATGTCAAACGTATAAAAAGAGTTCAAAAAATAAAGAACAAGTACTAAACAATCTGCAATAAACTATATCATTCTTTTCCTTCATTTATTGGCTATATCACTGCAATTTACTTTCAACAAGACCTCAAAATTTGCCACCAAAATATAGGCTGACCTGAATTTTGGCAGGATTCTTAGTTATTATTTCTGCTGGAATGGATCCTGAAAGTCCTGCCTTCTGTTCCCTTGTGAACAAATAGGACAGGGGGGGGGGGCTACTGGAAAGAAGGGTGCCAATTACTGCAGAGTAGAGTACTACTCATTTTAGGAAAAGGTTCTAGATTAGTCTTCTCTGCAGCATACTAGTTCTGCACGTGCAGGTTTTTTGTTTTTTTAAATGGGGGTGCATTCAAACATGAAATATCTATTCAAGAAACATCTATTCTTGTGGCTTCACAAAAAACTTAGGGATGACCTGAAAACAAAAAAGGACACATATAGGAAGTGGAAAGAAGGCCAAGTAACAAAGGAAGAGTACAGGCAGGGAGCACAGAATTGCAGGGATGGTGTCAGGAAGGCTAAAGCTGAGAACGAGCTGAGGTTAGCGAGGGATGCTAAAAGCAACAAAAAGGTTTTCTTCAGCTACGTGCACAGTAAAAGGCAGAGGAAAGAAATGGTTGTTCAGCTATTAAATAAGGATGGCAAAACGATAAGAGATGGCAAAGAAAAGGCAGAGGTGCTCAATTCCTACTTTGGCTCAGTCTTTTCCCAAAAGAGGGTCTATGACCCCCCTGGCAAAGACGAAGTACAGGCTGAAGGGGCAGGATTGCAGCTTGAGATCGATAGGCATATGGTCAAGGAACACCTATTTACTTTGAATGAGTTCAAATCTCCAGGGCCAGATGAGCTGCACCCTAGAGTAATAAAGAAACTGGCAGAAGAACTCTCAGAACCGCTGTCTATTCTCTTTGAGAAATCATGGAGGACGGGGAAGTGCCAGATGACCGGAGGAGGGCTAATGTTGTCCCTATCTTCAAGAAGGCTAAAAAGGGGGAACCTGGGAACTACAGACCAGTCAGTCTGACATCAATCCCTGGGAAAATTCTGGAGCAGATGATAAAGCAATCCATCTGTAAGCACCTGGAAAACAATGCTGTGATTACTCGAAGCCAACATGGATTTGTCAAAAACAAGTCCTGCCAGACGAATCTGATCTCATTTTTTGATCAGGTAACCTCCCTTGTGGATCGTGGGAATGCTGTAGACATCATATACCTCGACTTCAGCAAAGCTTTACACAAAGTGCCCCATGATATCCTGATGAGCAAACTAGCTCAAAGTGGGCTAGATGGAACAACGATCCGGTGGATCCACAGTTGGCTACAGAATCGGACTCAGAGTGCTTATCAGTGGGACCTTTTCAAACTGGGGAGAGGTAACGAGTGGGGTACCGCAGGGCTCAGTCCTGGGCCCAGCGCTCTTCAACATTTTTATTAATGACTTGGAGGAGGAGGTGTAGGGCATGCTGATCAGATTTGCAGATGACACAAAATTGGGAGGGATAGCTAATACTTTGGAAGACAGAAACAAAATTCAAAGTGATCCTGATAGACTGGAGCGCTGGGCAGAAAACAACAGAATGACATTTAATAGGGATAAATGCCAAGTTCTGCACCTAGGAAAAAGACACTAAATGCACAGTTACAAGATGGGGGATACGTGGCTCAACCATACTACAAGCAAGAAGGGTCTTGGAATTGTTGTCGATCACAAGCTGAATATGAGCCAACAATGTGATGTGGCTGCAAAAAAGGCCAATGCTATTTTGGGCTACATTAATAGAAGCATCGCTTCCAAATCCCGGGAAGTACTAGTTCCCCTCTACTCAGCACTGGTTAGGCCTCATCTGGAGTACTGTGTCCAGTTCTGGGCACCACACTTTAAGAAGGATGCAGACAAACTGGAGAGGGTGCAGAGGAGGGCAACAAAGATGATCAGGGGACTGGAAACAAAGCCCTATGAAGAGAGACTGAAAGAACTGGGCATGTTTAGCCTTGAGAAGAGAAGACTGAGGGGAGATATGATAGCGTTCTTCAAGTACTTGAAAGGTTGTCACAGAGAGGAAGGCCAGGATCTCTTCTTGATCATCCCAGAGTTAGGGATGGCGGAGAATTTCTCCACGAATCTTTGGGAGGCCGAGCGCCGAGGCATTCGGCCCCCCGAAAGTGTTGGGGAAATTCTCCGCTGGCCCCCCGCCCCCCCCCGGGATGGGACTTACCTTCAGCGAATGTCCCTCTCGGCGGCGGGTCCCGGCGGCGGTTCCGCGGCGTTTCGTCGGGGGCCGGTCTCCCGACCGGCTGCCACTGCCGCCATTACAAAATAAAAAAGTAAAAAAAACAACAACAACACACTCCCGTGATAGGCTACGTGATGATTTACGTAGCCTATCACGGCTAGATTTCCAAAGTCAGTCGTGATAGGCTACGTGACGATTTACGTAGCCTATCACGGCTGACTTTGGAAATCTAGCTGTGATAGGCTACGTTAATCGTTACGTAGCCTATCAAGGGGTTTGGGTTTTTTTTACTTTTTCTTTCGCGGCCGGGGAGACGGGGCGCTTCTCCCCGGCCTGAATTTCGGCCGGGCGAGGCGGGACACCTCCCCCACCTCGCCTGAACTTCGGGGGGAGAAGCGAAGCGCCTCCCCCCCATCGTGAAAAAAGCTGCGGGACAAGGTAAGTCCCTTTCATACATCCCTACCCAGAGTGCAGGACACGGAATAATGGGCTCAAGTTACAGGAAGCCAGATTCCGGCTGAACATCAGGAAAAACTTCCTGAGTGTTAGAGCAATACGACACTGGAACCAGTTCCTTAGGGAGGTGGTGCGCTCTCCCACAGTGGAGGCGTTCAAGACGAGGCTGGATAGCCATCTGTCAGGGATGCTCTGACTTGGATTCCTGCATTGAGCAGGGGGTTGGACTCGATGGCCTTGTAGGCCCCTTCCAACCCCACTATTCTATGATTCTATGAAATTCCCCAGCTACAGTCTGAAGGCATATAGCCCAGGAAAAGCTCCATTGTGTACGACTGCTGTGATCGTTTGTTTTTGTTCTTATCTCTGTGCATGAGCTCCCATACACACACACACACACACACACACACACAGTTAATTGCCTTTGTAAATTGCCTTCAAAAAAAGATCACTGCAGAACAAAACAGATTTAAGTAGTAAAACAGTTTTGATTACCTATCTATTCTTTTACTGAACATCCTCTTAAGTGCTTTGTTCTTTAAGCCTTCCAAAATAAGGAGGTGAATGGATCCATCCAGTATGTGAAATCCAGTAATAATGTCCAGCTGAGCAATCTCCTCTGCAGTAAGCTTGTGGTTCAGTTTTAAAGTATTAAGCGATTTCTGAATTATATGTAGGGGATAAGAATCAAGTTCAAGAGCTTCCGCATTAATTTCTGTAATCTCTCGCAGCAAATAATTCAAGAGTGATGTATTATTATAGTCAAAAATATAGATGATGCAGCCATAGGGGCAATGTGCAGTTTCGGAGTCATCCAATTCATCTGCAGGACCTAACGGCACAGTTATTTCAACTCTCACTTTAAGACAGGACTCGGAGTTTACATAATGCCCCATTGGTAGCTGAACAGCTTGAGAGCCATCACCTGTCCCAGCCTTCTGAGTGACATTTTCCCCCTGGCAGACACTTGTATCTTGAACTGAGCAGCTATGAATAGGTGCAGAGAAATTCAAGGTCTTTTCACCTAGCAGTAAATTGGCCAGGCTAATTTTAGCCACTCCATAGGGATGCCACATTTCCTCTGTGGTAATGGGATTCTGGATCATGTATCTAGAAGTGACAGTGCCCAAATGACTTAGCTTGCTGTCTCCTGGTTCCTCTCCAAACAAGGAAGGCTTGATCTTGATCTCTTCCATTTTCTTGTCTCGATCATGAACTTCAATTTCCAGTGGTGGTCCTCTGAGATATTCACTCAATTCTCCAGGCTTGATTGTTCCTGTGAGAATCACATTGGTATCCTTAAAGAAGACATCAGTTCCATGATCTCGTCCTTGTGTTTGATGGGGAGGCATATTCTGGAATTTGTATTTGCAGTAAACAGGAACACATGAACTCTATGAAAAGAAAGAGGAGACTATATTCTTTGGTCAATACCTTTTATTGATTTATCTTCAACCCCACCTTTCTACACAGAAGTGCACTCAAGGAACCTCACAACTACAAAGGCAAAACTACAAAAACACAGTTAAAACATCAAAGAAACCAAATTAAGAAAGGTCTTGCTGGAATAAAATAGTCCACTGCCCACTGACTCGCAGGGCAGTGAAGGAGCCAAAGTACACATCCCTGAGCAAACTGTTCCAGAATCTGGGCACCACAACTAAAAAAGGCCCCCTTTCTCTTATGCCCACTTCCCATAACTCAAGTGGCAAGGGAACATGGAGATGGGAAACCACACAGGCAGAGACAATTCTGAAGGTTCGTGGCCCCCAGGCCATTCCTAGATATCTTGACCCATTTCAGTCTGGTTTCTACACCAGCTTTGGGACTAAAGCTGCCTTGGTTGTTCTGATGAACAAACTTTGCCAGGAGAGACAGACCAACAGAAGGAGTGCAACTCTGTGGTTCTCCTGGACCTCTCAGCAGCTCAACCACATTGATTATGGAATCCTTCTGGATAGCCTGCCTAGGATGGGAGTTAGGGGCAAAGTAATCTGGTGCATCAGCTCCTATCTGGCAGTTGTGTTAGAGGACTTCTGAGTCTGCCCACGGTGTTTATGCTATGGGAAGCCTCAAGGTTCTATCATGTCTCCTGTGCTCTATCTGAGACCCAGGTTAGATCGTCCCACGATCTGGAGTGCTGTGTCATCAGTATGCTAGTTATGTCTAGTTTTATCTCTCTTTTTCATTTGATCCAGGTATGGCATGCCTGGAGTCAATAATGGGATGGATGCTGGCTAAGAAGCTGAAGTTAAATCCAGAAAAGACAGAGGTACCGTTGGTAGCCTGGCCATGAAGATGGTATTCAGCCTATTCTGGATGGAATTAAACTCCCTCTTTAGAAGCAGGGTTGTATGTTGGGGCCAGTTCGTCTTCCATTGGCACATAATCAGCCCACTAAGGAACTCTAGATCACCTCCTCCAAGTAGGTGTGCCTGCCTGCCCTGGTGGCTAACTCCTCCCTCCAGCATCTGTTCAACTTCCCAATGTCACTTGGGGCTTGGAACAAGGGTGGACTCACCTCAACTTCCAAATGGGATTGGTCAGCCTTCCCCAACCTGGTACCCTCCAGACGTTTTGGACTACAGCTCCTATAACACTTGACCATTGGCTGTGCTGGCTGGAGCTGGTGGGGGTTGAAGTCCAAAACATCTGGAGGGCACCAGGGCAAGGCTGGCTCTTCAGAATTCTGTTCTATATCACAAACCGCAGTTATCTGGGTATGTTGAACCAGGAAGAAGAACACTCTGAATTACCTGCAGCACTTCAATTGGAACAGGTGTGGCTGGTAAGCATCTTGCAGATTTAATCCTAATAATCAGTGGGTTTAATTCACGTTTCTGTTTCTCACTCATGAGAGGTTCATCAACAGAAAAGCTTAGGTATGCTTCGTAAAGTTTAGGGGATTTCTCTCCCAGTCGACTGACCACATAACGTTCTCCTGGAGGTGGGGTAGGGAAATTAAGTTATTGATGTAATGCTTGTAGAAAAAGCATGATATTCCATGTCATTGCTTAACACCCTATCTTCCAGGTAGACCACACTGATCTGCCAGCTGGTTTTGCTACTTAAGCAAATGCCAACAGACTGAAGGAGGCAGAGTCTACGACAGCCTTGCACTGTATTCTGTTCTAGCCAACCCTGGCCAGAGTTACAAAGGAGGAGCCAATCCAGGAGGCAATAAAGAAGAAGAACCTTGAATGGTGCACAGAGAACAGTATAGTGTACAGAGGCACAAGGTGTTCTGAGTCAAAAACTCTTCCTCAGGAGAAACTGAAAGGAATTTCTAAAAAGAATGGCTTGAGCCAATCATGCACTCCATTTGACTTCAGCCAAAAAAGTACATGGCTGTCTCAAGCAGTTGGGTATCAAACTAGATTTATTATTACGTTTTCAGCCTGCCCTTCCTTGCCAGCAGCTCAGGGTGGTTCTCTCCCCTCAGGGTGGTTCTCCGCCACATTTGATTCTCATAACAACCCTATGAGGTGGGTTGGTTTAGGCTGAGAGACAGGCCCCAAATCAAGTACGGTGCTTCACAGCTGAGGCACACTGACCTTTAAAGCTAGGTCTTTCTGGGTCCAGTTAGGTCCAACACCCTAACTGCTACACCACACTGACCTTTGTGTATTGTTTCCTGTGGATCGTTGCAGTTCTTCCTATTTTTGGTTTCCAAATGTACTTCACTTTACTTAATTTTTTTTTAACAATGCTGGAATCCCTCAAAGCTAGTAAACACACACACTTTATCTGGGTCCATTTCAATCTGGCTTACAGCCTAAGCTTGGTCCTGAAACAGCTTCGGTCACCCAGATAGACGATACATGCAAGGAAATGCAAACTACAATTCATGGCCTTTGATATCATTGAAACTAGTTGGTACAAAATGCAGCAGCTACATTACTGACTGGGACTGGGAATAGGGAACATATCTTACCTGTATGAAAACAACTGCACTGGTTTTCAAGCACAGTTTAAAGTGAGGTGCACTTTTGACCTATCACCCCCTTAAAAGGCTGGGGATTTACATACCTTCTTGTATACAAGCCTGTATTGGTACTTGTTAAAGGCTTTTCTCCAGGTCCCACCACCATCAGAGGTGGTCTTGTTGGTGGTGGCACCCTGGCTTTCGATTCCTCTATCCCCAGGAATATTTTCTTATACCAGCCCAACATCTTTTCAAAGACTAAGTGGAGAACTTTTTAATTTCCCCAGGACTTTTAGGGCTAGAAGACGCATGACATTAAATGTGCAGGTTTTAAAAAATGCAAATTGCACCAGCTGGGGAGCAGAGCTGGCACAGAGTGGGATTTCCTCATCTGTTGTGAACCTGAGTAAAATCATTCTTCTGAAACTAGTATCTGCTTTAGCAGGACATCCCGCATTGGTGCCAAAGTTGGAAGTATCCCCAGAGCAACTAACTTCAGAAGAGATTTAGCTCAGGATCACAGCAAGGAAAAGAAGGCTTCAATTCTCCCCCCATGTCTGCTCTGAACCCATTAATTATCATCTCCACCCCCTGCTA
This sequence comes from Heloderma suspectum, assembly GCF_057233095.1. Classification (NCBI taxonomy): domain Eukaryota; kingdom Metazoa; phylum Chordata; class Lepidosauria; order Squamata; family Helodermatidae; genus Heloderma; species Heloderma suspectum. The sequence goes on along the minus strand of NC_139459.1, from coordinate 293,242,959 downwards.
ATGCAATCTGCATTTTTAAAAATATATATATGTTATATGCAAAGCTGTATTCAATGTCATTTCATTCTTGGTTTTATTCTATTCTGATTTGTAGTTGCTTAATTTTGTTTTGCTTAATTGTGTTTCATTGTTATTTGTTCCTGGTTTCATTGTTTTTAAATTTATACTGAAACTCACTCTGATAAACCTATGGGACTCAAGAAGCAGAGTATTAGTATATACTAGTATATAGTATATACAGAGTATATACTATGATTTATGATAGTGGTGTAGTGGCTAGAGTGTTGGACCAGGAGTCGGGAGATCCAGGTTCTAGTCCCCACTCAGCCATGGAAGCTCACTGGGTGACTGTGGGCCAGTCACAGACTCTCAGCCCAACCTACCTCACAGGGTTGTTGCTGTGAGAATAAAATGGAGAGGAGGAAGATTATGTATGGTGCCTTGGGTTCCTTACGGAGGAAAAAAGGCGGGATATAAGTGTGTGTGTGTGTGTGTGTGTGTGAGAGAGAGAAACTAACTGAATAAGTGAATGAATGAATGAATGAATGAATGAACAAATTAATTAATTGTTTGAACTGTAACCAAAGATATACCACAGGAAGAAGAGAAAATATTACTATTCCATAAAACCACTTAAGAGTAGCTCTAGCTACCATACTGCACCCAAGACAGAACTCTATACCCCAGAACTCATTAGAATCTTTAAGCTTAAAAAGGAGAGGGATCTTCACAGTTTCAGTGATAGATTTGAAATGATACATTTGAAAAAAGAACTGAAAATTAATTATTTTGAGGAGCAACAATTCCTTCATGAGCTTCTTGAAAATGAGTGTGCAAGATAAAAAGTAGTTCATCTAATCACCACTTTCTTATTTTATTAAGGAACACAAAACGAAAGTAGTTTGTCCTGCAGTACAACCCTTCCCATGGTACAACAGACACCCTTCTCTATCTTTCAGGAATCAAAGGAATCTAAAGGTTCTTGGCCTTGCCATGGGCTAATACTGGAAAATGAAAGTGGAGTAGGAAGAGGTCATGGTTATGATTATAGGAACAGGATCTAGTAAATTTCCAGGGACCTCTATACAGAAGTGAAGAGGGAAGAATGTAATGCATTTCTGCCCCATGCTGCAATAGGTGAAGAATCATGTGATGTGAAGTGCCATGAAAGATGGAAGCTCCATCCTACCCCTTGGCCTTGCTTTCTCCCCTTTCTTTGTTCTGTCCAGGTCTCTAAAATGTTTCTGCTCATTACAGCCATGCAACTGAATAGCAACTTGACTGGATGTGCAGCTAAAGGAATGAGATGTGCTCACTGTACCCTGTTTCGGAAGAAAGCCACCCATACTGCCAAGTCTGAAGCCAGCTTTCAATTGAAAAGAACACTTCAGGAGCTTTTGAAATGAAGATGTGGGGGCGGGGTATGTTGCCAGCTATAATCACCTGAACTCCATGCTGAAAACATCGGCAAACCCTCTCCACACAACAGCATCCGAAGTGGATCTCTTTTCTACCTCTAGTGGAAGCATTCTACTGAAGACAACAAGCCATAGTCCTAGCTTCATATATCACCGTGGAAGTTTTATGATATGCTGACTAGTTTATTTTTAAATTTCATCATCCCTGTTTGTAAGCATGGTCATTTTTTTTTGGCTTTTTCCCTTTTGATGCCAAGATTTCTTACATGTTTTTAATCTTCCCTTACCCCTTTGCTACTACTAATTTTACTTCCCCCTATTAGGCATGTACATGTGCCCACTCTCTTTCCCCACTATGCCAGCTACATGCTTCCAGGTGCTCTCCAAACTACTTCTGATGAAAATAATCTCTTCATGTCTTCAGAGACCTTCAAAATGGGTCTCTAAAAACTTAATTCCCCTTCCTTGAATTCTTAGTCATCCTGTTATCAGGGTTCTGGGCATTCAGAATCATCAAATGGAAGGGACTAGAATCCAAAAGGCTATCCAATTTGTCCAGGGCCAGCTTTCCAAGTTGTCATCTGACTTGGTCATGCCACAGGTCACCAGTAGGGGAAGCCCAAAGATCAGCAGCAGAATTTCAGCCCCAGCTAGGGATGTACGGAGGTCCATAGCATTGTTCAGGAGGCAGCAACTCAATCCATCCCAAAGAAAAAGAAATGCAAGAAAGCCAAGTGGCTGTCTGAGGAGGCTTTACAAGTAGCTGAGGAAAGAAGGGAAGCGAAAAGCAAGGGAGAAAGGGGAAGATATACCCAACTGAATGCAGAGTTCCAGAGAATGGCAAGGAGAGACAAGAAGGCCTTCTTAAATGAACAATGCAAAGAAATCGAGGAAAACAATTGAATGGGGAAGACTAGAGATCTTTTCAAGAAAATCGGAGATCTCAAGGGAACGTTTTGTGCAAAAATGGGCATGATAAAGGGCAAAGAAGGCAGGGACCTAACAGAAGCAGATGAGATTAAGAAGAGGTGGAAAGAATACACAGAAGAACTATACAGGAAAGATCTGAATGTCCCTGATAGACATGATAGTGCGGTCACTGAACTTGAGCCAGACATCCTCGAGAGTGAAGTCAAGTGGGCCTTAGGAAGCATGACTAACAACAAAGCTAGCGAAGATGACAGTCTTCCAGCTGAGCTATTTAAAATCCTAAAAGATGGTGCTGTTAAAGTGCTGCACTCAATATGCCAACAAATTTGGAACACTCAACAGTGGCCACAAGACTAGAAAAGGTCAGTTTACATTCCAATTCCAAAGAAGGGCAACGCCAAAGAGTGTTCAAACTACCGCACAATTGCGCTCATTTCACATGCCAGGAAGGTGATGCTCAAAATCCTACAAGCTAGGCTTCAGCAGTATGTGAACCGAGAAGTACCGGAAGTACAAGCTGGGTTTCAAAGAGGCAGAGGAACTAGAGATCAAATCGCCAAGATTCGCTGGATCATGGAGAAAGCAAGAGAATTCCAGAAAAACGTCTAGTTCTGCTTCATTAACTACGCTAAAGCATTTGATTGTGTGGATCACAACAAACTGTGGCAAATTCTTAAAGAGATGAGAGTACCAGATCACCTTAATTGTCTCCTAAGAAACCTGTATGAGGGTCAAGAAGCAACAGTAAGAACCGGACATGGAACTACTGATTGGTTCAAAATTGGGAAAGGAGTACGACAAGGCTGCATATTGTCGCCCTGCTTATTTAACTTATATGCAGAGTACATCATGAGAAACGCCGGGTTGGATGAATCACAGGTCGGAATTAAGATTGCCGGGAGAATTATCAACAACCTCAGATATGCAGACGATACCACCCTAATGGCAGAAAGCAAAGAGGATCTAAAAAGCCCCTTGTTGAGGGTGAAAGTGGAGAGTGCAAAAGCTGGTTTGAAAGTCAACATTAAAAAAACTAAGATCATGGCATCAGGCCCCATCACTTCCTGGCATACAGAAGGGGAAGAAATGGAAGCAGTGACAGATTTTACTTTCTTGGGCTCCAAGATCACCGCAGACGGTGACTGTAGCCATGAAATTAAAAGACGCTTGCTCCTTGGGAGGAAAGCTATGGCACACCTAGACAGCATAGTAAGAAGCAGAGACATCACCTTGCCGACAAAGCTCCGTCTAATCAAAGCTATAGTTTTCCCAGTAGTAATGTATGGCTGTGAGAGCTGGACTATAAGGAAGGCTGAGCGTTGAAGAAGTGATGCTTTCGAACTGTGGTGCTGGAGAAGACTCTTACGAGTCCCCTGGACTGCAAGGAGGTCAAATCAGTCCATCCTATAGGAAATCAACCCTGACTGCTCATTGGAAGGACACATACTGAAGCTGAAGCTCAAATATTTTGGCCACCTAATGCGAAGAGAAAACTCCCTGGAAAAGACCCTGCTGCTGGGAAAGATTGAAGGCAAAAGGAGAAGGGGACGGCAGAGGATGAGATGGCTAGATAGCATCACCGATGGAATTTGAACTTGATGAACTTGAGCACACTCCGGGAGAGAATGGAGGACAGCAAGGCCTGGCGTCCTATGGTCCATGGGGCCACGAAGAGTCGGACACGACTTAACGACTGAACAACAACAACAAGGGATGTACGAGAATTTCGTTTCAGTCCACAAATCGCTCAAAATTGCCCCATTCGCAACCTTGAACATGACTGGTAGCGCATGTTCTCTGAAAATGTTCACAGTCCTGAACTTGACTTCACGTTTGCAAAATGTGTGCTTCAAAAATAAGTGCATTTCAAAATGAGCAACTTTCTCAAAATGCACACATTTTACTATATGGAGAAAATCTGCATATTTGGGAATTCTTTGTACAACATTTACGTTTGATAGCTTGCACAATTTTCCCATTCGCACAAAACGAACAGTGACCACAAACGCAACTGCAAATCGAGGTGAGACAAACAGCAAGCTAAGGTTTGGGTAATCTTGGTGAGCTCAAAATGGCTCACTTGCCCATCCCCACCCAGGAAACAGGGGACCAGAAGAGGTGGCACTTGAAAGGAGAAGTGAGATAAAAGGCAGCAGCTTTACAAACCTCACTGTGGAACGATGCCAATTTCCCTATGTGACCAGAAGGCAAGGAGAATATTTATAGAATTGTAGAGCAGCTTCTACAAGCATACACTCATTTGAACAGCATAGGTGGTTGCGGTGGGAGCCTGTAACTTTAAATATCGATAGCAGCACAGAGAGTTGCTGAGCAAAGTTACACAGGGTAAAATACATTGAAAGAAATCTGAATATGCCAGACAGTCATTCAGTTAATATATCAATGCCCTTGAAACTTCAGCTTCAATTAAGAGCAAAAGTGTCGGGGAACATGCAGCAGGGAGATAATTTGTATGCAAGCTGTCAACTAAACCAGTAACGCAGCATGCAATCTCAGGGGGTTGCCGCTATGTACCCTTGCATTTCTAATGGAAGTGAAATTACCATGAGCTTTACCTTTCAGGCTTCTGTACTACGTGCAGCAAAGATGTCAGAAAGGATGTGTATTTGCACACTGTATTAGCTGAAATAGTTCTATAGCTCAGCATGCAGACAGAAGTTCATTATTATGCTTCTAATATTTTCCAAAGTCTCAAAGTAATGTATTGCTACAGAGAGAGGAATGTCCTCTTTGTTTCACCAGCTATTTCAATAAGTGTTCTTTTTAACCAGCAATGTCCCAGCATGCAGCTTTCTAAAGCCTTACTGCCATCATATTTCCTGTAGGCTGCTTGACATTTCTTAATATAATCTTTGCATAGGAAAACATATGTATATATAGCAATACATATGTATATAGCCAACCTGTATACGAGTGGCAGAAAAAAAAGTTGTGGTGCACTTCTACATTAGAGCTGGCACTGACTAAACATTGAGGAGTACTAAGGCTACGAGTAACATGCTCAGCTTCACACTGAGAGCATCACAGAGGCAGGGATGGATCACAACTTGACAAAAATTGTCCAACTGCCTACCTACAGTATGAGACCATTCTTCCTCCATCCCTCAAGGCCCACTTACATTATTTTCTCACCTTCTGACCTGCACCGTGGACAGACAAGTGACAGACTTTATCAGGGCAAACCTGATTTGTTTCCCAAGCTGCAATACATTTGCTTTCCATGCAATACATGAGGCAGATAATCCACATCTGACTATTTGACTGTAGAAAGTTATAATTTGCACAAGGAGATGGAACCACCCACCTGAGCCCCTCAATGGCCTCTTTTTCTACTTTCAGACTGGTAAATAGCCACTCAGTAGTTGCCATCAAGCAGTAAGGAATCTGTTGTGAACTGAACATATATTGGTCCTTTCTTTCCACTCTGGGGTTTGATGACTAGAGCAAATAAGTGCATACAGATGGGCTGGTATGTGTGTTACTAGTAACATTTGTGGATTTCTTTGCAAAACTGACAGAGCATCAGAATCATTCTCAGCACAGCAAGACATCGGTTCTTTTCTAGTCACAGAGAAACATACTCTGACATTAGATATTCATTGTGTACTGACATTAGGCACGATGTACTGCTTCAGATACACTGGATTTTTCCATTTTACCCACAATGTGGAAACCTACTGGCAGAGCGTATTGGCAAGTTTTGGTCCTAGAACTCAAATGTGTCTTCTCACAATAAAATGATTCACCTCTATGAAAAGCTGCCTGAGCATTAAACACAAACAAACTATGTTCTCTCCCCCACCCCCCACCCCTGTTTACCCAGCACTGGAGGGGGGGGGAATACCTGACAGGAGGGGCATCAGGTTCAGCTGTAAAAATGCTATTCCAAACTTTCTTGCCTGTATTGATAAAGCACTGGCTTCTTTAGCAGATGGTTTATAGGAGCTCAGTGCATGTTTTTTTTCTACATTAGAACTAAAACTTCTTCGAGAAATTTTCTTCCTTTCTGATAACTGGAGGAGAACTGGAAGAGAAGATATATATATATATATATACTGTACATACTGAAACATCTAAAGACAATTGAATCTTATATAATTCTATCCAATAACAACAAATGATTAAACAGTATTGGTTGAATATATTTAAGAAATAAATTGTTCAACATTCTAAAAAAGCTAGGCAAGTAACAACTAGGCAAGGGGTGGACAACCTATGGCCCTCCAGATGTTTCAGCCTACAACTCCCATCAGCCCTAACCAGCATAGTCAATGGTGAGGAAGGATGGGAGTGGTAGGCCAAGACATCTGGAGGGCCACAAGTTACTCAACACATCACCATCTGCAACCTAGAGGCTGCTGCGGATGGATAAAATAGTTTCAGCTAGCCTGCCACTAACTCCTATGCCCAATCAAAGAACCTGTGCTTGTGGCCTTATCCACTGTTCTTCCATGTTGGGAAGGAAGTCCATACCTTCCGTCTTTTCTAATCCATCTGTTCAGCAAGAGGAACAAGGAGAATGATCAGCACACACAACTTCATTCACAGATCTCTAAAGTGTGCTGGATGTGTCATTTTAGGAGCCATCCTATACATGTTTAAACAGCTTTCCCCAGCCAATTATAGCACTTTTTTTGGTCTAAACATGCATAGGATTGCTCCCGTAGACTCTAGGTGTTAGAGGAAGGCAATGTATGGCTCTTAATTAATATTTTTGTATCCTCATTTGTGAAGCCACACAGTATCAGCCATGCAAGTTATAAAAGCAAGATGTAAGAGCAAAAATTTAAAACAAAGCACAGCCAAAACCAGAACAGACCAAGGAACTGCTTTAAAGACAGAGTGCAAGACAGCCTTTTGTGTAGCAGCGCCCCAGCTGTAAAAATTCCTTCCCCAGGAGATTAGGTTGTCTCCCTTATTTTCGGCCTTTAGATGGCTGATAAAAACTACACTGTTCCATCGAGCTTTCAGCTGATTAATGCCACTCCTTGATTTAATAGTGTTTCCCTGTTTTATTGTATTTTATCTGTTTTGTTTTTAGTTTTTTTAAAAATGGTGTATTTTATTTTTTCTATCATTTTATTGTAATTCGCCTTCTTGAACATGCATTGAGTGGAGGGGTGATTAAATAAATAAAATAATCCTAAAGTTTATGGCAGTTAATACTTATTTAAAATATCACAACTCCTCTGTGCTGCAGGCCAATACAGTTAGGGCTGCACATGTTGATCTCACCTCCTTCACCTTAAAAAGTTTTACCTTTTGCTTTTACTGTTTGTTAATCATTTTCTTCTTCCTTAAAAAGAGGGGGGTATGAATGCATTTGGTAAAGCAGTCCTGCTTTCGGCTATCCAAACTGACATTAACAGCTACTTAATTCATTACTTCCTGAACTTGCTTCGTCCTGGACCAACTGTCTTCAAGCCCAGCACTGAAATTGCCTGTTTAATTACAGGATTGAACTTTGTACTTACTTCTTTTTCTTAACAATAAATGTATGTTAGCACAATTCTGATGGAACAGCATTGTGCAAGAACTGTAACATAAAAAAAAAGATCGTATTGCTGAGACGAGGGGGGAAATCAGCTCAGTTATGAGCCCCTTCTCACTGGGGGTTTTATTTTTTTGTAACTTTCCATGCAGTGGGGAGTCTCCGCATTAGTTTTTAAAACTGCTGATCAATTACTTCTCCCCTTCTCCTCTTCCTGGGTAGTTTTAAGCAATTTGAGACAGAGGGGAGGAGGAGAGCAATACTGAGAAAAGGCACGGATGGTAGAGGTGAACTTGGCAGGTTGTCAGAAAGAGAAGGGTGGAATGGAATCAGCTTTTCATTGGCTGCTCTTCTGCTAGCCTCTGACCCCAAAACAGACAAAAAGGAGAAATAACTGCCTTTAAAAGCCAACCTTCTTCTGCGTTTTTATTATTAAGTTCCCTCCAAGAAAGGGCTGGAGGAGTCAGCTGCCCTCTGTAGGTTCCCGGGGAGTTGTCTCTTCCGCTCCTTCCTTTAATGTGTCTGGGAATCTCCATCTTAGGAAGGCTGAGGAGGGAGATGCATTAAGGAGCACTGCAAAGCTGCATGAGGAATCCACTAGTGCTGCCTTTTCACTGGTATAGAACCTCTAGAGGTGCTCTGAAATACTGCTGAAAGAATCAAGTGCTATAGCACAACTTAAGGAACTGATTTTGAAAAGTGATGGGAGGCTTGGGTGAATTGGACCTTCCCTTTCCCCTCCCACACAAGTACGTCATGCCCGCTAGTATGGATGGAGCACAGCAGGATACATATGGAGAAAGACTGCAACATCCCCAATCGTCCGGAAAGTCAGCTGCAATTCCACTGGCAGCTTACAGTGGAAGAGCAAGGGGGAGAGGGCATGCTTGAAACCCTCTATCTGGAAGTCACACAGCAAAAAGTTCCTGGCTTGAATGTCGCTTCTGCCATGAACTCACTAGTTGGCGAGGGATGGCACGGGCATTCGGGAAGGGGTTGGAGTCCAACAGGCTTCCACCCCACTTGCCCCTCCAGACTCCGCTCACCAAGCCCGCCTCCTCTGCCTGCCCCCGCTCACTGCGTGAGCTGCTAGAGGGTTTGGCAAGTGGCCAACGGGCATTGAGGGCCACCCATCCCCATAGAGAACCGCGATTATGTGAAAAATGGTGGCTGTTCCCCGTTCTGCGTAAGACCTCTCGACTTCCCTGCTTCTCTAATGCTGCAACTTCACGGTATTGGGGCCACGTGATCAGGAAATCACAATCCTTTTCTAATGCACGTGTTACTTCAGAGCTTCTCTGATGCCTGTGTAAGTTTGCTGCATCTCTGATGCTTGGGTTACTTTGAAGCTTGAAAAGGGGCTGGGAGCAATAACTCCCAAAGGAGAAGAAATCCTGTATGTACCAAAAAGGGGGTGGTAGTTATAAAAGCTTGGTGGTTTTCAGGATCAGGACCAAACTTCATATACATTCTCCTAGTCAGGAAGCACCCAATCCACCATCAAAGCCCTGGGCACTTACCCCAGGGGAGTAAAAATCCCGGGTGCAACAAAAAGGGGGTGGTACAAATAAACCCATGGAGGTTTGCAGGATCAGGACAAAAACCTTAGCTGCACATTCCCCCCGCCCCCCCGCAACCCCAATAGCCAGTGCTGGCATAAAGCCTTTATTATCTCAAAATCGCTAAGGTGCTATAGTGCTTTAGCAATACAACAAAGTTACGCATTTTACCCTTTCCCAGATAATACTGGCAGAGACACTTCTATTCACTACAGTGCTTTAACACTATAGTGAATTTGCACAAAAGCAAATTTGTGCAAAAAAGGAATTCTGCATTTCAACATACACACCCCGCCGTTTTCCTTCTTCCTGGAAAACTGAGCAGAGAAGAAAAGGGGGTGGGAGCTATAACTCCCTGAGAGTTTGCTAGAATGAGGCAAAACTGCACAAGTGGGGTGCCCTCATGGGGAGCCTTCAGATATTGGAGTTGATAATTGCACAATTTTGCTTCTTCATGGAAAAGTGCACAGAAAAGGAAAAAGGGGGCGGGAGCTACACTCCCTGACTGTTCGCTAGAATGTGGCAAAACGGTGGTGGTGGGGTACTCTCATAGAGAGCCTTCAGATCCTGTACTGGATAATTGCCCATTTTAGTGTCTTCATTCAAAATGGACCAGCTCTTCTCCTATTCCCTCATTTTCCCCTATTCCCTACCATTTTGCGCATAATCGCAACTCAGCTCGCTATGGGGATGGGTGCCCCTGCAGCAATCATCAGCCACTCACTGAGCCCTCTAGCAGCTTGCGCATCACCGTGACCAGGGGCAGGCAGCGGAGGCAGCTTGGCAAGTGAACAATGAGTGTGGACGGAGGTGTATCCATCCATCCCTATAGTTGGCCTTTGGCCAGCCGCGCTCTCTCAGCTTCATTTGCCCCATCTGCAATATGGGAAAAAGTAATACTGACTTGCGGGGTTGTTTTAAGTATTGCAAGTAGGTAATGCATTTGAAGGAGTTTTAACAGTTGAAAGCTCATTATTGTTGTTGTTGTTGTTGTTGTTACTTTCATCATTACTTTTCTGTATTGCTTTTTTATGTAACTACTGCAAGGACTGCTATCAATTATATATATTCCTACTTAAACCTACAGAGCTTATTCTATCTATGCACCAGTAACTGTTTGTTATTCCTTCTAGAAGCTGGGATCTGGAAATGTATGCCCCTTGACCAAGAAATATGTCCAGCTCTGCTACTTTAGATTACAAAGCACATCAATGCAAATTATTGTTATCTTTTTTGAAAAGGAAAATGTGGAAAAAATAATTACATCAGTGCAGAGGAAGCAACTCCAGGAGAAAGAAATCCAATCACATCTCAGCAGGCATAAATACCACAAGCAAGCAAAACTCCCCAGAAAGTGTGTAAATGCTTATCAAAAGAGAATAGAAGAAAAGGCTCCCACTGCCTTAGTTGTAAAGGAAATAGCAGCTTGAAGATTAAAATGCAATGTGTGGAACTGATCTCATAAGTCATGGGTCCCCCTACAGTCATGGGAAAGAGGGGCTTAAACAGAACCACAAAACAAACAAGGTAGATGTGGCAAAGGGGTAAACCCCTCAAGCAGCCTACCCATTCCTTTTCTGCAAAGAGAAATGCCTGCTCCTAATCTATATGCATGAGAGCACGCTACAAAATGACCCTTCTTCTCCCTTTGATTCTCATCTACAGCAATAGTGCATTCTCTAAAGTGTCAGCAGGCTTTAACACTGACTTTTGAGGGGAGGAATCACAGGACTAAAAATATGTCATCTGAAAAGAGAAATTGCAGCAAGACCCCACAGAAACAGTGGCATGGAATATAGAATAGGACAATCACCAAGACAGACTTTCAGGGAATGCACCCAAGTGGCCGTCGCTCACAAACATTGATGAGTGTGCATCTAATTATAATATAAAAAAGGAAACTAATAACTTGTAACATAGGAAGCTGTCTTACAGGTCTGAGTATCTGTCCATTAAGCCCAGCTGTGTCTATTCTGACTGGAAGGGGCTCTCCAGGCTCTCCTGAAGAGAAGGGCTGTTCACCATCACCTGACCTGTTAAACTGGAGATGCCAGTGAATGATCCTGGGACATTCTGTAGTCAAACCATGCACTCTACCACTGGTCTATGGACCTCCATACCCTCATGAAGTCAAGAAACTTTAAAAATTAAGGTTAGGGTCAAATTCTAAAACCGAATGGGGATTCCAGGATCAGGGGTCACACTTTGATTTTTAGTACATCTGTCCAGACCTTATTCATTTCACCCATTTCTAGGCCCCTACTAAAGGTGATACATTGTTCCTTGCACCAGCGCAAAGAAAAAGGAACTAAAAGCTTTTAAATTTGGCATGAGCCACAATTCTACCACCAAAACTAAACATGCAAAAAACACAATACGGGAATATTTTGTGCAAAATCAGACCTGGATGTTCATTTCTGTGTGCTCAGAGTTGGAAATACTTATCTACTGAATACTCCTTATTGATTGACCTTACTAATTGACCTAGGGCAGTATCCAACGGTGTCATTCTGCGAACTCAAACAGCGCTAGTGAAGCTTCGCTGAATCTTTCTGTTGTGCAAGCAGTTGCCCATTACACTTGCACAACCAGTTGTGCATGCAGCTGTACAACCTGCTGCACAACGGGTTGCGCAAGCATAATGCACAACTGTATGCTTGCACACCCATTGCTTCAGTCGGATTCTTGTGCATGTTCAGAACCTAGTTTCCACTAGTGCAACATCATTTGCTCTAACAGAATGACACAGTTGGATACTGCTCCTAGTGTCTAGATATGGCATAACACCTTGTCACAACTATGGATAAACTTCATGCTCCTGTTATCTTTATATGTCTTCTCTACATATCATCTAAAGCTGCAATGGTAAATACACTTATTGGGAATACACCCTATTGAACTGAATAGGACTTACTTCCAAGTAGACATTCACAAGATTGCACTGCACGTCATGTTTGTACTTACCTTCAGCTAGTGCTTCCTTCTTCTCTGAAATATTTGTTAATTTCATCAGATTAGGCTTTATTGCATTTGATGATTTAGCAGAAAGTTTCTGCTGGCGTTTCTGCTTTATAATTTTGGCCTCCTGGATTGTTTTTTCTTTAAGTGAAGAGGGTATGCTCCCAGAAATACTGATTGCGCTTGGGAGGGAAAACAGAGATGGGGAGGGGAGACGCTTGTGATATCTGGAAAAAGTACTCTGAATACACTGCAGTAGCAGAAAAAATTAACGAAGACATTTTACTTACAGTAAGTTATATAGACAATGGATAAAACACAAATGTTTGATTTTTTTTCACAACATGTAGATTCCATTATAAAGCATCATAAGTTCTCTATGCCACAAACAGTATTAATTCTGTACACAGCCTGGTTTGGATTGTTGAAAGCAAGGCAGATTATACATTGCATAAGGGAATTACATTTGCATTATTACTGTTGTTATTATTATTAATTACTTTTTACACTGTATATCCCATCTTTCTACCTGCAAAATACTCAGGGAGCTTAGCAGAATCTTAAACAACATTTTTAAAAAATTACATAAAACAATACATTAACAGCAAACAGGGACTATTTCAAACAGCAATACTAAACCTAGGAGCAATTAAAAACACACATACCCTCTCAAAGCAGCTAACCAAAAAAGCGGCATAAAAACAGCAATTAAAAACATTCTCCCAAATCACAGAAACAATATTATTCATCCCAAAGCACTTGTAAACAAAGCAAATTTCACCTGGCCCATAATAGTTATCAAAGGTGGTGCCAGGCAAACCTCATTCAGAAGGATGAGACCAAAAAGGTTAACCTTAGGCTATCAGACTGGGGCTGGTCCACCACTTCCACGGGCTTCGGAACAATTTATTTTTTAAAGGGATTTGCTTCCTCACCTCTTCAACAAGTTCCCAGGGTAGCTTACAAAGAATTAAAAATTTAAATAACCATTAAAGCTCTGTCAACCAGATAAATCTGCTTGAGATTCTGTTGTTTACTTTATTTTTGCCCATCCAAACATTTAGACATCCCTCTCTGTTTTTTCCTTAATATACAAGATAGCAAGCCAGGGGGTATTTTACTCCTCCTTCACTTATCTAATCAGAAAGAGCTAGGTATCATTTATGCATTAATGATGCATAGTGTAGTGGATACACCAGCCTTCTGGGACACTGTGATGCTAAGAAAATGTAAATATCCAAACTGGATGCCAAAATCACTCCTTCCCAATTAAACCTGAAATATATTCAGCATTCTTATATCCTTCACCACTAAGTCTTTATGACTTCCAGTAGTTTTTATATCTGTTTTTTATATCAGCATGTTAAATATTTCTACTGAAGATATAGTAGAGGCAAAATAATATGATTCAATGACTATTTTACAGAAGTTAAACAGGTGTTTATTTCTGGATAGAGATTATGGGTATGCAAAAAATGAACACAAATGAGTGAAAATGACACTTCAAGGGAAAACCTTTAAACCCCTACATCTCAGTCATTTCTTTTTCAAGCTTTTAAAAATGTAGCCATTTTATGGTTCTCACAGTGGAAACTCTGCAAGATTTCATGATGTCAGGATATCTAGTTTTTGTTATATTATGGTTTACAGATTTTGCATTGATGTCCAAAATCAATTTCAATTGGCTACCATTTTGTAATTTTTCAACTCAGGCTTCTAAAAGCGTTTGACATAAATGTTAGGCCTAATATTAGCTTATCCTCAACATTTCATCAAAATTGGCTCAACAGTGTGAATCCAATTGTATATTTATTCTGTTAAGGAATAGATGTCAGCTATCTTGGCTGTCACCCTTGGTTTTAGGGTCAACACTAAACTGTATAGTTTATGTATGGAGACATTTGGATTGAGCAGGTCAAAAAACTGAAAACACACTCATACAAACAAATTCCCCTCAAAAAGCCTCAAAACTAGGGATATCTCCCAAACTGTATCCAGAAAATTACTTAGTGTCTAGACCCATCTTCCTAACAACTCTCAACTTACATCTTAAAAGATGTAGCCGGTTTGAACCAGCTAACTTTTTCTTTAAAAAGAGCTTAAGTTTTTAGATGTGTATTCCAACATCCCAGCATGGTGCCAATGTACCAGATGCTCTAGGGAGCACTGTTGAACTACATCAGAATATGTGTGTCACAACTTCCAACAAAAAGACACTTGGTAATCTTTACATTCGATGTTGTTCACCAATATACATAGAGCGTCGTTTCCCTGCACCATTGTGCATCATGTGTGAAATCAGTGTTAGTTCTGATTAAGAGCTTAACTGAAATTAAGAACTGTAGCGTTCCTGTGTGTTTATCAGTGTGAATACCTTTTCTATAAGGTCTTTCCCACAGCAGGCAACACCTTCCGCCACACACACTGTAACACTGCCACCAGGACCTTTACCTCAAGTCCAGCACCTCAAGATTTGAGCACACACTGGCTTTTATTCTGACATATATTATTCTCTTTATCATCTTTACCCTTTGGCAGCCACGAGCTGTAGGCATGGCATTTTGAAAAACAGATTTATTATTTACAGAATTAAGGTGTTACACAGTAAATAACCACTTTACTCTCCTTCTGCACATAAAAAATTGAGTTACAGTAATAAGTCACTTTAAAACCTTCTATATATCCTCCCTCACACACATACTCAATCCCACTCTAATCCTATAAACCCAGATCCTAGGTATGAACTATCTCCTCACAAGCCTTATCTCCTATCTAAACTCTACAGGCACTGCTCCCTGTCCATACACACACCCTCACTCAGCCAATCATCTCACATATACAAATACACCATACCTCCTGTTACTCCTATCACCCCATTTCCCTTAAGGAACTCAGGTGGCTGGGCTGGGCAAGAGTTGGAGATCTGAGACGTTGGACATCCGCTGCCAGTTAAGACTGTGCTAGGCTAGATAGACCAATGGCTTGACTCAGTACAAGGAAGCTTCATATAACATATAATGTATTTGTGGCTTGCCTGGTTTTCATTCCTGATTCTTGAGCCCTTTGGCTCTTTATGTGTATTATTCAAGAACTCTGCTAAGCTAGCTTTTCACTGAGCACACTTGACAAAATGAGCAATGAATGACAGATATTTTCACTAGGAACAGAGCCAAAATTAATGAGCAGCTGAGTCTCTTGCTGTAGGAATGCATTTGGGTATAGTGTGTGCGTGCGTGCTCACTTTATGTCCTTTAGGGTTGGTGCACATGAAATGGTTGCCACCTGGCTTTAAATTTATCTCCATGTTGCAGCCTTTATGCAGCAAGCTGCTTGGTATAACCAGGGTATCAGGGGATTTTCTCTGTACCATTGAGACTTCCAAGGTAAAGCTTTGTGGTGGCATAGAAAAAATCCAATCCTCCAGCAAGCTACTGAACACAAACAGCTTGCCATATGGAGACAGCCACAATGGGGTTGAATTAAAAAAAAAAAAAACCTCAGTGGAATTATATATAGCCTCACTGAATACAAGAATGTCGCTCAAGACGAGGGGTGGGGAACCTATGGCCCCTCAGGTGTTGTTGGGCTAATTCCCATTAGCCCCAGCCAGCATGCTCAACGATTGGGGATGATGTGTGATTCATAGTCCAAGAACATCTGGAAGGCCACAGATGTTTGCTCTTTAACATGGACTAGACAAATCTATAGGCTTTTAAATCTCTTAAGTATCAAGTATGTAACATTTAAAGCTAGAATGCTATTTTCTGCTGCTTTTCCATATGGCTAAATTTTTATGTTTTGCTTTCCTAAATAAAACATATTTCTGCTTAATTTAAATTGTTTTGCCCGAAGGTTGGACAGCACTGTTGCTATTTTGAACCTTAACCAAATACTAAAGTATGTGTGACATTTGCTAAAAATGTGAGATTGGAAGGCACCTGATTTACTCATACACAGTGGCAGATTAAGCTAGGATCCTGAATTTCCTTCCATTCATGAAAGGGCTTGTGAAGCATCCATTCATGAAAGTGAAGCATCTCAGTGACAGGAAGGAGAGGTAACTTTCAGTGCTTCCTTCCTCTGCCTGAACACACACACACACACACCCTGTCCAAGACTTTGGGATGTAAGGTGAATGGGAAATGGTGAAAGGTAACTCCACTCATTCTACTGGCAGGAGTATCCTGTGAACAGAAATCTACTCACAGGACACTCCCACCAACAGAAAGAAACTTAGGATTTAAATCGCAATATTGTCAAGAATGACCTTCAAGGCTAGACTGTTGGAAACATCTAACACCACTGTATGGGTAAAGAAACAGAGTAATCTTTCAGTTTACTGTAACATTTCCACTGCACTTTTTAACAACCACTTTGGTAGAAAGGCATGGTGATCCATTTCCTTAATCAAAGAAAGCTGCCATTCTATGTAATCCTGCAAAGCAGGAGGGCAAAACCTTTTTGAGTTTGTGGGCACATTTGACAATTTGAAAAACTGTCTTGGGAACCACCACAAAATGGGCACGCTGCAGATGAAAGCAACGGCCTGCAGCTACGTGCCATCTCCATTTCCTAAGAATAACTCCAAGCCCTACGTATAGCCCAGCTATTTGTGGGAAAAGATGGGAATGCTAAAGGCCCTCACTTTGCTGTGAAGCAATCCCAGCTGCTGGTAAGAAATTCTGTTATTTGTTTTTTAAAATGGATAGGGGTGAATGCTCCTTCCTTGTTCTCCTCGGCCTCTCAGCGGCTTTTGATACCGTTGACCATGGTATCCTCCTGGACCGCCTGGAGGGGTTGGGCATTGGAGACACTGTATTGCGATGGTTCTGGTCCTTCCTTTCCGGCAGGTACCAGAGGGTAGCACTGGGAGAGGAGGTTTCGGACCCGTGGCCACTTACTTGTGGGGTGCCACAGGGTTCCATCCTCTCCCCGATGCTATTTAACATCTATGTAAAGCCGCTGGGGGCTATCATCAGGAGGTTTGGGGTGCAGTGTCATCAATATGCGGATGACACACAGCTCTACCTCTCATTCAAATCTTCACCAAGGTTGGCCGTAGAATCCCTGTCCAAATGTCTGGAGATGGTGAGTGGCTGGATGGGGAGGAATAAGCTGAAGCTGAACCCTGACAAGACCGAGATACTTTTGGTGGGAGACAAGAGGAGGCTGGGGGATGTTGACCTGGTGTTGAATGGGGTACGGCTACCCTTGAAAGACCAGGTCCGCAGCCTGGGGGTCATTTTGGACTCCCAGCTGTCCATGGAGGCTCAGGTGTCAGCTGTGAGCTGGACAGCGCTGTATCAACTCCATCTGATACGGCAGCTACGCCCCTTCCTTCCCGACCACCTGCTCCCATCGGTAGTACATGCCCTGGTCTCCTCTCGTTTAGACTACTGTAATGCGCTCTACGTGGGGTTACCCTTGAAGACGGTTCGGAAGCTGCAGCTGGTACAGAACGCAGTGGCTCGCCTGATTAAAGGCAGCCGCCGGCGAGATCACATCACTCCAGTGCTGAAGGAGTTGCACTGGTTACCAGTTGTTTTCCGGGCCAAATTCAAGGTGTTGGTTTTGACCTTTAAAACCCTATATGGTTCCGGCCCAGCCTATCTTAAGGAGCGCCTCCAGCAACACCAGATAGGCCGCTTAACAAGATCAGCCTCGGATGGCCTTCTCTCTGTCCCATCAGCCAGGACAGCTAGACTGGTGGGGACGAGGGAGAGGGCCTTTTCTGTGGTGGCCCCCACTCTGTGGAACTCCCTCCCTAGGGAACTCCGTCATGCCCCCTCTTTAATGAGCTTCCGTCGTGCATTAAAAACGTGGTTGTTCAGGCAGGCATTTGGGGTGGGTTAGGGTATTTAAAAAAAAATTTTATGGTAGAATTTTATTGTTTTAAATTGTTTTATGGTATGTTGTACATCGCCCAGAGTGGCTGGGTGACCAGCCAGATGGGCGATTAATAAATTTAATAATAAATAATAAAATAAATAAATAAAAGTAGTAGGGGTAGGGCATCCTGAGGGGCACCAAGAAAGGTGCCCAAGGGTGCAATGGTGCCCATGGGCCCTACTGTAAAGTTAAAAAAGAAAAGCCGCAGGAAACTCTTTACCTTTTGGAAAGTGGATATATTGTAGGGATAAAATGAGACAGTTAATGGGACGTATGTTATTAAAATGTTAGATTCCTAATTAATCCATAAAATAAATAATATATGCAAGGGAAGGTTTAGTTTAAATACTGCTTCACAATACTTTGTGGCAGCCATGGCAAAGAATTATTTAACAGATTCTGGCAAAAGCTCACTAAAAGCTACATTATTTATTGGCAAGAATGTATTATGTAATTAATCATCACTGAACAGTGGCTTATGACATTAAGCAGAAGAGTTGAAATATGACCAGTGCTATGAGATTTTACAAAAAATGACACACCGAAAAATCAAGTAAAACTGATTTATGTTCACGTCACTCAAGCAAATAATTATGCCATGCAGTGTGTGGAATAGCCAATATGAATGGTAAAATAGCCTATTAGTGTAGCTACCACTGACCCAGTACTGAAACCCGGCCAATTGTTCCTTGGAAATGCCCAAGCAATAATCAGACCAGTCAAATTTCAGATTCCTGTTCAGTGTGTAGTGATGAAGAGGCATATGTCTAATATGACTGCAAGTTTAACTGGCTATAAAACTGAACAGTTATTGAAATGACTATCTGAAGCATAAAGAAAATCTAGCTACCAGATCTAAAAAACAAGGAACACTGTAAATCTGTTACAGGCCAATACGTTTTACAATGACGTCTAATGCCAGGGTGCATTAAAATATGCCTTCTTTAAAATACTCTGGGCAAAATGTTTTCATGAAAAAGCCCATTCTAGTCATTCTACATGCATTCAAGGCACATCCATTTGATGGGGGGTGGCTGGCATTGTGGCAACTGACTTGGCCCCCAACCTATCTGCATTCACTGTAAGGTCTGAAAATACCCCTTCCTGTGTATACAAATGCACAAAAGCTGAGGGCTATTGCTGTGAGTTAGGAAACCTGGAACAGAAGGGTTCCCAAGCAGATGGAAAGAACCCCCTGCGTGTACACAGAAGGTCTTTTCAGAACCTACAATGAACTCGCATACGTCTGGAGCTGAGCCTGCTACTGTAATGCCAAATGTTCAGTTTATATACATGTTCATTTTATATGCTTAGAGCATCTGAAAAAGGCTAGAGCCTCACAAGATTAGCAACAGAGGCTCTGCTCTCTGGCCCATCATTAGCAAACAGTAAATTTACAAATACTAGGAACAGGGCTTTCTTAATGGTAGTACCACTGTTGTGAAATTCTCTCCCTGGAGAGGTCTGTTAAGCTCCCTCTATTTATGTTTTTAGACAGGTGCATTTCATTGTTTTTATTTTATTTTATTATTTATACATTTTTCAACACATTAATTTTAAAACTGAATTCTATTGATTTTATGCCACCTTCCCGCTCCCCTCCGGATTTGGTGCTTGTGTTTTGTACTTATATTACTTAATTTTTTAAATAATATGGAAGAATATAATTCTATTAATGACAATATAATTACATTAATAACAATATAATTATTGTGATTTTTCCTTGTAACCCACTTTCAGGGGAATTTTTTTAAAATACTTTTTATTCTATTTTTATCTTTATAAATGAAATAAACAATACCAACAACCTAATCAGTATCTACAGTTTCCCAACAATATAGTATTCTTATGAGGACACAGCAATAACGAAAATGAGAAAAAAATGAAAAAAGAAAACAGAGGGAGAAGGGAGAAGGAAGAAGAAAGCAAGAAAGAAAATGAAAAAATATTTTTTAAAAGTTACTTAAAAGGATTAAATTTAAACTCCATTACACACAACGTTCAAATATCATGCTACTTAAAAGTTATACCTATAACATTGGCAATATTACAATTCAGTACAGCATAGATAATCAAACTTACATTTCAATATCATATCATCAGCTTAAAACAAGGAAGCAGGCCTACAATTCATTTCCAATAACCATATATTGCCCTTCAGTTAACATATAATAGTAGAGCTTAACAATTTAACCAGCTTGAAATATTACTAACCAATCACATAATAATGATAGTAATAATAATAAAAAGAAAGGAAATTAGAAAGGATAAATAATAAATTTTATATTGTTGTATAATAATAAAGCTTAAAATCAACCTTACAACAATCACTATATATATTCTGTACTAAATATATAAATGAGTGTGTACATTTCTATACACCCTCAAACAGTAAATTTAAGTACAGTATATCATATCCATTTAAAAAGAAAGGATTTAAGAGAAAAAGGAAAAAAATGAGAGAAAAGACGAATACGTATGAGCAATTATCTCTGGCCTAGCCTGGATCTTACGGACTAAACATAGCCAATTGAAAAAACATGTTTATAAATTCCAGTTCATGGGGCTGGAACAGAAGTCTCACGTGTTGTTCCAATTAGCCGCGCCTCTGCCATTTCATGATTTAGAAACTTCTTCATCTGACCTTCAGAAACAATGCAAAATGTAGCAGGATATTTTAAATGATATTGTAAGTTCATTTGTTTTGCCAGGTTTTTCGCCTTGGTAAATTGCCTTCTTTTTATCAGCAATTTCTTTGGTGTAATCCGGAAATAACATGACTTTTTCTTGCTTTGATCCCCAAACAAGATTTCTGCCCTCTCTTGCCAGATGCAGGATATAATTTTTTGTGGCAATTCTTGCAAATTGGACTAATCATATAACCAGTCCCTTTGGCATTTGGCAGACGGAATGCCTGCTCAATATCAAGTAAATAATCAGATGACACAGGGAGTATCTCATGCAGAAGCTTATCTGCAAAAGTAGACAAATTTACATCAGTAGGTAGATCTTTAATACCAATAATACGTACATTTGCCCTGCGCGTGAGAGCCTCAAGTTGGGAGATTCTTGCAAAAACGTTGTTAAAAGCTTGGGACGCAGTCACCCTATCTTGCAGCTCGTTAATCTTCGCCTCCATTTTTTGCCAAGCAGTGTTATGTCCACAGCCCCTTCCAGGGCGGTGACGGAATTTTGAATTGTATCCAGCCTCTTACCCTGTTCAGAAAATTGCAAGGACAAAGTTTTTATCAGAGCAAGTAACTCCTCTGTATTTTTGCTTCTCAGAGCCTTTGCCATGGGAGGTATGGAGTGGGGGGAGGTGGAGATCCTGCTCCTTTTTTCCTCCTTGATGTAGCCATCCTTCTCTTCAAACAGATCTTGCGGGTCCTCAAATATTGTTGGTTTTTCTTAATCCATAAACTACATTGGAGCACGTCAGCCCTTATTTCTCCTAATTAGATAGGAGTTTCAAAACAACTCTGAGTGATGATTAAGCTCTGGCAGGCTAGCCCTGGAGCCCAGCCCCCCTGCTGCTTCGCAAAGGGAGCTATTCTTCCAAGACTTCATCCAGTTGCTGCTCTTGCCTCCCCTTTTCATTCCAGGGTTTTTCAACCTTTTAAAAGCTGTCTGAGATAGCATCCCGCGGAGCCTCCACAGAATGCTGCCAGGGAAGTTCCAGGGGAAATTTTTTTTAAAGCCAGACATAGGTTAAAAAAAAAATACTTTTTAAGATCCACAGCTGAGGATCAGCAAGAAAAACGCAAAACCAAAGGTGATGTTCCAATGACTCTCGGTACTACATTTCAACATAACATGTCGAGTTACAAACCAAGTTGGTTAGATCAAGACACAATACTAGCATAACAGCACTCAGAAATGTCCAAAGGTCTCCAATCCATATACAAATGTAATGATCCCCTGTACCCTAATCTAGATACACAACACATGACTGAATTCCATGGATTTGTATATATAACTTAGATTATAATATGCCATATGTCAAGTACAGGAGAAAACAATGTACTCTCCCACATCATAGTTAAGAACGTAAGAACTTAAGAGCCATGCTGGATCAGACCAAGGGTCCATCTAGTCAAACATTCTGTTCACACAGTGGCCAGTAAACTGCCAGTGGAAAACCCACAAGCAGGGCACAAGTGCAATAGCACCATTCTGCTCATGTTCCCCAGCAACTGGTATACAGAGGCATACTGCCTCCAATACAGGTCGCAGCCTATAGCCATCATAACTAGTAGCCTTATCCTCAATGAATTTGTCTAATCCCCTTTTAAAAAGGTAAAGGTGTCCCCAACCAGTCGTGTCCGACTCTAGGGTGCGGTACTCATCCCCATTTCTAAGCCGAAGAGCCAGCGCTGCCGAAGATGCTTCCGTGGTCATGTGGCCGGCATGACTGAACACCAAGGTGCACAGAACGCTGTTACTTTTCCCGCCGAGGCGCTACCTATTTATCTACTTGCAATTTCTTGCTTTCGAACTGCTAGGTTGGCAGAAGCTGGGACTGAAGACGGGAGCTCACTCCGTCACGCAGCACTCGGGTCTCGAACTGCTGTCCTGCCGACCTTCCAGTCTGCAGTTCAGTGTCTTAACCACTAAGCCACCGCGGCCCCTTAATCCCCTTTTAGGTAAAGGTAAAAGTGTCCCCAGCCAGTCATGTCCGACTCTAGAGGGTGGTGCTCATCTCCATTCCTAAGCGGAAGAGCCAGCGCTGTCCGAAGACACTTCCGTGGTCATGTGGCCGGCATGACTGAACACCGAGGTGCACGGAACGCTGTTATCTTTCCCACCAAAGTGGTACCTATTTATCTACTTGCAATTTCTTGCTTTCGAACTGCTAGGTTGGCAGGAGCTGGGACTGAAGATGGGAGCTCACTCCATCACACGGCACTCGGGTCTCGAACTGCTGTCCTGCCAGTCTGCAGTTCAGCGTCTTAACCACTAAGCCACTGCAGTCCCCTCTTAAAGCCATCCAAATTGGTGACCATCAGGACACCCTGTGGTTCCATAGTTTAACTACGGACTTTGTGAAGTACTTCCTTTGGTCTGTTATGAATCTCCCATCATTCAACTTCAATGGATGACCCTGGGTAAGAGAGGGAGAATAATGTCCCACTATCCATTTCTCTACACCATGTATAATTCTGTATATCTATCATGTCTCCCCTTACTCACCTTTTTTCTAAACTAAACAGTCCCAGATGTTGTAACCTCATCTCATAAGGGAGGTAACTCCAGCCCCTTGGTATTTTGGTTGCCTTTTTCTGCAGACATGTTCTTTAGTATACTCTAACATTCATGAATGAGAGATTATACTTTATGAAAAATGTATGAATTACATTTGCGAGCGGAGATGGGTTAAAGAAGACGCAGACAACAAGCTTGGGTTGAAAATTGGGCCACATTTATTGAAATAGCTGCAAAGGGGTAACTAGGACGGGCATCTAACTGTGTCAGCGGCTAGCTGGCACTTCTTGGGCGAAAACATACCCAGCCTGAGGGGTGGCGGTGATCTCGCCATCCCTCCGGACTGCCCCTTCTGGGGGAGGTAGACCTTCCGGTGTCACCCCCAACCCGGTGCCACGAAACACCTGGGTGAGTGAGTAGGGTTGGTCTCCCAGGCAACCCTTATCCCCCCGCCGAGCCGCACAACCCGTTCGGGGGGCCCTCAGGCGTCACCTGTCACCATAAGGTGCCTCTGCATGCACACCATCCCTACTTTCCTGTTTTGCCCGTCCTAGCCGCCACAGGAGTCACAAGCCTAGAGCTTGTGAAACTCCCGCCACCTGCGCAGAAGAACTTCCCACAGGCCCCTTTGCAGATCAGACAGACATATGTTATTCACTAAATGAGACAGGTGGACACCGTCCTACCTGTAACGCTCCCTCCATGTCCACAGAATTCCCTGGCGGGTGGTGCATCCATCACCTCATTCACCTGGCAAAAAGCCATTTCTCTGTGCACTTTCCAACGTGCCCTGCCACTGGCAACGTCATTCCATTCTTTCCCATTGATCCATGGGAGCAGTGAGGGCTGCAATAGGCTACTTCCGGCCAGGTATGCCGGACCACCTGTATCTCAACCAAGGCCTGTTCCATCAGGTCCTCGCCTGGCTTACAGCCAAAGTCATTCCCTCCAATGTGCAGCACCTGGACCTGTGGAGGAAGACTGACAAACTTGGTGGGACAGAGTGAGGAGGGGACTCCCACCATATGCCACGTCTATGGAGCCACTGGATCTTAATGTGACAGGGTGACAGAAGCTGAATTCTGAAGAAGACATACAAGCTCTTCATGCAGCTCCAGACATCAAAACGTGCCCATGTAAGAGCACCCGTACCGGCATACAATGAGTCTGCTGGTCTCAGGAATAAGCACATTAAGGGAAACTACACAATTGCCCTTAAGTCAACAGCAAACCGTTGAAGTGATAAAAACAGAGGCCCCTCCTCAGACCCATGGCATGCCATAAAACCCATAAGGTGCCGCCAGAGCATAATCCGTTGACTTGCGTTTGGCTGTGGGCCACTGCCGTGCCCTTGCCATGCCGATCAATTTGATCACCAAATATGTAAATGGATTACTTTGGGCCAGACCTGTACCTTGCAGCAAATCAAGGCCCTCCGGGACAAGTCGGCCTTGTGAGCCCAGACCAACCCTGCATTCCGTTAGGGCTGCTACGTGGAACAGGGAAACGTCTTATTGGAAAGCTCAAATGGAGGGCCATTACCCCCGGAGCCCGAAAGGGGTATCCGGAGAGAGAGGGTGGTTAATTTACTAATGCAGGCAAACATCTGTGCCCAACACTATCTTGCACGCCAAAACCTAAATTCTGACATGGAGTCAGTGAAACCCACCTTTGTGGGCTGGAAGGCTAAATGGCCAGCTTGCGACTTATGGTCCCAAATAGTCTGTTGTTCCTTATGGAGGCGTGAAATTGTGGCCAATGATCTATAGATAAGGGCCATGAATCCTATCGCTGAAGTTTTGCCTAATGCGTGGCACACACACCCTGCTCTGTCGCAGGCGGCTCCTGTACGGAGAGCCATGGAATGCAGGCTGGCATGCCAGGCTTCAGTATCCCGATCTCCCATAGTACTGCAAGGATGGGATCTGGGAATGGAGCACCCACGGGGCTAAGGCCCGGAAGATGTTGACCTAATTTCATGGCAAAGCATCGACAATTGGGTTTGCCTAACCCAGCACATGGTGGACCCAGAACCAGATGTTGTAATACTGACTCTGGAGCGCGAACACACTGACACATGACATGACCCTCCAATTTTGGGAGGACGGAGAATGAATAACGTGGTCATGTTGTCATAGCGAAGGGGGGGGGGTTACTGACTTGGCTATAAGGTTATCCCTCAATGTGCTTGGCGGGGGCGGCAGCCTCCACTCTACAGGCCTTTACCCACTGCATGATTGGACCTGCCCTAAGAATCTGAAACCCCTTGGGGTAGGGGCGGAACCATGTGAGTCCGCAGTCCAGCTTTGGGGAGAGGCTCACGCTTCTGAAAGGAGGTGCCATTAAAGCCCTACTAAGTTGAAGCCATGCCTGATATATAACTAATTGGAGCTGTGCCTAACAGACCTGAAAATTGTCCTGAGGGAGGTGAGAATAACACCTAAGGGTATCGGATTGGCTTCACCAAATGTTGCTGTGGGAGACAGGCCCTCAGCCTTTGTGAGCTAAGGGGCACCGAAGTAACAGAAAAGGGGAAGCAATACTTGCATTAGGTCAGAACAATGACCACCATCTTTGGACTCCATGTAGCACATGCCCATCAGGGACCCGTGGCCGGGATCCCAGACAAAGACAGCTGCCTCATCGAAGAGGTGTGACACACTGAGCAGAGATGATCAGGGATCTCGTGATAATTGACTGGCCCTCAGGGAAGAGAGGTTACGAATCAGGATAAACTCCCTAGAGGATTTCCTGGGCACCATTTCGAGAAGGGAGATCCCTAGAATAGCTAATGGGGTGTGGAAAAAAGGGGGGGGCTAAAACCCTTCTGCCAGTACTGCACTGTTAACCTCTCCTGAACCTGTCGAAGCCTAGCGAGGAGAAATGTTGCTTACGAGGTAGGGATGGTCTATGTTGACCTAAAGAAAAAATGCTAGGGGGCCCTAGAACCTAGCATAAACCGTGTTCCAAGTTAAGACGCGTTCCCCCAGTTGGGTAGTGTCTTAAAGCCGGAGTATCAGCGCCAACCTTACTAGGCATTGGCCATCCAGAGCTTCCTACTGCCTCGGCTTTTCCAAGGGGACCCTCCCCTCCCCGAGCATTGGACAAGAGGTGCATGAGTGCTGACTGCTACAAGGGAGCACTCACGACGGAAACTGCACGTGTCCTGGGAGCATGTGCCCATTGGGGCTTTACTCCCAGCACAGGTAGCAGTGCTGAAGCAGCGGACCCGCCAGAGGCCGAGGGCCAGTGCGGGAGACCACCTGGTGAATGTGGCCACTGCCAGATCTGTTGCCGACCCCAGCTGGGAAGGAGTCAAAATTGGAGTGAAAGGTCCTGGTGAAACAGGTCCTTACGCAGAGAAGGGCAATGGCGGCCCTCCTGCGAGAGGCCTCAACAAGCCATTCGCACACCTCCTCGGGCGAAAGACATTACGAGAAGGAGTAGCCCTGGTGACAATACAACTCGCCAGATTAGCGTAAGGATCTTATATGCCCCTTACATGGATGTCCAAAACGGGCGGGGGCAGGCGAGGGATCCTACTTAATCCAGGAAAAAACCCTGTAAGATGATGCATTAAGCAGCTGGGGTTACTGGGGTGTGACTGACGGAGCTGCAGGCGGCCCGAGCGTCATATAGGGAGATGACATTGGGAGGGACAGCCGCCCCCAGGTAGGTAAGCTAAGGCAGCAACCCCACAGCCCTAAGGGTCACCCGTCTGTACAACTGGGGTGAGGTGCAGTCATCTCACCCATATCCAGGGCAGCCGTGTCTGGGTCCCCGGGAGCAAGGGAGGCGATACCACTTGCATTGCTCCTGATGGAGATGCCTCATGAGGGCGGACCGCCTTCAGGTGTGCTGTGTCGCCTGGGCGAAACCCCAAGGAGGAGGATGTTGCTTGGATCACTGCTGACGGAGATGCCGCAGGAAGGTGGACTGCCTACAGTGGTGAGGTGCTGCCATGGTGAACCTGCGAAGGCGAGATGGAGGCCTCAATGGCGTCCGGGTGCCCTGAACCCAGAGACGAGCTGTACCAATCGTGGGCACACTCTGATCCCCAGCTGGAAAAAACTGAGGTTGTTGCTTATGCGCCCAGGGAAGATGAGGCAGCAGAAGGGAGGAGCTCCGCTGAAGGCGGTGAGCCTTCTGGAAGAGCCGATGAAGAGGAGGTGGATGCCTCAATAGCGTCCAGGCGATCTGAAATAGAAAGGACCAACGAGCGTTGGGTCTGCTGTCATGTTCGCTTGTGCTGGACCACTGAAGATTTTTTTGTGCCTGGCCAGGGGAGGAGGAGGGATCCCCAAGGAACGCTCAGCAGCTTCCAAACGAGAAAAAATTGATGCCAGTACCGGGTCTGCGTCCACATCAGAGTCAGAATCGGGCCTTGGCAGCGGACTTTGGGGAGGGGGGGGCGGGGCCCTGCCATTCCCTTTCTTACCACCCTGGCCCTTCTTAGGAGGCATGATGCAGGAGGTGAATTAAGCAAGCTATCTGTCAGGGTGGACACTGAGCCCATAGAATCCCAGAGTAGTTCTAATGCTGAGGAAGAGCAGTCGCTCCTGGGAGAGGAGCGCGCTCCTCTTTCCCAGGACCAACAGCTTATGGAGTTTCCTCCCCCCCACATTCCTAGTTTTAGTTAGCAGTCAAGGGAGTGACCGAGCACAGATACCAGACTTAGTGAAGGCACGCACTCAACGGCTGTGCCCCGAGGATCCAAGGGAAAAGGGGAGGGATTCTCCCTAGTCCTTATATTCAGGGGTCTGCCAGTAATTGCTTTTCAAACGGGGACCAACTGTTCCAACTTAGGGCATAGGGATGCTGCTTCTCAGATCTAGTTGATTCCTGTAGAGTTGTTAAGTTGCAAAGGAAGAATAAATCTTTGAAAAGAATCCCTTTGTCTATGTCTGGACTTGGCTACTGGATTAGACTGAGAGAGCCCTCTAAGGAGCTCTTGACACCATCAAAGAGTTAATAAAGCCGCTGGGCACCCCAGACAATAGGCAGCCACCCCACAGTCTTAAGATCTGTGGGTATGAGTTCCAGACCGAGACAGAGAGGCCTGGGGATGAAGATGGGAGCGCTGCACTACCGTTTAGATAGAAAATCAGATTTTCAAGAGGCGCAGCCAGGGGCCAAAGGTGATGGAGCTGCGTTTGAGCGTGGGCGCGCACAGCCGAAGGCACCCTGTCACGGGAGGTGCCAAACAGGCAGTCGCCGCTGTTACGCAATTTTATTAATTAAATATTTAATAATCGTAATTTAATTAATTTTTATTTTTATTAATATTAATATTATTATTTATTTAATTAAAGCTTTCTTTTCATACAAACATAGGAAGCTGCCTTATACTGAGTCAGACCCTGGGTCCATCTAGCACAGAATTGTTGACACTGACTGGCAGCAGCAGATCTCCAAAGTTTCAGGCAGGATTCTTTCGTAGCCCTACCTGGAGACGCTGGGGATTAAACCTGGGGCCTTCCGCATGCCAAGCATGTGCTCTACCACTGAGCCGCAGCTCTTCCTATTTTTTTTTTTATTTTTTATTTATTTATTTATTGGGTGGGAGGGGGAGACGTCCCAAGCCCATGGGAGGTGACCAATCGGGCTGTGATATACACGCCCCGACTCGGCTCAGCAGCCAGGCGCCCCTCCAACAGGCAGGCTCGGCTGACCAGGGGGGGGGCAGTCAAACCTTCGCTTGGAGCGCTGCCGCTGGCAAACACCAGCGCCGCGCTCACCCGCCCGCCGACGCCCCCCGCCGGGAGCAACACCTCAGGGAGGCCGGCAAGGTGAGGAGGAAGAGGCCGGCAAGGCCAGGTAGACAGGCCAGCAGGCGGGCCGTGAGCCGGCCCGGCGGCTGGCAGGCCCGTCAGGCAAGCGGGCGGGCGTGCGGGCAGGGTGAGCGAGTGAGCGAGCGGGCGGGCGGGTTGAGCGAGCGAGCGCGCGGGCGGGCAAGCGGGCAGGACAGCGAGTACACGAGGAGACCGAGCAGGCGAGAGGAAAGGAGCCAGTGAAGGAGGGAGGGAGGCGAACAATATCACCAAGCGAAGATTTTGGCGCGCAGAAGCATGCTGGGTCCAGGCGGCTGGAACGAGGACGAAGCCGTTCTCCAGCAGGCCAAAGTCCCTCGTAGTGACCGAGGAGAAAGGAGGGGGCAGGCGCACTGCAGCCTCAAGAGCCGGGGCCCTCAGCGTGCGCAACAACACCGGTCTCCAGCAGGCTGGTGTCCTTCGTCGTTTCTGGCGGAGCTGTAGTTCTCTCTAGCTGCGTTGAGCCAGAGAGCTGAGTTCGAGAAGGGGGCTCAGTTTAAGGCAACTCAGCCTGCCCCTCCTTGCATGGTGGTGCCACTGGGGTGCACCAGTCAAAGGCCCCTGCGTCATGTCACCCCACCCGCCCGCAATGCCCCCCCCCCTTTTAGCCAGACAAGCTGGCGCCAGGTGAGGGCATAACTTGAAGCTTCCTAATGGCTTAAGTCCCCCATATACCTACAGCTCAGACATTTCAAATTCCATGGTATTCAAAGGCTGTAATCTGTCTAATTTATAACCACACCATGAAGAATTTTCTTCCCCAATAACATGTACTTTAAAGACAGTTCTAGCAATTAAACTTTAATTACATGAAGTATAATTTATAACCACATTATGAAGAATTTTAATTCATGCCCCAAATAATACGTTACTTTATTAATAGAGGGAAAGGGAGAACCAAAAGACCAAACTGAGCATTGCACTCAGGACCACAAGACGATTTGGTTACTTTAAGACTATACTACATTAGAATTTTTTTTTTAAAAGCAGGGCTATCTGCATACAGATCAGATATCAAAATCAGTATTTCAAAATAAATCTCTTCTGAAGTTCATTCATATCAAGAGACTTTCTACACTCTTTGAGCACATCCTAGTCAGCTGTGGGCACAACATCCATACATGGAAGACCCCCATATGCCCCTCAGAGCCGTATTTCCCCCCCCTCTCCCATCTATGCACATGCAGCACTACAAGCCATTATGGGAGGAATGGGGTGGGAACGAATCTATGGCTCTCCAGATGTTGGACTACAACTCCTATATCTCTGACCATTAGCCATGCTGGCTGAGGCTAAAGGGACTTGGAGTCCAGCAACATCTGGAGGGCCACAGGTTCTCCCTTGCATTATGGGAAATAAGGAGCTTTGTGTGTTTCCTTCTACTTCACCCAGCCCACTCAGTGCAAGTTACTGTGCATCAGGGTGAGAAGGGGTGAGCACGGACAAGGGACAACTCATTCCCCACGATGGCCTGCTGCACTGCCACAGACTTGCTCAAGTGCATATATAGGAAAGAAATGCAAGAAGAAAATGTATTCTTAAAAGTGCCATAGGGCGACTTCTTTATTTAAACTCAACAGGTTTCACAGACAAAAGGTCCTTCGTCACAGGCAATTTTATAAAATGCAAGGCCTGAAAGCAGAACCATCCAGTTTACAAAGGTGGTGGCTATCTTTCATACACCATCAAGGCCACTTACAATACTGTACTTATTTGCTATCGTCATTCCCTCCACATCTTTTTCAAGAAAATGACAGGTGCTAAGCTAACTACAGTGTCTAGATACCTATATTCTATACTAATGTTATTTTGCAGTTGTTACCCTGTTATGTAACCATCATTAGTCCTGTGCAAATGTTCATCCCATGCAGAAAATAATGCATGGAGGGAGGGATCAGAGTCACACACCCACTAGCATCACCCCAACCTCCACCCACCTCTATGCACAATCCATACCTGGCAAAACAGAGGGTAGAGACCACACAAATGGGTGTATGCAGTTAGTAGTATAGGTTCTTCTGCGACAGTGGGGGCAAGCCGAGTGAATACAATCCTGATACTCCTCTGCATACATCTATTTCAACATGGATTTAATGATTTTGCACAGGGCTATCGAATCAACATGTAGAAAATACAGATGAGTGACCTTATGAGTTGGCTATCATGTTTAGTATTTAGTACCTATGACTGATTGATGTATACATTGCATTGAACACATACTTTGCTTTAACATAAGGTGAGAAATGGGGTCTTTAGCTTATAGGGAAGAGTGGAGAGATAACAGATAGAAAACAGAACCAGAAAAGGAATGGCAACCATGTTGTGATACAGTTCCATATCCTTAACGTTAGCCTGTATCTCAGGCTACTTCTAAGATACCTCTGTCTCTGTCTGTCTGTCTGTCTGTCTGTCTGTCTGTCTGTCTCTCTCTCTCTCTCTCTCACACACACACACACACACACACTCACACACACACCTCTCTCTCTCTCTCTCTCACACACACACACACACACACACATGCGCGGCTAGGATGCCATTTTACCCCAGCATTCATACCACAAAAAGAAGCAGACATTAGCATTGATCCCTCAAGCCAAGGGCATGGATTCCCATCATGACAATATAAGAAGTAACACTCAAGAACTATTTCAGAATGTTGTATAATGCTCTACAAACTGTGTGTGTGAAATAGGGAAGTGAATGTTATAGTGCTTCAGAAATTTTTGTCTAACCCCTTGTAGCCTAGCAACCCTATACATTTTCAGACAGAAACAAGTGCTACATGAATTCAAGTGTGTACCACAATTAAGCTTTAGTCAGAATAAAAATGGTAAGCATAGTTCTCTGTGCCCCAGGAGCATCCTAAATATAAAACCTACATGTAATGGTAGATATAAACTATTACACAGGAAGAAAATAGGAACTATTAAACTTCAAAGAGGAAACCTCTATGGTGGTTTCATTTGCCTTAATGACAGAAAATGAATGCTTTCTGCGGCACGCCAAAATCCCTAGAGATGTCCAAGAGGAATAAAAATCTCCAGGTGTTGATACTAAAGCAAGGAGCTAATAGGTGTACGTTCTGTGGCCATCACAACTCAAGATTTACTGCTGGGTTCCTTGGAAACAAATTTTCATGTGACCATTGCAGGCAGAATAACACAGAGGATGCATGACCATCTGTGGGAGTTTACAACCCCACTGAGATGTTTGTGGGAGCCAACAGAAAAGAAGTATGAACTACCATGGCTGAGACTAGTTTACTCCTCCCTACCCACCCCCATTCCATGTACACTAGGGCTGTGTACTACACAAAAAGAATGTTTCTTTCTGGAAATGTATGTTCTTTCAGATGCAGTCATATAGGTTACAAGTGTGTGTATGTGAGGGAGGGGGTAGGGGGCAGGTTTAGCCTACAGTTTTAAACGACATGCCTGAACATACCTCTGTTAGTTATTTGTGGCACATCAATGGTCTGAGAGAAAGAGAAATCAGCACATTCCAGTTCATAAAAGCATCCCTGCCAGATTGTCTAGAGGTGATTCTTACCACAAATTACTAGGTAAGTCAGTATTTATGTTGTTGTTATTCAGTCGTGTCCGACTCTTCGTGACCCCATGGACCATAGCATGCCAGGCCTTCCTGTCCTGCGCTCTCTCCCGGAGTGTGCTCAAGTTCATATTCATTGCATCGGTGATGCTATCTAGCCATCTCATCCTCTGCCGTCCCCTTCTCCTTTTGCCTTCAGTCTTTCCCAGCATCAGGGTCTTTTCCAGGGAGTTTTCTCGTCGCATTAGGTGGCCAAAATATTTGAGCTTCAGCTTCAGTATCTGTCCTTCCAATGAGCACTCAGGCTTGATTTCCTTTAGGATTGACTGATTTGACCTCCTTGCAGTCCAGGGAACTCGTAAGAGTCTTTTCCAGCACCACAGTTCAAAAGCATCAATTCTTTGGCGCTCAGCCTTCCTTATAGTCCAGCTCTCAAAGCCATACGTTGCTACTGGGAAAACCATATTAGACGAAACTTTGTTGGCAAGGTGATGTCTCTGCTTCTTACTATGCTGTCTAGGTTGGCCATAGCTTTCCTCCCAAGGAGCAAGCGTCTTTTAATTTCATGGCTACAGTCAGCGTCTGCGGTGATCTTGGAGCCCAAGAAAATAAAATCTGTCACTGCTTCCATTTCTTCCCCTTCTATATGCCAGGAAGTGATGGGGCCAGATGCCATGATCTTCGTTTTTTTAATGTTGAGTTCCAAACCAGCTTTTGCACTCTCCACTTTCACCCTCAACAAGAGGCTCTTTAGATCCTCTTCGCTTTCTGCCATTAGGCTGGTATCATCTGCGTATCTGAGGTTGTTGATAATGATAATCCCAGCAATCTTAATTCCGACCTGTGATTCATCCAACCCGCCGTTTCTCATGATGTACTCTGCATATAAATTAAGTAAGCAAGGCGACAATACACAGCCTTGTCGTACTCCTTTCCCAATTTTGAACCACTCGGTTGTTCCATGTCCGGTTCTTATTGTTGCTTCTTGACCCTCCTACAGGTTTCTCAGGAGACAGGTAAGGTGGTCTGGTACTCCCATCACTTTAAGAATTTGCCACAGTTTGTTGTGATCCACACAATCAAAGGCTTTAGTGTAGTCAATGAAGCAGAAATAGATGTTTTTCTGGAATTCTCTTGCTTTCTCCATGATCCAGCGAATGTTGGCGATTTGATCTCTAGTTCCTCTGCCTCTTCGAAACCCAGCTTGTACTTCCGGTAGTTCTCGGTTCACATGCTGCTGAAGCCTAGCTTGTAGGATTTTGAGCATCACCTTGCTGGCATGTGAAATGAGCGCAGTTGTGCGGTAGTTTGAACCCTCTTTGGCATTGCCCTTCTTTGGAATTGGAATGTAAACTGACCTTTGGAATGTAAACTCAGCTTTGGCCCAGCCGCTTCACTCTTTCTGGCATTACTTGGAAATTCCCTCTGCTCTTTCTCAGTAGTATATTGGACACCTTCAGACCTGAGGGGCTCATCTTCCGGCATCATATCTTTTAGCCTTGTGATACGTTCCATGGGGTTTTCTTGGCAAGAATACTGGGGTGGGTTGCCATTTCCTTCTTCAGTAGACCACATTTTGCCAGAACTCTCCACCATGACCTTTCCATCTTGGGTGGCCCTGCACGGCATAGCTTATGGCTTCACTGAGTTACGCAAGCCCCTTCGCCACAACAAGGCAGTGATCCATGAAGGGGCAGTATTTATAAACCTCCCTTAAAATGTTCCCTCACAGTGTGTCAACTACCCCCTTTTCCAAATTCAGTGTCTAGAACGAAATATTAAAGGGAGATGTCCAGGGAAGCCTCACATCTCCTCCACCTCCTCACTATCCTAGACATGTCTAGTAATACAAAAATTCTTGGCATGATTCCCCCCTCCACTGTGAATTTCCCATTCCAATGGAGCCAATGGAGTGGAATAGAAGCAGGGAAACCTGCAGTATAACAGTGCGTGTTATATATTACTACAGGGGTCTCCAGTCCTTTTGGGCCAGTGGGCATATTTTGAATATTAAGCGTTATGAGCACAAAACAGCTGCCACACATACACACAAAGCCAGCCCCACTCCCCTAGCCACCAACCCCCCCCACACAGAACACACAGCCACCTCGCCCCACACAGAATACGCAAGACACACATACAAACCAGCCCTCCTGTTCCCTGTTGTCCTCCCCACACTCAGCACTCCTCACCCCATCTTTGTCCCATCTTCACCTGGCCTGCCCTGACCACTCCACCCTCCACGTGGGGGCCAGGGGCACTCATTAGAAATGAAAATGACATGGCTGGAGGCTCTCACTTTGCTTTGAAACCATCCCAGCTGCCAGTAAGGGGTGGGGGTTGAGTGTCAGGCACATTAGCATGGCTCTGGGGGTGAGCTGGTTTTGCAGAGCCCAGTATTATTAAATTTACCTGGGAAAAAAGAAAAGGGAGACATGGAAATGATTTTCTGGTGGCAACACTACATTTGCCTCAATACCTTGTTCCAGCCAATCTTAAGAGAGTGAAAGTTTTATGTTTTCCACCAGGGTGTTCTGAATTTTAAGGTAATATTTAGACTTCATTAATTTGTTACATATTTGAATTCGATGAAATTTTCTTAGGTACAAAGCTTGGTACTGTTTAATATGTAACAAAATATGAATAAAAACGAAAGTGACTTGAAACACTTTATTGATCAAATGTACTTATATATCGCTTTTCTGCGTGCCAGCACCATCAAAGGAATATACAATAACATCCAGTAAAATCGCAACAATATAAAAACAAAAATAGAACGTTATTTAAAAAAAACCAGACCGAACACTATTTCAAAACCAAAGGCTGCAAAACAATACTGCCTGTTTAAAACTCTATGGGGATTAAGCGGTGGCATTAGCAACTATAACAGAAGAATGAACGGAAGAATGATTGACAGAAGGAGAGTGAGAGAGAATGGTGGATAGAGTCAGAGAGGGACAGGTGGAGAAAAGCAGGTTGCTTACTTGTAACTGTAGTTCTTCAAGTGGTCATCTGTGCATTCACACATATGGGCTCTGTGCCTGCGTGGAGCCTCGATTCGGGAAAACTTCTATAGCCGAGTCATGCCTTTGGTGGGAACCCTCCCCCACCGTCCCACTGTGCATACTCCAGTGGGTTCCTGTCCTTTTCCTCAGGTCCTTGAGACCATCTGAGGGTGTCTCTACACCTCCAGTTTGTTGCACATTCATGATTGGCCACTCGTGCAGGTCCATTACATGACGTCGTCATTGTCCAGTCATTATCCCACCATTTCCACCCACCTATCCCATGTTTTCCTCAAACAGAAAAAAATGCGGCATTTCCCAAATATGCACAAATGGAGCACCGTGACCTCCCTGTGTATTTCTCCCCTAGCGCGAATGAACCTTTGTGTCTTGGTGGCTGTGGAGTTGGTTTGGGTTGTTTTGGATTGTTGGGGGTGCGGTCATGATGGCGAAGGTGGTGGCGATGGGTTGTGGGGCGTGTCACCTTCCTGTGCCTGCACCATTTGGAGTCCTTGCCATTTTTGGCCTGCAGTGTTCTGAACAAGGCAGCAGGTCAGCAGAGCAGCAAAGCAGCAGAGAGGCAGGTCAGCAGAACAGTTTGCCAGCCTTCCAACCTGCCGGGAGGCCCCCCTGCTGTGCATTCCCAATGAGTAAACAGCTAAGTAATGGCGGAGATTGTCAAAAACACTGAACAGGACAGATGACCCCTTGAAGAACATAAGAACAGCCCTGCTAGATCAGACCAAGGGTCCATATAGTCCAGCATTCTATTCACAGTGGCCAACCAGCTGTCGAACAGGGACCCACAAGCAGAGCATGAGAGCAACAGCACCCTCTCACCCAGGTTCCCCAGCAACTGGTATACACAGGCTCACTACCTCTGGTACTGGAGGTAGCACTCAGCCATCAGGACTAGTAGCCACTGACAGCCTTCTCCTCCAGGAATCTGTCTAACCCCCTTTTAACGCCATCCAAATTGGTGGCCATCACTACATTCTGTGGTAGCAAATTCCATAGTTTGACTATGTGCTTTGTGGAGAAGCACTTCCTTTTATCTATAGTTACAGGTAAGCAACCTGCCTTTTTTCTCCATGGTCTCTGTATCACACATATTGGCGACTGACAAGCTCATTTACCGGAGATGGGAAGGTGTCTCACTGAAGAACCGATGAAAGTACTGCTGTTCCAAATGCACAGTCCAAATGTACCCTGGCATCAAGTTTATAATGTTTCACAAAGGTTGATGGCTTAGACTATGTAGCTGCTTTGCACAAGTCCAGTAGTGGAATGCCCTTGCCAAAGGCTGTAAATGTTGCTACCCCACTCATCAAATGTGCTCAGTGAGAGGAAACTTCCAGCCCAGCAAGCTGGTATGCCAATTTGATTGTCTGAACTATCCGCAAGGCCAGTCTCTGGGATGACACAGGTAAGCCTTTTTTAGTTTCCCCCCTAGCGCCCAAAGAGCCACTGCAACTTACAAAATGGCTCAGTCCTTGATCTGTATAAAGCTAAAACTTCTCCAGATCCGATACTGGAGAAGTAAAAAAGGCTGGGAGCACAACAGGCTGCTTAATGTGAAATTCTAATACTACCTTTGGAATAAATGTCATATCAGGTCTGAGCACAACCTTTGCCTTATAAAAAATTGTATAAGGTGCATCAGTACACAAAGCACAGAGCTCACATGCTCTCCTTGAAGACGTAACCGCCACCAAAAAAGGCAACTTTCCACAAGAGCAAAAGAATGTCAATAGCTGCCGAAGGCTCACATGGTTTTGACATCAATGCTTGAAGCACCACAGAGAGACTCCATTGTGGGATGAGCTCCTTCACAGGCAGAGCTAGATTTCTTAAACCCCACAGAAGTTGACAAGTGAGAGGGTGTGTGAATATCAATAGACATTGGATTGTGGTAGTGTATGGAGGCCAACTGCCAAAACAGTTATCCTTGTTCCAATATTTCTGGCCCTGACTGTATATGACAGTTTGGATCAGCTCACACTAAGCCTCTTCTGATTTATGCCAAATGCCAACCATCTGCCACCATCCCCTAAATAATTATATAACCAGGGTATCTTGCCGTGCAAAACAGCATTAGTAGCCTAAGAGCCATTAAATCAACTTTAAATGGGATTTCAGTTTCTGGCACTCAGATCCAAACATTCGTGCCAGCAAATCTGTTTGCAGTGACAAGGGAACATTCCTGCAATCGCCAGTATAACATCATGATTTGTGGTGCTGCCCTGATAAATAAGTTATTTTCATTCGCTGCAAATATTATGAGATGCCAAACCCAACCCACCTCAATTATTTGCCAATAAAATGTTTTAAGTTTATTTTCCTAATATCAGTCAAAGGTTATGTACCAAATTAAAAAATGTCCACAAAAATGAGATTATGGCGTTCTTAGGCCCTTTAACATGTTTATCATCATGATGTGGAGATGTTTTCCTATTGGGGGAATAAAAGTAAGAGGAAATTGTTGAATTGGCAAGGACTTCAAAATCCATGAGCAGGAAATATATATTTAGTCTACAAAGCAGGAACTAAAAACTGTTAGAAAAGAGACAAAGCAAATCAAGAAGTCTTAAAATAACAGCAGCAGGAGATGAAACACTATATCAATTTCTCAAAAATTAAAATAAGCTTTGCACCATGCAACAAACATTTATAATGTTCAAACCGTTCAAACCAATATTTTGTACCAATATCTCTGTCCTACACACATAATTAAACAGATTGCCAGGATTTGCTTTCCGAGTTACAATGAACAAACATAAGAAGAGCCATGCTGGATCAGACCAAGGGTCCATCTAGTCCTGAATTCTGTTCACATATTGGCCAACCAGTTGTTGATGGGAAACCCACAAGCAAGTTACGAGTGCAACAGCACCCTCCCACCCACATTCCCCAGCAATTGGTGTACATAGGTATACTGCCTCTGCTACTGGAAGTAGCATATTAGTCATCAAGACTAGTAGCCACTGATAGCCTTATCCTCCATGAAGTTGTACACTGCCCTTTTAAAGCCATCCAAATGGGTGGCCATCAATACATCTTGTGGAAGTGAATTCCGTAGTTTAACTATGCACTGTGTGAATAAGTACTTCCTCTTATCTGACCTGAATCTCCCACTAATCAGCTTCATGGGGTTCTAGTATTATGAGAGAGGGAGAAAAATGACTCCCTATCCACATTCTCCACACCATGCATAATTCTGTACACCTGTATCATGTCTTCCCTTCTGCGCCATTTTTCCAAGCTTAACAATCCCGGCTGTTGTAACCTTTCCTCATAGGGGAGTTGCTCCAACCCCTTGATTATTTTGCACTTTTCTGCACTTCTTCAAGCTCTACAATATCTTTTTTAGGTGTGGTGATCAGAACTGTGCACAGTATTCTAAGTATTGTCACACCATAGATTTGCACAAAGGCAGTATGATCTTGGCAGTTTATTCTCAATTCCTTTGCTAATTATGCCTAACCTGGAGTTTGCCTTTTTACAGCAGCCACACACTTGGGTCAACATTTTCATCGAGCTGTTCATCACAACCTCAAGATCTCTTTCTTGGCCGGTCACCGCTAGCTCAGATCCATCAGGTTATACTTGAA
Organism: Heloderma suspectum; assembly: GCF_057233095.1. Taxonomy (NCBI): domain Eukaryota; kingdom Metazoa; phylum Chordata; class Lepidosauria; order Squamata; family Helodermatidae; genus Heloderma; species Heloderma suspectum. The sequence continues at coordinate 293,203,516 of NC_139459.1, read as the reverse complement.
GTTGGGATTCTTTTGCCCCAACATGCATCACTTTACACTTGCTTGCACGGAACCGCATTTGCCATTTGGATGCCCATTCTCCCACTTTGGAGAGAGCCTTTTGGAGCTCCTCACGTTTTTGTATTAACCACCCTAAATAATTTGGTGTCATCGCAAACTTGGCCACTTCTCTGCTCACTCCTAATTCCAGATCATTTATGAATAAGCTGAAAAGCACTGGTCCCAATACCGATCCCTGTGGGACACCACTGTTAACATCCCTCCATTGGGAGAATTTACTATTTATTCCTTCTCTCTGCTTTCTGTTCTTTATCCAGTTACTGATTCATAAGAGGATCTGTCCTCTTATTCCATGACTGCTAAGTTTGCTCTGGAGCTTTGGTGAAGGACTTTGTCAAAAGCCTTTCGGACGTCCAACAAAACAATGTCTACCGGATTACCCCTGTCTGCATGTCTACTGATATTCTCAAAGAACTGTAAAAAATTAGTGAGACAAGACTTACCTTTGCAGAAGCCATCTTGATGCTTTTTCAGCAGGGCGTGTCCTTCTATAGGCTTACTAATTTTATCTTTAATAATGCTTTCAACCAATTTACCTGGAACAGACGTTAAGCAGACCAGCCTGTGATTTCCCGGTTACCCCCAGATCCCTTTTTAAAAATTGGTGTTACGTTGGCCATTCTCCAGTCCTTTGGATGGCTGCAATCCACCATGCTGTGTACACACCATTGCCTTGTTGGGTCTTTCTGATTCAGAAGCTCTTTCCCCAAACTTCATTTCAAGCTTCACTTCACTTTAGTGGTCTGCTGTTCAGGAAGGGAGATGCTAAATAAATCTACAAAGGCCTAGGCACACATGTGCAACTCCTTGAATTAGAAGCTCCTCTGGATTACAGCCAACATATCGAGATGGGTTGGAAAGATAGTACAGATAGAAAAATCATTTTTATATTAAAGGATGTATCTCAATGACCACAAAACATCTTTGGAAGTAAAGTCAGTCTTTTTACTTGCATATAATCCTATAAACATTTGTGTCCACTATCAAGCTGTAATTTACAGCTTCCTAGAATCATAGAATAGTAGGGCTGGAAGGGGCCTACAAGGCCATCGAGTCCAACCCCCTGCTCAGTCCTATCAGCTGGGTGGCCAGAACTGAGATTACAGAATAATTTGAGGTTCAGAAACATACCTGAAACAGATAAACTTTTGAAGAATTCAATTTTTCTAGTTTAGCAAATAGATTAAAGGTCAGTTGAAAACACTGTATGATTACCTTCAAAGGAAGAAAGTTAACCAATGCTAAAGGACACGGAAATTCTTTATTCACCAGTGAATTTCTGATCTCACAGAGTGAAGGAGGCCAGCCAGTATGGGGAGGTTCCGCCTCCGGGACCGAGAAGGCAGTCTCTAAATTAACTTCCGGAAGAGGCGGGACCTCCCCCATGCTCACCAGTTGAGTCCTCCAAGTCATAGAAACTCCTTGGAAGCCCTCCGTCCTGATGGTCTTCGATTGCCAACCTTGATTGACAATCAGGCTGAGGAAGCAACCATGATGAAGCCTGCCTAACCTAAGAGCCGCCTAGAAGGAGCCCTGGCTGGCCTCCTTTACTCAGCGAGAAATTCACTGGTAAGTAAAGAATTTCTGTTTCTCCTACCAAGTGCAGGAGGCCAGCCAGTACAGGGATGTGCCAAAGCAGTTGATCCCTGGGTAGGTCAACAAACCCTTAGGCCAGCCCCCTGCTAGGGCTGCAGAACCCTCTGGAGGACCCTCCTGCTGAAGGCACCCTCTACAGTGGCAAAAATATTGATTTTGTAGTGATGTGTAAATGTATGCATGGACGACCATGTGGCTGCCCTGCAGATCTCCTCAAGGGGAGCCCTACCCCAGAAGGCTGCTGATGTGGCCATCCCCCTAACTGAGTGGGCCAATATCCCTCCGGGGCTGTTAGGCCACTGGAGGTGTAGGCCAGCGCAATGCACCCGCAAAGCCAGCCAGAGAGGCTACTGACACCTTCTTGCCCAAGAAGGATGGTCTGAAGGACACAAATGGGGCACTGTGTTGCCTGTGGGGCCTGGTTCTATCTAGACAGAACTTGAGGGCCCACCTGGCATCCAGGGTATGCCACTCCCTTTCCTGGGGTTTGGAATGGTGAGGGCAAAAGGATGGGATGAACAGTTCCTGGGCTCTGTGGAAGACCACCTTGTCCCTGTGAAAAATACAAAGCTCCTTTTCCACCAAGAGAGCCCCCAGTTCAGAGACCCTCCAGGCGGACATGATAGCCAGAAGGAATATTGTCTTGAGGGACAGCACCTTAGCCCCTAGGGGTTTGAATGGGGCTTTGGACAATGCCTTGAGCACAGCATTGAGGCTCCATGTGGGGAACCTCCTCACCGAGGCAGGGCTGATCAGTGAAGCCACCCTCAGGAACTTCTTGATGTGGGGATGAGAACCTAGGGACCCCCCCCCTAGTTCTCCTAGAATGGATCCTAAGGCAGAAACCTGTCTCCTTAGGGTATTAGTTTTAAAGCTTACTGACAGGCCCTCCTGAAGGAACTCCAGGATATCTTCTATGCTGGTGACTAGTGGGTCCCTCCCTGAAGTCTGGGCCCACACGATGAAAGCCTTCCAGGTGCACTCATAAGTGGAGGACTTCCAGGAGGCTAGGAGGATGGAAACCACCCTTGAAGAGTAGTCCTGAGTCCCTAGCAGTTTCCACTCAACTTCCAGGCGGTCAGTTTCAGGAAACCTGGGTCCTGATGTGTGATTGGGCCTTGAGTCAGTAGGTCATGTCGGGGCGGTAAAGTCAGAGGCTTGGCAGTGGATAGGTTTACCAGGTGGCGTACCATGGCCTCCTCGGCCAATTGGGCACCATCAGGATCAAATCTGCCTGCTGGTCCCTCAGCTTCCGGATCACCTTTGGGATGAGGGATAGAGGAAGGAAGGCATACAGAAGCTCTCTGGGCCATCTGTTGGTCAGGGAGTCTGTGAACTTGGTGCCTCTTTTGGCGTAGTGAGTGGAAAATCTGGGGAACTTGGCATTCTGCTGGGATGCAAAGAGGTCTATACAGGGCCAGCCTAACCAATTTGTCAGCCAAATGAACAAGTCTGGATGGAGAGACCACTCTCCTGGCTCTAGAGACGTCCTGCTGAGCCAGTCGGCCTGGATGTTCAGTACACCCCTTAGGTGCTCTGCCCTGATGGAGCAGAGATGTTTTTGAGCCCACCTGGAAAGTATCATGGCCTCCTTTTGAAGGGATTTGGACTGAGTTCCTCCTTGTTTGTTCAAGTATGCCTTCACTACTATGCTGCCTGTTCTGACCAGAACATCCTGGGACTCTAACTGTGGAACTAGATGTCTCAATGCCAAGTGGATGGCCCCTCAGTTCCAGTAGGTTGATGCTGTGGCGAGATTCCTCTGTGGTCCATAGGTCTTGGATATGGTGGCCCTTGCAGAGAGCCCCCCACCCCGTGGGGCAAGCATCCGTAGTTGGGGTGGTGAACGACAGAGTCTGGATGGGACACACACACCCCTGCGAGGTTGGGTGGGTGTGACCACCAAGACAGGAAGCAAGAGATTTCTGCTGGAACTCGCACCCCTGGGTTGATGTTGGCTGTTATTTCCGTATGGAAAGCAAGAGGAACGACTGTAGGAGCCTCGCATGGAACCTTGCCCACTGGACAGTCTCCTGGCAAGAGACCATCATGCCAAGCAGTTTTGCCAGCTCTCTGAGGCAGGATTTCTTTTCGGTCTGGATCCGGGCTGCCAGCCTGCTTATTGTAGTCCAGGGATAGAGTCATGATGTCCATGGCCATGTTCAGGGTCACCCACAGGTGGACTATGGACTGTGAGGGTGACAGGGAGCTCTTTTTCTCATTGATGACAAACCCCAAAGACCGTAGGGTTGAAAGAGTGACACTGGTGTCTTGTATGCACTGTTCCCATGACGATGAGCAGATTAGAATGTTGTCCAGATAGGGGTGTAGATGGATGCCCTTTGACCTCAGGTAGGCCACTTGGGCCAGGAGGATCTTTGTGAACACTCTTGGAGCTGTGGCTAGGCCAAAGGGAAGAGCCTTGAATTGGGATTGTTTTGTTCTGTAGCTGAAGCACAGAAACTTGCGGTGAGATGGCCAGATGGGGATGTGCAGGTAGGCCTCTGCCAGATCCACCAACGTTAAGAAGTCCCCTCTTTGTAGGCTCTCCCTTATGTAGTTGAGCGTCTCCATTCAGAACTTCTGCTTCTTTAGGCAGCGATTGAGCGTCTTCAAGTCCAGAATGGGTCTGGTCCTCCCGTTCCTCTTTGGGACTGTGAAGAAGAGGGAGAAGATGCCCCATCCCCTCTCTTTCCAAGGCACCTTCTCAATGGCTTGGATCTGATGGAGATGTTGTATGGCTGCGAGAGTGCTCAAATGTCCAGCTGAGTCCTTCCAATGGGGGGAGCTGAAGAAGCGCTCCCTGGGTGGTCTCCGGAGCTCTATAGAATAGCCCTCCATCACCGTTTCCAGGACCAAGCTGTCTGAGCAGAGCTGTCTCTAGGCATTTGAGAAGTCCCGCAGCTGTCCCCCTACTGGGGGGGATGGCGAGTCATGCTGAACTGGTGGTCTTGGCCCAGCTGGAAGGAGTCTAGCGATGCATCTGCTAGGAATGCTGCTGCCATTGCCATGCCCTGTACCGTTTCACAGGTGTCCCTCCCTAGGTCTCTGCCTTGGAGCAGACTGTTTGCCATCATGAAGATGCCCCTGGTGACAATGGTAGATGTGGTCGCCGCCCGCATGGATGTAGCTGAGGCTTCGAAGCCTCTGCGGAGGGCTGCCTCAGTCCTTCAATCATGTTGGTCTGAGGGAAGCTCGTCCTGCTCTGAGGTCAGGAGGGCCTTGGAGCTGAGAGCTGCGACTATGTCAGCAGCGCCCTAGCGGCCTCTTTCAGTACACTTTAATAGCCAACTCAAGACACAGACGAAATGATTCTTTTTAAGGCTTTAATCTTTTTATAACTTAATGACTCTTTTAGATGCTAATCACCAGCAACTAAGCAATGAACAGCAGAGTAGCCTATGCTCCGAGTAGGCAGTTGATCTCCGTTTGAAGGAGAATCACGGGAAGACCCTGAACTTATGGGCTAGGGAGAGATCCTCCCTCTTTCCCTTGGGTCCACGGGAGGCGGCTGTTGCTTGCGCGCCAAACGGGCACTATGCCTCCTTTCCACGCCCTCCACTGCTCATCGCTCTCTGCGTCTGCGTCGAGCGTCTAGCAAGCCCCCCTCCCGCATTTTCTCATTGCTAGGATCACTATCTATCTCAGGAATGCTGGCAGGAGGAATCTCTGCCAGCTGCTGTGCCTGTGAGGAATGAGCTGGCTCCTCTCCCACGGATTGCTGATCCTCCTCAGAATCAGAACTGCTATGGGGTTCTATCTGCTCAGTTTCCACCTTGACAGACCGGTTCGTCTACTGTCGGGATGACCAGATCCTCCTTGGCATCCTCTTCGACAGAACTTCTCACAGTGGCGGTGGAGTGTCTCAGATCTAGCTGGCTTAGACCACTCCTTGCGTAGAATGTCTTCCAGGCTTAGTGGGAGTGACACATTTGGGGGGGGGGCATGGAAAGGCCGCCGCTGCCCCTGCACTCTTTGCCCTACCTTGGAGGGGTGTCATGTCTTGTTCCTGGTTTGCAAACTCCAGGATATTACAGCATTTGGAAATTAATCTGGGAAATGCCTCCGCAGGGAAAAGACAGCGATTGGGGATTTTCCCTTGGGCTTGTCTTCCTCCGAGGCATCTCCCCCCTCAGACTCTGATGAGCTTGATCTGGGGGAAGGGGATCTGGAACTTTGGCAATCGTAGAGGTAGGTCAGGGATAAGGAAGGGGATCTGGCCCTTCAGCTCCCTTCTCCACATGTCCTCGCCTTCTTTCTCTGGATGGGTGGAGAAGAGGATTTGGTGCGCTTCCTTCCAGAGGGGCCCCTACTTGAGGTGGAGTGGGACCTGCCCTCCTTCTTCCCCTCTGCCTGCTTTTCCTAGAGTGGGCACGGGAAGGTGCGCGACTGTGCTTCCGTTTGGAGCGTGAACTACTGCGCTGAACGTCCATGGAGCTGCAGCTGGACAATCGTGAGAGGGTGCGTCGCTTGCGACGTGCCCTTTCCCTGGATGAGCTCCTGTGGAAGCGTTCATGGTGTCTCGACCTCTCCTGAGGGGAGGGCTTGCATCTGATTTGGCAAATGGCCTCCAGTAAATCCAGCATAGAACTTTCCCTTTCCTGGACTTGGGGGGGGGGGCTGGCCCTCGGGGTTGGCCCTATAGCTGGGCTCCACGCTCTACGTCTGGGGGTTCCTACGATGGGGAAGGCAGGGAACTGGAGTCCCCCATTTCCCGCCCTTCCTGAGGCTCCAAGTGGAGGCGTGGGCCTGAGGGGTTTACCCTGGATTTCCTGCCCTTTCAGTCCCTTGATCGGGTAGTGGAATCGAGAGGGGAGGACACGAGGGGCCTTGCCGTCGCCTCACTCACCCTCTCCGGACTGCTTGTGCTCCTTGGAGGGAGGGGCGGCAAAGGAAGCCGCTGCCGACCCTCGCATGCCCCGGTGCCTGCTGAGGCTTTTCTCTGCCGCTCCACGCTGGTTGTTGGCGGGGAGGGAGCCAATAGCAGCGCCTGCCTCAACCCATGGCTGAAGATTGTCCCCGCTTTGCGGGGCTGGAGCATTGGGGCTTCCCCAGTGCCTGTGTGGTAGCAGGAAAGAAGCCCTTGGGGGGTCCTGAATCCTTCTCCCCACCGCGAGTCGTCCCTCTGTATGCCACAGGAGTGGCTGCCTCCCCCGTGTTGCGTCCGCAAGTCGGTCTTCTTCTCTTTTGTCTTCTTTCGTCTTCCTTTGCTTGCTCTCACAGGCAAGAGCTAGGAAAAGCTGCCTCCTTCCACAAGGCAGGAAGTACAACTGGCAAGCATGGGGGAGGCCCCGCCTCCTCCGGAAGTTAATTTGGAGACTGCCTTCTCGGTCCCGGAAGCAGAACCTCCCCACACTGGCTGGCCTCCTGCACTCGGTAGGAGAATCTGTAATCTACAGAAGATACAATAATTTAGAAGTAACTCTATTATGGCTGCTGCCCCTGCCTTTGTCTATCTAGCTCCTGGCAAAGGTAATCACAGAGCACTTATACCAAATACAGTCCAGCAAGTCTGGACTTCTTTCTCCTCTTTGCTCCAAGTCCAGGAAGCCTCAAGCCTTGGCCAAGCTTGGAGACAGACAACCACTTGGGGTCCCATTCTGACACAGGCAGACCGAGATCCAAAGAGCCAGAAGTCTTTGATGCAGTCAAGAACAGGCCAGGGTCAGGTTCCACATCAGGCAGGCACACAACAACCAAGAACCAGAGGCAGAAGGCATGGTCATAGTGGACAGCCTGGTGCTCAGATAACGGGTTGGGCAGATGATGAAGGGAAGGCAAAGCAAGGCAAGAGGGAGAAGCCATGTCACTATGAGTTGCTCAGACTGAGAAACCAAGCCAGGAGCATGTTACATAGAGCCAGCCAAGCCCCCCACAGGGTTCTCAAGCCACCTGCCCCAGCTGATGATGAGGTGCAGTACCTGCTCTGTCCATTATAGGGATGGTGCAGAAATACAGGAAAGGTTAGACCAGTAATTCCTTCAGCCTCCCAGTTTCCTCAGTGGCACAGGGAGTAAGGTGCCTAGGCCCTGCTGCCCGAGTCCCCCCATTCAAGTTTTCTGCCTTACAGGAAGCAAACAGGAGATACCTGCAAAAGTCAGTGGCTCTTTCTCCAACATCAGCAAGCCTTACCCACATTGCAAAGATGAGTGGCTCCAGAGGAAGCACTGACCAATCAAATAAAACCCATTTCAACTTGCTTTGTCCTACTAGAAATGTCATTTTTTAAAATTACCGGAGTCAAACCTACACACAGACCTCTGCCACAATCTCACAATGAAAGGCACTGTCAGAAACAACCAACCATACTCAAGACAAAATCTTTTCTTTCCTCCCTTCTTTACAGATATTCATCCAGTCACATGAGGTTAGCAAAATATTGTAATGTGGCTGCTGCTTCCCACACTCAATAAAATCCATTCCCTAACAACATATATATTGGCTAATTCACCATCTTTTCCCTTGCATTTCCAAGCCACTGAGCGAAGTCCAATGGCTTCATAAATACGAAGGGGAAAATATTGCAAACCAACCAAACAAGAAAACCAAACCAACCAAATAAACAAGAAAATAAATATTTTGAAGTGACAAAAGCTGCTGAGAGCTGAATTTATAGAAATGGGACAAATTTCCTTATTGCTTGCTGTTGTCTTTGCATTTTGATGCAACTCTTCCTTTGAAATGGTAAGCAATTTCAACAGATGTGAAGCACAGAGTTGGCCATCACTGAAAAAAAGTATACTCCTAGCATAACAGCTGTGTTCAGTTTCATTTAAAGATGTAAATGCATGTCACAGGACAAGCAGAAATGATTCTAATAGCTGTGCACCCTGGAGAGACTTACCTCAGTGACCGGTTAAAGTCTTCAACTTTTGTGGGAGATGGGGGAGAACTAGCTCTACGAGAGGTTTTTTGATCAATAGCATTACTTTCATCTTCCAGGCGCTTGCTTACAGCTGAACCAGGAGAGCCTGTAACACATTTGATACTAATTAGGGCTGAAAGGTTTGTTTGACTGACTGACTGACTGACTAGTAGCACAACCACACCACAATCCTATGCATGTATACTCAGAAGATTCACAGAGTTCAGTATAGCTTGGCCCCAGGTAAGTGGGTGTAGGATTACAGCCTTGATCAACTAAAAAAGTACAACTGATTAATAGGGTAGCAGGTTTTGATTTTTTTTAAAATACAAATACTTAAAAAATTGCAGATGACACCCACATCTTAAAATAGGTGTTCTCCTTTCCCTTTCAAATGGGAGGGAAAGACTCTCCTAAGGCGATGCCTGATATTATAGGTGGCACATCTGGGGGCTACAGGGGTAGAGGTGAATCAGCAGAATTCACTTCTCCTAGTTCAGTTGGAGTGCCTGACCAGAACTCCGCTCAGAGAGTGCATCTGCTGGCAGGAGCAAACAGTGGATCCAACCTACTATTTTTACCCAGATGCAATAGATTACTCAACTAAAACCCATACCATTAATAGATTTGTATGTCTTTAAATGGGATGCCAGCCCTCTTCGCTACAAGCAGCTACAAAATAAAGCTGCTAGAAACTAGGGCAACTGGAACTTCTATGTTTACCAATTACATCTGTTTCAGTTATTCAGGCTGGGGGGGATTATAAATCTACTGTTCCAAGTACATAATCAGGCAAGGAAAAAATCCAACTTTTTTGAGCTCATAAAGGCAAATCAAGATAGTACGATAAGTACAGAGGGTAAGGAGACACTGAACATTAAGTCTTACAGACCAATTCCTCCATCATCACCATCACCGTCACTGAATTACTACAAGATTCTAGCGCTTATGTTAGGTGGGAAACTGAATGTGTTCTTCTCTAATTACCTGAATATAAATCAAACAAGATTTTTTTTCTAATGAAGGATATTCTTGGATAATAACAGCACTACCTATTATAACTACAAGTAAAATAAATGGAATATTTACAACTCTATACTTTATTGATGTAAAGAAGGCATGAGACTGAATAGACTGGTCAAGTTATAGGAAAAACCTGATTGAACTGGTTAACCCAGATCCAAAGCCCAGAAAGGTCGTTAATGGAATCCGATGAATTATTCTTAAGAAAATGGACACAGCAAGGATGTACTTGAGCCACCCTTATATTTGCCTAACGTATAGAACCATTGGTAATGTATATTGGGACGGATAAATGGGACAGAAAAAAGTCAAGATTTCATTATAATGTATGTATGATTAGCTCCCCTTCATGGATCACTGCCTTGTTGTGGCAGAGGGGCTTGCATAACTCAGTGAAGCCATAAGCTATGCCGTGCAGGGCCACCCAAGACGGTTGACAGGTCATGGTGGAGAGTTCTGACAAAATGTGGTCCACTGGAGAAGGAAATGGTAACCCACTCCAGTATTCTTGCCAAGTAAACCCCATGGAACGTATCACAAGGATATGACGCCGGAAGATGAGCCCCTCAGGTCGGACGGTGTCCAATATACTACTGGGGAAGAGTAGAGGGAATTTCCAAGTAGCGCCAGAAAGAGTGAAGCGGCTGTGCCAAAGCCAAAAGGACACTCAGCTGTGGATGTGTCTGGTGGTGAAAAGAAAGTCCGATGCTGTAAAGAACAATATTGTTTAGGAACCTGGAATGTCAGATCAATGAATCAAGGTAAGCTGGAGGTGGTCAAACATGAGATGGCAAGATTGAACATTGACATCTTGGGAATCAGCGAACGAAAATGGACAAGCATGGGTGAATTTAATTCAGGTGACCATTATATCTATTACTGTGGGCAAGAATCCCTTAGAAGAAATGGAGTAGCACTCATAGTCAACAAAAGGGTGGGAAAAGCAGTACTGCGATACAATCTCAAAACTGGAGGTAATATATTAATATATTACTGGAGGTAATATATAGCCATCATGACTAGTAGCCACTGATAGCCTTATTCTCCATAAATGTGTGTAATCCTCTCTTAAAGCTATCCAAATTGGTGGTCATCTCTATACCCTGAGGTAGTCAATTCCATGGTTTAACTATGCACTGTGTGAGGAAGGACTTCCTTTTATCTGTCCTGATAAAGGCTTGTACTTCTGCCAACTAACATTATTCAGTGCTATGGGGGAATCTTACTAAGAGAAAACTCCAGTCCTACAGAACCAGTACCAAAGCCATAAAGTGGACACTCACAGTAAATGATGACAGTGTTTACTCCCTGCTGTCAGTTCCCATACAACAATAGCTTAAATAGTTACAGTTAAATATGATGCATGGTTGAAACATTCTCAGCCTGTGTAGAATCAAAGTAGGGTTTGAATGTAAGCTAAGAATGTTTCAGCCACCCCTCATATAACACATCAATTTGACAGCAGAGTTGAAACAGGAAGTGAAGGATACTGCATATAATAGAAAGATGATGGATATAAAGAAGAATGAAAAAATGATAGAGTGGGAATTAGGTCAGGACTCTGTAACAAAAGCTGCATGTTTCAGGCAGCAATTAAACTGATACATCTGCCCAGCTGCAAAGCCAGAATCCTGGCTGCTTTAGTAAAATTCACGTTTTCATCAATAGAAATATGTTTCTTTCATGACCTGTGAGACTATTCTCTCAATGAGCCTAGTGCTAGGGAGCAGCACAGAAGAAGGAAAGTGCTCACGCACAAGCATATAAGTATGTCAAGTTGAAACATTACCACCAGACATAAGCACTCAAGTTTTGAGGAGAAAGTGTCATTTATTTTTTTTATCTAATCAATTTATATCCATCCTGTAATGAATAAATAAATAAATTTCAGGATGGCTTACACAAATCAAACAATATAAAAACAAAGAAAACAAAGCAAAATAGAACAGCATGTAATAGCTCATCTTTATATTACCTCATCAGAATGTTAACAACCTTAATTACACAGCTTTGTCCGCACTACGCTGGGACAATTAGAGACTTAGTCCAACACCATCCTAAATTACTGTACTGCATTGCTGGACAACAGATTTTCATGGAAAAAACTTGCCAAAACCAACAACTAACTTGTAGATACTAATGAAGTCTCATCATAACATGGCACTGATATTGAGGTACGCTTGTTCCTGGCAAGATAGAAATGAAAAGCAATCAAGCAATTAAACACTAGATTTTTAACAGAAAAATAAGGTAACTGGTTCCACAAAGGACAATGGCAGGAAGGAAGACAGTTCATCTTTTCTGTAAATGCAAGACTGTTTGTATAACATAGGAGCACCACTCTCATACCTGGTGAAATGCTGACTGCTGATTTCTCTTGTACACTGGGTAATTCTGCTGCTTTATTTTTTGTGTAGCTGGGTTTAGGCGAACTGTGTTCTAAGAAGTCTCTTTGATACAAAACCGTACGCTTTACTGCACCTTGGTGGGGAGGGGAAAGCAACAAAATATTACATCCAAGGGTAGTGGTTTTGTCTAATATGCAGTTACATTATCATGCCCCCATCTGATCTTCTTATTACTTTCTTCCATAATTTATAGAGAAGAAAGCCTTTGTCTCCAGAGTCCAGCTCTGTGAGCTTTGCTTTTAAAATATCAGCTGCAAATAAATGCTTTTAGACCAGCAAAGACTAAAGAAATCCCTGACAGATACTTGAAGGCAAGAGCTGTTGGGAATGTGAAATAAAGGACCCAATGACAAAAAATTCAAAATGCATTCAAATGTGGAGGATGAGAGAGTAATCATTCCCATTATTCTCCAGCTTCCACCTATAACAGTATATGGACTCCACATACACATTCCAAGGGAATTCTGCCCAGGGTTCTTAGTTGTTTTATCATGTAGTTTCAGTTCAGCCTTATCACTTCAGGGTTCAGTGCATTTGGAAGATTTTGAAAGTTATCTTGTGCCATTGCCATCCTCACATTGATACACTGCAAGACCATTCTTTGGTTGCCAAAATATCACATGTAAAATTTGCTATTTTAGCAATGTGATGGATGCATCACTAAAGCACTGCACTGAGGTTAAAAACAAAAATGCTAATCTTTTTATCTAAACAGAGAGTTTCTAAGGAGTTTGGTTACTTATGCTTTAAATACTCAACTTACCATCAATATCTCCTTGATCCGAATGTGGTACATTACCTTTTTGTTTGCTAAACCTGGCTTTTGCACAAACCTTTTCCTTGACATCCCATAATCTTAACTTTATATTGTGATCTCTTAGCTTTATTAGGAAGTCGTTGGTAACAGTAATTTCAATGCTATGATTCCATGACACCCATATTTGGTTATTTTCAAGCCACGGTTTCACAACCTATTTTTAAAAAAGGATTTTTAAAAATTAGAGATACCAAAACGGTACGTATTTATTTGATCTGTACCCCACCTTTCTACCAAGAAAATGTCACTCGAGGTGGTATACTACATTCCCATAGCAAGGGCTGCAATTGTTATTCATATGCATTTTGAAAGAAAGCAAGATATATAATCTGGTCACTTTATAAACATATTTTGTTCTTAGTTTTTTAATGCCAGGATTATAGGATACTGAACACCAAAATGATTAAATAGTCAAACCTAACTAATACTATTGATGCTTCTTATTGTACAATTAAGTATACCATGCATTTCAGAATCGTTTTGGTTTTGTTGTAGCTCTGTGCAATTTGATTTAGTTAAACAACCTTACACGCTGGAAAACTGGAATAAAAAACATAGATTTTTGAACTGTGGACTGTCATTCATGAGCCCCGCTTTTCTGTTTATTTTCAGAAGACCTTCTTCACTAGGTCGTTTCATGCCCAGTTTTTGTTAAAAGACTTACGAGGCCTGCAGTAATACTTGATGCTTTTCATTGTTTTGTATACTATTAAAATCTACACCTTTAGAAGAGTGCAATATGGAAAGTTAATTAATTTCCATACAGCAACTTAAGGACCACCCTTATTCCATGCCTTACTTTCTCTTTTACTACACAATGAAAAGTATTTTCATACATGTCACTCTGCCTACCTTCCATTTTCGATCTCAGTTGGAAGAAGTCCAGCTATATTATGCTTATGGTCTTCCATCCCATCCCCAACTCATCACACGCTACATGGGCTGCTCATGATGAGTGTTTAGAAATTTCCTCTCACACAAAATGCAACAGCCCACCTCCTGATGCAAGTGAGTCACACTGGGAGCATAAAACAATTTCTCTCCAGAATCTACACTTTCTCCCTATTGTCTCCCAGGCACAATTCAAGCTGCTGCTTATGACCAACTGCTTCAAGTGACATATCTAAGACATGGCATCTTCCGTTGTGACCCATCACTACTTCTAAGATTGATCAAGTGTACCCTCTTACCAAGTTAACAAATCAGAACACATATTGAAAGGTATTCTTGGTGTTTGCCCCAAAGCTTTGGAACTCCTCTGTCTATAGAAATGCCAAATACCAAACATGGGAATCTTTCAGAAGCAAAAGACTTTAAATATTTAAGCTGGCAAATGAAGGCAGGGTTCCACCCATAAGGGGATAGCGTTTTGACTTTCACTATGTTCTATTAATTTTAATTGCCTATTTTGCTGGGCTGTTTTTCACGACTTCATTGTTACTTGCCTGGAGCTTTTGGAAGTAGGTAGGCACCATCCCTATTGTGGTGTGTGTGTGTGTGTGTGTGATATCATTATAAAATGAATGCTACCACTAAGCAAGCAATGGTCATTACAGAAACCATGGTGCTCTCTCGTTTCAACCCCACCATCCAGACTGCAATTACTTGGTGCTCGCCATGCCCTTCTGGCTCAACCTTAGCATTCCACACTAATGTCATATTTAAATGATGCCTCTATGCTAGAGTGTGGCCTGCCATTCAGTGGAAACACTTAAGCTACGTAGCATGGCTAGTAGAGTAGTAGGCTAGTCCTACATGGTCCATTCCAGATTTAGAAGGCGTGTAACTCATCTCCAGCACTATCTCACAATCTCATCTGCACTCACTGAAATATGTAGTGTGGTTGGCTTTTTCGACTTGGGCCGCTCACCGTCCTTCGGCGTCCCTGACTGATAACACATAGGAGAAAAAAGGCAAGAGCAAAAGGAGGGGGAAAAGATGATGACAAAGAAAACAGAGAAATGAAAAGAGGTACAGTAGCACATTTCAACTGTACATGTCATACAAACTACTACACTTCCATGAACTCTTCTTACCCATTAATGCAAAACCTCAGGCCTGGGGCCCAATCCGGCCCTCCGGAGTTTCCCAGAATGTTGCACCCCTTCCCCCTGATTGTTTTGTGGTTTTCCAGCTTTTGCGCATTTTTTGCCACCTTTAAAAAGTAAGAACGCCTCTCCTAAGGTTTAGCTACTGGCAGTAAGAGCCTGAAACCAAAATATGCTGGTATGTTTGGGTTTTTGCCCTGCCCCTTTTGCATTCAAGGGGCGCAGTTAGCCACTGAAATGCACACACACACACCCGAGTTCCTCCAAAATAGAATTTGTCCCTCAGGCTGAAAGAGGTTCTACCCCTGCATTAATATATTACTAACTCTATTTAAAAATAATTTTATATCTGAAGTCTCATACAGATTTAAGAACTTTGGGACGACAAACGGGAGACAACATTCTTAAGACTTGCACATCAAAATCTCAACTCGTAATGCTTCTGCCTTCCCAGTGACCCTCCTCCCTCCTCACGTCATTCATCGCTATTCTTTTCTTCCCAATATCCCAGCCTAGACTCCTTTTCCTTTTTTTCTTACACCGACTGTTCCCTCACCAGCCCCTGCTCCTTCCTCACACCCATCCAGGTTCTTTCCAAGCTCTCTTTGTTCCAATACAATTGAGAGAGTGGAGGCAGAATAGGGCAAGCTACTGTTGCCTCACCAGGACAGAGATATGCATGCCTACATACATAGTAGCAGCTGCTGCTTTTAATTTCATTTCTGATTATTTTCTTAAACTGCCCAGGATCCATACCTAAACAGATTAGGAACCACATAGGGTTCAAAGGACACAATCAACAGTAGTCATTTACAAAATAAAAACAAACTGGATTATGAGGAACAATCTATTTTCCTTTTTAAAAGTTTTATGTATTTTTTTAATGTGAAGATTACATGGAATTAAAGAACTAGGACAGGAGGTGTCAGAATCCCACAGAATAATTGGTTCAGCGCCAAATGACAACTGATGCGGGCTGTGACTGGAGCTCTTGACATCTTTTCAAATGCTTAGAACAGGGGGCATTGTGGGACAAACTGGATCAGGGCCACAGTGCTGTAATGGCCCTGATGTGCATTAACCCATCCCCTGTGTAGCAGTTATTAGTGTCATGGTGGCAGGGAGGCAAGTATCATACACAAAGTAGCCATCTTTTTTTTTCAGCAGTACTAATAGCAGCTGGAGGGAGAGGAGATTTCAACTGAGGAGATAGCGGTGGGGGGGGGGGGGACTTCCAGAGCCACAGTCCATCTGTGCTCCCCTCACTGCCCTAAAGCAACCTGCATTCCATGGTCACTGAGCATGCTCAGTTCTCACTGGGCTGTTTTTTGGTAGGCTTGCTCCCATTTTTTTCTAAAGTTTTTCGTATATGTCGAAACTTTGGGGTTTCCCTGAGCATGCTGATATTTCTCTCTTCTGCGCGATTGGTGCTGTTTTGGCTACGCAATGTTCAGGTTGTTACTCCTGTTCAGGTTTCTAGCTACTGCATTCCATATCTAACCAGATCAGCTGTATAGTATTAAATAGCCCCTTTCCTCAGTGTTCAGGAGCATTTCATTTCTTTCATTTCTACACCACCTAATAGCCAAACCTCTCTAGGTGGTTCACAAAAGTTGTGTTGCTTAGACTAGAGCAGGTATCTCCAACCTTTTGGGTCTGGTGGGCACTTTTGAAATTTTGAGTGTGTGTCGTGGGAACTCACAACAAAGGCTGCCGTAAGGGGGGCTTCCCATTCACAAAATGGCTACCATGGTGGGTGGGGCCAGACACAGAACACCCATTTCCCAGAATGCAAACTGGTAATGCTAAAAGAAAAACTAACTTGCCAAAGAACCTAAATACAAGGCAAAGGTGGCATCTAACTTCCAAAACACAAAAAAAATTATTTCAAACCCACAGTTTTGTTCTCCAACACATACTAACACAAGGCAAACTGAGGCTCAAAGACAAGTAGCTTGGCCAAGAAACTGAGTACAAGGCAGAGATGAAATCTGAGCCCCAAATGCCAAATCACATATTCGCCCCCACAAAGCACAACAAAATACCCATTTCACAAACAGCAAACTTGTGATACTCTGAGAACATCCCCCTTCACACACACACAGGCAAAACTCCCACCCACAATACATGCACACACGCGCACACACACAAACCCCAGGCAAAACAAATAGCACACCAAAACAAACAAACCATCTAAGATACATGCATTTTAAAAAACAACAAGCAACCACACACACACACAGAGCGAGCACAGGCAAAACAGTTTCCTTGCTCTGCCACACTGCTTCAGTCCCCCAGGATACTCCCTACCACCACCCCAGCATACGTTTTTCTTTCTTCTGGATGGCTGGGCACACTACAAAACAAAGCAGTGAGCTGCAGTACTTTTTTTTAGTTTTTTAACATTCAAAAGTGGAACCTTTGGCTGCAACCACCCATCATTTTTATCTTCTAAGAAAGCTTTCACGACCCTTTATTCTTAAAAATAAGGATGGAGTGGCACTAGATGCTGATACTTTATTTTGCAGCATCCTGGCCTCCCAGGTTTTTTTTTTAATTTAAAAAAATATTTACAAGTTTTTAAAAATGAGGAGGGGCAGGGAGCCTGGCAGGTGCCAAAGGAAATTTCCACCAGCACCAGAACTGAGACATGAGGACTACAGCATAGTAAATAAAAGCGGTTTATTCTTCTTACCTTAGATTCAGTTTCCAGATATAGTTTAGCCAATGGACCAAATAACACCAAATCTAATTTTCGAGGATCAACATCATCTGGTAGAAGAAAATACTCCATATGATAAAAACGATGCATTTTTGGAATAGAACCTTCTTTTACTTTAGACATTGTCGTTTGAATGTCATGTCTAGAGACCATCCAAGGCTTATTTGCTAGAAAAATATTCCAACAGAAATAGAAAAATAATTCCAATTATTATGAAGGATCATGTCCCACACTTTATATAACCAAATCTTTCCAAGGATCTTATTCACATGTGTGTGCCCGTGTGTACACGCGTGTAGACACACACACACACACACACACACGGTCCTGCAAGAAATTGTGGCACTGTATCCCTGGTGTGCATGTTACCTGAGCCTGTTGAAAAAGCAAAAGCTAGCATCAAAGTCTCTGCTCTAACTTGAGTCTTACTTCATGTGTGAACTTTTCAAGTTTTTTAACACTCAGAATTGCAACCGTCTGCATGCAAGTCAATGGCACATAAGGCTTCTGGATGCACTTGCATCCTTGATCTGTCCTGGGAGGAAATCTGAGGGCAATTTACTGAGGGGCAATTTAATAGATTGACCTTTGCTACAACCTGAGCAACATGGGGGATTTTTGACTGGAAATCCAGACCAGCCTCTGCCTCACCTCTGACCTGCAACAGTAGACTATGTGACAGGGCTGCTGTAAGCTACTCTCTCTTAGCACAGCCCTCCAACCTGAAACAGGGGTATTAAAGTGAACTGCACGGTAGAGTTGTTGCATACACTTAGCCCAACCTGCAGTGTTGGGGTAAAAGCAACAGAGGACATTGCAGAGTTATTGTACTCTTCCCTAATGTGAAATAGGGGTCTAATACCTCCGGACAATACTGCAGGCCAGGGTTGTTGTAAGTCACTCAGAGCCTCACCTGCTCTAAAGCTACTCTCTTCCAGCCATAGGCCCTTGCAGCCTACAATATGGACAATGAACTGTCTTTCCTTTAGAATTTGCATTCGGAGGGGTTTGTTTTATGTTTCACACTAAATAAGAACTGAGTTAGAAAGATCAGGAACTCCTCTTTGCTGCTCCCTTTAGGTTTTGGTGTTTTCTCTTGACGAGTGAAGTGGATGCATTGGTGTCCAATCCCAGCTATGTTAAAATCCAAGATTTCTCTACTAACTTCCATGGACAGCTCTCACTTCTGGGGACATTTAAAATTAGTTTCTCAGTCTGAACCAGGAAGTGATCTATCCAGACAATGGACATTTCTACATGAGGCTTTTATCCCCCACCTTTACCGAAGCGTCTGCTTCCAGATTCTTTGCAAGACTAAGATTGGCTCCTTTAAACTTGCTTTTTTCCAGGGGGTTTCTTTCTCTGCCTTTCTATATGTTTCATTATACAGTCATTAGATGGCACTGTTCCATTAGATGGAACTGTGCAATTACACAAGACTCTCATTCCACCATTTCTAAATAATACCAGACTGTCCTCGTTAGGGAAAAAACACAGTAATGGTGGCAAAACACAGGAGAGGCCCTAGAGGATGACAATGTTGTATAAAGGACCCACAAACTATCATGAGTGAGCAATCACAATAAGCGCACAATAAAAGCTTCTTGTAGAGAGGCTCAATGACATGGTTCTCTCTACTTTTTATGTTTTTTCCTCCCTCCTCCTTTTGCATCCACTCTGTTCAATTCACCCTCTCACCTAATGAGGGTTCCCTGCGTCACCTTGGGATTTTTTCCTGAAGTTCCTTCATACTCCTGTAAACCTTGGGATTCCCCCAAGTCTGCCAATACCTCCCTCTTGTGATTGGGTGCTGCCATTTTGGCTACATAAGCAGGAGGTATTCAAAGTTTTGAATTGGTATTAGAAGACATATATATGCACACACACATTAAATATCATAGTTACAGCAAGAGGATTTAAGTATTTTTAGCCACTTTGCAGAGCTACGACCTCACACAGCATAAATCTGTGTATCTAACAGAACATGGACTGGTTCAAATATTTGAAAATTTCTCCACATAAACTAGTCCAAGTGTACCTCAAAATGCTTCATCCACATGGAGTAAGTGTTCAGCCCCCACTTCCAGCAGCGATCTGTATGGACATGGCAGCTGCAAACATGTTGCCACAGTTATCCCAATCACCCCCATGAAATAACAGCTGTACCTGCAGATAAGCTCTTTTAGACATTACTTCCTCCACTCTTCTGTCTTCCCTGGAATACTTGGGCTGCTCCACATGGAACAATAATCTGAAATGGGACTTTGTACTAGCAAGACATACTAGTGCACTACTGCCCGCATTAGCTTTGAATGCAAAACTCACCAATGTCCTCTCCTATTTTGTTTTCACTGTCCCTGGCTGGAGCTCATTTCCCTGCTCCACTTCAGCATCCTCTTTCCATCCATCTTTCCATCTACACACCCTACCCCAATACTCCCAAGCATAGCCAGAGAAAGAACCTAGTCTAGATCCAATCGATTATAATAATTACCCCCATCTCCAATTTGCTATTCTTGGGCAAGGTATTGGAGCATGTGATGGCTTCTCAACTCCGAGTGGTACTGGATGATGCTGATTATTTAGATCCATTTCAATTTGGGTTCAGGCCTGGTTTTGGGATGGAAACAGTTTTGGTTGTCCTGGTAGACGACTTACGCAGGGAAATGGATGGGGGAGCATGACTCTGTTGGTTCTCCTGGACCTTTCAACAGCTTTCAGTACCATTGACTGTGGTATTCTTCTGGATCATTTTTCCTGAGATGTTTCAGTCTCTTGCAGACTTCTGCTCTACCCATGGCCTTTGGGATACCAAGGTTCCATCTTGTTCCTAATGCTTTCAGCGTCTACATACCTGCCAATACGCTGACCTCATTTATATTGATGCTTGACATGAGTTTAGTTTGGGCTGTACCCATGAAACTAAACCAGTCTTGGCAACTCCATTCAAAATAAACACACTCTCACTAAAATCCTACAAGATTGAGTCCCACAAATACACTAGGCCAGGGGCAAACAGATGCCCCACCTGTACCAAGAGGACACTGCAAGAGGTCATGCTCATATGACAAATTCAAAAATGGTAAATTTTCTACATCACCACCATCACAAAGAACCAGTGATCTGCAGAACTTGTAATGTACACATGGGATGATATGGAGACTTTTACGTAACTATTATAAGAAACAGTACAGCCACATAAAATTCTTTCTGGGCCCAGTGACCTCTTCAATATTTTGCAAACCAATGTGATATGTTTGAAAAGGAAGGGAAAGGACTTACAAATGCCATTTACCTACTTGGAAGTACGAGTGGGACAGCCAGTGAGACTGAGAACGTGCACATAACAATATGCTGAGAATCAAGTTCTTCACTTCTCACTGAGTGACAACGCGTCCTGCTTTCATCTTCAGGAGTGGGATGGCCACCCCCACACGCCCCTGCACTTTCAGTTCCATAGGTGCTGTCTGAACGCAGAGTGTTGAAATCTGTCTCTTTCGACTCTGGTGCCTCTTCCTCCTCATCCTCCTCAAGGTCTGGTGGTTTACTTGCCATCCTGAGATAGAATGACAAGCACTCTGGCTTTCTGATTTCTTCTGCTGCGTGTACAACATGCCTTTATTTCAATCACTAGACAAAATACAATAAGCAATTGCCATGCTCTACCAACATTCACCATGAAAAGAGGTCAGGAGAACATCTCCCAGCATTCTTTCTTGCATATCCCTTTCCAGCAAACATATAACTCACAGCCAAATCACATGATCATTATAACCATGATGGGCTGTTTTATTTTCAGCCTGAATTACGCTGCCATTCCATGGTCATGGTGAAAGTGGGTCCAAACAGATATGGGATCAACATGGGTTGGGAAAGCAATCTGTGATGAAAGAGTTATTACAGTTAAACTTTTTAGAATCCTTTACACATGCAGGAGAGGCAGCTTCTATTACTTCCCCTATCAAGATTTAAACTGGCCTTGCCCCAGCCCTGTAAGTACTTCTGTACGTGCTATCTGTACAATTTCATAGAATAGTAGTATAGTAGGGTTGGAAGGGGCCTACAAGGCCATAGAGTCCAACCCCTTTGAAAAGTTAATTTGAAAAGTTAATTTTCAAATTAATTAATTTTAATTAATTAATTTTCATTAAAAGTTAATTTGAGAAGTTAAGCTAGAAATCTATAAGAGTGCAGAATACTGACAATGCATATATTGGCTGAAATCCAGAGGAAAGTTAAGTAAATGTAACTTTGAAATCAATGGACCATTAGCAAATACTCTTACTGATTTCAATGAGTGTGTCACACTTGACTTGACTTTCCCTGGATTGCTCCCAATATATATATCTGCAGTACTTAGCTTTCTCATCACTCTGTGCATTCACCATAACAATAAAAACACTGCCTAATCAAAAAATCATCACGCTCCTAATATACAAGCAGGGAAAATAACATTGTCTAAATGCATGGGAAAATTAGCACCAATCAAAATGTATGGGGGTGAGGAGAGCAGATGTTAGATCGATTTTGCCATTTAGGTATTACCCTACATGCAGCCCATCCAGAAGCTGTTTCTCTTGCTTTTATATATAATTGTTACTGATGTTTGCGCATATACGTTTCCTAAATCAGCAGCAATCAGCAGAACACAGTAATAGTAAATAGAGGAAGGCAAGAGTAACTCACATTAAGGAAATTAAAAAATGATCAGCCACAGTACCTAAAGTAGAGATGGGGAACCTGTGACCTTGCAAATGTTGCTGGCTTGCACCATTGGCTATGGTGGCTAGTCCAACAACATCTGGAGGTCTACATGTTTCCCACCTAGAGATGTACAATTCCTGGAAATTTTGATGCTGTGAAGGGGGGGGAAATGGGGGGAGGGGTATTGGGAAAAACAGAAATTTGGGGAAAATTTGAAAAATAAGTAATACTTTTTTTTAGCACACTTTATAGATCTAAAGTAAGTTTGTTGCTTCAGGACAGCCTGCCCCAACCTGATGCCCTCCAGATGTTTTGGACTTCAGCTCACATCAGCCCCAGGCAGTATGGCCAATGGTCAGGAATGCTGTAGTCCAAAACATATGGAGGGCACCAGGTTGGGGAAGGCTGCTTTAGGAACATAAATTATATTATGCATATATTATGTATAACTTGGTTTGCTCATAAAATTATCATTAAAATTAAAAACTGTTAAAAGTAAACTCTGTAAGTTTATTGTCTGAATAAACTGTTGTTGTTGTTGTTGTTCAGTCGTTAAGTCGTGTCCGACTCTTCGTGACCCCATCGACCACAGCATGCCAGGCCCTCCTGTCCTCCGCTCTCTCCCGGAGTGTGCTCAGGTTCATATTCATTGCATGAATTAACTATACTTATATATTTAATATACCAAGTATAATAATTTTATGAGCAACCCAAGTTATACATAATATATTTTAGATTCCTGTATTATGCCTGACCAGAGGAAACTTCAGCAAGTAGTCCTTAAAACACATGAATCATCCTACAAGCCAGAAGAAGCAGGAAGAACTGGAGGCAGGGGAAGACAGGTGAACAACATCTGTACCTGTTTGTAAGGAAGTTAAGGAAATTTCCTCAACCTGTTCCTGTTTGTGGAGAGGAACTTAGGGAAGTCTGGTCTGAAGGAAAAGTTACTGAGATTTTATTTAGCTGGGAAAGACTCAGCTTAGGAATGGTAAGCAACCATATTTAATTCAAGAACTTTTAAGCAATCTCAACTTATTATTTGAAGAGTAACATTTTATTCATTTTTCTAAATAATTTCCATTAATCAACATTTTATTTTTTGTTCATTTTGAAAGCTGTATTTAGTGGTAGTGTCAATCCCATGCCTGCACCATAGGAACTAAGCTACTGAGTTTCTTTTAGGGAGAGAGGGTTTATTCTAGCAGCAACAGTTAAAAGGTTTTATAGCTGAGGTCTAATTGAGAACTTTATTAAAAACTGTGGCAGTGAGTTCTATAGACCCAAGCCTCAAAGCTAATTTTAAAAGTTAAAAAAGAAACATAGATGGGTCAACCCACATGCTGTTCCATCACTCAGGATAACCTTCAGCATTTCTTTCACATGTTAGTTTTAGATGAGAACTATATTAACTGGCTGCAACAGCATCTAACCAGAACAAGCCCACAAACACAGGATTCAATAGAACAAAACCCAAACTGTCAAGAACTGAGCATGGCTTGGGAGCATTCCTAAATGTTTATCAGTAAAAAAATACATTACATCAATAATTTTAATAAGGAATGGAAGAAATAACTATGCTAAGAATCTTACAGGGGGGATTAAAACATACATCCTCCCCATTGCTTCATCATTTTTTGAGTACTGTTTTTTTTTTTTATAGAAAGATGGGGTACAAATCAAATAAATCAATAAATTTCCAGAAATTTTACATCTCTTAGGGCCTGGCTGGGGAATGCTAGGAGTTGTAGGCCTTTTCTCTGTCTAAACATGCATAGGATTGCACCCTTAGTCTTTCTAAGAAAGTCTTATTACATCACTTTTAGAAATCATTTGGGGGAAGGAAAGGCTGGGTAATAATATATAAACACCTTGTCTTATATAATTTATTCATTCTAAAATAAAATATTTCATAATCCAAAGCTGTTCAGTTTTTCAAAAAACAAAACGATCCTTGGGGGGGGGGGAAATGCCCCCCCCCCGAATTTTCCAGGTCTTCACATCTCTATCCCCACCCCTAACCTAAAGTAATTCTTATTGATGCATGACCTGTAATTATCAAGACCAAACTAAGTAAAGAATTATTTTGTCCTCCTTTATGCGAGTATACCTGCCCAAAGCACACCTGCAATGCCGGAGGACAGAGATCAGACATGTCACTATTTATGTAAGTGATAAAAGGGAACTATGTCTCTAGAAAAGTGTCCTGTTTAGTTAGCCCCCTAACCAGATGGCTATCATGTGTCAGCTTCTCAGCTAACATCATCTGGCAGACTGTCTTGAGCCAGCCATGGGCTACATGCCTGTTGGAACTTTCTAGGATGGGGCAATTTCGATTCTTTTAGCAGGGATTGTGAGGACCATCATCTCTTTATACATGCTTTGATTCTATTTGTCTGGATAAAAGATAATAGAGCTAATTTGGGGTCAGATGTGAACATTTGCTTGTTCATATCCAAAATTAACATAAACATTTAAGACCAAAAGAGTTCCACCAAAGGACCTTTTCACTACATGTGAAAACCCAGGACATTTTCTCCAGCACAGTGGTGAGAGCTCGTTGTTTATATAGTGCAGCCTCACAGGGGTTGTTAATCTGTGAACAAGCTTAAGGGAGGTTTCTTTCTCCTCTTGAAGTTACAGGCAGCAAGTGTAAATACTGAAAAGCCCCCTGTACCGCCACTAGCTGTGTAGCAACAGCTATTTGCCTTCCAACACTGCGTGCCTGCAATGGCAGGAGCTGCACATGCGGTAGGATTGTCGGCAGGCAAGAATTTAACATCTGCATTTTAAAAAATGGCTTGCCTGGAATTGTAGGCTTCAAAGCCAGGCATACATTGGTTGTTAATATGTGTACACATACTAAGAAGCTGTCTGGGAGCGGTCCTGCATTTGCAGCATAGCACAGCAAAGTGAACGTGAACTCACGTGTGTTGTACAAGACACAGTGATGCACAAAGTGCCTCATGTGCCATTTTGCATGGACACCGTGGCAGCCTGGGTTTATGTGCTGGCCATTCAGCCATTACCCACAAAAATAAAACAGAAGGCAGAAGACATGTCCCAATCAAGTCAAGTGATTACCTGCTGTCTCTACACAGCACCCATAAGGATGCTGCCACCCTAGATAGGCTGCTTGCAGATGAGGCACAGCATTCCAGATTCTGCAGCATACCCAAACTCTAACAAAAACAGACGCTTTCTTTCCATTAAGGGAAGGCACTATGGGATACTTTGCCCTTGGGTCCTTTGGAGTGGGACCTGGGGAAAAGGAACTGTACATATCCATATCTTCTTATAATTAAAAAAAAATCCCCACCTTAAGAGTGCAGGTAGGCAACCTGCCCTCCAAATTGCACTACATTTATATCCCACCTTTTTTCCTCTTGCAAGGAACTCAAGGCAGCATACACAATCCTCCTCCTCCTCTCCATTTTATCCTCACAACAACAACCCTGTGAGGTAGGTTGGGCTGAGAGTCTGTGACTGGCCCAAAGTCCCCCAGTGAGCTTCCACGGCTGAGTGGGGACTAGAACCCAGATCTCCTGGCTCCCAGTCCAACACTCTCACCACTACACCACACTGGCCAAATGTTCTGGAATACAGTTCCATCATCCCCAGTCACCATAGCCAATGGTCAGGGATTGTGGAAGTTGTAGTCCAAACCATCTGGTGGACACCAGGCTGCCTACCCCAGCCTTGGGGACTAAAGATGAACTTTGCATATGGACAGGGCATTGTTTCCCTTATTTTTCCAAGACACAGAAAAGAAATGAAATAAGGCAACAAATGAAAAACCAAAACAACTCCCCCTCGTCTGCAAAAAAAAAAAAAAAAGCAAAAAAGGAAATGGGAAATGTGGACTCTTCAACCCTCCCTACCTTAGACTAAGCAGGGAGTTGTAGAGGGGAGGGAAGAATAAATTCGACGAGTCCCGAAATATAATCCCGTTCTTAAAAAAGAGAGACAAGAGGGGCCGACACAGCCACACAGAAACACGGGATGAGCTTTCCTACTGGACAGTTTAGCGGTCTCCCTGCAAAGCCCGCAAAGCCACCGCAGGCGCTTCCCTGGCTTCCTTCGCCACAAGCGGCGGGCGAGTAGAGCACAGGGGGCGCTCAGCCCCTCGCAACCCGCCAGGTGCTACCTGTCCTGCACCCGAGCAGCAAAGGCGTCACCGCCGCGGCAGAGGGAGCGCGGCAGAAATCCGCTGTGCCCAGGAGGCGCACGGCGACCCCAACACAAGCCGCCTCGTCCCGCCCGGCCAGGCGTGACCGCTCTTTTATCGTCCTCCGCTTCACCGAAGAATCCCGCTGCCTCGGCGGCCCAATGCCCCAAGGAAGCGGCCTTGGCGCCGCAACTCGACGGTCGGCCAAGCGACGCTTGGGCGTAGAGATCGCGGGAAGCCCGAGTTGCTAAGGAAGTTGCTCGCTTGGCTAGTTTGCAGGCGGAGCCCACAGCAGGTGGTCAGACGAAGCTGCCGCGGCTTCGGCTCCTGCTTTCCCGACGCCAGCGAGGAAGGAGCAGCGCGTGGAGGCCAAAGTGGGCCCCGAGGAAGTGGGGGCGGGGTTCACGCGGGGGACGCGGCCGGAGCGATCACGCGAAAGCGTGGCCCCAAAGTTCGGTGCGCGCGCGCGCTCTTGCGCAGGCCATTGCTTTCTGAAGGACTTGGGGCGCAGTTCCACCGCAACGGACGCGCATTCCAAACTCCGGCAGAGAACAATGCGGAACCGCATGGAACCTCTCTCTGTCACACACACGGGGGAGCTACCTATACCACCAGAGCAGCCCCCCACCCCCCCACACACACACCCCTCGTTGAACCCGTGGGCACTTGTGAAACGTCGAGAAATTGCTATGGGCGCCGTGAGAAAATAGCTGTCACGGGGTGGGAGGTGCCCATTCACAAAATGGCTGCTCTGGTGGGTGTGGACGACAGTCGGTCACAAAGCCCCTCATTCACAGAAGACAAATGTGAGACTAAAAGAAAATGTAACTTGTCCAAGAAACTGAGGACACGCTACAGGTGGAGGTTGAGCCCTAAAAGCACTCCTTCGTACCCACAGTTCTCTACTATAACCCAACACCCATTTCGAGAAGGTAAATTATCTCTCTCTGCAGCCTCTTTCTCCCAGCTCATCACCCGTACGTGCATGCATACCCTTTCTCTTCCTTTTGGATAATCACACATGCACAAACATCTTGACTTTTGCTATAGGAAGCGTTTATTGTGGCCTCGCATTCTTCACTCATAGTTTATGGGTTATTTAGAGGACATTGTGACCCTCCAGTTTCGCGTCTGTTTTTTAAGAGCAGTTTCCCAGTTTATTTTTTTTACCTGGAGGGCTTTACTACAAGAGGAATTTATTATGCACGCATCATTTCCTACTCTTGGTTGTTTACAGGTTCTTTTGAGGATGTCATGACCCTCCAGTTTTGCTTCTGTGTATAAAGAGCTTTTTTAGAGCAGGGAAAATGTGGTTTTTAATTGTAAAAGTGAAAGAAACGCTTTTCTCCCATTTTGTATTTGTGTTATTCTGCTATACCACAGTGCCACCTAGTAGTTACATAGCAGGAAAGGAAAAGTAGGGATGGTGGAGAATTCTGCCATGGACTCCAATGAGGCTGGATTCTAAGAATCCAGCCCCCCAGAGTCTACGGCAGAACGAAAGACTCACCTCTGCCACCCAGGGGAATCCGCGCCAGCCGGATCCTACCTGCTGCTGGCCAGCCATTGCCTCCTGTCCTGGCCACTGCTGCCTGTCTTCGGACACCGTTTGCGTTCCTTTTGCTGTGATAGGCTATGTAAAGATTTACGTAGCTTATCACGGCAAAAGGCAGGGACACAAATAGCACCCGCTACGCCGGATGCCATTTGCGTCTGAAGTCCAGCAGCGGACGGACCCAGCCAGCGGCTCTGCACACTCGCTGCAGAGCCAGCCAGGGAGGATTCCGGGGGGAGGAATGGATCGCCTCCCCCCCCCCATGAACCCCTGCGGATTCGGAGGTAGGGATGTTAGAGAATTCCGCCACAGACTCCATTGAGTCTGTGGCAGAACGGAGCAATCCCCCCCGCCACTCCACAAAATTTACCTGGGACAGAGCCTACCTTAGTTGGCCGTCCACTGCCCCCGCGAATGGCTGTCCTGGTCTGCGGCCACCATTTCCTCTCTACTTTAGCAATGATAGGCTATGTACGTATTTACGTAACCTCATGGCTAACGCAGGGACACCTTTTGCCGTGATAGGCTATGTAAATATATACGAAACGCACCCAGATGGGAGCAAAGTCAGGACTTTCAGCTGGAATTCAAGGGGTTTGACAAAAGTGGGGCACTACCCATTCAGGAAGTACAGCCAGTGGCATGCACACACCCCCATCGTTGGTGGCTCATAAGTAATGGAACGAATGGCTGACAAGCAGCTGCATGGCCAGGTGTGGCCTGTTTCCTGGGTGCTCCATGACCAATCAAGCAGATAAAAGGCCTGGAGGTGGTTCTGAGTGTTGCATTTGCATTTGGTAGCTGTTCACTGGAACCCCCAACATGAGGTCCAAAGAGGTGTCCATGCGAGTGAAGGAGGCCATCATTAGGCTGAGGAAACAAAATAAACCCATCAGAGAGAGAACAAAAACAGTGGGAGTGGCCAACACAACACTTTGGAACATCCTGAAAAAGAAGGAATTAACTAGCAAGCTCAGCAAAAGCAGAAGGCCTGGAAGACCACAGAAAACAACTAAAGTGGATGACCACAGAATTCTGCTCATGGTGAAGAGGAACCCTTTCACAACATCTAGCCATGTCTAGAATGCTCTTGCGGAGGTAGGCGTGTCATTGTCAACATCTACAGTTGAGACGGCTCTATGAATGTAAATACAGAGGCTTCACAACAAGGCGCAAACCACTGGTAACGCTCAAGAACTGAAAGGCCAGATTAGCCTTTGCCAGCAAACATCTAAAAAAGCCTGCCCAGTTCTGGAATAAGATTCTTTGGACTGATGAACCAAGATTAACTTGTATCAGAATGATAGGAAGAGAAAAGTATGGAGAAGGAAAGGAACAGCTCATGATCCAAAGCATACCACATCATCTGTCAAACATGATGTTTACATGGCTGCTGCCACCACCACCAGGTCTTCCCTGTGGACTTCTGCCTGGCAGACCGCCAGTCCCTGCAGGACCAGGCCCCCAGGTACTGAGCCAGCTGTGCTGCTTCCACCTGCCCCTTCCTGGAGGGGCTACATAAGCTGGCTGGCTGAGGTGACCTGGGAGAGCCGGGGCCTGCAGGAGAAGCCACCACCAGTGGGGAAGAGGTGTGCCTGCTGCTGCTGGGCCTGCTGCTGCTGCTGCTACCACCACCACCAGGCCTTCCCTATGGACTTCTGCCTGGCAGACTGCCAGTCCCTGCAGGACCAGGCCCCCAGGTACCAAGCCAGCTGTGCTGCTTCCACCTGCCCCTCCCTGGAGGGGCTATATAAGCTGGCTGGCCGAGGTGACCTGGGAGAGCCGGGGCCTGCAGGAGAAGCCACCACCAGTGGGGAAGAGGTGTGCCTGCTGCTGCTGGGCCTGCTGCTGCTGCTGCTACCACCACCACCAGGCCTTCCCTATGGACTTCTGCCTGGCAGACTGCCAGTCCCTGCAGGACCAGGCCCCCAGGTACCAAGCCAGCTGTGCTGCTTCCACCTGCCCCTCCCTGGAGGGGCTATATAAGCTGGCTGGCCGAGGTGGCCTGGGAGAGCCAGGGCCTGCAGGAGAAGCCACCACCACCAGGGAACAGGCGTGCCTGCTGCTGCCACCACCACCACCACCACCAGGCCTTCCCTGTGGACTCCTGCCTGGCATTTTTAAGGGGATTTTTAATTGTTTTTGTTGTTGTTGTTTTCTGGGGGATTTTGTTGTGTTTTTAGGGGTGGGTAGCCTGCCTGATAGGCGGGAGCGAGGGGGCATGTGTCCACCTGATGGAGGCAGTGGGGGGAGTGTTGGGGGCCAGAACATACCGAGGCTGGGCGGCAGGTGCTGGTGGAGCACTAGGGGCAGGCTGTGCCAGGGAAGGGGAACAAGGGAGAGATGTGTAGTATCTGTCCCCTGCTCCGGGCCTGTCCAGAGCCAAAGGATGGCTGGGGGAGGCGTGACCCTATCTTCTGGCCTTCGTTTGCTGCTCTGCAATGCCAGGTCTGTTACCCAGAAAACCTCTCTCATCCATGACATGATCCTGGACGAGGGTGCAGTCCTGGCATGTATTACGGAGACCTGGCTGGCCGAGGCTGCTGCTCCAACCCTTGCAGCCATGTGTCCAGCCGGATTTTCCTATGCACAGCAGCCGAGGGCTGGGGATCGGGGAGGGGGAGTGGCTGTTATCTACAGAGAGTCCTTGGTCTTCACCAGACCCCCTCTCCGGGAGACCAAGGTTGGTGAGTGCATGTACTGGAGGTTGGGCCCGAAGGGCAGTCTGGGGATTCTGCTCGTGTACCGTCCACCCCACTGCACGACTGACTCCCCGGCCGAGGTGCTTGAGGTGGTCTCTGATGTGCGTGTACAGTCGCCTAACTTATTGGTGTTGGGGGACTTCAACGTACATTCGGAGGCCATCCTCACAGGAGCACCTCGGGACTTCATGGAGACCATGGCCTCCTGGGAGCTGCACCATATTCTAACTGGGCCCACCCATGTAGCCAGTCATGCACTAGACCTTGTGTTTGTTTCCGGAGAAGCGGGGAGTGATCTGGAAGTCGGGGGTATATCCACCACCCCCTTGTCGTGGTCAGATCACTATCTGGTGACGTTGGACTTCTCGGTTCCACAATCCCTCCGCAGGGGTGGAGGACCCATTAAAATGGTCCGCCCCAGGCGTCTTATGGATCCAAATGGATTCCTGAACGCGCTTGGGGATTCTCTGGGGCACACCAACGGCCACTCGGTCGAGACCCTGGTGGGTGGCTGGAATGCCGCAATCACTGGGGCATTAGATCAGGTGGCTCCGAAACGCCCTCTCCCCCTGAACAGGGCTCGGACTGCACCATGGTTCAATCCGCGGTTACGAGCTCTGAAACAGGAGGTGAGATGGCCAGAGCGCCAGTGGCGGAAGTCTCGCTCCAGAGACCATCAGACATGGGCTAGAGCTGTATCTTCAGCCTATCACGTCGCAGGGAAGGCAGCAAAAAAGGAATATTATGCTGCCTCTATCGTGTCTGCAGAGTGCTGTCCCAGGAAGCTGTTCCAAGTGGTCCGGAGCCTAGTCGGTCCTGTGGTTCCGGAACCACTGGAGCATTCTAAGGCCTCCTGTGAGGCCTTGGCAAGGCACTTTGCAGATAAAATTGATCAGATTAGGTGTGTTACTCCGCATGCTGTGGATACAGTTAGTGAGCAAGAGGCGGGCTGTGGCAAACCGGCTTTGTGGGATCGGTTCCAGCTTCTTCCTCCTGATGAAGTGGACAAGGTGCTTTCATCTGTAAGGCCAACTACCTGCTTGCTTGATCCTTGCCCATCTTGGCTCATTATGGGCTGCAGAGAGAGACTGGGTGAGGGGATCAGGGTGGTAGTGAACGCCTCCCTTGAGGAGGGAGTGATGCCATCAGCCCTCAAGGAGGCAGTGATAAGACTGCTCTTAAAGAAACCCTCTTTGGATCCTCAAGTTCTGAACAACTTTTGCCCAGTCTCAAATCTGCCATTTTTGGGCAAGGTGATTGAGCGGGTGGTGGCGATGCAGTTGAAGGCACACTTGGAAGAAACTGATTATCTAGACCCATTTCAGTTGGGCTTCAGGCTTGGGCATGGGACAGAAACGGCCTTGGTAGATGATATGAGGAGGGCTCTGGATAGGGTGAATGCTCCTTCCTTGTTCTCCTCGACCTCTCAGCGGCTTTTGATACCGTTGACCACGGTATCCTCCTGGACCGCCTGGAGGGGTTGGGCATTGGAGACACCGTATTGCGGTGGGTCCGGTCCTTCCTCTCCGGCAGGTACCAGAGGGTAGCACTGGGAGAAGAGGTTTCGGACCCATGGCCACTCGCTTGTGGGGTGCCACAGGGTTCCATCCTCTCCCCGATGCTATTTAATATCTATGTGAAGCCGCTGGGGGCTATCAGGAGGTTTGGGGTGCGGTGTCATCAATATGCGGATGACACACAGCTCTACCTCTCATTCCAATCTTCACCAAGGTTGGCCGTAGAATCCCTGTCCAAATGTCTGGAGACGGTGAGTGGCTAAATGGGGAGGAATAAGCTGAAGCTGAACCCTGACAAAACCGATGTACTTTTGGTGGGAGACAAGAGGAGGCTGGGGGATGTTGCCCTGGTGTTGAATGGGGTACGGTCACCCTTGAAAGACCAGGTCCGCAGCCTGGGGGTCATTTTGGACTCCCAGCTGTCCATGGAGGTTCATGTGTCAGCTGTGAGCCGGACAGCGCTGTATCAACTCCATCTGATACGGCGGCTGCGCCCCTTCCTTCCCGACCATCTGCTCCCATCAGTAGTACATGCCCTGGTCTCCTCTCGTTTAGACTACTGTAATGCGCTCTATGTGAGGTTACCCTCGAAGATGGTTCGGAAGCTGCAGCTGGTCCAGAACGCGGTGGCTCGCCTGATTAAAGGCAGCCGCCGGCGAGATCACATCACTCCAGTGCTGAAGGAGTTGCACTGGTTACCAGTTGTTTTCCGGGCCAAATTCAAGGTGTTGGTTTTGACCTTTAAAACCCTATATGGTTTTGGCCCAGCCTATCTTAAGGAGCACCTCCAGCAGCACCAGACAGGCCGCTTAACAAGATCAGCCTTGGATGGCCTTCTCTCTGTCCCGTCAGCCAGGACAGCTAGACTGGTGGGGACGAGGGAGAGGGCCTTTTTTGTGGTGGCCCCCACTCTGTGGAACTCCCTCCCTAGGGAACTCCGCCATGCCCCCTCTTTAATGAGCTTCCGTCGTGCATTAAAAACGTGGTTGTTCAGGCAGGCATTTGGGATGGGTTAGGGTATTTTAGAAAATGTTTTTATTGTAGAATTTTATTGTTTTAAACTGTTTTATTGTATGCTGTACATCGCCCAGAGTGGCTGGGTGACCAGCCAGATGGGCGATTAATAAATTTAATAATAAATAATAATAAATGATGGAGGCAGTGTTATGGCATGGGCATGTATGGCTGCCAATGGAACCGGGTCGCTGGTGTTTATTGATGACCTGACTGCTGATAAAAGCGGCAGGATGAATTCTGAAGTGTATAGGGCTATACTTTCTGCTCAGATTCAGCCAAACTGATAGAATCCCGCTTCATATTGCAAATGGATAATGACCCAAAACATACAGCAAAAGCTACCCAAGAGTTTCTCCAGGCAAAGAAGTGGGATGTTCTTCAATGGCCAAGTCAGTCACCTGATCTCACCCCAATAGAGCATGCTTTTCACTTACTGAAGACAAGACTGAAGGCAGAAAAACCCACAAACAGCAGCTGAAGGCAGCTGCAGTAAAGGCCTGGCAAAGCATCTCGAGGGAGGAAACTCGGCATTTGGCCATGTCCATGGGTTCCAGACTTCAGGCAGTCATTGACTGCAAAGGATTTTCATCCAGGTATTAAAGGCGATCCTTAAGTTTGAAATGATGTTGGTTTGTTCCAACTTACGAGCCACCAATGATGTGTGTGTGTGTGTGCCACTGGCTGTACTTCCTGAATGGTTAGTGCCCCACTTTTGCCAAACCCCTTGAATTATTTATATATTTATTAAATTTATATCCCGCCTTTTTTCCTCCAAGGAACTCAAGGTGGCATACATAATCCTCCTCCTCCTCCATTTTATCCTCACAACAACAACCCTGTGAGGTAGG
The DNA here is from genome assembly GCF_057233095.1 of Heloderma suspectum. Lineage (NCBI taxonomy): Eukaryota > Metazoa > Chordata > Lepidosauria > Squamata > Helodermatidae > Heloderma > Heloderma suspectum. The sequence continues at coordinate 293,169,466 of NC_139459.1, read as the reverse complement.
TGGGGCTGAGAGTCTGTGACTGCCCCAAAGTCACCCAGTGAGCTTCCATGGCCGAGTGGGGACTAGAACCCGGATCTCCCGACTCCCAGTCCAGCACTCTAGCCACTACAGTGAAAGTCCTGACTTCACTTCCATCTGGGTGTGTTTCCTTTCAGCTTCAATGTGGTGGTATGCCGAGGCCAACTGCCAAAACAGTTATCCTTGTTCCAATATTTCTCCCCCTGACTGTACATAGCCTATCACGGCTAATACAGGGACGCAAATGGCGTAGCGGCCACCATTTGCGTTCCTGCCTTTTGCCATGATAGGCTACGTAAATATATACGTAGCCTATCACAGCTACCACAGAGATGCAAATGGCAGCCGCTACGGTGGCCGCCATTTGCAGTCACAGCCCAGCAGCGGACAGAAGTCTGGCTGCGGGCAACCCCAGCTGGTGTTTCTGCGGGCTCCCTGTGGAGCAGAGCTGGCCGAGGAGGATTTTGGAGGGGAGGGACAGATCGCCTCCTCCCACAGCGGACAGCCCCACCAGAATGGGGTAAATAATCTGTACACCCCTACTCGGAGGTGAGTTCCACACACCCCTAAGGAAAAGCCCTTCCCGTAGCACGGACTGCAAGCTGAAACCAAAAGCAGATATAGAAGTTTAACAGCCTCATGTAGAAAAGCAGGGGGACATGGAGTATTATTCCTGAAAGCCAAAGAAAGTGTGTTTTCCTATTTGTGTAGATGCATTACTTTGTGATACCACAGTATGACCTAAAGGTTATGTAATGGAAAAGCAAGAAAGGAAAAGCCCCTTCTGTAGATATCAGATCTCAATTCTGCGACAAAGCTAAAAATAGATACAGCCGATTAACAGCCTCATGTAGAAAAGCTCCCTTTTCTCAAGATTATCCAGCCCAAAACACATTCTCTCTCTCTCTCTGTATGTGTCTCTTTCAGGGTCAGCCCCCCAACACATACTTTCTCATTTTAACAAACACATATCCTACACACACATCCATCTATTCATACACAAGCGCAGACACCATCCATCCATCCACGTTCTTCTCTGCTCCCCACACCCACCTACGTCACCATGTTAGCTCCACTGCTGCCCCTGCCCCCACCCCATGGTAGCTCTGTTCCGCCTGTGACCTCCCCCCAGTAGTTTGCCAGTGGGAAGGATTTCCCCTTTAAAATAGCCTTTTTCAGGGCAGCTGGGGTCCAGAAGGTGCCCTTCTGGAATTAAGACCTTGAGTAGCTGGGCCCTCAGTGCCACACTTCACAACATGGCCAGCATCCACATCCCCCACCCCCAGTAAAACATACAAGGGGAAGGAGAGACGAGTGCTACAGCATGCCTCCGTGGGTGCTCTGTCAGGAATGCCTGCACCATGAGGGCCAGAAAGACACAAGAAGCAGTTTGAATTGAGAGAGGCGAGAAAATACTGTAAATTTCTGGCTGAAACTGGTATGTCTCCAATTTCTATGTTTTGTAACTCCTTGGGCTGGAGTTGCAAAAGTTGTTTTCTGGGGATCTGCTCCTGCTTGAAAACATGTCTGTTTGTTTTACATGGGCTCTGCTAGCATATAAAATAAAGCAATATATTACAAAAACACTAGTCTCTAGTGTTCTCTTGTCTAAAGGAAATGAAATAATGGAACACGCTATTAAAAATGAATCACTGGGGAGGTCATAGCAGTATCTTTAAAAAGTTAACTCATTTGTATGCATAACATCCCAAACATTTCTTAATCTGTCTGTTTCATTTCCTTTCAGTTCTTCACCAAAATCAGGCTTGCTGCCATAATTAAGCTCTTTTAACTCACTATGAACATTTTAAGCACTTTCTAGTCTTGCATGCAGCCCTGGCTAGAATCTCCGCTGTGAGTTAGCAAGAACAGTCAGCACTCATCATCTACACCCCTTTTGATTCTCTCAAGTGTTTCCCATCCCGTTACAAAACTCCGCATAAGGGCTTATGAGACTGGAGAAGAATCACAGCTGTTAATGGTATGAATGCCAGATCTATTTTCTTGTAGCTAGTGAACAGAAAGGCATACAATGAGAAAGTGTTACATGGCACCATAGAAAGGGTATTGATTTACACTGAAATACTTAAGAAACATAGTATAAGGTATTTGGCATATTACTCTCATTTATGCTTTACTGTGTGCAATTTTAATTTTGTGGAATATACATTTTAAATGTTCAAATGTTTTAGAAACATAGTTGAGGATATATTTAGTATTTGTACTGTTATTTCTGTCCCATTGCTCACATTTCTGCTGTGCTCTCTTAAAAATTATGGGCAGTATCCAGTGCTAGTCCTACTTAGAGTAGACCCATTGAAATAAATGGGATTTAAGTTAGTCATGAATACTCTAAGCAGGACTAGCATTGGATACCCTATAAGTCTACATCTTTATCTCCCATTAAAATAAATTGACCCTTTCCAGTATTTTACACATATATTCAAGTGATTTGGTTATTCTTTAGCTTTGTGTTTAAACTTTATATTATTCCAATAAACATGGATGTGAGCAAAGTGCGATGAAAACCAGTGGGATAATTCTAAATGTACAGTGTAATCCTACTTGGAAGTAAATCCCATTGGGTTCAGTGGGACTTAATCACAGATAAATGGATGGTAGCATAGTTAGATTAGTCCTTGGGAGAGCAGCTATTTTCATTTTAAAATTTCTTACATAACATATGGTTTCCTTTTTTGCATTTTCTAGTCCTCATGGTTTCAAATATAAGGTTAAATATGTGAACTTTCCAATGTGGAAATTTCCCACTCTTGTCTTAACCTATAACTAAGAGTCATAATTCAGTCATTTCTGGAAGCCACCAAACATTTGTCGCTGAAAATGTAAAGCTCTTTTCATCAACCTCTTTTTTGACAGCATCTTTGGTTGGATTAAAGGGAGCTATAAAATAAATAAACTATCCCTTCTTATGTGATCCTCCATAATCCAAGCATTGCCGATCACAAATATCTTAGTGATTCTATAAACAGTGTTGTTCAAAAGACTTGAAAGAAATGAACATAGCCAAGCAGGCCTATAATAGAGGCAACATGGTGGCAGGTTCTCAGAGACTGACATTACTACTGGATAATGATATGTGGCTCTGGTTTATGTCTGCTTGTATAAACAAGAGACTCTGGTCCTTGATGCTGACAGATGGCTTTGTAAATCCACTGAGATCTATGGCTTGACTGTAGATAGGAGACAGATGATGTTAAGTTGCACAATGTCCCACCAAATTGGGCAGAGGATAAATAAGCTTTATGGGCAGATCAAGAGGTTCAAAGTCTCTTTATTTGCTGTTTGTGAATAGGGATCCCAGATGCTGTTGACTACTCTGAATTCAGTCAGTGGTGGCCAAAGGCCAATACAGAGAATCTGAAGCAAAGTTGTATATTAAATGAGCAAAGTTATAGGGATTTTCCCTTCCCTGACACTAGACAAACACATAACCTATGTAGGGAACACTTGTGCAGGGGTGTGGAACTTCTTTCAGCTGAAGGGCCAAATTCCATTTTGGATAACCTTTTGGGGGCTGCATTCCAGTGGTGGGTGGAGCTGAAGGCAAATGGGGAAAAAATACCAAAGATACCAGCATATTTTATCTTAAAGCTCTTACTGCGAGCAATTAAGCCTTAGGAGAGGCCTTTCAGCATTTCAGAATGGAGGACAAACTGCAGAAAATTCAGGAAACCACCAAACGGTTGGGGAATGGGGGGAGGGGGGAGCCTTCTTGGGAAGCCAGAGGCTCTGCCTCTCTGATCTAGTGGGTAAGTAAAACTCCAGGCTTCCTGGCTTCTATTTCTGAGCATGATATTCACTTTAGTTTGGTCCCCCAAACTATCTCATGATAGCCTCACTTGTCCAGTTAAAGCATTGTAAGTGTCATATAATATGTAGAGGTGCTCAGACAAAACCTGTTATAGAGCAATGCTGCCATAAGAGCAGAAGTGTTTCCTATATAGATGTAACAGATACTTGATTAAGAACGTCAGATGTAACATACTTGATTAAGAACTGCATTTGGCCATGAAAGAGGTGAAGGAGACTCTTAAAAGTAGGGCTGTGCAGGGACCCCCCAATCCAACTCAGAAGTTGCTTTGTGGTGTGAGACGCGGGCCCAATTCGGCTCAGGCAGATTCGGGGGGCCCAGCCTGACTCGGCCCCAAACCCGAAACAGGATTCGGATGTCGAACCCCACTTCAGGTCCCCCCCCAATGCCCCCACACAGACCCCCTTACATTGCCTCCGCCATCACCGCCTCCTCTGCCGTCCTCGCCGCCGCCGTTGCCACCTTTGCCGCTGCTGCCAACTCCTGAGGCCTGGACATGCGCGCCAACTCTTATTGCAGGGAGTCGCCATTTAAGTTCCCATTTTTAAAATGGCAACACCCTGCAATAAGGGTCGGTGCGTGCATCCAGGCCCCAGGAGTTGGCAGCGGTGGAGAAGGTGGCGAGGACGACGGCGGTGAGGATGGAGGCGGCGAGGACAGCGGCAGCGACAGAAGTGGCAGCGGCAGCAACAGAGGTGGCGGCGTAGGTGGTGGCAAGGACGATGGTGGTGACGAGGATGGCGATGACAGCAGCGGCAATGGAGGCGGAAGTGGCAGCAGCAGCGTGGCTGGCCCAGGGCTGCCAAAGCACCAAAGCATGCCGAATGCTTCGGGGAGCCCCTGACCCATTCCGGGTTGCTTCGTGCCCGCTCTGCGTCACCTTGGAAGGGGCTCAAAGTGATCTGAAGCAGCCTGCTTCGACTCGGGGTTCTACTGAAAAGATACAGTGAAACACTGAGCGTGCATTCATACTTATTTTCTCAGACACACGCAAATATAGACAGTAGTATTCTCACCAAAACCCAGCTGGAGAAGTCACTGTTCAGGAGTGCTCTGCTTCTGGGCTGGTTGTGAGTCAAGGAGTTACTGGTGAAGAAGGTAAGGATGTCAGAGAATTTCTCCACGAATCTCGGGGAGGCCGAATGCCAGCGCATTTGGCCCCCCAAAATTGGTGGAGAAACGGTCTGCCCCCCGGGACGGGACTTAACCTTGTTCGAATGTCCCTGGCGGTGGCGGCTCGGAGGCGGCAGCCAGTCTTCTGACCGGCCGCCGCCACCGCCATTTCCAAGTAAAAAAACAAACGTGATAGGCTACGTGAACGCTACGCAAATAGCGTTCCCCTTATTTTCGCCGTAGTCTATGTAAATGTTTACGTAGACTACACGTGCCATACGCGCTTTTTTTTTTTAAGTCAGCCGTGATAGGCTACGTAAACATTTACATAGCCTATCACGGCTGACTGCAGGGACGCAAACGGCGGCGACTACGGCTACTGCCATTTGCGTCCTGGCAGGAGAGGAGGGTTCGTGGCCAGAGGGACGGGGCGCCTTCCCCCCGGCCAGAATTTCAGGGGGAGGGACGGAGCGCCTCCCCCTCACCGTGAAGCAAGCTTCGGGATCAGGTAAGGGACTTTCGTCCATCCCTAGAAGAAGGAGCCTGCCTGCATACAACTAGGGATGTAGGAGAATTTCATTCACGTTAGAAAAGCTGACAAAAATGCCCCACTAGTAACCCCTCCCGTGAATGCAATTTTCAGAAAAAGCTAACTCGTTCTCAAGCTTGCAATCACATTAGCAAAATGCATCCTTTTTGGAAAATGCGCACTTTAAAAAGGACACATCTTTACACTTTAGTAATGGGGAAAGTGTGCACTGGAGAAAGTGCGCATTTTTCCTGTTTGAAAATGCACACTTATCCTGTTTTTTAAAAAGGGCTTGCATGAGAACAAGGTGAAACAAGCATTGGGGTGGGAAAAGGTGAGCCTCGACAAGCTTGAAAATCATTTGTTTGCCAATTCCTCCCCACAAAGTTCCTTCTGATGTCTGAGCATGAATGGGGAGGATTGAAAGAGACAAGAAACCTTTCTCCCCTCTCAGTGCACTGGGCTGAAACCAATATTGCATGAGCAGACTTTCACTCACCCAACAGGGCTTACCCTTCTCCTCCTCCCTCTGCAGCTCGTTACAGCCACCCCCAAAACAATTACCCTGGAAGGTCCCCCAGCTCTCTGGAATAGATTTGGGAAAACATGGGGGGGCTGTAGGGGGGGTTTGATCTATCAGCAGTGTTCGTTCTACTGGTGGAAGGACACCACTGGATGCAAACCCCTGTGCATTTCTAAGGAAAGAAAGCAGCTTGCCTTTGATGCAGCCACACTCCTTGCTGACACAGAATTATTACAGCTCCAACCTGTGGCTTCCTAAAGCAGGCTGCAGAATTTTCCCACAAGGGGATCTGTGGGGTGGGGGGACAGCTGTTTAAGCTCTTCTGAAGCAGATATGCTTGCATGGAGGGGCTGAATCCTATCTCCCCTTGGTTCAAGCAGCCTGTCAGTTGGGAAGCTTATGGGCATTACAGTTGTGGATTACTTAATGAGGCCATAGATACTGGCCTTTGAATGCTTTCACTATATGTCCCTCTTCCACTAGAGTCTAGTGGCACCTTAAAGACTAACAAATTTATTCTGGCATAAGCTTTCATGGACTATAGCCCACTTCATCAGAAGCATGGAGTATTATAGAGAGTCAAATTTATATACAGTACGTATGGTAGAATAACATGGGTGGTGGCAGTTGTAGTCCCAAGTAAATAGCATACAGGGTGCCTCCCAGCCTGTCCTACCTCATTTGCCCCTTTTGTTCCATGCTGCAATGCTGTACGCCTTTCCTAGAAGAATGTACCATTGAGTTCAGTGAGACGTACTTCTGAATAGACATCTTTAGAAGGCTCAAATGTTCTCTGACACTAGGGACCCTAGCTCAGTGGGACCCTAGCTCAGTGGGACCCTAGCTCAGTGCTAGAGAACTTGCTTTGCATGCATAAGGTCCCAGGTTCAATCCCTGGCCTCTCCCAAGTAGGACTAGGAGAGAATCTTGCCTGAAATCCTGAGGAGTTGCTGCCAGTCAGTGTTGACAATATTGGGTTAGATGGACTCATGGTCTGGCTCAATATAAGGCAGCCTCCTGTGTTCTCATGTTCACTGTTAACCTGCTTACCCTTGACTCTTCTCATAACTAAGTGGATCTATGTAGTTGCCTTTACATTGCTCAGGAAAGGGGGTCAGATGGTAGCTAGCATGTCTTGGGGCAGTGTATAAACCTGTGTTAATATTGGCCTTGGATTCTTCAATCTCATCTCAAGCAATTATCACCAGATGGATTTCAGCTGTTGTTAGTTTTCAGTCTGAATTTCACAACTGTAATCACAATGACAACAACTTTCCTCACAGCATTCTTGTGAGAATAAGGGTGCAATTCTATGGGGATAGTGGGCCGTCGCCGAACTCAGAGGCGGTCGATTATCCAATGCAAGGCAAGCGGAGTGCAGAGGGGAACTTCTCCACATTCTGGCTGCCCTGCATTTGTGAGTAGACGGGCAATTTTGGCTGTCTAGCTGGGGTGTCTTGGAGTGGGGGGGAGGAGGCCGGACAGCGCATAGGAAGCATTGTAACAGTGCTTCCACCATCCCCTCCCCACCCCCAGGAACGCCCCCTTTCCCCCCGCTCCACGCTGATCTTCCGAGAGCGGGGCTGGGGACGAAATGTGCTGCCTATGTCCTGGAGGGGAAGGGGGTGGGGAGGCAGTTTTCTGAGAAATGACCTCGGAGTGCTTGCTCCAAAGTCAGTTCCTGGAAAACGAAAAATCCTATGGCTATCTAGCCGCTGTCTAGTGGCCATAGGATTGCGCCCTAAATAAGTTGAACATTTATTACAGCTTTACGCCACAAGTGAGGAACCTGTAGCCTTCCAATTGTTGTTAGACTATAAATCCCATCAGTCCAGCCAACCAGGCCAATGGTCAGGGGTGATGGGAGTTGTAGTTCAACAGCATCTGGAGGGCCACAGTTGCTCACCCCTGCTTTATGTACATTACCATTTCTATATATGGGTTAGATCATGTTACATGATCAGCATGCCAACTACTTCAGTATGAAACTGCATGAACACCATACACATCAGAAACTATGAAGTGGATTGCATGCTTCCCATACAAGTTAGCACATCAATATGAACTCTGTTTTTTAGAAAATTCTGCTGGCATGATTAAAATCAACTGAACCATATGGAGTCTGGAAGACAGCTTCACACAAACAGCTTCCCACATGGAGGAACTGCACTCACAGAGTTTCAAGTGGCTACCATGGTACTGATGTAACATATTGCTAAATGGAACTTAAGAAACACATCAAGTGATTTGCCATCTGTAATGTTAATGTAGCCTAGGTATCCCACTATTATATGAAGTCTTCAAACTCTAAAAGTTGAAGTATGGATTCTATAACCAATATGTTTTCTCAGTCTCTCAGTAAATAGCAGGAACACTTTTTATGCCTGAGATGTATTGAGGAGGATGGCATAATCAGTATGCTTATGCTGAATTAACCCAACAAATGCTTTTGCTATCTCCTTACCTCCACTTGCTAAGCAATTGCCTGAGGTCTTATGAATGTTTCTTGAAAACTGATTAACAATGGAAGTGTCATATGCACAAGTGATCAAGTAACAGTTCCTTACACCAAAAAGAAACACTAAATATGCAGTCTGTGTGCATCTACCCTCTAAGTGTACATCTACAATTGAAGTTTGTCAGTTTTTGTTTAATATGGGCAGTAACCTGAAGTAAACACATATTTAACATGTGTAAACACACATACAGTATACCATTCTATGGGTTGCATTGTACTGAATTATTTCAGTTACAGTAGAATCTCATTATGGAAAACAATGGTATTTTCTAATAATGGGGGCAGGACAGGGTATTTATACCTCAAAATGTCACATCAATTTATTGAATTATTTCAATGGATGTGAACATGAATTGTCATGTCGACTAGTGCATTTCCTTTTTATCGCACTGAATAAAAAGTCAAATACTTAACTTTCAAATTATTCATCCTCTCTTCTTTTAAAGTAGAAGAACAGCAGATGGGCAGTTAGCAGTTCAACAAAGGCCTAGTGTCCTTCAGCACCATTTTAGTGCCTTTATTCCAGTGAGAGAAATGACCAAGAAAAACTCAATAGCTACTCATGTGGAAACTGCAGGTGTTCTGATAAAATTTATGTTGACACTTTTACAGTCTGGTAAAGATTTTGTTAGTCTTTACATCAATTATCTCCACTTGGGGGACATTTTACTATTTGAAATAGCTGGGACAACCCAAATGTAATTGTTTCAACATCTGCCTTAGTGCTTGCCTAAGATCCATTCAGTTAAGGCATGAAGATAACAGATGTAATATTGCATACAGTTTGGTGGGGAAATTAAGGATGGGTGTGGCCTTTCTGCTTATTTTTCTTTCATTCTTAATTATTAATGGAATACGTTAAGTAACCTGGAAACTGTTGCATGAATGAAGAGAATGCAAGACTTAAATACAAAAAGAAGTATGAATCCTGAGGGAATCATTTGTTGTGACATGAACTTTAATAAGGACAGCCTGTTTCCAGCCATAGAGTTGATGGCTGCTACAAAATAACAGCTTCTATCCTATAATTAACAACCTTAAAAATTTAGATAGGAAATGGGGTTTTATATTTGCAAACTATGCCATAAAATGAAGAAATCATATTCATTCATGATACGGCATTTTTAAAAAGTGTTTCAGATGTCCTTTTCCAATCTAAACATGAATCAGCTGAATTTTCATATGCATAAAATAAAGGAAAATGCAGCTTAAATTTCATTACCAGTTCAACCCTGCCTTCACAGAGCATATTTATTCAGGCATGTTGATCCAATGGTCTTGCTTTACCAGCTTTTACACCAGTGTTACATTTGTGTAATGCCATGGTGACACTAGCCTTGCAGCGACAAAGTAAAAAGGAAAAGAGCAACCGCTGAAAAAGAAGAGAGATTGTAGTAATGCTGACAGCCACTCCCAAGGTATCACTGGCAACTTCACTGCCATCCACAGATCATGACTGGCTATGACACCCCTCCATCAGAGATGTATAAAAGACAGCAATCAATAGATGATGATGGCCAAACATCCCCATGAGATCATTCACTCCACTCCACATATACCCTCGACACACAACAGGCAGTAGAAGAAATCACAGTGCCTGCCTCAATGGTGGAGGGGTTGGGCAGGGAGGTAGTAACTGATACCGATATTCATGGGACACCTCCTCCCTGCACCCTAATACTGTGGCAGCCCAAGCCCAGGCCTGTACACTACAGCCCTTTTGCCAGGGAAAAAGCTAGGACCACAGAGGGAAGAAAGGGTACCATTCCAAATCACATCAGCCAGCCAGGTCCACACAGCTGTGCTTAGGAGAGGCCTGCATGAAAAGTCCATAGGTGACAGGCTTCCCTAGAGAAGAGGTTGAGTGCTCGTGTGGTACCAGTGATCCCACACAGACATTCCACACAAGACGTGTATTGTTTCCTGTTTAAGAGGAACATGCATTGTGCATCCTGCCCTCTCCCTTGCAAAAGAAAAGGGGGATAGTACAATGGCAAGGCACAAAAAGTAGCAACAGGAACTACCTGATGGCTCACAGGGACACAGCAATGCAATGGGATGCGGAAAATGTGAGTTTGCAGAGATGGTCGGACATGACCTCCACAAGACAAAGCTTATCTTTTGGGGATCCTGACAGCAACAACAATATCAGATGCAAAAAAGAGACATCGAGAGCAGTATCCAGTGTTAGTCTAACTGATTTCCCATTCATTTCAGTAGGTCTGCTTTAAGCAGGACTAACGCTGGATACAACCCCGGGACTAGAACCCAAGCCTTTCACTTATGCCGACCACCTCTCAAACTACACTGCAGAGACTTGCAATAGAGCCTAGACTCCCAAACACCCAGCCATACAGCCCAGAAGCTATAGAAGAGATAGATCTGCCACCACACCTCCCAACTCCACTCACTTCACCAGGCCTTGCACTGGCAGTGTACTGCTAGCATCACGTTCCAGCACTGCATAAAGCTAGTGCCATAAATCCCATATAGTGACATAACCTTTTGTTCCTTGTCATAAGGAATTTAGTAGCAATTTTGCCCCCACCCAGTGAGCATAACTTGAGGAAAGGATCACACTGCAAGATATCAGTTAGGACGATGTTATAGTTAGTTACCTCCAGTTGTACGATGATCATCTGGAGCACACGAAACAAAGGCCATAACCGTACAGTACTCAGTGTGTATGTGAATATAAGATGACAAGATTCTAATCCTGCAGTTTTGAGCTGTTGGGGGACTGACAGCAAAATGCCTATGGAGTGCTTTATGTTATCAGTGTCCACGTTTCCTCATATGAATAATCAGAAATCTGGATTTTATTAAAGCAGACAGGTCAATGGGCTCCTTTGTTCCTCAGAAAGAGTTTACCATGGATATTCAGTCCGATGAAATTAAGTAACTATTCTCAGCTCACTGTGAAAGAGGACAGTCATTTTAATCAGCAAATATTATACCATCAGCTGCCTGGTCAGGAATCCCTCTCAGTTTGTTGCATCTACTCATGTGAAGAAAGGGGATAGTTTTAACATCTGCATAAGTATATACACAATGTGAACTACTTTGTGCTTCACCAAACATGACTTGGGGTTAAGGGGCAGGTGACTTCATCAGTGAAATATTTCTGCCTTCACAGCTTTTTTGAAAACACATTGATTCATTGATTCTTTTACTTACTTGTTGTAGAGTGAGCAAATAAACATATTTTGAAGTTACATCCAGCAAATCACAAGACAGATAATTTCTGTCACAAGCCCATGGAATCCAAAAGAATCCACAGCAACATGAAACACAGTGTTTAATCCAGCAAAGTACTTTTAGGCTGCAGTCCTATGCACACTAACCTGACAGTGAGCCACACTGAAGATGGTGGTGCTTACTTCTGAGTAAATATTCATAAGATTGCACTGTTCGGCACATGTAGAGTTCCATTGTCTCCTGTAATTGCATTAGTAGTTCCAGTGACTCCTGTGAGTCTACTTACGTCATTGAAATTGAACATTTACTTTTGTGTCTTGAAAAACAGGCCTATAACATTTACATTCCTAGTGACAACTTCATTCTTGAAATTTTATTTAGTTAGAAATGAACGCCGCACCAAGCAGAAATGCAAGAAAACATGACCTCTTTGCTGACAAAAAGCAGGAATGAAAATGTTGAGGAGTATTATTCTTTGATCTTTAAACAAAAACATTGTTGAATTATTACTGTGGCCTTTGAGTAGTGCTGCTATAATAAAAGGTCTGCAAGCGTTTCCATTTTAAGTTCCTGCTTTTGTACATTAATTCCACTGAAAAGTTGCTTGAGGTTGACAATGAGTGGGAATATTTTCAGAATGAAAGGTGTATTTTAAAAGTCCAGCTAATAAGGAGGAGGATATTGACCATTTTCAAGTGCATTTTAAACATTTGTCTTAATTAGTATTTAATTATTTGCCCTATTGTAGAATTATACGCACACTTGATTGAGATACTGAAATACTTCAGAAGACATCTTTCCTCCAGAAATGTAGTGCAACAACAGTTTTCAAACTATATACTTCGAAGTGATTCTCAGTGAGAAAGTCAACTATGGCAGACAAGTCTCCCTGAAAGACGGTTTGTCTCTTACTACCAATCTTTGCTTCCAACACAACTGTAGGGATCATGCTGGGTGTATTCCAGGGCAGACTTTTGATTCACACAGAGCTGTAGTGTTGTGCAATAGGTTTGGTCTGTGTCCCACATGGGCTGAACTATGGAACACAATAATAATGGGACACAAGAATAACATTGGCTCAGTGTTCCCCCAATGCACCAATCCAGAATAGGAGAGCTCATCTAGCCCTTTGTGGGATGAGAGGGAATGATTAGTATCACCAGTGCTACCTCCTGTCTCTCACTACACCATGGGTGGGCAATTTGTGGCCCTCCATATGTTTTGGCCTACAATGACCAGCAGTGAGGAATCATGGGAGTTGTAGGCTAAAACATCTGGAGGGCCACAAGTTGCTCACCCCTTCCCAGCAAGGCCCAGCCTTATCATGAACTTTCTTTTTCTTTAGTCCTGTTTGAAATCTCTTTGCTTCTTCAGTACAAGTCTGGAGCACACAGGAATAGCACAACAGAGGGCTGCAGTCTGTCCAGTCCCATTGAGGTCAATGAGCCTAAGCATGACGGAATCTGCAAAGGCTATGGTTGATTTTGTTTGACATTTTGCAGACTATACATGCATGTTTACTCACAAGTAAATCCCATTATGTCCAATGGGACTACACCTGAATAAGAATGCAATGCTACATGAAATACACACTTACCTGAGAGTAAGTCCAATTGACCTCCATGGCACTTACTTCTGAGTAGGATTGTGTTGTAAGCATCATATGCTTTCAGTGCTTTGAAACAAGGCTTTTATTTTGCAATTGCCCTGCCTGCCTCATTCACAGAATTTTAAAGGGAATCCAGATGTCATCTTCCATTTGTAACTCTCCTGTATTTTCTCACCTCTTCCACCTTTTTTTAAAAATCGGTACCACTAGGACCTGTCTATCAAGAACCACCCCTAAGCAGCAGGCATTAAATCCTGGCACATGGGGACAATGCTTCTTCCTCCCTCTGGCTTCTTCACTCCACTGCACCCACCCGCCTCTACTCTGCACCAGAGTTCCACAGGTTGTAACCACACAGCGCTGGAGCAGAGGGAAGGGATTCCTCCAGTACAAAAAGCAATAGCTGAAAAGTAAAAGTGAACCATGAAAAAGATGGGAAATAATATTTTTTTAATGTAAAAGTCGACCATGCAAGTCAAGGAATGGTATTTTAAAAGTGAATGTATGTTCTAGCTGACTACAACACCTTCTAGAACTAACACCAAAAAAAGATGTCCTCTTCATCATAGGGGATTGGAATGCTAAAGTAGGAAGTCAAGAAATCACTGGGATAACAGGCAGGCATGGCCTTGGTGTACAAAATGAAGCAGGACAAAAGCTAATAGAGTTTTGCCAAGACAACACGCTGATCATAGCAAACACTCTTTTCCAACAGCACAAGAGATGACTCTACACATGGACATCACCAGATGGTCAGTATCGAAATCAGATTGATTATGTCCTTTGCAGCCAAAGATGGAGAAGCTCTATACAGTCAGTAAAAACAAGACCTGGAGCTGACTGTGGCTCAGATCATGAGCTGCTTCTTGCAAAATTTCGGCTGAAATTGAAGAACGTAGGGAAAACCACTAAACCATTCAGGTATGACCTAAATCATATCCCTGATGAATATACAGTGGAGGTGAGGAATAGATTTCAGGGATTAGACCTGATAGACAGAGTGCCTGAGGAACTATGGACGGAGGTCCATAACATTGTTCAGGAGGCAGCAACTCAATCCATCCCAAAGAAAAAGAAATGCAAGAAAGCCAAGTGGCTGTCTGATCAGGCTTTACAAGTAGTTGACGAAAGAAGGGAAGCAAAAAGCAAGGGAGAAAGGGGAAGATATATCCAACTGAATGCAGAGTTCCAGAGAATAGCAAGGAGAGACAAGAAGGCCTTCTTAAATGAACAATGCAAAGAAATCGAGGAAAACAACAGAATGGGAAAGACTAGAGATCTCTTCAAGAAAATTGGAGATCTCAAGGGAAAGTTTTGTGCAAAGACGGGCATGATAAAGGACAAAGAAGGCAGGGACCTCACAGAAGCAGATGAGATTAAGAAGAGGTGGCAAGAATACACAGAAGAACTATACAGGAAAGATCTGAATGTCCCTGATAGCCATGATAGTGCGGTCACTGAATTTGAGCCGGACATCCTAGAGGGTGAAGTCAGGTGGGCCTTAGGAAGCATTAGTAACAACAAAGCTAGCGGAGATGACAGTATTCCAGCTGAGCTATTTAAAATCCTAAAAGATGATGCTGTTAAAGTGAAGCACTCAATATGCCAACAAATTTGGAACACTCAACAGTGGCCACAAGACTGGAAAAGGTCAGTTTACATTCCAATTTCAAAGAAGGGCAATGCCAAAGAGTGTTCAAACTACCGCACAATGGCGCTCATTTCACATGCCAGCAAGGTGATGCTCAAAATCCTACAAGCTAGGCTTCAGCAGTATGCGAACCGAGAACTACCGGAAGTACAAGCTGGGTTTCGAAGAGGCAGAGGAACTAGAGATCAAATCGCCAACATTCGCTGGATCATGGAGAAAGCAAGAGAATTCCAGAAAAATGTCTATTTCTGCTTCATTGACTACGCTAAAGCCTTTGATTGTGTGGATCACAACAAACTGTGGCAAATTCTTAAAGAGATGGGAGTACCAGACCACCTTACCTGTCTCCTGAGAAACCTGTACAAGGGTCAAGAAGCAACAGTAAGAACCAGACATGGAACAACCGATTGGTTCAAAATTGGGAAAGGAGTACAACAAGGCTGCATATTGTCACCCTGCTTATTTAACTTATATGCAGAGTACATCATGAGAAACGCTGGGTTGGATGAATCACAGGTCGGAATTAAGATTGCCGGGAGAATTATCAACAACCTCCGATATGCAGACGATACCACCCTAATGGCAGAAAGCGAAGAGGATCTCAAGAGCCTCTTGTTGAGGGTGAAAGAGGAGAGTGCAAAAGCTGGTTTGAAACTCAACATTCAAAAAACGAAGATCATGGCATCTGGCCCCATTACTTCCTGGCATTTAGAAGGGGAAGAAATGGAAGCAGTGACAGATTTTATTTTCTTGGGCTCCAAGATCACCGCAGACGGTGACTGTAGCCATGAAATTAAAAGACGCTTGCTCCTGGGGAGGAAAGCTATGGCAAACCTAGACAGCATAGTAAGAAGCAGAGACATCACCTTGCCGACAAAGGTCCGTCTAATCAAAGCTATGGTTTTCCCAGTAGTAATGTATGGCTGTGAGAGCTGGACTATAAGGAAGGCTGAGCGCCGAAGAATTGATGCTTTCGAACTGTGGTGCTGGAGAAGACGAGTCCCCTGGACTGCAAGGAGGTCAAATCAGTCCATCCTAAAGGAAATCAACCCTGAGTGCTCATTGGAAGGACAGATACTGAAGCTGAAGCTCAAATATTTTGGCCACCTAATGCGACGAGAAAACTCTCTGGAAAAGACCCTGATGCTGGGAAAGACTGAAGGCAAAAGGAGAAGGGGACGGCAGAGGATGAGATGGCTAGATAGCATCACCGATGCAAAGAATATGAACTTGAGCACGCTCCGGAAGAGAGCGCAGGACAGGAAGGCCTCGTGTGCTGTGGTCTATGGGGTCACGAAGAGTCGGACACGACTGAACGACTGAACAACAACAATAACAATGTATTTACAATTGCAAGTACAGACGTGGGAAGATGCAAAATCTGTTCTAAGCATCATGTGTATAAATATCCCAGCTTTCTTGACCTGAATGAGACCTGTGGTCCATGCATGTGTATCATATGTTTGAGTGTCCTGATAAAGGGCTGGCTTGTTTCTGAGCATTCCCAAGCAAATGGCTGGCTTGTTTCTGAGCATTCCCAAGCAAACTTTTCTTAGAGAAAGAGACGTTGAGCCAAAAGTGTGAGGGAGGCAGTTTTCTGTAGGTAAATGTGGTTGTTTGACCTCCTTCTCTGTGCTGGGCGGGAAGGGTGCTTGTCCAAAAAGAGCCTCAGCTCTGATAATGGGAGGGAGGAGCATCACGGGTGGTGCCTGAGCGTCCAAACTTTCCTGCTGACATCGGTGCTTTGGATACTGCCCGATGCCTAGAACATCTGAGTGATGTTTTTATTGAGAGAGTTCTGTGTCTTAATTTGGTTTGATGCTTTTTAATTTTTTAAGATGTTTTCAGTGTTTACTATTGCCCTATTAATGCTGTTGTTGTATCTTTGTTTTGTTATTTTATTGTTGTTGATCTTGGTTTTTAAGGATTGTTTTGATTGTTTTTTTATGATTGTATTACGGTTTTTACGAGGGCATTTGCCTGTTGAGCGGTATACAAGTCAAACAAACGAAGTTGATGGCGGCTGCTTTTAGTATGGTTGGAGCCGCGTTGGGGCCCCGTATATCCCTGGGGGGGCCGAAAAGCGGCGTATCACTGTTGATTTATTTCCAAACAACCCGCTCCCCAACGCGGTCTCCCTTGCGCGCTGCCGGGGACCACGACCGTCCGACGCGAGCCCATCCCGCGCTCCCACTCGCGGGGCGGGGGCGGAGCGAGGGGAGGAGGGGCGGGCGGGTCCGGCCCGGAGAGGAGCGCGGCGCGTCCAGCCGTCGGGGAACGCGGCCCCAGCGGCGAAGCATGGTTGAAGCGAGCCGCGAGCAGAGGTGCGCGGCGGCGGCCGAAGAGGATGGAGCCGTCTGACGCCTGCGATCCCTACCGGCGGCCGGCGCGGCGGACCCAGTGGCTGGTCAGCGCGCTGGCGTACCACTACGGGCTGGACCGCGGCGTGGAGAACGAGATCATCGTGCTGGCCACGGGCTTGGATCAGTACCTGCAGGAGATCTTCCACCACCTGGACGGCGAGGGCGACGGCAAGATCGCCGGGCAGGACTTCCAGGCGCTCTGCCGCGTGCTGGGGCTGCAGGAGGGCGGCGGCGAGGCGGCCGCCGAGCCGGAGGAGCTGGCCGGCCTCTGCGAGGACCTGTCCCCCGAGCTGACCTTCCGCCAGTTCCACGCCAAGCTGTGCGGCTACTTCCGCACCAAGGCCGGCTGCCCGGCGGCGCCGGCGGGCGGCCTGGGCGCGGCGCGCCTGCCGCGGGGCGAGGAGAGCGAGCACATCGAGGCCCAGATCCGCCTCCGCAGCCCGCTCCGCCGCCGCCGGGAGAAGGCGGCGGCGCGGGGCGCGGGGCGCGGCGGCGCGGCGCACCAGAAGGGCGGCGGCGCCTGCTCGCCGCCGCCTTCCCCGCCCGGCTCGGGCCCCGAGTGCCGCCGGCCGCCGGGCTCGTGCTCCCGGGAGTGCTACGAGGAGGTCGTGGCGCTGGAGCAGGCGGAGGACCGCATCGTCAGGCTCGAGGACGAGAACGCCAGCCTGCGCGAGCTGGTGGAGGACATGCGGGCGGCCGTGCAGAGCAGCGACGCCAGGTGCCTGGCGCTGCAGGTGAGCGGGGCGGCGGCGCCACGCGCGGCTTCGTCCGGCGCGGCTCAGCGGCGAGGAGCGAGGAGCGAGCCTGCCTCGGAGCCCGCGCGCACGGGCTTTCCCGCAGCACCCTCCGCGGGGGCTCGCCGCGCCGCGCGCCCCGGGCGGCCGGACTGAGCCCTCCCAACCACGCTCTCCGCTGCTCAGATGGGACTCTCGTGGTGTAAAAGCGGATGGGGCAAGCGGCTCGGTGTCCTCCAGACGTTTGGGACAACTCCCATAATGCCACGGGCCATGCTGGCTGGGGCCAGTGGGAGTTGTAGGCAGACGTCTGGTCAGGTTGCCTATCCCTGGCTTAATGGCATAAACACTCATCGGAGTTGCCACCAAATCTGAACCTGCTACGTATAAGCCAGGCTGAAAGGAAGAGTACCTCTGTGAATGTGCAGATGGCCTTTCCTTGAATCGCCAATGCCCGTTCTAAGGCCACAATCCTTAACACACTTACTAGGGAGTTAGCTTCATTAGTTGTAGTGGGACTTACTTTGAACTAACTGTGTATGGGAGAATTTCACTGCTAATCCCTGGTTTATGCACACAGTAAGCAAAGATGAAGCAAAGAGCAACTTGCAAAAGGACACAGGACTGTTCTTCGCCCATAAGTGACTGTATGCGCAGAGGAACCGTTCAGTCTTCCTCAATCACCTTTACATGAGTGCAGAGTAACTTTGCTATACGATGTTGGGATGCTGTGAGATACCTAATTCTGATATATTGAGAGAATATTGGTAATAAGTTTGGGAAAGAAATCAAGAGCCTCAATTTTTCTCCTTCCTAGAAGGGCGGGTATCATTTGGGTAATGGGACCCTACCTTTAAAAGTTGGGCTTCTGGCTTCCATTCACACTTGGGACTTCATGTGTAAAACTGAAAGGTCACTGAAGCCAATATTGCAAGTGTTAGAAAGTTTTGTCCCCGACCCCACCCAAGATGAGAACAAACATGTTGTTACTTTATTTTCTGTCCTCCCTGAAGTCCTGTTAGTCTTTGGCAAAAGGACCTCAGGTATGCGACTGAACAATCCAGGCTCTTCTTTGGAGACTGCTGCCTTCAGAGGCCTGTTTGGTGGTGACGAGGGGGGGGGCTTTTTGGTGGCCTCTCCCACCCTGTGGAACTCCCTCCCCCACAAGGCTAGGTTTGCGCCCTCTCTGCTGTCCTTCCACTGGCAGGCAAAGACTGCGCTATTCAAGAAGGCTTTTGAGTAAATAGGAGATAAATTCCCACTTCCTTCCACACACATGCATTTACTGTAATGTGTGAAGAGGGGTAGAGGAAGAATGACCAGGAGAGCGTCAGATGATGAGCAGACAGATAGGTTCATATTATTTATTTATTAAATTTATTAATCGCCCATCTGACTGGTCACCCAGCCACTCTGGGCGATGTACAACCCACCATAAACAATTTAAAACAATAAAATTTTACCATAAATTTTTTTTAAAAAAAATACCCTAACCCACCCCAAATGCCTGCCTGAACAACCACGTTTTTAATGCACGACGGAAGCTCATTAAAGAGGGGGCATGACGGAGTTCCCTAGGGAGGGAGTTCCACAGAGTGGGGGCCACCACAGAGAAGGCCCTCTCCCTCGTCCCCACCAGTCTAGCTGTCCTGGCTGATGGGACAGAGAGAAGGCCATCCGAGGCTGATCTTGTTAAGCGGCCTGTCTGGTGTTGCTGGAGGCGCTCCTTAAGATAGGCTGGGAGCAGTTGGTCCTTCCCTATTAAATGCAGATTCACAAAGGGCACAATCCTATGCATGTTTAAACAGGAAAACTTGCTGCAACTCCCCGCGTGGCTGGGGAATGCAGGGAGTTGTAGTATATTTGTCTGTCTAGCCATGCATTGGATTGTGCCCTAAGTGCACCAAAATCAAAATCAGCAGTGATGGTGTTTCAGATGTTTAGATGACTCAGTTCTTTGATTTTGGGAAGATATATGTATCTCCATGTACAGGATCAACCAATTAAAAAAGTCAGATCATACAAGCAACTTCCACTAAAAAAGAAGGCACTCTTTCCCATATAATACATTTATGCTTGGAGTATTTGTTGATCAACTGCCTTAGGGATTGCTTACCATGGCCTGTATCCAGTTTAAATCCTCCTTAGAGATTAAAGGAATTTACATTGGTCAGAGATTCAGGGCAGATAGAAAGAAGTACTGCTTCACACAGTGTATAGTTAAACTATGGAATTTGCTACCACAAGTCGTAGTGATGGCCACTAATTTGGATGGCTTTAAAAGGGGGTTGGACAAATTCCTGGAGGAGAAGGCTATCAATGGCTACTAGTCCTGATGGCTCTATGCTACCTCCAGTATCAGAGGCAGGATGCCTATGTACACCAGTTGCTGGGGAACATGGGCAGGAGGGTGCTGTCGCAGCCATGTCCTGCTTATGGGTTTCCCATGGGCAGCTGGTTGGCCACTGTGTGAACAGAATGCTGGACTAGATGGGGCCTTAGTCTGATCCAGCAGGGCTCTTATGTTCTTATGGACACAACCTGCTGGATACAACTGTATGACTTTTGAAATCAAGGCTTCCTGATCAATATGTTTGCTTATTACTTCATTGTATCATTAGTTCACCAAAATCTTTGGTCTGAAAAGTATTAATAAGGTTAAATTGAACTCAATGGGACTTACTTTTGAGTAGACAGGTATAGGATGGAACAGTAAAGTCCACTGAAATCGGTGTGTTTCACTCTGCATTAGATTGTGGCCTTTGAATGTAGTAACATGGAATCAATGACTCCTATAATCTGAGTTAATAGGGAAATTATCTCATGACAATAATTTTCAGATGTTATGACACCGTAACACTAAAAAGTGTGCCAATCTCTGCAGAAGATGTGCAGCCATGCAAATGGATATGGAGTTGCAGTCTACAACTTAGTAGTGCTGTCCAACCAGGGAACCCCTGGAAAAATCTCTCAAAATCTTTCCCAACATATTCTATTTTAGTATGAAAAATTGTATGCTTCCTGTGTCTTTCCCACACTTACCTTGTTTGACTTTACTTGAAAGTAAGACCTTTCTGCCTGGAAAAGACAAGGTTCAGATCACACACATAGACCTGTGTGCATAGACGGTTGTATGTGCACGGGCACATTCAGTGATGGAGTCATTCTACCAGCAGAAGGGAACCACTGGTGGAATTGATTTCCTCTTCCTCCTGCAGCCCCCTGTGCCCCACTGCAGTCTGCTCTGGAGGGTTGGGGGACTCTCCAGAGCAGATTTGGGGCATGTGCAAGGGGGAGGAAAGGACGGGGAAGTCCTGTTGTGTGAGTGGACTTCCCCACTTGGGCAAAGGTTGAATCCAACCTTCAAAAAGTAGATTGCGTGCACACAGAAGCGAGAAAAGCAAATGTGATCCTGTCCCATCCTCGGTGCAAGTTAATAATGGTGCGCAAAAAGAAGTCAGAGCACCCGGATTGTCACCAGGGATAAGGCCTTGTTAGCCCCTACTTTGTGAAACCCTCTCCCCAGAGAGGAGCATCTAGCACCCATTCTTTTTCCCTCTCTTTCAGGTTAAATCTCTGAGAATCTTTGGTGTGTGTTGGGGTCAACTTTGTGCGTGTGTGTGTGTGTGTGTGTGTGTGTATGTAAGACTAGCTGCTATCCTGTTGGTCTTATGTATTATTAATGAAGTTGAACTGAATCTTGTGTTTTCTAATGGTTTGTCAGACTTTTTAAGGTGGGATATAGATGTTTTAAACAAATAATTATAATAAATAACAATATATGCAAGTCTATCCTGTATGGATATGTGGGTATATTTGCTTGAAAGGTTAAGAATGTACCACTTCATAAGCAGCATAATGGTGGTGGTAAACCTTGTATATTTGTACCTGTATAACTTCTAGCATGTGGATGGCTTAGTATGCCTCACAGTGGCCTACCTCCAAATTTTGTTATTTTTGTTCTCACTCTGCCAAGAGGCTAAGAACCACTTAACACAGCAGCTTTTCCTGTACAAGTATTCATGCTCATGTTGGCATGTGTGCAAATGAATGCAGGGTTTGAGATATACACATGTCATAGGCTGTGTATATATTAACTGCGATGCTCCAGATGCTGTTGAACTACAACTCCCATCATCCCCGACCCCTGGCCATGTTGGCTGGGGTCTGATGGGGGTTGTAGCCCACCAACATCTGGAGGGACACAGGTTTCCCACCCCTGTCTTAATGTGTGGGTGGCAGGTTGATCAGTGGCTTGTTTGATTTGAGATCATGTTGTTGTGTTCTTATTGGGAAGCCACCTTATGTATTGGCTTCCAACACATGTAATTGAAAGGGATGGGGGTAGGGATATTACTTGAATATTCATTTTCATGTAAGAAAATGTAATGTGATGTAATCCAGACAGAAGGATTTGTACATGGCTGTCTGTTAATTTAGCGATTGGATATGGTACTGGCGCATATTTACCTTTAAAAACACACACAAAAACCATAGACTGAAAGAGCATTAAAACAAATCTCCTTGGTTAAAACACTGATTGCTCCTTTCTCCCCCTGTCCCTGCTGACTGTAGGTGGGACTGTGGAAAAGCCACGCCAATCATAAGAAAAATGGGACCTGCTTTTTAGGAAACCGGAGACCATTAACTAACAGCCAGTCCCAGACTTCCAAGAGCCTTCAAAGTGTTCTGAAGGAAGTTGAACTAATCCGTAGTTCTAGGGATGGACAAATTGAAGAAGCAATTAGGTTTAATCAAGAACTGGAAAAAGAACTAAGAAATTCTCATGAAGCATTAGTCATCCTAGAAGACTGCAACCGCAGCCTGAAGAGGGAGCAAGCAGAAATGAGGAAGAAGGTTGAAGAAGCGAGACACGCTGTCCTCAATAGCCTCGGAAAAGTAAAGGAACTTGAAGCTAAAGCCCATAAAGTGCCGCAATTGCAAATATATATCCAGCAGCTAGAATCTGAGCTACAATATTATAGGTAAGCCTGAAATTGCAGAAGTAAATAAATATTAGACATTGCAAGGGTGAGTTGCAAATCCAGTTGTAAATGTCTTCTGAAATGTGGGTAGAGAATTAGCTTCTACCTAGTTATTTTCTTAGTTGGGACTCCCAGCAAAGCTTTACTTATCTCCCTTCTAGTTAATGCCACAGCAAGCATGATTTATTGGTAACAGCGGAGACCATCAAAGAAAAGCCTAACATGCCATTGACCAAAAGCCCAGCAGATGTTAACAATCTAATTTGGGAGGCATTATTAATGGTATTATGGGAGTTGATGTTTAGAAAGGGTAACATGTAATCTAATGGGAGAGGCCATTAAAAAAAAAAGCAGCTGGTTATCATTAAGGGTATTGGTTACACATGTTGCATTTTAGCTTTAAATTAATATTTGCACAGCACTACCCAATGAGATTTCTCTTGCACTAGGACCGCATACCTTTTCTTTAGGTTATTTTGCACAGTATTTCAGGCCATTAGGCTTGAAGGGATTCTGCCGATAAAGCCCATGGTCATTATTATATTGTTTGTTTGGCTTTAGGTTAGCCAGCAACTGCTTTGGGGAGCGATCTTCTAAAGTGGACCGCTGAATTTAATGGGAAGTATAGATAGAAATACTGCTTCAGTTAAGAACATAAGAAGAGCCCTGCTGGATCAGACAAAGGGTCCATCTAGTCCAGCATTCTGTTCACACAGTGGCCAACCAGCTGTTGATGGGAGACCCACAAGCAGGACACAAGCACAACAGCACCCTCCCACTCATGTTCCCCAGTGACTGCCTCTGATACTGGAGGTAGCACAGAGCCATCAGGACTAGTAGCCATCGATATCCTCCGTGAATTTGTCCAATCTCCTGTTAAAGCCATCCAAATTGGTGGCTATCACTGCATCTTGTGGAAGTGAATTCCATACTTTAACAATGCACTGTGGGAAGAATTACTTCCTTTTATCTACCCTGAATCTCAGCTCCATGGGGTTCTAGTATTATAAGAGAGGGAGAAAAAAGTCTCCCTATCCACATTCTCCACACCATGCATGACTTTGTAGACATCTATCATGTCTACCCGTACTCGTCTTTTTTCCAAGCTAAACAATCCCAGCTGATATAGTCTTCGCACTTAGGGGAGATGCTCTAGCCCCTTGATCATTTTAGTTGCCCTTTTCTGCACTTTTTCCAGCACTACAATATCTTTTTTTAGGTGCGGTGACCAGAACTGTACACAGTATTCTAAGTGTGGTCACACCATAGATTTGTATAAGGGCAGTATGATATTGGCAGTGTTATTCGTAATTCCTTTCCTAATTATACCGAACATGGAGTTTGCCTTTTTACAGCAGCCACACACTGGGTTGACATTTTCATCAAGCTATCCACCACAACCCCAAGATCTCTTCCTTGGTTGGTCACTTGCTAGCTCAGATCCCATCAGGTTATGCTTGAAGTTGGGATTTTTGCCCCAATGTACATCACTTGACACTTGCTTACATTGAACCGCATTTGCCATTTGGATGCCCATTGTCCCACTTTGGAGAGAGCCTTTTGGAGCTTCTCACTATCCCTTTTTGTATTAACCACCCTAAATAATTTGGTGTCATCCGCTAACTTGGCCACTTCACTGCTCACTCCTAATTCCAGATCACTTATGAACAAGTTGCAACACAGATCCCTGTGGGATCCCACTATTCACATTCCTCCATTGGGATAATTTACCATTTATTCCTACTCTCTGCTTTCTGTTCTATAACCAATTACTGCTCCATAAGAGGACCTCTCCTCTTATTCCATGACTGCTAAGTTTGCTCAGGAGTCTTTGCTGAGGGACTTTGTCGAAAGCCTGTTGGAAATCCAAGTAAACATTGTCTACTGGATCACCCCTGTCTAACATGTTTATTGACACTCTCAAAGAACTCTAAAAGGTTAGCGAGGCAGGACTTAGGTTCGCTGAAGACAGTTCGTTTTCTAAAAAATATTCAACACAACTTACAGGAGTTGGGTGAGAATTTGAAGCTCGACCTGGTGACAACCCCTGCTTGAATCCTTGTGAGCAGAACTGAGCTGGGCACAGCCCACCTTGAGCAGGCCTCCCACCTGTACTTTGCTCACACACACAGACACAGTTCTCCACCAGCTCCTGCCCCATCTCACTCTCCCAAGAACAACAACAACAAAATCACTTCGGAGAATAAGGATGGTGTCATGCCCTCTTTGGAAGACTCCTCTTCGTAGAATGGCCTGGAGTCCCCCGAGGCAAATATTGCAAAGAAGTTGCCGTTGAGGCAGATCAAGGGAATCCTGGGCCCTTGAGGGAGACAGCCATTGACCTTACCCTCATAACGGAGTTAGCCCCTTCTGGGACTCGGAGGCAGATCCCAAGCTTCCACCTAGGGAATGCAGGTGCCCAAAGGTGCAGGCTTGGCTGGCTGCCTGATGCAGAAGTCTGAGGAATGCAGATGCCTCATGAATAAAGGTATACTCATGAGTAAGGCTCTGCTCACAAGTAAACCATTCCTTGGGTGGCACTGATGGTCTGCACCTGTGCTCTGAAGGGCAGGCCTAAAAGCTTTCCATTCTAGGCACAGGTTGCTGAAACAACATCTGTGCACCAGCTCCTTACCTTGTATTTCCCTGATAACTGAGCTCTTCTCTGGAACTTCCTGTAATTGTACTGCCTGTTGGCGTTGCCTGTAGTACTGACCCTGACAAAGGGCTTCTGCACATGGAGCTTTTATTCTGATATTGAGATTGGTGACTCATGGAAGTTTGCAGGCTCTTTAGATGACATGGTCAAACACCAGGCCATCTCTTGCACTCAATGACCTTTATTCCATTTTGTAAAAGATCAGAGATAATGAGCTATCAGATTACAGTGCTTGCATTCCGCTTGGGTTCCCTTGTGAAAAAAGGAAAAACCGCAATATGAGGAGCTAGACCACAGTGCCATCTAGCGGCTGTATAATGAAACATATGGAAGGTTCAGATAAGGGGGGAAAGGGTGGGGGGGAAGGAAGCATTTGTTTGTTTGTTTATTTATTTCATTTCTATACCGCCCAATAGCCAAAGCTCTCTGGGCGGTTCACAAAAATTAAAACCAAACAGCACACAATAAAACAATTTAAAATATATAGAACATTAAAACCACAATATAACAATACAACCACAATAAAACCTAGCAGTGCAGGAGTTTAAAATACAGATTTAAAACAGCAAAGCTAAAAGTTTAGAAAGCTAAAATGCTAAAATGCCTGGGAAAATAAAAAGGTCTTCACCTGGCGCCGAAAGGAATACAATGTAGGTGCCGGGCGAACCTCACCAGGGAGCTCATTCCAGAACCAGGGTGCCACAGCAGAAAAAGCCCTCCTCCTAGTAGCCACCCGCATCACTTCCTTTGGCAGGGGCTCACGGAGAAGGGCCACTGATGATGATCTTAAGGTCCGGGCAGGCACATATGGGAGGAGGCGATCCTTCAGGTAACCTGGCCCCAAGCCGTTAAGGGCTTTAAATGTTAATACCAGCACTTTGAATCGGGCCCGGAAATGGACTGGCAGCCAGTGCAGCTGAAAAAGTACTGGCGTAATATGAGCTCGCAGGCCAGTCCCTGTTAACAATCTTGCTGCCCTATTTTGGACCAGCTGAAGTTTCCGGACCGTTTTCAAAGGCGGCCCCACGTATAATGCATTGCAGTAATCCAGACGAGAAGTTATCAGAGCATGGATAACTGTAGCTAGGCTATCTCTGTCCAGATAAGGGCGTAGTTGGTATACCAGCCTAAGCTGATAAAAAGTGCTCCATGCCACTGAGTTCACCTGTGCCTCAAGTGACAGTTCTGGATCCAAGAGCACCCCCAAACTACAAACCTGATCCTTTAGGGGGAATGCAACCCCCTCCAGAACAGGTTGAATATCACCTAACCGGGCAGACAAACCACCCACTAACAGTACCTCCGTCTTGTCTGGATTGAGTTTCAGTTTATTGGCCCTCATCCAGTCCATTACCGTGCCCAGGCACTGATTCAGAACAGCCACTCCCTCACCTGGGTTTGATGAGAAAGAGAGGTAGAGCTGGGTGTCATCCGCATATTGATGGCACCTCAGCCCACACCTCTGGATAACCTCCCCCAGCGGTTTCATGTAGATGTTAAACAGCATGGGGGATAAAATAGAGCCCTGTGGAACCCCATGGCACAATTGCCATGGCACAGAGCAATAATCCCCCAGCACCACCTTCCGGAATCGGCCATCCAAGTAGGAGCGGAACCATTGCAGTGCAGTGCCTCCAACTCCCAGCCTAGACAACCTATCCAGAAGGATACCATGGTTGATGGTATCAAAAGCCGCTGAGAGGTCCAGAAGAATCAACAGGGTTGCACTCCCCCTGTCCCTGTCCCGGCAGAGGTCATCCCACAGGGCGACCAAGGCAGTTTCCATTCCAAAACCAGGCCTGAAGCCCGATTGAAATGGATCTAGACAATCTGTTTCATTCGACAGTGCCTGGAGCTGTCCTACAACCACCTGCTCAAGCACCTTGCCCAGGAAGGGGATGTTGGCCACTGGCCTATAATTGTTAACATCCTCTGGGTCCAGGTTAGGCTTTTTCAGAGTGGTCTAATTACCGCCTCTTTTAAAGCGGCAGGCACCACTCCCTCTCTCAAGGAGGAATTTACAACCTCCTGGACCCAGCCGGACATCCCCTCCTTGTTTGATTTAATAAGCCATGAAGGGCAAGGGTCTAGCACACAAGTGGTCAATCGGACTTGGCCAAGCACCTTGTCCGCATCCTCAGGCCTCAGTAACTGAAACTCATCCAATAGAACTGGACCAGATGGTGCTCTGAATACCTCTACCAATGGAACTGCATTAATCATGGTGTCCAATTCATGACGAATCTGAGCGACTTTATCTTCAAAGTGCCTTGCAAACTTATCACAGCATGCCACCGAAGGTTCCACTGTCTCTCTCCCTGGCCCAGAATATAACAGGCCACGAACCACTTGGAACATCTCCGCTGGACAACACTGAGAAGATGCAATGCTGGTGGAAAAGAACTGTCTCTTTGCCACCCTCACCGCCACAGAGTAGGCTTGATAGTGGGCTCTTACCTGTGCTCGGTCAGACTCAGCACGAGTTTTCCTCCACCTGTGTTCTAGCCGTCTCCCCTCTTGCTTCATTGCCCTCAGCTCAGGTGTATACCAAGGAGCTGGCTGGGCTCTGCTCAGAGGGAGAGGGCGCTTGGGTGTGATCGTGTCAACCGCCCGAGTCATCTCTGCATTCCACAGAGCGACCTGGGCTTCGACAGGAGCACCAGCCATACCAGCAGGAAAATCCCCCAGAGCCCTCTGGAATCCATTGGAATCCATTAATCTCCGGGGGAGGACCATTTTAATAGGTCCCCCACCCTTGCAGAGGGGGAACACTGCCAGGAGTCTAAACCTCAGCAGGAAGTGATCTGACCATGACAAAGGGACAGATGTTAAATCCTCCACTTTCAGATCACCATCCTCCTGCCCAGTCGAGAAAACCAGATCAAGAATGTGTCCTTTTATATGTGTTGGGCCGATGACATGTTGGGACAGCCCCATGGTTGTCATGGCGGCCATGAAGTCCTGAGCTGCCCCGGATACAGCAGTCTCGGCATGGAAGTTGAGATCCCCCAGGACCATCATCCTAGGGGTCCTCAACACCAAGTCCAAGACCACCTCCGTCAGCTCAGGCAGGGAGTCTGATGGGCAGCAGGGTGGGCGGTACACCAACAGAATCCCTAATCTGTCCCGGGTACCCAACACAAGGTACAAACACTCAAGATCTGCACTCGAATGAGCAGGAAGCCTGGAGAGGGAGATTGAATTCCTATAGACCACGGCAACCACCCCTCCCCGACCCTCAAGTCGGTGTTGGTACTGCACCGAGTACCCAGGAGGGCACAGCTGGGAGAGAGTGACCCCTCCCAGTTCCCCCACCCAGGTCTCAGTAATACATACCAGGTCAGCCTCCCTCATCCACAATCAAATCATGGATGAGGGAGATTTTATTTTGGGCCGACCTGGCATTCAGCAGCAGCACCACCAGACCTGAGGGGAGACTGGTAAGGCTGCCAGGAACCATCATGTTGGGGGAAGAACCAGAAGAGGGGACAGCTGTAAGGTGTCTAGCCCCTCTTCTCCTCAGCTGGGCTGTTAATCCCCGAACGCCATACTTCCCCCTGCCTGTGACCACAGTTATGGTGGCACCTCCCCAACCCCCCTGAGTTGCTCAGTAGTCCTCCCAGGCACATATTAACATATTAAGATATAAAATATACAACAATATAAAAGAATATAAAAGATGAAAGAGAACAGCAGCTAAGAAGGAGCAGATAAAATCCACGTTTGCCCCTTTCTCCCTCGTCTTTAAAGCTGCTGCCCTCTGCTGCTGCTATTTGCTGCTGGTATCTGTGGCTGCTGGTGTCTCTGGAGAGGCAGGTGGATGGGTCTTCAGGTGCTGTTCCATGCGACTCCAAGTGCGACACTAAGTGCGCACTTAGCGTAACACTTGGCGCGACGCCGAGGCGCTGCCTCTGGCAGCCCCGCCTTAAGTACTTGTTTAGCGGGGGCAGAAGCAGGCTCAGGATCCACCTGGTACAGCTGGCTGGTCTTCCTTCCCACAGACTCCTTCCCTGTGTAAAGGGAGTCCGTCGTGATCCTGCATTTAAGACAGAAGCAGAAAGCCCGGATTTAAATGTGTGATTTTAGGCTGGTGTAGAGATGCTGTGATTCCCTGGAGCTCTGTCCCTATACCATTGCAAGACAGATGGGGCACTGGGCTGTAGAGGTTGTTGCAGAAGATGGGAGAAGATGGGGCACTGGGCCTGTCCTCCTTCAGGGAAGTGATACTTGCATTATTTTGTTGTACTGGAGATCATGGGATTGAACTACAAGCCCTAAGGCAAGTGGTGGGAAAGATGCTGCGAGCATCATTGGCAGCCCCTGAGACTCCAAAGTGAGCTGCTTTTTCCTCGGGGATGGGAAATGGGGTAGCAGACAGTGGAGGGCTTGCACTGATCAGGCCCTTTGAGCACTCCTATTAAATACCTACCTCCCACCCCCAACAAAACTCAAGGGTGAGCATCAGGCAGCTTGCCCACCAATTCTGACAAAGATGATGTGATGTAAAATAGAAACTGCTATAAGACAGACAGGTTAAGATAGCACTCTTATAAAACAAAATAAAATTGCTAAAACAGTCATGGAAAACACAAATAGCAGTAACAATAGAACCAGTATAACAGCATCTTAAAAAAAACTATAAAGGGTCTTGTGGCGCCTTAAAGACTAACACATTTATTTAGAGAGCAATCCTACTGGGATAGGCGGCCGCTTCCGAACTCAGAGGCGACCAGCTATCCAATGCAGAGCAGGAGAAGCGTGGAGCGGATCGTCCCCTCTGCACTTCAGCCGCCCTGCATTTGCAGCTAGACAGCCGATTTCAGCTGTCTAGCCATGGGAAGTCAGAGGGTGAGAAGCAGTGGCTGGATGACACATTGGATGTGTTGTACTGGATTTCTGACTTCCCCGCCCCAGCATGCCCCTGGAACACCCTGTTTTCACCACTCCACGCTCCTCATCAGAGCACGGGGCCGTTCCACGCTGCCTACGAGGCAGCGCGGGAGGGGGTGGAGGTCAGTTCTCAGGGAACCAACCTTAGAGCACGGGCTCTGAGGTTGGTTCCCGGGAACTGACCTGTCTCATGGCCATCTAGCCGCTGACTAGCGGCCATAGGATTGCACCCTAAAGCATAAGCTTTTGTGGACTGTAGCCCAATTCTGTTAGTCTTTAAGGTGCCACAAGACTCTCATGGTGCAATCCTATGCATGTTTAGACACAAAAAAGTCAGAGAAAAGCTGTCTGGGGAATGCTGGGAGTTGTAGGACTTTTCTCTCTCTAACATATACAGGATTGTATGCTTAGTTGTGTTTGCTGCAATAGACTAAGATGGCTACTCCTGTGGAAATGAAAAAAATAACTACCATTTGAAGGGTTAAGACAAAGGCATTAAACAATTATCTAGCTGGAAATGTTACCTGAAATAAATTGGTTTTAACTTAGTGGTAAAATTGGGCTAGCCCCCTCTCTCACGCAGTCTCTTTAGGGAATCCATGACTTGCATGCCACCACCAATACACCACCACTACTCCTGCTCTGAGCCCCTCCAGACCAAATAATAGAAAAAGAGCAGGGAAGCATCAGTCACTCAATAGGACCTGGAAGAAATGTATGGGAAGAGGTAATCTCTAAAATACAGGTGGCGAGCTAAAGCAAGGGTGGGTAACCTGTAGCTCACAGCCTAAGCAGTGATGTGGCTAGGTAATTTTAGATCCTAGACTTAGGGAGCAATCCTTAGACATTGTCTGTGGGCCCATAGGATATTGGGGATTTCCTCCTCTGAGGTTGGAGACAGCACTCTGACCTTGGAAGCAGGAGTTCCAGATCCGACCCCCACCCCTTTGCAGCCAGCACAGAAAGAACTGTGCTGGCTGCACTCCGAGGTCAGAAAATCGACCTTGGAGAGGGGGAAAAGGGGACTTTCCCAGTGGGTGGGGATGGGAGGAGACTGGAGAGGCCAGGTTACAAGTTATCCTGAGCCTCTTCCAGCCTCCTGCCCTCCGCCTCTGAAGTGCTGTCACTAGACAGGCAAAAAAGCCCATCTAGAGAAAAATGCAACCCAGGAGGTCGGGGAGACGAAGATCTCCTCCACTGCTCCTCCAGCCCT
Organism: Heloderma suspectum; assembly: GCF_057233095.1. Taxonomy (NCBI): domain Eukaryota; kingdom Metazoa; phylum Chordata; class Lepidosauria; order Squamata; family Helodermatidae; genus Heloderma; species Heloderma suspectum. The sequence goes on along the minus strand of NC_139459.1, from coordinate 293,137,631 downwards.
GCGTTGGATGTTCCAAAGCCTCCAAGCTTAGAGGCTCCTGATCATCAAGGGCACAACTGATAGGACAGCGCCCTTAATGATCTTCTGGGGGGCCCCTTTAGATGGCCATGTCTATTCCTTGAGTTGTGAACTACACACCTGACATTTATCTTCTCCCCCACCCATACCCGCTGCCCTTGATAGAAAAAAGTTTCCCCACCCTGAGCTAAAGGTAAGAGAATAGGACTTGGCCCAGTTCAGTCAGTGAATGCTCCTTTGCACGTTAGCGCATTCTTACACACATGGCACTTTCCTGAAAAAATTGACGTGTGCTATAATATGTGCTATACAATGTCAAGTTTTTTTCATGGGCATGAAGCACAAAAAAAGCAAATTGAGCTTACACATGTTACATGTTAATTCTAACATGCAAATGTCTTCTTAGTATGAGTGATGTGACTGTTATGTCTCCATGTTTGTTTTAATTATAAATTTAATTGTATAGTAAATTTTTTATTTACTTAGGGTGCAAGCCTATGGGTTGCACTCTGGGTACTTGGAAGCCCCCAGACTTGGAGGCTTACAACTATCCTATGCAGAGCGGGAGGTGCCTTGAGCAATTTTGCCTGTCTAGCAGAGGCCTCTGTGAGGAAGTAGGCTGGGGAGATGATAGGAAAAGGCATGAGGCAGCCACTCTGGTCTCCTCCCCTCCCCCAGGAAAGCCTCCTTTCCCCCATTGCCATGCTCCCTTTGCAGAGTGCATAGAGGCAGCCGGCGTGGTCCTCTCTGTGTGGGGGAGGAGGCGGAGAGCGCGGTTTCCTGGCTCTGAGCTTGGAGCCCTGTCTTCGAGCGTGGAGGCAGGAAACCGAAAAATCCTGTCCCCCAGACGCTATCTAGGGGACATAGGATTGCTCCCTTATAAATTTATGTTTATAGTTTTCTTTTCAAGGTGGCACACAGAATAAAATAACAAAACAATAATAAAACACAATTAAAAGAACATCAAACTAAGAACACAACAGCTTAAAAATTGCTTGTAAAAAAACATGCTGAACAAGAAGGCTTTCAATGGGAAGAGCGGGGGCTTGACATGGATCCCCCAGGGAGGGAATTCCACTGCTCTGGAGGTACAGGCAAATGTCCCCAGCACCCACCAACCTGATCTTTGCTAATGACAGGCCAGAATCATTAGCAAAGACCGCTGATGCTGCCCTTAGCATTTGGGTGGATTCATATGGGCATAAGCGGTCCTTCAGATAACCTGGTCCCAGGCCACTGAGTGGTTTAATACTAGCACTTTAAACTGAGCCCAGAAACTAATTGGTAGCTGGTGAAATTTATTCAGGTTTTCAGGTTATTTCTGTTTCTAGACATAATTGTGGACCAGAACAGCATTGGATATGTCTGCCAAAAACACTGGGTAAAGTTTTATTTGCTTTGCTCCCTTAGGCCTTATGCTACTGATGTCAGAGGAGGCAGTATCTGGGAGTGTCAGAAAAATGGTAGATGTAGATTTTCTGCAAAAGCAAAGTGGATTTTGAGAACTCCATTCTTGCAGTCATATTTAGGCTATGCCCATAGTGCTGTTTAATAATCTACATAAGTAGGAATATATTATCATTATTATCTTTATCATTATTGCAACAACAACATATGGAATGGAAAGAGGTTTAGAAAAATAATAATTTTAATTATTAAGTGTAACATAACATAAGTTTAACATAAAGTCAAATTGAAAGAGTTTTAGAATAATCTGGAATTGTCAAACTGGGAAATGTTGTATGACCTCATTAGGGATAGAATAGTTATTGCTGGAAGGCTTACTAACAGCGAAGACTTAGTTTTTCCAAGTGAGGGCTATGACACCCTCTGGGGTTGCTGAAAGGAAAGTGTGAGATATGAGTCCTTGATCCTTATGAGACCAGTTAACTGCAGGCTAGAAATGGTGGCACAGGGAGGACATGTGTGGCGGAGCTAGAAGCAAAATTACACAGTTGCGTGTGTGTGTGTGTGTGTGTGTGTGTAAAATGCTGCTGAAACTCAGAATTACTTGTTTTATAAGTCGAATCTAGTATGTTCGTAATTTGTGTTTTGATCCAAGGAATGTTATTATTGTTGTAATTCAAACTGAGCTTTATCATGAGTTAATTTATATTCTTTGCTCCTGTGCAGTCTGCAGGGTTGGCACGACTATGCACCTATGCGCTACCATTTTTATGCGTGCTCATTTGTTTGGTGCTGTAACCATTTAGTTTCTGAAGGAAATTAAAAAGTCCCATTTCCAGATTTCCATGCACAGAATGATCTTGTTTATTTCATGGAGGGCGCAATCCTATCCAGATAGGTGGCCACCTCCAAACTCGGAGGCAACCGCCTATCCAACGGAGGGCAGGAGAAACACAGAGGGGATCATTTCCTCCCTGCACCTCTTGCCCTGCATTTTTGGCTAGACAGCTGATTGCGGCTGTCTAGCCGCAGGAAGGCTGAGTGGGGGAGGAGGCTGCTGTACGACACATTGGATGTGTCGTACACGCAGCTACGCCCGCCCCGGAACACCCCCAGCCATGCCGCTTTCCATCCCCTCTGCACTCCTCTTGCGACCACGGAGGACAGGGCTGTTCCATGCTGCCTCCAAGGCAGTGCGGAAGTGGGGGGAGGTCAGTTCCCAGATAACAGCATATCCTATGGCCATCTAGCCGCTGTCTAGTGTCCATAGGATTGCTCCCTTAGTTAGTTACTCTTTGCCAAAGAAACCAATCTTGGATCTGAAAATGTACAACAACCAATTATGTTTGAAGAAACAGCCATCTTGATTTGCATGTGCAAGCTTCTTTCTTGCTTGTGGCTGGATGATTTATTTATTTATTTATTTATTTCGTTTCTATACTGCCCAACAGCCGAAACTCTCTGGGCGGTTCACAAAAATTAAAACCAAACAGCACACAATAAAACAATTTAAAATATATAGAACATTAAAACCACAATATAACAATACAACCACAATAAAACCTAGCAGCAGTGCAGGAGTTTAAAATACAGATTTAAAACAGCAAAGCTAAAAGTTTAGAAAGCTAAAATGCTAAAATGCCTGGGAAAATAAAAAGGTCTTCACCTGGCGCCGAAAGGAATACAATGTAGGTGCCAGGTGAACCTCACCAGGGAGCTCATTCCAGAACCAGGGTGCCACAGCAGAAAAAGCCCTCCTCCTAGTAGCCACCCGCCTCACTTCCTTTGGCAGGGACTCACGGAGAAGGGCCGCTGATGATGATCTTAAGGTCCGGGCAGGCACATATGGGAGGAGGCGATCCTTCAGGTAACCTGGCCCCAAGCCGTTAAGGGCTTTAAATGTTAATACCAGCACTTTGAATCGGGCCCGGAAATGGACTGGCAGCCAGTGCAGCTGAAAAAGTACTGGCGTAATATGAGCTCGCAGGCCAGTCCCTGTTAACAATCTTGCTGCCCTATTTTGGACCAGCTGAAGTTTCCGGACCGTTTTCAAAGGCGGCCCCACGTATAATGCATTGCAGTAATCCAGACGAGAAGTTATCAGAGCATGGATAACTGTAGCTAGGCTATCTCTGTCCAGATAAGGGCGTAGTTGGTATACCAGCCTAAGCTGATAAAAAGTGCTCCATGCCACTGAGTTCACCTGTGCCTCAAGTGACAGTTCTGGATCCAAGAGCACCCCCAAACTACAAACCTGATCCTTTAGGGGGAATGCAACCTCCTCCAGAACAGGTTGAATATCACCTAACCGGGCAGACAAACCACCCCACTAACAGTACCTCCGTCTTGTCTGGATTGAGTTTCAGTTTATTGGCCCTCATCCAGTCCATTACCGTGCATTTAAAATACAGATTTAAAACAGCAAAGCTAAAAGTTTAGAAAGCTAAAATGCTAAAATGCCTGGGAAAATAAAAAGGTCTTCACCTGGTGCCGAAAGGAATACAATGTAGGTGCCAGGTGAACCTCACTAGGGAGCTTATTCTAGAGCCGGGGTGCCACAGCAGAAAAAGCCCTCCTCCTAGTAGCCACCCACCTGATTATTTCTCTTCCAGCTAGTTGGCTTGTTGTTGACATTTCTCTCAAGTATCAGATAGAAAAATGTCTTTGTTAGGCATGTGAAAATATAGGCTTCGGTGCTGGGTGGCATTGGGGGGGATATGGGAAAGGCAGGTCAACCAATGGCTGCACACGTGTATTTAACTTGTGATCGTAAATGAGTTACAGGACTGAGTGGTGCAGCAGCATGGCCCATCCTGCGACAAGTAAGCATTGTTGCTGCTTCTGCTCATGCTTGTTTGTTTTGAATGACTTTTAGGCCACCATTAAGGGTGGAACCCTCCCAAGTGGAGTGCTTGCTCCACTTCCACAGGTGTTGTCTCTGCCTGCGGTGGCTCCAGGTCAATCTGCCCTGTAAACAAAGAATATCTGCAACTATTTCCAGAGGGCTGGCTGCGTTAGTCTGTTGCAGCAACACAACCAAGAATCTTGTGGCACCTTAAAGGCTAACAAATTTGTAATGGCATAAGCTTTTGAGGACACTGCCCACTTCACCAGATACATATGATAACAGCTGCAGAAGGGTGCATCCTAAGGCATGGTGTCATGACTCACAGAGAAGAAGAGTCCACATTCTCAAAGTGCACTTTGATGCACATGCGCAAACACTCAGAGAAACATTGAAATCTTGTCACGAGAGAAAACTTTTGTCTGAGTTTATAATGTTCGATTTATAAGTCAGTGAGCAAGTTACCAATTATGATGGGGTTAGTTTGCTCATCAGTAGTGCAGACATACAAGAGCTTTTTAGGAAAGAAGAGTGAACCAACATGTGTAGAAGCTGGGTGACTGGGGAAGAAGCGTCTTGGTGGATACATCTGAGGATGTTTCTAGGATGTGAGGAGGAATGGGCAGACTTTTTGAAGGAAGGTACAATGTTATAAGTTATACCTTTTGGAAAGCATTTTTTAGGTAAGATACGACATAATGAAATCTCAGTCCTAAAGTTCTGCACATTGGGACATCTTCTTGCAAAAGCTGTGGAGTGTCCCTGCAACATAACCATCTCTCAGCTTCCATGGGTTTGTTACGCACTGGGGCAATGATTGGCACACCCATCTTCAGTACTTATTTTTGCAGGTGCAGTATATTTTTAGGTTTGGAATGTAAGGTGGCACGTTAGTCTAGTTGTGCCACCTTATATCCCTTTTAATAAATAAAATCCTTTTATTTATGGCCTTACCTTTTTAAGCAATACAATGTAGTTTCATTACATCCTCTAGGTTAAACTCAGTGCTTAGTTCACCACCAATAGGCTTCATAGCAAATTATTCCACAGATTTCAGTGGGGGAAGCACGCAGGAATATGTGGGAAATCATGGCTAGTATTCAATAGTAGAAAGAAGGTAATTAATTGCTTAAGCAGTCTTTGTCCCATTACGCTCCATAGGTAAAACCAGATGCTGGTCGTTTGAAAGTAAACATGGGGAAGCTTATAGCTCTCATTATTGCTATCATAGTATACTTGGCTCTCAAACTAACTTAAAAGCAATACTGATGGTGGATGATAATGATTCCATACCTAGCAGCCGCTAAGTAGGCTTTCACTCAAGACGGGGAAAATCAGAAATAAAAGCCAGAAGTATGATTAAGCAATTGCATCAACGGCTTTGCAGTTTTTAATATACCTGGGAGCTCACTTTACTGTTTTTCTTAATAATAAGAACAATTACAGCATTAATTTGTTTGGAGTATGTTAGGCCAAGTGTGTAACAATACTCTGACCCAGCACAAGTACTGAAATCTCATACAGCCCCTATCATGGATAAAACTCAGAGGGTTGCAGGGCAAAGATTTCATGCTGAGAACATTACATCCAAAATGGCCCAGTTCATGTACCTGAAGTGCACAGAGTGCTCTAACATGCTATATAAACGCTGGGTATCATCATCACTCCCTTCCTACTACGATGTTCAAAAGCAGCATTATGAAAACTTTCAACAACTAAAATAGCCATTTCCCTCTGTAACCTGCTATTTCTGTTCACTTGGCGTATAAGAGTTCTGAATGAACTAAGTGTTGTGCCGAAACTGTTGTATTTTGTGTTTGCGGTAGGAGACTTGTCTAAAAATAGTAATATTTCCAGTGTCATTTTTATAACCATTGTATATGCTTTCAACTAGGTACCTGCAGAAATGAAACCATCCATTAAGTGGGTTTGCCTTTTTTGCAATGTCCATAGAAATTGTCATTGCCAAGGGGATTCTTGTGACTTACACTCCAATTTGAAGTTCAGTTCTTGGAACATAGTTCTGTGAATTTTAGTGAGACTTAATTCCACATGGTATTTAGAATTGGAGTACACTTTTTGCCAGTGGGTTTTGAACAAGAAGAGCTGTCATTTTGGGGAGAGGAGGACTCATAGGCAAGTATCCACTGGCCTTGGTATTCGGGGATCAAGTTCAGTCCTAGTTTTGCCTACCAGGTTGTTTTCCCACAGTTTAATGGTGCATAACGATCATCTTTCAGAAAACAGAGATTAATTTAGTTAAAGAGCAATGGGAAATGTAAGCCTGGGCTTGCCCAGGGAGGACTCTTGAGAATTACAGCAACATGACAAGCCATGGCTGGAGCATTTTTATATGTACAGCATGTGAATGAAGGCATTTTCCTCATAATGATTCCTCAGTAAATCTCAGGCCTCTTCTGCTTAGAAGAAAGTTTGACTGCATTGGGATTTGGGAAATTCAGAATATGGCCTCCAACACCAAATCTGGCAGTTTCCATATAAACCTGAGAATCTCTCTTTTTAAAGAGAGTGAGTTTCTAGCCTTCATCAATTGTAGAATTGTGGGGGACAGTTGTAGGAACCGCATAAAAGTAGATTTTTCTGTCTCTATAGCCAATTAGTATAGGTCAGGGATGGGCAACTTGTGGGCCTCCAGATGTTTTGGCCTACTGATCCTTCACTATTGGCTATGCTGGCTAGGGCTGATGAGAACTGTAGACCAAAACATCTGGAGGGTCACCAGTTGCCCACTCCTGGGATAGACGCAGCATTCCCCAACCTGGTACCCTCCAGATGTTTTGGCCTTCAACTCCCATCAGACCCAGCCAGCATGGTCTGTGGTCAGGAATGCTGGGAAATGTAGTACAAACAACTGGAAGGCACCATGTTAGAGCTGTAGGCTTGCTCCTGCTTTTGTAGTACAGGGACTGGATGAACGGTACCACTAGGTCCCATATTCTTTCATGCTGCATCCATTTGCTAGGCACACATGTCAGGCCGGAGGATAGAGTCAGGAGAACAGATGCAGCATGTTCCTATGGCCATCTGCTCAGAACTATGAAACCAAAGTAATTTTTTAAGTTATTGCTTCTTTGAGCAGTTAATTCCTTCTCTAAGGATTTACTGTCCCATGGCGCCAGAGCTGTGAGATAACCAGGTGCAGTCAGCTGAGTGTAACTTTTCTACCCCTAGCTCTATAGATTGTTGCCCTTTCTTGATTCTGTCCTTCTATTCTGCATCTTATATCCCTAACTCCTAGGGAAGGGTGGCCATAGCAGAAAGGAATGGTATTCTTTTGTCATCCCACTGATGCAAATCTCTTTGCACTTTACATGTTTTCAAGTGTTATCTTGGAAGAGATCACTAATTAGTAAAAGGGTTAAGCAGGGTTTAGGGAAATTCCCAACCAAGATTCAAAATGAATGATAAAGAACCATATTGTTACTGAGAAGCTCAGCAAAGCTTCCTCTTGGAAGTATATCCCTAGCTCCTTGACTCTAGAAACTTCCACTTTGCCTGGGTAAGGTATGTCAGGTAAAAGCTTGGGCACACAGGGCAATAAAGCTGATGTATATTGGCCTCCTTTGGTACACACTAAAGGTGGAGATCCTGCTTTTCTATAATGGTCATGTGCCCTCTGGATATATATGCCAGTGTCTCACTCTCTGCCTAGCTCCTATTGCAGTTAAGTCATCCAAAGCATTCCCCTTTTAATCAGCCACCCAGAACTCTAATGAAGGAAAATGCCATTCTGACTCTTAAATTTCTGTTGAAGACTAAGATTTTTGTACAATAGCCTAGCAATGGATATACTCAAGAAGGTGTAGATACTTATCGTCTATTAGAACAATTACATATTGCCTTTCTTTTAAATAAGTGGGGCCTGCAACAAAATTTTGCAGTGTGGAGTGGTCCTGTTCAGGATGCCAGTCAGCCAGTCTGGCCCTCACCCATAATACGCCATTAATGGGATACCTTCCCATTAATTTTCTTCAACAGATGCTCAACATTCCACACCCAGTGAGCATGCTCAGTCTTCATTGAGCTGTTTTGGAGATTTCCCCCCTTGGTTTTTGTTTTTTGTAGTTCTGCAAACCTTTGGGTTCCCAGAGTGATAACCTCCCGCTTCTAGGCATGGATGGTGCAATTTGGCTATATAAGAATCTAGAAGCAGAAAATGAGCTCCCTATCGATTAGTATATATGGTGTACTAATGCTGATATTGCTGGCATGAGCATTTAACTTGAAGATTTCAAAGCTAAAAGAGTAGTGTGGAACTGGTAACGGAACATATGAATAGTTCAGCAAAGAATAGCTGAAATAGCTACTATAAATAGGGTCATTTTCAGAGCTTAATGAGAAAACTCATTGAATGGTTTTGGACCAAACATTGATTGCTCATGTTTAGTACAACATTTCAGTTGTAAGCATAAAACCTTCAGTCCTTTCTAGATGGCTGTAGCTTACTTGTTTTTCAGGCCACCCTGCTCCCTTCCATTGGTCCCATGGTTTGAGTACAGTTAATAATTATGTGTTAAATTGCAACCCTCAAAAAGGGGTTTGAATTAAAAAAAAAGAATTGTGGGTATTCTTTATTTCATGATATGTGAATGCATCCGGTGAACTGTTAATGTTCAGTTATATTGGATACTCTAGATGTGCGGTGTAGGGTATAAAGGACATCCATTATACCAAGTTGTCTGGAGTTTGGAATAAGAGATATTACAATCCCTTATTTGGAATAAGGGATAATTCTTTAAACGAAGGGTCATTGGGGTTCCCCTCCCCCTCTTTTTTCTTTTTAAAGAGTGTATTATGCATGAGTGTCCATATATTTTAGTAGGCTAATCAGTTCTTCAGTTTGCAAGCTTTATTATTCTCATCTTTTCACATGATGGCTGAACAAAGCAAGATCTATCCTTCACAAGCCTTTTCTATTTTGATTACTTTGTGAATTTTTAATGTCTTGTTCCATAGTGTATATTTTGAGGAAAAATTTCTGGGCTTTTCATTAAATCTCCCTTTTTCTAATTTGATTTTTAAAAAGGCAGCAGAGAAGGGAAGAGAAATCACTGACTTATTCAATCAATTTGTGCAATTCCATGGAAACACAATATAGTGTCACCAGAGTTCTCACTGTTCATTCAGAGTCCTACATTTGCACAGTCTGAGAGATTCCATAAGCTGTTTGTTGCACATATTGTAACTGTCACTTAGCAACCTACATTGTGATGCACCCCTTCTGCATGCTGAAATACTAAGGCCTGTGAGCAGTGGATTGGAAAAGAGGGATAAAAAACTTTGCAGGCCAACGGACCAAGGGAATTTTGTCACAGTGTGTGTGGCACATTCTTTACCATAACAAAGAACAGTACAAGGTTCTGTTTTTTAAGAAACCTGTTAAGTATTTGTGTATCTTCAAGAATTACATTGCATACCACATGCCTCCCACTTTTTCCCTGAAAGCTATTTGCTCTTATAACTATGGTATTTTGTTTAATTTAGTGTTTTATATTATTTAAAGTTGATTTTGAGATTAATAAAAACATCATACTACTCCACTCTGAGAATAATATGTTGTAGGGTCCAGTATGTGGCTTGTTTTATTCCGCAAGGAGTGATCTTATTTATGTAGTTGAAGTATTCTATTATGTATTGCTATTATGTGGGACTCCTACTTGAACTGGGACTAAAATGATTCAGCATCATGAGTCTAAAATTCCATGTTCATAGCAGGAAACAAACATTGGAATACTTTACTGCCACAAGGAATGTTTCAGTTGCCAAGATTGGCACATAGGAATGATGTAATTCTAAATTGCAATGGTTTAGCACCAGAGTGCAGCTCTGCCTTGTGCTACATGAAGTCTGAATAAATCAATAAAAGCTGTTGAATTTTGAATATTTTTCAAGAAGCTGACTTCATGCTGCATGTATTTAATTATCAAGCAGCAAATACATGGCAAGTTGATAGTTGGACTGTAAACAAATGGAGGAATTCCAACCCTGTAATGCATGTGATCGGTTCAGCCAAAATGTATAGAAACATCCCTAAAGGAAGAGTGTATCTTTCTGGTGTGTTGTCTGCTTGGTAATTAAATATACCAGGCACGAAACCTCCTCTGTAATGTAAAGTGACTGTCAGTTGCTGCTGTTTGCCCAAAGTGTGTGTAATATTTATTTATGTATTTAATTTATGCTACTTTTATACCACTTAATATTCTAAAATCTCTAAGTGGTGTACAACACAATACCTATGAAATAAAAACCAATGTAAAAACAGTGTAAGAACTGTATAAAAATGTATATACTTAAAAAGAGGACAACAAAGACAATAATGAAACAGTGTCATAGTCCATTACAAGTCAGGGAAAGCCTGTGTAAACAAGTATGTCTTCAAGAGGCATTTAAAGCTCACTACAGTTTCTGCCTCTCGAACATCACATGGGGAGCATTCCAGAGGATGGGTGCCACTATCGCAAAGGCCTGTTTACAGGCTGTAACCTGGCAACGTTCTGTAGGTCACAGAATGACCAATGAGGTCTCCTCAGAAGATGTCAGGGGTTAACTGGGTGTATACAGGGGAGGTGGACAGCTCGGTATCCTGGTCCCAAGATGTTTAGTACTTTGTATGTCAACAATAAAACTTTGAACATGGCTCAGTAGCTAATAGCTAATATAATGTGTATCTGTGTCTTCTGACATTAACAAAATTCATCGGAGATATTCAGCAGTCACACATGAATGTTGACATTTGCCAAATTTAGATAGAACATTTGCTTATCTACCTATCTCTGTTTATGCACATGAAAAGGATCTCTCAATGTTTTTAGCCCCAATACTTTTAAATGAAACTTTCATATTCAGAAGTCTCTGATTACCTGGTGCACCAGATGGTTGAGGAAAAGCACAGTGGATGGCTGCCTCCATTGCTCCATGTTTATGTGTTGCCCAGGTGTCACCGCTGGGAAGAGAATGCTTGACTGTTTGCCAAATGCAGCAACATATTTCGTATGGTCTTGTGATTGAACGGTCCTCTGAAAATGCACTGCTTCATATGAAATAACATTGGTTCACTAATGCCCTTGCAGAACCTGAGAAATGAAAGGTCACTGAACACCATTCTATGATTCTGTGAAAAGCTATGAAGATGATGATTTACATTTCTATACTGCCCAAAAGCCAAAGCTCTCTGGGTGATTTACAAAAGATTAAAACCTTAAAAATACAATATAAAACATAATATAAAAAACATTTACATACAAAACTATTTTAAACCATCAACAATAGAAATCCCAGAACCAGTTAAAACCTTCTCATATGCTGTCAAATGCCTGGGAGTAGAGGAGAGCCTTAACCTGGTGCTGAAAGGATGACAATGTTGGCACCAGGTGGACCTCACTGGAGAGAGTGTTCCATAATCAGGACGCCACCACCAAATATTTATTTATTTATTACATTTATATCCCACCTTTTTTCCTCTTGCAAGGAACCCAAGGTGGCTTACATCCTCCTCCTCTCCATTTAGCCTCACAACAACAACCCTGTGAGGTAGGTTGGGCTGAGAGTCAGTGACTGGCCCAAAGTCACCCAGTGAGCTTCCATGGCCGAGTGGGGACTAGAACCCATATCTCCTGGCTCCCAGTCCCACACTCTAGCCACTACACCACACTGGCTCGAATAGCCACCTTTCAGGTACTAACTGGTACTACACACCATCAGTGTGAATGGTAGAAGTGCCAAGTGTTAGGAAGCTGATGCAAAGATTGTGTTTTGCCACAGTACCCAATTAAGGTTGAGTGCTTTGTTTCGATAGTGTCAGTTTTCATAGTGCATGATTTAGTGGAGGCCCATAATGTCATGTTTGTCATAACACTGAGAAATTGGCATACGATGCACATCAACTCGGATTTTATTCTCTACACTTGACTTGACCCCTATCCCAGATCCCACTATACTTGGCAGGAGTTCACATAACACACGAGATATTTAGGAAAGCATGCTGAGAGGTTAGCTAACTTTAAGTCAGAATTTCAGAAGATTTGAGGTTAGCTGCTGGTTCCTTGCAGTAAAAATACTTGAAAATTCTCGATAGGGCCAGGCAAGTCTAAAGAGCATTGCATGTAATGCAAGGCTTGAAAGTAGCCACTGAAGATATAAACAATCCAGTGGCATCCCATTTGGAGTTGTAAATCAGAAAGCACTGCAGCTACGGCTGTACTCTGCTTGCCTTTTCTCTAACCCTCCACCCAATACACGTTTGTACTGACATATGCTGCAGAATTAGGTGGATAGGGCCCTACGCAAGATTCTTGGGATAAAATGTGAATGGCCATAGGTTGACTGTCACTGCTCCCCAATAGCACTCGATGCTCCTCCTTAAATCTCCTTACATTGGCTTCCTGGCCATTTCTGGATCCAGGAAAAGCTCCTTGGAAGCCCTCAGCGGCCTTGCCCTGCCTTATCTCACTGCCCTTATACTCTTATGCCCTTTTACTCTATACTAAGCATGGGTGTCCTGCTCTTGATTGGGACCCTAGTCTGGGGGGTAGGGGGGCTTTAACCCTTCTCCACTGTGGTCCAACTGTGGACACACCTGCAATATATATTGCCAAATAGTGATCCATTTGCTTTAATGAAACACTTTGGGGCAATATACGTTGCAGGTACTGGGCAATATCCTGTTGTGCCTGTGCACCAACAGGAGAGTCAGCTTGCACAATGGGAATTTTAAAGTTCTACAGGTAACCCAGAATGAATGGAAACCCTCATTTCCTGAATGGGACGGGTCAGCGGAGCTCAGAGAAAGGAGCTCTGCTGACCTGTTCTGATCTGGAAACGAGTATTTCCGCCTGTTTCTGTGATTAGTTTTAGAACCACAAAAGTTCTAGATAGGCTTTCTGCTGACCTGTTCTAAAAATTCTAAGAAGTCCAAGAAGAGAACTCTAAAAGTTCTAAAAGCTTTCTACTCATTTCTGGGGTTATGTTTAGAACCGCCATGTCCTTGTTGTGGCAGGGGTCACTCTTGCTGGTGCAAAAGAAACAGCTAGAACACAGCAGTACTATAGGATACTGCCACTGCCCCCCCCCCCCCGATCCAGAGGGAAGGGTTAAAGCCCCCTACCTCCCATGCTAGGGTTTGATTACTTTAGAATAAAAAAAGACATAGCTACTTGCTGCATCTTTAAAGTAACATGTGCTTTGGTCTGAAATTTTAGAATGTAAGTGCCTCTTTACTCTGTAAAGTGCCATGCTCACTGATAGCACTATACAAATTATAAAAATAATGTTGGGATATCGGTCTAAAAAGAACCAGGGCTGACTTCAGTGCTGTGAGTGGGTGAGCAAGTGGATGAGTTGCTGATGCTGAGAGGCATGACTCCAAGCCTGTGGTCTGCTGCCTTGTCATAGCAAAGCACAGGAGGTACAAACTCCATCTCATTTGGTCAGAAATATAAAAATTTTCAAATGGGAAGAGTAAGAGTAATGGCCTCTGACCATGCCCAATTCTATCCAAGAATCCCCAAACAATAATGCTTGAAGGGGTTGGGTCTCGGTTTCTCTCTCTCTTTCACACACACACACACACACACACACACACACGGTAGCTTTCTCTGGAATTTTTAAAGAGAATTTAATGAAGAATGAATCGCTGTAGGAGTGGAAGGAGTTGAAGCCAAAGTTGTTTGCCTCCTTCTCAAACCTTCAACAACCAAGTCCAGAATCTGTTTCCGTCTGGCCTTGCATGCCATTTGGGCAAAGTCCATCTTTCTAATCTGACAGTTTGTTGTTGTTGTTCAGTCGTATCCAACTCTTCGTGACCCCATGGACACGCAAGGCCTTCCTGTCCTGCACTCTCTCCCGGAGCGTGCTCAATCTGACAGTAAAGAGGGAAAATTGGTTGATTGATTAATTGATTTGATTTGTACCCCACCTCTCTATCAAAAAATGGCACTCAAGGCAGCTTACAAAACAATATAAAATACATTAAAATACATTGTTGTTGTTCAGTTGTTAAGTCATGTCTGACTCTTCGTGACCCCATGGACCATAGCATGCCAGGCCTTCCTGTCCTCCACTCTCTCCCGGAATGTGCTCAAGTTCATATTCATTGCATCGGTAATGCTCTCTAGCCATCTCATCCTCTGCCATCCCCTTCTTCTTTTGCCTTCAGTCTTTCCCAGCATCAGCATCTTTTCCAGTGAGTTTTCTCTTCGTATTAGGTGGCCAATATTTCAGCTTCAGCTTCAGTATCTGTCCTTCCAATGAGCAGTCAGGGTTGATTTCCTTTAGGATGGACTGATTTGACCTCCTTGCAGTCCAGGGGACTCGTAAGAGTCTTCTCCAGCACCACAGTTCGAAAGCATCAATTCTTTGGCACTCAGCCTTCCTTATAGTCCAGCTCTCACAGCCATACGTTACTACTGGGAAAACCATAGCTTTGATTAGACGGACCTTTGTCGGCAAGGTGATGTCTCTGCTTCTTACTATGCTGTCTAGGTTTGCCATAGCTTTCCTCCCAAGGAGCAAGCATCTTTTAATTTCATGGCTTCAGTCACCGTCTGCGGCGATCTTGGAGCCCAAGAAAATACAATCTGTCACTGCTTCCATTTCTTCCCCTTCTATATGCCAGGAAGTGATGGGGCCAGATGCCATGATCTTCGTTTTTTTGATGTTGACTTTCAAACCAGCTTTTGCACTCTCCACTTTCACCCTCAACAAGAGGCTCTTTAGATCCTCTTCGCTTTCTGCCATTAGGGTGGTATCGTCTGCGTATCTGAGGTTGTTGATAATTCTCTCAGCAATCTTGATTCCGACCTGTGATTCATCCAACCCAGCGTTTCTCATGATGTACTCTGCATATAAATTAAATAAGCAGGGCGACAATATACAGCCTTGTCGTACTCCTTTCCCAATTTGGAACCAATCTGTTGTTCCATGTCCGGTTCTTACTGTTGCTTCTTGACCCTCGTACAGGTTTCTCAGGAGACAGGTAAGGTGGTCTGGTACTCCCATCTCTTTAAGAATTTGCCACAGTTTGTTGTGATCCACACAATCAAAGGCTTTAGCGTAGTCAATGAAGCAGAAATAGATGTTTTTCTGGAATTCTCTTGCTTTCTCCATGATCCAGCGAACGTTGGCGATTTGATCTCTAGTTCCTCTGCCTCTTCGAAACCCAGCTTGTAGTTCCAGTAGTTCTCGGTTCACATACTGCTGAAGCCTAGCTTGTAGGATTTGGAGCATAACTTTGCTGGCATGTGAAATGAGCGCAATTGTACGGTAGTTTGAGCACTCTTTGGCATTGCCCTTCTTTGGAATTGGAATGTAAACTGACCTTTTCCAGTCTTGTGGCCACTGTTGAGTGTTCCAAATTTGTTGGCATATTGAGTGCAGTACTTTAACAGCATCATCTTTTAGGATCTTAAATAGCTCAGCTGGAATACTGTCATCTCCGCTAGCTTTGTTGTTAGCAATGCTTCCTAAGGCCCACTTGACTTCACCCTCTAGGATGTCTGGCTCAAGTTCAGTGACTGCACTATCATGGCTATCAGGGACATTCAGCTCTTTCCTGTATAGTTCTTCTGTGTATTCTTGCCACCTCTTCTTAATCTCATCTGCTTCTGTTAGGTCCCTGCCTTCTTTGTCCTTTATCATGCCCATCTTTGCACAAAACGTTCCCTTGAGATCTCCGATTTTCTTGAAAAGATCTCTAGTCTTTCCCATGCTATCGTTTTCCTCGATTTCTTTGCATTGTTAATTTAAGAAGGCCTTCTTGTCTCTCCTTGCTATTCTCTGGAACTCTGCATTCAGTTGGGTATATCTTCCCCTTTCTCCCTTGCTTTTCGCTTCCCTTCTTTCCTCAGCTACTTGTAAAGCCTGATCAGACAGCCACTTTTCTTTCTTGCATTTCTTTTTCTTTGGGATGGATTGAGTTCCTACCTTCTGAACAATGTTATGGACCTCCGTCCATAGTTCCTCAGGCACTCTGTCTATCAGATCTAATCCCTTAAATCTATTCATCACCTCCACTGAATATTTATAAGGGATATGATTTAGGTCATACCTGAATGGTTTAGTGGTTTTCCCTTCGTTCTTCAATTTAAGCCGAAATTTTGCAAGAAGCAGGTCGTGATCTGAGGCACAGTCAGCTTCAGGTCTAGGGGTGGACGAAAGTCACTTACCTGTCCTCGAAGGACGTTCGCGGTGGGGGGGAGGCGCTTCACTGCTCCCCCCGCGAAGTTCAGGCCGGGGGGGGGAGGCTTCCTGCCTCGGCCCGGTTGAAATTCAGGCTGGGGAGGAAGCTTCCCGCCTCGCCCGGCCGCGAACGCGAAAGTTAAAAAAAAACAAAAAACGCCCCCTGATAGGCTACGTGACAATTCACGTAGCCTATCATGGCTAGATCTGCAAAGTCAGCCGTGATAGGCTACGTCAATCGTCACGTAGCCTATCACGGGTGACTTAAAAAAAAAAAAAAAAAGCGTGTACGGATAATGGCGGCCCCCATAGGGAGCCGCCATTCGCATTCCTTATTTAGTCGCTGTAGTCTACGTAAATGTTTACGTAGACTACAGCGACCAAATAAGGAACGGGAATGGCGGCTCCCTATGGGGGCCGCCATTATCCGTATACACTTTTTTTTTTAAAAAGTCACCCGTGATAGGCTATGTGACGATTCACGTAGCCTATCACGGCTAACTTTGCAAATCTAGCCGTAATAGGCTACGTGAATCGTCACGTAGCCTATCAGGGGGCGTTTTTTGTTTTTCTTTCATTGCAATGGCGGCGGCGGCAGCCGGTCGAAAGACCGGCTGCCGCTCCCGCCTCGCTCGAACACCCGCCGAACCGCCGGCCGGACCAGCCACCGGGAGGGACATTCGGTGAAGGTAAGTCCCGTCCCGGGGGGGGGGGTGCGGAGGGTTGGGGGGGTTTGGAGGATTTCTCCCCAAAACTTGTTCGGGGGGCCGAACACGTTGGCGCTCGGCCCCCCGAAGTTTCGGGGAGAAATTCTCCGCCAACCCTATTCAGGTCTTGTTTTTACTGCCTGTATAGAGCTTCTCCATCTTTGGCTGCAAAGGACATAATCAATCTGATTTCGATATTGACCATCTGGTGATGTCTATGTGTAGAGTCGCCTTTTGTGCTGTTGGAAAAGAGTGTTTGCTATGATCAGCGTGTTCTCTTGGCAAAACTCTATTAGCCTTTGTCCTGCTTCAGTTTGTACACCAAGGCCATGCTTGCCTGTTATCCTGGTGATTTCTTGACTTCCTACTTTAGCATTCCAATCCCCTATGATGAAGAGGACATCTTTTTTTGGTGTTAGTTCTAGAAGGTGTTGTGGGTCTTCATAGAACCGATCAACCTCAGCTTCCTCGGCCTCAGTGGTTGGGGCATAGACTTGAATTACTGTGAGGTTGAATGGTTTGCCTTGGATTCGTACTGAGATCATTCTGTCATTTTTGAGACTGTACCCTAGTACTGCTTTTCCCACCCTTTTTTTGACTATGAGTGCTAATCCATTTCTTCTAAGGGATTCTTGCCCACAGTAGTAGATATAATGGTCACTGATTCCCAAGATGTCGATGTTCAGTCTTGCCATCTCATGTTTGACCACCTCCAGCTTACCTTGATTTATTGATCTTACATTCCAGGTTCCTAAACAATATTGTTCTTTACAATATTTATTGTTCTGGACTTCCTTTTCACCACCAGACACATCCACAGCAGAGTGTCCTTTCGGCTTTGGCCCAGCCACTTCACTCTTTCTGGCCCTACTTGGAAATTCCCTCTGCTCTTCCCCAGTAGTATATTGGACACCTTCCGACCTGAGGGGCTCATCTTCCGGCGTCATCTCTTTTAGCCTTGTGATACGTTCCATGGGGTTTTCTTGGCAAGTATACTGGAGTGGGTTGCCATTTCCTTCTCCAGTGGACCACATTTTGTCAGAACTCTCCACCATGACCTGTCTATCTTGGGTGGCCCTGCACAGCATAGCTTTTGGCTTCACTGAGTTACGCAAGGCCCTTCACCACAACAAGGCAGTGATCCATGAAGGGGGTAGAGCAAGTTACAGTAGTCCAAATGAGATGTAACTAAGCCATGAATGACTGTGGCCAGATCAGATGTCTCTAGGAATAGGCGCAGTTGGCACACTAGCCTCAGCTGTGCAAGTGCACTCCTTGCCTCCACTGAGACCTGGACATCCAGGTCTAGGGCTGAGTCCAAGAGTACACCCACACTCCGAGCCTGAGCCCAGGGGGAGTGTAACCCCATCCAGCACAGGTTGAGTCCCTATTCCCTCATCTGCCTTTCTATTGAGCAGAAGCATCTCTGTCTTTTCTGGATTAAGCTTCAATTTGTTTGGCCTCATCCAGTTTGTTACTGACATCAGTCATCGATTTATAACCAAAAAAGCTTTCTTGGATTTAGATGGAAAGGAGAGAGAGACTTGGGTGTCATCAGCATACTGGTGGCACCAAACCCCAAAACTCTGGACAATATCTCCCAGCAGTTTCATGTACATGTTAAATAGCATGGGCGATAAGATGGAACCCTGAGGGACACCACAAGCCAATGGCCACAGCATTGAACAGGATTCCCTCAGCATCACCTTCTGAGATTGCCTCTCTAAGAAGGAGCCTCTCTGAGAAGGACCAGAGCTACCATATAACGGTGCCTCCCAGCCCCATCTTAGGCAGACGCCCCAGAAGGATACCATGGGTGATGGTATCGAAAGCCACTGAAAAGTTCAGCAGACTGACAGGGACACACTCCCCCTGTCCAGTTGCTGGCATAGATTGTCCACCAAGGCGACCAAAGCAGTCTCTGTCCCATAACCAGGCCTGATGCCAGATTATAATAATAATAATTATTATTATTATTAAATTTATTAATCGCCCATCTGGCTGGTCACCCAGCCACTCTGGGCGATGTACAACATACAATAAAACAGTTTAAAACAATAAAATTCTACAGTAAAAACATTTTCTAAAATACCCTAACCCACCCCAAATGCCTGCCTGAACAACCACGTTTTTAATGCACGACGGAAGCTCATTAAAGAGGGGGCATGGCGGAGTTTCCTAGGGAGGGAGTTCCACAGAGTGGGGGCCACCACAGAAAAGGCCCTCTCCCTCGTCCCCACCAGTCTAGCTGTCCTGGCTGATGGGACAGAGAGAAGGCCATCCGAAGCTGATCTTGTTAAGCAGTCTGTCTGGTGTTGCTGGAGGGGCTCCTTAAGATAGGCTGGGCCGGAACCATATAGGGTTTTAAAGGTCAAAAACAACGCCTTGAATTTGGCCCGGAAAACACCTGGTAACCAGTGCAACTCCTTCAACACTGGAGTGATGTGATCTCGCCAGCGGCTGCCTTTAATCAGGTGAGCCGCCGCGTTCTGTACTAGCTGCAGCTTCCGAACCGTCTTCAAGGGTAACCTCACATAGAGCGCATTACAGTAGTCTAAACGAGAGGAGACCAGGGCATGTACTACCGATGGGAGCAGATGGTTGGGAAGGAAGGGGCGCAGCCGCCGTATCAGATGGAGTTGATACAGCGCTGTCCGGCTCACAGCTGACACCTGAGCCTCCATGGACAGCTGGGAGTCCAAAATGACCCCCAGGCTGTGAACCTGGTCTTTCAAGGGTAGCCGTACCCCATTCAACACCAGGTCAACATCCCCCAGCCTCCTCTTGTCTCCCACCAAAAGTACTTTGGTCTTGTCAGGGTTCAGCTTCAGCTTATTCCTCCCCATCCAGCCACTCACTGTCTCCAGACATTTGGATAGGGATTCTACGGCCAACCTTGGTGAAGATTTGAATGAGAGGTAGGGCTGCATGTCATCCGCATATTGATCTATGTCTCCTTTATCCTTCCTTCCACATTTCTGATTTTATTTGAAGCAGGTGAACAGAGTGAGGCACCAGATGATGATTCTCCAGCCAGGTTTGCTGATGGGTCCTTTTATTCTTCCATGAATCAAGTCCATTTGTTCTTTCTTCTGCTCAAGAAACTTAGCTGGCTGCTTGTATCCTGATTCTAGCTTCATTTCTGCCCTTCAATGGAGCCAAAATATATTTCTCCCTTTCTTTTAATGAACACAGTGCTTTGTTTTTGTTCCCTTTGTAGTTTAAATCCTTTTAACACAAGAAGAATACAAATCCAAAAATGAAAGGGCAGCATCTACTAAAAGAAAGATGGCTTAGCGTTGTCTATAAATAGAACACTATGTTTGGGAAGAAGATTGATTATGCTGGAGCTGAAATCTCCTAGGAGGTGGGCTATTATTTATCACTGGCAAGTGTTCTTGAGTGGACAAACCACATGTGAACAAATCAATGTAGTGAATCCATATGGGATGATGCCTATCAGAAAAGCTATGATTAATGTGCACAGATAAAGGTGAGACACTGGGGAATGGCACTGGTAACAGGAAATACATTTGCCGTTTTCCCATTCTTATTCTAATATGTTTTGTATACTGCTTTTGTTAATGGTGGCCAGGGGCAAATGCCAGCCCACTGAAAATGGGCCTTTGCCCGCCCGCCCGCCCGCCTTTATTTATTTATTTGATCTGTACTCTGCTTTCCTACCAAGAAAATGGCACTCGAGGTGGCTTACTACTATAGGAACTTTTTAAAAATGTAAATAAAAACCTGATTAAAACCTAATAAAACAAATACATTAAAACACAATTAAAGCCCCACAGTAACAGAATAAAAACAGCACCCAACTCAACAGGCCAGCTTACATGCCAAAGGCCTACTCGAATAAAAACGTCTTTGCCTGCCAGTCTTTTTGGCCTGGTGCTGACATGAATGCTGACCTTGAACAACTAGATTTGGTGGTGCAGCTGCCATTTTAATTTCCCCACAATGCACTGCCTGCAATACATACACTGTGGGCATTGCATTGTGAGGAATTTGAAATGGTGCTGTGATAGCAATTCCAGATATGTGGGCTCAGCACTCTTCAGTGCTGCTGCAGCTGCTGCCTCAAAGCAATGCTGAGACCGTGTTACTAGACTCACTGTTATGGTAGCCATTTTAATTTTCCCACAATGCAATGCCCAACATGTCCAATTCTGCAGGCCCTGCACTTCTTTGAGCCCCAGGCTGCCCCTGTTTACCAGTGAGCTACCCACCCACCCCCATCTGCAGTCAAACAAGCCTGGTACTGTTGGTGGGAAGGTCCACTGCTGCTGGGGGAGGGGAACTGTGTGGAGTTTGCCCATGGCCCTGTGAAACCTGATGCTAGCCCTGATGGTGGCTAAAGACAAATTTCAAAACACAAATAAGTTGGCTATTAATTTCAATGGGACAGTTGCTAGGGCAGCTGAGAACTCTGCCTGGATCCTGCCCTTTGAGTCAGAAAGCAGTGGGAAACAGGGTCCCCTCCCAGTTGGTACCAAACACGAATCTGTTAATTCTATCTTTTGGGTCAGCTTCCTCTTACCCTAGGAAAGCAATTCATATACTGTGCATCAAGACTGAAGGTAGGACCAAAGTATCTTGGAAGAATAACTGGTTGCATCCATGACTCTGTGCTTCTTGAAGGGGGGGCACCCCATGTAACATTAATTCTTCTCCCCACCCCACCCCCTACACTTCTGACTGTACATGGGTATTGACTGAGAGACATTACTCTCTCATTAATCCTGAGAGAGTAATGATGCACTGGGATTCCTGGAGCACAGGACGCAGCCCAAATTACAATCCATTGGTCAGGGGTGAGAAACCTCAGGCTTGTGGGCCAAATCCAACCCTCTCGTTATCTCAATCAGTCCCTCTGGGGTTCCCTCCATTGCCTTTCACCCAACCACCAATTGTTTGGTGGTTTCCCAGCTTTTGTGCAGGTTTCCCCCCCACTCTAAACAGTTGAAATGCCTCTCTTCAGGCTTAGTTACTGGCAATAAGACCTTTAAGTTAAACAATGCTGGTATTTTTTTGGTGGTTTTGGCCGCACCCCTTTTGCCCTACCCACCACTGGAATGTGGCCCTGAGAACTTCTCAAAAATTGATTTCGGATCTCAGGCTGAAAGAGGTTCCCCATTCTTGCTAAATGTGTATGGGGCAGGGAGGAATCCCCAAAGCATCACCATGGACCAGAAAATTGCTGATTTAGTGGAGGGTAGGACAGGTTTCTGGAAGGCATTATTAACTAAGCTGCCCTCCCTTGTGAGAGAATGACCTGGTCTGCATGATCACCATGGCTTAAATAAGCCATGATGGGTTGTAGCATGTGCTGGTGTGTGTTAGGCAGCTTTTGGATACTTTAGCCATGACCATGGCTTGTTGTGTCATCCAAACCAAACCTCATATAATCCTAAATTAAGCCATGGGTTATGCAAGGGTTGTTTAACCCTCACACAACCCACCCCCACCAGGTTCAGATGACATGACAAGCCGCAGTTGCACTTGAATATTCAAAATGGCTACCCCACACAATGCAGCCCACCATGGGTTAAGTAAACCACAGTGGGCTGTTTGATCGTGCAAACTAGCCAACTGTGTGTCCATTGTTCAGAGAGCTACTCAAGAAAACATTTTTTGAATGAAAAAAAAAACCCTTGTGCCTGTGTTATTAAAAGCCTGGAAAACACTGACCTTGGCTCTTTACAACAGGAATCTTAATATGTTCCATGTGGTCTTGTTTCCTTTTCTTTTGATCTGTTGCCCTCAACTTGGGAACTATCTGCCCTTTATTTGTCTTGGAAAGCTGGGACATTTGCTGTCTTAACTTAGAGGTTTGTTATGATGAAGCTTCACAAGACTTGTTGAGTTGTCCAGTCAAGATCACAGGGCTTTACCAAACATCATTTATTCTGAAATTAATTTGGACCTGGCATATTGAGTACACCATTACCAAACAGTCTGTGTAAAAGACCTTTTACTCACCATTAGGTAAAAATAAGGCAGCCACTTCGGGCAGCCAATTTTGGGTGTCACAAAAGGGCAGCAAATTGTTAATTATTTAATGTATTGTTTCATTTTTGTTCACAGGAAGAGGTGCTTGTGTGATTTTCTGGCTCAGGTGCCAAAATAACATGACCATCCTTCAGTAGTATGTACCTTGGCTTGGGGAGGGAGGCATTTATTGTTTTGCCTTAGGCAGCAAAATGTTTTGGGCAGGACCTGTTCCCTCCCAAAACTGAAACCTTTCTTCAGGAACAAAACATCTTAATTCAAAATATTGGTTTGCCAAGGGTGACCCTTTTCTTTCCATTACACAGCAGCAGGCGTTTGTAATTTGTGGAAAGATGCTGTGTTTTGCCTTCGCAAAACAAATACAATGGTCTTTGACAGCAGATGTTACAGGATTGTTTCCTGTCCCCCATGTCTTTGTGCGTAAATTTAAAATATTCTTACCACTTAATTTTTTTAGTCACACTGCAGATTTAATGCTAACTTTTAAAGATCTACTTCTCCTAAAGAGCAGGTTTCACAAACAGTTAACTGTTAGGATATATTCTTTGCTAATGTAATTAAACTTTGTTTTTTTATGATACCCAAAAGTCATTGGAATACAGTCAGTGGTCATGGATTAATGACTTTCTGCTGCAAGTCACCACAAAGGAACTTGTATCGCATTTATCAACAGATATCCTTTTATTATATACAGGAAACAAACAAGAGTTAGACAAGCTAAAAATAACCCTCAGACACAGCAGCAGCTCCATATGAGAAGCTCACATGTGAAGGCATAGAACATTTATGTGTCAGAGACTGCTGAGCTGATTCCCCGACCCCTTCCCTCCATCCCTGGGGGCTGCTTTGTAGAGGAAGAAAAGCCGGTGGTTAAAGGCAGGCAAGGAAAAGAGAGTGCAGTTTGGTTCATTATGGTGAAAAAGAAGCTGTCAAAGAAGTGTCACCTTCTTTCATCCTCCCTCCCTTCCCAGCCCTTTCTTGATCCAGGGATGGAGACTTAAATCAAACAGTCAGGATGAAGGATGAAACAGCAGTGTGTGCGTAAAACAAAAAAAGGTGGCGATGGAGAGAGGTAATGGAGGCTGGATGTGGGACACCATCTGGAGGCAGGAGAGAACACTCAGCTGTTTGTTTCCTTTATTTCATTTCAGGGCAGAGTCTGAGACTTGAAAGGCTTTGGTGGGGGAAGGGTTTCCTTGTCTCTGTGTAACAAACAATAGCCAGGGCTTGTAAAGCCTTCTGCATCTCTGAAGCATAGACCCCAATTTTATGGTAAGATAAGAGAGCAATAAGACAGAGGAGCAAAGAATTAGCATGGCCTATCAGCCTTCTGACTCAGAGGAAAAATTCCCTCTGTTTTAAAACAGAGCCTGATGGATGCTTCTCTGTAGAATCTCTTACTTTTAATCTCTTTTTTGTAATGAAATTGGGTGTATTGTATCAGTTTTGGCCAATTTCAATAACTTTGCAAAGATAAGTTTCTTGGAACATGTATGCTAATAGATTGCCTGAATTATGGGCATGTTGTAAAATATAGCCTATTTGAAAATCCTTTGCAAATTGTAAGCACAACGTGTGTTTTAAATTCTTAATTTTAGCCATTCTAAAGTTTCCAAATAAATTAATGTGTTCTGAGCCACCTGCAATAACTTTTGGTGTTTAACTAAGAAGGCATTAATCCCATTAAAACAGTGGGAGCTACAGTGACAAATATTCAGGAAACACAGCTTGTGTTAACTCACATTAACTATGGTTGACCTATTATTCTTTCTGAAAATGTGACCAATGACTGAAGACATCTGGTAGAAAGTTATGTGTCTTTTATACTATACAACCCTGTGCTCCCCGATTAAATTAAAAAAGGGAATAGATCCTTATGCAACCAGCATGAGCCAGACTATACAGTTCTTCAAAACCCAGCAAATCTGTATTCTGCAATCCCAGAACAGCAAGGGGTTCTATATACCCAGGCCCTTAACTAAACATCACTTACCTTTTGGCAGCTAAACTTCAGGATTATTGGTAAAACCAATGTGGATAATTTTAACTCCTATTACGGTGTTTAATGAAGATATGAAACTACAGACTATTGGTCAATCTAGCCCAATATTGTATTTATGGTCTACATGCAGACTTGATGAATTTCTGCCTGGTGCAGCTATACAAGGCACAGTGGTCCCTTACCACAGCAACGACTGCAGTGAATGTCCATTCTGCAGGTGCAACAGCATCACTTGCTACAAATACACCTGGTGAATTTCTGCCTGACACATCTGTATAAAGCACAGTGCCCCCTCCCCCAATTGCTACAAACTATGCTAAATGTCATGGCAGAAAGTAAGCAGATATAGCAGGGTTCCCAATCTCTTGCTGCAGATTTACCTGATCCATTCAGACATTCACAGCTGGATGAGTGATTATAAACTAAATCTCAAGCCAAACAAGACAGAGATACTATTAGTGGGGGCTTTCCTGAACAGGAAAGTGGTGCTCGACCTGTTCTGGAAGGAGTAGCAATCCTTATGAAATAATAGTTTGCCACTTAGGCATGTTTTTAGATCTGTCCTTGTAGTGATCCTTGGACGTTGTTGCTATGATAACTCAGGATTCCCAATTGCAGGGAAACTTCTGGGAAAGTTAGGTGATTATCATCATTAATCATCATCATTGCTTAAAATATTTCTAGGCCATCTTTCAGGGCAGGAGCCCTCCCGAGGCAACTCATAACAATAACATAAACTGATACAGTAATAAAGCATCAAGCGAACAACACACTTAGAAGCCCTTTTCTGGCCTTCACGCTGAGCACACGAAGCTCTGAAGTGGAGTTGGTGCACACACGGGGACACTGAGGTAGGGCTTCCATGTGCATCCTGTCCCCCTCCTCTACTTAAGCCCTCAGAAGTTCCCCCAAATACCCGAACGGGGCTCTCAAAGCTCCTAGTTGTTGTTCACAGCCTACATTAACTTGGGTATTGGGTGTTTTTTAAAAATTTTCACTTAATATTTGAGAATCTCAGCTTAAAAAATAGATTATATTTAGCTTCTTTCTGATGAAATAAAACAAGACTGGGAGGAATCTATCCTTAAATCCTTCCTTGCAATTATTAAAGGCTTCAGGGTTAGTACTGTTGACAGGATGAAAGAACAAACATTTGCAATGTATTTCTCATGCCAGAAGTTAATTGAAAAAAATCATTTGCACCAGATTTTGCCTGCCCTCATCCTGAGTTTTGTTTCTGAATTGAATTTCAGTCCTGAATTGTGGTAGCTTCTTTAGAAATGTTATATTTGTTCAGACTGTCATTTTAATGTGCCAGTCAATTTATTTTACTTACGTTCAAATTGCATGGCGATATTGAGTCTATAATTTCTTGTTCCCATCTCTGTTTCTCTTTCTATGTATAGTATAGCTGTGTGTTTGTCACACACATTTTAATATGAATTCATAAAACAGGCATGCATACACACAAGTGTGTGTGTGTGTGTGTGAGTGAGAGAGAGAGACAGACAGACGCATGCACACACGGATAATCCCTATGTAGGCAGGGTTCCTAATTACAGGAGTTCTGTAAATGTACTCAGCTGAATGCACTTATGGAACCCTTTGCAAATCTTCACACTGAACACACAAAGATCTAGAACACAGCTGGCTGTGTAGGGACATTACAGATGGGGCTTATGTCTGCCCTCTCTTCCCTTCTCCATTTCAGGTCTACTTGTGTGCAAGTGAATGCTTGCATGGAGCTATACAATACATACGTACATACTCATGAGGATTTACATTCTAGCATACACTTGAAATATATATACTATGTGTGTGATATCCATACGCTAAACTGATGAGAGATGATCTACTGGTATGGTTCCCTGCACCTTACTTTTATTTTACCATTGCTAGAAAAAGGTCTTACATCCCATATATCAATATGGAAACAGAAACCTATATAACTGGTTCAAAGATCAGATGGAACATTCCCTTTAAGGAGACTAATAGTTTCTAAAAGTAAAACAAGGAATTCCTTATCTCTTAAATGCAACTTGTCAGTGATATCCAGAGATGCCAACAAGTTAAAAAAATGTTGTAATGTATATAGACATGTGGTAGGTCTGAAAGGGGTATAACAATAACCAGTCCAGAACCCTGCAGTGAGTCTACATTATCAGTACTCAAAGATTCATAAAGGATTAGCCAATGTAATGTAAGTTATAACTAGCAAACAGATTTAAGATGGAAGTGAACCATGACAGAGGTGTTAGTAGGACAGGGAATAGGTTTAGCATTTTTATGTGTGAGCTCTCTTCATATTTTCAGATATGAGTTAATATGATCCAAATCCCCCCTTCAGCAACATAAAAGCCCTGAATATCACCTTCAGGAATTTATTATCTTTACACTGATTGCCTCTGCCATCTTTCTCATACGAGCATGTTCAGAACCACTGTCTTCCTGTTTCCCATCCTGAGAATGTATTTAGCTAATATCTATTGATTAGTTCAGGGGTGGGCAGAAGATAGATCTCCAGATATTTTGGACTTCAGCTCCCATAAGCCCCTGCCAGCATAGCCAGTGTCAGGAATGCTGGCAGTTGAAGTCCAAAACATTTGGAGATCTACTTTCTGCCCACCCCTGAATTAGGATATATAACACAACTTTCTTCTCAAATATGAATACATGTTCCCTTGGCAAGATTCTTTCCCACTTCTAGCAATCCTTTACTTAAGGGGTGGGCAAAAGGTAGATCTACAGATGTTTTGGGCTTCAACTCCCAGCATTCCTGACCAATGGCCATGCAGGTAGAGGCTCATGGGAGCTGAAATCCAAAACATCTGGACTTCAACTCCAGATGTCTACTCTTCTGTCCACTCCTGCTTTACTTCACTTAGGCTGCAATCCTATGCATGTTCAGACAGAGAAAACTCCCACAACTCCCAGCATTCCCCAGCCACCCCATGCTGGCTGGGGAATGCTGGGAGTTTTAGGAGTTTTCTGTCTGAACATGCATAGGATTGCAGCCTTATTTATTTCTAAAACATATACCCTGCTTTCCCTTCTTCTGCCAAAGCTACTCCATCAGATTTTTTTGTGGATTTCTCTCATCTGCATCACCCAGAAATGGACTTGAACTGGATACACTTTGCATTCAGAAATCCATACATTTCAGGACTTGTGATGCATTCCATGGAAAAGGAAAACACATCCAATAAAATGTGCACATTTGAAAAGTGTTCAAAGAAAAATACATACTTTTCAAAAATGTGCACAAATGCACTTTAGTCAATTGATGGATGTGTACTGAAATGTGTACAATTAGAAAAATATACAATTTTTAAAATGCCCCCAAATCCATTTAAAAATCCACATGGAGCTGTCTTGGAGGTGGGAAATGAAGTCTGTAGAAACAGATCAGGCAGATCTGCCCAACCTTACCTACTAATGACATGGAGATATACAACCCCTTCTTTTCTATCTACCGTACTTGTTCTTCACTGCAAGGCTCAAGGACCACTGGCAGCTCCCAGTACCTCAAGTGTGGCTCTCATCCTCTCTCTTTCATCCTCTCTCTCTCTTTCTTTTCAGTAGCTGATCGCTCTCAGCAGGTACGCTGTAGCTTTGCCTTGCTGTTTGCTTTAATGGTGGGCCGGCTACTGTGATCTGGGCTACCAAAGGAAGTTTCAGGGGTGGGGAGTCAGAAGACCTGCTCCTCCTCAACTGTAAGGTGGCTGTTGGGTTGGGGGAAAACATTGGAGCAATCAGCCAATTAGCTGTGGTAGGGGAAGAGCCCAAGAATAAAAAAAACAGAGTGATTGAATCACTGGCTGCAGTGGTGGACTGTGCAGGCACTGGAGGTGGAGGGGAAAATGAATGTGCAGGTGAGAGTGAAAGAGCAACACTGGACTGCACTGGGAGATTTTTCAGCACTGAGTAGAGCAAAGCGAGAAAGAGATCCATCCCAATTCAAGGACCAAGTGAGCCTGTCGAAATGTGCCTGTCTGGTGATTTGGTGACTGACTGATAAAGCTTTACTTAAACCGTATGGAAGGGGATGGGGAGGAGAGGCTTGAAAAGAGCTCCACATGGGTCTGGTACCTAACATTGCCGCTTGCCTGGGCCCCCCACAGCCTGGGAATGGCCCCCAAGTGGCCTTGATGATGGTGCCTAGAGCTAAAGTGGCTTCTCCTTGAAAAATAGTGAAGATCACTAATCTACAGCACGTAAAGCAATCAAATTTAATTCGATCGTACATCAAAATCCCTTGCTAAATTCATAGCAGCTAACATTTTGGGACCAGTAACCGTGTACATTGTGGCATATTTTGTGGCATATTTTGTACAGCATCCTCAGTATGATATGTTGATCACATAAAGCAAGATCCATAGGGTAGGTCAAACGTATCATTGATTGCTTTGACACCTTTTAAAGGAATTGCAATCTTTTGAAGTTCAGGGCAACACTACAATCAAAATAAATAAAAATGGGACTTCTTCAGTGCCTCAGTTAGATTGCTGGTCACTTGGGATGCCTTAAGAACAAAAGGCTGTTGATATAATTAAAAGTTAATTTTGTCCTGCCCTGAGGGGGTGGATAGATTGTGTGGCTTTCAAAATTGGATTGCCAAAAGAGAATGCAGTCCCACACTGGTTGAAGTCCAAACCTCAGCAGGGTGTGTGTATTCTTTCTGTGTTCACTGGGGTTCCTAGACTGGAGCAGTTGTGGCTATTTATTTTACTTCTTGTCTTTGTATTCCCATGCCTTAAGAATCAGGCTAAATTGGCTTAAATCCATGTATTGAATGCAGATCGGTTGCGGATTGCACAGTGTGGATGTACATGTTATGGCTTCCTGGTGAAGGAACCGGCTTTAAAACTTTCCCCTTGGAAACTGCTACTGTGTCATGCGTAGTTCAGGGGCAGCAGTTCGCTGCATGGATCAGGCAGTTTTCACACCATTTCAAACATCCAGGAAGAAAGGTGGTATGATGACTGCCCAATCTGCATGGTAAATAAATGGTTTAAAGTGGCATCCACATGGTGGCCATTATATGACCATGCCACATTAGCTGACGTTCGATATGTGGCAACCTGAGAGAGGGCATTCTTGAGACAGTCACCCCAACTGTGGCACTCTCTCTCCTTACGTCCTTGGAACGTAAGGACGGTTCCAAGTCTCAAGATTTTGGTGCCAACTAAAGGCTTTTTGATTTAATCTTCTTCTTCTTCTTCTTCTTCTTCTTCTTCTTCTTCTTCTTCTTCTTCTTCTTCTTCTCCTTGTATTGTGTACAGTGTTATTTATCAATTACTATTAAAAGCGGGGAAGAAATTTCTTAAATAAATAAATAAAATATGTACACTAGGCCTTGGAGAAGTATCCTCACTTCTGTGGAAAAGGTCAGTCTTCTCCAACCCGGCGCCCTTCATATCTGTTGGACTACAACAACCCTACCCCCCGTTCAACTATGTGGGCTGGGGGTCATGGGAGTTGTAGTCCAACACATCTTAAGGGTGCTAGGTTGAGGAAGGCTGATACATAAAATCATATTTCCATTTTAACTTCTTGGCCAATCATGGCAAAGCCCTGTTGGTAGTAACTTGAAAAACCATATGTCATATTGGGAAAGGGTAGTAGATTGTCTTTGATTCTGAAAAAAACAATCGAATGCCTATTACCCATTACAAGTGAACTGAGCATTCAAAATAAAATGCATTATTTAAATGATATTTAGGAGGAAACTGTCAATTTCAGTGGAAGAACATATGGAAGAACCCAGCCTGAGCCACTGCGGGTATAGTATATGATATCCTTCTTTACTATTGCAATAAGAATGGGAGAAAAGTGATAATTTACTATGGGGTAGCCATCTTAAACACTTTCTATATATAGTATATGAGCTCCTACATCAACACGCATGACCAATACATTGTTATGGTTTAACAAAATCTGATTTTTCAGATGGAAGCTACCAATGAGATAGTTTGTTCACTCCCTGTAAAAACATTTTAAAAAAATCTCCAATGTAAATGCAGGTCTTATTATTGAATGAGACCATGAAAAGAAAGACAAAGCCCAGAAGCTTTATATATAGTTTTTACCTAAAAATGCTTTGAATCCCTCCAGCCCCATGTATAAGTTCACACACGGTCTGGGTTTATTATGATACTGTAAACAGAGGAAGTGGCCTGTCTATTCAGCTAATAACTACAAACATCTGGCTGTCTAGTGTTTCAAAGCCCCCAGATACAACTAAAGCTGGAAACAAACAAACAAAAAAGGCTCCATTTCCATGCTGCATGCAGCCATCATTTTGCACGTTCCCACCTGCAGCTGTTAAACTTTAAGACTATATGCTCCCTTGTGGTGTTGTATCATACTGGAAAGAACACTTTTAGTGGCAAATTCCATGAACTTGTGAAAGTGCTGACCAAGGAGCCTTTAACACAGATGATGATGTTCAAACCATTAACCCATCCTTCTCCAGCCTGCTGCCCTCCAGATGTGTTGGACTGCAACTCCCATAATTTCCAGCCACCATGGCTAAGAGCTCGATCACACAGGCAGAGAAATCCGCATCAATATGGGGCTTTCTCCATCCGGTTTCATTGTGGGATTAGATTGGGCTCCTTTGCACAGTTGTTTCAATCTCATTATATTACATCCCTTACCTTTTCACGGGGTGGCAACTTTTCTGCAAAATGCCATTAAACGCACTGAGGTCATTGTGAAATTTCCTCCCTGGTGCTGCCCCTTTCCCTCCCCTTCTAGGTTACTGGTGGTTTGGTTGTGATTGTGATTGACACGCAATGTGTGTGGACAGCAACCTCCACCAAACTGCCTGAACCCTGCCCCCGCAGGCACCAGTTTTCCGGCGAACTGCTGGAATGCCGGCATGCTGGCCTTTCTGTGTTATGGAGTGAACAGCTGAAGTCGAGAGCAAAAGTCACTGCATTGCATTTAGTCATGGCAAGCTGGTGTGGCAGCAGGCCGGTATGGCTGCAAGCTGGCAGGTCAGTATACCAACATGCCCGCCACCCCGATGTCTCTGCCCTCGTCATCATGACTACACCCCCAATAAACCAAAACAACTGCCCACAGCCACACACACACACAGTGGTTTCTTCATGCTATGGGAGAAATACACACAGAGGCCTTGGTGCTCCTGTTGCACAGGTTGAAAAAATATTGCATTTTTCTGTTTGGGGATAACACAGGAAAGACACAGGGAAATGGCGGGAAAATCACTGGAGGATTACAACGTCATGTAGTGGACCTGCAAACTTCCGTGTTTGGCCAGTCATGAATGTGCGATAAATTGCAGGTGGAGATGCCCTAAATTGGGGAAGCCTGCATTAACTAGATAATGTATTGGCAGCATCTTTTGTTTCTATAGATTCAGACCTTCACCATCACCATGGGGTTATGGACAGTTTGTTTTAATTTAGCTTTTCATACACCAGCTAATAATAATAATAATAACAACAACAACAATAACAATAATAATAGTCCTGCTATACCATTTCTCCACCACAGCCATTCCTCACTGTGGGTTTTCCTTATCAGAGTATTCCATATCCTCATTCTGGATCTTTCTTACTCACTCTGTACATAACGAAAAATGCCATTTAAAAAAAAGTTGACTTAACGTGCTGCAAGATTCTTCACAGACAATTAGCATGGGATGCAAGGGAACTTTGTCTTCTGCTGGCTTCCCATCACCAGCAGAATTATGAAGTAAAACAGCAGATTTGTGGAAGTGAAACTTAAATTGTGGTGCTCACCTCAGACTACTGACAGCATCTTTGACTTCTGACTACAGAAGAAACTAAACTGCAAAACAGACATCTCCTCCTCCTAGAATATTTTGGCTTGGTAGGGAGCGTTTTAGTATGGAGCTGTTTTAGGTTGTTCAGAAAGAGAGATACAGAACAGACTATATTATACACCAGAAAAAGGCCTTTTTATTTGCCCTTCTGCATTTCAGCTAGCTGGTTTTTAATCTGGTGGTTTTTATTGCTTCCTGCTGGCTTTATTATTGTATGTTACTGCTCTGTTCTGTGTGCGTGTGTTTTATCTTGATTGTTATTCATATTTTTATCCTTCTTTGATTGCGAAAGCTGCCCTGACAGCGTGCTAGCTGAAGGGCGGTACAACTTTTTTTTAAAAGAGAGCGAGAACTAGCTAAATAAATAAATAAACAAACAAACATTTTATTCAGGAGCTGAGTGTACTCTCTGTGCTTTAAAAAGAACCCTGGTAACTTAAAATGTTGTAATGAGAACTGCTGAATTCTACAGCCTGCATAAAGGATGGAAAGCATTATTTTATTTATACATATATTTATTTAAAATATTTCTATCATGTTTTATAGCCTTGAGATGCTCTCAAAACAGCTTACAAAAGTTCCTCAAAATAAAAATCTCATTCAAATTAGTAGAGATACAGAAATTACTTGGTAACTGTATGGAGCCAGGATTATCCTGGTTGCATTTCCTAGCATTTTCTTTGGTGTTCTGCCAGGCAGCAAACCCCACCAACGACCTCTGAGGGCTTCTCCACATTAGCAAAAATCCCACAGCATTATCAGGACTTCGTCTTTCAGAGTCTTCGCGAGTTTAACGCTCGGCAAAATACACATGCTCCCCCCACCCTGTTTTTTCTGGTTTCCTTCACATATGTTTCATTTATACCACCAGCAAATGGCACTGTTTTGTTGCATGGTTTTGATTTATTACAACATTATAATATTTATTATTATAATTTATTTATTACAACCCAGCATTTTCAGGGTTTTATAGAATGGCAGATTCCCACTTGAAAATGGAGGAAGAGGCATCAGAGGCTGACGATGTCATGAAAAGAACCCGCAAGCTTCCGTGAGTGAACAGTCACAAGCGCATGACACATGCCTTGTGTAGAGACACTCTAAGTCAAGGGAGCGGGATGGCTAAGCAGCTAGAATTTGCTCAGCCTGTGATGGAGGCAATATTCCCTTGCTGGCAGTTGCAAATGCCAGCTATCCATAGGGATGTATGAAAGTGACTTACCTGTTCGCAGATTCTGTTCACGGTGGGGGGGGCGCTCCGTCCCTCCCCCCGGAATCCTCAACGGGGGGGAGGCGATCCGGTCCTCCCCCCCGGAATCCTGCCCAGCCAGCTCTGCTCCACGGCGGCTCAGCGGAGCAGCCGGCCAGTCAGGGCCGTCCGCAGCCGGATTTCCAGCCGCGGACTGGCTGGTGCGGACGCAAATGACGGCCTTTAAGTCTTTACGTAGGTCTTTATATAGCCTATCACGGCTGGACAAAAAAACCAACAATGCTGTACGCAAATGGCGGCAGCTACAGTGGCCGCCATTTGCGTTCCCTATTTTTCGCCATTCTAGCCTACGTAACAGCGAAAAATAGGGAACGCAAATGGTGGCTGCTGTAGCTGCCGCCATTTGCGTGTGCTGGGGTGTTTTTTTTTTTTTTAGGAGTTAGCCGTGATAGGCTACGCAAATTCTTACGTAGCCTATCACAGCTCGAAGGATGGCAATGTCGGCCGCAGCAGCCCAGCCGCGGCTGGCCAAGAGATCAGCCGCTGCTGCCGCCGGAGCCACTGCCGCCACCGCCGAATCCGCCGCATCTGCCCCAGGTAAGTTCTATCCCGGGGGATTCCGGGGGGGGGGGCAGGAGGCCGTTCCGCCACGGATTCCGCCACGGATTCCAGTTCCAATCTCACTGGAATCCATGGCAGAATTCTCTGCCATCCCTAGCTATCCGGATCTGCTGGATCTGTATGCTGCTGCCCCCATGTGGTGGATCACGGAATGGCTAGTGGCAGCCTTCTCAGCCAAGAACCTTCTGGCACTGGGCAGACTCTGGGCAGGAAGGAATATAAAAGACTTCCTGTTACAGCTGAGCATTTCTTGAGCCACAAGCTCTCGTGTGTTCCTGTATCTTTGGCTATTCTTCCATCCTGACTTCAGGCTTGCTTCTGTATCTGCCCTCTAGTTTGCCTCTGGCCCTGACTCGCTCCTTGAGCCTGGCTCCTCGTTTGCCCTTTGGTCCTAAATACTGGCTTGTCCCATGACTTTGGGTTCCTGGCTCCTGGCTCCTTTCTGATTGTTGCCCACAGCCCTGCAGTCCTGCGCTGAGGCAAGGGAGTGGGCCTCCACAGGTAGAACTTTTGGTAGGTGGACCGTGGCTCAGTGGTAGAGCCCCTGCTTTACATGTAGAAGGTCCCAGGTTCAATCCCCAGCACCTCCAGGTAGGGCTAGAAAAATTCTGCTTCAAACCCTGGAGAGCCATTGCCAGTCAATGTCAACAATACTGAGTTAAATGGACCAATGGCCTGACTTGGTACAAAGCAACTTCCTATGTTCCTATGTCAGCCTCGGATGGAGGCAGCGCTTTTCTAAATGTGGCTTTTAACCCACACCTTTACCGAGGCTTCTGCTTCTAGATTCTTTGTGGGATTAAGATTGACAGCTTTATGGGTGTTTTTTTTTTCCTGGAGTTTTTCTTTCTCTGCCTTTCTATATGTTCCATTACACAACCACTAGGTGGCGCCATGGTATAGCAGAATTGCGTAAATACACAAGGCTTCTATAATTCCACTGAGAAAAATACCAGACTTTCCTTGTTAGGAAAATAATGCGATAATGGTTGCAAAGCACCAGAGAGGCTCTGGGGGATCACGACGTCATGTAAAGGACCTGCAGACTACAGTGAATGAGAAATCCTGAGCGCACAATAAAAGGCTCATGTAGAAAGGCTTGCAGTTGAAGTCAATGTGTATATATTGGCTCTCTTTCATAATTTATTCTGCTTCTGCTAGTTTTGGAGAGGAGCAAGAGGTTTCCCTCCACCCACCCCCAGTGACTGGGAGTCTTATTTAGCTAAAAAAACAAAACAAAATAAAACCCTCTAAGGCTTCTCATACTTTTAAACCTGTTTCTGCATAGCCATAAGGGTTATGAACTGTGTTTGTGTTTTTTAAATCAAAGCTAAGTTCTGTACTTATCACTGAATTTTGCACTTGGGCTTGCTCAGAATCACACACAAAGTCCTGCTTTATTATTGGGCTAATGTATTTCAGATAAAGAGTATGTAATATTTTGAGTGATGCTAAACCCAAAGGTAGTTAAGTGAAGGCAGGAAAAGTAAAGTTAGTTAATTTTCAAATACAATTCCTCCTGCCACTCCTCAAGAAGGGTACCAAGGTCTTCATGGCTCTGGTGTCTTGCTGTGTGTCCCAGGGCTTTAACTTTAACAATGACAGCTGCTTACGGCTCAGCCTTGACCACTATAATGCTTCCTGGGTGCCCCTCCCCCCCAGCCTAATCTACCTCTCAGGGTTGTTATGAGGTAAGGGGAAGCAAAGCTCCATGTATGCCTCCATTAGTTTCTGGAGGAATGGCAGAATTCAAATGCAATAAATAAATGAATGCATTTTTATCCCTCCCTCCCAAGAGAAAAGAGAGATGTGCCTGTGGTGGTCTCACAGCGAGCTGCGGAAAGTGGCTGCTTAACCTTTCCCTGCCAGCTGTATCTCCACTTAAAATCCCCCCCCCCCCGAGAGAAAAGAGATTATCTGCTGAGCTCAGATAGATGTGATAGTGAGGATTTTTGAGTGGATCTCCAAACATTTGCTTTTTACTTTAAAGCAGCCACAGGAAGTGGTGGGAGCTCTGATTTTGATCAGGGCAACAGTGCTGGAGGAGCAAGGGTTTAACTCTTCTCCCATGTCATTTTCCTGTTCCACACCCCCTCTCCTCCTGGCAGTGGAAACTGTATAGATAATGTGTCTGTTCCAGATCTACATTGGGAAAATGGTGTAGAGGGAAAGTAAAGCTCTCCTTCCCATAGCACCACTGCACAAAAGAAAAAAATGGGTGACCCGAGGTACGTCTGTTTCAGCCTTAAATTTCTTATCATTGGTGCAATTTCTTTTCAAATTCACCTCAGAATCATAGAATGATAGAACAGTAGGGTTGGAAGGGGTCTATAAGACCATCGCGTCCAACCCCCTGCTCAAAGCAGGAATCTAAGTCAGAGCATCCCTGACAGATAGCTGTCCAGCCTCATCTTGAATGCCTCCAGTGTGGGAGAGCCCACCACCTCCCTAGGTCTTTGGTTCCATTGTCATACTGCTCTAACAGTCAGGAAGGTTTTCCTGATGTTCAGCTGGAATCTGGCTTCCTGTGACTTGAGCCCATGATTCTGTGTCCTGCACTCTGGGATGATGGAGAAGAGATCCTGGACTTCCTCTCTGTGACAACCTTTCAAGTAGTTGAAGAGCGCTCTCCTAGCTCCCCTCATCTTCTCTTCTCAAGGTTAAACATGCCTACTTCTTTCAGTCTGTCCTCACAGGGCTTTGTTTCCAGTTCCCTGTTCATCTTGCCCTCCTCTGAATCCTCGCCAGTTGGTTTGCATCCTTCTTAAAGTGTGGTGCCCAGAACTGGACACAGTACTCCAGATGAGGCCTAACCAGTGCTGAGTAGAGGGGAACTAGTACTTCACATGATTTGGAAGCTATACTTCTATTAATGCAGCCCAAAACAGCACTTGCCTTTTTTGCAGCCATATCACATTGTCGGCTCATATTCAGCTTGTGATCTACAACAATTCCAAGATCTGTCTCACTTGTAGTATTGTTGAGCCAAGTATCTTGTGCATTTGGCTTCTTTTTCCCAGGTGCAGAACTTGGCATTTATCCCTATTAAATTTCATTCTGTTGTTTTCTGCCCACCGCTCCAGTCTATCCAGATCACTTTGAATTCTGTTTCTGTCTTCCAAGATATTAGCTATCCCACCCAATTTTGTGTCATCTGCAAATGTGATAAGCATTCCCTGCACCTCCTTCTCCAAGTCATTCATAAAAATGTTGAAGAGCCCTGGGCCCAGGACCGAACCCTGCAGTACTTTGCTCGTTACCTCTCCCCAGTTTGAGAAGATACCATTGATAAGCACTCTTTGAGTCCGTAGCTAACTGTGAGGTGTTTCATCTAGCCCACTTTGAGCTAGTTTGCTCATCAGGATATCATGGGGCACTTTGTCAAAAGTTTTGCTGAAGTCAAAGTATATTATGTCCACAGCATTCCCACAGTCCACAAGGGAGGTTATCTGATCAAAGAATGAGATCAGATTAGCCTGGCAGGATTTGTTCTTGACAAATCCATGTTGGCGTCGAGTAATCACTGCATTGTTTTCAAGGTGCTTTCAAGGTGCTTGCAAGGTGATTGCTTTATCATCTGCTCCAGAATTTTCTCAGGGATTGATGTCAGACTGACTGGTCTGTAGTTCCCAGTTCCTCCTTTTTGCCCTTTTTGAAGATAGGGACAACATCAGCCCTCCTCCAGTCATCTGGCACTTCACCCGTCCTCCATGATTTCTCAAAGGTAATACACAGTGGTTCTGAGAGTTCTTCTGCCAGTTCCTTTATTAAAGGTAA
Organism: Heloderma suspectum; assembly: GCF_057233095.1. Classification (NCBI taxonomy): domain Eukaryota; kingdom Metazoa; phylum Chordata; class Lepidosauria; order Squamata; family Helodermatidae; genus Heloderma; species Heloderma suspectum. The sequence continues at coordinate 293,099,015 of NC_139459.1, read as the reverse complement.
ACAAAGGTGTCCCCAACCAGTCGTGTTCGACTCTAGGGTGCGGTGCTCATCCCCGTTTCTAAGCTGAAGAGCCAGCGCTGTCCAAAGACGCTTCTGTGGTCATGTGGCCGGCATGACTGAACACCGAGGTGCACGGAACGCTGTTACCTTTCCCGCCAAGGCGGTACCTATTTATCTACTTGCAATTTCTTGCTTTCGAACTGCTAGGTTGGCAGAAGCTGGGATTGAAGACGGGAGCTCACTCCGTAACGCAGCACTCGGGTCTCGAACTGCTGTCCTGCCGACCTTCCAGTCTGCAGTTCAGCGTCTTAACCACTAGGATAAATAAATATGTGCCACAGTGAATTTGGATTTGTCACCATATATTAGTTTATAGATTGGGGAGAAGGCAAGAGTAACCAAATATCACTGCATGAGGTACTATAACCTTTTCTCCCCCTTTCTCCATGGATTTAAGAAATAGTTGCCTCCCATTAAATGTAGCAGTTCTGTTCTTTATAATTGTAAAGGGAATTGGCTTAGATGAATGCTGTAGTTTTGTGCATAATCTGCCCTTTAGAAAGTGGAAGCTGATAAATGACTTCAGAATGATATATGGTATCTGGGAAAGCCATTTGAAAATGGAGAGGTGGCAATGAATCACGCTTTCAGCAGCATGGTTGCAAATATTGAATGAGAAGCAAGCACATTTCCCTTCCATTTTGAATTTACATCCTTTGTTAGATTTTCCTTCTTTGTTTGTTTAATTAAGACTCAGTTTTTATTTCAGGAGAATGGTAGTCCGTTTGCTGTAGCAGGGGACCACTTGCTGTAAGAGCTCCATAGCTTAAAACAGACTGTCTAAGAATTGTATGCTGCTCAGATAAATCTATCAGATTTATCAAATTTAACACATGTTAAATTGGAGGGGTGTGCCTCATGTGGCCATATATAATTATATATTATATATTCCACCCAGTATGGAATTTGGTGCAAAATTATACATCCAGAGAATTTTTTAAAGTTTTTGTAAATTTTTAAAAAGAGGAGTAGATATTATGGAGTCAAATCTTAACACATGCAGGCTTTAAATACAGGAGGGTCTGGAAGGAGGTCCCAAGTAGTCAGGGAATATGTTTTTAATTCCCTGAAAAGAAATCACTTTCTCTCACAGCTTCAGTATCCAGAGTCAGAGGAGATCCCATGGTCAGAAAGCTGTGAGATTTCCTAGTTTGGCCTTTCACTTTTATGTCTGGGAAGAACCAACCGCATGATGTATGAAGGAGCGAGGTACATGACCTGGTAATCCACTTGCCCAGAGAGCTTCTGAAAAATGGAGAGTTGTCCAAGGGCTCCTTCACACTGAGCTTTAGTCCTGCAATTGAGATTGCGCCTTCACGGAAGTTAGCGGGCTCTTTACATGATGCCGTGATCATTCAAGGTGTCTCCTGCACTAAATGCCCTTTGTTCTATTTTTAAACAGATTGCAGATAATGAGCTATCAAATTACCCCATTGTGTTCCGCTTCAGCTTCCTCCTTGAAAAGAGTAAAAGTGGCAAGAAGAGATCAATGAAAGATAATGGAAGACTCAGATACAGGGAGAAGAAGGGGCAAAGGGGAGGGGGGAAAGGAAGCAGGTGAAAAAGGGAGTCATTGTGATCCTGCATTTCAAATGGAAGCAGAAAGCCGCATTTTAAATGCAGAATTTTAGGCTGGTGTAGAGATGTCCCAAGGCTACTCAGTGAATTTCATTTTGGAAGGCTGAACTGAACCCAGGTCACAATTTTAGCAGTGCTGAATTCTGTAATTTTAAGGGGTAAGAAAGCTAAAAGTGAAATTGTTTTAACAGGATTCCACCCCCCACTCCCAATAGAGGCTAAACTGTAGTTACTGCTACCAGCTAAAGTACAAATGTGAATGAAACCAATGAAAAACCCTTGAGCCAGACTGTAGGATAAGGTGTGCCTATAAGTAAGGTGGGCCAGAAAACCACCCTTAGATCAGTTTTCCTCGTTGGACAGTGGACAACAGAACTACCCCCCCCCCCCGCATAAATGATTCCTTGAGCACCCAGGACACAGTCTGTCCCTTGCATTCCATGTTCTTCTGAATGGCTTGTGCAAGCCACATTATTAGGACTGCAAATGACTGCGATTGATTCTGAATGCCTGTGAATGGCTGCTCCCCTGAGAGCGATTGTGGCAGCAATATCCTGTGATACTGAGGTAAAATTAAATCCAAGTAGTAATAATGTTAATTAATCCCAGCATTTCAGATTGTCTTGTTCATCGCTCATGACTTGTTTCCTTCAGGGATACGTATCGCAAGCCTGAAATCATGTTCCCAGCAACCAAATATAAGAAATACCGCTAGTATTTTTTGAATTGCGTTCCACAAAATGAAAGCAATTGAGAATCTATTTATTTCCTTAACCAGTGCCAGTGCAATATCACAGGTCATTACATCAATGCAGCATGGTGCATCGCATGTACAAACATCCAGACCGAATGTTTTAGGGTCAGATAGCCAGCATATAGTCAAGTATCCTTATTTGCCCTATTTCCACAGCAACTACATTGTTGTCCTTGTGTGGCTCCTCCCTCATATTATCATGGCTTGTTACTGTACACCCCTAGTCCATGCCGATCATTTGACGCAAACCCCTTGCCAAAAAGAGTATGTCCTACAAAAAGAAATAAAAATGGCCAGAGTAAAGTATGAAGGTAGAGCAAGTTTTATGCACAAAGAGTGGCTGGGTGACCAGCCAGATGGGCGATTAATAAATTTAATAAATAATAATAATAAATAATTTTCATGTGAATGGCATACATTGGCTTCGATCCTACATGCCTAAGTGTTCATGCAAAGGGTGTGTGTGATTTTTTCCAGCTCCCCTGTCCGTCTGCAGCATCCACACCATTCCAGGGGTTCCCCCAGTAGCAGATTTACAGGGGCTTCAGAAGGAAGGGGGAAGTGGAAAGCCCCATTTTGTGAACTCTGTTCTGTTCCCAGAAGGAAAGTTAGGATTCTAGCCATTGAATTGGTCTGCTTAATTCAAGTTAGCTTTTGTGATGGTCTGGGGTAAGCTGAGATGAAGGTTTTTCAAAGTAACTGTAGTTGGGAGTTTATTATTTTAACTTAGTAACTGGGATTCAAAGAGCTCTTTGAGGCACCCAGAAGGCCTTGAGGCTGGGCATACTAGCAGAATGTTTTACTTTTTTGCCCTTTGGAAAATCAGGCCACCTATGTCACATTCCCCTCGGTTTCAAATGCAGTTTACTATGTAGCAAGATGCTTGAGAAACACAAACTTGGACATGTGGGACTAGCTATCTGGTTCACTAGATCCTTGGATCCTTGCCACTGTTACTTGCCCAAAGCCCTTAGGACAAGTGTGGAGTGGTCAATTCAGCACAAAAATTGTCTATGGGGTCAGTTTGCACAACATGACAGCCCACTGTCAGTTAATTAACCCTTGAGGAGCTGCGGGGTGTGCCGGCCACCATTTTGAATATGCAACCCCCAATCGGGAGGTTGTTGTGTCGTGCAGACCTGGCCATCAGTGGCTATGCGAACATTAAACAACCCTCACATAACCCTACAACAAGGTTGGGTTGTTTAATGCACAAAGAAAGAACAATTCTTGCTATACTGGCTAATCCCTGGTTTTTAGTAGTTTTCATCCCACAAAGCCTGAACTTCAGTATGACCAAAACCACTGAAGTTCCATCTTAAGCCAGTCTGTTGCTAGAGTGTAACAGTAAAGATACCCTCTGAACTAACCTTTGATCCAGCATAACCTTTCAAAGGACTCCAGTAAACAGCAGTCTTGGGTATATGTCTGGGTATTCATATGTGAATCAACATTAGCTATTGCTTTCCACTCTTGTACCTCCACAAGTAGACTCTGGAAGCTATGCATTTAGGTTCCTTCCCATTCTTATTATTTTATCTAAACCATCATTTGAAAAAATCTGTGGGAGTTCAACAAGTGACTCACTGCAATTTGTGCTGTGCCTATAACATGTTCTCTTGTCATCACCACTGTTCGAAAAGAAGCATTTGTGTTCCAAATCCCAAGTGGATTTGGAGATCAGGACAGACCTGTTTGTGGGTGATGCCTTTACTACTTCTTCTAATTGGGTGGTTAGTTTTTAATTAAAGGTTTTACAACAAAAGCCTGGATAGTTCACATCTAAGCAAAAAATCCTGCAGGCAAAGTTTGCATTTCATATATTTACAAGCTGGGCCAGTGTATAAATAATGATATCCATCAGAAAGATCTCAATATAAGTTAATTGCAGCAATGTCAAGCTAGTGCTTACCCTTTAGATATGAATTGGGATCAGTCTTAGGCACGATGCATTCATACCTAAATCTGGGCCAGGACAAAAATAAAATACCCTCCCTCTAACCCTCCTGATAGAAACCAGATTTCTGCATGCTTATGGGATAACTTCATTTGTCCTTTAAGGAGATAAATTTGCAGCTGACTTCGATTACTAGCATCACTTTTTTCCCCTCTAAAAAGCAATCGCTTGTGACATATTTGAATTTACACAATATCCTATTCAAGTTGCTTTTGTAAGCTGTTGGTATATGGACAGTTATAATGGTCAGCCCATAATTCCTGAAGGAAGAAGAGGTCAAATAAAATATCAGTGGTATTGTACAGCTTATTTAGGCTATAATCCTATGCATATTTACTTGGGAGTAAACCCCATTGGACTCAGTGGGACTTATTTCTGAGTAGGCATGCATAGTATTGCACCGTTGGAGTACTTTCACCTCACCATACCATTCCTTTACTTCAAGGGTGGGCAACTTGTTCTCCAGGTATTTTGGCCTACCATTCCCATCAGCCTAGCTAGCTTAGCCAATGGTAAGAGATGATGGGAGATGTAGGCCAAAACATCTGTAGGGCCACAAGTTTTCCATCCTATCTGACATTTCAACTATGTGATCTCTCTCCCCATTACTATGTAGGGTGGTGTTTTTTTGGTCTATTCTGAACAAGAACAGAATGTCATATGATGAAATGTCTCACTTGTAGGTTTATCAAGGGACTAAGGATGCAGTCCTATTCAGATAGGCAGCCGTCTCCAAACTGCTTATCCAAAGCAGGCCAGAAGAAGCATGGAGGTGATCGTTCTCTCTGTGCTTCTCCTGCCCTGCATTTTCAGCTAGACAGCCGATTGCGGCTGTCTAGCCATGAGAGGGCTGAGCGGGGGAGGAGGCTGCTGTATGAACATTGGATGTGTCATACAGGCATTTCCACCCTCCCCGCCCCAGAATGCCCCCCAGCCATGCCCCTTTTTGGCCGCTCCATGCTCCTCTTGCGAGCACGGAGGGAGGGGCTGTTCTGCGCTGCCTTCGAGGCAGCACAGAAGTGGGGGAAGGTCAGTTCCAGGAAAACCAGATAACCTATGGCCATCTAGCCGTTGTCTAGCGGCCATAGGATTGCTCCCTCCAGGAAGTTAAAATGCTTGGGCAAAACCTCAACTGAAATTTTTGAACCTGCCTTAATAGGAACTCAAGGAGTTTGTCTCAAGGATGCCTTGTCGTCTCAAGAATAATTGAGCAACGATAATGCATATTTAATCAAAAGTGCTGAAAATATTTGAACAAAGATGTTTAAAAGTGCTGTAAAAAGAACCAAAATGAACTTGTACATATTTGAAATTTAGCTTAACTCATAAATTTCAAATATGAAATATGAAATTTTGAAAACTTTCATTATTATTTGATGTTAAGGACATCTTTAGAAAATTGCAAGGCAGCAACATTAAGTATTCTCTTTTCAAATTCAATAATGTGTAGGTCACACCTAAGCAAATCAACTGTTTCTATTAAAATCCCTATATACAATTGTCAAGAGAAAAATAACACTCTTCTCTCTTTACCAAACCATGTCATTTCAAATGGGGAGGAGAACAATCAAACATAGAGGCAATTCTTTAATTGCCACTTGATATCCCTAAGGGTAGATAAAACTTCTTGCATTCAGTAAGAATTGAATATTGAGCCCTGTGCACAGGGTTGCCATTTGAAAATCATACATTCATTTTTATTTGTTTAAAATATTTATTGGCTGCCTTTCAGGGCAGAAGCATCCACAAATAATTTGTATCAAGTAATGTGCACTGTGTGATGAGTATGTGCTTCATTCTTACGAACCTTCTGCCTCCTTATTTGAGGTACAGGGATCGGGCACAAAAGTATACTGTATGTATGTGTGCATATTCTGTATCACATCTTATATTATATACGTGGTAGGTGGCATGTGTTTGGGAATGCTAGCCCACCATGCGTACATGATTTCCACCTCATAATTGTGTGAGCCAGGCCTTACATTAATACCATGAGCTACAAAACTGCCATTTTCATTTCATTTTTTTATTGCATTGTTTAGTCAGAGTAGCAGACTAAATGTTTACCCCTGAGAGCTTATTTCTTTCTTGCAAAACAGAATGGTTCTCTTTCTTTCACCCTATTCGGGCATTCAAAAATCTGCTTATCTTATCATGTGAGCGCGGCCATGCTATGTGGCGTCACCCCCCTGCCATTGTCACGTGTGTGATGTAGTCCCCCCACATACTATCAGGGTTTGTAGTGCTGGGATTCTTGCTCACATGAAGCTGCCATGTACAGCTGTACATGTATAGGCCTGCCTTCTGCAGACATTCACCCCATATGCGTGGATGTCTAGGGATGCCTACATTGCGCATGTGACACTGGGAGCAGGGCTTTGCAGCATGGCCCTGCTTGCAAGATAAGGTAAGCAGCGTTTTGAACACCCGAATGGGGCTTTATTCCCACCCATAGCTAGCTGTAATTGTAAATACTATTAATATTATAATTAGGAGGATATATATTTTAAAAACAGAGATTGAGAATGTTTATTGCTCACATTCATTTCTTAAAACATGGGAACTGCAGTAGTAAGATAAACTGTATTATCTTCAGAGAAGATGAAATACCTTCATGATGAAAAGTCAGTTATCCTTCTATATAGTGACGTGCAGTTTTATTAGCTGCTTTTACATCAAGTGTTACCTGTGATCTGTAGCTTGAATGATATTTATTTCAAGTTATCCTCCTATCTCTGTGGTTTTCCTTTTCCGACTGTTGTTCTTCTGTTTTCATCCATGTTTCCTACTTTTCCTGTGGATGTCCTTTGAGGAAACTACCTAAAAATACAGGAAAAAGCTGTATTTGAAAACCTGCATGGCTGTCAAAAAGCTTTCCTTCATAGTTTCCTAGATTTCTGGAGATCCTACAGTGGTCTTTATTAATAACCCAGACTGGAATCAGGGGAAGTTCTGGTTTCAATTTATTTGCAATTGCAAATGATGGATTAGAACTCAACAGGACAGGCACCATTTCAGATTTTAATGTTGGGGGAGAGAAAAGAACAATCAAGGACTGAAAGATCCTCAGCAAGATTTAAAGGCTTCCTTTTGGTTATGTTAATGCATACACTGCCAAAAAAATCTATTTTAAAAGTGTATGGTGCGTTTATTTCTTAAACGAGAGCAACATCATCAACACAGTATGTACATTTGGCATGGGTATCTCTGAGCTAGTGTGGCGTAGTGGTTAGAGTGCTGGACTGGGACTTGGGAGATCTGGGTTCTAGTCCCAACTTTGCCATGAAGCTCACTGGGTGACTTTGGGCTGGTCACTGACTCTCAGCCTAACCTACCTCACACGGTTGTTGAGAAGATAAAATGGAGAGGAGAATCGTGTATGCTACCTTGGGCTCCTTGGATGAAAAGTGGGATGTAAACACAACAAATAATTAAATAATTAAATAAAATACCTAGCATATGGGTCCATTTAATTCTTTGTAATAATTTAAAATGTCCAAAGTCCATATCACCTTTATCAGGCCTACTTAAAGATTACAAAATACTGTGGAATTGTGCATTCATGTGCACATTTCTCCTAATATATGCATTTTTGACTGATTTATACATTTTAAAGAAATCTTCCCGAATATAATGCATGTTTAATGTTATTTTCACTAACATACACATTTTTGTGTACTTTCCTTTAATATACAGACTTTTGTACACATTTTCTGATCAGAGAACTGCATCACAAAATTTGGAGAAGTGCAAATACAAATGGATAACTTCTTGTATTGGTTCAGGAAGTGTGAACTGGGTTAACCAAACAAATTTCTCCCCCATCCCTAGCCAAACACAGTGATGGTCTACAATGAATATTAACCTTTCTGGATATTCTTTGTACCTTTCTCTCTATCTGTGCTGTACATCTAACACACAAGTCACAAGTCTTTTCTGTAATCCAGACCTAAAGCATACAGATGGATGTGTCCTCTGAGCTAAACAATGCCCAGTTTGGCCATATGTGGCAGACGTTCCAGGAGTCTTATATAGCTCAGGCTACATGTTATGTGCAAATCTGGGATTCTTTCTTCTGTGTTTTGATTTTGGGTTCTCCCCGCCCCTGCCAACCCCAAACAGCCTGGGCATCTCAGACTGGAGGTAGGGCATGTGGAGTGAGGCTTCTTTCCCTCTGATTAGTTTTTTAGCCCCAAATCACCCTTCCTTCCTCCCACACACACACTTCCAAACTGTTTTTTCAGCAACTGGGAGGGGCGTCCTCCTGAAGTTTCCTTGTTTCTTTTCTTCTCCAGGTAAAAAAGCAGACTGGGAAAGGTGACCATGGGCACAAAAACAATGGGAGGGCACAGATTAAGCACATTGCAGGCATCAGCAATGCTCTTTATCGGATAAGCACCTGTGGCAATCCACATGCCTGTGTTCACACGAACAATTAAACAGTGTCAGGGTCAAGTCACACATTACGGTAATACAATGTAGCATGTAGCTGGGACTTAACTTTTTCTTCTAGAGTAAATGTGTGTGATCCCAATTTAGGTCAGGACCACCACACACCAGAAAGGCAAGATTAAATCTCCCCACGCTGTTTGCTTTCTGAAATCTTCCCCCACAGGCGGGTTTAAAAAAAGAAGAAAAAAAAATACTCCATTGACACCAATGGAGACTTTTCCCCCTTTTTTCAACCCCTTCACATGTGTAACTGTGGGGTGTTCTGGAGGCAAATGTGTGTGGGGGTGGGGTGAGGTTTACCTCTCCTCCAGGTGCACAGTGTTCCTTATCCAAATTGGGTCCTTGTGCCCTTACTCTAGAGCAAATAAAGATAGACGCCTCAGCTACATGCTATGCAGTTGACATGACATGTAGTTTGACCCTAAGATATTCCATAGGGTTTATTGGGGAGAATGTGCCTTCCTTTTGTATATTCACACACATGAACTGGCCCTTTATGTAGATTCCCCATGGAAAATACAGTTGAGAGAAGTTATGTGGCAATATCCCAGGTTTCTCTGCTCTAGTATTTAGAGCGGAGGTATTCCTTTCTTCCTGGGTGGACAGAATCCATATGGGAAGAACTGGAATACTCCTTAACACATATGAACAAATGGAGATGTGTAGTCCTGTCATTATGAGAACTGAACAAGATAACAAAGTTGTGTCCAATTCATGTTATGATGGCAAGTGTGCACCAACATTAACTTTTGATACACTGAAACCAAATATATATAAATTGTGTATTTAAATATTTCAGCCAGTTTTCATTTCTTCTGCCTGTTCAACTGCTGATCAGATTTTAAGTCCTGGTCAAACTGGAAGAGCTTTGAGGAGGAGTTTTTCCATTATTATTTTTCCTTTTCTAGTTAAGTTGCTGCTGATTTCCCTGTTTCCAAACTCCAAAACAAAACAAAAAAAGACACTAAATAAACAAACAAAATAGTATGACAAGAGATTGCTACATAATTAACCATCTGTTTCTGGTTTCTGACAGTCTGCTAGGCTCCAACAGAATCTGGATGAAATTTGCTGCTGAAGGAATGTGTATTTTAGCTGGATATGAGGATGTTTCAAAACCAGGCTGAAGGCAGACAATATTCAGGATGCAGACTTTTAATTTCTTATCCATCCCCCCACTCCATTTTCCCTTCTCTGTGATTTATACAGCATTACCTAATTTCTAAATCAATTTTTAAACCACTTTGAGGGCTGACACATAGTCCCAGTTAGATCAGACACAAATCATGAGATAAATTATACAGAAAATATAGACACACGTATTTATGATGGTAGGCAATGTCAATTTCAGCATATTGGTGGGGGGAAACCCACTTCTTACTCATAGTAATTAGCAGTAATGAGTGAGACGGGAATGAGATAAGGATAGTAAAGAACTCTGCACAGGCAAAGTATTACAGCAATGATAAACAATAGTACTAGATGATGATGATAGCAGTTGTTTGGTTAGTTGACTGCCAGGGATGAACAGATTTTGTGCCTTTTAAGGCAGCAGGGCAAAGTACTGCCAGAGCCAGATGACAGATTCTAGGAATATTTGGGCACTTACGGACAAAGAAGAAAATGTTATTCCATTCTTAGAATGTGTTTCATTCACTTGATCCTTAATTGTACATAGGCTAGGTCAGAGATTGTCTTTCCCTTTTAGGAAGTAATTAGGATGGTTTTGATTATGGAGGTTTTTCAGTCATGTATATATCATGAAACTACATTGAATTGTTTTTTCTACGGAGATTCCGTGGATAACAAGGTATTGTTTGTGCGTGTGCATGTGGGTGTGTGCTTATGCTTTGCTGTGAACCACTTTGAGTAGGTCACGTATATAAGCAGTATACAAATAATGTTTGATGAATCTAATGACTTTGAGAAGAATTTTTCCACTTTGGAATATGTGCTAGAAGATAACAAATAGCTTCGGGTCAATTTCATCTCTGGTGTATGGTCTTAAAGAGGTGTTTCTAATTAATTTACATCGGTGACAAATGATGAATTACTAGAGGACTGCATTTGCTGATGTGACAAAGCCTGATGAGTGGAAGAAAAATGAGTGGAAAGGCAACAGTAAGCCATGCTTACGAACAATGATATTAACTGCTTGGACCATCTTACTATTTATTTAGGAAAAGCAATTCAAATAGGTTTGGCAGTGTATAGAACACATACGCTGACAGTTTGGGATTAACCAAGTACAGCTGAACGATTCTTTCTGAGGCCTGTCCTACTTACTTCTCAGTAGACATGATGCTCATGCTGACTTCTGAGTAGGCATATAGAGGCTTGGTGTTTGGGATTCTACTGAAAGTTTTGGTGAGTGATTCCGGCTTACTTCTGAGTAAACAGGCAGAGGCTTGTCCTGCTTATTTGTGCGTAGACATGCTGCTCAAGCTTACTTCTCAGTAGACATGCTTCCTTATATAAATTGGTTACCATGGAATTTGGGGGGAGATTGTATTTTTCAGTCCCAATATTTTTGCTTTGGCTCTGCCCACTTTTGCTCACCTGAAGTCTTGTGAGGCTCTGGCTGGGTCTTGCAAATTGCACCCCTCCAAATGAAGTATAGGCCATAATGACTCAGCATGAAATTGCTGTATGTTCTCTTATGCCAAAAGTTGATCTTCAAAGTAAAGGATGCATTTCCTTATTTTGTCAAGCTAGAACTTCAGGTTCAATCCTCATTCTTCCAGGTGCACTATATGAAGCAGTGAGAGAGAGAATATCAGTTGTCTAATATTTCCTGATGCAAGGCTATAGTTGCCATTTTGTAGCAGAGCTAAGCCATAACCACTTAAGCATTTAAATCTCCTAGAGTAGCCCTCTGGAGGAATGTAGACTGATCCCCAGTTTTAGACAAAAGTATGTGTTACCTACTAGGCACCGAAGATATTCCACAGATTTTTCTTATCCACTGATTTATAGATTAGTGCATTAGAAGTTAGAGATCTTATTTAACACTACTTATTTAACATGCATTAATCTGTGTAAAGACTTTTACAATAAAGTATTCTGAACACATTTTATGGAATAACATTATTTAGAAGGTTAAGGAGCAAAAATTCTTCTCTTTTTACAAATTATTATTATTAGTCACTCCATTTCGACCCCTACTATTATCCAATTGAGTTCAGAATGGTCTCAAATTAAAGCTGTTGATGCCTAGATTTGCAGAAAAATAATTGCAACCCCAAAAATAAATTGACAGATTTGCAATTTATAGTTAAAGTTTATAATAATTTTTATCTTGCACAAAGCCAGGAAACCACCAAAAAATCGGTGGCTGGGGGAAAGGGTATGTGGCCATCTGCGGAACCCTGAAGGGCCGGATTAGGACCCCAAGTGGGCTGGATTTGACCCCCGGGTCTGAAATTCTGCATCCCTGATATATATAACCCCAGTGCCTTAGGCTGTCCCTGTCCAGAGTGAATGTATAGTGTATCTCCTTCAGATACAGAAAGATATTTTCTTAGATTACTATTGCTACACATTGTTGATGCCACCAGTTCCGAAGATAACAGAACATATCTTGGGGTAGTATATGATACTTTTAAAAAAGCAGGTCAAGCACCTAATTTACTAACTGAAGATGAGGAATGGCAAAGATCCTTAGAGATAAATAAATAATGGTAAAATCGACATTTAGTACTTGAATTAGCACTCTGAATTCTTTACATGTACTTCCATTATGAAATCTTTCACCATGTGATATATATTAAAATGTGAAGTGATTTCTTTAGCAATCATATCAAGTTCCAGTCAGCTGATTTACATTAAAGAAAAAACACACTAAAGCATTTACCACACAGATTTGGCAACAAATAGAGCTTCAGCTCTTGGGCGGGATAGAAATGAAATAAATAAATCAATACCAAAAATAACTTTTTTGGCTAATTTTGTCAAAATAATTTGAAAAATATGTTTTCCTCTTATGTGTAACTACAAAACCGTGGGTTGTAGCAATTCGGGGGGGGGGGAGCAGTATTTTTTAAAAAACTTTAAGAACTGCACAACTTTCTTGCTGACTGTATCAGGGCTCCTTCACACGGAGCTTTTATCCTGCAATTGAGATTGCTCCTTCATGGAAGTTTGCGGGCTCTTTACATGACATCGTGACCCTACTGTGACCCTCCAGGGCATCTCCTGCACTAAATGCCCTTTGTTCCATTTTTAAATAGATCAAAGGTAATGAGCTATCAAATTACCCCCTTGTGTTCTGCTTCTGTCTTATGGGAAAAGAGTCAAAGCGGCAAGAAGAGGAGCGAGATCAATGAAAGATAATGGAAGACTCAGATATGGGGAGAAGGAGGGGAAGGGGGTGGGGGGAAAGGAAGCACGTGAAAACGGGAGTTGTCATTATCTTGCATTTAAAATGGAAGCAGAAACCCCCGTTTTAAATGCGGCATTTTAGGGTGATGTAGAGATGCCCTAGTCTATAGCTAACAGTTTTAATACAAATTTAATACAAAGTTGTGAAATATCAAGATTGGGTATAACGGTGTATTAATGAAGTTACTAAATCATAAGTTACACACGCATGGTTGAGAAATTTTGCACAGCTAATTATTGTTTGTATGATATGCTTAACATCAGTCATCTTGGCTGTAGTCAGGCAAGGATTGTTGGGAGCTGGGATGCTGCATTTTAAATATTAGCTTTAGATTGTGGTTTGTAAGAAGAACCTACTTATGAATGGCTATGTTGAGATTACAGAGAGCTAATTTGTATATGACTGTGTTATCTGATTTACAAGTTTCCAGGGCTTTTCACAATAATATTTCTTCAGTTTCTAATGTTTATTCTCTTTAGTCACATTTATCAGGATATTTAAAATCCTCTACACCATTTAATCACTCTAAAATATCAGAGTGATGCCTACAGGAGAATGAAGTAACATCATGCCCTTGTGTAAAGTAGAAGCAGATGGTGACATTCATTTGAACTACTACTTGTCCTAATTTCATACTCACACACACACACACACACACAATTGTAGATCAATATATTTAAATTGCATAGAAACAACATAATTGTTCCAGTAGTTTAAAGTTGCAATCTTGTGCACATCTACCTGGGAGTAGGTCCCTTTGAACTCATTGGGACTTACTTCTAAGGAAACATGCATCAGAACCTTTGGGCAGAGGCAGGCAGCTCATTTTGGGTGTCATGAAGGACAGCAAATTATTACTTGTCTAGTATTACTGGATTTTTTACTCCCAGGGAGAGATACTTTCAGGATTTTCTGCCTCAGGTGCCAGAATAACTTGGCCAGCCTTAGGTACTATGCACTTTGACTGAAAGGGGTGGGGTCCCGCTGACTGTCCCGCTGAGGCAACGAAATGTCTTGGGCTGGCCCTGGATCAGTCTGAATATATTTAGACTTTGCTAGGTAATAGCCAGTTTCCTTCTCCTTCACCACCACCGCCACCACCAGCAGCCCCGCCAGCCAGCATTGAAAAGTCTTGATTGGCTGGCCCTCAAAGCCACTTCTCTCCCCAACACCCCGCCACCATCCTGCCTGAAGCAGTGTTTCAAATGCGGGGGGGGGGGGAATGGTTGGCTCTTTTTTAAGGTGCCAAATAAATGTTCAACTGGGTAAACCTGCCAGGTGCTTGGGGGAGGGGGGGAATCAAGCTGAAAGCCTGCCTGGATCAGCACTGGATTCGGTCAGGGTTATGTGTTATTACAGAAGCAAAGGGGCGGGGGGAGGACCAGAGCTTGCCCTGCATCAGAAAAGCCGGCACCAACTTCCGCAGCATTAGAAATAATATAAACCTAAATTTATGGAGGGGTGGGGGGAAGTGTATGATTCTAAAAGCATGACTGAGCTTACAATGAAACAATTTGAAATGCTTGCTTCAGACAGCAGATCCTGAGGGTGCCTACTTTTCTGCCTTCAGTCACCTCTCAAGAGTTTGTAGTTTTAAGTAATTTCCATTCAAAGAGGGTATAGGGTAGCTCATAGTGTCATTTTGGCTTTAGGCTTCAGGTATGAAAATGTTTAAGGCTGCTTCCCTCCAGATGTCTAGGACTACAGTTCCCAGCATCCCCAACCAGTATGGCCATTGTAGACCAACACATCTGGAGGGTGGCACTTTGGAGACAGCTAGTCTAAGATATTTGAATCATTAGCTTCCCTGATCATAATATATTTTCATAGTGGATGAGCTGTGCAAAGAGTCCAAACCGATCTTTTTTCCCTTTGTTTTTGACATGCCCGGTGCAATCAGACTAACTTTTGTCCACAGCTAAAGTAGTGCTGCGTGCCCTCTTTACATTTCAGTTCTCCCTCAGTTCTCTTTAGCTATTCGGGCCTTCTTTAGTAAAGCTTGATAGCTGTGGCAGGTAGCCATTAGGTAGCCATGACATTAGCTTCTCCCAAGCATGTCAAGTAAATATTCTGTCTGTGAGGAAAAACTTGCTTTCACGTGTTGTTCACGTATTTATGCCACTTGAACTTATGACTCTCTAGAAATAAACAGCTATTGAAAGAAAAATAAATACAATTATCTGTCTCACTGTTTGTACTCTGAGGTAAACACCACCCAAAAGAAATTTATTCCTACTACTGCTTGCAGCAGTCGGAAGGAAACTGAAGAGGAGGACAACCAATTAGGCATACACCTAACAGGAGGGACAGCAGCGCTTATTTCAGTTATATACTGCCTTTCTTCCATTATGGGATTCAAGGCAGCATGCATAGGGTTCCCTTCCTGGGTGGTCTCTCATCCATGTCCAGGGTTGCTGCATCATCTGCCTTCACCTCATGCCTGGGGAAGGTCTATCTCTTCTAGCACCTTTTGTGTGCAAGGTTCCTTGAGCAGAAGCCATGAAAAATAATGGTGAGAAAAGAGGACACTTCGGGGATAATCCCGTATGAGTTCATTTAGGCTGGTCCTCTGTGAGTGGAAAAGGATGGGCAACAAGGCTGCAACTATTGATATCATTAAGGGCGCAATCCCTGCATATTTAGACAGAAAAAGGTCCTACCGCTCTCAGCATGCCCCAGCTAGCATGGCTAGTTGGGAGTTGTAGGACTTTTTTCTGTCTAAACATGCATAGGATTGTGCTCTAAAGCACGTAAGAGCTGTAGAAACCTGATTGTGGGGGCCTGACTTGCACCGTGATATGAATTGTGTGTGAGCAGTTAACGTGCACATTTAAAACAATGTAAATGGCTGCCATGATGGTTAATGGAATAAAGAGACAAAGTCTCAGGGTGTTGGGAAAATATGTTGTTTTATTCCATCCCTATGCGTTTCAGCCCAGAATAATATATATGGGCCTTCTTCAGTATTTCCAAAAGTGCCTGCAGAGATCTCTGGAAAACTACATTATGTTTTCAGTATCCTGAAACTTCATCTCTTTATTCTATTGGGCATTTTGGATGTTCTCCAGTTTTGTTTGACCCTGCCACGATGGGTATTCAGTTAGTCAAATGTATGGTTTGTAGCCAATGGCCGTTACAAGAGGGATGAGTAGGATTTGAGACGATGGTGTATGGGAAGGTATTTAACCCTCAGTCCTGACAAGAGATTTTCTACACAAGGTATTTATCATGCACTCGTCATTCCCTACCCACGATTGTTTACAGCTTCTTTAGATGATGTCATGACCCTCGAGTTTCGCTTCTGTGTCTAATCAGCACTTTCAGCGAGGTTTTTTTAGAGCAGGGAAAACATTTAATTGTGAACATGAAAGAAAGCACAAATTCCTGTTGCGTATTTGTGCTATTCCACTATACCACAGTACCACTTAGAGGTTATGTAATGGAAAAGCAGGAAAGGAAATACTCCTTGTGTAGTTCTTGGATCTCATTTCTGTGATTAAATTAAAAGTAGATGCAGCAACTGAACAGCCAATTAACAGCCTTGTGTAGAAAAGCTCAAAAATCGCTCCCCCCTCCTCCCGAAGATGCTATTATACCAGTGGAAGCTTTCATCCTGATGCAAATGGCTTTGGGAGTGATTTTTGTCAGTACTGCAGAGGGAGGGGAAAGGTTGAATTCCTTTTCCCAGCCCACTATAGTCCTGATCCTGCTCACACCCACCCTGCCACAGCTACTTAGATTTTTTAAAGTTAATTGCTTTCATGTTTTAACATCATGTCTAGTTTGACCCTGAATAATCCCTAACACTGTTTGCCTTGGCTGATGTGGATGATCAAGCAACCTGCCTATGTGTAATATGTGATCGAATTTGTCTCCTCTCCTAGTGACTCATTTAGCATTTTAGTATAAAAGTGAGCAAAAGTCATCTTCATTAAAAACAAACAAAAAACAACTTTGATCATTTCAGGTGAGGAAAACTTTGAAAGAATAGAATATTAAGGCTCCAATATATGAATACTTACCTGGCAGTAAGCTCCACTGAACTCAGTCAGACTTACCTCTGAGTAAGCAGGCATAGGATTGTGCTGTTAGTCTCGCACAACATTATAATGTGGGGATCATATGTTATCATCATACAGTCTTTGTACACGCTAGAGGCCTCAGCGGATTATATAACAAATTATTCTGTTATAGAACAAAGCTGAAATCAGTAAGGTCATTTCTGTCAAAGAAGAATGCTTTTAAAAAGCCGAAAGTATGCCTCAGAGTATTATCACTATAGAAGTCAATATAATTCCACCAGGTCTAGTCAGTTTAAATAAGTCCATTAGGCTCAAGAGATCTGCATTTGATTTGCTGCTAAAACAACCCCATTTGAGTCTATTTTAAGATGCATTCTAGAAGACAGGTTGAAACTTTAAAATGTTATTTATTTCTAGGAACACTGTTAGTCTCTCTCTCTCCCTCCCTCCCTCTCTCTCAGTCTCTTAAATGACTGCTTCTAGAGTTGGAAAGTGGAAAGGAAGGACCTAAGGAAATCTCAAAGAAGTAACAGCAACGGATGGAATGAGTCATCCAGTAATCCTCCTTGAGGAATGTTTATACCAGTCGCGGTTGTTCTGCAGAAGATGTATTCATTCATTCTCTCTCTTGGGTGGAGGGTCTTTAGGAAGGGAGAGATCTTCGTAGACCACACACAAATACCCCTCAAGCTTCATTATGAAACCAATTTACAATTTTGAACTGGCCAGTGTTAAGCAGATATCAGTTAATAAAGAGCTTCAGCTACTGGGCAGTATAGAAATGTATAATTAATTAATAAAAATAAGTAATCAGTAAAGCAGATTTCAATTAAAAAAGAGCTAAATAGATATTCTCAGATCTGATGGTTGGGAGAAAACAATCATCAGGCCATTATTTAAATTAAATGCAGATTACTTACTGCTTTATATATGGCCTATCTGTTAGTGGATCAGACCAAAGGTCCATCTAGATCAGCTGCCTCCAAGAGTGTACAGCCAGATGCTTTTCAGGCCTGCAAGCAAAGCATGTTGAAGATAGACAAAAAATGAACTCCCCTATTCAGAGGTGGTCTTTCTCTGAATATGAGATGATTGAGGCAAACATCCAGCAGAGACTACCATGGTTAACAGACCATGACAGCCCTGTCCTCTATAAACACATACGAATGCATGGTAACGTACTTTTTTATCCAATCAGGCAAACAATCCAAACTAGTTCCAGTTTTTAGTTATAGAAGCAGCTACCTTGACTTCTTGTTAAAAGTTCCAATGACAGTAAGAATAGCCTTAATTAAAAGTCAGTTAGTCATAGACGCTACTTTGAGGCCCAACACTATGCAGTCTCCCTGCTTCTAGATTTTACCTCTTTCAAGCTTGTCATTATCTTCAATACAAAAGCCTTAAAATGAATGTGGCCTGTTTGACTGTCTCTATGGAAACCTTGCTACACTGCATGGTACATGCACACTTCCCAGACCCAGGCTTTCTCAGAGCTGCCCTCCCCTCAGATCTTTACTCCATACGAACGTGCTGCTTATTCACTCTTCCTCAACATTTATCAGATGTTTTATGAATGCTAATGAAAAAGAGCCAAGCCCAGATTTGAAAAAGGGAGAGGTTTCAGTGAGATTTACAGAACTCTCGCCTTCGATGTTTTCTCATCTAAAGCAGAAAGCTAAGGCTGTTTGTTAAGAACAAACAACCCCTCACTCCCATGGAGTGGGAGTGTGAAGACAGGAAGATGGCGCGCACACTCACACACGCGCGCACACACACAATCTGGAATATGCCACGTTGTGGTAAACCAGGTCCTGGAGATTTACAATGGCCTGACTTAGACATTTGGGCCTGTGGAAATGTCATTTGTGGTGTGGAGGGCAAAACTAATTCTTGGGAGCATGCACATTTGACACCATGCAAGTTATGCTTTGTCTGAGCTAATATAGTGTGCATATGAATGTATCTTTTCTGAGGAAGGACCATGCATTTTGAGCAATTCAGATGTACTCCTTCCTCAGCTTGCGCAAGATTTTGAATTTAATGTTACAGACTAAGCAAAAAACAAACAAACCCCAAACGTATAAAAGTAGGGCTCCTTAGACCTCTTCTCTTCTCTTTCTGTCTCTCTACATGGCAGAGAAAGAATCCGTTCAAGTGAACAAGGCAATGTAATTAAATATTACAAATATTTACAGATAAAAATATTACAAATATAAGAATGTGCACTGAAAACCTCATGGCAATAGCTGCGGGGGTGGGGGGTGTATTGAGTTCTGGGTTGCTTAAGGATATTCTAGGCCCTTTCCTTGAATTGTTTGCTTTCTCCTTAAAAAAAGAAGAAGCAAATCTCTAGCTCCTTTACTTGTGGTGACAATAACAAAAAGCCTATAGGCAGTATCATCAGTATTAAATTGGACTCTTGGTTGTTAGTTCATTATGCACCCCAGGGTGGAATTCAGGGCAGGCTTGGGTGAGGCCAGTCAACATGATTTTAAAAGGTGGACACAGCCTACCTAGTTATTATCTTGCAGTATTGGTATTTAATATTTTACTTGAGTTAAGAGTCTTAAAATGTAATATTTTACTTGTGTTAGGTTAATAGGAAATAAAATAAATATTTAGAAAATTAAGTTTCATGGTCTTTAATTCTAGTCAAATTCAATACATGTATATGCGCGCGCACACACCATTAAATAAACCGCAGTAGCTTCCAGAGTACCTCAGTTTTTTTGTTGTATGTTTGGCTTAATGTACTTAATGCTGAATGGTGCTTAATGCTGTTTGGTGCTCTGCAAGTATTACTATTATAATAAGTAGATACAATTTGTAATATGTTTACATTTCTGAACTGGCAGCCTGTTCACTTTGATGAAGAGTAGACAAGCAAGTCATTTAACAATGAGAGAAGAACATTATATCATATCAGAGCTATACCAGGGTTGGGCAATTTTGGGCAGTCCAGAAGCCAATATTGGGGAAAGGTGAAGGGAAGTAAAAGAAACAAGCTAAATTGGTCTCTTCTAAGCTTCTATAGTGGTCTGCCACTGAATTCCAGCAGCAAATTGTGACTTTTTTCCCTTTTTTTTTTTTTTAAGTAAGGCAGGGACAACTGGGAGAGGTGGGGGCCACATGGAGTCTGTGAGCTGCATGTTGCCCATACCTGATCTATACTGACCCCAGACTTTTTTATTTTATTTTATCTAAAATTATTTTTAGGCTGCCTTTAAGAGTAAAACTTCTCAAGGGTTTTCCTTTACGGGTAAAACTTGGTTCATATTAGCAGGTACCTGCTTCAATTTAAGTTCTTCTAAAGCAATTAGTAAATAAGAAGGTGACTTTAGTATTTTAGCTGTTGTCTGAAGCCTTAAAGAGAAGCTTAGAAGATTTTAAAGCTTTTAAAAAAACTGAATCTGCTTCACCCACAGTAGTCAGTCGGACCAAATGCCTAAGAAAGTTAACTAAATTTTATGAGAAGGGTTATTTTTCATTAAGACCCTGAATGTGTGGAGGGCATTAAACTAGTTTATAGCAAGAATCCCCATTGTGAAAAACCAGAATGATCAGCAGAACCCATTAAACGGTTAAATGTTCATGTACATCTGCTAGGAAAGATTTCCACACTGGCATGTGATGCTCAGTGTTAAACTTTAATCTGTGTTTTTCAAAACTAGCTTTTGGAATCTGTTATAAAGGGCTTCATATTGTTCAAAATTTGAGACTCCAATCCGAGATAAAATGCAAATGTACTTACCTTCATCCAGTGATAATTGTGCTGTTTTTGTTTTTGTTTTGTTTGTTTCAAAGGGGCAAGTTTCTCTTTTGAACTATGTTTCACAGTCAGATGGCGCCCTCTTTTATGCACTGCTAATTTTGCTGAGGCATGAAAAATCTGAGGAAGAAGGGGCTTAAAAGGATACATTTTTTCAGATCAGGATTATTAAGCAAGAACTATTGTGCAAATCAGAAATGAAATTATGAGGAGGTTTCTAGAATGCTTGTTGAATAGGAGGATGTGCATATAATCAGATTAAAGAAAATGATAACATGCCCTGATGGTGGTGGAAAAGGAGGCTACAGGACAACATCTGGGTTGGAAATAAACAGTTGTCTGGATTACCACTGCTGATCCTAAGAGCTTGGGAGCTCTTTTTAGGATTTACCAATTATAGCACTGAAATCCAGCACAAATCAGTTTTAATTTGGAGGTTTGTCTGATTTGGATATAACAACAAATTATGGTTATCTCGAAGGAGGAAGTGAGGGAAGGAATCAAGGGAGCAAGGACAGCATGAATGAAGCATGGCCCCAACTAACAAGCTGTGGTTTGGCCATGATGTCTGAACTGGGCCACTACTAAATGTGGACTGCCCAAGCTGCTAGCAGCATATCCTACACAGGTGGTGTAAAAATTGGCTGGTGCAGATATTACCCTTGGTGAAACCACTTGAGGATTATGGAACACCATGCAATACCAAATGCTTCAACTTTGCTTGTAGATTTAGATTCCTCTCCGTTTAATTTCTTTTGTTGGTTTACCTTTCTTTTTCCAGGTCAGAAGTCTTGAAACTTCGCCTTCCTTCACAAGGCAGCTCAGAGCAGAAGGCAAGTACAGCAGCGGATGGACAATATGCCTTATCAGTTGTGCAGCAAGATAGAAGTTCCCCAACTGGTGGTGCAGGGATATCAGAGAACGGTATGGACAGTCTGTGTAAATATGGCACAGTTCTTCTACTGTCATGTTCTTGAGGGGGAAACTCCCCTCTAAATATCAAGGGTGACGATTTTTAACAAAGGAAATTACAAGGACATTATTGGCACTACATTGCAAGTATACATCAAACCCCTAGATTTTCTTGAAAGTATTTTGAATGTGTTTTTTCATAAGTATAGATTATCAGCTATTATCTAAGACTGCAATCCTATGCATGTTTAGAAGTCTAACAACTACCAGCATTCCCCAGACAGCAGAGGGTGCCAAGTTGGAGAAGGCTGATCTAAGGGATAATATACAAGACAGAGCTTCCAGATGGAGGCCACTTTAAATTGCTCTCTGTGGTGGCTACCTCCACATAGTGAACTGTTCATGTGAAGCATTGCCATGAAGACTGAGCCATTTTTTTAAACAGCCATTCAGGGGGAACACCCAATACATATGATGATCTGCTATACTTGCTCATGCGAAGCAGTCGTCCCAGGGAGCGACCTACAGTTGCCTTCTCAAGATGGCCGTTGCATTTTCACCATGTTTCTAAGACATGGCAGATTGCCTTTTCAAATAGAATTACTTGGGACAATTTAATGCTAGTGGGTTTCCTTTGGCTTGTTAGTATCTAATGTTGTGTTCAGATATGAACTTCAGGTACTGTCTGCGTCAAGAAAACACTTTACAGTAATTTTCCAAATGGAAAATTCTCCCTAGAAACCATTTTGCCCTCCCCCTCTCCTCAATTTATGTCTCTGAAATGGTGTTAAAGGATTTAACATATGCTGCATTAACCACTGCCATAAACATAGTGGTCTCTGTGTGCCTACTGATAGGATTGCATGCAATTCAGTGTGAATTCCTACTCATGCCTGCAGGATCAGCAAGCCTACATCTCGCTAGTATTTTTCCAGAGCAGAGCTAGAAAAACATAAGCATGTACAGTCTCTGCATGGAAACCTTTTATCACAAAGGAAAGGAGCAGAACAACCCTCTTTCTTCCCCTTGCCCAATCATATAAGCAACTGCAAATATTGATCTACCACAGAAAGAATGGCTGATCACTTGCACAAAGATCTTCTATTTTCATATCCATTAAATGATAAAAAGGCACAGTTGAGATAGCAGTTGTGCAGCCATCGCCTGAATTTAAACAGCAAGCTTTGGCATGGGACTATGTGCCTTCCTCAACTTGGGGCTAGAAGATGGTTGCCAATACAGTATTTCCCCCATTGTGTTCCAGTTTGTTTCCTTTTCCTGTTTAAAAATGGATTGGAGGGGTCTATGTGAGTGAGGGGATACACTTTTTAATATTCCTGTACATTTAACCTCCTTATATAAGACTGTGTAGTCTCCACCACCCCTGGGTTACTTCCCTGGAATAACTTTCCTAGTCAACTATGGGACAAAGATCCAAGTCCTGGGATTCCCTCTAGGATAAAACAGTTTTATGTTTTATTTTTTATGTTCTAGGGATTGCACTCCCTGGAAACCACTTTGCCCCCCCGCCCCCAGGGTAAAACAACTTTATGCCCCTGCCCTCTTTACATTAGCTTAGTGATTAGACATGTTCAGGTAGCAGAAATTAAAAATAAAACCATATAAGCTCAACTTTTCTTTTACAAAGATAAAACTTTACTGAGTATACGTTTCTGCCAAAAACAATAAGAAAGTGACAGGATTCTGTTTCATAAGATCATGAGCAGAGATGAAAAAGAAATTGGATAAAAACTCTTCTCTCCATACACCTGTACATGCTCCCTGGATATTTCGAAGAAGAGTCGTCTTTACGTTGAGTTTCCCTTCTTTATAGCATGCCTTGAGTTTAAGGCTTGAGATCCTTAGCCAGCCACCAGCACCCATCAGCATAACTAAACGCAGAGATGGGGGGGGGGAGAGAGAGAGAGAGAGAGAGAGAGTGTCCTGGCTTTCTTCACACGGAGCCTTTATCCTGCGATTGAGATTGCTCCCTCACAGAACTTTGAGGCCTGTTTACATGACGCTGTGATCGTCCAGGGCGTCTCCTGCACTAAATGCCCTTTGTTCCGTTTTTAAATAGATCGCAGATAATGAGCTATCAAATTACCCCATTGTGTTCCGCTTGTGAAAAGAGTAAAAGCAGCAAGAAGAGGATAGAGATCAATGAAAGATAATGGAAGACTCCGATAAGGGGGAGAAGGAGGGGGAAAGGGGTGGGGGGGGAAAGAAGCATGTGAAAATGGGAGTCATTGTGATATTTATTTTTATTTATTAATTAAATTTATGAATCGCCAATATGGCTGGTCACCCAGCCACTCTGGGCGATGTACAACAATAAACAGTTTAAAACAATAAAATTCTGCATTAAAAACATCATATTTCTAAAAATACCCTAACCCACCCCAAATACCTGCCTGAACAACCACGTTTTTAATGCGTGGCGGAAGCTCATTAAAGACGGGGCATGACGGAGTTCCCTAGGGATGGAGTTCCACTGAGTGGGGCCCACCACAGAGAAGGCCCTCTCCCTCATCCTCACCAGTCTAGCTGTCGTGGCTGACGGGACGGAGAGAAGGCCATCCAAGGCTCGTCTTGTTAAGCAGCCTGTCTGGTGTTGCTGGAGGCGCTCCTTAAGATAGGCTGGGCCGGAACCATATAGGGTTTTAAAGGTCAAAACCAACACCTTGAATTTGGCCCGGAAAATAACTGGTAACCAGTGCAACTCCTTCAGCACTGGAGTAATGTGATCTTGCCGGCAGCTGCCTTTAATCAGGCAAGCCGCTGCATTCTGTACCAGCTGCAGTTTCCGAACCGTCTTCAAGGGTAGCCCCACGTAGAGCGCATTACAGTAGTCTAAACGAGAGGAGACCAGGGCATGTACTACCGATGGGAGCAGATGGTCGGGAAGGAAGGGGCGCAGCTGCCGTATCAGATGGAGTTGGTACAGCGCTGTCCAGCTCACAGCTGACACCTGAGCCTCCAAGGACAGCTGGGAGTCCAAAATGACCCCCAGGCTGCGGACCTAGTCTTTCAAGGGTAGCCGTATCCCATTCAACACCAGGTCAATATCCCCCAACCTCCTCTTGTCTCCCACCAAAGTACCTCGGTCTTGTCAGGGTTCAGCTTCAGCTTATTCCTCCCCATCCAGCCACTCACCGTCTCCAGACATTTGGACAGGGATTCTGCGGCCAACCTTGGTGAAGATTGGAACGAGAGGTAGAGCTGCGTGTCATCCACATACTGATGACACCGCACCCCAAACCTCCCGTTGATAACCCCCAGTGGCTTCACATAGATGTTAAATAGCATCAGGGAGAGGATAGAACCCTGTGGCACCCCACAAGTGAGTGGCCACGGATCCAAAACCTCTTCTCCCAGTGCTACCCTCTGGTACCTGCTGGAGAGGAAGGACCAGAACCACCGCAATACAGTGTCTCCAGTGCCCAACCCCTCCAGGCGGTCCAGGAGGATACCGTGGTCAACGGTATCAAAAGCCGCTGAGAGGTCGATGAGAACAAGGAAGGGGCATTCGCCCCTATCCAGAGCAGAAAGCCCCGTTTTAAATGCAGGATTTTAGGCTGGTGTAGAGATGTGATTCCCCTTGATTTATTCCTTTCAGCAGTTGTGATTCTTGCAATCAGATAGAAACAATGTCAGTCAGTTTAAGAATCATTGATGACAAAATTGTTATATTTTAAGGAGAGGTTTGAAATCTAAAGGTTAAATTTAAGTTATGAAATATATGCATGTAAGATAAATGCCCCTTCATGGATCACTGCCATGTTGTGGCAGAGGGGCTTGCATAACTCAGTTAAGCCATAAGCTATGCTGTGCAGTGCCACCCAAGACGGACAGGTCGTGGTGGAGAGTTCTGACAAAATGTGGTCCACTGGAGAAGGAAATGGCAACCCACTCCAGTATTCTTGCCAAGAAAACCCCATGGAACATATCACAAGGCTAAAAGAGATGACGCCGGAAGATGAGACCCTCAGGTCAGAAGGTATCCAATATACTACTGGGGAAGAGCAGAGGGAATTTCCAAGTAGCGCCAGAAAGAGTGAAGCGGCTGGGCCAAAGCCGACATCTTGGGAATCAGCGAACTCAAATGGACAAACATGGGCGAATTTAATTCAGGTGACCATTATATCTACTACTGTGGGCAAGAATCCCTTAGAAGAAATGGAGTAGCACTCATAGTCAACAAAAGGGTGGGAAAAGCAGTACTGGGGTACAATCTCAAAAACAACAGAATGATCTCAGTACGAATCCAAGGCAAACCATTCAACATCACAGTAATTCAAGTCTATGCCCTAACCACTGAGGCCGAAGAAGCTGAGGTTGATCGGTTCTATGAAGACCTACAACACCTTCTAGAACTAACACCAAAAAAAGATGTCCTCTTCATCATAGGGGATTGGAATGCTAAAGTAGGAAGTCAAGAAATCACCGGGATAACAGGCAAGCATGGCCTTGGTGTTCAAAATGAAGCAGGACAAAAGCTAATAGAGTTTTGCCAAGAGAACATGCTGATCATAGCAAACACTCTTTTCCAACAGCACAAGAGGCGACTCTACACATGGACATCACCAGATGGTCAATATCGAAATCAGATTGATTATGTCCTTTGCAGCCAAAGATGGAGAAGCTCCATACAGTCAGTAAAAACAAGACCTGGAGCTGACTGTGGCTCAGATCATGAGCTTCTTGTTGCAAAATTTCGGCTTAAATTGAAGAACGTAGGGAAAACCACTAAACCATTCAGGTATACAGTGGAGGTGAGGAATAGATTTCAGGGATTAGACCTGATAGACAGAGTGCCTGAGGAACTATGGACGGAGGTCCGTAACATTGTTCAGGAGGCAGCAACGAAATCCATCCCAAAGAAAAATAAATGCAAGAAAGCAAAGTGGCTGTCTGATGAGCTTTACAAGTAGCTGAGGAAAGAAGGGAAGCGAAAAAGGGAGAAAGGGGAAGATATATCCAACTGAATGCAGAGTTCCAGAGAATAGCAAGGAGAGACAAGAAGGACTTCTTAAATGATCAATGCAAAGAAATCGAGGAAAACAACAGAATGGGAAAGACTAGAGATCTTTTCAAGAAAATTGGAGATCTCAAGGGAACGTTTTGTGCAAAGACGGGCATGATAAAGGACAAAGAAGGCAGGGACCTAACAGAAGCAGATGAGATTAAGAAGAGGTGGCAAGAATACACAGAAGAACTATACAGGAAAGATCTGAATGTCCCTGATAGCCATGATAGTGCGGTCACTGAACTTGAGCCGGACATCCTCGAGAGTGAAGTCAAGTGGGCTTAGGAAGCATTACTAACAACAAAGCTAGCGGAGATGACAGTATTCCAGCTGAGCTATTTAAGATCCTAAAAGATGATGCTGTTAAAGTACTGCACTCAATATGCCAACAAATTTGGAACACTCAACAGTGGCCACAAGACTGGAAAAAGTCAGTTTACATTCCATTTCCAAAGAAGGGCAGTGCCAAAGAGTGTTCAAACTACTATACAATTGCGCTCATTTCACATGCCAGCAAGGTGATGCTCAAAATCCTACAAGCTAGGCTTCAGCAGCATGTGAACCGAGAACTACCAGAAGTACAAGCGCGGTTTTGAAGAGGCAGAGAAACTAGAGATCAAATCGCCAACATTCGCTGGATCATGGAGAAAGCAAGAGAATTCCAGAAAAACGTCTATTTCTGCTTCATTGACTACGCTAAAGCCTTTGATTGTGTGGATCATAAAAAAATGTGGCAAATTCTTAAAGAGATGGGAGTACCAGACCACCTTACCCCTCTCCTGAGAAACCTGTACGAGGGACAAGAAGCAACAGTAAGAACCGGATATGGAAAACCGATTGGTTCATATGTATTACAGAGACCTGGCTGGCTGAGGCTGCTGCTCCAACTCTGGTGGCTATGTTTCCAGCCGGATTTTCATATGCACAGCAGCCAAGGGCTGGGGATCGGGGAGGGGAAGTGGCTGTTTTCTACCAAGAGTCCTTGGTCTTCACCAGACCCCCTCTCCAGGAGACCAAGGTTGCTGGGTGCATATACTAGGGGTTGGGCCCGAAGGGCAGTCTGGGGATTCTGCTCGTGTACCATCCACCCCGCTACATGACTGACTCCCTGGCTGAGGTGGTTGAGGTGGTCTCTGATGTGTGTGTACAGTGCCCTAACTTATTGGTGTTGGGGGACTTCAACATACATTTGGAGGCTATCCTCACAGGAGCACCTCGGGACTTCATGGAGACCATGGCTTCCTGGGAGCTGCACCATATTCCAACTGGGCCCACCCATGCAGCCGGTCATGCACTAGACCTTGTGTTTGTTTCTGGAGAAGTCGGGAGTGATCTGGAAGTCAGGGGTATATCCACCACCCCCTTGTCATGGTCAGATCACTATCTGGTGATGTTAGACTTCTCGGTTCCACAACCCCTCCGCATGGGTGGAGGACCCATTAAAATGGTCTGCCCCAGCCGTCGTATGGATCCGAATGGATTCCTGAACGCGCTTGGGGATTCTCTGGAGCACGCCAACAGCCACTCGGTCGAGACCCTGGTGGGTGGCTGGAATGCCGCAATCACTGGGGTATTAGATTGGGTGGCTCCGAAACGCCCTCTCCCCCTGAACAGGGCTCGGATTGCACCACGGTTCAATCTGCAGTTACGAACTCTAAAACAGGAGGTGAGACGGCTAGAGCGCCGGTGGCGGAAGTCTCGCTCCAAAGACGATCAGACACGGGCTAGAGCTGTATCTTCAGCCGATCACGTGGTGGTGAAGGCAGCAAAAAAGGAATATTATGCTGCCTCTATCGCGTCTGCAAAGTGCTGTCCCAGGAGGCTGTTCCAAGTGGTCTGGAGCCTGGTCGGTCCTGTGGTTCCGGAACCACTGGAGCATTCTAAGGCCTCCTGTGAGGCCTTGGCAAGACACTTTGCAGAGAAAATTGATCGGATTAGGAGTATTACTCCGTACGCTGTGGATACATTTAGTGAGCAAGAGGCAGGCTGTGGCAAACCGGCTTTGTGGGATTGGTTCCAGCTTCTTCCTTCTGATGAAGTGGACAAGGTGCTTTCATCTCTAAGGTCAACTACCTGTTTACTTGATCCTTGCCCATCTTGGCTCATTATGGGCTGCAGAGAGAGACTGGGTGAGGGGATCAAGGCGGTGGTGAACACCTCTCTTGAGGAGGGAGTGATGCCATGAGCCCTCAAGGAGGCAGTGATAAGACTGCTCTTAAAGAAGCCCTCCTTGGATCCCCAAGTTCTGAACAACTTTCGCCCAGTCTCAAATCTGCCATTTTTGGGCAAGGTGATTGAGCGGGTGGTGGCAATGCAGTTGAAGGCACACTTGGAAGAAGCCGATTTTCTAGACCCATTTCAGTCAGGCGCTTGGGCATGGGACAGAAATGGCCTTGGTCACCTTGGTGGATGATACAAGGAGGGCTCTGGATAGGGGTGAATGCTCCTTCCTTGTTCTCCTTGACCTCTCAGCGGCTTTTGATACCGTTGACCACGGTATCCTCCTGGACCGCCTGAAGGGGTTGGGCACTGGAGACACTGTATTGCGGTGGTTCTGGTCCTTCCTTTCCGGCAGGTACCAGAGGGTAGCACTGGGAGAGGAGGTTTCGGACCCGTGGCCACTCACTTGTGGGGTGCCACAGGGTTCCATCCTCTCCCTGATGCTGTTTAACAACTATGTGAAGCCACTGGGGGTTATCATCAGGAGGTTTGGGGTGCAGTGTCATCAGTTTGCGGATGACACACAGCTCTACCTCTCATTCCAATCTTCACCAAGGTTGGCCATAGAATCCCTGTCCAAATGTCTGGAGACGGTGAGTGGCTGGATGGGGAGGAATAAGCTGAAGCTGAACCCTGACAAGACCAAGGTACTTCTGGTGGGAGTCAAAAGGAGGTTGGGGGATGTTGACCTGGTGTTGAATGGGGTACGGCTACCCTTGAAAGACCAGGTCTGCAGCCTGGGGGTCATTTTGGACTCCTAGCTGTCCTTGGAGGCTCAGGTGTCAGCTGTGAGCCGGACAGCGCTGTATCAACTCCATCTGATACGGCGGCTGCGCCCCTTCCTTCCTGACCATCTGCTCCCATTGGTAGTACATGCCCTGGTCTCCTCTCGTTTAGACTACTGTAATGCGCTCTACGTGGGGTTACCCTTAAAGACAGTTTGGAAGCTGCAGCTGGTACAGAACACGGCGGCTCACCTGATTAAAGGCAGCCGCCGGCAAGATCACATCACTCCAATGCTGAAGGAGTTGCACTGGTTACCAGTTGTTTTCTGGGCCAAATTCAAGGTGTTGGTTTTAACCTTTAAAACCCTATATGGTTCCGGCCCAGCCTATCTTAAGGAGCTCCTCCAGCAACACCAGACAGGCTGCTTAACAAGATCAGCTTCGGATGGCCTTCTCTCTGTCCCGTCAGCCAGGACAGCTAGACTGGTGGGGACGAGGGAGAGGGCCTTTTCTGTGGTGGCTCCCACTCTGTGGAACTCCCTCCCTAAGGAACTCTGTCATGCCCCCTCTTTAATGAGCTTCTGCCATGCATTAAAAACGTGGTTGTTCAGGCAGGTATTTGGGGTGGGTTAGGGTATTTTAGAAAATGTTTTCATTGTAGAATTTTATTGTTTTAAACTGTTTTATTATATGTTGTACATCGCCCAGAGAGGCTGGGTGACCAGCCAGATGGGCGATTAAATAAATAAATAAATAAATAAATAAAATTGGTTCCAAATTGGGAAAGGAGTACGACAAGGCTGCATATTGCCGCCCTGTTTATTTAATTTATATGCAGAGTACATCATGAGAAACGCCGGGTTGGATGAATCACAGGTCGGAATTAAGATTGCCGGGAGAATTATCAACAACCTCAGATACGCAGACGATACCACCCTAGTGGCAGAAAGCGAAGAGGATCTAAAGAGCCTCTTGTTGAGGGTGAAAGTAGAGAGTGGAAAAGCTGGTTTGAAACTCAACATTAAAAAAACGAAGATCATGGCATCTGGGCCCATCACTTCCTGGCATATAGAAAGGGAAGAAATGGAAGCAGTGACAGATTTTATTTCCTTGGGCTCCAAGATCACCGCAGACGGTGACTGTAGCCATGAAATTAAAAGACACTTGCTCCTGGGGAGGAAAGCTATGGCCAACCTAGACAGCATAGTAAGAAGCAGAGACATCACCTTGCTGACAAAGGTCCGTCTAATCAAAGCTATGGTTTTCCCAGTAGCAACGTATGGCTGTGAGAGCTGGACTATAAGGAAGGCTGAGTGCCAAAGAATTGATGCCTTCGCACTGTGGTGCTGGAGAAGACTCTTACGAGTCCCCTGGACTGCAAGGAGGTCGAATCAGTCCATCCTAAAGGAAATCAACCCTGAGTGCTCATTGGAAGGACAGATACTGAAGCTGAAGCTCAAATATTTTGGCCACCTAATGCGAAGAGAAAACTCCCTGGAAAAGACCCTGATGCTGGGAAAGACTGAAGGCAAAAGGAGAAGGGGATGGCAGAGGATGAGATGGCTAGATAGCATCACCGATGCAATGAATATGGACTTGAGCACACTCCAGGAGAGAGCGGAGGACAGGAAGGCCTGGCGTGCTATGGTCCATGGGGCCACGAAGAGTCGGACACGACTGAACGACTGAACAACAACAACAACGAAGATAAATGCTGTGAGGCAATTGTGTGTTTCAAGACCGTTGTACGTAAAACTACATAAGAGGTGAATGAGTAAATAACTTTTTGGTAAATAGCAGAATTGAAAACCAGAAATAGTAATACTGAATTGTGTGCTTAGTATAATCGGGGTTAAAGTGTTTTTTCTCTTTTGTTACTAGAGAAGAGGAGGAAATTGTACTGTATTTTAGCATAAGCTAGTGTCTGCTATAAGATCTAGTGGGCTCTTCTTGGTTTTTGTTTTGTTTTACAACAGTGCCCTCTGCTGGGCACAATAAAAGGTGTTCAATCTGCCTCACACCAATAGAGGCAAAAATGTGCTAAAAGATATTAAAAGCCCTACTTGCAAGCCCTTGTTGGCAGAACCTTGTGGCACCTCTCTTTCCTTCTCCCTCTTTTAAAATACCTAACATACAACTGATACAAAATAATGAGTACATCACATGATTCAAATTAACTCAGCACTCTCCTATACATATCTACCCAGAAGCAAGTCCTATTGTGTTCAATGGGGCTTACTTCCGGGTCAGTGGGTATGTGATTGAGCCAATAGTTAAATATCTCTCACAGCCTATAGCAGGGCTGGGGAACCTGTCGCCCCCCAGATTATGATGGACTCTAATTCCCATCAGCCCCAGCCAGCATGACCAATGGCCAGGAATGATGGGAGTTGTAGTCTAAGAACACCTAGAGGGCCACAGGTTCCCCACTCATGGCGTACTGCATACTTAATTTTTTTTTTTTTTACATTTGTACCCTACCTTTCACCAGAAGGCCTCATGGTGGCATGCATATAAACCACTAAATATAATAGAATGACAACAGCCATAAAAATAGAGAAATAAGAATGGCAAACAAATAGTGGGACCAGAAAGTGAAACTCTGATAAAAGCAGCAAATAAGCCATTAAAATGGATCTCAGATATCACCAAAAGCCATTAAGGAATGAAACAACGAATGGACCTTGCCTGGCACATAACGGATAGCAAAGAAGCCACCAGGCAAATATGTCCAGGAATATCCAGGGCAGAGGGAAGAGACTGAACATCAACACAGACACCTCGGCCTCTGTTGGGGTTGGGAGTCTTTAAGAACCGTGCCAGAATCGAGTGGGGAACATGAGAGATCATTTGCTGCAAGCCGTAAGCAGCAATCTGTTTGCTACTTCCTACACTTGGCACTTTTGAGGAACTGTTTACTGGTAGTTTTATTTATTTATTTATTTAGATTGGAATTTTTATAGCATATTTGACTCTGGCTTATGCATTATTGATAAACAATATCAATTGATATTGTGTCTTAATGATTGATGTTATTTATTTTGTAATATTGTTAGTATTACTGAAATGAATTATTTGTTTGGGTTGTTTATGCTTTGAAATGAATTGGTACTAAACTGTTTATTGTAATGATATCTTGATATGTATTCTTGTTTTTGCATTGTTGTTCTTGGGCTGGGAGCTGCTTTGGGCACATTTATGTGAAAAAGTGGCATACAAAGGAAAGGGGGGAGGAGGAGGAAGTTCTGCCATTTGGGCACCACCATAGGAAAGGCCCTCCATCCTGTCCTTGCCTAACCCCCAAAGAACATGCAGAGAAGAATCAAAGGGAGATATCAGATTACAAACAGAGAATGAAACAGAAAAGGCTAAACAGGCAAGTTAGACCAGAAGCCTCATTTTGCTCAGCCAAATACTAAATAGCAGTGATAGAGGAGACAGCTGATGGAAATCATCCTTTTAGCATATGTGGCAGAGTTTCATCTCTAAGCAGAAGGCTGTGTTTTATTTCCCTAGTGACATGTACAGTGATTAACTGAAAAATCTGGCACCTCAACTTGCAAAACAGCTACTTGCAATGAATGTGTGAGTAATGGCCAACAGCACTCTTCCAAACCCAGTCTGTAAGGAAATCCATGTCTATAAAGCAGGCAATTATCTAAATCTCTCAGTCTATTTTTCTCCCCCTTATGAAACCACCCACAAAGCTAGAATTAGAAAGAATGACTTTACCTAACGCTGCAAATCTCTTCTCCTTCCCGCATGTGAACTACGACTTCCTTACATCGTTGCAAAAATACAGCTATCCCTCTCTCTCTCTCCATCAGCATAACTTCTGTAGTCCATGCCCTGGTCATCGCTTGCCTACACTAATGCAGTATTCTCTCTGGCCTTCCAGTGTCTTTCTGTAGACCTTTTGCCTCTCTAAGTACTCTACTGCTGAAACTATTCAACTCTCTTGTGGCTCTGATCACATCACTTCTCTCTTTAAACTCCTTCACTGGCTTCTTACCTGTTGCCAGATCTTGCAGATGCTCTTCATCTTTACCTTCAAAACCTTCTATGGCCTTGCCCCTCACTTTATCTTAAGATTGGCCCCACCATTAGGCAGAAAGAAGTGGTCACCTTAGGCAGCAGATGCTGGATGGTAGCAACAAGGTGTTGGATGAGACAGCAGTGTTCCAAGTGGCCTCCCTTGTGTCCTGTAAGGTAGCTGCCTTTCGGAGGAGTGGAGGATGCTGTTTGGATTTTGTACAGGAAGTGGCAGAGGGCTCTATCTTTTTTTTCACATCTCAGGCAGCAAAAGGTCTTGGGCTGGCACTGCCTTATCTCTTAATCCTGATACATCCTTACCTATGACCTTCAGTTGTTCAGCTCCACCATCCTCAGCTTTCTGAAGGTCTCCTGCTCCCTGAAACAGTGCCACCCTTTCTCCCTTGCTGCCTTTTATGCCTGGAACAGAAGACCTGTGTGATGTCACTTCTCTTACTTCCTTCAGAACCTTTCCCCAAACCCACTTTTCCATGAAGCCCTTGCACAGCCACCTAGACTCCAGGCCCTACTGTAACTATGGGTGCTTCTAGATGAAGCTTTTAGTGTGCAGTTGCCCTGCCTCAGGACCAAAGCAGACATTACTTGAATGGGACAACCAAAAGGACCTCCTCAGAAGATCTCAGGAGTTGATTTTGTGTATGTAGAGAAGGTTATGTTCACACTTTTGAGTTGGTTAGGATCTGGGGGGAAAGTTGACATATATGAAAAAATAGAGAAGACTCATGTGAGGACATGGGAACAAGATCTGAAGGCCATGGGTAGGGCCAAGGATTAATATCTGGACCTTTGTTGAATGAAAGAAAAACCTATGCACAACCAATGCAAGTCTTCTCAGACTCACATTGGTTTGTTTGTAGTAGAAACTGACACAAACTTTACTGTCTTCTAAGCCAAGTTTACTGAGTTGAATGTAAATTGTACTTTGATGTGTCTTCCATTCGTTTCAATAGGACTTAGGTGCAAGCAATTCCAGGTGTAGGGTGTCAGTTGCTCTTAATAAAGGAAGTGATTGGAACTTGGAGCATTGTTGTTTTTTAAGTAACAAAGTCATCCTTTTGGCAAAGCATAGAAGGTGATGTCAGTTTTCTTTTATCTAGTCATGAATGATTGTAGAATTTCAACCAGTTATTCCTACAACACTGCCCCTTGATCTTTCTTAAACCAACTCTCATTTAAAACAAATGCTACTTGAAGAAGGTGTTCACTTCCACTGATTTTTTTTAGGTTTCCCTTAAAAGGCAGCCTATGATTTTTTAAAATCAATAAATAAAGTGTTGTTCTTTGTTTCCAGTGGAAGATCAGATGTTTCGTTCCGTGGAAGGCCAGGCTGCATCTGATGAAGAGGAAGAGAAATGGACAGGAGACCAGCAATCCCAGGTGGCTGAAGTGCAGAAACTCCTCGCCACGCTTCCCTGTTGCAGTAGCGGGTATGTCTCCGCAAGAGATTTATGCATATACATATTTGTCTGGCATATTTCTGTGACTTAGCAAAGTTGTACAGGTATAGTAGCTTTTGAATAAGAAGATGTGATCTGGTTGTGCAGAATCTCAATGACAGTAACACATATCCCCTGTAGTCATAGAACATACGTTAATTAAATCAGTCTGTTTGAAGTAGGTTCGAGGGATGAGACTGAAGCTTTCCACACTGCCTTCTCTGGCATCTACAAGGTTCAGATGGTAAATGCAACCATTCTTATTCAGTGCTAGAGAGAAATGCCAAAGGCCATAATCTTGGAGAGCATAACAGTACGTTAGGGCGAGAACTGTGCATGCAAATCAAGGTGCCTTTGCAGTTTCTACTGCAGTCGTTCGCGCAAATCAAGGTGCCTTTGCAGTTTCTGCTGCAGTCATTCGCACAACTGAATGGGCAAGCTAATGTTGAACTTGAAAAGCAGCTTGCCCATTGAGCCATATGAATGAGCAGCTGCTGTAGAAACTTTAGTGACAGATGGTGATCAGTTATCTGTTTAACTTTCTGGGGTTGCAGACAAAATAAAAAATTGGCGGTCTTATCCTAGGTGAGGAGATCCTTTTAGAAACACACAGTTCATTATTAATTCTCAATTCCATATTCTTTAGCAATAATAAATAAGTGGCCTAATACTCATGACTCCCGAGTTGGGGAGAATCCACAAGCAATAAAGCAAAAAAGGACATACTTTCATTTCTTCCTTCTGTAGACAAATAATGTACCCTGTATATTTTACATAATAGTGTTTAGAAATGGGTTTTGTTCCAGAAGCGCCCAGTTCAAATATTTTACACCATGCAATGAAGACTGTAATCTGTTACATTGTTAGACCACAGTGGAGAGACAGAAAGTCACAGAAGTCTTTCTGCCCACAGATGTGATGACCCAGTCATGAAGACGCTAATGTCTTTCTTTGGGAACACCATTAGGGATGGCAGCGAGAACACCATTGTGGAACTAGTCAAGCGACTCTCAAAGTTAACAGAACAGCTTGAGATGAAAGGCCAGGAAGTGAAAACACTGGAAACAAATATGGAAGAGGTAAATGCATTTGTATTTTGGGGAGTGGGGGCGGTAAAATGTAATGTGTTGCTGCAGATTGTCTGGGATCCAAAGACCCCTCTTATGAAAAAGAGCTCCTGATCCCATGATTTCTTTTCTGATTGCAGCTCCTTAAGTTTTCTCAGAAGCCACCCATATTTCAGGAGTAATATGTTTGTTAGGCAAGTGGTTTCAGCTGTGGGGGTGCTCAGAAGCCCTGCTGTGAATGTTCAGTTCTTCCACAGTCCTTTGAATTACAGCCAGTGCAAATTAATAGGGTTCCTGTATAGGGATGGTGTGGGTGCCCGATTCCATCCAAGAATCTGGTGGAACCCCACCCCCCGTCCACATCCCTGAGCTCCACTCGCCAAGTCCCTGCCCCTGCTCGCCCCCTGCCCGCGCTTGGCGAGTGGCCCACACTCACCCCAGTGGCTTCAGCGAGCTCCTCCATCACCATTTTTGAAAAATAAAATGGCAATTGCAAAAATGCGCATATTTGCACATACACAAAAATGTGCAGTCTCGCAAATGCACATATTCACGCATATGCATATATATATATATGTATTTGTGACAATCGCCATTTGCGAATATGTGCATTTTTGTAATCGCCATTTTATTTTTTAAAAATTGGCTACCATGGACCTTGCCGAAGCCCCTGGAGTGAATGCAGGCCACTCACCAAGCACGGGAGGGGCTCGAGTGTGGTCCGGGACCAGCATGCAGGGGCAGGGGTTGGGCAGGCGCCCAGAAAACCCAGACGGGGTGGGTTCACACATCCCTTTTCCTGTATAACAGGGGTCCCCAACCTGCAAAGCTTTAAAATATATATATATATATATTTAGTATATGTACATGAATTTGTATATATATCCATAGCAATGAATACATATGAAATGCGTGTGTGTGTATATATATATATATATGTATATGAGAAAATACAACTTTCTAGCAATTATACGTATGTTTCTATATGCCACCCATTTAAATATTGAAAGTGTTGTAAGGTCCTCAATGACAGCCAACTGCCCACAGCAGTTTCTCCGGCTGAACATCAGGAAAAAATACGACAGTGGAACCAGTGACCTAGGGAGGTGGTGGGCTCTCCCACACTGGAGGCATTCAGGATGAGGCTGGACAGCCACCTGTCAGGGATGCTCTGACTTGGATTCCTGCATTGAGCAGGGGGTTGGACTCAATGGTCTTGTAGGGCCCTTCCAACCCTACTATTCTCTGATGCTATGATTCAATAACCAAATATGTCCATGGGTCCAAAAAGTTTGGGGGGTCCTGTATAATAAGCTTGTAATAAGACAGTGATGGACTTTTTCTCAACAAGCTTCTAAAGTACACATTCTGTTATGGCAAAGTGGAGAAATGGTGACCTGTTGGATGTTTTTGGACTCCAAACTCCCACCAGCCCCAGCCTGCATGGAGCACCACAGATTCCCTACCTCTGTCTTTATGGCATACTCCAGAGGTGGAGAATGTGTGGCCCTCCAGATGTTCCTGGACTGCAACTCCCATAATCTCTCACCATTGACTATACTAGCTAGGGCTGATGGGATTTGTGGTCCAATAACTTCTGGAGGACCACACATTTTCCACCACTGGCATACTCCGTAGCTTACTCGCTGAGAACTCTTCCATGGCACTGTCCCGACACTGTGAAGTGACATTGTGTATATACTGGGAATATCTATTTGTATGTGGTCACAAGTAAATGCAGTTCGCATTCTGCGAGCATAGACATGTTCCTTGCTGCCACTGCAAATCCTCCCTCTCACAATCCAAAGAGCGTTAATGTTTCTGAACAGGGAGGTCCCACGCATGTGAGGCAAGCTCCCCTTTTCAGACTTCCTGGCTGCCACTGCAAATTCTACCTTCCCTTCCCCAGCTTCTAGGCTGCTTCAAGTATGTGAAGGGAAACATCCCACAGCCTATCATGCCATCTGTTACGTGCCAACTGCTATGAGGCAGACTTCATGCCCCAAGGAAGACAGAGAGAATGATGCAGTTTTCCAAGTTTTCTAATATTCTGTGTGTCCTGGATTATGTGTATATTGAATCTTAAGTATTGCAACAATTTTGATACCTTCATCAGAAAGTACCCAGCATGTCTGAAGCGCTGAAACATCAAAGACCAAGGCAGAAATAGCCTCCTGCTCAGTTATTCTTGAACTATTTAAGTTAGTATAGGAATTGCAGACAGGCTGTCACTTTCTGGTGGTGATCTGGTAAAATTGCACTTAAATTGTAAGGTTTTATTTGTACATGCAAAATCATGTCTGAAAAGGCAAATACAAACAAAAGAAGCCAAATAGAAGTCACCTGAGCTGCAGGCAGGTCAGGAGTAATAGCTGCATGTATAGATCAATAATTGATCCAATCTAAAAGTACAATGGCCAGGAGATTAAAAAAAAAAGGCTGTTAACTTTTATTCCTTTTTAAGTGTGTTCCAGTGCATAGTGATGGTGAATTCAGAAAGCCATCTTCCAAAGAAAGCTTGATGAAGGTGTCAGATCATAAATTATAGATTGAAGAAAATATTAGTAAATCCTAAAATAAATTTATGTATTTATTTATTTATTTATTTATTTTATTAATCACCCAGCCACTCTGGGCGATGTACAGCATATAATAAAACAATTTAAAACAATAAAATTCTACAATAAAAACATTTTCTAAAATACCCTAA
The DNA here is from genome assembly GCF_057233095.1 of Heloderma suspectum. Lineage (NCBI taxonomy): Eukaryota > Metazoa > Chordata > Lepidosauria > Squamata > Helodermatidae > Heloderma > Heloderma suspectum. Next base: position 293,059,890 of record NC_139459.1, on the reverse strand, counting down.
CCCACCCCAAATGCCTGCCTGAACAACCACGTTTTTAATGCACGGCGGAAGCTCATTAAAGAGGGGGCATGGTGGAGTTCCCTAGGGAGGCAGTTCCACAGAGTGGGAGCCACCACAGAAAAGGCCCTCTCCCTCGTCCCCACCAGTCTAGCTGTCCTGGCTGACGGGACAGAGAAGAGGCCATCTGAGGCTGATCTTGTTAAGCGGCCTGTCTGGTGTTGCTGGAGGCGCTCCTTAAGATAGGATGGGCCGGAACCATATAGGGTTTTAAAGGTCAAAACCAACACCTTGAATTTAATAGATGTTAAATAGCATCAGGAACCCTGTGGCACCCCACAAGTGACTGGCCACGTGTCCAAAACCTCCTCTCCCAGTGCTACCCTCTGGTACCTGCCGGAGAGGAAGGACCGGAACCACCGCATTACGGTGTCTCCAATGCCCAACCCCTCCAGGCGGTCCAGGAGGAGACCATGGTCAACGGTATCAAAAGCCGCTGAGAGGTCGATAAGAACAAGGAAGGAGCATTCACCCCTATCCAGAGCCCTCCTCATATCATCCACCAAGGCGACCAAGGCCATTTCTGTCCCATACTCAAGCATGAAGCCTGACTGAAATGGGTCTAGAAAATCGGTTTCTTCCAAGTGTGCCTTCAACTGCATCGCCACCACCCGCTCAATCACCTTGCTCAAAAAAGGCAGATTCGAGACTCGGCGAAAGTTGTTCAGAACTTGGGGATCCAAGGAGGGCTTCTTTAAGAGCGGTCTTATCATTGCCTCCTTGAGGGCTCATGGCATCACTCCCTGCTCAAGGGAGGCATTCACCACTCCCCTGATCCCCTCACTCAGTCTCTCTCTGCAGCCCATAATGAGCCAAGATGGGCAAGGATCAAGTAAGCAGGTAGTTGGCCTTACAGATGAAAGCACCTTGTCCACTTCATCAGGGGGAAGAAGCTGGAACCGATCCCACAAAACCGGTTTGCCACAGCCTGCCTCTTGCTCACTAACGGTATCCACAGCGTGCAGAGTAACACTCCTAATCCGATCAATTTTCTCTGCAAAGTGCCTTGCCAAGGCCTCACAGGAGGCCTTAGAATGCTCCAGTGGTTCCGGAGCCACTGGACCGACCAGGCTCCGGACCACTTGGAGCAGCCTCCTGGGACAGCACTCTGCAGACATGATAGAGGCAGCATAATATCTTTTTTTGCTGCCTTCCCTGCGATGTGATCGGCTGAAGATACAGCTCTAGCCCGTGTCTGATTGTCTTTGGAGCGAGACTTCCGCCACCGGCGCTCTGGCCGTCTCACCTCCTGTTTCAGAGTTCGTAACTGCAGATTGAACCGTGGTGCAATCCGAGCCCTGTTCAGGGGGAGAGGGCGTTTCAGAGCCACCCAATCTAATGCCCCAGTGATTGCGGCATTCCAGCCACCCACTAGGGTCTCGACCGAGTGGCCGTGGCGTGCTCCAGGGAATCCCCAAGCATGTTCAGGAATCCATTTGGATCCATAAGACGCCTGGGGCAGACCATTTTAATGGGTCCTCCACCCATGCGGAGGGGTTGTGGAACTGAGAAGTCCAACGTCACCAGATATCGATCTGACCATGACAAGGGGGTGGTGGATATACCCCCGACTTCCAGATCACTCCCCGCTTCTCCAGAAACAAACACAAGGTCTAGTGCATGACCGGCTACATGGGTGGGCCCAGATAGAATATGGTGCAGCTCCCAAGAGGCCATGGTCTCCATGAAGTCCCGAGGTGCTCCTGTGGGTATGGCCTCCGAATGTACGTTGAAGTCCCCCAACACCAATAAGTTAGGGGACTGTACACGCACATCAGAGACCACCTCAAGCACCTCAGCCAGGGAGTCAGTCGTGCAGTGGGGTGGATGATACACGAGCAGAATCCCCAGACTGCCCTTCGGGCCCAACCTCCAGTACATGCACTCACCAACCTTGGTCTCCCGGAGAGGGGGTCTGGTGACGACCAAGGACTCTCGGTAGATAACTGCCACTTCCCCTCCCCAATCCCCAGCCCTCAGCTGCTGTGCATAGGAAAATCCAGCTGGACACATGGCTGCAAGGGTTGGAGCAGCGGCCTTGGCCAGCCAGGTCTCCGTAATACATGCCAGGTCTGCACCCTCGTCCAGGATCATGTCATGGATGAGGGAGGTTTTCTGGGTAACAGACCTGGCATTGCAGAGCAGCAAACAAAGGCCAGAAGATGGAGTCACGCCTCCCCAGCCATCCTTTGGCTCTGGACAGGCCCGGAGCAGGGGACAGATACTACACAACTCCCCCTTGTTCCCGTTACCTGGCATGGCCTGCCCCTAGCACTCCGCCAGCACCTACCGCCCAGCCTCAGTATGTTCTGGCCTCCAACACTCCCCCCACTGCCTCCATCAGGTGGACACATGCCCCCTCACTCCCGCCTATCAGGCAGGCTACCCACCCCTAAAAACACAACAGAATTCCCCAGAATTTTTTTTTTTTAAAGACACAAGCAACAAAAACAACAACAACAACAACAAAATCCCCTTAAAAATAATACCAGGCGGGAGTCCATTGTAGTGATAGTGGTAGTGGCGGCGGCGGTCCGGCAGCAGCAGGCACGCCTCTTCCCCGGTGGTGGCAGCTTCTCTTGCAGGACAGCCTGCTGGTAAAGTTGATACTTTACCAAGTCTAGGGCTATAAAATATTGCTAGTAGCACAGAGACTAACACATGACTTTGCTGAACAAATTAATAAAAAAGTAGAGTTACTTTCATCCACCAAGAAAGGTGCCTTATATCTGAATATAGGCAATTAGCCACAAACATTAACTTGCAAGGGCATTAAACTGCTATTTCACATACCTATGCATGAACACTGGAACACTGCCTTTTGAAGGGAGCAGCCCTAATGTAGATAGGGAATGGGTTCAAATGTAATGCCAAACTTTGGTTTGGGGCTGTGTGAAGGGACTCATATGGACCCATCTTGCCCCCGCCCCCCCATGCATGATCTCATTCCCTCACTCCCTTCTCATCTGTTATGAAATCATAGTTTGACATTACATCCAAAGTAGGCAAACTGTGCCAAATCACATGTGAAGGAGAGAACTGGAGCATGAGTGGGAGGAAGAGAGGTGAGCAAGTACTGAGACAGATGATGTAACGCCAAACCATAGTTTGGTGTTACATCTGAATGAGTCCACTGTCTATGCTTAAAAATGATAGTTTTATGTTCTATAAATATGGTCTTTATTAAAGGACATTATAGAGCTACAATCCAGAAAACCACATGATTGACTCTGTGTGCCCAGACATCTTTGCCTGCAATGCTAAGAGCAGCTATGGCAGTGGGGGATGGAGGGCACAGCAAAGTTCTTTTTATTTTATTTATTTACAATATTTATATACCGCTCCACATCAAAGATTTTGGAGTGGTGAACAACAAGATAAAAGAATAAAAGACCATATTAAAACAATTAAAACAAAAGAAACAGATTCTGAGCTTAATAAACTGCAGCTGGTCGCTCAAGGAAGTCCTCTCGAAATAACAATGTCTTCAGGAGGCGCTGCAAGCAACGCAATGTTGGAGCCTGCCTGACCTCCGAAGGCAGGGAGTTCCACAGGCAATGGGAAGGGAGCAGGCCTGTCTAAGCCCTTGCATAAACCCAATGGTGTTATCTGACTCATGGTTCTAGAGTAGAATAATGAATCGTGGTTCTGAATCGTGGTTCTAGAGTAGGCTTCCCCAGCATGGCTGGCTGGAGAGGCTTGCAGTTGTTGTCCAACACATCTGGAGAGCATCAGGATGGGAAGGCCATTCTAGGGGTGTTCCAGCGTTCTGAGACACACCCATCATTACTGTATGTGGGCCCCAGACACTTGCAGTTCTGCCACTATCTGTAACAGCAACCATGATTAAGGGATGGGAAGCATTACATCTACAGCCAGCCTGTCGTGTCATGTGAGCTACGTGGACTTGAAATTTGTGGACTTGAACGCTGACCACAGTGCACAGTTCGTACAGTGATTGCAGCGCCTTTCGATAGTGTTGATCAGGAAACAAATAGACTGTGTGTGTAGTATGTCCAACATGATAAAGATGCTAGGAAGCTTTGTGGAATTTCTTCATTGGCTCTGCTATTTGTGCAGAATGCGGGTAGCAATTAGCTTCTTGATTAGTTCAGGACGAGTGGATGCTGGCTTGCTCAAGAGCTAGTAATTGCTTTTGTTTATCTGTTCCAAAGAAGAAGAAACAGGCAGAGAGTATAGAACATTGTGGAATATTAATGCAGACCAAATAAGTGTGCCCACAATTGTAGCCCAAGAGACTGACAGTGTGGCTAAAGAGATAATTTTTTAGGGTCTTTGTGTGTTGGCCTGTTAATTGTTTGAATGTATAGTGGGAAATGTAGGATTTCAAGAGGACTTGGATTTAGTATAGGCACATATATTGGGAAGGGTGTCAGCAGTGATGAGAACAAGAACCCTGATAACCAGAGAGGGGGTGGGGGAATGCAGTGAAAGTAATTATCATCGTCATCATCAAATTTGTATGTCACTTTTCCACAAAAAGTGCCCGAAGCAGCTAACAATACAGGAGCAATACAAAAACAGAAAATCATACCAATACATTAATTGCAATAGCACATCATTACAATAATAACCCAAACAGTTAATCGCACTAATACTAACATTATAGCATTTCAAGTCAATACAAAAGGCAATTACAACACAATATCTATTATTATTTATCAGCAAAGTGTAAACCAGAGCCAAATACACCAAAAATTTCTAATGCATTGAGGCATTAATAAACAATACAGACTGCAAACAGCTACCCCTAGAGTACAAAGTGCAGAAAATCTCAACCAGATTTCTTACAGCCTGCAGCAGCTGACCTCTCTCCACTCTCTCATTCTGGTGCAGTTCTCAAACTTCCAACGAAGACAAGGGTGGTGGTGTTTAGTGTCTTCTCCTGGATGTTTCTGCTTCTTCTCTAGTCTACCACAGATTCACACTGTTCACAGATAATTTCTACACTTGGCTGATGATGTGATGGTAACAGTGCTGTTGGCATCAAGATCAAGCAACTATTTCCAGAGAGGTAGCCGTATTAGTCTGTTGCAGCAAAAACAACAAAGAGTCTGGTAGCACCTTAAAGACTAAGGGCGCAATCCTATAGGCGGCCGCCTCCAGACTCAGAGGCGACTGCCTATCCAAAGCAGGGCAGGAGAAGCATGGAGGGGATCGTTCCCTCCACGCTTCTCCTGCCCTGCTTTTTCAGCTAGACACCTGATTGCAGCTGTCTAGCCGCGGGAGGGCTGAGCGGGGGAGGAGGCTGCCGTACAACACATTGGATGTGTCGTACAGGCATTTTCACCCTCCCCACCCCGGAACGCCCCATTTCGGCCGCTCCACACTCCTCTTACAAGCGCGGAGGATGGGGCTGTTCCATGCTGCCCCTGAGGCAGCGCTGAAGTGGGGGGAGGTCGGTTCTCTAGGAACCAACCTTGGAGTATGGGCTCCAAGGTCGGTTCCCGAAAAACCAGATATCTTATGGCCGTCTAGCCGCTGTCTAGCAGCCATAGGATTGCTCCCTAAGGGTTGTATCCAATGTTAGTCCTGCTTAGAGTAGATCCATTGAAATGACTTGGATTTAAGCTAGACTAACATTGGATACAACCTTTAAAAAATATTATGGCACAAGCTTTCATGGACACAGTCCATGAAAGCTTATGCCATACTAAATTTTTTAGTTTTTAAGGTGCGACAAAACAACTGTGTTTTTCATTGCTATGAAAATGAGTGTAGCAAAGGTAATTTAGAAGTCAGTGTTTGGTAGATAAGATGGGCTATGTGTCATCTTCCCATACTGCACATTGACCTGGAAGTCAAAGAAGGAGAGTTCACATTGGACAAATATAGCCATTCCCAACCTGCCCCCCTCCATATGTCTTGGACTGCAAATCCCATAATTCCCATGTTAGCTGAGAATGATGGGAGTTGCAGTCCAAGATATTAGGAGGGGGCCAGGCTGGGGAAGGCTCAGCAAATAGAACTAACTTAGCTTTCAGCTGATTCGGCCCAACTGTGAGTTAAAATGTATTATGGTTTGTCAGCAAATACAATGACATTCTTAGAGGAACTCTGGATGGTTCATAGATTATTTCACTCTTTACTCAGATAACACTTGCTCTCCAGGGTACTGAAGTGGCTGCTCAGTTACTAAATATTGATTAGGGTAGTATTTGCTTACCAAATATATTTTTTAACAATCTCCCTTCTTCAAGAATAAAACAGCAGTCCTTCAGTTCAGTTCCCTCTCCAAGGGGCCCTGCTGTGGCTGGAGCTGCAATAAAGATGAAAGATGGCAACAAAAAAGAATGAACAAGGACTAGAAAACTTGAAATTTATCCCTCAGGATTTTGTTCCAAAGTGCAATAAAAAATAAATGTATTGGGCTTCTGTTTGCAACAAGCAATTGCAAGGAGTGATAATATTTAAAAGTGCTGTGCAGGTTCTCCTTTTGCCTAGTATAATGAATGTGAATGGGCCTTTAGTCTGAATTGTTAAATTAACACAGGTATTCAGACAGAAATTAAATACTTAAGCTGAGCATTCTTCCTGCCATCTAATACTTGGCCAAGGCATCACAAAACCCTGGCCCACAGTATCCTTCTTTCTATTCTAGTCCAAGACATCTGTTGAACAAAATAATCTAATTGCCCAAATGGTGCAGTAGTTATATAATTCCAACAGAGGAGAACTAAATATTTATTTTATTTATTACATTTCTATACCTCCCAATAGCCAAAGCTCACAACAATTACAACTACAAAATACAGCATAAAATATAATATTAAATTTAAATGTTTAAAACTACAGTATACAAGTAAAGCCAAAATAAAAGGTATCAGCAATGCAGAGATTTAAAATACAATAACAGATTTAAAACAATAGAACTGAAAGACCAAAATGCCTGGGAAAACAAAAAGGTGTTCACCTGATATCGGAAAGAGCACAATGTAGGTGTCAGGCGAGCCTCTTTGGGAAGCTCATTCCACAACTGGGGTGCTACAGCAGAAAAGGCCCTCTTCTTGGTAGCCACTGACATTTATTTCCTTTGTCAGGGGATCCCAGGGAAGGACTGCTAAAGATGATCTTAACATCTGGGCAGGTACATATGGGAGGAGACAAACCTTCAGGTAACCTGGCCTGAAGAAGCATACTAGGTTCAGGATGTTTATGTATATATAATAGCCAAGTTGATCTAGGATTCCACCTAGCCGGGTCCATTAACACAGTGCTTCCCGTGCAAAAGAACATAAGAAGAGCTCTGCTGGATCAGACCATGGGTCCATCTAGTCCTGCATTCTGTTCACACAGTGGCCAACCAGCTGTCAATGGGAAACCCACTAGCAGGACATGAGTGCAACAGCACCCTCCCGCCCACGTTCCCCAGCAACTGGTGTTCATAGGCATACTGCCTTTGAGACTGGAGGTAGCATATAGCCATCAGGACTAGTAGCCATTGACAGCCTTCTCCTCCATGAATTTGTCTAACCCCCTTTTAAAGCCATCCAAATTGGTGGCCATCACTACATTTTTGGTAGCAAATTCCATAGTTTGACTATGTGCTGTGTAAAGAAGTCCTTCCTTTTATCTGCCCTGAATCTCCCACTAATCAGCTTCATGGGATGAGCCCAGGTTCTTGTATTATGAGAGAGGGGAAAAAATGTCTCCCTGTCCACATTCTCCACACTGTGCATAACTTTGTGTGCTTCTACTATGTCTCCCCTTACTCGCCTTTTTTCCAGGCTAAATAATCCCAGTTATTGTAACCTTCCCACATAGGAAACTTGCTCCTGCCCTTTGATAAGTTTAGTTGCCCTTTTCTGCACTTTTTCCAGCTTGGCAATATCTTGTTTTAGGTGCGGTGACCAGAACTGTACACAGTATTCTAAGTGTGGTCACACCATAGATTTGTATAAGGGCACCATGATATTGTGCCTTGCAACTATGTTAATTCCTGTGGCCATGTCCATAGTTGGAATTAGCCTTTAATAGATAAAGTTGCTTAATGCCATGGCCATTCAGAACTCATGCATTATAATCCTGGTTACAAGACAATCTTTCACAGAAAAGAGAGCTTTGTAGCATTAGTTTTCATGCAGCAGGTATTGCCTAAGAATTTTGCATAGTGGATGGGTTTGAGTGCTGGTTTCAGATTTTAAAGTTGCTGTCCTTTACACCCATCAGGTACCTGATCATTTTGACCCTTCTGCCATGTTTTTAGCCAATATGAAATAAATGCAAAGGTGGGCCTCTTTGGAGCTTAATCTTGGCCTGATTTTGGCTATGGGAAATTAACATAATTTGCTTTATGTTTTTATGCAAATCATTTAATTTTCCCATCTTAACTGTGAAATGGAAAGACCAGGGTTCTTTCCACACTAGCCCTTTTCTCTGGAATTGACATCCTTGTTCACTCTTTATGGAGCATCATAATCCATTGCATTCCAATCTTTTCTGAGTTGTCCTGCTGTTGCAGATAGGGGATTAGTGATGAATAACCTTTTAATTGTCCGTTGAATGGTGTTCCTTAATTGTCCCAAGTGTTTGTGTTCCCATGGGTGGGGGAAGGCCTTAATTATTGGCTTTAACTTATTATTTTTTATTTTCCTTTTCAAAATAGCAAAATACCACTATTTCACTATTTTTTTTAAAAAAAGAAAAGAATGACAGGAAACCACTAATTGAAGCCCTCCTCCAATGGGAACAGAAACTGACATTGATTGAAGCAATTAAGAGAAACTATTAAAGAAGCAGTTAGTAGGCTATTCATCACTAATGTTCCACCCCCACCCCATTCTACCCCACATGCTTATCAGGAAGCAATACAGTGGGCTTAATTTACAAGGGGGAAACTTTTAATTAACATTGCTGAGAAGTTTGCTGAATGAGATTGACTTGCGAACGAATATTTATAGGAACATCTTAGTCATGAAGAACAGCACTGCTGGATAATACAAGTGCTTGCGTGGAACCTCCATTTCCATTCTACGTCCAGGACTCTAGTGTAAAAGCAGCCTGGTAATTTGTCCTCCTGTTTTGTCCATTCATTCTAATATATTCACGAACTACAGTGAAGATTAATTATTACCGGCCTTTAACAAAGCCTTTATTACTCTTGTATGTGATTGAGGCTACATTGGTAAGGCTGAGTGATTTCCCTTTTGTTATGAATTGCATTTGCATTCTGAGATTTTCCAAATGACGTGAAATATTCAAAACAAGAAAGAAAAGGGAACTAGTATATGAGTGGAGTGATCATGGTGGTTGCAAACATCCCCTATTTTCAAAATGATAATGTTGCTCAAATTGAGAATTAACAGGTCCATCCTGAAGAGTGCTGCACCATGACTAGCCCATTAAATGGAATGGAACGTCTGCCCATAAAACAGTTTCAAGTTGAGGCTTGCATGCTGAATTCTTCAATACAAACTCCTTAGATACAGTGGAGTTTGTCTGCGTCTCTCTTGTGACATTAAACCTCTAATATGCATGAAGAAAATTAATACGATGGTGACGAGGAGGATTTCTTGGAGCCACCTGGATGGAAGTGGGCATTGGTGAGACTTTTAAACCAATGGAAAAACTTGACTGTATTCCTAAAATAAGGAGGTGACCAATTCTTAAGTACATGCTTAACTTGATTATGCAAGCAGTCCCACTGAAGTTAATATACTATATGCCAACATTTTCTCCCCTGCTTAATGATACGTTTAAAGCAATCAAAAGTGTTTCACAGGAGTGCAGCTAAGTATGTTTAGTAAGGGCTTTGTGAAATAGTAATGGCTGAATGAGAATGAAAAACTCCAACTGACATCTTGATTAAATTATTGCTACAACAGGCAACACAGGGACAACAGAAGCTATGAAACAAAATTAGTGGCTGAAGAGTGGGATCCTGTCTGTATTGCTTATTTTTGAAATTATATGTTAATACACCAAGTACATTCAGAGTGACAATGTCTAAAATCCCTAGATGATCTTGGCTACATCAAGTAGTCCATGAGATGCCAATTACGTAGAAGAGCAGATATTTGCATGCACTTCCAGTCAACTAGATTTTTCACTCACTCTTTTCACTTAGTAAAATTAACTTGATTTTCAAAATAGGCTTCTGGGGCATTTACTACTGATTGAGGAGGAGGAGGAGGAGTTCGACTTCATTTTTGTGCTGCAGCACTTTTCATGTCATCTGTCGTTGTCCAGATGAAAGGCCCATTGCTCGGGGAACTGCAGCAGGAGGAGGAGGAGGCTGAATTGCTGAAGACAGAGTTGCAGATTCTGGAGACAGAGAGAGTAAGGCTGTCGCTGGTGGAAGAAAAGCTCTTGGATGTTTTACAGCTGCTTCAACAACTTCGGGACCTGGTATGGCAAGAAAGCAGAGTGAGGAGGCGGTAGGCTTTGATGCTGCCCCCTCCGTATGGGTGGACCACTTTTGTAGCTTTTCATAATGTTCTCCATTAGGGGGACCACATCCATTGTCATGTTGGGTTTGCCACAGGAAAGCTCAGCTGCAAGTGACTGTGTTAGAAAAGGAAAACCAAAACATCCAGATTAGTAACTTCCCATCAGAGATATTCAGGCTCCCTGCTCCCCTAAGGAAGGATTAGGACTAGGGTTGTTCCAGATAAGTCTAAAGTTATTGTTAACCTTTTCCACAATTCAGAGCAGTAGCTACTAGGGCTGTATGCATTTGGCTTGTGTGAAGAATTGCTACATGAGTCTCTGGTTCGTACCTCGCCTGTGTCATGAACTCTCTAGGTGGCCTTGGGCAAGTTACTCTCTTTCAGCCTCAGTATCCCCCTCTGCAATATGGGGCTTAATAATATGCTGTTCCCTCACAGGGTTATTATAGGATCACTACTAAATAATGCAGGAGAAGCACTTGAAGGCACTATTTATTTATTTATAATATTTATATACCGCCTTTCCACCAGTGTCAACAAGGCGATATATAACAATTCAAATAAAAACAATTCATAAGAACACAAAAGCAAGAGAATCATATTAAAACATTAAAATAACATTGAAATGACATTAAAACTGCTATAAAAATGATTTACAGGCACATTTTTGCAACAAATTTGTACAACTACAGACAGTACTGGGAGGTTTATATTCACAGGCCCGTTTACAAGTTCCTTTTAACAAAGTAATAGAGATGCCACAAAGGTCACAATGCTAGTTTTCAAAAGTAGCCCTTTCTTTCCTTCCTTCCTTCCTTCCTTCCTTCCTTCCTTCCTTCTTAATAGTGTTGTGACATACTGCTCTACAATGATAATGATGATATTATCCATTCAGTTGTGTCCGACTTTTGGCGATTCTATGGATCATCTCTCTCCACGTATCCCAATCTTGCACTATTTCTTTGAGCTGTTCCATGCTATGGTATCTAGCCATCTTGTTCTTTGGCGGACAGGTTTCCTTTTGCCGCTAACCAATCCAAGCATAATTGCTTTTTCTAAGGAGTTCCTCCGCATAACATGGCCAAAATAAGTCAATCGCAGTTTCATGATTTTTCCATCCAATGGCATGTCTGGGTTTATACGTTCCAGTACTTGCTTATTTGTTATCTTAGCTGTCCAAGGAATACGCAGGAGCCTTCTCCAACACTACAGCTCAAATACATCAATTCTCTTTCTGTCTTGTTTCTTCATTGTCCAACTTTCGCATCCATAGGTAACTATGGGAAACACGGTGATACAAACTAATCTGCATTTAGTTGTCAAGCTGATGTCCTTGATTTTCCATATTCAGTTCATGCTCATCATTGTTACATGACCCAGCGCAATTCGACGTTTTATTTCTGGGCTGCATTCACCACTATGATTGATCTGCGATCCTAAGAAAATAAATTCTTCTACACATTCAGACTACACACCATCAACTACTATGCTGATATTTCCGTTCTTTGCAGTGGACATGAGCTTGGTCTTTTTGATGTTTAAGGAGAGGCCAAACTTCTCACTCCCTTCTTTGATTTTCTTGATCATATATTCCAGACCTTCTTTGGTTTCTGAGAGGAGAGTTGTGTCATCAGCATAACGGAGATTATTTATAATCCTTCTGCCAACCTTTACCCCGATTTCTGTTTCTTCGAGCTCTAACTTCCTCATGATCATTTCAGCATAGAGGTTAAAAAGAAAAGGTGAAAGAATGCTTAACAGTAGTGACCATTAAGTTAAGTACCCAAATGTTAAGTATTATAAGTGTGGCTAAATGAGACATGTGGTGAAGACTCCAGTCCAGGAAACTGGGTTTCCATTGAAATTCTAAAAAGCAGGATAATTGTGTGATTTATTGGGAAGGAGAATTAGATGGGGGAGGAATTCTTGACCTTTCACCCATCATTTCTTTCCTTCTCTCCCCGCTCTATGCTGCTGTTTTCCTAGCTGCTACAAACACCACCTGTAATTCCCAGACATGTATGAAGCAACTGGGGAAGAGAAGTGCAGAAAAGAAGCGGTCAAAGGCAGTTTACACACTGCTTTGAAATCTGTCTTCAAAATCAGCAACATAAGAATCTTGGCTTTCCCTTTTAAAAAATAAAAACCAGTAGGAGCAACTTTGCCATTAGCACTACCATAACACCAGCCCTGATCCAGCATCAGTACTGTACATATATAATAGATGGGCAGTTGCAGTAGAGAGCCTGGCTGCAGTGAGGAAAAGGCTGCTCACTGTCCTGTTTTCTAATTTCAGCCCCTTCTCCTAGTCCCATAAAAATTTAATAGAGTGTGAAATTGGCTAGATCAGGTTGTAAACAGCTTCTATTGTAGTCAATTTCATTCCTAAAGGAAAGGAAAGGTAAGGGGGGGAGAGAGAGCGAGAGAGAGAGAGAGAGAGAGAGAGAGAGAGAGAGAGAGATTTTCTTGTATATGGAAGGGCAGTGCATAGAATTCAAAGGGAAAAATATTAAGAAAACGATCTTCAAATGGCAGGAGGTTACTGTGAAATTTAAACTTCTCTGTTTATAAGGTACCAGAAAAACCCTGAAAACATTGCTCCAGTTGCAGAGGTGACTGGGGATGCATAATTCTTCTCCACTGATGTCATGGATACATTTGAAACTGTTCATCCTAATGGAATTGGTGGTTCTTGGCTCATCTAAGATATACTGCAGAATGTACCAGGCATGGAATACTTAGTGCCCATATTTTTTTTTAAAAAAAAATACACGTTACTTATCCACATTTTTGAAGTATTTTCTCATTCTAGAACTATGACGTGCAGAAAAATCTGAACTCGTGGAACACTTCTTTATCATGACACTGCTACCCAGAGATGACATTCATTCATTCATTTATTTATTTATTTAAATTTATTAATCTCCCATCTTGCCGGTCACCCAGCCATTCTGGGCGATGTACAACAATAAAAACAGTTTACACAATAAAATTCAACATTAAAAACATCACATTTCTAAAATTACCCTAGCCCACCCCAAATGCCTGCCTGAACAACCATGTTTTTAATGCATGGTGGAAGCTCATTAAAGAGGGGGCATGGTGGAGTTCCCTAAGGAGGCAGTTCCACAGAGTGGGGGCCACCACAGAGAAGGCCCTCTCCCTTGTCCTCATCAGCCTAGCTGTCCTGGCTGATGGGACAGAGAGAAGGCCATCCGAGGCTGATCTTGTTGAGTGGCCTATCTGGTGTTGCTGGAGGCACTCCTTAAGATAGGCTGGGCCGGAACCATATAGGGTTTTAAAGGTCAAAACCAACACCTTGAATTTGGCCCGGAAATCAACTGGTAGCCAGTGCAGCTCCTTCAGCACTGGAGTGATGTGAACTCGCCAGTGGCTGCCTTTAATCAGGTGAGCCGCCGCATTCTGGACCAGCTGCAGCTTCCGAACCGTTTTCAAGGGTAACCCCACGTAGAGCACATTACAGTAGTCTAAACGAGAAGAGACCAGGGCATGTACTACTGATGGGAGCAGATGGTCAGGAACGTAGGGGCGCAGCCGCCGTATCATATAGAGTTGGTACAGCACTGTCCGGCTCACAGCTGACACCTGAGCCTCCATGGACAGCTGGGAGTCTAAAATGACCCCCAACCTGCAGACCTGGTCTTTCAAGGGTAACCATACCCCATTCAATGTCTCGTGCATGACTGGCTACATGGGTGGGCCCATTTGGAATATGGTGCAGCTCCCAGGAAGGCATGGTCTCCATGAAGTCCCAAGGTGCCCCAGTGGGGACGCCCCCGAATGTACGTTGTCAAAGAACTAGAGCAAACATAGAGCATATTGATTTATGTTTAAACACTATAGCACACAAGAGCAATTGGGCAGGAGGTGAGGTGGTGGTGGGGTGGGGGGTTATGGAACAAAGGCATCTAGGCCATATTTGTGCTAAAAACATGAGGCCCAGGTCCAAAGAAAGTTAATCATGTTTTGTCAAGTTGTGCTGAGGGAGAAAGCTGGGAATCAAAGTGGATGTATGAACTGAAACACGTCAGAGCCTGAAAGACCATTGTTGTTCAGGCAAAGGCCCAGTCCAAGCAGAAAGCCTTTTATAGCCCTTCCTGTCTGGGAGGGCCCAGTGGCTAGCCAGAGTAGGCAGGGCCAGACCAGAGCCTGATAATACTTCACTGCCCAGGGAGATACTCTGAAGCATAGTTTTGATGACTCACTACACAGGGCAGCTATGAACTAAACCTGGGGCTGTTGGTTGTAGCCCTCATGGCTCCCGTCATGAATTTTGGAAACTTTTGGAACCAGTTAGCCACAGCTAACTAATTCCATTTGTTTTAACAGGTTTTAATGAGGGTAACTGAACTGGGGTCGAGCCAACTTTATTGCTTGGAGCCATAGGCCACCACAATATACATAATAAGAAAAACAACAACAGTATAACCACATATTTTAATATGCATACATACACCTATCTAACAGAAGCATCCCCCCTATGCCTGAATGGGAGTCATAGCCAAATAATGCAGGAAAAGCTCCAGGAGCCATTGTAGATTTTAAAGTATCTCTTCCTGCTGCTTTACTGTTCTTTCTCAGGTTTCTTGTCTAGCCTATTTAGATCTGAACTCTATTATCATTCAGTACGCGACACACTGGTTAGTAAAATATTCAAAGCAGATTTCCACGGGACACAATATAACGATCCAAGCTGGACTTTAACCCATGCCAAGGAGCCAGCTCGTTATTACCAACAAACCAATGGATACATTAATTAAACAGATTATTTTAGTTTCATACATCAGCTAATCAAAAAATATTATGAATTGCACTGATATATTACATGAACCAAGATGTGGATAATTTTTGAATGTTATTTTCACTACTTGTTGACAGGGACTGTGATAATGGTGGCTGAGAAACAAGGTATTAGATGTGAGTTCTGCTGATGGCTCTCAGGAATAAATGTAGCATTCTCCTATTACGTTAACTCACTTTCCTGCTTGGCAGGCCTTTCATGTCCTCAGTGTGGTAGTGCTTGTGCTTTGGATCAATAATCATCCCATGAAGGATATGCTCTTAAAGTGCCATGACTGATTATGATTGGCAGGAGGTATTGCTGCATTTGTTGTCAGGATTCTGACATGTCTCTCATTGACCAGTGGTCTTACTGAAAATCATTCCTGCTTAGTGGACTATCCATCAAGTAGCATGCCACACCATTGTGGAAACAGTGCTATGAGCCGTGTATGCTGTCATATATCCTAGCTCAAGATGGTGGTAAAAGCTGTTAATGAATAGGATGATTTACAGTACCCTGGAAAGGATGTTACAAATGCCCCATATATCCAGGGTCTAGGAATCTATATGGCAAAACAGTCACAAGTATCTATGTAGGCTTCTGTTCTCTAATATGGAACTGAATGGTGCTGTCATAACCCTGTGAGAGAGCAACTACCTTTCACTGATGGATAGGAATATTTGAACACATGAGGAATATTTGAACACAATATTTGAACACATGAGGGATTTTGTAAGCCCGGAAATCAAACCCTTCTGCATCCTGCACAATACCTTGTCCCCATAATGTCTAGCCCCTGATTCCTTATTGCTCCCCCTGTCTCATGCATTTCTTCACTTCACCCCTCCATTATCTTGGTCTCTGCCAAATGTTACAGTTTGATCTCATCTGGATACCAAATGAAGACTAAAGGCACAATCCTAGCATGTTTAGACAGAAAAAAGTCCTACAGTTCCCATGGCTGGCTGGGGAATGCTGGTAGTTGTAGGACTTTTTTCTGTCTAAACATGCATAGGATTGAGCCTTTAGGCTGTAAAGCATCAACTGTACATATTTCTACCATCAAAACTTCACAAATAATGTCTGTCCTATCCCTGAGGCTCCAAGGATCTGTCAAACTGACCAACTGTCAAGCTCAGTACACTTTATCCAGTCATGGGATAATTCAAGGGTCTTCCAGAATTTCAGAACTGTGTATGTAAAAAAAACTAGCCCAGTCTATGATGATGGTGGTCTGATTCACACACAGCCCCAGTGTAGGTTTCATGAACAGGGGGGAGGGGGAGATAAGTATCTCTCTTATCTGTCTATATTATTAATTATTATTTTATTAGTAATACTTACATACTGCTTAATATAGTAAAATCTCTAAGTGGGTTACATACTTTTTTTAAAAAAAAGAGTTAAAACATATATTTCTATCTATATCTTTATGCCTATAGACAGATATACATATATCCAGGTGTGTATTTGCATCATTGCATAGGTATTACCTCCTGAAACTTCATTTTTGTATTCATCTGCTGATCAGAACATGGCAAAGAAAAAAGGATGTCAAAAATAAACCTCACTGATGCAGTTTATCTTATCTAAGATAACAGCATGAGGTGCCCTCCTGTCAGAAACAGAGTTGTAGGGTTTCTTTTAGTTTAGGGAGAAGTTGCTTATGTACTTCTATTTAGATGTGTGCATATAAGTCTCTGTTGAAGTTAAATGTTCCCTAATATTATTTTGTGTTTTAAAGAAAATATCTAAACGTGCCTTGGGGAAAATCTTACTGAGCACTTTGGAATCCTGCTGTGACCCACAACATGGTAAGAAAGTAAAATCATCCATGAAGAACCTTACTACAGGGGGTCCATAAGAAGATGCCTACAGCATCAATGTGCCGGAGAACTTTTTTCTTTTTTTTAATTACTGCAGTGGTTTGAAGGGACTTTCCATTCCAGGACTGCCCTGGTATCTGCTCTGCTGCTTGGAAATGGCAGTCAATAAAGAGAAGACGGAGGGCTTGGTGTTCCTGGGATTCATGGGTAGGTCCAAGGAGCAGGAAAGTCACCTTAGCAGCTGCAGGTAAAGAGAAGAAAGGATTTCAGTGAGCCCAGGGATGGGTCAAAGGACAGCAGCTCATCAACACCTTGGTGATTGTTTTCTGATGTGTGGGCAAGAAAATGGGCAAGACAGTGACTCCCAGAGGGAGTGGCTAGCTGTTGGGGTGTGGGAGGGCAAAGGTGATGTCATTGCTAGAAGGGAGGACACCATTTATGATTCTTGTGTGTAGAGTTCCAAAATGTCTAATGCTGGCCTACCATAAACATAAGATATGTTAACATAACATAACATAACATAACATAAGAGAGCTTCAGCTTTTGGGCGGTATAGAAATGAAATAAGAAAGGAAGGAAGGAAGGAAGGAAGGAAGGAAGGAAGGAAGGAAGGAAATTCTGCTGTAATTTGCCACATTGGTGAGATATAAATAAAGGATAACTTCACAAAAAGAACAAATATTGCTATGGTTTGAGAGAGGGAAAGAGGTTATTAAACGACTCCTATTCAATCTAATATCTTCCATTCTTTTGAAATTACATGGAAACATGTCTTATAAATTATATTTTCCCTTAACATTAGTTCTCTCTCAAATCTCACTCACCACTCACTTACTCACTTTATATCTTAGTGTAGGGCCAAAGTACATGTGAAGTTCACCATGTAGCTTTGCCTTTTAAAGTTTTTTAAACATTGTTTTTTTAACACGTACCAGAGAGGGAAGCCTGATCCAGATCAGGGGTCCTGTGCCTGCAATTTGCATTCCCAAAAGAGGTCCCATTAGTTTCCATGTATTTTTGTCTGGTGAGCTTGTTCAGGGATATGAGAAGGCAATAGATATACTCTCTAGCCTATTTTTTCTGCCTTATAGTCCACTTGCTAAAGCTTCTTTTCTTCCTTCAATATAAGGAAGGAGAATACAGAGCGAAGCTGCATCCTTTAGCATAGGAAGTGGGTCAGGTTATTGCCTTTCATGTTCATGCAAAACCTACATTTGCTGAGTCCTCTCCCTAGGCAATAGACCACTGTGCAGAGGCTGCTGTCACAAGAACCTTCATGATTGGAAGGCTTTGATTTGATCACTTTATTTCTAATTGCAAAGCTTTTGTATTTGCCTTCTGGAGGGGAAACAGAGACATTACACCTTGGCAGTTTGTATAGGAAGTCAGGGCTTTTCATAGGCAAAGTTGGGTTGAAGATGGGATGACAAAATGTGAGGTTTGGGTTGAAGATTTGACCTGGAGGATCTAAATGTAAGTAATTCGAGGGTATTAAAGCATACTGAATGTTTTTCATATTCATTAGCTCTTCCTCCCTTGTACAAGGAGGACTTGTACAGATGTTGGGCATCTGGACACTTACAACCCAAATTATGACTGCTTCCTCAGTGCATAAAAATGATGCACATGCTCATAAATATTCTGTAACGGTGCATCTGGAACAAGAGGCATCAGTGGAGGCTTTCCTCCCTTAGCAAACAGCAGCTTTGGGTGGGGGGATTTTCTTTTCTTTTTAGGGGAGGGGGTTAATTTTTGTATGCCACTTTACTGCAACACAGGCAATCAGACTGAATTACAAGCAATCGTTAAACAAAATAGCAGCATCATAAAATATGCAAAGGATGTTTTTATTGACACTGCAGTGAGAAAGGAAAGGGTGAAATCCCCACATGCCATGGCACCATCAGAAATGGGGGCCCGCCCCAGTGGCTATTCATAGCTGTAAAAAGAGAGAAGACACGGCATCCTATCCAGCTAGTGACATGGGCTGAAGAGTCAGAGCCCCCAACGCCCCTTTTGGAAGTGCCAGGACTTGGGATACCTTTTCGTGGCTACGTTCAGGATAGGTGATTTACTGAGCTGCAATAACTGGTGTATTTGTTCATCTCTGCTTCCGCGTGTGTGCTTTACTCTTCTTGCACTAGAACAATTGTGACCTGGTTCTACCCCAGCAGGTTAAATAATAAATAAATCTAAGTTAACTAGTATTAGTCTGATGCTGGTAAGATCATCTTCGTGCTCCCCTTTTTAAATAAATGTGTGAAACAACTTCTGCTTTTAATAGTGCTTTACTGCAGTAGAGGTAACGTTAGGCTGCAATCTTATGCACACTTAATTAGGAGTAGGCTCCATTGAACCTGACAGGACTTGCATCTAAGTAAACATGCACAAGATTGTGCTGGAAAGCGACATGAAAAGAAAGCGGCTCATAGAGATGGGAAATGGGTATGGCTGTGCTTCTGGAATGAATCTGAAAGAAGAGCTGAGCCATTATGTATGGACTTCCATTACTTAATGAAATGAATTGCTGACTCCAGTTGTGTGAAATAGCATTTCATTAAATAATGGGAAAAGTTAATCTGGCTGCGCTCCAACATTTCCAGCATTTCTGTCTAACATGCTTTTGTTTTGCTTACGATATTTGCCTTACAACTATAAATACAAAGGTATCGTATCAAAGAAGGGCCTGGCTAGGCTCTTATCCAAATTCCAATACAAAAATGTGTTTTAAATTGAATTTACATGGTTTTTACTATGTAAATGTATACTTCTATCTTGTATTTTCTAGTTTTGTGTTTTATTCTATATTTATGTATCCGAAAATGGCACCCTGATGGCAAGGTCTTCCACTCCATCTAAAAAAATAACTTTGACATATTTATCCTTGGGATTTCCACATCCCCACTGCTGCTGGTGGGAACAGCATAATGATGTCACAACGAGTAATTATGCTTAAATATTGTGGGGCTGCCAAGGGAATACTGTACGTGGGGCTGTTGTTTTCATCAATAGCCCCATGTAAAGCTTAAAATGCAGTTCCAGCATTGTCATTCAGGTGATGCGCTTCTTCCTTTAGTTTTTTCAGTTTAAAACAAATACAAAAACAGAATTACTGGTGCCCCAAAATGTAAATAAATGGAGCCCAGAAGTGTTTTTTATTTATGTCTGCCCTTTTATTTAAGTCTTTGGATCACCAACTGTCTTTGTACTCACTACTACAAAAATCACTTCCCCAAATCTTCATAATCAAATGTTACCTGTTTGACAGCACAAAGGCAATGGCTGCTGTGGATTACGTTACCAATTCTCTGTCACTGTGCTGGCAATCAAATGTGATTTTAGGCATGAAGTATTTTTACAGCCAAAGTTTGTCTCCATCTCTGACTACAGTTTCAGCAAGTTTAGTTTTAGAGTGCACCACCAATAAACAGAGTAAGATATAGTTCAAAACTCATCATTGAGTTCATTGAAGGATGATGATTTAATGGCCAGAGTATGTGAAGCACACGGAAGAGCTGTGTCACAGGAGCATGCTCCATTCCATGTCACAATGATCTGAACAATAATGAGAACATAAGAAGAGCAGTGCTGGATCAGACCAAAGGCCTACCTAGTCCAGCATTCTGTTCACACAGTCGCCAAACAGATGCCTGTGGGAAGCCCACAAGTAGGACATGAGTGCAATAACACTCTTTCACTTGTGTTCTCGAGGAACTGGCATACTGCCTCTGATAGTGGAGGTAGCATATAGCCATCATGACTAGTGGCTATTGATAGCCATATCCTCCATGAATTTGTCTAATCCCGTTTGAAAACCGTCCAAGTTGGCGGCCATCACAACTTGTGGAAGTGAATTCCACAGCATAACGACGCACTGTGTGAAGAACTACTTCCTTTTGTTGTCACATCTTTACATTTAGAAAGTCTACAGTAACCTTCGGCAATCAGACCAGCTTTTTAAAGAAAGGACATGTTTCCTTTCTTTAAGGAAAGAAATAACATTTAAGGAAAGAAATAACATTGATGTTGAAACTGCACGGTCTTGATTTTGCTAACCTGCTAATGCACCATTTGCATTTTTTCTTTATTTTAAAGGAAAACCACATATTGATGAAGTCTTAGATACCCTCTACCATGAACTGACTGCCTGTGAACTCATTCAAAGCAAGCCTCTGGAGAAAGCTCCTGGTCACCAAACCTTGTCTAACCCTTTGCTTATCTCCTGTTGAGCAACAGTGCCATCTACAGTGGATTGCAATTAATACTATCAAGCCACAAACTACAATGCAAAAGTACAGGGTGCCCTGTCACCCATGAGATGTGTTAAACTAAAAGGCTGGAACTGAAGAAATAAGAGTATTTCATACTGAGTCAGACAAATGGCCCATATAGTCATCTGTGACTGGCAGCAGATTTTGAACACATTTCTCTAAGACCTAAGGCACTGGTCTTTCTCAGGCCTTTTCCATTAACGCTATTCAAGTGGAGATGCTTGGAGTTCAAACTTGAGACCTTATACATACGACGCATATGATATGTTCTACCACTGAGCTCTGCCCTCCTCACTCTGAATCTTTTACTTACGTACAATATTCTTGAGATGTTCTGTAATTTCTCTTCTAATTTCTAAGAAAGTCTTATTCACGAGAGTGCCCACTTCTCATGAGAATTATTTAATAAGTGGAACTGAAAGCCTCTGTTATCAGTATCAGAAATATACCAATCAATTGTATAAAAAAACATTTTCCAACTAACCAGTAGAATTTTACATCCCTAATTTTAGTAGGAGAGATTAATTCGTGTTTTTTTAAAATTATCTGTTTCAATACAGTAGTTTGTCTTCCTTTGAGCATCTAACAGGTGGGCAAAAATCATGCTCTTAATGTACAAAGTTAAAATATGAGTGTATAATAAAAATATAGCCAGGTTGCTTATACCTAATAGCAGAGGTGGGCAGACTTCGAGCTAACAGAATCTACTTCATTTTTTCCTTGAACTGCAATTTACTAACTGGAGTCAGGTGCAAAATATGGAGAGAGATCAGCCACTTAGAATTAAGGGACAGAGTGCCTTTTTGTTTCCAGTATCAGAAATGAGTTCACAGTTTTTCACACAAAAATCCACTCCTGGTTTTTTTCATTTTAGCAGCCTAATTTAGTGTGGAAGGGGAGCTGTATTGATACTATTGTTAAACAGTTGAGGGCACAATCCTATGCATGTTTAGAGAGAAAAATGTCCTACAACTCCCAGCATGTCCCAGCCAGTATGGCTTGTTGGAGCATGCTGGGAGTTGTAGGACTTTTATGTGTCTAAACATGTGTGGGATTACACCTGGAGAGTCAGAAACCTTTGCTGATTTACTGCAAATAACTCAAGACATCTACCAGTTGATCCTGATCTACCTTCTGCCCACCCCTGTCTTATAATAACCTGTAAAGTAGCTATAGGTTGTTATCACTACCTATAGTTGTGAGGGACTATATGTGCTGTAAAGTGCATATGTCTGTGTGGTGTCTGCGTCTGTGCTTGTAAACACACATCTTATTTAACTCTAGAGTTATGTTTGCATTTCTGTCCAATTGGATATTTAAAATTGTAGTCACTCTACAAATGTAGTTATTTTTTGATAGTAACTTTTAACTACTGTCTTCAATTATTATACATTTTAGATTGCTATATTAAACGCTACCTTCCTCCTTTTGAAGTAATGGCTTGCATCTGTTGACCAGACTGGGAGTTAGCAGGAAGCCTGGGATATTTGGGAAAGATACAGCCATACTGAGAAGTGTCTACACTCCCCATCTGTAGCCTTGGGGATGTAAGAATGGAACCTTTGAATTGCATTCCATCCTGTGAGCATGCCAGAAGTGAGAAATCTGGGTGTGTAAGAGGGGAATCAGTGGCCTCTCAAAACTTGACATTGGGTTTCCAACCACTGTACACTAAAGAGAAATTTGTGCCTGGTTTAATCTAAGCTGCACACTGTAGTAGTTTGATCTACACCTTGTTTATTTATTTTAAATTATTTTTAGGACACCTTTATTTTATTCTACCTTTGTAGTAACTACATGTTTTGTAAGTAACCTTAGTTGACATCTAATCCATCCAATTAAGCAACTGTTTTCCAGGGGGCACGCATGTTATTTTAAAGTAAAATCACACACCCCAGAACATTTAGACTTTATAAATGGACAACATAAGGGATTTATAAAATCATGATTATATGCCACTGAATGCCAGATGTTGGGGGGTATCAGATGTCAAAACAACATGGGGGGTTGATTTTGAATCTGGCTGGCCACTTAAATAAGACACTGGATTAGATGACCTCTGCTCTGTTCTTCATACGATTGTTGTGGTTTATTGTTCCAGCCCAAGGGGTTCTGCTGTAGCTTACACCAGTGTAAGGGTTTCTTCTAAACATTCTGGCAATGGACTACCAGACTACGAGATCAAGCCATAAGGAATTCTGTGTGTAGAGAGGATGTGTTCTGAGGCTGGTTTTAAAGGCATTGCCTGAGTTAAAGGCTGGAACAAAAAAAAAGCTCTGCTAGAATTTGGAACATAAAAATACCTGCTCATCATTTCTGACTTCCCTGAGTGAGACTGCAAGCAAATGTATTACATGGGCACAGAGGAGAGGATATGCAGAGTAAAAAGCTTCTCATGATTATAGATGGCTTATAGCATTGTTGGTCTCTGATGGCTGCTGGATCCCTGCTTCCCCCACAAAAGTCTACAGCAGGGGCAGGCAACACATGGCTCTCAAGAGGTTGTAGGACTCCAGCTCCCAGTCAACATGGCCAGTGGCCAGGGATGATGGAGTTGTGATCCAACAGGTGAAGGCCACATGTTCCCCACCCATTGATCTAGGGCATTACAAAGTTGCTGTTGTTACCCCATTATTTTTGAGCAAAGAAGAAATAAAAGGCAGAACGTTTGGGACTATTATACATACCGCTTTAAAATGCACTTTCCCAATACTTATGGGAATCGGGAGGATTGGATTTGGCTATAATAGATAATTAAGGGTGCAAAATTTTGCATTTCATTCAAAATTAAGCCAAACCTTTCCCAGAGGGAAATGGCTCAAGCCACAAACTCATTCTGAGTTTATATTTTTTCATAAATTCATGATGTTTTTGTTTTCAGGCCACAAAGCAATTATTGGATACAACAGACTTCCCCCAACCTGGTGTCCTCCAAATGTTTTCAACTTTAATTCCTCACTAGAGCAAATGGAGGTGGATTCTACCATGTATGTTTTTAATGAGGAAACAGTTAATTAGGGTGCAATCCTAACTAGATATGTGGCCGCTTCCAACCTCGGAGTCGACCGCCTATCCAAAGCAAGGAGAGGTATGGAGGAATTGTTCCCTCTGCGCAACTCCTGCCTTGCTCTTTTTCACTTGACAGACGTTTTCGGCTGTCTAGCAGCATGGGGGCCGACCAGGAGAGGAAGCTGCCGTACGATGCATTGGATGTATCATACACGCAGCTCCGCTCTCCCTGCCCCGGAACACCCCCCATGCTGCCCCTTTTCAGTCGCTCCGTGCTCCTCTTGTGAGCGCGGAGGACAGGGCTTCGCGCTGCCTCTGTGGCACCACGGTTGAGAGGGGCAGTCAGTTTTCTGGAAACCGGCCTCGGAGCGTGGGCTCTGAGGTCGGTTCCTGGAAATGAGCATATCCTATGGCCCACTAGACAGCATCTACCGGCCATAGGATTGCTCTCTCCAAATAATAGTAGAAACAGAGGATAATAATAATCATACATACATACATACATACCTAGCAAAGTATATTTGCCCAAAGGATGGCTGTAGCCTCAGTGCATTACATGCATTCATGATGTATTTTTGCTTCCTTTTGGGATATCTAATACATTAAACAGTCATCTTCTCCTAATGAGAAGCTGGGGAGCTGTGCAACTCAGATGTCCTATAGTTCAGACAAAACACCAATTAAGGAGTAACCAGAGAAAGGAAAGGGGTCACGAAGAGTCGGACACGACTTAACGACTGAACAACAACAACAAGAGAAAGGAAAAACTGTCACTGAATACAGGGGGCTGCTTCTGCTGTGAAGAGCAGAGTAATGAACAGGTGCTGAGAGAAGATTTTGCCAATAAATTTTACTGGGAGAAGCTCACTGCAAGAAGCAACAGAATCGGTTTTTGTGAAACCAATCACAAAGGGCCAACTAGATGTGACATGGGAGATCAATGCACAGGATTTTCCTTGTTTGTTTTTTCAGTGTTAATAGCAGCTGTGGGGGGAAGGGGGCTTGATCCAGACCGTAACACTGGCAGAAACAGAGGCTTCCTCCTCCCCCAGTGCCAGTTTGCTGATTGAACTCACACACACTCCTGAAGCTCCTGGTATGTATGTATGTATGTATGTATGTATGTATTTATAATACTTGTATCCGGCTTAACATAAAAAAATCTCTAAGCAGTTTATGTACCAAAATAGTTTAAAAATCACTACTGAAATACACTATTAATAAACAATTACAACTATAACAAAAATAAATAGGAAACATTTAAGGCACACCACATTTTCTGCCTCCTGAACCATACAGGGGAGGATGTTCCAGAGGGTGGTACCACTACTGAAAAGTCCTGCTTTTGAGATGTTATATGGCGACCTTCAGTTGGTTGCAGAATGGCCAGCAAGGCCTTGTCTGAAAATCTCGAAAGTCACCTTGGAGTATATAGTGTGAGACAGTCTTCTAGGTACACTGGTCCAAGTTATTTAGGGTCTTGTATGTCAACAACAGAACCTTGGACATGGTGTGGTAGCTAATAGGCCACCAGTACAGTTCTTTGAACACAGGCATAACGTGAACATGGCTGCGTGCCCCACTGCATACCCTAGCTACTTCATTCTGCACTAGCTTCCAAACGAGGCGCAGGGGCTGCCCCAGATAGAGTGCATTACAGTGCTCTAGTCATGAGGTTTGCCTTGCTTGGCAAAACACACAGTACTGTAAACGTTTCATTGTGATAAGACATAGAAGATGTGATATTAATTTTTAAGAAGTAATGAGAGTGTTATTGAATATTCCAAGGTTTTGTAACTAACTAGAGCAGCTTTCCCCAATTCGGTGGCCTCCAGATGTGCTGACTACAACTCCCATCAGCCACAGCCAGCATGGCAATTGGCTGAGAATGCTAGGAGTTGTAGTCCAAGACTTCCAGAGGGTGCCAGGTTGGGGGACGTCTGACCTAGAGTATTTATTTTGAATGCAAGCAGGGAAAGGGATGTTTTATTAATCCTGACATTATCACTGAAGAATCATACTCAAAACGGAAATTAAAACATTGAAAATGGAATAAACACAGTCCTTTTATAGTGCAGGTATCTTCCTTTCTCCTGGGTGAGTTATCCATGAAGGTGTTTTTTACCAATTGTGAATGCTGGCTATCTCATGAGGCATTACTATTCCAGGAAAATAAGAGGATTCAGACATTTCTTCCCTGCCACATTTATACATTCAACATACACTGCAGTTCGAGTTGAAAGTAGGAATCAGAATTTATAGCAAATTTATATCCTCCCCACCTACCTCCTGTTCCATTAGTTCTCTGCATAAGCTATACAATGACTCATATTGGGATACGTAATTGTCTTTGGTTAGGCTCATTGTTTAGTTTCAGTGAGCCCCTGTGTTGGAGGAATTCATTTGGGGAGTGAAGCTCAACAAGCTTTCCTTGGTTTGGCCTCCAGGCTTTCTGCTGTGGAGCTTGACTCAGTCTGCATCGAGTCAGGCCAGTTTGTAGCTTTTCTGTATTTTTTAACTTGTGCAAATTATGGCTGAATTCGCACAAATTACTCAATATTTGCACAAATTATAGCTCACTGCAAAATACACAGAAAGTTCCTGGAGTTCGGGAAAAACCCATGGCTCGGCCCACAAATACAAACCAAGTTGGGCATGCCACAGAACTCGTCAAGCAAAAACAGAAACAAATTTCTCATCGACGGTCATCCCTAGTGTTTCAGTTTAGGCTAACACAAGCATTTTGTTTCCAATTCCCCAAAGTTGAACAAAACCAATGCAATAGGCAATCTCTCCCCCTTCCCCTCAGCTAGTATCCACTTCATTTCCTATGGTGGTCTTAGAGGCTAAACGTCACATGATGACACAATTCCACACACTCAGTGCCAACTCTTGATAGCTTATTTAGTCCTCCTCACAGCTAAGAAAGCTGTAGTGGAATGAGTAATGAGTTTTCAAAACAGAAATACATCTTTACGCAGGAAAGCCACAGCACAGTAATTAAACAGATTAAACATATACCTTGATCTGTGCCTTTTAGCACTGTGACTTCAGAAAGCAATTGACTTAAACTAAATTGATAAAGTGCTGTGAAATCCAAATTGGTTTCCTGTGCAAGAAGAGGTGTTTGCACTTAGTCCATTATTAAGGAAGTGTCTACATCAGTTGAAATGAAGTATATCTGTCAACGTATTCTGGAACTCAGTTGCTTGTCCAACTATTTTCTACTTTCTGTGGTGAAGCAGAGTGGACAACTTGGCAATAGGAATGGATGAAAAATTAGTTTCAGTTCATTTTTGAACAGAATTTATCCAATTCTCACCTCCTGTAACCAAATGCAATCTGCAGTCTGATTTCCGAGGTCATGATGCAATTCGCACAACAAAAAATGCATTTGAAAAATGGGCACAAAAAGTAATCAGGGAGGGAATGCATACATTTCCCACAAAAAAGCACACAATTGATGTGTACTTTGGGAAAATGGGCACACAAATGGGCACAACGTTTCATGTGGGGAAAAAACAAAGTTCACAATCTGATACAGGAGAAGTGAGCAATGTCAGGAGGTCTGGGGACCATTTTTGTGCCCCCCCTCCACCCCACTGCTGATTTTTTTTTAAAAAATACTAAAACGTTTTTGTAAAGATGGTATCCATAGTTGCTGTTGTTCAGTCATTCAGTCATGTCTGTCAGGGTGGAAACTGAGCCGATAGAACCCCAGAGCAGTTCTGATTCTGAGGAGGAGCAGCAATTCATGGGAGAGGAGCCAACTCATTCCTCACAGGCACAGCAGTAACCCCCCTACACAGATCTCACAGGCACAGCAGTAACCCCCACACACAGTAACCCCCCCCTTCAGATTCTGGACTCCCGCCTTTCTCACGGCTGCCTGCAATATCTAATGGACTGGAAAGGGTACGGGCCAGATGAGCGAACCTGGGAACCCGCGGAAAATGTGCATGCTCCGTTACTGCTGAGGCGTTTCCACCAGCTGTACCCCCACAAACTTGGGGCCCCAGGGGAAGAGCACAAGTGGGGGCCTCATGGGAGTGGGGATGATATCAGGGTGGAAACTGAGCCAATAGAACCTCAGAGCAGTTCTGATTCTGAGGAGGAGCAGCAATCCGTGGGAGAGGAGCCAGCTCATCCCTCACAGGCACAGCAGCTGGCAGAGATTCCTCCTGCCGGCATTCCTGAGATAGATAGTGATCCTAGCAGTGAGAAAGTGCGGGAACGGGGCTTGCTAGATGCTCGACGCAGACACAGGGAGCGACGAGCGATGGAGGGTGCGGAAAGGAGGCATAGCACCCGTTTGGCGCGCAAGCAACGGCCACCTCCCGTGGACCCAAGGGAAAGAGGGAGGATCTCTCCATAGCCCATAAGTTCAGGGTCTTCAAGTGACTCTCCTTCAAACGGGGATCAACTGCCTACTCGGAGCATAGGCTACTCTGCTGTTCCTTGCTTAGTCGGTGGTGATTAGCATCTGAAAGAGTCATTAAGTTGTAAAAGGATTAAAGCCTTGAAAAGAATCCTTTCGTCTGTGTCTTGAGTTGGCTATTGGAATCTACTGAAAGAGGCTGCTAAGGCGCTCCTGACAGTGTCCGACTCTTCGTGACCCCATGGACCATAGCACAACAGACCTTCCTGTCCTCCGCTCTCTCCTGGAGTGTGCTCAAGTCCATATTCATTGCATCGGTGATGCTGTCTAGCCATCTCATCCTCTGCCGTCCCCTTCTTTTGCCTTCAGTCTTTCCCAGCATCAGGGTCTTTTCCAGGGAGTTTTCTCTTCGCATTAGGTGGCCAAAATATTTGAGCTTCAGCTTCAGTATCTGTCCTTCCAATGAGCACTCAGGGTTGATTTCCTTTAGGATGGACTGATGTGACCTCCTTGCTGTCCAGGGGACTCATAAGAGTCTTCTCCAGCACCACAGTTCAAAGGCATCAATTCTTCGGGGCTCAGCCTTCCTTATAGTCCAGCTCTCACAGCCATACGTTGCTACTGGGAAAACCATAGCTTTGATTATACGAACCTTTGTCGGCAAGGTGATGTCTCTGCTTCTGACTATGCTGTCTAGGTTGGCCATAGCTTTCCTCCCAAGGAGCAAGCGTCGTTTAATTTCATGGCTACAGTCACTGTCTGCGGTGATCTTGGAGCCCAAGGAAATAAAATCTGTCACTGCTTCCCTTTCTTCCCTTTCTACATGCCAGGAAGTGATGGGGCCAGATGCCATGATTTTAGTTTTTTTAATGTTGAGTTTCAAACCAGCTTTTGCACTCTCCACTTTCACCCTCAACAAGAGGCTCTTTAGATCCTCTTTGCTTTCTGCCATTAGGGTGGTATCATCTGCGTATATGAGGTTGTTGATAATTCTCCCAGGAATCTTAATTCCGACCTGTTCTCATGATGTACTCTGCATATAAATTAAATAAGCAGGGCAACAATATACAGTCTTGTCGTACTCCCCAATTTTTAACCAATCAGTTGTTCCATGTCCGGTTCTTACTGTTGCTTCTTGACCCTCGTACAGGTTTCTCAGGAGACAAGTAAGGTGGTCTGGTACTCCCATCTCTTTAAGAATTTGCCACAGTTTGTTGTGATCCACACAATCAAAGGCTTTAGCATAGTCAATGAAGCAGAAATAGAAATTTTTCTGGAATTCTCTTGCTTTCTCCATGATCCAGCGAATGTTGGTGATTTGAACACTAGTTCCTCTGCCTCTTCGAAACCCAGCTTGTACTTCCGGTAGTTCTCGGTTCACATACCGCTGAAGCCTAGCTTGTAGGATTTTGAGCATCACCTTGCTGGCATGTGAAATGAGCACAATTGTGCGGTAGTTTGAACACTCTTTGGCATTGCCCTTCTTTGGAATTGGAATGTAAACTGACCTTTTCCAGTCTTGTGGCCATTGTTGAGTGTTCCAAATTTGTTGGCATATTGAATGCAGCACTTTAACAGCACCATCTTTTAGGATCTTAAATAGCTCAGCTGGAATACTGTCATCTCCGCTAGCTTTGTTGTGAGTAATGCTTCCTAAGGCCCACTTGACTTCACTCTCGACGATGTCCGGCTCAAGTTCAGTGACCACACTATCATGGCTATCAGGGACATTAAGATCTTTCCTGTATAGTTCTTCTGTGTATTCTTTCCACCTCTTCTTAATCTCATCTGCTTCTGTTAGGTCCCTGCCTTCTTGGTCCTTTATCATGACCGTCTTTGCACAAAACGTTCCCTTGAGACCTCCGCTTTTCTCGAAGAGATCTCTAGTCTTTCCCATTCTATTGTTTTCCTCGATTTCTTTGCATTGTTCATTTAAGAAGGCCTTCTTGTCTCTCCTTGCTATTCTCTGGAAATCTGCATTTAGTTGGGTATATCTTCCCCTTTCTCCCTTGCTTTTCGCTTCCCTTCTTTCCTCAGCTACTTGTAAAGCCCCATCAGACAGCCACTTGGCTTTCTTGCATTTCTTTTTCTTTGGGATGGATTTAGTTGCTGCCTCCTGAACAAAAGGGACAAAATTAGCTTGTTTGCCTCAAACAAATTCCAAATGTGCCCACCAGCCCCAAATAGTCAGGGGCCCTGATTTAGGGGAAAATATCAGGATTGTACCACCATGGTAGTAGTTGACTTGTTTGCCTAAGCCATACTTAAAACTAACCACAGTTTGTCTGGGTTTGGACATGAAAATTAAACTAGGGATGGCGGAGAATTCTGCTACAGACTCCAATGAGGCTGAATTCCCTGGAACTCCGGAGTCCGTGGCGGAACATTCCCACTCACCTCCACCTCCCCCTGGATCGTCGCGGAGCCGAATCTTCCTCGCTGGCGGCTCCATTCCACAAGCGATATGGCCGCCATTGCCGTCCGTATCGCTGTGGATAAGAAACAGGAAGTGATCCGGACACAAATGGCATCCGCCATGCCATTTGCATCCCTGTTTCTTCTTGCGATAGGCTATGGGTCTGTATTTACATAGCTATTTACGTAGCCTATCGCATGAAAAAACAGGGAAATTTTTTCACGCGATAGGCTATGTAAATAGCTACATAAATACAGACGTGTAACCTATCTAGGCTGACCATATTTCCTTGAGACAAAAACGGGATATTGGGATGACAAAAACAGGATGGATCAAACTGAATGTAGGGCAGAAAGAATCTCTATGGGTGGGATGATGGTAGAAATAACAGTAAGACTCACCCTCCTGGGTCCCACATGCTGAATGGGGCTTAGCGACCACCTCTTGACTTCTCCGCCACTGCAGACAAGCAAGGGGGCGGCGTCTGATCATTGCTAGCTCAAGAAGCCTGGCCGTGGCTGGATAAAGTAAATGGAACGTCCTCTTTCGTCACACTAGTCGTTTTACTGCACAGATTGATTTAGCATAGAGCCTTATGATAAACGCATTCCATTTTTTTACAAAAAATTGAAAATGGGACAACATTGACATTTATATTAAAATGATGGGACAGTCAGGAAATATGAAAAAAAATGGTGCTGTCCCATTTAAAACGGTACGTATGGTCAGCCTAAGCCTATCTCAAGAAGAAACAGGGATGCAAATGGCGTAGCGGATGCCATTTGCATCTGGATCACTTCCTGTTTCTTGTCCGCAGTGATAACGGCACAGCAGTGGTGGCCATATTGCTTGCGGAATGGAGTCGGCCGGCAGCTCTGCAGACTCACCGCAGAGTGGAGCCAGCCAGTGAGGATTCCGGAGGGGAGGAACAGATCGCCTCCCCCCCCCCCCCGTGGACCCAAACTAACCAAAGTTAGTTAAAAACAGAAGCAAAAGTGGTGGGTGGGAGGGGCACATGACCTGAAGTTTGTTTAGCATTACCTCTGATTAAGACCAGAATTACTCTCTCTTACTTATGACAGACAGTTTATATCAGGGATGGGGAACCTGTGGCCTTCCAGAGGTTTTTGGACTGCAACTTCCACCATTCCTCATCATTCGTTGTACTGGTTAGGGCTGATGAGAGTCCTGATGATGAAGGAATCTGCTGTGAATTGTGGGAGGGTTTTCTTCTGTCTAAACATGCATAGGATTCAGCCCTTAAAAGATAATCTGTGAATTGATGCATGTGAACTGAAGCAGGGAAAGAGTCCTGAATCCTTAAAATGCTGCCAAATGCATGTGTAATTTCACCCTTTCTCCAGTCCTGTAGTTGCTTCCCCTCACCTGTGGCCTAACATCTATTATATTAGACATAAGCACACTTTGGAAGCAAGTTGCATTGAAACTGGGAGGACTGAGAACAGCTCTAATCTATGTGGTCATCATATTGCACTCTGTGCTACGCTGGCATTCCTCGCAGGAGCTGCATAACTTGTGATTGGCAGGCAGGCAACTTTAACCCTGTTCTGTTTAAAGACCTGCATTCTGAACTGTTTTGAGTCAGATCTTGCTCTCAAACAGCTAAGTCTGCTAGCACAGACTGTGTCGCTTCTGTATTCCATACCAAGTCTATGACCGGACTAGCTCCAAATACATGTGAAACAGTAATAATAACAGAAGCCTCTCTAAGCACATTGTACTCTTGCTCATCCACATTAATCTGCTTCCATTTGCTCCCAATAATCCTTGAGTTTGTAGTACTTCTCTCTGGTAGCTCTCCCCTGATTGCTTTTCCTGATTTGCTCTCCTTGATATTAACTGGTTTTTTTTTTAACCTCTTGCACACTATGTTATGCAGAGATTTGGGGCAGGAAGGGGAGGGAAGGTTAGCATAACTGAGCATCTTTGCATGATTGTATGGAAGAAGAAATCCTTCTATTTTCCCCATTCTCATAGTAACTATCCTTCCAATGAACATTGCTAAAAAAAAACCCTCACTGGTTGCATGTACGCCTGAGAGTGGAGTGACTCAGCCAGCCAGCTGGTGCCCTGCTCTTCCGCTTATTACTTTTAATCACAATACTCGTTCTTTTGGGCTCCTCCACTCTCTGTGCGTCAGGTGAACCTGCTGTCTCTCATTGCCAACTGACCCTGGTGCAAAGGTAGGCCTTAATATAAATGTATGTGCATAAGAGACCCATCGATACAACGGTTCTTGGTTCACTTACAGCTCGTGCTTCTGTCTTAGATTTCAAAAGGGTTCGCACTGCAGGAGAAGACTGGCACTGCTAAGGACATCTCAGGTGCATGTTCATTAGCCATCTAGCAGCAGATACTGGCAGCAAGTGCCATTTCCTGGAGCAAAAGTGTGACTTAGTTTTGCAGATGCACTGGGCTGGATCCAGACTTAGTCATACTTAGAAGAATAGACCCACTGAAATCAATTATTTCAGTGGGTTAAGCCATACTTGAGTAGACTCAATGAAATTAATGGGATTTAAATCAGTAATGACTAACTCAGAGGTGGGCAACTTGCAGTCCTCTATATGTGTTGGCCTGCAACTCCCATCAGCTCTAGCCAGCCTAGCCAAAGGTGAGGGATAATGGAAACTGTAGGCCAAAGCATCTGGAGGGCCACAAATTTCTCACTCCTGGACTAACTTGCCCCATTTCGAGGAGTCGAGTCATACTTAGAGTAGAGACCCTTTTTAACCAATGGGATTTAAGTTACAAATGGGTGCTTAGTCCTTACAGGTATATAGAAAACAAACAAACACCCAACCCTTCCCCTGTGTTTTATATCTAAGCAGATACAGTTCATGGGCTACATTTGGATTATGCTTCTATTGTTTAAAAAACAACACCCTCTATTTAGAATCAAGCTACATGTGCTGCTTAGTCTTGGTCTTTTTTCCTCTGACATTTATTTTTACCAAGTGCATCTGTGGAGACAGCTGACTGAAGCAGAAGGCTGGGATTGGGGGAGGGAAGGGGCTTCTTAACCCTTCCTCTCCAATATTTTTTCAACTAAAAACTGCCCGCCCACCTGTATTTCCTCCTAAAGATCTTTTCCCTATAAGGGAAAAGCAGCTTTATGGGCAATATTAGGAAGTAAAAACAACTATAAGGGAAAGGGTTAAGAACCCTTTGCTAGTGCACATTTTGATTTTGTCTTGTGTGGGGGTTGAGTCTTGTTTTACAATACTGGTGCATTAAATAGAATTCCTCTGCAAGTCCACATGACAATAATACTTTCAGCATGTATGAGTGACAAATTATATTACCACCAAAAGGGTTTTCTTTAAGAAGAGTAATTTCATAGAGGTTTAATACATAACCCTTAACTTTTTACCTCAGCATACTTGCTGAACAAGCTACCAATAATTCTGCATAATGCTAGATTGTTACAAGTGGAGTCGTCGTGTGAAATGTAATTGAATACCATTTTTCTTTCGGAAGCATTGGATTTATAGAAAGCGCTGACCTACAATTTTGTCTCCAATCTTTTCTCCATCTCTAACATAAGCCATCTTTCATCATTTTCGGCATGGCTGGCATCGTGTGTGAACACAAAAGAACAAATCTCTGTATCTATTTGCAATTAATTCTTATGCCTTTTGAAAGAAATACAGCAAAAGGATGAAGTGGATGAAAGGGGAAAAATAGGCAGTTAGTTGAGGGGAGAAGCATCAGAGAAGGTAGAACAAATTATAAGTAAGAAAGGGGGAAAGCATGGGAACATGCAAGCAGAGAATACAGCAGGGTGGACAATTTGTCATGCTCCAGATGTTTTGGCCTATGACTTCCAACAGCCCTAGCCTACATAGCCAATGGTGAAAGGGATGATAGGAGTTGTAGTAGGCTAAAACATCTGGAGAGCCATAAGTTGCTCACCCCTAGAATAGATGCTAAATACAACTTTAAAAGAGGTATTTGAAGTACAAGGTGGGTTTTTTCCCCAAGTAAGAAAATAAAATAGAAAGAAAAACATACTTTCTGTAGTAAAAGTCATCCAACCCCCACCTCTCCAAATTAGGCTACAGGCATAGAACCAACCAAACATCTTAGTGCCCCTCCAAACCTCTAACTGAAGGTTTTTGTTTTATGCTGAAATGTATCTTATTTTTACTATATTTATACCTTCGTAATCCACCTTGTGTTGCTATGTAAAGAAAAAGCAGCATATAAATGAATAAATAACAATAATAGAAATAACAATTGGATTGTGTGTGTGGGGGTGCTAACCTAACATGTATTGCTGAGAACTGGGTGATTGATCTCTTCTGGAGGATTGCAGGATTCCATCCCCCTTGCGAGGCCTTCTATCAGGTGGAAGGCCAGGTTGGAATGTCCACTTTGTACCTGGTATTGGGAAACAGGAGAGGTTAGAGATGCTCTTAGTGTCCCCTCTGACTAACCATCTCCCTGCCGGAACTGATGACGACAATCTCAGGCAGTGTTGCAGCTAAGGTCATTTTACTTCCTGGTCGTAATGGTCTTATGTCCTCTGTCCCTTGAGATGGTCTTGTGAAGCGAACAACTACCATTTATCTTCCCACTACTCAACCATCGTTCTATGCTTTACAACAGGGCTGAGCATAGACCACCCCCCCGGTTCAACTTGGAGGCTGCTTCGGGGCTTCTGAGGCAGGCCCGATTCAGCTCCGACTGATTCAGCCCCCCCCCCCGACTCACTTTGGCCTATGAAGCCGAAGCAGGATTCAGACATCTGAATCCGCTTCACCACCCCAACATGCCACCCAGCCCCCCGTTCCTTACCTGGGCCCTTGTTCTGGGGGGGGGGTTGGCTCACCACTGGGGGAGTTGCTCCTGGGGGAGCCGCTGCCAGCACTGTTGGCTCTGCTGGTGCTGCACTGGTGCCGGGGGGAGCTGGCAGTGCCGCTGGGGGAGCCGCTATCACTGCCAGCTCCTAGGCCCTCGGCACATATGCCAGCAGCTGTTCCAGGGAATGCGGGGAGCAATTTTTTAAAAGGTGACCCCCTGTATTTCCAGAAATGAGGGAGTTGCCATTTTAAAAATGGCTCCGCCCCCCCCCCCCCGAACAACAAGACAGCTGCCAGCATGCGTCCAGAGGACCCAGCGAAGGATCTGGGGGCTGGGAGGCAGCAGTGGTGGCAGCGTGGCAGCTGGGCCTCCAGACCTTGCTGAGGTGCACCAAAGTACTTTGGAGCACCCGACTTCGCTTCAGACCACTTCAGGCCCCCTCCGCCCTTCCTCGAAGGTGGCCCGCAGTGCCCCGCTTCAACTCGGAGCTCGGGCTTCAGGCCAAAGCAGTGCACAGCCCAGCCCTACTTTACAACTCCTTCTATATTCCTTATGTGTCAGAATGTTTGCCGACTCTGCTTAAATGTGCGTGCGTGCGTGCCTGCGTGCATGCGTACGTACGTGCGTGTACTCTGTGCCTGTGCAGCTCTGCATTTTAAGCTCACACAACTCATAGCATCTTCATGACTACAGGAATAAAATTGAGTTTCCTTCTGCTGCTCTGATGTCCTCATCACCTGCTGCTTGTTGGGTGGTCATTTGCCCCTCCCCCCGGGCTGTGGGGCCCTGGATTTTATCCCCCAAATCCGGGTCTAGCTGCACATCAACCTCAGATTTGGTATTAAAGATTGGAACATCAAGGTGCTTATCCTGGGGAATGTAGGCTGTCTTTACATGAGGCATTTATTGTGCACTCGTGATTGGTTACTCACAGAAGTTTGCTGGTCATTTACATGACACCGTCAACCTCCAGGGCACACCCAGCTGTATTTTAGCTTTATCCCGCTTAAAAAGACCCTGAGATAATCCACTGTTTAAATGTAAATCCTCTTTAATGGCTCTGTGTAAATGTGCAGTTCCGCTATAACCACAGTCTGGGAAGAAGCAGCCATTGAGAAGAGCAGGAAAATCACAATTGCTCCCCCCCACCCTCCTTCAGCATTTCTGCCTGTTGACCTGGGCTGGGAGGAGAGTTTTCTTGGCCAGGCTAGGAGAGGCTCAAAGCGAATGCGGAGCTGGCTGGGGGAGAAGGAAGAAGAAGAAGACAGCAGCCTCCCATGTAAATGGCTAACAGTAATGAAGACACACACACACACACACGTGATGCTTTGCAGAGAGAGACAGCGAGAGAGACAGAGAGAGAGAAAGTGAGTGAGAGATACTCGAATCCCTCAGGAGACCAACTGATTCACTGCTCACTCTCTGCCCCAAGGCTGCAGAGAACAGTCTGTGTAAAGAGCTGATCTTTATCCCACCTAGAATGTGGAAACAAAAGCCCCAGTAAATTGCAAAATAAATAGCCTTGTGTGATGAACCCCATAATATCAACCTAAAGTTGCTTTCTCAGGAGCAGCCCAGGACTTCATAGCTGCCGTAACAACCATGGTCCCAACACATCACCATCCCAACATCACCATCCCACCATGGTCAACATTACCATCCCACCAACCCATCACCGTAACAACCACAGTCCCAACACATCACCATTCCAACACACATTGCAGATCACCCTCTAGATTTGGTATTCTCATTGGGTCAGGAGAAGGGTGGTCTGGCTGTCGAAGCTCCCTTGTCATGTTCATGGTAAGGCTGGCTTTGAGCCCTTGTTTGTTTGGGTTTTTTGTTTGTTTATATATTTAATATTTAAATAATGTATGTGTTGCCTTTCAATACAAATAATTTCCAGCCACTTCCCTCTGCAAAGGTGGGGTCCAATTAAGAAGGTCCACTTCTGGAGGTTGATAGATTCCGGAGGATTCATAAGGGGGAGTTTCCAGATGGCATGGCTGGCACACCTGTCAAAACCCTGGTCACTCTGTAGGATGCAGAGTTGAACCAGGTGGCTGATATGATTGCTCCTACCTTCTTCCTCTGAATAGAGCTTGTTGGCCTCCTTGGTTTAATGGACAGCTGGGAACACCAAAGTAGATGCGATGATGACTAGCATGCAAGTGGTAGAAAACCTGAAGCAAGTCCAACTGAACTGAAATCGGAGAACCATCTTAGAACATACTTTATGGGGGCGACAGCAGAAAAGAAGCAATACCTTTCTATTCCCACTGCATTCTCACAATGCTGTTCAGCCAAGCTTGTCTGAGCAGTGCATGGCCTTCTCCAGGTAGGCCACAAACTGGACACTAAACATCTCTCACAGATCTTCTTGGGACCCTGAAAAATATTCCAACAATTGAGTTGAATCAAGATTTAGGCACATGCAACAGGGCTGGCGTAAGTGGACTTCCCTGCCCCCTCCTTCCCACAGCAGCCCTCTGCCGCCTCTCCTCCTTTGCCACTGTGCAGGGGCTCTCTCGAGATCTCACAAGTGGCTTCAGGGCTCTCATGAGATCTTGGCACATGGCCGAGATATTGCAGGATACGGCCGAGATGGCGCAATAGATCCAGACCCCCACAGCAACAGAGGGCTGGTGGCTGCTCCGACCTGCTCTCCGTTGCTTTCAGAAGTGCTCGCCAGCTGCTTTCTCCCTGTGGCAAATGCTACGGCAGAAAAGCAGCTGATGGGGCTGTCTGGAGCACCTGCTGGAGGGGGCAGTGGGGGGTGGGGGCAGGGGAATAGTGCTCTTCCAGCTCCGCCACCTCATGCGGGCGCCTCACCCTGCTTCATGGGTGGGCCAGCCCTGGGGTTGGGGGGCCTTACTGAATAGGGTGCACTGATGGGGGGAGGGAAGAGGAATCCCTGAAAACCAGGTGGAAGCACCTTTCATGAACAGAGCCCTTCCATCCACAGAAGGTAGATCCTGGATCCAATCTAATGAGTATACCTTTCTTGAGCAAGCTGCAATAGCAGGTGGTTGCAGCAAAACTCCAGATACTAAAAATATTACCTGGGTCCATTTCAGTCTGGTTTTTTACCCAGTTTTGGTACTGAAATGGTTTCGGTCACCCTGTTGGATAACCCATGCTAGGAGGAGGCCAGAGGGAGTGCAACCCTGCTGGGCTTCTCAGCAGCTCCTGTACCATTGACCGAGGTGTCATTCTGGACTGGCTGTCTAAGGCAGGGATTGGGACTGTCCTTCAGTGTCTCCATTCCTATCTGGATGTCCAGTCCAAGAAGGTGGTGCTGGGGGACTTTGTTGGGCCCCACGGCAGTTCACCTCAGGTGGTCAGGAGGGCTGTATTTTCTCCCATGTGCTATTAAAATTCTACATGAAACTGCTGAGCAAGGTCATCTGGGAACTCTTGCTAACGGAAACACTTTAGCTATATTTTCACGAACATTTCCATATTTTGAAAATTAATAGGAAAAACAGGAACATTAACATGAATCCCACCTCTCAATGGAAAGCTCAAAATGTATAATCTAAACAGTATTTTTCCATTAGAAAAAGTGGGAAGTCGAGAAAGAACCCTGGGGCAAACTCCAACTATCATAGCTGGCATTTAAACACAACCAGCCAAGTTAGAAATCAAATTCACAGCATGCTCAGTTTTCTTCCTGCTAGCATGGAGAAAAGCTGTCTTTTTGTCGAAAGAAATTTGCAGTGCAATGGGCAAGCTGTCAGGCTGTGTAGACAAATGACTATTTAAATAGCTAACAAAACAGGAGACAAGTTTGTGAAACCTGTCAAGCACAAACCACCACAGATAGCGATTTAATTTTCAAAGGTTTTGATAACAGCCCAAGAGATCAACAAACCTCACACATTTTAAATTAGCAGGGTTTTAATTTCACATTATGCAAGCTGTTTCATACATTCACACTTTTAAATTCAGAAGGGAAATAGTCTCATTTGAAAAGATGGCATTTTACCCCCAAAAAAAGAAAAGAGAAAAAGCTATCAATTAAAGGAAACAATTTTGCAAAAGCAAAAAAGCAAGCAAGCAAGCAAGCAAGACAGACAGACAGACAGACAGAAAGACAGAAGGAGAGAAAGAAAATTCATGGATGCACTGATTCTGAGGAAACTAAGATCAAAGTTTACAAAAGGGGCTGTTTGCACATAAAAGCAGCAAATCATGGGTTAATTAACCCACAATTTGCCACAACATGTGCGGGGCATGTTCAGCAGGCTTTTTGAATATTTAAAAATATTCCGATCAGGGGGATCGGCAGTTGCTTCGTGACACCTGAACCCGGACACTATGACCAGGTTCAGACAATCTTGGGGGAAAAGAAGTCACCATGGCTGCTTCCCCTGCCTCATGAGCGTCCACTATTTGCATAATTACTTGCGATGCCACACTGGTTGCCGTGTCATCCGAACCCGGCACAGCACTTGGCAGGGGTAGCTTCTTACTGATCCTACAACCCACGGCTTGTAGCAGGAGTTGTGGGGTGGATCAAAAGCCACACCCATTGTGCACTGTGCCAGGTTTGGACAAAATCGCAACCCATGTAGTGTCACAGGTAATTATGCAAATGGCAGTGCATAGCCCACGGAGCAAGGAAAAGAAGCCACAGTGGCTTCTTTTCCCCCTCTGATCATCCAACGTGGCCACTAGGTTAATCATGGGTTAAGCAAACAATCCACAGTTAACTGAACTACTAATTGTAGGTTAACTGTGGGTTATTTAACCCACAGTTAACCTACAGTGTCTGGGTTCAAATGCCATACAGCAAATCCCAATCAGGGGGTTGAATATTCAAAATGGCCATGGGACATGCCCAACACACACCATAGCAAACTGTGGGTTAATTAACCCACAAATTGCCACCGTTACATGCGAACCATGTCAATATCTAACAAACTGCAGTGTACAATCATATTAGAGCTCCTATTGTGGAAGAGGAGGGATTGATCCTAATGTCTATGTTTGGAACACAATTACTGCAGTTCCTTGGTAAGTCCTTTCTGAGTTGCCACTTTTCCACCTGGCCAATTATGGATAGTCCACACATTTCTTGTGTCAATGAGGCACAACCAAATGGGTGTCAATGGATTAAGACAAAAAATGGTTGTACCTCTGGTCATAGTATTGTAATGACTAAACCCAGTCCATGAATGCCTAATAGTTTACATGGTAGAGGCCAAGAGTGCTCAGTGCTCTCTTAAATCT
This sequence comes from Heloderma suspectum, assembly GCF_057233095.1. Classification (NCBI taxonomy): domain Eukaryota; kingdom Metazoa; phylum Chordata; class Lepidosauria; order Squamata; family Helodermatidae; genus Heloderma; species Heloderma suspectum. Next base: position 293,018,658 of record NC_139459.1, on the reverse strand, counting down.
CTACTGCGATGTTGTGCTTCTTTGATGTTCTGTAGTTTCTCTGATATAAAGTCATTTCTCTGTTGTTATGTAAAGTCTCTTCTCCACTTTATCGCAGCAATGATCTTTCAGGTTTATGGGAGTTTCTCACTGCGAGCAGGGAGAAGAAGAAAGGGGGGTTGGCAGCAACAACTCCATGGTAGAGTGCTGGAATGGGGCAAAATTGGAGGACTGATCTGCTCTTAGGGGGAATCTTCTGATGCTGCACTCAAGAATTGGGGATTTTGGCTTCTCAAGGCAAAAGTACGCACATGGGGGAAAATGGGGTGGGAGCAATAACTCTGTGGCAGATTGCTGAAATGGGGGTGAAATTGGGGTGGGAGGAAGATCTCAGGGGAAGCTTCAGATGCTGTACTCAAGAATTGGGGATTTGGGCTTCATCAGGGAAATCTGCACATGTGGGGGAAATTAGTTGCTTTCCATTCATAAAACTGTAGTACCAGCGGGAAGTCTGGACAGGGGCAGGAAACAAGCCTCTCTAATTGGTTGAGCAGCCCCTGACAGGTTGATGACGTTCAGTTACACTCCCTCCTCCCCACCTGGAAGTATGTTCCTTTCAAGTGCTGTGTGACCCCTGAAAACCAGATTTTAAACGTACACTTGGCTTATCTTGCTTCGTATGTCCTTGACGAACCAAAGCTGATTCCATGGGTAAAACCTGGGTAATACTCCAATGCACTTCTCATTCCGTTGTTGTGAAGATCCCCCCCCCCAAGGTTACTTTAAAGACCACCTGCTCCCATATGAGCCTACCCATATACTCAGATTATCTTTGGAGGCCTGCTTCATGTTCCCCCATCATCTGAGATAGGGTCTAGATCTGCCTTCCCCAACTTGGTGCCTTCCAGATGTTTTGGATGACAACTCCCATCAGTCCTATGACAATGGTCACATCAGGTCGGAGAACGCTGGTCTTGATTATGGAAGTCTCTAGGGAGGTTCATCTAGCCTGCTCCTTGCTGACCTACAAGTGCCAGCAGAAGACAATTCTGCTCCAAGGGGCTTTTGCAGTCTGGAAAATCTTGAAATCTGTGTCACTGCTACAGTTTATTTTTCCAGATCTCTCTTACTTTTCATTGGCTGTTTTTTATCTGAATCTGTCTCTCTCTCTCTCTTTCTGCCCCCCCCCCCCGGTTTAAACTGTGTTTTTGGTGGTTGCTTTACTCTGATTTTAATGTTTGTTATTAGCCACTTTGTTGGTCCATAGAACTTAAGGATGGGATAGAAATAATTTAATAAATAAAAATCATAACAAACATAACAATCACTCTCACTGTATGAGAGTGATACAAAATCCATTTCAATGCACAGTACATTATAGCAATATAATTAATCCAATCTATCAACATGTCAAATGAATCATCTATGGTTAGTCATTTATGTAAATGTTTCTAATTTCTGCTGAGATTTTGTTTCTTTAAAATATGGAGAACTTATCTAATATGTTTTCTACTGCTTATGGACAAACTACTCAGGATATGAACTATCTCCCCCAGGAGAGATGTGCAATATCCTGACAGCTGTGGTTTCCATCTCTTTTCCATCTAACATCAGACATCTTTGTATTTACCGCTCCATGACGTCTCCATGTCATGCTTCATTCAGAACAGCTAGAAGAATCCAGCCTGTTCCAGTGGCTCATTGCACCTATACAAGTTCTGCTGTACACACCGTGCTCCTGCAAGGGCTTCCTCATTCAGTACAATGTCAGAGATAGATTGATGCACCCACATCACTATTGTGCACATAGATCTTGTGCTTGACATTACAAAGAATGAGGAAGATGGTGTCTGCCAAGAATGCTGAGACCAGCCTGCTCACAGAGACGTGGACCAGAGTCATGGTGGGCAATTCTGATTTGACTGAAAGGAAGAGTGGGCAAACGATCGTTTTCAGAGCCCACAGCATCTTCCAAATGCCTAGCCCAGCCTTCCCCAAATTGGTGCCCTCCATAAGTTTTGGATGGGAACTCCCATCATTCCTGCCCATTGGCCATGCTGGCTGAGGCTGATGGGAGTTGAAGTCCAAAACATTTGAAGGACACCAGCTTGGGAAATGCTGGCCTAGCCTTGTTGAGAGGTTCAGTAGGCAGGAATCACTGCAGACATTTACCTCTCCTCTGAATTGCTCAAAAGAGAGAGGGAAGCTAGCAAGTGGGGTCCTGAGAATAGAGCCTGTAAGCTAAGCGCTGGTTTTCCGTGAGAGGAAGGGTCCTTCTGCATCAGGAAGGACTCTGCTTGCGTAACATTCCTTCACCCAATTTTGGTGGATTCCCCCTCCTGCCCACATGACAGCTCACCCCATTCAGCAGGGTCTCCTGACTCTCTGTGTAGCATTTTCAGGGGGCTGGAGGGGCTGCCCTGGGAAGGAGAGACGAAGGAAGTCCACTTCCACCAGTGCAGTTGATCCAGCTTAAATCTGGCTCCCACCCCTGGTCTCAAAAGGAAGTTTCTTTCAGAAGGGAGTTCCATAGGCAGGACCCCGCAGCCAAAAAAGCCCTCTTTCTGGTCACCACCTGCCTCTCCTCTGATGTTATGAGTACCCAGAGGAGGATATTAGCGGATGTCTGACTACAGCAGGTTGGTATGGGAGTAAGCATTTCTTAAGTTACCCAAGTCTCAAGCCATTTAAGGCTTTGTAGGTCAATACTAGTAGATTGAATTGGGCTCAGAATTGAATAGACAGACAATTGGACGGTGCTCTTTCAACACCAGCAAAATTGTGTTCCCAATGAGCACTCTTGGTCAGAATTTTAGCAGCTGTATTCTGCACTAGCTGTAGTTTCTGGATTGTCTTCAAGGGCACTCCATGCATAATGCATTGCGGTAGTCTAAATGGGAAGCTAGTGGAAAAACTGATAAGTGTGACCAGACTATTCCTGTCCAAGAGAGATTGCAGCTGGTGCATCACCACTGGGGAAATCTACTACAGTGGGGAAATCCACTAATGGCTACAGTGTTTACTACACTGGGATTCTGCAGGTGTAGTAGCCCCTTCTGAGGATATGAAGCCTGCCAAATTTCAGACAAACAGGTTCAGGGGGCGTTATTCAATGAGACTTTACAGTTTAGGGTTGTTGTTTTTAAGGGATTTCCTTCCCCCTGTAGGCAATTTATGGATTTTGTGGGCAATTTGCATGACCATGATATATATGACCATGACATACAACATAGAAGTGCCTATAGGTATGTTCCTACCAAAATTTCAGAAGGATAGGTGCTGGGGTCAGTGAGCTATGATGAGTGAAAAACACTCTGAGGTTTCCTTGTTGTTTTTTTCTGCTCAATTGAGACTAAAGTCAGGGAAAGTGCTTCAGCCTTGGTGGAGAAGTTGGATGAGACTTTTGTGAGAAAGTATTTGAAATCATGTACCATAGTGCTTATCACCCAACAGTGTAATTATCACTGTTTGAACTTTCTGCATCTCAATTTCTTCTGACAACACAGTTCACATCTCCCCTGTCCCACTAGCACATGTATATAAGTCTGCCAATTTGAGGTTAACACTTCATGCATCCGATGAAGTGGACACTGTCCACGAAGCTTATGCCAAAATATAATTATTGGTCTTTAAGGTATTTTGTTGTTTTTGCTGCAACAGACTGACATGGCTACCCCTCTAGAACTTGTAGTGCTCATGTACGCTGTATAATATACTGCAGGAGAAGCCTTTAAAGTTTGGGGTATTTTTAAAAGGTATTCCCTCCCCCAAACTCTTGTGGGCAATTTGCTGTATTCTTCATTTTGTGTGTTATGTGACTGTGTTACACACACACAGGGTAGTATCCTACACTGCCCCCGTTCTAGCAGAACCAACTGCTAGCGCAACAGGAAGTGGCAGTTCCTGAAACAACCAAAAACAGGCAGCAACATTTGTTTCTGGATCAAGGCAGGTCAGCGGAGCTCACAGAAGGGAGCTCCACGGACCTACCCAGAAAACAACAGAATGACATTTAATAGGGATAAATGCCAAGTTCTGCACCTAGGAAAAAGAAACCAAATGCACAGTTACAAGATGGGGGATATGTGGCTCAACAACACTACAAGCGAGAAGGATCTTGGAATTGTTGTCGATCACAAGCTGAATATGAGCCAACAATGTGATGTGGCTGCAAAAAAGGCCAATGCTCTTTTGGGCCGCATTAATAGAAGCATAGCTTCCAAATCCCGGGAAGTACTAGTTCCCCTCTACTCAGCACTGGTTAGGCCTCATCTGGAGTACTGTGTCCAGTTCTGGGCACCACACTTTAAGAAGGATGCAGACAAACTGGAGAGGGTTCAGAGGAGGGCAACAAAGATGATCAGGGGACTGGAAACAAAGCCCTATGAAGAGAGACTGAAAGAACTGGGCATGTTTAGCCTTGAGAAGAGAAGACTGAGGGGAGATATGATGGCGCTCTTCAAGTACTTGAAAGGTTGTGTTATGAGGAAGGCCAGGATCTCTTCTCGACCATGCCAGAATGCAGGACACGGAATAATGGGCTCAAGTTAGAGGAAGCCAGATTCAGAAGCCAGATTGAACATCAAGAAAACCTTCCTGACTGTTAGAGCAAAACGACAATGCAACTAATTCCCTAGGGAGGTGGTGGCTCTCCCACACTGGAGGCGTTCAAGCCAAGGCTGCACAACCATCTGTCAGGGATGCTCTGACTTGGGTTCCTGCCTTGAGCAGGGGGTTGGACTCGATGGCTTTGTAGGCCCCTCCCAACCCTACTATTCTATGATTCTATGATTCTACCCCATTCTGGAAATGAGCATTTCTGCTTATTTCTGGAATTATTTCAGGAATTGCTAGCTCCTATTGTTCTAACGGTCAGTTCCTCTGGGGCAACAAGCACTAGTGGAGACACAGCAACAGTATATGGTGCCGCCCACAGTGTGTGCTTGTTGCCCCTGTACAGCTCTGCCTGTTTGTAAAGCTCTCAGAGAACCGCTGACCCCCTACTCTTTCAGTCAGAGAGGGGGTGTCTTCCTTGCTATTTGTTCCAGCTCAAGAAGCCCAGCTCATCGCTGTGGTTCTGCATTAAACTGTGGGGCAGGGGAGGCAGCAGAGGTGGCAGGAGCCGTCCTGTGCCCTCCCTGCTCCCCCTGCCCCACAGCTACGCTCCCTGGCTGTCTGCTGCTTGGGGCTTGCTATTATCAGTTGCTGGCAGGCACCAACTTTACCAGGAAGGTGGGGTCTTGCCCTCCCTCTGCCGCTGTGCAGCTGTAACCCCTATGAACTGGATGGTTTAGTCCCTTCGGGGCAGAGTCCTCACTCAGAGGGAGAGCTAAGAGAAAAAACAAAAAGCGTCAGCTGCTTCTGCCGGGAAGCTCAGTGCTGCAGAACTGATGGATAGTTATGCGCCCTTGTCACCTTGTATGAGGAAAACTGAACCGATATTTGGGAATAGCAGAATTGTAAGGGGATAGGGAATCATATCTGTATCTCTGGGATTTGTCATATTTATATTGTTATTACAGGGCTAATACCTTGAACAACAATTCATAAGCTGCAGATTTGTGAATTGTCCGGCAGTCTGGATTTAAACTATTTGCAAAGGGGCTACTGAAGTGTCCAGCATCTTGTGGAACTAGAGACACGTTGGGACTGGCCTACTGCCAAGATGCAAGCAAGAATTCTATAATTTTGTTTGGACTCAGAAGGACTGATGGTTGCATTTATTTGTATTGGGCAACTGTTGTATGTTTTGTATAACTTTAATTCTTACTAAAGAATTGTTTGTTCAGTTATATCTTTGCAAGATTTATTCTGGTTAAGTGCCATAAAACCCACATAAGTAGAGATTATGCAGCCAGCGAAGAAGCGGTGGGGGTGCTTGACCCCAGTTGTGGGGACTCAGTGGGACTCTACATACCTGGCTGGGGAGTTGGGCAGAGGCATCTCTCAGTTCGTGCTGGCTCTCAAGGGTAGCTGCCTTGGACGCCATGAGCGCTGCTTTGGAATGCTTCAGACAAGACATACTTTGCTTCCGAGAAAGGCTAAGTACCTCCACAGTGGCCCACTTCGTTGTGGTATTCAACCTTTGTCCGAAGCAGATGCACACCCCTCTGAGCCATCCTGAGCTGGCAAAAGGCACTCAGTGCCACTGAGGGCATTGGGCCTACAATGACACTGCTGGATCTAGAGGCACCCCCAGATTGCGAACCTGAGCTTTTAGGGGGAGTACAACCCCATCCAACACAGGTTGAACAACAGAAGCAGCCCCCACAGAACTTCTGACTTGTCAGGACGGAGCTTCAGTTTACTGGCCCTCATCCAGCCCATTACCATCTCCTCCAGGTACTAGCTCAGCACCTCCATGACTGTGCAAAGCAGTCTTCAAGGATGGTCAGGTTTGATGGCAGAGGATCTGTGTACTTCAACATCTGTTCAGAAAAAGGCAAAAGACAATTCAAAGTATCTTTCATGCAGGCCATATTCAAATGATTAACATAACCTTAAAACATCCTAATAACTTCTTCACTTTCTGAGTGTGAAGATGTCTCCTCTTTCTCTCTCTCTCTCTCTCTTTCTGTGTGTGTGTGTGTGTGCTTGCGTGTGTGTGTGTGTGTAACTCAAGCAATATAACTGTTTGGGTCAATGGAAGGTTTCAGCAAGTATAATTAAACATTGGATGGAGGCCGCTATACTTACCACAGAAAGGAAAACACAGCTGGAGCTGCTTTTTCGTAGCTGACTTAACCTAAGAATAAATAGAACTGGCTGAGCCATGAATGTGCGTCATAAAATCAGAGTGAAAGAGACCACTCAGCTGAATAATAGCATATTCAACAGACTACGAGAGCAGCCATTTCAAAAGCCATAATAATTTTATCACATGGCTTCTTTTCTTTTTTTTTCTCCTCTGTGTGCTGCAGCAGAATTAACTACATAAGATAAGGAAACGCATATTCTTGGCATTTTGCATCAATTTATATGAATACTAAACCCAAACAGCTGCATACGAATAATAGAGAAATTCCTCTTGTCTAAAATATGAACATTTACAACTGTAGAACTGGCCATAGACTTGACAAATGAGATCTGTAACAAAATGTTGCAGTGTATCTTCCTCACCTTCTAACAAGAGTTTTTGGGCTCAGGGTTCCATCCATCCATCCATCCACCCACCCATGCCCTCTCTTCCATGATATTATATGCAGAAGCTCAAGAGGGACATTCCACCACCACCCCAATTTTCCATTTTCCTTTTCTAACTGACACTACTGTAGCTACTGAGCATGCTCAGTCTTCATTGGGCTGGAGTTTTTTGGTGGTGGGGATTGCTTTCTTAGGGTGTGTGTGTGTATGTATGTTTGTGTGTGTGTGTGTATAATATTTCTCCTGAGCATGTTTTTGTGTCTCAGAGGCTCCATTTCTGTTGGCATTCACCACCTGAGTTTGCTATTAGAAGAAGTTATATCAGCCAGAAGTCTTAGAATAGCTTCCCAGAGAGGTTTGCCTGGCACCTACATAGTGCTATTTTCGGTGCAGGGTGAAGACCTTTTTATTTTCCTAGGCATTTTACTTTTTCAATTTCTGTTTTAAATCTGGTATTGTATTTTAAATTTTTGCACTGCTGCTAGCTTCTACTTGTCTATTTTGTTTTTATATTGTAGGTTTAAACTTTTAAACTTTGATATAGTATTTTACCACCTTGTATTTTATGGTTTTAATTGTTGTGAATCATCCAGACAGCTTACAGCTATTGGGCTGTATAGAAATGTAATAAATAAATAGAAATAGGGGCTTATAGCAAGAAAGAAATTGCAGGTCTGTAGTATCCCATACAGACAGATGTATCATTGCTGTTAAATGAATTATTTCAGCATATTTCAAGCAGCATATTGAGGCTGATGGTCATATTTTGAACAATGTGTGGACTTACTAAATCCATAGGTCCTACACACCCATTGTTTGTCCTTCCAAATAAGGTCATCTTTGACACGTAGCTGGATGGATGCGGTTGCTACTGTCTGTACAGTTGCTCCCATATTGCTCTAAATAAAGTTTCCACCTACTTGGTCCAGCTTTACAAAATAGTTACACAATGTGTAAGCAACACACCTGTCAAGGGAGGGGAAACTAAATGGAAAAACCTATCAAGTGACCACTATTTTCATGACAAAATTCTTTGGAAGTTATCGCTGATGGGATTTTCACACTTAATTTTGGTATCACTGATCCAGCTCTAAGTTGTGAGCCTCTCAACATCGCTTTTTGTTTGCTTCAGACCATTTGTGCTCCTTATCTCTGGCTATTCGACAAATTGCTCTTACAATACTATCTTTTCTTTGCAATTTAATCTCAAGTAGAATCAAGAAGAGGATTTTGAAACTTGCTGCAAATTTCATCCTTTCCACCATCAACCCCCCCCCCCCCGCCGCCACCACCCCTGAAATGGTTCCACTGCTCCATCCTGTGAGACGATAAATGGGTCTGGAACCCAGAAACAGCAACACAACCCTGAGTGTTGTGTTGAGTGTTGAGTGCTTATTACAATCTGACTCAGATTGTAATAAGAGGGGAACCTCCTTGTGATCTCTTTTCAACCTTTGAAGGCTACAAATACACTCATGGAAAATATCCTCGCCTCTGTTGCACTAACTTTAGCAGTCCATCTTGACAGCCATCCTTTATATGAGTTCAGGAGTTGGGAGGAAAGAATGAATGTGGTTCTCATTTCAAACCCTTGTCACTATACATTTGCACAAACACAACGTGTTTTATGGTATAAAATCCACTTTCTCTAAGGGAAGTTTATATAGGTAGCTGGAGGAGGTATATATATGTTGTTTGACTATTCGATGTGTGGCGCCCTCCCTGGCTGTTTTTTAAAAAGGCTTTAAAAACTTGAATGTTCAATCTACTTTTAAAAGAATGTATGCCCATTTTATTTTATAAATGTAGGCTTGTCCTGCTGTTATTTTAAATGTTTTAGGCTGCTGTTTTAGTTAATTGCATTTTATATTTTATATGTATAACAAATATATAAATATATATAAAGTATAGCTTTATTGTTTTAAATTTTTACTTTGTAAACCACCTTGAAGAGGCTTTCCTTTGAAAGGTGATCTAAGAATATTTTTAAAATCTTAAGATATTAAGAGTGCAGTCCTATGACTTATGCCCTCAATGCTCATAAGACTCTGAACTTGGAGGCTTATGAACAGGAGGGGCAGAGGGGATCATCCCCCCCCCACTCCTCCCTCCCAGTATTTTTGCTAGACAGGCTGTTCCCCCCGTCTAGCTGAGGCATCTCAGAAGGAGAGGGACAGAAACTGGAGAGGTCTTGCAGTAGCTCTTCAGTCCCCTCCCTGTCCTACCCACCAGAATCCCCCTTGACCCCTTCTCCGAGGTGGAGATCCCGACCTCGGAGAGGCAGCTGGTGCAGTTCTTTCCATGCCAGCCGAGAGGGGAGGGAGGGGGTTGGAGCCCAGATCCCTAGATCTGAGGTCAGAACACCATCTCCAGCCTCAGATCCAGGAATCTGAAGTATCCTATGGACCCCCAGCCACTGTCTAGGGGCCATAAGATTGCTCCCTCCATTATAAGATATTAAGAATAAATAAAATATTTCAGTCTTGAAGGGCAAACTTAGAAGGAAGTCATTCTATCAAACATGGTGTGTCTCAGGAACTAGAGCGCACACAGAAAAATCACTAAATTTTCAGAAGTTTTATTTTACTGTTACTCTTGCAGACTAAGGATGTGCCTTCATGGACTAGTGTGGCTACCATATAGTCTGCTGAGAATGGAGAAAACTGCATTTCACAAAGTGTGGCTGCAGCAGCAATTCTCTGTGGAGCTCTTACAACTGTAGTCATACCGCTATAAATGACTAGTAAGCCATAAATATTCCTAAGAAAGGGAAGCACCCAATTTAAACAGAAGTCCATTGGCTGTTATTTCTTTATTTCTGATCATGGTCATAATTAAGATTGTATGCATAGACTAGAGTGCCATCAATACATATGAAGCCTTCTAGCAGGAGTGGGCAATCTGGGATGCTCCAGATGTTGTGGAATGACAACTCTCCATAATCCCTGACCATTTGCAGCCTGGCTGGGACTCATGGGAGTTGGAGTCCAACAACATTACAAAACACCCCAGTCTTACAGAGTTACATAGGCAAAAAAGACAGGCCCTGACACCCAAGGAATGTACAGTCTAAGATTGTAAATGAATGTTACCCAGTAATTATTGTGAAGCACATCACTATGGAAATGATGAGCTCCCATTGGGTCTGTGGCTCTCTTAGGATCCTGGGAAATCAGTGCATTGACTGCTGTGACAAGGGATGATTCCAGCAGCCTGGGCTTTAAACAACTGCATATGCTGCAAGTAAATAAAAGAAAGGAATGGAATGGAATGGAACAAATATAGTTGATAAGGTGTCTCCTGTGCCTCCACTAATAAAGAGGAACCTCAAAGCATTCTGCTAGATCCAGGAAGTAGTAGGGCTGTGCACCACCTTGTTAGGAAGCCTGATTAATGAGGCGAAGTGGGCTTATTCAGGGCAAAATCCTCATGATACGAGGCGGGTCAGAGCAGTACCGAGGCACCCCGGTGTGAAGTGCCCCCCCTCCCAGCGCCTCCTCCACCTCGTATATTTGGAGTTCTACTAAATGCCTGAGCAGTCCAGAAAGGCTGTCTCCAAAATGTATCAACTTCTCAACACTTATGCGGAGGAGGAGGAGGAGGAGGAGGAGGAGGAGGGAAGGGGAAGGCGAGCAGACGCAGGAAGGCGGGGGAGGCAGGAAGGCGAGCACAGCAGGGGAGGGAGTATGCTTTGGCAAATAGGAACTCTCAGCCAGAACCAACACCAGCAGTCTTCAATCAGAGAGAGTGGTGGAGGAAGGGGGTATATATACTTTGGCGAAAGGCTGCATTCAGTTATTGCGCTAACTGTGTCTTTGGGAGAGGGCTGGTGTGCGTAGATGATCATGTGTATGCATGTGCGCATGCATTCCTAGGAGTTGTTCCTTCAGTTTATTCGATTTTGATCACCATTAGGCTTTCCTCAAATTTTAAATTAAAAGGAAACAGCTTGGTTGTAGTAGGATCCTTCCCTTGCTCCTTGCCTGTCCATCCCGTTTGGGATGGTGTCTTTTGCAGCACCTCTTCATTCCGCCTTCTCATATTTCTTTCTACCTCCGACTCATTTGTTATTTGTATTTGATTAAAGTCATCTCTCCTTTCCATATTTTTTCAAACTAACATAGCTTTTCCTCACTCGTTGCTGCTACGCTCCCCCCTCCCCCGCCATTCCTGTGTTTGTGTTTATGTTGCTTGTGGACTCCAGAAAAGGCTGCGTTTGTTGCTTAAGGTCAACCCCACTTCTGCTTTCTCCGTTCTATTTCCCTGTCATTTTTGTCAGTCAACTCTGTTTCTTTTAGATTCTTAAAAACCCAGTCTTATTTCCATTTTTAAAAGCAAACATTGACTTCTGGGCATGTCTCCACCCCTTTTAAATCATATTCAAGCATTTAGTTTTTTCTTTCTTTCTAAATTCTTAAAGAAAGGCATAGCAGCCTATGTGTGTAATGTTTGGTTCCTCCCACCCCCCTGTGTTGATCCTCCCAAACAGAAATAAGGGTTTTTTAAATTATTGTTTGATTTGGCTCTTATTGGCTGCACTGTCGTCCTGTATTTCTTGAAGTTACCCTGCCTTCCATAAAAGAACATGAAATATAAAACAATAAATTAAAGACACCCGTCATTTGCTTAGCTTTTCTGTAGCTCTTGTGTGCCTGCGTCCACGTGTGTGTACGTGCTAGGTTGTTGTTCCACCAACACTATATGTCCAAATTTCAAGACAGTGTGGAAAAAGCACAAGACGCATAGGCTTTCTTCATTTGGAGCTTTTATCCTGTAATTGAGATGCTCCTTCACGGACGTTTGAGGGCTCTTTACATGATGCCTTGATCATCCAAGGCATCTCCTGCACTAAATGCCCTTTGTTCCATTTTTAAATAGATCGCAGATAATGAGTGTGTGAACTCCGTTGTGTTCCGCTTCAGTTTCCTCCATGAAAAGAGGAGAAGTGGCAAGAAGAGGAGAGAGATCAACGAAAGATAATGGAAGACTCAGATAGGGGGAGAAGGAGGGGCAAAGGGGAGGGGGGAAAGGAAGCGGGTGAAAGAGAGAGTCCTCGTGATCCTGCATTTAAAATGGAAGCAGACATCCCTGTTTTAAATGCAGGATTTTAGGCTGTGTAGAGATGCCCATAGTATTTCTATTAATTACCTCCTTATTCCAATAACACTCCACTGTGTGGCAAAGCAATCCAGCGCCACATGAAGCTCTGGATTGCTTCGGGGTGTTGGCCGGGGCAGAGGTGGGCAAGGTGCTGCCGTCACCAGCAGCACCATTAGGCCAGCTGTCTGTCCCCTAGTCCAGATAGTGCATCCTGGTGAAGTAGAGCAGCAGAGTGCAGAGGCCCGTTGAGTTCGTGGAGGTCACTGTTCGAGGAGGCTGGTGTGGGCAGGTGCAGTAGTTGCACTCTTGCCCAAGGTGGAGCAGGATCTCCTGTAGTGGAATAGGGGAGCCCACTGATGGACGTTAGGTCAGAGGTGTCTGATGTCCGAGGTGGAGGGTGAAGAGGAGATCCTCCAGGTGTGTTGGTGGAGGAGCAGCAGCAGGCAGAGGCTCCAGCACCCGACCCCTCTTCCATTGTTCCCCCCTGCTTGCGTGGTGCCCCCCCAGACTGAAGGCAGACAGTCTGCATCTCCTCCTCCCCCAGAACGTCAGGGCAGCATTGTGTGGGGCCACTTTGAGCTGCAAGTGGATCCCAGCACTGCTGGGTGCCGCCACTGAGTCTCTGAGCAGAGGGAAACAGCCAGGGCACTACAGCACCAGCAGCCTGCTCCTGCACTTGAGGAGGCTGCACCAGTCGGTCTTGCTTGGGGAAGTGGCCCCCATGTCCCAGGAGGCTGGAAGCACGGGCAAGCAGAAGGCTGGTGGTGCCTCTGGAACTCCTGCAAGCTCTCTGTCTCTCACCCCCAAGAGGTTCAGGCAGGCCACCATGGAGGAGATGGGGTGAGGGAAGTATGGGTCCACCAGACGGAGGTTTCCAGCATTCCAAAATCAGTGATCAAAAATCAGAAAAATTCAAAAATACTCATTTAGTGTGTGCTAGAAATACACAAAAGCAGATTAAAAAATACTCTCTTCCAGCCTGCCTGCCAGGTAATGTGTGTATTCAGCCATAGAGAGGCTGAACCGATGATTCTTCTGAATAAGGGTTGTTTTGCACTTCAAAGAAACCTGCAGCAGAGATTAGGGATAATGACCTCTGCTTCAACACACTTCCCCTTCTGAGTTTGGTCTGAGTTTCTGGGAATATCAGACTCAACCTGCACCTAGCAAACAAGCCAGTGGGCCAAACTGCCTGGACTTTGGTGGGTGGGATGCTCTCAAGTGGGCTGGGAGGGGCCTAGGTTTCACATGTATGCATGGAAACAGGGAGAAATTACAGCTCTTTGCTTTGGGAGCTTTGGTGGAAAACATCAAATTTCACCAGCGCCTTGCACACAAGCCAGTGGGCCAAACTGCCTGGAATCTGGCAAGTGGGACGCCCTTGAGGGGGGCTCGGAGAGGCCCAGGTGTCATGCATGATCATGGAAACAGGGAGAAGTTACGGCTCTTTGCTTTGTGAGTTTCTGTGGAAAACTGTCTGAAATTTTGCAGGTGGCCTCTTCTCCAGGGGGTTGGAGAGATCCCCAGATTTCATGACTGTATCGTAAAAACTAAAAAAGTTATGACCATTTGTGTTTTCCCATGCAAGTCAATGGGAAAATGCCAAACACGGGAGATCCAGATATCTGAATCTCACTTCGGATTTGGATCCAAGTCGAAGTGGAGGGGGTCTGAATCGATCCGAGCTGGATCGGGGTCACTTCAGAGGATCCGAAGTGGCATCCGAAGTGGATCGGGGGATCCGTGCACAGCCCTAGAAGTAGCAGTGGTTACGTTCCCATGTGGTAGCAGCGTGGGTAGGGACTGCGCACATTTCCCAACAGGATGGTCCTGTCAGCTGTTGAACAGCAGGGTCACGCACAAGGTAAGGAAGCAAGGCACTCTTTTCTACTAAAACGGCACCTCAGCACTCGGAGGTTCGTCTGGCCTGCCTCGTGGGAACACAGGAGGCTGCCCTGTACTGAGTCAGGCCATCGCTCCATTCAGCCCAGTACTGTCGACACTGACTGGCAGCAGCTCTCCAGGGTTTCAGGCAGGAATTTTTCCAGACCTACCTGGAGATGCCGGGGATCAAATCTGGGACCTTCTGCGTTCAAAGCGGGTGTTCTACCACTGAGCCACAGCCCTCCCGACTGAGCAGGTAGCATGGTATAGCAAATATCCGTGAAAGGGAGAGCAGTCTTAATAAAACCTTTCTATGATCAGGTCTCGTCTAATAATCAGCAACCAACATTAGCCTGAATTGGTCCTTCTCTTTGTAGAATGGGGTGACCTCATGTGGCGGAGCTGGTGAGGGTAATTCCCAATAAGAGAGACTTCCTATCCGTGCAGAAAAATAGCACGGGTCACTCACAATGGCTCTCCACCTCTCCCCAAACTCTGAACACCTACCGAGGGCAGTGGTGCCATCAGGGCAGGACTTTGGGGCAGAGGTCGAGGGCTCCACTCAGCACAATAAGCAAGAAGGCCCTGGTCAGTCAGTATTGGCCTGGCTATGGGGGCCTTCCCCCACTTCCCCCTTCAGCCATGTTCTACAGGCCTCAGCTAGGAAGGGAAGGCATTAATCTTCATCCTCCAAGGCCTTTTCCCTTTCCACAGGGTATTAGGAGATCAGGGAATTAGGGCAATCTTAGTTTCTTCCTAGTTTCCTCTCACTGAGAGCCTGCATTCCTGGTTCCACCCACAGTAACTGTGTTTTCTAAAGAAATACATGAGTGTTCTATATGATTAATTTGTTTTGCCTGTGTAGGAGCTCTATAGCTTGTTTGAAAGCCTTTTTCGTTATTGTAATTTGAATTGGGCTCGTTAATACTTAGTATATGAAAAATAAATTCTATCACCTAAATTAACTTCTTTAAAATCAATAGGACTTATTTCGGGGCAGGAGGGGGGAGAAGGATGGGAGTGTTAATGCAAAATATGCCATTATTTCTCTTTCAAAAATCTAATATGTGAGGCATAGCTTGCCCACCCACAAATGCACTTTGTCCCTTCTGTGCAACCCACATTTCCCCCCTGGTGTTTCCACTGGTTCCTCCATGCCTGCATTTGCCTTCATACTATCACAGGCACTAGCTCCAAGCTAGAATTGGGGCGGCTGGATGGAGGAGAGCAGCCTCTTCCTTGCTTCCCTTCAGCCTATCAAAGCCTGCCACAATCACTTTGGGGCTCAATGGAGGGAGCACATTTACACACCAGCTTTGGCTTGAAGCTCTTGTGGAGCTGTGGCAGCCTTTTTTCTCCCTGGAGCAGAAGGCTTTTGCTGCTGTCCGTCAACGGGGCCATGTCCAGGGAGACATGCAGCACCATCTTTGCTCAGGCTGGACTGCACTGGTGGTTGCTGTCTTCAGAACAGGCTTCATCCACCCAGAAAGCATGGGGAGGCATAAGGAGGAAAATCGCCTTCCGCTTTCCTTAGCCCACTCCCCCTGACAACATTTTTTCCTCCCAGATCCCCACATCTCTTGGCTTAAATGGTGACCCATGAAGGAGAAGTCTGAATCCTCTATCTGCAGCACTGGGCAAATGTTGCCACTAAATGGTGCAGGATCTGGTCTGCAGGCATTAAAACCACCTGAGTATTTCTCATGCTGTTGGAGTGAACACATCTGAGTCTTGTTTATGCAGGAGGACAGACAGCTGATGAGAGACATTGCTAAACTGTATAAAGAATGGAGGATAGGATGGTGTTGGTGAGAGTCCAATTAGCACATCGCTACAGCTTATACATCTCAAGAAATGTGGTCCAAATGTGAAGGTATTTTCTAGCTGTATTTCTCCTATTGAAGTCATATTTTCTTCTCTTGCTGGAGTTTCTCTATCCATGATACAGTATGAGGCACCCTTTTGGCTTTCCCAGGTTGAAGAATAATCCATTTACCATGGCCTCATGACCCACTGTTCTTGTCCTCTTGTTTTGGTTTGTTTTTGTTTCTCCTTGTTCCTTCCCTCCCCCATGTGTCCCTATCCGTTTCTGTCCGTTTGATGGTCTGTAAGCAAGTGTGACTGAGAGAACAAAGTTATTGACTTTTCCTTGTATGTGGGTGGGTATTTAAGTGATGGGGGTGGGGGGACAGTTCTTGGAGTTGTTAAACTGTGAACCTGAAAATGCTTTAAATAAATTTTAAATAAAAACACTTGACTGTATATGTAAAACAACAGGGGCATGGTATTCATATTACAGATGTTGAAAGTGCATGATCCAGTGTGCCACCTGATCCCCTGGCATGTTTACTCAGAAATAAGCAAAGAGAGATCCAGGCAGAGTATCATCGTTGCACCTTATTCTGTAAAGCACAAATATACACTGATGGTTATGTATAGACATAGATAATTTTATCTATAGATAAAGAACTTTCACTTAGGTCTGGAGCTTACTTCTAAGTAAGTGTACTCCCTTATATTGGCATCCACATTTTCTAAATTCAAATTTAGAAAGAACCAATTAATGTTGTGAAAACATCTGGATCATAAAAAGGTCAGCTATTATTAGCCATAATCTCACACAAACTTAAGTTCATTAAAACCAACCCCCTATTTAGGCCCTGACACAACTAAAGTTAGTCATACTTGAGTCATATTCGTTGCTTTCCACCCTGCAATGCGAAACAAATTCCTATTTTTAGTGTTATACTGGCAAACTTGAGCAGTATTTAAATTGAGACCATCTCCAGGCTGAAACAATTTTATGCCACACATGTAAAGACTAGAGAGAAAAAAGACCAGTCTGCATTTCCAAGAGTCAATTTGAGCTGCTTGTGTCAACATTGCTTAAAATTTGCTTTCCTGCCCCATTGTCAAGGGCGTCCTGCAAAACACCCAGTGCAATATTTGCACTCCTGTATGTTGGCTGACACAGATGTTTGCTAAAGCCAGGATGTGCAGAAGAGATTCAATTTTGCCATTTTCTTTCCTTTCCAAACTGATCATATTATTAATTCCCTTTCTGACCTCATGCTGTTATTTCAGAATATCAGTCAGATGAGATATCAAGAAAAGGCAGAATAAAAGTTCTCTCAGAACTCCTTGCAGAGCACATGTCCCCACACACTAGTTATAGAAGACAATGAGTTTATTAGAATCGTAAAGTGTAAATGTATCTGAAGGCAGTCTAGTCTTCAATGATGGTGAGTCCTGCAATGAGATACAATCTGGGAGATGGGTCAGAAAAATGCCAGGGCTCAATCTAGGTCACAAGGACTGGGACTGGAAAAGACTCTGGCTTGTTTGTTTATTTATTTATGTAAATCATTTTTGTCTGTTCGCACTTGGAATCCTCCCCCTGAATGGGAACTGAGATTGCATTGGTGGCAACTCGTTGTTTACAATATCTCTAAATAAGCACTTTCTTAAGACTTTATTTCATTAACTTTCATAATCACAAAATGCCAGGCACAATCTTAATACTGAAAACAGCATCTGTGGAGAAGTGGCAAAGGTAAAGGTAAAGGTGTCCCCAACTAGTCGTGTCCGACTCTAGGGTGCAGTGCTCATCTCCATTTCTAAGCCGAAGAGCCAGCGCTGCTGAAGACGCTTCCGTGGTCATGTGGCCGGCGTGACTGAACACCGAGGTGCACGGAACGCTGTTACCTTTCCCGCCGAAGTGGCACCTATTTATCTACTTGCAATTTCTTGCTTTCGAACGGCTAGGTTTTCAGAAGCTGGGACTGAAGACGGGAGCTCACTCCGTCACACAGCACTCAGGTCTCGAACTGCTGTCCTGCTGACCTTCCGGTCTGCAGTTCAGCGTAGGTGGACCCTTAGATTGGTATGGTGAATTTCGAAAAAGTAGCCTGAGTGGGAGCTAAAGGCCACACTGGATGTGATGATAAATGTGTCTTTGCATTTACTGTGCATGGTTATAAAATGCAAATAGCAGTCTTGGGGGTGATATTTGTAATGATGGCTGGAAATTATCAGGATGACAGCTGGAAAGGAGGGGGAGTTTAACCCTTTCCTCCTCTGCTGCATCCCTGATGGAAACCATGCTCTTTAATGGCTGCATGAAGCCACTGGATGAGGTCATCTATGGTTCTGGAGTGAGCTGAATCAGGTTAGGTTGGGGAGGTGCTGAACCACTGCCTGGACTTGGGAATGGGCTGGATGAAGGTAATAAACTGAAGTTGAATCCTGACAAGACAAAGGAACTGTGGGTAGGTGGTTCCTGAGTCTGGGAAGTTGGTGTAAACCTTGCCGTTTGGAGTTGTACTTTTCCTGAAAAAGCAGGGATGCTGCTTGGGAGTACTCTTGGATCCAACATTGTCATTGGAGGCCCAGGTGGCCTCGGTGGCCTGGAGTACCTTTTATCCGCTTCAGCTGGTGTGCCAGCTGTGGCCTTTCCCGAACAGGGATCGCCTGGCTACTGTGATTGATGACCTGCGAGCTTCCAGACTGGATTACTGTAATGCATTATATGTGGGGCTGCCCATGGAGACAGTTCAGGAGCGTCAGCTGGTAGTTAGAATTCTGATTGGTTTGCATAGGTAGACCCACCTTACATCAATTCTAAAAAAAATTATACTGGCTGTCTATTCACTTCTGAGCCCAATTCAGGATGGCTGAAGTTACATTTAAAGTTCTAAACCAGCCTTCCCCAACCTGGTACCCTCCAGATGTTTTGGACAGTGAAACATCTGAAACCCTAGAGAGTCACTGCAAGTCAGTCTACTAGGCTAGATGGACCAATGATCTGACACAGTATAAGGCAGCTTCTGCTGTTTCTAACTCCCAGCAATCTGGACCATTGGCTGTCCTAGCTGGGGCTGATGGGAGTGCTAACTAGGGAAACAAGCATGCATTAGGACAAGACCCAGAACACTCACGCACTTGTACCTAACACATTCTATGCCTTATTAAACCCACACCGAGCACAATGAGAATGACGGCACATAATACAATAATCAGCGTAGTTCATTGCAGACTGTGGCAATAGGCAGCTCCAGGAAAAGGCCCCAAGTTACAGTAGTGCTTGCCACTCACAGGTACTTAATAGTCATGAGTCGTCATCCTCATGTCTACAGCATTTAAAAACTAAGCACTATATGCAAGTTAAAAGGAGACTAACCTTCCCTGCAGGCTCACAACCTAATAGACGGGCAATAAGGACTGAGAGACAAAAACGGATATGAGGTTATTCATTTTTTTAACACTGTCATCCCACTGGAGACAATAGGAGCTTTCCTCTTGCTGGTGCAAATACCAGCCATGGAGGTGGGGTGATCCAGATCAGGATTGTAGTTGGAGAAAAGGGTTATGGTCCCTCTGTCAAGGTTCCTCTTATGACCTGGACCCCCTGAGCAACTCCTTAAGTATCTCTTGCCTCCTTAAGAGTCCCACCTTCCTTCTTTTAAACTTCCCCCTCCCAGTAATGTGGGGTTTAGGCTGTAGATGTGGTGGGACTGACACTCTAGACACAGGGTTTAACCACAACAGTTTACTAATAGATTTAAAGCAAACAAATTACAACTATAGGTATTTACACAATACAGCAGAGTGATACAAAAGGCATTAAAGGCAAATAAAATTTGCAAAACCCAAGTTCCGTTCTCCTAGCTGTCCGTAGACTTTCCTAGTTTCCTGCTCACACTTCAGACTGTAC
Organism: Heloderma suspectum; assembly: GCF_057233095.1. Taxonomy (NCBI): domain Eukaryota; kingdom Metazoa; phylum Chordata; class Lepidosauria; order Squamata; family Helodermatidae; genus Heloderma; species Heloderma suspectum. The sequence continues at coordinate 292,998,839 of NC_139459.1, read as the reverse complement.
TCTCACTTCAGGGTCTGGCTGTCTCTGCTCTTACTGGCTCTCTCACTCTCTTTATATACCCTTCTCCCTCAAAACCAAAAGTACTGCTTTAAACCTGAAGAAATGAAACATAAGTGGAGAAATGAAACTGACACTTAACCAGAGAAATGAAAGTACTCCTGTCAGGGTTACCCCTTCCCAACAGAAAACTCCAGACCTCTAAGCCTGACCCTTTTTTCCTTTGTCTCTGTAGGCCTCAAACCCTCACACCATCCCTCCACACCATGGCCTTGGCCAGGATTGTGGGTTTTCATGTCTGTTATTTACTTAAAACACACACACAATATCCATACAATCACTAATTACATGAATAGAATAGTGTCAGTTTTGGCCCCGAGGCTTGAAAGCAACAACTTTGGCCCTCTTTTTCTTAGCCTTGTAATTCTGAGGCTCCAGAATACTGATAGACACACCACCCTTGTTGTTGTTGTTGTTGTTGTTGTTGTTCAGTCGTTCAGTCGTGTCCGACTCTTCGTGACCCCATGGACCATAGCACGCCAGGCCTTCCTGTCCTGCGCTCTCTCCCGGAGCGTGCTCAAGTTCATATTCATTGCATCCGTGATGCTATCTAGCCATCTCATCCTCTGCCGTCCCCTTCTCCTTTTGCCTTCAGTCTTTCCCAGCATCAGGGTCTTTTCCAGGGAGTTTTCTCTTCGCATTAGGTGGCCAAAATATTGGAACTTCAGCTTCAGTAGCTGTCCTTCCAATGAGCACTCAGGGTTGATTTCCTTTAGGATGGACTGATTTGACCTCCTTGCAGTCCAGGGGACTCGTAAGAGTCTTCTCCAGCACCACAGTTCGAAAGCATCAATTCTTCTGCGCTCAGCCTTCCTTATAGTCCAGCTCTCACAGCCATACATTACTACTGGGAAAACCATAGCTTTGATTAGACGGACCTTTGTCAGCAAGGTGATGTCTCTGCTTCGTACTATGCTGTCTAGGTTGGCCATAGCTTTCCTCCCCAGGAGCAAGCGTCTTTTAATTTCATGGCTACAGTCACCGTCTGCGGTGATCTTGGAGCCCAAGAAAGTAAAATCTGGCACTGCTTCCATTTCTTCCCCTTCTATATGCCAGGAAGTGATGGGGCCAGATGCCATGATCTTCGTTTTTTTAATGTTGAGTTTCAAACCAGCTTTTGCACTCTCCTCTTTCACCCTCAACAAGAGGCTCTTGAGATCCTCTTCGCTTTCTGCCATTAGGGTGGTATCGTCTGCATATCGGAGGTTGTTGATAATTCTCCCAGCAATCTTAATTCCGACCTGTGATTCATCCAACCCGGCATTTCTCATGATGTACTCTGCATATAAGTTAAATAAGCAGGGTGACAATATGCAGCCTTGTCGTACTCCTTTCCCAATTTTGAACCAATCGGTTGTTCCATGTCTGGTTCTTACTGTTGCTTCTTGACCCTCGTACAGGTTTCTCAGGAGACAGGTAAGGTGGTCTGGTACTCCCATCACTTTAAGAATTTGCCACAGTTTGTTGTGATCCACACAATCAAAGGCTTTAACGTAGTCAATGAAGCAGAAATAGACGTTTTTCTGGAATTCTCTTGCTTTCTCCATGATGCAGCGAATGTTGGCGATTTGATCTCTAGTTCCTCTGCCTCTTCGAAACCCAGCTTGTACTTCCGGTAGTTCTCGGTTCGCATACTGCTGAAGCCTAGCTTGTAGGATTTTGAGCATCACCTTGCTGGCATGTGAAATGAGCGCAATGGTGCGGTAGTTTGAACACTCTTTGGCGTTGCCCTTCTTTGGAATTGGAATGTAAACTGACCTTTTCCAGTCTTGTGGCCACTGTTGAGTGTTCCAGATTTGTTGACATATTGAATGCAGCACTTTAACAGCATCATCTTTTAGGATTTTAAATAGCTCGGCTGGAATACTGTCATCTCCGCTAGCTTTGTTGTTACTAATGCTTCCTAAGGCCCACTTGACTTCACTCTCTAGGATGTCTGGCTCAAGTTCAGTGACCGCACTATCATGGCTATCAGGGACATTCAGATCTTTCCTGTATAGTTCTTCTGTGTATTCTTTCCACCTCTTCTTAATCTCATCTGCTTCTGTTAGGTCCCTGCCTTCTTTGTCCTTTATCATGCCCGTCTTTGCACAAAACGTTCCCTTGAGATCTCCAATTTTCTTGAAGAGATCTCTAGTCTTTCCCATTCTGTTGTTTTCCTCGATTTCTTTGCATTGTTCATTTAAGAAGGCCTTCTTGTCTCTCCTTGCTATTCTCTGGAACTCTGCGTTCAGTTGGGTATATCTTCCCCTTTCTCCCTTAATCCACCTCAAACAGTGGCAGGGGAGGGGAGGAAATAGAGTGCTCTGGCAAATAGGTAGGGTCAGCCAGGAATGTGCAAAGCAGCAGAACAGAAGGAAAACAAGGAGAGGAAGCTGGCAGCCCACTCACATGGCACTCTGTCGACTTTGCTGCTGTCACAGATATATTTAGGTTATTTTTAGGTCACCTGGTTGGGGATGATGGAATGCCATCCAACACATCTGGAGAGCAGCAGGATGGGGAAGGCTGTCTTAAAAGCCCAGAGGCTTAGCCAAGTTAGTCTGTAGCAGCAAAAACACGAAAGTGTCTTCAGGTACCTTAAAGCCTAATGAATCTATTAGACTAATGGCGCAAATCACGTATGATTTCTTGGAATGTTTTAACTCATGTTTTGTTTTATTTCCAACAGTCACATAGTGTGCTGCAATATCTTTGCGAAGAACAAAAGAAAATATCCAAAGAGCACACACGATCCCTTGAAAACTCTGCCTAGATGTCCCTCTCTTAAGCTTTTACAGTGGATGCTGCTGTGGCTAGACCTGCATCAGGCAGCCAGGCAGCCCCCGTACGAGACCAACGCTGATTGATTTCAGATTCGTCCAAGATGCATGGTGTTGCCCAAAGGGGACAGAGTGCCCTCCCTCAGTTCCAGCTTCTGGGCTTTGCTTGTTTTTCTGATTAGAGAACTAGTTACTACTGGGGCTTCTGAGTCTGAAACACCACAGAGAGACAATGACATGACAAATGGCATTGCAGGGCAGCCTCTAGCAATCCAGAGTTATCAGCACTGACATGACTACGATCATAAATAACCTCCAAATAAGACAGCCACTTTCACTGAGTTCCAGCCAGCATCATTTCATTTGGACAAGGGGAAGGACAAAGGCAGGCGTGGTGGAAGCCGAAGCAGACTCCTGCAGCATTTTCAGTGAGTGTGAGGAGCCACCTCAGAAGAACCCGACTTTATCATTATGACGCAACACTGGCATTGCAGGCAGGGAGATAACCACAGCTCCAGATCTCTGCAGGACGGTGCTAAAAGGGCTCTGCTGTGGAAGCAACCCACAGCACAGGGAAAAACTTATCTATGTTGGTTCCATCATGTCAGGAAAAACTGTCCTTCCAATCATACAGTCCTGCTGGTGGGATTACATCTGCATGGCTTCCTAACCACAGGTCTGCTGAGGTCTGGGCTGGCTAAAAGCTTTAGCTCACTATCACTATGCACAGCAATGAACCACTGAAGCTGCCTTTTGTACTGCTCCCAATGGTATGGAGACCACGGGCAGGGGAATCCACACTGTTATCTTCAATCAGAGATAACAGTGGGAATTACTCCAGGGGGCAGAGCTTAGAGGCCAGGCCCCACCCCCTGGAGGAACCCATGTCACTGGGGACCAGATGGGGGAGCCCAGAGGGCCAGGATTTCTGCAACCCTGTTCTATATATTAGAAAGTCGGTGAGCTTTTCTACACGAAGCATTTATTCTGCACCCATCATTCCTTATTCATGGTTATTTACAGGTTCTTTAGACAATGATGTGACCTTCCAGTTTTGCTTCTGCTTTTTAAGAGAACTTTCATGGTTTATTTTAGGGTGGGGAAAATGAAGTATTATTTCTGAAAAACCGAAAGAAAACGTATTTTCCTACTTGTGTAATTTCATTATTACGCTATAGCACAGTGACACCTAGAGGTTATGTACTGGAAACACAGGAAAGGAAAAGTTCTTTGTATAGAGCTTGGATCTCAATTCTGTGGTGAAACCAAAAGCTCTCTGTGCGTGTTTCTCTGCTCTCACTTTCTCCATACTATAAGATGATCATACTCAATGGTGTGAAGGCCAGTCTTGTGATGAGATGCAACATACACTGAGTTCTTTCACTACCAAATGCTTTGCAAGCTCTTAAAAATAGATTGGACCTGCTCAGGAGACCATCCACCCCATGGACTATTCCATAAGCCAGCTGCAAAAATCACCTTATGGTTGTGATCGTCTCTCGGAAAAGTATATAGCAAATACATATCAAACTGACTTTCCATTTTAACAATATAGCAAGATGCAAAAGCTGGACGCATAGGAAAGACTTGTCCACCATTAGAACAGGTGTTTATTATACCGGTTCAGGAGGCATTTTGAAGATTCTCTTGGAAGCAAAAGCCGTGTGTAGCCAAACGCGTATCCTGGAATTTAGGAAAGCCGATTTTAATGAACTCAGAACAATGATAAGTACGGTCCCATGGCAAGCGACTCTAACGAGAAAAGGAGTCCAAGATGGGTGACAGCTTTTAAAAAAGGAAATTCTCAAGGCGTAATTACAAACAATTCCAACAAGAAAAAAGGGGGGAAGACAACAGAAGAAGCCAATGTGGCTCCACAAAAAGCTTAGAGATGACCTGAAAACAAAACAAAAAAAACACATATAGGAAGTGGAAGGAAGGACAAACAACAAAGGAAGAGTACAGGCAGGTAGCACAGAATTGCAGGGATGGCGTCAGGAAGGCTAAAGCTGAGAACAAGCTGAGGTTAGCGAGGGAGGCTAAAAGCAACAAAAAGGTTTTCTTCAGACACATGCATAGTAAAAGACAGAGGAAAGAAATGGTAGTTCAACGATTAAATAAGGATGGCAAAATGATAACAGATGGCAAAGAAAAGGCAGAGGTGCTCAGTTCCTACTTTGGCTCAGTTTAATCCCAAAAGAGGGTCTATGACCCCCCTGGCAAAGGCGAAGTACAGGCTGAAGGGGCAGGATTACAGCTTGAGATCGATAGGCATATGGTTAAGGAACACCGAATTACTTTCAATGAGTTCAAATGGCCAGGGCCAGATGAACTGCACCCTAGAGCAATAAAGGAACAGGCAGAAGAGCTCTCAGAACCACTGTCTATTCTCTTTGAGAAATCATGGAGGATGGGTGAAGTGCCAGATGACTGGAGGAGGACTAATGTTGTCCCTATCTTCAAAAAGAGTAAAAGGAAGGAACCTGGGAACTACAGACCAGTCAGTCTGACATCAATCCCTCGGAAAATTCTGGAGCAGATGATAAAGCAATCCATCTGTAAGCACTTGAAAACAATGCAGTGATTACTCGAAGCCAACATAGATTTGTCAAGAACAAATCCTGCCAGACTAATCTGATCGCATTTTTTGATCAGGTAACCTCCCTTGTGAACTGTGGGAATACTGTGGACATAATATACCTCAACTTCAGCAAAGCTTTTGACAAAGTGCCCCATGAATCCTGATGAGCAAACTAGCTCCAAGTTGGCTAGATGAAACAACGATCCGGTGGATCCACAGTTGGCTACAGAATCGGACTCAACGCGTGCTTATCAATGGGATCTTCTCAAACTGGGGAGAGGTAACAAGCAGGGTACCGCAGGGCTCAGTCCTGGGCCCAGTGCTCTTCACATTTTTATTAATGACTTAGAGGAGGAGGTGCAGGGAATGCTGATCAAATTTGCAGATGGCACAAAATTGGGCGGGATAGCTAATACCTTGGAAGACACAAACGAAATTCAGAGTGATCTTGATAGATTGGAGCGGTGGACAGAAAACAACAGAATGACATTTAATAGGGATAAATGCCAAGTTCTGCACCTAGGAAAAAGAAACCAAATGCACATTACAAGATGGGGGATACGTGGCTCAACAACACTACAAGCGAGAAGGGTCTTGGAATTGTTGTAGATCACAAGCTGAATATGAGCCAACAATATGAGCTGAATGAGAGCCAGTGTAGTGTAGTGGTGAGAGTGACGGACTGGGAGCTGGGAGATCCGGGTTCTAGTCCCCACTTGGCCATGGAAGCTCACTGGGTGACTTTGGGCCAGTCACAGACTCTCAGCCCAACCTACCTCACAGGGTTGTTGTTGTGAGGATACAACGGTGAGGAGGAGGATAATGTAAGCCGCCTTGAGTTCCTTGCGAGAGGGAGAAAGGCGGGGTATAAATGCAATAAATAAATAAATAAATAAACAATGTGATGTGGCTGCAAAAAAGGCCAATGCTCTTTTAGGCTGCATTAATAGAAGCATAGCTTCCAAATCCCAGGAAGTACTAGTTCCCCTCTACTCAGCACTGGTTAGGCCTCATCTGGAGTACTGTGTCCAGTTCTGGGCACCACACTTTAAGAAGGATGCAGACAAACTGGAGAGGGTTCAGAGGAGGGCAACAAAGATGATCAGGGGACTGGAAACAAAGCCCTATGAAGAGAGACTGAAAGAACTGGGCATGTTTAGCCTTGAGAAGAGAAGACTGAGGGGAGATAGGATAGCGCTCTTCAAGTCCTTGAAAGGTTGTCACAGAGAGGAAGGCCAGGATCTCTTCTCGACCATGCCAGAATGCAGGACACGGAATAATGGGCTCAAGTTACAGGAAGCCAGATTCCTGCTGAACATCAGGAAAAACTTCCTGACTGTTAGAGCAATACGACAATGGAACCAATGACCTAGGGAGGTGGTGGGCTCTTCCATGCTGGAGGCATTCAAGACGAGGCTGGACAGCCATCTGTCAGGGATGCTTTGACTTGGATTCCTGCATTGAGCAGGGGTTGGACTCGATGGTCTTATAGGCCCTTTCCAACCCTCCTATTCTATGATTCTATGAATAAAAGCCAAAGGGAAAGAAAAACAGGGCTTTTTCTCTCTGCAAGGCTGGTCAATTCGCTTCTTTTCAGGAGAAGGCCATGTGCATGACATGGTGGGTATGACAGTAAGAGCAGATGGTGTGTTTTTTAAATGCCCTGCTCATCACAGAAACCTTGCAGAGGTCTGATGTGGAGGTCACACTACTTGGCTTCTCTCAGTCTCGCTCTTTTGCAACAGCCACAAATTCATTCCTAATTGCTGCTCAGGAAAACAAATTGTCAGGATGACGCTCGGCTCAACCCGCAGCCCTTGCACTTATTGCTCATCAGGCAGAAAATGTCAGCACTTGCGTGGTGTGGGGGGGCAAAGCCTCTGCCTGTGCCAGGTTCTTTTAATAAAAAATAGCAACAAGCCGTTCCAAGGGCACTTTCATCTTATTCCATCTTTTATGATCCTGCCAGTGTTTTTATGCAGAGGGTGGGTGGGAAAAGTCAACTACATACTTTTGGCATGCCCACTCCTCTCTGCTCTCAAAAATACTGTCTGGCTTGAGGACAGGCTTACATTTCAATTGAACCAACCACTCAAATGTGAGTGGGGCGCAATGTTTTCTTTCCAAATCATCCCATTCCGTTAAAAAGGGGGCCCCTCCATACACACAATAGGAGCAACTTTCTGGATTAACATTTCAGACAGAACAAGCTTTAATTTAATTATCTGATTTTTAGAGGGAACAAACCATCCTGACATTTGATTCAGTAAGGGCGCATTCCTATGCATGTTTAGACAGAGAAAAGGCCTACAACTCCCAGCATTCCCCCAGCTGGGAATTGCGCCCTAAGTAGGAAGAAATGCCCATCATTATGGTGGATGGCAGCTGTATGCGTAGGGACACTACAGGTGCATGCTACAAGGATTCTGGGGCCTACAGCGACACATCGAAAGCCCAGCCCTACCATTAGGCCAAGTGAGGTGGTTGCCTCATGGGACAGATGCTGGGAAGTGGGGAAGCAGCAGCCAGGAGCTGGAGGGCAGAGCTGTGTGTGCCACGCAGCCCTTCACTCCTTAAGCTAGCCTGCTGCCCTCAGGTGTGGTGGAAGACAGTGTCCCATAACCAGTGTTGAAATAAGATTCAGCTGCCAGGCCAGTCAGCTTCTGTACATGGAACTGGAGTGGATTATCCCCGTTAAGAAAAAAGCTGCGATAATGGTTACAAAGCGAGTGGAAAGACATTATCCAGATACCAGGTCTACCCCCTGAGAAACAACAGAGGGGTAAACCTACAACTTTTGCAGAGGCCAGGTCTACCTATCTTGGTAGAGGTGGTATCTAGGCATTGTCACTGCTCAGTTACAAGATCTACCAGAAATAGCAGGCCTGTTCACTTATGGTATTAGGGCTGTTTTTTTAAGCGCAAACATACACCAAATATGTAGTTCCAGAAAAGGTCTGCAATTCCAAAACAACATTGCTGCAGTTCAAAATTCAAGCCATGCAAACATTGTACTATTAGCTGATATAAAAAGAGGCTGTTAACAATGTGAAAAGTAAAGTGAGTCATGCAGGTTCCTACAAGCATGCTCATTTCTCCTTCCACTGCTAAAGACACTCCCCACAGACTCTCTAGAGCTGCCTTCCCCAACCTGTGCTGTTCAGATATTTTGGACTTCAACTCCCATCAGCCCCAGCCAGCATGGCCAATGGTCTGGAATGCTGGAAGTTGTAGACCAGAACTTCTGGAGAGCACCAGGTTGGGGAAGACTGTTCTAGAGAGTGTTCACCAATGTTTCCAAGGTGAAGTCATTCATTCTCGGACAAGTCATGGGAATTTGTCAATGTTATGATAAGAACAGTGATGCCATAAAATATCCGATATGATATTCTTAAGGCAGCTGTACTGGGTGTATTTGGTTTGTTCTCTTATTCCTAGGTGTGTGTGTTTTTATCCCTGACTCCAAATAAAGTTTTGCTGGAGTTCATGATGCTTCTTGAATATAACACTCTTCTACATTCATGCTGTTCAATTCCCAGAATCTTCTCTTCATCTGTGTAGGCTCCGAAATATTATGGAATGTGATTTTAAGCAACAAAGTGCACACAGAAGGAAAGTGCATGAGTGTGTTGTAGCGATGTGCACTATGCGTGCGAACTACAACCACAAACTACTGTGCAGCCTTGTCCTCCATCCCCACCCTGCCTGTCCATGACCTGCTCTGCCCAGCCCCACCCCAAGGCTTCACCTCTGCCCACGGCCCCTCCTGTATTGGACTTAGACAATCTTGTCAGCAACCCTTGCTTTGTATCTCCTGAATGGGGGAGATCATGTAAATGTTCCATTTCAGATGTGTTGTGGGGGAGCATCCATTACTTCTGATCTCTCTGCCCCCTTCTGCAATTTAAGGACATACATATAAAACATTAGGCTGGGATGGGAAAGGAGGGAAAATAAAAAGATGTATCCTTCCACTTTATTTCTTTAGTATCTCAGTATTCTGTGCTTCTCTAGCTTCACCAAAAAAAAAAAAAATTCAGCCACTGAAATCCCCCACAAGTCAATATGCACTGACTGCTATTTTGAAAAACAGTCAAATGGCACCAAGGGTATCTTCCCTCCTGAGGCCTTGGGAGGGAGATGTTTTTTGGTGGGACTGTAGCAGCGGGATGTGTATGTGTTTAAACCTGCTTTCCGTATGCCATCCTGTTTGGCTATTCTACTGTGGCTATTCTTTCTTTTTAATGTGCACGTTAATTACCTACGTGCAGTTACCATCATGTGCAGGTTGGGCCTTAATGTTGAGGGACAGCATCATATGAGTATTTTTTAAAATAGCAAAGTCACTATACATTGACTTTCAGGGGGATTTTGGCCTGGGAAAACCATCTTATGAATGTCCCCAACACTCAGTTAAGACTGCAATTAAGACATCCAGCTCCATAAGCTGGTAGATACCCAGTACTGGTTATCTAAACCTCAGCACTAAATTGAGGGAACTATATTAGGACCTGTTATTGGTAAGAAGGAAAATAGGATGGGCTTTCAACACAAACCCACAATGCTTCTCAGCAGGATGCTGACTGACAATGCCCTCAGCTACAGAAACACATGACAGGAGCATTCAAATTATTGACTTCTTCCCTGAAGATTATCGACTGCTCTCCAAGAGCTGTGAAAGCTGAATCTGATTAACTCTAAAAGGGGTACCAGGATGAAGGAAGATAAGTGCTATTAGTTTGAAGAGAGAGAGAAAAGGCATACATGGGGTCAGTCCTAGAGACCAGCTCCTTGACCGTTCTTCAAGGGTAAAACACACATGGAACAGCTTTAAAGGAAAAAAGTTGCACTGAGCCTCATTCTGCGAACAAGAGGAACAGGAGATGGAATAGTGTCTCACACTGGCTGAGAGAAAAAGCCCAAGATTTGGATGGAAGCACTCTGGGATGCTGGGACAAAAAGTCCAAAGGAATAGAGAACAGGGAATTATGCTGCCTGGGAATTATGGGAGTTGTAGTCCAACACATCTGGAAGGCACCAGATGTTGGGGAGGGCTATATTATACTATTCTTTAAGGCGGGGATGGGCATCTTCTGGTTCTCCAGATGTTTTGGCCTACAACTCCAGTCAGCCCTAGTCAATGTAGCCAATGGTGAGGGGTGAGGGGAATTGTAGGCTAAAACAACTGAGAGGGGCACAAGTTGCTCACTCCTGCTTTAAAGGCAGCTCACCTGTTCCAACCACAACATAAAGGAAGCAGAAGGACCAGAATTTAGACATGGGGATTGCTTCTTGACTTCTGTCCCATCCACACACATACTGTAGGCCAGATCTACACCTTGTGTCATATCATTACGACCCCATCATGGTAAGACTATATCCCTCTTGTGCATTCATGCCTTGTAGAACACACACAGTGACATTTGTTGTGGTATATTGGATAACGTGGAATAAAAAGCAGGAAATAACACTACAGAAGCAGTATATAGAATGTGTAATGTGCAGTTATCAGTGCACTTCAATGCCGCTATAGAGCTGTAGTGTAGATCTAGCGATAGAAAGTGGATCTACTGAAGTCCCTCAGAGCATACATGGACATAGGTATCATCTCTGGGTCTGGCAACCCTGTCTGTATTATGTTCCCATTGAAGGACACCCAATGTACTTCACTCCTCCACATTTATTAAAGGGCTTCTGGAGCCCCGTAAAAGTGTAATGTGTGACTGCTGAAATGCTACCTCATCCCATCAGGGATAGTTGGTCTTTTGGAAGAAGAAAAAAAGCTTGTGCAAACAAACACAATGTGTGACCACTCTGGTTACAGCAAGTGCACTGTATCTGCACATAGAGAGCTGGGCATCTTGGGCACATGTTATAAGGAGAGCATTGTTCTGCACGAAATGGTTTTTCCTTATGGACCAACAACTTGGTATTGGACCGAGATCTAGGCCTACATATCACAATTCTGCACACGTCTATTTCACTGAGTATCAAAATACTGGAAACTGCTCACACACACACACACACACACACACACACAGGCTTCTGAGTACATGTATACCATATGCAGCCAAGTAGAGACAATCTGCTTAGCTGCATGTGGCTGCATGTGGCAATCTACAAGCACATGACAATCTACAAACAATTTGCACACTCTTCCTATGCAGGAGTGCTTTCCTGTGTAGGAAAATTTAAGTGGGCCTAAAGCATTAAATTGTACAGCATTTTCCCTGTCTCTCTGACTCTCTCTCTCTCTCTCTCTCTCTCTCTCTCTCACACACACACACACACACACACACACACCCTCTATGAATAAAAAGACTTCAGTGACCCCAACTGGAAGAAAGCTGAACAAAAAAGGATGCTTCTAAAAATCACATTGAAATTTCTTAAATGTGCATTTTTGAGTTGATCAAATCACAACGTTTGGAATATTTTAAAATTTCTAAAAATAAAACAGAAAGTCAAGGTGTATATTGATGAACACAATTTTTCAATCCAGTTTAGACGTGTGTATGTGTACTTGGTCTCATTGGCCTTAATGAGACTGACTATCCAATTCATTTAAATGAGATAACGGTGCAAATCAATACATGTCTACTCAAAAGTAAGCCCCATTGAGTTCAATGGGGCTTACTTCCAGGAAACCGAGTACAAGATTGCAACCTAAAGCATTTACTGGAACCACAGTGAATTCAGAACTGGGTTTTAGATTTTTCTGTTCAGTGGTTTTAAGGCTAAAATGGTTTGTGAAATGCATCTCCCATTTCAGGGGAGGGGTGATTTAGACTGGAGAAAGGGCAAGCAAAGAAAGGGGTAAACACTCCTCCCCTGGCACCAGTTTTCCTGTCTTCATTACAGCCACATGGGCCTTCTAGTTCTTTTTTTTTTTTTTAATCACCCATAGGAATTCCTAATTATAGATCCCCTGCATCATATCTAGTTTGGCCCCAAATCCCACTGCTATGGCTAGAGTCCCCAGCTCGGGACACTTGGTGCATTTTATTCTGTAGTAATCCATTTACAGCGGATTATGTTTCATCTGACTGATTGGCAGTAACAATCCTAGCTGCCAGCCCCAAAATGAAAACACTGATGTCACCAAGCAGTCCGGCAACTGAAACCATAGCTGTAAATTGCACTAAAGAATCAGGTAAGAATTTTGTAGATTGCGAACAAATGTGCTATCAGATTACAGGAAAGGCCTTTAGTATACGGCATGAAAAGGTATTTGCCCTAAAAGCACAAATTTTGTTGTTGTTGTTCAGTTGTTCAGTCGTGTCCGACTCTTTGTGACCCCATGGACCATAGCACACCAGGCCTTCCTGTCCTCTGCTCTTTCCCGAAGTGTGCTCAAATTCATATTCATTGCATCGGTGATGCTATCTAGCCATCTCATCCTCTGCCGTCCCCTTCTCCTTTTGCCTTCAATCTTTCCCAGCATCAGGGTCTTTTCCACGGAAAAAGCACAAATAGCTAACAGCAATGAATGATAACACAAGGCATTCTAACGTTTCCTTAATGGGAGGTACATGGCTTGACCTCTGCAAGAGTATTTTACATAGACCTGACCCTGACAGACAGGTCCTATACCTCATCTGAACAGTTAGCTTTAATCCAAGTGTCCTGAACCCCAGCTCTGGAACAACAGCAGGAGCTCAATCACAAACCATCATTTGTATACATGAATCACTCTACAGGTAATACAAGCTGTGTTCACACAACTGATGGAATCATCAGTCCCCAGAAGGAAACAGTCCCTTAGAAGGGATCTCTGAGGAAACCAGAGAGTGGAATATTTGCTAATGTCTGCTACATCTTAGCTCTTCTATCACCTGAAGGGAAAGCCCTTGGTAGAATAATACAATCGTAGAATAGTAGGGTTGGAAGGGGCCTATAAGACCATCGAGTCCAACCCCCTGCTCAATGCAGGAATCCATCCAAGTCAAAGCATCCCTAACAAGTGGCTGTCCAGCTTCATCTTGAATGCCTCCAGTATGGGAGAGCCCACTACCTAGGGATGTCAGAGAATTCTGCCACGGATCTTGGTGAGGCCGAATGCCAGCGCATTCGGCCCCCCGAACTCCGTGGCGGAATGGCCTGCCACCCCCCTGCCCCCCACGGATCCCCCCCAGGATGAGACGTCCGCTATGCTATTTGCGTTCCCCCTTATTTTCACCATCTTAGTCTACGTAAATATTTACGTAGACTAAGATGGCCAAAAATAAGGAACGCAAATGGCGGCGGCTGTAGCCGCCGTCATTTGCGTACACGTTTTTTTTTTTTTAACCCAGACGTGATAGGCTACGTAAGTCTTTATGTAGCCTATCATGGCTGAATACAGGGATGCAAATGGCGGCTATGGCCGCCGCCATTTGCGTCCCTGCTAGCCAGCGACTGGATGTCCGGCTGCTGGCGGACCTGGCCGGCGGCTCTGCAGAATCCCTGCAGAGCGGAGCTGGTCGGCCAGGATTCTGTGGGGAGGCGCAGAGCGCCTCCCCACCAGCGAGGATTCCAGGGGGAGGGACGGAGTGCCTCCCCCCCCAGCGGAACCCAGCGGAGCCAGGTAAGCAGGGTTTCGTACACCCCTACCACTACCTCCCTAGGTCATTGGTTCCATTGTCGCATTGCTCTAACAGTCAGGAAGTTTTTCCTGATGTTCAGCTGGAATCTGGCTTCCTATAACTTGAGCCCATTATTCCGTGTCCTGCACTCTGGGATGAGCGAGAAGAGATCCTGGCCTTCCTCTCTATGACAACCTTTGAAGTACTTGAAAAGTGCTATCATATCTCCCCTCAGTCTTCTCAAGGCTAAACATGTCCAGTTTTTTCAGTCTCTCCTCATAGGACTTTGTTTCCAGTCCCCTGATCATCTTTGGGTATGCTGAAAAGAGGTCACATTCGCCACGCTTGATGGCAATACACCCACTGAGAGAGCTGGAACTCTTGCACCCAGGATCTTATTGTCAATTTATGTCTAAATCTGGTAGTTGAGTGAGCTGGATATGATCAAACAGACTCTGCACTGTGGATGGATATGAACTTTTCTACACAAGGCTGTTAATTGCTATATCTACTTTCGGTTTTGTCTCAGAACTGAGATCTGAGCTCTACACAAAGAGCTTTTCCATTCCTGATTTTCTGGTACATAACCTCTAAGTGGTGCTGTTCTATAGCAGAATAGCTCAAGTACACAAATAGGAAACTTTCACTTTTCTTTCGCTTTCAGAAATAATACCCCATTTTCCCCTCTCTCTAAAAACCCAGGAAAATGCTCTTAAAAAACAGAAGCAAAATTGGAGGATCATGATGTTGTCTAAAGAACCCATAAACAACTATGAGTAAGGAATCAGAAGTGAACAATAAATGCCTTGTGTAGAAAAGCTTTAAATGAAAGAAAGGGAGATGGGATGTACAATAGGAAAACAAATATAAAGATAACATTGTTTATCAAAGTTGATATAATGATATAACAACTACAACAACAACAACAAAATATTCTGGCTCTTAGGATTTGGGCATTCGTAGATTGGGACACAGCTCTCCACACCCACCCTATTCCTTATCACTTTACTCTCCCACCCCCCAGTTCCCTGGTGTTACACCAGACCTGCTGTCGCCAAAAGTGGCTGGAGAGAGTGACCGTATACAGCTCTGCGATTGCTTAACATCTGTGCCCAAAACAGCCAAGCCGGAGATCAAGTGCGGGTGTCTGTGGCACCCCCTGCACATCCTGAATGGGTAGCAATGGGAAGGGGAAGATGAGTGACTACAGGAGCAGTCAGGAACTGCCTTTTCAGGTCCCTCTGCTGGGGCTGAAACAAGATAAGTCCAACAGATAAGCTGGTCTTATATAAATGAGTGTGGAGATAGTGTTCAGCATTTATATAGCACTTTAGTGTGTTCGAAGTACTTCACATACATTAACTTGGTAAACCCTACAGGTGTGGGCAATGTGTGGCCCTCCAGGTGTTTTGACCTATAACTCCCATCAGCCCTAGCCAGCACAGCCAATGTTGAGAGATGATAGAAGTTGTGGGCCAAAATATCTGGAGGGCTACAAGTTGCGGGTAACCTGTAAAGCAGGTAAGCATTATTTCCCCCAAATTGCAGGTAGAAAGCTTGAGGCTGAGAGGCAATCTTAAGACTACTTGATGACTTCATGACAAGGGTAAGATCGAACGGGGGACAGCCTGGTTACAGCGCCTTGCATAAGTATTCACCCCCTCTGACTTTTCCACATTGTGTTGTATTACAACCTGGAATTAAAATGGATTTAATTAGGATTTCTTGTCTCTGATCTATACAAAATAGTCCATAATGTCAAAGTAGGAAAAATCTACATATTTTGCAAAATGATTTACAAATAAAAAACTGAAAAGTCTGGATTGCATAAGTATTTACCCCCTTTGCTGTGACACCCCCAAATAAGCTCTGGTGTAACAAACTGTCTTCAGAAGTCACTTAATTAGTTGAATAGAGTCCACCTGTGTGCAATTCAGGTGTCACATGATCTCAGATCATGTGACACCTGAACCTGTTTCTGGAACACTTGTTTTCTGGCACCTGTTTCTGGAAGGCCCCAGAGTTTGTAGATGTCAGGGTGGACACTGAGCCCATAGAATCCCAGAGTAGTTCTGATTCTGAGGAAGAGCAGTCGCTTCTGGGAGAGGAGTGCGCGCCTCTTTCCCAGGGCCAACAGCTGACGGAGATTCCTCCCACCAGCATTCCTAGCTTAGATAGCAGTCCAGGGAGTGACAGAGCGCGGATAGCAGACCTGGTGGGCACGTGACGCCGACGCAGAGAGCAGCACCAAATGGAGGGCGCAGAAAGGAGACGTAGTGCCCGGTTGGTGCGCAAACAACGGCTGCGCCCAGAGGATCCAAGGGAAAAGGGGAGGGACTCTCCCTAGTCTTTAAGTTCAGGGGTCTGCCAGTAATTCCCTTTCAAATGGGGACCAACTGTTCCAAATTAGGGCATAGGTACTGTGCTGCCCAGATCTAGTTGCAAATGGTAGAGTTGTTAAGTTGTAAAAGAAGAATAAAGCTTTGAAAGGAATCCCTTTGTGTCTGGACTTGGCTACTGGATTAGACTGAGAGAGGCCTCCAAGGAGCCCTTGACAGTAGGAGAGAATATCTAAACAAACAGCATCATGAAGACCAAGGAGCTATCAAAACAAATTCGGGATAAAGTTGTGGAGAAGCACCAATCAGGGTTGGGTT
Source organism: Heloderma suspectum (assembly GCF_057233095.1). Classification (NCBI taxonomy): domain Eukaryota; kingdom Metazoa; phylum Chordata; class Lepidosauria; order Squamata; family Helodermatidae; genus Heloderma; species Heloderma suspectum. Next base: position 292,982,218 of record NC_139459.1, on the reverse strand, counting down.
ATAAAAAAATATCCCAAACTATGAACATTCCCTGGAAACTGTTAATTCCATTATTTCAAAATGGAAAGAATATGGCACAACCATGACTCTGTCTAGAGAAGGCCATCCACCAAAACTCAGTGCCCGGGTAAGGAGGGCATTAGTCAGAGAAGCAACCAGGAGGCCAATGGTAACTCTGAAGTTGCTGGAGAGATCCACAGCTGAGATGGGAGAAACCATCCATGGGACAACTATCACCTGGATGCTCCACAAAGCTGGGCTTTATGGAAGAGTGGCAAGAAGAAAGCCATACCATTGCTGATCCCATTTGGATTTTGCCAAATGACATGTGAGAGACACAGCAAACATGTGAAAAAAGGTTCTCTGGTCTGATGAGACCAAAATTGAGCTTTTTGGCCTTGCTGCAGAACGCTAAGCATGGTGCAAAGCCAACATTGCTCATCGCCCTGAGAACATCATCGCTATGGTGAAGAATGGTGGTGGCAGCATCATGTTGTGGGGATGTGTTTCATCATCAGGGACTGGGAAACTGGTCCAGATTGAGGGCAAGGTGGATGGAGCCAAATACAGGGCAATACTAGAGGAAAACCTGTTTCAGTCTGAAAGGGACCTGGGACTGGGGTGGAGGTTCACCTTCCAGCAGGACAATGACCCTAAACACACAGCCAAAGTTACACTGGAGTGGTTTAAAAACAAGAACCTGGATGTCTTTGAATGGCCCAGTCAAAGCCCAGACCTCAATCCGATTGAGAAACTGTGGGAAGACTTGAAAATCGCTGCTCACCAATGGTCCCCATCCAACCTGACAGAGCTTGAGCAATTTTGCCAAGAAGGATGGGCAAAACTTGCAGGTTCCAGATGCACAAAGCTGGTAGAGACTTACCCCAAAAGATTTGTAGCTGTAATTAATGCCAAAGGTGTATCTACCAAGTACTGACTCAGGGGGGTGAATACTTATCCAATCAACATGTTTTTATTTAATGAACGCTTGTGCCACAATAAAAATATTTTGCACCTTCAAAGTATTAAGCATGTTGTGTAAATAAAATGGTAAAAATGCCAATTAAATCCATTTTATTTCCAGGTTTTAACACAACAAAATGTGGAAAAGTCAAAGGGGGGTGAATACTTATGCAAGGCATTGTAAATAGTTCAATCCAGCCTTCCCCAACCTGGAGCCTTCCATTGGCCATGCTGGCTGGGAATGATTGAAGTTGCAGTCCAACATATCTGGAGAACACCAGATTGGGGAACCCCACCAGCACCACACACACACATACCAGCCCAATGAGGACTGAATATCCCCAGTAGCCATGGAATGTGGAATGTCAGTTGGAAAAGAAAACAAATGGATAATGGAGGAGGGGAATGGAATGGAGTATCCTGGAGGAGGACATGGCTGGAACCCTGAACAGGAACCCTCCCGCTAAGAGGTGAGGAAACATGGCAACATTTTGTTGCAGCTCTCACTTGTGATATTACTCCTTTCAAACTTGGAAAAATCAGTAAAACAATAGGATACAACATAAAAACAAATGGATAACAATGCAGTCCCAAAAGCAATGCTAAAATCAAACTTAGTTATCATTGGAAGCTCAGCACAAAATAGTTTTAAGATGCACACGTATGCATGTTTAGACAGAAAAAAGTCCTACAACTCCCAACATGACTTTTTTCTGTCTAAACATGCATAGGGTTGCACTCTTAACCAGGTACCTAAAATTAGACAGAGTAGGCACCAAGCTGACATCTCTGAGGAGAGTACTGCAGAATCAGGGAGCCACAGGAGAAAAGGCTCTGGCCCAGGGATTATTTCCTGGCCCAGGAATTATTTAATTGTAATATGTAATAATATAAAATAAGGAAGGGGCTGTCATTCTGACCCTTCTCCATTTAGAAATCTGCAGCCCAACCAAGTGTTCTCTAAATAAGAAGGCCTTTATTCTCCTCCCCAAGCTCTGATGTGGATAGATGTTGCTGTCTAAATCAGTGCTAAATCAAATAGTCCTTCCTTACCCATCCACTGCATTAACAGTCTCTTCAGAAAGAGATTGCTGTTGTGTGGCTGACAAGCAGACAGGCTGCTCATTTTAATGGGGAATTACCTCATTTTCTTTCATGATTATTATTCTGAAGAGGTTTGAAGGGGCTTTATGCTTCTGCTTGTAGCTCTGTTTCAAGCAGCTCCTAAATGTTAAGAAACAAATGTGTACCATTAATCATCTTTTAAGGAAAGATTACCAGCGAGGCTTAGGCTCTGGGTAATTGACTCTGAGTCCCTTAAGGGCAGTTTTAAAAAGTAAATAATAATTAAACAAAATCACAAGACAGGCTGTGGAGTCTGGCTGATTTTTTATGCCAGGAGTTTCTTTTGACTTCTCATTTTTCTTACAAGACAGCAATTTATCATCAAGCCAGAGGCAGGGAGCTCAGGGTGCAGACATGCAAAATTGTGAATCACCTAACATGCACATACTTTTCAAGGAGCCTACTAAACTTCTGAATTAAGACTTTGGGGGATTGTTCAGGGGAGGGATGATCTTTGCATATAAAACCCATGGGAGAAGAGAGCTGGCCTGTGGGTTCAAAAACCTCAGATTAGATCTAAATCTGAAACATGAAGGCCAAAGCAGTTGGTTAGTGGACATAGTCTAAATCAGTGTCAGGCAACTAGCAGCTGTTAAGCCAAATCTGGCCCCATGGACAGCCAGTGGGCCCACCACTCACTCCTGCCCTTTTAGGTGGTGAAAAGGAGCCTTTAAGCCAGGGGTGGGGAACTTCTTTCAGCCTGAGGGTCGAATTCAGTGTCAGGGGCCCACATTCCAATGGTGGGCGGGGTGAAAGACAAAAGGAATAGCACTAAAAATACCCCCCCCCCAATCAGTGTATTGTAGCTTAAAACTCTTACTGTTGGTAGTTAAGCCCTAGGAGAGGCATTTCAACCTTTTAGAATGGGGAAAAACTGCACAAAAGCTAGGAAACCACCAAACAATTGGTAGCTGGGAGAAAGGGGGGGCCAGGGGAAGCAGGTGTGGCCATATGATGAATCCTGGGGCAGAGGACTGGGGCCCTAGGAGGGCTGGATTTGGCCTCCAAGCCTGAGGTTCCCCACCCCTGCTTTAAGCTCTATGAAGTTCTTTACAGTTGGCTTCAGTAGAGTCGGGAAAACTGCCACATGGGCTATATATTTCCTGCAGTGTCCATCTTCCTTGAAGGTCAGGAAGCACAGCACACTGATGAAGGCCTTTTTTGAATATGCAACCTCCAATTGGTCCGATTGGAGGTTGTGCCATGACATCTGAACCTGGACACTATGGATTAATCGTGGGTTAAACAACCCAAAGTTAACCCATGGTTTGTTCTTAGGTTAACTTTAGGTTGTTTCTATTCCACTATTAACCCATAGGGTCCAGGTTCGGACATCACAGAGCAACATCCGATTGGGCTGATTGGAGGTTCCATATTCAGAATGGTGGTGGCATGCAACCCTGGCACATCCTGGGTTAATTAACACACAATTTGCCGCTGTTACATGCAAACCAGGTCATTCAGTCTTTTCTCCTTAGTGTATTTATTGTGGAAAGAAAAAAAGGAAGAGGTGGTGGGAAAACACAGGAGGGGCTAGAAATGGAGGAAGACAACATTCCAACCCCGTGTAAAAGTCCATGAATGATACAGGGTGATTCACAATAAAACCCTTGCCTGGAAGCCCAGATCTATCGAGGACTAGATTTGTACCACTTGATGATGGCAAAAGATCTGTGATTCTGAATAATTATGAACATTTCATTGTGCTTGACACTATGGAGATGGTGTTACTGGCATTTAAGACTGGCACTTAACAGTGATTCCAGTGTGGAAAGGTTGGAATGTCAAAGTTTTGGTCGATAAACTATCCCAACAGAAAATAAGGAATTTCCCACAAATCAACCAATGCTCAACATTGGTACAAGTTGTGGCAGAAACGATGGGAAGACCCCACAAAATTCCTGAGGAGTGCCAGCAGAGGCACATTATTGTGACATATGGTTTGGGTATTGCAAAACTTATAATACAAAAAGTTGGAAGTCCTAAGTTTGACAAGTTGTTCCTAATGCATGGCCGATGGGAAAGTTACTCTATCAATAAAAAGTCCCTGAATGAGGCAGAAGAGCCAGCATTAGCTGCCATGACTAGGAGTATGAAATTTCTAGAGCAGAAATTAGGCAAACCTTCTGATTTCATTGGAGCACTAAAGAATGATAACTTCAAAGAGGCTCTGGTGCTGTTTCTAGAGAAAGCCTGACAGTCTGATGATTACATAATTCTTAGTCTCCAGGTGTTGCACAGAACCCTAAAAGAAATTAGTTATGTTTACCATGCTGTGGATTGTAGTATGCAATGCAATGGAGTTCCTTTGAATGTACTCATGAAGAGGCAGCTTCCCAACTGATTTACCACCTTGCAATGTCATGTACCTCACCAAATAACTTTGTCATACACCACAATGGCAAATGCTGAAGTAAATGTTTGGATGGGAGTAGGCCTGCAGTCAAACAACAATTTGAGGTACACAAGGTGTGAGAAAGCTAACAGACTCATTGGAATCATCAGTGTGCAAATCCTTACCTGGATTTCAGTGCTTCACTGGATGTGACTACAAAGCAGTTGTTTCAAGAAAGGGGAAGATTCTGGAAAGAAATTAGAATGCACAAGCTGGTTTTTCTTCATTAGGGCTTTGGGGCTGGAGTGTGGGGTGGGGTGGGGTGGGGGGAATAGGGAGTTTATACGTTGGGCTTTTCTGCAGGTTGCATGTTAATTGTCTCCAGTGATTTTATAACTGAAATGAATGAATGAATGAATGAATACAAAAGTAGTCTTGTAGCAAAAATAAGACTTTACTTTGACTTTATTGCTAAAATAGCTCATAATTTCAGAGCCAATGTACATAGTTCAAATTAGGTATATTGGAAATTGTTATGACTCTGATCATTTTAAATGCTCTGATTTCGAGTAAAGTCTGACTGTAAAGCAGTCAGACTGGATATTCTAAGATACCAGAATGTGATCTCTCTCAAAATGGTACCAGTTCAGCCATGTTCCTTAGAGTGTAATTAACAACCCCCTTTTTGGAGGGCTCAGAAAGGGGGTATGTCCCAACAAAGTCAGTCAGGTTGGACAGTATGGGATTATATACACTGTTCCCCAAGAATCATAGAATCATAGAATAGTAGGGTTGGAAGGGTCCTATAAAGACCATCGAGTCCATTCTCTTGCCCAGTGCAGGAAACCAAGTCAAAGCATCCCTGACAGATGGCTGTAATTGGTTCCATTGTCGTATTGCTCTTACAGTCAGGAAGTTTTTCCTGATGTTCAGCTGGAATGTGGCTTCCTGTAACTTGAGCCCATTATTCCGTGTCCTGCACTCTGGGATGAGCGAGAAGAGATCCTGGCCTTCCTCTCTGTGACAACCCAAGAGACACTGCTTGTTTCATCCATGTACCTTATGATGTAATTATTGGCCCCAGAAAGGGGTTGTCAGGGGCTGCCACCCCCTAAATGCCCAAGGAGTTGCACACAAGACTGGCAGTTCTGGAGATGCCACAACTTTTGTAAGATGTCCAGAGAGTCAAACCTCTTGTACCTTACAATATAAGTATTTTGATGCGGGCTTCTGGACTATTAGCCATGCTCTGTGTACACCTGCTTCTCTGTTAGGTGAATTAGATACAAATAATTCCTCCACAGTGCAGGTGGCTAGACTAGATGACAGTCCAGCTGCTCACGGTGAAATCCTATACGCGTTTACTCAGATGTATGTCCCGCTGAGCTCAGTGGGGCTTACTCTCAGGTAATATAAAACTGCTGATGAAATGCACATGGACCAAAGATGAGAAATACACCATTGCATCTTGTTAAAACATTTTGCCGCCATTTAAGGAGCGAACAAAAGAGCTCAACAAGTATTTGGAATTATTTCCTCTTGCCTGCTGAAACCAATTCAAAAGCATACAAAGCATAGCTCATCTAGCATTTGTGTTGGGTCAGATAATGAAGGAGGCTTGGCTTCTGTGGTGAGCTCTTTATAAACTCATTTCCTTCCTGGAGTTCAGAAACAAGGTTCTTGTATTTGGTCCATAGCTGCCAGTCTAGATACTTCAGTGGAAAGAAGCCAGCACCTATTTAAAAAGGGGGAAAGGTAAGAGGTGCAATTCAACAATAATTTCATTTGCAATTCTGTAGGACAATTTGAGTTGGCATTGCTTAGCCATTTTATTAAACGATGCAGCATATTCTGCAGGATAGTATTTGCTCATCCATCTTTAGACAGCTGGAAACCTGTTGCCACTTTCCACAAGATTTCATATCCTTGGATAGATTCACACAACCAAATCTAGCCAATTTTTTTCTTGCTGTACATGCTGCTGTTGTTGTTTTGTGGGCCACCACATGCTTGGAATTCTTCATATTCCAGTGGAGAGCCAGTGAGGAGTGGTTAGAGGGCCCAACAAGGATTGGGGAGACCTGAATTCCAATCCCTAGTCAGCCATGAAGCTGAGTGGATGACTTTGAGGCAGTCCAACCTACCTCTCAGGGTTGCTGTGAGGATAAAGGGGATAACCATGTATGCCATCATAAACTCTTTGGAGGAAGGGTGGGATATAAATATAATAAATAAATATTGTTCCAAATATGGCATGGTCCTTGATCTAAAACAGGGGTGGGGAAGCTTTCTTCACATTCCCTCAAGGGTCATGTTTTGAGAGTCGCTGTGGGTGAGGGCAGAGATGGATGTGGGTAGGGCTGGAGTCACACCATTCTCTCTCTGTGTTTCTCTCTCTCTGCCATCCTCTATCTTTCTCCACTTCTGGCTTCCTTGTACCTAGTTTCCACTTTTCCTCCTTGTACCTGTCCTGCCCTCCTTCACCTCTCAACCTGCCACTTCATCACCACTCACCTAGGCCAGCTGACCTGCCCATCTCTTTTGGCTTTTCCCCCTTGACCTTCCATCATTTTGACTCTTTTCCCCCACCCACCCCTCTTCTCCCACTAGGCTCCCCACCCCAGTGGCTCACCACAAAGGCCATTTCAGCTCCCACACACACACACACACTTTCCTCCACCATCCCCCTGGCTGAGGAGGAAGGCCGAGGGAGCCTCATCAGCAGGGGTAGAGAGGAGGAGAGGGTGCATGGGTAAAACCATAGAGAGAAGACTAGCAGTAGGAGTCTCCCAGGGGGAGGAGATGGTGTGGGGCTGCAGGAGGGCAGGGCTGAGAACAGGTGGGGCTTGGAAGGTAAGGCTGGCAGGCCAAATGGGAAGATCCCATGGGCCAGAGCTGGCCCAAAGGCTAGCAGTTCCCCATCCCTGTTCCAAAACCATTCACAAGACTAAAGACTTTGGCATGGAGATGAGGGGGAGCAGAGAGCACCTGCATCCAATCAGAGAGTCTTGTGAAGCATCTTTCGTGGCAACGTGGTTCCAGGAATGGCTTAGTTATAAGAAGGCAGCCAAGCCCTCAAGGGTTCCCTCTTATTGGGTTAGTCTCACAGCACCTCTTCCCAGCAATAACCTCAGAGGTGGGCTAGGACAATGTTGTCCTTTCTGGGTCCTTGTCTAACTTTCCACACCCAGGTGTTCTGGTCCCCATTGTCATGTGATGGAAGCCTGCTTTCTTTCCAAGCAAATGAAGGGGCATGCAATGATTCCAGTTCTTCCATCCTTTTCTTTACTGCAAATAGACTTAATTTGCTTTACGATGGCAAAAGGAGCATTAACATGTTCCTACCTTTAACTCCTGTCCTTCTCAATATAAAATTGTGCTCTGGAGTAAATGTGGTAATACTGATGTAAGTATTTGGTGAATTGCCCCCTTAGATATAAAAGCCAAAGTAATTTTCTTCAAGATGTGGCTTTCAATACATTTAAAACATTTCATTTCAGAAGTGTGTGCTGTGATATTGTTTTCTCCAGCTTAAGTCTCTGCCTAATATATGTAATAATAAAAACCCGTGGCTCAGGAAACATGACCTACATTTTTCACAATGGCAAACATGAACTTCGAAAGACCCTTCAATGCCAAAGTGCATTGTTTTCATTGTGTGTGCTCCTTTACTCAAGCCATTTAAAAAACTGAACAGAAAAGCAACACTCTGTTATGTGTCTTAGCATATATTGGACCCAAAACCATGTATTACTAATAGTTATATATCTATATAATATTATAGTTGATGTTTCCTTTACTTGAACGGTTTATATTCCATATCTTTTTTAAATCCACACCTCTTCTGAATTTAACTGAAATTAATTTTCAGCACAACTTTCCCATCAGCTTAATCAGACAGTTAGTGGGCTTATCCCATCACATTTTAAAACTTTTCATTTCAGAATTTCCAGTGTTCTGAAAACCATCTAACATTTATGTTTAGTCCTTTTAACATAAAAGGAGAACAGAACATACGCAAAAACAAAGATCTGTTGAATAGTTTAACTTGAATATTTCTCATACTACATTCCTATCTGAGACTCACTTGTTAGATAGACAGGAGGAAAAACCTGGTACCTGAAATTCACTTGGGGGGCAATCTTATTGATTGCATCCTCAATGATCAGATGCCTCTGAAATCAGAGGCTTCCGATTATTCAATGCAAGATGGCAGGAGCGACAGAGTTGATCCTTGCCTCCCAGTCCTCCTGCCCATTTTTTTGCTAGACAGACTTTTTTGCCAATCCAACAGCAGCGCTTCAGAGGGGGAAGGAAGGAGGCTGGAAGAGGCTCAGGGTAGCTTGTATCCTGATCTCTCCAGTCTCCTCCCTTCCTTGCCCACTGAACCTTTCCCCCTCTCTGAGATTGCTTTTCCCACCTTGGAGGGCAGCAGGCACGTTTCCTTCTGCACTGGTTGCAAGGGGGTGGGGGAGGAGGGGCAGATTTCCAACTCCCCCTTCCAAGGTCAGAGCCCTGCCTCCAACCTAGGAGGCAGGCATTCCCCAGTATCCTGTGGCCCCTGAGACAATGTCTAGGGGCCATGGGTCTGCTCTCTTAAGGGCACAATCCTATGCATGTTTAGACAGAAAAAAGTCCTACAGCTCCCAGCATAGCTGGTGGGGGAATGCTGGGAGTTGTAGGACTTTTTCTCTCTCTAAACATGTGTATGATTGTGCCCTAAATCCCTCTAGTTATCCCCACTCTCTCAGTATCCCTTTGGGTGTGAATTTAATGTCCAGAAGGAGGTGGTTACATGCATACTGCAGCAACTGATCATCAAAGTCCACATTAAAGGGAGCCAATTTCTTCTAAAATGCCAAGCGCCTTTGTTGAAGTAGAAATTGCCACAGATGAGAACACGCTCAGCAAGCTGACCAGGGTAAAATTAGGAATCTGAACAAACAGAGCAAATCAATAATCCTAGCACTTCTGGACACATACATATGTATGAATCAGTTGATTGCACTTCCAGACACAGAAGTGATTTTCTGACCTCTCAAATATCTTGATATTTCAGTGGCAAATTAAGCTCCTTGCCATATATGGGACCGTAGCCTGAAACAACAGGACTGGACCAAGGCATTTTGCTGCCTGAAGTGGAGCAGCCAATGTCGCCCCTCACACATCCAAGCCAAGGTGCATCATTCCCAAAGCCAGGCAAGTTATTTTGGCACCTGAGGCAGAAAATCCCACAGGCACCTCTCCCCATCCCTGGCAGTAAACTATAGCAATAACAAATTCAATAACAAACAGTATGCTGCCATTTCATGACACCCGAAATCTGCAGCATGAGGTAGCTGCCTCACTCTGCCTAATGCAGGGGTAAGCAATTTGTGGCCTTCCAGATGTTTGGGCCTATAACTCCCCTTACCACTCACCATTGCTTATGCTGGCTAAGGTTGATGGGAATTGTAGGCCAAAACTTCTGGAGGGCCACAAATTGGCCACCACTGGCCAAATGATAAGGCTGGCCTTGTGAACCAAAGCCACTAAATGGCTATCCAAGTGTTACCTTCTTTATCCATATTTAACCACACTCTTTGGGCAACACCATTTTCCATAAGCATGGGTTTAGCCAGTAATTAAGGCTAGTACTCAGGGTGACTCCAGACATTACACAAAAGCAGCATGAATCTCTTGCATATCTGATTTTGCCACTTCTCTGTAAACTTCTGAGAGGGCTTCTGCCCTGAAAGGTAGCCTAGAAATACTTTAAATAAATACAATAATCAATCAATAAATGAACCTTCAAGAGCACTCAGTGCCATATTAAATAGGAGCAATTTGTGTAGCATATTTCCAGGAAATTCCAGACCTTCTACTGGTAAATAAAGCAGGCAAACCTTTGCATTCTAGCTTTGCATTAAGAGGTGGGGCAATGAAGAGAGCTTCGGCTACTGGGCAGTATAAAAATGTAAGAAAGAAAGAAAGAGAAAGACATGATGTTGCATATACTCTTGCCCCACAGCTACAAGCATGGACAAAGTAATGATTTCCGTTGCTGAAGGACTAGCCACGTTACTGCTCTTGAGCACAACCCAAGCCATGACCTGCCCTCCCTGTTCCTGTGATCCACTTCAAGGATTGTGGGGTTGGGCAGCAAACTGCAGTTTTAGGGAACTGAAGGAAATGCCTCCCCTGATTCCTGGCATCCAAATTCTTCAACTGCAAGGCAACCATTTGACCACCATCCTTCCTGGTGCGCTGGACAACTTGACCAAGCTGAAGGAAGCCGATTTCTCCAACAATCCTTGGCACTGTGACTGCTCAATTTTGTATCTCAAGAAGTGGCTGGAAGACTTTGACCGAGCATCTCTTGCCAAGGTTACGTGCGCAACTCCAGCTGCTCTCCAGATGAGAGCCTTGACCCAGCTCAATGGGAATGAACTGGAAGGATGTAGGAAGCCTCTCCCCATCAAATGCCTTGACTTTTTTTTGAGGGATTTTGCTCTGATTTTTGTAGCAATCATTGCCTTGATTTTAGCATCGTGCGTTCTGCAATACTCAAAAAAACTGGCCTCCCAAGCTGCCAGAAAGCCACATTCCTCTGAAATTCCACTGCTGCAGGTTCATGACCTGGAAAATCAGAAGTCAAAATGAGATGCTACAGTGACTAATAGATCTTCAGGAAGGATATCGAAGGCATCTGCTTAAAAGGTCACCTTTGTACAAACCGCAAGCATGTGCAGACATAGCACCAGCGATATTTTGTTTGTTCCTGATAGTTACATTAGAACTCACAGTGTATCTCTTTTATGTTTCTCAGAATGGTAATAGCTACCACAGTCACTGGAATAAAGCCAGTGATAATCAAGTTCCGTCGACTGCGAATATTGCTTTGTAGTAAATTAATCCTACGTGTGTTAATACTACAGCATGGGGTAATAGAAATGTGCTTCCATGCACCACAGCTTCTGCTGCTGTGGCACTCAGCCATATAAACATTCCCAAAGAGAATCAGTAACACTGATGCTACACAAACCTTCATCTAAGACTTAGCCTCAAAACAGAGCCATCAGGGGTTGGATCCAGGATCTGCCTTCCGCAAAAGGAAGGGACCTTCAATGAGAGGAAGAGCTCTGCTTGAGGAAGGCCCCTCCTCCCAATATTTGGGAATCCCCCCTCTCCCCCACACCACAGCTCACCCCATTCAGCGGGGTCTCCTGACTCTGTGTAGCAGAGGGGGAGCTGGAGGGGCCGTCCTGGGGACCGGGGGAAGGATGTCCACTTCCTCCAGTGCAGTTGATCAGGCTTAAATCTGGATCCAACCCAAAATCAGTAAAGTTAAGCCCAAATTAAACTGGATACAAGGCCCAGGGATTTGGAGCTTTAAACTCACAAACTCTCATCTCAAAATGATCTGCACTAGAGGGCTCAGTTAGCACTCATATATAATTACGTTCTGTAATTCCTGAGCGTGGCTATGGCAAACTATTTTATGGCCCAGCTGAAAGTCTGCTGCACCAGCACATGAATATCTGAGATGGGATGTATGGACTGCATTCTATAGCATTACAAAATGTATTTTAGATCCCCATGAATATATTTAGATTATGGAGTACTGGTCTCATATTTACTATAGGGAGTATTTGTCTTTGAACAATTTGGGCACTTCTGTCTTCAGCAAACGGATGAGTAAATTTCATGGGTGTGTCACTGAGACTTTAGTATTTCTTCCAGATGTGTCTATAGTCCTTTGCATACCGTTGCTAATCTCTATGGCTGATAGTGATTTTGCTTGCAATAGCATTGGTTAGGAACTTAATAGTTGCAACTGGGTCAGTACGTTACTGCTTCAAGCCACCACACTTGTTTCATAAGGATGCACCAGGATGCTTTTTGTTAATTAACAAGATATAAATCATTAAACATTGTGCAAAGTGTTTGTTGATTTAAATAAAGTATGTTGGTTGTTCATGCTTGGCCAGTTTGTTCACACAGTTCCACAGCATTTTCTGTGCCTTTTAAGTTGCCCGACTCTCTTCATTTCATCCCCCTCAAATGATTGCGGAGTTCTCACTTATGCTAGATATGTTTAAGAGGAGACTATGTTTTTTTCTACATGAGGCATTTATTGTGTACTCATCGTTCCCTCCCCTTCATGGATCACTGCCTTGTTGTGGCGAAGGGGCTTGCGTAAGTCAGTGAAGCCATAAGCTATGCCATGCAGGGCCACCCAAGACGGACAGGTCATGGCAAAGAGTTCTGACAAAATGTGGTCCACTGGAGAAGGAAATGGCAACCCACTCCAGTATTCTTGCCAAGAAAACCCCATGGAACGTATCACAAGGCTAAAAGAGATGACGCCGGAAGATGAGACCCTCAGGTCGGAAGGTGTCCAATATACTACTGGGGAAGAGCAGAGGGTATTTCCAAGTAGCACCAGAAAGAGTGAAGCGGCTGGGCCAAAGCCTAAAGGACACTCTGCTGTGGATGTGTCTGGTGGTGAAAAGAATATCCGATGCTGTAAAGAACAATATTGTTTAGGAACCTGGAATGTCAGATCAATGAATCAAGGTAAGCTGGAGGTGGTCAAACATGAGATGGCAAGATTGAACATCGACATCTTGGGAATAAGCAAACTAAAATGGACAGGCATGGGCGAATTTAATTCAGGTGACCATCATATCTACTACTGTGGGCAAGAATCCCTGAGAAGAAATGGAGTAGCACTCATAGTCAACAAAAGGGTGGGAAAAGCAGTACTGGGGTACAATCTTAAAAACGATAGAATGATCTCAGTACGAAACCAAGGCAAACCATTCAACATCACAGTAATTCAGGTCTATGCCCCAACCACTGATGCCGAAGAAGCTGAGGTTGATCGGTTCTATGAAGACCTACAACACCTTCTAGAACTAACACCAAAAAAAGATGTCCTCTTCATCATAGGGGATTGGAATGCTAAAGTAGGAAGTCAAGAAATCACCGGGATAACAGGCAGGCATGGCCTTGGTGTACAAAATGAAGCAGGACAAAAGCTAATAGAGTTTTGCCAAGAGAACACGCTGATCATAGCAAACACTCTTTTCCAACAGCACAAGAGATGACTCTACACATGGACATCACCAGATGGTCAGTATCGAAATCAGATTGATTATGTCCTTTGCAGCCAAAGATGGAGAAGCTCTATACAGTCAGTCAAAACAAGACCTGGAGCTGACTGTGGCTCAGATCATGAGCTGCTTCTTGCAAAATTTCAGCTTAAATTGAAGCACGTAGGGAAAACCACTAAACCATTCAGGTATGACCTAAATCATATCCCTTATGAATATACAGTGGAGGTGAGGAATAGATTTAAGGGATTAGACCTGATAGACAGAGTGCCTGAGGAACTATGGACGGAGGTCCGTAACATTGTTCAAGAGGCAGCAACTCAATTCATCCCAAAGAAGAAGAAATGCAAGAAAGCCAAGTGGCTGTCTGATGAGGCTTTACAAGTAGCTGAGGAAAGAAGGGAGGCGAAAAGCAAGGGACAAAGGGGAAGATATATCCAACTGAATGCAGAGTTCCAGAGAATAGCAAGGAGAGACAAGAAGGCCTTCTTAAATGAACAATGCAAAGAAATCGAGGAAAACAACAGAATGGGAAAGACTAGAGATCTCTTCAAGAAAATTGGAGATCTCAAGGGAACGTTTTGTGCAAAGACGGGCATGATAAAGGACAAAGAAGGCAGGGACCTAACAGAAGCAGATGAGATTAAGAAGACGTGGCAAGAATACACAGAAGAACTATACAGGAAAGATCTGAATGTCCCTGATAGCCATGATAGTGCGGTCACTGAACTTGAGCCGGACATCCTCGAGAGTGAAGTCAAGTGGGCTTAGGAAGCATTACTAACAACAAAGCTAGCGGAGATGACAGTATTCCAGCTGAGCTATTTAAGATCCTAAAAGATGATGCTGTTAAAGTGCTGCACTCAATATGCCAACAAATTTGGAACACTCAACAGTGGCCACAAGACTGGAAAAGGTCAGTTTACATTCCAATTCCAAAGAAGGGCAACGCCAAAGAGTGTTCAAACTACCACACAATTGCGCTCATTTCACATGCCAGCAAGGTGATGCTCAAAATCCTACAAGCTAGGCTTCAGCAGTATGCGAACCGAGAACTACCGGAAGTACAAGCTGGGTTTCGAAGAGGCAGAGGAACTAGAGATCAAATCGCCAACGTTCGCTGGATCATGGAGAAAGCAAGAGAATTCCAGAAAAACGTCTATTTCTGCTTCATTGACTATGCTAAAGCCTTTGATTGTGTGGATCACAACAAACTGTGGCAAATTCTTAAAGTGATGGGAGTACCAGACCACCTTACCTGTCTCCTGAGAAACCTGTACGAGGGTCAAGAAGCAACAGTAAGAACCAGACATGGAACAACCGATTGGTTCAAAATTGGGAAAGGAGTACGACAAGGCTGCATATTGTCACCCTGCTTATTTAACTTATATGCAGAGTACATCATGAGAAACGCTGGGTTGGATGAATCACAGGTCGGAATTAAGATTGCCGGGAGAATTATCAACAACCTCCGATATGCAGACGATACCACCCTAATGGCAGAAAGCGAAGAGGATCTCAAGAGCCTCTTGTTGAGGGTGAAAGAGGAGAGTGCAAAAGCTGGTTTGAAACTCAACATTAAAAAAACGAAGATCATGGCATCTGGCCCTATCACTTCCTGGCATATAGAAGGGGAAGAAATGGAAGCAGTGACAGATTTTACTTTCTTGGGCTCCAAGATCACCGCAGACGGTGACTGTAGCCATGAAATTAAAAGACGCTTGCTCCTTGGGAGGAAAGCTATGGCCAACCTAGACAGCATAGTCAGAAGCAGAGACATCACCTTGCCAACAAAGGTCCATCTAATCAAAGCTATGGTTTTCCCAGTAGCAACGTATGGCTGTGAGAGCTGGACTATAAGGAAGGCTGAGCGCCGAAGAATTGATGCTTTCGAACTTTGGTGCTGGAGAAGACTCTTACGAGTCCCCTGGACTGCAAGGAGGTCAAATCAGTCCATCCTAAAGGAAATCAACCCTGAGTGCTCATTGGAAGGACAGATAATGAAGCTGAAGCTCCAATATTTTGGCCACCTAATGCGAAGAGAAAACTCCCTGGAAAAGACCCTGATGCTGGGAAAGACTGAAGGCAAAAGGAGAAGGGGATGACAGAGGATGAGATGGCTAGATAGCATCACCGATGCAATGAATATGAACTTGAGCACACTCCGGGAGACAGCGCAGGACAGGAAGGCCTGGCGTGCTATGGTCCATGGGGTCACGAAGAGTCGGACACGACTGAACGACTGAACAACAACATCATTCCCTACTTATGGTTGTTTATGGGTTCTTTAGACAACAACATGACCCTCCAGTTTCACTTCTGTGTCTGAAGAGCACTTTTGATTAATTTTTTTAGAAGAGGGGAAAATGTGGTATTTATTGTAAAAGTGAAAGAAACCACTTTTTCACTTGTGTATTTGAACTATTCCATTATACTACAGTGCCACCAAAAGGTTATGTAGTAGAAAACAGGAAACACTCTTCATTTAGTGCACGGATCACAACTCTGTGATGAAACCGGAAGTAGATTAAGCAGATTAACAGCAGATTAACAGCCTTGCATAGAAAAACTCTATGCCAACAATCTACACTATTTCTCAGCAACTCTTAGAAGGATGACATAATGCCTGAATTTAAGAAAGGCCCCTCCATCAAGTGCCAGCAGTTTTCTGCTGGGGATACAGTCAAGGCCAGAAATATTGGAGCAAGGATAACTGTTTTGGCAGTTGGCCTCTGTACACCACCACATTGAAGTTGAAAGGAAACACACCCAAATGGGAGCGAAGTCAGGACTTTCAGCTGTAATTCAAGGGGTTTGACAAAAGTGGGGCACTAACCATTCAGGATGTACAGCCAGTGGCATACACACACCCCCATCGTTGGTGGCTCATAAGTAATGGAATGAATGGCTGACAAGCAGGGGCATGGCCAGGTGTGGCCTGTTTCCTAGATACCCCATGGCCAATCAAGCAGATAAAAGGCCTGGAGGTGGTTCTGAGTGTTACATTTGCATTTGTTACATACTTCCTGAATGGTTAGTGCTCACAAAACCGTTGAGACACTAATTCAGCCTTTCACAATCTGGTGCCCTCCAGATATTTTGGGTTACAACTCCCAGCACCCTTCACTCAGCATGGCTGCCTGGGGATGCTGGGTTAGGTAGTCCAACACATTTGGAGGGCACCAGGTTAGGGAAGGCTGAACTAATTCATTTTAGCAACACGAAGACAACCAATCATCTTATTTTAATAGAGTTCAACTCTCCTCCACCAAATTTGTTTTGGGCACCTTCCGTTTTGCTGTCGCTACTTATTAGTTCCATCTCAAACTGGGACATATATGTCTTTCAGTGACATTTATGTATTATCTCACATGCTCACTAGGGATAATCACCTGAAAAAGACTAATGACAATTTTGAAACTGCCAAGCTTGCCTAATATTGTATTTCCAATTGGCATCCATTCATTGTCACTAATTAACTTATGAAATGGAATTTTTTCCATGAAAAAATAAAGCACTGGAAAAATTTCCACCCAACATCATCGTTAACCAGGGATTGGATCAATCTAAACTTAGTCATACTTAGAGTAAACCATTGAAATCAATGGGAATTAAGTTAGTCATCGCTACTTACTTTGATCCAGATTCAGTCATACTTAGAGTAGACCCAGTGAAATCAATGTGACATAAAATGTGACATTTTTAACACATGGCGGATGAAAATATTATAATTTGCAACTTTATGACAAAGAAATCTGTATTATATTCTTAAAATATACAACCGTATTCTTTGCTGAAAATATTATAATTTGCAATTTTTGGACAATAAACCCCCACAAATCCAAAGCAAATAATCCAAATCAATGGAGACAAACACTTGACTAAGGATGTGCATAGTAATTTGATTTTATTATTTACTTTTCATTACATTATAAACACAAGCCACATTATGAAATTTGTTAATCTAGACGGCACCATTTTCTCACACTCTCCAGTTTTCTTTAGTTGGCTTTCGTGCATGAAAATAAACCTGGATTCGATTATACAATATTAAAATGAAACTTTCTGCCACATAAAACTCCTCAGAAATGTGAGAGATAAAATGGAGAGAAAAATCTCTCCATTCTTCACATACTTCATTTGGACCAGGTCCAATGAGTCGGGAACAAATGAGAAGACTTCTGTGTTTTGAAGCTGTTTATGAAAGTCCATAACTGAATATGGTGTATGGTGGTTAATGTAAAAGCATTACTTTGGGAATATATATTCTTACAAGTCTTATAGAAGTCAGTGAGGAGGAGCAGCATATCCAGTAAGTGGAATTCTGCTTATCAGGTGGAAACCAGCGTGCCTTTATCTGGGTGAATTCTTCCAGAGAGGGAGTCAACAAGCTCAAATGGGGGACGGGGAGTGCATCACTGGCTTATCTAGCCTGGCCACTTATTTCATGCCTGTTTGGCCACTTCCCACGCAGCCAATCAAATAAAGTTGCATCGTGTCTGCTGTTGATTGCAGTTCTACTAGTCATAACCCACAAGACGGAAGAAATTACTTGTGTCACCCATCTAAAATGGAACATGCAGAAAAGGCTTCTCAAAGCGGCTTGTGAAAAATCTCCCCAAATAGTTTGCTCACCAACTCGATCTTCTCATGCGCTGAAGAATGCACAGTGAATCCTGCTGAAAATCAACATAAATATTTAAAAACGAAAGTAAAAGAATGCAAACCTGTGAACAGATCGGTGTCCTCGTGTGTTTTGGACTTGAAGTAAGTGGTATTCCTTGGTGGCTGAAGTGTTTATAGCTGTATGCTTTTTTTTGTTTCTTAATAGGGAAAGAGTGACGAAAAAAGAGCTCCAGAAAATTAATCCATGGTAATAAAAGTAAAGTGTAAGCATTTAACAGTGTTTTTTTCTTTATCTTTTTTGTAAAGACATTCATGACAAAATTTTCCATTATATATTGTTGAGCTTCTCAGTATTTTTAGAGAGTTTGCATCTGCTTATTAACTTCAACAAAATCAGTGTCCCATATAATATAGTAGCGAATAATCCAAAATTATTCAGATCAAGTATTGCTGTTATCATTCTCTCTATTTCTGATGTTCATACTCTGAGTGCCATAGCTGATGTTGCCAAAACAGTATCACCCATTCACAAGAGGGTGGTATTAGCAGGCTTGGGGGCACTCCAAGATTTGCAAAACTATGAACAAAACATTAGAAAAAAACCTAAGGGTGGGGGAACCAAAAATGGACCGATGAGGACTGAGCCTGCTCAGTGAGCACTGAATGCTGGCTAGCTGTTGGGTGGGCAGGGACAGCCCAAGGCATTTTGCTGCCTGAGGGGAATGGTGAGATGGCGCCCCCAGTGTTCCACTGACAGAAGCTGACTGGACTAGCTGTTGAATATTACGTGAATACTGCACTGGTGATGGCACAGTATGCTCCACTTCACTTGAGCTTAGGGGGCACAAGGCAGGCTGCACAGAACATGCAGCTCTGTCCTCTCATGGAGGGGAATGCCCAGGGGGCTGCCCTGCTGCTCCCTCTACACCGCTGAGCACCTACCACCTGAGGCACCTGCCTCACTCTGCCTAATGAAAGGGCTGGCCCTGTGGGGAAGGCAGCAGAATGGAAAACTGGGTGTGGGGAATGTAAGGGCTGGAATCCTGAAGAGCAGCACCCCACGCTGCAACATTTTGTTGCAGATCACACTTGTAAACCCTTATGTTCTTAAGTACCATCTAACAAAACAATAGATTCACTGACAATAAATGCTACTGTGTAAAAACACAGCACACAAGTGTTGGGAGGTGCTCAGGGTTGTTGGGAAAGTGCTGAGCTCCAAATTGACATTCACCTGCCCCAGAAGCAGGACCAATCTCTGACTGTTGTGGTCGGAGAAAAGGATGAGGATCATATATGTTAACCTGGGTTGGGAAAACAGTGTACGACCCATCTCCTGGCCTTAGGGCAGGGGTGGGGACCCCCCCAGGTGGTGTTACAAACTTAGGAAACTGCCTTCTACTGAGCCAGATCATTGGTCCATCCAGCCCAGTACTGCCAACACTAATTAGCAGCGGCTCTCCAGGGTTTCAGGCAGGATTCTTTCCCAGTTTTACCTGGAGATGCCAGGGGTTGAACTTTGAACCTTCTGCATGCAAAGCATGTGCTCTGCCACTGAGCTATGGCCCCTGAGCTACTTGGACTACAACTCTCATCATCCCTGACCATTGGCTATGCTGGCTGGGGCTGATGGAAGTTAGAGGTTAGTCCACTGATTGCTGGACAAGGTGGACCTTGGTCTGGTGTAACAAAGCACTTTTTACGTTGCTTCGTTCTTGCTCTAGTTAATTTTGGACTAAGTCTGGACCTAATCAGAGAAAATGTACTGCTAACTAGATCAAACATCAAGTACCGTGCATCTTGGTGAGTTGCTGACGGCTGTACACATGCATATGCAGAGTACATTGTTGGTATTTTGCTCACTGTGTGCATGTTTCTAAATACATTCACATGGCCCAAGAGTGGGGATGCTGTCTTTTCATTAAACTCAAGGAAATTACTTTAACGTTTTCAATTTGTTGAAGTTTAGATTACTAAACTAAATGTGTAAGAGCAATTCCTCTGTTAGGGTCCAACCATTGTTCATTAATTTCCATAACTGGAAGTTCATAATTCAGATTTATGTGTAGTTTACAATTTGCTAGGAGAGGTGTGCACTAACCACAAGGTTTGACTCGGACCCTGATTTGGTGTTTGGGGAAATGGCTCGATTCTGCTCAGATCAATTTGAAGGCTGTCTGCTTTTACTTGGATACCAAATTCGAGTGAGATTTAGAAATCTGAGGCTTTGTGCCTCCCATTGGACATGGGAAATAAATTATGCCTGCCAAATTTCAGAAAAATAGGTGCAGTATTTTTGTGCTATGCACCTTTATAGTTTGATTTTTTTTTTAGGGAAATTGATAACTTTTTTTTATTTCTTGGCAGAATTCAATGAAATTTGCAGGGATAGTTGCCCCTTCTGATGGGATCACACCTACCAAGTTTCAGATTAATAGGTGCAGGGATTTATATGCAAGAGCAGCCTTTACATTTTGAAGGTATCCAAAAAAAGTCTGTGCTGTCGTGGCCATTCTTCTGAAAATGGCAGAAAGAGTAGAGGTGGTCCTAAGAAAGAATCGTAAAAAGTTTCAGAAAGGTAGGTACAACAGTTTATGTGGAAGGGGAGTCCTCAAATTCTTTGCGGGTTTGACTGATTCATGTCCTTTTCCCTTATGGATTTCTGGGCAATTTGCACGAAAATCACAAACATCATAGGGGTGCTCCCTGTGTGCGAAGAAATGTGCAAAGTTTCAGAAAAATAAGTGCAGGGGCTAGGGAGTTATGATGACTAATGATGATTGAAACCCAGTTTAAGGCTTTTTCCATAGTGAAGCCTGGTGGCTTTGGAAAAAAGGCCATCTCACAGTCCCATCCTTGCCCTCCCCCATAACACAGGGATTGGAGAGCTCCTGGTAAATATGTCCTATGTGGACCTGTCAGCCACTCAATCCCCCCTCCCCATCAGTGTTTAGAGAAAGAAAAGGAAAATACACTATTTTTGAAGACGTACTATCTGCCTTTCCATAGACGAAACTGTGAACGACAGCTTGTGTGGAATCCAGCTTCAATTCTGGTCACTTTGGAGGGAAGCCCACTTTGCCTTGGGAAGCACCAGAAATTATCTGAAAGGGCCCAACTTGGCTCAGGCTTTGGGCCTTGGCCAAATCAAATGCACGTATGATTTGCTAGGAGTTTAACAATGCAAAACTCCATAAAACTCAACATGAGAAAAGCAAAGTCATAGAATCATAGAATAGTATAGTAGGGTTGGAAGGGGCCTATAAGGCCATCGAGTCCAACCCCTTTAGAAAGTCTCTTTAGAATGGATTTTAGATTTCAAATTTCTAAATCTAGAACAACAACAATTGCCTAGGTTTTTAACAACAAAAGAGCCCAACTGCTCTGTTAGCTTTGGTCTTTCCCTTATATCATGAAACACATCCATAACATGGAACAACTTTAAAAAAAAAAATACATTTTATGCTGGCTTGGGGTGGTAGGAAATCCAACTTTGCAAAACTGAGCATGAGAAAGCAAGGCCTCTTTAGAATGAATTTTGGATTTGGAGTTGAATTTTAGAATACAGGCAATAGTATCCATGCAGATGCCTACACAGAGATAATTCCAAAGCACTCCTGTGGAGGAGAATGTTACATCAAAAGTTAAAACTATTTTTTAATCTGGTGCTTTAGCGATGGCCTCCTGAAACAAGAAATAAGTGGATACTTCCAAAGTAATCTTCCCCTTCCCCAAGGAAGCTCAGTCACAATCTATACATTTCCAACATGGAAGGTGTGTCAGTGTAGGAATAGTGTGGAACCTAGTGAACATTATCATGTATGGCAGTAGTATGCAGTGATGTGCACACACGTATGATCATTACATGAGATTATTTATATGCAAGTTTCATTCTCCTTTCTACATGGAACTGTAGGAAATCTATAATATCAAAGATATCCACAACTGGAGCCTTGCTTTAAGTGAAAAGGGGAAAATGGATCCAACTACTAAATTATAGAATTGTGGTGAGGAGCATTATCCATTTAAATTACAATCTGAGACGGTTAGCCTTGCAAAATGCTGTAAAATGATGCATGCTCATGAGATTGCCTTGACATTTCTCTGCACTGATGCCACACTTTCAATTTTCAGAATGGTCACATGTCGAGGACTGCCGATACTTCTGTTCCTTGAAGCTGTCTCTGCTAACTCCTGTCCTCACCCTTGTAAATGCTCTCCACCAGGTCTCAGACCACTAAGAGTGGACTGTAGCTTCAGAGAGCTGGTGACACTTCCACTTCTATCCAATTTGACACAAGAACTGTGCCTCCAGGGCAACAAACTAGAAACAATACCTGCAGGAGCATTTGATAACCTTCAAATGCTTAATATCATCAATCTATCTAGCAATCCATGGCGTTGTGACTGTGGCATTTTGTACTTGAAAAACTGGTTGGAAGACCAAGTGGGACGCATGCCTACCAGCGACATTAAGTGCTTCACTCCTCCTTCACTTCACAAAAAATCTGTATCGGAGCTAAACAGGGGTGAACTCCCTTCTTGTTCCACACCCCAAAGACTTTGCTCAGATTTCTTGTTCAATGATGCATTCCTCTTCATTTTTGTCCTCATTGTCATTCTGATTTGTTGTGTCTTGATTACCCAAAGGATGGAATTTATAGTGAAGATTTGTGACAACAGCACAAAGATCCCAGGCGTATTACCTTCAGCTTCTTATCAGCTGAAAAGAAGAATGGGGAAAGTATCAAGCTATTCATCATTGGGAGTGCCTACTGTGAACTAGATTGCTGAACAAGAAGAAAGGTCAAGCAAATTTCTGTTTATCATTAAAAGTCAAGTGGTAAACTGAAAAGAATGGCTATTATTGACTTTTCATTTGGGGGGATGGGAATGCATCATGAATATGCTCACTGAACAAAAACCATAATATGCAACTTTAGGGTCAAGTCCAAAAGACTGTAGGTTCTTGATTTTAATCCTTATGTTTCTGGTTTATGGTGCTTTCATGCACCTCCTGCAATCTGGGTTGAAACTCAACTCGGAGATCAAGCATGTAATGAATCAATACACTGAACTTGTAGGCTCCAGCTGACCTGAATTGTTTCCTGCTTGTGGTCGTGATAACTATGTTGGAAAACCCATAAACAACCCTGGTCAGCCAGGGCCTAGAAGTTGAATAGGCCCACAGTTGGCCATTGAGGGCAGGATCCTCCCAGAGTGAGCCAGAGGATAAGCAGGTAGGTGGGCAAGCTGGCTCTCTTTAGAGCCATGTCAGCCAGAGAAAGCTTAGCTCTCTGGCCTGGCCCAAATGCCTGGCTCTGAGAGGGATTTTCCTCAGAGCCAGGCAATATTGGAAAGGTATCCCAGGAGATCACCCATGGTACAGGTTCCGAGAGCCTACCCACCTTCTGGCTTGCTCTGAGAGGATCTTTACAAGTGAACCAGAGGTGGGTGGCTGCTCTGGGGAGCCCTGCTGGACATTCTCTTGGTGCAACATTTTCCACAGCAGGAGAGCGGGGCTGGCAGGACGCTCCGGAGCACCCACTGTAATGCCACCTTGCTGAAGCAAGGCAGTCATGGTGGGCACTCCTGGCAGGGGAGAGCATGCAATTCACTGCTCCTCCTCCTCTACCACCTGGGGCGGGGGATTCACCCTGTCTCATGGGAAGGCTGATTGAGGGATTGCAGTGTTTTCATGCCATGGTTATAGGTGCTTTGAAAACCTCCTATTTAGGATGTTTCAGATGAGGCTTTTATACTGCGATTCCCCTGCCTCATTCAGAATTTTACAGGACTTCACACATCATCGTCTTCCACTCATAACCCACTTGTGTTTCCACACTGCTTCTTCTGTCTTTCTTCCTCCCACAGAAAATCTGTCAAGGAAATAAAAATTGAATAGGTGCACAATGCCTTCTAATCAGCAGCGCTTGGAGCCATCTGTTTGAAAGCACCCTTAGACTACTGCAATGAATGGCTTCTGCATCTGAGATGCTGGATGGATCATCCTTGTCAGACTTATATTGGTTTTCTACCAGTGTTACTGCCATGGTTTTCCCCAAAGTATAATGAGGACTGTCGTTTGGGGCAGGTGCTGGGAATTCCCTGGGGAGATGAAATGACTGAAAAACCAGTATAAATTTGTTCTGTAGATACATCTTCATTTTAATGTGGTTTTATTTACAACTTTTATTTTCTTCAGCCCTGGATTTGCTGTCAGCTATACTGATACTTTACTTTACTATACTTTTCTACTTCCAGAAACAAAGCACTAGTGTGAAACATCAGGCAGAAATATCACCTGTTTGCAAGGTGGAGAGTAACTGATTGGTTCTAGTGCAGCTACTAAGATAAAGGGGTGAGGCTCCCATTCCATGTTTTTAATAACTAGGCAGCAGAAAGAGGTCCCGCAGGCGTAGACCTACCGTCTTGGTAGCATTGCGATGAGAGAGGCTACTTCCTACTACCCAGCAGTGAAAGCAGAGGTTCTTCCATCAAAAAGTAGGCAACCCTTTTGTCTGCCATGGGACAAGATATAAACCTGGGAAAACAGAAAAGTTGTCACCTTTTATTCTGAGAGGGCTTCTATGCATGCCACCGGTTCATGATGGGCAGAAATTAAGTAGCTGAAGCATTCTTCACCATTGCAAGTCCATGCCTGACCAAAGAACATCTGTTGGATTTCTGCCTGCACACAGTTGTTAAAAGGTTAAGAGCCTTGCCAGAAAAAAGATGGCAACCCTAGCAAATACGTGGCTTTGTGGAATGAAACTGGGTCAAAGGAAAACGGAACATGTATATAAGATGTGGATATGTGAACTTAAACTGACTAGTGTATAATATATATATATATATATATATATATACACACACACACACACACACACATATATACATATATACATACACACACACACACACACATGCTGTTAAAGCTCCCTAATGAAGCTGGACTAGCTTTAATTAAAACTCTTGATTTAGGTACAAATGGGAAGATCAGCAGCTTCCTTGTAAGTAGTCAGATAAATCTGTCCATTATGTTTATCTATTATTTAATTGTTGTGAAGCGCCCAGGGAGCTTTGGCTATTGGGCAGCATAGAAATGTAATAAATAAATAAATATATGGAATTGCCCTTAAAGATCTCGTCACTCTGCTGGGAATGCATTTTGCCAGTGCTGAAAGAACTGCACTATCACTGGCCTGTTTTTGAACCCAGTTAAAAATATTGGCGCTTACCTAGAAAAGTCCATATGGCTGGGGCCCTGCTTTCGAAGAGAAAGTCTCCCCGATCGACCTGCTTGTACGCTGTAGTCACCTAGGAGTGGTCTCCTCCAGAAGCTCCCACAGTCAGAGGTGAGGAGGGTGGCAACCACAGAAGGGGCGCAATGACTGAAAATGCCCCATCTAAGGACTTCTCTTCCCAGGGAAGCTCCCCCAGCACCCACCTTGTTATCTTTTAAGGTGGCAAGTTTTTTTAAAAAAATTCTTCCCGGACTTTTAGTGAATTTTAAATATTTGTGTGAATGTGTGTCTTCTGCTGTCTTAACTTTTATTGTTGCCTGCTGTTTCTATTGTTAATTATGCTTTATTGTTTTAAATTCTGTAAACCATTCTGCAATCAAGGATGAAGGGCAGTGCATATAAAATATAACACACACAGAGGCATATCTGTTAAATAAAGAAATCATATAAATACAGTCCCACCATTTTCCTTCTTCAAGCTGAGTCCCAAATCAATTGGACACAGTTCAAAGATTATGCTGGATGTATGAGAATGCCCTTTGGTTCCAGTGAAGTCTACCCTCTGAGCCCATTAAATAATTATATCACAATCCCAAACTGCTTGCTATAGAACACATCTCAGCAATGCTATTCTGTAGGTTAATTCCCAAATTCCGAGGACTTCAGATTACATTCGCATGTCTGGGCTGCTAATGTTTAGTAGCCAATCTTAATGAGAATCTTGGAAAATCAACCAAACACTCTCAAATATCTCTTAATAAAAATAGAAAGTCTATTTCTATTTCTATGCATGCGAACAAAGGCAGTGTACAAACAGGGTAACAGTCTTAAGGCACAATCCTATGCATGTTTAGGCCGAACATCAGAACATAAGAGCCCTGCTGGATCAGACAAGGGTCCATCTAGGTCAGCATTCTGTTCACACAGTGGCCAACCAGCTGTTGACCAGGAACCCACAAGCAGGACACAAGTGCAACAACACCCTCCCACCCATACTGCCTGGGGCATGCTGGGATTTGTAGGACTTTTTCTGTCTGAACATGCATAGGATTGCGCCCTTAACCATTTTAAACATTTCAATGGATTTACCTCAAAAAAATGAAACTGCACCCATATTGTTTATGTTGCATTCCTTCCCCCTTTCCTCACAAATTTAGGCAGGTTTCCTTATTAAGTGTTGATAATTGTGCGTGTGCTTTTAGTGTTTATGTAAGTGCAAGCTTTGTGGCTAGGCAGAATTTAAACCACTTTTAGGGTGCAATCCTATGCTGGCTGGGGAATACTGAGAATTGTAGGACATTTTTGGTCTAGACATGCATAGGATTGCACCCATAGTGAAACACATATCACTGTGAAAATACAGAAATAAGAATATCTTTCTGTACAGCACTAGGGCTGCAATCCTAGAGCACGGGTGGGGCACCTATGACTTTCCAGATGTTGTTGGACTCCAGCTCTTATGGACCCCAGCCCAGCATAGCCAATGGTCAAGGGGTGCTGGGAATTGTAGTCCAACAAAATCTGGAGGCTGCAGATTCCCCTCCCCTGGTGCATAAGGTTGCAGACTTAATGGGGGGGTTTTCCTTGACCTACACAGGTTTACAAGAAGAGAGCCTGCAAATTTCTACCTGAAAGTAATCTCTTATTGCTATCACATCTGACATCATCTGACTCATTAGTAACCAGCCAAATTTGGCAGTTCAATGACAACAAATGTGTCACAGGACGATTCTGGGAATGTTTTGCACTTCAAGACATCTTTTCTAATGGGATTACTGCAGGTTTAGTCTTAACCATTAAGACATTTCTTTGATACTTTAAAAGGCAGAACAATTTTAATCCTGCTTTGCTGGAGTTCTCTTTTTTCATTCCTTGATTCAATCTGCTAAAAGTAGATTTCTCTGTATGCCTCAAAAGTTATCTGTCACCCGATTATTGTTCCTTAAATAGTCCTTGCTCTTACATAGCTGTTTTGTATGCAGCATTTTGAAACAGAAATAAGCCATTCAAAAGCAAGAGGCTTATAGGAAACAGAACTGTTTATAAGACAAGAAAGGGATGGGATGCATTTTTATTTATTAATTTTTGTACTGTGGTACCAAATATTTGAGCAGAACTCATTTGAAAAGTGACCAAGCATGGCCATCCTCACATGAAGCACCCAACATCAGATAGCAGATTCCAGGTGGACAGCTGCGGGCACCCATGCTGGAAAACACTGCAGTATCGAGTGGTCCTGATCAGGGTTCTAGCTAGCAAGACAGGCTTCTTCCGGCATATTCCATTCCATTTCTCTCCTCCCCCAATATTCCATTAATATTCCATGCCCACTGAGCATGCTCAGTCCTCATTGGGCTGTTTGGGTTTATGTTCCTCTCTTGGGGTTTTTGTTTCCCTAAGGATTTTTTTTTGTATTTCTGCAAACTTGGGGTTCCCTCAAGCTGGTTAAGACCTCCGTCTAGTGCATGGGTGGTGCCACCTTGCCTCATAATGAATCCACACTCAGAGAGCTGAGCTCATAATCAGTATAGAAAGGATAAAGAATCTCTTGTTGCCACTACACATGTAATTACTTCAGTGTGCTAGAAGGCTCCAATATGCTGAGTGTGTAGACTTCTCACACAGATCAATAATGATTTAAAACTACTATTTCTATACATACCCTTACTATTTTAGATGTGAAAGGAATCAGGCTGGCCCATCTGGAAATGGCAGATCTGTAATCTGCGGCAGGGGGACACTTGCATATCCTATGGCAATGAAATTCTAAATGTTGTGGGCTCAGTAATAACTCATAACAGAATTCAGGATTGCAGAGTTGCTGGTTTTAGAATGAAGTAATACTTAGAATTTGCAGCTAGAGAAAATGTCTGTCTGCTGCTGATTTACAGTGTGGGCCCTGATAAGTGCCCAGAGATGATGGCCCTATGTAGTACTTGGATGGGAGACCGCCTGGGAATCAGGCTTCCTGCACTGAGCAGGGGGCTGGAGTCGATGGTCTTGTAGGCCCCTTCCAACCCTATGATTCTATGATTCTATGAATATATAGAACTAGGTTTTAATCATTACTGATTGTAGTAAGAAATCTACAGAATCGTCCGATGGGAGGTTTCTAGCAACCTGAGATTACATATGTGTAATAGTAACATTTCTAACACCATAGAACAGAACAACAGATACTTC
This sequence comes from Heloderma suspectum, assembly GCF_057233095.1. Taxonomy (NCBI): domain Eukaryota; kingdom Metazoa; phylum Chordata; class Lepidosauria; order Squamata; family Helodermatidae; genus Heloderma; species Heloderma suspectum. Next base: position 292,953,641 of record NC_139459.1, on the reverse strand, counting down.
ATATATTCCCATTCACCATCATATTGCAGGCAGCCCATTGAGGAAGAACCTTTAAGACCTGATTAAAGTTTTAGCAGCCAGCTCTAGAACTATGTAATTTAAACTTGATGCAGGGAAAGTTTGTTTTCTAAAAATTACCAGGTCTTGTGCATTACACTTCACCATCTGGTGAGTCTAAGAGTTCTCTGTCAAATGCAATGGCTCTGGGAGTATTAATGGAGTCAAACTGTGTCATGATTATTCAGTTATTCAGACTGCCCTTTCATTTCTAATAACACCCCTGTTCTAAATCCGAGCACTTTGGACAGCCACTTCGAAGATAGCTCTTCTCAGAGCTTTGCAGTGTCACCGGAATGAGTGGGAATGAAAGCATACTTTTTCTCAATGTGGTATTCTCCCAGAAAGGAACAGAATGCTTAAAAAAAGAAAAGAAAAAGGCCGAGACTAGAAAACTAATGAATTTTAATGTCCATTTGTGTTGCTAGGAGTCCACGGGTAGAAGAGAACAAACACCAACACAGAATATGGTACACTACATATGAGAAAAATTATTTTCAGTGGTGGGCCTCAATATTGAAACTAGGTGTGGTGTCTGGAGATTTGACATAAACAATGAGGCATTAATGGGTCCCCATACAGTGCAAGATTTGTCTTTGTGATATGTCTCAGAATTGCTGATCCTCAGGTTTTCATGATCCTCGGGTTCACTTTATGCACACTAAAACCAGAGCATTTAGTATTGCAGAATCACCCCCTGGAACACTCTTCCAATTGATGTCAGGTAGGCATCTACAGTCATGACTTTTAGACATCTCCTTAAGACTTACCTTTTTATGCAGGCTTTCCCTGAGATGTGACCCAGCCAGTTACAGTTTTATTGTTGATGGGGAGAATCATTTTCTTGTTGTATTTTCTTGTTATATTTTAGGGAATACATTATGATGTTCACTGCTTTGATAATTTTGTTGGGAGGTGGTATATAAATTTGTATATAGTGTAAGAATAAATGAATGAATGAATGAATGAATGAATGACATCCCGAAGTATTCAGTGGCTGCAGGAACTCTGTTCCAGGGCTGGCCCTCTCATGAGGCGGGGCGAATCTCCTGTCCCAGGCAGTGGTATTGGGGGAGCAGCAAATGGCACACTCCCACCCATCCACTAGGAGTGCCCCCCCCCAACTCTGGAAAGCTCCACTGGGTGCTCTCCCACAGCATTTTCCACAGCGAGAGAGCAGGGCTGGCAAAGCTCTCTGGCTCACTTTGAGAATCTCAGAGCGAGCCAGAGATAAAGTGGGCTCTCTGTAGAGCTGCAGTGGCCAGAGAAAGGGGCCAGTGCCATTTTTCAAAGACTGAAGGCAGCAGCTAAAGGATGGTAATGGGGGATATGGGGGGGGGGAATGTGGCAAGGTGTCAAAGGTGCAAGTATGTTCTCCCACCTCAGGCAGCAGGAGAGCTTAAGCCGGCCTGCTCTGTTCTCTGGCAGCTCTGTAGGCCTGGCCAACATATTTGTTAATGTCAGAGCCAGCACCAGCAAATGGCATTTCTCAGCCAAATGCTGGGCCCCAGAGCCCTGACCAGGCTTACCATTGCTGACACCAAGCTCGGCCTGGGTCCCTGTTCGATTTGTTTCAGGGGGAGGGGCTGCATGGTTGAACTCACTGGTGCAGCCTAATGTGCAACCTAGTCCAGCCATGTGGGCCTCATACTCCTGCCAGCACCATTGCTGGGTTGCCCATAGGGTCAGGACAGCACTGTGGGCCCATTGCCCAGGGCTGTTCAAACCTGGAGCTGTCAATGCCATTGAGTTCTGACAAGCATGACCAGTGTTTAAAAGGGCCACCCATAGCACTTCCAGGCAGCGGCAGAGATTTTAAGCACTTAACATGTTTACACATAGTAAACACATGAATGTCAAAATTGCAGCCAAGGCTGCAATCAGCATAGTGCCAAGTAAGAATAGCAGTGGTGGTACAGGCAGAAGATGGAAAAACTGAGGAAAAACTAGAAGGGAAAGGAACAGAGTCTCTGTGAGAAAGAAGAAGAGTTGGCAGGCCTTAACAGTCATTCGGCTAATACAATGAATACAATACAATGGTGAGGCCAAACTAAAGGCAAGCTTTGGCAGTGGTGAGGCTGCACCAAAAGGCAGAACCAAATAAATAAAGCCTTGGAGGGGCAGCAAAAGAGGAGGAGGAAGAGGAGGAGGAGGAGGAGAAGGCGGCAGCTGTGGGAACAGGGTGTCTGGGGAAGGCGTACATGATTCATATGGCTCATTCTCTCCTGCAGATAGTGTCTCGCAATGTAATACAGGCAGCCTCTGGGTGATAGGGAGTTTGGACAGTTTTGTGTATAAACAAAGTCTGGAAAGACTGAATATAATAGTTTTATGAAGTCATCAGCTTTTGCCAAGCCTGGTATGTTATAAATGTTAAGCTGCTATTGCATATCCCACACTGACAGTGATCCTGTTCTCATGCCAGGAACACAACATCCTATCAAGGATTGCCACTATCTGTGCTACATCTCAGTGCTTCAGAGGAGATTTCAGAAGAGGCTATTCTGAAAAAGCTGGCCTAAGCCTAGCCTGGCAAAGTGTTAAGCCTGGCAAAGTGTCAAATGTTAAGCATTGCACAGCTAAGACAGCCACATACACCGTGCCAAAAAGGAGGAAATGCAAAGAGGGCACCGCTTCCCATAAAATTTGCACATGCTAATGTACACAAGGCAAAAGAGGGGAAACCCACAAAAAAGAGGGGGAAAGTGGGGAAACTCACAAAAGAGGGGAAACCTGTAATGTGCTAATATGCACACAGAGCAAAAGAGGACACCACTTTCCATAAGATTTGCATATGCTTATACATATAGATGCAAATTTAGAAATAATTACTATAATTTGAATAGAAATACAACATGTCTTCTTGCCATAAGGGGGAAGACTGAAGGTGACCTGTGTGCCTGCTCAGTCAATTGTCCAGGTGCTGAGTGGCAGCTTCAAGGCCTCTGCTCCTCCTTCTTGTGGTTCTTTAAGCCCCATTGAACTCACTGAGAATTATTTCTGGACAAGCATGCCTAGGGTCAGGCTGCATGTCATGCTGCCAAAATTAACTTCAGGGCAAGGATAACCTCTGCTGATGGATTTTGCTGGATATTGGCTAGATCCTATGAACTCAAATGATTTCATTTTTTTAAGGAAAGACACAATGGACAGGCTATGTCCATTTTGGACATAAAGTACGTGTATGTGATGCATCCTTCAGAACTTAGACATTTGTTTAAAATGGTAGACATTTTTTGGAGCGCTTTACTGATCCTTTCTGGGAACAATGGTTTTAGTACTCCATATAGACTATTCTTTCTTTCTTTCGTTCTTTCTTTCTTTCTTTCTTTCCTGCACAGATTGTTGCCCACTGCAATTAGCAGAAAATCAAAAGCATTTTCTCAGTGGCTCCCCTGCACTAAACACTGCATATTCGTTAATTACACTATGTGGGACAATTAATATTGAAAATAAATGAATAAATGGAAGGCTTTTTTAATTGGGTGGGATTAGATTACTTGGGTTGGTAGTTGACAGATTCTAGTCAATCAAATACAGCCTTGGGTGGCAATGATCAAAAGCAATTTCCAACTGATGCTCAATTAAAATTTATGGATGGCTCTCCCTTCTGTTTAGAGACTTCTGACCAGCTATCAATCTAAAAAAGTATCACAAACAAACAAGATTTCAGCCAAATGGCAATAAAGGGAACAAGAATGATGTGGCAGGACACCTTGCAAATACCGAACTATCATCAAAAGTCTGTATGGGGGGCAGGGGACAGCAGCATGAGTTTGCACTTGAGCAGCAAGCCCCCTGGGCTCCTGGCATCAGAGCAATGGAAGAGACAGCTTTCAAATGCTGGGTATGCATTAGTGAAGTGTCAGATAATTCAAATAGCATCATGGAGGAATTGTAGTCCAAACGCCGAAGGGAAGGCAATCTGTTCCCAGCACTGTAATGTTAGCCCCCCAACCCACCACTTGCCGTTCCAAATTGTGCTTGCGCACATCATCAAAGGGCCCCTCACTGGGCTAAGTAAGATGTGATGATCTTAACATGGGCCGAGCTTGGATAATGGGCGAGAGCTGTAAAATGTGGTCCAGATATTTCTCTAGAGCAGGGGTGTACAACCGTTTTGGCCCCGAGGCCTGCGTGTGAAACTGGCTTGGGGGTCGCACACATATATGCATGCTACGCATGCACACATTGCAGTGATCTTGATACAGATGGTTCTTTCCTTGCTGCTAGCAGTGGAGGGGGAAAGAACAATGTGTATGTCTGGCGGAGGGAGCGGAGAGGACAGGTCATGGGGAAATCAGTGTGTGTGTGGGGGAATTTGGTGGCAGATGGGGTTCAGGGTCCTTGGTAAAGGCCACAGTAAAGGCCTTGGGGAGCCACTGGTTTTGCTGTAGAACAAACCCAAGCAGCATTGACCACCCAAACAGCACCTTCCTCGGTGCTCTCTGACAATTCACACATCCAGAAATCAGTCTTAATTATCTCTACATTTTGCCAATTTGAAAATCAATATGGTATACAAAGCTCAGCTGCCAGAATCACATCAGTCTAGCAGTATCCATGGCTCATAGGCAGACCACGTACATACCTTGCATCCAAATTTATCTAGAGGGAAATAAATTGGTTATACTTTCTGAGAACTGAGACTGCCCACAGCTGTAGAACGAAAATCAAGTCAAAGATGACAACATTGAAGAATAGGATGTTCCTTATTTTAAGAGGTAAAAGGGGTATTTTCACACCTTCGTGTTCTTTTTAGCAAATTTACACATTATTTAATACTTTTCTTTGGCAAGGAATACCAACCTAAATTTTCTCTACACAACTTGCAATTACCTATAGAGGAAAGTAGGTTTAATCTTCCACATTTCCAAGCTGGCCATATATCTTATCTTCTGTTACACGCTGGGATAAAAAGTTCCAGAATGTGGTTACCTGACCCCACAGGGCCTCACAGCAGCTAACAAAAATAAAACTGGAAATAATAAATAGAAAAGAAAAACAACAAAAAACGTAACAGGTATAAAAGCAGTGAATTTTTTTAAATAAACACACTTTGAAAAGCCAGTAAAAACACGTAATAAAATACCATGGAGCCCAACAATGGTCTTGAACATTAAAAACAATTAAAGACATGGGGACCACCCACCTCTCTTCTGAAGGCAGGGGTGCCCAGAGAAGGGTCTCTGAAACAGATCCCAAATGGCTGCAGACAGGTTCATGCTGGGGGGGGGGGGTATTTTAATTAATCAGTTATGCAGATTATTAATCAACAAAAATATATTTACTAGGCTGATTGTATAAATAAAGACACAGAGGGAGCAATCCTATGGCCACTAGACAGTGGCTAGATGGCCATAGGATATCTGGTTTTCTGGAAACCGACCTTCCCTCGCTTCCACGCTGCCTCGCAGGCAGCGCGGAATAGCTTCGTGCTCCATGCTCGTAAGAGGAGTGCGGAATGGCCAAAATGGGGCATTCCCGGGGGGCGTTCTGGGGCAGGGAGGGCAGAAATGCCTGTACGACACATCCAATGTGTTGTACGGCAGCTTCCTCCCCCACTCTGCCTTCCCGTGGCTAGACAGCCGCAATCTAGTGGCTAGTCTAGCCACAAATGCAGGACAGGAGAAGCACGGATCCCCTCCGTCCTTCTCCTGCCCTGCATTGGATAGGTGGTCGCCTCCAAGTTTGGAGGCGGCAGCCTATCTGCATAGGATTCCACCCTTAAAGCGCAATCCTATGCATGTTTAGACATGCTGGCTGGGGCATGCTAGGAATTGTAGGACTTTTTTCTGTCTTAACATGGATAGGATTGCACCCTTAGCCTAGTTGAACGGTCTGAAAATGAGTGAACTTCTGAAAATCCAGCACAAAACCATTCTGCAAGGAGGGGATTTTAATATCAAGAGCTACTCTTCAGGAGATCATGATAGTAGTGGGCCTACTAACTCTGAAGGGAAGTGTGCCCTCCTATTAACCCCAAAGCTGAGGGTTCAAGGGCCAGGGGGGGCATGAAAGGAGTGTGGAAACCAGACATTCTATCCCATCAGTCCTGGTGGTTCAATGGGAGATGCTCAGTGGTAGAACACATTTTATAGGGTGAAGCTCAGTGGCAGAACAGATGCTTTGCATATAGACAGTCCCAGGTTCACAGTTTCTGACATATCCAAGTAAGGCTGGGAACACTCCAGTATGAAACCCTGAAGACCCTGTGCCCATCAGTGTAGACAATACTGACTAGATGGACCAAAAACTTCTAAGTTCCTATAAACTACATAAATGGGAATTGCCGATTCAAAATTATGTTGTAGTTTCATACATACACACACACACACATGCACGCACGCATTGAGGATCTAAAAATATGCCTCTGGATTTTCATTGTGTAATGAAAATTCTAATCCTAGACTCAAGGGACCTTCCTAATTAAACAACAGATTTTTACCTTGAGGCTATTGGAGAAATCAAGATTATGATGATGCTAGATGGCTACGATACCACATCTGATATTATCATATTATGAAAACCATTTGGAGGCCTGGGGCTTCCTCCTGCTGTTAAAAGTGAGTAAGAATTTTACCCTAGATTTATATCCTGGCCTTCAGGCAAAAGAATTTCATTCCAACATCATCTTCATCTTTAATTGACATCCCAGTTATCAAAACAAAACCATCAAAAGTCATATAACCTATTCAAATGTAGCCCACTTCTCTCTGGTTCTACAGTACCTACTGGAACCACTAGGACTATGTTACTGGAGCAAAGTTTTATGAGGAGCTAAATTACTCTTGGGAGAGCATACTGCAGGTTTTATGCAGAATGATTTATTTCTCACACACTCATTACTGAATTTAATCTGAATGTAATTGGAATTAGCACACAGAAGTGTCAGAGGTGTACAGTTAACATCATCTAATAATTCAAGCTTTGTTTGTATACTTAACATTGTCTAACGCTCACCTCTGAAAGTTCTTACTTCCAGCTACTCAAAGCTTTTTCAAACTTTCAAAATGCAACTTTAGATGTTTTCTGTCTCCAGCTCAGGTTTTTGTTTGTTTGTTTGTTTTGTTTTTGAGGAGAAGAATAAGGAGATTAAGCCAAGTCAAAACTCCTGGTTTTTCCCATGTTGAAAATGCAGACTTGAAACTGTAAAGGTAGATTATTTAACTGAGTTCAAAATGAATCAGGGAAATTGATGGTTTGGAAGACATTGGTCCCTTAATGTTCGGTCAGTCCCCATAGTGGATCATTATAACTGTTGTCAGTAGGTTTTGTCGGTAGGTTTTCCAAGTTGCCAACAGTAGGTGTTAAACATAATTCAACAAACAAAGTAGATTCGCTTCCAAGTCAGAAGGAGAAATCCACAGAAGTGATTGCGATTTCACACACGTCTTCACAGAAGACTTTATTCATGAATCAAATCTGAGCCAGAATTCCTATGATGGGTCTAGAAAAAGGCAGGAACTACCTGAGCACTCTATATAAACATCTAATGCAACTCTATAACAAGCCAGGAAATATGATACATCATTTACAGTGCAACCCTATGCATGTTTACTCAGAAATAAGCTCATTGAGTTAAATGGGACACCCAGGTTAGTGAATATAGGATTGCAGCCGGGCAGAGCAGTCTTATAGTCCTGGAAGTGTATCCCAGGGACCATAGGATTCTTTGGAGCTCCCCCTCTGAGACCATAGATACTGCTACGAACTTGGAAAGAGGAGTCTGGAATCAAGTCCCTTCCCCCTCCCACACCCCTTTGCAGCCATCATGGAAAGAACCATACCTGCTGCTTTCTGAGGTTGCAAAAGTGGCTTTGGAAGACCTCAGAGAAGGGAGTGTTCTGATAGGCAGGGAGAGGAAAGGTCAGGATATGAAAAATCCTATGGCCTCCCCAGCCCAGCCCCCACCAACGTGCCTCCTCTAGATGGGCTCAAAGGCTTGTCTAGTGTAAAAAATGTGGACAGGAGGATGGAGAGGCAAAAATTGCCTCCATCCTCCTGCCACCCTGCTGGCATTAGCCTGACAGGGCATTGGATTTTGGGGGCTACTCCACTTGGTGCTTTTATCCTGCGATCGAGACTGGTTACTCACGGAAGTTTGTGAGTCTTTTACATGATGTCATTATCCTCCAGGGCCTCTCCGGCTCTTTGTAACCATTATCACAGCTTTTTCATGATGAGGAAAGTCTAGTATTTTCTCTCTATCCTGCTATATTCCACCAAGGAAGCCTCGTGAAAATGTGCAATTCCACTATACTGCAGCACCATCTAGTGGCTGTATAAGGAAACATATAGACCTTAAGAGAAAGAAAGAAAAAACCCCAAACAGCCCTGTCAGCCCATGTAAAGGAGCTGACCTTAATCCTGCAAAGAATCCAGAAGCAGAAGCCCCAGTAAGGGTACGGGATTTTACCCTCATGTAGAGAAGCCCTTGGAAGCTGCCAAGATTGGAGGCTTCTATCTAATGAGGGTGCAACCCATAGGATTGCACCCTTACAGTGTGTAATCCTATCTGTATTTACCCAGAAGCAAGTGCTACTGCGTTCAATGGGACTTACTCCCCCTGCCCCCAGTACCCTTAGATAGGAACGTACATAGGAACATCAATAAGCCATTCATCTGACTCCAGAGGGCGGTGATGAGTGTAGTTTCCACATGTGGATGATACAAATATGATGTAGTAAAATATACTAAATCCAACTTTCATTATTTCGCCCATATTTCAGTGCTACAACATTTTCGTCCTGGCTTCCAGTCCTGTGCTTGAAGAGGAGGTCGGAGCAGTGGAGGCTGGTGGCTGCAATGTCAGTGGAGCTGTGAATCCACTCCAGGTTTCAGCCAGAACCAGTCAGAACTCTAAAGGAGCTATCCAAAGTGCTTTGAACCTTGGATATCTTCTTTAGAGTTTCGACTGGTTCTGAATGAAACTGACATCGCAATCACCAGCCTCCGTTGGGTCGGAGCACACTGGAAGTACAGTGTCACCAAAGAATGGAAAAGTTGAGCACAGTTGTTCACGCTAAAGTGCCCGTTACAGGGGGAAGAAAGCAGAGAGCTTCAGCTCCCTCCCTCCCTGCACTCCAGTCTTCTGCTCCTCTTCCCAGCAGGACAAGCAACCCAGTGCTTTTGCTGGGAGGAGAGATGATCATCCCATCTGTTTTGCTTTCCACAGAAAAATGAGACATTCTGTCTGTAATGGCAAAGGACTGTACGGAAGGCCTTTCCCTCTGCATTCCAACTGCAACTCTACTTTTCCCCATTCTTCATTCTTTCAAAATGCTGGCCAAAATTAAATGAACAGTCGCAGACAGTGAACACTATGCAATTGTATATGCATATAATACTGATTTATTGGAAAGAAATAATATATCTTAGAAAAGCTGGAGGGGAAGGACAGCTGGAATTCCTCTTAGCAGACAAAACATCGATAATTAAACATGGAGACCAAACTTTTGTACATGTTTTGTCAAAGGCTCTTCCCTCCCCTGTATGCAAACTAGAACAACATTGTCACCTAGTGGCCACTGAAGTGCTCTGATGGGAGAAATTCACAAAATCTACAACAGATTTTTGCAGCAGCAAGAAGGTAAATTACTATTAATACTATTACTACTACATCTCTGACGTGCCACTGTTGCCCTAAAATATTTCTATTTTTTTCTGTATGGGATGACTCAAGCCCACCCTTTGCCTAAAGTTCTAGCCAATTTTTGTGGTGGTGCCTAGGGCAGTTTCTCAAATTGCCGAATGTGCCCATGGCCCCCAAAGATTGCCCTCCCCGCCTTGCGCCAAATGCACAGACAGGGCAGGGGAGTGGCCAGCAGCTGCAAGGAGGTATGGCTCTTCCCTCCCCTGTATGCATGTTCAGAAGAACATTTTAACAGGACTGTAGTCTCTATTGTAATATTTCAGAATGTGTTCGTATAATGTAAGCACTACAACGTATTATTTAAGATATTATTCATATACTATTTATACTGGTTAAGTATCTAACAATCCTCTATATTTCTTGAATGGAAGGCAATGGCCATATATATGCATAGCAACACTTCTTCGTTTGGCAGTTCATCTCCTTCAAGCAAGCTGCCTCTCTTCAGACTGGCACGCTCTCCTCCTTTTCTTTGCCAACTCAGTATCCAACAGCACCGTGAAAGAAAAGCCTCCCCGTTCATTCACCCCAGCAACCACATAAGCCATGAACATTTTTCTTAAGGACCTTTTCCAATACTGCCATTGATCAAAGAGATGCACATGCTGTGATCCTTACAACTCAGTGCAGAGCATGTTTAGCAGCATGGAGAGCCATGCACTGTGCCAATGAAGGGTGTGCCTTTCCCTTCATTGGAGCAAGTCATGGCATGTGTGTCTTGCCTGTGGCGAGCAGCAGTTGTTCTGAGGTGAGCAGCTGGGGTGGAAACTGCTATGGTGCTGTGCTAGGTTTCCCAGGCCAGGGAAACCCTGCATAGTGTTTGTGCTCATGCCCTCAGTCTCTCATCCTTTAATCACAAAAGAGAGGGGAGGGGGACAAGTGCAAGTTCAGCAGCCAAAGTTATACCCTCAGTGGCTGCATATGCCCAGAGGCGAGAAGGGTGAAAAGAAGGCTAGCAGCTTTACTCATAGCACTGCTGTCTTTTTCTGGCAAGCACATAACAGCAGTACGTTCCTCTTCCTTCCTTCTGCATAATGTGAGGAAAGGGGGACAGTACAAACAGGAAGAGGAAGAACAGAAGACTGTGGAAAAGAGAACTAAAACGAGTGAAGGTAGAGTAGCAAAATTAAACTAAAGGGCAGAGAGATAACATTATTTTAAAAGATACATAGTTCTTGAGTTTTTCTACATGAGGCTATTAATTGGCTGTTAATCCACTGTATCTACTTTTGGTTTTGTCGCAGAACTGAGATCTGAGCACTACACAAGGAGCATTTCCTTTCCTGTTTTTCTGCTACATAATCTCTAGGTGGCACTGTGGTATAGAAGAGTAGCAGAAATACACAAGAGAATATCACTCTTTTGCTTTCACAATTAGATCCCGCATTTTCCTTGCTCTAAAAAAAACTCGTTGAAAGTGTTTGTTAGACACAGAAGTGAAACTGGAGGGTCACAACACCATGTAAAGAACCCATAAACAACCGTGAGTAGGGAATGATGAGCTCACGATAAATGCCTCATATAGAAAAACCCTAATGTACAATTGTCACAATGTTATTCTTATAGCTTGATAAAAACTGATTTTTGAAACACAGGCATATTCACTATATGTTCAAGGAACACCTTCTTATTTTGGCTAAGAGATAAAACAAAGGAAGCCTTTACTCACACCCTGCTTTCATTAAATTCTCTTCTAATTATTATATTAAAAAAACTTGCATAGTGGCCTTCATCACAGATAGTGTGTGGTGGAAATACAGTATATTGCAATAGCAGGGACCATTGTGGTAATGCAGTGGGTCTCTGTGCAAAGAGACTCAGTCCCCTTTCCCAGTATAGTTTTGCCTCCATCCCATGGTGTTTTCAGAACCAGTGGTTTATTTTCTGCCACATAATTGAATCGATTCAAGTTGCTTCTGTGGCCCAAGATTACAGCCTAGCTTAGGAGATCTAGCACTGTGGTGAGAAGCTCACACATCCATGGCTTGATCTTTTTCTTTACCATCAGTGTGAGGAGTGACAAGCCCTCCTTCCCAGAGAGAGAGAGACAGAGAGAGATGCCAGAGTGAGTAACATATACACACAAAGACAGATAAGGGGCTGACCCCATCATTTTTGTGATTGGCCCCCCACCCCCCTACATCATCCAATTTGTGGTGGTGTCCAGGGCACTTCCTCAAAATGCCAAATGTGCCCATGGGTGCAAAAAGTTTAGAGACTCCTAGGGAGGATCTACATTGTGTCTGCTAGCACATTGAATTCGGTAGACTGGCGAGTTAAATGCCATCGCATTAAAATGTCATTATTCACACCCACCCTGTTTCCCCGTTCCAGTACTTCATCGAATGTGCAAGCACAGTTCACACTCGAGCGCTGTGCTGTTTTCCTGCTCTTAAAGAAGGTGGCTCTCATTGGAGGAGCAGAAACTCTTCCTGGTGATTCCCCTCCCACCGTCCCTCTCTTCCTCTATCCCTGTGTGTGTGTAGAGATGGCGCGAGCACCCTATTGGGGCTCAAAGCCCAGTGAGAAGTTGCCACTCCGCACACCCCAGACACCAGTTCCCTCAGCAAGAAGAGGGGAAGAAGGCAGCGCCTCTCGTCCTCCCCCCATCATTGCTACAGTGGCAGTGGCACAGGAGAGGCTGGTCATTTTCCGTAAGTTCTCCTGGCCTTAGGGAAAATGACCAGCTTGTCCCCTGCTGCTGCCGCTGTAGCAGGTGGGGGTGGAGGGAAGAAGGAGGCACCTATCCTCTTCTCTCCCCCCCACCTGCTGGAGGCCAGGGCGAGAGGCTGGGGGGGTCTCCTGATGCTCTTTTCCCCACGCCAGCCCTTGACAGCTGGTGTGAGGAAGAGGGGCAGCGGCACCCAGCACTTGGGTTGGGGGGGGGGCTGCTAGCATGTTCAAAGCTTTGAAGCTTCAAAGACTGCCCTATTTTTGTCCGCCACTCATGAGATGACATTAAAATTGTCCATGGACATTTTTATTGATGTTAGTCCGTGAATAGTGATGACTGTCTGCCTGGATATGTGTGTGTATTTCTTTCCGTGCTGTGAGCATGGAGGGGACTGTGGAAAAAATTACACTTGCCTGGGCTTGCCCGGGCAAGTGTGCAGAGAAATTGGGCTGGAGAAGCTATGATTCTTCAAAGATTTGAAGATAATGCCTTAATTAAAAAAAAAAAAAAAAGCCAAAGCAGGGGATAGAAGGAGGTAAAATTTAGTGTCGTTTGAAGGGATAGAACAACCCCCTGCTCAATGCAGGAATCCAGGCGGTCTCTCATCCAAGTACTGACTAGGGCTGACCCTGCTGAGCTTCTGAGATCAGACAAGTGTGCACACATCCAGCCCTTTGCTTGTTGGTGATGAAACTTTGAGTGCTGAGGAAGCTATGCAATCAGTAGCCAGAAGACCACATGGGGGTGCTGAGAGCTGTGATTGGACAGGAGGGAAATACAAACACCGCCATATATGGGCAGGCGTGGGAGGGGACTATGACCTTATATGGTGACGAACACGGAAGAGCAGAACACATGGGTGGGAAATACCAGAAGATCAGGGTATTGAAAGCGGTAGCAGGGAAGCGGGAAATTGCGGTTCCAGTATGAAGTGGGGACGACATAATGTGAAAGACAGGGAACGAAACCGCAAAGCGTAAAAAACCGTAAGTATAGATCAGCCCCCAGTCTATAGTGACTGACAACACCTCTCCTGGGTTTCAGGTAGGAGTCTTTCTCAGCCCCACCTGGAGATGCCAGGGATTAAACCTGGGATGTTTTATGTGCTCCACCACTGAGCTCTGCCCTTGTTAGGCCAAGCTCCCCTTGCTTCTCTCTTCTGCCACATCAACAGTGCAGAAACAGAGTCCCTCCGATGAAGGAAAGCCAGGAGTGGTCTTCCAGAGCCAGCAACAGTCCTGAAGAATCTGTTAACCCTGCCCATCTGCAGAGCCAGGCTCACCCATCTCTTGGTCATCACAGAGCATGACCAAGACAGTGTTTGCACTCTAAAGTGTGACCTTCTAAATGAATAGCTTTCATTTAGGTGATGATACAACTCTTTGTTTAGTCTTGAAGTCACACTTCGTTTTTTGCAGGATAGTACCCATACCACAGCATTTCAGAATAACCAGATTACAGGAATTCTGCATCTGATTACAGTATTTTGATAAACAATTCTAGTGTCAACAATGCAAATTGCCAACTGTAGATCAGCAACTTAGTTCACACATCTGCATGCACAATCTTGGCTTTGAATTATACACTGAATAAATATTTCAGTACTGATGTTTAAGCAATTAAATTGCTTAAGTTTCTGGGCAGAAACTTTCTGAATTTGTTTATTTATTAAAGAGCCCAAAAAATTCTAATGGAGTCTATTCATCCTTAATGAAAAATACTTGCTTGGCAATGCAAGCCTATTCGTGTCTACTCAAAAGTAAGCTCGATTGAGTTCAATCAGACTTACTTCCAGGTAAGTGTGTACTGGATTGCAACTGAAGAATAAAAAGAAAGCATGACTTATAGGTATCATTTTACAGGCACTGAAATTCCAAGTTGTACTAGATAAACTGTATACATATTGTGGTTGGTCCCAGATTTAGGGCTTAGAATAACAGAAAATGTGTTATGGTTGACAATCTCTTTGGTTGATTTTTTCCCCTGTATTTGTCTTAAAAAGATTAAATTGGGGGGAGGGGGAGATTAAACGAAGATTACTTCTCCATGTCTCACATGGATCTTTCAGTGAAAGGGTTACCCCTACTATAATATTAGGTTTGCCACATGTCTAAGGGGTAAGGTTTGTGAGAGGGGAGGGTGCCTTCATTACAGTAGTCACAGGCAGAGGGAAGTACGATGCTGGGGGTTGGACAGGCCAGGTGAGGGGAAAGGTGAGAAGACATCTGAAAGTTTTCCCCTCTTTCAATCCTCTTCCCACGATACAGGTTTTGGGATGCCCTCTGGTCTAGTGCTGCTGTTTAATGCCAGGTCAGTCCATACTAAAACATCTGTCATCCATGACTTAATTGTGGTCAAGTGGGCCAACCTGGTGTGTATCACAGAGACCAGGGTGGATGAGCTAGGAGGACTTGGTCATTCTCAGCTGTGTCTGGGTATGCTGGAGAGGCTGGAGAGGCTCTCCAATATAGGCTGGAGAGTCCAACAAGGGGTAGATTGCTTTCATCTGTAGGGATTCTGTCTTCCTCTCCAAGACACCTGTTTGGTTGAGAGCTGGCCTTGAGTGTTTATACCTGGTGATGGCTTGAGAGACAGTACCAACCATCCCGCTGCCTATCAAGCAAGTGGGGCAAGTCTCACTGTGGCATAAGAGCTCATTATTGGGCCTGCTTTGTGGCAGTGATGGCAGCAAAGAAACGTTTGTTTCCCACCATCATTTTGTCTTTGAATAGTCATCCAGCAGAGTTGTCCTGAGTGATGAGGGTTTACAAGATCGCATAAGGCAGGCGTGCATAATGAAATCCAGCCTCCAGGGGTCTCAATCCAGCCCTCCAGGGGTCCCCAGACCCCCCCTTCCCCTGGCCCGACTCCTTCCCCAAATCATCAGCTGTAAGCTAAAATATGCTGGTATTTTTGGTCCCGCCAACCACTGGAATGCAACCCCTGGGAGCTTCTCTGAGATGGAATTTGGCACTCGGGATGAAAGAGGTTCTGCATTCCTGGTGTAGGAGATATATTTGAACCTTTGGACACTTAAGCCCTGTTCAGGCATTCAAAACAGGGTTACAATCAACGTGTGAGGAGAAGGAGTGCTCCAGGCCTGCCCCTGTCCCTCCTTGTGTTTGTCTCCCCATACTTATGGAGGGCGAGGAGTTCAATATGATGTCAGGAGGCGGGGCTAGACTGACCACATGACTTCAGGGGTGGGGCCAGCGGCAGGCTACTGCTCCTCCTTGGTGTGACAGCCCTCTATGCGAGAAACACCTGAAAGGGGCTTCTCTCTCTCTCTCTCTCTCTCTCCCTCCCTCTCTGTAGTCATGTGCTTCCAAGTAAGTGTGGTTAGGGGTTTCCACTGAAATGGATAACTCACTTGCAGATTGCTTAGTTTTAAGAAACTTACCCTTGTATTTATTTAGTTATTTATTAATAAGTAGATGGATATTTCAGTGTAATTGGAGAACAATATTTGCTAGTAACGCATCTCATTTTTCACTTTGAATGCTATTGTTTGCCAAGACCAGTAAGAAATTGACTGGAGTCTGTTGGGAAATTTGTCTCTCTTTGTGGGAAATAGTGAGAACCTGGCCTATTTGTACAAATCATTGTGAGGGAGCTTATACTATGCTTAAATTATGCTCTCTTTTTATTAGATCAAGAAGAGCCTGGAAGAGAGGAAAACAATGGCAACTAATATTGATGAGTTATAAGGCTCTCAAACTGAGTTGTTCCCATCTAGTTTTAGTTTGCAGGTTCTAATGAGTACTCAGCCTTTTCTCTTAAGTGAAGCTTTACAAAACATTATAGATCTTCATGCATACACCTTTTGAGGTTGCATCATCTCTTTTAATCTGTTATCTGAGAGCATTTTTTACTTAACAGGAAATGTACTGGTATACTTAAACTATGGAGTAAATATAGTCTGAAGACAGCTGATGCTGATACACTGTAAAAGCTAAGCAGGTCTGGTCAGTGCTTGAATGGAATGTTTGTGATCATTCCATAACTTCACAGCAGCTTGACCATGTAGGCCATTATGAGCTTCCTGAATGAAGAGTAGGATATAGGGTAATACATTAAAAACAAAAACAAGGTTGTGAAGTTTTCATATATGCATCACACCTATCCTATGACAATCAAAATTAGTAATTGGAAAAGGGATGCCCACATTACCTGGCTCTGGGTCTTTTATTTCTTTGTGCTTTCTTGTGATGATAAAGTATAACTGAACAGTCATAACATGGATAAAGGCACATGATGTGGAGAAAGTGGATTTTTCTCCCTCTCTCAAAATACTAGAACCCGGGGTCATCCCATGAAGCTGATTGGTGGGAGCTTCAGAACAGATAAAAGGAAGGACTTCTACACAGAGAACATAGTTAAACTATGGAATTTACTACCACAGGATGTAGCAACGGCCACTAATTTGGATGGCTTTAAAAGGGGGGTAGACAAATTCCTGGAGGAAAAGGCTATCAATGGCTACTAGCCTTGATGGCTATGTGCTGCCTCCAGTACCAGAGGCAGTGAGCCTAAGTACACCAGTTGCTGGGGAACATGGATGGGAGGGTGCTGTTGTGCTCATGCCCTGCTTGTGGGTTCCTGGTCGACAGCAGGTTGGCCACTGTGTGAACAGAATGCTGGACTAGATGGGCCCTTGGTCTGATCCAGCATGGCTCTTCTTATGTTCTTAGATGATCTATATCTATCTGTATCTATATCTGTATAACTTTATGAGTTCTATATAATTTTATAAGTTCTTGTGACATGTTATATGTTACCTTGATCACACAGAAGCCACTTGACCAGACCTCCATCTGATGGCTTGCTTGCTTGCTTGCTTGTTTGTTTGTTTATTAAATTTATTAATCGCCCATCTGGCTGGTCACCCAGCCACTCTGGGCAATGTACATTAATAGAAACAGTTTAAAACAAAATCCTACATTAAAAACATCATATTTCTAAAAATACCCTAACCCACCCCAAATGCCTGCCTGAACAACCATGTTTTTAATGTGTGGCGGAAGCTCATTAAAGAGGGGGCATGGCAGAGTTTCCTAGGGAGGGAGTTCCACAGAGTGGGGGCCATCACAGAGAAGGCCCTTTCCCTCGTCCTCACCAGTCTAGCTGTCCTGGCTGATGGGACAGAGAGAAGGCCATCCAAGGCTGATCTTGTTAAGCGGCCTGTCTGGTGTTGTTGGAGGCACTCCTTAAGATAGGATGGGCTGGAACCATGTAGGGTTTTAAAGGTCAAAACCAACACCTTGAATTTGGCCCGGAAAACAACTGGTAACCAGTGCAACTCCTTCAGCACTGGAGTGATGTGATCTTGCCGGCGGCTGCCTTTAATCAGGCGAGCCACTGCGTTCTGTACCAGCTGCAGCTTCCTAACTGTCTTCAAGGGTAACCCCACGTAGAGCACATTACAGTAGTCTAAATGAAAGGAGACCAGGGCATGTACTACCAATGGGAGCAGATGGTCGGGAAGGAAGGGGCGCAGCCGCCGTATCAGATGGAGTTGATACAGCGCTGTCCGGGTCACAGCTGACACCTGAGCCTCCATGGACAGCTGGGAGTCCAAAATGACCCCCAGGCTGCGGATCTGGTCTTTCAAGGGTAGCCGTACCCCATGCAACACCAGGTCAACAACCCCCAGCCTCCTCTTGTCTCCCACCAAAAGTACCTCGGTCTTGTCAGGGTTGAGCTTCAGCTTATTCCTCCCCATCCAGCCACTCACCGTCTCCAGACATTTGGACAGGGATTCTACGGCCAACCTTGGTGAAGATTTGAACGAGAGGTAGAGCTGCGTGTCATCCGCATATTGATGACACCGCACCCCAAACCTCCCGATGATAGCCCCCAGCGGCTTCACATAGATGTTAAATAGCGTCGGGGAGAGGATGGAACCCTGTGGCACCCCACAAGTGGGCAGTTATCCCTGCAACATCTACCACCAATCACCACATTGTTCTTTCTCATGTCATCAAGTTTCTCCATGACACCTCCTGGTTGCACATGACGCAGAACAACACTGTGCTGACAGATTCTGTTATAATGGAAGGAAAAAGCTGCCATAGGTGCTTCTAGATGGACAGCTCCTAGCACTACCAATCAAAAGACATTGTGCAACTATTCTGTCTTTCCCTCCTTAACAGATTTTCTGCAGTAAGAAAAGAGATGGAAGAAGTGGTGGGAAAGTATGGGAGGCTTACAAATGGAAGACTATATTGTCAGGATGCACTTAAAATTATGTGAATGAAGCAGGGCAATTGCACAATAAAAGCCTCATCTGGAAGTTCCCCATGTGGAGGCCATTCTAGCCATTCTCCAGCTGATCAGTACAAAATGTACACTGACCCTTGGCTTAAGCTTAAATTTTTTTTTTTAAGTATGTAGCCATAGGAAGAACCACAAAGCCATTCCTTGTGCAATGGAACTTTTTGTATTGGGGAAATGATCTCAGCTATGACAATAAGCTTTTCTACAGGAGGCTGTTAATCAGCTATTAATCTGTGCATCTATTTTTGGTTTCCTTGCAGAACTGAGTTCCAAGCACTACACAAAGAGCATTTCCTTTCCTTCTTTTCCACTACATAACCTCTAGGTGGCACTATGGCATAGCAGAATAGCACAAATTCACAAGTGAAAACAATACTTTCTTTTGCTTTCAGAATTAAATGCTGCATTTTCTCTGCTCTAAAAAAAATCACCAAAAGTGCTCATTAGACACAGAAGCAAAGCTGGAAGGTCATGATGTTGTCTAAAGAACCATAAATAACCAAGATGAGAGCACAATAAATACCTTGTGTAGAAAAGCCCAATGATCCTCAGTTTGAAGATGTGTTTGAACTGGTAATACTATCGGGTGATTGAAGCGACCATATTATTTACTAGGTGATTATTCCACCAATACAGAAGAATGGAAGTGCAGAATGTTAGTGCTATGCCAGTCTGTGATTTGTTTTATTCTTCTCTGCAATCCAACAGTGCAATGTTTATAATAGAAATTCATTTTGGTTAAAACCCAGTGTTCATTGAATCTCAAGAACAGAACATAAATATGTATTAAAAGACTGAACAATATACTTCTTCTATATTCATGGAACACTGAACCCCATATGGGTGGTTAGCTTGCCAAATTTATCCATAGTCTGGCAAAATCTACAAAAACATTTCTTAATGTCTTCCATGTGAAATATCTGGGAGATTAATAGCACAAGTGTCCCACCTAGAAATTATTAAATCATTCTGGAAAAGCAAAACTAAATTCAGAAGATACTTTCCAGATTTCTCAGGTCCTACTGAAGCAGAATGTGCTCAGTTTCAACTACATGATTGGGCCCTCTGGAGTTGCTATTTGCATTGGAAGAAAAATTCAATGCCAGCTTTTCTTCTAATGCAAATAACAGGTCCTCCCTCCCCCCACGATCCCGATCAGCATCACAACAGGGACACAGTTTTAAAGATCCCCAACCCCCCTGCTAGAGTCCTGATCTGAATCAGGAGCCGGTGTTCACTATTTAGGACGCAATCCTATGCTTCTGGAGCACTGTTGGGGTTGGAGCTAAGCAAATCAGGATTCTAAGGCTTCTGGAAAAGAGAGAGAGAGGATGGGGGAGAAGATAAGTACAAGCCTGAGGGAAGGAAAGAATTCTGCAGCAGTTTCTTTCAAGACACGTGTGTAGCATAGGTCTCTCTACACACTTGCACAAGCATGCTGTAGGAAAGCAGGTAAAAGAGGTGGAGGCTGCAATTCGAAGGGAAAGGATCTCCAGATGATAGGACACAATTGGAAAGATATCCTTCTAGGCATCCCAATAGACCATCCTGAAGACGATGTTGGGTCACAGAGGAGCTCCTATGGCTGCCACAGGGAAGGGGCCTTGGTCAAGGCCTCTAGGTGCTGTGTGGCAGGCCTCTGCTTTAGCAGAAGTGTGACTCAGACTACCAGAACCAGGTGCTCTGGGGAAAAGGGTGGGTGAGGCTCTCTGGTGTGGACAGTGATTTCCGCAAAAGTGATTTCTGCACATAAGCAAGGGTCCAAGAGCCAACGGGAATGGCAGGAACCATTGATATGATGAGAACAACAGCCCTGGGCATTTTCTGATCAAAGCAAAACAAAATGGGAGTATCCTTGTCAGGATGATTATTAGTCTTAACATGGCAGATTCCCTGGCCAAATCTAATCAGAACAGGACCTTCCTGCAGTGCTGCACCCAAGGGTGGGGACCTCCACTAGGCCATCCTACTTAACGGTATTTATGCAACACCTTAGGGGTATGCAACTCTGGCTTAGTGGTTAAGACGCTGAACTGCAGACTGGAAGGTCGGCAGGTCAGCAGTTCGAGACCTGAGTGCCGCGTGACGGAGTGAGTCTTCAGTCCCAGCTTCTGCCAACCTAGCAGTTCGAAAGCAAGAAATTGCAAGTTGATAAATAGGTACCGCCTTGGCGGGAAAGGTAACAGCGTTCCGTGCACCTCGGTGTTCAGTCATGCCGGCCACATGACCACAAAAACGTCTTTGGACAGCGCTGGCTCTTCGGCTTAGAAACGGGGATGAGCACCGCACCCTAGAGTCGGACACGACTGGTTGGGGACACCTTTACCTTTTTATTGACACCTAACTCCTGACTTATCTGCCTCAATTCCTTTTGCAAGGCACTCACTTTAGTGTGACTCATGGGATGATATTGCTGAACCATATCCTGGCTATGTGACCAGAAAACCGCAAGCCATGAGGATATTGCTTGCTTGACCTTCCCACTCATTTCAGCTGGAACTGCAAGCCCCCCATGCTTGTCCTTTCGCATAGGGCAAGGCTGAAGCACATGGAGTATTCTGGAGTAGAGTATCTTCCAGGATCTTGTGCCTAGCAGTCTGCTAACACACTATAGGGAGAGGGCAGTGTCTCACCAAATCTAGAAAGTTCCTAGCAAGGCTCTGCACTGGCACAGAACCCATATGTGTGAGTCTCTAGCTACTGGGCGAGATGGATACAAGGGAAGGCATCAAAGGATAATGCCTCCCCTAGCAACCATTCCTTTGTCCATAGATAGGCTTACATCCCCCTTTTCATCTGCTTATTTAGTTATTACTAAATAATTATTTATATCCTGACCTTTGGGATATGAATTCGTTCAAGGCAGTTTACAAGTAACATCAAAATACATTTTTAAAAACCACAATAACCAACTGGCCAGCCCAAGACATTTTGCTGATGAGGCGAAGGACAAAATGGTGCCCTCTCCCTTTCCATATACAAAAGGCAACTGGACTGGACTGGTAGTTGAAACTTCCTTCAGCACCAGCAGTGGGACAGCATTGTCCACCACACCTGAAGGCACCAGGTTAGCTTAGGGGGTGCTGAGCAGGCTGCATGGCCCACAGTTCTCTCCTCCAACACCTTGCTGCTTCATCCCAGCAAATGGCAGGGCCAGCCCTGATTAACAATATTGACATATAACAAGATATCAGATCCTTCCCAAAGGGCAGCTGGTGGTAGATGTCTTATGCATAATAGCACTTCTTGCTTTGCATATATAGTAATACACATGCAAATCACAGCTTTGTACCCAAACTGCTTAGCTTCTTGTACAGCTACTTATGTAGCTTTTTGCACCTGCAAAGAAGAGATACAGAAACACTGAGAACACTATGCCTGCAAAAATAGATAAACAAATCCACAGCAATGCTTACTTATCAAAAGTTTTGTTTTTGATACCTCCCAGCTGGCAACATCACTTTGCATAAAAATATGACAAACTTTTTAATGCTAATACATTTTAAAGCAGCTGTTCATTGAGCATATATTGTAGAGATACACTCTGTATGCTTTTAGAGAACAAAAAAGCACACATTCATTATGTCATCCTGTGAAACAGAACAATGGGGAGCAGCCATAGAAAATTAGCTTCGAATACTGTTTTCAGGAAATCTGTTATTAATATCTGACATGTGGTATTATCCAGATACCATAGCAACAGTGCAAAGTTTTCAATCAAATAATTTTGATTCATAGCATATTCCAAAATTAAAGCTAAATTCTATTATTTATAGTATCCTTTCATAGCACACCAATGATCTCTATACTAAAACTAGAATTTTACATTGGATGCTTCACTACCCTTGGACTAGCTGCGGTGCTTAATTTGTGCCAAGGCTGAATTTTGCAACCTGTTGGTCAATGCCAGGATTTGATCCTGGATTATGTGAAATTGAAAGATCACGCAAAGGTCCTCTTAGCACGAACTGAACATCTTTCTTTCATCAAGGAGTAACCAGAGCCAACTCCATCGCATCTGGGATGTGTGCATACGTAAGCTCCACCCCCTCTCTTTTTAGAAATTAAAAATGCTTATGATATGGAAAATAACATTTCATTAAAATCACTGGAGCTGAATAATCTTAAGACGCTCCTTTTCAGTTTATCTGAAATATGGATATGTGCTAATAGAGCTCAAGGCCCTAATCCAGCCTTCCTCAACCTGGTGTCCTACAGATGTTTTGGACTACAACCCCCAGCACTCCTCACTAATGGCCATGCTTGCTGGGGCTGATGGGAGTTGAAGTCCAAAACGTCTGGAGGGCACCAGGTTGGGGAAGGCTACTCACTGGAGAGAAACACAAAAACAGTAAGAGCAGACCCAGCCTCAGGGGCCAGCATGGGCAGGCAGCTCCCGGGGGCCCAGAGGCTCAAAAGGGCCCAGTCCTGACCCTGCTGTAGTTTCTGGCAGGGCTGGACTACTGTGGTGGTGGCTCCTCCTCCTCTTCTAATCCTCCTCCTCATTCAGCTGGCCCCTCTGGCAAAAGGAAGCATAGTGGTGGCTGGCCGGGGATGGCCAACGAGGGCACAGGAATGGCAAAAAGATTATGCCCTCATTGGCTGCCCCCAACACACACACACACACACACACACACACACACACACACACAGGCAGTGTCTGATTGGTTCAGATTTCTGCTATTCAAAATGGAAGGTAAAATACTTTTATTTTGGAATGGAGTGGTGTGGGCCCTGCAGATGTGTCAGCCATGCTGCTGCTACGCTTCCTTTTGCCAGTAAGGCCAGCTGGGCAAGGACAAGGAGACAACGAGCCACTGCCACCACTGCCAGGTGTGGTTTTGTTTTTTGAAGGAGGGACGGAGGGAGGGAGACCTGGCTGGTGGCAAGGGTAGCCGCAGAGGCTTGGGTGGTGTGTAAGTGGAGTGCCCATTCGCAGCATTATGCCAAGGGCCCACTGGAGACGGGCACCAGCCCTGAGAAAGAGGCAGGAGCGGCCTATCCTCTATCTAAGAAAATACCAGCTCTGTAAGTTCTGATCTATCGTTAGATGGTCAGGAGAGGGAAAACTGGGTAGTGAAGTCAGTCTGCCCGGTATGTACTGCCACCCTTACCTCCTCCTGGAACTGATGAGCGGTCAGAATGCAGGTGTGCCTTACCCCGGAGCACTGGGAGGTAAGGGAGCGATGCATGCATTCACCCATTTCTACAATGACTTTCTCTCACTGGTTCAGGACATCTACTGTTTTAATATGTCTAAAACTGCAGAACGGAATTGGAGGAAATGGGGCATTCACCTGAGTTTCAGATACTAAGTGTGATTTTATTTGTGTACGTATGTACATTATTCAGCAGCAGCCCTGTAGCAAAAGTTATCTGGGCAGTTCACAGGATAAAAATAATAAATAAAAAATGCAACAATTAAACCCGATATAATGCAGTATTAAAACACCACCAACTGAAATAAAAAACAGATGAAAGAAAACAGAGAGGGGAGAGTAAAAAACCATCAGAGCTAAAACGATAAAAGCTACATGATTTTAGAAGCCTGGAAAAATAAGGATGTTGCCTGGTGCTGAAAGGATGTGAGCATATGTGTCAGACAGACCTCATCAGGGAGGACAGTCCACCACTAAAAAGGCCCTTTCACTTGTAGCCACCCCCATACCTCCCTTGTTGGGGGCTGGAAAAGAAGGGCCTCAGATTCTCACAGAACTTCATCTGTGCCCATGTGAGAAGAGGTGATCCTTCAAGAACTGTGAGGACCCTTAAAGTTCACATGGTTGTTTTTCAGCTGCCCAGATACTTTATAGAAACGCAGAATACAAATTTGAAATGAACAAATCAGTGACTAAATGCGTAATATTCAGAAGCATATCTAGGAAAAGTGCAAAGCATGGCATGCAACACTGAATTAAATGAAACCAAGTTTGCCCTCTCTGTAGTGCTGATTACAGTAATCAGCAATGAGTCAAGGCTTAACATTCACTCCTTAGGAGTAATAATTGCCATTACCTTTTTTAAAAATCAAAGCAAAGAAAAACAGAACAGATGTCATATCTGAATCTGGCATTTATCAGTGCATGTGTTCTCCCCTGTTTTACTGTTTTACTGTTTTATTGGTTTATGTTTGTATGGTTTATTGTGCTTTATTGGTACTGTACCCTACCCTACTTTGGGATTATTGCATAATGAGAAGTGGGTAATATACTTAATAAATTAATGAAACCAATAAGCCACATGTATTTGGGTTGTCAATTCAAATGATAACAACTGACTCCCTGGTCAGCGACTAGAATTGCCAGAGGGCCACTGGGTCAGAGGAGTGGGCATGGAAGACAACCAAAGCCACTGCACATGAAGAGTCGTAGTTTATATACCACATTTTTCACAAATTGTGCTCAAAGCAGGTCACAGATTTGACCAAGTATAGTAGCCATAACAAATAAAAATATACTATAATACACTATTGACATATCAATCATTACAATTAATTTAAAACATCAATGGTTTAATTGAGCATGAAGTATACCAATAGGTCAGTTAACAATATCCAATATTTATTATTTCTTTATTACATATCTATACTGCCCAATAGCCGAAGCTCTCTATCGAGCAATACTATCAACATTATGCCCACATTGAACAATTCATTCAGCAGTTCATATTAAGAGACCCAGCTCATGGAGGATACAGTTCTCAATATGGCTGCTACTGATCATGATGACTATATATTACCTCTAGTATCAGAGGCAGCAGAACACCAGAGGAGACAAGAAGTAAAAAGCCTGGCAGATGTTCTCATTAAAAGGTATGGTGCTAAAGGCATCACAACAGGTTTCACATGCCAAAAGTAGTCCCAAGGTTCACGGCATTAGTACCCTAATGATGCCCTGACACAAGCTTTTATAACTGGACCCCAAATCCAGAAAGAAGCCCAGAAACCCAGAACTGGAAATCCAGGAACCCAGAACTGGATCCCAGACCCAAAACGTTTCCTCCCAGCAACTTCTGGTGGCAGCTGCTAGGGGTGGGGCAAGGCAGATGAAAACAGCCACAGCCAGATGGCAAACACAAAATTTCCTCTCTTGTTGGCTGCCACCAAGTACTTTTGCCACATTCATTCCTCCCTTAGTCCACCTTTTGAGGGGCCAAGCATTCAAGGGCCTGATTTGTCCTAGAAGCTACTGGATGCTGATCATTCTGAGCACTTTTTTATATTTCAAAATTAAAAGCTTGTGACAGTCTTGATGGTAAACAAACAACACAACGAACAACAGTGATCAAGCAATGCAAATGCAAGAAACCCTAATGCTATGTTGCAAAATGCCATTTTTAAAAAAATACACAACTGGCCAGAGGACTTAGAACTCTACATCTTCAACCTTTCCGAATATTCCCTGTAGCAATAATAAACAAGGGGAAATGATAAGGCAATTGAAACTGCCTTTTTATCAGTTTCTGAGCAAAAGGGTAAGGTTGAAGGTATAGCATTGCGTATGAGCTTGTTGGTTGAATCATAGATCACTTCAGTTACGGGGACTATAATCTAACAGGCTCATCAAATGTTATGATGAGGTCATGGAAATGTATATAGCCTCATTGGTTTGCCTGGACAGGCAGGACCAAGGATATATTGCCTTTTGATAGTGCTTTTCAGCCCAAAGACCAGAGCCATTTAAATGAGTGATATCTTCTCTGGTCTTTTAAGAAGTTCTTCAGTGATAGGATCAGAACTTTTAAGGCTTGGAAATGAAATAATTCAAGAATCATTCAAATGCGAACTTTCCCACCCACCCCCAGCCCCCACCCTGAATATTTCCAAGAGAATGCGCAAGCTCTTATCTATATGTAACACCAAGACTAAAGGCCAGTATTCTTCCACATCTTGCACACTGCAAAAACACAAGACAGGATTCCATTAATAAGAAATGTGTTAAGTACTCTGACATATATTTGAGAAGTCAATAAAATGCAGGCATATTACGTGGTAAAATATTGCTCTTTAAAAGAATAGATATGAATTTGGCCAAGAGTACTATCCAGGTTGAAAGGCTGTTCCCTTAGCACCATAAGCAAGTGCATGAACCAACTAGTTTTCACACTTGCAACCTGAAATCCAGGTGAACCAAGAAAATATTTCACATCATGGTATTCTGAACTTACATAATCATATCTGACAATACTAGTTGTTTTTGTTGCTTTCAATAACAACATTCAAATTTCACTAAAATGGAGGCCCAAGATAACACATGAAAGGATTAGTATGCTTCCTGATATGTTCAGAAAATGTCTAAACTCTCCTGCTAATTTGATCATAGACCAAAATAAAAACCATGGGTGTGATGATTTAGCCAAAGCTAAGCATTTTCAGTAGTATCCAGTGTTAGTCTTATGTAGAGTGGACCTCTTGAAATGAATGCAACAAGTAAGTCTTGACTAACAAAACTCATGCATTTCAATGGGTCTTCTCTATGTAGGACTAATGCTTGATACTACCCTTTGTAGTCACATGGATTTCACTGGAAACATTTTCAGCAGTATTTGATGATGGTGGAAAGCTAGGGGGCCTTAAATAAATCCACAATTCCACCCCCCTGGCTCCCTGAAATTTTAGCTAAATCCTGCCCCCTCTGGCCTTCTAAAGCAGCAGCTACAGGGGCTGAACTCAATCTGCCCTCATACAATATGAGTACTGGATTTAAGCATGAAATCAATGGGACAAAGTGTTTAACTTTGGCTGCATTTGTCTCATCTAACTGCCAGTTCCCAACTTTCCATTACACTGCAGTGCAACCAAGAACCAGAAGCTCAGATGGCAGTGCTGTGCAGAAAGCTGCAGGCTTGATCCTCAGGGCTAAACTACACGCTGCCTTAAATGCCTGGTGTATAGGACTAGGGGTGGGCAACTTGTGTCCCTTCAGATGCTTTGGCCTCCAACTCCCACCATCCCTAAACATTGGTTATGCTGGCTATGGGTGATGGGAGTTGTAGGCCAAAACATCGGGAGGGCTACCAGTTCCCCACCTCTGGTGTAGGTGATTCTAATGTTTTTATGTACTCTAAGTGCACAGGACCCCAATCTGGATAGAGAAGACTGCATGCATGCGGGGGGGGGGGGTGCTAAACTTCCCCACTCGGCTGCTTTTTTGTCTTTAAATCCTTCCACCCACACACCCGCATGGAGTCTAAAGGAAAGAAAAAAGAAACTCCACTGGCAGCAATCTGGAGTCATCAAAGGAAGGGGAATTATTTGCTTCTACCCCAATAGTGTGCCTCAATGCATCGTTTTGCTTTGTGCCATGTGTATGAGAGGCTGCCATTCCTTTTAAAAGCAAAGTGCTGCAATTCGCGACACTGTCTGTGTAAGGGTCAAACCTGTCCTCCTCCTCTTGAGCCTCATCCTCGCTGAATGGAACCAGGGGTGGATAGGGGGGGAGTTCGATGTGTGTGACTCCTCACATAATAATGGGCATTTTGCTAAGATTTTATATTTGTTGTTGTTGTTCAGTCGTTCAGTCGTGTCCGACTCTTCGTGACCCCATGGACCATAGCATGCCAGGCCCTCCTGTCCTGCGCTCTCTCCCGGAGTGTGCTCAAGTTCATATTCATTGCATCGGTGATGCTATCTAGCCATCTCATCCTCTGCCGTCCCCTTCTCCTTTTGCCTTCAGTCTTTCCCAGCATCAGGGTCTTTTCCAGAGAGTTTTCTCGTTGCATTAGGTGGCCAAAATATTTGAGCTTCAGTTTCAGTATCTGTCCTTCCAATGAGCACTCAGGGTTGATTTCCTTTAGGATGGACTGATTTGACCTCCTTGCAGTCCAGGGGACTCGTAAGAGTCTTCTCCAGCACCACAGTTCAAAAGCATCAGTTCTTCGGCGCTCAGCCTTCCTTATAGTCCAGCTCTCACAGCCATACGTTACTACTGGGAAAACCATAGCTTTGATTAGACGGACCTTTGCTGGCAAGGTGATGTCTGCTTCTTACTATGCTGTCTAGGTTGGCCATAGCTTTCCTCCCAAGGAGCAAGCGTCTTTTAATTTCATGGCTACAGTCACCGTCTGCGGTGATCTTGGAGCCCAAGAAAGTAAAATCTGGCACTGCTTCCATTTCTTCCCCTTCTATATGCCAGGAAGTGATAGGGCCAGATGCCATGATCTTCGTTTTTTTAATGTTGAGTTTCAAACCAGCTTTTGCACTCTCCTCTTTCACCCTCAACAAGAGGCTCTTGAGATCCTCTGCGCTTTCTGCCATTAGGGTGGTATCGTCTGCATATCGGAGGTTGTTGATAATTCTCCCAGCAATCTTAATTCCGACCTCTGATTCATCCAACCTGGCATTTCTCATGATGTACTCTGCATATAAGTTAAATAAGCAGGGTGACAATATGCAGCCTTGTCGTACTCCTTTCCCAATTTTGAACCACTCGGTTGTTCCATGTCTGGTTCTTACTGTTGCTTCTTGACCCTCGTACAGGTTTCTCAGGAGACAGGTAAGGTGGTCTGGTACTCCCATCACTTTAAGAATTTGCCACAGTTTGTTGTGATCCACACAATCAAAGGCTTTAGCACAGTCAATGAAGCAGAAATAGACGTTTTTCTGGAATTCTCTTGCTTTCTCCATGATGCAGCGAATGTTGGCGATTTGATCTCTAGTTCCTCTGCCTCTTCGAAACCCAGCTTGTACTTCCGGTAGTTCTCGGTTCGCATACTGCTGAAGCCTAGCTTGTAGGATTTTGAGCATCACCTTGCTGGCATGTGAAATGAGCGCAATTGTGCGGTAGTTTGAACACTCTTTGGCATTGCCCTTCTTTGGAATTGGAATGTAAATTGACCTTTTCCAGTCTTGCGGCCATTGCTGAGTGTTCCAAATTTGTTGGCATATTGAATGCAGCACTTTAACAGCATCATCTTTTAGGATTTTAAATAGCTCAACTGGAATACTGTCATCTCCGCTAGCTTTGAATTTTCTTGAAGAGATCTCTAGTCTTTCCCATTCTGTTGTTTTCCTCGATTTCTTTGCACTGTTCATTTAAGAAGGCCTTCTTGTCTCTCCTTGCTATTCTCTGGAACTCTGCATTCAGTTGGATATATCTTCCCCTTTCTCCCTTGCTTTTCACTTCCCTTCTTTCCTCAGCTACTTGTAAAGCCTCATCAGACAGCCACTTGGCTTTCTTGCATTTCTTTTTCTTTGGGATGGATTGAGTTGCTGCCTCCTGAACAATGTTACGGTCCTCCGTCCATAGTTCCTCAGGCACTCTGTCTATCAGGTCTAATCCCTGAAATCTATTCCTCACCTCCACTGTATATTCATAAGGGATATGATTTAGGTCATACCTGAATGGTTTAGTGGTTTTCCCTATGTTCTTCAATTTAAGCCAAAATTTTGCAACAAGAAGCTCATGATCTGAGCCACAGTCAGCTCCAGGTCTTGTTTTGACTGACTGTATAGAGCTTCTCCATCTTTGGCTGCAAAGGACATAATCAATCTGATTTCGATATTGACCATCTGGTGATGTCCATGTGTAGAGTCGTCTCTTGTGCTGTTGGAAAAGAGTGTTTGCTATGATCAGCGTGTTCTCTTGGCAAAACTCTATTAGCTTTTGTCCTGCTTCATTTTGTACACCAAGGTCATGCCTGCCTGTTATCCCGGTGATTTCTTGACTTCCTACTTTAGCATTCCAATCCCCTATGATGAAGAAGACATCTTTTTTTGGTGTTAGTTCTAGAAGGTGTTGTAGGTCTTCACAGAACCGATCAACCTCAGCTTCTTCGGCATCAGTGGTTGGGGCATAGACCTGAATTACTGTGATGTTGAATGGTTTGCCTTGGATTCGTACTGAGATCATTCTGTTGTTTTTGAGATTGTACCCCAGTACTGCTTTTCCCACCCTTTTGTTGACTATGAGTGCTACTCCATTTCTTCTCAGGGATTCTTGCTTACAGTAGTAGATATGATGGTCACCTGAATTAAATTCGCCCATGCCTGTCCATTTTAGTTCACTGATTCCCAAGATGTCGATGTTCAGTCTTGCCATCTCATGTTTGACCACCTCCAGCTTACCTTGATTCATTGATCTGACATTCCAGGTTCCTAAACAATATTGTTCTTTACAGCATCGGATATTCTTTTCACCACCAGACACATCCACAGCAGAGTGTCCTTTAGGCTTTGGCCCAGCCGCTTCACTCTTTCTGGCGCTACTTGGAAATACCCTCTGCTCTTCCCCAGTAGTATATTGGACACCTTCCGACCTGAGGGTCTCATCTTCCGGCGTCATCTCTTTTAGCCTTGTGATACGTTCCATGGGGTTTTCTTGGCAAGAATACTGGAGTGGGTTGCCATTTCCTTCTCCAGTGGACCACATTTTGTCAGAACTCTCTGCCATGACCTGTCTGTCTTGGGTGGCCCTGCACGGCATAGCTTATGGCTTCACTGAGTTACGCAAGCCCCTTTGCCACAACAAGGCAGTGATCCATGAAGGGGATTTTATATTTACCCCAGGGTTTTCATGCGCGCCTCTGGGTTCCGTTATAGATCAACACTGAAGTTTAATTATGAATCCTGGAAGTACCCTTGTGGCTGTTAATATATTATGAGACATTTGCACATAGCTAAGGAATGTGACTAGCACCCCCACCCCACAATTCACAAAACACTTGCTGCTTTGCCTGCTCCTTCACAAAGGCAGCCATCTCCACCTCACCCAGGGAGGCTGTGATACAAAATAGTTACACACAGGGCTGCCTTTGAAGAGTGTTTGGAAAATGCGGCTGGCTCAGAATACAGTCATGGACAGAAACCTGCAGAACTGGTCACATCTCACCACTACTTAAAGATCTATACTGGTGGCTAGTTTGTTTCTGGCTACGATTCAAAGGGCTGCTTTGACCTACAAAGCCCTAAGTCAGGGGCGTAAACAGTGCGACCCACACTTTAGGGAGAGGCTGTAGGTTAGTGGGTAGAGCACATGCTTTGCATGCAGAAGGTCCCAGGTTCGATACCTGACATCTCCTGGTAGGCCTAGGAAGGAATCCTGCCTGAAACCCTGGGGAGCCACTGCCAGTCAGTGTCAACAACACTGGGCTAGATGGACTGATGGTCTGACCCTGTGGCCCAGTTTGCACGTAACAAGAAGCCACCGTGGATGAATTTCCCCACAGGGATTCTCATTGCACCTGCAACCACCATTGTGAATATTCAGGGTGTGGTGGAGGAATACTGTAGCTTCCCATTTCATGTGAACCCAGTGGGTTGTTGGGGTGGTTTACAAGCCACCTGCAACCCTAAAACAGCCCATGGGTTCTGGGTGGCTTGTCAACCATCCCAACAACCCACCCTCACCGGGTTCATACGTAACAAGAAACTTCAGTGCCATGCCCAAATATTCAAAATTTGGCCGCCACAAGAACAAGAAGCCCCACAGAGAAATTTACCACATTGGCTTCTTGTTACGTGCAAACCAAGTCAGCATAATGCAGCTTTCTGTGTTCTTAAGCAATTTCTGGTGGCCCGCCACAACCCCTTGCATCTGCCAGCACAGCAGCACAGTTCATCCTTTTCTTATCTCCTCTCTGCTGAGAGATCAGAACTAAAGGAAGGGTTTCTCTAGCCTCCTCCCTTTCCTAGCAACCCTGAAGCAGCCAGGATCACTGTTTTACCACCACTAATGGCGGTGATGTAAATCAGCTATCAGGTCAGGGTCACTGAAGTAGTTAGGAGGCTGCAGCTAAGATCTTCAACTGAGGGCTTGCGCTAGGTGCCCCTGCCTCCAAAGGAAGAGGGCCTTTTTAGTGGTGGCACCAGGTTACAGAACACTCCTCAGCATATTTGCCAGGCATTTAGGTCCTCCAGGAGCTGGATGAGAATGTTTCTGTTTGCTCAGGCGTTCGATGGCATTCCATTTTGTCTACTCTGGCAAGGCTATTACAGGATCTAATAATGTCATCCACAACATCAAGGGTTCATACACTGCTCATCTTCTCATGTGATATATGCCATCATTTTCCAGCAATGCCTTAATGCATTCTACATAGGACAAACAGGCCAGTCTCTGTGCAAAAGAATAAACGGTCACAAACCTGTCATCAGAAATGGCAATAATTTAAAAAACAAACAAACACACCAGTGAGGGAACACTTCAACTACCTAGGACATTGTTAATGACCTTAAGTTGACCATTCTTGAACAAAGGAACTTCAAAATCAAAACAAATTCCAGCGTGAAACAGCTGAACTACAATTCATCAAGAGGTTCAACTTTATCCCCTGTGGCTTGAACAGAAATCATACCACATGTGTTAATCAACTCACTGATGCAAGAATATCTGTGTTAACACCCAACAACCGTTTTTGTGAATGGCCACTGTCAATAAGATAATTATCACTTTCTGCTTTTCGATTCTCTCTGACCGCACTGGTTACAATCCCCCCTCCCCCACTTACATGTGTGTGTAGCTCAGGATATTTCATGCATCTGATGAAGTGGTCTATAATCCACAAAAGCTTATTCCATCATACATTTCTTTGTCTTTAAGGTGCCAAAAGACTCTTTGCTGACTTAATTTTGAGAATTTCTTGCTGTAATATGTGTTTGTGTTATGATATTTCAGTGGTTTTTACTGTTTTATGCTATTGCTTTAAATAATGTTGGAAGCCACCTTTGTGGACAATTTTTGGTTGAAAGACAGGATACAAAACCTATAAATAAATAAATAAATAAATAAACAAACAAACAAACAAACAAATCCATACTTTAAACTTATCACCCTGCCTTGCATCACAAAAGTACCTCATTCCACATCTCTGTTAAAATTCCATAAGTTTAATAATGCCTGCTTGCAGTAATAAATTGGGGAATGCCATTAAAGTATGAAAGGTTATAGAAAATAAAATGTAGTTGATAAAAAAACTAGATGCTTAATCACAGCCAGCTTTAGATAAAAAGTCAGGATTCAAAAAACATGGGATTGGTGCCATACACTCTAAGTACCTCTGGATGGTTTGTTTGGTACTTGAACAACAATTCCACACTTTCAAAAGTTTAATTTATATGCTGCTTTTCTATGGTGGTTCTTTCCTGGGAATTTGAAAATAAAGGGATCCCCCCCCCCAACATTGCGATATGGCATGGTGATGATGGTCTGCTTTCAAAGAATAAAAAGTAAACAAATTCCAACTGGGCATACACAAACCCTGATGGCTCACATAGGCCCTGTTCAGACATAACAGTGGCTTTCAGCATCAATTCATGGGTTAATTTATTAACCCACAAATTGCAGGGACGCACAATGCATGACAGCTGCTCCTGGTTTCCAGCAGCAACCTACGAATGCAGTATTTGTACGTTGTTTCCACAACATCCAAACCCAGGCACTTGGGGTTGTTCGACCAAGCCATGGGTTAATTAACCCAGGAATTGCCACCAAAAGTTGCTATTATGTCCAAACAGGGTATTGGACTGGCTGATTAGGCCCATAGTAATGTCAAATAGAATGAACATTTAAAGCAGTCCTGTTCACACTTTGAGGGAAAAGGACATTTTCATCACAACATTTATAATCTTGCACATAATTGCTAAGATGGGTGTGTCGAACCTCTTTCAGCCTGAGAGCCAAATTCAATTTCGGAGTAGCTCTTGGGGGCCACATTCTAGTGGTGGGTGGGACCAAAGGCAAAAGAGCAAGGAGAAACTCCGGCCTTTGTTAGCTTACTGTCCTTACTGCCAGTAAGTAAGCCTTAGGAGAGGCATTTCAAGCTTTTAGAATGGAGGGAAGCCACCAAATGATAGGCACACCCCTTCCCCCCAGCTGCCAATGTGGAGAACCTCGGAGAGCTGGATTGGAACCGTAGGCAGGCTAGATGCAAGTCTGAGGTTTGACACCGCTGTACTAAGGATTACAGTCTACTGCAAGCAAAATCTAATGACTGCATTCTGTTCTTACTGTCTTAGCACTTATTGCTGTACTTTGGCTGTGTTTACTTTTAGAGTTAACGGCAGAACATTTATCATAAGCAGCAGCAGCAGTAACGGTTTATACCAGGGAAAGCTGCAAACCTTTGTTTTGATCAGTGAGTTGTGATTAATATAATGCGTAATTCTATAATCACAGACAAGAAAGCAATACATTTAGTTTTCCAATAAACTGCATCATGTTGTCACACTTAAAAAAACATAAAGAACGAAAGATTGGCAGCCCCAGTAGCATTTCTTCCAGAGAAATCTATTGTAGCTTAGGTATGGACATTCATCATTTTACCAGCAAAATGTAAAGTAACTAACAGCACAATTTACTGCATGGTGATACCAGCATTTTATTTCCTCATTAACAAACTTGCTTTCTTAAATAGCCAGTGTTTTTGAAACTGTTTTTCCCCCCAGCAAGTTTGAAAATCTGCTTTACGAAGTGGATGGAACGTGGAAGCAGGAAATTGCAGTAAATTAGCAATAAATTGTGCATCAGGACTGATGAGGAGCATTATAAATGCATGACATACTCCTCATTAGAGTGTTGTTTGGGAATACTAAGTAAAGCTGGGTCAGTAAATCAAAGAGGCATCCAAAGGAGAAAGGCTTGTATTAATGAGTGACTTCAACTGGCCTCACATAGACTGGATAAATACATGTACCGGTCACGACAAAGAGGTAAAATGTGTAGATGCCCCAAATGACTGTGCACTAGAACAGTTGGTCATGGAACCCTAGGTGACTCTAGACATAATTCTAAGCAGCATCCAGGACTGAATGTTGAACCATTTGGAAACAGTGACCACAGTGCTTTCAAATAAAGTGGGAAATTGCCAAGGAAGTCCAACATAGTTACATTTGAGTTCTAAAGAGGAAACTTCCCCAAAATGAGGGGATTGGTAAAAAGAAAATTGAAATGAGAAGTCAAAAAGGTCAAATCTCTCCAGAACACTTGCAGGTTAGTCAAATCCACAATAATAGAAACTCAGCTAAAAAGTATATGACAGGTAAGGAAAGGTACCGCTAAATCAAAGAGGTCACCAGCATGGTTGATGAGCTCTTCAAGGAAGCTCTTAGAGAGAGAAAAAAAGTTTCCTTTAGAAAATAGAAGTCCGGCCCAAACAAGGATAATAAAGAATACAAACTGGCACCAAAAAAATGCAAACAATTGATAAGGGATCCAAAAAGTCAAGTCATATTATCATTGGCCTGGTTTGCAAGGTGATCACCCATGGTGGGTTGCTGTAATGTCTGAACCTGGCGTGGATTCTGCCGGGTGCTTTATTTTTCATGAATAAGCCACTCTGAGATCCCATGGGTGGGTTTGCCCAATCACAGAGGGAAAATAAGCCATGGAAGCTTATTTTCCCTCCCCACATGTGCTGGTCGCAAGCTGCCTAATTAGCATAATTACTCTCACCGGGCAAAGCTTGTTGTGATGTCCAAACCCAGCGAGGTTAGTTGGCTGGGGTGGTTTACAAACCACCCTGAAACCCTAGAATAAGCCACAGTTTTCAGAGTGGTTTGTAAACCACCCCATCCACCCACCCTCACCAGGTTCAAATGTCACAACAATCTGTGCCTGGCAAGGGTAATTATGCTAATTATTTGGATCACGAGAGGGAAAATAAACCACTGTGGCTTATCCATGATCGTGCAAATCCAGTCCATGGCTTTTTGTTGGGTTGTTCAGGGTAGATTGCTTTCAGGGTGGTTTGTTGTGACATCCAAACTTGGCATAGGGTTTGTTCACATAACACACTAACCCACGCCCAGTGGTAGACTGTGGGTTGTTAAACCATGGGTTAGTGTATTGTCTGAACCCAGGACATTTTCCACTGGGTGGCTTGTTAACCATGTAGTGTGGCTTGTTAACTACCCTGAACAACCCAACAACAAACCATGGATTCTCAAGGTGGCTTGTTCAAGAAAAATAAGCCATACTGCATGGTTAACAAGCCACCCTGAGAAAATGTCCTGAGTTCAGACAACACTCTAACCCACAGATCAACAACAATCCATAGTTCAATAACAACCCACACTCAACTACTGAGTGTGGGTTAGCGTGCTGTGTGAACCTAGCCATAGTAGCTTTGCTGTGGCTTGTTGGAAAGGGCTACTGAGGTGCTTGGCAAGAGTGGCAAAAAACCCTGCCACTCTTCACAATCTCGCTAGTGCCACTGCCATCCTCCCTTATCCCTTGTCAGTGCCCTCCACCCCATGCTCCCAAACATCGAGAAGAAATGACACTGGAGAGTGTGTCCTGAACACATTCGCAACCTTTTTTCTCCTTTTTGGGTCTTGTACTTTTCTTCCCTCAGCTTTACTGATCTGCCATGAAATTTGCATATCTTAGAAAGCTGCCTCACTTCTCTGTCATGAAATTTGCATAATTTCCCCACAGTTTTACTGCTCTGCCATGAAATTGCATATTTTTAGCAATCTGCCTCACTGCTCTGCCATGGAATTTGCGTAATTTTCATCTCAGCTTTACTACTCTGCCATGAAATTTGCATATTTTAGCCATGTGCCTTACTGCTCTGCCATGGAATTTGCAAATTTCCCCCCTCAGCTTTACTGAGCTGTGATGAAATTTGCATGCGTTTAGCTATTTGCCTCACTGCTGTGTAACCCACATGTATATCTGACAGCTAACAATAGAGGGAAGCTACAAGCACGAAGGTGGGGCGAAAGCTGAAAGCAGCTGGCAGCGGCACAAGAAGGAGCCTTTGGGGTGGGTGTAATTACTGCAGGAGTATGTGAAGCACCTTAAAAAAAAAAAGTGTTCACTAGCAAGGGAAGCATGGGAGTGGAGGATGAAATTGACAAGGTCATTGACAAGAAGGGGATATCAGCATGCTGGGTTAAATAGAGGACAAGTGGTCTTGTGCAGTTACGCAAGACCCAGAAAATAATTTATTATTTTTTAAAAGGTTGTGAATGCATTACTGTGTTCATAAATGCTCAGAAAATTAATTCTATTTGGTCACCTCATGTGGGGGCAGGGGAGTTTCCCTCAGGAGCCGGCAACCCCAGCAGACCAATTGCTGAAAGGGTGATGGTGTAGGAACTGAGGAAATAAGGAGTTCTGCCGCAAAGGCACTTGGGATACATGCCAGGAGCCAGCAGGAGGACTGAGGGGGACTGACAGCAGAAACAAGCCATGGCAAGCCACCAACCACCTGATCATCTGTCAGGTTAGCAAGCGAACAACCAACCCATGGTAGCTTATTCTCAGGGTGGCTCAGTATGACTTGCATACTCACCCATTGATATCTTCCGCCTTGAAAAGCCTAAAGACGTGGACAAACTGCTTGGAGGATTGAGGTCCTCCACTTGCTCTTTGGACCCTTACCCACCCTGGCTTGTGAAATCAGCCAGAACTGGGCTGAGTATTTGGACCTCAGAGGTTATTAATTCCTCCTTGAGAAAAGGAGTGGTCCCTGCTAGCTTAAAGGAAGCAGTGGTAAGACTGCATTTCATGGCAGAGCAGTGAGGCAGATTTTACATCCATTGGTTTCTGATAATTACTACCCACTGCCACATTTGCCATTCATGGGCAAGATGATGGAGTATGTGGTAGCTTCTCAATTCCAGGTAGTGTTGGATGATTCTGACTACTTAGATCCATTCCAGTTTGGCTTCAGGCTTGGTTTTGGGACAGAAACAGCCTCAGGGCGCAATCCTATCAATTACACCCTTAATGATCAGAAGCCCCCAAACGTGGAGGCTTCCACTCATCCAATAAAGGGCAAGAGGAGCAGCGGAAGCAATCTTTTTTGCCCATCTAGTGGCAACGCTTCAGAAAAAGACGGAAGGAGGCTGGAAGAGGCTCAGGATAGCTCACATCCTGGTCTCTCCAGTCTCCCCCCCTCCCTGCCCAGGCCTAGGAGGCACTGTGTTACAGTGGTTCCAGTCCTCCCTGGATGAACAGACTCAAAAGGTGGTGCTTGAGGACTTCTGCTATACCCCATGGCTATTGGCCTGCAGAATGCTGCAAGGTTCCATCTTGTCCCCTGTGCTTTTCTATATCTACATTAAAGTGCTGGGTGAAGTCATTCAGAGGTTTGGGTTGAAGCGCCATCAGTATGCGGATGACACTCAGCTCCACCTCTTGGTTCTCTCTAATGATCCTAGGGAGGCTACTGAACTCCTAAACAGTGTCTGGAGGTGGTTTTGATACAGATGTGGGCAAGCAGTCAGAGGGCAGTATCCAATGGTAGGCCTATCCAAACTAGGCCCATTCACTTCAATGGTCTACTCTGTGTAGGAGTCCCACTGGATACTGCCCTGAGACTTACTGCCCAGACAAAGACAGTTGTACTGTGGATAGGGAAACCAACTTCTCCGGACAGAGGATTTTGTCTAGTCCTAGTTAGGGTAGCACTCCCCCTGAGGGGAGCAATCCTATGTCCCCTAGACAACATCTGGGGGACATAGAATTTTTCAGTTTCCTGGCTCCCTTCCCTCTTCCCTGCCCCCTCACAGCCAGAGCAGCGAGAACTGAGCTGGCTGCTGTTATGAGCTTGCAAACACGAGTTCATAGAAGGGGAAAGGGAGTGTTCCTGGGGGTGGGAAAGGGAGGAGACTAGGGATGTGGGAATATGAGGTATTGCCTGAATACCTCCCTGAAGCCTCTGCTAGACAAGTGAAATCACCCATCTAGCTAAAATGCAGAGCAGGAGGCATGATGAGCCTCCCGCTCTGCATAGGATACTCATAAGCTTCCAAGTTTGGAGGCTTATGAGTAGTCAGGGCACATCCCATAGGACTCCACCCTAAGTGTGCAGTTTGGGTGTGCTTCTGGACCTGGCACTAACTGGACAAGCTCAGGTGGCTGTGGCGGCCAAGAGTACTTTTTACCAGTTTAGGCTGGTATGCTAGTTAAGAACATAAGAAGAGTTATGCTGGATCAGACCAGAGATCC
Source organism: Heloderma suspectum (assembly GCF_057233095.1). NCBI lineage: Eukaryota > Metazoa > Chordata > Lepidosauria > Squamata > Helodermatidae > Heloderma > Heloderma suspectum. The sequence goes on along the minus strand of NC_139459.1, from coordinate 292,914,085 downwards.
ATCTAGTCCAGCATTCTGTTCACACAGTGGCCAATCAGCTGTCAACCCACAAGAAGGGCATGAGTGCAACAGCACCCTCCCACCCATGTTCCCCAGCAACTGGTGTACACAGGCCCACCACCTCTGATACTGGAGGTAGCACACAGCCATCAAGACCAGTAGCCATTGATAGCCTTTTCCTCCAGGAATTTGTCCAACCGCCCTTTAAAGCCATCCAAATGGGTGGCCATCACTACATCCTGTGGTAGCAAATTCCATCATTTAACTATGTGCTATGTGAAGAAGTATCTTCTATCTGTCCTGAATCTCCCACCAATCAGCTTCATAGGATGACCCCAGGTTCTAGTATTTTGGGAGAGGGAGATTGCAACCCTATACAGAGAGGGAGAATCTTCCCTCAGTTGTTCACAGTGGTGTAGTGGAGCCAGAGCTCACAGGGACACAGCACTGGCACTTTTTGATTAGCAGAGACACTGATGTCATCTGCCACCCCCTCAGGCTTCCCTGTTCCCTCTGAGTTTTGCTGCAATCCCCAGAGTAGCTGTGGGGAAATGAATTTCCCAGCCACAATATATTGCTCCCTATGGTAATGCAAAGTACTTTGGGGCGGCTTGGTCTTGAATGGGCAATTAAGACCCTGTTCACACGTAACGCAAAGCCCTGATGGTTAGGGAATCTCCACGAACCATGTTGGCTTAGCATAATGTGTGCGGGGAGAAAAACTCGCTAGCCATGGTTCCGAAACCACCCCGACTAACCACGCCCCTGCAGCAGGGTTAACAGGCCCCAGGGTGGCTTACCGTTACGTGCGTTGTGCTCCCTGGTGGTTTAAACAGGCTCCAGGTGGTGTACAGGCCGTGACCATAGAGATGGCAGTCTCGAGGATCCCACATTTCCAGCAATGCTCTAGCCAGTGTGGACTTTCTCTATAGTTGCCAGCGCATCGCAACAGATGAAATGGCTGGCGCATGCATTTTTGCGGTGTGAGGGCCGCTGGGAGGATGGTTACGGTAACTACAGAGGGAGTGGTTATGGGAACCACGCAGCACTGCATGGTTCCGTTGTGTGATTGGCACGCATGTCATGATTTCACTAACACCCCACCCCCGTATCTACCCTAACCACTCTCTCTTCCCCTTCGAGTTTGAACAGGGCCTAAGACTCATAACTCCAGCAAAGGAGATCGTTACCTTGTCATGGTGCTGGAGCTTGAGCACCTCAGTGACGTCATGAGCTAAACCGTGAAGGGACACCCAAGACGTCATGGCAGGGAAGGTCAGACTAAATCCGATCCCTGGGGAAGGAAACGGCAACCCACCCAAGTATTCTTGCCATGAAAACTAAATGGATCAGTACAACCAGAGATATGTTGGTATACCATCGGAAGATGGGACTCCCAGGTCGGAAGATGGTCAAAATGCTACTGGGGAGGAACAGAGGAAAAGTTCAACTAGCCCCAGATGTGATGACACAGCTAGCTCAAAGCCGAAAGGACGGCTAGCAGCCGATGGTGCTGGTGGTGAATGACGAATCCGATGTTCTAAAGATCAACACACCATAGGAACCTGGAATGTAAGATCTAAGAGCCAGGGCAAATTGGATGTGGTTACTGGGGAGAGGTCAAGATTAAATATAGACATTTTGGGTGTCAGTGAACTGAAATGGACTGGAATGGGCCACTTCACATCAAATGACCACCAGATCTACTACTGTGGACAAGAGGACCACAGAAGAAATGGAGTAGCCTTCATAATTAATAATAAAGTGGTTAAAGCAGTGCTTGGATACAATCCAAAAAATGATAGAATGATCTCAATTCGAATTCAAGGTAAGCCATTTAACATGACAGTGATCCAAATATATGCCCCAACCACAGATGCTGAAGAAGCAGAAGTAGATCAGTTCTATGAGGATCTGCAGTACCTACTGGATAGTACGCCAAAAAAAGATGTTATTGTCATTACAGGAGACTGGAATGCTAAGGTGGGTAGTCAAATGACACCTGGAATTACAGGCAAGCATGGTCTGGGAGAACAAAATGAAGCAGGACATAGGCTGATAGAATTTTGCCAAGACAACTCACTGTGCATAACAAACACTCTCTTCCAACAACCTAAGAGACGACTTTATACATGAACTTCACCAGATGGTCGACACCGAAATCAGATTGACTACATCCTTTGTAGCCAAAGGTGGCGGACATCTATGCAGTTGGTAAAAACAAGACCTGGAGCTGATTGTAGTTCAGATCATGAACTTCTTATTGCACAATTTAGAATCAGACTAAAGAGAATAGGGAAGACCCACAGATCAGTTAGATATGAGCTCACTAATATTCCTCATGAATATGCAGTGGAGGTGAATAATAGATTTAAGGGACTAGATTTAGTAGATAGGGTCCCGGAAGAACTATGGACAGAAGTTTGCATCATTGTTCAGGAGGCAGCAACAAAAAACATCCCAAAGAAAAAGAAAACCAAGAAGGCAAGATGGCTGTCTGCTGAGACATTGGAAGCAGCCCAAGAAAGAAGGAAAGCAAAAGGCAGCAGTGATAGGGGGAGTTATGCCCAATTAAATGCAAAATTCCAGGGGTTAGCCAGAAGAGATCAGGAATTATTTTTAAACAAGCAATGCGCGGAAGCGGAAGAAGATAATAGAATAGGAAGGACAAGAGACCTCTTCCAGAAAATTAGAAACATCGGAGGTAAATTCCAGGCAAAAATGGGTATGATCAAAAACAAAGATGGCAAGGACCTAACAGAAGCAGAAGAGATCAAGAAAAGGTGGCAAGAATATACGGAAGATCTGTATAGGAAGGATAATATTATCGGGGATAGATTTGACGGTGTGGTCAGTGACCTAGAGCCAGACATCCTGAAGAGTGAGGTTAAATGGGCCTTAAGAAGCATTGCTAATAACAAGGCAGCAGGAGATGACGGTATCCCAGGTGACCTGTTTAAAATCTTGCAAGATGATGCTGTCAAGGTGATGCATGCCATATGCCAGCAAATTTGGAAAACACAAGAATGGCCAACAGATTGGAAAAAATCAACTTATATCCCCATACCGAAAAAGGGAAGCACCAAAGAATGTTCAAACTATCGAACAGTGGCACTTATTTCACATGCCAGTAAGGTAATGCTCAAAATCTTGCAAGGTAGACTCCAGCAATTCATGGAATGAGAATTGCCAGATGTACAAGCTGGGTTTAGAAAAGGCAGAGGAACTAGAGACCAAATTGCCAATATCCACTGGATAATGGAGAAAGCCAGGGAGTTTCAGAAAAACATCTATTTCTGTTTTATTGACTATTCTAAAGCCTTTGACTGTGTGGATCATAACAAATTGTGGCAAGTTCTTGGTGGTATGGGGATACCAAGACATCTTGACTGCCTCCTGAGGAATCTGTATGACCAAGTAGCAACAGTAAGAACAGACCACGGAACAACGGACTGATTTAAGATTGGGAAAGGAGTATGGCAGGGTTGTATACTCTCACCCTACCTATTCAACCCGTACACAGAACATATCATGCGACGTGCTGGGCTTGATGAAGCCAAGGCTGGAGTTAAAATCGCTGGAAGAAACATTAACAATCTCAGATATGCAGATGATACCACTTTGATGGCTGAAAGCGAGGAGGAGCTGAGGAACCTTATGACGAAGGTGAAAGAAGAAAGTGCAAAAGTTGGGTTGCAGTTAAACCTCAAAAAAACCGAGATTGTGGCAACCAGCTTGACTGATAACTGGCAAATAGAGGGAGAAAACGTGGAGGCAGTGACAGACTTTGTCTTTCTAGGCGCAAAGATTACTGCAGATGCTGACTGCAGCCAGGAAATCAGAAGACGTTTACTTCTTGGGAGGAGAGCAATGACAAAATAGTTAAGAGCAGAGACATCACACTGACAACAAAGGTCCGCATAGTGAAAGCAATGGTATTCCCCGTAGTAACCTATGGCTGCGACCTGGACCATAAGGAAGGCTGAGCGAAGGAAGATAGATGCTTTTGAACTGTGGTGCTGGAGGAAAATTCTGAGAGTGCCTTGGACTGCAAGAAGATCAAACCAGTCCATACTCCAGGAAATAAAGCCAGACTGCTCACTTGAGGGAATGATCATAAAGGCAAAACTGAAGTACTTTGGCCACATCATGAGAAGACAGGATACCCTGGAGAAGATGCTGATGCTAGGGAAAGTGGAAGGCAAAAGGAAGAGGGGCCGACCAAGGGCAAGATGGATGGATGATATTCTGGAGGTGATGGACTCGACCTTGGGGGAGCTGGGGGTGGCGACGGCCGACAAGAAGCTCTGGCGTGGGCTGGTCCATGAAGTCACGAAGAGTTGGAAGCGAGTGACCGAATAAACAACAACAAAGACTCATAATTGTTACAAAAGACCTGGTGGGTATAAAACCGCTAGAACCAGTTTGTTGATATGGATCAACACAGCTGCCTGAATTTTGGGACTCTCCTTGGGGCATGGCTATGGAGATTGTCATGATGAACACCTGCACTTCAAAATTTACCACTACACCACTGGTTATTCATGATCTGATGACATCCAGGCTGGACTACTGTAATGCCCTGTATGTGGGAGCCAGGCAGTCTGCTCACTAATACTGCACCAACTGTCCTGGTTGCTAGTGCGATGTAAACTGCTGGTTTTAACCTTTAAAGCCTTAAATGGGTTGGGCCCAAGCTACCTGAAAGACCGCCTTCTCCTGTACCAGCCTGCCTGCACTCTGAAGTCATCAGCAGAGGCCCTTTTTACTAGCCTGCCACCACGGGCTGTTTGTGGGTGAGTACAAGCAAAGGCTCTTCTCAGTGGACCCTAAAAGATTCCCCACACCTGATGTAGAAGGACAAATCTTGCTGAAGATTAATTGACATGGCTTCTGCAAAGGTAAGTGACTGCATAACTCAGAGGTAAGGTATGCCTGCCTAACTAACCTTTGCAGAAGATCTGCCATTTTATTGTGTAGAATAGAGTCCTGGGCTGCTGAAAATTTTATTATTGCTGAAGAACAGGCTGGGTTTATAAAGGGAAAGTCCACAATAGATCAGTGTTTTGTACTCCATCATTTGATTCAAAAATATTTTCAAGATGATAGAAGAGAGCTATTTGCTTTCTTTGTGGATTTTAGTTCCGCTTTTGATTTTATAGATAGACTGTCTATGGCAAAAATTATCTGCCACAAATATTGACAGACAGCTCCTGTACTTAATACAAATTCTCCACTTGAACACCTCTCTTAGGGTCAGATTAGGGGCAAATAGTTTGCTCTCAGAAAATATTCCATCTGACAGAGGTGTGCATCAGGGATGTCTTCTGGCCCCCCTCCTTTTTAATTTTATATCAATGATATTGTACAGGAACTGAGTGATTTGGAATACTTTCCCGTTTCTATTTTGAATGTCAAGCTCTCAGTTCTTATTTAAGCCAATGATATTGTTATGATTTCCACCACATTAATTGGGATGTGGAGGTTATTGACCAGATTGAGTAAGTTCTGTACAAAAGAGCACCTATTCATAAATTATACAAAAACAAAAGTAGTAGTGTTTGGGAAGAAAAAAAAACATATGGAGAAATTGGATAATAAGCCCTTGGAACAGCAGAGTAATTTTAAGTATTTGGGTCTGGAGTTTAACCCTCAGCTTTAATGGAAACCTAATTTGAAGGAAGTTAAATTTAAATCTTCCCACTCTATACTGTCCCTGATGCATTTTCTAAAATTTCAAGGAGGGAGTTTGGTTGCGCCGGCAGTTGAGGTATTTCTGAAGAAGATACTTCCACAACTGTTATACAGTGCAGAGATATGGGGGTATACCAACGTTTCCCTCTTAGAGGTGATACAGAATTCCTTTATGAGATTCCTGCTAGCTGTCCCTCATGGCATACCCATTCCCTTTCTAAAAGCAGAAACAGGAATACTCTCTATAGAAACATGCTCTCATCTTGTGCTTGCCTTATACTGGTTGAAGCTGTCTTGTATGGATGATTCCCGCCTGCCAAAAAAATGTTTTTTGGAACAACTGCAAATTCCAATGCAAAGTTCTTGGGTAGATTCTGTAAGACATATCCTACATACTTATGGGATTAGCACAGAAGTCTTACCTACCTACTCTTCCTACAGAGTTAAACAGTTGTTCAAAGAAAGAATCCATCTATATTCTCAGCAGTGTGACTTATATACCATCACAATGATATTTGGTCTGGAGCAATACTTTGCAACTCTTACTGTGGCTCCTTTAAGAAAATCATTCACAGCTTTACAATTCCAGTGCATGCCCTCTGCTTATTTGGAGGGGAGATCTGACAATACCCAACTTCATTTACAACTCTGCATCTGTGAGTCTGGCGAAGTTGAGAATACTGAACACTATTTACTTCACTGCCATTTGTATGAGTCTCCAAAATATAAATTTCTCCACCATATCCTTTGTTTTCTGTCAAACAGACCTTCCTTGGATCAGATTTGTACATTGCTTGCAGGCATTGTTGTATGTTATGACCAGGCTGCAAAATTTGCCCCGGCTAACAAAAAATTAAGAGTCAGGCATCATACTGTACCCTCATATAAATCTAGGGGGAAGGACTTTGCAGCTGTTGCTCTGGAGGGGAAGTGAGATTCAAATGTGTCATTTTAATTATTGTTTGTGTACTGTTTTTAATTGATTTTATATTTTAATTGTATTTTATTGTGGTTTTTTTAAAAAAATTGTGACGGCCTATGGCTTTGAATAAAGGTTCATCCATCCATTTTTTGTATGTGGCATGTAAAATACCCGATTATTGATGGGATTATTTAGTGATGATGCCTCTTGTTAGAAAGGCAATTACCAAAGGAAAAACAAAAGGCAAAACAGAATGCGCATTTACCAGTCCCACATGTACTCAAGGCTATCTCAGAATTATAAAAAAGAGACCACACCCTTCTTCAGTGAAGGAAGAAAAACTCTTTTACTCACAAATATTCTTGCATATACAATGCAGGTACTGCGTAGTTTTAAAAGAAGTTCATTCAGTCCATTCTGTGTTCCATTACACAGGCAGGAATGAGAGAGCAAGGCATGTGCTCCCAGCAATGGCGGAAGGCAGGGGGAGTGGGGAGGAGCAAAAGAAAGAAATCACAGGATACCACATTGTAGTGTATAGAGATCCAGAGGCTAGCTGTGGTCAAAATTCCCATGAACTAACTAACTGCAACACTGTCCCCTTCCAGTAACTTCCAGATGAGGTTAAAATATTCCCAACAATTATATGCTTGATTTTTCTCCCCATTGCTTTATCTGCTCAGGAAGTAAAGTAAAGCAATTACTTTAGAAGTAATGGGGAGGCAGAGATTGTCTGTTTCCTGCCTTCCAGTTGAGCAGAGCAGAGGAAGCTGCTCCAGCTGGTCCAGGGACTACAGAAGCAAGCAAGCTCCCAGAGAGTGAGCGACCAGAGAGAGCGAACAGGGGGAGCAAACAGGAGTTGGCCAGGGGAGTTGCAGTGGTAGAAGAGACAAAGGAGACAGAGGCAAAGAGGTAAGTGGGCTGCAGGAAGCCCAGGGGACTGTCTTTTATCCTTCTGAGTGGCTGAGAGCTCACCAGGTGCTCCTGAGAGCTCCAACTGAATTGGGGGGGGGGGTAGCCTGAGTACTCCCAGCAGCTGTGGGCAGGAAGCTTCAGTCTGATTCCCGCCTCTCAGCTGAGCAGAGCAGAGCAGAGGAAGCTGCTCCAGCTGGTCCAGGGACTACAGAAGCAAGCAAGCTCCCAGAGAGCGAGCGACCAGAGTGACTGAACAGGGGGAGCAAACAGGAGTTGGCTAGGGATGTTCAGCAGGGGAGGCCCCTAACATTTAAAAAAAAATATTTTTCTTGTAACACACACTTCCACACCAGTGGGACTCTGCTTTTAACCTCTAGTGAGTAGAGGAGCAGGCACAGGCTAGTCTAGAACAATCAGAACACTAGATACAAAAAGGGAAAAGAGGCTGTGGAAGGACAAGACTCTCCAGTGGTGGTGACCTGCAAGGTGTGTGCAATGTTTGTTTTCTTGCTTTAGAACAACATGGCCTACACCTGCAACAAGTACAAGTTGATCACGCTGCTGGAAGAAAAAGTAAGAGGACTGGAGCGGCGACTGTCGACCCTCCGGGGAATAAGAGAACACGAAGACTTCTTGGACAGAATGGGGGGAACTACAGCAGCAAAGTGAAGACCAGAAGCTTGAAGAGCAACAGCAAGCTGAGGCAGAAGTGGGAAATGCTGAGGTGAGCAAAAAATGCAGTAGAGGATATTCCTTGAAAAAGGGTGACAGTTAGAAGAAGAACTAGACGCCACTCTGCACCAGTGGAAGCAGTGGAGCTGTCGAACCGATTCCAGGTACTTGAGGATGAGACTGGAGGTCAGCCTGCAGAGGAAGAATTACAGGGGAACCTGCATGAGAGTGAGCAAGAGGCTGAAGGTCAGTCAAGCAGAGGCGATGAAATGCAGGCCTACAACAAGAAGAGAAGAGTGGTAATCGAGACCCAAGTATGTCACGAAGACCCATGGACTTGCCAGGTATGTTGTCTCCCGGGAGGACGGATTAGAGATGTGACTGAAAGGTTGCCTGCACTCATAAAGCCCACTGACAGGTATCCCTTTCTTCTCATCCATGTGGGAACAAATGATACCGCCAAGCGGAGCTACGAAGAAATCACGTCAGACTTTGAAGCTTTGGGAAGGAAACTCAAGAACCTTGGGGCCCAGATAGTTTCCTCACCCATCCTTCCAGTAGTTAGGAGAGGGATAGAAAGGGAAAGAAAAATACGAAGTAAATGATTGGCTATGAAGGTAGTGCCGGTGCGAGAGATTTGGATTCTGGGACCACGGGCTATACTTCCTGGAAGATGGGCTGTTGGCAAGGGATGGGTTGCACCTCACAAAGGCTGGGAAGAATGTGTTTGGCCACAGCATGAAGAACTTTATCAGGAGGGCTTTAAACAGAATCCTACGGGGAAGGGAGATGTAAAGTTGGGGGTAACAATGGACGAAGACTCATGCACCGCAACGGAGAGAACAGCTCTAATAGCACCCAATAATAGTCTTCAGACACATGTAGGAAGAAAGCCAGACTATGAAGCACATGGTCTTCGATGTCTATATACTAATGCCCAGAGTATGGGAAACAAACAGAACGAACTTGAACTCTTAATACAAGAGGGAAATTATGACTTGATAGGTGTAACTGAGACTTGGTGGGATGGCCCTCATGACTAGAATACAGCAATTGAAGGATATAACTTGTTCAAAAAGAACAGGAGGAACAGAAAGGGAGGTGGGGTTGCACTATATGTGAAAAATACATATCTCTGCACAGAAATCCAGGAAGATGAGCTTGGTAGCTCCATCAAGAGCATATGGATCAAAATAAATGGAGCAAAGAATAAAAGGAACCCGGTGGTCAGAGTCTACTACCAGCCACGAGGATGAAACTTTTGAAAAGCCAATAGCCAATGTTTCAAGGAAGCATGATGTAATAGTAATGGGGGACTTCAATTTCCCCGATATTTGTTGGGAGACAAATTCTGCAAAACATGGCCCCTCCAGGAAATTCCTGACTTATGTGTCGGATAACTTCCTCCTACAGAAAGTAGAGGAAGGAACTAAAGGATTGGCTATCTTTGACTTGATCCTAACCAACAGAGTTGACTTAGTTGGTACAGTAGCAGTTACAGTGACCATGTTATACTTGAGCTCTTGGTTCTAAGGGAAGCAAAAGCCGAGTGTAGTCAAACGCGTACCCTGGATTTTAGGAAAGCTAATTTTAATAAACCCAGAACAATGATCAGTAAGGTCCTATGGCAAGCGACTCTAATGAGAAAAGGAGTCCAAGATGAGTGGGAGCTTTAAAATAAGGAAATTCTCAAGGCACAATTACAAATAATTCCAACAAGAAGAAAAGGTAGAAGACAACAGAAGAAGCCAATGTGGCTCCACAAAAAGCTTAGAGATGACCTGAAAACAAAAAAGGACACATAGAGGAAGTGGAAAGAAGGCCAAGCAACAAAGGAAGGGGACAGGAGGGTAGCAAAGAATTGCAAGGATGGTGTCAGGAAAGCTAAAGCTGAGAACGAGCTGAGGTTAGTGAGGGATGCTAAAAGCTACAAAAAGGCTTTCTTCAGTTATGTGCATAGTAAAAGACAGAGGAAAGAAATGGTAGTTCAACTATTAAATAAGGATGGCAAAATGATAACAGATGGCAAAGAAAAGGCAGAGGTGCTCAGTTCCTACTTTGGCTCAGTTTAATCCCAAAAGAGGGTCTATGACCCCCCTGACAAAGGCGAAGTACAGGCTGAAGGGGCAGGACTGCAGCTTGAGATTGATAGGCATATGATCAAGGAACACCTAATTACTTTCAATGAGTTCAAATCTCCAGGGCCAGATGAACTGCACCCTAGAGTAATAAAGGAACTGGCAGAAGAGCTCTCAGAACCACTGTCTATTTTCTTTGAGAAATCATGGAGGACGGGTGAAGTGCCAGATGACTGGAGGAGGGCTAATGTTGTCCCTATCTTCAACAAGAGTAAAAAGGAGGAACCTGGGAACTACAGACCAATCTGACATCAATCCCAGGGAAAATTCTGGAGCAGATGATAAAGCAATCCATCTGTAAGCACCTTGAAAACAATGCAGTGATTACTCGAAGCCAACATGGATTTGTCAAGAACAAATCCTGCCAAATGAATCTGATCTAATTTTTTGATCAAGTAACCTCGCTTGTGGACTGTGGGAATGCTGTGGACATGATATACCTTGACTTCAGCAAAGCTTTTGACAAAGTGCCCCATGATATCCTGATGAGCAAATTAGCTCAAAGTGGGCTAGATGAAACAACGATCCAGTGGATCCACAGTTGGCTACAGAATCAGACTCCAAGAGTGCTTATCAATGGGATCTTATCAAACTGGGGAGAGGTAACGAGCGGGGTACCACAGGGCTCAGTCCTGGGCCCAGTGCTCTTCAACATTTTTATGAATGACTTGGAGCAGGAGGTGCAGGGAATGCTGATCAAATCTGCAGATGACACAAAATTGGGTGGAATAGCTAATACTTTGGAAGACAGAAACAAAATTCAAAGGGATCTTGATAGACTGGAGAGCTGGGCAGAAAACAAGAGAATGAAATCTAATAGGGATAAATGCCAAGTTCTGCACCTAGAAAAAAGAAACCAAATGCACAGTTACAAGATGGGGGATACGTGGCTCAACAACACTACAAGCAAGAAGGACCTTGGAATTGTTGTAGATCACAAGCTGAATATGAGCCAACAATGTGATGTGGCTGCAAAAAAGGCAAATGCTCTTTTGGGCTGCATTAATAGAAGCATAGCTTCCAAATCCCTCTACTCAGCACTGGTTAGGCCTCATCTTGAGTGCTATGTCCAGTTCTGGGCACCACACTTTAAAAAGGATGCAGACAAACTGGAGAGGGTTCAGAAGAGGGCAACAAAGATGATCAGGAGAATGGAAACAAAGCCCTATGAAGAGAGACTGAAAGAACCGGGCATGTTTAGCCTTGAGAAGACTGAGGGGAGATATGATAGCACTCTTCAAGTACTTCAAAAGTTGTCACAGAGAGGAAGGCCAGCATCTCTTCTCGATCATCCCAGAGTGCAGGACACAGAATGGGCTCAAGTTACAGGAAGCCAGATTCCGGCTGAACATCAGGAAAACCTTCCTGACTGTTAGAGCAATGTGACAATGGAACCAATGACCTAGGGAGGTAGTGGGCTCTCCCACACTGGAGGCATTCAAGATGAAGCTGGACAGCCACTTGTTAGGGATGCTTTGACTTGGATTCCTGCATTGAGCAGGGGGTTGGACTCGATGGTCTTATAGGCCCCTTCCAACCCTACTATTCTATGGTTCTATTATTCTACCCAGGGCTTTCCCTTCAGGTGATGGAAGAGCTAAGATGTAGCAGACATTAGCAAATTTTCCACCCTCTGGTTTCCTCAGAGATCCCTTCTAAGGGACTGTTTCCTTCTGGGGACTGATGATTCCATCAGTTGTGTGAGCACAGCTTACCTAGGGAGGTGGTGGGCTCTCCCACACTGGAGGCATTCAACATGAAGCTGGACAGCCATCTGTCAGTGATGCTCTGACTTGGATTCCTGCATTGAGCAGGGGGTTGGACTCGATGGCCTTGTAGTCCCCTTCCAACCCTACTATTTTATGATTCTATGATTCTATGCTCTCTTGATGCTTTGCTGAAGCAATTGCCTTTGAGAGGACAACTGCAATGCTATGGACACTTACCTGCTGGGAGTAAGCACCACTGAACACAATGGGACTTACTTCAGTAAAGGAATGCTCTGTGAGTCACGGCAGATTTAGGAGACCTTGACCAAGTCCAAATACAGGAAGTTATAAACCAGCAGAACCCCTAGCCCATGGACCTAATCAGGCCTGCCATGCTCCCCAGTCCAGCTGATGGAGCCTCTTGTCATACCATTTTGTGGAATAAGGACTATTGCCCAGAATTGCTACTGAGACGTGGTTTCTGTGGGCATTTTGTAGCTTATTATATCAATCCATGTAGTTATGTGTGACTGGTGAATTTGGTTGGCTTTGCTTGCTTGGAAGTTGCCATTCTGGGCCACTGTGTTCTGTTCAAGATTTATTTTTTATAATTTATTGATTTATTTACTTTCTTACTGCCTGATAGTCAAAGCTCTCTGGGCACTTCACAAAAATTAAAACCACAAAGTACAGCATAAAACAATATAAAATATGATTGCTAAATCTACAATATAAAAGTACAACCAGAATAAAACCTAGTAGCAATGCAGAGATTTAAAATACAGATTTAAAACAGCAGAGCTAAAAGGCTAAAATGCTGTGAAAATATAAAGGTCTTCACTTGGTGCTGAAAGAAGTACAACATAGGTGCCAGGCGAACCTCTCTAGGAAGCTGATTCCACAGCCAAGGTACCACAGCAGAAAAGGTCCTCTTCCTGGTAGCCACCTGCTACCGGATGGGTTCTGGGTATTATGGAGTTAATAATAATATAATATTGCAAGGGTTTCAGTCCTAAAATTTTGTTCTCATGTGTCTGTAAAACATGACATTGTTTTTGGCACTTTAAAAAAAAACCAAAGGGTTCATTACCGCCCATTTTATTCTGTTCCAGCTTTTATACCGTTCCATCACTTTGAGGACCACACAAAGCTTGCTTTGAGGCAGCAGGCCTTTTGAGGATAAGAAGTTTGCAGTCCTTATTTCGGAACTCTCTCTTTCCTAACCACCAACTCTAGGAAACCTATTGGGGGCTGGACTGGGGAAACCAGAAGGCAGAGAACAGCATATGGGAGAACCAGGACTGGTGGATCTGGGTGAAAGGGGAGGCAGTATAGCATTGCCTGAGAACCACCACATTAGAATACATGCATCACATATATCCAACTTTTATAGTGAAATGTCAGGTAAGAGTAAAAACCAATAAAAGCCCCCTAGCCTTTGGGGAGAACATTCTGCTGGTTTAAATCACAATTACTTCTTTAGAAAACGTATCTATGCAGACTATTGTTTCCTCCTTAGAATTTTCCTTTATTTTTGCTGTTTCATGTACCCCATCACGATGTGGCTCCTTCACATGGAGCTTTTATCCTGCCATTGAGATTCCTCCTTCATGGAGGTTTGCAGGCTCTTTACATGAGGCTGTGCTGTGATCATTCAAGGCATCTCCTGTACTGAATACCCTTTGTTCCATTTTTAAACAGATCGCAGACAATGAGCTATCAAATTACCCTGTTGTGTTCCGCTTGAGTTCCCTCTGTGAAAAGAGGTAAAGCAGCAAGAAGAGGAGAGAGATGAAAGATAATGGAAGACTCAGATAGGGGGAGAAGGAGGGGCAAAGGGGAGGGGGGAAAGGAAGCGGGTGAAAGAGTGAGTCCTCGTGATCCTGCATTTAAAACGGAAGCAGACATCCCTGTTTTAAATGCAGGATTTTATGCTGTGTAGAGATGCCCATAGTATTTCTATTAATTACCTTCTTATTCCAATAACACTCCACTGTGTGGCAAAGCAATCCAGCGCCACATGAAGCTCTGGATTGCTTCGGGGTGTTGGCCGGGGCAGAGGTGGGCAAGGTGCTGTAAATCGCTGATGGAAACACCCTCTGGTCCTATATTGCTTTTTGAAGCATCTAATGTTACTGCTAGAAGAGTTCTCCCTCTCATTGCGTAACCCATCCTGACAGCTACTGATGTAACTAACAAACAGGCCTGGTTCAACTTACAGGATTTCTCTAGTGACAGAGCAAGACTCAGATGCTTTATAAGGCTATACAGGACCAGGACAACATGGGACATCTTTGCTGGTCCCAGACACTCCATTCTCCTCTGTGGATTTGAGCCTGAAAGACCTAGGAGAAATGTGGATGCATGAAGGTTAAGTTGTAAGCAAGCATTGTACAACATCATCAGTGATCACGCCCATTAAGGCACCAGATTTAGCTTCCAATTTCCTGGATTTGTGGATCTTGAGCAAACATGAGATAGCTTTAACTCTGGTCTTAAACCAGCAGGCTTTTTTTAATCATTGAAAATGGATTATGCTGGTTTAACAGACAAATTTAATTCAATGATGCCAAATGTAACTTGGTGGGGCTAAAAGTTAGACACACGCTGGTAATTTTTGAGGTGGGTTTGATTCTATTATAGTATTGTAATATAAATTAAAGATGGCTTTTAATTCTAATATTGAGTGGTAGTGTTTGTTTATAGCGTATTGTGTCACTCCCATCTAGTCACGTGTGACTGGTGAGTTTGGCTGATTTGTCTCACTTGCAAGTTTCTGTCCCAGGCCATTTTACAAAGTACAGACTTGTTGCCTGAAACAGGTGCTGGAACCTGGTTTTATGGCAATTCTGTAGTTTATTTTATCACTCCCATGCAGTTCTGCTGGCTGATAAATTAGGTTGATTTGGCTCACTTGGAAACTGCTGTTCCAGGCCATTTTCCAGAATACAGACTGTTGCCCAGAAAGGGCATCTGAGCATGGTTTCTGTGGAGGTGTTGTGGCTTATTGCATGCCTCCTCTGTACTTACGTGTAACTGGTGAATTTGGTTGATTTGGCTCACTTGGAAGTGGCCGTTCTGGGCCTTTTCCCAAGAATGCAGACTATTGCCCTTAACAGGTACCTACCTGAACGTGGTTGCTGTCGAAGTTTTGTGACTTATTGCCTCAGTCCCATGTAGCTGTGTGACTGGTGAATTTGGTTGATCGGCTCTTTTGGAAGTGGCTGTTCCGGGCCATTCCGTTCTGGATGTGTTCTGGGCATTAAAGAGTTGATAACATAATGTTTCGAGGGTTTCTGCCCTAAAATATTATCCTGTCATGCCGTAGTGTCTGGCACGTTCGTTTTTTAAATAAGGGGGCCATTCCGCCCGGGCCGTTCCGGCTTTTACAATGTCCCATCGGAGAGTGGAGAAATGCTGCTTCGCGGCGGGCGCATAAGACCGTGACGTCCGGGATCTAAAATCCCCCCGCCGCACTCCTGACTGTCCCTCCTGAGCCCGAGGTGTGAAGGCGGGCCGTCGCTCGCCCGTGCCCCCTCCGTCGCGCTGCTCCTCAGCCGAGGAGCGCGACGACGCTTCCCTTCTCGCCGCCCCGCCTGGCCTGGCCAGGCCAACGCATGAGGAAGAACTTGGGCTCCCTCTGCGCATGCCTAGTCACCCGGCCTGGCTGGGCCGTGGAGGATGCTGAGGCGGTCGCAGCCGCGGCCCAGACGGCACCGAAGGGGGCGCCGCGCGGAGTGCTAGGCCGGGCCGGGCGCCGCGGAGCTCCCCGCCGCTGTGGAGCACGGGAGGCCGAAGGAGGGAGCAGCGCTCGCTCCGCCGCCGCCGCCGCCATGCCCGGCGCCCCAGCAGCGCCCCCCGGGCCGGACCCGGAGGAGCGCTACGACTTCCTCTTCAAGCTGGTGCTGATCGGCGACGCCAACGTGGGCAAGACGTGCCTGGTGCAGCGGTTCAAGACCGGGGCCTTCGCCGAGCGCCAGGGCAACACCATCGGCGTGGACTTCACCATGAAGAGCCTGGAGATCCAGGGCAAGCGGGTCAAGGTGGGAGCCGGGGGGGGCGAAACCGGGGGAGGGGGCTGGCCAGCCGCTCCCCCCCATTGCAGGGAGAGCGAGAGAAGCCTCGTAGTCCCTCTTCACTAGTAGCCGGGGCGGTAACAGGTGTGTGGAAAGAACAACAAGCTGTCGGGGGGTGGGGGAGGCACGGCAGGTGGCCTCCCTCCCCCCCTCCCTCCTTCCTTCCTCCCTCCCTCCCCGGAGACGGGATGGCATCAGACATCCACGGACGGCTCCGCTAGGTCCTCCTCCGGGCCCCGCCAAGGAGCGATGAGTTCATTGCCAGCACAGAGTCCGTGGAAGGGGCGGTGCTTGCAAAACGAGAACTCTTTTACCTGCATAGCATTTCTGCGCTTGAGCCTTTATCCTGGAATGGTCTACCGGACATTTAAAGCACACAAACAACAAACGAGGAGTTGTTGCTCTAGCCCCCGCCCCCAGCCAGGAAGGGAAGGGCAGGGCATCAGGTGTGGCACAGCCTGTGTAGAAGTGCTGGAAGGAATGAAGGAATATTGTATGCCTTTCTGCAAAGTGCCTATGAATTATGGGATTAGGGTCGATCATGAGGGAGTGCCAGGGATGGTAACCTCAGTTGGAGTATTTCAGGCCGACTTAAACGAGATTCCAAAAGGGAGGTTGCATATATTCTTAAGAAATGCCAACCTCCATATTATCACCATAATGTCAGGATGACCGTAAGATTTACAGGCTATCATACAGACTTCTCTAGTAATTAGGGAGTGTTCTGCTGTCATCTGGTTAGCTTGATTTTAAGCCCCTGTGGGTATGTAATATATAAATATTTATGCACTTTCTCTCTCTCTCTCTCTCTCTCTCTCTCTCTTAGTCCACTTTGTGAATCTGGTGGGTGCTGTTAACTACAAAAGCTTGTGCTACAATAAACACATTCCTCTCAAGGGTTCCAAACCATTTTATCTCTTTGCTTCTACACATTGATGCTCCCTACTGAATTTCACACAGGTGGCATAGTCTGTAAATTAGGTTGTGACCAGTATGTGTGCAACATTACCATGCTAGGGAGCCATGGGACATGCGTGTGCCATGCCTGTGTGCTAATGCTGCATGCATAGGGACTAGAAACGCTAGTTTACACAATATTCCTCTAAAGATTTCTGTCCATTCTTCTCTATAAATACTTATGCATAGGTGTTGTAGACATATAGATCTACAGACTACTTATCCCCCTTACATTGTAATGTTAAGTTTCACAGCAAATGCCATCATTTCTCCATTTCAGACTGGGAAACTGTGTTTGCACATGTCACTTAAAACCATTTTTTGCATCTCCCTTGTCTGTAATGTGAATGTAAATGCACATTTGGTTTTAAAATGGCTGCTATGCTTTCTGTCCTGCATTATCATCATTTTCACATGCACATAAATAATGGGAGAGAGGCTAAAACATGTTTGGTGTTCTTGAAACGGCCATAGCTTTTTCTTCAGTATCGTAACAGGATTTTAAAAACTGGTTTGGAAAAGTGCTTTGCGCAATGCTAAACAAGTTTAAGAATGGGTTTACAATGGACTTCAACAAACTTGTGTAACCCCTTTATCAGCTGACAGTTTTCCAAAGTGGCTTAGAAAACTGTTCCTAGTACTGGGAAAGTAAATAGAATGATTTTCCAGATCCCACCTTGGAATGGAAACAAGTAGCGGAACAATGCTGTTCACCCAAAAATAAATGCTGTGCTCAATGCCTTACAGTTATTGCTATGACTGTACTACACAGGGGATATCCATAACAGGATTTGAACTCAAGTTACTCCTGGGCAGAATCACCTTAATTCTCTATAATCCCAGATACGATACATTAGTGAGCTGCGCAGCTTTCTAGCCACATATTCAAAGAAAAAGATAATGTATTCAAATTGTAATAGTGATAACTCAAAATATACCCAATTATATGTATTTAAATATAATTTATATTTATAAATATAAATTTTACCTGAAGTATATTGTAGCTGGTCCAGATGTTGATGGTTCTGAACTAGCCAGAAAGAATGGTTACAGCTGAAATTGCTTTGTATGTGGGCTGGATTGTAGAATGGAATGGATAGGAGGTATCTCTATTTTGGGGGGTAACATCTGCTATGGGTCTCAGTTATTATTTAATATGGTTTGGGGTGGATTTTGATTTGTGTGTGTATGTTGTTCTTTTTTTTAATTTGAAAAAAATATATTTGTGTATTTTTGGCTTGTTACTTGTCTTGGGCCTTTTGTGATGAAGGAAAACAGCTGTTTGTAGAAAATCATGTAATGTACAGCCCAAATCTTTTGGAGGGGTAGTTTCCTGCTTGGATGATGCCCCCACAGAATCCCGATTGAATCCCCCCCCCCCCCCGTTCAAAACCTAGTTTATAGATTTAACATGAGAGCAGTTCAAGGGAAAACAGCTGCCATCAGGAATGCAGGACGTTTTCTCTAGGTTTCCATTTAAATGAATTGTTATTTCTGCAGATTCCAAAACCATTTTTTTCAACCTGTTTTTTTTTAATCTGGGGAAGTTTCAAAAAGCCATTTGTGGGTTCTGTAAAAGAAGCTTCTGAGAAGGCAACAACCCCAAAGCAGGGTGCCTGTGTGGAATATGCATGCATGCCCCTTTGGATCATGGTGTTTTGTAATGCCATTTCTCGAACATTGTTTTCAAAGCAAAATGACTCAATCACTTTCAGCCACAACCCCTATATATTAGCATTGCAACACAAAGCTGATACATTCCCATTTGCTAATACTGTCACATAAATGAGAGAATTCCATTCTATAGGCTTATTCTGCTGGTTCTTTGTTGTTGTTTTTCTTAAGTCAAGAGAATAGGGGCAATGATGACACTAGGATAGTTAACCAAGAGACTGGACCAATTCACATTTTTTATTTTTCTGTGCTGCTGCATAACCATTGCAGGAATATAGTTCAGCATGGTGTAGTGGCTAGAGTGCTGGACTGGGAGCCGGGAGATCCAGGTTCTGGTCCCCACTCGGCCATGGAAGCTTACTGGGTGACTTTGGGCCAGTCACAGACTCTCAGCCCAACCTACCTCACAGGGTTGTTGTGAGGATAAAATGGAGAGGAGGAGGAGGAGAATGTAAGCCACCTTGGGTTCCTTGCAAGAGGAAAAAAGGCGGGATATAAATGCAATAAATAAATAAATTCGTAGAATCATAGAATCATACAGCTGGAACAGGCCTGAAAATCATATTTGTCTGCCTTCAAAGATTCTTTTTCTACAGCAGCATTCACTCATACCACATATTAATACACATAAACATACCAGCTAGCATAATCTTCTACGCTACAGTGCAGGGGCAGTGAAACCTTTTCAGCCCATTTTGGAGAATCTGGGGAGGGCACATTCCAGGGACAAGTGGACCCAAAGGCAAAAGTCAGCAGGGCCACAGATAAAAGTGGACGGGGCTGAAAGAGCTAAAGAAATCCATTGTTGCCAGTTCATGGTAGGAAGCATGTCTACTCAGAAGTATGAGCAGCATGTCTGCTCACAAATATGCAATACAAGACTCTTCATATATACTCAGAAGTAAGCAGGAAAGAATCATGTTAAGAGTACAGAAAGCAGAGAATTGGTTTTTGTTTTGCTTTTTCCTTAGAAGAAGGTTCCATTTAATGTGACATTTAAAGACAGCCGTTCTAATTTTTTTTTTTTGCTAAATATGCTTTTGTATATTTAATTTCTCTTTCCTTTTTCTCCTTTGAGAAGGTTATTGGGGTGTTTTACCTCGGAAAATGGAGTTTGGCTGAATTTAATGTTGGACAGACACACACAAATTATAAATACTTTCCTTCCTGGGGACTCCACCTAGTACCAGGTGTTTCTGCTATGCAGCTCCAGCTCAAAAGCTAAAGAAGACGTGGCAGAAAATAAAAATACATTTCCTGTGATTGGCAGTTAGACATATTACTGTAGAAGAAATTATAAGTACATTGTCTGCTTTTAGATCCCACTAGTAGATGGTACTCAGCATTTCAGTTTTTCAGATTAGTTCTGGATAGTCTAGAATTTGAGTGGATTGGGAAATTCAAATGCAGTTGCAGACTTTCTTGGTAGCATTCAGTAACTTGGACTTAGCTGAAACATTTCCCAAAGTTTTGACCATGTTACAGGCGGATAAAATGTGGCAAAGGTGTTATCTGTGTGGTTCCTTGCCTCCTATCACAAAGCCATTGCCAAACAGGCAATAGCTTTGTCATTTCGAAAGCATTCCAGGCTTTGCTCCTGGGCAGGGTATAATGATTTTATGAGTCTTTTGACTTCTGAATACATAAGCTTGAATTTGTGCTCTGAGATAAACATTGCATTCTTCTAGATTACATGGACACTGTAGTTTCATTTTGCTTAGTAAAACCTTAAGGAATTCATTTTAAGAGGTAAATAAGGAGAGTGTTCTTAATTGCAGAAGGCCATGTCTTGTTGGTGTGTTAGTTGAGGCTTTGAAGGCTCTCTGAACACACACAGATGCGCACACACGGCGACACCTGTACGGCTTCAGGTTCATAACTAGTCTGAATGTTGATTCCTGATGTTAATCCACCAAAGAAACCAATAGGATAAAGGTAATCTTTAGTACGTAGGGCAAGTGTGAAAAGTATTCACAACTTACTAAATAACTGTTGCAGAACGCAGTAACTATTTAAACATTATTTTTCATAAGTCCCCAAGTTCTCTAAAAGTTTAACTTCAGATCATGGAATGATGTTACTTGAATGACCCATTCACAAGTTATGGTGAATATGTATGTGATGTAGAACTGGATCCAAGATCTTCAAAGCACACTGCTGTGAGGTATTTTTGTAGGACAGAGTTGGCCTGGGAAAAGAGGAACTTTTGAGGTTCTCATTTTCACGTTTTTTGAAATACTAATTCAGACATGTTCCAGCATTTTAGGGAACTGTATTAAATGTACCCAGATATGTAGAATGTTTTAAGAGACCAAATGAGCAAAGGGCTGTGCCATAGGAATGGATGGCTAGAAACAGTTAAATGATTTGAATTTTGAAAATATTCAGCAATCTATAGCTCCAGTATTTAGGAAGTCTTTGGCTGATTCATACACTGATTCATACACTATCAATAGCTGATTCATACACTTCAACACACACACAAAAGTTCAGGTCAGGTTCAATCTTTGGTTTTGTTTTAACAAGAATTAGTAAGGGAAAAGTCTTTGGATTCATTTTTATTTAAAAATAGATATCTAACATTACATTAAAATAATGCCATCTTTTTATGTTTGCTTTGCTTTGCTTATCGCTTTAAGAGAAGTGAGTTTAAAATTTCGTGACAGCCTTCCTAGTAATTCAACTATTCGCTTAAAATCCTTGGAATAAGAGCCCTCTCAGTGATGACAGTGAAAGAGAAGAAAAGAACGAGGAGGTGAAGAAATTGGTCTCAAAGGGATCACATTTCCTCCCTCCCATCCCCATTTAACAAAGGAAAAATAATTATCTAGACAGCACAGTGAAAAGGGATAAAAGCCATCATCCACACTGTACTACTTAGGTTAGGGGATGGCTGAGCAGCTTGCGCTCTCCTCCCATGCTGTATCAGGGAAGGGAATTTAACTCTTCCCCCATGCTTTACCACTCAGGATCAGGCCATTCCCACTGAATCCCCCTCCCTCAGTGAGCTATTTTGCACTCTCAACTTGTCAAGCTCGGTTAGCTCTGTTGAGCCATCCAGCAAATGTCTCCACGCTAGGTTTGTGCATGAAATAACTGATAAGGGATTCATTCATTTTATTTGTTTGTTAAATTTATACCCTGCCTTTTGTTCCAAGGAACCCAAGGCAGTGTACATCAGTGGTCCCCAACCTTTTTGGCGCCAGGGACCGGTCTCATGGAAGACAATTTTTCCATGGACCGGAGGGGCAGGTTTCGCTGATGAACTTCCAGCCGCAAATGGCGTCCACTATGCGGACGCCATTTGCATCCCTATTCTTTGTAGTAATTGGCTACGTAAAGATTTACGTAGCCTATTACTTGAAGAACAGGGATGCAAATGGCGTCCCAGCAACCGGAAGTCCGCCAGCAACCGGAGCCAGCTGGCAGCTCCACGGACTTGCCACGGAATGGAGCCAGCCGGGGCCAGCGAGGATCGCCTCCCCCGCCCCGCAGACCCAAGGTGAGGGGGTTTCGCACACCCCTGCAGCCCAGCTGCTAACAGGCTACGGACCAGGACCGGTCTGTGGACCGGGGGTTGGGGACCCCTGGTGTATATGATCCTCCTCCTCCTCTCCATTTTATCCTCACAGCAGCCCTGTGAGATAGGTTTGGTTGTTTCTCCACTCTTCTTCTGGAGTCTGATCAGTTTTGGTTCCTGTGCTAGTCTCTGCAGGCTGAGTGCTGGATTAGGATAGGTTTGGGCATGGGGGAGAGGGTTTTGTGTTGCTTGCTCATTGGTGATGTCACAAGCAGTAACCAGAGACTTGCCACCACCATGTTCTAGACAACACACCAGATCACAATAGCTTTTGCATAGCCATTGATGTAGCTAAAAGGAATAAAATTGTTTAACAAAACCATTGTGCTGGTTAGTAATGGAAGTAAATTCCAGTTTGTGCTGGAAGTAAATTCTGTTTAAATCAGTGAAACTTGCTTCCTATTACTGAAGTGCAAATGCACGCATGTTGGCAATAGCTGTTAGTATTCGTGGAAGAAGTCTAGAAGACAAACTGAAGAATTTTTTCTTCAGTTTTGCCTGACTGCTTTATAAGGGGTGATGAACACACAAGGTGGAATCCAGAAAGGCTTTTCAGCATGTGAAGGCACTACCAGTCATGTGTTAAGGCTTCCTTGTTGTTTTTTCCAGGTTACATCTTTGTGTGGTATTGGAGGACACTCCCAAAATTTGCCAGATGGTTGGAGCTGCCGGAAGGAAGGGCCTCAGATAGACCCAGTGCACACATGGAGACTCCTCATATGGTTCTTTGAATCGCTGTTATAGTCGGTGATCAAAAGCTCCAGAGGATTCCAGTCTATGCACACAGTTGTCTGAAGATGAGCCTGCCCATTCTTGTTAGTGTCTAAAAGTGTTCTGTGGAAGCAGTGGACATATGTGTGCAACAGGCATGTGCGTGCACCCCCCCAAGCCCTATCTGGTGGCCCCCCAGACCTCCAGGGGAAAAAAGGAAAAAACACTCTACGAACAGGGTCTATGGTTCCTGCCATAGAAGCCTCATTTCTAGACTGCAGATTTTCTAGACATGCATCATAATTCCCTGTGTGAGCGCTGGAGCTGTTAGAGTAGAATGACAGTCTAGGTATCCTGGAGTTTGAAAACATTGTTAACCTTGAAATGAGATTTCAGATCTGCAGAGATGGGTGCTCATGTACCATGGGTACCCAATCTTCCTCATATGTTGTAACATTTTTAAAGGGAATATTAAATTCGACAATGGTGTACATGTGTGTTCAAACGTTTTAGTTCCGTTTAACTAATTTCTGCGCTGCTAGATTCACTTTGAATTCATACTTCTATGTTACGTCTTCCATCAGCAAGAACAAAATACTACCTGAGAAGTATGATCAATACTTTGTGATTGAAGAGGTGATAACCTGGCTTCTTTTTTATTCTCTTTAGTTGCAGATCTGGGATACAGCTGGCCAGGAAAGGTTTCGGACCATCACTCAGAGTTATTATCGAAGCGCCAATGGAGCTATCCTAGCCTATGACATCAGCAAGAGAGGCTCTTTCCAGTCTATTCCTCGCTGGATCGAGGATGTGAGGAAGTATGCGGGCTCCAACATAGTACAATTGCTAATTGGTGAGTGTGGAAAATTACTGCTATATTTTCGGACAAGTTAGAAATACAAAGCAGTATGCCTATGCATAACAAGCCAATAGCAGCCAGGATATCTCGGGGTTGGAGAGATGTTTTACCCTCATTTCATAGTGGATTCAGTTACTGTTTGGTCACTGGGAGAAATTGGGAAACTTTGGCTTTCAGTCTCTGCTACAATTCACATTGCTGCCTTGTGCATTTTTATTTATTTTCAAAAGAAGCTGACTTGGGATTCTGTGGCCTTCCATATTTTTATTCAAAATTATTTATTAAAAAAACACTTTCAACTATCTTGGGGTTGTATGAGTCAAGTCATATTGTGCCTTCATTTCTCTCAAAGTTTATACTGTACTGTAAAGCTCCAACAGATGCTCTTAAGCCTTTGAATGGCATAGACACCTTCTGAAATCAGATGTATTCATAATGGTGTGGTACTGGCCTTTGGCCTAGTATATAGCCCAATGTAAAATAGGCTAAATAAATTTGAACTGTTTACTTTGGGTTGGATCCAGATTTAAGCTGGATCAACTGTGCTGGCAGAAATGGATTTCACTGCCCCCTCCTTCCCAGGGCACCCCCTCCAGTCCCCTGAAAATGCTACACAGACTCAGGAGACCCTGCTGAATGGGGTGAGTTGTGTTGTTTGGGGAAGGAGAGAATCCCCCAAAATCAGGCAGTGGGACCTTGCATGAGCAGAAGGTCCCTTCCTCTTGCAGAAGGCAGACCCTGGATCCAGCCGTTGTTAGGATGCATGTCTGTCTTCTGTTCAGTTTATTAATACACAGGTTGTCAGCAAGTGAAGGATTGTGCTATAGACATTCATTCTGATGTTAGTTTCAGAGATGAAGGGATAAAAATAATAACTGTTATTTTTTTTTTGCGTTATGTCAACATCAGGGTCAGATTAAGGTTAGACATCCCGAATCCAGAGTGCAAATGTTATAATTTTTAGTGGCTCAGATTTCTTCACCCTTCCTCCACAGACGTTCTGTCAGCTTCCACTTTCACCTGCTCTGTCTCATCTCCAAGATAGCAGTGGCATCTCACCTCCAACCTGGTTATTTGCTTCAACTTTAGGGTCTTGCTGCTCTCCAAGCACAATTCCTCTGCTGTTGTCTCTCTTTTTTTCCTATATTCCCCTGACTGAACACTTTCCCTGACTTCAGGAGTTCCATTAAAAAAATTAATCTGTAAACAATTCCACTTTCTCCTGCCAGGAAACAAGTCTGACCTAAGTGACCTTCGGGAGGTTCAGCTGGAGGAGGCTCAGAGTTTGGCTGAACACTATGATATCATCTGTGCCATAGAGACTTCTGCGAAAGACTCCAGCAACGTGGAGGAGGCTTTTGTAAAGATGGCAACGGAGCTCATGATGAGGCATGGAGGCCCCATGTTCAGTGAGCAAAACACAGACAGCATCAAACTTGACAGCAAGGATGTAGTAGAAGGATGGGGATGTGGCTGCTGATACATTTTATGAAATATCTCTAATTGTTACTGGAATTTAGAGGGTACTCTCCTTTCTCTCTCTCTTTCTCTCTCTCTCCCTCTTCCCCCACCCCCATGTACACACAGGCACACACACACAAACAGACCAGTATCCACTTCCTGCAAGCCCATTGTTGTCATAGGTTAGACATTAACATTTGCAGAATGTTTTTAAATGAAGGGACTTTGTTATGTGGATCTAAAAATGCATGGCAGTTATTCTTTCCAACTGATTCTTTTAAGAGAAACTAGTGTCACTTGAAAGTAAGTTGCACAGAGGGAAGCCACTGGGAACTCCTCACATGAACTTGAACAAGCAATTGCTGCATTCTAATGCCCTCTAAATGGGCACTTGTCAGTGAAGGTAATGCTTCTGCTTTTAGGTCAGCGGGTCTTAACACTGCCTCTTTAAATTTCCAACATTCCACCAAGAAGCAGAAACCACAGAGGGTCACACAGTTTCTCTGCACAAGTGTTTCAAGTATGAAATAATTGAATGTTTTTTTCATAGAGGACAAAGCAGCTGACACTTGTCCAAAATGAGGAACCTCCATAGAATTTAAGTTTTCCTAGACATTAAAATGCCACATATGGGGAGGGAGGTTGCTTAATACTGCTGGTGCAAGCCTAGCTGGACAGAAGTTTTTCTCTCAAGTTTTCCAGTCAGATAGAGAAGCCAGCATGAGTGGTACTGAATGCCTGTATTAACACATGGGTCAGTAATTTATTTTCTTGGTATCCACCTCAGAATACTTGATCGTAAACACATTTCATTGGATGTAAGTCCCACTGATTTCAATGGAACATTTTTGGAAGTAAATGCCTTTGAAAATTCGTCAGGCTTACTTTCAAATAAATAGGCTTAAGACTGTATTGTTAAGATAGGTTTATTAATCATTCATTTTGTACAGTTTTAATAGTATCTTCCTCAAAGTTAATATTGTGGACTTTAATCCTCAGCTTTCTTAATTTCATTTCAAAATTCACATTCAGCACCCTTGGAAAGAAAGAGGTCTTTTGAGTATCTTTTTTCCCCTTCACCATCTGCTTTTCTAATCACCAGTTTCACTGAAAGTTAGTTCCAGCTGATCATTAATTTTGCTGTTGGAGTATTTTTTGCATGGGATGTTATCCCAGCTAGAGCTTCTTCCTATTTAACTTTTAGATTAGAGGAGGAAATTATAAATTGACAGAGGACTCTGTGAAACCTGGATCTGCAGGTATTTCAGACATCACAGAAACAGCTCCTCATGAGATTTTTCTAGGCCAATGTTGTTAAGATGTTGCTTGTTGACAAGGGTGTGGAAACTACAGTTGGGTGTAAGCTATTACTGTGAATTTTCCTGGAATTACCACTCATGACATGGATTCCCTAATAAATCATGTAGCAGTTGCTTTCCTATGCCAGAAGGAAAGTTGCTTTCCTATGCTCAAGAGTTCTCAATATGGGGCACATTTTCTGATTTTGTAAGATAAGTCTTTTTATACCATTGAGCATGTTCCTCCTGCTTCTCTCTCCCCCCACTCCCCCGAATTATATGCCACATCATATTCTTTAAATTGTAGCTCCTCCTTCTGCAGGAAAATCTTTACTTTTGACAGAAAGTCATGCAATGTATTAATCAGAAACTGCTTGACAATTTCTGATCAATAGATTTAACTTATCCTGCTTATACATTTATGTCAGGCTAAATTTTATGTCTGCAGCTTAGATGTGCAGATGTTGGCAACAATCCGTTTCCTTTTTTGAGCACCTTAAAACTGGGATATGAATAGTGAATAGAGTGCAAGTTTCTGAAAACAAACTTTTCAGTGTTTAACTGGTACTACTATAAAAGGGCACCGTTTCAGAACAGAGGGCCAAGTCTCTTAAAAACAGGTCCCTGCAACTGGTCATGTTAGGAAAATGCCGGTTTAAAAGGTATATAATTTAGTGTGTTGTTATTGGAAACATCAATTTATGATGATATCTCTTGGCATGGAAGAAGATCAGGATAAGGCTGATGTCAGCAACCTTTTATTTATATAAATAAATAAATAAAAAATAGTATTAATCAGAGAATCACCTTTCTGTAGAAAATATAGGACATTTTTATCTGTTCTGATTTTTGCAATATCAAGCAGCTGACTGTATAATTAATTTAGTTTAATAACTTATCCTGCTTTCTCCCCTCAAAGATAAACACAGGCTGGGTCCTGCTTGTTGAGTTTTTGCTTGTAATATCACAATAGTGGCTTTAATTTCAAGCATTTATAGATGTAAAAAGTAAGCCTTAACTTCAGTTAGGGGTAGTTTTCACAATTTTATACAGAAATTGTGTGAGGTGTGACAGCGAGGGTTTGCTCCCGAATAGTGCTTTTACCAAGATTCTTTAGGTCTGCTGCTTCTAGACTTTAAAAGCACTTATTGCCCAGCAGTAACTAATCACTGCATTTGGAGTTATAGAAAACTCCAGTGGTTACTTTAATTGAACATAGGTATTAAACAGAAATGTTTTGCGCTGTGAGTGCAATCCTCTAGGTGCTGCTGTTGCATAATTTCCTTTTATTTCCGCAAGCTCCCCGTTAAAATGAATGGAAGCTACATAGCAACCGTACTTGGTCGATTAAACCCATCAGCTCTAGACCATGTCCTGGATGGATGTACCTGTGCAGGAGTTTTTACATCAGAGCTAGGTTCCGTTCATTTCAGTGGGACAGCGGGTCCTAAGGCTAATTGTTTGAGGAACCAGTGTCATTATGTATTTAGGGTTACTTTGGGCTGATCTGACATGATGGTGTTCCTGGGATCTTTTACTAGAAAATGCGCACATGTGGAGGGCTTACATTAGATGGCATTATCTATATAAGATTTCCAGGTTTCATATGAGCAGGATCCTTTTGGTTTTGCTCACAAAACTGTAGTCACAAACTCCATTCAAAAAGCTATTTTGGTGGCACCAAATGTTATATCAGAATTAACCTGTTAGCAGTCTTTAGCATTTTATATTGGGATGTAGCCTGGGAATGGAGCTTTATCCACATTATGGTTCCGATGAGCCCTTATGGTTCTTGCCGAATAGCACTGATTTTGGTACAAGTTTAAAACTTTCTCCAGGCCATTCCTATAGATAAGATTGTACGGCAGCCCACCAAACATTTTAAAGAGACTGGCTTTTGTTACAATCGTTACTTGCTAATGTAGGTAAATTTGAGGCACGGCTTTGGAGAGTGATGCAAAACTATTTTGTTTTATCTATATTGAGCCTTCTGACATCCTTTGAAATGGTTGCCTTGTTAAAGACGTGAGCTGTTAACAGAATAGTGCAAGAAAATGACTGCTGCCAAAGCCATCCATGGACCTGCCTGTGCTTGCATGTATTTTAGTGGGAAAGAGTGGTAATGAGGTTGCTGTTGAATGTCCCCAGCAGAAGGTGTGCCTAAGCAGGTGTACCACTCACTGGTACAGGTGAGCCCTTGCTTGCAAGACTGCTGCTAAGAGCTGGACTTAAACCTGACGCCTTACTTGGTGATGGTGATGTTAGTGGCAATGTGGAATGATGAAGGTAGCAGGGGCTGCTTGTCCTGTGATTAGGTGGAAGAGAGGGGGTATACATCCAGTGTGCAGAGAAAAATGTGCAGTCGTGTGATGCTCGTGTGGCATGCAGTGCTTATAGCCCTGAGGATCTTGCTGTGGAAGGTGGCTGCAAAATTGAGTTCTGGGCTGGCAGCCCTAGAGGCTTGGTTTGACAATGAACTTCTAAAAGGGGAACTTGGCAAGAAAATGTTTAGGGACCCTCTTGTCACTGGAAAACACTTAAGCACTTTGTTTTTCTTCAGTCTTTTTAGTAGAACGGATAGATATTTCCCACAAGAGTACTGTGTAGAAAATGTTTTCATCAGACAGAGCGTTCATCTCTCAAAGGAAATTGCCAGTAAAATATTAAAAAGTGATTCATCTTAAACATGAGGAAGCATGAATTCATTTGCCGCAAAGAAATCATATTTCTGACCACAATTCCTTTTCTTTCTCTCAAGACTCAGGGCTGATTTGCACAACCCTTGCGTGTTGGAGTGTAGTAGATTACTTGTTGACTGAGTGGTAGTAGAGCAGTCACCTGATTGCTTTACCGCATGGCCAGATCACTAGTCAGCTCACGCGAGTGGGCCCTCAGCCACAACGCAGATGATCTGTGGAGTTCGTCTAGTCTAGTCAGACACTGTAAAGATATATTGTGAATCACTTGGCCTAAATCTAGCTTTTCTTAAGCATTGTTGTAAGACTGAAGTTAATTTGATAAAGTTGTCTTTATTAACATCCCTAGATCAAGATACAACACATTTGCCTGCCAAAGACACACACACACACACACACACACACAGAAATGAGGGGGGCTGGTTTGCCCAACTCAATCTAGTACAAAAGCCAAGCCCATAGGTAGATTTCCGGTGTATCAGCAGAAGCACATAACCAGAGTCTGATGCTGATACTATTTAGATGATCACTTGTCCTGAAAACATGTGATCATCTTATGAACACTTCAAATGTGCCACATGTCTTACACAGAAAGCAAATTATGTGGCATATTTTCTACACAGGAAACACTGTTTATTGCAGGGAAACATAGCTACTTAAGCACAAAAGTACTGTTCATAATTGATGGCACCATGCATGTATTTTACCATTTAAAATTTGGTACATTTTGTAGCAGAGTTTTTAAAAATAAAGCATAAATTTTTCTGTAAGATCAAGTTTTATTTGTGTCCAAAATAATCTTGTAGTACAAGTGTGCAGTGAGCACATTAAATGAGTGATTTCATAACATGTGACCAGAGATTATGGCAGAAATGTTAGAAAATTTTCTGAGTAGTTGAACACTACCTAGACTCTTTGAAGGATTGCTCAGAGTTTTGGAAAGTGTTCTATTTCTAGTGGGTAACATTCATCCTTAAAATAATGTTACTTGTAGTAATGATTTGCATTTGAAAATTTTCACTATAGACTATATATTGTAGAAAATGTAAAATAACTATTTCCTTAATGGTTTATAGGATGAGATCTAGTCTTTGCTGTACAGCAAGGAAAATACAAATAATGAGTACTGTTGAATTCCCCCTTCTGTATGTGGAGAGTAATTGTCCACATGACTATTACTGTTGCAGATAGCGCACACACAGCTTTTGGGGTGTTCATTTTAGATAGTCGCCTTATTAACCTGTTGACAAAGTCTTCTTAATGCATAAACTATGCAAATATTTGTTAATCTAAGATGTGTATTTAGTACAGTGCCTTTCCTTTGTGTTTTGCAAAACATCGGAATTTGGGTAATGTTGGAAGCCTGTAGACATGCGCACCTAGCTATGTTGGTGATACTGGCACAATACTAGATTGGATGTACGTGTAAGCAAAAATCAACTGTCACACACATGCGTGCGCACCCAATTATGCAATCTAAGAAAGAATTTGTACATTACACAGAAGTGCAAAGAAAGACTTCACACATCTCTCTTTGCACTCCTGTGTAATGTTGAGAGTAGTACTTGCACATTTCCCATAGGATGGGGACAGCTGGCCCTGCCTCCTTTCTCACCCACTCACTTTTTCTAATGTGCAAAGCCCTTTAAAAATGTCTAAATGAATTTCATTTTTCCTAAAGATCAATATTGTGAATAATGCCAGATCAGGCACCAGTTTCTTTGAATTCTCTTTCCTTCCTTTTAAAAACTGATCAGCAAGGCAGCAACAGTAGAAGAAAACATCTCCTGCCTCTCTCACATCTGTGTGTGCTTTCCGTTCCTTCTCACTGCTCCACCCAGGTTTCTCTGGCCCTGCTGTGGTGATGGCACTGTGCTGGGCCTTCTTTCCTATCTTTCAAAATAAGCAGGCAGATGATGGCATCAGAAGGAAGAATTTGGTGGGTGAAGTTTTTTTAATTGCTCAGATGGGCAGAGCTGGAAAAACTGGAACTTGAGGCATGAAGTAAAGTAAGGAAATTATGCCAAATATGGGTGTGGTTTAGTGGATGATACCTTTTCCCTCAGTCCCAACCTTGTGCACCAGGAAGTAATTTCCATTGAAATCATGGGACTTCTTTTATATCTGTTTCAGATCAGGTTGTCAGTCTTTGCCTCACTGTGCTACAGTCCTGAATCCCTACGAACCTGTATGGCTAGGAAGGAAATTTACAGGGTATGGTAAATACTGAGACAATCTGGAATTGTTTGATATTATGGTTCCATAAAATGCGTATGTAGTTACATCTTAGCTGCTTTGATTGTATTTTGAGAAAATAAATTGCATGAGTGATTCACATGCATGCTCTTAATATTATTGGTATTAGTCAAAGTCCTCTTAGTGTGATACTAATAATTCTGTAACATTCAATTTTCAGTTAATTGTACTGAGGTAAGCAAACTGTAGGGAAGATTCCCCACAGCCAGCCCCCCCATTGAATTGTAAAGCTTGAGAGATTCTCAAGCTTTTGAGGATTGCCTATTTCTCTTAAGTTCCCGAACTTTTAGATTCCTTGTGCCCAGTTAATAAGCAGTGTGCCCTCATATGAGGACACCCCCACCCCCAAATTCCACAAGACAGATATGCATGGAGGACCAGGCTTCCATACACAGATTTTTTGTATTGCTGAATCAGGAACCATGTAGGCAGATCAGTTCTAAAACTTCACTGCAGTGCAGATGAGACACACTTCTCCATCTGCTGTCTCCTGCCTGGGTGCATACCACTATCCATAGATCAGGAATGTAGAGCACAGGTATTTCTTTAATGCAGTCAGAGTTATGTGACTGAAAATAAACAAGAACCTAAGTGGGGGCATGAATAATGGTTTTCTTAAAAATTTGGAGAAACCTTAGAAGGCTTCACTTTAAAAGTACAGGACAAAAAAATCCCATTGGATGTCTTAAACACACACAAAAAAATATTTTTCATGAGAAGAGGCTGCATCTTGAAAATGAAAGGCAGAAGTGAATAGATGTGGGCTTCCTGTTTAATTTTTTGTCTGTCTTTTGCATGGGGAAAAGATACAGATGCACATTGATGTCAGTTTGTCTAGTAAGTGCAGTGGTTCTTCCCATGACTCACGTGTGTGTCTGTATTATCACCCCATTGCTTTTAATTGACAAAGATTATAGCCTGATGTTAGAACCTGTAAAAGAAGTGGGAAAAGACTATAGATTTGGGCATTCCGGGGGGGGGGGGGGGATGCATGTCTTTGAGTGCGGTGGTGTTGACGCAGGTTGGATCTGATAGAGGGGAAGTTATTTTTAGGGAAATCTTTAGTGGTAAATACCACTAAAGTCTTTGGAGGTTCCTCATGTGCTCTGTGTTGTCAGTGGCATTTCCTGCTCTGTAATAGTGCCTCGCTTGTTGGTATCAGATGATTTTTTTAAAAAATCCTCGTGTCCCAGAGACATGTAGCTTCCTCTAGCTGAAAAGAAGGCCTGGCTCACATATTTAGTGGGGAGAAAGCTCTGATTCATATTGAATTCACTCACTTCATTCCAAAAGAACCTAAAGGCTTGAAGAACTCCGGTGTTACTGAAGTGTTCTGCATTTTCTAGAACAGTTCTATTGCTTGTAATAATCAAGGCTTCTGGGAACAGGCACAGAGCCCATCTTTCTGATCACCGGCAACTATCTTGCTTTTCCCTAGCACAGTGTTTACCAGATGAGGTGGAAAGCAAGATAACAAGGGAACAAAGCTTGTGTACAATAGTCAGTTTTGACATTTTACTGTCATCTATTTATGAATTTATAAGAAAAAAGTTTATTTTTAAAAACTATGAAACTTTTTTTGTAAATTTTAGCAAAGTCTGTAGCAAATACATTGTATTGTGTATAATTAAAATGAGCATTTGGCTATTAAATTGTGTTTGTGTGTTTTAATTAACTATACTACATACCACCACCACCAGTGTGTCACTGTTCGCCAGGCACCCAAAACGAATGAGGTATTGAATTAAAGAAGTAAATGTGTCTACCCACCCACCCAAAAGCAGGACCCCTTCCTGGAGAAGATGGATCTGGCCAGAGAAATATATGTCTTGGTCACCTGATGAGATAACTGCACATGCTCTGTGGGGCTGCCCTTGAAGAGCATTCAGAAACTGCAGCTGGCTTTCTGCTGTAGGCTTTTCCGACCACTGGTCTTCTGTCAATTGCACTGGCTTAGGGCCAGGATATCTGAAAGACTACCTCCCCCCATATGAACATGCCCATAGGTTGCAATAATCTTCTGAGGCGCTGTTATATGTCCGACCACCAAAGGAAATTTGATTGCGGAACAGGGCCGTTTTCTATGGCAGCATCTATGGAATTCCCGCCCCCTGCCCCAGGGAGGTTAGACTCGCTCCATCTTGGATGTTTAGGCTGACATCGAAACCATTTTTATTTCACTTTGCACGTTTCCACAGACACAGGAAACTGCTCCCCTTAATCAATGAGGAGCATATACATGCCATGGTTCCTGTGCCGCTGCAGCAGTTCCAGTGCCTTAACGGCGTTCCTGGCAGCTTTTCAGGCTGTGCCTCCCTGAACCAAAATGGATACCTGAGCCAAGGTGTCGGGGAAACACCAATCCACAGTACTTGAGTCAGGGAGCCAGCCTATCTGAAGCGCCCCTGTAACATCTCGAAGAGGAAGAAGAGGCAGGTGTTAAAATTCAGAGAAGCTGACTTCATGGCTGCTAAGCCTAAAATGATTGTTTCAAGAATAGCAGCTGCACATCTGCAGGTGGATACAGTTTCACACGGCTTGGTACTTGGGTCATGCTCTCTTGAACAGTATCCGTTTTTAGATGTGCAGATGAAATATTACTGGGGACAGCTGGTCCCCAAAGTTCAAATGGGCCCCTCCAGCCCTAGGTTCCTGCAGCTGCAAGGTGTGATGGAAGCAGGCTTCATTGTGGCTCAGCTGCTCACAGGCCACTCCCATGCCTAGATCAATTCCTTCCTGAGAGAGGTGGAGCTGAGCGACATCTATTGCCAGTTGCTCTTGGCAATTATTTTATGAATGCATCATCAACAAAATGAGTGGCATTTGAGTTGCAGTAATTAAGACTTGGATATAAAATTAGCTAGCACACAAAACAAGATTCTACCATAATTCTGTGGTTCAAAAAAGGCAGTGGAAAACTCCAAATACTGTAGGGAATGGAAACAGCATGAACTCTGGAGATGAGCAACTGAGCTCCTCTCCACTGTTCAGTTATCTATGTTCACAAGAAACCCCTTATTGGATCAGAGAGCAAGGATCATAGAAAAGTAGGGTTGGACGGGGCCTACAAGGCCATCGAGTCCAACCCCCTGCTCAATGCAGGAATCCAGGTCAGAGCATCCCTGACAGATGGCTGTCCAGCCTCGTCTTGAACGCCTCCAGTGTGGGAGAGCCCACTACCTCCCTAGGTCATTGGTTCCATTGTCCTATTGCTCTTAACAGTCAGGAAGGATTTCCGGATGTTCAGCTGGAATCTGGCTTCCTGTAACTTGAGCCCATTATTCCGTGTCCTGCACTCTGGCATGATCGAGAAGAGATCCTGACCTTCCTCTCTGTGGCAACCTTTCAAGTACTTGAAGAGCACTATCATATCTCCTCTCAGTCTTCTCAAGGCTAGACATGCCCAGTTCTTTCAGTCTTTCCTCATAGGCCTTTGTTTCCAGTCTCTTGATCATCTTTGTTGCCCTCCTCTGAATCCTCTCCAGCTTGTCCTTCTTAAAGTGCGGTGCCCAGAACTGGACACAGTACTCCAGATGAGGCCTAACCAGTGCTGAGTAGAGGGGAGGTAGTACTTCCTGGGATTTGGAAGCTATGCTTCTGTTAATGCGGTCCAAAATAGCATTGCCTTTTTTGCAGCCATATCACATTGTTGGCTCATATTCAGCTTGTGATCTACAACAGTTCCAAGATCCTTCTCACTTGCAGTGTTGTTGAGCCACATATCCCCCATCTTGTAACTGTGCATTTGCTCTCTTTTTCCTAGGTGCAGAACTTGGCATTTATCCCTATTAGATTTCATTCTCTTGTTTTACGCCAGCGCTCCAGTCTATCAAGATTACTTTGAATTTTGTTTCTGCCTTCCAAAGTATTAGCTATCCCGCCCAATTTTGTGTCATCTGCAGATTTGATCAGCATTCCTTGCACCTCCTCCTCCAAGTCATTAATAAAAATGTTGAAGAGCACTGGGCCCAGGACTGAGCCCTGCGGTACCCCACTCGTTACCTCTCCCCAGTTTGATAAGATCCCATTGATAAGCACTGTTCGAGTCCGATTCTGTAGCCAACTGTGGATCCACCTGAGAATTGTTTCATCTAGCCCACTCTGAGCTAGTTTGCCCCTCAGGATATCATGGGGCACTTTGTCGAAAGCTTTGCTAAAGGTGAGGTATATTATGTCCACAGCATTCCCACAGTCCACAAGGGAAGTTACTTGATCAAAAAATGAGATCAGATTCATCTGGCAGGATTTGTTCTTGACAAATCCATGTTGGCTTCGAGTAATCACTGCATTGTTTTCCAGGTGCTTACAGATGGATTGCTTTATCATCTGCTCCAGAATTTTCCCAGGGATTGATGTCAGACTGACTGGTCTGTAGTTCCCAGGTTCCTCCTTTTTAAAGATAGGGACAACGTTAGCCCTCCTCCAGTCATCTGGCACTTCCCCCGTCCTCCATGATTTCTCAAAGAGAATAGACAGTGGTTCTGAGAGCTCTTCTGCCAGTTCCTTTATTACTCTAGGTTGCAGTTCATCTGGCCCTGAAGATCTGAACTCATTCAAAGTAATTAGGTGTTCCTTGACCATATGCCTATCGATCTCAAGCTGCAATCCTGCCCCTTCAGCCTGTACTTCGCCTTTGCCAGGGGGGGTCATAGACCCACTTTTGGGAGAAGACTGAGCCAAAGTAGGAATTGAGCACTTCTGCCTTTTCTTTGTCATCTGTTATCATTTTGCCATCCTTATTTAATAGCTGAACCACCATTTCTTTCCTCTGCCTTTTACTATGCATGTATCTGAAGAAAGCCTTTTTGTTGCTTTTAGGGCCCCTCGCTAACCTCAGCTTGTTCTCAGCTTTAGCCTTCCTGCCACCATCCCTGCAATTCTGTGCTGCCTGCCTGTACTAATCCATCTAGTCCAGCAGCCTGCTTCCACACTGGCTAGCTGGAGCCCGAAAGCAGGGCTTGAAGGCAAGACCAATCCGTGAGTAACTTCTTCAGTGACATATGCTGCCTCTGAATTGTGAAGTTCCATATAGCCATCATAACTAATAGCCATTGACAAGTGGGAACAGCTACAAAAGGTTATAGTGTAGAGTGCTCCCATTCAGT
Source organism: Heloderma suspectum (assembly GCF_057233095.1). Lineage (NCBI taxonomy): Eukaryota > Metazoa > Chordata > Lepidosauria > Squamata > Helodermatidae > Heloderma > Heloderma suspectum. Next base: position 292,877,362 of record NC_139459.1, on the reverse strand, counting down.
GACCTGGTTTGTATGTAACAACAAGCCACTGTGGGTTAATTTACCTGCGGGGCTTGTCATGAGCTAGCCACCATTTTAAAAATGGAAGTCACAGGGGGGATGACACGCTGCTGCTTGTCATGTCAGGTGAACCTGGCCAGGGTGGGTTGCTGGCGTGATTAACAAACCACTCACAACCCTAAAAGAACCCCTGGGCCCGCTCACACGACAGAGCGAGGGAAATAGGCATGGTGGCTTATTTCCCCTGCCACTCATGGCAGTCACGTGCCAGACGGGATTAGCTTAATTATCCTCCGCAGCCAGCTTCCCATGTTGTGCAAACCTGGCCAGGGTGGCTTGTTGCCACAGCTAACAAGCCATCTAAAAATGCTACAGCAGCCCATGTGTTCTGGGTGGCTTGTTGCCACCCTGGCCTGGTTGACATGACATAGGAAGCCGCGTTGCTAAGGGCAATTATGCAAGTGACTGGCACATGTAGAGTGGTTAACAAGCCTTGGTGGCTTATAACCACCCTGTGATCATGCTGACTGGGTCCATCGACTGTTTTAGGGTTGTGGGTTGTGAACAATGCCGACAACCAACCCTGGTGAGGTTTGCATGACACAACAAGAAGCAGCAGTGTCATCCATCCCCCCCGCCGCCCCGTGGCTTGCATTTTAAAAATGTCAGTCCGCATGGAACAACAAGCCCCATGGGTAAATCGGGGATATTCTGCCCTGGAGGGCCCCTCCCCATGTATTTTTTTCTGCACACCATGTGGTTCTCTGAAGCATGTTAATTCCTCCCTTGTTTCTCAATGGCCCTGTTTTGGCTACAATCATATTGCCATTCACAGGCTGAATTTTCTGTTGTGGGGAGTGTTAGGCTAATCACCTTTTAAAGCAGGGTGGAGAATGTACAGCCCTCCAGCTGTTGCTGAACTCCAACTTCCATCAGGCCTAGGCAGCATAGCCAGTGGTGAGAGATGATTGGAACTGCAGTCCAACCACATCTTGAGGGCCAGACGCTCCCCCTCCCTGTTTTAAAGCCTGGGCTAAGACCACGACATCTTGTGACAGTCCTCCAAATTAAAGATCCAAGCATCCCTATACTGTTGTTATTCAATTATATATACTCCAAATACCATCAAAACAATTTAGACAAAAAACAACCATTAGTTCCTCATGATCCTGTGAGATTTCAGGTCTTCTATATGGAATATATACAACTGAGTGTTGTGTAAATCAGCCTTCCCCAACCTGGTGCCGCCCATCTGCTTTGCACTTCAACTCCCATCAGTCCCAACCATCATGGCCAATGATCAGGAATCCTGGAAGTCATGATCCAAAACATCTAGACAGCACCAGGTTGGCGAAGGATCTTTCCTTTTGCATAGTTCACCTCTGTTTACAACTGGTGAAAAGTAGAGGGTGATGGATCTGCTGGGTGTTACTCAACCAAGGGCCAAGTGTAATGGAGGGAGATTCATTCCAATAACACTGCTGATTCCTGTGAGGCTTCTTTGTATTTGTAGGACCATCTTGCCCCTTCAATTGCTTTAACATTTCCTCATTGGATGGAATATTTTTATTGTTATTGTTTTGATATTGCTTATTACATTTCTATACTGCCCAATAGCCGGAGCTGTTTGGGCGGTTTACAAAGATTAAAAACATTAAAATTACAATATACAGAGATTAAAAACTATTTACATAAAAAAACAGATGAACAGACAATATACACAAAAGAAACATATAGATAAAACAACTTCAAACAATCTCAAAAACAAACAACCATAATCATAAGACATTCCAGGATTGATTAAACACTTATCATATACTGTCGAATGCCTGGGAGAAGAGAAAGGTCCTAACCTGGCACTGAAAAGATAACAATGTTGGCAGGTGGGCCTCATCGGGGAGATCATGCCATAATTTGGGGGCCACCACCAAAAAGGCCCTCTCTCCTTGTCACCATCTTCCGAGCTTCCCTCGGTGTAGGCAGCCAGCTGGAGGAGGGCCTTAGATGTTGAGCGTAGCATATGGGTAGGTTCGTGTCGGGAGAGGCACTCCGTCAGGTATTGTGGTCCCAAGCTGTGTAAGGCTTTATAGGTTAAAACCAGCACCTTGAATCGGGCTCCGAAACATACAGGCAGCCAGTGCAAGCAGGCCAGGGTTGGTCCTATAAGTTCAGACCTTCTGGTCTCCGTTAATAATCTGGCTGCCACATTTTGCACACGTTGCAGTTTCCGAACTGTCTTCAAAGGCAGCCCCACGTAGAGTGCATTGCAGTAATCTTAACTTGGAGATTACCAGAGCATAGACAACTGAAGCCAGGTTATCCCTGTCCAGATAGAGGCATAGCTGGGCGACCAACCCAAGTTGGTAGAAGGCACTCCGTGCCACTGAGGCCACCTGACCCTCAAGTGACAAAGATGGCTCAAGGAGAACCTCCAAGCTACGAACCTGCTCCTTCAGGGGGAGTGCAACCCCATCCAGAACAGGTTGAGCACCCTCCATCCGGTCAGAAGAACCACCCATCAATAGCATCTCAGTCTTGTCTGGAATGAGTTTGTTTATTAGCCCTCATCCAATCCATTGTCGCAGCCAGGTACCGATTTAGCACATCCACAGCCTCACCTGAAGATGACAAGGAGAAATAGAGCTGCGTGTCATCAGCATACTGATGACAACACGCCCCGAAACTCCGGATGACCACACTCAGTGGTTTCATGTAGATGTTGAATAGCATGGGGGACAGAACTGACCCCTGTAGCATGCCATACTAGAGAATCCACGGGACCGAGCAATATTCCCCAAGCACCACCTTCTGGAGCCGACCATGCAAGTAGGAGCGAAACCACTGCAATGCAGTGTCTCCCACTCCCAGCTCAGACAATCGTCCCAGAAGGATAACATGGTTGATGGTATCGAAAGCCACTGAGAGATAAAGGAGAATCAACAAGGTCACACTCCCCCTGTCTCTCTCCTGACATAGGTCATCATACAGGGCGACCAAGGCTGTTTCTGTGCCAAAACCTGGCTTGAACCCTGACTGAAATGGACCTAGATAATCAGTCTCATCCAAGACTGTCTGGAGCTGGTTGGCAACCACCTGCTAAAGAACCTTGCCCAGGAAAGGAACATTTGCCATTGGCCTAAAATTACTAAGATTTTCCGGGTCCAGGGAGGATTTCTCTAGGAGTGGTCTCACTACTGCCTCTTTGAGGCCCTCACCCCCTCTTGCAAAGAGGCATTAATCACCTCCCTGGCCCAGCCAGCTGTTCCTTCCCTGCCAGTTTTTATCAGCCAAGAGGGGCAAGGATCCAGTACAGAAATGGTTGCACAAATCTGTCCAAACACCTTGTCAATGTCCTCAAGCTGTACCAACTGAAACTCATCCAGGAGACCAGGACAAGGCTGTGCTCTGGATACCTCACCAGATTCACCTGCTATAACACTGGAGTCTAAGTCCTGGAGGATGCAAGAGATCTTATCCTGGAAGTGCCTAGCAAATGCATAACAGTGGGCCTCAGTAATAGCCCCTGGATGACTGTGTAAAGCACCACTGAGCAGCAGACAGAAGATTCAATGGAGGCAGCAAGATGATGGTTTTTTGCCACCCTCACTGCCCCTGAATATACTTTACCATAGGCACATACCAGCATTCGATTGCATCCACTAGGAATTCTTCTCCATCTGTACTCAAGCCGTCTATTTTGTTTCATCGCTCTCAGCTCTGGGATATACCATGGAGCAGTTTGAGCTCTGCTCAGGAGCAATCATGTCAACCACCCAGGTCATTTCTGCAATCCACAGATCAACCAGGGTTTCAAAAGGAGAGCCCACCATATCAGCTGAAAACCTCCCCAGAGTCCTCTGGAAACCATCCGAATCCATTAGCCTCTGGGGGCAGACCACCTTAATAGGTCCCCCACCCTTGCGGAGGGGAAAAGCTGCTGTAAGTCTAAACCTCAGCAGGTAATGATCTGGCCATGACAAGGGGACTGATGCAAAATCCTCCACCTTCAGACCACCATCTCCATGTCCAATTGTGAAAACCAAGTCTAAAGTATGGCCCGCTACATGTGTTGGGCTGATGACATGTTGGGACAGTCCCATGGTCGTCATGGAGGCCATGAAATCCTGAGCCACCCCAGACAAGGTGCTCTCAGCATGAATGTTGACATCTGCCAGGACCAACAGTCTGAGGAATCGCAACAGCGCACCAGAGATCACCTCCATCAGCTTAGATAGGGAGTCTGTTGAGCAGCAGGGTGGGCGGTACACCAACAGAGTCCCCAATCTGTCCCGCTGGCCCAACACAAGGTGCAAACACTCCAAACCAGTAGTCACATGGGCAGGGAGCTGCAGAGGGAGATGGAATTCCTATAGACCACAGCAACCCCCCCGGCCTTCAAGCCTTTCCTGATGCTGGACCAAGTACCCTGGTGGGCATCACTCAGAGAGACTGACTCCTCCCTGCTCACCCATCTCAGTTATACATGCCAGATCGGCCGCCTCATCCACTATTAAGTCATGGATGAGGGAGGTCTTACTTTCAACCAATCTGGCATTTAAAAGCAGCATCCGGAGACGCAAGGACAGGCTGCTAGGGCAACCACCATGCCTGTGGTTGGGGGGAGGGCTGGAACATGGCACAGCCGTTAACTGTCTGGGCCGTCTTCCCCTAACCTGGCTAGCCCTTTTTCCAATGCCATATCTCCTTTGACCCATAACCACAGTAATTGGGCCCCCCTCAAGTACCCCGACTTGGGCATATGTCCTCTCACCCAGGCACATAACAGGATCCTAGCAAAACAGACACAAAAACAACAACAACCAACATCCACACATAGAAGCCGCAAGAACCAGTCAACCCAGGGTTAGGGGGGTGGCCCTTGTCCTCACGTCTCCCCCCAAAGCATCTCCCCCAAAAGGGGCAACCCTGCCTTCAGCGTTGCTGCTGCCAGGGTTGCCCCGCATCAGAGCTGGGCAGATAAGAGTCTTCCCAGGGAGCTCAGGCCCAGCCGGCTGGAATCAGCCGTAATCAGCCCAGGGGAGTTTTTCCTTTCCCTCCTCAGCTCCAGCTGGGGCAGGGGGGTGGCTTCTCACTTGCAGCTACACCGTTCCAGGCAGGGCCAATAAGGTGGTAAGTTGGCCCACCTGCCTCTGCTGGATGTCCCGGCTGCCTTCCTCTGCCTGGTCCAGGCTTCGAATATGAATGACGCTGTCACATCACTCCACTTCTGGCTGCTTTCCCATTGGTACCATTTTGAATTTAATGAAAACTTGATCTTTTGTAATATTTTCGGCAGAGTGTTCTAAAAGATTCAACATCGCAATATAGTACAGCTGAATTCTAGCACAACGGAGGGTGGTTAATCAAATACTGCATATAACTGTTAGCTTGTCAATATGAATAGAAACTGTTGGACAGGCTGTTTTGTTCTGCTGCCCTCTAATGGATAATGAAAAAAGTAAGTGGCAAATTAGTCTCTCCCACCAACAGCTGATGAAAACTATATTTTTCCAGCTGCATCTTCTAAGAAAATGTTCTCGAAGCCCAACTCACTGGAAAAACCAGTTGTGGCTTTTTTGGAAATTGCTCTGGCCCTGACAGTATGGCTAGTTTACATATAGCTTAATATATAGCAAATATATTAAGCTATATGTAACACAAAATGTTGATGTTTGCCACAACTGTGAAAGTCGACTAGGAACCCATACTCTGTAATTTGCTTTTTGTATTCCAAATGCTACAATATTTTCAATAAAGGCTGTATTTTTTTTAAAGTGCACTAAATTCTGCAACAGCCAGCATATTTCCACTTCTTATTTTTTATTTTTAGGTAATAGGATTGGACACTCTGGCTCTAATCCACAGGAAACAAGCATTTGGGGAACTCTGAAAGGTCAGAGTAAAAGACCTTCATAGTCTGGAAATATGTAGGATTCTGTCATAGTGATCTTCTAGGTAGGTTATCTGCTACCATCTTGGTCGATGGTCCAGCTGGGAGCCGTATCTGGAGGATCTCCTTTGACAAAAATATTGATGACAGAAAGGTATGGAGAAGTGAGAACTTTTGATCCAAAATGTCTAAGTTTATGGTAATCATAAGACTCTTTCCACCTGTAAAATGTAACTGCCTTACCTGAACTGTCAAACCGTTCAAAAATCTCATTAACCGCCACAGTAAGAGGCTCCTGAAAAATTCTTAGAGGGTTCCCTCGTTATTGATGTTTGGATTACACTGTTGTCACTTGCAACCTTTCTAGTTGCAAGTAGAACTACTTCTACACTTAGAAACTTGCTTTGTAAGCAGAACCTGCCTTGAGCTATAGAAATTAGATACTATTCTTGGTCCAAGACTGCCTAAAAATTAGGCTGATGCCATAAGTCTATTGCTCTGAATGTAACCAATGTTGCCTATAACCAGGCATTTTATCGGTGCAGGCTAGCAAGTGATGCATGATCCAATGATCAAGTAGAGCTGAGCCACACATCTATTGCCAACTATTCTGGAAAGTCTGGAGCGGTGGGGGGAGGTCTGAAGCATCCTCCAATGTAGAACAAAGAGCAGCAGTAAAAGGGAAGCCTGGACATTCCTACTATGCAAATAAAACTAGCTCAGCAGATACACAAGACTCCGGATCAGTGTTCATATTATTTCAGGGGTTTGCATCTCATTATTATGACATATTTGGAAAGTGAGATGTGGCCTTGCTTTTGCATTTGTCCGGTAAGCACTAAAAATGAAACAACATTCATCCAACTGATAATGCAGATTCTGTAATTTAATGTCAATTAAAACATGGAATGGATACATGGTTTTGGGTTTTGTATAAAAAAAACATTTAAAAATAGAAAATGCATCAAGAATGAAGTATTCCAGAGCAATGAGGACTTGACCAGGAATTCAGACATTATTGGCAAACTGATAATATCCTTTGTTTCCATCACAGATTTACTGGGCTGTGAGATTAAAAGTGTGCCATTTAGAGTACCTTATGGCAGACAGTACAGAGTCTCTTGAGGTTATTGTGGCGGCTGCACCTGGTGCTAATTTTACAAGCCAAGGAAAGAACAGAAACACCTATTAGCAGTTCTCAAATGCTACCGATAGCCGCTTTGGCTCAGATTCCTTCTCTTGAGAATGACTTCAATAGAAGCTAGCTGACCGCAGTAGAACTTTCGAGGAGAAACAGTGGTCTTTGTGAAATGTAAGATACTGTTTTCCCACCTTCTTAGGACCACTATTCACCATTACCACCAGACATGGAATATTCTCAGGGGATTCAGTGACTTAGTACCTGTGGCAGTATCCAGTGGGGTGCTTACACCCTTGCTGATACTTTTCTGCCCCGCTGATTCCATTGCACAAGCAGGACTCACTGCTCACACAAGGAAGATTTAGCGCTTCCTAGGGGAAACCCCCAAATGAGCGGAAACGCTCGTTTCTGGGAAGAGGCAGGTCAGCGGAGCCCCCTTATAGGCGGAGCTCCCACCAATCTGTCTTCTTCCAGAAATGAGCATTTCCGCTTGTTTTGGGCTGCCCCAGAAGCACTAAAGTGCCGTTGTGCAAGCAGCGGGATGGAAGGGAATCGGCGGGCGTGGAAGCACCCCACTGGATTCTGTCTCTTATCATTAAAGTTGCTGCACAGACAGTTCACTGCATGTGATTTGCCCTGATTGAGCCTGAAACATTTGTTCTGTCATTTATTTTGAAACAATGATACCCTGCTTTTCTCAGCTTACAAGGGAGGAGCCATTCACAAGAGGATTCTGTCCCAAAATCACTGGTGAGAGCCACCCCATGTCAGGAATCATAACTGGTAGAGGCATTCCCTCAAGGAAGTAATGAAAAATGTTAAATGAGAATTTAGTGAATGATTACATTAAGATTTCTCCACCTTCATTATCAGTTTCTTGCAAACAGAAAAACCCTGCCTTTCAGCTTTGTGTGACAGCCAAATAGTTTTTTTTCAAGAATTTATACCAGCTGCCAGCGGAACCCTTTCAGTACTAGCCTACGTTCACAGTGGCCAGTCCTAGTTAAGATCTTGGCCACTGTATCTGTGCCAGTTCTAACGTCTGAATGCTCTTCCAGGACAGCCCTACATTTAATACATTGTAGTAATCTATTATTCTATTATACAGGAGAATATTACTGTAGCATAGAGAGCTGTGGCCATGTCATCTCTTTCTAGTAGGGGGCATGGTGCCTTCCACCAGCTTTGGCTGATATGCCAGCTGTGAGCTGCCTTAACATCCTGCAGCAATGCTGGATTTAGGAGCCAGCACGTCCTGAAGATGTGAACCTGATCCTTAAGAGGGAGTCCCCACACGCGCGCACACACACACACACACACACGCACACAAAACTCAGACAATAACACCAACTTTTTTACCATGGGTTTTGTAATAACACATTTGATTACTTTGAGGAAGAAAAGACCCAAATAATGAAGACAGCAAGGAGACTTGTAGTAAGTGACCAAAGAGGTATAACGTGTTTAACAGTAACAATACAGCTTTAACATTTAAACTTTAGTTATGTGCTACATTAGTGTCTAATTGTCTAAAACGGCTGCAAACTACATTTATACTAATTCCATATATATATATATATATATATATATATATATATATATATATATATATGGGCCGCGGTGGCTTAGTGGTTAAGACGCTGAACTGCAGACCGGAAGGTCGGCAGGTCAGCAGTTCGAGACCCGAGTGCCGCGTGATGGAGTGAGCTCCCGTCTTCAGTCCCAGCTCCTGCCAACCTAGCAGTTCGAAAGCAAGAAATTGCAAGTAGATGAATAGGTACCACCTTGGCGGGAAAGGTAACAGCGCTCCGTGCACCTCGGTGTTCAGTCATGCCGGCCACATGACCACGGAAGCGTCTTCGGGCAGCGCTGGCTCTTCGGCTTAGAAACGGGGATGAGCACCGCACCCTAGAGTCGGACACGACTGGTTGGGGACACCTTTACCTTTTATATATATATATATATCTCACAAAAATACAGTATTAAATAATAATTCAAGCTGAATCTACTCCTTTGCAAGTTATCCATTGGCATCCCAGCCTGGTAACAATACATGAATGGACTTTCCCTAAGCGTGCAAGGCCACAAAGTCTGAATACTTTTGGGCTTACTATTCATCTCTCACCTCAGCCATGAACTCACTCCGTAGCCTTAGGCAACCCACTCTCAGATCCATCCACAGCATGGGGCTACCACCAACCTACTTTACATGGCAGGGAGCTGCCTTATACCGACCGAGTCAGGCCATCGCTCCATCTAGCCCAGGACTGTCGACACTGACTGGCAGCAGCTCTCCAGGGTTTCAGGCAGGAATCTTCCTTAGCTTTTCCTGGGGATGCTGGGGATCAAACCTGGGGCGTGCTGCATGCAAAGCAATGCAGTGTTCTGCCAGCAAACTGTGCTCCCCTAGGTAGTTGTAAGGCTGATCCGGAGTCTTGTGTATCTGCTGAGCTAGTTTTATTTGCATAGTAGGAATGTCCAGGCTTCCCTTTTACTGCTGCTCTTTGTTCTACATTGGAGGATGCTTCAGACCTCCCCCCACCGCTCCAGACTTTCCAGAATAGTTGGCAATAGATGTGTGGCTCAGCTCTACTTGATCATTGGATCATGCATCACTTCCCTTGTGGACTGACAAGATAGTGCATATTAAGTGCTTTAAAATTCTAAAGTACTATATAGACAATATTAGTAGGATTACTCACCAATCCTATCTGGTCTCTGAGCAGCCCTTTATATTCCATCTAGATGTGTCATGCACGGCCTGGGTTGGGGTGCCCTCCTTGCCCCTTCTTTTTCATCTCTCGGTGAGCCCTGGTTCCCATCCACGCAGCTGATGAGAAATAACACAGGGGCTCCCCTGCACTTGGCCGAGTCCCTTCCCATGCCGTTGGGATGTGAGCAGCACAGGAAGGAGGCACCCGACTGGGCCAGGGCTTGCAGGAGCCACCTCTTGCCAGTGCGGGCTGAATCGCTTTCTCCATGCAGAGAGGCATGGCGCTCCGTGCCTCTCTCTGCACAGAGGAAAAAAGTTGGCAGGCTCGATGTCACGGAGGGGGCAGGGCTTCCTTCATGTCATCCAACCCACTGACTTGCCAATCCAGCCCCTGGACCAAAATAGGTTGCCTGCTCCTGCTTTAAACAAATTACTGGGTTGTTTCCAACAGTGTCCTTCCAGCAGCAAAATGGACAGTACAGGCAGGTTGAATTCTCCCTCCCCCATACTGCACCCCCATCACAAATGTGTTCCATTGGATTTAGCCCACTTTTTTCTTTGCTCTTTAGAACTGAACAGAGGACTTGTCAATATGTTGGGCTGTGTGTGCCTGTTCTTTTTTAAAAGCAAAATACTGCCTAGGAATTAAAAACATACACAGCAAAGAGTTCAGTGTGTTTAAGTGGAACAAAGCGCACTCACAAATCTGCCAAAGACCTCTATTAAAACTGGGATTCCATGGACCTAAGAGCTTTGTAAACAGTCATCCCAGGAACAGCATTCATTGACGTAGTGGTAAAATAGCATCTCTCTTGTGGCCATCTGAACATGCTAGTGCTTAATAGCTGTACAGTGGGGCTTAATTGCCAAGCAATGGTCCTGAGTGACTGCTCAGAGAACATAAAGCATTTAGCTGGGCTGTCCTGCAGTAGTGGTTTCTGGTGGCCAAACAAAGCACTGCTGAGTTCCTTACATCAGCCCCCTTATTTCTATGACCATTAAAAGTTTCATCAATACAGGCACTGGCAAGGGAAACTGGCACATGCAATCTGTCCATTTTGTAGTAAGTAAATATGAGTTGCCAACTACGGGGCTATTTTTGTGTTAGTTTTTTACTGGCTGACTGGACGGGATGCCTTTGGATGCATCCAAAAGAAAACAAGTTATAGTAATGGATTAGTTCAGTTACCCTCACATAGGTTGGGTAAATGCATGTTTTGGTCACGACGGAGTGCTCTACAATTTCTAGATCTCCTAAATGACTATTCCCTGGAACAGTTGGTCATGAAACTAGAATGTATACCGCTGATCAGGAAAGGTACCACCGAGTCCAAGAGGATGGTTAACAAGCAGAACCAAGGAACCTAGAAGGCAAGGCAGCTCCTTTCAGAAAATGGAAGTCTTGGCCAAATGAGAACAAAAAGTAACAAAAACACTGGCAAAAGAAATGCAAGGGCACAATAAGGTGTGCAAAAAAGAATTTAAAAAGCATATCACTAAAAACATTAAGACCAACACTAAAAATATTTAAATTCATCAGAAACCAGCTAGGAAGGTGGTTGGACCATTAGAAAACAAGGGAATTAAGGCTGTGCTAAAAAGAGCATAATGAGATTGCACAGAATCTGAATTAGTTCTTTGAGTGAAATCCAATTGTGTTTGTCCGCCAATGGGATGGACAGTGTTGGCAGAATGGGTTCCCCCTACATGTCCCAAAAATCTGTTCTGGAAAGTTGGGGGACCTGCAGGAACAGATTTGGAGGGGTGCAAGGCAGAGAAGAGGAAGGGGAAGTCCATTCTCATGACATTGGATGGAACCTTTTTTGTCTTCACTGCAGAAGATGTAGGGCAGATACATGTACCTGAACTGACATTTTCAGGAAAGGAGTCTGAAGAACTGGAGCAAGAGCAGTGACAAGAGGTGAAGTTCTAGGCCTTATTCACAAATTAAGAATTAATAAATTATGGATTGCATCCAGATGGTATCCACTTAATGTGAAATTGCTGATTTTCTAATAATAGTATATAATGTGTCTCCAAGAACAGCATCCATACCTGGAAAGTGGCCAATGTAACTTTGTAACAATGTAATTTTTAAAAAGGGATCTGGGGGTGGGGATACAGGAAATTACAGACCAGTTAACTTAACATCTGTTCTGGGTAAATTGTTGGAAAGCACAAGTCTTGCTGAAGAAAAATCAACATAGGTTTTGCAAAGCTAACCCTCTCTCACTAACCTTTTAGAATTATGTGTGTCATGTGGATAGCGGTGATTCAGAGGACACTGTAGACACTGTGTACTTGGACTTTCAAAAATGTTTGACAAAGTTCCTTACCAAAGGCTCCTGAGTAAATGTAGTAGTCATAAGATCAGAGGGCAGGTCGTCTTATGGATTGTTAACTTGTTAAAGAACAGGAAGCAGAGAGTAAGAACAAACGGACAGTTATTATAAGGGAGGGATGTAAACAGTAGGGTTCGCGAGGATCTGCATTGGGACTAGTGCTTTTTAACTTGTTCATATATGATGTGGAATTAAAGGGTGAGCAGTAAGATGGCCTAGTTTGCTAACAACACCAAATTGTTCAGGGTGTAAACACAGAAGGGGAACTAAGACTGCCAATATTGTAATGCCTTTATAAAAATCTATTGTGCAATGTATTGTGTACAGTTCTGGTAGCTACATCTCAAAAAGGATATTTTAAAGCTAGAAAAGATGCAGAAAAGGAAAATCAAAATGATCAAGGTGCTGGAGGAAAGATTGCGACATTTGGGGGTTTTTAGTTTAGAAAAAGATGAGTAAAGGGGAGACATGACAAGAGGTGTATAAAATTATGCAGGGTGTGGAGAAAGTGGAAAGGGAAACATTTTTCTCCCTCTCTTATAAATACTAAAATCTGGGGTCATTCAGTGAAGCTGAATGGTAGGAGATTCAGGACAGACAGACAGAAATGCTTCTTCACACAGCACTACTGTTTTTATCTTGGTTTGATTCTGTGCTGTTATATTTTTTGTTTTAATAATTATATTGTATGTTTTTAATGTATTGTATGCCATCCAGAGAACTTCTGTTATTGGGTGCTTTAAAACTACAGTAAATAAAATAAACATTGTTAAACTATGGAAGTCACTAACACAAGATGTGGTGATGACAACCAACCTAGATGGCTTTCAGAGAGGATTAGACTAATTCATGGAAGATAAGGCTATCAATGGCTACTAGTCATGGTGGCTACAGGCTACCTCTAGGATCAAAGGCAATAAGACTCTGAATACCAATTGCTGGGGAACATGAATGAGAAAGGGCTTTTGCCCTCCTGTCCTGCTTATGGACTTCCTGTGGCTATCTGGTTGACCACTGTGAGAAACAAGATACTGGACTGAACAGCTCTTTGTTCTGATCCAGCAAGGCTCTTCCAATGTTCTTACAGTGCATACAACAACTCCACATAATTTAACATTGCATATGTGTTACAGATTTCACAGAAGCATCTAGACCAATATGTACAAAATATGTACCAATATGTACAAAAGTGGATTATAAATAGCTATTGCTTAAAGAATGCCCTGAAGTTTTCTGTATTTCTTAGTAATGGTCTATATGAACAGCTGATCAAGATGGCTAGACAGTTGTTTCTAATAGTGCTTGCTACCTGACACTAGGCAGATATCTCATTGTTTTAAAAAAGCTGTCTACTGTTGTTGTTTTTAAACCATGAATTCCAAATTCAGACTTGGGTGCAGGAGAATCAGCAAGATCCATCTTTACTAATATCTACAAGTTTGGCTATTATGAATGAGAAAACAGATAAAAAGCACATGGAACAAATATCTATGGTTGTGTTTTTTTAAAATAGAAAATATTTTACTAGACAGGCTTCTCTGGGTTAAACACGTTTCATAAAACTGATAACACATGAAATAAGTTATTTAAAAGTTTACATCTGTGAGATATATAACCCTTAAAAACCAAATAACTACTTAGAGGAGGTGAAGAGGAACACTTCACTCACATATTTAATCAAGTGTGCATGATTGCAATTGCAGTTTGGAGTTATACTCCAAGACAAGTTGCTCAAACAGCTGTTGGGCGTTCAGTGCAGGAGACATCCCAGAATGATTAACAATAAAACATCAGTGTATTTAAGTCTTAGCGAGGAACTCAGACATAGAAGGGGCAAAGTCTAAAAGAAACTCTTCCAGGAAGCTCTTTCAAGTGAGTGGGATTTGAGCAAAATCTTACCTGCTCTTGCTCAAATCCCCTTCACTTCAGTGCCTACGTTTTTGCACAAACGTATGCCTGGTGGATGGTACTCAAGGCCACCTTTGCGGGACCATTCAGTTAGTTTATAAGTTCTGTCAATTGAGTTCAAATCAAAATCCAAAGAAGGGCATCAAAAACACAGCTTCCATGGTACACCTGGAGTGCACATCCCAATGCTCCATATCTTCCTTCCATAAAGGACACAGAAGGAGGGACACAAAGTCGAGGCGATTATGAATGGGAATGGCAGGAAGAAAAAGCAGGATGCTAAAGAGGAGAACAGTGTGATCCCTTAGGAATGAACCTTTACACTGAAATTGAAACCATGTATGTTTCAACAAGCATGGTTGTTGTGTGTTTTCCGACTGCTGAACACGTTGGATGCTCCTCTTTGCTATTCAGAGCACTAGATTGGAAACCTCTGCGCTAGGTAGTGAAGGCAACATACAGAAAAGAATTTATACAAAAAACACAGCCCAAAACAGAGTATTGGCCACTAAAAGAAGTCAGAGCACAGAAATTAAGATACCAAGGAAAGTGTGGTTAGAACAAATAGGAGTGTATTAGAAGTGTTACATGCAGAAACAAAAACATGTTATCAAGTCGGTGAAACTAAATGCCCCGGTTTGTTTTTCAGAAGGGAAAGAAGTTAAATGTTAAAGAAATAATTAGGAAGTTCTGCAATTTCCATTTGGTGCAAAGTTTTCCAGCTGAAAAATTAGGTCAACAGCAGCATCAGCATCTGACACAACATGGTCTGGTTCTACTAAAGCAGGATCAAACCTGAAATCTCGGTGCCCATGAAACACAGTCTCAGTTATGCTCTCCGTTGTATCAGAGGGCACCTCTGTGTGAGGGCTGAAAACTCCGGTGCAAACAAGGACAGACCTACAGCTTGTGGCAGTAGCAGACGCCAGTTCACTTTCCCAAGTGTTCTCAAGCTCCTCTTCCTGAGAGACTGTGGCAGAGCTTGTGCCACCAGCAGCTTTGGCCTGGATACGTGCCTTGGAACCTCTTCTAGAGCTCTTCTCTTCAAGGTAGCGATTATAAAGATTAGCACCATAAATATCTGTCATTAGGTTATCCCTAGAAAGCCAGGAAAGGGTACATCAGGATTAGCATGTTTCTGGTGTATGGCAATGGTTTCACTAATAGAGGTCATGTTAGAACAGCTTGCCATTTAAGTTATTTTGATAACAGTGGCTATTAGGATTTGGAGAGATGATTTTAGCAAGATGCACAGACTCTCCTTCACCTATTGCAGCCTACAGGCTTAACAAAGATGCATGCATGAGAGCCAGTGTGTTTACAATGGTTAGAGTGCTGGACTGGGACTCGGGAGATCTGGGTTCTAGTGCCCACCTGGTCATGGAAGCTCGCTGGGTGATGCTGGGCCAATCATTGACTCTCCGCCTAACCTACCTCACAGGGTTGTTGTGAGATAAAACAGAGAGGAGGAGGACCATGTAAGCAAAGAACCCAAGGGAGTCTTGGGTTCCTTGAAAGAGGATAAAAGGCAGAATATAAATGTAATAATAAAAAATATGTCTAAGCTCCCTCTCTGAACATCTTATTCCTGATCCAGCAGCACTGAAGACCCAAAGCCCCAGGAACTGCAAACAGGTTTCTTATTACCTTCCAGGAAATAACCTTCAACCTGGTTCATGGAATGTTTGTTTACCGTTCTTCAGAAAGACCAATCAAAAGGAATAAAGTAAAATCTACAAATGCTACAATGTTAAGGAAGTGTACACGCACTACAGGTGTGCAAGTGATAGCACATTACAACCATCCATACTCTTAACGCACATCCTGGCACTAAACCGGACAAGACGCTTGAATCAGTCCGGCCCACCACATGTAAGCTTGACCCTTGCCCATCTTGGCTTATACAATCTAGCAGGGGTGGATTGGCTGGGTGGGTCCAGGGAGTGGTAAATGCTTCCCTCTGTCAGGGGGTTGTTCCTGCTGCCTTGAAAGAGGCGGTAGTGCACCCTCGCCTGAAGAGGCCCTCCCTGGATCCAGGGGCGTGTGAGAACTATCACCCCATTGCCAACACCCCTTTTTGGGCAAGGTGCTTGAGCGTGTGGTGGCTGGGCAGCTTCAGACGTTCTTGGAGGAAACTGATTATCTGGACCCATTTCAGTCTGGTTTCAGGCCAGGGTACAGCACTGAAACGGCCTTGGTTGCTCTGACTGACAACCTACTCCGGATGAAAGACAGGGAGAGTGCTACCCTGTTGATCTTCCTGGATCTATCAGCAGCTTTTGACACCATTGATCATGGTGTCTTACTGGATTGGCTCTGTGGGATGGGAGTTGGGGGCACTGTGCTACAGTGGTTCTGCTCCTCCCTGCAAGGCCGATTCCAGACAGTGGTATTGTGGGATTCCTGTTCAACCCCATGGCTTTTAAGCTGTGGGGTGCCACAGGGTTCTATTCTGTCCCCCATGCTGTTCAACATCTATATGATGCCATTGGGAGAGGTCCTTAGGAGTTTGGGGGTGGGGTGTCACCAGTACACTCTATTTCTCCTTGTCGTCAGAGTCGGCTGAGGCGGTGAAGGTGCTGGACCAGTGCCTAGAGGCTATAATGGGCTGGATGAGGGCCAATAAACTGAAGCTAAATCCTGACAAGACGGAAGCTCTGTGGATTGGTGGTTCCCGAGTCCGGGGACTGGGTAAGCGACCTGTCCTGGGTGGGGTTGCACTCCCCCTGAAGGAGCAGGTGCATAGCTTGGGAGTACTCCTAGATCCATCCCTGTCACTGGAGCCCCAGGTGTACTCTGTGACCCAGATACTTGGGGCCAGCTTCGGCTGGTCCGCCAGCTACGGCCTTTCCTGGACAGGGATAACCTACCACAGTAGTACATGCGCTGGTAACTTCCCGATTAGACTACTGCAATGCACTTTACGTGGGGCTGCCCTTGAAGACGACTTGGAAGTTGCAGCTAGTGCAAAATGCAGCAGCTAGACTGCTGACCGGAACACCCCATAAAAACCATATAACACCAGTTTTAAAGGAATTGCACTGGCTGCTGATACACTTCCGGTTGGAATTCAAGGTTTTGGTGATGACATTTAAAGGCCTAAGATGCTTGTGGCCTCGATATTTGAGGGAGCACCTCTCCCTATATATCCCTGCCCGAGAACTGAGATCTGTTGGAGGGGCCCTCCTCTGTGTCCCACCAGTACGAGACATATACTATGGTGGGATATGGGAGAGGGCCTTCTCTGCTGTGGCACCCCGGTTGTGGAATGCCCTCCCCTTGGAGGCCCAATTGGCGCAGACATTGGGCTCGTTTCGGCGCCAAGTAAAAACGTGGCTTTTTACCAAAGCCTTTGAGGGCTAAATGCATTCCCTAGCACATTGTTTTAACTGTTTTAGACTTTAACTGGTTTTAGCTTGTTTAATAGTTTAATATATTTTAGGTGTTTTAATTTATTGTTTTATACTGTTTACATTGATTTTATCTGTATGCTGCCCTGAGATCT
This sequence comes from Heloderma suspectum, assembly GCF_057233095.1. Lineage (NCBI taxonomy): Eukaryota > Metazoa > Chordata > Lepidosauria > Squamata > Helodermatidae > Heloderma > Heloderma suspectum. Next base: position 292,859,863 of record NC_139459.1, on the reverse strand, counting down.
TAATGATATAGAAATGTTTTAAATAAATAAATAAACCAGTATAGCTGAGGCTGCAAATATTTTATAGATGGCAACAGAAGAACATGACATTTCATAATCTCAAGCCTTTTTTAAAGGCTTATTACAGGGGTGAATGAAGTCAGAAATGCACAAGCAATGTAACACAACTACCTGAACTAAAAAGACATGCTTATGCAGTTACATGGGAGCAAGCTGCACTGAGCTCCCTGTCTTACTTTTGAGTAAACATGCCCAGGACTGGGATGCACCTGCTGAAGCAAATATCAGCAGGTGATTTGTTTGTTAACGACTGCTTCTTAAGATGATCTGAAAAAGAAGTTTTCAAATTGACTGGCAGTCATACATTGTATAGAGCAGGGGTGGGCAATTTGTGGACCTCCAGATGTTTTGGTGATGCTGGCTAGGGCTGATGGGAGTTGTAGGCCAAAACATCTGGAGGGCCACAAGCTGCTTATCCCTGGTATAGTGCTTTAGATATATCTCTGGCAGATTCCATCATCAATTGGCTGCCTGACCACACAGTTCAAAGAGCAACAGTGGTTTTGACAGCCTGCAGTAGATTTCAGCATGTTTTCAGGGGTCATCAAAATATTATTTCCAATTCCATATCCTTCTTGACCTTGTAGCAATGACCTACACAAAATGTTCCCATTTCTCCTTAACAGGATGGCAATGGAGAGGGAGGGAAGCTTTGGCGCATTCCTTGGATCAAGTCTCTTTTGCTGCTGTTTGCAATAGGAATATTTATTGATGAGAAACCTCTTACCCAATTGCATACAGAGTTTGAATAGGTTTTTTCCATTGCTTTGCAGCTGCTTGTGTCCTGATCAAGTACTCTGCATAGTGATAGGTCAGTTCACTAGGCTTTCCCATCAAAGCTTCATATTTCAGCTCTTTGCCAGTGATCTTTTTGTAAATATTTTCCAAACAGACCATGAATGTTCCATGCCCAAACCTGAAATATACAGAAATAAAGTTTCTGAGAAGGAACAATCAGCCAGGATAAAAAAGAAAATATCATATCAAAGAGAAAGACCTACACATCCACTTGTCCAAATTCTTAATTTCTAGCCAGATAAACTGTAAGGCTAAACTAATTAAGCTCGGTCTCTCACCTACCTGCCTGCATAATGTCTGGCCAACACTATAATGCTGTGCTTCTCTATCTGGGAAAACATGCCAAGGTGTACCAGTAGCTGCTCCCCACCATATTCTCACCAGTGACCAAAAAGGGGCTAAGTAATTTCCTCCACAATACGTCTGCAAGCCTGGATTCATTCAGTTAACACCGAGGACGCCAAATGAATCTCTCTTGGCTAGACAGAATAAAAATGACTATGGGTCGGATCTAGACTAAGTTATTTGAATTTAAGTCCCATTGAATTCAATGAAAACTAAGTTCAACTAACTTAGTCTGGATTCAACCCTATGGGGCTGATCACACACAAACAGTCCATCGTTATTTAACCCACAGTGAGACTGTGGCATCTATGGCAGCCATTTTGAATATGTAACTCCCACAGCATTAATTATGCACGGCGTAAGCAACCCTTGTATAACCCATGCTTACTGGGTTCACATGACATGACAATCGCCTAAGTGGAGCCAGCTGTGTATGCTTCTTCAACCAACACCTCTCCTGGGGAGTTATGAGAGTAGTCTGCTCCTGTTCAGACTCAAGTTCTCCAGAGACACACAGGAGGGGCCTGGGTGTTCATTGTCAGGCTGGCATCTCCTGAATCTCCTCCTCTGGTTCCTGGTCTGGTAAGCTCTCTTCCTCAGATGAGGAAGAGTCCTCCAGGGAAGGCATGACACATGTCATCCGAACCCAGTCTATGTGTGCATGTTTTTTTTATATATATATTAACCACACAATCCTATGCATGTTTAGACAGAAAAAGTCCCACAACTTGCAGCATTCCCCAGCAAGCATGGCTGACTGGGGAAAGCTGGGAATTATAGGATTTTTCTTCTGTCTAAACATGCATAGGATTGTGCCCTAATTTAGAAGAACAATTTACATATATTTTGTAGCGATGGGCAGCCCCTTCACCACCAGTTCAGTCTCAAACCCCTCACCTGGCAATGGTGGCTGTGCTAGTGGGGAGTCTCCCTCTCCCTCTCCTTCCAGGGTCTGGGACCTTTCTATGGCAGTGACCCAAGCAGTGGGAAATATAATTCAGCCATGGTGCCTGAGGGGCGTCAGCAGGCGTGTGACAGGTCCCAAGTTTGGTCCATAATTTGGCTTGGATTTTCATCCCTGCTGCTGACAGAGCAACAGCCAGGTAAATGTGTACATGAATGAGAGGAAGACATTCTTCTCTGGCTCAGTTTTAATCCCAGCTGAAGAATAAGTACCATGGTATTATAATGCTCACCTCATATGAAAGTTGAGCATTAAAGATTAGCAAGGTTCTATCTTGGACCAAGAAATTATGAACTTTAGCAAACATCATGGATATTTTGTCTTTGGCAACATCATGAATATTATATGATGAGAACTTCTGTGGAAGTTCTGTGGATAAGGCAGTTATCCCTTGCTACTTTTACAGACATGGGGGGGAAATACAGGCAGCACTCACAACTCTTGCATATTTTCCCCCTACCTTGGAGACTGGGCTTCAGCTGCCCACATCAGATCCATATTACAAGCCAACACAGGAATATGTGGGTAAGTTCCCTGAGGATACGGATTCCCAGGATAGCCGCTTGTCAAAAGAACATCTATTATCAACTGCAGGTTTGTTTCCCATCTCACTGGCTCACCAAACAAAACAATTGCTGCAAGACAAGCACACGCTGACATGTTAGGGGTGCATTGTGCTACACTGCCAACACAACAAAACATTTCTGCCTTTGTTACACTCTATTACATAGTTTGAAATAATTCAAGTTGAAATCCATTGGCTAGTAATTACTTTATATTTATACTATTTTCAGTCCATTTTTCTTCAGAAATTCATGAAACATCATGCTGATGCACTGGCATCTTGATTTCACACTTTCACCTATCAAAGGATCATAGGATGCCATAGATTGATTTAAGATTTAAACATTTGCTCTTAACTGAATTATCGTTAACATTAGACATTAACAAATGCCTACAGGAAGGCCTGGCGTGCTATGGTCCATGGGGTCACGAAGAGTCGGACACGACTGAACGACTGAACAACAACAACAAATAAAATTTTTGTTGATTGTGTATATCTGGTATCTTATGCTGTAATTTTTAGTAACCGTCTCTTTTTGGCTATGAACTAAACTCATGTCTATCTAGTAAACCACTGACAGATCCCATACTCCTCTTCACAAGTCTAGCTCCTTGTTTTTTAATTCTCATGTGGGATAGTGATTGTAAAGCCAAGACTTTGAGAGACCTAGAAGCATCACAACTTAGCTCCAATGGGCAACTTTACAAGTGCAGAGAGCACAAGGCAAGAAGAAAACACATAGGTAAGAAGCTGTAAGTTAGTCTTAATAAACAAAGCAATATAGGCTATACATAATGGCAGTCATAGGCATACAAGTCAGGTTCATCAGAGCCAGCCATTGAGGTTATCAAGATGCTTTTAAAGTGGCCACAATACATTGCGCTTCACTTAGGAGTAAGTTACAGCAGAATTCAGCACAGCCCGGGAGATATATACTGACCTTCAATCTTGGGGAAGTCCACTACAGGTGGATGCTGCAAAGAAAAAACAAATTACCTTTACTAAGAAAAGCATCCTCTGACAGAAAATGAAACCGATGATCCACTTTGACTCCTACAAAGGACACAATTCATGTTCTAATAAAATTCTCAACATGTCTGCATACATTTCTAATCTAAAGAATAAAGGCTTGTCAATTGCAACCACAAAGAGCTAGCATAATACCTCATTTCCCATTCACATGGCCTGCAAACACATTTCTTTAGCCGTAATTGCCCAATGGATCTTGGTTGGTTTTGTCTCATATCTTGCTTTTACATTAGTCCATACAAATGCTGAAACTCCATCACTCAGTCAGAGATACCACTGTTTTTAAGAGCCAGCATTTTCTCAAAGACATGTTTCATGCCTTTAGGTCCAGTTCAGTATATGTTGTCTCTGTGTATACTGTCTGTTTTTATGTAAATGGTTTTTAAACTTTCTATACTGTATTTTAATTGTTTTAATCTTTTTAAACTGCCCAGAGAGCTTCGGCTATGGGGCAGCATAGAAATGAATAATAATAATAATAATACTCTTATCCACACTTTCACCCATCTGTGATGAGCTGTTATTATGGATGTTCTTGCAGCTAGTTTTAAGGCATTTCCACATATCTAATTGGGGCACACTTAGATATTTAGACTTCGCATGATACTCAATAGATCAATAACCTCAGAATGAGGATGACTACATGGGGAGGGGAGAGAAAAGAAAATCTTCCTGCAATTTACTTCCTTTGCTCTCTATTTTTAAAAATTTTAATAATACAAATTCATTAGTTATGAACAACAAAAATCCTACATCCTCTTCACAATTCAAATTCACAATTTACATTTTACAATTCAAACCCTTATATACAATTCGTACTCTTACCCTCTACGCAAATACCTTCCATTTGGTTTTATCTTGCACGTCTATCAGACTGTGCTCCACCTGGCCAAACAGTTTGATTTCTTACAGAAACCCTGTTCAATTTGATCGTATTTCTTTCCTTCCTTGCTTTTCTCAGAAGTTGACTAGAAGTGTGCACATCCAGTTTCCTGCACCCAGGAAATAACTAAAAAAGCATCACAAAACAACCACACACGCACACACTGTTGCCTTCCAGAAAACAAAAACATAATTATATTACCCAACCTCCCAGACCGTTCCTACTGACAGGAGAGGTTTAGCTGAACGAGGCTGGTTCAGTCCAATGCTCTTGCCCTCTTTACCCTTCCTTCGCCATGAGGCATGGGCGATTCGGTCACTAGTTCTTGGAAGCACTTCCTCGTGCTTATGCTTTCTCAGTCGCTACCTAATCTATTCCAGGATCAGTCAACATTGAGTAACTCTCAGGACAAACTGTGCAACCTTTTAAATGCTGTCAACAATTTTAAAAAGGGCAATTACATTCGCCATTCAGTAGTTATGATACAAGTATGTTTTGGGCTTTTAAACTAGTAGTACATCTTAAATCAAAGATATAATAAGAATATGTGAGCAGCAATCAGACAGACATTTTGGACCAAACTACATGTTAGGTTAAGTGTATTACTGTATTTAACGTGACTGTTTTAAAATCACAAAATCAACAGGCATGAGGAATAGTCAGGACTGGGACTACAAGAGTCAGGGATGGGGGAGTTTCCCACCACTACTGTGGTCCCAATGAAAATCTCCCCCACCACCCATTGCTACTTATATTGGGAAGCAAGCTCCCATTGACACCAAAATGAACAAAATGGCAACAAAATGGCAAAGACAACTCAATTTGCATATTGGGTCAAAAAATCATAACTTCACATAGGTACTGATTGGATCCGAACTGACAATGACTAACACAGAAAGAGATCACAGGGGCATGGGGGATAACTCAATGAACATGTCACTTGAATGTGTGGTGGCAATGAAAAGCAAATTCCATGATACGGATTATCAGGAAAGAGCCTGAAAAATAGAACAGCTAATATCATAAGGCTTTTATATAAATCTGTAGTGTGGCTACATTCAGAGTGAGGTGCCTGCCTCAGGCAGCAGATGCTGGGAGGTGGGTGGAAGACAGCGTTTGGTTGTGAGATGCCCTGCCCTTCACCCTCTACGCTAGCTTGCTGTCCTGTGCTGCAGGATGTTGTCCTGTCACTATCGTTGAAGTAAGATCCAATTGCCCATCTGGTTGGCTTCTGTAGGTGGGATTGGCGGCTCTATCTGGTCCTTTGCCTCAGGCAGAAAAATGTCTCGGGACAGCCTGGCTACACTTGGAATGCTGCGTAGAGTTCTAGTCACCGCATCTCAAAAAGAGTTTTCATATTGCTGGAAAAGCTGCAGGCAGAAAAGACGAAAATGATCAGGTGGTTGGAACACCTTCCATCCGGTGAGAGGCTAAAGCAGCCTTCCCCAACCTGGTGCCCTCCAAGTGCAATGCTGGCTGGGACTGATGGGAGTTGCACTCTAACACAACTGCAGGGCACCAGATTGGGGAAGGCTGGGATAAAACATTTCAAGCTTTTTCCTTTAGAAAAAAAAAAGATGAGTAAATGGAAGACATGCTAGAGCAGCCTTCCCCAATCTAGTGCCCTCCAGATGTTTTGGACTTCAGCTCCCACCAGCCCCAGCCACCATGGCCAATACTTAGAAATACTGGAAGCTGGGCATTACAGAAACCTGGTGGAGTGGAGAGAACCAGTGGGATATAGTCATCTTTGGATATAAACTCTATAGGAAAGACATGGAAGGGCGTACTGGGGGAGGTGTTGCCCTGTACGTCAAAGAGGGCATAGTGTCAAGTGGACTAGAACACCTAAAAGGGATAGGCTCTTCCACAGAAGCACTGTGGGTGACAATACCAGGCTCCAAAACTAATTCAGTGCTAGGAACATGCTACCATCCCCCAGACCAGAATGCTCAAAGTGACCTTGAGATGGAAAATGAAATCAGGGAGGCCTCCAAACAAGGAAGTGTTGTAATAATGGGCAACTTCAATTAGCCCCCCATTGATTGGATAAATGCATGTTCCAGCCACGACAAAGAGGTTACATTTCTTGATCCCCTACACAATTGTGCCCTAGAACAGTTGGTCATGGAACTGACCAGAGGGGAGGCAACCTTGGATTTAATCCTAAATCGTGTCAGCCAGGACCTAGTATGAGATGTAAATGTTGTTGAACCAGTTGGAAACAGTGATCACAGTGCTATCAGATTTAATATATATTTAAGTGGAAAATTGCCCAGAAAGTCCAACACAGTCACATTTGACTTCAAAAGAGGAAACTTCTCTAAAATGAGGGAACTGGTGAAAAGGAAGTTAAAAGGGGGAGTCAAGAGGATTAAATCCCTTCAAAATGCTTGGAAATTCCTCAAAACCACAATAATAAAGCCAAGCTAAAATGTATACCATAGGTTAGGAAAGGTGGCACCAAGTCCAAGAGGTCATCGGCATAGTTAACAAGCAGTGTTAAAGGAACTATTAGGGAAAAAAGAGCTTCCTTCAGAAAATGGAAGTCTTGCCCAAGTGAGGAAAACAAAAGGCAGCACAAGCTTGCACAAAGGTGACAATGCAAGCAGACAATAAGAAATGCAAAAAAGCATTTTGAAGAGCATATTGCTAACAACATCAAGGCCAACAATAAAGAATTCTTTAAATATATCAGACGCAGAAAACCAGCTAGAGAGGCAGTTGGACCATTGGATGACAATGGAGTTAAAGGAGTACTGAAGGAGGACAAGGAGAGTGAAGAGAAGCTGAATTAATTCTTTTCATCTGTCTTCACTGCAGAAGATATAGGAAAGATACCTGAACTGTACCTGAACTGATGTTTTCAGGGAATCTGAGGAACTGAGGCAAATAGAGGTGACAAATATGAAGTTCTCAACCTTATTGAAAAATTGAAACCAAATAAATCACTGGGCCCAGATGGTATCCATCCCAGAGTTCTCAAAGAACTCAAATACAAAACTGCTGATCTTCTAACCAAAATATGCAACATGTCGCTAAGATCAGCTTCTGTACCAGAGGACTGGAAGATGGCCAATGTAACACCAATTTTCAAAAAGGGATCCGGGGGGATCTGGGAAATTACAGGCCAGTTAGCTTAACATCTGTTCCAGGTAAACTGGATGAAGGCATTATTAAAGATAAAATTAGTAAGCATATAGAAGGACAGGCCCTGCTGAAAAAGAATCAACATGGCTTCTGCAAAGGTAAGTCCTGTCTCACTAACAGGAGTTCTCTGAGAATGTCAGTAATCATGTAGACAGGGGTGATCCGGTAGACATTATTTACTTGGACTTCCAAAAGGCTTTTGACAAAGTCCCTCACCAAAGACTCCTGAGCAAACTTAGCAGTCATGGAATAAGAGGACCGGTCCTCTTATGGATCAGTAACTGGTTAAAGAACAGAAAGCAGAGGGTAGGAATAAATGGTAAATTCTCCCAATGGAGGGAAGTAAATAGAGGGGTTTTACAGGGATCTGTATTAGGACCAAAGCTTTTTAACCTGTTCATAAATGATCTGGAATTAGGAGTGAACAGTGAAGTGGCCAAGTTTGCGGATGACACCAAATTATTTAGAGTGTAGAAAACAAAAAGCAATTGTGAAGAGCTCCAAAAGGATCTCTCCGAACCGGGAGAATGGGCATCAAAATGGCAAATGTGGTTCAATGTAAGCAAATGTAAAGTGATGCACTTTGGGGCAAAAAATCCCAACCAAGTATAGCCTGATGGGATCTGAGCTAGCGGTGACCGACCAGGAAAGAGATTTGGGGTTGTGGTGGACAGCTCAGTGAAGATGTCAACCCAGTGTGCAGCTGCTGTAAAAAAGGCAAACTCCATTTTAGGCATAATTAGAAAAGGAATTGAGAATAAAACTGCCAATATCATACTTCCCCTATAACAAGTCTATGGTGCAACCACTTTTGGAATACTGTGTACAATTCACCTAAAAAAGGATATTGTAGAGCTGGAAAAAGTGCAGAAAAGGGCAACTAAAATGATCAAGGGGCTGGAACATCTCCCCTATGAGAGAAGGTTACAACAGCTGGGCTTGTTGAGCTTGGAAAAAAGGAGGGTAAGGGGGGACATGATAGAGGTCTTCAAAATTATGCATGGTGTGGAGAATGTGGATAGGGAGACATTTTTCTCCCTCTCTCAAAATACTAGAGCCCGGGGTCATCCTGTGAAGCTGACTGGAGGGAGATTCAGGACAGATAAAAAGAAGTACTTCTTTATGCAGCACATAGTTAAGCTATGGAATTTGCTACCACAGGATGTAGTGATGGTCACCAATTTGGATGGCTTTAAAAGGGGGCTGTACAAATTCCTGGAGGAAAAGGCTATCAATGGCTACTAGTCTAGATGGCTGTGTGCTACCTCCGGTACCATAGGCAGTGAGCCTACATACACCAGTTGCTGGGGAACATGGGTGGGAGGATGCTGTTGCGCTCATGCCCTGCTTGTGGGTTCTTGGTCGACAGCTGGTTGGCCACTGTGTGAACAGAATGCTGGACTAGATGGGCCCTTGGTCTGATCCAGCACGGCTCTTCTTATGTTCTTCTTAAAACATCTGGAGGGCAACAGGTGGGGGAAGACTGTTTTAGAGGCTTGTAAAATTAAGCATGGAATGGTCAAAGTAGAGAGAAATCTCCCCACTCCGCCCACCAGTCTTGTAATACAAGAAGTTAGGATCAATGAAATTTATGGGCAGTAGATTTGGGGCAGTAGATTCGGGACAGTTCCCCACCCACCCCACCCCACAAAAAAAACCCCAACAACCCTACTTCTTCACACAACACATCACTAATGTATGGAATTTCCTGCTGGAAGATGTAGTGAATGCCACTAGCTTAGCTTTAAATGGAGATTAGACTTCTCCTCCATAAGCGGGTATTAGCCATGATAGCCAAGCCAAACGTCTGTGTTCAGAGGCTGTAGAGCTCCAAATACCCGTTGCTGGGAGCCAATGGGCTGGAAGAGACTATTTCCTGCATATCCCAACTGGATGGAGGCACCTGGCTGGACAATGTGTGAAGCAGGATGTTGAATTAGATGGACCTTTGCCCTGACCCAGCAAAGCTCTTCATAGGAACATGATTAAGAATAAGAAAACAATAAGGTATTAAGCAGAGAACACTGTGGATCACTCAGAACTAAAGCAATCCCGGAAATTCCGGAATCAAGTGCTCCTTCTCATTTCCGGGATTGCTTTAGGAAGCAGTAGCTTCCTGTTGCTCTAATAGTTGGTCTCGTGAGCACAACAGAATGAACAGAGTTTTGGATACTGCCCATAAAGACTAACAAATGTATTATGGCATAAGCTTTTACGGACTACAGTCCACTTCATCAGATGTATAAAGTGTTATCCTGAGTAACAGATATATATAACATTTTGGGGGTGTGGCTGTAAACAGTGAGGTGAGAGTGAAATGAAATGCAGCAAAGTATAGACAGTGACAATTACGTTATTAAAGCCTGCAGCCTTGTGAACACAAGGAAGTAACTTAACAACCATGTAGTCCTAGCATATGGGGAAGTGAGAAATTCCTTTTTGAAAATGATGCAGCCAAATCTCAAGGAATAAAAAGGAGTTTATTTGGGAAAAGAAAAAGGAAGCAAGAAGGAAGACAATAATCACACACACACAAATAAAAAAAACCCAACCTACTGTTTTGTGAACGGCCACAATTAACCTTGTAATTGTCACTGTCTATGCTTTCTTAATGTCATTTGACCTTATTCTTTACAATCCCCTCCCAAACCACCTGTAACTGAGGATAACACTTCATCTATTTGATGAAGCGAACTGTAGTTCATGAAAGCTCATGCCATAAAATGTTTGTTCATCTTTAAGGTGCTAGAAGACCCTTTGTTGTTCTTGTTGCACAGAAATCTTAGGTAATGGTCTTTATTTCTAGGTAGTTATGAGCAGATACTCTGGAAATCTATACAGAAATCTAAAATTACTGGTATGAAGTCTGAGGCAGACTAGAAATTCAGCCTGCCTCTACTTGCTGTTTACCCTCTATGATCCCTAGCAGGATCAAAGCTCTCCGACACCTTCCTGCTCCTGCCTCATTTGTGAGAAAATATGGTGGGCAAAGGAGAAACAGGATCATGCCAAAGCCTCCAACTTTGGCACACTTTAACAGTTGAAAAATAGGTGGTACTTCCTCAACCTCATGGTATTTCTTAACCCTTTGTCCACCAGCTTATGTGATATCCCAGCTTCTTCTTTATTTGACTTCACTGAGTAAAAGTTCAGTTATTAGGAATGTCAACAGACCAATCTATGCTTAAGAATTGCAAATGTACCCAATTATCTCTGAAGTAAATAGGGAAAGGAACAAGCAGTTAAAATCAAATGAATGCAATTCACAGAGCACCAGTGACGTAATTATCTTATTCTAATCCAACCATTTGATAACAGTAACTTCACAGCTAAACCTGGTACCAACCTGGAACAGCTATAAGCTTTGCCTATCTTTAGAAAGTGTAAGAATGTTCCAGAAACTACCTGTTTACACAGATACCATAACATTGGCAACTATGGTGTTTGGTTTGTCCAAAATATCAGATAGGACACTTTAATTAAAGAGAATACAAAAATGTCAAATAAATTATTAAGTTAAGTGTTCAGCAGAACACAGTATACTTGCCAAAGCTTTAGGTCTTCTGTCATGATCAATCATGTCCAATAAGGGATAGGTTTCTCGCAGTCTGTCAATTGTAATAGGCCGACAAAACCCAAGACTAGTGATGTATTTGTTATGGATAACAATGCACCTGAATTTTATTGAAATGTAGATTTGTCTTGCCGAAATAAAGAAATCTATTTGATTTGACAGTGACAGTCTTATGTTAATTATATAAAAAGTGTTTTGCCACTCCCTGATGGAACCAGTAGAGAGATTGAACAGCTCCTTTTTTTGCTTCAGTGTGATCTTACATTTGGGGTTTTTCCAAATGTAAATTTTTCTTCAGAAGCACAATGGTTTCCAAGAACAAGTTTATTATTAACTCTTTTACATACTTACATTCCAATCTGAAACATTTAATGAGAAGCAAGAACTACTAGTTTCAAACTTATTTCTAGGAACACTGCAGGCTAATAGAACTCATCTTGCTCTATTCACCCACTGGGCCAAAGACAATTGCTCAAAGAGAGGAGAAAAGTTCATGCACATCCCTTCAGCCCCCAAAACCACTGTAGTGTCTGGATAGCTGCCACTGCAGCCTCTCTGTTCAAGCCAGATACACCTTGCTCAAAGAAACGGGCAGCTGAGACAGTGACCATCTCCAGGAACTGGGAAGGTAAAGAGGAAATGTCTCCTTCTCTTTGCCCTGCCCCTCTTTTCCCCTTCTGTGATATTTGTTGCATGATCCCACTAGAGATGTACTCATTTCATCAGAATTCATGGAAGACATTCTCTATAATCTCTAAGAAATGTATTTATTAACCAACAGAAGGTGGGGGAACCCACACTGGGCTTCAGCCCTGACCAAAAGCTCTTCTGCCTAGTCTACAATATGCCATCCTTTGAAAGGATACTGCTTAGCAATATCAAGTAGTGGTCCTTGTCCAGACACAAGAACACATTTGTCATGGTAACGTCTGAACATTCGCAAAGGACTGTGGGACATCATGACTTGGTCTTGGGAAATCTATGAAAGAAGGAACAGAAAATCAGTTTTCATTCATATGTTTTCTTCTAACCAGTCTACTTTCCTCATGGGGATAATGCTGCAAAGTGAATTCTGTTCAGTTTTCCATTTTCAAAGCAGACAACCAGTGCATAAAATGGAGCTTGCCTCAGTCTCCTCTCCCTGCCTTCATCCTTGTAGCAGAACAAAGGAGGTCCACAGGCATACAGAAATTTTGAGCCTGAGGGCAAACACCTTCTAAAATTTCTAAACACAGCCAAACACATATTAAACACTTTATAAATAGTAAATGATATGATGATGAGAAGCAAAGCAATAATGAGAATGTAGCTTAGTCTTCTTTGGGCTAATGTCAGATGTATAGAACTACACATAATTCATCCTGCAAAAACTGAAGCTGATTAACCCTATCCAAGACTCTCAAAAACGACTTGGAAATGTATTGCATCTTTGTTAAAAGAGAACTAAGATTTCTAACTGAAATGTAAGAGGCTGTCTTTATGATGCAAGACAAAAGCTTGAAATAGATTAACTATATAAACACAAGCCTAATCCTTCATTATAGTCAATCCTTGAAGAAAAAACAACTGCCACCACCCACATTCAGAAGACACTAATACTACTCACTGGCACTTCAAGAATATGAGATAGTTGATCTGCTTTCTTCTGATGAAGGCAGTTTCCTGCATTAGTGACAAATACTACAGGCACCAAAAACTCTCCCTGAGAATTAAGTAGTTTTTGAAAGGCTTTTCTTGCAGCAGGAATTGGTGTCTTGCCTCGTACTAATACTCCATCAACGTCGAACAGAAAGCCAAAGGTAGGTTGTACATTGAGCTGAAATAAAGGGGCGGGAGAGAACTCTGGTTCATCATTTCAATTCATGTAAAATGCACATTTATAATGTCATTTATTTGGTACCCTGATGTCCAGATTTACTTCCAAAGAGCTCACAGTGATAAACATGGTTCTCTCCCCGCACTCCCATTTTATCCTCCCAATAACTCTGGGAGATAGGCTGAAGGACTGTGAGGCTGTCAGCACGTAACGGCAGCTGTCAGGGGCAAGCAGGAGAGAAGGGACATGCTGCCTGCAGTCCCCCCACCACTTCTGCTTTTACTCAGGAACCTATGACTGGCTCCTTTGGAGAATAAGTGTGACATACGAACCTGGACTACTGGGTTGTTTAGTGGCTAAACAACCCAGCGGTTAACCCAATAACAAATGATGGATTAACTGCTGGGTTGTTTAGCCCCTAAACAATCCAGCAGACCAGGTTCACGCATCATGCTCAGCAGCTTACAAAGGAACCAATTCTGGGTTGAACCACCATGACCAAGCTATCCCAGTACAGGAACGGCTGTAGCTGCTATACCAGCCTGAGCTGGTAAAAGGCACTACTAGCCACCACCAGAGAATTCTGTCCCCCAAGAGCAATATTGTTGGGGCTTTAATGCCAGAGGCTGAGACTCTGGGTTGCTTTCAAATACTGTACGAGCTATGAATATTTTCAGTTTAATTATGTAACCTTTGCTTCATCTCAGCATGCACTCAAATAATGCCTTATTCCTTCTAAAGCCATTTTGCACTGTTCAAATGGCCACTGTTGGCAAGAAATTAAAAGAACAAGTATTCAGGTCCATCAGATTAACTTCTACTAATGGAATAAAGAAGCACTCATAGCTAAGACTCAACAAAACCCACCTACACAGGTTTAAACATGCACAAACACTGATTTGCTTTAATTTTTAAACACTGCAATAATCTGTTTTGGCGATTCACATTCGTGAGCCAAACCACCCTATGCTCTGTCTACCACAACCCAATCAAAATGATTTGTGGACTCCCCCAAATTTAAACAGCAGCTTCAGAGGAGGTTATATGACTGCTCTTTGGAAATGGACAGTACACATCCTGCTGCGTGCCCAATCACACAGGCATAAATTATTAAGTCAAAAGTATTTTCCTCCTTTGGAGTTTCCTTGCAAATACGTAATTGCTTTGTCCTAGGATAGTGATAATCTTTCCTTCCTTAAGAATGAAAAAAGAACTATTGCAGCTCATCTTTAAAATCAGTCTCTCAATTTCCAGTGATCACAGGGTGAATGCTGTTGCTTATGTGGCCAAAGATTTGCAGAAATACATATACATACATACATTCTTTTGAGAAGAAAAAGGGCCCCCAAAGCCCACAGAACAGGAGAATTCAGACTGTGCATGGCTGCAGGCCAGAAGAGGAGAGGAGAGAAGGAGCAAGTGGAGGCCATAAAGTGCTGCCCAGCCAGCCTGCTCCACCCACTTCTCCTCTCCTCTTCCATCAGTGCACCAGTACTCCCTTCAAAGCTCTTCTTTCTAGGGCAGAAGGCAGCCCAACACTGAGCAGCCTCTCTTGCCTGAGGTGGGACCCCATTAGAAGCAGAGATTGGGTTGGCTGTCAGCTGCCCAGTCAGAGCCTCCAAAAGTCTCCCCTCAGGTGGAAGCTGGCCCAGCATTAGGCATCCTTCCACCTGAAGGGTGATGCCAGAGAGCCTTTGAAAGTGTGGGTCAGGTCAGCTGGCCTGATTCACACCTTCAAAGCTCCCTCTTCTCAGGCCAGGAGGTTTTCCCATGCTGAACAACCTCCCTGCCTCAGAAGGGGGAACTTTGAAGGCTCCCCTCCCATATATAGAAGCAACATTTTGTGGTTGGCCCCCACTTGTAATCGCTGCTGAGGAGGTAGCAAACTCACACTTGCTTCACATTTATTCCCCTTTGCTACCTAAATCTAACTTTAAGTTTTCCAGATCTAGTTATGAGTGATGAAAATTTAAAATTCATTACATACTGCAGTTCAAGTAGGCGAAGAAATGATTAAAGCTCTTAAGTTTACTTCAGCACTTTAAAACACCAGCAGCAAACAAAGGTATGATCCCACTTGCTGTTTCTTGTTCTCTGGGTCCAAGAGCCGCAATGACCTTTAAAACCTGAGCTTAGACCCACTAATAGGTGCAATTCTATAACATGTTGATTCAGGCTGGATCTACACTTACCGCCTTTTTTCATCTCCAATGAGGTTTCGCCGCCCGCCTTTCACACTACGTAGTAGCCGCCTCGAATTGGAACCGGAATTTCCCACTTCCGTGCTCCTGCTTTCAATATCCTAATATCCTGATATTTCCCCTTAATGTGCTCTGATTTTCCGCCTTCAGTACCGTATCTGGTCGTAGTCCCCTCCCCCGCCTGTCCATATACAGCGGTGTTTGTATTTCCCTCCTGTGCAATCACAGCTCTCAAAAGCCCCATGTCTTCTTCCGGCTACCGATCGCATAGCTTCCTCAGCAGCCCCAGTTCCTCAGCAACAAGCAAAGGGCTGGATGTGCGTGTGCTTGTCTGATCTTGGAAGCTAAGCAGGGTCAGTCCCGGTCAGTGCTTGGATGAGAGACCACCTGAGAATCAGGCTTCCTGCACTGAGCAGAGGGTTGTTGTATCCCTTCAAATGAGATTAAGTTTTACCCCCTCCTATCCCCCTCTCTGGATGTGTTTTTTTTAAATTAAGGCATTATCCTCGCAGAATCGGGGCTTCTCCGCAATGTTTTTTTATTCTAATTGAGGCATAATCTTCAAAGCTTTGAAGTTGTGAAGCTTCACAGCTTCGAAGCTTCGAAGATCATGCCTCAATTAGGAAAAAAAACAGTGTGGAAAAGCCCCAATTCTGTGAGCATAATGCCTTAATTTTTAAAAAACCATCCAGAGCGGGAGATAGGAGGGGGTAAAACTTAGTCTCATTTGAAGGGATACAACAAGCCCCTGCTCAATATAGAAAGCCTGATTCCCAGGTGGACGCCCATCCAACTACTGACCGGGGCCAACCCCGCTTAGCATCCAAGGTCAGACAAGCGCACGCAGGAAAACAGCAGTGCTCGAGTGTGAACCGAGCTTGCACATTCGATGAAGCACTGCAACGGGGAAAATGGGTGAATGTGAATAATCATGTTTTAATGCGAGGGTGTTTAACCCGACGGGACACCGAATTCATTGCGATGGCGGGCGCAATGTAGATCGGCCCTCAGTAGTGAGTTCAATGGGTTTAGTGAGTTTGCTTTGGATTGCAGATTTAAAAGTTCCCACCACCTTCCTCAAAAGATCTGGATTCTGGAATACTTATCCTTTTCTGTGACCCAAACACTGTTTTTATCTGATGTTGAAACATATTTTAATGAGATTCTGGGCTGCATTAATTTCCTTTGGGAATACACACAGCTAGCAACAGAATCTGCAGATCTTGTGGATTTAGGTTCTCTTTACTCAGAATGGTATGATCAAAACTGAAAGAAAATTAAGTTTAACCTTTCTAGCAGCAGAAGTTGATTCTCTTCTACCACAAAGAGTGTAAGGAAAGAGAATTACCACAGTTCAACAAAAATAGACAAGTGCAAACAATATTAAGGAATGTACGTATTAATACTTGATTTAAAACAACTGATCAAAGCAGTTCATAATTACCACCTGCATATTTTAAAGGCTATATTTTCCTTGGCAAAAAGGTATGGATATGTTTAAAACATGCCAACAGATATTACCTCATAGATTTGCACAGCCAGCTACCGCTACAATATCTCAGTAGAGTAAGTCTGGTAACACAGGAATTGTAATACCTCATTAACTGCTCAGAGTTTATCCAAATATTTCCAGAACTTCATTTGTGGGGAGGTGGTGGACATTTTCTCACCTGTCTCACATAACAAAACCTTGTCATGAAAGATGCAAGTGTGCAAAATTATAAGCACTATATGGTAGCCCGCTGCTCACAGTGACACAGGAAGCAATACTTGAGTCCATAGGTAGTATCCAATTCTGCCTCAGCACTAGTGCTGACACTAGTGTGAACTAACTGCAGCAAACTGCCACTTTTCATATTGCCCTAGCAAGCGCTAGTTAGGTTATGCAAATGTCGGTTTATGCTAGTGCAACATCATTAGTGCTCGTGCTGGGTCACATTGGATACTACCCTATGTTATGCCTGCACCACCAATTTTCAGGTCCAAGCTGTACATATGGTTGTGCTAGATTATACATAGGAGACAAAGTTTCAGTTCACAAGGGTGGGCCAATCTGAGCACTTGCTCAATTTAAATACATTTTGCAGTTATATAAGTTTTTAAATTGTTACCCAACCAGAACATCAAGGAATAGGTGTGCTAAATAATCAAAAAATAAAACCAATATTTACATAGGTGTAGGCACTGAATATTTGTAAGTTGCTTGAAAGTTTGTATTGGTTTAAATACAAAGAAAGTAGAATCCCAAAAGCTATATGTAAATACTGACTTTTCTTGTTAGAGGAGATGCCACATCAGTGCTTATACTTTGTGATTCATAATACAGGCTTCTATGAAATAAAGAAGATTCCCCTCATACCTGACAGCATTCCATATAAAATGTCTGAAAACATGATCAGCCTGCAGACTTTATATTTCTTACATTTCTTTAAAAAAAATACATTTGTAGTCAGAATCCACAGCACTAAGGATTCTATATACTTACTAGTCAGACTGTTTTTTATTATTAAAATGGAGAAATTGGTAAGATAACAGAGCAGGTATCAGCACTAGCAATAAAAACCTTGGGGCTCCTCCCCTCATATTGTTCCTACATAGAGTTAATATAAAGGGGGGGGGGAAGTGCGCTGACAATTGCCAAATGCACCATGTGTTCCTTTTGCTACTTATATTTGTTGAGAGATTGTTTCATCTGTACATCTGTTTCAAGAACAGCATATTTGAAACAACAACAAAGTTACCAAAAGACAACATACGAAGTCCCTCTACATTATCATGAATTAAAAAGAGGTAGGAGTCATTCAGGCAAAAAAAAACATCAAGAAACAGGGCCAGTTCACTATTGAATTCCTCCATGCAGTCACACAAGTAGGTACATGAACAGATGGAGAAAGATTAGTTTGAATTAGCCTGCGCATGTGGTTAGCTGGCAGCTATTTTTATGTTCTCAGGTGCACTTTCCCAGTTCCTGGGATCATGGAGACAGCTGCCAGCACACGAAGTTTAGTTCACACTAATCTTTTTCTACAATTGTATACCCTGCATACCCAAGCTAGGTAGAGGAATTCATGGTGTGAACCATCCCACTGAACTTGTAGAACATAGTGGCTATTTTGAGGTCACTGAAGAGTTTTTCTGACTTTCTTTCTTTCTTTCTTTCTTTCTTTCTTTCCTTCTTTCTTTATCAGACTCAAGAAGTAGTTATTCTAAAAAAGAGAAGCTTGCCACAAATTTATTTGCTCATACAATATCTCCATTTCTTATAGTCATATGGCCTAGCCCTGGGCAGTTTCAGTGAATAATTTGCCCACAAAGAGTGCCAGTCCTAGTATTTACAGCTCTAAACACCACCATTCCAGAGCTTGTGAACATCCCAGCAATTTGAGCTGTCAAGGCCCTGCCTCCTTTCTTTCCCCAGCTGCTGGTGGTGCTTCTCCTGCTGCTACTCTCATGTGCTCACCAACTTTGGACCAGACTTTCCCATCCAGCTTCTCTCCAATTCCCTGCTGCAGTTCCCCCCTCTTCACCACCATCCTCACCTAGCTTCTCCTTCTCTTAACCATTTGACGCTCTGCCTCAGGCAGCAAAATCTCTTGGGCTGGCCCTGGTTGGTCAGTGCTGGTGTGTGCGTATGCGTGTGCCCCCTCCATGTGTGAGGCCGAGAGCACTTGCCCCATTGCCCTCCCCACAAAGACCTCTGGGGAGCCTAGCAGGGCCACAGGTGGCCTCCAGGCTTGAGGTTCTGCATCCTTGACTTAGAGGAAAATGAGGCCAAAGCATCCCTAGTTCAAACAGATCTCCTGAGCCAACATCACAATAGAGCAGGGGCTGAGGATTGACATGACTTTATGTCTCCCAGGCCAGAAGGACTTCTCTTCAACAGCAAAGAGGAACAAATAGCTGTGCTTAGTTAACTCAGCAGTGATGGAAAAGGCAGCACATGCTTAAAGGCCAGGTGCATAATTGTTTTTTATTTACGTCTTTATTGTTAAAGACCATCTTCAGTATCTTTTTTTTTTTTTTAAGATAACCCTGCTTAAAATGGTATCTGTATGCAATACAAACTTATGTATCACAAACTCATGATATCTTAAAGCCAGTGTGGTGTAGTGGTTAGAGTGTTCGACTAGGGCTGGGGTGACCTGTGTTCTAGTCCCCACTCAGCCATGAAGTTCACCGGGTGACTTTGGGCCAGTCATGGGCTCTCAGCCTAACCTACCTCACAATATTGCAAGGATAAAGTGGAATGGAGGATCATCTATGCTGCCTTGAATTCCTTCAAGGAAAAGGCAGGATATAAATGTAACAATTAAAATAAATAATAAAATAAATCTGAGTTCATGATCCTCTAGCAAACATATGGGAATAAAGCCTGCTCTCCTACATAAAAACCACAGCAAAAATGTGGGTCTCCCAAGGTCAAGGATTATAAATACAGCATATAGGTCAAGCATGCTATTGTTTATGCAAATGATGGATATTTAGGGTCTAGCAAGCAAATAGCATGGGCATTAAGAGAACCATCCTACGTTCCTTGGGTGATCATCCCAGGGACCATAGGCTTCATAGAATTATAGAATAGTAGGGTTGGAAGAGGCCTACAAGACCATCGAGTCCAATCCACTGCTCCATGCAGGAATCCAAGTCAGAGCATCCCGGAAAGATGGCTGTCCAGCCTCGTCTTGAATGCCTCCAGTGTGGGAGAGCCCACCACCTCCCTAGGTAATTGGTTCCATTGCCGTATTGCTCTAACAGTCACAAAGGTTTTCCTGATAATCAGCTGGAATCTGGCTTCCTGTAACTTGAGCCCATTATTCCGTGTCCTGCATTCTGGGATGATCAAGAAGAGATCCTAGCCTTCCTCTCTATGACAACCTTTCAAGGACTTGAAGGGCACTATCCTATCTCCCCTCAGTCTTCTCTTCTCAAGGCTAAACATACCCAGTTCTTTCAGTCTCTCTTCATAGGGCTTTGTTTCCAATCCCCTGATCATCTTTGTTGCCCCCCTCTGAACCTTCTGCAGCTTGTCCGCATCCTTCTTAAAGTGCGGTGTCCAGAACTGGACACAAGGCCTAACCAGTGCTGAGTAGAGGGGAGGTAGTACTTCCTGGGATTTGGAAGCTATGCTTCTATTAATGCAGCCCAAAAGAGCATTTGCCTTTTTTGCAGTCACATCACATTGTCGGCTCATATTCAGCTTGTGATCTACAACAATTCCAAGATCCTTCTCACTTGTAGTGTTGTTGAGCCATATATCCCCCATCTTGTAACTGTGCATTTGGTCTCTTTTTCCTAGGTGCAGAACTTGGCATTTATCCCTATTAAATTTCATTCTGTGGTTTTCTACCTAGTGCTCCAGTCTATCAAGATCATTTTGACTTTTGTTTCTGCCTTCCAAAGTATTAGCTATCCCACCCAATTTTGTGTCATCTGCAAATTTGATCAGCATTCCCTGCACCTCCTCCTCCAAGTCATTAATAAAAATGTTGAAGAGCACTGGGCCCAGGACTGAGCCCTGTGGTACCCCACTCATTACCTCTCCCCAGTTTGAGAAAATCCCATTGATAAGCACTCTTTGAGTCCAGTTCTGTAGCCAACTGTGGATCCACCTGAGAGTTGTTTCATCTAACCCACTTTGAGCTGGTTTGCTCATCAGGATATCATGGGGCACTTTGTCAAAAGCTTTGCTGAAGTTGAGGTATATTATGTCCACAGCATTCCCACAGTCCACAAGGGAGGTGACTTGATCAAAAAATGAGACCAGATTCGTCTGGCAGGATTTGTTCTTGACAAATCCATGTTGGCTTCAAGTAATCACTGCATTGTTTTCAAGGTGCTTACAGATGGATTGCTTTATAATTTGCTCCAGAATTTTCCCAGGGATTGATGTCAGACTGACTGGTCTGTAGTTCCCAGGTTCCTCCTTTTAACCCTTTTTGAAGATAGAGACAACATTAGCCCTCCTCCAGTCATCTGGCACTTCACCCGTCCTCCATAATTGCTCAAAAAGAATAGGCAGTGGTTCTGAGAGTTGTTCTGCCAGTTCCTTTATTACTCTAGGGTGCAGTTCATCTGGCCCTGAAAATCTGAACTCATTCAAAGTAATTAGGTGTTCCTTGACCATATGCCTATTGATCTCAAGCTGCAATCCCGCCCCTTCAGCCTGTACTTCACCTTTGCCAGGGGGGGTCATAGACTCTCTTTTGGGAGAAGACTGAACCAAAGTAGGAATTGAGCACTTCTGTCTTTTCTTTGGCATCTGTTATCATTTTGCCATCCTTATTTAATACGTGAACCACCATTTCTTTCCTCTGCCTTTTACTATGCACGTAGCCGAAGAAAGCTTTTGTGTTGCTTTTAGCATCCCTCGCTAACCTCAGCTTGTTCTCAGCTTTAGCCTTCCTGATGCCATCCCCAAAATTCTGTGCTACCTGCCTGTACTCTTCCTTTGTTGCTTGGTCTTCCTTCCACTTCCTATATGTGTACTTTTTTGTTTACAGGTCATCTCTAAGCTTTTTGTGAAGCCACACTGGCTTCTTCTGTTGTCTTCCACCTTTTTTTCTTGTTGGAGTTGTTTGTAATTTTTTGTAGTTGTGCGGATTCTCCCTTCTCAGGTCACAAACAGAGCTCCAACGTTGGAAGGGGGAGTCAGAGAGCTGATCCTCCTCCCCTGCCTCTTCACAGACAGCATAGAAAGAACCACACCGGCTGCCTTCCAAGGTCAGAAAAGTGAACACAGAGGTGGAAAGGGAGCATTCTGGTTGGCGAGGAGGAGAGGAGACCAGAGAAGCCAGAATATGAGCTACCTTAGCCTCCTCCAGCCTCCTTCCTTCCCCCTCCAAAAGGCCCTCACTAGACAGGCTAAAAAGCCCACCTAGTGAAATCTGCAGGGCAGGAGGATGGGGAGGCAAAGATCACCTCCATTGCTCCTCCCACCCTGCATAGGATGATCGGATGACTCAGGGGCTTCCAGTCACCAAGGGTGCAATCAACAGAATTGCACCCTTAATTTTCCTTGTCATGGAGGACAAGGAAAGGGCCCTTGGTGAAGGGCTGCAGCTCAGTGGTAGAACACACGCTCTGCGACTCCAGGTAGAGCTGGATAAGATTCCTGTCTGAGAGCCTCTGTCAGTCAGTGGATGAACTAGATAGACTTATGGTCTGACTTGGTGAAAGACCATTTCATATGAGAAACACAGTTCTGCCCAGAAACCATCAATTCTTGCCTCTGGAAATTTATGGGTACATGGAGCCTAAAACCATGCATGTTTACTCAGAAGTAAGTACTACTGTGTGGGGTTACTACCAAGCAAGTGTTTATCAGATTATAGCAGCCTTATTCTTCATGTAAGTGGTCTTCCTTAGTGTCCTAAGAGTACAGACAGCAACAAAACAGAAATCCTTAATTTCATAATTGCTCTCCAAAGCAATAGTGCAAACGGCACATGGGCTGCATGTTACCAAACGATCTGGATTACACTCTTGGGCAGTAGAAAGCGTCTATGTAACTGCAAAGAGTTACATATTAGTATGCATACTCCTTCAGGAAATGTATAAACTAAAAGGCTTGGAATTAGAACTGGCCCTTTCCTGCGGTGATCTAAATGAAACATCCCTCTGAAAAATTTGAGAAATATTAAAAAGAGACAGTGAGAGTAAGAACAGGTTCAGGCTGCATCCTGGCTCACATTCCTTCATATCATCAGGCCAAGGCTTTCTCTTTCCACAACAGTCCCAGCCTGGAATTGGAGGACAGTAACAAAAAGGAGGCCACAACAACAAAAGGGAAGGGGGATGCAGGCTAACATCACAGGGAGTGACAGTGGGGGCTGAGCAAGCAACTGTGGATGTCTTCTCCTGAGCAGGAGAGTGAGCAGTGGGGGAAAGGAGCAGCCACTGCCTCCTTTCACTGTCTTCCTCTGGGCAACACAGTGGGACCCAGTCCCAATGGCTACCTGCCCAAAAGTGTCTGGTGATGGCAGCAGCTGCTCTTTGCAACTGCCTACACTGCTTAGGGTTGTATTCAATATATTGTTATTCAGTGTTAGTCTAAATTAAGTCCCATTCATTTCAACGGGCCCACGCGAAGTAGGAATAACATTGGATACAACCGTTAGTCACCAGCTCACGTGGTGGCAAGAGGACCTGCAAGGAGGCAACCACTGCCTCCGCTTGCTCACCAGCTTTCTCTGGGAGCGCACTTTTTTGTATCTGCCCCCACCACAGCTTTCAGCTCCCCACCCCACCCGTACAGCAGTGCGCACGCACACATACCCCAATTCATAAGCACCAGGTCCCTGGAACATTTTTTACCCAAAAATAATCCCTGAAACGATGGAAGCAAAAGATGGAGAACAGGAAAAGGAAACATGAGAGTGAACGAATGAATAAACAGACAGACACAAGAGAGGAAGGAAGGAAAAAGAACAACTCGGCATGGAAAATGGGGGTGGGGGGGAGAGAAAGCACAGAAGAAAAAATGGAGGTGCTTTGAAAAGCGTGGATGAGCAATGTTCCCCTTCCTCCCCAAAGTTATTATTTATTCCTAAAGTTTATATCCCGCCCTTCAGTGGCCAATCGGCATTCCCAGGGAGCGTACAAAAGAGTAAAAATAAAAAATACAACACAGATAGAACAGCACAGGATAAAACTTAATACCATTCGCGTAGGATTATGACGAGTGAAAGGAAAACAGTACTATTGTTCCATTTACCCCGCTCATCTATTTTTGCCTGTTTCTCAAAGAACGCACACACCCGCACTCCCTGTGCCAAGCGCACAAGAACTTAGTTTCCAAGATGGGTCCAGCTGCACATCGCCTCTGCTCGCTCTTCCCCTCGGCGGCACGGTCGGGAGAAGGGGGCGCTCTCTGGGCCACGAGCGGGAGATGGATGGGGCGAGGAAAGCGCACCAGCCCCGTGGGGTGGCAAGAGACCCCAGCGCCACTTACCTGAGTAGCCGCGTCGCTCCTTCCGGGTGTGGCAGCAGCCGAGGCGCCGCTGCGGAGCCCCCCCAGCCCCGGAGGTCCCGCGGCCGGAGCTCTCTGGAGAGGCCGGCAGAGAAGCGGCAGCACCCCCCGCATGGCGGCTCCTTCCGAGGGCGGGCGCGCCTGGGGACCAAAGCGGCGGCGGCCCCTCTGTCCGGTCCTGGCCCAGCCAGCCGTCTCCAGCTAGGCGCCGCCGTCGCGGCAGCCGGCACCGGCTTCTCCTAATTCCTGGCGAGCGCCTCC
Source organism: Heloderma suspectum (assembly GCF_057233095.1). Lineage (NCBI taxonomy): Eukaryota > Metazoa > Chordata > Lepidosauria > Squamata > Helodermatidae > Heloderma > Heloderma suspectum. Next base: position 292,835,249 of record NC_139459.1, on the reverse strand, counting down.
CCCTGCCGACGCTGCCCCGGGGGTGGAGCCTGCGAGGCATCCACTTGCCCCACGTACCTTCCTCGCCTTTGCCGCCCTGTGGGACCTGCGGGGCAAGCCGCCAGGGCGCCTCTTCGCGCCGCCCGCCCGCCTCGCTCTCCTTCCCGGGCTTTACCCGAAACATTTCAACGCGCGCCTTTTCCCCTTCCCCACTTCAGCACGTTACGCGCTGGCCATAGTTTGTGTGGAGTTCCTTTCGCTCTCTCCTGGATACCAAAAATAAAAGTTAGGAATCCTGGATACAAAAAAAAAAGGGACGTGGGGGCATAAAGAACCACTACCACCTTTATTTGAAGCAAAGAAAACAGCCGCGTTGGTCCATAAGCAGAACTCCACAGTTGGGCAGAGATCCTTTATGAGGGCCAATCCAAATATCACAAAATAGTGAGCAAGTATTCCGGTTCTCGAGAAACTCAGTAGCTTGCTGCTCAGTATTATGTGACATTTGGGCGGGTCCTAATAAAGGTCCCAACTGTGGGGTCTACATTAGATTCATTTGAAGGTATAACTTTGTAGCAAACGGAAGGGACCGGCCACTCAAAAGGGCATATTTAGAATCACCTAAGCCACTTTCAGTAAGATCCTATGCATGTTTACCAAAACATAAGCCTCAGTACAGATTAGCCCAGGCCAGGGCTTAAGGACTGGGCTCCTAATGCCTACTCAACAGTAAATCCCATTGATTTCAATGGGGCTTACTCCTCAATAAGTGGGCATAGGACTAACCTTAGTAACACATTAGTGGACATTGACTGTGAATGTGAAAACATAGCTAGTGTAAGTCAGCATTCTGTTATTGTTGTCTCTCCCTTTCTTTAAGGAACTCGGGACAGGTATAGTTAGATCCACCTCCTATTTTATCTTTACAATAGATCTAAGGAACCATTGGACATAGAATGGAGAAGAGACACAGCAGGTGTTGCTCAGGCCACTGAGTGAACACGGAAGTGTGATATGTACACTATGCCATACATTATATATATAACTGTGCCATTTAACGGTCGTTGTATTAGATACACTTTCACAGAAATCAGAAACAGCTCAGAGTACTGGACTAGATGTACAGTATTAAGCACCTATAAGGGAACTATACTAAGTATTGCCTTAAACAAGCTTGATGATCAATTTCTTGGCCACAAATCTATAGAAGATTGAATAGACATGAATTAGACAAGTGTTCTCAGAATTGCGGTTTTCTTTTGGCTTTTAGTTAGAACCAGAGTTGCTGGTAGTTACCATACCACTAGCATTCAAGGAGAATTGGCCCCAAATTGTACTTGCTTGGCTCATTTTTATATACTGCTTGACTATATAGTGCTTTGCATATTCTCCCTCTAATCTGATCTACACACCTGGTTCTTATTGCTTTTGATTGATATACCACCATTCTACAAGGTACTCAACATGGCTTACAGTGATAAAGTTAAAACAGCAACATAGTACAAATAGTAAAAGTAAAAAAAACATGTCACACACACACTGCAACAACAGCAGAGACACACATATACAAATCACAACAGCTGTGATTAATTTAGGCCAGATAACATGGATCTAAACTCCTCACTGAAAGAGGATCCTCTTCACTGCATACCTAAAAGCAAGCAGCAATGGGATCCAGTGGCTGACCAAATGTAATTTCTTGGGAGGCCGTTCCAGATCTTGGGTGCCACAACTGAGGAACCGCCTCTTCCATAAGCTCAGGTGCCATACATCCAACAGCAGGCAGACCTGAAGGAGAGCCTCCAACACAGAGCAGAGTTCTGGGACAGGTTTGTGGGAAGGGAAGCAATGCTTGAGATATTCTGGTCCTAGGCCATTTAAGGCTTTTAGAAGGTCAAAACAACACCTTGAATTTAGCCTGGAAGCAAATTAGTAACGGATCACTATGATGTGATCTGATCAACTGGCTCCAGTCAGAATCCTGGCAGCCATATTCTGAACCAACTGAAATTTCTGAACTGTCTTCAAGGTTAGCCCGACGCTATTTTGTTACAGTAATCTAGCCTGTTGTGGAGTGGGGACAAAAGCATGAGTGACCAAGAGTCAGATCTGGCTTCTCTAGGATAGGATGCAGTTGGCATTTGAGTGCACCACCACCTCCTGGACTTCCACAAGCAGATGGATTCAGGAACACTCCCAAACTGCAAAACCTAAAGCTTCAAAGGAGTATAACCCCATTCAAAACAGGCTGAACAAATACTGCAAGAACACAAGAGCTTCCAACCAAGCATACCTCCACCTGATCTGGATTAAAGCTTCAGATAGTTTGCCTTCATAGCAGTTTTGGACTAAATGAGAAGTCAATCTTTATTTTTTAAACATTTTTACATGTAAACCATTTGACCAGACTACTGTCTATATTGGAATGCCAATAATTGCCTCTTCGAATTGGCATAGTTGTGACTGTGATCTTTAAAGCAGTCAATAACCCAATTAAAGTGATTTTTCATGGAAGCAAATGTTGATGTTAGGGAAAGGTTTTTTTACATCCTGAACTGATAGGTTTCATTTGTGTGCATTTTTAGTTCTCCCACAAAGGTTGAGAATTTATTTTTGCCATTTAAAAAATGTGCTCCTCTGGCAGCTTACTAGGTAACAATTAGGGTAATTTTGCTTTTGCATTAATTTTCACTGCTGATATCCCACCCAAAATGGATATAGCTTTTGCCAAGGTTGTATTAGAGTGATATTTTATATAGCAATTCTTAATTATTTTTGTATATATCGTGTTTAAGTTACTTGCAAGTCAAATTACTAAATATCTTATTGGTTTAACGTTCCAGCTAAAATAAAAGGGTTCTATCTAATGTTGCATGAGCAACATTCTGCTCATGTAATGGGACTCTCCCTTCCCCCTGTGCCCTCCTTCATCTGTCCGAAGCAGATTTGGTGCTGGTGGGCAACACAGTTGGATACAACCCATATTGTTCTTTTCATTAGAGTTTCTCCCTGCTTATTCAAAGTATATACATTTTACATTTTTTAACTTGTATCCAGCAGGTTGTCTATGTTATGACTTTATCCAATTGCTTCAAAGATTCCATTGGCTTCTAAGTTGTCAGCACTATACAGTTTCTGTAAAGAGTGGTTTTAGTGACATTTTAAAAAAATCTTCCTTTTATGTTTTTGTTCTCTTACAACTGCTAGTTGCTGAGCACTAGCGGCCATACACGCTTACATAAGCTTGTTTGTGTTTGTTTAAGCTACATTAGAAAAGTAGGTCACAGTATATAAATTACATGTCTCACCTATGAACTGGACTAATACAAATACAGGGACTAGATTGCGGTATCCCTCTGTCACCAAAATGGCCCATAACATGTGTGCTAGTTTTGCCTGCAACATGAACTCTTTTAAATGGTTTCTCTACACTTTAGTTTCAGCTAACCATCTTATTGCTTCCAGTTATGAAATCCTAATGATTCTCAGTTCCTTGAGAGACCACCTTCTTCTCATGTGATAAAAGCAGAGTGACACAGCTGAGGGGCTTGAGTCTTGTGACTTGCCCATACAAGAAAAATACATATTTTCAAGCCACAGTGAACACCATGAACAAATGTGCCTAAATAAAAAATAATTTTACTGGAAAAGTTTGATATTGCAAAGGCAAAACAGTTATTTACAATATTATTTGCTGAAATATCCAGCACTTCAGAAATCCAACCAAGTGAGCATCCACACCAAATGCATACTACTTAAAACTGCATTAGCTGTGCAGGGAATTTCAGTTCTCTTGCAAAGTCAAAACAAAAAAAAGCAAAATAAAGCCCAAGTACTGGAAACTGCCTTCCAATTCCATACCAAATTTACAGGCAATAGGCTGAACTAAATAAGACTTCTGTTAAATGCCAATATATTTCACTGGGGCCAAAGAAGTGCATTAGAATGCCACTTTCTCATTTAACAGCAGTTACTACAGCAGAAATTGCTACATAACATAGACATTAGGTAAAGGAGAAATAGCTAGAGAAGGACGGCTTAATGGCAAGCTAGGTAGTCATTTAGAGTTTGACTGCAGAAGCTGAAAATAAAAGAACTTTTATGGAGTAGGACAGAGTGAAATGCTTGGAAATATGCTTAAGAAAAATCACTCTTCATTTTAAGCATTTGCAGAGAGTACATAATTTCTGCTGAACCAAAGTGCTTTAAGCAGCTGCTCCCAGAGTATCTGCTGATTTAGGATGGATGATAAGAACAGAAGTGTCACAAGAAATACTACAGTCCTAGAAGCCTTTTAGCTTCTTCACTTTGAGCCATAAGAGCTTCACTGGCATACTTCTGAAGAAGTTCCATCTTCTTTCTTCGGACAAGGGCTTCCTCAATCTGTAGATTAAGAACATTCAGCTTTGAAATAAAGCACTGAAACTCCACAAATGACTTAGTAAAATTACTTAGTAAAAACAGCTTAAGAAATGTGGTGGCATCATAAAAGGAACTATCTAGAAGAAGCTCGGAAAGATGTCAAAGTCTACTGCTGTGGCCACACAATCTGCTGTCTGACTTAGTGTGCAGTGATTTTTAAAATACAAATGTTCAGGAATCAATACCCAAATGCTGTGAATTGTTCAATTGTAGATCCTTGAAAAGATGCTTAGGAATAGCCCTTAGATCAGACTGTGAACCAACGTGCATGTTTTGCAGTGATGTATGTGTGTGGTACGGAGTTACAGCCAATCCTGGTTCTCTTATATACATCTATAAGATACATATGTTCAGATACAATGAGCTGGTTGACATGTAATGCTAAACTATGGTTGAGTGTTGCAACGAAGAGCTGCCATGAGTCCTTGGCTTGCACACTCCCCCCACCTCTCCAGCAGCACAGAGAAATTTGGAAGCTTTCACTTCTATTTTTTATTAACCACTGTTTATGTCACTTAGACTAGACAAACAGATAATCTTAACTATGGTTTGTTTGAAACAAGTACACTTCAAACCATGGGTTATTAAGCTTAACCACAGTTTAGGCTTCAGACAAAATGTCAAGTTGTGGTTAATTTAAAACAGAAGTTTCTTTTCTCCTCTTTGTGGCCACATCGGACAGGGCAGTATAGAAAACCAAAGCTCTGTGTGGCTTGTCCTCATAACACTAAACCATGGCTTAGCATAATGTATGAATAGCCCCAATGGGAGAGCTCACACGACAGCCCACCATGGGTTATTTAGGCTGTGGTGAGGCTGCAGTGTGCGCGGTCATCAGACTGAATACACAACCCTTGCTTGGCGGTTGTTGTGTCATGCAAACCCAGCGAGCAATGGTAATGAGAGGGTTAAGCAACCCTCACATAAACAAACCCTCGCAAAAACAGCAGTGCTGCTGCCCATGTGTTGATAGGAATAGTGAGATGTGAGCGTATTATATCAGCTTTGAAATCTCTGTACTGGCTACCACAGGGGTGAGTACTAGTGTACAAAGCCCTAAACAGCTCAGGGCCCAGGTACTTAGGATTGCCTTCCCCAGTCCTGACCATCTTGGGATTTAAGATGCTGGGAAGGCTTCGCTTGTAGTGCCCTTGAGGAATATGGTCTGTGGAACTACCACACATGGCAGGCCTTCTTGGAGGTGGCACTGCAGCTATGGAACTCCCTTCTGGTAGAGATTTGGCTGTACCCCCACGCTGTTGTAATTTCGCTACAAGTAAAAACCACATTCTTCTTTATTAACACATATATATGAAGCTGCCTAATATCGAGTCAAACCATTGGTTCATCTAGCTCAGTACTACGTACACCAACTATAAGTAGCTCTCCAGGGTTTCCGACTGGGATCTCTCCCAGCCCTATCTGGATGTTCCAGGGATTGAACCTGGGACCATCTGCTTGCATAACTCAGCTAAGGCCCCTCCCCATTATATCATTACTCTTTACTCCCTCCCCCTTTTTCTATGTGCTTTGTGGAAAATGCAATTATGTAGCATATTTATAAGATGTACCTGACTTTTTATGAACGATTTGTTTCATAAAGAAATCATCCATTAGAAAAAGAACAGCAGCAAAATACCATGTCTCTTACAAATTTACAGAAAGGGTAAGTGCCTCAAATGCTGAGAACACAGAAGCCCCATTTCACTGTCTGTGTCGCTGGCATTACATCTGAACACACCCAAACCATGGTGTGGCATTATGGAAATCAGCCCCAAGGACACTTAGCCTTGTATGCTCCCTCTCTCTCCTCCTCCTCCATTGTGTAAAGAAACCTGGAATGCTGGTTAGTAGCAAACCAGAGTTTGCTATTTTGTCCTAAGAGGAAAACTACAGCTTGCTGGAAACCAGAATCAGAAGTTCTGAACTGCTATGTGTGAGGGGAAGGAAAAAGCATGCTACATTCTTGTAATGCTAAACCATGGTTTGGCATGGTTGTGTCTGAACAACCCCTTTATAGTTCTCAAAATGTGAGATGGTTCTCTGCTGAGATGCAAGTTAGTCTCAGACCTTAGTCTCAGTTCATTCTTTCAGCTAAACTGTAAGCATTTGCTTCAGTTCTTTCTTTTACAACATAAATGAATGAAGTCAGGAATAAAAGAGCGTAAGTACCTCAGCACTTATTTTTTATCCTTAAATCATTTGACAGTGTTCTCTATACTTTGTCTGCTATTAAGTTCTAGCATAAGCTCTTTTGGTCCCACTGTTTACAATTTGTCTACCTCAAGTGTACACACGTCTACTTGTCAACTGAGAGCTCTAGCCTATGAAAGTGCATGCCACAATAAGGGCGCAATCCTATCGGGATAGGTGGCCATCTCCAAACTCGGAGGCAACCACCTATCCAATAGAGGGTAGGAGCAGTATGGAAGGGATTTTCCCCTCCAGGCTTCAGCCTCCCTGAATTCGCAGCTAGACAGCCGATTTCAGCTGTCTAGCCGCAGGAAGTCCGAGTGGGGGCAGCAGACACTGGGCAATGCACAGGAAGCATCAGAAAGGCATTTCCGCCCTCCCCGCCCCCAGAAACACCCCATTTGTGCTGCTCTTACGAGTGTGGGGCAGATCCACGCTACCTACAAGGCAGCATGGGAGGGGTGGAGGTCGGTTCTCAGGGAACTGACCTATCCTATGGCTGTCTAGCCGCTGACTAGCAGCCATAGGATTGTACCCTAAATCTGTCAGCTTGAAAAGATCACGGTCCTGGTTGCAGGATTTAATCTTGGGGCAATTATTTTCCCAGAGATCTCCACAGGCCACATTAAAAAAAATTAACACCCGAAGAACGCCCAGAAGTATATGGTACAGGGCCGAAATGTCTTGGGCTATTCTGAGGAACAAAACGTTGTTTTTTTTACATCCTGGGACTTTGTCTCTCCATTTCATCGTGTGATTTTGGATGTTTCCAATTTTGTCTGACTTTAGCTTTAAAAGGTGCCACAAGATACTTTTTTTGTTGCAACAGACCAATATGGCTACTCCTCTAAAAGTTGAAACTACCTGTACATCTTTGTTTTTCCATTTATTTCTTACCTCCTGTTGTGACGGCACTGGGACATGAGCAATAAATTTCTGCTGACTGTCCTCGCCTTCCTTTTCCTTTCCGCTTTCTTCGTCAGACTGCAATACATTCAGAACATGCTTATTCAGTTTAATGTTTGCCTCGGTACACATTACTGGAACTAAACCTTGCAAAAAGTGATTAAGGCGTGTGCACAAAAACATACAAGTGCATACAATCACCCACACCATGTTAATTTTTAAAACAAGCCTGCTTACTTTCTTTTCCACCTAGGTCTTCCATGCCTGTGACACATGGAAGCACATCCATGGACTTATTACTGACATATGAGCAAACTGCAAGAGCACAGGTGAGCTACCATATACAGTGGGAAGTGCGAACGACTGCAAAGGCTAAAAAACTGCATTACCTCCACATTCTGTTTATCTAGTCTAAGTGTAACTTCACAAAACTACAAAAGAAAGGAACAGCAGGGTAAAGCTTTCAAAAGGCCTTTTCTCTATTTCTTGATTCACATGACAGGCCCAACGGAATAGCATATTAACAGTAAAAACCCGAGCACCCGTGATCAGAAAAGGATGCTAAAATACAAAGAATTCTAAAGAATATTAAAATGGGCCCAGGTCATGTGCCTGAAGCATAACCAAATCAGCAAGACAGCATAATACTGCCATTTACTTGCCAATTACATACAGAATGTACCATAGCTCAGAGAACAGCAAGTCTACAAAATCATGCAACATGACCAAGGGTGCTTTTTACAGTTTGACTGAATGGGGACACAATTCTCTCATACATGAAAACGTAGCCAAATATTTTACTTATTCAATATCCATTATCTCAGTTTTCTCAGCACCTTATACAAATACAAATACAATACAAATCTCAAGAGCCTCTTGTTGAGGGTGAAAGAGGAGAGTGCAAAAGCTGGTTTGAAACTCAACATTAAAAAAACGAAGATCATGGCATGTGGCCCCATCACTTCCTGGCATATAGAAGGGGAAGAAATGGAAGCAGTGACAGATTTTACTTTCTTGGGCTCCAAGATCACCGCAGACGGTGACTGTAGCCCTGAAATTAAAAGACGCTTGCTCCTTGGGAGGAAAGCTATGGCAAACCTAGACAGCATAGTAAGAAGCAGACATCACCTTGCCAGCAAAGGTCTGTCTAATCAAAGCTATGGTTTTCCCAGTGGTAATGTATGGCTGTGAGAGCTGGACTATAAGGAAGGCTGAGCGCCGAAGAATTGATGCTTTCGAACTGTGGTGCTGGAGAAGACTCTTACGAGTCCCCTGGACTGCAAGGAGGTCAAATCAGTCTATCCTAAAGGAAATCAACCCTGAGTGCTCATTGGAAGGACAGATAATGAAGCTGAAGCTCCAATATTTTGGCCACCTAATGCAAAGAGAAAACTCCCTGGAAAAGACCCTGATGCTGGGAAAGACTGAAGGCAAAAGGAGAAGGGGACGGCAGAGGATGAGATGGCTAGATAGCATCACGGATGCAATGAATATGAACTTGAGCACGCTCCGGGAGAGAGCGCAGGACAGGAAGGCCTGGCGTGCTATGGTCCATGGGGTCACGAAGAGTCGGACACGACTGAACGACTGAACAACAACAACAAAATACAAATACATATTCTTGGTCTAGAGTAGAGATGCTGCGAATTCAGAAAATGGCATCTGACTTGAGCCCAGCAAGTTCACAGAACCGAAAGTTGGGTGCATATATGCTGTCAAGTAAAAACATCCCTGAGACTGGGGGCGGGGGGGGGGGGGGAATTCAACAGAAAAGGGAATACGTGGTGCCTAACCCCACCACCACCACTTGATAAATTGGTAATTCCTGTTTAGTCCAAGAGCCAAACCAGACATTATGGCAGCACACCTGTGTATGAAAGTTGGGCTGCCACATCCACAAGAAGCTCTATGTGCCTGCTAAAGCACAGCACAGGTAGGCAGAAGAGGGAATTGGACGCTGTGCCCCCTACATAGGGATGCTAGAGAAATCTGCAATGGAGCCAAATGAGTTCGGGTTTTCATGAGTCTGACCCACAGATTCCGCAGCAGACTGGCTTTCGACAGCAGTGTCGGACGGATTCTGCAGACCGGTTTTCTGACTTGCCTGAATTTTGCACAAATTTTGTCACAGAAAAATACACAAAATAAAAAAAAAACCCAACCACATAAAGACGGAAAATGTGCATTTGGGAGAAATTTGTGCATTTTCACATGTGTGAATTTGCACAAATTCGGAAACAAACAAAATCCAATTCCATTGATGGATGGAACAAAAGGCGCCTCACAATCCATGAAACAGATGGAATGGATTTTACACAGTCCATACATCCCTCCCCCTACCTCCATCTCCCTGAAACTGCTTCGCACCAGCTATTTTTCTTCCACTGGTGCTGAGGGAATTGAGGTAAGCCCCCTGGGGGAAAAATTGGGGCGAACTATTTTCAGGAGGAGGAAGTAGGGGTGAGGGGGTTTTCAGCTCCCCTTGCTGCTTGGACTTTCAATGGCCACCCATTTCATATGAAATTGGAACAGCTCAACCTCAGCTCGGCTGCCTTAAGAGTCTAGTTATATCCTCAAGTAAAAGCAGGAAATTGAGGTGACTGCCACCTCTATTTCCTAACCTGGTCACATGTGGCAAGATATCAAGCATTATTATTATTATTATTATTATTACTACAGAAAGCTGAAGTTAATTTATTGAAACACACACACAGCTGAAGAGGAGTGTTCTCAGTAACCAACCACAGTAAGTACAGCCAGAACAGGAATTAAATACAATGTAATTATTCTGTTTATCATGCATATGAAGACATTAAATGTGCAGACCTATCCAAGTTTGCTAACATGTATACCACTCTTAATGAATTCTTTTAACATTCATGACATACCACTATTAACAGGACTTAAATGCCTCAAACCAGTACAATACCTCATCATCATTTACTGCATAGATGTTTACTTCCTCCTCCTCCTCTTCCTTGTCACCTCTTGCAAGTCGTGCTTCTTTCTCAGCTTTCCATTTTTCCACTGCTTCTGCAATAACTTGGAAAGTAAAATGGTATTTTAAAAGTTGCATTAAAGACACCAAACTCCCAAGATTGGATTGTGCAAGCTCTCAGCACTACATTTTTATTACCTTTGACGTAGAATGACCTGGTTCACACATAATACTAACCCATGGTTTGGTTAATCCACCATTTGTTGCCCTACCCATAGTTTGTCTGGCAGATGATCAGAACAAACTGTGGTTTGCTTTCTCAATCTCTGGAATGTTTGTTTTCCCTCCTTGTATTCCAAATGTCTTTGCAGTGCTGTAGTACTGGCATGTAGAGCAGTTGTTTGGTGGTTAGTTTTTTAGCACTGTTGCCTGTCACCTCTGTAGCCTTGCAAAACAACCCATGAAGAACCCATGGTTCTGTGTTCACATACAACAACAACCCATGGTTTAAACAACCCAGAGTTCACAACCCATCAATAAGCCATGGATTCTCTTTCTGGGTTGTTCATGGTTAATGAACCATGGTTTGTTAGTGTGGTTCAGTTCGCACTTCAACTCAACCCAGAATTCAACAACCCATACCATGGGTTAGCGGTTAGTTAGTTATGTGGGAATCCACCCACTGAGAACTAGGTCTTCTGAAGTGTCCGAATCTAAATCCCTGAGATTTATAAACACTGTGCAAATACAATGCCAAAAGAACCAGTTCTCACATCAGACAATGAAATTGTGAACATTCAGTGAATCTACAATTGGATACATCAGTGTCTATTTGCACCATTAGAACTGCCCCTCCTTGAAAACAGATATGGTATAATTGGAGAAGGCATTTAGAAGGGGGAACTTTATTACAATCATACAAGAAACTCAGAGCAATATCCACAGGGTTATCCTATTTTATCCTCACAAATCCCCAAGAGCTAGATTAGGCTGAAGAGTGAGTGGTCCATAACAGCTGGGTAATTATTTGAACCTGGTTCTCTCCTTAATCAAAGTAAAATGCTCAAAAAGTCTATTACAACGCACTGGCCCTTTTATTTGAAACCAAGCAATGTATCACGGAGTGAGGGTTTTAAATAGCATACACAGTTTGTTTACTTAGCAGATATTCATTTTATTGGCTTATCATTAAGCTTTAAGCAATCAAATTCTACAATTTAGTCCAATTTGGACTTTTGATTAATTTTAAAAACAAATCAGCAGTAATTTGTCATTTTTAGCTTCTTTTCTAGATCACCCAGGACTGCATTACTTAGCATACATTTTGATTTAAGCCTTCTGAAAACCATATTACTTACCTTTCCCAAGTAACCATTTTTTCACCAACCCTTGTTTACCTTTTGCCCAGTGCTATGATTACACTGATAATAAGTGCTATGATAACAGATTCTCAGGAAGTCTACTATTAAAATGGTTTACTTCATGTATATATAAAGAATTCTATCACGTTTATGAGGTGTGACTTCTGTTTACAAAAGCTAGGTTGGCTCTCCTCTAGTGCATAATGTTTGTGTGTACTCAATGACTTCATTTTTATATGAACTTCCCCAACATATCAAGCAATGAAGTGAAATGGACTGAATTATTTCTAGAACCTCTTTTAAAAAGGTACACTTCCTCCCTTCCAGCTCTCTTGATAGAGGTAGCACACATATCAACAATAAAGAGCCCTGTGGCATCTTGAAGACTAAAATAATGCATTGCGGCATGAGCTTTCCGTAGGTTCCAGTTTATTTTAACAGATACATGAAGTGACCTGGAAACTTGTTAAGTTTTTATACAGTGTAGGGGAAACAAGTTTGTTTTTTTACACAGCAAAACTCAATGGAAAACAAATTGCAAGACAACAATATTCAATGAGACCATGGCCATACTGGCTGGGGATGATGGGAACTGTAGCCCAACACATCAAGAAGGCATCACGATGGGAAAGGATGATGTGGAGACTTACCATCTTTTTTTCACAATAAAATCTACGGAGCACAGCAAGCCAGACAGCCTGATTCTCATAACATACATCCTCCAAACCTTACACTCCCATTAAAGCAGCATGTTAGGGAAATGCTTAGAGAAAAAAGCTGTAAATTGATCAGAATGGCATCTAGTCCACTATCTAATTACCAGTGTATTCATTTATGAAAGGCATTCTGAATTCAATAAACAGAACAAGAGAGCATTAAGTTACTTTAAAGTACTGGAATGGTGGAAAGAAGGGAACTCTGTTGGGGGGGGGGGAGAATTCACATCAACTTATAGTGCTTTAACATAACCAACAACAGCAGCTTAGTTATTTCCTTTCCACAGCTCATCTAATTTTCTGCCAGCCCATTTGTTTCCAAAAATACATGAATTAATTTCCTCTGCACCCATGTGATCATCAGCAACATAAATGAAAATCTATGTCCTGGAGTGAACTGCCAAGGAAACAGATTCTGTAAAAGCTCAGAGGTTTTAGCAGTGTTTTCTGAGCTGCACTATAGGACAAAAACTGTATCACTAGGACTCCCATCCAACTGCCTTAGAGAACACTATCTGTACCACTACAAATTCATGGAGGTTAAGGCTATCGATGGCTACTGGTCCTGATGGCTATATGCTACCTTCAGTATTGGAGGCAGTATGCCTATGTACACCAGTTGCTCGGGAACATGGGCGGGAGGGTGCTGTTGCATTCATGTCCTGCTTGTGGGTTTCCCGTGGGTAGCTGCTTGGCCACTGTGTAAACAGAATGCTGGACTAGATCTGATGGATGGCTCTTCTTATGTTCTTACAGCAGAAAAGATCCGATATAGATTAATTTTTCTTTTGCCAGTTTAGTTTAACAGTACCACAGCCTCTGGACCTGACTTCAGGATAATGCAATCCTTACACTAAAATGCGGAGACAAGCTTATTTTATCCAGTATAGGAGTGGACAGCATGAACATCCAAAGCAAGTGATGAGTTAAGGTGGCTTCTAACTGATCAGAAGACATGTTTCAGGGTAATACACCTTGGTGGAATCTTAGTTTTGGAGAGGGGACCTAACTCAGTGGAAGAGCACCTGCTTCACACACAGAAGGTCCCAGGAACACAAAGCAGGGTAGCTGGTGATAGGAAAGACCTCTGCCTAAGCCCCTAACGCAGCCTTCCCCATCCTGCCACCCTCCAGATGTGATGGATAGCAGCTGCCAGCATGGCCAGCACCCCTGCTGGTTGTGGAGATGGGTGCTGTAGTCCAAGGCATCTGCAGGGTACCAGGCTGGGGAGGGCTGCCCTAAACAGCTGCTGCCAGTCAGAGTAGGAGATACCGGGCTAGATGGACCAATGGTTTTATGTCATACAAGGGGAAGGTTCCTACGGTGGAGGAGTCCAAGTGAAGCAAGAGCAAGCAACACTGCTGGAGCATTTCATACATAGCAGAAAGGCAAAACAGAAGACGTGCCACATCTGCTCACACAATACACTGGAAATGCTGCATCTTAAATAAGCAGCAGAAATGCGATCCATCGGAAAAGAGCCAAACTGCTGGCTTCTTTGTATTATAGGTAACTAGATGTGGGGGCTCCTGCAAGTGGCATTAAGCAAGGGAACAACTTGCGTTATACTGAGGTATATACCTTTTCTTTCATGTTCCTGTTCCAGCGGCTCCAGCACACCATCATCCTCATCTCTGTAGCCGTAATACTCTGCATCAATGGCCTTCATGAGTTCAGCTCGTGTCTTCCTTGGAGGAGGAAGGGCTGAAGGAATACATGAAAAGTCATTCTCAAAAGATGAAACGGAAGCATGGAGGTTACCCTCCTAGGATTAGCTGGTCATGAAGATTCAGCCAAATGGCCACTGGCACCTCTGTCAAACTACTGGGTAAGGGAGCCACAGGCAACATGCTAATAATGAGTCTCCATTTTTATTCCAGCCTTGTCTCCCAAAGACACAATTGACCACTCTCCTTCTTTTTGGCAGTTATTAAAGTGTCGGCGCTCCTTTGTGTTATCACTACAATGGCTCCAAAATGTACCCAACATTTATATTTCAAAATCTGAGACGGCGTCAAGAAAGATCTGTAAGGTCCTGCAGCACCACAGCTTCTTCACAGTAAGCTACATCCCAATCTTATTGGTTTTAAAATATACAGCAAATATAATATTCCATTGGAAAAGTCCAGCCTGTCGATCAGTTTGAACTCGTCCAGGCATACCCATTACTAGTTGATGTGGGATTAATCATAGCATACAATTTGCATAACAATAAATGATCATAGCACTGACCCTATACACTAATTGTCCTGTGTTGTGACATACAACCCTTCATTTGATTTTCAAATTTTATTTATTTATTTATTTATTTATTAAATTTATTAATCGCCCATCTGACTGGTCACCCAGCCACTCTGGGCGATGTACAACCCACCATAAAACAATTTAAAACAATAAAATTTTACCATAATTTTTTTTTTTTTTAAATACCCTAACCCACCCCAAATGCCTGCCTGAACAACCACGTTTTTAATGCACGACGGAAACTCATTAAAGAGGGGGCATGACGGAGTTCCCTAGGGAGGGAGTTCCACAGAGTGGGGGCCACCACAGAGAAGGCCCTCTCCCTCGTCCCCACCAGTCTAGCTGTCCTGGCTGATGGGACAGAGAGAAGGCCATCCGAGGCTGATCTTGTTAAGCGGCCTGTCTGGTGCTGCTGGAGGCGCTCCTTAAGATAGGCTGGGCCGGAACCATATAGGTGGACTTTCATATGTTTTTTTCTCCAACAGAGACATACTTGGGGTCTCCGTTGCCTCCAACATCAGAGTGGAAGAATGGTTTATTTTTCACCCACTGAAGGGTTAATTCTGAACAGGAAAGCAGTCATAAGAGCATGGGCTTAAACAAAAGTTTCTATTTGATTAAGCAAAGTTTTAAAATTAAGTAAAATTAAAATTAGAACAATAGTAATTATGTCCTGCTTGCTGAACAAGAGAAACTACGGAAAATAACTCCTATCATGCTATCTGAAAATGCTACAATCTTTGCTTGGTAAAACATTGTAGCAGTAGCATTTATTTATTTATTTATTTATTTATTAAATTTATTAATCGCCCATCTGACTGGTCACCCAGCCACTCTGGGTGATGTACAACCCCCATAAAACAATTTAAAACAATAAAACAATTTACCTACAAAAATCAACATGCACGCACACGCACACACCAAAAATACTTACGTTCTTTTTCAAAAAGCTCCCTAACACCAGGTAGGTCTTTAGCAGCTCCAAAATATTTGTAACCCCTGTTTCCTGGAACTTCTTTTCCTTCGTGATCAAGCATTTTCGGACCAATTCTCTTTAAAAAGCGGGGGAGAAGGGAGCAAAAGCCATGATTATTGGTATGTTCTCCTCTCTGGCTTACTAGATAGAACCTGTAGACAGAGCTTCACATGGTTTGGGCAGATTTTAACCACCAGTGTGATCAAAATCTGTCCAAACTGTGTGGAGAAATATGCACACAAACTGCTTAACACATGGAGATCACCCGTACGTCTGCATTATCGCTACCTATGTCGATGGCCATTTATGTAACAATCAAGCATTACTTTGTTAGCAATTTATGACTAATACATTTGTATTGCTTGCACTTTCTTGCAAAGAGATCTAATTATCATTACATACTTACTGCATAATCCGGTCCTCCCAGCTCCTTTATCCGGACTTCCCAGTGCCCCTTTTCTCTTAGGAGTTTGTTAATTTCATCATTTAAGTCACGAATTCTGAATTCGCCTAAACCAGCTATTTTTAAGGGAGAAAAAAAATTACACTCGTTTCAATCAAAAACCACTTTAAAAAGACACTCTCCCTTTTCTAAATTTCTGCAGGAACTGCAGGATACTACTCATTATTGCTTTATTCCTCTCTATCACATCAAGACTATTTCTCCACTTCTGGACAGCTTTAATTGCAACTCATACTCTTTACAAAAAAAAAAAAGTGCGTGAATGTGTTACACAAAAAAACTAGCAGCACCCAGTCCAATTATGATTTCTGCTTAAAGCACAACAGTATCAAGAAAGCTGCCCAATATCTGACCCACCACCCACTTTTAGGCTGGCTTGCTGGATCCCAGACTGACAGTTCAGATACCCTAGCATCCTTTTCCAACAACCACAAATTCTAGATGCTCTGGAGCAGTAGCACCTTCACCAGTTCAGCATCATGAGGCTAGACCCCAGCTGTGGCAGCCCTTCAGGCTCAGCAGCCACAAGAAGCTGCATTTTTAAGAGCACAGTCCTATGCACGGCACCCTTGGAAGATGGAGGGCTCCAACCTTGGAGCCCTCGGTCTATCCAACACCCTGCCAGCAAGGGCCAGGCAGGGCAGAGGGTGGAAGCTTTTACAGCCTTCCAATCCTCTTATTTTGTTGTTTTCAGCTAGACAGTCCTCTGAGTCCATCGAGGGTCTGTCTCCTTCCCCCCTTTTCCCTCCCCAACCCTCTTCCAAGGTTGCTGTTGCGACTTTGGAAGAGGAGCCACCGTGAAGCTTTCTGCATAGACCCCTGCTCAGATTTTCCCCTCCCGAGGTCACAGCGGTGCCTATGGCACCGCTGTGTCTATGGGGGGAAATCCATAATGTCCTATGGCCCCTGGGATGCTCTCCCAGGGACCATAGGACTGCTGTATAAGTAATGCTAGCAAAGAGCACATTCTCCAAATGCATTAGAATATTGGCAGTGTCCCTTCATTAGGAACTTACCATTTTGAATTTGTGCCACCTTCTTGGAAATTTCACCAATAATCTTTTTAAAAAAGAAACATTATACAATTATTAGTTTCCCCCCCCTCAAATTAACAAGAGCCACTTTTAAAATGTACCTTTAGAAACAAATTAGTTTTTCTTAAAATCTGAAAATTCAACCCACTTTGTTGAAGTCTGTGGTACTTTAGTTGATAGGAGGTAGGAGAATTCTTTGGGTGAGAATTTATGGAACACATGAATGGGGCAGATTAGTTTAATGGAGGAAAGGTGTTCTGCATTTCCCCATTTCTGTATCCCCATGTCTATTGCCTAGTTCGAGTAAAAGCCCTATGGACAAGAATTTGTATCTTTTATACTCATATAATACTACTGCTCAGTTTGATGGGATAGGACATGGCTGGGATAGGATTGGATGCAAAAAATAAATATCTGGAATGCCTTCAATATCACATTAGAAATGTAGTGTTTACAGTCTTATTTTTATTTGGTTATTTATTTATCACCCATTTTTCATTATAAAATAGACCCAAAGCGGGGGTCAAAACCAATAATATACAATAAAATCATATAGCATTGACCGATAAAACAGTAACATGGGGAGAACAGAAACATAGGTAAATAAGCCCCAGCAACATAAATTCAATCAAAACCTGGGTGAATAAATAAGTCTTTAGTTGGTTCCAAAAGCTCATAAGACTGGCACTGTCTGTATACTGGGCGGGGGGGGGGGGGTTCCCACAGTTGAGGTGTCTGTATACAGAATGCTACATATCAAACCCCAAACAAATGTGGCACCATCAAGAGGGCTCCCCCACCAGATCTTAATAGACAGGCAGGTACATAAGGGAGAAGGTGCTACATCAGGTATCCAGGATTTTATATGTCAGCACAAGCACTTTGAACCTGGCCCAGTAGCTTATTGACAACTAGCGCCACACCTTCAGAACTGGTGCACTATGTTCCCAGTAGGCTGTCCCTCTCAGCAGCCTTGCCACTACATTTTGCACTAGTTCCAGCTTCTGGACCAACCTCACAGGCAGCCCCACATAAAGTGCATTGCAATGATCCAATCTTAAGGTTCCCAGTGTATGGATCTTACTTTTAACATCCCTGAACAGCAGCTATGTTCAGGTTGTACATATCTTTAGCAACACGTGGAGAGATTGGCTTGGAACCTACCTTCCTTTCTGTGGATGGAACAGAATTCATGTTGAGAGAACAGGGCTTTCTTCAACTGCCCCCTTGCAAATTTGTTCCTGGGGATTGGAAGACTCTTAGCAATGGTGTGAGATGTGGAGCAGGGGACTGCAGATCAAAGGGGGAATTGGCCAAAAAGCATCCCCTTTGTGTGGACAGAAAAGCAATTCAGGATCCAAGCCATTATCCTTCATTTACTACTTTGGCATCTTTTGGTAAAGAGTATCAGGACCTTGTCCTAACTCATATCCAACAAAAAAAGGCTTTAACCCATAAAAGCTTGTATTAACCCATAATAACGTATGCCATTTGTTAGCCTTCAAGATGCCACAGGAGTTCTTTGTTGTTCTTGCTACAGCTAACTACCACAGTTACGACTCTGTATTTAACTTACCCCAAAAGTCTCTTATTACCACAAAATAAGTCTAGTTCACCAGTAGAACTGCTCAGGCTTTAAGTAAGGAGTTTTCTGTCATCACGTGTCCTTACCCCATGTCTGAAATAGCAACTCCTGAAATGGGGTCGAGGGCAAGGGCTGTACCTCTTATAAATCAGGAACTACAAGACATGAGATGAACAGAGAACACTACTCCTCTTGCCACAGGGAACACAATAAATCCCATTGCCACACTAGTAATGTCCCCACCCCCTCAGTTGCACATTAGCATGTCCTATATGAAACTATTGGTTTCTGCCATTTTGGGTAGGGCCTTATGCTCTGGCAGCAGAAAGAAAAGAGAGGCACACTGGAGCTGTGACAGAAAAACAGTGACACAGCTGTCACTGGAGCTGTGACAGCTGTTCTTATATCCCTTTACAAAATGCACATATTCACCGGGGGAGGCCTTCCTCACATCTTGAGACCCACCACCTGAAATACAACTAGAAACATTTTAGTCTAAACACAGGGGGTGAGAGTTAATGTTCTATAAAATGCCATACTAGTGCAAAGTCTATATCATTTTAAATGGTAAAATGCATCTCTCTGGTCTTTATTAGTTTAGCTCCTTAAAGTGACTAGAAACAATGGGACCCTAATTACATTTTAAATATCCAACTTAATGTGACAAGCATTTATCCTTTGTTGACTTCTTAAGATTACGTTTTTGTGCAGAACCTGGTGTTTTGGTTAAGAGATACCTTCTGAAAGGAAATCTTTTCATGACAACTTTCTTCCCTTTTTATTTGGAACGTATGGGTTCCTTCCCCCTACCAATGCAGACATTTTCCCTACATATAACATAGGGTCAAATGACACATGAGTATTTCAAGAAATCACTAAGGAATAGAAGCTAAAACAATGACATAAAGCAGGAATGTATATACCATTATTCAGAACTTGCTACACCATATCAAACAGCAAATACCTGTCGTCTCCATTTCTCAGCTTTGGGCAGTTCATTACATTCTGATGCAAGAAAAGGCCTTCGCTCCTGTTTGAAACAAATACATGCATTATCATCACTCTTTCTTCAGGTTTGTGTACTTTCCAACAATTTATGTTTGCTCAGTCTCACTATACAGCCAATGCAGGCAATATTATGCCCTTTTCATACCTTCTTCATCTCTGTAATAGTTTCGGTAAGGACACAAGCTTACAAACAAAATGTAATAGCTGCATTACTTTACAAACTAGAGAAAACATTGACCCATTCAACTTGAAATGAGGTATCACATGGCTATTCATTGGTAGAGCGTGGTATCATGTGCAGGACTCGAGTTCATAATTGATCCAAGAACAAAATGCTCAAGAGTTGATTCACTGGTAACACAATTAATTAGCAAGGAGGTAAAAAGTTAGAGAATCTCTTTCTGTTTGCCTTGGATAATCATGGAAGATGACAAGCAAGACCATTCGATTATGTCTAATGGCTGCATAGAAAGGTATCTAACCCAATGCTCAAATGTTTGGAAAAGTTTGCCTACCATAAAGGCATATGGCTTTGGTCTTCTAAAATAAAGACTGCTCTGAGAAACCATGGTCTAACTATACACTGTTGGAAACTACTCCTTCTAATCTTTCTCCTCAGAAGCCAAAATATTGCTGATCAATCTCATCTTCGTTTACTTCAACCCCATACTTAATCAACAACATTCAGTTCTCATCTTGGTCCACAGAAATCACTGGCTCTCTAGGTTTGTCCAAAGATTTGTACAGGAATCACACATGCAAAACAAACATGACTACAACAAAGCCTGCAAGCGAAGGCAAGTACTTATGTTTGAACATGACATCACAATTAATGTTAAAGGCCCAGTTTGGATTATCATGTCTGCTTAATAAGCTAATATATGCATGAACCTTTTCCCCATGCCTGGAGAACCCTCGTATGATCATTGATTAAACCAAGTTCTCTCTACCTAACCATAGTTTCCCACTTTGACTAAACTAGTAAATTATGGTTACAAGCTTCAGAACAAGCTGAGATATTAAACTATAGTTTGAAGTTAGTTTAATATCCTGGCTTATTCCAAAGCTGGTAGCTATAGTTTCCTGGTTTGAATGAAACTGGAAAGTATGGTTAATTGGAGACTTCCTAGTTTGATTGTTGTGCACCATGAAGAGTGGCACTAAGGGGCTCTGTAAACAGGCAAAACCTTGCTCATGTCTCAGCTTAATAAGCAGAGATATGGTCAAACACAGCAAAAGTTAACATTTGCACAAGAGAATTCTAATGTCATTTCTAGCAACAGTTTACCAGTGTCATTTTCATGCACACCAGCCCATCTGTATCTTTTACTTCTAATCTATACTTTGTTTGCTCTGCTTATTTGCAAGATGATTTCGATTTAGGACTATTCTAGATGACTACTACTATATTTAACACACAGTGCCACATGCAGCCCCCTGGTTCAATAACTCATACCTTTTGCTATTATTACATGATTGGGGCATGTGTTGCAAGGACAACAGGTTGAGACAAGAAACACATCAGCTAGTATGTATAAAGCCATTCCGCAACCTGGTGCCCTCCAGATGTGCTGCATTACAACTCCCAGCATCCCCTGTGGCTGAGGGATGCTGGAAGTTTATTATTTATTTATTTGATTCATATCCCACCTTTCTTCCATCGTGGAACTCAAGGAGGTTACATGTGGTTCCCATGTGGTCTCCCCTCCAAGCACTGACCAGACCCAGACCTGCTTAGCTTCAGCAAGGTAGCTGTCTCACGTGCCTTCAGACCATGCCTGGGAAGTTGTATTCTAATACATCTGGAGGGCACCAGGTTAGGGAACACTGGTATAAAGCATTCCAGTTCCAAGGAATGTGTTTAAATATATTGTTACCTTCACTTTTCCTTCTTCTAGCTGAGCTTGGCGAAACCTTGCCAAGGCCGTCCTAAAAGAGAGAAGATTTAGTTCAACATCCATTTCTGCAGTTGACTTTTTAAACAACTCAAGGGAATCAGGTCTCAATTAAATTCAGTATTGTATAAGCTAAAATAGATGCATTCCAGCACAGACAAAAACTCCACAACCAAAATATGCAGATGCATCATACAGTTATGACATTTGACATTTAAAGCAGCAAACATAATCCTTGAGGAGTAGATCAAATTTCAGGAAAAATAGTTTGCATGTCGGTCTCTGAAATACTATGCACAAGATGGGGATAATAAGCACAGGCAAAGAATACCAAGATTAGTGTACTGAACGCTATAAAAGCGCAACATGACACTTCTCTATCATTAAAGACCTCCTGTGTGCAGATTAAAGGTAGCAAGTAGCTTAACTGTTAAAAAAAATGCAAAAAACATTCTCAGTGACAGAGAACCAAGATTGATACTATACTTACATGGCCTTTTCTGCATTTCGAGCCTAAAAAAGAGAGGGGGAAAAAGGAGGATTTTAAAAGAATTTAATACCAGTAAAATGCAGTCTGATGAATATTATGCAAGGATAACTATAGAAGCCTGACAAATCAACATGATAATGGGGTCAGAGCTTCCTCTTAGCACAATATTATTCTATATAAATTGTCCAGTGCCACAACATGTAGGCCATAATGTCACATATGCTCAGTTGGGTTGCAGGCAGCTATAGCTTTCTATTCACTT
The DNA here is from genome assembly GCF_057233095.1 of Heloderma suspectum. NCBI lineage: Eukaryota > Metazoa > Chordata > Lepidosauria > Squamata > Helodermatidae > Heloderma > Heloderma suspectum. The sequence continues at coordinate 292,812,777 of NC_139459.1, read as the reverse complement.
TATGCAAAACAACCAACAACAATGGTTCAATCCAGACTTAGTCATAAAGTCAATCCATTGATTTCAGGTAGTTATGATTAACTAAATCCAATGGCAAGGCCTGGCGTGCTATGGTCCATGGGGTCACAAAGAGTTGGACACGACTGAACAACAACAACAACAACAAAAGTCCAATGGGTCTACTCTGAGTATGACTACCTCTAGATCCAATGCAAATACCTTCCTTCTATCAGTAACAAGTAGCTGCCACGGTCTCATAAGAAAAAGAAGGGAGCCAGTCAATTGTTTTGAAAAATATGAAGCACAAAAAGTATTGTTTTTACCATAAATGAAGTACAGATCATGCACCCAGGCTGCTGACAAGTTCAATGAGCAGTTGAAGAATGTGGACACATGAATGTATGTTTTACCGTGGGAAAGCACCACAAAGCACTATAAAGCACATACACTAGCGAGTTTGGACACCACGTCCAACTCTTAGCAGTGCCAGTACAACTTCCTGGCAGTGGTTCTGGAGAAATGCATTTGGCCAGCCAAGGTTGACATATTGGTTTGAGTTTGAAGAGTTTTATTATTGCTCTGGCTGTTCACAGTAACATCACTTTAGACTTGAAAGTGGGGACAAAAATCTCTGAAAGGGATCCCTGTGTACCTAATGGCAACTTGGGTTACCGTTGTGGCAGCCAATTCATTGCCTTTAATTCCAGGATGTCTAGGAATCCAACAAAACATAACATGATGGTGTACAGAAGTAGGAGTCTTTCACCGGGAAAAAGAGGACAGAAAGCAATCGGTAGATAATAGAAGGCTAGCAACTGATAGCAGGAGTCAGTATATAAAAACCAGGAGGCCAGAAATGTAATATAATTCAAGGCCAGTGAACTGCAGACATCTCCAATAAAGATAATTGTTTCCGTTATGAGTTCTCTTGCTGCGGTGTAGCGATAAAGATTGAATGTTGCTCCCACGTGGTCTTGGCTCCAGAACAGAAGCAGCAGAACCAATATCTGTGTTCCAGACAAACAGTGAGAGAGAAAATGCCATGCAAAGACCAAAATGCCATGAAAAGTTATAGGCAAGTTACCAAGGGTGCACAATCATAGACCCACATGAAACATGGTGCCAGGGATACTGGCTATTGCTGATGTTTAACAGCACTAGTTATATTTTCATTTAAAGTTTATAGCTGCAATTCTCTACACAAGCTGCTGAAAACCCACTAACTTCAGTGGGATGCAAGCAGGCTAATTGTGTGTAGAACTGCAGTCTTGGGGAATGTGTGTATCAGGATGACCTCAGCCAGGTGATGTAACATTTATGACTTACTGTATGACCTGCTCACCATGTATGCAGCCAAGAAACTCCCAGTGACACTGTCGTGTTTCTAGTCATGCTGTTTCCTTCAGCCTCCCACCCTGAATATTTTTGCACATGGATCTCTTTGTATATTTAGCAGCCCTCCACAAGTTATTTGAGCCAGTCTACACACACCCATCAGATTTCATTCAAAATCTATGGGGAAGAACAAAAAAAAAACTGGCTCTAAAGCAGCCAGTTCGCTGCTTGGTTACTTTATATTCTGAAACTAAAGCAGCAATTGTCTCCTTAAAACATTTCAACAACATATGTTCCATATTTCCAATAGCAGGAACTCTGTAAGCACATTCAGCTGAACATGCTTACAAGCTCTCTTCAGTCCTGTTGTGCTCAACATGCAACCATCTATTTGAGTACCAGCTATGTGGGAACGCTGGAGATGTGGCTTACATGTGTGCCCACATCCCCCTCCACTTTGGCCCAATATGCGAGCAGGGGAATACCTGCATAGCGCTGATGATAGCAATAGAAGTTTATGCTATAAGAAGTGTTAATTTTCAAGTTACTGTAAGAATCTTAGTTGTTTTTGCAGCAACAGCCAAACACAGCTGCACCTCTGGAAATAATTAAATTTGAATGAGACTTCTGTTGTATGCTCTAAGTATATAATATGCTTAGGGCACAATCCTAAGCAAGTTTAGACAGAGAAAAGGCCTACAACGCCCAGCATGCCCCAGCCAGCATGGGGCATGCTGGGCGTTGTAGGCCTTTTCTCTGTCTAAACATGCATAGGATTGCAGCCTTAGGGCGCAATCCTATCCAGATAGTCTGCTGTCTCGGAACTCGGAGGTTGCCGAGTATCCAATGCAGGGTGGGAGGGGAGCAGCGGCTTCAGACTCCATCCACCCTGCATTTCTACTAGACAGAGTCTAGCAGCAGTGCCTCAGAGGGGGAGGGAAGGAGGCTGGGGTGGCCATAGGAAACAGCGTAAGGCAACTGCCCCACTCTCCGCCCCTCACCTGGGAACTCCCCCCTTCCTGTGCTGTTTTTCAAGCATGGAGAGGTAGGTGGCAGTTTTCTCCACACCAACTACAAGTGGGATATGGAGGGGGTGGGGAGAACAGTTTCCTGGCTCCGAGCTTGAAGCCAGGAAGCCAAACTACCCCATGCCCCCCTAGATGCTGTCTGCTCTCCCCACTGCTTATTTAAGCAAAAACTAAGCAAATAAAGACAGCTGTGCTTCTAACACATTTACATGGCAGAAAATCCACACCTATTGAACTTCTGCCTGTCATTTTTATTTAAAATATTAGTTTGCCTTTCCACTGCATTTGTAGCAGTCACTGTGGTTTGCAACAGTTAAAAAAAAAAAACAACTATGAAGAAAATCAATCAGAAATTGAACTTTTGACGTGAAAAGCATGTGAATTCTGCCAGGGTAAAGAAGAGGGGGAACACCTCTCTTATGAAATAACCTGAGCTTTTTATTTATTTCGTATCCAGATCAAACTTTGCTCTGCCAAAATGTAGCCACCACCACAGCTTTGTCATTAGCTTGTTGCTGCAGATCGTCAACAGTATAAGACTCTGACAGTAATCGACAGACCATCAGATGCGCTGGGTCTTGGATTTCTCCACATTCACATAATGTATTGTCGTCAGCCAGCAGCCCCCACTTAAATAAATTCGTCTTACACCTTGGTACCCCTACCCTCATCCTGTTCACTGTCCTCCACACTATGTAAGGGAGAGCTAAAGCTGAGCTAAAGGAAAAGGAAAGAACACCACTCTTCCAAAGCCATTTCGGGAAGCCATGCTGGAAGTTGTAGGGCCTTTTTCTGTCTAAACATGCATAGGATTGTGCCCTTCGTGAGCATCGTGCTGAGGAGGGATTTTAACCCTGAGTCCAGGGAAGCCTTCCCAACCTGGTACTCTCTAGAGCTGCTGAGCTACAACACCTAGCATCCCCAGCCAGCATGGCCAATGGGGGATGCTAGGAGTTGTAATCCAGCACCTCTTTGTTGTTGTTCAGTCGTTCAGTCGTGTCCGACTCTTCGTGACCCCATGGACCATAGCACGCCAGGCCTTCCTGTCCTGCGCTCTCTCCCGGAGTGTGCTCAAGTCCATGTTCATTGCATCGGTGATGCTATCTAGCCATCTCATCCTCTTCCGCCCCCTTCTCCTTTTGCCTTCAGTCTTTCCCAGCATCAGGGTCTTTCCCAGACCATGTTGGGGAAGGCTGGCCGAGGGCTCCCGCAATCAAGGCTAACAAACCGGGATGCCACAGCGTTCCCTCCCCTGGCCTTAGCACGGGCCGATCAGGTGTCCAAGGCAGGCGAGCACCAGCAGGCTTGGCTCGGCCACGAGGGCCCGGGGCCAGCGCGAAGCTCGCCCTCCTGCCCACTCACCATAGCGGCAGCCTCCGCGGAACGCGCCTGCACGCCCAATTCGTCGGTGCAACCGGAAATGTTCCCTCGAAGAAAAATACTCCGGAAGTGACTTGCCTAAAAGCGATGGCAAAGAAGGTGCTGCAGTCTTAACGCTTCTCCAGCACCACTTCCGGGCCCCGCTACGTTTACGCTTCCATGTGCGGGGCAAACGCGCTGGACATATGTAGACATTTACGTAAAAAACCTCAAATAGAGCAGACGGGGTTAGAGGCTTCATTATACTGCAGTTCACTCCAACGTCCACAAACTGACTGGTTTCTCATTTCTGGGAGGGTTCGCATCTGTTTCTGGCACAGCTTTTAAATGCTTTATCACTCCTTCTAAAAGTGAGTGAGCCCTCAGCTGGTTGAAAGCCCACTATTGCAGCCGAAACGAGGCTACTGAGAAGGAAGAGGACGGTCCTGGCATGCTAGGGGTTTGCTGAAGTACTGCACATAATGGGGCGGAGGGGGAATTCGGAAGAAATTCGGGAAAATTCAAGAACAAATTGGGGCAACCCTTCCCCAAATAGCCCGGTAAGAACTCGGGCATGCTCAGTGGACACAGAATGGGGGACGGGGGGGGGGCACAGAAAAGGGAGGAATGAATAGAGGGTCCTCGAGGACTAGTTAAAACACGGACTGGGAGCATCCCACTGCAGTGTTTTGTTCCTGGTCCCACACTTGGAAGAAGCAAAAACTCAAGGGATGGAGATGCAGCTATGGAAAAGGTTTTGCTTGTTGAATTTCAACCAATCGTCTAGGTTTAAGAAAGTGCTTTGAAGAATATCATGACTGTCCTCTACAGATACCAGAAAGTGTGCGACGTAATTAGAGATCGGGGGCGGGGGGCGGGGTGCCTTTAAAGGCTGAGTGATGAGCAGAAATTCAATGTTCATCACACAGCCCTACAGCCCCATCCCTTGCACCCGCTTATAAAATTATCAGGCTGAGATCTTGTACCCACTTATAATTACATTTATATCCCGCCTTGTTTCCTCTTGTGAGCATTCCAAGGCAGCTTACATGATCCTCCTCCTCCTCTCTATTTTATCCTCACAACAACCCTGTGAAGTAGGTCAGGCTGAGAATCAGTGACTGGCCGGAAGTCACCCAGCGAGCTTCACAGGGGAGTGGGGACTAGAACCCAGGTCTCCCGAGTCCCAGTGCAGCACTCTAACTACTACACGACACTGGCTTATCGGGGAATAAGCCCCATTGAACTCAGTGGGACTTCTGCACAGACGTGTATAGGTTTGCACTGTCACTCACTTCCGTTCTTTTGACAGAGTGCAGGTAGGTGTCAAACACATGCCTTACAGAGCTGTCCTGTGCAGGTTTACTCTCAGATAAACATGCATAGAACTGCAGCCTTCATCTCTGAAATGAACAGACTGTTTAGCAGCCTCCTTTTCCGTTTCTGTCAAAGCACATGAACGTCCCCCTCTTGGCAAATCGCATAATCTAAATAAGGAGAAAGGTTTTAATTTTTTTCAGACATGTAACATCCTTGTTGATTTTATTTTATTAATTTCAAGCTTTTGTTCAAGATCAAGGAGTGCATTGTTAATCCCCCCCCCCCATTTTATCCTCATGACAACTGTGTGAGGTGAGTTAGCCTGAGAGATAGTGGCTGGTCAAGGTCACCTTGGGTGCTTCAAGATTGAACTTGTGTCTCTCTGGGCCTCCTAGGCCATTTCTAACCACTACACCAGGGGCAGGCAGAAGACAGTTCAGGATCTACAATCGGTATATGTCCAAGTGATTTCTAGTAGATTAGCAAGGGTTCTAACTTCCAGTCTTTTAACATTAGTAACAACAAAAAGCTGTAATCTCCACACTCCTAAATTAGGCTGCTGAAATCAAGATAGTTGGGCGGGGGGGGGGGGAGAAACAGGAGTAGACTTACATGTGAAAGGATGTGCAAGCTCGTTCTGATACTGAAAACAAATTCCTTAGCTCAGAACATGCTCAGAAGCACTTTGCTCTACAATTGTACATCCACTTACTTGAGCCACTATTTTGCACCTCAAACACCAAAGTCTTGTGACACCTTAAAGACTAACGGATTTATTGTGGCATGAACTTTCGTGGACTATAGCCATGAAATATACAGCTGCTGAAGTGGTCTAGAGTCCACAAAAGCTTATGCCAGAATAAATCCGTTAGTCCTTAAGGTGCCGCTAGACCCTTCGTTAAATTTTATTCTTAATCCAAGCATGACAAAATGGAGGGCTGTGCTGTGCATGCATCTGTGGCCATCTGCCCTCGCTCACCTAAAGCCAGGAAATCCAACTTCGATACCTTCTTCCTTCCAGAGGACCCAATTGGTTTTGTTTTTCAGTTTCAAATCACTCGACGGTTATTTTTAACTGAAACAGCCCATGCTAAAGATTTTTCCTATGCATCAGCTCCACAAACATTTACTTCCTTCTGCCATCTGATGGATGTACATTATAACTACAGGAGTGGGAGAGCCAATCCCAAAAGAGTGATATTCCTTATGCTGGCTTCTAGGAGCATATCTAAACAAGCTGTATATAAACATACATCCTAACCCCCTTTCTGTTTAACGACGCATTTTGAATGAAATGATCATAACCATGTTTACTCACAAGCCCCACCGAGTTCACAATTCTGACAGTTGTGTATCCTGCTAGTATGCAGTTAGGCATATCTATGGCCAATGAAATCAATTAAGGATTGCAAATATAACTCTGTAAACATTCATGATTTTTAGTATTTCTGAAAGTCTAGCATGTAATATGTCAAACTGCAGTTCTGAATAGTTTATGATGGAACTGTTTTCCTACATTACGAAGCCCTTTTTCCACCCCCTTAGGACCCAATCCTATGCATGTTTAGACAGAAAAAAATCCTACATGGCTGGCTGAGTGATTCTGGAACGTATAGGACTTTTCTTCTGTCTAAACGTGCATAGGGTTGTGCCCCTAAGGGCACAATCTTATGGCTGCTAGTCTGCGCAGAACAACTAGCGCACTCATAGGCCACGCAGAATGGCCCCGCACTCCGTGATCGGAAAAGGAGCACGGAGCGGCAAAAATGGGGTGTTCCTGGGGGCGTGCCAGGGCGAGCAACTCAGAAATGCCGGTACAACACATCCAATGTGTTGTCCGGCCGCCGCTCCCCTGCTCTGACTTCCTGCAGCTAGACAGCCGAAATTGGCTGTCTAGCCGCAAATGCAGGGTGGCTGAAATGTGGAGGGGACTATCCCCCCATGCTTCTCCTGCCCTGCACTGGATAGGCGGTTACCTCTGTGTTCAGAGGCAGTCACCTATCCCGGCAGGATTGGTCCCTCCAAGTGTAATGTTTAAACATTGCGTGAAACCTTATGCATCTTTACTCATAAGGATGATTATAAGTGGAGATGTCTCATGCTAAAGGTGCCTGCAAATCAGAAAGCTCCAAATGGCTCAGACAAGTTCAAGTCAGCATAGGAAAATATTGGATTCTCATGTAGCTTAACCAGAAATAGATCTGTTGTGTTTTTTCTGATGGAAATTTCCTCTGATGGGGTCCATTTCCTAAACAACGGTAGGTGTTTTACCAATGCACTATACTTTTCTAGTGAATTGCAAAGGATCATAGGAACAGTATAACAGCAACAAAGGTGTACACACCAATGGCAAGCATACATGGAAATAACCATGAAATCTGTAGATACACACAGAAAATAAATGAGAGGGACACAGTGCTAGCCTTTGTACCAATATGCTTGATTTATGATTACTACTAAAATACCAGTAAATCAGCCCTCCCCAACCTGATACCCTCAAGGGATGCTGGGAGTTGTAGTCCAACATATCTGGAGAGCACCAGCTTGGGGAAGGCTGCAGTAAACCGTCTGTCAACCCAGCCAATGGGCATAGTAATAATGTATGAGTACAACTTATGTATTCTTGAATATACACGCACATTTGTGATGGCTCTGCCCAAGATCTGCCCTAACCCATTGCTCCCAGCCTAGGACACCTATTAGTATCACCTGGGAATCTTTCAGTAGCTTCTTTGTGGCTGTTAGGTTGGCTGTGACACCGTTTGTTGAAAGAGTTTAAGAACCCCGTGTGACAATTTACACAATTGGTTCCACCCAGCTGCAAAAATCACTATGGTCCTTGTTTATTGATCAGCTTCGATTATGGCTGTTGGAACACACCTGTGTAACATACTGGGAACACACTACTGGGAAACCACCCTGGTCTCCTGCACTTTTGGCAGGATTCCAATCTATTTTGGGGAGCATGGCAAACTTTGGAATTCCATAGCCACCCAAGGCCCGGTATCTTGGACAAGCAACGGTAGACCCTGTTGCCCCTTGCAAGCCTAGATAGAGCCGAGGCAGCCCAGAATGCCGTTGTTCTACCACCCCACTCCGTCTTTTTGCCTGGACTCTCCAGTCTAGCTGCCTAGGTTCTCGCCTTGCCAAGGCAAAGGACCCACTGGAACCTTGTTTTCACAACTATATCCTATTTTCAGAAGGGCCTTCATCTATATACTGTAGCCTCCTACTCTGCACCTTTTCTATTGTATTTGTAGTAGCTGTAGGTAACCATCTCACCACCCCCTTTTGCTATTGTAACTGTGCACCAGAACTAGCTTGGTCACACTGTCCAATTAAAGTGTCCATGAAATCTTGCTCTCACCCACTTTCACAAGCTCACCCCAAACCTTTCTTTTCCTCCCCTAGTTTTACAGCTCGTTTCCCTAGCCCTGACCTTCTCACTGCCCCTGTAGTCAAGCTTAGACATTACATGCATATCCACAGCCTATTTCACATAAATGTTTATCCATACGTCTTCGCCAAGGTAAAAAATACAATCTTCCTAACTAGTGTACTTTCTTACCTCAATACCCCCAAATAATCAGGAAAGTCTGTTAGATACATTATTTCTTTAAAGAGCTGTTGGTAGCATATGCCAGTATACATACTTAAGTGAACTTATGCTCTGATTGGAGATTCTTAGAAGTCTTCATGCTCCCATGTTTGTGCCTTTCAAATACAATACCGGTAGTGATTTGGAGCAGATAAAAGTAGCGAGAGCTTAAATATGGCAGAGATCTATCCTTTACAAGATGTATCCTTCTGCTCTGAGCTTAGTAAATGCCACTAGCTCAAACACCCCTTCCCATTTTCTTTTGTTTGACAGGGGTTGACTCCCAACAGTAAAGTGAGAGGGGCCTGCATAAGCAGCAGGTGCTGTGTAAAGCAAACGATATTCTCTAAAAGGTGCACTTGCCTACATCTTCCAGTTCTGACTTCGATACCCAAGAACTCCAAAAGGCTGCACCAGCCTGCACCCACCCACCAGGGGAAAATCTTCCATGTAGGCTCCTGCTTGATGAGCTCAGCAGGTTCCATTTTTGTCCCTCTAGGAAGATCTGAGCACACAAGAAGCAAAGCTTTCCTCCCTGCTGGCACTCCCATTATGAAGCTTCATTCTTCTGATATTAGTGGTCTTTGTTTACAATATGCATTCAAGAGCTAATTGCTGCTGTTGGGGTATTTACAAGTTCTACGTGGTTTTGCTTTTGCGTGACTGTGATATTAATGTAGACCTTTATTGGCTTGATGTAAGTCACTGTTGCTACCAGAGGCTAAAGAGGCAAGCAATGCTCCTCAAATGGCTGCCTAGTTGCCCCTTCATTGCTGGACCTGTGGTTACTTGAAGGAAAAGTACTTTCCACATGACTGTCTCACACACACACGTGCACACATACACTTTGCTCCTTCCATACCCCCAATATTCTTTTCAATGCCACTACTGGGGAGACAAGATTTAGAAGTACGATGTGGCCTACTTGTCCTGGGTTCTGCCGTACAGCTTACTTGCCAACATCTTTAGGAAAAGTCAATAGCCTCCCCTATCATACTGCAGTGCTCAGTCTATGCAGAGAAAAAAGAATGCAAATAGTGCTGCTGAAGTGATGTATTTGACAATTCTACAGTTTAAATGATACAGGAATTAACTTTGTATAATACATTTGTGGTACAACAGTCAAGGTTCAGCTTTTATTCTTCCATATTTGCCTCTGTAATGTTCTTTTGCATTATGTACCTGAAAAATAAACCCCAAACAAAAAACTTCAGCCAAGCTCCCCTTCCTCCTCCAGCTTTATTGATAGTTTAAAATTACATTTCTATATTCTAGGACTTCAATTGCTTTTACCATCTGACTTTAAAAACTGATTACAAGCAAATGAAACTCAACAGTTGTCTAAGTGATATAGTATACAAAAATAACATCTTGATTTCTGTGAAAATGCATTTCTTTGCAAGTCCTGAATAGCTCCAAATTGTGTATGCTCTAAGCACTGATGTTCTGGGTTTGATTTAGTTTGAAATATTTATTGTTTCCCATTACCTTGTTATCTCATATTAGACATTCATTTATTGTTTCACTGTTACTTCAGTTCTCGATTTCTCCCTCACTCTCATAGCCATTAACAGGCATGTGCATTGTTTTGTTCATCCCACTTAGCTATATGCTCTAGGTAAGGCCTGATACAGATACTCGGTGTTATTACTGTTACTGAGGTCAGACAATCCAAGGCCATTATTGTAATAAAATTAGTTACTGTGGAAGTTCTGACACTTCCAGTTTGTTTTCCTCCTGCATACGATCACTTCCATGGAACCCAGGGAGGCTTTGCTGGTCTGACTTAACTCTTTCCACTCATCCATCCCTATTCACCAGTGGCACGGAAAGGGGGTTCTTTAACAAAGCATTATACATAACACCTCTACCAAACTAAACATAAACATTTTTGTAGTTAAATGCAGAAAGTCGATTTTTCCACCCCTTTCCTCCTTTTACACGGCAAGTAAAGCTCACTGGCCTGGGAATAGCCTCTATCTGCCAACCTTTGGCCAGTGAAGAGGATTCAGAGAAAAATAATACAACCATCAATCAGAAAAAGGAGGGGCGACAAAGGAAAACAGTTAAGCTGTAGCCTCAATTGTGCATTCCCGTGCAAGGTGTCCTGACTCGCCACAACGATAGCAGTTGACTTCGCTAGTCTTGCTGCAGTTGATGGCTACATGGCCAGTTTCACCACACCTGAAACAGACAAATAGAACTTTAGCCCACTCACAAAGTACATACATAGAAACACTGAAGTCTAATATTTGGGATCTTGCAGATAAGATTCCAATGTACTGTGGATTTTAGCTTATTGCCAGGCACAGAATAAACCTATCCCATCCTTACAGGCCATACACATACTGAAGCCTAGAGAACAGCATAAGAACTTTGAAATTCACAGAAGTGTGCTCTGAGTTATTAGCAAACTGGCAAGGACACAAGATCACTAAACAAACGTCTAATAAAAGCCCCCCAGAATAATTTCATGGGACACGGATAGAAACAACATATTGCAAGACTATAGAAACTGTTGCAGAATAGACCAGAAAAATCCTATTGTTAACCAAGTGTGCATATTTTTGTTATGACATACAATTCGTAGATCAGGGGCTGGGGAACCTGTAGCCCTCCAGGTGCTGTTAGATTGTAACTCCCTCATCCCTGTAGTCATGCTGGCTGGGGTTGAAGGGTGTTGGAGTCCAACAACTTCTGGAAGGCCACAGGTTCCCCACTCATGTTGCAAATAAAATTGAAAGGCTAGTATAATGGGATTAATGTTTACATGCATTGTTTTAAGACTAGTTTTTACCTATAGCATTTCACTTTGGTGCAGTCCTTTTGGATGTGTCCAAATTCCCCACAAGAATAGCACTTTTGCTCATCTGCGTGGTCACAGTCACGAGCCAAGTGACCCGGTTTCCCACAGTTGTAGCAGCACTGCTCTCGTTCTCTCTTGGGCTCCTTGCAGTCCTTCGCAATATGGCCACCTCTACCGCAGTTATAGCAGGCTTCCACAATAAGAAAAAGGAAACAAACAAGACTATAAAACCTTGATGACACTGCAGGACATGTATGTAACGTAAGGTTTAAGTCACACAATTTGCTAGTAATATATTTGTTCTCATCTTGGCTCTCCAAAGTTTATTAATACTTACCATCCTCCTGAAGATCACAATCCTTGGCAAGATGACCAGACTCACCACAGCGGTAACAGATATCTGGGAGTGATGAAGACATAAACTGGAAGCCTGTTTAGAAAAGCAAAGCCATTTAGCGATCCAGTGGAGATATTACAGGTATGAGTTAAAAACCATATAATGGGACAAAAGATACAGCATAACACTTTATTCTTGCTCATTCTCTACAGCTGTAAATAGAAAAATATGTAGGTAAAGGTAATGCATACATTTTAAACTCATATAGAAGTTTCGGGGGGGGGTTACCTCTGCCACGGCTTCGCATTCCACGGCCACGACCAATTCCAGTAGGGCACTCTCGAGCCCAATGGCCAGTACGCCCACACTTGAAGCACTCGTTACTGCTCATTGCTGCAGTTAGGTAACCTAAGTATGAGGAAAAACAATTAGAATCATGTACTGAAGTATTCACGAAAAAGTATTTACAAGTTTGCATCAAGCGCTTAGACTTTTGTAAACCCCTATGCTTACTGCGCAAATGTAAACAGTGATTTTATTTCGCATTATGAGATTAATTAATCCAAAATTCATGACAATATATAAGATCTACAATGTTTCTGTCTAACATCTAGTTAGAAGATAAAAGGATTACAATAACTGCAGCTGCTCTGCAGTGGTCAGTTAGAAAGAAGAAATCACCAACCATTAAGTGACGACTGGAGTCATTAAATTTTTAGAACCTTCATGTTCCCGCATACAACATGCGATTGTGGGAGTTCTAGAAATGTGAACTGGAGAATCATCCAACTTAAATTACACTGACAGAAAGCTGCTATTAAATCTCAAATATTTTAAGTTATACTAACCTCTGACACCTCTCTCAAGATCATCAGCACAATTACAGTATTTGTGATGCTTTAATGCACTAATCACCCTCCAAGGAAACCAAGCATGTAGAATGACCTGAAAGTACCTCTCAGGCCTACTGACCAACATAGGCAGCCCCAAGACCTATATCCGTGTGGGGAAGTTGTAGCCTTCCAGATGTTGTTGGACTACAACTCCCATATTTCCTGACTATTGGCCATGCTGGCTGGAGTTTAAAGTCCATCATCATCTAGAGGGTCATACAACTCCACCTGACCTATATGAAAGCTCCACTGAAACATAAGCATTAGACAAGCGGTATTTGGCAGCCTGTAGACTCAGCCAAGCCCCATCCAAAGCTCTGATTCACAACTTCCTACTCCCTGTGGTATGTACTTCAGCTGCTTTTTTTTGCATGAACCAAGGCATGGGCAAAAGACTATTTATTTATTTGATTTGTACCCCGCCTTTCTACCAAAAATGGCACTCAAGGTGGCTTACAATCACTAATAAAACTTTAGATCGAACATGGAGATTAACATTAAATCCATCTGTTAGGAGTTCTTGTTATGTACCCCAGATGCTCACTGTCATTTGTCTGCCTTTGCTCAAGCACCAGTATCAAGTGAAGGGGGGCCCCTCTGTCAAAGCCTGTTTACCCTGGGAAAGAGAGTCTACAACATTTTACTTCAGCTCAATTCACTCCAACAGAGAGCTGAGTCACAAACTGACCCTTTGCTCAATTTAAGTTTTCAGGCCTGTTAAGAAATGGTTGCCCCTGAGGTAAAGCGCAAGGATCAAAATTTTAAAAAGCAACACTTGGAAGCATGAACTCAGTTCGCAATGATACACCAGAAAACATCTAGAGAAGGGTCACCTGGACTGTGATCCAATTACATCACTCATTGTATCAATACAGGAGCCACATATCACGGTAAACCAAAAGAATATGTTTTCATGATTATGCATCAGAAATACTGGTATCAACTTCAATGCTTGTTTAATGGCCTTTGTGTTGTTGTTTTTAAGAACTCTATCGACACCCTGAGCAATGAGTTCTAGTTGTTTAATGAGTTCTAGTTGTTTCCAAATTGGACAAATGAACAAATAAGAACTGACAGTTTAACACAGCACCACAGAACTAAGGTTCAAACCAAATGAGACAGCAACAGACATGGATTCAAGCAATCATATATAAAATGGGGGAGGGGGACATGACCTTTTTTTAAAGAATAAAAGGAGTGTAGGATCCTAAACCCTTCCCTTGCATGTGACTTACCTCTCGCAGTCTGCCCCCAAGTGCTTTTCTCCTAAGTAGAGCTTTGATATTGAAGGTGAGCTTAAGTGGGAGAAAAACACAACACTCATGTACCTCTTTTGCTGTAGTAGTCAGACCCCCTTCACCACCACCCCCAACATGTTATATATGATTGTTTAAATCCTCACCTGCTAGTGTCATATGTACTTTTAGCCCAAGGAACTTCAGAAGCATAACTGATACATATCTCAAGGACAGATACCCCCAGTAAGTTCCCTAATCCATTCATGTCTAAACACATCCAGATTCAGCCACTTCCAAAGCTGTTGAGCTACTTAGCCAGTAGAAAGCAAAGCAAACAGTAACAAATGCTAGCAAATAGGATCCTTTCGCTTCAATACAAGCCTTTATGAACCAAAACTTCAGAGTATAGTTTATTTCTGGCATCAGAAGACCTGAAATGTGTTTCAGTTTTAGAAGCACAACACTCTGGTTTAACTGGTTTGTGTACTTTGAGTCTCACAAAATGGTTGAATCTAGCTGTGTATCTTCTATGTCAATTACTCAAAATGGCAAACTGCATGGCTGCACTATGACTAGGCATAGGCATTTTCAAGCTTCCCTACACCCAAATAAAATCTTATTTACTACTGGTGATGATTCGTGTGTGTGGTTGTTTGAGGTTTGAATAGTCCTACTGTTTGTAAGAATCAAGTGTTTGTAACTATTCCCTTCGTGACACATTTTTAGAAATGTTTCAGTTACTTATGGTTAAATATACAGTGCAGACAACATGTCAGCACCTTGCTATCAAGTGATCTCATGCATTCTTTTTGGAACTCAAGGATATACAAGTTTACTATTTGGCAGGTAGCATAGCTGGGAAAATGTGTATGGAAACATGACCATAAGGACCAACTATAGCCAAGCTAAATGCCAGCCCCAACTAATTTCTCTGCTGTCTACTAGCTCTGCCCCACCTTTCTTCTCTTTGGTTCCTACTTCCTCCAGTACTCCTTTCAGGCCCCCATTCTGCTGCCTTCTTTGGCCCTTTCCAAATATTTGGCCCTTATTTGGTCTCTAGTTCCTACACCTCCTTACCCTCTCATTTATTCTAGTTTCTTCCCTTTCTCTCAGCACATTCAGCTACAGTCCATCTCTGTGACTATTTTTCCCTCACACATCCCCATTGGAGTGTGTATGAAAATATGACATAGATATGAAAGACCATTGTTCAAGGATTTTCCTTTCAATGTTTCCCCTCCAAAATGGATAATTAGCAGCTTCTCAAAGTTCTGCACTGTCACGCAGCTATTGTATCCATGAAGTAGCTGTACTGATGGCTGCTCCTCATTGACCTTTTCAGGCCTATTACACATAGTAATAGTTTATGTCTTGTCCAGACCACTCCTTCCTTAGTATAGAATAAAGGCAATACAGATACTACGCAAACATTTAAACTCCCAGCACCTGACTGACAGTCAGAGAGCTAGGGCTCCCAATCTTGCAAACAGCTGTGGGTTGATGGAAAAGGCATTTAAAGCACATAACTAGTCAGTTTTGCTTTATTTCCTCCCCACACATCAGGAACTACATCGGATAAGAGTGTAAGTTATATTCTTCCTAGTAGGGCATATTAACTTTCCCTCTCTCAGCTTTCCAACCAAACCTCTCCTGTATGCACTAATGAAGTGAATCAGGAGGAGAGTGCTAATAGCTGTGGATTCTGGAGACCAACAAAAGCTGGGAAAGGCTGGTGTAGACAACTGTCTCCATGGCAGAAAGGTATGAATGGCAAGCAGCTTTTATGCCTTGTAAAGCTACTGCATGTTGCCAAGACAGAAAGGACTCAACATGTTATAGGGAATATGCTACTTCTAGGGAGCCACTGTTTTTGGCTGGCCCTAGTAGTCATCCAGCAACCCTGCCTCCCTTCCAAGTTCTTTGGCACACACAGAGGACATAGGAAGGGACAGGGTCTGATTTCCAAATTTAAGCTGTGGAAGCACTCAGAATGCTTCCAGAGTGCAGTGTGAGGACTGGAAGATTGGCATCGCCCTGGTAACTGCATTTACAGCTCCTTGACCCTCTCCCACAATACCTAAGGATACAGCAAAGTATGGAATGAATATATTAGGGCTTTATAGCAGATCTCCACATACTCCTACAGAAAAGTTGTTCTAGCCACTGTTTTACTTCTGAACATTGGGAACATTTCCAATAAAGTGTATATTGGTGTTACAAAGTATTCAGAATCTTTTTTCCCCCACATGCCATCACAGTAGATTTCACCCAGATTAACAATCCTAGAATTTAATTACTGTAATTAAAATGGTCAAGACCCAGCCAGCATAGGCAGAACTGAAGAGGTCTTACAACTTTAAAATTATTTATACAGATAAGTTCCTTAACACTTCCCCAATGAGAGCTACCAAAAGGACACTACACCAGGCATTTTAACTTAGGCAACAGCCATGTTTCCAAAATGCACATTCTTAATGGCATCTGAAGGACATAGTGAATTGTCTGAAAGCACTAAATGCTACAGCACTACTAGATGCCAGGTCATTACTAAAGCTGAGCAGGTGTGGACCTGATCAGCCCCCTTGATGAGAGACCAGAATGCCCCCCCACGCCGCTACTTAGAAAGCACAAGACTTGTCAAAAGTTACTAGGACATTTGGCAAGTCAATGAGAATTCAGAATAACCAGCACCGGAAGTAATCAATTCACTTTTAGTCTAATCTAGGCTGCCAAACTTGTTGAGCAATTTTTTATACTGACATTCAACTCCATCGTTTATCTAAGCCAACCTCAAGTAACCATACTGTTAACCACACACTGACAATTGCAACACACTTGATAACTTCGACTATTGAATTTGAGTGACCATCTTTGTAATGTAGGAAACAACTATTTTCTTCACCTTTAACCTTTTACAACACACAGTTCTTTTCTATATTAAAGATGCAGCATGCCACAAAGGAATGTTTTCCAAGTGATACCTTTTGGACATCCCAAGAAGTTTTTAAAAACTAGAAAGATGACTACAAGAATTATTCTTGTTTTTTCTAACTTGATTTATCAGAACCTTCCTATATCCTTTTCTGCATGCAATTTCCCAACAGTCACTTCTGCTTTCCTATTATAATCTAACTCTTCCACTTATTTGCAGACCTTGTCAAATTTCCCAAAAATTAAATGCCTATTGCAAATCCTGTGACACCTTAGAAATCAACGAATTTGTTGAGGTATAAACTTTTGCGGGATGGCGCCTGCTTCAACAAGCTTTCATGAGTAGCATATGCTGTAAGACCAAGACACACATAAGTATGTCATCTTGTTTTCAGAGGACCTGCAGTCACCACCAAATAGATAAACAGTATATTTTAGGTAAAACACAAGAACACCCTTTCAGCCAAGATTCAATGGGACAGCTGGTGTTCAGTTCTGATCCGCCCAACTACACAGTAGGTTCCCAGTAATACCACCTTACAGTGACTCCTTCCAGGCTTCAATCTTTATCCTTTATTGTATCTTAGAAACTGACCTCTCACCAGAACAGACAACCTGCCTTATTTCAAGCCTTCCTCAGCCTACCCCTTTAAAGCCATCATTAACTCAGAACATACAAAATATTACAATAAAGTCCTTGATTGCCACCACTAGGCTTTACACTTCCAAGTTCTCTAAGCTGAGAGGTTGTATCCTAAGCTACTCTTTAAAGCAGATGAATCGCTTTTTATATTAAGGCACCGATCAATGCTTCACTCACGCCTTAAGGTTACAAACAAACGCACACGTAGTACTTGAGATCAAAGCCCAGTTTAGCCAGCGGCAGTTTAGTTTATATTCCGAGTATAGAAGGTTAGGATCGGCAAGGCTGCATTTCGCTCTTATTTCGGAGCGGAGAGTAACCACGCTCACCACTGTCAAGCTGCAACAAGGAAGCATTCGCCAATTTTTGAGCGTCACAGGCACCAATCCTGAATTACAGTGGTTCTTCTAGGGAGTTACTCAGCCGAGCACGTGGAGAACGCGGGGTGGGGGCGGAGAACGCGGTGGCGCCAGGGACACCTATTTCCCCCGAGTCCAGCTGACCCGAAACGCCGCGGAGCCTCGGCGTTGCACCTCCTCAGTCCCGAGTGTCCCCGGGCGCCCGCCTCGCCCCGCTCTTCCTCTTCGGCCGCGCTCACGTCCTACTGTTCCGGGAGGGCCTCTCCCGCGCCACACGCTCGGCCCGCGCAGAACTCCCTCTCTCGCCGCCTGAAACATCCGCGCACAGGCCCGCCGGAGGGCCCAGGCCGCAGCCATGAAGATCGGTGCTCCTCGTCACGAGTAGGGCTCGCCTGCTCCCTCCTCCCCCCCGAGCGCGGGAAGGCCCGCCGCCGCCACAGGGGGCGGGAACGAGGGGCTACCCCGACAGCCCACCTACCTGCACCGCCTCGGTCCTCTCAGAGGACGGCGGCCCCGATTGGCCTCCGCCACCGCCTTGGCTCGCCTCGCCTCGCCTCGCCTCACTCGGAAGGAAGGAAGGAGCGGGCCAAGGAGCTGGTGTGTTTTCCCGCGCAGTAGGCCGGAACGAGCCAGCGCCCTCCTTCCTGCTCGTCACCCCGCCCAAAGAAGTCCCCCCCCCCCCCGAACTCGCAGGCCAGCGCCTTCGCTCCGTTACCTTTCTCGGGCTTTCGGCTCGGTTGCTGGCCGACGCTGGACCGTCCGCGCGGCGATGGACTCTTCTCCTTCTCCCCCTCCCCTCCGCGCGCGCGCGACTCGACTCGGCGCGACCAGCCTCTCTTCCACCCGCCGCCGTTGAGTCCCTGCTGGCTGCGCCACACGCGGTTTGCACACGACCCCACGCACCCTCCCTGCCGGTCTGCGCACGGCTCCCTATCCCGATGGAGGGGCCAATAGCAGCCCGCCGATGCTTCCGCGTGGCCCGCCGACGACTGGGCTAGAAGGGGCCAATCAGCACCGTGGAAAGGGGGGAGGAGTCCGCCTACCGGAATCTCCTACGTTCATTCTTCTCTGAGGGGAGGGCTTGCGGGAGGAAGGAGGAGCGGGGACGGGAGTGCGGGAGGAGGGCGAGGGCGGGCGTCCGTCTCTCTCGCGCGCTGCCAATCATGCTTTTCCCGGAGAGGCGCGCGCGCTTGGCTGCTCACCCGCTGCCCCTTCCCCCCGGCTGATGTACCTGGACTAGCGAAGGCGACGTCCCACCGTCCGTAAGACCCGTTCGCCACATCTCCGGGTCTGTCAGAGGGTTGCGGCAGGTGCTCCATAAAAGTTGTTAAAAACATTGTCCCGACGTACAGACATGCCTCAGGCGTCTACCCGACGGTTTCCGTGTGTGTGTGTGTGTGTGTGTGTGTGTGTATCACATTCTAAATGCTCCAACTGTACGCCGTAAGGCTGCAGTCATATACACTTTTACCTGGGAGTAAATGCCATTAAACTCAGTGGGACTTGCCCCTGAATTGACATGCACGGACTTTGACGCTCCAGTCCTCCACACATTTACCTGCAAGCACGCCCCATTGAATACAGCGAACCTTCTTAGTAAAGATAACGTTGGACTGGGCTTACACAATGTAAAGTGTGGATGTCGCTGACCCCTGTTTGCAAGCGTGTGTCATACAGCTTTACTAGTGAGAACTGGGATTTGCTCTGACTCCTGGTGCAGTGAAAAATTGACGACAGCCCAAGAGTTGCTGACACATCATATATAAAACATATCTTAGACAAACCTCCTTTACCCACCGCAACTTCTCTCTCTCTCTCTTTTGGAAAGGCTGGGTGGAACAAATTAGTAACGCTGGTACACATTTAGGCCGCAATGTCATATGAATGGATGAAGGAGAATCCTGACCGCACTTAGGAGTGTTTTGAATGTTTTTACAGTGCCAGCAGCCAGTCAGCCAGATGAACAGTAAAGCCAGTTTCAAATGAAAAAGCGGCTGTTTTTGTCTTGGATGACTGGCTCCAGTAAAAACTTCCAAAATGCTTCGGGATATGTCCATGCTTCTCTCCTCCCCCCCCCCCCCCGCATGTGTATAGGGTTGTCTACAATTGTGGCCTTGGCGTGCAGAAAACAATAGTGCAGAAAAGGCCTAAGAGTTGAAAGAAACAAGCATGGGGTAGAATTCTCTTAAATTCTCACAAAAATAAAAATGTGGCTCAGCAGTTTACCAATGCATTTTAGTATTCCTTAAGTACCCTAAAGGTATACAGAGGTTTAAAACATTTGTAAATGAAATGTTTTTGTTCATTTGTTTTTAAAGCAACCTAATCTAGTGCCATTATATTTGTCTGTTGAATCTATATAAAGATAGCACACAGTTTTAGAGAGTGAGTCATGTGGGTAACATTCAGGCCTCAGGGGGCAGAAGTGATATCATTAAAATGTTTACTTAAATAGATTATCAATAAATACATTGGTTAAACCTTGTGTTACTAATTTCCACATACATTTAAATAAAAATCTAAAGACAATTTGGCTCTATTGGCTCAGCTGAGGAGTGCTGTAGTGCCTTGCATACTTTTATATACTAAAAATAGCAGTGGTCTGGTTTTAGTAGCATGTGAAACCACAAGCAGAGGGCTAGCAGCAGAATCATTAAAAGGTACGTAACTAGGGGTTTTTAAAAAATAGAACTGAGAGGAGATTAAAAAGTTATGGGTATGTCAAAGATTATGTATAGTTTGAGTTAGCAGAACTTTAATTCAATACTTATTTCTTTCACACCTTTTTAATTTTAATTTTTAAATTTATGCACCACTTTTTAAGTTATTCATAAACAAAAGCAAGTACATTCAAAAAAATAAAAAAATACTAAAACTAATCACAGGATAGCAGAACAGGAGCATTTTAACAAATCAGCTACCCAAATCACACTGAAAAAGGAATGTTTTTTAAAATCTGCTTTCAGAAGGAAAGCAAAGAATCATTAAGTACTTCCCACAGGAGGGCATTCAAAAGCTCTGGGGCTGCAAAGACCTTGATTCTTGTGGAGGCCAATCTGGGCTAGGCATAGGATGTAATCTTCAGTAGGGTGTCATTGATAGATCTTAAGGGCTGGGGGCAGGGCAGGAGTAGGTTCATGCAGAGAAGACATCCCCTGAGATAATCAGTACGCTCTTTAGGGCTTTAAAGTTCCAAACCAGCACCTTCAATTGGGCTCGAAAACAAATCATCAGCTAGTGCAGATGTCTTAATATAGCTGATATATGAGAATGCCAACTCAAATTTGTCAACAGGCAAACAGCAGCATTCTGCACAGACATTTCTCTGTCTTCAAGGGACAGCCCCATCCATGAAGGAGGAAGGGGGAGTGCACCACCGGCTCTGACCCACCCATGTTTGAACACAGAAACACCACGGAAAGAGAATCAAAGTGCAGTCCTTGCAGTAATACGACTGTTGCTGAAAAAACACTTCTGTGGGGTAAGGATTCCCCAGTGCAGTGCAAGCATCAAAAACATAGAGACCTCCCAGATCACATTGTTACTTCCCCTACTGGTGCCATACTTACTTCTAGGGCTGATGACATGGAAAGCAATCTGGGTTACCATACAGTTTACCCATGAAACTGTATGGTTTCACATCAATTACTGTGATGTGGAGTTCCAACCACAGAAAAGTGTTGTTTTGGCAGCAGCCATTTGTTGTTGTTTACTCGTACAGTCACTTCCGACTCTTCGTGACTTCATGGACCAGCCCACGCCAGAACTTCCTGTCGGCTGTTGCCACCCCCAGCTCCCCCAAGGTCGAGTTCGTCACCTCCAGAATATCATCCATCCATCTTTCCCTTGGTCGGCCCCTCTTCCTTTTGCCTTCCACTTTCCCTAGCATCAGCATCTTCTCCAGGGTATCCTGTCTTCTCATGATGTGGCCAAAGTACTTCAGTTTTGCCTTTAATATTCCCTCAAGTGAGCAGTCTGGCTTTGTTTCCTGGAGTATGGACTGGTTTGATCTTCTTGCAGTCCAAGGCACTCTCAGAATTTTCCTCCAACACCACAGTTCAAAAGCATCTATCTTCCTTCGCTCAGCCTTCCTTATGGTCCAGCTCTCGCAGCCATAGGTTACTACGGGGAATACCATTGCTTTAACTATGCGGACCTTTGTTGTCAGTGTGATTTCTCTGCTCTTCACTATTTTATCAAGATTTATCATTGCTCTCCTCCCAAGAAGTAAACGTCTTCTGATTTCCTGGCTGCAGTCAGCATCTGCAGTAATCTTTGCGCCTAGAAATACAAAGTCTGTCACTGCCTCCACGTTTTCTCCCTCTGTTTGCCAGTTATCAGTCAAGCTGGTTGCCATAATCTTGGTTTTTTTGAGGTTGAACTGCAACCCAGCTTTTGCACTTTCTTCATTCACCTTCATCATGAGGTTCCTCAGCTCCTCCTCACTTCCAGCCATCAAAGTGGTATCATCTGCATATCGGAGATTGTTAATGTTTCTTCCAGCGATTTTAACTCCAGCCTTGGCTTCATCAAGCCCAGCACGTCACATGATGTGTTCTGCGTACAGGTTGAATAGGTAGGGTGAAAGTATACAACCCTGCCGTACTCCTTTCCCAATCTTAAACCACTCCATTGTTCCGTGGTCTGTTGTTCTTTGGTCTGTTCTTACCGTTGCTACTTGGTCGTTATACAGATTCCTCAGGAGGCAGACAAGATGACTTGGTATCCCCATACCACCAAGAACTTGCCACAATTTGTTATGATCCACACAGTCAAACGCTTTAGAATAGTCAAGAAAACAGAAATAGATGTTTTTCTGAAACTCCCTGGCTTTCTCCATTATCCAGCGGATATTGGCAATTTGGTCTCTAGTTCCTCTGCCTTTTCTAAATCCAGCTTGTACATCTGGCAATTCTCGTTCCATGAATTGCTGGAGTCTACCTTGCAAGATCTTGAGCATTACTTACTGGCATGTGAAATAAGTGCCACTGTTCGATAGTTTGAACATTCTTTGGTGTTTCCCTTTTTTGGTATGGGGATATAAGTTGATTTTTTCCAATCTGCTGGCCATTCTTGTGTTTTCCAAATTTGCTGGCATATGGCATGCATCACCTTGACAGCATCATCTTGCAAGATTTTAAACAGTTCAGCTGGGATACCGTCATCTCCTGCTGCCTTGTTATTAGCAATGCTTCTTAAGGCCCATTCAACCTCACTCTTCAGGATGTCTGGCTCTAACTCACTGACCACACCGTCAAATCTATCCCCGATATTATTATCCTTCCTATACAGATCTTCCCTATATTCTTGCCACCTTTTCTTGATCTCTTCTGCTTCTGTTAGGTCCTTGCCATCTTTGTTTTTGATCATACCCATTTTTTCCCTGGAATTTACCTCCGATGTTTCTAATTTTCTGGAAGAGGTCTCTTGTCCTTCCTATTCTATTATCTTCTTCCTTTTCCACACATTGCTTGTTTAAAAATAATTCCTGATCTCTTCTGGCTAACCTCTGGAATTTTGCATTTAATTGGGCATATCTCCCCCTATCACTGTTGCCTTTTGCGTTCCTTCTTTCTTGGGCTGCTTCCAGTGTCTCAGCAGACAGCCATCTTATCTTCTTGGTTTTCTTTTTGTTTGGGATGA
Organism: Heloderma suspectum; assembly: GCF_057233095.1. Classification (NCBI taxonomy): domain Eukaryota; kingdom Metazoa; phylum Chordata; class Lepidosauria; order Squamata; family Helodermatidae; genus Heloderma; species Heloderma suspectum. The sequence continues at coordinate 292,789,287 of NC_139459.1, read as the reverse complement.
TTTCTGTTGCCGCTTCCTGAACAATGTTGCAAACTTCTGTCCATAGTTCTTCCGGGACCCTATCCACTAAATCTAGTCCCTTAAATCTATTCTTCACCTCAATGGCATATTCATTAGGAATATTAGTGAGCTCATATCTAACTGATCTGTGGGTCTTCCCTATTCTCTTTAGCCTGATTCTAAATGGTAGAATAAGAAGTTCGAGATCTGAACTACAGTCAGCTCCAGGTCTTGTTTTTACTGACTGTATAGATGTCCACGACCTTTGGCTACAAAGGATGTAGTCAATCTGATTTCAGTGTCGACCATCTGGTGAAGTCCATGTATAAAGTCGTCTTTTAGGTTGTTGGAAGAGATTGTTTGTTATGCACAGTGAGGTGTCTTGGCAAAATTCTATCAGCCTATGTCCCGCTTCATTTTGTTCTCCCAGACCATGCTTGTCTATAGTTCCAGGTGTTGTTTGACTACCCACCTTAGCATTCTAGTCTCCTGTAATGAAAATAACATCTATTTTTGGCATATTATCCAGTAGGTGCTGCAGATCCTCGTAGAACTGATCTACTTCTGCTTCTTCAGCATCTGTGATTGGAGCGTATATTTGGATCACTGTGATGTTAAATGGCTTACCCTGAATTCGAATTGGGATCATTCTATCATTTTTTTGGATTGTATCCAAGCACTGCTTTAGCCACTTTATTATTAATTATGAAGGCTGCTCCATTTCCTCTGTGGTCCTCTTGTCCACAGTAGTAGATCTGGTGGTCATCTGATGTGAAGTGGCCCATTCCAGTCTATTTCAGTTCACCCAGAATGTCTATATTTAATCTTGACATCTCCCCAATAACCATATCCAATTTGCCCTGGCTCATGGATCTTACATTCCAGGTTCCTATGGTGTGTTGATCTTTGGCACATCGGATTCGTCGTTCACCACCAGCACCGTCGGCCACTAGCTGTCCTTTCGGCTTTGAGCTAGCTGTGTCATCACATCTGGGGCTAGTTGAACTTACCCTCTGTTCCTCCCCATCAGCAGTAATGTATGAATCAGGCCACAGTCATGATTTCAAAAGCACTTCCAGTGAAGTTTTCCAGTGAGACTTAAGAAAATAAAGGCCTTTTATGCCAAGGAAGTATAAATGCAGCATTCAGACTAATACTATACTAGAGTTCAGAAATGAATTAAAAATATTCTTGTGAGCATTTCATTTTGCCCCCTTGTAACATTCATCTGAGACTTGACAAGCGTGTCATGAACTTTCTATAATAATTGATTCCTGTCAGGTAAGCGCCCAACAGCAGATCTAGCCCTATGTAGTTTATTTTCCTCTTGGTTCAACTCTGTAATCAATATGCCTTTTTTGTTTATTAGCTATATAATTCAGGAATGTATTAAATACTTTGATCTAATTGTTCTCAACATGGACATGAAATAATAGGAATAATAATATTATTTGAGTCATGATATTGCCATGGAAAGGGCTGACATGTTGCTCTAGCATATGCTAGTTGCTAGAACTGCATGGTTCGAAAGCAATTTTTCCTAAGTCACAAATGGCAAAGTGGGTAAAAACATACTGGATGTGCACCTCAACATCATGGGCCCCTCTACACCAGCCTAAAATCCTTCGTTTAAAATGGGGCTTTCTGCTTCCGTTTTAAATGCAGGATCGCAACTGACTGCCTTTACACGCGCTCCCTTCCCCCCTCCTTCTCCCTGTATCTGAGTCTTCCATTATCGTTCATTGATCTTGCTCCTCTTTTTGCCGCTTTAACTCTTTTCACTGAGGAAACTGAAGCGGAACACAATGGGGTAATTTGATAGCTCGTTATCTGTAATATATAAAAACAGAACAAAGGGCATGTGGTGCAGGAGACGCCCTCGAGGGTCACGGCCTCATGTAAAGAGCAGGCAAGCTTCCGTGAAGGAGCAATCTCAATTGCAGGATAAAAGCTCTGTGTGAAAAAAAAAACATGCCAGAAGGCTGAGACTTGGCACACAGTACGTACAGAACTGCTTCAGGAACGTTACATTGGAATTGGCCTTCAGAGATCAGGGCATAACTACAGTCTGTAATGGGGAGAGGGAAGTGGCTGCCCTGTTGATCAAATCCCCACTCCAACTACTGTCAAGCCATGTATTCCTTTATGTTACAAAGCGCTTCTTTTCATGATTAATCAACAAGAAGCATGATAGAATGTATTTATTCCTGAAGACCTAGCTACACGTTACACACAAATGCATATAACAGAACCTGATGGCTCTAGGAATGGGGGGGGGGGGGTTAGAGTAAAGAAAAATAGGGGAAGGGTGTGTGTAGTTTTCCAAGACTAATTTCCTTCTGGAACGCCCCTCCCCAGTCGTTTCCCCTCTTATTTAAAGAAAAGCTATTTGCGGGGGAATTTAATGCTTCTGGATTTACCACATCTGAAAATAGAGATACTTGGCCCTTTTTAGAGGTCTAGAGTATTGAATGGGATGTGGTTCATCAGCAATCTTGGATGGCTCTATGGAGAAATCTCTAGATGGAGTAGGGATGTTGGAGAAATCCTCCACGGACCCCAATGAGTCCGGATTCTATTGAATCCGGCCCCTTGAAGTCCGCGGAGGATCGGATCTCCTACCTGTGCATCCAGGAGGAATCCCCACTGGCTGGATCCTCCCTGCCAGCCGGCTCCAGAGCGCCAGCAGTACGGCTGCCATTGCTGTATCACTGGCTGGGCGGATTGACTGAGGACGCAAATGGCATCCTGGACACCATTTGTGTCCTCAGGCAGTAGTCCCCTTCAGCCAGCGATATGGCATGGCAGCCTTATCGCTGGCACTTCGGAGCCAGCAGGTGGCTCCGTGGAATCGCTGCAGAGTGGAGCAGGCCGAAGAGGATTCCGGGCGGGGGGAGGTACGGATCGCCTCCCCCCCCCCATGGACCCCCCCCCCCAGAACAGCAGGTAAGCATTCCACCCATCCCTAAGATGGAGTAGGCACATACAGCCAGTGTGAGTTATTTATATATCCAAGCGCACGGATAACATATGCTCAGTGTACCTTGAGGGTGCATGATGCAAGACAGGGGCTGGCAACATGTGGCACTCAATATGTTTTGGCCTACAATTCCCATCATCCCTTACCATTGGCTATGCTGGCTAGGGCTGATGGGAGTTGTAGGTAAAAACATCTGGAGGGCCATAAGTTGCTCACCCTGATGTAAGTGATGTTGCTATGTGCCACTCTGCAGGTAGCATCAAGGGTGCTTCTAGACGAGGCTTTAATTGCACCATTGCCATGCTTCAGTCACAGAATTTTACAGTGAGGTGTGTGTCTAGACATGTCATTTTCTACTGATAACCCTCATGTATTATCTCAATGCTTCTTCTGACCTTTTTCTTACCATGGGAAATCCATTAAGGAGAAAAAGACAGAATTGAGGGGCTGTTTGGATGACACAACAGGCCACCATGGGTTATTTAACCCATGGTTCAGCTGCAGGGCGCACAAGGCTATCATTTTGCATATGAAACCCCACTGGGGGGTTGGTTTGTTGTGCGAACCCGGTGAGTGTGGGTTATGTGAAGGTTAAACAACTATCACATAACCCTAAAACAGCCCATGGGTTATGTAATGGTTGTTTAACCCTTGCATAACTCATGGTGTGTTTTAGGGCTATGTGAGGGTTGTTTAACCCTTGCATAAGCCATGCTCGCTGGGTTCGCATGACACAATAACCCCTAAGTGGAGATAGCATGTGCAACATGGTGCCCATGGGCACCATGGCTCCTCATGGGTTAAATAATTCACAAAGAGCTTGATGTGTCATCTGAACCGAGTCAAAAACTGCATAATGCTGCCTTTAGTTTTTGAGTAGAAAAGGAAAGGGAAGATATACATATTTTAAATTAAACAAGACAAAGGGTGGATACATTGTTGTACATTGTTTCAGCAGTCGAGCCATTGTAGGAGTGCATTCACAGATGTTCAATTCTCAATTACCACTGAGTTCAGGGAAACCCAGTTCCGCCAGTTTGCAGCAGAAACCACAAATGTGCACAGGATTGATTGGCTGGCTCTTGTGCCATCATAAACCTATCTCCCTTTCCATCCCTAGAGTGGTTTTACAGTTCTTCTAACATTGATTTTCTATTTTATTTTTTAAGTAACAAACACATGTTTAATGAATACATGTTCATGCTGCACTTTCCAAAATAAAAAATCAGAAAGCCTGCCTAAAGATTTGGGAAGAGACATAAGACAGATGATTGATTCAATTTGCTGATAAGAACAAATGTTGAATGTATTAAGAAGACAGGGAAAGCCAGTTTGCTCCACAGGGAAACTCCCCATCATTTTTGATACTATTTAAAGGAGCCAACTGAGTCTTCTTTTTTGCCCCCATGCTGGAGTGGGACTGGGGGGGAGTGGCTGGATGGGAAGGTTTAGACCTCCCCTACTGGCATGTTGTGGTTCTGATCAAGGTTGGGAGCTCACATGCTTACTTGGAAATAAAAAAGAAAGTGAGGATCATCTACACACTTTATTTAATGTAGTGTGTAGTTTAGCACTCAGAGTCTGGTTTGAGGCGTATAATGATGCAGCAACCATGTTGAAGCTAAGCAGCTGTGGTCAGTCAATACCTGGGATACCTATGCACACTGCTGAGTTACATGGATATAAATAGTTGTGAACTGTCCAGAGAGCTTCAGCTACTGGGTGGTATAGAAATGTAATAAATAAATAAATGCTGTTAACTGGAAAACATATGTTTGCTATCATAATATGTAGTTCTAATTCATTATAACTAAGGGAAAAATTAAAAGCGTGATTAGATGTTGGCATTTCAACTGGCTTAATAAAAGATACAGTATCTCCGGATTCTTTTCCTTTACTGCCCAAATGTGAAAAAATAGTAGGTGAACTTACCTAACTGACAGAATCAGTTCAGATAATTTGTGTCATTGTGGACAGAAAAACTGTCAATCAAAAAACATGAAATATCCCAAGGGAGATTGTAGTGAAAAATCACAGCCCTACAATTTCACCACTGTGGCAAGGGCTATACTCAGATGATAAGCTCAAAGCTTATCTCAGCTACGTTTTAGGAAAATAATGCAAGCTCTGATTCAAAGGAACTGTGAAATCCATTCTACATGTAATGGATGGGAGATAACAATGCTGCAGCCAGAAAGGTCAGATGTGATGGCTTCTCTTTAGTTAAAAGCCTACATGATGTGTAAGGGCCAACCTGTAACTGCATCTCCTGACATTTTTTTAAAAAAATATTAAAGTTGCTAAGGGAAGATGAGAGCAGCAGTGCTGAGGGGGGGGGGCAATTCATTCCCATTGTACTGCTTTTATTATCCAAATTACCCCTTGCCCTAATCTACTTTCCCAGGAAAAACACAGGTACATGTATGTAAATCCCCCCCCAAAAAAAGCTAATTGCTTTGAAAGGGGTGGTTAATATCAGGGAAATAGCACAGATGAAATGGGTTAAAAAAACTTGTCCCCCTGTACTGTTGGTATGGTCAATCTACAAATCCCCTGCATCTGTTTTAAGTAAATGAATAAAAATGGAGAGTTATTCCGTATCACTTTGGAGGAAGGGGGGGGCACTAGGCCAACATTTGACTACTCTTGATTTGCACCATCACAGGGTGGTTAATAAGCCCACCGGATTCACATAATTACCCTCACTGTTATGACATGCGAACCTGGCGAGGGTGGGTGGTTGGGTGGTAAACTAGCCTCCCAGAATGCATGTCCTGTTTCAGGGTTGCTGGGTGATATATTAACCATCCTGCGGTAGTGCAAACAGTCAGATGCACTTCAGCAGCAAGTGCAGAGGAAGTCTGAGGACTCCATACTGCAGACAGAACCGACAAGGAGCTTCTCCACACTTTGCCTTGAGACTCGTCAAATACCAGCTTTCATACGAGTCCTCTCTGCAGAGCGAGGACTGGTGTTTAGGTCAAGATGGTGTGGTGATGGAGGCAGGGGGAGGTATTATTTCAAACAATATCGGTAACATAACAGACACTAGCCAATGGGGCTCCATGATATTTGCACAGTTACATTACAGACAGTGCTCCAGATTGCGATAGCTTTGCTAACTAGGCAAGGAGTAATGTTTTCTCAGCAACAAGATATTGTGGTTAGGAAAATGAAATATCCCAAAAGAAGATGAACTTCCTTGAGAGAAGACATTTGGATCCCACACAACAAACATGCAGCAGCAACTACAACGGAAATGAGCAACAGCCAATCATTTGAAAAATCCTGAATACTACATTATTACAATGAAGTACATGGAAAACATCCTATAGAAAAAGAAATGCAAGAAAGCCAAGTGGCTGTCTGATGAGGCTTTACAAGTAGCTGAGGAAAGAAGGGAAGCGAAAAGCAAGGGAGAAAGGGGAAGATATATCCAACTGAATGCAGAGTTCCAGAGAATAGCAAGGAGAGACAAGAAGGCCTTCTTAAATGAACAATGCAAAGAAATGGAGGAAAACAACAGAATGGGAAAGACTAAAGATCTCTTCAAGAAAATCGGGAATCTCAAGGGAACGTTTCTCAAGGGAACGTTTTGTGCAAAGACGGGCATGATAAAGGACAAAGAAGGCAGGGACCTAACAGATGCAGATGAGATTAAGAAGAGGTGGAAAGAATACACAGAAGAACTACACAGGAAAGATCTGAATGTCCCTGATAGCCATGATAGTGAGGTCACTGAACTTGAGCCAGACATCCTAGAGAGTGAAGTCAAGTGGGCCTTAGGAAGCATTACTAACAACAAAGCTAGCGGAGATGACAGTATTCCAGCTGAGTTATTTAAAATCCTAAAAGATGATGCTGTTAAAGTGCTGCATTCAATATGCCAACAAATTTGGAACACTCAACAATGGCCGCAAGACTGGAAAAGGTCAGTTTACATTCCAAGTCCAAAGAAGGGCAACGCCAAAGAGTGTTCAAACTACCGCACAATTGCGCTCATTTCACATGCCAGCAAGGTGATGCTCAAAATCCTACAAGCTAGGCTTCAGCAGTATGCGAACCGAGAACTACCGGAAGTACAAGCTGGGTTTCAAAGAGGCAGAGGAACTAGAGATCAAATCGCCAACATTCGCTGCATCATGGAGAAAGCAAGAGAATTCCAGAAAAACGTCTATTTCTGCTTCATTGACTACGCTAAAGCCTTTGATTGTGTGGATCACAACAAACTGTGGCAAATTCTTAAAGTGATGGGAGTACCAGACCACCTTACCTGTCTCCTGAGAAACCTGTACGAGGGTCAAGAAGCAACAGTAAGAACCAGACATGGAAAAACCGAGTGGTTCAAAATTGGGAAAGGAGTACGACAAGGCTGCATATTGTCACCCTGCTTATTTAACTTATATGCAGAGTACATCATGAGAAACGCCGGGTTGGATGAATCACAGGTCGGAATTAAGATTGCTGGGAGAATTATCAACAACCTCCGATATGCAGACGATACTACCCTAATGGCAGAAAGCGAAGAGGATCTCAAGAGCCTCTTGTTGAGGGTGAAAGAGGAGAGTGCAAAAGCTGGTTTGAAACTCAACATTAAAAAAACGAAGATCGTGGCATCTGGCCCTATCACTTCCTGGCATATAGAAGGGGAAGAAATGGAAGCAGTGACAGATTTTACTTTCTTGGGCTCCAAGATCACTGCAGACGGTGACTGTAGCCATGAAATTAAAAGACGCTTGCTCCTTGGGAGGAAAGCTATGGCAAACCTAGACAGCATAGTAAGAAGCAGAGACATCACCTTGCCGACAAAGGTCCGTCTAATCAAAGCTATGGTTTTCCCAGTAGTAATGTATGGCTGTGAGAGCTGAACTATAAGGAAGGCTGAGCGCCGAAGAATCGATGCTTTTGAACTGTGGTGCTGGAGAAGACTCTTACGAGTCCCCTGGACTGCAAGGAGGTCACATCAGTCCATCCTAAAGGAAATCAACCCTGAGTGCTCATTGGAAGGACAGATACTGAAGCTGAAGCTCAAATATTTTGGCCACCTAATGCGAAGAGAAAACTCTCTGGAAAAGACCCTGATGCTGGGAAAGACTGAAGGCAAAAGGAGAAGGGGACGGCAGAGGATGAGATGGCTAGATAGCATCACGGATGCAATGAATATGAACTTGAGCACGCTCCGGGAGAGTGCGCAGGACAGGAAAGCCTGGCCTGCTATGGTCCATGGGGTCACGAAGAGTCGGACACGACTGAACGACTGAACAACAACAACAACAAACATGGAAAACAACTGCATTACCTTTTCCAAAGATGCTTTTCCAAAGATGTGGAGGGAGCAACCCTATGGCCACTAGACAGCGGCTAGACAGCCATAGGATATGTTGTTTTCTGGGAACCGACCTCCCCCCACTTCCATGCTGCCTCGGAGGCAGCACGGAACAGCCCCGTCCTCTGCGCTCACGAGAGGAGCGCGGAGCAGCTGAAAAGGGACATGGTGGGTGTGTTCCGGGTCAGGGAGGGCGGAACTGCCTGTATGACACATCCTATGTGTCATACAGCAGCCTCCTTTCCCGCTCTGTGCTCCTATGGCTAGACAGCCACAATCAGCTGTCTAGCCAAAAATGCAGGGCAGGAGGAGCGTGGAGGGAATGATCTCCTCCGTGCTTCTCCTGCCCTGCTTTGGATAGGTAGGCAGTCGCCGCCGAGTTCAGAGGCAGCTGCCTATCTTGATAGGATTGCAGCTTTAATCTGTTATAGAGCTTTGTTTTGTTTAATTGATTAATTTGTTTATGATCTGAAACGTAATCTTCTTAAGAATACTAATAAAACATTTTACCGGTAAAAAAAAATTATAGCCTTTCTGTTTAATATAATCTTTTGTATGGGTTACTTTGTAGTTTTTGAATTCAAATAATTTGATGGAGTTTGAAAGAAGGATCCTAAGATTTTGAGCTTTTAATTTTGAGAATTCTATGTAGGGTTTTATAAAGTTTGTAACTGTTGTACATCTTTATGTCAGCACTGAAAGAGGCCAGTATTTGTGGGACACGCTTGCAATGGTTTTAAAAGGAGACAAATTGCAGAGGGACAAATTGTCCCTCTGCAATTTTCATTGGCCACAGTTTATGAAAACAAATAGAAATTATTTTGGATGTTTACTTTTTCATTTGAAATTATTCATGTAATTCCTTCTAAAGGTGATTGACATAAAGTTGAATGTTTACAACTGATAGGCATTCCACATATTTTTATACCTTCTCCTTCACAAGTATAGATTGGCACATTCCAAATTGAATAGAAGGGCTTTAAAGATGGGTTAAAATGGTCTCTTAATCTGTGCATTGGCGGGAGCAAGCCTATGGCCACTAGACAGCGGCTAGGCGGCCATAGGATATGCTGTTATCTGGGAACCAACCTTGGAGCCCATGCTCTGAGGTCAGTTCCTGGAGAACCAACCTCCCCCCCACTTCTGTGCTGCCTCGGAGGCAGCATGGAACAGTCCCATTCTCCGCATCTGCAAGAGGAATGTGGAGCAGCTGGAAAGGGGCGCAGCTGGGGGCGTTCCAAGGCGGGGAGAGCATAACTGCCTGTACGACACATCCTATGTGTCGTACAGCAGTCTCCTTCCCCACCCCGTACTCCTGAGGCTAGACAGCTGCAGTTGGCTGTCTAGCAGAAAAAGCAGGGCAGGAGGAGTGCAGAGGGAACGATCCCCTCCATGCTTCTCCTGCCCTGCTTTGGATAGGCGGTTGCCCCCAAGCTTGGAGGCGGCTGTCTATCTGGATAGGATTGCTCCCTAAGAGCATGGTTAAGCATGTCCTTTTATTTTTATTTATTTATTATTTAATTTATTAATCGCCCATCTGGCTGGTCACCCAGCCACTCTGGGCGATGGACAACATACAATAAAACAATAAAATTCTACAATAAAAACATTTTCTAAAATACCCTAACCCACCCCAAATGCCTGCCTGAACAGCCACGTTTTTAATGCACGACGGAAGCTCATTAAAGAGGGGGCATGACGGAGTTCCCTAGGGAGGGAGTTCCAGAGTGGGGGCCACTACAGAAAAGGCCCTCTCCCTCGTCCCCACCAGTCTAGCTGTCCTGGCTGATGGGACAGAGAGGAGGCCATCCGAGGCTGATCTTGTTAAGCGGCCTGTCTGGTGCTGCTGGAGGTGCTCCTTAAGATAGGCTGGGCCGGAACCATATAGGGTTTTAAAGGTCAAAACCAACACCTTGAATTTGGCCCGGAAAACAACTGGTAACCAGTGCAACTCCTTCAGCACTGGAGTGATGTGATCTCGCCAGCGGCTGCCTTTAATCAGGCGAGCCACTGCATTCTGTACCAGCTGCAGCTTCCAAACCGTCTTCAAGGGTAACCCCACGTACAGCGCATTACAGTAGTCTAAACGAGAGGAGACCAGGGCATGTACTACCGATGGGAGCAGATGGTCGGGAAGGAAGGGGCGCAGCCGCCGTATCAGATGGAGTTGATACAGCGCTGTCCGGCTCACAGCTGACACCTGAGCCTCCATGGACAGCTGGGAGTCCAAAATGACCCCCAGGCTGTGGACCTGGTCTTTCAAGGGTAGCCGTACCCCATTCAACACCAGGTCAACATCCCCTAGCCTCCTCTTGTCTCCCACCAAAAGTACCTCGGTCTTGTCAGGGTTCAGCTTTAGCCTATTCCTCCCCATCCAGCCACTCACCGTCTCCAGACATTTGGACAGGGATTCTATGGCCAACCTTGGTGAAGATTTGAATGAGAGGTAGAGCTGCGTGTCATCCGCATATTGATGACACTGCACCCCAAACCTCCTGATGATAGCCCCCAGCGGCTTCACATAGATGTTAAATAGCATCGGGGAGAGGATGGAGCCCTGTGGCACCCCACAAGTGAGTGGCCACGGGTCCGAAACCTCCTCTCCCAGTGCTACCCTCTGGTACCTGCCAGAGAGGAAGGATCGGAACCACCGCAATACGGTGTCTCCAATGCCCAACCCCTCCAGACGGTCCAGGAGGATACCGTGGTCAATGGTATCAAAAGCCGCTGAGAGGTCGAGGAGAACAAGGAAGGAGCATTCACCCCTATCCAGAGCCCTCCTCATATCATCCACCAAGGCGACCAAGGCCGTTTCTGTCCCATGCCCAGGCCTGAAGCCCGACTGAAATGGGTCTAGATAATCAGTTTCTTCCAAGTGTGCCTTCAACTGCACCGCCACCACCCGCTCAATCACCCTGCCCAAAAATGGCAGATTTGAGACTGGGCGAAAGTTGTTCAGAACTTGAGGATCCAAGGAGGGCTTCTTTAATAGCAGTCTTATCACTGCCTCCTTGAGGGCTGATGGCATCACTCCCTCCTCAAGGGAGGCGTTCACCACCGCCCTGATCACCTCACCCAGTCTCTCTCTGCAGCCCATAATGAGCCAAGATGGGCATGGATTAAGTAAGCAGGTGGTCGGCCGTACCGATGAAAGCACCTTGTCCACTTCATCAGGAGGAAGAAGCTGGAACCGATCCCACAAAACCGGTTTGCCACAGGCCGCCTCTTGCTTACTAACTGTACCCACAGCGTGCAGAGTAACACACCTAATCTGATCAATTTTATCTGCAAAGTGCCTTGCCAAGGCCTCACAGGAGGCCTTAGAATGCTCCAGTGGTTCCGGAGCCACAGGACCAACCAGGCTCCGGTCCACTTGGAACAGCCTCCTGGGACAGCACTCTGCAGACGCGATGGAGGCAGCATAATATTCCTTTTTTGCCGCCTTCACCGCCACGTGATAGGCTGAAGATACAGCTCTAGCCTCTGTCTGATCGTCTTTGGAGCGAGACTTCTGCCACCGGCGCTCTAGCCGTCTCACCTCCTGTTTCAGAGCTCGTAACCACAGATTGAACCATGGTGCAGTCCGAGCCCTGTTCAGGGGGAGAGGGCGTTTCGGAGCCACCTGATCTAATGCCCCAGTAATTGCGGCATTCCACCCACCCACCAGGTTCTCGACCGAGTGGCCGTTGGTGTGCCCCAGAGAATCCCCAAGCGCGTTCAGGAATCCATTTGGATCCATAAGACGCCTGGGGCGGACCATTTTAATGGGTCCTCCACCCCTGCAGAGGGGTTGTGGAACCGAGAAGTCCAACGTCACCAGATAGTGATCTGACCATGACAAGGGGGTGGTGGATATACCCCCAACTTCCAGATCACTCCCTACTTCTCCAGAAACAAACACAAGGTCTAGTGCATGACCAGCTACATGGGTGGGCCCAGTTAGAATATGGTGCAGCTCCCAGGAGGCCATGGTCTCCATGAAGTCCCGAAGTGCTCCTGTGAGGATGGCCTCCGAATGTACGTTGAAGTCCCCCAACACCAATAAGTTAGGGGACTGTACACGCACATCAGAGACCACCTCCAGCACCTCGGCCAGGGAGTCAGTCGTGCAGCGGGGTGGACGGTACACGAGCAGAATCCCCAGACTGCCCTTCGGGCCCACCCTCCAATACATGCACTCAGCAACCTTGGTCTCCCGGAGAGGGGGCCTGGTGAAGACCAAGGACTCTCTGTAGATAACAGCCACTCCCCCTCCCCGATCCCCAGCCCTCGGCTGCTGTGCATACGAAAATCCAGCTGGACACATGGCTGCAAGGGTTGGAGCAGCAGCCTCGGCCAGCCAGGTCTCCGTAATACATGCCAGGTCTGCACCCTCATCCAGAATCATGTCATGAGGGATAGAAAGGGAATGAAAAATACTCCGGGTGAATGACTGGCTACGAAGGTGGTGCCGACGAGAGAGATTTGGATTCTGGGATCACAGGCTATACTTCCTGGAAGGTGGGCTGTTGGCTAGGGATGGGTTGCACCTCACAAAGGATGGGAAGAATGTGTTTGGCCACAGCATGAAGAACTTCATCAGGAGGGCTTTAAACTGAATCCTACGGGGAAGGGAGATGTAATGTTGGGGGTAACAATGGACATAGGCGCATGCACTGCAATGGAGAGAACAGCTCTGATAGCGCCCAATAATAGTCTTCAGACACATGTAGGAAGAAAGCCAGACTATGAAGCACATGGTCTTCGATGTCTATATACTAATGCCCAGAGTATGGGAAACAAACAGAACGAACTTGAACTCTTAATAATAGAGGGAAATTATGACCTGATAGGTATAACTGAGATTTGGTGGGATGACTCTCATGACTGGAATACAGCAATTGAAGGATATAACTTGTTCAAAAAGAACAGGAGGAACAGAAAGGGAGGTGGGGTTGCACTGTATGTGAAAAATACATATCTCTGCACGGAAATACAGGGGGAGGAGCTTGGTAGCCCCATCGAGAGCATCTGGGTTGAAATAAATGGAGCAAAGAATAAAAGGAACCTGGTGGTCGGAGTCTACTACCGGCCACCCAATCAAGGAGAAGACAAGAAAAGCAAATAGCCAATGTTTTAAGGAAGCACGATGTAGTAGTAATGGGGGACTTCAATTTCCCCGATATTTGTTGGGAGACAAATTCTGCAAAACATGGCCCCTCCAGGAAATTCCTGACTTGTGTGGCGGATAACTTCCTCCTACAGAAAGTAGAGGAAGGAACTAGAGGATCGGCTATCCTTGACTTGATCCTAACCAACAGAGATGACTTAGTAGATAAAGTAGCAGTTACAGGAACTCTGGGGGAAAGCGACCATGTTGTACTTGAGTTCTTGGTTCTAAGGGAAGCAAAAGCCGAGTGTAGTCAAACGCGTACCCTGGATTTTAGGAAAGCTGATTTTCATAAACGCAGAACAATGATCAGTAAGGTCCCATGGCAAGCGATGCTAGCGAGAAAAGGAGTCCAAGATGGGTGGGAGCTTTTAAAAAAGGAAATTCTCAAGGCACAATCACAAGCAGTTCCAACAAGAAGAAAAGGTGGAAGACAACAGAAGAAGCCAATGTGGCTTCACAAAATGCTTAGGGATGACCTGAAAACAAAAAAGGACACATATAGGAAGTGGAAAGAAGGCCAAGTAACAAAGGAAGAGTACAGGTAGTTAGCACAGAATTGCAGGGATGGCGTCAGGAAGGCTAAAGCTGAGAATGAGCTGAGATTAGCAAGGGATGCGAAAAACAACAAAAAGGCTTTCTTCAGCTACATGCATAGTAAAAGGCAGAGGAAAGAAATGGTGGTTCAGCTATTAAATAAGGATGGCAAAACGATAACAGAAAAGGCAGAGGTGCTCAATTCCTACATTGGTTCAGTCTTCTCCCAAAAGAGGGTCTATGACCCCCCTGGCAAAGGCGAAGTACAGGCTGAAGGGGCAGGATTGCAGCTTGAGATCGACAGGCATATGGTCAAGGAACACCTCATTACTTTGAATGAGGTCAAATCTCCAGGGCCAGATGAACTGCATCCTAGAGTCATAAAGGAACTGGCAGAAGAACTCTCAGAACCGCTGTCTATTCTCTTTGAGAAATCATGGAGGATGGGGGAAGTGCCAGATGACTGGAGGAGGGCTAACGTTGTCCCTATCTTCAAAAAGGGTAAAAAGGAGGAACCTGGGAACTACAGACCAGTCAGTCTGACATCAATCCCTGGGAAAATTCTGGAGCAGATGATAAAGCAATCCATCTGGAAGCACCTTGACAACAATGCCGTGATTACTCGAAGCCAACATGGATTTGTCAAAAACAAGTCCTGCCAGACAAATCTGATCTCATTATTTGATCAAGTAACCTGCCTTGTAGACCGTGGGAATGCTGTAGACATCATATACCTCGACTTCAGCAAAGCTTTCGACAAAGTGCCCCATGATATCCTGATGAGCAAACTAGCTCAAAGTGGGCTAGATGAAACAACAATCCGGTGGATCCACAGTTGGCTACAGAATCGGACTCAAAGAGTGCTTATCAATGGGACCTTCTCAAGCTGGGGAGAGGTAACGAGTGGGGTACTGCAGGGCTCAGTCCTGGGCCAAGTGCTCTTCAACATTTTTATTAATGACTTGGAGGAGGAGGTGCAGGGAATGCTGATCAGATTTGCAGATGACACCAAATTGGGCGGGATAGCTAATACTTTGGAAGACAGAAACAAAATTCAAATTGATCTGGATAGGCTGGAGCGCTGGGCAGAAAACAACAGAATGACATTTAATAGGGATAAATGCCAAGTTCTGCTCCTAGGAAAAAGAAACCAAATGCACAGTTACAAGATGGGGGATACGTGGCTCAACCACACTACAAGCGAGAAGGATCTTGGAATTGTTGTCGATCACAAGCTGAATATGAGCCAACAATGTGATGTGGCTGCAAAAAAGGCCAATGCTCTTTTGGGCTGCATTAATAGAAGCATCGCTTCCAAATCCCGGGAAGTACTAGTTCCCCTCTACTCAGCACTGGTTAGGCCTCATCTGGAGTACTGTGTCCAGTTCTGGGCACCACACTTTAAGAAGGAAGCAGACAAACTGGAGAGGGTTCAGAGGAGGGCAACAAAGATGATCAGACGACTGGAAACAAAGCCCTATGAAGAGAGACTGAAAGAACTGGGCATGTTTAGCCTTGAGAAGAGAAGACTGAGGGGAGATATGATAGCACTCTTCAAGTACTTGAAAGGTTGTCACAGAGAGGAAGGCCAGGATCTCTTCTCGATCATCCCAGAGTGCAGGACACGGAATAATGGGCTCAAGTTACAGGAAGCCAGATTCCGGCTGAACATCAGGAAAAACGTCCTGACTGTAAGAGCAATACGACCATGGAACCAGTTACCTGGGGAGGTGGTGGGCTCTCCCACACTGGAGGCCTTCAAGACGAGGCTGGACAGCCATCTGTTGGGGATGCTCTGACTTGGATTCCTGCCTTGAGCAGGGGGTTGGAGTCGATGGCCTTGTAGGCCCCTTCCAGCCCTACTATTCTATGATTCTATATGGCTGGTCACTGTTGGAAACCGGATGCCGAGCTTTGTCTCATGAAGCAGGGGTTTTCTGATGTTCACATGGCAATCTTCTGTAGAACCTTGAAAAATCTCAGCACATCCATGCCTACTGCACTGACAATTGCTGCCTCTGAACTGATTCCCTAAGGATTCTCACCATCTCAAGCAACAATCATGAAAGCAAAGTCAGGTAGGTGCAGCTGCGATATTTTTAATTCCTTTTTCTTGGCAGTGCTCCTGCCTTAGGAACATAGGGAGCTGCCCTGTACTGAGTCAGACCATTGGTACTCCTAGCCCAGTACTGTAGACACTGACTGGCAGCACCTCTCCAGGGTTTCAGGCAGGATCCTTTCCTAACCCTACCTGGAGATGCAGGGGACTGAACCTGGGACCTTCTGCATGCAAAGCATGTGCTCTGCTCACTGAGCTATGGTCCCTCCCTCCCCGCCTTTAATATGACAGACCAAAAATTAGGTGCAGCTTTCCCAGGCTTGAAGACATAGTGATGGGGAAATCTTTCCCTTCTGGATATTTGTCTGTCATGCAGGTCTTAAAATACATAGGAGATCTGCCAAACCAAGCAGCTTTCAAGCCAACCTGGCTGTTAAGAGTTGATGCTTATCTTAATACAGCTACAAATTTATGGATGACACAAAACTGGGAGGGATAGCTAACACGGGAGAAGACAACTGGGTTGCAACAAACAAAATGAAATTCAACAGAGGCAAATACAAAGTTCTGCATCTGGGTAAACAAAAAACAAAAAATGCACAGGTATAGCATGGGAGATACCTGGCCTCGCAGTAGTACCTGGCCTGACAGTAATATACATGAAAAGGATTTTGGAGTTACAGTCAATCACAGGCTGAACAGGAACTAGCAGTGTGATGCAGCTGCAAAACAGGCTAATGTGATTTTAGCCTGCATTAATAGTGCCATATTTTCCAAGTCATGGAAAGTAATTTTCACTAGTCAGACTTATCAGGAGTACTGGGTCCAGTTCTGGTCACTGTACTTTAAGAAGGATATCAACAAATTGGAATGGATTCAGAGGAGAGCCACCAGGATGGTATGGGTTCTGGAAACCAAGTCCTGAAGAAAGGTTGAAGGAACTGGGTGTGTTTAGATTGGAGAAGAGAGAACTGAGAGAGGACATGATAGCATCCTTCAATGGCCAAGGACTTTCACAGAAGAGGGGAAAGACTTGTTCTCTCTTCCCCCGGAGGACAGGACTAGATCTAATGGCTTAAGTTAGAGGAGGACAGATTTCAGTTGAACATTAGGAGAAACCTTTTAATGATAAGAGCAATTCAACAATGTAAATAATTACCTAGAGGATGGTGAGTTCTCTCTCACTGGAGGTCTTCAAGCAGAGGCTGGATAGCCATCTGTTGAGGATGCTCTATTTCCTTTTCCTGCTGAGAAAATCTGTGTTGAGGATTTCCTTATCAAGCAGGGCGGTTGGACTAGATGACCTACAAAGCACCCTCCAGTTCTATGATCTCCAAAATCTGCTGCCTACTTTATCATTTATCACTTTATCTGCTGCTGATCGACTTTATCATTTGTTTTGTGAGGATGAAGTGGGCTTTGAGAAACTTCCATCACGTAATTTATAATGTACTCATCACTACTGTGTTGCCCAAAACAGGCACCCAAGGAAACTAAAAAGGGAAGGTATATGTGTTTCTTTCCATAAACCACCCAGCTGCTGATACAGCTGTTCCAATTATACAGGCTTGGGAAGGTACCTTAAGCTTCTCCACCCTACAATTAAAGCCATTCCTTATGACAAAGCTGGCAACAGACACTTATCCTGTGCACTTCTTTATGTATTCAGTCTCTGCGAAATCCCGGGAAGGGCAACTCTTTCACACAGGAGGAATAAGAACACAGGCTGTAAGTTCAGTTCCACCAGTGCTTTGATGGAAATGCTCTCTGGCGGCAGTGCTGTTCATGTGGACTAGTAAAATCATAAACCAGATCTATCACAGATCTCTCAAGCTGCTCCTCTGCTTCAGTGTTTGAATTCTTGACTTCGACATTTGCTAAAAGTGACTGACTGCAGAAAGTTCAATGCCAAGCAATTGGAAATTGTTTTCTCCAACTGTCCACCCCTCAAAATGCCAGCATGCCCCAAAAATTGAGGGTTTTTTTTAAGCCATTTGTACGAAGTGTCATTCCAAATCTCTCATCCCCCCCCATTTCTCATACGTTCCCACCACTGCACTTCCTACCATATTTCTTTCCAGATCCCAATATTCATTTTCCAAAACAACTGAGGAAAACCGACGTGGGAAGCAGCCGTAAGACTCATGAGAGTCTTCCTGATGGTCATGAGACCAACAAGAAGCAGAAAGTGAGTATTCAAGACTAGAGAGCTTTGGCTATTGTGCAGTACAGAAATGAAATAAATAATAATCATATAACAGGGTGCACCCAGACCAACGGCTTCTAGCGTGACCAATCAAAAGACTCTGGAGCTATTCCATCTTTCCTTCCATAATAGATCTTTTAATGGTAAGAGATGGATAAACCAGTGGGAAACATGGAAGGCTTACAAGTGGAAGACGGCAGCATCTGGCCCTCCCATAAAATGCTGTGAATGAGGCTAGGCGATGGTGCAATAAAACCCTCATCTGGAAGCACCCTACAGCTCTAGCAAATCTTTCTGATGTGGTGGACTATGGCAAACAGACCTCTTGGGAAGGGCACTCATGAAGTCCTAGCAACCACCGCCTTTAAATCAAAAAAAGAGAGAAAAGATCATTCAAACCAGATTGTCTGGTCTTGGCAGCAATCATTCCAAGGAACGTTGGCAATATAGATCAAAGAGCCAGGAATTCCGGGAGCAGCTCTATAAACAGGTCACTAGCCATACAGAGTCCAGGGCTATGGAATCAGAGGTCACATCCTCAGTGAGAAGTAATCCAAGGTCAGAGACACACCATAGTACAGGTAGGTGTAACTTTAGATCAGAGGCTGGGAACCTCTTTCTGCCTGAGGTCCAAATTCAATTTTGGAGTAGCTCTTGGGGCCACATAGCCGTGGTGGGTGGGGCCAGAGGCAAAAGGAGTGAGGCAAAAAAAAGAGAAAAAATGCCAGCATACTGTAGCTTAAAGTTCTTACTGCCAGTAACAAAGCCTTAGGAGAGGCATTTCACCCTTTTAGAATGAGGAAAAACTTTGCAAAAGCCAAGAAATCATTAATTGATAGCCTGGGGAAAGGAGTGGGGCCTGGGGAAGGGGGTGTTGCCATCTGAGGAACCCCTGGGGACTGGATTGTGACCTCAAGAGGGACAGATTTGGCCTCCAGGCTGAGGTTCCTCATCTCTGATTAAGGCCTTGGACGGATTGGTTCGAGTTCGGAGGCGACTGCCTATCCAATGCAGGGCAGGAGAAGCACGGAGGGGATCGTTCTCCTGCCATGCTTCTTCTGCCCTGCATTTTCGGCTAGACAGCCAATTGTGGCCATCTAGCCACGGGAGGGCAGAGTGGGGGAGGAACCTGCTGTACGACACATTGGATGTGTAGTACAGGCATTTCCGGAACGCCCCCCGGAACACCCCGTTTGGGCCATTCCGCACTCCTCTTGCGGACGTGGAGCACGGGGTTTTTCTGCGCTGCCTCCAAGGCAGTGCAGAGGTGGGGGAAGGTTGGTTCCCGGAAAACCAGATATCCTATGGCCACTGGCCATCTAGCCGCTGACTAGCAGCCATAAGATTTCTCCCTAAATCACAGCACCATTGTAACTGCAGGAATAAAATGGAATTTGCTTCTGCTGCCCTCATCACCTGCTGCTGTCTGGGTGGTCATTCAGGGGGGTGGTCGGGGCTGGGCTGTGGGGCCCTGGATTTTGGCCCCAAGGTCCAGGCTAGCAGCACGACTGTCAGTCACTAGTTCTGTTGAATCAGATTTGAGAAAAGGAAAAAATGTAGAAACCAGTAAGATTAGGAATTCTGAGGCAAACTGGGCCATTATACGCAAACTGAGTAACAAAATCTAATCAACGGCCTTCTCTTTTTCCTTTTTCTAAATGAATAGCAGCTTCTGGAGGGAGTGATTTTGAGCTAAGGAGAGATGCATAATAATTATTTCTTTACCAGACATTTTTCAACTCCAAATTGCTTCCTCCATGTTGCCTTCTCACCCACAGTGTTCTTGATGTACGTTCATCCTCTCAAACACGCATTTTGAAGCCCAGGGGAAAAAAAACCTAATTACAATGGTGGTTTTGAGCAGGAAAACAGCCAGCAGGGAAAGGATTAAGCACCCCCACACACACCACTACCCTAAGCCTGCTACTTCTCTTCTCAAAACGGGCTACTTCCTTTTCAAAAAGTGCCTGCCAGAGCTCTGTTATATGCATTTGCGTACAAGGTGCGTCAATTGCCCCTCAGGGTGCTATACACTCACTAGTGCTAGCAGGAAATCTGGTAAAAAAGGGACTAAGCCAGACACAGACTTTCAGCTGAAATGAAATTTCTGCCAGTGTGAATTGTAGAATTAAAATATCACATCTCTCATCTGGAATGTAAACTGTAGCCAGCATTTCAAGATTACATGTCGTTGCATGCTGGAGCTCACTTGCCAAATGTTCACTGTAGTTGCCTGAGGAATGGAAGGTGGCAACTGATGATTACAGTGTCTTGGGTAGTAGCAAACTGCCTTCTCAGTGTCACTCAAGCATGCCTCAAATAAATGCCTCCTTTGCTTGTGACTTTCTTCATTCACATGTGTTTTGTCACCAGTAAATTGTGTATACTGCCCTTCACACATTACAACATAATACCCTTTCAGATATGGGCATAATGTTTAAAACAGGTGTTGAACTGCAGGCCTGCAGGGTAAAGCTGGCCAGCCTGGTATCGCAGTCCAGCTCACCCTACCCCTTTCCTAGCTCCATCCTCCCCCTAGCCCACCGCTTTCCCCCTGGCTGCCAACTGTTTGTGGTTTTCCAGCTTTTGCGCATGGTTTTCCCCATTCTAAAAGGTTCAAATTTCTCTCAGGCATAGTTACTGACACCAAGGGCTTTAAGCTACAATATAATGGGAGTTTGGGGCCTTCCCCTTTTGCCTTCAGCCCCGCCCACCACTGGAATTTGGCCCTCGGGCTGAAAAAGGTTCAACACCCCCACTTTAAAATGCAATGTGCGACACACCTTTACAGGGCTAACCACGTCAGTGGCAACTGGGGGCCCAAGAGAATATGGGTGCTTCCAGACGAAGCTTTTATAGCACCATCACCTTGCCTCATCACAGGATATTACAGGGGGTCCAGACGTCGTCATCTTCCCCTCATCACCTTCCCATGTTTTCACACTGCTTCCTCCATCTTTTTTCTTATCACAGAAAATCCTTTAAGGAAAACAGGTTGGGACTGCTGCACAATGCCTTCTGACTGTTTATGGGAGGAGCCCTCCTTCTGTCAGCATCCTACGGTGATTTAGTTACCACCCCCCTCTTCCTATGGTCAGTGATGGGAGAGTGCCATGGTCCTTAGGGAAGAGTTCCCTTCTTCAACAGCTGCTGCACTCTCTGGGAAGGAAACTGTACCGGACCTCAGGGCCTCCTTGGTTTCTCTTGACTGTGCAGAGAGGGAAGATGTGCTAGGTAGCCTAATCACTTCTCCAGTGTCTGCCCAGGAGAGATGTGAAAAGTTTCTCTCCAGCCAATCATGATCCTTGCAAGGCAGGCAACTTCACAGGTTTCATGTAAAACAGGGTACATAGGAGGCAGCAGGAGACTGACCATGGTTATTAGGAGAGCTAATGATAGAAACACCAGTGTGGGACATACTAAAAAGCACACCAAATAGCCATTGAAATGCACTGGTTCATTCCTAATGGTCATAGGAAATCACTGGAAAATTGTAGGGACCATCTTGAAATAAAACTACCTGCAAAAGATAAATATTTCCTGTTCTTAGAAAACAACTCCAGATCAAAATACTTTCTTACAAGCCATTGCTAGTGGAGCTGGGACCCTTTGGGTTATTTGTAGTTACTGCCTCGTACACGCGTGAGAAATATTGGGGTTCCTGCAGTTTCCTGTGGGAAATGTATTGCTATGGCCATTTGGAAGGGCAGGCTGTTTGTAAGGGGAGGTGGGGCGACATGTGTAAGAATGAAAATAATTCAACGCAGTTTTAGGACACACACCCCCTCCCATGTCTAGTCCATTTGGAGATGGTGCCTATAATTCATTATTTAAGACTGCGTCACCTTCTGTTTATCGCATTCCAATGGCTTTGCCTGTTTGGAGATGATCCCCAGAAACTGCTGTGTTAGAGGTCATAGTAGTTGTTCCCTAAAACCAATCTGTGAGAAAGTATTTTGATTTGGAGTTGTTTTCTAAGAACAAGATATGTTTATCTCTTGCAGGTATTTTCATTTGAAGTTGATCCCTAACATCTTCCAATGGTTTCCTATGGCCATTCAGAATGAACCATTTCAATGGCCATTCGGTATCCTTTTTACTATATCCCCCAGATGTTGCACATTTTAAAGCACAAGAACTGCAAAGTCTGTTTGCAGACACAATAGTGGGGTGAGTGTGCATGTCACAGGAAACAATGCCACTTCAGTTTCATGCCATCTTCAACTTTGTGGGAAAACAACACACAACTATCCTATCTTCAGCCTCAGTCTTTCTTGACAGTTCAAGTAATAGATGTTCAGAACTCCCTAAGATCAGTTGGCTGTCTGTTAGGTACTAGAAACCCCTGGACATTACATTATTCCTGCTGCAATCCTGAGCACACTTAGCAAGTAGTAAGTCTTACAACTTACTTCAGTAGTAGTAATACTTCAGTCTTACTTCAGTAGTAAGACTTACTTCAGTAGTAAGTCTAACTGAAACTAATTAGACTTACTTCTCAGTAATGTAGTTATAGGGCAGTGAAGCAATTGTCTTACATGGAATTGGGGAGGGGCTGTAGCTCAGTGGGTGGGGCACATGCTTTGTATGCAGAAGGTCTCAGGTTCAATCCCCGGCATCTCCAGGTAGGGCTAGAAAGCTGCCTGAAACCCTGGAGAGCTGCTCTGCTGCCAGTCAGTGTCAATACTGGACTAGATCTAACTCAGAATAAGGCACCTTCCTATGTTCCTATGAGATGTTCTTTCATGTTGCTGATATCACAGTATAACTTTGGGCTAAATGAGGCCTATTTTTATTTGCCGGTGAGCCATCTTGAGCCCTTTTTAGACTGGCTGGGGTTTAAAACATATCCTAAACCAGGGGTGCACAACCTGTATGTGTAGTGTGTGCATGGCCCCCAGCCTTGACCACATACAGCCCTCAAGGCCAAAAAGGTTGTGTATCCCTGCCCTAAACAAATAGTTGCACATTTATTGTCTCGTTCCTCCTCTCAAGTCTGTGGTAGGTGGCGGCACCTCTGGATTCATGATGATTAGGCCTCTATGAGGTGGAGATCAGGATGGGCAGGAAAATAAGCTGCAGTCGCATGTAGGTTTCCCAGGTCTCCAAGCTTCACCCGGAGTTTCCGGGCCTTGTCCTGAGTCTCTGGGAGGGCTGGGAGGGGGTGAAATCTCCAGGTGAGAGATCTCGCTATGGGGGGGGGTCCCTGAGGAGGAGGAGGAGGAGGAGGAGGAGGAGGCGGATGTGATGGAGGCTGCGGCCACCAAGCCTGAAAAGGGAGTGGAGGGAGCATGAGCACGCCACTTCTTCTATCGCCAGCGGCCACTGCCACGGGCCAGCTGCTCCCTCCTGCAAGCTATCCTGAGAATCTGGCCCTGGCTGACCTCTCACGTTACTTGGTGCACAAGGTGGGAGCAGCAGCCACGCTACGGGGAGGAAGGAACACATGGAGGAGCACAGGCTGCAGAGTGGCTACTGCAAAGAACAGCGGTAGGCTAGCCGGCTGGGTGAGGAGCAGGACTGTTTCTCCTGCTGGGACTGGTTCGGTCCTTGAGCAAGGGATCGTCAGGAGCTGTGGATTGGGGGTCTCTCCCTAACTGAGCTACTGCCCTTCCATCCCTGTGGTCCCTGCTGCTATTGCGAGATTTGGGGGTGGGGGGGGAGAGAGAGAGAGAGAGAGAGAGAGAAAGAAAGAAAGAAAGAAAGAAAGAAAGAAAGAAAGAAAGAAAGAAAGAAAGAAAGAAAGATAGATGGATGCTGTGTGGCACTTAAAGGGGGGGGGGAGAACTGCAATACCCCAAGGCCTTTGGCACATATGAATTGTGGGTAGATTCTGTCCTTTATATAAGTCAATTTGAATTTATGGTTCTGCAACTCAAGATGACATTTTTTATTTTTATTTTATTTTTATTATTATTATTATTATTATTATTATTATTGTGATACAATACATGTAGGCATTATTTGCTTGTGTGTGCCAACTGTTCTTAAATGATTGGATATATACAGAAATCCTATGCAGGTCTACTCAGAAGTAAATCTCACTGAATTCAATGGGACTTACCCCCATGTAAGCACATGTATATGTGAGAGAAATGGGTTCCCCCCCGCCATTGCTTTTAATGTTGGAAAAGCTAGCTCTGCTAGAAATTGCTTTATCTGTGTTGTTATTCTGGATACATTTGCTGGGTGGTGGTGGAGGGGTTGGTGGGTCGAAGTGTTTGCAAATTTGGACCTGGAATCCATTTTGTTTGGGTATATAATGCATCTGAGTCACGTTGTGAACATGTTGTTTTAAAAATCCTTTCTTTCCTTTTGGTGGTGCAAGTAAACAACACATATTCTTGGCTAAATTCCTCCTATTTAATGTTTGCTGGGCCACACTTAAAAAAACAAACAAACTGTGATTATGTAACCCAAACTCTTTCACTTACTGTTATTGACTCTTAATTGCCTCTGCCTCAGTCTGGGTTTCTTCCTCCTCCCCCCCCCACTTCCCCCGTGGCTTTCAGTAAGTGGGCCCTGCCACAAATGGCTTTCTCTGTATTGTTATTCTGAAGAAATGTCTGGGGGTTGGGGGGTTGAACTATGTAGCAAAAGGCTTGTGTGTAGCAAAATAAGTGCCCTTGGGTCCACCTCCAGAGACCCACCCCGTGACATCACCAAGGGCTATCCCTAGATCTTAGTTCTGGGCCCTAAAATCTCAGGGCCTGGGATGTTCTGGACCTGGAATCCTAGTCACATGCATACCGAAAAGGATGCCAAGATGCTTTTTCAATTTACATGTACAGCAAGGCCAAAGCATAGATGGTAATATTCCAGTTACACAGCATGGCCACATTCTTCATGCATATCCTCTGTTTGGAAGTCAAGAAAAGCCACAGGCTACTGACAGACTCTTTGGTTGGTACAACTACTGATCACAGTGCTGGCTGTATTCCTAGCCTTTGGCACTGAAACATTTACAGAGGTTGGAACAGGGAATCACATCACATTCTTCTTCTGCTTTGTTCATCTCCTCTCCTTTTGCTGTTATGCTTCTCCATGAGACAAATGACAACTTTTCACTCAGCATATGGAATGCTGCTTTTGTGTGTGTTATGATTTAAAAGGCATGAGTTGAGTCCAGTGAGTCACTCCTATATTGTACTATATATTTTACACAGGAGACATTAGAAGAAAATATATATTTAAACAGAAACTATATAAGCATATATTATCAATGGCTTAGAGCAGGAGTCCCCTTCATGGATCACTGCCTTGTTGTGGCGAAGGGGCTTGCGTAACTCAGTGAAGCCATAAGCTATGCCGTGCAGGGCCACCCAAGACGGACAGGTCATGGCAGAGAGTTCTGACAAAATGTGGTCCACTGGAGAAGGAAATGGCAACCCACTCCAGTATTCTTGCCAAGAAAACCCCATGGAACGTATCACAAGGCTAAAAGAGATGACGCCGGAAGATGAGCCCCTCAGGTCAGAAGGTGTCCAATATGCTACTGGGGAAGAGCAGAGGGTATTTCCAAGTAGCGCCAGAAAGAGTGAAGCGGCTGGGCCAAACCCGAAAGGACACTCAGCTGTGGATGTGTCTGGTGGTGAAAAGAAAATCCGATGCTGCAAAGAACAATATTGTTTAGGAACCTGGAATGTCAGATCAATGAATCAAGGTAAGCTGGAGGTGGTCAAACATGAGATGGCAAGATTGAACATCGACATCTTGGGAATCAGCGAACTAAAATGGACAGGCATGGGCGAATTTAATTCAGGTGACCATCATATCTACTATTGTGGGCAAGAATCCCTTAGAAGAAATGGAGTAGCACTCATAGTCAACAAAAGGGTGGGAAAAGCAGTACTGGGGTACAATCTTAAAAATGATAGAATGATCTCAGTACGAATCCAAGGCAAACCATTCAACATCACAGTAATTCAAGTCTATGCCCCAACCACTGATGCCGAAGAAGCTGAGGTTGATCGGTTCTATGAAGACCTACAACACCTTCTAGAACTAACACCCAAAAAAGATGTCCTCTTCATCATAGGGGATTGGAATGCTAAAGTAGGAAGTCAAGAAATCACCGGGATAACAGGCAGGCATGGCCTTGGTGTACAAAATGAAGCAGGACAAAAGCTAATAGAGTTTTGCCAAGAGAACACGCTGATCATAGCAAACACTCTTTTCCAACAGCATAAGAGGCGACTCTACACATGGACGTCACCAGATGGTCAATATCGAAATCAGATTGATTATGTCCTTTGCAGCCAAAGATGGAGAAGCTCCATACAGTCAGCAAAAACAAGACCTGGAGCTGACTGTGGCTCAGATCATGAGCTGCTTCTTGCAAAATTTCGGCTTAAATTGAAGAACGTCGGGAAAACCACTAAACCGTTCAGGTATGACCTAAATCATATCCCTGATGAATATACAGTGGAGGTGAGGAATAGATTTCAGGGATTAGACCTGATAGACAGAGTGCCTGAGGAACTATGGACGGAGGTCGGTAACATTGTTCAGGAGGCAGCAACGAAATCCATCCCAAAGAAAAAGAAATGCAAGAAAGCCAAGTGGCTGTCTGAGGAGGCTTTACAAGTAGCTGAGGGAAGAAGGGAAGCGAAAAGCAAGGGAGAAAGGGGAAGATATACCCAACTGAATGCAGAGTTCCAGAGAATAGCAAGGAGAGACAAGAAGGCCTTCTTAAATGAACAATGCAAAGAAATCGAGGAAAACAACAGAATGGGAAAGACTAGAGATCTCTTCAAGAAAATTGGAGATCTCAAGGGAACGTTTTGTGCAAAGACGGGCATGATAAAGGACAAAGAAGGCAGGGACCTAACAGAAGCAGATGAGATTAAGAAGAGGTGGCAAGAATACACAGAAGAACTATACAGGAAAGATCTGAATGTCCCTGATAGCCATGATAGTGCGGTCACTGAACTTGAGCCGGACATCCTAGAGAGTGAAGTCAAGTGGGCCTTAGGAAGCATTAGTAACAACAAAGCTAGCGGAGATGACAGTATTCCAGCTGAGCTATTTAAAATCCTAAAAGATGATGCTGTTAAAGTGCTGCATTCAATATGCCAACAAATCTGGAACACTCAACAGTGGCCACAAGACTGGAAAAGGTCAGTTTACATTCCAATTCCAAAGAAGGGCAACGCCAAAGAGTGTTCAAACTACCGCACAATTGCGCTCATTTCACATGCCAGCAAGGTGATGCTCAAAATCCTACAAGCTAGGCTTCAGCAGTATGCAAACCGAGAACTACCGGAAGTACAAGCTGGGTTTCGAAGAGGCAGAGGAACTAGAGATCAAATCGCCAACATTCGCTGCATCATGGAGAAAGCAAGAGAATTCCAGAAAAATGTCTATTTCTGCTTCATTGACTACGCTAAAGCCTTTGATTGTGTGGATCACAACAAACTGTGGCAAATTCTTAAAGTGATGGGAGTACCAGACCACCTTACCTGTCTGCTGAGAAACCTGTACGAGGGTCAAGAAGCAACAGTAAGAACCAGACATGGAACAACCGATTGGTTCAAAATTGGGAAAGGAGTACGACAAGGCTGCATATTGTCACCCTGCTTATTTAACTTATATGCAGAGTACATCATGAGAAATGCCGGGTTGGATGAATCAGAGGTCGGAATTAAGATTGCCGGGAGAATTATCAACAACCTCCGATATGCAGACGATACCACCCTAATGGCAGAAAGCGAAGAGGATCTCAAGAGCCTCTTGTTGAGGGTGAAAGAGGAGAGTGCAAAAGCTGGTTTGAAACTCAACATTAAAAAAACGAAGATCATGGCATCTGGCCCCATCACTTCCTGGCATATAGAAGGGGAAGAAATGGAAGCAGTGACAGATTTTACTTTCTTGGGCTCCAAGATCACCGCAGATGGTGACTGTAGCCCTGAAATTAAAAGACGCTTGCTCCTTGGGAGGAAAGCTATGGCAAACCTAGACAGCATAGTAAGAAGCAGAGACATCACCTTGCCGACAAAGGTCCGTCTAATCAAAGCTATGGTTTTCCCAGTAGTAATGTATGGCTGTGAGAGCTGGACTATAAGGAAGGCTGAGCGCCGAAGAATTGATGCTTTCGAACTGTGGTGCTGGAGAAGACTCTTACGAGTCCCCTGGACTGCAAGGAGGTCAAATCAGTCCATCCTAAAGGAAATCAACCCTGAGTGCTCATTGGAAGGACAGATACTGAAGCTGAAGCTCCAATATTTTGGCCACCTAATGCGAAGAGAAAACTCTCTGGAAAAGACCCTGATGCTGGGAAAGACTGAAGGCAAAAGGAGAAGGGGACGGCAGAGGATGAGATGGCTAGATAGCATCACGGATGCAATGAATATGAACTTGAGCACGCTCCGGGAGAGAGCGCAGGACAGGAAGGCCTGGCGTGCTATGGTCCATGGGGTCACGAAGAGTCGGACACGACTGAACGACTGAACAACAACAGAGCAGGAGTGTTGAACCTCAGGCCTGCGAGCCAATTCTGGCCCACTTGGGTGCTCTCTACTGCATAGGCAAAATGAAAAAAAAGGAGGGAAGTTCTTGTCCTGAAGAAGAACCTATACTTTAAAGGTTTAAAGAATGCCACACCTCTTTCCCCTGACTGCCTATTGTTTGGTGGGTTCCTAGCTTTGGCCCTGCCCCCTTTTGCCTTTGGCTCTGTCCACCACTGGAATGCAGCCCCTGGGGACTTCTCCAAAATTGAATTTGGCCCTCAGGCTGAAAGAGCTTCTATGCTCCTGCTTTAGAGTGAGGCACAGCAGCCTTCCAGTGCGAAGTTTGAGCTGATCAGCATTTGAGTCCTGTGTTCTGCTTGTACTTCATGTTACTAATTCTTCCAGGACATCTTTTAAAAGAAGAGGAAGCTTTTAGTTTGACCTTAAATTGTAATGCAAGAAGCCACCCTGAGATAAAGGACAACACTGAAAGCTAGCTTCTCATCTCTGAGTCCCGTGCAAAGCTGACACATACACCCATTCCTTGAAAGTGGGGTTGAATTAAAGAAGTCGCCATCTGGGGCGTCTCTGGCCACTCAGCATCAGCAGGCTTTCTGTTAGATGCTAGAAAGTTTCAGCGTTGGGCCAGAGCAACATTTGGACATTGTGCTTCCAAGGGCGATAGCTTACAGACCTTCTGCCGATCTATATTTGAACAATTACAAGGCTGAGCCACATGGGAATGATGTGACTGTGGCCCAGGGTAGTATAAAATACGGAAAGCGCAAGGGCTGCCTCAGAAGTTTTCCCTGGCATGTGGGATAAGATGGGTGGCATTTCAGCAGATCTGGTTACAAGTTAATGCTGTTTCTGCCGCTGCTAAATCAGTTGTGTCAGGCAGGCTGTATGTACCAGTAATTGAGGAGATTGCCCTAGAAACTACTGCAGGTTTGTTTATTCATATTGATCAAATTAGAACCCTGACCTTGTTCCAAGGAGCCTATGGTGGCTTAACATGGAGTTATCACAGCAATCTGGTCAGCTAGGCTAGGCAGAGAGAGGGAGAGAGAGCGGGTGCTTCCCAGCAAGTTTCATAGCCAAGCAGGGATTTGATTTGAATCTACTGCTTCTGCATCCAAACTCAAGAGTTTAGCCACGACACCATACTACTGGTCTCTCTACTGTTCCGCCATTACACTTTTATTTACTTTATTATAAGCTATATATATTTAAAGGCTTATGATATATTGATCAAAATGTTATATTTTATGGAAAAAGCTAGTGCCATTAAAAAAAGAAATTAGTTTCTAGCATTTATATTTGGGCCTTACTATTAGTCTTTTTAGGGCACAATTCTATGGGGATAGGCAGCCGCCTTCAAACTTGGAGGTGACCGCCTATCCAATGCAGGGCAGGAGAAGCACGGAGCGGATCGTTCCCTCCACAGTTCTCCTGCCCTGCATTTGTGGCTAGACAGCTGATTTTGGCTGTCTAGCCACAGGAAGGCGGAGCGAGGGAGGAGGCTGCTGGACGACACATTGGATGTGTTGTACCGGCATTTCTGCCCTCCCCGCCCCAGAACGCCCCCAGGAACACCACGTTTCAGCGGCTCCATGCTCCTCTTCTGAGAGCAGAGCCGTTCGGCACTGCCTATGAGGCAGTGCAGAAGGGGGGAAGGTCGGTTCCTGGAAACCCACATATCTTATGACCGTCTAGCCACTGACTAGCAGGCATAGGATTGCTCCCCCCGCCCTTCTCAATTTTTAGGAGTTGTCTCATTTGCAGGAATTTTGTTTTCGATTTGGTTTTGTTAGACATGCCTTTCTTGGTATATATGTTTATATATCTTAAGTTTTTAGAGTTGTTTTTGTTTGTTGGTTTGCTTGTTTTACAAAAAGTAACTTTGGAAAATATGTAAGAAAATATAGTATATATTTTTGTTATATTTCAGCCTTACTATTCCATTTTCTATGTATTCATTCATATATTTTTTATAGTGCCCCCGTGGAAGGACCCCCCCCCAATGCATTGGGCCTGGAACATATCTCATTTCTAGTATCTGCAATTTTCTTCCCCTCTTTTTTCACCACTTGCCAGTGGTGTTAGCCCAATTTTGTTGTGGTGTGTTGAGTGCACACCATAGTGAGCACCAAACCTGTTCACAGACATGGTGACAAGCAGGTTTACAAACTGTGGCTTGAGCCAACCATGCTCAGTGTTAACACTGTTGCAGATGTAACACTCCAAAATGAGAATGACCTTATAACAGGAGCGGGGATGGGGGAAGAATGTGAGAACGTGAGATGCGTCTGATCTGGCAGCATTATGCCTGCAGCAAGTCAAAATGTTCCACTTCTTCATTTCAAATTTGGGGAAGGAATTACTTTTTTGCAGTGTCCAAGGAGGTATTGCAGGAACATTGGCTATGCTGGCAGGAAAGGGAAAGTAATCACCCTGGGCCAATCACAGGAAAATAGTGCTAATGTTATTGCTGCTACACTATCATTCAGAAGTTTCTTTCGTCTCTGCACAGTACTTTAAAATGGACCCTTAGATGTATAATTAATACATACAGCTGTGCTAAAGCACCCTTTCCAGTAGTAAAGGGAAATATCTCAATAACCTCAACGTTACACTAAGAGAAAAGATCAGATAAGAAATTAAATGTTTTCCTTGCCCATCTGGCCACCAGGTCAGCAGGAAATGGAGCCCAAGACATCGTTGATCTACAGTAAGCCTCTGATATTAGCTTGAATGGATGTGACATATCACATTCATGTCCTGTGAGGATGGATCAAGTATAAGACTATATTTGGTTTGTACACATGTCTTCTCTAATTAAATTAGTGCTATTCTATGAGCCGATATGTCACGGTGGATATCAGGGGTGAACATGATAGACCCCGACAATTCACATTTCCTGCTCTGTCATTAATGTCTCCAACATTGTGATCCTATGCATGTCTACTCAGAAGTAAGTCCCACTGCGTTTAATGGGACTTACTCCCGGGATTGCAACTGAAGTGGCCTTGGTCATTCTCTCTCAGCCTAAACTCTCACAGAGTGGTGGTGATACAGGAAGGTGATAGTCAGGTGTCTTGGTGACTAAATCATATGTCATGAAATAAAAGCTTTAAGAGGATGAGCTGCCTGGAAGGTCAGCTACTTTCTGACACTGGAATTTGTTCTCATGAGGAAGGGTCATGAACGACTGGGCAAGCTTATTGTTAAAAGTTGGGAGTGTTCTTTAGACACAAGAGGGAGCTAGCGGCATGTTGTATCCCTTAAATCTTTTTTGTTAGTGATAAGTCTTCCTGACATCTTCAAGGTTTGGTTTATAAGAGAAGGAAGGGCAAAGAATTTGAGAGAAAGCAACATAAATAAATAAAAAGGGACATCCTTTCCTTTCTGATTATGACTGATATTTTGAATGTCAGTACAATGTATCCATGCTTTTGAGCAAAGGCTTAGAAACACAGCAACAGGGTAAAGGCTTGTAAAGGAATCTATGTGATTCCTCCTAACGCAGGAGATCACTCCTAACACAGCCTTCTTCAGTAGGGTGCCCTCCAGATGTTTTGGAACTACAATCCCCATCATCCCTCATCCTTGTGCATTCTGGCTAGGGCTTATGGAAGTTGTAGTCCAAAACATCTGGAGGGCACCATGTTGGGGAAGGCTGTTCTAACATTTCAAAAATGAAGTCTTTCCCCCATATGTAGAAACAGCATTAGTTTCAAGAGCAGTGTTTTTTTTTAAGTGTAAGTGTAAATTACTCTGAAACATTTGTTAAAATCCAGCATAAGTCCTACTTAGAGTAGATCCATTAAAATGAATGGGACTTCACTTAGTACTGACTAATTTAAATCCCATTCATACAGTGGGTCTGTTCTAGGTAGGATTTATGTTGGATCTTACCCTTTGTGTGGAGAGACTTTAAATGAAATGTTGGGAACCTGAATGAAAAATTGGGAGACCAAGAAGTCCATTTATTTTAGGTGATACAGGTCTCAGCTGGGCTATGCAGCAATTGCCTAATGCACATATATTGTGTAAAAAGAAACTGTGGAAAGGCCCTTGCATTGCTTCTAGGAGATATATGAGCTTGGGCTTTTATAAACCTTTGGAGGACAGGAGTTCTCATACATCAAGAAACAACAGTATTGTTGCATGTATGCACCACATGACCAAGTAGTGAGACGTTTCAGGGACTCCAGTGCTAGAATAGGGGAGTACAAGCTTTTTGGCCCTGCAGGCTGCATCTGGGGGCTCCTTCACACAGAGCTTTTATCCTGTGATTGAGATTGCGCCTTCACGGAAGTTTGCGGGCTCTTTACATGATGCTGTGATCATTCAAGGCATCTCCTGCACTAAATGCCCTTTGTTCCATTTTTAAATAGATCGCAGATAACGAGCTATCAAATTACCCAGTTGTGTTCCACTTCAGTTTCCTCCGTGAAAAGAGTAAAAGCGGCAAGAAGAGGAGCGAGATCAATGA
This sequence comes from Heloderma suspectum, assembly GCF_057233095.1. Classification (NCBI taxonomy): domain Eukaryota; kingdom Metazoa; phylum Chordata; class Lepidosauria; order Squamata; family Helodermatidae; genus Heloderma; species Heloderma suspectum. The sequence goes on along the minus strand of NC_139459.1, from coordinate 292,756,084 downwards.
AGGATATGGAAGACTCAGATACGGGGACAAGGAGGCGGAAGGGGGTGGGGGGAAAGGAAGCATGTGAAAAAGGGATCCTGCATTTAAAACGGAAGCAGAAAGCCCCGTTTTAAATGCAGGATTTTAGGCTGGTGTAGAAATGCCCTGGGATATACTGATGGACATGCACGCACGCAAACGTAATTCTTACCAATTTGAACATTTTCACACCATGCATACAAAGCACAGCTCAATGTTTTGCATGTCTACTCAGAAGAAAGCCCCAGTGCAACAGGTTTCAGGCATACAAAGCACAGCAATCTGGATTGAAAATACTAGGGAGGGAGGAGGCTTTCTTCAGGCTAAGCAGGGAAAACCCCAATCCTATCTCTGATCAGTGATAAGAATGATTTAAAGGCATGTAGAGAGCAGGGTATTTAAATTTTAAATGCCTTCAGCTCTTATCTCCAATCACTGATCTGATCATGGATCACAGGGCCAGGCAACCTTTTTGGGCCGTGGGCACATCTGGCAATTTGAGAAACTGTCCTGGGCACCACCACAAAATGGTTGCCATGGGAGCCATGGCAAAGGGCAAGTAACCTGCCGAAAAGACTGAGTACAAAGCGGAGGTGGCTCTGATCTCCCAACACAATAGACAACAACTTTCAACTGACAGTTTTCAGCACCAACACAAACCTATTTTGCAGCAATCCCAGTTCCTGATAAGAAAATGTGTCAATTTTGTTTTAAAAGTGGGAGTGGTGGCACACCTTGGCAGGCACCAAGAAAGGTATCCAGGGGCACATTGGGGCTCACAGGCATCACATTGCCTACCCCGGGTCACAAGGTTTCACTGCTTACAGCTGAAGAAAGCCTCCCCCCACCTGCCCCAGTGACCCCAGTCTGGTTTGCTGTCCCATGTGCTGCTAAAAGCAGCAGTCTTTTCCATGCAGCCCAGCTGACCAGCGGAACTTGTTAAGCCTCATAAGTAAAAAAATAATTCTCCCATGCTATGGGGTGGGTGGGTCGTTCTAACCTTCATAAAATCGAAACCATTCCACCAATCTTCATGAAATATTTAGATGCCAGAAAGAAGTCTTCAGTTTACATGTTGTTGTTGTTGTTGTTGTTGTTGTTCAGTCATTCAGTTGTGTCCGACTCTTCGTGACCCCATGGACACCAGGCCTTCCTGTCCTCCGCTCTCTCCCGGAGTGTGCTCAAATTCATATTCATTGCATCGGTGATGCTATCTAGCCATCTCATCCTCTGCCGTCCCCTTCCCCTTTTGCCTTCAGTCTTTCCCAGCATCAGGGTCTTTTCCAGAGAGTTTTCTCGTCACATTAGGTGGCCAAAATATTTGAGCTTCAGCTTCAGTATCTGTCCTTCCAATGAGCACTCAGGGTTGATTTCCTTTAGGATGGACTGATTTGACCTCCTTGCAGTCCAGGGGACTCGTAAGAGTCTTCTCCAGCACCACAGTTCAAAAGCATCAATTCTTCGGCGCTCAGCCTTCCTTATAGTCCAGCTCTCACAGCCAAACGTTACTACTGGGAAAACCATAGCTTTGATTATACGGACCTTTGTCGGCAAGGTGATGTCTCTGCTTCTTACTATGCTGTCTAGGTTTGCCATAGCTTTCGTCCCAAGAAGCAAGCGTCTTTTAATTTCATGGCTACAGTCACCGTCTGCAGTGATCTTGGAGCCAAAGAAAATAAAATCTGTCACTGCTTCCATTTCTTCCCCTTCTATATGCCAGGATGTGATGGGGCCAGATGCCATGATCTTTTTTTTGTAATGTTGAGTTTCAAACCAGCTTTTGCACTCTCCACTTTGTTAGATAAGAAGTTCTTGCTTTCGGTTTAGAAGAAAAGGATGCCAAGCAGGCAGCAGTGGATCCAACACTATTTTATTGAACCTTTTGCAAAACGGGTGCAGAGCAGTCTGGACCCCGAGACACGTGTGCAAAAGCCTTTTATACCTTATCACCTCTATTGTTCTTGCCAATAACCAATGAAACAGTCAGTACATTAGCTTACCAAGCCAATAGCCAGTAAACAGTCAGTATCAGCTTACCAAGCCGTTAGTTCATTATGGTTCTCCTTTTTTGCTCCGCCCACATTTTTCCTGCCACTCGGGCTCCTACGTAACTGAGGCGCCAACGGTTATGGAGTCTCTTTTTCTAACAACTTTCACCCTCAACAAGAGGCTCTTTAGATCCTCTTCGCTTTCTGCCATTAGGGTGGTATCGTCTGCGTATCTGAGGTTGTTGATAATTCTCCCGGCAATCTTAATTCCGACCTGTGATTCATCCAACCCGGCGTTTCTCATGATGTACTCTGCATATAAGTTAAGTAAGCAGGGCGACAATATGCAGCCTTGTCGTACTCCTTTCCCAATTTTGAACCAATCGGTTGTTCCATATCCGGTTCTTACTGTTGCTTCTTGACCCTTGTACAGGTTTCTCAGGAGACAGGTAAGGTGGTCTGGTACTCCCATCTCTTTCAGGATTTGCCAGATTTTGTTGTGATCCACACAATCAAAGGCTTTAGCGTAGTCAATGAAGCAGAAATAGACATTTTTACATACCCAGAACATTTCAGGAAGCGTGATTAAAGTTTGAAGGAGAAAGATCAGTTTAAAGACAAAATGCAAAAAAACCCTCCCTCTGTCAAAAATGACTTTGAGAAAAATGTCAACCCTTTTTGCACACTATTTCTGGGGGGGAAATTGCAGGCTTCCTATTCTTCTTGTAGGTAGTAAAATATATATTTATTTTTTCATAATTCAATTTCATTTTTTAAAAACACACTTTTTAACCTTTAATGAGAGTTTATGGAAATGTTGAGGAAGGAGGGGAATAACTGCCATGTTCTTGAAAGGAGCAGCAGAAGCAACGAGTGGGAACTCTGTCCTCCCTTCCCCAGCCACCCCTCTCTGAGCTCGTCTGGATTGTTGCTTCAGCACTACTCAAGGCAGTGCTGAAGCACAGCTCGGGGGTGGGGTGGGGAGGCCTTGCTGGTCCCAGGCACGCTTGGGCCTGAAAGACCAAGGAAAAGTGTGGGAGCATGGAGGGAAAGTTGTAAGCAACCACAATTTCTGACATTGGACTGCATCATCACTGATCATGGGGCACGTCAGTTAAGGTATCAGCCTAAACTTCCAATTTCCTGGCTTTGGGGAGTTTGGACCCACATGAAATAGCCTTAACTCTGGTCTTTTAAACCGGCAGGTTTTAAAAAAATCATTGAATATAACAATAGTGGTGATGACGACACTTGGTAAACATGATTAAGATGGCACTGAATATGATGGCACTGAAAATGATACTTTCCCTGGCCCAATGAGCTTACAATCTAAATCCTAAAAAGGGGAAAGGAGATGAGAGGCAAAGGAAACCTGTGCATAGGCTTCTTTCTGAAAGAAATCAGTGGGGCTTTGCTAGGCTTATATGTGTCTGACTAGTGCCCAACATATCTATAACACACTGTAGTAAAAATTTGTCAGTCTGCCCTCTGTATCTTTTAAAAAATTAACTAAAATTAGAGGCCAAATAGCTTTTGTTTTTTAGAGAGGAATATGAACATTTTTGTATAAATAGGACTGGATAGAAGATGCATATATTAAAATTAATAGACAGTTTACATGCCAACTGTTTTTCCAGGCAGGCATCAGAAGTCATAGAAAATAGCCAGCATCAGTTCCTCTAATTTCCCAAGCCTACTAGTTTATTTAATACATATAAAGTGATGCAGTGAATGGCTATGAACTGAAGTAACATTGAGCAATATTTATCCAAAGTAGGTAAAATAACTGTGTCTTCAGGAATGCTCTAGACAGTAATAACTGGGCTTTATATAGTATGTTCTATCTGCAAGAAGTCTGTGAAACTGGTAATGGTATTTTCCCTTATTTCCAAATGTAGACATTCCTGCCCATTAGCCTGATGAGCTGGGTTGAGCCAAGTTTAGAGACTAATCTATTTCACTGCTAAATGTATAGGCTGCCCCCTAGCTTGAATATCTAGCTCGTTAAAAAGGGCTATTAAGGAAGGCTTAGACTTAGGCTGATAGAATTTTGCCAAGACAACTCACTGTGCATAACAAACACTCTCTTCCAACAACCTAAAAGATGACTTTATACATGGACTTCACCCACACTGAAATCAGATTGACTACATCCTTTGTAGCCAAAGGTGGGGGACATCTATGCAGTTGGTAAAAACAAGACCTGGAGCTGATTGTAGTTCAGATCACGAACTTCTTATTGCACAATTTAGAATCAGACTCAAGAGAATAGGGAAGACCACAGATCAGTTAGATATGAGCTCACTAATATTCCTCATGAATATGCAGTGGAGGTCAACAATAGGTTTAAGGGACTAGATTTAGTAGATAGGGTCCCGGAAGAACTATGGACAGAAGTTCGCAACATTGTTCAGGAGGCGGCAACAAAAAACAGCCCAAAGAAAAAGAAAACCAAGAAGGCAAGATGGCTGTCTGCTGAGACACTGGAAGCAGCCCAAGAAAGAAGGAACGCAAAAGACAACAGTGATAGGGGGAGTTATGCCCAATTAAATGCAAAATTCCAGAGGTTAGCCAGAAGAGATCAGGAATTATTTTTAAACAAGCAATGCGCGGAAGCAGAAAAAGATAATAGAATAGGAAGGACAAGAGACCTCTTCCAGAAAATTAGAAACATCGGAGGTAAATTCCAGGGAAAAATGGGTATGATCAAAAACAAAGATGGCAAGGACCTAACAGAAGCAGAAGAGATCAAGAAAAGGTGGCAAGAATATAGGGAAGATCTGTGTAGGAAGGATAATAATATTGGGGATAGATTTGACAGTGTGGTCAGTGAGCTAGAGCCAGACATCCTGAAGGGTGAGGTTGAATGGGCCTTAAGAAGCATTGCTAATAACAAGGCAGCAGGAGATGACGGTATCCCAGCTGAACTGTTTAAAATCTTGCAAGATGATGCTGTCAAGGTGATGCATGCCATATGCCAGCAAATTTGGAAAACACAAGAATGGCCAACAGAATGGAAAAAATCAACTTCTATCCCCATACCAAAAAAGGGAAGCACCAAAGAATGTTCAAACTATCGAACAGTGGCACTTATTTCACATGCCAGTAAGTAATGCTCAAGATCTTGCAAGGTAGACTCCAGCAATTCATGGAACGAGAATTGCCAGATGTACAAGCTGGATTTAGAAAAGGCAGAGGAACTAGAGACCAAATTGCCAATATCCGCTGGATAATGGAGAAAGCCAGGGAGTTTCAGAAAAACATCTATTTCTGTTTTCTTGACTATTCTAAAGCGTTTGACTGTGTGGATCATAACAAATTGTGGCAAGTTCTTGGTGGTATGGGGATACCAAGTCATCTTGTCTGCCTCCTGAGGAATCTGTATAACGACCAAGTAGCAACGGTAAGAACAGACCAAAGAACAACAGACCACGGAACAATGGAGTGGTTTAAGATTGGGAAAGGAGTACGGCAGGGTTGTATACTTTCACCCTACCTATTCAACCTGTACGCAGAACACATCATGTGACGTGCTGGGCTTGATGAAGCCAAGGCTGGAGTTAAAATCGCTGGAAGAAACATTAACAATCTCCGATATGCAGATGATACCACTTTGATGGCTGAAAGTGAGGAGGAGCTGAGGAACCTCATGATGAAGGTGAATGAAGAAAGTGCAAAAGCTGGGTTGCAGTTCAACCTCAAAAAAACCAAGATTATGGCAACCAGCTTGATTGAGAACTAGCAAATAGAGGGAGAAAACGTGGAGGCAGTGACAGACTTTGTTTTTCTAGGCACAAAGATTACTGCAGACGCTGACTGCAGCCAGGAAATCAGAAGACGTTTACTTCTTGGGAGGAGAGCAATGATAAATCTTGATAAAATAGTGAAGAGCAGAGAAATCACACTGACAACAAAGGTCCGCATAGTTAAAGCAATGGTATTCCCCGTAGTAACCTATGGCTGCGAGAGCTGGACCATAAGGAAGGCTGAGCGAAGGAAGATAGATGCTTTTGAACTGTGGTGCTGGAGGAAAATTCTGAGAGTGCCTTGTAAGAAGATAAAACCAGTCCATACTCCAGGAAATCAAGCCAGACTGCTCACTTGAGGGAATGATATTAAAGGCAAAACTGAAGTCTTTGGCCACATCATGAGAAGACAGGATACCCTGGAGAAGATGCTGATGCTAGGGAAAGTGGAAGGCAAAAGGAAGAGGGGCCGACCAAAGGCAAGATGGATGGATGATATTCTGGAGGTGACAGACTCGACCTTGGGGGAGCTGGGGGTGGCGACGGCCGTCAGGAAGCTCTGGTGTGGGCTGGTCCATGAAGTCACAAAGAGTCGGAAGTGACTGAATGAATAAACAACAAACAAAAGAGCAGCCTTCCTCAACAGGATGCCCTCCAGATGTTTTGGACTACAACTTCTTTCATCCCTTGCCATTGGTCATGCTGCCTGGGTCTGATGGGAACTGAAGTCCAAAATATCTGGAGGGCACCACATCGGGGAAGGCTTAGAAGACACACTAGTCGGGAAGCTGGACAAGAACTTTGTTTTCACTCTTCTTAACAAGTGTTAAGTTTGTTAACAAGTGTGAACAAGCTGGTTAACAAGCAGTATTAAGGGAGCTATCAGAGAAAAGTGAGCTTCCTTCAGAAAATGGAAGTCTTGCCCAAGTGAGGAAAACAAAAGGCAGCACAAGCTTGCACAAAGGCGACAATGCAAGCAGACAATAAGAGATTCAAAAAAAGCATTTTGAAGAGCTTATCAGTAATAACCTCAAGGCCAACGATAAAGAATTATTTCAATATATCAGAAGCAGAAAAACAGCTAGGGAGGCAGTTGGACCACTGGATGACAATGGAGCTAAAGGAGTACTGAAGGAGGGCAAAGAGATTATAGAGAAGCTGAATGAATTCTTTTCATCCATTTTATCTGCAGAAGATATAGGACAGATACCTGTGGCTGAACTGATGTTTTCAGGAAGGAGTCTGAGGAACTGAGGCAAACAGTGGTGACAAAAGATGAAGTTCTCAACCTTATTGATAAATTGAAAGCAAATAAATCTCCGTGCCCATAAGGTATCCATCCTAGAGTTCTCAAAGAACTCAAATATGAAATTGCTGGTCTTCTAACCAAAATATGCAACTTGTCTCTAAGATCACCCTCTATACCAGAGGACTGGAAGATGGTCAACGTATCAGCAGTTTTCAAAAAGGAATCCGGGGGGGGGGGGATCCAGGAAATTACAGGCCCGTTAGCTTAATGTCTGTTCTGGGTAAATTGGTTGAAGGCATTATTAAAGATAAAGTTAGTAAGCATATAGAAAACAACATGGGATTGTGAAGAGCTCCAAAGGGATATCTCCAGCCTGGGAGAATGGGCATCGAAATGGCAAATGCGGCTCAATGTAAGTAAGTGTAAAGTGATGCACATTGGGGCAAAAAGTCCCAACTTCAAGTATAGCCTGATGGGATCTGAGCTAGTGGTGACTAGCCAGGAAAGAGATCTTGGGGTTGTGGTGGACAGCTCAATGAAGATGTCAACCCAGTGTGCGGCTGCTATAAAAAAAGGCCTTGTTAGGCATAATTAGAAAAGGAATTGAGAATAAAATTGCCAATATCATACCACCCTTACATAAATCTATGGTGTGACCACACTGTGTACAGTTCTGGTCACCACACCTAAAAAAAGATATTGTAGAGCTGGAAAAAGTGCAGAAAAGGACAACTAAAATGATCAAGGGGCTGGAGCATCTCCCCTATGAGAGAAGGTTACAACAGCTGGGATTGCTTAACTTTAAAAAAAGGAGGGTAAGCAGAGACATGAAAGGGGTCTAAAAAATTATGCATGGTGTGGAGTATATGGATAGGGAGACATTTTTCTCCCTCTCCCAAATTACTAGAACCCAGAGTCATCCTATGAATCTGCCTGGTGGGAGATTCAGGACAGATAAAAGGAAGTACTTCTTCACACAGCACATAGTTAAACTATTGAATTCGCTACCACAGGATGTAGTGATGGCCACCAGTCTGAATGGCTTTAAAAGGGGGTTGGACAAATTCCTGGATGAAAGGGCTATCAATGGCTACTAGTCCTGATGGCTATGTGCTACCTCCAGTACCAGAGGCAGTGAACCTATGTACAGCAGTTGCTGGGGAACATGGGTGGGAGGGTGCCGCCAAATGCCTGAGAGAAGAAGACAGTTTTAACCTGACACCAAAAAGATGACAGTGTTGGTGTCAGGCGGACCTCATCAGGGAGATCATTCTGATATATGGGGGACCACCACTGAGAAGGCCCTCTCTCTTGTCACTGCCCTCCAAGCCTCCCTTGGAGGAGGCTCCCGGAGAAGGGCCTTGGATGTAGAGAATAGGATACAGGTTGATTCATGCTGGGAGAGGTGTTCCATCAGGTACTGTCATCCTGAGCCATGTAAAGCTTTTTAGGTCGAAACCAGCACCATGAATTGGGCTCGGAAATGTACAGGCAGCCAGTGCAAATGGGGAAGAATTGGTGTTATATGGTTGGACCGTCTTGTCCCTGTTATCAGTCTGGCCACCACATTTCACACAAGCTGCAGCTTCTGAACCATCTTCGAAGGCAGCCCCATATAGAGTGCATCACAGTAATCTAACTTGGAGGTTACCAGAGCATAGGCAACTGAAGTCAGGTTATCCCTGTCCAGTTAGGGATGTAGCTGGGCCATCAACTGAAGCTGGTAGATGGCACTCCATGCCACTGAGGCTACTTGAGGCTCAAGTGACAAAAATGTCTCCAAGAAGACCCCCAAACTATGAACCTTCTCTTTCACCAGGAGTGCAACCCCATGCAGAACAGGCTGAGCACTCCCCATCTGGTCAGGAGAGCCACCCACTAACAGCATCTCAGTCTTGTCTGGATTGAATTTCAGTTTATTAAACCTCATCCAGTCCGTTGTCGCAGCCAGGCGCCAATCTAACACATCCACAGCCTCACCTGAAGAAGATGAAAAGGAGAAATAGACCTGCATCAGCATACTGATGACAATGCCATCCAAAACTCCGGATGACCGCACTCAATGGTTTCATGTAGCTGTTGAATAACATGGGGGACAAAACCAACCCCTGCAGAACCCCATACTGGAGAATCCATGGGGCCGAGTGGTATCCACCAAGCACCACCTTCTGGAGCCAACCATCCAAGTAGGAGCGAAACCACTGCAATGCAGTGCCTCCCACTCCCAACTCAAACAGTTGTCCCAGAAGGATACCATGGTCAATGGTATCGAAAGCTGCTGAGAGATCAAGGAGAATGAGCAAGGTCACACTCACCCTGCCTCTCTCCTGACATAGGTCATCGTGCAGGGCGACCAAGGCTGTTTCTGTGCCAAAACCTGACCTGAATCCTGACTGAAATGGATCCAGATAATCAGTCTCATCCAAGAGTGTCTGGAGCTGGATAGCAACCACCTGCTCAAGAACCTTGCCCAGGAAAGGAACATTTGCCACTGACCTAAAATTACTAAGATTTTCTGGGTCCAGGGAGGATTTCTTCAGGAGTGGTCTCACTGCTGCCTCTTTGAGGCAGCCTGGGACCACTACCCTTGATGCTAGTTCAGGGCTGGCATCAAGGGTAGACATGGTTGGTTATCTGCCAAGGGCCCACATGCCAGCAGGGGCCCACTGACAAGAGCCTTGTGGGCTTACTCTTCCCTCTCACCAGTGCAAGCTGCTTGTTCACCTGCCTCTTGCTCTGGCCCAGACAATGGGGGTGGTGAGAAGTAGGAGCAGTAGATGCCACTGCCAACTTGCTCACAGACTCTTTGCCTGTCCAGCAAGCAAGTGGTAGCAATGGTGAGAAAGCAGATGGGAAGCAATAGCAGCTGGGGACAATGGCACTGAGAAAGTAGACTTAGGGAGGGGGCCCTATCGAGAGTGTCTTGCCCAAGGGCCCTTGAAAACCTGGAGTTACTGCTGAAGTTACAGGTGAAAATGACACTATCACTGGCCTGCTCCGGCCAACATGGAATGCGAAAGCTCATTCCAGCACTTGGGAAACACACGCATAGTACAGATCAGGACTGTAGCACCTCAAAATGTGGGGGTGGGGAGGGCGTTTCTCTAGTTTGCTGAGTGCATTCTATACCCAACCCACATTTTGACAGGTTTTCCGTAAGGTTGTGAGATGCTTCCTTGACAGACGTCAGAGACATGCACAAGACTCGCGTGGCTTGAGCGCAGAATGCATTTCCCTGTGCATGGACCTCAGTGCTTCATTGTAAGTCGCTCTTAGGAAATGGATGCATTTCAAATCTCTCTTGAGCACTGGAAGAGAAAGACACGTGTGTGTGCGCGCGCGCGCGTGGACGCTTGCTTTTCACCACTTTAGTACTGCATGGAGAGATCTGAATCTGCCGAAAGCAGAGCGTTCAGCCCCTCCCCTGCAGTGCCTGCTGCCCAGCTTGAGAGTGACAGAGATCACCTAGCGCAGGAGAGAGGGAACCGGCTGTGACACGAAATGGAACCAAATGTAAATTGTAGGTTAAGTGCAGCTGCACCAGCGCTGAGTCAGCAGCACAAACTTGGCCCTGTTACAGGCAGGCTGAAGGAGCAGCACAGTATGCAAAGTAGCCTGCCTTGTTTTCGTTTGTATGCAGATGTTCCATTACATAAGGGAGAGGGAGGGTGGGGGGAGAAAGGGAAGGAAGAAAGAGCTCTCATCGAGAATTTAGATTCCTTCTGAAAATAGCCAAAAATATTAAGACAACGTTGATTATCATTTATATTGGTTCTGGGAAAAGGTCATCAAATCACTAGGTCTAGCGTTCTCCACAGACTCAATGAATTTCCCGCCTGCCTTTTAAAATACCTGACTGTGCCCTTAAAGAAAACTGACATTCACTTAACCTCTCTGGAATGCAGTGTCAGATAAATTGAAACTGTGCTGAGCAATGGCTAATGGAATGAAAACCCTGCCAAAGACTTCAGATTTAAATGAAGATTTTCCCCAGGCCCCATCTTCTCGGGGACTTGCCTGACGACTAAAAAGGTCAGAACTGACTCATTTTGTGCAACAGTTGTGCTTGGGCTGATCCAACGCCACTGCCAGAAGATGAACATCTCCGTCATGAATGGATGAAGGGAGGCAGGTTAGGAACAGAAGAACTCGCCTTATTCCAAGTCACCCCATTAGTCCATTTGGCTCAGCATTGTCTAGGCCACAGGAAGGCAACCTGGTGCCCTCTAGATGATGTTGGACTGCAACTCCCATCAGCCCCAACCAGCATAGTCAATTATGGGGGATGATGGTGGTTGTAGTTCAGCTCCCATAATCTGGAGAGCCCCAAGTTGCCTACCTGTGGTCTGCACCGGGGGTGCAGAACCTCAGGCCCAGGGTCCCAATCCAGCCTTCCATGGTTTCCCAGGCAGCCCTGCCCATTTCCCTGGCCCCACCCCCTTTCCCCCAGCCACCAGTGGTTTGTTGGTTTCCTGGCATTTGTGCATTTCTTCCCATTCTAAAAGGTTGAAATGCCTCATTTAAGGCTCAGTTACTGGCAAAAAGAGCTTGAAGCTGAAATATGCTGGTGGGTTTTGTATCGCGGGCCTCGCCCCATCTGCCTTCAGCCATGGCCACCACTGGAACATGGGCCCCGAGAGTTTCTCCACAATTGAATTTGGCGCTTGGACTGCAGCAGGTCCTGCACCCCTGGTCTGCACAGACTGGCAACGACTCTTCAGGGTCGGAGACATGAGTCTGCCGCAGCCCTGCTTAAGATGCCAGGGACTGAATATTGCTGCAGGGGTGGGAGTCGGGGTGGTGGCAGTGCTGTTGTTCACAGCTTAAAATAATAATCAGAAGAAGTGTGCGTTCCGGGGCCAGAGAGGGGAAGCTCACGACGTTCAGCCAAGAATCACTTGCACAACTACCCTCTACCTGGCACTTCTAATCACAGTGGAGGCAACTTCAGGTGCTTCCAGGCAGGGGCTCCTAGTGATACCAATCAAAAGACATTGTGCAGGTGTGCTATCTTCCCCCCTTAATGAATTTTCTGTGGGCAGAAGAGGGGGGGGCAGAAGTATGTGTGTGTGGGGGAAAGGGGAGGATTACAAAGATGGCTAACTGTGCAATCCTTGACATGTCTACTCAGAAGTAAGCTCCACTGAGTTCAGTAGCACTTACACCTGCTAAGTGGGTACAGGATTGCCTACTAGGGATGCTTCCAGGCAAGGCTTTTGTTGTGCAATCGCCCTGCCTCAAACATGGAGTTTCATGGGCGAGGGGAGTCTGTTTCCAGATGTTGTTGTCTTTCATTTGTAACCCTCCAGTATTTCCTATTAGGTTCATTTTTTTTTCTTACCATAAAAAGCCATTAAGGAGGGAAAGGTGGAATGCCTTTTGATAGGAAGCACTAAAAGCTGTCCATCTGGAAGCATCTGTAGTCTGGACAGCCTGTACAGTTCTGGGAATGAGCAGGACGATTGCTCAATAAAAGCCTCATCTGGAAGCACCATAGATGTGAAGGGAAACACACATTTCCTGTGTGACAAAATACTGCAGTTTGAGTGCTAGGAAAATGATTTGCCTCATAACAAATGAGTAATAGCACATTTATTGCAGTATGAAGAACTATTATTAGCGTGGTGAGAGTAGTGGTTTGAGTACTGGGCTGGGACTAGGGAGATCTGCGTTCTAGTTCCCACTTGGGTATGAAGCTCACTGAGTGATTTTGGGCCAGTCACTGCCACTTAGCCTACCTGACAGGGTTGTTGTGAGGATAAAATGGAGAGGAGGAGGACCATATAAGCCACTTTGGGTTTCCTGCAAGAAGAAAAAGGCAGGATTTGGCCATTGGTGGTGGTGATGATGATAATCCTTGAAGAAGTTACAGGAGTCTTTTATTGAGCCAAAGCTTGGTATGTGTGGGAGTGGTATTGTAGGAGCCACATTGTTCATTGGTGGCTATCATGGACTTGGCAAATAAATCTCTGAATTAAGATTTTCATATTGTCATTGTCCATAAATAAATTCAGAGTATCTGAATGATTTGGGGGTCTCACAGAGTAAAAGGAAATTTCAGAGTAATATTTGGCAGTGAATCCAGCATGCAACATAGTTATGCATAGTACACCCAACTGAAATTAATGAATATATATGTCTACATGAAGGGAGGCAACAAACAGTGATTGAGAAATGATCTTTGTTTATTATTGGAATGACAAGTTGTAAATAATATCTTGCATCTCTACATCTGTCGGTTTGATGTCTTTCCCTGAAGACGTCAAACAGACTTTGTTGGCGTAGGCAGGAGGGATACATTCAGAAAGCTCAGAGTAAGGGGGATGGTGAGAGTATATGTTTGGGGAACCTTTCACCCAGAGAGGAGCCTCCAAATGACTCTTTCCCCTAGGAATTGCATAGGGAAATATTGCTGCTTGATAACACTTAGAATACTGTGTACAGTTCTGGTCACCGCACCTAAGAAAAATATATTGTAGAGTTGGAAAAAGTGCAGAAAAGGGCAACTAAAATTATCAGGGGTCTGCTGGAGCATCTCTCCTACAAGGAAAGGTTAAAATATCTGGGAATTTAGCTTAGAAAAATGGCAAATAAGAGGAGACATGATAGAGGTGTACAAAATTATGCATGGTGTGGGGAAAGTGGATAGGGAGACATTTTTCTCCCTTATAATACTAGAACCCAAAGGGGTCATCCCATGAAGCTGATTGGCAGAAAATTCAGGACAGATAAAAGTAAGTACTTCTTTACACAATGCATAATTAAACTATGGAATTAACTTTCACAAGATGTAGTGATGGCCACCAGTTTGGATGGCTTTAAAGGGGGATTGGACGAATTCCTGGAGGAGAAGGCTATCAATGGCTACTAGTCCTGATGGCTCTATGCTACCTCCAGTATCAGAGGCAGTATGCCTATGTACACCAGTTGCTGGGAACATGGGCGGGAGAGTGCTGTTGCACTCATGTCCTGCTTGTGGGTTTCCCGCGGGCAGCTGGTTGGCCACTGTGTGAACAGAATGATGGACTAGATGGACCCTTGGTCTCATCCAGCATGGTTCTTCTTATGTTCTTGCAATGATGACACAATTCCTACCTCAGACATATTTACAGGCCTAGCAATCAAAGGGCAAAGACTGCCACTCTCAATAGATTTTCTTGAAAGTAAAAGGCCAAGAATGCAAAAGGGCATTCAGAAATGAGCAATGACCCACCATTCAGCTATAGCCAGTTTGTAGGGCCACAGTTCCATGAGCGCAACATACCCACTTGCTGGATCTTTTCCTGACGTAATGTCACCATGAGTGAACTAATTGTTTACAGTGATATAAATAATAAACAAAAATTTAATGGACCAGGACACTGCCAGATGTTACAAATGGGCACCAACACGGGAAAGGTGAATGTCTCTCACTTCCATTGTGAGCAGGGTGAATATCCATAGCAGGGTCTTCAGCACTTTCTCTGTGGTAAAATACACACGTCGTAGCTCAGTGGTACAGAGCCCAGGCGTTGTGTGCAGAATGTCTCAGGTGCAGTCTTTGGAATCTCCAGGTAGGACTGGGAAAAACTCCTCTCTGAAACCCTGGAGAGCCACTGCCAGTCAGTATAGACCAGGCCTAACCAACCTGGTGCTCTATGGATATTTGGGACTACAACTCCCATAAGCCCCAGCCAGCATGGCCAATGGTGAGGGATCATAGTGTTTCAGTCCCAGACAATGGAACCTGGTGGCTTCAGTGTCAATGGGGTGGTGAATCCCCTCCGGGTTTCAGTCAGAACCAGTCAGAACTATAAAGGAGCTATCCAACTGCCCCACGGGCATTGGAGCCACCAGCCTCCACTGGTCCCAAACATCCGGAGGGTACCAGGTTGCCTACCCCTGGGGCAGACGATACTGAGCTATGTTCCTATGTACATGCATCTGAAATTCATGATGACACTGCAGAGTACACACACAAGCCCCAACTTGAGATGTTACACAGGAAGTATGAAAACTGTATTTTGTCAGCACGTGCTTGTAATGCCTGAAGTGCCCTTACATGCCATAATGGTGAGCTAGGTTGTAGGCTTTCCAGCAGCGACAGAAAACCATTAAGACTAGCGTATAATACACTGTTAAAAATAGCCTTTTTCAAAATAGTGTAAGAGTTATTTACAGTGCTCATAATCCCTTGGAGTTTCAGATGTAATGCCCTATAATTAATGTGCGCTTTATGTTGCTATCACTCTTGGAGGGCCACATACTTCTTATGCTATAAATAATGCAGGAATGAAACTTAAAAGACTCAGAGTTGAGAAAAAGCCTTCACAACCCAGTTGCTGTTTTTAGCTGTCTAGCAACGCACTGCACAGCCTCCTTCTCTTGCCCACATATGACTGTGCTGTTTGGGCATGATGGGAGTTAAAGTCCAATGCAACTGGAAGCCACCAGTTTGGGGGTGGTTGCTGTATGGTAAGATCAGGATCTCATGGACAGGCTAGGTAAGAACAAGGAAATAACATGTTTAGCCTGCCAATCTACTGGACAGATCAAAACAATAACATCTTTCTCATGGAATCAAAGATATTACATTAACAATGTTCCAACGGTTCATGTATAAGTTTTGCTGCAGTTAACTTCGCTGCCCACTTAGTCTAAGAAAATAGCCCAGAACTGGATGCATATCCTGGAATTGAAAAGGACACTGGGAGGATCAGGAATCCAAATGTTAAACTGAAAAGATCTGAAATACCCTGGTAACTGGATATAACACTACCAGCCATAAAATGTCTGCAGATATTAACCAATACTCAAGTTCCCCACCCCCAAGAGAAACCAGCTTAGTTTCTCTGATGTGTAACTATAATTCTGTTGAAGGATGACGGAGCTTCTTCAGACCTGTTGACTCCTGGGAAGTTATACATTTCACCTTGGCCAAGATATGGAACTACATATCTGAGTCATTCTCATCAAATATATAGAAGCTTTTGATCAATGACACCAGTTTTCAACTTTCTTCCATAACTTCTCCTCCCCACTACATTCTACATCCCCCTCCGCTCCAGCCACCAACACACACACATTTTTCTTCTCTTTCAGCTCTTCCTCTCTTTACCTCCTACAAGAAATGTGATGTCACTTCCTCTTCCTCCTCTAGCATGTCACATAATTCCTCCTTTCAGTTGCTGCATCATGGGATAGAGAGATGCCAAATCCTACCCTACCCTGTTCTCCTAATTCAGGAGGAGCCTTTCCATAACCTTATCCACACCGTCCTATCCTTCTTCTGCCTACTTCATCATTTACAATCAAATAAGGCCACAACAGTTAAATCAGTTCCTCCAGCCAATTCACCAATTAAATATCTTCACATCTGTGAAAATACTGACCCCAATTAGTCAGATCCTCTGCACCAACATGGAGGTAGAAATCATGAAAGCGTCCACTTCAAAATGGAGTCATCGAGTCTTTAGTTGGGAGTTGCATCACCTGTGGCTTTCTGGAAGCTCCAGGACTCAGACAGTGGAGCATCTAAAAACCAAATGACAGATTTTCTCGCTCTGCTGTTTTTTTTCCTGATGCCCAGAGTATCATAGGCAACTTGCTGTCTTGCATGATGCTCATGACAGCAAAAAAACAACATTTGGCAGGATCTGATGCGTTTCCACTGTTGCTGTTGCCCATGTATCCTGTTGCGCAACAAGACAAATTACCCCCCACTCTTCCTGGTACCATCATATGTGCCTTTCAACTCATGCTGTCAGAAAGAGCCCCAGTCTTGCTGGCAGAGGCCTACCAAACCACTCCCCCTGGGTCTTCCCGTTCTTCATGGCTGTTTACCTTAGCTCATGTGGAGACAGACAGCCTCCCAGTCTGTCCCCACTGGCGTGATGAAACAGTCCCCCAAATTGTTAGCTTGGGGTAGTCCAACACATCTGGAGGGCAGCAGGTTGGGAAAGGCTGGCATAGAATGTTTCTACCCAAGACACCTTGGAAATGGGTTGGTATCCATTCACATGGCCCCTTGGTGGCACGAATATTCACAAAGCATGCATAAGGGATACTGGTGTCTACTCTACACGAAGGGAAAGAACATAACATTCCCACACCATGTTGCACCTAATTACACAGGCATTATATGTGCTAAAATGTATGTCTTACAGCGCAATCCTATACATGTCTACTCAGGAGTAAGCCCCTGAGTTCAATGGGGCTTACTCCGAAGTAAGCAGGTATAGGATTGCCACCTAAATTTTGTCTTTTTGCCTGGCTGCACTCCAACATGTGTCCACCTGGACTCCAAGTGGGCCAACTAGCTCGTGCTAGCTTTTTGCAGGAATGTGGAGGCATGAAGACAAATCATACTGAACGAACAGGGTGGATAGCAAGGAAAGTGATCTGATAAAAGAAACTGTCAGGAAAAGATCACAAGAGAGTTGATTGTCGACTGATGGGAATGCTGCTGCACAGGGCTGTTGGGTTGTTGGCATTGTTTGTGGCAAACAGCTCTTTGCAAATGCAGTTCTCTTGCTGGTCACCAAACCAGTTGGAATTGTTTTCACAGATGCTGGTAATTTTCTTTCACTTGTGTAATTATACTTATAAGGAAGTACAACGTGTACCCATGGCATTTTAACAAAAACCTGTCAGCAAGTGACAAGCAAAGTTTGTGATAAATGTTCAGCCAGATTACCAGAGTGTTTGTGATGATATATTTCCCAAGGAAAAACTATCTCATCTTTTGCAGAAAGTGATGTTTGTCCCTCAAAAGGCTCAAAACGACTCACCCAATCAACACCCCCAAGGTGCCTGTAGAGCTTTTGGTGCAGAGTAGGCCGTAGTTCTAATTTTACACAAGGTTCTTGTGGACCACAGGAATCATAACCCAGGTTTTTTCCCATTAACTCTACACAAGCACAGGTGTGGTCCCAGGCTTGCAGGGCCCTTTGTGACATCAGAGCAGCTGAGCCAATGAGATACAGGCAGCTCCCCTGCAAGAGTAACACAGGCCCATATTTCAGTTGTGATGCACCTTTCATAGAATCATAGAATAGTAGGGTTGGGAGGGGCCTACAAGGCCATTGAGTCCAACCCCCTGCTCAAGGCAGGAATCCAAGTCAGAGCGTCCCTGACAGGTGGCTGTCCAGCCTCGTCTTGAATGCCTCCAGTGTGGGAGAGCCCACCACCTCCCCAGGGAACTGGTTCCATTGTCACCAACTGCATGTGATTGTGGCCCCTTTTGAACACATTCAGACCAGCCAAACATGATTAATGCTGTTGTGATTTCAGGGCCAGACAACTGTAGTGGACTATGAACAACTATATGCAGTTGTTCAGAAGCTTCACTGGTGCAGAATGGGGCAGCCCAGCTCCCTATGGGAGTGGGTTGCTGAGATCATATTCTACCTGTAATACTCCAGCAGTTGCACTGGTTGTCTGTGCTCTTCTTGGGATAATTCAAGCCCTTGTTTTGACCTATAAAATCTTAAACAGCTTGGGCCGTGCTTACCTCACAGTCAGCCACCTCTCTTACATTCTGTCACAACAATTTGAGTTTAACCAAGTGCCCTCTTGATGATTAGCAAGGGAAGGTATTATTATAATGTATTATTTATATAAGCATCATCTGTACACATGGCACTTTACAGAGCAACATAAACGAAAGGCTGGTCCGTGCCCCAGGGATCATACAATTTACATTTGGAGGGAAGGAGGGAAAGAGTCAAGGGAAAATAAGGAGTGAATGCAAGCAAATTCAGAAATGTGTACTTAGGGTTGGTTTCAGCTGGGGACTGAAAGCTGAACAAAATACTACAAGCAAACACACTTAGTTCACTGGAATGGCCTCCCCTCCCACTCTGCAAAGCAGCAGTTGGGAGGGAGCAATGCAAAACGGACAAGTGGCAGGAGGATCAGATGCTTAACCCTTTCCCCACCCACAGCTTCTCTACTCTAGATCACTGCTGCCAAGCTGCTTCCCCCCTCCCTTAGCCTCACCCCTTGGAAGTCCAAATACATCTTTTTGACACAAACTGGCAGGCAGGCAAAGCCTTGAGCATTCCTTGACCCACTGTTTCTCTGCTCAGGGCCAGCCCTACCATCAGTCAGAGTGAAGCAGTTGCTTCAGGCAGCAGATACTGGGAGGCTGCATCAGGGTGTCGGAGGAGAGAGCTGTGGGCCATGTGTCCTGCCCTGCACCCTCTAAGATGGCCTGCTGCCTTCAGGTGTGATGAAAGATGCTGTTCCCATTCCCAGTGCTGAAGAACAATTCAACTGCCAGTCCAGTCAGCTTTTGTACATGGAATGGGAGAGGGCACCCTCTTATCCTTCACCTCAGGAAGCAAAATACCTTGGGCTGGCCCTGTCACTGCTTCCCTTCAAAAGTTGCTTTTGTTTGTTTCTGGGAGGGGAAGCAACCACAAGGTTTAATCACATACGTTGTGCTGTCTAGGTTTGGCTCCCAGAGGCATCACGAAGAGGTTTGACTTGATGGCAAAGGGAGACATGTCCCCGTGGTGGGAATTCCAGATGTAGGAGGAGCAAGAGAGAGTGGGCTTAGCCTTTTCAATGAGCAGGAGACCTCTGGGCAGCTCAGGATCATGGAACTGCAGAAGGAAAGGCCACAGCTGCAGGTAAAGGTGGCCAGTTCAGCCGCCTGGTGAAGCATTTTGCCTTTCAAGCCTGGCACTATAGCCAGCAAGGCATTGGATGGGAAGCAACATTCAGCTGCTGCCGGTGAGTGGAGCCACCAGGGAAGGAGCACATCCTTACTGGAAGGAGATGGGCAGGGGAGTGACTTTGTTGGCACTGTGGAGGCACACAGCTGCTGAATGGTCAGCAACACCCTGCAATGCCCACTGATCTCAGCCCCACACACACCCACACAAGGCGGTGGACTCAGTTAGCAGCTGCGTTTTTGCACAGTGATAAAAGAGCCATCCCTTGCCTCCTCTACTAACTCATAAGGAAATGGAGCAAATCCGTACAACACTCCTTTAAGGCAGGCCAGTCTTACTATTCCCATTTTACAGACGTTGAGCTGAGACTGAGAAAGAGGGGCTTGCGTAAGGCTACCAAGTGAGTTCATGGCTGCATTGAGATTTGCACTAAGGGGCTTCTCGGCCTATGGCTTGCAGCCGCTACACTACTACACTGCTCTCTGCATTAGATGTACACAGTCTAAAATAAGACTTATGCGACAGCCCTATGCATTCTTACTTAGGAGTAAGTCCCACTGAGCTCAGTGGGTGTTACTTCCCTGTAAGCATTCATTGGACTGGACAGGGAAAATGCAACATGTCTCTTGGCTGAGGCTTGACAGCCATCCTGATCAAGCCGAAGAAGAGATGCTCAAGCTTCCCTCTGCCATTCGAGCTCAGAATTTTGGCTCTTGCTACTAGAAACATTCCCTGGACCTGAAGAAAGATGATACTGATACCATTTCTTTGACCAGCCTCCATTCGTTAAAGCAAATTCTATGAACTTCGAAAGCTCCTATAACTTCTTTGAAGCTGAGGTCACGAAGGTGTCAATTAAGTGGGCAGGAGATTTTTGCGTTGGAAAGGTGATACGTTTTGCATTATTTTCCTCTCTCCTTCATGAGCTGTCTTGCAGCAAATATTTCCACTGCAGTTACTAACTTGAGGACAAAAGCCAAGATCTTAATGTCAGTCAGTCAACTAAGAAGGGGGTCATACTTCAAAGGGGTTTCCCAAAACATGAGTATGGATGGAACTGTCAATCTCAGACTTGCCAAGACTGTTGGATTTTTAAGGTCAAGCTTGTTCCGTCCTGTTTCCACATAGGCTTACAATTTTTTAAAAAGCAAAGTGTATGGAAATGTGTACATAAGGAAACATTTTTCCTTATGCACACATTTTTCTGCAGATTTCTGTCTCAGCTTGCTTAAAGGCTCGGGCAGTGTGAACTGGATAAATCCATAAAAAACCCTTGATGGAACAAATTTGTCACCCACCCCCAGAAAGAGACTTGCCTATGAGCATAAGCAGAGTGCCTTACCCCCACTGTGATTAAGCACAACCAGCAACCACTCATTGGAGAATGGGGTTGTCTGTCAGAAGCTACAATTGCATCACTGAAGCCCTGACTACAAGGAAGGTAGGCAAGGCAGAGGCCAGTGAGAACAAGATCTCATTGTCATGGTCACCTTTCTGTCTCTTACTTTATCCAAGCTGGCTTCTAGAAAATCTGACAGGCTCCTATGTTTTATTGTATTGTATTTGTGGCATGGTGCAGTCTGGCTGGCTGGGGATGATAGGAGTTGAAGTCTAACACATCTGGAGGGCATCTGGATGGGGAAGGCTTAGTCTTTTCATACTAGGGCTGGGAGAAAGAACAATGTTGGAGCTTGTCGGAAATTGTGTATTTTCAAACATGAAAAATGTGCATTTTTCAAAGCATGCACCCCAAATGCCCACTTTTCCCTGTGAGGCTAAAGTGTGAAAATGTAGGGTTTTTTTTGGGGGGGGGAATGTGTAATTTTGGAAGTGCACACTTTTGAATGTGAACACAAGCTTGGGAAATTGCAGAAATTTCCCAAGAATTACGCTCCTGCACATTTGAGGTTGTGAGCAGGACATATTTCTATGATGTGTGAACAAGAATGAAATTATCGTACATCCAGTTTCAAGCCTCTTGCATACCGCCTTGGTATTCATTAGGATGAAGGGCATTATAACCATATCTGTATCCCTGATGTCTACCTGCATGGTTACACATTTTCCAACTCGTAATATATTTACTAAGGGAAACCTTCATGTTTGAAGTCACTTAGAATTTGATTCCCATTTGAACAGAGGTCTTAAATCATATGTATCCCTAAATCTTCAAATTCCCAGGTGTGCCAGAGAACACTTAAGGTATTACAAAGTTCATGTGTGTCGCATCAGCTGAGAATAGTGCCTATGTGTTTCAGTTGCCACTTTCTTGGGAGAATTCATAGAACCCATGATGTCTGGATCTTTTCCCAGTTGCTGCGTGCACATATTTCATCAAAAAAAGCAGCAATGTACACATGGTTGTGCAATGCGCAACTGATGTAAGACAGAGGCATTTTGCACTCTGGCATCTGTATCCAAGTTCAGTATATGAAGTGAAAAGTTGCCCTCAGCTGCCTTGGCATCTTTAACTGACACAGCAATGTTATAAATTATAGCCGTTGAGATCCAGTATGGGAGATTCCCCAAGTGGGAGCAGTTCCTGCACAGAGATTCTTTAGAAAAAGCAGAAAGGGACCACATACACTGGGCCCGTTCGCATGTAATGGTGGCGAATTGTGGCTGAATTAATTAACCCATTATTTGCTGTGGCATATGCTGGGCATGTTCTGCAGGCCTTTGAAAAATTCAACCTCCAATTGGGCCAATTGGGGGTTGCTACGTGATGTCCAAACCC
Organism: Heloderma suspectum; assembly: GCF_057233095.1. NCBI lineage: Eukaryota > Metazoa > Chordata > Lepidosauria > Squamata > Helodermatidae > Heloderma > Heloderma suspectum. The sequence goes on along the minus strand of NC_139459.1, from coordinate 292,733,687 downwards.
AGCCAGTATAAGTTAATTGTGGGTTAAACAACCCACAGTTAACCTAACTACCAATTGTAATGACCCCTTACATGCAAACTGGGTTACTGAAGGCCATGGATTGTGTGAATGCAATCAAGGTGCATTCTCCTTGCCCCATGGTCCTCACAAAACTCTCCTCTCCGAAGGTGCTATTTGCATTTCAAAGGAGCTCCCATTGGTTCCAGTGGAGCTTTCCCTTGAAATGCAAATCCAGCTTTGGAAGGGAGATATTTGTTGTGACTATGGCAGGGAGAGAAAGGCTTAATCTCCCCACCCCACCCCATGGTCCCAAGGATGTTACTCAGCCTTCCTGAGGGCTCGTATTTGGATAACACACCACATGCATGTCGATTGCCTATTTACATAACAAAAATATGCATGTTGATTGCATTCATGCAATTAAGGTTAGGTCTAGCCTGGATGCAGATATATATCTCCATCCCTTGTGCATCACAATGTGGATCTGAATGTGAGACACACATTGTGGACACTGTTTGCACTATGAGGTGTAGCTTAGCACACGTTTGGCCATTCATATGGCAGTGCAGAAGGAATATGGAGCTACTGAGAGACGTTGTTATTTCTGTCTCAGATGGACTGCTAGTCCCTTTGTCAGAGCAGCCTTGGACTTCTCCTGGACTCTGCTTTGCTCCTGAGAAACAGGTACCAGCAGTGGACAGGACTGCTTTATATCCAAAGCATCTTTTGCATAGGCTCTAACCCTCTTTGGAGCAGAGGGGATCCTATCCATACATTTGTAACCACAGATATTGTCTGCTGTAATGCACGTAATATAGGGCTCCCTTTGAAGATGGCCAGGAAGCTGCAGCAGGTGCAGAATGCCACAGCCCACCTTGGTGAATATGGGCAGGTGAGATCATATTCAGCCACATTCGTTGCAATTGCTGCTTGTGCTCTGCCAGGACCAAGTCAAGGTGCTATTGCTTTACAGCCCTTCATGACCTGGAACAACATGCCTTAGTACAGAGACCACCTCCCTGTATGAACCCCAGTTCTGCTAAGGGACTTCTAATCAGCTCCACTTATTTTCATTGGATGAGGTGAAATCATGAACAACTAGGAGCAGGGCCATTGCTGTCACTGCCCCAAGACTGTGGAACATTTAAGAAGCTACCTCATAGCAAGACAGACTGGTTTGTCCATTTTGTCTTGTATTATCTACTGTAGGGGTCCCCAACAGAGAGAAAAAGAGAGAGAGAAGGAAAGAGAAAAAAGAGCCAGGGAGATGGATAGATGGGTGGAAGGAAGGAAGGAAGGAACAAAAGAAAGAAAGAAAGAAAGAAAGAAAGAAAGAAAGAAGCCAGAGAGAGAGATCCAGAAGAGAAGCCAGAAGGAAGGAAGGAAGGAAGGAGAAAAGAGCCAGAGAGAGAGCGAGAGAGAGAGAGCGAGAGAGAGACAAAGAAGCCAGGAGGAAGGAAAGAAAAGAAAGAGAGGGGGGATTCACACAGAGAGAGAGAAGCCAGAGCGGGTAGCATACACACACGGTGCACTTTCATGTACACACACAAGCACAGATAAGGAGGGCAGCACTTCCATCATTTTTGTGATTGGCCCCCCTTCTCCTACAGCACCTAATTTGTGGTGGTGCGCAGGGCACTTAAAATGCCAAATGTGCCCACGGGTTCAAAAAGGTTGGAGATCCATGATCTACACTGACTGGCAGCGCCTCTCCAGGGTTTCAAGCAGGAGTCTTTCCCATCACTTGATCCCTCTACCTGGAGAGTCTAAGGCAGCCTGTTCTAGGGACTGGACCTGGGACCTTCAGAGCAGCTGCTCTTCCATTGAGCTATGTTCCTCCCCCTTCCCTGCTCCAGTCATAGAGGCCAAGACGGGCTCCTCCCTGATGGCCTCTGAAAAGGCTCTACTTATTTTTGCTGACTTTTGGAGGCTGATAGTGGGATTGCTTTGGCTTTGTGAACTGCCCAGAGAGCTTCGGCTATTGGGTGGTATAGAAATGAATGAATGAATGAATGAATGAATGAATGAACAAACAAACAAACAAACAAACAAACAAATCCTCTGAATTGCTAAGTTTTAGCTGCTGAATGTTCTGAATTTGTTCCCAGTGGTGCAGCTAGGCCTGAACCTTGGGGCAAAGTTCAGGGCCCCACGAATGACCATCCAGAGAGCGGCAGGGGATGAGGGCAGCAGAAGCAAACTCCATTTTATGTCTCTAACCATGATGGTGGTGTGATTTAAGCAAGCTTGTAATGCCAAAGTGCCCGCGCTCTGACTATTTTTTAAATCAGGGTTGGCAAACAGATTTGTTGTTCAAATTTATCAGGAAAGTAGAAGCAGATTTGACGCATGGAATGGTGGCAGGGTGTGGGTGGGAGGACAGAAAGGTTAGTTGTGTGCTTCACAACTGAAGTAATACACAAGGCTGTCCAAAGAGGCCCCCATAAGACCATTAAGTCCAACGTCTGAAAGTACCTAGCGACACCACTATTTGTTCCTTTGTTACAGTGCATCTTTGCATTTTTATGTGAACTGCCTTGAACCTGGGAAAGGCAGTATATAAATAAATAAATAAATAAGAATATGTATTCTTGACCACTGTCTCAGGCTGCACTTACCTTGTTGTGTGAAACTACATTTAGATTGGAGCCAGTGAGTTTAGCCATTAAACAGAGAAAAGATAAAGTATCTCAGATGAAAGCTTTTAAAATAGGGGAGATCTGCCCAAGCTGACAGCCTGCTCCCTCTGCCTCTACCAACTCTGTCAGCCCAATCAAAGGTATTACCTGGCTCCTCATTTCCTATTCGTTTTTCACTGAGGACAGTCCAACCAACATTCTTGTCACTATTCTATTAATTTCACTTAGGCCTAAAATGTCTAGGTTCCATTTCTCCCTTACAGCATTGCCACAGAGAAGGAGGTTAACTTCGGGATAGCTTTATGTCTGTTAACAAACGTAGGAGGGATGACAGTGTGGGAAACCATCTTTCACAGAGATTAGTTGCAAGACACTGTTTATTGGTGGAGATAACACAGCACATACATATGGAGGCCCTAATGAAACACACTTGTATTTTGCTGTATAGCAGAGGAGTTGGTGTTTACACTAGTGCGCAAGATTCACCACCATTATAAATATTTACATATCCAGTGTTTACCGGCTTTGTGGGTGTCCATTGGTCACATAAATGTACCACACTCCTGATATTTATGAGCAGAAGTGCAATGAATGGTTCCTTTTTAGAAGTCACTGAAAGACAATACAAAAGCAAAGTTAGAAGCTCAAGCAACATTCCCGTTTCTTCTCTTCGGCTGCAATCCTAAACACACTTACTAAGGAGTAAGCCCACTGAACACAGTCAGTTGTACTTCTGAAAAAAACATGCATCCTATTGCATCATCAAGCTTCTAAATGGGATCGTATCTAGCAGAAAAGAGTTCATGTCAGCCAGAACATAGAAAGAAAGGCTGAATTCATTTTAGTCCCCCAAAATGAGGGCCAATTCATATCATCTGCTGATTTTCCTTTGCTTGTTGTCATCTGAATCATTCACCACAAGCAGAATAGGCAGCTTTGGTCACCCACTGCTCTGTTCAGATATAGAAGGTTTGTGGTGGTAAGCAAAATGGCAGCTTTTGCTCATGGTGAATAGTTCAGAGGAGTGGTTAGCCAAAAACATGGATCATCACAAGGAGGGGAAACGATGGGGTGGATCCAGAACAAATTAGCCACACCCTTGAGTCCCATTGACATTAATGGGACAAGGTCCCATGTGTAATTTAAGTCCAATTGATTTTAATGGGGACTAATGCAGGGGTGAGCAACTTGTGGCCCTCCAGATGTTTTAGCCTACAACTCCTGTCATCCCTCACCATTGGTTATGCTGACTAGGGCTGATAGGAGCTGTAAGCCAAAACATCTGGAGGGCCACAAGTTGTCCACTCCTGGACTAAAGCATGACTAACATCTCCTGGATCCAATCCAGTCAGTTTATGTGGTGAAATGGTTTTGTGAATGTGTCCTTAAATGGTAAGAGTAGTATTCACTTTGTAATGGAAAAGAGTTTAAAGGGAATTTGTCCTTACACCATGTGAATATTTTAAAAAAAAACCTTATCAGTCTATATAATCAGCTGGCAACAGCCTCTCTACTGTACCCTGTATGAGAACTTTTCACGCTACCCGCTCGTTGCTCTTCTGCTGTAAACTATATGCAAAATTGTAACTGACTCTTCACTAAGGATGAGTGAGAAATGTCTTCAGTTCGTGAACTTACCAAATCCATACTTCCCGAACCTAAGCACAAACCAGAACCCAGTTTGCCACTGAAGTCCGTACATGTCTGAAGTTTGTGTTTTTGACATTTTTGAACAAAAAGGTGTTAAAAATGCATATATTTCAAAGATGTGCACAAACTACATATGTTTGCAAAAACTGCATACAAAAATGTGCACAAAAATGCATTCACTGCGCAAAAATGCATACTTTAAAAATACATACATACATTTTTAAAAAATCATGATCTGATGCAGAATCAGGATGGAATGAACGTAGTAATGGAAAAATTAGAACCTGAGTAAAATTGAGTTTGATAGATTTGCCTTTCCCTACTCTCCATACTTCTGGGGGTATAATTATTTTTGCCAGTCCACAAAATATTTTCCATTCACATTAGTGGGTATGACATAGTTGCACAGGTGGGCAAGCAGCAGCATACCAAAACATGCCATTTTAGCAGCATGTTGTTTTTTTTAAAATCCATTTTAAATGTTTGCACCTAAATGCACCTATTATTATTTTTAATGAAGACAAAAAAAAAGAGTTTTAGTGCAAATTAAAAGACTGATTTTTTAAAAACCCACTCTGCTAAAATGGTGCTGGCTGGAAGGGTAATTGTGAAGGTATGCTGAAGTGAAGAGGCGTGGTGATAGGCTCCACTGCCCAAGATGGACCTGCCAATGTCAAAAGCATGCCTCTTCCAAGAGACAGAAGAGTCTCATTCTGGTGGTCTACGCCTGTGGAGACTGTGCTACTGTTTTATTCTTTCCAAAGAAGTTAGATTTTTGTGAGCTCTCAAGAAGATGCAAGAACCATGGGGGGAAACACAGGAGAATAGCGATTTCATGAGAATGTCATGTGGATGCCCCATAAAAAGTGAGTGAACTAAGAGGGGCAACTGCACAGTGTAGAACCACCCATGTCAAGTATGAACTGTGATGAAATGTAGTGAGATGTTCTTCGTGGCTGCTGCTCCGCTGTAGAGGTCTCCCAGAGTGGAAACCCGAGTCTGTTTTGGAGGTGATGCAAGACAAATTTAGATGCCCAAGTATGAAATGATGACAGATATGCATAGAGGTTGTTTTTTTTTTAACTACTTCCTTATATTTATAGGGTTGTAGCCAATATTATTCATTTCAACGGGTTTATTCTAAGTAGGACTAACAGTGGACACAACTCATATTTTGTACATCTTAAACTTTTAAAGCCATTGCAAACCACCCAAATGTTAAGGGACAGGATGAGGTATGCATTTAAATGAGTCCTAAACAAAACTCACCTGGGAGTAAGTTCTGTTGAATTCCGTGGGGTTTCCATAGTTAAACTATGGAATTTGCTACCACAGGATGTAGTGATAGCCACCGGTTTGAATGGCTTTAAAAGGGGGTTGGACAAATTCCTGGAGGAAAAGGCTATCAATGGCTACTAGTCTTGATGGCTATGTGCTACCTCCAGTAGCAGAGGCAGTGAGCCTACGTACACCAGTTGCTGGGGAACATGGGCAGGAGGATGCTGTTGCGCTCATGCCCTGCTTGTGGGTTCCTGGTCGACAGCTGGTTGGCCACTGCATGAACAGAATGCTGGACTAGATGGACCCTTGGGCTGATCCAGCAGGGCTCATCTTACTTCTGAGTGGACGTGCATTGGAGTGCACTGTGATGAATGTAACTACTACTCAGAGCACCATGGCAATAGCTGTGACTGTCAAAACAAATCTCACACATAATGAAATAAGTCCTAGAAGGCTGAAGTCACAAGCACATAGTAATATATCATATAGCATCTACTGTATCTGTCAACCTCTGTATGTGTCAGGGGTGCCTCTGAGCATAGTCAGTGGCAGAGTAGCTCAGAGTCCGAAGAGAAACCGCAAAATGTGGGGGAGAAACTTTCCCAGACTCTTCCAGACAGAGAGGGACGGACTGCTGAGGTCTCAATAGCCCAGCTGGACGGAGAGGGCCTCTCTTCACACACCCCTGTGAGAGACAGTGAACAGGGAGAGGTGGGGCTTGGAGACCCTGAATTCTTAGACGCCAGGCGCAGATGCAGGGCCAAGAGAGAGATGGCAGGGGCAGAGCTGAGGCGTTCTGCCCAATTGGCCCTGCAGGAACAGTTACGTGTAGATTTCTCTCGAGACAGAGGGAGATCCCCCCCTTTAAGTTAGGGAAGCGTGCCTGCCTTTTGTCAAACAGTAGGCAACTTTCAATCTTCCTGGTTTCTCTTTGAACTCCCTTGAGGCATTTCCTTTGTAGACTGTGAGTTACTGCCAATTAGCATCTGTATGACCCATTGAAGTAAAAGGATTAAAGAGTCCTGGATAGAAGCCTCTTGTCTGTGTTTTGATTTTGGCTATTGAAGTTCAGCAGGGACAAAAGAGATACCTGACAGCATACACTTCTTGCTTTCAAAGATCACAGCCATTCCTGGTAGTGTCTGTTTGAGATTTTGAGGTAGTGTCTGTTTGAGCCAGGGCCTACAGGAGAAGCCACCACCACCACCACCACCACCACCACCACCGGGGAAGAGGTGTGCCTGCTGCTGCTGTGCCGCTGCCGCCGCCATCACCAATCCTCCCCGTGGACTTCTGCCTGGTGGACCACCAGTGCCTGCAGGACCAGGCCCCCAGGTACCGAGCCAGCTGTGCTGACTGTTCCACCTGCCCCTTCCTGGAGGGGCTACATCAGCTCGCTGGCTGAGGTGGCCTGGAGAGCCAGGGCCTGCAGGAGAAGCCACCACCATCACCAACGGGGAAGAGGGCCTGCCGCCGCCGCCACCACCACCACCGTGGACTCCTGCCTGGCAGTATTTTTAAAGGGGATTTTAAATTGTTTTTAAATTTTGGGGGAGTCTGTTGTGTTTTTAGGGGTGGGTAGCCTGCTTGATAGGCGGAAGCAAAGGGGCATATGTCCACCTGATGGAGGCAGTGGGGGGAGTGTTGGGGGCCAGAACATACCGAGGCTGGGCTGTAGGTGCTGGCGGAGCGCTAGGGGCAGGCCATGCCAGGTAAGGGGAACAAGGGAGAGATGTGTAGTATCTGTCCCCTGCTCCAGGCCTGTCCAGAGCCAAAGGATGGCTGGGGGAGGCGTGACTCCATCTTCTGGCCTTCGTCTGCTGCTCTGCAATGCCAGGTCTGTTACCCAGAAAACCTCCCTCATCCATGACATGCTCCTGGACGGGGGTGCAGACCTGGCATGTATTACGGAGACCTGGCTGGCTGAGGCCACTGCTCCATCTCTTGTGGCCATGTGTCCAGCTGGATTTTCGTATGCACAGCAGCCAAGGGCTGGGTATCGGGGAGGGGGAGTGGCAGTTATCTACCGAGAGTCCTTGGTCTTCACCAGACTCCCTCTCTGGGAGACTAAGGTTGCTAAGTGCATGTACTGGAGGTTGGGCCCAAAGGGCAGTCTGGGGATTCTGCTCGTGTACCGTCCACCCCACTGCACGACTGACTCCCTGGCTGAGGTGCTTGAGGTGGTCTCTGATGCGTGTGTGCAGTCTCCTAACTTGTTGGTGTTGCGGGGACATCAACGTACATTCGGGGGCCGTCCTCACAGGGGCACCTCGGGACTTCATGGAGACCATGGTTTCCTGAGAGCTGCACCATATTCCAACTGGGCCCACCCATGTAGCCAGTCATGCACTAGACCTTGTGTTTGTTTCTGGAGAAGCGGGGAGCGATCTGGAAGTTGGGGGTATATCCACCACCCCCTTGTCATGGTCAGATCACTATCTGGTGATGTTGGACTTCTCAGTTCCACAACCCCTCTGCAGGGGTGGAGGACCCATTAAAATGGTCAGCCCCAGGTGTCTTATGGATCCAAATGGATTCCTGAATGCATTTGGGGATTCTCTGGGGCACAATGGCCACTCGGTCGAGACCCTGGTGGGTGGCTGGAATGCCGCAATCACTGGGGCATTAGATCAGTGGCTCCGAAACACCCTCTCCCCCTGAACAGGACTCGGACTGAACCATGGCTCAATCCGCAGTTACGAGCTCTGAAACAGGAGGTGAGACGGCTAGAGCTCCGGTGGCGGAAGTCTCGCTCCAAAGATGATCAGACAGAGGCTAGAGCTGTATCTTCAGCCTATCATGTGTAGGGATGGCGGAGAATTTCTCCCCGAAACTTCGGGGGGCTGAGCGCCAACGTGTTCGGCCCCAAGAACAAGTTTCGGGGAGAAATTCTCCGCACCCCCCCCGGGACGGGACTTACCTTTGGCGAATGTCCCTCCCGGCGGCGGGTCCAGCCGGCGGTTCGTCGGGTCTTCGTCAGGGGCGGGAGCGGCAGCTGGTCTTTCGACTGGCTGCTGCCGCCGCCATTCCAATAAAACAAAAAAAAAACGCCCCCGTGATAGGCTACGTGACGATTAACGTAGCCTATCACGGCTAGATTTGCAAAGTCAGCCGTGATAGGCTACGTAAATCGTCACGTAGCCTATCACGGGTGACTTAAAAAAAAAAGCGTGTACGGATAATGGCAGCCCCCATAGGGAGCCGCCATTCCCGTTCCTTATTTGGTCGCTGTAGTCTACGTAAAGATTTATGTAGACTACAGCGACCAAATAAGGAACGCGAATGGCGGCTCCCTATGGGGGCCGCCATTTGCGTACGCGCTTTTTTTTTTTTTTTAAGTCACCCGTGATAGGCTACGTGACTATTTACGTAGCCTATCACGGCTGACTTTGCAGAACTAGCCGTGATAGGCTACGTTAATCGTCACGTAGCCTATCACGGGGGCGTGTTTTTTAAAAAAAAATTTTTAATTTCGCGGCCGGGCGAGGCGAGGCACCTCCTCCCCGGCCTGAATTTCGGCCGGGCGAGGCGGGAAGCCTCCCCCCGGCCTGAATTTCGGCCGGGCGAGGCAGGAAGCCTCCCCCCCCCGGCCTGAACTTCGCAGGGGGAGCAGCGAAGCGCCTCCCCCCCACCGCGAAAAGCTGCGAGACCAGGTAAGTGACTTTCGTGCACCCCTAATCATGTGGCGGTGAAGGCAGCAAAAAAGGAATATTATGCTGCCTCTATCGTATCTGCAGGGTGCTGTCCCAGGAGGCTGTTCCAAGTGGTCCAGAGCCTGGTCAGTCCAGTTGCTCCGGAACCGCTGGAGCATTCTAAGGCCTCCTGTGAGGCCTTGGCAAGCCACCTTGCAGATAAAATTGATTGGATTAGGAGTGTTATTCCATGCGCTGTGGATACAGTTAGTGAGCAGGAGGCGGTCTGTGGCACACCGGTTTTGTGGGATCAGTTCCAGCTTCTTCCTTCTGATGAAGTGGACAAGATGCTTTCATCTGTAAGGCCAGCCACCTGCTTACTTGATCCTTGCCCATCTTGGCTCATTATGAGCTGCAGCGAGAGGCTGGGTGAGGGGATCAAGGCGGTGGTGAACGCCTCCCTTGAGGAGGGAGTGATGCCATGAGCCCTCAAGGAGGCAGTGATAAGACCGCTCTTAAAGAAGCCCTCCTTGGATCCCCAAGTTCTGAACAACTTTCGCCTAGTCTCGAATCTGACTTTTTTGGGCAAGGTGATTGAGCGGGTAGTGGCGATGCAGTTGAAGGCACACTTGGAAGAAGCCGATTAGCTAGATCCATTTCAGTCGGGCTTCAGGCCTGGGCATGGGACAGAAACGGCCTTGGTCGCCTTGGTGGATGATATGAGGAGGGCTCTGGATAGGAGCAAATGCTCCTTCCTTGTTCTCCTCAACCTCTCAGCGGCTTTTGATACCGTTGACCATAGTATCCTCGATCGCCTGGAGAGGTTGGGCATTGGAGACACCGTATTATGGTGGTTCCAGTCCTTGCTGTCCGGCAGGTACCAGAGGGTAGCACTGGGAGAGGAGGTTTCAGACCCGTGGCCACTCACTTGTGGGGTGCCACAGGGCTCCATCCTCTCCCCGATGCTATTTAACATCTATGTGAAGCCACTGGGGGCTATCATCAGGAGGTTTGGGGTGCGCTGTCATCAGTATGCGGAGCTCTACCTCTTGTTCCAATCTTCACCAAGGTTGGCTGTAGAATCCCTGTCCAAATGTCTGCAGACGGTGAGTGGTTGGATGGGGAGAAATAAGCTGAAGCTGAACCCTGACAAGACTGAGGTACTTTTGGTGGGAGACAAGAGGAGGTTGGGGGATGTTGACCTGGTGTTCAATGGGGTACGGTTACCCTTGAAAGACCAGGTCTGCAGCTTGGGGGTCAACTTAGACTCCCAGCTGTCCATGGAGGCTCAGGTGTCAGCTGTGAGCCGGACAGCGCTGTTCCAACTCCATCTAATATGGTGGCTGCACCCCTACCTTCCCGACCATCTGCTCCCATTGGTACTACATGCCCTGGTCTCCTCTCGTTTAGACTACTGTAATGCGCTCTACGTGGGGTTATCCCTCCGGTTTGGAAGTTGTAGCTGGTACAGAACGCGGCGACTCGCCTGATTAAAGGCAGCCGCCGGCGAGATCACATCACTCCAGTGCTGAAGGAGCTGCACTGGCTACCAGTTGTTTTCCGGGCCAAATTCAAGGTGTTGGTTTTGACCTTTAAAACCCTATACGGCTCCGGCCCAGCCTATCTCAAGGAGCGCCTCCAGCAACGCCAGATAGGCCGCTCAACAAGATGAGCCTAGGATGGCCTTCTCTCTGTCCCATCAGCCAGGACAGCTGGCTGGTGAGGACAAGGGAGAGGGCCTTCTCTCTGGTGGCCCCCACTCTGTGGAACTCCCTCCCTAGGGAACTCCACCATGTCCCGTCTTTAATGAGTTTCCGCCATGCATTAAAAACATGGTTGTTCAGGCAGGCATTTGGGGTGGGCTAGGGTAATTTTAGAAATGTGATGTTTTTAATGTGGAATTTTATTGTGTAAACTGTTTTTATTGTTGTACATCGCCCAGAGTGGCTGGGTGACCGGCCACATGGGCGATTAATAAATTTAATAAACAAACAAACAAACAAACAAATATTTGGTGGAAATCTTTCTACCTGGAACTACTTATGAGTGTTCTAGGGAAAACAAAAATTTCACTTGCCATTAAATTCAGCACTACGTGGCAGAGTTCACTTGTTCATTGCCAGTGTGGAAAGACATACCTGCACCGCAGTTGTGTTTGTACAAGCCAGGCTTGCTCAGATGGCAGAAACTGACTGAGCTCAAATAGTGACCTGATGCCCAATACAACCTATAAGAAAAGGTAAGTATGTTTGCACAAATCTTATAAATGACACTTTAGATCAGATAAAGAGCGAAATGTAGGGATGGCAGAGAATTCCGCCACGGATCTTGGTGAGGCTGAATGCCAGTGCATTCGGCCCCCTGAACTCCGTGTTGGAACGGCCTGCCGCCCCCCCCCCCCCGCGGATCCCCCCCGGGACGAGACTTACCTGGGGCGGATCTTCCGGGCGGCAGCGGCTCCGGCGGCCAGTCTTCTGACTGGCTGCCGCCGCCGCCATTTCCAGTGTTAAAAAAAAAAAAAAACACGTGACAGGCTACATAAAGATTTACGTAGCCTATCATGGCTAGGTTAAAACAAAAACAAAAAAACGACGTGATAGGCTACGTAAATCTTTACGTAGCCTATCACATCTGACTTTAAAAAAACAAACGCCCGTATGCTAATGATGGTGGCTATGGCCACCGCCATTTGCGTTCCTTATTTTGGCCCGTCTTAGTCTACGTAAACATTTACGTATACTAATACGGGCCAAAATAAGGAACGCAAATGGCGGAGGCCATAGCCGCCGCCATTTGCGTACGCGCGTGTTGTTGTTTTTTTAAAGTCAGACGTGATAGGCTACGTAAGGATTTACGTAGCCTATCACGGCTGACTACAGGGATGCAAAAGGCGGCGGCTACGGCCGCCACCATTTGCATCCCTGCTAGCCAGCGGCCAGATGTCCGGCTGCTGGCGGAGCCGGCCGGCAGCTCCGCGGAATCCCTGCGGAGCGGAGCCGGCCGGCCAGGATTCCGGGGGGAGGGACAAAGCGCCTCCCCCCCCAGCGGAACCTGGCGGAGACAGGTAAGGGCAATTTCATACATCCCTAGCGAAATGTTTTTCTAGATGTCTTGGTTTGATTTTTGGACTTTGCCAGATAATTTTGCAACATTACCTTCTGTATGCACAGGTTGCCTTAATAGGGTGCATAGATTCACACCCTGGCTCTGGTTTGCTCCCAGGTTCTGCTCCCATGATATCTCTGAGCACTTGATCATTGCTTCCCTGAACAACTCATAGGCTGTCTTCACACCTGAGGTTTTTTTAAGCAGGATCGTTCTTCTTTAATCACTGGTTTTCATGGGAGCTTTAGATGCTGCTGCTGCTCTCCTGCTGCTATCTCACAACTTTCCTTCCCTCTTCCCGTGTTATCTGAGAACAGGTAAAACCCGGCATTTTCTGTGCATGTGACTGAAACTGTAATTTCCCCCCTGTGTATTTCCCCTTTAGTGTTTTGTCCCACTTCGTGTGAGCGTGTGCTAGGGGGTGTTGCTGGGTGATGTTGAATAACGTTGTCATGGCAACAAATTGGTGGGAGGGCGGGGGCAGGTCAGTGACCCTTTCTGCCTCTCCCCTGTTCCACTACAGGCTCTGAGATCCCCTTGAACAGAGCAAGGCTTACTTCTGAGTAAACCCATTGGCTGTAAGGCTTTCCTTTCATGGGAGTAAGTGCCATTGAAATCTGTGTGGCTTGCTTCTGAGTAGGCATGCATAGGAGTGCATTGTAAGTCTACTTAGAGTAGCACTCTGAAGGTCTCCCATCCCCTTCAATGCATTTACTTGGAATGTCCTCCTCCCATTGACTTCACCGACTGCTTCTTCTCCCTTTTGCTCACCAGATTGATGGGCTTTTTTCCTCCTAGGGTGGATAGGGGAGTCTCCCTTCTCAGCCATGCAGGATAAAGGCTTGACAGTTAGGATTTCAATAGGTATTAAATGTGCCTTTTCTCCTCCCCTGAATAAATTCATCATGCAGAGCTTGGAATGGTCATTTTTAATGGTTTCCTTTTGGGGTGTGAAACTGTTTTAGATAAGGCAGTAATACTGAGGTGGTTTTCCATAGCACTCCCTCCCACCTAGCCAGCCACTATCTCTTCTCCTAGCCCACCCTGCAGGGTCATTGGGAAGCCAGAATAAGGGGAAAAAGCAACAACAGCATGGGGGGGGCAGCAAGCCGGGTCTAATGAAGAAGGTGTCCCCTGTGAAGCGGTCGCCTGGGGGCAGGGGCTGCTAGGGATGGCTTGGTGCATTGACTGTATACAAGTCCGTTTGTGGATTTCTTACTTCTGTAGTTGGGAACCTGGAAATCAGTATAGCGTTCGAACTCAGAAGTGCAAGCGATGTACTGCATTTCATTCCATCACACACTGACATATTTAGCAGAGAAGGACTAGCAGTGCCAGCAGCCTCGGGGTAAGCTGCCGAGAAGACTCTCTCCCCCTCGGAGGAAGGAGGGGACCAGCTCCCGTAGCCCCCTATCCAGGCCACTAGAAGGGTTTGCGACTTCCCTCCTGCTGTGGAGGAGTGGAGGGATGGGCGGAGCCATCAATCATGTTACAGGAACCAATGATCAGGGGAGGGGAGGGGCATGGGGCCAGCAGCCCCCTTCTGTCCTGATTGTTCCGTGCAGCTTGGCCCAGTCATGAGAAGATATAATGCGGAGGGACGTGCTATGAGAGATGCCTGTATACAGGGCCAGTGTAAATCCCGGAAAGGATCTGGAATCAAGTGGACCAGTTTGTAGTGGGATAAAATGCCAGGTGTGAAGACAGCCTTGGTGAAAACGCAACCCTTGTATTGTGTACTTCCTGCATCTCAGTTGGCTGTACTGGTTTTAACAGCCTTGCCTATTGCTATACTCTCCAAAGCCCTCCCCTCCCCTCCACTGTCCCATCAGGCAGCAGACGAAACTCCAGCAACCTCCGGGCCTTCATGTCATTCCTACCTACAACACTGGTCAGTTTATTTATTTATTTATTTATTACATATATATCCCACCTTTCTTCCATTGTGGAAGTCCAGGTGGCTACATGTGGTTCCCAGGTGGTCTTCCCACCAAAGACTGACCAGACCCAGACCTGCTTAGCTTCAGCAAGGAGGCTGTATCCTGTGCCTTCAGACCATGTCTTGGGATGGAGGGATATCCAGCATCTCTCGTCTGCCTCCTCGTTCCAGTGGTGGTGGAAGGAGTTGTACTAGTCCCAATGCTCAGGGATATGTGGATTGCTCTACAGCAGGGGCAGGCAACCCATTTCTCTCCAGATGTTTTGGACTATAGCGCCCACAATCCCTTACCATTGACTGTGCTGGCTGGGGCTGATGGGAATTGTAGTCCAAAACATCTACCCCCAAAGTAGGCAACATGGTGCCCATGGGCACTAGTGTGCCTCCAGACACCTTTCTTGGCACACGCCAAGGAGCCCTATCCCTCCCACAGATTTTCTTCCCCACAACTGGGATTCCTTCAAAGCAAAGTAAGGGACTCCAGTTGCTGCCATCTTCAGTTTCCATGAATGCCTCTGAGGTACACAGTGGGGCGCAGAGATGTTCTTAGGGAATGAAGACGAGAGAGCGAGAGAGCGCACGAGCACATCTGTGAGTGGTGATCCAGCAAGAAAAATAGATGGGGGGAATGAGTCGCCTGGCAGAGTAGGGGAGGGAGAGAAACATGCCTTCTGTGAAATGTGCTTCTGCTGGCATGTAAAATGGAGTTCAAAGGAGTTGCTTGGTGTGTTGTGGCTCAGACCCCACCTTTGCCTTATATAGTCATTTGTGCAGGTTACTAGTCCTTTGTGACTAGGTCTGCCTCCCATGGCAGCCTTTTTGAGGTGGTGCTCAGAAGGTTTTCTTCAATGGACAAATGTGCTCACAGGCCTCAAAAGGTTGCCTGCCCTGATCTTCGCCTCCTGTACTGGAACCCTTCCTCTTCCTTTGCACCAGTAAACCATAATGCCATAGACTGCCACCTCTACATCCCGAGCCCTTTTCTCTTTTGCTTGTCTCTTCCCTCTCTTCCCTAGGCCTTGATGCCTCATGGAGGTTTTAGATGCTTTTCTTTTGCCCAGTGTCTGCAAGCTGGTGCCCTCTGCAGCCTGCTGACTGAGGCCGCAATTCCTGGCACTCAAGGGCTTGGGATCTAGTTACGCTCACTGCTGGTGTCACGCAGCCTCTGCAAGCTGGTGTATTATATTGACAATCTAAAAATAAAAGAGTGAGAAAAGGATAAAGCCGGAGCAAGCAAACACGCTATTAAAATTGGGGGTGGGGGAGAGAGAGAAGAGAGGAAAATTGCAGGCAAGAATGTAAAAGATATGCAGCAGCTCCAAAGAATATGTGGGTAGCTTGGATGGCATTTAAATGGATGTTGTGGGTTTACTGCTTCCCCCACTGCCCTTTGTAGCAGCCATGTGATCAGCTTGAGTGTCTGGCTAATCTGCATGGGGATCTGGGAAAGGCAAATTGAGCTGTCAGTCTTGGGCCCTTCCTCCCATCCTCCTGCTTAGAGTCACCATCTGCTGCATCTTGTTTTTAGTTCTGCCCCATCTCTTGTGCTAATTTATTAGTCCTTGAAGCCAATAAGATGCCGTTGTATGAAGCCTTTGATTAGCTCTTAAGCAGACCAACGAAGCTTTCAAGATTTGTACTGGTAAGTCTAAATAGGTTTTGGGGGTAGGGTAGTTTTATAGTCTTCCACGTTTTGTATCTTCTCCTCTGGGGTATGGAAAATAGTCTCTAGATAAAATTATCTTCTATCACCCAGATGCCAAAAGTCATTGATAGATGGGTAATTAATTCTGAATTAAACTAGCTGGAAAATGACTAGATAGCCCTGCTTGTAACACATTTCGCAGCTATTGTGAAATAAATTGTTTTGATTCTTTTCTAGGGAAAAAATCAGGCCAAATTAAATTACTGCGGGGTTGAACATTTTTTCCAGTGAGGACCTTTCACACTATCATTGCAATTAAGACTGGGATGTGCTCTTTATTAGAGACATTTATTTTCTCACTGACATCATCCCATTTCTATTCAATTAAATCTCTCTTCTGAGAGTCCTGACTGAAGCATCTACACACCGCTTAGTTGCCCATCTTGAGGAGTGATCATTCTTACAAGTAATAATTAGACTGCTGGTGTTTTCATTTTGTACATCTGTAACAATTCCAGCATTATATTTACATTTATAGGAAATGCACCTTAAATTGAAGGGGCGGGGGGGGGGGATTTCTTGGACTTTCTACAAAGCGTCTTCACAAATTGCCATTTCAAGCAACATGGTTCCTTGGTGTCACTTGTGAACGTATGTGTGCACTTGAAATCACTTGTTGAGTCCCAGTTGCCCTATATCCAACTGGGACATATGAACTTCTAGTAAAGAGTCTATCTGGCTGTAGACAGAACGCATTTCCCTCACCAATGGATGCGTAGACCTCGAAGGGTGCAGTCCCATGCATGTTTAGACAGGAAAATGTCATGCAACTCCTGGGCCAAAGTTCAGATGGTGGCATCTTCAGCTGAAATGGATCTTGCTCAAGGTAGATGAGGGCTGAGCAAGACCCCTCTGCCGGAGACCTTGAGGAGCCAGTCAGAATAGACAACAGTGAGCTCGATGGGCCAATGGTTTGACTTGGTGCCAGCCTAGATGGGATGGTGGCAGCAAATTTGTGGGTGGGATCCAACTGTTCCCCAGCGCTAGTGCCAATGATGTTGTACTAGCATAAACTGATGCATGCGCAGCATAACTAGAGCTTGCTAGGGCAATGGGAAAAGAGGTGACGTGCCGCTGAAATTCAGCACCGCTTTTCCTCCTGCTAGTTACATTACACAAGCATTGGTCTATGCAAGTGCAACATGGCTAGTGCTAGCGCTGGGGCACAATTGGATCCTACCCACTGAGAGCAAAGGCGGTATATCGAGGTGGAGCATGGAACCCTCCCTGTCATCTGTCCAAAGTGGTTTTATCCCAGCTGGCCTAGGCTCCTGGCTCCTGGCCAAATTTCTTTGGGGGACTCTCTGTAGAGAGATGAGCCACTGTGAAGAAGAAGAAGAAGAAGAATGCCTCCCTCCTCCTCACCCACATGCTGTTTAAATCAGACCCCTCCAGGCTTTCTAAGTGATTGGGGCAAATCTGGGTTTAAACACATGGTTCTGCCGCCACCATCACATCTTGTTTGGCCTTCAGTAGATTAAGGCAGCTTTTTGTGTTGGGATTTAAATCGGTTCTCATTGCAGAAGCTTTTGCCTGAAGAAACCATTGCATTAGTCAAGGCTGTTGCTTTGTATTGCCTGGAAATTGCAATCCTAAACACAGGACCCCAGTTTATTCCTCTGTCTTGATGACTTCTGTAATATTGGACTGAAAGTATCTCTCACCAGAGTGCAGAGAGCTTCCACGGGAATGAAATGGGTATGTTGACAGAATGGTAGAATAAAGGCTGATTTTATACCTTGATTTGTACTGACAGCAGTGGAACATAAGTAGGTCTATGCTAGCATGAAATACCCTGGTGCCTCTCATGCTATAAATGGCCTGTATCCATTGTTTAGTCCGCAGTCAGGCACAGGTGCAGTCTCTTCTAGTATAACTGAAGAAAGACTGCTTCACAAGTTACAATATTCCTGCACAGAAGAAGATGTGTTGATGGCCAATGGCTCCTATAGCTTTAAGGGCAGCCTTCCCCAACATGGGGGCTCCAGATGTTTTGGACTATAACTCCCATTGTTCTTGACCACTGGCCATGCTTGTTGGGAGAGGCTGCTTCAAGGGATTTGCTGGGTTTATGAAGGATCAATAGCTATTAGACATGACAGTTAAATGAAACCTCCATGTTTAGAGGCTGTATATCCCTGAGCACCAGATGCTGGGAACTGTCAGAGGCATCCACTGGCCTCTGTTGCAAACAGATTCCTGGACTAGTTGGGCCTTTGTTCTGATCCAGGAAGGCAATTCTTTAATTCAGCCTTCCCCAGCCTGGCACCCCCAGATGTGCTCAGACTACAATTCCCATCATCCCATGTTGGCTGGGGGTGATGGGAGCCATAGTCCAACACATCTGGAAGGTGCCAGGTTAGTGAAGGCAATTCTTTAATTTCTTCAAGACTACTTTTGAAAAAGGACTACAGGGGTCACTTGAAACAGTGAATAATTGGAATGTGCTGCAAATTACACCCTCTTCAAATCTGGATGGCTGTGGCAGGACCCATGCATGGAAGAGAGCACCTTAAAGATGGCCTTTAAATAATTTTAGATAGATGGATAGATGGATAGATGGATAGATAGATAGATAGATAGATAGATAGATAGATAGATAGATAGGAAGGGTACAGTTTAGTTGGTCCTGGAAGTCCACGCTTCTCCACCTGAGGCTGCATTACCCCATTAGCCTGAGGCAAAGTTGTGAATCCTGCTTGAGGAGGTGTGCAGCAAAGCAGGATCCTGAGTGATGTGCCGGTCACACGGTGTATCGCCCAGGAACTAAATGACGTCACAGGCATGGCTCTACCACATACGCCATTTGGTCCTGTGCCATTTGGTCTGGGGAGCCCCCCCCCTCGATTTAGTTGCCCACCCCTGCCCCTGGAATTTATTCACAATCATTCAGTGTGTTGTAGAAACCAAAATTACACATCATCACTGTGTAAAATAGTGCAAAGTACAACCAGCTGGTATGCATAATCATGAGTGACAACCTGGAGTTTACTGGGGGTGTTATAAGTGTTACCTGTGCCCCATTATAATTATACTTTGCATTTATATTGCTGATTTCAAGTGTTCAAAGTATTTCTTATATATTATCTCAGGAATCCTTGCAACAACCCTCTAAGGTAGTCTAGGTTTATTATCTCTGTATTGCAGCTGGATGCAAAGGGTTGAGAAAATAAGGCATCACCAAAGGTTACTGAGGTAACGTTTGAACCAGAGACTTCTTGGCTCATCTCAGCCACTAGCGCACTCTCCTTGATGGCTTAGCAGTAAAGCTACCCCAAACATAGAAGATGTTCTGTGAAGGGGCAGAATAAGAGGGTTATTTTTGCATTGTTCAGTGTGTTTTAAATGGAGGTAGGCAACTTGTGGTCCTCCAGCTGTTTTGCTCTACAACTCCCATCAGCCCTAGTCATCATAGCCAATGGTGAGGGACGATGTGAGTTGGAGGCCAACACATCTGGAGGACCACAAGTTGCCCACCTGGTTTAGAACATCACATTGTGTAACATTCAGAGGAACTTGGAATTCACATTTCACTACTGCTTTGGGTACCGCACAAGCTGTATACAAATTATTTTTGATCAATAAATTAAACGGTTCCTCCATACTAAACAAACTTAGGGTAGGCAACACGGTGCCCATGGGCACCAATGTGCCCCCAGACACGCCAAGGAGCCCTGTCCCTCCCACACATTTTCTTCCTGGCAGCTGGGATTCCTTCAAAGCAAAGTGAGGGCCTCCAGCTGCTGCCATCTTGGTTTCCCATGAATGCCTCTGAGGTTCTTGGTGGGGCCCAGAGACATTCTTAGGGAATGATGACATGAGAGAGAGACAGAGACAGGGAATGTGGATGGATAGATAGATAGATGGATGTGTCTGTGTGAATGTGTGAGAGAGAACAGTGGAGGCTGGTGGCTTTGATGTCAGTGGGTGGTGAATCTACTCTGGGTTTCAGTCAGAACCACTCAGAACTCTAGAGGAGCTATCCTTGGCTATATATATATATATATATATATACACACACACACCCCAGTGAAATTCCTGTATATTATACAGCTGTTAAGGAAACAGAGATCCTGTCAGAAAACAAAACTGGCTAGACTGTTCCACAGTGACACTGCAGCGTCCTTGGAATGTGGGCTTACATCATCGCGAAAGACGTTGCCTGGTGCAGCAGTTCGTACACCCCCTCCTAAACACCGATTGGGCGGTGTAGAAAGTGTTAAGATCAGCCCATTTATGCCTTTAATCATCTCGCCTAAGCAGCAGGTCTTATGTTACTTTTTAAAGACATGTCTGCACTGTAATATATGCAATTGCAATGTGAGAATTACAGCCGCCATAGATCGTCTCTCAGAGATATGTACAAAGCAGCACTTGCATTACACCAGCACACTTAAGATAGTGCCTGTATGTGTGTGTGTGTGTGTGTGTGTGTGTGTATATATATATATATATATATATATATGTGAGAAGCAAACCTAAAGTTCTAAAAGGAGAGGAGGAAGAGGATGTACAACATCTCATAGTGCTGCCGAGGAGTTGCAACCAGAGGAGAGAATCAAAAGCACTGCTAATGGTGTATTATGCAATGGGCTTAATTTGAGCCAAAGCCCAGTGCCAGTTCCAGGTTTCTGAGTGCCCCTGCGCAAGACACCCTCAACGGGCCCCCTCCCTTGGTGAGTCTGCCTTCTCACTGCCATGGTCACCAGCTGCTATTGCTCCTCGTCCTCTTTCTCATCGTGCTACCACTTGCTTGCTTGGCAGGCAGAGAGTCAGGGAACAAGTGGGCAGGGACAACTCCTGCTTCTGCTTCTCACCACTGCCATTGTCTGGGCCAGAGCAATTATAGGCCTTTTTTCTGTCTGAACATGCATAGGATTGCACCTTAAATGATGTATTCCAGTGACACATCTCTCAATAATGTATCATTTGTACAGATTGTTCAAATGTGCCTAGGCACTTCTCTCATGTTTGAGCGCCTCAGCTTTTCATGTGGGGCATTACTTGTTCGAGAGCTTGCTCGTTTGAAAATTGTGCCCTGTGTCAAAACTTGCTACCATGAAAAGAAGGCTTAAATTGAATTTTTTATTTTACAATATTTATCATGCGCCTTTCAGCCCAAACAGGGCCCCTAAGAACAAGAACATCGAGATAGATTCAAAACAGCAAACCAAATTAACAGCAGAGCTAGCATTAAAACTTCAGAGAGCAGAATCAGCGCCATGTTAAAAACCATTAAAAAGAAAACAGAATGAAAACATCCTCACCAGCCACCTAAAACTGAACAAGGATGGGGCCAAGCTCACCTCCCTAGGAGGGTATTCTACAATCAGGGTGCTGCCACAGACAAGGCCCTGCTGCGTTCCCACCAACCTAGTTTCTCTTAGTGAGGTGGGATGCACAACAAGGCCTCCAAAGAAGATCATAAACTACAGGCAGGGTCATGTGAGAGGAACAGTCTTTCAGATATCCTGGTCCCTTGGCAGAGGATGTGATTTTTCACATAGGTGGGCTCTCATACAAGCAGCACCCTATGTTTAGATCAGGGGTGGTCAGTTTGTGGGACTCCAGATGTTTTGGCCCACAACTCCCATCATGCCTCACCATTGGCAATGCTGGCTAGGCCTGATGGGAGTTGTAGCCTAAAACATCTGGAGGGTTAAGACACTGAACTGCAGACTGGAAGGTCGGCAGGTCAGCAGTTCGAGACCCGAGTGCTGCGTGACGGAGTGAGCTCCTGTCTTCAGTCCCAGCTTCTGCCAACCTAGCAGTTCGAAAGCAAGAAATTGCAAGTAGATAAATAGGTACCGCCTCGGCGGGAAAGGTAACAGCGTTCCGTGCACCTCGGTGTTCAGTCATGCCGGCCACATGACCACGGAAGCGTCTTCAGACAGCGCTGGCTCTTCGGCTTAGAAATGGGGATGAGCACTACACCCTAGAGTCGGACACGACTGGTTGGGGACACCTTTACCTTTTAAATACTGATTAATACTGAAATACTGATTTACATTAATGGGCAGGCATCTTTATTTGGCCATATTCTCTTATGACCTGAATAGCCTTGTTTAACCCAAATACACAGCCTAGTTCCAGCCCTCTGGTAGTCATTTTAGGTGATGTCAGCTCCCAATCTAGTCAGCAGTGGTAGGTTAGGAATTCCTTGGGTGTATCAGACACTTCATTTAGCTTTGGGCATGTGAGAGTAAAAATTACAGGTTAGTTAAGGAGTTCAAAAGGGAAAGAAATGCAACATAATTGGATCAGCTCATTATGATCAGTTGCACTGAAACCAGATGAACTGCATTCTGGGAATTTGGGCTGCATTCCAAATTCCAGGAGAAGAAATAGGAGGGGCAGAGAGAACTGTAAACGTGTTCAGCGCAAAGTTTTGGTTTGGAAACGGCAGAAGCAATTTTTTTAGATTCAAATGAAGACAGGCGATTCGTTACTGCAACATCTGGGTGAGGCAAAATGCAGTCTAGCCTTTTTGTGGTTGAGTCAGCATGAAAGTTGCATTTGAAAAACAGCTGTAAGTTGAGAACTGGTAGGTTTTAGGAGGTGGCTCTTGGTTACTTGTAGTGGCAAGGCTTCTGCAGCCACTACAGGTTTCTTGGAATGTGTGCGTAGTTGTCTTTTAAAGCTCTGGTACGTGCAGGTCTGTCTGCCTGGGAACGGCCACAAACACTGCCTCTACACTGCAGATGATCTATTTTGCACTTTATTAGTTCAGCAACATGATAAAAATATTATGATTAAGGTTTTCTAGAGCTGGGCAATATACTCTGCACAATTATTTTTAATTTTGTATACTTAAGGTGGTTTGCAATAAAAACAGATCTAAAAAAAGAAACTGAAACACAGGAAACAAAACATTGATAGTGCAATCCTATGCATATCTACTCAGAAGTAAGGCTCAGATAAATGTGTATAGCATGGGTGGGCAACATGCAGGCTGCATTCACGCACACACACCCCGTCCCCGGGTCCTCACAGCCTTTTTTACAGCCCCCACTTGTTTCCTGCTGAATTGTTGTGGTGCGGTAACAGCAGCATAAAATGGTGCTCTTTTAAAGCAAAATAGCCCCCTTTTGCTGCTGCTGCTATGCCACTGAAATTCAGCAGCAAAGTGTGCTGCTTTAAAAGGGCTTTCCCCCCACCACCACACTGCCAAATTTCAGTGGTGGTGCAGCAGTGGGGCAATTGGGGGCAGGGTTGAGGCCCCCACTGGGATCTGGGGGGGCAATGTGCCCCCCCAGTTCCTGGCAGTTGCCCAACCCTGATGTATAGGATTACACCGAAGAGAGCAATCCCCAAACGATGGAGTGCTCCAATCTCAGAGGCTCCATCCAAAGCCCTGCCAGATTCTAACTGGCAGGGCAGAAGGAACACTGGAGGCGTGTTTGCCTCTTTTTCCTTCAAAAAATCAAAAATCAGTTAGACCAGCCTCAGAACTCATCTAAGTTCCCCTCTGTGCTGGGGGCATGGGTGGGGGCTGGAAGGGCTTAGCATCCCTAGGATCCTTGGCCATTCCCTCCCTGCCCACTGGCACACCCCTGACACGCCCATTTTCCGTAGACAGATCCACCACAGAAACCTCCACAGTGGCTGGGAGGAGCCAGGAGGGGGCTTCAACAGGGGGAAAAACTCTTTGGCCTCAGAGGTCAGAGGAGGGTTTCTGAACAATCCTATATAGCCCGTCTAGAGACCATATGATTGCATGTGTGTGTGTGTGTGAGAGAGAGATCTATCTATCTATCTATCTATCTATGAAAGAAACATAAATCCACAAGAGTTGTGGTAGCCTGACCAAACGTATGGTCTGGCATAGGGCAAAGTTATAGAAAAAGCTTCTTTTGTTCACTGTCTGTGTCTTAGGTCAGGAGTGGGCAGAAGGTAGATCTCCAGATGTTTGGGACTTTCACTCCCAGAAGCCCCTGCATGATCAATGGTCAAGAATGCTGGGAGCTGAAGTGCAAAACAGCTGGAGATCTATTTCTGGCCCACCTACTTTCTGCTGCTGTTTAAAAAGCACATGACCAGGGCAAAAATTCTAAGCAACCTTATTTAAAATGCTTAAGTGAAGAATACAACAACAGCTGCCCATCAGTCCCATTAACTGTGCAAACTGGGTGCAATAATTAGACTACCTAATTTTCCGATTGGAAGGGATCCTACCGGCCATTCAGTGCAACCTATACTCTTAAGGCAAGATTCTCTTTCTCAAAAATGGTTTGTAAACTTTGAGATGATGACATTTATTTATTTTTGCAAGTGATCCAGACAACATCCTCTGCCTGGTCAGATAATCTTAACTGTCAGCACCATCCCACAATCTAGGTTTGGTGACTGATCAGGATTAGCCAGGCCAGACTTGCTCCAGTGCCTTTAACAGCAGTCTGATTGTCATCAATCAGCTGATGAAACTTTTCACAGCATGCAGATATGCATTGTCATCTGCTAATGTCTGCAGACTGAGCTGCTATCAAAGGAACCGAGGCAATGGCCCAACTGGCAACCTCACCACAGTCCCGGTTTTTGCATGATCCCAACTTGCTTTGCCCAGTATTGCTGCGTTCATGTTCCCTCCGACTGCATCTCTTTAGCTGCATGGTGCTGCGCAAGTGGGGGGATAGTGCGATCATGCGTCCTTTAAAACAGAGGTCGAGAACCGCTTTCCGCCTGAGGATTGAATGCTATTTCGGAGAAGTCCTCGGGGACTACATTCCAGTGATGGGTTGGATGGGGCCAAAGGTAAAAGGGCCAAACATATAAACAATGCCAGCATATTGTAGCTTAAAGCTGTTACTTACTGGCAGTAAACGAGCCTTAGGAGAGGCATTCCAGCCTCTTAGAATGGGGGGAAGCTGCTCAAAATCCAGGAAACCACCCAATGATGGGTGGTTGGGGGAAAGGGGGTGTGGCCACCGGGGAACCCCGAAGGCCTGGATTTGGCCCCCAGACCTGAGGTTCCCCACCTCTGCTTTAAAGTAAAATAAAAAGTGAATATTCACTCCTGCACTAAAGATGAGGAGCTGATAGCCTTAAAGGACATGTTTAAAAAGAGATACAAAGTGGCCTGTGTTGCTTGAAAAGGAAGTATTCTTGATAGGGATCGCAAGGGTAACGATGTCTGGATTCCCCACAACTGAGTAATGGCTATGTGCTTGTTGTTCAATAAAACCATTATTTGGACAGATCCGCTGAACTGCATTTTACCCATGAATATGCGTGTTTAAACCCTAATGGCTGCAACCTCTGAGGAAAAAGCAGATCCATGAGGGGGGAGGGGGGAGTTTTTAACAGAAAAGCAGTGCTTAATCTTTCACCTACCTGCTGCTTTCCCATAGCAACCCCCACCCCACCCATCTCCCTCTTTCATAGTTCCAGATGCATGTTTTTCCCTTGTAGTCCTGAGCCCAGAGTCCTACATGGGAGGGGACTGCAATGCAAAGTACCGGATGGGTGCAATCTGTTCCCCTTCGCTGATAATTTCCCCAGCAATTTTCTGATAATGGAAGTGATCCTGTTTGGAAGAAAAACCACTCTGGAAAGGTTCAGCACCTTCCACTGGAGCTCTTCTGCCTTTTAATTGCACCCACTCCCTGCTTTACATGAGATTGGCACCGAACCGCATTGAAAGAGATGGCCCTGCCGCTGTCCGTACTTTGGTGCTCATTCGCCAAAGGCCCAGTGCCAAGCTGATCATGTTAGGATTGGCCAATTGCAATCAGGACAATTGCCTTTGAATGAACCAATCAAATGGGAGAAGCCTATATAAGAGGAGCTGCTTCTGCCTCCCCCCCCCTTCCATTTCTTTGTTTGTTCACCCATTTTCCCTGGTTGTGGCAGGACAAACATGCAGTCCTATTGTAGGCAGGTGAGGAAGATAGCCTAAAAACTAGGTGAGGAACTGGTGATATTTCATCTCCAGTTTTCAAGTAGGCAACACTGTGCCAGTTCACACAACTTGACAGCCCACTGTGGGATATATAACCCATGGTGAGGCCGTGGCACGTGTGGTCGCCATTTTGCATGTCCAACTTGGGGATTGTTGTGTCATGTGAACCTGGAAAGTGTGGTTTATGCGAGGGTGAAACTGCGTTCGCATGACACAAAACTCCCCTAGCAGGGATTGGATATGTAAAGTGGCCCCTGTGGGCACTGTGATTCATTGTGGGTTAAATAACCCATGACAAGCCAGGCCATGTCATGTGAACCAGGTCACTATGTAATGTGCAGCTGACCTGAAAGACCTACACTGCCAGAAAAAAAGTTGGCAATCCAATCAAGGACTGGCCACAGTTAGCACAGTAAAATCCATATTGCAAATACAGGTTGAACGAAGTCTAATTAAATGTGCTTTCAGAACTGGGACCTGGTCTTCCTTAGGCCAGGCCCAAAAGCAGGGGAAAAGCAACACACACACACCCCTTTTCGGTTTAAATAACATGTGATCCTTACTGGCACAATACAGCTGCACAAATTGTATGAGGCATGCACACTATGCAAATATACCCATTTTAGTATACATTCGTTTCTTCCAAGTGTATGATTTTGTGTGTGTGTGTGTATGTGTGTGTGGGGAGTACAAAATATGGGGTTTTTCATACAGACTGGCCTTTGCCAACCAGTTGCCCTCCAGATGTGTTGGACTACAAGCTCCATTATTCCCAGGCATTATAGCAATGGCCCATGGTGATAACATCAAACCACACCATAATTTTTAGGCACCACATGATACAAATGGTAATTTTTAGATGAGAAACAAAAGGTAATTTAATCTCCTTCAGAAGCAGTGATTAGTCCCATACAGACTGAAGTTATCAAAATTTGTTTATCCTTTTTTTTTCAGATGCAAAGTTGATTAGTCTAACATTGTACTACGTGCAATTATCTCAGACGAGCTGTAAAAGAAGCTTTTGTCTATTTCTGATGAAATTGTGAGATTAGATATGTAAACTGCATTCATTACAAGCTATTGGAATTGCTCATCAGCTGCTGTTTCTCTCAGATGCAATATCAAGATAGTACACTCTGGAACGTATTTCACATAACTACTGAAAACCTCCTCGCATTGTACAATGTGTGGAACTGTAGAACTGGATTTCAACACAAGGATGAATAGAACATAGACTTGGCTGTGGCGGGGGGCGGGGTCTTAAACACTCAGAGATACAAAGTCTTCAAATATTTTAGGGGAAAAAATACAAAGTCTTTGTTACACCCTTTCGCACATTTTTTTTTAAAGTATGATGCTTTCTGTTTATACCTGAGGTGCTGATATGGGCTCACTTTGCCTGGTGTAAGAGTTAGAGATGTATTTCAGAGTCATAAGAAGCAACTTTGGGCATTGTCTTGTTTTTTGCCTGGATTAAGAGCTGCATGTAGTAAGTAATTGTGACTTTAGGATTTCATTGGCTGGGATAATAAAGAGACAATTACATCTCTGACAAGACCTTTGCCGGTGCAGTTCAGGGCAGAGATGACTGAATCTGAGAGTAATGGTTTTAGGCTCTTCTCTACCAAGGTTATTGGATAGCTGGAGCCACAGCTTCCCATCTGTAAAATGGGAATAATAGTCCTGGTTCTTGTGCAGATGAATAGAATAAGGATCACAAAAGCATTTGGAACCTTGAAAGTGCTAGAGTTGTCAGAGGGGTTGTCAGTGGATGATTTGTAATATATTTTAAATTGTTTACCTTGTAAAATAAACAGTGACCAGGCATTTCTCAGGAAGATGCTCAAAATGATGCCTACCTTTGAAAGCGATGGAAGTTATGCAGTACCAGTGCTGCTTAGATTGCACAATTTTTTCCATATTGTACAGACAACATACTGAAGCAGATGACTGTGGCCATGGCCAGATTAAGAAGGGTGCCTTCTTGGCCAACTGCCCAGGGCACTGGAATCCATCATTGAACTGCACCTCAGCTTTAATTTCTTTAACATAAGTAAGTTTCTAGCCCTCAGGAGTTTTGTCTTTCAAAAGCATGAGCTATGCCTACTAAGGTCTCAGAAAGTCGCTTCTGTCTCATAGTGTATACATTTGATGGTATCTCCAGTTAAATGTAACGAGTTGCAGATAATGGGTGATGCCTCTCATTGCATGAGACCCTGAAGAGTACCATTCAGATAGGTAGTACTCTGCTAGACAATAATCTCGACAAATACTCTGTCCTACTATAAGGCAGCTTCCGATGCAGATGGCCCCTTTCCTTCAATGAACTGGAGACTCACATTATATATTTTTTTTCTGTTCACAGCAGTAAAAGGGACAAAATCTCATGCAAGTTTGTTGGTCCCAAAATACAGTGCTCCTTTGACTTAGACCTGGGGTGAATGGACCATTCTGGGGGCCAAATCTGGTTCTCTGGGGTTCCTGAGATGGCCACACCCCTTTCCTCTGACTATTCATTGTTTGGTGGTTTCCTCCTTTTGTGCACCCCCCCCCTTTAAAAGGCTGCACTGCCTCTCCTAAGGCTTAGTTACAGGCAGTAAGCTACAAGATGCTGGGGTTCTTTGTATTTTCGGCCTTGCCCCATTGGCCTTTGACCGCAGCCACCATTGGAATGCAGCCCACTAGAGCTTCTCCAAAATTGAATTTGGCCCTCAGGCTGAAAGAGGTTTTCCACCCCTGACTTAGACCGCTTGCATGAGCAGTTGTTTTCAGATGCGAGGGGCTGGAACTGACCCATTGGAACTGACTCTGAGCGTTCGTCTTCTCATGCACTGGAACACACTTCATCCAGACTTTTAAAATACACCTTCTAATGATCCAGTATCAGTGCGTTGGCATCAGTGTCCTTGTGGTTAAGGCATTGGCCTGTTAAATCTTAGTTCTTCTGCAGGCTGCCCATGTGGTCTTGAATACTCAGGTTGCTTGGCTGTAATTCAGCAATATCTAAATTGTACATTAATTTTGATGGAAGTCTTGGCAGATAATGAAAAAAAAGTGCATCAGGATGCCAGCTGGATCAAAGGTACAATGAAAGTTCATAAAGAGCAAAGTTTGCTGTGCCTTTCACTTCCCTGGAAGTGGCTGGAAGGAAAGCAGGAATGGCAGAAAATATAAGAAAATTCATCCCAAAGGTGCTTTTGTGTAGGCAAAATGATTATTTGTAGCTGTGGTGTCTAGTTCAATGGATGTAAATGTGTTCAATGAAGCAGTTGCAAATTGGATCAGATTTAGGATTCCAGTCCTATGCATACTTATTTGAATTCAGTGGGACTTACTTCTAAGTAACTTGCAAAGGATCAGGCTGCATGTGGGGCCATGTGACAGTAGTTGGAAGTAGGGGTCCTTCCAGGACAGCCTTCCCCAGCCTGGCACAGTCCAAAACATCTGGAGGGCAACTGCCAGCATTCCTCACCGTTGGCCATGCTGGCTGGTGCTGATGGGTCCTGAAGCCCAGAATAGCTGAAGAGTATTAGGCTGGGATGGCTATCCTTGGATAGAATGACCTCCAGTTTACATTACAGGCATACTTGCAACCCAGATCCAAAGCCCAGCTT
The DNA here is from genome assembly GCF_057233095.1 of Heloderma suspectum. Lineage (NCBI taxonomy): Eukaryota > Metazoa > Chordata > Lepidosauria > Squamata > Helodermatidae > Heloderma > Heloderma suspectum. The sequence continues at coordinate 292,704,224 of NC_139459.1, read as the reverse complement.
TGGTATGCATTTATTATACATATATCCTGCCTTTCCTCCAAGGAGCTCAAGGCAGCAAACATGATTCTTCCCCTCTCCCATGTTATCCTCACAACAACCCCTTGAGGTAGGTGAGGCTGAGAGAGCATGACTAGTCCAAGGTCATCCAATAAGCTTCATGGCTGAGTGGGGATTTGAACCTGGATTTCTCCAGTCCTACTCCAACACTCTCAGTTTCAGCTTAGCAGCCAGGCTAGCTAAAGTATCAAGGCAACCTCTGAAGATTCGCTGCAGGGATAGGGGCAGGGGGAGTGTGATATTGACAACAGACTTCACCCCTTTTCTTAAATAGGTCAGTTCCAGACCTTGCTTGTTGGTAGACTGAGGACTGGCTTTGAGGGTGTCATATCATGACAGAACATAGTGGGACAGTAGTTGTGTTGGCAGCGTCCAGTCATACCTAATGATACCCATGCAATCATCTTCCAGGACTGAACTCCAGATTGCAATGGCTTTGCTAACAGAAGAAAAACTGGGCTGGTTCACATGACGGCCATAGCCGTGTGTACGGGCAGCCATTTTGAATATTCAAACTGCAGCAGGCAGTCACCCTGGCTTATCCTGTCATCTGAACCCAATGAGGGTGGATTGTTGGCATGGTTAACAAACTACACACAACTCATGGGCTGTTTTAGGATGGTTTGTTAACCACAGCAATCACCCAGCGTCACTGGGTTTGGACATCATGATAAGCCATGGTGACCAACCGCTGTGGCTTGAATATTCAGAATAACTGCCAGCAGGCACTACAATCCACCATGGCTTAAATAAATCACAGTGGGCTGCGGTGATCATGAGAACCGGGTCACTGTGTTTTCCTTGCAACAGTATTGTTATAGGATTACTCTTGATTTCTGTGAAGGAGTATGGCTTTGGACAGAAAGGGGTTAATGAGGGACCAACACAGCTGCTTAAAGCTCTTAAAGGTCAGTGTGCCAGGTAGATCCTTTGTCAGGCAAATGGTTTGGCTGATGGGCTAGCATGGCTGGTGGATAGTTTCTCAATAGTCAGGAAATAGCAGGATCTTCCTTGAGTGTTCTGAAAAGGAATGATGCAATCTAGAGGGGGGGGGTATGTGCGTAGAAAGGAACCCCCCCCCTTTGAGTCAGAGGGAGACAGAGAGAGCTCTGCTAGGAGCTGAAGCAAACTCTCTCCAGCCCAAAGAATCTCTCCAAACTGGGTGGATGGGTAAAAAAATGACAAATGCAGTTCAGTGTAAGCAAGTGTCAAATGAGGCACAGTGGGGCAAAAATCATAACTTCATGATAACTGACCAAGAAAACTATCTTGGGGTTGTGCTGGATAGCTTGATAAAAACATTGATCCAGTGTGCAGCAGCTGTGGAAAGACAATTTTCATGCTAGGGATCCTTAGGAAAAGGATTAAAAACTAAAGCTGCCAATATTGTAACGCCTTTATACAAATCTATGGCGTGACCCCACTTGGAATACTCTATACAGTTCTATCATCACAACTCAAAAAGATTATTGGAAAAGGTGCGGAAAATGGCAACCAAAATGATCAAGGGGCTGGAGCAACTCCCCTACAAAGGCAAGGTTACAATGGATTTCGGTGGCAAATTGTCACTTTCCCTGATTGAAATAGTTATGTTGTGCAAATGTTGTTTTACGCTAGCTACCCATCCCTGGACTTTTTCACATCTGTTTCTTCATGTGTTCTGTGTTATGCTTACCCCTCCCTCAAGAGATGCTTACAGAACCACTGCGTTAAGCAGTACCCAGAGGGGAGATACTGAAAGTAGCTCTGAGCAACACAACCAGCACTGCAGTAAGAAATGCTTGCGATTGTCACAATTACTTTTTTGATTTTATGACTGTGACATCACTAGTAATGAGTAACATACTTCCCTTCTTCCTGTGTCCAGAATAGTTTGTAAAATGTATTTCTTTTTAAAGAAGGATGTTACTTATTCACAAGAGAAGTCATACAGCCTTTCCCCAAAATAAAATAACAGTGCAAGGCTTCACGCCTGCTCCCTGCCCCCTAGCAAGGTCCTGTGATATGGGCAACGATTGTGACAAGGAAGGACAGTTAAGGAAGTGGTATGCTCATCTTTCTGGAACAGCTGATTATCTGTCAGCATTGTGGTTTTTGTCCTTTGCAATGCTATTGACACATGGCATGGGCCAGTTCAACTTTTATACTATTCTGTCCCTGGAAATTGATGGCATCCACCCAGTCTCGCATCAAAACTCCCCATGCTATTTTGAATGCATTTCGTAGTCATGTTGACTCTTCATGGGTTCAAGCTGCCAGCAAACTTTGCAACACCAGAAAATATCCCAGATTGGTCAACAGCAAGGAAGGACAAAGGATGTAGTAAGTTCTCTGATCATTCTACATACTAGGTTTCATGGGATCTAGAAGTCAACATAGCAAGGCACATGCGAAGAAGCCACTCTGTTCTCAAGGACTCTGTTGCCTTGAAGGATGAAGTTCACATGGCAAATGTTAATGCTGAAATTCTTATGGAACCAGTCATGTCTGTAGATTAATCCTGGGGATGTACTCATGCACTTGGCTCTGACTATGATCAAAGGATGTCCATAAGGAAGTGGAAAAAACTATGCAAAACCAGCAGGATCAGGTTTACAGTATTACATCAGAAATGAACCTATGACCAGGCAGAACAGCCCCAGTGTGATTCCACTTGTCTTTTGAATGCCATGAGATACCTTCAAAGGGAAGGGAATCAGTTCATTTGGGGAGGGGTTGTAGAAAAGAGGACAGGAGGCCAAGACAAGCAGTCAGGAGAAGGCAGCAATAAGAGCATTCTTTAACCAGCAACACTGTCTGCAACTCTTTCCCCTATTGATCAACCAGCTCCATTTCTGCTTCATATCTTGCAGGGTTTTGTTATTGTTGTTCAGTCGTTCAGTCGTGTCCGACTCTTCGTGACCCCATTGACCATAACACACCAGGCCTTCCTGTCCTGCGCTCTCTCCCGGAGCGTGCTCAAGTTCATATTCATCGCATCGGTGATGCTATCTAGCCATCTCATCCTCTGCCGTCCCCTTCTCCTTTTGCCTTCAGTCTTTCCCAGCATCAGGGTCTTTTCCAGAGAGTTTTCTCTTTGCATTAGGTGGCCAAAATATTTGAGCTTCAGCTTCAGTATCTGTCCTTCCAATGAGCACTCAGGGTTGATTTCCTTTAGGATGGACTGATTTGACCTCCTTGCAGTCCAGGGGACTCGTAAGAGTCTTCTCCAGCACCACAGTTCGAAAGCATCAATTCTTCGGCGCTCAGCCTTCCTTATAGTCCAGCTCTCACAGCCATACGTTACTACTGGGAAAACCATAGCTTTGATTATACGGACCTTTGTCGGCAAGGTGATGTCTCTGCTTCTTACTATGCTGTCTAGGTTTGCCATAGCTTTCCTCCCAAGGAGCAAGTGTCTTTTAATTTCATGGCTACAATCACCGTCTGCGGTGATCTTGGAGCCCAAGAAAGTAAAATCTGTCACAGCTTCCATTTCTTCCCCTTCTATATGCCAGGAAGTGATGGGGCCAGATGCCATGATCTTTGTTTTTTTAATATTGAGTTTCAAACCAGCTTTTGCACTCTCCTCTTTCACCCTCAACAAGAGGCTCTTGAGATCCTCTTCGCTTTCTGCCTTTAGGGTGGTATCGTCTGCATATCGGAGGTTGTTGATAATTCTCCCGGAAATCTTAATTCCGACCTGTGATTCATCCAACCCAGCGTTTCTCATGATGTACTCTGCATATAAGTTAAATAAGCAGGGTGACAATATGCAGCCTTGTCGTACTCCTTTCCCAATTTTGAACCACTCGGTTGTTCCATGTCTGGTTCTTACTGTTGCTTCTTGACCCTCGTACAGGTTTCTCAGGAGACAGGTAAGGTGGTCTGGTACTCCCATCGCTTTAAGAATTTGCCACAGTTTGTTGTGATCCACACAATCAAAGGCTTTAGCGTAGTCAATGAAGCAGAAATAGACATTTTTCTGGAATTCTCTTGCTTTCTCCATAATCCAGCGAAAGTTGGCAATTTGATCTCTAGTTTCTCTGCCTCTTCGAAACCCAGCTTGTACTTCCGGTAGTTCTTGGTTCGCATACTGCTGAAGCCTAGCTTGTAGGATTTTGAGCATAACCTTGCTGGCATGTAAAATGAGTGCAATTGTGCGGTAGTTTGAACACTCTTTGGCGTTGCCCTTCTTTGGACTTGGAATGTAAACTGACCTTTTCCAGTCTTGTGGCCACTGTTGAGTGTTCCAAATTTGTTGGCATATTGAGTGCAGCACTTTAACAGCATCATCTTTTAGGATTTTAAATAGCTCCGCTGGAAGACTGTCATCTCCGCTAGCTTTGTTGTTACTAATGCTTCCTAAGGCCCACTTGACTTCACTCTCTAGGATGTCCGGCTCAAGTTCAGTGACTGCACTATCATGGCTATCAGGAACATTCAGATCTTTCCTGTATAGTTCTTCTGTGTATTCTTTCCACCTCTTCTTAATCTCATCTGCTTCTGTTAGGTCCCTGCCTTCTTTGTCCTTTATCATGCCCGTCTTTGCACAAAACATTCCCTTGAGATCTCCAATTTCCTTGAAGAGATCTCTAGTCTTTCCTATTCTGTTGTTTTCCTCGATTTCTTTGCATTGTTCATTTAAGAAGGCCTTCTTGTCTCTCCTTGCTATTCTCTGGAACTCTGCATTCAGTTGGATATATCTTCCCCTTTCTCCCTTGCTTTTCGCTTCCCTTCTTTCGTGAGCTACTTGTAAAGCCTCATCAGTCAGCCACTTGGCTTTCTTGCATTTCTTTTTCTTTGGGATGGATTTCATTGCTGCCTCCTGAACAATGTTACGGACCTCCATCCATAGTTTCTCAGCCACTAATCCCTGAAATCTATTCCTCACCTACACTGTATATTCATCAGGGATATGATTGAGGTCATACCTGAATGGTTTAGTGGTTTTCCCTACGTTCTTCAATTTCAGCCGAAATTTTGCAACAAGCAGCTCATAATCTGAGCCACAGTCAGCTCCAGGTCTTGTTTTTACTGACTGTATAGAGCTTCTCCATCTTTGGCTGCAAAGGACATAATCAATCTGATTTCGATATTGACCATCTGGTGGTGTCCATGTGTAGAGTCGCCTCTTGTGCTGTTGGAAAAGAGTGTTTGCTATGATCAGCATGTTCTCTTGGCAAAACTCTATTAGCCTTTGTCCTGCTTCAGTTTGTACACCAAGGCCATGCTTGCCTGTTATCCCGGTGATTTCTTGACTTCCTTCTTTAGCATTCCAATCCCCTATGATGAAGAGGACATCTTTTTTTGGTGTTAGTTCTAGAAGTTGTTGAAGGTCTTCATAGAACCGATCAACCTCAGCTTCTTCGGCCTCAGTGGTTGGGGCATAGACTTGAATTACTGTGATGTTGAATGGTTTGCCTTGGTTTCGTACTGAGATCATTCTATCATTTTTAAGATTGTACCCCAGTACTGCTTTTCCCACCCTTTTGTTGACTATGAGTGCTACTCCATTTCTTCTAAGGGATTCTTGCCCACAGTAGTAGATATGATGGTCACCTGAATTAAATTCGCCCATGCCTGTCCATTTTAGTTCGCTGATTCCCAAGATGTCACTGTTCAGTCTTGCCATCTCATGTTTGACTACCTCCAGCTTACCTTGATTCATTGATCTTACATTCCAGGTTCCTAGACAATATTGTTCTTTACAGCATCGGATTTTCTTTTCACCACCAGACACATCCACAGCTGAGTGTCCTTTCGGCTTTGGCCCAGCCGCTTCACTCTTTCTGGCGCTACTTGGAAATACCCTCTGCTCTTCCTCAGTAGTATATTGGACACCTTCCGACCTGAGGGGCTCATCTTCCGGTGTCATCTCTTTTAGCCTTGTGATACGTTTCATGGGGTTTTCTTGGCAAGAATACTGGAGTGGGTTGCCATTTCCTTCTCCAGTGGACCACATTTTGTCAGAACTCTCTGCCATGACCTGTCCGTCTTGGGTGGCCCTGCACGGCATAGCTTATGGCTTCACTGAGTTACGCAAGCCCCTTTGCCACAACAAGGCAGTGATCCATGAATCTTGCAGGGTAGGGGAGTGGCAAAGGCAGCAGGATGAGCTGCAGCCTCCAAACCAGGTTTTTCCTGCACCACTGCTAAACTCACAACCAGCCCTGGTAAATGCAGAAACAACACACAACCCCTGCTGTTGCTGCTGTTCTGCTTGTGTGCTTTTTCTTGCTTTGCATCTATATGTAAGCCATGGATTCTTCTTTGTCTTTTTTAATATGCAACCAGACACAGTTTGCAAATCCAGGGGAAAAATGTGCAGTGCCAAAAGAACATTTATGCAGTTTAAAAAGTCAAGTTGTATTATGTTAGCTGATGTAAGAAGTGGCTGATAACAACATGAAAAGCAAAGTGAATAGTCCAGGCTCCTCTAGAACCTCATACCCTCACCTAGTGTACCCATTTCTCCTTTGATTGCCAAAGAGACTCCCCACAAACGCCACTGCTACTCTCCTTGGGTAGCCAGATGCACCCTAGCAGATGCAGATGCAGACAAGGCTTTTGCCCCTATTATACTTGTATAGAAAAGAGGATTTCAAAGTATGTAGATTGTCATGCCTGCTGTACAGTATTTGTGCATCTGTTTTATCTCACCCCAAATAAAGTTTTGATGGAGTTCATGATGCTTCCTATGCGAAGCTTGAGTCTAACACTCTTTTGCATGAGTGCTGTCAAATTCTTATTTCTGAGGATTTTCTTCCACTCTGTGTTGGCTTCTAAATGTTATAGAATGTGACGCTCAGCAACAAAGCAGATGGGCATACACACAAGGAAAAAATGCACAGGTGTATTGTAGCAGCGCAATTCCAAATTTTCCTTGTTCAACATCCTGATGTGTGCTGACTGTTGCTCATCTGTATGCAACAGCGCAGGAGATGTTGGGTATAACATCTGTGCTCACATACGTCAGCACAAAAACAGCAATACATTTATTGTGTATGGATATGCAGTTTATTCATTTATTACATTTATATCCCACTTTTTTTCCTTTTCCAAGAAATCCAGGGTGGCTTACATGATTCTCCTCTCCCCATTAAGTTAGGCTGAAAGTCTGTGACTGGCTCAAAGTCATTCAGTGAGCTTCATGGATGAGTGGGACTAGAGCCCAAATCTCCCGAGTCCCGGAGTGTCTCCATATGAAGCTAAAATCCTGCATCCTTACCAGGGCTTCTGCTTCCGGATTCTTTGTGTGATTAAGATCAGCTCCGTTACACAGGTGGACACGTGCTTTGAATCGGGGAATTCTTTTCTTTTCAAGTTCTATATTTTTCATTTTACAGCCACTAGATGGTGCTGTGGTTATAGCAGAACTAGCAATTACAGGAAGCCAATATATCGGATTAACATTCCATGTAGGGTTATCGTTGATCTCTTTAAAAGCAGGATAAAGGTCAGAAAGTGTGGGAGATGCCCTGGAGGTTGATGATGTCATGTAAAAGACCCTCAACATTCCATGAGTGATCAATCATGACCATGCAATAAAAGCCTCATGTAGAAATGCTCCCAGTCCAACACTCCAACCACTATATCATACTGGCTCTCTACACCAACATTTTAACCACTGCATCACACTGTCTCTCTACACCAACAATGTAACCACTACATCTACACTGGTTTAAAGTAAATATTAACCAAAAGGTTGGTAGTATACCAGGTAACAGCCTAATCCTATGCAGAGCCAGTCAAGCTTGAGCTTATTGATTTAAATGAAGTTGGGAATGCCTAAGACCATAGGATTGAACTTCACACTGGCTTTACTGATAGGCCATACCTCAGTCACAACTGTAAAAAGGACAAAATTATTCCTTGAATATGCTCCTTTTCTCTCCCATCCCTTCTTCCTTTTGTGTTGTGTCTATCTAAACTAAATATTTGTTGTAATTCTGCAAACTTTGGGGTTCCTCCAAGCCTCTTGTGGGTTAGGTATGGTGCTGTTTTTGGCTACGTAGGGATCAGAACTCCTTTCCCAACCTGGTCCTCTCCGGCTGTTCTGGACTACAACTCTCATCATCCCTGACCATTGGACATGCTGGCTGGGACTGATGGGAGTTGTCATCCAACATCTGGTTGAGGTAGACCTTGGTCTGCTCCAGCAAGGCAAGTTTCCATACTCAGGATCACTTAATGCAGATGTGTTATGCCTTCATGGTTAGGAGACAGCGAGCGTGCACTTGGACTTCGTAAATTTAAACACACTGGTGGACCGCAGGGATTCTAGTAAACAAATCAGTAGACTGCACAAGGCTGAAGTTAGTATACCTCTCTGTGCAAACATCTTGACTACAACATCCAGTCAGCCTCCCCGCCCCCCGGCCTCTTATTTTCCCCTCCCCTGCCAACCTGCTTTTTGAAACATCTTGCCTGATGAAGAGATCTGGAGATGTTAAGAGCTTGCACATTTTGGTGATCTTTGAATTGGCCTGATTAAGGTAAGGTATTACACTATGTGGATTTTGGCATTTTTCTTATGGTCAGCACAACTGCTTTTGTTTTTGATATTGTCTGTTCCTTGTATTCGCTTATTGCCTTTTAGGTCCCCAAAGAGAACGGTTCAAAAAAATATTATCTGAATTCGATTGCCCCACCACCACCCTAGAAAGAATGTTTGCAACATTCATAAACTGAGAGCAGCTGCACCAAAAACACTTTAGTGAACATTATTAGAAAATGCATTATGCTTTCAACATCCTTCCCTCCCCACCACCACTTTGTTTTTGTTTTATGTATGAAAGTGAGTAACCTTGCTCTACGGAAAACAAAATAGCTCTTATTTGGGGCGGTGACCTAGCTCATGAAAAAAATAATCTGTATTTGTTTTGTTACTATGGCATGTGACAGAACACCAGCAGAGTTTCAGTTCTGAAAACGATACATAGCTTGATGAAGCCAAATAATCTCTCTCTAACAATCCAGAGATGTAAATGTTGACCCACAAAGACTGTTTAAATGTCTTTACACTCTGCAGTGCATCTACTCATATATGCACGGATCCACCCTTTATGATATTCTTATTCTTATGTGCTTAATTATAACTATGTGCATAGTTATTTGTTACGTTCTCAAAACAATATTGGAACATCTCTGCTGTGGGGAAGCAGAGTTGCAGGGGTCATAGGTGCCCTATCTGGCAATCACCAAGTTTATTTATTTATTTGTAGCTTTTCTACAGTAAGAGCCTAGTGTGGCATAGAGTGGTAAGCGGCAGTATTGCAACCGAAACTCTCCCCACGACCTGAGTTCGATCCCAGCGGAAGCTGGGTCCCAGGTAGCCGGTTCAGGTCGACTCAGCCTTCCATCCTTCCGAGGTTGGTAAAATGAGTACCCAGCTTGCTGGGGGAAAGGTAGTCACGACTGGGGAAGGCAATGGCAAACCACCCCGCTACAGTCTGCCATGAAAACACCAGCAAAAGTGGTGTCCCTCTAGGAGTCAGCAATGACTCAGTGCTTGCATAGGAGGAACCTTTCCTTTCCTTTTCTACAGTAAACTGTACCCAAAGAGACTCACAATAAACATTAACTTACCAAAGGATACATTTAAAAGAAAAAGCAATTTGTGACAAAATATGTCAATAATAAAAATTAAAATATAAAAACAATTCAATAAATGTTAAAGAAATTCAGTATTACAATTAAACAAGTGCTGTGCAAAATCAAAAATAGGCCAAAGAAAGGCGGTGTATTGAGTTTTATGATGTTTGGACCAATATATGGGCCTCTGAGACAGCACTGGGATTTTGTTGGTACCTCCCATTGATGAACAATCTCCGACCTTGAGCTCGTAGAGATGGTATCTGGAGTGGCACTACCCAGGGTTCAATATTCATGCTGAGGCACCCCCTATGGGATCAGCTCAGGCATTCATGGCTTCCATGACAACCATGGGCCTGTCTCCATATTGGGCCCTACCTATGTGGCGGGACATACCTTGGACTTGATGTTACAGCTGGGCAGGGTGGTGGTGGTGGGTGTCTGTGTGGTTTAATATAATTCTCTTGTCATGAATAATTACCTGATAAGATTTAGATTAGCTGGAACTTTTAGGCTTTTTAAATGGGAAGGATTCTTGATGGCTCTGGGCAAATTTCCTGCCACCAGGACTGGTGATCCTGTCAAAGACTTAGCCATCCCCTGGGATAGGGAACTGGCAACTGCTCCTAACATCCTCTCCAAGTTGTAAGAGCCGGATCAGTTCCATGGTTTTCTGTGGAGCTGAGAGCAATGAAATGGCAGGGTTGGTGGCTACAGTTGACATGGAGGAAGACTTGTGACAAATCTGACCAAACACAGGCTACAGCTCATTCTAGAGTTTACTCCAGGGCAGTGGATGGCAGTGAAGAAAGCTGACTTCCCCACCACCACTGTATCTGCTCAGTGCAGGCCAGCAGACCTGTTCCAAGTCATTAAGGGCTTGTACCTTGGAACCCTCAGTAGATGGCTGTGACTAATCCGCACCTCTTTGTGGATAAAATGGCTTGTAGCTGTTCTGTCAGGAACTGTTGGCGAGGGGCAGAGCTGCAGCTTGTCAGTAAAGTGTCAGGAGCAGCATGCGGCTACCTTGTATAGTTGCCACTGAACTGCAGGTGGCAGCTTCTCTGCAAAGAACCTTCCAGAGCTGCAGTGAGTCCGCTCACTCAGGCTGGCAATTGGATTCTTCTAGGCAGAACAGACTATGAAGGCCTTCCCAGGGCCGGTGCAAGTTCTCTTGCAGCCTGGGGTGGGAGACATATGTACAACTTCACCGCCCTCGCAGCTTCTCCCTAGGCTGCCACGCTTCCCACACACCTCCCAACTCCCCCCCCACGCCCCTTGTCTCCCCTGACCCACCCCGCCACATCCCCCTACCCTCTCATTGCTGCCATTGTTGTCACTGCTACTGGTCTCTAAAGAGCCGCATTGTCCATAAAATGAGACCTGGCGAGGCTCAAATGCTTGGCTCTGAGGGGGTCCTTCCTTAGAGTTGGGCACTGTGGGAAGGTGCTCCCAGGTGAGCTCCTGTACCTGGGACACGCCCTTCCACAATGCCTGGCGTTGCAGAATGACCCCCTCAGAGCCAGGCATTTGGGCCTGACCAACTCTCTGAAGAGCCTCGCCACTGCTTTCTTTGGCTGACATGGCTATACAGAGAGCCTGCCTGCCCTCCGTCTCACTCAGAGCAAAACAGAGGGTGGGCGGCTGCTCTGGAGAGTCCCACCGGCCACTTTCTCACTGTGGCATTTGCCACGGTGGGAGACTGGGACTAGTGGGGCTCTCCGGAGCACCTGCTAGCACCACCAAGTGGGCGGCTGCTCTGGAGAGCCAGCCCCCCTTTCCTGCAGCGGGTGAGTGACTGGCAGCTCTTTGGAGAACCTGCTGGAGGCAGCAGCGGGCCCTCCTGGCGGGGGCAGAGGGGAGGGGAGTGGGCAGTTCACTCCTGCTCTGCTGCGTGAAGTGGGGGCTTCACCCTGCTTCATGGGAGGTCCAGCCCTGGGGCTTCCTGCTGAAGGTGAGCCTTGTTTGAGCAAGGTCGTCTTGAGAAACTCCTGCGCTTCGCTCTTGCTTTCTGGTTTGCCTTCTAATCCTGGCTCCTCATATGTGTTGAGTTGCCAGGCCCTACCCTCTCTCTTGGCAGGGGAACACTCTTCTCAGCAGCTGATTAGAGAGAAGTGCTTTTCCCTGCTGAGCACTGAAAAAAGCTCCCTTCCTCACTGCTCAGCAGGGAGAAGTTCTTATTTCCTATCAGCTGCTGATCTGGAGATAAAGGCTTTTCTTCACCAGGGGGAGGTGTTGGGGCCTCCAGAGAAGCTGCTGAGTAATTCAGTCCTGTTTCATTGTGAGGCTTGTCCTGCTCACTTGTGAGTAGACATGCAGAAGCTTGGTATTGGGATGCTATTTGAAAGTGCTGTTGAGTGATTCAGACCTGCTTACTTATGAGTAGCCATGCAGAGGCTTATCCTGTTTAATTCTGAGTAGGCTTCAAATCAATCGGTAAGAATCACATTTGCCCCTGCCCACCCTGAATTTGGCCATGCCCACTCTGCCTCTGGATCCTCCCACAGATGGAATATGGCCCCCAAAACGTTTCCGAGATTGGAATTCAGTCCTTTAACTGAAAAGGTTTCCCCAGCCCTGTCTTATGGGGTCCTGCAGAGGTCCATCTTGTTGCCCATGCTTTTCAAAATCAACATGAGACTGCTGAAAGGAGTCATCCATGGGCTTGGATTGTGCTGTCATCCACTATACGTGTGACACCCAGCTCTACCTTTTTTCCACCAGATTTGAAAGAGAGACTGGAAACCCTGCACTGGTGTGTGGGGGCTGTGAAGGGCTGGATGCAAGCCATCAAACTGAGACTTCAAGCCAGATGAGACAAAAGTGCTGTTGGTCAGTAGAAAAGTTCATCAGAGGATAGTTGTCTATTCTGGATAGGTAGTACTCCCTCTGAAGGATCAGGTGCACAGTTTCAAGTTCCCCTTGGACCCAGCCCTGGGGGATAAAACTCCTTCAAACAGACAGACAGACAGACAGACAGACAGACAGACAGACAGACAAAGGTTTACTGGGTATTCAGTGGGACTTAATCCCAAGTAAGCATGCATAGGACTGCAGCCTTTAAAGTATCTGTTTTCCTTGCTTTTTTAAAAGGCACAATCCTATGGAAGAAAAATTCCTACAACTCCCAGCATTCCTTAGCCAGCTATGCTGGCTGGGGCATGCTGAGAATTGTAGGACTTTTTCAGTCTAAACATGCATAGGATTGTCCCCAAGTCAGTCAAGTAGTAAACTGAGAGCAGACAATTGCCATCTGGACAAGTCCTAAAGCAGACCTGTACACACATCTTTCATTTAGCTTACTCATGCTTTTTTTTTTTTTTTTTTAAAGCAATGAATTTGAGAGGTGTATAGCTGAGACCTTCCTCTGAAAATGTTGATCCATATCTCATTTTCTTCCCATGGGTCCAACATCTTCAAAGTTGTCCTTTGTCTTAGACACCCTTTTCATTAATAGCCAGAATCTATGTGGTTCTGCTTACTAGAAAAGCAAACTACTTCAGGGAATAGAAACCAGCCAATTAAAATGACTGATAGGATGAAAAGTTTATCCAACTGAAATCAGATGATGTACCATCGTAAATCTCACAGAATACAGTTGCTCAACACAAAGCAACTAATTTAGATGAACCCTAAATAAATGATGAAACAACAACTGCTGCATTTTACAAGATAAAGTGCCAAGATCAATTGATGATGAATGTTGCAGGCTGGTTTTGGACAAGTTTTTAATTTTAGAGAAGAGCCCGCACAGTACAACATAGAAACTTGGGATAGAGATTAAAAAAAAACTCAGATGGGACTAACTGTTGGGGAATAAAGAGAGAAACGGGTATGTTAATGGCAAGCTACAAAACAGCACAGAACTAACTAGGATGGGTGCTTGCCTGTTTTGCAACATGCTCACTCTTATATTAGTGGCAAATGTCAATAGAATTTTAAATTGGAAACCTTCCATCTGCCCCGCTTTGCTTAACATCCAGCCTGATGAGGGTTTTTTTGTTCTTGTGATTTTTAGGTTAATCCTAATAAAGCAGGGATGGACGCCTCATGGCCCTCCAGACGTTTTGGCCTACAACTCCTATTAGCTCTAATCACCATAGCCAATGGTGAGGGCTTATGGGAGTTGTAGGTTAAAACATCTGGAGGGCCACATGTTGCCCACCCCTGTAATACAGGTATTGCCCTCCTCTGGATTTTTCTTTTCTGTTGTTCTGTATCGGCTCCAACATGTCTTCCTTTGTTTTTTGGCCACAGACTTTGACTCCCCTTTCATGGCATCAGGAGGCTGATGATTTGTTGGCAAATCAGCATCCCAGCAAAACCTCAGGCATGCTGCTGTGGCCATTCCCGGCCATCCCCTTTTTATCGTCTTGCAATGGGCTTAATTGCTCATTGTCTCTTACAGTAGAGTCCATAGGTAGCCGAACATGTCCTCTTTGGACACTTTTTCCAGCCTACTGGTGGGGGCAGGGGAAGCCGCTGAAAAGAAGAGCTCTCTTGCAAGCCTGCCAAGTCGGTTGCACTCTTCACAGCTGACTTCCTGCTCCCCCATTACCTTTGACTGCTCCAGCCTTTTATAATTGGAGCCCTGCCGCCACAGCTACTGTGCAGCTGGTTTAAGCTTCCTGCTTCTGGCCTCACTTGGTGGAATCACTTATACCCACCACTGGGCATTACATGTGTCTGTCCCTAGGCAGGAGGAGTGAAGGCTACCAACTTGGATAGCTTTAAAAGGGGATTTGATATACTTATGGAGGCTATCAGTGGCTACCGATAATGATGGCTATATATTACCTCCAGTATCAGAGGCAGTGTGCATCTGAATATCAGTTGCTAGGGAACATGAGAAGGAGTGTGTTCTTGTGCTCATGTCCTGCTTGTGGGCTTCCCATTCTGGTTGGCCTCTGTGGGAATAGAATCCTGGACAAGGTAGACCTTCAGTCCGATCCAGCATGGCTCTTCTTATGTGAATGTGGATGGCTGAGTCTTACTAGGGGTCATCCCTGCTTGCTTAATTGCACTGTCGATATTTGTTCCCTCCTGGCAGTGGCTTCTTTGACCACAACACACAGTAGGAGTTGTACATTTTAGTTTCTAGTTTCACCTAAGACCTGTATGCAAAAGATGGGAACTAGCCAAAGATAGGGGAGAAGACAAAAGGACTATGTACAGTTAAGGGCATAGTGTGAGTGTGTGTGTGTGTTTCCTGACAGCAACACAGGATCTTTAGCAGGTAGAGGGTCCTCAGGTTGTTCAGTCTCTCTTCACTTTTTTCACATTTCCCAGCTAATAGAATTTTGAACTATACCACTTCATACTACAAGTGAGAACCTTAAAAAAAAATTTTTTTTGCCATGTTTATTCCATCCATGTCGTAAACTAGCACACGAAGGGTAAAGATTTAGCATATCCCTCCCCCTGATGTTGAATACATGCAAGAGCCTTTTAATATGGGGAAGCATTTGGAAAATATGGTGCTCTCTCCCTGCATTCTGAAATGGTGGAGTCTAGAAGTATACCATTTTGGTCTACCACCTCATTCTGCATAATGTGTAGAATGGTTCCCTGCAAAGGAAATATGTGGGCACTGTAGTTTACAATCCTGTAGAATGATTAAACACTTCTGATTACTGTAAAGCTTGAGCCAGATAGCAGCAGTTGGTTAATTGTACTGTACCAGTTTCCCTCCCATTGCTGTTAGGCAAATAATCTTCAGTGAACCAGATTGCCAAGGGTTTACAGAACCCGCATTACAGTAGCACTTAGTCAGCTGACAGATGTCAAGATTACGAATCTGCAGTTATTAGTGGCTTGTTGACCCTTAATATTTACTGTTCCATGCCACTTCTCAGCAGTAGCATAGTTTGGCTTTGTTGTAAATTCTTCCCATAATTCACAGTGCAAAACAAACATCTTAGCACTTTTCTTAAAGAATTCTTCACTTCCTATAAAAACAAGTAACCAAGGTTCTACATAGAAAGTAGAGCTCTCTCTTTTTTTGTTATGACTTGCACGTATTTTCCATTTACAAAGAAATTACTTCCTCCTTATCTTCAAACCAATAAGCAGTTGATTCCATTGTTGGGGAGAAGGCTCTTACACCAGTTGGTTGGTTTCTGTGGTGTGACTTGAATCAAACAGAAAGAAAGAGTAGCTTGGAATAAACTTACACACACAAGATGCTTTCTGCAGAAGGGTCTATAGCATTCTGCTCATATCAGAATACATGAGCAGAAGCATGTAGGGTGGCCATGTGTCCTATTTTACAGGCCTGTATTTGAAGGGAAGTCCAAGTCTGATTTAAATATAAAGAACTGTAAGAAGCCAGGAGACAGGAGCAGATCAAAAGTTGCCCTTGGGCTGCAGACTGAAATGTACTGAATTTCATTCTAGTGAGATGTATTGAATTTCTATTTAAATTGTAGTAATCATTTTTAAATTTGCATCCTCCACAGTTAAACACTTGAGTTATTATTAAGTTATCTAAATTAATAGGGAGAAATAGATGTCTATTCATAAAAAAAGACATAAATTAGCATTCCTTATCTCTTAGGCTTGCGATGTCTAGTCCTTCATATCTTTGCCAAATGGTTAACCAGATACCTACAAACTGTTCTTGAAGTTCTCTGAAAACACACACATTTTCTTCAACATGAAGGATTTCCCCTCTAGTGCACTAGAGGTCACAAAAAGCAGAAACAATGATAGAATACAATGTACTGCTACCTCATGTTATTTATAACCTACCAGAGTGGTTACATCACAGCTGGACTGGATTCCAGGCCCCTAGCATGCCAGAACAAAAGATTGTGCCAAACATCAAGCGTAATATATAAGCCTTGTAACACATCTCCGAGTAAGTGGAGGGTAGATCTATAATGCAATCAAACAGACTCTGTTAAAAACTCTTCTGCATTGCCACCAATTGGTTCTGCAAATTCATTTTCTCTCTCTGGGTTTGTCTGCATTTGCCCTCTCAAACATCAGCAGTTTACTCCCTCAGTAATTCCAGCAGTAGTCCATCAGTATGGGTTTTGTTGATTATATTGTAAACCGCCTTCAGTGCCTCTAAGAAAGAAGGGTTGGGAATAAACATTTTTTAATAATAATCTCAGTACAAACAGACACACAGGAATACATACAGGAATTAATACTTCCCATTGCATCAGCAGTGCAGAGTACAGAAGGGAAGTATTTTATGGCTGAAATTACTGCTGTTGTGAAGAGGAGTTTCCCTTGTACATAGAATTTGTAGCCTGCAGGACAGGCCCTACCATACAGTACAACCTTCCCTGTCTTTCCTATAGTCTGTATCCAGAAATGACCATATCCCCGTGGTTCTCTCTATTCCACCAGGTTTCTGTTATGCCCACTATACCTATGTTTTCCTTTAAAGCACTACAACTCCCCCATCTTGTCTCAAGAGGCTTCTAGCAGTAGCATAGAAACATCTATACATTGTGTCCCTCTTCAAATGTTTCTGATGTGTGCATATGCCCCTGTGGCCCTCTGACTGGCCTTCAGGTACTACTGTATATGAGTGGCCTATTTCTACCCTGTCCCCATTAGAAGAATCAATTTTTTTTTTATCCTTATGCCCTGGGCTTGAGTCATCCTGAACCGGAAGCTCCCCAATTCCTGTCAGCTTTCTCCCAGGGGTCCCTTTAAAAGCTGCTGTGCCATCTTTTTGATGTTAAGTGCCAGCAGTCTGGCTCCATTCTGTTTCAAATTGAGCCCATTTCTTATGTACAAGCTTGGCTTGTCCCAAACGTCTTCCCCAGGGCCTAAGAAATCTAAACCCCTCCTCCTTACACCACCATTTCGTCCGCACATTGAGACCCTCTTAGCTTTGCCTGTCTGGCTGGCCCTGCGCATGGAACAGGTAGATTTCAGAGGAGAGCTATCTTTGAGGTCCTGGCTTTCAAATTCTTACCTAGGAAGCGAAATTTGGCTTCTAGGACCTCATGAATACCTTTATTCATGTCACAGTGGTGATGTGCGCCATGACCACTGACACCACCCCAGTACTACCTACCAGGCCATCAGACAGCACATGACATCCGCAACCTTCACACCAGGAAGGCAAGTCACCATATGGCCTACATGGCCATCACAAACCCAGCTGTCTATGTTATCTAATCTCCTACTGCCATGGGCCCTCTGGCCCCCAGAAACATATTCTCAGTGCAAGAGCATATCTGTTCATCCCCCAAGGAATGGGTCCCTTCTAAGGGGTCATTTCCATTTTTCTCGGATGATGCTCTCCTTCCCCAAGGCTCTCATTCTTCATGACAGCAGAGGACCTGCCACGCTGGGAATGGGATGCTGCTATCACGTCCCCAGTGGTGTCCTCTGCCAGCCTCTCTCAGATTCTCCAGGTCAGTTATCCTGACCTCAGGGAAATGAACTCATGAAATCCAGGAGCTCATTGCACTAAGCACACACCCACAACTTTTGTCCAGCAGGCAAATGGTTACATGTTGTTTTTTAAAGCAGACTTGCCCATCCTGGTACCCTCCAGATGTTTTGGACTACAACTTCCAGCATTCCTGACCATTGGCCATGCTGGCTGGGGCTGATGGGAATTGAATTCCAAAACATCTAGAGGGCAACAAGTTGGGGAAAGCTGTTTTTATAAAGTGCTGGCCCTAGCATGGGTTGGGGCGCTGTTTGGTGCCCTGCTTCAGGCTGCACAATTTCTTGGGCTGGCACTGATATTGAACTACAGTGGCAACAGGCTGCTTCATCTGAAGTTGACCTTTAGGTAAGGCACGGAGTTGAGCTTCCACAAGCCCAGGTGTGACCACCCTGCCCCCGGTCCCTGATATTAACCTGTGTTAGAGAACTACAAACCTACCACCAAGATTTCATCATGCTTGGAATCAATCCATGATGGATCATTATATATATATATATATATATATATATATATATGCATTACTTTGTTTTTCACTTTAGCCAGCCATTTTGTCAGGTGAGTATTTGGAATCAATCCACGATGGATCATGATGTATGTACTATCTTGTTTTTCAATTTAGCCAACCTGCTTCCATTTAATCTACATAAATTATGGCCATTTATGTTTAAGAATAGGCTCTCATCCATGCAAAATGACTTTCCCACAACTAATTAGAATACATATTCTGGGTCAGGGTTAATATGCAACTGTTCCACATTACACAAATGTATAAAAGGTCACAAGGAGTATTAATGCATTGCTATGGGTGTGTTGCCTAATTTTTGTATGCCGCAGAACAGCATACCATGTTTGTGGAATATTGTGCTACTATCTTATATCACTAAACGTTTAACCAAGTCAGTTCATACCTGTGCAGTTTTTGCTTTCCCCCTTCTCTGAGGAGTGGGGATTTTAGGACTGCCGTTCTTGAAAAGAGAATTGGAGACCAGTGGCTTCTTGGTAATAATATAAACTTGGGGGATTGGACTGGATGTCCTCTGGGGTCCCTTCCAATGTGGTCAGTCTATGATTGCAATATGGACTGGTTGTTAGCCTTGTTGTTCTTGGTGCAAGACATATTTTATGTCAAAAAAACGTACAGAAAACCATAGTGAAAACTTTATGTTTATTTGACCATACAGATATGTGTGGAAAACCTGCTGCTGCTTGTAGCTTCCTAGAATGGGTATACACAGTAAAGCAGATGTATGAGCAATCTTGATTGCAGTATACACAGGCTTTTTCTTATGACTGTGTACGGGGTGCAGGGAAAATGAGGTGTGTGAAATGGCCCTCCTCAGCAATACCCTGAGGCAAAACAAAGAACATTTTCTGCTCTCATACTTTTTAGGTGGGTGAGTGTTCCAAGGGCATTCCAGGTGAACTTTGGAAAAGAAACTTAGATTCTGAATTTAATTATTCTTAATTGCTGCAGTTCTTTGGAATTGCAGCTGAGCTTAAAGTTCAGGAAAAAGCCCAAGAGCTATAAGCACAAACTACTGCACTATATCTATACTGCAGAAACTTTCAGGCATCCTTGTTATGAGCCTTCAAGAAGAAAATTGTATAATTATACCTAAGATAAAATAAAAACTTGGATAGCACAGCCGGGTGATCCAAGACCTCTCTCTCTCTCTTTCACCCCCCCCCCTTGAACTGGGGGAAAATCAAGGAGGAACTTGGGATTCCCCAAAACAAGCCATATGTCCTTTTTACAGAGACTTGTCTTTTACTCTGAGAACTATCAGTTGAAGTAAAAACTTCTTTTGTTGTTGAGGTGGACGTGTAGCAAGTGAGATAATGCTTTTCCCGGGGTCAGCTAGTATACACAGACACTGGACATGAGCTTTAAAGATGCATGCTGTTTGTTGGCGTAAGGGGAAAAATAAAAGCTCAAAGCTGTTAATAAAAGATCAAATAAAAGGTGTTATGTACTGGCTGATGGTAACCAATGTCATGTGCTTTCTAGGACAAAGAAAAACAAAATCTTGCAAGAGGGGCTATTAGGTAATGCAATTCCACATGGTTCATCCTTCCTGGAAGAATTTGGTTATCTAAATATTCATGAGACAAAGCAGTGACCATTTTCAGCCAGGAAAATCTTTTAAAAGTAAATCCTAAAGCATTCCACTACCACCCTACTTATAATTCTATTCCAGTGAGTCCCATGGGATTCTGTATACGTTACATACAGAATGGATACTGCAAAACTATTTGTTGTTAAAGCTGGAGATAAAACTTCTTCTAGACAGATACTTCAAGAGTAAAGGAAAAGGCACAGTGACTGAACTAGACTCTCTGGAGCAGACAACCTTCATATTTAAATAGAAAAGTCAGTACTGTGGACTGAAGGTCTGAGGGAGAATTGCAAATGCAACGTTAGGATGGCTGTGAGCCAGATAGAGAGATGAGCTGATGTGGCAGGCTAGGGCTGCATGGAATGGAACGGTTTGGCAGAGATCCATGGGAACTCTTGCACAATTTGGGAGGCCTTCATCAGGCAACAACTGAAGTAACAGTTTGGTTGTGATAAAAACTTGCATGGAATTCACATTATCTTTGATAAGTCTAGTTTGCCACAACTGCTTCAGATTTGTCATGATACAGAATATGTTGCCTTATATCAGAGCAATTTCTTGGGATGCCTCTAGAGTGATGCTGTTGTGAGTTAAGGCAACATGATTCAAAGGCAGTCAGATTCAACAACCAAAGTTTTGCTGGTACATCACCGTAATTCTGTGGTGCAACACAACATACTTTAACTGATGTGCAACTTGATCCTTACCTTGCAATCTTTTGCACACTTACTTGGGAACCAGCACCACAGAACATTATGGGACATACTTCTAAGTAAGTATGCATCAGATTGGACTCTAAATGTGCAGTTTGTAAAGCCTAGCAATTATGAGGTAAAACAGTGCAATTAAATATGAATAATAATTATTTCAGATAATAGGTATATATACAGCAATGTTATTTACAATGTGGTTTGCACGCCTTGTTATAGTTACTGTCATAATAGCCCTATGACGTAGATTATTGTTGTTGTTTTCATCACTCTATCCATCTGGCTTATTTGGATCCCACCATTTCAAATAAATTAGAGAGACTGTCCTTTGTTAAGCTGAGTGCTAGTTGTCAGGAATATTTGGTTGATATTGCTAATGGTTAGGTGCTTTGCCTTAATGGATAATTTACCTGCTCAGGTTGGGTTTGAGATCTGTGCTCTACATGAGTGGGTCTGTGTGTGACAGAAAGGAAAGGAATCTGGAGTTTTGGATTTGGAAGAGACAGAGAGAGTCCGAGTACTTTCAGATGAGGCTTTTATCATGCCTCGTCTGGAATTTTACTGGGGGTGGGGGTTCAGACAAAGTCATCTTCCCCTCAGAGGCCACCTGTGTTTTTGCACTGCTTTTTCCATCTTTGTTCTTACCATGGAAAATACGTTATCAAAAGACAGAATAGCTACATAGTGCCCTATGATTATTAGTACTAGGACCCCTCCATCTAGAATAACCCTCAGTCAAGAAGCTAAATATTTTGAGCTGAAATTAGTTGGACTGGAAGCAGCCTAGAGAGCTGCAGAAGTCTACACTGTTGCATTGGGAATCTGATCCAGGATCAGCAGTTGTGCCTGCTTTAGGATAACCATTCTGCTTCTACTATGTGTTGTGCATGCACACACACACATGTTTATATATGTGTATGTGTGTGCGCACATGTAAACAAACAGCTATCGCAAAGACTCCATTAGTCTGCAGTGCTCTCTCATTCAAAGG
Source organism: Heloderma suspectum (assembly GCF_057233095.1). Classification (NCBI taxonomy): domain Eukaryota; kingdom Metazoa; phylum Chordata; class Lepidosauria; order Squamata; family Helodermatidae; genus Heloderma; species Heloderma suspectum. The sequence continues at coordinate 292,682,351 of NC_139459.1, read as the reverse complement.
GAACAATCCAACCTAAGTCCTACTTTGAGTAGACTCACTGAAATGAACAGGACTTAAGTTAGTCATAACTAGCTTAAGTCCCATTCATTTCAATGGGTTTACTCAAACTTTAATAGGACTTGTGGTGGATTTCACCCAAAGGGAACAAACCCCAGTAGCACTTCCCTTAGACTTCTTAACGCTTGGGAAAGTGAGGAAAGTGTAATGATATCAAGGAATGAGTTACATGGATAGTTAGTTAGTTAGTTAATTAATTCCATTTATTCCATTTCTATACTGCCCAACAGCCAAAGCTTTTTGGGCAGCTGACAGCATAACACAACATAGTATAAAACCTTTAACATTCAACAATTTAAAACAGTTTGAAAACAAATTACAAACAGTTAACGATGAAGCTAACAGGACTTGATAAAAAAAAACTAAAAAGCCCCGTCATAGGCTGTCAAGTGCCTGGGAGTAGAAGAAAGTCTTATCCTAGTGCCAAAAGATGACAATGTTAAGTGCTAGGCGGATAGGGGGCCACCACCGAGAAGGCCATCTCCCTTGTTGCCATCTTCCAAACCTCTCTTGGAAGAGGCACTTGTAAGTTATAGGTTGTAAGACATTTTCTAGTAATGAATGTTATAAGCCAGGGACATAGGCAAGATTAGGCTAGGTGAGGCCTCCCCTCCCAGCCTGTGGAGTCTCCCAGGAAGGCCCTATCCCCGCCCAGAACAGGCTCCACATACTCCTTGCTTTTCCCTGCCAAGAATGCTTTGAAGGAGCAGTTCCCAAGGGAGCAGCAACAAAGAAGCAGCTGGGCGCTCTCGCTCTGTGTGTGTGTGTGTGTGTGTGTGTGTGTGAGAGAGAGAGACAGACAGACAGACAGAGAGAATGAGGTGCTCATGTGAGAGTGGTGTGGCCACTCCCAGTTTGGGCTCTGGCTATGTCCAGTGCTGTTGTGCAACCCCCAGGAGATTTCCCGGGTGGAAATCCAGCCTTCAGGCCAAAAAAAATTCCCCAGCCCTGTTATAGGGAAATGGAGGAAGGTTGCATCTCTTGCCACAGTAATACCATGATTTCCACAATCATAAATACTTTATCTAAAAATCTTGCTTATCTGACCAACCATTATACGACCAAAAATTAGTATGAACATTCATTATATGTTCTCCATGTATCATCCCATGTCAATATAACTATGTATCATGGTATTCTATACTTATAAAACTAGAGGGTAGTGGCGGTGGTGGTGGTGAAACAAATCATCCTATCTAAGCAGCTGGATGATCAACACATGACAGCTCTCCTCCCACAAAGAGAGCTTAGTGAAGTCTGGTCTCTGACTTGGCTAGTTACATGACGTCCTTTTGCTTGCCAGCATTTGACTGTTAGTGGTGATGGGGCCTGTGTCTTTTATAAGGTGATTTCCTTTGCAATTGGGGCATGAGAGAAGAAGGAATTCTCTATATGACCACCCTGAATATTCCTGGAAATGCTCTTTGAGATCTACCATGTGAATGATCTTCCTATTACTTGCATTGTTTCACCTAATCTTAGAAAGATAATACCAAAAATATCTTTTTATCAGTAGCATATAACAAAGCAAAGGATTTAATCATGTAACTGGGTGCAGAACATTCAAAGCTGGAGGCAAATTAGTGCAAAAACTTAATTGTTAGATTAACATAATGCAATCAGATCACTTGGGAGATTCAGGACAGATAAAAGGAAGTATTTCTTCACACAGTGCGTAGTTAACCTGTGGAATTCGCTACCACAGGATGTAGTGATGGTCACCAATTTGGATGGCTTTAAAAGGGGGCTGGACAAATTCCTGGAGGAAAAGGCTATCAGTGGCTACTACTCCTGATGGCTATGTGCTATCTCCAGTACCAGAGGCAGTGAGCCTATGTACACCAGTTACTGGGGAACATGGGCAGGAGGGTGCTGTTGCACTCATGCCCTGCTTGTGGGTTCCTGGTCGACAGCTGGTTGGCCACTGTGTGAAAAGAACGCTGGACTAATCTTGGTCTGATCCAGCATGGCTCTTATGTTCTTATGAGGCCCTTGCCAAAAAAAACCCCAAACAAACCACTAAAATATTTCTGAAAAGCTTTCTGTCCCATGAGGGAAGGCTACATATCTGGATTAGCTATAGAGTTCTAAAAGTTCAAGTACCATTTCCAAGCCATATTCAGAGCTTAGAAAGCATATAGCTTGTCTGTATTTCCTTCAAACACATGTTGTAAGAGAACAAAGAAGCAAGAACAAGAATCTGCCCCATCGAAATAAACTTTCCAAACACTTTCCAACTGAATCACCCAGGATAACTAGAGTCCCACCATTTAATAGGGAAAACGTGTCAGGATTGGGGAAAGCAGTTGTAATGTGAACCTGTTGTGACAAGAACCAATCAGTGACCTGGTTCACACAACACAGTGCAGCTTATGGTGGTTATGAGCTGTGGCGCCACTTTGCATATCCAGCCCCTTCTTGGAGGTTGTCATGTGTGCAAATCCAGTGAGCGTGGGTTATGCAATGGTTAAACAAAGCCCTAGAACAGACCATGCGTTATGCGAGGGTAGTTTTTTTTTTTGAAAGAATGGAACAGTAGTGCTCTATCCACAGGTATAAATTACTTTATGTAGTGCTACCTTTTTCCGTTTTAAGAAGCATAGGTTCTGATGTGTCTTGTAGTGACATATCAGGTTCATTTACTCATCACTATGTATTTACTTCAGCATCCCTTCACTCATAGGTGCCATTTTATCAGCATGTTTATTTTTTAAAAATCAATCTTTTAATTTGTGCTAACACACATTTTTGCCCATATTTTAAAATGCAGAAAGACATGTGCAGTAGTGATAAAATTAAAAAGCATTTTAGCGTAAATTAAACATTATTTAAAACAATAAACACTGTCTTTCTGGTTGGGTTTTTGACTGATCTTTTAATTAGTACTAAAATGCTTTTTACAGTGTAAATCTATGACTTACTCCTAGGTAAGTGTGTATAGGATTGCATCTTACATATACATTAATTTGTATGTAAGTGGAAAATGGCCAAGAAAGTCCAACATAGTCATATTTGACTTCAAAGAGGAAACTTCACTTAAAATTAGGGGCCTAGTGAAAAGGAAATTGAAAGGGATGATCAAGAGGATCTAGAACGTTTGAGAGTTACTCAAAACCACAATAATGGAAGCTGAACACAGGTCAATGCCACCCAAGTTCAGTTCCTCTGCCAGCTGGATTGCACTGTGGTGGGGACACACCAACATATCCCTGGTGATCTGCAGGCTAGAGTTATCAGAAGGGGCATATCTCCAAGATATGTTGGCCTATACCAAACCCTAAAGTAGTTGGACCGTAGTATTGCCCTGTAATATATTCTGATGGTAGGCTACACGAGTTATTTATCATGCACTTATCATTCCCTACTCACAGTTGTTTACGGGTTCTTTAGATGATGTTGTGACCCTCCAGTTTGTTTCTGTGTCTAACCAGCACTTTTGGAGAGCAGGGAAAATGCAGCATTTAATTTTGAAAGTGAAGAAAAGTGCAATTTCCCCTTGTGTGTTTGTGCTATTCCACTGTACCACAGTGCCACCTAAAGGTTATGTAGCAGAAAAGCAAGTTGGGAAAGTTCCTTGTAAAGCACTCGGATTTCTGCAACTAAACTGAAAGCAGATTCAGTGGATTAACAGCTGATTAACAGCCTTCTGTAGAAAAGCTCGGTCTTATTTTTGTTTACTTTTTTGTCAGTCTGAGAAGCTATATCCTATTTTGGTAGGTGTATATGTCTGAGAAGCTATATCCTATTTTGGTAGGTGTATATGTTTTTTTTTCCTGGTCCTGTGCAGTTCCTCCTCTCCTTCTTTGGCATGTTTGTTTTCAAGACATACATTCAAAAACTTTGACCTGTGTCCTGCAAGTACAGTAGACTCAACTGGAGTAAGTAATATTTTTATTTGGCTTTCCAATCACTTATTTTTCCCCTATGCTGCCTTGATAGAAATTTCCTCTTTACATTTAAAAGCTGAAATTCTTAGAATTTCACAGCCAAAAAGGAAGAATTCAATTTCAGACAACTTCCTTAAAAACAAATGGGAATTACATATTCAAGAACCATGGGAGAGGTTCTAAACAAAATAAGCCACCTCTTTTTTTTAATACCTTCCCAAGCACCATGGTGTTTTTATTTTAAAAGACTGTAGAACAAAAAGTTATGTATTTCAACAAGATTTTATATTATGTACATAAATTACTATGATCAGTATTTTCTCAGAGTAAGCATGTAAGCACTCCTTCATGGATAAGTCTATTAAGAACTGCTGTGCTCCACTGTGTAAATATGACTGTACAGATCATAGCACAGCTATGTCAATGTTGTGTTCATACAATGAAAAGCAGTGATTTCAGTCTCTCTCTCCCCACAAGATCATTCAGACGCCACTTAATGTCTTTATGCAACATCGAAATGAGCAACAACCAACTGAGTGTCCCTGGCAATATATCCTAGGACACTCAGCTTTTTGTTGCTCAGTTCTAGTTGAAAGCAGCTAAACAGCACTGCCAGTAAGAAGCAGGCTCTGGATCCTAGAAGGATACTGTCTAATGCTAAATTTATAATTTATGTAAATAAGTGAATGACCAGAGAGGTTTAAGACTGTTCAGTTAAATGCAGCAGCAAAACAGTTTTGTTTAAAAGGAAGAAAAATCTAGACCCTATGCTGCCTTTGCTTTGTGTCATATAGATAAATTGTCCATACTCCAAACATTTATTGAATTCATCTTCATGCACCCCGCAAAAGCTGTGCTTTACCCCACCCCTAAAACCACTGAAGCAAGCTGAGCCTAATGCTCCAGCTCAGTTCTAGTATATACAACTGAGCCTTGCAACAAAAGGTTGCAGTGCAGATTAGCCTCTTTTAAGTGTTCCAGTCCTGCCTTCTTGCAGAATGCTTCATTACACTCCTTTTCCATCACAGTTCTCAGTTTTCCCCCCTCTTCAACCAATGGTAGGAATTCCAAGCCCACTGAGCATGCTCAGTCCACACTGAGCTGCTTTGTTTTCTAAAGATTTGTTTGTACCTCCGCAAACCTTGGGGTTTCCCCAACCCTGCTGATACCTCCCTTTTGTGCGTGGATTGTGCCATTTTGGCTACATCAGGACAGGCACTTGGAAAATTAGTTCACTATTAGTATATATGATGTAGCAATATTCAAGGAGGTTTTTTAATTAAATCAAAAGCTAGATATTATCTTTTAAAAATAAGATCTGTATAGTATCTTTATCCTGTAGAGTTTCTCTTCCACAAACATGAGGATGATGTCAGCAAACAACATTGTATTTCTGTAATAGTAGATTTTCAGCCAACATCTCCTAACTTTCACCTGGCTATTAAGAAGAGCTTACCCGCTGGTAGCCAACTAGTGGGTAAGATCACAACACCTTACAAAAGCCATTAGCAATACAAAAGCCATTGGCAACCCTCCTTTCATTGCTTTCTGCCAATCCTGAAATTTACATAAATTACTCATGAGAGTCAAAAATCAAACAATCCATCAACAATCTTAGATCACATCAATCTAGTCAATGTAATCACTGTCACTTCCCGTAAAGAAATTGCTACCTTTAAAATGGAATTATGCTATTATTCTTTTCCATATGCTTGAAGAATAAGCATGAATTCAATACTCTGTTGAAGCTTCAAAGTGGAAATAATCCAATATTATCGTCAAATATATGCATTTTAATGAGGACAGTTTAGAATTCTAAAGGCTATTTTGGGTATGTTTATCATTTTCTTACCCACCAGCTATTTTCCTCTTCTACTCATTATACTGTTCTCGCCTAGCCTTTATTACTTCCCCTTCAGTTGTGGAAATAGCTTTGATGGAGATATTTCTTCTATTTATTGATTCTCTGTCAATCCTTGAAGCTTTGTTAAACTCTTGGTGGGGGTGAATTGCCAATTTAAGATGCTAACTGCCAGTGCCTTAAGTGTAAAAGTGTAGTTCTGCAAGTTTTTGGACTTGCTTGATCTCTCATGTTTACAAAATATACCTAAGGTTAATTAGTACTTTGATAAGATACATAACAAGCAAAATTCTAATCTGGAAAAAGCCCTGTCCAAACCAGGAGAGAGAAATGTGTGTAGCTTCAAACCAACTATCAGCTTTCAGAGTGATTCAAACTGTAGGGCAGACATTATAATTAGATTATGTAAGGGTTGCCAGGATTATTTATTTTCAGATTAACCTAGTTAAACTGAAATGACAAAAAAGAGAGAATACATTTATAAACCCATTGACAAGATCACCTCATTTTATCTAGATTTAGCTGCCCCGCCTGCCCCCACTCTGTACCTATTTTCAACAGTGGAGAGGCAGTAGCAGAAAAGAGCTGGTGAAAATTTTTGTATAATGCTAGGCATCTGGCAATTAGAAGATATCCAATATTGGAATATGTTTTATTTTATTTTTTTAATTTTGAGCTGCCATGGCTCCTGTGAAAGGTTGGACTCGCTAAAAGGGTGATAATCTAATTTAAAAACTGATATACATTTCAGATCAGACTTTCCATTTAACTCATAAATGTGCATTTAATAAAAAGCCCCCAATCTTTTATCACACTTTTTTTTTTTTTTACATTCAGTGTGCTTTATTCAAGAAAATCTAATGTGGATTATTTACCACTAAAGCTCTTTAACCATCCTAGTTACAATTAGGGTAGTTTGGTTAAAAAATAATAAAAGGGTTCATGTACACTTAATAATGAAATGAGAAATTCTAAACTGACATATTTGATAACGAACACAGAGCCAGATGATGTGCACAGATCACAAATATGTGACATTCTGTATATGTGCTGCCTGGTGAATATAAGACAGTTACTGCAGGGTAACCAGCTTGTGCTAAGCTATTTAAGTACTAGAGTGGTGGTCGAGGAAGGAGAGAATGAAAGTGTGTGTGTGCGCAACTTGGCTCTGGAAGACTAGGTTGAAGTCCTGCTCTCCCCACCTGAATGTTCCTTTAGCAAGGACTGGAACCACACTAACACTGTGCCTGCTAAGTCCAACCCAGATAAGATGGTCCAGAAGGATACCATGGTTCATGGTATCAAAAGCTACTGAGAGTTCCAGAAGAACCAGTAGGGTTATACTGTCCTCACCCCCAATCCATTCCATGGCATACGGCATCCAGCAGGGTGACCAACGCTGTTTCATGGGGCTGAAAGAGCCCTCTGTTTACAACTTCATGGACAGAGGGATCCATGTGATTGGGAACCCTGATAAAGCAAATGGTTAGAACTGCTGTGTTGACCTACCATGTTCCTTGAATAGATGGAGGGGGCTACTGGGATCATGCTCGCTGGCTTAGTGCACAGCCTGGCAAGTTCAGCAGAAGATATGAACTGTGCTTTCTGTGTATAAGCTTTTCCATATGATTTGCAACTCTGTGCAAGGGTGGGCCAGGGCCAGGGTTGGCTCCAGGTTTTTGAGGGCTGTTGGGCAAGACACCCTTCAGTGAGTCTACCTTCTCACTGCCATGGTCACCAGCTGCTATTGCTGTGCATCCTCTTTCTCATCATTGCTGCCACTTGCTTGCCAGTAAGCATGTAAGCAGTAGCGTCTACTGCTCTTCCTTCTCATCACCACCATTGTTTGGGCCAGAGCAAGAGGCAGGTGAATAAGCATGTTGCAATGGTGAAGAGGAAGGACAATCCCAGGTGGCTTTTGTCAGTGGGCCCCTGCTAGTGTGTGGGCCCTTGGCAGGTGCCCAACCATGCCTTCCTTTGATGCCCGCCCTGGCCAGGGAGGTATGATCGCACTCACCCCCTGTAGTAGATAGTTTGCACATGAAAATATGGCAGAATCATCTTGCTACTGATAAATTATCTAACGGATGGGTTAGAGACGTGACTGAAGGGTTGCTTGCACTCATGAAGCCCACTGACAAGTATCCCTTTCTTCTCATCCATGTGGGAACAAATGATACCGCCAAGCGGAGCTATGAAGAAATCCCGTCAGACTTTGAAGCTTTGGGAAGGAAACTCAAGAACTTTGGGGCCCAGATAGTTTTCTCATCCATCCTTCCAGTAGTTAGGAGAGGGATAGAAAGGGAATGAAAAATACTCTGGGTGAATGACTGGCTACGAAGGTGGTGCGGACGAGAGATATGGATTGTAGGACCACGAGTTATACTTCCTGGAAGATGGACTGTTGGCAAGGGATGGGTTGCCCCTCATAAAGACTGGGAAGAATGTGTTTGGCCACAGCATGAAGAACTTCATCAGGAGAGCTTTAAATTGAATCCTACGGGGAAGGGAGATGTAAAGTTGGGGGTAACAATGGATGAAGACTCATGCACCGCAACGGAGGGAACAGCTCTAATAGCGCCCAATAATAGTCTTCAGACACATGTAGGAAGAAAGCCAGACTATGAAGCACATGGTCTTTGATGTCTGTATACTAATGCCCAGAGTTTGGGAAACAAACAGAACAAACTTGAACTCTTAATACAGGAGGGAAATTATGACTTGATAGGTGTAACTGAGACTTGGTGGGAAGACTCTCATGACTGGAATACAGCAATTGAAGGACATAACTTGTTCAAAAAGGAGGAACAGAAAGGGAGGTGGGGTTGCACTATATGTTAAAAATACATATCTCTGCACAGAAATACAGGAGGATGGGCTTGGTAGCCCTATCGAGAGCATCTGGGTTAAAATAAATGGAGCAAAGAATAAAAGGAACCTGGTGGTCGGAGTCTACTACCAGCCACCCAATCAAGGAGATGAGGATGAAACTTTTGAAAAGCAAATAGCCAATGTTTCAAGGAAGCATGATGTAGTAGTAATGGGGGACTTCAATTTCCCTGATATTTGTTGGGAGAGAAATTCTGCAAAACATGGCCCCTCCAGGAAATTCCTGACTTGTGTGGAGGATAACTTCCTCCTACAGAAAGTAGAGAAAGGAACTAGAGGATTGGCTATCCTTGACTTGATCCAAACCAACCGAGATGACTTAGTGGATGAAGTAGCAGTTACAGGAACTCTGGGGGAAAGCGACCATGTTATACTTGAGTTCTTGGTTCTAAAGGAAGCAAAAGCCGAGTGTAGCCAAACATGTACCCTGGATTTTAGGAAAGCTGATTTTAATAAACTCAGAACAATGATCAGTAAGGTCCCATGGCAAGCGACTCTAATGAGAAAAGGAGTCCAAGATGGCTGGGAGTTTTAAAAAAAGGAAATTCTAAAGGAACAATTACAAACCATTCTAACAAGAAAAAAGGTGGAAGACAACAGAAGAAGCCAATGTGGCTTCACAAAAAGCTTAGGGATGACCTGAAAACAAAAAGGGACACACGTAGGAAGTGGAAGGAAGGCCAAGCTACAAAGAAAGAGTACAGAATTGCAGGTAGTACAGAATTGCAGGGATGGCGTCAGGAAGGCTAAAGCTGAGAACAAGCTGAGGTTAGTAAGGGATGCGAAAAGCAACAAAAAGTCTTTCTTCAGATACATGCATAGTAAAAGACAGAGGAAAGAAATGGTGGTTCAACTACTAAATAAGGATGGCAAAATGATAACAGATGACAAAGAAAATGCAGAAGTCCTCAATTCCTACTTTGGCTCAGTCTTCTCCCAAAAGAGGGTCTATGACTCCCCCAGCAAAGGCAAAGTACAGGCTGAAGGGGCAGGATTGCAGCTTGGGATCGATAGGCATATGGTCAAGGAAAACCTAATTTGAATGAGTTCAGATCTCCAGGGCCAGATGAACTGCATCCTGGAGTAATAAAGGAACTGGCAGAAGAGCTCTCAGAACCACTGTCTATTCTCTTTGAGAAATCATGGAGGACAGGCAAAGTGCCAGATGACTGGAGGAGGGCTAGTGTTGTCCCTATCTTCAACATGGGTAAGAAGGAGGAACCTGGGAACTACAGACCAGTCAGTCTGACATCAATCCCTGGGAAAATTCTGGAGCAGATGATAAAGCAATCCATCTGTAAGCACCTTGAAAACAATGCAGTGATTACTCGAAGCCAACATGGATTTGTCAAAGCACAAATCCTGCCAGATGAATCTGATCTCATTTTTTGATCAGGTAACCTCCCTTGTGGACTGTGGGAATACTATGGACATAATACACCTGGACTTCAGCAAAGCTTTCAACAGAGTGCCCCATTATATCCTGATGAGCAAACTAGCTCAAAGTGGGTTAGATGAAACAATGATCCAGTGGATCCCCAGTTGGCTACAGAATCGGACTCAAAGAGTGCTAATCAATGGGATCTTCTCAAACTGGGGAGAGGTAACGAGCAGGGTACTGCAGGGCTCAGTCCTGGGCCCAGTGCTCTTCAGCATTTTTATTAATGACTTGGAGGAGGAAGTGCAGGGAATGCTGATCAAATCTGCAGATGACACAAAATCGGGTGGGATAGCTAATACCTTGGGAGACAGAAACAAAATTCAAAATGATCTTGATAGACTGCAGTGCTGGGCAGAAAACAACAGAATGAGATTTAATAGGGATAAATGCCAAGTTGTGCACCTAGGAAAAAGAAACCAAATGCACAGTTACAAGATGGGGGATACTTGGCTCAGCAACGCTACAAGCAAAAAGGATCTTGGAATTGTTGTCGATCACAAGCTGAATATGAGCCAACAATGTGATGTGGCTGCAAAAAAGGCCAATGCTATTTTGGGCTGCATTAATAGAAGCATAGCTTCCAAATCCCGGGAAGTACTAGTTCCCCCCTACTCAGCACTGGTTAGGCCTCATCTGGAGTACTGTGTCCAGTTCTGGACACCACACTTTATGAAGGATGCAGACAAGCTGCAGAGGGTTCAGAGGGCAACAAAGATGACCAGGGGACTGGAAACAAAGCCCTATGAAGAGAGACTGAAAACTGGGCATGTTTAGCCTTGAGAGGAGAAGACTGAGGGGAGATAGGATAATGCTCTTCAAGTCCTTGGAAGGTAGTCACAGAGAGGAAGGCCAGGATCTCTTCTTGATCATCCCAGAGTGCAGGACACTGAATAATGGGCTCAAGTTACAGGAAGCCACATTCCGGCTGAACATCAGGAAAACCTTCCTGACTGTTAGAGCAATACAACAATGGAACCAATTCCCTAGGGAGGTGGTGGGCTCTCCCACACTGGAGGCATTGAAGAGGAGGCTGGACAGCCATCTGTCAGGGATGCTCTGACTTGGATTCCTGCACTGAGCAGGGGGTTGGACTCGATGGTCTTGTAGACCCCTTCCAACCCTACTGTTCTATGATGCTATGATATCAACTGTGAAAGCAAATTACTAATGGGAACCTTAGCCCTCTCTGTGAAGCAGCAGTTCCAGTGCCTTCCATTTAGTGATGGTGCCCCTTAAATTTTGAAATTTTGAAACAGCGATTGGGGCACGTCCCCTGGGTCCGTCAGCTGGAAATGCACGGCCAATGGGGAGCTATAAGAAGCGCTCCCCGTTTATGTCCCGTGGTGTGCGGTGCTCTGAAGATAAGGAGGAACCCCTGAAAACAAGGGACATCTGGCAAGCTTAATCCCAGTCTAGACAAGGCCAGGCAGGCTGCGGGTGGGCACAGTGTGTCTGCCTCGCCTCGCCTCTGGCTGGGACGATTTTCCCGCCTCACAAGGGGATCTGTGGTGCTCCTAGCCTTGGAAAGCCGCCTTCCGCGCGGCCTTCAAATGGCGGCGAGACAGGCAGACGACTCCAGGGAGGAGAAAGGGGGCGGGGCGAGAGCCAAGTCGAGACGCCGGGGCTTCGGCGCTCCAGGCGCAGGGAATCGAGCACCGAGAGCTTCGATGGGTTCGGAGTAAATGTCTCGCTGTTAGTCGGGCCGCCATTTTAGATGGGGAGCGGAGCGGGCGGCTCCGAGTGAGGGACGGCGGTGGCGGCATCTGAGAGACGGACAGGTACTGGCCGGTTTCGCGGGGCGGGGGGGTGGTATCGAGGGGCGAGCATGTTGCAGCCGGAGCCGCGACGACGGGATCGAGTCGTCCGCGGAGATGGGGAAGGTGCCGCTGTGTCGAGGTGTCCGTACGCGCACACAGTAGCGGGAGGCTGGGAAAGCCTGGAGTCGCCGCGGGGAAGGCGCTGCTGTCGCCGCCCTTGTGCTTGGCTTCCGAGTCCCTGCTCAGAGCCGCCCAGCTTGGACGGCTCCGTCTGCCCCAGGGAGCCCCTGACGCTGAGAAGGGGTGCCGCGGGGTCGCCCGGGTTTAGCGGTCGGTGGGCTTGTCCCCTCCGCTTTCATCGCCCACCTCGGGCGAGACGCCCACTGGGAGCCCCCGCAGCTGCCCCTGCCTGCGAAGGGACCCAGCTCTTGCCGTTCCTCCGCGGTCGGGCCCTCGCCTCTTCTTCCTTGCTTCTTCCTCATTTTTTAAATTCTCGAGCGGGGGAGACCGCGCCATCCTGCCCTTTAGGGAACGTGTGTGTGTGTGTGTGTGTGTTGGGCGGGGGGCAACGCGGGCAGCTGTCTCCTGGCGTCCAGCAACGCGACGCAGCAGGTCCTCTGCTTTATTGACAAGGGTGGGAATGGATGCTGCCGCCGCGCCTCTGGCCGGTATCATCGGGCAGCGAGTTGGCGCTTCGGCGGGTTGATGCGACGTCTGGCAGTGGTGGCGGTGGCATAGCGCCCGCTGATTCAACAGTAGCTACACCCCCACACGAGTTGGTCAAATATATGTGGCGATTTGGGCCAGTGGCTTATGGTATTGTGGAGAGCGGCGTCTCTCATCCGAAGTGCCGGCGCGCTTTGAAATGCGGTTGCCTGCCTCGCGATAGCAAAGCGGCAGCATCCTCTTCACGAATCCTTTACAGTACAATCGTATACGTTCCGACTCAGGAGTAGGACCCATGGATTTCAATGGGAGTAACTCCCAGGTAAGTGAGTATAAGATTGCACTGTTACCCTCGTGATTGGGTCTGTAAAATGCGTTTGGAATCGTAAATTTAAAAGCAGTCATAAATGAGCTCACTGGTGGGGTGCGAGAGCGTGAGACAGTTTTTGGTTGCCTTAAGGTAGGTGGAATAGAGGTGGGGATTTAGTAGCTGTTCCCTAGTTTACTTGCATAAAGCTGTACAGAAGTTACTGTGAATCCATATGTGTGGAAAACCGAAAATATCTGGAGAGAGCTTTTATCACCACTCTTAGGGCTATCATAAATCTTTGTGGATGTAGGAGACAAGTAGTCTTTGTTTCAGTCTACTCAGACTTTCTTTGAAATTAACTGGTCTTGATTTGTGTAAGATCAAACAAAGTTAGGTAATGCAAACCTAGCCAGTGATGGCAATATAAACAGGCTGCCTTGAATTTTGGTGTTTTTTTAATTGAAGTGGGGAAATCATGCTTATGTAAAGAAGTGCACGATTTCTCTGTGTGCAGTGTAACATTAAAGACTCTTTAGAGCTTAGTCATATCAGTGTTTACTTGGAGTAAGTCCCACCATTTTCAATAAATGTATGTAAGACTGTAGCCTAAAAATCAGAACTGAATGATTACTTGAGTAACAGGAGGCTTTTGTCAAGCAATTGTGCTGCCTCATTTACAGAGTTTTATGGGGAGAGGGACCTAGATGACATCATCTTCCACTGGTAACCTTCTTGTGTTCTCCACTGTTTCTTCTGCCCCCCCCCCCCGAAAAATAAGACAGAATAGCACACATCTTTTGACAGTACTAGGAGCCATGAGTCTTGAAGTACCCACAGATTTGATAAAATTCCTGATTTAAATCTAAACGAGGCAGAGCTTCGACTATGGGGCAGTATAGAAATGTAATAAATAAATAATAAAATCTCAAAAGAGGGTGCAGTTCTAAGGAATGGTTTTTTTAATCAGTTGCATGTATTTATTTTAGGAAGGAGCCTAACTTTAGGAGAGACCATACTGCTGTTTTGCACATTTAGAGCTCCAAGTTCAACCACTGGAATCTCCAGTCAAATGTTGAGTAGCAGGGTTTGGAAAAGCCACTGCTAGAGAGACCTTGGAAGAGAAGATGCAAAAATAGTCAGTACTGGGCTAGATAGGCCAGTAGCCTGTGTCTGTATAATGCAGCTTTATATGTTTCTGTTTTAACATTTCTGTACTTGAGCACAAATATGAGTTGATCACTAAATGTATAATATAGCATAATACACACATAAACAACGAGTAGACTTGTGAGTTAAAGCCCTGAAAAGCATAGTTGCTGTTCAAATATAATAATGGACAGAGATCTTTTAGGCAATGTTGGCTCTTCTCTCTTAGTCGTTAAAATAGCCATCATATTTTATGCATAGCTGCATTGGAAACTGCCTGATAGCCACTGTCAAGCTAATCCAATAAATTTAATTCAAGAATTGTCCTTGAAGTTTTTGATTTATAATAGAAACACATCTAACTGCCCCTTTGAGCAGTCTGATTAAAAACAACAGCAGATCCCCAATTGTAGTTGTAGGTAGTGCTATGTTGTGTAGTTCGTTTTTGCAGCAGGCACTTTAGGAGAAGCCTAACTGTTGCACAAATAGTATAAATACAATTAAAATCAAATAAGGTGACTGGTTTTAACTTGCTAAAAGTTGTGGATAGTTGGCTTTTGAGATATATATGTTCTATTTTACATTAGTCCGTAGAATCATTTTGTTGGATAATGCCTGCTAGGTATGTGTTAGCCGTTTCAGTTCTGTCTGAATTATCTTAAGTGTATGACAGCACTGCTGTTTACTTTCCAACTTGGTGTTCCAATACAGCTGTGGTATAACCAAAATTGCTTGTGTTTTGGCAAATCCTAATAAAACTGTATCAATTAGCAATGTGCTCTATTCACTGCACATAGTATCACTTAAGAACATTGGAACAGCTTGTGTATTTTTAGATTGTGAACTGAGTGAGGTTGGTTCACTGACTTGCTGGATGGGTGTGGTGTTAACAGTAATTAAATCTAGTTTAGGATTTTAGACCCAAGGGGCCTCAATGTTGCATTTCACTTTGTAATTTTAGAGAGGACAGTGAGCTAAAATCTTGAAATGGGTTTTTAGCACATTTGGATGAAGGGAAAAAACATATACTAGCTGGATAGTAGGTAAATACCAAGGATGCGGTGAAGGAGAACTGAACAGAGGAGAGAGGGAATTGCACTTTTTTTGCTTAATGTTAGTTGGCTTGTGTAGGACAAGGCGTTCTGTGTGTGTTCTGTTTATGGACTTGCAGTCATTTCTTAACCAGGTGTAGAGATGGTATCATAACTTTTATCTTAAGGTTTACTTTCTGCTTTCTTTCTTTACCACAACTGTAAATCATAAAAGGTTTTGCTAAAATATGGAAAGTTTTTACTGGCTGAATGGTGTGTATCTCTCTTAGCTAACACTGGATTTAAGTAAATGAATTCAAGTTTCTACCAGCAATCCTAAATACTGCAATTGGAATAAATTATGATAATAATAACCTTGCTTGTTTCTCTCAGTTTATTCAGCTTGCACTGTTGCTTTGATTCCCCCCCCCCCCATGAACTTGGTAATGGAATATTGATGGAGCAAGAGGTGTATGTTGGCATAAGGATTTGGACCTTTGAATTAAATAGGTCCATCTAGATTGGGCAAGCCTTTTGCCCCTGAAGGCATACACACATTCCCTTACCACTACTTTACCTCCTCTCCACTGGGAGGGAGGAGATCAGGATTGTAAACCTCCCCTCCCAAGGAAGGTTTTCCTTTACCCACTAGGAGAACAGAGGTGGCTATTCTAGCCCATTGAACTCTGTGGTTTCTCTCTGAAGAACAACATTATTGATAGGGAAACCTCAGAGTATAGCAGGCTAGAGCAGCCACCTCTCATCTCCTTGAGAAACCATACAATACAACAGGTTAGAGTGGCAAAGGATACTTTAGCTCTCTAATCTCGGTGATTTCCCTCTCAATAATGTTATTCTTCAGAGAGGAACCACAAAGTTTGGTGGGCTAGAGCAGGAAAAAATCTTTTTAGGCCCCCAAAGGAAAAAGGTACAATGGGAGAGGTACAGGCAGGGGATTTGGGGTGGCTGCGGCTAGGGTATCTGCAGACTGCAGGGGAGACTCCCTGAGGGCCACATGCAGCCCATAGGCTGCCCAGCCCATAGGCTGCCCAGCCCATAGGCTGCCCAGCCCTGGTCTAGACTCTCTACTGTTGGTAAGCAACAGACAAATGGCCCATCTTGCCCTCCTCTCTGATATTTCTTTCTAACTAAGGAATATAACCCCTCTCCCAAAATATTTAGTAGCTCATGAGAAACCTGTTAGGTTCCATATTCTGTGTGATTTAGTACCATTCAGATCCCTACTGGGTAAAAAGTGTGTACTGAGGGGGCTACAAAGATCCTCCCAAAGTCATATTCATAGGAAACACTGTTGAGAAACTAGCCGCAGGGGAGGAAGAAGATGCTTGACTCATGATTTGGAGATGCTTCGCCATCCACTCCAGTTCTGTTCTTCAAATTAGTGTTTTGCAGTAAAATATGTAATGTCTTTCTCCGTCTATTTCAGGTGTCCACAGTGTGTGACCTATCAAGCTAAATTACACCCCCCCAGTCATGAATTGTGGCTTGCCAGGTGATTAACAATTCCCCTGCGGTAGTCCCAATCATGCAGGAGATACCAAAGGTTTACTGTGCAGCTGGTGGGCTGCATTTAGTTTGGAGGGTTGCAAGTTGTACAGCTATTTTGGAAGAACTTGCTGCCTCTGTAGTTAAAGTGATTTTTCACTGTGGTATGCTTGCATCAGACAAGAAGCAGCGAAGGCCATGGTCTTATTTTTTAGATGCATGTTTGTTTGGTCAGATAACAAAAACAAATGGCTCTAGAAATGGGCTATAATCATAAGAAAATATAAAGGGCAGAGTTGAATGCAAATGAAAGGTTGAATCTTCTTTCTCAATCTTTTAATGTTTACTGTGTTAATGTAGTTCAGATATATGTGTGTGTGTGTGTGTGTGTGTGTGTGATTGATATATATATATATATATATATATATATATATATGATATGTATATGTATGTAGCCAGAGGGTTATAAAAAGAAAGCCAGCTGATATTGCAGTCTAAGCAGTGGCCATATAGTGGAAAGATTCTCCTTTGGCATCTTCGGTAGTGCTATTTTTACCTATTCCAGTAGATCTGTCCTTGTGATTTTAAGCTAAAGGACAGTAACTGAAATTAGTTATTTGCATTGCAGCCAGAAAAAAGCTCATGAGGAAAGAATGTGGGTATTGGCCAGCAAATACTTTTTCATGTCTCTGAGCACTGCATAGGATAAAGTGATAAATGGTTTTTTTTAATGCCTTTGTGTTTCTGGTTCAATTTCTGTCTTTGATTTTATATGTTAGCCTGTTAATCTTCAATTCTGGAAAAGAACTTCCTTGAAATCTGCTTTATTCTAAAATGGTATTATTAAAGCTGGTAAATATACTAAAATACATCTTGGCCCTCACTGTAATAATACTTAATATATAAATGGTACTTTCAAGAGTTCAAGGTAGGGTTTGCATACATTATCTTGGAAATTTTACAACAGCCCTATGAGGCAGGTTAGTATTAGTATAACCACGTTGCAGATGTGTGTGTGTTGGGTGTGGGAATAGGCTGAGAGATAGAGGTTCACCGAAGACCACCCTAGGGATATCATGGCTGATGTGAGATTTGATTAAGGGGCTTCTTGGCTCACATTCTTAGCTACTATACTTCACCAACTCACTATATTGTGGCAGTGAAGTAATTTTTGGTAGACCTTCAGGGAGGTGTACATTGGCTGCTCTGTTGGATGAAAAGATGGAATTGATTAGAGACTCTGGAAGCACAACTTCACATGGGAAAATGTTTGCATGAGCATTTCTTTTTGGACTGACTAGTCTTGAATCTAGTCTTATGCCACTTTAACACTAGGACATTCCTTTCTGTGCCAGCTAGTTCCTTGTAGATGTCATTAGTCTTGTTTCCCTTTGCTTTTTATAGCTTCACAGAGGTTGGTATGGTTATTCCATATTCCCATTCAAGTGATTTTCTTGTATGCATGCTGTACGTTCCTGGCTAGGGAAAAGGTTTAATGGGATCTATTGTGGGACCAGCATCACCAGTGCCTTCCTAGAGTTTCTTGGAGTGTGTCTTTGCTAATTAGTATTGAACGTTCTGCCACTTGTTTAGGATGTGTGCAGTGGGCATTAAGAGTTAGAGTTTTGTATGTATGTGAGTGGTCCCAGTGGTTGATAGGGATAACAATTTATGAACCACATGATTATATTTATGGCTGGCAGTAATTCCTGTGATTGCAGCTGTTGGGGAAAATGCTGCAACAGTTATGGGAATTTCTGCAGTCTGATTTCCTTCATGCGTTATTTTTATCCACTCGTATGGAGAGAGAAATGTGTTGTGTGAATTGGTCCTGTAGGAAGGGCTCGTGCAGACTTTGCAGAAGTAAAACATCCTTAGGCTCTGGCACTACTATGCTAGGCTAATGTGGGACCAGTTTTGTGATGTATGATAGTATGACTGCTTTATTTATTGTGGAAAAATCTTCCTGTTTATCTTTTGGAAAGTACTGCAGGATTATTTTGATTTCATACTAGCTTAATAGCCTTGATGGCTTTATCCAGTGGATTTTACTTCAGTGCGGTATTTTGATGTTTAAAGAGAACAGCTGCATGAACTTTCTTTGTAACATGTACTCTCAATGCACGCTCACATAGTCAATATACCAGCCTTCCCCAACCTGGTGCCTTCTAGATGTTTTGAACATCAACTCCCATCAGCCCCAACTGGCATGGCTATTGGTCAGGAATGCTGGGAACATTTGGGATGTAGTCCAAAGCATCAGGAGGGCTCCAGGTTGGGGAAGACTGACGTGCATAGCCCTATAGTACCCAATGTACAGGGTGCAGCTTCAAAAATGAGAGGCTTAGTTCATTCTGTTGTGAAGCACTACAGAACATCTTACTAAAAACTCCATTTCTGAACTTGATATGGTTCAAGTGCTTTGGGATTCCATACAGTGCATCCTATCTCTTGCATGATTTCAGTTTAACACTAAAAAGAGAATGACATTTAAAACAGAAAAGGGCAGGTTCTCGCATCACTTTAAGCCATGGTGACTTATAAGCTACTCACAGTAGCTTATTTTGAAAAATAGCCCACTGTGCCCATCACATGATTGGACAAATAAACTACTGTGTGTAGCTTATTCCCCCCACCCCACCCCACCTCCCTCTTTAGGCCTCCCACCTGGCCTGGCAGATATCCCAGATTCCTTCATAGTGGAAACCATATCCCACTGTTCCTTGTGCCACCGCTACATCACCTCCCTCCCTCTGATTGGCCAGCTTTGCACCAGGGGCATCTTCTGTCTTCACCAGCTCCCCTGTGTTCTCTACATGGCATAGATACTTAGCTGCCTTCTCACACCCCCATCACCCCACCTATCCCACGTTGTCCCGATTCACATGGCCTTCCTTCCCGATCCTCCCCCCGCACCGCCAGTCGCCCTGCTTCCTGAGCTGGTTTTTCAAGCCCTTCCCTTATCTCTGGCCATGTGCACCAAAAAGGGGGTGGGGGCTCTAACTCCTTGAATGCTTGCTGGAATGGGGTGAAAATTTATATGTGGGGTATCCTCATGAGGAGCCACCACATGCACTACTGGATAATTATGCAACTTTGATTTGTGGTGGAGAAGTGCTCTGGTAGGTAGTTTCCTTTCCCATGGTTCCCTTCCCGCACCTTCTCCCCTTCACTTTCCCCCCTCCCACTCCTTACTCCTATCCTGCCACCCCAACGTCCAAGCGTCTCTCTGCTCGCAAGCAACAACACAGAATAAAAAGAAACTTTATTGTCATACAAAGTGGCATATTGATCTTATTTAGTTTCTTTGGCTTGCTTAAAATTGGGGTCGCTAAATAATGTTTTGCACTAAAAAGGGGTGGTGGTAACTCTAAACCCCCTGACAGTTTGCAAGAATGGGAGGAAATTTCATGTGCAGGTTCTCCCCTGCATGGCCATGCCTCTCTGTGGGAAACATGAGGATTGTACTGCATGGGAAAGTCTTGGGGAGGCATGTGGGTGGAAGACACTTTGTCAGTTTGCAGAGCACTTCTCTGAAGGAGAGGGGGTGTAGTCAGGCGGCGAGGGAAATGCCAGCACAATCTGTTGCTAGGCGGATCTCAGAAACTAAGATCACCCAAGAGGAGCAGAGCGGCAGCGGCAATTTTGACTGCTCTTGCTGAATGACTCTGTAAGTGAGCAATTTAACCCATATTGCACAACAGATGACACACTAACCATGATGGGTTAAGTAACCCTTACTGCAGACCATGGGTTACCAGGGTAGCTTCTTTTGGGAAGCTAAACCATTGTGGGTTGGAAAACAGCACACAGATGACATGCTAACCCACTGTGGGTTAAATAAACCATCATGTGTTAATGTGTCCAAACCCAGTTAAAAAAAAGCAGCTCCTCAATATCTGCATGATCTTCAACTTTTTTCTGCATTTTATTTTAATCTGGTGTGTGAACCACACATTTCCCTGAATCATAGACACCTGTTTTGCAGCCTCTTGTCTAAGCTCTAATGAGATCAAAACAACTAGCAAAATCCTCTCTGGCTTCAAAGACAAATGATCATTTTGTGCACACGGTCTCCCATATGTTCACATAGGCTATCACCATATGACTAGAACAGCCAGAAATCAACAGAGTATAAGCATATGCTGACTGTTTTTGCTGATTAAGCCCTGCTCTTAAATGAGGATCATGGGAACCTTTCCATTCAAACAGCTAAGTGAAAACTTTTAAGTGTCGATGGAGGGCTTACACTACAGTTTCCCCTGGGTTGCAACAACTGATGAGTAGCTACTTTCCTTGTGTCTTTTATTTTTCACTTCTGATGCTTTGTTGATTTAATTAAATACTATTTTGTTGCAATAGTAAATGACCATCAGACAATTTGCCTCTTGTGAGTAGTGAGAAGAAACACTAGTTGCAAGGGTGAGAAGGGCTAGGGACTTCACATTTGAAGCTGTACTGCCTCAGGTTTTAGCTTTGCCTGTCCTGTTGATGCTTCCCTTTTTTGCCCATAATGATAAACCAGGAGTCCTGGCTTACTAAACCACAATGTAAACAACCTGCATGCTGGTGTATGCAGCCCATTTGCTTTCCCCTTCATGAAAGTGGGTAAACAAACCAGAAATGGGAGAGCTCTGCATGATGTCTGAACTTGGGGTTTTGGTTAAGTGTACCCAAAGCAGCCAGGATTCACAAGCCAAAATAAACCCTGATTTAAGTTGGTTTATGAAGGGAGGAGGGAAGTGGGAATAAACGGGCTGCATGCACATTGTGATTAATTAAACCAGGATCTCTGGCTTATTATGTGTGAAGTGCAGTCAGTGGCTTTAAATGTTGATGTTTTCTTAACCACTGCTATACATTCTGCAGCAAGCTCCACCCATGGTATGTTACAGTACGGGTTAGCACAGTAGATGGAATTAGAGCTAGGCTCATCAACATGTTGTCTTTTGTTAATTAACAATTTGGTTAATTAGCTAATATTTTGGGGGGGGAGTTGTGTATAGCGTGGCCTAGATAAACCTCCAGTCCTACCTATTTATCTTGTTTGCATGCCTAGGGATAAGGTTGAAGCTGGGAGTTCTCGGCAGAATCAGTCTTTGTTGGCTGGGTGTGTTCCAATGTATTGAGGAATGGGAATGTATTACACAACTCTTGGTGTTCTGGGGTCTCTGCATTCTAGGCAAGAGAGAAGGCACTATTCTTTCCTCTATTAGGCATAACTTAACATCTACTGCCTCTCTTTTTTAACTGGCTTAGGCTATTTTGTATTACCTTTTTCATGTGCATATTGAGTAGAAAGAATTAAATAGCATGACTAGACAGGGCAGTATTTGATTTTCTGCTTTTAATTATGTGCTATATGATATTCTGGATGAAATGTGTGTTTATGGTGAACACATCAGAAATAAAAAATGAGTTTAAATTATTCTTGCTGAAAGAGAAGTTGATCTGTGATTGGTATACGGAGGCATGACAGTCTAATATTAAACTTGCACTGGGCCTGTTCAGATGTCACGCTAAGCCATGATGCTTAGGGAATTTCCGCAAACCACAGTGGCTTAGTGTGTCATGTATTGGGAGAAAACCCCAGTAACCATGGTTCTGAAACCACCCCAGCTAACCACCCCCCTGCAGCAGGGTTAAGGGACCCTAGACTGGCTTACCGTTACGTATGTCTTGCTCCCCGGTGATTAAAATGGGCTCTGGGTGATGTACAGGGCGCAAACATAGAGATGGCATCCTAGAGTGTCCTGCACTTCTGGCATCAGTCTAGCTGGCACAGACTTTCTCAATGCATCATGGCATGTTTTCGTAGCAGGAGGGCTGCTAGGATCACCAGTGGTGGTGGTGGTAGGGTGGTTCTAGTAACTGTGGAGGGGGGGGGTTACGGGAACCACGTGGCACCACATGGTTCCCAGTCATGTGCCAGGTGTGCACATTGTGGTTACGTTACCCCCCCTCCATAGTTACCCTACCCCCCCATGTGCATCTGAATAGGCACACTATCTCTTAACATGTGTTCAACATCATTGAAGGAAATTACCAGAAGTCTTGATTACATAATTATTGTAGACGTGATATAAATATTGCAGCATTGTCTGTGAACAACTTGGACTCAGGAATTGTAATAAGATGAGCAAAGGTTTTCTGGCTATCTTGGTTACTTTAAAAGTTTACTTTTGTAACCTGATCTTAAGATTTTAGGAACAGCCAATTAAAGTTAATAGTATTAAATATTTAGTTTATGGAATGAGAAATACTTCTCAAATACCCAGTGTTTTATGATTCAAGGGTAGGGTCTTTCTGAACAGGGCCTTGTGTTCCTTCTGAATTGTCTAAATTATTTTTAAAGAAAACTCAATCTATTTTTGTTACTGATATGCTACACTTCTTACCCTCCTTTTCCTCCATAACAGAAGAGATGGATTTGTTTAGTTTTTAGGTGGCCTCCTTTCCAAGCACTGTTTAGTCAAATCTGCATACTTACCGGTATAGAATTGCCTCACACACGTTCTGATTATTCAGGTCAGTACATTCTAGGGGTCTCATGCACAATTTCCTAAAATTAGTTCCCTACATTGTTCTGTAAAACTGCTCAGAGAGCTTTGGCTATTGGGTGGTATAGAAATGTAGTAACAACAACAACATATTCAGCTTTTGAATGGATCTTTTCCATTTAATTTACTTGTTTGTATTTTAATTGAATCTGATGATAGATGCACTTAAATGACATTTGAGATCTACCATTATATACATTGTAGATGTAAAACGAGGGAATGTAGCTTTCTGTGTGTAAGAAAACAAGTTTGATACCAAATCATAGTCACTGATTGTTCTGTAAAATATTTGCTATGACAGAAAGTTGAGTAAGGTGAAACGTGTTCTGTTGATTTCTAACTTGAGGGATAGATCCCTAAACTAGTACAGCACATGGCAGTAGAAATTACAGTGTCTATTACCTACTGGTAGCAAGTTAACCTATAGTTGTAATGCGTCATACTTGATGAAACAATTATTGGTGGCAGTGGATTAATCAGTGGTGTTGACAAGATTGAGGGGGCCCAGGGCAAGATGCTTCAGGGAGGGCATGCTCCTATATGCTCCGCACAGTTTCTCTCCTCCCCCATTGTTCTTTCTCCTGCTCCTTCTCCCCACATCTGGCGAGAGCACTCTCTCTTTGCTCGTTCTGTCTCCTCTCTTGCGCTCGCTTGTCTGCTCACTCTCCCCTGTCCCTTACTAGGTCACCTTTTCTTTCTTTCATTTCTTTCAACTTTTAGAAGAGTGTAGGCATGTTGCAGAGCAAAGCTACGATCACGCCCAGCATCTTGATTTTGCTGGAATGTCTCTTGGCCAACATGGGGCTGCTTAGAGGCTCTCTAGAGAAATGGAGATGCACTGTCAACTGCAGCTTGACAGTGTATGCATCCTCTTATAAAAGTTGAGAGAGAGAGAAGATGCCACTGCCAGGGGAGGGAGAGTGGGCATTGGGGGGAAACTGAGCACTAGGTCTTCTGAAAAGATTTTTTTTTTTAATGGACATACAGAGACTGTTTTGGGGCACTCCAGGCGGCAGGGGCTGGCCTTTGTACCCAGTGGTCCAGCTCTATCAGTGCACCTGGGAATAAGGCCTGCAGTTTCTTAAAGGTAACCTGTCTTAACTTTTCATGTCCATTGGTTACTAGTGTTGGTGGTAAACCTGCCACCAGTACTAAGGTTTGAGTGGAAATACAGTGTCTAGAGGAATTCCACCCTCCTTGATCTTCAGAGACATGTGGGTCTGTTTCAAATCAGTGAAGGTCATATCATGTAGTATTTACAGTGATGTTGTGCCACGCTTCCTGTTGCTACTGCCAGTAATGGCTCCAGTACATCATATAAACTTCGTGTTTATAAAATTGCTAGAATATTGCTAGTATTATACCAAGATAGAAAAAATATTTTTTATATGGTTAGAGTTCTTGGTGTTTTTCTTACTCTATGAAACCAAAAATATCTTGGATCTTTCATTTTGATTTGGAAAGATATATGTGTCTAAACAATAAAAATATTTCAGCTATCCAGTTGGTTAGTTATCTTTGCATCTTTACATTTACACAATGGCCTGGTTTGCATGACATGACAGCCTTAATACCCACGGGGGCTGTCCCATCATGCCAAGCGCCCATAGAAGCTATGTTTGCATGGCGCCCAGCTTACCGTGGCTTGTTGTGTCATGTGAACCCTAGTGACAGGGGTTGTTTGAGGGGCATGGCTAATAATCCGTGGCTTGTTTTAGAGTTTGCATGACACGGCAAGCTGGGTGCTTGCAGACCCATGCAAAAATGGCACCTGGCATAATGCAACAGCCCCCGCAGGTAAATTAAGCCATGGTGGGCTGTCCTCTTCTGCCAACCAGGTTAATAAAGACTGCAATATTAATCACACTTAGGGAGCAATCCTATGGCCACTAGTCAGCGGCTAGACAGCTGTAGGATATGTCGGTTTCTGGGAACCGACCTCAGAGTTGAGGTCGGTTCCCGGAGAACTGACCTCTCCCCCCACGTGCTGCCTCGCAGACAGCTCGGAACAGCCCCACGTTTGGAAGAGGAGCGTGGAGCGTCCAAAGCGGGGTGTTCTGAGGTGGGGAATGCAGAAATGCTGGTGGGGCACATCCTATTTGTTGTCCAGCAGCTGCTTCCCCTACTTCACCTTCCTGTGGCTAGACAGCCGAAATCAGCTGTCTAGTCACAAATGCAGGGCGGCTGAAGCATGGAGGGGATGATCCCCTCTGCGCTTCTCCTGCCCTGCATTGGATAGATGGCCTCCTCTGAATTCGGAGGCGGCCGCCTAGCCCCATAGGATCGCGCCCTTACTCTCTAGTAAATTCCATTGAATTCAATGGAACCTGAGTAAGCATATTTAGAATCTAACTGCATGGATAACAAATTTTAAGACTTTTAATTGCAGCAATATGAAATTGTATTTAAAGATTTAAATGACTACTTAATTTGGAGATTATTGTATAGTAGTAATACATTTGATGCAAGTTTCTTCAGTATAATAATAGAAACTAGGTAAAATATCACTTGATGTGTTAAAAAGCCTCCGCAGTGTAACTACCTCTGAATTACAGTTAAATATCCTGCTGAGACCAAAATCATAGCCTATAGAAAAAGCAAGCGCATTTAAAATACTGGACTTCTATTCTGAGTTGGTATGTGTATACAAGCAAAACCTGAGTTTGTCAAAGTTCCCTAGATTCTACCTCAAGCCTCGTTCCTTCTTGTGTCCATATTGGATTGTGATACTCCGTTTTTTGAAAATCTGTATGTATGTTTGTGTATATTTTCCGGAATATATGTCTCACTTGTGTACATCTTTGAAATGTACAAATTCTTTTCCCATTGTTTAAAGCGTGTTTGTGTTTTTCTCAGAAGTACACATTTTTTCATGCACATTTTTCAAATGCACACATGCTGTCAGAAGCATTTTGGGGGATCTGTAAATCACACTGCAAGCTTGGAAGTGTACAGACTTCGACCAGAGATTGTGTCCGAGTCCATATTCAGTCCAGAAGGTGCGAACTGGATAAATCCTCATAAAAAACCAACAGATTTCCCATACATCCCTAATTCTGAGTAGTTGGTATGAATCTAAAATGGGGATTTAAATCTTTCCCCCCTGCCTTTCAGATTTCTTCTGGACCAGCTAATTTATGCATCTTTTAAAATGGATTCTTCTTAAGGTGCCATCTCCTATTGGAGGTTAGCTATCATTACAGCTATTTTTGTTTTTGACGCTGCTGCTCTGAATATATAGAAGGACAGCTAAACCGTTCCCTCAGATTCTTCAACCATGATGTTTGTCTTCTTCCTACTGATCTTTTTCCTTCCATTTTCTCTTGTATAATGAGTTGGAGTATGGCGTACTTTTTGCCTTGGATAATATGACCAAGCCTACAAATAGTGTCATCGTTGACTAACACATCTGCTGTCATTCTTTTGGCAGTAAGGATGTTTTTCTATGGCTCAAAGCCTATGCTTAAGGGACTAAGGGCACAATCTTATGCAGGTTTAGATAGAAAAAAGTCCTACACCTCCCAGCATTCCCCAGCCAGCATCTGTCTAAACCTGCATAGGATTGTGCCCTAAATGTTAACGCTGTTGTTTATCCACCAGGCTGTGGATATATTGACTATGCTGTTATGGCCAGAACCCCATAGAGATCTTCAAAATTACAAGGCTGCTGCTTTCCACTGGCTTATGAAGCATTACCTATAATATTCTTCTGTTTCTAGTTCAAAGAGAATGTGGCTTAGATCCTGAGTTGCCCTTCTACAAATAGAAGGGACTCTGATCCACTGGAGGTTCCTACTGGCAGAGGCAGGGCAGGGGAGGTGATTAACATCTTATGACTGAAGCAAAAGTGCATTGCAGTGTATAGAATACTTGTACTAGTGATAGTAAAAGGATAAGGAAAGGGTTAAAGTAGAAGCATTGGCTAGGATACATGGTGAGATGACAAAAGACAATTTCCTTACCAATAGTTTCAAAAGAGCGATTCCTTATTTTCCTTCCTTGTTTATTTCGTTAAACTTGTATCTGACTTTTCTTAAAGGACCTCAGAGCAGCATACACAGGCTGTGTTCACACAACACGCTAACCCACACTCAGTGGTTGAGTGTGGGTTGTTGTTGAATCATGGGTTATTTGTTGAACTGTAGGCTAATACGTGTTCTGAACCTAGGACATTTTCTGCAGGGTGGCTTTTTAACCACCCTGAACAATCCAACAACAAACCATGGGTTCTCAAGGTGGCTTGTTCAAGAAAAATAAGCCACCCTGCATGGTTAACAAGCTACCCTGACTGAGTTTGGATGGTTCACCAACAACCTACACTCAACTACTGAATGTGGGTTAGCGTGTTGTGTGAACCCAGCCATAGAGTTCTTGGTTATCCCCATGATAACATGGGGAGATAAACTAAGCTGAGAGAGAGTGTGGCCCTGTTCACACATAACGCTAAGCTATGATGGTTAAGGAATTTGTGCTAACCATGGTGGCTTAATGTGTCATTTGGGAGGAGAAAAAATGCTGACTGTGATTCCAGAACCACCTCCCTGAAGCAGGGTTAAGGGGTGCCGGGGTGGTTTACTGTTACGTTGGGTGGGCTCTCTGGTGGTTAGAATGGGCTCCTGGTGGTTTCTAGGCAGCGACCATAGAGACAGCGGCCTAGAGTGTCCCACACTTCCAGCATTGCTCTAGCTGATGAGGACTTTCTCTGTGGCCAGTGTTGCATAGCAACGGATGGAGTATCTGGTGTGTGCGTTTTCACGGCATGAGTGCTGTTGATATCACTGGCAGTGGGAGGATAGTTACAGTAACAATGGCAGGGGGTAGTTACGAGAATCACAAGTTGCCACATGGTTTCTGGTCATGTGACGAGCGCATGCATCATGGTTTTGCTAACAGCCCCCTCCCGATAGTTGCCCTAAACACACTCCCCCCTGTGCACATCTGAATAGGGTCTGTGGTGTGAGTGTGCGAGAGGTTCATGGCTAAAAAGTGATGTGAATTTAGCCTTCAGTAGTCAAAGTCCAACATTATCCACTACACTGACCTTGAATGTTCTAAAGTGTATCTGATCAGAACTGAAGTGAAAACTGTCAGACCTAGAGGTTTTTCAGTTTTGGAACTTTTGGGACACACTTCAGGGAAGCTTTTCTGGTGTGAGAGTATATTCTTCTTGCAACTAGGGAGCTGAACAACTTTATTTAAAGCTTCTTGATATACAATCCTATTGATCTCTTAAGAGCTCCAAGTTAAACTGAGCTGCCTGGAATCCAGACATTGAATTTGTAGGTACTATTTTTTGTTTTTCTTAAAATTAAAAAAGCGTGCATAAATGGGTGGCTTCCTTATTGTGATTTTAATGAAGCTTCAGGTCATATGTCTTATTTCATTAGGTGCTGATTAGTCATGGCATACAGTGCTGTAGTGGAGAATGTGTCCGTAGCAAAAATGCTGGCAATTTTCTACGTACCAAGAAGGGCAATGGGAAATTATAATGTGCTGAAGAGCTTAGCCAAGTTATATATTTTATGCAGATTATACATGGTATATTATTTTAATGTGCCCAGTGTGAACCTAGTTATGATGGACATATTGCATTTGGTATTCTTAGGGCTGGAGCACATAACTATATTCGCCACGGTGGCGATGCTGCTGAAAACAGGAGTATGGAAGTTCATAACATGATCGCGGAGCTCCACGCAGTAAGTACCTCTATATGTTATGACCAGTATGGTGGTTTTGGCAGCATCCCCGTGACAAAATGTAATGTGTACTCCAGCCCTTATCCTGAAATTGTTACTTTACCTTAGTTGTGAAATAGTTGAATCAGCCCTTGAAAATAGTAAAGTTTGAAAAAGAATTCATGCTTTTTGCATGTGTTAGATTTTGAACTGTTATCATGTACTTCCATGTTCACAGGCATGAGGGTTTAAAAATTTAGTACAACGATTGAATTAGGATTTGGAGTGCAGGGATTATCTGAAAATATTTTAGGTTAGAGGTGGGCAGAAAGTAGATTGCCAGATGTTTTGGACTTCAACTTCTAGCACTCCTGTCTATTGACCATGCTGGCAGGGGCTTCTTGTATTTGAACTCCCGAACATCTGGAGAAGTACCTTCTGCCCAGCCCTGTTTTAGGCCATATATGATCTTTAGTCTGTCTTTTCCCTCCTGCCTTTAAAAGTAAGTGTGTGCGCGCGCGCGTGCGTGTACTCTATGACTGGAAATTTTCCATATTCTGAAATTATGTCCTACGAATTCATTATAATGCCCTTTACATGTTAAGCCTATTCGTTTTAGCAATTTTTCTGGTTAGTCACCTTGCACTCCCAAGGAAATATGGGATTAACCCCCCTCCCCGCCAACATTCACTTTCTCCTAGTAGTAATTATGTGGACTTCTGTTTATATCTTGTAAACTAAAGTCATCCCTGTATTTAAATTCCATTGTTTTTAAGCTTTCAGATTTTTTTTCAAACCCTTATTTTTAACCCCCCCCCCCAAGCTAACAGACTAAAATTGCTGTAAAATTCTGCTTTGCTTTTAGGAAAACATGTTTGTCCCATTTATAGACGTCACTATGGAATTGCTGCTAGTCACCGTTGCTAATAGTTAGACACACACGTTTTCCCTGCAAAACTTTTAAATTGGCGCGTGGGTGTTGCAGTTAACAGCTAAAAAAATGAAGATGTACAAGCTGTACCAAAGTACATGCAAGCATGATGGCCCTTTTACTAGAAATAGCTTTTCCTTTTTTAAGGATGATCTGGAGCAGAGGAGCAACAGGGGGAAGGGATGCTTAATCCTGTCTTTGCTCCAGTTCTCTCCCCCTGCCCCCAACCAGTAGTTTTCCCACTGGGGGGTTTCCAGTGTTGCTGTGAGGGGCTTTTCTTTTTCTACAAGGGCCATTGGGCTACTGTTACATGCAGTAGTGTGCATTTTTTGCCTAAGGTTTGTAGCTTGAGGCTTTACAAAACATTAGTTTGTTTGTTGGCTTTGTTTACATTTTATGTAGCTTTAAAAATCCTGGATTCAGCACACTGACCCCTATTTCAGTGGAAGACCATCGGGTACTCTTGAAGACCATGGGGTACTCTTCAGTCGTTTGTCTCTATTCATTACTTTTAAGTGGCATATTCCAGAGCAGGGTAAGCGTTAAAGGTTTTTAAACTGGTGCATGAGAAAGGCAGGGCTGAAAAAATACTTCAGATTCAATGGTGTCATTTATCTCATTTTAATGCATCTGTGGGAGATGGGTAGCCTGGAATCTTTCCTGCTTAGTCAAAGGTATTTTTCCTTAATTCATGCATTGCTTTAAGAAACTGCCAGTTTTTCTTGGAGCATTTTCACTTTTAACATTTTTACTGTTTAAAAACATAAAATATAAAGTATACATGGCAAAAGTCAAACAGAATTCAGACGAGTTTAAACTGACAAAGTTTGAACTTCTCCCTGTAAATATTACAAAATTTAACTCATTTGTTTTATGCATTGAGGAGAGGGCAGCTAATCAATACATTTATTCTGCGGAACAGAAATTAATGATCTGAGTACATATTGATCAGGTTTGCACCATCAAAGAGCAGAAAATAAGCCACGACGGCTTATTTCCCCTGCCATACATGCCAGGGGGATTTGCATAATTATCCTCGCTGGTGCAGCTTGCTGTGCTGTCCACACCTGGCAGGGGTGGCTTGTTCCTGTGGTTATCAAGCCACCCAGAACCTGTGGTCTGTTTTAGGGATCTGAGGTGGCTTGTTAAACACGGCAACAAGCCGCCCTTGCTGGGTTTGTTCTACATGGCAAGCTGTGCCAGCCAAGATAATT
Organism: Heloderma suspectum; assembly: GCF_057233095.1. Classification (NCBI taxonomy): domain Eukaryota; kingdom Metazoa; phylum Chordata; class Lepidosauria; order Squamata; family Helodermatidae; genus Heloderma; species Heloderma suspectum. Next base: position 292,651,420 of record NC_139459.1, on the reverse strand, counting down.
ATGCAAATCCCCCTGGCATGCAACCAGTATGCGTGGTGGGGGGAAATAAAGCACCATCACTTATTTCCCCCTCCAAGATCATGTGGACAGGTTCATTGAGTAGTTTTCCTTCCATACTTTTTTTTACCAATGCATGCATACCCCCTAGCTCTTATGGAGCAATTCTTATGCTTGGAGCTGAAGCGTCATCCCAGTCCTACACTTATTTGTTTGGAAATACAAGTGATATTAGTGAAACTTAGAAGTTAATATAGCTTATATGTTGCATATTATCATGCAAGAATGATAGCCAGAGAATATCATGACCTTCAGGAAATGGTTGCTATAGAACCATGGTAAACATGAAAAACTGTAAAAGAGAATTCGTTTTTTACATAATGCAAACAAAATTAGTAGGCTGTATGAAGTCTTAAACTAGCCTTAAAAGAGGTGAGGAACCTTTTTTGCCCAAGGGATGCATTCATTCCTGGGGAATTCTCTGGTGACCTCATTGCTGAGTTGAGGGGGCAGTTGCAGCTGGGGAGGGTTAACCATTACCCCCATCTGTGATCCCTCTGCATTGCCCCCCAACGCTGCATTTAGGCTTTGAAAAGCCTTTCATTGTCTCCAAGAGAAGCCTTTTCCCAAGCCTAATTGCAGCGCAGGAGGTGATTTGGGTGGGGTATGCCTCACTGTTGTAGGGAGGCAGGGTTAATCCTTCCCTTTGCAACTGTGGACCCCCCCCCCCCAAATCAACCCAGCACAGCAATTTATGTTTGAAAAAAGCTTCCTATTGGTGCCTGTGGAAGGTTTTGCCAAGTCTAATCATTGCAGGGAGGGAACCAGGCAAGGTGGGGAGTTGGAGGCCTGTTGGGAAAGCTCTTTGGGCCATGTTCAGCCTGTGGGCCAGAGGTTCCTCACTCCCTGAACTAGAAACTATGGCAGGTTTTAAAATTTTAAGTTGTACTTTTGTGTTAGGAAAAATGTAAGTTTGACAAAAAGAGCTTCTTTAGAGCAAGGAGAACAAGGAAGGTGTACATCTGCTGCTTGGAGAAGATGATGAAGTGTTAACACGTGACCGAGAGAAGGCAGATCTACTCAATCCTTGTTTTGCTTTGGTTTTCTCCCATAAGGGGAATTGTGTTTGACCTGGGACAAGTAGGACAAACAGTGTAAGGGAGGACATGCAGCCCAGGATAGATAAGGAGATGGTTAGAGAACACCTGCCTACTTTAAATGACTTTAAGGGTGCAATCCCATGGCTGCTAGACAGTGGCTAGATGGCCATAGGATTGTTGGTTTTTTGGGAACCAACCTTGGAACCCGAGCTTCAAAGTCAGTTCCTGGAAAACCGCCTCCCCTCCCCCTCCCCCGTTGCCTTGTAGATGGCGTGGATTGTCCCCAGGCTCCACACTCGGAAGAGGAGTGCAGAGTGGGGCAAAACAGGGCATTCCCAGGAAAGGGGCGGGGAGTACAGACGTGCCAGTACGACACTGCCTATGTGTCATCCAGCCTCCCCGCCCCCGCTCTGAAGTCCTGCGGTTAGATAGCTGAAATCAGCTGTCTAGCTACGAATGTAGGGTGGCTGGAGCATAGTGGAGAAGATCGCCTCTGCGCTTCGCCCACCCTGCATTGGATAGGCACTTGACTGAGTTCGGAGGCGGCTGCCTATCCTGATAGGATTGCTCCCTAGGTCTTCAGGGCTAGATCTTGCGGACATTATTTTAGAGCTGCTGTCTGTAACCTTTGAGAACAGGTGAGGTTCTGAAAGACTGCAGATGAGCAAATATCCCTTTCTTCAAAAAAGTGGGAAGCTGAATCCAGGAAATTACAGATCAGTCGGCCAACATCAATGGTAGTCAAACTTTTAGAACAGATTATTATTCGGCTGATCAGTGAGCATCTAGAAAATAATGCATTGATTACTAGGAGCCAGCATGGGTTTATCAAGAATAAATCATGCCAAACCGACCTTATCTTCTTTTGGGGGCGGGGATAAAATTACTAGTATGATAGATCATGAGAACACCATGAACATAATATATTTTGATTTCAGCAAAGTATCAGACAAGGTTTCCAGTGGGTTGTTGTGCACGAGTAGGGCTGAGCATGCCTGCCTCTTCTGCTTTTACTGCACAACCCACAATCAGTTCCTTTGTAGGTTGTGGAGCATGACATGAGAACTCTCTAAACTGCAGAGTTGAAAAGAATGACCAGTCTCTCAAGTGCACACTGGCAGAAACCTGCTTGAGCTGAAAACCCATCATAGTGACAGGAGCAGGCTCTGGAACCTTAGTATGTTGGAGCCCTGCTCTGCAACTAGTTTTGTAGGTTGGCACCTCAGAGAATGGGATGGAGATGATGGAGGACATACGTTTCATATCTCAAAGTGACTTCTCAAGCATGCTTCTTGCACAATAGCTGCTGCTGCTTTCTCATTGGCATGCCTCTATCCTACTCTTCGCCTTACTGTTTCTGACAAGGATTAGGGTGGGGATGGAATTATAGATACAGAGCCTTTGCCTAGTAATAGCTCTATGTGTTTACTCTATGCTCGTTTCCCCCTCTGTTTGGCAGAAGAGGGAGGGAGGCATATGTACACAAATAAGAAAGTGAACACCCTTCTGTTTCTATTTTCATGCTGCCTAAATTGGGTTTCTGGTAAATGGAGGAAAAGGGAACCTTTTGGAGCATTCTGCAATCCTCAACAGGTTGAATTTGGCCCATAGGACGATGGCATCCCATCATTATGTTAGAGGCCCTTGTCTTGAAAGACGCTGCCAGAATAATAACTGTTTGCTTTGTTATTCTCAGGTGTTAAAGAAACCTTATTTCTTCAAGGATTTTAAACTGATATCATGGATGAATAACTGATAAATTGATGAAACAGTTTTGGACTTGGAGTGGGGAGACTAAATCCCTGTTCAGCTGTGTTCTGTTACATTTGTATCCTGCTTTTCGTCTTGAGAGATCAGAACAGCTGTATAACTTCACAACAATACTGTGAGGTAGGTTAGGACAAGACTTTGCTATTGAAGTGTCACATAATGAGTTGGATCTAGAGATCTTATGGGCGATGTTCTGCTCTGACAAAAGGGGAGAGTTGACTTTCACCAGTTCCCCTTATATCCCCCAAAATCCGCTTTGGGGAGTTAGGGATAGGGGTGGGTGAGAAATTTGCTCCTTTGAGGTTTTTACAGATCTACCAAACTCGCATCTCCTGAGCCTTTCAGGGAAGGTATGTGTCCTGAAATCTGTGTTTATCAAGCTTTCCAATACAGCTAGTCTTATGAAAAATGCACACATTAGGAAAAGTGCAAATAAAATGCATGTATTGGGGGGAAAAGTGCACACAACTACGTATCAGTAATGTAAAGTACTTGAAAAAAATGTGTGCAAATGTGCACTCAAATGCATACACATGGAAAAATGCACACAAAATGTACACACTTTTGTACAGATATTAAAAAGTCACAAGCTTGTGTAGAAATGGGTCAGAATGAACTCGACCTTAAAATTGGCAATATTGACAAGACTGAGATTGACAGATATGTCTATCCCTAGTTAGGGGACCCTCGAACAGAGTTGGAGGTGGCGTGGGGTGGTTGTGGGGGAGAAAGATGGATTGGGGAAAAAACACCTCCTCTCCTTCTGTCAGCTAGAGCCTCTGCTGGATCAAAGGACTGTCCACAAACTGAAGGGCTGATGGCCTTATGATGAGTAGTATTTGAACTTTGGATTCTCACATGGAAGTCCAACACTAGCTACCACAGCTATGAAGCTCAATGGTTGGCCTTGAGCAAGTCCGTCAGTCAGTCTCTCCCCCCCGCCCCCCTTGTAACATTGTGGGGATGAAATGTAATAACCCTTTGTATGACCAAAACTCCTTCCAGAAAGGTTGTAATGCGGTTCAGTGTGATGTAGTGGTTAAGAGTGTCAGGCGAGGACTGGGAAGACTCGGTTCAAATCTCCACTAAGCCATGAAATTCACCGGGTGACCTTGAGGTGCTATCTCAACCTGACCTACCTCATTGTTGTGATGATAACACTGGGGGAGAACCACCCTGAGCTCATTGGAAAGAAGGTGGGATATAATGTACCAAGCCAACAAACTAGATAAGGAATAGATAGACAAGTAGAATTGACATGTTTTCTGATTATGTTCACATGCTGTAGTAATGTGGACATCAACCTTTGAGTATTGGTAATGTTCTACCTTGCTAGCTACTCCTGAAAAGGAAAGTCGTCAGAACTGGAAGTTTGTTTGTCACCTTGATTGACCTGTAGAAATATTGACACTGGCAAGGGCTACAAGTGTACTGACTAGGTTTTCTCATGCAGCAGGGACACTTCACAGATTAGTACAGGATCTAGTACAGGATTTCTGCAAATACTTGTGAGAGTCATGTTGCAAGGGTCAAATATTCAAAATTGATATTAACAGTAACATGACTCTTTAATAGGAAATTTTAGATAGTTTCTTTAACATGGAATATTTTGTTATTTATGTATGTATTACATTTCTATACCACCCAATAGCTGAAGCTCTCTGGGCGGTTCACAAAAATTAAAACCATAAGTACAGCATAAAAACAATATAAAATATAAAAGCATTAATACCATAGTGCAAACGTACAGCCAGCATGAATCCTAGCAGCTATCCAGTACGTATCTGTTTAGTGGCTTTAAAATTATAATCTTGTTGTTTGATTGAGATAAACAACTGTCTCCATAGGCCCTGTTCTGATGTAAGCATTTCAGCCACCATGTTTTCTTGGTGTATGAAAGTGCTGAGCTCAGGCATGAGATCAGGACTAGCCCCTATTAATCCTGATGGCTATATGCTACCTCCGTTATCAGAGGCAGCGTGCCTGTGTACACCAGTTGCTGGAGAATGTGGGCAGGAGGATGCTGTTGCACTCACACCCTGCTTGTGGTTTCCTGGTCGACAGCTGGTTGGCCCCTGTGTGAACAGAATGCTGGATTAGATGGATCCTTTGGTCTGATCCAGCATGGCTCTTCTAATGTTCTTCTTATGCCTTCCTCCTTGTCTTCTGCACCCAGCTGCAAAGGACTCTTTCTGGTTCTTCTTCATTGTCTATGTGGCATCACACATATGGATTTTGTGTCTGTGCGGAACCTTCTAGACCTGAGAGTTTTGTGAGGAAGCCTGCCCTACACCCCCTCCTGTGCGTGCCCCAGGGGCAGCGTTCCCACCTTTCCCTTCATTTTATCTTTGACTGCTACAGCAGTGGCACTGAGAGTTTTCTCATTATGATCATCTGTTGTGAGGTGATTAAGCTGAGTGTTCTAATCATTTTATTCTATATTTTCTCCTTTCTATATTTTCTTCGTTGTACTTGACCTTTCAGTTGTGCAGTTTAGTTTTCTTTTGTGGAGTGCCATGTGTTGCTGCTGTGTCTCAGTGTTCCATGGCCATTTGGGCTCCATTCCATAAGTGTACAGATTGTGGGAACAAGTTGCCACCAAGCAAGGGGCACATCCTCTGCCTTTTTTGTTTAGGTGAGGGCCACGCCATAGAATCTGCATTTGTTGCCAAGCTTTTATGAAGCAAGCGAGATGGAATCATATCTCATGCCTTCATGCAGTGCTTTCAGAATGGGCCTTGCAGGCCACCAATTCCATGCAGAAATCACAGTCTACTTCTCTCTTAATTGGCTCTAAGCCATCTCTAAAAATGGCTTTGATGACTTCCTTGGTCTTGGTACCATCCACCTCGGAAGTCTCCTGAAAGTTAGTTTCAGTGAGCACTTCAGGCCCAACAGCTTCGGCATCAACAAGCGTGGTTCAACCACCGCCAACACTGGGTCGGTCTATCCAGGTGGCTAAAGAAGCCAAGGCAGAGCATTCATCAGCTGACTCTGGGACTGAACCGCCAAAGAAAAAGAAGTCTAAGGCTAGGGAACAGGACTCACTCCCTGCAATCTCCTGTTCATCAAGAGGAGATGGTCTTGCCTTTGGAGGAACCTGGTCATCTACCACCTCCTTTACCAATGTTACTCTCCCATTCTGATGGTACAGAGACTGCCTTGTGAATCTCCTATAGTCTCTGATGAGATACAGATGATGGGATCGACATTGGAGGGAGAAATCAGTTCCTTGACCAGAACTAATTCACATTACTCTCCGTTTTGGACCATCCCCTCGTGTCTCTAGATTCCAGGATGATTCTCCTTTTTTGCTGTGGCTTCTTCTCCTCCCTTCAGCTACCGCCTGGGTAAGTACAATACAGTATAGCACCAAATCACCAACAAGTAGATATTTGTGATCATGTTGGAATTTTGCTCCCTCCTTTGGGGATTTTCAAGGTGACTCTTTCTCCTCCTTTAGAAGAGGAAGTTGCCTCCTTGCTCCAAAAGGGTGCCATCGAGGAGGTGAACTTAACTCATGCAGCCCCAGGATTTATGTCCCAGTTTTACCAGCACCAGGTTTTTATGGTCCCGAAGAAAGATGGAGGGTTGCAGCCTATCTTAGACTTGAGGGACTAATGCATTTCATAAAACCCAAGAAATTTCAGATGGTGAGTTTGACCAACATTCTGCCTTCTCCAGAAAAGGGCTTGGTTCACCTCTGCATCCCTCAAGGATGCATATATCCATCTGGCCTGGTCACTGTCAGTATCTGGTGACTGTGGGATCTTTGGGAAGAGGTGCTTCTAGTGTCATGTCCTTCCTTTTGGTGTGGCAACTGCCCCCCACATTTTCACGAAGCGTATGATGATTGTCACCACCCTCCTTCACTTACAGGGCATAACAGTATTCCTGTGGATCAACGATTGGCTTTTAGTAGCTCCATCTGTTTCTTTACTTCAACTTCATCTGGATTTCACCCTTCAACTTCATCTGGATTTCACCTTTCTTCTCCTATCCAATCTCATTTGGATAGGAGATAGGAGATTTGGACTTCATGTCAATGTTCTTAAATCTCATCTTACCCCTAAAACTTGGATACAATATATCGGTGTAGTTCTGGAGTCCACACTAGGATGAGTATTCCTTCCAGCAGACAGGGTGACTACTCGGCATCCATGGCTCATTCAGTTGCTTCCGGGAACTTGGTCTCTGCTTCTGCAGTCCAACACGTGCTTGGACTTATGGCTGCGAACACGTCTGTGTTCTGCTGGATTATATGAGAGACCACTTCAAACATGATTTTTTAAGCTTTTGATAACGAGAAGGATATGAATTGGACAAGGTTGTTGGTCCCTGGCACAGTCTGTCAGTCTCTTCAATGGTGGATGGTGCCTTCCCATCCACTGCAGGGTTGTCCATTCCAGAAAGAGCCACCATTGCGCATCATGACAACGGATGCTTCCACTTTGGGATGGGGGGGGCACATTGCTGCCATTCAGAGTCCATGCACATTGGTCCCTGAGAGAAAGGCACCTACACATCAACTCCCTCAAGTTGTTGGCAGTTCAAAAAGCCTTGACTGCATATGAATCTGTCATTCGGAATGAAGTCATACAGCTTGCCTCACAACCACACCGCCACTGTTTGGTACATAAACAAGTGCAATATTTGGTTGAGGACTCTTATTATGGGTGACACTGCAACTCTGGCACTGGGCTCTATCTTGGAAGATCGATTTAGTTGCCATCCATCTGTGGGGGAAAGCAAAACAGGCAATGTGGTTAAGTTAGACAGCACAGACTTTACACAAGTGGATGTTGGACTGCAAAGTTGTCGGCGATCTCTTTCACCTCTGGGGAATTTCACAAATAGATCTTTTTGCAACCAAGATGAACACACAGTGTGACCTGTTCCGCAGCACGGAGGGTTAGATCGCAAGTCCTTAGGGGATGTCTTTCTGTCCTGATGAGTTCTATACTCTTTCCCCCCAATTCCCTTGGTCACCAAGGTGTTGATTGGCAAAGATCAGACAAAACAGTGTTGACATCATCCTAGTGATGCCAAGGTAGACATATCAAAGGGTCTTGGTTGAACATTTCCTCAGTTACAGTCTCTCCTGAGTCAACAGGAGATTACATCCAAATCTCACCTCTCTGTGGTTGATGGCTTGGTGGAACTTTCCTCCTTATGGTTCTTGCTGGAGATTTTGAGTGTATTGGTGGCAGCTAGGAAGCCTAGGACACGCCAGTCATATAAGCTTAAGTGGCGAACTTTTGAGTTATTTGCTCACTCTGCTGTTTTGCGCACCCGACTACCAAGAAGTTCCTGAAAGGTTTGAAGAACCTCTACCTTCCAGTATCCAACCTGGAGTCTTTCTGTTGTTTTAACATCCCTGATGTCACAATCGTTTGAACCTCTTGCCGCCTGTGATCTGAAGATCCTTACTTTTAAGATGCTCTTTTTAGTAGATATCATGTCTGGATGGTGAGCCAGTGAACAGGCTGTACTCTGGTCTGATCCCCCCTTTACTGACCTCCGTAAGGACAAGGTTGTATTCTGACCAGACTTAACCTTTTTATCAAAGGTGGTCTCTTCATTTCACCTAAACCACGACATTGTCTTACTGGTCTTCCTTCCAAATCTGGCGTTGCCGTTAGAAGTATCCCTTCACACTTTGGGTGTTAGAAGGGCCTTGGTCTTTTACTTTCACATTTTGTAAGACTCCCAAACTTCCCTGTGTTATGGAGCTTACAAGAAAGGTTCTTTGGTATTGCTCCGGCTTCTGACACCGCAAAACTTTTTGTTATGCTCTATAGCGTTTACCAGTACCAAGCACAATACAAGCCCATTCTGCTCTGGCACATGCATCCTTGTCCACCTCAAGACTTATGCAGAGTAGCTACCTGGTCCCAGCCTTCTATATTTGTGAAACAGTATTGTTTAAATACTTTTTTGAACGGAGTGGTTCAAAATTGGGAAAGGAGTATGACAAGGCTGCATATTGTCACCCTGCTTATTTAACTTATATGCAGAGTACATCATGAGAAACGCTGGGTTGGATGAATCACAGGTCGGAATTAAGATTGCTGGGAGAATTATCAACAACCTCCGATATGCAGACGATACCACCCTAATGGCAGAAAGCGAAGAGGATCTCAAGAGCCTCTTGTTGAGGGTGAAAGAGGAGAGTGCAGAAGCTGGTTTGAAACTCAACATTAAAAAAACGAAGATCATGGCATCTGGCCCCATCACTTCCTGGCATATAGAAGGGGAAGAAATGGAAGCAGTGACAGATTTTACTTTCTTGGGCTCCAAGATCACCGCAGACGGTGACTGTAGCCATGAAATTAAAAGACGTTTGCTCCTTGGGAGGAAAGCTATGACAAACCTAGACAGCATAGTAAGAAGCAGAGACATCACCTTGCCGACAAAGGTCCGTCTAATCAAAGCTATGGTTTTCCCAGTAGTAATGTATGGCTGTGAGAGCTGGACTATAAGGAAGGCTGAGCGCCGAAGAATTGATGCTTTCGAACTGTGGTACTGGAGAAGACTCTTACGAGTCCTCTGGACTGCAAGGAGGTCAAATCAGTCCATCCTAAAGGAAATCAACCCTGAGTGCTCATTGGAAGGACAGATACTGAAGCTGAAGCTCAAATATTTTGGCCACCTAATGCGAAGAGAAAACTCCCTGGAAAAGACCCTGATGCTGGGAAAGACTGAAGGCAAAAGGAGAAGGGGACGACAGAGGATGAGATGGCTAGATAGCATCACCGATGCAATGAATATGAACTTGAGCACACTCCGGGAGAGAGCGGAGGACAGGAAGGCCTGGTGTGCTATGGTCCATGGGGTCACGAAGAGTCGGACACGACTGAACAACTGAACAACAACAATTGTTTAATGTTCGGACTCTACAGGATGCTTCTTTTGGATGGGCAGTCCTGTCATCCCTATTGGGTTAGTCACCTGTTTCACCATCCATGGTAAATTAGCTGGTTAGTCACCCATGTGATGCACAGAGACCACAAAGAAAGAAGATAGGTTGCTTACCTGTAATGAGTTCTTAGGGTGGTCATCTCTGCAATCATACAACCCACCCTCCTACCCTGCTACACGTGTCCTTTTGGTCGCACCATTACTTTTATTTTGAGGCTGCTGCAGTGCCCTTAGAGAAACTGAAGGAAAAGGCAGGAGTACTGCCCTTGGTGCCTGCATAGGGGGAAAGGTAGGGCAGATTTCCTGTCTAAATGTCTCAGCTCTAGAAGTTTCTGATGAAGGCTCTGTGCAGGTGCAGAACCCATATGTGTGACTGCACAGATGACCACTCAAAGAATTACAGTTACAGGTAAGCAGTCTGTCTTTTCTTAAATCGCACTTCAGGGCAGGGCAAGGCAGATTTCAGGTGTGCAGGATCTACTCTGTCTTTTACTAGAATCCCAAGGTCCACCAACTGGAGCCATATGCAAAAATGGTGGTTCATGGGGCAGAGCTATTTATGTACGGAACTCTAGGATGACCTGCACAGACAAATAAAACTGTACGTCTTATGACCGCCCAGAGAGCTTTGGCTATTGGGTGGTATAGAAATGAAATGAATAAATACATAAATACATCTGTATAAACTACAGATCAGGGATTATAACAGTCTAATTTAGACCTAAATGTTGCTCTTGTTAAATGATTGGGAGTTGGAGACACTTACTGATGTACAGCAAGTCATCCAGAGATCTACCAGTAGATCCCAGTTTACATTCCCCCCGCCTTGGTTTAAGGGCTCCCTACAAATGTTAATAAGCCAGAATTTGTTCCTGGCTTGTAAGGGCTTCTTAAATAATGTTTTCCTGGTTCAGACATCACAGGAGCTTGGTGGCCTAATGGAAGTTACTAGTGTCTCAGATTGTATATGAAGCACTTTGAACACTTGAAATGTACAATATGATTTCTAAATATTAATTTTATCAGCAGCCCTGCAATGCACTTCAGACCGTTTATGCAGACTACCTCTTTTCCTTGAAGCTGCAGCCCTTTACCTGCTTTTTCCTTCTGCCATTGCTTCAACACATGATAGCAGTCCTTTGTTCCCTTATTGTAATTCTTGGCAGTGGCATGAGTTTTCTGGAACAATTTGAATTGGACCCCCCCCCCCCGATAATTCCAGTGGAAATCAATTGGGCTCTGATGTAGCATGTTTGGCATATTTAGTAAACAAACCTTCCTTGCAATTCTGTGTTCTGTTTGCTTGAAATTAAGTCCCATTTTTTCAGTGGGGCTTACTCTCAGGTAAGTGTGTATAGGACTGCAGTGTAAAAAAATATGTCATGTTTCACATGCTGTATAAGTATCTTCATTTTCCCCCCAATAGCTACAAGAATTTGAATATTTGATTAGGTGAAAACATTCAGTAAACCTCATGTAATATGTTTTTAAATGTTCAAACAAATTTAAAGCTTTACTGAAAATATTTGCAATCTCAGTAAAAATAATGTAAGTCATGACATCTCACTAGTATACACTTTCTTACATTGTTTAAATTTTAAGGAAAAACACATTAAGTTATTAATTTATTAAGTTTAGCATGGCCAAAGAGCTACATTCATATTTATTATATATGCATGCTTCCTAGGGATATCACCTGAAAAATGTTAATTACCATTTCAAAACTGCCAGCATCTCCCCAATGCTGTAACCACAGTCCTGGGCCTGGCTTCTGCAGTACTGAGCTACAGGCCGTAGAGGAGTGAAGAAGGCTGGTGTTTCTAGTTTTTCTCACTTGATCTGCCAGAGACTGCCACAGCACTGTTCCTCTCTTCCTCCTAGTGGAAAATGCATGAGTGGAAGAAAAAAGGAGAGATTCCCATTCTAGGTGAGCACTTCTCTGGGGTGTGTGTGCATGTGCAGGTATGTATGTATATGTACATATACACATGCTGGCGCGCGTGCGCACACGTACGTTGTAGATCCAGCCTGGGAATTTCACTTTGCATGGGTCTTGTGGGTAGTGTTCACAGGAGATGACTACACTCCTGACGTACATAACCCACTGATGGTGCATATGTTCCAGGTATATACTGCACAGGGAGTACAGATTGACTGGGTTTGCACAATAACTGCAGCCCACTATGGCTTATTTAATAGCCACAATAGGTTGCAGTGTGTGCCAATGGCCATGGCTCACATGGGTAGCTGCAGGATGCTGGAAGGCACTGAATAAAATTTATTAGCTTGCATATACCTCATCTGCTAAGAATCCCATCACAGTAATATACACCAATTTAAAACAGTAAAACCTTAAAATAATGGAAGTATATTTATTGTGCGGGTGGGATGGAATGTACACTAGACAGGGGATGGTGCACTTCTTTCTCACAATGATAATGTCATCCTTCAGCACTTCTTGTCTCCAGTCTAAGTTATATATGTGCAAACTTGTAATTGTTGTAGATTCTCCAGCTACCAAACTTCTGATTTGGTTCAGATATTTTCTTAATGAAGACTACTGTAGACTCTTAAATATTGAAATGCTGCCCAGTACTTGAAATTGTTAACTTCTAGTTTTCAAATTTCTAATTTCAGATGCAAATGCCAGAGCTATTATAGTGCAAGGGACAGAGTATTATTTGGACACAGGCGACGCAATTTCAAATTCAAGGTCAACCATGTAGTGCCGTGGGTGGCCTTGGGCAAATAATTGTTTTAAAAATTTAACCTGCAGATTGTGGTACTCAAATTAAATGAGTATTTATTATAACTTAACAGTAGTGAGAAATCTAAATATGAGGACTGCTAGCTTTAATATGTTTAATTTACTGATTAATCAACTATGACTTAATCACATGCTAAGACCAATGTTTGATTGGTGGGATTGAGAGTTAAGGGCACATTTTCTTGTGTGTTCTAGTTCTAGTGTGGTACGGTAATAGGGAAGACTTGTTTAACAACATGCCTGGTAGCCATAGGTAAATGCATAGAATTCCAGTCAAGTGATGAAGATGCTAGCAGAGAAGGATTGGATCTCTCCGTTTCTCCTCTGCAAGTCCAGTTGATTTCTGTGCTGGCTACGAGGAAGAGAAGCCCATCCCTCAACCTTGCCCTCGTCTGTCAGTCTGTTTCTTAGAAGGTATTTTTAAAAATAATCTAACAGGCTAGTGTCCTGTGTTTCCTATACCTGCTGCGGAAAAGGGGCTTTTCCTTCTGCTGCAGTCAGCATGGAAACATAGACCACAAGCCTCTTACCAGGTTAGCAAAAAAAAATGGGCAGGCGAGTAACTTTTGTGTGCTTACAAGGTTGTAATAGGGTCTGAAGAAGAAAATATGAGATGGTCTTCTGTAATACGTGATAACTTCTGTTAAATTGTAAATTGTATTACACTTTGATTTATCAAAAGGGTGCTTACATTGAAATTGTCATACGGAGATTTATTTAAATTTGCTAATTGGTTAGAAGATTGGTTTACTAGCAGCGCAACCTTATTCATGTTTACTGAGAAGTAATTCATGCTGGGTCCACTGGGGCTTATTCCCTATTAGGTGTGTTTAGGATTGCAGACTAAAACATCTTTGACAGCCTACAAAATATGTAATGAAATGTTGAGTATAGGAACCCTCTACATATACATATACTCTACATGTGTTACTCATGTGAAGGAGTGCTCACACAATAAAGGAGCAGTGTGGTTGTGCAGTTTTCTCTGCCTCAATGTGCACACTTTAGGTGTGGATGTCTACATGCATAGGCTTTTGCCCTACAGATGTCCACACCTGAACACATGAATGTCAGGAGTGGGGCTGAGAGAAGCTTCGTGACCTTGGGCGTTGTGCCTGCAGCAAGACTCCACTGCCCCTTGGTTGTGTGAGAACCCCTTCATGTGAGTAACGTGTGAAGAGACCTATAGTTAAGAGAGGTTCTAAACAAATACACAAATTCATTAATAGTTCAGTTGTGAATTAACTTCTCTAGATATTGCTAAATAGAAATTTCTGGGAGAAAAGTAGTTGGCATTTGATTAAAACAAAACACATTAATACAATCCATTTCTTTATTTCTTTATTGCATTTATATCCCACCATTTTTCCACCAAGGAATCCAAGGTGGCTTACACAGTCTTCCTCCTCTCTATGAGAGGTAGGTTAGGCTGAGAGTCAGTGACTGCTCCAAAGTCACCCAGCAAGCTTCATGGCCAAGCGGAGACTTGAACCCAGTTCTCCCGAGTCCCAGTCCAATACTCTGCTACACCACTGGCTCTTTTAATTATTGTGTACCAATCTAAGCAGCTTCCCAGTTTGCTCCTGTGGTGGGTTAAAGAAAATTTATTGGTGTCAGACTTAGCATGCCTTTAGATGTTAAAAGTGAATGTTTCTGGTGTGTCAAGTCTAAGAAACAGTAATGCGTAAATATCACACAGTTTTCTTTACCAGTGGCCACAATGTGCTGTTGCAGGAATACAGGTGAACCTATGGATGTATAAAGACCCACGCAAGCAAAATAAGCACAGATGTTAGCAAGATTTTCTTACATTTCATTTCATTAAATTGTAATTCATCAGCCTACACCTCAGTGTTGCAAATGTTTCCTTTACAGCAGAACAGTCAAAAATTGTTTTGATTTTGCCTTTAAGGGGACTTTTCTTCAGAATGTGTTTGTCCTTCTTTTTAAAAGGTTTTTGTTAGACTGCTTCAATGGACCACATTCATGGAGCTTGGAAGGCTCTTACTGATGGAATTGGATTAAAGGATTCTGTCTTCAATGGATCCAGCTGTATTTCACCTACTATTGTCCAGCAGTTCGGCTATCAACGCAGAGCATCTGATGATGGGAAACTTTCAGATTCCTCCAAGACAAGCAATACCATTCGTGTTTTCTTGCCTAACAAGCAACGCACAGTGGTGAGTCTGTTTCTTGTTTTGTGCAAGATGAAAGCTTGGCTGTTTCCCCCCGTCATGTATAAACATTCCAGTGCCCCAGTAGTCTAATAATGTTTAAATGTAGAGACTTCAGGATGGATATAGTGATGTTTTGTTCAACAGGCTGACCCAATATACACATGCATAACTTTGGGAACAGCAGTGAGACTAGTATCACTTCACTGAATATGTGATCCCATCTCTTATAAATGGGCCTTGCTGATGGATGTTTTTCAGATAATAGTGTTAATTAGAAAATGTGTCTTGTATTTTTTGCTTCTGACTTGAAAGTGACTCATGAATGTGTGCTAAAGACTTGCAAAGTTGTATTAACACCATCAAATTAAGGTGTAGATTGTTAAATGTCAACAGCACAAGTTATATCAGCTTAGGCCAATCGGAATGGGTCTAGAACGGGTTCTGTTGATCAGTGTTTGATAAAGCCCATCATATGACCTTCTATCCTCACTGACCAGTACTGCTTATGCCAGCCTGGTAAATAATCCCACAAAAGTTACTAGTCTGAAAAGGGTTTTACTAGTTTGCTGGGGGCTAGCGGAGAAGAGATTTCCATCCTTCCTCCAACACCCCCTTGCATTTCTATGCCGGGTGTGAAGGAGGGGGCTCCCCTCCTCTGGCAGCCCACTGGAGGGATGGAGCACTCCATGCCTTCTCTGCCAATCCAGTCACTCATCTGTGGAATTCCATATGTTTGCCTGCATGCAACTCCTTGTCTCCTATGGCTATCAGGCAGACGCTTAAATACAAGACTGATTTACACATTGTAGATAGGTCAATGCAGACCTAATCCTGCTAAAGTCTTTACCATGAGTAAAAGGTCAGGAATGGATTCTCTCCAACATAAATTCTCCCCTCATTTTCCTTGGTTGCCTTACCATGGTTTAGCATTACATCTGCACTGGTGCTGGCCATGGTTAACAATAACCAGGTTCCCTTTTAAACTGGTTAGTTTCAGCTAGTAAATATAGGAACCCTTATTAACAATAACCATGTTTTGTGCCAGTGCACAAAACAAAAACAAAAAGCAGGATTAATGGTGCAGTCTGTTTAGAACTAAGTCCCACTGAGGCCAGTGGGGCTTACCTCCAGGTAAGAGGGTATATTTGATGGCAGCTTTTGGCAAGCGAGGGAAATGAGGGGGGATTTGCAGGGGGAAGCTTCATCCAATTTGCTTTATCTTTATTTAAGAGATTAGCAGCATTACATGTGCAAAACTCCGCAATGGAAGTTTTAAGTTGTCATGCTATTGTATAATAACTTGCAGTCATCCAGAGTTGAAGAACAAACATTGTAACACTTAATCCATAGTTGGAAGATTACAATGTTTCTAAACTGCTTTTGGTATAATAAAAACTCTAATTTTTTTTTAACAGGTGAATGTGCGTAATGGAATGACCCTTCATGATTGTCTTATGAAGGCACTCAAAGTCAGAGGTTTGCAGCCCGAATGTTGTGCTGTTTTTAGATTACTTAGTGAACACAAAGGGTAAGAATTAGAATATCAAGTTGGACAAATCCAGTTAAACAATTTCTTCCCATTATTCTTCCCTGCTTTTCTTTCTTTCAGTCGTTCAGTGCCAAGCTAATGCCACTAACTGTAAAGTTCATTAAACAGTACAAAATCACAAAGGGCACATTCAGCCAAAATTAACCACTTCTGTGTTGCATATACTTAAGTCTCTAATTGAAATCAGTGGGTATGCAAAGGGCTTAAATTGGTTGCTTTACAAGTGAAACTCTTCAAGTTTAGGTTATATGTTTGAAACTTTTAATGGGCTGATGTGATTCTCACCCTGTGTATTCATCAGCATTTGATAGGAACAGGTGTGTTGTTTTAAATACCAAATGTTTCTTTAACAAGCTGAGGGAATGAAGGTAACTTACTGACTTCACTTCTCTCAAGGCTTGTGCTGAATGCCCTGTTAAGCCAGAGTCATGGAACAAATCATTTGTGGGTTTTCTTCTCTGCTCTTGAATCCATGTTAATTCCAGATCACTTCAGGGCTCTATTCCATTATCCTTAAGCCTGCAAGATCATTAGGCCCACAAGAGTTTTGGTGTGTACAATGGTTGTTACTTTTGAATGAGATAACTTACTAAAGTAATGTATGTGACTCCACATCTTAAGGTAGTAATGCTTCTGAAGATTCTAAACTAATAGCCAGCCCACCTGAGAAAAGTTAAGATTCAGTAGCATTTTAGTTCTCATACTGAGTTACCTTCTTTGAAAAATAAATGCATGGTGCATATTTATGTGTGTGTGTGTGTGTGTGTCCCTTACAGTAAAAAAGCACGACTGGATTGGAGTACAGATGCTGCATCCTTGATTGGAGAGGAACTGCAAGTGGACTTCCTTGATCATGTTCCACTCACAACACACAACTTTGTATGTTGATCTACCTTTGTATGTATAGAAGGTCTGGAAATGCTTCATGGGAGCATGGCTGGGAGGCTTTTATTATGAATTATATGCTACTAGTGCACTAAAGACTTTATAATACACTCTCCTCATAACAATCAGCTTGTAAAAGCAGAGTGCTCTAGTATAATCTTTAGTTTTCTTATCTTTCCTAACTTGACACAAAATGAACAACTTTTACAAACAGGTCACACCTTTAAAGCGGGGCGGGCAGGCGGGGGCAACCCGTTCTGGCCCAAAGGGTCAGAAGGCCTCCTGGGAAACCCCCAAGGGGGCAGATGATATCAGGAGTTGGGCCCCTTCCCTGAAACCTCACCCTAGTGCCATTGGACTCCTTTTCCCATGCAGGAAGAGAGCACAGAACGATCTGTGCAGGGAGGAAGGGAATGAGCAGGGAAACCCCTCTCTTATCTCTAGTCAGTGATCAGAGGTAAGAGCGGGTTTTCCCTGCTCAGCACTAGAGAGAGACTGATAATATGAATCTGATTTTGGTTCTTAAAAATGTATCTTCTGAAATGTATTTCCATTGCAAAAACTAAAACATTTTAATACTGGCTAATTATAAGATTGTATGTTCTGATTAAGCCACGTTTAAAAATTAAAGTATTCTCATTTGTAAAAGGGACCATTTTACTAATGGTAAAATGTGAAATTATTTCTTGAGTATAGTGTGTAAACATTTAACTTTGAAACAAATATTTTAGAAACTTACTAATCTGACTTCACCTCATTGGGTCTTAGATGTGATCTTGAAATACTTGGAGTACAGTTAGCACCATAAATAGTAATAAAATTGTTAAACTTATTTTCTAGGTACGGAAGACATTTCTAAAACTTGCATACTGTGACATCTGCCAGAAGTTCTTACTAAATGGATTCCGGTGTCAAACCTGTGGTTATAAATTCCATGAACACTGCAGCACCAAAGTTCCAACCATGTGTGTCGATTGGAGTAATATCCGGCAACTCTTGTAAGGACCTTTTAATGAAGAAACTTAGTTACCCAACACAGAAGCAATTCTTCTAGTGTAAATTCATGCTAATCTTTTAGTGTGCAAAAGCTTAAATAGTGTAAAAAGAGTCAGTTGAACAGCATTTCTTCCTACCTGTTTTATATAGCAATCCCACTGGAATGAGGTATTTTGTCAGGCTTGTAAGCACCAAGGATAAGTGGCCTAGTTAATCTCTTTTCCTCAGAAGTTCTGTGTGAAAGGGGCAGAGGTTCTGCCTGAAAATTGAAGGAGTTTCCTCAGTCACACTTACCACCTGATTGTATTTGCTAGTTAAAATGGTCACTGTCGCACCTCTGGCACAAATTTGTTCATATCGTGTACTCGGCATATTGGATTGTCACTACCACTGACTGAAAAGAATTCAGGAACTGTGGTGGATCCATGACTGAATCCACAGCAGTTGTGCCAATTTAGCAGTTGTTTTTCAGCCACTGCATTGTAACTATGCTTGTTGGTACTTTTTATTTGTTCTCCATACATCTGCTATGGGCTAGACTTTGGTATCTGTGTGTTGCCTGCACAGGTCCCCTATAGTGCTCATTTGTTTTCTTGCCATATTTTTTATAGCAGTGATTGTTTCAGCATGTAATACCAGGAATGGGGAAAAGCAATTACAATTGTACTTTCCCCTCCCTTGTCTGTGTGGAATGTTTTGTCCTTCTACTTGCTGTTGTAGCTGTAGAGTTGAGGTTTCTGGTGGGTCTTTGTCTGGAGATGCAAGATGAAGTACTTGCACAGAGTCTGAAAACAAAACTACTGATCCTGGTTGAATGATCGCAGTTACTGTGCTCTACTTAAATCGATCTCATTCCTAGGAAGCATATAAGGCCAAGCTGTTGTTTGATGTGTCACACTGATTTTGATTTATCTCTGTAGGAAAAATGCAGCTGTTCTAAAATCAGAATAAGTGCACTGGTTCAAATATTAAGGCCTTTTGAACTTAGTAAAACACTTGTTACTTTATTTTGCTCTGTTGCATGCTTTTGATTTCAGATTGTTCCCACACTCAAATGTTGGCGATAGTGGTGTCCCTGCACTACCTTCCTTGACAACTCGGAGGATTCGGGAGTCTGTGTCCCGGATACCTGTTAAGTAAGTTGTACTTGCACCTTCGTGCTGTGACAGAATTCCTAACAGTAATACTATGCTCCTGGGAAATATGTTAAAGCAGCACGGTGTGAATTTTGGGGCAAAACTTGTACTATTTCTGTATGGTATGCTAGGAAATAGTTCCTTGGCCTGCAGCTCTAAGGCTGCATCCTAAAGAGTAAGAGGTGGAGTTTGAGTGGTTAAATGTTATTAATTGACTTTATTAATCTTTTGATTAATTTTCTTCGAAAAGGGCCTGTTCACATGCAGTTCCAAACCATGGTTTGGCTGTCTTCTGGCTCTTGCCCTCTGATCCTTGCCTTTGCTTCTTGGTTTTGACAAGCCAAAAGTAGTTTGCAGTTAAAACCACATTGTCTTCTAATTCTGGTACTTTGCCAATCTCAAACCCTAGTTTTAAATTCAGGTTTGGACTGCAATGGCAAACCAAACTACAGTTTCTTTGAACCAGGAATTGAGGGAGGAAATGGGGATAGTGTGAGGGGGAGGGGGGAGTACAATGACTCCAAGGCGTGGACTCAACCTGTGCTTCGCTGTTGCATCAAAACCGCTTCATAAGTCAGTAATATTTGGCCAGTAGATTAATTAAATGACAGCATGCCTTCTGGTGTAGACCGTAAAAATGATTATAGGTAAGATTTAGCTAAGTGTGTATCTACAAGCTGGACACGATAATGCAGGGAATTTGGGAGTGGCTTGTGTAAACCTTCTTACATTGTGACTCTACTCTTAGTAGTGGCTTGGAAAAGGATTCCGTGAGTAAAACTTGAGAATAATTTTACTGTGACTTAAGGATCTGTTCTGTATTTGATATCCTGGATGGAGACAGCTCTTAAAACATGGTTCCCAGTTTGGATGTCATGGGAACTGCGGCTTAAGAAACCAGGAATGCTTTGCCAAAGCCAGGGAGGAGGGAGCACATGCGAATGTGGCTTGTTCCCAGCCTCATAAGCCATGGTTTATTGGACTGGCCTGGTTCAGACACAACAATCTGTTCAGACACAACAATCTGTTAAAATTTTATTTTAAGAGAAGTAGCTTACAAAACAGGTTTATCTACAGGAGACTTTGGAATAACTTTTCAGATCCACAGTAATAAATGACAATTTCCTAATATAGAAGCAGAAAGTAACAATTTTTGTCTTCCATCTTTTAGTTCTCAGCACAGATATTCTACGCCCCATGCCTTCACATTCAGCACATCAAATCCTCCTGAGTGCTCCCTTTCTCAAAGACAGAGATCTACATCAACCCCAAACGTCCACATGGTCAGCACTACTATGCCTGTGGATAACCGGATAATTGAGGTATTCTTCCTCCTGGGTATTTAGCCAGGTTTTGTTTTTTTTTTAAATTGAACCCTATAAATCTTAATACTTTTTGCAAGTAATTATGGCTGTATTCAGATGTCACATTTTCTGATTCTCCAAACCATGGTTTAGAGGTGTGGGAATCAGCTGTTTTATGTGTGTGCTTCCTCGTCTCCTTGTGTGCCGGACTTCCTTGCTTGTCAATCCACAGTTCTCAGCTGATGTCAAAACTGGTGCATGCACACAGCTTGTTATTGATCCTCTGTACGATGATTTGGAGGGTTAGAGAACAAGGTGTTTTTCAGCCAATGTGTGACAAAAATTTCGCTCTTTCAATGGCTGTTACCTCTGCCAACCTGTTAATACTATTTCCATGGAAGTTTGGGGCCTGTGCAGAGTTGAGCCAATTTTGATCTTAAAAAAAAAATACTTTCTGTGCCACAGCTGCTGCTGATAGCTCATTGGGTAGAACAGAAGAGCCACCTACCTGTCCTTTAAACCCGTTTACAGAGAGTTAATACTTGACGCAGCATTCTCTTTATATCCAGAATCTGGGAAGTTCAGCTGTGTGGGCAATATTCTTCTTTGTGTTTTCTATATTGCTTTTTTTCTCCAGTTGCAGAGACCATATGGCAGGGTAGTAGTGTGAATCTTGGAAGCTGTTTTTTATATTGGAGCTTTGCTGAGGTGCTAGTTAAAATTATTAACACTTGCATAACTTCATTAGAAGAGAACCTTTAGGCTTGTAGAGATTAAGTGTTGGAAGTAGTGATGAGTGAGCTCCCTCAAATTCTATGTATTAATGGAATCCAGAACGGATTAATCTCAAGGGATTTAATTTGGGGCTGATTTGACTCTTGCCTGAACTAAGCTTGGCCTCATTCTGAGCTCAGGTTCCATCACTATTCCAACATCAACAGAAGTGTGACTGGCTTAGAGGCACGTCCTCTGCCTCTGTTCCCTTTGTCTTTTCCCAAAACGTATATGGCCATCCTAATAGAGCTATAGGGATCCATGAGAACTACATCTCTCATGGATCCTTGTGCCCATGTCAGTATCAAAGGGTCTAATCGAGGTTCCATGTTGAAGCCTTACCGCTGCAGCTGGCTGGTAAGTCAGGATGGGAAAAGAAGTGACAGCTGTTTTGGAAAGATGGTGCTAGACCAAGCTCATTATAAGCTGGGCCCAAACTTCGGAGAAGGTTTGGGGTTAGCTTAACTTGTAATGGGCTTGGAGGCTTCTGAGCCAAGGAAGTTCATTTCTGAACCTCCTGAGTCTGAACTTTGGTGCTATCACTAGTTTGAAGACAAAATACTGTTAATTGCAGAGTTGTGAACTGCACAAAATTGCCTTACTTTACCATGAGTACATAGTGGTATTCTGAGATCTCTACAGGCTCATTAAAGCATTGATGTTAAAGTTCTTTTCCAGGAATTTTTAGAGACACCCTACATTACCTTGACTTACATGTCTGTCTAGCTGAACTTCAGTGTGCAAAAAAACCTTTTGCAGCTGCAGTTTTACAACAGAGGAACATTTCTGTCCTTGGGGATATGTATTCCATCATTCTGCATTTGTAACATTGTATCACAGAAGCTGGTTTAGGACATAGAATTCAGCAGGTGTCTAGCCTTTAAGGCTATGGGCTTGAAGTTGTCTGAGCAACATAGAAGGGTGAGGAACTGAGCATGGGAAGGCTCAGTGCTTTCCATAGCTCTTGGTCTTTTCCACTGATATCAGAAGAAACTGGGAAAAATAAGCAATTTGATTAGCATAATTTGTATAATACATAAAACTTGCTACCTTGTTGTAGAATTCTTGTTTTTATTTTTTTAAGCAGAGAAGAAACACAGCCTTGTCTAAGAATCATGAAGTCAGTAGTTACAAGCTCCCCTCAATTTGTTTGCTGGATGTTCTGATAGGATGAGCGTGGTGGGCTTTTTACACCGGTGCCTGCCTTCTGGGATAGTGCAGGCTAGTGTAAGTGGGTCAAACCTTCACCTACAGCCTCTTGAATCAGGCTAGTCTTTCCTGAAGTTGTGCTTGTGAACTGGAGAGAAAAGACTGAATTGTTTTTTCTTACGTCTCAGGCTTTTAGAGGTTTTCCTCTGGCTTTCACCCAAGAATAGTGAGTCCATTGCATGTAGTGGCCTCTAGGTTCTTGTAGATTTACAGATTTGCTTAACTGGATTGCTTGGTTTAGCATCAGGTGTCACCAGGTTATTTTCATGTATCTGTCTTGTAAAGGTTACAGTTTCCCAGCCCCCCTTACAAATATCTTGAGAGATTCTTTTCTCATGGGTCTGTTTTAGATGAAAGTGAGCTTTATAACAGAGCTTGAATACTCTCTAGGCTTGGGATGTCTGGGGAGAAGATAATTTAAAAAACTTCCCTTGGAGGATGTTTCATAGTTGGTGGGATGCCTGCCTGCCTAACTTGTATTGACCATTCTTGCATTACTTTTGAAGACTCCAGTTCCTAGATAAAGTAACATGCACATAGCTAATGTGTTAATTCATTTTTCTTTCAAGTTGTCTTCTGTACTTCTTTCCTTCTAGTAGCTGGAAACTATTTTTTACTACTCCTTCTGTTCTCTTCTTATTTCTCATTGCTTTGAACTAGAATAACAGCCTGAATGCTTCTCCCAGGTCCTGGTGCAGACGATTCTGTTTAAGGGGAAGAGTAGGTATTGTCTGGATGCCTTTGCTTTCTTCAGTTAACAGGATTGCTAAAACAGTGGGCCAGATTAGTGTGAGTTAACACAACTATAGCATAACAGTTTCATTTAGAAATATCAGTGTGGCACGTTTGTTTGGTCCTAATACTAAAACCAGAATTGATAATATCAAATAGAATGTGAACCTCAAATTAGGTTGAGTCAGTAGAACAGAGTAAAACCTATACCTTTTGGAGTAAGCCTGTTCATTTCATCCTGTTCATTTCAGTGTTACCTTCATAGATTTGACTATATCTTCAAAGGATAAGTGGAAATGTTGGTTAAATTCTTAACAATTCAGCAATAGAGACAGAGATGTCACTCTGTAGACTCTTGGCATTGGTTAGTTACAGTGTGCTCTCACCAAGGATCTGTATAGAAATCCAGACTGACAGTTCAGTTTTATGAGAAGCAAGACTTCACTAAATGAAAGCTTGTGATTATAGAAGAGAGCCAAAAACAATACTGCAAAGACTTTGCCTTGCAAAAAGGAGTACATTATATTCAAGTTAAATCGGAAAAACCTTGACATACAGTAACTATTTTTTTCTTGGAAATTTGGTGTCTGGATGATTTATCTATACAGGAAGAATTTGGCTTGTTTTAAAGAACCTGAAGGGCAACCTGTGCTCGCTTGGCCATATGCAGGCCACAGCATGTATGTGAAACAGTTGCTGCAATACTGGCAGGGATCAAGAGGGTCATGTGCTTGAACACCCCATGCACGCCAGGGCTTTTCCAGCCTCCTTCCTTCCCTTGTGTCCCTCAGAGAGCTGCTTTGGAATGACAGGAGATCCTCTGGAACAGGATTCTATGTGGCACAAGTGGATGGAGGCAGAAGGCAAAATGTCCACCACCCTCCTCCTCTTGAGCACATGGAAGTGCAGGAGTTCTTGGGATTTCCAAAACTGTTCCTAGTTGCCCCTTTCCAAATGAATCTCTGCTGAATGATAAATAATGTGTAATTCTCACAATGCTATATGTATATACATGTTCCATCCTGCCAAATATTTTTTCTAGCTTGATTAGAAATTGTTTTGAATCATCATTACTTTTGTTTTATGAATTATGCTTATACCCTACTTTTTCTCCAAAAACTTCTGAGCAGTTTCTAGGCAGTTTACAGGGCCAGACCGGTTTAGCTTCAGCAGAAGAACTGCATCATGTGCCTTCTGGCCCTTGTGTTGAGCTTGGGTTTGGCTTTGTGAAGTAGCTGGGCATGTATAGTTCTGTCAATTATCTAAACAGTGCTTTGGATAATACTGGACAGATGGGGAACAGTACAAATGTGTCGTCTGTCAGAGCTGTGCATGTTTACACAGGGAAGCATGTGTGGCATGAAGTGAAAGAAGGAGAAACCAGCTCAGTTACAGCAGTGGTATAGCTGGGGCCATGTAGATTTCGACTCACCTGAAACTGTTACAGATCCAGTTCCCTGCTGTGTTTTAAACAGAGTAATCTACCCAAATGGAAATGCACGCTATATATAACAGGGTATGTAAGATACATTTTACACAAAGCTAAATTTTGATACCATCCCAAGTGTGGTGGCTAATGATCGCCTTCTATGGGATATAACTTTAATGCTTCTGTAAACATTTCAAGGATTAATTGGCCCTCATGTTGAAAGCCTTTGAAAACTAAAGCACGCTTAATATTTTCTGCAAGGTAACATTAGCATTCATTTAAAATGGCCACCTTCTCTCCCCCATGTTTTGGTGGTGGTTTAGTGTCTACAATCAAAGCTCTACTGAGTCAGTTTCTCATTATGGAGAAGTTTTCTGGTATGTTCTATTTGCCACAGACATTATGCTGAAGTGTTGATACCTTTTCTCTTTGTTCCAGGATGCTATACGTAGTCACAGTGAATCTGGTGAGTGTTTCACTAAAATAAGTTAACTGGATATTCTGAGGGCCACTTCCCACTTTACAAAAATTTCTACCTAGAAAGTGCTTCTGTGTCAGAATTAGCATGTATCATTTGCAAAATACACACATGCCTCGTCACTATGCAGCATGATCTACATGCAGGGTTTCATGCCAGTTCCTACATGGAACTGCTTCTCATGCAGAAAATCTCTAATGTTACTAAGTATTTTTTTCCTTTACTAAGTATTTTTTTTTCCTTTACTAAGTATTTTTTTTCCTTTTCCTTTTCTTTAAATACGTGAAGCATCGCCATCGGCTTTATCTGGAAGCCCCAACAATACAAGTCCAACAGGATGGTCTCAGCCTAAAACGCCAGTTCCAGCCCAAAGAGAGAGAGCTACAGGATCAAATTCACAAGAAAAAAAAATTGTAAGTGACAAAATAGTTGTCAGATAACACCTCGGGAAGAATACAACATGGGATTTCAAACATCAATTTTTAATATTTGCAGTTGGATATGTGACTATGATTTGCGTACTGTTTGGATAAATGTTTGTGTCTTACTTATTTATAGCATTTTTACTCTTTAGCCAAAAAGGCTCCCAGTGTGGCTTACAAATATCAGTAGAAAGGCAATCCCTGCCCTCAGGCTTATAATCTAAAATACATGACACACAAGAGGAAGGGAGGGAGGAGGAGAGAAAAGCAAGCACAGGAACCAGTCCTTAAAGTTAGTGTTTTGTAATGACCAGCTGCGATGGAAACAGTTCAAATAACCTGAGGGAATAGCTGTCTCTAGGTCAGGGGTGGGCAACTCCAAGAATTCCTGGGGCCATTTTTGCCCCCTGGATTCCCTCCCCCACACCCCTCAGGTGCCAGAAAAAATGGTGTCCACAGTGGTTACAGAGAACCAAAAGGGTCAAAAGGAGCTTGTTTGCAAGCTGATTTTGACCCTTTTGGTTCTCCATAGCCACTACAGACCCCATTTTAAAAAATAATAACTTAGGGTCAGTAGGGGCCACCCATGTGTTCCCCACCCCTGCTCTAGGTGACAGTTGAGGGAGTGCTCAAAACAGGTAGTTTCTCTGTAAAGGTGGTAGAATAGCCCTTCTTCTCTTCTTTCACTCTGCACCATAATGGAAATATCCAAATTTCTTGAGGCTTCAGAGCATATACAGAGTTCCTTGGAGAGAGGACAATCTGGAAGAGAGCATCTTGGCCTCCTAATTAGACATATTGTTGCCACAGCCAATATTGTGTGAACTTTCTGATTGGCACCATAATTCTAAACATACATATGGAGACAAGTCCTAAAGTTTTCAGTAGAACCTGTCTCCTTATAAGTATGCTTAGGATCATTCATTCATTCATTTATTATTACATTTATATCCTGCCATTTTTCTTCTCGCAAGGATCCTCACAACAACCCTATGGGGCAGGTTAGGCTGAGAGTCAGTGACTGGCCAAAAGGCACCCAGTGAGCTTCTAACCACACCACCATACTGGCTTATGATGCTGGTCTTTGCAGCAATCTCTTGAGCCAGTAAAGAGTCGTGGCTTGACTTTGTCTTGGTATAGCTGATAAATTCTTGTTTGCTGGCACAGGGGTATTAGAAATGGACTGTTAGGCGGGAGATACAAATATAATCAAAATGGATATTTGTACAAGAAGGAAATCTGACTGCCATTAAGGATATTGGGAGCAAAACTATGTCCTTCATTATTTTCTAGCCATACGCAAAAGGTGGTTTAACACTGTTTGTTCTTACAGATCTTTCTTGTTGATAATTGCTTAAGTCCGCATTAGAACTGCACACATTGCACAGCCAGATGTAACTTCTGTATTACCAGATAACATGAATCACACTGGATCCGAGCTTTAATCTTAACCTGTAAAACATGGTTTTACTGTCTGTGTTGTAAACACTTCCTTGCTTTCCAGAGACCTCGTGGGCAGAGAGATTCAAGTTATTACTGGGAAATAGAAGCAAGTGAAGTTATGCTCTCTACCAGAGTAGGGTCAGGCTCCTTTGGGACTGTTTACAAGGGCAAGTGGCATGGTACGTATTGAGCATTTCCACCATAACTGTTCCAAAATATCAATACTAAGTTGTCTAACGTAGTGAAAAATGAACTTTGGGCCCTGTGTGTATGTTTGGTATTTCTGATTTATAGAGAAGTGTGAATAACTGTTCTTTTAATTATATTTATGGTGAATGCATTGGTAGCTTCATCCTCAAGGAGCTGCTCTGCCTGTTACCTTTTCTTTCTAATGTTGAAAAATGAGACTAGAGAGGGGAGGTGGGAAGTGGCTGGACATATGGGTCATCTTTGTTGGACACATGGAACTTGCTAGCCACCTGAAAAGAGATAACAGGTGATAGGGAGACATAGACCCAGTTTTCACATAATGGCAGCAAATTAACCTACGTTAATTTAAATTTTAATGGCAGCAAATGGCAATTAATGGCAATTTTGGCAATTAATGGCATAATAATGGCAATTAATGGCATTAATAATGGCAATTAATGGCAATTTTAATGGCAGCAAATTAACCTACGTTAATTAACCTTTGTTGGACACATGGAACTTGCTAGCCACCTGAAAAGAGATAACAGGTGATAGGGAGACATAGACCCAGTTTTCACATAATGGCAGCAAATTAACCTACGATTTGCCAGGTTGTGTGCCACTGCTGCTTTGAATATGCAACCTTTGATCAGCCTGATGGTAGGTTGCTCATTGATGTGCAAACTCAGACACTATGGGTTATTTGTGGGTTAAACAACCCAACCGAAGAACTAATAGTAGGTTAACTTTGGGTTTCGTAACCCACGAATAACCCATAGTGTCTGGATTCGCACATCACGGAGCAGCCTATGATTGGGCCAGTCAAAGGTTGCATATTCAAAGCAGCAGCATGTGTGCAGCACATGCCCCAGCAAATCGTGCATTAAATAACCCATGATGTGCTGCTGTTTCGTGCCCATAAGGGGCTGATAGTGTCCAAAGGCAACTATTGAGAAAATTGCCAGTTTTCACCACACTAGCAACTGGCCTGAGACAGTCCAGTTGCTTATATTTGATGCAGATTGTTTCAAGTTTCCACTTACTCCATTCTAAGTAGCATGCCTGTATTTGACTACAGAAATACAGCGAATTAAGCATCACCTGTACCGTAAAATTGAGTGAACAAATTCTGAACTAAATAAGCTTCACTACAGGCTCTCTAAAACTAAGATTTGGAAGCAAATGTTAAGGTATACTGAATTCCAGACTTGTTTTAAAAAGTTAACACCAACTGACATGGTTCCATTTTGATAAGAAATGGCCAGTCTTGGGCCACGTTGGTGTGCTGATACTCTAGATCAAGTAGTGGGAGAGGCGGAGAATCCTGTACCTATACTCTTGTATGTGTGTGTGAGTTTGCCTGGGAAATGTCAACTCATCAGCACATTATGCTGCTCGCTGCTCACTCCCACTGCAAGAGTCTGTAAACAGCATTTCTGTCATGCTTCTTGATGCACTTGATTATTTTTCTGTCACTTTAAATCAGGCAGGAGAGGAACAGCAATGTCTTCCTATGTTGCATAACTAATAGCTGAAGCATTCTGCACACAAGTCTGAGCTACACGTCTAATAGCTGAGCCATCACATTAATAACAGTATTTTATAGAGAAAATTAAGAGAGAATCAAACAAGTCAGAGGCAAGAAAATACTAAGGAGTCCCAAAGAAAGTATGTTGCGACGTGGAATATAAAAATGCAATCAGCCTGCAGATAGCAACTTGTGGAAGGTGTGAACAATTTCCAAAGGGCTCTGTATGCAATTTGAAATGCTACACAGCGTGGAAGCTACGTGTGGGCCTAGAACAGACATCACATTAGCTGGCTCCTAACAGGTTGGCGCGCTCCCCTTTTGGTGTGTGTCATTCCTCCCCAGCCCCTCCAACTTGACCCCCAGTTAAGAGTTACATCTGATCAACATTAAACATAATTAGGGTTGATTACTCCAGGGTTTATATGTAACTAGGATTTGTTTGGATTTATATGTAATCTGGGTGACATCAGTTGGATTGTAACTCCAAACCATGCCTAAAGGGGCTAGATGAGGGAGCTACCAAGTTACTTGGGGAGGGGCTTGGAATCCATGATCTGTGGCCAATTCTCATTCCATTAACTAGGGTTAACAGCCAAGCTAGCATTACATCTGCATTGGATGTAGGTGCGCTGAGGGCTATGATCTCTTCTACACAAGGGAAACAAAGTGCTGTAGATCAGTCAGCCAAAACACTTTCTGAGGATGCATAATGTCAGTGTCACCTTTTCCTTGAATTATGAAATTGTGGTGAGGGAAATGAATTCAGTCAGTTTATTTTTGTTTGTTTGTTTTGGCTTAAAAATCTGTCGATGGGAAAACAAGTAAAGCTAGGCTTTTTTATTGCTGGAATTAAATTATCATGATTAGCACTTCAGGGGAAATACTGGATGCTAACCAGATGGACTGTGTCAGAACTAGTACCTGCCCCTTGTGTGTTGAGAAACTTGTAATTCTCTTCCTACTTTTCAGCTGTTCCGCTTGATACTCATGGTAGATGTTCTACTTTTTTATTTGATTTCATTAATCTACATGCACCTGTGAAAGATTAATTAATCTTAATTCCTATGTTGTCTTTTGCCAAATTACAATGTAGCAACAATTTGTGATTGGTAAGCATTGTGCTGACTCAGAAGTATAACTGACTTCTCCCCCAAATCTATGGTTTTTAAAAATCAAATATACAAATACATGCCAGCAGTTTTTCAAAAGCAGAAGAATGGCTTTTTAAGGAAATGTGTAGTGGTATGAAGAAGAAATTAATTTATCATTGCAGTTTTTTAATTCTCCAAATCTGTAGTTCCGATATTCAATATTGAATTGTTTCACAGTAGCCTAAGATTTTTGGCTGGCCTTTCCCTCAGGAAGGGTTAGTGGGGAGAGTGGTCAGTTGGATGCTGCTGCTTGAAAACACCTCGAGCACCTTCAGGCAGTGGCATCCAGACCTCATCCACCCTTCCTGCTCCACAGCAGGGAAGATGGATGGTGGCTGCTGATTTGGTCCTGTGTGTTCAAGTCTCTCCAAGTGCCTTGGCCATGCAGCTGTCAAACAACCCACAGCTTTCCTCCCCACTTTAGCGCTAAGGAGACGGTGTTAATCACTACACTCTTGCTGGGAAGATCTCCACTGACTTCTGCAACTTCAGAGTTGGGAGGAAGGTTGGCCCCACATCATGCTTGCCAGGGGATGGTGCCACACTTATAGAAGTAGCAAAGGGAATTATTGACATTTGGTTTCATTATCATTTTCACAACATATTCTACTTTAAAATATCTTTTCCATTATTCTAATAAGTGGAGAGTGCCTGTGCTACAGTGGATAAAAAACTGGTACTTGAACTTTCAAGGCTAGGAGTATTTCCTGGAATACAATGCTTGAAACAATGGCCAGGATCCACAGACCATTTTAGCTGCACCCAAGTGCCTGGGGCATGCTACTATTTCTGAGCAGACCCCTGGGCCATAGAGCAAACACTTGAGAGTTACCTGAATTTCAGCAGTGGTGACATGTGGGGCAAGGCTGCTTTTTATTAAGCACCATCTCAAAGGCCCTTTGAGTGGTTCTTGGAATCCTGGTCTGTACTGAGAAAAACGCGTGTGTTGGAATATGCTTTTTTTTTTTTTAGTTCTTTGACATAAGAACTTTACAGTATTAGTCATTGGCAAATAGCACACATCTAATTTATGTGGCAGGCCTCTGAGATCATGAATGCATGTGTGGCTTTCAGTCGAAAAGTCAGTGTAGTGGACCTGTGACGAGTTGCGTAAAATGTTGATCATTATGAAGCTGCCTCATAATGACTGGGATTGGATGACGTGCCATGGCTCGTCGTGGGTTACTTAACCCACAACAAGCTGTGGCGCCCACGGATGCCGGGAACCCGTGCTCAGAGGTTTAACAACCCTTGCATAACCCGTGGTCTATTATAGGGTTATGTGAGGGTTGTTTAAGGCTCATATAACCTGCATTTCACCAAGTTCACACAACATGACAACCCTTGAGTATGGTAGCTGCACATGCAAAATGGCGACTGTACATGCTCCATATGCACCACAGCCTCACTGGGGGGTTAAATAACCCATGGTGGGCTGTCATGTCATGCAAACAGCCTCACTGAGACAGACCATTGGTCCTTCTAACCCAATATTGTTTACTCTGACTGTGTTTCCAAGGTCTCCTGTTTTAGGAGATCCTTTTAACTGGGGATGTCAGGGCCTGAACCTGGGTCTTTCTGCATGTAAAGTATACTGCTAAATTTGTGGTGTCCACCCCTTTACATCGTTGGTGTACAGATACCAGTGTTTTCTGCATGTGAGAGAGCTGCAAGGCTATTGGCATTGCATCTGATGATCCTTGATTGTGTTTGCAGGAGATGTAGCGGTAAAGATATTAAAGGTTGTAGATCCAACTCCAGAACAATTTCAAGCCTTCCGAAATGAAGTGGCTGTACTAAGGTAAGCCAGCACCATGCCCTCAAGTACTTACCTAGTCATTTTATTAAGAACCCATTGGCCCGAGTTTGCACGTTATGACAGCCTATGGGTTATTTATAATGCTAAGCCTGTTTGGTCTATAGTCGGTGCTTGTAAGTCCTCAGTGCTGTTGTCTGGGCTCCAAAGTGATATGGGGTCTACACAAAGCCATTTTGTATCACTGTGTGTGTGTGGGGGGCAGATTTGCTGAGCCCCCTTCCCCCCAGATCTAATCTAATTTAGCATGTTTGTTTGACTTAAATTTAGTATACATATTTTCTTAGATTTGTTAGCATCAGGTGTTGTATAGCTTCTGATTCCCCCCCCCCCCCAATAAACAAAAGTAGTTGAATTAGATTACTTGATTCAGGGTGGGGGGTGTAAAAAAAAAAAAAACCTATTAGTGTGGCTTAAATGTTCCCTTCAAACATATTCAAAGTTATAGTTGGAAATTATTTTTACTGGAATACTTGTAAATATTTTTAAGTTTGGACAACTCAATAACATACATGTTCCTTTCATTACTTAAATGTTAAAGGGGGAAACGAAGGTACTGAATTTGGCATGACTGAAGAGTTGCATACGCACACACCTGTGTTTCCTAGGAATTGTCATCTGAAGAAAGTTAATTACAACTTTTGATTTTAGATTTGACTAATATTGTATCCATTCCAGTTGCACAATTTGACTTGCACTGTATTCATTATGTTGCTAAATAATTTTACGAAACAATGCATTTCTAGAAATTTTTTTGTGGAAAAATAAAGCAGCGGAAAAAGTTTCAGAAAATACTCTGTTTCATTTTCAGATAATTTTTTACTCAGAAAATTTTCCATCCCACATCACTGCTTGTGTTGTTGAGCTTCTTACCAAACCTGTGTGTATGTATTTTGGGTTCCAAATGGCATGTATTTCTTTCTGTTTGTGCATTCCCACATAAAGGTTCTGGGCCTGTACAGAGCTCCGTTTAGGA
This sequence comes from Heloderma suspectum, assembly GCF_057233095.1. Taxonomy (NCBI): domain Eukaryota; kingdom Metazoa; phylum Chordata; class Lepidosauria; order Squamata; family Helodermatidae; genus Heloderma; species Heloderma suspectum. The sequence goes on along the minus strand of NC_139459.1, from coordinate 292,618,668 downwards.
AACTTCTAAAGCTATGCTAGAGTTTTGGCAGAAGAAAGCTAGGTGTCATTGTCATATGATGGCTTAGCCAAAGGCTAAGGGGTTGTAGCACACCAGCACCACCTTCTGGGCCCTACCCCACAGGACTAAGTGGAGTCACCGCAAAGCATTGTACCCAGTCTCATTCCTTTCAGGTGATCCAGGAGGAGGATAACATGGTTGATGGTATCAAAAGCTGCTATGAGAGGACCAGAAGAACTAATGGGCTTAAATGTCAATATGTGCGAGTGTACTTCGATTCTCAGCATTTTAAAGGACCATAATTGCCAGGATGATTGGTTTTAAGGCCTTAAAAATTCAACTGGAAATGTTCGTTCTTATTTGTTTCTTCTAGGAAAACCCGGCATGTTAATATTTTGCTGTTCATGGGCTACATGACTAAAGATAATTTGGCTATTGTTACGCAATGGTGTGAAGGAAGTAGTCTGTATAAACACCTGCATGTCCAGGAGACCAAGTTTCAGATGTTACAACGTATTGATATTGCAAGACAGACAGCACAAGGAATGGAGTGAGTAGGTTTAAAGGCCATGACAAAACTTGCTGCAGAAAGAATAGACGGAATCATCGTAACTGTGGAAGTGGCGCTCACTACTCCAAAAGCACAAAATAATTGCAGAGAAAATCAAGTCAATATTGTCTTCCATTCAGGCATCCCTTTTTTCTTCCTGCTAAAGTGAAGCATCCAAACATAGGGTCATTTTCCAGAGAAAGGGAAAGTTAGATTTTCTAAATGTATGAAAATAGCATTGTCAGATCCTGAATGGATAAAATAACCATCTCTAGCTACAATGAATATTACACTTTAAATGTGATTTTTTAATAATTGGGGAAACAATATTTGCTTGCATTTGACTAAGATGTAAATTTTTCCTTTATAATATCTTGACTTTTAAATACATTCAAATTTACATTTCTCAAATTCTGTTTACAGCTACTTGCATGCGAAGAATATAATACACAGAGACATGAAATCAAATAGTATCCTTTCCTTGCTTGGTGGAATTCTGTTGGTATATTTTCATTTGATCAGTATGGTAAAGAACTCTAGTATTTCTAGTTGGTTGTGGTGATTAGGTGAGTTTAAGACTACTAGTTAAGGCAAAATTGATGGATTTCTCCATATTCTTTAGTAATAATTTTAATACAAATCTGGATTGAAAACTGATGCTGCTTTCAAGATCTCTAAATTCAAAGCACAGCTGTTTGATTTTTTTAAAATCTCATGCATAGATTGCACTCTGTTTCTTCCCTGTCTGGAAAGCTCCCATATCTACTGCTGGAAAATCAGTGCTGATCAGTCATAGTCACTTTATTTATATACTGCATTTTCAGTATAGTAATAAAAGTGCTCAAAGCAGGACACAGAAAAATAGGCAATGCTAGCACAATAGCCACAGTGCATACTAAAAATGATAAAGACACTATTGCAGGGGTGGGCAACTGTGGGAAGTCGAGGGGCTATTTTCGCGTGTCGTCCCTCCTGTCCCCCCTGGGTGGCACAACAAAATTGTGTGTGTGTAGGCAAACAGATTGCTACAGAGTGCAAAAGTGTCAAATTTAGCTTGCCAACAAGCTGACGTTGACCCTTTTGACATTTCATAGCCACTACACACACATTTTTTGTGTATGAAAAAAAAATCCCCCCCCCCATTTTGGGAGGGGCAACGGGGGCTGCATGTGGCCCATGGGCTGCATGTGGCCCACTTCCTGCACTATGGCATAACATTGACAGTTCAACCATTAATAAGGTATTTAAACTTTTGAATAGGTCAATTAACAGTATCAAATAGCAATGAAATGAACATTATAGCCACATTAAACAATCCATTCAGCAATTCATATTATGATACCTAACAGTAAGATATCTCGCCCAAATCCAAGATGGAGGGCTCCTAGTGCTACCAATGGAAAGACATTGTGTAGCTACTCTGTGTTTTCCTTGTTAACAGATTATTTGTGGAAAGAAAAAAGACAGAAGAGTCAGTAGGAAAGCTCAGGAGGGCTGCAAGAGGAAGACAACAATGTCTGGACCCTCCATAGAGTTCTGTGAATGGGCAGGGTGATTACATGATCAAAGCCTCATCTGGCAGCACCCGAAGTAGCAGCGACAAGAAGAGGAAGGGAATGGATGCAGGGCCGCTGGCTTTTGGGTGGCAACTCCATGTTATACATAACATGTTGATCCTTTCATTCTGTAGGTGGAAGTATGACATGTCCCTCTGGGCTATATTGAGACAGAGAGAAAATAGAATAGTGTGCAGGCCTGGGCCTGGGTTGTGTAAGTGGGAGAGAACACAAGTATGGACTCTGATCCAGCAAAACAGAGAGAGGAAGAGGAGTAATCCATTTTGGTTAAGTGGCAAAGAAGAAAGGATGTACTTGGATGGATTCTGATATCATACCCCCTCCCATTAATATTGAATATTTTATGGAATAATTAAAATGCATAGATTGTGATAAACAGTAAAGTAGTATGGGCAGTCTTCTAGAAACACCAGCTTGAATACGAGAAGGACAGTGTTCGGTAACTCAAATGTCTGTCTACATGTGTTCCTTAACAATCATGTAGACATATTTCTTCATGAAGACCGCACAGTGAAGATAGGAGACTTTGGCTTGGCAACAGTCAAATCCAGATGGAGTGGTTCTCAACAGGTTGAACAGCCTACGGGATCTGTTCTCTGGATGGTAAGTGTCTTGTATGTAAGAAAAAAGACAACTGAGCTGTTGCTTGTAACTGGTGAAATTACAAGTTCATGATCTAACTTTAATGATGATCCTTTGACTCTTTAAATCTGCATTGTAATCCAAAACCCTTTTCTTGCTTATCCTTTAATCCCTGACAACTAGGGTGTTTACTATTCCACTAAAGGCAGGGCTGCTGTCTTTGTTATGGAAGAAATAGGCACACATCTGAATGATTTCTAGAGCTGTACTATTCCACAAATTCCCATTACATCAAAATTTGGGGAGCTGTGATTAGTTGAAACAATTGATAACAAACTGAATGCAGAAGCCTTTTCTCCTTTTGGTCTATGTGCAGTCACACACATACATTGGCCCTGTTTTCATGACACGCCAACCCATGATATGGGTGACTAGCCATGCATTTGGGGGTTGTTTTGCGAACAGCCCCCAGTATGTGGTTGGTGCTCATGACTGTAGACAGTTTTGACAGGCTTGCACAGCTGACAGCCCTGGTTTTTGTGCAAAAAAAGAAAAGGAATTATTTTAAAGGGGGCTCCGATCGGGATCGTGGTTGGGTTGGAGGGGCTTGGTGGCAGCCCCTCCAAAGTGCCGCTTGGGTGGCTCGGAGGTGCTGGTGCTGGCAAGGGGAAAGGGGCACTGGCAGCAGCTTGGCCACAATCGCGAAAGCAGCAGGGGTTTCTGCCGCTCTTGCTGAGCGGCTCACTGCCTGATGTCCTTTACCCACAATGGGTTGGCATGTTTGGGTTTGGATGACATGCCAACCCATCGTGGGTAAAACAACTTGTACTGCAGACCATGGGATAGGTCAGTTGTTTGGGACAAATACCACAAGATCTCTTGCCCAAGGTTTTGTACTAGCTCTTGAGCAACAGTTTACAGAACAGCACAAGTCTTTCTTCCACTTGCGTGCCTCTGGGTCCAATCCTTTGTGTTTTAATTTCAGGTATTGCTTGACATTCTGACTCCACCAAGTTATCATTATGAGTTTGCTATCAATTTTCTGAAAGCAGGTTGTTATCCATAATATACATGTACTCTGTTATCTTGGTTATCTTGGATAAAACCCCTCCCTGATAAAACTGGCCTAGGTTCAGATGATATTCTGGTCCACTGTGGGTTGTTTCAGACAACAACCCATCATAGGCTGGTGTGTCATGCAAACCCAGTTGTCGTTTTGGAACTTTCTAAAGCTAAGCTGGCATTTTGGTTGGCTGTCCACCTCTACCCACAGTGCACATAGCTCCTGCCTGCTGCATCAGTTCCGTTCAACCAGCGCAGAGGCAGCATCCCAAGGACTTTCACCTGCTAGTAGTTATCTCAGCCTCATTAAGCCATCCCCCCTCCCCACACACAACCTTTAATTTGTTCATTCTTTCTATCTCCTTTATGTTATAGTTTCTCTGTCCTTACATTTTGCATTGTGTTTGATTCTACCTCACGCACTTCACAGTGCCCTTCTGACAAGCCTCTGGCTCTAAAGTAGGCTCCTTTCCATAAATGTGTGTCTTGACACCTGACCTTCCTGCCCTTATTCGTGTCGAGACTTGGCTTTTGATGGCTTCCTCTGGCTCTGCCACAGCATTACCCAATGCAGGAGTGAACCCAACTTCAGAGCCGTCTTTGGTACCAGCCGCTCCTGCCTCTGCTGTGGGCTTGGTGCAGCCAGCCAGATTCTTGAGCCTTGTGCTGCCACCGGCTCCGGGAGCCAAGTGGAACTTGCCTCAGCACTTGAACTTATCAGAATAGTCTGCCTCCAAATCAGAGGGCCCTAAGACAAAGACATGGCCTCGGGTTAAAATGCCTCAGTCGGTACCATGCAACTCACTCCTGCCGACTTCAGTCCACCAACTGCCCCAGTCCGTTAGAGAGGGTGCAGGCCTGCTTGATTCAGCCTTATCTGCCTCTGTGGGGCTTGTGCCTCAGACCCAATAATCAGTGTTGGATGACATCCTGCCACTTTTGAAAAAGAAATAAAGGAGCGTACACCCCCCCACCCTAAGGTGACATTCCACCCAGAAGCCTGAGCACCAGGCTTGGTCTCCTAGCAGAGCTCGTCCATCATTCCTGTCTAATCTCATAGAGGATCACGAGGGTCATGGTATCTTCAAGTTGGGGCTACTGCCACCTGCTTGACTATCTGCCTTGGGATCGAGGCAGGATAGTCCATCCTGAGATCCTCAGCCTTCGGCTGACAGCATGGCACATCTGTCCTGATAGGTCTTTCTCGAGGAGGTAGAGAGGGTTGGAGGCTGCTCGTAAGCCAGCAACTTGGGCCTTCTATGCTACACAGTGGTCCAGGTTCCTGAAATAGGGAGAGAATCCATGGATTTAATGGCCAGACTTGTTGGTGCCGTTTTATGTGAAGGGACTGCTCGACCTTCATTCTCCAATACTGATACCCTAATCAACTTGGAGTCTCTGACATTTTGGCTTAGCTCATGGCTAAGCCTTTTCACTACTTACATGTTACATTTATTAACATTTAAGTTGGCTTTTCTGATAGCTATTACATCTGCTTGGATGGCCAGTGAGCTCTGTTCGCTGTGCTCTGCCGCCACCCCCCCCCCCAGTATTTACTGTTTCATGGGAATAAAGCAATGCTACAACTGATATCTCTGTTTTGCCCAAGGTGGTTCCCACTTCCACCTTAACCAGGGCTTCATTCTGCTGGGTGGATTTCCTAACCCCTCTACTCCAGTGGAGGTGTCTTTACATACCTTAGATGTTTGGTGGGCTCTTGTCTCTTGTATATACAGGACTGAAAGCTTTAGGCACAGCCTCTGGCTGTCCCTCTGCTATGAGGATCCCAGAAGGAGACTTCTAGTCTCAACCCAGTGGCTAGCCTGCTGGATATTATCCACTAGTCTGTTCTGTTACGAATTGGCTAAGCTCCCCATTCCAGGAATGGTCCAGGCACATTCCACCAGGGCTGATGTGTCATCCTCCATCTTCCTCTACAGAGGGCCTATGCTGGGCCTTTGCCAGGGAGGGTCTAGTTTCAGCCCTCTACATTTGTCCGGCAGTACAAACTTTAGATGTTCCAGCCGGGGCAGATGTTTCCTTTGGAAGGGCTGTGTTGAGCTCTATGGTTTCTTGAGCACCCCTGGTAAGTTAGTTTTCTGTTCACCCATGTGTGTGACTGCACAGAGACCACAAAGAAGAAAACAGGTTGCTTACCTTTAACTGTGGTTCTTGCATGGTCATCTGTGCAGTCTCACAATCCACCTTCCATCCCTGCTTCTGCCTGCTTTTGTTCAGTGCTTCCTTATAGAGCTGCTGCATGCACTCATTAGGAAGTGAGCAGAGGCAGAAGCCACGCCCCCTTGAGCATGCACACTGAGGAAGGGTGGATGGGCAGCATGCTGAAACACTAGCTCTAGAAAGTTCTGAAACAATGTCTACACACGTGATCCCCTTCACACTTGGAGGCAGCCTGAGGCTTGGGCCGCCTCATTCATGTAACAAGCCATGGTTTGTTGCATCTAGATAGGATCAGTGTGTTTCTTATGCTTTTAAGCAGCTAAATGTTGCTATTTGATTCCTATAATTTTATCATACTTTCTACTGAATTCTCTTGTAATTTTTGTAGCATGCTGCTTTTGGTGGCGTGAGTGCAGATGGTTTTCCAGAATGTTTTTTCCCTATTCTTAGCGATTTTGCAATTTCTTCCCCTGTTACACCTTGTAGTTTAATTTGAAAACTGAGGTGCCTTTGTCATTTGGCATAGAAAAGCATGTGCTGGCAGCATCAAGCCTTGACTAATGCATTTTAAAAAACTACTCTCTGCTTTAAATAGTGTTACAAATTTGTCTTGTCAGGACCAATTTGAATGTTTTGGGAAGCTGTTTTCAAATCAGTTGGCTAAACTTTGTTTTGGATTGTGACTCACAGTGGTCAGGTTTTGGTTTTTTCTAGGGATGAATTTTTAGTCTCCTTGTTTTTTTCTAAAGGCACCAGAAGTGATCCGAATGCAGGATAGCAATCCATTCAGTTTCCAATCAGATGTCTATTCTTATGGAATAGTACTATATGAATTGATGACCGGAGAACTACCCTATTCCCATATTAACAACAGAGACCAGGTGAGAAATTATAATTTTGATATAATGACTATATTCTCTAAAAATATGTATCATTTTCAAAATATGGATTCTGGATTTTCTCTAGAATGTAATGGGACAAAGAACCTTAAAATTACATTCCACCCCATTCAGTCCACTGTGAAAATGGTAAGCCTTAGAAATAGAATGTTGCTGTGTGTATCTGATGGGTATTGCCTCCCATCTATATTTTTTTTGTACAGGGTATCCATTTGCAGTGCCACTGAAATGTCATTATAACATCCTGTACACTCTGTCCTAAGTTCTTTATTTGCAAGTGCAGTATGTAGGCTGCTAAGAATGGTGAATCAGAGCTCCACAACTGTGAATTAACTATGTAGCTAAAACTTGATCTGGCTCTGTGCCCGTCAAGGAGTTCTCTCTAGAAATCTTGACTGTGTGTTCTAGGAGTTCCTATTAGTCTCTAAGGTTCTGTGTTTTCTCCAGGACTGGGTTGGGAGTGGATCTTCGTTGCTCCTACCTTCTTGCCGTTGGTTAACAAATTGCTTGGGAACTCTGTCCTTTTCTGTCCTCCCGCCTTAAATCTATATTCATAAGTTAATAGTATATGCTAGATGGGAGAAGGACCCTGAACTACTTCCAGTCAATGGTACATCTTAGAGTGGAAATCACAGGGATACTAACTAGTCCAGCATCTCAAGAGAGTCCTTAGTGCAAGTTTACAGGCAGGCTTTGGCAATCACACTCCCCATAGCAAGTGTGGCACCAGTCTCTAGTGAATTTGACAGGCAACTAGCCTTCCTTCCAAATCTGAAGCTGCAGAGGTGGGTGGGGACTGTCCTGGCAGCTGTGTGGCGATCGCTGCCCCCTCCCAGCTCCAAAGCTAGGAGGAGGAACAGCGGGGGTGGCTTGACAGCCAAGCCAGCAAGCCCCTCACCCTTTCCTGCTCTGGAACAGGTAGAGGTGGTAGGGGCTTCTTGGCTGCTGGTTGGCAGCAGCACTCTTAAGTGCCACTGCTAGGCAGCAATAAAGCTGGCATGTTCCCTCTTTTCCTGTGGGAAAGAGAGGTGGTAGGGAGGCTTCTTCAGGCCATGTGATCCCTCTGCCAAGCACTGGCTGACTCTGAAATGTTCCCCATCTGGCTTTCCCATGGGAAAGTTTGGGTGTGTGGCTTCCTTTGCTGTTGAGCTTGTCTCCATCGAGGAAGGAAACGGTACCCCTAATGTTTGGCTTGGCTAAGAAGGCCAGACAAAAATTGTGGACCCCTGATGTTTGACTTCATCCAGTTAGGCAATCCTTATTTTCTTATTGTTGGGGCTGGGGTTAGTGACCCGGTTAGCTGCGGCATTCTTGTTAGGGAGAAGGAGGGTGCTTCCACAGGTGATACTCTTCAGGTGTGGCGCACCTCACCTTCTGTACTGACAGACTTGAATTGGTCCAGTATAGGGCGTCGCTGCACTGAGGGCATTTCTCTGTCTCATTTCTTCCTAGGCCTGAATGATGGAAGAGATGGCTTCATGTGTTTTTCTTCTGCTCAGGATTGGCCATCTGTCTCAGATGACAAAAGCCATCTTTTCATAAGCCCAGCAACTAGTACCTGCTTTTTTCTGTACCGGATGGATTTACAGTCTAATAAGTAAATAACACATTATTCCGGAACTAGTGGTTGGGTTTACAGGAAACTTTCTGGGACTGCCTCTTGGCTTCTCCAGTCGAAATGTATATGGAAATGACTGAGCAGTAATAGTAGGTTGCACATGTTCAGTTTCTGTTTTTTGTACGTGAACTACTTTGAAAGCAGTGGGGAGGAGAATACAATGGAACATGATATAATTTGTACTAAACTAGATAAAATGGCCCGTGTATCACATTGCAGATCCATATCCAGTCCGCAGGAGCTTCCCATCTGCCAAGCTGCTTCCATGTGCGTATCTTCCTTCCTGGACCAGGGTGAATCTGGGCAACTAATTTTGCTGGTTGGCAATGACTGAGGTGGATTTTAGGAAATGGGCCTATACCAAGACAGATCAGTGGTCTATCTAGCAGAGGCACTCCAGGGTTTCAAACAGGAGTCTTTCCCAGCCCTGCCTGGAGATGACAGGGATTGAACCTGGGATTTCTTTGTAGGCAAAGCATGTGCTGTTTCACTGCAAGAATTGGCCCTTCCCCTTAAAAACACACACAGCTGTCCATCTGGTCTCCATATTTTCATGAAAATAGTGAACAGTTTATATTAGAAACATTTTCACCATAACTGACGCTCTGTCCAGTTACTAAACTTTCTTGGTTTGCTTATTCTTAGATCATTTTCATGGTTGGTCGTGGTTATGCATCACCGGACCTCAGTAAACTATACAAAAACTGCCCCAAAGCTATGAAGAGGCTTGTAGCGGATTGTGTGAAGAAAGTTCGGGAAGAAAGACCTCTCTTCCCACAGGTAAATTTAGGTTTAAAGCTTTTACAAAATGAATGCACTCCTGTAATACATTTGAATAACACAAGCAAGAAGAAAGAGTTAGTTCAGATAGCAAAGGTGTGTGTGTGTGTGTGTGTCTGCCTGCACACGTACACGTTGTGTACACAATGACTCACAAAGCAGAAAAATATAAACTATCCAGTCACTGAGCTCTTCTACTTGGGAGAATCTTCTAAACTGGAAATGGTCATAGGGAAGAGGATGGAGCTGGCAAGAGTGTCCATGAAAGCTGCACTAGCTGTAACCTAGCCCAGGCCTAGGAAGAGAGCAGTTGTTGGCAGGGAAGATAATCTTGCACTGACAAGCCATGGGAGACTGACCACTATCTTAGCAGCAGCATCCTTTCCCTATCCCTCAGCTGTGCCTGGGTTTTGGAAATGTTACACGGGAGATATTTTTAAGGTCAGATTTTTGTCATGTCTCCTCTAAGGTCTTCCTTATAAACATGCTGGATGTCTAGCTTGTAAGACTCTGGGCCATAGTAATGAGCAAATTTAGCCATCACTTTCATATATCAAACATTAGAACAGCCTGAAAAAAGGAATAGTAGATCATCTGATTTTACATTTCCCGGCCACAACTCACTTTTTAATAACTTGGTGAAATTTAATATATTGCAGTGTTTTTGTGATGTTCTGAATTGATCAGTAATCTTATTGCTTTCAAAAATTTCTGCCAACCCATCTTGTAAATTCTTCATTACCAGTAATGAATTGAAGCCTATATTTGCTCACACCTGTCTTTTGTTGCGCTTGCCTCTCCCATTTCTCCCCTCTCTTTGTCTCACACTGTTTAAATTTAGGTTGTAACGCCATCCAGACAGGAATTGTTAATTTTTTTCATTTCTTTTTTTGCTAATGTTACTTTGCAACGTGCGGAGTATACTGGTGCCATGATATAGATAATATTCAGAATGACAATCTTCCTGGATTTGGAGTTATTCAAACAGTAATAATTTTTCCTTTTTCTCTCCCCTGCCCCACAGATATTGTCTTCCATCGAATTGCTGCAGCATTCTTTACCCAAAATCAACCGAAGTGCTTCAGAACCTTCTTTGCATCGTGCAACTCACACACAGGACATAAATTCATGCACATTGACATCAACAAAGCTACCTGTGTTTTAGGAGATCTGTGTGCACCGCCCATGGCTCTCTTCAGTAACAGTTATAGCAGTTGTGCTTTGAATGCCTCAGTCTACAGGATTGCAGAGCCAGCGTGAGATTCACCTGGATGCCAGTTTTAAGAATGAGCTGCTATGAATTTCTACCATTCTAATCCTACAGGGACAAAACTCCATGTTGCCTTTTTCTACAGTTTATCATATTGAAATAGTTAATGGACTGTATACAAGAAGTTCTATTGCTATTTTTTATAGATGCACTTGAGCCTTATTTTTTTCCATATGCAAAGCAAGAAAAAGAGAGAAAAAAAGATTACTACTTCAGCCTGTTTCAACTCTCTTGCATTCTGCTGAATAAACTGGTATTTTTCTATAACAACAGTAATGGTTAGCATTTGAGAAAAGTCAATACAAATGGTGCTGTTCTTCTGATATCCTAAGACTTTGTGCCATTCGAACTGGAGGGATTTTAACTAATATGGCCATCCACAAAGAAGACTTAAGGGAAGAGGGAAATGCAAGTCCTGGAAAGTTTCTTCTACTAAGTATTTCTCAAGATGACAATATTGGTGTTTAAAGTTTTATCAACACAGATAGTTTTGCACATAGGAAAAATGCTCATTTTAAGGCAAGAAATATATTCCAAGTAGTACTGCTCAGAGAAAGAAACTAGCACAATCTTGCTACAATCATCTTACAGTAACATAAGAAGCTTAATGGGTACTTCGGACTTGTTTCTTGCAGCACCTGGAGGGTCCAGCGAGAAATCACAGTTTTGTGGGAGAAGGAGAGGCAAAATAAGTAATGCTGTCAATATATTTCTGCAAAAAAGCAGCCTTTAGCCTGTTTTGAAACTTTTTTCTGAGATGCACTATAAAGAAACTTGGCATATACAGGTTTTTCCCTTGCTGATTTGGGTTTTAATTTTGTTTTTATTGCTCCTGAGAGAAAAGCATTTATTGTAAACCCAGGTTCTTCTGATTATCTTATTTTAATAAAATAAATTAAATTTAAGTTTGTCATTAAATCGGTTTTTAACCGATTTGTCAATTTTGTGTGTGTGCACGCATGCGATCACATATGTATATGTGTTTCAGGTAGTCCATAAAATTTAGCTTACCGTGTGTCCTTAATGAGTGGGAAATGGATGATCAGTGTTTCTTATATCAAATAACCACCACTGCAAAATATTCTGCTACACAAATCTGTAATGAGTGGCTGGATGACCAGCCAGATGGGCGATTAATAAATTTAGTTAATAAATAAATAAAATAAGTAGTGTTTAAAGCTAGAATTCCAACCTCTTTTAAATGTTGCTTTTAACATAGCAGCATGATAACCTGAATTTTCAAGATAGATAACATAAGAAAATGGGTCGCATTTAATGATCCAATTTCTGTTGGGCTCTGCGGTCATATGTCTTTCATACTTTGTAAACACAAAGTGCTGTAAACTATTGTGGCAGTGTTTTCACAAAAATACTTAAACTGTAAGTTCTCATCTAAGAGAGGGGCTCTGTGACAGGTCTCCTGCACTTTTGAACACTTCAAACCTATCTGACCTTGTACCTCCCTATTTTGCCTTCAAAACCATTTTTTCTTCTGCTGTGGTAGGATTAGGCAACCTGGTACTCTCCAGATGTTTTAGACTATAGGTTCTATCAGCCCCAGGCAGCATGGAATTATGGGAGTTGTAGGCCAAAACATCTGGAGAGCACTGGGCTGCCTGCCCCTGCTCTATAGGGTAACTTGTTTTCTCTTTGTTGTCATCCAGAGGTCCTGACACTGGAGTCCTCTCCTCTACATCCACTAGGAGGCAGGCTCTTTTCCTGGAAGAAAGACTTGGCTGGGACTGGAATAGTTCTAGGAGACAGCTCTCTCACTTGCTATCTAGGACTGGTATTTCTCTTGACTCCGCCATGAATGGGTGTAGATCTTTTGACCTGTTCTGCCTTTGCACAGAGTGGACTGCTTTTAGTTCAAATCTACAGAGAATCTCAAGAGGCTAGAAAATATAACTTATTCAAAATAAAGTAATATTTCTCACCATCATGAGTTGTGTTCACGCTCTGTAGGTCTCTGGTGGATGTTTTCCAGTCTGTCTACGCTCATTGCTTTTTGTTCAACACATTTAGCACTCACGTCACCACATATCCAACACATCTACATTTTGCAGCTTGTGGGGGCTGAGGAACTACAATCTAGTTCAACATACAGTCATGTGAAAAAGAAAATACACCCTCTGAGTTATTGATTTATTGATTTATTTATTGCATTTATACCCCGCCTTTTTTTCCTCTTGCAAGGAACCCAAGGTGGCTTACATTATCCTCCTCCTCTCCATTTTATCCTCGCAACAACAACCCTGTGAGGTGGGTTGGGCTGAGAGTGTGTGACTGGCCCAAAGTCACCCAGTGAGCTTCCATGGCCGAGTGGGGACTAGAACCCGGATCTCCCAGCTCCTAGTCCAACACTCTTGCCACTACACCACACTGGCTAAATGGAGAAGCCATGTGTGAAAAACTTAAGTACACCCTTACTGCTTCGATAGGTATGAAGAGGCTAAGTAGCAGTCAGGTGCTGCTAATCAAATGCCCTTGATTAAGTGATCATCAGCAAGTGTGGCCACCTCTATAAAAGCCGAAGTCTCCGGAATTTGCTGGTCTCAAGTATTCAAGTGTCTGTTAACACAATGCCAAAGAGTAAAGACATCAGCAGTGATCTTAGAGAAGCAATTGGTGCTGCCCATCAATTTGGGAAGGGTTATAAGGCCATTTCCAAACAATTTAAAGTCCATCATTCTACAGTGAGGAAGATTATTCACAAGTGGAAAACATTCAAGACAGTTGCCAATCTTCCCAGGAGTGGATGACCCAGCAAATTCACCCCAAGGGCAGACCGTGCAATGCTCAGAAAAATTGCAAAACAGCCAAGAGTTGCATCTCAGACTCTACAGGCCTCAGTTAGCACGTTAAATGTTAAAGTTCATGACAGTATAATTAGAAAAAGACTAAACAAGTATGGTTTGTTTGGAAGGGTTGCCAGGAGAAAGCCTCTTCTCTCTAAAAAGAACATGGCAGCACGGCTTAGGTTTGCACAAGACTTCTGGAACAATGTCCTTTGGACAGATGAGACCAAAGTGGAGATGTTTGGCCATAATGCACAGCGCCACGTTTGGTGGAAACCAAACACAGCATATCGGCACAAACATCTCATACCCACTGTCAAGCACGGTGCTGGAGGGGTGATGATTTGGGCTTGTTTTGCAGCCACAGGACCTGGGCACCTTGCAGTTATTGAGTTGACCATGACCTCCTCTGTATACCAAAGTATTCTAGAGTCAAATGTGAGGCCATCTCTCCGACAGCTAAAGCTTGGCCAAAATTGGGTCATGCAACAGGACAATGATCCCAAGCACACCAGCAAATCTACAACAGAATGGCTGAAAAAGAAAATAATCAAGGTGTTGCAATGGCCCAAAGTCCAGACCTCAACCCGATTGAAATGCTATGGTGGGACCTTATGAGAGCTGTGCAAACCTCAATGAACTGAAGCAATGTAAAGAAGAGTGGGCCAAAATTCCTCCACAATGATGTGAGAGACTGATAGTCATACAGAAAATGATTACTTCAAGTTATTGCTGCTAAAGGTGGTTCTACAAGCTATTGAATCATAAGGTGTACTTAGTTTTTCACATGGCTTCTCCATTTTGGCTTTATTTCTGTAAAATAAATGATGACACGGTGTAATATGTCATGTATTGTGTTGTTCATCTGAGGTTGTATTCACCTAATTTTAAGACCTGCTAAAGACCAGATGATTTTTATTATGTCCTGATATGTAAAACTGTAGAACTCAAAGAGGGTGTGGTCCTTTTTCACATGACTGTATATCTTGCCGCATGGTAATAGAAAGACAATAGAGAGCGATGCAGTCATGCAAATTCATCTCTCTGTCCACAGGCCAGGGTTGAGAGTTATTGCAATCAGCTGAGGGCCGAACTGGATGTGATCTTAAATGCATCTTTGCATTTAATATTCAGGTTTTTAAAAAATGGAAATAGCATCAGCTGGACGGACTGATAATTATCAGGACCACAGCAGTTGCAGAGAAAGACGTTAAACCTGTACTTCCCTGCTGTGGTCCTGAGGTAAATCCCTCCTCTGGAGCTGGCATTTGCCTTGGGAGGAAATCCATACCTCCTGTAATCCTAATAATTATCAGTTACTTGTATTTTTAAAAACTTACAACTTAAATGCAAAGAGCATTTAAGATTGCATGTAGTTTAGCCCCGAGACAGCTTGTGTGGACTTAACCTTGGGATGGCTCATACCAGATGGCTTGCCTTAATTTAAAGAGTTCCACTGGAACAGGATTTAAGACTTTTAAGTTATATGGTAATGTTACATCATTTATTTTTCATGTGAATTGCTTTGTGTCTATCCTGTGATGGGGATGGGGTGGTAAAATCTCCAGTTACTTTATCCCACACAGCTCTAGTTCATTAGGGCTGCAATCCTATACATAACTTACCTAAGAGTAAGTCTGATAAATTCAGTGGGGCTTATTTCTGAGTAGATATGCATAAGACTGATGAATGGTATCTTTAGGAATGAAGTTGTATGTAACAGGCTTGTTTTTTTCTTTACTTTTGATGGGTTAAAAATGCTTAACTGTTCAAGAGCTATGACTGTAATCCAGATAAATTACTCATACTTGGATCTTTTTTATTTCATAGTTGCAAACGGATAGATTAAGGAAAATTATTGTACATTTACACAATGGATGTCAGCAGCAGTTCCAGGGTGTTCTAAACTCGATTGCTCTTACAGCATCCAACTCCATATTAACGCTAGTGTTCATATCTAGTGGGTCACACATAATTTCTGACTGATATCTGCACTATGGTAAGAAGTACTCCTACTTTGTACTAGGAAGGCCTTGTGACAACCTTCCTCAACATGGTGATGTCAACTCCCATCAGCCCCAATCAGTATGGCCAATGGTCAGGAATGCTGGCAGTTGTAGTGCAAAAGATCTGGAGAGCACCAGGCTGTCATGTGGAATCAGTCTGTTCCCTGGCCCTGCGTTATTTATCTGTCTAGGTCACTAATGTTATTTAAACTAATTGGCACACATTTTCTTAGACTACTGTATACAGATGTGATAGGCAAATTGTGCAACTAATCTTGTCAGATGGATATTGGAGTAAAAGTTTCTGAATTTAAGTGGAAAAACTCAGTCAAGTTTCTACATGACTGTTAAGAGGGAGGCACAGCATGGCAATGCGTCATCTGGCTTAGGTTGGATTGCATCACTTCTGACACAATTTCACAGGCGCTTTTCAGCTGCATTGGCCTTGTTGAGGCAGATTGCGTCTGGCACGGGAGACTGACTTCCGCTTCATAGCCATCCTCTGCATTTTCCTCTCCTCAAACTGTTGCAGTTGTCGTCCATGCTCCGTTTATAAGCATCTGCCATTCACGCGACATACTGAGCTGCACAGTTGTGCATATTGGCTGCAGCTGAAATGCCGTCCAGTGCCTGAAAAGCCTCCCCGAGCTACTTCTGTACTTAACCCGTATCCTTTTCTAGCGCATGTTCATGCTGGCTTCTGCAACGACCTTGCGAGGGTGGCGCAACAGCTGCGCTGGACTGTGACTTGGGAGTGCTTGGCGCTACTGCCTCACGATCATAACTCGGATAACTAAACCAAGTGTTGGGCACGTTGTATTCATTTCTGTATAGTTCAGCTAGTTCAGCTAGTGCATCTCTCTGCTTGTAGTGCTTACTCTTAACAACTCTTTATTTTTCAGAATAACACGGTGGTGGAAAGGAATTGAGCACCTTGTAGGCTGAACCTACGTAGCAGCCTCCTCACACTGGGTGCCCTCCAGAGGTTTGACTACGGCTCCCATCATTGGCCTTGCTGACTGGGGTGCTGGGAGTTGTGGTCCAATACATCTGGAGGGCACCAGGTTGGGGAAGGCTGTTACAGAGGTTAGGTGTACACAGGATGAGGTGGTTAGTCTGCAGCTCTGAGTCCTGTTCTTGCCCAGTGTTGTAAAGAACATGTATAATCATGCAGCTTTTTCAGCATTTTATCATTACAGTATCAAAGTCTACCCTAGTATGGAGGATAATCTGATCGAATTTCAGTAGTTCTGTGAAGAGCGGCTGAGTTATAGTGCATCGAAGACAGGTTTTCTTCCAGTTTGTATTTCTGCTGCTTCCACCCCCCGCATACCTTTACTTCTGCTTTTCACAGCTTTGATTGCATTAAACAAATTGAGAGTATTGTGTGGATCTCCCTCTTGCCAACATTGTGAAAACCCTTTCTGTAGTTTAAATGCTGAGCTTTAAAAGTCCTAGAGAGAGGGTGTGTGTGTGTGTGTGTGTGTGTGTGTGAGAGAGAGAGAATTCTTCAACTATGCAATCCACGTTATGGGTTCAGTTGTCGCATGCTATCGCTTAGTGTACTTGAGTGATTTCAACATTTATTTTGAGATCTCTGCATGGATGCACTTGTTTCACAGTTTGGGATAAATGGACCACATTCTAGTCACTTTGCTTGAGCTTGAGCTCCATTATCGTTTTGCCCCATTATCGTTTAGCCTATTGTGCAATGTGAGCATAACAATAACAAATGCCAGATATAATTGTTGAACCATTGGACAAACTATGACGATCATATAAGTTTACCTCATAGGGTTGATGTAAAGATTACTGTGAGGACCTCTCTCAGGTCCTCACAGCTGGAATATGTGGCCCTCCAGCTGTTAGACTGCAACTGCCATCAGCCCTAACCAGTATAGCCAATGGTGAAGGATGATGGGAGATGCAGTCCAACAACATATGGAGGGGCACACATTCCCCCTACCTGCCTTAAAGTAGAAATGCTGAGTGTCACAGAGCTGCAGAGGAAGGGGGCCAGTAGGCAGCGATGGTGTCCTGAGCTGCAGTATGGCCCAAACCTGCAGCGGAGGATTGTTAGGGAGAAAGATGACATTTCTTCTAGTAGTAGGAGGGGAAATCAGTTGTAAGAACTGGTATTATTTGTGTTACTGAATTGCTTTTATTTAAATATAATGTAGAAGCCAAAAATGAAATTCTTTTCAGCCCCAAGACTAGTGGGTGCATGGGCCTTTAGTCACACCAGCACTTGTTCAGATTCTGGAAACTGAATGTGTAACTTAAGAACTTGAAGAGTTAGCAGTAGCCGACTCAGAGAAGCCTGTTTTATCTTCCTTGAAACCCTACTGGCTCCAGTCCAAGCTAAAATTACTGCTTGCTTAGGATTTTAGTTTCTCCTCTCTAGCACAAGTCCTAGGCATGTCAGTCAAAAAGGACACGTAAAAAGTGTGCTCTTTCCAACACTAGAAGTGTAACATGGAACGTAAACCCACCCATAGTCTACTTGAATACAAGTGGAAAGGTAATTCACTCTACAAATGCATGATTCTTAAAATCTTGCAATGCAATCTGGTTTAGCTGGCAGTAAAGGCTATTTTTATACCATTTATGGAATCTATTTTGCCTCCTGATTTGCAGATAAAGTATTTTTTTCCTTTAAGCTGTTCCTACTCTTGTTAAGAGTTCAGTGTCAAAATACACTATACTGTAAGAAGAAAAATTTCCATATTAATAAGGCAGATTATTCCTCATTAATGTAGATACTGGGATTTCTTGCATAGCCATATATTTCTGGGTGGCCTTGGCCAGGTTTTTCCTCTCTCCTCTTAACACCCACCCCCTGCTAGTTCAAAGAATATAGTAAGGGTGTTCCTAGTTGCATGAAAGAAATCCAAATTATAATTCAGCTGGCATCTGGAAACTTTAAATTGAGACACATTTAAACAATCATTTAATATAGTAGCACTTAACAAATTGGCAGTCTAACTGTAGCAGATGGAGCTTATCTCCAAAGAACTGAGGTGCTGGGGCTTTAATACTTGCCCCCATAGCATTTATGCATTTATGCTGTGGGATCCTGCAGAGTTCCATCTTCCATGCTTTTCAGTATCTACATGCTGCTGTGTTGAGGTCAGCTGGGGATTTGGAGTGTGGTACCACTAATATGCTTATGGTTGCTAACTCTCCTTTACATCTGCCTCAGGTGAGCTGAATCAATATGTCTGGTGTCAGTCATGGCCTAGAGAACAGCTAATAAACTGAAGCTCAATCAAGATAAGGCAGAGAGGTATTGTGTGTAGGTGTTCTGGATGGGTTTGCATTTCCTTTTACAGGAGCAGGTTCACAATCTAGAGGTGCTCTATGATCCAGACTGGAGGCTCAAATAGTCTCGTGAGCATACAGCACAATCCACCAGCTGGAGTTGGTGTGTCATTTGTGAGCCCTCCTGCCCAGCGGCCGCTTAGCCACAGTTATCCATGCCCTGTTAATCTCCCAGTTACATTGCTGTTATGTATTACATGTAAAGTTATCTTTTTGAAGACTCTTTGGAAACTAGTTAGTTAACATGCAACTGCTAGTGGGACCAGGTGGTGAGAACAGATCTTGCCAGAGCTTAAACCACTGCACTGGTGTTGGTTTGTTTCCAGGCACCAGTCAGACAGTTGGCTGCATTCTCAGGTCCTACATGGCTTGGGGCTAGGTCACCTTTACACCGAGACATAATGTCAATGTTAAAGCAAGGCCACTGTGTCTACATATGTGGATTTAACAAGTTTCCTAGTTCGCTATTTGATATGATAACCTTAGCCAGGGCATGAAGGAATGGAAATAGATTACAGTAGATGTACAGGGTGCCCAGTAAGAAAAATAAAGGGGGAGGGGGAATTGAGTAGTGTAAGAATTCCCTATCTGTGTACCAAACAAATGTAGGCCGCTGTCTGAGAAAGTTATGCAGATGGTAACATTTATTCTGACTGGACTTCAATTCTCAGACGTCTCAGAACAGTAAGAAGCTGCTTGTATTTAAACTGATTGAAAAGGCAAAATGGACACTAACCAAGCGAGAGGGAGTATCTTCAGTAGGACTACTGTAGCACACAGGCTGTGTGGCAATTGGTTAAGGCTGTAAGCCTGTGTGCAGCTACCTGGGAGTAAGGCCCCTTGCACTCAGTGGGGCTTACTTCTGAGTAGACATGCTCGGGATTGCACTGTAAGGGTAGAATCCAACTAAAGTCCTACTTAGAGTAGACCCATTGAAATAAATGGGACTAACTTAAGCCCTAGTCATTTAAATGGGTCTACTCTAAGTAGGACTTTAGTTGGATTCTACCCACTGTATCCACATTGTTTATGAAACACAATAATACTGTCCACAACCAGATTTTAAAGAACAATGGATCTCATCTTTTAGTTTTCTTTAAAATTTGGTCATGTGCACTCAGCAAGACCTAGACAATTCTTGCTTAAAAGATGTTAACAAGAAATGAATTTAACAACAAAGCTACACTGAGGTACATTTAATATTCTCTAGTTAGGCATTTGTTCCACTTGCCTTTATTAATGTCACAGAATGATGCTTAAACACTCTACAATCTGTCTCTGCTTGGTTTTACCTGTAGTCAGAAAGCAGAAAACCAGGAAGTTTTTACTTAAACTGGAGAGCTTATTGATGCCCTGCATTACAAAAACAGAGGTTCTCCTCTCTGGGATTACGTCTACAGTTTTTATTCCAAGCACTGTTTTTATTACACTTCAGCGGTTTTGCTCTACAGTGACAGACTTGTACTAGAATTTTACCACGACCTCAATTTCTGTGGCACAGTAATTCTAATATTGCGGTAAATAGTATAAAGTTATTTAAGAAACAGAAAGATTGACACAAGAGAACATGGGAGAGAGCGTGTGGTATTCTTAAGGCGGAGCAGCAGATCCAGCATCTGCTCCAGAAAGATGCATAAAAAGCTCTCCAATCTGAGTTACGTCATCGTCTGCGACTGGTAGGGTCCTGTTTTCTCGGTCTTCGATAAAGTCCCAGAGGCGAACAGAATTGAGGAACTAGAATAAAAGACACAATTCTTACTAATAGCTCTTATATCTTCTCAAGGGTGGGGGGCCTTTTTTGACCCCTGCAAGCATGTTGGGAGCTATGGGGTGTTGGCCCCTCCCCTTCTCTCACCCCACACCCAAAGCAATGCAGATCAGCTGAGGTTTGGGGGTGGGGATTATTTTTATCTCCATCATGGCATGCTTAATCTTCCCCACCCAACATTAGGTCCTCTGGCTTCATCTGATCTATGCTGGGGGGGGGGGGGGGGTATTTTCATCCCTGCCATGACACACGGGCCAGGAAGTTTTACCCTTCCCTTTCCAGTGTTCCCCCATCCTTGTCCTAAGTACTGCATGCATTCAAACTACAGAGCCTAATGAGGCCTGTGGTTTTCTTCTGCTGTATTGTATTGTACTGTATTGTACTGTACTGTACTGTATTTATTAAATTTCTTAATCGCGCATCTGGCCGGTCACCTGGCCACTCTGGGCGATGTACAATGGTACAATTTAAAACAATAAAATTATACATTAAACATTACTTAAAAATACCCTGAAAGATAAAGGTGTCCCCAGCCAGTCGTGTCCGACTCTAAGGGGTGGTGCTCATCTCCATTCCTAAGCAGAAGAGCCAGCGCTGTCTGAAGATGCTTCCGTGGTCATGTGGCCGGCGTGACTGAACACCAAGGTGCACGGAATGCTGTTACCTTTCCCGCCGAAGCGGTACCTATTTATCTACTTGCAATTTCTTGCTTTCAAACTGCTATGTTGGCAGGAGCTGGGACTGAAGAGGGGAGTTCACTCCATCACGCGGCACTCGGGTCTCGAACTGCTGTCCTGCCGACCTTCCAGTGGCTTAAAATACCCTAACCCACCCCAAACACTTGCCTGAATAACCAAGTTTTCAGTGCATGGCAGAAGCTCATTAAAGAGGGGGCATGGCGGAGTTGGCTAGGGAGGGAATTCCACAGAGTGGGGCCCACCACAGAGAAGGCCCTCGTCCTCACCAGCCTAGCTGTCCTGGCTGATAGGACAGACAGAAGGCCATCAGAGGCTGATTTTGTTACGCGGCCTGTCTGGTGTTGCTGGAGATGCTCCTTGAGATAGGCTGGGCCAGAGCCGTATAGGGTTTTAAAGGTCAAAACCAACACCTTGAATTTGGCCTGGAAAACAACTGGTAACCAGTGCAACTCCTTCAGCACAGGAGTGATGTGATCATGCTAGTGGCTGCCTTTAATTGGGTGAGCCGCTGCATTCTGGACCAGCTGCAGCTTCTGAACTGTCTTCAAGGGTAACCCCAAATAGAGCGCATTACTGTAGTCTAGACGAGAGGAGACCAGGGCATGTACTACTGATGGGAGCAGATGGTCGGGAAGGTAGGGGCGCAGCTGCTGTATCAGATGGGAGTACAACGCTGTCCGGCTCACACCTGAGCCTCCATGGACAGCTGGGAGTCTAAAATGACCCCCAGGCTGCGGACCTGGTCTTCAAGGGTAACCGTACCCCATTCAACACCAGGTCAACATCTCCCAACCTACTCTTGTCTCCCACCAGAAGTACCTCAGTCTTATCAGGGGGCAGTTTCAGCTTATGCCTCCCCATCCAGTCACTCACCGTCTCCAGACATTTAGACAGGGATTCCACGGCCAACCCTGGTGAACATTTGAACAAGAGGTAGAGCTGCGTGTCATCTGCATATTGATGACACTGCACCCCAAACCTCCTGATGATAGCCCCCAGCGGCTTCACATAGATGTTAAATAGCATCGGGGAGAGGATGGAACCATGTGGCACCCCACACGTGAGCGGCCATGGGTCCGACACCTCCTCTCCCAGTGCTAACCTCTGGTACCTGCTGGAGAGGAAGGACCGGAACCACCGCAATACGGTGTCCCCAATGCCCATCCTTTCCAGGCGGTCCAGGAGGATACTGTGGACAACGGTATCAAAAGCCGCTGAGAGGTCGAGGAGAACAAGGAAGGAGCATTCACCCCTGTCCAGAGCCCTCCTCATATCATCCACCGAGGCGACCAAGGCTGTTTCTGTCCCATGCCCAGGCCTGAAGCTCGACAAATGGATCTTCTTCCAAGTGTGCCTTCAACTGCATTGCTACCACCCGCTCAATCACCTTGCCCAAGAATGGCAGATTTGAGACTGGGTATCTCTCCCTCGTTCCCCTTACCTGGCACGGCCTGCCCCTAGCACTCCGCCAACGCCTGCCGCCCAGCCTCTGTATATTCTGGCCCCAACACTCCCCCCCACCTCTGTCAGGTGGACACATGCCCCCTTGCTTCCGCCTATCAGGCAGGCTACCCACCCCTAAAAACACAACCAACCAACCCCCCAACAGTTAAACAAAATCAAAACAAAACATCCCCTTTACCAATACTGGCTCTCCCAAACCACCTCAGCCAGCCAGCATATACAGTCCCTCCAAGAGGAACAGGTGGCAACAGTGAGCACCGGCTGGCTCGGTACCTGGGGGCCTGGTCCTGCAGGTAGTGATGGTCTGCCAGGCAGAAGCCCACAGGAAGAGCCCTGGTGGTGGCAGCAGCAGCAGCAGGCACTCCTATTGTAAAGGCCAAGCTTCCTAAAAAGCACCTCACTACAGAGATGCAGGTGCATAATTGTCAGCACAGGATTCCATGAAGGCCGGTAAAGTGCTCTTAAGAATAAAGCTACTTTCTAACAGCTCAGTCTCCTTGTTCATCTAGCCTGCTATTAGAGGCCCTGAGTGGCAGCTAGTTTCAGACACAGATCCTTTTCATAAAGAAGGTCCCAAGTTCAATCCCTGGCCTCTCCAGCTCAAAGGATGTCTTCTACCACTGAACTATAGTCTCTTTCCTATCAATGGATTTTACAGCAATGCAAGTTTGAGGGAACAGTACTATCTATGGGCTATCATAGCCATTCATATAGGCACCTTAGACTCATACAGGGCCTTGGAGAGAACTGTTGCGCTGTTCTGAGCTATGGTGCTGCTGCAGCAACACACACTTCCTGACTCCTATTACAGTGGCACAGCCAATTCCACTGGATCCCTTTTACTTCTGTCTAAAGCCCTAGAGCAGCACACCTGGCCTCAAATCATCATTTGGATGCAGCAACTTCCAAACGGTTGAAGTCAACTGCATCGCCAGTCAGTTCATATACGCCCCAATAGTCATCACAAAAAAACCTAACAACTCACTGCATTGGACATACAGGTCGTCCACAAGCGCCACTGATGCCTAAATTGAGTTAGATGTAGCATTTACTTGCACAGAGCTGGCTCTACCCATGTCATAACTGGGTGGAGAGGTCGATAGTGGCACATTAATCCTGTGATTAAAACAGCTGTTACAAGTTAGTTTACACACACGACCTGATCTTATCAGCGGTGCAAATGGAAAGAGCAGATTGGATAAGGTGCAAAGGCTCTTACCCCTCCGCAGGGCCCCAGGGGATGGCGCTGGACTAGTGTGGGAGCCCGGTGCTGTATAATTGTGCCCTACACAAATGAGATGCAGGGGACAACTGCACGCAAACGAAGTGCAATCCCAGCTGGCCCACCCATTCATCGGGGACGGCTAAAGCCACAAAGCAAAAAGTATCAGCTCTAATACAGAGAGGTCCCAAGCAGATCATAGCAGACCAACATGTCTGCAGTGTTCGCAAGTGGTACAGCCGCAGCAGCCCTGGGTATGTGCCGGCACCGATCTGGCAAGTCGTGGTAAGATTACAGACAAGGGTATAAGCCAGGAATGGGGAAAGTGTGGCATTTCAGATGTCTGACTACAGCTCCCATCATCCTTCACCATTGCTATGCTGGCTTGGGCTGATGGGAGTTGTGGCAAGCTACTTCACATCCATGATCCAAGGAAATAAATATGCAATTTTTAGGCCTATTAACACCACAACCACGAGGGAAAAAGTTGTCTGCATTTTCAAGCATGTATGTTTAAAATGCCAAGTAAACCTGACTCTGAAATTAAAAGAACTGGATTGTCAGAATAATATTTTGCACTTTTCAGTAGGGGGGAAAAGGAATCAGGATTCCATGGGGTGGGATCTTAGCTGAACAGTTTTGGGGAGAGGGCAGTCTTTTGCTATGTTACAAGTTGATGCTTGGAAGCCTTTCATGAATGTTTAAAAGTTAAGTTTTCGCTGGAAGCATGTGTCAAAGCACTGAAGGCTAATGCTGCTTAGTTAAGAGGACACGTGGCTGAAAATCTTCTTACCCGGACGGTGCCCTCGGAGCTAAGCTGTTTCCGTGGTTTTTCCGGTTCAGCCCGTCTCCCATCTGGATAGGCATGGAGGTACAGACACTTCCCCCCAAATGGGCAGGTCCCCTTGCCCTGCTCAAAATACTTGCAGGCCTTTCTCCTGGAATGTAAAAGAGAACACACTTTATTTTTATTTACACCAAGCATTCCATTTCACAGTTGCCAAAACCTCAAGGTGCTTAACATCACTAGTTACCAGCACAATAAAAATCTAAATTAAAAACTAAACACAGGAGATTAGCACATAAAGTAAAAGCCGCTAAGACGTACTTGGGGGGGGGGGGGGATTTCAGAAACATTACTTCAGAATTACAAGACAAAAGGAAAGAAGTTAAGGATGGTGAGCTCATTACTTATCCTCCCTCCCTCTAATAAGATTGACACTAAACTTTCTGCCCAAAGAGCTTTAAATGAATAACTCTATAGCTAATGAAGTTGCAAAGACCACTTCTGCCAGAGGAGAGATGGATAGTCCCTGTGCAGATTGCGCATCCAAACCTTTGCATCCACTATTTCTTTCTTCGCTCTGTGCTGGATCCAGAATCTACCTTCTGTGAGAGGGAGGGCTCTACTCATAGAAGGTCCTTCTGTCCCTCCACAGCTCACCCCATTCAGCAGGGTCTCCTGATTACCTGTGTAGCATTTTCAGGGGGTTGGAGGGGCTGCTGTGGGAAGGAGGGGGTGAGGAAGTCCACTTCCACCAGACCAACTGACCCGATGTAAATCTGGATCCAACCTTTTATCTTCAGAGAAGGGAAGTTGGACGTGATGACAGGAGCTGCACACATACTACTTGTTGCCAGCATTAATTCCAGGAGGAATTACTGCTATACCATAGTCAGGATAGATGTACTTCACTGTAGTACTCAGAGGCTGGTTGGCTCACAGCTTAGAAGGTCATTACTGCTTAGATAGGCCAGCAGCTACCCGACGTTAAACTGGCAATGTCCTTTTGACAGCGACTATATCTGAATGTGCCACCTATATTTCACTCTCAAAATACTGGAAAGGGCAGTGAGTTACTCTCAATGGCAGAAGGAAATAAACTGCGCAAACCTCTGCAGGTTTATGCAGAAGTAAGTCTGGGTTTAATGGGCCTTGCTCTCAAGATAAGATTGTGACCAAAGAGACTTAGACAATGTTGATGAATAAACGTGCACATTAAAAAAAGACTTTGGGACAGTTAAAAAATCATGGTCTCTTAATTTTGGACCAATGGCACACTTTTATTTCTTGTTGTGACATAATTAACCCACACAAAAACAAAAATGTACAACTGACAGTTTTGGCCATAGCTTAAGTTATATTATAGGTGGCTCATCTATTTATGAGCCAGTGTGGTGTAGCAGATAAAGTGTTGGACTGGGAGTCAGGAGATCCGAGTTCTAGTCCCAACTTGGCCATGGAAGCTCACTGGGTGACTTTGGGCCAGTCACAGACTCTCAGCCCAACCCACCTCACAGGGTGGTTGTTGTGGGGATAAAATGGAGAGGAGGAGGATTATGTACACTGCCTTGGGTTCTTTAAGGAAGAAAAAAGGTGGGATATAAATGTAATAAATAATAAATGATTTTTATTATGAAACCTCTAATAATATTTTAATTTTTTTTAAAGTACAATCTGACCAAAAAATCTGAAGCTATATTGCATGAGTATAATGCACCAGAACCAATATCTACATTTTTGCTTAAAAGGACAACATTTACCAGTGATAAGTTCAACCTGTACAATTTGAAGTGAAGACAGACAATGGGGGTAGATGATTCCTTAAGGGGAAAATCCATGCAAAAGAAATTAGAAGTTGCGCACACCTTTCATTTTATTTACAGCAAACTTTCCTGTATTTACAGCAAACTTTTCACGCATTCATAGACATTTTATCGGGACAGCTATCCAGGACAATGATGCAAATCTTAACGGTACTTCCCATTAATCAGGCATTAAGGAATCACATTGTTTTAACTGAAACATTTAGACTAATTTTTAAATATTAAAATTATATTTAGCAGGCCAGATATCACAAGAACATAGTTAAGTCCCTCTTACTGCAGTATTAAGGAGAGTCAAAGGTATTAACATTTCAACTTGACACCATGTCCACCCAGAGAACATTAAATATTGGGTGGATTAGAAATGAAATAAATACATATATACACGTCGGCGGGAAGGAGGGGGAGCTAGTAGAGTGGAGGAAATTACAAATCCACTTGCATGTAGATTTCTTATTATGCATTTTAACCTGCTCCAGCAATTCCCTTGTAAGACAGAAATTCAAAGTGAATTTCTGTAGATTTGTCCCACAAAATATCTGCAAGAATGAACAGTTATAAATTAGGATTACTGCCAAATGTTTTCTCCTTTCCAATAGTCTGCTCTGGAGTATTACACACTGATTTTTTACAGGAATATATGACTGATAGCCTTTAGACAGAAAGTACAACACCAGAGGTCTGAGCTGCTTGTTCTGATCAGCAGCTGCAGATTTCAACTTTAGATGTATTAATAGCAGAGCCCCTGATGTGACTGATAAGCATAAACACTGCATAAATACAGAGCAACGTAATGTAAACAGCAAACGCTTGGCCTTCCCAGAAACACACACAGCATTTGAGAGACCAACTGTGAAGGTCACAGAATCACACAGCTGACATTTTGTTAAATGAAGCAAGCAAGGATATGTACACAGTTGACTGCTAGCTTGCAGCGAAGAACTGCTGGCCACTGTCTTTCATCGCCCACTCACAACTGTCTGTACTCCAGAAAAAACAGGAGGCTTGAATGTTTCTAAGGGGCAGTTTGGTGAAAGTACTGAGCGTTTCTTGGACCGCCCCACACTCCCATTCTAGAGTTGCTGCTTCTAGTCTACATTCCATGGTAACTTAAATACTGTATTTAAAAATGTTATCCTGGCAAAGGAATGATAACAACCAGGTTTGTTTAAAATTGCCATATACATTTTTTTTTAAACAAAGGCTAATGGGTCAAAATCAGGGCCTCACTCCAACTGTAAGAGAACACTGGTTCTTGGAATGATTTATGGTTTGACTTTGTAATACCAAGTTGCAGCCTACAGACACAAATGGTCAACAACAAATATTTCCAGATGTTGCACCTAATTAATCTCAGGATAAGGGTCGTAAACTACTATACATGTGTATGAACAGGAATGTGACAAGTTTGCTTTCTCCAAAAAGTCACAGTAGCAGGAATGTGGCCAAATTATCTGGGACGTGAGGTGGAGCCCAATGGAAAGTGCATGCCTTCACGACGTGGTCTCAAAGTGTTTCATAGGGTGCCCCCTCCTCTTGAATGTAACATGACACAAAACAGAGAGACAGAGAGACTGACTTTCCCAGCTCTCAATATTCACATTTATCTTGAGGCTGAATAAAGCGTGAGCAGGACTTCCATGGCCAAGTAGACAAATGCTAGTAGGACAAAGCCTAAATTTTGGGGAGGAGGAGAAAGGAAGGGGTCACCAGTGATAATCAGAACTGACAAAACATGAAGGATGGAACACACAGGATCAGTTTGGATTTGGCTTTCACCACCCCCTCCTATACTTCCCCTTTCTGGAAACAATTGTTTGTCTGCAAACAATCTGTTCAGCAGATCCACTGGCAAATTATGGTTTGCACAAACCACAGTTTGCCTGCGAAAAAGAACCGGAGGAAAGACAAGATGTAGAAGGGCACAAGGGGCAGAGGGAGCACCTAAGCCCAAGGCTTGTTTATGCAACACCAAACTATGGTTTGTCATACCTGAACCAAACCACTAGTGTACTTAAGGAAACAAAAGAACCATTAGAAGCCCATGCAGACATCATGTCCTCAAACTCTTAATCAGCTCAATCTGTAGTGATTGCATGAAAAAAAGTATTTTGTTCCAATAACTGTTACATTTGTTATGTTAAATGAGGTTACAGCAGATTTACTCAGACAAATCTCCTTGACTATAGCTAAATTTAACACAAGGCATTGCAGACTGATGTAGATTGTGCCATTGAGAGAAACTTGCTTTTTTATTTGAATTCCCTCTCTCCTTATCAAGCACCTCTGGTCTCAAATTACTATAATCATACTTACCCCACCCCCTGCTTAAATGCTTCAATCAGCTCATTCTTTTTGGGCTGGTCTTCTACCCAATACATGCTGGGAATTACAAACTCCGAGATCACACGGCATTCTGGACAGGACCTTGAGTGGATAATGAAAGGAAACATGTATACGTATCTTTTTGAGAAGAAGCTGTTTCACCCACATCAAGAGCAGGACAAAGCAATTCTGAAGAGCAAAAAAGCCCCTCCAAATGCAACACCCTTTTACCTATCAAGTTTCAGGGAGGTCTAAACCATCCCTACCAAGTCATTTTATCCAGCTCTTTCTCCCTAAAGAAGATCCCATCATGTAAATTAGTCTGTGTCTACCAATCAGGGGAATTTTCCAAACCTAATTTAATCTTCCCTCATCTTAACCTCCTTTTAGGCTGCAATCCCATATGCTCTTACCCGAGGGAAAATCTCATTCAACTGAATAGGGCTTTCTTCTCAGAAGACATGCATGAGACTGCAGTCTTCATAACCTTTTGTCTCTTATCACAGCAAACTTTACAGTATCTGAAGACAATTTACTATATACCTAGAACCTTCCGTTTTGTATCCTTTTGTTGCGCTCCTCTGAAGACTTCTTTCTATTTATTTTAAAAGAAGCAATCACATGAATTGCACTTCCTTAGAAATATTCATTAATTTGCAGAGACAACATTAAAAAAGGCAAAGTTCCATACAATTATCTACACTATAAATGATTATATCCCAAAATGTTTTAAAGAAGCCATAGTCTCAGTTTATTCTGTGGTTGAATCCAGTGGCTTAAATAGTAAGTGTGTGAATTATTAAAGAACAATGACCAAAGGTGAACTTAGCCTTTCAAACAAGGCCAAGTATGCTTTTGAGTGATTATAGCTTATGGCTTTCCATCTTCACACACCTTCAGCTGCAAGCATCTCATCTGTTTCCATCAAAATGTTCTGAAACTGCTCAACTGATTTGCACCCTCTCAGTCTGGAATGGGAAAAGCTTAGAATCACAGAACAAGGAACAGGCAGAAATCTCCACTAGTGCTACTGAACACAAGCTTCCTAACCTTAGGCAGGAACAGACTGAAGTCTGAGAGCCTCTTCTCCTGCACAAGGTCATTTCTAGCTTCCTGAGGAGCTTCCGAGTTCCAAAATGTACCTCTGTTCATATCCAAAGAATGTTTAATATGATATTGAGGCACAAAGCAGAAAGGTTACCCTTGCAACGGCCTTTACTACAGCAGTGCCCAAACAGTTGTGTCTGGGAAGGACAGATGGTGGCCCCATATTCCTCCTCCTAATCTCCCCCTGCACTCCCCATACCAACTTCCAGAGGTGATGTGCATATTCAAGGAAACCTCTCTTATGTCATTTCATTCCCCCATCCCTGTTGGTTAGTTGCCAGCCATTAGTGATCAAGATGCCACAGTCCTCTTGAAAAACCTGTCATGCCTGTACAGCTTTATCATAAATTATGGATATAAAGAAAGAAGGTTGATCCAGGTGCATCATTCGAGGGAGGCTCAGAAGAGGGCCATCTCAGTGGTGGCCCCCCAATTATGGGACAATCTTCCCAATAAGGCTCACCTGGCGCCAACATAATTATCTTTTTGGCACCAGGTTAAGACTTTCCTCTTCTCTCAGGCACTAGGCAGCATATGATAGGGTTTTAATCAGGTCCTGGATTTTTCTTATTGTTGTTTGTTTAAAACTGCTTAGCATGCTGGCTGGAAATCATGCAGTCCAACACATCTGGAGGGTACCAGGATGGAGAAGGCTGATCTAGGAGGATGAGAAACAAAATCTGCCCACACTTGGCAAGAAAATCCAGTTAGGATAGCATAGTGCAACAGAAGTAGGCCCAATGAGAGAGAAAATGCATTCTGCATACAGGAGCATGGGAAGAAATAATTAACAGCAACAGAAAGAGGGAGTGCTGTAAGCAACATTACCAAAACAACATGTTAACCAAGAAATTCAGTCTTAAAAGAAGCTTAACTATTTAACAGTTATTTTCTTATGCTAGATTCCAATATTTGATATTTTAAAAGTCTTCATTTTCTCAGGCACACACTAACCCCCCCCACCCAATATAAAGGCCCTTCTCAAGTATCCACTGTTAAGATTGTCTAGACTGGCATACACAAGACATACAGCCTTCTTGGTTGTGGCCCCAAAACCATGGAACTCCTTTCCTATTGATTTGTACTTTGCCTCTCCTCTCCTGTGGTGTATCAATTATCAGATATACCAGACTTTCGTTTAAGGCACTAAAGAACAGAGCAGAAAAGGATAACTGACTACATTATAAAATAGCAGGCTGTAGGAACTTACTTTATGATGGGATTCTCAAATTGCTTGACGCCCCTCCACTGTCGGATACAGGACAAACAGTATGTGTGATTGCAGTTAGAAAGGATGCCAAATCTTCTTTCAGACGCTGATGGTTTGTCATACACCACTTCCATGCAGATACTGCATACCTTGTCCTGACTTGCCTGAAAGGCAAAGGCCTTCTCCATCTCCTGTTCAAATGTAGCCATGCACATCTAGATACATAAAGACAAGGCCAACATTTGATTTAAACTGGAGCAAGGGAAAGGGACTGTTATTGCAGAGCAGGGGCAGGGAATCGCTCTCAGTATGAGGGCCAAAGTCCAGTTTGGAGAAACTCTCAGGGGCTGCATTCCAGTGGTGAGTGGGGCCAAACAACCTGCATATTGTAGCTTAAAGCCCTGACTGCAAGTACAGAACCTTAGGAGAGGCACTTCAACCTTTTAGAATGTGAAAAAAACAGTGCAAAAGCTGGGAAACCACCAAACGATTGGTGGTTAGGGGAAACGGCGTAGGGCCAGGAGAAGGGGGCATGGCCATCTGGAGAATCCTAGAGAGCTGGATTTGGCCCCTGGGCCTGAGGTTCAGCGCCCCTGCTGTAAAAATATGCTTTGGTATCCTTACAAGTGTAATCTTATGCATGCCTACTCATAAGTCAGTCCCATTAAGTTCAATGCTTCCAACTAAGTAGGTATAAGATCCCAACCTAAATGACAAAAATAGGGAAACCATAGCTGAAAATCAGGTGTGACCTTGCATACTGGATTCAATTAAAAATCAAGGATCTACCACTTCAGTTTTATAAAAAATAAGAGAGACTATGCTAGTTTGATAGCAGCAAAATCTTCTTGCTAATAAACTAAAAAGAATCTCAACAATACTGAAGAACTTCACAAAGGCACAGTAACCACTTACAGAAATGTGGGATATAAATATTAAACGAAACCCACCACCATAAATACCTTTGACATCTAAGGTCCTAGAGAGTATGCTTGCTAATGTTGCATTTATTTTAAGAAACACATAATACTATATTTATACATGTAGTAGATATGGATTTTAAAGCTTGTGAATGAATGGCATTAGGAGACAGCAGAATTCTATAGATTGGGCCTGCACAATTTGTGAACCACCAAGCTGAAGTCACTTGTCAGGGACTGCAAAAACTGCAGGGTTAGGGGGGCTGTCAAGCACCTGGTGACCAGAGTGGGAGTAAAAAGGAAGCGGGTTGATTTCAAAGTGGGAGGAGAAAGAAAAAAACGAACGTGGAATGGCTGGACCAGTCTTAATTATGTACGCCTGAAAAGAAATGGGATGCCACCCCACCCCACCTCACCCCAAGCACTGGGTTAATACAAAGACTGCCCTTAGCCCTAACATGTTTTAGGGCAGCCTTCCCCAACCTGGTGCCCTTCAGGTGTTTTGGATTAAAACTTCCAGCATTCCTGACCATTGGCCATACTGGCTGAGGCTGATGGGAGTTGAGGTCCAAAACACCTAGAGGACACCAGCCTTTTCTAGGAGAACCCTGATACAGGAAGGGTCAGGAAAGGCATAACGTAATGGATATATTAATGGTAGAGTGTATAGGCTAGGGCTATATACCTTTTTTAAAAAATGGAAAATGAAAACAGCACAGGAAACATCTTCAGATATTATACACTGTATATCATCCACCATGTAAGAATACACATGCGCGGGTGCGGTGGGTTGGATCCAAATTTCAGCTGGTTCAACTGCACTGGCGGAAGTGGACTTCTCCCCCCGCTCCTGCCCACAGCAGATCCTCCAGCCCCTGAACATGCTACACAGAGAGTCGGGAGACCCTGCTGAATGGGGTGAGCATTGGTGTGGGGAGGGAGGGTCCCCCCAAATTGGGCAGAGACCTTCCATGAGCAGAGACTTTCCTCTTGCAGAAGGTCCCTTCCTCTTGAAAAAGGCAGATCCTAGATCCAAGCCACTATGTATTAAATATTGTTGTTGTTGTTCAGTCATGTCCGACTCTTTGTGACCCCATGGACCATAGCACGCCAGGCCTTCCTGTCCTCCGCTCTCTCCCGGAATGTGCTCAAGTCCATATTCATTGCATCGGTGATGCTATCTAGCCATCTCATCCTCTGCTGTCCCCTTCTCCTTTTGCCTTCAATCTTTCCCAGCATCAGGGTCTTTTCCAGGGAGTTTTCTCTTCGCATTAGGTGGCCAAAATATTTGAGCTTCAGCTTCAGTATCTGTCCTTCCAATGAGCAGTCAGAGTTGATTTCCTTTGGGACTGACTGATTTGACCTCCTTGCAGTCCAGGGGACTCGTAAGAGTCTTCTCCAGCACCACAGTTTGAAAGCATCAGTTCTTCGGCGCTCGGCCTTCCTTATAGTCCAGCTCTCACAGCCATACGTTGCTACTGGGAAAACCATAGCTTTGATTAGACGAACCTTGGTCGGCAAGGTGATGTCTCGGCTTCTGACTATGCTGTCTAGGTGTGCCATAGCTTTCTTCCCAAGGAGCAAGCGTCTTTTAATTTCATGGCTACAGTCACCATCTGCGGTGATCTTGGAGCCCAAGAAAGTAAAATCTGTCACTGCTTCCATTTCTTCCCCTTCTATATGCCAGGAAGTGATGGGGCCAGATGCCATGATCTTCGTTTTGTTAATGTTGAGTTTCAAACCAGCTTTCGCACTCTCCACTTTCACCCTCAACAAGAGGCTCTTTAGATCCTCTTCGCTTTTTGCCATTAGGGTGGTATCATCTGCGTATCTGAGGTTGTTTATAATTCTCCTGGCAATCTTAATTCCGACCTGTGATTCATCCAACCTGGCGTTTCTCATGATGTACTCTGCATATAAGTTAAATAAGCAGGGCGACAATATACAGCCTTGTCGTACTCATGATCTGAGCCACAGTCAGCTCTAGGTCTTGTTTTTACTGACTGTATAGAGCTTCTCCATCTTTAGCTGCAAAGGACATAATATGATTTCGATATTGACCATCTGGTGATGTCCATGTGTAGCGTCGTCTCTTGTGCTGTTGGAAAAGAGTGTTTGCTATGATCAGTGTGTTCTCTTGGCAAAACTCTATTAGCCTTTGTCCTGCTTCATTTTGTACACCAAGGCCGTGCTTGCCTGTTATCCTGGTGATTTCTTGACTTCCTACTTTAGCATTCCAATCCCCTATGATGAAGAGGGCATCTTTTTTTGGTGTTAGTTCTAGAAGGTGTTGTAGGTCTTCATAGAACCGATCAACCTCAGCTTCTTCGGCCTCAGTGGTTGGGGCATAGACTTGAATTACTGTGATGTTGAATCGTTTGCCTTGGATTTGTACTGAGATCATTCTGTCGTTTTTGAGATTGTACCCCAGTAATGCTTTTCCCACCCTTTTGTTGACTATGAGTGCTACTCTATTTCTTCTAATGGATTCTTGCCCACAGTAGTAGATATAATGGTCACCTGAATTAAATTCACCCATGCCTGGCCATTTGAGTTCGCTGATTCCCAAGATGTCGATGTTCAATCTTGCCATCTCATGTTCGACCACCTCCAGCTTACCTTGATTCATTGATCTGACATTCCAGGTTCCTAAACAATATTGTTCTTTACAGCATCGGACTTTCTTTTCACCAACAGACACATCCACAGCTGAGTGTCCTTTCGGCTTTGGCCCAGCCGCTTCACTCTTTCTGGCGCTACTTGGAAATTCCCTCTGCTCTTCCCCAGTAGTATATTGGACACCTTCCGACCCGAGGGGCTCATCTTCCGGCGTCATCTCTTTTAGCCTTGTGATACGTTCCATGGGGTTTTCTTGGCAAGAATACTGGAGTGGGTTGCCATTTCCTTCTCCAGTGGACCACATTTTGTCAGAACTCTCTGCCGTGACCTGTCCGTCTTGGGTGGCCCTGCACGGCATAGCTTATGGCTTCACTGAGTTACGCAAGGCCCTTCGCCACAACAAGGCAGTGATCCATGAAGGGGGTATTAAATATTAAGGATTCTCAAACCAGCTATACTGTTTATATGAAATACAAGGTAATTAATTTTAAAAAGCATAAACATATAAAATATCCCATTAGCAAGCCTATGAGAAATTTCATGTGAATTTATATTGCATACTAATACCAATTCGAATCTTCCTGTGCTTGTGCTTACACAGCACAAACTGCACCACCCACACACAAGAGAGAGGGATCAGCAGACTTGTGGTGACCCCGAGGTTTGTAGAATACCAGAAAATCAGCAGGGGGGAAAAAACCCTAAGTATGGGGAAAATAATACATCAAAGAGCTCCATAATAACTCAACGGCACAGAATGTTGAGTGAGAGGAGAAAAACCTGACAACTGGGTGTGGAGAGAAATAGAATAGAGTGGCTGGAACAGCTGGAGGACAGAGACACAGTAGCAGAAAGAACCATTTTCTGGATAGGCCACTTCCACTGCATAGGCACAGAGAACTTATTTTTAAATATTGCCAGGGATAGATGTGAGAAGTTCCACAGAAATCAATGAAGAAATCCAAGATTTTAATGTAATTGGGACTGGGCAGCGGCATGTCCACCCCAAAGCAACCCGAAAGGTAGGAGCAAAGAGAAGAGTTCCTGATTTTTTTCTAACTCAGTTCTTATTTAGTGTGAATTATTAAAAAAAAAACTTGCTAAATTCTAAAGCCAATGGAATTCATTTGGCAGACTGGAAGGGGCTGTCCCTGAGAAGGAGTGACTTATGACAGCTCTGAAGTGTAATGCACACCGAGTACTGCAGGTCAGGCTCCAAGTGGTTTACAACAAACTTGCAGTGTTGTCCAGAGGTATTAGACCCCCACTGCTGATTCAAGTTTGGACTAAACCTGAGGGGGAAATAATAACACCCCCCCATACACACAATGTAGTTCATGTTAATACTCTTATTGCAGGTTGAAGGTCTGTGCTGGAAGACAGTAGCTGACAGCAGCCCTGCAATGTAGTCTGTTATGTTTCAAGGCAGAGTTGGGAGTATTTAAATTGCCCCCTCAGGCCTCCTCCTAGGCCAAACAAGCACCCAATTGCACGCAGAAGCCTCATGCTCCATTGTCTTGCATGCAGACTGGTTGAACTTTTAATTCTTCAAAACTAAATAAACTGCACATGAAGTCAGGGCAGAGACCCCAGCCTTTAATGCTAACTTTTATTTTACAACCTTCTCAGCCTCCATGGTCAAGATCACACCGCTTGCTTCTCCTAATCAGTGGTGTGTGAGAATTTGGCAGTGGGCTCAGCTGAGTTGTAAGGCTAGCCTCACGAGACTGAGAAACTGAACACTTTCCTTTCGTTTCATATTCTGATAATGCTAAGGCAGATGTATTTCAGTGTCTCTGTGAATGGTCTGTCTCATAATTATAGCTTGGTAAACTGTTTTAACAAGTCAAGTTCAGTGTAAAATTTTTTCCACAACAGATGTATTTCACAGTTATGCTAAGTCACTCAAATTGTCCCATTAAAAAAATAACTTGATTGCTCATGCAAGGCACGAGGTGATAAAACCTAGTAGTAAACTTACAATGAAGCTTACAGACAGACACACTGTGTCATTCCAAGCAAACTCTTAAAGGTCAGACATAATGGGAAACCACGGTTTCCCATGACGAGAATGAACCACAGCAAAGCTCTGGCTCACACACTCCCCTCTTCCCCTTCTTTTAGGCCAGCAGGGAATATACTGAAATATTCTGTTTTTAAAATAATCACAATTCCCCACGACAGCTGAACCTGAGGAACTGTGGTTTGTTTAAACTATGGTTAGTGAGGACCAGCCATGATCTGACAACATGTTAGTTTAAACAAAACTAAGTCCCCCAAGTTCATGGGGAGCGGGGGAGAGAATCAGATATTATGGGGAATTGTGGTTAGTTAAAACAAGAAGCAGAAACTTCCAATCTCTTCCTGGTAGGTGTAAAAGAGGTGTGTGTGGGGGGGGGGGGGCGCACAAGCCTGAAACTCACTGCAGCCCATTTTCATAGCAGGAAGCCATGGTTTCCCCATTAGGTTTCAAGTAGCCCCCAAGACCAAAGAAAACATAGATATCTAAGGCATTTTAAAATCAAATGGAATCTTGTTGAAGCTGGTTTTATTTCTGCTCATGTTTACCTTCTCATGCATCTTTCTCTGTTCTGGGTCAAACGGATGAAGTACTTGCAACCCACAAATTTCACACACTTGCCCATGGAGGTAGAGACATTGGTCACCAAATTGGCACATGCCAGCCACTGCATAAGGACACAGCTGTTCACCATTGGCATATGAGCTTCCAGGTTCAGCAACATCTTCTTCGAGCCCGCTGCGGATAGCATCCAGGTACGAATGGGGCTTTGTTTCTGGAGCATCACTCTGAACACCACAACATGCTGAATCACTCACAGTGCTAGATCTCGTCCTTTCCTCATTTGATCCACATAAATCTTGGGAAAGGAGAAAAGAAATACCTGATCACGTTCAAAAGCAGGAGACCATTAACACAACAGAAGAGCTTCTGTTACCTACTCATGGTAGCTCCCATTTTAAGGCACTAAGCACCTAGCTGGCATTTCTGAAATTGAACTGCAATAGAAGCTGACTCTATCTGACACAGGAAAGCTACTTTCATCTTCAAACAATGTGAATTTTACCATCTCCAGCTACACACTATAATACTCCAAAGAATTGGGCAGGTCATATAAAACTAATGCACCATAAAAACCTGCATCTCAATTTAGAGCGGGGCTGGAGAGATTATTGCAAACTAACAAAATGCCAGTCATGACGATAGGCATGTGAAGGGAGGGCTTGTATATTTCAAGGACCCTGGAGGCAATGACTGCGCAGGTTTTGCCCTGACCGCAACAGTCTCCCCAAGTGCAGTGCTTTACTTCTCCATAGGAGTGAATGGCAGCCATTCACTTGCATGGGAGAATGCAAGGCAGTGGGAGCTAAACCTGCTTTCAAGACCCCACCCATTAAGATGCAAGTGTGCTCCTGTCTGCATAGCCTAATGCTAGGTCCTGTTTCCTGGTGGTATTTAAGAACATAAGAGCCCTGCTGGATCAGACCAAGGTCTGTCTAGTCTAACATCTGTTCACACAATGGCCAACCAGCTGCTTGTGGGGAAACCCACAAGTAGGACCTGAGTGCAACAGCACCCTGTTGCTTGTGCTCCCTAGCAACTGATATAAACAGGCATACTGCAGCTGATACTGGAGGTACTAAATAGCCATCAGGACTAGTAGCCATTGATAGCCTTATCCTCCATGATACTTCTATGCCACCCCATAATCAAAATGTTCTTGGTGCCTTCTTTAAAAAGTCAATATAAACAATAAACAATAGATTCACGATATAAAACACATAGCAGAGATAAAATAATGAAATCAACAAGCCAAAACCGCCATGTACATAAAAGCCCCAGCAGGCCGCTAAAAGGCCTGGGCAAATAAAATTTTAAAAGTCTTGGCCTGGCACCAAAGCGAGTACAGAGCAGGCACCAGACAAGCCTTTCTGGGGAGGGCATTCCACAGTCAGGTCTACCACTGAGAAGGTCCTCTCTTTATGACCCACACACCAAAGAAGGGCCTCTGTTGAGGACCTCAAGGCCTGAGTATATATGGGAGGAGGCCATCTTTCAGATAACTTGGCTCCAAGCTGTTTAGGGCTTCAAATGTTAAAACCAGCACTCTCAATTGGGCCCAGAAAGTGACTGGAATCCAGCACAGCTGATAAAACACTGGTATATTGTGTCTGAATCATCCAGTCCTAATTAACAGCCCTGTTTCTGAGTAACTGAAGTTTCTGGAACATTTTCAAAGGCAGCCCCATGTATAAAACATTACAGAAATACAAGCAGGAGGTTACCAGAGCATGTATAACTGCAGCTAGGCTACCTCTGTCCAGGGAGAGTCGCAGCTGGTTTATCAGCCAAAGCTGATGAAAGGCACTCTGAGCCACTGAGGCCACCTATGCCTTGAGTGACAATGCGAGATGAATTGGATGGACTGCTGAGAACTGTCAAAAGACAAGTTTCCAAAGACCCTGTTCTTCAGAGAGCTGAAAAATAATAAGTACCTAGGTTTGCATCTCATTTTTAGGTGTCTGAACAGACAGACTTCTGGAATTTGCTCCCCCTTGGCTTGAGTAATTGCCTTTCATTCCTACAGATCACACTTTACTACTATGGGCAGTTAAAATATACAGCAAGTATGATTAATGACTCATAACAGAAGAAAATGGTCTGCAATGATCCTTAGTTTTAGCATTCCATATTCACGCTAGCAGAACAATGGATGATCATTTGGGAAGTTGTGTCTATTTACATATGGCCATGGGCTTAGAAGCACTTGCAACAAGAACATGGTAAGAAGCAGTAAATGAGTGAAGAAGCAATAAATGAATAAACAACCGGAAGTATCAAAAGCTATCTAAAGGAGAAAAATGGAGAATTACCTTACCTCTGTCCCGGAGCACTAATGTTTTCTTTTCACGTTTTCCAGGCTCATGTACTTTACTTTTGATTACAGGTGTATTTTGCTCCAGCGGAGAGTTAAAGCCGTGGAATGGTGGTGCAGAAGCGTAAAGTGTCCTAGTACCCACTATGCCACTTGATGCAGCAGATGCAGGAGGTCTAATGTGATCATATCTTAAGAACAATTTTTTAAAAAGACACAAACAAAACTGCTATATTTATTTTATTCTGGTTGTACTCATACACAAAGAAAAGGTGCACACGGCTATTATGTCGTTTCTAATGTTTTCAGAGATGGCAACACTCACATGAATGCTTGTTTCATTGCACAGACTTTTAAACCTAACTATATTCTTAAGGGCAAGTTTCACTCAACACATGGATGAATTATTCTAAAGCTACAGGGGTGATGCTGCGGATAAAAGGAGTAAGAGTTTCCAAGCTTTTAGCATGTTTGTCTTTTTTACCATCTCTATAGTGTAACTAAAATCCATATTACAAAGTCCAAAACCCTGATCCTGTGAACCTCAATGATTCCTCTGACTATAAAAGACCAACATCCTAATCATATATATATTTATTTTGAAGTCTCCATGATTGCAAATGCAACTTACTTCTGTGTAAGAATACTCAGGGCACAATCCTTTGCTGGCTGGGGAATGCTGGGAGTTGGAGGCCTTTTCTCTGTCTAAACATGCATAGGATTGCACCCTTAGTGTTTCAATCCTATATGTATCTACTCAGAAGCAAGTCCCACTGAGTTCAATAGGGCTTACTCTCAGGTATGTAAGTATGCAATTTAGGATTGTAGCCTAAATTCTATGCATGTGTATTTAAAAGTACATCCCACTGAGTTCAGTGGAATATTCCCACAAGCAAGCATACACAGGATTGTAGCTTTAGACCAGCAAGTGGGGCTCTGCACAATAATTAAAGTACTTTGAGACTGCAATCCTATACCTGGTAGACCTATTAAACTAAATGGAAATTATTTCTGAGTAGATATGTATAGCAGCCTTTCCCAATCTGATGCCCTCCAGATGTTTTGGACTTCAACTTCTATCAGCCCCAGGCAGCATGGCCAATGGTCAGGAATGCTGGGTCTTGTAGTACAAAACTTCTGGAGGGGACCAGGTTAGGGATGGCTGATAGGACTACACTGCTAATCTCGCAAACTTCCATAAAACAAGTAGCTACATCAGTGGTAAGGGTTATTTGTAGACTATATCTGTCCAGCTACAATCAGGACATTCGAACAGTGGGTTAAATCCAAGGTCGCATGAGTAGACATCTGCTCACACAATGGGACTTTGCCTTGCTCTTCTCCCTGCTGCAGGCCCACACAAGCCACTCAACCCACCAGAGCAGACTGGGCTGCAATGGGGAGAGGAAATCTGTTCCGCCATCGGTTTCCATTCTGCTGGGAGATGACTAGCATTAGATACAACCCATTAAGCTATTCCTGGGGTTAAAAAAAATCTAGCTGTTACAAACCAGTCTAGAAAAACAAGCCATTCCTATAGAATAGGAGTGGGCAGAAGGTAGATCTCCAGGTATTTTGGACTTTACCTCCCAGATGTCCCTACAAGCATGGACAATGGTCAGGAGTGCTTGAAGTCCAAAATATCTGGAGATCTACTTTCTGCCCGCCTCTCCTCTAGAGGATAAACACCTTCTTAAATATCATTGGCATGACACAAAGATCTACAGATTTTATTCTGAAAACTAGCAGGTCATACCTGCAGCGAGTTCCATAGGCACATTGTCCTTTCTGGTAGAACTTGCAGACAGTAGATGGTTTGCTTGTAGACAAGTCATGGGAAAATAAGCACCTACTTCCTTCACGGCAAACCCCTTGCATAAAATACCTGCAGTGACATTGATTTAAAGCCACAAAGACAACAGATGTCACATCATTTGTTTCTCAATCTTGTTCAGGTATGGCAGGAAAATTTGCCAAGGTTTCTTCTTCATCATTTTACATGCATCAAAACAAAAACAAAAAAGTACCTTGTGGCACCTTAAAATATATTATGGCATACATGGACTATATGCCACTTCTTTAAGGTGCCACAAGCCTCCATGTTGTTTTTCTGTAATAAAAGAACATGGCTACCACTGGAAAATGCATCAGAGCATGAACCTGAGATTAGAACCTAATTTCTGTGAACTGCCCAGAGAACTTCAGTTCTTGAGTGGTACAGAAATGTAATTAATTAATTAATCTAACATGAAACATGGACTCACTAATTAAAAATAGTTTCCAGTGCTATCACCGGTAAATCCCACCTCATATTAAGCTTGATTCTTCTAGGAGTGTTATTTTTCAGGTGGGTTTAAGAGATTTTACAGAATGCATACTTGAAAGTGTACTTGACTAGCTATTTTCTTAAAAAGGCTGTAAACTGACTTTAAGACTCAAATGGGTTTTGGGAACTGAGCAAGTGCATTGGCATGACATCAACTAACCCTCTAACAGC
The DNA here is from genome assembly GCF_057233095.1 of Heloderma suspectum. Lineage (NCBI taxonomy): Eukaryota > Metazoa > Chordata > Lepidosauria > Squamata > Helodermatidae > Heloderma > Heloderma suspectum. Next base: position 292,576,692 of record NC_139459.1, on the reverse strand, counting down.
TCTCTATGTTTCTGTCCCGCTTCCTCACCGCCCCAAGCTTCAGTTGAGTTGCACAAACTCACATCACTGGCCACAACTGAGAAACACTGCCCATTTTAGGGATCATTCTGGGCGGAATCAAGACACCTCGAGAGTCTGGGCTGGGTTATCCTATGCCAGCTTTTCCCATCGTGATGTAACTGTTTTGGACTACACGTCTCAGCATTCCTGACCATTGGCCATGCTGGCTAGGGCTGATGGGCACTTAAGTCCAAAACATCTCGAGGGCACCGGATTGGGGAAGGCTGTCCTATGCTCCGGAAGGCCAGATTCCAAAGGCTTCCCTGACCCTGAAAAACGCTTCCTCCGTGCACCGTGCACTGTTTTTAGGAGGAACCCACACAGGGACGGGGGCGGGGAGAGGATCGACTGGGCTGACTGCGGAGCAGAGCGCGGGCGGGGGGCTGTCAGCAGGGAAATGAAGGCGGCGGCGGCCCTGGGCCCCCCACTCCTTCCGCCCGCCCTTTACACGGGTTGGTCGGGGGTGGGGGAGGGGACGCGGCCCGCAGCTGCCGGGCCGGAGCGGGAGGGAGCGCGGCCGCATTTCACCCCTCCCTCCTCGGGGGCGGAGCGTCGCGGAACGCCGTCCGTGCGGCGGGGGTGCGGGGAGGGGGCAGCGGCCATCCCAGGCGACGGGCTCTGACCTGCAGGTCACGTCCTTAGTGCTGCTCATGTCTCCTCCGGCTCCACTCCCGCTTCGGCGTCCCCTCCCCGCGCGGCTCCTCGCATTTTGGTTCCGCTGAGCGCTGTGGAGCTCCAGGCGGGGGGAGGGAGGGAGGGAGGCGCTGTTTGGGAGCCCCGCGAAAGCCACCCGGCCCCCCTTCCTACAGGAACTGGTTTCCGGTCGGACGTTATAAGGTGCAGTACTCGATCAGAGAGGCAGGCGTTTCACGACTTAGTGTCTGCGGTGGGGCTGGCAGGACCATAGAGATAGGACCTGCTTATTGTCAGGCCCAAGGCAGGACAGGAACAGGGCTAGAGTGACCGCGCGTCTAAAGGAAAAACACGTGGGCGGGCCAGAGCGCCACCTACCGGCGCCTTGGAACGGAGCCGGCACTCTGCACCGAATTCAAAGTCACTTCAGGCGCTCTGAGCCGAGGCTACTTGGGAAGAGCCGATCGGCTTAGCGGTCTATCCGGAGCGAGATCAAAACCAGAACCATCAGGAGTCATCCTCTTTCCTCCCCTCTCTGCCCTAGTCTCCCGAAGCATACATGCAATGAGCAAACCTAGTACGTTTATTAAGAACTAAGTTCCTCCCAGTTCCGTGGGACTTACTCCTTACTAAGGGCGCCGTCCTACGCATGTTTAGACAGCATTGCTGGCTGGGGAATGCTGGGAGCTGCAGGATTTCCACCCCCCGGTCTAAATATGCATAGGATTGCGCCCTAAGTGTGTTTTAGGATTGTGGCCGTACTTGGAAGCAAGTTCCACCCAAGTCATCAGAAAAACAACGAACAGCCTTTGTTGGCGTATTGAAGACCAACAAATTTAGCGTGCTGTCCTAGGCATATTTAGACACATGGCTGCCTGGGGGATGCTGGGAATTGTAGGACTTTTTTTCTGTCTAAACATGCATAGGATTCCACCCTTATTCTGGCATAAGCTGTACTGGACCAGAGCCCACTTGATCAGATGCATGGAAAGTCATCCTAAGTGAAGAAGAGAGAGCGGGGTGGGGTGGAGAAAAGCAGATACACGCACACGAGTGTAGGGAGAAGGGGAAAAAATCAGCTAGGTCAGAGGGTGATGAAATACATGCAGGGATAATTACATTAAAAGCTTAGATATATGTAAAATCATTACAGTAACCATTCACAAGTGTTGATAAACATCCTGGCCCTGATAAGTTAATTAACACCTATAATGAGGGGTGGGGCAGATTCAAGCCACAGAAGATAGAATTGAAATGTTTGATATGCATTAATTCAGCAGTTTTGAGCCACATTCTCCCTTGGTTCAAGAATAGCAGCTTTAAGATCAGCAACAGAGTTTCCTGAGAGGCTGAAATGTTCTTCTACTGGTTTCTGAATATTGCCCATTCTGATGTCAGATTCATGTCCATGTATTCTCTTGTGTAGAGACTGGCCTGTTTGTCCTATGTAGAATGCAGTAGGACAAATACCACCTTGGCAAATATTGCATCGGAAGATGAACAGGTGAGTAGATCCCTGATGTTGTGGGTGACATTATTCGGCTCTGTAATAGCGTTGCCAGAGTAGGTAGGGGACAGAGTTGGCATTTGAGCTTGTTGCAGGGTCTGGTTCCTGTGTTTGTGTCTCTCTTAAGTGGCCTGTTATTGATAGTGGGCAACTGTTTCAGTTTTGAGAGCTGTCTGTAAGCTAGGACAGGCCTTCTAGTCTTCCTTCCAAGCCTTTTTTTTAAGGATATAGATAGCCTTTTCCCACCAAAAGAAGCAAATCTTGTTCCAGGCAGTTTACAATACGACTCCATAGGAAACCATTTAAAATATCATAAAAGTAGATAAAATACAAAATATTTTTAAAAACAAAGATTCACTGCAAAGTAGTTACTAAGAATAGCAAAGAAACAATTCCAAGAAGAATTAAAAACCCATCAAAACAAAACTGTTTTAATTTGTCATTTAAAACTATAAAGAGTTGCTGCCTGGCAGATCTTACAGAGCAAGTTTCACTGCTGTTGTGCCACCACCCTAAAGGTCCCGCTCCTCACATTCACAGAACTGATCCCCTCGAGATCTTTGGGGTGGAGGCACAAACTGATTTAGGACCACTTGGTAGAGATGGGCATTTGACCAGTAAAAGTTGTAGGACCCATGCTGGCTGGGGAATGCTGGGAGTTGTAGGATTTTGGTTGTTTACTAACCATGCATAGGATTGTGCCCTGAATTGGGAGCAGGGACAGAGGTTGTGCAGACACAGTACCCTTCTATTTATTCCATTAATATGGGTGTTCCACCTTTCACAGTGAGAACCTCTCTCCAGCAAGATTCAATTTCATGCAAATGTTTACAAGTTTAAACATGCCCACAACCAAAATGAAAAGTTGTATAGTGGTGGGGCTGACAGCACCTCTACTGGAATGGAGGAGCCTTATCGATGTACCTGCGGTCTGACATACAGCATTTCCACTTTTCCCCTGGAAATGAGATGCTGCTCAGCTTGGGATTTAAATGATGAGCCAGCTATGTCTGGGCCAAGTTGAACCGGGTCGTATAGTGTGTTGGTGGTGCAACATGTAGAACTATTTTGTCACTGAGGAAAATTCTATGTTCCTTCCCAGATATTAACGCCTATGGACAACTGGTATCTATAAATGAGCTTCCTCTTGGTTATTGTTCTAAGTAGAAAGGGCAGAATGTTGATGGTCACTGCTGAAGTATCTCATGACAAGAAGAGCAACAGATGTATTGGTCCATCAATCCAAAATGGTTAAATGTGTATCCCAAGTTTGTATATAACAAAGTAAGATTGAGATAATATGTATTTCCAGTGCTGTAGAACCTCTGTCATGGGAATACATCATCAGTCCTTCTCTGTACTTCTGTGATGCTATAATCTAGTGATAATCTGCCATCATATCACCTAACATGTTAGGAGTGTTTAGTACAGAGGAGCATCTTTTGGAGAAGAGTAGGGCTGGCCCCACCATTAGGCAGGGTGAGGCAGTTGCCTCAGGCAGCAGGTGCTGGGAGGCAGCACCAAGGTGTTCAAGGAAAGAGCTGTGTGCCTTGCAGCGTACTCTGTGCTCCTTAAGTTAGCCTGCTGCCTTCAGGTTCAGTGGAGGACATTGCCCCATCATTAGTGTTGAAGACAGATTCATCTGTCTGTCCAGATAGATTCTGTACATGGAATGGGATAGGTGCCATTTTGGCCTTTGCCTCAGGCAGCAAAATGTCTTTGGCTGGCCCTGGAGAAGAGGATGGTTTATACAATTTTGGACATTTCCATTTAGCATTAGTTAACACAGGGCTGGGCAACATGTGCCGCCCCCAGATGTTTTGGCCTACAACTCCCATCATCCCTAGCCAGTATAGCCAATGGTGAGGGATGATGGGAGTTGTTGGCCAGAACATCTGGAGGGCCATAAGTTGCTTACACAAGTTAACACAACTTTAGTTTAATTTTGCCTTTGCTTATATGGAGAGTGGCAACAGATTAGTATCAGACAAATGATCTCTGTCATAATAAGTGTATCTACTCATCAGAATCATCTCGACAGGAGTCTTGGATAAGATTAATATTGAAAATGAACACTAACTCTTTAAGAAACTCTCCCTCCCTTTTCCTGCTTCAGTCTTGTTTGCCAGTCTTGCTCACGTTACAGGAATGATTGGTTCTGCGAGCTGCGGCACCGTCAACAGCACTGCCAACAAATCCCTTCCCCTTTCCCCGGGCCACTTCACTAACTAAACCTTGTGTTTTGTCAGTACGATTGGATCAGGTAGGAAACCAGCTGCATTGAAACAAGGAGGTGGCAGAAATCATGCAGCCTTTGGACTCGGAGAGAAGCTTAATCAAAATCAGCCACTGTAAAAAAGACATATTTGGCTTCTTTGTGCCCAAGCACTGCCCTTTCTGTGGGCAGAGTCTGATCTACAGGAGACTAGAAGAAGCACCTGTCAGTATTCCAAGCCTATTTGCTAATGGGCACAGGGAAAGATGTTCTTTTTTACTTAAACCTACAACGGGAACCTTCCTAAGGTAGGCTTTTGTTTGGTTTTCTGGTTGGCAATGCGAAAGGAAGTATTTTGTTACTGTATAGTCAGAAATAAACTGCAGTATGAAAAAGGGTCAGAATAAAACTACAAATATTGTTAGAAAAACTGGAAACATTTATACACTGAATAATACAACAGAATATGTAAAAATTTGTATCAAAATACACCGAAGTACTATCCTATGATTAAATATTACAGTAAAACAACTTGTAAACTCTATAATTACAACCTATGGTGAAGGACAGAGAAGGCTGTTCATGATAAATGCACAGTCTAATACAGATTCACGGAGGAGAAATCTCCTGTACTCTCTGATCTTTTTTTTCTATTGCAGTTGGACTTTTGAGTGGGCAGGATATTATTCCCCTTTGTTTGGTTCATGAGAAACCAAACAAGATTTATGAAAAGGAATCAGATCATTGGTCTGTCTCGCCCAGTCTTCTGACTAGGGGCAGTGCTTTGGCACGTTTTCAGGCTGAGTTATCCCACAGCCCTGCACCCCAAGATATGGGAGCGGATGTGGAGAAGCCAGGGATGGATGAGGCCCCTTTTGCATGTAATGCATGGCATGTACTATAGGCCCTTGTCAACGCCATTGCGGGGAAAACAGATTACTATTCACATAAGTTATCATCAGTGCTTAGATTCTGCAGGTTTTATTAATGTGAGTAAAAGGTTATCTTGAACCCTGTTCAACTGGCCCTGATGCCTTAATTTAGTGACAAATCTTTTTAGAGTCACAAATTCCCAGATCAACTCCATGGGTACTTTAGACTGGAATGATGCTGTAACGTATAAAATGTAGGGCCACTACTGATCAAAGAAATGTAAACATTGATTAGTCGCCTGAATATTAGACAATAAATCTATCACTTAAAATTGGATAAAGAGAACAAATAATATCTGAAGTATATCTTTGTTTTTTCTTGATGCACATCTGCATTTCTCTTGTGTATGAGAGAAGAGAATGCTTCTTCTAGGTGGTGCTTGCCATCTGCAGTTTTCATAAGCACTCGTTTTATTTATTTATTGAATTTCTATACCGCCCAATAGCCCACACACACACACACACATTTTTTAAATGATTGATCTAGCCAGTTAATTGATTCAGCCCTAATAAAATGGATCTTAACAGTAATTAAATGTGATTGTACTCAGTCTCTTTCAGAAAAGGACAGAGCAGGGGGTTGGACTCAATAGTCTTGTAGGCCCCTTCCAACCCTACTATTCTATGATTCTATAAATCACAAGTAGAACATCTTCCTCTCACCCCAATAAATGAATAGTTTTCAACTTGAAAAATGTCACATTTCTTCTTTCAGAGGGTATGATGGAAGTTCTGATCTTCATGTTGGAATAACCAGTACTAATGGTAAGAGAAGTGTGCCATTAACCTTTTAAACAAATAAAAGCTGCTTTGCAGTTCCAAACTGCTTCTTATTCTCCTCCTCTGGGCTTCCAGAAGACACTGATGGTTGCTTTGCCCACCTCCAAGCTTTTGGCAAGCGTTGAAATCAGATATTTGCAAAAAGCTCAAGCCTTTGTGAGTATTCCATTTGAATGCTCACAAAAGCGTGATCCTTTTAGGGGGTGAGCGAGAGGATGCTCCTGCATCCCTGCTTGACAGCCAGAGCTATAAGGTGGTCCCCTGCTCCTCCATTCCTGGGCTTGTTCCTACAGTTGCCTTGATGGGACTCAGAGCTTTCTTCTTTCTGGTTACTCATTGTCTATTGACCCGAGGTTCTTCCAGACAGAGGGCTCCTAGCTGGACCAATAGAAAGGCCTCGTGCAGCTATTCCATCTTTCCCTCTTTAATGGCTTTTTTTGTGATGAGAAAAAAGACAGAAGAAGTGGTGGGAAAACACGGGAGGGTTACAAATGGAAGATGGTGCCATCTGGAACCCTGCCTCCCTAAAATTCTGAGACTAAGGCAGGCTGATAGCACAATAAGGGCGCAATCCTATCGGGATAGACGGCCGCCTCCAAACTCAGAGGTGACCGCCTATCCAATGCAGGGCAGGAGCAGTGCGGAGGAGATCTTCCCCTCCACGCTTCAGCTGCCCTGCATTCTTTCCCCATTTGGTATCATTGTAGGACTGGGTCGTTCTCTTTAGATGGCTGTCCCCCGTAGTGTTATTTTTCATTTCTTCTCATGGGGGGGTCGGAGGGGTGATGCCTCTTGGAGTGTAGCGATAATTCCTTCGTGGTTCCTGCCCCTTTCCCTCCCCTTGCACGCTACTGGTGGATGGGGGCTGACACGCTGTAAGTCTGCAACCCTCAGCACGCTTACTTGGAAGTAAGCCCCATTGAACTTAATGGGATGCTCTGAATCAACAGAGGATGCTGATTCTGAGCTTGGTGGGGTGGGGGATCAGATCTGTCTCCCTTCGTTGCAAGGAGGCATTTTACCCTCTTCTCCCTCCAATCGAGAAATGTCCTCAAGCAATTACATGGCAGACACATGGTTTGAGAGCAATGCACTTCTTTGGCGCCTGCTATCTGGCGCTGCTGTTGCCAAGCAGGTGGCACGCTGTGCTGCAACCAGGATTTGGGCAGTTTGGCAGGGGGGTCGCCTTGAAGCAAAGAGAAAAATCACCGGGGGGGGGGTCAGGCGCAGAACTTTCCTTCCTCAGCAAGACTTGAGCGGAGGCAGGAGGCACCCTCAAACCATGCACCCTCCCCTCCTTGCAAGGAAGGGAGAGAGCACAAGCCCTCACGCCTGTCAAATCTGCTCAGTCCCCTTTCAACCCTGCTCAGGACACTTCCCGCAGCCCATTCTCAATGCCTAGTCATCCTGTCCACGCCCCCAACAACTGAAAACAAATGCCCACAGCCGGTTTCTTCCGCTATTAAAGAATTTCACAGGGAGGTCATGGCGCTCCTGTTCCGTGGGCTGGAAAAAATTTTTTTTTGCATTTGGGGAAAACACGGGATAGGCTGGGGAAAATGGCAGGAGACACCCTGGAGGGTAACAGTGTCATCTAAAGAGCCTGCAAACTTCCGTGACAGAGCCACTCAATAGCAGGATAAAAGCTCTGTGTGAAGAAGCCCCATGGCTGCATACAGCCCTCAGCTATGGGTTATGTGGCTCCCCCCACTTTTCACACAGTTCAGCTGATCAGCCAGGCTTTGGGGAAATGGCTGCTGCCATTAGCAGCTCTGGAAGAGCGATTGCGAGTGGGCCCAGTGGGGGTGGGATGGGGTGGGCAGGCGGCTTTCTCCGGCGCTGAGCAGTGTTCTTATCTCCAATCACTGGTTGGAGATGAGAGTGGTTTAGAGGCAGTTAAACTTTACATTTGGTGCTCTTTAAATACCTTTACAATTTTAATTTTAAAATCGTAAAGGTATTTAAACCAATTGTGCAGGGAGAACAATGTGGAAATTGGAGGCTTGTGTTTTAAAAGTCTCCCCCCGGTATCATATTCTGGGGCTTATTTCTGGGAAGACATGCCTAGAACTGAACTGTGCTTTGTATGCTTGGTGGTGGGAAAATGTCCTGATTGGTCTGACTGAGATGTGTGTGCACATGTGTGGCCCCTGGACCCACAGCATACCCCAGATGGGGCCTCAGGGCCGTAAAGGTGGTGCACCTCTGCCATGGCACTTAAGAGTACAGGCTTTTCACACATGCAGATCCAGGCCACAGAGGTTCCACTGTTTCAGTTTTTCATTTGCTGGCAACTTTCCGCTTAATCAGTTCTTTTCATGCACTTTCTATGACATTCCAGCAACTCCGCCTTGGCATTGGTGGCAGAATGGGCACAGGCTTGCGGGCAACAGCCAGTGTTTAGCCTATCTATCATTAGTATGCTAATATTTGGGATACAAATCTGAAAGGTATCTTTAAACTGATATTTCCTTCAGGATCGGAAGATCAGCTGGTTCAAGAAAGGTGAAACTTTGAGAGGTTGTCTTTCTAAACCTCAAAGGCTGCCTTCATTGCTTGAGAACTACATCTCTTTACAACAGGGGTGGGCAACTCCCCACATTCCTCAGCACTGGCTACGTGGCTAGGGCCGATGGGTGTTCTAGGCCAAAACATCTGGAGGGCCACAAGTTGCCCACCCCTGCTTTACATAGTCTAAAATCCGAACATTCAGGTTCTGTTATCAGGATGATCCTTCAATTGCTGTACAACATTGTACATCTCAGCTCTTTGAGACACTGAAAACAGATGATCGGCTGGTTGGCTAGCTGTGAATTCTGTAAATATTCCCATGGGGCTACATGTTGTGGACTAGATAACCCCAATTTTCAGAACTATTGTTCAGATAACAGGTGTTCATAGAATAAATGGGAATGATGCTGCAGGTGACAGTAATTAAGGGATGGTAATTAACTGTACCTTTGTTTGAAGTATTGCCATTAACCTCACATCTTGTATTTTGGACTTCTAATTGGGCCTGTTGCTGTTTATGCTTTTAGGTTTGGTGTATAATTACAATGAAACTGGAGTTAACATAGCAGAACATGGATGGGAACAATGTATAAGTGTTCCACTAGTACAACCTGACATGTATGGCCTGCTTTACCAGTGGGATATATACCTAGAACAATTCTCAGCAGCAGAGATCTGGCTTCCACAAAGGTATGCAGCTCAACAGATGGCTGTGACTATTTTTAAAGGCAGCAAAACAGGCATGCTTTATTTGGGGGAGGGGGGCTCTGCTTCAGTTGTGGCTATCGGATAGATTGGATAGTCAATTGGAGACATGGCATTAAAACCACTTCAAAGCCTATGCCTACTTCAGAAAATATTTATTCCAGTTAACAGAAGAGGGTGCCCCACAACAGCTAGAGTGCAGCTTTCTAGTTTAAGACCCGGCTCGTCACTGCATGCAGCTTGCTCAGTTACAATGTACCTCTGCTAAGTCAAACTGTGCTTATTTGCACAATGAAAAAAGTGGTTGTTGGATCCAGCAGTTTCTGTACATTTTGGCTTTAAAGTACAACTCTTGATAGCATGTGTTGTACAAGGCCGGCCCTATCGTTAGGCAGAGAGAGACATCTCCCTCAGGCAGCAGATGCTGAGCGTGAGGGGGCAGCAGTGGCAGTTCCCCCTCCCATTCCTCTGTGCCCCTTGTCTCTTCCCCTCTGCTGGGTGGCAGAGCCGTGTGCCTGCCCTGCCCACCTAAGCTAGCCTGCTGCCCTTGGGTGTGGCGGTGGACCCTATCCTGTTACTAGTGTTGAAGAAAGATTAAAATGCCAGTCTGGTTGCCTTCTGTGGGGGGGGGGGGTGCTTGTTCTTCACATCAAGAAGCAAAGTGTCTTGGGCCAGCTCTACTATTGTATAAGCAAGACTAAAGGGGAGAGATATTGCAAGCAGTTCCCTGTAGCTTTGCAGTGTTGCGGTTTTGCCAATAAAACACGACTGGACTCCATCCCATTTTCAAATAAGGCTCATCTGTGCAACCAAAAATATTGCTTCTGGCTTTGGCTTCTGTTCAAGTTGTCAAATGACATTTTTACAAGGAATGGGAATTGATTGGAACATACGCTGCCATATGATACACTGAATCAGATAAAACTTACTGCTCCGGTGGAGACTGTAACAAATACATGGTTTAAAAAGTTAACTAGCATGTTAAGACACTCCCAGGTAATTGTGCAATTCTATGCACACTTACCTGGGAGTAAAGTCCATGACATTCAGTAAGCGTCTTTATTATCTAAAAACCTGGAATCACGTAGGTGTGTCAGAACTGAAAAGCCCCACAATCATAGTTTGTTAATATTTATCTTTATATGGCTGTATTTCACAGTACAGCAGACAGTAAGACAGATCCATCACAATTTCTGATTTATCTGCTAGAAAATGAACAAATAAAAGCAAAATGGAACAAAAGCACATTTCTGGGCTTCCATTAGTTTAGGTCTTAAAAAGGTAAAAGGTGAAGGTGTCCCCAACCAGTCGTGTCCGACTCTAGGGTGCGGTGCTCATCCCCGTTTCTAAGCCGAAGAGCCAGCGCTGTCCGAAGACGCTTCCGTGGTCATGTGGCCGGCATGACTGAACACCGAGGTGCACGGAACGCTGTTACCTTTCCTGCCGAAGCGGTACCTATTTATCTACTTGCAATGTCTTGCTTTCGAACTGCTAGGTTGGCAGGAGCTGGGACTGAAGACGGGAGCTCACTCCGTCACACAGCACTCGGGTCTTGAACTGCTGACCTGCCGACCTTCCAGTCTGCAGTTCAGCATCTTAACCACTAAGCCACCGCGGCCCCTAGTTTAGGTCTTAGCAACTTGTTTATCATTCTGAAACCCAGAATGTGTGGTAACTAATCATCAGCCTCCTAATACTAAATACTAAAGAGGCAAGTAAAAAAGCTTGATTTTTTTTTTTAACCTTGTGATAAACTTTTGTAACTTTCAGTAATAAACAAGTTTAGATCTTAGCAACTTGTTTATTACTGAAAGTTACAAAAGTTTATCACAAGGTTAAAAAAATCAAGCTTTTTTACTTGCCTCTTGTACCAGTCGTTTAGTATTTAGTATTAGGAGGCTGATGATTAGTTACCACACATTCTGGGTTTACATGAATATTTTAAAATTCCAAAACGTGTGGTAACTAATCATCAGTCTCTTATGATTGTAGGTTCTTATTAGTATTTATGATCTTTATCAATATATATATATGGGGGGGTGTAACAGAAAAGACGGCCTAATGGGCTGCACTATAAAGTTTTTCCTGATGACATTATTAGGAAATAACATTCCCATTTCCACCATTAGGATACTTGAAAAGCAATCCAGAATAGGTTGCAGTAGAAGAGCCTTCCCCAACCTGGCGCCTCCATATTTGTTGGACTACAACTACCATCATCCTCAGCCAGCAGCCCACTGATTGGGGATGATGGGAGTTGTAGTTCAACCCATCTAGACAATAGCTTAGCATAGGTTCTGGTGATTTGGGACGGAACTTGTAGCCATTGCCAAGGCCTAAAAATGTTGCAGGCAAAGGCACTACTTTGGAAATTACAATGTCCAGTAATTTTGCCACATTATGAAGATAGTATGGCAAAAGCAGTGCAATTTATGGGAATATCCACTCCAAGGTATTTGTGGCTTTACTGCAGTTCAGTAAGGAAACAAAGACATAAATCATATGAGCACACTTTAAAAAATCACCTCATTTTGTTCGGGATCCTAAGGAGGCAGCCATAAAATTTGTGGTCGAGTCTCCCATCTGTTTTGTTTTAAGCAAAGCCTACCCAGTAGTGTATATAGCCTGAGAGCATAAAAGTAGGATGTCAAAGCAGCCACCCCTCTGTGTCCTTTTAAAAAAAAAAAGGCTAAATCCATCTTTCAGAAAACTAAACTGAATATATACTTTGCATTGTGTTCAAAGTTTAGTTATAATAGCTACTTCCTGTTTGGTTAAAGTGGGAAATGTATCTCAATTCATACAAGGAAGACATTCACTAGCTATTTTGGCCAGTGTTATTTAATCTCTATTCCAAAAAGAACAAAGAACATGTTGAAAGGATAATGCAGCAATTCAGTACAAAGTTACCTGGGAGTAAGTCTCATTGAACTCAGTGGGACTTTCTTCTGAGTAGATATGTACAGGATTGTGCTATAACTTGATTACTGCATTCCTCAGCCACACCTCAGTTGGCATAACTAACCCATATCCTCCCCTATAGCCATATGTGCATACTCTTGTTGCCCTTTGGAGATTCATAGGACAAGCAGAATATTGGGCTATATTGCAATACGTAAGAAATTAAATGCTATCGGTAAATTGATTTTTCCAATAGAAACATGTGAAGGTGGCAAGAACTGCATCTGAGACAGGTTTCTGGTCCATAGACCAGTTGAACAATTGCACCTGGTGAAGGCAAACCAAACTGAAAATTAGGGCTTTAAATACCCAGCAAAAGTTTCCATTTGTACTCTTGTGTATTCGCAGTCCTGTAATTGTGGGGCAGTTATGTCATCCTGTGCTTCATACCTTGATATGAATGTTGTGGTGCTGTGCTGTAAACATGCTAGGCAGAATTCAACATGTCTAGAAGGGGAAGGAGTTATATTTGAGTGTGCAGCTCTTTCATCAGCTCCAGAGGGTTCACTTCAGTTACTTTCAATGTGTAATTCTGTACCAGCAGAGGGAATGGGACCACCACAACCAGACACAGGGCATCAACTAATCTAGCCACTCCTCCCAGACCAGCACAGTTACAACTGTGACATTCACTACCACAACATGTGGTAGCCACCAATTTGGATAGCTTTAGAAGGGGATTAGAGAAATCCATGGATGATAAGGCTATCAGTGGCTACTAGGCATTACTTGGATTACTGCAATGTGTTATATATGAGGCTGCCTTTCAAAATGGTCTGGAAAATTCAGCTGGTCCAAAATAGGGCAGCAAGATTGTTAACAGGGACTGTCCAATATGGTTCTATTATGCCGGTGCTTTATGACCTGCACTGAGTACCTGTCTATTTCCGGGCCTAAGTCAAAGTGCTGGTATTAACCTACAGAGCCCTAAATGCACATGTATACTTGCCCAGACTCTAAAATCATACTCAGAGGCCCTTCTCCACGTCCCCCTGCCAAATGAAGTGAGGCCGGTGGTACTGAAGAGAGGGCCTTTTCAGTGGTGGCACCCTGGCTGTGGAATGACCTCCACAGAGAGGATCACCTGGTGCCTACATGGTGGTTGTTTTGGTGGCAGGTGAATACTTTAAAACAAAAAATTTCCCTGGCTCTTCAGCCCTTCTGTTTTAAAAACAGTGTTCATGCATTTTTAATTTGCACTGATGCTATCTTTTATTTTGGTTTTATACTGTTTTAAACTTATGGGTTTTATGTTATGTTTTACCATGTCATTCATTGTATTTTATGTTTTTGAGTTTGTTTTGTGAAAAGCCCAGAGAACTTCAGCTAATGGTCAGTACAGAAATGTAATAATAAATAAAATAGTCCTGATGGCTCTATGCTACCTCCAGTATCAGAGGCAGCATGCCTATGTTTACCAGTTGTTGGGGAACATGAGCAGGAGGTGCTCTTGCACTCATGTCCTGCTTGTGGCTCTCCCACAAGCAGCTGGCTGGCCATTCTGTGAACAGAGTGCTGAACTAGATGGATGCTTTGTCTGATCCAGCATAGCTCTTATGTTGACATCCCCAACTCCACCGTTTTTAGTTTTAGCCTTGCATAGATTATGTTATGCTGGTGTACATTTCCACTGACCAAGGCTTGCTGCAGCATAATGGCCTGACAACACCATCATGACTTCACTATGCATCGTAACTTTCCATTTTGTCATCCAGCCACCATTCCATCAGGCTGCAGTAGTAGCAGAGAAGCAAAGCAGGACCACCTGAGAAGCCACCTTTATCAGGCTTTGCCTCTCCACCAGCTTTCATGTAGCAGCCATTCCATCAGGCTGTTGAAGATGGAAGCAGAGCCAGTCCATCAGCTCAGTTGAAAGAGCAGCAGTTTTTGGCTCCTCCTCTCTTTGAATTTTTTCCATTACAGCTGATCGTGATACAAACTTTGTAACTAAGAACTAGTGTTAGAGTTTGCTTTTGTTTCTCTCCACTTCCAATCCATTTTCCTTTTGTGTTATGCCTTTTAGATTGTAGGCCTGAGGGTGCTCTGATTTTTGTAAGGCACTCTGGCTTTTCAGCTGAAGAGCAGGGTAAAAATCCCGAAAATTTTAAAAGGGATTTGGTCACAATCCTACCCCATCCAGATAATATAACCCTAGGACTGTACCAGAAACTAATAAAATGTTTTATGGGTGCAATCCAATGCATGTTTAGACAAAAGTCCTAAAACTCCCAACATGCCCCAGGCTGGCTGGGGCATGGTGGGAGTTGTAGGATTTTTTCTTCCTAAATACGTAAAGGAGTGCGCCTTAAGTTAGAGCACTGATTTCTGAGCCTCATTTCTCATTCTTTGTTTAATAGGTATGAAGAACATATGCACAACTGTTACACATATGCTCTAACATTTATTAACTGTGTGTTGAGTGCCCAAAAGCAGCAGCAAATGAACAGAAGTGAATTTACAGAGAAATTTGTGATTCCACGGACAAAGAAAGCTTCCAAGTACATCACCATCTACAAGGAAATATGCAAGAATGGCTTCTATGTTGTTGACCACCCTGTTCAAGATGACAGCACTTCCACAGGGGCCATTTGACTTCATAATGAAGCAAATAAAAGTAAAATAATCAGGTTAAGACATTTATAGTTTTTGTTCCTATTCTCACAAGAAAAATGAGAAGCTGGCACTGCAACATGTGCCCTATGATTTAATGCATGTTTAGTCTCCATCCAGTTTATTTGTGTGTGTGTGTGTGTTTAAAAAAACTCTCATGCAGTCTTATTTTGTATTCTGTCGCTTTATATTATGTACATATAATATAAAGGCTCCATTCATGGACAGCTCTACAAGAATAAACATTTTACAGTTAATTGCAATTATTTCCATATTACTCAGTTTTCTGATTCATTTGATCATAGCTCCTCTTGTTCACTGCGCTCACAAGATGAGACCCAGCGATTTAGAATCAGTTCCTTAAAAAACAAAGCCATTCATTATTAGAGAACAAAAATGTATAAACAAAAAAACTGCTTTTACTTAACTTTTCCTAGGTAACATGATATAGCTTTCCTGTAGTAATAAGTGTGTTTTTTGGCTTCTTTCTTGGATAAGACAACAACTCATCAATGCAGAAAGTCACCACAATAGCACTCCCAGTGTCATCTGGCTGGGTTCTAGATTTTTCTGAATTCTCACCCACCTTATTTTTCTCTCTCCTCTACCCCCTTTGCTCACACATATACTGCACTGTAAACCACTTAAATAGCTTCAGGGACTGTTGTTCTGGTACATCAGCTCACCTTCTGATGAATGCTTCATGCCAATTGAGATCCATAGAGCTATTTTCAGCATGCCCACAGGTTCAGGCATCCACAATGTAATTTCTAACCGTTTCTTCTTTGAAAAGTATACACCCATGCTTGTGAACAAGAGCTTTGCTATGTGGCCTTGTGGGCTACTGTTCAAGATGCACAAGCCCAAACCCTTGGAGGTGGGGAACTAGATCAGCCTTCCCCAACCTGGTGCCTTCCAAATATGTGGGGCTACAACTCCAAACATGCCAAGCCAGCATGACTAATACTTTCTTGTGTTGCTTGTTCAAGACCACCTGTTACTGGAGTGGCATAGGAACCACTTCATGCACCTAGATCTCCCATCACTCCTGTAACATCTACAGGAAGAAACCATGTAGGTCAAGCGTATTATGTAGCTGTATTCCATTCTGCTCTAATATAGTAACTAGCCCTTAGAGAACTGACTGCTCACAAATACTCAGATAATAATTCAGGTACAAGTAAGCAAAGAAAAATAAAAGTTACTGCATTTGACTGCATCTCCAAATGTTACACACTTGTTCTCAAACCAGATAGCTATCTATGTTCTACACAGCTCTAGCTGATACATAGGTCTACTGAATTAGGAAAGTTTCAAACAGCGCTACATAAAATATTATCCACAACTATCCAGACAGTGGACAGCAGTCATTGACTGCAGAGAACAAATCAGAGGAGGACTTGCATACCTGAACTTTAATTCTTTTGAGACATTCTGGTGACGACATTTCTTTTTCAGTCATATCAGATGGCTTAATTAAATAGCAGAACATGAGTTCCTGATGGCAAATAAGTTGTATGTTATCAACAAAATATCAATTTAAATATACTAGGACATTTTTCCAAAGTGGATTAGACAAAAAGTTAACCAAATTAAGTATAGATTTGTTACCTGTATAATGGTAATGAGGCAGAGAGTGCCAGTGCAGTTTGATAAATACAATGTTGAACTTTTATTAAAGAGACTTGGGTTCAAATCCCAGACAAAAAGTTGGGTGACTTTGTGTAAGCCACTCTCTCATTGCCTGATCCTGACTAAAACCATGGATCGAAGAGTCCTGTGCATACTGAAGCTCTCTGAATTTCCTGTTCCTATTTCATCTCCTTTTGCTGCATTTGGACTTCAGGCATAACCTTAATCTACAGTTATTAGGAGTCTGTTACTTGTTTCCAGATTAGTAACCTTCCTAGTGTATTTAATGGGGATTATATATGACTACATTAAAATGAATGCTCTATTATATAACATCTGACTCCCCTACCTATGCTATAGCAATACATGTGTGCATGTGTAAGATACTTTGCCATCAGTTAGAAAGTTGAGAATTGGCACACAAATATTCCAAGCCATTGAATGTCTCTCCTTTCAAATGGTTAAGGTACTTCCACATAAGCTAAGAAGCTGAAATTTTGTGCACACGTAGACAAAGATTGCTAAAAAGTAAAAGGAATTAGACATATTTTTTCATCTTCCTTGAAACATGGGACCACGAAATCTGCCTCAGTGGCTAGCACAGAAGAAACAAAGGTACAAACGGACTAGAACCTAAGAGCTACCCATTCAGACACCTGAAACAACTTCAGTAGCACCCAGAGACATACCTGAAAATGGGACAAGCCAGACATTTGTTACAACAAATTTATGGGAAAAGGGCTTTTCCAGTGGTAACCAGGAACATTTTTACACTTATAGAGTGCAAGCTGCATTTACTAGTATCTAATTTATCTGACCCTTTTTGCCCATTACTGGCAGATTTCCATAATCTCTCCTTGTGCCCTTATTACATCAATGTATCCATCTTCACTCCATAATATTTTTCATTGTGGCTTTTTAAACGCTTAATTCCTTTTATTTGTTACCTTAGAGACATTTGCTGTAGTTCTGTTCAGCCCAGACAAAGACTTCCAGCTGAAAGGTCTGTGTGATGATCCTTCAAAGTCATCATTAACAAATTCAGCAATCACAGAATAACTGGAAAACAAACCAAAGGAACGCTTTTTTTAGTGTGGTGGGGTGAAATGTGTATTTAAAAGCTACAGTCTCCTCCAGTCTACAGCTACTGTAATGATCATGTCAAGCTAAGAATAGTTTAAGAAATGGCGGTTCTTTCTAGCAGCAATGAAAGAAGCCAATCTAGTGAACAGTTGAGCAGTGAGTGCATTTTTCATGTTCTTTTAAGCTTTCCTTTAAGCACAAGTATCTGTTAAGAGATACTATATTTTACCCAAAATTTCCAGTCAGGTGCTTAGCATAATTTGTAGACTACAGGCAGGGAGGGAGCAATCCTATGGGGGATAGGTATCCATCTCCGAAGTCAGAGTCGACCACCTATCCAATGCAGGGCAGGCGGATCGTGGAGGGGATCTTCTCCTCCACGCTCCGTTCACCCTGCACTCATGGCTAGGTGGCCAATTTTGGCTGTCTAGCTGCAGGACTTCGGAGTGGGGGGGGGGAAAGCTGGACAACGCATAGGAAGCATCATACTGGCACTTCCACACTCCCGGCCCCAGGAATGCCCCCTTTTGCTACGCTCCACACTGCTCTTCCAAGTGCGGAACCTGGAGACAATCTGTGCCATCTATGAGGCACTGAAGGAGGGAGTGGGGAGGTGGTTTTCTGGGAACCGACCTCAGAGCACAGGCTCCGAGGTCGGTTCCCGAAAACTGAACAATCCTATGGCTGTCTAGCCACTATCTAGTGGCCACAGGATTTAGACAGCTGAAAGTAGTTTATACTTTGACAGATTATTTGAAGACCACATGAAGTGCTCTTAATAAAATGCATATTGGTTATAATGTTGTAGTGAGGGACTTTCACCCACGTCAACATGAATCCTCTGTATCTCTGCCATTTCAGCTATACAAGTGTTTTGCATGCCCCTCCATCAAGCCTCACTGCTACCAAAAATCACAGTCTCTCTGTGAGATGCCTAGAAAATTCCGGTGAGATCCTCACCCCAGTGTGCTTATGAAAAATATCCACCTGCTGTGTACATTCCTAATGTGACTATGTTCCTTTGGATGCCAATGGTGCAAAAATACTACTATGAATTAAGAAAATATGCCAAAACAAACAAAACCTAACTTCGTTTCAGACAGTGACTGAAATTAAACATAACATTTAGGGGAAATAAATAAATATCCAAATGTAAATGCTATACCTGGCATGGTAAAACGGAGGACCTTTTCGATACAACACTGCAATGGGGAGAACAAACAAACAAGCACATAATCAGAAATGCCAGGCTTGCTTCATTTTGAAGCCACTCCTCGTGGCTTTTCCATTACGAAACTTTGAAAACTTAAAAAAAACAATATAATAAGATCTTTTATTTTATTCTAACCACAGCTGGGTGGCTGGTTTTTATTCTAACCACAGCTGTGAGGTGAAGGTGTTCATAATAAATATAAATACAAATATACATTATTTCTTTAGTAGTGCCACCTTCAGGGGAAAACATGGAATGATTATAGCCCTAATTCAGCTAGGCCCACATAACGCATAAGGAGCTGAAAATAGCTGCAACCATTTATTCAGAGCGATGTGGAATAAACCCAGTCTCCCCACCACTACCACCTCTTGCCAACAATCTGACTAAGGCTGCACCTGCTCCTAGATAGGGTTTTCCATCTAGAGAAACACACACAGAGGGGGAACCAGAGATGCATTCACATAATGAAGTCCTGGAACATAACTATCAGAGCTGAGTACTCAAGAGAGCTGCCAAGGCTCCTGGGGACAGACTCACACCAACTACAGTCTGAAAGGACTGAACATGGACAGATGGGCAGTTAAGTGGATCCGCCAACATTCATACAGTAGAGGGCACAAAGCCAGTGCGCTACAGTTGGTGCTGGCAGCTGACTGTTTATAGCAGCATATTAACAGACTGTTTAGCAGCGGATTGGTCCCACAGACTGAGAGCCAAGTAAAATGATCTTTTATTAGACAAAACTAGTTACTTAGAACACTGCATGCTTTTAAAATTCACATGCTGTTCATTTGTTGTTTTTGTGTTCAGAGAAAAAAATGTATAACTAATCTTATTTCATGGCTAGCCACTATCTTGCTGGGTCTGCTCTTCTTAGAAATGAGGTGGTGGGAGTAGTCTATGCTAATTACGTCCAATTAGAACTTACCCAGAGAAATGACTGGGGGCCTGCCCACTATGCTCAAAGGTTTTAAGGAGAATTTGGGGGGGGGGGTGAACAAAACAAGGATCAGAAAGAGCTTTGCCTTTTAAATGCACTCCATATTATAAATAAATAACATGTTCGATAGATTTCCACATTCTTTTTTGCCTATTGTAAAAAGCATTTCACTCCCACTGATGACTGGAGGCCATCCATTAAACATTTTATAATTACTGTAGCCTGTACATCTATTATTTAAAGAAGTCAACAATAAACAGGATGAAGACTGGGATGGGACCAGAGTATTCAATACCCAAGCAAACTACACCCAACTGAAGTGCAGCAAATTTGAAACACATACAACACTGATGTAGAAAGACTACAACCAGTAGATTATTTAAGCCGGACACGAGGCAGACAAAACCAAAAATGTGTTATTTAATAACTCTGATAACACATTTGCTCATTTATTTATTTAAGAACTTTTATAGACGGCTTCCCATTTTAAAAATCTCAAAGCAGTTCACAACATATTACAAAAAAATACATCATTAAAAGCATAGCAGCACTGAGATAAGTTCATGGTTGGAAAAGCCAAGATAAACAAGTTAGAACAATCATCGAAAGTGTATGATCTTCAGTGCCTGACTATCACAGAGGGGAGGTCGTTCCAGAGGGAGGGTGTCACTACAGAGAAGGCCTGCTGCAGTGTCGCTGCCAGATGGGACTCTGCAGGATATGGCACAGACAGCAGGATCTCCCCTGAACATCACAGTAAGCCATCTATACAGAGGGAGATTATCTTGCTTAGAAGTTAGTGGCTCGGTTCGCACATAACCTTGTTGAGCTTCTCATCATGGCACCAGCTGCCATTTTGAAAATTCAAGCTGCAGTGGGGGCACATTGCAGTTTGTTGTTACAGGTGAACCTGGCTAGGGTGTGTTCTTGTGGTGGTTAACAAAACTAGCCAGAACCCATGGTCTGTTTTAGGATTGCGGGTGGCTTGTTAACCACCCCAACAACCCACCCTTACCAGGTTCGCATGCAACAACAAGCTGCGGTATGCCCCAGCCACAGCTTGAATTTTTAAAATGCAGAACAGCAAGCCCCACAGGAAAATTCACCCATGGTGGCTTGCCATTACGTGCGAACCATGTCTATATGTCAACAATAATGCTTTGAACCTGGTTTGGTAGCAAACTGGCAGCCAGTGCAGCTCCTTGAACACCGGAGTTGTATACGCATGGCAAAGCACTCCATTCAGTAGCCTTGCTACAGCATTCTGCACTAACTGCATCTTCCGAACCAGCTTCAAGGGCAGCTCTACAAAGAGTGTATTACAGTAGTCTAGTCTCGAGGTTACCAATGCATGGATCACATTGCAGTATCTATTTTGTCACTGTACTCCAGTGTGTGGTCTCTCCTGTTTACTGCCACCTGCATCAACCATATTTGTTGCGGAGGTATCTGATGTCAAGGAGCTGTGGAGATGATCTCATCAAAACTACCTATGGGCCACTTTGGATGATACTGATTTGGCCATCATGTGGAGGAGGGCGCAAAAGCACCTGCCTTCCCACCCCACAGCACATAATTCCGTGGCTCTGCCATACCTGCACATCCACAATCAGCATCAAGTGAACTGGCCCTCTGTGGCAAAGTAAAATCACTAGATGCAAACAATGAAAGGAAAATACTCACAGAGATCAGTTCCATATTTCAGCCCAACTTTAGGGACCCATCCTTTACAACGGAAGTAGTGATATGCCATGTATGTAGCCTTGAAACTGGGTTGTGCTTCACTAAAAACTTCCCATAGCTTCAGGATAGATAAAGGTGCCTAAACACACAACCAGATGGCTTCATATAATTACAGTGCATGAATACAGCATGCTATTATTGACAGCTGTTAACCATCTTCGTCACACTTAAAGCTGTGTATTTTATGTTATTCAATTCAAGTTAAGAAAATCACACACACACACACACAAAGACAGAAGCCAAATATAACCTTTGTTATGCGAGACAGGACATAAACGCCATCCAGTTTTTGAACTGTGGTTTAGCGAACACTACCAAAAACTCCAGAGCTATAACAGCTCTATAGTGTCTAGTCTAGGGAGTTCATTAGTCAATAATGAAGGTTCTCCACTGTGGACTTTTTTTTTTAAAATCAGTACTATACACATACAAATTTCTTTAAGCAATTAAGTAAAATGTCGTTTACAAGCCTCTTTCGTCAATTTTGCTACATCTCACATTCACTCAAAATCTGTTTTGGGATAGATTGTATTACACGAAAATGTTAGGAAATCCTGCATGCTGCTATATCCACTTACGTTTACTGAAATAAATTACTTATAACCCAATCCTATGCATGTTTACTATTGAATTCTATAGGCACACACAACTAGTGCAGGATTGCAATCAAAGACTGGCAAATTAGGCAAAGCGATATAAGACCACTAGAGAAGAAAAAGTTATCTACCCCTTTAAAAGCTGGCACAAGTTGCCTTGGAAATTACTACAAAAGCATCTATTCTTGTATGCTAACAAGCAATACCCAAAGCAACAGATCACTCATGCATGACTTACTACTGACTAGAGGCGTCATCTTACCTCATTGTAATGAATACTTAAACACCCCAGAGCATACACCAAGAAAAAAGCCTACAAAACAAACAGTAAATAGAATTATTTTGTGCATATTATATGCATTACAAAGTACAGGCATTGACATGATCTACATAGTAAGAAAAAAAGAGGGAGTGGCAATAGCCAGCAAGAAGGTATTTGCTTGCAGGGGATCATATTTAAAGACATTATTCTACTTTGCATTGCATAATACTGGAAATTTGTTCAACAATGACAGAACAGGATTGCTCAATCCCAATATGAGGAACACTACATTTAGATATAATTTCTTACTCCTGAACAGACATGTATAAGATTGCACTGTAATATTTCTAGACAATGAGCACAGTCCTGCAGGTATTTTTACTAAGCAAGTTCCAGTGGAAAAAAAAGAGCTGAACAAGAGCAGAAAAATTATGAATAATCTTTTGAGAGAGGGTTCCTTATGAGAATGTTGCTCTCAGCACTCGTGCTAGCTGACGACAGCAATATATCTACCACCACAGAATGGAAAGGAGGAACGCTTAGCCTTGGGACAGTCCTATTCTTAAGAAACACGGCCTTCCAGAGGGATGTACCCCCATGACAGACAAAAGGAGTGTACTACTGAAGGAGAAGGAGGAGCGAACCCTCTCAAATATAAGGAGAGGTACAAACTGGAATAGGTGAACTGGGGAGGGACTGGGACACTAGGCAACTGTCCCACCTCAAAAACGATCTACAACTCACAGCACCTGGTGGTAACATACAAAGAGAGGGGCCATAGCTCAGGTGCAGAGCACTCACTTTGCATGGAGAAGGCCCCAGGTTCAATCCCCAGCATCTCCAGGTAGGGCAGGGAAAACTCCTGACTGAAGCCCCAGGGACCGGTTTCCAGTCAGTGTCGGCAGTACTGGGCTAGATGGACCCATGGTCTGACTCAGTTGGTAGTATCCAATGCTTGTCCTACATAGAGTAGACCCACTGAAATGAATGAGACTTGAGTTTAGTCATGACTAAATACTGAGGGGAGATATGATAGCGCTCTTCAAGTACTTGAAAGCTGTCACAGACAGGAAGGCCAGGATCTTTTCTCCATCATCCCAGAGTGCAGGACACAGAATAATGGGCTAAAGTTACAGGAAGCCAGATTCCAGCTGAACATCAGGAAAACCTTCCTGACTGTTAGAGCAATATGACAATGGAACCAATTACCTAGGGAGGAGGTGGGCTCTCCCACACTGGAGGCATTCAAGCCAAGGCTGGACAGCCATCAGTGGGGGATGCTCTGACCTGGATTCCTGCATTGAGCAGTGGGCTGGACTCGATGGCCTGTAGGTCCCTTCCAACCCTACTATTCTATGATTTTATGATTCTATGATTCATTTTAGTGGGTCTGCGTTGGATCTGTAGGACGAATGTTGGATACTACCCAGTATAAGGCAGGTTCCTATCTTCCAGAAACTCCAGCTAATTACTATGATTGATTTTAAAGAACAATTCTCCCACAATGGAAGTGCTTTCTGGAGCAATGTCACTTAGCTGCTCCAGTCATATACAAAACAACCCACAGTTTCCCGAGGAGGTCTTCAGTCTAAAACTTTGCAAGACTAAATTTATACGATTTTTTGGTAAAGTTTATTCATACAACCATTTATTTTATACACTGATATAAAGTATCAGATATTTATATACCAATATAAAATATACTGATTGAAATAGTGCAAATACTTTGGGAGTTAAACATTCATAATATTTTATATTTGTATTGGCAGGTTAACAAACATGATAACATATGAAACTTACCTCCTCTAGACTGAGCTGCAAATATTCAAAAATCCTAAAGGGGTTTCTTCTGCATACTAACATTTCTTTTTTTATGAGCTACAAAAAAGTACCAAACCAAAGTTACAAAGATGCAATCAAAACATCAATCTTATTTATTTAGCACTAGCTAAGGACCTGTCAGCACAATTGGCTTTATTTCCTTTCTTTCATAAAATATCCTCCTTGCTGTCATACCTCTTCATTCCTGAGATATTCCCGATCTCTGCCTGCCACACTTCCTCCTGACAGCATTGGCTAATTTGCTCTGATGTCACAGTGGGTCTGCAGGCAAAGGTTATGACCTTTCTGGATGCCCCTAGCTTATTATTATTTAGTTTATTTATTATTTACATTTCTATACTGCCCCATAGCCGAAGCTCTCTGGGCAGTTTACAAAAATTAAAAAATTAAAATTCAATATACAAAGTTTAAAAACAATGTACATAAAAACATACAGTAGATACAAACAACATATAACAAAAAACAACTACGAACTAAAAACAATTTCTTAAAATCCAACAATAAAACACAGCTTAAAATAACACTGCTTAGAATCAGTATACAAAAGTCAGCAAAAGGAACTTAGCTGCATTTATGTAACTGTGTGCCTTGGGCAGGCTAGGGGCAGGCAATTGATTGTTCAGGGAATCTAGGGACCTTAGAACTGAAATGCCAAGGTTCTTAGGTTGTATCTGTTAAATTAACCTGTCATTATTGCATAGATGCCACCTAGGTTTTCAAATGACACTTTCCTGCTACAGATCAGCAGAATTGTTCATGCGCCTTACAGTAAATTTAAAAAGGGGGATGACAGCTACTGTTTATGTCTATAAAAAAGCCAATTTTAATAATTTGGGTTTTTTTCCCTAAAAGTTACACCACCACCACCCCATTCCCCAAAAACCCAGGCTCACTTGTGACCTTACATGTGATTTCTCACTTGTTGCTGCTGCTTCTTCAGGAGAACCTTCTTCTTGAATTAATACATACTGATGATTATATTCTTTATTAACTGAAAGGTGAGATTCTTGTGTAATACAACAGTCTTTCTTGCAACTGTAATGTACACTGAATGGACAGTGTTTTGCCAAATGAGTTTTAGCTGCAGCTTTAGAGCCATGGTTAGCTAGTGGGTCAGAACATGGACCGCCTTCCAGGCAGGCTACTTTATCCCCATTAGTTTCAGAAGAAGTCACTAAAAGCTTTGGTTCATCTTTGACAGTCTCAATTTCTGGAGGGCCTTTGTCCTGAGACTCACTGTTTTGTTCAGTATCTCCTCTCAGATTAAGTGGCTCAGTGTAATTTAGAATGACTTTGTTAATTGTGTAATCATCCAGTCCTTGTTCCCGCATAAAATGTTTAGCCCATTCAACATGACACTTGTACCTGGGATAAAAGTAAGCAGAGAAAGTAAAGGCTTGCAGTACCCTGAATGCTTGACCCAATACACAAACAAAAATCCAACAATTTACACAATAATGTTCATGTTTCTGCAGATTCTCAACTATATCCCCAAATTATTTAAGAACGTATTCATTTTTGTGAATTATCCTGCCACGGATGTTTATAAGTAACTACAGAGGCTTTGCTATAATATTTTTTATACTGCAGAGTACACAAAGCTTATAATCAACATGTTTTATTACTGTAACTGAAATTGTAGTTACAATTGTTTTAATTATTGTTGTTCAGTCGTTCAGTCAATGTTTAGTGTTTATATCTAAACCACTTAGAGATTTTATTATATTAAGCAATATGTAAGCATTATTATAAATAAATAAATATAATGAACCACCTGATGTTCAAACAAATATATTGAGGGTAGTCCTATGCCAATGCACTGCAGCCTTTGGGTTTCTCAATTCTACATAGAGAACATAAGATGACTTTTACACAGGCCCAAGCTCTTACTTTTTGGACCAGTGCAAATTTCTACACTAAAGCCAAGGGCTAAGTGAAACTAATCTAGGTAAAGTGGATTAAATATTAGCAACTGCAGTTTGCACTTCCAAGTCAAGTTAGGATTTAGTGTCACTTAGTGATTCTTGGATCAGAAAAGTGTAGCAGTATATCGATCATTTGACATCTTAGGGTGCAATCCTATGCATGTTTAGACAGAAAAAAGTCCTACAAATCCTGGCATTCCCCAGCCAGCATGGCTAGGTAGAGGCATGCTGGGAGTTGTAGGACCTTTTTCTGTCTAAACTTGCATAGGATTGTGCCCTTACTGTCCTAACAGCTGAGAAGGAAATCATGAAAGGAATTTCTCAGACAGCAGTTGTGGAAGTAAATGCTATTTGGTAAATTATAGGTAAACATATTTTTACCTATCATTTACCAAATATCATTTACCTTTAAAGAATCCAGCTATGATAAAATACAATACTTTGCTTTTCCTGAATGGGACAATATACCTTGTGAAATATTTGCCCACATTTCTTACTTTCAGAATGTTAATGCTTATTCAATTGTAGTTTCATTATTAATTAACAAACTAGTTGCAGTTCAAGCCTCAGACAAAGCATGAGAGCTGCGCTTACTTTTTTGATGAGACTATAGGCACATTTAACCTGATATCTGCAATAAAAAACAAAATTATTACATTTGCTTTCTGCATAAATATTCAAAGCATCGGAAAATTAAAGAAAATTTCAAAGAATGTATTCATACTGTAGCACTCTAAGGGTACAATCCTATGAATATTTAGATATGAAAGAAGTCCTACAATTCCCAGAATCCTTCCAGCCAGCTATGCTGGGAATTGTAGGACTTTCTTCTGTCTAAACATGCATAGGACTGCACCCTAAAACCCTTTTTATAGCATTACAACAGCCTTGCAAATACATTTGGAAAATGTATTTGTCTCCCTGGCCACCTTCCTAGGAAAGAGCCCAAAGAGCATTGCTACAACAGTGCATGTGCAACCGCCATTTTTAAAGGTTTAAGGACCAATGGAAAATAGTGCACAATAGTTGGACCACTCACATGGGATCAGTATGCACACTTTATGCCTTCAATTCATTATCAGCCTAATTTACCTTGCCACTTAGCAAGCAACACAGGCTCTGAAATACTGTATTCTGGGCGACTCCTTGAAAGAATACCTTTCCCAAAAAATCCCTAGAAAAGACAAGAGGTCAGTGTTACCAACAACCAACACTTAGTTCAACATGTAGCATACAAATCCTGAAACATCCAGGGAAATGTACAAGTGGTTTCACAGTTACATATTTGATAGTCTTCACATTATTGATTTTACACATTGCGATACTGCTTTAAACTGAAAAGTCCCCAACATGGATGAGAGCCAGTCAGTGAACACAAGTCCTTTGAGCAGAGAATTACTCCAATGCTAAACAAAAGCTACTCTCTGTCTCTCCAGTACAGTTTGTCTTCTTCCTCCCAACCTGCCATGAAAGGTCACAGGACTCTAGATCAGACCTACAGCACTTGGTCAAAGAGGAGAAGGTTTCTTACAGTGAATTCCTGTTTTCTGTTCCTTCTGGAGGGCATTCCAAGACATTCAGATTAGCCCCTCCCACTGGTTGACAGGCAGGGTCCAATCCAAACAATCCTCTCCAGGGGGAGGGGCTACCCTGCCTTCCCAGACTGGTCTTGAAAAGCCAATAGCCCCTCAACCTTGAACTCCAAGCTAGGAGAATAAAATAACAGAACAAAGCCAAACAAAAACAAGCACAAAGGTACCAACTATCATCTCATGAAAATGAGAAGGCATTACACAAAAAACAACAGGTAGAAACGGATCCAAGAGACTTAATCTACCATCCCCACATGTATGGCAGAGGCAGAAGCCTGTAAGGAAAACTAGGATACACCAACTTACATACTAGGGAGGGTGGAATGCCCTCCAGAAGATACAGAAAACAGGACTGCACAGTAAGAAACTTCCCTTTCTCCTGTATCTTCTAGAAGGCATTCGAGATGTACCCAAGCAGTCCATCCCTGGGAGGGATAAACGGTGCACCAATCAGTGTACATGCACTCTCTGCAGAACACACCTGCGAAAGCTTCCAGCTCCAGGTACCGAGCCATCCTTGGCCTGTTGGGGGCTTTTCTTTTGTCCCTTTTGGGTCTTATGCACCCCTGAACAGGACAGTGAATAGCTGGGCCTCTCACCTCCCTCTTGATGTGACACTGTGCCCTTGATTCTGTGACCTGCTGGATGTGTCTGATCTCGTCTGATTCTTGGAAGCTAAGCAGGGTCAGCCCTGGTTAGTACTTGGGATGGATGACCGCCTGGGCCTCCCGCGTTGAGCAGGGGGTTGGACTCGATGGTCTTGTAGGCCCCTTCCAACCCTATGACTCTATACTCTAATTTCCGGTGTCACAATCTGTTTGACCCAAGCAAGGAAATAAGAGGTGGGCCTGATCACCACTCAAGTCTGGCACCCATTGGGAATAATAGGGGAGGGCCCCAGATAGACTCACATCTGTAGTGCCTTCAGTGGGTTTGCTGACCGCTGCAGGAAAGCATTGGAGGAGCCTTCCCTCAGCGATGCTGCCGCCTCCTCTCACTCCCCCATGGCTTCTGTTGCTTCCACTGCATGGATGCCACGTAAACTAGCCTGCCTGGTTCCTAGGTAGCAACAGGCTGGAAACTGATATGGGGGCAGGGGGCGGCAATGGAGCTGTGTCCCGGGGTGGGGTGCTGCTCCTTGCGGTGCTCTTTGCCAATGGTCCTGCTTCATCTGCGAGAGCAGGGCAGCAACAGTCCAGGCACCTTTCACGTGAAAATGAAAAGGGCCAACAGGCCAGCTGCCACGCAATTCGAGAGAGCAAGGGCAGGGCTCCAAGAGTCCAGCTGCAGCTTGCACCGAAGGAGAGGGCAAAGCCCAGCAGCCCACTTCACCCTAAGAAGGGAGAGCTTGGGGCCTGGAACCTGCAGCGCACTGGGCTTGTGGCCTACCTGCCTGGGCAGGGTGGCTCCCAATGCCCACTCTGGTCACAGCCTCAATGGTGGCTGATGGGTGAGGGGATGCCCTTCCTTACAAAAAATCACTGCAGCACCCAAGGTTGCTCCCTCTAATGAAGCCCAATCCCTGTCTCTAACAGAAAAAGTCAAGGGAGTGGAGGGGAAAGGGGAAAAAAAAAAAGAAAAACTGAAAAAGTAATCTGAAAAATAAAAAGACCTAAACTGCGGAGCTCTCAAGAGCACAGCAGGGGCCCTGTTTAATGGAGATGCAGGGCTAGTCTGGGAAAGCAGGGTAGCCCCACCCCCTGGAGAGGACTGTTTGGATTGGATACTGCCTGTTGACCAGTGGGAGGGGCTATCCCAACGGTCTTGGAATGCCCTCGAGAAGATACAGGACATAGACCGGTATTGCTGGAGAACCATGGTGGATCAGAAAGCCACTGAAGCCAGAACTCTTCCCTACCACACGGCTTTATCCTCAAGACTTTATCCACTCTCTCACCTGCACCCCAAACCAGCAAGTCTCTATGAAACATCAAATCGAGCATAATATGCAGAAGTATAAACCTGCTTGATCTACCAATGCCTTCTCAACCATTCAAAACAAGGATATTTATTAGACTGACTGCTATAAAACTACTTCATGTAGGTACATCCCTCCCCAATATTTTAAGTTGGTTGACAATAATGTGATTTGGCAGGTCTTTGAGGAATATTCATTAAATAAATAAATAAATAGTTGTGTCAGCATCTAAGGTGGATCTTTTGTGAGATTTCATGAATTAGACAAAGCAGGCAAGAATACCTTGCTATAGAGCTGTTCTATATCTTCAGGATTCTTCACGATTACATTATTATTTATAATTTCAGCTTGACATATTTTGTAAACTCTCCCATGAATTTCTTCCTCAGAGGAAGAAATAGGGAAAGGGGAATCATATGATTCATACACTCTTCTCTTTCTTCTTGGGGGATGAAAAACTGCTTCTGCCATTTTGTATTATCCCTCACCTTCAGCAACAGTATCTATGGGCAAACAACAGAGACAGAAAAATATTTTAAATATTTTAAAGCCAGACACTTTTTAGGTGTGATCCATAAATCATTTCATCCAGCACTCTTTACCTCGCATTGGTTGTTGGTTACCAAAATCCCCCATTGATTTCAGTGGAACAAAAGCAAAAGGAAGCCAGTACAAACTGTTTGTAGCACAAAGGCATCCATGTCCTGATTTTCAAACATTTATGGAGTGACTCATGTCTATGGAGTGACTCAGGCATATAAAGAATGGACTAAAAGAACTGTGGTCTTACCCTGCTCCCAATCTATCATTCCAGATTACTGCAAGAGTAGATAGCATTAGGCTAAAAGGGCCAGTGGCCTGACCCCAGTATAAAATAGCTTTGCATGTTCAGGTGTGCAGAACCCATTCAGCTCTGTCCTTCAAGTGCATGTGTTGAAGAGAAAGCTCCTTTGCCTAAATCCATTTACATGGAGATACCAATAACTGAACCTCTTTTAATGCAAGTTAAAGGGCCCCCATCTCAAGTACTTTGGGTTCTCACTTTTTATAACCTTCCTTTCAGAAACGAAGTGGAAGAGAAAAAGATGCCCACACAAGCTTCTCTTCTCTCACACAGCCCTCAGGGAAGGAAGAACAATATACACATCTCTCTTTTTTTGTCCGCCCTGTTTAACCTCCGAGATAAACTCCAAATGAACAAAACACGCACTTTATTGACTTTTCCTCCCCCCTGCAAGGAAAGTCAGCAAAGCCTCTTTCCGGTTTCTGGCACAGAACTTAATCCAAGCAGCGATAATTACAGTCTGATTTCACACACATGGCAAACAGGAAAAAGGGAGCCTGCGACTCCACAGTGGCAAAGGAAGAAGGAAGTGCCTCTTGTTCCCAAAGAGATATTTTTAAAAAGTTATACACAATCCTTCCGGTTTTGATTCGCATCCCTATTATGCGGGGCAAGCATAGTGGAAACACATAGCCATAATGGTAAAGGCTCAAGTAAAACCAGCAGTGTTAAACTGTAATCCTGTATTCTCACTAACCTGGGAGTACATCCAGTTGAACTCAGTGGATTTCATAGGATTTTTTTTTTAAATTAAGAACAGAGTAGTAGGCCTGCCGGGCACGCATGGTAAGGAGGTAAGAGAACAGAGAGGGTCAAGGCAGGCTGTGTATGAGTTTAGTTGGTTTGGTTCATAAAAAACGTTATTGGTTAATAATAATTTTAGAATCCCACAGCACCTACCGCTTCCCTTCTCAATCTAAGTCATGCTATCCAATTGGGTAAAATCTGAAGCAACAGTTCACTACCTATTCACATTAGGTGGGTTCAGCTACAAATCTTTTAAATAAGTACATCTACACAACAGGTAGAAATTCAGTGGCTGCAGTCTTCCTCAACACTATATGAAGTGTCAAGCTGTACCTGCTGGCTTTCTGCCACCACCAACCCTTTAATCCCTACAAATGAAGAGAACTCCCAAGGAAACAGAGTCTGTTATCTGACACGTTTGTACCTTCGTGCAACCCTTGCTGCTGTTTATATTTTTCTATTTAGAAACTAAGCAAATGGATCCTGTACGACAGCAGCTCCATCTGCTTTTTTTTAAAAATCCGATATGAGTAGAGGGGCATGATTATGTCAACGCACTGCAATAAAGGAAGCCCCCACCCCGTTATATATATTTACATTATTTTATTTATTTCCACTACCCTTGCTCCGCAAGCGGAAGATTGTACAAGCTGCAATGCGGAACTGAAAGTCGCTGGAGAGAACCATCAAGGGCGCAATCCTATGCATGTTTAGACAGAGAAAAGGCCTACAACTCCCAGCATTCCCCAGGGAATGCTGGGAGTTGTAGGCCTTTTCTCTGTCTAAACATGCATAGGATTGCGCCCCAAGACTGTATCTCTTCGCTTGCTCTTTGAGCTTTTACGGGCTCCCGGAATAGGGCGGACCGAACATTATTCAGCCGCAAGACCGCCGGCCTTCACCTAACGCGTAATCTCAAGGACAAGCCGCGATAGCCGCGCTGTACTCCGGAACTCCAATTCCCGAAGACATCTCGGCGCATGCGCTGTGATCGCGGGAGTCCCTCTTCCACCCCGCCCAACGTCATGTCGGTAATTTTAAACACCGGAGCCCCCCCCCGCTCCCCGCCGGCGGCTCTCCAGCTGCCACCGCTAGAAACAGGCAGCCAGCGGGCTCTGCGCTGTTAGGCTGCGCGCGCGTACCTGGGCGCATTCCCACTGAACGCCGTGGCGCTTGCTCCCGGGCAGACACGCGCAGGCTCGCGCGGCAAGTCCCCGACGCGACCGTGACGGCGCGCCATGGAGCTCAACGAGGCTTGCTCCCAAGTGACCGTCTGCCTCGCACCGCCGCCTCGGTGGCGTCCAGCTCTTTTGCCCTGTTTCGTAGCAGCAGCGGCGCCCCTCGTCGTCCCCCCCCACTCTGAAAGCGGCTCTGCCGCCCCAAGCGAACGAAAGAGCTGCGCTCCTCCTCTCCTCTGGGAGGGATTTCGGGCCTGCGGGAACGCCGGCCCGGCGGACCATCCACGGCGCGTGAGGGGGAGCGAGCACAGCCCGAGGGCTCAGCAGGCCTCAAAACCAGCGCACCTTACGGTCGCTTCTTAGCGAGCCCCGCTGCCTGTCCTAGGCCGCTTTCCGGTTCCTGGGCGCCCCACCTAGCAGGCCCTTTTTCCTACCGTGTATTAGGGCTTGGAAACATCCCCGACCCCACAGAGGCCCAAGTGACAGTGAACCTGAACTCGTCGCCGGACCACGCGCGACCATGTCCGTTTGCTTTTGCGACTGCATTGCTTTATGGCCAGCTACGGTCGCTATGGCAATGAGGAAGATGGAGAAGAGCACGTGATGGGGTGAGCGGGTGCGTGCGTCTGTCTGCCTGCTCTGGCTCTGCAGTGTGTGGGAGAAGCGCCAGCCCTTCTCCTGACAGGCAAGTGCTGCCGCTACCAAGCAGAGGACGTTATGCAGCTGTTCTGGCTTTTCTTACTTCCGGGTGCTTCCAGATGAGGCTTTATGGAGCCATCGCCCTGCCTCATTTACTCGCAGAATTTTATGAGGGGGTCCAGATGACGTCTTCTAAACGTGACGTTCCTGTGTTTCATCATCATTATCATCCTCTATTTATTTGTATGCCGCTTTCCCACAAAACTGTGCCCAAAGTGGCTCACAAATGAACTGCAGCAAATATAATTTACAACGACATCGTAGTCTTCCACTCCACTTCCTCCTGTGTTTTCACACTGCTGCTTCTGTCTTTGTTCTTACTGCAGAAAATCCATTAAAGAGAACAAAGTTGGAATAGCTGAACAATGGCTTCTGATTGGTAGTCCTAGGAGCCCTCCATCTAGAAGCACCTTTCATGTTGAATAAATGGACAAATTCCTGGAGGAAAAGACTATCAATGGCTACTAGTCTTGATGGCTATGTGCTACCTCCAGAACCAGAGGCAGTGAGCCTATGTACACCAGTTGCTGGAGTGCTGTTGTGCTCATGCTTGTGGGTTACCTGTGGGCAGCTGGTTGGCCACTGTGTGCACAGAATGCTGGACTGGATGGACCCTTGGTCTGATCCAGCAGGGCTCTTCTCATGTTCTTATGGAAGAAGCTATGAGAAAACATGGGAGGATTTTGGATGTCAATTTAACACCCCCCCCCCACCCCATAACATTCAATTTGAGTAGGGGCAATCGCATGATAAAAGCCTTTTCTAGAAACACCTGTAGTGCTTTTCTCCTCTGGGCAGATGTGAAAGCATATCATCTTGATCAAAGCAGGGTTCTCTGCACCAGATATTTCACCCTCTATACTACACATTTGTTTTAAGACATTGTCTAAAATGACACTAAGAAGCCATTTATATATTTAACAATGCATATTAAATTATTTTATTTATTAAAATAATGTATTTTGTGAACCGCTCAGGGGCCATCTACATGGCACCGCTTTCAACCTTCACTCCCTTGTAACTGCACAGCATTGCAGCTGCAAATTAGCTTCTGCTGCGGTACACATGCAATTTACTGCGGACTTCTCCAGCAGGAAAATCTGCTGTGCCTTGACACATAGCCGTTGAAGCGAAGTAAACTGAGGCAGTTGCGCTGCTCTTTTTAGAAAAACCATTCAATTTAAATGCGCAGCTGCACAGGCACATGAGGGTGGGGGTGCAACACTTTGGGTTTTAGTGGCTGTTCTGTATTTTAGGGGTTGTTTTGGGTCTGTCTGTTCTTCATTAGGTAAAATGTGGGTGGTCTGCTCCTTTGTTACCATGCCACCTGTTTGGCAGTCCTCCAGCCCAAGACTCATGATGGTTTGCACACGCCAAGGGGTGTGCCCATGCAAGGTACATGCCTACCCATCATTCCAAAATGGTGGCTGGAGTGAAGTTGGTCCTGGATAGGGATGGGCGGATTCCCTACCTGCCGGTCTGTGGGGAATCCACCCGCGGGGGGGAGGCAATCCATTCCTCCCCCCAGAATCCTCTTCGGCCAGCTCCGCTCCACGGCAATTCTGCAGAGCTGCTGGCTGGCTCCAAAGTGCCAACGATACGGCCGCCATGCCGTGCATTTACCTTAAACTAAGGCCTTTATGGCCGCAAATGGCATCCTGGACGCCATTTGCGTCTGCAGTCAGTCCCCTTCAGCCAGCGATACAGCATGGTGGCCGTATCGCTGACAATCCGGAGCTGGAGGATCTGGCCGAGGAGGATTCCACAGGGAGGCAGAAGTAAGCGTTGCGTTCCGCCACGGACTCTGGGGGGCGAGATTCTTCATTGGAGTCCGTGGCGGAATTCTCCGCCATCCCTAGTCCTGGACCTTTTGTTCCCCTGACACACACACCCCGCCCTTGGCCACTGACTCCAAGGCAACCATTGTGAAGATACGAAGCTGTGACGGTGTGGTTGAAGAAATTAACACATTTCTCTGTGCCTCTGTAACTGCGCAGCTGCGAAGGAATGGGGAGGAGTGAAGGGGCGTCATGGAGTGACACAAGCACTAGGCACACCTACCACATGCCCACCACAAAATGCGAAGTCAGTTCGGGGAAGGGACAGACAGCTCACAACCATGGGAAACCCACAGCAAACCAAAAATATTACAGTAAAACACCTCTTTGGAAATCCACATTTTCCAGGTGAAAACTGCAGTTTGGCTGCAAAGTGGCAACTGCGTTGTATGTCCCAAAGGACCTCGAATTGCAGCAGCCCTGGAGTAAATGGCTCATGTAGATGGGACCCCAGAGAGCTTTGCCTATTGGGTGGCATAGAAATGTAATAAGTAAATAAAATAATTTTTAATCAGTTGTATCCTACTTTTCTTTATCAGGCACAAAGCTAAAGAGGCTTACCGGATTTTTTAAAAATGATGTCATTCAATAAATACAAAAATAATAAATGCAAAGTATTGAGATTCCCCCTGTGAATACTCCAAATAGTATAGAAACTGGGTTTTCAAAAGTGATGCTCAAATTTGTTCCGGCATTTCCCGTGTATGCATCTGGAATATAAGGTCTACGTCGGTTTTACTTTTTCTGTCATTACCAATATTCACAAGTTTGGAGTGCTATGCAGAATGGGAGATGGCATACATGTTATATGTACTTGTTGGATAATGCCTGTAATATTACTGATATACAACATCACTGCCTTGATGCCTGCCATTTTTAAACTACTTTTTTTTGGGGGGGGAGTTAAAAAACATTTAAAATTACCTCAGTGTCACCCTAAAAGCCCCCCAAAACAGCTTGAGTACCTTCCACTTCAGCTTTCATCATTTTATGGATCTTTGCTTTGCTGTCAAAGCAAAGGCTTCAGGAGGGGATTTTTCTAGCATTTTTTACCACTGCCCCATTAAAAGAGAACAAATCTGATAAGGGGTGGTGGAGGAGAGGAAATACCAACATAGTTATTCTGTTCTATCTAAGCCTGTCTGTAGTAAAAAAAAAAAAAAAAAATCACCTATAGAAACAGTATCTACCAACTGTTACATAAGAACTGGATATCATGCTAAAGGGGTATCACAGTTATTATCCTATTTGTCAGATTTAGGTTTTTTATTGTTTGGAAAGGCCTCTGAAAATAATATCCTGAAATAATTTTAGTTACAGAATATTAGCAATTTCAACAGATTTTGTAAGCATCAAAGAATGTCCTTGGTTGTCCTTAAAAATATTAAATGGCCATTTGTTGCTGGAAATAGACATGTGTCAACAAACTCAGTTTAGGTTGACAGCAGTTCACTGGCTTCAATGCTATGTGTTTGTTTCCTTCCACAGTGATAAAAACCATTGTCGAGGTTAATTCTTTGACAGCCCCAATGCAGAAAGGTCAATGGCTGGATGCATAAAGTATGAACTTCCTTCTCTAGGTCAGATCTGATGGAGTAACTTGGAAATGCTTGCACTAGTATTGCCTGGGTGTAATTTTCCTGTAGAACTATAATCAGCTTTTGCAGAGAGAACTATAAATATGTACATTGAATAGGACTGAAAATGAAATAGGTTGTCATTACTGAAACAAAAGGGAGCTTCATATGAAGTCCTGCCCAGACACACAGACAGGCTGGCCCATCCATGAAGCAGGGTGAGGCACCTGCATCAGGTGGTGGTGCGGTAGGAGTGGTGAATTGTGCCGCTGTGCTCCCACGGAGTCCTCAAGCCATAATTAGACTCTGCATGAAAAGCTTGGCATACCATTATTGATATGGAAAGACTGAGTAGAAGCTTGGTATTCTGGAATTCAAACCCCATTATAGCTTTGAAAAACAATGTCCCATAAAATAATGGTTGATAGATATTTTACCCACCAAAAGAATTGTAGCTTTGGTTAGAACTCCAGTGCTAAAGCCATTGCCTGAATGTCACCTACTTTAGATCTTTACCTCATTAATTCTTACATGAAATGCTAGTAGCTTGGTAATTCATCCTCAAGATTTGACCCACTACCATAATGACTTAATATGAATTAATTCCACCTGTACTTTCTACACATCAGCTAAAATTAATAGTCCACTCACACATGTGTAATCTGATAGCTGTAGCAATCAATAGCATTTTGTCACTGTAGGTAGTCCGTTGGATCCAGGATCTACCTTCCATGGATAGAAGGCTGCCTGTTCTACCCCACCTCATAGCTCACCTTTTTCAACAGGGTTCCCTGTCCCTCTGTGTAGCATTTGAAGGGGGGGGCAGAGGGGCTGCCATGGGGAGGAGGGGGTGAGGAAGTCCACTTCTGCCAGCCCAGTTGTTGTTTTGTTGTTGTTCCGTCATTAAGTCGTGTCCGACTCTTCGTGACCCCATGGACCATAGCACGCCAGGCCTTCCTGTCCTCCGCTCTCTCCCGGAATGTGCTCCAATTCATATTCATTGCATCGCTGATGCTATCTAGCCATCTCATCCTCTGCCGTCCCCTTCTCCTTTTGCCTTCAATTTTTCCCAGCATCAGGGTCTTTTCCAGGGAGTTTTCTCTTCGGATTAGGTGGCCAAAATATTTGAACTTCAGCTTCAGTATCTGTCCTTCCAATGAGCAGTCAGGGTTGATTTCCTTTAGGATTGACTGATTTGACCTCCTTGCAGTCTAGGGGACTCGTAAGAGTCTTCTCCAGCACTACAGTTCGAAGGCATCAATTCTTCGGCACTCAGCCTTCCTTATAGTCCACCTCTCACAGCCATACGTTGCTACTGGGAAAACCATAGTTTTGATTATACGAACCTTTGTCGGCAAGGTGATGTCTCTGCTTCTTACTATGCTGTCTAGGTTTGCCATAGCTTTCCTCCCAAGGAGCAAGCGTCTTTTAATTTCATGGCTACAGACACTGTCTGCGGTGATCTTGGAGCCCCAGAAAATAAAATCTGTCACTGCTTCCATTTCTTCCCCTTCTATATGCCAGGAAGTGATGGGGCCAGATGCCATTATCTTCGTTTTTTCGTTTGACAAAACTCTATTAGCCTTTGCTTCATTTTGTACACCAAAGCCATGCTTGCCTGTTATCCTGGTTATTTCTTGACTTCCTACTTTAGCATTCCAATCCCCTATGATGGAAAGGGCATCTTTTTTTGGTGTTAATTCTAGAAGGTGTTGTAGGTCTTCATAGAACCGATCAACCTCAGCTTCTTCGGCATCAGTGGTTGGGGCATAGACTTGAATTACTGTGATGTTGAATGGTTTGCCTTGGATTCGTACTGAGATCATTCTGTTGTTTTTGAAATTGTACCCCAGTAATGCTTTTCCCACCCTTTTGTTGACTATGAGTGCTACTCCATTTCTTCTAAGGGATTCTTGCCCACAGTAGTAGATACAATGGTCACCTGAATTAAATTCACCCATGCTTGTCCATTTTTGTTTGCTGATTCCCAAGATGTCAATGTTCAGTCTTGCCATCTCATGTTTGACCACCTCCAGCTTACCTTGATTCATTGATCTGACATTCCAGGTTCCTAAACAATATTGTTCTTTACAGCATTGGACTTTCTTTTCACCACCAGACACATCCACAGCTGAGTGTCCTTTCGGCTTTGGCCCAGCTGCTTCACTCTTTCTGGCACTACTTGGAAATTCCCTCTGCTCTTCCCCAGTAGTATATTGGACACTTTCCGACCTGAGGGGCTCATCTTCTGGCGTTATATCTTTTAGCCTTGTGATACGTTCCATGGGGTTTTCTTGGCAAGAATACTGGAGTGGGTTGCCATTTCCTTCTCCAGTGGACCACATTTTGTCAGAAGTCTCCGCCATGTCTTGTCCATCTTGGATGGCCCTGCACGGCACAGCTTATGGCTTCACGAAGTTAAACAAGCCCCTTCGCCACAACAAGGCAGTGATCCATGAAGGGGGCCAGCACAGTTGCACATGCCTAAATCTGGATCCAATCCAGTGTCTGCAACTTGTACTCTGAAAGTGCTGCACTTTTCTAATACAAAACTCTGTTAGAAGTCCAAATTGATGGATGTTTGGATTTTTGATATTGTTCTTTTGTTCTGAGCTTCTGGGCACTTCTGAGGTGACATACATTTCCATAAAATGTCAGCAACTTGAGCTTTCAATGGTTTTGGACACTTTACAAAATGCCTAATGGATAGTTTTTATTCTTTTTATTAGCACACAATAACTTTCTCTTTCTCTGAAAATCATTTGAACCAAAGAGAGTGAGGCAGAGCTGACTGTACCATCAGGCAAGGTGAGATGTTCCAACTCAGGCAGAAATTTTTGGAATAATGAAATTTACAGTGCAAGCGGATTCATGTTTACTCCGAAAGTGCAATTCCACACCCACTTAGCTAGGAGTAAGCCCATTGAATGCAATTGGATTTACCTTTGAGTAGACATTTATTGGATTGTGCTCTCAGTATTTTCTTCTTCTTCTTCTTCTTCTTCTTCTTCTTCTTCTTCCAACTACTACTACAGCAACCACAAGTGCTACTACCACTGCAATGGGGTCAGTTGGCTTTTCTGACTCAGGTACCCACGTTATTTGTGTGTGGGGTGGGGGTGGAGGGTGTTATATCTGGCTACATGGCACCACAGAACCTTTAGGCAGGATTACAACATAGCATAGGATAACAATGAAAGCCACAATAAAACAATATTTGTTTTTACAAATCAACAAATAAATATAAAAGCCTAAAACATTAGAAGTAACATGAAAACATAATTTTAACAGTAGATCAAACTCATATTATTACACTTCACTGGTCCTCCACATACAGACCCCTCCAAATCCGATGGAATAAAAAAAGTTTGACCAGTTTCCTGATGTAAGACCAGAGCTGGCCTATAAAACACCTTTGGAAGAAGACCCTATACCTCATATCCATCCATCTGATTTCACCTAAAGAAAGATTTGGAGCAGGGCTCATCTGAGGATCTTCTTGCACAGGGGTTCATATTGGACAGGGTGCTCCATATGGTGACCTCGGCCAAAGCTCATCTGGACTTTAAAGGTTAAACCAGCACTTTAAATTGGGATTGGAAACTAATTGGGAGCCAGAGCTGCTGTTTCAGCACAGGTTTTATGTTGTCTGATTGGTTCATTCCTAACATTGGGCAGCTGCATTTTGAATTACATGACTCTTTGGAGATCTCTTGAGAATCCATGTTAAAAAAA
Organism: Heloderma suspectum; assembly: GCF_057233095.1. NCBI lineage: Eukaryota > Metazoa > Chordata > Lepidosauria > Squamata > Helodermatidae > Heloderma > Heloderma suspectum. Next base: position 292,536,411 of record NC_139459.1, on the reverse strand, counting down.
CACACAACAGCTTTCATCTCTTGTACAGGGCTGTCCTTAAATGGCACAAAACTTTCTGTTCTTACAAGTATGCTGTAGTCACCACACCCTATGTATCCACGGAGCCAGCAAGGAAAAAACAAGCAATCAAAACCTGAATCCCAGCAACAGAACATATCAAATGTGTTTTTCCAATATATTGTCAATATGTCACCCTTCGGAAGAACAACGTAATAATAGGTGGAGCCACTAGATGTCCACATTTCAGCAAATTTCTCTAGTGGCCCCTGAATGAAGACTGCACTTTCCTTCAGAATAGTTCCAAGGGAATGTTTTTATGGGTTGTTGAAAATGTCAGCACAAGGTGAGGCACGCCAAGTTATTTATTAATGATTGGCATTAAATATCACACAAAAGTCCAGGAATAGCTTCAATCTGATTACACTTGTAAAAGCTGCGACATCAAGGGAATGTTTGACTCTTGGGACAGGTTCACACTAGATTTTGACTACAGACCAGTGTCAATTTCAGTTAAGTACCCAATTTCTCTGTCTCTCAGTTGTGATCCTCTTCTGCCTGGTATCGTCTTCACTTTGAACACAAGGTAGTTGGTTTAGATACCAGTGTAGCCCCTTATTCTGATTCTGCAAATCACAGTAGGGTGGAGAGGGTCAAACACCCTCACTGGCACTCTTTCAGCAGAAGGTAGATGTGATGTTTCAACTCTTGTCCTTGAGGGTGTCTCCAGAACAATGGAAGAAGGAAGGAGTGGCTTACCCACATTTTTCAAGGAGACGGTTTTGGTCCAGGCAGGGCTCTACGAGTGAGTGCATCACTCCATTCTAAGTCGCTTCACAGAACATACTTCTGGGGATGGTGGTGGTTTGGAGTGAATGTTGCCTGACTGGCAGGGGCTGCTCAACTAATAAGAGAGGCTTCCCACGCCTCCAGGCTCTCCCCCGCCTTTTTAATTACAAGTCCATTGACCACAATGGAAGTTACTTCTGAGTAGACTCTAATTGGTTTGTGCTGGAAAAAACACAGGGGAAACACAGGGATGGGAAACCAGCCTGTTTCTAACCCGATGCTGCCAGGAACAAAGGGGTGAATTAGTTACTTCTGATGTGCACATTCAGGGGACAAGCCCCAGGGAGTTACTTCCAAGTAGACGCACTTATGTTTGTGCTGGGAAACACACTCAGGGGAAGCCAGCCCCCTTTCTAACCCGATGGTGCACAGGATCATGGTAACGAAGGTGTGGATTAGTTACTTCCGATGTGTGCATTCAGGGGACAAGCCTCATTGACCGGAAGGGGAGTTACTTCTGAGTAGATGCACTTATGTTTGTGCTGGGAAAGACACCAGTCCCCTTTCTAACCCAATAGCGCACACAATCCTGTAACAAAGGTGTGAATTGGTTACTTCCGAAGGCAATAAACCAAACATGGAGAATCACAGCTTGGTAATGCGCCTTATAGCCTTTAGGGAATTGGTGCTTTAAAATGTGCTATTTTGATTGAGGGGGATCTCTGTAAATTCTGAAGTGCACATTCAGGGGACAAGCCTCATTGTGCACAATGGGAGTTACTTCTGAGTAAACACTACTTGGTTTGTGGTAGGAAACACAGGGGCAGGAGACAGGAAACACCCCTTGGCCAGGGTCATGGTGAAAGGCACACCCCTGGGCAGGGCTAGCATACCCAAAGTAAATGCGGAGGCTGGGGCACACAACAACTATACCCCGGAGAACCCAACATAAGGAAAAGAATTGGGCTTTAAGCAGTCTCAGGAAATCCGTTTTTTCCCTGATAAGCTCTGTGGTGGCTGCTGGATGGCTATGACATCATGTATCCCTAACAATCTCCAAACGCAGCCATCTTGGAGTAAACTGCTGGTGGAGACATCCCCCTTGTCTTCCCTCCAGAAGGACAGGAATTCAGGATTTACGACAGATCTACATGTAATTAATAGCCCCAAATCCTGTGAGCCTTAGCCATGTTGCATGTGTGCCTGTTAAAGCACTAACCAAATGCTGACTTCACTTGGGTTCTGTGTTTGAAAGCTTAGTCATTCTATAAGCAATCTGTGAGAAAGCTGGCATGTCTCATGCCAGTATTAGATAAGGGGAGGGTAAAGAATAAAGGCAGGGTAATGTAATGCAGTTCCCGGTATGTGCATGAGACATGCCAGCATCTCTGGTGGCATTGTTATTACCAGCATGAAGCTGGAGGCAGAATGGGTGGGGAGACTGAGAAACGTTTACAGTTACGTTCCCCAAGCAGAGCATTCGCCCATGTAAGGATTTTCTCAGAGTCTGCATGTGGGATGAGTAACTTCTAAATTGGCCTTTGGAATTCACCCATTTGTAGAAGAAAGGCCCAAATTGATACTTGCATTAAATAAGTAATCCTTGACAGGGATGTTGGACTGGAGCCAGGCACTTTGAAGATGTGGCAAGGTGCTCATGGCAAGGTGCTATCCATAACAATATGTGGTCAGAGCTCTCATCAAGCCTAGTGGAGCTTCTTTGATAGGGAAGTAAACAGAGCCTCTGTGTTTCTTCACATGGAGCTTTTATCCTGCTATTGAGATTGCTCACTCACGGAAGTTTGTGGGTCCATTTCATGATGTTGTCAACCTCCAGGGCACATCCAGGGGTATTTCCTGGTTATTCCATCTCAAAAAGATCCAGAAATAATGAACCATCTATTCAAGTCGGATTGTTACACTATTAAAACAGCCACTAGATGGTGCGGTTTCATTGATCTCTATGGAACCTTGAAAATTAAAAACTTCCCCTCTCAGCAGTCACGTGGTTGCTGTCTGGGAGCCCGCTGTAAACACGGAAAGGCTCCACAACAGGAGGACTGCGGGTTTTTTCTTTAATATAAAGGCAGCCTCTGTCTGGATTGATCAAGCCAAGTATAAATAACAGGAGCATGGTCTTTTCTCCTTGCTGGGCCAACACAGAAGATCTTCCTCTTGCTGCTCCCAGCTTCAAACTTCATTCTCTGATACGAACCTGCTTGCACTGTTTCTTTACTGCAGGGTTGGGCAACTTGCATCCCTTGATATGGTTTGGCTTACAACTCTCATCAGCCCTAGCCAGCACAGCCCACAGTGTGGGATGATGGGAGTTGTAGACCAAACCATTTGGAGGGCCATGTTGCCCACCCCTGCCTTACTGAGCCTTTGCTCCAAGAAGAACCTGACTCCTGCATCTCCTCACACACCCACACTCTGATCAGTGGAATGATTTCTTAGTCTACACTAGATCAGCACTTTTACTTCCTCCTCTTTCTTCCTACTGAGTAATGCCTGACTCCACCAACCTAGCTTTGACCCTGTGCCCTTTCTTGGCATGATCCAGAGGTGACTTTTATTTACTGCAAGCCTTGGTCTTGGGTAAGATTCTGCATTGTTCTGGTCTTGACTGCTTTGTTTGGGAGAACACTTCAGTGCACACATTTGCTGTAGTTGGAGTGGGTTTTGAAGGCATGTAGTGGTTGAGTTTAATAAACCTCTCTGCAAATTTTAGTGGGCTTTTATTTGCTTAGCCCTAGCATTCATCATGATTGGTGAATAATGAACAATGAAGGTTCAAAAGAAGGTATAATTCCTGCAGATCTTAGCAACATTCCTCCCCCTAGGGAAGACCTAGGCCTCATCTACATGGCATGGCTTTTACCCTTCACTCCATCGCAGCTGCACAGCATTGCAACTTTGAATTGGCTTCTGCTGTGATACACTCGTGATTTACTGCAGGATTCCCCAACAGACTCTGCCATGTCCTTTTTTTGCCATTTTAATGTGCAGCTGTGCAGGCCTGTGAACATGGGGGTGCGACACTTCAGTGGCTGTTTTGTATTTTAGGGGTTCTGTTGTGTCTGTCCGTCCCTTGTTAGGTAAAATGTGGGTGATCTGTGCTCCTTCATTTCCACGCCAACTGTTTGGCAATTCCCCAGCCTGAGACTTTCGCAACGGTTCGCACTCACCCAAGGCGTGAGAGGTACATGCCTACCTGTCGCTCCGAAGTGGTGGCCGGAGTGAAGTTGGTCCTCCCCCAAGACCCCGCCCGCCGGCCCTTGGGCACTGAATCCAAAAGCAACCATTGTGAAGATACGAAGCTGCAAAAATGTGCAAAAGTGATTAAATAAATGAAAACGCAGCTCTGTGCCTCTGTAACTGCACAGCTGTGAAGGGATGGGGGGAGTAAAGGGGTGTCACAGAGTGACACAAGCACTACTCATGCCTACAACATGCCCACTGCAAAATGTGAAGTCGGTTTGGAGAAGGGACAGACAGTGCGCAACCGCGGGAAACCCGCAGCAAACCAAAAACATCACAGCAAAACCCCTCTTTGGAAATCCGCACTTTCTGGGACAAAACCATGGATGGCTGCGAAGGTGGCGACTGCATCGTATGTCCTGAAGGACCTCGACTCACAGCCGCCCCGGATTAAAAGGCTCATGTAGATGGGGCCCTAGGAAGAAGATGCAAAGCAGAAAATATTATCTGGGGAACTTCAGAATAACCGAAATACATGGGGACACAGGGTGTTATTTCAGCCAATGCTAAAACTCCAGCTAGGGAATAGTCAAGAGTCCTATCACCTTAGCTCTGAATCAATGTCGCAGGTTATCCCACTGCTAGTAACCAAATGTGATAAAACCACATAAGCAGAGTAAACCTATGTTGACTTCATTACAACTCTGAAACTTCCTGCCACAAGGCTGTCTGAACTATAAACCCTTTAGGGCACAATTGTATGCATATTTAGACAGAAAAAATAAAAATAAAAGGATGGGATTGCTCAAATGTACTTCGATTACACATCCTTAGTTACCATTCCTAATAAGTAAGAAGAGTCTTCCCCAGCCAAACAAGCTCTCAGTAGGTTTTCCCAGAGACCAGAAAAGTTCCCCAAACTCCACCCCAGCCAATCCTTCAGAATCAGGAACAGAGGCTGTTCAGTTGTGCTTCCTGTTGCCTCTGGGTTCTAGGATGATTGTTTCAGTGACTCCTGGCTGAAGTTCCCTTTGGTCAGACCTCTGCATCCTGTGCTAGCCTCTGCTCCCTGCTTGAAGCTTCATGAGCACCTCGCAGCATGGCAACCTGCAGTGTTTTATTCATATCTTCTAGCAGGGTTATCTCAGACAGGAAGGCTTCCTTCTTTCCTAGCTGTGAGCTCTCTCCCATTAACTACCAGCTCTCTTCTAGTCCACCATACCAACTAACAACCATTAGCTGTCCCTTAACTGTCACCAGCTCAGTCTGCAACTGGCTTTTCCTGTCCTCTCACTAATGGACCGTTTTCAAATCTGACTGGCCAGGAGGTCTGATCAATCATGATCCTTATGGAACTTCTAACTGCCAGTCACATTTGTTGACCACCACCCACCACAAACAAAGTTAGCTTCTCTCCCTAGCCATTTTCAAACTGTCAGTTTGAAGCCTCTCTGCCTATAGCAACCAATATCCATAGGCCCAATATCAGGTAGCAGTGCGTAGGCCTCTGGCCTACGCCATTACATTATAACTTCATTCAAAGAATGCAAATATTAAAATCATAACCAAAGAGATAAAAGTGCTGTATTTTTTCATAATAGGATTTGCAGTTTCATGAACAGTAAAGTTGGAAACATACTTAAGGGGGTGGGGGAGAATGGACCATAATAGAATATAAGGCTGAATGTGTGTGTGTGTGTGTGTTTATTAATTCCTGGCATCAGAAGGGTGTTGGCATAAAATCTGTTCAAGATGCATTCCTTTTACATCAGAATAAAATTGGCCCCAGGTCTTCTGCAGGAATTTTAAAAACAATGCATGGACCTGATTCAGCAAGGTACAGCAATCAAATACACGTTTTAATGGGTCTCTATTAATAGATCCATTGTCTACAGTTATGAATCTGGCACACGCTTAAGAACCTTGTTGACCTGGTGCCTGCTTATTGTCTGAAATGTACTAAAAAATTAAGAAACCTCCGAAATAATTCAGATCATGAGTCTTCGTTATCCAAAAGAAGGGATAATGCCCTAGATCATCACATTCTTCAATGGTACTAAAGCAAAAAAAGTCCCTAATTTTCTGCCAGAAAAAACATATTGTCTTTTCTTAAAACAAAAATAAACTAAAAAACATCCTCTTGAGAAATGTACCACTTTTTAATATTTTCTTTCCGTTTTTTTCATAACAGGAAAAGGTTCGCTGTTTCTTTGTTGAATCTGACATACCAGAAGCTTAATATTCCCTTTTTTATTATTTTAACAGTAAAATACTGCACGCCAAGGCCTCTACTAGGAAGTGATCTGTTTATTTAAAATACATTTATGAGCAAGCAAATGTAAACAACTGTTTCTCGTAAACCAGTATGCCACCCTCATGATGGAGGATTGCTGAACCTTCTATCCCACTCCACTCTTGTCGTTTCGCATACTTCTCTGACACTTTTTCTTGTTTGGTCTCTAGTCCCTTTTGCCCCATCATTTTTAACTGCAGTCTCTCAAATGTTCCCCTTATTCATAGGCCTTTTCTACAATTAAAAAGCTTTTGTAGCCACCCGGCTCTTGTGAAGAAGGTTCAACATCTAATTAGAATGTGACCAACACTTTTTTAAAACAACACCTCACCGTTGAAACATGTATTAAAGCCATTCCTGAAGCCAAGATGCAATTGGATCTTCACCAGAGTAGTCTTGTGGTGGGGGAAAAAATATTTGCGTTCAATTTGCTTTCAGATATGTTCAGTAGTAGGCCCAAATCTGATTAGGTGCAGAGCGTTAATAATGGAGTGTGAAGACAAGTTCTATGTATTATTCATAATTGGTTAGTGAACCTTATAGGCCTGAGCTGGAACCAAACCAGGGCAACTTTCATCACAGCCAAGGATAAACCAGAATTAAACCAGAAACCCTAATTGTTTGACTCTCATGATTTTATGGCACCCTGCCCACTTGTAGGTATTTCTTAAAATTTGCGTGATGGATCATCAAGGTAATGTCTCTGTAGAGCTAGCAATGAACTATAAATCCTATGGATAAGCCCTCCTTGAAATTGGGAAAGAGCCTCTTTGTAACCGAGTATCCATTCATGCAATACACTTTTCAAATGAGGCGACAGTTTACAAGGCAGGAAGTCCCCTTAGGGTGCAATCCCATGAATGTTTAGGGCATAGTCCTATCTAGATAGGCGGCTGCCTCCAAACTTGGAGGTGAACACTTATCCAAAGCAAGGCAGGAGAAGCACAGAGGGGATCGTTCCCTCCCCGCTCCTCCTGCCCTGCATTTTCAGCTAAACGGCCGATTGCGGCTGTCTAGCCGCAGGAGCACGGAGCGGGGAAGGAAGCTGCATACAGGCAGCTACACTCTCCCCGCCCCAGAACGCCCCCAGCCACGCCCCTTTCTGGCTGCTCCACACTCCTCTTGTGAGTGTGGAGCACGAGGCTATTCCATGCTGCCTATGAGGCAGCGCGGAAGTGGGGGAAGGTCGGTTCCCGGATAACAGCAGATCCTATGGCCATCTAGCTGCTGTCCAGCGGCCATAGGATTGCACCCTCCGATAGAAGCAAATACCACAATTCCCAGCATGCTGGCTGGGGAATGTTGGGAGTTGTAGGACTTTTTTCTGTCTAAACATGCATAGGATTGCACCTTTAATGGGATTTCTGCAAAATGTTTTGAAGGCGTGGTAGAAACATGCGAACATAATGCCATCAAAAGCAACTCGGATTTTGGAGAACATCTGTTGGTATGACACTAGCAGAATGGGGACTCCTGGGAAGGAAAATATTATGTCCAAAAAAAGTATCAGTGAAGACATGACAGGACATATAGGAAAAAGGAAACATCCTTCAGGCCAGGGCCTGCATATAAAAGAATCACTAATTTATTTTCATGCCTGTTCAAACTGATGGCCAGCAAAACATTTCTTCTACAAACTTTTTGCACACATGCAAAAGGAAGGCAGCCAACAGTAAGATCACTAATCTTCTGTGGGTGATTAGCATGAGTGTATTAGAGTAAATATATTTTGGCAAATAGGGAATAGATCTAGAACGTTGGTCACGTCTCAACAAGATTTACAGGCATGCCTATCATACCCGTTTCCTTCCCTTTCCATTTCTTAGATCTTCCTTCTCATAAGAAAAAACTGAAACACATAACTTGATTGGTACATGAGGCAAAGTTGATGGCCTTTCCACATACCAGCATTGAATTGATGTGGCTGTGTGGTTGTTTGGACACTTGGGAAAGTTCTTATTTTAGTTCTTCCTTTACAGTTCTTATAGTCCTCATTTGTTCTTTTAATTAAGGGCACAATTCTATGGCTGCTAGACAATGTCTAGACAGCCAACGGATTTTTCGTTTCCTGGGAACCGAGCTTGGAGCCAGCACTCCGAGGTCGGTTTCCAGAAAACTGTCTCCCTGCCCCCTTCCCTGCCACCTCGTAGGTGGCACGGTTCGTCCCCGGCTCTGCGCTCAAAAGAGCAGCGTGGAGTAGGGGAAAAGGGGGGGGTTACGACGCTTATGCACCGTCCGGCCTCCCCCCCGCTCTGGAAACCCCAGCCCCTGTCCACATGACTCTCCAAAACTGGCAGTCCAAAGGGGCAACCCCCTTTGGTGTTGACCCCGCCACCCATGGCAGGGCTGGTTCTTATGAGCCTCTTCCCAGAGCTGGTCCAATCACAAGAAGGACTCTAGCCCAATCCAGCCACAGCACAGTCCCCAGCTGCAAACACCCTGTAGCAAGCTGCAACAGAGAAATAAACAAAGTGAAGCCAGCAAAGCTCTAAAGAAAATGAAAGAACAAGAAGGCACTCTTGCAGGCAGGTAGTAGCAGAGGGCTGGATATTTTCTGTCAGCCAATCAGTCCCACTCTGCTCAGTTGTTCCCTCTTTCCTACTCCCAGACCATCTTGATTCATTCTCCAGATTTGTAATGAACCCCAACTCTTATGAACAGAGCACAGTAGTTGAACTAATAAAGTAGCATAACATGTTTTCTCAAAATTATAAAGCCAAACTTTAGATTCATAAAAGTCTTGAGGGTTGGTCTTGGTCCCTGCTATTTTGTGGCAGCAAGATCAAGGCAAAGGAAAATCTAATAACTTGTTTTAACAACAAGCATGTAGTTGTGTAGAAAAGAAATCCAGAACTGTAAAGTATAGAAAGTCTTTAGGTCTAGGCAGAAAATACATGTTTTGTGTGCCAACCTGTGTGGGTGGTATGAGGGGGTGGGGTGGGAGAAGAAACTTGATTTGTATACCTTTTTCTTGTATAACAATCTGCTCTGACTCAACTGCTAAATGTGTGCCTGCGTTCTTGAATATCTCTTGTCACCCAGAGTTTATCTTGCTTGAAGGAAATGGATGGTTGCACATTTAAAATGGCTTTTCAGGGGCACGATATGCAACAGCAAACATCAAGATATGACATTTTAAATCTATTTGTACCTTAGTCATCAGGAAAATGATTTCCAAGAAGCATCTACCTTAGAAAACGAGAATTAAAAGTAGTAAGAGCTCCTTAAGTGAGTTGTATCTAAAACATTGTTATCCAGAACTTTGTGGCTGTCTTCACACCTGGCATTTTATCCCACTACAAACTGGTCCACTTGATTCCAGATCCTTCCTGGGATCTACACTGGCCCTGTATACAGGCATCTCTCATAGCATGCCCCTCCACATTATATCTTCTCATGATTGGGCCGAGCTGCACAGAACAATCAGGACAGAAGGGGGCTGCTGGCTCCATGCCCCCTCCCCTCCCCTGATCATTGGTTCCTGTAACATGATTGATGGCTCTGCCCATCCCTCCACTCCTCCACAGCCGGAGGGAAGTCGCAAGCCCTTCTAGTGGCCTGGATAGGGGGCTACGGGAGCTGGTCCCCTCCTTCCTCCGAGGGGGAGAGAGTCTTCTTGGTGGCTTAGCCCAAGGTTGCTGGTGCTGCTAGCCCTTCTCTGCTAAATATGTCAGTGTGTGATGGAATGAAATGCAGTACATTGCTTGCACTACTGAGTTTGAAGGGTATACCGATTTCCAGGTTCCCAACTACAGAAGTAAGAAATCCACAAACGGACTTGTATACAGTCAATGCACCAAGCCATCCCTAGCAGCCCCTGCCCCCAGGCGATCGCTTCACGGGGGACACCTTCTTCATTAGACCCAGCTTGCTGCCCCCCCCCCCATGCTGTTGTTGCTCTTTCCCCTTATTCTGGCTTCCCAATGACCCTGCAGGGTGGGCTAGGAGAAGAGATAGTGGCTGGCTAGTGGGAGGGAGTGCTATGGAAAACTACCTCAGCATTACTGCCTTATCTAAAACAACTCCACACCCCAAAAGGAAACCATTAAAAATGACCATTCCAAGCTCTGCATGATGAATTTATTCAGAGGAGGAGAAAAGGCACATTTAATACCTATTGAAATCCTAACTGTCAAGCCTTTATCCTGCATGGCTGAGAAGGGAGACTCCCCCATCCACCCTAGGAGGAAAAAAGCTCATCAATCTGATGAGCAAAAGGGAGAAGAAGCAGTCGGTGAAGTCAATGGGAGGGTGATGTTCCAAGTAAATGCATTGAAGGGGATGGGAAACCTTCAGAGTGCTACTCTAAGTAGACTTACAATGCACTCCTATGCATGTCTACTCAGAAGCAAGCCACACAGATTTCAATGGCACTTACCCCCAGGAAAGGAAAGCCTTACAGCCAATGAGTTTACTCAGAAGTAAGCAAGTAAGCGTCTCCAAGGGGATCTTGGAAAAGCATTTGTGATGGTTAACCACTTTACAGTTCAAGCACCCGTAGTGGAATGGGAGAGAGGCAGAAACCCCCACCGTCCCACCGATTTGTTGTCATGACAATGTTATTCAACACCGCCCAGCAACATCCCCAGCATACCCCCACACAAAGCGGGACAAAGTGCAAAAGGGGAAATACACAGGGGAGAAATGGTGATTTCAGTCGCAAGCACAGAAAATGCCGAGTTTTCCCCGTTCTCAGATAACACGGGAAGAGGGAAGGAAAGTTGTGAGATAGCAGCAGGAGAGCAGTTGTTTAAAGCTCCTGTGAAAACCAGTGATTAAAGAAGAATGATCCTGCTAAAAAACCAAGGTGAAAAGAGAGCCTGTATCAATGTGCCAGGAGATCTGTAGGTAAATGAAAATACACATTTAGTAGAAAATACACAAAGCAACACTTCAAAGACACCACCTTACTCAGTAACTTGCTATTAATTTTTGTGAACCGCCCAGAGAGCTTCAGCTATTGGGCAGTATAGAAATAAATAAATAAATAAATAAAATATTCTTGACAGAACTCATTCATGGTCCTTCTAGGCAAGGCTTTTATGGTTCTGTTGCCCTGCTGCATTCATTAAATTTTATGAGAGGGTCCAAACCTTGTTGTCTTCCACTTGTAACCCTCCCATGTTTTCCCACCACTTCTTCCATCTTTTTCCTTACTGCAAAAAATCTATTAAGGGGAAAAAACTGGAATGGTTGCACAATGCCTTCTGAATGGTGGTGCCAGGAGCCCTCTGTCTGGAAGCACCTCTGGAGTCTGCAGTGGTGGAGGCCATTCACAAAGTTTCCATTCCACTTTAGATGGTAGGGTCAGCATGTCATAATGCTTGTATATCCCAAGTAGCTGCACTTTAAAATAAGGCAAATAGCATCTTTTTCACAGGAAACGTAAATTACGTCACATCAAAAAAGCAATGTGAACTTTAGTTGGAGTTGTGAAATATGCTTACTGTTCCTTGACTATACAATGCATGCCATCTGGGTCTTCCCTGGCACTTGTTTGAAAGCTTTATTTGGTGCCAAACATGGTGGTGCCTCCTCCTGGAAGGTGGCTGCTTGAAGAAAGTCACTCCAGCATCTGGACTGGCATCCAGTACCATTCCAAGTGCAAGATGCTGGGTTCAGCCTGCAAAGGCCCCTGGCTTGGGTTGTACATGCTTCATAAATTGCCTCCTTCTATATCGGGGTGGAGAATCTCATGGACCAAATCTGGCCCTCCTGGGGTCACAATCCAGCCCTCAGGATTCCCCATATGCTATTTTGAGCTGCATTAATAGAAGTATAGCTTCCAAATCCTGGGAAGTACTAGTTCCCCTCTACCCAGCACTGGCTAGGCCTCATCTGGAGTACTGTGTCCAGTTCTGGGCACCACACTTTAAGGAGGATGCAGACTAACTGGAGAGGGTTCAGAGGAGGGCAACAAAGATGATCAGGGGACTGGAAACAAAGCCCTATGAGGAGAGACTGAAAGAACTGGGCATGTTTAGCCTTGAGAAAACACCAGCAGCCACAGATACCAGCAGCAAATAGCAGCAGCAGAGGGCAGCAGCTTTAAAGACGAGGGAGAAAGGGGCAAACGTGGATTTTATCTGCTCTTTCTTAGCTGCTGTTCTCTTTTATCTCTTTCTATCTTTTATATTCTTTTACACTGTTGAACATTTTATATCCTAACATTTTAATATGTGCCTGGGAGGACTATTGAGCAACTCAGGGGGTCGGGCAGGTGCCACCATAACTGTGGTCACAGGCAGGGGGAGGTATGGCATTGGGGGATTAACAGGCCAGCTGAGGAGAAGAGGGGCTAGACACCTTACAGCTGTCCCCTCTTCTGGTTCTTCCCCCAGCCTGATGGTTCCTGGCAGCCTTACCAGTCTGCCCTCAGGTCTGGTGGTGCTGCTGCTGAATGCCAGGTCAGCCCAAAATAAAATCTCCCTCATCCATGATTTGATTGTGGATGAGGGGGCTGACCTGGTATGTATTACTGAGACCTGGGTGGGGGAACTGGGAGGGGTCACTCTCTCCCAGCTGTGCCCTCCTGGGTACTCGGTGCAGCACCAACACCGACTTGAGGGTCAGGGAGTCTATAGGAATTCAATCTCCCTCTCCAGGCTTCCTGCTAATTCGAGTGCAGATCTTGAGTGTTTGTACCTTGTGTTGGGTACCCGGGAGAGATTAGGAATTCTGTTGGTGTACCGCCCACCCTGCTGCCCATCAGACTCCCTGCCTGAGCTGACGGAGGTGGTCTTGGACTTGGTGTTGAGGACCCCTAGGATGATGGTCCTGGGGGATCTCAACTTCCATGCCGAGACTGCTGTATCCGGGGCAGCTCAGGATTTCATGGCCACCATGACAACCATGGGGCTGTCCCAACATGTCATCAGCCCAAGGCATATAAAAGGACACACGCTTGATCTGGTTTTCTCGACTGGGCAGGAGGATGGTGATCTGAAAGTGGAGGAATTAACATCTGTCCCTTTGTCATGGTCAGATCACTTCCTGCTGAGGTTTAGACTCCTGGCAGCCTTCCCCCTCTGCAAGGGTGAGGGACCTATTAAAATGGTCCTCCCCTGGAGATTAATGGATTCTGATGGATTCCAGAGGGCTCTGGGGGATTTTCCTGCTGGTATGGCTGGTGCTCCTGTCAAAGCCAGGTCACTGTGGAATGCAGAGATGACTCGGGCGGTTGACACTATCGCGCCCAAGCACCCTCTCCCTCTGAGCAGAGCCCAGCCAGCTCCTTGGTATACACCTGAGCTGAGGGCAATGAAGCAAGAGGGGAGATGGCTAGAACGCAAGTGGAGGAAAACTCATGCTGAGTCTGACCGAACATAGGTAAGAGCCACTATCAAGCCTACTCTGTGGCGGTGAGGGTGGAAAAGAGACAGTTCTTTTCCACCAGCATTGCATCTTCTCAGTGTCGTCCAGCGGAGGTTTTCCAAGTGGTTCGTGGCCTGTTACATTCTGGGCCAGGGAGAGAGACAGTGGAACCCTTGGTGGCACACTGTGATGAGTTTGCAAGGCACTTTGAAGATAAAGTCGCTCAGATTCGTCATGAATTGGGCATCACGATTAATGCAGTTCCATTGGTAGAGGCGTTCAGAGCACCATCTGGTCCAGTTTTATTGGATGAGTTTCAGTTAGGCCTGAGGCCTGAGGATGCGGACAAGGTGCTTGGCCAAGTCCGATCGACCACTTGTGTGCTAGACCCTTGCCCTTCATGGCTTATTAAATCAAACAAGGAGGGGATGTCTGGCTGGGTCCAGGAGGTTGTAAATTCCTCCTTGAGAGAGGGAGTGGTGCCTGCCACTTTAAAAGAGGTGGTAATTAGACCACTCCTGAAAAAGCCTAACCTGGACCCAGAGGATGTTAACAATTATAGGCCAGTGGCCAACATCCCCTTCCTGGGCAAGGTGCTTGAGCGGGTGGTTGTAGGACAGCTCCAGGCACTGTTGAATGAAACGGATTATCTAGATCCATTTCAATCGGGATTGAGGCCTGGTTTTGGAACGGAAACTGCCTTGGTCGCCCTGTGGGATGACCTCTGCCGGGAGAGGGACAGGGGGAGTGCGACCCTGTTGATTCTCCTGGACCTCTCAGCGGCTTTTGATACCATCGACCATGGTATCCTTCTGGATAGGTTGTCTGGGTTGGGAGTTGGAGGCACTGCACTGCAGTGGTTCCGCTCCTACTTGGATGGCCAATTCCAGAAGGTGGTGCTGGGGGATTATTGCTCTGTGTCATGGCAATTGTGCCATGGGGTTCCACAGAGCTCTATTTTATCCCCTATGCTGTTTAACATCTACATGAACCCGCTGGGGGAGGTTATCCGGAGGTGGGCTGAGGTGCCATCAATATGCGGATGATACCCAGCTCTACTGCTCTTTCTCATCAAAACCAGGTGAGGCAGTGGCTGTTCTGAATCAGTGCCTGGGCACGGTAATGGACTGGATGAGGGTTAATAAACTGAAACTCAATCCAGACAAGATGGAGGTACTGTTAGTGGGTGGTTCGTCTGCCCGGCTAGGTGATATTCAACCTGTTCTGGAGGGGGTTGCACTCCCCCTAAAGGATCAGGTTTGTAGTTTGGGGGTGCTTTTGGATCCAGAACTGCCACTTGAGGCACAGGTGAACTCAGCGGCACGGAGCACTTTTTATCAGCTTAGGCTGGTATACCAACTACGCCCTTATCTGGACAGAGATAGCCTAGCTACAGTTATCCATGCTCTGATAACTTCTCATCTGGATTACTGCAATGCGTTATACATGGGGCCGCCTTTGAAAATGGTCAGGAAACTTCAGCTGGTCCAAAATAGGGCAGCAAGATTGTTAACAGGGACTGGCCTGCGAGCTCATATTTCGCCAGTACTTTTCCAGCTGCACTGGCTGCCAGTCCATTTCCGGGCCCGATTCAAAGTGCTGGTATTAACATTTAAAGCCCTTAACAGCTTGGGGCCAGGTTATCTGAAGGATCGCCTCCTCCCATATGTGCCTGCCCGGACCTTAAGATCATCGTCAGCGGCCCTTCTCTGTGACCCCTGCCAAAGGAAGTGAGGCGGGTGGCTACTAGGAGGAGGGCTTTTTCTGCTGTGGCACCCAGGCTCTGGAATGAGCTCCCTGGTGAGGTTCGCCTGGCACCTACATTGTATTCCTTTCGGCGCCAGGTGAAGACCTTTTTATTTTCCCAGGCATTTTAGCTTTCTAGACTTTTAGCTTTGCTGTTTTAAATCTGTATTTTAAACTCCTGCACTGCTGCTAGGTTTTATTGTGGTTGTATTCTCGTGTGCTGTTTGGTTTTAATTTTTGTGAACCGCCCAGAGAGCTTCGGCTATTGGGCGGTATAGAAAATAAATAAATAAATAAATAAATTGAGAGGAGAAGAGAAGACTGAGGGGAGATAGGGTAGCACTCTTCAAGTACTTGAAAGGTTGTCACAGAGAGGAAGGACAAGATCTCTTCTCGATCATCCCAGAGTTCAGGACACAGAATCATCGGCTCAAGTTACAGGAAGCCTAAACGTGAGGAAAAACTTCCTGACTGTTAGAGCAATACGACAATGGACCCAATTCCCTAGGGAGGTTGTGGGCTCTCCCACACTGGAGGCATTCAAGATGAGGCTGGACAGCCATCTGTCAGGGATGCTCTGACTTGGATTCCTGCATTGAGCAGGGGATTGGACTCGATGGTCTTGTAGGCCCCTTCCAACCCTACTATTCTATGATTTTATGATTCTATATGGCCACACCCCCTTCCCCAGGCTCCACTCCATTCCCCAGGCTACCAGTAGATGGTTTCTTGGCTTTTGCAAAGTTTTTCCTCATTCTAAAAGGTTGAAATAAGGCTTCCTTACAGGCAGTAAGACCGTCAAGCTAAAATGTGCTGGGATTGGCTCTTCCCCTTTTGCCTTTGGCCCTGCCCACCAGTGGAATGCAGCTTCCCAAACTGAATTAAACCATCTGGATCCATTAGCCTCTGGGGGCAGACCATCTTAATAGGTCCCCCACCCTTGCAGAGGGAAAAAGCTGCCATCAGTCAGAGGCTTTATCTACACGGAGCTTTTATCCTGCAATTGAGATTACTCCTTCATGGAAGTTTGCAGGCTCTTTACATGACACTGTGACCCTCCAGGGAGTCTCTTGCACTAAATACCCTTTGTTCCATTTTTAAATAGATCGCAGATAACGAGCTATCAAATTACCCTGTTGTGATCCGCTTGAGTTCCCTCCATGAAAAGAGGTAAAGCGGCAAGAAGAGGAGTGAGATCAATGAAACATATGCAAGACTCAGATAAGGGAGAGAAGGAGAGGGAAAGGGGAGGGGGGAAAGGAAGCAGGTGAAAAAGGGAGTCATTGTGATCTTGCATTTAAAACAGAAGCAGAAAGCCCCATTTTAAATGTAGGATTTTAGCCTGGTGTAGAGATGCCCTTAATCTTAACAGGAGGTGATCTGACCATAACAAAGGAACTGATTCAGAGCGCCCTACCTTCAGAGCACCATCCCCATGACAGGCTGAGAAAACCAAGTCTAGAGTGTGCCCTGCTACATGTGTTGGGCAGATGATATGTTGGGGCTGTCCCATGATTGTCATGGAGGCCATGAAATCCTGAGCTGCCCCAGACAAGGTGCCCTCAGCATGAACGTTGACATCCCCCAAAACCAACATCCAGGGAGACCTCAGCATCACGTCCAAGGCTACCTCTGTCAGCTCAAGTAGGGAGATTGCTGGGTAGTGGGTTGGGCAGTACGCCAGCAGAATCCTCAATCTGTCCTGCTGGCCCAACACAAGATGCTAACACTTCAGACTAGTAGTTGGATAGGGAGGAGGGGAGGGGGGGGGAGAGAGAGAATTCTTATAGACCATGGCACCCCACCCCCCGGCCCTCAAGTCTACCCTGATACTGAACCAAATACCCTGGTGGACACAACTGGGAGAGACTAACTCCTCCCTGTTCACACACCCAGGTGTCGCTTATGCCTGCCAGTTTCACCACCTCATCCACTATTAAATCATGGATAAGGCAGGTCTTATTATGCACCGATCTGGCATTTAAAAGTAGCATCTGGAGACCCGAGGACAGGCTGATATTTCATATCTCCCAAGCTGGCCCAGCTGCTGAATTATCAAAGTCCTGGAGTGTTGAGGGGGAAGCTGCATCACTTTGCCCAGCCTCTCTCCACAGGTCTTGAGCCACAGGGGAAGACCCCTTTGGCTCAAATCGCAGGCTCGCGCCTCCAGCAAGCTTGATATACCTGCAGGAAGTGGGGCAGAAACAAACCTCAGCACTGGCCCCCAGGTGATTCCACTCTTGCCCTCAAGGTCCCAGGCATATATACGATAGAGAACATCATATGTGATGTACTTGCTTTTTCCTTCACAAAAGTGATGGTAGTATAGGAAAAACCCCATATATGAAGAAGCGCTAATTCTTGCTCCTTCCCCAGCATTCCATTGCTGATTATATGTACTGCTATTGTATTATAGGACCATAAGGTACCATCATGCTTGATATGTCATGAGGAAGGTGTAGCTCAGATGATGTAGTGCTGGAAAAAGAAAATGCTAGGAATTATTCCTTTCTACTGGAAGGGCTTTCTGATCAAGAAGTTACTGTAATTGTGACTTAGTAAAACCTTCTGTAAGGGCCGCAGTGGCTTAGTGGTTAAGACGCTGAACTGCAGACTGGAAGGTCGGCAGGTCAGCAGTTCGAGACCCGAGTGCTGCGTGACGGAGTGAGCTCCCGTCTTCAGTCCCAGCTCCTGCCAACCTAGCAGTTCGAAAGCAAGAAATTGCAAGTAAATAAATAGGTACCACCTTGGCGGGAAAGGTAACAGCGTTCCGTGCACCTCGGTGTTCAGTCATGCCGGCCACATGACCACAGAAGTGTCTTCGGACAGCGCTGGCTCTTCGGCTTAGAAACAGGGATGAGCACCGCACCCTAGAGTCGGACACGACTGATTGGGGACACCTTTACCTTTTCAAAACCTTCTGTAATAGAGTTTCACATTAAGTTGGGGTTCAGAATATCAGGTGTTTTAACACTTGAAATAACCAGAAATAGGGACAAAAGCAAATTTTAATCTAGTTAGGCATTGCTAAGCAGACTTATTGGGGGCTGGATTGTGCACAGGCTTTAAAGAGATAGTGAATTCATGTAATATCCGTAACGAGATTAAGAAGTGAGGTAAAATGTGTAGGAATTTCTTTGTTCATGCACAATGATTTAGCAGGATCGGTGAAGTTATTTTTCAGCTCTTTAGTCACCAGTAACTCAGTGGAAATAATTTGATATTGTCCAATTATCCATAAGAGGGCAAAGTTCATTTCTGTTACTATTTGGTTAAGTGGGGTACCCTTATTCCTACCTAACCACCAGGCTAGTGTTGCTGAAAGGTGTTCTTGCAACACATGTGAATGGCATGGGCTATCGCATGATAACCTGATGTCGACAATGCATATTAATGGGCAGAAAAGAGAGTGCCAGCTAATAAAACCTCTCACTGCAACTTCTCAGACAGACTGAATCAGCTTTTGCAATGGCCGCATGATTCCCCTGAGTCAACATTATATAGTGAATTGGTTACTGCCCTAAGTCTAACTTGTGGTTGAGTTCCTCTGAATACCCAGAATAAGACAAACAGCATTTGGGTGTTATGCAAGGTCAATGCTCTTTCCCAGATATACTTTCGTAAATACACTACATGTCTGACACCCTCTTGGCTTGCTATTTATAGACAGTCTAGCAGAGCAGCAGACAGAGAACTGGAGCAAGTTTAACGACACCTGGAGAACCAAGTTTAGTTTATCTCAGCTTAGTTCCCATTTTATCAGATTGATGGGAAGTTCCTAGTGGATTCTGTGTACCTGGATACTTTCCTTTATTCTGCCACTGTTTCATTTTGTGACCTTGTTCCAAGTCACTACAGTTCAGTGTCTTAGGGCTGAACTGCACATATTGAAGGCACATTAGCACAAGAATCTAAGAAGAGCCATGCTGGGTCCGGCCAAAGGGCTATCTGGTGTAGCATCCTGTTTCCCCACAGTGGCCAATTAGGCCTCTGGGAAGCAGGCAAGCAGAACATGAGTGCAATAGCCCTCTATTATAAGAAAGACCGATTAAAGACAACTTTTGTGTAAGGGAAAAGCAACTTCTGAGGAAAAACCTGTGTATATGTGTGTGTGTCTTCTTTCTCTGGCACCTACTATTCTAGTGCAATTCATCCTTCAGCTGCTCCCTGCCCCCCTCACAGGGTTCCATGTTTGCCTTCACAAGCATGTACTTGGAACCCTGTTTGTGGGAAAGGGGGAAGCAGCTTGGGGAGGCAGAGTTGCCGGGAGGGGCAATTACTTAGTAGTAACCCCAGGTTCAACATCTCTGGCATCTCTGATTAAAACAGCTCTGAGGTAGCAGACATGGGAGAAACTTCTGCCTCAGGTAAAGTAAATATTGAGCTTTTCTATATGAGGCATTCATTGTGCACTCATGATTCCCTATTCACAGTCATTTATGGGTTCTTTAGATGACATCATGATCCTACAGTTTCGCTTATGCCTTTTAAGAGCACTTTCTGGGGGCGGGGGTTAGAGCAGGGAAAATGGGGTGTTATTTCTGAAAGCCAAATAACTACTTGTGTATTCATGGTATTCCACTATAGCACAGCACCACCTAGAGGTTATGTAGCAGAAAAGCAAGAAAGGAAAAGCTGTTTGTGTAGAGCTCAGATCTCAAGTCTGTGACGGAACCGAAAGTAGATACAGTTAACAGCGTCATGTAGAAAAGCTCCTAACTTAGCTAGATCAGGCCTTCTAGATGTTTTGGCCTACAATTTCATTCATCCCTAGCCATTGGCTATGCTGGTTAGGGCTGATGGGAAATGTAGTGCAAAACATCTGCAGGGCACCATACTAGGGAAGCCTGGTAACTATGTCCACTAAGGTGTTCTGTATAGGTGAATGAATTTTTCAGACAGTTTGACCACATAGAAGGTCTTGAAAATACGACTATTTTTATGGCTTTGAAAACCTCCTGTTGCCCCATGGGCAGGCTTTGAATTTCAATGGCATTTAGAATAAATGTCATAATCATGCAGTCTCTTGAAAAATAATGTGCCTGAATTTCTTGGTAAATGACAAGCATTGTAAGAATTGTTCTTGGAAAGTCTCTCCCCTTCCCAGCTGCCTTTTAACTTGAAATACCCACCAAGAAAGAAAGAAAATTATCACTAGTCTAGCCATTGGCATGCACAGGGTGCAAAAGCCCTCAGAAATGATGGGAGGGAATTAAACAGAGCATCATCCATCACAAATCTTGTTCTAACCACAATGAGAGATACCTCACACAGATGACTTGAAGTCACTTTGTGCCCCATAGCAAGGCAGGAACATATTATTTATTAAATGAAAATAAATGCATCTGCTAATATGAGCCATAGATGGCTACTGACCTTTACTTGTTTACACATCTGTCTAGTCATCAAAGCAATGAAAACTTGGCAGATGTCCATTAAAAAATCCATACAAATGCTCTCTAATTGCCAGTGTTTCTGATCTTTGGTGGCAGGCATACAAAGCAAAATGTCATACCAAATGGTTTTTACAAATCCTTGGTATTATTTCAAATCACTATTGCCATGTAAAAAGCAAAGGAAGCTGTGTTGCTCTGTAAGAAAAAATTCTTACAGAGTCGGGCAATACCCTTCACTATTGGGCAATAACTATTAGACTCATCAAAATGTCACAAAAGAGCAAACAAGGTTTTGAAAGGAACAAAAAGGGCTTGATAAAATCTGCATTTAGTTGCCATCTTAAGATGGAATATAGGAGGAGATGCCAGACTTAAGGCACAATCCTATGCATGTTTAGACAGGAAAAAAAGACCCATAACTCCCAGCATTCCCGAGTCAGCATGTGGAACAGGTACAAGACAGAAGACAGAATAGCTGTACAATGAGCTTTTCTACACGAGGCTGTAAATTGGCTGTTAATCATCTACTTTTGGTTTCTTCACAGAATTGGGATCCAAGCACTACAGAAGGAGCATTTCCTTTCCTGCTTTTCTGCTATATAATCTCTAGGTGGCACTGTGGTATTGTGGAATAGCACAAGTACACAAGAGGAAATCACGCTTTCTTTCTCTTTCACAATTAAATGCCACATTTTCCTTGCTCTTAAAAATCTCACTGAAACTGCTGGTTAGAAGTGAAACTGGAGGGTCATGTCATTGTCTAATGAACCCATAAACAACCATGAGTCAGGAATGACTAGCACATGGCAAAATGCTTGGTGTAGAAAAGCCCAATATCTTATGATGGGTAGGTAGGGCAAGGAGCTGTCCATCTGGAAGCACTCTTTGTTTGGATCCTTTATCCCAAGTGGGCCTGAACCCTTCCCACATTCCATGTCCTATAAATATTGTGCCATGCCGTATGTGGCTTCACTCAGCTGCCTTGAACTGCATGTATGTGTTGGAAAAGACATCAAGGGGAAACATTAGACAGTGGTCAGAATATCACATAATAAAATATAGTGAATCCCAAGAGAAAACATTGTAATAATTCACCTGAAATGTTAGGAATATCTATCAGCTCAGGAAACAGAGGTTTTCACCGATCATGCTTGGTGACCTGTTCTTCAATAAATCCCTGGTAACTTGAGAAAATAATGCAATGACTGCAGCTTTCACTGCTAGCTCTCCTTTGTCTTTAAAGGGATGTGCTGTAATCCAGCCTTCCCCAACCTGGTACATTCCAGATGTGTTGGGCTACAACTCCCAGCATCCCCAGCTGCCCATGGGTAGGGTTCTGGGAGTTGTAGTCCAATACATCTAGAGGGCACTGGGTTGTGGACAGCTGCTGTCATGTCTCAGTAGTGGGAAAAGCAAAGTATACTCCTTGGCTGACAATGTCAGAAACCTAATGGAAAGATGACTGTTCATGCTGCTTATAATAATTATGTCACTTTTTCAAGAGCAGTGTCTGGACCAGCCAGAATCTAAGGCTAATCAATGTAACTTAGACTCTATGCCAAAATATACATGTAGATAATCTCCTGAGTGTTTATTCTGCGTGGCAGAAATTCAAGGAAAGGCCAAGTTGTTTCGTCTTTGCCACCTCATGCCAGTGTTAAATAACTTCCCTCGTAGTACTGTAATAACCAAAGATGGAAAATAGCTGGACAATGGAATATGACATCAGGGAATTCATAATTTGTTATTTATACAATGTACACATGAAATAGGATTTGCAGAAGATGAAGGCATAACAAAGTAGTCTGCTGTGTCTTATAACTCCATAGTCAAAACAAAGAGGAGATGCTTATATATGACCAGCTTAGTGGCTCTTTATCTCATGCTACTATTTTTTTTAAAAATCCCAACTCTATAACATTTTTATATATATATATATATATATATACACGCTATTTCATGAGATTTTTGTTAAGATCACTGAGCAAATCCAGTCTCCCCACACCCCATCCAAAACACACACATCCAACAAAGTGATTGCTCACCCACATTTGAATGGAAATAATGATCTCAGCTAAAATGCCCCTCCACTGTACATCACCCCAGTTGCAGACAGCTAGCCTTTTCAGCAGTTTTTCAGAGGAAGTGAAATTCTTCAGAAGGTTCAGGGGCGGCTCTACAATTGATGGCAGCAGCATTCCTTTTTCCCCTTTTCAAAAAAACATTTTTTTAGTGCTGCTGCAGGCATAGAATCATAGAATAGTAGGGTTGGAAGGGGCCTACAAGGCCATCGAGTCCAACCCCCTGCTCAATGCAGGAATCCAAGTCAGAGCATCCCTGACAAATAGCTGTCCAGCCTCGTCTTGAAGGCCTCCAGTGTGGGAGAGCATTGCTACTATATAATTTAACGGAGCTGGTACAGGATCTGTATTCCTTGGGTTGTATGCTAAATTTAAAAACAAAACAAAGGTATTCTTGGTGGAGAAGGCACCCTCAGTCTTCACTTAGAGTAAACCTCTAAGTAGGGCATGTGGTGTTCTTATCACAAGTAGTCAGCCTCAGCCATTTGCTTCAGTTATGTCTAGACTGACACTGGTGGTGATACTTTCCCCCCACGCTAAAGCCTGTCACTTAAAAACACATCCTGCAATGTAATAAATAATGTAGTGTGATGTTGCATCAACATTAAGTTTCAAAACAGAGGAATATTGCTTTGGTACTTGGATAAAGCACAGTTGTTGACTTCTCAGAGTGTTTAAGAGGACAAGGGCATTGTTAGCAATAAAAGAGACAAAACATCTGTCCCAGGAAAGCTAGCCATAATCTTTTTTTTTAAACTGTCACGTGGAATTGATGGTTTCAAAAGGATAAAAATAGGAAGATAGCTCAGAAATATTCTGAACTGAATGTGTGAAATTAAATTCTGGGCCTGAGAAGCTGGAGGTTGTCATGCATCAGGTAAAGTAAGCCCAAATTCCCTAGGATATTTTCTCTAGGGAGACAATTGTCTACGGTGTGTGAAAAATAAGAACACACAAGTGCTGCCAGATTTCTTATTTTCCTATCAACTGACACACTTTCCCCTTTTTGGACTGTTTTTTTTTTCTTCATTTCCAGACATATGATAAAGTGCTTACTCAATGCAACTATTTTTATTTAGCTGTTGTTTTATTGTTGTATTTTCTGTTGTGGTTGAATAGATTGTACATCACCTTGGACTTCTAAACAAAATGAACGATGGTATAAAAATGTTTAAAATAAATAAATAAATACAAATACATGGCATTTACAGTGCAGTCCTACTTATGTCTACTCAGAAGTAGGCCCTATTGGAACTTACTCCCAGCTAAATGTGTACAGGATTGTAGTCTGAATTACTTACCCTATAAACTTCAGTATACATTGATGATTACTGTCAGAGCTGTGGTACCAAAGTTCAGGTTTTAAACACAAACTGAATGGATGTCCTGCTAGAAAGAAGACCAAATTAAAGGTATTTTGGTATTAATATTTGGAGATATTAATTCAGGATGCAGTGCTGAGACCAAACGAGTTGTTTAAAGCTTTGCAGAAGATATCCCTTTATTTAGCACTTGTTCAGTCAACTTTCATACTTCTACATCACAGTACTTCATATTACATAGCAACATAATTATTTCTAAACTATTAATGTCAAATATGTACAATGTCCTCAAATTAGCAGTGAGTTTTAATATCATCAGCCATTTAAAACATACAAACAAGTACAAAGTTCAGCTGTAGATACTCACATGCCTGAGGTGAGTTACAGTGTAAATATGGTGTGCTGGCAAATTGGTAGTTACCATGAAGAGGTGAAAATGAAGCCAGGTTTTTGACTTTATATATGGGAAGGTATGATTTTAAGACTTCTTTTTATTTATATTTTAAGACCTATGGCTGGCTTTTTAAAAACTGCATTATTGTTCTATTTTATTTATAAATACCCACACACTGTATGGTTCCAGCATGACTTGATTGGGTTGTGAGCTTAGAGAACACCCTTTAAACTGTTTTCCCTAGTTGATATACTTATTGGTTTTCCTGCTCTACAATATCTCATATTGGTCTTCAATGGGTATTAAATCTCATTGTTAGTTATCCTAACAGGTGAGCATTACAATATAAGTTTGAACTATATCAGAGGGGTGAGATGGGAGAACTCTGTGAGTTCCTATTCTGAGCACCCTATGTTGTACTCCTTCTGGTGCCAGGTGAAGACCTTTTTATTCTCCCAGTATTTAGCTTCCTAATCTTTCAGCTATGGTGTTTTAAATCTGTATTTTAAATCTCTGCATTGCTGCTAGGCTTTATTCTTGTTGTACTGTTATATTGTGGTTTTAAGGTTTCATATTTTATATTGTTTTATTATGCTGCACATTGTGGTTTTAATTTTTGTGAAGCACCCAGAGAGCTTCAGCTATTGGGTGGTATAACAGGTAAAGGTAAAGGTGTCCCCAACCAGTCGTGTCCGACTCTAGGCTGCGGTGCTCATCCCTGTTTCTAAGCCGAAGAGCCAGCGCTGTCCGAAGACGCTTCCGTGGTCATGTGGCCGGCATGACTGAACACCGAGGTGCACGGAAAGCTGTTACCTTTCCCGCCGAGGCGGTACCTATTTATCTACTTGCAATTTCTTGCTTTCGAATTGCTAGGTTGGCAGAAGCTGGGACTGAAGACGGGAGCTCACTCCGTCATGCAGCACTCGGGTCTCGAACTGCTGACCTGCCGACCGTCCAGTCTGCAGTTCAGCGTCTTAACCACTAAGCCACCGCGGCCCTATTGGGTGGTATAGAAATAAATAAATAAAATAAAATAAAGGATAAATACATTTCTAGGGATTTTGGATCTTTTTTTAGCTCTGCAATGTAGTATGGAGGACATTAAGCATGCAGTAGTCTTCTCTCACTACTTTGGCATGAATTAATCTTCTTCTGCCATCTGCTCATATTGCCACATAGCTAGAATTAGAACTACATTAATTTATTTGTCTGAAACATTGTTCTTTAGGACAGTTGCATTCAAATGGGCATTGTTTGCTCAAACACCAAGTTACTCATTTTCTCCCATTGTGAAAGTGTTCTTTTTAAAGATGCAAAATATGACCTATTCCATATAACGCTGCCATCAATCAAGCATAATGTGATTGCAAATGATTGCTTCTTTGTACAACCACAAGGGAACTAATTTGGCAATGGCCTATATAGACATAGCTCCCAGTGGCTTCAGTATAATATAGGCCTCTCTCTTGTGTTAGTTCAAAATGTGTCCTAAAGTGGGTACAGCTCTTGCCCTTGCCAGGTCATAGCAGCATGATCTTAAGTGCTGTGACTAATGTCACAAGGGAGGGGGTGTAGCTCACTGGTAGAGAACTTGCTTTGCATGGAAAAGGTCACAATCCTTGGCATCTCCAAGTAGGGCTAGGAAAGAATCCTGTCTGAAACCCTGGAGGGTGGCTGCCAGTCAGTGCCCCCAATGTTGGACTACAGAGCCCAATGGCCTGATTTGGTATAAGGCAGCTTCCTATGTTCATTTCATAGGTTCATTACATCTGTACCATTTGAATTAAGACTTGGGTCCACCTTTAAGAAGGGAGGTGTACATGCTTTTTTGCTATATGGAGACTGCCTCTGTACAGAAAGGGTGGGCAACATGCAGCATGTGTACCACCTGTGGCCCCCCGATCCCCCATTCGTTAGAACAATGGGGGGAGTGTCATCCATACTGACTACAGAGCTCCAAAAAGGTCACAATGAGCTTGTTTGCAAGCTAATTTTGACCTTTTGGGCATTCTGTAGCCCACTATGGATGCCACACCTATAGGGGTGTGTGGTCTGGTGGGCAAAAATAGCTCCTGGGCCTCCAGAAGTTGCCCACCCCGCTGTACAGGAATGTTATGTGTGAAGCAGCCCTCCGAGGATGCCAGACTGTACGTTAGGGGTGGGCAACTCGGGTGACTCTGGGAACCAATTTCACAGTGCTGTAAACCCCTGGGGGCTGCACCACCATTGCATACTGCTGAATTTTGGTGGTGGCAGCAAAGCAATTGGTGGTTTGCTGCCAAAAACTGGTGGCAAACTGACAATTGTTTTGCAGCCACTGCCACTGCTGCAGCAAATTTGGGGTCGCAGGGGCTGCACCTAAGGCCAAGGGGCCCCATGCAACCCATGGGCCACGTGTTGCCCACCACTGCTGTACACTATAATTTAATACTATCTATCTACATCTATCTAAAATGAGGTATAGGCTGCTTTTAAGGGTGAAACCCTCTCAACATGTATTCATACCTTCACCTCACTGCAGGTTGCCCTCACTCCCATTCCCACCATTGCCCCCCATCAGCCAGGGAAATAAATCATAGGAGATCTGGAATGTCTGCCTATCCAGGCTTACAAGGCAGAAAATGGGAAACTTCCCTGAAAGGAAATCAGAATCTGTCATTCCCTGCAGGTGAGAGAGACCATTCTCTTCCCCCTTTTCCTCAGAGAAACAAGCAAGTCCCTCTGCTCTAGCCATGCCTGTGTCTCATTCAGAACCCACTAACAAATGTGGCTGATACACGTTCTGGCAAAGGATAGGTAGTATCCTAGCAGGAAGGAAGCCAGATGATGCAAAAGGGGACAGAGCACCTGAACTTTCAATGGCTGAGTAGAGGGCGACTTTCAGCAGGTATAGGTGATCATGCAAGTACCACCGCTGAAATTCCCTCTTCCACACAACTATTAAAAGTGCAGGAGCCTTGCTCTGTTTTGCATCTGGCCACGTTATCCAGTAGGGCATCTACACCAACCTTAACATTCAACATACTTGTCAAAACTTTGGTACATTTTTACTAATCCACTTTGTTGTTGATGTTCAGTCGTTCAGTCGTGTCCGACTCTTCGTGACCCCATGGACCATAGCACGCCAGGCCTTCCTGTCCTGTCCACTACAGGTTTGCTAAAAACATTGTAACTACCAAAGTACCTTATAGCGCTTTGAGACAAAGCTTTTCTCATGCAGTAACCTTATTTAGGAAATTTCAGTGGGTACAGACAACTTCATCTTCAACTTGGACCCTCCAGTGTTTTCCCACTGCATCTTCCATCTTTTTTTCTTTCTTTCCACAAAATGTTACTTAAGGAAGAAAAGACAGAATAGCTGCACAATTTCTTTTGACTGGTTGTGTTAGGACAATTCCATGTGGAAGCATCTCTACATTTTCTTTGTAAAGAGGAACATAGATTGTTTTGCATGGTTAAATAAGTATCTTTCCTCTGCTTATCATTCCCTCTATTTCCAGTGTTCAGGCTATGAGTATTGTTGCTTATTTCATTTCATTTATTATATTTCCATACCACCCCATAGCCAAAGCTCTCCGGGCGGTTCACAGATGTAGCCAAAATGTTTTAATGACCAAAGTATCTTGCTCATTCTCTCTGTAGGGGAGATATATTGCACTGTTTGCAAAGCTAAATAGGTTTTGGTTCCCTGCCTATGACCCCTTCTATGCTTTGTTCAGGCTGTGAGCAATGTAGCCAAAATTGCATCACCCGGGCACAAAAGGGAGGTACAAGCAGGCTTATCTGGAGGAACCCTGCAGAAGGGACCCTTCTGAGGTTTGCAGAAGTATAGAAAATATTTAGGAAGAAAGAAACTTAACTGAGGGGCACTCCCACCCCAACAGCTCAATGAGCACTGTACATGCTCAGTGGCCATGGCTTGCTGACTGACTTTGTGGGGAGCAGAAAATGGGGGGAGGTAGAATGGAGTGGCTACAATCCTAAACAGGGACCATTCCATACTGCCACTTGTATAGGTAGGATGGATGACAGCACTTAAGCGGTATTTTCCCAAGGAAGCCCAGCTGAGCTGTAGCCCCAGGGGTCTGTCCCTTTCAGGGATATTCCAGGCCCCTCCCTGAATCTTCAGCTTTTGTTTTAAAATGTAAGCCTCACCCTTTTACTTATGGAGATATGTAAGGAGTCATAATTGCATTCAATTATGATTGAATTAATAATATGGCTTAGCTAGAGTTTTAACCTAGCTCTCTATCTAACATTCAGTCATGTTTCTATAGCCTTTTTAGAGTGTACTGAGAAGATGGGCACCTCAGAACAGCCTTTTAGCTCAGGATGTACAAATACAATGATGATACCAGTATTTTGCCTTCTCTGCCTGAAAAGATTTGTGCAAAATCAGGACTGTGTACAATGCATTCCTGAAAGAAGGAAGAGTACAGGAGATGACAAGCAATACCTATAGCAGTGGTCCGGTTCAGGTTGCATATGCTGGGAAAATATGTACTTTTTATCAGGGCCAGGACGTGGTTGCATCAATAACTATTGGTCAAGCAATCACACATAGAATGTGCCTGGACTGTTCAAGGTAAGTAGGAGAAGGGGAAATGAGTGCTGTTAATTAAGGAATGGGAAGAAGTTTACCGTGTTCCCACAAAACAGAGGACACCCACTGTTATGATAAGACACTCCTGTATCTGATTGGTAGTACAACAGAGAAAGCTGAGAACACTATCCTACTGCAGCTAGAAGCTTTGATCCTGAGTTGGGAGGCAGCATGTAACTCTTTGCATGGCATTTTCTCTCTCAAGTCAACATGCTCTGAGAGGCAGCGCTTCCAACTAGCTGTATTTTTACAAGGGGAGATTCGTCCACGTTTGCATGAAGAATACACTACACAATGGAGACTGTGCATGTATGGGGGGGGGACATGCTACTTGAACACATGAGATGACAAGCAATACCATAGCTATAACACAGCCTGCACATATGCTAATTGCAGAATGGGGAAACCAAAAGGTACTGCAGTTGTGTACAGTTGTGTACCTCAAGCAGAGATATTGCTTGGTAGGAATAGAAGAGGGAAAGGCACATCTTCCATTCAGACACTGCAGCATGCCTAAATAAGTCCCCCCCCCCCGCCCTTTCCACAGCCGGGCATGTGAATGAATCTCTGACTGACCATAGTCGGTAGACATTTAGTTATATCTGGAGCCCACAGGCAGCCAGCTAAAGAGAATGAATGAGGTACTGAGTCACCTGCCCTATCCTGTCCTTTATCATGGAAATGCATCTTAAAACAAGAGAGAGGTGAGTGGGTCTTCCCACGTTCTACCTAATGAACCAATAAAAAGTGCTGATTGAGAGAAGTGGTCAAAGCTGTCCTCCACCTGCTTCCACAGAAGCTTCACTCTTGCAAGGGCACTTTGGCTCTTTCAAATCCTTCTTCTTTTGTTATTTATTACAGTTATATGCTGCCTTTTCCCCTCCTTAAAGTACCCAAGGCGGAGTACATAATCCTCCTCCTCCATTTTACCCTCACAACAACAACCCTGTGAGGTCCGTTGGGCTGAGTGTCTGTGACTGACCCAAAGTCACCCAGTGAGCTTCCATGGCCAAGTGGGGACTTGAAGTTCTAGAACCCATGTCTCCCGACTCCTAGTCCAACACGGTCATCTCTCTCTCTGCATCAACTCCATTTCTTCCAGAGATCAGCTTTTAATTTCAGAAAGCCTCGTCCTAGCTAGCAGCCTTCTTTCCAGGAAACTCATTCTGATGATGGATGGAGCTACTGCTGCTTTTTCCTCTCTGAGCTCCCTCCAAATATCCCTGATTTACTAGGCATTTGCCCCATATAGCCCAGTCCAGTCAGTGCCTGTCCCAGTGAAGCCCCATCCCCCCTGCTCAAAGACTGTTGGAGAGACGTTACCACATCACAGTGGCACATTTTCTGAGCTTTACAAAGACTCAAATAAGTTGCCTTCTGGGGGAATTAGCAAATGTAGCCTGAAGCCTATACACACACAGAGAAGGAAAAGTAGGGGTGGAGGGGAAGCTACAATTTGTGAGAGCAGCATCCTCCAAACAAAAGCATAAAGCAATAAGCCCTCTTCTGCTGACAGGACAGGAGCTTATGTGAAAAAAATTCCGATGTCTGCTAATCTGCGATAGCAGCACTAAAGTGACCAGACCCTGGGGCACTACTTTTAACCTCCAGTGAGTAGAGGACCAGGCACAGGCTAGTCTAGAACAATCAGAAAGCTAGACACAAAAAGGGAAAAATGGCTATGGAAGGACAAGGCTCTCCAGTGGTGGTGACCTGCAAGGTGTGAGCCATGTTTGTTTTCTTGCCTGAGAACAACATGGCCTATACCTACAACAAGTGAAAGTTGATCACACTGCTGGAAGAAAAAGTAAGAGGACTGAAGCAGCGACTGTCGTTCCTCCGGGGAATAAGAGAACATGAACAGTTCTTAGACAGAATGGTGGAACTACAGCAGCAAAGTGAAGACCAGAAGTTTGAAGAGCAACAGCAAGCTGAGGCAGAAGTGGGAAATGCTGAGGTGAGGAAAAATGCAGTAGAGGATATTCCTTGGAAAAGGGTGACAGGAGAAGAAGAACTAGACACTACTCTGCACCAGTGGAAGCAGTGGAGCTGTGGAACAAATTCCAGGTACTTGAGGATGAGACTGGAGGTCAGCCTGCAGAGGAAGAATTACAGGAGAACCTGCATGAGAGTGAGCAAGAGGCTGAAGGTCAGTCAAGCAGAGGCGATGAAACGCAGGCCTACAACAAGAAGAAGAGAAGAGTGGTAGTGATGGGAGACTCCTTGCTGCGTGGAATCAAATCCCAAGTATGTCGCGAAGACCTGTGGACTCGCCAGGTATGTTGTCTTCCAAGAGGACAGATTAGACACATGACTGAAAGGTTGCTTGCACTCATAAAGCCCACTGACAGGTATCCCTTTCTACTCATCCATGTGGGAACAAATGATACTGCCAAGTGGAGCTACGAAAAAATCATGTCAGACTTTGAAGCTTTGAGAAGGAAACTCAAGAACTTTGGGGCCCAGATAGTTTTCTCATCCATCCTTCCAGTAGTTAGGAGAGGGATAGAAAGGGAAAGAAAAATACTTTGGGTGAATGACTGGCTACGAAGGTGGTGCCAGCGTGAGAGATTTGGATTCTGGGACCACGGGCTATACTTCCTGGAAGATGGGCTGTTGGCAAGGGATGGGTTGCACCTTACAAAGGATGGGAAGAATGTGTTTGGCCACAGCATGAAGAACTTCATCAGGAGGGCTTTAAACTGAATCCTATGGGGAAGGAAGATGTAAAGTTGGGGGTAACAATGGATGAAGGCTCATGCACCGTAACAGAGAGAACAGCTCTAATAGCATCCAATAATAGCCTTCAGAAACATGTAGAAAGAAAGCCAGAGTATGAAGCACATGGTCTTCAGTGTCTATATACGAATGCCCAGAGTATGGGAAACAAAGAACAAACTTGAACTCTTAATAGAAGAGGAAAATGATGACTTCACAGGTGTGACTGAGACTTGGTGGGATGACTCTCATGACTAGAAAACAGCAATTGAAGGATATAACTTGTTCAAAAAGAACAGCAGGAACAGAAAGGGAGGTGGGGTTGCACTATATGTGAAAAATACATATCTCTGCACAGAAATACAGGAGGATGAGCTTGGTAGCCCTATCGAGAGCATCTGGGTTAAAATAAATGGAGCAAAGAATAAAAGGAACATGGTGGTCGGAGTCTACTACCAGCCACCCAATCAAGGAGAAGACGAGGATGAAACTTTTGAAAAGCAAATAGCCAGTGTTTCAAGGAAGCATGATGTAGTAGTAATGGGGGACTTCAATTTCCCTGATATTTGTTGGGAGACAAATTCTGCAAAACATGGCCTCTCCAGGAAATTCCTGACTTGTGTGTTGGATAACTACCTCCTACAGAAAGCAGAGGAAGGAACTAGAGGACTGGCTATCCTTGACTTGATCCTAACCAACAGAGATGACTTAGTGGATAAAGTAGTAGTTACAGGAATTTTGGGTGAAAGTGACCATGTTATACTTGAGTTCTTAGTTCTAAGGGAAGCAAAAGCCGAGTGTAGTCAAACGCATACCCTGGATTTTAGGAATGCTGATTTTAATAAACTCAATGATCAGTAAGGTCCCATGGCAAGCTACTCTAATGAAAAAAGGAGTCCAAGATGGGTGGGAGCTTTAAAAAAGGAAATTCAAGACAAGGCTGGACACCCATCGGGATGCTCTGACCTTTATTCCTGCATTGAGCAGGGGGATGGAATCGATGGCCTTGTAGGCCCCTTCCAACCCTACTATTCTATGATTCTGTGACCCCAGCATATAATTGTGCATGTTCCCAGACAACAAAAGATTCAAGTGCCCAGCATTAGCAAAACAAAGGAGAGGAGAGTAGCAGCAGGCAGAATCAATGAGTGAGTCATCATGCTAATGGCTTACAGAATGAAAAATGGTTGGATTCATTCACTACACAGAAAGATCATTGCTCAGTTGGGAAACACGGGGGCCTGCCGGACACACATCATCAGCTTATTCTTTTTGCTTGGGGGATGGGGTGTCTCTGTCAGCAGCAGGGCAAGATCTCAGTACTGTATTCAAATGTTACGCAGATGTAGATGAATGTGTGCATTTCAGAGATGTTAAAAGTGGGCAAATTCAAGACTTTGTGTACGAACTTGCCCTTTTTTGCACAAATGGGTTCCCGAGTCAAAAAAGTCCCTGGTGAAGCTGCAAACTATGGGACGATGGAGAGTGACTGCTGATCACTTGCGTGCGTCAATGAAGGGGAGGAGAGGTGAGCAGCGGGGGGTTCTCATATCTCTAGTTGCTCCTTTATTCAGAACATGGATGAGGCACCACCCCCTTTCCCCCCCTCTTTTCACTGTCCTGTTGCATGTGCGCTCCTGCGAACCCTAGCGGGCGTTCCATTCTCAAAGTTCCTTTATAAATTTCATGCTAGACCGGGTCAGTTTCCCTCTTAACACCATGGATCCTGCCAGCAACTCGAGCACCCTCATTGAGAACACGGAACTAGCTATACTCCTTCTGAGTTTTGTATGTGCTGCTCATCGGGCCTTGACTCTCATTGAGGCTCAGCGAGCAAACTGGAGATGATGTCGTTTGCTTGTGCTCAGATTTCTCAAGAGGCGCCGAGATTATTTTTCCACTTGACTGCAGAGTAACCTGAACATGATGGCTGACTGTGTTGAAAATGCCCTCGAACTTCCACTGTTACTGGGTTCAACCTTCAAGCAAGGATTGGTGGGAGAGCTTCGTTCTCAAGGTCTAGAATGATGCACGCTGGGTAGAGCACTTCAGGATGTCTCAAGGCACCCTATTTGAGATCATGGCTGAGTTGACCTCTGCACTACAAAGGGAGCACACAGTTATGTGGATTCCGGTCAGTGTTGAGAGAAGGGTTGCTGTAACCATTTGGAAGCTGGCCAACCCTTGCTTCTACAAGAATGTCGCTGAACAGTTTGGGCTTGGAAGATCAACGGTGGCCAAGATTTTTGTGGAGGTTTGTCTGGCAATGGAACACATTCTCATTCAAAGTACAGTTTTCTTTGGAGATGCCAGGAAAGTAAGTGATTCATACTGATGTCCTTACTCCTTCTCCAGCGCAAAACCTGCCCCTGCTTGCGTGATCTTATGTCTGTGCATGTCCTTCCCTGCGTATGTATCTGCGCTTGTGTGTATGTGCGCTTTCCGGAGTTATGTTCTTGCTAGAAATACGTTTCCTTTGAATTCTACCCAGAGCTAACTATTTCCTCATTTTATTTCTCCCCTTTCCACCCCGCCTACAAACAATGGTGACACAACACAGATCGTGAATGGATTTGAAGGCCTCAGGTTCCCTCATTGTGTTGCTACAGTGGATGGCACACAACTTTGTATCAAATCCCCAGTTCGGCAAGGCAGTGATTTCATAAATAGGAAGAACTACTACTCCATGCTTCTCCAAGGAACCACAGATCATTCTGGGCAGTTTGTGGATGTTGAAATTGGCTGGAGCGGAAGAAATCACGACACCTACATTTTCAGAAACTCTGCACTGTTCAAGGTGATGGAGGCTGGAGCTTTTGTTCCAGGAAACCCCACCTGGATGTAGAAATAGAGAATGTAGACATACCCCCCATTGTTACGGATGGAGCATACCCCATTCATTCCTGCCTAATGAGACCTTACGGGGGTCATCTGGATGGAAAGAAGTCTTACTTCAACTACTGTTTAAGCAGGGCCAGGAATCTTGTGGAAAGGGCATTTGGAAGGCTGAAAAGTAGATGGAGGTGCCTTTCAGGACAACTTGATGTTGCGAAGGAGAATGTGCTATCGGTCATCTGTGCCTGTGTTATATTACACAACATATGCGAGACCAAGAGACATGCCCTATCCAAAAATCTCCAGGAAGACAACACCATTGTTCTTCCAACCTTGGATCTGCCCTACCTGGAAGATGGCAATGTCCAGTCTGAGCAGGGTAAAGCAGACAGGGATACAATTAAAAATTACCTGTGGGAAAACAGGACGGCAGTTGCACAATGAGTGTATTTATCTGCCGAAAGCGGTCTGTGAATGTTTCACACCCGCCTATGTTTGCTCTAGTTTGCAAATTTCTAAGTATGTGTGTGTGTTTGGTTCTAATGTGTTCATACTAAACAGTGGGTTGCCCTTGCTTCCGATTCTTGTCTCTGTTTAGTGATGATGCGCATATACACATGCCTGTCAGGAGGTGGCACTGTAGTTTATTTGAACAGAGCTGCACTCTATGGTTCCTAGATGTCAAGGTCCATTTGTCTTCCCAAAATGGTCTCCCCCCCCCCCCATGTTGCATACTGGCAGGACAGGGAGATAACTATCCTTCTTGCCTCATTGTTATGGAGCGGGGAGGCAGAGATGATCATGCGCAGCTCCAGCCTGGCCATCATCCGTATCTTCAAGAGTGCTGCAAGAGCACTCACCGAGAAGGGTTACCGGCAGACTGCAGTGCAGGCTAGAACAAAATTCAAGACTTTAAAGGCTGGCTTCTTTGAAGCCATGGAGAAATTCTCAGGGGGCTCTCCAAGACAGCAAGAACCAGCCTATTTTGGGCAGCTCCATGAACTCTGGGTCAGGGCAGGAAAGCCAAGTTGGCTGGAGAGACGACCTGCAGGTGAGTGACTCTCTAGAGATTTTAGAGAACAGGAGATACAACTGTCTCGGGTCTACAGGTCTGTTCTTGCAATATGGGCTCCCCTACCTCTTAACTTCCCCTGTCTTTGAGAATAAAATGAAAGGGGCGAGACTTCCAGCTGGGACCAATGTCGATCTGGCAGCTTCCCACGGATCTCAAACAGCTTTTTAAAAGGTTGAAAAATCTTTTCATCTCCCCCCTGGAATTGAAGGGGGGGGGCAAGGCATGCTCTGGACAACATCTTGGAGAAAAGTAACCCCCATGAGATAGTGGGGGGGCTGGATTCCAGGATTATCTCCCAAGAGCTTTACCAACACAAAAAGCTGTACTGAGACTCCTATTTTATAGGAGAAAACAGGGCTGACGTGTTCCATAATAATATATGCTTTAAGAAATATCAGCAACCTCTGAGGGATGATTTAAGAAACATTAACAATATTTGAGAACATCTGAGGACCTGTAAGATCTGTTTGAGAGAAACATGTCTGCGCCGAGGAGAAAAAGGGAGCTGGCATCTACTCCCCCCGCATCCTCTGTGTCAAAAGTGTCAAAAACAGAAGATATAGGGGAATTATTTATGCTGATAAAGACTTTATATTCGCAATTTATGGAATAAGTCAAAAGGCTGCATTTATTCCAAAATTCCATCACCACCCTGCAAGGAGCTGTAGATGTAATTAATGCGTCACGGCAAAAAATGGAGACAAAAATTAATGAGCTTGAAGACCGAGTGGCAGGAAATGAAACTACGATACAAATTTGTTTTAAAAATATCTCTGATAGAATCTCACAACTGGAGGCCTTCATGAAAAGATCCAATGTATGTATTATTGGGATTAAAAATCTGCCTAATGATGTAAAATTGCCTATTTTTGTGGATAAACTTTTGCATGAGATATTTCCTATTCCATCTGATTATTTACTTGATATTGAGCAGGCATTTTGTGTGCCAAATGCTAAAGGGACTGATTACACAATCATAGTTCAATTTGCAAAAGTCTTCACAAAGAATTATATCCTGCGTTTCGCAAGGGAGGCTGGAAGCTTTTCCTGGAAACAAGATAAAGTTATGTTATTTCCAGACTACATCAAAGAGGTGATGAATAAAAGAAGGCAATTTATCAAAGCAAAGAATATGGCAAAACAAATGAACTTAAAATATCCTGCTACACTTTGTATTGTGTCTGTAGGTCAGATGAAGAAGTTTCTAAATCATGAAATGGTGGAGGCATGGCTTAATGTAAAAATGCATGAAAATTCTGTTATAACCCCATGAACTGGAATCTTTAAACAAGCTTTGTTAACTGTTTGTGTTTCGTCTACATGATCAAGGCTAATTCAAAAGATAAATGATTATATTTATATTGGTTTACTCTCTTTTATCCTTTATTTTTTCTTGCTTTTCTTTATATTTTTAATTTTAAAATAGATAATATATCTAGTATAAAATATATTACTGATAGTTGAAGGTTTATATTAAGTTTTATTATTATATAATACTATATATATATATATATATAAACTAATAATATAGGCTTTTGGGAATGAATTGTAGACCTGTTTCTTTGATATAAGATTGATGATATGATATACAAATGTAAGGTTGTTTATTAAACTGTAAGATTGTTAAGGTTATAGATATAGTTTTTAAAATAGAATGGCATTGGAGGCCGGGGGGTGTTGAAGTTTAAACTCAATTATTTAAGGGAGAGGGAGAGGGTGAGGGAAGGGGAGGGGAGGGAGTTTTTTTTTTCTTCTTCACTTCCTTTCCTCCTCCCTTTTCCCTCCCCCCCTTTTTTTCTCTTTTTTCTTCTCTCTTTGTTATTGTGGTGTCCTCATCAGAATATTATACTGTTGGGAAATTGAAGTATTGATTAGGTTGTTGGTAATTTTGGTATTGTTTATTTCATTTATAAAAATAAAATAAATACAAATATATATTTTTTTAAAGAAAATAAAATGAAAGGGGCATTACATCGCATTCTTGGCTTCAGAGCAATGCGGGACATGGAAAGGATCATGGGAGGTATGCGCATTGGTTGGTATCTGTTGGCAGCAGTACAGCACTTACCAAGCTGAGGAGCATGGTCTTGCGGGTCAGTGCTTTCGGGTGATCAGCTTTTCAGCGTGCTTTGGGATAACTGCTGTAGTGCTCTACCAAGACTCATACTGCAAATGGCTTTATGGCAACTGCCCCACATTTAGGAAAGCGTGCAGCAATGCACCTTTCCTCTGCACATTCTGTAGTCTGGTCTCTGTGCAGCATCAAGTGTGTTGAGGATGGGGGCCTTTTTTTTTTTAAAGGGAGGTACAAGGATACCCATTCTGAGTGGGGACCTGTTGAGATACGTGTTGAACAGTTTTTTGGACTGCATAATGCGCAGGAAAAAATAGGCTCGTCGTTGTGTTAATAAGGCATGCTGGAATATTACATCGGCCTCACTACTGGAAGCGGCAGAACCTTACTCTATGGAAACATAACCCATCTCTCTTTCACACCTAGGGGTACGAGGATCGCATGCACGTGCAGGGCCTCGCTCTGTGGGAGGGAGTCACTGTGTGGAGGTCCCAGGGGATGCCCAGGAGGGAATGGCGGACACTGCCTGTTCCTCCTTGGAGGAAGGACTGCGCATTACGGTGTGCATGGAGAAAGTTCTGAAAGAAGCAGCAGCACAGAGACATGGGGGAGGTGAGCAACCTTACTCCGTTTCAATACTTCCGCAGTGCTCCCTGAAACTCCTCTCTCTTCCCTAAATCTGGGGAGAACAACCACACCTTGGCAGAAATAACGCTGTGGGTGTGTGGGGCTGTCGTTGCGTTGCCAGTGTGAACCTGCGCTCCCCCAAACCTGTCCTCAACTTTTCCCCCTGGGGCATTCATAAGCTCCAACACAAGCACCGCGGTGACACGATCACAGCAGGCAATGGCGGGAAAATCTGCCAGGAGGAGAGAATCCTCCCTCGACCAATATAAGGACATTTTTTCCCCAGGAAAGGTTGTAGAGTAAAATGGCACTGAGCACATCACAGAAACTTGCGCAATCTCCCCCAACAGGTGTGCTTCAGGGACGGCTTGAAAGTGCCCACTCTGGGAAAAGGGTGGTGTTGTCACCTTTGATGCAAGAGAGAACTGGCAGGCCCCAGCAGAGGCCTGGCAACGCGGTTCTGGATGGCATCAATGCACTTCAGGCCTCAGTTAGAAAGACACGTAAGTGTTGCGATGTTGCGTGCCCACCACCATGCCGCCCTTAGGGCAATTGACCCAGGTTACAGCTCCCAGCATGCCACAGCAATCAGGCCCGAGTGAGCAATGCTTGGAGCTGTGTGCCTTTTCTCTCTGTGTAATCATGAATAGGGGTGCACCCTGAATGTATTTTCCTCTGTGGCAGTGTGCAGCATCGAGAGAAGACTCACCAGGGTGGAGAGACATGTGTTCCAGGAGAAAAAACAAAACGAAAACCCAGCTTGAACTATCGGAGGGAAAGCACGGTAGCTTGATGGAACGTCAGCGGCTCCAGATGTCCCGTTCTGAGTTGTTTTAAAGAAAGCTACTTGACATGGTTTCTTTGTTTCAGCATTTTAATAACGAAGGCAGTTGCAGTTTGAATACTTCTTTTTTTGTTCTGTAAACAGAAAGGTCTGGTTGTTTTCTTTACTTTAACATTAACATGAATGCTGAAAAAAAGCCAAAACCTTCCATAAGCAAAGTTGCTCTCTACATCATATGTCCTGAATCTTTACTTACCCACAGACAAGGTTACTGCAGAGTCGGTTTCATGAAACAACAGAGTGCCATTACAGAAATAGCCCTCCCAGGCTGAATCTACACATAGCTGTTATACCACTGTCATACCGTTACCATTACTATTGGTGCCCATTGGTGTCATGTGTGCCGACTGTTATGATAACGGTATGGTAAGGGTATAACTGCTATGTGTGGGTTCAGCCTTACGCAGGGTTCGGTTTGGTCTAGATTCCAGGGAGCAGACATTTAACAGGAGTAACCATAATCAATGACTGGCATGAGAAAGGACTCCAAACATAGGGAAGTCAATAGGGGGTTGCCTCGACAACTTGGTTGCAGCTGGAAGATACAGTAACTGAGGTGGAACATAGCACTGTGCACGACTACGGTGAAAACTGCTGTGGATGCTTGAGCCTCCCAGCAGGTCTGACCTGGAAAACACCCCGTCTCTTTGGAGTGCTTGTGATTGCATCATTCAGCGCTGCTGTTTTTGGACTTATCCGGGCATCACAGGAGGGCCCGGGATGCACTGGCGAGTGCTGCCGTGCGATACTTACAATCTCATGTCCTGGTTTTAAGCACCGCTGTCTGGGTATCTATTGATTTTATCAGAGCCTGCCTGTCCTGCCGGTAATCCTCACCTTCCCTCTCTGATCTGCTCATGTACTCTGCAAAAATTTCAGAATCCCTGTGCATAGCAGAGAGGATGCGGTTGTTTTCCTTGCCACAGTGATGCATGATCCTATCAGCGATGTCATTCGCCCCACAATGTTTCTTCCTGTTTCTGATTATCACCATGCAGGTGGCCAGTGACGGAGTGGCTTGTGGGTTAGCAATTGCAGGGTCTGTCAAGAGAAATATAGAAGACATAGAGTCAAACGTGACATCAGTAGACACAAGACCTATGGGGGAAGTTTATATGTCCCTAGACTTCTGAGGTGTCGGCCGGCGGACATGTGACATGTTTCCTGCTGTACTAGCCTAGGTCAGGCATTGACCAATATTGTAACAGCGCCACACCATTACAGCATAACCTTCTCTAGCGGTGCTCACAGCACCCAAGGCAGTACTGGCCCTGTTATGCGATGGTGTGCTCATCCTCAGGCTGGCCTATTGAAATTGCCTTTGCCAGTGCAAGTCCATGGTGGCAAGGGAAGGACCACCACAAAAGAGCCCTGGGCAACTGCACATGGCAGCCCTGGACAACTGCACATGGCAGCCCTGGGCAACTGCACATGGCAGCCCAGGACACGGGTGGAGGTGGGAATGGGCAGAAGGGCATTGCTGGAGTCTGCTCCGGTGGCTGATGGAATGGGAAGGAAGTGGCAACTGGTGTGGTGTGGCCATCCCACACAGCCATGCCTCTCCCTGTTTCCATACACCCATGCATAACCACACATGGGAGAAGCTTCTGTCAGTCTGGAAAGAGTGGAACCTTCTATT
Organism: Heloderma suspectum; assembly: GCF_057233095.1. NCBI lineage: Eukaryota > Metazoa > Chordata > Lepidosauria > Squamata > Helodermatidae > Heloderma > Heloderma suspectum. The sequence continues at coordinate 292,495,463 of NC_139459.1, read as the reverse complement.
GCTCAGAAACAAGTACTTGCCCACAAATCTTTCTTTGTCCCCAACCAGGCTTTCTGTCATGGATGCACTTTGTTATTAGGTTCCTGAAAGAATGACAGGACATAGTACCTTGGTCATGTTCATATGTAGTTTGACTCGTGAGCCCATCACTGGGTTCCAACCTCACCGTGAACATGCTTACACACGCCCCCTATACGAGCTGTAAACCCACAGCAATCCCTTGTGGCCATCTTTTGGTTTCAGCGCAAACCAAAGATAGTAGTGGAGGAATTGGAAAACTGCTTCCAGCAGAGGGGGACCCCAGTTTGCCCTATACACACATCTGCCAGAGATGTCAACTGCCGAGGTCTGACCAGATCTCTGTTTGGAATTCTGCTTATAGAGCCAGTGTTGCCAAAGATACACGTGATCTAGTGCGAAGCGTGCTAGATCATGCGTAACCGGACAGGGCACTATCAGTCAATGCATTCGCAGCATGGGAGTACTCACCTTCTCCTTCAACCGCTTCTTGTGACTGTGTTGAGGCATCTTCTGCTGTGGTCTCCTCTTCCATGTTGTTTTGGCAGGGCTGACCTGGAAAAAAAAAAGATGGAAGATTTAAGATTTAAGATACAGAATGCATGGTATATATCCAGATGAAATATTAAAATGAGAAATGCTGTCATCCAGTCGGGGGCAGATGTATCCCGGGGGCAGTCGGGGGTAGATGCATCCAGTCAGGGGCAGATGTTGTGTTGGGGGTCAGTGTTGTCAGCGAGGAGAACTCTCAGCACATATGCGCTTCTGGAAAACACATTCCAAGCATTTCCAGGGCACACAAAGTGAGAGGGTAGAAATTTGTTGGCCACAGCGCTGCTGTGGAAAAAATGATCCTGACATAGCTTGCACATGACAGGATTGAGAAGCATGGACAAGAAAGAGTGGCTGTGACTTACTGCTGGGAACCTCCTTGCAGCCCAGGTATTGCTCCACATTGATGGAACATAGGTCCTTAAATGTAAGTGCACTGAGATGGAACTCATTTTCTGTTGGAGTGCTGCCTTCCAACGTTTCACTGTACGCTTCTGTACGTGTAATTTTTATACTGCTGGAGATACATTTGGGTCTAATAGTAGCGTCTCCATGCAGAATGTTATGCAGTTCTTGGAAATAAGGACAGGTTGTTGCATTGTTGCCCAATTTTGCATTATGGTTCACAACTTTCCTATACTTGAAACGCATGTGCTTTGTCTTTGACCATCTCTTGAGATATACTTTCAAAGAAGTCAATATTCCCGTGACTGATTCTCAGCTGTATTTTCTCCTCTCCTCAGATATCTAGAAGGTCAAGGATTTCCTTGTGCCTTCAGAAGATGCCTCTTCCCTTACTTTTGCTCAACATGAGGGCAAGGAAAGGAGGACAACACACAGACTGTGTCAAGGCAGTTACAGGGAGATGTGAAGGGCATGCAGCATGCAACACAGGGCTCCTGCAGAGGTAGAAAGTATAGAAACAGATAAGCTTGACATATCTCAGAAACAATGGGGATTTGGTGGGGTGGTGTTGCACACAATCGAAATCAACAGTGGGATCTCATAGACAATGCTGCTATCGGGAGGGTCATAAACACTTTGGATTTGCAAGCAACAAAGTGCAGGCACAGACACTGTGTGCCAGAATTGGTTATTCATTTTAATGAATGTCATGGCCAATGCTTCCATGTTGTGTGGGTGGACCACAATTGGAGCCATGAAGTTGCTCCCTGTAAATCTTTGTGAAAAATGTCATGGAGTTTTTTTATGGGGACGGGCGTCAGTCAAGCATTCAACTGAAACAGTTCCAGGCAGGATCAAGCCAGACATACCTGAAACCCCAAGGAATATTTGTTAATATTTCCTGCCTAAGCGGGTTTGATGTGGCCACACCAACGCCCGCCAATCTGCAGTGGCGGGGCCCCATTATCATGACGCCCATTGAAAGGACACCGTTTGGCTGTCCTGGGGTGGGTATAAATTCAGACGCCTGCAAAATGTGCTCTTTGAAAGTACCCACCTTTTAACGGTAGGTATAAGTATTAACTTTCTGGTGGGTGCACTTTCATTCTGCCACGGTTCTTGAAAAGCACTTTAAATTGCCAGACCATAACCTGAGGCTTCTAACTAGCCTGTAAGAAGAAGTCCATCGGTAGTACTGCCCCGACTCAGGACCCAGCTGCTATTTCTTTTAAAGTGTATCATAAGGGATCGAGCGTAGAAAGGAGACAACGACCAAGGGGGAAATGGAAAAGGAAGGATTTGTTTGTACATGCCCCACCCAGGCATTAGCCTTAAATTGACAAGCAACACAAAAATAAAGCCCAGATATTCAGTCAACAAAACAGCACTAGCACAGCAAGGGTAGAAATGAGGATTCAGAGTACGGCTAGCATGGGGACACAAGGAAGGGATAATACATCGAGGACACACCCCGAAACAGAAAATAAGTTCATGAAAGGAGAGAGAAGATGTGTATCAACTGGCTCAGGTGTATCAATGTGTATCAACTTTGTATCAACCGGCTCAGGACAAAAAGGTGTGCAAAGGAGAAGTGGCTGTGACATTTGGATACAGTGGGAAACAGTGTTGCATTCAAGGAACAGACATTGTTGCACAATGCTGGTGCTGGGAGAAGAAAAGGAAAGGTACAGGCTCTTGGAAATGGAGTGAAAAAGTGTAAAAAATGACTTACCGTACTCGGAGGGATGCTTTGCGCAGCACAGCACGTTGAATATGCTGGAAGCGGAAGCGTTGCAACGGACCTGCGCAGATGGCGCTAACGAAACTTTTTTTTTAAGGAGAGGATGCCGGGTGGTGAGTAGCAGGCTCAACAATGGCGACGGCCACACAACTAAATAGCCAGAAAAACAGAACCTGCCAAAAAAGGACACATCCCGCCTGCAACTCTGCTATTGGCTGTGCACTGTAATGCAGGCAGGGGGAGAAGAGGGGAACACCAGCAATTAAAATGGAAGGAAAAGCCACATCATGCCAAATACGACGAGGACAAAACGACATAGGGGAAGTCATGCTGGAGGTTTTGTGACAGATGTCAACTCTTTCATAACGGGGTAAAGGGGAATAATGTGACTGTAAGAGTTATGAAAATTGCTTGAAAACGGCATATTTGTGCTTGTGTAGCTTCGGCCCCAGTCAGAACTCTAAAGGAGCTATCCAAGGTATGAGGCTTTAGAGTTCTGACTGAAACCCAGAACAGGTTCACTGCCCCACTGACATCACAGCCACCAACCTGCACTGTCTACTTAGCGTTGACTTCAGAGCTTACACATTTACTGAATTTCCCTCTCTGTTACCCAAGATGGAATAAGAATAAGGCACTGCTATATGTACCAAGTCCTCTTGCTGATTTCATCCTCATCTTGTGGTAAAGTGGTATTATCTTTCTGGTAGGGACTAAACCATCTCTGTTCTGCCTACCATTTGTCACTGCTATTTTGTCTCGGTGACCAATCCAGCACCAGGAGGCTAACTCGGCTGTTGCTCTTAAGGTTTGACATTTTATTATTTATTTATAAGACTTATATACTGCTTAATAAAGAAACACCTCTAAGCGCTTAACATATAAATGTTAAAAATACATTTCAGTACACTATTAAAACTATTTCAATTACAATAACAGTATGAATACTTTTAAAACACACTATTAAAACAATTTAAAACTACACTATGATACAGAACAGTACACAGAGCAGTAAGATGGAGCAGCATATGATTAACTGCAGTTATTTACAAGCCAGAGAAGGCCTAGGTGAACAATGTGTTTTCAGGAGGCATTTGAAAGATACCACATTTTCTGCCTCCTGAACTATATGGGGGAGGGTTTTCCAGAGGGTGGGTGCCACCACCAAGAATGCCGATCTTCGAGATATTACTTAGCAACATTCTGCTGGTCACAGAATGATCAGCAAGGCCTCCTCTGAAGATCTCAGTGGTTGGCTGGGTATATATATGGAAAAGCACTATGCTAAGTAGCCTGATCCCAAGTTGTTTAGGGCTTTGTATGTCAACAACATAACCTTGACGATGGCTCAGTAGCTAACAGGCAGCCAGTGTCATTCTTTGAACACAGGTGTTATGCGAACATAACTGGGTATCCCACTGAGCACCCTAGCCAACTCCTTTTTCACTAACTGCAGCTTCCAAACCAGGTATAAGGGCAATCCCACATAGAGCACATTATAGTAATCCAATTGTGAAGTTAGAGGTGAATGGATCACCATGGCTAGGCTGCCCCTATTGAGGAATGGGCATAGTTGGCACACCAACCAAAGTTGGTAATGGGTGCTCCAGGCAACTGAGGTCACCTGGGCCTCCAGTGACAAATATGGACCCAGGAGCACCCCCACATGATGTACTTGATTCTTCAGAGGGAATGCAACCCCTTCCAGAACAGGCTAACAGCCCAATCCCCAGACCTGGGAGCCACCCACCTACAGGGTCTCTGTCTCAGGATTCAGCTTCAGTTTATTAGCCCTCATCCAGGCCATAACTGGATCCAACCACTGGTTCAGAATGTGCACAATCTCTCCTGATTCAGATACAACAGAGAAATAGAGCTGGGTAACATCAGCATACTGGTGACACCTTGCCTCAGGGGTCTTTACATGAGCTATTTATTGTATGCTCATGGATTGGCCACTCACGGAAGTTTGCGAGTCAATTATACAACATCGTCAACAACCAGCACCCCTCTCGTGTTTTCCAAGCATTTTGGTGGATTAATTTGAAACAAAAACTAGTTAACAAATAGATCTGTTTTCCATTTCTTTGTATAAAGAGGCAATCCTGCAATAAGAGGAGCTAGACCACAGCGCCGTCTCGTGGCTGTAGAAATGAAACATATAGAACTCACAGATAAAAGGGGAGAAGGGAGGGGGAAAGGGAAGTGCGTGTAAAACACTTAAAAGAAGGAAGGAAGGAAGGAAGGCAAGAAAGAAAGAAATTGGAGCCAGAGAGAGAGAGAAGCCAGAGAGAGAGAGAAGCCAGAGAGACAGAGGGAAGGAAGGAAGGAAATTGGAGCCAGAGAGAGAAAGAGAGAGAGAGAGAGAAGCAAGAGAGACAGAGGGAAGGAAGGAAGGGCCAGAGAGTGAGAAGCCAGAGTGAGAAACACATACACAGGGTGCACATTCATGGACACATACACAAACACAAATAAGGAGGCACTCCTAATATTTTTGGGATTGCCCCCCAACTCTACACCAGAGATGGGCAACCTGTGGCCCTCCAGATGTTTTGGCCTACAACTCCCATTAGCCCTAGCCAGAACAACCAATGGTGAAGGCTGATGGGGGTTATTGGCTGAAACATCTGGAGGGTCACAGGTTGCCCTCTCCTGCCTGACACAGTCAATTTACAGTGATGTCAAGGGCACCTTTTCAAAATGCCAAGTGTACCCAAAAAGGTTGGAGACCCCTGTTTAACTGTGTTGTAGGTCACCTTGGAGACCATTTGACCAAAAGATGGGGTACAAAACTGTAAAATAAACAAACAGCTTTGGGAAGGCAGTTTCAGCCAGGGAAGCAGCATTTGGGACTTAGTCACAATTCACTTTAGCTGGATCAAGGCCTGGTTTTGTTTTGTTTTTAAACGCAACTGGTTCTCAGGATGCTGCATTTTGCACAAATACCAAACTTGGCACTGGGTTTCTGAAGTTGTATAACTGCAGCATACATAGCACTTCCATATGGTTCAGTCTGAAGCTGCAGAGCCTTCATTTTTCACCATGGACAAACCTCAAAATGAAGACAGAAAGCGGTGCTTACGTTTCACAAGAGTCCCAGATTACTCCTGTTTGGCTGGTTCCAGTGATTCCTACCATACAAGATTAAATATGTGTTACAGCAGTGGCAGCATATATTGCTGGTTTGAATTATGTTTCTGGGACACTTCGGGTACTCCCAGATGGAGGGCTCCTAGTTCTACCAATCAAAAGACATTGTGCAGCTCTTCCATCTTTCCCTCCTTAATGGATTTTCTATGGTAAGAAAAAATAAGGATGTGGTGGGAAAACATGGGGAAGGTTACAAATGGAAGACGTTGTTGTCTGGGCCACCATAAAATTACATGAATAAGCAGGGCGATTTCACAATAAAAGCCTCATTTGCAAGTGCCCCAAGAAGAGATAGGAGTGTTGCATTGTGTTGTACATCAATTCCTTCCCCATACTTCAGTTACTATGAGATGTGCTGTTTACAAATTCAAGCTAGCTTTGTAATTACAGGAAATTCATCAACCTTACTTTACCTTCAGTTTCATGAAGACTTCTGTGATCTGCAACTAGAGTCTTGCACGTACCAAAAGAAGATGGTCCCTTGTCCTTTTATTCTGCATTTCTTTCACACACACAGAGAGACCAAATACCAGCTGCCTTTTCATAGAATCATAGAATAGTAGGGTTGGAAGGGGCCTACAAGAGCATCGGGTCCAACCCCCTGCTCAGTGCCGGAATCCAAGTCAGAGCATCCCTGACAGATGGCTGTCCAGCCTCATCTTGAACACCTCCAGTATGGGAGAGCCCACTACCTCCCTAGGTCATTGGTTCCATTGCCGTATTGCTCTAACAGTCAGGAAGTTTTTCCAAATCTGTAATGGAGAACTACTTCACAGTGCAATCCTATACATATCTACTCAAAATAAAACTTCACTGAATTCAATGGGATTTATTCCCTTGTAAGTGAGTATGGGATTGTAGCCTTAGGAAAGGAAAAACAGCAACATATGCAACATTTTTAATTGCTTGAGCTGACCTGAACTGTTAAACAGAGAAGAGGTTATGAAAGGGGTGTATCAAAACAACTTGAGTCCTATAGAAAGATAGAAAGATTAAAGAGAAGAGAGGGTTGTGTTGTGTTCGGATTATGTGTTTAGTGCACCAGTCAAACATGTGTATGCTCTTTAGATAAGCAGCCCAAATTCTTTGGCTTCAGTCTCTGGACAACATCCATTTTTCTGTAAGATACCTGGCTTGTGCTGCATTAAAAGTACACATTGTTGTGCCACAAAACCACACAAATAACACTAGTCAACGCTCATGTCAAAACTCTTCGGATTTGGTTGGGATTTTTGAAGAAGGTTAAAGATATTGGGAATGGTTATTTCATGCTGAGAAACATCATGTTCGGGAATTTTCCTGTTAAAGAATACAGTGATTTTAACACATTTAATGATTCCAATGCTGTGTTTGACAGAACCTGGTGGGGCCAACAGACTGTGCCTTTTATTTCCAGCTTCTAAACTAGCTAACACAGTCAGCACCCTCATAATATCTCTTTGTGGTGTAACACAGCTGCTGTAGATGCAATATACAGCCACAGAGGGAAGGAGGAGATCTTTTTTCTATATATCTGAGGCCCACCAAAGAGATCTTTAAAACTAGGAAGCTAGCATTCTGCACTAACACAATGAACAATGTTACTGTGTCCCTTCAAAATTGGTCTGTGCTCTGGCTCCTGGACAATAGTTATTCATCTATTAGACTTATTACATACGCTGCCCAATAGCTGAAGCTCTCTGAGCAGTTCACAGCAGTTAAAACCATCAAATAACATGACAAAACACAATATAAAACTTTAAAATGTTTAAAACTACAGTATAAAACCAAAGTAAAAACTAGAAGCACTGTAAACAAATAAAAATAAAAATACAGCAACAGATTTAAAACAACAAAAACTGAAGAACTAAAATGCCTGGGAGAAAAAGAGGCCTTCACCTGGCGCTGAGAGACCACAGAGTAGGCACCAGGTGAGTCTCTTCCCTCTGTAGGATTCAGAATTTCTGTGCCAGCAAATGACTTCTCTGCTTGATGGTTCATGAGATGGAGTGCCCCCCCCCACTCCTCCTCTGCAAAGTCTCTCTGTCCATTTAACAACTGTGGTGACAGCTCCGCTCTGGATACATCTGTCTGAGAAGGCGAAGCTTTTTGTTCTGGGCGTAGAAAGAACCCTTCTAAGTGCTGATGCCCTAGGTGTAGCATTCTCTTCCAGTGGGGACTGCCAGAGCCTTGTCACCTTTACTTTTAGAGGATATTTAGGGAGACACTTGGGATTTGATCTATTTTCTGGCATTTGGGTGACATTTTCTGTATTTTCTGGGGTTTTGTAATGTGGAGAATTCCAAAATGTTGAAAGCAGAAGCCCTGTTACCTGGGCAGGACCTGGGGATTGAGATCTCTAGCTCAGGGGGCAGCATTGTTAGGCAGGTTAAGGGCAAAAGTAGGGCTGGGATTCAGAACAAAGGTGGTCAATTCACCTAAGCCATAGGACCTAAGGTATGCAGCTAGAAGAAAGTTGAGGGGGGTGGGGACTGGACTTGCTCTTTGTTTTTCGGGCAACTGCCCCCAAAGCAGCAACAACAGCAACAACCTTTGTCCAGGCCATTATTTTCTGGTTGGTTGGCAATTTTTAAATTTTAATTGCAATTTTATGGCAAGGAGGGCAGGATATAAATAGAATGAATGAATGAATGAATGAATGAGAAAGCACTTTTTTTCTCCAAGACATACTTTCATCATATGACCTCTGGATAGCTTGACCAAGGCTGTGTTTCCACCAGCAATTTACTCCAACCTGGCTGTGCGGTGAGGTCTCTGTGTTTCCATGACATCATAGCCATTCAGCACCAGCCCCGCATTTTTTGCGGAAAAACTTCAGCTCCGTTACTGACCTGTTTCCACAACCGCACTGGGTTTGGTATCATGGTCCTGCCCATGGGTGTGTTGCTCACTTGCCTGTGACCTCAGTGACCCAACCCCCTTTTCCTGGAATTTCCACCGTAGGGAGTTGGATAACATACAAGGTTCCCAGCCATGGTGTTGGCAGGGAAATCACAAGAGCTGCAAAGACGGCTTCATGGAGAGCCGTTAAGTCACAAGTTTGCTCTACAGATGACTTTGCCTATGAGCTCCTCTTCATTGAATTGAAGTTGCACTTTAAGTCCCCCATTTTAGCAAAATCACCAAGGATATAAAGGCAGGAATGCGGCATGCAGGACATTGCTCCGCTTAAGTGGGGGAAAGGACATAAAAGGAGTGGGATTCTTTTCCGGTCCTTCGTTAAAGGGAAATTGCACTTTAAGTTCCCCTTTTTAGCAGAATAACCAAGGGTTTAAAAGGGAGAGAATGCTGCTCCACATAAGGGGAAAAAGGGGGATTTCTGTCCTAAAGCGAGATTGTGCTTCAAAACTCACTTTAAAAGGGAAAAATGGGCTCAGAAGGTGGGGAAGAGACTGGCCAGAGCGGGAAACGAGTGGAGCAGAGGGAGGGGGGAATCAGCAAGAGGAGGAGGCAGGAGCACTGATGCGGTAATCAACACAGACTCCACCCAGCCGTCAGGAAAATAATTCAATTAGAGCTCCACGGAAACATCGCAGAGCCCCAGATAAGCTGGGGCTTTAAGTACTGTGGAAACTGAAAAAGAAGATGCGATTGGGGAAACATCGCTACAAAGTTGCAAACAAAGTGAAGCAGATAGTGTGGAAACATGCCCTAAGATATCTAATAAAAGTCATGAAATATGATGCAAAAATTAAACCCAGTGATAGCTCTTTGTTACACTTACTCTGAAGTAATTAGAGCTGTGTGAAGATGGCCTCTCTAAATTCTCCACCTTATTTGTGGGGAGAGAAATTTGGGAGATAATTTCACTGAGTTTCTCCAGGGAAAGGAGAAATTCTCAACCATTTCTCCGTGGTAGGGCTTCCCATTGGCAGGGCTTGTAGCACTGCTTCTTTAGTTTGGGTAAGGATTTTTGGGTTTTTCGTGCTGCAACAGCATCAGCTGTGTTGATAGGCTGGCCCCCCCATTTTGCATCCACCACAATGCAGTTGTGTGTGTGTGTGAGGGGGCAGTGTTGTGTCTAGCTCCAGGGATGAGGTGAGTTAGTGCTTTGCCAAAATCTGTCCTCCAATTTCCTGAAAGTTTTCTTCCCCATGGAAGGGGCTTCCATTGTTCTGCCTCATTCCCAGGACAGTCTATAATTTATGTTGAATTTCTTTTGGTGGTGTTTTTGAGCTTAGCTAATCACAGCTAGCTTCCCAGGCTGCCTGCACTTCCTGATCTGGAAAAGCTCTATGGCAGGAATTGCCTCAGGTTGCCTTCCACTGGGCTTTAACTGAAGTGTAGGAAGCTGAGGAGGCTACAGGCTGCTAAAGAGATGATTGTACAGTGAAAGACAGGACACCTGTGCTCACTCTTCAGTCACCTCCTAAGTAAGGTAAGCCCAAGAAACCCAAACCCAACACTTGGGAATGTCTCCAAAATTTCTTCAGTAGTGAATTTCTTTTCGAAAGCAATTTCTCTTCTGTCAAATTGAATGGGAATGTTTGAAAAAAAATGTGGGAGAAATTTTCAGCTCAGCACTAGAATTAATTAATACATTTGTTTGTGTTCAAGGTCCTTTCAAGGCCCTCACTTTCAGACAAGGTATACTTTTCCTTTATGCTGCCTACTCATTAATACAGTATGGAACACTTTAATTCTGACCTTAATTCCTGAAATACCTAAGGGATCGGTCCATCGATTGGTCTGTCTGTCTGTCTGTCTGTCTGTCTAACTATCTCCTGTCCTTGAATGGTAAATAACGTTATTAAAACATACTGTTCTTTACAGACTTTTTGCAATGTCCCCCTCCTTTTACAACAACAGGAGGTCATCATCATGTCTCCAAGCATTCTTGGGAACAGCAGAATATGTACACTGCAGACGTAGTTGTGTTTCAGTCTCCCAGAAAGATAGACATGATTGTCTGGTTTCAAAATGCTTTCGAAATATTGCAGATATTTCTGAGGCATTCACTGGATTCAGATTATACCATCCACTGTTGACCTACTCTACCCTTCTAGATTTCCTCATGACAATATAATAATTAAGAGAAAAGTACAGGGAGTTTAGGTGAGTGCACCATGGGATCTTGCTCTGTCAATTTAAATTGTATCAATGGACCATGGGGGTTCTAGTTGTTGTTTTTTAAAAGTAGGCCAGCTAAGAAGCCAGTCACCAATCTAGCACCAGTTTTGTTGACTTCTGAATACTTCTGCCCTTCATAAACACAGGTAATTAAACACGTTTATGTAGAGCAGAAGTATTCTGGTGTCAACAAAACTGGTGCTAGATTGGGGACTGGCTTCAGTCTTAGGTGGTCTACATTTTTTTGTTTATTTAATTGTACAATAAATTAATTGTTTAATTCACAGAGCTTGATTTGATAGCATGGTAATATATGTTAATTACCTTTACTCACATTGAAAGAGCAGTCTGGAAGAACCAATGGCTTGTATCCAAAGGTGCTTTTGCACAAGTGGAAAGCACTGTGGCTTGTGCACGGAAGGCCCTTACATTTTGCTAAACACCCTACCCTCCACCACACCCCACTGCAGCCTCTCATGCCACATCCCATACTGTTCCAGAGGGTCTCCAAACCTCAGGAACAGCTTTTTGGAGGGGTTGAGGAGCTGCAGTAGGCAGGGGGGACTGGTGAATATGAGAGACCCTGCCTTACATGAAAGGAAGTGCTTTCCACTTGCGCAAAAACACCTTTGGATACAAGCCAGTGTAGAATAGTAGCATGGATCCGAGTGTTCTAAATAATTCAGGTAACCAACCCCGGTACATAAACGTGCAATTAAAAACCTGTGATCTTCTTATCCCAGAAACTACACCAGAAAACATGTTAACATGTCCCTTAAAACACAGTGGAATGTTAATCTGTTTTGAGGTTTTCTGTTTCAAATTACAGCATTCCAGCTGGTTAAGCGTGGGAAAAAGAGGAGACTCCAATTATACAAGAACATTTCTTCAGGCTGGGTAGGTTAAAGAAAAGAAGAAGGTCTGACAGGGGAGTTTTACCTGAATTGGGATGGCAAGAAAACTGTTGATTAGGACATGATTTCAGACATGATAGATGTATCTCCTAAATGCCAAGAATCCATTAGATTATGCTTGGCAGAGCGGGTTGCATCTGTGTAGCAACAAGCTCGGACATTCTGACTGATTTGTATCTTGGGACTCATTCTTTTTCTTGGTGTTGGCGTTTTATTGAAAAGGGAAACAAATGCGTGCAAGCCAATTTTCCAGAATATCTGCAGGGCACTTTGGAATTTTGCAGTTCTGTTCTCAGCTGTCTGTGAACAGTTTCATTTCTAAAAACAACACCCATTAGCACGCCCATCATGACATACCAAAAGTTGACTTGAGCAAATGTTGTAATTATGCACACAAAGACTGTTGGCTAAAAGTGGTGGCGTCAAAGTTCATAACTACCTGCTTCAGAAGACAAATTTGCCCAGCTTGTAATGCTTCACAGTATTACAAACTGGAAATTTCCTCCCCTAGGGTCTGCAATTAAAATTCCACCATATAACATTGTTAACATTTTATAATACTCCTAAGAAACTTAAACATATATGAAAAGTTGCATTGATTAATGTTGTCCACTAAATTGTTTCAGGGAACAATTCAATTCTGGAACCTGTATCCCAATATATGGACTTTTTTCTGAAACCTTTCATTTAGAGCATGAAGTCTTATATTCAGGACTCTACAGATTTCCTATAAAAGCTGAGTGTGCTAAAGATACCAGAACAGGATTTATTAGTTACTTTAGATGTGAAGTAACTCTACACTAGGATTCCTCAGACAAAGGCAATAAGTATCATAGAACAGGCCCTGGAAGAACAATCTCTAAAAGTAACCCCCCACACACACCCACACACTGCCATTATATAGTGTCATTAGCAGAAGTATCTCTCTGTAAAAATTACTTCATATTTAATGACAGTTTTTATTGGCAAAAGAAGGGGTGGCAATGGGATGTGCTATGGCCTCAGAAGTGGCAAATCTATGTATGAATTATTCTGAGAGAAAATTTGTATTTAGTGAGGCAAATTCCTGGACATTAGACATTATAAAATGGTGGAGGTACATTGATATTTTAATTGTTTGGAGGATCATATGATTCATTTCAAGTTTTTTTTCACTTGGCTTAACGCCTATGATACAAACATAGAATTTGAGATGCATATAGACAATAGGAACATAAATTTTCTAGACATCATGGTGGAGAAGGACCAGAATAGGGTACACACATCAGTATACAGAAAACTGACCAATAAAAACTCATATTTAGCATATGATAGCATTCACCCCAAACATGACAAGCAAAGGGCTGGATGTGCCTGATCTTGTCTGATCTTGGAAGCTAAGCAGAGTCAGCCCTGGTTAGTACTTGGATGGGAGACCACCTGGGAATCAGGCTTCCTGCAGTGAGCAGGGGGTTGGACTAGATGGTCTTGTAGGACCCTTCCAGCCCTATGATTCTATGTAAAATACAATCTGCCATATGGGTAATTTCTAAGAATAAGGAGAAATTGCTTTTCTATTCAGTTATTTATACAGGAGGAAGATGTATTACAAGACCAATTATGTAACAGAGAGTATCCTTATGCTGTGACAGAGCTGGCCAAAAAATGAGCCTACTCCAAGAATAGGGCAGATCTTAATGAAGGGTCAAGAGTCAAGGCACAATGAAAAATTGTTTTGTAGCCGCACATATGATGGGTTTGCAAACAGTCTACAGAGAATTATTTATAAACATTGGTATTTAGTAGAGGACTCTTTGGGCGCAAACGATAGACCTTGTATCACTTTCAAAAGAACTAAAAATGTAAAAGACTGGCTGGAACATAGCAACACTAACTATAGACTGAGGACAGCTCAGTCAATCCTTCGCAGAGCATCAGTATCCAGAGTTATCACCCATGTGGACACTGCATATATTGTAAATATACCAAAAAGTCACACTTTTACCAGTACAGTAGATAATAAAATGTATAATATTCAACATTTTCCACTTGTAGCAGGGCACTTGTGGTATATACAACCAAATGTATGTGTGACAAAATATATATTGGCCAGACCCAAAGACCACTCAAGAAACGCATGAAGGAACACTTTAGTAATATACGTAACAAAAGACCTGGTGCCCCCTTAGTAAACCATTTTTTTTTTTTACACCAAAACCATACTGTTGAAGAATTAACTTTCTACATGACTGAAAAATTACATGAACCGAATGCCAAACATCTTATAAGAAGAGAGATATTCTGGATGTTGCAGCTGGACAGACTTGGACCAAAGGGTGTGAATGAAGACCTAGAATAAGTACCATTATTGTAAGTTTGGAAAGAACCTCATTAGTTTACTCATGAGCAGAGGAGAAAAATATAACAAGAAATCTCTCCTGTAACAAAATGGTATTCCTTCACTTCACCTGCAGCCAATTTAGGACTACAAAATCAGGGTGAATCCTCCATGCTTTTTGAGCATTTCAAGATAGAAGAAATGTTGGAAAGATTCTTTTTGATACATCTGAAGAAAGATAAGTCAGTAGGGAGATACAAATACATGAAGAAAGTGTTCCTGTAGAGGAATGTAGGCCATAAAGGTTTGGTGTAAACGGAATGGTTTATTTTATCAGCCAAGGGAGTCCACAGTATCAGATTCATTGTAGTTGTGTATGTAAGCAGTCTCACGTAAGGCAAGCTTTTTTAGTTCAACATGTGGCTGCGTTTTAACTGTTCATTGGGTAAAGGTAATGAACTAGAAATTTTATCTGAGACAATCCAGTGTAAAAAATATTTGTACTGGTTATGTCTTTTAAATGTTGCAAATTGTGGGTGAATTTTAGTACAGTATTCATTGTAACTTTTTATACATGTTTACAGATTTTAGGAGTGTTTTAAACCATTCATGTTTTGCGGTGATGTATTAGTTTTATCTCAGATAATTTTACAAGCAGTCTTACTAATGGGAAGCTTTTCTAACTTAACATTTTGGTGTACACACCAGTAGGTGGATGCAACAAATTAGAGTTTATATCAAACAATAGTGTTAATATGATTTCTTTTAATGTTTTATTAATAGTACAAATTGCAGATTTAGTGGATAACATTAATTAACACAACTTTTCATGTATGTTTAAGTTTATGGTGGCATTTTATTGCAGCCCCTGAGGAAGGAAGTTTCTGAAATGTGTTGGGCAGAATTATTCAGGCACCTGAAAACTCTTTTCCTCTTTTGTTTCGTGACACACAAATGCTTTGCCCTCTTGCTGTTTCCAGTATTACAAATTGCCCATCATTCCCTAAGGCAGGGAGAGGCAACCTGGTGCCTTCCAGATGGGTTGGTCTATAGCTCCCATAATCCCTGACCATTGGCTATAGTGGTTAGGACTGATGGGAGCTGTAGTCCAAAACATCTGGAGAGCACCATATTACTTACCACTGTCTTAAGGACTTCTTCAGCTTAGATGTAAAACAATGCCCAAACTACAGGTTACTTTGAAGACGTAGCTAGCAGCTACATCTTTCTTTCTTATTCTAAAATAAGCACAGGGGACTCAGTATGGATTAGGAGCCTAATATGAGTAATAGGGTGTGTTTTTTTAATCGTTTGCTCCCCACTGTTGTCTGGATTTAGATCAGGCAGGGACACACCTGAAATTTTCCTTGGCCAAAAGTGATCCATTAAAACAAATGGATTCGGTCCCCTGCATTTATTTTCCTCTTTGAAATAACGACATTGCTACTGGCTATGTCTTCAACACAGTTTGGGTCTGATATTGTCTAAAGGAACCCAATTTGCTTTTAGTTAAAACCTTAAAAAAAACCACACCAAGTTATAGAACCCAATCATAGCTCAAACTAAGCTAGGCTGAATCTGCACATAGCAGTTATACCGTTATCATAACTATTGGTGCCCATTGGTGTCATGTGTACCAATAGTTATGATAATTGTATGATAACGGTATAACTGCTATGTGTAGATTCAGCCCTAGGCAAAACATCCCAAAGGCAAAACCTGGAAGGATTTGTGGCCATAGCGAAAAGAAAGTAACACAGTCTTATACTTGCCATGGGCAAACACAGGAAAGCTTCCCAAATCCTGCCAGGGTGCTGGGGCCCCAGCAGATGCCCCAGGATGCCTGATGTTGATGCCAGCCAATGTGGAGACGATACTGAGCTGGCCTGACTTGGTACAAGGCAGCTTTGTATGAACATAGACGTGCTTCTGCTACAGTTTTCAACACCTGGGTGCCTGGCTCCTTTTCAGTCCAGGTTCAATCTAGATAGTATTTTTGCAGCAGTTAGACAATCCTGCTGCACTCAGAATCAACTTCAGATGGCATTTTGCTTGTTCAAAGCTAAGCAAGGAAGAAACTGCTACAGGACAGAGACTTTCACAGCAAGGACTTCCCCACTGCATCAGGCCGGAATTGGAGCCTGAGCTGTCAGCATCTCTGATAACTGGATGTGTTTAGAGAGAGGGAATTATATTTGGAACATGAGTTCCCGAACGTCCTTCCCAAATCTGAGTCAGATCCAAAACAGCAAAGAAGATCTTTTTACAGTTCCCTGTCTGCGAAACAGATTTTATAAAATGACTTGATTATGACAAGTTTGGTTGAGGCCCCACACTGAACATTCATGATACTCTTGTTCTTTAGGATTGAATACATTTCTCTAGCCCACTCCTGCTCCGTGTAACATCACAGGGACATGCTGGTTTGAGGCAGTCCTATGAACAAGCACCTGGCATGAAGCTCCTCGCCTGGTCTACTTCTGAGATATTATTCTCTTGGCTGTGATTTCTTACCTATAGTATAGCAGAAAACTGAACAAAGAGGTTCTCTGCCAGCCAGCAGATGTATATTTTAGAGCTTTCATCTTGTGATTGATAGTAGTTTTTGGGAATAGCTTTGCTGACTGAGAAATGAATATCTGAAAAATAAAAATCTGCATTTGCCAAAATATTGTTTTAGAAGTCCTCCAAACTGTTTTGTAGCTGTTGAAATAAGATGAAATATTCTGCATTTACTGTCCTCCAATGTAAAATGATTTGAAATCCTGTGGAACCCACATCATCCCAAGCCTCAGTAACCTCCAGGTCATTTCACTTAACCCTTGCAGTTTGTTAGGAAGTGGACTGAAGCAATTCCGGTAGCCATTCTGCTCAGGAAGAGGATGTGGTGATACGAGGACTCCGCTATCGGCAAAGACTGCATATTTCCATGCCCTTGCAAAGCCCCTGAAAATGCAGGTCCCTGGTCTGCACTCCTGGCTTTCTGCTCAGCCAGATCCCACTTGGGGCCTCTGATGTAGCATGTTTTATGTAGTCTGATTTCTAGCTGACCAATATCCCTGTTTATCAGAACCGTTGACTATTTGAATAACAGGGGACACAAGAACTATACTTGGGGAGCGATCAGAGTGGGCAGGGTGGCCATGCAGCCTCTTTGACAGAGGACCATCCTCTGTCTGAAGGGCTGTCCTATCCAAGTCCAGTTTAAAGATGAAGAACCGTAAGAACTTTTGCCCATCACCAGTTAGCACCTGGACAGCAGACTGAACAGGCAGGCACACAGGTCACCTGGTCACAGTCTTCTGCACTAGGGTGAGATGGGCCATATTTCTATTTAAATTCTAATAATTATTTCTAAATTTGCATCTGTACGTATCAACTTGTTGTTGTTCAGTCGTTCAGTCGTGTCCAACTCTTCGTGACCCCATGGACCATAGCACACCAGGCCTTCCTGTCCTGCACTGTCTCCCAGAGTGTGCTCAAGTTCATATTCATTGCATCGGTGATGCTATCTAGCCATCCCATCCTCTGTCGTCCCCTTCTCCTTTTGCCTTCAGTCTTTCCCAGCATCAGGGTCTTTTCCAGAGAGTTTTCTCTTCGCATTAGGTGGCCAAAATATTTGAGCTTCAGCTTCAGTATCTGTCCTTCCAATGAGCAGTCAGGGTTGATTTCCTTTAGGATGGACTGATTTGACCTCCTTGCAGTCCAGGGGACTTGTAAGAGTCTTCTCTAGCACCACAGTTCGAAAGCATCAATTCTTCGGCGCTCAGCCTTCCTTATAGTCCAGCTCTCACAGCCATACATTACTACTGGGAAAACCATAGCTTTGATTAGACGGACCTTTGTCGGCAAGGTGATGTCTCTGCTTCTTACTATGCTGTCTAGGTTTGCCATAGCTTTCCTCCCAAGGAGCAAGCATCTTTTAATTTCATGGCTACAGTCACCATCTGCGGTGATCTTGGAGCCCAAGAAAGTAAAATCTGTGACTGCTTCCATTTCTTCCCCTTCTATATGCCAGGAAATGATGGGGCCAGATGCCATTATCTTCGTTTTTTTAATGCTGAGTTTCAAACCAGCTTTTGCACTCTCCTCTTTCACCCTCAACAAGAGGCTCTTGAGATCCTCTGCGCTTTCTGCCATTAGGGTGGTATCATCTGCATATCGGAGGTTGTTGATAATTCTCCTGGCAATCTTAATTCCGACCTGTGATTCATCCAACCCGGCATTTCTCATGATGTACTCTGCATATAAGTTAAATAAGCAGGGTGACAATATGCAGCCTTGTCGTACTCCTTTCCCAATTTTGAACCACTCGGTTGTTCCATGTCTGGTTCTTACTGTTGCTTCTTGACCCTCGTACAGGTTTCTCAGGAGACAGGTAAGGTGGTCTGGTACTCCCATCACTTTAAGAATTTGCCACAGTTTGTTGTGATCCACACAATCAAAGGCTTTAGCGTAGTCAATGAAGCAGAAATAGACGTTTTTCTGGAATTCTCTTGCTTTCTCCATGATGCAGCGAATGTTGGCGATTTGATCTCTAGTTCCTCTGCCTCTTCGAAACCCAGCTTGTACTTCCGGTAGTTCTCAGTTCGCATACTGTTGAAGCCTAGCTTGTATGATTTTGAGCATCACCTTGCTGGCATGTGAAATGAGCACTATTGTGCGGTAGTTTGAATACTCTTTGGCATTGCCCTTCTTTGGAATTGGAATGTAAACTGATCTTTTCCAGTCTGGTGGCCACTGTTGAGTGTTCCAGATTTGTTGGCATATTGAGTGCAGCACTTTAACAGCATCATCTTTTAGGATTTTAAATAGCTCAGCTGGAAGGCTGTCATCTCCACTAGCTTTGTTGTTACTAATGCTTCCTAAGGCCCACTTGACTTCACTCTTGAGGATGTCCGGCTCAAGTTCAGTGACCGCACTATCATGGCTATCAGGGACATCCAGATCTTTCCTGTATAGTTCTTCTGTGTATTCTTGCCACCTCTTCTTAATCTCATCTGCTTCTGTGAGGTCCCTGCCTTCTTTGTCCTTTATCATGCCCGTCTTTGCACAAAATGTTCCCTTGAGATCTCCAATTTTCTTGAAGAGATCTCTAGTCTTTCCCATTCTGTTGTTTTCCTCGATTTCTTTACATTGTTCATTTAAGAAGGCCTTCTTGTCTCTCCTTGCTATTCTCTGGAACTCTGCATTCAGTTGGATATATCTTCCCCTTTCTCCCTTGCTTTTCGCTTCCCTTCTTTCTTCAGCTACTTGTAAAGCCTCATCAGACAGCCACTTGGCTTGCTTGCATTTCTTTTTCTTTGGGATGGATTTCGTTGCTGCCTCCTGAACAATATTACGGACCTCCGTCCATAGTTCCTCAGGCACTCTGTCTATCAGGTCTAATCCCTGAAATCTATTCCTCACCTCCACTGTATATTCATAAGGGATATGATTTAGGCCATACCTGAATGGTTTAGTGGTTTTCCCTACGTTCTTCAATTTAAGCCAAAATTTTGCAACAAGAAGCTCATGATCTGAGCCACAGTCAGCTCCAGGTCTTGTTTTTACTGACTGTATAGAGCTTCTCCATCTTTGACTGCAAAGGACATAATCAATCTGATTTCGATATTGACCATCTGGTGATGTCCATGTGTAGAGTCGTCTCTTGTGCTGTTGGAAAAGAGTGTTTGCTATGATCAGCGTGTACTCTTGGCAAAACTCTATTAGCTTTTGTCCTGCTTCGTTTTGTACACCCAGGCCATGACTGCCTGTTATCCCGGTGATTTCTTGATTTCCTACTTTAGCATTCCAATCCCCTATGATGAAGAGGACATCTTTTTTTGGTGTTAGTTCTAGAAGGTGTTGTAGGTCTTCATAGAACCGATCAACCTCAGCTTCTTCGGCATCAGTGGTTGGGGCTGAGGTTGAATGGTTTGCCTTGGATTCGTACTGAGATCATTCTATCATTTTTAAGATTGTACCCCAGCACTGCTTTTCCCAACCTTTTGTTGACTATGAGTGCTACTCCATTTCTTCTCAGGGATTCTTGCCCACAATAGTAGATAAGATGGTCACCTGAATTAAATTCGCCCATGCCTGTCCATTTTAGTTCGCTGATTCCCAAGATGTCGATGTTCAATCTTGCCATCTCATGTTTGACCACCTCCATCTTACCTTGATTCATTGATCTGACATTCCAGGTTCCTAAACAATATTGTTCTTTACAGCATCGGATTTTCTTTTCACCACCAGACACATCCACAGCTGAGTGTCCTTTCAGCTTTGGCCCAGCCGCTTCACTCTTTCTGGTGCTACTTGGAAATACCCTCTGCTCTTCCCCAGTAGTATATTGGACACCTTCCGACCTGAGGGGCTCATCTTCTGGCGTCATATCTTTTAGCCTTGTGATACGTTCCATGGGTTTTTCTTGGCAAGAATACTGGAGTGGGTTGCCATTTCCTTCTCCAGTGGACCACATTTTGTCAGAACTCTCTTCCATGACCTGTCCGTCTTGGGTGGCCCTGCATGGCATAGCTTATGGCTTCACTGAGTTACGCAAGCCCCTTCGCCACAACAAGGCAGTGATCCATGAAGGGATCAAGTAGCAACTAGCAACGTATCAACGTATGTATCAACGTACGTATCAACTAGCAGATGCAAATTTTATGTAAATTAACATCCTCTGTTGTCCTTTTCTTGAGGGGAGTGATGCATTTCCTCTTTCTTGGTGATTCATCAGTGACACAAGAATCTTTCCTGAACATCTATCTCACCTCTCTAACTATGGGGGAAAGCGAAGTGAAGAGATCTCATGTGTGTACAAACACAGCATCTGCCTGATGCTGCAAGATGAATGCCACATTCTAGGGAGGAAGGGTGGAAGAAGAACGGGGTGGGCAGAGGAGAAAACAGGCGAGCCTGAGGCCCACTTCCAGTGTCCCCATGGTACAATCTGGGGGTGCCACATTGTCTGAAGAGGCCTTCAGATGAATGAAGCAGCACTGGAATTGTCATCCAAAGATTCCTTTGTATTCTTCCCACCATATCTTGCTCCCGTTTCCCTTAAGTGCATGGCGCTTTGGCATGTATACATTCCCCCCCTCCCCCAGGAAACATTTCCACAGCAAAATGCAACCTCATTTGTTATATTTAAGGCTGCATTTTTGTTAAGCCTGTTTGGCAGGCTTCCTTTGCTCTTTCTGGCAGGCAATGGCCAGCTGAGATTTAGCACTAACAAACTGAGGATATGCTGACACAACAGAATGGCTTTAATCATCTTTGCTGCAAGCAAGACAAGATACTCCAGAGTACTGCCAGCTCTTCCCATCGCAAGAGCCAATAGGACTGCTGCTTCCCCTTCCCTCCCCTGCCTCTAGAGAATGCCTCCCTCCACCCCTTGAAGTTTCCACTGAGCTGGAGAGATCTCTTGGGCAACCGTGTTTAATGTAACAAGCTATAGATGTTCATCGTGGCCATGAACAGCTATGAAAAACTGCCCACTTCCATTAATGCAAGACATCTTAAAAAAATCAAAAGAATGTTCTAGAAAATATGGATCCACAATATACATTGACTATATTTTTAACCTTACATATCTATAGAAGAAAGTGCCAGGAACAACAATATGGATTAGAAATCTTATTTATTTACATTTCTACACTACCCCTTCCTGAAGGTTTTGGATGGATATCACCAGTTTAAGTGTGTGTGTGTGTACACACACACACATAAATATATCTTATCAAGACAACCTTACATTGTCTTGGACCAACATACATACAAGCCAATATAATATGCCTAATGAACTGTGCTGAACTTTGGGACACCATTATTTATTTGTTTATATATCCCACCTTTCCTCAAAGGAGAAATAAAATGTATCAAAGCAAGGGCAGCCTTCCGCTGCTGTTTGTGTACGGGGCACTCTAATTTCCTGTTCTATTCATCAATGGCAGCCCGTATATCAAACTCAGTACTGTCCATCAGCCCTTTATATAGTCTATAGTTTTAAATGGTGTGACAGAATCTTACTGGATTTTTCCTCCTCTCACCCAGGATCTCTGACATGTGGATGTTCATGCAAATCCTGCAGTGTATTCAGCTCATATTTAGCTTGCGTGAGGTTGTTATAAAGTTCTGGGGAGGAATGAGTTGCAAATTGAGACAGTAAATCCTTTCCAGTCTTTTCCAATCTTTTCTCCTGCTGGGCTTTTTTAAGCTTTTTTTTTTTTTTTTTTAGCTTTTTTGGGGGAAGGAGGGTCAGTGTTATTGTGACTATAGTTGAACAAGAAGTTGAACAAGAAGCATAGGCAATTACTCTTCCACATCTGAAGGCCTTAACAGCCTCCCATTCAAAGGCTTCAGATACTGCGGAGTCTTCGGTGACAGTAAAACGGTCCTTAATCTCAGAAGCCGTTTGTGATTTGAAATGTTGGTTGTTAAACAAGGACACCTGCGGCTGCCAAGTCTTATTGGTTTGGAAGTATGCTCAAACTTCAGTGGAATGGAAGTGGGGGTGTGGCCAGACCAGCCCTGGCGCAAGCTTTCTCGCTGCCTGAAGTGGGAAGGAGCATGCACCGCTGCGACAGCAC
This sequence comes from Heloderma suspectum, assembly GCF_057233095.1. Classification (NCBI taxonomy): domain Eukaryota; kingdom Metazoa; phylum Chordata; class Lepidosauria; order Squamata; family Helodermatidae; genus Heloderma; species Heloderma suspectum. Next base: position 292,472,720 of record NC_139459.1, on the reverse strand, counting down.
CACCCTTCCCCTGCCATGTCACTCCTCTTTTACCTTTGCCCCTACCTCCTCCACCACCGTACTGGCCCCGTGTGACTGGAAGACATATCTGTCCAGGTTTTGTAAGGCCTGGGCAAGCTCTCGTGAGAGCCCTGCAGTCACTTCTTCCAGCCATGCAGCTCTCGACGAGGGAAGCAGAGGGCAGGCAGCTGCTCCAGAGATATTGTACAGCTGGAGTCCCACGGACATCAGTGTGCCCATGGACATCTCCTTTGGCACCCAGCAGGCTTCCTGCACCTCCTGATTTTTTAAAAATTGTTTTAGATATTTTAAAAAACAAATTAACTGGAACGTTGGCATGCAGTAAAGTGTTGCACTAGTGTTCAACGCCATCTTTATTTCTAATACTGCCTCTGGGCCCCACATGGGCCCTTGAGGCATTTTTAGAGAATAAAAATGGTAGGTAACTGCAGCCCAGTGCTTTATTTTGAAGCTCCTCCAGCTTCCCAGAAAAAAGATAAAAAGGAAATTCTGTGTGTGTGTGTGTGTGATATAGGGAGCATCCTGAGGGACTAAAGGGGAAGCAAGGGTGGTGTTTTGCTTGTATTGTGTATTCATACATATTGCTTCCTTTTGTGTGGTGTGTGTGTTCTGTGATTTCTTGGTGGTTTGTTTTGGTGCCGTATGTATTTTGCCTGGGTTTTGGTTTTCTTGATAGGATTTTGCCTGAGTTTTCTAGGTGTACATTTTGCAAGGGTGGGTTTGGGGCTTTGTGATGTGGGTGTCTCCCGCCCTGTTCTCTGTCTGTCTCCATGTGTGTGTGTGTGTGTGTGTGTTTCTCTGAGCATCACCAGTTTGTCTTCTGTGAAATAGATTGTGCTTTGTGGGGACAAATATGTGATCTGGCATTTAGGGCACAGACCTCTCCTCTCCCTTGTACTCAGTTTCTTAGCCAAGTTACTTGTCTCTGAGTCTTATCCATTTGTGTTCTGTGAAATGGGCACTGGAGTAGAAAACTGTGGGTTCAGAAGAGTGGCTTTGTGTTTTGGAGCTCAGGCCACAGTTCTGCTTTCTATTTAGGTTCTTGGGCAAGTAATTTTTCTTTTAGCCTCACCCATTTGCCTCCTGGGAAATGGGTAAGCCACACTTACCATGGCAGCCATTTTATCAATGGACAAGTTCCCTATGGCTGCCATTAATTTCATATGTGCCTAACAGCCCCAAAAAGGTCAGGGACCCTTTTGCAGAGAATTCTTGCTCATGACGAGAATGCATCTGAGCCAATTGGTTATGATACAATTTCCTATCAACAAGTTAGGTAAGTTCTGTTCAAATATGTGGGCCTCAAGCAAGAAGCCCCTTCATGGATCACTGCCTTGTTGTGGCGAAGGGGCTTGCGTAACTCAGTGAAGCCATAAGCTATGCCGTGCAGGGCCACCCAAGACGGACAGGTCATGGCAGAGAGTTCTGACAAAATGTGGTCCACTGGAGAAGGAAATGGCAACCCACTCCAGTATTCTTGCCAAGAAAACCCCATGGAACGTATCACAAGGCTAAAAGAGATGACGCCGGAAGATGAGCCCCTCAGGTCGGAAGGTGTCCAATATGCTACTGGGGAAGAGCAGAGGGTATTTCCAAGTAGCGCCAGAAAGAGTGAAGCGGCTGGGCCAAACCCGAAAGGACACTCAGCTGTGGATGTGTCTGGCGGTGAAAAGAAAATCCGATGCTGTAAAGAACAATATTGTTTAGGAACCTGGAATGTCAGATCAATGAATCAAGGTAAGCTGGAGGTGGTCAAACATGAGATGGCAAGATTGAACATCGACATCTTGGGAATCAGCGAACTCAAATGGACAGGCATGGGCGAATTTAATTCAGGTGACCATCATATCTACTATTGTGGGCAAGAATCCCTTAGAAGAAATGGAGTAGCATTCATAGTCAACAAAAGGGTGGGAAAAGCAGTACTGGGGTACAATCTTAAAAATGATAGAATGATCTCAGTACGAATCCAAGGCAAACCATTCAACATCACAGTAATTCAAGTCTATGCCCCAACCACTGAGGCCGAAGAAGCTGAGGTTGATCGGTTCTATGAAGACCTACAACACCTTCTAGAACTAACACCAAAAAAAGATGTCCTCTTCATCATAGGGGATTGGAATGCTAAAGTAGGAAGTCAAGAAATCACCGGGATAACAGGCAGGCATGGCCTTGGTGTACAAAATGAAGCAGGACAAAAGCTAATAGAGTTTTGCCAAGAGAACACGCTGATCATAGCAAACACTCTTTTCCAACAGCACAAGAGGCGACTCTACACATGGACGTCACCAGATGGTCAATATCGAAATCAGATTGATTATGTCCTTTGCAGCCAAAGATGGAGAAGCTCCATACAGTCAGTAAAAACAAGACCTGGAGCTGACTGTGGCTCAGATCATGAGCTGCTTCTTGCAAAATTTCGGCTTAAATTGAAGAACGTAGGGAAAGCCACTAAACCTTTCAGGTATGACCTAAATCATATCCCTGATGAATATACAGTGGAGGTGAGGAATAGATTTCAGGGATTAGACCTGATAGACAGAGTGCCTGAGGAACTATGGACGGAGGTCCGTAACATTGTTCAGGAGGCAGCAACGAAATCCATCCCAAAGAAAAAGAAATGCAAGAAAGCCAAGTGGCTGTCTGATGAGGCTTTACAAGTAGCTCACGAAAGAAGGGAAGCGAAAAGCAAAGGAGAAAGGGGAAGATATACCCAACTGAATGCAGAGTTCCAGAGAATAGCAAGGAGAGACAAGAAGGCCTTCTTAAATGAACAATGCAAAGAAATCGAGGAAAACAACAGAATGGGAAAGACTAGAGATCTCTTCAAGAAAATTGGAGATCTCAAGGGAACGTTTTGTGCAAAGACGGGCATGATAAAGGACAAAGAAGGCAGGGACCTAACAGAAGCAGAGGAGATTAAGAAGAGGTGGCAAGAATACACAGAAGAACTATACAGGAAAGATCTGAATGTCCCTGATAGCCATGATAATGCGGTCACTGAACTTGAGCCGGACATCCTAGAGAGTGAAGTCAAGTGGGCCTTAGGAAGCATTAGTAACAACAAAGCTAGCGGAGATGACAGTATTCCAGCCGAGCTATTTAAAATCCTAAAAGATGATGCTGTTAAAGTGCTGCATTCAATATGCCAACAAATCTGGAACACTCAACAGTGGCCACAAGACTGGAAAAGGTCAGTTTACATTCCAATTCCAAAGAAGGGCAACGCCAAAGAGTGTTCAAACTACCGCACCATTGCGCTCATTTCACATGCCAGCAAGGTGATGCTCAAAATCCTACAAGCTAGGCTTCAGCAGTATGCGAACCGAGAACTACCGGAAGTACAAGCTGGGTTTCGAAGAGGCAGAGGAACTAGAGATCAAATCGCCAACATTCGCTGCATCATGGAGAAAGCAAGAGAATTCCAGAAAAACGTCTCTTTCTGCTTCATTGACTACGCTAAAGCCTTTGATTGTGTGGATCACAACAAACTGTGGCAAATTCTTAAAGTGATGGGAGTACCAGACCACCTTACCTGTCTCCTGAGAAACCTGTACGAGGGTCAAGAAGCAACAGTAAGAACCAGACATGGAACAACCGAGTGGTTCAAAATTGGGAAAGGAGTACGACAAGGCTGCATATTGTCACCCTGCTTATTTAACTTATATGCAGAGTACATCATGAGAAATGCCGGGTTGGATGAATCAGAGGTCGGAATTAAGATTGCCGGGAGAATTATCAACAACCTCCGATATGCAGACGATACCACCCTAATGGCAGAAAGCGAAGAGGATCTCAAGAGCCTCTTGTTGAGGGTGAAAGAGGAGAGTGCAAAAGCTGGTTTGAAACTCAACATTAAAAAAACTAAGATCATGGCATCTGGCCCTATCACTTCCTGGCATATAGAAGGGGAAGAAATGGAAGCAGTGACAGATTTTACTTTCTTGGGCTCCAAGATCACCGCAGACGGTGACTGTAGCCATGAAATTAAAAGACGCTTGCTCCTTGGGAGGAAAGCTATGGCAAACCTAGACAGCATAGTAAGAAGCAGAGACATCACCTTGCCGACAAAGGTCCGTCTAATCAAAGCTATGGTTTTCCCAGTAGTAATGTATGGCTGTGAGAGCTGGACTATAAGGAAGGCTGAGCGCCGAAGAATTGATGCTTTCGAACTGTGGTGCTGGAGAAGACTCTTACGAGTGCCCTGGACTGCAAGGAGGTCAAATCAGTCCATCCTAAAGGAAATCAGCCCTGAGTGCTCATTGGAAGGACAGATAATGAAGCTGAAGCTCCAATATTTTGGCCACCTAATGCGAAGAGAAAACTCCCTGGAAAAGACCCTGATGCTGGGAAAGACTGAAGGCAAAAGGAGAAGGGGACGGCAGAGGATGAGATGGCTAGATAGCATCACGGATGCAATGAATATGAACTTGAGCACGCTCCGGGAGAGAGCGCAGGACAGGAAGGCCTGGCGTGCTATGGTCCATGGGGTCACGAAGAGTCGGACACGACTGAACGACTGAACAACAAGCAAGAAGCCATTATAAATGCTCACCAAGTAGTTTTTAATATGGAAAGAGGCCAGTATTAGCAGCCTAATTTGCTTCTTTTGGAAACACCAGAACATGGGCCACTTAGCTGTAGCGCATTTGCACATTTTAATACAGTAGTATAAAATATTCATGCATATGGTGTGCATACAAAGCCACAACTGATAGCCATGCACATCTGTGATGGCATATGCATCATGTCTTTGGCTCCGTGCTTTCTATGGCATTTCCTTTTCAGAAAACCATTCGAGTTGTCAAGCCCCATATCACTAGTACTATAAGATCAGGGGAAATCCAGGATTAACCACTGTATTTGTTTCATGCTGTGTAACTGTGTATGAGAGGAATAGATTTCTCACTGAATGTTTGAAGGAAATTTTGGTCTACTTTTGTAAAAACAAACAAACACCGGTTTTCTCTTTTATGATAACAACAAAGGTAATCTAGAGAATAGCTTTTTAAAACACTGGCTTTGATTAAACCAAAACAAATTGTATGGATTTTCATGTTCTTGGGTTCACAGATACGGTTACGTGGTACTGGGCATTTCTACACCAGCAAAAAATCCTGCATTTGAAGTGGGGCTTTCTGCTTCCGTTTGAAATGCAGGATCACAACTGACTCCCTTGACATGTGTTTCCTTCCCCCCACCCCCTTCCCCCTCCTTCTCCCCTGTATCTGAGTCTTCCATTATCTTTCATTGATCTTGCTCCTCTTCTTGCTGCTTTTACTCTTTTCATGGAGGACTGAAGTGGAACACAGCGGTAGCTCATTATCTGCAATCTATTTAAAAATGGAACAAAGGCATTTTGTGCAGGAGGGTCACGGCGTCATGTAAAGAGCCCACAAAAGTTCGCGAAAGAGCAATCTCAATTGCAGAATAAAAGCCCGGTGTGAAGGAGCCCTGTGACTCTGCTCAGTTTTATCTGATTTTTTTAACCATCTTTTGTGTCAATTTTCTTGCAGCTCATGGCTGAACAAGCTGATTTCAATTAAATTCAGTTTGTATCACTAATGGAGTCAACTTGCTATCAGTGGTAACTGACCACTATACATACTGACCACTATGAACTATATTTACTCAGAATCAAGGGTTCTGAAAATTCCAGATGTTCTAAATACATTTGTGGTTTGAAATGTTGTCTTCTGCCCAAAAATGTTTGAGACATGTTGCCACCATCTTGTTAATAGTGTGAGGACTATAAACTTGTTTTAAACAAAGTATACAACATGGGTTGCCAAGACGCAGCAGAAGTATGACATGGAGCAAAGGCAGCAGTGATTTGTGACAGCCCTAGAAAGGCGCAAAGGAGTCCACGAGCCTGGTTATGAGATGGAGCCAAGCCTGCACTGCTTCCTGCCATCCAGTTCAGCAGATTAGAGGCAAAACCACATCATGATATTAGGGTCTGCTAATATTCACTCCTATGGAAAAAACAAGGCAATAAAATAATACAGTTGTGATTATTTGATTTATGTCAGACTTGCTGAAAAGTCTGAGTATCATGGACATACAGGGGTTCATGACACAGAGCTTTTATCCTGCTATTGAGATGGCTCTCTCTCTCGGAAGTTTGCAGGGTCTTTAGATGACGGCGTTACCCTCCAGGGTGTCTCCTGCCATTTCCTCCAGCCTATCTCGTGTTTTCCCCAAACGCAAAAAATGTGGTATTTTTTTCTGGCCCACGGAACAGGAGCGCCATGACCTCCCTGTGGAATTCTCCAATAGTGGAAGAAACCGCTGTGTCTGCCTGCTGTGGGCGTTTGTTTTCAGTTGTTGGGGCACGGTCAGGGTGAGATTTGACAGGAGTGAGGGCAAGAATCGCCTGCCGATTGCGTCTACTGCCTCTGCATTTCTCAGGTGGAAGGAGAAGAGGGTCAAATGCCTCCCTGCAACGAATGGAGACACATCTGATTCCCCAGCCCACCAAGCTCAGAAGCAACATCCTCTGTTGTTTCAGAGCACCCCATTTAGTTCAGTGGGGCTTACTCCCAAGTAAGTATGCTGAGGGTTGCAGACTTACAGGGTGATCTTATGTCTACTCAGAAGTAAGTCCCACTGAGTTCAATGCGGCTTGCTCCCACATAAGTGTGCCAAAGTTTGCAGACTTACAGCACAATCTAACATTTTATGTCTGCTCAGAAGTAAGTCAAAGGTTTCTTGGGGGCTGTGAGAAAACAGTACAGCAGAAGTTAAGCTATGAAAAAAAGACTCCCCCTGCTCCTTTGCACACATGCCAGGGAGGGAGGGAGGCACTCCCTCAGCTCAAACCATGTGGCTGCCATGTAAAGAAGCCCTTCCTAATCCCGCAAAGAAACTGAAAGCAGGAAGCTCCGGAAAGGATGTGGGGTTTTGTGGGTTTTTTGCTTAATGTAGGAACACCCTTAGATTCTGGAATCTTTTTTTCAAGGGGCTGGAGAAGGGGGCACATGCTGCTCTTCTCAGAACCCCATCTTTATGAAATATCTATTCCTCTGGAATAAACAAGGCAATAACGAATACAATGAGAAACATATAGGCAAAATTGTTCCCCTTAGTCATTCAGTGCACTGCCACAATATGGGAGGCACATGCTAAGGTTCTCTTAAAAGAAAAGAACAACACACACACACACACACACACACACACACGTCAGTTAATTCAATAAGTTATAAAATGTTTTTGGTTTCTCTCATGATCAAAAAGCAGCCAGAGATTTATGACTTGGAATGTTTTCACCAAAGCCCTGGAGGTTCTGAAAATAACACAACCTACTTATAAACTGACATGAGTAAGCTTTTTTTTTTAATAAATAAAATCCCATAGAAAGAATATATTTAAACTCAAACCAAAATTATGATAATAATTCACATGAGAAATTACTTGGAGTTTTAGAAAATATTTTTGGTTCCTTGCTGTGGTTAGCTAGTCTAATGAAGTACACAGGAAACATCCACTGTGAGACTCTTCTCTTTTCCCATTTCTAACATTGATACATCTCTAAAATATTTTATAACTAACAATTCACACATATTGCTGCTTAAAGCTTTCAAAACAGTTTAACGCCTGCTTTCTTGAGCATTTGCAAGAAAGTGAAAAGCTACTATAAGACAAATGTTGCGAGGGCGGGGGCTTACTGTACTGTAGTAAGGGCACAATCCTACGCATGTTCAGACAGGAAAAAGTCCTACAGCTCCCAGTGTTCCCCAGCCAGCCATGCTGGCTGGAGAATGTTGGAAATTGTATGACTTTTTTTCTGTCTAAGTATGCATAGGATTGCACCGTAAGTTGTCGAAACTCCAACATACCTCTTGCTCACCACATACTTTTTAAAAAAATGTGTCTGATACAAAATCTGCATCATCCTCAAACCCGAGGCACTGGTGTAAATCAAAGTTTGAAACAGAACAGAAGTGATTTCCCAATATTTTCAATAAGGAAATCCAGAATGGCATTTTGCCTTAGGTACTTTGGATGGTCACCCTGCCCTGATCCAGAATTCTTTGTCTAACCTTCCCTTGCCCTCCACCAACCATAGCAAGTGGGGGGAAAGAATGGACAAACATTAACTACCACGAAGAGTTTTGTGGCACCTAAAACACTTAACACATTTATTATAGCATAAGCTTTTGGGGAGTATACAAAACCTTGTGCCGTAATAAATAGTGCGACAAGACCCTTTGTTGTTTTTGGTGTAACAGATTTGAATACAGCTACTCTTCTGGAAATGATAAAAATCAGTGTCATCTGATCTGCTTTTGCCATAGAAGATGACCAAATATGCAGCTGTTTTTTTGCTGTGCATCTTTCCTTACTGTAAGAAACATACTGCTAAACCCAACTAATTGCCACTGCAGCCAGTATCAATCCAACGTTAGCTAGCTGCACATGTCAAAGATCCAAATAAACACACACAGGACATGATCTTTGCTATGGGCAATAAATATAGCTTCCATTTTGAAGAGTCCTGTCTGCTTCAGATATGCAGCCATATTGGCTTGGGTCCAGCACAGTGCAGTGTGGCACAGTGTGACTGCCTTACGCCACTGGCCATCTACTAGCATGACTTTACAACATGATGCAATTCCCCCTTTCTGTACCTTTGATCCCCGATTTGTGAAGGGGTCAGAGCTCAGCAGCACAACTCAAGCTTTGGATGCATAAAGTCTCAGGTTCAGTGCCTAGCACCATCAGCTGGTGAAGAGGTGCCCTGGACAGTAAACAGCTGCTGCTACGAACCAAGGGAGAAGCCATGGCCCACTGGAAGAAATCAAAGGATGGCGTTTGAGGCAGGGAGCAGCAAATTCTGTGCAGATGCATTACTGCCGACAGGCCAGGAGCGCTCCACATGGGCCCCTGATGTCCTCAGTTGTAGCCATTTTTACCTGTCACACCTCCTCACCAGCTGACACTGCTCCAGTTCAGAGGACCTCAGGTAGCAGCGTTTGGGCTTCTGCCAGAAACCTAGGGGAACTGCTGCCAGTTAGGGGGCTATATGGATGAATGGGCTGATAGAAGGCAGCTTCCTATGTTCACTATGTATCATTTGCACTTGCTGTGCACAGCATCCTTGAGCCAGTGTTCAACCCAGGTGCTCATCTACCTGTCTGCATTGTACATGGGGTTAATAACTGAGGCAAAGACAGACGTTTGGGTTCAGGATCTGCCTACACTTTTGGTGATGACACCACAGTTCACCCATTCAGCAGGGTCTCTGTGTAGCATTTTCAGGAGGCTGGAGAGGCTGTCCTGGGAAGGAGGGGGCAAGAAATTGCAGTTGATCCAACATAAATCTGGATCCAACCCAGATGGTACCAACTGCACCACCAAAATGACAAACTAGTGTAGAAAAAAAACGTGTTAAGGGGAGACATGATAGAGGTGTACAAAGTTATGCACAGTGTGGAGAATGTGGACAGGGAGACATTTTTTCCCCTCTCTCATAATACAAGAACCTGGGCTCATCCCATGAAGCTGATTAGTGGGAGATTCAGGACAGATAAAAGGAAGGACTTCTTTACACAGCACATAGTCAAACTATGGAATTTGCTACCAAAAATGTAGTGATGGCCACGGATTTGGATGGTTTTAAAAGGGGGTTAGACAAATTCATGGAGGAGAAGGCTGTCAATGGCTACTAGTCCTGATGGCTATGTGCTACCTCCAGTCTCAAAGGCAGTATGCCTATGAACACGTTGCTGGGGAACGTGGGCGGGAGGGTGCCGTTGCACTCATGTCCTACATGAGTTTCTCACAGGCAGCTGTTTGGCCACTATGTGAATAGAATGCTGGACTAGATGGCCCCTTGGTCTCATCCAGCTTGGCACTTCCTATGTTCTTCTAGTATAAGTAGGGAAGTCTCCCAAATCACTGCATATATAATTGAGGGGAGGGAGTGGGTTATGGTACTTCCTGTACTTCAGGTGTAACTCAGTTTTCCAAGCTCCCAGTACAGCACTCTCTTCTAAAACCAGAAAAGCAGATACACCTTACAGCTGGGGGGGGGGGTAGATAATCTCTTTGAACAACAACAACAACAACAAAGGGGGCTCTTCCATTCAGGCGGTGCTAAACATACAGTAAATGTCACATGCTCTTTCCAATGCAGAGCTATTCCCCTTCTCTCACCATCCCAAATAGTTGAGCCTTCTCTTGTCCCAACTTGCTGCTCTGTAAATACTGCGTGCCTGACCTGAACAGTGTAGTCAGAACCATGCACAATCTGCCTTCATAAAAATATCCCTGCTGCTTCTCAGCATTCGCCTTGCTTGAGGCCAGTCCCATGAAGTGGTCCCACTGCCAGCTTTGCCAGGATCAAAAGAAGCAAGCCTCCTCCTGTTGCTGCTACCCCACACAGTGTTTAAATCTCAGGGGTCACCTGAGAAACAAATCTAATATTCTGGTCCCATGCTAGCTTCTACTGGCGGCCGCAGGGTGGAGGAGCGGGCAATTCTTCTTGCTTGTGAAGCTGACAGCTGGAATCAGCACACACAAAACATGAATGAGCAACCACATATATCCAAGGATGAAACAATATAAAGCCCATGTGCTTACTATGTGCCCTGAACTCCTTGTATTACATACAACTGTAGAAATAATACTAAACAATAATTTTACGGGCAGTGGAACAGGATATCCGAAAAGCAGACTGACTACAGATAATGGGATTAGCCTCCTTCAAAACCAGCTAATGTCAAATAGGTGCTTGATAAACCTGGGAGCTAGTTAGTTTTAAACTATGCCCATTGCAGCTTCCCAGTGTGAATTTAAAAACAGATAAAAAAGAAATCAGCCCTGACATATCGAATTGGAGCCTTTTGGAATGATGAAGTGACCCATCATTGTTGTCCACATATCACTACATAACTACATAAAATACCAAGAAATCTTCCCCTGGAGGCAGGGGGATTCTTTTTTTTTTATTATCGTGAAGCTGAAATTTTAACTGAACAGCTAACCAATGTCAACGATATTTTAAAATCAAAACGAACAAGCAATTAGGGTTGATGGAATAAGATTAAAAAATTAATCTGGAAAATACTGCCAACAATCTGATATAGACATTTTTAATATTAAAATTGTAAATGTGTCTTTATAAACAATATGCATAAAATAGATCTGTAATAGTAAAGCTCTGTCTCTTTTTAAATGTTTTCTTTCACAGTAATTTCTTTGGTATGTAATAGTTTCCCTCTCAAAGAAATAGTGCAATTTGAAGAACATACATCATGTCAATGGCTTAAAAATTCTATGGCCCTTAATACAAGTCCTTGTAAATTTCTTGTAGGAGTGGATGAAGGCTCATATCTGTCTCCGTTTTCTTTATAATTTGCAACAGCTGCACGTGTTCTGTTACAATCTGTCTGAGGTCTGTCATTTTCTGCAACAATTTTGCAAACAGCTGTGATGACTCAGGGTGATTCAGCTTTAACTGGAGTTCTAAAGCTTGCAGCAAATTGTCTTGAATATCTTCAATGGGCTTCACATTCAGTAATCCAGGGCGATCTAAAAATGAACAAAACATTAATTTTTTTAAAGACAGAAACACAAGCTATTTGTACTTGTACAGGCTTTTGCAGAATTTCCAGCTGAGTAAAAATGCATCATCATCGTCATCATTGTAGTCATCATAGATACAGTTGCTAGGTAAAAAATTAAAATAATGTCTCTTTGGGGGCAGTATCCAATACTGCCGCTGTGCTCCTGCTCTATCTCCTGTGCAAGTGGGACCCGCCACTCACACAACAGAGGGGTAGCAGTTCAAAAAACATCCCAGAAACAAGCGGTAATGCTTGCTTCTGACTCGGGACAGGTCAGCAAAGTGTTCTTTTGCAAGCTCTGCTGATCTGCCCCATTCCTGCTCATTTCGAGCTGCTTTTTAGATCCACTAGCTCCCTGTTCTTTGTGCACATTCAAGCTTTGATACTGTCCTTGGATTGTAAACTAGAACTGAGATAGAGTTTTGGTAGGTTTGCATCTTCACATAAAAACTGCCTTAAAAGAAGGAGATAGAACCTTTGGTTGAATCAGGAGGCATATTCCATCCGAGACTGTTTTGGGGGAGTGAGCGAGGGGCAGTTTTCGTGCCTCAGAGCTGTACATTCACTGAATCAGCTCTCAATGGTGATGCCTAAAGAAAATTCCAGCCTTGGTATGGACTGGCATCAAGGATAGGCATGACTGGAAACCGGTCAAGGGCCCACTGATGCGCTTCCTGGAGTTGCTTCTGCTTGTTCACCTGCCTCTCTCATATGAGCTGAAAACATGGCCAAATGCTGCTGCTAACTATGCAAAATGTCCATATTTTGATGACAATGACAAAATGCTGCCTCTCTTGCTAATATATAACCTCTTAAACTCACTTGCCAACATAAATGACATCTTGAGAACCGGAATCCTCTGTGAGCATACCGCAAAGCAAAAGTAAACAATTTCTAGGTCATCTAACTAAATGGGTAGGCTGGAAGTAATCTATTTAGGACTCTTGAATCCACCTTGATTGCTTTGGATGAGGGCATTTCGTGCAGACCAGGAAACATGTACACCATTTCTGGATGGGCCGTACAGAACATGATTTAATAATGTGACTGATCATTTTCCAGGATGTATAGCTTCAGGACCTGAATGCTAAAGCTTAGTCCTAAAACAATGAAGTGCCTATAAAGAAGTGAGCACTAATTCCACACCACATGTGACCACATCACTAGTTTCAGGGATGAGAGGGAAGGGGGTACAGATCAGAAAAGTATGACTTTCAGGGTGATTTGGAGCTCAAGATTACCAGGAACCCATTTCTCAGTTTTTTTGCTATGGACATCAGACTTCTGATTGTAAAGAAGGACATTTTTGTAACCTTTATTTAAACTTCCTCATAACTGGGACAATAAAAAGGCTAGATAAATTAATCTTGTAGCTGAAGTTAACTTCAGTTAGCAGAATTTACTTCAATGAGTATCTGGACCAAGACATTTCATTACATTGCCATTTTCAAAGATATGAGTTTTTCTCACTAAAAATCACAACCAATGTGATTTACTGAAGGTACTCCATGTGAGGAAGTAATGGAAGTAAAAGAAAAACACAGAAGCAAGCAAGCAGATCGAAGGAGATGTGGGTTGAACTAGCTCTTTGAGGGTTTATAGTCTGATCCACAAAGTGATGGAGGCACTCTGGGGTAAAAAGAGCAACATTATATAAATTAAGAATGGGTATGTTTGATGGCTCTTTAGTGTCTTAATTTTCACATTATAATCAATTGTGACTGCCCAGACTTAATACATAGCAAAACATGTAGCCAAAAAAAGGTTCTTTATATAACAAGAACGTACAGCCTTCTTTTTCAGTAAAGTATTTTTTTCCAGAAAACTTTCCCCAGAAAGCATATTCCACTACAAGGACTGCAGAACTGCAAATCCTGGGTTACTATCAATTTGTTCTTTGCCAGATGAGATAAGCAATATCAGTACTCTACACGTAATGCATTAAGAAAGGAAAAGTATTGGAATATGAAAAAAATGGAAACAGAAAACACATTTGAAAGGAAATAGGAACACATAAAACTGAACTCTTAGTAATTCTAAAGTTAACTATAAAGTACTATATCTAATGCTATCTGTCTGCTAGTGGAACAGACATTGCCAGTGGAATGGATGCCCCCCTTGCAGCCCTCTGTGCACCCTCCCCCCGACCAACCTGCTCCAAAGGGATCCTCCAGAGCATATTTTGGAGGCACAGAGGGAGAAGAGAAAGGTTGCTTGTGTGATGTTGGATGGAGCCCCAAGAGTCACTTATCCAAAACATTTCTAGATCTATCTGTTATGTATAAAAGATGATACAGTATGTAGTTTCCGAAATAATGTGGCAGTTCTTAATATTTTAGAGATGTTATTAATTTGGTGTTTGGGGGATAGTACAGCTTTAAACCCCCTTCATGGATCACTGCCTTGTTGTGGCGAAGGGGCTTGCGTAACTCAGTGAAGCCATAAGCTATGCCGTGCAGGGCCACCCAAGACGGACAGGTCATGGCAGAGAGTTCTGACAAAATGTGGTCCACTGGAGAAGGAAATGGCAACCCACTCCAGTATTCCTGCCAAGAAAACCCCATGGAACGTATCACAAGGCTAAAAGATATGACGCCGGAAGATGAGCCCCTCAGGTCGGAAGGTGTCCAATATGCTACTGGGGAAGAGCAGAGGGTATTTCCAAGTAGTGCCAGAAAGAGTGAAGCGGCTGGGCCAAACCCGAAAGGACACTCAGCTGTGGATGTGTCTGGTGGTGAAAAGAAAATCCGATGCTGTAAAGAACAATATTGTTTAGGAACCTGGAATGTAAGGTCAATGAATCAAGGTAAGCTGGAGGTGGTCAAACATGAGATGGCAAGATTGAACATCGACATCTTGGGAATCAGCGAACTCAAATGGACAGGCATGGGCGAATTTAATTCAGGTGACCATCATATCTACTATTGTGGGCAAGAATCCCTTAGAAGAAATGGAGTAGCACTCATAGTCAACAAAAGGTTGGGAAAAGCAGTGCTGGGGTACAGTCTTAAAAATGATAGAATGATCTCAGTACGAATCCAAGGCAAACCATTCAACATCACAGTAATTCAAGTCTATGCCCCAACCACTGAGGCTGAAGAAGTTGAGGTTGATCGGTTCTATGAAGACCTACAACACCTTCTAGAACTAACACCAAAAAAAGATGTCCTCTTCATCATAGGGGATTGGAATGCTAAAGTAGGAAGTCAAGAAATCACCGGGATAACAGGCAGGCATGGCCTTGGTGTACAAAATGAAGCAGGACAAAAGCTAATAGAGTTTTGCCAAGAGAACATGCTGATCATAGCAAACACTCTTTTCCAACAGCACAAGAGGCGACTCTACACATGGACGTCACCAGATGGTCAATATCGAAATCAGATTGATTATGTCCTTTGCAGCCAAAGATGGAGACGCTCCATACAGTCAGTAAAAACAAGACCTGGAGCTGACTGTGGCTCAGATCATGAGCTGCTTCTTGCAAAATTTCGGCTTAAATTGAAGAACGTCGGGAAAACCACTAAACCGTTCAGGTATGACCTAAGTCATATCCCTGATGAATATACAGTGGAGGTGAGGAATAGATTTCAGGGATTAGACCTGATAGACAGAGTGCCTGAGGAACTATGGACGGAGGTCCGTAACATTGTTCAGGAGGCAGCAACGAAATCCATCCCAAAGAAAAAGAAATGCAAGAAAGCCAAGTGGCTGTCTGATGAGGCTTTACAAGTAGCTGACGAAAGAAGGGAAGCGAAAAGCAAGGGAGAAAGGGGAAGATATACCCAACTGAATGCAGAGTTCCAGAGAATAGCAAGGAGAGACAAGAAGGCCTTCTTAAATGAACAATGCAAAGAAATCGAGGAAAACAACAGAATGGGAAAGACTAGAGATCTCTTCAAGAAAATTGGAGATCTCAAGGGAACGTTTTGTGCAAAGACGGGCATGATAAAGGACAAAGAAGGCAGGGACCTAACAGAAGCAGATGAGATTAAGAAGAGGTGGCAAGAATACACAGAAGAACTATACAGGAAAGATCTGAATGTCCCTGATAGCCATGATAGTGCGGTCACTGAACTTGAGCCGGACATCCTAGAGAGTGAAGTCAAGTGGGCCTTAGGAAGCATTAGTAACAACAAAGCAAGCGGAGATGACAGTATTCCAGCTGAGCTATTTAAAATCCTAAAAGATGATGCTGTTAAAGTGCTGCATTCAATATGCCAACAAATCTGGAACACTCAACAGTGGCCACAAGACTGGAAAAGGTCAGTTTACATTCCAATTCCAAAGAAGGGCAACGCCAAAGAGTGTTCAAACTACCGCACAATTGCGCTCATTTCACATGCCAGCAAGGTGATGCTCAAAATCCTACAAGCTAGGCTTCAGCAGTATGCGAACCGAGAACTACCGGAAGTACAAGCTGGGTTTCGAAGAGGCAGAGGAACTAGAGATCAAATCGCCAACGTTCGCTGCATCATGGAGAAGGCAAGAGAATTCCAGAAAAACGTCTATTTCTGCTTCATTGACTACGCTAAAGCCTTTGATTGTGTGGATCACAACAAACTGTGGCAAATTCTTAAAGTGATGGGAGTACCAGACCACCTTACCTGTCTCCTGAGAAACCTGTACGAGGGTCAAGAAGCAACAGTAAGAACCAGACATGGAACAACCGATTGGTTCCAAATTGGGAAAGGAGTACGACAAGGCTGCATATTGTCACCCTGCTTATTTAACTTATATGCAGAGTACATCATGAGAAACGCCGGGTTGGATGAATCAGAGGTCGGAATTAAGATTGCTGGGAGAATTATCAACAACCTCCGATATGCAGACGATACCACCCTAATGGCAGAAAGCAAAGAGGATCTAAAGAGCCTCTTGTTGAGGGTGAAAGAGGAGAGTGCAAAAGCTGGTTTGAAACTCAACATTAAAAAAACTAAGATCATGGCATCTGGCCCCATCACTTCCTGGCATATAGAAGGGGAAGAAATGGAAGCAGTGCCAGATTTTACTTTCTTGGGCTCCAAGATCACCGCAGACGGTGACTGTAGCCATGAAATTAAAAGATGCTTGCTCCTTGGGAGGAAAGCTATGGCAAACCTAGACAGCATAGTAAGAAGCAGAGACATCACCTTGCCGACAAAGGTCCGTCTAATCAAAGCTATGGTTTTCCCAGTAGTAATGTATGGCTGTGAGAGCTGGACTATAAGGAAGGCTGAGCGCCGAAGAATTGATGCTTTCGAACTGTGGTGCTGGAGAAGACTCTTACGAGTCCCCTGGACTGCAAGGAGGTAAAATCAGTCCATCCTAAAGGAAATCAAGCCTGAGTGCTCATTGGAAGGACAGGTAATGAAGCTGAAGCTCCAATATTTTGGCCACCTAATGCGAAGAGAAAACTCCCTGGAAAAGACCCTGATGCTGGGAAAGAGTGAAGGCAAAAGGAGAAGGGGACGGCAGAGGATGAGATGGCTAGATAGCATCACCGATGCAATGAATATGAATTTGAGCACGCTCCGGGAGAGGGCGCAGGACAGGAAGGCCTGGCGTGCTATGGTCCATGGGGTCACGAAGAGTCGGACACGACTGAACGACTGAACAACAACAACAACAACAACAACAACAACAGCTTTAAACAGCTTACTGCCAATCTGCAGGTTTAACATCTGGCTATGACTCACTGTGCAGTCATATAAAATTCAAACAAGCATGAAGGCTACAGCCTCTGTTCCCAACGTGTTTGAAATGCTACAGAATTCCGCATTTGTCTGCCTTATGTAAGAATGAGTATTTGGCAGTGCAATCCTATACATATCTACGCAGAAGTAAGTCCCATTGAGTTCAGTGTAGCTTACTTGCAGGTGAGTATGTGGCTGCAGCCTTAGGGAGCAATCCTACTGGGATAGGCAGCCACCTCTGAACTTGGAGGCAACCACCTATCCAATGCAGGGCAGGATAAGTGCAGAGGGGATCATCCCCTCGAGGCTTCAGCAGCCCTACATTTACGGCTAGGCGGCCAATTTCGGCTGTC
This sequence comes from Heloderma suspectum, assembly GCF_057233095.1. NCBI lineage: Eukaryota > Metazoa > Chordata > Lepidosauria > Squamata > Helodermatidae > Heloderma > Heloderma suspectum. Next base: position 292,455,104 of record NC_139459.1, on the reverse strand, counting down.
TAGTAGTGGGAAGGTGGAGTGGGGGAAGCAGCTGTAGGACATGTTGGATGTGTCATACCGGCATTTCTGCCTTCCCTGCCCTGTAACGCCCCCTGGAATGCCCCGTTTTTGCCGCTCCACACTCCTCTCCCGAGCACAGAGCGTGGGGCCGCTCTGAGCTGCTTGCAAGGCAGCGCAGCAGCAGGGGAAGGTCAGTTCTCAGGGAACAGACCTTGGACCACGGGCTCCAAGGTTGGTTTCCAGAAACCAACATGGCCGTCAAGCCACTGACTAGTGGCCATAGGATTACTCCCTTAGTGATGCAAATTATTTCTGAAATAACACAAAGACTCCTTCCAGATGAGACTTTTATCATGCAATTGTCCGGCTGCATTCATGGAATTTTACAGGGGAGCCAGACAGTTTTGCTTGTAACCCTCCTGTGATTTCCCATTGCTCCTTCTGACTTTTTTCTTTCCACAAAATAACCTGTTAAGGAGGAAAAGACGGAAGAACTGCAAAATGCCTCATGACTGGTAGTGCTGGGAGCCCTTTGGGTTGTATCCAATGTTAGTCCTACTTAGAGTAGACCCATTGAAATGGCTGGAACTTAAGTCAGACTAACATTGGATACAACCCTCTCTGTTTGGAAGGCAGTCTTTATGATTTTCAAACATTTTTCTGAAATCATGAGACATAGCTGGAATTTGAATAGTTCTGTTGGCGCATTCAAATGGATTTAAGGATGTTGTTCTTTAAAGACCTTAGGACAAGTCAAAAGAGGAGCCATCCTGAATTAGATCAAAGACCTATCTAGTCCAGCATTCTGTTCACACAGAAGTGGCAAGGGATGAAGTTCTAGGGCTCCTTTAAAAAGTCTACTGCAGCTTCATATTAAAGCCAAGGGCATGATAATATCAGTAAAATTAAAATAATTTACAAAACATTGCAGATTATGTAAAAGTTTTAATAATAAAGCTCAAATGATGGGCATGAAGTAGATGCAAATGTTTAGAGGGATGCTCTTTCTCAAGCCTTTATTCTTCAATATTTTCAAAGTTAACCGTATTTTCTGTTAATCATTCACGTATGAATTGTTCATAAAAATGATTGTATGTTCTATGTACACATGCAAAATTCCTGTGCATTTCTTATCTCTGAGAGCAATTACTACTGAAAGTCATTTGGAAGAATAGGCATTTGGCTGAGAACCCTTATCACAGTGCTGGTGTGACTCAGCAGTTGTGTGCTTAACTTTAAGGAAAACAGCACAAATCAGGATTTGGGTCCAAAGTAATTATCTTTGGCTGTACATATGATTAAAATGTATTTTATTATTCTAAAGAGATCAAAAGAACACGTTTTCAAAAGACAGAAAGTGGGTGGGTGTGGGTGGATGGGGTTGGTTAGTTGTTTTTTAATGAGGGGTCTTCTTTCATTTTGGGAGCAACAATTCATATACTTTTAAAATGACACAGTTCAGAGTTCAGAAACTACAGTAAAATGTATGACAAGTAGAATCAATAAAAATGTATGCTGGGCTGGATCCAGTCTGAGCTGCCCATGGGAAGAAGGGCTCCTTCTAGGGGGGCCAAGTGTCCTACTTTACTGAGGACAGTCCTCTATTTTGGAGAGCTGGCAGAAGACAGTCCTCTATTGGGAGAGGTGTCCAGTCCATGTCTGGTTTAAAGTCAGACCGCAAAATCAGATGGGCAAAGAGCAGGGGCTGTGAAGTTGCCCATCAACAGTGAGCACTTGGGCAGCAGACAGAGCAGGCACACTGGTCACCTAGTCAGTCTTCTCCACTACGTTGAGTTAGATTGTATTTCTCTATAAATTACAGCTATTATTTCTACATTTGCACCTATACATTTGCATATGCAAACAGTAGGCAAAATGGTGTCCTCTTTTTTGGTGAGGCATTTCCTCTTTTTTTGGCAGTGCATAAGTGGCCGCCCTAGCACGTTCTGTCAGCAGGGAGCTCCTAATCCATTTGCGATTCCTGCTGGCCAAAGTGTGGAGGCGATCATCATTGAGTCCCCCCCCCCCGCAGTCCCCGATGCCCCTCCAGAACAGTGGGGAGGTGGTTGCAGAGGGTGGAGGGAATTGGCAAAGACTGCCTTCCCATTCTGTTGGCCAAAGCATTTTGAGTGGAAGTCTACTCAAGGGCTCCTCGTCCTGGTGGAATAAAAGCAGGATCCAACCCATAGTTCTGAAAACAGCCTGTTTGAAATGACAATCTTTAAACTATGTTCTCTCCGATTTCAAAGTGGTTTGTCAATATGTTATATTATTCAAGTAATTGCTGCAATTATTATTTGAAAACCCAAATTCATGCAACTCCAGTAGAAACTGCTTGTGACACTCATGCCTTGATGACTTCCAGACTAGACTACTGTAATGTGTTGTTGTTGTTTTTGTGGAGCTGCCCTTGAAGATGGTCTGGAATACAAATAGTACATAGCAGAATGCCTTTATCCATCTCTTAATGGGTATCTATTGACAAAAGCATAGTACACCTGTTTGAAATCTGAATATTTCACTTGCATTGATTACAAGGTTGTTTCCCAATCATATCAAGCTGCTCTTTTTAACTTTTAAATCCCCACATGGTCCGGATCCCAAGTATTTCAGAGACAGCCTTCTCCCATATGATCCCCCAAGAGTCTTGCAGCCAATGAGGCCCTGCCATGGGTTTCTTCCACCTGGAAGGCAAAACTGTCATCCTTTGGCAGCAGGACCCTTTTTGTGGTGCTCCCAAAATTACAAAATGCACTCCCCTAGGAATTTTACAGGAAGCAGGTAAACAACACATATTTTATTGCATCTTTTTGGAACTAGATGTTTGCTAGAGGGTGCTTTTTTTTTTTTTTTTACTGATGTCTTATTTAATTTAGTCTTTGATGTTTCATTAATTGGTTTTAATTCCACTCTGAAAACTACCTGGTGAATTTTTTGAAATGTGGTATAGAAATAGGTAGATAAGTAAATTAATATGATGTAGTCAACCATCATGGTTTAAGACGTATGGAAAGCAATAGGCCTTTTGGTGACCTTGGAGTGGAACAGGCATGGTGGGTGGGTAGAGGGGGAGGAAGGTGTGAATTCACTCTCCTGCCATGTGCTAGAGAGTGACTGGGGGAACAGCCAGTCCATGGGCATTTAACCTTGGAAAATAACTGTAAATGCCACTATCTTCATCCCTAAAACCTTTCAAGCTTCAGAGGAAACATGATCTCATTTCAAAGACAGGGCTTCTTCACATGGAACTTTTCTTTTATCCTGCTATTGAGATTGGTGACTCATGGAAGTTTGCAGGTCCTTTAAATGACATAATTAACTTTCAGGGTGTCTCTAATTACCTTTATTCCATTTTTTTAAGGATCGGAGATAATGAGCTATCAAATTAGTGCGCTTGAGTTCCCTCATAAAAAAGGAAAAGCCACAGTAAAAGGAGCAAGACCACAGTGCCATCTAGTGGCTGTATAATTAAACATATGGAAGACTCAGATAAGTGGAAAAAGGAGGGGGGAAAGGTGGGGAGGAAGCACGTGTAAAGGGAGTCCGTCTTGATCCTGCATTTAAAACGGAAGCAGAAAGCCCCATTTTAAATGCGGCATTTTAGGCTGGTATAGAGATGCTCAGAGGGTTTATTTTAATTTTTTAACACCATAGCTTCACTGTCTTTCCTACCTTCTCATTTTTATAAAGACCTATTCCGCAGTTTATTCTAATAAGCTTGTTGATGTCCCAATGGGTGGTTATTAAACTAAGGGGAGGTGGCGGCTTCATTATCTCCTGACACTGCCCCTCTGAAGTCATTAGGATGAAAATAAAAACTAGCACATGAAATCTAGAATCTTTGGTGTTTTGAAGGTGGTGAGGTTTTCCCCAAAAGTGCTAAATATGCTTTCATAGGAAGGTATACCCAAATCAGAAAAGTTCAGTAGAATTTGGTATAATTTTATATAGCAACTTGATTAGCTTCAGAGTTACTGGAGATTAACTTGAGTATGAACCATTTTGTATTTAGTTATTTGTTACATTTATATCCTGCCTTTCCTCCAGCAGACCAAGGCCATGTACATGATTTTTCTCTTCACCATTTTATCCTCACAACAATCCTGTGAAGTAGATTAGACTGAAAGTCAGTGACTGGCCCAAAGTGAGCTTCATGGTTGTGTGGAGACTAGAACCCAGATCTCCTGAGCCCCAGTTCAACACTCTAACCGCTACACCACACTGGTTCTTGGTACTGCTACTATTTATAATTAACTATCCAACTCTGCAAAATTACCATTACTATTACTTGATGAATTAGGCTCAGAATAAGACATGGGTGGAGTATTGTTCTCTTGGAGCCAATATTTAAGATTATTTTCAACATATTATTTTCTATAATAGAAAACAAAACATTTCTGAAGTAGTACAGAATGAAATTTACAGTAAAACACTGAATACTTTTTTTAGTTATGAACAGGGGAGTTAACAGTTTGTTTCTCATCTGTAAGTTTTTCATTAATATGGGGAAAATTTTCCAAGACCATCAGCTTATATTCCAAAAGGTGTTTTGGGGCTTGAAACATTTCTGTGCGGTTGTCCAAGAAATATATTGCGTATCCCACTTGCCTTTACTCAGTAAATTCAAAGCCCTTAAGGATCAATTTGTTCCAAAATCTTCCTCAAGTAAAGGCATTCTGACATCATGTGTACATGCTAAATCTGACTTGAATTAGTCTAATAAAAACATGTCACGGAGCTGCAGTTTCAAGTGAATGAGAATAAAGTGACAACTAATAATTAAGCCCCTTTAAACCTGTCTGATGTCAAATCATGCAAAGCACCAAATACGGCTTGGAGAGAAAGCAGGGGAGGGACATGGGATTATGCACTTGGAGGCTGCAGGAGAAGCAATGCTGAAGCATGCAGATGGTGACAAGCTGCTGCAATGCGGCTCAGTGGAGCAACGGTGGGCATGTGGAAGACATGAACAAAACAGATACCTTCACTTTGAGAAATCCTTCCCTCCTTTGGGGGCAGGACTATATTTCAGGGGCAAAGTACCTGCTTTACATGCACACAGTCCCAGGTTCAATCCCTGGCAACTCCAGTTATAGCAAACAAGGATCAGGTAGCGGGTGATGTGAATGACTTCTGCTGGAGATCTTGGCGAGCCACTCCCAGTCAGAGGAGTCAACACTGGGCTAATTAGACACATACTCTGGCCTCGTACAAGGCAACACCCGATGCTATATTTGGTGATGGAATTGCCAGGGCTGTGCCACAGCTAGCAGACTGAGGTGAACCAGGAATGGAACCATTAGTCAGGAACGAAGGGTAGGTCAGAACTCAAGGGTAAACCAGGAGGCAGAAGCAACTGGAGGACAGGATTAAAGGACAGCCAAAGGATGCAGGAACACACCAGTCGCCAAAGCTCAGGAAAACCGTGTTGCTCGAGCAACAGTTAGATGGATCAGGAATCCCTCTTATTCACCTTCCTCTCCAGGAGGTTCCAGTGATTAGCCTGCGTGGGTGGGGTCAGTCCAGGGCCATAGCATACTGAGCTGGCTAGCCAATTGCTGCAACATGCACTGCAGTGACTCACCACTCAGGCCCCAAGGTTCCCAGTTTTAGCCCCAACAGCAACTGCCAGGAATCCATATAAATTCTGGAAGATACTTATAACCTCTCAAGAAGGCCAGTTTCGCATTTCATTTGCAGTGAAGAGGCAGATGCTTAATCTATTTCCCCACCCTTATACAGACAGTTCAGTGACTGATGAAAGTTGCCCCAAGAGGGTTTGCAATATTTGGCTCACGCTCCTTCCCATTCCCCACATCAGTTGCATATCAAGCATTGCATCAAGTGTGCCACAGAGGGATTTTTTCCCTTCGAATTGCTCCTTCCTCCATTTCCTCTTTTTGAACTCAAAGGAATACATAATGTATATTAGACCTCAGGAGACAGGAGCCACCCCACCAAACAGTCCCAGGCAGGAAATGGAGGTTTACTGAATCCCTGGTGTAGTGCCGTACATGGCTCGCAAGATGCATTCAGCCTGCTAGATCATAAATTGGGCAGACCTGCCTTGAGATCATTGCAGTGCACATCGTAATAGTTGAAACGCAGGTCTGCCCAATTTGTGATCCAGCAGGCTGAATGCATCTCATGAACCATGTATGGCAGTACACCAGGGATTCAATAAACCCCGTTTCCATTTCCTGTCTGGGACTGCAAAACCAGGAAAGTTATTAAGCCCCCTGGAGGCCCAAAGACATGGCTGGTATGCTGAGTTTGGCTTGGTGGGTCATGTGTGGTACATTTCTGCCTCAAGGTTCATTCCAGCCCAAGGTTAACTATGGTTCTTCTGTCACACTTACCTCCACTGAGAATAATGACAGCTATAAATATTGCCAGATCACTGTCGTCTAATTCCAGTGCATTGAATTTGACAGCAAACTCAAACTTGGGCTCCATAAAGTCACAAAAAGGTTTCCGGAGACTCTTCAGGAACTCCCGAGTCATGAATCCTTGTCCGTTGGATATGAGAACACCGTCTTTGTTCATCATGGAGGCCAGGAGTGTATAGATGATCTCATGGACACCGTATTTCAGGAGAGTTACTTGGTCATTCAGGTCTAGACTCACAAAACCTGGAATGTTTTTGGCAAATTCTGTGATCTCCTGAACAGCCTCCACTGAGCGAAACTGACAGCGCTGGAAAATACGGATGGCCACCTCTTTGTTCTGCTCTTGCATGGGGGTCAGATGTTTGCACTTGATCTGGTCTTCTCCCATCATTAAGGAATTCATGTCATAGATGACAAATGGCTGAAAAAGAAACATGCAATTGACTTTCATGCTTCCTTCCTATGTGAAACACATTGTGCTACTGAAACTAGATATGTGCAAATTGAGGACAATGAATCACGGTTCAAGAACAGAAAGAAGCTGACAGAGAATCTGGATGTATTCTACTGACATACCTAGCAGAGTAATTTTGGGAGTTAAAAGCCTCAGAGAGCAATGAAAGTGTGACAGGGTTAGGATGCATAAACCATCTGCAAGGCAAGCAAGCGAGGCCAAAACATTTTCCCAAACTTGCAAGGGAGCCAGGCTTTTTGAGGAAGACAGTTTTACAAATTGCTCACACAAATTGATTTTTGTTCCTGTAAATAGAGATATATTTTCCGGAACATGAGTATAATTTTAAAAGGAGCAAATGTTTAAAAAACTAGGAACATTATCTCTTTATCATTTTGGAAACTCACTGCTTCAACGAATTATTCCAGCTGTCTTTCTGTATGTATTTACATTCAAAACTTAACGGAAGTACAATACTGTGGTAACAAGTCCCATTTATTTCATTGGAACTTATTCCCAAACTAATAATGTTTAGGGTTGCAGTTTAAACCACTGATCCTAAACGCACAAGGGAATACAATATTTTAATGTCCTGGTATGTGCAAAATGTATAACATGGGAATGGGAAACATTTTAGCTGGGTTTCTCTAGTCTTACTGAACATTCTTTATGCCAGATTACAGCATAACACTTTTATCCTCAATACATTTTATAGGAATAATGACTAATTTATACATCACATGATGACTTGATTTACTATTCAATGAATCTGAGAACAACCACCACTGAAAAAACTATTTTGCCCAAGGCGACGCCAGGTGACATATTTTGACGTGCCTGATCTATGATGGCTCTTTCACATATTTGTGAACACCAAGTAAACAATAAGCATGTGCAGAACCCATCTTAATTCCATGAAAACCAATTGGACTTCCAGATAAAGATGCTGAGGGGTGGGAAGCACAACTGCAGTACCTGCGTCACACTAATCAACTGGACTTTGACGTAACTGTATTTAAAATCCAGGGGTTGTATCCAAAGGTGGCTTTGCACTAGCAGAAAGCACTTACAATAGTGTAAAGTAGAGCTTCCAATTTTCACCAGTCCCTCTTAGCCACTACAGCCCCTTGAAAAGCTGCTCTCGAGGGGTGGGGGACCCTCCAGAACAGTATGGGATATGGCACACAGGGCTGCAGTAGGATCGTTGACAATCGGATGTCCCGCCTCGCACAAGTTTTCCACTACTGTAAAGCTACCAATGGATACAACCCAAGGAGTTTGCTTATGTCCCATTACTCTGGTTTATGAATGACAACTTGTGTTGCTCCCTTCAACAAGCAGCATATCATCAGTAATGTCTGTTCCTGTTCCTTGCTCTAGGAAGGACGACATTGATACAAATTACAGAGATGTATTTAAATGCCTGAGTCTCAGTCCACATATATTGAAGCAACTGAGCAGTGTGGGACAAAGATGTTTCATGTCAATCAACAAAACGTAAAGTTATTATTATTTTTTATTTCAGGGCTTTCTGGGTCAGCAATACTGCTATTGTGAGTGCTGAACGTTCCAGAAAAATGGATGAAGATACAAACCAGTGCCAACTGGAGAAGCTGAAATGGACTCTGTAACCTAGAGTGCATTTTGCTATGGCCAGTGAGTGCTGTACATTCCACAAAAAAAGGCTGGTTACATAGTAATTTTAGGCTGCACAAACTACTTGAGCATTACTAATCATTTACATGTCATGCAGATGTGACCACAATTAAAAGGAGGAACAGAACTTTAAATTGTGTCCATAGAAAACATTTTGACGTTTCAGAGGACAAAGTCCATTACAGTACAAATAATGATAAAAGTTTTATTCATTATTTACTGAATGAGCACATTTACTCTGATTGCCGTAACGTCAGCGCTTATACAGATAAGTTTGAGAAAGCAAGGTAATTTTACAGGGGGTTGTCTTTTCATATATAGTTTTATGCTGGTAAACTCTATCCTGGCAGCTGGTTCTTAAATGCTCAGAGGCAAGCCATGTCACATGAGTGCACGCTATATAAATTGCATAAACAGTACATTAGCATGATGTTCAAATATTACAAAGTCAATTGCAAGGTCCAATTCAACAAGTTCGGCTTAGCTCACCCTGCACAAAATCTCTGGAGTATTCCCCAATACCTACCACAGAAATCTTTTGAAAATGTTGCAAAAATAACAACAATGACATAGCACCAAATCTCCAAAATTATACACTGCACTTGGGGCTCAGTTGTCAGACTATTTGCTACTTAGGAATACTGTCTAAAGCTTTTCCACAGAGCAAATAAAGGTTTAAGATGGGGGAAAGGAGGATATCAATGAATACACACATTCTACATTACAAACGGTGATGCTACTCTGATGTAACGTTAAGCACCTATTTTCTTTTCATTCTACCGGGCAGTAAGCTGGGATATTAAATTTCTGGAAATCAAAGAGCTAACGTGTAGAATAATGGTTAGCAGGCCAGGTTAGGGCTGGGAGACCAGGGGATCAAATTTCCCCTTCTGCCCTGCAGCCTTCTGTGTGTGCCCCAAAGTTCCAGAAGGTTCAGGGATCACCCAGAGCAGATTTGGGGGACGTGCAGGGCCAAGGAGGGAAAGGAGAATCTCTGGTTGTGTGAATGGAAATCTACTTGCATAATGTTGGATTTCGCCCCATGTATGCTAGCTACCCTGAATTCCTTAGGCAGGCAAGATAAAAATATAATAAATAAATCTAATATCTGAAATTCAACAATCCAGAAATCTAAAAGCAGAATTATGGAAATACAAAAATGCCTTAATATAAAATTCTGCAAAATTTCTGCAAAACATGGCCCCTCCAGGAAATTCCTGACTTGTGTCCCTGATAGCCATGATAGTGCGGTCACTGAACTTGAGCCGGACATCCTTGAGAGTGAAGTCAAGTGGGCCTTAGGAAGCATTAGTAACAACAAAGCTAGCGGAGATGACAGTATTCCAGCAGAGCTATTTAAAATCCTAAAAGATGATGCTGTGAAAGTGCTGCATTCAATATGCCAACAAATCTGGAACACTCAACAGTGGCCACCAGACTGGAAAAGGTCAGTTTACATTCCAATTCCAAAGAAGGGCAACACCAAAGAGTGTTCAAACTACTGCACAATTGCGCTCATTTCACATGCCAGCAAGGTGATGCTCAAAATCCTTCAAGCTAGGCTTCAGCAGTATGTGAACCGAGAACTACCGGAAGTACAAGCTGGGTTTCGAAGAGGCAGAGGAACTAGAGATCAAATCGCCAACGTTCGCTGGATCTTGGAGAAAGCAAGAGAATTCCAGAAAAATGTCTATTTCTGCTTCATTGACTACGCTAAAGCCTTTGATTGTGTGGATCACAACAAACTGTGGCAAATTCTTAAAGTGATGGGAGTACCAGACCACCTTACCTGTCTCCTGAGAAACCTGTACGAGGGTCAAGAAGCAACAGTAAGAACCAGACATGGAACAACCGATTGGTTCCAAATTGGGAAAGGAGTACGACAAGGCTGCATATTGTCACCCTGCTTATTTAACTTATATGCAGAGTACATCATGAGAAACGCCGGGTTGGATGAATCAGAGGTCGGAATTAAGATTGCTGGGAGAATTATCAACAACCTCCGATATGCAGACGATACCACCCTAATGGCAGAAAGCGAAGAGGATCTCAAGAGCTTCTTGTTGAGGGTGAAAGAGGAGAGTGCAAAAGCTGGTTTGAAACTCAGCATTAAAAAAACGAAGATCATGGCATCTGGCCCCATCACTTCCTGGCATATAGAAGGGGAAGAAATGGAAGCAGTGACAGATTTTACTTTCTTGGGCTCCAAGACCACTGCAGATGGTGACTGTAGCCATGAAATTAAAAGATGCTTGCTCCTTGGGAGGAAAGCTATGGCACACCTAGACAGCATAGTAAGAAGCAGAGACATCACCTTGCCGACAAAGGTCCGTCTAATCAAAGCTATGGTTTTCCCAGTAGTAATGTATGGCTGTGAGAGCTGGACTATAAGGAAGGCTGAGCGCCGAAGAATTGATGCTTTCAAACTGTGGTGCTGGAGAAGACTCTTACGAGTCCCCTGGACTGCAAGGAGGTCAAATCAGTCCATCCTAAAGGAAATCAACCCTGAGTGCTCATTGGAAGGACAGATACTGAAGCTGAAGCTGAAATATTTTGGCTACCTAATGCGACGAGAAAACTCTCTGGAAAAGACCCTGATGCTGGGAAAGACTGAAGGCAAAAGGAGAAGGGGATGATAGAGGATGAGATGGCTAGATAGCATCACCGATGCAATGAATATGAACTTGAGCACACTCCGGGAGAGAGCGGAGGACAGGAAGGCCTGGCATGCTATGGTCCATGGGGTCACGAAGAGTTGGACATGACTGAACGACTGAACAACAACAGAAAGGAGAGGAAGGAACTAGAGGATTGGCTATCCTTGACTTGATCCTAACTAACAGAGATGACTTAGTGGATAAAGTAGCAGTTACAGGAACTCTGGGGGAAAGCGACCATGTTATACTTGAGTTCTTGGCTCTAAAGGAAGCAAAAGCCGAGTGTAGCCAAACATGTACCCTGGATTTTAGGAAAGCTGATTTTAATAAACTCAGAACAATGATCAGTAAGGTCCCATGGCAAGCTACTCTAATGAGAAAAGGAGTCCAAGATGGGTGGGAGCTTTAAAAAAGGAAATTCTCAAGGCACAAACTTGGAATTACAAACAATTCCAACAAAAAGAAAAGGTGGAAGACAACAGAAGAAGTCAATGTGGCTCCACAAAAAACTTAGAGATGACCTGAAAACAAAAAAGGACACATATAGGAAGTGGAGAGAAGGCCAAGCAACAAAGGAAGAGTGCAAGCAGATAGCACAGAATTGCAGGGATGGCGTGAGGAAGGCTAAAGCTGAGAACGAGCTGAAGTTAGCAAGGGATGCTATAAGAAACAAAAAAGCTTTCTTCAGCTACGTGCATAGTAAAAGACAGAGGAAAGAAATGGTGGTTCAGCTATTAAATAAGGATGGCAAAATGATAACAGCTGACAAAGAAAAGCCAGAAGTGCTGAATTCCTACTTTGGCTCAGTCTTCTCCCAAAAGAGGGTCTATGACCCCCCCTGGCAAAGGCGAAGTACAGGCTGAAGGGGCAGGATTGCAGCTTGAGACTGATAGGCATACAGTTAAGGAACACCTAATTACTTTGAATGAGTTCAAATGGCCAGGGCCAGATGAACTGCACCTTAGAGTATTAAAGGAACTGGCAGAAGAACTCTCAGAGCCACTGTCTATTCTCTTTGAGAAATCATGGAGGATGGGGGAAGTGCCAGATGACTGGAGGAGGGCTAATGTTGTCCCTATCTTCAAAAAGGGTAAAAAGGAGGAACTACAGACCAGTCAGTCTGACATCAATCCCAGGGAAACTTCTGGAGCAGATCATAAAGCAATCCATCTGTAAGCACCTTGAAAACAATGCCGTGATTACTCAAAGCCAACATGGATTTGTCAAGAACAAATCCTGCCAGACGAATCTGATCTCATTTTTTGATCAGGTAACCTCGCTTGTGGACTGTGGGAATGCTGTGGACACAATATACCTCGACTTTAGCAACGCTTTTGCCAAAGTATCCTGATATCCTGATGAGCAAACTAGCTCAAAGTGGGCTAGATGAAACAACAATCCGGTAGATCCCCAGTTGGCTACAGAATCGGACTCAAAGAGTGCTTATCAATGGGATCTTCTCAAACTGGGGAGAGGTAACAAGTGGGATACCGCAGGGCTCAGTCCTGGGCCCAGTGGTCTTCAACATTTTTATTAATGACTTGGAGGAGGAGGTGCAGGGAATGCTGATCAGATTTGCAGGTGACACAAAATTGGGCCGGATAGCTAACACTTTAGAAGACAGAAACAAAATTCTAAGTGATCTTGATAGACTAAAGCGCTGGGCAGAAAACCACAGAATGAAATTTAGTAGGGATAAATACCAAGTTCTACACCTAGGAAAAAGAAACCAAATGCACAGTTACAAGATGGGGGATACGTGGCTCAACAACACTACAAGTGAGAAGGATCTTGTGGGCTACATTAATAGAAGCATAGCTTCCAAATCCCGGGAAGTACTAGTTCTCCTGTACCACTGGTTAGGCCTCTTCTGGAGTACTGTGTCCAGTTCTGGGCACTGCACTTTAAGAAGGATGCAAACAAACTGGGGGGTTAGCGAAACCACGACATGCCCACCGATCACATGACTGGGACCCACATAGCGCTGCGCGGTTCTGCTGACCACCCACCTCCATTGTTACCTGGCGATCTTCCTGGCATGCTTAGCATGCATTCCGTCATCCTCTGCGTGGATGGGCCTCCGGTGGCCAAAATGGCCACATGACCATCGAGAAAGTCTGCAGTGGCTTGAATGTCACTAGCAATGGTGAATGCTCTAGCCAGAGGACTCTATGGTCGCATGCTGGAAGTCCTCTGGAGCCCGTTTTAACCCCTGGGGAGCCTATCAGGTGACACGGTAAGCCACCCCGGCCTTAACCCTGTTGCAGGGGGATGATTAGCTGCGGTGGTTCCAGAACCGCAGTTAATGGCTTTTTCTCTGCCACATGACACGTGAAGCCACTGTGGTTACTGGAAATTCCCTAATGGCTTCGTGTTATGTGTGAACAGGGCCACTGGCTTTACTCTTTAAGCCTATGCCACTGACCATGTGGTCTAGAAGTTCTCATTTTAAGCAACAGCAGGCTTCTGATCTTAATAATTTGATTAATGGATCTGGATTACCTACTGCTTGGAGACTAGATTTGTATTTGAGGATGCAGTCACAGCCACACAGTAAATTGGTGTCCTTGCAACTAAGCCTAAACTCTGCTTTTACAGCTTTTTGAATTTTTTACACTATAGCTTTGAGCTAGGACAGCAAAACCCATGGAGATTTGTATATTATTTTTATACTGAGACCAGAATATGGTGGACATAGATCCAACTCCTACAGTGGTCAGAATGTAGCATTTTTAAGTCCCGTCGATTTCAACAGATTTAATCCCATGCTTAATTCATCCACTGATTCAATGGTACGAAGAAAGTACTTTGGTTGGACTGCTCCCAATATGACTAAAGGGTAATGTTATTCAGATGTAATATAGGTAAGAAGGGGTGTCACGTACATGTAAGAAGCTTGATTTACAACCAGTTATGTCTGAAGGCTTGGATTTTGGCCTATGGAGTCCTACTGGGTTAAAAAACAGCATACATGCTGTTGTCTAATAAATACTGGCATAATAAAACATGTTGGGGGACAATTATGTGTATAAATTAACATAACTGACTGCAGAAAATGAAGGGAGAGCATAAGGAAAACAGCAATATTCTATATAATGTTAAATGTTTGATGGTTTTTTCATCTTGATGGCCTTGTTTGGACTCTTTGGACTCGATGGCCTTGTTTGGACTCGATGGCCTTGTAGGCCCCTTCCAGTCCTACTATTCTATGATCTGGATAATAACATCATAACGTTTTATAATACCCTTAAGGATATACACAGCAATATATACTGTATGCATGTGTTCTACATGTGCTGTAATTCTAGTTTCCTTATTCCCGTCCTTTTTGAAGATAGAATGTAATATTTGACTTTATTGTGGCATTGCTTTCCCAAATCTATAAAGCACTGTTACAGTATATACGCAGAGACTGTAGCCTCAAATTTGCTTTACACAAGGCATAAGCACAGAACACTTGCCTATTTTCAATCACTCTCTTAAGCTCACACGGTTTTAATTTATTTGGGATAGATTAGCATATGGCCTTCACGTGTTTCTCTTGTATGTTCTTTTTCTATCTCAGGAGCCATCACATCTGTCTAAAACAGGGGTGGGGAGCCTCAGACTCAGGGGCCAAATCTAGCCCTCTTGACATCCCAGACGGGCCCTCCAGGGTTCCCCAGATGGCCACGCCCACATCCCCTGGCCCCACCTCCTTTCCCCAACCACTGAACATTTGGTGGTTTCCTAGCATTTGTGCAGCCCCCCCCCCCCGCACCATTCCAAAAGGCTGAAATGCCTCTCCTAAGGCTTCGTTACTGGCAGTGAGAGCTTTATGCTGCAATATGCTGGGGTGATTTTTGTATTTTTGGTCCTACCCCTTGCGCCTGTGGCTCTGTCTCCTTTGCTACCCCCACCACTGGGATGCAACCCCCCTAAACCTTCTCTGAAATTAAATTCAGAGAAGGCTTAATTAAATTCAGCCCTTGAGCTGAAAAAGGCTCCCCATCTCTGGGCTAAAACCCCCAGAGGAATTAGGAATGAGGTCGCAAAATTCAGGTTAAGTATTTTCACACGTGAGGCTTAAATCACCTTTACATTTCTTTTGCACAGTTTACGTAAATATTGACTGCTGTGAATGCAGGATAGAAACGGAAGGGCAGTCAATAAATTATGGGGGTTTCCCAGATGAGGCTTTTATCCTGCAATTTCTCAAACACTGAATTTCACTGGGGTGCGGGTGGCGGGAGACAATGACATCTTCCATTTGTAACCCCTCCTTCCATGATTTCCTATTGTTTCTTCCAACTTCTTTCTTACCACACACACACACACACACACACTCAAACCGTCAAGGAGAAGAAGGTGGAAGAGCTGCACAATCCCCTTTGATTGCCAGTGTTAGGAGCTTTGTGTCTGGAAGCACCCTACGTTACAAGTTTAAAGGCTCTTTTAAATCCCCGCTCCTCCACCTTGCCCAAATGTATCCAATCCTCTTTGCCACACACTTGCCACCCACTCCCTATTTCCCATGACATATTTTATAGATCGGGGTGGGCAACGTCCAGAGATCTGGGGGCCATTTTTGCCCCCGGACCCACAGTGTGAGCCACAGTCCATGAGGCGCTCCCCCAAAACGAAAAAGTTGCCGGTTTGCTGCTGAACTGCTCCACAGTGGTACAGTGGTTGAATTTTCCTTGTTTTCAAGCTGAATGTAAGCCGTTCGGCACTCTGTATCAACTACAGACCACGAGAAAGGACCAAATGTAGCTTGCAAACTAGCTAAATTTGGCCATTTGGGTGCTCTGTAGACATTACAGACAACATTTTTAAAATTAAAATATGGGGGGGGCAGTGGGAGTGGCAGAGGCTGCAACAGAGTGGTGGTGGCAGTGGCCACATGTTGCCCACCTCTGTTATAGATTATCCCAGTGGAGGCATTTATAATGTGAATGAACTAATGCAGGTTTTATGGCTGAAGCCAAAACTGCTTTAATCCTCATGTGTGAATGCACCTTAAAGCAGCTTCTTGTCCTTGGACTCAGATAACTCGCGTACAAAATACACACATGCCGTATGAAGGGTGTATGTAAAACCCATGTATTTCCCTATCAAAATGTTTGCAGGTGGTGGTCCAATCCTTTCCTCATCACCTTTTGAAAGGAAATGCTGCAAATTATACAGGAATCTGTCTACCCATAAGAGTATTCAGTACTTTGGTATCTGTTCCCAAATACAGAATGTCTTGTGAGGAGTGACTGGTACTTTAAACTTCTTTTATGGATATGCTAATTATATATGGTTGCTAGTAGCAGTAGTAGTAAGACAGCCAGAATTAAGATGATCATAAGGCTGAGGACTTAGTAATCATAATAAAATGAACTTCTAAGATGGCAGCATCTTAGAAAAGTTATTCCTCCGGTGTGCGAGAGAATGGAGGATGCCTCTAGTTTTAAGACACTGCTTGCCATCTGCACTTGTACTGAAAATAATGGGGGGGAATAATTGGACTTCACTGTGCGGGGAGTTATGCTCATGGGATGGGATACTCTTGGTTTCCTTTCCCCAGACACCTGGGGAAATATTTCCTGAAAATCTACTCAGGAGGACTCATAGACTTTCAGAACAGTGTGGGGCAGGGGCTGCAGGGGAAATTTGCAAAAGAAAATCTGGTGTCTGATTAATAAGGGAAATATTTTTAGTTGACTAAAAGCGCAGTCTTATGCATGTTTAGACAGAAAGAAGTGCTACAATTCCCAGCATTCCTCAGCCAGCCATGGGAATGCTGGGCATTGTTTAGACAGAAAAAGTCCTATATGCACAGGACTGCACCTCAGTTAGATGAATCTAACTGAGAAATCAATTAAATGTTACAGCTCTTATTTTATTGGTGGTGAGGCTCTATATCACAAAGGGCTGGGCTCACCTTTGAAGTCTAGGGTGAAGCCAGGAGTGCATGTAGGAGCTCTGTGTGCCTAGTGGAATGTACACAGAGCCTCAGATCACACAGGGAGTGCTCCTTTTTCTTAAATAAAATAAAATTTCCGCTTCAATGTGAAAAAAAGTATGAGCAGATCCAAGTATGAGCTGATCATCATTTGAGCAGGAAAACAGTTATTGAATTTTAGTAGGAAGTATCACACTCTGCAGAGACTGGTGGCAGGGCCGCCATGAATCACAAGAAAATAAAAGCTAGAAGCTGTTACTGCATAAGAATGGATCTTGAGGGACTCAGCTAGCATATGCAGTAGATGACCATCAGGATGTTAGAAATGGGTATTGCAGCTTATTCTCTACCAGATCATCCCACTGGATAATGTGGGAGATAACCTATGGAAAAGGGGTGACAGTACAGGAAGAAGTGAAGCTCGACAAATCCAGAAAGGTTATGCTGACCTTCACATTCTTGTACTGGATTCAAATATTTTATTAGGTTATTTCAAATAATGTTTACTTATCCTATCTAAAAACATTTCCTGTGTTTCAGCCATGGTTTGAAATCTGTAATTACCAAATGCAGATTACCCCCCCGCCCCTCCACATCCATCACTATGGTAAATCATTTGCTCGAAGAAGAGAATAGAAAGTAGAGGGAACTAACTGATTTGTCTGTTGTCTTTCCTGTCAAGATTGCCCTCGCCTTGGCTTTGGTCAGAGGGAAGGACTTTACGTATGAATCATACAAGAGCTTGGCAAGGGCTCGCAGATCAGCAGATTCGGGGTTTAGCTGGTCGATGTCACTTGAAATCTCCGCCAAGAGCTTCTCCTTCTCTGCTTGTGGCATTCGCCCAAACCTGATAGCTGAAGAGGGAAGAAAAGGCAAATGTTACAATGCTGTGCCTAACGTAGGTACATGCTGTAGTAATATTTTTTTCCCACTGTATTTCAAAACTTTACGGAATGAAATGTTAATGGTGAAAGTGCACTAAGAAGAATGGAAACAAATGGTCAACCCAAAAAATGTGCAGGCAGCGACAGACGTCATAAAAGAGACAATGACGGTGGCATCTGGGCTCTGCAGCACTGGGCTGCACATCTGGCTAGTTATAAGGTCCCCCAGGAGAATTCAGAGGTACTGTGCTGGAACCAGAGCAGAGGGGCCTGATTCGCTCTAGCGTCATGCCCATGTGGCAGTTTTCTGCATTCTCAGCTCAGCGCTTTCGAACTAAACCAAAAAGTGTGGGAAGTAGGAGAAAGCAAAATTGGTACTACTGCAGAAATCAGAGCTGTCAAACATCAACATGTAAATACCAGCAAACAAATTTAAACCACTCTGAATCTTAATAGGAAAAGACCCGGGTCCCTGAAAATAAGGGTGGGGGGAGAGGAAGGTGAAGGGGGGGGGGAATGAGGTGCAATTTGTTTGTTGTAGTATTCTAGGTGAAGCAAGACATTTGATTCATAAATCAAGCGTCCACCATTATCTCCCTGGGCCCTGCACAGCCACTTGGTACTCTGTCCCCATATGGATAAAGTAAGGGCATTTATTTTGGGTTTCCTAGATCTTTCCTGTTATGCAAATACTTGGCAAATGCTTGGTTACACTATGTTGCTGGGTCAGAAATAGCTTTTTCCTCACACCTGTAAATAGCCTCCGATGGCAAAAACCCCCAACAATCCACAAGGAAGTCATTGCGCAGCTGATTGCTCAATTGATCAACACTGGCTTTATGACTACAAGGCGGGTCCTGATTTATTCCACATCTCTATCACAGTTAGCTTCCAGTGAACCCTACTGCAAAGATGGGGGAACCAGCCTACCTCTCTCATGTCAGCCTACCTCTGATACCATAAAGGATGGATGCATTTATGGCATTTTCTGACCAGAAAGGAGCCTAGCACCTCCACAGGGAACAAAGGACTCCTTCGTAAAGTGCAGATGTAGACCACTTCCCTGCCTACAATTTCTTCCAATAGAAACCTTTGAATAATTCCCTACTCATATTTGTTTTGGACTCTAGCCGGCAGTATCATTTTTTCTCTCCCCACAGAAACAGTACATATATTTAGTCAGTTGCCAGCAACAGTTGCCAGTGAGAAATCATTGTCAAGCTGCCTGCTTTTTTGTCTTGAAGAAAAATGGTCTCCCGCGAATCTTAGAAGCTCATATGTTACATAAAAAGCCTGCATGCGAATAATGCCAGCTTCCAAATGGGTTGATCTTGTTTTGGGGGGGGTGTATTGCTAAATCAGCATTTGATGATGAAATGGCATGAAAAACCAAATCCAGCCCTTTATCCACAGGCCATTAATCCTTTCCCAGACGGTAGGCATGAACCACTAGTGTTCGTAGAATCTCACTGACTTCAGACAGACTGCTCTAGGATCAGTAGGTTTATGACTGAAGTTCCTGTAGTCAAAACTGACCCACAGTACTTGTTTGCTGCCAAAGACAATGTGACTTCGCACACAGCAGTGGTTCTCTGGGCAATGGAAGAGAGCCTTTCTTGTTTATTCATGTCTTTTAATAAATTGTATGTGTTTGAAATTTGTTCTGATATTGGTAAAGGTTTCCACGGCTTGTCTCTGATGGTGCTCAGCCATCTTGGGCATCAGGAATTTTAACTCTAGAAGGACATTCTAGATATTCTTGGGATATCAGCATTCTCTTTTAAACAAGAAAGCAAACAACAAACATAGGTGGGAATGTAGGAATTGTTCAGATGACGTAGCATTCCTCTCCCAACCCCCACAAAAAAACCCTTGCAGGCAAAACATTAGTGGAGTTCTGTTGTGAATGAAAAAGATCAACAGAAGTGATTCAATTCCAGCAAGAGGCATCTAGTGTATTGGCACTGGTTCAAGTCATATTGATTTTAGCAATGCTAAAGTCCATAATGGTGACTACGGGGAGAGGTTTGTAATAAAAGATGACAGAAATAGCATCAAACTTTGAAGGGGGAAAATACAAAGGCTACCTTTGATTATTTTTCCTCATTGATGCTAAAGAATGGTTTTGCAACATGTTCATCAAGCAAATGAAACCCTGGCTAAATTCTGTTGATCTTTTCCAGGGATCCTGGAATCATAGATGTGGAACATACCTCAAAGGTAAAATAGCCCAACACCCTGCCAATTATCTTACCAGGAACTGATGGTCTTTAAAGAAAAGTTTACATATTCAAATAGGGTCAGGTTTAAGATATCACTTTCTAACCCATAAAAGTCAAATGGGAAGATTTTTCCATCTGAGCCCTGGTGCAAGATACCAGCAGCAGCGGCCTTTGCATTGTAAGGGAGTTAGGGAATGCCCCTCCACTCCACCAAACACTTCAGAGAATGAATGAGCCTGGGTTTCCATCATGATGTCTACTGCGTAGAGACTATTTCCATGATTTCTCCCCACTCACATTTTTTGAGGGAGAGAAATCACATGATTTCTGATCCCTGTATATGGTAGCAATGTATGAGCTAGGAAAAAGTCGAGTGTACTTTCTAGGATCAAACCTTATTCCAGGAGTGGGCAACTTGTGTCCCACCAGATCTTTTAGCCTACAACTCTCATCAGCCAAAATAACTAGAGGGCCACGAATTGCCTACCCTGCCTTATTCTATGAATCTTTGAAAAGCTGCATATTTCCTATAGGTGGTGACAATATTATTTATAATTTTCATTTCTACAGCACAATTTCATGTACACCAAGCTTTATAGCCCTTAACAAAGCACACAACTAACAATTCCTGTGTTTCTCTGCTGCACTGCCGTATTTACCTGCAATAAACTCATAGCAAAGCACATAATGCCTTTAACGATCTGAGAATTTGCTAGATTAGTGCAATAAACCACAAGCACTGGAGTTCAACACATGTTGCATCTCCTTGTCATGCGGTTTCCTTTCCCCAATTGCAGGAATTGGAGCTGATGGGAGAGGGAATTGCCTGTGATAGCTGATGGAAGTTTCAGATAACCAGGGCCCTGTTTCCCCGACAATGGAAGGAGAAGGAAGGAGTGGCTCACCCGCATTTTTGTAGGAGCCGCTTTTGGTCTGGGCAGGGTTCCACGAGGGTATACATCGCACCATTCTAAGTGGCATCACATAACATTTCCAGGTTGGGGTTGGAGTGAACGTCATCTGAGTGGCAGGAGCTGCTCAACCAATAAGAGAGGCTTCTCCCCTCCCCAGGCTCCATATGGAAGGTATGAAGTAGTTACTTCCCCTTGTGTGCATTTGTAAGACATGCCTTCCAACGAGCCCCAAGCCTCATTGAACACAATGGGTGTTACTTCTGAGTAGACACAGATATGTTTGTGCTGGGAAAGGCGGGGGGAGAACACAGAGATGGGAAACCAGCCCCCTTTCTAACCAAACTGATACTGAACAGGAGTTCTATAACGAAGCTGTGAAATAGTTATTTCCTGAGGCATTAAACAAACAATGGAGAATCAGAGCCTTGAGATCGCACTTAACTGCACTTAGGGAATCAGGCTTTAAACTGTGCCATTTCAATTGAGGTTGATATCTGTAAGTACTGATGTGGGAATTCAGAGGGCAAGCCTCATGGACCACAATGGGAGCTACTTCTGAGGAGACACTAATGGGTTTGTTGTGGGAAAGAGAGTAGTGAACACAAACACGGAAAGCAGCCCCATTTTAACAAGCAGGATCTCTATAATGAAGGCTCAACGTAGTTACTTCCTAAGGCAATAAAACAAACAACAGAGAATTGGAGCCTTGAGATCGTGCTTTACAGCACTTAGGGAACTGTGCCATTTCAACTGAAGGGGATCTCTGTAAGTACTGATGTGGGCATTCAGAGGGCAAGCCTCACAGACCACAATGGGAGTTACTTCTGAGGAGACACTAATGGGTTTGTGCAGGGACGGGAAATACACAGGAAACACCCCTTGATGGAGGTCACGGTGAAAGGCACAGTCCTGGACAGGGCTAGCATACTCTAAGTCAATGCGGGGGTTGGGGCACACAGCAACTATACTGGGGAGAACCTGACTTGAGGAAAAGAAATGGACTTTAAGCAGTCTCAGGAAATCTGGGTTTTCCCTGAGACGGCCCAGGGTGGCTGCTGGATGGCCACGACATCATGTATCCCTAACGACCTCAACATGCAGCCTGCTTGGAGTAAATTGCTGGTGGAAACACCCCCCAGGGTATCACATGAGACTTGCACTTTTCACATCGGATTAAAACCTGATGCTGTTGTATACAGCAAAATAGTCAGGCTTAGTGATTGGGATGATGAATAAGAACCAGTTTTGCCACAGTGTGGTTGAAAATTTGTTGGAACCTTTCCACTGATTTAAGTTATTCCTGCAAATCTTTATTTCCATCAGTAATTAGTAATTCCAGCATTCAGATTTGACCCTTGAGCCATGCTACTGGCAGGAAGCCTGATCTTTAACATTTGGTAGCTGTCCCTTTGCTAAATAAGTATGTGCTATACTGTTGCCAGTTCTTCTTGTGTAGAAAATCTAAAGTAGCACTTGGCTATCAGTATTAGACTGCGTCTTTCTTGTCCAGCACTCTGTTCACACTGTGGCCAACCAGCTGCCTGTGGGAAACCCACAAGTAGGACATGAGTGCAATAGCATCCTCCCAGATGTGTTCCCCAGCAATTGCTGTACATTGGCATACCACCTCCGAGACTGGAGGTAGCATATAGCCATCAGGACCAGTAGCCATTGATGGCCTTCCCTTCCATGAATTTGTCTATCCCCATTTTAAAGCCATCCAAATTGGTGGCCATCACTATATCTTGCGGTAGCAAGTTCCATAACCCGTACAGTGGAACTTTCTGCATTATCATTACACTGCATTTCTTCCTGCCCCACCAGCAGCAGCATGAAGGGGAAAAGAAACCAATACTGAAATGTTGACAGAACACAGGATTAGATTTTACAGGGGTGGGGTAACTTGATACAGGGCTTGTTTTTGGCAACAGCTCCATGTCTTTCATAACTTCCAGTTTCATCCTGGGAAATGCTATATAGTTAATCCCTATTCTACCCTGGCAGCTAATATACTGATCAGGATGAGCTTGCACTGACATGAATGCTATGCTGCTCTCCTGTTCTGTGAATTCACAAACCGTATGTCTGTCCAATATGGTTCAAAGATACAAGGAATTGGACTAAACTTCACCAAAACAGTAAGATAAGGATGACTACAACAATGACCATATCTAAAGGAAATATCTTCCCTTATCAGGACAGGGACCACCTCACGCTTACCCACATTGCCTGACAACCTTCCCAGACCCACAATCCAAACCGAAATGCGTGTAGCCAGCATAGCCACAAGATTTTGGTGGATCAGCCCTAATGGACGGCGATGCAATGTCACTGCGAAGTCTTTCCCACGAGTGGTGTGTTTTTCACTGTGACTACTCCCAGTTGGAACCATAGGGTTCATTAGCGGGAATCGGAATGATTTGATAATCTTTTAACATTATTAATAAAGTGTGTGCCTATAAAACGTTAGGCAAAGATGGTTTCCAAGTAAGATTTTTGTTCTTAAAATAAAAGCAGACCATATCTGAGAAAATATTTCTCATAACAATTTATTTGTTGGTATTAGCATCCCAAGTTAAGATTTCCTTTTGGCGTCAGTAAACTAAATTTTATACTGAGAATAACAAAAACCACAGAGAAGATATTTTCCCAGTCATGTCTGCAATTCTTTACTCTTTGAATTACAGAAGTCTCTGTGTTATGACATGCTATTCCTGTTTTTATTTGTCTTTGCCAAAGGAGAGTCTACAGAACCTCCATTAGAATTGGTTTTCTCAGGAATTCTGATGTTAAGTATTTTCACATGAATTTATAAGCTGACCTTAAAGTACGGAGCAGATTGTCTTTTAAATTGTTCTGTAGCAGCCTCCTCAATCTTTCACGCTTAGTCTGTTGAGCTGGGTCCGGGCAAAACTACATATTATACACAAATGCATCCTTTTAAATCCCAGTGGGCCATTTGTCAAATGTACCACATAACTAAACCTGAGTCTGCAATCCTGTGGAAGAAGAAAAATGGCTTAGGGGAGTTGTGTCAGGGAAGTGGTGGGCAGGAAAGGAATTAAGCACCCTCTCTGTCCCCTAACCTACTACTTCCGTGTTGACAATTTCCCCTGCCCAAAGCTGTGTACCCCTAAAAGAAGCAGTCATGATTGTTTTGAATCATATAACTTCACAGTTCAAGAACTGAGCAAGATTTTATATTTGGGGTAAGGAATTAACTTTTTGGCAAATTAACCATTAGATATACAGGAAACATAAAACAGAGAAGTCAGTAGAGCTTTACCAAATCTTCACCCACTAAAAAATGCAAGGGTAAAAGAGGGCTTTGGGTATATAAAACACCCCCTGTACATCACCCTAAACATCCCCATGCCCATTTCCTGTTTCTTTTGCAGCCCATGTACTCTGCTGCTCCTCTGGCACCACTTTCTTCTCCCTCACCAATCCCAGCCATTCTGGGATATTCTTTTTAATGTGTGCGCAATGACACCACAGTGCTATGTAGCCAATGCAATCTGGCTGCGTGGCATCATCACTGAAGACAAATGAAGCAGCATTATTTCCACTTGGGATGAGGGAGAAATGCCCCCCTAAATTATCGAGGCAACCAGGTGATGCCTGAGGAGGTGTTTACTGTTTTGCCATACTGCAAAGGGCTGACAATGAAACAACCACAACACAATGTGAAAAGACAGCAAAGAGAACAATATTACAGGCAGCCCCTGCTATGATGCTTTCAGCATCACAGCCCATAATTCTCCTGTCCTGGGAAATCAGGTGACACCAGATGGACAATCTGATGTCACTACCTGGTATAAAGATCTGCTGTCTTTCCTCAATTTGGGCAATTTGAGGCTTTAACTCATTCTTAACCTCCCTCTTTGCCACTTCCTGAAGAGAGCTTTGGCTACTGGGCAGTATAGAAATGAAAAAAATAAAAATAAAAATAAATAAATACTCCCACTTCTTGGCTGAGTTTCTGACACAACCAGAAGCAATCACTCATAATTATGTGTATCAAATATAGATCCACAAATCCCTACCCTGTTACCTCAGGCAGAAGGGCTGTGACACTCTTCATGTTCATATATAATTTTGATATCGTTTTTATTTAAACATCTTCCCCCAAGCAGACAAAGAAACAAAAGCATGCTGCTGCTTTTAGGATGCCATAGTGCCACTGTACCAAAAATGTATTTTTATGTGATGCAAAACAAATGAGTCAGAAACAAGGGTCATGAGATGGGTGAGAACCAATAATGATATAATCTTAACTACTAAAATAATATGCAAATAACCAAACAAGCTACAGCTAGTGCCCTATGATGGAAACATAGCAGTGGGAGAGAAAGTAGGAGGATTAGGGAAGTAGAGGAAAACTGTAACATAGGCAAGAGAGTAGCTTTCGAATCGACACGTTGTCCCGTGGCTGCTCGCCAAGGTGGGCATAGCCCAGGCCTCAGTATTATAACCAACTAACTGTGGCCAACTTTTTCCAGAACTAAGAACAGGTGAAAATAAGTTCTCTTCATTAAGGAAGGCCAGACTGAGTTATTTTTAAATTATCATTGATAAACTGAACAGAGAACAACCCACAGAAGGTCATCACTGGAAAAGCAAAATTGAGAGCACCTTCATGTATACCTTGGAAACAGAATGATGCAACTTATTTCTGACTGTATGCCTAAGATACCAGAATGCACTGTGTGCTACAGTAAAGGGAAAGATAATTTAGAGAAGCAAAAGCAAAGAATGATAAACATTGCTTGTGTACAACAGACACAGTGAACAAAATACCAGTTAGCTTATTGCTGATAATTCCAGATCTCTTCCAGCTGTTTTGCTGGGTGAGCATATTATTCTGCTTCTTTCTGGGAGGAACTTTCTGACTGGGTTATGTGCAAACCGGCATTTGAATGAATATATTCTTGCTTCACTTTTTGTGATTTCAGGGGTCCAAGAAACACCACTAATCACAGCGGAACAGTATCCAAGAAGCAACAAATAACAACATACACTTTTCTACTCAACTCCTATGTTTGAGAGGAAGCTGTGTGAACTGGCTCCAAGGGCCTCTTCACACATCACATTTTCAGTTGTATACCTGAGAAGTTTTAGGTGCATACCTAACAATGTAACAGGTGAATGCGAGAAACATGTATTTGGATAGATAAAAAACTATCATACAGTTATACTTTTCATAAAGATGTGATGGGCTGCAGTTCCCTCTTGAGTGTATACCTAGGGCAAAGCCAACTTTGGTCTCTGTAATATGTTCACAAGCCTTCTGTTACCTTGAATGAAAGCTCACCAACAGAACATACCTGTTATACATGGTTGGAGGTGGCATAGTGGACACCTACCACGACAGCTGCCAGAACTCTTCTGTACCTGAGCCTGTTGGACATCTATGTGTGGGCATTTCATCTGCATGGTGCCTATGTGTAAAATCTCCAGTGAATGTAGGCCTGGATCATGCAAGAGGTTCCCAGATTTGATGTGGGCTAGCAATTGCACAGTTTCAGACTACCATTGTTGGATGACATGTGTATAGGCTCTATGCAAACAAGATGACCATGCATAGATGGCTAATTGTTCCAGAAGTGGGCAAAGCACTTATGGTGAATGGGTGCTGGCCTGTTCCCCCCACAGCACACAGCCAGCCAATTAATCAGAAAGGGCCCAATGCTGACTGTGCTCATGCTTCCAGTTGTAGATGCTGAACTTGTCACTGGATCCTTAGCTACATACACCAAAACAAATACAATTACTACGTATGTACTGCGGAGATTAAATCCCATGTTAGTCCTACTTAGAATAGGACCACGGAAATGAATGGGACTTATGTCCCATTGGGACATGAATGGGACATACGTGTGTGTGTGTGTGTGTGTGTGTGAGAGAGAGAGAGAGAATAAAAAACCTCACCATTATGTGACATTCCAACTGCCAGGCATTTCTGGAATCTGCAGTATTGACATTTATTTCTGCTTTTCTTATAGATGCGACAGTTGAGATCACACCGATCATAGATTAACTTTAACCGGATTGTTCTGCGAAAGAAACCCTTCAATGGGAATAAAGAAATAGGGAAAATATTAATCATAAAGAATCTTACATTGTTTCCTGTCTAATCTGGAAGATAAATATGTATCCATTTGATACCGGTGATACTTTCTTTTACCACAAGATGAAAGGGATAGTTCTTCACATTTTATCAAATCTGATTGTTCAAGGTTCATACAGAACAGTGCAATGTTTCACAAGATACATTTGCATTGATTTAAATGTAAGGTCTCTTTGTTTCCGTAGGAATAAGTCAGAGGTGGGGAACCTGTGGCCCTCCAGATGGTATTGGACTACAACTCCCATCATCCTTGACCACTGCCCATACTGGTTGGGGCTGATGGAAGAGTCCAACAACATCTGGAGGCAGCGGAGGCTGGTGGCTCCGATGTCAGTGAGACAGTGAATCACTCCGTGTTTCAATCAGAACCAGCCAGAACTCTAAAGCAGCTATCCAAGGTGCGGAACCCAGTGTCCAAAATGGGTTCAGCACCTTGCATAGAGTTCTGGCAGGTTCTGACTGAAACCTGGAGGAGATTCACCACCCCACTGACATCAGAGTCACCAGCCTCCACTGTTTGGAGGTCCAGGGTCCTTACCCCTGGAATAAGAGTTTTGAAATTATAGTAAACTTCTTTTTTTAAGGATCCTATTACCTACCTTGCAGCCTTCACATGCATGTACTCCATAATGAAATCCAGAAGCTTTGTCCCCACACACCCTGCATTCAATCGCCATCAGAGAATTGGAAGCTTCTTCATGAGGTTTATTGTACATCTGAACTTTTTCTGAGTAGTATGGTGGAGACGGAGGCTCCATCTTGATTGCATCTGAAGAGGAGGAAGATTTCAAAACAGCAATTAACTATAACCTTGACATGTATGTTAACATAGGCAAGTCAGGGAACAATATCTCTAACTATAATGACCAGTCCTGAATAAATTCAGGCTTCAGAATGAAATATATGTGTAAAAACCAGATGCATCTAGCAAAGTGTTATTAGAAGTTTTTGGTTAAGAGCCTCAACAGTGAGCTGGAATTCCTTGATGGACGTCTCATCTCAGTCATGAACTCACCGGATAACCTTGGAGAAGCCACTGGCTGGATCAGTCATCATGACCAATCATGACTTGGCTTTCATAAATGAGCCTCAGGCTTATGCTTTCGCACATTCACACATTTTCACACATTCGCTTCCTCCTCCCTCCTCCTCCCATGCACACTGATTCCTTTCCTCATGTCTCTGTTTACAGTAACCATAGTATGAGAAGACATCCAAATTGGGAAAACTGTGGTTACCACAAATTATAGTTAGCCTCTAAACCAGAATTGGGAACCCAGTTCAAACCATGGTTACAACTGAGGTAAACACAATGCTCGACTTGCAAATGAGGAAGTGAGGAAGGGAACTGGAGTGTGCAAGGGACAGTGTGCCAGCTTGCACAGTGCCAATGGCCAAATTAATGGTGGTATCTAATGCCGGCCACTCTCTCTCAGGCAAAACCCCAACTATGTACTATGGGGTAATATCTTTTAAGGTTACTATAATGCGTACAGATAACATATGCACAGCACTTTTGAGAATCAGTGGTATTCTATATCTGGAAGAGATTGCTGTGGAAAGTGCTATGAAGTAACTGTCTGGAATGATAGAGTGGTTTCATGTCGATCACCTCATGATGAGCATTTTGTGGGCTCAACAGACAGTGTCGCCCTGGGGGATATCAAAAGACATTTGTGATAATGTGTGGTGGTTTGGGTTGCTATTCAGATCTTATGCTGGACATGCACAAGCTCTTCAGTTCCATTATTGGAAATAATAATAATAATAATAATAATGATGATGATGATGGACCTGATTATTTTGTTATTTAATTGGTAAAACATAAAAATAATAAAATAAACTAATTATAAACCCAAGGATGCTTCTTAGTGCATCTTTCAACAAGCACTACAGATTCCCCCCGCCCTCCTATGAAATCTAGGCAGATGCTATTGCTAGTTTTTCCCGTAAGTCATTCAGCTGTGATAATTTCCAATTAACCTGCTGTTGCTAAGCTTTCACCTTTGCAACAAAGCAAAACTCACCCTTATAAATCATAGGCTATTTACTGCGTTTTTAAAGTACAGCTGCAAGAAAGGTATGTCTGTGAAAGAGAGGAAGATCCAGACATACTTTCCAAAAGTTAAAACCAATCAACACCAAAATCTTGAAGTATTTGGCATTTTGAAACTTGGAAAAGCAGCCTGCGTAGGAAACTGCTCACCGTGACTTTGTTTTGTCTGCCTTTGCTTGGCTACATGCATCAGTTATGATGTTTGCCTGCATATTGTGCTTCTCTCTTATCTGCCGGATTCTCTCCAAAAGGAATAAGTCACTGCTATGTAAATAAGGCATCTTTTGCAGAGGATAAAAAAGCACATTTTATTATATTGATTCCCTGCACCCATGATATATTCTTACCTACTATTACTTTTTCATACTCATGTTCATTTAACACATATTACCTATGCCTTAACATATTTTAACAACTCACTTATTAATGAATTTCCTCTCTTCAACTTTTTAAAATGTGTGAGTGACATGGTAGCTTTATCCTTCATTAATTATTGCAAACGGGGAACAAGGGAGAGATTTTTTCTAGAAAGAACAAGCATAATCATTAATATCTCTTGAATACATTCTCCACAGTACAAACTTGTCTTAAGGGTAAAATGGCTGAGTTGTTGGGTAACGCCATGGGGAACTACCCAGCCATTTTAGCTGAAAGACATTTTTGCTGCCATGTAGTACAGAAAATGGAACACAAGCCAGTCAGCAGATCAGCTTATTAGCTGGAGTAGTTTCTGCTTCTCTTTCAATCAGGAGTGAGGAACCTGTGGCCCTCCAGATCTTGGACTCCAACTACCAGCAGCCCCAGCCAGCATGGTTAATTATCAGGGGTGGTGGGAGTTGTAGTGCAGCAACATCTAGAGGGATACAGGTTCCTTACCTATGCCTTAAATGAAAGAATGATGACTGACCAGCTGAAGGGGAAAGAATTAAAATAAAACCTAGATTCACAAGTCAGTTCTCTTCTCTCATATAGCCATGCCATCATACTCCTAAAAAAATATAGCTTCTGCATCCCATATCATCTACAGAATGGTGAGCTACATAGGTGACTGAGTATTTACGGCGTTTTTTGTTTAACTAAAGCTGAAAATATTTTGTTTCAAAATAATCTTTGAAAATGAGAGCTCCTGAAGCACTCCCAAAAAGATTAGAAGCAATTAAACAATAAAAACCTGACATACTTTGGCACTCCTGAAACTTCACATCATATTTGTAGTCAATGGCTGTCTGGTCAGTTCTTGCGAGAGAAAGGTCCTCATAATGTGGTGAAGAAAGGGTGGAAAAGTCAACGGTGGTAAAAGGCTTTATGTCGAAGGAATGGGAGTGGTCATCCATTGCAGAAAGGTCCACTGGGCTAATTCCAAAGTTTATGGGCCAAAACGGCATTTCTGTATCAACCATTGTAAACCCTGAAACAAAAATGAAAAAAGGGAGAAGGATGAGACACACAGCTTAGGAAGCAAAATGTTACATCAATATAGTTCCTTAATACATGGATACATCATGGCCAAAATAAAACTAATGTACCAGAAAAGGAGTAGTGGGAAAGAGTGAATGTTGAGAACGGGGGCATGGAAGGTAGATAAAACCAAATCACAAAGGCCTGGATCGAAAGCGAGATACTTCAGACAAGCCCAGTGAGAGTTTATTATTTTTTAATAGCAGATGCCTATGCCAGGCCACAGACAGCTCTGGAAATGGTCCACAATTGCAAGCAGTTTGCCACGCAGCATGGGTAGGAGAGCGCCACTTGAGAAAAAAGTCAACAGCACAGATGAGCACTTCTTCCTTGGACCCCAAGCCAATGTTTGTGCCCTGAAAATTGCCAATCCATGGTTAAGTGAAAACAGAGAATAGAGCAAGGCCAAAGCACAATTTTGGTTGTTGATATATTACCATTTAATATGTTCTATGCAAAAAGTCTATGCCTCAGAATAGGAGGGCTGGTTATTAGCTTTGTTTCTTATGCTGACTGGTGGTTTTAATTTATCTGCCATACTATTTCTTGTTATTTTGAATTGTTTGAATGCTTTCAGTGGTTATGATTGTTTGAAATGTATTTTTTAAAAAACGTTGTTCACCACCTTCGGCACTATTTTATAATGGAAAGATAGGATATATGTTATTTCAATAAACAAACAAATAAAATACAAAATGGGGGAAATGGAGTAGAGATGCATAGGCTGTGTCTGGATTCCTATTATGAAACTACAGCACCTTCATCTCATTCTGGTCCTACTGCAGTAACTATCTCACTTCAGTACAATTTGCACAGGCAGTATGATACAGCTAATGTTATTATCCCCCCCCCCATTTACCCCTATATGACGCTTGGGTGAGGAAAACATAGTGAGTGCCCATAGTCTCTTGTCTTATTATTGTTGTTGCTAAAAATCTTTGCACTAGCTAATGTCAAGGGCTCTTTGGAGGCCTCTCTCAGTCTAATCCAGTAGCCAAGTCCAGACACAGACAAAGGGATTCTTTTCAAAGCTTTATTCTTCTCTTAGAACTTAACAACTCTACTGTTAGCAACTAGATATGAGCAGCAGAGTACCTATGCCCTAAGTTGGAACAGTTGGTCCCCATTTGAAGGAGAATCACTGGTAGACCCTGAACTTATGGGCTAGGGAGAGTCCCTCCCCTTTTCCCTTGGATCCTCCGGGCGCAACTGTTGTTTGCGCGCCAACCGGGCACTATGCCTCCTTTCCACGCCCTCCATTTGGCGCTGCTCCCTGCGTCGGCATTGCGCGTCCAGCAAGTCTGCTTCCCGCGCGCTCTCACTCCTGGAACTGCTATCTATGCTAGGAATGCCGGTGGGAGGAATCCCTGCCAGCTGTTGGCCGTGGGAAGGATGAGTGCGCTCCTCTCCCAGGAGCGGCTGCTCTTCCTCAGAATCAGAACTACTCTGGGATTCTATGGGCTTAGTGTCCACCCTGACAGCTAAATCTTTGTCATATATGTTAATCCCCCTATCATAGAAAGCTTTTGGATTTGATTTAGAACAGGGAGGCAAATCTATTGTCATGGCTTGTTCTTGGGTTAACTTGGGCTGTTTAACCCTCAAAGAACCCCAAGTGCCCCTGTTCAGATGTCATGGAAACAACCCTTGAAGGCAGCATTCGAAGATGGTTAATGAAAACAGGAAGCAGCTTGGACATGGCACACGGCCCTGCAATTCATGGGTTAATTAATCCACAATTTGCCATCAGATCCCTTTATATCTGTTATTACATCCTAATGTGAACAAAGTTATTAGCAAAATGTTCCACCTTCCAACATTTTCTGCATGAAACATAAAGAAAATCTGTTGTTTATTTAGATGTAGTTATTCTTTAGTCACACCAAGTCTGGTAGGCTAGTCATCTCTTCGCCATGGGTGAAAAAAATCAAATGCATTCATGGAGTGACCAGGTAACATAGCAAAATAAGCATCATGTACAAGGAAGTTCACCACCGCAGTCTTGTACATTCAATGCGAATTGTGTGGGAGAGCTTCTCGGAGAATCATGTCCAGTGTGAGTACTGATTTATTGCTTACTTGAAAGTCACAGTCACTGAGCTCATCTTGTGGTTATTCATCTTGTGGTAGAAGGAATACACTCTACAAATATTCAGAATCCCTCTCCATTATCACTTCAATTAATCCTTATATGCCACACTCTAGTGACAGGATTTTAACCATTGTTATTGTTGTTCAGTCGTTCAGTCATGTCCGACTCTTCATGACCCCATGGACCATAGCACGCCAGGCCTTCCTGTCCTCTGCTCTCTCCCGGAGTGTGCTCAAGTTCATATTCATTGCATCGGTGATGCTATCTAGCCATCTCACCCTCTGCCGTCCCCTTCTCCTTTTGCCTTCAATCTTTCCCAGCATCAGGGTCTTTTCCAGGGAGTTTTCTCTTCACATTAGGTGCCCAAAATATTTGAGCTTCAGCTTCAGTATTTGTCCTTCCAATGAGCACTCAGGGTTGATTTCCTTTAGGATGGACTGATTTGACCTCCTTGCAGTCCAGGGGACTCGTAAGAGTCTTCTCCAGCACCACAGTTCGAAAGCATCAATTCTTCGGCGCTCAGCCTTCCTTATAGTCCAGCTCTCACAGCCATACATTACTACTGGGAAAACCATAGCTTTGATTAAACGGACCTTTGTTGGCAAAGTGATGTCTCTGCTTCTTACTATGCTGTCTAGGTTGGCCATAGCTTTCCTCCCAAGGAGCAAACGTCTTTTAATTTCATGGCTACAGTCACCGTCTGCAGTGATCTTGGAGCCCAAGAAAGTAAAATCTGTCACTGCTTCCATTTCTTCCCCTTCTATATGCCAGGAAGTGATGGGGCCAGATGCCATGATCTTCGTTTTTTTAATGTTGAGTTTCAAACCAGCTTTTGCACTCTCCACTTTCAACCTCAACAAGAAGCTCTTTAGATCCTCTTTGCTTTCTGCCATTAGGGTGGTATTGTCTGCGTATATGAGGTTGTTGATAATTCTCCCGGCAATCTTAATTCCGACCTGTGATTCATCCAACTCGGCGTTTCTCATGATGTAGTCTGCATATAAGTTAAATAAGCAGGGCAACAATATACAGCCTTGTCATACTCCTTTCCCAATTTTGAACCACTCGGTTGTTCCATGTCCGGTTCTTACTGTTGCTTCTTGACCCTCGTACAAGTTTCTCAGGAGGCAGGTAAGGTGGTCTGGTACTCCCATCTCTTTAAGAATTTGCCACAGTTTGTTGTGATCCACACAATCAAAGGCTTTAGCATAGTCAGTGAAGCAGAAATAGACTTTTTTTCTGGAATTCTCTTGCTTTCTCCATGATCCAGCAAATGCTGGCAATTTGATCTCTAGTTCCTCTGCCTCTTCGAAACCCAGCTTGTACTTCTGGTAGTTCTCGGTTCACATGCTGCTGAAGCCTAGCTTGTAGGATTTTGAGCATAACCTTGCTGGCATGTGAAATGAGCGCAATTGTGTGGTAGTTTGAACACTCTTTGGCATTGCCCTTCTTTGGAATTGGAATGTAAACTGACCTTTTCCAGTCTTGTGGCCACTGTTGAGTGTTCCAAATTTGTTGGCATATTGAGTGCAGCACTTTAACAGCATCATCTTTTAGGATTTTAAATAGCTCAGCTGGAAGACTGTCATTTCTGCTAGCTTTGTTGTTACTAATGCTTCCTAAGGCCCACTTGACTTCACTCTCTAGGATGCCTGGCTCAAGTTCAGTGACCGCACTATCATGGCTATCAGGGACATTCAGATCTTTCCTGTATAGTTCTTCTGTGTATTCTTGCCACCTCTTCTTAATCTCATCTGCTTCTTTTAGGTCCCTGCCTTCTTTGTCCTTTATCATGCCCGTCTTTGCACAAAACGTTCCCTTGAGATCTCCAATTTTCTTGAAAAGATCTCTAGTCTTTCCCATTCTGTTGTTTTCCTCAATTTCTTTGCATTGTTCATTTAAGAAGGCCTTCTTGTCTCTCCTTGCTATTCTCTGGAACTCTGCATTCAGTTGGATATATCTTCCCCTTTCTCCCTTGCTTTTCGCTTCCCTTCTTTCCTCAGCTACTTGTCAAGCCTCATCAGACAGCCACTTGGCTTTCTTGCATTTCTTTTTCTTTGGGATGGATTGAGTTGCTGCCTCCTGAACAATGTTACGGACCTCCGTCCATAGTTCCTCAGGCACTCTGTCGATCAGGTCTAATCCCTTAAATCTATTCCTCACCTCCACTGTATATTCATAAGGGATATGATTTAGGCCATACCTGAATGGTTTAGTGGTTTTCCCTACGTTCCTCAATTTAAGCCGAAATTTTGCAATAAGAAGCTCATGATCTGAGCCACAGTCAGTTCCAGGTCTTGTTTTTACTGACTGTATAGAGCTTCTCCATCTTTGGCTGCAAAGGACATAATCCATCTGATTTCGATATTGACCATCTGTTGATGTCCATGTGTAGAGTCGCCTCTTGTGCTGTTGGAAAAGTGTTTGCTATGATCAGCGTGTTCTCTTGGCAAAACTCTATTAGCTTTTGTCCTGCTTCATTTTGTACACCAAGGCCATGCTTGCCTATTATCCCGGTAATTTCTTGACCTCTTACTTTAGCATTCCAATCCTCTATGATGAAGAGGACATCTTTTTTTGGTGTTAGTTCCAGAAGGTGTTGTAGGTCTTCATAGAACCGATCAACCTCAGCTTCTTCGGCCTCAGTGGTTGGGGCATAGACTTGAATTACTGTGATGTTGAATGGTTTGCCTTTGATTTGTACTGAGATCATTCTATCGTTTTTGAGATTGTACCCCAGTACTGCTTTTCCCACCCTTTTGTTGACTATGAGTGCTATTCCATTTCTTCTAAGGGATTCTTGCCCACAGTAGTAGATATAATGGTCACCTGAATTAAATTTGCCCATGCCTGTCCATTTTAGTTCGCTGATTCCCAAGATATCGATGTTCGATCTTGCCATCTTACGTTTGACCACCTCCAGCTTACCTTGATTCACTGATCTTACATTCCAGGTTCCTAAACAATATTGTTCTTTACAGCATCGGCCTTTCTTTTCACCACCAGACACATCCACAGCTGAGTGTGCTTTTGGCTTTGGCCCAGCCTCTTCACTCTTTCTGGCGCTACTTGGAAATTCCCTCTGCTCTTCCCCAGTAGTATATTGGGCACCTTCCGACCTGAGGGTCTCATCTTCCGGCGTCATATCTTTTAGCCTTGTGATACGTTCCATGGGGTTTTCTTGGCAGGAATACTGGAGTGGGTTGCCATTTCCTTCTCCAGTGGACCATCTTTTGTCAGAACTCTCCACCATGACCCGTCCGTCTTGGGTGGCCCTGCACGGCATAGCTTATGGCTTCACTGAGTAGCTCCATATGTTTCACTACTGGTGTGACAAAAGCAACTAGATTCTTCTGTTCACCTAGCATCAGAAATCTAATGTCCAGTCCCCAGGTCTAGAACTATAGAACACCTATACAGTCTAAAAGGAGAGGTCAGACCAGATCCTATGTAATAACAATAAGGGTCCATATAGTGCATTTCAAGCACATTAAGCACTACTGGCTGGGTTTACACATAACATTAACCCATGTTGTGGGTTTTTGAATTCTGGGTGGCTGTGTGAACCTAGCTGCATTAACAAACCAGAGAAAGAGCCCATGGTTTGTTTTTTGGTTGTAATCTCTGAGTTGTTTAAACCATGGGTTGCCATTATGTGTGAATCCAGAATTGTAGGTTGTTCATGGGCTGTTTCACCAGGCTACAGAGGTGCTGGGTAATAGCAGTAAAAAAAATAAAACAGCCACTCCAGTAATGCAGCCCTGCAAAGGCGTTTGGGATACAGAGATGGAGCAAGTGAAGGAGGGAAAGAAACAACCCAGGGATAGAGAAAACAAACTGCAGTTTGTTTGATCTGCAGCCAGACAAAGCCTGGGCAGAGCAACAAACCATGGGTTAACCATGGCTTAAACGAACCATGGGTTAGTGTTATGCAAGAACCAGGTCATTATCTCAGTAACCCTTATAACAATCCTACAAGGCAGTCCAGCATTAGTATACCATACTGGAAATAGGGGGCAGGGACTGAGATGATGGCTTACCTAAGGCCAGCTAGTGTGATCTGAACCAAGGACATCCGAGCATAGACCCTTCACCACTATTCCTTACTCACTCCTAAACAGGGTTGAGGTAGTAGCTCTCTCCTCTCAAATTAGCGACTGCTTAATTAGCACACCAGAAATAAATAAATAAATAAATAAAACATTAGAACAAACATGATTTTTTTAAACAGCTTTCCTTCAGCATTTCATTTGAACTTGGGACCTATTGGCATGTGTGGACTTTACACCTTTGTACAGTAAGAACCCGTTTGACACTGTTTACTTTGAACCAGCTAACACTACCCTGTCTTTCTGCCCAAAAGTCATTCTTTAAAAAAGGAGCAATGTTTTATCGACGATAGGACTATAAGAATAAGCAGGAGAGGCTTGTGTCAACTTTTAACTTCCTCTGTGATATATGCAAACATTTCACAGTAGCTGGTGTCATTGCGAAGGCAGCAGATGTACTCTGTAACCTGGGTGAGTCTAGGCATGCCTTGAAGTGTGCAATCCTAAGCATATTTATTTGGAAATAAAACCCCATGGAAATCAGTGGGGCTTTCTTTTGAGTAAACATGCCTTGGAGCAGGTTGGAAGAATCTTTTTTTTTTTAAGTGATTATGTCACTCTTTGTTCGGGAAGTACTAAATACACAGGTAACACATACACCATACAATACTTTTGACTGCTGCTTCCTACATTCAGCAGAAATGGTTTGACTAGGGAAAATTCAAAACCAAAATTGGGGTAGGAGCTCAAAGAGGCAGATGGGAGAAAGAGATTCCCTTGACAGTAATATGTCTCTCCTACAAATATAACTGGATTTCACAATCATTCCCTATCTCTGTGGGACCCTGGAAATTCTGTAGCTCTGAGAAGGGAACTACGTGGACCTCTAAAATACCAACTTTTCAACATCCTCACCAAACAACAACTCCCAGGTTTCTTAGGAGAAAGCCATGGTATAAAGTCAGTTTAGGTTGGTGGGAAAGAGAAGAAGATGGGCATGGCGGGATGTGGGCCACATTGACACCTTCTCCCCAACAACCAAGCCCTCCCTACATTTACATGTATTGCATCTTTCAAGCCATCTATGTGGGACCCATCATCTGTAGTGTTCAGGCTGTTTTTACCTTTCCATCACAATGACACAATGTAGCAAGGGAGCAGGAAGTGTGACTTCACTGTCCAAGCAGCTGTTACCAATTACTGTCTTCCCATTCTGATGCTACTGTCATGAGGTGAGATTAGGGCCTTCTTCACATGAGGCTTTTATTGTGCACTCGTGGTTGGTCACTCATGGAAGTTTGCGGGTCCTTTTCAAGATGTCGTCAACCTCCAGTGCCTCTCCTGTCATTTTTAACCTTTATTCCGCCTTTTTTTAAATTGCCAAAAGTGCAGTAATAAATATAAACCGCCATCAAAAATGTGGAGCATTTCCAGAATAGCGCAATATTGCAGCGCCATCTACTGGCTGTATAAATGAAACATATGGAACTTGCCCACAAAGCAAAACGCCCTCCCCTCCAAAAGTGTGTGTGGGGGGGGGCAGGGAAAGCGCATGTATTGTGCCAATCGTAATCCTGCAGAGACTCCAGAAGAAGAAGCCCTGGTAAGGGTGCAGGATTTTTGCTTCATGTAAAAGACTCATGAATTGCCACACTGTTAACAAACCTAACTGAAAAGACCCTGTCTCAAGGACCCACCCAGCCTCTCTAGGTGGTAGGACATATAACAGGGCCTCCACTGATCATTGTAAATTATGGGCAGATTGATATGGAAGGAGAAGGTCCTTCAGAGACCACCATAGCCTTTTTGTCACAGCTTGAGAATTCACTAAGGGCACAATCCTATGCATGTTTAAGACAGAAAAGCCATGCTGAGAATGCTGGGAATTTTAGGACTTTTTTCTTTTTAAACATGCATCAGATTGCGCCCTAAGATTTTTTTTAATGTTGTCCAAAAATGTTTGTTTACATGTCCTGAACGTTAAGCATTTAAGATTATTTCTTCAATTTGTTCTTTAAAAACAACAACACTGAACAGAAGGACCTGATTTCATATCCTTTCAGTTGCTTCAATTTATTTTGTCTGTAATACCTTTCAGTCTGTACAAACTAGGTGAGATGGTGCCATTTATCAGATTTCTTTTTCAGAAATAAAACCTAATAGCTGTGGCTCAGAAAGGAAAGGGTTGGTGGGTTCAAGTTACTGAAATGTTCAGGTTATTGAAGTTGGATAGACTGAAATAAGAGGAATAATCTTTCTTTCTATAGATCTTTGTGGCTTAGATGAAAAAAAAAATCACACAGACTGATATTATGGGCAGTGCAATACTATGCCAGCAGCCTCTATGCCAGGGCTGAAGTAGGCAAAACAATACCCGTAAAGCAAAATGACAGTAGTAAGACCACCAACATTAACGGACACTTCCAGAGCATTCCCAGCAACTCCACTGTCTCTCACAAATCATGATGTTGAATGCTGACAAGCCCTGCACCCCCTACCCAGCAAATGACCCATGTATAGAAGTAGGGATGTCAGAGAAACCTGCAATGGATTCAAACGAGTGTGGATTTCTATGAAACTGACCTGCAGATTCTGAAGTGGATGGACTTTTTCTGAGTCATGCAGATTCTGTGGACTTGGACCATTAAAAAAACAAACTGGGGGGGGGGAGATTTGAGCAAAATTCACACTTGTGCTAATGCACACTTGCACAAGTGTAACAAAATTCTCATACATCCCTTAAAAATCTGATTCCATCAATGAGGACGACAGTACAAAAGACACCTCATAATCTGCGAAACACAGACAGAACAGCTTTAACAAAATCCATACATCCCTAAATAGAAGACACCAAGAATGTACAGTGATGGCTGGAACACTCTAATAACATCACCTTAGCCAGCACAAGCACATTGCTCACACAGTCCCCAGGTCTCCTATGCTCCAGTGGTCAGGAAACATGCATGTAGAACCCAGGGGCTTCTCCGCAGGTTCGAGCCCCACTGGAGTCCCATTGATTACACACACTGCTAGCAACACGACACACAACACATATGAACTAGTAACTGTGGGAGGGGAACAAGCTTTTTGCAAGGCAGAGGGAAGGAGGAATGGAAGCAACC
The DNA here is from genome assembly GCF_057233095.1 of Heloderma suspectum. Lineage (NCBI taxonomy): Eukaryota > Metazoa > Chordata > Lepidosauria > Squamata > Helodermatidae > Heloderma > Heloderma suspectum. The sequence continues at coordinate 292,415,092 of NC_139459.1, read as the reverse complement.
ACTCCCCTGGGAATCAGTACTGTAAGTGGCCCAGGAAAGAAGTGAAAAAGGGCAACACAGTGGGAAACAGGAGGTGTGTGTTCAAGTCCCACCCTGGGGAAATGCACACAAGGCCGCCATAAGACAAATCCCATCTTTTGGGGCTTCTACTGGCAACACTAATTTTAGATGACGACACCACAGGAACAGACAAAAGGGCGTCTCACAATGGGCGCTTTGTAGCCTTTTGTGAATACCCTCCCTCCCCAGCCCCATATGTACCCAGCCATATAGCTCAGTACCAATGGGCTTTATGGAACTGTAACCCAGTGGAAGGCCCTGTCTAAGCATACATGAGGTACCGGTCTTTAACCTTGGCTACGGTATCCCAGGAAAAAGGACTGCAAAAGGAGACATTTGCCTGTACACACATACACAAGGGGCAATGTGACAGCCAGTATATGCTGGCTATTGACCCAGGATACCTTGTTATCTAACCCCTCCCACACCTTGACTCAGGCCAACTGCTGAGTTTATTATCACAGTAACAGCAATCCAGGGATACCCAAAAAGACACTGAACTGCTGGGACCTTCCTATATTTGTCACCCTTTGTAGTGCCCCAGTACTGTTTGCCACCTGTATATACTGTAACAAATTATTAATGTAACATACAGTGTTTATGCAGTAGTAAGTCTCAATGGCACTTACTCCAAGATGTAGGGCTGCTGTCATAGAAACTGAGGGCAGTATGTAATGGGGCACTTACACCCCCACTGATTCTCCTGCACCCCGCAGGAGTAGCGCCACCACTTATGAAGGAAGATTTAGCACTTCCTGGGGCAACCCAAAATGAGCAGAAACATTAGTCTCTGGAAGGAGGCAGATCAGCGAAGCTCACATAAGATCAGCGAAGCTCACAGCGGAGCTCTGCTGACCTGCCTCCTTCCAGAAATAAGCATTTCTGCTTGCTTTGGGGCTTCCTCTAGGACGTGGTAAATCTCCCTTGTGTAAGCAGCAGGTCCTACCTCCACAACAGAATCGGTGGGCTCCACCACGTGCAGAAGGGTATCAGCGGGGGTGGAAGTGCCCCATTGGATTCTGCCCTGAGAAAGCAGATTTACCGACTAAATGTGTGAAAACAAAATTTGCCTAAATTTCTTGGTTATAATTCTCCTCCTTGTTATGCATCTTTTACTTTCTAGGTATTGGGAATATGCCTTCTAGGGGTGGCAATATTCCTGGCGTCTAGGTCTCTAAAAATTAGATGATAGCACCCAAGAATTTTGAATTATTTAGTTCCATGTAATCAATCAATCAATCATTTTATTTGTATGCTGCTTTTTCATGCAGTATGGTCAAAGCAGTTCACACCCCACGCAGTGTTAGAACATAAAAAAAAATAAAAAATCAGCTCCTGAAATTGCCATGCTGATTTCTATGAATCTGAAGTATTTTTTCCTACTGCCCAAGAGTCACAGAAATTGTCTTGCGAAGGTGTCTAGTCATCACACTCACAGAGACAATTTAAAATGTGCACACATGCTCACACTGTAATAATGAAGACTGCAAGACAGATGACAAAGAACAAACTCTTAAGTGGTTTATAGGAAAGAGAACACAGAAGCAGATCAAGGTCTTCTGTATAACAACTAATATATATCTCCAAAGAACGACATGAAGGTATTTTACATTTGCTTGGATCAGCTGTCAGCCTTCATCCTCAGTATTGTTCCTAGCTGAATTTATTGATGCCTGAAGAAAAGTAATTTATTTCTTTTAAAATGCGTCATCATTTCCTCTAATACTGGACTTGGATGGTTTCGTGCCTTTCAGTTCAGAAGAGAAACAGGGCCAGCCAGAAACAAAGTTAGGCTTTCTGCACACGTTAGGATACTCCAAGTATGCAGAAATAGCTACCCTGACTGCCAATTTTTGGTAGAAAGGTGGGGTAGAAATCAAATAAATAAATAAATATATTTGTTTGTATTAGTATTAGTTTGCAAATTAAAATGTTAAAACCCAGGAACGTTCCAAGAAGGACACGTATGCAGGACTTTCCAGGACCTATGGAATGTTGAGGGAAGTTGTGTCATTGGATGTTGAGGATATTAGTTGGTGAAAAACGGAAAATGGAAATGGGCCTGTTTGAGTTCCTAACACTTTATAGTATCCTACATGGCAGGTTAAGAATCGGTGACTATGTTGCATGAGCTTAAAAAGCTCTCCTCCCAGTGCTACACAGCAGAGATAGGCAACGTGGTGCCTGCGAGCACCAGTGCATCCCAGACACCTTTCCTGGCACCCCGCACAGGTGCCCTATCCTCCCCCCACCCTAAATTAATACATTTTCTTACCAGCAGCTGGGTTTCCTGTGACATAGGTTTCTGTTGGTGCTGAAAACTGTGGGTTCAAAGGAGTTGTTTAGCAAGTTGGGGCTCAGACCCTACCTCTGTCTTGTACTTAATCTTTTGGGCAGGTTACTTGTCCTTTGCAATGCCTTCCAAGGCAGCCATTTTGTAGTGGTGCTCAGGACACTTTCTCAAATTGCCAAATGTGTCCATGGCCCAACAAGATTGCCTACTGCTGCTATACAGGGAGGTTTCAGAGGGGGAAAGGGCATGTTTCCCTTTCACAGTTACCAGAATTTAGTGCCAAATCACACTTCCATTGTATAATAAATAATTAAGTCCTTCAGTACAGGCCTGGCAGCCAGATGTCCTCCCCTTCCCCTAATCCTGAAAACTGATAATATAGTATGCAGAGGAGGTTTTTTTAGATTGTAAGCTCCTCAGGACAAGGACCAGACTTCTTGCACTCTGTAAAGTGCCATGCACTGATGGTGCTTTATAAACAGTACATAATAATAATAATAATAATAATAATAATAATAATAATAATAATCATCTCACAATGTGCATCCATACAAGACTAATTCCTCTCTCCCAGGGGCTGGTGATATACTGCAACATTTTGTAGTGAATCCCCACCTGCTGAACAAGAATTGTGACTAGAATAATAGTATGATACTATGTAAGGGTCGCCCCTGCACTGTGATTCTACTATATTATGGTAATGGCAATAAATAAGACATCACCATGGACTGAAAAACATTCCTGGTCATAAATTACCCCTTACTACAAACCATGCTTGCTCTTTGTTAACCTGAGTGGCTTGCTGTGCTGCATTCTAGACATATTTTTTCTCTCTCCAAACAGACCATACTATCAAATTTTGTCCCTAGAGTTGTGAAATGAAGCAGCCACAACATCCTGATTTAATACTGGATTTACGAAACCAGGAAAGGAAAAGTACAACAAAAGGAAATCCCCAGAGATAACTAAGCAAAAATGAATAGAAAAATAAGGTATACATGGATTTTATGTAGATTTAAATTATGACATTGGAATACAAAATATTTATCTAACAGTTTGATCACATGGCACCACTAGGAACACCATGCTGGCATAAGGGATGGTTGCAAGACAGTGGATACCAACTGAACTTCTCTTGGCCACTCCACATCTGTGCTTGGCTAGCAGCATGTCATAGTGGAGCTATTTTCCACATTGCTGTGCTACTGCAAGGGAGTTTATGTAAATATCTATCCTACTCCTGTGACACATGTGAGGCAAGCAAGGAACAGGATTCTGCTGGTGGCTGATGCAAATAAATGATCTGTCTAGGGTTGTGCTACAAATATATTTGATACCTTCATAGAATGAAAATCTCATGGAATTATCATTCTATTACAGAACAAGTACATATTTTTATTAATGCTTCCATATTCAAAGCTGTCTTCATTCCCACCTAGCTTATAGGACCAGCATGTAGGTATGTATGCATGCATTCATGTATGTATTTATATCCCACCTTTCATCCAAAGGATTCAAGGCAAGGAACATGGTCAATACCCCCTCCCCAATTTTATCCTAACAATAACCCTGTAAGGTAGGTTAGGCTAAGAGCTGTTGACTGGTGCTAGGACATCCAGAGAGTTTCATGGCTAAGTGGGTAATTGAACCCGGGTCTCTCCAGTCCCGGTCCAACATTCCAATCATTGCTTAAGAGCAGAATACTGCTATGTTTTTGTTTTTCATTGTTGCTTACTATTCCAACACTGTCAGCAAGACATCACCCATCCATAGCTATTTTGCAGTGTTTTTGTAAAGTCAGTAGAGGGAGCACAACATAACTAATGACTCAGAGCTCATCTGACCCCATTCAATTATACTCTTACACAGGAAAAGGAGATTTTTGTTACGGAAGTTCATTGAACTTCAAATTGCAGGTGAAAATCAGATTAACAGTGTAAAGATGACAAATGAGTTTTAAATTTATAATAGTTTTTGGCATATTGGCATATCCCATCATCTGAAGTATAACAGATTCAGAAGATTCAACTCATGCATGTGATTATAGCTTTGGAGACCCTCTCCATTTTTACTTGGAAGTAAGTCCAATTGATTGATTTATGCTTAGTGCTGGGGCCTTAGTATAGTAACTGGGAAAGACAGTAATAGTATAGCTTATATTAGTAAGGAGGTATAGAATTCTACTGTCTTGTGCAAATCTCCGACTACAATTTACAGCCTTCTTCTTACCAAAATGCAACACAGAGCTGCTGTACTTTAAAAAGAATATAAACAGTGACCCTTATGTAGCTTGGTTCCTTTTCGGCATGAGGGCACTAAATATTTTCTCACCATGACAGCATGACATTATCTTCTGACAAGTTTGACTTGGAACAGAGTATTACTATTAGCAAGGAAATGAATGTGAGTGTGCTTAAGGGTGCAATCCTATGTATATTTAGACAGAAAAAGTCCTACAACTGTCTGGCTGAGGAATGCTAGAAGGTGTAGGCCTTTTTTCTGTCTAAACATGCATAGGATTGAGCCCTAAGAATCTTGTACAAAGCCACTGCAGAATTTCTTCAGATGTTTTGGCGGATGACTCCCATCAGCCCTCATTATTGGCAATGCTGGCTAGGGCTGATGTGAGTTGTAGGCCAAACCATCTGGAAAGCCACAGGTCCTGGCCTAGATGGACAAATACTTGGACCTGGTAAAATGCATGTTCCTATGTACCAGCAAAGTCCTGATTACGGACCAGCCTCTTTTCTTTGGTGGGATTTAATCTTCCATCACATTGGGCTCACTAGTATACAAGAAGATAAATGAGGTATTTGCTTATTTATAATATTTGTACCCCATCTTTCATGATAGCCTTCAGGTGGCTTACAAAAATATCAAAAATGCATAACATAAAACACAGTACAAAATTCTTCTTTAAAAAAATAAAACCAGATTAAAAATAATGAGCTGCAGTTAAACACAGTTTTAAAAAGACAAGCCAGTTGATTAAAAGGGAAGCAGATATCATAATATGGCATTAAAGGCCTGGAAAAAAAGAATGAATTTTGCTTGGCACCTAAAACATAACAGAGAAGGCACCAGGCAAATGTATGTAGGGAGGGAGTTCCATGATGGTCTTTCTGCTGCTACTGGTTTTAAAAATTTGTTTATTTTTTATTTTATTTATTTATTTCATTTCTATACCGCTCAATAGCCGAAGCTCTCTGGGCGGTTCACAAAAATTGTTTTTGTGTTTTTGTTTATTGTTTTAGTCTGTATTGGGTTAGCCATTCTGAGAGGTTTTATCTGAAGAGCAAGACAGAAATTGATTCAACAAATAAGCAGATAAGTACTTGAACAACACCACAGAAAAGGCACCTGGAGAATGGTCTCTGATGAGGATCTTAATCAGCAGACAGGTCCGTGCAGGAAAAGGTGGTCATTCAGAAACCACAGTCCCCAGACCATTTAGAACTTTAAAGGCCAAAACCAGCTCCCAAATAACCGACAGCCAAGGAAGAGCTTTTAATACGGTTGCGACGTGAACCCCTGGTGATCAGTCCCAGCCAACAGTTTGGCTACCGTGACCGTTGTACTTTGCTCTTCAGAGGCAGCCCTATGTATAACATATGACAGTAATCAAGCCTGGATATTACTAGTCAAGGGAAACAGCTGGGATTCCAGCAGAAGCTGGTGGGAGGCACTATGAGCTATAGGCACCATCTGAGCATCCAGACTGCGAACCTGATTCTTAAGGAAGTGCACCCATGTTCAGAACAGATTGAATATCACTTCCCTGGACCGATAAGCTATTAACCAACAACACCTCTGTCTTGTCTGGACTGAACTAGTCCCTCATCCAGCCCATTACTGATTCTGAGCACCATTTCGGGACTCCCAAGCTACACCTAGACCCAATGAAAAGGAAAATAGAGGTGGGTGTCATCCCCAACCTGGTGCCCTCCATGTGTTTTGGACTACAACTCCCATCTACCCCAGCCAGTATGGCCAATGATTGGGGATTATGGAAGCTTTAGTACAAAACCTCTGGAGGGCACCTGGTTGGGAAGACAGATCTACATACTGATGACACCCAGCTCCAAAACTCTGGGTGACCTTGCCCAATGGTTTTATGTATACGTTGGACAGTATAGGGGGCAATATCAAACCTTGTGGAACACTATAGCAAATTTCATAGCACCAAACTATTGTCCCCACTGCACCAACCTCTGGATTCTATCTGCGAAGAAGACACAGAATGACTGAAAACAGTGTCCTCAGTAAAATCTAGAAGGATCCCATGACTGATGATACTGGATGTCACTGAGAAATCCAGGAGGTAACCAAAGTACATTGAAGAAGAAGAAGGCATCACAACAGCCTCCTTACACTGCTGGAAGATGCAAGCAAAATTTGTGGAAATGTCTTTCACCAGCTGAGTAGTCAAAGAAATCCAAGGCCTTTCAGTTTGACGAGTCTTTATTTTTGAAGCTTTGATAAGAAAAGCTCCTAATCAGATCACACAGAGTGAGCAACTACAGGAATATTGCAGCAATCTACCCCAAGCTAACTGCATACCATCCAAATGAAAGCATCCTGTTTTTCAAATCTCTAGTGCTCTCACAGTCACTGTAAGAAAGTGGAAAAGTTGCCCAAAATTTACATACTACAGTGACAAGAGCAAAATTTGCCAGTCAGGTCATTCAAGTTCTAACTGGAACTCCCCCCCCCCCAAGCCAACGCATTCCTTTACTTTTGAAATATATCAAGTTCTTTCCATTCTTTACAGTCAACATGGAAATCTGCTTCCAGCCAAGGTGTGTTATATATGTAAATGCTTTAAAGGGAAATGGATGCAAGAAAAATAATATCTAGATCTTCATAGCCACATTTATAATATAAATGACAAGCTTCTGAATCTAAAGTAACATATCATGGAAATTAACCAAGTGCAAGACAGAACTGAATCGACTGACAAAATAAACTTTTCTGGTAGAAGAAGAAATACACAGAGATTTGAAGACAGACGAATCGACAACTTCATAATAGTCCAGCAAAAAACTGCCATCAATTCCAAATATTATATGTAGAGGAACACCATTAACCCCGCCCCCAGCAACACATAACTTCTGAGTATTTTTAAACTTTGTATCCTACCCTTTCTCCAGAGACCTCAGGGTGACACCCATGGGATTATTTATATATTTATTACATTTCTCTACTGCCCCATAGCCAAAGCTCTCTGGGCAGTTTACAACATTAAGTTTACAACATAAAGTTAAAACATTAAAATACAATATACAAAGTTTAAAAGCCATTTACATGAAAGCATATGGACAATATATACAAACAACATATAACTAAAAACAACTTTGAACTAAAAACAATTTAACAAAAAATAAATAAAAATCCAACAATAAAACCACACAGCTTAAAAACTGTATACAAAAGTCAGCAAAGGGAAGAAGAGTTCTAAAAAGGGAAGGCCTGCTGGAATAATAGTATCTTTAATGCCCGCTTAAAGACCTTCAAGGAGGTCAACAGGCGCATTTCAACCAGCAGTTCATTCCTCAGCTGAGGGGCGGCAAAGGAGAAGGTCCTCTCACGTGTGGCTGCCAGTGTCACATTAGGCAGCCGCAGCAGAGAGCCCTCAGGTGGCGGACTGGGATACAGGGAAGAAGGCGCTCCCTAAATTAAGGATTATTATCCCACTGTACCCACACAATGGGATAATAATCTAATTTACACAGTTTACACAGGTCCACACTATGGGCTTCCTTGGTGTAGATCAGGGGTGCAGAACGTCAGGCTTGGTGGTCAAATCAGACTTCTGGGGCTCCCCAGAGGGCTATGCCCCTGTCTCCAAACCACTGATCATTTGGCTTCCTAGCTTTTATGTAGTCCCCCCCCCATTCTAAAAGGGTGGAATGCCTCTCCTAAGCCTGAGTGCCTGGCAGGAGAAGCTTTAAACCAAAATATTCTGGTATTGGGGTATTTTGTCTCCATCCATTTTGCCTTCGGCCTCGCCCACCACTGGGATGTGGCACCCATGAGCTTCTCCAAAATGGAATTTGGCCCTTGGGCTGAAAGAGGTTCTGCACCCCTGATGTAGATATTATAGTAACAGTTAACCAGGAATCCCATAAACACTTTCTTGGCAATAAACCTCATTGGATTTAGTGGAGCTTGCTTCCAATAAATATGCATAGGATTTTGTTGTGGGTGGGTTTATATTTTACAGTAATTTGATATTCTGCTCCTAAGGATGTTAGAATGCTTCTCAGCAATCTGTACATCATCTTCAACTTTACAAGGGCATAAAAATACAACTAATGCACAATGCCCAAGGTCTATGTTTTCGGGGAGGTGTGTTAATAGAGAGGATACAATCCGACCCACTGGTATGATCACTTAAGCTGCAATCCTACACGTGCTTGCAGGGAGTATGTCCCACTAAACTCAGTGGGGCTTACTTCTGAGCAGGGCTGGCGGCAAGAGTGGGCATGGTTGGGCACCTGCTGAGGCCCATGCCGCTGTAGGAGTCCACTGACAAGAGCCCTCCGGAGTAGCTCTTCCTTTTCACCGTTGCAGCCTGCTTGTTCCCCTGCCTCTCACTTTGGCCCAGACAATGGTGATGGTGAGGAAGAGAAGCAGGCTGCACAGCCTACATGCTCACTGGCTTTCTGCCCGTCAAGCAAGCAACCTGCTGTAGTGATGAGAAAGAGGACGAGGAGCAATAGCAGCTGGTTGCATTGGTGGCGAGAAGACAGATCCACTGAGGGAGGGGGCCCATTGAGGTTGTCTTGTCCAAGAGCCTGGAAATTCTGGAGCCAGCACTGGTTCCGAGTACAAATCTACAGGACTGCACAGTTAAACTGGCTTATAATCAATGAGATGTAAGCACTTGAGCATGTAATTGATGGTGGTCAGGAGCATGAAGTCTTTTTATCGCTCACCTAAACTTGGTCAATTATCAAGAAATAAGAGGCGATTACTTACAGTTCAGTAGCTGGAATAATACTCTGATTAAAGAAACAACCCTGCTACCAAAGGCTACTTACAGTGCAATCCTATACCTATCTACTCAGAAATAGCACTGGTGAGAGACAGTGACTCAATCAAAAGTATGTGGAATTGTCCCAGTTAACTGAGGAGAAATACTTCCATGAAATGATTCTCCCCCTCCAAATTTGTTTTGCTGATTCATTTCACTGATTCTTCCTCATAATTACTTGGAAGTAAGTCTCACCGAACTCCATGGGGTTTACTTCTTTTTAGACATGCACAGGATTGCATTGTTCACCTCTCCCTCCCAAAGAATGTACATGGGGCAACTCTAAAATATTTGGGCCAGCTTTTTTGCATCTGATGATGTGGGCATATTATCAGATTCAAATAACATGTAAATAAGGAAACTAAGGCTGCCACTGTCATTTCTAGTTTGTCCCCTAAATCTCTGACATAGGTGATAAAGTCCATTGTGATATTAATTACAAAGTGCCTAGCATATAATCTTTGCATACAGTGCTGTCCTGAGAAATTTAACCATCTAACCCCATTTTTAAAAAGTATATTCCTCTGGAAGTTTTATTGAAGTCTGTCAGGTTTGGTATCTGTTTGGCTTGCAATACAATACACTTATATCTTTTGAGATGGGCAACTCAATGCAATAGCATAGAGACCAGTAATGTGAATGGAGGAGATGTTCCACATTTAGTAGCTTGGCACAATTAGCTCCTGATCTTTGCCAGGAAGAGAAAAAGTCACCACTAAGAGGCCAGGTTTTTTGATTACTGAATTGATAGTGATACATAAGCCGCCTACTAGTACTTATTAAAACGATTCATAGAGAGCAGCACCTACAACTTTCATCCTGAGACTGAAACGACAGGCAAAATCTTTCTCATCTGATGCAACATAAAGGACATGTTCGCTGCAGTATTTTTCTTGGAACAACACTAACAAAACAAAACTATGTGCAATGCAATTGTATGTGAGTTTATTCAGAAGTAAGTTTTGCTAAGTTCAACGGAACTTGGTTTCTAGTAAACGTATTTAAGATCACAGCTGAAGTATTATTCTTGGATTCCATCTATTTTTATTTCTTGATTTTTTGGTCATAAACTGAATCTCTGTCACAATGAAAAACTAGAACACAATAAATGATTGCCTTTGCTGTAGTTTTTTACCTTAAAAGAACAGAAGTTCTGTATGCATTTTAAATCCGAACTGTCCAAACAGAAAACATTTGGGCACTACAGAATGGTACTCCAGGATTCTTAAATTGTTTCAGCAATATCTCAAGTGGTAGATTTATGGGGTTAATCTAGAACTAAATTTGTATACAATTGTTTAATATCTGTTTAAACTAAATCTACTTAAGTCACTGCAAAACAACTAGGAAAATGCAAAAGAGACCCTCGGAGGGGAATCCCATTTATTTGCGAATACACAGGCTGCAATCCCATACACATTTGCCTGGAAGTAGGTCCCATTGAATGTAATGGGGCTTACTTCTGAGTAGACATGTGTAGGGTTGCATTTCTAGAAAAACCAAAAAGAAAAGTGGGATGGTACCACAATGAGGAAAAAAGGAGGAACTCCCAGTTGCAGAGAACATTTATTTCGAGGCTCAACATATTTCAGAAATCCTTCCTCAGGAGCACTAAATAACATATACAAAATGGGATAATCAGAACATTAAAATGAACCCAAACGACTGCAAAATAATCTCTTGCTAAACAGCATTAAAACAAAATTATATCTATAATTTTTATTAAAGAACTAGCATCTAAATCTGTAACCCAAGAGATTATATTGCCAAAAAATCTTTTGTTAAAATGTTTGAATACTGAATAAGAAATATTGAGCATGTATACAAAACATAGTTTAAAATGCACAACTTCTGAGAACAAAACAGCCCTTAAGATTACTTTAAAATTACAGCTCAGAAATCCTTAAAAAGTACATACACAGGGTATGCAAATGTATCTTTCAGAAAAACATAAAACATCTGAACCTCTAAGTAAAAAATCAGGTTGAAAACTAACACTGGGAAACCACATATATATAACAAACATTATTAGAAAACAAACCATCACAAAATAAAACAACCCATTAAAGATGGGAGCCACCACAAATCAGTTCTAACGTACAAACAACCATCAAGCAAACAAAAACTAAAAGATACCATTTCCCACAGTGTTCCCGTAACACAAGGGGCACTCAAATGGCTCTTATTGCACAAATCCCCCACAGTTACACCTTTTACACGAACATATATGTTAATTAGTGCCCCTGAGGAAAGATTTCTGAAATGCGTTGCGCCTACAAATAAATCTTCCTTTGGAATCTGGAGTTCCACATTTTTCCAGGATTGCACTGCTAGTCACTTACTTGTAAGTAAGCACGTTTAGGACTGTGTACCATGATTTTCACTGATGAGCTAGATTTATGATATCCCCACTATATCTGTATCTTCTTTTAGCAGTAGCCATTCCATTCATGACTATCAGGCTTCTAATATTAATCAGTCATAGTCCATTTATTTATACACCAAATTTTCCACAAATACATTGAACTTAAAGCAGTTAACAGAATAGTCAATTTAAACATGATAACCAGAATTATAACACATTACAATATAATATTAATAATTTAACAACTGCAGTTCATTAAAAACATATCAAAACTTTAAATGGATAATTTAGGTCAGTTAACAGTATCAATAATATTAACAGTATATACTCATTAAGCAATTCATTAAAAAGTTCATATTAAGAGACCTAACAGTGGTGTAGCGCAGCCAGAGCTCACAGGGACGCAGCGCAGGCACTGATGACATCTGTCACCCCCCCTCCCCAAATTCCCTGTTCCCTATGAGCTTAGCTGCATTCCTAACAGTAGCTGGGGGGAAATGAATTATCCCAGCAACAAAATATTATTCCCTGTTGCAATGCAAAGTATTTTGGGATGGCATGGTTTTGAAAAGGCAATTAAGACCCATTAGCTTTACAAAAGATCTACTACTGGTGGAGATGAAAACTGCTAGAACTGGTTTGATATGGATCACACCACTGCCTGGATTTTTGGACTCTTCTTGGAAGCCTGGCTATGATGAGCACCTGCACTTCAAAATTTACTGCTATACTAGTGGATCTAACAAGATTCTTCACCCACATCAAACTAGCAGTAAAAGATGAAAGGATAAAACAAAATTACCACAAGGCACTTCTGACAGCCTATCCCTTCCCACAACAGAAAGAGGCCCTCCTCTCACCATGGTCCCATATCCTAAGTCAAGAAAGGGCACCTTCATCCTCCTGCCAACTCCCCGCCTGGCTGTCTAGGGGCAGCAAAGCACAAGGAGAGGCAAGACAGAAAAAGCCTCTTTTCCCAGTCAGATGTTCTCATTAAAGGTAATAGTACTAAAGGCAGCACAGACACCTTCACACAAAGGCTAGAATGTCTCCTCACAGTTACAAGGGACAAGGCAGGTAGAAACAGCCAGACCCTGATGTCTGTCAAGCACAGACACAGAATCTCTCCCCTCCATATCATAGAATCATAGAATAGTAGGGTTGGAAGGGGCCTACAAGGCCATCTAGTCCAACCCCCTGCTCAATGCAGGAATAAAGGTCAGAGCATCCCTGGCAGATGGCTGTCCAGCCTCATCTTGAATGCCTCCAGTGTGGGAGAGCCCACCACCTCCCTAGGTCATTGGTTCCATTGTCATATTGCTCCAACAGTCAGGAAGGTTTTCCTGATGTTCAGCTGGAATCTGGCTTCCTGTAACTTGAGCCCATTATTCCGTGTCCTGCACTCTGGGATGATCAAGAAGAGATCCTGGCCTTCCTCTCTGTGACAACGTTTCAAGTACTTGAAGAGCGCTATCATATCTCCCCTCAGTCTTCTCTTCTCAAGGCTACACATGCCCAGTTCTTTCAGTCTCTCCTCATAGGGCTTTGTTTCCAGTCCCCTGATCATCTTTGTTGCCCTCCTCTGAACCCTCTGCAGCTTGTCTGCATCCTTCTTAAAGTGTGGTGCCCTGAACTGGACACAGTACTCCAGATGAGGCCTAACCAGTGCTGAGTAGAGGGGAACAAGTACTTCCCGGGATTTGGAAGCTATGCTTCTATTAATGCAGCCCAAAAGAGCATTTGCCTTTTTTGCAACCACATCACATTGTTGGCTCATATTCAGCTTGTGTTCGACAATTCCAAGATCTTTCTCGCTTGTAGTGTTGTTGAGCCACGTATCCCCCATCTTGTGTTGTTGAGCCACATATCCCCCAGACCCATATAAACATCTGCATCATTTAAATATTTCATTTGGGTAATATTTCCCATGTCCTTTTAATCATTTTAATCATTCTGATCGTTCACTCTTTATTGATTTCTGTGTGCCCACTTCTATACTATCCACCCTTTGAGGGCAGAAGAAGTTTAGGTCACCATCCCTATGGGGTGTGACATCCTGAAGTGGCATCTCCCCAACAACTGCCAGCTTTCCCCCAGAAGTCCTCCAAGGTACACGTGCATTGAACATGAAAAATGCTTGTGCTAGCAGACTGCATGGAGGGCAAAACATCCCATTAACAAGTCTTTATTTTCTCACCTGCATAATCTCAAGAAAAAAGGAACTATACACTTTTTGTTGATAAATCAAATTCTTTTCATACAACTGCACTTTTGAACCAAAGAAATCCCATCTAAGAAATGCCAACTTGTATTAACATGCACATGAGTATAAAGCATTTTGTATTTATTATTTCCAGAAGCATAATGTATAGGTTGTCTCTCTCTCTCTGTGTAATTCATCTACCTCCAATCAGACTTTGCTTCACCGGGCTGATATTCAGCATAATGAAACATGTGCTAGACCATGGTATGTTCATACGAGGGAGAAACATGCCGGTAGACCAGCCCCCGTTAAAATCTTTGTGCTGGCAATGGATGGAGAAAGATTAAGGAGGTGATGTTTATTGATCAATTGAAACCCAGTATCAATGTGAAGGATGGGATGAAAAAGCCTTGATGTTTATTCATGTGGCTGGATTGGTTGTGTTGATTTGATAATTATTGTTCCCCTATGAAGCTTGTTTTTGATCTGTTCCTGGCTCTGGCTCAGTTTATAAGTGGTATTGTAGCATACTCTCATTTGTGACTGAAGCTGGTGTTTTATGCCAAATGGTTTCACATTTTAAAATCTGCACTGTATATTAAAAAATTATTTTAAAATGTATAAACAGGATGTATGGTTGCTGGCGCTTTATTGTGGTTTGGAGTTCATTGTGGTGATTCTGAACAGAAATAATGTTACTCTTGTGTAGCAGAGTGAAAACAAGAGTCTTGTGGCACCTTAAAGACTAACAAATTTATTATGGCATAAGCTTTTGCGCACTAGAGTCCACTTCATCAGATGCATAAAATTATATTCTCAGTTGGCACATATCTACACACATGGGTGTAGAGGGGAGAAACTGTAAACAGTGCTAGACACTCTGAAAAGAGTGAACACTCAGGCTGAATCTACACATAGCAGTTTGACCGTTATCATACTGTTATCATAACTATTTGTACACATGACACCAGTGGGCACCAATAGTTATGATAATGCTATGATAACGGTATAACTGCTATGTGTAGATTCTGCCATAAACACTTAAAAGGGAACCTTTGAATGCATTACAAATTCTGTACTAATGTCAAACTATGAGTCTTTAGTTCCTTTTCTAAATATATTGCCATGTCATACACAATTTACTAGTACAATCCATGTTTCACCACCAATTTTAAGCAGTCCTTTCCGGGGAACCATAGTGTGCATGTGCTAATCTAGCAAATGGCTAGAGAGACATACAGCTTCCAACGTTTATAATAAGCTACAACAACCTTTCTTGACCTGGTGCCCTCCCAAATGTTCTGGACTACATCTCCCAGTATTCCTGACCACTGGTCATACTGGCTGGGACTGAAGGGAGTGGAAGTCCAAAACATCGGGAGGGCACCAAGTTGGGGAAGTCTGACCTAAAATGTGGGATATGCCAGCTCCCCAAATTGCACCTTCTACATAAAGGGGAGTCAGCACAGTTAGGGCTCCAATTCATCCTCCCAGAATTAGAAAAAAGGAAAGGAGGCACGTTTCTCTAATTGCTAAAAGGGGCAAACAGTCATCAAGGGAACAGTCATCAAGTCCTGTTTGGAACATTAAGATTGTGAATTTCATGATTGATGGTTGAAAGATTTAAATCTGAACAAAAGGATCACAGGGTTCTCAACAGGCAGAGATAAATGTACCAAAATGTTATTTGCTTTTGAAGGTTTATTTAAAGCTTTGCATTAGTGTAATATTTGTTGCAAATAACTTTGTTCTTTAATAGTAACTAAATGCATGTATTTATACCTTCTAGACAGAAAAAAAGCCAAAGTTGATTGTCCATGGGACCTTGTTACTCAGCCATGCCAAATATGTAACAGGGATGTGAACATGATTCTATCAGGAATGGTTTATTTAAATCTGTATGCCAGAAGCTCAACATTAAGGAATCAGGTTGAGGGGTGGGGGGAAGCAAAATACTGAAATGCATTATCACAATAATCAAATAATCTGAAGTAAATCTCATGAGGATTATTATATAATAAAAGTGAAGATGTCAGCCTATGACTCTTTCAGGATGTAAATACATAGCCTTTGAACTTAAAGGAGATGATTATATATAGAGAGAGAGAGAGAGAGAGAGAGAGAGACCCTGAGTCATCTCATTGCCCCAATTTTTTACAAATTATGCAACAGGCACAAGTCAACCTATTTTCTTTTTTAAAAACACACAAAAGGAGGAAGTCCATATTTCTAGACCCTGTTTATTTAGCATGCTGATAGCCAAGATATGTTTTGGAAGAGCAGGAGCAGTAATTTGAATGTGACAGGATTTTAACTTTAGTAAGCTACTGTTACCATATAATTTAAATATGCAGGGTAGTAAAAAAAAGAAAAGGAAAAAAAGGATGCAATACATTTTAGTACCCTTCCCTGTCATGTCTACTTACTATTATTTAGTATTGCTGCACTTAAAAGTCCAGTAAAATGGAAACATCTCATTTTTTTCACATGTCATAGTTTTATTTAATGGGTTTCATATTATATGCAGCATGATGCATTCCAAGGATGCTTGAACACGCACTCCTTTAAGGCACTTCATTGCATGCACACATTTACATTGCATATCCAGAAGACAGCGACCAGGATGGTTTGGGGTCTGGAAACCAAGACTATGAGAATGGGCTAGGTATGATTAACCTGGAGAAGAGCAAATTAAGGGGAGATGTGATAACTGTCTTCACATATCTGAAGGGCTGCCAAGCAGAAGATGGAGCAGACTTGTTCTCTGTTGCTCCAGAAAGCAGGACTAGAACCAATAGGTGGAAATTGCAGGGAAACAGATGTATTAGGAAAACGTTCCTATCGGTAAGAGCTGTTCAACAGTAGAAAAGACTGCCTTGGAAGGTGGTGGCTTCTCTTCCACTGAAGATATTTAAGCAGAGTCTGAATGGCTATCAGGGATGCCATTGTTACAGCCAACATGGTAGATCTGGCATTGTGAAGGGTGGTGGAGTAGATGACCTCCAATGTACCAACTGTATAATTCTATGATTCAATGAAATATACCATGTTCCTTGTGTGTACACTCAGTTTCTTTTGCGTTGGTTCCCTTTGGGAACCACACAAGCTACTCATGGTACCGTGGTGGTGATGTAGTCTTTGCTTAGCTAGAGTCCTACCAGAATAGGTGTGATGCCCTCCATCACACATCATTGGCAGGACTTGCTAAGAGGTGTATAAAGGAAATCTGGCTGGAAAGGCCTGCCATGATAATGTCACTTGCTTTGCTGCTGCGAACATCCCAAGTCTTTCTTTGCCTGCTCCTGCACTCAGATGATACCACACTTTTTCCTGCTACATATTTTAAAATTTGTTCTCATTGGTATTCCAAACTTAGAAACTTTGTTGAATGTTTCTAAACAGCTTAAGATTTATTTTCTGAAGCAGTTGTCCTAGTTAATTGCATCATCTTATTGTTTCTTTTATTTTGACATTATGAAGTAGAGTAATTTTTAGAAAATTTTGAAAGTAAACCACTTTTTCAGTTTGCATATACACTTGCGGAGTTTTCTGAGCAATATCTCTGTAATGCAGGATACAATCATATGCTTTAAATTGAATCACTCTTTTTTTCATTTTAAGGAGGAACTATATGAGGAACTATGAAATTATCACAGACTTTTTGTTACCCCTGAAGCAGGCTTGTTGCTGCTGCTGTGAGTCATGTGATTCTAGTGGGGTGTATTACATAATGGGAGTGACTGTCGCATTTTGCTCTTCAACAGAATCAGATTTTTAAAAAATTACATTCCTTTAATTAACATTTGACATCCCCCAAAACAAGCCTTCCTGGATGACCGATAGCATATAAAGCAGGACCTTACTCATACATTCATTGAAAACACTACTCAGCGGAAGCATTTTGTTTTAAAAACTTGTAGAATATACTATCTACATTTGAGATGAAGGCCTAAAACAAGCTCTGAATATATGCATGGGTGATCCCCAATGCAACTGGAAAGTAAAAGCAGATCAGGAATAGTACATTTCCTGCATTCCTTCCATATACAGATCTCCAACTGGAACCATTTTGTATCCAAGATGGGTCCTTGGAGGCAATATCATCCCACATCCTGCCCTTCTTGTCCTTTGTGAAATAAGGCAAATACAAGTGTTCTCACATTATTTCCAGGAAGCATACAGTTTTCAACAAAGGCAGTCCTTTTTTGGTACTTCAAGTTAGCCTAGAAATAGGAAATTTAGACAATCATTCTCTACCGTCCATACAGAGATTATTTATTTATTTGTTTGTTTTACTTCTAAAGCCTAACTTGGAATCCGTAGTATATCCAATGGGGCTTACTCATTGCACAGAATTGCAGCCTTACATATATTTTTATAGTGTTGTGAGTATAAGTTCTCAGGAAAGGAAATTAAAGCTCAACATTCTGAGTAAGTTGCACATTATACACAGACAGACAGACAATTATTTAGCATATTTTATCCCAGTTATAATATTGGGGTTTTGGAGAATCAGAATATGCGGGAAATGAGAGCCAGTTGTAGGGAGAGGAGGGACCAGGACCTATGGGAGAGGAAATCAGTAAAAAAAAGTGCACAAATCCTGAAATCTGGCTACAGGAAACAACTCCTAGATAATTAAAAAAAAAGTTCCCATGTGTTTCTGTACAGCAAGAAGGCTAGTTCACCATTTTTCTTTCTGTAATGAAGGCATACCAACAGTCCAACTGGATATAAACCATTGTTCCAAAGGGCCCAAAATATTATGCTCTTAAATGAGTTTATTAAGGTTAGACCAGGAAGGAAGACATTAATATGAATATTACAGACTGGCAGATGGTACATTACAATGGGGCCACTGGGGAACTCTGGCTTAGAGACTGAGTGGTGTGCTGCTGCATGCTGCCCAAGAGCTCCTGCTTGGCTCCTCCTACAAGCAAGAGTTGTTAAACTATGGACCCTCCATCCTTGGTTTGCTTATCATAACATCTAAACTACAAATTCTGTCTTGTCTTTCCTCCCCAAAGCCAGAGTCATAAGCCATCAACAATCTATGGCATATGACTCGGGGTTTTTGGGAAGAGGTAAGCCAGAGTTGCGGTTTGGGCATAGCAATAAACAAACCCTGGAGAAGTCATAAATGATAAGCCAGGATTCTCTGGAACCCCAGCTTATTGTTACATCAGAACCAGACCATTGTGAAAATATGCCCTAATTACATTATAGATTGCTGAAACAGGCTAGAGGGCATTAAAAAATTAAATCCAATGACATAAATACTGAGGCCAGAACATCATCAGACATCACAGAAATAATTCCACAACTGCAGCATTCACTGTCTTCAGCAATCTTATGTATATTAGTTCATACTTAAGATAAATGATTTACCTATGACTCATGAACTTAATCGGAACATCTGAACTGAGTATGGGAGGTCAGATCACCGACAAACAGAAACTTAAAAATAATTATTGCCATAACCAACGAGCATATACAAGTTCATTCGATGCCATTATGTCTATAATAATACTGAAACAATTTATCAAAGAAGGTAACTTGCAGAAAGTCTACCTGATACATGAAGAATTGCCTTAATACAAGTCTGTCAAAGAATTAAGTTCTCTTAAAATTAACTTTTTAGACATTGTTAAAAGGAAATATACCACTCCATTAGACATAGGTATACATTCCTCTTGACCATGCTCAAACAAATTATGTAGAAGTTGCAAGTGGAAAAAGACATGCATTTCATTACCACATCAAAAAAAATAACAACCCCAAACAAGGCACAGCGTGGGCAGAGGAGTAGCTTCTTATGTCATGAGCACATGAAGACAGTATGATACATGGTGGAAGGAGATTGCAAAACTGTCTGTGGTGGGTGTAGAGAGGCACTCCAAGGCATGAACCTGGACAATGAGCCCACTATGAGAGACTTGAGCAGACTTGAGCTTATGGTTTAACTAACAAGTACCTTCAAGCATGGCTGACTATCAGTTAATAAGTAGCCCAGAGAGCTAGTGTAGCATAGTAGCTAAGACACTGAGCTGTCAGACAGGAGCCTCCAGTTCAGATTTAGATCTGGCTTCTTGTATGAATTTACTAGATGGTCTAAGCACAGCACTCCCCATCTGCATTATGGGGAGAATAATACTGATCTACCTTACAGAGCTGTTGTAAAGATTATTGATGTGTGAGGTGTTTTGAACATACATACATGGTCAGCATTATTGTACTTACTTTTCTTATTTTTATTCTTCCTAGGAATAAACTATAAATCACAAGAATAAGTTATAGTGTACTAATATCAATCTAGCACATGGTCAATGATTTAAAATGAAAACTGGACAGCTTCTAATTAAATGTGAATCTATTTTAACATTGCCAACTTCCCAACATTCAGCTCCAAGGAGCACAGAATTCTATTTAGCATAAACACAGCCACATTGTGCCACCCTGGAGCTTCATGACTGAGGCCCAAACAAGGCTTTAATAGCCTAGTTAAAACCCAGTCTGGGTTTTTAAAAAATTACTGGGGACAATTTTAATCAGGGCTTCAGTGTGCAGGAGGGGAGGTTTAACCCTGCCCTCCCCAGGCAAAATCATAATGAAAATTCCCAACCACCCCTCCGATCCCACTATGAGGCTGAGGAAAATCTCCTCCTGCTTTCCATGAGGCTTAGGAAAAAAAGGTCCCATTGGTGCCAATGGGAAATAATTTTTTTCCTAAGCTTCATAACCAGGTTTGAGGCAGGGAGATGATTTCCCCTCCCTGCGCACTGTGGTCCTTCTAAAAAAATTTAATTTAAAAAAATGCAGATGTGGTTGCTAAGCATGCTATTGAAGTAACATTTGGTTTGGCTCTGAGTGAAGATTTGAACATGGGCGTCTCAAGCCCAACACTCTGGGGTTCTGTTTCTCTTCAAATATTACAGTCTAGCTGTTGCCAACTGAAGTCCATGGCAATTCTGTTCAGTGGAACTGGACTCCATCTTAGGAGTAGTGTTAGATAAATTCAAGGTACCTGCTCCTCTGGGTTCCTAAAAAATCAAAGATGACACCTAGAAATATGAAGTTTTATACAGCCTAATGCAAAGCCTGTTGTTCAAAAATCTAATGCAGGATCCAAGAAAACCAAGACTTATACCAGCCAATCCACAGAAAGTTAGTCATGCTTAAGTACTGTTGAAATCAATTGTACAAGTGAGTCTGGTCTCACTGATTTTAACAGGATTTAGGTGCGACTACCAGATGTATTTGAACTGGGACTACTCTGTATATATAGAAAAACAAAAAGCAATTTCAAGCCAAGGGCAACAGTTATACGTATTATTTTTTGTATCTGTTTGAACGTGTGACCATGTTCCAGGTTTAGTAATTAATAACTTCCTTATGAGGAGGTTATTTCTCATAATGGGGGAAAAAGAAAGAAAATACACAGCCCATTCCACTATCATTTCTGGTGTCTGCTCCTACAAACCCAAGCACATGTACCATTAACTGTATACGAAAACTTAATGCAAATCACCAGGAGATTTAGCAGACATAATTGCCACACAAGGAAAGGTGCTCTAAAGATGAACAGGGGGCACGTTTGTCAATCCAAGAACGGAACTGGACCATTATGTACTGCCGTTTGTATCCTTATTCCACTAATTCTACTTGAATGTAGAGAACTTTCCCTGGCAGCATTTCGATAACTTAATACTGGAGAGTTGTCAGTGCAGTACTCATTCAGCATCCTTCTAAAACTCCCTGGGAATTTAGATTGTCACAGTTATTAGGGTGTGACCTTTCCCTCAGATTTTTTTAAAACTTTATTTTAAGACCAAGCTAGCATGAAATTTCTCCATTGGGAGTACTTGTGCTTCCTTCTCAGATAAGGAAAACAGCAGTGACAAAATTCTGGAGAAAAGAGTTCTATATATTACTACTGTACTCCGCAGTGAGTAGAGGTCTTGACAACTCTCTAAAGTAACTGTAGGGGTCAAAAAGAAAGTCATGTGATATGTTAAATAATGAAAAGAGAAACATAACAAAGGTATTCCCCCATTCTCTTCTTCTAGCAGTCCAAGGTATAGGGAGGTAATAATAAGCTTCATTTAATTTTTTACACCTGAAACAATATTCCTGAAACTCAAGGGCTACTATTCAGATAAAGGGCTTCTCTACACCAGGGTTTTACCCCACAGCTTTACTGGGGCTTCTGCTTATATATTTTATTATTTATTATTAAATTTATTAATCGCCCATCTGGCTGGTCACCCAGCCACTCTGGGCGATGGACAACATACAATAAAAACAGTTTAAAACAATAAAATTCTACAATAAAAACATTTTCTAAAATACCCTAACCCACCCCAAATGCCTGCCTGAACAACCACGTTTTTAATGCATGACGGAAGCTCATTAAAGAGGGGGCATGACGGAGTTCCCTAGGGAGGGAGTTCCACAGAGTGGGGGCTACCACAGAAAAGGCCCTCTCCCTCGTCCCCACCAGTCTAGCTGTCCTGGCTGATGGGACAGAGAGAAGGCCATCCGAGGCTGATCTTGTTAAGCGGCCTGTCTGGTGCTGCTGGAGGCGCTCCTTAAGATAGGCTGGGCCGGAACCATATAGGGCTTTAAAGGTCAAAACCAACACCTTGAATTTGGCCCGGAAAACAACTGGTAACCAGTGCAACTCCTTCAGCACTGGAGTGATGTGATCTCGCCGGCCGCTGCCTTTAATCAGGCGAGCCGCCGCGTTCTGTACCAGCTGCAGTTTCCGAACCGTCTTCAAGGGTAACCCCACGTAGAGCGCATTATAGTAGTCTAAACGAGAGGAGACCAGGGCATGTACTACCGATGGGAGCAGATGGTCGGGAAGGAAGGGGCGTAGCCGCTGTATCAGATGGAGTTGATACAGCGCTGTCCGGCTCACAGCTGACACCTGAGCCTCCATGGACAGCTGGGAGTCCAAAATGACCCCCAGGCTGTGGACCTGGTCTTTCAAGGGTACCCGTACCCCATTCAACACCAGGTCAACATCCCCCAGCCTCCTCTTGTCTCCCACCAAAAGTACCTCGGTCTTGTCAGGGTTCAGCTTCAGCCTATTCCTCCCCATCCAGCCACTCACCGTCTCCAGACATTTGGACAGGGATTCTACGGCCAACCTTGGTGAAGATTTAAACAAGAGGTAGAGCTGTGTGTCATCTGCATATTGATGACACTGCACCCCAAACCTCCTGATGATAGCCCCCAGCGGCTTCACATAGATGTTAAATAGCATCGGGGAGAGGATGGAACCCTGTGGCACCCCACAAGTGAGTGGCCACGGGTCCGAAACCTCCTCTCCCAGTGCTACCCTCTGGTACCTGCCGGAGAGGAAGGACCGGAACCACCGCAATACGGTGTCCCCAATGCCCAACCCCTCCAGGTGGTCCAGGAGGATACCATGGTCAACGGTATCGAAAGCCGCTGAGAGGTTGAGGAGAACAAGGAAGGAGCATTCACCCCTATCCAGAGCCCTCCTCATATCATTTACCAAGGCGACCAAGGCCGTTTCTGTCCCATGCCCAGGCCTGAAGCCCGACTGAAATGGGTTTAGATAATCAGTTTCTTCCAAGTGTGCCTTCAACTGCACCGCCACCACCCGCTCAATCACCTTGCCCAAAAATGGCAGATTTGAGACTGGGCGAAAGTTGTTCAAAACTTGAGGATCCAAGGAGGGCTTCTTTAAGACCGGTCTTATCACTGCCTCCTTAAGGGCTGATGGCATCACTCCCTCCTCAAGGGAGGCATTCACCACCGCCTTGATCCCCTCACCCAGTCTCTCTCTGCAGCTCATAATGAGCCAAGATGGGCAAGGATCAAGTAAGCAGGTGGTCGGCCGTACCGATGAAAGCACCTTGTCCACTTCATCAGGAGGAAGAAGCTGGATCCGATCCCACAAAACTGGTTTGCCACAGGCCGCCTCTTGCTCACTAACTGTATCCACAGCATGCAGAGTACCACACCTAATCTGATCAATTTTATCTGCAAAGTGCCTTGCCAAGGCCTCACAGGAGGCCTTAGAATGCTCCAGTGGTTCCGGAGCCACAGGACCGACCAGGCTCCAGACCACTTGGAACAGCCTCCTGGGACAGCACTCTGCAGACGCAATGGAGGCAGCATAATATTCCTTTTTTGCTGCCTTCACCGCCAAGTGATAGGCTGAAGATACAGCTCTAGCCCGTGTCTGATCGTCTTTGGAGCGAGACTTCCGCCACCGGCGCTCTAGCCGTCTCACCTCCTGTTTCAGAGCTCGTAACCGCGGACTGAACCATGGTGCAGTCCAAGCCCTGTTCAGGGGGAGAGGGCATTTCGGAGCCACCTGATCTAATGCCCCAGTGATTGCGGCATTCCAGCCACCCACCAGGGTCTCGACCGAGGCCGTTGGCATGCCCCAGAGAATCCCTAAGCGTGTTCAGGAATCCATTTGGATCCATAAGATGCCTGGGGCAGACCATTTTAATGGGTCCTCCACCCCTGCGGAGGGGTTGTGGAACCGAAAAGTCCAACGTCACCAGATAGTGATCTGACCATGACAAGGGGGTGGTGGATATACCCCCGACTTCCAGATCACTCCCCACTTCTCCAGAAACAAACACAAGGTCTAGTGCATGACCGGCTACATGGGTGGGCCCAGTTAGAATATGGTGCAGCTCCCAGGAGGCCATGGTCTCCATGAAGTCTCGAGGTGCTCCTGTGAGGATGGCCTCCGAATGTACGTTGAAGTCCCCCAACACCAGTAAGTTAGGGGACTGCACACGCACATCAGAGACCACCTCAAGCACCTCGGCCAGGGAGTCAGTCGTGCAGCGGGGTGGACGGTACACGAGCAGAATCCCCAGACTGCCCTTCGGGCCCAACCTGCAGTACATGCACTCAGCAACCTTGGTCTCCCGGAGAGGGGGTCTGGTGAAGACCAAGGACTCTCGGTAGATAACAGCCACTCCCCCTCCCCGATCCCCAGCCCTCGGCTGCTGTGCATACGAAAATCCAGCTGGACACATGGCTGCAAGGGTTGGAGCAGCAGCCTCGGCCAGCCAGGTCTCCGTAATACATGCCAGGTCTGCACCCTCATTCAGGATCATGTCATGGATGAGGGAGGTTTTCTGGCTAACAGACCTGGCATTGCAGAGCAGCAAACGAAGGCCAGAAGATGGGGTCCCCTTCTGGATTCTTTGCAGGATTTAAGATCAGCTCCTTTACACGGGCTGGCATGGGCTGTTTTTGGGGGGGGGGTCCTTTCTCTGCAAGTTCTATATGTTTTATTATACAGCCACTAGATGGTGCGGCAGTATAGTGTAATTACGGAAGTTCACGCAGCTGTTAAAGCACTTCATCGCGCTTCTAGAGAAAATGCTGTACTTTCCGCAATCTTAAAAAAGCTGGGATAAAGGTCATAAAGCACAAGAGAGGCCCTGGAGGTTGCCGATGTCGTATAAAGGCCCTGCAAATTTCCACAAGAGAACCAAGCACATGATAAAAGCTTCATGCAGAGAAGCCCAAAGTTAGTTGCGCTTAAGTTCCACTGAAATCAATGGGACAATGTTAGGTGTGACTAGCCTCATTAATTTCAAAGGGACATAAGCGTGAGGGTTTTTTAAAAAACAAAACAAAACAGAGCTTATGTCTGGAACCCTATTTCAGATAAACCCTTTGACAATTATTTTAATTATTATTAATTATTATTATATGTATGCCATCTCCTAACCCTACTTCTATTACCAGATCTCCTCATAAGATTCCCCACTGTTCCTCAAACAGTCTAACCCCACCTCAAACAAAAACAATAGTACAAATAATTTAAGGTTTCCAACTGAACCTTTCATAATTTGGAATAAGCTGCAGTAGCACTCCCGATGAAGGTGACTGAAAATCTTAACCTACCCCGCCTATTCAAAGTGATCCATTGCAAAAATTGTGGCAGATATGCTAGCAAGACTGAAAGTTGCATTTCCCAAGACAGACACTGTGCATTGCCAGCTCCAGGGAAACAGACATTGAAGTTTGCTCTTATGCGCAGATTCAGTGCATGGCAGGAACAAGGTTGAAGAATGAGCATACAGGTGCTGGCCGCATTCAGACATCACAGTATGCCAGAATTTTTAAAATTCTGGGTTACTGTGAGTGAGCCAGCATACTAGTATAGGTGGTTACTGATTACTCCCACTTGGCTTCTCTTGCCAGCAAGAGTGGCTAAACAAACCAAGGACAGTCCATCCCTGGCTTGGTTAGCATGACGTCCGAGCTGGGAAGTCTGGCTTGTCTCTCCCCCAATAAGCCAGAGTCATAACCTGGGATTTGTTCTTGGCAGGAAGAGCCAAGCAGGAGTGATCAGGCCACATGGACTAGCACACTGGCTCACTCATGGTAGGACAGAATTCTGAGAAATCTGGCTTACTGCAATGTCCGAACATGATCGCTCTCTTTTGAATAGGTCCAGTTGTGGGAAATGGGTATTCAAATGCACTATGAATCTTTTCTATGCTAGACAATCCTGTATAAATAGTATTCCTGTTTATCACAAGTCTGCATCCTACATTAGGGAAGCGTTTTTTTCACAGTTTGGAATATGTGAATAAAATTGACCCAGTCCAAGAAACTGTGAGCTGTATGCTCTTCTTCTGCCCTGACTTTCAAATGTGAAACATTTTCAATGTGTATAATATGACTGCAAGATCAACACTGGCTTCCACTTCCTATTCTGTAACAACAATAGTCAACATGCACACAAAGAGAGGTTTGGCTATTGGGAGGTCTAGAAATGTAATAAATGAAATGAAATAATGGCTGGGCTCACATAACACAACAACTCACACTCAAGGGTGAGCACTGACTGTCAGTTGTCATTGAACCGTGAGTTGTTGTGTTGTGTGAACCCAGCCACTCTAACAAGCCATGGTTCATTAACCACCAACAACCCATGAAGAGGATCCATGGTTTGCTGTTGGGCTGTCAACTGTGGGCTCTTAATGGTTTGTTAGCATGACTGGGATCACACAACACAACAACCCATGTTTCAACAACCCATGGTTCAACGACAACCCACACTCACCTCATACTCAACCTTGAATTTGGGTTGTCGTGTTGTGTGAACTCAGTAAATGTGACTGACATTCAAATGTGCTTTTACAGCCATAGTAGACGCCAGCTTCTACAGCCACCCAAGCAACAAGCTTTTGAACTCACACTTTAGCAGATCCATCATCTATGCATGACAACCAACTTCTAAACTTACATTGCTGTCACTGGATTGTACCCATTGTGTTTATTAATCTTACATGTGGAGTAAAGGGATCCAGAGTAATGCCTTATACAGTCCCAATTACATGTCTCTGCATCACTACATTTCATGAAAAAGCCCTTCCTCTTTAAGGCTGCAATCATATATATATATATATATATATATATATATATATATATATATATTTCCCATATATGTGAAAGTATTTCTTCTGAGTAGACATGCATAGGATTGCACTGGAAAGTGGTGCTGATTTATTCTTGTGGAAACTCTGGAGTAAGCCATTTTTAAAAATCCATATAGATTAGGTTACAGAAGTTAATTTGCAATCAGTTTGCACCTAATCTGTTTGCCTTTGGTACATGATATCCACAATAGATAATGCCATCTGAGGAGAACACAGAACACAGGCACTCATGCATATTAGTAGGTGCAATTTACCTAAATACATGGCCACCGTACAATGTCCTTTGTGCCCTCTGCTTTATTAACAGAAAGCATTTTGATGTACAGAGAAGAAAAATGCTGCTAATGCACTTTCCTAAAGAAAATAAAATCAAGTGATTTGGTTAATCTTATTTAAAACAGAACTTAACATTAGCATGTCTGTTCGTAAATTGATTCCACCTATGCTCTATCTGCATTTCTATTGCTGTGGCATTCAGTTTCGGTTTCGGCATAAGTGCCCAGTATAGCTGCTAAGAATTTATTTACGGAAGGCAGGATTGAACTTTGCAGCATGTGAACACATACATAATTTGATAAAGATATTTGTGTCCCATTAAAGGATAGTGATTTGCTACTTTCACCACACCTATAATTGAATTCCACAGTCTTAAAATCATTGAAATCAAACAGTTTCAGATAGCCCTTATCTGGTCCTCCCTTTTCTTGACATACTTCTTATGTAACTGTTCTTCTTTTTATAGATTCATTTGCTTTAGTTATAAATTAACTCCGGAACTGACTCTCCCATTGACTAAACACCATAATCTTTTTTTAAAAAAATCCTACTGAAAAGAATTCAAACTTTATGACGTCCAAAAATGCATATGTTTAAAAATGCGCACCAAAATGTGTACATTCATGCAGACATTACAAAAAAGTATATGAATTTCCACCCAGATTTTTTTTATTTAAGTGTAGCATCATGCAGAAATGGGATGGAACAAGCTTGACCTCAAAAACCCAACCATATTGGTGAAACCCAGATTGACGGATCTATCCATCCCTATAAATCCTTCCCAAACCTTCTGAAAAATCCAAAAGTCTGCATTGCACTAAATTTGAAACTGCAAAACAGCCAGCTGAAGCGCTGTTAACAGCTTCTCTTTTGACAGAATAGTCATGAGGTAAGTCTTTATTACTCTACCTTTTCAATTTGTCAATCCATTCTTACAATTCTTGGAGAATCCTCCATTTCATCATTGATTTTTAATTCTCAACTACTTGGTTATCTTGTAGAACAGGTCATCCGGCTGCATTTGTTTTGTCTTTGCAAATGATGATATTTCATTAGAAATGACACAGTGGAAGGGGCTTTAACCATCAAAACAAATTATTATGAACTTGTACAGAAGGAGCAGTATTTCTTCATTAAGGAAGGTAACCTATTAATTAAATATGTTGAATCCAAAATCTTGCTATTAGGCTTGCTGTTCATGTACCCCATCTTGTATCACCATCACCTTTACTGCCAAAATTGTGTGATCCCACACCAGTCAATTTGGAATCAAAATAGGACCACCTAAAAGTGAGGTACTGATTTCTGAATATTCATGGGGGGACTCCCTCGGTATGCAAAACTACATTAGTTTATAAATAAAAATAATCCAGAAAATGGCAAGTAAAGGATGGTTTCCAGGATGTATGGAATATTGAGGGCAGCTGAGCCATGGAATGTTCAAGGTGTGATTTTTTTAAAATGGGGAAAAATAAAGCAGGGAGGGAATTTCTCTCCTTCAGTCCCTTACTGCTTGTAGTATCTGGGAACTGGGGATGCTTGTCATGAAGTTAAAGAACTCCTGTCCATTCACTATACAGAGATGCTTCAAAAGGGAGGAAACGACAATGGACACATTTTCCCTTTCCCACTCTAACAGATCTCCTAATGGCAATAAAGCACTTAGGAGCTGGGGATACTCTACATTTTGTTGTGAGGCCCCCTTGTGTTTTAATATTTTCAAAAGTCCAGTATTCGAGAGGTCATGTATGAAGCAATCCTGAAATGCATTTGTATATTAAGATCAAATGTAATGGAACCATAGTTAAAGAACACAAATTGTGTCTAAGCGTTTTGTTTGCACAGGGCCACAATGATCAAAGATCCTCCCAAAACCAGACTCAGTTCCCCCCTTTTCAATGTTAGATTAAAAATGGCCACTCTTAGGACTGTGGGATATCAACCATTATTGCAGGTGGGGGGAACCTGTGGCCCTTCAGATGTTGTTGGACTACAAATTCCATAATCCCTGACCATTGGTGTGGTCTGATGGGAGCTGAAGTCCACCAATATCTTGAGGGCTACAGGTTCTCCACCCTTGCTTTACTGGATCAAGAGTCGGTGATATTCCAGCCACTTAACGGTGCAATCCTATTCATTTTCAACAGAAAAAGTCCTACAACACTCAGCATTCCCCAGCCAGCCATGGCTGGGGCATACTGGGAGTTGTCGGACTTTTTTCTGTCAAAACATGCATAGGATTGTGCCCTTACTCTGTAGTAGCTCAGGTGATCCCAGCAGATCCTCTCTAGTGTATATGGTTTAAGGAATATAATGCAAGACAGTGTTTTAAAGTGTATGCCTCAAAAATTTCCTTACTTTTAATCTGAGTCCTCTGAAATGTTTTGTCTGTCTTTGTAATAGATTGTACCAGGGCCAGTGTATGTTTGGCTTTATGAAATACAGAGCATAACTTGGAAAAACAAAACAAAAAGAAAAAAAAAGCTGTAAAAGGTGCTAAAATCTACTTTGTAAACCTTGTGGGGATATCCACCATGCAATCCAGTGCTGAAAATGTTTCTTCTGCCTTCTCCACCTAAATTGTGATGGAAGATCTTTGATATACAGCGCACATTAACAATATTGTGATGATGCCAGAGTTTTCATGGAAAAGTCACCAGCTTATTTGGATGATCATATCTCATCTTAATAAGCTGAGATAAACACAAGATGTTTACCTATGCATGCAGCCCCTTTTCTTCTCAGTACACTGCGATTAACCCAGTGTTAAACATGTTAAACATGGTTTTCTAATATGTCTTCACTGGGAAATTATGGTTACTATGTTCAAAACAACCCAGGATGTTAAACCAACTTGAAACAACCTGTTAAGATCCTGGCTTGTTCCAAATCAGGTAAACATAGCTTCGTAGCTCACATGTAACAAGAAACTATGGAACAGTCCTTGGTATAATTCTAGTAAGTACAAAACACATTCATATATCAGTGTATTAATCCATTAACCTTAGGAGACTGAAACAGAAAGTATATGACATAACTAAAGACTTTAAACTTACAAACATTATTAGGAATTTGCTTCAGAACCGTAGGTTTTTCGTGGAATTCCAGGGAAGATGAAGTAGGTGGAGAAATCAGAGGAATGGTCTATCATAGGGAAGTGTATTAGCTCCAACCCTCTTCAATATCTATACTAACGATCAACCACATCCTGCAGGCACTAATAATTATATATATGCTGACAATCAGGCAATGGCCACACAAGGAAAAACATTTGAGGAGGTAGAACAACGATTAACTGAAGCTCTGGAAGAGCTGGATTGATATTACTGCGAAAACCAGCTAAGGCCAAATCCAGCAAAAACTCATGCATGTGCCTTCCATCTACGCAATAAGCAGGCTGCTAGGAAGCTGCAAATTACATGGAAAGGAGTGTTATTGGAGCATTGCACTAACCCTAAATATGTAGGGGTTACTTTGGATAGGGCCTTAACATATAAACAGCATTGCATCAACGCTGAACTGAAGGTCAGCGGAAGAAATAACATCATTGTTACATAGGCTGTTGGCTAGGGATGGGTTGCACCTCACAAAGGCTGGGAAGGCTGTGTTTGGCCACAGCATGAAGAACTTCATCAGGAGGGCTTTAAACTGAATCCTACGGGGAAGGGAGATGTAATGTTGGGGGTAACAATGGACATAGGCGCATGCACTGCAATGGACAGAACAGCTCTGATAGCACCCAATAATAGTCTTCAGACACATGTAGGAAGAAAGCCAGACTATGAAGCACATGGTCTTCGATGTCTATATACTAATGCCCAGAGTATGGGAAACAAACAGAACGAACTTGAACTCTTAATACAAGAGGGAAATTATGACCTGATAGGTATAACTGAGACTTGGTGGGATGACTCTCATGACTGGAATACAGCAATTCAAGGATATAACTTGTTCAAAAAGAACAGGAGGAACAGAAAGGGAGGTGGGGTTGCACTGTATGTGAAAAATACATATCTCTGCACAGAAATACAGGAGGAGGAGCTTGGTAGCCCTATCGAGAGCATCTGGGTTGAAATAAATGGAGCAAAGAATAAAAGGAACCTGGTGGTCGGAGTCTACTACCGGCCACCCAATCAAGGAGAAGACAAGGATGAAACTTTTGAAAAGCAAATAGCCAATGTTTTAAGGAAGCATGATGCAGTAGTAATGGGGGACTTCAATTTCCCCGATATTTGTTGGGAGACAAATTCTGCAAAACATGGCCCCTCCAGGAAATTCCTGACTTGTGTGGTGGATAACTTCCTCCTACAGAAAGTAGAGGAAGGAACTAGAGGATCGGCTATCCTTGACTTGATCCTAACCAACAGAGATGACTTAGTGGATAAAGTAGCAGTTACAGGAACTCTGGGGGAAAGCGACCATGTTGTACTTGAGTTCTTGGTTCTAAGGGAAGCAAAAGCCGAGTGTAGTCAAACGCGTACCCTGGATTTTAGGAAAGCTGATTTTCATAAACTCAGAACAATGATCAGTAAGGTCCCATGGCAAGCGATGCTAGCGAGAAAAGGAGTCCAAGATGGGTGGGAGCTTTTAAAAAAGGAAATTCTCAAGGCACAATCACAAGCAATTCCAACAAGAAGAAAAGGTGGAAGACAACAGAAGAGGCCAATGTGGCTTCACAAAAAGCTTAGGGATGACCTGAAAACAAAAAAGGACACCTATAGGAAGTGGAAAGAAGGCCAAGTAACAAAGGAAGAGTACAGGCAGATAGCACAGAATTGCAGGGATGGCATCAGGAAGGCTAAAGCTGAGAATGAGCTGAGGTTAGCAAGGGATGTTAAAAACAACAAAAAGGCTTTCTTCAGCTACGTGCATAGTAAAAGGCAGAGGAAAGAAATGGTGGTTCAGCTATTAAATAAGGATGGCAAAACGATAACAGATGACAAAGAAAAGGCAGAGGTGCTCAATTCCTACTTTGGCTCAGTATTCTCCCGAAAGAGGGTCTATGACCCCCCTGGCAAAGGTGAAGTACAGGCTGAAGGGGCAGGATTGCAGCTTGAGATTGATAGGCATATGGTCAAGGAACACCTCATTACTTTGAATGAGTTCAAATCTCCAGGGCCAGATGAACTGAATCCTAGAGTCATAAAGGAACTGGCAGAAGAACTCTCAGAACTGCTGTCTATTCTCTTTGAGAAATCATGGAGGACGGGGGAAGTGCCAGATGACTGGAAGAGGGCTAACGTTGTCCCTATCTTCAAAAAGGGTAAAAAGGAGGAACCTGGGAACTACAGACCAGTCAGTCTGACAACAATCCCTGGGAAAATTCTGGAGCAGATCATAAAGCAATCCATCTGGAAGCACCTTGACAACAATGCCGTGATTACTCGAAGCCAACATGGATTTGTCAAAAACAAGTCCTGCCAGACAAATCTGATCTCATGTTTTGTTCAAGTAACCTCCCTTGTAGACCGTGGGAATGCTGTAGACATCATATACCTCGACTTCAGCAAAGCTTTACACAAAGTGCCCCATGAGATCCTGATGAGCAAACTAGCTCAAAGTGGGCTAGATGAAACAACAATCCGGTGGATCCACAGTTGGCTACAGAATCGGACTCAAAGAGTGCTTATCAATGGGACCTTCTCAAACTGGGGAGAGGTAACGAGTGGGGTACCGCAGGGCTCAGTCCTGGGCCCAGTGCTCTTCAATATTTTTATTAATGACTTGGAGGAGGAGGTGCAGGGAATGCTGATCAAATTTGCAGATGACACAAAATTGGGAGGGATAGCTAATACTTTGGAAGACAGAAACAAAATTCAAAGTGATCTGGATAGACTGGAGCACTGGGCAGAAAACAACAGAATGACATTTAATAGGGACAAATGCCAAGTTCTGCACATAGGACAAAGAAAGCAAATGCACAGTTACAAGATGGGGGATACGTGGCTCAACCACACTACAAGCGAGAAGGATCTTGGAATTGTTGTCGATCACAAGCTGAATATGAGCCAACAATGTGATGTGGCTGCAAAAAAGGCAAATGCTATTTTGGGCTGTATTCATAGAAGCATCGCTTCCAAATCCTGGGAAGTACTAGTTCCCCTCTACTCAGCACTGGTTAGGCCTCATCTGGAGTACTGTGTCCAGTTCTGGGCACCACACTTGAAGAAGGATGCAGACAAACTGGAGAGGGTTCAGAGGAGGGCAACAAAGATGATCAGGGGACTGGAAACAAAGCCCTATGAAGAGAGACTCAAAGAACTGGGCATGTTTAGCCTTGAGAAGAGAAGACTGAGGGGAGATATGATAGCACTCTTCAAGTATTTGAAAGGTTGTCACAGAGAAGAAGGCCAGGATCTCTTCTTGATCATCCCAGAGTGCAGGACATGGAATAATGGGCTCAAGTTACAGGAAGCCAGATTCCGGCTGAACATCAGGAAAAACTTCCTGACTGTAAGAGCAATACGACAATGGAACCAATTACCTGGGGAGGTGGTGGGCTGTCCCACACTGGAGGCTTTCAAGATGAGGCTGGACAGCCATTTGTCAGGGATGCTCTGACTTGGATTCCTGCATTGAGCAGGGGGTTGGACTCGATGGCCTTGTAGGCCCCTTCCAACCCTACTATTCTATGATTCTATGATTCTATGATTAGGCAATTAACGAGCACTACTTGGGGTGCTAAACCCAGGGTTCTTAAGACGACAGCATCAGCCCTCTGCCACTCGGCCGGCGAATACGCCTGCCCAGTTTGGTATAAATCAGCACATGCTGGGCAAGTTGACGTTGCTTTCAATGGGAAAGTAGAATCATTACCGGATGTCTAAAACTTACTTCTCTAGATAAGATCTATCATATAGTTGGCATTGCCCCGCCTGCTGTTTGTAGAGAAGCAGCAGCATACAAAGAGAGGCTTAAATCTTCAGTATCCAAACACCCTCTTTACGGCCTACAACCAACTCTTCAGAGATTAAAATCCAGGAAAAGCTTCCTCAGATTGATGGAAGACATTGATGAATTCAAAAGTAGAATGGACTTATGGAAAGCTACAAAGAATCAACACTGGAAGGAACCAGCAGAGGAGCTGGCACCCGGTTCCGATGAAAGCTGGGAAGTTTGGAAATCACTGAATAGACTGCGCACGGGCGCAACAAGATCTAGAGATGCTCTGAATAAATGGGGCTATCCGGAGATCTCTGCCCTATGCAACTGTGGAGACTTGCAGACAACTCCACATATGTATACTTGCCCTTTGTGCCCAGACCAATGCACACATGAGGACCTTATGACAGCATGACAGAACGCAATTAATGTTGCTAGTTTTGGGGCAAGTTGTCTAATTTTTATATATTTTAGCTTCTAAATTTTATACTTTAAATGTTATGTGTTATAGCAAGTTTTTAATTGTGATGCTTCTGACACGAATAAATAAAATAAAATCCAAGATAGGATTATCCAAATGTTCTGCCTCTCTTTCCTGCTCTACAAGCCTTCACATTCAACTACTATAAGCCTAGAAAAATGGTAGAAAAATATTTAGCTGATTATGTAGCCTCATGTTCCACTCAGCAAACCAGTACACATAAAACGCACATCCCTCTCCCCTGACAGATAAGGTTTAACACTTTGCTTATAGCAGGAAAGGTGCATGGAATTCATTACTCCACATCCCATCTTAACCCTTGTTATACATTATCATACTGTGCTCAGTATCGCTGGACCACAGAGAAATTCATATATGCTACAGGAAGGGCAAACACTCTCCAAGAGACTAGTATTGTCCTGCTTTCACAACAAGTACTAAAAACTAGAGACAATGCCCCAAACACAAGTATTTCAAGAACAGATGGCTTTAGAGGAATGGTTCCAAGGCAACCTCTGAGATTTTTCTTCCTTATTAGTCTATATCCTAAAACACCACCATGGGGCATAATTAACTTTTAAACCTCAGCATCACACACTCACAAAATCACCTTCTCAACTGTCCTGTGCCTCCTTCTCCTAACAGTCTTCTAGAAACACTTTCAGTTTCTGCTTCTTTCATATGTTCCTTTAGAAAATTGGGCCTGCATCCCAGAAATCCTATCTTATCCTATCTAACTCTGTTTTGGAAAAAAATAATGTATACAAAACATCTTGAAAACAAAATGCCTGCTATGTTTCAGAGCAAAGATACTGCAAATATTCCAAAATACAGTGGGTATGGAACATGTCACAGCCTTGCAAAATCCTCCAAGCCATCCCATGCATTTTTCTGTATGGAGAAGTACTTCTTATTTGGAACACTACATTTTTTAATTTCTAAAACAAAGATAAGGCACTTGGAATGGCTTTCTAATTCTTTACTTGAACTTTTGCCTACTTAGAATCAGCATCCTGTCAGTCAAAAATGAATGGAAAGATGTGCACATGACTTTCACAACCACAACATTACATCACGCGATGGGTGCAATAGTGAATGATGCATGGGGGTCAGCTGTTTGATGTGACTTCGGTGACTCTCTGCTGCTTTAGAAAAACTGTCTTCATAAACAAAATAAGGAGACAGAAATAAATTATCAGGACTAACACTTCCACAGAAGCTGTTTCCAGATGCAAAGCTTTGAATGATGACACATAGACCAGTGAAAATAGTAATGAAAAGATCAACATGATTGGGTTGAAAAAAGAATGATTGATTACACAGTATCATAGAAGCAGATATAAGTACATTTATATGTTTTCTTTATTTCAAACATTTATATATGGTTTTTCAGGTATAAGCAACCTGAAAACCTCAAAATAGGTTACAGTAATATTAAGACAAAACATCAGCTAAAAAAGTTACTATCAGGGCTAAGGTTAAACTAAGAAGTTAGACTAAAGAACGTAATATTTTAAAAAAAATCTTTATCCATTTATCATAAATTTATCATGAGAGCTACTGGCTTTATAATGATACTACCATTCATGTTTTTATCCATGTGATAAACCCCGCAACAAACCTTGCTTTTTGCAAACCCAGTGATGTAAGCTACTGAAACAGCATGGTTAGATCATCATTCTAACCAACACAGCAGAAAATCATAGGTTTCCTAAATTAAGGAAATTGTGCTTCCCCAGTCATAAAGGTTTGAACACCGCTTAACTTATTTATATTCATTTGCTCCTCACTCTGTACTTTAAAATCTGCTATTGTTTTTTAAATCTCTGCATTGCTGCTAGGTTTTATCCAGGGTGTACTCTTATACTGTAGTTTTAAGCTTTTGTATTTTATATTGTATGTTATGCTGAATTTTGTGGTTTAAAATTTTGTGAACCGCCCAGAGAGGTTCGGTTATTGGGCAGTACAGAAATACAATCAATCAATCAATCAATCAATCAGGAGCTAAGGTAGAAAGAAGGGTTATCCATCAGAGGTGATTTCTTTACAGTGCAACCCTATGCACGTCAGCTAAGAAGTAAGCCCAACTGAATTTAATGGTATTTATTCCCATGTATGTGGATACAGGATTGCAGTCTTAAAGTCCTTTAAATAGAGGGTTACTACACTGACTTCCAGCACCATCAAGCAGCCAGTTACCACATCAAGCACTACACAGGCACCTCCATCACACAGGCAGTCGCAGAGCTGAGAAAGATATTGGATTGATCTCTCTGGGCCCACTCAAGACTCACAGATAAACTAAGATGGGAAAGGATAGGAAGGAGCTTGTACTTCCCTACCAAATTCTAACTCATGTTACTTTGCGGTGGTTTCAGAGAATTACATAAGAACATAGGAAGCTGCCTTATACTGAATCAGGCCATTGGTACCCCAGTATTATTGGTACCCCAGTACCCCAGTATTATTGACACTGACTAGCAGTGGCTCCCCAGGGTTTCAGGCAGGATTCTTGCTTAGTCCTACCTTGAGATGCTGCGAATTGAACCTGGGACCTGAACCTGGGACCTTTTGCATGCAAAACATGTGCTCCACCCCTGAGCTGTGGTCCTTCCCTAACAGGGTTAGCCCTGTTAGTCTGTTGCAGCAAAAACAATAAAGTCTTGTGGCATCTTAAAGACTAACAATTTTATTCTGGCATAAGCTTTTCTAAGATCACCATATTAGAACTAGGGATGTCAGAGAATTCCGCCACAGATCTCAGTGAAGCCGAATGCCAGTGCATTCGGCCCCCCGAAATCTGTGACGGAACGAAGCCCCACCCCACCCCACCCCACCACCCTGCGAAAGGCGTGCGAAACGGAGCACTTACCTACCTGCCGTTTGTGCTGCTTTGCGAATGGTGGCTGCAGCTGCGGCCGCCATTCACTTCCCCATTTAGGCCGTGATTCGCAGGGGGGGACGCGCTCCACACCTCCCCCCGAAATCCTAACCCGGCTGGCTCCGCGGCAACTCTGCAGAGCTGCCAGACGGGTGTATTTGGAGGCGTCTGGAGCCTGCGGACGCAAATGGCGGCGGCTACAGCGGCCATTTGCCTCCCTGCAGAGGCCGTGATAGGCTACGTAAGTTTTTACGTAGCCTATCACGGCAAAAAAATGGAACACAAATGGCGGCCACCGTAGCTGCCACCATTTGCGTTCCTGTTTTTTTGCTGTGATAGGCTATGTAAATATTTATGTAGCCTATCACGGCCAAAAACAGGAATGCAAATGGCGGCCGCCGTAGCCTCCATTTGCGTCCACAGGCTCCAGACACCCGCGAATGCACCCGGCCGGCAGCTCTGCCGAGTTGCCGTGGAGCGGAGCTGGCCGGGTTAGGATTTCGGGGGGAGGTGTGGAGCGCCTCCCCCCCCACAAATCACCCCTGCGAAAGGGTAAGTGACTTTCATATATCCCTAATTCAAATTTAAGAAGAGCATCAATGCTGCCAGCCAAATAAAGTGGTCTTATTTTATTTCAGGGCATAAATGAGTCCTAATCTTTTGAACAAGAAGTTATTCCATTGTTCTCACTCATCATAAGTGTATTTTACACTTAAGTAAACTGTAAAAATAATTGTCTCTCTGCTTAAGAACACTCTTGCCCTGCAGGGTGGAGAGAGAAAGTCTGGTAAATAGCCCACCATCTAGCTCTCACTCAGTGGTTTCAGCTGAGGTAGCCCCTCCCATGCCACCTGCCTGTATAGGGCTACTTGAAGAACCATCTTGCCCTAGGGAAGGAATGATATGACAGAGCAGGATATCAGATAATCTGATTGAAGGGAACAGCATGAAAAGAGCAAGAAGGAGCATATACTTAAGCCCATATAATATATGGCCCACAGTATCTGGTTGCAGTGCTTATGTAACAAGTGGTTTGTGGCATCCTGCTAGTATAGCACTTAAGTACTCACACACTCCCTAAGGCCTTTTTTGCTGGAATAGCAGGTCTTGCGATCAGGCCGCTACATTGATAAAATGAAATACTCCATTCAAGACTAGAAGATAAAATGCATTCGCCCAGATTGAGAGCAGGCTAGTTGCTCTTAAGTGCCACTGAAGTCACTGGGGGCAGGCTAGCCATAACTAACTTAAATTCTATTAATTTCAAGGGCATTTAAGCTCAACTAACTGTCTCATTGTAGACCCCAAACATACTTAATTAGAAAATAAACATATTGTGCAGATAAATGTTAGACAATACAGTGTTGCCTTTTCCTCAAGCCCCTGATGTGGATAATCAAAGTCACTGCCCTTGGGGTGGTAAAACCTGTTCTTCTTACCATCAATGCTTAAATGAACAGCAAGTTCCAAAAGCCTGCAATTAACATTTTTCTTTGCATATCACCTGGTTTGAAGTAATGAATAGCACACCCCTGTGATATTAAGATCTAACCATCTATTCCACAATTTTGATGCAAAAAAATCCAGAAAATCATTGTTTGAAATGGTAATTTAACCCACCTATGGAATATTAAGACAGAGGATTTCAATATGTCCAAAAAGAAAAGAAAAACACACCTCACTGCCAACATACTGAAAGAAGTCTTAGCCTTTGTTAACTCTCCTTTCCAGTATGTGTAGAACCCATTTCTACCACTGCCCTAGCTGGAAAAGGGGGAAAATCTAAATTTGGGAGGGAGAAAACTCCACTGCAGCACTATTACGTGGAAGAGTCTATCATTTGTAAACGGAGGACAACAGTTAATTGACAGAGCACATGTTACGTGTGTGTGTGTATTCGCATTAGGAACATAGGAAGTTGCCTTATATCGAGTCAGACCCTGGGTCCATCTAGCCCAGTACTGCTGACACAGACTGGCAGCAGCTTCCCAGGGTTTCAGGCAGGATTCTTTCCTAGGCAAATCTGGGGCCAGGGATTGAACCTGGGACCTTCTGCATGCAAAGCAGGCGCTCTACCACTGGGTTGGGATTGCTCTCTGCTGGACCCCTGGAGAACACTGTCAGAACAGGGAGATGGCCCAATAATCTGACTCAGCCCTGTAAACCAGTTCCTGATAAAATCGTTCAGGTGTTCTCTGTATAGGTCCACATCTATTATGTATCTCCTACAGTTGAATACGAGCCATGTTTATTCAGAAATATAAATCTCATTCAGTTTTATAAGTCTGTTTCTATATGTTCCTTCCTAGTATATATGGTTCCGACTGCAAATTTAAGAGCCAACCTATACATTCGGCAGAATTAGGGAGTACAACCTAAGAAACATATTATCACTTCAGGATGCTGTTGGAATGATGCATGTTTGAATACTCTTCTGTTGTTTAAAACAACAAAAAACAACTTCCTGCGTATAGAAAAATAACATCTCAGGATGTAGGCATGCTTCTCCCTAACATGCTACTTTTGTATATTAGGGGAAGTTTAAAAAAAGAAGAAAGATGGAACAATGTTCAGCTTTGTGATCCTACCTGCATGTTGAAGTGATATAGCTGAGGAAAAGCTTTATCACTCTGTTCTTCTGTATGTATAAACTGGGCCTTGTTCTCTGGGGAAAACAGTTCTCAAAGAACCTACAAGTTCCATTCACTGAAAGACAGTTAGCAGAACAGTGGCTGAATATTTTCCTGTTTAACAGGAATGGAGATCAAGAGAAACCTACAGTTATCCCACAAAGACATGAGAAAAAAAATCTCAGTTCCTCAGGCCATTCATTATAATCACTGCTTAGCTGTAAAATAGCATGAGGAAACTTATTTTACAATCCTTACCAGCTAAGAATATGTTCGATTACTTTGGTACTACAGACTGTGGTTCGATGACCAACAAACAGTAGAAACTAACCTGAAAAAATATAATACATGGTCATTACTCACACTCTTGTGTAGGATTCATGTCTAGAATCCCATACAAAAAAAACCTTGCCAAATGATGGCGCTTAAAACCTAGATTCCACACTAAATAATACTGCTTAATTTGTATATTTTAGATAGATACATTGGAGACGTTTTCATGATAATCTGCACATTTGTTCCAGTGTGATCACTTTTCAA
Source organism: Heloderma suspectum (assembly GCF_057233095.1). Lineage (NCBI taxonomy): Eukaryota > Metazoa > Chordata > Lepidosauria > Squamata > Helodermatidae > Heloderma > Heloderma suspectum. The sequence continues at coordinate 292,373,988 of NC_139459.1, read as the reverse complement.
TTGTACCTTGTCTCTCACTTCTCCTTTTTAATGTCATTTTGAGAGGATGTAGTCCTAAAAAGCAACTTTAAAAACTTTAAATAGATACGTGGGGGGGGGCTTTGTAAGGAAGGAGGGGTATTGTGCATAGAATACGAGGGAAGGGAAACATTTATATATGCAAACATATATAAATATATAACATTTATAGGGGAAGCACAAGAGGGGCCATGAGGAAAGATTGGCCTCTGTGGAAAACCAGAGAGTCTCCTGTGATTTCTGAGATTTTAGCAGAGCCAGATCACACATTTCCAGAGCTCTCTCTACAGCTATGGGCCAAAAACGATGGGAGACATTGAGGTACGTGATTCTTCTTTTCAACACTTTATAACAAAAGAAACACAGCCATGGAAAGCTGAAATTGGGAGTGGGGAAGGAAGGACCCCTTAACTTTTCCTTGCTGTGTGTCCACTTGAATTGCTCCCCAACCTGCTTTGATTGCCTTGTGAGGGAAAATACAGATTCTCATAACATTAATAATTCTCCTATACACATACAGGTAGGAAATCTATGGGGGGGGGAATCCAATTTAAGCAGACAAACTGCAGGGAATGAAAGGGTTAAGCACCGCCCCCACCCCTCCACTCCCTACTGCAGATTCTAATTGTTGCTTGGTGGTTAAAAAAATTATACTTGGACAGGAGGAAGAATCACAGAACTGGTCCTATCTTCTAGTTTCAGCCCTATGAAACCATTTGTTATGTGCATACATGGGGAGGTGTGGCAGGTGGGGGAAGGCTCCATCCAATCCTATCCTAGAAAAACATATTACAAAAGTGGACAACTAATGCATTTCTTTAGGCTAGATCAGAAAGGAGATAAGCGGCAGGGTATGTCTAATTTGAATTTCTGTTTCCCTGAAATTAACATAACTCACATAGTGCTGCCACAATGATCATGGATACCAAAGTACAATTGATGGGCATATTTCATTTGAAATATATTTATTTAGGAAACCAAAACTTGGCAGCTTTTAAAATACTTTGTTACACTGACATCATGAGTGTTCCAAGATCTAAGGTGTCCTCTTCTTTTCCGCTTGTGGGTGAATTCACACATTTATGTTAATCACTTGATAACTGCAACATCAAGTGATCCCTTGCAGCTTGTGAAACAGCCATTGCAGACCAAACATTCCAAGCAGAGGGCTCCTAGTACTACACATCAGGCAGCTATTCTGCCTCCTTAATGGATTTTCTGTGTTAAAAAAAACATGGAAGCAGCAGTGGGAAAGCACAGAAGGGTTACAGATGGAAGACGTCTGGACTGTCTGTAAAATTCCATGAATGAGGTAGGGCATTATACAATAGCAGCCTCGTCTGGAAGCACTTTCAGGCACAATAAGCGATGATTTCCTAGTTTCTTTGCATATATGCTGGTTTTGCTATGGCTACAAAAGGATACTGTTACAATACTACATGTATACACCAAAGTGTCTTTCAAAAAAGAATATTGCTAATTATCAACCAGCAAGGTAGCAAGTACGTTGCTTGTTGTTCAGTAAGGTGGGACTTTGGGATTCACAGTATTGAATTCATAGACTTTGTCCCGGCTGTGCAAAGATTGCCGGGTATGCAGATGATATGCTTAGTCATGAGGTGAAGAGGTGGCTTCTGTCTGTCTGTGAAGCATCACCAACTATTAGATGATTCTAGGAGTTCATGAATGAGATTTTTAATGTAGCTGCCCCTGTCCCCTTATGAATAGCATACATAACTTGCTCTGTGTATGTGAGATAAGGAGGTTTTCAAGAAGACTGGCATAGTGTCACTCTTCTAAAGGCCCAAATACATTGCCACATAATGTCAGTGTATCTCAGTATGTTGTGGGCTTGCTGGCAAAGAGGGCATATATGCTGTTGATACTGCTTCACCCAGCAAGTCCCACTCACAATACATCCTGTACTGGCATGCATCATCACATGGCAGTATATGCCAGGCTACAAAATTGTATGATGCCAGCCAAGTTGGAAACTATAATTTAAAACTTTTATCTACCTTCACAGACTGCAAATAGTTCAAGCAAGTGTGGGCCAGGAGATAAATATAGGATTTTAACATTAGAAACTTGGGTTCACAAGCTTAGATTTCTTAGCATTAGAGTGAAACTGCATGAGCCAAATTTGCTAGTTGTCCTTTGTATGTTATTACACGCCATGCATATAGGCACATGTGTAGGGATGATTTCCAAATATACCTATCATCTTTTTTTTCTTTCTTTTTTTTGGTGGCTCATTATTTTTATGAATGTTGCAAGAGATTATTCCTGTGCACACCCACTTGTATTTCTGATGGGGAAAACCCCTAAAAACACAGACTTTGGCAGATTAAGGCGGCAATCCTATACCCACTTACTCCCCAATGAGGGGGTAAGCCTCAATGACTTCCACTGGACTTACTTCTGAGTAGACATGTATAGGATTGCCCTATAAATGACTGCCCTAGATTACCCATTGGTCATTTCTGAAAGTAGTTATAATTCCCTACTTTAGAGGCTTTTTATGTGCATAAAAAAGATAAAGGCTTCAGTCCATAGAGTCCCTTTGCATATGTCCAAAGTGTTATAGGCATACAGTGCCGATCTTATTTTTTCAAACAACAATCCCTTGTTACCACATTTCAAGCTGTGTTTTAAATGCTGCATAGCAAAAAGAAAGAAAGAAAGAAAGAAAGAAAGAAAGAAGAGAAATAAGGTTCTGGTGGTGAAGAAAATCCTCTGTTTCTATACAATCTCTCCTTGGGTTGTGGCCAGAAAAAGGTGTTTCATAAATAACCACTAATAAATATTTGGGAGCTAGCAATGTGCCACATTTTCAAGAATTTTTATTTTTCAAGTGTACAAGAAAGATTTCAACCCAAACCAAAGTCTCACCTGTGCAATGTGGTGGTGTCCCACATTGGTTTGCATTGCAAAATAAGTTGCAGTGAAATCTCTTTCACTCAGCCTGTGATGGAAACTTTGTGACTTCAAAGAGTACATCACATAGTTTCCAACTGGTTTCAAGGAAGCAACACCAGTCCTTGGCCCCCAGTATATTACATACTGGGCACTGGTGCAGACTCCAATCGACCTACTGTGAGAAATTATTTCAGTAATCATTTTAAGGCACATTGTACACTGGAAAGTTCTGCAGAACGTTAGTAGTTTCAGTAAGTATATGTCCTTTACTGAATCATATGTGCTTTACTGAATCAGTACTAGCGTGTAGCTCCTTGCAAGACCAAGCCATCAAATTCTGCATAACTTTTCTCAGCTGGGATAAAAGCTACTAGACTAAAACTTTAGTTCCCTGTTATCAGTAGGCCAACGCACACCCATATAGCTGAACTGGCTGCCAGTCCCTTTCCAGCCCGATTCAAAGTGCTGGTATTAACATTCAAAGCCCTAAACAGCTTGGGACCAGGTTATCTGAAGGATTGCCTCCTCCCACAGGGCCGCCCAGACGCTAAGATCACCTTCAGGAGTCCTTCTCATGGAGCCCCTGCCAAAAGAGGTAAAGCAGGTGGCTACCAGGAAAAAGGTATTTTCTGCTGTGGCACTCCAGTTGTGGAACGAATACCCTAGAGAGGTTCACCTGGCACCTACACTGTACTCTTTCCGGCGCCAGGTGAAGACCTTTTTTATTTTCCCAGGCATTTTTAGCATTTTAGTATTCCAGTTTTGTAGTTCTGCTGTAGTTAAATCTACTATTGCATTTTAAATATCTGCACTGCTGCTAGGTTTTACTCTGGTTGCATTTTTATTCTTTTAGGGCGCAATCCCATCTGGATAGGCAGCCGCCTCAGAACTCGGAGGTGATCTCCTATCCAAAGCAAGGCAGGAGAAGCACAGGGGGGATCATTCCCTCCGTGCCTCTCCTTCCCTGCTTTTTCTGCTGGACAGCCATTTTCGGCTGTCTAGCCATGGGGGCCAAGCGGGAGAGGAGGCTGCTGTATGACACATAGGATGTGTCGTACAGGCAGATCTGCTCTCCCCACCCCAGAATGCCCCCAGCCCCGCCCCTTTTCAGCCACTCCACGTTCCTCTTCCAAGCGTGGATGGGGCTTCTCCGTGCAGCCTTTGAGGCAGCGTGGACATGGGGGGAGGTCGGTTTTCTGGGAACCAACCTTGGAGCACAGGCTCCGAGATCAGTTCCCGGAAAACAGCATATCCTATGGCGGTCTAGCCGCTGTCCAGTGGCCACAGGATTGCTCCCTTAATCTATTATATTTTATATCGTATTTTCGGGGGGGGGGGTTGTGGCTTTAATTTTGTGAACCACCCAGAGAGCTTTGGCTATTGGGTGGTATAAAAATGAAATTAATTAATTAATTAATTAATTAAATATCAGTCAATGAGATTCTTTTTCCAAATGAAAATGTGTAACATCTAACAGATTTTACCTTCTCAAATCAACAGACTAAATGTCTCATCTTTCCTGTTTCTTCAAAGTGTATTGTAATAACTGACTTGGTATCCTGCATTGAAAAGGTTAGACTCGATGGTGTTATAGGTCTTTTCCAGCCCTACTATTATTCTATGATTCTATGATTCTTCATCTAAGTACACTTCCCCAGAAATATCAGAAAATAGGCTTTCATGAGAAGCTTACTTTCTTCTAAACACATCCACAAAAACAGAGTACAATAACTTCGAAAGGGCTCACCATGATGATATTGAGAAGATAGACAGATCTGCTAATTTTAAGTTTGATATCTAAAACTGTGATTCTAGGCAAACTTGCTTGGAAATTCCATTGGAAGTCAATACTTACATATCCTAGAACTGCAGTCCTAAGCACACTTCTTTGGGACTTACTTCTGAATAAATGCGCATAGGACTGGGTACAGGAACATCAAGAATCAAACTTAGTGCAAGTTATGCATTTTTGTGGGCAAATTCCCACATGACATTTTTCCTGTGTAGAGATAATATGTCTCTGTAATTGTTGTGAACTTCCCAGAGAGCTTTGGCTACTGGGCAGTATAGAAATGGAATAAAACAACAACAACTTGTATTGGTGCGAAATGCAATTATTATTATTATTATTGTTGTTGTTGTTATTATTATTATTATTATTATTATTGCACTTTCAAGTGTGAAAAAATCACAAATGTTTATTTTGCCATGGAACAAAGTGCTTGCCTATTTTGCCACACAGGAACAAAGTGCTTGCCTTAACTGTGTACTTAAATAGATTTTGTTATGGACATGTGCTCCTAGTTTTCTCTGGATTAAGTCTCAGATGTTATCATCACCTGACAGCTCACATTAAAGAGTTGGTTCATAGATCACTTACTAAGTGTAGCTCTACTGATATCATTGCACCCTAATCTTTCTCTTTCCTCCCCTTAGGAACACTGCAGTAATGTATTTTTTTTAAGTGCCTTGGTTACATTCTGAAGTGATTATTTAAAAGTAAGTGTATATTTTTGAACAGTGTTTATTATAAAATCTACCATCATAATTCTTGTAGGAATAAGGACATTTCACACACAAAAAATATCTTTGAACATTATTATCATATCTCTGGTTTGTTATAAGCTGCCATCAAGCGCAATTATGCCTTTTTACATGAGGAGGTCCAAGCTCCAGGAAAGAAGCAGTTTCCTCATCTTATCATCAAACTGCTACCAGAAGAAACCAGTCCTCTGCCATAGCAGTATTAAATTATGACCTTGTTACCATGTTAGATCGTAACTCACACATATTGCCTCAAAGTTACAACACTTAACAGGAACTTGCAGTCTCTAGTGTATAATGCCCTAGGGAGAAATGACAGTGGGAAACTTACAAAACACTCCTGCAGACTTGGGATATGACACCAAGGCATTATATATTTCACAACGTATAAACTCTGTTGTGGCAGGATTATACCTGGAATCCCACACTCCTTGTTGTGGTTAGGCAGCCAAAGAGAAAAATTACGGTGTTTTAAAAAAATTAATCAGCTGTTCCAGCCAAGCGAGAAAACAAAACTTTCTCCCCATTGTCTTGCCTCCATTCAAACAGTATCACCACAGGTACAAGTGCCTTAGGTTTTCAGCATCATAAATGTAGCAACAGCGGACAAGTTCCCTTGGACAAGCCATCCTGCCTTATGGGCAGAGAGGACTGTGGCATGGTCATATGAAAGCACACTTAACACATCAAATCCACATAGCACCTATAAATGAACATTCCCATCCCACTTTTATGAATTGATACTGCATACTTCTATAATGAACACATTCACATCTCCTATTAATAACATCTTCTCATCCCCATCCATTGTGAGCAAGGTGTATTACTCTAAGGTGATGTGGAAGGCAGGCCACACGTGGCTAAGAGGGTCTCCGGAAGATTCTATCCCCCTCTTTCTTTAGGATGACTCTAATAATGCCTGCATGTCACAAAACCTTTTGCCCCCAACCCTCCTTTCCTACCTGTGTCTCGATCCAGGCTTAACCTGAACAGCGCTCCCACCTTCAAGTGTCCTCACGCCTCCCCACTAACTTACATATCCATTAACCATTAGTTAACAGACTGTGGGTGTGCCCATGCAGGCACACACTTTGCATGGAAACACGCATTCCTTTCCATTCACCCCACAAAGCGAGTTCAGGGTCTTTTCTTCCTGCAGACCTCACCTAAGGTGAACCCAGACACCCCAAGACCCAGTGTCTGCCTCAACCGACTCCTGCTCCTTGTAGCCCCAATCCCCCCCCCCCTTTACATTAACCTACAGAAGAGCAAAACTCTGAGCGAAAGCGAGTGTGCCTAACGCTGCTGCCCCAGACGCTCGTTCCCTACCTGGAACAGAACGCACTCCCTTTACCTGGCTTCGCCCTAGCGCGCGTCTGCCCGCCTTTCATTCCATGGAGGCAAAGTCCCTTTGAACGTCTACCCAGCACAGCCCGGAGCCGAGGCGGCTGCGCGTGCCCCTGAATGCCTCTGCCCACGAGTCCCTCAGCCCTCCCCGGCACGCGTCCCCCAGCCTCCCTCGCGCTCCCTCCGGGCACAGGCGCGCGCGCGCCCACGGACAGCGCTGCCTACACAGCGTCGCGTCGCCAGCCCTGAGACGCAGCCCCTCGTCGGGCAGGCGCGGGCACGCAGCCCCCTTGCCTGTCCCTGTCCCGCCGCGCCGCGAGCGGCTCTCGCTGCCCCTCTCGCGCGCGCACTGACCTGGCGCTGTCAACGCAGCAGGAGAAACTCTTCCCGTCTACTGGCATGAACTCCCCCGCCCGGCCCGTCCTAGGGCCAGGCGCCGCCTCTCGGGCCCGCGCCGCCGCCGCTTCCCCGCCCTCCCGCCAACCCCCGCGTCCCTCTCCGCTCCTTCCTACCCACCCCGTGGACGGGGGCAGCAGCAGCCGGGCCGAGGCAGTTCGTGCCTGTCTGCGGGACAAGAACCCGGACGAGGCGCGGGGGGAGCGAGGCACGCGGGGCAGAGGCGCTCGGGCCGCGCGGGGCGGCAGTGGGAGCGCGCGGGGCGCGTTGCCGGGAGCGCGGGAATCTGCTCTCCGGCCACCACAGGCGCGCCGGAAACGTGGGGTGGCCAAGGGGCGAAAAGTGGGAGGACAGCCGCGTAGGCCCTTCCCGGGGAGGCGCGGAACGATGGGTCTGCGGGAGAACGCGTGGAGAGCGTGCGCGGCTGGCCCACGAGGAGTCAGCGTGGCGCGCGCTGCGTCCCCGCTTCGGGAGACCCTCCGCAGCACGCCCTCAGTGCCCCCCTGCGCTGACTGCCCCAGCGAACCCAGCCCTCCTCGATCGGGGGAGCAGAGGGCGGTAGCTCCTTCCAGATGCCTTCCCTGCTTGCCTCCCTCCCCCCGAGAATTGCAGGGGATAATGGGGGGGGGGGCAGGAAGACTGGGCCTATCCAACACTTTTCCAGGGTAGAGTTTTGTCAGCGTTGCCCCCTCTCATTGGGAAATGGGAAGACACATAACTAGTATCGATACAAGAAAACATTTCTCTCCTTTTTCCTCCTCTGTATTTCCTATGTTTCCTTGTGCTGTTCTGCCTCACTGCTTCAGGCATCTTACGTTTTCCATCCACACCCCATTACAAGGGCATTCAGGAGCAGCGTTTGCTGTTTTGGCACCTTGGTGTTCTGCTGTTTGTTGAAATATTGCGGGTAGTCTTGAAGCACTCAGGAATAACACTTGTTTACACATATATGTTCAAGGGTTTACACACACGTGTGCGTTTTGTTGTCCATTTAAACTTAGTTTTATTGTGTTGTAATTATCTTTTTAAAAATTACCATCTAGTAAGGCGCTACATAAGGAACAATATACTGGTTTCTTGTTAAAAAGTAAACATCTGGAAGGTACACATCTGTCCAATTCAGGTTTTTAGACAGAATAAAAAGAGCTTTTCAATTTCATTTTGCACACTGTTCTTCCTATGTTGCGAACTGCAACATTGGATCCAGCAATACCGTATTTCCTGTACAGGGACATTGCCAGCCCCTCCCTTACCTGAAGAAACCTACCACCAACCATTCTGCATTAGCCACAGATCAAGGCAGTACCCAAGGGGCTCCTTGACATGGTTTTTTGGGGGGTGCTATTGGCATTCTTTGTTCATGGTATTTCCTGCATGTAATACACGACGTCATTGGCGTGCAGCAGCTGTCCCATGCTTTCCCCCATTTTCCCTGTGATATTTCCATATGCAGCAAATGCGGTATTATTTGCAGTCGTGCAAAGGATCTGTCATTACTTGCCCATGACATCACGCTATGGCATGCTTTGCATAGGCGGGTGTTGGGCAGTGCAGTGTTGACATCACCTAGTGACGATGATCGGATGGGAGTGTCACTCTCCCACACCTCCCTTGACTTACAGCCCCTTCCATTCTGCTCCTGGGAACAACACCGAAAACTTTGGAAGTGTGGTATACTGGCATTTCATTAGCACAGCATGGCAGAGACCTTTGCTGTTTCAAACGCTTGTGATGTAACAGCCCCTTTCCACTCAGTCCCCTCTCCCAGTGCATACTAAAACAAAAAAAGTGTTAATGCTTGCTTTTGCAGGGACAATACTGACTTGCACATGTCGGTGTGGGGGAGAGCAGACTTCTGAAGTTGCAGACATACTGTGGATTGTATATAGAAATTGCTGAGGTAGGGACTGGAGGCAGCAGAAGTGAAAAGGGAAGGCAAGGAAGTTGAAATGGAAAAGTTCATGCTGAGAGTGGGGAGCGGCTACCCGAGAGGGGGTGGACTGAGGGCCTACAGTGCTGCTGACATCCAATACCATCCCGCCAGGCTCTACCCACCAGTGTAAATGGCAGGTAGTGTTATGCAGTAAAAGAAAAACTGGCTGTGTAAAGAACCGATTTAACTCCTGCAAAGAATCCAGAAGCAGAAGCCCTGGTAAGTTGTGGGATAAAAAGCCTGGTGTGGTGAAGCCCAAGAAATCAAAGGCAATTTAACCCCTTGAGAAGTTGCGGCTACTGCTCCACAGTGGAAACTAGGCAGGAGTCATGGTGGTGGGGCCAGGCTGTAGATGTGAAATTGAGTGGAGGCAACTGACGCTCCTTGTTCAGCCCTGAGTAGTGGAGGTGGCCGCAAGGAGAAGTTGCAACCACTGCAGTTCTCTCTCTGGGTGGCGGGGCGATTGGGATTGGGCCCATTGCAGCAGCACCTTGGGGTGCCCCTACTTCTTGTCCACCTGAACAGGTGACCAAGAAGCAGCTACCACCACCTCCACCCTCTTTCCGAGTACTGTGGCTACTGGGTTAGGGCCCTGCAGTAGGCCCAATTATACCTCCCATTGCGCCACCCAGAGGGAGGCCGCAAGCAATGGAGCGGAAGAGGTGGCTCTTCCTTGCCGCTGTTGCTTGCTTGCCAGTCCAATAGGCAGCCATATCTGCCCGCTGCTGAACCCAATCACCACTGCTACCTAGAGGGAGAGGGCAAGCACGTGAAAGGAGGGGCCTGCTACCTTGAACTGCTGTTTGCTGCTTCCCAAGGCGGCCAAAACAATCCACAGTGGGTTTCTGCTGGTAGTGGTGGCTGCTGCTCCTGAGCGGCAGATAGCAGATCCTCAAGAGGCCAACCTCTGATGTCAGCTGTGATTGATACCGGGAAGTATTGGTAATTATCAGGATTAATTGCTTTAAAACTAATGGAAAAGGACAAAGCCTGCTGAAAATGCAATCTAATAGTTTTTTTTTTAAAAACAAAACATGTATTGTGGTAAAGAAACAACACTCTGCACATGCTCAGTAATAATCTTGTGTTAAGTGTGTTCCCATCAAGCTAGAACTCTGATGCTAGAATGCCTGGCTGTCCATACAAACCTATGAAGAGAAGGGTGAGTGCTGCCATCTCTGGAAACAGGAGGGTCTCTCTCAAGCACACCCCTCAGAGCCCTTCCAGTGTCACTGTGGGATGCCCTTATGGGAAAGGAGTTAATGTACAAGCTCAAGTGACTGCAATGGATGAAATGCTAATGATGTCAGCAGATTGCCCACAGGAACCTAAGGGTTACCTCCAGACTTTGGGAGATTTTGTGTGGCACAGCTGTCAGGCATCCTACAAGAAGTACTTCTAATGCATAGATAACTTTGATTCCTCAGTGTTCAAAACACAACGGCTCTGATTAAGCTAAAGTTAGTTGTGTCTTGCAGCCTGATCCTGTGCATGTCTGCTTCTGGGGCTTACTCCTCAGTAAGTATGCATAAGGAATTCAGGGGGACTTACTGCATTGTAGATCCCATTAAAAACAATGGAATTTGAGTTAGTTGCTTATATTCAACACTTGTTCCATTGGTTTTAATGGGTCATCAGGCACAAGTCTATACGTGTTTACTTAGAAGTAAGTCCTATTGACTTCAATCAGGCTTACTCCTAGTCCCAGGTAAGTGTACTTAACACTGCAGCCTTAATCACTACTAATATTAGCTTTGGATCGGGGCCACATTTTGTTGCAGGGGGGAAAGTCGCATTTCTCTCCACTTCATACTTCTGTTATGCAAGAAATTATGTGTAGAATATAGGGATTAATCTTTTAGATTAATCAGTTTAACAATTTCTTTAAAAGGTGCTCCCAATTAATAGAATAGCAATTTTTTTGAAAGTCTGTAAAATGTTGTTGTTGTTGTTCAGTCGTTAAGTCGTGTCCGACTCTTCGTGACCCCATGGACCATAGCATGCCAGGCCTTCCTGTCCTCCGCTCTCTCCCAGAGTGTGCTCAAGTTCATATTCATTGCATCGGTGATGCTATCTAGCCATCTCATCCTCTGCCATCCCCTTCTCCTTTTGCCTTCAAACTTTCCCAGCATCAGGGTCTTTTCCAGTGACTTTTCTCTTCACATTAGGTGGCCAAAATATTTGAGCTTCAGCTTCAGTATCTGACCTTCCAATGAGCAGTCAGGGTTGATTTCCTTTAGGATGGACTGATTTGACCTCCTTGCAGTCCAGGGGACTCGTAAGAGTCTTCTCCAGCACCACAGTTCGAAAGCATCGATTCTTCGGCACTCAGCCTTCCTTACAGTCCAGCTCTCACAGCCATACATTACTATTGGGAAAACCATAGCTTTGATTATACGAACGTTTGTCGGCAAGGTGATGTCTCTGCTTCTTACTATGCTGTCTAGGTGTGCCATAGCTTTCCTCCCAAGGAGCAAGCATCTTTTAATTTCATGGCTACAGTCACCGTCTGCGGTGATCTTGGAGCCCAAGAAAGTAAAATCTGTCACTGCTTCCATTTCTTCCCTTTCTATATGCCAGGAAGTGATGGGGCCAGATGCCATGATCTTAGTTTTTTTATAAGTTCCAGTAAAAACTGTAGATGGCATGCACCAATTTAAACAAGTCCTTATCCCTTTTTTTTCCTGCAACAGACTAACATGACTAGCCCTCTGGAAATTTCCCCTTTTCTAAGATGATGCTTGCTTGTGCATTATTTAAAAACAAAGAAAATATATTTCTTTAGAACTATTGGTTTCGCCTAAATTTATGCATATTCAATGGATGATGAATTGACTCAAACTCATATGATCAATTGACTAAGATTTCTTTACTTCAGGTGACAACTGCCCTAGTAAAATGTGGTTGCACAAGGGGTCAGAAACGCCCTTGACAACAAAGCTGAAAAACAACATAAATGCCCAACCACTCTCCACCTTGTGAATTGTTTAGAGATGTTTAATTAAACAGAAACATTTGTTAAAATCAAAATGCTCCCCCAATGTAACACTCAAATGTCGGGGTGTTCAGGCAGCTCTTAAAAACAAAATAGGGGCAAACAGGATCTAGATTATTCTGCCCCCTATATAACCTGCCATGGAGAATTTATTTGTTTTTAGAATTTAAATCTTTGTTGTGTGCGTTTCTTCTGCAGGGCTAGGTGCACATCTCCCATGATTTGGTGGTGCTGAGATCTTTATTTATTTGAAGTATTTTTATGCCATTCCTCAGCCAAAAGGGCTCGCAGACCCGCTTACATATAATCAATTAAACAAGATAGCCCATGCCTACAGGCTTACAATCTAAAAAGACTCAACACTCAAGGAAAAATGAATGTGGGGAGAAGAGGGAGAAAATTAATTATTTCAGTGGGGCTGGTGGAATGGCCCTGCTCTCCCTCTCATCTCCCTCAGATCAGCACTTATACTGGCTAAACCATCAGACTAGCACAACAAATCTGGCTAAAGTTATCGTTATTGTAATGCAATCACGATTTAAATATATTTGCCTGATTCTATCTGCATTTATTCAGAACTTGTTTACTTACTTTAATGGGACCCACTGCACAATAATGCAGCCTCACAGTGCAATCCTTTCCATGCCTACTCAGAAGTAAGTCCCACTGAGTTAAATGAGGCTTATTCCCAGATTAGTATCTTGTCTGAAAAGATACATTTATTCTTTGGAGAGTGTGTTTTTCAAATCTCATGTTCTTTACCATAATGTTCCCTCTTCATTAACAGGAAAATAAAGATTTGCAGGAACGATATTGATTTTAAAATATCATTTAACTTGGCAAAAAAAGATCTTTTATCCATTTCAGTGTTGTAGTTCTTGTAACTGAGCCGAACAAATATAAGCATAAAACACTGGTATGCTAAATGCATCCCAGATAAGTTATTAATGTTTTTCTTACAAAAAGAATTCTGGATTTGGACTATACCAAAAATTTAACCTCTATGCCAAATAGAAAATAAATTGAATTTCTCATTTGCTCACTGAACTCTTGAGAGTGAGCAGACAAGTTTTCTTATTTTTTTACTCTGTTAAAATTGCTTACACAACTAAGACATCACAAGAATGCCTTAAAGGGTGTTTATTGATACAAAAATATTTTACGTCGATTTAGCAAAACCTTAACCTGATGTAATAAGTGAAATGCACTCAGTTGGTGATTACTTATGTTGACGTCATCAGCCTTGCAATGCAATCCTATACTTGTCTACTCAGAAGTAAGTCCCATTGAGTTCAATAGGGCTTATTCCCAGATAAGTGGGTAATGGATTGCAGGCACAGGGTGGGAATAAGTCTAACTAAGATCAATGGAGTTTACTTAGTCATGAATAGGAATACTGTGTTAGGATGCAATCCTATATTCACTTAACCGGGAGTAAATTCCACTGAACGCAACATGACTTACTTCTGAGTAAACATGTACAGGATTGTGCTGTTAGTTTTCTTTGGAAATTAACTCAGCATAGCATACTTTGCAACTACATTCTGCCTAAACCCAGACCAGGTCATGCTGTCTTGTTTATTGATCTGCACATTTCTTTGTTACCTTCTTAGGTCATTAGTTTATATTAATTCCATTTGCTGTGCATGGAATGAGTATATGATAATTAGGTTCCCCAGGGGTCTGAATAGGGATTTTAAAAAACAGAGCAGATGAAGCATAAACATGAACAAGACATGGATATATGAAAATATGGCCTGTTTCCCTTTTCATTCTCCAGCAACTCATAGTTGAGGTCTTCTGCTCAGTGTTGCTCTTGCTTTTCATGGGTTTCAATGACTTTATTAAAAGCAGGCATAGATTATACTTTAAAAGCCTCACTTATTATTCCTTTGTACTTTGGTTTATATTACATGAATGTCATCAAGTGTGCCTGTATCTTGCTGGTGAAAATTAAATTTAGAATTTCCCTCAAAATCACCTTACTAATGAAAGCAGGTTGCTTTTATTAACCCTTTAGTAATATTTTTATAGACACTTCCCTCAAAGATGCATAAAAAGACTTTTTACATGGATAAGTTCTAGGAAAACATTCACTAACTCTTGAAACACCAAGCCCAGACATGTAAACCACCTCCTTTCATTTCAGCCATTTGACTCTGCTGGCAAAGATTTGTGATATGAAAGAATGTTTTAAAACCTGCTGTTTGCTTTCAAAATCATCTGGCATTCAAGATGCCCTTAGGGGCAGAAGTCAGTCTTGGAATACCCTTCATCTCTTGGATGTCACTTGAAGATTCAGATGGACCTCAATCATGCATCATTATAGCAACTGAATATTAAGCATTTAAAGGATATACTACATTTGCTTTTTAATGGTATTCCACTTCCAACCAAAGCAATCTTTGCATTATAGATCTGAATATTCCAAAATACTCAGCCCAATTTGACATTATACCATGGCCTACAGCCTTTTATGTAGATTTAAGGTGCTTCCAGATGGACAGTTTCTAGTGCCACCAATCAAAAGGCATTGTGCAGCTATTCCATCTTTCCCTCCTTAATGAACTTTTTGTGGTAGGAAAAAAGACAGAAAAAATGGTGGGAAAATGCGGGAAGGTGACAAATGAAAGACGACAGCTTATGGCCCCCTTTAAAATTCCATGTTTGAAACACAATAAAATTTTGATTGCACATAAAAGCCTCTTCTGGAAGCATAGATATAGATAATATTTATATGCCACTATTTATTCAAAATTTCACAGGTGCTCACAAGTTAAAACCACACTGAATAAACCAATAACATGCAGTGCAACAATTAAAGCCAAAACATTTCTGAAAATAATATTTTGTGTATGTCTTCGGAAAAAAGTAGAGAGGGGAAATCTCTCTCAGAAGGAAGCGTCAGAACTGATACCGAAGATGGAATCTGGAGCAAAGCCTCATCTGAAGACCTCAAGTACATAGGATGTTCCTTGATACATGGAGGACCCAAGCCAAGCACTTCAGGCCTGGAGATGAACTGTCAGCCAGGGCAGAGACTTCAAATAGGTGATATATACAAGTATCAGTCCACATGTTAATAGGTGAACTGCTCCATTCTGCACTAGCCAAGGTTTTCATCGGCCCTGAGAGGCAGCCCCATGTAGAACATAGTATAGTAGCCTAATCTGGGAGACCCTAAAGCATGAGCAACAGCAGCCAGGTCTCTGTCTCTCAGCAGTTGGTGTACCTAGTCAAAACTATTTAAAAACAACAACACTCTGTGTCACAGTCACAGCCTAGGAATCTGAGAGCAAAACCAGGTCAAGCAGTACCCCCAGACTATGAGCCTGTTCCATACAGGGCAGTGGGACTCTGTCCAGAACAGGCATATCCCATAATCCCATGCTATTATCAACTCTGTGTTAGCTGAACTGAATGAGTTTGTTCACCTTCATCAAATCCACCACTGATCACAGACACAGTCAGATTTTCAAGGACTGCACTAACTCACCTAGATTGGATGAAAACAGAAATAGAGCTGGGTGTTGTCAGTATACTGATGACACCAGACCCTAAACCACCGATGACCTCTCTGAACAGTTTCATGTTGATGTTAAACAAGATGGAAAACAATCTTGAACTTGATGAACTTCATAGGATAATGTATCCCATGGGGAGGAACGACAGTCTCCTAGCACCACCTTCTGAAACCTAGCCACCAGGAAAGAGTGGAGTCATTGCAAAGTGATGCCTCCAACCTCCTATCCTACAAGGCAGTCCAGAAGGATACTACGGACCATGTATCAAAAGCCACTGAGAGGTCCAGGAAAATCAACAGAGTCACGTTTCCCACTTTTCTCTCCCAGTGAAGGTGGGAGAGACCAAAGCAGTTTCAAGTCAGGGCGACCAAAGCAGTCTCAATCTCAAATGCAGACCACAACTAGACTGAAATGGATCAAGACAATCAGTTCCATCGAAATCCTTGAATAAAAGTCTGTGGAGGGGGCTGAAACGGGCTGCTAAGACACATACATTACCTTTCCAATACAGTTTTCTTCCAGTCTTGTACTTTTTATATCTGCAGCACACAAACATATAATTGTATTTTAGAAATGGTTACAGAATAGATTATCAGCATCCAACTGCAATCACTTCATCTTAAGCAATGTAGAAATAATCAACATTCTCTTCTCCATCAGCACACAGTCTAATAGGATATATGGAATAATAAGCAGGCAAACCAAGGAGTGGTAGCCAGTAAGATAACAGCAAAGACAACTGAATGTGCCTGTTCAGGCTTTATGGTTGTAGCCCTAAACAGGATTTCTGTAGCCACAGCACTGCCCCTCCTTTCTTTACACAAAACTCTTATCACGAAAGCTATCAGCATGCACTGCAACTTTAAATGCGCTCTCGGAAACCTTGGTACACAGCTGAAATGGAGTTGCTAACGAGACAATTACAGTCTGATAAGTTATAAACGCTGTTCATTAATAAAGAAACAAGTAAATAAGGAGGGAAAACATACCCAGATCCAGTTCAGACATGCCCCAAAGAAGTCATCTCATCCAAACTCAGCAGATTATCCATTTTACAACATGACATCACATGAACATGCTCTTATCATCCAAACTCCACTTTGAAAATCTAGACTCCTCTAGATGTGCTTATTATCACTGTTTTGTTGTGTCCTGAAGGCAGGACACTGCCATATCCTAGCTACTTGGATCTGCTTTCTAAAAGAAAACACATTCATTGTCAAAAAGCCTGGGTATTTGGGCTGGAAATAGCTATTTCTTGTACATACATTTAAGAACAGGCTGACTAACTAAACAATTCAACATTTTTTTCATATAGGGTGATACATAATAATTAATGAAAGACATCTGTCTGGAAAGAGGGAGCTAACAAACATGTGCATTTGAAAGGCAAAAGAGCATAGCCATATCATGGAAAACAGAAGGACACTGTCCTGGGAATTATTTAGTGGCCACAATCCACAGGAGACTTCTTTGAAATCCTCTTGAATTAACTAAAAGTTGTACAAGAAACCCCTCTGCTCAGTAACGATGAGAAGAACACTGTAAAGCCCAATGGCTGTGTGACTGCTTAGACTCCAGCTTTTAGAATAATGCAGTCCTTCTGCAGTAACAGTTTTTGTGTATGAGTATTGCCAGTGAGGTAGCCACAGTAGTCTGCTGCAGTGCAGCAAAAGCAATGAAGAGTCTGGTGGCACCGTCAAGATGATCACAGTTAA
Source organism: Heloderma suspectum (assembly GCF_057233095.1). NCBI lineage: Eukaryota > Metazoa > Chordata > Lepidosauria > Squamata > Helodermatidae > Heloderma > Heloderma suspectum. The sequence continues at coordinate 292,356,594 of NC_139459.1, read as the reverse complement.
TATTGCACAAGTTTTTGTGGAGTACAGCCCACTTCAAGGATGTTTAGAGAAAATTTGGGAAAGGTGTGAATGATTGGAACTGCAGTCTAACACGGGGAATTGCAGTCTGGAGGAAGCCTGCTATAAATTATAGCTCAATTCTATGCATTTTTACTTTTTTGTTTCCCTAAAACTTACTTCCTTAGGCTGCAATCTTATTCACACTAATCTGGGGGTAAATGTAATTGAAAACAATGAGACCTACTTCTGAGTAGACATGTATAGGATTGCACTAATACTCGTGTTGTGATCTTCTTATTTCTAGACATCCTCAGGATATGTCTGCCATCAAACGTGATGCCCAGTGATCAATAGCCAGGGCTTCGGTAGTAAAGAGCTCTCTGCAGCTCACCCTTCCATCCCTCTTCTTTTATGTGTGTCATCCCGCCCTTTCTTTATTGGCTCTAATCATAGTGTGCTGTAATTGCCTGAATCAGACAAACTATGGTTAGTGCTGCTACCTAGGAATTGCCTCCAACCATTATGTGAAACCATAGTTTGAACTGGGGCCGCAGACCATGTGCAGGCACTAATCAGTGCCTGGCTACTTCAATGTCATGTCAGACTATGGATAGAGCAAATCAGAAAATGGATGACAGCTTCATCCAGAGACCTTCGGCTACTGGGTGGTAAATAAATAAATATAAAACGACAGAAGCTACCCCTGAGGTGCGAAAGAGAGGCACATGGCACACCTGTGGTGTGCTCCTAATTGACATCCGTTGTTTGATGACAGGGTACCTTGAAACCTGAACCAGGCAATGACTTCTAATGCTGCCGTCCTATACCATGTACCTGAGAATAAGTCCCATTGAACTCCATGGATATTGCTTCTCAGTAGACATGTATGGAATTGCTCCATAAACCTTTGCTCATAAAATAGTGAAAGGATCATTTTTGTTGTATGATGATGATGCCACCTTTCCACAAACATCACCAAAGGAATGCACAACAATTCAAATGAAAACGATAATGCATAACAACAAAAAAGCAATACAATCATATCAAAACATTAAAATAATGCTGAAACAACATTAAAATCCACTACCCACAACTTAAAAGCCCAAGGAGATGTGAAAAGCCAAGAGCAGGGAACAGTCTTAGCTCGGAAGGGACAGGGGTCCACAATTTGGAATTGATGCAGGAGAAAGCCCTTTCATGCACGTCCAGCAATCAGGTCTCTGTGAGCAGGGCTATCCTCAAAAGATCCTAATAACTGGGCAAGTTCATAAGGAGGCAGGCCATCCCTCAGATAGCTAGGCCCTAAGCCATTTAGGGTGCAATCCTGTGCATATTTAGACAGAAAAAAAGTAATAAGATTCCCAGCATTCCCTATGCTGGCTGGGGAATGCTGGATGTTGTAGGACGTTTTTCTGTCTAAACATGCATAGGATTGCACCCTGGAGGGAGCAATCCTATGGCTGCTAGAGAGTGGCCAGACGGCCATAGGATATGGTGCTTTCCCGGAACCAACCTCCCCCCACTTCCGCACTGCCTCAGAGGCAGCACAGAACAGCCTGTCCTTGGCGCTCACAAGAGGAGAGCATAGCTGCGTGTACAACACGTCCAATGTGTCGTACAGCAGCCTCTTTCCCTGCTCCATGCTCCCGTGGCTAGACAGCTACAATTGGCTGTCTAGCCAAAATAGCAGGGCAGGAGAAGCATGGAAGGAATGATCCCCTCCGTGCTTCTCCTGCCCTGCTTTGGAGGCGGCCACCTACCTAGTTAGGATTGCACCCTAACGCTTGAAGATCAGCTCCTTGAAATGAGCCCAGAAAACAACTGGCAGCCAGAGCAGATCTTTTAATATAGCAGTGATATGACAGAAATGTAATAAATAAGAAATGCAATAAATAAATAAATAAATAAATAAATAAATAAATAAGATCACAACAGCATGTACCAGTCAGCAGCCTAGCTGCCACATTTTGCACCAATGGAAGCTTCTGGACACTCGTCAAGGGTAACCCTGCAGAGAGCACATTGCAATAGCTCTAAGAATGGGAGATGTCCATGATTGCAGCAGGGTTCTGCTTAATGTGCAGAAGCAAAGTTTGTACAATTATATCACGCTAAGTTCATCTTGGCCACTCAAGCGGCATTTTTATCTAATTTTAGATTTAGGTAAGGAGATACTTCACAGATTTGGAACAAAAGAACTACATCACAGTCCTCTGTGGCTGATGATAATCATTTCTAAAATTGGATTGAATACATATAGGAAATGGAGGTTAAAGACTGATATTGTTCTGCCTATCTGAAATATCCTACCTCCAGTTCATATTTAATCATTTTGATATTTCCCACTGTGTCTTCCAATAAATTTTCCTCATACATTCCGCAGTTTTAATAGGCATAAATAACTGAGCATATCAACCTCTGTGTTCTGGAATGAATAGGAAATTATCTAGCCAAACCTCCAGCATCTAGAGGACAATCTTACACTCTAGTAGGCTAACAGTAAATCAAATAAAATCATTCCGGCTGTGGAATACGTGCTGTTCTGAAATGAAAAGGTTTACTTTAAAGTACGTTGAACAAATTGTTGCTGGTTTTACTCTCTGTATTGACACTGTGAAAGTATCTGCCTTACCTCTTTCTGTTCCTGGAGCAGTAGATTTGTTAGTGTACTTTTCACACATCACAAAATTGGCACAAGATAAGGGCTCATGGGCTCCATTTTGCGACATATAAAAGGACAGAAGTAAGGCAACGTTATTTCCTGCTAAAGCTAAAGCCTTCAGATAGGGCCATAAGTCACACTGACATCTCATGCAACTGGTCTACCTTTGCCAAACAAGTAGGTGATTTTGACAATCTGTCCACTTTTACAAGATAAAGGTGTTACATAGATTGTACTTTACAGTTGAATTTATGGCATGTTAGGCAATATTATTAGCAAACCATGAGCTATTTTTCCAGAGAAGAATATTGCAGTAATTTGCAGGAAGTAACCTTTTTGTTCCAAAACAGCTGTTGTCATTGAACACCATTATATCTAAAACAATTCTAATTATCTTTGGTAACTTTTAAGTATTTGGCATCTCTCCATTATTGTTCATTTAACTGCTTTTTAAGCACACTAGGACATTTGCCCACGATGTACTTGCAACCCCACCTTTGACCTTGGTATTCAGTTTTGTGACATTACAACTTCTGTATTCAGCGAGCTGTGGTTAATGTGCACAAGGTCTAAAAAAAGGTGTAGTCGAGAGAACATGTGAACTATATTACTAATAAAACAAAACAGTTCACTTTCAGCTTTTCCTTAATGTGTGGTTGTGGAGATCAAAACGGAGTCACTGAAAGAACCATTGTGAACTTCTACAGTGTATTAGAAAATATGTGCAGACATCCTGATAAATGGATGAGGATGGAAGGAGTTAACTGAACAACAACAAAACCTGAAAACAAGAGGCAGTCCAGAAGTGCTTTCTAACTTCCAGATATATGTACCTCTGAAAATTCCCTTTGAGTGCTGTATTTTGCCATAGTAAGCAATTGCTCAGCATATTGCAAAGGCATGTTATGGTGTGTCATCCAAAGACCAGTCATTTCAAAATTAACCATCAAGTAGAAGATACATTGTGGCACATGGTCAGTTTTACAATAAATAAATAAATAAATAAATCCCTAACAAGCATGAAAAACTACATGCTTATACAATCTATTTCCTTTTAGGTAAACAGGGTTATGGAAGACTGTTTTACAAAAGGCTAAGGACTTTGTCCTCATCCAGAAAAGCACTCAAGTATTGGTTTAAAAGCACATAAGAAAGCCAATTTACTTTTTACAAGTTTGCTCATCACAGTTCCTGGATCTATGGACACTTAACTTATTACACTAAAAAATCTCTCTCTCTCTCTCTCTCTGTGTGTGTGTGTGTGTGTGTGTGTAGGAGCTAGCATGAAATCCATCTGTATTTCACTATGTGTACAACATTGTGCTAGGAAGAAACAATAATTCGCAATGGTTTTTCAGTGCATGTGCAACGTGAATGCTTGAATTGAAATATGCAAGTCACACATAGTGACTTACTGGCCTGGTTTGCATGGCACTACATCCTGCTGTGGGTTAATTTACCTGTGGCGGCTGTCACATTGTGCCGGGCACCCACAAGCTCCATTTTTGTATGGTGCCTGCAGGCGCCCAGCTTGCCATGGCTTGTCATGTTGTGGGAACCCAGGAGGCAGTGGTTGTTTGAGGGTTCAACAATCCTCAAATAAACTTTAAACAAGCCATTAATTATTTGAGGGTTGTCTAACCTTGAAGAACCTCTGCTGCCTGGGTTTGCACAACACGGCAAGCCAGGCACCTGTGGGCACCATGCAAAAATGCAAAAAAAAACACCCTTAACATTGCAGAATTTACATAGAAGCAGTCCTATTGTCACATGCATCATGTTCCCAAATGTGAGCCTGTTATCATTTTCTTTATGGAAAAAGCACACACACCTGGGCAGAATCCACTGATTTTGCCATTGTATTGCCTTTATGTCCCCAAAATCAAGCAATGTTTTGGTGGTATAAAATGTCCCCATGGGTTTTTCTAAGGTGCAGTCCTATGATGTTAGGCAGAAAAGAATCCTACAGCTGCCAGCATTCCCCAGCAGAAGGACAGCAGTGAAGAAGTGAACCCAGCATCCCTCAGCAGGCCTGGGAGCAGCCACCAAGTAGGCCCTCTCTTGCACTGCCACCAAAAACACACGTCTGGAAGTGGTGGTATTGAAAGAAGGGCCTCTTGCAAACATTAGTACCACAAACTAATTAGAATGAACCAACTCTTCTTAAAACTGCCATGGGATAATGCTCTGGGAACAGAACCACCAGGTGAGCTTGAAAATTGTAGCATTTTATAAACCACAGTCAGAATGCTGCAGAATAAGAAATGTAGGGCAACACAGATGAGGAAAATATATACACAGCAAGCGTATCTCCTCCATTTTACATCAGCTCTGCAAAACCTGCCACCCGCCATGCCAAATGAAGCCCATCAACAATATTTTGTATGTGCCTGACAACCCCTGGTTCTGCAGTCTTGGGAAGGCAGCAAAGCTATGGGGTATAATGAACCCCTGGCACACCACCCTACGTGGCTGGTGGACTGAATGCAGCTTGGATGATCACGGTGTGGAGATCTGGCTTACATGCAGCTTCAGATTGACAGACCCAAAGTGGGTTGTGCCATCTTAAAGACTAGCAAATTCATTACGACATAAGCGTTCATGGACTAGAGTCCACGTCATTAGTCCAGATGCACCATCTGAAATGCTCAGCAGCTCCCACATGCACCTTGCCTCCCTCCCACCCCCTGATATCTTGTTGCTTAATGATTAGCTAACACCTATCACCCCGTCTCAGATATCTTTAAAATACTACATTTTAAAAATGAATTCAGATCATAAAAACATCATACCAGAACACATGACCCTCCTATTCAGGTAAGCCCTGTCCGCAACCCTGCATTCACAAAACACTAGGGCAGGGGAAAAAATTAGCTGCACAAGAGCGTGCTGCAGCATCAACCGGGGGTTCCCATTGGGAGGGTCCGCATGTCCCCCTAAGCCAGCCTGCAAATAAGCCATGGTGAGTTGGTTGTTCACTGACAGATGACTGGGCTTGCTGTGGCTTGTTCCTCCTCAGTCCTCCAGCTGACTCTGGCACATATCCCAGGCACCTTTGTGGCAGAACCTGTCTTTCCTCCTCACCCTGGCCCCCTCCCCGCTCCAGTCATTACCCCTTTTCACTTGCTGCCTTTATAATAATTTTAAAAAACAGTGCTTTGGGAGTACACAAATGTGTTTGTAATTTTTAAGAATTCTTTTTGTCCCTGTTCTTTCGCATGTGCGCAAGAGCGCACTTTTGCCTGTCCAATATGTGTAGTTTTGCCTTGTCACTGTGCTTGTATGTTAAAGCTGTCAAGGGGAGCACAGAAGTGGAGTAAAAATTGACAAGGAAATTGACAAGGTGAGACTGCAGCTGGGCTAATTTGCACACAGTGGACAAGGTCAGAGGGAAAGTAATACTAAGGGGCCGGGAAGAAACCATTTGTGCAGTTGAGAAGCCCCCCCCAAGAGCGGAGGGATGTGAGAGCAGTAAGTGCACCAAAGAGTGGGTAGGGGGGACACCTGGCAATGTAATCCTCTTGCTTTTAAGTGTCCTCTTTCCATTCAACACTTTCCTGGGTCTTTAGCAAGTCTGGAAAAGGGAGATATTGGCTCCCCCCTCTTTCTGTGGCTGCTTTTCAGAGCAGTTACTGAACGTGCACAAATTTTGCCCGCATGTAGTTCCTAGCCCTGAAATTTGAGCCAATTTCCCCTCCCTTTAATTCCCAACAGTTAAAAAAAAACATCGAGCGTGGAGGAATGGGACAGAGCAAAAGGGGTGCCTGCACCAGCAGTACTTTCACCCACCCCCGTTCACTCCATCTCATACAGCCCCCTTCTCAGGTTTTTTTTTAAATTTTAAAAACTGCCAGGGACATTTGCGTGCATCCGCTGAAGCACAGTAGCCGCAGCAGTAACTGCTCCGAAAAGGAGCCACAAAAAGCAGGGGAGTTAATAACTCCCATTTCTGGGCTAGCTGGAGACTCGGGGAAGGGCTGAAAAGGTGGAGGACACTGACAAGCGTCAGTTCAAAACTTAAAAGTGAGAGGATTGCATTGCCAAGTTTTGGTGCACTTACTCTGTTCACTCCCTCCCGCATTTTTGGTTCTTCTGAATTCTGCTACTGGGTGGCTCCTTTCTCTCATGGTTATTTCTCCCTGGACCTTAGCAACTGTGAGCAAATTCGCCTATACACAGCCTTATGTCATCAGTTTCCTTGTATGTTACCTACTCCACTTCCGGGCTCCCTTTGACAGCTGACACATACAAGGAAATTGACCAGGCAAGACAACCCATATCAGACAGCTGAGCCTGCACTCTTCTGCATTTGCCAAAGAACAACAGCAACAACAACAACGATGTACAACTTCATTTGCACAATGTGAGTCACCTTTTTTTAATGGTAGCAAATGAGTGACAGTCCTTCCAAAGTGCCATTTGGGCATCAGTGGAGGGGCAATCGCTGGCAAGGGAGGCTGGAGGCAGCACTGGCAAAATCACAAAGAGCGGCACAGGCTTTTTTGCCAGTCTTGCCAAGATCCCAGAAACCCACAATAAAATTACTCTCCTGGGTTCAGAGAACACAACAACCCACCATGGGTATGAATAGCCCTACAACAAGCCATGGGTTCTTGTGGTGGCTTGTTTGTGAAAATTAAGCCACCCTGTGGAAAATGTCCCAAGTTCGGACAACACGACAACCTACCATGGCTGGCTGCCCATGTGTGAACCTAGTCGCTGTCACCAATCAGTCATGTGCGAACCCAGTTGCTGTCACCAATCAGCTACAACTCCACAAGCAGCTGACAAGAGTTTTCTTATACAGGGGGAAAAAAACCTTAGCCGTTTCCATATGACATTTTCCTTCCCATCTTGTAATTGCATAACCTTGTTACAATAACTCCTGAACTAGCATGGAAGCTGTCCCATGTGTCCCTTTACAAAGTACAAAAAAATACAGAATGCTTTTCCCATAATTAATTTCCCAATGAAACATGTCCCTTGGTCCATATTTAAAGCAGAGTTACACTGGATAACTTCCAGCCCGCAGGAATCTTTGCAGATTAAACCAAAACCCTTTATTGTGTTGGTACAGTTGCTTCAATTGTGCCATTGGGGGTGGGATGCATTTTTCTTTTTTTTATAGCTAGCATTCTTCCAGGCATCCCTGAACCTAAAATTACTTCAGATTTGTACCCTCATTTATCAACTATATTTTTATCCTGCCCTTCTTCCAAGGACTTCAGGGTCCCCATTTTATCTTCACTAGCCTGTGAGGTAGATCTGGCTGAGAGAAACTGCTTGGCCAAAGGTGAACCAGTAGGCTTTGCAGCTGAGCAGGCATTTGAATCCAGGGATCTGAATCTTCTCAGTCTAAATCCAACATGCTATGCAAACTGACCATTAGCAAGTGGTGGGTTTATGATTAGCTGTTGCTGGTATTTGATACAATCACAGCAAGTATCAGCTACATATGTTTTTTTTCCTCTGAGGATGTGTTTGCACTTACCTTGTTATGCGAAAATTGTATTTTGTAAGATCAAAAGGGAGAATACAGACAACCAACTTATAATATGGAAGATTAGTTTCCACAGGGCTCCCAATGCAGCGCCTGGGCACCTCCAAGGCATCCACAAAGTTTTCCACTCCCTGAACCCTTAAAAAAAATTGTTTTAACTAAAAAACATAAAAAAATGTTAGGATGCCAGATTCTTTCTGCTGTTTCTGAACTCCTGCTGATCAGTGGTTGGGCAGGCAGGAAGTTAAGGAAAGAGTTTCTTCCTGGTCCTGCCCAATCTTCTTCCATCCACACAAACCTTTCTGCTTTGTTCTCTCTCTCTCTCTCTCTCTCTCTTCATTCCCAGTCTCTAGCTTCACTATTTGTCTCCCCTCAACCCCTTTCCTCACTATTTCTCTCCCTTCCCCATCCCTAGCTGCCTTCTCCCTCTCCCTTCCTAGCCCCTAGCCTTGCTCTTTCTCTCCCACTTACCCCTTTATCTTGCTGTTTTTCTCCATGCCCAGCCTCCAGCCTCACTCTTTGGGCCTCTCTACACCAGCCTAAAATCCTGCATTTAAAACAGGGTTTTCTGCTTCTCTTTTAAATGCAGGATCATAACAACTCCCTTTTTCACCCACTTCCTTTCCCCCTCCTTCTCTCCATATCTGAGTCTTCCATTATCTTGCATTGATCTTGCTCCTGTTCTTGCTGCTTTTCCTCTTTTCATGAAAGGAACTCAAGTGGAACACAACAGGTAATTTAGTTGCTCATTATCTGCAATCTATTTAAAAATGGAACAAAGGGCATTTTGTGCAGGAGATGCCTTGGAGGGTCACGGCGTCATGTAAAGGGCCTGCAAACTTATCCATGAAGGAACAATCTCAATCGCAGGATAAAAGCTCCGTGTGAAGAAAGCCTTTCTCTCTTCCACATCTCTTTACCTTGCTGTTTCTCCCGCTCCTAACCTTGCTCTTTCCCTCACTATTCCCCCTCCCTCCCAGTCTCTAGCCTTGCTCTTTCTCTCCTTCTCACCACCTCTATCTCGCTATCCCTTGCTTCTCCCAGGCCATGCCTTGCTCCTTTTCTTTTCTTTTCTTTCCCTTCCCAGTCCCTTCTCTTGTTCACACACCACAAGTACCTTCTTGGGCAGGGGCTTTGATGGCAGAGGAGGAATGTTGGGGAATGGAATGGTGAGCCTGGGATGGTGGTAGGGGAAAAAATGTTCCTTTTGGGGCTGAGGGCATTTTCCTTTCCTTTGGAGCTGGAGAAAGGTGTGGGTGGATAGGAAGAGAGGAGCAATCCTATGTAGATCTACTCAGAAGTAATTCCTATTGAGTTTCATACCCATTTAAGGTTGCATAGGATTGCAACCTTAAATGCGCATTATTTTAGTCCCCACATTTTCAGTTGTCCTACCACCTAGACCCTCCCCCCCAAAAGTACTTGCGGTGGGCCTCATGAAAACCAATCAAAAAGGTAGCATAACGTGGTGACATATGATGTCATGCACAAAAATTTGTATACACAGAAGAGAGTTCATATTCAAGAGGAGCTCTAATCCAAGCTCACGTGGATTAATTTGTTACTTTCTGAGTAAAAAACAAATACACCTGGAGTAAGTTTGCCTGTCACAAGTTAAGGCTTCCCCACATGCTCAATATGGCTGGGAGGTCATCTGGTGATATCGAGTGGGAAATATATTTCCCCAAGCTACAGAATTTCATGGCTAGAATTGTCTTCCCTGCTTTTTCTCAGTGGTTTTCAGATGTCACAATACCAAGTGCTGTTTATCTTTTTAAGAACTTGCATTTTCTGTGAGGTATTTTGCTTTTGAAATGTTTGTGTATGTTTTGATGTGTTTGAGAGCTCATTTCTTTATGGAAAAAATAGCAATAATCTTGAAGCCACATTAGTTCATGTGAGTTCATGCACCGTGTGATGGAGGTGCTGTGTGTGTGTACCTATAATGTTAATTTTGATGTGTAGAGCAGTGGGGTTCCCCTCAGTTTGTTCATTTTGCATGATGCTACCAACAAAAATCATTTTAATACAGGAAAATTATCTATCTGTCTGTCTCTAAGGTTAAAATCTTAAACACACGTATCTGGGACTGAGCTCTGCTGAAAACAATGAGACTTGTTTTCAGTATTGAGTGGGCATGTATAGGATTGCAGTGTTAGCCACTGAAATACACACTGTCACTTGGACTTGGCAAACAGGTTATAGAAGTTTCTGTTGGTTATGAAGAAATCACTGATTTTCCATTCATTTCTTTGAAGTCCCAGCTGAAACTATGGCAGCCACTCTTAGTGAGGAAGGATAACTGTGACCCTGACCAACCTGTGATGAAAAATTGTGATGATTCGAATAATTCGTGTCGCTTCAAAACCCATGGGAGCATCTGTCCACTGGGTGCTTGTGAAAACATAAACTGCAAGGGGAGTTGTACTTTCTTATTTACACATAACATTAACCTTTGAAGTGAAGGCACACACATCTTCCTACCGAGTGTTCTCAATGCAGAGATGTATAAGCACTCACTTAAGGTTTGACCGATACATGTTAATACAGGAAGCTTGGCTCACTCATACTTCCTGCATGTGACATCGAAAGCCTCTCTTACTAATTCTCTCACACAGAGGATAATATATGCAAGTTCCCAGCTATTGTTATCTGGAATTGCTCCTCAAATAACTGAATGAGCTTGACTCACTTACATAAACTGAGCGGAAAATTCATATATAAACTTAACTTTCTAATGATATTTTTGCTAGTAATAGATTTCCTTGTTATTATCAAGTCCTACTAAACCTTTTCTTTCCTCATTACAGAGTGCTGTGTGTAGTGGCTAAGAACAACATGGCTGTACTATATAGGGCTGAATGGGGTCAACGGTGACATCCCTACTTGGCACACAACTGTAATCTTGGACTCCTCTCCTTGCATCCTGATGCTAAGAATTCTATTTACTACCATTTTCATAATAGCCTTCTGAGAATGTGTGCTCTCAGAATACAATAGTGTATCCCCCGAAAAGTTGCCAAGATTGCAGAACTGGACTTCCTCTCTTGGCAGCAGTCAAATATAGGTAAGTCTGAACAAAGGTCCTCTATTAAGTAGAGTACAAGAGAATATTTTAGATCAAACTCCATTCCTAGTGAAAAATATAGAAAGCAGGTTTTCTCTCCCTTGACTGGTAGGGCATGTCTTGTGTGGGAAAAAAGCCATTGGGTATTTTATTTGTGAGTCTGAGAAATTACACAATAGTCATTTCTTAAGTGTAAAATGATTACAACATGATTGCAATAAATTTGACTTATAGCCAAACAAATAAATGTATTTACTTAATATTATGACAATGTCAAATGATAATCCTGCCAACCTATAAAGAACTAGATTACTATCCAGTATTTAGTAGGATCTGCATGCCTGGATTAATTAAGTGAGATATAGTGCTGATACAGGAGCCTAGGAAAACTATTCCAGAAATTGTAAGAGAGGGGCAGAGAAATGTGATGAGCTCATTATTTCCCTTAGTTTTTCCTAACTTTTCCTCCAATGTTCTTCCTGCCTTGCCTTGTATATTTTTCTATTGTAAGCTTGTGGGCAATGTTCATTATAACTTTGCTTTGTACAGCGTCTTGAACACAGAAACATAGGAAGCTGCCTTATATTGAGTCAGACATTGATCCATCTAGACCAGTATTGTCGGCACGGACTGGCAGCAGTGGCTGTCCAGGGCTTCAGGGGGGATCTTTCCCGGTTTTACCTGGAGTTGCCGGGAATTGAACCTGTGACCTCCAGCATGCCAAGCAGGTGCCCCACCGCTGAACTAGGACTCTTCCCCAAAGGACTGCTTGATGCTTAAGATGATGGTAATGATATGCAGGCCGCTGGATTTTATCTTCTAGAGGTGGGTGAGGTGGCTTCCTTCATGTGTGCAGCTTTGAGAAAAAAATGGGAGAAGGGTTTCCCTGAAAATCCTTAGTTTTGAGGACTCTGTTTTCAATAGATTGGGGTGGCGCTAGGGATGTACGAAACACTTACCTGGTTTTGTCCAGGGACATCCACAGTGGGGGGCTGCCCACAGCCGGACATCTGGCTGCTTCTGGGCTGTGCGGGGATGCAAATGGCTGCCGCCATAGCTGCTGCCATTTGCGTATATATTTATGTAGCCTATCACGGTAAAAGGCAGGAACACAAATGGCGGCCACTACACCATTTGCGCCCCTGTCTATTGCCGTGATAGGCTACGTATGTATTTATGTAGCCTATCACAGCCTTTGCAAGGATGCAAATGGCGTCCCTGCATTAGCCGTGATAGGCTATGTAAATACTTACATAGCCTATCATGGCCATCCGTGGGAAGGCAAATGGCGCCACAGACGTGGCAGCCATTCATAGAGCACCGGATGGCTGCAAACAGGTAGGCCCCGTTCTGGCCCATTTTGGGGGTGGCGGGGGGGGTTTGCTTCGTTCTGCCATGGATTCTGGGGGGCCGAATGCACTGGAATTCAGCCTCCGTGGAATCCAGGGAGGCAACATAAAGAGTGGCAACTGAACAGGACAATCATGAAAGCATCTGGAAAATACAAGAAAACAGAAGAAACTGAATACTGGAAATCTTATGTAATTAAATGGAATTTGAGTCAGAATATTTGAAACTGGAAGTTAAAACAGGTCTTTTCTATATGGTGCCCTCAGGGAAATGAATTAAGAAACATGTGGAAGGTTTTGGTTTCTACTACATGAACAATGGCATTGTGGCCTCTTTAAATTGTATTTTTACAGGGCTGTTGCTTGTTTTGTCTGTGCAATGTAACATTTTTGCAATGTTGATGCTGGCTGTACGAAACCTAATTTTAGACTGGAAGATGTACCAATACAGTGTGCAATATTGGCACTATTTTGATGAAAACATTTGGAGATATACTGTATTTTGCAACTCTGACGCTGATTTAGTTTTCATGCTGCATATCTCAAACATAAATTGCTCAGGGCTTTTTACTTAGTTACAAAACTATATTTCTTGGAGTAACAAAAGAATGGGAAAGCTGCAATCCTGTGCCCACTTACATGGGAGCAGGCCCCCTTAAACCTAATGGGATATACTTCTGAGCAGACATGTATAGGACTGAGCTACATACAAGGGTTGTATCGAATTGTGTCCCTCCACCCATGAAAGGCTGTTTGCTTCAGCAGAGGCTTCCATGAATGGAAAGGAGAGGGAGGCAATGTTCACAAGTTCCCCCTTTCCCTTGCTGCCTTCCTCTGACACCACCTCCTACACTGTTCCAAAAGGCCCAGCAACCCTCTGGAGCAGACTGGAGGGTACAGGGAGCTGCAGAGGATGGAAGAATCAGTTAAAAATGCCTTTCCCTATTTGTTTCTTTGTAAGATGTAGATCTTGCTTTTCCACTAAAATTAGTTCTTAAGGTGGCATGAGTGTACTAGACAGGCTCAGTGGCCTGCCTAGCAAAAACAGCTAATCTGATGACAGAGAGAGAGAGGACAAAAAGCTGGCAGGGCTTTGGATGGGCAGAGGGCTCCAAGTTCAGAGCCCTCCATCCTTTGAGCATCTATTTGATAGGACTGTGCTCTTACTGATGTTATGAAATCATCACATTGAGCATTCCATCACCACTGCTGCACATCATCGGCTGCATGGGGAAACAACACAGGTAGGGCTTCCTAAACATCGGCAGGAAATATATAAGGCAAATGTGATCATGTTGATTCTCTTGAACCTCTTGGTGTCTTTTGATCCAACTGAACACAGTATCCTTCTGGAGACCCTTTTAGGATTAGGGTCAGGGACACTGTTTTGCGGTGCTTCCACTCTAACCTCATTGGAGCTTTTCAGAAAGTAGTCCTGAGTGCTCAGTTGTGGTCTGTTCTGTATGCATGCTTTTCAGTGTGTAGATGAAACCACTTGGGCGGGTTGGCTGGAGCTTTGGAGTAGGTGATTATCAGTATGCTGATGTCGCTCTGTTGCTTTCTTCCCTCTGAACCAGGTGGAGGTTTTCTTCTTGAATGGGGATCTGTAGTAACGGGATGGATTAGCGTGACTAACTTAAAGTTCAATCCAGATAAGACGGAAGCTGTTGGAGCACATTCCCAGAAAAAAGAGGTGCATAGGTGTGGCGTACTTCCGGATTTGGACTTTCTCCTGGACTCCCAGGTTGAGGGAGTGGTCAGAAGTATATTCTATCAAATTTGACACACCATGTCCCTTCCTAGAAGAGAGGGATTCAACCATTGTGGCACTCTCCCCGCTCAAACAAAACAAAACAAAAACAAAACAAAAACTTGGTGAAGGTGGTTGGAAAGCATGGGAGAGAAATTGGAGGGAGCTGAAATTGTCTGAAGCACCCGTAAACTATTGGAAGTGCGAAACAGCAAGCGCACTTGAAAAGTTCTAGAAAAGTTCTAATTCTTCAGGAGCTCCACTGGCTGACAGTTTGTTTCTAGGACAAATTTAGGGTGTTTGCTCTTCTTTTATGACTTTTATGGCCTGGGCCAAAGATACATGAAGGTGTGCGTCTCCATATGTCCCCTTCTGCACACTGAGATCTAGTAAGAACTGTTTCTTGCAAGCAACTATTACTATAAAATTAGTGGCAATGGCTGACAAGGCCATATCCCACAAGGAATCCTCCTTGTCCAGGAGCTGGTTCTGTTTAAACTGGCCTTGAAAAGCTTCTTACTCAGGTTATGTTTTGGCCACTGAAAATGTCAGTCAGATAAGCCATTACTATTCGCCATTCCTGTTTGAAGTTGTCATTGGTTTTTCTTATTGGTCATTATTGTTTTATAGATCTTATTATTGTTATTCTTTTGACTGAATATTTTGATCTCCCTTGAGAATATTTGACTGACGTGTGGGTTAAAAATGTCTAAAAACCATATAACTACAGCTCAACATGAGGCTGCCATTTTCACAGTGCAGTGTAGTGTAGTGGTAAGAGTGCTGACCTAGCACTGGGAAGACTTAAGGTCAAATCCCCAGTTAGTCCTTAAGCTCAGTGGGTGACCTTAGGCAGGGCTGGCCCTACCATTAGGCGGAGTGAAGCAGAGCCTCGGACGGCAGATGCCAGGGCTGGCAGATGCTGGAGGCAGCAGCAGCAGCAGCCTCACCCCATCCCCCTGCCTATTCCCTCTGTTGGAGAACAGAGCTGCATGTGCCACACAGCCTGCCTTGCATTCCTGACGTGAGCCTGCTGCCTTCAGATGAGGCAGAGGGTATGACTTATTAATTAATTAATTAATTAATAATACCACTTAATATAATAAAATCCCTAAACAGTTCACAGATAAATATTAAAATCGCATTTAAAATACACTGTTAAACAATTTCACTGCAGTAATAATACAAAACAAGAACAGCAAGATGGACCAGTATATGATTAATTGCCATTAATTACAAGCCAGAGAAGGCCTCAGTATGCTTCGGGAGGCATTTGAAGCATACCACATTCTCTCCATCCCGAAATGCACAGTGGTGGGAAGCCACGGAGAAGGCCCTGCCTTTGGATATTTTGTGGCGACATTCTGTTGGTTGTAGAATGACCAGCAAGGCCTTCTCAGACCATAAAGTTCAGCTGGGTACGCAGAGAGGAAGGCGGTCTGCTCGGTATCCTGGTCCCACATTGTTCAGGGCTTTGTGTGTCAACAACATAAGCTTGGGCATGGCTCAGCAGCTAACAGGCAGCCAGTGCAGTTCTTTCAACTCAGGTGTTTGTGGACGTAGCTGGGTGTCCCACCGAGCACCCTGCCAACGTGTTCTGCACTAGCTGCAGCTTCCGAACCAGGCACCAGGGCAGCCCCACACAGAGCGCATTACAGTAGTCTGCTCATAAGGTTACCAATGCATGGATCACCGTGGCTAGGCGGTCCCTATCCAGGAATGGGTGTAGTTGGTGCACCAACCAAAGTTGGTAATGGGCTCTCCTATAAGGGGACACCACCCCCTTGCTACCCCTGAAATAAGATTCAGCTGCCAGTCCAGTCAGCTTCTGTACATGGAATTGAAGGGGGAGACCATCTTGTCCTTTGCCTCAGGCAGAAAAATGTCTTGGGCCATCCCTGACCTTAGGACAGTCACTCTCAGCCTAACCTGCCTCACAGGATGGTTGTGTTGAAAGCTGGGGGGGGGGGAGAACAACAATCTATGCCACCTTGGGCTCATTGGAGGAAAGGTTTTAAATGTAATGAGTGAATACATGCTCAGTGGTAGCCTGCGCTACATGTCGTATCAAGTTCTGACCAAAACGATGGATTGTAGTTTCCTTGAGAAATGTAGGCATGATGAGGTTTTTATTCATTTTACCATTTGCAAGCTTTATATGGCCTCGGCGTTAAGTTTCCAAAATTGTATGCTCTTCTAGCCTGCCTCTTACAGTAGTAAGAGTATGAAGGGTATGAATCTAGTCTTGAAATGATCAGAGAGCAAATATATAGGTGACACAGACACTTGGTATGAAGGGCAGGTATAGCATTGATTCACACTGTGTAGGGATTTTTTATTGCTATGTTGCCAGAAGCAGTGGTTTCTCTGGGGAGGGGGAGGATGAGAGAATCAGTGTGGGCGGTGCAGTGGAATTCACTTTGGTTGGCTGACAACTGAGCTCTCAGCAAAAATATGCTGACTTGCTTCTTGATTGCTATGTTTTCAGAACAACAGTGATTTCTTAATCCAGTAAGTTTTTCTAGTGCAAACAGTGAAAATGACTTATAGAGGGAACTGTTGCACAGATCCCAACGTCTGTGGTCCCACAATAATCTGCAGCCTAACCCTCAAAGGTGTTCTGCCAGGACAGGCCTTTTGGAAGCAAATGGGGCACTGGGTCAGACTGTTTAGTCCTTCGTTCCTGAGGCTGGTGCATGAAGACCCAAATGTAGACAGGTCTCAGAAATCAATCAGACAGAAGAGCCAGGAAGTTTGGATTCTGCAGCCCCGTCACTGCTCCTGCAAAATAAAAAGATATAAATAATTCCTATCTACACTAGTCTTTCAAATGCCAAAATAAAAGTCCCCTTCACTGGACCGTCATTTGTTGGGGCTGGAGTTGGGCTATGTGTGTACAGTGTATGGGGTGGAGCCAGCATTATGATACTTGCTGCAAGCAGGGGGACTGCTGTGATCTCTCATCCTCCCAGCACCATCCCTAAATCTGCTCCGGAAAGTCAGGGGACTCTCTGGAGCCACTTTGGGGTGGGGTGGGGTGGGGTGGGGGGAGAGGTCCTGGAAGCCCTGTTCCACAAGCGGTAGCCTGTGCTTGGGGAATCACAATGCTGGATTCAACCCTGTGACGGGATTGTCACGATCACCACAGCTTGCTGTGGCTTATTTAAGCCATGCCAGGTCGTGGTGCGAAGAGGATCTAAAGAGCCTCCTGTTGAGGGTGAAAGTGGAGAGTGCAAAAGCTGGTCTGAAACTCAACATTAAAAAAACTAAGATCATAGCATCTGGCCCCATCACTTCCTGGCATATGGAAGGGGAAGAAATGGAAGCAGTGACAGATTTTACTTTCTTGGGCTCCAAGATCACCGCAGATGGTGACTGTAGCCATGAAATTAAAAGACGCTTGCTCCTTGGGAGGAAAGCTATGGCACACCTAGACAGCATAGTAAGAAGCGGAGACATCACCTTGCCGACAAAGGTCCATCTAATCAAAGCTATGGTTTTCCCAGTAGCAACGTATGGCTGTGAGAGCTGGACTATAAGGAAGGCTGAGCGCCGAAGAATTGATGCTTTCGAACTGCGGTGCTGGAGAAGACCCTTACAAGTTCCCTGGACTGCAAGGAGGTCAAATCAGTCCATCCTAAAGGAAATCAACCCTGACTGCTCATTGGAAGGACAGATACTGAAGCTGAAGCTCCAATATTTTGGCCACCTAATGCAAAGAGAAAACTCCCTGGAAAAGACCCTGATGCTGGGAAAGACTGAAGGCAAAAGGAGAAGGGGACGGCAGAGGATGAGATGGCTAGATAGCATCAACAATGCAATGAATATGAACTTGAGCATACTCCGGGAGAGAGTGGAGGACAGGAAGGCCTGGCATGCTAAGGTCCATGGGGTCACGAAGAGTCGGACACGACTGAACGACTGAACAACAAGGTTGTGGTGCATTCCGGTGGCCATTTTGAATATTCAACCTCTAGTGGGGGACTGCCATGGTTGCTGTGTCATCCAAGCCCAGGCGGCAGGGGTTGTTGGGGGGAGAGACTGTTGGGAATATTGCAACCTCATCTGCAAGTTACAGGAAGGGGACAGTATTGCAGTTAGTTAACACATGGGAACTTGGAGCATAGCTAACCTTAGGATCGCTGTGGCCTACAGAGTGGTTTCCTGCTCCTTCCCTTCCTCCACCATTGCTGAGAGCAGTTGTGCTTGTTCTCTCGCTCCTGTGGGTGTTACAGAACACAAAGAAATGGTCAGAACAAACTCTTTTTGAAACCTGCATGTTATGTGGAGGAATATTGTGAGTAAAACCACTTAACCTTTCCTTCACTAAAAAAGGGCATGGTCTCCTTTTATTTCAGCCTCGTCTCCGTGTGGGATTGGTAAACGCTCATTCTGTTCTGCCTTTTGTTTTTCCTCTGGTAACTGCCTTTCTAACAGGAGGCAGCAATACCAAATAATTCCCATCAGAAACAACCCTCAAATAGCCCCACAACAGACATGGGTTATTTGAGGGCTGCTTCCCCTTCCCGCAACCACTGCCGCCCAGGTTCAGATGACATGGCAAACCTAGGCCACCTTCACCGTGAATATTCAAAATGGCCTTTGGCACGCACCACAACCCACCATGGCTTAAATAACCAAACCAGGCCCATGTGTTTATGTGAGAGAGAAAATCTCTTTTCAGTTGAAAAAAAATTCAAGGGGTATCTGAGCTGATACACTGAATGGATCAGGTATGCTGATAATACAGACAGACTTTGCCAATTTAGAATTGGCCCAGTTCACTATGTTTTAATAGCCATTTGAGATGCAGCAATTAGCAGGTGATACTGTTTATCATCCTGCCTGAAAAGCTATTCACACTTGCACAGCATATGGCTGTCAAAGACATAAGAAGAGGCAGAGCCAGGGTTTTTTTCTGGCCCGGTCACAGTCCTGAAAACAAATGCTTCAGACATTTCAATTAGTTAAACTGGACGGTTGTCACACAGACATTGAGAATGTCACCAGCAAGGTGTCCACGGGGGTGTCTCCACCAGCAATTTACTCCAAGCTGGCTGCATTTGGAAATTGTTAGGGATACATGACGGCGTGGCCATCCAGCAGTCACCCCAGAGCTTATCAGGGGAAACCCAGGTTTCCTGAGACTGCTTAAAGTCCAATTCTTTTCCTCAACTCAGGTTCTTCCCAGTATAGCTGCTGTGTGCCCCAACCGCTGCACTGACCTTGGGTATGCTAGCCCTGTCCAGGGCTGTGCCTTTCACCACGCTCCCAGTCAAGGGGTGTTTTCTGTGTGTTTCCCGTCCCTGCACAAACCAATTAGTGTCTCCTCAGAAGTAACTCCCATTGTGCTGAATGAAGCTTGCCCTTTGAATGCCCACATCAGTACTTACAGAGATCCCCCTCAATTGAAATGGCACAGTTTAAAGCAGAAATTCCCTAAATGCTTTAAAGTGCGAACTTGAGGCTCTGATTCTCCGTTGTTTGCTTTATTGCCTTAGGAAGTAACTACTTCACACTTTGTTATAGAGATCCTGCACAGCATCGGGTTACAATGGGGGCTGGTTTCCCATCCCTGCATTTACGGCTCTCTTTCCCACAACAAACCCATTATTGTCTGCTCGGAAGTAACTCCCACTGTACTCAATGAGGCTTGTTCCCAAAATGTGCACTCCGAGTTACTGAGACAAGTTATCAAGACACAGGAGTTATCAAGACACAGGAGGAAGATTTTATCAAAGGAGAAAGTGGGGGGAGCGCCTGGATGGGGGGAAGCCTCCCTTATGGGTTGAAGCCTCCCTTATGGGTTGAGCAGCCCCTGCTAGTCAGATGACGTTCACTCCAACACCCCCACCCTACCTGGAAGTATGTTCTGTAAAGTGACTTGAATGGTGTTTTACAGCCTGTGGAGCCCTGCACAGACCAAAGCCGGCTCCTTGAACAATGTGGGTAAGCCACTCCTTCCTTCTCCTTCCGTTGTTGTGGAGATGGGTCCAGGGTAGCTGAGTTCTCTGTTCAGGCCTTTGCTTAGCAATCAACCAGATAACGTGAGTTCCTAAGCACATCTGCTAAAGATATTGGGTTGGATCCAGCTTTGCCCCTCCACAAATGGAAGGGCAGAGGGAACCAGGGTCCAGCAGAGGTTTCCCCATGCGGGAAGGGGTTTTTCTCTGGTTCCCCTGCAGCCCTGAGTGCCACCTCCCATGCTGTTCCAGAGGGTCCCCCAATCCTCCAGAATGCTATGGGAGGTGGCACGGGGCGCTCTAGGGGGGATGAGAGAAAAACGTTGCCCTGTCCCCTTTCTCCAGCACCAGCTGAACTCTGCTGAGTGCCGGTCTGCATCTAATCCATTATAACAAAGCACGGTATCCACATTGGACCACTGCTGCAATTTCCAGTTGTTGTTGTTGTTGTTGTTGTTGTTGCTGTTACTACATTTCTATACCACCCAATAGCCAAAGCTCTCTGGGCACTTTACAAAATATTATTAAAAGATTTTTATATTATTAAAATCAAACCTGCAAATACTTCCATACAGAATACTTTTGTTATCTGGTTATCATATACAACTGCACTATGATAATGGGGAAACAACAAATGGGATGGGTGGCAGAGAGATACATACATCCCCCGGATACATACTGCACCTCGCACACCCATTATGAATAGCTAGTGATATATCTATATCAGTCAGTACACACTTTGTCAGTCAGTGCACACTTCAGATTGTATCTAATCTTCAGTAGCAAGAACAGAGAAAGAATTGCTTTTCCAAGTCCTAAATACTGGGCATTATGTATTGTTATTGTTTCTCTGGGGAGAGACAACCCAGAAAAATAACCCTACAACAAGCCACAGGTTATTTCTCTGGGCTATCTCTCCCCTGACAATCCAGAGTTCCACGTTTGGACACAACGCTAAGCAACGCAGGGATGAGTGTTTAGCCATTCCCGCTCACTGTGAACACTGCCACATTTACAACAACCCCGTGTTGAAACAACCCATGGGTTCATTGCGTGCAAACTGGGTCAGTGTTTCCTTCTCCACAATAGATGTCCTAGGTGTGAAGAGGATAAAGTGAAAGGAAGAAATTTGATTTTCCCAGGAAAGAAATATTTAAGTACTGAGACAATGCAGTTTATTTGACTGTACTTTTAAACCACCCAATAACTGAAGTTCTCCAGGTGATGTACAGTGTGTTAAAAATATACAGAACAATGTACAGTACAAACTTTAAAACAAAAAATAAAACCAATGCAGAATAAAACCAAGATAAAACCAGCAGCAAAGAATAAAACCATTACAACATCATAAAATCAAATTAAAGCCAGTGGCAGAATAGAGTACTAAAAGCACTAAAACCAGTTCTTAAAGTGCCTTGGGAGAGTAAGAACTTCACCATAATGTAGGTGCCAGGGGAGGCTCTCTGGGAAGAACAATTCACAAATGGGGTGCCACCATTGAAAAGGCCCTCGCTCTTGTTGTCATCCGCTTTGCACCTGGAGGAGGGCCTCAGACAGTGATCTTAATGTCCCGGTAGGTTAATGTCCTGTTGCAGTTAGTTAATGCATGGGAACTTTGGACATAGCTAGCTTTAGGATCTCTATAGCCTACAGAGTGGTGTCGTGCTCCGCCCCTTCCTCCCCCCACCCTCCATTGCTGAGAGTACATGTGGTTGTTCTCTCTCGCTTCTGTAGGTGTTACAGAACACAAAGAAATGGACTGAACAAACTCTTTTTGAAACCCTGTGTGATACCTGCATCTTACATGTGAGTAAAAGCACTCAACCTTTTCTTCACTAAAGAAGGGTGTGGTCTCCTGAAAGCACTGCTGTGAGAAAAGGCATCTTGATTCCCCACAGTTATATTACTTGGCACAAGCCTACACAGGTTGTGACTGCTAAGCTGAATATAGCTCACTACCAATGTATAGTGGCATGGAAGCTACTTGACAACTCCTCTGTTTTTTGTAGACCCAAGGAGGCAGCAAATACAGGATACTGATGGAGGCCCTGGTAGGCCACCGTATATGGCTGTTTGTCAGCTTGGGCTGCGTAGGTCTGACTTGCAAGTGCTATGCTTCGATGCTCTGCGACAACTGAGTAGTACAGTTATTTATTTGCCCAGACACTCTTCTGGCTAGACCCTAATGTGGGACTACTGTAACAAGCTGAATGTGGAGCTGCCTGTGGAAAGTGTTTGGAAACTTCAGCTGGTCCAGAATGCTGAGGCCAGAGTCTTAAGATCTTTGGAGGAGGCCCTTGTCTCAGTACTGCTGCCATCAGAGGTGTTTTTTGGTGGGGGTGCGAGAGAGGGCCTTCTCAGTGGTTGCTCCCAGTTTCTGGAACTTCCTGCCAATGGAGGCTAGTTTGGCCCCTCTCTGCTGTTCTTCTACTATCAGGGAAATCCGTTTTTCTTCAGGCAGGCTGCTGTTTATTGCATTGTTGTGTTTTTAATTGGTTGGTGCTGTTTATTGTGTTGTGTTTGTAATTTGTTTGTATGTTCTATCTTATGATTCTGTTTTTACTGGGGATTTTATAGTTAGCTGACTTGAGCGTCATTTTTTGGCATCAAGGCAGGATATAAATAAAACAAATAATAAATTCGGGGGGGGGACCCCCGCTTCTATCTCATATTGCATGAGTCTGCATGAATCAGTAGCTAGAGATGGCTGGCACTGCTCATGTGGACGGGAGTGGACTTGATGGCCTCAATGGCCCCTCCCAACTGTGTGATTCTCTGATTCTACTAACTTCACCCGGGACATATTTTCCAGGACAGTTCTCCCAAACATCTGCCTAGCACTTAGCTTTATTGGTGAACTGTTTCAGTAAGGAAACTTCTGGGTATCCATGGTGCGGATATCCGGTTTGCTTTTCTTGCAAGGCGGCATTACTGGTCATAGCTGACTGTACCTGTCCTGCAGCATTTTTCAGTCAACTAGCTAACATTTACTGGCATTAGCAGGTCAAAGGAGAATGACCAGTAGATGGACAACAGAGATTCTGGGGAAAACCCTTATTGTATGTGGCAGTGCATAGTTATCCCCTTTAGGGCCAGACATGGATGTGGTGAAACACATTCAGACATAGACTTCGATGGGTTAAATAACTGGCCACAACTTTATTGGTTCAGCTTGGAATAGAGTTGGTGGGGACATGGGGCATGCATCTGTTAATCAGACTACCTGCCCGCAGTCTGATCCCATCAACTGGGCCTGCCTGTCAGGTGCTTCATTGTGGGGGGCAGGAGTCAGAGGCACACCCCATGGCGCAGACCGCTGAAGTGAGCCCCTTTCTGCCTCCCTGGGGTGTGGCCTGGATTGCAGCCCCACCCTGAGCTGGGTATTAATGCCACCCACCCCCACGGTCCCTTAGTGGGGACCCCCTCTTGAAGGGGAAAACGGGGCACCCAAACCCATTCTTCTTCCCAATGGATCCAGCCCAATGCCTTCCACGCTTACAAACTTGTGACTTAGAACTGAAATTTTTTAACCACCCTTACAGTTATATTTGTCAAGCCAGACAAATCTAAATATGACGGAGTTAATATTCTTGCAATGGAGAAGGTGAAAACCCTGCACGCGGGTGCCAATCTGTGTGCAGGTAAAATTCCTTCCCAGCCCCATTGACTGGCGACTAACCGTAATCCATGGCAAGAAATGAGTTACCCTGAACTGGGTGGGTGGGGAAGCCGGCAATGGTAATGCTGAAGCCATGTGGGAGGCCCCGCTCTTAACAGCCTCTGGAGGACTAGAGGGAGGCAAGATTTCCCTCCAGCCCGCCAACAAAGCCCTCCCCCCGCCCGAGCCAATTTAGCCCTGATTGGCTCCCTGCCTCCCACATGGGTGCACACGGGGCACTGCAGTGGCTTAGCTGCCCCCTCCCCGCCTCTCCGTTGGGACTGAGTGCCCCCACAGCATTGCTCCCCTGGTAAGCCAGGAGCTGCATCTTTTCAGGTTCTTTTTATATGCTGAAAGTTTTCTCTGATAAAATCTCACAGATATGAAGGTGGGAAGCCCTGGTAGGAAGACAGAAGGCATTAAAACCGGTACTTCGCTATCACAAGACATTGTGATGGCCACCAATTTGGATGGCTTTAAGGGAGATTGGACAAATTCCCAGAGGAAAAGCCTATCGATGGGTTCTAGTCCGGATGGCTATATGCTACCTCCAGTATCAGAGGCAGTATGCCTATGTACATCATTTGCTGGGGATCATGGGTGGGAGGGTGCTGTTGCTTTTTTAGGGCTGCCACATTTTCCTAGCAAAGTTCCAATCACAGACTAGACAGAAATTCAACAGGTTAAGCTTTTCCCCATTTCTGGCCACACACTATGCCATGCTAGGGGAAACCTGCATCTGTTGAATGTTGGCCTGTCATGTGGCTGTTGAAAACACAGGAACCCCTGTCAGGGAAATCTTAGGCTAAAGTGGTACGAGTGGTATAAGACACATATATGACTCTGCTCACTATTGCTTTATTTATTGACATATGACATTTTCACTTTGTGAAATCATCACTAACAAAACCACAGGCGTACTAGAAAGATTTTTTTACACATAAAAGAAATGTTGAAAAAGAAAGGAATCCCATGTACCAAGAGGAAGTACATTTTTGTTTTGATTTTGCCCTTGGTCAATTTAATCATTTCAAAGATGTATTCACAGAATTACTCAGTTAAGCACTCATGCAACCTGAATCTGTGCGTATTTACTCAGAAGTAAGCTCCACTGAATTCAATGGCACTTGCTCCCACGTAAGTGTGCATAGAATTTCAGCCTTAAAATGCATTTCTTCTTTGAGGGTTTTGTGCATTTTTATACATCATTCTGCAGGCTTTATTTTTTCCTAGAATGTACATTTGGTGTTTTTGTTTTTATTTTAAGAAAAAGAAATGAAACAAAGGGGAAACATGAGTGGGTTTATTACAATTGTTAACACTGTGGAGAATGGAGCCATTTTCCTCCCTCCCTCAATTCTATCCCACAGGGTCCAAATGAATTGGCATTCATTTGAGAACTGATTGTTGTTCAGTCGTTCAGTCATGTCCGACTCTTCGTGACCCCATGGACCATAGCACGCCAGGCCTTCCTTGAGAACTGATAAACAGAGGTAATTCTAAACAGAATGTACAATTAAATTATGGAACTCATGGCTACAAGATGTGGTGATGACCACTGGATTAGATGTCTTGAACTAGGAATAGGGAAATTAATAGTCAATGACTATTAGCCATGACAGATAAGCAGAACCTCCTCCTTCAGGGGCAGTGTACCTTTGAGTATCAGATGTGAGGGATAATCAACAGGGGAAACGAATCACTTTCTGCCCTACCTGTGATCTTCCCCAGAGGTATCTGACTGGTTGGTGTTGAAAACAACCAACTGTGGCCTAAATCTTGGGTCTGATCCCACAAGGCAGTCCTTATGTTTGGAAGCAGAAAACTTAAAAACTCCACAATCTTTGTATTCTCTCATCTTACATTAACTAGAAAATGCAAAACCATGCAAATGCATCATCAGTGCTCTACAGACCATCCTGACACTTCCCTCTCACAGGCTTTGGGTGGGAGGCGTGTATGTGCTTATCGACAGCCCCCCACCCCCTAAAACAGCTACTCACTGGCACCCGCAGGCCACATAACAAAGATGCAAACACAGGGACCAGACCCTGCAACAATCCCAGATGCCAGCTTTGTCCCCATATCTACTCTGGCAACACTATTGCAGGACCTATTAATGTCACCCACAACATTAGGGGTCCATTCACTTGCTCGGCTTCCCATGTGATATATGCCATCTTCTGCCAGCAAGACCTTTCTGCTGGCAGGAGGTGGCATATATCACACAGGGCAAACAAGCCAGTATCTACAGAGAAGAATAAATGGACCCAAATCTGACATCAGACATGACAATGTTCAAAAACCAGTGGGGAAACATTTCAACTTCCCAGGGCACTCTGCCAATAACCTTAAGGTGATTCGTGAACAAAGGGATTTCAAAGGCAGATATCAGCACAAAATTGTTGAAGTACAATTCATCAAGATATTCAACTCTATTTCTTGTGATCCGAATAATAATAAAGTTGGGTGTGTTTTTTAAATAGGCTCAGCTTTATAATATCTGTGTTATCACCCAACATTTTGTGAATGGCAACCATTAAAGTAATCTTCACTGTCTGTACTTCCTGCATTTCAGTTCTCTCTGACAACATGGTTTACATTCTAGACCCGCCACCCCAGCATGTGTATATAATCTGCCAATTAGAGGTTAATGCTTCATGCATCTGATGAAGCAGACAGTGAAGTTCTTTGCCGCTATGAAGCAAAGAGATACTGCAGAGGAAGATTAGAGCAAGAGATCTAATTCTATTGCCAGAGGCTTGAGTCAGGAAAAAGGATTTTTTTTAATCACACTGCCTGATTAGTGCCAGGCTGTTCATGTTAGCAGCAACAACTGCACTGTGAATCACCACCATTAATAATGTGATTGTCACTTTTTGCATTTAATTTCCTTCTGACCTCACTGTTTATAATTCCCCCTTCCCCGCCCCCCTATGTCCTATATATAAATCTGAAACACTCCATAATACTCCATGCATCTGATGAATTGGGCTATGGTCCACAACAGTTTATGCCAAAATAAATGTGTTAGTCGTTAAGGTGCTACAAAACTCTTAGTTATTTTAGAAAATGCAAAGTGCTTCAAAAAGTGCTGTTATTGCGCAGTGATTCCGTTCCAATGACTTTATAACGCTGATAAGCTCCGTGATATTTTTGCTCAGATATACTGTAGAGTTCTTCTATTGAAGGAAGAGAGGAAGTGTTTTTTTTTTTACTGCCATATGAGGTACGGTAGAATGAACGCTGAAGTGGCCTGGGTTGAATTTACTAGTCAGGGAGTGCTACTGATTGCATCAGTCTCTATACGTGCCAGTCTGTGCTGGCCATGGTGGCAGTCCTAGTGTTAAATATTTCACTTCCTGACTGGCAAACAGAAGGGAGGCACCTCACGCATAATTGCAATTGGGTGTGTGCGCGTGCGTGCGTACACGTGTTAAACCTTTCCAAAAATAACTCAACATTTTAAATGTATATTAAATGTATATTTGCTGCATTTATATCCCACTTTTTCCTCCAAGGAGCCCAAGGTGGCATGCACGTCCCTTCTTTTCATTTTATCCTCACAACAACCCTGTGAGATAGGCTAGGTTGAAAGTCAATGACTGGTGGGCTTCATGGCCAAGTGGGGACTTGAACCCAGGTCCCGCCTGTCCTAGTCCAACACTCTAACCACACCAGCTCTCAAAGGGGAGAAAATGCTGGACTACTGCCAGCCTGGGGAAAGAAACTGCTACCCATTTTTTTAAATAAATAAGATACGCTATACAGTGTACATTTACGCCCAGTGTCAAATTTATTCATTTTGGGTTGGCTCCAGATTTAAACTGGATCAACTGTGCTGATGTAAGTGGACTGTCCCACTCGGTCCTTGCCAGGGTAGCCCTGGGAGAGCTTTGTCTATTGGGCAGGATAGAAATGTAATAAATGAAAAGCCCCTCCAGTCCAGCCATTGAAATGCTACACAGAGAGACAAGACACCATGTTGAATGGTGTTAAAACCCTCATTCAGATTATTCAGCCATTTCAATCCAAAATCAGCCATCGTGAGGCTTTTGGTAGCAAAGTTTTAGTACCCAATTAACAAATGTGTGGTGTGGGAGGAGAGGGGAACTCCAAAATTGGACAGAGGGACTGTCTGCTGGTAGAGCCGTTCTGCTCACAGAAGGCAGTTCCTGGGTCCAACCCTTCTCCACACGGGGCTTTTATCCTGCTATTGAGATTGGTTACTCATGGAAGTTTGTGGGTCCTTTACATGATGTTGTCAACCTCCAGGGCGTCTCCTGTGCTAAATGAGCTTTATCCTATTTTTTTAAAAGACCAGAGATAAGGAACTATCAAATTACAGTGCATTGAGTTTCCTCATGAAAAGAGGAAGTCGTGCAATAAGAGTATCTAGATCACAGCACCATCTAGTGGCTGTAAAATGAAACATATAGAACATGCAGATAAGGGGGGAAAGGGGGCGGGGGAAGCGCATGTAAAGGGAGCCCATTATGATCCTGTATTTAAAACAGAAGCAGAAAGTCCCAGTAAAGTTGCGGGATTTTAGCCTGGTGTAGAAATACTCTTAGAGGGTTTTATTCCAGACAAAATAAGGAAAATTACTTACTACCTCCTTGTTCAGTTCATCCAACGAGAAGCTTTTCCTGAGTTGCTGCAGATAGAAGGAGTCCATATTTCAATGTTCCCCA
Organism: Heloderma suspectum; assembly: GCF_057233095.1. Classification (NCBI taxonomy): domain Eukaryota; kingdom Metazoa; phylum Chordata; class Lepidosauria; order Squamata; family Helodermatidae; genus Heloderma; species Heloderma suspectum. The sequence goes on along the minus strand of NC_139459.1, from coordinate 292,327,951 downwards.
CCCCCACCCCAAAGTTCCTGTACATAGAAAGTGAGCATGCTGAAGAGATAGCTAAGCCAAATCCTTTTCGAAGACATGCTAGATTTCTACATGCAAGGACCTCTGAAGCAGTTCAGTATAAGAAAAGTCCATGCTTTTGGATTGTGTTTATTCTATAAACTGGTGCAGAGTCACTCAGGCTGCAGTTCTATCCCCACTTACCTGGGAGTAAGCCTCACTGAACTCAATGGGACTTGTTCTGAGTAGACATGTATAGGGTTGTGCTGTAAAGCACATGGATTAGAATCATGACTTATCACATGCACTGAAGGACAGCTAATGCTTCTCTTCCATAACCTTCTTCACTACTTTAATTTACTGTTTCCAATTTATTCCCCCCTATCAATCTGAGTATTTTATTACTCCACATGGAAATGTGTATAGCACAGATTCAGTTTTATCAGGATGTAATCTGAGCCAGATCTCCATTAGGACATCCCTCTGGAATCTGTTCTCAGTGCTAGGACATATGAAGTAAGAGCAGAAAGCTTCAGGGAAGGTGCAGAGTTCCCCTCCCCATAGGAAGAAACAACAAACCCTTGTAAATTTGGGATCAGGCGTTCTTCCATTTGAAAAGATCTAAATTCCACAGAAACCCGAGCAAGAATATTTTGAAAGGAAAACAAATCAAGCACAGGGCGTAAAGGGATTCTTCCATGCTTCAGCAGCCTCATATATATGGGACTGGAGAGCAGAAGGGGAGCACACTCTGGCTTCTGCCATTGGCCAGGGGACCCAGGGCCACTGCGAGCTGCAACCCCTGCTTCCCATCAGGAGATATGGGGCAAGGTGTCACCAGTACGCTGGCGACACCCAGCTCTACTTCTCTGTGACATCTGAATCAGGAGAGGCTGTGCACATTCTGAACTGGTGCCTGGATGCGGTTATGGCTTGGACGAAGGCCAGTAAACTGAAGCTGAAGCCTGATAAGACAGAGACCCTATGGGTTAGCAGTTGCCAGGTCTGGGAATTGGGGGGTCTGTTCTGGATGGGGTTGCACTCCCTCTGAAGGAGCAGGTCCATAGTTTGGGGGTGGTCCTGCATCCATCTTTGCCACTGGAGGCTCAACTCTGGGTGGTACGCCAACTACACCAGTTCCTGGATAGGGATAGCCCAGCCACAGTGATCCATGCACAGTGATCCGTGCATCTTACGATTAGACTACTGCAATACGCCCTTTGTGGGGCTATCTTCATGCGTGGTTCAGAAGAAGCAGCTAGTGCAGAATGCAGCAGCCAGGGTGCACACTGGGACACATAGCTACGCTCACGTAACACCTGTGTTAAAAGAACTGCTCTGGCTGCCTATTGGCTACCAAGCCATGTACAAGGGTATGTTATTATCATATAAATCCCTAAACAGCTTGGGACCAGGATACCTAGTGGACCACCTTCCCTTATACATACCCAGGCGACAACTAAGATCATCAGAGGAGACTTGGGTGGTCATTCCAAAAGGAAAGGAATGTCGCCATGAAGAACCCCGACGGCGGGCTTTCTTGGCGGAGGCACCCACCCTGGAAACCTCCCCCCCACGGTTTGGGAAGCACAAAATGTGGCATCTTTCAAGCTCCTCCTAAAAATGCACCTTTTCACCCAGGCTGTCCCTGGGCTGTAAATTAATCACACCACTCCATTTTGCTGTTCCTTGATTTTTTTATTGGTGTGTGTGTGTGGGGGGGCAAGGTGCGTGTGGCACTCACATGCATTATTGTGGGGGATATGTGCAAGTTCTAGCAATATACATTACACAGGAAACATATACAATAAGCAGGAAACACAAATCACTTCCGCATTTGAATGTCTGAAGTAGTCCTAATCCTATCCATTTCACCACCTGGATTTACTCTTTGGCCCTTCTGAGTTCAAGCCCACTGCTGGAATCCCAATGACCAATCCAATGACCAATCCAAACACCATATCCTATCCTAACAAGAAAACTAAGCAGCAGTTGCTAAAACACCAAAAATAAACCATGAGGTGGCAGCACTAGAACCACTCAGTGGAATTGTAGGAAAATAAAAAAAGTTTTAGCCTGGAAGCCGACTAGGTGACAGGAGAGCAGCCCTGGGAAGACAATTCTGGAATTGGGGAGGGGGAAGCAATGACGATACCCTCCCCTAATATTCTAACTCTTGATCCATGGGAGTGGCTTTAGCCTGTCAGAACAGTTTGGAAACCTTTCTGCCCCGTGTCCACCTTCCCTTTGGCTGGCAGTGCGTAGTGGCTCTGTGTGGGCAGTAATTTGTCCTCCATTTTTTGACCTTAATTGGCCAGGCTGGATAGTCAGCCATGTGATTTTTTTAACAGCACTTTTCAATGCATACCTACAGAGCAGTGCAGCAGTGAATCACTGCAGCTTTAAAAAAATGTTCTGCTAAAAAGCACATCTGCATAGCTGTACAGCTGCACACAACTTTGGAATAAACTAAGGGCACAATCCTACGGGGATAGGCAGCCGCCTCCGAACTCGGAGGCGACCGCCTATCCAATGCAGGGCAGGAGAAGCACGGAGGGGATCGTTCCCTCCGCACTTCTCCTGCCCTGTATTTGTGGTTAGACAGCCAATTTTGGCTGTCTAGCCACGGGAAGGCGGAGTGGGGGAGGAGGCTGCCGGACAACACGTAGGATGTGTCATACCAGCATTTCCGCCTTCCCTGCCCCAGAATGCCCCTGGGCTGCCCTGTGCTCCTCTTTGGAGCGCGGGGGATGGGGCTGTTCTGCGCTGCCTGTGAGGCGGCGCAGAAGGGAGGAAAAGACAGTTCTCCGGGAACTGACCTCGGAGTGCGGGCTCTGAGGCTGGTTCCTGGAAACCGACATATCCTATGGCTGTCTAGCCGCTGACTAGCAGCCATAGGATTGCTCCCTAAATGTCAGATCTATGAAAAACAAATACCCTTGAATTAGCATGATTTTTACAGAAGATCCCTGCCAAACTATCTGTGTCCATGCGTTGCAATGTAAAAACCATGGGCCCAGGATTCCGACAACACCATGGTGCAAAAGCATGGTTCCCAGGTGTGGAAATTCATGATTTTTTACACTGTATGCCACCAAAACCATCAAATCACACATCACATCTGTACCCACGGACTGAACGGTAAAAATCAAGGATCCCATACTTCATGGCATCGCCATGGAACAAAAACATGGATCTGGCCCATGGATATCCTGTGTAAATTTCACGCAATTTCAAGTGGCACTAGTTTTGATTACTGATTTTTGATTACTGGATACGACTTTTGCCCAGACCCCACAACTTTGTAAAATGCTTTTAAGGCAGGTTTGGTGTGACTAATCAAAGAGGGAGTTAAATCACCTTCCTTTTCTGAAGGAAATAGTGGGTTCATAGAATCATAGAATAGTGGGGTTGGAAGGGGCCTGCAAGGCCATCGAGTCCAACCCCCTGCTCAATGCAGGAATCCAAGTCAGAGCATCCCTGACAGATGGCTGTCCAGCCTCGTCTTGAACGCCTCCAGTGTGGGAGAGCCCACCACCTCCCTAGGTAATTGGTTCCATTGTCATATTGTTCTAACAGTCAGGAAGGTTTTCCTGATGTTCAGCCGGAATCTGGCTTCCTGTAACTTGAGCCCATTATTCCGTGTCCTGCACTCTGGGATGATCGAGAAGAGATCCTGGCCTTCCTCTCTGTGACAACCTTTCAAGTACTTGAAGAGCGCTATCATATCTCCCCTCAGTCTTCTCTTCTCAAGGCTAAACATGCCCAGTTCCTTCAGTCTCTCTTCATAGGGCTTTGTTTCCAGTGCCCTGATCATCTTTGTTGCCCTCCTCTGAACCCTCTCCAGTTTGTCTGCATCCTTCTTCAAGTGTGGCGCCCAGAACTGGACACAGTACTCCAGATGAGGCCTAACCAGTGCTGAGTAGAGGGGAACTAGTACTTCCCGGGATTTGGAAGCGATGCTTCTATGAATGCAGCCCAAAATAGCATTTGCCTTTTTTGCAGCCACATCACATTGTTGGCTCATATTCAGCTTGTGATCGACAACAATTCCAAGATCCTTCTCGCTTGTAGTGTGGTTGAGCCACGTATCCCCCATCTTGTAACTGTGCATTTGGTTTCTTTTTCCTAGGTGCAGAACTTGGCATTTGTCCCTATTAAATGCCATTCTGTTGTTTTCTGCCCAGCGCTCCAGTCTATCCAGATCACTTTGAATTTTGTTTCCGTCTTCCAAACTATTAGCTATCCCTCCCAATTTTGTGTCATCTGCAAATTTGATCAGCATTCCCTGCACCTCCTCCTCCAAGTCATTAATAAAAATGTTGAAGAGCACTGGGCCCAGGACTGAGCCCTGCGGTACCCCACTCGTTACCTTTCCCCAGTTTGAGAAGGTCCAGGTTGGATCCAGGATCTGCCTTCCGTGCGAGGAAGAGCTCTGCTCACAGAAGGTTCCTCCACACATTGCAGCTAACTCCATTCAGGATCTTCTGCCTCTCTGTGTGGTGTGTTCAGGGGGCTGGAGGGGCTGCAGTAGAAAGGAGGGTACAGGAAGGTTCACTTCCATCAGCATAATTGATCCAGTGTAAATCTGGATCCAACACAATGTTTTGAATGTCTGCTACCCCCTTCTCGCTTTCATTCCCTTCCCAGCCAATATGCTAGGAAGCTGACAGCGCAGTCCTATACATGTCTACTCAGACGTAAGTCCCATTGACATCAAACACCTGTTCGCTGTCGGGCCAGGTTTAAGATCCTAGTGCTAGTGTTCAAAGCCCTAAACAACTTGGGACCAGGATACCCGAGAGAGCGCCTTCTTCTTTACCAACCTACCTGGTCACTAAAGTCATCAGAGGGCATGTTCCTGGTGGTTCCACAGGGACCCATGGCCCAGCTGGAGTCCACTAGGAAAAGAGCCTTCAGTGTGGTGGCCCCCTTCCTGTGGAACTCCCTGCCTTTGGAGGTCAGGCAGGTGCCAATGTTGGGTTGCTTCTGGTGCCTCGTGAAGACATTGTTATTTCTGGAAGCCTTCTTTGAGCGCGGTTTATTAAATTCAGTCTTCTCAGAACTTGTTTCTTCTAAAAAATTTTTAATTGTTTTAACAAGGTGTTTATTCTTTTATCCTTGCTGTTCACCGCTCAGAAATCTTTTGATGTGGAGCGGTATATCAATACTGTAAATAATAATAAATAATAATAAAATAGGCCTACTCCCAGGTGGGTGGGTACAGGAATGCAGCCTAAAGGAGTGGCATGGAGAAATGCCTTTACAGAGACAATCCCCACAGTGGCAGGAGAGGGTGAGGCAGGAGGACGGCACCAAGGAAAGGAAAAGGAAAGAGGCGTGCTAGAGACAGAATAACAGAGGTGCCGTGGGGGGCGGGGGGGGGGGAGGACTGGTTTTCCTGTTTGTTTGGAGGGACAGTTGGAAAAAGCTTTTTCTTGGAGGAGGAGAGTAAGGGGGGCTTAGCAGGAAAGGGAGGGAAAAGAGGGGAGGGAAATGAGCTCTTGGATGTTACCAAGCAATGGCAAAGGTGATGTCGCTCCGAAGGCAGGAGCTGTGCCAGCCACAGCAAAGCAGCACAATCACAGCACATTCAACGGTAAAAGGAAACACACTACCAGAAGATACTGCAGTGAAACCATCCACAAAATACTCTGTGCAGGTAACCATTTGCACAGGTGAGCATGTGCTTACCTGAGAGAGAAAAAGGTATGCCCTGGAATAGTCCACATGACCTAAAACCATCCCCCACTCCTCCGGCACCCCCCACTCTATGCATTGGTATGTACCATGGAGCTGCGCTATAAATACGGCGCAATATTTGTTGCCATGTAGACAAAGAGGCTATTTCTTTTAGAGCAAATATTGGCACAGTGATGCTTTAGAAACAAAAGAGGGATTGTTGTTTGCATTTTTTCAAGTGGGAGGCTGAATATAAAAGACGGTTGCTCAAGGCAACATATCGATTCCATGGTTGACGTACATTCAAGCACAGATCTAAAAACCCCATCTTCAACTTGGAAGTAATTCCTGTTGACTTCAGTGGAATTTACTTTCAGGTATATGTAGTCAGGGTCAGGTGTTTAAGTCCAAGACAAAGTCTCCTGTAACTTACCATAACCCTTCATTAGAAAGTAGGATCCTTTATCATCCAAGTGACAGGGTGCAAAACACGGTAAAGATTTTTCATATTAAAAAATCCTATTTCCTCCTCCTAAGTGTAGCAGTATACTCACATGAGATAGTATTCAGTATTATTTCAAAAGCTTGACCCTGCTAGTAACAATCTCTGTTTCATGGCATGTGACAAAGAAAAGAAAGTCTTTAATCATCCTCTAACCGGAAAGCAAACGGAATGAAATTTGTGCTGAATCATGCTGATGCCGTCAGCCAAGAGGTTATGCAATCCCACTGCTATCACAGGAAAGTTTGTGGCAATTGTAGACACGCCTTTAGTTTCAATAATGGACTTCTGACACCTAAGGCCTGTGTGCGTGCATCACCGTTTTCCAGTAACAGCTGCATATGAAATTATGTATCAAAAAAGGAGCAAATGAATCTGGGCCTGTTTGTTCGCCGAGAGCTTTGGCCAATCACCGAGAGCTAAGATAACATGCAGGAAGTATTTTCCTGAAAACTGACTTCAAACTGCTTATTTAGCAGTCCCATTATCTCACCTTCCCCCCCCCCCAGATGTTCTAGAGGGGACCCTCTGTAACAGTATGAGAGGTGGTGCATAAGGACCTGTTGGAGGCACCGGGAATCGGCAAAAGCACAGCTTTATTTATTTATGATTTTAATTACTGTACATTTAATCTGCCCAGTAACCAAAGTTCTCTGGGTGGTGTACAATACATTAAAAATATAAAATACAAACATTAAAATGAAGAATAAAAACACCACAGAATAAAACCAAAATAAAACCAGCAGCAAAGAATCAAACCATCCTATCACAAAAAATCAAATTAAAACCACCAGCGGAATAAAATACTAAATGCACTGAACATACACACACACACACACACACACAGAGTTCTTAAAATGCCTGGGAGAATAAAAAGGTCTTCGCCATAACGTAGGTGCCAGGTGAGCTTCTCTGGGAAGAACATTCCACAAATGGGGTGCCATCACTGAAAAGGCCTGCTCTGTTGTAGCCACCCACCTCACCTCATCTGGTGGGGGATCCTGGATAGCCTCAGATTCTGATCTTAATGTCCAAGTAGCTAAGGAAGGAAGGAAGGGGGGATAAGCAATGCCCCCCCCAAATCCCACTTTTCTTTGCCCTGTCCAGTGGAAGCCTCCACTGGATTGAAGTCCCTTCAGTTCACAGAATGGCAATTCAATATCCAATCTCTGTCTCCCACCTTTGGTTAAGCTCTCCCCTTCTACAGAACGAAAGCCTTTCATGGCACCTCTGCCCCTCCTCTCCCCAGGTGTGGCTTCCAGGGAGGATGGTGGGCCTTTCCTGTTTCCACAACCACATAAAACTATGTTTCATGAACTGTCCAGCTCCTTAGCAGGCTCTATTCCTGGTACTTGCTAGTTGTGTCATAAAAGCCATTTTTAAAATGAGTATTTGGATTTTAGCTCATTGAACTGAGCTAATAAAGAGAGAACAGATCTCTTTTTGATCCAATAGAAACATGGTTGTCTCTTCTCTTAACTACCCATGTCTGCTGGCTCCTTTTCTTCTCTTTTTTGCCTTTGTGAGTCTTTGGTGGCTCTTCTGTGTGCTGAGTTGCAAGCAGATATGGCAGAGCTCCAAGGAAGAGGTTTATAATTTTCATAGAAGCTGGAGGCGGCCTTTGTAACTCCTGTTCTTGACATGCAAACAAGAGCAAGCTACAGCCCTCTTAACGTGTGGCTTGGGCCCTGAGCAGACATTCTCCGATGTATGAGCAGATACCCCTTTCAGATAGTTCACAGTACTCTGGTTTAGTGAAGGAAAGGCATTTGTGGGCCCAGTTAACACAAATTTGGCTTCAGCAAGAGAGATCCAGGAAGCACTGTGTGAACCCTGAATTAAAAGTCCCTGTTTAAGTATTTACATAATCATCCGTTTGGGAAAACCTAAGCAATAAAACCTCTATGCAAGGAACCAAACCATAACTTGGCAAATGACTTGTCAGCTCAGACTGTCATCACTCACATAAAGCTTTTGTTTCCCCCTTGTTCCTGCTTCAGCTCAACTTATGGGGAAAATCCAGAAGTACAGTGCAGAAGGATCAAGAACAGTGGGCTGTCGAAAGTTACCAGCTGGAAAGCACTGCCTCAATTCAGAGCCTTCTTGCCTATTCTCCTTCCATGCAGCTTCCCCATCTTGTGCTTGGTTCAGTGGATGCGGAGTAGAACAGCCTGTCTCACCTTCCCACCCACCCCGGCCCCCTGGAATGCGTCTAGATGTAATTTAATCTGAGCGGAAAAGTTCAGTGTGAGCCAGTGTGGTGTAGTGGTTAGAGTGTTGGTCTGGGACTTGGGAGATCTGGGTTCTAGTCCCCACTCAGCCATGAAGTTCACTGGGTGTCCTAGCCAGTCACTGACTCTCAGCCTAACCTACCTCACAGGGTGGTTGTGAGAATAATATGGAGAGGAGGAGGAGAACCGCGTGAGTCGCCTTGGGTTCCTTGGGAGAGGAAAAAAGGCGGGATAGAAATGTAATAATAAATAAATACAACGGGAAGAGGAAGAATGGCAACCATGTGTGACATCTATAAATAATTTGCCTTTGATCAAATGGGACAGCGGTACTCTGATGAATGGCCCAAAGAACTAATTGCTGATTATTACGGGCTGATAGGCTTGTAAGATATCCTTATGTTTATCTCTTGTCCTCAGGGAATACCAAGGAAAATGCTGATTAGTGCCTATGCAGGAATTCTGCACTGCTTTCTATGCAGGTGATAGATTTCTCATGTCTTTCTGTATCTTGTGAGGAAGGGCCCTGGTTCAGTGGCAGTGTGCATATTCTGCACGCAGGAGGTCCCAGGTTCGATCCCCGGCATCTCCAGGCAGAGCTGGGAAAGAACCCTGCCTGAAACCCTGGAGAGCTGCAGCCAGTCGGTGGAGGTAATACTGCACTAAATGGAACATTGGTCGGACTCAGTATAATGTAAGGCAGCAATCCTGTACATGCCTATTCAGAAGGGAGTCCCGTTGCGTTCAGTGGGGATTACTGCCAGGTTTGTGGGTATAGGGTTGCTGCCAAAGGGGATGGAACTTTGATGCTGAACATGAGGTGAGCATTAAAACAAAAACAAAACAAAAAAGGCACCTTAAAGTGTATTTAGTAGATTAGTGTTGAAATAGGAAGATTTGATTGTGTTCACATTCTCTGGCATGACTAATTTATGGAGCTACATTTAATTAAAAACTGTAGTTGGTTGATTGTCCTATTATCTTTAAGGTGTGTATAAATGGAGAGGCAAAATGCCAGTCTTATTCAAACCAAATCTGTTTCTTTAGTTACAGAAATAAAACTGCTTAAAGGGAGTATTTAAGATCTGCATATGTTTCCAACACATTTCTATTGCTTTTGCTAAGAAAATGAAAACAAAACTGATGCAATTCCAAAACCCATGTCACTGCGATGCCTGTATTAGGTCAACCAAAAGATCACCCTTTTTTTGCACGTTTTCGAGATCCCCAGGTCTCTTCTTCAGGCAAGATGTCAAAAAAGGAGAGGGGGCATGTGAGGGGGGGGGAATGGTCACTAGATGGTGAAGTCACATTGGGCAGTATCCAAACTGGGCCATTGCACAAGCAGCCTCTCCCCGCAATCCCATTCCGCAAGCAGCCCTTCCCCACTATCCCACTGAGCAACGGGATTTAGCACTTCCTGTGGGAAGTCCTGGAATGAGTGGAAACACTCTTTTCTGGGTCAGGACAGGTCTGCAGAGCTCCTTTCTGTGAGCCCCACTGATCTGCCTCATTCCAGAAACAAATGTTTCCTCTCATTTCTGGTTGCTCCCAGAAGCGCTCAATCTCTGTTGCACAAGCAGCGGTAGGTCTCGCTTGCAGAACAGAATCAGCGGGGGCACAATGGAAACAGCAGAGGCACCTATTAGATACTCCCCGTTGTCTGCAAATCCAGACTAGTTTGTCTCTGGTACAGTGTGCGGAGAGAAGTCTGTAGGTCAGCAGGTCCTGAGAGGGTTACCAGAGGGCTCTGCTACCCCTGGTTATGCTGGGGAGAAAGAGGGGGAATGTTGCTTCCTCCATTTTAGGGAATATAAAGTCCAGCTATTCTCAGGAGTGCTTTCCATCCTGGTCAAACCACACGGGCTCCTTTTGCCGGTGGATCACAGAAAGAACTTAGGGAGTCTTTATATTAACAAAGCAGGAGACAATTTGAGATACTGTTCTGGGCACTAAAAGTCAATCGAAGGCAATTTGGGTAGCATTACCTAGTGGTTGGAGGGGGTAAACCCTCAGAGAATGAAGTCCCAGCTTCTGTTGGTATAAAATTCTTGTCCTCTGGTGTAGGGTCCTGCTGTAGACCAGCTAAATATGGTATCCTTCAAGCCCCACAAAAAAGCAAAGGTAGCTGAGTTGACCGTAAGAAAAATGCCAAAATTCATGTTGCTATTTTGGTTGGCCAAAAACAGTATTACAGCAACATGAACTTTGGAATTTTCTTCTGGACAACATGGCTCCTTTTGCTTAACTGATGCAATGTAGACAGATAGACAGAAAGCATTTCTGGACAAATAGTCTCCAAGTCTGATCCAGTAACCTTCTGTGCCAAAATGTAAGAGATTATTGTGGGGGCCCACTAGCCAAGTTACCCGTGCCACATCACAAAATGCTCATCGCAAGACCTAGGCATGGAAAGGACAGTATGATAACACAAAAGTGGTAGTCAGGGCAACTGACTACAGCTTAATAACTGGGGACCTCTGGTGAGGAAACACCCCCCACTGACATCCAGGCAGATCCAGCCAGAACAAAGAGGCCCAGGGGAGCATTGCAATGTGGACAGCGGTATGCATCCAAATGCACATCTGCACCAGCTGTTCAGGGGTGATAGTTACCTGTACAGTGGGATCCACAGAAACAACAGAGACCAAGGCTTGAAGTTTTAAGTAGCCAACAAACAGTGGACAGTTTTAATGTCTCTGGATTCATCAAGCTAAAGCATTCCTTGATCATCTTTCCCATGTGACCTGTAGACTCCTAGTTCAAACCCAAAGTGGATTTGGCTGCAATGGATGAAAGAGTTCTGGACTCCTGACTAGGAGCAAGGAATGGGTCCATCATACATACTGCAGCCCAGAACGCTGCTTCCCTAGAAAGATCTTCCTTGCTGCACCAAGGTGTTCGTGAGTTAGAAGGTGTTTACAGCTGGTTCCATGATTTCCAGAGGGGTAGCCCTGTTAGGCTGTTGCAGAAAAACAAACATTGCAGACTCTTGTGGCACCTGACAGTCTAACACATATCCTTTGACATAAGCTTTCATGGACACTGTCTGTTTCATCAGATGCATAAAGTGTTGGCCTCAAGTTGGCAGATTTCTATACATGTGCACATGCTTTGGGCAGGAGGGAATGTAAACCCTGTTGTCAGAGAATTTAAATGGAAAAAGTACAGGCAGTGAAGATTACCGTAACGGTTGCCATTTGCAAAATGTTGTTGGGAGATAACACAGATATCATTATAATGGCAAGCCAATTAACATATGTAGTGAGGGGCTGCTGAGAGGAGAAGGGGGTGGGGGGCAAATCTGCCTCTGTTGCCCAGTTGCACGCACCAAAGTCTAGATCTAACCCAATTCATTTTTTTCAATGATGATGACATGGACAATGTTATGAACGATTGAGGGCTGGCAATTATCTTTGTCTTTCTACATTTCTCAGAGAGTAAACTGGGCCTTCCCATGTTAATCATGTAATGCTAATGAACGTTGTATGGCCTTGTTGAAAAATGGCTAGCAAAGCACTGATACAGAGGAAGAGCATTCTTATGTGAATGAAGCACACATTGGTGGGTGGGAGTATATCACTTCTAGAAACCACTAATTTATTGATCGAGCAGCCCGGTAACTGGCCAGATGCCACTGCCAGAGTCCCTGCTACTTTCTTAATCTCTGCATTCAGTCTGTAAACTAAACCAAGAAATTAAATCTTGCCACATCTTGCCCCAACAACAGAAATTATATCATTGCAGAGAGATCATTCACTCACATAAAGCATAAGAACTCAGTCAAATCTGTAGAGGAAGAGGAAAAGTGGACAGGAACCTGAGCTCATCGGAATGGAGCAACTCGCCTTCTTTGAACTCATACATGGCAACTAGTTCATCTTAAACCCTGTGAGAGCTTTGGTATCTGGACGGCTGATAGATGCCTCTTCCAAGCCAATTCCAAAACTAAACCTTGACTTTTGAAGGAGGCATGCACCGGCTTGTGTGTGATGCACAGTCACACTGCAAAGGTTTAGAGAGACTTTTTGGCACTCCCCCTTTGGCGTGGGAGGCTTTGTCACGCAGGGCTGGTTGCATCACCCTTTTTTTCCATAGAACAGAAGACAAAAGCTGCCATGAAGGCCTAACCCCAGAGGAAGAGGTGGGAGGGAATTTCATATTACTAAAGTGTGAAATTTTGCTCCAGGTCATGAGGTGGGACTTGAGCGAATGAGCAGATGGTAATACATTCTGTACTGCATGCTGCTGAAATTAGACAGGTACCAATTATGTGCATTGCCAAAATATGCACAATTATTTTGCTTTTCTTGGTAGCAATAATTAATTTGCTCTTTAAGTGTGTTTTACTATTAGCTGAATTTGCTCCTTGAATGTACTTTCTTATTAGTTTAATCAGTCTTTGGAAAGTGGAGCCCAAGAAGTACACAAAACAGGCCAGAGGGAGGATAATGGCAAAAAAGGAGACTCAAAGCTACGAAAGATACATATGCATTGGCCTAATTTCCAAAGGCCTAAATAAAATGAAAAATATGGCTGGTGAAAACCTGATCTGTTGATTCATGGCTTTTGCTGCTTAACAGAACGTGGTGGTTGATTCAGTGGCTGGGGTCACATGACACACAAATGCATGATGGGTTGTCTGAAAAACAACCCACGGTGGGTTAGTGTGTTGTCCAAACCAAGACCAGTTTTATCAGGGTGGGTAGTTTTTCCCAAACTGCCCACCCTGATAACCCACAATCTGTAGTAGGGTTTGTTTTACCCATGATAGGTTGGTAAATAGTTAAAAAGGGGGGACTCTGACTGCAATCAGGATTGTGGTCAGAGTGATGATGGGGGGCTTGGTGGGAGCTGCTGGCAAGGAGGAAGGGGCACCAGGAAAAAAACAAGCTGTGATCACAGTCACGATTGGAGCAGGGACAGGGGTTGGTGGCAGACAAGGTGGGTTCTGCTGCCAAGTCCCCTGGCATGCCAGGTGGAGCCGGCTGAAAGACCAGGGGGAAGGGGGGGCAAGCTACGCACTGTGGGTGGTGTGCCTGATGGTCTGTCGGGCACACCAATCACACACTGTGAGTTGTTGCAAAACAACCCACTGTGCGTAGCTTGTCACCCATCGTGGGTGAGCGTGTTGTATGAACATCCCAGTCTGTTTTCCTGATTCAACTTGCCTTGTTTACGTGACACTGGACTCAAGATCTTAGTGTCACACACGCTTGTTCACAGCCGTGGGTGTCCCTCAAGTCAATTTTTGCTTGCAGTGAATTCCGAGCTCCATCTGCCTCTGCAGCTACATAAAAAATGTCTTGTTTACAAAAACTTCTTATTCCTAAGGTCAAGAGCTCCTAAACCAGGGTATTTTCTTCTCACTTCATTCTCTTCACAGACCACTGATCATGCCAGACCAGGCAGTGCAGCAGGTTATGGGGGACTTGTCACAAAACTGCTCATCTGTGGGTTTATATACTTGTCTCCCATTTACAACAGTTTATCATGGATTATGGCAAATTATTGCCTCAGGATGGGTGACTAGCTAAACAGCTCTTGCCAGACCACAACTCAGAATCCTATTTCTTTGAGGATGGCATAATATCCTGTTCTGAGCTGCTGCTTATTTCAGTTTTCTGCTGTTTATGGACTGGAGTCACACACTGAGGGCCACCTCTCACAGCGTGATAGGCTGTAGTGTGTGCCGGGCACTTGCGGCCACCATTTTGATTGCGCAACCCCCATTTGGGCCAATCGGAGGTTGTGCCATGTCATCTAAAACCAGTCATTGTGGGTTATTCGAGGGTTAAACAATCTTTGCTTATCCCCCTGCTGCAAATTTTGGGTTTAACCCTCAAATCACCCACAATCACCAGGTTTGGATGATATGACACAGCTCCTGATCAGGGACTGTGCCACCAAAACGGCCCCGGCACACACCCGGACGTGTCACGTCAACCGAGTTGGAGAGGGAGAGGGAGGAGCAGGCTTCTGAACGTCAGGCCTGCATTGTGCAAAGCAGCAAGTGGCATCGAGGCCGCCCAACGCTCACTCCGAGCGGTACCTGCTCCTCACAGCAAGCCCTCTGTGGGCAGTGGCACACCTCACCAGTCTGCCGCCATCCACCATGCCTGCTTCCAGGTGGGTCCTCTATCACACCATCACCTTGCCTTATTCACAACAGGTGACTGGGGTGGGGCGGGGGTGTCCAGATGTCATCATCTTCCACTGATAACCCTGCTGTGTTTTCCCACTGCTAGTTCTATCTTTTTTTTTTTTTTGGTCACTGCAGATAATAAGTTAAGGAGAAAAAAACAGAATGGCTGCATCATGCTTTCTCATGGGGAGTGCTAGGAGCCCTCCATCTTGACGCACCCCTTGTGGTTTTCTAAATGCCAGTGCAAAATATTTCTGTTGGTGATTTGGGGATGTGGAGAAGATCTCATGGCAATAATCAAATGAATGTGCTGTGAGGCAATACAGCAGGGGTGGGAAACCTTTCTGTTGAGGGCTACTTTTCTTGGAGGTGATCTGACAGAGGCGGCCTGCTGCTAGTGGGTGGGGCTGAAGCCAGTGGTGGGCAGTGCCAAAAACAAAAGTGGGCAGGGCCACCCTTTTCTCTTTTTCTGCCACCCCTTCTACCTCCCTCCCTCCCTCCCTCCCTCCCTCCCTCCCTCCCTCCCTCCCTCCATGCCATCCCCTTTTCCTTCCGTCTCTGCCTCCTCTCTCCCTCTGCCACACCCTTTTCTCTGCAGCTCACTCATTCTGCCGCTCTCATTTTTGTCCCTCCCCCTTTCTCTGTCCCTCTTCCTCCCTGCCAAGTGGGCTTACGCTTTCCAGATGTCTAAACTGATGACTTGCAGAGGGTTTTTGAAGTTAGGCCAAAGGCCACATGTGGTGCTAAGGGCACAGGTTGCCCACCCCTACCGTACAAGATTCTGGTGTCACCAGGAGAGGCAAGCTGGGATTTAAATGTTCTGGGCAAAAGCACATCAAGCAATTTTCTGTTCAATTACTTTCTACTGAGATTCTCTAGAAGAGAAGGCAGTTAAAGCCTGTTACTTCAAACTTACAACAAAAAACAATTGATTACAGGTCACAGATGGATTATTTTGGTTAAGTTGATTTCCCATCCCAATAATCAAATCATTATGTTAAGTCTTCAGCAGATGGACAAGGTCTTAATGAATCAGCTTGATAGTGAAGGGGGGTGGGGGGAACAACCAGAAGCTATTAGTTTTGATGTCTTAATTTTTAGCATAATGCTTAGGGCCAAACTAGGTGTAATGCTAACTGTGTCATTTTAAGCTGCATTGTTGTTTCTGGGTAGGGAGGGAGAACAGAGGGTGGGGAGGGGGAGTTTAACACACACACACCCCTCTTGCTAGGGTCCTCACAAAAATTGCCTTCACCCAAGCTGCTGTTTGTATCAGGAAGAGAACTCTTGTTAGGGTTAGGTACAAGCAGGGAAATTTTAGGATTGAACATTTGGGGATGAATCGTGAAGATTTGGGGATCAACTGGCTAACTGAAAATTGTGTTAATTGAAAATTATATCATGGATTCGGGCCTGTGTATGTAAATTTTTGTTACTTTTTGTTGTCATTAAAAATAATAAACAATTAGGCAAAGATATTAGTTGCAGCAGAAGAAAAGGTGATCATATATAACACTGAGTAATCTGGGGTGTGTTTCCACACTATTGGCTTCACTTCTTGTCCAACTTTGTTGTGATGTTTCCCCAATCGCATCTTCTCTCGCGCGTGTTTCCATGTCCTAAAACACCCGGTTTATCATCGTTGTACCCTGGGGGTCTGTGCTGTTTCCACGGAGCCCTAATCGCATTATTCTCTTGATATGGAGTCTTTTTGGAGTGGGTTTGGTCTGCTTACCCCATCTGTTTTCCTGCCACCTCCGCTTTCTGATTCCCCCCCTCCCTCGCCCCCTCTGCCCCATTTAAGTTTCCTGCTCTGGCCAGTCTCCTCCTTGCCTTCCCAGTGCTTTTGTTTTACTTTAGAGAAGGAGCGAAAAATCAAAGTGCTGTGTCTGGAGCATCCCCTCCTTTTAAACCTTCCTTGTTGCCCCTGAAATGGGGATTTAAATCTCAATTGTGCATTAATGAAGTGGCAAAAAAGCAAAGCGCTGTGTCTGGAGCATCCCTCACCCTGTTAAACCTTCTTTCTTGCCCCTAAAATGAGGATTTAAGCCACAATTGTGCGTTAATGAAGGGACAAAAAAGCAAAGTGTTGTGGCCAGTCTCCTCCCTGTCTTCCCAACCCTTTTGTTTTGCTTTAGAGAAGGAGCAAAAAATCACAGCACCGCGTCTGGAGCATCCCACACTCCTTTAAACTTTCTTTCTTGCCCCTAAAATGGGTGCTTATGTGTGCATCTTTTCATCTCTGCCTGACTGCTCCCTCCAGGACTATCTCCTCCTCTCCTTCACACAGCTTCGGTGTTCCCGCCTCCTTGGCCGTGTTTCCAGGACAACGGAAGGAGAAGCTAATGGAGGAGTATGGGATTTTAAAAACGAAATCAGCTTTGCTCTGAAGAGAGGCTGCCACCCTCTCCTTTCCTCTGAAAGTCCAGATGCACCTGCATTTCAGGAGCAAGCCTCACTGAGCAGAGTTACTTCCAAGTAGACACACATATGCTTGTGCTGGAAAAGGGCAGGGGAGAACACAAAGAGGGAAACCAGCCCGCATTTTAAGAGGAGCTCATTGACCACATGGGGAGTTACTTCTGAGGAGACAGTGATGGGTTTGTTGTGGGAAAGAGAGCAATACACACAAAGATGGAATCCAGCACCCATTGTAACCTGCAGGATCTCTCTAATGAAGCTGTGAAGTACTTTCTTCTTAAGGCAATTCATCGGAGCATCAGAGCCTCGCTTGGTCACTGAATCGCATTTAAGGAATTGGGCTTTAATGTGTGCCATTTCAATTAAGGGGGAATTTCATCCACCACAATGGGAATTACTTCTGAGGAGACACTAATGGGTTTGTTGTGGGAAAGAGACTGAAACCAGTCCCCATTTTAATGCACAGGATATTGAAGCTGTGAATGCGTTATATCCTAAGGCAATGGACCGAAGCCTCAAGATCGCACTTAATCGCATTGAAGGAATTGAGGGCTTTGATATGTGCCGCGTCATTTGAGGGGCTTCTCTGTCACTTCTGTGGTCACCGAGAGGGCAAGCCTCATTCATCACAATAGGAGACTCCCCCACACACACTGGGGTCATAGGCTGTGTTCTAGTGCTTATTTTCAATGATGTTTTAAAACTTGGTCCCTTGGCATCCTGCTCCAAAACGGCGATGAAGCTTCTGGAAAACAGGGAGGGAAAGGGTTGGGTCACTGAGGTCAGAGCGACACACCCACAAAGGCCAGGCTACATGCCCCATGGGCAGGACTATGATACTGAACCCAGTGCGGTTGTGGAAACAGGCCAGAAATGGAGCCGAAGTAAGCTGGAAAGGTCAGACTATACGCACTCTCAGAAGAAGCAGGTTTTCAGTGATAAAATGTGGTGCTGCGGCTGAATGGCCATGACGTCATGGAAACACAGACACCTCACTGCGCAGCCAGGTTGGAGTAAATCCCTGGTGGAAACACAGCCCTTGTCTGTAGGCTAGTACAATGACATACACCCTACACAGGCATTCATCTGCAACACAGCTATAGCTAAAGTGGAAAACACAAGTCCAGGCCCCAAATGACCTGCACCCTACCCCCAGCTATGTCAAAGATGTCTGTGCATTGAGCGTGAAGTTGTGGATAGGGGCTTGTAAATGCATTTGGCTAAATGTGCTTACAGAGCTCCTGCAGTTCAGTGGAAGATAGCCCAGGCTGTGGCTCAGTGGTAGAGCACCTGCTTTGCATGCAGAAGGTCCCAGGTTTGATCCCTGGCTTCTCCAGGTAGGGCTGGAAAAAATTCTGCTAACCCTGGAGAGCTGCTGCCAGTCAGTGTCGATAATACAGGGCTCGATGGATCCATGGTCTGACTCAGTATAAGGCAGCTTCCTATGGACCCATGTAGCTGGGACATGGGGAAGTCTGGAGGTGGCGCTTGTGTCCTTGCCCATGACCTGTCCCTGCTTTACCTATTGCCATGTTGCAGGCAAACATCTGTGTAGCCCTATAGTTGCATTAGAGTGGTGAGCAGTGTCAGCTCAGATCTGTCCAACAATCTGCGTCAGTCCTAATAATGAAACAAGCAATATAATAAACAGAGCTCACCTTAGCCCAGCAAATCTCCTCTGAGGTCCTTGTAGGCGGGGTTGTTTATCTAATACCAAGGTCTTAAAACAATACAAACAAGTTTCTAGTCATCGTGATTGTGGAGGTATATTTGGAAAAATTGTGGGAAGTGGAAAGGAGTCAGATGATGAAGAGTTGGTGCCTTGCCTATGTATTAGTCTCTCCCCCCCTTTCTCTCATGCTCAGTAATTGTTTTCCCAACTAGGCACCATTCATCACTCATTGGAAGCTGCCTTATATGAGGTCAGATTATTGGTCCATCTCACCCAGTATTGTCTGTCTGGCAGTGACTCTCTGAGGTTTCAGACAGAGGTCTTTCCCATCATCTGCCATCTGATCCTTGAACTTGAGGTGTTACAGGCTGAACCTAGGACCTCAGAGCTCCACTACACTACAGCTAGGACCTCTCCACTATGGTTGCTGCCCTAAAAATGGTCTTTCCTATAAAGCACCAGCAGCCTTGAACCAAGGGACCTGGCAACATCCTCTGCTCCATGTGCAGCTTGTTCAGATGTCTCCTGCTTTGCAGTTATCCTACAATCTATGTGATGAAATGGAATCTACAAGAAAACCAGCCCATCTGCCCCCATATGCCAGAGAGTTCTGGATAGGTTTCCTCAACTTGTGTGTCAAAACTAATAAACCTAAGAAGTAGGAAGAAGCTGCATGGCATATTGCCATTTCTTGTTCATGTGCCTAGTAGCTGCCTCTGTAACCTATTAAAATATTGCAGAAGAACCACAGTCTAATAACATCTGCTTTGGGATGTGGCAACAACTAAGCTTTAGCTGCAACTCATAAATCAGGATCTTGTTGCAATTTTGAAAGAAAATGTACCTTAGGAGGCTAATAAAGTTGAAGATACTAAACTGTTATGGA
This sequence comes from Heloderma suspectum, assembly GCF_057233095.1. Classification (NCBI taxonomy): domain Eukaryota; kingdom Metazoa; phylum Chordata; class Lepidosauria; order Squamata; family Helodermatidae; genus Heloderma; species Heloderma suspectum. The sequence continues at coordinate 292,308,415 of NC_139459.1, read as the reverse complement.
CTTCCAAAGTAAGTGAACTTTTTATGACACAAGATTGCAAGTAAAGTAACTGTAGCATTGTAAAGATGATACTATGTGGTCCCCTCCTTTGCAGGGGAGTCTACGCAAGGTAAAACAAGATTGTAAATCAAGTAGAGGCTTTTATAAAAGGGTGTCCCAATTTGAGCAAGCAAGCAAGCATGCTTTCAGAACTAATATTTTTAAGCCAGGAGTGGGAAACCTGTCCCTCCTGCCAAGATATTCTTACATTCTAGCCCCTATCATCCCTGAACATTGGCCATGCTGGGTGGGGCTGATGGGAGTTGGAGTTCAACAACTTCTGGGCCGCAGCTTCTCCAACCTGGCTTTAAGATGCTTTTGCAAGCAGGACCTGCTGTGGCTCCAGGCACCCCCATCGAGGCTACCTGGGAGGCTCTCCTCTTCTCCCTCAGTCAAGGGGTGCTGCTTTGCATTGGGCTCAGCTGGAGGTCTTGTGGAGCCTCCCCTCCCCAGCCCTCTCCACATGGGCCAAGCACGCCTTCTCAGGCAGCCACCAGGAAGGCAGATTTCAGCAGCCTCTCTTGGTCCTTGGTCCGGGATGGATCATTTCCTTGAAACCGAGAAAGTGCTCTCCTCTGCTTAGTGCTGCACATTTCCCAGCGCAGCTCTATGCTGTGTTCTCTCAATTTCCCTTCCACATCCAGCACCTGTGCAGTGCATCCCTGCAGCTAGCCAATCACATTGGTCTTTACTTCTTGGGCTCTTCCCCCATCACAGCTAATTGGCTGGTTGCTCCTGCATTTTCCTCTCCCCCACTCTAGCCACATTACAGCAGGGCACCTGACTCCTCACTCCTGAAGCCTCCTCTGATACCCAGAGCCCAGCCCACCGCTAAGGCAGACAAGGCAAAGGTAGAAAGCCCCTGCTGAGAAAGAGCAGCTACTACAGGAAGAGAAACAGAGGAGGGAGGGTGGGTGGGTGGGCTGCATTTAGGGGACTGGGAGTTACCAGCGGCCCTTGGGCCTTGCCATGAAGAACTGCCTTAGGTGTTCTTCTTCCTTTCACAAGTGGTTACTAGCACTGCCACAGCTTATAAAACCCCAGTTAAGCAGTGCCATCTGTTTCCTGTCTCCTTGAACTGATAGCTTCATCCTATCAGTTGCTATGCTGGGGTGCCATGCTAGTGACCCCATTCTGGGTCCAATCTTCCCTTTAGTGCCACTGCACTGACATTTTCTGCAGGCCCCGATGGCGAGAGGAAGGAACAGGGTGCCCCGCCCCTTTCTTGTGCAGCATCCAATCGTCCACAACTGAAAAAGGATGGTTCGGGGTTTCCTGGTTTGCTACACTTCCCAGCAATGGTGCAGTTTAGGCAAGGTACCAGACACGGGACAGTCACATTTGGGCATGTTCACCGATCCCATTGCTCCACTTTGGTGTCTTTTAAGGTGCAATCCTATGCATGTGTAGACAGAAAGAAGTCCTGCAACTCCCAGCGTGCCCCAGCCAGCATGCCGGTAGGTTTCCATGATGGGGAAGGTTGTATGTTTCTGTGATGGGGTTTCTCAAGTATTGGCGCTTGTTTATGCTGTTGAAGTGCCTACCTAGAGAAACCACGATCTAGATGGTTGTAGTATGAAGGCAAGTAATAGAAACTTCGTACATTTTCATCCTTTCTTGTACTCCGTGTGTGTGTGTGTGTCATGTTTCTTTAAGAGAAAGTGGTAATGCACTGATGTTGGGTGTATTCAACAAATAAACCATTGCTACTGTTTTGAACTAGTACTATTTTAATCACAGCAGACACTTGGTATATCATGGTCTGTTTTAAGAATGTGTGTGGCATTGTGAACCATTCAGCGACCTTTGGGAAGTATCGAAATGTACCAAATAATAAACATACAAGCAAATAACCTATTGGGCAGGTTTGCACGACACAACACCCTGATCTGTGCAAAAACTATGCAGTGTGGGTTGTTCGCAGAACAACCCGTTCGCCTGACAGTCGATTGGGCTCACTGTGGGTTGTTCTCCCCCTTCTTCCCCCTCGGACCTCCAGCTGGTATCCAAGTGTCCTTCACTGAAGAACCCATCTTGTCTGTCCATCCCGTCCCTGTTCTCACTCTGATCACAACCCGTTTTTGTTCCCTGGCATTTTTTTTTCCGGCCCCATAAATTTGTGCAAATGGGGCTTTTGGAGGTGTCCAAGCACTGGCTGTCCAAATGTATAGCCTTGCTTGTCATACAAGGAAATTGACAAGATGAAGCTGCATATAGGCTGATTTGCACACCATTGACAGTGACAGGTTGGGAAAAGGGGGAAAGATTGGGAGAAGTGCACCAAAAAGTGGGGGAGGGGATGATGAAACTATCACCCACTTAGCAAGGTGATTCTCTGGGTTTTACGTGTTGAACGGACACATGTGAATGTCCTATTTCCATTCAACACTTCCCCGAGTCTCCAGCTACTTGAGAAAGGGAAGATCTAGGTTCTGCCCCTTTTGCGGCTCCCTTTTGCAGTAACTGCAGCAGTAACACTCTGAATGGGAGCTGCAAAAAGTGGATGCGGAGCCTAGATTGTGCATTTCTCAAGTAGCTGGAGTCTCGGAGAAGTGTTGAATGGAAGTATGACATCCATTCACATGACCAGTTCAGGAGGTTTGTGAATCCATGTTGACTAAAGTGGATATGAGCATGGTGGTTCGTGGATGCGAGCACTACACATTATGTAACTGGATGCCAATTTGCTACCAATTTAAGACAATCATTTTGAAACATACGTGGTGGCAAGGGAAAGCAGAATCTTACCACATGGCAGAGTGCTTGGACAGGTGTAATGAGGTGACAAAAAGATGCCAAAGTGGTCTTCCGAATCAATCCCACAAAGATTAGAATCTTTCTTCAGACTGTAATGTGTGTCCTCAAATCACTAAATATAGTTTTACTTAACTATAACATGTTTTATGTGACTCAGTTAGTTTTCAAAGTCAGAGTAGTTAATGTACAATAAAATGTGGACATTTCACTTCTTTTTTTGGTTTGTATTTATTAATGTATGTGTTCAGTACTATGTAAATCAATGGCTCTTATTCCACATGGTTAACTGAGAGCTCTGACAGTTGCTGAACAGACTGAAATCACTGTGGTACCCAGCGCTCAAAGTGGGGTGGGATGCTACCATCCTACTTCTTTTCAGGTGGTCCCCCAAACCATTCCACTTTGCTTCAACTCACGTAATTGAGTCTGGTCTAATTTGAAATGAAACCACCCCATTTCTCTCTCTCTCTCTCTCTCTGTCTCCTGGCCCCCCATTTCAAGAACTGCCAGTATTTATGCAATTCTCTCCCAAGAATATGGAAAAAACATAATTAAAAAATCCGTATTGCTTAGCTATCTAGACAAAGGTATAGTGAATGGATTAGACCCAGATCTGTCATTCTGCCTGCAGAAGAATGCTGCTCATGGAGCAGGGCTTCTGCATCCTCTCCTGCCTCCTTGCATTCTGCTGCATGCTCCAGACCTTCCAGGGCAGATTTAGAGGGCACATGAGGGGCTGCAAGGTGGAGGAGAGGATGCAGAGGTTCCATCCCACAAGTGCTAATTTCCACTGGTGGAATGACGGTTCTGTACCCAACCCAAAATGTCGTAAGTGGTGATGTGATGGTGGTGACAGATCTCTGCAACATAAGTAATAGGGGAATCTGATCGCTCCAGGGGGCGAAAGTTCCATGAGGTCAGGAAAATGCCGTTTCCCATCTTTTCTTCCAGAATGATATCCTTCCTGGGTCTGCTGCTATTCTCATCTTGAGGAATCGTAATTGCAGCTTCCCGAACTGTGGTTCATTAGGCCTGGATTGTCAGTGGGGCTGTTCACATGACACAACAGCCCACCATGGGTTATTTAACACACGATAAGGCTGCGGTGTGCGGGGTGCGTGCAGCTGCCATTTTGAATATGCAACCCCCACTCAGGGTTTGTCATGTCATGCAAACCAGGGTTATACAACCCTCGCATGACCCCACTCACCGTGTTTGCACAACACAACAACCCCTTAGTGGGGTTTGGATTTGCAACCTGGCCCCTGTGGACCCCACAATGAGCCATGGCATGTCGCCCAAACCCAGCCTTTGTGTCTCATCTTGGCAGACATCTTTCTGTTTGCCAGGAGAGCAAGCCTGCTTGCTGTGGCTACATTACCCCACAGATGAGGTGGAAGATAATCACAAGTAACTTATCTTCCCAGGCATTTTAGCTTTCTAAATTTTTATCTTTGCTGTTTTAAATCTGTATTTTAAACTCCTGTACTGCTGCTAGGTTTTATTGTGGTTGTATTGTTATATTGTGGTTTTAATGTTCTATATATTTTAAATTGTTTTATTGTGTGTTGTTTGGTTTTAGTTTTTGTGAACCGCCCAGAGAGCTTCAGCTATTGGGCGGTATAGAAATTAAATAAATAAATAAATAAATAAATAAATAATCTGTCTGTATCAAGTAACTTTGTGCCTTTTAGCTTTACAGCATGATATTGTCATTTGTAATATGTGGGTTTCAGTATCACCTGGAAGCCCCACCATCTGATAGCCTTCTTGCTTCCTGCTCCAAGATTCAAAACTACTAGCCGTGGTTACTCAATTGCAAACCTAAAAATATGTATATATAAAAAAATAAAAAGTGGTCTTGCCCCTACTTTTCAAACAGCTGGTAGAGATGCAGATATTTAGCAGACATTTCCCTGGTATGGAGGAAAGTGATGGAAAAAGCTTTGGCTGCTAAATTTATGCAGGCCAGGGGCCACTGAAAGCCCAGAAGCTGGGCCAGTAAAAATAAATAAAAATAAAATGGCAACCCTATTAATTGGGGCCATTCCACACATGACACATTTCCTTCAGAGATATCACTTCATAGAGGAAATGGTGGAGAATTCATTTCATATATTTTTACCCAGCCTTTTGGGAAAGCCCTTGTAAGGCAGCTTACAACAAAAACGTTAAAAACAAAACAAATGAACAAGCAAAACAAAAACAACATCAGAATAAAAATGCATGCAGATCAATAAAAATCTTCAGATCAAGAAGATAAAGAAGCTCGACAGAATAATAATAAAGAAGTCTTTAAGGACCACTTAAAGACCACAAGAGAGGTGCTCCGGTGAAATTCTCAGGGGTCGTAATCCTGCAAGTGTGGGGCCACAGTAAAAGCCCTGTCTGTGGTAACCACCAGCTTAGGATGTAATCCTACGGGTATTGCCCCTGGGATATTGCTTGTTGCATGAAAATTAAGCTGTGGAGAAAACTTTTATTGGCACATGGACACTCAGGGCTCTGAGTAAAACATCTGGGCCCCTGTTAAATAGATTCAGGGCCAGGAACCATATAAACCCCAGCCTAGCTGTGCCCAGGCGTCTAGGCTACTAATTAGGACTGGTTGATATCACTCGATATCATGTTATATCAGTCGATATCTATGGCATCAGTGCTCCATCAGCTTCACTGGCTTCCAGTCAGTTTCTTAGCCCAGTTCAAAGACTTAGTTTGCATGATCACGGCAGCCCACTGTGCTGGGGGCCATTGTGAATATGCAAGTTGTGGTGGGCGTCACCATGACTTCTTGTGATGTCTGAACCTGGTGAGGAGTGTGGATTGCTGGCATTCTTAACAAACCACCCACAACCCATTTAGTACAAACTATGTGAACCATCCCACTGTGTTAGTGTAAAGCTTTATAGCCCTAAATGGCCTGGGACAAGCATATCTAAAGGAACATCCCTCCCATACATACTTGCTCATATCCTTAGGCTATCTTCAAAGTCTGCCTCCACTGAACGAAGTTAGGCGGTGGCTACCCAAGGGCTTTCAGTTGTGGCTCCTCTCCAAGAAGGCTTACCTATCTTTTTAGCGCCAGACTAAGATCCTTCTTTTCTCCTAGGCATTTTAGAGACCCAGTTTGGGGTTTTTATGGTGTTCTTGTATATCTCTGTATCTATATATTTCTATGCTGTTTCTTGTTTTGTGCTGTATTTTATTCTTTTTAACTGTTTGTTGTCTGCCTGATGAGTATTTGTTACTGGGCAGATTAAGCGTATAATAAATAAATAGATACATACATACATATGTACGTACACAAATAATATTTATTATGTACACCTACCTTAGCCAGTGGCCATTTAAAAAACCTTATATTGAGGTTGCAATCCTAAGCAAACTTACCAGGGAGTACCACTAATGGACATTGAGACTTTCTTCTGGGTAAACTTGTCCTCTATGAATTTCTTTTTTAAAACTTATGGCACAATCCTATGCATGTTTAAACAAAAAATTGTTACAATTCACAGCATCCCTCTAGCAGCTATGCAGGCTGGGGGATGCTGGGAACTGTAGGATCCTTTTCTGTCTAAATATGCATAGGATTGCACCTTTTATGCATGACCAAATTGTTGCTAAACCAGTAATTAGATTCTGGCGATGTTTCTTTAATGCTAGCAAACTGGCAAATGTACATGCATGCATTTCAAGACATTATCTTGCTAAATATGTTTCAGGGAATTGACACAATGAAAGGGGAAAAAAAATGGCCAGAACTTTTTTTCTTTGAGAGATCACCGGCAGAAGTGTTAATATGCTCTAAAATAATTGTTGGGCAGATGTTTTCAGCTTTGATAGTGATGTGCTAAATTTTGTTTTAATGTTTTATACTTGCTTGTTAGCCACCTTGGTGGTGGTGGAGTCTTCTTTAGACAGAGGTTGTCCCAGGGGCCATAGCATACTGTGGTCCTCCCTTCTACAAAGAGGGAGGTCTGCTCCAGAAGTCCTCCTTTGACCAGTGGAAGGAAGCTCTGCCACTGTGGGTGATCCAGTGGTGGCAAGGGCAAAAAAGGGGGTGTTCTGGCAGGGTGTATCGGATGTGGATTGGGGCAGCTGTGCATCTGACTTGCCCCTAGAACAGAGGAGAAATTACGCAGAAGCTAGGAATAGTTCAACATGGTAATTTTCACAGACTATTTCTCTCCAGTGTTGTCCTTGGACATGTGCATCTATGATCTGGAAGGATATATACACTGTTTTGTGCAATTGAACTTGACAACTGCTCCCCTTCCCTTTCGCATTCTCAGGCAGACAGGCAACAAGAAGGTTTATTAAGGCCCTTATTGGACACTATAGATGGTTAATAGGCTGCATTTGGCTTGGTGAGGCATATGTTGTAGAAGCTGGTCATCTCAGAGGACAGTAGCATGTATGCTCTCAGACAACTGGAAAATATTTTTGTCCATGCATATGCACGGAGAACATAAATACCAGGTGCACGTAGACCCAGTTCACACATCATGGTGGCAATTCCTGGGTTGTTTAACCCAAGAACTGCAGGGGCAAATGGAGTGCACAAGCTGTGTGTTTGCCATTTCTGCTTTTAATTAATAAGCCAGGAACACCCCAGTTCCTGGGTTGTTTTGTGATGTGTGAAGCAACCTAGAGTTAACCCAGCAACAAACCATGGGTAATTGTTGGGTTAACTCTGTGTTGTTTAACCCATAGTTTCTGGGTTCCTATGTCACAAAACAACCCAGGAATGGGGTGTTCCTGAGTTGTTAATTAAAAGCAGAAACGACAAGTGTGCTCCACTTGTTCCTGCAATTCCTGGGTTGAATGGATGTGAACCAGGTCTGTGATTCAGTGTGGGATTAACATGAGAAGAGAATACAGTATTATTTCTGATGGTGAAAGAAAGCACTGCTTCCACTTGTGTATTTCTCCTTTACTACAGTGCCACCTAAAGGTTATGTAGTAGAAAAGCAGGAAAGGAAACACTCCTCATGTAGTGCTTGGATCTAAATTCTGTGATGAAACTGAAAGTAGATGCAGCATATTAACAGACTAGTGTAGAAAAGCTGATTGTCTTTTCAGTGCCAGGGTAAAACTTTCCTTTACTCCCAGGCATTTGACAGCATATGACGGGGTGTTTTAGTTTTTTATTAGGTCCTGGTAGTTTTATTGTCAATTGTTTTAAAGTTGTTTTTAAACTGTTTTAAATTTTAGAATGATAAAGGATTTATATCAGAGATGGGCAACCTTTTGAGCTTGGTGTGTCAAAATTTGCCAAAAAACCGAGCATAACTCGGGTGGTGTGTCACTTCGATAAAAAAACAATAATTTTGCGATATTTATAGTTTAAATAACAAAAATGTATAATTGTAATATATAACTGTATTTAATAAACCAAAAACTAATTATTTAACTTACCTGCTTAGTGACTTCTTTGTTCATCTGTCAGTCGGTTTCTTTTGTTGGTCTTGATATTATTTAACTTGTGTGGGGTGCTGTGAACTAAGATAAGTGAGGGGGAGGGGGAATTCTTTAACTAACCTGCCTATTAGTGACTTTTTTGTTGCTCAATTTCATTGGCTAAACCTTCAATTGAAGGTTGGTATTTTGTACACTTCAAGCCCAAGCAAGCGCTACTAACTTCATCTGTCAATCTGTTTCTTTTGTTGGTTTTGATATTATTTAACGCTGAGAATAAGGTCTCACAAAAGTACGTAGAGGGAAAAATTGTGAGTAAAGCCATTGCTATATTTTTCAGGGTGCTAAAAGTGTCTGGTAATCGGTTCCAGGCACTCCAAATTTCCTGTTCGTAGTGGCACTCCTCTTGATTCTCCAAGCGGCACCTTTCCAGATTCTCAAGCTTTGACCTCAAGTCGACAAACACCTGAGCCCAGATGCTGTCTTGAAATTCTGCAAGTTGCATCTCCAAATCATCAATCTGCATCCATTGGAAACCATTTAATTCCAAACTACTGTAGACTGCTACATCAGGATACTTAATTATTTTTATGGTCTGTTCTAGGCTTCTAAATTGATTAAATCTATCACTGAACTGGTCAAGTAATGAGTCTAAAACATGCTGGTACTTTATATGCAAGGGTTCCATTTCATTTTGTACAGCTGCACTGGCCTTCTCAAAATACTTGGTTACTCGAGGAAAATATTTATAAGTTTTAGTTTCTACATCTCGCTTGAAAATTTTAAGTTTACTTTCAAAAGCTTTTATGTATCCAAACATAACGTCAATACTTTTGCCAAAACCTTGTAACTTTAAGTACAGTTCATTAATATGAACAGAGAGATCTGTAAAAAATATCAGGGTGTTGACCCACTTATCATCATTGAGCTGAGAAAAGTTTCCCAGATCCTTATCCTCAAGAAATACCTTAATTTCTTCAAAGCACTCCACAAAGTGCTCAAGAACTTTGCCTCGGCTCAGCCATCTTACATTATTGTACATCAGCAGTCCACTGTAGGTGGAATCAACCTCCAGTAAAAGTGCAGAAAATTCTCGCTTGTGAAGGGGGTGAGCAGCTATTAAATTAACTATTTTTGTAACAACTGACATTAAGTCGTTTAAGTCGGTGAATCCTGCCTTGGCACATAAAACCTCCTGATGGATAATACAATGAAAAGGCACAATCGGATGTCCAATAGCTTCCGTAAACAATTTGACAAATCCGACTTTTTTCCCCACCATGTTTGGTGCCCCATCTGTCGTCACTGACACAACTTTAGAGATATCATTGCTTAGGTCACGGAATGTTTGTATAACAACCTTACATATTTCGCTTCCTGATGTACTTGTTGGCACTGATACTAACTTTATCAACTCTTCTCTCATTGTGAGACAATCAGAATATCGACCAATAATGGCCAACTGAGCATGTGATGTGACATCAGTAATTTCACCAAGAGAGATCGAAAAATATTTACAATTACTTATGTCTCTCTTTAATTGATGTTGTACGTTTGTGTTCAGTCTCATTAATTGGTCTTTTATGATATTTCTACTGAGTGGTAACTCAGATATTCTCTTAATAATTGCATCTTTATTCTGCATATCGTGAAATAGAACTGGTGCACATCTTAGGAGAGTTTCTTTAATAAATTCTCCCTCACTGAGTGCTTTTCCATGCTGAGCTATGGAGTGAGCAATGCTCAAACTTGCAGATGTTAAATTTGTAGAGCCTTTTATAAATTTAAGGATGGAATTAGATTGGCTCTTATAAAGGTGTAGCTGCCTGGAAATGTATTCCTTCCTTTCATCCTCACTTTTTTTCAAGAGCTGGGAATGATTAGTTTCAAAATGTCTATTTATATTCCACGTTCTGCTTACTACCGTTTCAGTACATAGAACGCAAAATGATCTGCCATTTTTTTCTGTAATGCCATACATCTCGGTCCATGTCTCTTGAAAGGGTTGGCTACTGCTACTACCACTTCCTTTACTTAACCTTGGTTTTTTATTTTTTGGGTTCTCCATCAGGAGGGCAGTGACAGAAGATAGAATTATAGATAGCCTGTTAGCCCTGCAGGCAATTAGGGGTTAACTAGCCTAACTGACCACAAGATGGCACATGTAACTGTCTTTTAGGAAAGGGCAGGGTTAATAAGCAGAAATAGGGGTCAATAAGGATGCACAACAGTAATAGTGGTGAAATGGAGTCTGCACTATGCTGCAAAATGGCGTTCCTTATATAAATTAAGATGGCTGCTGCTATTTCTAATGGCGGGTACCAGCACCCATAGCACAGGCCCTCGCCTCTCCCAGCCTCCCCCTCACTTATCTCAGTAATGATGGTCAATTAGAAATCCACGACACCCCAGAACAGTAGATTGGATGATGGTTGCTGTGGTTATGTGGTTGCTGGTAATGGCGATCACAGGGCCCCCAGAGATGCGTCCCCTGCGGCATTCCACTGCTCCCTGCTCCGCTGGCCGGAAGTGAGGTCAAAGATCCCCTAACAGCCTAACCGGAAGTCCCAGAACTAGACGCTCTGTGCCGGAGTTCTGTTGTTTTGGCCTACAGACCTCCGGCACAGAGTGTCTACGCTACACTACAGCAAATGTTTCATCCTCGGCTACTGCACCTGGCTGTGCAGTAGCCGAGGATGAAACATCCTTCTCGGCATGCAGCCCCATACTTCTCAGCATGCGGCCCCATACTTCTCAGCATGCGGCCCCATACTTCTCTGTATGCGACCGCATGCGGCCGCATGTCATCGAAAATGGCTATGCGTGTCAGTGCTGACACGCGTGTCATAGGTTCGCCATCACGGGCTTATATTATGCTTTATCATGCTGTGAACTGCCCAGAGAGCTTTGGTTGTTGGGCAATATAAAAAGGCAATACATGAATTAATGAATGTTATAGACAAGTATTTAGCAGTGTAAAGTGCTTGGTTTCTGTCAAGTATTGCATTACACAGATATATTTTTTTCTGCTCAGTTGCTAACCATGGCTTGATTTGAAGTTGGAGAATTTAAAAAAAGAATGTTTTAGGGCTTATTCAGGCTGTTCGTTAGAGAAATCAATACCACAGTGCAGACATGTTCTGCAGAATAGTGGTTACTGCCAGGTTTATATCTTTGCATTTATTAGAAGGTTACAGGAATTATGGGTAACATGAGGTCATGCATGGCACTTTACAAATCAAAGGTCACTGTTAACAGGTTTCAAATAACTGTACAGACACATGAGGAGGATACAGTGATATAGACACAAGTAGCTCTCTAACATTGGTTCATCCTAGGGATTGCTCTTTACAGCATATCCAAATGCTGCATTCCACTGATGGAAAGGTTGCTATGGGAAGAAAACTGCTTTAGTTTCTCATAAGGTGAAAGAGGGTTAAGAGGAAACACCAGTGTGAAGCTGCACCCTAACAATCTGGGGACAAGAAAGCCGGTTTCATGACTGTAGCCTTGCAGAACAAGATACCTTAAATAAATAAACATGCAGTGGGTTGAGCACTGGAGAAAACTGTAGCGAGAGGAAAACTTACAACATAATGGTGTGTTGTTTTAATGATTTCACAAAGGAGAGTCCAATGTGATGACCTAGTGCATTTAATGGTAAGGCCACAATATCACAGTTGACGAGGACTTTAAGCATTCTGCTGTATAGCTTTTCGTCTTGGCTTTTTTTAAAAGTGGATTTTTAAAAAAATACCTGAAGTGTATCTCATTATAGTCCCTTCTTTTTTAAGAGCTTAACATATTGCTTAATACAACAGTTGGAACAGCAAAGGAGGATCATTCACAAGGAAATTAGGTTTGCGAAATGATGTTCACAATAGACTTTTAAACATGTTACAAACGCACGAAACCAAACTCTACATGGCTAGTCTGAAAAGAGGCTGGCAAAGGATTTTCTCAAGTTTCGGATGGTTTCAGCTTTTGCTTCATCCTCGTTCACAGATGATCGAAAGAAGGGCGACTCCGTGAAGTTGAAGGCATTGGTCAGAGACTGGGATTTGCTACAAGATAAAAACAAAAACAAAATCCACACTAATGTTAGCATATTTGAAGCTTCCAAACAAATACTGTTATCCTGTTGATTACAGGTGAAGCCATCCTTCAGAATTCCATTTATAATTTCATATAATGGGAGCAGGAGATATGGGCCATGCCCCCTGTATCTCCTTTTCTGAACAGATAGATGGTCATCATTGCTAGCTTTGATATCAATGATGACATGTTTTGGGCAGAGACCATCTGGACTCAAAGTTGACCAGACAGATCTTCTCTTCAGCAGTGTAGGCATAGTGTTGGACTACGCACAGAATGTAACATGGGGAAACCTCTCTGAAATTCACATGAACTGCATTGTGCATCAGAGTACACATTACATCAGAGTGCTGATTAAATTCTGGACTACAGAACATTAAGAGTGCTGAGGTCCCATTGAAATTACTTGTAGCTTAATCCTAATAGGAAATAAATCTCACTGGTTTCAGTGAGATTTCATCTCTGGTAAATAATCCAAAAGATTTACCAAACTAAAGTGCAATCCTTAGATATCTGCTCAGAAGTAAGTCCTGCTGTTGTCAACAGGATTTACTTCCTAGTAAATGTATTAGGATTACAGCCTTAAATATACTTAGCTTTCCATGGATTGTACCCAAAGGGTGTAATACTGGTGAATATCAAATAGTTCTTGAATGTTACAATTCCAGATGGCACCTCAGAATAAATACATTCAATTTACCTCTGTAATACTCAAGCCACTTTCCCTGGAATAATAATTCTCAATTTACTAGGACTGGACTGAATGCAAGTAAGCAGATTGTGTGGATAGTAACAAATACTGTTCTGCCTGATTTATCCCATACAATCTAACACTGGTAGAAGGAAAAAGCTGTGAGGTTGCCACATTATGTGGCTTGTGTTAACTATACTATGCCTCAGCATGAGGTAGCGATTCATAGCTAGCGTGCTTTGAACACACACCTTTTGTCCAAAACCAGATCAAGCAGTGCTGCCTGTGTGTGTTCAGTCTTTCCTTCCCATTGTACCTGTGTTTAATATTCACTGAAAGGAGGGGGTGGAAAGCCAAAACAGGACTTCACTTGATTAGGAACTCAAAAATAAATGGCCTAATTAAATATTTATTCACAGGCTAATAACCTGCACACACATGTTAAGCCAAAGCACATGGTGAGAATGGAAGGCACAGAAATGCCAAATAGACAGAGTACAGTTAATCCCATTGGCAACTGGGTTTGCTTTTTTGTTTTAGTTTTTTGGAAATTGGAGTATGACTTGGAATAAGCCTGTTACTTCCCTTCAGGAAGGCTTAATGGCACCCCACATGGATATAGTTCTCACGTGTTAAGGAATGACCTCAAGATGTGCCATGCCAGGAAGTCAATTGTTAGGATGGGACATGCTGATCCCAGTTGAGAGGGCAACATCCCTAGCCGTGATACTGTCCTTTCCAGGAATATTACTCTAGCACTGCAGGCAGATAACACTGGCTGAGTCATTTTTTAGGACTAGGATGTAAGCAGAGACTTTTTAAAAAGTTGTATTTAAATAATGGAAGATCTCATCTCATCTAAGAACACAGGTATGGAGAAATAGGGAAATGAAAAGTTTCTAGGCCAATGTTCTAGTTTAACTAACAATGAAAGTTTAACTTTCATGTGATTTTATAGCCATTCTTTTGAAGTTAGAGAAGTCCTTGAGTTGGATCCAGAATTGTCTTTCCGCCAGCAGAAGGATGTCACTGTCATAATGGAAATTCTGCCTTCTCACCTCTCCCCTGAACCCCCCCATGCCCCCTTCACATCTTCTCCTGAGGGTCCCCCAGCCTTCCACTGGTGGAAGGATGATTCTGGATCAAAGCCTTTTAAATTGAATGAATTTTATTGAGATCGATCATCTTGAGGCAAGCTAATCATGAAACAGAGATTTGGGAAATAATATTCATTTGGATGTGTGTGGATGGGGTGACTCTTGTGATTTAGGACTGCAGTAGGAGAAAATGCATGGCTTGGAGTGAAGGTGTTACAGTGTGGTTGGGCTTCACAATGTGTTCACAACGGGAACAACTTCACTAGTGAGAGGTGGAAGCAAGGAATCCAGCTTGATGTTAGTTACACATGGCTGTCTGTACTCTATGTATGAGTAATGTGTTCAAGCTAAACTTGGCCAAAGAATATGTTTTCCTGGGAATCTAAGATGAGCACATTTGAAACAGAAATGTAGGGTTATATCACTTGAAAGCTCAGAAGTCAGTTTCTAGTGCTCTGGGATGGCTTATGGTACCCTCCAGTTTATCTGATTTTCCTTTCCCCAAACGCGTCACAGATCATATTTCCTCCCTTTCTGTTATTACCCATCTACAGCCATGCTTTAAAATTATTAATTCCATAAAAATCAAAGCCTGTAACTAGAATAAATTATACTTAACTTATTCCAAGTGCAGAATATGGGTTCCACTAATGATGGATTTTGGTTCATTGCATGCAGTAATGGAATGTATTATTTGTGTAATACATGTGGATATACCTGCACATCGCCTTCGAAGAAACAATTTGGCAAGAAAAAACATCCCATGGGCTTTCCATTCAGCCTTTTAAACTGAAAAATTGCTGTTGTCTGAGTGGCTGCAAGGTTAAAAGTTTAAGCAGATAAGGCTTCCTCCCCGCCCCCCAGCAGCTGTCTTACAAACAGCACATCCACACATGAGTCAATGCCTTTTGGGGTGGTGGGGAGATACAGAGGATGACACATTCTCAAATTTGGCCTCATATGAGCAGAAATCTGCATGTATTGCGGGAAATGTTGCTTTTTCAGCAAATCACTGTCTTCTCATTGGAAAAGTTCCTATTGCAGGTCATACAGATGCAAAGCTGTTACAAAGGTAACCCCCCAAAACCTCTTTTCCCCCACAATACAGGGGATGTTTACAGGTTGCATTCAAACCTCTCTGGCAAAGTGAAGCAATACAAAACAAGTGTGGAGAATTTTGTTTTAAAAAGGCCTTACTTCAGCTGGGGATGTGACTGAGGCTTCTGTGATGGAGCTGGTGAGGGCTCTGTCTCCATGCCTGCTGCTGGCTGGGCACGTGAAGGACCCAGGGCCTGGGCGCGTGATTGCTGAGTTGCAGGGCCAGGTGGACGTGGAGGCAGGGAAGTGGAGGGCTTTGTTGGCTGCCCCGGAAGGAACACGCGCTGGGGTTGCAATGGCTCCTGGCTTTGTGATTGCATTCCTTGGGGTTGCACAGGGCCCCCTAGGTTCAGTACAAGAAAAACTTCATAATGTATCAGCAATTTTGTACTCACTCTTATATCCAACACTTTAAAATATAAACCTGTAACCAATAAAGTTCGGTGTCGTTAGGCTGCTACCTTTTTGCAGTCATTATCATTCGCCACCATGCTGCATAACTGGAATGCTTGCGAACCTCCACATCACTACTGAGGTGGTTTAAGAGAAGGTATTACTTTGGCAGTCATGTCTCTTTTTTCGTTGAGGTCAACAGGATAATAACTATCTAGACCACGCTACGTTAATTACAGCATTTCTCTGTTTCCCTTCTAAGCTTCCTGATAAGCAAGAAATATATCCCAAGTTGCCCTATTCAAACTGAATGTAATGGGAGTTTCAACTAGGAAGAGCCAGGTTATTAGGGCAGTGCGTATAGTAATATGCACCAAGGCGTAGGACAATTACCAGCCCAAGTGAATTATCTTCCTGCTAAACTTCAAGCACTGGGTGGGCGGGGGTGGCGGCGGCTGTTTTTTGGTTTATTTGTCTTTAAGAGTACAATCCTGTGGAGGTTGAGACAGAGAAAAGTCCTACAACTTCCAGCATGCCCCCGCGAGCCATGCTGTAGGACTTTTTTCTAAACCTCCATAGGACTGTGTCCTTCATGACATACAGAAGTGCATATACCTGCAGTGGCTATGCAGTGAGCCCTCAGTAGCGACGTTGGAAAACGTGAAGCATGTACCGCTTGAGTTACTCACCAGTGGAGGCTGGTGGCTCCGATGTCAGTGGAGCGGTGAATCTGCTCCAGATTTCAATCAAACCTCTAAAGGAGCTTCACACCTTGGATAGTTCCTTTCTAACCGATACCTGGAGCAGATTCACTGCCCCACTGACATCGGAGCAACCAGCCTCCACTGCTACCCACTGTGTGATTATCAGAGAACAAACATATTCAGACCTTGCAACATCAACTCAGGGCAGCTCCATATTTTAGTAAACTAACTGATATTTAGCTAACCGAGGCTGAACTGCAGACATTTGACATTACCTTGAGTGCATGTCTTAGGCTGATGTCTGCATGCCTTTTATAAAGCTACTTAGGCAGTAGATTTTTCAGTACAGCTGAATCTGCATCCCTGGACTTCTTGGACTGGAGCCAATTTAGTCCCAGTGGAACTTAGGGTCCAACAGTTGGATCCAAAGTAGTTGAATTTAAATGGATTTATACCTTGCCCTTAAGATGCATTTTGCCAACAAATGAACGCTTAGGATAATTTGTGTGCACTGTTCTACCACTGCATAGCATTACACCAGCACTGGCATTATGAAATTCCTTGGTCAAGATCCAAAGTATCATGCATTTAGTTCCATGAGCCCAAGGGGACTTTCGACTTTGTTTTTTCTTGAACATCACCCTGCTCAATGGCAAAAGAAGTTTGTGATATGATGTGAAAAAAGTCAAACATTCCACTGGGCTAGTGCAAGCCCCTCATATGCACCTCATTGATTATTTGAATACCAGCTCTTGCAAGGGCTTCCCCATTCACTTCAGGTAGGGATGGGGGAACAAGCTCTGTGCATGTAAAAAAGTGCATGCAAAGAACTGACCTCTCCAGTGAAGTGATGGGGGAAAACACTCATGGAGAAGTTCCGTGTGTGCCTCAGAGTGCACACCATGCTCTGGCCTGGGAAGAGGGACAAACCAATGTTTGCACATTGCAGACATCAAGGGGTAAGACACTTCTCCACAAATGAAACAGTGCCTTTCTTCTGAGTACAGTCTCAGATGGAAAGGAAATACCTTTATTGTACAAATCATGAGACAGGTTTGTGCAACACACTCAGATGTGATATTTTCTAACTGAAAAATGAACTTATAACACATTCATTCAGCACATCAGTTGTGCTTTATCTTGTATGTAATGTCCACATGTTGTTTCACCTATGAAGAATAGAAGGCCTATGAAGAATTAACAGTTCTTGAAAAATGTTTTCTCCTCTCATACCATATGGCCCAAATAGCACCTCTGCATGAAGGCCAAATAGAGAGTGGACCTTTTAGTTGATTTAGAAAATCAGTGAAGCAGGATTATACAACTGAGCCTGAGGCAGCCTTGATATTCTGCTTCCAACAATGTGAAGATATTGAAGTACATAACATAGAAATTATAACTTTTAAAGGAAATTCCTCTGCGAGACTACTTTTATATTCTTCTTCATGCAACATGGCATGTAAAGGGAACGTGTGTGGAAGAGGAATCAGGATCATGTATGCTGGTCCTGCCTCAAAGTTAAGTGTGTTCATTAGAGATTGTGAACAGATGCTACATGGGTTCAAACTGTAGATATGATCCAGGACTCTGCAAAAGTTTCTATGCACATAGGTCTGCTCACAAGCTTTACTGAATGTGTATTGGTCACAGGTGGAATTAGCAGGTGTGATCACCCGCACCCCCACCCCCTGTTCCTTATAATTGCCATGCTGCATAAATTAGGGCTGGTGTGTTCATCTAAAGTCAGTCCAGCATGTAGAGGTTTTATTTTCAATAGCCTGAGAGGTTTTGAATTTGGGCTGTTTTCGCGAAGACGTTCTGTTCTGCATCCTACTAAAACAAGCATTCTTTAGTCGCTTAGCTTTTCTTTGCTGAGCTTAAAAGATTTTCCCCCATTTGGGTATAGAGGCTTATATGCCAGAAACTATACACTGAAGACAGATGTAACTTTTTTTATTGCACATTAAGCTGTACAAGGTATTTCACAAAATATATACTTCAGTCACACTTCAGCGTTTGCTTACTTTCTTGCAGCTGGTTTGGTACAAAAAGGCAACAATAATAATAATAATTTTAAAAGCTTTTACCAAAAAAAAAAAAGCAAAACACACACGCACACCAACCCCTTGGACATTAATCCTATACTGTAAAATATCAGTTCCCAATTTCCCACAATATTGCACCTAAGCATGCTACCATGCAGAGAGACATTTCGGCTTGCTTCTTATTTGTGGTAGGCAGTAACTGGTGTGTGCCCTTCTAAGACCTTTTGCATTAAACATACTGAAGTCCTCCTGGAATGCAAGTCTTTTCTCTGTAGTCTGCGCACCACACACACACACACACACGCAGAGCCCATAAACAATGCACAAAAGCATCTGTGAATACTCGGACTGCTACATGCAAAAGAACAATCATGGCTTGATATTAATGGCTCACTTCTTCACCCCAGAGTAGGGTGCTGTTTTAGTTCATTTGGATTGAGATTTGGAGGTGAGAAGGGGGTGAACCTGTTGGCAACGGGGATTCACTCATTCTACACAACCAAAATAATCGGTGTTGCTATCAAGAGACCATTAATTGGAAATAATGATCACAAAAGCAGAATGTTCTTATTATAACAGACCAAAAAAGGGCAGGAAACTGTGACATGCCCAACAAGCACTGAAATTGCCATTAAAAGCATCTTGCAATTCTCAGCTCATCAGCCTGAATTTTAAAAAAAAGACCACTTAGTAACTGACCTAAACTTTTTGTTGGCAGTGTTCGCAAGGAAAATAAAACCAGACCTTGGAATGATTTCACAAGAAAACAGACTTGTTTGTATTAACCTATGGACTACTATTTACCTTAGTATTAGACTTGAATTGACAAAATACAATTCCTTCCCTTGCTCACAGCTAGTTCTGCGGTATGCTTGAGTTGTGCATCTAAATGGTTACAGGCTAGATTTTCTGCAACGATTTAACTGCCTGCCTAGATATTGCTTGTAAGATTATGCACATAGCCATTGGTTATGTGACAGTCATAAGCAATTATGGCTATAAGAAAGTTTGGCAAAAGTAAAACCCCTTGGTCACCTTGCTTTATTATTTACACATACTTGAGTCACAAGTATAACCTTATAAGCCTAAGCCCTTTTACATTCCTTCATATACTCTGTTGCTTATGCTCAAAATGATAGATCAGTTCATAGTTGCATTGTCTTTTATCTAAATTGCTTGGCCATAACCTAGCCACATGTTGAATCCATGAACTTCATTTTTTTTTAAAGCCCCAACACAGCATAGTGGCTAGCCCAATATTTGGAAAGAAGATTATTAATCATGCAAGGCTTTTAATGGCCTTGTTGACTTTTTCTATCAAACAGCTGTTGCTTACCTGAATTATGTAGATAAGGAATTTCTGGTAAACACTTGCTTTAGTTTTGTACAAGACCACATGGCTACTTTATAACCACCAAAGAAACTCTCTAATTGAACTTAAATACATTCAGTACCCTCACATTTTGATCAATATTGCACATAGGTGGCCCATTTTTATAGCACTGAGGCTAATAATTTAAGCAGATTTAAAAAAAAAAAGAAAAAAAAAGTCTGCATTGAAAATACAGGATATTTATGTATACCTGGAAATAATTCTTTCATATCTCATAGGAAACAAACTAAAATAAAACACTAGTCTTTTGTCTTACCTGTAAGTATGAACTCAAAACTTAATAATCTCTATAAAATTATATTTTAAAAAGATGCCTCATTCAGCATACTATTAAATGAGACTTTAAAAATATCAGAATCACCTTTCTACATTAATCATGCACATTTAAAAAAACAAACAAATATAACACACATACTCACAGAGTTAAGCAAAAGTATTTAAATCTCAACTTGGGTTGGTTAGTCTTTTTACCCCACAATATAGAATACTTCAAAAAAATACTGGCTAACCATCCATAATATACAGTCGCACTGACTTGGTAGAGGCACAATTCTTGTACACTGTTGACAACAGCCCTGAATCACAAGTTATACAGAGAAACGTAAGTAAGCATTACAACACAAACATGAACAGATAAACAACCAGACAGTATAGTTGACACTGCATAGAAAAAACACAGTCCAGGTCAGCACTGAAACAATGCAAAAACTGCACAAAACGGGTATTGTTTGATTCCTTTCTTTCTCTTTGTTTTTTTTTGTTTTTGGCTTTAACCCCTGCTTTTAATATCAATAATTTAAGTAGCCTGGACTTGTTTTGGTCCTACTGCAACGCCATTACAATCGAGAATGTACTGTAAACAACCTTGAGGAGGTGGTCGCTGGGGTGGGACTTTGTTTGGTTCTGGCTCCTTCAGTGATCCACTCTGCAAAAATAGAAACGAAACAGAAAAAATCAAAACAGAAGAGAGGTTAAAAGAAGTGGGCTACAACAGGAGTGAAGGCTAGGAGATTGTCCTTCTTGTCATTAGAAGCCTCTTTTTCAACCTTACGAGCCTCTTATGAGGTAAAAGCCATCTCTGAAGGCCAAGGTAGATGTGATGCTAAATGCTTCATTAGGAACCATGCCCAGCTGCAGAGAACCCTGGTTTTCATTGGAACTGTAGCATACGGGGAGGTGAGGTTTAACCTTTTCTTCCCCTGACTGACATTGAACCACCCTGCATGGTTGTTATTCCCAGAAAAATAAAATGGGCTCACAACAGTGCAGGGGAGGAAAGGGTTAAATCTACCATCCCTGCCTATTGCAGTCCTTATGAAAATCACCCCCCTCCTCCCGCTACCAATTAAGGCCAAAAACTGACTTGGTTCCATTTAAGGTCAAGTCTAGTTTGGCCCTGTGACATGCATCACATTTGCTTGGGACTTCTATTTGGGTCTGCACAACTTCGGACCCACCAAGCTGAATTCAGTTCAGCAGCCAGGCCAGCAACAAAAACAGGAGATTTATTAAGCCCTCGAAAGTCTGTCATATATAGTTGGGGGACAACATTCAGTTTGATGGCAAATACAGTACTCAAAATTAAATGCTTTTTGCCCTGGCTGTCCATGCCGAATATGATGTCTTTCACAAAGGGCACATGGTGAAATGTTCTTTAGAATATAGGAAATAAATAATTAGCAAGGCAGCCTCCCTTTCAAGGTGTGTAGAATCTGTTTTTATTTGGCCAGAGAGAGAGAGAGAGAGAACCCAAAGGCAGGACATGGCTGTGTATAACATATACTCTAGGGAGTTTGGGGGAAGTTCAGATGTAATGTTTCTCAAAGTACACTATGCAAATTTGCTACACACTTGATTTAGGAAAAATCAAACACATAAATTGTCACCTGTCAGGAATAAAAGCTGCAGAATGCTTTTCTAAAGAGAAACAGAAATTAATGTGTATGCTTATAACAATTATTGGCTTATTTCTTCTTATCTGTATTTGGAAGAAAATAAATAAGGGGGTCAAACTAGATGCAACGCCATCCATACAATTAGCAGTTGCAAGATTGGCTTTTAAAAAAGTAAATAGCTAGTGCAGGGGGTCTGGTCTGGATTGGGATCCAAGTGTGTGTGTGTGTGTGTGGGGGGTAGGATGCCTTTGTCCTCTGCTATGGTCCTGATCTGGATTGCTCCCTCACACCTGCTATTTGCATTGGGAGAAAACTCCCATTTGAGAGAATGGGAGCGCCCCCACCCCCACCCCCAGTATCTGTCATTCCTATGAACAGACATATTGTGCAAGTGATGTCTAAGAAGCAACCCTCAGACCAATAAAAAAACTGCCGAGAAGGGACCAGAATATTTGTAAGATCTACTCCAGACTGGAACAATCAGTGGCAACAAGGGGGGAACCTGCCACTTTTCTCTGGCAAACGAGCTCCTATGTGTCCTTCTAGTCCTTGTTGCTATATCTCCCATTCAACTGGCATAAAGGGGATTTTGCCTATTCTGACCTGGGGCTTGACAGAGGGCTCCTTCACACTGGGCTTTTATCCTGCGATTGAGATGGCTCCTTCACAGAAGTTTGTGGGCTCTTTACATGACATCGTGACCCTTCTGTGACCCTCCAGGGCATCTCCTGCACTAAATGCCCTTTGTTCCGTTTTTAAATAGAGCGAAGATAATGAGCTATCAAATTACCCCGTTGTGTGTTCCTCCGTGACAAGAGTTAAAGTGGCAAGGAGAGGAAGGAGATCAATGCAAGATAATGAAAGACTCAGATACGGGGAGAAGGAGGGGGGAAGGGAGCGCGTGTGAAGGCAGTCAGTTGTGGTCCTGCATTTAAAATGGAAGCAGAAAGCCCCATTTTAGATGCAGGATTTTAGGCTGGTGTAGAAATGCCCACAATCTCCTCTGTCATCTGTTTAGGTGGGCAGACGTTATGAACATGAGTGTTATGCATGGGACTGAGGAAAACTGATATGTTGTTGGATACAGAGTTATTTGAATTTGCCAGGAAGGGGACAACTAAGGGACTCAATAAATTCCTCAAATGTTCTTGGGTGTGATGAATACTCCCCATGTTTAAAATCTTTACCAAGCCAACAGATCTACAATCCAAGCTTAATATAGTTCATCTCAAAGGAAATGCCTTTGCCTTAAATTAGGCTTCCCAGTATGCTAGCTCATACTTCCTGTTCGTTGCATTTCCTCAAATACATGCTTTGTTTAAGCATTTTGGAACCTTAGTAGCCCTTGCACACTTTCCTACGGATGCACTTGTGGCTGGCTAATCAGTGACTTCAGTTCCCCGCTTGTATCAGACACAGAGCCCTTCTTTACCAAACATCCATCAGAACTTGAAGACACCTCAGGCCAATCACACACCGACTTCACCCACGCTGCCTGACTAGGCTGAACCAAAAGAAATGAATCAGTATGACATGTTCTAAGGGGGCTAGCTTTTACTCAAAGGGTTTTGATTTTTTTTCAAGGAGATGAAAAATTTCCCTTGCAAGTATATGTCTATCAGACAGAGCAAACAAGCCTTAAATAGCAAAAGAATTTTGAAAGCCAGATTTTTAAAATCTTAAAAATCATTCAGCCAAGGCTTCTAAGGAAAGGTAGTATTCTCAGAAAACCACACATCCATCCGACGTTTCAGTGACCTGTATACTATGGAGATGAACTACTCTGAGGGTGCAAAGAATGGGCTTGCATGGATTACAGGTTGTTACATGGGGCAGACTCTTCCTGCTTTGCTGCCTGTCAGCCACAATCCCTGGTATAAAAGGTTCCTCCTACCTATTAGGAGCTTAGGTTGTATCTGGGGTGGCCAAAATGCTTCCAGAGAAATTGTTCTGTAGTTCAAAATTGTTCCATATCCCAGGGATAGGCAAGTCTCACTGATTTTGATTCATGAGTACTAATTGGACAAGCTGATGATTTCAAAGCCATGAAATTTCAAACCACATCCTGACATGCAGAAATGGTCACCGACTCAGAATGTTGCACGGGTGTCTAGTCAAGGGTTAAGTGCAATATTCTCAGTTTACAACTTAAAGCACTTCCCTGCTAGAACTAGCACAGGAGTGCTCCAAACATTCTTGGGATATTTTGGTGTAATATGCAATGGAAGATGCAGCAGTAGCCCTGAATACCCTAAGGGAACCAGCATGAAAGGGACAGTGCAGATTAGCCCTTAGACAAAATACCTGCTGAGATACATGCCTGCTCAACACATTCTGAAGGGGAAACAAGCTAAGAGACCTTCTAAATGTGGTGCCTGCATGCCCAGACTGACAGGAGCAAGATAATCCTCACAATTTGGCTCTAGAGGACAGCTCAGTGAATTGAGTTGAGTCAATGAAGCCTGGGAGGGTAAATTATTCTTATTAGATTCAAATGCAGCCAGCCTCTGATTAATTATGCAGTTGATATCTACTTACTCTTGACATCTGCAGAAAGTATTATAATTCTGCCCAACCTATCCCTTAAATACCAATAGCTGTAATCCTGTGCTTGAAGCTAAGTGCTGCCAGGATAATTGCAGTGACTGGAGCTGCCCATATTTTCTGTTGTGTTGCCTCATAGTCTGGTCCTGTGAGATACCATGCTGAGGCAGTGCTCACAGGGTTGAGCCTCAGGCACCTACACCGGTGTCATGGCAGGGAGGGACCAGTGAACAGGCACATGACAACATTTATGTGGGAGCCATAGAGGCCAGTGCCAATAAAGGCTTCCCAAACATCATAAGTAAGAGTGAGAAGAAAGAGTGCAGAGTTTGCTTGGACCAAAAGACAGAGGCAGACATCTCTTCGCTGCTGGCTGAGCCTTGGATTGGGCTTCAGTTAGAATGGCTGACACGCCTTATGCTAACCCATAGGATAAGAGTGTCAGAAAAGTGGTAGGCATCTCAGAGGATTCCTTAATATGGCTCTAGCTGAAGAAGCACATGAGTACCCAGTAGGGGTGCACGAAACCCACTTACCTGGTCTCGCAGCTTTTCGCGGTGGGGGGGAGGCGCTTCGCTGCTCTCCCCCCAAAGTTCAGGCCGGGGGGGAGGCTTCCCGCCTCGCCCGGCTGAAATTCAGGCTGGGGAGGAGGTGCCTCGCCTCGCCCAGCCGTGAAATTAAAAGTTAAAAAAAAAAATGCCCCCATGATAGGCTACGTGACGATTAACGTAGCCTATCACGGCTAGATCTGCAAAGTCAGCCATGATAGGCTACGTAAATCGTCACGTAGCCTATCACGGGTGACTTAAAAAAAAAAAGCGCGTACGCAAATGGCGGCCCCCATAGGGAGCCGCCATTCGCATTCCTTATTTGGTCGCTGTAGTCTACGTAAATCTTTACGTAGACTACAGTGACCAAATAAGGAACGGGAATGGCGGCTCCCTATGGGGGCCGCCATTATCCGTACGCGCTTTTTTTTAAAGTCACCCGTGATAGGCTACGTGACGATTTACGTAGCCTATCACGGCTGACTTTGCAAATCTAGCCGTGATAGGCTACGTTAATCGTCATGTAGCCTATCACGGGGGCGTTGTTTTTTTTTAGTTTTATTGGAATGGCGGCGGCGGCGGCAGCCGGTCGAAACATCGGCTGCCGCCCCCACCCCTGACGAAGACCCGACAAACCGCCGCTGGGACCCGCCGCCGGGAGGGACATTCGGCAAAGGTAAGTCCCGTCCCGGGGGGGTGGTGGTGCGGGGGGCGGGGGGGGGCGGAGAATTTCTCCCCGAAACTTGTTCGGGGGGCCGAACACGTTGGCGCTCGGCCCCCCGAAGTTTCGGGGAGAAATTCTCCGCTAACCCTAGTACCCAGTAAGCCTAAAAGGACTCTCCAGGGCTAGATCTACACTACTGCTTTATAGCAGTATTGAAGTGCACTGATAACCGTTGGGGTACATTACACATTTGTTATACTGCTTTTGTAGTGTTATATCCTGCTTTTTATTCCACATTATCCAAAATACTGCAACAAATGTCATTGTGTGTCCTACGAGGTATAAATACGCAAGAGGCATATAGCATTACCATGATGGGATCATAATGATATGACACGAGGTGTAGATCTGGCCCAGGCTAGCATCCTTTCTCTAGACTGATTCAAATATTTCAGGGAATTTAAAAAGTACACTATATTACTTCATTTCCTCTCTTCTGTTCTTAGCCTTTGGCATTCTAAGGAAAGCCCCAACCAGCCCATCTAATGGCCCTTTGTATCCCTAACTACCATGAAGGTGCTCAGATCCTTTTCTGTTGTCTTTTCTTCTGAGGATAGTTGGTTGGATCCAGGATCTGCCTTCTGCAGGAGGAAGGGACCTTCTGCTTGATGAAGGCCGCTGCTTGCGGGAAGGTCCTTTCCCCTGATTTTTGGTCCTTCCCCTCCCCACACTCCACAGCTCATCCCATTCATCAGGGTCTCCTGATTCTCTCTTTAGCATTTGCTGGGGGCTGGAGGGGGTGCCATAGGAAGGAGGGGGCAGGGAAGTCCACTCCCACCAGCGCAGTTGATTCCGCTTCAGTGTGAATCCAACTCAATAAATTCCCATAGGTCTTCTGTGCATAGAGTGAAATATATTTTATATTTTAACCATCTGTCTATTTATTTCAATGGGTACCTTCCTCTAGTATTCGTATTATGTGTAAAGGTAGATCATTGTTCCTTATTCACATCTTCCAGTCTTCTATATTCCTGTTATATTCTTGCTTAGCAGTTTCATTTTGAAGCAAAAGAACCACAACGGGATTTCATTCTGCCTTTTCCTGTGAGAGTCTTCTGGGATCGGGCACACTACATCTTGGGCACTGAGAGATTACATCTTGTCTTAAAAGGCCTCATGATTTGCATTCATCTTGCAGAGGATGCACATGAAGAAAATGCCTATTTATGAGACTGCCTTTCTGTGCTCCATGGTTTCTTATAAATGGTATAGAAGTAGATTAGAGACATTAGCCATCTTCTAGTTCTTGGGGAAATGTTTTTTCATTATTCATAAAGTGGAGCTGCAAAGCAAAGCAAAGCAAAGCAAAGCAAAGCAAAGCAAAGCAAAGCAAAGCAAAGCAAAGCAAAGCAATCTATTTATCTTGCTGCTATATAACAACATTGCCATCTGCTGGCGTATTAAGCCAACAGAATACTTGCAATTAACTGCGTCTACAATGCCTACCTCCCTTGCTTACACCAGCAGTCAGGGCTGGTGTCAAGGGTAGGCATAGTGGGGTGCCTGCTGAGCGCCCACACCCCAGCAGCGGCCCACTGACAAGAGCCCCTTGGACTTGCTCCTCCTCTCCATCGTTGCAAGCTTCTTGTTCACCTGCCTCTTGCTCTGGCCCAGACAACAGTGGTGCTGAGGAGCAGCAGCAGCAGCAGCAGATGCCCATGCCTGTGCGCTCGCTGGCTCTCTGCCTATCAAGGATACAAGAGGGTGAGATGCTCCTTAATGAGCTTCCGTCGTGCATTAAAAACCTGGTTGTTCAGGCAGGCATTTGGGGTGGGTTAGGGTATTTTAGAAATATTTTTACTGTAGAATTTTATTGGTTTAAACTGTTTTATTGTACGCTGTACATCGCCCAGAGTGGCTGGGTGACCAGCCAGATGGGCGATTAATAATTTTAATAATAAATAAAATAAATAAAAATAGTAGCTGGTGACAATGGCAGCGAGGAGGAATACCCACTGCGGGAGGCACCTAGAACCAGAAGGCTTTGTGCTGGCACGAAGGCATGATCTCTCTTCCTGCACTGGTACTAGCATCCTAATGACAGATCCAGAGATCTTTGTTCAGGGGCTCATGGGGATTGTCCATCAGACAACTGCAAGAGCAAAAAAGTTTTTGCAGACGGTTACAGCATTTCTTTTAGGCTTGCGGCACCAGTGAACAAATTCTAGCACAGAGTTTACACACCCCTGCGCGTATGTACATCTGTAACAGGATCCTGCAAATATACTGATACAAATGTTATTGTATGATTTGTATGATTGTATCATACAGATGACAGGCATTGTATGATGCCTGTCAGGGCATCAGACAGACATAAGCAGGTCAGCTTGAATAGTCCTACTTTATGACTTAACTGATTCAGCTTGCTTAGCTGAGCACAGTTTGAGAAAGTCAGAAACGCTGGGATAATGGCACATAGGCACTCCACCAAGGCTTGTCCAATAAGCAGAAATTGAGATAAGCCGACAAGCTTATATTTCAAAATTAGATTTTGACTGAATCAGTTTTAAAATTTATCTTATAGCCCTCGATATAGTAGTTCAATTTGTTAAATTTGCCATTAAAAACAGAAGGAAAGAACTGATTTCCAATATAAGAGAGGAATTTCCACAAGATGGTGCTGTAACCTTAAGGGAAAAATGCACAAGTGTGGTTTCAGAACTGTAGCTATGCGTATACTTTTAAGCCTGGAGGCTTTCCCTACCAGTAGAAGGGGACAGGTTTTCGATAACCAAACCTGCTGCTAAACTATATTATTGTCAGTACTGAGTGGTGACTGACACTATGGAAAGAGTTACGCAGATATTCTGTTTCGATACAGGTTGGCAATAAAGACAGATTTTTGAACAAGAATAAGAGTTGAGAGTGAGATAGCCCTTGGTTTTTCAGTTTGGTATTAATTACTGTTAATGTTTAAAGTATTAAGAGTACACCAACAGCTACCAGTTCCTATGCCCACACAGAATGCTGGACTATTTGCATATTTTGGATGATCATAGAAACCAATGTCTTAATCCTTGCTGCTATAGGTTGCATTATTTCTCAACACGTGCACTGCAGTTACAACACATGCACTCTAGAACAGTCCCACTAATATTAAGGGGGCCATTCTGCAATAAACAATTTGTGGATTGCCGCCTACAGCCTGAATTCCGAGATGCTTCTTGCAAAATGGTATTATGCACAACTCGGAAAAAAAAAATCGCGAGTGGCAAGGACATCAGATACGAAACAAAGATACATTCACTTCCATGCTAAGAGATGTGTCGGCAGGCACACTTTAACTAGGCCTGTGCTGGGTTGCATCTGTAACATGGCATTTTCTATGCACAGGAATCTCCACTAACAATTTACATGTGCACTGTTGGCAGATGACTGGATGTCTCCTTATCACCTCCACTGGACACACATGCAAGAGCTATCCTGTGTGTATAAGGAGTCACTTAGGGCACAATCCTATACATGTCCACTTGCTTCCAGGTAAGTGTTTATAGGCTTTCAGCCTTATAGGTGTAGAACTGCTTAGGGCACAACCCTATGGCTGCTAGACAGTGTCTAGAGAACCATAGGATTTTTCAGTTCCTGGGAACTGAGCTTGGAGCCAGCGCTCCAAGCTTGGTTCCCAGAAATCCGACTCCTTGCCCCCTCCCCTCCGAGGAGGCAGGGTTTGTCCCCGGTCTGTGCTGTGGAATGGCCTAAAGAGGGCTTTCTTGGGGGCAGGGAGGGGATGGGGGAAGAGCTGTTATGACACTTCTTATGCACTGTCTGCCCCCCGCCCCAGCTCCAAGGCGTCCTGGTTAGACAGCTGAAATCAGCTGTCTAGCCACAAATGCAGGGCAGCTGGAGCACAGGAGAGAGGATCCCCTCCATGCTTCCCCCGCTGTGTATTGGATAGTCGATCGCCTCCGAGTTCAGAGGCAGCCCACTATCCCCATAAGATTGCGCCCTAAGAGATATTTTAAAATATGAACAGTGGTATATACATCTATTAAATAAATAGATAATAAACTGGAGTTACTTGTTTCTTTTCTCTTAGGGATATAAGAATATTTTGAAGTAAATACCAGCAGTCTCTCCTCTGGAAAGACATTACATAATGAAGTGCATAGCAGCAAAATCTGTTTTCACTTACATTGTAAATTATGTACGTGTATATTGTTAATTTCCACTACAGACAACGTAAGAAATATTTAGGTTTGATTTGTTTAGTGAAATCATGGGGATATTGCCACTGATTAATTACCAACTTATTTATCCTCTCACTAAGCATGTCAATTTATCCTCTCACTAAGTGTGAATATTTATTAATGACAGACATTAAAAATATTTTCCATAGGTTTTGGATTTCTGAGAAGGGAGTCACCTTAACTTTTTAAAAAGTTAATATCTTTTTGTAGGTTTATATACACTCTTACAACTCTAACATCTTACCCAACTGTTATCCCTACGTGGCTTGTAAAAATTAAAAAGCAACCATTTTTGAATATTTTGTTTTAGGGGTTTCCTTCCAATTTTCGGAAAATTCAGAATCCGCTCCCATGTTTGCATTCTGTAGTGCTGAATCCGGGGATGTTTGACGTTTAAGTGGGGGGGACTCAACAGATTTTTCCAGCTCGGCCCTGGCAGATTTTGTTCCATTTCCCCCTGCTGGTGTCGATTCAATCTGAAGCGAGTTGAGCTAATATGAGGATTTTTTGTGTGTGGTGGCAATTTGCGCAAATTGGATATTTTTTTTTTTAGGGGGAGGATCTTCAAATTTCTGCAAATTGGGTTTTTTAAAATTAGCTGCAGTCTTTTGCAAGTGTGCTTGAGTGAATTCTGCTTCAGTGCTGCCAATGACAGCTGGCATATACGAGGAAATTGACAAGGCAAGACTAAACATATCGGTCAGATGAATCTGTGACCTTTCACACTTGTGAAAGACTGGGGGGGATTTTTTGTTTTTAAATACAACCCCATTTGCAGAAATTTCAAGATCCTCCCCCCAAAAAAGCAAAAAACAGATCCAATTTGCACAAATTGCCACCATAACCCCCCCCCCCCCGAATCCACATATTGGATCAACTTGCTCCAGATCGAATGTCAAGATCAACCAATTTTTTTTAAAAAATCCAATTTGCACAAATTACCATTTGAGCAAATGATGAGACTGGAAAAAATCCACACAAAATATTTCCAGAATTGGAAAAAAAAATCCTCTACAGTTCACCACCGCTTACCGGAACGGAAACACTGCAGAATCCCGTCGGGCTCAAATGGAATGGAATTCCCAGTGCTGAACATCTCTAGCTGAACCTCGCTCTTTCCTTTCAGTGACGAGCCTAATGAAAACATCTGCTGAAGGATATCATTGTTGCAAAATGGGGCAGAAATGTGCTTCCTTCAGAATTAAAAATGGGGAGGGAATTATACTTGTGCAAACTTTTGTCTGATCTCATCTGGAAAATTTTAGATATATCATCATCATTGGGCAGCTATTTACATAGAATAGCATAATTTGGTCTAGATGAGAAAAATGTTTTGATAGCAAACTACTACCTATATTTTGGTCCATGTGGCTATTCCTTCAAAGTCCCTTTACAATGTTTACTTATAGTAGATTTTTCACAGTATGTGGTTATGAGACTGAAAGAGTTTTGTGTTCTATTTCATATGGTACATCACTACTTGGTTCCGTGGGATTGCAGTTATTTTACTCAAAGAACATGATGATATATTTAAAAGAAAAAACAGTCATTCTTGTCCAAGAAAAGGCCAATTTGAGGTGTACCACAACTTTGTTTTCAAATTGTTTACCTGCTGTGGGTTCTTTTTTAAAGTATAGTTTTTAAAATTTATCTTAGAAACTTGCATCACATAATTTGGGCCCATTACTATTATTTGACAGCTACCAAATACAGCTACCATGGTTACAATTGATTTCTCAGTTGTTTGTTTTGAGCTAATCCTAAGAAAAGTGGAATGTACAGTAATGTTCATAGAACTAGTTGAGCCATGGTTTACAGTCCAATCACTCTGCACTAGGGCAGGATCCTCCAAAGATTAATTCTCCTTCAAGTTTGCTCACATTCTCCAGATTGTTAGGATGATGAATAACAATGATCATTTGAGGTGGTGGGTAATATAGGAAAGCAACCACCAGGGATTTAAAAAAAGTATATTCTGACTTGTGAAAGCAACATGTGGTAGGATGATGGATGACTGTCTCACCCTTGGCTTTTAAGTTTTCCAGGGATAAGCTGTGATCTCACCATGTGCCTGTGAAATATCAAAGCATTCAACTACTCGAAGCAAAAACAAAACAAAACAAAAAGACACCAGTAACCACCTCAAACCCCTTCATGGATCACTGCCTTGTTGTGGCGAAGGGGCTTGCGTAACTCAGTGAAGCCATAAGCTATGCCGTGCAGGGCCACCCAAGACGGACAGGTCATGGCAGAGAGTTTGACAAAATGTGGTCCACTGGAGAAGGAAATGGCAACCCACTCCAGTATTCTTGCCAAGAAAACCCCATGGAATGTATCACAAGTCTAAAAGATATGACACCGGAAGATGAGACCCTCAGGTCGGAAGGTGTCCAATATACTACTAGGGAAGAGCAGAGGGTATTTCCAAGTAGCGCCAGAAAGAGTGAAGCGGCTGGGCCAAAGCCGAAAGCACACTCAGCTGTGGATGTGTCTGGTGGTGAAAAGAAAATCCGATGCTGTAAAGAACAATATTGTTTAGGAACCTGGAATGTCAGATCAATGAATCAAGGTAAGCTGGAGGTGGTCAAACATGAGATGGCAAGATTGAACATCGACTTCTTGGGAATCAGCGAACTCAAATGGACAGGCATGGGCGAATTTAATTCAGGTGACCATCATATCTACTACTGTGGGCAAGAATCCCTGAGAAGAAATGGAGTAGCACTCAGAGTCAATAAAAGGGTGGGAAAAGCAGTACTGGGATACAATCTTAAAAACGATAGAATGATCTCAGTACGAATCCAAGGCAAACCATTCAACATCACAGTAATTCAAGTCTATGCCCCAATCACTGATGCCAAAGAAGCTGAGGTTGATCGGTTCTATGAAGACCTACAACACCTTCTAGAACTAACACCAAACAAAGATGTCCTCTTCATCATAGGGGATTGGAATGCTAAAGTAGGAAGTCAAGAAATCACCGGGATAACAGGCAGGCATGGCCTTGGTGTACAAAATGAAGCAGGACAAAAGCTAATAGAGTTTTGCCAAGAGAACACGCTGATCATAGCAAACACTCTTTTCCAACAGCACAAGAGGCGACTCTACACATGGACGTCACCAGATGGTCAATATCGAAATCAGATGGATTATGTCCTTTGCAGCCAAAGATGGAGAAGCTCTATACAGTCAGTAAAAACAAGACCTGGAGCTGACTGTGGCTCAGATCATGAGCTTCTTGTTGCAAAATTTCGGCTTAAATTGAAGAACGTAGGGAAAACCACTCAGGTATGACCTAAATCATATTCCTTATGAATATACAGTGGAAGTGAGGAATAGATTTAAGGGATTAGACCTGATAGACAGAGTTCCTGAGGAACTATGGATGAAGATCCGTAACATTGTTCAGGAGGCAGCAACTCAATCCATCCGAAAGAAAAAGAAATGCAAGAAATCCAAGTGGCTTTCTGATGCGGCTTTACAAGTAGCTGAGGGAAGCGAAAAGCAAGGGAGAAAGGGGAAGATATATCCAACCGAATGCAGAGTTCCAGAGAATAGCAAGGAGAGACAAGAAGGCCTTCTTAAATGAACAATGCAAAGAAATTGAGGAAAACAACAGAATGGGAAAGACTAGAGATCTCTTCAAGAAAATCGAAGATCTCAAGGGAACGTTTTGTGCAAAGACGGGCATGATAAAGGACAAAGAAGGCAGGGACCTAACAGAAGCAGATGAGATTAAGAAGAGGTGGAAAGAATACACAGAAGAACTCTACAGGAAAGATCTTAATGTCCCTGATAGCCATGACGGTGACTGTAGACATGAAATTAAAAGACGCTTGCTCCTTGGGAGGAAAGCTATGGCAAACCTAGACAGCATAGTAAGAAGCAGAGACATCACCTTGCCGACAAAGGTCCGTCTAATCAAAGCTATGGTTTTCCCAGTAGTAATGTATGGCTGTGAGAGCTGGACTATAAGGAAGGCTGAGCGCCAAAGAATTGATGCTTTTGAACTGTGGTGCTGGAGAAGACTCTTATGAGTCCCCTGGACTGCAAGGAGGTCAAATCAGTCCATCCTAAAAGAAATCAACCCTGACTGCTCATTGGAAGGGCACATACTGAAGCTGAAGCTCAAATATTTTGGCCACCTAATGCGAAGAGAAAACTCTCTGGAAAAGACCCTGATGCTGGGAAAGACTGAAGGCAAAAGGGGAAGGGGACGGCAGAGGATGAGATGGCTAGATAGCATCACCGATGCCATGAATATGAACTTGAGCACACTCCGGGAGAGAGCGCAGGACAGGAAGGCCTGGCGTGCTATGGTCCATGGGGTCATGAAGAGTCGGACATGACTGAACGACTGAACAACAACAACAAAAACCACCTCAAATGACCTTTTGAATCTAAAATGTGAAGCAAACCAGGAGCAAGAGTGAACAAGGTACCCACATATCAGAAGAGCCTGTTAAAAAGAAATGACTCAGCAAAATAGATTGCTCCAGATGGAGAAGATTAAAAACAACAATAAAACATAGTCAGTAGAAAACCCTTTTTCTCCAGTAGCAAATGAAACCTGAGGGAAAATCCTGTTGTGACCCAAAATACTGCGTTGAGTTTGGGCCAGTCTATATATTTGCAAATATGAAAGGCATTGGAAACAGCCTCGGCATGATAATCACACAGCAACCATCATACAGAGAGTTTCTATGCCAATGGGCAGCCATCTACAGGAATGGCTCATGGTGATGTGGAGATGTTATGCAGGCAGTTCTTGCTGTTGTAGTCTCCATGTGACAAGAGTAACATGGAAATGTAGAAAGACCCTTTAAGCATGAATCTTGCATATCGCATTCAGTTTCACGATCTAAGTGTAAGTCTCCATTGAAGCATGTTAGTTGTGCATGTTAGCCACAGACAACCCGCTCTGTTTTCAGTTCTCTTTTCACCTCAGGGTAAATGACCATCCAGTAGGAACCCGCTTGCTGATTAAAATCCTCCAATCAGACCCTGATCCTTTTACTTTCATTATGTGAGGTGAAAACATCAACAGCTAGGAACACTTCACTGAAATTGTCCTGAGACTATGGAATGATCTCCCTTATGACTTTCCACAGGGGCTCCAAGTCTCAGCTGTTTCAGGTAGCTTTTGAAGGCTGATACGCTGAGATGTTCAGTCTTAGTTGCTAAGTTTTACTGTTGTTGTATGCTTAATTATAAAATTACAGTGTTTCTTGCACTTTGATATAAACTGCCTTGACCCTGAGCACTGTTCGGATATTTTAAATATATGATGTTTGAAATTATGGTTCAAGGAATCATCCATACGCATCCCTTTTCACTACTCATTTTTTTCTAATAACGATTCAGCATTCTCTCTCTCTCTCTCTCTCTCTCTCTGTGTGTGTGTGTGTGTGTGTGTGTGTGAGAGAGAGAGAGAGAGAGAGAGAGAGAGAATGTGTGTGTGTGTGATAGAGGAGTATCAGCATTCCTTACCTGGGGCTGCTGAGTGGCTGTTGGTTTCTGAGGAGATGGTATAGGTGTTTTAGACAACATTTGGTTCATTCTGCTTACAACAAGTTCAGTTATAAGCTGTTTGTCCTCAGCCTGATGTTCACCAATCAACGGCATTGCAGAATCCATAACCTAGAAGACCCAAAAGCTTGGTTAGGCAGAGAAACATTATTTTAGTGGATTTCTATGCTGTGTCACAGCCATTATTATCCATCTTGAACTGCATTCTAAAGCATTTCTTTAGAATCACATTTTTAAATTCTTCTATCCAAACCTTGGACAGTTTTGATTATCAGGAAATGTGATAAATTTGTGATGGTGTCTCAATTTTTGTTTTGTTTTTAACATGGGAAGGAAACTGAGTCAGAGTATATACAAATTGATCTGGTTAGCACATAACACCAATTCATGAGTTGATTAACCCATGAATTGTGGGGCTGTGCTGGAGTGAGCGAGTAAGCTGCCTCCCATGTGCTTGTCACATCTGCTTTGCATTTGGTTTCATCAACAATCCAGGAATGCCCCAGAGTTTTAACCCAGCAACAAACCATGGGTTCAACTCTAGGTTGTTTGTCCCTCAACAACCTAGAGTTCTAGGTTTGCACATTGCATCAAACAATCCCCACTACATATGGAACATTATTTTCCTTATCTTTTTCACTAGAGGATGTACCAGGGGCACAGAAAGCTTACTGGAATTGGGTGCCTAGGCTCCTATGACCTAGGAGTCGATGGCATCACAGAAGAACAAAGAATAAACTGGATGAAAAAACTAGTTCCACCTCTTGTTATGTTACACCAGCAACTGACCAGGCTGTTACATGAATACAGCATGATACACATCAAGCAAAATGCTCCCAAGAACAAACCAACCCACCAGTTGCAGCACAGTGGCTGAGGACAATAGCTCTTTACATTTTATTTATTTATTTCTTATCTATGTTCATTACATTTCTAATACAAAGCATGAGTCTTTAAAGAGGTGTGTCGGTCAGAGGCAACGTTCAGAATGGTGACAATTATGCAGCATGCTAATGCTCTTTTGACTACAACGGAACAAGCTGTATTGATAAAAACCTACATATTCAAATCAGAGAGCAAGTGACTATAATAGAATTTCAGCAGACCTGCAGTTGTCTATAATGGCACTGCCCGGCTTTCATTGCCTAGAATTCACATCTCCACTTCTGTGGACATCAAGGTAATATTTCCTTTAACTTAATATCTTCCCTTGCAACAAAAAGACCTATTTACTTCTATGTATAACTGATTCCATGCTGGACAAATGGGCAAGAGTTTTCTTTAGCTGTGCTGATCAAATGTTTCTCCCACCGCTGCCCCACAGTGACTCTGAGTTATCCATAGCAACAAAAGCTTTGATACCAGATAATGGGGCTAGGATTATATAAGTAGTCTGCTAGCAGTTTAATGGTTTCTAAATTTATCATTTGAACAAACAAGTCTTCTCTTCTGTATCTCATTGCAATATAATTTACAGCCCCACTGTTTCCATGAAATATTTCCCTGAAGAAACAGCTGTAATTTTAAAAGTTTTTTTTTTTGCAGTTGTCATTAGAAGTGTATTCTTAAGGTTCATCTTAAATAATGACTCTTGAACCTGTTTGCTTTTATCTTTCGATCTTGGGACCTATCATACCTCCCATCATAAAACAACTTCTCACCATCTGAGAAGGTATTATATTAGAATGAATTCAGATTACCATTATTTTCTCACTTCAAAGTGTTTTGAAAGTCTGCAGTACAATACAAGAGTGACTTAGGCAATGAGCTTAAATTGAACACAATTCTCTGGGGTATTCAGGCTATTGTGTTGTATGAACAATATGGAAATGAATTATCAGATTGGTCTAATGCTTATTATGATTATGGGCAAATTTATTATTTATTTGTTGCATTGGTAAACACATTTTCTAAAAAAGCAGCATAGAGTCTACCCTCTGTCTGCTTTTAAGTCTTAAAAAGCATAACGGGAAATCTAAACCCAGATCTCCCACATTACATATAGTTTGGTATTCAACCTCTCATCTCAGAGTATTCCCCTAAAGCTAATTAGATTATTCCAGGGGATTCATTAGAGAATCACAACCTAAATAATAAACACACTTAGTTAGAAACTAGTTCAATGTGAGCTACTTCCCAGTATACATGTCTATACTGCAGACAAGGTGTTTGGCCAAGTCTGGTCCCTTGCCCTTCACGGCTTATTACATCAAACAAGGAGGAGACCCTCCAGCTGAGTCCAGGAGGTTGTAAATCCCTCCTTGAGAGAGGGAGTGGTGCTGGTCTCTTTAAAAGAGATGGCAGCAGGCCACTCCTGAAAAAGCCTAACCTGGACCCGGAGGATGATAACAACTATAGGCTGGTGGCCAACATCCCCTTCCTGGGTAAGGTGCTTGAGCAGGTGGTTGCAGGACAACTCCAGGCACTTTTGAATGAAATGGATTATCTAGATCCATTTCAATTGGGCTTCGGGCCTGGTTTTGGAACAGAAGCTGCCTTGATCACCCTGTGGGATGACCTTTGCCAGGAGAAGGACGGGGGAGTGTGATCCCATTGCTTCTCCTGGACCTCTCAGTGGCTTTTGATACCATAGACTATGGTGTCCTTCTGGATAGATTGTCTGGGCTGGGAGTTGGAGGCACTAGACTGCAGTGGTTCCGCTCCTGCTTGGATGGCCGAAGGTGGTGCTGGGGGATTATTGCTCTGTGCCTTGGTAATTGTTCTATGGGGTTCCACAGGACTCTATTTTATCCTCTATGTTGTTTAATATCTACATGAAACTGCTGGGGGAGGTTATCTGGAGGTGTGGACTGAGGTGCCATCAATATGCAGTTGACACCCAGCTCTACTTCTCTTTTTAATCAAATCCAGGTGAGGCAATGGTTGCTCCAAATCCATGCCTGGGCATGGTAATGGACTGGATGAGGGCCAATAAACTGAAACTCAATCCAGACAAGATGGAGGTACTGTTAGTAGGTGGTTCATCTAGTTCTGTGATGTTCAACCTATTCTGGAGAGGATTGTGCTCCCCTTAAAGGATCAGGTTCATATTTGGGGGTGCTCTTGGACCCAGAATTGTCACTTGAGGCACAGGTGAACTCAGTGGCATGGAGCACTTCTTTTTTTCCCAGCTTAGGCTGGTATACCAATCACGCCCTTATCTGGACAGCGATAGCCTAGCTACAGTTATCCATGCTCTGATAACCTCTTGTCTGGATTACTGCAATGCACTATATGCAGATTGCCTTTGAAAATGGTCCAAAAACTTCAGCAAGTCCAAAATAGGGCAGCAAGATGGTTAACAGGGACTGGCCAATGAGATCACATTATGCCAATACTTTTCCAGCTGCACTGGCTTCCAGTCTATTTCCGGCCTTAATTCAAAGTGCTGGTATTAACATTCAAAGCCCTAAATGGTTTGAGGCCAGGTTATCTGAAGGATTGCCTCCTCCCATATGTGTCTGCCTGGGCCCTAAGATAATCCTCAGGGGTCCTAGTCTGGGAGCCCCCGCCAAAGGAAGTGAGGCAGGTAGCTACCAGGAAGACGGCCTTTTTTGCTGTGGCACCCTGGCTGTGGAATGAACTCCCTAAACATGTTCGCCTGGCACCTATGTTGTTCTCCTTCTGACGCCAGGTGAAGACCTTTTCTACCAGTATTTTAGCATTTTAGCTTCCTAATCTTTTAGCTCTGGTGTTTTAAATTTGTATTTTAAATCTCTGCATTGCTGCTAGATTTTAATCTGGTTGTATTTTTATACTGTAATTTTAAGCTTTTGATTTTATATATATTTATGCAGTACTTGTGGTTTTAATTTTTGTGAACTGCCCAGAGAGCTTCAGTTATTGGGCAGTATAGAAATAAATAAATAAATAAATAAATAAGATTTATCTAGGGAATTAAATTAGTTTTACTCTAACTCATCATCTACTCAAGGCTGCTTTTGATCATAATTAAAATTACAACATCCCTTTTTCATAAAAATGAAGTTATAAACAAGTAAAAACATCCAAAAAAGCACCAAATCCAGTACCCAGGCCAATTCATCTCAGTTTCCAATTGCATTTCTAAACAGAAAGCTTTGGCAGATCTCATCCAGGAGATCTTACCTGGTGGGGGAATATATGGGGGAATATATGGGAAGAAACCATGCTGGCAGTATGCAGATCCCAAGCCATGAAGGAGGGCTTTAAAAGGTAGAACACCTTAAACTGAGCCAAGTATAGACAATGCAGCCTCTGCAGAATATGGCTGCAAAGCTACATGCTATTAACATCTGACCTTGTGAAGATATAGTGGAGTTCTTGGAGGCTTGCTGTGACAAGTTTACAAGGCATTTTGAGGAGAAGTTGCTCCTATTAGCTTGACACCATCCTATGCCTATTTGCTCCCAGGCCCAATTCAAGGTTATGTTGTTTACCTTTAAAGTCCAAAACATCTTGGGACCCAATTATCCGAAGGAGTGCCTCTCTATATAACTATCTCCCCATGTCTTAAGACCTGCTGGGGAGGCTCTTCTTCAAGTATCTTCAACATATTATATGTCAACAAAGGAGAGAGCCTTCGCTGTTATGGCACCTCAACTATATAACACCTTCCACACAGAGGTGCAACTGGTGCTGACATTGCAATTTTTCCAGAACCAGGTAAAATATGTGTGTGTGTTTGTTTTTTATAGAAGCATTACTAGTTTCTGTGATTTACTGCTTGTTTGGCCCACAACAATGTCTAACTTTTGCTATGTAATGTATACCCTTCCTGCAAGGCTGTGTGAAAACCTAAAAAAGTTAGGATGAGTTATCCTCACTGATGAAATCATCCTTTTGGAACATAACTTTAATGTGGCAAAGAAGCCACATGGGAAATAGTACGTGGGATATTATTTCAAATGGTCAACCATGGTTGAAAGATACAGTTGAAATTAGAAAGTGGTGAGCTACCATGCTAACCAGCAGACTGGAAATCTACTGTATTCTCTTGTCTCTTGGCTTTACCACAAATGAAGAACAGACAAAACAATTTCATTTCCTCCAGGCTGAATGACACGGACTACACTGGGTGATGGACATATTCTGGGTAAATGCACTATTGTAGCAAGCCATGTTTTGCTTTACCACAAAGGTTTGATCCAGAATTCTATGTATCATGTATGAGAACTAAAAATCTCTTTTCTTTATCTTCCTTTTAATTTTTTTCTTCAGCAGAGATGATAAAAATCAACGTTCTTTTACCGTTTTTATAACACACACACACTTTAAAAAATGTTAACTGATTTTCCATTAAAAAGTACAAAGCAGTGAACAAAATAAAATAGGCAAAACAATAAGAACAATAATAAAATGTGTAAAATCTTTAAAACAATAAATATGAAAGCAACATGAACAATACATACTATCAAGATCCCAGAAAGACTTAACTCAAGATCAAATATGAAATATGGCTTGATGGGGATGCTGGGAGTTGTAGGACTTTTTCTGTCTACAGATGCATAGGATTGCATGTTAACAGGGTAATCCTAGACATGTCTACCCGGAAGTAAGACCCATTGAGTTCAATGGGACTTACTCCCAGTTAAGTGTGTATAGGATTGCAGTCTAAATGTGTAGAGATGTAAGGTAGTGGGGCTCCCTAACAAGTCTGTTGTTGCTCCATTGTTCAGTTGCTGTGAACTACCCAGAGAGCTTTGGCTATTGGGTGGTACAGAAATGATAATGATGATGATAATAATAATAATATAATGTTCTATAGTTTTCTGTCAATGCAGAGAAGACTTTCCATGTGTGCTTGAAGACTGTAACTTTCAGGACTGTGGAACTCTAAGCATGTCCTCCTGTTATAATCAAATGTTAATAATCAGGAAAGTTCCTATGGGAACAAGCACGTAGCTAATGGGAAGCAAGACAAGCAGTATCTACAAGAATCTCCTATATTTGGACTTCAACATCAGAAACATACTTCCAACAGGGATATGCTCTGTACTGAATAAAATCCTTGCAGGTGACCACAACTCCACCTCTCTTATCCCCAAGGCCTAGGCTGGTATTGTACTGTATCCACCCAGAACCTACTGAGCCAGAAGGACCTCCAACACCATTCAGCCAAGGGGTTCAGCCAAGGGGTGGCAGAAATCTGCATCAATACCAGGGCTTTCTCTATCCAATTTCATTGTGGGATTAGATCGGGCTCTTTTACACAGTTGTTTCTATCTCATTACATTCCGTTCCTTACCTTTTCTTAGGGTGGCTATTTTTCCGCAAAAAGCATTACATGCACTGAGGTCACTGCAAAATTTCCTCCCTGGTGCTGCCCCTTTCCCTCCCCTTGCAGGTTACTGGTGGTTTGGTTGTGATTGTGATGGACGTGCAATGTGGGTAGACAGCAACCTCCACCGAACTGCCTGAACCCCGCCCCCGCAGGCACTGGCTTCCCGGCGAACTGCTGGCATGCTGGCCATTCTGTGTCGTGGAGTAAGCAGCCGAAGTCAGGAGCAAACGTCGGTGTGTTGCATTTAGTCACAGCGAGCCAACATGGCAGCAAGCTGGCAGGTCAGTATATCAGCACGCCCACCACCTGACATCACTGCCATTGTCATCATGACCACGCCCCCAACAAACCAAAGCAAAGCAAGTTTTTCATGCTACCTGTGAACTACACAGGCCGGCCATGGCACTCCTGTTGCACAGGCTGAAAAAGTACTGCATTTTTTTCCATTTGGGGATAACACTGGATAGGCAGGGGGAAATGGCGAGACAATCACTGGAAGGTTATGATGTTGTGTAATGGGCTTGCAAACTTCTGTGAGTGGCCAATCATGAATGTGCGATAAAATGCCGGGATAGAGATGCCCCAAGACTTTGTATTACACACCAGATTGGCACACTCATCCATAATTCAGTCATGTTTCATTAATACACATTAGCTTGAGGGCATGGGGCTCACCAAAAACCATATTGAATGTTTCTTGGTCTGGGAAGAGGACCAGATGGGGAAATAGTAATTAACCATTTGAGCTTCAATTTCTCTCTCTCTCTCTCTCTCTCTCTCTCTGAATTTTTCACAGTACAATTAAAAAGTAACTGAATCAATTAAGTCACCATAAAGTAAAAGTGCTGCTAAGTGAAAATAATGTAGAAAATAATGTATACAAATAACTTTGTAGAAGATCCGTTACTGCTATGTGATAGTAAAGTGAACTATTTTTTTAATCACTGACATAGTTGTGAAAAAGTTATGCTTTCTAAGTATGAACTCACAAAACAATTACAAGAGTGTATACTGATGTGATCCATTTGTAAAAACCTCTGATTTCCTCTGCCTGTCTCTTGTGTAATGGTGCCTAGTGTTTGAATGTTCAAACTACGGGTGAAGAGAACAGAAAGAAAGGAACTGAATAAACAGCTTATAGGTGACATAGACTAATATCTTAGCTTTCTTGCTTATAATCTAACAATTTCTTCTTCCTCCTAAGCATCTTTAATAGTCTCCTTACTTCTCCACAGGTTTTTTACTTAAGGCTTTTTTTTGTTCCAAGAAGGAAGAAAGAAGTTAATTGTCTGGCTATGAAAAACCCTTTCTTTTCAGCACCAGGCAAAAACATTTTTGTTTACCCAGGCATTTAAACTTTGAACATGTAAATTTCAAATGCTTGTCTGATTTTATCTGTTGTTTTACTATTTTTTATTGAGTTATCCATTTCTACATCACTCTGAAATCTTAAACTGGATGAAGAATGGTATATAAATGTTTAAAATAAATAAATAAAACAATTCCCAATTGTCCACAGACTCTATAGCAGGGGTGGACAACATGCAGCCTATGGGCCACATGTGACCCCCCCCCCCAGTCTCCCAGTGCAACCCCTGCCATCCCCCAACATTTTGGAGAATTACCCCCAAAATATATATATATAAAAAAATCTGCAACCAATTTTTTTGCAAACCAATTTTGACCCTTCTGGCATTCTGTAGCAGCTCTGGATGCCATTTGTTTTCTTACCCCCTGCTTTTCATCACCTATGTGTGTGAGTGTGTGTGTGCATGTGTGCGAGCACACAGCCCATGGGGGGAGAAGGGGTGAAGATGGTCCCAGGACCTATGCAGTTGCCCACCCCTGCTCTATAGCAATGTGTGTGCAGATGTTTGTGACCATACCTGGTTCCAGTAAAAAGGAAAGTGAATTATGAGTGACCTGTGTAGGAGGCACATTCACAATGAGAGAACAGAGACGTATCTTTGCTGGCACCCTGAAACCTAGAGAGCTCAGGAGGAGAATGTGGTAATGAGCTT
Organism: Heloderma suspectum; assembly: GCF_057233095.1. Classification (NCBI taxonomy): domain Eukaryota; kingdom Metazoa; phylum Chordata; class Lepidosauria; order Squamata; family Helodermatidae; genus Heloderma; species Heloderma suspectum. The sequence goes on along the minus strand of NC_139459.1, from coordinate 292,264,975 downwards.
CGGTATAGAAATGAAATAACTAATTAACTAACTAAAATGATGACAGGAGCACAGTCTGCAGCCTTCCACAAATCTTAGCCTTCCCATCTGTACTACTGCCTGGTAGTATCCATATCAATTGTTGCGGAGAGAACTGATGTCTTGAAGTCCTGCTTTTGGGCTTCCTTGGAGCATCGAGGTAGCTACTGTTGGAAATAAGATGTTGGACAAGCAGGAGAGCTGTTTTTATGTTTCCCCTTAAACTCCAACCTACTTACCTTCTTTTTGCTCTCTTTCTAGTCCAAATAGATAAACAACCAACAACCAAGCTAGTACATCTATGCTCCCCTGGCTTGGCCCACAAAACCTGGAAACAACCATATATCTGTTTTGGGGGAAGGGCCACTCCCCTTTTAGCCACAAAACAGCTGCTAAATGTGGTTCACCATAGTTTAAAACAGAATACAAAACTGCAAACAAATCAAATTAAATAACATTAAAAAGAACCAATAAAACAGCTAGTTGCAGCAGCATAGCTTTCAAAATGTTGCCCAATAGATCCCAGAGAGGTTTTTAGAGCCTTCCTAAAAGTTGATCACTGCCTTGTTGCGGCGAAGGGGCTTGCGTAACTCAGTGAAGCCATAAGCTATGCCGTGCAGGGCCACCCAAGACGGACAGGTCATGGCAGAGAGTTTGACAAAATGTGGTCCACTGGAGAAGGAAATGGCAACCTACTCCAGTATTCTTGCCAAGAAAACCCCATGGAACGTATCACAAGGCTAAAAGATATGACACCGGAAGATGAGCCCCTCAGGTCGGAAGGTGTCCAATATACTACTGGGGAAGAGCAGAGGGTATTTCCAAGTAGCACCAGAAAGAGTGAAGCGGCTGTGCCAAAGCCGAAAGCACACTCAGCTGTGGATGTGTCTGGTGGTGAAAAGAAAATCCGATGCTGTAAAGAACAATATTGTTTAGGAACCTGGAATGTCAGATCAATGAATTAAGGTAAGCTGGAGGTGGTCAAACATGAGATGGCAAGATTGAACATCGACATCTTGGGAATCAGCGAACTCAAATGGACAGGCATGGGCGAATTTAATTCAGGTGACCCTCATATCTACTACTGTGGGCAAGAATCCCTGAGAAGAAATGGAGTAGCACTCATAGTCAACAAAAGGGTGGGAAAAGCAGTACTGGGGTACAATCTTAAAAATGATAGAATGATCTCAGTACGAATCCAAGGCAAACCATTCAACATCACAGTAATTCAAGTCTATGCCCCAACCACTGATGCCGAAGAAGCTGAGGTTGATCGGTTCTATGAAGACCTACAACACCTTCTAGAACTAACACCAAAAAAAGATGTCCTCTTCATCATAGGGGATTGGAATGCTAAAGCAGGAAGTCAAGAAATCACCGGGATAACAGGCAGGCATGGCTTTGGTATACAAAATGAAGCAGGACAAAAGCTAATAGAGTTTTGCCAAGAGAACACGCTGATCATAGCAAACACTCTTTTCCATCAGCACAAGAGACGACTCTACACATGGACATCACCAGATGGTCAATATCAAAATCAGATTGATTATGTCCTTTGCAGCCAAAGATGGAGAAGCTCTATACAGTTAGTAAAAACAAGACCTGGAGCTGACCGTGGCTCAGATCATGAGCTGCTTCTTGCAAAATTTCGGCTTAAATTGAAGAATGTAGGGAAAACCACTAAACCATTCAGGTATGACCTAAATCATATTCCTTATGAATATACAGTGGAAGTGAGGAATAGATTTAAGGGATTAGACCTGATAGACAGAGTTCCTGAGGAACTATGGATGGAGGTCCGTAACATTGTTCAGGAGGCAGCAACTCAATCCATCCCAAAGAAAAAGAAGTGCAAGAAAGCAAAGTGGCTGTTTGATGAGGCTTGACAAGTAGCTGAGGAAAGAAGGGAAGCGAAAAGGAAGGGAGAAAGGGGAAGATATATCCAACTGAATGCAGAGTTCCAGAGAATAGCAAGGAGAGACAAGAAGGCCTTCTTAAATGAACAATGCAAAAAAATCGAGGAAAACAACAGAATGGGAAAGACTAGAGATCTCTTCAAGAAAATTGGAGATCTCAAGGGAACGTTTTGTGCAAAGACGGGCATGATAAAGGACAAAGAAGGCAGGGACCTAACAGAAGCAGATGAGATTAAGAAGAGGTGGCAAGAATACACAGAAGAACTATACAGGAAAGATCTGAATGTCCTTGATAGCCATGATAGTGCGCTCACTGAAATTGAGCCAGACATCCTCGAGAGTGAAGTCAAGTGGGCCTTAGGAAGCATTAGTAACAACAAAGCCAGCGGAGATGACAGTATTCCAGCTGAGCTATTTAAACTCCTAAAAGATGATGCTGTTAAAGTGCTGCATTCAATATGCCAACACATTTGGAACACTCAACAATGGCTGCAGGACTGGAAAAGGTCAGTTTACATTCCAGTTCCAAAGAAGGGCAATGCCAAAGAGTGTTCAAACTATCGCACAATTGCACTCATTTCACATGCCAGCAAGGTGATGCTCAAAATCCTACAAGCTAGGCTTCAGCAGTATGTGAACCGAGAACTACCGGAAGTACAAGCGGGGTTTCGAAGAGGCAGAGGAACTAGAGATCAAATCACCAACTTTCGCTGGATCATGGAGAAAGCAAGAGAATTCCAGAAAAACGTCTATTTCTGCTTCATTGACTACGCTAAAGCCTTTGATTGTGCGGATCACAACAAACTGTGGCAAATTCTTAAAGCGATGGGAGTACCAGACCACCTTACCTGTCTCCTGAGAAACCTGTACGAAGGTCAAGAAGCAACAGTAAGAACCAGACATGGAACAACCGAGTGGTTCAAAATTGGGAAAGGAGTACGACAAGGCTGCATATTGTCACCCTGCTTATTTAACTTATATGCAGAGTACATCATGAGAAACGCCGGGTTGGATGAATCACAGCTTGGAATTAAGATTGCTGGGAGAATTATCAACAACCTCCGATATGCAGACGATACCACCCTAATGGCAGAAAGCGAAGAGGATCTAAAGAGCCTCTTGTTGAGGGTGAAAGAGGAGAGTGCAAAAGCTGGTTTGAAACTCAACATTAAAAAAACTAAGATCATGGCATCTGGCCCCATCACTTCCTGGCATATAGAAGGGGAAGAAATGGAAGCAGTAACAGATTTTACTCTCTTGGGCTCCAAGATCACCGCAGACGGTGACTGTAGCCATGAAATTAAAAGACGCTTGCTCCTTGGGAGGAAAGCTATGGCAAACCTAGACAGCATAGTAAGAAGCAGAGACATCACCTTGCCGACAAAGGTCCATCTAATCAAAGCTATGGTTTTCCAAGTAGTAATGTATGGCTGTGGGAGCTGGACTATAAGGAAGGCTGAGTGCTGAAGAATTGATGCTTTCGAACTGTGGTGCTGGAGAAGACTGTTACGAGTCCCCTGGACTGCAAGGAGGTCAGATCAGTCAATCCTAAAGGAAATCAACCCTGACTGTTCATTGGAAGGACAGATACTGAAGCTGAAATATTTTGGCCACCTAATGCGCAGAGAAAACTCTCTGGAAAAGACCCTGATGCTGGGAAAGACTGAAGGCAAAAGGAGAAGGGGACGGCAGAGAATGAGATGGCTAGATAGTATCACCGATGCAATGAATATGAACTTGAGCACACTCCGGGAGAGAGCGGAGGACAGGAAGGCCTGGTGTGCTATGGTCCATGGGGTCACAAAGAGTCGGACATGACTGAACAACTGAACAACAAAAAGTTTGAAGATGATGAGAATTTCAAAGCAGAGCATTCCATGCAACAGGTGCCACAAGAGAGAATAGCCTGCTTCTTATTGTCTTCAGCTGAACCACAGATAGCTGAGAACTTCAGGTCAAGGCCTCATCATACATTCTAGACCTAGACAGAGCAGTGGGGCACACACACATATACACACACACCTTTCCCCAAACTTGCCATTTTCTTTCCATCTTTTTTAATAAACATTAAATAATAAACATTAATAAGCACGGCACTTTCCCTCTGGCTGCACCCAACATCTGCTCTCATCTCAGCCTGGAAAACTACATCGAGTTGAAAGAAGTGGGAAAGAGTCATGCTCTTCTCACTCTCCTGTCACCTCAATGCACTTTTGGAGGCTGAGGCTGATCAAGAAGGTAAAAAGACAGAGGAGCACCGAGGCTTCACAGATGCTAGGGAGGTCTTCATGGGTGCCATGATGCCTGCAGGCACAGCACAGGGAACCACAGTGTTAATGGAATCAACTTTCCTGACCTCTTCTCTCTGCTGCAGCCCCAGTGCCCCACTGAAAAGCTGATGCTGAGGGATGGAGAACCCTCAGGAATGGTGTGGGACATGGTGTGTGGACTGGACATGGAGGGGGAGTCAGTGAAAACTGCAAACCTCCCTTTGTGAGAGTAAATGTATCTTTCTGCTCCCACTAGACCTCTCTTGGTTTCTAGATAGTCTACATCCTAGGACAGATTGATTTACCATAATGCAAGTGCATCCCAATCCATCTGCTAAATAACCCAAGGTGGCTTGTGTTTTGTCTGAATTAGAGAATGTTTGTTTATCCCACAAACCACTAGAGACAGACATTCAACTGTTCAGTAGCATATGCTAATATACAGGAAATCTGATATATTTTATGGCTAAAAAAAGGATATATTATTATATTCTTAATTTCCCATTTTTACGTAAAGATGTAATTTTCTTGGGAAATGGCTACCTATAAATCTTGCACCAAAGCAATAATGGCGAGTTCACTTAGAAAGGAAAGCAGAAGGGCTAGGAAAATACGACGCAAGTATTTTGATCCTCAGCCTGGGAAAGCACAACATGATACAGTTGTGCTTTCCCACAAGCAGTGCCATTTACTGGGATATGTGGCTTTGCCCAATTATTTAAGTGTGTTCCAGAATGGATTGCACACTCTGAATCACCTATCCAAAAAAAGCTAAGTGGAAACTTTAGGCAGAGAGATATTTCCTATTATCTCAACAACAACAACAACAACATGCTGATAGAGAAAAGGCATTCATTGTACCTCAAAAATATAATCCTTCCCATCCTTGCCATGAACTGCTTTGACAGCACATATGTCCAAACCTCCAAACATCTCAGAACAGCTGTCAATCCAAAGCTTGTACCTGGAATGCGAAGAGAAGCTCCCATTAGTCTGAAACATGATCTTGTTATAATACAATCTAGCCATATAGCTTTGATTTAGACTGCATCCCATATTATTCCTCCCACCACACATATTTTAAGAGGAGTGGCCCGAAAATGTTTAACATTCACATTTTTTACATATATGAATGGTCAGATGCAGCAACAGGAGCACACGTATCCTTGGCATTAAGTTTTTTAAAAATAATCACCAGCAAGCTGTGTGGTTCTGTCAACTTATACATTACGTCCTCCAAATAACTATGGCCATAGTTTTTGTGTGTGGTATATGTCTGTGCGTTTTGCCCCAAGGTTTTTTTTTTTTTTTGGCGTGTTTGCCTTCTGTTAAATAGGTATTTTGCTATGCTTTGTGCGATAAAATATGTGGGTTGGCATTTGGAGCTCAGACCCCACATCTGCTTTGTACTGAGGGCTTTTCCACATGAGGCTGCTTTTCTACACAATCCACTGCATCTACTTTCAGTTTTGTCACAGAATTGAGATCTGAGACCTACATGAGGAACATTTTCTTTCCTGCTTTTCTGCTACTTAACCCCTAGGTGGCACTATGGTATAGTGGAATAGCACAAATATACACATTGAAACAGCATTTTGTTCCTTCCATCAGAAATAATATCCCATTTTCCCTGCTCTAAAAAAACTTGCTGAAAGTGCTGTTTACAAACAGAAGTGAAGCTGGAGGGTTTGACAACATTGTTGAAAGAACCCATAAATTAACACGAGTAGAGGAATGATGAGTGCATGATAAATGCCTCAGGCAAAAATCCTCTCATTTTTTGGACTAGTTACTTGTCTGTGAGCCTCATCTTTTTGACTTCTGTGAAATGGATGCTGGAGCAGAAAACTGTGGGTTCAAAAGAGTGGTTTTGTGCTTTGGAGCTCAGGCCCCCATCTTCCTACACAAATTACTTCTCTTTTAGGCTCACCAGTTTGCCTTCTTGGGCAGGGGTATTTTGTTCCCCTTTGCCATACCCACAATGGCAGCCATTTTGAGAATATGCCTCCTAGCAGCCATTTTGAGAGAGAGTCCATGACTCTGTCTCAAAATTTGAAATGTGCTTGCTGATCCAAAAAGATCGGGGACCTCTGATATATAGTACAGATGTTACTATTTGAAGTTTGTTCCAGCAGAAAGGTTTCTCTTTAAAGAAAAAAGCTAAACGTAGATATTTGCAAAAATGTTGTGAAAAATTATTGATGAAATCTTATGTAATATAAGGAATGGCTCTTTATTTCTCGAACTTCATTTCTGAGGGTTTTTTTGGGGGGATGCATGCCAAATTCAACATCTGTAAAAGTGCTGATTGTAGTGATTGAGTTTATTTGTTTATAAACCACTCTTGCTGTAAAGTGCTATAGTCATTTGAATCTAGGAGAAGTGTTCCTTCTTTTAATGGTAAATCTGGAGAAAAACCAAGCCAAACAAAGAAAGCTGATTTTGAAAGGCCTTTCCTATGAAACCAAAGAAACTCTGAGATTTTATTGAAGGCAGTTTTCATATAAGTACAAAATGGATGGGAAAAGATACTGAGCATGGAAGGGTTGTCATGAACTTAAGGACTGCCACATAAAAGCATGTCTGCATAGTATGTTTTGGGGGGTCGGATGCAACCCAATGCAGATCTATAGCATGGATTTTCAAAGGTTGCATACATCAAAGGGGCCACTTCCAGATTCCACCATTTGGTCATCTTTTCCTCTCAAACTAGATGTGATGTGTACTCTTTTTGTCTCCTGTGATAAATAAAAGCAATCTCACAGGGTTCCTGTACAATTTCCCTGTAGGGTTAAAAAGCAACCGGGAGGAGTGATTTTGAGTGGACAAATCACAGGCTGGGAAAGGATTTGACAACCCCTTCTCCTTGTTCCACTTTTCACTTAAAAATAAATGTTGATAGTTACATGCATCTCCCATGTAACATCTAGTTTGGCTGTCTGAAGGGAGTAGGGAGGAATTTATCAACTATACCCATAATAAACCTTCACAATGTGGAGTAATCATCCTCTCAGTTTACAATTTTCTGGGAGCTGTGGCTCATTACCTATCTCCTTTAACCCTTCAAGACATGACGTGTCCTTGACTTATCCCTGCAATTTCTACAAGTGCAACTGGATAGCTCATAGTTTACAAACTCAAAGATGAATTTTTAAAAAGACTGCTTTAATAAAGTAATGTTTGAAAACTCTGTTTCTTTGTTTTTTACTTTAGAGCACAGAACACCTAATGTTATAAGCTGTTAGCATGAACAATCTAGTATCTAGGAACCTCGTATCATTAAAACTAGGGCTGTGCATGGATCCCCCCCCCCCGCTTAGTTTTGGATGCTGATTTGGATGTTCTGAAGTGGCCCCACTTTGCTTCAGACTGATCTGGACCCCATCCTCTTTGACTTGAATCCGAAACGAGGTTTGGATATCCAAATCACTAATTTTTGATGTTTTCCCATTGACTTGCATGGGAAAACACAAACGGCCATAACTTTTTTCAGTTTTCAGGATACATTCATGACATTTGGGGAACTTTCCGCCCCCTTGGAGGGGATCCATCTGCCAAATTTCAGACAGTTTGGCCTAGCAGTTGTTGTGCTAGGCGCAGGTGAAATTTGATTTTTTCCACAAAAAGTATGAAAGCAAAGAGCTATACCTTTTTGCTGGTTGCACAGAGGTGCATGACATATGGGGAACTCTCAGCCCCCCTGGGGGGATCTCATCTGCCAAATTTCAGACAGTTTGGCCTAGTAGCTTCTGTGCTAGACACAGGTGAAATGTGCTGTCCTGAGAAACTCAAACCAAACTAAGAAGGGATAATAATCAGAGCAGTTAGGTGTGTTGAAGCGGAGGTGGTCACTGTCCCTAATCTCTGCTGTAGGTTTCTTTGAAGTGCAAACCCTTTCCCCTAGTACTTCCTACTCAGAATCACAGTTGATGACCTCAGGCTTTCTTTGGCTGAATTTGGAATACACACATTACCTGGCAGGCAGACTGGAAGAGTAGTTTGTTTTTGTAGTAATGTGCTTTTTTTTTTTTTTTTAGCACGCACAAAATGAATATTTTATATTTATTTTATATTTTAATAAAAATATTAGCCATACCACACCTGCCAAATTTCAGAAAGTTTTTAATTAAAGAAATGATGCAAATGCATGGAAGGAACTGAGAGTATAGTGCACATCATTATCCAGTTTATATTTATACATGCAGTTGGTGATCTGGTTGGGCACTGGAAACTTCCCCCTTGTGGACCCATACTTCCCCCACCCCATCTCCTCCTAAGCTTCTTGGGGGTGAGAGACAAAGAGCTTGCAGGAGTTCCAGCACTACCATCCTTCTGCTTGCCCCTGCTGCCAGCCTGCTGGGACGTGGGGGCCTCTTCCCCAAGCAAGATCGACTGGTGCAGCCTCCTTAAGTGCAGGAGCAAGCTGCTGGTGGTGTAGTGCCCTGGCTGTTTTCCACTGCTCAGAGATGCCTTGCAGTGGCAGCAGATGGCAGTGCTGGGATCCACTCCCACCTCAAAGTGGTCCCACACAATGCTGCCCTGACATTTCTGTGGAAACAGAGACTGCCTGCCTTGGGTCTCATGAGCAGAATGGGTGTGGTGACCTGAGAATGAAAGGTAAAACCAATTTCAGAAGGATGGGGAGAGATGAGGGAAACTCAAAGTACTGTTTTTCTTAAAGAAACAGAATAGTTCAGTTGAGACAAACACACCCCCCCCCTCTAGCCAAATAACTTCAGACAGAGCCCTCTAACACTACCAGAATTATCTCTTTTGCAATGAGCAAGCACAGCTGTACAGATTGAAAAGATGGGGTGGGGTGGAGTGGGGGAAAGCTAAGCCACTAAAGTGAATTCTTCTGGTTTTTAAAGTGAATAAATAAGAATTAAAGGTAAAAACCTATTAAAGAAGGGTGGGGTGGGTGAAATAAAGAACAAGAGAGGAAATTCAAACTCAGTACGACATGTTTGGTTTTTAAAATAATCTACAAATGAAAGAAAGAATAACTGAATTCAGATTGGGAATAAAGAAAGGCACACAAAGCTGCACACACAGGATCTCTCTCTAATCTATCTCTAACAACCACCACTTAAGCAGCATGCGCCCTCTCACACAATGAAACAAAACCAAGCAAGCAGGCTGATCTCTCCGCTCTAGTATTCCCTCCCCTCCTCCACCACTGTCACTGACTGGAGACTGCTGGTTATGTTCAGCCCTAATTTGGCAACTAGAGTTGCCATTCACCAAAGCTCACTGCCTCCTCCTCTTCCCTGATCTCTTGCAAGTTGATACATTTCGCACTAGGCTGTCTGGGCTGCTCAGAACACATCATAAGAGCTCTGAATCACCTCTGAATAAGCCTGCTTCACTTTGTTATTCGGGCTTCGGACCGAAGCGGTGGACAGCATAGTTAAAACTTAACCATCATGACCTGAATAGGATATTTCTTGGATTGTAACAATACAAAGTTAAAAGTCTAATTTAAAAATTCCTAGTCAATGTCTGTTTGAAGGCAGGTTCTTATGCTACATTTTGTAAGGCACACATTCTGAATCAGACAAGGAGCTTTTCTACAAGAGGCTATAATTGGCTTATGTACTTTCAGTTTTATTGCCAAATTGAGATCCAAGAGCTACACAAACACTGTTTCCTTTCCTGCTTTTCCACTACATAACCTCTAGGTAGCACTTTGGTATAGCAGAATAGTGCAAATGCACAATGGATAAAGCAGTTTCTTTTACTTTTCCAATTAAATACCACATTTTCCCTTCTCTAAAAACTCATAGAAAGTGCTCTTTAGATACAGAAGTGAAACTGGAGGGTCACATCATCGACTAATCCCGTAAACAACCATGAGTAGGGAATGACAAGCGCATGATAAATGCCTTATGTAGAAAAGCCCAAAGGGTACATGTAAGTATAAATTGCTTCTTTTGCCTTTACACAGACAAGGAGCCCTAATCCTTTTTCCAAGTGTTGTTCCCATGTATTTTAAATGGAAGTAGTAACATACACAGCCATACACACTTCACACATTAAACATGTATTTTGTCCATAACTGAGTACAAAATATGGTTGGAGAAGATGTGTGTAGTTATGTATGACAGTCTTTTCCTATACGACCTGATTTTGCATAGTCACCTAGCAGTAATGTGGATTCCAATTCTGTGATGAGTCTCAGCACATGTTTTGGTTTTCCTGCACTCCTACAGAGAGACATCCTGGCTGTTGTTGGCCATGTCTGGCAACAGGAAGGTGCACCTGTAAAGCCTGTGTTGAACCTCTGTATGAATCTCCACCAAGAACCCTCTACAGTCATTCTCCATGGGGGAAGCAGGACAGCAACACTGGACCCAACTCCAACCTTTGCATGTAGAGCCTGAAGGTCTAAAATGGGGCATCTACATACATACAGCTGTATGCACAAACATTAAGAGGGCTAGCAGGGCATGCAGTGTTGGGGTTGTTGTCCTTCTCGCTTTTCAATGCATACATTGTAAACATGGAGAATGACTGAAGAGCACTAAGTCGAATGCAGAATGTCATAGTGGAAATAACGGTGAATGTAATGCTGAGAAACACAGGCATCCTTGATATCAGGTTGATACTAATTTTAAAAAGGAAGGCAGTATATCAGTTTAATCAGTGCTTTTTTTCCTGGTGGAACTCCCCAGAACTGAATTCCGGCACCTTTTCTTCTATATAGTGTTTGTCCACTATTTTAATGCTCTTTATTACAATCTAATCACCATCTATTCCCGAGGAAGTGTAATCCAAGAGTTCTGGTACCCTTTTCTCCAGAAAAAAAAAAGCACTGGGTTTAATATATATCTACATGATATCCAGAGTTTGGTTTTAGGTAGGGATCAATGGTGATGGAAAGTTAAAGCTGAAAAGCATAAAAGCTCTTCGATAATTAACTATCAGAGTGTCTGGTAATAGAAAAAAGGGCTGGGTTGGCTGCTCCTAATCCATCCAACCTTTGGGCAGATGCTGCTGAGTGATACTGGCACAAGTTGGCCGTATTTCACATCAACAACCACACCCCTAACCTTTTCAGCTATGTCATATATCAAGCACAGTGTATCCTCTATCTGGAAGTGGGCCATAGCTCAGTAGTAGAGCACAGACTTTGCATGCAGAAGTTTCCAGGTTCAATCCCCAGCTTTTCCAGGTAGGGCAGGAATAAAACCCTGCCTGAAGTCCTGGAGAGCTGTTGCCAGTCAGTGTCAACAATAATAAGCCACATGGACCAATGATTTGACTCAGTATAAGGCAGCTTCCTATGTTCCTAAGTTATTTATATTTTTAAATTAAATTATTCCTTATTAAATTCCTTGTTTACCTATCAGACATGGCAATTTGTTCCAACATTGCAGATCCTGTGTTTGTCTTCCAGTTTCCAGATAAAGAAGTCCTCCTGTGGAGAAATATAAATGCCTAAGTAAGGAGCACTCTGACGATGTCATTTTGTTTTATTATTATTCATTTTTTAGACATGTTTTTGTAATTTTTAATAATAAGCATGCAAAGCAACTTACAAAAAGCACGAAGTCAAGCAAACAATACATGTTTTCAACTATTTTTTCTGAACATAGGCATTTAATTTGATGTGAACAGGGAAGACAGTGCTCATGAAAATAAACATATTGTACACTGAGTTAAGCCATAGTTGTCTATCCTGAATCAGATAAGGAATTTGAACCTTTAGAAAAGAACAAAATTAAGGAAATGACCTCAATGCAGCTGTGTTAAACGTGAGAATATTTCTGTTCTACTTAGAAAAATAGTAACCTGGATGTATCCCATAATTTGTGTTCTGTAGCAGTAATTGTATGACTTTTTAAAGAGTTGTGTCGTTCGTCATCACTGTGAGGTCTGGATCTATACTGCAATTTAGACCAGTGTGCTTCTGCATAATATTAATACGGATTCAGTATATTGTTTTGGGAGAAAGACAAGATTATATGAGAAAATTTGACAAGTTTCTATGTGTGCGATGTGCTCCTACTGTGTTTGTTTCTTTTTCACCCCAGTCATTTTCTTGAAACAATGATGTATTGATCTTAATGTCCATATGTATGAATCCCTAAACATTTGCAAGAACTGTGGTATTGGACATGATCCCAAAATATATTCCAGTTATCTCGCTAGTTGTAATTAGCCATCTACAATGTGAGTTTTGTGCTCACAACCACATATACAACAGATGATTACAATACAAGAGGTTTGGATAGGAGCTTTAAAGCTATAAAAACAGCTGATATTTCCTGTGGCAGCTCTTCAAGTAATTATTCCTTGCTTGTATTAAAAGCATGCGCGTGCACACAGACACACAAAGGAATGAAAAACACCTGTGGAACATCAAGCTACAGATGAAACATATCTAATACATATGAGGCATGATAGAAGTTTCACATTGATCTTGATCTTATAACCTATAATAATTGATTATTAGTGTGATTTAGCTGTGAAAGCCAAAGGAAATATTCTCAAAGGTCATAATATCCTGCCAGATATTCCTTCCCTTGATAAAGTGTAATTGAAAACAAAAAAGATATGTAGAACATTAAATCTACTTGCATTGCTACTTGAAATTGAATCAAAACTGTACAAGTTACAAATTACTGTAAGTACAAGTATGAAACAGAGAAACTCATCACACAGTGGCTTCTCACGAAAACACTTTTATGTCTGCTCTAGTCCCTGTCTCTGTCCAGATTTGCAAGGATGAGTGGGTTCACAGGGACAATATTGCCTCAGAATTATTTAGTGCCATAGTTACAGTGGGTGTATTTAAAATAAAATATTATATCCTGTAAGATATGAGACCTGGTCCCAAGAGCCACCATATGCAATCACTGGCTCCTGGTCCATTTCTGAGCTTAATGCAAAGTCCTGATTTAACCTTTAACACTCTATACAGCTTGGGGACTAGCCTAGGTACCTAAACGACATCCTATTTTCACATCTGCCCACCCAAGCTCTGATTTTTCAGAGGAATTTCTAGAGGTGTCCTCATCTTCTGAGGTGAGTGGTGCCCACCTTGGAATTCCCTCTCCCGAGACGCTCACCTGGTTTTGGTGCTAGATGGGGACCTTCTTATTTACCCCGGCATTTAATGCTCGCTTTTAACCCGGTCTTAATTCTTCTAATGATTCAAATTCAGCAGTGGGACGAATAGATTTCCAGGGCAATTCTCATTTTTTTATATACTTATTGTGGTTTTATCCTCACTGTTCCAATAAGACTACTCCAATGCACTTTATGTGGGGCTGCCCTTGAAGATGACTTGGACGTTGTGACTAGTGCAAAATGCAGCAGCTCGACTGTTGCCTGGAACATCATGTAAAGATCATATAATTCCAGTTTTAAAGGAATTGCACTGGCTGCCAATATGCTTCCAGTCAGAATTCAAGGTTCTGGTGATGACATTTAAAGCCCTAAGCAACTTGGGACCTTGATATTTGAGGGAGTGCCTCTACCTACATATGCCTGCCTGAGGACTGAGATCTGTTGGAGGGGGCCTCCTCTTCATCCCACCAGTGTGAGACATATACTATGGTGGGACGTGGGAGAGGGCTGGTTGTGGAATGCCCCTTGAGGCCCAATCGGCACAGGCATTGGTTTTGTTTCAGGACCAAGTTAAAACATAGCTGTTCACCAAAGTCTTTGCGGGCTAACTTAATTCCCTAAAGTTGCACATTATTTTAACTGTTTTATTGTTTTAGATTTTCTAATTGGCATTAGCTTGTTTAATGGTTTAATAAGCTTTTAGCTGTTTAAATTATTCATTGTTTTATACTGTTTAAATTGATTTTATCTGTATGCTGCCCTGAGATCTTAATGATATAGGGAAGGATACAAATGTCTTAAACAAACAAATAAATATAAGGACTCATAGCTTGAGAGTTATCGTCTTTCCTTGGATTTAAACTTGCTCCTCTTTTTATTTGGAGAGAGCTTTGTGTCTCCCTATTACAAGCAAACATTCTAAAACATGTCACAAAACTAACAGAATTACTTGGGATGTCTGAAATGAATGAAAAGTGATGTGAACAGCTTTTAAAGATGTCCATCAGAGCTGTACTGCAGAAGGAGGAGGAGGCAGGTCAAGTGCAGTAGGGCTAAAGGTTATGACAGAAAGGTTCCATTGAGTCAGGAACCTGCTAAAGTGAAAATACGCGATAAAACAGGAATGGGAAATAAATAGATTTACGTAGTCATTGTTGCTAAGCCAGTGAATGCAATAAAAGTATTGAGAATGGAATGACTGCCTCCACTAAAAAGACAGTGGAAACAGAGCATAGGATTTATTTTATAATTTGTTCCCATTATACTAGAGAGTTTCCTAGTATGGAATGAAATGAAATGACAGGGCCCAAGTGAAATGACAGTAATGATGCACTTAAGATCATTTAATGTAGATTAGTTACCCCTTAAACATCCTTTAACAACTCCCTGAAGGTCCGCATATAATACAGTCCTCATTTCAAGCTCCACAGGAAATATAATCTTGATGGTGCTGCTACATATTCAATTGTACTGCCTCTCAGGAGTCAGAAGCATCTAAATATACATATATGCTTAGCAGCCCCTGACTTGCCAGATAGCTTCTCAGGGGCAGCAGAGAGGGCCCAATTTATTGTGCAGCTCACAGCCTCTTATGGGTATCTGTACAGGCACAGCCATTATGCTGATCATAGCCACTAGAAGGAAGTGGGGCTGGTGGAGCCCATCCCAATTCCAGCAGGTTTCTCAGAAAGCCCACTGCCAAAACCTAGTTTGGGCAGAATTCAGCAACAAACCTAAATGGGCCATCTTGCACTGAATTTGGTGTCTACTCTCTCTCACTAAAATAAGCTAAGATTTCTGATAGAAGCTTTCCCCAGAACCTGAATTTTACAAGAAAACTATGGTAGTTAGTACATTAAGCTGGGGTACAGACAACCAAGGAGAGCAGTAGGATAAGTGGGTGAAGACTGTGGAAAGGGCTGTTCCCCTGTTTGGATTGTTGTGACCCTCATGTTTTTTGTGACTATGATTGTTGCAGTTATCATAGGTAATTCACCCATAAACAAAGTTACATACAGGAAGACCTGCCTCCATCATGGTCTGAGTGAATTCCAGCTGCTCAGCCAAACTCTTTGTCTCAGCGCAAAAAGAGGCAGGACTTTCATTTTTGCTCTAGAGTAGGTGCAGGATCCTAAATCTGGATTGAAATCCTAGTATGGTGAGTAGGGGGGGGGTTAAACCCTTACCCCCCCCATTACGGGCCCAATCCAAATTGAGTGCCTGCAACTTAGATGGCAAAATAGTGATACATAAAGCAAAAAGATCACTACTTTGCAATAGAAATTGCAGGCATGGGGCCCTTGATCAGGCTCAGGCCCATACCAGGAGGGGGGAAGTCTTAAAGACCCCTGCCGCTCATGCTAGGATTCTGCTCCAGATTGGCTCAGTGCATCTAATCTAGGGTAAAAATGAAAGTCATGCCTCTTTTGGCCCTCAACTGATGTGGATGTGAATGTATTGTGAGACTCTTGAAAGCTACTTTGTGTCATGCCTCCACTGGAGGAATCTTCCTGTGAGGATCTACAGTTCCTGGCGACAGACAACACTATGGAACCACCCATATCAGGAGACCTGGGGTAGCCTGAGCTCCTGGAGGAGAGGACCATGTGTCCACCCCTGCAGGAGGAGGGGAGTTCTGCTTCAGAGTCAGAGGGTGACCGACTGACCACCCAGTCCCAGACAGCATCATTTCCTTAAGAGGCAAATCAGTAGGGCTCCTGTAAGAAGAAGCACCTGGCTCCCTAGAAGGACTCCTCAGGAGAAAGGCAGCTGAGCCTTGGGTGGAGCTCTGGAGGCTCTGGTAACATAAGTCTGCATGCTCAATCTAGCCTTTGCTGGAAATATACCTTTGCTGCAGCTCCTGCATTATGTACCCTGACTTTGACTCATGTTTGGACCTCTGTGTTATTGACCTTTGGACTTCTGCCTGATACAGTTTTTTTGGAACTCTGATTATACTTGACCGATGACCTGTGCATTTAACCTTGGCTATCTCTATGACTTCTCTCGGAAAAATCCATGTTTGCCTGGTAAACTCTGCTTGACTGTTGGCTTACTTTGACTTCTCTACTGCTATTAGTTTTAATTTAATTTAACAAAAAGCTGAACTTAGCGGAGGCAGGACAGTTTGAGGCCCTCTTGGGGCTTCAGATCAGGATATCCTAAATAAATGAATACATTTAGTGGCAGCCACCTGGCAGCACCCTCATGCTACAGTCCCAATCTGGATCATGACACTCCCCATGCTTACTTTTTGAGTAAGGTAGGAAAAAATGTAGCTGCTAGCTGCATCTTTACAGTAACATATAGCACTTCTTCAGGTGTTCTAAAACTGTGCATGCATGGGGGGAGCACACCACCCACACCCCCTCTGCCTTTCTTTCATCACGCTCTGCATGTGGAGGGTGACTTTGTGAAGAGGAGAGCCTCTGCTATCTGTGGGAGCTCTCCAAGTGATTTGGAACACTGGAAAATCAGTGCTGTATTGCATGGACAGCTTTCATGGATAGAGGAGGCTTTCCTCTACACATGGAAGTTGCCCTCCACGTGTGGAGTGCAAAGAATGCGATGACAAAGGGGGGTGGGGATAGCGTGCTCCGCCTCCTCACATATTTACTCTTGCTGGATTTGGAGCACCTGAACAGGGTTTTGGTTTGATCCTAAAATGGAATGAACACTGTGAACTCTTTCTGAGTCACTTCAATGATTCCAGAGAACCCACCACCATGAGGAGATGGGCTTCATATTCTGCATCTATTGTAACTTCTTAACATTTTTCTAAGAGCTATACAGACTGCTTTGTGGTACAGGAAATGTGTGTGTAAGCAATCCCCCAGCACAACCACTCTATTTCTGAGTGTGTGATGGTTATTCAGTAGGGAAACTTATAAAATGCCTTCAAAACACATGTTTGGAAATTGCTTATATGCTGGCTAAATACAAAGACTGGTTGAACAGAAGACTTTTGTTTCCTGAGTCACTTGGCAGTTGGCCATTTTGTAATATATGTAATTGTAATTGTTTTTAGTTATATGTTGTTTGTGTATATTGTCTGTATGTTTTTATGTAAATGGATTTTAAACTTTGTATACTGTATTTTAAAGTTTTAACTTGTGAAAACTGCCCAGGAAGCTTCGGCTATGGGGTGATACAGAAATGTAATAAAAAATAACAACAACAACAGTATATGTATTATTATGTAAACTTAATCCAGCATAAAGTACAGAGTTTAACACATTTGGTATTCGCTTAACAAAGAGTTCTGCATATTCCGGTAGAATTTTTTTTTAATCAGACCCTGATGCCGGGAAAGACTGAAGGCAAAAGGAGAAGGGGACGACAGAGGATGAGATGGCTAGATAGCATCACCGATGCAATGAATATGGACTTGAGCACGCTCTGGGAGAGAGCGCAGGACAGGAAGGCCTGGCGTGCTATGGTCCATGGGGTCACAAAGAGTCGGACACGACTGAACAACAACAACAACCGGTCCAGTATCAATGTAACACTTTCAATGTTACAGTTTTCTTCAAAGGCCTTATGCCAAGCAGTTTGAGGACTGTACATTTTCAAATCAGATAATTGTGAAAAAGGCTGCCAAATGCCAACTGGACAGACATCTGGTAATCATAAGACCTTCCTTTTGGGTAGATACTTTTGCTCTTTTGTTCTTCCTTCTCTTTTGCTTCTCACTGTGGGGAGCCAGTAGTCTACATAATACAACAGATTAGGGAGCCAGAAAGTTGGACATGCTCCATGTCCGTGTTTGAATTACATCAGGGCCCGAGGCCTGCTTAGGTATTGTATGTAGAAGGCTACAGATAGACCATGATCTGGCTAAAATTGGGTGGAGTCAGGGAACAGGGCTTTAAAAAAAAATAAAAATTAAGGGCCCTCCTACCTTTCCCCCTCTTATAATTCAAGCACTGCTCCATGTGGCAGTATGGTAATGGTATGAAGGATTTAAGGATAAGAGAGTGCTGCTATAGGAGCTAACAAGCTTTCCTAATAAGAGCTGTAGACCTTAACACTGACTCTGAAATAAGCATTTGCTTGTTTGCCTGTAGCACAGAAGAATATTCTGCAGCCAACCAGGCAGAGAAGACTTTGAAAATTTGTAAAAAGAGTTGGTTCTTTTTTTCTTCATGCCTTTACAGTTGCTTTAAAATATTGAAAATAATGTTGAGTTTCCAGTGCAATATCCCCTTCTTTTTCATTTTGTAGAGAATCTCTCTGCTTTGTTTTTATATTCATGAATAATTTAATATTCCTACTGTATTCTAATGCACATAGCTGAAAAATATGAATTATTCAACTCATTTTACTAAATAGGTTAAGATCCTTTTTAGAATCCCCATTATTTGACTTGCTGATTGACAGTATTGCTGAAGCACTGTAGATTATCTTCCTTTCCCCAAACTGGGATAATGGTGAACTTTCATGCAAGGCCAATAAAGTTGGTTGTTACCTGTTTTATAGCTGATGATGAAAGATGAAAAAATATAAACTGTTTGCTCACATGTATGCTTTGTAGTTGTTGCCTATCTTTTGGATCCTGATGTCATATTTGGAGTCTATGTAGGGTTCAGTGGTGGCGTAGGTCTGAGTGAGTGCTACCACACTGGCTATATCCTGAAAATCATAATGGTTGTCTACCTTGACCTGTTATCAACCCATAGATATTTAGCATGGGGAGACAAAAAGAAAAAGGAAGGTAAGAAGATAAGAACAGTTAGATTTGTTTTATAAAGAAAACTTCATTTCTTGCATATGCATTACAAAATTATATTATTTCTGCTTTCTATACTGCTCCATTCTTTATGTTTAGGCAAATTTGTAAGTCTGAAATACAAATGACTTAAAGTACAAAATGAAAATGTACCATCAAAATATGTCTAAAATCCCTCCTCCCTGTCTAGAAAATGTCTTGCATAAGTTATGTTCAGAAAATTCCCAGGCTCAGAGTCTGGTGCATTCCTGCAATGAAGTTCTGCTTACATGATTAGCTGATCTTACATATCATATATGGTGAGTATTAAACACAATCACCCCAGTCCACTTTATGGCACTGTCTTTCACAAATCTACACTTGTGAAACAGATGTTGCATATTCATTTCCTTTCACTGACCCAACAGATGAGGCTGTATTTGCAAGTCATTTCAAGAAGGTTAAAATTCTACCACTCAGCTGTTCAAAAAGTATGTGTGAGAGAGGGTTAGATTCTGCTCCCACTCCTCTGAAAAGCAGCTGCTTGGTGGGATTTTAACTTTTTGGAAAGGGCGCCCGTTCTGTATGTATGTGTGTGTGCTAGCATCATTTACATTTTCATTTAATGTGCTTTTGAATATTATTGCCCCCATCTAGTTAGTGGATACTCATGCACAGGAACAGGCTTCTGCCCACATGTGGATTCCTAGCTGGAATGGGAACTGCGTGCACAGTCAGTGTTGCACACACATTCTTCTGGAACCTTCTTCAAAAAACTGAAATCTTGCCAACCAACTATTTCATTACACCTTACGCTTATACCCTCTTCTGATTCTTCCTCCAACCAGATGGTTCCTCGTTGTCTTACCAGCTTGGTCTGGTGCTGCTGCTGAATGCCAGGTTGGTCCAAAACAAAATCTCCCCCATCCATGATTTGTGAATGAGAGGGCCGACCTAGTGTGTATTACTGAGACCTGGGTGAGGGAACTGGGAGGAGTTAGTCTCTCCCTGCTGTGCCCTCCAGGGTACTCGGTGCAGCACCAGCACCGACTTGAGGATCATGGAGGGGGGTTGTTGTGGTAGGAATTAGATCTCCCTCTCTAGACTTCCTGTCTATTCAAGTGCTGATCTTGAGTGTTTGTACCTTGTGTTGGGCATCTGGGCCTGGGAGAGAAATGGTGGAACCCTCGGTAGCACACTGTGACAAGTTTGCACAACACTTTGAAGATAAAGTCATCTGAATCTGTCACAACTTGGACACCACAGTTAATGCAATTCCATTAGTAGGTGTGTCCAGAGTTTAGTTTAGTTTAAAATTCTGGTTTAGTTTTATTGGATGAGTTTCAGTTGTTGAGGCCTGAGGATATTGACAAGGTGCTTGGCCAAGACTGGTTGACCATCTGTGTGCTTGACCCTTGCCCTTCATGGCTTATTAAGTCTAATAGGGAGGGGATGTACAGCTGGGTCCAGGAGACTGCAAATTCCTCTGTGAGAGAGGGGATGGTACCAGGCACTTTAAAAGAGGTGGTAATTAGGCTGTTCCTGAAAAAGCCTAACCTCAACCTGGATGGTGTTAACAATTATAGGCTAGTAGCCAACATGCCCTTCCTGGGCAAGGTGCTTGAGTGGGTGGTTGCCAGTCAACTCCAGGCACTCTGGAATGAAACTAATTATCTAGACCCATTTCAATTGGGCTTCGGGACTGGTTTTGGAATGGAAACTGTCTTGGTCACCCTGTGGGATGACCTTTGCTGAGAGAGGGACAGGGGGAGTATCCTACTTGGATGGCAGATTCCAGAAGGTGCTATGGGGAGATTATTGCTCTGTGCCTTGGCAGCTATGCTGTAGGGTTCCACAGAACTCTGTTCTATCCCCCATGCTGTTTAACATCTACATAAAACCACTGGGGTAGCTTATCTGGAGGTGTGGGCTGAGGTGCCATCAATAAGCAAGTGATACCTAGCTCCATATTTTCTTTTCAACAAATCCAGGTGAGGCAGTAGCTGTTCTGAATCAAGTGTCTGGACATGGTAATGGACTGGATGAGGGCCAATAAACTGAGATTCAATCCAGAGAAGACAGAGGTGTTAGTGGGTATTTTCTTTCCGGTTAAGTGATGTTCAACCTGTTCTGGAGGGGACTGCACTCCCCCTAAAGGATCAGGTCCATACTTTGGGGTTTGTCTTGGATCCGGTATTGTCACTAGACGCACAGGTGGACTCGGTGGCACGGAGCACCTTTTATCAGCTTAGGCTGATATACCAACGATATCCTTATCTGGACAGAGATAACCTAGCTGCAGTTATCCATGCTCTGGTAACCTCTCTTCTGGATTACTGCAATGCATTATACATAGGTTGCCTTTGAAAATGGTCCACAAACTTCAGCTGGTCCAAAATATGGCAATGAGATTGTTAACAGGGACTGGCCAATATGATCATATTATGCCAGTACTTTTCCATCTGCACTGGCTGCCAGACCATTTCCAGGCCCAATTCAAAGTGTTGGTATTAACATTCAAGGCCCTAAATGGCTTGGGGCCAGGTTACCTGAAGGATCATCTCCTCCCATATATTCCTAGCTGGACCCTAATATCATCTTCAGTGGTCCTTCTCCAGGAGTTCCTGCCAAAGGAAGTGAGGTGGGTGGCTATTAAGAAGAAGGTCTTGTTTGTTGTGGTACGCAAGTTGTAGAATGAGCTTCCCAGAGAGGCTTGCCTGGTACCTAGGTTATGCTCTTTTTGGCTCCAGGTGAAGACCTTATATTCCCAGGTAGATTAGTATTTCAGTTTCTGTTGTTTTAAATCCATTACTGTATTTTAAATCTTTGTACTGCTGCCACATTTTTTTTGGTTTTGGTTTTTATTTTTATTTTATATTGTAGTTTTAAATGTTTAACTTTTAATTTGTCTTGTTGTATTTTATGGTTTTAATTGTTGTGAACCACCAAGAGAACTTTGGCTATTGGCTGGTATAGAAATGTGATAAATAAATAAATAAATTTCCCCTCTATGCTTCTTTCTGGCCAATAAACTAAGTGGCAAGTATTCAGCTTCTTAAAAAGGATTATGTATGTACAACTCTGCTCCTTGGAATGGAATCTGTGTGTTTTGCTTGGTTAACATGCAGAATTCAGAGTTTTGGCTCTATGGGTCTGAGTGAGACTGCTTTACTACTCTGCTACTATGTTGTTGTGTGTGTGCATGTGTATGTCTGTAGCAATAAGATAAGCTAACTAGAAAGGCTCCCCAAGGAAATAGGATATACTTGAGGGCTGTAAAAAAGCAAGTAAACTATTGAGCATAACCAGGTTTCCAGACCTTCTAGTTCTAAATAACAGTTCTGGCAGTAGCAGTGATAAACTGACTGCACACTCATTACCTGTAAGGAAGTGTGCCATTTAACAAGTCCCCCTTCCCTGTGTTCAGACTGCACGATAATTCATCAGGCTATTATAAGTTATAAAATGTAGCCATATTAAGTGGTCTTGAAATATGAATGGTGTTGAAATTCATTAGGTTCACCCCAAACTGCTTTTCCACGAGCAGAAGCATTCCCTGAGTGGAAATCTGTTCAGAATGTTTCCACTGACGGAAAGTAAGGGGGGAGATTATCTTTGCCAATCCCCCCCTCTGTAGCCCCCAGCATCACCTCCCCAGCCGTTATGGAGGTTCTCCCAACCCTCCACAGCAGTTTTGGGTGGCAGGGGGTGGGGACAGGGAACTTCAAGGAGAAGTTTCAATTGTCAAAGATTGCCTCCTCTCCAATTTTGCTAGTGGAAATTCTCCAGGGAAGAAAGACGGTGGATTCAAGCCATTGCGCTTTTGTGATGAATAAATCCAAGGATAGACCTTTGTAACTTGCTGTTCATTGCATCTCACCTACTCCCAACCTAAAATCCCTGACATCTTTAAATAAGAGACACCACCCTCCTATAAAACATGAAATTAATTGACAGATAATGACATCACTAACCATTCATAATTATAACTGATGTCTCTGTATACAGACAATTTCTGGCAATGCTTTATTGTAAAGTTGATCCAGTAGTATCAGTGAAGTATATAGATTTACATGCTTCAGACAATTTAAACATCCCATCAAAACTAGGGCCTCCTGTAAGCAAGCTTCAGTGGTGGTATGAGTGGTGGTAGGATAGTTGGCAATGTTTAAAATTCAAATATAATTAAAGAAAAAACGCTGAAGGATGGTATAATGATTGCAGGTTGATTCACGGTAGTATGTCATCTTCAATATATTTAAAAATTATTGAAGACATATCCTTCATCCTACTTTCCCTGCAACAATGGAATACAATAAAGTCTTTTACTAGAGGCTTTAGTAAATTTCAGCAAATGGGAGATCAGATTTAAAATTCTTTGGTGCAAAATGTTTGAGTACAGATTGAAAAACCGGACAAAGCATGTAACACGTTTGTTCTCTAAATGTTAAAAGGTTATGTTCAGAGGAATGTTTAGTTAGTATCATTTAGTAGCTCAGATCAGCTTACTATATTTTAATCCAATTAATACATAAGAGAGCTTGGTTTCCCCTAAGCCGTTTAACTCCTCTTTAACAGAATCAATAGACTTGATTCCTGTTGTAGCTTGATACCCACCCCAACAGTAAATACTTCAGCCTGAGGTACATGTAGATTTCTGAATGCAGAAGTTGTCCCCTTTAGAATAGAAAATGCTGGGTAGATGCTATGCTGAATTTCATATGTAAAACTATGGCACTGAACAGTTAGACTGTGTAGAGGGCTATTAAGGGGCTCGGGTATAACTTTTGGGAGCTTGTGTTGCTCACTTCAAAGGCGAGACAAAAATTATTATCCATCTCACATTAAAATCTGAGCCAAAGAAGAATTCCCATCCAAGGCCATTATCACCTATCAACCTCAATTCCCACCCACCCCTTCCCTTTAAACCCCACTTAACTGAGTGGTGCAGCCAGGGGCAGCAAGCAGCGACAAGGGGAGGGAAGTCTTTCCCTCCCTCTGCCCTTTCGTGTCTGCCATACTTCCCAATTCTTAGGAGAAGTAGTTTTCCCAAGGGCTACTGCAGTGTCAGTAGTCCTTAGGAAAAATACATTTCCCAGGACTACTAGGACTTTATGTCCTCCTGACACAGCCTTCCCTCTCCCTGCAGATTTTGCCACTGCTGGACTTACAGCCAGTAAGTGGAGTTAAAGGGGAAGGGAATAGGATATTTGGGGGACCTGGGTTAAAGACAGGTGGCTGGGGTGGGGTGGGCAGTAGGCCAGGCTGAATTCAGATTGGCTTGATAATAAGCCAAGCTATCGCTTGACTTTTTAGAAAATGGCCCTGCTTATTTCTGAGCCAGTCCAATATGTTCTTTGAGAATCCTGCCTATCACTAGAAATGAGTAGGATAGGGCCTAAAAATGGGTTAAATAATGGTAAAATACAAGAAGAATATTGTGGGTATACAGTATTTCTGGCACTATTTCTCCATTTTTAGTTGTATGAATAGTTTATAATTCTTTGAAGTGTCTTTCTATTTCAAAAGCATTGATGTTCACAGGAGGATTATAAACCTGTGCTCAAGGGACTTACACATATGCCTCAAATTAAGCAAATACACAGTGATGGGTTCCTGAGCATATGCTTCAATATGGATTTCCATAATTACTGCCCTGAGGTTTAACTGCTTCCATTAGAAAGTTTGAAGCCTGTAATGTTTACATAACAAACTTGTAAAAGGTAGCTCTAAAAGGTAGCTTCCCTCAAGAGATAAATAGCACCTGCACCTTTCCCATGCCCGAATGAGCGTGTCCAATCTTCACAACAACAGGAAATGTGGGCAATGTCAGCTGAGGACAAGAAAGAAAAACAAGATTTAAAATGGTTGCTTAAGCAATGAACATTTCATTATCAGGATCATACTTCTCTGTAGGTAGAAAAGATTCATTAGAAACCTTGGCAGTCGGGATTCAACTTGTCTTGAAAGTCTGTATGTGGCAAATTGGTATTGGCAGGCCATCCTCATTACTGTGGTACACTGCTCTCAGTCCTGCCTTGTATTTTATATAACTCAAGGAGTATAACTTCCATGCAGGATTTTTTTTCCCTCTTTAATATAACAGCATGAAGATCAGATGTTTCTCAATACTTTATGTCTGACAGTGGTCAATTCTAGATCAATTTTTAATTACAAGGCCCTGCTGCAGAATCACTTTTATCCATCACATGAAATAACCTAGTATTAAATTCTGGCAGCTAGTCCTCAGAACTAGTCTTCATGATCCCTTTCTGTAAGCCGCATTCCCCTGGTTTACCAGCACAGCCTTTTCTGGCAGAATAGGCAAGAGAAGCCGAGGCCAATCCCTGAAAATTTAGGGATGGCATATTTTATTTATTTACTTGAGACATTTTTAGCATGCTTTTCCATTGCAAACAAATCCCCAAAGCAGGTAACATGTTTAATAGAGATTCAGCTCCAGGTTTTTGTGGGTGCTATGGCCCACTTCCTTCCTGGTGGTCCCTCTCATATATACATACAGAGTGGGCCAGAAGTAGGTATACAGTATAGTTTATTTGCATTTTATTACATTGTTTATTACATTTACATTTGTTTAACACTGTTTAATCTCATAAGTGCTCGAAATGTATTCCATCAGTGTTGCAACATTCCATTTAACTGTCACTACCTGTCACTCACTCTTCCCCACTGTCTGACTCCAACCACACATCTTCTACTCACACATTCTCTCCCCCTCCCATCAACATTCTAAACAACTGTATACCTACTTTTGGGCCACCGGGTATATCGAGGCGGTGACTGCAGAGCTGGCCTGAAGTTCCCATTGATGTGTATATAGCATATATAGTAAGCAGCAGCACCACTCTCCTAGCCTTTCCTTCCCTTGCTCTCTCGCAGTCTGAAGAGTCCATACCAAACCTTCCTTAGCAGTCCTGTACCTCCTCTGCAAGGCTGGTATGTATTCATCTTAAGGAGCATGAAAGAATGAGTGAAGGGTTGGGTAGGATGGTGGCAGTAACTGCTGCTTTTTCTCTTTACCCTAAACCATCCCACAGTGCAGACTGGACAGTGAGTAGATCCGTCTTCATGTGTTAGGTGCAGATGTCTGATCTATGTGTATAGATCTTTACATGCATAGGCGTCCTTGAAATATGGAACCCTGATCGCACAATATTGTGATACTGAAGTATAACAACTTTAGATTGCACAGCTATCAACAAACAGGATTTAGGATGATGCAAATCTATTTGTTAGGTACCATGAGATGTAATTAAATGCTGAAATAATACTTGCACAGGAAAAAAGTGGAGATACCTTTTAAGTTCATTTTAGGCAGTAGATGTAACCTGATAACAGATATAATCTTGATATCTGAATAGGGTTTGGCATGTGTAGCCTCTAGATAGAAGAAGCCAAATTAAATACTATACCCACATTTTAATGTCATTATTGCAATATGACACTACATGGACTGGAAGAAAAGAGCAGCGTATTTCCCTTTGTATAGATTCTACATGCTAATATATGTAATTTAAACAAAGTAGACTTGAAAAAGACAGCACTATATTAGCTTACATGGTATACACACAATCAAGCAATACTGACTTTCAGCAACTTGTAAGAATCCTTTACAATATCACTGTGAATGTTTTAAAACACTGGCCAGAGATCTGAGTTTTCTGACTTGTTAATGCACATATTAATACACCAGCAAGGGAATATTTTTCATAGATTACAAGGCTTTACAAGGGTTTGTATCTGTACATGCTATAGAATGACAACATAGGGTGCTTCCAGACAATGCTTTTATTGTGCGATCGCCCTTCCTTAAACACAGAATTTTGCATGTGTGTCTGTGTTTGCAGATGACATTGTCTTTCATTCATAACCCCTCCCATGTTTTTCTACCACTTCTTTCCTCTTTTTTTTTTTACCACAAAATATCTGTTAAGGAGAGAAAGACAGAATACCTTTTGACTGGTAGTGCTAGGAGCTGGCATCTGGAAGCACTCACAGATTATATCTACACGCACAGAACTTCGGTTAGGTTACATTTTTTCAGAAAGTACCCATGTTAAACACAGATGACTGGTTCACATGAAGTAGCTTCCATATAATCGATTTAGGCCAGGGGTGGGCAGCAACCTCACCATTGTACACTGAAAGTCATTGCATTGGCAAAAAAATTGCTGATTTGCCACTGAAAATTAGGGGCAAACTGCTATGGAACACTACAATGGCAAAATGTAGCTTGTTTTTACGGTACACTTGGCCACTGTAGCCTTTGTACTGGTTTGTCACTAAAAATTGAGGGCAAACTGGTGATTTCTTTTACTGCCAGTGCCCTGCAGAATTCCCTGGGGCTCTGGTGGCAGGAGTGTGGCCTGTGTGTATGGTATCGTGGGGGGGGGGGAGCAAAATGTCCACGGACCTCCAAAGTTTCCCACCTCAGGTGCAGGACATCACTAAGATTACCTGGAGATGCCATTTGTTTTTGTTTTTATTATTGCAACCATACAGTACCTTCTTTTTTTCCATTTTAAAGTATTTTATTTAAGAAATACAAGGTAACAATTATATAACAACAAAAACAACACACTCAGGCCATTTTACATTATTCATCACAGATTCTATACATATTTTAGAATAATTGTCCCTGGAACATACCTTTGTTGTATACATTTTAAGCTCGGTTACAGCCACAAAATAATCAATTATTTTCAGTTATTAGCCTTCCTGGTTATTATACCCTTCCAAAAATAGGACTGTGCACTCCATGGATGCTGGTCTGCAGACACTACATTAATGTATGTAATGAAGGGGAACCATGTTTCGAAGAATGATTCCTCTTTGTTTATCTCTCTGATCAATTGGTTATGTTGTGTTAGTTTGTCAGCAAAAGCCACTTCTCAGATTTTCAGAAACCATCCATTAACAGTATATCTTATTTTTGTTTTCCAGTATCATGCTATAACCATTCTTGCTGTTGCTAGTAATAGTAAAATTAGGTCTTTATGTAATAGCTGCTTTTGAGTGTCATTAAAAATAGAGAGAAGAGCTAATAATGAGGTGCCATGAACTGTTTGTTTTGTTATTTGAGAAATATGTTTGAAAATGGCTGTCCAAAATACTTGAACATGTTTACAAGCTCACCACATATGGAATACAGTACCTTTGACCCGACAACCTCTCCAGCAATTTGGGGAAAGATTTGGGTCAATATGACTTAGTCTCACAGGTGTCAGATGCCACCTATGTATTAATTTTAAATATATTTCTCTAATTGCTGCTGAAATAGACTTAAGTGGGTTCTTTTCCCAGACTGTATTCCATTGTGTGTCTGTAATCCATTCCCTAATATCATTCTAACAAACTATTTTTATTCCTCCTGTTATTCTGCTATAATGTATTATTAACCAGTTATAGATATGAGAGACTAAACCTTTAGACCTGCCTTGAGAGCTAGCGCATTCATTTTTGAAGATGGCGAGGGATCGGGTTGCTTCATTCCTTCGTATTACTTTTGAAGCAAAGCTTTGTAGTTGAGTGATCCGAAACCAGTTCCTTTCTGTATCTCTTGCAATTTTTCTGTTGAAATAGGCTTTCATCCATGTATGATGCCTCTAAATCTGTGTATTGCTTTTTCCTCCCAGTTTTTGTATTGATTGTATTTATCCAGACCACTAAACTCTGGGTGGTCCAGAAAGGAGATAAGTGGGGACACAAGGAGGAACAAGAATTTTGTTCCAGGAAGCCCACACTCTCAGTGTATTTTTAAAAAAGGGATTTTTATTGTTTCCAATGCCTTCTTTTTTAGAGATGAAAAAAGGAGGGATCTGATATTATGGTTGTTGAGGAAAAGCTCTATGGCTACCCATGGCACAGTATAGTCTGTTTGTATAAGTGGTATAACCTGTTTAAGTCGAAATGTATCATAATAAACTTTTAAATTAGGAAAACCAAAGCCTCCACTTTTTGTTTGTCTGTACAGTGTATTTTTACTTATGCATAATTTTTTAGCCCCAGTACTAAACATTTCCATAACTTTCTATCACTTTTTAAAGAGTATAGGAGTGATTTCAATTAGAGAAATGTGAAATAAAAATAAGAATCTAGGGAGAGACAACATGTTGATGGCAGCCATTCTACTGAGCCAGGAAAGGTTCAAGTGCTTCCATGATTGGACATCTGCCCTAAGATTTGTATATAGTGGATCAAAGTTTCTTTTATACAGTTGTTTTAAATTATTACAACAGGAGTTATTATACCTAAATATTTAAAGCTAGATGGTCACAAGGTCAACATTGAGTTTTTTTTGTAGCTCCTTCTGATGCTTCTCTGTCATATTCAGACAAGATTTTAGGTAGTTTATTTCAAACCCTGCTATTTCCTCATATTCAGATAGTTTTAATTTAAGCTCTGGAACAGCATTCTTAGGATTTGAGAGCATCAGCAACATCTCGTCTTCATATACGTTTATGCCGTGAACTTCTTTATTAATTTGGACTCCTTGAATGTTCTTATCATTAACGATTGACTCTGCCAATGTTTCTATTGCTGTAGCGAATAAAAGAGGAGATAATGGGCATCCTTGTGTTGTGCCTCTGTGTAATCTGAAAGGGGTGGCGTCTATGGCATTTGTGGAGATGCAATTTATGTGAATCAAAAACTCACCATGTTTAATGTATATTCAAATTCCTTAATGATGTTGGACTGCTACCACCATCATGGTCATGGGGGTGGCTACATATAGACATGGAGATGTTCACATGAATGGCAGCTCCATGCGAACTCTGCCAGACCTCAGATCTGGGGACAGGAGTGTACAGTTCTTATGTGATAAAAAGTGGGCCCACCTCAACCTCATGTGAACTGGGTCAGTGATGTGAAACCCGAATCTGTATTGATCTCAAGAGGTTTCAAGCTTATCACACCATCTGTTTAAAAAGCTGGGCATGAAATTCCAGCTGGTTCCATTAACAGCTGAAGGGATGCGCTTGAGAGCACTTGAAGCTAGTATAGGTTATGGACACACAAACAAGGAAGCAATAAAAAAGAAGTGCTAATTTACTGAGTTGGTGAAATATTCTGATTTTAACTCCATTTTAATTACTTTTGGAATGGCACAATTTTAAATATTGGGGCTAATTATCCTTATACAACATAGAATTAATGGAACAAATCCACCAGCTGTGTCTTGGCATGTCCTGGCAATGCCAAGATTAAAACAATGAAAGTCAGCCATCACTGTCACCAATTCCTATGACATGAACTATATTGGCTTGGCACTTAGATCCATATTCCAAACTCTTCACAAAGTGAGCACTGCTATCTCCCATTTACAAGTAAATACTGAAAGTGCCTTGCTCAAAATTACCAAGTAGCAAAACTTGAAATGACCTTTTCTGATACTTTATGCTGTCAAGTGTCTGATTTGTTGGGCTGCATCGTCTTTAAATATAATATTTAGCACTAAATAAGTTTATTCGTTCATTTACATTCTTTCCCCCCCTAAATTACCAGATATCCTTAGCAGATTTGTGTATGTCCCTATTTTTTGACTTAATTGCATTTTCATCACTTTAATGGCTGTAAACTTTCATTTTATGCATCTGTAGATAAAATGTGCTTCCCAACCTATAATTCACATTACATAAGGTTATCATTATTAATGCGTATTGAATTAGTATAAATTACTTTTGTGCTTTTTCCAGTAGGTTCATGTACTTGAGCAAAGCTGTGAAATACCAAATAGAATGAATTTACATACTAAGAGATATGCCCTTATGGGGGAAAATATTTTTTTACAACAAAATAAATTGAGTTCACTGCAGGAGGAGCACCTTCATATAATGGTATGCATGAATGCATGTGAAGGTAATGTTAGGAGAATAGGAGGTCTACACATGCCTGCCCTGTTCTGTACCATGATTACTTGTATTGGGGTGAAAGGGTTAAGTAAACAAAGATATGAGAGGCACATATAGACATCCCACCCCCATTCTCTCTAATGGCTTATTGTATTCCCTGAACATGTGCATAGATGACAAACTAGCTCAAAGTGGGCTAGATGAAACAGCTATCCGGTGGATCCACAGTTGGCTACAGAATCAGACTCAAAGACTGCTTATCATGGGACCTTCTCAAACTGGGGAGAGGTAACGAGTGGGGTACTGCAGGGCTCAGTCCTGGGCCCAGTGCTCTTCACCATTTTTATTCATGACTTGGATGAGGAGGTGCAGGAAATGCTTATCAGATTTACAGATGACACCAAATTGGGTGGGATAGGCAATACCCTGGAAGACAGAAACAGAATTCAAAGTGATCTTGATAGGCTGGAGCGCTGGGCAGAAAACAACAGAATGACATTTAATAGGGATAAATGCCAAGTTCTGCACCTAGGAAAAAGAAACCAAATGCACAGTTACGAGATGGGGGATACTTGGCTCAACAACACTACAAGCGAGAAGGCTCTTAGAATTGTTGTAGATCACAAGCTGAACATTAGCCAACAATGTGATGTGGCTGCAAAAAAGGCAACTGCTGTTTTGGGCTAAATTAATAGAAGTAAATCATGTGAAGTACTAGTTCCCTCTACTCAGCACTGGTTAGGCCTCATCTGAAGTACTGTGGCCAGTTCTGGGCACCACACTTTAAGAAGGATGCAGACAAGCTGGAGAGGGTTCAGAGGAGGGCAACAAAGATGATCTTTCAAAGAGAGACTGAAAGAAATGGGCATGTTTAGCCTTGAGCAGAGAAGACTGAGGGGAGATATGATAGCGCTCTTCAAGTACTTGAAAGGTTGTCACAGAGAGGAAGGCCAGGATCTCTTCTCAATCATCCCAGAATGCAGGACACGGAATAATGGGCTCAAATTACAGGAAGCCAGATTCCTGCTGAACATCAGGAAAAACTTCCTTACTGTTAGAGCAATATGACAATGGAACCAATGACCGAGGGAGGTGGTGGGCTCTGCCACACTGGAGGCATTCAAGATGAAGCTGGACAGCCATCTGTCAGGGATGCTTTGACTTGGATTCCTGCACTGAGCAGGGGGTTGGACTCGATGGCCTTGTAGGCCCCTTTAATCCCTACTATTCTATGATTCTATGGGAGAGGGGAAACAGGCTTTACTTAGCATATGAGAATTTTCTGTGCCTGGGCAGTGTAGTTGTGGTGGACTGGATTGTACCCAGATATTCCCATATTCCTTGTTTTGAACTTCTAAGCAAAACTCTCTAGGAAGGAAGTTCCACAACCAGGGTGCTGCAATAGAAAAGATCCTGTCTTGCATTCCAACCAGTCATGGTGGGATACTTAGCAGGGTCTCCGATGTTGAATGAGGTGAGAAGATAGGATTATATACAAAAAGGCAGTCCCTCAAATATCCTGGTCCCAAACCATTTATGGCTTTGTAGGTAAAGACCAACACTTTGTATTGTGACCAAAAATGAATTGGAAACTAGTGCAGTCAAAACAAAAATGGGGTGATACAATCAGCAAAGCAGGATCCAGAAATCAGCTTGGTCATTGCATTTTGCACCAGCAGAGGTTTCTGAATACTTTTTCAGAGGCAGCTCCATGCACAGCACTATAGTGATCTAATCTGGATGTGACCAGGCATGTGTGGCAATTGTCAGATCTGCTTTATCCAGTCAGGGGTGTAGCTGGACCACCAGCTGAAGCCGTGCAAAAGCAATCCTGGCTATTTCTGCTATCTGAGGATCCATGAGCAAGGCCAAGTCCAGAAGCACTTCCAAGCTACAGGCCTAGTCTTTCAAGGTCAGTGCAATGCCATCCAGAACAGGACATATCCCCATTCCCAGCTCAGAAGCACCTCTGTCTTATCTGGATTAAGTTTAAGAGTACTAGCTCACATCCACTCCATTACTACACACAGATACTATTCAAAACTTCCACTGCTTCCTCAGCATCAGATGGAAAGGAGAGACAGAGCTGTGTATCATCAGATGAAAAGGTGAGATTGAGCTGTGTACCTACACCAAATTTTTAGATAACCTCTCCCAATTGTTACATGTAGATATTTATTTATTTATTTACCTTTACATTTATATCCTGCCTTTCCTCTAGGGTACCCAAGGCGGCTTACATGATCTTACTTCTCTCCACTTTATCCTCACAACAACCCTGTGAGGTAGGTTGGGCTAAGAGTCAGTGACTGGCCCAAAGTCACCCAGTGAGCTTTATGGCCAAGTGGGAACTAGAACCCAGATCTTCTGAGTCCCAGTCCAACAGTCCACACTGGTTCTCAAGTTAAATAGCATTGGGGAAAACATGGGGTAATAACATAGGTGAGGATATAGGCAGAAGTCTGCCTATATACTTCCACCTCAAATTTTGTATAAGCTCCATACTTGGTAAAATAGAAGTGCCATATAATATCAGTAAAACTTTGTCTTCTATCTATCATTATCAAAACTTTGAATCCAACAGAATTTAAATTATTTTTAAAGAAACCTAAACCAAAATATCTAGAATATCTATTGCAATAGCCAGATCAGTTGCTTTGTGTTTTAATTTTACAATGGAATCTAACAACTATTATGTAATTGCTTTAAAAACTATGCATATTACACATTGACTAACTTTTAATTGTTTCATTGCGGCTTTAAAACAAATTTCTTCATCAAATGTCAGTAAAAATAAAATAATTTCCTAAATCCTCAATATTTTAAAATGCAACAACAGATGTTTATGGTTTAGCAATAAACTTTGTTGTTTATTCATTCAATCACTTCCGACTCTTCGAGACTTCATGGACCAGCCCACGCCAGAGCTTCCTGTCAGCCATCGCCACCCCCAGCTCCCCCAAGGTTGAGTCCATCACCTCCAGAACCAATAAACTACTAAAATAGAATTTACAATTGAAAATAATTCAAATGACAGCAAAAGTAACCATAGTGGTACCATGTCTACTGATTTTCTATGATTCCATAGCTCTGAATTCTTATCTCAGACAAGGTCCTATTGACTTGCTTGATGTGTAATGATGCCTGGTCTAATTTTTGGGATTATTGGACTGCATGGACCAATTCCTCCCTAGGAAAATTTTTAGCAGCGCAAGTATAGCTGCTGCATTTCCATAAAGATAACATTCTGGTGTGTATGGCAGCAGGGAATCTATTGCTGCTCTATTGTGTCATTCTTGTAAAGTGTGATTCCAGAGCAAAGTTTTAGTGAACTAGCATATTGTTATCTTTACTTGTTAAAACCTATGCTCAGAAATTTCTACAAACAGTGACAGAAATGTAAACTGAAGCAAGCTGTGTATAATCTTTTCACCATTTCCCCATCCTATTATGTTATGGTTGTCTGTAGAGCTGATAAATGTTATGCATTCTCATTACCAAAAAAAGCCAAGCAAAGTAACTGGATAGAGGATCAACTCTGATTAATCTGCTCCATTTACTCTCCCCCAACAATCTGTAAAAAGCAGCTCAATGCAGACATTTCCTTGGAGCCACAACTTTTCCCTGGAACTCATTGGAAGGTGAGTGGTATCCCCATTGTGTAAATACTTATTTACACAGTGGCTTGGATCCAGGTTCTTTTCTGCCCACGGGAATGGGAGCACCGCCTGAGCAGAGTTGTGCTCAGAATGCTTGGCTGGCGGCAAAGGGGGGGGGAGCGATCTTTGCCAATTCCCCCCTCCCTTCGTAGCCTCCAGAACCACCTCCCTCACCGTTCCAGACAGTCACCTCCTCACCTGTTCGACTAGCAGAAGTGCTCTGCTGGATCAGATGCCTTCTGGGTAAGGATGTCTGTGGATCCAACCTTATGAATGTCCTTGGCATTGGGAATAAAATGGGTTTCATTCTGTTTCTGCATATCATTTTGTACATTTTCTCAGTTGAGATCAGTTCTAGCTGAATTACGCCAAAAGGAGTACAATACTGCATTCGTTGAAGTGAATAAGAACTTTGCCATTGACTTTAGTGGCTAATGGTTGCTATAATCTTAGATATGTGTTTTCTGAAGGATATTATATTCACTTATTATATTCAGCAGAATGAAGAATGAATGTTAAAATGTTAAATGTTAAAACAGGTGAGAATGAACCAAAGATTCCTAAATATAAAATTGAAAAGCATTTCATGTGAAAGTTGGCTTTTTCTGAAATGACAGGCTTTATTGATGACTGCTAAGCACTACTGTCAGGAAATAAATTAGAATATGCTATACCACAGGACACTTTCTCAGTGGAGTTTACTCATGTTTGACATAGGATTAAATGAGCAGAGAAACATTTAAAATTACTTTGGCAGACAATTCAAAGTCTAACCATTATTGTTAAATGTGCAGCTATCATTTTCAAGGACAAAGAAAAGGGACTTAAGTTGCAATGCTGTTCACACAATTTCCTGGGAGTAAGTCTCAAAGAACTAAGTGGGACTTAATTCCAAGTAGAAATAAATAGGATTAGACTGTTAGTCTTGGAATGGCTAAAATCTGTAATGCCAATATTGCAGCATACACAAACTGTGACTGTAATGGAACTCCATGAGCTCTTGGCTCTGAGCTATAAAAATAATTTAAGACAGTGGTGCCATTTCAGCCATGGGGCTGAATTTAATTTGGGAGAAGTCTTTGGGGCTGTATTCAAGTAGAGCTGTAGGCAAAAGGGGAGGGGCAAAAATATAATATATATAACAGCATATTGTAGCTCAAAGCTCTTACTGGCAGTAACTCAGCCTTAGGACAGGCTTTTCAACTTTTTAGAATGGGGAAAAAACTGCACAAAAGCTGGGAAACCACCAAATGATTGGTGAGAGAAAGGGGAAGAGGTCAGGGAGCATGGCCTTCTGGGGAACCCCAGGGGGCCAGACTGGGACCCCAGGAGGGGCAGATTTGACCCACACTTCTGAGGTTCCCCGCTCCTGCTTTAAGGCATCAGTTTGAAGAAGTTACATATACAAGATATTAATGGAACTCTTTTCATATGGTGATCCTGGGACGCAATGTTAAAAATGCTATTATTTTAAACTCTGAAAGCTAGGATAATAAAGCTGAAAATATGAAAGTGCCATTTTAATCTAATCAAGAATTACATTTGAAAACATGGCATTTTCACATTTTACTTTTGCATTCCTGCAGAACTTGTTTCAGCTCTCTCCTCTGTGTTTTATCAAGTTGATGGTTCTGTATAAAGTTTTCCTAAGGCTACCTGACTTTGTAGAAAATAATAGCAGGAGGTCAGAAGTATCCTCCAGCAAAGGAGATAGTTACCTGTCGTGGTTCTGGAGCTTGAGCACCTCAATGACACCATGAGCTAAACCGTGAAGGGACGGGAAGGTCAAGGCAAAGAGGTCAGACTAAATACGATCCCTGGGGAAGGTAACGGCAACTCACCCCAGTATTCTTGCCATGAAAACTAAATGGATCAGTACAACCAGAGATATGTCGGTATACCATTGGAAGATGGGACTCCCAGGTCAGAAGATGGTCAAAATGCTACTGGGGAGGAACAGAGGATAAGTTCAACTAGCCCCAGATGTGATGACGCAGCTAGCTCAAAGCTGAAAGGACAGCTAGCGGCTGACAGTGCTGGTGGTGAACGATGAATCCGATGTTCTAAAGATCAACACTATCAATTCATAGGAACCTGGAATGTAAGATCCATGAGCCAGGGCAAATTGGATGTGGTTATTGGGGAGATGTCAAGATTAAATATAGACATTTTGGGTGTCAGTGAACTGAAATGGACTGGAATGTGCCACTTCACATCAGATGACCACCAGATCTACTACTGTGGACAAGAGGACCACAGAAAAAATGGAGCACCCTTCATAATTAATAATAAAGTGGCTAAAGCAGTGCTTGGATACAATTCAAAAAACGACAGAATTATCTCAATTTGAATTCAGGGTAAGCCATTTAACATCACAGTGATCCAAATATACGCCCCAACCACAGATGCTGAAGAAGCAGAAGTAGATCAGTTCTACGAGGATGTGCAGCACCTACTGGATAATACGCCAAAAAGAGATGTTATTTTCATTACAGGAGACTGGAATGCTAAGGTGGGTAATCAAACAACACCTGGAATTACAGGCAAGCATGGTCTGGGACAACAAAATGAAGCGGGACATAGGCTGATAGAATTTTGCCAAGATAACTCAATGCGCATAACAAACACTCTCTTCCAGCAACCTAAAAGACAATTTTATACATGGACTTCACCAGATTGTCGACACCGAAATCAGATTGACTACATCCTTTGTAGCAAAAGGTGGCGGACATCTATACAGTTGGTAAAAACAAGACCTGGAGCTGACTGTAGTTCAGATCACGAACTTCTTATTGCACAATTTAGAATCAGGCTAAAGAGAATAGGGAAGACCCACAGATCAGTTAGATATGAGAGCACGGATATTCCTAATGAATATGCTGTGGAGATGAAGAATAGATTTAAGGGACTAGATTTAGTAGATAGGGTCTTGGAAGAACTATAGACAGAAGTTTGCAACATTGTTCAGGAGGCGGCAACAAAAAACAGCCCAAAGAAAAAGAAAACCAAGAAGGTAAGATGGCTGTCTGCTGAGACACTGGAAGTAGCCCAAGAAAGAAGGAAAGCAAAAGGCAACAGTGATAGGGGGAGATATGCCCAATTAAATGCAAAATTCCAGAGGTTAGCTAGAAGAGGTAAGGAATTATTTTTAAACAAGCAATGCGTGGAAGTGGAAGACGATAACAGAATAGGAAGGACAAGAGACCTCTTCCAGAAAATTAGAAACATCGGAGGTAAATTCCAGGCAAAAGTGGGTGTTATCATAAACAAAGATGGCAAGGACCTAACAGAAGCAGAAGAGATCAAGAAAAGGTGGCAAGAATACATGGAAGATCTGTATAGGAAGGATAATAATATCGGGGATAGATTTGATGGTGTGGTCAGTGAGTTAAGAGCCAGACATCCTGAAGAGTGAGGCTGAATGGGCCTCAAGAAGCATTGCTAATAACAAGGCAGCAGGAGACGACAGTATCCCAGCTGAACTGTTTAAAATCTTGCAAGATGATGCTGTCAAGGTGATGCATGCCATATGCCAGCAAATTTGGAAAACACAAGAATGGCCAGCAGATTGGAAAAAATCAACTTATATCCCCATACCAAAAAAGGGAAACACTAAAGAATGTTCAAACTATGAAACAGTGGCACTTATTTCACACGCCAGTAAAGTAATGCTCAAGATCGTGCAAGGTAGGCTCCAGCAATTAATGGAATGAGAATTGCCAGATGTACAAGCTGGATTTCGAAAAGGCAGAAGAACTAGAGACCAAATTGCCAATATCCGCTGGATAATGGAGAAAGCCAGGGAGTTTCAGAAAAACATCTATTTCTGTTTTCTTGACTATTCTAAAACCTTTGACTGTGTGGATCATAACAAACTTTGGCAAGTTCTTGGTGGTATGGGGATACCAAGTCATCTTGTCTGCCTCCTGAGGAATCTGTATAACGACCAAGTAGCAATGGTAAGAACAGACCACGGAACAACGGACTGGGTTAAGATTGAGAAAGGAGTACTCTCACCCTACCTATTCAACCTGTACGCAGAACACATCATGCGACGTGCTGGGCTTGATAAAGCCAAGGCTGGAGTTAAAATCACTGGAAGAAACATTAACAATCTCAGATATGCAGATGATACCACTTTGATGGCTGAAAGCAAGGAGGAGCTGAGGAACCTCATGATGAAGGTGAAAGAAGAAAGTGCAAAAGCTGGGTTGCAGTTAAACCTCAAAAAAACCAAGATTATGGCAACCAGCTTGATTGATAACTGGCAAATAGAGGGAGAAAATGTGGAGGCAGTGACAGACTTTGTATTTCTAGGCGCAAAGATTACTGCAGATGCTGACTGCAGCCAGGAAATCAGAAGATGTTTACTTCTTGGGAGGAGAGCAATGACAAATCTTGATAAAATAGTTAAGAGCAGAGACACCATACTGACAACAAAGGTCTACATAGTTAAAGCAATGGTATTCCCCGTAGTAACCTATGGCTGCGAGAGCTGGACCGTAAAGAAGGCTGAGCGAAAGAAGATAGATGCTTTAGAACTGTGGTGTTGGAGGAAAATTCTGAGAGTGCCTTGGACTGCAAGAAGATCAAACCAGTCTATACTCCAGGAAATAAAGCTAGACTGCTCACTTGAGGGAATGATAGTAAGGGCAAAACTGAAGTACTTTGGCCACATAATGAGAAGACAGGATACCCTGGAGAAGATGCTGATGCTAGGGAAAGTGGAAGGCAAAAGGAAGAGGGGCCGACCAAGGGCAAGATGGATGGATGGATGATATTCTGGAGATGACGGACTCCACCTTGGGGGAGCTGGGGGTGGCGACGGCCGACAGGAAGCTCTGGCGTGGGCTGGTCCATGAAGTCACAAAGAGTCAGAAGTGACTGAACAAATAAACAACAACAAAAACAGAAGTATCTATCTATCGCATTTGTATCTTGCCCTATATCATTAAGATTTCAGGGCTGCATACAGATAAAATCAATTTAAACAGTATGAAACATTAAACAGCTAAAAGCATACTAAACCATTAAACAAGCTAATACCAATTAGAAAATAAAAAAAAACAATAAAACAGTTAAAACAGTGTGCAGCTTTAGGGAACTCAATTAGTCATCGAAGGCTTTAGTGAACAGCCATGTTTTAATTTGGCACAAAGCGAAACCAACGTCTGTGCCATTCAGGCCTCCAAGGGGAGGGAATTCCACAACTGGGATGCCACAGGAGAGAAGGCCCTCTCCCATATCCCACCATAGCGTATGTCTCACACTGGTGGGACACAGAAGAGACCCCCTCCAACAGTTCTCAATCCTTGGGCAGGCATACATAGGGTGAGGCGCTTCCTCAAATATCGAGGTCCCAAGCTGCTTAGGGCTTTCAATGTCATCACCAGAACCTTGAATTCCAACTAGAAGCAATTCCTTTAAAACTGGCGTTATATGATCTTTATGTGATGTTCTGGTGAACAGTCTAGCTGCTGCATTTTGCACTAGCTGCAACTTCTGAGTGATCTTGAAGGGCAGCCCGCCATTGCAGTAGTCTAAACAGGAAGTTACCAGTGCATGCACTACTGTGGCTAGGTTATCTCTGCACAGGAAAGGCTGTAACTTGTGAATCAGCCGTAGCTGACCCCAAGTACTCTGGGCCACAGAGTCCACCTGGGCTCCAGCGACAGGGATGTATCTAGGAGTACTCCCAAGCTATGCACCTTCTTCTTCAGGGGGAGTGCAACCCCATCCAGGACAGGTCGCTTACCCAGTTCCCAGACTTGGGAACCACCAATCCACAAAGCTTTCACCTTATCTGGATTTAGCTTCAGTTTATTGGCCTTCATCCAGTCCATTACAACTCCCAGGCACTGGTCCAACACCTTTACCACCCCAGCTGATTCCGATGACAAGGAGAAATAGAGCTGAGCATTATCAGCATACTGGTGACACCCCACCCCAAAACTCCTAATGACCTCACCCAATGGTTTCATATAGATGTTGAATAGAATAGAACCTTGTGGCACCCCACAGCTGAATAGCCACGGCATAGAACAGGAATCTCCCAGTACCACTCTCTGGAATCAGCCCTGCAGGTAGGAGCAGAACCACTGTAGCACAGTGCCCCCATCCCACAGAGCTGATCCAGTAATCCAGTAGCAATGATGAATGGTATCAAAAGCCACTGAGAGATCCAGGAAGATCAACAGGGTAGCACTCCCCCTGTCTTTCATCCAGAGTAGGTCATCAGTAGGGATGTATGAAATTGCCCTTACCTGGCTCTGCCGGGTTCCGCTGGGGGGGGAGGCGCTCCGTCCCTCCCCCCGGAATCCTCGCCGGGGGGGGAGGTGCTCCGCGCTTCCCCCCCAGAATCCTGGCCGTCCGGCTCCGCTCCGTGGGGATTCCGCAGAGCCACCGGCTGGCTCCACCAGCAGCCGGACATCCAGCCACTGGCTAGCAGGGATGCAAATGGCGGCGGCCATAGCCGCTGCCGTTTGCATCCCTGTAGTCAGCCATGATAGGCTACGTAAATCTTTACGTAGCCTATCACGTTTGACTTAAAAAAAACACAAAAAACGCACATACGCAAATGGCAGCGGCTACGGCCACCGCCATTTCCGTTCCTTATTTTGGGCCGTCTTAGTCTACGTAAATATTTACGTAGACTAAGACGGCGAAAATAAGGGAAATGCAAATGCTCTTCACCACTTGGAGCAATTCTACTGGGTGACATTTTAAGGATGAAATAATAGAGGTGTAATAAGATTTTTTTGCCATTCTCACTGCTGCATAATTGGCACAACGAAGTGTCTTTGCTAATCTTCGATCGTACTTGCTCTGAGACCTGTTCCACCTGCACTCCAACCTGTTTCATTGCCCATAGATCTTTTGTAAACAAAGGTGAATTGTGAGCTCCACAGCACTGGAGTGGGTGCTTGGGAGCGATTGTATTGATGGCCTTTCCTATCTCACCATTCCATAGTGAGACCAAGGCCTTGACCGAATCGCCAGCCCTATCAGTTGGAAAATCCCTAGAGCATTCAGGAATCCATAGGATTCCATAAGTCTCTGGGGGCGGATCATCTTAATCGGTCCCCCACTCCTGCAGGGTGGATCTGCTACTGCCAGACCAAATGATCTGACCATGACAACGGGGTTGTTGACCCCCCCCCTCGATCACCCCTCATCCACCCAACAGCAAAAACCAGGTCCAGATATGTCCTGCCACATGCGTTGGGCCAGTGATGTACTGAGACAGCTCCATGGTCGTCATGGTTGCCAAGAAGTCCCAAGCGGGCCCTGCCAGGATAGCCTCGGTGTGTTAAAGTCCCCCAGTACCAAAGTTCTAGGGTTCTCCAGCACCACCTCCAAGACCACCTCAGCCAGCACAGGCTGGACAGCGGCGTTGGCAGTGCACCAACAGCATACTGTCACAATTCCTTTAGCCCCCACTTTATTTCAACGCTGAAAACAAACACAGATGAGACGCTTCAGTCTACAGCTTTTAATCCATTACTTCACAGGGTCATACAGATGCAAATTCTCAGAGACTCTCAGCCTACAAAGGAATGCCTTCAGGGGGTTCAAAATGAAGTTATGAGAGTTGCCGGCCATTTCAAGAGGAAGGCGGAAGGCGGTCTCACTAGCCTAACTTAATTGGGGAAGTCCCTCTCTCTCGTGAAGCCTCTAAGTGCAGCTTTTCATGCAAGGCCAGTTGGGTGGACTGTCTAAGTTCTGCCCCTGCCTTCTCTCTCTTTGCTGTGCGCCTGCATCTGGCATCTATTAGGTCAGACTCCCCAAACCCTGCCTCCTCCTGTTCGTTGCCTCTCACAGAGATGTGTGTGTGAAGAGGGACCCTCATCCTCGGCCAGCTGGATGTTTGTAACCTGAGAAGCCAGCCTAGTCATGTCTAGACTAGCCTGGGAAAACAGCTCCCCCATGTCTGGCGGTTCTCCTTCAGAATCTGAACTGCTACCCCACTCCCTGCACTCAGAAACAGCCCTGACACATACTTGTTCTGTCTCCTTGGCCCAACACAAGGTACAGACCCTCAAAACTGGTGCTAGGATGGATGGATTTCCTCATGAGGGAGATGGAATCCTTATGGTTGAAAGCAACTCCTCCCCCTGACCCTCCAATCTGGGTTGGTGCTGCACTGAGTACCCAGGTGGACAAAGCTGAAACAGATCCACCCCGCCCAGCTCATTCACCCAGGTCTCAGTAATACACACCAGGTGAGCCCCTTCATCCACACGCAAGTCATGGATAGTAATTATTTTATCATGGACTGACATGGCATTCAAAAGCAGCACCAACAGATCAGAGGGTGGGTTGATATGGCAACTACCTGGTGGCGGATGTGGCAGTGGCTCCAGCGGCGGCTCCAGGTTGTCTTCTGGGCTGCTGCGGCCGCAAATGGCGGCCATCGTGGCAGCTGCCATTTGCATCCCTGCTGTAGCCGTGATAGGCTACATAAATATTTACGTAGCCTATCACGGCTACAGCGGGGATGCAAATGGCGTAGGGGATGCCATTTACGTCCCTGCTTTAGCTATGACAGGCTACGTAAATATATACGTAGCCTATCACAGCCTAGTGTAGGGATGCAAATGGCGTCCCCTATGCAGGACGCCATTTGCATCCGCAGCAGCCTGGCAGCAGATGGGAGCCCTGCTGCGGATCAGTCCAGCCGGTGGCTCCGCAGACTGGCCGGGCAGGATTCTGGGGGGCAGGAACGGATCGCCTCCCCCCCCCCGCGGAACCCAGTGGAGCCAGGTAAGTGGGGTTTCATACACCCCTAATGGCAACCTATATTTTGAGGGGGAAGGATCGAAATATGGGACAGATTTCAATATCTGTCCTGCCTTTCCCTTGCCTGGCATGTCCAACTCCAAATGCCATACCTCCCTCTGCACCAAAATACCCCAATAGGGGCACCCCATTCCTCCCTCCTCCCCTGGGATTCACCTGAGCACATGTACAACTTTAAAATGGTATACAGTTAATAACAAAAAGCCAGTACAGCCAGACAAACAAACCAGACCAGACCAGTAAAAGACTGCAGGAATAATCTCAAATTAAAATAGGCCTGCTATACTTCCCCCCTCAAACACTCCACATTTATACACTCACATAAAGCTGTCATCCAGGCTATGGTTAGTCTCTCACCCTAGCCAATTGCCCCAAGCCTCAGCTCTCACCTTAGGAATGGTTGGACCTCAGCCTCCCCAGTTATCCCACGCTCTCACCCTGGGATAGCTCACTTACCTCAGACACACACACACTTTGCTCAAGAAGGGGGTGGTGCCCTCGCCCTCATCACTCTCCAAAGGAGCAACCTCTCTGATGGTGACCCCCTTGGTGGAGGGCCAGCCAGCTTATACATCCCCTTCCAGGAAGGGGACAGGTGGAGGTTGCCAGCAACAGCTGGTTCAGTACCCGGGGGCCTGGTCCTGCAGGGAGTGGTGGTCTGCTGGGCAGAAGTCCATAAGTAGCTCTGTTCAGGCAAAAGCCCACAGGAAGAGAGCAGTATTGATGATGGTGGCGGCGGCAGCAGCAGCAGCAGCAGCAGCAGCAGCAGCAGCAGCAGCAAGGGAGTAAACAGGCAAGTACATCCTGCCTCCTCCCAAGCTGCCATGGATGAGGGTTGTGCATGTGCCTTGTTGCCTGGAGTCCTTGGCAACTGAGGAAAATGTCGAAGATCTGGCCTCCACTTATCTGGGGGATGAAGGGAGATGAGTCCTTTCTGCACTACCAAAGCACTGTCTCTTTGCTTTTGATGCACAGTCTCTGAGCCCACCCTCCCCCTGCCCCCTGACTTTTTGCGGATGAAGAAAAAGCTCAATCTCCCTTTGTCTCCAAAGCAATAGTGGTAGGGA
Organism: Heloderma suspectum; assembly: GCF_057233095.1. NCBI lineage: Eukaryota > Metazoa > Chordata > Lepidosauria > Squamata > Helodermatidae > Heloderma > Heloderma suspectum. The sequence goes on along the minus strand of NC_139459.1, from coordinate 292,220,591 downwards.
GGGAATCAGGCTCAGAAACAATATATTGGGGTTGGTGGTCTAGACGCAGCCAGATGGTATAGTAAAGGAAGGAAGGGAGTTGGCTGATGAGAGGCTCAGCCAGCACAGTGAGTAATGCATTGCCCATTTGAGGAACCAGGTCAGATTCAGCAGAGTTATAGGCCCACATGGGATCTTTTTGGCTCCTAATGGCACCTGATGTCCACTTGGATGAAAGCGAACAAGTAGCGCCTCCAGCCATCTCCAGCAGTCAAGCTGCAGTACAGCAGAGATCAAGCCAGCAGTGCCCTCTGCTTGCAAGTTACCATGGCTGAACAGAGAGAGGGACATTTGGTGCCTGCTGCTGAAGTACCTGGTTTGAGACCCGTGGCACCACACAGTGCATGCTTACAGAATGCACTCTTTAGGACATTGTCTCTAAGCCTGATTTATTTATTACCATTAATTGCACTGCTGTCTGGAGATTCTCACTTCCATCCATAATGGAACTCGAGATGAGGTGCATATGGTTGCTGGGTGGTTCCCACCCAGACTTGGTCCAGATGAAGGCCTGCTCAGCTTCGCTTCGGCAAGGTTACATAACGTGCCTTCATCCATGAACTGAAACTACTTCCTGCTCTAAGTGACCATAGGGAGGAGGTGGCCAGACTAAGCTCAGAGGTCATTGTGAGTGAAGTAGTGGGCACAAATAAGTGGAATCCTTTGCCTCTGTTCCTTCCTTGTGAGTTACCACCTGTAAAACATATGAATATAAAAAAGGTGAAGGTGTCCCCAACCAGTCGTGTCCGACTCTAGGGTGCGGCGCTCATCCCCGTTTCTAAGCCGAAGAGCCAGCGCTGTCTGAAGATGCTTCCGTGGTCATGTGGCCGGCATGACTGAACACTGAGGTGCACGGAACGCTGTTACCTTTCCCGCAGAAGCGGTGCCTATTTATCTACTTGCAATTTCTTGCTTTCGAACTGCTAGGTTGGCAGAAGCTGGGACTGAAGACGGGAGCTCACTCCGTCACGCGGCACTCGGGTCTCGAACTGCTGACCTGCCGACCTTCCAGTCTGCAGTTCAGCATCTTAACCACTAAGCCACCGCAGCCCTTAAATGAATATAATGTGCTATAATTTATTACATTTCTGTACTGCCCAATAGCCAGACCTCCCTAGATGGTTCACAAAATAGAGCTTACAACCATAATGTAACATAATAAAATGTAGTGTAAAAACCTTAAAAAAATTAAAACAGCTACAGAATAAAATCAAAGTAAAACCAATAGCAGCATGAAGATCTAAAAAGCTCAAACACAGTTCAAAAAGCAGAAGGACTAAAAAAAGGCTGGGAGAATAAAAACGTAACCACCTGACCCTGAAATGATGACAGCATAGGTTTCAGGCAAGCCACTCTGGAGAGAGCATTCCACAACCAGGGTGCCACCACTTAAAAGCCCCTCTCTTTAGTAGCCACCCACCATTTTGTGGGGGCATCCAGACAAATGATCTTAGGGTCTGAGCAGGTATTTATGAGAGAAGATCTCCTTCAGGTAGTCTGGCCCCAAGCCATTAATAATATAAATATATTGCTTAAAACTAGGGCTGTGCACCACTTCAGCCCAAAGCTCAAACCCCGAGTCGAAGTGGGCTGCTTTAGGGTCTTTTGGGCCCCTTCCAAGGCAAAGCAGAGGGGGCACAAAGTGGGGGCTCTCCGAAGTGCAACGAGTGCTTCGGAGTTTTGGTCCCCGGCCCAGCTGTGCCAGTGCCTCCAGCTCCTTACCTGAGCTGACTCACAAGAGTCGCCGCTGCTGTTGTTGCCGCCTTTGCCGCTGTCGCCACTATCACACCAGCTTCTGAGCCCTGGACACGCATTGGCTCTTTTTGGTGGGAGTCGCCATTTTTAAAATGGTGACTCCCTGCAACAAGAACTGGCACACGTCCAGTGCTCAGGAGCTGGCAGCGGTGACAGCAGTAGAGGCGGCGACAGCAGCCAAGGAGATGCCGGCGGCGGAGGTAGCGGCCCAGGTAAGGAGCTGGGGGTTTGCGTGGCGGTGTCAGGGGGTGCGGTCCAAAGCAGGATTCAGATGGCTGAATCCCACTTTGGGTTTGGGGCTGAGTAGGGTCAGGGCCCCCGCAAATCAGCTCAAGCCGAATCGGGCCTGCCTGTGAAGCCAGGAAATAACTTCCGAGTCAGATCGGGGGGTCCCTGCACAGCCCTACTTAAAACACCAAACTCCTTGTTTAACATTAATTAGTGTAGAAAAATAAGAACGTGGGTTAACAGAATGGCATATAATTTTGCAAAAGCAGATGATGATGGTGTCTTTATTGCTCTTTGATTTTTTATTTTAAATAAACAGTGAAAAACATTTTTAATTAAAAGTGAAAAAAGACACCCCAATACTTTCCCCCAGTAGGAATGTTTCGTATCACTGTCTACACAACTGCAAAATACAGGTATTTCCACATTATTCTTAATAGCCTACAAGATGTTCTTGAAGGTTTGACATTTCTCAGTGATTTTTAAAATCAGGTAAGACTTGGTTAAGTGGGCTTCACTTTCTAGTCTACAAGGCAAGACATGTGAACATAATAAAGATATATCTGGGTCTCTGATACATCAGATTTAATATACCCTGCTTGATGTATCCAGCTGTGGAAGCCATAGGCTAGCAATCTTAACTCCTGTGTTGCAAAGCAAAATCCTCCATTCCTCAGTCTTCAGATGTCTTATTGAACAGAAAGCAAAGGGAAAGTCATTTCATAGACACTCTTGAAGTTCAGAAGACCTATGTAGATGAAGCAGTTGCCAAGGGGTTACTCTAATGGTCAAGGCTTAGTCTTCTTGCCTCCAAAGAATTTACACCTATATTCATTCAGGCATTCTTAAAGTTGTTAAACTAACCCATGATAAGAGACAGTGTGCTAGCCCTGCCATTTCCAGTGTCGTGTTCATAGTCCTCTACACGTGGAGGGCAACTTTTTGAAGAAGAGAGCCTCCTGTATCAGTCAAGGCTCTCCATGTGATTGAAAACACTGGAAAATCAGTGTTCCCAATCATGTGGAGAGCCTCCACAGATACAGGAGGCTCTTCCCTTCAAAAAGTTGCCCTTCATGAGTAGAGGCTGAAGAAAACACATCAAGGGGAGGGGCTAGCACACTCCTCTCTTCTTGTAATCTAACCACTTTGAGAATGCCTGAGTAGGGCTACGTTGGCATTGGCATACTATGGCATTTCCAAGGCCTGATTTTTCAATTCACACAGAGGTCTCGCTACTTAGTGCCACTAAAAAAGGTCATTCATGATTGCATGTGGTTCCAGGAACTTAAAATGTTGCCTTCCTAAAGTGCATTGAAGGATTTTGTATGCAGGCTTCTTACCAATAAATTAAAACTAGCCCTTCTTTAAGTTTGATTCACCTTTCTAGAGAAAAATAGAGTATATAATTATTCAGATTCTAGTAGATGCATTTTTATCTCACTCATATGGTTCCTCTTAATGCTGAACTTCCATGTAGTGTCTAATAAAGAATTTGTATATTGCACACATCTACAGTTCTCCCTTTGTTTCTGGGAAACATGAAAATAGTAATCTTTTTAGGAAAGGAAATAATCATTTGTCCAAAGTAAGCCAACAAAATTATGTTGAAGCCAAAAATGTTAATCAGAAAGGTAAATATCAACTTGTCATATGGTATGCAATTGCAACAGCTTTTTTATATATATATTTTCACCATAGGATTTCCTGGTTTCAGCTTCATTTTTATTTTTCCAGGTCTTACAACTACTGACGGTTCCAGAAGTCAGTGCCAGTGCTACTCTTGAAGGTGTGAAAACTGTGAATTACTGTCTCAAAAGTTATGACAGCAGTTTAGAACAAGAGTGTCCTTTTTTGCGGCCCCCACCTCCCCAAATTGCAGCTGTACTGCCAAACTGCTGGTGAACTTTGGTGACATGCTGCAGTGCAAAAAGGTGTTGCATTTTCCCTTTAAAACAAGGTGTCTTTAAACAAGTAAAAAGAGTATTTAAAGAGTAAAAATAAAAGCAACATCTTATTTTTATGCAACATTGTGCTCCCCTGAGGCTTCTGTCAGCGGTGGCAATTTTGACAGTGGCAGGGGGTGGGCCCTCCGTGGGCTCCAGAAGGTAGAAACTGGCCCGCAGAAGCTTGGAAGTTGCCAATCTCTGGTTTAGAATAAGCAGCTGTCATGCTTCCAGGGCGATTTTAACAACAACAAGGGTTGTGAAACATTACACCTTTTTAAATGAAAGACATTATTCTGTAGAGCAGTTGTGGCTTGAAGGGAAAAATTTAAATACTAAGATATTTCTGATATAATCAGGAAAGTTAAGGGCGAGTCTTTTTTGAAGGTCAGAAACATTACGGTAATCTGAGTATAATACAAAGTTTGTATATTTCCTGTTGTTTCCTGGTTTATTAAGCATATTTGGTTTTGTCATTCAAAGAGTACTAAACAATACTGAGAAAAGCCATTAGAATTACTGGGAAACAATTTCATACCATTTTTACATTGGGACATGCCTATGGATTATTCTTACACATACACTGTAGTGCTGTGAACTGTAGTTGGAATTGTTCGTAAGTATCATGAGAAAATCTCGCTGCCAATTCTAAATGTGTTAAGTAAGTTCCAAGCTTTCAACAATTAAATCAGTCCTTTAAGAAAAGGCTCTTTCACATCTGAAACACATGTACATTTTTGGTCACAGTTTTGCAACATGATGGGTGATATCCAATTGGCAAGGAGCACAGTTCCCTCTCCCCCTTGCAGCCTGTCACCCCCCCCCCCCCCGCAAACAATTGCTCTGGATAGTTGGGGGACCCTCTGGAAAAGATTTGCTGGGGTGCACAGGGGCTTCAGGGAGGAGGAGTGGAGAGGAAAGTCCCATTATGCAAGGATGCTAGATTTCACCCAATGGGTTTTAGAGTCTTAGGGCTACGTCAATAGTTCCAAAATATGTGTTTTTCACACACAAGAATTAAAGGGCTTCTTCACACGGAGCTTTTATCCTGCTATTGAGATTGGTTACTCACAGAAGTTTGCAGGTCCTGACGTCATCAACCTCCCCCGCTAAATGACCTTTATTCCATTTTTTAAAAGATCAGAGATAATGAGCTATCAAATTACAGTGCTTGAATGCTGCTTGAGTTCCCTCATGAAAAGAGGAAAACTTACAATAAGAGGAGCTAGACCACAGCACCACAGCTGTATAATGACACATATCGAAGACTGAGATAAGGGGGGAAAGGAAGGGGGAAAGGAAGGAGGAAAGGAGGGGCGAAGGAAGCGTGCGTAAAAGGAGTCTGTCATGATCCTGCATTAAAACGGAAGCAGAAAGCCCCATTTTAAATGCAGGATTTTTGGCTAAATTACCTGTTAAATTGATTTAACAGGCAAGGACTAAAATAGTGATACTAGATGGTTTTCTCATGCATTTGTATGCCACTTGTGGGAATGAAGATGGCTTAGCAGAAAATGGTTAAAAAATCATGAAAATACAGATGGCAAGACACCAAAAGTTAAACATGAAGAATCCATATACCGCAAGAAGGAGGGAGGGCTATAGCTTTTAAGTCCTGCTTGTGGGCTTTCCAGAGGCATCTGGATGGGTAATGTGAGAAGCAGGATGCTGGACTAGATGGACATTTGAACTGATCTAGCCAGGATCTTCTTGTGTTCTTAAAACCTCACTCATGTAATTGTGACTCATATGCCCATCCAATTGGCATGGATGTGCGAGTAGATAAAATAGTATATATATGAACTTTTCCAAGAACATTAATTCAAAATCATGCTATTTATTAATTTGTTTATTTACACATCCTGGCTTTCCTCCAAAGAGCTTAAGGTGGTGTACATGATTCCCTCCCCCATTTATCCTCACAACAACCTTCTGAGGTAGATAAGGCAGAAAGATAGCGACTGGCCCAAGGTCACCTAGTGAGCCTCAAGGCTGAGCAGAGATTCAACGTGGGTCTCTCCAGTCCTACTCCAGTATTCTAACTACTATACAACACGGCTTCTCAACTATAACAATCTCAACTATATAGTCATGAGAAATGGCATAAAAAGAATGCTTTAGTGGAAATGTTTTTTCTTTTGTTGTCGTCTGCTAATAAACGAGTCATTAGCTATGTTTTATTCAATGCCAATAAAATATTTTAATATCAGTTAAATAGGTCTAAAGGCGCCAATTGTAAAAAAAAAAAAAAAGATCCATTGTTATGAATAATTTATATTGTAGTTTACATTTTGTTTTGTTTTGCCTTAGTAAAAAAAAATCCCATTCTTTAAGTTGACAGGAATAATTAAAGAATAATATTTTTCTTTGGTTTGTAAGGCTTCTTTCTCAGCTTTTGCTATATACTAATGGATTTAACTTAATGTTTATTTAAGTTTAAACTTTTCTGGTATGGGAAATTTTATTACATAGTTGTTTTATTGCTCTTTTCATAGTAGGTTATGCTTAATTAGATGTATCAGTTAATGGCATTTTCATTATAAAACATGCTGTGTTAGAGTGAAATATTTGAGTCATTTGCATATCTGATTTTAAGATGTTTTTATTGTCTTCTGGAATGAGATGCCAAGCATACTGTGACACCAGTTTATAGTGTGCCTGCTTTCTTGGGTATTACGATTTCAATATCTTACAGAAACTGCAATGTCATCCCAATGGAAAGCAGTGCTTATTATTGGGTAAATACTAAGCATTCAATAGCAATGAAAGCTAGGAACTATCTCAACAATAAACATTAAGAGGGAAGTTTCTCCTTGAAAAGAAACTCTTGTGTTCTCATTAGAACTCTATGTTTTGAAGAGCCACTCGGTGGGCATTGTGGATAAAAAAATGATCAATTTTTGATCAAAAGACTGATCTTTTATAAGGAAAGAATAAGAAAGATGGACTTTGGAAAATCTTTTGGGTAAAAAAACATTTGTGGCTATATTAAACACTGTATTTTTTACATAAGCACATTGGACAACTCAACCAGCTAAACATATCCACAGCCCCTAACACCTGTTCCCTGTCCTTGGACTGGCCAACTCCAAGCTTACTTGATCTTTTGCAAGCCTCTTATCCATATCTTACTGGCCACAAGAAAGTCTGCTTGCCTCTGGATCCAGTAGCTATGGACATTTGGGAGCACTGACAATCTTGATTTCTGCCAGCTGCATGGCAGAGATTGCACCACCATACAGATCAGCTCTGTGCAGAAAGAGCAAACTCTCCAAGCTTCCCATGATTGCCTAAGGGCTTTTCTACAGGAGGCTGTTAATTGCTGTATCTACTTTCGCTTTCATTGCAGAATTGAGGTCCTAGCACTACGCGAGGAGCTTTTACTTTCCTGCTTTCTCACTACATAATCTGTAGGTGGCACTGTGCTATAATGGAATATCGTAATCACCCAAGTAGGAAAATACCTTTTCTTTTGCTTTTAGAAATAATACTTAATTTCCCCTGCTCTAAAAAATAACCCTGGGAAAGTGCTCTTCAAAAACAGAAGCGAAATTGGAGGATCATGGCGTCATCTAAAGAACCTGTAAACAACTGTAAGGAATTATGAGCGCACAATAAATGTCTTGTGTAGAAAAGCTCTCTGATCACTATGTAGACCTCAACATCTATTGCAGACTTCCTCCAAACTAGTGCCTTCCAGATATGCTGGACTACAACTCCCATGCTGGTTGGGGATACTGGGAATTGTAATCCAACACATCTGCAGGGCACCAGGTTGTGGGAGGCTAACCTATTGTGCAGTGGTTCTTCCTGCCCAGTCAGAATCAAGATTCAGCCTTCCTAAACATGTCAGGGACAAAGAAGCCCCAGTTCTCAACTCCTGACTTCTTGAGGATTCAATGTTAGACTATGGCTTTAGGTAAGGGACAGCACTGACACTTATCCTGGGTTCTTTGCAACATGTGTCCCATAACAGGCCAAGAAAACACATAGTCTTGGGCTAGAGAAAGAATGAAATAAGTATCCAAAAACAATTATCCCAAAGAAAAATATGGACAGAGATCAAGCTAATTGGAATACCAATAGGCAGCTAATCCTAATCAAAGACGATTAAAAATTAAGTCCAATAGCAAACTCAGTTATCTGAATGTCTATCCTTATGTAGCCAGAATGGCGGGAAGAGCAAGGTAAGAGCAGGTGGGAGGCGGTCCCCACCCCCCAGATTTACAGAATACCCCCTTGCATCCATAGTTCGAAAAAACACTCTGAGAGAAAAATTACCAATGTAATAGGTGCTGCACCATTCAGTGGGCAGAGAATACTGACCAAACTGTTTGGGGGCAGGCAGGGTGGAGAAGAGAAAATTGGGAGGATGGGGAATGAAATACAGTGTCCTGCAAGAGGGCATGGCTATTTGGTTGAAATCCTGAACAGGAATACTCCACACTGCAACCTTTTGTTGCAGGTCCCACTTGCTGATTCTAGTAGATCTTACTTTCATTGGTTCTTACTCCTAGTCCTTATGGTGCCTTACAACTCAATGGTATGTATGGTTACTCAGCTGTAAAGCCCACTTGTCAATGGGGCTTACTCCATGTAAGAGGGTCTAGGAGTGCAGCCTTAGCCAGCAAACTTTGCAGATGTAAATTTAGATGACTAAGAATGGATTTGCCCCTTTCTGTACCTGCTACATGTTTTAGGGAGCAATCCTACCGGGACAGGTGGCGTCTCCGAAGTTGGAGGTGACCGCCTATCCAATGTAGGGCAGGAGAAGGGCAGAGGGGATTGTCCCCTCCGTGCTTCAGCCTCCCTGCATGGCAGCTAGACAGCTGATTTTGGCTGTCTAGCCACAGGAAGGTGGAGCGGAGGAAGCAGCTGCTGGATGACACATTGGATGTGTTGTACCAGGATTTCCGCCTCCCCCACCCTGGAATGCCCTGTTTTCGCCGCTCTGTGCTCCCCTTATGAGCACGGGGCCATTCCGTGCTGCCTCAGGGATCTGACCTCGGAGCGCGGGCTCCAAGGTTGGTTCCTGGGAACTGACCTATCCTATTGCCATCTAGCCACTGAATAGCAGCCATAGGATTGCTCCCTTAGTGTGTATGCATAGTATTCTGCCAGATTTTTTTATATCTATCTATCACACACACACAACTACTATGATATTTTCTAGTAACATGAATATAGATATTCAGTAGTTTGGCAATTTACCAGTGTTAAATGTTACCAGAAATGATCTTTCTAAAAATGCTCATATATGAAAGATATAGAGCACTGCAACATATGGGCAACAGGGAGGAGGGGGGAATTTAGCATGTTGCATGAACACCGTAAGAATTACTGATAAGTCATATGAGATACAGATGTATTGTTCCTGCTGTGATTGTTTTATTGAAATTCTGCTTTTCCTCATAACATTAAAAAAATGGCATCTTCATTTACACAGTTCAAGCAGCTTGTGAAAATAAAAAAAAACTGTAATAATCAGCAGGTTAAAAACAATGAATTCTGAAGACAGTAGGAAGGACAGATAACTAATTTCCAAAAACAGCATGAAACTGGCCCTGAGCTTCAACTTCAGCAGTATAGCCCTAGAGTTAAAGGGGCAGTTTACTGAAGAAGCATCAAGAAGTTTTGATTTGTCTGTTGCTGCTGCAACATGGCAAAGCAGACTATTACTTCAAAATATTTGTTCATATCAGTTGGTGAGGGGATAAGCTGGGGACACAGAACTTTATAGAGCCAAGGCCTATACAGATCTATTCAGTGGGTTCTCTGAGAAGGGCAACTATTAGCTGCACTTGACTAATGACAGGATTGTATCCTTCAAATGAATCGGTAAAAGAATGTATCTACCTGTAAACAGGCTACTGGACAGTTTGCTCGCCTCAAAATCAAAGGGTTCACAGATTGTTTGACTGGTGCACTGGATGTGAGATACCACATGAATGTTCTACTTAAAGGCAGTTACCCCAATGTAATTAGCAATCACCTCTTAAGGATTTGTCCTGTAGCAACTCATGTTAAATAATTAGCTGCTGATTAACAGGGAGTCACTTACTGCCAAACTGCTGCCTGAGAGGCTGCCAACTAATGAGACAAACACAGTCTGATACTTCAGTAATGGGTGGACTAATCTCATAGACATGAGGAACTCAATGGAGGATGAATAGACCCCACCCCATGGAGCTGCACGTGGCACTTTCCCTAAATCAAAGTGGAATGCATACTTCGGGGCAGAAGAGGGGAAGCTGCATTATGATTTAACAGCCTAAACTAGTAGTGGCCAAACAGTTTGGCAAGTGTGACACAGCTGCAAAGTACAAGATAATGTCACTCAGGTACACTGTATACAGCAACACCTCCCCGCACTAGCTGTGGTTTTGCCTCCATTCTATGGAATCAAGAAGCAGGTAGAAGAGTAGCATAAGAGACAAAGGCTAGGGTGCAAGCCTGACTCCATGACTATCCTGTTCTTGCAACCTTAGGAGCTGATAGACTTCTGAGTAACAGGAGATGGTGGGACTGCCTAGCCAGAAGGAAATATTAGATCCATTTTTTTTATGCTGTTCCTCTGTCTCAAGGACACCCAAAGCAGCTTTAAAAAGTTTAAACAATTAAAATATAAGAAATGCAGAATTTTAATAAAGCAAAGCAACTGGGAACAGCAGCAGATACAATCAAATCCAAAACAGCCGATTAAAAACCAAGCATGGCATAATGGCAAAAAAACTACAAACCAAAGGCACACCGAAACAACAACAAAGAAGTCTTTAATAAGAGAGAAAGGGCCTGATAGGAAGAATACCGGACTCAGGGTCCTAGCCATGATAACAGGAGAGCCATCCACAAGATAGCAAGGATAGGTGCTGTTCCAGCACCAACCAGGCAGCAACTCAGGGTTTTTTTTATAGTTGGCCTTGTAGCCTCACCCTTCCTGGTACATCAGCAGATGCCCTAAATTTGGAAACACTTAAGACAGTTCTTGTATTCAGAAGCAAGAACGTGGTGGAGGGTGGTCTCATGCCGCTGGGCAAACACCCCTCTGACTAATGGTGGCTACTGTCTGGGATTGCCACTGTTTTTGTTCCTGGGGCCGGGAGGTGATCAGGGTCGTGAGGGGGGAGTGTCCTCTGGCCTAGAGAGTGCCAAGGCATATGGCAAAGACTGTATGTCTGAGTCCCTTGCTTCTTCACGATGAAATTATCCTTTACAGCAGCTGTCTCAGAAGGTGCTTCCAGAGGAGGCTATTATGGAGCCATCATCCTGCCTCATTCATGGAATTTAACAGAGGATCCACAGTAACCCTCTCATGATTTCCCACCATTTCTTCTATCTTTTTTCTTACCATGGAAAATCCATTAAGGAAAAACAGATGGAATAGCTGTACAATGTCTTCTGAATGCTAGCACTAGGACCCCTCCATCTGGAAGCAACCAGTCTCAGCTATGGGGAGCCAACTGCTCCTGGTGAGAGAGTGTATGTATGTGTGTCTGTCACTTTCCTCTTCCAAGGAGGTCCTATCTGCCTCAGGTGCTGGGAGATGGCAGGTTCTGACAGTGACAAAGCCGAGCTTGCAGATTCTCCTGCTCCTGGTCCAGGGTTGCCACAAAACTCCACTGCCCAATCCAATTATTCTACACATACTTTATTTTGGCCACATGTGATCTAAAATATTTTAACTGTATAATGGACATATCACAGCAACATATCCACTCAAGCAACTAGGGTTGGTTTGAATATAAATCAGGAATCAACACTGGACCTACATGTAACTATCCCATGCTGAACCCAGATCCAAACCCTGAAGCTCATGCCATGCTCAACCAAGGGCCACTGTTGGAGAGCCTGTGTATCCCTAATGGTTGCCCACTCATGAACTGATTTTACCTGGGCAGCCTTCTAGGGTGTGTGGGACAGCCCATCCAATCCCGTAGGGCTGTTGTTCTCAATGACATAGAAAAACCACAGCATAAAGAAAATTAAAGGGGTTTTAATAGCACTGAATGAAATTGTTTGGATGCAAACATCTACTTCATGAAATGTGCATTTAACACATTTTGGCCCCTTTCTTGCCATTTGTATCCATTTTTGCACCTGTTTGTGACCATATCTGCTGCTGCTCCAGTGTCATTTCCCTCCTCCCAAGTTTAGGCTTTTTTAAATTCAGTATGTGATCCTAGACAATCAGGGATCACATAGTTAGTGTGATGACATAAGCCCCCTTCACGTTTATATGCATGAAGAGGTTCCACATGACTGACCCCACGCAATGTTGTGTGCCTCCCTGGCCCCACCAATGTTCACACATTAAGCATGGCTGTCTGAAGAAAGGAGGACTATGTACCTTGTCTTCGACGTGATCTGGGACCCCAATCACATAGGCAATAAGGTGCATTTGGAAGCCAGGCCAGGGAGACATGTGACTTCAGGATCAGTGCCCCTCTTTCTGTTAATCACGTGGAGCCATTTCACACATATAAGACATGAATGTGGTTATAGAGCTAGTCAGATTTGTGATTATGTCACTGAGAACAAATAATGCCAGTTCAGAGTCAGGTTAATGCTTCCTCTATCAATTTGGCTTTAGTATTGATGGAAATTTATTGATTTAAAACTTCCTAAGCCTCACTTTGTAAGATGAGCTTCTAACCTTGTTAGGATAACTACTGAGCAATGCTTCCCACATCTCATTGTCTTAATTGTGAATGGAATTGCACCTACTAGTAGGGATGAGTGAAAAAAACCCTACTAAATTCACATATTCTGAACGTAAACAAACTGGAATGCAGTTTGCTGCCAAATTCTGTACATTTCCAAAGCTTGTGATGCATTAAAAATGCATGAAAAATACATACAGTAAAGAAAATGCACACAAAAATGCATATATTTTTAATGTGCACAAAATTGTGTATATTTTCAAAAGGTATGCACAATGATGCTTTATTCAATGGGGAAATGCATACATTTGAAAAAGTGCACACAAAAATGCATAAATTTGAGGAAAATGCCTACAAAACTATGTATTTTTTAAAAATGTGTACAAATTTTCATGCAGACTAAAAAGAAAAGTGAAATCCAACGTGGAATCAGGATGGAACAAACAGGCTTGGAAAAATGAGAACCTGAGTGAAAATGAGTTTGACAGATTCGCTGGACTGCTGCACCTCATGCACCCTCAACTCTTCTCTTCATGCACCCTCCTCCTCTTGTTTCATTCCCACTCTGCCTGTTCCCAGGAGAATGACTGCCACTGCTCTACAAGGTGATATCTTTGCTCACTTTCACCCCCCCCCATTGTCAAAAGGGAGACACAATTCGCAAGGGGAGAAACATTTGCAAATTGCACAGCCCTATTTCAGGTCAGCACTAACATAATGTTAAATCAGAAGCTCATCTAACAAATTCACACTTTAAAGACATTAATTAATCAAAAAAATCTGTTAGAAGGTAGCAGCAAACCACTCTTTTGCAATTGTCTTCCTGTAGATACTACTTGCATGTAGCAATCATACAGGCCTCACAAATAAGGCATTAAAACATTTCCTCTTCATGAATGATGGTCTGTGCAACCAGCATAGGGACATGATTCCAGGAAAATGTTGAAAGGGGCAGGGAGAGATTAGGGGCTGAAACTAAAGTTGAGCCTTAAAGTTAGCATTGGGTTTTGATATGCAGTTTACTTTGGCAATGTGGAAAATGACATACAATATTCCTGGCTAGTTTATATCTTAAAAAAAAATTCTGCTAAGTATCCTAAAAACAAGGAGAACGTGAAAGGCCTTCATGATTATTGCTGACAATGATTCATAACAACAACACTGTCATGTAATCAAATAAGGTAACCTTCCCTTTGCTACAACAAACCTGTCATACAATATTTTCACCAATGATGTGCTTTTGCTTAAGGAAGGCGGGGTTACAAGTAAGTGTCAGGGTAATAAATAAGAGGGTCTTATGTCAGGGACATTAGGAGTCAGTTAACATAAGTATATGTTCAGGCTGAGCTGAGAAGACTCTTCACCCCCACCCCACCCCGGGGCAAGCGTTTTAAGTCTGCTGAAATTGAACTGCTGCTTGCACAAAGAAGAAACCAGACAGTCATTAGGAAGTTTAGATATAAACTCAAGAGTGAAAGAACATTTCCTTCAATCTGGCCAGCAAGCTGTGTTTCGAGCAGCATGAATCCTCTACTCAGTACCTTGTTATTTTCACTGCTACTTCTTCTAACCCTCAGAATTCAGGAGCTGATAGAAGCTTGCAGCTGCGCCCCTGCACATCCACAGCAGCAAATATGCGATTCTGCTTTAGGTGAGTCATAAACACTATACACTTTTTATACTACTGGTAGGAAAGCAACAGAAACTAGATTAACTGTGGGCATACGTCTTTGCAATGCTCTACGGGTTCATATCTAACAGTGGTCATTTAGAGCTCTAAAAGGAGAGGTTTAAACACAAAAATGACTTCAGGAATAAAATGAATTTCAAAAGCATTTGGAAGCCGTTGCTCTCATTTCTTTTGCTTTTCAGCTTTCTCGGCAATGGTTTGTTGAAACTGCTGTATTAAATTCTTTATGGACTTTTTTTACAATGACAAACACCTGAGCTGAGACTGAGTATTACTGACATTTAATATATAGAACAATGGGTTATGTAATATGTGTACTGTGCATAGATTTTAGGCATTTTTGGTAGTTACAATGCATTGTAAATAGAACACACTAGATACTGACATTTATTGATTTTTGTTATAGTAATCTGCTTTTTTATCATTTTAAATCAAGGACTCATCGGGTTCCTAGCAGGCTATTTAAAGTAATTTATAGATTACATTTCTGCAAGATTTTTAATACATATGCCCATCCTTTATATAAACATGGCCAACTTTCCTGCTAAGTCTACAGATTAAAAAAACACACTAAAGTTTCACAATTAGAAAATGCTTGGCTAAGAAAATGTGACATTTTGCAGTCTTTTCATTTTATCTGCTTAAGCTGTGGCTAGTTAGCTTCCATCCAGAGTGAACAGTAAATGTAGAACATGAGTTTCTAAAATGTCACAGAATTAGCATTTCTATGGGACAGGCAATACCTTCTGCATACTGATTAATTGCTTTCATGTGCTGACAGAAAATCTTTGTAGCCATGACAAACTCTAAACTCTGTTTAAGACCATCAATTAAATTGTTTCTTAATCTGGTTGTGTTAAGTAATGTTTTCCTTAAATTACCTACACCAGACAGGCCAGTCTAGAATAATGTGAAGTACAGGGAAAAGTGCCCGTTAGTATTACTTCGGTTTTACAGCTATCAAATGTGGAAAAGAATCAAAATAGTACTCAAAATGTGGTGCAGTTCTGTGATGCAGTTCTGTTGCATTCTTCTGGTACATAACACTTTTCTGAAATGTTAAATATATCAACATAGTTCATATTGGGGATCAACTTGAGACTATGGAAGAAGACTATAGCATCCTACAGTGTTTAGTGCAATAAGAAGCATTGATACAGAAAGGGACAAAATAGTAGAAAGAGACAAAATAGTTCAGTAGTCCAGACCAAATATAATGCTGTTTTCTTTTTAGTTGCCCATATAAAGTATGTTTATGTTGCAAACTAAACATTCCATCTTGCTCCATTATAACAATTGAGCTCTTTGTTTACTTCGAAGTATAGAATCATAAAGTCAGCTTGGATCAGGACAGCATGCATGGTCAATTTTTGGAGAATAAAAAAATCTTAGGAATTGCACGGGGGAGGGATTCTCCACTCTTTTACTCTGGGCTCTGGAGTGTTGATATGCCAGGCAGCTGTGGGAAGCAAAGACTACCCAGTATTTATATATGATATAGAAAAACTGGGTCATGTGGATTGTAGTTAAATATCTTAATACTTGCTAACATATATATATTAATAGCAAACTCAGCTGGTGAATGCCGACAGGATAGAGGCTAAAGTAGGGCCACTAAGAAACAGCAAGGAAACATCGGCATCCTTGGGGATACCCCATGTTTTGCAGAAACACAAATAATCCTTAGGGGGAATAAAAGTGGCATTCCTCCCCCCCCAAATAGCCCAATAAAGACTGAGCATGCTCAGTGGTCATGGAATGCTGACTTTAGTGAGAGAGTAATGGAAAACCTGGGAGGGAGGGGGGGAATGAAATGAAGTATCCCGGAAGTGGGCATGGCTGGTTGGCATATTGAAAAGGAGCACTCCATACTGCAACTTTTTGTTGCAGGTTCCACTTGTAAACCTGTATTTCTGAATTCTCGAGTTTGCTATGTAGTGAGCGTCACCTATACATCAGACTAATGCTCAGGAAAGGATATGGAAGAATGCCAATTCTGTGAAGTAAGTGCTTGCCTTTGAAAGTTTGTTCATGGAATTGTGGCTGTTTCCTACACCTGATATCTCCTTTTCCCAAATAAAAAAGGGGAGAAGGAAAGGTAGTAGGAAAAAAAAGATTGCAGAGTTCTATTATATGCTATCTACTGAAGATGTATCAATGGATATTCTGTGACAGACATATGTATAGCTCTGCTTTGAAGCAGGGTAGGTTGAAAAGAATTGGGAAGATACATCTAATTTCTTATGCTGCCATTTCCATGATGGGAAAAGCATGAAGAACTTGTATGTCTTTCTATATAAACAATAGCATTTAAATATGAGGAATCATTAAACCTGGACATTTGCTTCTTAATGAGATACGTCTTTTTTCCCTTTGTATCCCAACTTAACTAGTGCCACAGAATTTAAAAATAATGAAATTATTAAAATAATGCTATTTTGAGGACTTTTTCAGAATAGAAAAAGTGAATCAATATCCACCTCTCAAAAAAGAATCTATTATGCAGCAGGAGGAATATGAAAACTGCCTCAGTGGTTCAAACTATTCTTTTTTGCCTTTCAACTTCTGTTCCTTTTCATAATTTTGCTCCTTTAAAATTTACCTGTGAATGAGGAAAGCTGCACAGGTGCTAACTAAATCAACAGACAATGGACAATATCTAGCTAATTCAGAACCCTCTGCATTCCCATGATAAAACAAGGAGCACTTTATTGTAGCATTTGTCGGTGTGATTAGTGTTGTGACATTTTGTCTATTCCTGTCAGGGGAGCTTTTGTTGTTTCAAGCTATGATTGGTTTTGAAACATCCATAGCCAACCAACAGGCCCAAGTAACATGAGGGAAATCAGATGGACATCCTGAAATTAAGAGAGATCATGTGGGATGAAGGCACACAGGAAACAAGGACATGAATTTTAAAAGTACATTCGGACTGATATATGGCAGCAGAAGCTGTGTAGTGTACTAATTTATACAGCAGAAAGTCAGCAGTTATCAGACATTGTTAGCACCTTTATATGTAACCTTACCAAATCAACCGAAGAACCTAGCTTCCTGTGACCTGCTACTTCAAAGTACTAAATACTTTTTCCAAGGCATGCCAATATTTTTTATTTCCTACATCTTACCTTACTCATCTTCACTAGGATGCAATTATACTTTACTACGTTTCAGATTACACTTTTTAGAGTTGTTGAAGGTAACGAATGCTATCTATTCAGAACTGTAAACACTGAACATTGTATTTGTGGCAAAGTATTGCTCAGACTATGTGATTGATGTATATTTTAGGTGAGCTTCCAGAATTCTGATAAACTCTTCAAAAGATTAGCAGCACCTTCTCAGCAGTCGGACAACAGGGACATGAGCTGTCCTTCCTCCATTCCAATTAATATACACCAGCCTTTCCCAACCTGGTGCCCTCCAGATGTGTTGGACTGCAGCTTCCATAATTCCCAGCCATCATAGCCATTGGCATCATGCTGGCTGGGAATGATAGGAGTTGTGGTCCAACACATCTGGAGGGCACCAGGATGGGGAAGGTTGATGTACACAGACTACATTACGCTACAGAAATATCTCACAGCATATTTATTATGACTTTTTGCATGCTTGCAATTTATGTTCATGTAAAATATGTAAGATGCAGTGCAGATGGAATGGGTAAGAGAAGGCAAGGCTTTTCCTTGGCCACCTCCAGACCAATGTACCTTTAGGGTATGGCTTGGGGTTCCTTCTCTGGCTCAATATGCTACCTACCAAAGACTGTCTTCTTCATAATGATCAGCCTTGAGGGATAAGTTGTAACATCTTCAAAGTATTTATTTATATATATAAAATACTTATATTTCTGAAAACAAATATGTCCTTGATGGTAGTGATGGATGAATGCTTGTTACCTACTGCAGACATTCCTCAAGGTTTCTACAGAGTTCCATACTGTATCTTGCCCACTTCCATTAAGATGGTACTTGCATTTTGAGTAAAAAGAAGAATATGAAGTTTCTCAATATTTAATGTCTAAATGATGCTGTTCAACAAGATCCCACATAATTTGAAATTAGGTAGTATCAATATTCCGATAAGTGCAGCTTAGTTGCCCTTATTCTTGGATTATGATATTGCAGACTCACTTCTTTCTCTGGTCATGTCACAAGTCAGTTTTTGCATTAGTTCCTAAAGCTTCCAGTTTTAAATGGCCCCTGCTCCTTACCAGCAGCTTGGTCTGGAGATATCTGCTTGTCTTCATGCTATAAAAATCTTCACTTGTCAATTTCTGAAGATAAAGCCACTGTAAAAGGCAGATGAGTAGGCCAGGTCAGTTTTCTGGTCAGCTGACAACCTTGGGTGTGTGGAGTAAAAACTGATGATATAGGATACAAGCAGTCAGGTTGGGAGATATGCCTCAGTTTCTTACACTTATAACAGTCTTCCAACCTGGTCTTCTCCAGATGAGTTGGATTACAATTCCCACCATCCCCTATCATGGGATGGCTCAAGCAAAGTTTGCAGGACTGACTCAAGTAACGTATCAACTATTAGTCCATTAGTGTTAGGGGGCCCTAGCTGGCCTCTTTCAGTCTACTCCAGTAGCCAACTCCAGACACAGACAAAGGATTCTTTTCAAGGCTTTATTCCTTTTACAACTTAATAACTCTATCACCAGCGACTAAGCTATGAACAGCAGAGTAACCTGTGCCCCGGGTTGGAAACAGTTGGTCCCGTTTGAACAAGAATCACTTCCAGATCCTGAACTTATGGGCTAGGGAGAGTCCCTCTCCTTTTCCCTTGGGTCTTCTGGATGCGACCGTTGCTTGCGCGCCAAACGAGCGTTACGCCTCCTTTCCGCGCCCTCCTTAGCTCGTCGCTCTTTGCGTCTGTGTCGAGCATCCAGCAAGCCCTCCTCCCGCGCTCTTTCACTCCCAGGACCGCTATCTATCTCTGGAATGCCGGCAGGAGGAATCTCTGCCAGCTGCAAGGCCTGGGAGGGATGAGCGCTCTCCTCTCCCACGGACGGCTGTTCCTCCTCAGAATCAGAACTGCTCTGAGGTTCTATGGGCTCAATGTCCACCTTGACAATTAGAGATCATATTCCTGCATAGCTTTGAAAGGGGATTAGGCAAATTCATGGAGGATAAGGTTATCCATGGCTACTAGTCATGATGACTACATATTACCTCCAGTATCAGGGCAGTCTGCCGCTCAATATCAGTTGTGGGAACATGAGCAGGAGGCTGCTATTGCACTAATGTCCTCCTTGTGGGCTTCCCATAGGCATCTGGTTCGCCACTGTGGGAAAAGAATGTTGGTCTGTCCTAGACAGCCCTTTAGTCTGATCTACCACAGTTCTTATTACATTCTTCCAGTGCCTTCTCCCTCTCCTATCTAAATAGTTATGGATTCTTCAAATTTAGAAGGTTTCTTTCTCCCTTTCCTACAAATGGGATAGCAGTCAGAGAGCTGGGAGAGGCATTAACATCATGTCCCCCTAGGATCTCTCTTAGCTCTCTTCTGATCAAGAGAAGAGCTAGGAACCACATTCCATCTGACCTGTGTGAGAAGACTCATCTGCTGGCAGCACACTTCCTGGAGGAAAGCTATTTCACTCTGGTTCTTAAGGACAGTAGCAGCAATGGTAGGAACACCAGAGACTAGGAGAGGGTATATTATTATCCCACCCTGCATCTTCCTTAGCTGCTCCACCTCCATAGATCTGCACTGAGTTTTATGAAGTATCAACTACTGTAAGACATCTTGACAATCCTTTTATTGAAAAAGTGAGGTGATGATAATTACAATTTATTATAGGTTTTGGGTTTTTTTTTTTTTTTTTTTTTAGGAAAGCACCAGATGGATCTCATACTGGAGAAGGGAGTTATTACTTTTGAAGCAACAACCTCTTTCCCAACCCTGGGTAACTAGCTTCCCAACTGAAACCAAAACTCTTAAAGGGCAACTACCTACTCTTTCTTGATGCCACAGTAGTTCTTCTTTATGTAATACACCATCACCAAGCAGCTAGGAATCATAGAATCATAGAATAGTAGGGTTGGAAGGGGCCTACAAGGCCATGGAGTCCAACCCCCTGCTCAATGCAGGAATCCAAGTCAGAGCATCCCTGACAAATGGCTGTCCAGCCTCGTCTTAAAGGCCTCCAGTGTGGGAGAGCCCACCACCTCCCCAGGTAATTGGTTCCATTGCCGTATTGCTCTGACACCCAGGAAGTTTTTCCTGATGTTCAGCCGGAATCTGGCTTCCTGTAACTTGAGCCCATTATTCCGTGTCCTGCACTCTGGGATGATCAAGAAGAGATCCTGGCCTTCTTCTCTGTGACAACCTTTCAAGTACTTGAAGAGTGCTATCATATCTCCCCTCAGTCTTCTCTTCTCAAGGCTAAACATGCCCAGTTCTTTCAGTCTCTCTTCATAGGGCTTTGTTTCCAGTCCCCTGATCATCTTTGTTGCCCTCCTTTGAACCCTCTCCAGCTTGTCTGCATCCTTCTTAAAGTGTGGTGCCCAGAACTGGACACAGTACTCCAGATGAGGCCTAACCAGTGCTGAGTAGAGGGGAACTAGTACTTCCCGGGATTTGGAAGCGATGCTTCTATTAATGCAGCCCAAAATAGCATTTGCCTTTTTTGCAGCAACATCACATTGTTGGCTCATATTCAGCTTGTGATCGACGACAATTCCAAGATCCTTCTCGCTCGTAGTGTGGTTGAGCCACGTATCCCCCATCTTGTAACTGTGCATTTGGTTTCTTTTTCCTAGGTGCAGAACTTGGCATTTGTCCCTATTAAATGCCATTCTGTTGTTTTCTGCCCAGCACTCCAGTCTATCCAGATCACTTTGAATTTTGTTTCTGTCTTCCAAAGTATTAGCTATCCCTCCCAATTTTGTGTCATCTGCAAATTTGATCAGCATTCCCTGCACCTCCTCCTCCAAGTCATTAATAAAAATGTTGAAGAGCACTGGGCCCAGGACTGAGCCCTGCGGTACCCCACTCGTTACCTCTCCCCAGCTTGAGAAGGTCCCATTGATAAGCACTCTTTGAGTCCGATTCTGTAGCCAACTGTGGATCCACATGATCGTTGTTTCATCTAGCCCACTTCGAGCAAGTTTGCTCATCAGGATATCATGGGGCACTTTGTCGAAAGCTTTGCTGAAGTCGAGGTATATGATGTCTACAGCATTCCCACGGTCTACAAGGGAGGTGACTTGATCAAAAAATGAGATCAGATTTGTCTGGCAGGACTTGTTTTTGACAAATCCATGTTGGCTTCGAGTAATCACGGCATTGTTGTCAAGGTGCTTCCAGATGGATTGCTTTATGATCTGCTCCAGAATTTTCCCAGGGATTGATGTCAGACTGACTGGTCTGTAGTTCCCAGGTTCCTCCTTTTTACCCTTTTTGAAGATAGGGACAACGTTAGCCCTCCTCCAGTCATCTGGCACTTCCCCGGTCCTCCATGATTTCTCAAAGAGAATAGACAGCGGTTCTGAGAGTTCTTCTGCCAGTTCCTTTATTACTCTAGGATGCAGTTCATCTGGCCCTGGAGATTTGAACTCATTCAAAGTAATGAGGTGTTCCTTGACCATATGCCTGTCGATCTCAAGCTGCAATCCTGCCCCTTCAGCCTGTACTTCGCCTTTGCCAGGGGGGTCATAGACCCTCTTTTGGGAGAAGACTGAGCCAAAGTAGGAATTGAGCACCTCTGCCTTTTCTTTGTCATCTGTTATCATTTTGCCATCCTTATTTAATAGCTGAACAACCATTTCTTTCCTCTGCCTTTTACTATGCACGTAGCTGAAGAAAGCCTTTTTGTTGTTTTTAGCATCCCTCGCTAACCTCACCTCGTTCTCCGCTTTAGCCTTCCTGACGCCATCCCTGCAATTCTGTGCTACCTGCCTGTACTCTTCCTTTGTTACTTGGCCTTCTTTCCACTTCCTATATGTGTCCTTTTTTGTTTTCAGGTCATCCCTAAGCTTTTTGTGAAGCCACATTGGCTTCTTCTGTTGTCTTCCACCTTTTCTTCTTGTTGGAATTGTTTGTGATTGTGCCTTGAGAATTTCCTTTTTTAAAAGTTCCCACCCATCTTGGACTCCTTTTCTCGCTAGCATTGTTTGCCATGGGACCTTACTGATCATTGTTCTGAGTTTATTAAAATCAGCTTTCCTAAAATCCAGGGTACGCGTTTGAGTACACTCGGCTTTTGCTTCCCTTAGAACCAAGAACTCAAGTACAACATGGTCGCTTTCCCCCAGAGTTCCTGTAACTGCTACTTTATCCACTAAGTCATCTCTGTTGGTTAGGATCAAGTCAAGGATAGCCGATCCTCTAGTTCCTTCCTCTACTTTCTGTAGGAGGAAGTTATCCACCACACAAGTCAGGAATTTCCTGGAGGGGCCATGTTTTGCAGAATTTGTCTCCCAACAAATATCGGGGAAATTGAAGTCCCCCATTACTACTACATCATGCTTCCTTAAAACATTGGCTATTTGCTTTTCAAAAGTTTCATCCTTGGCTTCTCCTTGATTGGGTGGCCGGTAGTAGACTCCGACCACCAGGTTCCTTTTATTCTTTGCTCCATTTATTTCAACCCAGATGCTCTCGATGGGGCTACCAAGCTCCTCCTCCTGTATTTCTGTGCAGAGATATGTATTTTTCACATACAGTGCAACCCCACCTCCCTTTCTGTTCCTCCTGTTCTTTTTGAACAAGTTATATCCTTCAACTGCTGTATTCCAGTCATGAGAGTCATCCCACCAAGTCTCAGTTATACCTATCAAGTCATAATTTCCCTCCTGTATTAAGAGTTCAAGTTCGTTCTGTTTGTTTCCCATACTCTGGGCATTAGTATATAGACATCGAAGACCATGTGCTTCATAGTCTGGCTTTCTTCCTACATGTGTCTGAAGACTATTATTGGGCGCTATCAGCGCTGTTCTCTCCATTGCAGTGCATGCGCCTACGTCCATTGTTACCCCCAACATTACATCTCCCTTCCCCGTAGGATTCAGTTTAAAGCCCTCCTGATGAAGTTCTTCATGCTGTGGCCAAACACATTCTTCCCAGCCTTTGTGAGGTGCAACCCATCCCTAGCCAACAGCCCATCTTCCAGGAAGTATAGCCCGTGGTCCCAGAATCCAAATCTCTCTCGTCGGCACCACCTTCGTAGCCAGTCATTCATCCGGAGTATTTTTCGTTCCCTTTCTATCCCTCTTCTAACTACTGGAAGGATGGATGAGAAAACTATCTGGGCCCCAAAGTTCTTGAGTTTCCTTCCCAAAGCTTCAAAGTCTGACGTGATCTCTTCGTAGCTCCGCTTGGCGGTATCATTTGTTCCCACATGGATGAGAAGAAAGGGATACCTGTCAGTGGGCTTTATGAGTGCAGGCAACCTTTCAGTCACGTCTCTAATCTGTCCTCCCGGGAGACAACATACCTGGCGAGTCCACGGGTCTTCGCGACATACTTGGGTCTCGATCCCACGCAGCAAGGAGTCTCCCACTACTACCACTCTTCTCTTCTTCTTCTTGTAGGCCTGGGTTTCATCGCCTCTGTTTGACTGACCTTTAGCCTCTTGCTCACTCTCATGCAGGTTCCCCTGTGATTCTTCCTCTGCAGGCTGTCCTCCAGTCTCATCTGCAAGTACCTGGAATCGGTTCCACAGCTCCACCGCTTCCACTGGTGCAGAGTGGCGTCTAGTTCTTCTTCTCCTAACTGTCACCGTTTTCCAAGGAGTATCCTCTACTCCATTTTTCTTCTCCTCAGCATTTCCCACTTCTGCCTCATCTTGCTGTTGCTCTTCAAGCTTCTGGTCTGCCCTTTGCTGCTGTAGTTCCCCCATTCTGTCCAAGAACTCTTCGTGTTCTCTTATTCCCCGGAGGGTTGACAGTCGCCGCTCCAGTCCACTTACTTTTTCCTCCAGCAGCGTGATCAACTTGCACTTGTTGCAGGTGTAGGCCATGTTGTTCTCAGGCAAGAAAACAAACATGGCACACACCTTGCAGGTCACCACCACTGGAGAGTCTTGTCCTTCCATAGCCCCTTTTCCCTTTTTGTGTCTAGCTTTGTGATTGTTCTAGACTAGCCTGTGCCTGCTCCTCTACTCAGTAGAGGTTAGAGGACTTATACATTAATTAGGACTTAATGTATAAGTCCCAGCCCCTCGGCTTACAATGTTGGCCATCCCTTCTATAGACCATGCCTCCTACATTAGGTCTACATCAGTATTTAGTGTAGTATATAAAGCCAGAAAGAGCTATGTTCCATACTTTGTCCTTGCTGCATAATGTGTCTATTAACAAGCTTCTGCAAACGTACTTATTTGCTACACAGCAAACTGCATTTTCCTTGCTCAAAAAGGGTGGGGGCTTTTGAGACTATGGAACCATGTTGGACATTTTTCTTTCTTTCTTTTATGAACAAACCCACAAACCTCAACATATAAGATGTCAAAGTTCCTGTCAGCAATTTTGTTACGACTTCTGAATCTCTGGAACTCATTAAAAACCCACTGACATATTAATCAGCAAACTTGGGTGATCCAATATTTTACCATTGAAAGAATGAAACTAGCTAATTAGTGTAATTATCACAGTTAATATTTCCAAATTGGCTACCATTCATCACACTAATGATGCTTGACTCCAGCTAAAATAAGAGAACTGCGTAGAGCTAAACAGAAATTGGAAGAGACAACCCATACCGTTACACATGAGAGTGCCTTCATCATTACAATTTTGGTTAACCAGAACTTTAGAGGTCTGTATTTTCTTCATGACTGCAAGACAGAAATATCTACAGCTGGTCTTTTGTAATACTGTATCGGAGAGAAGGCACACTACATTTTTTCATAGAAGCTGATGAATAAAATTTAGAATACTGTGGCCTATGGATGGCATTTTCTGGAACATTATGGTCTCTCTGAAAATGCATCATCCATCAGTAGACTGCAAAGAATATGCATATCTCACATATATAATTACCACCAGAGAAAGAGCAGGAAAAATGGGGACAGTTTCCATGGCCAATCTCTCTCTAGCCATATGTTGAATTGGGGTCCCTTCCCTCCTCTACCAGTTAGTTCAGCATTGGGGGCAGGAGAAAAGGGAGGACCCCCAACAGTCTCTGACTCCTGGCTCACCCTCCAGGAAACTACTGAATGGCAGCCAGGAATAGCTGGTGCTATCATGTAAGGGGAACGTGGGGGTGTGCAGTGTTGGGATGCATCTCAGAACAGGAATGATGTTATTGCCTGCCAGAGCACCAGGGTAATTGGTGGAGCTACTTGCTCTGGCAAGTGAAGCTCCCAGTTAAGCAGAAGTGGGCAATGTGATCCCCTCCAGAAGTTTTGACAACTCCCATCAACTCCAGTCAGCATGCAATGGTCAGGGTTTACGGGAATTGTAGTTAAAACGTCTAGAGGATGGTTGTCCACCCCGTCATAAGATATAAAGATTGAAGGCAAAAGGACAAGGGGACGGCAGAGGATGAGATGGCTAGATAGCATCACCGATGCAATGAATATGAACTTGAGCACAGTCCGGGAGAGAGTGGAGGACGGGAAGGCCTGGCATGCTATGGTCCATGGGGTCACAAAGAGTCGGACATGAC
The DNA here is from genome assembly GCF_057233095.1 of Heloderma suspectum. Classification (NCBI taxonomy): domain Eukaryota; kingdom Metazoa; phylum Chordata; class Lepidosauria; order Squamata; family Helodermatidae; genus Heloderma; species Heloderma suspectum. The sequence continues at coordinate 292,194,657 of NC_139459.1, read as the reverse complement.
TTAACGACTGAACAACAACAACAACAATCATAAGATATAGAGATGTAGGTAGAGAGTGAAGACAATCAAGCAGAGGATTGATACTTTTCTTACATCATGCTAGCAGTTTAAATGGTAACACCTCTTTACAAGATTGTTTGCATTTCTAATTCAAATTCAGAAGCTAAAGATTGCAATTCTGCTAGCTGAATTATAGAGTTGGAAGGGAACTTGGGAGATCGTCTAGTCCAACGCAGGCTTTGCAATGCAGGATACAGCTATATAGGATTCCTGACAGGTGGCCATCCAGCCTCTGCTTAAATACCTCCAGTGAAGGAGAACCCACCACCTCCTGAGGCAGTCTGTTCCACTGCTGAGGAGCTCTCACTGTTAGGATGTTTCTCCTAATGTTAAGCCTGCAGTTTCCACCCACTGATTCTAGTCTTGCCCTCTAGAGCATCAAAGTCTGCTCCATCTTCTGCATGACAGCCTTTCAGATATTTGAAGACTTCTCTCACGTCTCCCTTTCATCTTCTGTTCTCTAAACATACCCAGCTCTTTCAATTGTTCCTCACAGAACTTAACTTCCAGACTCTTCACCATCCTGGTTGCTCTTTTCTGGACATGCTCCTGTTTGTCAGTGTTCTACTTAAAATGTGGTGCCCAGAATGGTACTCCAAATATGACCTGACAAACACAGAATAAAGTTCAGAGTGTTTTACAATTTGAACCTATGCTGTCAGAAGTAAGCACCATTGGGTTCAGTGGAGCTTAATTCCAGGTAACGAAGCACTGGGTGGCAGTCATGCCATAAAAGTTTAGTCTTTGTGCCACAGAACTCACCCTTTAAAAACTGGTCATTCTTCCTTCATTTTTGTGGTAATAGTTCTTAGAACATTAAAATGGGCATCTTCTTGGTTCAAACCCACATTTTCCCACATTTTGAAGTTTGTATCAGAAACCTCAAAACGTAAATGTTTAACATTTAACCTATATTTAACCTATATGGATGGACACAGCTGCCTGCCATTTTTGGACTCTCCTTGTGGGCATTGCTACGAGGGCTATCATAATAAGCTCCTGCACTTCAAAATACTACACACCAAATTCTTCCATCTCTTTCTTTCTGGTGAAGCTCACAACAGGGTGGTAGAAGATCCAGAACCGATCTGAGGATTGTAAGACTGAGGTGGGGATGGGTACAAATGTTTTCTTTGCAGAAATCTTTTCCCCCACAAGAGGCCTTAATATCCAATCCAGTACAGGCCTGAGGATTATGACACTGACACTGATGTATTATGAGAGGTTTATTCCCCAGTAGCTCAATTTTGGTGGTTTTCTTTGCAAGAGGCCTTATTATCCAGTTGATGGATACCTGTATGACTATCCCATGAGAGGTACATTACCTCCTAGAAAACAGCAGAAAGACCAGTAATCACAACTACAACGCACATGGCATTTCTTGACTTCAAACAGAAAGTCTTCCACAATAATTAGGTCTAAGAATGTTAGGATTTTAAAAAAAAGAAAATGGAAGAGATCTTCATAGTCAAAAGAGGCCAAATTTAGGGAAGACAATGTGATGCTAAAGGGGAGGCAGAAATTCCTGAGAAAAGAGGTGGGGTTTCACAGGTTGTTTAAATATAAGGACAGGTGGACATATACCCAGGAGTAGGGAGGGAAACAGAAGAGAGTGCACAGAACAAGGAAACAGAAGAAGACAAGAGGCATGGTGGTGAGAATAGTAGAATGGAAGAGACATACAAGTGACAAGACATACAGAGGGACAATTGGACATGGAAGCAAGATGCAGAAGTTTAAAATGAATGCAATAAAGAAAGGGAAGCCAGTGAAGAGGAGAATGATGTATGATCAAATACTATCTGCTATTTCATCAAGCAGGTTGAACTAGTATTACGTTCGCTCATTATGTTCACTCTATTTCCTATATGTAACCAATCAGTCCTAAGAACTTAAGAAGGGCTCTATTGGATCAGACCAAAAGTCCAACTAGTTTCCCACAGTGACCAACTAGATGTTTCTCCTGCTGCTGCTCCCCATCAATAGGTATTGAGAGGCACAGTGACCCTGGTGGGTGACTTGACGTCATGATGCTATTAAATGAGATGGTTTAAGTAAGGAATGGTCTGATTCTAACTTTGCCTCCACTAAAGAAAATTAATTGACATTCCAAACAGCAGATGCTGATAATGAATGTGAAAATGAGTCTATGAGTAGTTTCAAACTCCAGTTCAGGAAAGGCTACTACTGTGATTTGAGCAATGGGAGTTTTTGTTTTTTCCAGTTAACTATTCTTTAAAGAGAAAGCTCTTCTAAAATCTGCAGCGTTTGTCCCTGTATAGTCTTTGAATACAAGGACTGAAGCTACAGGCCAGAGGAAACTTTTTTTAACTGCATTTGTTTAACTGAGCTAATGTGCAGGAAATGAACATTCTTTCTCTCTCTCCAACTCTGTCTGACATTAGTATTTCTCCAAGGAAAACAGCAACCTGAGTCTCTCAGGTTTTTATATCTTTTACATCCTATAATTTTATTTAGACTGAAGGACCTTGGGGGAGCGGTCCTTCCTATTTGCGAGTGATACTCTGTAATGCATCATGTACATTGACGACAGAAAGAAGAAATAAAACAATACGCTATCCATATAGCTTATTTTCTGACCATGAAGAAAGGCATTAGAGATCTGTGTTCTGGTAGGCCAGTTTTTGGAGTTTATGCCCATATCTTTGCCTTGGTGGCGCGTTTCCCAGTCTTTGCCATCCTCTTCCCTCTCCCTTCCAATTGCTGATGTATACCTATTTCTCCCGCTATTTTCAAGGATCCCACAAGTTTTCCTTGACCTGTTTTGCTTGTTAGCAAGAGATGTTCTAGGGAGTAAAAAGAGCTAAGATCATGGATGTGAAAGATGGACTCTTGCTAGCAAACAGCCCCAGCAGCCAGAATTCAGCAGGGAAAGATGGAAAGACTCTCAGCATTAGCAAATCCTTGGCCTTTCAATGTCTTTCTAGAGAGGAGGAAGAGCTGCCATAAATGAACCCAACTTCAGAGCAGCTGCACCACCATGCTGTTTGAAAGCAGCTGTGTGTCGTTTACTCTGGCACCTGTTGCCTTCGCCTAATTGTGTGTGTGTGTGTGGGGGGGGAGACAGTGGCTGCTGCCAAGTGAAGCACTGCTGTTTTGGAACAGCTTAATGGTTGTGCTCTGAGGATAGTTGGTGTATGGCAGGTAGGTCTTCCTTCTCTCTGAGACTATAAGTAAAGCTATGGCCAACATAATACTTAAGCGTCCACCCCTTTCATATGTTCTGGCCATTAGTAGAAAGGAGGATACAGAATCCAACTCAAAACCAGGATTGCATTTTCAGAAATTTGTGGAGACCAGTTGAGAAATCTAGATTACATGAAATTATTTCCAGAGGGGAATCAAGGAATTATGCCCCCACGAGTCTTGATCAGCTTTATAATAGCAGTGTGGGGAAAATTTAAGATGGTACTAAATATTTTGTAATAGTAGCTTTACCTTATAGTACAAATATTACGTGGCACTAAAAGAGGAACAGGTGTTTTGTTGCAATTAATGTTTTGCTTTAATTTCTTTGCAGTGATTCGAGCAAAAGTTTCCAGTGAAAAAGTGATTGCATCAAGTGATGATCCCCTTCATACTCACAAAATGATCCGGTATGAAATCAAACAAATAAAGGTACACAAAATCCAATTCCTATTTTGAGTCCTAAATGCCAGTGAATAATATATCAGTCTGAGGAGCTAAACAAGTTCCCAGTCACTCCACTGACAAACTTATACCTAAATACCAATGTGACTGTAAACCGGAGGATACATTAAGACTGAGTCCTGTACCCACTTACCTAGAAGTAAGATTCATTGAACTTAATGGGACTTACATCTAAGGGTGCAGTCCTATGCATGTTTAGACAGAAAAAAGTCCTACATCTCCCATCATTCCCCAGCCATGCATAGGACTGCTACCTAAGTAGACATGTATAGGATTGTGCTGTAACATAATTTAGTAGCTGAACTAAGGTGGAGAAATAATCAGGTCTGATCCATGTTTAGGAGAAAGAATTTTGTATTAGAACTTGAATTAGAAAACAACTAATTACAAATATTTCTGTTGGAAACTAGACTCGCAACATGGCAGAAAGTTTTAAATTTCACCTTAAACCTCTTTGGATTTCCTCTTCACGAGGGGTTATTCATAGAGCCTGGAGAGCCAGTGTGGTGCAGTGGCTAGAGTGTTGGATCAGGAGTCGGGAGATCCAGGTTCTAGTCCCCACTCGGCCATGGAACCTCACTGGGTGACTTTGGGCCAATCACAGACTCTCAGCCCAACCTCACAGAGTGGTTGTTGTGAGGATAAAATGGAGAGGAGGTGGATTATGTATACTGCCTTGGGTTCCTTAAGGAGGAAAAAAGGCGGGATATAAATGTAACAAATAAATAAAAATAATAATAAATAAACCTCAGAGAAAAGCACAGTCTTTTGAAGGAGCTCAAATAGCAAATTGCAAAGTTCAGAGATCAAGAATTGTATGCATCAACATATTTGCAAACATTATCAAGTTCATTTTATACCACCATTGGCAGGTACTTGAGGATGTCCTGGGATGTGATCTTCCCAGATATTGAGAATATGCAGAACAAAGAAACCTAAGAGATATGAGTGGATGTTATACAGGTTTAAATTGTTCTTCTGCGCACTCTTGGCAGACAAAATACTTCAAAAATAAATGTGATGGTAGAAGATTTTTCTTAATCAATTTTTGTTTCTAATTTCATGGGCAGCAATAAGTGCATAGGTGTAGTTTGAAGTTAAAGGTGGGTAGTCTACAGGGTCGGCTCTCCCATGAGGTGGTCCTCAGGCAGCAGAGTGGGATAAGTGGTAATTGCACAACTACCACCTCCAGTGGGTGGTCTGGAGAGCCTGGCTAGCTTCTTTGCCACTGTGGCTTTTGCCACAGTGAAAAAGCAGTCAGGCAGGGCTCTCCAGAGCAGCCGCCCCCTGGAGAGCCGTGTTGGACAAGGAAGTGGCCAGCTCAGCTCTTCAGAAAGCTGGCCAGGCTGAAATGCAAGTCTCTGAGGTGGTTCTTCCTCAGAGCCAGGCATTGTGGAAGTGTGTACAGGTGATCTTCTGGGACACCTGTCCCATGCCTAGCTCTGAGGAAGGACCTCTTCAGATCCAAGCATTTTGTTGTGGCTCTCTAAAGAGCCACACCAGTTTCTTCCTCCACCTGTGCAGCTCAGCGGTAAAGGTAAGGGTGGGGGGTACAATACAGTAAAGGTAATGGGGAGGTGATGCAGGAAGGGGAAATGGGGAAGGGGGCGTGATGTGGGAAGGGGAAGGAGGTGTAATGTAGTAAAGAGAAGTGTACGGGGAAATGCAATATGGAAAGGGGGTGGAAGGGGCATGATGCAGTAAAGGGAAGAGGTGGGGGCACGATGTGGGAAGGGGACATGGCACGGTGGCAGTAAGGGGAAGGGGGTGTGGGGCGCAATGCAGAGGTGGCAAGGGGAAGAAGGGTACATCACAGGAAGGGTGTGGTGTGGTAGCAGTAAGGAGAAGGGGTGGGGTGTGATGCAGTAAAGGGAATGGTGGGGATGATACAGTGGCAGAAAGGAGTAGGTAGCAGTGGGGGCATGACACAGTAAAAGCAAAAGGGTTGGAGGGGTTGTGACGCAGTGGTGCGTGTGCTCTCTTGCCTCAGGTGGCAGGAGAGCTTGTGCCAGGGCTCGTAGTCTAGCTAACCTAAGTGTAGGTGATGTTCTGGTTGTCCTGAAAGGCAGGCTGAAGTCTAAGGGCGCTCCTAGATCCAGCATTGTTCCTGGATGCTGAGGGGACATCCATAGCCAGAAGTACCTTTCATCAGCTCTAGCTGGTTTGCCAGTTGCATCCTTTCTTAGGGAATGAGGATCATGCTACTGTGACACATGCTCTAGAAAGTTACTGTTTGGACTATGTAATGTTATCTACATCAAACTGTTCCTGAAGATTCTTTGAAAATAGTCAATTTGTAATGAGCATATGTTCACTAGCTTCCACTAGATACAATTCAAGATGCTAATACTGACATTTAAAGCCCTAAAGTGTTGGTTGGGATGACAGCTAGAGCACAAATGGCAGAAGACTTGGGAAGAATCCCACTGAACACACCATGGAGCCTACCTCATGGCACTGCTGGCAGTAAAGAAGACTTACTTTTCCACCTACCATCTACAGTAGTTAAAAGGCCAGTTGGAGCTTTTTAGTTATGATCCCTTAGAATCATCTGCAATATACTACGACATGTTTGCAAAGTGCTTTGAGGGGAAAGCCTCCCACATGGAATTCACTGCCACAAGTTGTAGTGATGGACACAAGCATGAGGGCTTTAAAAGGTGATTAGATAAATTCATGGAGGATATGGCTATCAATGGCTACTAGTCATGATAGCTATATCAGAAGCAGTAAGCATATATTTGAAATGCTATAGGCAAACAAACTTTTCCCTATGGCTGGGAGGAACTCAAATAAGCCAATAATTCTATGTAACTCCAAGTATAGTATAAGACTGAACAGTATATATGCCATGTCTCATGTTCTCAATAGCCTTTCATTTATGGAAATAGGATTATTCCACACCCCCAAATGTATAAGTTATGGTCATTCAAGTGGGGATTGCCAGGTGGGACCTGGGGCTCAGAGTGCCTTTTATTAGCTGTGTCTGATATGCTAGGTATGACTGCTGCTGGAAGACAGATCTGGCCACTGCCATTCATGGCTGAGTAACTTCCGGATTAGATAGTTATAATGTGCTTTACATAGAGTTGCCTTTCAAGATGTTTTGGAGACTTCAGTTAGTGCAGAATGCAGCACCCTACCGGTTAACAGATATGGATTAATATTCACAAAATACATCACCTGTTTTAAAGCATCTCTCTTTGTGGGATTCCCTCTTATGAGAAGCCTGTCAAGTGCATGCTGATTCACCTTTTAGATGGTCAGTTAAGCTCTGGCTATTTCAGAAGGCCCCAGGTAGCAAGCTGATGTCTTTTGCATATTTCTTCTGTTTTATTTATTGTTATACTGAAAAATAATTGTAGGTTTTAAAAGCTCCATATATGAAATGTCTATAAGTCACTTTGTGGGAGGGTGTCCCAGGGACCATAGCATGGTTCAGATCTCCCTGCCCAGGCAGACTGTAGACACATTGGGGAAGGAAGAGATGTGGATCTGCTAGATTACTGTCCACAGCAAAGTATTCTGTTAGACCGGTCGAGAGACCTGCTAGCTCAAATGATTTTTAAGGTTAAATGGGTGACTAAAACACCCCCATTGGTTCTCCCGCACTTCCTGGCTCTTGCCAGCTGGACTTTGGATGGGCAAAAAGCTTGCCTCCATCTAAAGAACATCTGATAGGATTGCACTCCTAATTAATAAAAAATTAAAATACATAACTTTCCAAGAGCAATACCAAAATTACTGTTTTAGCGAGTAATCCTATTCTGGCTAACTTGGGAGTAAGTCCCTTTGAAATCGCTGAGGTTTACTTTTGAGTAGGCATGTGTGAGTGCACTATTAGATACTTTTTGAGTTCAATATTTCAATCAAGAAACCAGAAACTGACTATAGTGTTTGTCTTTTGCATTAAAATGTGTAAGTCCACACATATTTTAATTAATAGGCACATGCATATAGAGAAAAAAAGTCTGTCAATGCTGGCTATTGGAAAAGAGGGTTTGAAAGCATAAGGAACAGCTGAAATTGATTACTAGACAAGGCTACCAATTAAATCCAGGTTCCATATTTGTCTGTTGTCTTTCTTTTAATGTCCCATATACCTTTTTAACAGCCTTTATATCATTTAAGCATTTTTATACACTTGTGTTGTTGTTTAGTCGTTACGTCGTGTCCGACTCTGTGTCACCCCATGGACCATAGCACCCAGGCCTTCCTGTCCTCCGCTCTCTCCCGGAGTGTGCTCAAAGTTTTTTTTATTTTATATATATATATATATATATATACACACATACACACACACACACACACACATACATACATACATATATACATACACTAGACAGATATTATTTTAACAAATGTTTTGATATTCCATTATGTTGGTTTTGGTCACTTTGGGGAAAATATCTCCAGGGAAATATCATATACTGATGTCCTGATCTGTGGGAGGCATGTATATCTCTACGGCTTTCATTGAAACAGAAAAGAATGGAGATAAGAAGCATAAGTCATCCACATCTGAAGCCATGCTGAATCATGTAAATAGTAAGCTCTTGTTACTGAAGCCACATTCAGTACATATATAAACAACATATACGATACGGCGAGTAAAGCAAATTCCAAGGAGGGGGAATTCTTATTTTGTTTACTATTTTTGCTGCAGTTGAATATGGAGAGTTATATGTGTAAGTCTACTGAAAGTTAGTCATCACAAAAACAGCAGCACAGGATATATGAATGTCAACATGCTTATGATGTCAGTTCACCAACAAACACACTCAAAATTGGGAGTAGAACTCAGACAGTGTTTAAAGAACTGGCAAGTTAAGCCAGCAAATATTTATTTGTATAAGAAAGATGTATATTAGTCATCACTGTAGCTTTTCATAGTTCTACTGGATCTAACTGTAAAAACATAACTCTTGTGAAAAATGGCATTTCTAAATGGAATGGCTAAACTTTTGATTGCAGCACTGGTCACTGCCTTGGTTGGCCTCCAATTCCCACTCTAATCTGCCCTGTAGGCCCTGACCCAGGCCACCTAGCAGATAATTTCACAAACAAGCCACAAACCAAGCTGCAGCATGCTGCACCACCTCTAGAGAGGTAAAATTTCCAGAAATTCTGAAGCCATGGGAAAAAAACAGAAATTTTGGGGGAAATGGTGTTACTGTGTGCTCTTTAGTTTTAATTTTTGTGAACTGCCCAGAGAGCTTTGGCTATTGGGTGGTATAGAAATGAAATGAATGAATGAATGAATAAAATATATATGCAATGCTTAGTTTCTTAACAAACCTAAACTTATTTGAATGCTTTAATAACATAAAGTGTATGATTTATAATTTACTTAGGGAGCAGTCCTATGTGCCCTAGACAGCTTCTGGGGTACATAGGATTTTTCAGTTTCCTGGCTCCATGCTGAAAGACAGGGCTCTGAGCTCAGAGCCAGGAAACCACACTTTCTCCCCTCCCCTTCATAACTGGGGCAGGGAGAACAGTGCTGGCTGCCTCTCAGTGCTCGGTAAATGAAACGCAGAGACCGGGGAAAGGAGGCATTCCTCGGGGCTGCTCCCCCTCCCCGAAGCCTCTGCTAGACAGGCGAAATTGCCTGTCTAGCTAAAATGCAGCGTGGGAGATGCAAGGTGGCTCCCTCTCTGCATAGGATACTTGTAAGCCTCCAGGGGCTTACAAGTACCCAGGGCACAAGCCATAGGATTGTGCCCTTACTGTATAAAATTGTCCTTTTTGGCATATTCATGCAATTCACAGAGCAAAACTTGCAGGTTTACTCCACTAGATGCAGCCCATCTAGCTTCTGTGGGTCTTGGTTAGAGCTCGGTTCTCATCAAAGTTTTCAGAATTCTTGTCTAAGACTTTGTACCTACAACAGGTCTTTTGCTGTTCCTATTCCATCTCCTTCTGACCTTTTTATTTTCCAAGGCATAAGCTGCTTGTATTCCAGTTTGTGGCAAGATATCTGTTTCACAGTCATTTGAGGGGAGATCAATCACAGGGAAGGGACCAGCTCAGAAAGTTAGCAGATGCAGGATACTTGCTTCTGGTATCTCCAGACTAGTTAAAAGATTTTCAGAAGGAAGCAAACAGCAATTCACAAGCAATAAAGGGCCTGTATGCTCCTCTCATGAAGATTGCAGCACACTTTAGGTGCATAAATGTATCTTGGATGTGGCTGTTATATACATTTACAGTTTAGAATTATCAGTCTCTAATGCTGCAGATTCTCTAACACAAAAATCTTCATACTACAAATATTGTGTGAATAACACCTTGCCCTAAAAAAAATTCCACTTATTCCAAATGGGAAAATATTTCATAGGAGATTTTTTTCAGTGTTCCACAAAATTTCAAATTTTTCTGTTGGGCAAATTGAAAAAAATCACCTTAAGGAAAAATAACACACAACCCCACCAAATAGTTCCATTTTTCCCCCTGGGCCTTCACATCTCTATCCACCGCCTGTCATGTCCCCCAGCCCTTGGCCTTTTCACAGTACAGGAGAAGAATCTGATGAAGACAAGGATCAGACTGTTCTTCCAGAGGAAGGACAGTCAGTCCCATATTCAGGCCTCCCTTGGCCAGAAGACATGGCCTTGCCGCCATACTTTGTATCAGAGGAGGCACCCCCAGAAGAATCTCCATCTACTCAGCTTCACAGAAATTTGAAACTACTGAATCGAGGGCCTTTTAACAGTCCAGCCAGCTAAACACACCACAGATCCTGGCTGTCAACATAAAAGTTCTGTTGTCTCCAGCCTGCTGCTGCACAATATTTTCCTGTGTTTCTAGTAGGAGGGAGCTCCAGCCAGCAAACCTGGTTTCTGCCTTTACCTAGCTTGCTGTGCCTGATGCACTTACCTTTACCAGAGTCTACTTATTGAATACAACTTTGCCTGCCTTGACCTGACTATTCTACTTAGACTGGATTCTCTTGCTCAGATCTGACCCTGTCAGATGACATTAGCTTCCCCTTGTGAGCTTCAGGTAACCACAGAATGGGACACCACCCAACCACCCCAAACCCATCCTCTGCACACGGACCAACAGACACAAGCCACCTCCCACTGATGGTGGAAAATCAAGCAACCACATAATTTAATTAATATTTCAGTAATGTAGTGCTGTGTTAAGCACATGGGGAGCTATTGTAATTTTTGTGTCTCATACAAATTCTTAGCAACGACATCTTTGCTTACTTTTTTTCTAATATAGATGTTTAAAGGCTTCGAAAAATTGAAAGATGTTCAATATGTCTTCACACCTTTTGATTCATCTCTCTGTGGGGTGAAATTAGAAGCCAACAACAAGAAGCAATATCTCCTTACAGGTACAGTATATAGAAGCCAATGCAGTGCACACTACTATGGCCATGGGACTATCCAACAAAGAACTTTATTATATTAAAATATTTTAAATACTAGATCCTAGATAAAGACAATGTTTTGGCTGTAATACAATGCATAGCTGCGTTCACTGATAAAATCAATGACATTTCTCAAAGTGTGCTCTGGGGGAAGATGTTTTTAATTTAAATTGTGTATATGGTGATAGTTGGGAAACTACTGAAACAAAATAAAAAAATCTGAAATAATATAGTTTCCCTCTAATAGCAAATTCTAGTGATTGAATTCCTGTTGGTTTGGCAGGGATATGGGAACATCCCCCAATAAAGTAGTAATTCCTTGTGGATTCCTTAGGCATGCATGAATTTCTTAATTAAAATAAAAAAGTAAAGGACCCCCACCCCGCCCAGGAAAAAACAAACCTAGCACAAGGACTGAATATGTTCAGTTGTCTCCAAGAGTCACAGAAATTTGAGTTGTAAAAGAAAAACAGAAAAGGGAGGAGAATAAGCTGCTTGAGCCCCTAACAGAAGATAGTAACCTGGAGCAGGATGTTGTGGAGTGCCTGAAACACTTCTTAGGGGTGGAGTTCCACTTCAACATTTTACTGCAGATTCCAGTTACTCGCTTCAACATATTCTTAGAGTGAAATCCACTAAAGTAAACTAATGAAACTTTCACTAATTTATTCGATGTGGATTGCATTTCTAATGTGGAAAATGCATTTTTTTGTTCTTTGTTTTGATGTTTTCCCTAATTCAGGGCAAATTTTAGATGATGGCAAAGTTCTTATCCATTTGTGCAATTACATTGAACCATGGGATGACCTGACCTTCTCTCAAAAGAAAAGTCTAAATCAAAGATATCAAATGGGCTGTGGTTGTAAAGTAAGTATATATAATCCATTGAAGTGCTATTGCTGTTTCAGTCCTGGAGCAAAAGGAAGGTGAACTGACATGGCAGTCTCTTCTATTTAACTATTTGTTAGAACACCTAAGCTTTACATAGCCTGCCTTGTCTCACTGAAACTAATAAGGACTGCATTTAACCCAAAAGGAAGTATTCATGTCTACATGTTACACATCCCAAATTACCATGCCAAGGCAAGTAGCTTTGGCATGGTAATCTCTCACCAGTGTTTGATGTTCCTGGAGGTGTTCTTTACTGGTGTGGAATCTGTCTCTTCATGTGATCTGGTTACAAGCTACACTGTTATACTACTGCAACTCGACACAGTATATCAAACTGATGACATGGGGATCAGGTGATAATGTGTATGCTTACTCCTAAGTAAATATCTGTGTAACAGCCTGACTAATATGTTACGACCACAGGTTGAGGACTCACTGTAGCTGAAATGGCTGTAATTTTATTTATTTATTTCAGTTCTATACCGCCCAATAGCCGAAGCTCTCTGGGCGGTTCACAAAAATTAAAACCAAACAGCACACAATAAAACAATTTAAAATATATAGAACATTAAAACCACAATATAACAATACAACCATAATAAAACCTAGCAGCAGTGCAGGAGTTTAAAATACAAATTTAAAACAGCAAAGCTAAAAGTTTAGAAAGCTAAAATGCTAAAATGCCTGGGAAAATAAAAAGGTCTTCACCTGGCGCCAAAAGGAATACAATGTAGGTGCCAGGCGAACCTCACTAGGGAGCTCATTCCAGAGCTGGGGTGCTACAGCAGAAAAAGCCCTCCTCCTAGTAACTGGCTCCCTAAGTGGATCTGCTGGATCATGTGGCCACCTAGATACTACTTTAGGGGCTGGTGGGTTCAGATAATTAGCTTTTGGATTAACCTTCTATAATTAGCTCATTACAGAAAGTATAAGTATAGCATGGAACCTCCCCACTGTCTCCCATCATGTGGAATTGTTTTTATGATAGTAGTCCTACCATGCACATATAATTTAAATCAGATATATTCACATATCATCTGAACATGAGGTTATGCAACATGGTACAGGAATAAGTCTCACCCTTGCTGTTCCACACCACATGTATACCCAAGTAGTTTTCAGTCACACAATCCACCATGAGAATGGGATATAGGGACCCCTTAAGTGGAGTACTGATATGAATATGCCTTTGTTCACTTTAAAAGTTATATGCACTGTGGCAAATGCTACATGGACCCAAAACTGCCTCCTGTGCTTCATGTGCATAATATGGATATCCAGCCAATCTGTTAACTGGCCCTTAGATCCATATCGATACAAACTTACTGAGCACAACTTGTTGGGGAGGGGGGCATTTAAAAGAAGCTGACTTCTCACAGGAAACTGAATTTGTAGTAAAATATATACTGGGTTTATCTATATTGTCTTATGATTCTATGTTGAAGGAATCCATCCTGCATTTTATAATAGAATATATAGAGAGGGAGAAGGAGTAAGTGGTTGGCCCAAAAGTCTATCAGGGCAACTGAAACTTTTCCATAAATTTACAAATGATTTAACTTCAGTGTAAGCATTTTTAGTACCAGTGCCTTTACAGATATGGGTAAATGGAATTTTATGCATTTACAAAGTATGTTCTAAAAGAAGAATTAATGTAATTTTCTGCATTTAGATTTCTACCTGCTACATGGTACCCTGTTCCATCACTACACCAAATGAATGCCTGTGGACAGATTGGCTGTTAGAGAGGAAGCTGTATGGGCATCAAGCAAAGCATTATGCCTGTATCAAACGCAGTGATGGAACATGCAGTTGGTACCGTGGTGGTCCTCCTCCAGAGAAAGAGTTTGTTGACATCAGTGAACCATGAATGATGTAATTTCTTTCAAAGCCCCAGGGGTTAAGTCCATCCAACGCTGTGCGCTCACTGCTGCTTTGAACTTCCAACAACTGTCTCTTGCTTAGAAACAAAAGCAAATTGTGCTGTGCAAATAAAGTGCAGAGTTTGTAGAATTGGCATCCAGACAGGAAGAGAAATGAGTCTCCTGGAGATAGCTGCTCTCTAAAGTTCTTTTTATAGAGGAGTGGTATGTGGGGACACTTCTTTATTTTCAAAGAATAGTAATTTCCTTTTTTTTTAATCAAAATGAATGTACCCATTCAAAACAAGATTCATCAAAATTTGGACTCCTACTCCTGTTAATAAGTTGAATAAAAGAACACCTTGTTTTAATCCAAAATGTTATTTCTGGGGAAAAAAGAACACTGTTTTGTATAAACATTTTTTAGAGTAGTGTTCTGAGACAAAAGAGCTTGGATAATGTGTATGTAAGATATTGTAACAATCTGCTGTAAAAAGTCTCAAAGATTAATTTTTTTCTGTTTCCAGTGATGCAAGTTGAATGTTGTATGTGTGTGTGCGTGCATGCGCACACAATTTAAAATGTTTTACTTCACTTTTCTGTATGCTACTTACTATGTCTCATCTAGCCCTATTAATGTTCTGATGAAGTTGCTCATAACTATATCTATAACACATATTTGATAATCAAAACCAGATCCGATGTAGTAATCCAATGGATTGGAATATACTGTAAAGCAGAAACTAAGGTTGATTGTTCTGTTATATAACTGTTATGACACTGCACCACTAAGGGGGATAGCATGACATGGTATCCTTAGGCCAAGGAAATTCAATACTTTTTTGTAGTGAATGTCCCTCAGCTAGAGAAAAAGTAAATAGGCCTGCCAGTGATTTGAGATGTACATGGTTACACAGACTATGCATTTGCAAGAACAAGTAAAGTGAAGGGAGGAAAGCATGGGCAAAAGATGGAGATAGATGAAGTGATCATAAGAGCAGGAAAGCTTAAATTGCTCTTGATTTATAGTTGGGCATTTCCAGGTGACGTAGCAGGGAATTTGAAATCCTTTACCTGTGATTCACAAAATTAGGTTTATGGGCTGTGGCATCGTATGTGGAGTGAGAGTATCATGATCATGACTCCTCCCATAACGGTAGATTTTCACATTCACTGCATAGTACTTCAGCACTGGGAAATATGCAGGATGATTTGTGTAGACTTGGTAAATGATTGGAGGCTTCACACTATACAGTTCCCCTGAACATATGGGCCATACATATGTTGAATGTGATTTATTCCTTGCGTAGCTACATTCGGGGGAAGAGAAATTACAAACATTTGAACATATGCACATAGACATGAGATGCTAGACATGGAGACATATATACCAGACTTAAACAGTGCACATTTATAATTAGCAAACTTGACTCCTGCACATCTCAAATCATGTTCTGTGATGCATGTTTTGACAAGCAACCGCTCTGCCAAAAGTACTTCTAGTTTTTCTGCCTTAGTGGCTAAGGAAAATAATACTCTTTTTAAAAGGATATCCTCCAAATATCAATCCGGTCTTTAAAACATAATTTCATATGCTGAAATGCATTGATAGAAATTCTCATCACGTGAGAAAAATAGCCAATATTTTATCTTTCAAGGGCTTGGCAAGCATGTTAGCATTTCCATTTCTAAAGAACAATTTCAATGGGAAACAGCATGGTGAAGTTTCAACATTTGCCAATATTGAGATTTTTGAACCAGTTGTTTTAAAAACTGGTTTAGAAAACTGGACAGAATCTCCTACTGAACATGAAGCAAATAACTTATTTCATCCTGCTCAGCAGCTTAAGTTCCGTGTACTAAAGGCATGCATGATCCACAAAGGTTTCTGCAGTGCTAGCATTCCTAATCTTCCTGTGTGCAAAAGCACAGGCAGCTAAACCTCAGATAAGGCCAGGCATACCCAGGAACTGGACGCCACATGACCCAAAGGCTACAGAACTACTACCAGCGCTGCGCTGTTCCTGGTCAAAACATTTTGGAAATGCTCTGACTGCTGGGATGCCTATACACACACATACAGAGGAACGTTTTTGTGATTCATTACTTAAATGTATACTTACATGTTTACAGAATCAGAATGCAAATTTAGTCACTAAAAAGTATCCATGAAGCAAATGCAGGTCAATATATATTAGTAACATTTCAAATATGCTATCATCACACTAGAGATGGGCAAACATCCTCCTGTTCATAGTGCAACCCCTCTGAGTTTTGTGATTATCCCTTGTGGGTATTTGAAAAAACTTGAAGGGTTTTTTCAGTACTGAGAAATGTCAAAACCAATATGGAAGTCCTGCCTCCTTTACAAACAAGCTCTTACTTTTGTAAATATAACCAGTATTGCTAGAAAGGTCTTGTCCCCAAACACACAGGCTTTCTGGCCTGCCAGCCAGCTCCGCTGCTTGAAATGATAGTTCTGAGCATGCTCAGAACTATCATTTCAAGTTATGGAGCTGACTAGTTGTGAGTTGGGCTCCTTCCTTCCATTCTTTCCACCACTTGCAATCATAAGCTGGGTTTTTTTTTAGGGGTGTGTGTGCTTGTGAAGTTGGGGTGGGGGACTGGCAGGGGAAGGGAGGGGCGGGGAAGGTGTCTACACTTGCAATCCATTGCGAGGATACAGACACAGTTATGGATCACTTCAAAATTAATTACAATATTTGTTTTTTTGAAGAGGAGGCTTACACATTTAAGTAAAATGAAAAATCTCATCTCTAATGATAATATACAATAATGAATACTAGCTGCCTTAATATTTGAACAGGAACATAGGGCAGTTTGCTTCTAGATCTGGTACTACAAGTGTCATGACTAGTTCAGTCTTTTTTGTTGTTCTGTAAATTAAAATCAGATGAACAAAAATGTACTACGAACTACTATAGCAATCAAAAACAAAATGCAACTGTTATATGTTCGAAATGTAGTGTGAATGCAATATTGATTGGATCAAAATCAATGGCAAAGATTCAATTCATTTTGAAAAATGAATTCACTCAAAGAATTTTAACTCTAGTTCCATCAAGAACTATTGAGTCTGAAACTCTCGATTCCACTGGAATATGATTAATATTTTTAAAAGGATGTATTCTGAACCATAACCTCTAAATTTCTTTAGGTAAAATAGAGCTTGAACTTTCCATCTCTGAATCTGTTTTTTTTTTTGTTATAAGTGAGATCAAAGTTTGCTCTTAATAGTTATCATATGGCAAGAATTGTTATTCCCTTGCTGAGTACACTTATATTAAATATTAACAAACAGCTTAACTAAATAGATGAAATTACCGAGAACCATGTTTATACCAACACTATTCTATTAAAATAAATGGGAAACTTTGATTTATAACTTTGCTTTTTAGGCATATTCTAATGAGATCAAACACCAGTAATGCTTTCGGTAAGCATAAGATTAAGCCAATATATTATGCTGCTGAAAAAGAAGATTCCAGAAATCTAACTTAGTTATTGTGTTCCAGCTTATTTTCATGTGTTATGTCTTTGAAAATAGACACATAATGAGGAACTGGCACAGTCTGCTCGTTATTTATTTATTTAACAACATTTATATACCACTCCACAGCGAGCAGTGAGCAACAAAAGATAAAAAGGAATAAAACACCATATTAAAATTTTTGTTTTTGAAAACAGAGTACCAATAAAAACTTGTGGCTGGTCAGTCAAGGTTGGCTTATTGGAATAAAGATATTTTCAGGAGGTATGAAAACAACACAAGGTTGGTGCCTGCCTGACCTCCAGAGGGAGGGAGTTCCATAGAAAAGGGCCACCACACTGAAGGCTGTCTCCAGGTGGACTCCAATCGGGCCACAGGTCCATGTGGAACCACCAGGAGCACACCATCTGATGACCGGGCAGGTTGATAAGGAAGAAGGCACTCTCTCAGGTATCCTGGTCCCAAGTTGTTTTGGGCTTTATACAGTAGTCCCGAAACCTTAAACCTGGCCCGGTAGCGGATAGGCAGCCAGTGCAGTTCCTTCGGCAAGGAGTTGGAGGCTGAAAAGGGGCAGCTCCTGACAACAGCCGAGCTGCTGCATTCTGCCCTAGCTCCAGCTTCTGGTGCTGCCTTAAGAGCAGGTCTATACTGCAGTAATCTAGTCTTGAGGTTACAGGCACTTGTACCATTGTGGCCACGCTATCCCTGCCCAGGAGAGGCCATAGCTGGCGAACCAGCCAAAGCTGGTAAAAGGCACTCTGAGTCACCATGGCCACTTGGGCCTCCAGTCACAGTGATGGATCTAGGAGTACCCCCAAACTACGGACCTGATCTTTCAGAGGGAGTGCAACCCCATCCAGAACAGGCAATGAGCCTATCTCCTGGACTTGGGAACCACTCACCCACAGGGCTTCCATCTTGCCAGGATTCAGTTTGAGTTTACTGGCCCTCATCCAGCCCACTACTGAGTTCAGGCACTTGTCCAGGCCTTGCACAGCCTCTATTGATTCAGATGTCACAGGGAGATAGAGCAGTGTGTCATCAGCATACTGATGGCACTTGGCTCCAAATCCCCTAATGACCATTTCCAAGTGGCTTCATAAAGATGTTAAATAACACTGGGGACAAGATGGTACCCTGTGGAACCCCACAGCTCAATTGCCAAGGGGCTGAGGAATGGTCAACCAATGTTACTCTCTGAAATTGGCTCTGCAAATAGGACCAGAACCATCGTAATGCAGTGCCTCCGATACCCATCCCACAAAGTCGATCCAGGAGGATACCATGGTTGATGGTATCAAAAGCTGATCAGAGACTGAGCAGAATTAACAGGGTTGCACTCCCCCTGTCCCTGATGGATGATAAAAGTCATCCATCAGGGAAACCAAGGCTGATTCGGTCCCATAATCAGACTGGAATGGATCCAGATAATCAGTATCCTCCAAGAATGCCTGTACTTGCTCCACCATGACCCTGTCAAGTACCTTCCCTAAGAAAGTTATTTGCCAATGGGTGGTAGTTGTCAAATACCATTGGCTTCAGAGTGGGTTTCTTCAGGAGTGGTTGCACTTAAGGACAGCAGGAACAACCTCTTCACACAAAGATCCATTTACCATTCCCTGGCTCACCCAGTCATACCCCCTTGGCTAACTCTTATTAGCTAGGAGGGGCAAGGATCAAAAGAGCATGTAGTCAGTCACATTGCTACAAACACCTTGTCCACATCATCAGGCTGCAGCAACTGAAACTGATCCCACAAAATGGGGCAGATGGTGGTGTCAGACACTTAAATAGGAGCTGGGCTAACAACAGCATCAAGTTCACTGCAGAGACAATTGATTGTGTCCCCAAAATGCAATGCAAAAAGGTCACAGCAGGTCCTTGAGAGGACCAGGGCCTGGACCACCCAAAAGAGCTCCACTGGACAGCTACTTGAGGACACAATAGAGGCAACAAATTAAGCCTTTGCTGCTCACACCACCACACAATAGGCACGATTATGTGCTCTAGAGCATGCGCAGTTGTCTTCTCTTTGGGTATTACACCATTGTGCTCTAGCTGATGTCTAGCCTGTTTCACTGAGCACAACTCCCCAGTATACCAAGGAGCAAAGCGGGCTCTACAGTGCCAGAAAGGGCACTCAGGTGCAATCAAGTCAATGGCCCTCCACATCTCACTGTTCCATAGTAAGACTAGGGTCTCAGCTGAAGCACCATCTGTCTCCACTGGAACATCCCTAAGAGTGTTCAGAAATCAATTGGATTCCATCAGTCTCTTGGGGTGGACCACCTGAATGGGTCCCCTAGCCCTGCAAAAAGCAAGTAATGTGGTGAGTTCAAATCTCACCAGGAAATGATCTGACCATGACAATGGGGTTACTTGGAAACCTACTCACCCCCATTTTTTGGACTACTCAGCTCACAGCTTGGAGCAAAGACCGAATCAAGGGTATTCCCTGCTTCACGTGTTGGGCCAATGACAAACTGAGACAGTTCCATGGTTATCATAGAAGCCACAGAGTCCTGAGCTGGAACTCCAGAGACAGCATCAGCATGGAAATTAATGTCACCCAGAACACCACACTTGAGACCACCTCTGCCAGCTCAGTCAGGGAGGTCACTGGGCAGCAGGATGGACGGTACACCAGCAACATCCCCAATCTGTCCCTATGGCCCAATACCAGGTGCAACCCATCAAGGCCTGCTCCAAGGTGGAGTTGTTTCCTCATGATAGAGATGGAGGTTCTATGAACCACTGCGACTTTGCTGCACCAAGTACCCATGTAGGCAGAGCTGAGTCAGGTCAACCCCACCTAGCTCACCCACCAAAGTCTCAGTAATACACACCAGTTCAGTGATCTCACCCATGATTACATTGTGAATGACTGTGATCTTATTGTGGACCAACTTGGCGTTAAATAACAGCAGCATGAGACAGGAAGGCTCTGTGGATGGGCTACCAGGTACATGAAAGTTAGGGGATGGGGGTAGAAGTGGAACAATGTAGAAACATTTGTTACCCATTCTGCTCTGCTGTCCTGACCCCTTCCTCCTGCTGTATGTCCTTCGGCCCCGAGTCACTGGAGGTACCACCTCCATGGATCCCTGTGTCAATTTTCCAGGCACATCCTTACTACACCAAAACTTCCCACACATTCTCAGTACCCTCTCACAACTCAGACATACACTCCACCACTCAAAACCTCACACACTCCATCCAACTAATCACACACAACCAACCCAGCACAGTCACAAATTATAGCTTGTGGTTATAACCAGCCACTGGTCACATAGACTTTCCAACCCCTAATATCGGGCCTGCCAACCTACCAAGCAACACAGAGAACAATTAAAGCACATCTTTCATAGCCATTCAAACCTACTTCCGCTAGTTCATGCTCACTCCACCTCTCACCCGGAGAGTTGCAAACAGTTCTCCCCACTGGCTTTCACCCAGAGGGAATTCCACTTCTAGCCACCACAGTCTCCCACCCTGGGCAGAAGCAGCAGCTCTTGCACACAAAGCCCCTAACCCCTGTCTCCCACGCAGGGTGAAGCATAGTTCACCCCAAGGGGAGAAGACAGACTGAACTACCATCAGGCGGTCCCTACTATCACCCAGGAATACCTCCCCTCCACACAACAGGTATTAAACTAAACAAGCAAAACAAACAGACAAACGAACAAGAGAGAGAGAGGAAAAAAATGAGAGGCACACTCGCCCTTGTGGCATCCCGAAGGGACGAACATAAGGGGCATGCCACCTTTGGTGTCGCCCCCTTCAGGAACAGATTACTGGGAGGTGGGTGGGTGGAACTGCAAAACAGTTATTCAAAGCAGTAATACAGTCCTCTCCCCTCAGCTCTAGCTCTCCTCATCAGGCACAAAGTGCAGAGTGTCCAGTCTAGCGTCCTTATTGCATGTCCTCTCATGATATTCAACATCTATTTCCTCGTTTCTTCATGTAAACCATGTATATATAGTACTTCTTTAAGGGGCTGCTAACCTTTTAACGATAACGCTCACTTGTGATATACCCTTTATATTGATACATAACATGAAGTATACCCAATTCCTAAAACAATGAAATGCAAAAATGTTTCTGAAAAAATGATTTAATGTCACTGCAATGTTTAGACAGCTGAATATGCTTTAGTAATTATTGTAGATAGTGGAAGTGAACTTATTTGTTGTTGTTGTACCACAATGATTCCCAGAAAAGTACATCTATAGATGATGATTATATATTTTCTGTAGTACATGTCGCTAATCTAGGTCACAAATCAACCAGAAATTCAAGCATCACATAAATGGCAGCTGCTGAAAAGCACTACAAGAGAAGAACATCGCACTGGATTGCACCATTTGGTTTTTTTATACATATATTGTAAGATTCTCTCCCACCACCTCCAACCCCACAAAGTAAACAATAATTGTATGTTTTGTACAGGATTGAGACGAACACGTGGCTTTCTTCTCTATAACTTACTTATTATAGCTAAGTTTTTATTTTAAGCCCTTCAACCAGGAAACCCTGACATATAACTCAAGTTGTCTTACTCTAAAAAACTGTCTTCAATTTTATGAAAATGGTTTTTCTTCAGTGTTCATATATGTTTTGTGAGAAACAAAGTATTTCAGAATGACTTTTACATTATATTATTTTGCTATATCTAGTCTATCATACACATGACTTTTGCTTCCATAAATGACATAACAGTAGACTTTAAATATTTCAAAGCAACTGGCTGCCCATTGTGATCACCTTGAAAAATAAATGGTCAGAATTTCCAGTGTGAAATAAGCAATGTCTGTTTATTAATGCCAGTGTATAGATTATTCAGAGCTTTAAACATTTATTAATATTTTTCTGAGTTATAACCTGACCCAAAACCAAGTTCACCTATGATCAGGTTTTCCAAATATATTTTCATTCCAAGATTTTCACCTTGTGTATTTGCCTCATTATTTTACAAGCAGTAAGCTTTTCTTTAGTGCAGTGCATGTATGTGCCACAGTGAAAAATGAAAATATAAATATGGGAATGTGGTCTTTTAGTCTTCATATTAACATAGCACAATTGATTAAGTCTCTGTATTAAAATTTGTGTCCACCTTGGGTACAATCTTTTTAAGGTATATGTAAAAAGTGCCTTTCAATAGCCTCTGAGAACCACCCACCCCAAATCACCACCAGTACCAGCAACTGTGGTAGCTGTTTTGTGTGTGTGTGTGTGTGTGTGTGTTTAATACAGAGCTCAAGATGGAAATTACATTGCCTTCTGGATAATCCAGAATTATCTAGTCAGAGTGGTGAAAGAAAAACAAACTGACCCTCCCCTCTCCTGCCCAGTTCAGTCTACAGTCTGGGTCAACTTATAACTGCTGCTTTTCTTAAGTAAATGTGAAAGTACACCAAAGAACATCCTAGCCTTTTTTTCAGTAGCAATAACCATTTTAAACTAAATGCATCTATTTTTAAAAGTCTTCTACTAAAACAGTTCAGAATAGACCTATCTCTGTTTAGTTACATTTTATTGCTGTCTTAGAATTGAAAAAGAATACAATGAAGTCAAAGACCAATTATTCAAATTTTATAAAAGGAATACAAGTATATCCACTCTACCAGCTTCAAACGCTCAGGACTTAGAGCCTCAGAATTATTCTGTACTCTCTTGTCCAGGAAGAGAACTGAGAGAAACTCCTGAAACATCACAAAATATCTGCATAGACAACATAGCTTTAAGTACTGTGGTTTGGCTCCAGCATTACTACTGATGATGTTCCCTTTCTGGATCATCCCACAACAAAATTTTAAGCTATTCACAGAAACTCCAAAATCTATCTGTCACTCTGCATTGTTTTCCAAGTCACTGACTTTACAAAGTCTCCCTCAGAGAACGAGAATCACAACAGGAAGAATCTTCAACTTTACAGCCATCTCTGCTCACTTGAAACACCCACAACAAAAGAATGCAGAAATAGAATAAGAATCATGTTCTTGTTTATATCCATACACTATACAGAATATTATTAACCAAAAGTTTAGTACACCAACTTCCCTCAGGTATCATGACTTTGTGGTATTAGTATAGAAAAAAAAAAGAGAACAAAAATATTTTTATATGTTAATAGTGAAGATTTTAAACTCAGAGGAACGCCAAGTAAACACCAGAAAACCAAATCAAACTAGCAATGCATTCCTAAACACACTTACAGTGCATTCCTATGCATGCTTACTCAGGAGTAAGTCCCACTATGCTCAATGAGCTTTACTCCCAGATAGGTATGAATAGGATTGCAGTCTCATTAGGGAGCAAGTTACTGAACATAAGGACACTTAGGTTGCAATCCTTTATCTATTCACTTTGGAGAAAGCTCCACCTAACTCAACAAGGCTTACTTCTGAGTAGACCTGTGTAGGACTGCACTGTTAGGCTTCAATTTTATACACATTTACTGGGGAGTAAATCCACTGAACTAAATGAGGCTTACCTCTGAACAAGTATGCCTAGGATTGGGCTACAAGTCACTTTCTGGGCTTGCTCTTTTTTGGCAGGGAATTTGAATTCAGTTTGATATGGGTTCATAGAATTTTGAAGACATTAACTGTGATATTAATAGATAGACTAAATTCAGCTAATTACTTGTTTTATAATAAACATGTTTGAGAATTTTCTAAAAACAAAAACAGGCTTTATTTCAGAAGCAAACATGTTGGATGAATAGTAAAGGCCATGCATGCTCTCTACATCTAGACACATGCCATGCAGTGAAGAACCTAAGAACCTGATTATTAGTTTTAAATTCAGGTTTCCAGCCCTTATGGTGTTGAGAAATACTCAGGTATGTAACTTAGAAGCCCTTTACTAAATTCTATGGGTACTCCTGTTACATATTGTTAACCAGGAATTCCAGGCTCTCAGTGAAGATTTTCCAAAGCTAACCACATTTTCTTGCAAGGCAAATGAGAGATACACTACAAATACAAATCAGAGAAGCTAACAGTCTTTCCAAAATAGCCTAAACTCAGAGGTGTTTCATATGAAACAGATGTTTCTAAACGCTCAGGATTTGTCCTTTAAGCTTTCTGTGCAGCAAACAACAGAGTAAAGCAGGGCATATCTGTGAGAAGCACATTGCTGCATTAAACATGAAGTGGCTCTCATTCTGCCTCCCTTGTATCCTTTGAAAAAACACCATCATACTACTTGAAGCTGCCAGAACTAGAGCAGACAGAAACAAGCACTGCAGTGTAAAATGGTGTTTCAAACATCTTCATAGGAAATTTAATATTTTCCACTGTTTTGTGGAAGACATGTATGCACTTTCTATCCAGTACTAATAATAGATACATCACATAAAAAAGAAGAGTTGTTCTGGATCAGATCAAAGGCCTATCTAATCCAGCTTCCTGTTCCCATAGTGGCCAACCAGATGCCTGCAGGAAGCCCAGAATTAGGGCATACCTCCCTCCTCTCGCTCTCAGTCATTTTCCCCAGCAACTGGTATTGAGAGAGATACATCCTCTAATACTGAAGGTAATATACAGCTATCGTGACTTGTAGCCATTGATAACCTTTGTCTAATCCCTTTTTAAAGCCATCCAAGTTTATGGCCGTCACTACATCTTAGTAGCATAGTTTTAACTACTGCATATGTTGCATGAAGAAGTATTCCCTTTTATCTGTCCTGTATCTCCTACCATTCAGCTTCACTGGACGATCCTGGGTCATCACAGAATCATACGGAGATAACTTTGCAATACCGCTAGTCCAATGCACGGCAACAAGGACACGGCAGGATTTTCAAAATAATAGTACCTGGTGCCTTAGCAGACTGTTGTCTATCTGTCTAGGAATCAACAATGGTTTCCGCAAACATAGTGCCGAGAGCCAACATTTCAACTCATGATGCTTCCTATGCATGATGGCAAGCATGAGACCTCCTACCAACCTTGGAACTGAGGAAATGGCAGCAATTGTCCCCGCATTTGCATTTTGCTTTGGAGGTACACAGAATGCCTTGGAAGCATAGTGCAACTGTGGGGATGATCCTCATACTCTCTCCAGTTTCAAGGTTGGAAGGAAGACTGGGTCTTTCTTTGGCACCATACAGAAGCACAGTGACAACAAGCCCCAGCCCTCCACTCTGAGAAAGACAGGATGCACAGCCTCAGAAGCATAGTGTGTGCGTGTGTGTGTGCACACATATGTGTCAGTGATTGTCCCTGCAATTGCACCGGGTTTCCAAGGCTATGAGCACATCCAAAGCACAGCACAACTACGGGATGAATCCTATTCATCTTCCAACTGTAAAAGAGGTCTGGGGCTTCTTTTTGCTCTGCACTTGGAAGGCACTCCAACTGCTTTGGAACTGCAGTGCAAAAAGAAACAAACTGCATCTCCCCGTGTCTGGGCTTGGAGCTGGGAAAGGGAGTGGCAGATTGCCCCTGACTGTGCACTGAGTTTCAGATGCACATTGTGAAGTCAGAGGCAAGATACTTCCTTTGTGTAAGGAGCAGAGTCCTGGTGGTCATGAAGTTTTAGTTGGTTACTAAGGTCAGTGAAAATATTTGGAGCCTTGCCTTGTACTTTTGTTTCATGCTGGCTCTCTTTCCCCATCCCAATAAAGGTGTGACATGCATGTTTTCAAAAAAAATTTATAAATATACTTTCATCATCATCTGTCCAACAGACATATTTAAGCCACTACTTTGATTTGAAGAAGCAAAAGGATGTGGGAAGCATGTAAATCTGGGACAGCAGTCCATTATTATATCAACTAGTAGATGATCTATTTGAAATTGAGAGGAGAAATAGTTGTTAGCAGAGGGATGAACATTTAAGCACTGTTTAAAAATGCAGAAATCAATTGTTAATAATCTCATAACCAAATGCACTTTTTTAAAAGGTCAGCAGTTCTTACAGATTGCATAATCTACCAAAAACCTCAACACCATATGAAGAAAAATGGGTAATGGCTATACTGAATGCAGATGGAAAAATTATGTACTCCATTTCTATGTCTGCAACTTAAAAAAAAAACCTGTCAGAAATCTTTCCTGGAGTTTCATTGCCTGAAATGTTTCAAATACGTAGCTAGTCAGGTTCAACTCTGTTGGAAGAAGCCAAAGTAGCATTTGAAATCAATAGGATGGTGGGCAGAGGGATAAAATGAACCATGCATTATTATGACTCCTTTCCTTTCCATGTAGAAGCAACTGATATCTATGCTTATTATTTACACTTACCATTTCCTTGTGATTTGGATAAAAGGTTTGTTCAATTAGAGGGAACTTCTCTGGCCCCAGAGTTCTATAGATGGACACCAACTGGGCAAACTGCAGAACAAAATAAGTAGAAATTTATTATTCACCTGCAGAGAAAGAACGTATAAAAACTAAAATGTGCAAATATAGATTATTCCACATTCAGATAATAACATTCTTTATATATAGTCAGGGCCAGAAATATCGGAACAAGGATAACTGTTTTGGCAGTTGGCCTCTGTACACCACCACATCGAAGTTGAAAGGAAACACACCCAGATGGGAGCGAAGTTAGGACTTCCAGCTGTAATTCAAGGGGTTTGACAAAAGTGGGGCACTAACCATTCAGGAAGGACAGCCAGTGGCATACACACACCTCCATCGTTGGTGGCTCATAAGGAATGGAACAAACCAACATTATTCCAAACTTAAGGATCGCCTCTAATACCTGGATGAAAATCCTTTGCAGCTCCCATGCACATGTATGGGGAAGAGCTTTATTCCACATTTCCTCATACCTAGTCAGTCTTGCAGCTAGTTCCTATCAGCCATTTCTGTGAGAGTTCTGTGGTCACTGTTTTCTTCAAATCAGAATCAACAGCTCCCTGGGTTATATAGCACAGGGGTTGGCAGGGGGTGGGTGATCTTCATGACAACGGAATGAGAAGTGTGTTGGAGTCTTACCCAGATTTTCATGGAATCAGCCTTGGTCCATCAGAGACACACAAAGAAAGAAGAAAATAATACTGCTGAAATGAAGAAAGCTTAGGGTACCAGGAGTGGATTTTTTGTGGACAGACTGTGAGCTCCAGTTCTGGTACTCAAAACAAATTCCTGGGATCAGCATTCTTTAATTCTAATTGTACATGTTTTACACCTGGTAGGTCTTAGGGCTTTAGTAAAAAAACGACAACAAAGTAGATCCTGGAAGCATGATATATGCCCACCTCTGACAAAGAAGATTAGAGTTGAGAATGAGGAGGTCAAGCTGTTCTAATCACACACTTAGAGCCAAACCAGACAAGACACCAGTCACACAATTAAAAATTGCACAAAAGGGTTTTAAAAAGTAAACTGTGTGTGTCTGTGTGTGCCCCGGACTGGGTCCCTGGTGTAGGGATAGGGAGCTTTAACCCTTTGCCCCAGTATCCACTATTTGTGTTAGGGAAAAGGTACCATTAAGTCCAGTGTCTTTTGTCTAGTGGGACCATTCACATAATTGGAGCCATGGCACGAGTCTAAACTGGTTTCTGGGATGCTGTTGAAGAACAGCTGGGGATGAAATTTTCAATACATAAATTCTATGTGAATTTATGTATTGAAAACTTCATATCCTGCTCTTCTTTAAAGAGCAATGTGCTACAACATGAAAACCGTAACAAAACAAAGCAGCAAAATAAATCAACCAAGTAAAGCACAGCCTTTCTTAAAGACTCCAACAACAAGCAGGTCAAAGACAAGAACAAGTGTGGATGTCAAATACAATACATATTTTACTAAAAAGCAACTTATTTCAATAGAAAATAAGTCAACTATCAAAACATAAATGGTATGTATAAATGAACGATTTGTCACTTCCATTAACTAACAGTACATGACCATTAGCAATTTACAAATCTGAATTAATCTTTAAATACAGCGAAGTCTACAAAAAAGGTCACTTCAAGATACTGACTAATTTTTCAAGTCCACTCTCGAGTTATTTCCTTGACGACTGTATGTATGTTAACAGCTGAAACAGTACACATTTAGCAGTATACCAGAATGTTATGGTAATTGTTTTTTTTTATCTGGTATCTCTATTCAATATGTGAATTTTTGAAGTGTGTAGAGATAACGGAAAGGAGGAAAAAATGAAAAACAAACAAACCCTCAAATGTCATTGGTTCTATTTTTAGCTACCTCTATTTACATTTCCTTTGGGAAAATGGAATTACTGGTCCTCTGCAGATGTATGAGGGATGACTGGACTTCACAGGTCATTGTTTTGAACTGGACTTCACAGGTCATTGTTTTGACTTCACAGTTTTCTTGTGATACATAGTATGTTTTATTTGTATTGTTAGCACCGTGTATTCTTACACTGCAATCCTATACCCACTTACTAGAAGTAAGCCCCACTGCACTCAGTGGGATTTACTTCTGCGTAGACATGCATAGGATTGTGTTTCAAGTGGTGCTTGCAACCACTTAAGAGTCAAGCAGAAGTTATCTGAAATATATTTATTTAATGAAACATACTTCTACCTCCTCTCATTCTGTGTTCCTCCTGCGCTATCTCTAAGCTGTTAATGCTGAGTGACTTCCTGAGTGACTTCTCAAGCCTTCTCTCTATGATACTGAGGGCGCAATCCTATGCATGTTTAGACAGAACAAAGTCCTACAACTCCCAGCATCCTCCAGCTAGGATGGCTGGCTGGAGGATGCTGGGAGTTGTAGGACTTTTTTTCTCTCTGTCTAAACATATATAAATTGTGCCCTGAGTTATTCTTCCTATCTGCTACAGCTACTCTCCTACCTAGTTCCACACACATTTATACATCTTTTCTTTTATAATTTTAACAAAGAAAACTATTTTTTTCAAAAACTCCATAAGCCCCCTTGAGTTTAAGCAGTCTTTGTACCAGTCAAACTGCCCAAGTCTTAATCTGTTTTGCTACAGCAGATGTCCTGTGATAATTAGTGATAATTGGTGATAATTTATTATTTATTATTAAATTTATTAATCGCACATCTGGCTGGTCACCCAGCCACTCTGGGCGATGTACAGCATCTGGGCATGTACAGCATACAATAAAACAGTTTAAAACAATAAAATTCTACAATAAAAACATTTTCTAAAATACCCTAACCCACCCCAAATGCCTGCCTGAACAACCATGTTTTTAATGCACGGTGGAAGCTCATTAAAGAGGGGGCACGGCGGAGTTCCCTAGGGAGGGAGTTCCACAGAGTGGGGGCCACCACAGAAAAGGCCCTCTCCCTCTTCCCCACCAGTCTAGCTGTCCTGGCTGATGGGACAGAGAGAAGGCCATCCGAGGCTGATCTTGTTAAGCGGCCTGTCTGGTGCTGCTGGAGGCGCTCCTTAAGATAGGCTGGGCCGGAACCATATAGGGTTTTAAAGGTCAAAAGCAACACCTTGAATTTGGCCCGGAAAACAACTGGTAACCAGTGCAACTCCTTCAGCACTGGAGTGATGTGATCTCGCCGGTGGCTGCCTTTAATCAGGCGAGCCGCTGTGTTCTGTACCAGCTGCAGCTTCCGAACCGTCTTCAAGGGTAACCTTGAAGGGTAATTGTTATCTGTGGCATCTGAAGGGAGTTGAGATGAGTGTGAGCTGGTCAGTCTCTCATTCACCTGGGCAAGAGAATCTGAGGTCCCTCCAGTTCGAGGGCTAAATACTGGAGTGGCATCTTCTGCTTCCTGGAGTTGCCTCCATGATCTGCTGGTTCTGGGGCTACTACAGGTCAGCGGCTGCTCCGCAAGGCCCTTGATTCCTTCTCAAGATTTGCCCCTCTGGGGTCAAATGAGCATGTGTTCACTTGACTTTGGGCCTCAGCTCTCCTCCTCATTCTGTTGTTCTGTTGGCTGCTTCCAGACTTGCTCACCTGCATGTTAGCTGGATAGGTCTTCAGCTGACTTGTTGTAGTAATGAGCCTTCTTAATTTCTGTTTTGCTATCAGTTCAGTTTGTCTGTTGTTGCCCTGCATTGGTAGCAAAGTCTTTATCCTTCAACTCATCAACCCTGTGCTGGATTCCCATCCAAACCTTATGAGAGTGTGTTATGGTGGCCCAGGATGGCGAGATATGGATCAGTCATGGCTTTCCTCGCTTTGGTCAAACGTTTTTCAGCCATTTTGACAGCTGATTCAGCTTTCCCATTGCACTAGGGATAGCTAGGTGAAGATGTCTGATGATCAAATTCCCACTGGTTCTGGAATGTTCTGAATTCTTCTGACACAAATTGTGGCCCATTATTCAAGAATACAGTGCATGCTATTCCATAGTGGGCAATGTGACTCTTTAGGTTTCTTATGGGATCTGGTATATGGCAGAGGCTCCTTCATGGATCACTGCCTTGTTGTGGCGAAGGGGCTTGCATAACTCAGTGAAGCCATACGCTATGCTGTGCAGGGCCACCCAAGATGGACAGGTCATGGCAGAGAGCTCTGACAAAATGTGGTCCACTGGAGAAGGAAATGGCAACCCACTCCAGTATTCTTGCCAAGAAAACCCCATGGAACGTATCACAAGGCTAAAAGATATAACACCGGAAGATGAGCCCCTCAGGTTGGAAGGTGTCCAATATACTACTGGGGAAGAGCAGAGGGAATTTCCAAGTAGCGCCAGAAAGAGTGAAGAGGCTGGGCCAAAGCCGAAAGCACACTCAGCTGTGGATGTGTCTGGTGGTGAAAAGAAAATCCGATGCTGTAAAGAACAATATTGTTTAGGAACCTGGAATGTCAGATCAGTGAATCAAGGTAAGCTGGAGGTGGTCAAACATGAGATGGCAAAATTGAACATCGACATCTTGGGAATCAGCAAACTCAAATGGACAAGCATGGGCGAATTTAATTCTGGTGACCATCATATCTACTACTGTGGGCAAGAATCCCTTAGAAGAAATGGAGTAGCACTCATAGTCAACAAAAGGGTGGGAAAAGCAGTACTGGGGTACAATCTCAAAAATGATAGAATGATCTCAGTACGAATCCAAGGCAAACCATTCAACATCACAGTAATTCAAGTCTATGCCCCAACCACTGAGGCCGAAGAAGCTGAGGTTGATTGGTTCTATGAAGACCTACAACACCTTCTAGAACTAACACCAAACAAAGATGTCCTCTTCATCATAGGGGATTGGAATGCTAAAGTAGGAAGTCAAGAAATCACCGGGATAACAGGCAAGCATGGCCTTGGTGTACAAAATGAAGCAGGACAAAGGCTCATAGAGTTTTGCCAAGAGAACACGCTGATCATAGCAAACACTCTTTTCCAACAGCACAAGAGGCGACTCTACACATGGACATCACCAGATGGTCAATATCGAAATCAGATTGATTATGTCCTTTGCAGCCAAAGATGGAGAAGCTCTATACAGTCAGTAAAAACAAGACCTGGAACTGACTGTGGCTCAGATCATGAGCTTCTTGTTGCAAAATTTCGGCTTAAATTGAAGAACATAGGGAAAACCACTAAACCATTCAGTTATGACCTAAATCATATCCCTTATAAATATACAGTGGAGGTGAGGAACAGATTTCAGGGATTAGACCTGATAGACAGAGTGCCTGAGGAACTATGGACGGAGGTCCGTAACATTGTTCAGGAGGCAGCAACTCAATCCATCCCAAAGAAAAAGAAATGCAAGAAAGCCAAGTGGCTGTTTGATGAGGCTTTACAAGTAGCTGAGGAAAGAAGGGAAGTGAAAAGCACGGGAGAAAGGGGAAGCTATATCCAACTGAATGCAGAGTTCCAGAGAATAGCAAGGAGAGACAAGAAGGCCTTTTTAAATGAACAATGCAAAGAAATAAAAGAAAACAATAGAATGGGAAAAACTAGAGATCTCTTCAAGAAAATCGGAGATCTCAAGGGAACGTTTTGTGCAAAGACGGGCATGATAAAGGACAAAGAAGGCAGGGACCTAAAAGAAGCAGATGAGATTAAGAAGAGGTGGCAAGAATACACAGAAGAACTATACAGGAAAGATCTGGATGTCCCTGATAGCCATGATAGTGCGGTTACTGAACTTGAGCTGGACATCCTAGAGAGTGAAGTCAAGTGGGCCTTAGGAAGCATTACTAACAACAAAGCCAGCGGAGATGACAGTATTCCAGCTGAGCTATTTAAACTCCTAAAAGATGATGCTGTTAAAGTGCTGCATTCAATATGCCAACACATTTGGAACACCAGGAGTGGCCATGGGACTGGAAAAGGTCAGTTTACATTCCAGTTCCAAAAAAGGGCAACGCCAAAGAGTGTTCAAACTACCGCACAATTGCACTCATTTCACATGCCAGCAAGATTATGCTCAAAATCCTACAAGCTAGGCTTCAGCAGTATGCGAACCGAGAACTACCGGAAGTACAAGCTGGGTTTTGAAGAGGCAGAGGAACTAGAGATCAAATCATCAACATTCGCTGGATCATGGAGAAAGCAAGAGAATTCCAGAAAAACGTCTCTTTCTGCTTCATTGACTACGCTAAAGCCTTTGATTGTGTGGATCACAACAAACTCTGGCAAATTCTGAAAGAGATGGGGGTACCAGACCACCTTACCTGTCTCCTGAGAAACCTGTACGAGGGTCAAGAAGCAACAGTAAGAACCAGACATGGAACAACCGATTGGCTCAAAATTGGGAAAGGAGTACGACAAGGCTGTATATTGTCGCCCTGCTTATTTAACTTATATGCAGAGTACATCATGAGAAATGCCGGGTTGGATGAATCACAGGTCAGAATTAAGATTGCTGGGAGAATTATCAACAACCTCCGATATGCAGACGATACCACCCTAATGGCAGAAAGCGAAGAGGATCTCAAGAGCCTCTTGTTGAGGGTGAAAGAGGAGAGTGCAAAAGCTGGTTTGAAACTCAACATTAAAAAAATGAAGATCATGGCATCTGGCCCCATCACTTCCTGGCATATGGAAGGGGAAGAAATGGAAGCAGTGACAGATTTTATTTTCTTGGGTTCCAAGATCACCGCAGACGGTGACTGTAGCCATGAAATTAAAAGACGCTTGCTCCTTGGGAGGAAAGCTATGGCAAACCTAAACAGCATAGTAAGAAGCAGAGACATCACCTTGCCAACAAAGGTCCGACTAATCAAAGCTATGGTTTTCCCAGTAGTAACGTATGGCTGTGAGAGCTGGACTATAAGGAAGGCTGAGCGCCGAAGAATTGATGCTTTCGAACTGTGGTGCTGGAGAAGACTCTTATGAGTCCCCCGGACTGCAAGGAGGTCAAATCAGTCCATCCTAAAGGAAATCAACCCTGAGTGCTCATTGGAAGGACAGATCCTGAAGCTGAAGCTCAAATATTTTGGCCACCTAATGCAAAGAGAAAACTCTCTGGAAAAGACCCTGATGCTGGGAAAGACTGAAGGCAAAAGGAGAAGGGGCCAGCAGAGGATGAGATGGCTAGATAGCATCAGCAATTCAATGAATATGGACTTGAGCACACTCCGGGAGAGAGCACAGGACAGGAAGGCCTGGTGTACTATGGTCCATGGGGTCACGAAGAGTCGGACACAACTGAACAACAACAACATATGGCAGAGGATCTATCTTCCAAAAGTTGGAGTAGTATTCCATCATTATGAGATAATCTTTCTCTTGCCATGTGAACAAATCTACTCCCACTTTTCCCCAGGGTCGACTTGGTATCTCATGTAGATGTAAAGTCTGAATTATAGATCTCAGATTGTTCCATGTATGCTTTCAGCTGGGCATTCATGTCAGACCAGAATACACATTCTCTTACTCTTCAGAGACAGCTCTCAATTCCCCTGTGTGAGGAATGTATCCTTTTCATGATGATAGCTCTGTTACCTCTAAAGAGTAGGAGTAAAATCACATCTTGTTCACTGAGCTCCACTCCCATTGAAAATTAGGGTGCACCCTCCCCTGGTTGCTCATGCTTTACTTCAAGCCAGCCCTCAAGGTTATGTTTGACTACCAGTAGACCCTTGTCCTGAGCTGTATTGCCTATAAATGGGGTTGGGAAATTGGTAGGTATTGCAGCATATTTATTGATTCTATATTCTTCTCCACTGAGCCTTCTTTATTGGGCTCTCTGAGATAAGCTCTGCTTAAAGTGTCTGCAAGGATCTTTACTTGGGTGGTACGAGATGTTCTGTAGACACATCAACATGCACTGAAACCTCTTTGAGGCACTGATCAGTGATTTCCGCATAATGGTTTCCAGTGGCTTATGATCCAATTGGACATGCACTGTCTGGCCAAATGTGAGTTGACAGAAGTGTTCCATTCCAAACAGTACAGCCAACAGTTCTTTTAAAATCTGTGCATATTCTCCTTCAGTACAGCGCTCTTTGTATTGTGTCCTTAATCTTCTTAAATGCCTGCTGATCACTGTCTGACCATTCCCACTCCAGTGTCAATGGTCGGAGTGGTTCACATTGATCTGCTAGTGAGGGTGCAATCCTGTGGGATCTGCCCAGGTTACTCATAAGCCTCCGAATTTGGGGGCTTACAAGTATCCTATGCAGAATGGGAGGTGCCTTGCACCTCCTGCTCTGCGTTTTAGCTAGACAGGCCGTCTAGCAGAGGCTTCAAGGATGGGGAGGGAAGGAGGCTGGGGTGGCCTTAGGATTCCTCATATGGCTGTCACCCAGTCTCCTCCCCTCTCTGCCCCCCTTTCCCCATCTCCGCTCTCCATTTTCCAAATGCGACAAGGTAGTTGGTGTGATTCTCTCTGCACTGGCTACCAGGGGAGTGGACAGGGAGCATGGTTTCCTGGTTCTAAGCTTGGAGTCCTGTCTCTGAGCTCAGAGCTAGTAAACTGAAATATCCTATGTCCCCCAGACGCTGTCTAGGGAAGACAGGATTGCTCCCTGAGTTATTCTTCCTGTCTGCTACCACAACTCTCCTACCTAGTTCTACATACACTGATTGCACTGTTAGTTTTCTTACACACTTTAGATGAAAACTGCTCTTTCATCTCAGCCTTCAGAGTTTCTGTCTTGAGAGCAAGGGGAAGCCAGCTGAAACATCTCTGTGCTCAAACAACGTTTCCTAAAGAAAATAGGAAGCACTAACTCAGAGAGCTCTTTCCTTTGAAAATACAACAGTTTTGAAGATCTTTTGTTGCTCTAAGAGTGGAGTACTAGAACTTTGAGTGCAATGTCCATCTAAAGAATTCACTTTGTGTTTAGATTACAACTAGAGACATAGATAATGATAATTTTATTATTTCATTTTTATTACATTACACTGAAAGGCTAGCACATGTCATGTAAAGCATAGGCTCACTATATATATTTAGTGTTTAAAGCTGCTTTATCTACTCCACCCAAATGGGAATGGTTTTCTTTCACAAAAACATACATTCAACCTAAGATTGCCAAGTTCAGACTTTGGGAAACCTACTGTACTTTTAAGGCTGCAATACTATGCACACTTACTTAGGAATAAGCCTAACTGAACACAGTGGGATTAATTTCTGAGTAAGAATGCATACAATTAGGTTGCACAACTGCAATCCTTTGATCTCAGTAGAACTTATTGAAACTAACTGGGCTGCAGCAGCATCAGGGCCAGGTCAACTGGAATTGGGAGGGGACAACTGATTTTTAAAAACCCCTTCCATTTGTTCCCTTTGTCTGCTGCAGGGGGCAGCAGCAAGAGAACGTAAGTACATAAGAGCCATAAGAAGAGCCCTGCTGGATCAGAGTCCATCTTGTCCAGCATTCTGTTCACACAGTGGCCACCCAGCTGCCTGTGGGAAACCCACAAGTAGGAAATGAGTCCAAGAGCCTCCTCCTGCTCATGTTGTACGCCCCGGCTGTGGGCTGCTAAGGTTTGGAGGTGCCATGGAAGTGATAAGCCAGATCCAGGTTTACTTACAAGGAGACTTTATTGAGTACTTACAGCACACAGGTGTACCCAATGGTTGGATGAGACAGCTTCTCTGAACACAGAGTCAAGAGGTAAAATGGGTTTTATACCATACATGTTAGCAGCAAGGCAGCATGACAGAAGCAGGCGGTAATTAGCGTTCATTTGCAACTTTCCCAGCATAGACTAACAGTGCTTGTTCAGAGGGAAAACAATCAGAACTTTCCCAGCACAGACACCTGTAAACATAGCCTAAACAGAGCCTCACTTCTGTGCTGCGGCGGTGATATCAACCTTTGACTCATCTTACCAGCCAAGAGGCCCGCTAGCAAGGAAATTGCACTTATAATGAACCTAAAGAGAGCATTATGGATCTCTAGGCCCCTCTAAAACTACTGGTGACTTGGTTACAGGCCTGGGGCCATTACACATGTTCACAGCAATTGGTGTACAGAGGCATGCTGTCCCTGATACTCAAGAAGTATCACCATGACTAGAAGCCATTAAAAGCCTTATCCTCTATAAATTTGTCTAATCCCCTTTTAAAGCCATCCACGTTGGTGGCCAACATTACATCTTGTGGTAGCGAATTCCATGGCTTAACTATATGCTGTATGAAGAAGTACTTCCTTTTATCTGTCCTAAATCTCCCAGCAATCAACTTCATGGAATGACTCCGGGTTCTAGTATTACGAGAGAGGCCTATCCACTTTCTCCACACCACATGTATAAGATGTGTAAGGGCATCATGTCCCTACCCTTACATGCCATTTTGCTAAACTAAAAGTTCCAAACATTGCAACCTTTCCTGGTAGGGAGTTGCTCCTGTACCCCTGATCAATTTGGGGTGATAATGAGAGCAACCGTTGGGCCCTTGGGATGCTATGAATAAACTGAACTTATTGCCATTCTAAGGGCATCTCTATACCAGCCTAAAATCCTGCATTTAAAATGGGGCTTCTGCTTCCGTTTTAAATGCAGGATCACTCCTTCTTCCCCGTAGCTGAGTCTTCCATTATCTTTCATTGATCTCGCTCCTCTTTTTGCCGCTTTAACTCTTTTGATGGAGGGAACTGAAGTGGAACACAATGGGGTAACTTGATAGCTCATTATCTGCAATCCATTAAAAATAGAACAGAGGGTATTTAGTGCAGGAGATGGCTGGGATGATCACTGAGTCATGTAAACAGCCCACAAACTTCTGTGACTGAGCAATCTCAATCGCAGGATAAAATCCCGGTGTGAAGGTGCGAAGGAGCCCTAATTCCTTGTGCATTCTTTCTTAGTTTTGTGTTGAAGACTTTAAGAATTGTTCTGAAGACCTATTGTTCTATTTTAAATTAATTGCTCACTGTGATGAAATGACAAGGGTGATAACTACAGTGACAGTGGACAAATACAACCTAGGGGCCTACTCTATGGTGGTGATGGTGTCAAAGACATCTCACTTTTCTACCACCATTGTGTCTGCACAGTGTTATCCAGCAGAGCTCTTCTGAGTAGCTCAGAATTTATTACATCAAGAACCCTCGATGATAGGAGAATAATATTTTGTGGCTCTCTGCAGTAGTTTTGCTAGATACTTTGTGGATAAAAACACTCATATTTGTTCCAATGTGAATGCTGGTGGAATTATAACAAATTGCTTATCCTTATTTTATGGATACTTTCCAACTTGTGCAGCCTGAGGGTATGGACAAGATCTGGAAGGAGGAGAAGATCTCTCTCTCTCTCTCTTTTCTATTTGATTCCAGGGAAAATGTTGAAGTCCTGAATTAGGTCCTGGAGACAATAACAGTGTGGATGAAAACTAACCAAGTTTAATCTAGACAATGCAGAGGTACTTGGGGCAGGGGGAAGCTTCTCTTGATGTAGGATTTCAGCCTGTTCTTGGTAGGGTAGCACTCTTCTTGAAAGGATAAGGTTCACAGTTTGGAGGCCCTCTTAGACTTGACCTTACTGTTGAATGCTCAGACAGTGGCCATGGCAACTTTGCCCGACTTAGGCTGGTATGTTGACAGTGCCTGTTTCTGGGAAGGTTGCACACAGCCACACTGACATATGCCTTGGTTACATCAAGACTGAATCACTGAAATATAGCCTACATGGGGCTGCCTTTGAAGAGTCTTTGGAAGCTTCAATTGTACTAAAATGCAGCAACTAGGGTAAGTGCATGGGAACACGGCTGTGTGAGCATAATACATCCATTTTAGAACTTCTGCACTGGTTACCAATACATTTTCATGCTACTTATTATTTATAAAGCCCTAGATGGTTTGAGTCCAGGGTATCCAAAGAACTGCCTCCTCCCATATCATCCTGCCCACACCTAAGATCTGGTGGAGAGGTCCTCCTCTGCATCCTCTCACGGGTAGATTAGTCAGGAGATGCAAGAGGGCCTTGTCTCTGGCTGTTCCACTGTTGTAGAACTCTGTCCCATGGGAAGTTCATTAGGCCTTCTCTCTTCATAGCTTCTGCTGCCATTCGAAGAAAATTTTGTTCAGGTGGGATTTTCTTTTAATTAACCTTGCTATTTTGAGCTGACTCTGATTATTTAATTACATGCCATGCTGTTTCTGTTTTTTAATTATTTAATTGCTGGTTATTGTTTTATTGTTCTCTGAGAGCTGTTTGCAGCCTAGAACACTACTTTGTTAACTGGAAAGGTGAGATAATACATACATTTCTCTATGGTGGCTATCCAATTATGGAATGAACTCCCCAGCGAGGTCCACCTGGCGCCAACATTGTTATCTTTTCAGGGCCAGGTTAAGGCCTTCCTCTACTCCCAGGCATTTGGTAGCATATTTTAATCAAGTAATGGGATATTGCATGGATATGTGTATGTTTATCTTTGTGTGCTGTGTTTATATTTTTGTAGCTAGGATGTTTTTATATTATGCTTAATACTTCATTTTTAAGGTTTTTAATCGTTATAAATCACCCAGAGAGCTTTGACTATTGGGTGATATAGAAAGGAAATAAATGAAATGAAATAAATTTGTATAGAAGTGAACATATTGCCAGGTGTGAAGTCTCTTCACTGCAGCACTGTAATGGGAAAAGCTGCATTTGGCAAAACTCTTCCTTCTGTAATACTCGAACGGTACAGGAATTCCCAGGAGATCAATTTGGCCGCCCTCCATAGTACTGCAGTAGTTTTATGTTGCTCACATAAACACACAACAAACTGGCATCCCACCGACACTAAGACATACAATTATACTTGATGGAAAGCAAAACATCAGTTACTTAAGTGAAGGTTGAAATGACAACACCACTTATTATTCTTCAAAATACTTTCATAAGCCAGTGTGGTTTAGTGCAGGGATGGGCAAACATTGGCCTCAGCAGTGGCTTTGCTGGCGGGGCTGATGGGATTTCCAGTCCAACATCATCTGGGGGGCCACAAATTGCCCACCCCTAATGTAGTGGTTAGAGTGTCTGACTAGGACCAGGGAGACTTGGGTTCAAATCCCCTACTCATCCATGACGTTCACTGGCTGACCTTGGGCTAATCACAATCTCTGAGCTTTACCAACCTCAAAGGGTTATTGTGATGATAAAATGGGGTGGGGACTATGTATGCTGCTTGGATCTCCTTGGAAAAAAGGTGGGATATAAATACATAAATGTATTTTCTTGAGTCAGTATACTTTAGCAAAAAATATAGTAAAAATTAATGGAACTCTCACATACTACAGAACTAGCTCCAGAGTGGCTCCACCCAGCTACTCTGTGAAAAATGATTCCAAAAAGTATTAATTTGTTGATAACTAACAAGTTAGTAGCACATGCGGTTTTTATAAAATAATCCCAGCCCACTTACTCAATATGTAGGTGCTTATGCTTTCACTCACTCTGGCATGTTCCAGTTCTTCAATTTTATGCTGTAAAACTAAAAAGCCAGTTTCATATGCAAAAGGCTGAGTGGAAGATAAAAGCATCCTGGCTTTAAATGATAAAGCATGCAAGGTCAGTTCAAATGCCCGTAACCTTTTTAACAACAGTAGGAATGTCAGAATGAACAGCCGAAAGCAGGAGGAAGCTGAATACAAGTATAGCTGGTTTTGTCTTAATGCCAGCAGGTGACTCATTATTAAAGGCCCTTCTTGAAGGCAAAGGCATCCTAGAAAGCTTATCAATTCACATTAGCTTTTGGCTTGCACAAGTGGTTTTATGGGCACTGCAGCATGCACACACAGACTGCAAGAATAAGCAGCAGGAAGATAGGAAAAAAGTTAACAAAGGTTAGAGCTGTGCACAGCAGCTACTGTTTGTATTTATAGTATGTACATGTGGGACCTGCAACAAAATGTTGCAGTGTGGAGTTCTCATATTCACACAATAGCTTCTTTTGTCTCAGGGGTTCATCACACGGGGCTTTTATCCTGCTATTGAGATGGATCTCTCCCGGAAGTTTGCGGGCTCTTGAGAGGACGATGCTGTTACCCTCCAGGGTGTCTCCCGCCATTTCCTCCAGCCTATCTCGTGTTTTCCCCAAACGCAAAAAATGTGGTATTTTTTCCAGCCCATGCAACAGGTGCGCCATGACCTCCCCGTGAAATTCTCCAATAGTGGAAGAAACTGCTGTGTCTGCCTGCTGTGGGCGTTTGTTTTCTGTTGTTGGGGGCACAGTCAGAATGATGGAGGCATTGAGGATGGGAGCGGGGTTGCATGGAAGAAGACCTGAGCAGATTTGACAGGTGTGAGGGCAAGAATAGCCTGCTGATTGCAACTCCTGCCTCCACATTTCCTGCTCAAAAGCAGGAAGCTCTGGAAAGGATGTGGTTTTTTGAGGGTTTTTTGCTTAATGTAGAGACACCCTCAGTTGTGATTTTATGCAAACATGCAATACCTCACTAGACCCAATGAAAAAATAATAAGCATCCAAATAAATATATAAACAAACATTTAAACCCCTCAACAACTGTAATATTGCTAAAAGAATAGAAAGGGATCTTGATCATTAACAGTTTGGATGTTTCTACATTAAGCGAAACCCCTGCAAAAAACCACATCCTTCGTAGTTTTGGTTTCTTTGCGGGATTAGGAAGGGCTTCTTTACACGGCAGCCACATAGTTTGAACTGAGGGAGTGCCTCCCTCCCTCCCTGGCATGTGTGCAAAGGAGGGGGGGAGTCTTTTTTTCGTAGCTTAACTTCTGCTGTACTGTTTTCTCACAGCCCCCAAGAAACCTTTGACTTACTTCTGAGTAGACAT
Source organism: Heloderma suspectum (assembly GCF_057233095.1). Taxonomy (NCBI): domain Eukaryota; kingdom Metazoa; phylum Chordata; class Lepidosauria; order Squamata; family Helodermatidae; genus Heloderma; species Heloderma suspectum. Next base: position 292,153,207 of record NC_139459.1, on the reverse strand, counting down.
AAAATGTAAGATTGTGCTGTAAGTCTGCAACCCTTGGCATACTTATGTGGGAGTAAGCCCATGATCACCCTGTAAGTCTGCAATCCTTGGCACACTTACTTGGGAGTACACCCCACTGAACTTAATAGGGTGCTCTGAAACAACAGAGGACGTTGCTTCTGAGCTTGGTGGGCTGGGGTATCGGATGTGTCTCCCTTCATTGCAGGGAGGCATTTGATCCTCTTCTTCCTTCAGTTGAGAAACGCAGAGGCAGGAGACGCAATCAGCAGGCGATTCTTGCCCTTGTTCCTGTCAAATCTCATCCTGACCACGCCCCCAATAATGGAAAACAAACGCCCACAGCAGGCAGACACAGCGGTTTCTTCCGCTATTGGAGAATTCCACACGGAGGTCATGGTGCTCCTGTTCCGTGGGCTGGGAAAAATACCACATTTTTTGTGTTTGGGGAAAACTTGAGATAGGCTGGAGGAAATGGTGGGAGACATCCTGGAGACACCCTGGAGCCTGCAAACTTCTGAGAGAGAGCCATCTCAATAGTAGGATAAAAGCTCCGTGTGATGAACCCCTTTGTTTCCCAGTGATTTTATCTCCCCCCCTCCCTCTCACACACACACATACACACACACACACAGCTATTGCCAATGAGCTAATACTAGTAGTTGGATTGTATGCAATGAATCTAAGTTATTTTTTTAAAGCCTACAGAAAATAATACATGCACTAAAATAACGTTTGAAATAAGATAAAAGGAACAAGTAACATACAACAGTGCAAATAAACATTCAAGGTATCATGCATCTGCTATAGCAGGCTCTAGACCACAAAAGCTTAAAGACATAATAATTGTCTTTAAGATACCACAAGCAGCTTTGATGTTTTTGCTTCTATAGACTACCATGGGCTACCTCACTGGAAGTTGTTACTCAGGTATAAAGATACTATGGGTTGTATCCATTTGTGTCCTTCTGCCAGTGGAACAGACACTACTGGCAGGGCAAATATCCCCTCTCCTGCAGCCCCCCAACCCCAAAATCTGCTCCAGAGGGTTAGGGGATGTGAGTGGACTGCTGGGGAGGAGACATACAATCTGAAGGTGGGAGGAGGGAAAAGGGAATTCCTACTGAGTTAGCAGGTCTGCTTATATAATGTTGGATTTAGTCCTATATTAAACTGCCTAACCCATATAAGAACAATTCCAGTCATATTTTGTTTGTAGCTCAAAGATTTTGTAGGACGTAGTCTTTGTACAAGCTGGAAGTGTCAATTTTCCTCTCAAGAGGGCTAAGTAAAAATGATTAATATTCATTTTAAAGAAACCAGCTATTACTTATGCCCCAAAACATTCACAGTGATTACAACAGCATAAAGAAGGAATGTGCTTACATCACTTAAGATTATGATTGGGACTACAGAGATAAACTTGCTAAGAGAGGACATGACCTGCAGTCATGCATGCATGGAGAGAATGGAATAAGGCTCAATGGAACTCCTTCCGGCCTCCCACCCCAATCTTCACATTCATATATATGGCTATTTTTAAAAAGGGAATTTCTATTGGATTACTTACCACCCAGGGCTTGTCACAGAAGTTGTAGGTTGACTCTAGGGAGTTAACACTTGGAATGCCAGCATAATGCATCCCAATAATTAAGTTACGGAAGTCTTCATTCTCTGCCATGCTGAATGAGTGTTGTCGAACAAGAACAAAGTCAGGCCTGAATGATCTAAGGAGAATTAAATATATTTTTTAAAAAAACTATTAATTTCCTTTTAAAGGAAATAAATATGAGCTTCTAGATTAGAGGAGATAAACTAAAATAACATTTACAGGAAAAACATTGAGCTGAAAACCAGAAAATGTATTTTTGGCAGGAGAGCTCTTCTTTCCAGAATTCATTGATTTATTAAAGCTGTGGTCCTATTCACACTTACTTGGAAGTAAGTCCACTGAAATCAAGAGGACTTTGTTCTGAGCAAACATGCTTAGGTTTTGGATGCACATCCAAACTTAGGTTGTCTAATAACACATATTAAGACCATATCTTAATAATCCATAGCCATGCAGCTGTGATATAGCAATCGCCTACTCCTAAATATCAACAACAGCTTCACATTCTTGTACATTAAGAAATATACATCTGAAATGTAGTCTCAGAAGCCTTGTATTATTCACAGCAAGAGAACTTCTTAACTTTAAGTTCCTCCCATGCTGCTGGCACAATGCTTAAATGCACATGGGCGTGGAGACTAGAGAATATCCTCACCACTGAGTTCTTGGCCTCAGTCCTGACTATGCAATGACTGCAGGGAAAGGACCCACACACCAGTCCCTGCTCATGTGGTGCCTGGTATTTAAACGTTGTAGCAGTGATGGAAGATGAACCCGCAGCTAAGTGGCTCCCATGCCACTGTTAAAACGTATGACGGGCACTTCCAAATTAATTGGAAACCTGATTTTAGCTGTTTGTTTCATATGAAACCATATTATTCAGATAATGTGTTAAAAGGAAAACAGAAAAAAACACCAGAATATTTTTTATTGCACAGGACACTATAATAATTTTTCTCCTTCCTATAACCTACATTGAGTATGAATGGACAGAAAACGCCTCAGGGTTGTTGGACAAAAGGGGACTGAGGCGATAGAGGTGGGAACAAAGAGCATGAAAGAAGGGGACAGGATGTCAGGAAACAGGCGAAAAAGTGAAAGGGAGTTGAAGGAAAGAACAGGCATATGAAGGTAGAAGGAAATGAGCCTACCCTCTGATAGGATTCAGCATGGCTGCCTTTCTGGAGCATCTCAGTGCTTGTCCCTCCTCCTCTTACAAGCAATACCTTTTGTCCCTTTTATCACCCCTCTTATTAGGTTATAATGAACTCCTTCCAGGCTACTAGTCTGGGCACAATTTAGCTGAGAACTAGTAGATCATAGTATATTCCTTACATAGAATTGTTTCCTTATATTTTGTGATGAAGGGAGAAATCCTCTGCTTTTATTTCAATTGTATGCAAGGGGATTTCTTACTAATGGGGCTTCTCACTGAACAACAATGTCAAGGAATGAAGCCTATGGCTCCAATCTTGCTCCTCATAATGTACAGTGCCTAGTTCATAATATCTCTGTAATGCTGGGTCTACTTTCATATGGTTGAGATCTTACATCAAAGCAGTGTCATCTGGAATTGGAAACCAGGTGAGTTGGGAAGTTACCATAAAGTGTAGATGTTTGCCCATGGAAAGACTGGACAAACCCTATGTTAGTATTAATCATGGGTGCAACACAGCTATTTGTGGGATTTTTTTTCCTATTTACTGCAAAGGAACATGGATAAATCTACCTTAGTGTAATGGGGGACTTCATTTATAATGAATCATCTGTTCTGCAAAGGCAGGAAGTTTTCAGTAATATTAAAGGCAAGCTTCCACAAATATTGAAATGCCTTTACAGAAACAAACAACGTTAGTAAAAAAAAAAAAAAAACAAACCCTAACAGAACGGCCAAATGAATAAGCATTTTCAGAAAATATTTTTACGATCTGAAAAATAAATCTGCCCACCAAAGTTGATTTCATTAGTATGTCTTATTAATAAGGGGCTTGTTCTTTTGCTGTACAAATTCCACAGCTGTTGAAACACAGCTCACCACACGCTAATCTAATTGACTGTGATATAACTCAAAATAACACCACAGGTTTTAGCAATAACCTGTTCAAATGAAATAATAAGAAGGATAAGAAGAATGATACTGAGATTTGTATAACACCTGAGATTGTTCAAAGTGTTTCACATACATTAACTTGCTTTAATCTTTACAACAACCCTGTAAGATAGGGTAGTATTGTTGTTGTTCAGTTGTTAAGTCGTGTCCGACTCTTCGTGACCCCATGGACCATAGCACACCAGGCCTTCCTAGTATTATTATTCCCATATTGTGGAATTTACAACATAGGTGGAGGTACTAAGGCTGTAAGAACGTGGTTTGCTTAAGATCACCTAGTGAGTTCATGGTAGAGGCAAGATTTATACTGGGAGCTTCCCAATTCATAGCATAGCCTCTTAGCCACTATGCTACACCAGCACTACAGAATAATTTTGGATTTGAAATTGGGATCTGGTCCAAAATGCCACCAGGCACCATGGTGGACCTGGAATTGGAAGGTGTACCTGAGATCAGAATCTGGTCCAAAATAGGAAGTCTGTTTGTAGGCCTTTCATAGGCACTGGCCACTGCTGGCAATTGTATGTTGGACTAGACCTTTGGTCTGATCCAGCAAGTCTCTTCTCTGGGTGCCATTGCCTACAATGGAGTGACGGTGGGTGGCTTCCCTGTAGTGGCCCCCTATCTGTGGAATGCTCTTCCCAGGGAGATCTGCCTAGAGTTTACACTGCATATGCTTAGATGCCAGGTTAAGACCATCCTCTTCCAGAAGGCATTTAATCTGTTGGTCTGATTATTAACTTTATTGCTGGCTCTTTTGTATTTTTAATGTTTTGATATTTTAATATTTGACATTTCATTGTCAAATATTAAAACATTTCATTGTTGTATTTATTGTTTTAGTTGTTATTTTATTGTTGTTGTTGTTATTTTTTATCATTGTAAACTTGTATACTGCAAGTATAAATTTTAAAATAAATTTAAATAAATATATAAAATATTTAAATGTAGAAATGTAATAAATAAATATGTTCTTAATAATAATATGTAACATTTATATAGTGCTCTGATAGTCTATAGCACTCCACATACATTCCCTCAGTAATCATTTCAACAATCGTGGAGGGGGCATCAGTGTTTGTATAGTACAATGATCTATCACCTAGTCTCAAGGAAAATTCAGATTAAGCCTTTAGGAAAAAACAAATTCAAGTGACAAATTTCTTCCACGATTTATTTTTCAGGGTTGTACTTTCTTCGTCACCTCTCTATTCTATCTAGGACAGGGTGTGATAAATACTGTGAAAGATCTTGCTTGTATGTTTATTTTTTGGAGATTTTCAGAGTGAAGCTTCAAGAGGAACTCAAGAACATTCTTTAGTTTCAGAGTCAAAACCTGTAAGCTGGTCTGGCCCAATTTAAAAAAACAGATACAGATATAAATTCAGATCTGGATCATGATTCAAGTTTCTTTAGGGCATTTCAGTTGTGCCACTTCAACTTGTGCTGGTTAAGGTATAAAACACATTTCTTGTCTTCTAAAATCAAAGGTGAATCCCCTGCCTCACACAGTGTAGTGGGTGGAGCGGCGAATCCCATGCTCCCCCTCTCCCATCAAGAGGGCCCTCAGCCGCTTCTCACTCAGATAAGGTGACACTGTACCACATACTCCGGACAGCCGCATCACCCAGAAAGAGCGGCCGGTACAACTCTTCAGAGAGCCAAGCCAAATGCCTGGCTCTGAGGGGGTCCTTCCTCAGAGCCAGGCATTATGGAAGAGGCATCCCCAGAGACTGCCTATCCAATGAACCTGAAGTAGTAAGGGGCTTGAGGATAGATTGCACCACCACTGCATTTTTGATGAGGGCTTCCCAAACTGCTTGTATGTGGATGTGGATAGTTCCTGCAGATATTGGCTTTGACTTTTAAAAGTATTTTATTTTAAAGATCATATCACAATCAATTTTGTCAAAATTACCTATTAGATTATCATAAATCTTTCATTCAAATGCTGAACTTGGCTGGCCCATGGTGATAGCTTTGCAGGCAAAAAGGGGCCCACTGAAAAACAAGAGGGAGGCACACTTGGGAGAATGTCAAGGTTTGCAGAAGTACATAAAAGGCACAATCTTATGGGATTCCAGCTCACTAGACAGAAGTCTCTGAGCCTGGAGGCCTCTCAAAATCCTATACCTTTCTGGGCTGTTGCCAGCAGCACACAGAGGAAGGAGGCGGCGATTTCACTTCCCATTCCTCTTCCACCCGCTCTTCCTCCAAAAAAGCCGCACCCACCCACTAGACGGGCCTCTGAAGCAGTCTAGCTCACTTACTGCCAGCGCAACCCACCAACTTTGAAACAGCAGGCAGGGACGGGCAGTGGAAAAGCCATAGGGTTCTGTGGATTCTGGCCTCTCCACTCACCCTCCCCTCGTTGCCCACCAGAGTGCCCCCTTTTCCAGCTCTATGAGGCAACCTGAAGTTGCCGTTGGGACCTCAGAAAGGAGTTGGCACAGTTCTTTCCGCAACGGCTGGGAGGGACAGTAGTATTTTGTAGTAATGTTTTTACACTTAGGGATTGCTATTCATGGAACTGTCTGGAAGAAGATGGAGGCACTTGCAGAACCAGACGGGCCATGGATTCTGATTGTGTACTTGCTTGTGGAAAGGTAGATGAAGGGATCCTAATCTAGTGAAGACCACCATTCATGATTATGCTTCTACTGATTTAGATTAATTCTGATTTTGATACACAACTTACCTGACAACTTTAATGCCATTTCGGAACGCTTGCATGTCTACAGCGTAATTGCCATCAGCGTGAGCTATTAAATTGACCTCTGAAAATTGTGCCTGTAAGATAAAAAAAAGAACCTGCATAAATAAACCAGTTAGATTAGATTCTTCATATATTTGAAGCTGCTACTCTATTTAGGGTTAGCACTGCTGATCTCTTTCTTTAACATTTTGCACTGCAGGCAGGCAAAGGCAGAACAAGTAAAACAAGAAATTGCTACAAATAAGTAAAAACAAGTAAAAAACAAGTAAAAAAAAAGGCAGAACAAGTAAAAATAAATTGCTCTTTCCTTGGGGCATGTTAGTAACTCTATTTAGAATGCAAAACACTTTTTGAAATATTTTTCATATGAAAGCCAAAAACAATATATCAGTTTGTCTAGAAATCAAACTGTCCTTGAGTCTATATAGGTTGTGTGGTAGGGCTGGTCCTGATGCATGGTCACTGTGACAAAAGAGGAGAACAGGATTGGGGCTACCTATATCTTATCCACATTCACTCCAATTTCCAGAGTCTTGTGCACAATCCTTCTTATCTTCTTTGAGAACTACATTCTGCAGAAAGGGGCCCGAAGACTCATTGTGTATTAAGGCAACCTCTCTGTAGAGTTTGACTTGATAGCAATGGGGTGAAGAAGGGACAAAAGGTGCCCAATTTAGGAGGCCCAGCTGCAATTCTTCCCTCTAGTTGACCAGGGGAAAGCAGGGCTTCCACCCCAAAACTAGTTCACGGATAGCCCAAACTGTAACATACACAAGCACACAACACAACAGAGGATACAGGATAGGAGTCTACAATTTATAGGTGGAAAACCTCCAGAAAATAGGATAGGGCTTGAAAGATACCTTTCCTGAGAAAATAGGATAGGGCTTGAAAGATACCTTTCCTGAGATCTCAGTAGATCCATCCTGTAGCTGAAGCTGGACTTTCAGCTAAGAAAAATGGTTCCTTTAAAAGGGGGTTGAAGTATGTCAAAGGACACAGTGTCCAAATATAACAATAAAGGCTGAGAGGAAGACTCTCAGGTAAAGTCAATAGTGGTTCCAGGCCACCAACAGAAAATAGAGATGATTTATTGTGAAAGCCATCACAATAAATGAGTCCCGAAAGGGTAAACTAGGATGGGCAAAATTGATGGAGGCACTTTTGTGCCTCAAATTAATCAAGACTGTGATACTTCCAAAATTTGGGGGAAATTCGTGGTTGGTGACTGAATCATACTTAGGGGAAATCACTGGAGTGCTGAAATATGCCTGCCTATCAATAATCCAGTTATTTCCAACTCAAAAAGTGCTCTTTGATTTGAGTGATTTTGCTAAATGTAGCCTCACATAGGTGATTCACTATTGCTTTGCTTCCGGCAAGATTATTTGGTCAATTGTTCTGTTATGACTCTAAGCCCAGGATCTGCTCAATCTTCAGGATGAGTCTCTTCAAGTGAACTCAAAGGTTGCCAAATACCATGGGGGGCTGACTGTGTGTGTTCTGCTATTCAGCAGCTTGCCAAGACTGTATTATTCTGACTAGCGCTAAGGAGAATTTAACCACACATCAGGTACAAATTTATGGTAGAATGAATGTATGGATGTATAAAAATGGACATAATTATGGACTTCTAAGAAAATAAAATAAAGAACTTCATACAAATAATTCTAAATGTGTGCCTTCATTTTAAATAAATTATTTTTATATGGTTTTGTTTTTTATACTGTTTTGTTATGATGTGATTGTGATATTTTCACTGTTGTAAACAATGTGTTTGCATTGGAAGGGTGGGATATAAATCCAATCAATCAATCAATGAATCAATGTTATATAGGGTCAATATTGGCTTCTCGTGAGGACTTTTTTTATATAAGAGATTAGATATAGATGGATAACTAATTTCCAGGCTGGTATTAAACACTGTACAAGTTCAGAAGAAAGCTATGGATCTCCCAGCTGTGCAGATTTTATGTAAATTGCATTGTATTGGTTTTATGCAAATACATATGAAATGTCATTGTGGGTCTCTAGCTTATTCTCAACAGCCTGAGTACAGTATTTAAATGATATCGTGAATAGGAAAAAAGGTGTGTGTAAAACTGACAGTAAATTAGTACCTGTTCAACTTTGATGTCATATTCCCCATGGACCTTTTTCCCACGAAAACATTTGGTCCTGGAAAAGATAAGAATTATTGTTGTAACTATAATGATGTACATATAATGATATCAATAAAACTATTATCCTTTAGAAAGCTGGGCAATACATTTTTAACATTATTGAGCTTTGGGGGTAGATTTTACATTTCATTTAAACTCATCTAATGCAAAAAAGTTATGTTTATGTCTGACATTTTTAAAATAAACTTTTGTGTTTATTTTGTGTATCTACACACTTTAAAAGTAGATGCTTAAAAATCATTAGAATCTCTTTTATATATCCACATATGGACCATAACACTCCCCCTCAGATTCACCTTTTCTTTGTAAACATCCGCTGGATGAGGCAATTATTAAACCTCTGGCATGATTCATGTTTCAACAAATGACTTCAGTTTTGAAAATAAACACTAATACTGAACACTAAATTATGCCATCTGGAGTCTAACAAAATGTTAAACAAAATAAGACTAGGAATACTTCCAGTGACTTACTTCCACAGAAGCATGAAAAGCTTCCTGAACATTTTAAGCTTAAAAGATCATTTTTGGTTTGTTTGTTTTTTACCCAAGCTTAACTTTATAAAGCATATTCTTGGATTCCCAGATTCAGAGGACTAAACTTTGACTAACTTTTGAAGTGTTCATTTACTGAGAAACTGGGCACATTCCAAAGTTAAGTGGCGCCTTCAGTGCTTAAATAAAACATCAAGCCTTAATTATTCCCAGCATACTAACTTGGGAAATGTGCAGCCATGCTGACATATATTCATTTAATGTCTAAATGGCATCCTTACATGAAAAGGGGAATATTAAATATATGGAAGCTCCTAGAAAGTCTTGTTTGGTAATGACAGTGATCCCCTGCTTGGTTTACAGCTACTACGTAAGGTAAATCAATAGTAGCCAAGAGAACAGCTGCTTGCCAGTTTGAGAAAGGTTAACAAAACAAAGCGCTCCTGATGGAAGTAAAAATAGTTTTATGGTGTGTTGGAAATAAAGATGATGGAGACTTCCCCTCTCTTTATGTAGAATTCATTTTCCTACCAGAAGGCAGTGCAAATTAATATTGTTGTAATGACTTGTGATTACAATTTAAAAGAAAAGATCTACTTCTGTAAATTGGAGATTACAGTTTCTTTGAGGCTGACAAGGTTAACAAGAAATTGTCAGCATAAGTCTATCACTGAGCAAATGCAACCTAGTTGGAGTTACTAATCCTCAGGGGCACTTTTATGACCCAACTGTAACAGCACCCCGATCTCAGCTTCCCAACTCAAATGTTGCCTGTGAAAAGGTATGTGGAAAGAGATACAGTACTTACTGTTCACTTCCACACTGGTAGTGGCATTACATAAGAACATAGGAGCCATGCTGGTTCAGACCAAGGGTCTATCTAGTCCAGCATTCTGTTCACACAGTTTTGTTTTGTTTTTGTAGCTTAACTTCTGCTGTACTGTTTTCTTGCAGCTGTTTTCTTGCAGGAAACTTCTGACTTACTTCTGAGTAGTCATAAAATGTAAGACTGTGCTGTAAGTCTGCAACCCTTGGCGCACTCATGTGGATGTAAGCCACACTGAACTCAATGGGGCTTACTTCTGAGTAGACATAAGATCACCCTGTAAGTCTGCAACCCTCAGCACACTTACTTGGGAGTAAGCCCTACCGAACTTAATAAGGTGCCCTGAAACAACAGAGGACATTGCTTCTGAGCTTGGTGGGCTGGGGGATCAGATGTGTCTCCCTTCTTGCAGGGAGGCATTTGACTCCCTTCTCCTTCCAGTTGAGAAACACAGATGCAGGAGACGCAATCGGCAGGCGATTCTTGCCCTCACCCCTGTCAAATCTCATCCTGACCATGTCCCCAACAACTGAGAACAAACGCCCACAGCAGGCAGACACAGTGATTTCTTCTCCTATTGGAGAATTTCACAGGGAGGTCATGGTGCTCCTGTTCCGTGGGCTGGAAAAAATACATTTTTTGTGTGTGTTTGGAGAAAACACGAGATAGGCTGGAGGAAATGACGTGAGACACCCTGGAGGGTAACGGCGTCGTCATCTGAAGAGCCCGCAAACATCCGGGAGACAGCCATCTCAATAGCAGGATAAAAGCTCTGTGTGATGAACCCCTAAGTCTCTCAAAGTGATTTAGAAAACTTTTATCACAGCAAACTCTCTTTCAAGTCTAGCATAGGAACAGAAATTACATGATGTCTATAATTAGCAGTCTATTCCATGTTTTCCTAACAATTCTATCCTACCAGTATCTGGAGCAGTCCTGGCTCAGTTCTGAGTTAGGACTCAATCTCTCTCTTTCCCCCTCTCTGTGCCCACAAGGTAGGCCTGGCCATGCAGCCATGAAAGATTCTGGTAGCCCTCAACCTAAGTACTTGTTTACTACTAAAGTAATAAAATCATACTTTGCTTAGATCATGTCTCTTCATGTTTTGGCTCCTGAAGAACCTTCGCATCCATATGGTGCCAGGATTATTGAAGCATCATTCCCTACACTCTTCTCCAATTTGGCCACCTCCTACTAGGTGGCAAGTCCCATGTGTATGGGAGAAGAGTATATGTGAGAGCAGTTGAGCAAATACTGGGAGAAGAAGGTATGAAAATGTGAGGGAGCATAAGTGGCTGAGCAGAAAGCTGAGCATAGAAGTGGGATATGGAATGAAAGTAGTTAAAATGTCAAAGGATTTATTATATAGTGCAGCTCTACATATGGAACTAATTTCCTAATAATAAGCTTGAGTAAAACATGCTAGATGTCACTGGTGACACTATGAACACCTTTCAATGTATAATACATCAATTCTGAATGTTGTTAATAGTGAATTTTGGTAACACAATATAATGTATGGAAGACAGCTATTTATAAATTAAATTAAATGTGGTATGCTCTGCTGTTCCTTGATGTTGCTCTTGCTTTTAGTTTGTAGCACCAAGCCAACTCATTACCATTTGTAACTAGTGAAAACACCTTTTGTCATTAGTACTCTACCAGGAAATTCCTTATTTTAACAGATCCTAATGCAGTTTTCAGTCAAGGCAATTTAGTTGTACAGCATAAATTAAAAACAGCTGATTTATGGGAAGACATGGTAACACAAAGAGCATTCAGGCTATTCATGATTCAACTTTATGGTTTGATTCATCACGGAACCCCACAGTCTGACTGTGTTAACAGCTGACAATATTTTCTGGTTAACAGCTGACAATATTTTGTCTGTTTTCTTAACAAACACTTCCTCATTCTGGCCTGGATGTCAGTCTTTCACAAGGTAGTTTACTTCAACCCACACACATATTTTATGACCACTTTCAGCATCTCACTTTAACTAGAGAAATGCCTCATGTGATGGTGGGAATTTATAGGGCTGGTTCAAACATAACACTAAACCATAGTTTAGTATTAGAAGAACAAGCCTGGATGAGCCTTGGACTCAGATGCTTCCCTTTGTCCTCCATCAGAAGGTTCCATTTCTGTATTAGATTCACCACAGCTTAGCATGTTGTTCAAACTTTAAACTGTGGTTAAACTTAACCAAGACAACTTCAAACTATGGTCCTAAAAGTAATTTAGGGTGAAATCCTATGGCTGCCAGACAGCAGCTAGACAGTCATAGGATTGGTCGGTTCCTGGATAACTGCTGCCCCATCCTCTGTCCTGCCACCTTGTAGGCAGCACGGATCATCTCTGCACTCAGAAGAGTAGCATGCAGCAGGGGAAAGGAGGCGTTCCTGGGGGTAGGGGGTTTGTAAGTGCTGGTACAACACTTCCTATGTGTCATCTGGTCTCCTTAACCCACACTCTGATGTCCCATGGCTAGACAGCCAAAATCAGCCATCTAGCCACAAATGTAGGGAGGCTGGAGCATGGAGGAAATGATCCCCTCCACGTTCCTCCCAGTGTGCATTGGATACAGTCACCTCTGAGTTCGGAGGTGGCCGGCTATCCCCATAGGATTGCTCTCTTAGTACTGGGGGCATGCTATTGCCCACCCCAACCAAAATGCTTAGGGTGATATTGAGATGGTGAATTAAATTAGGGAGGCATCAAAAGGAGAAAGTGTTACTCTCACAAAGACTGGATAAATGCATATTCTGGTCATGACAAAGAGGTGGAATTTCTAGATACCCTAAACAACTGTGCCCTGGAACAATTAGTCATGGAATCAACCAGAGGGAAGGTGAGCCTAGATTTAATCTTAGATGATGCTCAGGAACAAGTGCAAGATCTGAGTGGTGCTGAACATACTAGAAACAGTGACCACAATGCCATCAAATTTAATTTATATATAGGTAGAAAATTGCCAACAATTTGATATCGAAAGGGGAAACTTCTAAAAAATGAAGGGACTGGGTAAAAAGGAAGGTGAAAGAGAAAGCCAAGAGTGCAAAATCTCCCCAGAATGCTTGGGGGTTACTCAAAACCACAATAATAGAAGTTCAGCTAGAATGTACCATAGGTCAGGAAAGGTGCAACCAAGTCCAAGAGGTCACCAGCATGGTCAAAAAGTAGTGTCAAGGAAACTGTTGAAATGGTAACAGTATTTCTCAAGTTCAGGTAAGCCTTGACATAGAAGCCAGGGCCAGTCCTAAGCCGAATGGTGTTCCTTACATTTATTAAACCTTTGAATACCTTATTTTTTAATTCCACTGTAGCCCATTTCATGACTTGATGCACTATTTGCATTCATGATTTATCCCTGTGGTATAAGGCAATGCAATCACCCACATGCATACCTTTTGTTGAATAGGCACTATTGTAAATTTCCCGTGGTGGTAGGAAAATGTTAATACAATGGTGGCCATGCAGATCAGTGTTACCAACTTCACAAGTGAAGGTGAACTGTTTGTACAGTTGTGGGTGAAGCCAGAAGGAAAATAGTTGCTCAAGGGATGGAGCCAATTACCTGCAGTACCCCATGAGCTGCACATACAAGTCACACTCGCTGGATCGTCACCTTGCTGTGGTGAGTGGGCTTGTGTGTTCCAATGAACCCTGTGAGTGAAGCCGTCAGGAGTTATGTACTGCCAGCAGGGACACCCATGGCGGTAAGATCAAGGGGGAGGAACCAGACAAAGAACGATCCAAGAAAGTCCTCAACGGCAGAACAGGTGGAAGATAACAGGGTGTATGTTACAACGGCTGTGAAGGTGGATGAAGGCTGCAGCAGATAAAGGACTACCAATCATCATGTTATTCATGCCATTGGATTAGAACCTTTTTCTCTGAAGACTGTGTGTTGATCATTGTGCACTGATCTCCACACATAAAACAAATTCACACACAGGTGTCTTCCAATCCACCCAACAATCAAAAGTCCCATGGTGATCGGTGAATGGCAACGGGGGCAGGACTGTGAAATCCGGAAGCCCCTAGTCATGGACCGGCACATGGGCGGTAGATACAGACTCAGCCGTCCTAACTCAAGGACCGAGGCAGTTGAGTAGTTCAGCAGCTGTATCCACGACTGAGCAGTCCTATTTAGGATCCACTCTGCTCACCCCATATGGGGAGGGGGCTAGAAAAGGTGCCCTAAACATAGTCTGCCTCACTCCTCCCTGACTGGATTCCCGTGTCCAGTGGGGTCACCACTTAGCAGTTGTAAAAGACAAATGAACTTTGGAACATGGAATATACGGACACTGCTGGACAATACAGATAGTGAACACCCTGAACATAGGACTGCCATCACTACAAGGGAGCTGAGACGTTTTAACACTGACATAGCAGAACTCCAAGAAACCCCAAGAGCAGGAGAGGGACAACTGAAGGAAGAAAAAGGAGGTTATACCTTCTTCTGGAAAGGACTGCCTGAACAAGAACGACAAATACATGGAGTAGGCTTTGCTACTAAAAATGATCTTATGAAGCTCTTGTCAGAAGCTCCTACTGGCATTAATGAACGATTCTCAATGCTTTGAATAAAACTCACCCAAAACCAGCAGGCAACTATTTTAAGTGCCTATGCACCACCATTAGATGCTGATGAAGACATCAAAGAAATTTTTTACTCCCAGCTGGACACCATCTTATCAGAGATACCTAAGGAGGACAAAATTATCCTCCTGGGCGATTTCAATGCAAGAGTTGGGCGTGATTTTGATTTGTGGCCGGGGATCATTGGGAAAGAAGGAGTTGGCAATAACAACCAGAATGGAATTTTACTTCTGACTAAATGTGCAGAGCATAATCTTGTTATTACCAACACACTCTTTCACCAGAAAAATAAATTTAAAACATCATGGAAGCATCCTCAGTCGAAGCATTGGCATCTCCTAGACTATGTAATTATCTGTGCCAGAGATCGTTGTGATGCACTCCTCACTAGAGCCATGATGAGTGCTGATGACTGTTGGACAGACCACCGATTAATTCATTCTACGATGGCCATTAAGATTGTCCCTGAACGTAGGCTCCAAGGAAGAAAACTAAGACGTAAAATGAACACCCAAGCCCTTCAAGATCCTATTAAGCGAGTCTGCTTTCAAGCAGCTTTCAAGCAACTCTCAAGGAACATCTATCCATGAAAACCCCTGAAAATGTCGAGGAACACTGGAATAAATTGAAGACCTCCATTATCGCAGCCTGTGAACAAACGATTGGATACCAAACTAAGAAACATCAGGATTGGTTTGATGAGAATGATAGGGAGATTGAACATATTATTGATAAGAAAAGGAAAGCCTTCCAAATATGGCAAAAAGATATCAACTGTGCCGCTAAGAAAAAAAACCACACCAGTGCAAAGGCTGAGGTCCAAATCAGAACTAGAGAACTTAAGAACACCTGGTGGATAAAGAAAGCTCAAGAAATCCAGCAACTTGCAGATGTCCATGATGCTCGGGGCTTTTTTAATGCCACAAAGGCCATCTATGGACCAACAAATCATGTGTCAGGGTGGAAACTGAGCCGATAGAACCCCAGAACAGTTCTGATTCTGAGGAGGAACAGCAATCCGTGGTAGAGGAGCTCGCTCATGCCTCACAGGCACAGCAGCTGGCAGAGATTCCTCCTGCCAGCATTCCTGAGATAGATAGTGACCCTGGCAGCGAGAGAGTGCTGGAGAGGGGCTTGCTGGACGCTGGATGCAGGGAATGACGAGCGATGGGGGGCGCAGAAAGGAGGCGTAGCGATGGGGGGCGCAGAAAGGAGGCGTAGCGTTCGTTTGGTGTGCAAGCAATGGTCGCGTCCTGAGGACCCAAGGGAAAGAGGGAGGAACTCTCCCTAGCCCATAAGTTCAGGGTCTTCCCGTGATTCTCCTTCAAACGGGGACCAACTGCCTAACCTGGAGCATAAGCCACTATGCAATCTTTCCCCAGTGCTGTTCTTTGCTTAGTCGCTGGTGGTTAGCATCTGAAAGATGGGCGATTAATAAATTTAATTAAAAAAAATCATTAAGTTGTAAAAGGAATAAAGCCTTGAAAAGAATCCTTTTCATCTGTGTCTTGAGTTGGCTATTGGCAGGGACTGTAAGAGGCAGCTAGGACACTCCTGACAGCTTGGTCCCCGTTCCTCTTTTTTTTCCCCTTCTCTCTGCTCCTGCTGCCTCTGGAGGCTGCCATGGACCCGGCGGTGCAAGCTGTCACGCAAGAGAACCAGGCTGTTCGGGATCAAGTGGCTCAACTGACGACTGCTGTACAGAATCTGCAAGCTGCAGTTCAACCTCCACCACCTCCGATTCCCCCCCAGCGCAAGTTCCCGCTGGCTCTGCCAGAGAAGTTTTCTGGTGAGAAAGGACTTTTTTCAGATTTTCCAGGCCCAGTCGGAGCTGTACATGCACCTCCGACCAGAGGATTTCCTGACAGAACAGGTTCACGTGGGCTTCATCATTAACCTACTTTCAGGCATGGCAGCTGAATGGGCTTTGGGACTTCTTCTTGCTAATGACCCCTTGCTTGGGGACTATCAAGGTTTCATGACAGCAATGGCCAAATTTTTCGGTGACCCCCTGCACACGCAGATGGCTTCTCGGGCGGTTCGCCACCTCAGGCTGGGCAAAGACTCAGTTTCCAGCTACGTGACAACTTCTCGCTTGCTGATGCAGGATTTACAGTGGAATGATGCCGCACTGGTGGCTCAGTTTTTGGATGGTTTGAACGACAAGATCTGGGATGAGTTGGCACGCATGCCTAGCCCGCCTACTTTGGAGGACCTCATCCAGACCTGCCTCCAGATAGATAGTCGGCTGGAGGGGCGCCGGCAGACCCGGCGGGTTGCCGGAGGCCGCGATTTCCCTCCTCCCATTCCCCCACGTTTCCTGCCTCCTCCCTCACCCCTGCGGTGGGGGCGGAGGAGACCCCGATGCAGCTGGGAGCTACCCGAGCCTTGCTGCCACTAGAGGAACTAGAGTGGCGGTGTGCGGAGCGCCGATGCTTTCGGTGTGGAAAGCTGGGACATTTTGCCAAAATCTGCCGTGCTAGATCCGCAGCCCCACTGCCTCCCCCTCCTCTCCTTCCTCCTCCTCGTCCCCAGGCCTGACTAGGCTGCCCCCCAAGCCTGTTGGGGGTCTCCAGTGTGGGGGGCGCTTCCAAACCAGGTGGGTGCCTTCCGCAACCCCCCCACCCTCCCATCTGCTATTGCATGTTCACCTCCGCTCCTTCCAGTGGGGTGGGGTGGAGGCCCTAGCTTTAGTGGACTCTGCGGCTATGACCAGTTTCATGGATGAAACGTTCGCCCTCTTCCACAAGATTCCTACCCTGCCCCTTCCTGCCCCCTTGGCAGTGGAGACCATCGATGGGCATCCTCTTTCTTCGGGCGTGGTGACCCGGAATACAACTCCGCTCACTCTGCGCGCCCAGTCCCACGTTGAGCAGATTCAGTTTCACTTGGCCAAGGTTCCCCAATACCCAATCGTGCTGGGTGTTTCCTGGCTCTCTAAGCATAATCCTCAGATTTCTTGGGGGCTTCAGCAAGTGGAGTTTGCGTCTCCCTACTGCCGGGAGCATTGCCTCCCGAACGAGGCACCAGTTCCAGTCCAGGCCTTAACCCTTTCCTCCCCCTCCTCGTCGGCTTCTGGCAGTTCTTCAGCTACCGTGATCCTCCCAGAGAAGTATGCGACTTTTCGGGATGTTTTCGACAAGAAGAAGGCTGACCAGCTTCCCCGCCACCGCCCTTTTGACTGTGCCATTAACCTCATTCCTGGGGCGACCATCCCTGTTGGCTGGCTGAATTCAATGTCGGAGCTGGAACTTCGAGCTCTGTGGGAGTTTTTGGACACAAACTTCAGATGTGGCTTCATTCGCCCCTCCTCCTCCCTCGCCTGCGCCCCCCCCCCATTTTCGCATTTTATGAATGCCATCTTCTGGGACTATTTGGACACTTTCCTCATTGTGTATCTCGATGATTTACTTATATTAGGGATGTATGAAAGTGACTTACCTTTCGCGGATTATGTTGATGGTGGGGGGGGAGGCGTTCCGTCCCTCCCACCGGAATCCTCAATGGGGGGGAGGCCTCCCCCCCGGAATCCTCGATGGCCGGCTGTGCTCTGCAGCAGCTCCATGGAGCAGCCGGCCAGGCCCAGCCCAGCCCAGAGCTGTCCACAGCCGGATTTCCGGCCGCGGAGGGCTCTGGGGAAAAAACAAACAAACCGCGTACGCAAATGGCAGCGGCTATGGCCGCCGCCATTTGTGTTCCTTATTTTTGGCTGTCTGAATCTACGTAAATATTTTTGTAGACTATGACGGCAAAAATAAAGGGGAACGCAAATAGCATAGCAGGCGCTATTTGCATCCCTTTTTGATTCACCGTTTTAGCCTATGTACATATTTACGTAGGCTAAAACGGCGAATCAAAAAGGGACACAAATAGCACCTGCTACGCTATTTGCGTTCCCCTTTATTTTCGCCATCATAGTCTACATAAATATTTACGTAGACTAAGATGGCCAAAAATAAGGAACGCAAATGGCGGTGGCCGTAGTCGCTGCCATTTGCGTACGCGGTTTTTTGTTTTAAACCCACCCAGCCATGATAGGCTACGTAAAGATTTACGTAGCCTATCATGTTGTGTTTTTTTTTTTTTAAACCCAGCCATGATAGGCTACGTAAATCTTTACGTAGCCTATCACATCTTTTTTTTTTTTTAACAAGACTGGAAATGGCGGTGGCGGCAGCCGGTTGGAAGATCAGCTGCCACAGCCACCGCCGCCGAAGCTGCCGCTGGAGCCACCACCGCCCGGAAGATCTGCCTCAGGTAAGTCTCGTCCCGGGGGGGATCCATGGGGGGGCAGGGGGGTGGTAGGCTGTTCCACCACGGAGTTCGGGGAGCCGAATGCACTGGCATTCGGCCTCACCGAGATCCGTGGCGGAATTCTCTGACATCCCTACTTATATTTTCTGAGGACCCCCACACCCATCAGCACCATGTCTCCGCCGTCCCGGGCGTGGAAAGGAGGTGTAGCGTTCATTTGGCGCGCAAGCAACGGTCACGTCCCGAGGACCCAAGGGAAAGTGGGAGGAACTCTCCCTAGCCCATAAGTTCAGGGTCTTCCCGTGATTCTCCTTCAAACGGGGACCAACTGCCTAACCTGGAGCATAGACCACTATGCTATCTTTCCCCAGTGCTGTTCTTTGCTTAGTCGCTGGTGATTAGCATCTGAAAGAGTCATTAAGTTGTAAAAGGAATAAAGCCTTGAAAAGAATCCTTTTCGTCTGTGTCTTGAGTTGGCTATTGGCAGGGACTGTAAGAGGTAGCTAGGGCGCTCCTGACATCATGGTACAAGCCCCTTATGCTCAATAGATGGTGCCAAACTTCTAAAGGACAAAGAGTCTATTGCACTGCGTTGGAAAGAGCATTATCACAACCTCCTTAACTGTAACTCTATTGTGGCTGATGAGGTCTTCTTGCAAATCCCACAAAAACAAACCAGAGATGAGCTTGCAGTATCCCCTAGTTTGGAGGAAGTCAGTAAAGCCATCAACCACATGAAAAACAACAAAGCTAGTGGACCTGATGGGATCCCTGCTGAAGTCTTTAAAGAAGGTGGGCCTGAAGCTACACAACTGCTTCACAAGCTCATCGAAAAAATCTGGATGAGGGAGGAGATCCCACCAGACTTCAGGGATGCCATAATTATCACTCTCTTCAAAAAGGGTGATAGAACAGATTGTGGAAACTAGTGAGGCATCTCCCTTCTAGCTACAGCAGGCAAAATCCTGGCAAGGGCCTTGCAGACCGCCTTCTACCTATCTCAGAAGATATCCTCCTTGAATCCCAAAATGGCTTCCGCCCCTCCAGGGGGACAGTGGATATGATCTTCACTGCACGACAGCTCCAAGAAAAATGCAGGGAGAAAAACCAACCTTTGTACATGGCATTGATCTGACTAAGGCCTTTGACACTGTAAATCGAACTGCTCTCTGGACCACCCTTCTGAAAACTGGATGTCCTAATAAATTTGTGAACAACTTGCAGCTCCTCCATGACGGCAACAATCTTGGATAACAATGGCTCTCAAAGTGATCCATTTAAAGTGGGATCAGGTGTTAAACAGGGATGCGTCATTGCTCCAACTTTATTAATTATCTTTATCGTTGTGATTCTACACCTTGTTGAAGGGAAACTTCCCACTGGTGTAGAAATCATATATCGAACAGATGGAAAACTTTTTAATCTCAGTAGGTTAAAAGCAAAAAGTAATTACAACCTCTGTCATAGAACTTCAATATGGTGATGATAATGTAATCTGTGCACATTCAGAGGATGATCTCCAAACTATCCTAAACATCTTTACAGAAGCATATGAAAAGCTCGGCCTCTCACTTAACATCAAAAAACCCAAAGTGCTTTACCAGCAAGCACAAACCAATCCCTCTGTAGCACCATCAATCCAGCTTAATGGTGTGATGCTGGAAAATGTCAATAACTTTTCTTATCTTGGCAGCCATCTCTCCACAAAAGCTGACATCGACGCTGAAATTCAGCATTGCTTGAGCTCTGCGAGTTTAGCATTCTCCCGAATGAAGCGTAGAGTGTTTGACAATCAGGGCGTTTGCAGGGAGACTAAAATGCTTGTTTACAAAGCCATTGTACTACCGACCTTACTGTATGCCTGTGAAACATGGACCATCTATAAACGCCACTTCCAACTTCTCAAAAGATTCCATCAACACTGCCTCCGAAAAATTCTGCAAATTACTTGGGAAGACAGACGGACTAATGTCAGCGTACTGGAAGAAGCAAAGACCACCAGCGTTGAAACAATGATTCTCCAACATCAACTTCGCTGGACTGGCCATGTTGTTCGAATGCCTGATCATCGTCTCCCAAAGCAGCTACTTTATTCCCAACTTATGAATGGCAAATGGAATATTGGTGGACAGCAAAAGAGATTTAAAGATGTTCTCAAAGCTATTCTAAAAAAATGTAACATAAGCTCCGGGTGAATGACTGGCTACGAAGGTGGTGCCGACGAGAGAGATTTGGATTCTGGGACCACGGGCTATACTTCCTGGAAGATGGGCTGTTGGCAAGGGATGGGTTGCACCTCACAAAGGCTGGGAAGAATGTGTTTGGCCACAGCATGAAGAACTTCATCAGGAGGGCTTTAAACTGAATCCTACGGGGAAGGGAGATGTAATGTTGGGGGTAACAATGGACGTAGGCGCATGCACTGCAATGGAGAGAACAGCGCTGATAGCGCCCAATAATAGTCTTCAGACACATGTAGGAAGAAAGCCAGACTATGAAGCACATGGGCTTCGATGTCTATATACTAATGCCCAGAGTATGGGAAACAAACAGAACGAACTTGAACTCTTAATACAGGAGGGAAATTATGACTTGATAGGTATAACTGAGACTTGGTGGGATGACTCTCATGACTGGAATACAGCAGTTGAAGGATATAACTTGTTCAAAAAGAACAGGAGGAACAGAAAGGGAGGCGGGGTTGCACTGTATGTGAAAAATACATATCTCTGCACAGAAATACAGGAGGAGGAGCTTGGTAGCCCCATCGAGAGCATCTGGGTTGAAATAAATGGAGCAAAGAATAAAAGGAACCTGGTGGTCGGAGTCTACTACCGGCCACCCAATCAAGGAGAAGCCAAGGATGAAACTTTTGAAAAGCAAATAGCCAATGTTTTAAGGAAGCATGATGTAGTAGTAATGGGGGACTTCAATTTCCCCGATATTTGTTGGGAGACAAATTCTGCAAAACATGGCCCCTCCAGGAAATTCCTGACTTGTGTGGCGGATAACTTCCTCCTACAGAAAGTAGAGGAAGGAACTAGAGGATCGGCTATCCTTGACTTGATCCTAACCAACAGAGATGACTTAGTGGATAAAGTAGCAGTTACAGGAACTCTGGGGGAAAGCGACCATGTTGTACTTGAGTTCTTGGTTCTAAGGGAAGCAAAAGCCGAGTGTACTCAAACGCGTACCCTGGATTTTAGGAAAGCTGATTTTAATAAACTCAGAACAATGATCAGTAAGGTCTCATGGCAAACAATGCTAGCGAGAAAAGAAGTCCAAGATGGGTTGGAACTTTTAAAAAAGGAAATTCCCAAGGCACAATCACAAACAATTCCAACAAGAAGAAAAGGTGGAAGACAACAGAAGAAGCCAATGTGGCTTCACAAAAAGCTTAGGGATGACCTGAAAACAAAAAAGGACACATATAGGAAGTGGAAAGAAGGCCAAGTAACAAAGGAAGAGTACAGGCAGGTAGCACAGAATTGCAGGGATGGCGTCAGGAAGGCTAAAGCGGAGAACGAGGTGAGGTTAGCGAGGGATGCTAAAAACAACAAAAAGGCTTTCTTCAGCTACGTGCATAGTAAAAGGCAGAGGAAAGAAATGGTTGTTCAGCTATTAAATAAGGATGGCAAAATGATAACAGATGACAAAGAAAAGGCAGAGGTGCTCAATTCCTACTTTGGCTCAGTCTTCTCCCAAAAGAGGGTCTATGACCCCCCTGGCAAAGGCGAAGTACAGGCTGAAGGGGCAGGATTGCAGCTTGAGATCGACAGGCATATGGTCAAGGAACACCTCATTACTTTGAATGAGTTCAAATCTCCAGGGCCAGATGAACTGCATCCTAGAGTAATAAAGGAACTGGCAGAAGAACTCTCAGAACCGCTGTCTATTCTCTTTGAGAAATCATGGAGGACGGGGGAAGTGCCAGATGACTGGAGGAGGGCTAACGTTGCCCCTATCTTCAAAAAGGGTAAAAAGGAGGAACCTGGGAACTACAGACCAGTCAGTCTGACATCAATCCCTGGGAAAATTCTGGAGCAGATGATAAAGCAATCCATCTGGAAGCACCTTGACAACAATGCCGTGATTACTCGAAGCCAACATGGATTTGTCAAAAACAAGTCCTGCCAGACAAATCTGATCTCATTTTTTGATCAAGTCACCTCCCTTGTAGACCGTGGGAATGCTGTAGACATCATATACCTCGACTTCAGCAAAGCTTTCGACAAAGTGCCCCTTGATATCCTGATGAGCAAACTTGCTTGAAGTGGGCTAGATGAAACAACGATCATGTGGATCCACAGTTGGCTACAGAATCGGACTCAAAGAGTGCTTATCAATGGGACCTTCTCAAGCTGGGGAGAGGTAACGAGTGGGGTACCGCAGGGCTCAGTCCTGGGCCCAGTGCTCTTCAACATTTTTATTAATGACTTGGAGGAGGAGGTGCAGGGAATGCTGATCAAATTTGCAGATGACACAAAATTGGGAGGGATAGCTAATACTTTGGAAGACAGAAACAAAATTCAAAGTGATCTGGATAGACTGGAGTGCTGGGCAGAAAACAACAGAATGGCATTTAATAGGGGCAAATGCCAAGTTCTGCACCTAGGAAAAAGAAACCAAATGCACAGTTACAAGATGGGGGATACGTGGCTCAACCACACTACGAGCGAGAAGGATCTTGGAATTGTCGTCGATCACAAGCTGAATATGAGCCAACAATGTGATGTGGCTGCAAAAAAGGCAAATGCTATTTTGGGCTGCATTAATAGAAGCATCGCTTCCAAATCCCGGGAAGTACTAGTTCCCCTCTACTCAGCACTGGTTAGGCCTCATCTGGAGTACTGTGTCCAGTTCTGGGCACCACACTTTAAGAAGGATGCAGACAAGCTGGAGAGGGTTCAAAGGAGGGCAACAAAGATGATCAGGGGACTGGAAACAAAGCCCTATGAAGAGAGACTGAAAGAACTGGGCATGTTTAGCCTTGAGAAGAGAAGACTGAGGGGAGATATGATAGCACTCTTCAAGTACTTGAAAGGTTGTCACAGAGAAGAAGGCCAGGATCTCTTCTTGATCATCCCAGAGTGCAGGACACGGAATAATGGGCTCAAGTTACAGGAAGCCAGATTCCGGCTGAACATCAGGAAAAACTTCCTGAGTGTCAGAGCAATACGGCAATGGAACCAATTACCTGGGGAGGTAGTGGGCTCTCCCACACTGGAGGCCTTTAAGACGAGGCTGGACAGCCATTTGTCAGGGATGCTCTGACTTGGATTCCTGCATTGAGCAGGGGGTTGGACTCCATGGCCTTGTAGGCCCCTTCCAACCCTACTATTCTATGATTCTATCTATAAGCATTGAGAACAGGGAAGCTCTAACCCATGAGTGTTCCAACTGGAGGTCAGCCTATATTAAAGGCACTATGGACTTTGAAGAAGCACGAGTACAGGGCGAAAGGGAGAAATGAGCTCAACGGAAGGCACGTCAAGCAAACGCTCATCGTGATCGCCTTCCACCTGGAAACCTATGTCCTCACTATGGGAGGCTGTGTGGATCCAGAATTGGCCTTCACAGCCACCTGCAGACCCACTGTTAAGACTCTACCCTTGGAAGACAATCTTACTCGGTCATGAGTGATCGCCATGATGATGATGACATACAAGTACAAATCTACATCTGAGTTGCTACAGAGGACAGACACAGCAAAATTTGAGGGCAGGGCAGAAGGCTTATTATTTTTGCTACTGTGAAACAGTTAGGACTCAGAAACCCTTGCTTATCTACTGCAAATCACCAAGAGATCTACAAGTAGATCTCATTCTACCTTCCTCCCACCCCTGGTCTAATCTCCCTGCCTTCTTCCCTTGCAATCCTCCTCGTCCACTTGCCTGCCTCCCTGTTCCAGCCTTCTTTAGATAGACTCTTTGGCTTGCAGCCTGGCCTGTGATTAGGTATGGATTAGGACTCCCCATAGTGTTAGTGATGCTGTAAAAGTTCTCCTGAGCCAGGCTTTGGGGCTCTGTAAAAACCAGCCTCATTATTGAGATGATCCTATAATTAGTTCCTGAACTTGTTTCTTTCCTCTGTACTTCTCCTCTGAACTTTACTTCAAATCTTACCACTTGTACGCGCTCTCTCTCTCTCTTTGCTGCTGCTGCTGTTGTAGAAACAGCAATGAAAATAAAATAAATCAATGTCCTGAAAGCTTAAAATAGCCAGAGTGGCAGGAAGCAGACATGCTTGGCTGCACAGGACAGAGATGGGGAGGTGGGGAGGGACATGTGAAGGGGAAGAGAGTTCCCTTGCTAGCTCACATCCAGGGAAGGGAATGTATTGTCACTGTTTGGGTAGTGGCTGCACTGGTTGCTGACTTGAAAGAAAACTACTGCTCCCTCTGTGAATAATCAAATGAAGGAGAAGACTCTGCAACTGACTCTGGAGGGGAGGGGGAGCTATCAGGCCAAGGCTGGGATTCAGAGTTGCCCTCAGCAGCTGTTATAGCGAAGGCAGAGGAGGTGCCCTGGAATCACGGCCATGGGAACTGCATAAAAGGGCCAGTGCTATACAGGATAAACACCCTTCCATAGCATGTTGCTTGCCAAGGACACTGTTTATGGTGAAGCACCTTGAAAGGAAGTCTGGATTCTTCAGGCCTGATGAATGGGAGGAAGGTGGGAACCTGCATCCCAAAGATCCTTTTCCTGCGCTCCCCAATCCGTTGCCTAAAAAAATTGCTCATCTTTTCTCTAATGAATTGAAGGAACTGATTTCCTCCTTGTTGAAGCCAGAAAGGTTTGTTTTCCTGAATGGCAATGAGAAACAGAGAGGGAAAGCAGGAGAAAAGGGCGTGTGAGACTGTCCTTGTACTGCTTGGGATAAGCCAGTAAAGGATGCCAAAGGCCACACTCGGAATGCAGAAATTATGGATGTTACTAAGTATGGACTTCTTCCCACCAGTTGCATCAAATGCACTTTGCCAGTCCACAATTCCTTTAAAGTCAGAAAAAATTCATGAACCATGCATTTGAAAAGACAGGAGCAAATCACAAGAAACACTAGAATAAAATGCAACAGTTTGGCATTCAGATACTCCGTAATAACTAACTGAACAAATTATGGCCATTTCAGAGAAAAGGGCTAGTGTGGAAGTGACCCAAGACATAATTTCTTCTGAGCTGATGGGCAGAGTTAAATTTATTATAACTTCTTACAGTACTTAGTACAGTACTTACATGCACTGTAGAAACAAACAAACAAACAAACAAATAACTGAGGCTTCTGCATACACAATTTGTGTAAATTTGAATATATATTTGGCTTGATTTCTTCAGTACAAGTACATTAAATGCAAAGAAGCAAGGTCAGTTAGTTTTCAGATTGTCAATTTGAAAAGAACAACACCTTGAGTGGTTTCTGTCGGGAGGTTGCCCCTGCTGCCTTCTGAAATCCTCAGGTAGCCAGAATCAACACGCAGACAATAGGACTCTTTTCCAAGGCTTTATTTCCATTCAACCTAATGATGCTTACAGATGCTAATTGCTTGCTCCTACGAGTGAGACTTAAGAGAGCTGCCTACTTGGGGGTTCTAACCTTAGGAATCAGTTGATCTCCGTTCGGAGGGAGTCTGAACTTATGGGCTAGGAGGAGAGTCCACCCCTTTCCCATGGGGCATCGGGGCGCCGCTGTTGCCATCGCGCCAAGCGGACTGAGCGCCTCCTCTCAGCGCCTGCCATCTCCCGCTTGACACTGCGCCAGTGCCTAGCGTCCAGAAACTGCTGTTGCTCCTCCCTCTCCCTGCCAGGGTCACTATCACTCTCAGGACAGTGTACCGGGAGGGGGTCTCCACCTGGCTGCGCCTTTGAACAGCGTGCGGGTTCCTCTCCCAAGATTTCTATCTCTTCCTCAGAATGAGAACTGCTTTGTGGCTGTCTGGGCTCCGATCCAACCCTGACAGTTTCTACCCTTAAAGGCAGCTGAAAAATAATAACATAAATAAATAAATTTAAATAAATAAAACACAAAAATCTGGGACATATTTCCACCTTCATATCACACACAATTATCTTAATATTTTTCTTTTTGATACTTCCCTATTCTACATAGACCTATGGCCTTTCCTGATTGGAAAACACTTGTATAGGGAATGAATATGCACATTTAATCATTCTAACCAAGACTATTTTTCTTTTGTGCTTGCTTCAGCAGTATATATCCTAAAATTTAATTGATAGATCCATTCAAGTTTGACCTTTTTTGTTGTCATGTATGACTCTGCTAACGAAAAATGCTAAAATCAGGCCAGCATAATATCTTTATTAGAGCAACTCCAAGGTAAAAAGAAATACTGTGCAAGCTTCTCAAATGTTTTCACAGCATTTTGTGACCTCTGAGTTGGCCTAAAAAAGGTATTATATTTACCTGAAGTTATCTAAGAGACTTCCTTCTTCAGTACAGGCCACCCTGGTCTCTAAGTTCTAAGGAGGAGACCTTGCTTACCATACCCCAGCCTACTGAGGCTCATCTGGCCATGGTGCAAAGGAGGGCCTTCTCAGCTGTGGCACCACCATATGGAATGATCAGGCGAACGATCACATGAAAATTGAGATCAGGCAGGTTCCTAGTGTTGAGAATTACTGCCTTGTTGTGGCAAAGGGGCTTGCGTAACTCAGTGAACCCATAAGCTATGCCGTGCAGGGCCACCCAAGACGGACAGGTCATGGCGGAGAGTTCTGACAAAATGTGGTCCACTGGAGAAGGAAATGGCAACCCACTCCAGTATTCTTGCCAAGAAAACCCCACGGAATGTATCACAAGGCTAAAAGATATGATGCCGGAAGATGAGCCCCTCAGGTCGGAAGGTGTCCAATATACTACTGGGGAAGAGCAGAGGGAATTTCCAAGTAGCGCCAGAAAAAGTGAAGAGGCTGGGCCAAAGCCGAAAGGACACTCAGCTGTGGATGTGTCTGGTGGTGAAAAGAAAGTCCGATGCTGTAAAGAACAATATTGTTTAGGAACCTGGAATGTCAGATCAATGAATCAAGGTAAGCTGGAGGTGGTCAGACATGAGATGGCAAGATTGAACATCGACATCTTGGGAATCAGCGAACTCAAATGGACAAGCACGGGCGAATTTAATTCAGGTGACCATTATATCTACTACTGTGGGCAAGAATCCCTTAGAAGAAATGGAGTAGCACTCATAGTCAACAAAAGGGTGGGAAAAGCAGTACTGGGGTACAATCTCAAAAACGATAGAATGATCTCAGTACGAATCCAAGGCAAACCATTCAACATCACAGTAATTCAAGTCTATGTCCCAAGCACTGAGGCCGAAGAAACTGAGATTGATCAGTTCTATGAAGACCTACAACACCTTCTAGAACTAACACCAAAACAAGATGTCCTTCTCATCATAGGGGATTGAATGCTAAAGTAGGAAGTCAAGAAATCACCGGGATAACAGGCAAGCATGGCCTTGGTGTACAAAATGAAGCAGGACAAAGGCTCATAGAGTTTTGCCAAGAGAACACGCTGATCATAGCAAACACTCTTTTCCAACAGCACAAGAGGCGACTCTACACATGGACACATGGTCAATATCGAAATCAGATTGCTTATGTCCTTTGCAGCCAAAGATGGAGACGCTCTATACAGTCAGTAAAAACAAGACCTGGAGCTGACTGTGGCTCAGATCATGAGCTTCTTATTGCAGACCACTAAACCATGCAGGTATGACC
This sequence comes from Heloderma suspectum, assembly GCF_057233095.1. Classification (NCBI taxonomy): domain Eukaryota; kingdom Metazoa; phylum Chordata; class Lepidosauria; order Squamata; family Helodermatidae; genus Heloderma; species Heloderma suspectum. Next base: position 292,124,664 of record NC_139459.1, on the reverse strand, counting down.
TAAATCATATCCCTTATGAATATATAGTGGAGGTGAGGAATAGATTTAAGGGATTAGACCTGATAGACAGAGTGCCTGAGGAACTATGGACGGAGGTCCGTAACATTGTTCAGGAGGCAGCAACTCAATCCATCCCAAAGAAAAAGAAATGCAAGAAAGCAAAGTAGCTGTCTGATGACGCTTTACAAGTAGTGTCATCTTTCCCTGAGGAAAGAAGGGAAGTGAAAAGCAAGGGAGAAAGGGGAAGATATACCCAACTGAATGCAGATTTCCAGAGAATAGCAAGGAGAGACAAGGACTTCTTAAATGAACAATACAAAGAAATTGAGGAAAACAATAGAATGGGAAAGACTAGAGATCTCTTCAAGAAAATTGGAGATCTCAAGGGAACGTTTTGTGCAAAGACGGGCATGATAAAGGACAAAGAAGGCAGGGACCTAAAAGAAGCAAATGAGATTAAGAAGAGGTGGAAAGAATACACAGAAGAACTATACAGGAAAGATCTGGATGTCCCTGATAGCCATGATAGTGCGGTCACTGAACTTGAGCTGGACATCCTAGAGAGTGAAGTCAAGTGGGCCTTAGGAAGCATTACTAACAACAAAGCTAGTGGAGATGACAGTATTCCAGCTGAGCTATTTAAAATCCTAAAAGATGATGCTGTTAAAGTGCTGCACTCAATATGCCAACAAATTTGGAACACTCAACAGTGGCCACAAGACTGGAAAAGGTCAGTTTACATTCCAATTCCAAAGAAGGGCAACGCCAAAGAGTGTTCAAACTACCGCACAATTGCGCTCATTTCACATGCCAGCAAGGTTATGCTCAAAATCATACAAGCTAGGCTTCAGCAGTATGTGAACCGAGAACTACCGGAAGTACAAGCTGGGTTTCGAAGAGGCAGAGAAACTAGAGATCAAATTGCCAAGATTCACTGGATCATGGAGAAAGCAAGAGAATTCCAGAAAAACATCTATTTCTGCTTCACTGACTACGCTAAAGCCTTTGTGTGGATCACAACAAACTGTGGCAAATTCTTAAAGTGATGGGAGTACCAGACCACCTTACCTGTCTCCTGAGAAAGCTGTACAAGGTCAAGAAGCAACAGTAAGAACTGGACATGGAACAACTGGTTGGTTCAAAATTGGGAAAGGAGTATGACAAGGGTGTATATTGTCACCCTGCTTATTTAACTTATATGCAAAGTACATCATGAGAAACGCTAGGTTGGATGAATCACAGGTCAGAATTAAGATTGCTGTGAGAATTATCAACAACCTCAGATACGCAGACGATACCACCCTAATGGCAGAAAGTGAAGAGGATCTAAAGAGCCTCTTGTTGAGGGTGAAAGAGGAGAGTGCAAAAGCTGGTCTGAAACTCAACATTAAAAAAACGAAGATCATGGCATCTGACCCCATCACTTCCTGACATATAGAAGGGGAAGAAATGGAAGCAGTGACAGATTTTATTTTCTTGGGCTCTAAGATCACCACAGATGGTGACTGTAGCCATGAAATTAAAAGATGCTTGCTCCTTGGGAGGAAAGCTATGGCAAACCTAGACAGCATAGTAAGAAGCAGAGACATCACTTTGCTGACAAAGGTCCGTCTAATCAAAGCTATGGTTTTCCCAGTAGTAACGTATGGCTGTGAGAGCTGGACTATAAGGAAGGCCGAGCGCCAAAGAATTGATGCTTTCGAACTGTGGTGCTGGAGAAGACTCTTACTAGTCCCCTGGACTGCAAGGAGGTCAAATCTGTCCATCCTAAAGGAAATCAACCCTGACTGCTCATTGGAAGGACAGATACTGAAGCTGAAGCTCAAATATTTTAGCCACCTAATGCGAACAGAAAACTCCCTGGAAAAGACCCTGATGCTGGGAAAGATTGAAGGCAAAAGGAGAAGGGGACGGCAGAGGATGAGATGGCTAGATAGCATCAGCAATGCAATGAATATGAACTTGAGCACACTCAGGAGAGGACAGGAAGGCCTAGCGTGCTATGGTCTATGGGGTCACGAAGAGTCGGACACGACTTAACGACTGAACAACATTTGCCCAGGCATTTCCCTGACCACTAGCTTTGTCAGCTACCCCCCATTATTTTAATGAGATGTTATTGTTTTATCACTGTTTTATTGTTTTAATAATTGTAGATCATCCTGATTTTAACTTGTAAACCACTTTAGGATTTGCGCCCAGTTCTACTCAACTATCTATTTAAACTTAAGATGAAGGGGGACTTAGGTGTCTGGGCTCCCTTGGATGGAAAGGTGATTTAGGGTGCAATCTTACACTTGAGTTCTGCTGGTGAAACTGCCCAGAGACACCGGCAGAATGACTAAAATGGGGCAGAGTCTGAGGAGCACTGCGGCTGGCATTGGGGAGGAGAAGTTTTGCTGTATCCTAGACTCCCGAAGACAACAGCCACCCACCATAACTCAGATGATAGGGCATGTGGCTATATCACTCTGGACCCATGTCGAACACTCTTAGAGCTCACAAGGGGAACTGTGGTGATGTCAGGATTCCTTTCCCCCTCACTTAACTTCAAACACCAAAACGTACACAGACAAGAGGCTTCAGTCTACAGCTTTTAATCCATTACTTCACAGGGTCATACAGATACAAATTCTCAGTGACTCTCAGTCTACAAGGAAATGCCTTCAGGGGGTTCAAAAGGTAGTTATGAAAGTTGCTTGCCGTTTGAAGAGGAAGACGGTCTCGCTAGCCTAACTTAAGCAGGGGAGGAACCTCTCACTCGTGAGACTTCTGAGCGCAGCTTCTTATGCAAGGCCAACTGGGTAGACCGTCTTAAGTTCTGCCCCTGCCTTCTCCCTCTTTGCTCTGCATCTGCGCCTGGCATCTATTAGATCAGATTCTCCAGCCCCCCCTTCTGTTCGCTGTCTCCCACGGGGGTGGGTGGGTGAAAAGGAACCCTCATCCTCAGCCAGCTGGGCGTTTGTAGCCTGTAGCCAGGCCAGTCATGTCTGGACTAGCCTGGGAAAACAGCTCCCCGCATCTGGTGGTTCTGCTTCAGAATCTGAACTGCTATCCCACTCCTTGAGCTCAGAAACAACCCTGACAGGTGATGGGAAACATGGACAAAGGACAATTTACACACAAAGGCAGCATTTTGCACAAACACAGTCTGTCTATAGAACTCTCCTAGGAATTTGAGCATATTGCTAATGCTGCTGTAACATATACCTCACTTTCGGACTCCAGACACAAATACCTAATGGTAATCCCCACTCTGCTTCAACAACTGGGAGTGCCAGGACAGAGCGCCCCACATGGGAAAGCAAGAGAAGGGGAAACACTTGCTGCAAAACATAACTGCTGTGACTGTGTCTCATGTCCCACCACCCCTTTGCTATATATGAGTACTGTGTCATGTCTGAACATTGTTATAACTGCTTACCCCAACACCAGTGAGCAGTCTCTCCCACACAGGGAAGTTCTCTGTTGGCAACAACCAGTTACTCCACTCCAACTATTGTAACTGCTGACCAAAGACCCATGAGAACTTTTGACGTGCAACATTGTGGCCTGGATACATGGAGCAGAACCAGCTGTTCCACTGCAATCCCCAAGCGGGAAGGGGAACATATACTCACAGTCACTGCAGTCTCCCACTAACCCCCATGAGGTGGGGGTGGGGGATCCTGAGGCATGAGCACTGGCTGACTATTCTGGTGGCACCAATCCCTCTTCTCACTGACTCCCTCACAAACACCTGTGTATCCAATTTCAGGGACTAGGTAGGGATGTACGAATCCCCTTACCTGCCGTCCGCGGGGGGTCCGCCGGGGGGGGGAGGTGATCTGTTCCTCTCCCCAGAATCCTCGACGTGGGGGAGGCGATCTGTTCTTCCCCCCCGGAATATGTCCAGGCCAGCTCCATGTCGAACCTGCAGAGCCGGCCGCCAGCTCCACAGGGCTGGAGAAAGTCGATCCGGCCGGCAGCCATTGCCGTACCATATCTCTGTCTAAGTCAGTCCCCCAGATGCAAATGGTATAGTGGGTGCCATTTGCAGCTGTAAAGCTGGTTGATTAGCCTAAATGCAGCCAAATATTTGTGTAGCTTATCACGGCCAAAAACAGAGCCGCAAATGGCATAGTGGACGCCATTTTCAGCCGTAAAGCTGGTCGATTAGCCTAAATGCAGCCGTAAATGGCTGCATTTAGGCTAATCGACCAGCTTTACGGGCGCAAATGGCGCCCACTATGCCATGTACGTCTGGGGGACTGACTTAGACAGAGATATGGCATGGCAATGGCTGCCGGCCAGATCAACTTTCTCCAGCCCTGCGGAGCTGGCGGCTCACTCCGCAGGTTCGACATGGACAGGGATCCGACCCGGACAGATCCCACAGGGAGGCGGAGGTGATTGGTCCGTTCTGCCACGGACTCTGGGGGGGCTGGATTCTTTAGAATCCAGCCTCATTGGAGTCTGTGGCAGAATTATTTGCTCTCCACGGTCTGGTCTCCAACCAGAATGCAACTCCCAAGGAGGAAGGGGTATGTATACTCACAGTCACTGTAGTCTTCCCTTAGCTGTTTCTCTGTAGCAGAAATGTTGAACCTCTTTCAGCCCAAGGGACAAATTCCATTTCGGAGAAGCTCTCGGGTGCCGCATTCCAGTGGTGAGTGGGGCCGAAGGCAAAGGAGGCAGGGCCAAAATGTTACCGGCATATTTCAGCTTAAAGCTCTCACTGCCAGTAACTGCACCTTAGGAGAGGCATTTCAACCTTCTAGAATGGGGAAGAAACTGCACAAAAGTCGGGAAACCACCAAATGTCGGGGTGGGGGAGGGGAAACCAAGGGAAGGGAGTGGAGCTCTCTGGGGAACCCCGGAGTGCTGGACTGGGACCCCAGGAGGGTTGGATTTGGTGCCGAAGCTTGAGGTTCTGCAGCCCTGCTCTGTAGGGTTGTCAACCTACTTGCTCCAGGCAAGCTGCTCTATCCTTGTATGCTCCATGACAGACACATGAGGGTGTTCCTACCACGAAGCTAGTGCCATGAGTCTGCACCTGCACCTGCTATCCAGCTGTCTGTTGAGCCACAGTCCAAGCCACAGGAACCCTGGTGGGGTGATTGTCTGGCAACAACATATGTGTCTTCCCCTTTCAGGATCCACTCCATCCTGGATGCTGTGCAGGGACCAAGCTATCGATCCATGCAGCAGTCCTCCTGACTGGCTCAGGTGTGCTTGGTGCTGGATCCCCCCCCTCCTTTCCTAGTGCGGGACCATAAGCTGGATTTGAATCTGGGACTCCCTGCATGTAAAATGTGAGCTGTTCCACCCAGCTAAGGCTCCTCCTGCAACCCCAATGCTCTGGGCACCAATAATTAGGTCTTATGGTTGGGGACAAATTGTTTTTGTTACTAAGTGGTTAGTGAGATGCTCTGTGGAGCTTGCAGTGAGGGTTTGAGTCCTAGAAGTTATCTCTCTTTTGCCACTGACATTGCTTCCCACCACCACCCCTGCATATACCTCTGGCAAGGCTCAAACTCACATCTCCTGCTTCCCAACTCCATGCCCTATGGTTACTTGGCTGCTACAGTGGGGTGGGGACTGCTCTACAATCATTGTGTGGCTCCCTTTGTTGCCTATCCTGGCCCTCCATTTGGCTGCTGTCAATAGAGTCTTTTTCTCCCTAGCTGGGTCTTGGACGCTTGTCCCAGGATAACACTATGCTCTCTGCAGATGTCCTGCCCAGAAAGCTATGTGGGTGCTGTGTTGTGTGGGGCCTCCTTCCTTCCCTGTGTGTGTTGTGCATCAAAATGGTGGCTGTGAGGAGGATAAAGGGGTCTGAACCCCTGCTTGGACGAATCTGGGGGCTAACAGTAACAGGATTGCTCTTGACTGAGCCGCTGGGGCTGATGGAGTGGGGACATTCTGGCATCATTTTATGTTGTTTCTGTGGTGATGGAGGAACTGTGTAGGGGGCATGTCCCTGTCATATCATTTTGAATTCACTGGCTCCCTCTGTATGTGGGTTGTGGTGCCAGTACAGTTGCTGACTGGTGGGCCTTGGTGGTGTTCTTAGGAATCCTAGGGACATGTCTGCCATTTTTATGCTGTTTTTGTGTTTCCTGGTTGTGTCTTTTCCCCCTCCCGTCCAAGGCTGAGCACATATAGTATACGGTGACTTTTCCACCAACATAGTGGTAGTGTATCTCCTCACCACTACCCTGGAGTAATTGGTGTATAGGATTGTTTTGTCAGGTTGCAATCCTATACTCGCTTAGCTGGGAGTAAGTCCCATTGAACTCAATGGGAATTACTTCTGAGTAGACATACATAGGATTGCACTACTCAAGTTGTCAAAAATAAAATATATAGGAAGAACTAGTAACAGAACCATCATCAACATTATTTTATCTTCAAAATAAAAAGCCTATCTTTTATTCTGTTAGCAAATGCCAAGCAGAAATAGGTTCAATTTAGTTCCTCTTTTAGATGAGTCTGGCTGTGCAAACTGTTTTGGAATTATACCCTATAATCTGTAAAAGTACAAAAGCTACTTTTTTTTTTTTTACTTTGAGCCATTTATTTTTGCTATACAGAATGCTGCAAGTCACAATATTTTCCCAAAGGGTATTTTTGTTCACAGAAGCAAGTACTATTTTTACAACCAGCACAGGGCATGATCTATCCTATTTCAGTGGGAGATATTTAAGCATGTACTTAATTATCCTGCTGAAATAAATGGAACTTAAAAGTGTTCCAACTCTGGTTAGATCATAACTATGCTTCTTTCCTGCTAATGTCTCAAATCCAGTGACTGCTGGTACTCACTGAGGCTGGTGGGGCAGAGGGCAGGGGCAGCGGCAGTGGAGGCAGGGACAAGAGAGTCAGTGAATGCAGAGCAGTCTTTTGAATCCCCAACAGCCAGCACTCCATGCCATACAAAGGGAAAACTGAGGCACATTAACTTTAAGATCATATGTGCAAAGGAGGGGTGGGGAAATCACACAGCCAACAAAAGCACTCCTTTGGACCCACATTCTCCTATTTCAGCAACAACTCCCATTCCACAGAGAATCAAGGGACTTTAAGATCATGAATGCATGATCTTAAAGTGGGGGGGTGGGGGAGAGAATTCACACAACCACACAAATTCATGCTGCCGCCGCTAATAATAATTGATATCCTATGATGGTATCCTCAGAGCCACACAGCCGGTGCTGGATAAAGGCCACAACGGGCCTCAGACTACCTGTCTCTGTGTGTGTGTGGGGGTGTCTCTGCCCCTAATACTGAACTCACGCATGACATTTGTGCATACACACAGTCAACAATTAACAATAATGATGCAAAAATGTTCAGTACGTATTTTAGTGGAAATCATCCAAAAAACATAAACACACACTGAAGCGCTCTCTCTCTCTCTCTCACACACACACACGCACTTATGAAGAGACATAGACTGACTCACACACTCATTCAGGCACACCAGCCAAACAGGACACACACGTACACAGCCAGTGCTGGCCCAGGACATTTTGCTGCCTGCGAACTACTCTGCAGTGATGTCATACACTACTCTCCTTCCTATCAATGTGGGTATAGCAACTGTGGAATACTTGTAGTGCTGATATAACCCAGAGTCAGACACAGCAGCAAGTTCTCAGAGCATTCAAAATTCATCGTTTTGCATGTTGTAACACCACCACCATCATCAACAACAATAATCCACACAACAGCATGCCTTTGGAGCCACATTTTTTGTTCCAGCAACAACTCACATTGCATAGAGACGGAAATTGAATCAATTGTCTTTGAAATCATGTCTGCCAACTGTGTGGGGAGTGGGGGGGGGGAGAATCAGACAACACAACCCACACAAAAGCACTTCTTTAGGCCCACATTCTCCTGCTCCAGCAGCAACTCCCGTTGCAGAGAATCAAGTGACTTTAAGAACATGAGTGGGTGTGGGGAATCTACACAGCCATACATCATCTTGAAAAAGAAGAAGATAATAATGATAAATAACTTTATAACCACACAGAAAAGCAGCCCTTGGAACACAGCAGCAAGTTCCCAGAACATACAAAAACCCACCCCTTTGCATATCTTCCACAAAGCTTCCCCCAACCTGCATGCCTACTCAGAAGTGACCGTGGTGAGAAGCAGCACAATACAAAAATCCAGCTTATGCATATATACTGACGAGTCATCTTCTGCACAGGATTTTTTTTAAAGACATGAAATTTGGCAAACCACAGCCACAGAGACCAAAATGTTTTTAGAGAGCAGTCCTATAGTCTCTGGGCAAGCGTCCCAAGGGCCGTAGGATGGCCTGGATTCTCCCCTTTGGAGTAGGAGACAGTGCTCCAACCTCGGAAGGGGGAGTCAGAGATCTGCCCCACTACCCGCTTGCAGCTGGAATGGATAGAACACCGCCAGCTACTCTGTGAGGTCAGAAAATTGACCTCGGATAGGGGAGAAAAGGGGCATTCCGGTGGGTGGGGAGGAAACCAGAGAGGCCAGGATACAATTTATCCTGAGCCTCCTCCAATCTCCTTCCTTTCCCCTCTGAAACACCCTGGCTAGATGAAAAATCAAAAGAATGGAGGTCAGGGAGCCAAAGATCGCCCCTGCCACTCCTCCGACCCTGCTGGCTTCAGCCTGGCAGGACATAGGAATCTCAGAAGCCTCTGAGTTTGGGGGGCTTCCAAGCAGTGAGGGTGCAGCCCATAGGACTTAAAAAGATTAATAATAAATTAATCCTTAAATTTTTTAAAATTTAAAAATAAAGATAAATTAATGTGGTCTAGAGACACACACAACTCTTTTTAAAAGTTAAATTAATGCAGTCCAGCAAGAGACACAAAAGTTGTTTGTAAGACAGGTTAGTAATGTGGCTGGCCAACAGAGAACAAAGCAGTAATGCAAAATAAATTAATAAAGTAATGCAAGGATAAATTAATGTGGCTGGCTGCCCAACACACTGAGGGGGTCTCTACACCTCCAGTTTCTTGTGCATTCATGATTGGCCACTCACTGAATTGTGCGGGTCCATTACATGATGTCGCCATCATCCAGGCATTATCCCACCATTTCTACCCACCTATCCCATGTTTTTCTCAAACAGAAAAAATGTGGTATTTCCCCAAATATGTGCAAATGGAGTGCCGTGACCTCCATTTCTCCCCTAGCGCGAATGAACCGCTGTGTGTTGGCAGCTGAGGAAGGTTGTTTTGGGCTGTTGGGGGTGTGTCACCTTCCCATGCCTGCACTACTTTGGGGCCTTGCCATTTTCAGCCTGCAGTGTCCTGAACAAGGCGGCAAGTCGGCAGAGCGGCAAAGCAGCAGGTCAGCAGAGCAGCAGGTCGGCACAGCAGCATGCTGGCCTTCTGACCTGCCAGGATGCCCCCCTGCTGTGGATTCCCAGTGAGTAAACAGCTGAGTAAATGGCAGAGATTGTCAAAAACACTGAACAGGAGGCAGGGGGCCTGGGGGATGGGTGGGGGAACTATCTGCCTGTCAGTCCCCATCTACCAGTAACATGCAAGGGGAGGGAAAGGGGCAGAAACCAGGGAGGAGCTGTCGCTACACCACAAGCACATGTAATGCTTTTTTGCAGAAAGGTGAGCATCACCACCCCTGTGAGAGGGAAAGAAACGAAAAATAACATGACGGGGACAGCCATCTAAAGAGAACGACCCAGTCCTGCAATGATACTGGATGGGGAAACAACCGGCATTGATGTGAAATTCTCCACCTGTGCGATGGAGCCCTGAGACACACACAAATACTTTTTAAGAAGTACACACTATCAAATACTTTAAAAATGAGTTGATGTGGCCACTGTGATAAAAATATTCTTTAAAAATTGATTTGGACATAGATCCTTTTTTTAAAATTGAATTTGGCTGGCCACAGAGAAACATGGCTTTAGGATTTCTAAAATTATTTTGGCACTCCACAAATAAGAAAAGTGCCAACACAGCTGTTGTACCAGATCGCTGGATGACGATAGTTGCAACTGCTGGGTTGGCTGGCTGGCTCACTTCCCCCATCCCACTTCTTTCAAAAAATATTGCAAGCAAATTAGCAAACAAAGCAAAGAACAAAACAAAGCCACTCGGAACTGCCGCTTCCTTTTTCACAAGCGTCCGCAACTGAGTCTGAGCTGGCTGCTCTGCTTCTACTGCGGTTGCTCAGAAGAGTGGCAGAGTTTGCCCATCCTGGCTGTGAAAGCACGGGAGTGGAGTCCTTCTTTTTATGGGCTTGCAGCTTGAATAGCTGTATCATCAAAACAACTTCTGGGGGTGCACTTCCACGACTCGCCGTTCCATAAAAGGACCAATGAGGCTGCTGGGGATGGGGACATGATCAGGCAGCAAGTCCAGTGGCAGTGGGCTCAATTGCAAAATTGTGCCGCCAAGCTGCAGAGAGCCACAGGAGAGAGATGAGAAGAACATCACTTTTGCCAAGAAGGGGGAGAGGGAGGGAGAGGGGGAGAGGGAAGGGGGAGTTCTTCTACACACTGTTAAAGAAGCTGCAACTGCTCAAATCCGCATGTCTCAGAAATATACTTATTACTATCTTATGAATCCTGTACATGATTTATAATCACACATTTGTTTTCCTGTAAATCAGCTAAGTAATGCAAAGCAGTATTTTCAAAGAGCTGTTCCCTCATTACAGGAAAATCTCAGGCAGCTTCAGACGAGCATTAAGAAGTTCCAAGTTAGCATCTTTCAGAATTGCAACCTAGTATACATTACTATGGTCACCTATGATGTCACAAAATATGCTACTGGATATAATCTATTACAAAAATGACTTCTAGAACCACTTTTCTGTGGCAAACATGCAATTAATTACATGTTTCAGGTGCTAGGACCAGATTGCTGCTGCATTACATGTACCTAAAAGAAGGGGCAGGGCAGTACATGGCCCAATGAAAAGTATCCTGTGAAAATCAGATTAGTAACATGAGCTACTCTTCTGTACAGTCTAAGCAGAGTTGAAACTTGTAGCTGGTCTAAGTAGTGTTCTTGCTCACGGATGCAGAAATGGGAGAGGCAGACACAGTGGAATTATGACCTTTAGCAGAAAGAATATATTTTACCACAACTACATCTCGGCTGTTCTCTACGAAGCTGGCCAATGATAATTTCCTTGAGAATACCCCTACTGCAATATATCTTTACAACTCAAAAGCACCACCATTACAATTCATGTAAGATGGAATAGATAAGAGTTATGTCAGCAATAATGATATTTTTAATTTGATGTGTGTGGGCCTAAACACAAAGTCCTCTGGCTATGACACACTAAAATTATACATGGTGTGGTGTTATATTATGTTCATAAGGAATGAAATTCTTTTCTTGACATTGCCCTTTGAATTCTGGCAATTAGCCAGAACCACAAAACATTACCGTGTTAATGAACCAGAGCTAAGCACTTGTCAGACTGATTCTTGAAAATAAGTTAAACCGAGTGGCAAAGCTGATTCTAATGAGAATGGGAAGATCATTTTACACTTAACGAATGAACTGCAGTACCCAACCAATTCAACAACGAAGTTATTATGTTTGGTGGCTACTGGCTGCTGGCCCTAGAGAGATTCACAGTTTAGGCTCTCTCTCTCAAGAGGACAGACAGGATATAAACTCTGTATAAGTAAGTATATTTTAAAAAACTTGCAAAGCATTGCTCTAACACTCCCATCTCTCCAGTGGGGCTTCTGTAGAATTAATACTGATCAAATTATCTATGAGAACATTCCATTCTTCTGCTCCTAGAAGAAGAACATGCCATTCTTTAGTTCCCACTATATGCATTCTAATTTTCCTAAATACTGCAAGTGGAAACAATTAATATTTTCCAGCTCGGTGCACTGGGAGATGTGGACCACAAGTTAAATAGTTTCAAGAGGTTCATGCATTCCAAATCTCTTTTACAATATTCAACATTTGCCAGAGTAGTAATTCAAAATTGAGGGATACATTATACTTATCAATAACATAAAAATATTTGCATTGCTGCTAGATTTGATTTTGGTTTTTACTTCCATTTTATATTGTAGTTTTAAACTTTTATAGTGCATCTTATGTTGTATTTTATGGTTTTAGTTGTTATGAACCACCCTGACAGCTTCAGCTATTAGGCAGTATGGAAAATAAATAAATAAATATTGTATCTCTTCAAATAATCTGCAGTGTCCTAAAATAAAGGACATATATTATTTCTATAGAACTGTTATGATCTGAAGAAGGAAAAATATTAAACATATCTAAAGCCTTAGGAGGTCTACAAAAACATAAAATATACATTTTAAAAAATAAAATATACTCCTTTTTTGCAATACACTAGCAGTTTTAGTATATATTCTAAAATTATTTTCATTCTTTCTTTGGTACTTGGTCTCTGTTTCTCATTGCAATTTCAAAGAAAAAGAGTATCTTCTCAGCTCTCTCATGATTTCACTGTACAGTCTTCACAATTATCCTCTATGACTTTTGCAAAAACACACACACTGAAACACAAATGCTGGCTTCTACTGCCCTCTTGTGTAGAAATACATGGATGCCAGCCCAGGTTAAGTGCTACTAAATAAAAGCATTTAACTTTACAATTCTTTCCAGTTTTGCAGTGTCTCTAACTGACATCTTAAGAACCATCTTTCTGTTTCTTAGTCCTGTGTCACAGAGTTGCTAAGTAGTGATCACAGTTCACCCAGGATTGTCTGTTACACCAAAGGAATGAATTGGAATATTATGGGATGAAACATCCATATAAAGCAGGAGTGGGCAACTTGTGCCCCCCCACCAGATGTTTTGGCCTACACCTCACCATTGGCTATGCTGGCTAGACCTCATGGGAATTGTGGGCCAAAACATCTGGAGGGCTACAGGCTTCCCACCCATGATGGAACAGTTATATTTGTTACGTTAATCATTTTCTTACTGTGAATATTGGCTTGAATCCAATAGTGTCCTTTCACCATGGCAGGGAAACCGCTGACAGAAGGGATTTCCCTTCCCCCCTGCATCCCCCTACACACCCTCCAAAACTGCTCCAGGGGCTTGGGGGCCCTCTGGAGCAGATCCGTGAGGCATGGGGGGGGTGCAGGGAGGAGGAGAGGATGCGGATGTTCGCTTGCATGATGTTGGATTTAAGTCATTGTTGTTAAATATATTTTCTAAATAAAAAATATTGCATAGACTATATTTCAGCTACATAGTGCCTTGATGGGTAGCTAGTTAGAATATACATTTGCTACAAATCGATGCTACCTCAATTTATTTATGATCAAATGTATGTCGTAAGCATTAGGCTCAGGGCATATATACAGGGGTCAGGCCACTTATCTTCCCAGCAATCATGTGAGGTACATTAGGTTGATAAACAATGACTGTCCCATGGTGGCTAAGCAGGAACTCCAACAGAAGTATCCCAATTTCAATGCCCTGACAGCTACACCATGATCTCAATCAGTGTTGGTTAACCTGTACTGTCTTGCAATAAAAAATACTATACATCTGGGGTAGGCAACCTGGTGTCCTCCAGATATTTTGGACTACAACTTCCATAATCCCTGACCATTGACCTTGCTGGCTGGGGCTGGTGAGAGTTGTAGTGCAACAGCACATCTGTTTCATCTGTTTTAAGCCTTAGATGATTAACCCACATCCAATCCATCACTGTACCCAGGCACTGCTTTCAAATTTACATTGCTTCCTCAGCATCAGATAAAAAGAGATAAGACTTGTGTATCATTCACATATTGATATTACTCAAGACAAATCCCCAAATGATCTCTCCCCAGTGGTTTCATGTAGATAAAAAATAGCATAGGGGTCAGAATACAACTGTGACAGATGCCATAGGCCAATGGCCGAGGGGTTGAACAGGAATCCCTGAGCATCGCTTTCACCGTCAGTCAGAAAGGACTTGAACCACTTCAAGAGAGTGCTCCCAACTCCCATCCCAGATGGGTACCACAGAAGAATACAATGGTCAATATTACTGAAAGCCACTGACAGGTTCAACAGAACCAACATGGAAGCACTCCCCCTGTCCGTTCCCAGCGAAGGTCATACATCAAAGCAACTAAAGTCATCTTAGTTCCAAAGCTAGACTTGAAACACATTGGAAAATATACAACCGATCTCATTCATCCAAGACAACCTGAAGTTGAGTCACCACCACCTGGTCTAAGATCTTGCTAAGAAATTGCAGATTGCAGGGACCAGCTGCTACTAATGATCTAGGAGGCAGGATTCAGTGCAGTTTTGTTTAGCAGAAGTCTCACTACTGCTTCCTTTAGACTAGATGGTGTATTATTACAATACATCTAATAAAGATTTGCTGACAACTCCTGCAACCCAATTGGACTGGCTTCCTCTGGCAGTTTTTTATCAAACAGAATGGGCAAAGGTTGAACAGGCATGTAGCTCGTCTCAGACTGCCAGGCAACTTGTCCACATCTTCAGCCTGAATAAGTTGAAATACAGCCATCAAAATAAGACAAGCAGATGTCATGGGCACAACTACTGATTGTACTCTAAATGTGGAGTCTAGCTAAGACTAATCCATAGGATCAAGAATGCCTGATGCTTAGTCCCTTCAGCTTGTATTGCATTTCTTTGAGAATAGCTTCTATTGCTGAGATGCATAATGAATTATTCAGTAAAGTTTTACACAATTTAGTATAAATAGATTTCATGTGCCTCCAAATCTACTTGATGTAGTGCAAAATATTTTTTCACATATGTAGTATTTGCATACACACACACGTCTATACATATGTGCTTTGAATTGAGAAATGCAGCCAATCCACATAGCAGCCCTTGTCAAGGTAATAATGTCAGTTTTAAACTGATTCAGACTCAGATTATCCATTAATGTAATATTAAATCCAAAAGCAACAATGCTCATTATTTAACAGTACTACTGAGGGCTTTAACACTACAGTAAATACAGTAGATTATGAACCACTGCCACCTGCTGGCTAAATGTTTGTTTCAAAATCAGTTTCCTATGCAGGATAGTATTAGGGTGTCAAAATCTCATTTTTTAAATTATTACAAAATGCATCTGTTTCTTACAACCTGGGTAACATGCATACTGCAGCCTTACATAGTTCTTAATCATCCTTAAAATGTAATAAACAGGAAAATTATCAGAGTACTCTCAATTAGTTTCCTACCCCATGAAGTTCTCTGATGTAATACCTCCCTAACGTATTCAAAACACATTTGGTCTCACGAAAGTCCCACTGGCTTCAGAAACTTAATTCTTAAGTGCCCCTATATTCATAATCTCACTTTATAACATTTCTTCTTAAAGCAAGGAATTAAATAGAGATCTAAATAACATTTAGCTACAGATGCAGTATATTTCTATAATAATTTCAAATTGACAAGTTTAAACATGAAAATATTCTTGGATGAAGGACAGAGGTAACGTGAATGTCAAAGCAAAATAAATGGATTTGTCACATGCTTGTCACATGTCACATCTGAAAAATGAAATATTATCTACCTCACTTCTCTGGAGATGAAGAACTGTCAAGCACATTGGACACATGCAGCTCAATCCTATACAAGTTTACTCAGAGTAAGCATCAATGGGTCTTACTCCCAAGTAAGCGCATTTATGAGTTCAGCCTAACAGTACAATCCTATCCACATCTACTCCAAAGTAAGGCCCACTGAGTTCAATGGCAGTTACTCCCAGGTAAATGGACATAGGATTGCAACCTTAGGGTGCAATCCTATGCATGTTTAGACAGAGAAAAGGCCTACAACTCCCAGCATTCTCCAACCAGCTGGCTGGGGGATGCTGGGAATTGTAGGCCTTTTCTCTGTCTATACATGCATAGAATTGCAGCCTTAAAGTGGTAAATAAATTAGACAATAAAGAGCATTATGTAGAGCCTGAAGAACCCAAAAGCATGCTTTTTGCAATTGCCAAATTATTAAATGTAGACTCCTAGACAAATTCTCTATAGACAACATTTAATTAACTGTTGAGGGAATTCTGTCTTGGCATCTAGGAATTCATTGTCAGCCCTTCATTTCTGAGGCATAGAATTATAAAGTCTTATTAGGCCATCCTTCAAAAATACTAATGTAAAGGAAAAAAACTTTAAAAGATAAATTAAATGATGATTGATGTAATTTTAGGAATCAAAGAAAAACACGGAATGGCATCCATATAAGCCGAATATTAACAAAGAGGAGATTAGAAATTGGGAAATACCCTTGAAAAATCCTTTGACAGCCTTGGCTGGAATAAAATGTTTACTATGTTGCACAAGACAGGACCAGATTAGGAGGGGATGGGGTAGGGAATTATGTGTAATTTACAAAAGTACATCCGAAAGACACCCAAAACCAATGAAGAGTTTTGTGGCATCTTAATGACTAACACATTTATTATGGCATAAGATTTTGTGAACTAGAGTCCATGCAAGCTTATGCCATAATCCATTTGTTACTCTTTAACATGCCATGGAAACACTTTGTTGTTTTGTTGCAACAGACCAACATGGCTATCTCTCTGGAAATTTTTTTTTAAAAAAATTGTGATGCAACGTGCAGCCAAATACACTGCATTTCCATGTGCATGGTCTTAAGGGAGCACATCTTCAGGGGCCAATTCTCTTCTCCCTCCACCTTGGGATCTAAGATGAACGGAAGCAAGCAGCAGCCTGTTTATAATCTTTCAGCCTAACCACCAGCGTCCAGTAGTTCTAGGCTCACTCCTGCACACTGCTGTCTGCTGCTAATTGCCATTGACAGCCTAAATGTAGTCCACATTGGCAGCTCTTGGTCCTTGTGGTTTTGGAGGTGATGGGAGATCTTTGTTTAAAAAAACCCACAAGCCCACAATTTCCTGCATATCTCAGGGATCCCTCAAGGATCAAGAAAACCAGCCTGGCCCTTCCCCCTGTTTTTCCACTTGGTGTGCTCACATATGGGAAACCCTAATTAAAAACAAGCAAGCAATAATAAAAACAACAACCACCATGAAGTTATAATTAGAGTAAATGATATGAACAGAGTGGCAACATTTAAAATGGGCCCACCAAGGTGTTTACTGTTTTCTGAATTGTTTAACATACTTATAGAAGTGGAGTTTTTAAAAAAAGAAGTAGTAGACTTGTACATTAAAGAAAATAGGAAGGAAATAAATTGGCCATGCTTTGCTTATGATACAGCTGTAATGGTGGATATGGACGGCAAGCTACAGTTTTTTTAGAACTATGGCTCACAGCTAAATGAGACTATTACTGGCAAGGAAAGATTCTGCCAAGTTCATAATTTGCAGGCTTCAATTACAAACTCTGATTGCTTCAAATGCTCTCCATTTATATGGGGGTGAATATTACAAATACCAAATTCTTTTCCAGAGCAGATTTTAATCCCAGCCAGAGAATAACTCAGCTCATTGCCTTTTTATTGACTCAGTGGACCCACCCACAGCTGTCAGTCTTCAAATTCCCTCCATCTTAGCCACTTACCCAGCTACTTTGGCACTGGTAGCCAGTGGATGTGAGGGAGGTCTTTCTCCTCACCACACGCACGCACGCACGCACGCACACGCGCTCCAGCTCCTAAAGTACTGCTACAATAGTGACAAGGTGCTAGCAGCCCTGGGAAATGTAGTTTAAGAAGAGGAAAATCTAGGTCAATGTCAGCACCATCAGTTTGCCTAGCAATTAGTAACCCAATGGCATGGCTAAATCTTTGTCTTTTGTTTTGAATGGATGTGATAATTCCAGCCTCGAATTACTATGTTCTTGGCTTAGTAACAGGAGATATAATCTACTTCAAGACTAGCCTTGTGGCCTGGAACCATTCTCTACAATGGGGGTGGGGGAATTAAAAATGTTATTATTATTACACAATAATTATTAAATAGGTGCTATACAAAGGCTAAAAACTAAGGCCCTGCCCACAATCTTACACTCTAATTAGGAACATTACAGAGCAAGGGGCAGAAGGTAAAAGGGGAGAAAGGTGAATTCAGTCCAAAAACTCCAGAGTCAAGAAATGGCTAATATGATGAGGTACTAGATCTGGAACAAATGTCATTACGTATGCAAAAATAAAGTTGCATGTTAACTAACTGATAAATAACATGGCTGGGATCCAGAGTTACTTTACACATGTCCAAAGGTGTACCTGTGGGTGTACCCTGCAGAACTGTCAACCTTTTAAACAACAAACCCAAACTGAGGGACAAAAAGTTTGGCCATGGGAAAATCTTCTGCTTCAGAAGATTCATAACTTGTAATCAGTTTCAAAAGTGGTTTTCATCTGTCATAATGGGCTGCTATTTGAGAAAAACTCCCCTAAAGCACCCCTGGGCACACAGAACTAGTTGCATGGTTCTTTGGATTCTGGCCTATATTTCACTAATGGAGAGGCTTAATGTTTGTATGTCAAGACGGGGACCAAATAAAGTAAAATAGTGAAATGGTAATTGTCTTATTTGGGCTGCGGAGTTATCCTTTTAGAGTGGGGTATGTGTCTGTGTGTAGCATTGGTATGTTTAACACACATTTAGAAATATCTGCATCCCTCTTATCAACCGTAGCATTATAAGAATGGAAGAACTATGCATAGTGGAAAAGATGTGAACACAATGCAGGAAAATAGGGAAAGTAATTATAGAGAGGATGACATAAGTGAGGAAATTTTACTTTTTACTAGTCATTCTTGATATTTCTTTTAAAATCCAAGCCTACATGATCATGTATGACTTTTTCAGCTTTCTTGTTTCCTCCAGCTGGGGATCTAGCCCTCATGTATGTGGGGTGGGGGAGATCTTTTTAATATACATACATGAATTTGTATATATCCACAGCAATTAATGTATACGGAATGCATATGTATGGCAATTCAACTTCTAGCAATTATACATAGGGTTCAATAAAAACGGACCAGATAAGTATCCATTTAAAGGTGGTGTCTATATGCCACCCATTCAAATGCTGAAAGTGTTATAAGGTCCTCAATTCATTGCATTACAGGAGGTGAGAATTTAACCTTCCAATGTTGAGATATCAGTCTTTTAGCTGTCAAAAGGGCATGGAGAATCCATTTACACTGATCATTCATTAATTTCCATTAAGCAGGTAAATAAATTAAACAAGCAGGTACATAATCAAAAGCAGCCGGGCCAAACCTAGATACTAACAAAAGCTGCAGTTGCAGGTATTGCCATTCAGCCATAGTCGGCAAGTCATATTTGGCACATAGGCCAGGAAATGACAAGAACGCATAATCAGCACCAGCTAGTCAATCTAAAGTAAAAAAATTGCCTTATTTGTCCACATCTAACCACAAAAACATTTTCTTACCAATTTTTAGATCTGGATTGTCCCATAAAGTCAATTTAGCATGCAAAATGGATCAAAGTGTAATTGATGTGACATTTTACACCATACATCTCTAATTGTAGAAACTGTAGAAGAGATCCTATGCGATCTTGTATGTCTAGAATCTAAGGCCATCCATTTAGAGAGAGGAACCAGACAAGAAGATTCCCAAACTGACCAAGGTGGAAGATCTGATGCAGGTGGGAAAAACCAAAACTCAGTACACATCAGCAGCTAAGCTCAATTATATAAAGCAAGATCCAGAAAACCAAATCCACCTTCTTTAATTGGAAGTTGCATCATTTTTAGAGATAATCTTGTTTGATGTCATGTTAAAAATATTGCCTACGCACATACTACAAGTTCAGGAGCCTCCCCCTGCCCCCCCAGTCAATCTATAAAAGAGTTTAAACAAACATGTCCCAGAACTTGGTACAAAGTCACAATATTGAGAAAGAAGCTAACTTCCAAACCATATTTTGAACTGTTTGAAAAAAGCAGTGAATTTCTCTGTCACCATAATGAAGCTGACCTTTATGCAATTTAATGGCTCTAGCTTTCATTTAGTAGCAACCATGTTCCTAATTAGAAAGGACAGGTGGCCATAAAGTAACTCAGAGTGTGGCTTTCTTTAGAAAATAGACTGCACATCAAAGAATACTATTGTGAAAAGACAGTGAAATGAAGCCAGATAAAAGGAATTCAAGATAGTGCCAATTAAATTTAATAGATATAACATCAAAGATTTGCACTGTCTGAAAGCCATGCTGAATAACACATTCCTTAAGTGATATCTATCCCTATCTCTTAGTATTCTTTCTTTGTATGGGTCTTTTTTCTAGCTTTCACTTTCAAACTGAATAGAGGGCAAGTTATTTAAGAGACAGGCTGACTTGCTGTGGAAGAGACAAGATCATTTTATCTAGCATTCTACACAGTTTCCCTAATGAAATGCAGACAGTGCTTTAATATCTAAACCCAACAAGTTGAGCTAGTTTAAGACTCTCTTGCCCCATGTTGTTTCTTGGCTGAAATGCAGGCATTAATAAGGGCCGGTCATAGTGAAAACTAAAACATCTTTGTTATAGTTAGGGAAGTTATGACTGTGGAGTCATATTTGTATCTGTGCAGTCTTAAGAAATCCATCTCGAGTTTTCAGAAGGTTCAATTTAAAACATATGATTTATACTTTTTGCAAGAAGGGACAATGTAGAACACTGTTAAGAAGGAAAGGTAAGAGAGAGATAAAGGGCGATTAAATAGCTTTCAGAAGCACATTATTACAGAAAAATATCCCTAAACTGCATGCGTGCATGTGACCTAAAAAGATTCTTGCAAATAAAGTCTTCCATAGATTCCAATTCCTCTTGAAAAAGACTATTTCCAAATCTTAGTTAGTTTGTCAAAGGTGTTGAGCTTGAACAACAAACCCAGACAGATGCTTGCCTTATGCTTCCATTTTCCTGGAGACTGAAACGCTCCTCATATAGTGCTTGGATCTCAATTCTGCAAGAAAACTGGAAGTACATGCAGCAGACAGCCAGAGGCTCCTCTAAACCTTTGGAGCAGATTTGCTAGGGGTGGGGTATGCAGGGGGCTGCAGCTAGGACGGGGGAATTCATTCTGCCAGTGGTGTCCACCTGCTGGTGGAGAGATACCTTTGGATAGAACCCAGTGACCACAAAATACAAACATCAATGTGCGGTGAAATCCTATACATGTCTACTCAGAAACAAGCCCCACTGGATTCAATGGGATGTACACTGATAAGTGAGTATAGTATTGCAGCCTAGGGTATTCAAGCATAGAAAAGTTCATGTTCTACAGATACTGAGACATATTACATAGGTGTACAGACTAAGGCTAAAAATGAGAGTTCACATACAAACTCTTTTGACTCAAGAAGGAAACTTTTAATGACAGTGCCACTGCTCAGTTACTTTCCTTCTCCTTTTTATACTCCCAGTGGTGACTGCATTCCCCACTCTTGCTCGGTGCCATTTTTCTTTACCCACAAGGCACCAGAGCTGGAAACATTGCCTTGCCCTTACTTTGATGTTGCTCCAGACCTCATTTGCTGTTTCAGATCATCATGGATTAGTGAGGATGCTTTCTGTCCTGTTCATAGCCTCCTCCCCCAAAAAGAGAATTGCTGAAAGGAAGACATATACACAGCCTGTTAACAGGGCAACAAAGTTGGAGAGGGCATTTTGTCCCAGCCTTGGTAGAGCATAAAGTACATTCCTCTGAAGTTATTCCCAGTACAAAACCAAAACAGTCAGATGAGAACTCATACCTTTTGGAATGGCTAAAAAAGTTATGTTGGAGAACTGTGCA
Source organism: Heloderma suspectum (assembly GCF_057233095.1). NCBI lineage: Eukaryota > Metazoa > Chordata > Lepidosauria > Squamata > Helodermatidae > Heloderma > Heloderma suspectum. Next base: position 292,102,964 of record NC_139459.1, on the reverse strand, counting down.
CATTTAATTCATATGAGAGAAGGATATGGCAAAAAAAGTTTAGCTAAATGGTCTGTATTTCTTTCTTATTGGAATTAAAATGGTAAAGTTGGTACTTGACTATGTATTCAAGAAAGCAATAATACATTTTGTATCAAGGAGACAATGTATCTGTCTCTGTCACTGAGATAGCTCAGTTAAAAAAGAACCCAACAGCCAGCATTATGACTAAGGGTTGGGGCGAGGGGTTGCTTTAACTTAGTCTATTTTATTTCTGATTTTCAAAGAATACTCAATGTTTATCAATGGATTATACTGAAACTGTAAGTTTTCCAAATTCAACTTAGAAATAGTTTCCAGCCTAGCATTAATCCCCTCTGAACCAAGCCCATCTCTCAAGTTATTTTATGAAACAGCAGATTCTGCAGAAATGCAGTGCCCAAAATGCCAAGCTCTGACTCTGCTGGAGCATAAAGAAAACAGTATTCTTTGAAACGACCTGACAACAGGAATGCCATTTCTCAGTGTCATATTCAGCTGCTTTGGTGGCCATGACCTTTCTACAATGTGCATTTAGGCTACTGGAGAAGTTCTTTAAAAAATAAAATAAAAGGCTAGATTTTGATGAGATAAAATTTATTTATTATGAGATAAAATATAATCCCCAAGAGTTTGGTTTTTCTACTAATATGTAGAAAAATGTAGCTAATGTAGCTAATATGGGAAGAATTTTGGAAGAATTTGTCTTTTCACTCACTTTATATGTTTAATCCATAACTAAGAGGAAGCCTAGTTATTTTATGCTACCTGCCCATTGTAATATAATGTTGCATGTCAATGAAAGATCATAACTACAGACACTGCTGTTGCTGTTTTGTAAGTCCCCCAAAATCTGCAATCAGGAATGCTTAATTCAGTAGTTTCAGTACGAGCAGAATAAATCAAATGTGTTTCAATGAACTGATTTTAATGAACATATTAATTCTGAGTGGCAGTAACTACCATCTTATTGCAAAGCTGTCGTGAAAAAGAGGGTGCATTGCAATACCCCAATCAGCAGATGGCAGCTATGTGGCAATTTTCTGGTCTCTGCAGTTTCAGCCAGACCAGCTCTTGTAAAGCAAGAGCCAAGCTGCTAATATAGCTCAAAAATCTTCTATCCTGTTTTTTTCCCATTTTAACTAGGAAGAAAAAGCCAACCTATGTGTGATTTCAGCCAATAGAAACCAGATCAGTTTCTACTACCAGGGTTACCAATTCTCTATTTCAAGCCTTCAACACCACAATAATTCAGCTCTTATAGACCTTATTGCAGCAAGATCTATAACCAGTCAGCTCTTTAATCTTCATTCCACAAAAAAGGAAGTAATTCCCCATCTCCTTTCTTCACCATATCTGCATCCCTATGCTCCCAGTACCATTTGTGCTCAGGGTGATCCAGCACACAGATGTACATACTAAGAGCATGGCTGTCTGGAGGATGCAGGGAGCTGTAGGACTTTCTTCTTTCTAAATATGTATAGGATTGCACCCTTAGTGGCTGTTCACCATGCTCCTCCTGAAGTCTTTAGTTTGGTCCAGCAGCTGCTTAGTCTTCAGACCACCAGCAGCAGCTGACATGTAGACTTCAGCTCTTTCCTCTAAAATGCCTACAATTTTCTAGACGCTGTACAAAGATTAAGAACAAGACAGTACCTGACTGCAAACTTACAATCTAGTAGACAAGACACAAAAAGAAAAGGGAATCACCCATCCATTCATTTAGACTTTCTACAGTTTTCCATGCTCTGGTAACCTCATGTTTGAACTACTACAATGCATTATACTTGGGGCTGCCTTTGAAAATGGTCTGGAAACTTCAGCTGGTCTAAAATAGGTCAACCAGATTGTTAACAGGGACTTGACAATTTGATCATATTACGCCAGTGCTTTAGGATCTGCACTGGCTGCCAGTCCATTTCCAGATCCAATTCAAAGTGCTGGTATTAACCTACAAAATCCTAAATGGCTTGGGTTCAGGTTTCCTGCAAGAACAACTCCTTCCATATATACCTGCCTGGATCCTAAGATCATCTTCAGAGGCTCTTCTTCAGATGCCCTTGCTGAATGAGGCGAGGTGGATGACTTCTAAAGAAAGGGCTTTTGGTGGCACCACAGTTGTTGCCTTTAAACTTAAAGATTTTAGGTTATATTTTACTATGTTGTTGTATTTTATGGTTTTAAGTTTTGTTTTATGAACCACCCAGAGAACTTCGGCTATTGAACAGTATAGAAATGTAATAAATAAATAAATATTCAGAAAGCTTTCAATCTATATTTTAGTATTTAGTGAAAACAATTTTTGAAGAGAGGCTGCTAAGGAAATAAATTCCAAAACCAGTCAATTTAATTTCAGAGTATCCTATTTGAATAGGGAATATGATCCATGACTGAAGTGGACTTGTAGGTATCTTCGTCCTCCTCCCTTCTTCAGTATTAATTTACAGTTATTAAAAGTTCAATTAAGTTTTAGTAGAGGCTCAAAAGTTTTCAATGTTTTGGCATTTTGTTCCTGTTACTATAACCCTGGAAGAAACAAAGTGTTGTTGAAGCTCTGAGGTCTGTAATCCAGTTATCACAATTCTCTAGACTGGTATGCATAAAAGTATTTTGTAACCCATATAAGAAAGAATCAATACAGCCCTTCCTCAGTTATGCTGAAGAAGTGAAAGAACAACTACATCAGTGACTAAAATTCTTAAATGGAGTATGTCCCATTCTAGTCAACCCAAAACAATAGGTTTGGGGACAGCAACTTGGAAGTCCCAAACAATGAAAATATTTCATTGGGTGAAATCCAACGTTGCAAGAGCAGAATGCAGTTAATGCAAAAATATATTTCCGTTCCCTTCCTTTCCTCTCCAGTCTCCTTTAAGTCTCCTCCCTTTGCATTGTCAAGTGACAAAATGCTAAATCTCCAGACAGACTGCCACGATGCAAGCAGCTGTTTAGTTAGGTGAATGGAATGAAATTAATCTAAGTGTACTGTACTTTCGCACACAGTCTCGTTTTCTGTTCCAACAAAAGGATTCTTCTTCAGTTAGGAATGCACAGCCCCTTCCTTTCTGGGTCCTCTGCTATAATTAGCTTTCAAATGATTGCTAACTATACTGGTAAAGGGGTTGAGGCTAAAGGACAGCAGCAGAGATCTGACTTACAGAAACATGGAATTCAGGATTGTGCTGAAGCAGCAGGAGGGGATATAACTGTGAGATGTACTCATCTACGGACAGGGTTATCTCTGTAAGTAATACCTCAGCTGCTTAGCAAAACAAATAATGACTTGCAATATACAGTCAGGGCCAGAAATATTGGAACAAGGATAACTGTTTTGGCAGTTGGCCTCTGTACACCACCACATTGAAGTTGAAAGGAAACACACCCAGATGGGAGCGAAGTTAGGACTTCCAGCTGTAATTCAAGGAGTTTGACAAAAGTGGGGCACTAACAATTCAGGAAGTACAGCCAGTGGCATACACACACCTCCGTCATTGGTGGCTCATAAGTAATGGAACAAACCAACATCATTTCAAACTTGAGGATCGCCTTTAATACCTGGATGAAAATCCTTTGCAGTCAATGACTGCCTGAAATCTGGAACCCATGGACATGACCAAATGCTGAGTTTCCTCCCTCGAGATGCTTTGCCAGGCCTTCACTGCAGCTGCCTTCAGCTGCTGCTTGTTTGTGGGTCTTTCTGCCTTCAGTCTTGTCTTTAGTAAGTGAAAAGCACGCTCTATGGGGTTGAGATCAGGTGACTGACTTGGCCATTGAAGAACATCCCACCTCTTTGCCTTGAAAAACTCTTGGGTAGCTTTTGCTGTATGTTTTGGGTCATTATCCATCTGCAATATGAAGTGGCGTCCTATCAGTTTGGCAGCATTCAGCTGAATCTGGGCAGAAAGTATAGCGCTATACACTTCAGAATTCATCCTGCTGCTTTTATCAGCAGTCAGGTCATCAATAAACACCAGTGACCCGGCTCCATTGGCAGCCATACATCCCCATGCCATAACACTGCCTCCACCATGTTTGACAGATGATGTGGTATGCTTTGGATCATGAGCTATTCCTTTCCTTCTCCATACTTTTCTCTTCCCATCATTCTGGTACAAGTTAATCTTGGTTTCATCAGTCCAAAACATCTTATTCCAGAACTGGGCAGGCTTTTTCAAGTGTTTGCTGGCAAAGGCTAATCTGGCCTTTCTGTTCTTGAGCGTTACCAGTAGGGGTGTCAGAGAATTTCTTGCTGAAACTTTGGGGGGCCGAGTGCCAACGTATTCGGCCCCCCGAAGTAGTTTCGGGGAGAAATTCTCCGCCCCCCCACCCCCCCCGGGATGGGACTTACGTTTCCCGAATGTTGCTCCCGGTGGCGGGTTGCAGCGGCGGTTCGGCAGGGCTTCGACAGGGGCGGGGGTGGCAGCTGGTCTTTCGACCGGCTGCCACCGCCGCCATTCCAAGAAAAGTTAAAAAAAACACACGCCCCCGTGATAGGCTACGTGACGATTTACGTAGCCTATCATGGCTAGATTTGCAAAGTCAGCCGTGATAGGCTACGTAAATCGTCACGTAGCCTATCACGGGTGACTTTGCAGATCTAGCCGTGATAGGCTACGTAAATCGTCACGTAGCCTATCACGGGGCGTTTTTTTTTTTTAACTTTTCTGTTGAAGTTCGCGGCCGGGGAGACGGGGCGCTTCTCCCCGGCCTGAATTTCGGCCAGGCGAGGCAGGAAGCCTCGTGCCTGGCCTGAATTTCGGCCGGGCGAGGTGGGAGGCCTCCCCCCCCCCGGCCTGAACTTCGGGGGGAGAAGTGAAGCGCCTCCCCCCCACCACGAAGCAAGCTGCAAGACCAGGTAAGTGACTTCTGTACATCCCTAGTTACCAGTGGTTTGCACCTTGTTGTGAAGCCTCTGTATTTACATTCATAAAGCTGTCTCTTGACTGTAGATGTTAAAAATGACATGCCTACCTCCACAAGAGCGTTCTTGACCTGGCTAGATGTTGTGAAAGGGTTCCTCTTCACCATGAGCAGAATTCTGCGGTCATCCACTTTAGTTGTCTTCGGTGATCTTCCAGGCCTTTTGCTGTTGCTGAGCTTGCCAGTTTATTCCTTCTTTTACAGGATGTTCCAAACTGTTGTGTTGGCCACTCCCACTGTTTTTGCTATCTCTCTGATGGGTTTATTTTGTTTCCTCAGCCTAAAGATGGCCTCCTCCAGTAGCATGGACACCTCTTTGGACCTCATGTTGGGAGTTCCAGTGAACAGCTACCAAATGCAAATGTAACACTCAGAACCACATCCAGGCCTTTTCTCTGCTTGATTGGTCATGGGGTACCCAGGAAACAGGCCACACCTGGCCATGCAGCTGCTTGTCAGCCATTCGTTCCATTACTTATGAGCCCCCAACGATGGAGGTGTGTGTATGCCACTGGCTGTACTTCCTGAATGGTTAGTGCCCCACTTTTGTCAAACTCCTTGAATTACAGCTGAAAGTCCTGACTTCGCTCCCATCTGGGTGTGTTTCCTTTCAACTTCAATGTGGTGGTGTACAGAGGCCAACTGCCAAAACAGTTATCCTTGTTCCAATATTTCTGGCCCTGACTGTAAGTACAAATGGAACATCTTGCCTCTACTGTTTGGCTTTTGCCAGTCTGTAACAGTATCAAAATAATCAAATGTCCCACTAAAAGAATTGTCCAGAATCAATGAAAAATTAATATTTGAAATGAAACCATTTATCTTAAGAGACCAGAAGACATGATTTGAAATTTCAAAGTTATTTCTCTTCTCACTCTCTAATCCCCAATTAAGTCCTGAAATTTTGCAAAATCACATAGGTCTGGCTATCCCTTAAATTGGTGTGAGGGGGGACAATTGAGTTTTGCTTTAGTCAGAAGTGTATGCTGGGGCAGATTGCTTGTAGCTTCTGGGGCTGCAAGAATACAGTCATACGATACTCAATGCTCATAGGGCTGCTGCTCATGTCTTCCTTGCTGTCTGGAAGCTTGAAGGGAAAAGTGCTTCAAAGTGGTTGCATGGTGACGGTGCTATAAGTCTCTGAACAGAGCACCAAGCCATGATTACTATGCATTCCCGTTGGCTGAGGACAAAATTTGGTATTAAGAGCTTCTCACTGCAGTTAACTGCCCATTAATCAGCTTGAATCCCCTCCCCATCAATGAACATATTCCACTGAGTCCAAGAGAAGACAATCCTACCACTTTCCATCACAACATTATGGCAATTACAATACAATCAAATGCCATATTCTCAAATATTTTCATTTATGCTATTTGATTAATTATCTGATATATGAAATTGCCTGGGAAAAATGCTACATCCGGAATGCTAATAAATATACAAATGGGTATAAAATAGATTTAAGCCTGATTTATGACAAAATCTTACAAGCCACTGCAGTGCTAAACAAGTGTTTGGATTGCAAATACTGCTACAGTAGCTCATTTTTAAAACCTTTAGAATTCTCCTGTTACAGCAACTTAAATTGACCCAATATTTCACAGTAAGACAGCCACTAAGTTTGAGTTGTTACAAACAGCAATGATTACTATTTGTAATGTAGCAGCAGTGCACAAGCTTATTCAATAAAACTGAATTTAAAAAAGGGGCATAGTGTAGCTGGGTGACAGTCTCCCACGCCTCCATGCCCAAGCGTGGAAGAGATTATCAGAGGTATCTAAAGATCATTTTCTTGTGTCACCTTAAAGATGTAACAGGTTTATTGTGGCATAAACCTTTCTTGGACTACAGACCACTTCATGCAAGTTATGAAGTAGCCTCTACTTCTTGGAAATTTATGTCACAGTAAATCTGTTAAGCATTTGAAGTGCCATGAGACTTTTTTGCTTCAGGGTGTTTTGTGTGTGGGGGGGTTCACCCCCCCCAAATTCAGCGTTCCACCAAACATTGGCAGTTACACACATTATGCAGAGACAACTCGAGGTTTCTCATTCAGCAAGGAACTGCAGCTAATCATTTTATTTATTTATTTATTTATTTATTTATTTATTTATTTATTTCTATACCGCCCAATAGCCGAAGCTCTCTGGGCGGTGCACAAAAACTAAAACCAAACAACACACAATAAAACAATTTAAAATATATAGAACATTAAAACCACAATATAACAATATAACAATACAACCACAATAAAACCTAGCAGCAGTACAGGAGTTTAAAATACAGATTTAAAACAGCAAAGATAAAAATTTAGAAAGCTAAAATGCCTGGGAAAATAAAAAGGTCTTCACCTGGCGCCGAAAGGAGTACAATGTAGGCGCCAGGCGAACCTCACTAGGGAGCTCATTCCAGAGCCGGGGTGCCACAACAGAAAAAGCCCTCCTCCTAGTAGCCACCCGCCTCACTTCCTTTGGCAGGGACTCACGGAGAAGGGCCGCTGATGATGATCTTAAGGTCTGGGCAGGCACATATGGGAGGAGGCGATCCTTCAGGTAACCTGGCCCCAAGCCGTTAAGGGCTTTGAATGTTAACACCAGCACTTTGAATCGGGCCCGGAAATGGACTGGCAGCCAGTGCAGCTGGAAAAGTACTGGCGTAATATGAGCTCGCAGGCCAGTCCCTGTTAACAATCTTGCTGCCCTATTTTGGACCAGCTGAAGTTTCCGGACCGTTTTCAAAGGCAGCCCCACGTATAACGCATTGCAGTAATCCAGATGAGAAGTTATCAGAGCATGGATAACTGTAGCTAGGCTATCTCTGTCCAGATAAGGGCGTAGTTGGTATACCAGCCTAAGCTGATAAAAAGTGCTCCGTGCCACTGAGTTTACCTGTGCCTCAAGTGACAGTTCTGGATCCAAGAGCACCCTCAAACTACGAACCTGATCATTTAGGGGGAGTGCAACCCCCTCCAGAACAGGTTGAATATCATCTAGCCGGGCAGACGAACCACCCACTAACAGTACCTCCGTCTTGTCTGGATTGAGTTTCAGTTCATTAGCCCTCATCCAGTCCATTACCGTGCCCAGGCACTGGTTCAGAACAACCACTGCCTCACCTGGTTTTGATGAGAAAGAGAGGTAGAGCTGGGTGTCATCCGCATATTGATGGCACCTCAGCCCACACCTCCGGATAACCTCCCCCAGCGGTTTCATGTAGATGTTAAACAGCATGGGGGATAAAATAGAGCCCTGTGGAACCCCATGGCACAATTGCCATGGCACAGAGCAATAATCCCCCAGCACTACCTTCTGGAATCGGCCATCCAAGTAGGAGCGGAACCACTGTAGTGCAGTGCCTCCAACTCCCAACCCAGACAACCTATCCAGAAGGATACCATGGTCGACTCATGGCTCAGTCATAAGGGGAGTTGTAGGATACAATGACCATAAAGCGTTTTAATGCAGCATGCTAAAAACATTTAGCCGGTACTGTGACAGCTATGTTAGTACAATCCTGATTTATATTTGGCAATATTATAATCTGACTGGCAAAATATGAGGAAGGACCTATCCTGTTTGAGTTACATTAACTGCTGATGTATATTAGCCCACATTTCTATACTGGGGAGCCAATATTTTTAGTTTATATTAAGGGGCTGTAAAAAATGCCAGCTGCTTTGTCACTTTAAAATGTACACCTGGTAACTAAGAATCTGAAATGCTAGCAGTTTTGTGTCAGGCTAGTGCCTAAATGTGGTGCCTGATTTAGAATTGGAAGCATCCTTCCTGCTCTGTGTATGTTTTGTTCCTCTCTCTCTTTTTCACTTGTATTTAGGGCAGAGGTTTTAACACTATGGCCCCTAGAGAGTGGGTCGAAAGCTAGTACAAGTTCTTATCTTTGCTCTGTGCTGCAGAAAAGTAGGACACATATACAGCAGTGACAAAGAATGAAGAAAATTAGACCATCTCTTAGAAAGAAAACTATTACTTATACTGTAGGAGATGAATGGTACCCAAATGTAGTCAGGTGTTTGGAATGCAAACTGGTGAGCACAAGGCTTCAACTTTGGTGTTGTGTCTTGTGTGATGCTGATCCTGTATCATTCCTGGCAGGGCAAATTCTGACCTGTGATAGACCTAGGGATGCTGGTGAACTTCAGCTTGGATATGAGCTTTAGGATCATAAACCCCACCTCAAGAAGAGAGGCAAGCTGTATAAACACTGAAATTATTCACAAGATGAGATTAAAATCTAATCTGGAGAAAAATTATTGGGGTCATCTCAGACCACAAATACCATATCGCCACTGCTGTATCTCTGTATTATAGCTCAGGGGTCCCCAACCCCCGGGCCGTGGACCAGTACCGGCCCGTGGCCTGTCAGCAACTGGGCCTCAGGGGTGTGCAAAACCCCCTCACCTTGGGTCCGTGGGGGGTCTGCGGGGGGGGGAGCAGATCTGTCCCTCTCCCCCCAGAATCCTCGCCGGCCCCGGCCGGCTCCGCTCCATGGCGAGTCCGTGGAGCTGCTGGCTGGCTCCGGCCACTGGCGGACTTCCGGCTGCTAGGATGCAAATGGCGTCCGCTATGCGGACGCCATTTGCATCCCTGTTCTACAAGTAATAGGCTATGTAAATCTTTACATAGCCGATTACTGCAAAGAATAGGGACGCAAATGGCGTCTGCATAGTGGACACCATTTGCGTCCCAGCGGCCGGAAGTCCGCCAGCGGACCCCCCCCCCCCCGGTCTGTGGAAAAATTGGACCGGTCCGTGGTGCCAAAAAGGTTGGGGACCGCTGTTATAGCTAATTATTATTATTATTATTATTATTATTATTATTATTATTATTATTTTACATTAGAATATAGTCCTTGTCAAGTATGTGATGTCGCTTAACTGAAGCCTATCTGGCCACAGTACTGGAGTACTTTTTTCTAAGAGCAGAAAAGTTAAAAACATGGGGGAGAGGAAGAAAAATCCCCAAAATTAAGTACTTTCATTTTGATCCCCTCTGCCTCTTCCAGATTTAATGGCATCTTCTGTCCATTCACTAGGGGGAGTTCACTCACAGAACTATTCTATCTAGAGTCTGTGTACACAGAAGCAGAAGGACGCACACTGAAAAACAATTATCTAATTTATAATTTATTAAAGTAAATATGTTTGAGACTTCATCTTGGTTTTCCTGCTGTGAAAGAAGCAATACAGTGGGAGGAATGAGCAAGACAGTTGCTAGTCTCCACGGCATAAATACTAGCTTTGTTCAGTAGCACACAATCATCTGAATTCTCCTGAACAGAAACTGAGTCTCAGGATATATGCCAGCCCATCAAGGGTTTGAGAAAGTATTCTACCATGCAGTTTATCAAACAGCCAATTTAGTCCTGCTTGCAGGCATTTATTAAAACACTATGCTGCTCTGTTCTCAGAGCTTCAAGAAATGTAGGCAAATACTCAGATCCTTATGGTCCCCTTAAAAATATTTTAAGAACTCTTATCACTATTTTTGGGAGTTCCCATATTGCACTGTTCACATGGTAGGTGCAGTTATCACTTGACAACATCAGCATGTGAAATTGCTACCATCCAAGGAGACGAGTGAATCAACAAAATCAGTGACCTAGTTTGCATGACATCACAACTCAGGGTGGCTTTTCAGTCTTGTTTATTTCAGAGTGGCTTGTTGCATTGTCCAAACCCGGCATTATGGCCTAAGTATGGGTTACTTAGGCCATAATGCACAAGCCACACTGGCAACCCACAGCTTGTTGTCAGGTTGTTCAGGATGTTTTCAGAGTGGCTTATTATGACATGCAAACCTGGTATGATGGCTTGTGCATAGCTTGTTCGAAAGCAGTACAGAGATGCCTGGCAAGGGTGAAAAACCCAACTGCTCCTCACAGTGCCTTCTAGCCCACCTCTTCCAGCTCAGCGCTTCATTTGACAGTAACCGGCTTTTACCCCTTGTGAGGTGAGTTAGCACAGCTATGCATGTATGTGTGATTGACTTACCTATGGGACCCAATTCGGGACCATGGCAATCTGGGATTGGGCAATTTAAGCCTTCCCCTTTCCTAGTTTGATGCTGAAATCCCCCCCCCCCATGTGTGGGCATTAAAAAAAGAAGAAAGTCTCTCCCCCCGCCATTTTTATTTTATTAATTTATTAATAAAATGTCTTAATCGCCCATCTGGCCAGTCACCTGGCCACTTTGGGCGATGTACAACAATACAAACCGTTTAAAACAATAAAATTACACATTAAAACATCATATTTCTAAAATTATCCTAACCCACCCCAAATGCCTGTCTGAACAACCAAGTTTTCAACGCATGGCAGAAGCTCATTAAAGAGGGGGCATGGCAGAGTTCCCTAGGGAGGGAGTTCCAGAGTGGGGGCCACCACAGAGAAGACCGTCTCCCTCGTCCTCACCAGCCTAGCTGTCCTGGCTGATGGGACAGAGAGAAGGCCATCCAAGGCTGATCTTGTTGAGTGGCCTGTCTGGTCATGCTGGAGGCGCTCCTTGAGATAGGCTGGGCCGGAACTGTATAGGGTTTAAAAGGTCAAAACCAACACGTTGAATTTGGCCTGGAAAACTATTGGTAGCCAGTGCAACTCCTTCAGCACTGGAGTGATGTGATCACGAGCTGCCATGTTCTGCACCATCTGCAGCTTCCGAACCGTCTTCAAGGGTAACCCCACATAGAGCGCATTACAGTAGTCCAGACGAGAGGAGACCAGGGCATGTACTACCAATGGGAGCAGATGGTCAGGAAGGTAGGGGCGCAGCTGCCGTATCAGATGGAGTTGGTACAGTGCTCACAGCTGACACCTGAGCCTCCATGGACAGCTGGGAGTCCAAAATGACCCCCAGGCTGTGGACCCGGTCTTTCAAGGATAGCTGTACCCCATTCAACACCAGGTCAACATCCCCCAGCCTCCTCTTGTCTCCCACCAAAAGTACCTCAGTCATGTCAGGGTTCAGCTTCAGCTTATTCCTCCCCATCCAGCCGCTCACTCTCTCCAGACATCTGGACAGAGATTCTACGGCCAACCTTGGTGAAGATTTGAACGAGAGGTTGAGTTGTGTGTCATCTACATATTGATGACACTGCACCACAAACCTCCTGATGATAGCCACCAGCAGCGTTACATAAATGTTGAATAGCATCAGAGAGAGGATGGAACCCTGTGGCACCCCACAAATGACTGGTCATGGGTCCAAAACCTCCTCTTCCAGTGCTACCCTCTGGTACCTGCCGGAGAGGAAGGACCAGAGCCACCATAATACAAAGTCTCCAACGCCCAACCCCTCCAGGCGGTCCAGGAGGATACCATGGTCAACAGCATCAAAAGCCACTGAAAGGTCGAGAAGAACAAGGAAGGAGCATTCACCCCTATCCAAAGGCCTCCTCATATCATCCACCAAGGCGACCAAGGCCATTTCTGTTCCAGCCCAGGCCTGAAGCCCGATTGAAATGGATCTAGATAATCGGCTTCTTCCAAGTGTGCCTTCAACTGCATTGCCACCACCTGCTCAATGATCTTGCCCAAAAATGGCAAATTCGAGACTGGGCGAAAGTTGTTCAAGACTTGGGGATCCAAGGAGAGCTTCTTTAAGAGCGGTCGAATCACTGCCTCCTTGAGGGCTGATGGTATCACTCCCTCCTCAAAGGGGGCATTCACCTCCGCCCGGATCCCCTCACCCAATCTCTCTCTGCAGCTCATAATGAGCCAGGATGGGCAAGGATCAAGTAAGCAGGTGGTTGGCTTTACAGATGAAAGCACGTTGTCCACTTCGTCAGAACTGATCCCACAAAACTGGTTTGCCATAGACCACCTCTTGCTCACTAACTGTATCCACGGCACACGGAATAACACTCCTGATCTGATCAATTTTATCTGCAAAGTGCCTTGCCAAGGCCTCACAGGAGGCCTTAGAATGCTCCAGTGGTAGTGGAGCAACTAGACCGACCAGGCTTTGGACCACTTGGAACAACCTCCTGGGACAGCACTCTGCGGACGCGATAGAGGCAGCATAATTTTCCTTTTTTGCTGCCTTCATCACCACGTGATAGGCTGAAGATACAGCTCTAGCCTGTGTCTGATCATCTTCAGAGCGAGACTTCCGCCACCGGCACTCTAGCTGTCTCACCTCCTGTTTCAGAGCTTGTAACTGTGGATTGAACCATGGTGCAGTTCAAACTCTGTTCAGGGGGAGGGGGCATTTCAGAGCCTCCCAATCTAATGCCCCAGCGATTGCGGCATTCTACCCACCCACCAGAGTCTTGACCGAGTGGCCGTTTGCATGCTCCAGAGAATCCCCAAGCACGTTCAGGAATCCATTCGGATCCATAAGACGCCTGGGGCGGACCATTTTAATGGGTCCTCCACCCCTGCGTAGGAGTTGTGGAACCGAGAAGTCCAACATCACCAGATAGTGATCTGGCCATGACAAGGGGGTGGTGGATATACCCCCAACTTCCAGATCACTCCTCGCTTCTCCAGAAACAAACAGATGGTCTAGCACATGACCAGCTCAATGGGTGGGCCCAGTTGGAATAGGTTACAGCTCCCAGGAAGCCATGGTCTCCATGAAATCCCAAGGTGCCCCCATCAGGACAGCCTCTGAATGTACACTGAAGTCTGCCAACTCCAATAAGTTAGGGGACTGCACATGCACATCAGAGACCACCTCAAGCACCTCGGCCAGGGAGTCAGTCGTGCAGCAGGGTGGACAGTACATGAGCAGAATCCCCAGACTGCCCTTCGGGCCCAACCTCCAGTACATGCACTCAGCAACCCTGGTCTCCTGGAGAGGGGGTCTGGTGAAAACCAAGGACTCCCAGTAGATAACAGCCACTCCCCGTCCCTGATCCCCAGCCCTCAGCTGCTGTGCATATGAAAATCCGGCTGGGCACATGGCCGCAAGAGTTGGAGCAGTGGCCTCAGCCATCCAGGACTCCATAATACATGCCAGGTCTGCACCCTCATCCTGGATCATGTCATGGATGACAGATTTTTCTGGGTAAAAGACCTGGCATTGCAGAACAGCAAACGAAGGCCAGAAGATGGAGTCACGCCTCCCCTACCCATCCTTTGGCTCTGGACAGGCCCAGAACAGGGGACAGATATTACACATCTCTCCCTTGTTCCCCTTACCTGGCACGGCCTGCCCCTAGTGCACCACCAACGCCTGCCACCCAGCCTCTGTATATTCTGGCCCCCAACCCTCCCCCCACTGCCTCCATCAGGTGAACACATGCCCCCACACTTCCGCCTATCAGGTAGGCTACCCACCCCTAAAAACAAAACACTCCCCACAAAACACTCCCCCCACCAACAGTTAACAAAAATCAACTAAAATACTTCCCCTTCACTAGCCCCCCCCCCCTCTCTCAATAGGGGGGAGAGAACAAAAAGAACAAATCAACCCCCTTCCAAGTTCCTTGCTCCACCACTCAGTAGCTGTAATTCATCTTCTTCCACGGGGTGCGCACACAGTTGCTCAGGAAGGGGGTGGCACCCTCGTCACTCCCCAACAGAGTGACCCAAAGGGGCACACACCCTTTGGTGTCACCCCTTTGGGGGTGGGCCCACCACCTCCTCAGCCAGCCAGCTTATATATTCTTTCCAAGAAGGGACAGATGGAGGTAGTCAGCAACAGCTGTCTCAGTACCTGGGGGCCCGGTCCTGCAGGGAATGATGGTCTGCCAGGCAGAAGTCCACAGAGAGAGCAGTGGTGGTGGCACCAGCCGCAGCAGCAAGCAGAAGCAGCAGGCACTCCCTCTCCCTGGATGGTGGCTTCTCCTACAGATACTGGTTCTCCATTTCATTTTCAATTTCATTTCTATACTGCCCAATACCCGAAGCTCTCTGGGTGGTTCACAAAAATTAAAAGCAAAAAGTACACAGTAAAACAATACAAAAATATAAAAGCATTAAAACCACAATATAACAATACAACCAGAATAAAACCAGGATAAAACCTAGCAGCAATGTAGAGATTTAAAATACAGATTTAAAACAGCAAAGCTAAAAGACTAGAAAGCTAAAATACTAAAATGCCTGGGAGAATAAAAAGGTCTTCACCTGGCACCAGACGTAATACAATGTAGGTGCCTGGCGAAACTCACTAGGGAGCTCATTCCACAGCCAGGGTGCTACAGCAGAAAAGGCCCTCTTCCTAGTAGCCACCTGCCTCTATTCCTTTGGCAGGGACTCACAGACAAGGACCGCCAAGGATGATCTTAGGGTCTGGGCAGGCACATATGGGAGGAGGAGATCCTTCAGATAACCTGGCCCCAAGCCGTTAAGGGCTCTGAATGTTAATACCAGCACTTGGTATTCCAGTGCAGCTGGAAAAGTACTGGCATAATATGAGCTCATCGGCCAGTCCCTGTTAACATTCTTGCTGCCCTATTTTGGACCAGCTGAAGTTTACAGACCATTTTCAAAGGCATCCCCACGTCTAACGCATTACAGTAATCCAGACAAGAAGTTATTAGAGCATGCATAACTGTAGCTAGCCTATCTCTGCCCAAATAAGGGCGTAGTTCGTATACTAGCCTAAGCTGATAAAAAGTGATAAAAAATTCCATGCCACTGAGTTCACCTGTACCTCAAGTGACAGTTCTGGGTCCAAGAGCACCCACAAACTATGAATCTGATCCTTTAGGGGGAGTCCAACCCCCTCCAGAATAGGTTTTTAACCCACCCCTGCAAGGGGGTGGGGAATTTCGGGAAAGCTTAAATCTCCTCTCCTGAATTGTCATGGTCCTGAATTGAGGCCCCATGTGCTTACTCAGTGGTAAATCAATCACACATACATGCATAGCTGTCCTAGGAAGAGGAACATAGCTCATCCCTGACTCTGAGGAGCAGCCAAGGAGGCTTTTTTTAAAGTGTTGAAGAAAGAAAACAAAACCCTCAGCTACCTCATTTTAAAAATTAAGGTAAGACCCCCACCCCTGTCCTCTCGGAAGATATGGCATATATATGTTAATGCAGGTGCTTTGCAAGGCAAGAAGGGGAAAGGGCAGAATCTAAGTACAGCAGGAGTATAAGACGGGTTGTGCCACAAAGGCCTCTGGGATATGTGCTGGGAGTGGACAGGAGGAGGAAAGGCAAACAAACTATGGCAAGTAGGCAAGCGCCTGATCATCTGTTAGCAGCAGTGTGGCTTAGGAAGTAATTAACCAATCCACCATGGCTTGTTTTCTGTGTGGCTTATCATGATGTGCAAACTGGCCCAGTGTCTCTTACCATGTCAGAAAATCAGTGAGACCCGAATGGAACCCAGTCAGGGAGGGATAAGAGGTAGTAACTCACACAAAAGAGGAACAACCTAACTTCTGGTCTAAAATGAGCACTACATTTAAAGTTTAAGTGAGCTGGTGTCTGTGAAAGACATCATAATTACATTCTAGTGGATAAAAATGTGTGAGATAGACCAAGGGCCTGTTTTCACAGGTGATTTGCTGTGGATTGGGACTGTTTGGAGGTTGTTTCCAGCACATAACATCGTGGCCAGTCTGCAGCCACCCAGGTGTTTACCTGTGGGAAAGCTGCATTTTTGCAGAGTACTTTTACTCCGTTGTTTTTCTATAATTCTGCTCCACTGCGGTTCAGCTGCTCTGTGCCCATCCCTCTGCTTTACATTCAGTATTATTGGGGCATTCCTAGGGGGTGTGTCTTTGACCTGGCCATGCCCTTGGTAACCTAGGTGACTAGAGTAACTGGCCTACCTTTCAACACATCAAAGTGCCAGAGCACTCTTTCAAGCCTTCAGAACCTGTGCTTCCTTTTCGCCAGTGGTTGTGTGAAGTCGCTTCTCTGATGTCGCATTACTTTGCTTCTCTGTGCTGCTTGCAATAAAAATGGGTTGGGAAGCCTTAGACAAATGTGTGTAAGGGCTTTATCACGGTAATGATCTACTGCAGTCTCAGGATCATGGGAGCAGAGAAGCCTGTCACTGTGAGCAGGGAGAAGTGGCTAGAGAAGGAGAAAAGGGGCTGGAGCTAGAACTCCCTGTTTGCTGGAATGGGGAGGGAGGAGCTGGTTTGCTTATTTGTGCTGGTGGGGCGCTCTCATGGGGAGCGAGAATCTGGCCTGCCTTTTTAGCGCTGTTTCT
Source organism: Heloderma suspectum (assembly GCF_057233095.1). Lineage (NCBI taxonomy): Eukaryota > Metazoa > Chordata > Lepidosauria > Squamata > Helodermatidae > Heloderma > Heloderma suspectum. The sequence goes on along the minus strand of NC_139459.1, from coordinate 292,085,892 downwards.
AGCCTTCAGAATTGTGAATTAGTTACTCTCCATTCATAATAATGTTGTAGAAGGGGAAGCCTGGACAGAGGTGGGAAACAAGCCTCTCTCATTGGTTGAGCAGCCCTGCTGGGTTGATGACGTTCAGTTCTACTTCCCCCGCCCAACCCGGAAGTATGTTCCTTTCAAGTGCTGTGTGATCAATGAAAAGCGGCATAGTACATTCAGCTTTACTTGCTTCGTGTGTCTCTGCTGATTCCATGATAATACTCCAATGCGCTTCTCATTCCATTTTCGTGAAGATCACCCACCTGAGGAATCTGTTCAAATGTTATAGATTCACAGGTGGCCTTGAAAAAGCTGTTATGATCTTTCCTGTGGTTCTGCCCAGCATGAAGATTGGTCTGAATCAATAAAAGTCTGTACTCTGTTTTTAAATCATAAATGATCACACAGTATGGCAGTAGAAACTATAAGCACCAGAGTTAAAGGCTTTGTGCAGGATACGGAGAAATTCAGCATGGAGATAAAGAGGTAATGCTGACAACAAAAATGGTGCAGCATATAATCAGTTATATAGGTCTTTTGGATATTTTTGAACTGGAATATTTTCCAGATTTTTTTTTCTGGGAAACATTCCGATGCACTCTAGGATCTGAATGTCATTTTTAAAAAATATATTAGATTGGGGGCGCAATAAAGCACATTTACAGAGCAATTCTATCTAGGCCTACTCAGAAGTAATTTCTACTAAGTTCAATGGGTCTTAATCCTGGGTAAGTGTGCTTAGAATTATAGCCTGAAGGCACAATCGTATCAGGATAGGCATCTGCCTCCGAATTCAGAGGCAACTGCCTATCCAATGGAGGGCAGAAGCAGCGCGGAGGGGATCTTCTCCTCCGCACTTCAGCTGCCCTGCATTCACAGCTAGACAGCTGATTTCAGCTATCTAGCCGCAGGAAGTCAGAGCGGGGGGGGGGCAGAGGCTAGACAATGCATAGGAAGCGTTGGAAAGGCACTTCCACCCTTCCCATCCCGCCCTGCCCCCAGGAACGCCCCATTTTTGCTGCTCCACACTGCTCCGCACTGCTCTTATGAGCACAGAGCTCAGGGCCAATCCACACTCCCTACAAGGCAGCATGGGAGGGGGTGGAGGTCAGTTCTCAGGGAACGGACCTATCCTATGGCCATCTAGCCGCTGACTAGCAGCCATGGGATTGGGCCCTTAATGTGGTTTAAATGTCTTATCTGAACAAATTAATTTTTTTATTTGGATATTACTTTTATTGGAAGACCTGCAAATATTTTAAAAACATGATTATTCATTAGCATGCACCATCCTTGCATTGTTTAAATTTTAAGAAAAAAATGAAGGCACTGAAAAATGTTAACATACTATTTTTAGCATTTCCAAAGAACTATATATTTATTTACCCCATCTATATCCCACACCTTCAACCTAAATTTATCTTCCCAGGGCAGCTAACAAAGTAGTAAGATACAATAAAAGTAGAATGAAAGTAGAAAATAATAAAATAAGGGATTAAACTAACACCGCAAACTAAAACAGAATACTGAAATATACAGTAAACATCAAAATAAAGTTAAAATGCTAAAATTGGCAGTTGTTGAAAGCCTGGGTAAACAAATATCTTTGCCAGTTGCCTAAATGATAACAAGGGCCTTTCTGGGTGGGTCTCTCTGGGGAGAGCAATCCAAAGGTGAAGACCCAATACTGAAAATATTTTCTCTAGCTACCATCCACCTCACTTCAGAAAGCGGGACACCTAGAGAAAGGCCTCAGATGATGATGGACAGGTAAACAGATGAGAGAGAAAGCAATCCAATGGTTATTTGGGTCCTGAGCCATGTAGGGCTTTAAAGGTAAAGACCAGCATTTTGAATTGAGCTAGGAAACTCACAGGGAGCCAGCCAGCAGATTTGTTTTAATACAAGTAAGATCACTAGGTCCCTATTAAGAGTCTAGGTGCAATGTTCTGGATGGACTAACTGCAGTTTTCAAATTGTCCTCAATAGCATGCCCACATTGAGCACATTGCAATAATACAACCTACAATTTACCAGGGCATGGATATCTATCTCTGTCCAGCAGGAGTTGCAATCAATGTATCAGCCTCATCTGATAAAAGGCCCTTCATGTCATCATCACTACATGAGCCCCAAGTAACAAAGAGGATCTAATAGCACTCCCACACTGCATACCTAAATCCTTTAGGGAGAGTACAATCCCCTCCTGTTCCCAAACACTGGATCAACATTTCCTATGTCTCACCTGACTCAGCTGGAAAAAGACAAATAGAGATGGATGTCATCAGGATATTGATGGCATCCAACTCCATATCTTCTGACCTAATTTATTGGCTTCATGTAAGTGTTTAAGCACATAGGAGGCAAAACAGATCCCTGAGGGATCCACTCATGTAAGACAGAAAACCTCTCTCTCTTATGCTATGCCCTTATTCTTATCAGCTTTAGTAATGCACTATTAAGCAAGAATTCATGCTTTATTGCCATTATGTATAAGCATGCTTCATTATAAAAAGTAAATATGTCAACCCAATCAATCCCAACGAGTTATAGCTTATATCTGAAAACAGGTGCATATGGAAACACGAGTATTGTGCAGATGGATCTAGGTACTTATGCGGAAGCACAGTACCAGTGACACAGCTGCATGTTTTAAAATAGCTAACTGATGTTATGGAAGGAGGAAAGATTAATTAAAAAAAATCCATTGACTTAGTCACATCTGTGAATGCTTGTTAGCTGCCAGAAACAAGATCATGCACATCAATTAGACTGCATTAAACCAAATGGGAACAGGTGATACTCAGAATGATTCTCACTCAAACAGATGGCTTAGCTACTGCACCCTACCTCCTTCCCACTAGTCTGCCTATTTTATTTTTGAGATCTTATATTCTTTCTTGTAACATTGTTTAGCTGTTAAAAAGTGCTGCAGATCACTTAGCTGTATAATTAGTATCTATGTATCTGCATAACAACGTGTATTTATGAGTTTAGCAGTTTCACTAGATTTATAAAGAACTTCTGAATTTGCCAGTTGAAAACAAATTTGGCAATTTTTGTTGAAAATTGAGACATGAAATCTCCCCCACACTGTTGCTCTGTATCCAGTCCTCCTAACAGAAAGTGTTCTTGTTCAGGATTCCAAATAGCCTGGAACAGGAACCTTGTAGTTCTGTTCAGGCCTAGGGAAGGAGGAATTTCAGGAGGTTTCTTTCCCAACCCATTCGTTGAGGGCTGCTAGCCCCAAGCCTGAGCTTTTTATATTTATATGCTGGGGAGGGGGGAATCTGGAAACTGAGAAAAGTAAAAAGGTTCCCTCTATTTCAGGAGGTACCTCTTAACTCTTCAATGTGGGTCAAATGAATATTTTACATTTGTACAAGTGTTGTGTTGGAAGCAGCCATGAATAAATTGGGCCCAAGCCACTGAAACACAATTTTACTCTGGCTGCAGATAGCAGAAAGATGACATGGGTATCTTAAAGCCAGTACTGCAGACATAGGCTTTTTGCAGCCAGTTGATTTTTTTTACTGTAGGTTAAAATATCAAATAGCATTGGTATTGAGATGTCAAGCAGCCCTTTTGTGTTATTCTGGAGAGCAAAGGCCAAGCTGTTAACTATGGAAACATACAATCATCTAAAGGGCAACTATTCCATGAAACCTAGCATTTGTTAAATGCTTTGAGTAATCTTTCTGGAATTTACTCTATTAGTATTGGCAAGTATTGAAGACTCACAGGTTTATTTAGGTTAACAACAGAAAGATCTGCAACAAATGACAACATGTAACTGGCCAAGAGCAGACACCCAGTCTGCAGCTGATGAAAACCTCCATCAGCCTTTTGCTCACCTTGCTGGAGGTCCTGTGACTGAAGTTATCCTACACAGGCCTTTCCCCCCCCCCAACCAACTTTGAAAGTGGGCTGAGGGATTCCTGGGTATTCCACCCCACCCCTGCTAGACAGCATTCAAGGGGGTAAACATTTAGGTAGGGATGTATGGATTGTGAAAAATCCATTCTGTCTATATTTCATGGATTGTCAGGCACCTCTTGTTCTGCTGTCCACTCATCGATGGAATTGGATTTTTTTTAGTTTCTGAATTTGTACAAACTCACATTTGTGCAAAATTTGGCTTGCAAAAATGTGCAAATTCCCGCCCAAATGAGCATTTTCATGCTTTAGCCTATGGGGAAAATGCACATTTTCAGCCTTAAAAAAAAAAACCCACGACTAAATTTGTGCAAAATTCCCAAAGGTTAGAAAAACAGTCTGCAAGTCTACAGAATCTCCCAAACGGGAAAAGCTGGCCCGCTGCAGAATCCCTAGGTTGGATTCATAAAAATCTGAACTCATTTGGTTCCACTGCAGATTTCTCAAACATCCCTATATTTAGGGTGAATGTGCCCCACTCCCCAGCCTTCTATTCCTGCTCAAGCCAACTGGCAGTGAGAGTTAGTTTGGTGAATGCACCCACCACCCTAAAGGTTCCTTGGAGCGCTCACTGGGGTGTGTTAACTAACCTGACTGGGTGCCTGTAATACCTGCCTGCTGTGACCAGAAAAAGCCAATCAAGCCAAATTAAGGTCCAGTAACTCCCTGGAAAAGACCCTGATGCTGGGAAAGATTGAAGGCAAAAGGAGAAGGGGACGGCAGAGGATGAGATGGATAGATAGCATCACCGATGCAATGAATATGAACTTGAGCATGCTCCGGGAGAGAGCGGAGGACAGGAAGGCCTGGCGTGCTATGGTCCATGGGGTCACGAAGAGTCGGACACGACTTAACAACAACAAGGAGCAGGTGAAAAAAGGTGCCCCAACAGCCAATCAGGGACACCCCAAAAAATTCCTACTCAGGCCACAGGTGACCTTGCACTGCCACCACCTGCAAGCTACGTTGGTGAATTATTCGTAGGACTCAGGTTCCTGGTAAGTACATTTTAGTTATCTAATTCTATGTTTCATTTCATTTTAAAAACAACTGACCATTTCTGAACTGCTCCCTGTTTGTTTCTTAAATGAAAATACTCAGCTGGGAGCTGCAGTTGATTTTAGTTCTTTTGCCTAGGCTGAGGTTGGTTTCACTCATGCACTGGATTGTTTGGCATACACATTAACCTGGTTTTTAAGTTTAAAGGAAGCTTTCCATAGGTGCAGTCATAAGTCTGGATTCCCATTTGTCCAGGTTAAGACTTATTAATCATGTGGTTGGTGGCAACTATGTCCCTAAATCAGGGGTGGGCAACTTATGGCCCTCCAGATGTTGCTGGATTACAACTCCCGTCAGTCCAACCAGTGCAGCTAATGGTAAGGAGATGGGAGTTGTAGTCCAACAACATCTGGAGGCCCACAAGTTGCCCATACCTGCCCTGAATAGACAACAAAGGGTGTATTATAGCCTGTCCTACCTTGCAAGGTTGAAGGTGCAGACTGCCATTAGTCACAGTACCTATCACCACACCATGACTGAACAGTGAGAAACAAAAATCTGGTATTTCAGGACACCATCCTCTACTGATAACACAGGCTGCAGGTTTCAAAGGGATGAGTGGGCCTCTCTGGGTAGGTACAATGTCCTTTCCACTGAAAGAGTCCTCCTCACTCTCCCAACTGGACTTCATCCCCTCGTAAGACTCCAAAGTCTTCTATCTTCATTTCTCTTTTGTAAAGCTTCCCAATGGACTATATAATTAATTGGTGAGTGCTTCTCAATTCAGTCACTACAAGAGAAGGGTCATTGTACTCACACATTTAAAACTGCCTCTTTGACGATCAGATGGACAAATTTATATTACAGCTGAAGCCCAGGATCAGTCATATTAGGGACCTAAGTTTCTGTCATCCCTTAGGCTGTTAATACCTGAGATAGTAACACTTCAGACTCTTGGCTGGGGGACTTGTCAGGAAAAGGCTCAGTTTCAGCAACACAGTCAGGGAGTGAGATTCCATCCCATGACCCACAGTAGAATGTGTGGGTGATGTGTCTCTTCTACATGACATACTCTATGCACACATTAATCATGATGTTCAAACAAAAACACAGGCTGGTTGCTTCCATTCTTCAACAAGCTGACAGCAACTGAAGCCCAAGCAGTCTCTGGTAGGTGGTAGTCTGGGCTGATACAAACAGCCACTTTAAAAACTTTAAAAAAATCAAATACGCAGTTCATAAATCTCCTTTCACCCCTTATTTGCAATATAAGCATTAGCCTTTCAACACGTGGAAAAAATAAAAGTATTTTTCCAAGTGCAATAGAATGCAAAAAAAACAGAATCCAGAGAATTCAGGGAACGCCACTGGATATTCTTTTGTGTAAAAAACCAAACAAATAAAACTTCATAAAATGATTAGAACACTAAGAGTGGGTGAATGCTTCTTTCTATTTGCCCCAAGGAGTTTGGTATTTTAACTGTCTCAAATTTTACACCAGTCCTGGACAGCTTCAGACCCATAAATCTGAGTGCATATGGTACAACCCAGGGGCTTTCTATAAACCTATTTTTGTTGCTTTCATCAGAGAAAGGGGCATGGGGTGTTATGAAGCACCTGGAAGATTACAATACATGGCTGGTGGGGTGCCTTTGGCTTCCTTGGCTTGGTGTGGCAGACCTGCCTTATACAATGAACAGCCATAAATTTACAATTTACTTGTCTTCTCAACTGCAGTGTACTGCTGCTTTTTTCTCCTAGCCGAGCAAGAATTATGAAGGATGAGTTTTAAATCTAGGATTTTATTCAGAAACACTTTCATGTTACTTTTCAAACACCTACGTTTATCTTTTTGTGTTCTGTGTCCATCTTTTGGCACAAACAAATCCTGGCAAGCTAACACAAAACACTAGACACAGTGAGAGCTTATACTGGTAGCAAAGCCGGTTTCATAGATGAGGTTCTTAGCTGTCAAGGCAAAACCTTAATGGTTGCCACTCTCCAGAAATCATATAGCTGATGGCAATTAGCTATAGGCTCAATGTTTAATTCAAAGAACAGTCAAAAACTAATAATTATAACCATGTCAGAGATTAATACAACTTGGTTTTCCTGTTGTAATCTCTATGGTTCAGAATACAGGCCAAGGGGCTTGAATGAATGATTCCTGGCATAAACTATTCCAGGCAATCAAAGGGTTCTAGAAAAAGACCTAAGACACAGAGAGATTTAGTCCAACCCTGAAATCTTCATTGATACATCTGCACTACATGAGTCAACACTTATAAAATCCAAGAATCAAAACATAGGTTCAAGAGTAAATCCAAAGTAAATCCACACACGCAGAGATTTCGCTGGCCATAGCTTCCACTTTGGTATCTCCATGCTACATGGGTCAAGGCACAGAAAAATCCAAAAGTCATGATCAGTCCAAGCCAGCAGCCCCTCTGGGCTATCGAAGACGAAGATACCCAATCCATAGCAAACAAGAATTCAGGGTCTATGAAAAGTATAACAATACCTTCCATGGTAGGTTCTTAATGATTCACAGATCAAAGAGACAATTCAGGTGGAATAAACTAAATCCAGGTGAGAAGTGTTTCTTGCAGCTCAGATGGAGGGAAGCCCCAAACATGAAGGGTTACAGGCAGTATATGACAGACAATAAAAGAAGGAAATTAAAGATGATGTTCCCAGCTCTCACGTGGGCATTGGCTTAAAAGCAAGGGTGGGCCTGCAATAACACACCTACTAACAGCCTAATTGATGGGGGACCTTAGCCCATAAATGAAACCTACAGCAAACAGGGTGTTTTTATTCCACCCTCTTTCTATTCCACCCTCTTGAGTTGATGCATCAACCTATGTGATACCTCTAAAAACCCATGCCCCTTCTGCTCATTTCTCATGGAGAGGCCATTAGCTGTTTTAACTATAGGCATAACATTCAAGGTCAACCACTAGCAGCTTGACAGGAGGGACTTACTCGCCTTCTGCTAGTTTCTCTGTGAAAACTGACAGAGATAAGCTCACATTTATTCTGACATTCCACAGGCTGCTGCCCACCTCTCCTCTTGCCACTAGGCATAGCCAAACTCTTAGGGCCTGGGCTTCTCACTACTGAACTGGGTTCCAAACCCCTCTGGACCACTTCTGATCAGATTTTGACTGTAAACTATAGAGCCCATTGTCGCAAAGGGGCTGGACCCCAATATTTAATGGATAAGAGTACACAGCAGTTTGTTTGTTTGGGTTTCCTTTGGCCACAAAAGAGACTTTGAAACCTGCAGGAATATTTTGCTGGAGATGGCTGTCTCCAAGTCATTCTGAGCAAAACACTGATATCCCCCCTCATAACTCTGGCCTACTGCCACTGTGGAAGTTAACAGAGAGGGTGGCCAACCAATGTTTGATACATACTCTTGGGTCTTTTGCAAACATTGAAGAAGTTCCCATTTCTTAACTATGAAAATGTGGGAGTGGGATGCCTTTTGTTTCACACTCAATGAATATGTTATTCCTTGGACTTACAATACAATCCTTCATATAATCTTGTTTTGTAATTGTGGGGGGCTGAGGCAATGTATCTTGGTTTGGGTATTTTTTGTGGTACAGGAATTGCATTTTCACAAAGACCTACAGAGATGTGTCTAATTGGAACACACAATTGGATCATATACTGTATCAACCTGTTGCCTTCTATCAGGCAACTGGATTTCCAATGCAGGACATCCTCTACATATTCTGCATATTTTCTATTTGCATAGTTGACAACATGTTTACTTTTTACTATCTGCTCCTTATGCGTTCTTACTTTTCTTTTCACTCAGTTCTACGTATAGTGGTGTAGAGTGCCACTCCTACAGTCGTATTAGTAAATACTCATCAGAGTTGCCCATATGACTGCCCACATAGAAGGCTTTTGCCAGACTCCTAGCATGCCCAATTAGGACAATTAACTGGGACACATCGTTAGCTTTCATTTTAATAAAAAGTTAAATCTTATAGATTCAGAGATAATAGGGAAAATGTGCAGACAATATTGTGTCCAAAATGTGTAGGCAATAGTCTGGCAGTATGATGTTCAGAAAGATGCAGATCTGCTCACACCTTCCAAAGTTTCAGCCATTGAGTAGAAGCCATTGTTATGATAGATATGTAATTGACCAATGAAAAGAAACAAGCAATAGCAATGGTAGTTAGCCAAAATCTAGACAGGCAATGTCTTCTCATAAGCCTTCAAAATTATAATGTAATTTCAGAGTCATCTGAACTTGATTTCCCTCAACTAGCTTACTGTGATGTGACATATTTAATATCTGTTTATGGTACACTGTTATCTGGATGCTGTAGGCTAAATCCAATGGTGGTTTTGCACTACCCAAAAGCACTTAATCTCTCACAAGTCAGGGCATCCAATTTTTGCCAATCCCACCTCCCCTTGCCCACTGTACCCCTCAAAAAGCTGCTCCTGAGAATTGAGGGACGCCTCCAGAACACTATGGGAGATGGCCTAGAGGACTGCAGTAGGTACAGGGAATCGAAGAAAATTAGATGCCCTGCCTTGCATAAGCATAAGCGCTTTCTGCTAGTACAAAAGCTATCATTGGATACAGCCCTATGATTTTAACTTGTGGGGAGTTATTTGTGGACAGTCTTCCCTTACAATTGGAAACATAGAGACTGGATTTGTTAGCACCTGTTTTTTTTCCCCATGTAAAGACTATATTATTAATAATAAGCTTGAAAGTTCAAGAATAGACTGCCAGATTATAACATTTTTAAAACTTCAGGGTTTTTATATAACATTTTTGCATCTATTATTGATTTATATATACTCCACCTTCCTATTTTAAAAAGCACTCGAGGTGGCTTAAAAAACTAACAACAACAACAAAACATCTAAAAGGAGCAATAAAGGCAAACATTAAAACAGCAGAATGCAGCAAATTAGCATATTTAAAAGCCACACAATAAAAGCAAGCTGAAACCAAGAAGTTTTTAAACAGACAGCTAAAAATCAGAAGAGAAGAAGTCAGTGGATCTCCACAGGAATGGTACTCCACAGCCTCAGCACCACCACTAAAAAGGCCCTGTCTCATGTACCCACCCATCTGATCTCACAATAGAACAGGGAAAACAACAAACCCTGAGGCTGATTTTAAATGTCAGGAAGGCTCAAGTGGGAGTAGCTGGTTCCTGAGATAACCTGGTCCCAAGCCATTTGGGAATTTAAAGGCTAAAACCAGCACTTTCAGCTGATCCCAGAAATGAACAGGCAACCAATGGAAATGGCAATCTCAGAGTAACCTCGTCTGATCTTTGCACTCAAGACAACAGTCTGACCAGTGCATTTTGTACCAATTGCTGGCTTTTATCTTGGTTACTACTTTGGTTTTACTCTGTTTTAAACTTATGGTTCTATATTATTACTATTTTAGTGTATTCTTTGGTTTTCAATTGTCTTGTAAATTGCCCAGAGAGCTTTAGCTAATGGGCAGTAATAGATACGTAATAAATAAACTAAAAATAAAATTGAAGTTTCTGAACTCTTTTTAAAAGCAGCCCCATTGCAAAAGCCCAGCCTGGAAGTGACTAGGGCATGGATAACTGAGGTCAGGCATGTCTTCTCCAGAAAACAGCACAGATATTAACAGTATTATGTACTATTTTTAGACCAGTATTTCAATGGAGAGTTTAGTGGAGCTTTTTCCAGTGGAAAGGCAGGATGTAGATGTTTGAAAGAAAGAAAGAAAGAAAGAAAGAAAGAAAGAGAAAGAAAGAAAGAAAGAAAGAAAGAAAGAAAGTAAGTTTATGTAAGGAACTTTCTAGTCTGCGGTCACAAAGACAGTAGGCTCACAAAGACAGTAGGCTCCATTGAGCACAGAGGGGCTTACTTTTTGAGTTAACATGTGTAGGATTTCACTGTAAGGTTGTACTGGCCTTAATATTTCTAGACTTTAAAGACAAAGAATTCTGAACCAAGGCTTACCAGCTGATTTAATCAAGACCATCTGTTATTTTACAAACAACGCACTGGCTAATATTATTTTTTACTGCAATCCTATGAAAAGTTATGCTGCCTAAATTCTCCTGACCTTATGAGATGTCAGCAACCTATTTACAGGATTTCCACTTTATATCAACATGAGTAGCGATTCAACAGAACAGAACTACAGTTCTCCTATACAAATATTTAAACAACCATTACTAGCTAACATATCTTTAAGGGAGATCATCTTTCTGTATTATTACCCTAACCGCTTACATTCCAAAGTTCGTAGAGAGAAATAACTTCACAATACTTAATAATGAAATGTTTCTTTGAACAGTGTGTTCCATGTATAGGCAGCATTAGCAATATACATTATTAAAAATAAAAATTAGACAGGGGGACAGGGGGAGTGAGACCCTGTTGATTCTCCTGGACCTCTCAGCGGCTTTCGATACCATCGACCATGGTATCCTTCTGGATAGGTTGTCTGGGTTAGGAGTTGGAGGCACTGCACTACAGTGGTTCCGCTCCTACTTGGATGGCCGATTCCAGAAGGTGGTGCTGGGGGATTATTGCTCTGTGCCATGGCAATTGTGCCATGGGGTTCCACAGGGCTCTATTTTATCCCCCATGCTGTTTAACATCTACATGAAACCGCTGGGGGAGGTTATCCGGAGGTGTGGGCTGAGGTGCCATCAATATGCGGATGACACCCAGCTCTACCTCTCTTTCTCATCAAAACCAGGTGAGGCAATGGGTGTTCTGAATCAGTGCCTGGGCAAGGTAATGGACTGGATGAGGGCTAATAAACTGAAACTCAATCCAGACAAGACGGAGGTACTGTTAGTGGGTGGTTCGTCTGCCCGGCTAGGTGATATTCAACCTGTTCTGGAGGGGGTTGCACTCCCCCTAAAGGATCAGGTTCGTAGTTTGGGGGTGCTCTTGGATCCAGAACTGTCACTTGAGGCACAGGTGAACTCAGTGGCACGGAGCACTTTTTATCAGCGTAGGCTGGTATACCAACTACGCCCTTATCTGGACAGAGATAGCCTAGCTACAGTTATCCATGCTCTGATAACTTCTCATCTGGATTACTGCAATGCGTTATACGTGGGGCTGCCTTTGAAAACGGTCCGGAAACTTCAGCTGGTCCAAAATAGGGCAGCAAGATTGTTAACAGGGACTGGCCTGCGAGCTCATATTACGCCAGTACTTTTCCAGCTGCACTGGCTGCCAGTCCATTTCCGGGCCCGATTCAAAGTGCTGGTGTTAACAGTCAAAGCCCTTAACGGCTTGGGGCCAGGTTACCTGAAGGATCGCCTCCTTCCATATGTGCCTGCCCGGACCTTAAGATCATCATCAGCGGCCCTTCTCCGTGAGCCCCTGCCAAAGGCAGTGAGGCGGGTGGGTACTAGGAGGAGGGCTTTTTCTGCTGTGGCACCCCGGCTCTGGAATGAGCTCCCTAGTGAGGTTCGCCTGGCACCTACATTGTATTCCTTTCGGTGCCAGGTGAAGACCTTTTTATTTTCCCAGGCATTTTAGCATTTTAGCTTTCTAAATTTTTATCTTTGCTGTTTTAAATCTGTATTTTAAACTCTTGCACTGCTGCTAGGTTTTATTGTGGTTGTATTGTTATATTGTGGTTTTAATGTTCTATATATTTTAAATTGTTTTATTGTGTGTTGTTTGGTTTAATTTTTGTGAACCGCCCAGAGAGCTTCGGCTATTGGGCGGTATAGAAATGAAATGAATAAATAAATAAATAAAATAAAATAACAAGCTTTGCGATTGAACTTCATGGTCTTTCAACTGCCTAATAAAAGACAGTTGGAAAAACATGAAATTCAGTCACAAAGCTTTCTGGGTCAAGCTGGCATGTCTCCTACTTCAAGTTATTCTTACAACAAAGTATGACCTTATAGAAATGTACCAGGAATTCAAAACATTTGTCTTCTTGGCTGTGGAGTCTCAGCGGGAATGTAGGTTTATAGCAAAATCTGAGGTCCTCAATTCTGAATAGTTTGGAGTGCATGAAGGGGCACCTGTGCTCATATGTACCTGCCTAAGTCTTCCGATAAGCATCTGAGGCCCTGCTTTCTTGACCATCCACGAGATCTGTTAGGCTGACAAGGCCTTTTCTTTGGTGGCCGTACACCTCTGGAATACCCTCCCCAGGGAAATATGTTTGGCCACCCCCCTTTCTGACCTTTAGGCAGGCCCTAAGTACACATTTATTCCAGTCAACTTTTGAACCGTTTGTGGTGCTGTAACTGTTATATCTGCTGCTGCTATTTTAATATTTTTATATGCTGCAATTATTTTTATCTGCCTGTTTTCTTTGATCTATTCATTTATGTGCTATTGTTTTGGTTTTTCTGTGTGGTTGTATTAGGTTTTATATTTTAATGGTGTTTTGTATGATCTTATTATGTTGTTTTATTGACTATTGTAAACTTGGGAGATACTCTGTTTTGAAATGCAGTTTAAAAATCCAGTAATAACAATAGCAGCAGTCTGCACTGGTGATCCAGCAATAGGGAGTGTGGGATCCCAAGTAGAGAGGAAGTTGGTCCCTCAGATATCTTCCATGTGCAGGGGTCTCTTGGTGACAGGATTTGGCTCAGGCCCAGTGTTGGGGCCTGTGCCTGGATCAGACCCTTCCATAGTCTTCACTGCAGGTCTGATCCGGCTGGCGCTTTATCCAGGTCACAGTCAGTGCTGCTGCCCCAGGTAGGGATCATGCCATCTGATTGGTCCTCATGTCTCAAGATGCCCCAAATCTGACAGAGCTAGTTAACTAGAAGTAGAGCAACATCATGCCATGCCCCCAACCTTAAACATATTGGTACTGGCTCAAGATGGGAGCAACAGAATCTCTGTGGCAACATGATAAAATATTCCTGAGAATAGCTAACGAGACTGGATAAGAGAAGGAAAGAATAGCTGCAGTAGGGGCCTTTGAAGTGGGACGGGGCATAGGAGGTAGAGAAGATATGGTAGAGAGAATTAAGAGGTTTTAGGGAAAGGTGCATTGACAGAGGCAAAGTTATTTATTTATTTATATACACCCCACCCTTCTAATGCATATGCATTACTCAGCTCAGTTTATAGTAGTTAAAATCACAATATCAAACTTAAAACAACTAATATCAATGAAATATAACAGAGGCAGGCGTAGCAGATAAAAACACATGATATGCCTGGCAAGAAATCTTCACAAATTTGTGGAAGACAACCAGATTTGGGGGAGGGGTCTACACTTCATGGGGCAAGGTCTTCCATAACATTGATGTAGCCACCGAGAAGACCCTATTACTTGTCTCTAACCAGCCACACCTCCATCATAGGAGGGGCTCTCCACTGGTCTTAGGAACATTTGGTATGGCATTCTTAAACTTAATAACATTAAGCATCCATACTCAAGACTGAGGCAAATGAGCTGAAGAAGCAACATATATTATAGTCTAAATCTTTTGTCTTCACAAAGCCTTCATTGTAAACCATAACCTCTGCTACCATTCACACTTGAGAGCATGAAACAAGAAAGATACATGACAATTAGATTAAGGTCTACAATAGACTCTCTCCCTCAGTTCTTTTTCCCATTTTATTCTCAAGTAAATTTGCATGTAATGGCAGCAAATCGTGGGCTAATTAAACTACAATTTGCCAGGTGGTATGCCACATGCAAGATGCTTCTACTTTGCATAATCAACCTCCAATTGGCCCGATAGTAGGTTGCTGTATGATGTGCAAGCTGGACACTATGGGGCTGTTTGCACAACACGCCGGGCTACTGTGAGTTATTTAACATCAGGCATGTGCAGCCACTATTTTGAATATGCAAGCCCACTCAGGGCTTGTTGTATTGTCCAAGTCCCGGTCAGCATGGTTAAACAATCCTTGCATGGTCTGTTTTAGAGTTATATAACCCTTGCTTGCTGGGTTTGCATGACATGACAACCCCCAAGCAGGGGTTGCATATGCAATGTGATAACCCATGACAAGCTGCAGCGTGTTATCCAAATCCAGTTATGGGTTGTTCATGGGTTAAACAACCCAAGGTTAACCTACAATTAGTTCTTAGGTTAAGCCCTTTCACACATGCCCGACAAACAAGCCTCTGTGGGAAACGCTGCCCTCAAAATGGCTTCTCCTGCAGTACTCAGCCAGGTTCATAGCAAGACAGGTATTTAGGCAGGTCCTAAGCTGTTTTGGACTTAAAGGTTAAGACCAACACCTTGAATTGAGCCTGGAAAGCAATTGGCAACCACTGCAGGACAGGTGTAAAATAGTCCGGATACCTGCACTGGTTAGAAACCTAACTAATAACCAGCCTGTCACATATGGGTAAAAATACACGAATGACTTGGAACAAGGTGGGAAGGCTTGGAACAAGGTGATCAGTTATACAATGTTTAATGCAAGAGTTGAACTACTGAGGAAAACTATCCCTGCTCTCCTATGTCCTTCCAATGTGAGTACTTCATATAATCTTAATATGTTTAGCCATTCCACGGTTGAAAAAAAGAGCAATGGTATCTTTCTTCAGGGAGAAGAAAATCATGCCCCTAATGCCGTCTGCATTCATATTGTAGCTTGCCGACATTCATCCACAGCACCTGGATACTCTATGCATCAGCACAGCTTGTCTTTGTTAGCAGCATCTTGCTAGAGACATGTACTTAGCTGAGTCATACACTATATTTAGATCTGAACACCACATCACAGTATGCAGTTTAAAACATCTTCACTGTGACTATGTTAAGCATCACGATTCTAGTGGCTGATTCCATTAAAAAAAATTATATACATTTCTACAAATGTTATAGTTGCAATTAAACAACCAAATCCTAATTACACTTATTCCATGCCTGTAAATTCTGTTAATTTGAATGCCATCGTAAGAAGCTCAAAGTATTATATTAAAATCTTGATATCCATATTAAGAAATCATACAATTAGAAACAGGACATTAATTTGAATTGTTTGGGGAGGGCTCAAAACGGAATTTGCCATAGAAGCAACCAATTCGCCTAAGTATTTTTCACACTAATCTTTAAATGTCAAATGGCTTAGCATGTATTCTTTTCAGTGGTGCCTACTCATCAATGAAAAATATCTCCAAATTTCACTGAATTTATCCTTTATTAAACTTAATATGTCACAAAGATATACACCAGTACATATTTCATATCCATGTATTATCTTTTAACTGACTTATATTACAAAATGAATTCAAAATGTACACACACATAAAATAGTTAAAATTGTACAATGGATCTTAGAGGTCATGCAAAAAACTGTGGAGATTCAAGTGGGAATGATGAGTCAGGATAGGGATTATCATCAAAGGGGAAACTAAATGTACTTTCACTCATTTATTTATTTATTACAATAGCTGAAGCTTTCTGGGCAGTTCACAAAAATTAAAACCATAAAATACATCATAAAATACATTTTAAAATGTAAAAGCTTAAAACTACAATATAAAAGTACAAACCACAATGAAACCTTGCAGCAGTACAGAGATTTAAAATACAATAATATATTTAAAACATCAGAGCTAAAAGACTAAACTGCCTGGGAAAATAAAAAGGTCTTTACCTGGCGCTGGAAAGAGTACAATGTAGGTGCCAAGTGAGCCTCTATAGGAAGCTCATTCCACAGCTGGGGTGCCACAGCAGAAAAGGCCCTCTTCCTGGTAGCCACCCACCTCGCTTCCTTTGGCAGGAGCTCCCAGAGAAGGATTGCTGAAGATGGATCTTAGGGTCCAGGCAGGTAAGATATGGGATACTTTGCACTATGTAGGCACATATGTATCAAGATATTGTTGCACTTCAATTTCTATTCCATTAAATAGAGGCAGGGTGTTTCCCTAGAGCTTGCAACAGAGAAGTTTTGCCAGGTACCTACCCAGAAACAACCTGTGTGACAGAAAGGCCTCCTTGACCCATGACACTTCCCAAGCCAGAGATCTCAGTCATTGGTGGGATTTTCAAATGGCCATCTTCATGGACATTTTGGGGTATCAAACCATACCCTTTGATAAACAGCAGAAACCTTCAGGTTCAGGGAATCCTCCCTTGGGTTGGGGATCTTGACCCTCTCTTTTGTGTCATTCTAAGCGTTCATTTTGTAAACGACACCCTCACTAGCCCTTTCCAATTAACAGGGAAGCTTCATGAGCATGTCACATAGCTAGCAGCTTATACCCCTGAGAAAGGTTTCCTGAACCCATGTGCAAAGGGAAATGAGAGTTCATGTGTTCCCACTACCAACAGATAGAGGTTTCATCATTACCCCACCCCAGAACCATCAATAATCACAATGTAAGGCCACTCCTAAAGTGGTATGTATAAGTGTTAATGCCTTCTTATGTGTACATGAAAATTAATGAGCTCTTGTGAAAAGACATGGAAGTCAATAGCACTCTCAAGACCTACGGATCTTGCTATGTCACCTATGGAGAAATTATTCTGCCCATGAAATGTCCAGCCAGACTTGCTCATATTACAATACCTTAAATAGATGGTTCAACTCCACAAACTCCTTCTCCAGAGAAACCAACTCCCCATGTACAGATGGAAGAATAATGTACAGGCTGTGGCCCTAATATTAGCATTACAGGTAAATTAATCATAGTCTTAAGAAGTAACAGATGGTGGAAACAGTGTATATGGTGTATAGTACTAAGGTAGTGAGTGATTTCTCACTTACCATTACCATTCACACACTTTTGAAAACCTGAACCTTGGTAATCCTGTGAAGGTGAATCTGTCAGACAGCTCTTGGTTTGACACCTGTATCAGGGCCAAACTAGACATGACACGGAGAGATGTGAAGTGTCTGCCCATGGTTATTTTTACTTTAATGCAGACACGGGGCATCTGAATTTGGTTGAAGCAGTGCCACAAGGGGAGTGGGTGCTTAGCCCTATTCCCATGGGCAATTTTTCTGGTCAAAACTGGGCACGCGTGCACACAGCTGCTTTCCCACCCACTGGGGGGAAAATATGTGGACCTAGTATGAAATTAGAACAAAGCACACATCACAACATGTTTGCTGGGTTCTGAAATGAGGGCCAGGGGATGACTTAGCTGCATATGAAAGGTCATTTAAAGGATCCCTCAATTGCTCTAATGTGGCTAGAGATGTGAAGGCCTGGGGGACCCCCCCCCCCAGAAAGAATGGGAAAACATAGGGTTTTTTCCATTTTTTTCTGAGGACCTTTTTGGGTTTTTTTCTGAAAAATTAGAAAATTAACAGCTTTGGATTATGAAATATTTTCTTTTAGAATTCCAGACAAAGTGTTCATATATTGTTACCCAGCATTTACTTTTCCCAAAACGATTTCTAAAAGCTATATAACAAGGGCACAATCCTATGGGAAGAGGCGGCCGCCTCCGAATTTGGAGGCGACCGCCTATCCAATGCAGGTCAGGAGAAGCACGGAAGGGATCATTCCCTCTGTGCTTCTCCTGCCCTGCATTTGCGGCTAGACAGCCGATTGCGGCTGCATAGCCGCGGGAAGGCAGAGCGGGGAGGAGGCTGCTGGATGACACAAAAGATGTGTTGTACGGGGATTTCCACCTTCCCGGCCCTGGAACGCCCCATTTGGGCTGCTCCTCTTCTGAGCGCAGAGTGCGAGGCTGTTCTGCGCTGCCTGCGAGGCAGTGCGGAAGGGGTGGAAGGTCAGTTCCTGGAAAGCCACATATCCTATGGTCGTCTTGCCGCTGACTAGCGGCCATAGGATTGCTCCCTAAGAAAACTTTTATAGAAAGGCTGAAGATGTAAAATGTCTGAAAACAATGAACCCAGGGGGATTTTTTAATCCTCTGTGTAAGATTCCCAGCATAGTTATTTCTTCCATCCCTTATTAAAATTATTGTTCTAAAGTATCTTTTACTGATAGACATTTAGGGATGCTCCAAGTCATGCTCACTTTCCCAACATGTGAGTAAAGTCACCATATAGTATCATAATAATGGAAGAATATATGCATTCTTCCATGTTTGGGTTTTGTTCTATAGAGTCCTGTGTTTCTGGGCTTGTCTGGTTAGATGCTGTAGTAGTCAATTAATGTAGTTCTAACCTAAAACCCACATGTGAAAAAAACATTGTAGGGTTATCCTACTACTGTCATCAGATCCATGGATCAGCATGTGCGTTATCCCACCTATATTTCTTTCTTTTTCAAAATTAACTTTGAGACTTGGGTCTATAGAACTTACTCCCACAGTTTTCAATAACATTCTCAATTCAACCTCACCACTAGGGAATGTTGCCTCAGCAATAAAACCTTTAACTGCTGCCACTAGAATAAACCCTCTCTACCTAAAAGGAACTCAGTAACCTGGTTCCTATGGCATAGGGATGGGATTGACACTACCACTACAGACAGCCTTTCAAAATGAACAAAAAATAAGATATTCATTAATGTAAATTATTTACAAAAGTGAATAAGAGAGCAATCCTATGGCCCCTAGACAGCATTGGAGACAGTGCTCTGACCTCGAATCCAGGAATCCATGCTCCCCACCCCCTCCCACCTTGCAGCTGGGGTGGAAAGAACTGTGCCGACTGCCTCTCAGAGGTCACAAATGCAAACTCGGACGGGGGGAGTAAAGGGGCCATTCTGGTGGGCAGGGAGAGGAGGGGATTGGAGATGCTGGGATATGAGCTATCCCCAGGCCTCTCCAGCTTCCTTTCATTCCCCTCTGACATGCCCCAGCTAGATGGGCAGAAAAACTCATCTAGCTAAAATGCAGAGCAGGAAGAGTGCCAGAGGTAACAATCGCCTCTACCACTTCTCCCACTCTGCACTGGATGCTTGTAAGCCTCCAAGTTCGGATGCTTACAAGCATCAGGCACAGATGTAATAGGATTGCTCCCTAAAATATGATTCTTCAAATAGGTTGAGATTGCTTAAAAGTTCTTAAATTAAATATGGTTGCCTACCTTTCCTAAACTGAGTCTTTCCCAGCCAAATAAAATCTCAATAGCTTTTGCTTCAGATCAGATTTCCCTAAGCTCCACCCCACAAACAGGAACAGGTTTAGGAATTTCTCTAAACTTCCTTACAAACAGAAACAGATGCTGCACACCAGTCTTCCGCTGCCTCCAGTTCTTCCTGCTTCTTCTAGCTTCTAGGATGATTCAGATGTTTCAGGGACTACTTGCTTAAGAGTATGTATATCTTGGTTTGCTTATAAAATTATCATGTTTGGTATATTAAATATAAAAATATAGTTTATTCAGACAATAATTACAAATTTACTAACAAAGTTTACTTCTGTAAGTTTTAAAATATAATAATAATTTTATGAGCAAACCAAGTTAGATATAACTTTAGGAACATAAAGGCAGCTTTATATTCCTGACTTGGTGCCCTCCAGATGTTTTGGATTACAATGCCCAGCATTCCTGACCATTGACCATGCTGGAAGGGGCTGATGGGAGCTGAAGTCCAAACATCTGAAGGACAACATGTTGGAGAATGCTGTCCTAAAGCAACAAAGTGACTTTAGATCTATAAAGAACACAATTGCTTATTTTTCAATTTCACCTTAAATTTCCATCCCCCCTCCCCCAAAACGGGAAAAACAGTTGTTTCATGGCTTCAAAATTTCTAGATATTTTGCATCTCTAAACATGACTAAGTACGTATTTTGAGCATATTCCATTATCTAGCTAAACGGCTGGTTATGAAAAGGGACAGAAAAACTTAATAACAGCCCAATAAACCTTTCATACTATTTTCACCAGTTGCCCTTTTCTTTTAAAGGAAGAACCCTTTTGTTGCATAAGCTTTTGATAAAATTCTGGCTTTTCCTTAGCATCTGCTACTGATAAGCTGACAGAGGAATGTTGCCTTTCAAGTTGCTGGGAACAATTCTGAAATAGAAGTTAACAAGCCATCTGATGCAGCAGACAGTGTAGTTTTTTTTCCCCCCAGCAGAGGATCTGACAAGAAGTTCTAAGAGAGCTAATACCTCTTTTAGCAATGAGACATGCTGCCTGCAGCCTGAGCTGGGGTTCCAGTCAGGGATTGAGTAGAAATAATCTTTTCATGATGATGCTAAATTATACATCATTGCTAAACTGGAGAAAGGGGGTGATCTTAACCTATAAGATTGAGAGGTGGAACTGTTTAGATCAGCTATCCATAACAGGATTCTATAACAGATATCTAAGGCTACTAAAAGAACTGGGACTTGTCTGGTAATGTGTCCTAGGTCTAGGATTTTTAAACAGTCCCATTTATTTATTATTTATTTTATATATACATATACCCCACCTTTTAGGATAACTCCTTGCAAGGTGGCTTACAACTGTGTTTTTTTAATGAACACATAATTAAAGCATTAAAATCACAACATAAACAAAATAACACAATAGTAGCACGCCTTAAAGGTCTTCTTTAAAAATTGTGCTAGCACGTCTAGATTAAAACTAGTCTTAAAAGGCCCTGCTAAATAAAAGCATTTTCAAAGCATGCTTAGAAAGGGAGAGATTGCTGGAATCCGGATTTCCTCAGGGAGAGAGTTACCACAGTCTGGGTGCCACTACAGAAAAGATCTTGTCTCTGGAACTCACCAGAGAGCAGGACTTGGGATGAAGATCTCCACTTCATATGGGTAGAGGTGGTCCTTTAGGTGACCAGACAATTCATGGCTTTAAAGGTCAAAACAAACACCTTAAATTGTGCCCAATAGAATAGAATAGAATAAAACTTTATTACGGTCAAAGACCAGCTCAAAAAAGGAACTACATTAAAATTATCTGCCATATATCCCCAATCAAATTAATAGACACTTCAACATACTGTAGTACTAATGTTATGCATATCAGCCATATTGGGTGAATGGCATTACTCTCCAGACTTTGTCTTTCATCCAACTAGGTAAGTCCGAGCTCCCTCAGCATCCTTCTTCGAACACCTATCGCGGCTGCAAAAAATTTGGTGACACTATACGTAAATGTCGAATTGGTGTCAGACAACAATATGTAGGCATATTGTTGCCCTGTACGTCCCGGAAAGCGATTCATCAGTGGGGAGATGAGTGCGGCACGAATATCTCTATAAAATATACACCACAGCAAAACGTGCTCTGTAGTTTCTGTCTGTTCCATGCCACAGGGGCAGAGGTGGTCTGACCAGGGAATATTTTTGTACTGTCCCTCCAAAACTGCCAAGGGGAGTCCATTTAGACGGGCCAAGGTAAATGCCCTTCTATGTTTATGCAGTTCCAGTTGTTCAAGATAGGGTGCAGCTGTTACAATGTATCTATAGTCCTCCCTGAAATAGAATTCTGGGGTACTAGTGAGGTCACTTTGTCTCTCAATATCTGCAATGTGCTGCTTGATAGTCTCCATTGCCTGATCAAAACCCATATTTAATAAAGTCTGCAAGGGAAGCCCCAAGAAAGCTATTTTCTGTTCAGTTGACCGAATCCAATTGGATTTAAAATCATCTTGCAAAATTAGTGGGGCAAGGCCAGTAGGAAAATATGACAGTCTAAGCCGGTACACAAGAATAGCCAACCAGACCCTAGCTTCAATTTTGATCTGGCCAGTCTCTAAACTTATCTTTGCATTGGAGACATCCCTAGGAACACCCAATATTGCCCTCAAAAATTGAGCCCAGAAATAAAGCAGTAAGCCAGCGTAACTGGTGTACACCAGTTTAGCTTGTTGGCTACAGTTGCATTTTTCATGACAATAATATCTGAACTATGTATATGATCCTTAAATTCCGAACAAGTACCTTCTCAGAGCACTTCTATAAAGAATGCAATTTGGGTGCAAAAGTACTCTTCCTCTCTTGGAGGAAGGAAACTGGATGCAAGCCACATATAGGCAACCTGTGGGTCCATTCCTTCTTTTGATCAGAAATGCTCATCTGGGCTCACAAAACTGAAAAAGTGGCCTCTCCCCCCGCCCACACACACCCCTGAAGAGGTGGTGACTACTTTAGATCCAGTCCAGAAACATGCAAATCTGAACTGGGCTGTTAAATGGTGTTGATACACTTATATAACTCCTACCCCATTCCTCCAACTTTACAAGGAAGAAGAAGCATCTTACCATTATGAAGAGATTAATCAATTGATTAATCAATACACTGCCAGGAAGGTGAAGTAACTCCAGACCTTGAAATGACATGCTCAGTATTCTAAGCATGCTGAGAAGAGTAATTTTCTTCTAGGAACAAGGGCAAATAAAAACTAGAAATCTTTTGATTCCAGCAAGAAATGGTGCTTTGAAGCATCACTTCAAATTCTGAATTTGGATGGCAGGCCTCCTTGTCTAATAGTGAGCTGGGCTCTCTCCTGCCACTGCCAGCCAGTTAACCCCCACCCCATTTGCAATTATAAGGTTTTTGCTTGGGGGGGGGGCTATCAGGGAGGGGGGATCTAAAAATATGCCATCTAGGTTTTGTGAGCGATTCCGTGCAAGTGTAGACAAAACCTCTGGAGAGTTGTTTTACTAACTTATATATTTAACACAGGTTGTTTTGCTATTTATTTATTTATTTATTTAGTATGAATGTTTTGCCCGATAACAAAACATTCTCAGGGCAGCTCTTACAATAAAACACGTTTAAAACCACAAGCACATTAAATCTAAAAATCTAAAATGCCTGAGAGATGACAAACGTCACCTCCAGCGAAGATCCAAGGCCACACAATCTGTTGTCCTTTGCCATCAGTTCCATGGGGCCTTCTGATATTGGAGAGAGCACCTTCTCCCCTACCAGCCTGCCCAGTCAGTGAAGTCATCAGATGAGATATTCCTGATGGTTCCGCATGGACCCGCAGTCCGTTCAAAGTCCACTCAGAGTACAGCTTTTAGTGTATTAGTTCCTTCTCTATAGCTGCCTGTTGATGTCAGGCAGGCTCCAATATTGTTTCATTTTCAGCACCCGAATGAAGACATTTTTATTTAAACAAACCTTCCCTGACTAATCAGCCATAGTTTCATTGGTACAATCTGAATGTTAAGATTTTAATACTGTATTTCAGTCATCATCATCATCATTTTTCTTCCCTTTTTATTGTTCACTGCTGGCATATTTTATTGGATGTAGAGTGGTATATACATTTTGCAAATAAATAAATAAAATTAGGATCCCAAAGTATCTTTACAGCAGATCACGCTCTTAGAATTGCATAAAATTACATACCCATAAACGAAACTCTATTTCTCATCAAGTAATATAAAGTGCACAGCAGTTGCATACTCTCATTTAACAGCCATATGGTTTTCAAATGAAGAAAAATGTGCCAGTGTGTTCAGCATTAGGAGATTCTGGACACAAGCTTGTCTCTAAATAGTTATAACAGGAAAAGATGATTGGGTTAATTATTAGTGACAAGCAGATTATAAAGAAGTTACTGAGCATGAGAGTATAAAGACGTTATTCGGCATGAGTCTTGCATATTGCTGCTATATTGCATCTATGTCATCATTTTAGTTTAACAAATGGCTTTCTGTCCTTGAAAATCAAGCCATGGACTGATTGGAAACTGGAGGAAGTCCATGCTGGGCACAGGTGCATATCACCCAGAGGCAGAAAGACCAAATGGTATAAATAATACTTTCCCCCCTCCTAGAATTCTTGTTGTTGGTTGTGTATAGAAAAACTGCTTGAATATTCCCTTGAGCACAAACCTCTGAGAAACTAGGGGTGAAGTAATTAAATACTCTCTCATTTGTTGAAAAGAAATAGCATTTTACAGCATCGGGTATTAACAAAATAAGCATTGCTTCAAGCAAAACCACTGAAAATATCAAAGATATCACTATGACATCTTTGCAACTGAAGCATATCTTTTGCATTCCCAGCAGCAAATTGCTGCTGACATGTGTCCATGAAACCCAGTGGGGCAAACACCATGTTATATGCAAATTTCTGTAATGAAACTCCAGCAGTTTGTTGGTTTTTTTTTTCTTTTCCTTTTTTAAACAACAATGAAAAGTAGCAATGGGAGACTGATTTTGAACGCAGCACAGTTGCGGGGAGGAATGATTAATCCTTCTCTGATGGCCATTTTTTAAAATTCAAACTCATACCCAGAGTTCATTTATTCTTCTGTAAGGTTGCTTTTGTATGCTTACAGGTAGGAGACAAAAGGTCAAGCACCCCCCCCCCCCCGCTACTTCTCCAATTAAAATTGCATCCCTCGTGAGGGTGATTTTTATTTCTTAAAATCTGCCAGGACATCATCACAGGTTTTCCCCCCTCATGGACCAGCATGGCTTTGTCTTTTATGAACAATTATAATACCTCTAAAATCAGTATTTTTGTCACCCTGCACTTGTCATACTGTTGTTGTTTTTAACATTGAAAGAGAAGCATGTGCCTTCAAAATATTGCTGAAGGCTGCATCAAAAATGTCAGGGATTGAACTAGGAAATTCAGAGTTCAAGAACAGGAAATAAGAACATATAAGGAGCCTTGATGGATAAGACAAAAGGGTCATCCAGTATCCTAATTCTAACAGCAGCTAACTAAATGTTTCTGAGAAGCCCATAGTAAAGTGTGAAAGCAAAAACTTCAAGTGCTCTTTATCTGGGCATATGGAACATGGAGGTTCCATTTACTTATTGTTGCCAATACCCATTGATAGGTTTTCTCCATGCATTTGTTTGATCCCCTTTGCAGCTATATAAACCAATGGCAATCACCACATCCACTGGCAATTAATTGTGTGAAGAATGTTATCTGTCTTGCATCTACTATTATTATTATTATATTTATTTATATCCCGCCTTTTTCCCAATACTGGGACTCAAGGCGGCCTTACAACGTTAAAACTGCTACAATTAAAACCTATAAATAGAAATATAAATACAACTGTATAAAAGTTAAAAATATAATTAAATCATCAATATTAAAATTGTAAAGATATTAAAACATTAAAAGACAACCAGAACAACAAACAACAAAAATGGTATCCATACGTCACATTTTCCCAGGTCCAGACTAGTTATCCCCAAATAGGGGTGGACGAAAGTCACTTACCTGTCCTCGAAGGACGTTCGCGGTGGGGGGGAGGCGCTTCGCTGGTCCCCCCACGAAGTTTAGGCCGGGGGGGGAGGCTTCCCGCCTCGGCCCGGCCGAAATTCAGGCCGGGGAGGAGGCTTCCTGCCTCGCCCGGCCGAAATTCAGGCCGGGGAAGAGGCTTCCCGCCTCGCCTGGCCGCGAAAGTTTTTTTTTTTTAAAAAAACGCCCCCTGATAGTCTACGTGACGATTCACGTAGCCTATCACGGCTAGATCTGCAAAGTCAGCCGTGATAGGCTACGTGAATCGTCACGTAGCCTATCACGGGTGACTTTAAAAAAAAAAAAACGCGTACGCGAATGGCGGCCCCCATAGGGAGCCGCCATTCGCGTTCCTTATTTAGTCGCTGTAGTCTACGTAAATGTTTACGTAGACTATGGCAAAAATAAGGGCAACGCAAATAGCGTTGCCCTTATTTTCGCCGTAGTCTACGTAAATCTTTACGTAGACTACAGCGACCAAATAAGGAACGGGAATGGCGGCTCCCTATGGGGGCCGCCATTATCCGTACACACTTTTTTTTTTTAAAGTCACCCATGATAGGCTACGTGACGATTCACGTAGCCTATCATGGCTGACTTTGCAGATCTAGCCGTGATAGGCTACGTGAATCGTCACGTAGCCTATCAGGGGGCATTTTTTTTTTTCTTTCATTGCAATGGCGGCGGCGGCAGCAGCCGGTCGAAAGACCGGCTGCCGCTCCCGCCCCGCTCGAACACCCGCCGAACCGCCGGCCGGACCCGCCGCTGGGAGGGACATTCGGCGAAGGTAAGTCCTGTCCCGGGGGGGTGCGGGGGGCATGCGGAGGATTTCTCCCCAAAACTTGTTCAGGGGGCCGAACACGTTGGCGCTCGGCCCCCCGAAGTTTCGGGGAGAAATTCTCCGCCAACCCTATCCCCAAAGCCCTGCTGGAACAAAAAAGTTTTTGCATGCCTGCGAAAACATATCAAGGAGGGTGCCACTCTCGCCTCCCTGGGAAGGGAGTTCCAGAGCCTTGGGGCAGCCACCGAGAAGGCCCTCTCCCGCGTTCCCACCAGGCGTGCCTGTGATGACGGCGGGATGGCGAGAAGGGCTTCCCCTGAAGATCTCAGGGCACGAGTAGGCTCATAAGGGAGAATACGGTCTTTCAGATAACCTGGACCTGAGCGGTATAGGGCCTTATTATAGGACACTTTGAATTGTGCCCGGAAACAGACTGGGAGCCAGTAGAGCTGTTTTAACAGTGGAGTTGTATGCTCCCTGTAACCAACCCCAGTCAGCAGTCCGGCTGTAGTTCTTTGAACCAGCTGAAGTTTCCGAACACCCTTCTGAGGCAGCCCCACGTAGAGCGCGTTACAGTAATCCAAACGGAATGTAACTGAGGCATGTGTCACTGTGGCCAAGTCAGACATCGCAAGGAACGGGTGCAGCTGGCGCACTAGCTTCAACTGTGCAAATGCACTCCTGGCCACCGCTGAAACCTGGGCATCCAGGCTCAGGGCTGAATCCACAAGTACACCCAAGCTGCGCGAACCTGTGTCTTCAGGGGGAGTGTGACCCCATCCAGCACAAGCTGTATCCCTATTCCCTGATCTACCTTTCGACAGACCAGGAGCACCTCTGTCTTGTCTGGATTAAGCCTCAATTTGTTTGCCCTCACCCAGTCCATTACTGCCGACAGACACCGGTTCAGCACCCCAAAAGCTTCCTTGGAATTAGATGGAAAGGAAAAGTAGAGTTGGGTGTCATCAGCGTACTGGTGATACCGAACCCCAAAAGTCCAGACAACCTCCCCCAGTGGTTTCATGTATATGTTAAATAGCATGGGGGACAAAACAGAACCCTGAGGGACCCCACAAGCCAATGGTCAGGGAGTCGAACAGGAGTCCCCCAGCACCACCTTCTGTGTCCACCCCTCCAAGAAGGAATGGAGCCACTGTAAAACAGTGCCTCCAAGTCCCATCCCAGGGAGGCGGCCCAGAAGAATACCATGGTCGATGGTATCGAAAGCCGCTGAAAGGTCCAGCAGAACCAACAGGGGCACACTCCCCCTGTCTAGTTCCCGGCGTAGGTCATCCACCAAGGTGACCAAAGCTGTTTCTGTCCCATAACCGGGTCTGAAGCCAGACTGAAATGGATCTAGATAATCTGTCTCATCCAGGAATCTCCGGAGTTGGGAGGCCACCACGCGCTCCAATATCTTGCCCAGAAATGGAATATTGGAGACTGGCCGATAATTATCCAATATAGTGGGGTTCAGGGAGGGCTTTTTTAACAAAGGTCTCACCACTGCCTCCTTGAAGCAGCCTGGAATTCTGCCTTGCCTAAGGGAGGCATTAACCACTCCCTTTACCCCCTCGGCCAGTCCACCTCTGGCTGCTTTTATGAGCCAGGAAGGGCAAGGGTCTAGAACACACGTGGTGGCTCTCACCTCTCCAAGGATCCTGTCCACATCCTCAGGCTGTACAAATTGAAAAGTATCCAACAACACTGGACAAGCAGGGGCCAAAGTTACATCCTCTGGGTCTGTAGCAACTATAGCGTTCAAGTCAGAGCGGATCCGAGCGATTTTGTCTGTAAAGTGCTGAGCAAATTGTTCACAGCGGGCTGTCGAGGGGTTTAAATTATCCTCTTGCAGGCTATCATGTAAAAGACCCCTAACCACTCGAAACAGCTCCACGGGATGGCTCTTTGCAGATGCAATAGTGGCAGAAAACGTATTTTCTTTGCTGCCTCTATTGCCACAGAGCAGGCCTTCAAATAGGCTCTAGCCCGTGTTCGATCGGATTCACTCCAAGTTTTCTGCCAACGTTGCTCCAGTCGTCTTCTCACTCGTTTCATCACTGCCAGCTCCCTAGAAAACCAGGTGCAGCTCCACTTCATGAGAGAGGATGCTCAGGAGCGATTGTGTCCACGGCCCTGGTCATTTCTCCATTCCAGAGATCGTCCAGGGCTTCGACAGAATCGCCTGCCAAGGCAACAGGAAAATCCCCAAGAACTGTCAGGAAACCATTCGGATCCATCAGCCTCCTGGGGCGGACCATCTTAATCGGCCCTCCACCCCTGCAGAGGTTCCGCGTGCCAGCAAGTCTAAACCCCACCAGGTAGTGATCTGTCCATGACAACGGAACTATAGAGAGTTCCTCCACTCTCAGATCACTATCACCCCATCCAGCACAGGAAACGAGGTCCAGAGTGTGCCCAGCAGCATGGATGGGCCCAGATACCTTCTGGGACAGCCCCATGGTTGTCATGGCGGACATGAAGTCCTGTGACGCTCCCAACAGGGCAGCCTCAGCATGGATGTTGAAAAGTATCTATCAAATTGATTTCATTGTGTGAGCCTATGTTCAAGTATTACTGGGTGTGGCGGGTGTGGGAGGAAACTCTCTGTACACATTGCCTCCACACCACTCAAAATTTCATTAACCTTTTTTTCATCTCCCTCCTTAGTCATCTTTTTTCGCTAAACGAAAAGCCTATTCACCTAGTTTGGAAAGATCCTTTTGGAGCCCTTTACAATCTGCTGTGAAGTATCACCATCCTGAATAATTTCATGTCAATTGCAAAGATGGCTACTTCACTGCTCCCTCTTGATTCTAAATCACTGTTCCCAATACTGATCATTGGGGGACTCCAGTGCTAACATCCCTCCACTGTAAGAGCTGCTCCTTTACTTCTACTTTCTGCTTCCTGTTTATCTAATTACAGATCCATAGGATCACCTATCTTCTTATCCCATGACTGCTAAATTTACTGTGGAGCCTTTGGTGCCATTGGCTATGCTGGTGAGAGCTGACAGGAGTTTTAGGCAAAAACATCTGAAGGAACGCAAGTTGCCCACTCCTGGTTCACATGATTAACTCCGTCAAATAATTCTAAATGCTTTGAGAGACAGGACTTCCTTTTGTAGAAGCCATTCTTATTCTTTTTTCAGCAAAACCATTTATCCTATAAGTTTAATAATTCTAGTTTTCTATTAATTTATCCAGGACCGTTTAATCAGCGTGTAATTTCCTTACTCTCCCCTAGATCTCTTTTTAAAAACTGGTGTTATGTTGGCTGCATTCCAATCCTCTTGTTAGAAGGCCAACTTAAGAGAGAAACTGTATTAGATCACCTATTTCAAATTTGAACTTTTTTAGAATTCTTGGTTCTATGCCATCCAAAACATGTTAATTTGCAATATCACTTAACTTTAAAACATTATCTCTTGTCACCTTTATGGGATTCTATTCTTCTCCCCAAACGTGGTTCAGGCATGGCTACCTGTCCAACATCTTCCACAGTAAAGACCAACACAAAGAATTTGTCTATGTAATATTCCCATCCCCTTTTCTGTAATTCTTCACACTTTGTGATCTCCCAGCCCAACTACCTTCCTGGCTGATTTCTTACTTCTAATGCAGTTATATTATAGGGCCACTGTGGTTGCCTTATGTTAAGGGTGAATCACATTCTGCTATTATAACCAGATATGGGGCAGGGGCAGTAGGTTCTATGGATTATACTGAGAACATGGCTTAATGGGCTCATCTAAAACTTGGCAGTGTAGTAGAGGTAGCTTTGAGGATGTTCTATGCCAATTTTGAGGTACAAAAGGCAAGAAATTGCTTAATTATATAAGTGTAAAGTTTGACAAGTGCTCACCAACAGTTTGACAGGTATTGTCTAATGGTCAGTGTTCCCAAGTGGGTTGACAATCCTTATATCTCATACCATATCCTGAATAACACTTAGGATTAAGTCAAGGGTCACCTCTCTTTTAATCAGCTCTATGCCTATCTGTTCTAAAGGGCAGTGATTTATCATTTATCAGTGATTTATCTCTGTGACAAACAAAACATACCTTTATCCAGTCAATGTTGAAGTTTCCCCTGTGGCTGCCTTCCTCATTCCTCTCAAAATCAGCCCTAGATCTTTGATCAGGGGCAATACTATATTCAAAGCATTATATTACTTTTTAAGTGTGGCATTTATACTCATATTGCTTCTGTGAAGCAGTTTATTTCTGGATATAGAATCTGCTGGATCAAGGCTCAATGAGTTGAATTTAGTTCCCATTGAAATCAGTGGGACTTAAGTTAGGTAAGTAGTCTGGATCCTACCCTGTGTGTTTACACCGAAGAACCTACTTCAAGATGCAGTAAGTCAAGGCTTAACTCACTGAGCCTTGATCCAGACCAGCACACACACACTGACTGATCCTATGCATGTTGACACAGAACCAAGTTTCACTGAGATCAGTGGGGCTTACACCCAAGTAAATATGTATAGGATTGCAGCCACTGTCCTTTAGAACAGATAGGCATTTGCTGAACAGTACAGAATCATCGGCCCCTTCATGGATCACTGCCTTGTTGTGGCGAAGGGGCTTGCGTAACTCAGTGAAGCCATAAGCTATGCCGTGCAGGGCCACCCAAGATGGACAGGTCATGGCGGAGAGTTCTGACAAAATGTGGTCCACTGGAGAAGGAAATGGCAACCCGCTCCAGTATTCTTGCCAAGAAAATCCCATGGAACGCCGGCAGGAGGAATCTCTGCCAGCTGCTGTGCCTGTGAGGGATGAGCTGGCTCCTCTCCCACGGATTGCTGATCCTCCTCAGAATCAGAACTGCTCTGGGGTTCTATCGGCTCAGTTTCCACCCTGACACCTAATGGCAGAAAGTGAAGAGGATCTAAAGAGCCTCTTGTTGAGGGTGAAAGAGGAGAGTGCAAAAGCTGGTCTGAAACTCAACATTAAAAAAACTAAGATCATGGCATCTGGCCCCATCACTTCCTGGCATATAGAAGGGGAAGAAATGGAAGCAGTGACAGATTTTACTTTCTTGGGCTCCAAGATCACCACAGACGGTGACTGTAGCCATGAAATTAAAAGACGCTTGCTCCTTGGGAGGAAAGCTATGGCAAACCTAGACAGCCTAGTAAGAAGCAGAGACATCACCTTGCCGACAAAGGTCCGTCTAATCAAAGCTATGATTTTCCCAGTAGTAATGTATGGCTGTGAGAGCTGGACTATAAGGAAGGCTGAGTGCCGAAGAATTGATGCTTTTGAACTGCGGTGCTGGAGAAGACCCTTACGAGTCCCCTGGACTGCAAGGAGGTCAAATCAGTCAATCCTAAAGGAAATCAACCCTGACTGCTCATTGGAAGGACAGATCCTGAAGCTGAAGCTCAAATATTTTGGCCACCTAATGCAAAGAGAAAACTCCCTGGAAAAGACCCTGATGCTGGGAAAGATTGAAGGCAAAAGGAGAAGGGGACGGCAGAGGATGAGATGGCTAGATAGCATCACCGATGCAATGAATATGAACTTGAGCACACTCTGGGAGAGAGCGGAGGACAGGAAGGCCTGGTGTGCTATGGTCCATGGGGTCACGAAGAGTCGGACACGACTTAACGACTGAACAACAACAGCAGAATCATCGGATCCATCAGACCTAGTATAAAAATTTGAAGAGCTTCGTCTACCTTTTCCTTGCTGTACTTTGAGGCATCACTTTCCAGCTTTGTCAGTTCAAGCTACTGATCCCAAGGGCCCTGGAGATGAGGACCCTCCATGTCTTGATTTAGGCTTGGCTACTCATGGCCCAACCTGCCTTTTTAGACTGAATGAAAGCACTTTACCAGATTGATGTAACCACAACTTCAACAGTGATCTTATGTATCCAAAGAATCTGAAACAGCAGTTGCTTTTCACCACCAGAGGATGATTTCAGATGATGAATTAGAAAAGGCTACTCTGCGTAAGGTAGGGTTTTGTGTCTGAGTTCATATGAAAGAGCATTCAGCAATATATTCCCCACCTGCAATTCAAAATAGTCCAGGAAAGACTCTACCACATTTGTACTGAATATATAGCTCATGCATTCCTTTGGGAAATAACTCTTATCAGAGGTGTTAAATGTTTCCTCAGTTATATTGCACACAGAATCAACAAAACTAATACATCCTTGCATAGGCATGTATTTATTGTCTTTTGTGATAAACTAGGGGTAAATTATTAACAGGGATTCTAATTAATCTTAAAGTAACATGCAAATTATTTGTACAGAATACATTAATGTCAATTTTACCGATGCCAAAGGGCTGCTTAGTTAACATTCTATTTAGTTATCTAAAAATGTTTGTGAGGTATTGCTGACAAAGAATATATATAAAAATCAGTAAAATAATCAAGCTAGAAAATTAATGTAGTTTAGTTTGTTATTTTTATATTCATGGCATTTTATAACTCATTTTTCATTACTTTAGAAGCCTAGAGTTTTGATTGGACTCAAGAGGTATGTCAGACTTGGAAGCAGTTTGTGAACTATTTTCTGCAACTATTTTTGTGAATAGGTGATCACTGAATTGTACTTCCTCCTCTCATAACGCATTTCAGAAGGAAATTTAAGACATATTTGAATAATCCCTTTGTGGGAACTTTCACTCTGAAGCCAAATTGGACAAAAAAATTTCTCAGCCTTGAGGGTTTAATAAAATGTTTAAAACTTTTTTCTTGTGAAAACTGTATTTTTTTAGGTACAGTCACTGGATATCTAGTGTATACAAAAATATACATGCAATCACAGAGCATATATAAAAGGGTAGCCTTCCAAATAAGGCAAAAAGACATCAACTGTGCCGCTAGGAAAAAAAATCCATGCCAGTGCAAAGGCTGAGGTCCAAAGAAGAACTAGAGAACTTAAGAACACCTGGTGGATAAAGAAAGCTCAAAAAATCCAGCATTTGGCAGATGCCCATGATTGCAGTAGAAAGAAACAATCAACATTTGAATTGTTACAGTAGGTAACAAGTACTGTGCAGTTAATGAAAGGCTGCATCTTATACAAGTATGTATACCCACCCAACTGCTCTTTATTTCACTAATCCTACACACAAATAAATTAAAAGCAGCAGTTCACATTTTTTAGTTTGTCTAAAACGTTGAAAATAATCTGATGATGAACACTGTGCTTTTGCCAGAACCTTATCAACATGGCCCATTTTCCCCCTTTCCTTCTTATATCTGTGTGTGCTTGTTTTACTTTAAACAAGGGCAGAGCTCATAACTAAGAGATGGAATAGCACTGCAAATGGGAACGATTTGGACTTTCAAAAAAGTCCAACTTTTTCTAAGGGTCAGTCTTATAATGACATCCTGTTCAAAAGGCTCCCAGCACTGGCATAACAAATAAAAGAAAAGAAGCAGTATCAGGGATATAATGAGATGTAGAACCATTTATGTCTACTAGGATTATGATCCTTTGCAGGGCAACAGTACCTATACATGTATGTTAAGCATCTTTTATTTCCCATCTCTAACATTCCACAAGAAAAGGGACATATTTCAGGTTTAGGCATTATCTCCACCTACAAGTGGAAGTGGTGACAGAAGTTCCAGGTTTGGGCTTTCTAGGGAGCTTATCCTTGGAACAATTGTTGCCTGAGAGAATACTCCCTCACTAGCAGTTTGCTTGGAGCACAACAATGCCATCTATAATCCAAACACTGTATGCCTGGATGAGGGAGTTCAAAGAAGGCTTAGTCCCTGTATAAAACACACCAGTTCATATAACTGCTTCCACTCACTCCAAAAGGTGTAGAAACAGCTGAGAGTATGCACTCTTCAAACTGAAGCCAGGTAATGACTCTCACTGATTAGGTACTAGTCTGAAATTAAAGCAATCTGTGCATTAGAGATACATTTTGCATTTAATGCCATCAGTGATGCACAATCCAAATTACAGAGGATTTAGAATGGGGATGGGGAATGTGTGGCCCTCCAGATGTTGTAGGACTGCAACCCCCATAACTGCAGTCCAACAACATATGGAGGGCCACATGTTCCCCACCCCTGATTTAAAGAGATTAGGATTTTGTTGGACAAAGTTATATCCCTTGTACTACTTTTTGTTCCTTCAATATTCTTCAACTTTAAAATGCCCTCTAAGTTGTTCAATGCAGGGAAGATAAATGAGCAACTAAAGGTGAAGAACAAATATTCATGAAAAATGAATACATTATGTAAAAGTGAAGCTCTACATTAGTTATTACCACCCACCTTCAGTCTTTGATAATTAGGTAAGATTCAAAAAGGTAATAAAGGATTCTGTTAAGATACACAACTAATATCTAACACAAAGTGGATACTTTATAACTTGGTAGCTTTCTGAATATTAGTTTGGAACTTTTGAGAGCCATGCTTTTGGTCAGGGCAAAAGGTAATTAGAAATACCTTATAATCTTTAATTATAAGATTAAAACTTCAAAGCTGGTGCTGACTTGAAAGGTTGATTAAAATTAATTTTTAACACAACCATATTATTTTGGGGATAGTTCAATAGAAATTTAGCATACATCAAGTTCTAATTTGTTCATGGGCCCACCCTCACCCATCTAACTGGTGATCTATTTTTGTTTGCTTTAATCTAATTTATCCTTTTACATCTGTAGTCCAGGGTAATGATGTGCCCCTTCCTCACATCTGAGTTTACAAAATACATATTGACCTATGGTGGGTTGTCTTGTTGTGTGAACCTGGCATAGTTTCTGCAGAGTGGTTTGTTTTTCATGAACAAGCCACCCTGAGAACCCATGGATTGTTGTAGGGTTGTTCATATCCATGGTGCTTTTTCATGTCATCTGAAACTGGCACCATGGGTTGTTGCTGGCTAGAGAGCCACCCAGCAAGGGCAGCAAAACCCCCTGTCGTTCCTTGTAATCCTACTAGTACCACCACCATTCTTCTTCATCCCTTCTCAGTGCCCTCTGCCCCGTGCTCCTAAAAACAGAGAAGAAAGGGCACTGGAGAGTGTCCTGAATATGCTTGCAATCCCCCCCCCCCCAGTCCTGTGCAACTACACAGAAACGAATGTCCGCTGCTAGGAAATGTGCATAAATTTTGCCTCTGTTTTACTGCTCTGCCATGAGATTTGCATAATTTTCCCTTCCGTTTTACTGCTCTGCTATGATAGTTGTGTGTGTTAAGCAATCCCACTCACTGCTCTGTAACTCATGTGGATTGTGACAGCTAGCAACGGAGACCAGTGGAGGGAAGCAACAAGCATGGGAGATGCCAAAAGTGCCTGGTAGTGGCTGCAGGAGAGAAGTTTTAGGGGCGGGTGATCTTATTTCAGTGTAATGTGGAGCAGCGTTTTAAAAAAAGGTGTTCACTAGCAAAGGAAGTGCTGGAATGGAGGATGAAATTGACAAGGACATTGACAAGAAAGGGATATTGGTATGCTTGGCTAAATAAAGGACAGGCGATCTTTTGCTCTTGCTCAAGAGCCCAAAACCCTGAAGAAGAAAAGTTTGTGAACGCGTTGCCACATTCATAAGGGCTCAGAAAATTAATTCCATTTGGCAATCTAATGTTGGGTGGGGGGAGTTTTCCTTGGGAGCTAGCAACCTCAGCCAACCAATTGCAGAAAGGGTGCTGACATAGGGACTGAGGAAACAAGGAGTTCTGCTGCAAAGGCACCTGGGAAACATACTGGAGCAAGCGGGGGGACTGAGGGGGGGAAACAAACCATGGCAAGCCACAGAGTAGGGATGTTGGAGAATTCCGCCACGGACTCCAGTGAGGCCGGATTCTTTAGAATCCAGCCCCCTGCAGTCCGTGGCTGAACGACCTCCCCCCCCCGCCACCCCCTGAAATCCCCCCCGGAATGGACCCACCTGGCGGCGGATGCGGTGGTGGCGGCTCATCTTCCGGCTGCTGCTGGGCTGCTGCAGCCATAAATGGTGGCCGTTGTAGTGGCCGCCATTTGCATACCTGCATTAGGCCATGATAGGCTACGTAAATACTTACGTAGCCTATCATGGCAAAGAGCAGGGGCACAAATGGCGGCCGCTACGCTATTTGCACCCCTACTCTTTGCCATAATAGGCTACGTAAGTATTTACATAGCCTATCACGGCAAAAGGCAGGGATGCGAATGGCATGGCGGCCGCCATTTACGTCCTGCCTTTTGCTGTGATAGGCTATGTAAATACTTGCATAGCCTATCACTGCTTAATGCAAGGACGCAAATGGCGGCCGCTACATGGCCACCATTTGCGGCCACAGCAGCCCGGCAGTGGCTGGAAGTCTGGCTGCGGCCGGCCTTGGCCGGCAGCTCTGCGGCCTTTCCGCGGAGTGGAGCCAGCTGGGGAGGATTCTGGGGGGAGGGACGGATCACCTCCCCCCCACCGCCGAAGCCCTGGACCAGAATTAGGTAAGGGATTTGTACATCCCTACCACAGAGTACCTGATTGTCTGTCCGGTTAGCAAGCAAACAACCAACTCATGGTTGCTTATTCTCAAGGTGGCTTAGTGCAACAGACAAACTTGCCCACTGTATGGTTGTTATTTTTGTAAGCTGCTTTGAAGGCACACATGCAGGGAGAATAGCAGGACAATTTTTAAAAAAAATTCAGAGAAAGTCCTGGTTTCTGTTCCAGCTGACCCATCCTCAAGAGGACATGAATATTTTCTCATATTATCACCAATCACCAATTCAGGTTTTGCTGTAGCAGAGGGAGGGAGGGGGTTGCACAATGTTTTTCTTGATTCTTGATTTTACAATTTTTAGATGCTTTACACTGGTTGTTTTATTCTTTTACTGGTTTACACTACGTAGCCATTGTTTTATGAAAAGAAGCCCAGAAATTGGCTGAACAAGCAAATGAAGACGCAACCAGACCAGAACGTGCACTCCTGCGAGCACTTTGAGTGTACATGTGTTGCTGTGCTCATGCGATGCAGCACTTGATGGAGCAAGGAGCAAGCAGGCAGCACAGTAAGCAAGAAGCAACAAAGTGCTGAAGGCAGAGCCATATGTGGCAATTGGCTTGTCCTCCTCCCCAAGCTACTCTGCTGCTCTCAGATGTAATGGAGGTCTCAGTCCCATCACCAGTGCTAAAATAAGATTCAATTGCCAGTTTGGTCAGCTTCTGAATGCAAAATGGGGAAGGGGTACCATCTTGTCCTTTGTCCTAATGCAGTAATAGGTCTTGCACCAGCCCTGGGCAGTTGATTACCTTTTTGTCATCTACCTGTGCTTTATTGGGAAGGAGCGTTCTTTCTTTGTACAGTTTGTGTGTGGTAGCCACTTGTCATTTCAGGGAAGGACGTTTCCTCTTTGGTAAATGCATTTTCTTATACTTACGGAAAAAGTAGAAAACGCAAAACCTAATATGAAAATTCATTCATACGACCAGGTAGGCACGAAACATTTCTTAAAAGTATAATGTTGGTTTTTAAAAGTAGTATAAAATACATTTAAAGCATTTAAAAGCTAAGAATTGTAGAATGTAATGAATGGGGGATAGACTATTTTATTTGCCTTAATAGTTAGGCAGACAGTAATATCTGTAGCATATGGCCATGAAAATGTGTGGGCAGAAAGACACTAAGGGTGCAATCCTATGGGCATAGGCGGCCGCTCCGAACTCAGAGGCAACTGCCTATCCAATGCAGGGCTGGAGAAGCATGAAGGAGATCGTTCCCGCCGTGCTTCTCCTGCCCTGCAATTGCAGCTAG
The DNA here is from genome assembly GCF_057233095.1 of Heloderma suspectum. Taxonomy (NCBI): domain Eukaryota; kingdom Metazoa; phylum Chordata; class Lepidosauria; order Squamata; family Helodermatidae; genus Heloderma; species Heloderma suspectum. The sequence goes on along the minus strand of NC_139459.1, from coordinate 292,047,378 downwards.
ACAGCTGATTCCGGCTGTCTAGCCGCGAGAAGGCGGAGCAGGGGAGGAGGCTGCTGAACAACACGTAGGATGTGTCATACCGGCATTTCCACCTTCCCCATCCCTGAACACCCTCTGGAATGCCCCATTTTGGCTGCTCCATACTCCTCTTCAGAGCGCGGAGCTGTTCTGTGCTGCCTTGCAAGGCAGCATGGAAGGGGCGAAGGTTGGTTCTCCAGGAACCGACCTTGGAGTGCGGGCTCCGAGGCCAGTACCCAGAAAACCAGATATCCTATGGCCATCTAGCCACTCACTAGTGGCCATAGGACTGCTCCCTTAAAGGAAAAAAAAGGACAATGCTTAATTTTTTATTTTAGTTTTTGGAACAATGGCATGCAACATGGCCCACAACCCAGTAAATTAATGAGTAACTCAGAACCACCCACCTTCAGGTACGAACGGTGTTAGTAGCAGTGGTCTCTTGTCAGCTGCCCAACCATCCCAGGTGTTGACACCTGCCCTGATTTCTCACCTGCCTGAATGGGCAAAAGTAAGAGCTTCTGTCCCCTCAGTTTTCAAATAGGGAGGGGGTCTCTTGCTTCATCCTTATCTATAAATGTGGATTGTCAGGATGAGATTCCTCCCTGCCAACAATGTTCTGTCAAGCACATTTGTGGAAGCCTTGTTTCTTTATTTTTCTCTCTATATAGATACATATCATGTTCTCTCATTCTTATGTCTATTAAAATATTATGAGTTAAACTCATAAATATAAAGCACTGTTAAACTGAAAAAAGATAAAAACATTTCCATTTCATAATAACTTCAGCTCCATGAGTCCAAAGGACATGTTAATGAGCTTTTTTCCCAATTCTCCCAGAATATTCAGAAGCTATAATACATCCAGTGTCATAACAAAAGTAATAAATTTACCAACCCTGGTTAGGTAAATACTAACAAAAATGAACATTTCATAATAAAAAAGAAGAGAGATTTAAAGAGCAATTCTTATACAAGTCTACTCAGAAGTATGCCCCATTGTTTTTAATTGGGCTTACTCCCAGGTCAATGGATATAGGACTGCAGCCTTAATTATTCATAGTCTTGGTTATCTAAAGTAATTTAAACTGAGGGCTAATTTTAACTAACAAATGTATTCAAATAAATAACAATTTAGACAATGGGTAGGAAAGGTAGTGCTGTGCAAATTCTTGAACAGGAGTAGCTGACCTCTTGCAACCCAGTTCTAAGCTGAGTTCAATGAATCCACCCAGCCCCTGGGATGCCCTAGTGAGACCTTGCTCCATGCTCCTGTCTACAGTGGATGGGCACTAGGGACCAGGCTTTTTCTGTGGGACACCAGAACACTCTGACAAAATAAGAGTTTGCCTGATCTAATCACTTTTTACCTCTCATAAATCATTGAAGACTTTTCTCTACCACAAGGCTTTTTCAGATGCGGTTTTCTGAATTTATTTTCTGTCTGCTACTGCTCTTCATATTGTTGCCAATTTGTATAATGCTAGTGTACCGTTCATATATTAAACTACCATTTTAGAAATGTGTACTTGTTTGCTACCTCAAGTGAAAAGTTTTTTTGTTTTGTTTTTAAGGAAGGCAGATATAAACTTTGAAGCCAAGCAAATTAAAACAAAATCTAGGGCTTTGGATGCCACTTACAAACAGTTACGCAAACACATTAAACACATTACTTATCTAATGTGCTTGGTATAACAACAAAAATATGTTATTGTTAAGCCCTATATCCCTCTGTGGTGCTATATCAGCTTTTCTGCCTCAATGCTAGATTGTGAATAGAAATCTAAGTCTACTGAACTAGGATATATAACAAGTCCTTTATCTATCGCTGGGGCATTTTCACATCAGGCATAATCAATGTAATTTTACATAATTTAAGATAAGATACCATAGAGCAGTCTTCCCCACCCGATGCTTTCCACATGTTTTGGACTACAACTGGCTAGGGTTGACTGAGGTTGAAATGCAAAATATCTGGAGAACATCAGGTTGGGGAAGGGTGCCCTACAGGACTCAGTTATTCTCTCAATTGAGAGCCACTGCATGCAGTGGTTAGAGCAGCTCATCGGACTGAGCTTTAAGTCATCAGAGATGAGCAACAAAATCTCTACAAAATGCTGGGTATTAATTTAGCTATGGTGACTCATCAATCTTTGAGTCATTCTAAGTAGTAGAATGTTAGAGATTAGCAGGAAGCAGGATGTATTATGAAGCCCCTTAACTAAGCAACTATTTAGAAAATCAACACAGGTTTGATAACTACTGTGCTCACATGGCACACAGAAGCAGTTGTGTGCCTAAGGGCCAAACTAGACATGTTGATAGAGTGAAAATAATTAACTTTCACATTTTTAAAATGTACGTAGCACCCACAGGTCAGGCGGATGAGCAGCAAAAGGACCACAGGGGGTGTGACAGAGAACTTAACTATTCCCATCCCCTCAGCATTTTTTCACTGAAAATCCCTGCTCAAGTTTCTGTTTGCTTCAGGAGGGAAGTCTGTACTGGCACCATATTCAAGTGGATAATAAGACAGGTCTTCAGAATAAGCTAACATATAAACTAATCCAAAGGGCTTCAGAATCATAGGTCTTTAGCCTTCTTGATGATTAGGTCTGCAATCCTGTATATACTTACCTGTGAGTAAGACGCACAGAACTCAATGGCGCTTATGTCTGAGTAGACATGTATAGGATTGCCCTGTAGGAGAAGCAGAATACATCATACAAAAAAAGGCATGCATGTTTGCTTCATTTGTATCACATATAGAGGCCACGTAACTAGGCTTTTCTTGGTAAACTATTTTGAGATATCCATTTTAAGTACAGAGGAAAAACAGCTTTGACTCTAGTCCTTTTCTACAGTATCTGGATCTGTTCACTTGGGCCAAACTTGACATGACATTAAACATGTCTTTAAATTTAAAGTGCACATTAAAAACAAAACAAAACGGAATAGCAGGGGCTGCCAGGAGAGGGGGTTGATAATTATTAAAATCACAGCAGGTGGGGAGGGGAACTTTAACCTTTTCCTCACCTCTTGGAGTCCTGACAAAAATGGCTCCAATGAAGGTGCTGTTTGCATTCGTGCAAACCTCCCATTGGTGCCATGGTGCAAACAGCAACTTTGGAAGAACCATTTTCATGAGGAAAGTGTTAAACTCCCCATTCCCACCTGCTGCAATCCTGATGATTATCAGCCTTCCCCAGCATCTAATAATTAAGAACATAAGAAGACCAGACCAAAGCCCTGTCTGTTCCAGCACAGTGGCAGCTGGTGCCTGGTGGGGTGGAAGGCAGGGTCACTGTTGACAGAACCAAGGGGTTACTGCAGGCAGAGGCAACTGGATCTAGTTTTCTACCCAGCATCCTCTCTTGCAAAGACCCCTGCATAGCAACACAGAAAATCAGTCCTTTGAATCTAGCAGCAACACGTTGCCAAAAGGGAAACTGAGACAAATGACTCTAAGATCATGTGTAGAAAGCAGGTGAGGCAAATCCACACAGCCAAACAAAAGCACTCATTTGGAGCCTTATTTTTCTATTCCAGCAACAACTCCATTGCACAGAAAAAGGAAATTGAGGGAAAAAATAGGAAAATAGAAAAATAATACCCCTCCCGACACACACACAGAGACACACTTCCTTTTCTCTCTGAGCTGTTCTGCACAAGGCTGTTAATCCGCTGTATCTACTTCTGGTTTTGTTGCAGAACGGAGACCCAAGCTCTACACGAGGAACTTTTTCCCTTCCTGCTTTTCCACTACATAACCTCTATGTGGTGCTCTGCTATAGAAGAATAACACAATTACACAAGTAGAAAATACAGTTTCTTTTGCTTTTACAAATAATATTCCATTTTCCCCACTCTAAAAACCTGGAAAAGTGGTCTTAAAAAACAGAAGTGAAACTGGATGGTCACAACGTCATCTAAAGAACCCATAAACAACCAGGAGTAAAGAATGATGAGCATACAATAAATGCCTCATGTAGAAAAGCTCTCTCTCTCTCTCTCTCTCTCTCTCTCTCTCTCGTTCTTTGCTATGTTGCTGTTCCTGTTCACTCAAGGAAAGGAAACTCATGGAGGGCTCAGTGCTCTGTCCCTACCCTGCCCCACCCCAACAGAACCAGTGGTCTGCAGAGGCACACCCAGTTTTTATTTAAAAACCCAGAGGCCTATTGGCTATGGGTACCTACATGGATGCCCATTTTCCTAAAACAAATGCTGGCTCCAGTGGAGATGCAGGAGAACCACTAATGGCTATATTTGAGAGACAGAGAGAGCACTCTTCACCAACTGCCCCCTTTACTGACTGAACTGAATGGTAGAATGTTCTTAGCATCGGTGCCCATCACGCATGCTCAGTATTAGCCCAAGCAGCCAGAATGCAGCCAGGACACAACAGATGACAGGAAGAGGACATACACATATGCTATAGGGCAGCCTCTGGTCCAGTGACATGTACACAGTGGCTAACCAGATGCCTATGGGAACCCAACAAACCAGATGAGAATACAATAGCACCCTCTTGTTTGTGTTCCCTAGCAACTGGTATATTGCCTCTGGTACTGGAAGTAATATATTATTATTAATAATAATAATAATAATAATAATTTATTACATTTCTATACCGCCCCATAGCTGAAGCTCTCCGGACGGTTTACAGAAGTTAAAACATTAAATACAATATAAAAAGTTTAAAGCCATTTACGTAAAAGCACAAAGACAATATACACAACAACATATAACTAAAAACAACTTTGAACTGTCAGTCATAACTAAAGACACATTCAGGACCAATTAAAACTCATCATGTGCTGCCAAATGCCTGGGAAAAGAGATGGCTTAACCTAGTGCTGAAAAGATAATAATGTTGGCTCCAGGCAGACCTCATCAGGAACTCACATTCCACAGCTGGAGGACTACCACTGACAAGGCCCTCTCCCTCATCCATTAGCCTCTGGGAGCGGACCATCTTAATAGGTCCACCACCCTTGCAGAGGGGAAATGCTGCTGTAGGTCTAAACCTCAGCAGGCAGTGATCTGACCATGACAAAGGGACTGATGCAAAGTCCCCCACCTTCAGATCACTATCTCCATGTCCAGTTGAGAAAACCTTGTCTAGAGTATGCCCCGCAACACGTGTTGGGCGAATGACATGTTGGGACAGTCCCATGGCTGTCATGGAGACCATGAAATCCCGAGCCACCCTTGACAAGGTGCCCTCAGCATGAATGTTGACATCCCCCAGAACCAACAGTCTTGGGGATCTCAGCAGCACATCTGAGACTACCTCTGTTAGCTCACCTAGGAAGTCTTGTTGAACAGCAGGGTGCACGGTACACCAACAGAATCCCTAATCTACTCTCCAGACACTCCAGACCAGTAGTCACATGGACAGGGAGCCTGCAGAGGAAGATGGAATTCCTATAGACCACAGCGCGCACACCCCCTCCCCAGCCCTCAAGCCTGATGGTGGACCAAGTATGCCGGTGGACATAGCTGGGAGAGACTGACTCCTCCCTGTTCACCCACTCAGGTCTGAGTTATACATGCCAGATTGGCCGCCTCATCCACTATTAAGTCATGGATAAAGGGGCCTTATTCTGAACCAATCTGGCAATTAAAGCAGCATCCAGAGACTCGAGGGCAGGCTGAGAGGGCACCCAATAAACCTGTGGGTACAGGGAGGACCAGAACATGGCTCAGCAGTTAAATGTCTGCACCACATTCCCCTTACCTGGCAAGTCCTCCTCACAATGCTGTATCTCCCTCTACCTGTCACTATACTGACTGCCTCCCTCCCTCAGGTCTCCCCAACTGGCCCAATATCCTCCCTCCCAGGCAGATACTCAGGCCACCAGAAAGCCAGGCAGAGAAACAGGATCCAGGTCCTGAAGCATTCACAGCTAGGTGGTCTCTGGCACCTCCAGCAGCAGGAGCAGCCTTTACAGCTGGAGTCAGGTTGGGGCCCTGCCCTCCCAGGCCAGGTGGAGAAGAGTCAGGAGCAGGAACAGGGTCCAGGTCCTGCAGGGCTCACAGCTAGGTGGTCTCTCTGTCTCTATATACAACTCCATCATGATTAATAGCCACTGATAGCCATATTCTCCATTTACATTTTTTAAAAATGTGCATGTTAAATGTAAAGATGCATTTAATATCATGTCTACAATATTATGGCTTAGTATTTATTTATTAAAATATTTGCATCCTGCTGTCTTGTGCCAAAGTACACTGAAGTGGCTTACAAATAATAATATTAACCATGCAATCCTATACATGTCAACTTAGAAGAAAGTTCTACTGAGTTCAGTGAGACTTACTCCCAGCCAGGTAAGTGTGTATAGGATTGCATCCTAAAACAACCAACCACAACATCAATAAGTGACTGATACAGGCCTGCAACAGAAAAACAAAAACACCAAATCAGTGGCTGAAAGGGTCTCAAATGCCCTCTGAAATAAAACAGTCTTTACTTGCTGCTGGAAAGCAGGAAACAATGGAGCAGATTATACTTCTCCCAGAAGGGAGTTCCAACACCTTGCTGACACCATGGAAAAGGCATTGTCCTGGTTAACTTCCTGCTAGCTGTCAAATGGTGAAACCAAAGCAGAACCTGTCAAATATATTTTAATGAAAAGTTACATTCGTACAAGAGAAGTCAGTCCTTCACATAACCTGGACCCAAGATATTTAGAGTTTAAACAATAATAACCAGCATTTAGAACTGGCCCTGAAATAGACTGGGATCCAATGCAATTGTTTCAAAACTGACATCATATGCTGTCTGTATCCCTCTCCAGTCAACAGCCTGGCAGCTGCATTTTGTCCCATATTTAGTTGTGAGAACTCTTCAAAGGCAGCCCCACATACAGCCAGATAAGAATCAAGGAAAGCTTCTTTTATGTTCCCAGGGCAGCAAGATGGGGTTTGCCTTCTCCAAAGGTCACATTTCAACACTTGATCAAACAACCAAAATGGTATATATACTGGAAGTTGAATGGAATGCCAAAATACTTTGCGCAGGGATAATTTTAGATATTGGGCCTGATAGAAACAGAGGTCAAATATTTTGGCATTACAAAGATTCAAGTCTGACCTGCTTTTATGCTGGATATTTACATCCAGTTAATAAAACTGTGAACAGCTGATCTTCTGAGATGGGGCTTCAATAATCTAATGCACGTTATTTGTCACATCATTCCCTTTAGTTAAGTTGAATCAAACACAACAAAACTTCTGCCGTTAGAAGACTTAACATTCTATTTCTTATTTTTTAAAAATGACACCTGTTGAGCTAATAACTTGTACATTGGCATCCATGATCTGCCTCATGTGGTCTACAATGTGCAAAATTTCAAACTGCAGGTAAAGCAAGTTAAAATGTGCTGAAAATTGACACATTTACCCTTTTTACTGCCAGTATGCAGTACGGCATGTCATATGGTTATTTCAAATGTTGATGATCATCACTGATGCACTTTATTCGGGCTTGTCAAGGAGATATGCCTTTCATTTGTTTAGTGAAGTTCTGAGCTGCAGTTCAAAAGTTATTAAGGTTGACATTCGCTATTAAAGCCTATGGCAGCAAGCGCTGGCGAAGTTATGTCATACATGCTTGGTTTCATCGTGGAGCTAGAATGTTTCCAGTACTCCAGTGTTTTTAAAAGTTGCCAAAAAAATGCACTGTCTTCCACATGCATTGTCTATTTCTTTACTTATGGAATGTGACCCCACAAGGTCAGGCTACATGTTGCCAGCATTTGGGGGGGGGGGGTTAAGGGGGACTTTAACCCTTTGACCCCCTACTGTGGTCCCAATCTGGTTCAACTCCCCACCCCACAATTCCAATTTACGCTGCTGAAAAAGCATCCAGATGTAATGTAAATTACAGGTGTAAGGCAAAGGACTAAAGCCCCTTACCCTCCACTCTAGAGTTCTGATCCATATTACATTCCATGTACTTACTTTTCGGTAAAAAAAAGAAAAAAACCTAGCTGTATCTTTTTAAAGCAACATATAGTTGATTCACAGGAAAAGGGCAGGGAACGGAATGCAGATGGGGGTAACAGAAGGATCAGAGCCTCATACCACCTTTCTGAAAATAGAAATGCGACACAAGGGCTTCAATCCCTGATCTTCCTTTCTACATGGTAGATAATGAAAATATGGGGATTGGGGCCCATATGCTAGTTTTCTGAAGACAGGGTGAGGGACCCAATCTTTGCTGTTCTTTTCTGTGTGGTTGTCAGGAGCCCCCTGGCGGCCTCTTTCAGTCTACTCCAATAGCTAACTCAAGACACAGACAAAAGGATTCTTTTCAAGGCTTTAATCCTTTTACACCTTAATAACTCTTTCAGATGCTAATCAGCAGCAACTAAGCAAGGAACAACAGAGTAGCCTATGCTCCAGGTTAGGCAGTTGGTCCCCATTGGAAGTAGAATCACAGGAAGAACCTGAACTTACGGGCTAGGGAGAGTTCCTCCCTCTTTCCCTTGGGTCGTCGGGACGTGACCGTTGCTTGCGCACCAAACGAGCACTATGCCTCCTTTCCGCACCCTCCAGCTGTCGTCGTTCCTGGTGTCGAGCATCCAGGAAGCCCCCCTCCTGCACTCTCTTGCTGCCAGGGTCACTATCTATCTCAGGAATGCTGGCAGGAGGAATCTCTGCCAGCTGCTGTGCTTGTGAGAGATGAGCGAGCTCCTCTCCCACGGATTACTGTTCCTCCTCAGAATCAAAACTGCTCTGGGGTTCTATTGGCTCAGTTTCCACCCTGACATTGGTAGGTAAAGGGCATACAAGGAATGTGACTCATACTAGGGGTATTCACACATTATAGTGAACGTGTCTTCTACTCTAGATGTGCTCATTAAGATGGCTGTGAGAATCTAGCCCTACTGAATTGCTCTGCTTCTTCACACCATGCATAGTTAAACTAGGGATGTCAGAGAATTCTGCCACGGATCTCAGGGAGGCCGAATTCCAGTGAGTTCGGCCCCTCAGAATCCATGGCGGAACGGAGCAACCCACCCCACCACCCCGCGAAAGCCCCACAAAATGGAGCCTACCTGGCTGCGGATCCAGCGACTCTGGTGGCGGCGGCTCCAGCTGCTGCAGGGCTGCGTCCACTACACCAGCTGCCATTTGTGTCCCTTCGCTGACCCGTGATAGGCTACGTAAATATTTACGTAGGCTATCATGGCAAAAGCAGGGACGCAAATAGCGCGGGGGATGCCATTTGTGTCCCTGCTCTTTGCTGTGATAGGCTATGTAAATATTTACATAGCCTATCACAGCTCAGCAAAGGGATGCAAATGGCAGCCGCTACGCCGGCCGCCATTCGTGTCTGCAGACCTGCCGCAGCCAGATGTCCGGCTGTGGATGCACCCAGCCGGCAGCTCTGCGCAGTCACCGTGAAGCGGAGCCGGCCGGGGAGGATTCCAGGGGGAGGGACGGAGCGCCTTCCCCCCCCCACGGATGCCACTTCCGAACAGGTAAGTGGTTTCGTACATCCCTAAGTTAAACTAGGGAATTCGCTACCATAAAATGTAATGATGGCCACCAACTTGGATGGCTTTAAAAGGGGGTGAAACGAATTCCTGGAGAAGGCTATCAATGACTACTAGACTTGATGGCTATGTGCTACCTCCAGTACCAGAGGTGGTATGCTTATGCACACCACTTGCTGGGGAACATGGGTGGGAGGGTGCTCCTGCAGTCGTGTCTTGGTTGTGGTTTCCTGGTCGACAGCTGGTTGACCACTGTATGAACAGAACGCTGGACTAGATGGACCCTTGGTCTGATCCAGCATGACTCTTCTTATGTTCTTACATGCATTGAAGGGTAGTGGGAATGGGTCCACTAGCTCCGCTCCTCTTCCTTGCTGTTCTTGTTGCCCTCTATAAATGGAGGGCAGTTATGTGCAAAGGAGAGCCTCCTCTATCCATGGAAACTCACCAGGGGATTTTAAAATTCTGATGCTTTACATAAGTCAAGCATGCCCAGTGCAGTTCTTCTGTCAGCATTCTGACAGTTAAATAACCCACGATTTGCCACCATGATATTAGAACTGGGGTTAATGACTTGTTTGTGTTTTGTTTTTTAGATAGTGTCTTTTTTCCTGGACACTGTAATAATACATTTCCTTAAAAAAAAAAAAAAAAAACAAGAAAATTGAATTATTAAAAACCTGACAGTTGGCTCAGCTCCACAAAGCTCATGTTGGCTCAATTAGTGGGTGATGATTATGAGTTTTTGTCATTCTCGGCTTTGCATGCAAAATATGACTTGCCTGCTACGGCTGAATGGCAATACTTCCAACTGCAACATTTGTTAGAATCTAAGTTTGGCCCTGCCACTTTTAAACTACAGAGACTCTGTCACTATTGGAAGCACTTATTGAGGCCAATCAGTTATATCGACCCACAATCCATGTTTATAAATACCTATTATTGGCCTTAAGCAGGAATGGAATAGCGAATTGGATTGTCCCATTTTGCCTAATCAAAGGATCGTTGCTTTAGTGTCTGAATCTGAAGCATCTATGGACCTCAGGTTATGCCTTATTCAGCAAAAACTCTTGTTCTGAGTGTATTGGACATCACGGTGTCCCTTTAATAAGGGTTTGGCTAAGTCAGCTAATTGTTGGAGGTATAACACAGCCAATGCTTCTTTAACCATATGTTTTCGCTATGTCCAATAGTTGCCTCTTTTTAATACATGGTCAGTGCAAGGGGATGCTCCACACCCTCTTGACAGTTAAAAGACAGATATTACAACATTGGAAGGATACATGCTCACCTCCTATAATGCAATGGATTGAATATCTTAGAATGCTTTCAACATTTGAATGGGTGGTGTGTAGGCACCACCTGTGAATGGATACTTATTTGGATATTTGTTTGTGTACAATTCTTAGAAAGTTATACATACACACACACACACACACACTTCACAGGCATGCATTGCGATTGATATATTTAAATTTATGTGGCTGCATTTTTTCTTTTTCTCTGGTTTTGTTTTGTTTGAATTTCACAATTTTTTTAAATTAAAATGTTGACTCAGGCTCCATCAAGGCAGGCAATTTAAAGCTAAGGCTGATGCCTTAACAGATGTGTCCTGTGATCAAAAATTATGTTGTGAAATGTCAATAAACAAGCATGGGTCAATTCACAGGAGGATTTCTCTTGCAATTTGGTAAGGTTCAGATGCTTCAGAAGGCAATACAGGACCAGTGGATCATCTTTGCTGGTCCCAGGCACTCCATCTTCCCCATTTGGATTTGAGTCTGAGAAACCAATGAAAAGTATGGGTGTATCAATGGTAAGTTGTAAGCTAAGCAAGCATTACTAATATTGTTCTTAAGGTTTTAGCTTCCAACTTCCTGACTTTGTGGAGCTTGAGCAATGAGATAGCCTTGATTCTGGTCTTAAACTGACAGGTTTTATGATGATTGATCTATAGTAGGTGCTGCTAAAGTTTTAGTAAATTGTTAAAAGCAAACTGTATTCAGTTTTGATTTAGTATGAATAGTATTGCCAATCTACCTAGATGCACAACATCTATAACTGCATCACTTTTTTAATTGTTGAAGTAGTGTCTCTTTTTTTTAATTACTTGAGGGCAAAAATAAAGGTTCCAATGATATGCAATCAAATTTCATCATGGCAATAATTAACTTGGCAGTTTAGGAAACAGTATAATCCAAGAAGCACACTTGTTCTCACTCCCTCTGAACATCACTGGCAATTACTGACTATACTATCAAACCATACACCAACCTAATTAGGGGAGTGGATAGCAGCAAAGACCAGAACAGCCTTCTAGCACCTGTATCAAAGTGTTTTCTAAAGAGAATAGTTAATGTAATTTGAACCTTACAGTCAGGAAAACCTCAGTATGGAAGGGAAAAATAATCCCTTAGATGTTCCTATTATTAATTTCTCATACCTATTTCTATACTTGCATAACAATTCATTACAGTTTCATGACATGGGATAGCTGAAATATGTAACAAGATGTGAAGAGAGATCACTTGTAAATATTTTTTAAAAATCTCTCACTATTTAGTTTTTTAAACCCAAGAATGGTTGTCAAAGACCAACAAACAGGCAGGAAAGAAAATGGTTTGGATGATATCTTTACTGAACTAATGTTACAAGCTTTCAACAGGTGGTAAGCTTTTTAAAAAAATTCAGTGTGGGAAATTGGTACCATATAAGCACAGTTTGCCCAATAAAATCTATCATTTAGATAATTTTGGATTCATATGCCTCATATGCACCATTTTTTAATTATCCTGTAATGAGTATAGCAAGTGTGGGTTAGGAGGTCCACTTTTAATCAGAACCATGGTGACAACAAAGGGTTAAAAAAACCCTCCCCCAAACCACATTCACAATCCAGCTTGGCAACCCCACTCCAGCTAGTTTTTTTCACCAAAATAACCCAGCCACACAAGGCCAAACCACATTACAAATGTCACATCTGAGGGGGTGAGCTTAGCTGCTCAACTTGTAGTCCACCCCCACCCTCTGTCAAAGACCTTTTGGAGCACCTTGTCAACATCTACTTTTGCCTAGCCAGAGCATTTCTATGTCCATCTAAAGCGCACTCCAAACATCTTACGTTCTGCCGGAAGACACCTAGCAGAGCAGGGGGAATCCTCTCTATCCTCTTCTGTTGCTTTTTCATTAGTTGTGCTTCTGAACGCATCTAGTAGAATTGCAGGGACAGAACCTGAGAGGCTTTAGATCCTGTGGATCTTCAGCCCCTCTCTCTCTCCTCATTTGCATCCTCACCCAAGGTCGGAGCTCTGACATCAGACAAGGAAGCCACTGCAGTGTTTTCCACAGATCCCCATTTGGATCCCCCCCCTGCATCCCCCCAAGATTGTAGCATTGTCTATGGCCTTAGAGAAGGAACTCCACAATATCCTATGGTCCTTGGGGTGCTCTCCCAGGGACCATAGGATTCCTCTTTTAGGTTCCTAGGACAACCTCTACACTGGGTATTTCTCAAAACAAAATAGCATATTCTGGTGAGCAAATCCATGTAAACATTTCTAGATCTCTCGGAACAGAAAAGCTGCACTGTCTTTTTAATTTATGGGCAAATAATTTCTTACACAAACAGAATTAAGTGAACCTGGACCTTTAGTCATAAATAGAATTAAAAGGAAGAAAACTGCCTAGGTAATCACTGCACATTTTGTCAGAACTCTCTGCCATGACCTGTCCGTCTTGGGTGGCCCTGCACGGCATAGCTTATGGCATCACTGAGTTACGCAAGCCCCTTCGCCACAACAAGGCAGTGATCCATGAAGGGGATCATGACTGTGGCTCAGATCATGAGCTGCTTCTTGCAAAATTTCGGCTTAAATTGAAGAACGTCGGGAAAACCACTAAACCTTTCAGGTATGACCTAAATCATATCCCTGATGAATATACAGTGGAGGTGAGGAATAGATTTCAGGGATTAGACCTGATAGACAGAGTGCCTGAGGAACTATGGACGGAGGTCCGTAACATTGTTCAGGAGGCAGCAACGAAATCCGTCCCAAAGAAAAAGAAATGCAAGAAAGCCAAGTGGCTGTCTGATGAGGCTTTACAAGTAGCTCACGAAAGAAGCGAAGCGAAAAGCAAAGGAGAAAGGGGAAGATATACCCAACTGAATGCAGAGTTCCAGAGAATAGCAAGGAGAGACAAGAAGGCCTTCTTAAATGAACAATGCAAAGAAATCGAGGAAAACAACAGAATGGGAAAGACTAGAGATCTCTTCAAGAAAATTGGAGATCTCAAGGGAACGTTTTGTGCAAAGACGGGCATGATAAAGGACAAAGAAGGCAGGGACCTAACAGAAGCAGATGAGATTAAGAAGAGGTGGCAAGAATACACAGAAGAACTATACAGGAAAGATCTGAATGTCCCTGATAGCCATGATAGTGCGGTCACTGAACTTGAGCCGGACATCCTAGAGAGTGAAGTCAAGTGGGCCTTAGGAAGCATTAGTAACAACAAAGCTAGCGGAGATGACAGTATTCCAGCCGAGCTATTTAAAATCCTAAAAGATGATGCTGTTAAAGTGCTGCATTCAATATGCCAACAAATCTGGAACACTCAACAGTGGCCACAAGACTGGAAAAGGTCAGTTTACATTCCAATTCCAAAGAAGGGCAACGCCAAAGAGTGTTCAAACTACCGCACAATTGCGCTCATTTCACATGCCAGCAAGGTGATGCTCAAAATCCTACAAGCTAGGCTTCAGCAGTATGCGAACCGAGAACTACCGGAAGTACAAGCTGGGTTTCGAAGAGGCAGAGGAACTAGAGATCAAATCGCCAACATTCGCTGCATCATGGAGAAAGCAAGAGAATTCCAGAAAAACGTCTATTTCTGCTTCATTGACTACGCTAAAGCCTTTGATTGTGTGGATCACAACAAACTGTGGCAAATTCTTAAAGTGATGGGAGTACCAGACCACCTTACCTGTCTCCTGAGAAACCTGTACGAGGGTCAAGAAGCAACAGTAAGAACCAGAGATGGAACAACCGATTGGTTCAAAATTGGGAAAGGAGTACGACAAGGCTGGATATTGTCACCCTGCTTATTTAACTTCTATGCAGAGTACATCATGAGAAATGCCGGGTTGGATGAATCAGAGGTCGGAATTAAGATTGCCGGGAGAATTATCAACAACCTCCGATATGCAGACGATACCACCCTAATGGCAGAAAGCAAAGAGGATCTCAAGAGCCTCTTGTTGAGGGTGAAAGAGGACAGTGCAAAAGCTGGTTTGAAACTCAACATTAAAAAAACTAAGATCATGTCATCTGGCCCTATCACTTCCTGGCATATAGAAGGGGAAGAAATGGAAGCAGTGACAGATTTTACTTTCTTGGGCTCCAAGATCACCGCAGACGGTGACTGTAGCCATGAAATTAAAAGACGCTTGCTCCTTGGAAGGAAAGCTATGGCCAACCTAGACAGCATAGTAAGAAGCAGAGACATCACCTTGCCGACAAAGGTCCGTCTAATCAAAGCTATGGTTTTCCCAGTAGTAATGTATGGCTGTGAGAGCTGGACTATAAGGAAGGCTGAGCGCCGAAGAATTGATGCTTTCGAACTGTGGTGCTGGAGAAGACTCTTACGAGTGCCCTGGACTGCAAGGAGGTCAAATCAGTCCATCCTAAAGGAAATCAACCCTGAGTGCTCATTGGAAGGACAGATAATGAAGCTGAAGCTCCAATATTTTGGCCACCTAATGCGAAGAGAAAACTCCCTGGAAAAGACCCTGATGCTGGGAAAGACTGAAGGCAAAAGGAGAAGGGGACGGCAGAGGATGAGATGGCTAGATAGCATCACCGATGCAATGAATATGAACTTGAGCACGCTCCGGGAGAGAGCGCAGGACAGGAAGGCCTGGCGTGCTATGGTCCATGGGGTCACGAAGAGTCGGACACGACTGAACGACTGAACAACAACAACAAATCACTGCACAGACATACACATTGGCCAGCTTGCATGATCAAACAGCTCACTGTGGCTTATTTAAACCACAGTGGGCTGTGATACATGCAGGTGGCTATGGCTTGTTCTAGGCTTATGTGAGGGTTGTTTAACCCTGGCACAACCCCTGCCATCCAGGTTCAGATGACTTGAATATTCAAAAACTTCCCAGCACTGTGACTATGGTGGGTTGCAGTGATCATGCGAACTGGGTCGTTGTATTAGCCATCCTATTATTTCTTCTATCCCACAAATTTGCCACTTCATTTTCAGACACCTTTACCAGGAAGTTAAGGTTAGTGGCCTGTAACTGTTTACATCTCCTGGAAATGTCATATTATGATTTCTTTTAAAGAAGATGGGACCTTCTCTCAAGGATGCATTTACAACATCCTGGACCCAGCCAGATATCCCCTTCTTGTTAAATGTTATAAGCCATGAAGGGCAAGGATCAAGCATACACATGGTTGGCTGGGCTTGACCAAGCACTTTGTCCACAGCCTCAGGCTTAATTAACAAAGTCATCCAAAGTACACCAGATGGTGCTCTGCACACCTACACTGACAACACTGCATTAGTTGCAGAGTCCAGGTCATGACAGATGCAAGTGCCTTTACCCTCAAAAGTGTCTTGCAAATAGTATATCACAGCATGAGCAAATCTCCCCAACCCCAGAGTGTAGTGGCAGGCAGTACTGTAGTGGCAAATTCAGAAGTGCAGGGTCCCTTTGTGACCATCACGCCCCATCACAGCCGTACCCCCTTCTAAGATTGTACAATCTTGCAAGATGTACAACCTTCAACTGGGATCCAAAAAGAGTGCAGCTGAGAGTAAGGCAGTGGTATTTCAACTGGACATCTGAGAAAAAATACAGGGGTGTTAAAATCTTTTTCACCGACTCACTCACTCAAACACAGACATTTTAGGTTTTCAAAATATCAAATGATACTCTATGGAAGCTTCACCCTCTCAACTCAGCCCTCATGGACAGATCCCTTCTCATTTAAACAGCCCTGTTACACACTCCCTTAGCGCCCCATCATTACCCATTAGTCTTCCCTAAGCTCCTTCATTATATCTCTCCCCTCCCCCAATACAAATGTCCACACACCCAGCTGGATTGAACTACACCCCCCCCCTTCTTTCTCCCCCAAAATTGTAGCTGACAGAGCAGGTTGCATCTGGCAATTCCGCTTACTGTTGAAATTAATGTCCAAGAATTCACAGTGCAATCCAATGAGTGTTTATTTCTAATTAAATTTACAGAGATCTTGGGAAGGCAGCTAAGGCTGCAGTCCCATGCACGCTTACCTGGGAGAAAGACCAACTGGCAACAGAACATAGTGGGACTGACTTCTGAGTAAACACGCATAGGATTGTGTGATAATCCTAAAAACTGGCACAAACCAACTCTTACAATGAATATTAATAATTCAATAGCTGAACAAGACATCATCTTGCTTCTCATTTGCACCACCCATCTGCCTCCCTCTTTTCCATGTTCATCAAGATGTGAAAGAAACTTTTCCATAATGTTTCTCCACACACACACCCTTGTAAAGCACAAATAGGCACCAATTCTAAACACACTTACTGAGGGACCTGGTATATTGCTGTGGCCCTGTTCTCCTTTCCTGCCCTGGGATTGTGGGAGCAGGATAGGATGGTGGTCTAGCTGGCTCTGGCTGCTGGTACTGGGATATAGTTTGGAGAACTGCCAAGAACAAGTTTAAGCATCAGGAGTTTTAAGGGTGATGCAGTAATAAGGTTCCCCACCATAAACAAACCTCAGCTAAGGGTATGTAAATCAGCTTTATGTGTGTGTTTTAATAAAAGGTATAGAAGAATGGGAGCATATTTTCAAGAGGAGGACAAGGGTCTAGGCCATTCACATCTCCACACCCTTACTTCCTAAAGGCACATTATATCTCAATGGTGTGAGGAAAAAGGAGAATATCATAATGATAATGATAATAGCTTGTATAATCAAAAATTAAGTTTCAAACAGCTTTGTAACTTTAGATTACAAATTGAATTTAAATTTAGATTGTAAGCTTCTAGAGGCACAGACGGGACTTTTTTGCTTATGATTCTCAGTAAAGTACCACATATATTGTAAACACCAAAGTCTGTGCATCTTCTGGAAGCAGCTGAAGACATGTTTTATTCAAACTGTCTTTTGGTGACCAGCAAAAGGGAAAGACAAAGTAGATTGATTACATATTGTTACCAGCCCTGACTCTTTGGGATGAAGTAGACTATACACCCAATCAATTAATTAAATAAATAATACATCAGATATGGGCAACAGTGATGATATATATTTTTTCTACCTCAGATAAAATAGTAACCCTATCATATGGATAGAATAAAGCCTCATGGCCATGGGGCTTACTCTCAAGTATGGGGACTTACTCTCAAGTATGGGGACTTACTCTCAAGTAAGCGCAAAGTAAATATATGGAGGACATGAATGGGGGGGAAGAGGGAGAACAAGAGGAAAGTTCCTTTACTTAACAAATTTATTTAAAGACCATTAGGGTTGCTGGTCCCCTTCATGGATCACTGCCTTGTTGTGGCGAAGGGGCTTGCGTAACTCAGTGAACCCATAAGCTATGCCGTGCAGGGCCACCCAAGACGGACAGGTCATGGCAGAGAGTTCTGACAAAATGTGGTCCACTGGAGAAGGAAATGGCAACCCACTCCAGTATTCTTGCCAAGAAAACCCCATGGAACGTATCACAAGGCTAAAAGATATGACGCCGGAAGATGAGCCCCTCAGATCGGAAGGTGTCCAATATGCTACTGGGGAAGAGCAGAGGGTATTTCCAAGTAGCGCCAGAAAGAGTGAAGCGGCTGGGCCAAACCCGAAAGGACACTCAGCTGTGGATGTGTCTGGCGGTGAAAAGAAAATCCGATGCTGTAAAGAACAATATCGTTTAGGAACCTGGAATGTCAGATCAATGAATCAAGGTAAGCTGGAGGTGGTCAAACATGAGATGGCAAGATTGAACATCGACATCTTGGGAATCAGCGAACTAAAATGGACAGGCATGGGAGAATTTAATTCAGGTGACCATCATATCTACTATTGTGGGCAAGAATCCCTTAGAAGAAATGGAGTAGCATTCATAGTCAACAAAAGGGTGGGAAAAGCAGTACTGGGGTACAATCTTAAAAATGATAGAATGATCTCAGTACGAATCCAAGGCAAACCATTCAACATCACAGTAATTCAAGTCTATGCCCCAACCACTGAGGCCGAAGAAGCTGAGGTTGATCGGTTCTATGAAGACCTACAACACCTTCTAGAACTAACACCAAAAAAAGATGTCCTCTTCATCATAGGGGATTGGAATGCTAAAGTAGGAAGTCAAGAAATCACCGGGATAACAGGCAGGCATGGCCTTGGTGTACAAAATGAAGCAGGACAAAAGCTAATAGAGTTTTGCCAAGAGAACATGCTGATCATAGCAAACACTCTTTTCCAACAGCACAAGAGGCGACTCTACACATGGACGTCACCAGATGGTCAATATCGAAATCAGATTGATTATGTCCTTTGCAGCCAAAGATGGAGAAGCTCCATACAGTCAGTAAAAACAAGACCTGGAGCTGACTGTGGCTCAGATCATGAGCTGCTTCTTGCAAAATTTCGGCTTAAATTGAAGAACGTCGGGAAAACCACTAAACCATTCAGGTATGACCTAAATCATATCCCTGATGAATATACAGTGGAGGTGAGGAATAGATTTCAGGGATTAGACCTGATAGACAGAGTTCCTGAGGAACTATGGATGGAGGTCCGTAACATTGTTCAGGAGGCAGCAACGAAATCCGTCCCAAAGAAAAAGAAATGCAAGAAAGCCAAGTGGCTGTCTGATGAGGCTTTACAAGTAGCTCACGAAAGAAGGGAAGCGAAAAGCAAGGGAGAAAGGGGAAGATATACCCAACTGAATGCAGAGTTCCAGAGAATAGCAAGGAGAGACAAGAAGGCCTTCTTAAATGAACAATGCAAAGAAATCGAGGAAAACAACAGAATGGGAAAGACTAGAGATCTCTTCAAGAAAATTGGAGATCTCAAGGGAACGTTTTGTGCAAAGACGGGCATGATAAAGGACAAAGAAGGCAGGGACCTAACAGAAGCAGATGAGATTAAGAAGAGGTGGCAAGAATACACAGAAGAACTATACAGGAAAGATCTGAATGTCCCTGATAGCCATGATAGTGCGGTCACTTAACTTGAGCCGGACATCCTAGAGAGTGAAGTCAAGTGGGCCTTAGGAAGCATTAGTAACAACAAGGCTAGCGGAGATGACAGTATTCCAGCTGAGCTATTTAAAATCCTAAAAGATGATGCTGTTAAAGTGCTGCATTCAATATGCCAACAAATCTGGAACACTCAACAGTGGCCACAAGACTGGAAAAGGTCAGTTTACATTCCAATTCCAAAGAAGGGCAACGCCAAAGAGTGTTCAAACTACCGCACAATTGCGCTCATTTCACATGCCAGCAAGGGGATGCTCAAAATCCTACAAGCTAGGCTTCAGCAGTATGCGAACCGAGAACTACCGGAAGTACAAGCTGGGTTTCGAAGAGGCAGAGGAACTAGAGATCAAATCGCCAACATTCGCTGCATCATGGAGAAAGCAAGAGAATTCCAGAAAAACGTCTATTTCTGCTTCATTGACTACGCTAAAGCCTTTGATTGTGTGGATCACAACAAACTGTGGCAAATTCTTAAAGTGATGGGAGTACCAGACCACCTAACCTGTCTCCTGAGAAACCTGTACGAGGGTCAAGAAGCAACAGTAAGAACCAGAGATGGAACAACCAATTGGTTCAAAATTGGGAAAGGAGTACGACAAGGCTGCATATTGTCACCCTGTTTATTTAACTTATATGCAGAGTACATCATGAGAAACGCTGGGTTGGATGAATCACAGGTCGGAATTAAGATTGCCAGGAGAATTATCAACAACCTCCGATATGCAGACGATACCACCCTAATGGCAGAAAGCAAAGAGGATCTCAAGAGCCTCTTGTTGAGGGTGAAAGAGGACAGTGCAAAAGCTGGTTTGAAACTCAACATTAAAAAAACTAAGATCATGTCATCTGGCCCTATCACTTCCTGGCATATAGAAGGGGAAGAAATGGAAGCAGTGACAGATTTTACTTTCTTGGGCTCCAAGATCACCGCAGACGGTGACTGTAGCCATGAAATTAAAAGACGCTTGCTCCTTGGGACGAAAGCTATGGCAAACCTAGACAGCATAGTAAGAAGCAGAGACATCACCTTGCCGACAAAGGTCCGTCTAATCAAAGCTATGGTTTTCCCAGTAGTAATGTATGGCTGTGAGAGCTGGACTATAAGGAAGGCTGAGCGCCGAAGAATTGATGCTTTCGAACTGTGGTGCTGGAGAAGACTCTCACGAGTCCCCTGGACTGCAAGGAGGTCAAATCAGTCCATCCTAAAGGAAATCAACCCTGAGTGCTCATTGGAAGGACAGATAATGAAGCTGAAGCTCCAATATTTTGGCCACCTAATGCGAAGAGAAAACTCCCTGGAAAAGACCCTGATGCTGGGAAAGACTGAAGGCAAAAGGAGAAGGGGACGGCAGAGGATGAGATGGCTAGATAGCATCACCGATGCAATGAATATGAACTTGAGCACGCTCCGGGAGAGAGCGCAGGACAGGAAGGCCTGGCGTGCTATGGTCCATGGGGTCACGAAGAGTCGGACACGACTGAACGACTGAACAACAACAACAAGGGTTGCTGGTAATGTACACTTTAGCCCTCACCCTCTGCAGAAACAGCCAAGAAGAAATGCAGCAGGCTGCAGCCTTTCCCAACCTAGTGCCCTCCAGATTTGCTGGACAACAATTCCCATTGGCTCCAGGCATCATATTGGCTATGCTGGCTAGGAGGAGGGGATGATAGGATTTGCAGTCCAACACATCTGGAGGGCACAAGGTTGGGAAAGGCTGGGTGAGAGACGTGATGGAGAAGTTCTGCGGCCCCTGCCCAGAACCGTGTGGAGGCAGGTGAGGCGGCCGCTGTGTCCCAATATCCATGCACATGTCTTCTTGGAAGTAAGCACATAGATTTCAATGGGGTTTATTCCCAGGTATTTATCATTTTAATTTAATTTTTAAAATTTCATTTATTTTTCACTCATATAGACTTCCTCTTTCTTCTCTCTGCTCTCCCCATGCTCTACCCCCACCACACTGCCTTTTTTGGCTGCCACCGCCACCACCACCCAACAAACTGACTGAGCTGACCTATCTGAGTCTGATGTTGGCCAGCGTGTTCTTGGGCGCGTTGTGTCTGCATGCTGGGTTGCCACCATTCTACAACTGGCTTGAGACAAACTGGCTTGAGACAAACTGATGGTTCGAATGTTGATTTACTTTGCATTTTTGAATGAGATGCAGTCTTCACATCTTGCTTCTAACTCTCATTGCTGGATTTCCATGATACTCTCGTGGCACATTATTTGTTTCAATGAAACTTGTGCCCACAGTGCACGTTGTTTCCAAAATTCTGTTTAATGCATATAAATGGTTCTCAAGCACCTAGCAATCAACCATAATGCTGATTTCTGGAATGAAATAGGTTAGTGGACCTCACAAAAGAGAGCTCTGTTGACCTGTCTCATTCTGGAAAGTAACGTTTTGTCTCATTTTTAGAGTTGTTCTAGGAAGCCCTAGCTTCTTGTTGTGCCAGCAGTGGGTCCTGGTGTTACACGGACAGCACTGGATGTTTTTATGTTTAGGGGTTAGAGGTCGTTGACTTTAACAAAAGTTCAGTATTAGCAGAATTATATATTTCTTTATATGCATTCATGCGGATGCCTAGAATGTGTATATATACAAATTCTTCATATTTGCATAATAGGCTTAGCAAAACTATATAAGAAAATGAGAGATACATCAATACCTCCCTGCACAGTCTTGAATGAACCTTTTTTCCTATCAGCATCCAACAAAAGTGAAGTAAATGAAGAAGAAACCTCATACATGGTTGTGACATTTCTATTTTCCATATGAAGTACATGCACCCTGATGTAATGTATGTATGTTGGCACAGAAGTGTGAAAAATCTGCAATGCCTACATGCACTCCAATGTCATGGAAGAGACTGAACGTTCAATGGTTTTGGCAACACAGAGTGATGTTCCAGCTCTCTCTGAATGTGTAATAGGAATGCTATCCTTGATTGCTGTGATATGGGTACATGCAAGTACAATTTTATTCTTTAATTTCTGCCAAAGGAAAATAAACGTGTCACCTCTCACATGTAGTCAGACTATGACACTTGATTGCAGTAGTACGTTCCTTAGATGTTGGTGATCCATTAGACTGATTAACTGTTGTTGTGTTTCAAAGCATTCACACATATTTTCTAGTCCTTTCTCATGACAAAGATTGAGGAAAGTAAAATTACACCTTTAAGGAAGGCAAAGAATAAAGGTATTAATCTACCTGAGAAAAAGGCCTTTGTGATTAACTTCAAAGTAATCTATATGCAATATAGTTTCCTTTCTATAACATGAACAACTGGAGATGAGAACAGGTATATTTTATGCACCCATTAAAGGCAAAAGCTTAAGATAAATTAATGGAGCATAGATCTGTATTACCATGGGGGCAAATACAACAGGTTTAAACAAGCATGCAGAAGTCAATGGAGTACTATAAAAACAAGTAGCCATTGAATAAATTATCTGCGTCATCATCTTATTTCAGGATCAGCCTTTAGATGTTATCATAGCTAAAAGTCACTGGACATTAACAGTCTAATAGGAACAAATGTATTCTTAAAATTTATGTCAAAACTTGAAATGCAAGGGATTTAGTACTTAGAAAATAAAAAATTATATGGAAGTTAAAATGCATCTCAGCTTCCTGAGAAACCCTCTTCTGGAATGAATCCTGCAGAATATATCAGCTGTTGCTCATTCCTGATAAAACAAGTGTGGGTGGTTACACTACAGCAGTGTCTCTAGCCCTCCCTTCTGTTAAATGCCTCCAGTCGTTTTTCTTACACCCACACATGCTCTCTAGTTTCTCACACAGAAAATTAATGATGCCTTTATGACACTAGAGGTATAGCAGGAATGGGTCCTCTTTTGTGTGTTTATGTGCTGCCTAAAATCTTCTGTCTCTAAAATGTTTAAGGTGCTAAGCATGAGGGAAATAGCACTAATTCCTTACATGCTTCTTAAATGCAAATAGAAGTCTTGTCTGCTCACTCTACAACTCATGGATTTATAATACCCTAAGCAAGACTAAATTAACTTGCTCTGGCCAAAAGTGAAATTTTGTGTTTATAAATAGGTCACAGAGGAGACAGTTATTAATTTTTCTCCCAGTTAAGTATGACATCCTTTTGAATGTATTCATATATTGCCAAATATGCAATTTGGCAAGTATGTACTCCCAAATATGATGGGAGATTCAGGACAGATAAAAGGAAGTACTTCTTCACACAGCACATAGTTAAACTAGGGAATTCACTACCACAGGATGTAGTGATGGCCACCCATTTGGATGACTTTAAAAGGGGGTTAGACAAATTCCTGGAGGAAAAGGCTATCAATGGCTACTAGTCTTGATGGCTATGTGCTACCTTCAGTACCAGAGGTAATGAGCCTATGTACACCAATTGCTGGGGAACATGGGTGGGAGGGGGCTGTTGCGCTCATGCCCTGCTTGTGGGTTCCTGGTCAACAGCTGGTTGGCCACTGTGTGAACAGAATGCTGGACTAGGTGGACCCTTGGGTCCAAGCAGGAAGAAGTACTTCCTTTTGTCTGTCCTGAATCTCCCACCTATCAGCTTCAATGGAAACCCCGGGTTCTAGTATTTTAAGAAAGGGAGAAAAATGTAATGAGTGGAGATTTATAAAAATCTCCATTCAAGACCTCCCTCCAGGAGAATGCACTTGTTGAGTGCAGTTCCTCAACCAGCTGTGGATGCGCCTAATTTCAGTATTGTCCAACCCACATTTTACCATCTTGTCAACAAGGGTATCATGGGAAACCTTGTCAAATGGTTTTCCGAAATCAAGATTTATTATGTCCACAGCATTCCCATGATCTACCAGAACAGTAACTCTATCAAAAAAGGACATAAGGTTAGTCTGGCCTGACAAACCCATGTTGACTCATAGTAATTAATCATTATTTTTTAGATCTGGGGTATCCAACATGGTTCCCATTGGCACCAATGTGCTTACAGATAGCTCTCTTGGTGCCTGTCCATCCTGATATTTATTTTTATTTCTTAAGGGTGTAATCCTATGCATGTTTAGACAGAAAAAGGTCCTACAACTCCCAGCATTCCCTGTCTTTTGCCTGTCTAAACATGCATAGGATTTTACCCTAAGATTTGTAAAATTAAAAGCATTAACTGGGAGGCTGTCATGCTCCAAAGAAAAGTGCTGCCTTCCAGAATCATCTTTATTTGGATTCAAAAAGTAGTCTTTTGTTTTGAATCTAAGACCCCACATCTGGCTTGTACTTAGGTTCTTGGGAAAATTATTTTTATTTTAGTTTCAACAGTTTGCCTTCCAGGAATTGAGTGTTTTGTGATTGGCCATGTCTACCATGGTTGCTATTTTATGAATAGGCAAGCCTGCCCCCCCGATGAAATCCATTTTGTGAGTGCCCATATGACGTATCATGCTTCTCCCACCTGTGATCCCATCATCACCACTCCTCATAAATATTTTTACAACACCAGGTACCGATTCCTCCAGAATTTCGGTACCTCTATAATCTCTCAACCTCTTCCTTGAGGTAATACCTTAGAGCAAGTGTGTGTGGAAGGAATATATCAAGTAAAACGTCAGCAACCACTTTTTAGGGCGCTACCACCCCCCTCCTCATTAGGAGAGAACCTTCAATTTCTCTCTCTGTGTGGGTGTAGATTCATATACCATAGCTTATTCTCTCATAGCTTCATCTAACCCTTTTACTAGTAACAAATGAAACCAAGAATGGTGTGGTTTGAAAGAACAAATTAAAATGAGACTTTATTTACACAGTACATGATGTTTCAATGCAGTTTGAGTTTTATGTGGTAAAATTCTTGTTTCAGGTTTGTATTAATTCCTTACCTACTCTACCCTTTCTAATAATAAGACATCAAAATAATAAAAATACCTCCCACCACCTCCCAGGGGAATCTAACCACCCCCAAAGCTAGAGTCCAGTGCCCTAATCCTAGCCCTCAAAAACCCAATCCCTATCTCCACTCTAAAGAAAACCCGTTGGCTGTTATTCCCTCTCTCTCCCAACTGAAAAAGTAACAGCAAATCAGGAGACACCTTTTAAATCTGAGCATTCCAACTTCCCCTTCCCCCCTCCTTACCATAGCCTTTAGGAGAAAGGATATGTTAGGATGCATCAATCAGACACATAAGCATTAAAATAAACAATGAAACAACAAAACAAAATACCATTTCATCACAGCCCGCAACACTAACTCAAAATTACAAGTATGGCCACTGGTCCAAAAGGTTGCGGACCCCTGTTCTATAGATGCTCACAGACTGACCGCTTAATCATCTGTTCAAGAATTTTGCCCAGTATTAACATCAGGCTGTAGTTTCCTGGATCTATCTTTTTCCCATTCTTGAAGATGGGGACAATATTGCCTGGCTCCAGTATGGCACCTCCCCTGTTGTCCAGGAATTCTCAAAGATTAACAGGCAGCGGCTCTGAACATGTCCACAAGCTCTTTCAATACTTGGAATGTAATTCATCTGGCCCTTGAGACTTGAACTAATTTAAAGTAACCAAGTGCTCTCCAACCACATCCTTACTTATTCTGGGCTGAAAATGCCTCTGTATAGCATTTGTTCTACTTGTCCCAGGTTGAACACAACTTCCCTTGTAGGAGAAGACTGAGGAAAATGGCAGTTGAGTAGTTTTGCCTTCTTTCTATCACCTGTTAACAATTCACTGTCTTCTCTAAGCATAGGACCTGCCCCTTCCTTGATGCTCTTCTTGTTCCTAGCCAGTGAAGCCCTTTTTGTTGTTTTTAGCATTCCTCACCAACCTCAGCTCGTTTTAGGCCTTTGCCTTTCTGACACCATCCTTACAGGTTCAGGCAACGCTGTTGTACTCCCCCTTGATCATATGCCCCTCCTTTCAACTCCTATACATGACTTTTGAAACTGCATGCTCCACATAAGGATGAACAGAAGTTTAGTGCAGTCAGAGCCAAGGTTACCGTTTGTTTCATTTCTACTCCACCCGATAGCCAAAGCTGTCTGAGCAGTTTACAAACACTGTTTTCTCCTGCTATATCCTAACTATTTCAGGAAGCTAGACATTTCCATACCCTATTTCTATGTGGGTCTCATCAGATGCTTTGCATGCAGCAGGTCCCAGATCCCTCTTATCTCTAGGGAGGACAGGGAAAACTGACTTGAAACCCTGGAGAGCCACTGCCAGTCAGTGTCAACAATACTGGACTAGATGGATCCATGGTCTGACTCAGTATAAGGCAGCTTCCTATGTTCCTAACTGTTATTTTCCAGAGGGACTCAAGACCTATGAGGTGCTTGGGACAGCTTCAAGAGGTCTGGCTGGCAGCAAGAGGGACACAGCCAACAGTGAGTGCTGTCTAGTAGTACCAAATAGCTGGAAACAAAGAAGAATAAACCAGGGAGAGGGAATCCTCCAGAAAAATCTCGATGAGTTTTTCCCTTGATAAAGACCAGTGTCGAAATATGTTGGGAATTCACCTGGTAGAAGCATTCAACACGCTGCTCTTCTTAATCATGTGACACATCTCCACGCTAACGCCACAGGGTTCCATCCAAAGTTGTGCTGGGGAAGGGAGTCCATGGGAGTGGATTTCCCCAACCTCTCCTTTCCCCGGCAACCCCAGAACAGCCCCCAAATGCTACACAAAGTTTCAAGGGAGCTCCTGAATTAGGTGAGCTTTGGCACAAGGGGTTGAAGGGGATGGGGAATCCCTGAAGTTCTGTCATGACGCTGCTGGAAACAATCCTCAAACACACTGTGTGGCAGCTGGCATTCATATGTGATGCAGAAGAGCGACACAACAATGCTCTTACACATGATGGCAACAAGCCATCACACAGATGCAGTTTCAAGTAGTCTCCACAGGATAAAGTATGTAAACACCCCCATTTTGTACACTGTCGAAGTGTTTGGAAAGGGAACAAGTGAAAAGGAAAAATAATTACTGTCACAATGCTGGTGTTATTTCTATAAGATAGCATTTCCTATCCTGAAAGTACCTACATTAGAAAAAACCGAGCTGCAATAATTGAAACAGCAAGCCATTCTTTTTGCAATTTTCACTAGGTTAGAAAGTTCACACTGACATATTGGATTGCATCAGCCTTCAGCTTCCATTATTTTTGACAGACATATTTTTGCGTATTACATTTGGAGCAAAGACGATGGATGACCTTATAAAAACTGAACTATGGCTAGAAAGCTTTGATTTTGCTTTTATTATTTATGGAAAAGGAGTACCAGACTATTATGTCAAGCATACTGTTAGATCAATGAGATAATGGCATAGAACAATTGTAAGTAAACTCCCTGGTCTCAAAATGTAATTTTTTCTTAACTATTAAACAGTAAAGTACTGCTTTTAAACCTACTGCGATAAGCGGCTTGGGTCCTCGATCTTTGAGGGAGCGCCGCTCCCTATATATGCCTGCCCGAGAACTGAGATCTGTTGGAGGGGCCCTCCTCTGTGTCCCACCAGCATGAGACATACGCTATGGTGGGATGTGGGAGAGGGCTTTCTCTGGTGTGGCGCCCCGGTTGTGGAATGCCCTCCCCTTGGAGGCCCGACTGGCGCAGACATTAGTTTCATTTCGGCGCCAAGTAAAAACGTGGCTTTTTACCAAACCCTTGGAGACCTAAGTGCATTCCTTAGCACATTGTTTTAACTGTTTTAGATTTTAACTGGTTTTAGCTTGTTTAATAGTTTAAAATATTTTTAGGTGTTTAAATTATTTATTGTTTTACACTGTTTACATTCCAGGTTCCTAAACAATATTGTTCTTTACAGCATCGGATTTTCTTTTCACCACCAGACACATCCACAGCTGAGTGTCCTTTCGGCTTTGGCCCAGCCGCTTCACTCTTTCTGGCGCTACTTGGAAATACCCTCTGCTCTTCCCCAGTAGTATATTGGACACCTTCCGACCTGAGGGGCTCATCTTCCGGCGTCATATCTTTTAGCCTTGTGATACGTTCCATGGGGTTTTCTTGGCAAGAATACTGGAGTGGGTTGCCATTTCCTTCTCCAGTGGACCATATTTTGTCAGAACTCTCTACCATGACCTGTCCATCTTGGGTGGCCCTGCATGGCATAGCTTATGGCTTCACTGAGTTACGCAAGCCCCTTCGCCACAACAAGGCAGCTTATCTGCAGAGTACATCATGAGAAATGCCGGGTTGGATGAATCACAGGTCGGAATTAAGATTGCCAGGAGAATTATCAACAACCTCCGATATGCAGACGATACCACCCTAATGGCAGAAAGTGAAGAGGATCTCAACAGCCTCTTGTTGAGGGTGAAATTGGAGAGTGCAAAAGCTGGTTTGAAACTCAACATTAAAAAAACTAAGATCATGGCATCTGGCCCCATCACTTCCTGGCATATAGAAGGGGAAGAAATGCAAGCAGTGACAGATTTTACTTTCTTGGGCTCCAAGATCACCGCAGACGGTGACTGTAGCCATGAAATTAAAAGACGCTTGCTCCTTGGGACGAAAGCTATGGCAAACCTAGACAGCATAGTAAGAAGCAGAGACATCACCTTGCCGACAAAGGTCCGTCTAATCAAAGCTATGGTTTTCCCAGTAGTAATGTATGGCTGTGAGAGCTGGACTATAAGGAAGGCTGAGCGCCGAAGAATTGATGCTTTTGAACTGTGGTGCTGGAGAAGACTCTTACGAGTCCCCTGGACTGCAAGGAGGTCAAATCAGTCCATCCTAAAGGAAATCAACCCTGAGTGCTCATTGGAAGGACAGATACTGAAGCTGAAGCTCAAATATTTTGGCCACCTGATGCGACGAGAAAACTCTCTGGAAAAGACCCTGATGCTGGGAAAGACTGAAGGCAAAAGGAGAAGGGGACGACAGGAGATGGCTAGATAGCATCACCAATGCAATGAATATGAACTTGAGCACACTCCGGGAGAGAGTGCAGGACAGCAAGGCCTGGCGTGCTATGGTCCATGGGGTCACGAAGAGTCGGACACGACTGAATGACTGAACAACAACAACTGTTTACATTGATTTAATCTGTATGCTGCCCTGAGATCTTAATGATATAGGGCAGGATAGAAATGTAATTAATTAATTAATTAATTAATTACTATTTCTAGAGTCCAAGTCTAGCAGCTGCAGGTTCAAGGGTCCAGGAGTTCCAAGGTGGTCAGCAGAAAAAGGGATCAGGCAAAAGGCAATGTTTCAACAGTCCAGGTCACAGGCAAACAAAGCCAGTGTGGTGTAGTGGCTAGAGTATTGGACCAGGAGTCTGGAAATCCGGGTTCTAGTTCCCACTCGGCCATGGAAGCTCACTGGATGACTTTGGGCCAGTCACAGACTCTCAGCCCAACCTATCTCACAGGGTTATTGTCGTGAGGATAAAATGGAGAGGAGGATTGTGTGTGTCGCCTTAGGTTCCTTAAGGAAGAAAAAAGGCAGCATATAAATGTAATAAATAAATAAACAAACAAACAGGTTCCAAGGCGACACAGTAGACAAGGGGCAGGCAGGAAGAGGTCCCAAGCAGCAGGGTCCCAAGGCAATACAGCAGACAAAGAGCAAGATGCTTGAGCGGGTGGTTGCTGGACAACTCCAGGCACTCTTGAATGAAATGGATTATCTAGATCCATTTCAGTCGGGCTTCAGGCCTGGTTTTGGAACGGAAACAGCCTTGGTCACCCTGTGGAATGACCTCTGCCGGGACAGGGGGAGTGCGACCCTGTTGATTCTCCTGGACCTCTTAGTGGCTTTTGATACCATCAACCATGGTATCATTCTGGATAGGTTGTCTGGGTTGGGAGTTGGAGGCACTGCACTGCACTGCACTGCACTGCACTGCAGTGGTTCCACTCCTAATTGGATGGCCGATTCCAGAAGGTGGTGCTGGGGGATTACTGCTCTGTGCATTGGAAATTATGCCATGGGGTTCCACAGGGCCCTATTTTATCCCCTATGCTGGGATAACACCTACATGAAACCACTGGGAGAGGTTATCCAGAGGTGTGGGCTGAGGTGCCATCAATATGAGGATGGCACCCAGCTCTACCTCTCTTTTTCATCAAAACCAGGTGAGGCAGTGGCTGTTCTGAATCAGTGCCTGGGCATGGTAATGACTGGATGAGGGCCAATAAACTAAGTCTCAATCCAGACAAGACAGAGGTACTGTTAGTGGGTGATTCGTCTGCCTGGCTAAGTGATGTTCAACCTATTCTGGAGGGAGTTGCATTCCCCCTAAGGGATCAGGTTTGTAGTTCGGGAGTGTTCTTGGACTCAGAACTGTCACTTGACACACAGGTGAACTCAGTGGCATGGAGCACTTTTTATGAGCTTAGGCTGGTATACCAACTACACCCTTATCTGGACAGAGATAGCCTAGCTACAGTTATCCATGCTCTGATAACCTCTTGTCTGGATTACTGCAATGCATTATACGTGGGGCTGCCTTTGAAAATGGACCAGAAACTTCAGCTGGTCCAAAATTGGGCAGCAAGATTGTTAACAAGGACTGGCCAACAAGATCACATTACACCAGTATTTTTCTAGCTGCACTGGCTGCCAGTCCATTTCTGGGCCCGATTCAAAGTGCTGGTATTATTAACATTCAAAGCCCTAAATGGCTTGGAGCCACATTATCTGAAGGATCACCTCCTCCCATATGTGCCTGCCCAGACCCTAAGATCATCCTCAGCAGTCCTTCCCCATGAGCCCAACAAAGGAAGCGAGGAGGGTGATTACCAGAGAATGCCTTTTCTGCTGTGGCACCTCAGCTGTGGAATGAGCTCCTTAGAGAGGTTTGCCTGGCACCTACATTGTATTATTTCCAGTGCCAGGTGAAGACCTTTTTGTTCTCCCAGTATTTTAGCAGTTTAGCTTCCTAGTCTTTTAGCTTTGGTGTTTTAAATCTGTATTTTAAATCTCTGCATTGCTGCTAGGTTTTATTCTGGTTGTACTGTTATTTTGTGGTTTTAAGCTTTCATATTTGCTATTGTTTTATGCTGCATTTTGTGGTTTTAACTTTTGTGAACTGCCCAGAGAACTTCAGCTATTGAGTGGTATAGAAATGACATGACATGAAATTAAATAAATAAAGAGCTAACAGAAACACAGTCAGGGTTCAGTCCAGAAGTACTCATGCCAGGAATCAGTTATGGAAGCAATCCAGCATTAAGACAAGAGAGGCTAGATTCAGGAAGGTCTGGTCAACTTTATTTTCAGCACCTCTCTTAACTTTACACTGCTGATTTTATACAGAGACCCTCAGAGCCACACCCAAGCTTCAGCTTGCACTGTTAGTGACTGCAGCTGAAAAGGTCCTCCTTGTGAGCAAGCATCCTACATGCAAGTAGACTTTTTCTCATAAGGAGACCTCTGGCTCAGTCTTGAACTCCTTCGGAGTTCTTGTCTTTCAGAAGGCATCTCTCCTGAGGGTTTGGTGGTTTCTCTGACTCCACTTCTGAGTCAGAGCCTTGCCCTGTACAGGTGTACAGGTGATGCCTTCATGATAGTCACCCCTGTGGGCCTGGGCTCCTCCTGGTCTACTGGCAGATCCTAGGCATTGCTCGTAGCAGGTGGTTCCTGGTCCTCCAGCTGTTCTCTGAGGAAGAGGTTTTTGGCAGGGGCATGACAGGTGCCCTGCAGAGTAGTCGGTGGAAGAGTTTGTGCCAGCACTGTCTGGAGGGCACCAGGCTGGAGAAGTCTGGCCTCAGCAATATTTTTATAGAATAGACTCCAACTACAGAAAGACTTTCTGACAACATCAGTGATCCATTTCAAAACTTATATAAAAGAATGATGAAAAGGGCTGCATAAATGGACACTGGAAAATTAAACTAGTTTCAAAAAATTAAACATGGAAAACAAATTAATAACCCTGAATCAGCTTCTTGTTTATTTGTTGAATTAAAATATATAGCAAAATAACCTTGAGAATAAACATATTGTTCCATTCAACTTCAACAGCTATTAAGCAAAAACTTATTATGGCTGCTTTAGCATTGCCAAGAAAGAGAAAATGCATCACAAAAAAGGAGGGCAAAAGAGGACACAGATGTGCATAAAATCTGCATATGGAAATTTATATGTATAGATACAAGTTTAGAAATAATTACTATAATTTAAATAGAAATACAGTCCATCGCTACATCCAGGAAGACTGTGACCCAAAGGTGACTTGTGTGCCTGGTCATTCTGCTGTCCAGGTGTTAACTCTTGATGGGAAACTTCAAAGTCCCTGCTCTCCCTTCTTCTGGATCATTTTCTTCAAACTGGACTAGACTGGATATCCTTTCAAATAGAAAATACCTTCTAATAGAGGACTGTCCTCTGTAAAGCAGGCCATCCTAGCTGAATATGATTCACTGAAACGTCCCACAATAGACAGAGCTGTCAGACATATGAGGTTCTGGGTATCATTTTACTATCATACTCTGCACAAATATTTGAACTGTCTACACAGCTCAATTTCTCACAAGTAGGTGTGGGTTGAACTGGGCCTGCTGGGGAGGGAGATGGGGGAGACATTGATAGTGAAAGTGGAGGAGGACACTGCAGCTCTTCAATGGACCATCTTTTCATGCTGGTTAGCTTAATGCCTGCTCCAGATAAATAGTGGAAAGCATTATTAAAGACAAAACTATCAAGCATATAGAAGAACAAGTCCTGCTGAAAAAGAAAAATGACTTCTGCAAAGGTAAGTTTACAGAACCTAACCTCACACTAACCTTCTAGAGTTCTTTGAAAGTGTCAATAAAGATGTGGACAGGGGTAATCTGGTAGACATTATTCAGTTGGATTTCAAAAAGGCTTTTAACAAAATTCCTCACCAAAGATTCCAAAGCAAACTTAGGAGACACAGAATAAGAGGAGAGCTCCTCATATAGATAGATAATGGGTTAAAGAGAATAGGACAAATGATCAGTTCTTGCAATGGTGGGATGTAAACAATGAGGTCCCACAAATATCTGTATTGGGATTGGCGTTTTTCACTTTTTCATAAATGATCTGGGGCTAAGCATGAGCAGTGAGGTAGCCAGTGTTGCTGACAACACCAAATTATTTAGGGTGGTTAAAGCAAAAAGGATTGCAAAGAACTCCAAAAGGATTTCTCGAAATGTGGGGAATGGGCATTAAATGGCAAATGCAGTTCAATATAAGCAAATGTAAAGTGATGCACATTTGTCAGGCTCTCAGGCAACTCAAGCTCAGGGGAGACCTCTTCAGAAAAGGAGAATGTGGATTCCTTAGCAAACCCACTCCCACAGAAGGCATGGGGCAACCAGAGGAGTACAGTTGCAGGAATGCCTTGCCTGAAGTCCCAAAGAATCCCTTCTCTCAATCTTGAGCCCTGCTGTGGTTGTTCCTTTGACTCTTCTGTCTTGTCCCATGGCTCTCCAGAGCAGCAGGGGCGAGAGACCAGGTCGGTTGCTCAGAATCATCATTGAAGCACCCAACTGGGCACCAGAAGACCCTTTTACTCAGTTTACTCAGGAGGGAGGGTCTATTTGAGAACTAGGGTCTACTTGTGAGGAGGAATACGTAGCTGTAGCCAATGAAGAAACAGATCCAGCTGCAACTGGTGAAACAGGGACAAGTAGATACGCCCTCAGTCTTCTCCCTGACTTTTGCTGGGTTAACAATGGGCTTGAGACAACATTGGGGCAAGAAATCCGATGGGATCTGAGCTGGTGGTGACTGATCTAAGAAAGATCTTGGGGTTGTGGTGGATAGCTCAATGCAAATATCACCTCAGTGTGTGGCTGCTGTGAAAAATGTAAATTCCATATTGGGTATTATTAGAAAAGGAATTGAAAACAAAACTGTCAGTATCATACTGCCATTATACAAATCTATGGTGCAATCATGCCATGAACAGTTCTGGTCTCTGCACCTAAAAAAGGATATTGTGGGTGCAGAAAACGGAAACCAAAGTGATCAAGGGGCTGGAACAATTTCCCTAATATGAAAGGTTACAATGTTTGGGGCAGTTCAGCATAAAAAAAGGCAAGTAAGGGGACACATTACAGAAGTGTTTTTATCCCTTTGTCATACTACTAGAACCCAGGGTCATCCCATAAAGCTGAATGGTAAGAAACTCAGGACAGATAAAAGGAAATACTTCTTCACACAGCACATAATTACATTATGGAATTTGCTAGGAAAAGATGTAGTGATGGACACCAACTTGGATGGCTTCAAAAGGGGACTAGATACATTCATGGAGGATAGAGGCTATTAATGGCTACTAGTCATGCTGGCTATACATTATTTCCAGGATCAGGGGCAGTATGCTTCTGTATGGCAGCTGATGCAAACACAAGTGGGAGGGTGCCATTGCACCCATGTTCTGCTTGTGGGCTTCTTATGGGCATCTGGTTATCCATTGTTTGAACAAAATCCTGGATTAGATAGGCCTTTGGTCTGACCCAGCATGACTCCTCTTAGGCTCTTACTAAATTTGTATAGCCACCCCAAAGTACAGGTTCTCTTGGCAGCTCACAAAATGAATAGTGGATGCTACACTGATATTTGTAAGGCCATTTTTCATACATAATTGGATTTGAAAAGTTTCAGTGCCACTTGTGCAAATATTAGGTGATGCGGGGTGAAACGTTTAGTTGGAGTAAATTCTGGATAACAAGCTGCAATCCTATATATACGTTTACACAGGCGTAAGTCCCCCTGAACTCAGTGGGACTTGCTTCTCCATAGACATGTATAGGATTGCACTGTTCAACAGTAATATGAAAATTCTGCTTTTAGAGTACAGTTCTACATTAGCCTAATAAAGACAAGATTTACAATTAGACATTCATTTGGATTCTAGTTCCAGTAGCTCTAGACCCAACACTTCAATATATAATCTTTTTACAACTGAATATAACACAACAACTTTGGAAAATTTAAGTTAATCAAATCCATGAAGTTAGATGGACTTCTATATTCATCAGTTAATGAGTATTATTAGTGACAATGCTTCATCTAGTCAATGCCCATTTTTTCATCAGACATTTTTGCAAAGGTTGAAGTCAGAACAACCTAATCCAAGGGTTCAAGGTGCAGGAAAGAACATGGATGGCATACAGAGTTTCATAAAGTTGGCACTAATTAGTCATTGGGGAAGGCCACATCCATGGGAGCTCCATATGTGTAGTATACTACAGCATCTGTCATCATACAAGGAGAAATGAAACTAGCTGAATCATTCTGATTTTAAGTGGTGGGGCAGGGAAGAACCTTCTAAAATAGTTTGGTGAGACAAGATGAGGAATTTTTCTGAGCTGGTCTTGCTGTTCATGGCGGCAGAGAACATGTAAAGACGCATATAACTAACCTAGGGCTAAAACCAATGTTACACAAGCACACTTCCAATCACACAACAGGAGTTTACCTTCCCATCCTCCATTGTGCATCCCTTTCCCCATGCCCCCTATATCCCCCAACCCTCCGGAGAAGATTTGGAGAGCACATGGGTGCTGCAGGAAGAAGGAGCAATTTGATGTGCTAGTGATGTCCATCCTGTAAGGACAATGTTGGATACAACTAATAATATTTGGCCATAAGCAGCAATCTGAGATGAGCCAGGAAAAAGGAGCTGTGCAATGAAGCCAGAAGCCAGTGACTCAAGAGCAAGTCAGGACCAAAAGACAAACCAGGAAGCAGGATCAAGAAGAGAGCCAGAAGTCAGGACTGAAAATCAATGAAGGGCTACAGGAAGATGCCAGAGCTCAGGAAGATGCTGTTCCTCCAACAAGATCCTGCTCCTTCCCAATCTGCCCCATTCAGTAAATATGGCAATGTTGCATGAATCTTATTAATCTTATTCTTATTAATAATCTTATTAATCTTAACCATTAATCTTATTCTGACACTTCAACACTATGTTACATAAGAAAAATTATATCCATGCCAAACATGGAACCAGGAACCCCTGGACTTCTCTCAGTTGCCCACCCCTAGCTTAAATTAGATTTCAATAAAATATAATTCTACACATATTGTTTTCTTTCTCATCTTCATGCTTTAATCTACATGGAGAGCAAATGAAACTTTTATCTACAGGTGAAGCAGCTTCATTATGTTTACAATGGCCAGGCAACTCATTCTTAATGAAGTCACTTTTCTATTCTATCCATTGTACTTTCAGGATTATTACAAATGTTTTGAAGACAACTGGAGGATTTAATTAGACTACAGTCAAAAGGAGTGCTGGAAGAAGCCAAGGCATGACTAATGCTTCCCACATTAGTCTCATAATGGTGAGACATGTCACTGTTTTTCTTGTAAATTATTCAAGTGAAGTAAGCTGTTCAGCATTCAACTTGAGGAAGTTGTATACTACAATGTCTATATCATATTAACAGCTGTAAGGAGCCTGATGAGTTAAGGTCTTGTTTATATTTCTGCAGGGGTAATTCTAATGACCATGAACACAGATGTAGGCAACCTGGTGCCTCCAGATGTTTTGGACTATAATTCCCATAACCAGAGCCAGCATGGCAAATAGTAATGGATTATGGAAACTGTAGATAGCACCAAGTTGCCTACCCCTCGTTTAATATTGTGAATATTTATTTTTATTTGAAACATTTCTTGGCTGCCTTTCAGGGCAGAAGCCCTCCCAAGGCAGCTTACAGCAATAAAATTCATAAAAACAGTTAAAATATTAAAAGCGATAAAAACATAAAAACAATAAAAACAACAACAAAACTGGCAACAATGATAAAGGCAGTAACAGCAACAATAGCAGGCAAATTTGACACAGGGTGGTAGTTATCTGAAACCATAGGATCTAAATTTGGTTTCTTCAGTAAGGACCTCACCACAGCTTCTTTCAAAGATGCAGTGACTTCACCATCCCTCAAGGAGGCATTTACCACCTAGGAGGTCCAGATATCCAGCCCAGCTCTAGTAGAATTCACAAGCCAGGATGGGCAAGGATCTAAAGGGCAGGTAGTATGTCTCAGTCCTCCAAGCAGTTTGTCCATGTCCTACTTCAGGAGCTCCACAGGGTCCATTATAAAACTCAAGACCTTTCTGACATAGCTTATCTTAGATAGATACGCCTGACTCCATAATCATATAAAGTACAGATGCAATGACAGAATCATCCTTTGTAGTATCATTCCCCCATGATTTTTTTTTCCCTTCCATTCCTGGATCCACCCACACATAGGCAAGCAGGGATTTCTAAGTGCCAGTCAACAGATAAGTATTCAAGACCTCTGAAATCATGAAAGATCCATACTCTTTTAAGAAGTAAAACAATAAGGACTGAAACAGGCACCATACATTGTTCACCAAGAAAAGCAATAATTTTGATAAGGATTATTATTATTACACTTTGCTGTCTTAGAAAGATTCAAATTTACTGCTCGTATCATATTTACTGGAGACCACAGCAAATAAATGGTATAAATAGCCCTACTCTAATCTCTCTTGAATACACTCTCTTACAATGGCTGTGCTGTTTCTGGAGACAAAAAAAGACAATGATGGTTATACACTGTCATGGCCTTCTCATTCTCACACACTGGCAACTTGCATGTATACACATGTAAGGGCAAAGAGGGTCTTAGGGGGACCTTTGAGCTGAGGTGAGGTGCAATAATCCATGATGTTCTTACTTAATAGGGCATAACTACTATTCAAATGGGGAAATTAGCTCAAACAGTCAAAGTCCAAGAATACGAACTTGATTTTTACAGGTTTTGTTCACAAAGACACACATCTAACTAGAAATGAGATAGTAAAGATGAAGATTGAGGAAATTAGCATTTACCAAGTAAGGAAGGGAAATTGGCAGCATGGAAATAGCGAAGCAGGAGACTGGAAAGTTATACAACCTAGAAGCTTGAGTGCCGGTGAAAATGGTACACCACAGGGGTGGCTATAAATACTTGACTTCAAAGGAAGGAGAACCCAGAGGACTTCACTTCCTGGTTAGTTCCCAAAAATTAGGAAAATGCTGTGGGCACAGACTACCTTTGAGGTTTTCAGCTCTTAATTACAAATCAAAGAGCCTCAAGCCACCAAGACACTGTTGAGCACCAGCTTATCAAGAGACAGTTGAATAGTGGTTAGATCCAAATAGAATTGGCTCCTTAATTTCCTGCTACTCATGGTGATGACAGGGAGACTGCATGGAGATTAAGCCAGTATTAGGAACCCCAGAGCCACTAAATCTGGTGAAAAATAGAATCAGAATTTGGATTGGAGAGCCTTACAAATGGGGTTCATCCTTCAGTTTTAGAAAGGTGGCCAAAAATGTTTATGCTCTTTGGTAGCAACTTCCCAATACTTTAGGTTCTCTCCCAATCTACATCCCTTTGGAGTCAGGATTGACAGCTCAAGCTCAGCCACCTGCATAGGCACCAAAATGGTTGGTTAAGGAGCTCACAGGATTTCTGTGTTATGCTTGGAACCAGACTCAATGGACTTTACCAGGTGTAAAGATTTATCTCTGAGTATACATGCAGCAAGCTCTCTGGCCAAACACGGCAATGGGTGATGTAAGAAAAAAGTGGGGATTTTCGCCCCTTAGAATGTGGACTAGGCACCAGAGCAGTGAGGGTGTTAGGGAAGAGTCACAAGGAACAAGCTAACCCCAGTTAATCCTTAGAACTGAGCTGAAACCGACAAACATATAGGCTGCCCAAGCAAAAGGAATGAATATTTATGCCTTCTGAAACAAAATAGATTCCTGCGCCAAGATGACAGGGTAATGCCAGTTAGGTCACGTAGGGCTTCAACATTTAATCAATTAACCAGTTAGAATAAATTGATTAAAATCATTTGAATTGACTAAAAAGGCTTCCCTAATTATCAGATACTCATTTTAATGTTAATTATTTTATACAAGTACTTAGAAAAAGCTCCATATGGTAGGCACCATATTAAAAGAGGCATTCTCCCTTTTCTCTCACACAAGAGGCAATGACTCTTCTAAAATGGCATCAGCTGCAACATACACATGCATGAACTAAAAACATTTTTTTCTTTATTGTTTTAATCATATGAAAATTTAATTTACCAACATTAACTTGATTAATCAACAAAGATTTCTTAATCATGTTACAGCCCTAATTAGGATGTAGTAAGCATATCAAGCAGAGCACATAGTTCTGTGTCCTTTCAAGAACATTACAGAGCCTTCCACAAACTGAAACTCAACCTTCCACCTCCTATTAGAAAAATATTAAAATATACACTTTGCAAGATAACCTCCAAAGTTGTGAATAATGAAAGATCATTGTTCTCTTTAGAACACTAATACTGGAATTCCATCCAAATAACAGATATACCAATGGAAAATAGATTTTAGTAAGCAAGACAGGTCAGTCAGTACAGGGAAGTTCTATAGTTAAGTGAACATTAGGGCAAACGAGCACAATAAATACATTCCTGAACCCAGTCATTATATACACCTCAAGGGATTTACTGCAAGTGACTTCCTCAGTGGTCTCCAAAATGATAGACACTTAAAAAAAAAATACAGCTTTCTGCAAATAATTGATTTCTTGAATGCAGTAATAGTGAAACTCCAAGCCCATCTCTGCACTGCTAAGTTGAAAGGTAGGAGTGACAGCATGAAAAGTTCCACAGGAAACCTCTACAACTTGAATGGTTTTGCCAGGGAGCAGCAGTAAAACCTCACAAGAGACAAAATGTCTTGAGAAAGGAATTCTGTCTTGAGAAAGGCAAGTTTAACAAATCTTGGCTACAATCCTATACACCAGGGATGTGCAACCTTTTTGGGCCATAGACAAATTTAGCGATTTGAGAAACTGTCCTGGACACCATCACAAAATGGCTGCCAAGGAAGGCATAGCAAAGAACAAGTAACCTGCCCAAATAACTGAGTCACAGCAGAGGTAGGGTCTGAGCCCCAGTACACTAAAGGTGTAATCCTATAGTTCTACAAAGTTCTACAACTCCCAGCATTCCCCAGCCAGCCTTGGTGGCTGGGGAATGCTAGGAGTTGTATGGCTTTTTTCTGTCTAAACATGCATAGGATTGTGCCCTTAACAACTCCTTTGAACCCACAGGTTGCAGCACCAACATATTTCACAGCAATCCCAGCTGCTGATAAGAAAATGTGTTTTGTTTTAAAGTAGAAGAGGTAGGTCACCTTGCACCAGTGCTGAAATAAGATTCAACTACTAATCCAGTCGGCTTCTGTATGTAAAAGGGGGGGAGGGGATCCACTCTGCCTCACACAGTAAAACGTCTTGGG
This sequence comes from Heloderma suspectum, assembly GCF_057233095.1. Classification (NCBI taxonomy): domain Eukaryota; kingdom Metazoa; phylum Chordata; class Lepidosauria; order Squamata; family Helodermatidae; genus Heloderma; species Heloderma suspectum. The sequence continues at coordinate 292,006,342 of NC_139459.1, read as the reverse complement.
ATGCCACTTTGTCCAATAACTAATAGGTGAAATAGGTGTCCAATACCAGTACACTACCAGTATTCATAAAACATTATTTTAGTTATTACTTGAGTAGATAAAAATAAAATTCAGGGAAATTTGGTGCGCACAGAGCAATGATCAAGCAACAGGTACTCAAGACACGGAGCTACCTGGAATACACATTTTGAAATTTTAGAACCGAATTAATTATATTTTATGCATTTTGAAAGTCTTTCTTTTTTCAGTGTTAGAGGTTGTCATACTGCCTTCCAGATTGTTTTCTATCACTAACAGTCTGGCATTGGTTAGACTAAATATATATTATATGCCATCTTAAAAGCTTTACTTAAATGCCTTTGGAAATCCAAGCCCAATAAGAGTGTCATCAGAAAAGGTATACTTTATAGGGCTGTGCACCACTTGCGATCCAGATTCGAATTCTGAGCTGAAATGGGGTGATTCAGATTGAATTGGTCCAGATCCAAAGTGGGCCGGTATCACCCTGAAGCAGGTCAGATCGATCCAAATAACTTTGGATCACTTTGGACCGATCCCAACAGCCCTGAAGCCCCGCTTGTGCCCCCCCCCATATGCACCCAACAAGCGCACAAGCCCCCAGCTCCTTACCTGGACCTGCTGGAGCACCAGCAGCTATCAGTTTCTTCAAGGGATTCACCATTTTCTTTTAAAATGGCGACTCCTCTATTTCAAGAAATAAAATTTTGTGTAAATGGCGGCTGTAAGGTGGTCATTTACCCAACGTTACAACGTCCAAATTGGCCCAAGGTGGATCAGGGCTGATTCAGAAGCTCCAAAGCGGCCTCCGAAGTGAGTTGGGGGGTCTGTGCACAGCCCTAATATTTTAGTGTCCAAAGAGTACACCACATAGATGGGTAGCATCTTTTTCAGCTCAGATGCCACCACAATGTCCAACTGAAGAAGTAGTCTATTGTTTTACATCACTACATGAAAATACTAGCTACACAGCTGCAACTGTCAGATCCTTTGTGTGCCAGGCATGAATAATGTTCTCACTACTACATAGGATTATATTCCTATTCCTGTTTTTGGAGAGGTACCTTAGCTGCTATCAGGATCAGGCAGGAAGATGGCTGTTTTGTGCACTGGTGCTCTTTCTGCTGAGCCACTGAAACAGGAAGAAACATTTTTTCTCCTGATATGGTATAATAATCAGGGCTTGAGGTTTTCCTGAACAGCTAAATTCTGACCTTACATGTATGCCTTTCCAGTCTCTCTCCATGTGTTTCTGCCTCTCAGCCTATTTTTTATATGGTTGAAATGGCAGTCTTTTTTCACTGTTTGGTCCTGGCATTTTCCCTGGAAAATAGGTTATTCAGTTGTTGTCTGTATTTGGCGCTACTCAGGATTTAAAACCTCTGCCTTGGGGGAGCCCTGGAACTTATTTATGTATAAAATATATCTAGGCTGCCTTTTGGGGAAGGGGTCCTCCCTAGACATCTTACAACCATAATTTATAAGAATCAATACGGTAATAAAACAGCAAACATTCATAAAGGCAACAGACATCAGCACAGGGCAAAACTTGCAACACGACTGCTGTTAGAACCCACAGCAGTACAATAAAACATAATTAGGGGAAGGCCAGAATAAACAGGTAAGTCTTCAGGGCCTTCTCAAAAGCCTGAAATGATGAGGCGTGATGGAGCCCCAATGGCAATCCATTCCAGAATCATAGAGCCACTGTGGAAAAGCCTCTGTCTTGTGCACTTGCCCACCTTACTGCCCTCAAAGGTGGCCAAGTGAAAGGCCTCTGTTGCTGATCTTAATGTTGCGGGCAGGCTGTGATATAGGTGAAAGTGGTCCTTCAGTTTGGTCCCAAACTGTTTAAGGCTTTGAAGGTCAAAACCAACACTTTAAATTTGGTTTGGAAATGCACTGGTAACCAATGCAGCTGGTGCAGTATAGGTATTATATGATGTAATGGCCTCACCCCCACCAACACTCAGGGAACCGCATTCTGCACCAGCTGAAGTTTCCAACCATCTTCAAAAGCAGGCCCATATACAGTGCATTGCAGTAATCCGGTCTAGATGTCACTACTGCATGAATAACCAAGGCAAGGTCCATCCTCTCCAGATAGGGTTGCAGCTGGCATACCAGGCTAAACTGGTAAAATGCAGCACTGGACACCGTAGCCACCTGGGCTTCCCCAGTCAGCACAGAACCTATGGCTATAGACATGGGTTGCTGACTTCCCAACCACTGGGTCATGGGCGTAGTTGTGCTGCAGGAGCTGTAGGGAGTAGTACCTATTCTTTGTGTCATGAGCGCATGAACTAAGTTATGCAATGTCACCATGTGTGACAGACTGCCAGGACTCACTGACCTCCAGGAAGACAGGAGGCAGCTGCAGGAGGGACAGGGTGGCAGAGGAAAACAGCTAAAAGGAAAGAAACTAGGAAGGTAAGGGCAGAAATCAGATGAGGAAAAAGGTAGCTCTGCTGGAGAAAAGGAGAGGGGGAGAGCAGGGGGGGAGAGAGAGACATCTTTGTGGGGAGACAAGAACAGCATCAACCTGCTTCCCTACAGGTCTCCCAGGCAAACTACGATTCCATTCTCACTAAAAAAAGCCTTACAGTTTTTCTTTCTTACTTTTTTCATGAAATTTTATTTTATTTTGAAATTTAAAAGTTATTTATTTATTTATATCCTGCCTTTTTCCTCTTGCAAGGAACCCAAGGCTGCTTACATAGTCCTCTTTTATCCTCACAACAACCCCTGTGAGGTAGGTTAAGCTGAGAGTCAGTGACTGGCCAAAAGTTACCCAGTGTGCTTCATGGCCGAGTGAGGACTAGAATCCAGATCTCCCAAGACTCAGTACAACACTCTAACCACTACACCATACTGGCTTTAGTTAATAAAATAAATGCAACAAGAAGAACATACATAATACTATAACAAGTTCACTAAAGAAACAAATAAATTCACTAATTGTAATTCTTAGTCTATAACTGATATGCTTGTGGAACATCTACAGTAAAACAGCCTAAGTAGGAGCTTAATACTAAAGAAAGAATGAAAATACAATTTATACAGCATATAAAAGAAATGTGTGATATTCAGAGGAACCACATGATAATTTTCTGTTAACATCTCTGGAAAGCTACTAACCCATACCTAGAACTGGTAATCAATGAGAGGTTAGTAGAAGGGGAACGGTGCAACTGGAGCCCTCTTCCTAGCAGAATGTAGCCCTCTCAGTATGCAGAAGAGAAGCAAGAAGTAGAGGCTCCAGAAAAGCTACAAAACAGACTCGATATGAGTGATTGGTATGGGAATGGGATTCATATGAAGGGGGGAAGGCAGAGCTCTCTCCCCTAATAAGAGAAGCAAGGTTGCCAACTTGCCTGTACCCAGTGAAGTAACTGGAAGGAGCCTGTAAATAAAAGCAGTGTTAAACTTACCTTGGTGTCTGCATCTTCATGTAACCAATTGAGGAAGAAGGATATAATGTCTCCCCTCCCAGACAATCTTGCCACATCATAGCTTTCCCACCAGTTGCCACATGTTGATTAATGTCTTACATGCACAGCTACAGTGGTGAGAAAAAATTTGTGAACCCTAATGATAATTACAGAAATTCCACAGTTTTACCATGATAGCCTTCATGAATCAAAACCAGTCCTTTTCTAAATATCCAATAGGGTTTATATTAACCAATTCCATGTCTTGTGAAATAAAATGATGTATAAATTAGGCAAACAATGAGTACTTAAGAGTCAAGGTATGTGCAAAAGTTAGTGAACCCCTGGTTGCATCAGCTAAATGAAAGGGAATAATTAGAATCAGATGTTTAAGTAATAAGGTAGATCTTCAGGGGTGAATTTGGGAGGCCCCACCCTATAAAAGGATCAAAAACTTTGTGAGATTGGTCTTCACCATACGGTTGTGTGGAAACACATCATGCCACTATCATAAGACATCACTGAGGACCTCAGAAAAGCTGAGATTGCTGCTCATCTGTCTAGAAAGGGTTACAAAACAATTTCTAAGGATTTGGGGCTCCAACAGTCCACTGTCAGACACACAGTCTACAAATGGACAAGGTTCAAGACCATGGTCACTCTACTGAGAAGTGGTTATCCTACCAAAATCTCTCCGGTGCATCATCTAGAAAATCAAACCGGTGCATCATCTAGAAAATCAAAAAGAACTCCAGAGTAACATCGAAGGATCTACAGGCCACTCTCACGTTGGCTAATGTGAATGTTCATACTCAATGATCAGAAAAAGACTGAACATAATGGTGTTCATGGGAGGATAGCCAGGAAGAAACCGCTGCTCTCTAAAAAGAGCATCTCTGACCATCTGAAGTTCGCTAAAGATCACACAGATGATCGCCAAGACTTCTGGAACAATGTTCTCAGGACAGATGTGTCAAAGGTAGAACTGTTTGGCCTCAATGAGAAATGTTGTTTGGCAAAAACCAAACACTGAGTTTGAACAGAAGAACTTCATCCCAACCGTCAAGCGTGGTGGTGGGGATGTGATGGTTTGGGCCTGCTTTGCAGCCTAAGGACCTGGACAGCTTGCCATTATTGCCACATCCATGAATTCTGCAGTATATCAGAAGATTCTAGAGGAGAATGTCAGGCCATCTGTCCGAGAGATGAAACTGAACTGAAAATGGGTCATACACCAAGACAATGATCCTACATATACAAGCAGATCTACAAAAGAATGGCTGCAGAAGAAGAAATTCTGTGTTTTAAAATGGCCTAGTCAAAAGTCCCAACCTAAACCCCATTGAAATGTTGTAGCATGACCTGAAGCAAGCTGTTCATGCAAAGAGGCCCTCAAATGTCACTGAGTTGAAGCAGTTCTGTAAGGAGGAATAGGCCAGAATCCCTCAAAACCGATGTGAGAGACTGATCAACAGATACAGGAAATGCTTACTTGAAGTCATTGCTGCTCAGGGGGGTGCCACCAGGTACTGAATCTAAAGGTTCACATACTTTTTCACACATGGGTATTGAATGTTGAATCAGTTGTGGATAAATAAATGTTGAAAAAACATCATGTTTGTGAGTAATTTGTGTAATCAGGTTATCTATTGTTCTTTATCTAGAATTATGGTTTAAATTAAAATCTAATAACATTTTAAATTGGGAATACATGACAATCCCAAGGAGCTCACAAACTTTTTCTCACCACTATAAGTTTTGTCAGGCATGACACTGTGCTTGATGTGTAGTGAAGGAATTCCTAGGGAGTTGTCATTGATGCTGTTACATCAGCTCTTTGTTTTATTGTGTGCGCTGACGGTAGTAGTGGGACTGTAGAATTAGGATACCTGTCTATTTGAACACAGCTCACTGAGAACATAAGAAGAGTCATGCTGGATCAGACCAAGAGTCCATCTAGTCCAGCATTCTGTTCACACAGTGGCCAACCAGCTGTTGACAGGAAACCCACAAGCAGGACATGAGTGCAACAGCACCCACCCATGCATGTTCCCCAGCAACTGGTGTATGTAGGCTCACTGCCTCTGATCCTGGAGGTAGCATATAGCCATCAGGACCAGTAGCCATTGATAGCCTTCTCCTCCAGGAATCTGTCTAACCCACTTTTAAAGCCATCCAAATTGGTGGCCATTACTACATCTTGTGGTAGTGAATTCCATAGTTTGACTATGTACTGTGTGAAGAAGTACTTCCTTTTACACTGCTGAGCACAATTTGTAGAATAATCATACTGTATTCACTGGAGATATTGGTCTTGTCAAATATACACCAGCCTAAAACTTTGCATCATTTTAAATATGAAAATTATGAAAGTTACAGCACACCAAAAATCTGTATCTGAACTATTTTGCATAGCATTTTTTTTTTCAAGATCTTGCATTACATCTCTACTATGGGCAGAGCTAACTGGGCACAAATATAAAAATCAGCAGTATAGAAATGTATCACCAGTAAATAAAATAATTCAGAGCCATGTACTGTATCCAAGGATATTGCAATATATCTACATCATAATGGTCTTTAAAAACAAAATGTGCTTATTATCACATATTATGTAGATTATTACATCTTGTTTGTTTACCAGATTATTAAATGCTTGAGGTAATGAGGACATCAACTTCTAATTGATGAACAATCCTACACAAAGGCATTTGTAACTACATTAAAATTAATTCCATTAATATTTCTGTAGGCAGAGGTTTATAACAATTTCAGCAGAATGCTGCACTTCCATATACAAATATTTAGTTTACTTCCTATCAAGTACTGGGTTCTAGTGAAATTAGACTAAAACAAGTCTGAATATTAACAACAATAAGAGATACTTCCAACACAATTAAGCTGTGGGTTCAGTTGTGAAATGTATTACATTCTTTTCTCTTCTTCTCATTCAAGTCTGAATATTTAGGAAACAAAATGAAAGCTAGTATCAAAGCAGATATTGGAAAAATTTGGTTCCATCTGACAAGCATTTTAGATGTGTTTACCAATTGGCATATTTTATGAACCTTTATCCACATACACATTTTTTCTTCCTTCTTCAATTTAAATTTACTGTGTTCAGGGTGAAAGGAAAGGATACTGAGGGTTGAAAATGTTATGTTTACTTTAGAAATGCATAATGCTATTTTTCTGTCACATTTTTCTTGCATTTCCTGAGAACGTCCAACAACAAGAAAGAACAACATTGTATTACAGTTCCAGATAAAGTTATAGGTACCAAATGACCTTTTCAACATGACTAATAAAAAGCAATTTACAGCAATTTTAGGCACGGTAATAAAGCGACCCCCTTCATGGATCACTGCCTTGTTGTGGCGAAGGGGCTTGCGTAACTCAGTGAAGCCATAAGCTATGCCGTGCAGGGCCACCCAAGACGGACAGGTCATGGCAGAGAGTTCTGACAAAATGTGGTCCACTGGAGAAGGAAATGGCAACCCACTCCAGTATTCTTGCCAAGAAAACCCCATGGAACGTATCACAAGGCTAAAAGAGATGACACCGGAAGATGAGCCCCTCAGGTCGGAAGGTGTCCAATATGCTACTGGGGAAGAGCAGAGGGTATTTCCAAGTAGCGCCAGAAAGAGTGAAGCGGCTGGGCCAAACCCGAAAGGACACTCAGCTGTGGATGTGTCTGGCGGTGAAAAGAAAATCCGATGCTGTAAAGAACAATATTGTTTAGGAACCTGGAATGTCAGATCAATGAATCAAGGTAAGCTGGAGGTGGTCAAACATGAGATGGCAAGATTGAACATCGACATCTTGGGAATCAGCGAACTCAAATGGACAGGCATGGGCGAATTTAATTCAGGTGACCATCATATCTACTATTGTGGGCAAGAATCCCTTAGAAGAAATGGAGTAGCACTCATAGTCAACAAAAGGGTGGGAAAAGCAGTACTGGGGTACAATCTTAAAAATGATAGAATGATCTCAGTACGAATCCAAGGCAAACCATTCAACATCACAGTAATTCAAGTCTATGCCCCAACCACTGAGGCCGAAGAAGCTGAGGTTGATCGGTTCTATGAAGACCTACAACACCTTCTAGAACTAACACCAAAAAAAGATGTCCTCTTCATCATAGGGGATTGGAATGCTAAAGTAGGAAGTCAAGAAATCACCGGGATAACAGGCAGGCATGGCCTTGGTGTACAAAATGAAGCAGGACAAAAGCTAATAGAGTTTTGCCAAGAGAACACGCTGATCATAGCAAACACTCTTTTCCAAAAGCACAAGAGGCGACTCTACACATGGACGTCACCAGATGGTCAATATCGAAATCAGATTGATTATGTCCTTTGCAGCCAAAGATGGAGAAGCTCCATACAGTCAGTAAAAACAAGACCTGGAGCTGACTGTGGCTCAGATCATGAGCTGCTTCTTGCAAAATTTCGGCTTAAATTGAAGAACGTCGGGAAAACCACTAAACCGTTCAGGTATGACCTCAATCATATCCCTGATGAATATACAGTGGAGGTGAGGAATAGATTTCAGGGATTAGACCTGATAGACAGAGTGCCTGAGGAACTATGGACGGAGGTCCGTAACATTGTTCAGGAGGCAGCAACGAAATCCGTCCCAAAGAAAAAGAAATGCAAGAAAGCCAAGTGGCTGTCTGATGAGGCTTTACAAGTAGCTCACGAAAGAAGGGAAGCGAAAAGCAAGGGAGAAAGGGGAAGATATACCCAACTGAATGCAGAGTTCCAGAGAATAGCAAGGAGAGACAAGAAGGCCTTCTTAAATGAACAATGCAAAGAAATTGAGGAAAACAACAGAATGGGAAAGACTAGAGATCTCTTCAAGAAAATTGGAGATCTCAAGGGAACGTTTTGTGCAAAGACGGGCATGATAAAGGACAAAGAAGGCAGGGACCTAACAGAAGCAGATGAGATTAAGAAGAGGTGGCAAGAATACACAGAAGAACTATACAGGAAAGATCTGAATGTCCCTGATAGCCATGATAGTGTGGTCACTGAACTTGAGCCGGACATCCTCGAGAGTGAAGTCAAGTGGGCCTTAGGAAGCATTAGTAACAACAAAGCTAGCGGAGATGACAGTATTCCAGCTGAGCTATTTAAAATCCTAAAAGATGATGCTGTTAAAGTGCTGCATTCAATATGCCAACAAATCTGGAACACTCAACAGTGGCCACAAGACTGGAAAAGGTCAGTTTACATTCCAATTCCAAAGAAGGGCAACGCCAAAGAGTGTTCAAACTACCGCACAATTGCGCTCATTTCACATACCAGCAAGGTGATGCTCAAAATCCTACAAGCTAGGCTTCAGCAGTATGCGAACCGAGAACTACCGGAAGTACAAGCTGGGTTTCGAAGAGGCAGAGGAACTAGAGATCAAATCGCCAACATTCGCTGCATCATGGAGAAAGCAAGAGAATTCCAGAAAAACGTCTATTTCTGCTTCATTGACTATGCTAAAGCCTTTGATTGTGTGGATCACAACAAACTGTGGCAAATTCTTAAAGTGATGGGAGTACCAGACCACCTTACCTGTCTCCTGAGAAACCTGTACGAGGGTCAAGAAGCAACAGTAAGAACCAGAGATGGAACAACCGATTGGTTCAAAATTGGGAAAGGAGTACGACAAGGCTGCATATTGTCACCCTGCTTATTTAACTTATATGCAGAGTACATCATGAGAAATGCCGGGTTGGATGAATCAGAGGTCGGAATTAAGATTGCTGGGAGAATTATCAACAACCTCCGATATGCAGACGATACCACCCTAATGGCAGAAAGCGAAGAGGATCTCAAGAGCCTCTTGTTGAGGGTGAAAGAGGAGAGTGCAAAAGCTGGTTTGAAACTCAACATTAAAAAAACTAAGATCATGTCATCTGGCCCTATCACTTCCTGGCATATAGAAGGGGAAGAAATGGAAGCAGTGACAGATTTTACTTTCTTGGGCTCCAAGATCACCACAGATGGTGACTGTAGCCATGAAATTAAAAGACGCTTGCTCCTTGGGAGGAAAGCTATGGCCAACCTAGACAGCATAGTAAGAAGCAGAGACATCACCTTGCCGACAAAGGTCCGTCTAATCAAAGCTATGGTTTTCCCAGTAGTAATGTATGGCTGTGAGAGCTGGACTATAAGGAAGGCTGAGCGCCGAAGAATTGATGCTTTCGAACTGTGGTGCTGGAGAAGACTCTTACGAGTCCCCTGGACTGCAAGGAGGTCAAATCAGTCCATCCTAAAGGAAATCAACCCTGACTGCTCATTGGAAGGACAGATACTGAAGCTGAAGCTCCAATATTTTGGCCACCTAATGCGAAGAGAAAACTCCCTGGAAAAGACCCTGATGCTGGGAAAGACTGAAGGCAAAAGGAGAAGGGGACGGCAGAGGATGAGATGGCTAGATAGCATCACGGATGCAACGAATATGAACTTGAGCACGCTCCGGGAGAGAGCGCAGGACAGGAAGGCCTGGCGTGCTATGGTCCATGGGGTCACGAAGAGTCGGACACGACTGAACGACTGAACAACAACAATAAAGCGACACACCAGAGACAGCTGTTGAGCCATGCTGAAATTGCCTTAAAACATGCCATTAAAAATTCTAGCATGCCTTTACATCAGAGTCAAGGAGGTAAAATTACACTACAGGACCTACAAAATGAAAGCCATCCACTTAAAAATTATGATAAATATATGTGAGGCAGGTTTGGGCACTAAGACATCATCAGTGGGGGACTGCTGCATTCAAAACCGCCCAGAGAGCTTCGGCTATTGGGTGGTATAGAAATGTAATAAATAAATAAATAAATAAATATGCCCATATGAACATGTTTTAAGATCATGACATGACATTGTTCACATGACATGAGAGTCCAACATGGGTTAGTTAACCCACAGTTAGGCTGTGGCATGTGTGGGGATATATCCAGCCCAGCTCGGGGGGCTGTTGTGTCATGCAAACCTGTCGAGCCTGGGTTATGCAAGCATGGACTGTATTTAGCCCTTGCATAATCCACGCTTGCCAGGTTTGCATGACACAACAATGCCTGAACAGGGGTTGGATATGCTAAGTGGTACCTGTGGGTACCATGGCTCATTGTGGGTTAAATAACCCATGGGAAACCATGCCATGTGATGCAAATCAGGTCAGTGAGTCACCTTTCATATTAAAAACATAAGAACATAAGAAGAGCCATGCTGGATCAGACCAAGGGTCCATCTAGTCCAGCATTCTGTTCACACAGTGGCCAACCAGCTGCCTACGGGGAACCCACAAGGAGGGCATGAGTGGAATAGCACCCTCTCACCCATGTTCCCCAGCAACTGGTGTACACAGGCATACTGCCTCTGGTACTGGAAGTAGCATAGAGCCATCAGGACTAGTAGCCATTGATAGCCTTCATCTCCAGGAATTTGTCTAACCCCCTTTTAAAGCCATCCAAACTGGTGGCCATCACTACTTTCTGTGGTAGTGAATTCCATAGTCTAACTATGTGCTGTGTGAAGAACTACTTCCTTTAATCTGTCCTGAATCTCCCACCAATCAGCTTCATGGGATGACCCTGGGTTCTAGTATTTTTGAAAATTGGTGTTACATTGGCCATCTTCCAGTCCTCTGGTACAGAGGCTGATCTTAGGAACATATTCATATTTTGGTTAGAAGGTCAGCAATTTCATATCTGAGTTCGTTGAGAACTCTAGGATGGATACCATCTGGGCATCTCATTCATTTGGATATATTGCCTGAACGGGCTTTATACCCTGTTCTAATCAAAGGAAATCCCTCGAAATTATTATGTACATATTCCTGGAGTCGTTTGAAATTATTTCCTCTGCAAGTACCCTACTGTGGTGTGGTGAATTCACTATCTGTCTATTGCATCACAGCCATGCAGTCTAGATTCCGTGACTTTATCTTGGGGAGGGAGCTGCTTTATGGGCAGTCTTGCCTTGAATCTAGAGAAATTAGATTTGCTGGCCTTATTCTTTCCAGCCTAAAGATTTAATTATTAATATTAGCTCTAAAGTTCAAGTTTGATTTCTTACAGTCTAACTATAATTATAAAACTTCAGTGTTTGGTGTCAAACTGATAACTGATACGATAGAGGTAAATGGTAACTGGTACTGTTTGAGTATAAAATTTCAAATTATGTAAGGAATGTCCTGAAGTCATACTGTTTATACTCTAGAAAGTTACGACATAGGAGAATTCTGAAATTAGGATAGGATTGCCCCTTTTTGTTTACAAATGTTTGGCATCTAGAGCTGAACACTTCTGTGCATGCCTTTCCTTTGTGAAGGGAAATGCTTCCTTACATGTCGAGGTGTGCTGTGGAATCTAGTGTCCTACTCTTCACTCTGCATACCTAGGGTAGCTGTAGATAGGTGCTGTGCTGCGTGAGAGGTGGCTTGGGTGAGAAGGCAAGCAGCTACTTGATTGAGGGGAAGAGTCTTAGGTTGACCTGTTTGCACAATGTCTGAGAGTCAACACACAGGCATGCAATTTCACTTCATTAGTGTTGCCAGTTTTTACTGGCTTCTGTGCCATTAAAAACTGCAGAACTAGCAGATGATAATGCTAGTTCACTATGCTGTGAAAAGTTTATCCTGCTGATTTCTGCAGATCAACACAGGAGCAGGCCAGTCCATTTTAGTTATTATTTTATGTATTTATTTTTAAAAGACCATTTTATGGTCATTTAGCATCTAATGCACCCTACAAAATGTATGCAGTGACTGAGCTCCGCATGGCATGCAAATGCATTTACAACAACATCCTGCACAGCCAAAGCATGCACACTACTTTTTATGTTCTTTATTTAGATATTTATAAGCAATGCTTTTTGCTTATAAATACATTTTTTCTTGGTACAAAGGCAATGTACAAATCAAATAAATAAATCAGTAAATAAACTTTCTGGACAAAGCCCACCGAAGATAGTAAATAAAATACAAGTATAAAAACAAACATACTATGAAATGATATAATAAAACTTTAAAATGCAGAATTACAAAAACAAAGGCTATGTTAAAATATAATTGTCAGTATAAAAAACATTTCCAGAGCCACAGGAATAAAATATCAATAAAATAGCATCATGACCAATAAAACCCCTCAATTAAAAGCCATTTGGAACAGGTAAGTTTTCTATTATTATTATTATTATTATTATTATTATTATTATTATTATTATTATATCCCGCCTTTTTCCCAACACTGGGACTCAAGGCAGCTTTACAACGTTAAAACTTATACAATTAAAACCTATAAATAGAAATATAAAAACAACTATACAAAAGTTAAAAATATAATTAAATCATCAATATTAAAATTGTAAAAATATTATCACATTAAAAGACAACCACCACAACAAAAATGGCATCCATACGTCACATTTTCACAGGTCCAGACTAGTTATCCCCAAAGCCCTGCTGGAACAAAAAAGCTTTTACATGCCTGCGAAAACATATCAAGGAGGGTGCCACTCTCGCCTCCCTGGGAAGGGAGTTCCAGAGCCTTGGGGCAGCCACCAAGAAGGCCCTCTCCCACATTCCCACCAGGCGTGCCTGTGATGATGGCGAGAAGGGCTTCCCCTGAAGATCTCAGGTCACGAGTAGGCTCATAGGGGAGAATACAGTCTTTCAGATAACCTGGACCCGAGCCGTATAGGGCTTTATAGGACATGACCAGCACTTTGAATTGGGCCTGGAAACAGACCAGGAGCCAGTGAAGCTGTTTTAACAGGGGAGTTGTATGCTCCCTGTAACCAGCCCCAGTCAGCAGTCTGGCAGCAGTTCTTTGAACCAGCTGAAGTTTCCGAACACTCTTCTAAGGCAGCCCCACGTAGAGTGCGTTACAGTAATCCAAACAGGATGTCACAAAGGCATGTGTAACTGTGGCCAAGTCAGACATCTCAAGGAATGGGCACAGCTGGCGCACTAGCTTTAACTGTGCAAATGCACTCCTGGCCACTGCTGAAACCTGGGCATCCAGGCTCAGGGCTGAATGCAGAAGTACACCCAAGCTGTGAACCTGTGTCTTCAGGGGGAGGGAAACCCCATCTAGCACAAGCTGTATCACTATTCCTTGATCTACCTTTCGACTGACCAGGAGCACCTCTGTCTTGCCTGGATTAATTTTCAATTTGTCTGCCTTCATCCAGTCCATTACTGCTGACAGACATCGGTTCAGCACCCCAACAGCTTCCTTGGAATTAGATAGAAAGGAAAAGTAGAGTTCGGTATCATCAGCATATTGGTGACATGAAACCCCAAAACTCTGGACAACCTCTCCCAGTGGTTTCATGTACATGTTAAATAGCATGGGGAACAAACCGCCGCCGAACCGCCGCCAGAGCCGCTGCCGGAGCTGCCGCCACCAGGAAGATCCACCCAAGGTAAGTCCCGTTCCTGGGGGGCGGCCGGGGGGCAGACCGTTCTGCCACTGATTTCGGGGGGCCGAATGCGCTGGCATTCGGCCTCCCTGAGATCCGTGGCGGAATTCTCTGTCATCCCTAGGCGTAGGTCATCCACCAAGGCGACCAAAGCTGTTTCTGTCCCATAGCCGGGTCTGAAGCCATATTGAAATGGATGTAGATAATCTGTCTCATCCAGGAATCCCTGGAGTTGGGAGGCTACCACATGCTCCAATATCTTGCCCAGAAATGGAATACTGGAGACTGGCCAATAATTATCCAATATGGTGGGGCTCAGGGAGGGCTTTTTTAATAGAGGTCTCACCACTGCCTCCTTCAGACAGGCTGGAACTCTGCCTTGCCTAAGGGAGGCATTAATCACTCCCCTTACCACTCGGCCAGTCCACCTCTGGCTGCTTTTATGAGCCAGGAAGGGCAAGGGTCTAGAACACACGTGGTGGCTCTCACCTCTCCAAGGATCCTGTCCACATCCTCAGGCTGTACAAACTGAAAAGTATCCAACAACACTGGACAAGCAGGGGCCAAAGTTACATCCTCTGGGTCTGTAGCAACTATAGCGTCCACGTCAGAGCAGATCCAAGCGATTTTGTCTGCAAAGCGCTGAACAAATTGTTCACAGCGGGCTGTCGAGGGGTTTAAATTATCCTCTTGTGGGCTAGTGTGTAAAAGACCTCTAACCACTCAAAACACCTCCACTGGATGGCTCTTTGCAGACACAATAGTGGCAGAAAAAAATATTTTCTTTTCTGCCCGTATTGCCACAGAGTAGGCCTTCAAATAGGCTCTAGCCCGTGTTCAATCGGATTCACTCCAAGTTTTCTGCCAACATCGCTCTAGTCATCTTCTCACTCATTTCATCACTGCCAGCTCCCTAGAAAACAATGGTGCTAGTGCGGCTCCACTTCATGAGAGAGGACACTCAGGAGCGATTGTGTCCACAGCCCTGGTCATTTCTCCGTTCCAGAGATCGGCCAGGGCTTCGACAGAATTGCCTGCCAAGGCAACAGGAAAATCTCCAAGAGCTGTCAGGAAACCATTTGGATCCATCAGCCTCCTGGGGCGGGCCATCTTAATCGGCCCTCCACCCCTGCAGAGGTTCTGAGTGCCAGCAAGTCTAAACCCCACCAGGTAATGATCTGTCCATGACAACGGAACTATAGACAGTTCCTCCACTCTCAGATCACTATCACCCCATCCAGCACAGGAAACGAGGTCCAGAGTGTGCCCAGCAGCATGGGTGGGGCCAGATACCTTCTGGGACAGACCCATGATTGTCATGGCGGACATGAAGTCCTGAGCCGCTCCCGACAGGGCAGCCTCAGCATGGATGTTGAAATCCCCCAGAACAACAAGCTGAGGGGACTTGCCTTTTTCAATGCCTTTTTAAATACTGCACCTGAGGGGGCCAACCACGCATTCCTTGGGAGGGAATTCCATAAGGTAGGGACCACTACCGAGAAGCCTCTGTGCATAGTGCCCACCAATCCAAATAATATTTAAGTGGCCAAGTTTGCCTATGACAACAAATTATTTAGTGTGGCTAAAACAAAACGCGATTGTGAAGAGCTCCAAAAGGATCTCTGAAACTGGGAGAATGGGCAGAGTTCTTTGAGAGTGTCAGTAAACATTTAGACAGGGGTGATCCAGTAGACATTGTTTACTTGAACTTCCAAAAGGCTTTTGACAAAGTCCCTCACCAAAGACTCCTGAGCAAACCTAGCAGTCATGTAATAAGAGGACAGGTCCTCTATGGATCAGTAACTGGTTAAAGAACAGAACACAGAGAGTGGGAATAAATAGGAATGGCAGAGAATTCCGCCACGGATCTCGGTGAGGCCGAATGCCAGTGCATTCGGCCCCCTGAACTCCGTGGCGGAACGGCCTGCCACCCCCCCCGCCCCCCTGCGGATCCCCCCCGGGACGAGACTTACCTGGGGCAGATCGTCTGGTGGCGGCAGCCGGTCGGAAGACCGGCTGCCGCCGCCGCCATTTCCAGTGTTAAAATAAAACAAAAAAAGACGTGATAGGCTACGTAAAGATTTACGTAACCTATCATGGCTAGGTTAAAAATAAACGACGACGTGATAGGCTACGTAAATCTTTACGTAGCCTATCACGTCTGACTTTAAAAAAAAAAAGAAACGCGCGTACGCAAATGGCGGCGGCTATGGCCACCGCCATTTGCATTCCTTATTTTGGCCCGTCTTAGTCTACGTCAATATTTATGTAGACTAAGACGGCGAAAATAAGGGGGAACGCAAATAATGTCTGCTACGCTATTTGCGTTCCCCTTATTTTTGCCGTCTTAGTCTACGGAAATATTTACGTAAACTAAGACAGGCCAAAATAAGGAACGCAAATGGCGGCGGCCATAGCCGCCGCCATTTGCGTACACGCGTTGTTTTTTTTTAAAGTCAGATGTGATAGGCTACGTAAAGATTTACGTAGCCTATCACAGCTGACTACAGGGACACAAACGGCGGCGGCTATGGCCGCCGCCATTTGCATCCCTGCTAGCCAGCGGCTGGATGTCCAGCTGCTGGCGGAGCCGGCCAGCAGCTCCGCAGAATCCCCACGGAGCGGAGCTGGCCGGCCAGGATTCCGGGGGGAGGGACAGAGCGCCAATTTTGTAAGGCCAATTTTGTACATCCCTAGGAATAAATGGTAAATTTTCCCAATGGAGAGAAGCAAATAGTGGGGTCCCACAGGGATCTGGATCTAGGACCAATGCTTTTCAACCTGTTCATAAATGATCTGGAATTAGGAGTGAGCAGTGAAGTGGCCAAGTTTGCAGATGACACCAAATTATTTAGGGTGATTTTAAAAAAAAGGGATTGTGAAGAGCTCCAAAAGGATCTCTCCAAACTGGGAGAATGGGTATCTAAATGGCAAATGCGGTTCAATGTAAGCAAGTGTAAAGTGATGCACGTTGGGGCAAAAAATCCCAACTTCAGGTATAACCTGATGGGATCTGAGTTAGCAGTGACTGACCAAGAAAGAGATCTTGGGGTTGTGGTGAACAGCTAAATGAAGATGTCAAACCAGTGTGCAGCTGCTGTAAAAAAAGACAAACTCCATGTTAGGCATAATTAGAAAAGGAATTGAAAATAAAACTGCCAATATCATACTGTCCATATACAAATCTATGGCGTGATCACACTTGGAATACTGTGTAGTTCTGGTCACCACACCTAAAAAAAGTTATTGTAGAGCTGGAAAAGGTGCAGAAGAGGGCAACTAAAATGATCAAAGAGCTGGAGCATCTCCCCTATGAGAGGAGGTTACAACACCTGGGATTATTTAGCTTGGAAAAAAGGAGGGTAAGGGGAGACATGATAGAGGTCTACAAAATTATGCATGGTATGGAGAAAGTAGATAGGGAGACATTTTTCTCCCTCTCTCAAAATACTAGAACCCAGGGTTATCCTATGAAGCTGATTGGTGGGAGATTCAGGACAGATTAAAGGAAGTTTGGATGGCTTTAAAAAGGAGGTTAGACAAATTCCTGGAGGAAAAGGCTATCAATGGCTACTAGTCTTGATGGCTATGTCCTACCTCCTGTACCAGAGGCAGTGAGCCTATGTACATCAGTTGCTGGGGAACATGGGTGGGAGGGTGGTGTTGCATTCATGCCCTGCTTGTGGGTTCCTGGTCGACTGCTGGCTGGCCACTGTGTGAACAGAATGCTGGACTAGATGGACCCTTGGTCTGATCCAGCATGGCTCTTCTTATGTTCTTATGAATGGACATATGTAGTGGGAAGAAGCAGGATCATGGCGACAAGCTATACTGCATGTCAGTCAGTTAAACATACACATGTAGTCTTCACACTGTATGTGTGTCAGGTTCTCTCTGTATGATCAGGAACCCCTGGAAAGCTGGGTTCCTGATCTTCCCTTCTACCACCCTGTGTTTTCACTCACTATGAATATGTTGTTCGAGTTGTACTATCATCAGTCCAGACAATACACCACACAATACATTTTCCCTCTATCACCCTGGACAATCAGAAACATACAGCAGCTCCACTTCTTCATTGGTCAATTACATATCAGTCACAATAGTAGTCATTGACTATAAAGCTGGAAGGCTGGAGCAAGCCTGCTTCTTATAGAACAATTGGGCAGAGTATGGCCTGCACATTTCCCCTAATATCTCTGAAATTAGAAGGACTTGAGACTTGCTGTTTCTTTGTAAATGGAAGCTTAGAATCAAGGCAAAACCCTGCTTTCCAGGCAGTATGGCAAATCTATAAGAGAAAAACAGACTGTGAGGAGGCTGGTGGAAGTGAGCCTACTATCCTCACCAGCAGCACTGAGCTTGTGCTAACAGCACAACAGACCATCTAATTCATGCAGAAAAACAGTACTTGAAAAGCTCATCTGCTATAAAAACAACAAAGTGGTGGGAAGCCACTGCTTTAGAATTTATAACCACATTGTTACTTGGTACATTGTACAGGTTCTGAATTTTAAATAGAACTTAGACTTTTATTTTCTCCTTA
Organism: Heloderma suspectum; assembly: GCF_057233095.1. Lineage (NCBI taxonomy): Eukaryota > Metazoa > Chordata > Lepidosauria > Squamata > Helodermatidae > Heloderma > Heloderma suspectum. The sequence continues at coordinate 291,987,917 of NC_139459.1, read as the reverse complement.
TAAATGTGGGTTAGATTTACCATTATTTATAGCTTATTTCCTTTGCAGCCAAAGATGGAGAAGCTCTATACAGTCAGTAAAAACAAGACCTGGAGCTGACTGTGGCTCAGATCATGAGCTTCTTATCGCAAAATTTCGGCTGAAATTGAAGAACGTAGGGAAAACCACTAAACCATTCAGGTATGACCTAAATCATATCCCTTATGAATATACAGTGGAGGTGAGGAATAGATTTCAGGGATTAGACCTGATAGACAGAGTGCCTGAGGAACTATGGACGGAGGTCCGTAACATTGTTCAGGAGGCAGCAACTCAATCCATCCCAAAGAAAAAGAAATGCAAGAAAGCAAAGTGGCTGTCTGAGGAGGCTTTACAAGTAGGTGAGGAAAGAAGGGAAGCGAAAAGCAAGGGAGAAAGGGGAAGATATATCCAACTGAACGCAGAGTTCCAGGGAATAGCAAGGAGAGACAAGAAGGCCTTCTGAAATGAACAGTGCAAAGAAATCGAGGAAAACAACAGAATGGGAAAGACTAGAGATCTCTTCAAGAAAATCAGAGATCTCAAGGGAACGTTTTGTGCAAAGACGGGCATGATAAAGGACAAAGAAGGCAGGGACCTAACAGAAGCAGATGAGATTAAGAAGAGGTGGAAAGAATACACAGAAGAACTATACAGGAAAGATCTGAATGTTCCTGATAGCCATTATAGTGCGGTCACTGACCTTGAGCCAGACATTCTCGAGAGTGAAGTCAAGTGGGCCTTAAGAAGCATTAGTAACAACAAAGCTAGCGGAGATGACAGTCTTCCAGCTGAGCTATTTAAAATCCTAAAAGATGATGCAGTTAAAGTGCTGCACTCAATATGCCAACAAATTTGGAACACTCAGCAGTGACTGCAAGACTGGAAAAGGTCAGTTTACATTCGAATTCCAAAGAAGGGCAACGCCAAAGAGTGTTCAAACTACCGCACAATTGCGCTCATTTCACATGCCAGCAAGGGGATGCTCAAAATCCTACAAGCTAGGCTTCAGCAGTATGCGAACCGAGAACTACCGGAAGTACAAGTGGGGTTTCAAAGAGGCAGAGGAACTAGAGATCAAATCGCCAACATTCGCTGGATCATGGAGAAAGCAAGAGAATTCCAGAAAAACGTCTATTTCTACTTCATTGACTACGCTAAAGCCTTTGATTGTGTGGATCACAACAAACTCTGGCAAATTCTTAAAGTGATGGGAGTACCAGACCACCTTACCTGTCTCCTGAGAAACCTGTACGAGGGCCAAGAAGCAACAGTAAGAACCAGACATGAAATAACCGATTGGTTCAAAATTGGGAAAGGAGTACGACAAGGCTGCATATTGTCACCCTGTTTATTTAACTTATATGCAGAGTACATCATGAGAAACGCTGGGTTGGATGAATCACAGGTCGGAATTAAGATTGCCAGGAGAATTATCAACAACCTCAGATATGCAGACGATACCACCCTAATGGCAGAAAGCGAAGAGGATCTCAAGAGCCTCTTGTTGAGGGTGAAAGAGGAGAGTGCAAAAGCTGGTTTGAAACTCAACATTAAAAAAATGAAGATCATGGCATCTGGCCCCATCACTTCCTGGCATATAGAAGGGGAAGAAATGGAAGCTGTGACAGATTTTATTTTCTTGGGCTCCAAGATCACCGCAGATGGTGATTGTAGCCATGAAATTAAAAGACGCTTGCTCCTTGGGAGGAAAGCTATGGCAAACCTAGACAGCATAGTAAGAAGCAGAGACATCACCTTGCCGACAAAGGTCCGTCTAATCAAAGCTATGGTTTTCCCAGTAGTAATGTATGGCTGTGAGAGCTGGATTATAAGGAAGGCTGAGCACCGAAGAATTGATGCTTTCGAACTATGGTGCTGGAGAAGACTCTTATGAGTCCCCTGGACTGCAAGGAGGTCAAATCAGTCAATCCTAAAGGAAATCAACCCTGACTGCTCATTGGAAGGGCAGATACTGAAGCTGAAGCTCAAATATTTTGGCCACCTAATGCAAAGAGAAAACTCTCTGGAAAAGACCCTGATGCTGGGAAAGACTGAAGGCAAAAGGAGAAGGGGACGGCAGAGGATGTGATGGCTAGATAGCATCACCGATGCAATGAATATGAACTTGAGCACGCTCCGGGGGAGAGCGCAGGACAGGAAGGCCTGGCGTGCTATGGTCCATGGGTCACGAAGAGTCGGACACGACTGAACTACTGAACAACAACAAATAGCTTCTTTGAAGTTGTCACTTTGAATGCAATTTTCTAACACTGGCAACTTCGTTTGGGCAATGGCCATGGCATGCAATAATCAAAGCAATGGCTATGCCATAATTACATAGTTACATGCTTTAACTGAATGGATGCGACCTCTCTCATAGTTCTCAAATCACATATTATTTATTTATTATATTCCTATACTGCTCAATAGCCGAAGCTCTCTGGGCAGGTCACAACAATCAAAACCATAGAATATAACATAAGTTACAATATAAAAGTTCAAAACTAAAGTTAAAATAAAAGTGAAAACCCAAATAAAACTTAGCAACAGCGCAAAGTTTTAAAATGCAGTAAGGGCACAATCCTATGGCCACTAGACAGTGGCTAGATAACCGTAGGATTGGTCAGTTCCCAGAGAACTGCCTCTCCATCCCCTCCTCCACCTCCTTGTAGGTGGTGCAGACTGTCCCTGGGCTCCAGGCTTGTAAGAACAGGGTGCTTTTCTAGGGGCGGGGTGGGAAGTGCAGAAGTACCGGTATGACACTGCCTATGTGTCATTTGGCCTCCCCACCCTGTGCTCCGACATCGCGCAGCTAGACATAGGCTGTCTAGCCGTGAATGCAAGACGACTGGAGCGTGGAACTGCACAGGAAGGCCTCCCAAACGCAAATGGGGTAATCCTGAGGGGTGGCGATCTCATAGACGCCACTCAACAGGGATAGAATGTCTCGCCCAATACACTCTCAGGCTAGTTGCTTCAAAGATTATTAGCTCTCACAGGTTCCCTCTTCACAGATCTCTTAAATAAAATATGGCCCAAGTTTATACTATATATCTGTGTCTCATCTCTTTATTTCTCCCCCACTCCTTTCACTCACAAAGTGCTGCACCCAGGTTTAACTGCACCATCAAAAGCTACAGATTACTGCTTCTTCCTCACATCGACCAGGTTCATGTGATCGCTGTGGCTCATGATAGCACCATACTGAATATTAAAGTTGCAAACCACAGCTTGATGTGTCATCCAAATCCAGTGGGGGTGGACTATGCGAGGCTTAAACAACACTTGCATAACCCTAAAACAGGCCATGGATTCTGTGATGGTTTTTCAACCCTTGCACAACACACCCCTGCTGGCTTCAGGCAACACAAGCCACAGACACAATTTGAATGTTCAAAATGGCCACTAGCACACAGCACAGTTTGATTGTGCAAACAAGTCCATTGTATAAACACCATGCTTATTAAAAATGTGGTCAATAATAGGGTAGATTGATTTAATTCAAGGCAATTTAAATCAATGATTTATATCACCAAGCAAAAAAGATAGATTTAAATCACTTATTTAAATTATATTTCCAAATGAAACTTTTTCATATATTTCCTGAACAATGATGCCAATCTGACCGGTAAACCATGTTAATTTACAAGTAAACAGAGTATTATTTACATTGTTTTATTCTTACAAAGAGGCTTTGCATCTCTCTGTCTCACTGTATGTATTTTTCATGCTTTTCTCTTTTTTTACCTATAGAGGGAATGTCTTTAAAATATTCTCATACAAGTTCTTTCTTATGACTAGCATTCATGACAGTTTGAGGTTAACAGCGCAATCCTATACACAGTATGTCTACTCAGAAATACATTCCACTGAGTTCAATGTTGCTTACTCTCAGGAAAGCAGTTATAGGATTGCAACCTAAATATGGGAATACAGAAAGATGCACACACAAAAACAAAGCAACAAACAAAAAATGAAATTTCCATGACTGACAGGTCGAAGCAAGGTTTGATATTTATTGAGCAGACCATAACAGTTTATTTTTGTCAGGTGAAAATGAAATACTTAAGTCTGGTAGGGTAAATATTCATATTTGAAAAATGACCAGATTCTTCCATTTCCATTGAAAAGCCTCCTTTAATTATTCAATGTATCTGTTAGAGGTGTTGATTCAGTTTTGAGATCAACTGCACAGCTAACATGCTTATATCCAGATTATTTAATGTTACGCTAATTGTTTAAGAAAAATTTAGTATATACATTTTTAAATTTTAAAAAATCCAATTTCATTTTTTAAAACCATTTTTTTTCTGGGGGATTTTATCATCAATTTTTATCTACCCTGTGCTGCCAAATATTAGCAGCAAATCACTGAAAGTGAATGCAAAGAGTTCACTTTTTTTCAAGCCAATGATAATACACAGTCAATGCTGCATCAGTTGTGCAATGTTTTCTTCATATATATCATGTAACAGCAGCAGTTTACATTTAAATAACTTCTCAGGGGATATGATTTCTTTCCAGCACAGAAATCCTGTCAATCATAACATTCTGTAAAATTACATACATGTACATCTATCTAAAGAAGTGTGGATTCATGCCACTAAGGAATTAAATATGAGTGAAATGATTTGATACTCTGAATTTAAAGCAATTATCCATTTCCATCTAATTCATCTTGCTGCTTCCAGGAATAACATTCATGTTCAACAACCTATATCTACAAAACCACAAATAGAAAATTAGGAAGTTTTCAACGTATTTCAGAACTATTATCTGGCACCAGTACAACTGCCAGTAAAATGTAAACGCAACATGCACAGACGGACTCATTTTTCCAATAAAGTAGAAAATAAGGGTTTTAGTTGGTATTTAAAAATTGAGAGGGAATGCAAACATTGTTATACACCTTGTCTTTAAAAGAACACAGCAGAAGAATGTTTGGTTTAAGATCCTATGATTGTAATGGAATACAATTCTGCATAACCTCAGAAATGTTACTTTCCATTCGGTAATTCAGTTTATTGTTTCTTTTATTTGCGTTTAACTCTATTCTGATGTTTGGTGTCTATTGGTAACAATTCTTTGTTTCAATATTTAAAAATTGTAAACTGCCCTTGGTACCTTGGCAGAAAGGCAGGATAGAAATGTATTAAATACATAAATTTAATACCACCACTAATATAAAACATTAGGTTAAATCTTAAGGTCACCATGCAGTGGATGTTTCTGTGTAGATATAATTGTGCTCAGCCAGCTTGGCCCCTAGGTGTTCATCATCACTAAGTGTTCATCATCAGCACCTCCAGGCTGAACTCTTAAGCTTCTGTTTAACTCAAGGGTGAACTGGATTCAGCAGAATGGGTAGATAAAATGGTGGGGAAAGGAAACGAGGCAAATCCAGCTGTATTTTATTCCTACGGTTCTAATGTCAAAGTTAATTCTATGATTCTATGATTAATGTTTTCCAAATAATTTTGCCCGATGCTGAAAACCTGAATGTGTTTGGCATACCAAAATAAGAGCATTAATAAACATGTTTAAAACATTCCAGAAATGTTTCTGTAACTTTTTGTTGTTCAATGGCTTTGTATAGTGTGTGTGTGTGTGTGTGTGTGTGTTTTGGCTAGATGCTGCAACCTGAACCTGTCAACCCAAGATCATTTGACTGGTGGCCTATGGTTGTTCCCCTAACCGAACTGGATTCTTCCTCTACTGCATTGCTGCAGTCCCTCACTGCCACATTTTAATATTAGAACCTTGGTCCTTCCAATGTTTACTACAGTTCCTATGGAAGAAGAACACATACACCAAACAGGTGCTAAGAACTTGCCCTCTGTAAGTTCTGCCTAGTAGTAAGGCCTGCCTTGGGTAGACTGATGTGCTGAAACTTGTGGAACCCAAACAAGGAAAACCTTGGGCTAGGATTCTAGACAGATACAACTGAGTATGCTGGCTCCTAGTACAAAGATTTACAGAGGGGACAGTGGAAAGTTAAGCTTTAATACTAAAAAAAGAAAAGAAAAAAAAAGAAAAGAAACATTTAGGAGTAATCAGTTGTATTTCATCTGTACTGCCCAAACTTTGGCCTAATAAGCTTTCACAACCCTTCCCCAGTTTAATATTAAATAGTGCCATCTGTATTATGCTTTGTTTTCTCCTATGAAAATGAATTGTGCAGCAGAATACTCTTCCCTATCTAGGATCTCACTGATCCTAGATACTAAACTCCTAAACCTAGTCTCAGAGCTTTAGATACAGAACTTCTCCCCTTCTCCTCAGTTATCTGATCTCTCAGATATGAAATTGTGGTGCTGGGAGTTCCCTTCCTAAAAATGTTTTGGGATCTATAGATGCAGACTATTAAACAATAATGATAATAAAAAGTTATTAAATTATTATGATTTTTCTTAAACCAGATGCACGGGTATGAACTTATTTTGGCAGAGGGCAAAAGCAATAGCTTTTATCATTGCAATCTTCAAAATTACCAATCTGTGCTGCATACATAACTATCTATACAAAGCAAGTACAATACAAGTTTCATCTATGTATATCGAAGACTAAAAATTCAACATACATTAATATGTGCATGATGTAGTGATTAGAAGGACAATTTTGTATAGTAATAATGATGCCATCCCAGCATATAGAAAACTATTCTAAATTATTTTAATATTGAAAAAAGAAATGTTTATATGCAACAGTATCCACTCAAGGCAAATTACTATTTCTTCAAGTTCTCAAAGCATTACTGCATACTCTGTGACTATTACAGTGTTAACCTAGAATAACACAACCAATTTTCATATGATAGCAGCAGCTGAGCCCATTTATTGTTCCAGTTTAATTCTGGTGACCACATATCATAATTATCCTTTTTTCCTATAGCTACCCAAATGGTTGGTCAGTTGCACTCATACTTTCAGAATAACCACTCCTAACCGTTTATCAATACAGACTATGTGAACAGGTAGGCAGTTGTTTTTTTTAAGAACATCGTAAAACGTGTTCTAAAATACTAAACAAAATAAAGTAGAAAGGAAAGGAAAATAAAAGAAAATTAATCACTATTATCAAACTGCTCCTTCCAGGCTCTTCATATGCTGCTGCTGTTGTTTTTAGTTTGAAAAAGAACAAACGTTCATCAAGTGTGGTTCATTGGATATAATAATGTAATTAGATGTGAGAAAAGGAATGGGGCTGGTGTATTGGCTGGTAAGATCACAAATAAACTGAACATGAATGCTCAGTGAACCTTCCTATAGTTCTTCCTCTGTACTTCCTTAGAGCAGCAAACATCTGGGGGTGGAACTCTACTCTGATAGGAACTCAGGGTCTTATTGTTCAGGCTGTCTCACTCTACTTTCTAATTAGACTTCTCCTCTCCAGGCTGGCAAAGCATTTCAGGAGAAAAAAAGCACTAGTGTGCATGCACACACATGCTCGCACACACATGAATCCACCTGTTCACTCAAGGAACATTATATAGGTAAGTGCTGTCAGGCTTGCCCCAATGCAAAGTGTCAGATCTAGTGCCTGAGACCACTCCTGTAGACTTACATCACACCTGGCGGTGTTCTCTCTTTTATGCCACTAAAGGGATTGGCCTGGCGATTGTAGATGCATGTGCTCCTGCTAAACGGTTTGCACTGCTTGTAGACATATGCTGCTGCAGCAGCACCCCTCTGCACACACCAATGTCAGATAAGAATACCAGATTTACAGACTAAGATGTATTAGAATGTATAAGTCTTTATAAAAATGTAAAATTTCAGGAAATGTTGAGGCCGTAGGGAAAAAAATGTGTTTTTTTCTGGAAAAAAATGAAATTTTGGAAAAACTGAAAAATAAGCAATACTTGTTTTTTAGCGCACTTTACAGAATTAAAGTCACTTTGTTGCTTTAAGACAGCCTTCCCCAACCTGATGCCCTCTAGATATTTTGGACTTAGCTCCCATCAGCCTCTGGCAGCATGGCCAATGGTCAAGAATGCTGGGCACTGTAGTCCCAAACATCCAGAGGGCACCAGGTTGGGAAGGGCTGGTTTAGGAACATAAAGCAGCCTTTCTGTTCCTAACATTATTATATGTCTGACTTAGTTTGCTCATAAATTATCATTATATTTTAAAACTTTTAAAAGTTAACTCAGTAAATTTATAATTATGAATAGATTAGAACTACATTAAATGTCTGCTACAGCATCAGGAACACTGGACTCCATAGAACAAAACCCAAGCTGTCAAGAACACACATTTACTGTCAAGAATGTGCAGTGGTGACTCTACTCACATGTTGAGAAACTGAGCATAAATGTCTATCAGTAAATACTTTTAATAAGGAATGAAAGAAATAACTATGCTTGGAATCTTACAGAGAGGATTTAAAAATATATTTTTACCCATGGCCTCATTAATTCCAGACCTTTTACATCTCTGGAATTTCTATAAAAGTGTTCTTATTACATGGTTTTTAGAAATCAGTTTGAAGGGAGTAAAGGCTGGGTAACAATATATGAATATTTTGTCTTAAATTCTAAAAGAAAACATTTCATAATCCAAAGTTGTTCAATTTTTCGGGGGGGGGAATGGTCCTTGGAGAAAAAAATGGGGGGAAAATGGCTTTTTCCAACTGTTTCCAGATTTTTTCCGGGCCTTCACATCTCTAAGTCTTTATAGCAACACATTCATCTAATTTTGAATGCATTATAAAATCATCTGGCCTAAAGATGCTGTTCCCATCTCTTTACCTGGATGTAGTTTTATCTTTAAATATTTATTTATTTATTTATGACATTTCTATACCATCCAATAGCTGAAGCTCTCTGGGTGGTTCACAAAAATTAAAACCACAAGTACAGCAGAAAAACAATATAAAATGTAAAACCATTAAAACTACCAGTATGATAAAATATAAAGTATAAAAATATAATTTTTATAATTTTAAAAATATAATTTTATAATAAAGTATAAAAATATAACCAGTACAACCAGCAAAAAACCTAGCAGCAATGCAGAGATTTAAAATAGAGTAACAAATTTAAAACAGCAGAACTAAAAGACTGGAATGCTAAAATGCTTAAATTACGGGGGGCAGGGGAAAGGTCTTTACCAGGCACTGGAAAGAGTACAACATAGGTGCTAGGCGGGGAACTCATTCCACACAAATAGACACAAAAAGAGCCAACAGTTATGAAAAGGTTTCACCAGTGACTAATGTTATTAAACAAACCATTTAGAGTTGTGGGGGTGGGATTCCCCTTGACTAAAAGAGACGTTTTTGTACAATAAGATTGCTTTAACTGCTACTGAGATCATAGGAGAGGGGGGAATTGAAAATGTACCTTTTATGACTTCAGAGTACAAGGCAGTAAGCTCAAATGACTGTTCCTGTTTGGTTGGGTTTTTTTAAACTTTAAAAAACAAAACAAATAAACAAACTTTGGCTACGATCCTGAAACTTGCAGCCCATTCTTATGCATATTTGGAATAAGTTCCACTATATTCCATGGGACTTAGTCCTAGGTCCCATATCAAATATCAAATTGTGACTTTAAACTGCACTGCAATCAGGGAGTAAGTCCCACTGATCACAGTGGCTCTTGCTACTGGGTAAACGTGCATTGGATTATGCTGCTAGTGATTTTAAGTCATAACCCAGTCCAGTCCAGTAATGTGTGAAATATTACTGTGATATTCTGCCTCACTAAGACATCACATTATATCTGCAAAAACAGGCATGTGGTTTACAAGAGGGCAGAGTTTTCCAAATTGTTATTTGAAATGCTAATTCAGATCCTATCATTATTGCGTGTTGTTGACATTTTTAAGAGATAGACTTAATAAAATTACACATTTTGACACTTCAGAAGTGGAGGCCAGAATTGCACATTTCTCTGTGTGTGTTTAAACTGCACAAAGTGTCTGCTCTCCTAGTTCTCTATTAAAGTTCTGACTAGCTTTCTGTTTTGCTGGATATTGAAATATTGCTCAGTCAACTGGGCTATTGCACTCCTTTCCCCATTCACTCTGTACTAGGAGAATAACATAGCATTTTTATAACGAGGCATCTGTTGCTAGAAGCATGTGATTTCACTCCTAAAATTGAAAGTCACAATTGTTGCATTGTATAGCCTTATAAAATATAGAAACACCCAAGTGCCACTCCTAAGCACGCCAGTAGAATTGGTTGCAGTCTAGTTAGTTTTGGAGGCTTATATACAAAGTTGCCTGAGTGCATAGTTACGTAAGAGTATAGCATGATTTTATAGTGAAAAAAGACTTGGAAATTATTTTACACACTTTAAAACTTTATTTTATGTTGGAATCTCAATAAAAACAAATACTAAAAATGGCTTCTAAAATGTAGCTCCATTTCACATATAATTAGTCGTATTAATATTGCATACCATAAATGTTTGCTAATAATTCAAACACAAATATGAAGCATGAGAGTCTTACAAGCAAACCATAGCCATATGCATAAGATGCCTATCTGTTAAATTGATCCATATAGTCAAACAAACGGTTACACTATTTTCATACAGAATGTAAATGACTATTTGTTTCCTAATGAAGCAAATGCATTCTATGTAATATACAGTTTAAGTTCTCCATTACATAATAAAATCTAGAAAATCTTCAGTAGGTTTTCTGCAGACTCCAACTTTGCCTTCTGTCTTTAAAAAGTGGAGCCTTCACCCAGCTATTTTCCACACAAGTTGATATATGACCAAGGCCAGCCCAAGATATTTTGCTGCCTGAGGCGAACAAAATGGCGTCCCCTTGCATTCCATGTACAAAAGCTGACTAGACTGACAGTTAAAGCTTACTTCAACACTGGTGATGGGACAGTATCCTCTGCCACACCTGAAGGCAGCAGACTAGCTTAGGGGGCGTGGGGCAAGCTGTGTGGCACACAGCTTTGTCCTCCAACAGCTTGCTGCCACCTCTCAGCATCTGCCACCTGAGGCAACTGCCTCACTCTGCCTAATGGTAGTGCTGGCCCTGTATATGACCTGATTGGAAGATACACAAAACAGAAATGTTTGACAGAGGTACACCATAGCTGGAATTTTATAAACCATGATTTATTACATAGATCTTGAAAACCAAAAGATGGTGAGCTGTTTTATAACTGCCACAAACAGAAAACCCCAATATACATTGGGGTCTATTATAATAAACATGAGGACTCAAGAAGCCTTTGAGAATGGAAAATCTGAATAGCAGAAGGCAATACTCAAAGGTTCATAGGCATCAATAGGTCAGTGGAAAAATATATTACGTTGCTGCACAAAAAGCCAAAGGGATATATCCCCTTGAGAAATGTTTGACAGTTGCAGTCACTGAACCTTAATGGCTGTGGAATGCTGAGAGTTGTAGGACTTTTTTCTGCATAATCATACACAGGATTGCACCCTAAGCAGATAAGATTTGCCTTAGTGCATCAGACCAAGGCCCCTCTAGCCTACTACTCTGTTTTCAACAGCAACCATCCAAATGTCTTCGGAAACCCTCAAGCAATAGCCATACACAGACATATTCTTGACTTTAACTTGTGTTTTATAAGCTGTCAAATCAGCAGCACCACAGCTTGTGATAGTGCACTTCCCTTTAGATTCAGATTACTGTTTTTAGGTATTAAAAAGTCAGGCAGCCTGCTGTGAATTGTATTGGTTAGTTGCCCATAACTACTGTATTATTTACACATCACGCCAAATTTTTAAAAGGGGCAGAGTAACCAAATTTAGATACTGAATCATTAACTGTTTTTGCTTCATTTCCAACAGTAACCATACTCAATGGCACATGCTGATAAAAACATAATGAAAGATGGAGATTGTTGTATGTTTGATAGTAGTGTCACATCTTCAAAAACCTCTGATTTTTATGCATATCACAGACATCCAGCTATATTAGTCTGTGGCAACAGTGTCTAATTGGAAGCAAGACCCACCAAGTTTAATGGGGCTTACTCACATGGAAGTGTGCAGTGGACTGCCTAAGTCTGTACTGAACACAGTGGATCTTACTTCTGAGTAGATAGGTATGGGATTGCACTGTTAGAGTCTTGTGGCACCTTAAATACTAACAAATACATGATGGCTTAAGCTTTTGTGGACTAGAGTAGACACATAAATATGGCTGACAGGTACACAGAGAATGCCATGAAATTTTAAATGTTGTACACCTCTTTGTGTTATCAACTAGGACACACTGGATGACTTCATAGTTGACTCTGTAACCTTTTTTCTTTTTAAACTGCATGTATATATCTCCTGATCTTATATGGGGTTTCAAATAATCTCCTGTCCACATTGCTGATCAGATGCACACCTGCTTAGCTTTAGATGCTGCAGCATCTGGTGCTCCCCGACCATTCAGATTTCATTGTGTAAACATTTTCTAGAGCATCAAGAAAAAAAATCTAGCCCAAGAATTAGATAACTGAGAACTTATGTCTATACTCAACACACAGGTGACATTTTGGGTGTTCTAAGAATTTGCTTCCTTCCACCTGTTAAATCAGTATTTATTTGCACCCAGCAAATATGCCAGTGATCTGGCTGTCAGTATTGCAGATTTGCTTAAGATAACGTACCTATTTGGGACAAATCAGATAATAGCTGATTAAACAACTTGCTGCTATTTAAATAAAAATGTATTTATCATTTTAAATATTCATGATATGTAGACAAATCTCAAAATGTCACGAATACTTTAAAAAATGTATATATGTGAGACCACTGATATGTGAACTCACACGTTTTGTCTTATGGGATTGTATCCAATGTGGGACTTAAGTTAGACTAACATAGGATACATACAATCCATTGGCTATAACACAGGGATTTCGTCTTTGGTGTGGTCAATCAACACCACCATTCCATTGCAGCATATAAGGAATGCTTCCTCATTGCCTAGGAAAAGCATGAAATCTGTGCATGGAATCATCCTGCACGATGATGCTTTGTATGTGAAATTCACCAAGTGAGCCCAAGCTGGGAAGCTGCAATCAGCTGTAACTTTGCAGCGCACGTACTCCCAGTCAAATATGCACGCGTGTGATAGTACCACGTGACAATCCACAGGCAGGTTTGATGCTTTTGTGTGCGTGTGTCGTTCCTCCCCCCCCCCCGCAAATGTGGAAGTTCTCCGCAAGCAGGAAATAAGTTGGCAGGTGGCCCTTTGCCCCCTCCACCGCAAAGGCAACCCATCTCTTCACCAACTGCTGTTGACATTCGCCCCTGGCGCAATGGTACTAGGGCCATTCCCTCTGGCCTCGCTGCAACCCAGTGGGCGCCAACGCAGCTGACTGGCATGCCTGACACGGACCTTCTCTCCAGGCTGTAGGCGCGGGCATGGCCATGTCGCCTATTGTCATTCAGCGCCGGCTTTTTCCGCCCTCGGTATCAATCCACAACCGGGGGCGGGATGGGGAGAAAGAGGACTGGGCACTAATCCTGACACTTGGCAAATGGGGGGGGGGGAGCGCGCGCGAGAGCGGCGCCTTACCAGTCCATGTGAGGCTCATCGATGACCAGGAGCAGCTTGAACTTTTTGGCTGCCGCCGAGGAAGACGAGCCCGCGTCCACCAAGCCCGCCGAGGCCGCCGTCTGCTTCACGGCGTTGGAGAGGGAGCTGAAGAAGCTGCTGCCCGCCGACTGCGGCGGCGGCGGCTGGGCTGGTGCGGGCGCCGCCGGCTGCGGCTGCCTCCGCTCCGAGGCCGGGGAAGCCGAGGACGGCGGCGGCGGCGGCTGGGGCTCCGGCCGCTGCAGGTCGGTCATGTAGCCATTGGGCAGGTTGGCGATGAAGCTGCTGTCCGAGAGCCTGCGCCGCAGGAAGTTCATCATCTGGCCGCCAACGGGGGGACGCGACGGGCAGCCGGGGACGGGCGGCGGGCAGACAGACCGGGGCGCCTGCCTGGGCGGAGGCTCGGCACGCCGCCTCGCTAGGGCGCGCAGGAGCGAGCGGGCTGCAGTCGCCTGCCTCTGCGCGCGCTCTGGAGCCGGCGGCGGCTGCTGCTGCCGCTGCCGCCGCTGCTGCCGCCTCCCCGCTTGTCCCGCCCTCCCGGCTCTAGGCGGCAGCCGCCCAAGCCGCCTCGCTCGGCTCTGGACGGGCGCCGGCGGAGAGGCGGCGGCGCCGCGCCGCGCCCGGGTTCGCTCTCGAGGTTAAGGGGAGCCCTCAGAGAGGCGCCGCCGCCGCCGCTCTCGGGTTCGCCCCGAGCTCTCGTGTGGGCGGGAAAGCCCCCTTCCCCCCGCCCCGCACAGGGACGCCCCTCTTGGAAACGGCCCCGCCCATCCTGCGCGTTGTACCTCGGAGACGCCACTTTTACCTCAGGGGCGCCAATTTCCTGGGGAAATCTCTCGTCGCAGGTGGAGAGCTCCCTGAGAGGACAGTGCTGTACAGGAAAACCGAGAGCGGTCCTCTCCGCGCAAGACCGCTGCCCTCCACCTCCAGCCATTTTGTCAGGGAAGCTCCGTTCGCTTCCCTTTCCGAGCAGCGCAAATGGGGTGAGAAGAACTGGACATTCTCATGCGACGTTTCCACCTGCATGAGGGCTGTTTCAAAGAGGACGGTGTCCAGCCCCGTCACTGATTTTTATTTGTGCACATTTATGCGCTGCTGAGCATAAAATAAGACCACATTGCCGTACAACTTGCAAATCACAATGATAAAAAAATATAGGATAATGATAAAACAGGCGCATAGTAAAATCAGTATTCATAGCTGGGTCTAGGGTGGATTCAAATGAATTCAGATTTCTAAGAATCCAAACTGCAGATTCTGCAGCAGACCAGCTTTTTCTGAGTTGTGGGGATTTCATGGGCTCGTGGACCAGTTTTTTTACTGGGCGGGGGAGGGGGGCAGTGATTTGCTAATGCACACTTGCACAAGTGGAATGGAATTCTAGTACATCCCTACCAAAAAAAATCCACTTTTGTCAATGAGGAGACGATGGAACAAAAGATGCCTGATAATCCGTGAAACACAGATGGAACAGATTTAACAAAATCTGTACATCCCTGCCTGGGTCACACTACAGGGAAAGCCTGAGTGAACAGATATGTCTTAAGCAGATGCCTAAAATGCAACACTGTCATCACCAGCCTGATATTAACCATGAAAGTGTTCCACATTGCAAGAGCTGCAACACTAAAAGTTCTGTTGTTGAACACCTTATCCTTGATCACGCTGTTGATCCCTCCAAGATCAGTTGTCCCTAATGTTCTTGATAGCCATAAGGTGAACGATGTGTCACCACCAAGAGTAGCTCTCCTGACTGAGGTCCATAGTGACCAAGCATCAGATGATCTTTAAGTTAGCCTGGCCCCAAGTTGTTTAAAGCTTTATATACCAATAACAGAATCTTGAACTTGACCTGGTAGCATACTGACAGCCAGTGCAGTCCTTTTCTGGAACAATACTTCTCATTTCACATTTATCTTAAAATGTCCTGCATCACAATCAGAGGGATTCAACTTGTGCTAGATGGGGTTACACTCCCCCTGAAGACTCAGGCTCACAGTTTGGGTGTAGTCTTGGACTCAGCTCTGAAGCTAGATGACCAGGTCTCAGTGATGGCCAGGAGTCTGTTTGCACAGCTGAGGCTAATGCGCCTACTGTGCCCAATCCTAGAGATGTCTGATCTGGCCATGGCCAGGCATGCCTTAGTTACATCCCATTTGGACTCCTGTAACAAGTTCTACATGGGGTTGCCTTCAAAAACTGTTCAGAAACTTCAGCTGGTCCAGAATGCTGTGGCCAGACTGTTGACTGGGGCCAGTTGCAGGGAGCATGTGACTCCCTTCTTACAGCAGTTTCACTGGCTATGAGTCTGTTTATGGGCAGAATTCAAAGTGCTGGTTATGATCTATAAAGCCCTTTATGGCTTGGGACCAGGCTACCTGAAAGACCTCCTTCTCCCATATGAGCCTGCCTGGTTCTTAAGATCTTCTGGACATGCACTTCTTTTGAGAACACCACTTTCAGAAGTGCGATTGGTGGTGACCCAAGAGAGAGCCTTTTTGGTGGCTGCTCCCTGGCTGTGGAACTCTCCCCCCGCCCCCAAGAGAGGCTAGGTTCACTTCCTCTCTGCTGTCCTTCTGCTGGCAGGCAAAGACCACTTTATTCAAGAAGACCTTTGCTATATAAGTGTCAGGAGCGCCCTAGCTGCCTCTTGCAGTCCCCTCCAATAGCCAACCCAGGACACAGACGACGAGGATTCTTTCCAAGGCTTTATTCCTTTATTCCTTTATGACTCTTTCAGATACTAATCACTAGTGACTAAGCAAGGAACAGCACTGGGGAAAGATAGCAGAGTAGCCTAAGCTCCAGGTAAGGCTGTTGGTCCCCATTTGAAGGGGAACCATGGGAAGACCCTGAACTTATGGGCTAGGGAGAGATCCTCCCTCTTTCCCTTGGGTCCTCGGGATGCGACCATTGTTTGAGCGCCAAATGAGCAGAACGCCTCCTTTCGGTGCCCTCCATCTGTCGTCACTCCCTGCGTCTGTGCCGAGCATCCAGCAAGCCCCGCTCCAGCGCTCTCCCACTGCCAGAGTCACTATCTATCCCAGGAATGCTGGCAGGAGGAATCTCTGCCAGCTGCTGTGCTTGTGAGATATGAGCTCCTCTCCCACGGATTGCTGTTCCTCCTCAGAATCAGAACTGCTCTGGGGCTCTATGGGCTCAGTTTCCACCCTGACAATAAGTGGGTCTGTTGGGTTCAGTGGTGTTTTTTATTTTTATGTTTTTACTCTTTAATTGTTATGTTTTATTCTATTTTAATGTATTGTTTTATTGTATAATCAATTTTAATAGTGCATGTAAGCTGCCTTAAGTACCATACCAAAAATAAATATATGCCCTTTTCATGTCTAGAAGAAGGTGCCTCTGAAGAAAACTTAACATTTATTTATTTATTTAACATTATTTTTAACATTCTTTATTCATTTAACATGCTTTTAGCATGTCACTTTCACATAGTACTTTTTTTTTTGGATGAAAACAGTCACAGATATTGGTCATTTATTTATTAACTAAAACTTCAAGCAACCCAATAACCAAAGTTATCTGGACAGTGTACAAATTAAAAACATAAAATACAAAGTGACAATAAAAACAATAATAAAACAAATCAGAAAAAAACAAGATAAAACTAGCAGCAACACATAATAAAACCAAAAATAAAACCAGCAGCAGCAGGAATGAAACCGTGCAACGATCTAAAAGCAGTTCCTAAAATGATTTGAAAAAGATAAAGGTCTTTCTTTACCTGGCATCAAAATGAGCATAATGGACCTTCCACAGATGAGGTGCTACAACAGAAAAGGCCCTCTATCTTATAGCCACCTACTTCTCCTTATTTTTCAGGGGCACCTAGAAAAGGGCCTCAGATCAATGACCTTTAGGTTCATGTACATAAATATGGGAGGAGACATTATTTCAAGTAACCTGGCCACAAACCATTTAGGACTTTAAAGGTTAAAACTAGCACTTGAAATTGAGCCTGGAAATGGACTGGCAGCCAGTGCGGATGGCAAAACGTTGGCATAATGTGATCACATTGACCAGTCCCATTAGCAATCTAGCCACCCTGTTTTGGGCTAGCTGAAGTTTCAGGACTGTTTTCAAAACAGCCCCATGTATAACACATTGCAATAACTTTCAAAGAGGAGGTTACCAGAGTATGAATAAGTGTTGCAAGGCTGTCTCTGTCTAGATAGGATTATAGTTGATATATCAGCATAAGCTGATAAATGGTGCTCCAAGCCACTGATACCACCTGTGCCTCTAGTGACAGAGATTAATCTAGGGAGCAGGATAAACACCACTCAGCTGGACAGACAAACCACACACAGGTAGTATCTCTATCTCTGGATTGTCATGTCCAATAACTGTTGATCACTGTCAGGTGACACACACAAATGGGCAGTAGCACTATCAGACAAAAAAATACTGGGGAAGGCACAGAAAGAGGAAAGTGTATTTCAGGTGAGGTGCATATTAAAAGTGCCTTTCCTTCAAGTAACCTTGAGGGGATGGACTTGTATGGGAGGGGCACAAGCCTCCTCTTGTCCTCTCCCCATGACACCTGTGAAATGGACCAACTGATGCTTGTGGTAAGTGCATTTAAACATGAGAGGTCATGCATGGGACACTTTCACAAGTAAGCACTTTATCCATCGCCTGTATCACATCTGTTTTCAGCCTTCTGAATAAACCCTCACATGATGCAATAATCAAGTCAAACTTTATTTGCTAAAAATCTGGTCATCACAAAAGTGTGAAGAAAATATTTTTTACATAATTCAGGTGACTAGGTACGATATAAAAAGGAACATAGTATTCCAGTTTGCCATAGATAATCTCTAGCACAATATACTACATTTTGCAAAACAAATTTATGCTAATTCCTTCAGTCTTTAGAGCAAACATAGCAACCTTTTGCATTAAATATTTAGCCCCATCAGATATCAGTTGGGATTATTTTATCATCACTTAAGAATAAAAAGTTGGTAAAAGTTTCCTTCAGAAATTTTTCTGTAAAGGAAGAATATAAACAATTTAATACATAATATGCCTGTTGAAAAACTGGCATTCCTATGCCAGACTAAACCTCTGTAAACTACATTATGTGGTAAATACCATCTATCACTATGTTTCTTCCTATTACTAGGTTCCTAGCTTAGGTACCAGAATCCTATTATCCACTATATAACTTTCTGATCAAAACTGAACATTTGGCAAAGGAATAGCTCTGTGAATCAAAGCTGCCATCTGAAGCATCATTTGCAGCCAAGTACAAAGGGGGAAAAGAGCCCTGGCTATGTATGACATAGTTATTGGACACTGTGACACAACTAGCCAAGATGACTAAGCACTTTGCTACAGCAAACACAAAATATTGAAAACTATGAGACAAGCCAATTAAAAAAAAAAGAGAGAGAGATTCCAGACTTATATTTTTCACAATTTTCCCATCTTCCATTATCTCATGCATGCTTTTCTTGATCCATAAGGGTAACTATATGATAATTAAACAACAAAGATAAGCCATTTTGACCATAAGAAAAATCTCAAAATCCATATTATTGTAATATCTTTATTAGGCCAACCAAAAATCACAAAAAAATGTGCAAGCTTTCAAGATCTCCAGATCTCTTAATCAGGCAAGGTTTTTGTTTTGTGGTTTTTGTTTTGTTTTGTTGTAATGCCTTTGTATCATCTTGCCTGATTAAGAGATCTGGAGATCTTGAAAGCTTGCACATTTTTGTGATCATTTGGTTTGCCTAATAAAGGTATTGCATTAATATCATACGATATGTGATCACTAGCTGGAAAATTATTTTGGGCAATACTTTATTTATTCCTGAATGCTCTCTAGCTTAAGTTAGTTTCTGTTGTTTACTATTTCAAGATGTTCAGATATGTACCTGTCTGCCACTCAGCTGTTTAGATTATTATATTCCATCATGTTATTGTATGTTGTGCTTATATGGCTATTTATAGTCATATTTATTGTAAATCATGCTTGTATAAATTCCTTTAATAAATAAATACATAAATAAATAAGCAAACAAACAAACAAACACTATTGCTATTGCAAATACTATAAAGTCCATGCCCCCAAAATACTTTATAGGCCAGAAGCAGTACTGTGAATGCTAGACAGTGCCAATATGTTTTTCCTGAAAGGGTATGTCAGCCATCAAAGCCAGTTGCTTAGTTTGATCGTGATGCAGTAGCAGCCAAACTCTATAAACAAGCAGCTCTGTGTGTGATTAAAATGACTGCAGGAAGGTTTAAAAAACAAACAAACAGTCACTATGTGGTAAATGTTTGGCTCTCTGGATGGATTCACACAATCAGGATCAATCAGTCATAGATTCTGTATGGAGGTGTATACCCTCTGTGATATATCTTCAGCATGTCACTTATCAGCACCAGCTGTCTGAATAGTCTGTGAGTGGAGAACTGACCTCAAGCTGATTGTTGCCAATATGCTAAAGTCTATGACTATACAAACCTGCTTTTTTGCCTTCTTCTTGTATACTGGTGACAGACCCCATTCCAATGACTGTATTATATAGGGTGAACATTCTCACCCTAGGGTAACTTGGTTATCTGAATCATCCAGTCAAGTGAAATGGAGGGTTTCATCATACATGAGGTGCAGAAGTGTGGCACAGAATGTATGGTTTAAATTGTTGTCCATATAGGCTTTATCTGATTTTGTTATTAGAACTCGGTGTACCAGTTTATTTATTCATATATTTATTCAGTTTATGAGCTGCCATATAGCCAAAGCTCTCAGGATGACATTCACAATAAAAGCAAATACAATAAAAAACAATGATAAAACCACTTCTGCTAAAACGCCGTCTTTTTCCATCCAGCAGTAGTGTTCAATGTGTGTGTGTGTGGTGGTGGTGGGGCAACCGGTAAGGGTGAGTCAGGAATCAGCTAGCCATCTCAGTGCTGGAATAGGTAATGGAGAGGAAGGCCTTCAATCCAGTTACAGAGAGTGAGGAACTACTTTCAGAGGACCCAAAGAGCAGTGGTCCAAAGACCTGGTAGAGAGCTGAGTCAGCAGAAAACCAAAGAAATAGCAGATTCTGCTGGTAAGTGTTCCAAGAAGTGTATATAAGGCTGCTATGCTATAAATGTTTGACAGAGGACATTTATGCTCAGCAAGGTCTCTCAGCTCTGCCATTCCAATTGTTATTATTATTGCTACTATTATTATTTCATGTTTATTTTACTCTTCCTTAAAGGACTGTAGGGTAGTGTACAAGATTTCCCCCACCCCACCCCCATTTATCTTCACAATAATCCTGTGAAGTAAGAAAAATGGAAAGATCAAGGTTACCCAATCAGTAAATGTTATGGCTGTGTGGACTGAACCAGAGTTTCCTCAGTTCTAACCATTACACCAACCTACAACAACACAGTGCCCTCCAGATGTGTTGAACTATGACTTCCAGCATCCCATCCAGTATGGCCATTGGCAATGCTGGTTGTGGATGACAGGAGTTCTGGCCCAACACATCTGGAGAGCACCAGGTTGGGGAAGCCTGCACAACATGCCCTAACCACTGCACCACCATGTCTCTCAATATACTTTTTGGACTTGATCCTGGCATACTTTAGACTTGAGTCTAAATCACCGTCTTAATACATAGTGTCATTAAAAGGGCAGAAACTGGTCTACCAAGTCACCACTTCATCTTTGGAAGGCAATTCAAGTTTGAGTTATTATTGCTATCAATCCTGATGGAGGATTTTTTTTTAAAGGAAAATTCTAGCCTACTTCAAAGAGCAAATGTTTTCCTTGCAATAAGGACATATAAAATACCTTGCTGGATCAAAGCTCAGCTATGCCTGGGAATACATTTTCTAGTAATTTGCAAATGGTGTTTCATGTTATTTTCTAACAATGTTATTTTGCTTTCTATTAATTATGTTTCAATAGAATTAACAAATCTAGACATTCTCTGGACAGCTAAAGAAATTGAAGCTAATGTAAGGGGGTGCTGACCATGGTGCTGCACAGTAGGACATAATACTAGTTTCGGTAGCTCTGAAGCTGGAGTGCCTAGGACGTTGTGCTTAATAAGCTGAAAACTGGATTGCGGTGGGCTGGGTGGCTCCAAAGGAATAGTCAGTGCCTGCATTTTAAAATTATATGGTGCTATCTCTAACCACATCCTAAGTACTAATAAGGCTGAAAGTTGCACTGTTATATTCCATATGCTGGGCAGACTATGATAGTTTTGCTTCCTCATATACCTTTGTCCAAAACATAGCAGGAACCCAAAACTTTGAATAGCTGCAAATAAGTCCTTTTGTGAATATGCTTTTCTCCATGACCCAGTTGGAGGAGCAGGTATTTCCTATTTCTACTGACGCCTAAGTGTTTTCTCCCCCACCCCCTTTCTTTCTTATAACAAGACCTGGTTAAGAAACTTAGGGTGCAATCCTATGGCCACTAGACAGCAGCTA
Organism: Heloderma suspectum; assembly: GCF_057233095.1. Taxonomy (NCBI): domain Eukaryota; kingdom Metazoa; phylum Chordata; class Lepidosauria; order Squamata; family Helodermatidae; genus Heloderma; species Heloderma suspectum. Next base: position 291,965,889 of record NC_139459.1, on the reverse strand, counting down.
GATGGCCACAGGATATCTAGTTTTCCTGCGCTCCAAGGTCAGTTACCAGAGAAGTGACCTCCCCCCACTTCCATACTGCCTTGGAGGCAGCACAGAACAGCCCCGTCCTCCGAGTTCCCAAGCGGAGCATGGAGCAGCTGAAAAGGGGTGTGTCTTGGGTGTTCCAGGGTGGGGAAGGCAGAAATGCCTGTACGACACATCCAGTGTGTTATACAGCAGCCTCTCCTGCTCATCCCTCCCATGGCTAGACCGCTGAAATCAGCTGTTTAGCCAAAATGCAAGGCAGGAGAAGCATGGAGGGAACGCTCCCCTCTGTGCTTCTCCAGCCCTGCATTGGATAGGTGGTCACCTCCGAGTTTGGAGGCGGCCGCCTATTTGGATAGGATGCACCCTTAACTGTTTCCCTGCTTCCATATGATCATAATTTATGATAGCTTGTGATTTTCAATGTGTAAGTTACCGTCTCATCAATGGGGGAATTGTGCAGTCAGATTCCTGCTGTTGAATCCTACATAGACTGTAACATCTTGACTAGCTGGTATATTTTAAATTTAATCAATACAACTGCAAATTGGAACAAAACAGATTAAAATGTAAAGACTCCTATCTGGCTGCATTAAACACTTACAATGGTAGCATCTCATAACTGTTTGGGAAATATGCTATGATTTCCATTTTTCTATTCAGTTAAACCATTCCCTCTATTTCCAAAGTTCAGGGGTGAGTGTGGATCCTTCTGTATCCATAACATCAGCATCCACCCACAAGAGGAAGTTATTACCCAGCTTGGGGGAACCCAAAAGTATGCAGAAGTACAAAACGTCTTTGTTGGGGCGGACCTAACAATCCAATAAGGATCGATCATGCTCAGTGGACACAGAATGCTGACTGACTGCTGGGGGAAGGGAAACAAAAAAAATGGGGGAGATGGGGGATGTAATGGAGCACAGGTGGCTGGCTAGAACCTTGAACAGGAGCAGTCCACACTACAATATTTTGCTGTCAGTCTGATTTGTTGCATACTAATCCCCAAAGATTTGGGTTTCATTTATTCATGGCAAAAGATAAATCCCTGCTCATGAAAAACTGCAAACCACAGCACCATAAAAATGTACCAAATGTGAGTTAATCACATGGAATTGAAACTCATTCAAGCTTGTTTTACATAGTAACTTGTTCTCTGAATTAATGGGTTCATCATAATCAGTTGCCAATAAAAGTAGGTGAACACAAATTGTTCTAATTAATTATTGCTTTAGTTTGCACTAAATAATCATGGATGTCACGTACTGTAAAATTCAGATAAACCACAATATGTTTACTTGGAGCACAGAATTTGGAAGGACAGCTGTAGCTGAACCATAAAACTGAATTACTTATTGATATGGGTTTTGTTTATATTTTCTAAGACATTCAAAGACATGTATGGATTATATTCTGTAACATGTTTTTAAAAGTACTCATAAATTGTACATGCTAACATTTACATTTTTGGAAAAATATAGATGAAAAATGTCAACTGGAACCCAATGTCCCAGTTGAATGATCTAATGCTCTGAAGATTATAAAACTGGGATTAAAAGGCCATAAGAAGAGCTATCTAGTCCAACATTCTGTTCACACAGTGCCCAACCAGCTGTTGACCAGGAACCTACAAGCAGGACACGAGTGCTACAACACCCTCCTACCCATGTTCCCAGCAAACGGTGTACATAGGCTCACTGCCTCTGGTACTGGAGATAGCACATAGCCATCAAGACTAGTAGCCATTAGTAGCCTTATCCTCCAGGAATTTGTCCAACCCCCCTTGAAAGCCATCCAAATGGGTGGCCATCACTACATCTTGTAGTAGCGAATTCCATAGTTTAACTATGTGCTGTGTGAAGAAGTACTTCCTTTAATCTGTCCTGAATCTGCCACCAATCAGCTTCATAGGATGACCCGGGTTCTAGTATTTTGAGAGAGGAAGAAAAATGTTTCCCTATCCACTTTCTCCACACCATGTATAATTTTGTAGACCTCTATCATGTCTCCCTTTACCCTCCCTTTTTCCAAGCTTCAGGACAAGGATGCAACAATAACCCTTGAGCCAGTACTGAGACCTGACCATGTCCAACACCAGCACATAAAAGAAAATAAGGAAAATGCTGATAGAGGGGAATAAAGGCATGACAGGTTTTTCAAAAATGCACCAGGACATTCTTGATTAATGAAGTTATTCCACTGAAGTGCTGGGTTGACCTCTAGTCCAAAGTGAATCTCAGATTTCACAGTTAACCCTTCAGTGTGAGATTCATTCTGGACTCAGAGTCAAATCAGCAGTTTGGAGGGGTAACAGCATTAATTAAGAATTTCCTTGTCCCTACAGTTCTTAACAGTCTTTTGTTGCCAGGCTGCTGGATATAGGAGCCTGAGAGACACTTCACCACAGTATTATTTGCGATATTATGTAAGGTTGCTTTAATAAGCCCAGCCTGGCTCCATGTGGAAGCACAAGCATGAAGGGCTGACAGCTGTCTTTGGAATGGGTGAGGAGGCCCAGTAAGTGATTGCCTCATAGGTCACAGGACAAGATTCAGCAATATAACCCAATTAGCCACACTAAAACTGAGTGCCTCATGATGGGATTGGCATGTTGATCAGGAGTTTTGCCTGAATACACCCAGTCAAGGGACTGCATGTCTCCAAGGTGTTGCAAAACTATAGATATGTGTGATGGTCTGGTGGTGGCTGTACCCCAGCTTTGGGTACAGAACTACAGGAGGATTTTTTGTAATTTTGATTCAATTTACAGGAAGATTCTGTTTTGATTTGATTTGGCATAACTCCAACATCTAGTTACACCCCCACGCTGGCTGGGGAATGGTGAGAGTTGTAGGCCTTTTCTCTGTCTAAACATGCATAGGATTCCACCCTAAGCCTTTTTATGCTGCTATAAGCTTCAGTTTCTGCTGGAGGGTTTTGTTTTGTTTTTTGGCAGCTCTGCTGTTGTTGCTGTTTAGGTTTTAAGTTTGGGTTTTTGTGGTACAGTATTTTTATTTTGCTTGTAAGCCACTCTGGGAACAACAATTGGTGTTTAAGGTGCCAGGTTTAATTTCAGAAATAAATAAATTAGTGAGTGAATTGGTTGATTACATTGATGCAATATGTTTCTTCTCACATCTGTGTACTTTAGTTATCAGTATGGGTCTAATCAAGGGTCTAATCATACACTTTGACAGGATCAAACTCCTGTTTGGAAGGAAAGCTTAAACCAAGGCCGATTTTGTTTCCCACCAAACAGGGAGGAAAGATGCTAGGATTCAGTCCTCATACATACTCATGTGAAAGCTGGCTAGCCATGGAGCATTATATGGTGATGGATAGGGTGGCACTAATAGATCAAACACAATGACAGGGAAAAATTCAAAATGATGAAATCCAGTGTATATTAATTGATGAACTGAAACTAAAAAAACATAGTCTAATTATTTGGGGGAATTTTTTTTCTACACCAAGTCAAATTCAAATCAAATATATCTTGGGGTAGTAAATTGTCCATCATGGCATCTGGCCCCATCACTTCCTGGCATATAGAAGGGGAAGAAATGGAAGCAGTGACAGATTTTACTTTCTTGGGCTCCAAGATCACCGCAGTCAGTGACTGTAGCCATGAAATTAAAAGATGCTTGCTCCTTGGGAGGAAAGCTATGGCAAACCTAGACAGCATAGTAAGAAGCAGAGACATCACCTTGCCGACAAAGGTCCATCTAATCAAAACTATGGTTTTCCCAGTAGCAACGTATGGCTGTGAGAGCTGGACTATAAGGAAGGCTGAGCGCCGAAGAATTGATGCTTTCGAACTGTGGTGCTGGAGAAGACCCTTACGAGTCCCCTGGACTGCAAGGAGGTCAAAATCAGTCAATCATAAAGGAAATCAACCCTGACTGCTCATTGGAAGGACAGATACCAAAGCTGAAGCTCAAATATTTTGGCCACCTAATGCGAAGAGAAAACTCCCTGGAAAAGACCCTGATGCTGGGAAAGATTGAAGGCAAAAGGAGAAGGGGACGGCAGAGGATGAGATGGCTAGATAGCATCACCGATGCATATGGACTTGAGCACACTCTGGGAGAGAGCAGAGGACAGGAAGGCCTGGCGTGCTATGGTCCATGGGGTCATGAAGAGTCGGACACGATTTAACGACTGAACAACAACAACAAGTAAATTGTCCCCAAACAAATCCATGCATGTGATATCAGAATGCACACATGTCTGCTTCCCTGGATCAGTTTTGTTTGAACCCCCACCACCATGGGAAATTTTTACCCCAATACTTTCCATTGGCTGGGTAAAAAAAAACACCCCAATAGCAAAAATCAACAGACGTCTTGGGATATTTTTTGGGCCCAAGCACTTTATGGATACAGGAAGAAAACTGTAAATGGTAAGCAGCTGAAATGTGGGAGCATTCTTTACTATGTAGGTGACAATGTCCTTGAAGGACTACATTGTAGATCTGCTTTTGTGTAAATTCTGCAATGAAAAGTGCAGTCAGGTTAGGTTCTGCCCCATCCCTGGCCAAGCTGGAATTCTATCCAAGCATGATGGAGGGTGCCTGACTGCTGCTTCTCCCTCTAATGGCCTTGAATGGGTTGATTCACAAGACAACTACAAGAATCCCATGATATCTTTAATGAGTGAAATTACTACCAGAGCTTTGCTCACATACACAGGTCTTATTTTATGAACATACATTAGCAATGGGGGACTGTGCATCCCTCACTGCAGTACATCCTGCAATTTAGGCTATGTACACAGTTCTAGGTGATCAGGAACCATGCAAAGATTGCACAACACAGGGTACATATCAGATGCACATGTACATCCAGCTATGTATCCACATTAAAATGCATATCTAATACATGGATCTCTGGCAATATTTCACGTTGAATATGTGGATGTTCCTTCCCAGCTGGCTTTTCATCCAGGTGGAGATGCACACCCCCATGAACTACCTGAGGCAACTGCATGTGGTTATTATCCATGTGTTACTATGTGTGAGCAACACCTTGTTACAGCAACAGCTTCTGCATCAAGGCCATGTATTAATGGTCTACACATAAAATGCTCAATTCATAATAGTCCATGTTGCATTTCATACAGTATTTTTTCACTGCAGTTTTCCCCTCGTGAATTACACCCAGGATATACTCTAAACTGAACTGAAGCATATTAATTTTATTCAAATACCAGATAATATATTTCAGTAAGCCTTTTATATTGTCCTGGGTCATTTCCCTGCATGCTTTGATTCTGCATTACTTAATAATTCAGGTAATTTTCTTTGAATACTAAAATTCATTTGACTTGCTTGCAATCTTTTCAGAAAGAAAAGTTATTTTTGCTGAACAATACATCCTAACAAATGTAGTGAATATTATCAAACCTTTACACTAAACAATATTACTCCCAAAGGAAAAAATAAGGTAAGATGACACATAATTGGAAACAATACTTAAATGCTGTTTCTTATTAGGAAACTACCTACTATGTAATTTCTATTAAGTAAGTACCAATTAGATAATTCTGCTTATTCAACCAAATTAAGAACTGACTATATACTTATTGTACTTCCAGAAGTAGACAGCATCATACCTCAGCAGGTGATAAGGTTCTAATTTCTGCACTGTGCACTTTTTCCAACAGGAGGCTTATAACATTTGACTGTGCACAATCCAGCTAAAGTTAAACACAATTAATTTCCACTGATTTTAATGGGAATTCAGCACATTCTTAACCCTCTCTTACACTACAACAAGCAGAATTTTAAGGTATAACTTTGGCATCATTGTTTCCTTTGTAAATTTTTATCAGCAGTTATATGGAACTGCATCACCTACCTCCTATCGTGTTACATCAGTGCCCACTGATTGTGGGAATGGGGAAAGGAGCCCAAGTTACTGCTTTGTGTCTATATTAGACTTCAAAGGGAGCACACTACTTGGTCAAATTAACATTCAATTTCAAGACTTTGGGCCAATTTCTGTAGCCACTCCTAATCTTGTTAACCTGGAGGATGTTAACTATAGGCCGGTAGCTAACATCCCCTTCCTGGGCAAGGCGCTTGAGGACCTCGCAGGACAACTCCAGGCACTCTTGAATGAAATGGATTATCTAGATCCATTTCAATTGGGCTTTGCCAGGAGAGGGACAGGGGGAGTGTGATTTACCTGGACCTCTCAGCAGCTTTCGACCATGGTATCCTTCTGGATAGGTTGTCTCGGTTGGGAGTTGGAGGCACTGCGCTGTAGTGGTTCCGCTCCTACTTGGATAGCTGATTCCAGAAGGTGGTGCTGGGGGACTATTGCTCTGTGCCTTGGCAATTATGCCATGGGGTTCCACAGGGCTCTATTTTATCCCCCATGCTGTTCAACATCTACATGAAACCGCTGAGGGAGGTTATCCGGGGGTGTGGGCCGAGGTGCCATCAATATGCAGATGACACCCAGCTCTACTACCTCTTTCTCATCAAACCCAGGTGAGGCAGTGGCTGTTCTGAATCAGGGCCTGGGCATGGTAATGGACTGGATGAGGGCCAATAAGCAGGTTCAATCCAGATATGATGGAGGTACTGTTAGTAGGTGGTTCATCTGCCTGGCTAGGTGATGTTCAACCTGTTCTAGAGGGGGTTGCAATCCCCATAAAGGATCAGGTTCATAGTTTAGGGGTGCTCTTCAACCCAGAACTGTCATCTGGGGCATAGGTGGACTCAGTGGCATGGAGCACTTTTATCAGCTTAGGCTGATATACCAACTCTGCCCTTATCTGGACAGAGATAGCCTAGCTACAGTTATCCATGTTCTGATAACCTCTCATTTGGATTACTGCAATGTGCTATACATGGGGCCACCTTTGAAAATGGTCTGGAAACTTCAGCTGGTCCAAAACAGGGCAGCAAGATTGTTAACAGGGACTGGCCAATGAGATCACATTATTGCAGTACTTTTTCAGCTGCACTGGCTGCCAGTTTATGTCCTGACCCAATTCAGAGTGCTGGTATTGACATTCAAAGCCCTAAACACCTTGAGGCCAGGTTATCTGAAGGATCTCCTCCTCCCATATGTACCTGCCTGGACCGTAAGGTCATCTTCAGGGGTCGTTCTCTGGTAGCCCCTGCCAAAAGAAGTGAGGAGGGTGGCTACCAGGAAGAGGGCCTTTTCTGCTGTGACACCCCGGCTGTGCAATGAGCTCCCTAGTGCCTATGTTGTACTCCTTCCGGCATCAGGTGAAGACCTTTTTATTCTCCCAGTATAGCATTTTAGCTTCCTAGTCTTTTAGGTCTGCTGTTTTAAATCTGTATTTTAAATCTCTGCATTGCTGCTAGGATTTATTCTGGTTGTACTATTACATTGTAGTTTTAAGATTTCATATTTTATATTGTTTTATGCTGTACCTTGTGGTTTTAATTTTTGTGAACTGCCCAGAGAGCTTCAGCTATTGGGTGGTATAGAAATGAAATGACATAAATAAATAATCTTTTACAACCACTATAATTTTTCAAGCCCATAAATCCATTGTAAATATGGAAGAAGATGATGATGACACCTTCCAAAGATTGGCAATGTTGGACCATTGCTTTATTATTGCCTGCCATAATATTATTATTTTTAACAGATGCTTCACACAAACATAAGAAGAGCCCTGCTGGATCAGGCCAAGGATCTGATAAAATAAAATTATCTAAAAATAGATAATTACTCATGGTATCCTAGCCACCTAGTCCAGCATTCTGTTCACACAGTGACCAACCAGCTGCCTGCGGGAAACCCACAAGCAGGACATGAGTGCAACAGCACCCTCCTGCCCATGTTCCCCAGCAACTAGTATACAGAGACATTATACACAGCCATCGTTACTAGTAGCAATTGATACCCTTCCATTTAAGATGCATTTTAACATATGGATAGATGTTTTATCACTGATTTGAGAATCAGTGTTATCACATCAGTGTTATCACAGAATTATCACATACCTTTATGTTGTTTGTTATACTAATCTGACAAAGGAGGAAAGATAAGTGACATATCCAAATGAATTTTAAAAATCTCATTTATCTGGAGACCTTCTTTCAAAGTTCTGATATAATACCTACATAGAAATGTTTCTTGAATATTGTTATATACAGGTGAAAATCATTACGTTTTCTTAATCCAGTTCATTTAATTTCACTAATATACACATTTTTTAGCACTTTCCGCTAGAACAGACATTTTTGTATGCATTTCTTTTCTTGGATAACTCCTAAAGTTACTCTGGAAGTGAGCAGAAATGCTTATCTTCAGAACAGGATGGGTCATTGGAGCTCCCTTCTGCAAGTTCCATTGGCCTGCCCTGTTCCCAAACCAAGCATTTCGCTCCTTTTAGCTTGCTTCAGGATCTGCTTGCTCCCTGTGGTGCTAGCAGTTGGTTCCACTAGCATACAGGCAACATTGGCTACTACCCCTTCTAACATATCAGGAATGTAGAACCAGTTGTAAAGCATGGGATGGTGGTACCGGGGTGGTGCTGGGAGAGAAATGTGAGTTGTGTGCTTCACAAATTCAATAATACCAAAGGCTGTCTGAAGGGCCCCCCTTAAAATTGCATCCAGTGTCAAAAATTCCCTGTGCCACTGCCTGGTTTAGCCAAACATCTCGCAGTCTTGCAATAACCTTCTCTTGGAAGAGAGAACTCACTCTGCTGGCAGAGTCCCATTGATCACAGAAATTAAAACATGAAGGAGATCATCAGTTGAAACTGAATAGCTAAACAGAATTGCACATGATTAACTTCAAGGATACTTAGTTATGTCATTGTAAGCAAAATAATAATGATGGATGTTTAAAAGGCATAATGATGAGCTGATTAACAGATGGCCAAGAGTATATCTACTTTTATAAAAATAGATAATTACTCATGGTATCCTAGCTTCAGTGACTACTATAACTGCAGATTGCATTAACTGTTCTCCTCCATCCCACCATAAATGAAGAAAGTAATATTTATAAAATGGAAATATCATTATTTCATTGCTTCAGCATTGGATGTATATTTAGCATACATCAATAGGCTCCATACAGTAATTATGTCAAATAGTATCTAGAGAAAAGGAGTAAATTTTGGCCAAGAACTCACCAGTCTCCAACACTCTCAATACTGCTGCTACGACCCAGCATAACCAATTTATCCTCAGCATAACAACAGATTATGGATTGCTGTGATTATTTGTACTAGAAAGACTGCATAGTCTCAAGAATCTTTCCCTAAATCATATTATATATCTGTCTGGCCACTGTGGGGCCACTGTGGGGCCTCTGTGGGGAACACAATTCCACTGTTGGAGACTACATGATCTAATCTAGCAAGGCAATTGTTATTAATTTCTTCCAGCAGGGTGTAGAGTAGTAAAACTGAAGGAAATACCAGCAGACTGGGGCATTACTGCAAATGCGGCAACCCAGATATGCAAGGGTCTTGCACCAAGTCTCTGTGCTGCTCTTATAATATATCTAAAAGGGAATTTGCACAGATATGACTCTCTAAGGCAGGCCAAAATTATCTCCTAAATTTATTTTAGAGATGGGCTAGGGCTTATGGCTTCCCTAAAGCCAGCTAATGTGTTTATAACTGAGCTGATATTGAAACAGAGACTTCTTGCTCATAGCTTATACGCTTATGCCATAGTTTTATGCACCCTTACTGGAGAGAAAGCCATACTGAACTCAGCAGAACTTACTTCTAAGTATATATGGATAAGATTACACAGTAAAGATACTATATTACAGCATCTCTCATGCATATCTGTGACCTTATTTTTATACCTATTTTAACAAAGCCAACATTCATTCAACAATCCTGTAAAATTTGTCAGTCTGATATAGGAGACAATATCACCCTTTAATCATTTATTATGAGCAGTTCTGTGAATCAGTTAATGATATTTTAATAAGAGTTTAAAAATAAAATAAGCAATAGGGAGAGTTTAATGACAGAGTCAGATTTGGTGGTATGAATTATGATCTACTTAAAACATTAGCTTATCATTGAAAGCCATTCAAACTGAAATAAGAAGGCAAGCTTGCCTACTCCCAAAGCAACAGGAATTGGTACTGTAAGATATATCTAATTAACTATCCTTTATTTCTAATTCTCTGTTACCAAAAAAGCAAGAACATGCTATACCAAAACTAAGTCTTTGGATCCAAAGTGTCTTTTCTGCAAATGGAAGGGCTCCTTTCATTTGTGGAAGGGACCTAGAACCAGACGAGGCTCCCGCTGGAGAACGTGAGACAATTTTCACTTATTCTTCTTTCTCCTTGCAGACTCTTGCTCCACCTCCCACACTGTTCTGGAGTTTCCTCTGACCTTCTACAGCAACTTTCAGGGGGCATAGGAGAACATAAGAACATAAGAAAAACCATGCTGGGTCAGACCAAGGGTCCATCTAGTCCAGCATTCTGTTCACACAGTGGCCAACCAGCTGCCCACAGGAAACCCACAGGCATGACATGAGTGCAACAGCACCCTCCCACCCATGTTCCCCAGCTATTGGTGTGCATCGGCACACAGACTCTGATACTGGAGGTAACATATAGCCATTAGGGCTAGTAGCCATTGATAGCCTTATTCTCCATGAATTTGTCAATGAGATTGAGAACTTCATCTTTTGTCACCACTTGACTTTTGTCAGTTCCTCAGACTCACTTTTTGACATCAGTTCAGGCACAGGTATCTGTCCTATATCTTTTGTCAGTTCCTCAGACTCACTTTTTGAAAACATCAGGTCAGGCACAGGTATCTGTCCTATATCTTTTGTCAGTTCAGGCACAGGTATCTGTCTTATATGTTTTGTCAGTTCCCCAGACTCACTTTTTGAAAACATCACTTCAGGCACAGGTATCTGTCCTATATCTTCTGCAGTGAAGACAGATGAAAATAATTCATTCAGCAATTTTCTTATCCTCTTTTAGTTCTCTTTGAACTCCATTAACTGCCTCCATAGCTGGTTTCCTGCTTCTGATATATTTAAAGCATTCTTTATTGTTGGCCTTGATGTTGTTAGTGATATGCTCCTCAAAATGCTTTTTTGCACTCTTATTGTTTGTTTGCATCTGCTTTGTGCAAGCTTGTGCTCCCCTTTGTTTTGCTCATTTGGGCAAGACTTCCATTTTCTGAAGGAAGCACAATTTTCTCTCATAGCTTTCTTGACACTGCTTGTTTACTATGCCAGTGACCTGTTGGACTTGGTACTAGCTTTCTTAACCAGTGGTATACATTCTAGCTGAACTTCTGTGGTGGTTTTTGAGTAACCACCAAGGATTTTGAAGAGATTCAACCCTCTTGACTCTCTCTTTTAGCTTCCTTTTTACCAGTTCCCTCATTTTGTAGATGCTTTCTCTTTTAAAGTCAAATGTTAGACTTCCTTGGCAATTTTCCACTTAAATATATATTAAATCTGATAGCACTCTGGTTACTTTTTCCAATTGGTTCTATAACATTCACATCTCATGCTAAGTCCTGAGTGACACCACATAGGATTAAAACCACATAGGTCATCTCTCCTCTGGTCGGTTCCATGACCAACTTTTTAAGGGTGCAGTTATTTAGGGCATTGAGAAATGTAACCTCTTTGTCATGACTGGAACATGCATTTATCCAGTCAATGTGGGGATAATTGAAGTGTCCCATTATTAGAACACTTTCTCATTTGGAGGCCTCCCTGATTTTGTTTTCCATCTCAAGATCACCCTGACTGTTCTGGTTGGAGGACAATAGCATCCTCTTAGTACTAAATTAGTTTTGGAGCCTGGTATTGTCACCCACAACACTTCTGTGGAAGAGTCTGCCCCTTTTAGTTTTTCCAGTCTGCTCAGCACTATGCCCTCTTTGACATACAGAGCAAAAGCTCCCCCAGTACGCCCTTCCCTGTCCTTCCTGTAGAGTTTATATCCAGAGATTATGATATTTCACTGGTTCTCTCCATTCCACCAGGATTCTGTAATGCCCACTATATCCAGGTTCTCCTTTAAAACCAAGCACTCCAAATCTCCCATTTTGGCACAGAGGCTTCTAGTATTTGCATAGATGCACCTATATACGGTGTCCCTCCCCAGATGTCTCTGGCGTGTGCATCTTCAGCTATGACACTTTTGCCTCTTTGACTGGCTATCATGTTTCCCCATATGTTCATGGCCTATTTCCTCCCCTTCTACATTTGGGCCATCATAAACATGTCATAAACATGACCTAAATCATATCCCTTATGAATATACAGTGGAGGTGATGAATAGATTTAAGGGATTAAACCTGATAGACAGAGTGCCTGAGGAACTATGGATGGAGGTCTGTAACATTGTTCAGGAGGCAGCAATGAAATCCATCCCAAAGAAAAAGAAATGCAAGAAAGCAAAGTGGCTGTCTGAGGAGGCTTTACAAGTAGCTGAGGAAAGAAGGGAAGCGAAAAGCAAGGGAGAAAGGGGAAGAGATATCCAACTGAATGCAGAGTTCCAGAGAATAGCAAGGAGAGACAAGAAGGCCTTCTTAAATGAACAATGCAAAGAAATCAAGGAAAACAACAGAATGGGAAAGACTAGAGATCTCTTCAAGAAAATCTGAGATCTCAAGGGAACGTTTTGTGCAAAGACGGGCATGATAAAGGACAAAGAAGGCAGGGACCTAACAGAAACAGATGAGATTAAGAAGAGGTGGAAAGAATACACAGAATAATTATACAGGAAAGATCTGAATGTCCCTGATAGCCATGATAATGCGGTCACTGAACTTGAGACGGACATCCTCGAGAGTGAAGTCAAGTGGGCCTTAGGAAGCATTACTCACAACAAAGCTAGCGGAGATGACAGTCTTCCAGCTGAGCTATTTAAGATCCTAAAGATGATGCTGTGAAAGTGCTGCACTCAATATGCCAACAAATTTGGAACACTCAGCAGTGGCCACCAGACTGGAAAAGGTCAGTTTACATTCCAATTCCAAAGAAGGGTAATGCCAAAGAGTGTTCAAACTACCGTACAATTGTGCTCATTTCACATGCCAGCAAGGCTATGCTCAAAATCCTACAAGCTAGGCTTTAGAAGTATGTGAACCAAGAACTACTGGAAGTACAAGTGGGGTTTCAAAGAGGCAGAGGAACTAGAGATCAAATCGCCAACATTCGCTGGATCATGGAGAAAGCAAGAGAATTCCAGAGAAACGTCTATTTCTGCTTCATTGACTACGCTAAAGCCTTTGATTGTGTGGATCACAACAAACTGTGGCAAATTCTGAAAGAGATGGGAGTAGGGATGTACGAAAGTCACTTACCTTTTCGAAGGGTGACATTTGTGGTGGGGGGGAGGCGCTCCGTCCCTCCCCCTGAAATTTTGGCCGGAGGGGGAGGCGCTCCGTCCCTCCCCCCCAAATTCTGGCCGGCCGGCTCCGCTCCGCAGGGATTCTGTGGTGCCGCCGGCTGGCTCCGCCAGCCAGCTCCCCAAGCAGCCGGACATCCAGCCGCTGGCTAGCAGGGATGCAAATGGCGGCGGCTGTAGCCGCCGCCGTTTGCATCCCTGTAGTCAGCTGTGATAGGCTACGTAAATGTTTACGTAGCCTATCACGGCTGATTTAAAAGAAAAAAAAACACGCGCGTATGAAAATGGCGGTGCCCATGGGCGCTGCCATTTGCATTCCTTATTTTGGTACATCTTAGTCTATGTAAACATTTACGTAGACTAAGACGGTGAAAATAAGGGGAAAGCAAATAGCGTAGACACTACGCTATTTGCGTTCCCCTTATTTTCGCCGTCTTAGTCTACGTAAATGTTTACGTAGACTAAGACGTGCCAAAATAAGGAACGCAAATGGCGGCGCCCATGGGCACCGCCATTTGCGTACGCACGTTTTCTTTCTTTTAAATCAGCCGTGATAGGCTACGTAAACATTTACGTAGCCTATCACAGAGTTTTTTAAAAATCTAGCCGTGATAGGCTACGTAAATCTTTACGTAGCCTATCACTTTTTTTGTTTTGTTTTTAACTGGAAATGGCGGCAGCGGCAGCCGGTATGAAGTCTGGCCACCGCTACTGAACCGCCACCGAACCGCCGCCGGAGCCACCGCCGCCAGGAAGATCCGCCCAAGGTAAGTCCCATCCCGGCTGGGGTGGGATGGCTGGGGGGTGGCAGACCGTTCTGACACTGATTTCGGGGGGGCGAATGCGCTGGCATTCAGCCTCCCCGAGATCCGTGGCGGAATTCTCTGACATCCCTAGATGGGAGTACCAGACCACCTTACCTGTCTCCTGAGAAACCTGTACAAGTATGTCAAGAAGCAACAGTAAGAACCAGACATGGAACAACCGATTGGTTCAAAATTGGGAAAGGAGTATGGCAGGGCTGCATATCGTTGCCCTACTTATTTAACTTATATGTAGAATACATCATGAGAAACGTCGGGTTGGATGAATCACAGGTCGGAATTAAGATTGCTGGGAGAATTATCAACAACCTCAGATACACAGACGATACCACCCAAATGGCAGAAAGCGAAGAGGATCTCAAGAGCCTCTTGTTGAGGGTGAAAGCGGAGAGTGCAAAAGCTGGTTTGAAACTCAACATTAAAAAAATGAAGATCATGGCATCTGGCCCCATCACTTCCTGGCATATAGAAGGGGAAGAAATGGAAGCAGTGACAGATTTTACTTTCTTGGACTCCAAGATCAGCGCAGACCATACAGGGACTGTAGCCATGAAATTAAAAGACGCTTTCTGCTTGGGAGGAAAGCTATGACAAACCTAGACAGCATAGTAAGAAGCAGAGACATCACCTTGCCGACAAAGGTCCGTATAATCAAAGGTATGGTTTTCGCAGTAGTAATGTATGGCTGTGAGAGCTGGACTATAAGGAAGACTGAGCGCCAAAGAATTGATGCTTTCGAACTGTGGTGCTGGAGAAGACTCTTACAAGTCCCCTGGACTGCAAGGAGGTCAAATCAGTCCATCCTAAAGGAAATCAACCCTGACTGCTCATTGGAAGGACAGATACCAAAGCTGAAGCTCAAATATTTTGGCCACCTAATGCAAAGAGAAAAGTCACTGGAAAAGACCCTGATGCTGGGAAAGATTGAAAGCAAAAGGAGAAGGGGACGGCAGAGGATGAGATGGCTAGATAGCATCACCGATGCAATGAATATGGACTTGAGCACACTCCAGGAGAGAGCGGAGGACAGGAAGGCCTGGCATGCTATGGTCCATGGGGTCACAAAGAGTCGGACACGACTTAATGACTGAACAATAACAACAACAAAATCCCTCACACCTTCACAAAAAACATATCACAATATGAAATGGGCACAGCAAAGAGACCCTCCAAAATATGGGAAAATACCAACAATAGCACGTGAGACAAAATTGTAGAGAAAATCATTAATTTTTGAAGTAGCATTTCATCCTATGAAAATAATATGGAAAACTCACTATGTGAGCCCTTTACCACATTGCAAAAAAACATGATAATTGGTCCTAAATATCAGAATTATTTTGGTGCGATTTAGCAGATCACAACATGTTTGGATGTTTTCCCCTTGGATGCTGCACATCTTGTTTGGAGGTAGGGGTTGTGGCCACATGTTTCAGAAGAAGAGGCCAAATCTAATTTTTCACTGAGTTCAGGGTGGCGTTCATATAAAGAACATGCCCTGTAAAATCAGCTGCCAAAGAAAATGATTTAACACAGCCACTGTCTGGCAGCTGTTTCATGTCCATTGGCCTTACCTTCCATCAAAATGTTATTAAGACTGCAACTAAGATATCTCAAACTGTTTCTAATGTATGTGTCCACTTAACCTAGAAGACATATGTATATACAATCATGAAGTTAAAATTTACTTTCATTCCTCAGAAAGAATGAGATTACTATGATAAGACACTGGAAAATAAGCAATATGTTGCCTCCTAAAGTTTAGAAATGGAAAGATGCTCAATTTGAAATATTATACCTTTTTTATGCTACATGTTTGGGTGTTTTCCCCCCAGGCACTGCTCATCATTTTTGGAGTTAAGGGTAATGGCCACATGTTGCAGAAGAAGAGGCCACTTGAATTCAGTAGGACTTAAGTACTTTTAAGGCACAATGCTATGCATGTTTAGACAGAAAAAAAGTCCTACAACTCCCAGCATGCACCAGCTGGCTAGGGCATGCTGGGACTTGTAGGACTTTTTTTCTGTCGAAACATGCATAGGATTGCACCCTTAATGTAGAATAAGATCTATAAATCTGGAACTTATTTCTAATAGGGAAAACAACATGCCTAATTTAAGATAGCCGATGATATGGCAAGTTCTTTTTCTTCTTCTTTTTTGCACCATGGGCTATATTGATAGCATTTGCTTGTCGTGCCCATATAAGATATTCCAAACAATACACTGTTGTTTATACTTATATTAGATATATTTGAACTAATTTTGTACCAGAATACTCTTTGCTTTCTTTGGTTTATAGTTTTAATGTGCTGCATTTTTAAATGTATGTTTCGACTTCCCTATGTATAAACATAAATGAAATAATTTTTAAAGAAAAGAAGTGAGTGCTTGATTTCTGATTTTGTAAGAGTAGACAACCTACTGAAAGACCACAACCAATTTACCCTGTGCTTTTAGACAGTAAAGGTGGACTCTATCCTAATGTAAGCTCTCTACTGGAAAAGCCAGTCATGGATATATTTTATGTATTTATACATTTATAAAAATACTCAAGGTAATATAAGAGAAAAAAAACCATCAACAAATATACAGCACAAATATATTACAATTTAGTGAAAGGAGCTTTATTTGAAAAAGCATGGAGAATGGGAGTGTCTTGGTCTGACACTGAAAGCCAAGTAGGAAGGCTTCTGGATGAGCTTCCCTTAGGAAGCTATTTCATAGTTGCAGCACCACCTAATTAAAGCCTGCCCTAATGGTCAAACTGCATGTCACATTGGCTGC
Source organism: Heloderma suspectum (assembly GCF_057233095.1). Classification (NCBI taxonomy): domain Eukaryota; kingdom Metazoa; phylum Chordata; class Lepidosauria; order Squamata; family Helodermatidae; genus Heloderma; species Heloderma suspectum. The sequence goes on along the minus strand of NC_139459.1, from coordinate 291,948,897 downwards.
CCATTCATGAGAAATATTAGATCACCTATATGCTGATGGGATCTGAGCTAGCAGTGACTGATTAAGAAAGAAATATTGGGCTTGTGGAGAACTGCTCAATGAAAATGTTGATCCAGTGTGTGGCTGCTGTAAAAAAGGAAGTTGCATGCTGGGCATAATTAGAAAGGAATCAAAAATAGAACTACCAATTTCGTACTGCCCTTAACCAATTGGCACAAGCTAACCATGTTTGTTCACCTTTAGTTCATCATCGGACATTTTTGAACTTTTTGCAAAACACACAGTATTTCAGACTTTTATCCAAAAGTACTATATGGCTTTCCCATTAGCTAGGTTTAATGTGACACAGTCCCAATTGTTAGAAGGCTGATATGGAGGAATTGTCAGGGGGCCCTAGCCAGCCTCTTTCCGTCTACTCCAATAGCCAACTCCAGACACAGACAAAGGATTCTTTTCAAGGCTTTATTCCTTTTACAACTTAATAACTCTATCACCAGCGACTAAGCTATGAACAGCAGAGTAACATATGCCCGGGTTGGTCCCCGTTTGAACGAGAATCACTTGCAGACCCTGAACGTATGGGCTAGGGAGAGTCCCTCCCCTTTTCCCTTGGGTCCTCTGGACGTGACCGTTGCTTGCGTGCCAAACGGGTGCTACGCCTCCTTTCCGCGCCCTCCATAGCTCGTCGCTCCTTGCGTCTGCGTCGAGCATCCAGCCAGCCCTCCTCCCACGCTCTTTCACTCCCAGGACCACTATCTATGTCTGGAATGCTGGCAGAAGGAATCTCTGCCAGCTGCAGGGTCTGGGAGGGATGAACGCACTCCTCTCCCATGGACAGCTGTTCCTCCTCAGCTCAGAATCAGAACTGCTCTGAGGTTCTATGGGCTCAGTGTCCACCCTGACAGGAATACCCATTGGTCTAAAACTCTGCCCTTGTGATTCTGTGGATGTTGAAACATGGATAGACACAATATTTGGGGGTAACTTTTATCAGGGGCAAGAACAAAATTGATTCGGCCAATCTGGCAATCCTATCTTGGTCATTCAAACATGGCAGTACTTCTGTCTTCAGGGGCATGATATTAGAGATGGCACAGGCATCTGGCCCCATCACTTCCTGGCATATAGAAGGGGAAGAAATGGAAGCAGTGACAGATTTTACTTTCTTGGGCTCCAAGATCACCGCAGATGGTGACTGTAGCCCTGAAAATAAAAGTCGCTTGCTCCTTGGGAGGAAAGCTATGGCCAACCTAGACAGCATAGTAAGAAGCAGAGACATCACCTTGCTGACAAAGGTCCGTCTAATCAAAGCTATGGTTTTCCCAGTAGTAATGTATGGCTGTGAGAGCTGGACTATAAGGAAGGCTGAGCGCCGAAGAATTGATGCTTTCGAACTGTGGTGCTGGAGAAGACTCTTAGGAGTCCCCTGGACTGCAAGGAGGTCAAATCAGTCCATCCTAAAGGAAATCAACCCTGAGTGCTCATTGGAAGGACAGATAATGAAGCTGAAGCTCCAATATTTTGGCCACCTAATGCGAAGAGAAAACTCCCTGGAAAAGACCCTGATGCTGGGAAAGACTGAAGGCAAAAGGAGAAGGGGACGGCAGAGGATGAGATGGCTAGATAGCATCACGGATGCAATGAATATGAACTTGAGCACGCTCCGGGAGAGAGCGCAGGACAGGAAGGCCTGGCGTGCTATGGTCTATGGGGTCACGAAGAGTCGGACACGACTGAACGACTGAACAACAACAAATATCTATCTACTTTATACAAATTTATGGTATACCACATTTAGAATACTGTGTACATTTCTAGGCACTGTACTTAGAAAGGGTAATGTAGAGTTGAAAAAAGTGCAGAAAGGGGCTGGAACAACTACCCTGTGAGGAATGGTTGCAACATCTGAGATGGTTTAACTTAGAAAAAGGCAAGGAAGGGGACACATAATAGAGGTGTACAAAAGTATGCATGGTGTGGACAGGGAGACATTTTTCTCCTTCTCTCATAATACTGTGAAGCTGATTGGTGGGAGATTCAGGACAGATAAAAGGAAGTACTATAGGCTGAATCTACTCTACACATAGCAGTTTTACTGTTATCATACTGCAGTGATAACTATTGGTGCCCATTGGTGTCACATGCAACAATAGTTATCATTGCATATGATAAAGGTAAAACTGATGTGTGTCAATTCAGCTGTAGTTAAATATGGAATTTGCTACCACAAGATGTAATGATGAGCACCAATTTTGATTACTTTAGAAGGAAATAAGACAGACTCCAGGAAGATAAGGCTATCAGTGGCCACTCATGATGCTATCTCCAGTATCAGAGGCAGTATGCCTCTGTATATCAGTTGCTGGGGAACATGGGTGATGGGGTGCTATTACACTCATGTCCTACCTTTGATTTGTGTCTAATCCAGCATTGGTCTTCTTATATTCACCATACATCTTTTACTTCGAAGGAACTGTGTGAAAATTCAAATTTGATCAGACCAGGGGTGCATTTCCCTTTGCACTGCTCTTCCAATCTAAATCACCCCCAAAGTTACTATTTGCTTCAATGAGTGGTACTACATGAATGGATGTTATCTGGAGTAGACCTAATCTCCCCAGGGGGAGAAAGTTCCCCATGGCATACTGGGCCCAGTCATTTAGGGCTTTAGGAGCTATACCTGGCAAAGATAATCCATCAACAATCTCTCCTAGACATATAATCCGCTTTTGAATTACACATGCAGTGCATCATTCAATACACAAGAAGTGAATTGTAGCCTGCATTATAAGGAATATTTGCTACCTAAATCACCCACTATTACAGTATAGGCATGATAAATTCAGAAAAGCTTGTGCTTGACAGATGGTTCACTATTTTCATAACTTCAGGCAATTTAAATCCGGTCAATAAGAGCATGGCTAGAAGAAGCAGTCTCCTCTGTGCTCTGAATTACGTGGATTGTAAAATCTGTCACTTTCTTCACAACATCATGTGCATAATAAATACCACATCAGGATTTCCTTAGCTGTCAATGTGAATCTGCAGTATGAACCAATTCAAATAATACAATGTTTGTAGTATTATCCTGTGAATGCTTGTAAAAGACAGAGGTTTCGCTTTTGGATATACCAAGCATTCCTAAACGTTCACATGTTCATAAATACAAAGTGCTGTAATACTAAAACTCTTGTATTATTTCATGCTTATTTTAGTGCTAACAGCATGGTATATTTATTTTTTATTATTAAATTTATTAATCGCCCATTTGGCTGGTTACCCAGCCACTCTGGGCGATGTACAACATACAATAAAAACAGTTTAAAACAATAAAATTCTACAATAAAAACATTTTATAAAATACCCTAACCCACCCCAAATGCCTGCCTGAACAGCCACGTTTTTAATGCATGACGGAAGCTCATTAAAGAGGGGGCATGACGGAGTTCCCTAGGGAGGGAGTTCCACAGAGTGGGGGCCACCACAGAAAAGGCCCTCTCCCTCGTCCCCACCAGTCTAGCTGTCCTGGCTGATGGGACAGAGAGAAGGCCATCCGAGGCTGATCTTGTTAAGCGGCCTGTCTGGTGCTGCTGGAGGCGCTCCTTAAGATAGGCTGGGCCGGAACCATATAGGGCTTTAAAGGTCAAAACCAACACCTTGAATTTGGCCCGGAAAACAACTGGTAACCAGTGCAACTCCTTCAGCACTGGAGTGATGTGATCTTGCCGGCGGCTGCCTTTAATCAGGCGAGCCGCCGTGTTCTGGACCAGCTGCAGCTTCTGAACCGTCTTCAAGGGTAACCCCACGTAGAGCGCATTACAGTAGTCTAAACGAGAGGAGACCAGGGCATGTACTACCGATGGGAGCAGATGGTCGGGAAGGAAGGGGTGCAGCCGCCATATCAGATGGAGTTGATACAGCTCTGTCCGGCTCACAGCTGACACCTGAGCCTCCATGGACAGCTGGGAGTCCAAAATGACCCCCAGGCTGTGGACCTGGTCTTTCAAGGGTAGCCGTACCCCATTCAACACCAGGTCAACATCCCCTAGCCTCCTCTTGTCTCCCACCAAAAGTACCTCGGTCTTCTCAGGGTTCACCTTCAGCTTATTCCTCCCCATCCGGCCACTCACCGTCTCCAGACATGTGGACAGGGATTCTACGGCCAACCTTGGTGAAGATTTGAACGAGAGGTAGAGCTGCATGCCATCCACATATTGATGACACTGCACCCCAAACCTCCTGATGATAGCCCCCAGCGGCTTCACATAGATGTTAAATAGCATCGGGGAGAGGATGGAACCCTGTGGCACCCCACAAGTAAGTGGCCACGGGTCCGAAACCTCCTCTTCCAGTGCTATCCTCTGGTACCTGCCGGAGAGGAAGGACCGGAACCACCGCAATACGGTGTCTCCAATGCCCAACCCCTCCAGGCGGTCCAGGAGGATACCATGGTCAACAGTATCAAAAGCCGCTGAGAGGTTGAGGAGAACAAGGAAGGAGCATTCACCCCTATCCAGAGCCCTCCTCATATCATCTACCAAGGTGACCAAGGCCGTTTCTGTCCCATGCCCAAGCCTGAAGCCCAACTGAAATGGGTCTAGATAATCAGTTTCTTCCAAGTGTGCCTTCAACTGAACCGCCACCACCCGCTCAATCACCTTGCCCAAAAATGGCAGATCTGAGACTGGGTGAAAGTTGTTCAGAACTTGGGGATCCAAGGAGGGCTTCTTTAAGAGCGGTCTTATCACTGCCTCCTTGAGGGCTGATGGCATCACTCCCTCCTCAAGGGAGGCGTTAACCATCGCCCTGATCCCCTCACCCAGTCTCTCTCTGCAGCCCATAATGAGCCAAGATGGGCAAGGATCAAGTAAGCAGGTGGTCGGCCTTACAGATGAAAGCACCTTGTCCACTTCATCAGGAGGAAGAAGCTGGAACCGATCCCACAAAACCGGTTTGCCACAGGCCGCCTCTTGCTCACTAACTGTATCCACAGTGTGCAGAGTAACACACCTAATCTGATCAATTTTATCTGCAAAGTGCCTTGCCAAGGCCTCACAGGAGGCCTTAGAATGCTCCAGTGGTTCCGGAGCCACAGGACCGACCAGGCTCCGGACCACTTGGAACAGCCTCCTGGGACAGCACTCTGCAGACGCGATAGAGGCAGCATAATATTCCTTTTTTGCTGCCTTCACCGCCACGTGATAGGCTGAAGATACAGTTCTAGCCTGTGTCTGATCGTCTTTGGAGCGAGACTTCCGCCACCGGCGCTCTAGCCGTCTCACCTCCTGTTTCAGAGCTCGTAACCACAGATTGAACCATGGCACAGTCCGAGCCCTGTTCAGGGGGAGAGGGCGTTTCGGAGCCACCTGATCTAATGCCCCAGTGATTGCGGCATTCCAGCCACCCACCAGGGTCTCGACCGAGTGGCCGTTGGCGTGCCCCAGAAAATCCCCAAGCGCGTTCAGGAATCCATTTGGATCCATAAGACGCCTGGGGCGGACCATTTTAATGGGTCCTCCACCCCTGCGGAGGGGTTGTGGAACCAAGAAGTCCAACGTCACCAGATAGTGATCTGACCATGACAAGGGGGTGGTGGATATACCCCCGACTTCCAGATCACTCCCCGCTTCTCCAGAAACAAACACAAGGTCTAGTGCATGACCGGCTACATGGGTGGGCCCAGTTAGAATATGGTGCAGCTCCCAGGAGGCCATGGTCTCCATGAAGTCCCGAGGTGCTCCTGTGAGGATGGCCTCCGAATGTATGTTGAAGTCCCCCAACACCAATAAGTTAGGGGACTGTACACGCACATCAGAAACCACCTCAAGCACCTCGGCCAGGGCGTCAGTCGTGCAGCGGGGTGGACGGTACACGAGCAGAATCCCCAGACTGCCCTTCAGGCCCAACCTCCAGTACATGCACTCAGCAACCTTGGTCTCCCGGAGAGGGGGTCTGGTGAAGACGAAGGACTCTTGGTAGATAACAGCCACTCCCCCTCCCCGATCCCCAGCCCTCGGCTGCTGTGTACACGAAAATCCGGCTGGACACATGGCTACAAGGGTTGGAACAGCAGCCTTGGCCAGCCAGGTCTCCGTAATACATGCCAGGTCTGCACCCTCATCCAGGATCATGTCATGGATGAGAGAGGTTTTCTGGGTAACAGACCTGGCATTGCAGAGCAGCAAACGAAGGCCAGAAGATGGGGTCATGCCTCCCCCAGCCATCCTTTGGCTCTGGACAGGCCTGGAGCAGGGGACAGATATTACACATCTCTCCCTTGTTCCCCTTACCTGGCATGGCCTGGCCCTAGCACTCCGCCAGTGCCTGCCGCCCAGCCTCAGTATGTTCTGGCCCCCAACACTCCCCCCACTGCCTCCATCAGGTGGACACATGCCCCCTTGCTCCCGCCTATCAGGCAGGCTACCCAGCCCTAAAAACACAACAAAATCCCCCAGAAAAAAAAATTAAAAATCCCCTTAAAAATAATGCCAGGCAGGAGTCCACAGGGAAGGGCTGGTGGTGGTGGTGGTGGTGGTGGTGGTGGTGGTGGCGGCGGCGGCGGCGGCAGCAGCAGGAGGAGGAGGAGGAGGAGGAGGAGGAGGAGGAGGAGGCCCGCCTCTTCCCCGGTGGTGGTGGCCTCTCCTGCAGGCCCTGGCTCTCCCAGGCCACCTCAGCCAGCCAGCTTATGTAGCCCCTCCAGGGAGGGGCAGGTGGAGCAGCACAGCTGGCTCGGTACCTGGGGGCCTGGTCCTGCAGGGACTGGCGGTCTGCCAGGCAGAAGTCTACAGGGAAGGCCTGGTGGTGGTGGTGGTGGTGGCGGCAGCAGCAGCAGGCACGCCTCTTCCCCGGTGGTGGTGGTGGCTTCTCCTGCAGGCCCATGGTATACACTGCATATGACATAAAGGTAGCATGGATCTTAACTACAGGGGTTACAATTTACATTCAAAGACAGTAAGGTATAGATAAGGTAAGTCAGGACAAGCTAAAGAAATAATTTCCTTGCTATACATTAGTGAACTCTGTATGTTAGGTTTTCAAGAAGTCTCTCTCACTAACCTGGAAATTGTGCACCTTTAAAACAGCTTGTAAACTAATAGTGTATAATGTATTTTACTGCTTTGATGAGCTGAAATTTTGAAAATTGGGGGCACTGCTTTAGAGTGATTTCACTCAGGGGCACCATTTAAAGGAGAGGAATCTTCTCCATGTTTCAAACCACTTGAGACATGTCTTAATAAAGAAAAATAAAATTCTTGGTCAGCTTCAAGTGGCTACCAATTCGCTCGAAAACTAAAAATGTTCTGTGTGTGGAGAAATGCACTTCTAGTCCTGCAGGATGGGTGGTGGTGGTCTGATTTTCATTTATTCCTTTTCCCTGCTGGAGCTGCCCCCTTTTTGTGTCATTCTCTTCTTAACAAGCCCCCAAACTGTAGGAAAGGATTTTTATGGGCCACAGGGAGCTAAAGAGACAAGGAGGAGGTGCGAAAGTCCTGAGCTGTCACAGAATGGAAGTTGCAATCCGTGTTTGTGATTCAAGGTGCCATCCATGACATTAAAGGTGCAGAGATGTACAAGCATCCTTCAGCTTGGCCTGAAATAGATCAAGCTGTTGTGAGCCTGCAAACTAAACACTTAAGGCTTAAGTTTTTCCATTGTTCATTTCTGAAAAGAATCCGCAAAGGGTTCCAGTAACTTACCTGAACAGGGAAGAGAAAGGTGGCATTGGCAGAATTTTTTATTGTAAAATTTCAACAAAAGAAAAGAAAAGAAAGAAAGAAAATGTTGCTAGATAGATCTGAATATATTAATTTAAATGCATACATATAGAATATGTGAAAATACAGGTTTCCAAGCTCTATACATAAACTTCAACAAAAGCAGACCAAATATCCAAATAAGTATCCATTTGCAGGTGGCATCTATACAACACCTGTTCAAATGTTGAAAGCGTTGTAGGGTCTTCGATCCATTGCATTATAGGAGATAAGTGTTTATCCTTCCAGTGTTGTAATCTCAGTCTTTTTGCTGTCAGAAGGACACAGAGAAACCATTTGCGCTGACCATGCATTAATTTCCAGGAAGCAGGTAGGTAATTTGAGAGAGAAAAATTACAAAGTTTATTCATATAATGACCTCCTCCCCAAAAGAGACAGTGGCTGGGCAATGCCAAAACATGCTTAAAAGAAGCATTAGCTGTGTTACATCTCCAACAATTAGTTGACTTAGACAAATGCTTGTTAAGGAGTCATTGTGGCATCTGAAGAAGACTCATGGACCCATCAGATAGAGATGTCAAGGCAGTGATCCATTGATGCAGCAAAATGGGACAATCCAGTTTCCTGTTCCATTCCTGCTTGAGACCCTGAATATCATATTTATTCACCAATAATAAGTATTTATATACATGGATCATAGGTTGATTTGCCAGATCAGCCTCAACAAGTGCTTCCAGGAGTGAGGGAGATGCTGAAGCTACAAAAACGGCAAGGCCAAACCTAGATACTGACAAATATTGTAACTGGAAGTATTGCTATTCAGCCATAGCTAGCAAATCATTTCACTTGGAAAACTCATCATCAGCACCCACCAGTTCATCCAAGGTAAAAAAAAATCACTATATCCATCCAAGTCTGCCACAAAAACATTTTCTTACCAATTTTTCAATCTGGATTTTCCCATAGCATCAATTAAGCATGTGAAAATGAATGAAATGGAGCACTGGCAGCATGTTATTTCAACCACAGATTCCTGGTGGGTAGTCCTAATCCCATCTCCAGTGGGAAAAGATGTTCTGCTGGGGACTGGAGAGTGTCTGCTGGTCTCTATTGCCTCCTCCTACTCCACTCCAGGTAGGTTAGTGGGGCACAGGGAGATGTTCCAGCAGGAGGGCTCACATGATCAAAGTGAGCAGGTCCTGCTAAGCTTGATCCTGCTCATGAGCATTCAGACAGGGCTGCTTTTGCAGACACCCCTATTTGAATGTTTGCAACAACCCTAGTCCAGCAAAGCCTCTCCTAGTGTGGCTAGGTGTTCTCTTTTACAGAGCATAGCACTCTATTTGAAAGGCTGCTGGTTGACTGTTCTGTTTCAAAGAATTCTCTCTTTGAAGGCATCCTCTGTTTGAAGGGTTGTCCTGTCCAATTCTGGTTAAAAGATAAAGAGCCATAAGAATTGGTGCCCATCAAGAGTTGGCACCTGGATACCAAACTCAACCAGCAGGCACACATGGTCACATTTATCTTCACTATAGTGAGATGTATTGTATTTCTATTGAAATTATAACAATTATTTCTACATTTGCATCCATACATATAAGTTAACACATGCAAATGTTATGCAACTCACCGTCCTCTCTTGTCCACTTTTGGGGCCATTCGTAAGTGGCCACCCTAGCCATACCAAGAGCTGTTCTCCAGCTCTGAATCCCTGAAATCAGTGACTGGAGCCATTAGCTACAACTTGCAGCGCAGCAGGCAGAAGGTACTGCTCTTCTGACAAAGCAAAGGCAGAAGGCTAGGCGCCCAGTGTTTGCTCTACCAATCCCGGCCAATCCAGAGGCATTATTTTCTGCCTCCACCCCTTTCCCACCTGCACCCAAAGAGAACCCTGATGCTCATATTGATCATGTAGAGTCTACAATAGCTCTAGGTCAGGGGTAGGCAACCTTTTGGGGGCCACGGGCACATTTGGAAATTTGAGAAACTGTCCTGGGTACCACCACAAAATGGTTGCCATGGGAAGTGTGGCAAAGTAACCTGCCCAAAAGACAAGGTGTAGATGGGGTCTGAGTCCAACAGTTAAAAAATTCCTTTGAACCCACAGTTTTTAGCACTGACAGAAACTTATTTCCTGGTAATCCAAGCTGCTGGTAAGGAAGCGTGTTAATTGAAAAAAGAAAGAAAAGGCAAGATGGGCAGAGCTCCGAGGAGTTTGTTTTCCATATTAGCAGAACAGCTATGAAATGATCTCCTCAAAGAGATTTTTAAGCTACATCCCTTCATAATTTTCAACACTAGGCCAGGTTTTTCTCACCTCCAACTTTCTAGTTTAGATGGTATCTAGTTTATATTACTCTGCCTGTTCTTTTATTTTATTGCAACCCTAATTTTATTATAGTTTCTTTTCTTTTTTTATTGTACACCATCTTGAGTACTCAGGTGGAAAGGCCATCTATAAATTCATTCTAGCAGCTTAGTTCTCAGAGTAAGATCTTTCAGCATGTATTCTTCTGTAAGGAAAAACATAGGAAAGACAAACAATTCTTGTGACTGCTTATTAGAACTTGTTGACATATTGTATGTACAATGGATGTTGACAGTTTGCAAAGAAAGCTGATCTGCTGCAGGGGATTTAAAGCTGCATAGCCATAGCAACTAGAAGTCAAATCTGGGAAATAGCACGTGCATTTATCGTGAGATGTCTACCACCGTAATATATACTTCATCCATTATATATTTTGTCAGACATATAATGTTGTAAGACAGCAGTTTCCAAAATCTTCTCCACTGTTCTACTCATTTAAAACAAAGAAAATGCTGTCTCCAGATGCCATGTTTAAAATAAATATCTGCAGGCCATTATAAAAGGAATGTAACCATAGAGAATATAGAAACATTTTTTCTGAGTTTGCACAGAGCCTGGAGCAATGACTAAATAGTTAACTGCCTTACTTCTATCATCATATACATGATCTTATACCAGTAAAATAAAATACTTGTCAGAAAATACTTAAAAAGAAAAAAAAAAAAAGCAATGTCATTAGTGTCTGTTTACATATGAGCTGGGGTTTTTGGCAGGCTCTGATAGGATTGAAGGGGCTGCTTGTGAGCATTTTTCACTTATAAAACTGAAAGGACATGATCCATGACTTTGAGAAATAGCATAGTGGTGTGGGAATGCAAAGCGGTCTTCATATAGCTTTGTTCTTTTCACCTATGTATAGCTTTGGAAATGGAATAACCCTGGCTTTGAAGGGCTGCATTGTATGCAAGATTGCCAGTACTATTGATCATCTTTTTAGTCTGTTGAAGAATCAAGTCATTTTTTTAGATAAAGAACTTTTCTACATGAGGGATTTGTTGTACACTCATAGTTCCCTACTCACAGGTATTTATAGGTTCTTTAGATGACATCATGACCCTCCAGTCTTACTTCTGTTTTTAAACAGCACTTCTGGCGAGTTCTTTAAAGCAGGGGAAATGTGGTATTATTTGTGAAAGCGAAAGGTCCCTGGCAATGGGAATACCTTGAAGGCAAAAGGAAGGGAAGGAAAGAAAAGGAGAAGGACCATCAGGGCAGAAAATCAAGATTTCAGTTTTGACCATGTGTAACTTGAGGCAGTGGGCAGACATCCACAAAGAATTATGAAGAACTAGGTAAGGTGCCAGAGAATATTCCAGAGAATAGCAAGGAGAGACAAGAAGGCCTTCTTAAATGAACAATGCAAAGAAATCAAGGAAAACAACAGAATGGGAAAGACTAGAGATCTCTTCAAGAAAATCCGAGATCTCAAGGGAATGTTTTGTGCAAAGACAGGCATGATAAAGGACAAAGAAGGCAGGGACCTAACAGAAGCAGATGAGATTAAGAAGAGGTAGAAAGATTACACAGAAGAACTATACAGGAAAGATCTGAATGTCCCTGATAGCCATGATAGTGCGGTCACTGAACTTGAGCCGGACATCCTAGAGAGTGAAGTCAAGTGGGCCTTAGGAAGCATTACTCACAACAAAGCTAGCAGAGATGACAGTATTCCAGCTGAGCTATTTAAAATCCTAAAAGATGATGCTGTGAAAGTGCTGCACTCAATATGCCAACACATTTGGAACACTCAACAATGGCCACAAGACTGGAAAAGGTCAGTTTACATTCCAGTTCCAAAGAAGGGCAATGCCAAAGAGTGTTCAAACTACCATACAATTGCGCTCATTTCACATGCCAGCAAGGTGATGCTCAAAATCCTACAAGCTAGGCTTCAGCAGTATGCGAACCGAGAACTACCGGAAGTACAAGCTGGGTTCCGAAGAGACAGAGGAACTAGAGATCAAATCGCCAACTTTCGCTGGATCATGGAGAAAGCAAGAGAATTCCAGAGAAATGTCTATTTCTGCTTCATTGACTACGCTAAAGCCTTTGATTGTGTGGATCACAACAAACTGTGGCAAATTCTTAAAGAGATGGGGGTACCAGACCATCTTACCTGTCTCCTGAGAAACCTGTACGAGGGTCAAGAAGCAACAGTAAGAACCAGACATGGAACAACCGATTGGTTCAAAATTGGGAAAGGAGTACGACAAGACTGCATATTGTCGCCCTGCTTATTTAGCTTATATGCAGAGTACATCATGAGAAACTCTGGGTTGGATGAATCACAGGTCGGAATTAAGATTGCCGGGAGAATTATCAACAACCTCAGATATGCAGATGATACCACCCTGATGGCAGAAAGCGAAGAGGATCTCAAGAGCCTCTTGTTGAGGGTGAAAGAGGAGAGTGCAAAAGCTGGTTTGAAACTCAACATTAAAAAAACTAAGATCATGGCATCTGGCCCCATCACTTCCTGGCATATGGAAGGGGAAGAAATGCAAGCATTGACAGATTTTATTTTCTTGCACTCCAAGATCACCGCAGATGGTGACTGCAGCCATGAAATTAAAAGACGCTTGCTCCTTGGGAGGAAAGCTATGGCAAACCTAGACAGCATAGTAAGAAGCAGAGACATCACCTTGCCGACAAAAGTCCATCTAATCAAAGCTATGGTTTTCCCAGGAGTAACGTATGGCTGTGAGAGCTGGACTATAAGGAAGGCTGAGCGCCGAAGAATTGATGCTTTCGAACTGTGGTGCTGGAGAAGACTCTTACGAGTCCCCTGGACTGCAAGGAGGTCAAACGAGTCCATACTAAAGGAAATCAACCCTGAATGTTCATTGGAAGGACAGATACTGAAGCTGAAGCTCAAATATTTTGGCCACCTAATGCGAAGGGAAAACTCTCTGGAAAAGACCCTGATGCTGGGAAAGATTGAAGGCAAAAGGAGAAGGGGATGACAGAGGACGAGATGGCTAGATAACATCACTGATGCAATGAATATGGACTTGAGCACACTCCAGGAGAGAACGCAGGACAGGAAGGCCTGGCGTGCTATGGTCCACGGGGTCACGAAGAGTCGGACATGACTGAACGACTGAACAACAACAACAGGTAAGGTGCCAACTGAGAGAGGACCACTCTTTCCAGGATTTTAGATAGAAAAGTTAGAAGTGAGACAGGGTGACAGCTTGCACAAGCAGATGGGTCCAAAGAAGTTTTCTTCAACAAGGGACAAAGAAAAGCAAGCTTAAGAGAACCAGGGAAACTACCGGTGGAAAGAGAGCAATTCACTAGATGAGTCAAAAAAGTCAGAAGAAGAAGACAAACAGAATAGTGTAAAGAGATGAAGGAAAGGGGTCAAAAGAAGAGGTAGTAAGTGGGGAGGAGAGGATGATACAGGAGACTTGATTCTCAGTGACCTCAGTGAACTCAAAGCCACCTGGAGGGTAAGAGACAGGAAGGAGAGAGGGAGGAAAAGCACCAGCCGAAAAGGTGGCAGATATCGTTGCCACCTTATTCACAAAAATCTCCCCCAGCTCTGCTGCTGAAAGTACCAGAGAACCAGGAGGATCTGTTGTGCACAATAGCCCCTTAAAAGTTCTGGAGAGCTGATGGAGGGCATGAGCCTGAGCAGCGATGGTGGCCTGATAGAATGATTGTTTCGCCGCCTCCACGTGACTAAAATAGTCCTTTAATGCTGCAGTATGCTCTGTAACAACACATTCCTCTCCTTTCCTATACCGTCTCTCCAGGCGGCGAACTTGTGCCCCCTCTAACCTAAGCTCTGCAGAGAGCCAAGGTTTAGGGTCACATGCTGGGAGCACTTGGACCTGGCTGGGGCAAGATGATCAAAAGCTGACCAGGTGGCAGACGAAAAGATCTCTGCCATTTCGTCAGCCGTCAAAGAATCACTGTTTCCAGCCAAAGCCTCGGCCCAGCTAACATCTTGCAAGAGTTGGCCTTGAAAGGCCACTGGTATGATCTTTAAAATATCCCTGCAAATGACCTCTCGTTTAGGAGGCGGTAACAGGAGAGCAAGGTTGAAGGAACAATGGACTAGAAAATGGTCTGAATAACCCAAATCCAGTCCCTCTACTGAAGACTGGGGAGTTAACTCCCGAACAATGACAAGATCCAGCGCTATCCCAGCTGAATGTGTAGGAGGATCTTAAAGCCAAAAGAAACTAAAATAGACTGAAAACTCGATCCAATCACATTAGAGTCCAAATGGATGTTAAAATCACCTGCAACGATACAACGCTGCCCCGGGGGAGAGAGGAAACCACACTATAAATTCTGCAATAAACTCCTCATAACTTCCCCTGGGAGGACAATATACACAAGCTATCAAGCAGGCTGCATTTCTCAATACACCCTGCCAGGAGCAAAACTGTGGAAGGGGCACCATCATTCAATGGTAGTACTTTGAATAGACCCCAGACCTTTGCTATAATAATCCCAACTCCTCCTTCCCAACCTCTCTCCCTAGGGGTGTGAAAACAATTATGCCCCAAGGCAGAGAAGACAGCACAAATAGCCGTCTCCTCCTGCTGGAACCACGTTTCTGTAATGAAAGAGAAAGATATATCATGCTCCAGGAGACAGTTTGCCAAGAAGTCTGTTTTTTGCACTAAAGAGCAGGCATTCCATAAAAGACAGCTGATAACTTGAGCCATAGCCTGTACATCAAGAGGAATTAATCTAAGATGACATCTTCTCTCATGCAAAGTCCTCTGAAGCCTTGCAGGGCATCGATGACCCATGACCACAGAAATAGCCGACACTGAAGAGATCCTCTAAAAGCTTCCAGCTGGCAGCAGCCAGGACGAAGGTGATCACAAGACATAGGTGGAATTAGGCAATTAGCCCACAGAAAATAGTCCGAAGCACAGATGGAGTTACACAAGCAATCTATGAAGGAGGTGACGACATCAACAAGCAGCAGTCAAAAGGGAATAAGGAATTAACTCCAAAGGAGCAGCGCTGGAGTTTAGTGATGATTCGGTAGTATGTAATAATTTAGTAATAATGCCATCATTGCTGCAAGGAGAGGAAGCCCTTCAGTATTGCAAGGCAGGTGGGATCCGGCGTTCTTGCTGCTGCTGCCTTGCTGGAGCTGTACCTCCACCTGGGGGACTTCTACTCTGCCTCCTTGCAGATCCAGGTCCAGCCAAGCACCACCCCACTCCCAGCTGCGACACCTGTGGGAGCTGGGGCATAAAACCCAGGCCTGGTGGGGGCGGGACCTCCGCCAGCAGGTGTCACCCCTTTGGGGGAGCCACTTTGGGGGAGCATGAGGGCGAGGTCCTGTCCCCCTGCTTGAAAGGAAGGAAGGGGACTGTTTGCCTCAGTGTGGCCTGCTGGACTGCCTGCATTAAATATGTGTTTTCCAATGAAGAGGGGAGGTGTTGGGAGCCACGGAACGGCCATTACGGTTCTGCAGGGCAGAGGGAGATACGGAAGGGGGAGACAGTCACACTCTAAAGGCAGAGTGTGTAACAATAGGGTGCTGACTGTCCCTAAACTGTTCCCCAATTCAAATAACCTGGATGGCCCTGGCCACAGACCCCCTGGGTTGAAACTGCTGCTGCTGAATGCCAGATCAGTGAATGGTAAAACAACTGCTATCCAGGACTTGATCCTGGATGAGTGCACTGACCTGGCTTGTATTACAGAGACCTGGCTGGACGAAGCTGGGGGGGTTAATCTCTCTCAGCTCTGCCCTCCTGGGTTCTCTGTTCAGCAGCAGGCAAGACCTAGGGGGTGGGGAGGTGGAGTGGCAGTGGTCTATCATGATTCGATCCCCCTTACCAAGTGCCCTATCCCGCAGTCTGCTGGGTTCGAGTGTGTGTATTTGAAGGTGGGTGCCCAGGACAGAATAGGGATTCTGTTGGTGTACCGTCTACCCCGCTGCTCAACAGTCTCCCTTCCTGAGCTAGCCAGGGTAGTCTTGGGTTTGGTGTTGGAGACCCCTCGGCTTGTTGTGCTGGGGGATTTCAACATCCATGCTGAGGCTGCCCTGTCAGGAGCGGCTCAGGACTTCATGTCCACCATGACAACCATGGGGCTGTCGCAGAAGGTATCTGGCCCCACCCATGCTGCTGGGCACACTCTGGACCTCGTTTCCTGTGCTGGATGGGGTGATAGTGATCTGAGAGTGGAGGAACTCTCTATAGTTCCGTTGTCATGGACAGATCACTACCTGGTGGGGTTTAGACTTGCTGGCACGCGGAACCTCTGCAGGGGTGGAGGGCTGATTAAGATGGCCCGACCCAGGAGGCTGATGGATCTGAATGGTTTCCTGACAGCTCTTGGGGATTTTCCTGTTGCCTCAGCAGGCGATTCTGTCGAAGCCCTGGCCGATCTCTGGAATGGAGAAATGACCAGGGCTGTGGACACAACCACTCCTGAGCATCCTCTCTCATGAAGTGGAGCTGCACCAGCACCCTCGTTTTCTAGGGAGCTGGCAGTGATGAAGCGAGTGAGAAGACGACTGGAGCGACGTTGGCAGAAAACTTGGAGTGAATCCAATCGAACACGGGCTAGAGCCTATTTGAAGGCCTACTCTGTGGCAATACGGGCAGCAAAGAAAATATTTTTTCTGCCACTATTGCGTCTGCAAAGAGCCATCCAGTGGAGGTGTTTCGAGTGGTTAGAGGTCTTTTACACGCTAGCCCACAAGAGGATAATTTAAACCCCTCGACAGCTTGCTGTGAACAATTTGCTCAGCGCTTTGCAGACAAAATCGCTTGGATCTGCTCTGACGTGGACGCTATAGTTGCTACAGACCCAGAGGATGTAACTTTGGCCCCTGCTTGTCCAGTGTTGTTGGATACTTTTCAGTCTGTACAGCCTGAGGATGTGGACAGGATCCTTGGAGAGGTGAGAGCCACCACGTGTGTTCTAGACCCTTGCCCTTCCTGGCTCATAAAAGCAGCCAGAGGTGGACTGGCCGAGTGGTAAGGGGAGTGGTTAATGCCTCCCTTAGGCAAGGCAGAGTTCCAGCCTGCTTGAAGGAGGTGGTGGTGAGACCTTTGTTAAAAAAAACCCTCCCTGAACCCCACTATATTGGGTAATTATCGGCCAGTCTCCAATATTCCATTTCTATTATTGGAGCGCATGATGGCCTCCCAACTCCGGAGATTCCTGGATGAGACAGATTATCTAGATCCATTTCAATCTGGCTTCAGACCCGGCTATGGGACAGAAACAGCTTTGGTCGCCTGGTGGATGACCTATGCCGGGAACTAGACAGGGGGAGTGTGTCCCTGTTGGTTCTGCTGGACCTCTCAGCGGCTTTCGATACCATCGACCATGGTATCCTTCTGGGCCGCCTTTCTGGGATGGGACTTGGAGGCACTGTTTTACAGTGGCTCCATTCCTTCTTGGAGGGGCGGACGCAGAAGGTGGTGCTGGGGGACTCCTGTTCAACTCCCTGACCATTGGCTTGTGGGGTCCATCAGGGTTCTGTTTTGTCCTCCATGCTATTTAACATATACATGAAACCACTGGGGGAGGTTGTCTGGAGTTTTGGGGTTCGGTGTCACCAGTACGCTGATGACACCCAACTCTGCTTTTCCTTTCCATCTAATTCCAAGGAAGCTGTTGGGGTGCTGAACCGGTGTCTGTCCGCAGTAATGGACTGGATGAGGGCAAACAAATTGAAGCTTAATCCAGACACGACAGAGGTGCTCCTGGTCAGTCAAAAGGTAGATCAGGAATAGAGATACAGCTTGTGCTGGATGGGGTTACCCTCCCCTGAAGACACAGGTTCACAGCTTGGGTGTACTTCTGGATTCAGCCCTGAGCCTGGATGCCCAGGTTTCAGCGGTGGCCAGGAGTGCATTTGCACAGTTGAAGCTAGTGCGCAAGCTGCGCCCGTTCCTTGCGATGTCTGACTTGGCCACAGTGACACACGCCTTAGTGACATCCTGTCTGGATTACTGTAACGCACTCTACGTGGGGCTCCTCAGAAGAGTGTTTGGAAACTTCAGCTGGTTCAAAGAACTGCGGCCAGACTGCTGACTGGGGCTGGTTACAGGGAGCATACAACTCCCCTGTTAAAACAGCTTCACTGGCTTCCAGTCTGTTTCCGGGCACAATTCAAAGTGCTTGTTATGTCCTATAAAGCCCTGTACGGCTTGGGTCCAGGTTATCTGAAAGACCATATTCTCCCTTATGAGCCTACTTGTGCCCTGAGATCTTCAGGGGAAGCCCTTCTCGCCATCCCGCCATCATCACAGGCACGCCTGGTGGGAATGCGGGAGAGGGCCTTCTTGGTGGCTGCCCGAAGGCTCTGGAACTCCCTTCCCAGGGAGGCGAGAGTGGCACCCTCCTTGATATGTTTTCGCAGGTATGCAAAAACGTTTTTGTTCCAGCAGGCCTTTGGGGATAACTAGTCTGGACCTGGGAAAATGCGATATATGGATACCATTTTTGTTTTTCTCGTTGTCTTTTAATGTTTTAATATCTTTAGAATTTTAATATTGATGATTTAATTATATTTTTAACTTTTATACAGTTGTATTTATATTTCTGTTTATAGGTTTTAATTGTAGCAGTTTTAACGTTGTAAGGCCGCCTTGAGTCCCAGTATATGCCCTAACCCCGACGCCAGCTTGTCTGGCTGAAAGGGGGGGGGCCATTGCAGGCGGGTGGGGTGACAAGACGTAGGGGCCTCTAATTGGTGCACCTAGTGGCACCACCATGCAAGGAGGGGCAGGCTGAGTTGCCTTAAACGCAGTCCCCCTCCCAATCTCAGCTCTGGCTCAACGCAGCTAGAGAGGGCTTCAGCTCCGCCTGGAAACCACGAAGAACACCTGCCTGCTGAAGACCGGCTTTGTCATCTTTCCAGCCACCTGGACTTGGCGTGCAATCTGCACGCCCAAAGCCTCACTGACGCCTGCGGCGGGGTGCGCGTGCTCCGGCGCAGCTCCATCGTGGCCGGCGCCTGCCCTGCTTGCGGGAGCGCTGGCATTGGTGGCGGCGTGCGCTAGGGTGCGGCGCCTGCCACCGCCAGCGCTTGCTGCCCCCTGAGGGCCCTGGAGCTTGCGGCGGCAGCGCACCCACCCCCTCCTTCTCCTCGCTTCTTGCCGTTAGCTCGGCGCACCTGCCGCAGCTCCAGGTTTGCTGGCGCTTGTGGAGGGGGCGCACGTGTGCAGGCACTGCCCCCTCAGCTGCGCTTGCCGCCCCGGCGGGAGCGCTGGCGGCTATGCCGGCGCGCGCCCAGGTGCGGCGCCTGTTGTTCTGCTCCCCTGCTGGGGCGCTGACACTTGCGGCAGCCGAGCGCCCGCCCCCCTTTTTTCTTGCCTCCTCCAGCGGTTGCAGCATGCCTACGCCGCCGTGGCCCCAGGATTGCCAGCGTTCGCGGTGGGGGCTCATGTGCACGGGTGCTGCCCCCTTGGCCGACGCTTGCCGCCCCAGTGGGAGCGCCGGTGGCAGTGTTGGCGCACGCCCGGGTGCGGCGCCTGTTGTTCCGCTCCCCTGCTGGGGTGCTGGCACTCACGGTGGCCGAGCGCCCGCCCCCCCTTGCTGCAGCCCCGGGGTTCCCGGCGCTGGCGGCAGGGCGCGTGTCTTCGTACGCCGCCCCACCTGGCCGTAGCTGGCCGAGCCAGTGGGAGTGCCGGCGCTCGTGAGCGGCGCCGGTGGCTGCCGGTGCTTACCGGCCTTGGGGGGTGCCGGTGCTTATGGCAGCAGCGTGCCCACTCACCCGCTTTTTTGCTCACCGGCGGTCGCACGGGCCTGGGCGCCGAGCATATTGGCGCCGGCTCTCACCGCCTCCTGTGAACGCAGGGTGCTCGCGGAGGCGGCACGTGCATCCCCCCCCAAAAAACCCGACAGCCGTGGCTCCCTGTTGTGCGCCCACCGTGGCTCCCGGGTCACGGGTAGGGATGTACGAAAGTCACTTACCTGTGACTAAATTTGATTCGCGGTGGGGGGGAGGTGCTCCATCCCTTCCTCCGAAATTCTGGCTGGGGGGGGAGGCGTCCCGTCCCTCTCTCCTGAAATTCTGGCTGGGGGGGAGGCGCCCTGTCCCTCCCCTTCAAAATTCTGGCCAGGGGGGAGGCGCCCCGTCCCTCCCACCGTGAATCCTGTCCTGCCGGGACTGCAAATGGCAGCGGCCATAGCTGCCGCTGTTTGCGTCCCTGCAGTTAGCCGTGATAGGCTACGTAAATGTTTACGTAGCCTATCATGGCTGAGTGGAAAAAAAACCAAAACTGCGCGTACGTAAATAGTAGCGCCCATGGGCGCCGCCATTTGCGTACGCACTTTTTTTTCTTTTAAATCAGCCATGATAGGCTACGTAAACATTTACGTAGCCTATCATGGTGTTTTTTAAAAATCTAGCCATGATAGGCTACGTAAATCTTTACGTAGCCTATCACTTTTTTTGTTTTGTTTTTAACTGGAAATGGCGGCGGCAGCAGCCAGTCGGAAGACCGGCCACCGCCACTGAACCGCCGCCGGAGCCATAATGATATGTATAATAACTACATAATGATATGTAGTTATTATATCCTGGATAATTTCAATTTTCTAACCTTTGTTGCATAATGTTTGAAGTTCACAATATGATTACATATGGTATTGAAATGGCAAACTCATACTAGAGCTACAGTTCTAACTCCAAAAAGAGAACATGTCTCAAAATACTGAAAAAATGACTTTATTCTTTAAGGGTGGAATCCTATACATGTTTAGAGAGAAAAAAGTCCTACAACTCCCAGAATTCCCCAGCCAGCTGTGCACTGGGGTTTGCACACAGTATTGCGCCCTAAGAAGCCCAATGCATTTCAGCCCAACTTAAATTTTGGCAGCTGCTTTCCAGTTTTCTCAAACATTCCAGCTACAATTCTAAGCATACCTAAAGGATCCCCAAATAGTTCCATCATCTTAAATCAATAAAAGTACAATAAAGTGACAATAGATCAATCATCAGTCAAAAACAACAATATTAGGCAGCCTATGTGGGTCCCATTGAACTTGGAGACACTAACTTCTGAGTAAACATGTTTGCACTAGCTAAATATAGACTAGCTATATGAACGCTACCACATTGTGTATAGATATTTGTTTTGTTCATATTTCTTACTAAGTTCATATTCCTCAATATATGCAGTTTCATATGAACAAAAGGTTATTAGCCAAACGCATTTGCCAATAAACTAGAACAGCCTTCCCCAGCCTGGGCAGAATCCGACGGGATGCTTATGGCTCCACCGATTCTCTTACGCCCGCCAATCCCATGGCTCAAGCAGCCACCAACACTTGCACAACAGTGATTTAGCTCTTCCAGGGCAACCCGACACCAAAGAAAATTCTCGTTTCTGGAAGGAGGCAGGTCAGTGGCGCTCACATAAGGGGACTTCGCCAACCTTCCTCCTTCCAGAAATGAGGATTTCCTCTAGTTTTGAGGCTTCCCGTAGGAAGTGCTAAATCTCTCTCATGTGAGTGGTCGGTCACACTTGCGCAATGGAATTGGGGGGACCGCCGCTTGCGGAAGGGAATAAGTGAGGGCATAAGTGCCCTGTTGGATAGTGCCCCTAGCCTAGAGTCCTCCCATCTTCAGCTCCCATCAACTCTTGTCAGCATGGCCAATGGTCAGGAATGCTGGGAATTGTAGTCCAAAACATCTGGAGAGCACCAAGTTGGAGAAGGCTGAACTAGAACATTATTTACTGTACTTATCTGGTATTTGAAAGAGCACATATAATGTGTGATTAGCAATGCAATCTATGTATGTCTACTCAGAAGTAAGTCCTGTTGTGTTCAACAAGGGTTATTGCTAGAGTATAGGATATGTGTTCCAAAACAACTGCACGGAGGCATTATATCTCTGTAGGCCAGCTGCTGGGGAACACTAGCAGAAGGGTGTTTTTTGATTCATGTCCTGCTGTGGGCTTTGCATAGGAATCTGGTTGGCCACTGTGGGAACAGAAAGATGGACTAGTTAGGCCTTTGGTCTGATCCAGCAGGACTCTTTTTATAGTTGGAGGGAGCAATCCTATGGCTGCTAGGCAGCGGCTAGATGGCCAGAGGATATGTGGTTTTCTGGGAACTGACCTTGGATCCCGCACTGCAAGGTCAGCTCCCAGAGAACTGACCTCCCCCTGATTCCATGCTGCCTCACAGACAGCATGGAACAGCCCCTTGCTCCTCACTCGCAAGAGGAGCGCGGAGCGGCCGAAAAGGGGCATTGGGGGGGGCGGAACGGGGCGGGCGGAAATGCCTGCACGACACATCCAATGGCAGACTCCTTCCTGGCTCCATGCTCCTATGGCTAAACAGCTGCAATCGGCTGTCTAGCCAAAAATGCAGGGCAAGAGAAGTGCAGAGGGAACGATCCCCTCTGTGCTTCTCCTGCCCTGCACTGGATAGGCGGTTGCCTCCGAGTTCAGAGGCAGCTGCCTATCTGAATAGGATTGCGCCCTTAGACTCTTTAAACATGAACATGAATGAGGTAATGGAACAAAATGAACTCTTGCAGATCCCTTTTGTGAGACTGTGCCTTCTGGGCAGCAACGATGAGCTGGCTGTACAGTTTGAACTGCCGGGGTTCAGTTGGAGGGACAGACCATTTGTTGGCGGTGTTGTGCTAAATGTGCAGCTCATTTTGAAATCTGGAGGCAACTTTATTGAATTGGATTCGCTTCTAAATTGTTCCCAACAAATTAGTGTGACAGTATACAACTTCCTCATGATTCTATTCTATGTTCACTATTTCATTTGACAAATGTCCCTGAAGACAGATTGTTTTGACACATAAATCTTTACTGCCAATGCTTGGTTTAACTGTATTTCAAATCAAGTAAGTGGGAATGAAAACAATATGAGTAAAGTATGATAGATCATGCACATTAACGATATTTGATCCCTCTCACTTTGGTATTTATACACCAGAATTGTCATTACTTCCAATTTGTAACTAATCTTGTTCCAACAGCCAATCCTAACACCACATTGATGCAGCATGACAACTGGAGATTCATGCCGTAGCAGCTAAAGCAGTATCTTAGGCTAGACAAGTGGAACACAGCTCTAAAAATACTCCTTAGTACTTGTGCTTAGTATTTGCAGTTCTTAGTACTTACTAATTGTGCTTAGTACTTGTGCTAGTATTTTAGCTTGTTAGTATCTTATGCGAGGCAAGTGGAACACAGATCTAAAAGAACCTCCTTAGTACTTGGTTTGGCAGCATTGCACAGCCATTAGAAAGGCACTTGGATGGTCCTTAGGGTAATGCACCAGTTGACAACGCTCTCTCCTCACCCCTGAAAAGCATTTTGTGCAATACAGCTCTACCACACAGGAGATTCAGAGGGCCAGCCTGCAAAGACAGGCATGCAGGAAAACAGAATAAAATAGTATTTTTGAAGTTAAAAATAGGACCTTTCATGGTGATCTCTACACTGAAAGGCTCACTTGGGAGATATCCTCCAACAATGGTTTCTTCGACTTTCTAATATTGTGAAAATTGTCTTTAAATTGAAGAAACTGTTGGCAAATTTAATCCTAACTATATTTTGGGGGGTGGGGGTCACATCCATGATGTTCCCTTTTCCCACAATGTGCATTCCTCTGGGTTAATTGAGATCCTGGGGCTTGATGTGAACAGCAGTGGAGCTGGATCAAAGAGGAGTCTTGCTATGTCTATGTGCCCTATTAGTAACTCCTGGACATAGCAGTGTAGTAACTGCTTATTTATTAGGCAAACCTATTGCTTGTTTGCTCACTTGCTTTGATTTGACATGGAACATGCATACACAACAGGTCTCAAACACAGGACTAAGGAAGTGGATCATTTCAAAATGGATCCCCAAAGCCAGAAGTTACAAGATTTCAGGAAGTCAGACTGGCTCCTAGATGCAGATCTCCAGGCCACAGTCCAGATGGTGAGAAAACCTTCCCCAGATGGGGAAGGAGCCTGTGGGAAGGAGGACCAGCCAGCTGCACCAGGTGGACCCTGAGCCTGCTTCTGCCCCTGCCAAACAGGTACTTAAGGCGGGACTGCCAGAGGCAGCGCCTTGGTGTGCGCCTCAGTCGCGCCAAGTGCAACGCTAAGTACACACTTACTTATGCATGGAGATGCATGGAACAGCACCTGAAGACCCACCCACCTGCCTCTCCAGAGACACCAGCAGCCACAGATACCAGCAGCAAATAGCAGCAGCAGAGGGCAGCAGCTTTAAAGACCAGGGAGAAAGGGGCAAATGTAGTTTTTATCTGGTCCTTCTTAGCTGCTGTTCTCTTTTATCTCTTTTATCTCTTATATTCTTTTATACTGTTGTATATTTTATATCTTAACATGTTAATATGTGCCTGGGAGGACTATTGAGCCCTCAGAGGGGCTCAGGTGCCACCATAACTGTGGTCACGGGCAGGGGGAGGTATGGCGTTGGGGGATTAACAGGCCAGCTGAGGAGAAGAGGGGCTAGACACCTTATGGCTCTCCCCTCTTCTGGTTCTTCCCCCAACCTGATGGTTCCTGGTGGCCTTACCCGTCCCTCAGGTCTGGTGGTGCTGCTTCTGAATGCCAGGTCGGACCAAAATAAAATCTCCCTCATCCATGATTTGATTGTGGATGAGGGGGCTGACCTGGTACGTATTACTGAGACCTGGGGGGGAGGGGAACTGGGAGGGGTCACTCTCTCCCAGCTGTGCCCTCCTGGGTACTCGGTGCAGCACCAACACCGACTTGAGGGTCGGGGGGGGGGTTGCCGTGGTCTATAGGAATTCAATCTCCTTCAAAAGCTTCCTGCTCATTTGAGTGTTTGTACCTTGTGTTGGGTACCGGGGACAGATTAGGGATTCTGTTGGTGTACTGCCCATCAGGCTCCCTGCCTGAGCTGACAGAGGTGGTCTCAGACTTGGTGTTGAGGACCCCTAGGATGATGGTCCTGGGGGATCTCAACTTTCATGCCGAGGCTGCTGTATCCGGGGCGGCTCAGAACGTCATGGCCGCCATGACAACCATGGGGCTGTCCCAACATGTCATCGGCCCAACGCATATGAAAGGACACACACTTGATCTGGTTTTCTTGACTGGGCAGGAGGATGGTGATCTGAGAGTGGAGGAATTAACATCTGTCCCTTTGTCATGGTCAGACCACTTCCTGTTGAGGTTTAGACTCCTGGCAGCCTTCCCCCTCTGCAAGGGTGGGGGACCTATTAAAATAGTCCACCCCTGAAGGCTAATGGATTCCGATGGATTCCAGAGGGCTCTGGGGGATTTTCCTGCTGGTATGGCTGGTGCTCCTGTCGAAGCCCAGGTCACTCTGGAATGCAGAGATGACTCAGGCGGTTGACACGATCGCGCCCAAGCGCCATCTCCCTCTGAGCAGAGCCCGGCCAGCTCCTTGATATACACCTGAGCTAAGGGCAATGAAGCAAGAGGGGAGATGGCTAGAATGCAGGTGGAGGAAAACTCATGCTGAGTCTGAACAAACACAGGTAAGAGCTCACTATCATGCCTACTCTGTGGTGGTGAGGGTGGCAAAGAGACAGTTCTTTTCCACCAGCATTGCATCTTCTCAGTATCATCCAGCAGAACTTTTCTGAGTGGTTCATGGCCCGTTACATTCTGGGCCAGGGAGAGAGACTATGGAACCCTTGGTAGCATGCTGTGATGAGTTTGCAAGGCACTTTGAGGATAAAGTCGCCAGATTCATCATGAATTGGACACCACGATTAATGCAGTTCCATTGGTAGAGGCGTTCAGAGCACCGTCTGGTCCAGTTTTATTGGAGGAGTTTCAGTTACTGAGGCCTGAGGATGCGGACAAGGTGTTGGCCAAGTCTGATCGACCACTTGTGTGCTTGACCCCTGCCTGTCATGGCTTATTACATCAAACAAGGAGGGGATGTCCGGCTGGGTCCAGGAGGTTGTAAATTCCTCTTTGAGAGAGGGAGTGGTACCTGCCATTTTAAAAGAGGCAGTAATTAGACCACTCCTGAAAAAGCCTAACCTGGACCTGGAGGATGTTACTAATTATAGGCCAGTGGCCAACATCCCCTTCCTGGGCAAGGTGCTTGAGCGGGTGGTTGTAGGACAGCTCCAGGCACTGTTGAATGAAACGGATTATCTAGATCCATTTCAATCGGGCTTCAGGCCTGGTTTTGGAACGGAAACTGCCTTGGTCACCCTGTGGGATGACCTCTGCCGGGAGAGGGACAGGGGGAGTGCGACCCTGTTGATTCTCCTGGACCTCTCAGCGGCTTTCGATACCATAGACCATGGTATCCTTCTGGATAGGTTGTCTGGGTTGGGAGCTGGAGGCACTGCACTGCAGTGGTTCCACTCCTACTTGGATGGCCAATTCCAGAAGGTGGTGCTGTGGGATTATTGCTCTGTGCCATGGCAATTATGCCATGGGGTTCCACAGGGCTCTATTTTATTCCCTATGCTGTTTAACATCTGCATGAAACCGCTGGGGGAGGTTATCCGGAGGTGTGGGCTGAGGTGCCATCAATATGCGGATGACACCCAGCTCTACCTCTCTTTCTCATCAAACCCAGGTGAGGGAGTGGCTGTTCTGAATCAGTGCCTGGGCACGGTAATGGACTGGATGAGGGTTAATAAACTGAAACTCAATCCAGACAAGACGGAGGTACTGTTAGTGGGTGGTTCGTCTGCCCGGCTAGGTGATATTCAACCTGTTCTGGAGGGGGTTGCACTCCTCCTAAAGGATCACGTTCTTCGTTCGCGGGTGCTCTTGGGCCCAGAATTGTCCCTTGAGGCACAGGTGAACTCAATGGCATGCAGCATTTTTTATCAGCTTAGGCTGGTATACCAACTATGCCCTTATCTGGACAGAGATAGCCTAGCTACAGTTATGTATGCTCTGATAACTCCTTGTCTGGATTACTGCAATGCGTTATATGTGGGGCTGCCTTTGAAAATGGTCTGGAAACTTCAGCTGGTCCAAAATAGGGCAGCAAGATTGTTAATAGGGACTGGCCAGCGAGCTCATATTACGCCAGTACTTTTTCAGCTGCGCTGGCTGCCAGTCCATTTCCACTTTCCAGGCCCGATTCAAAGTGCTGGTATTAACACTTAAAGCCCTTAACGGCTTGGGGCCAGGTTATCTGAAGGAGCGCCTCCTCCCATATGTGGCTCCTGCCCAGACCTTAAGATCATCCTCAGCAGCCCTTCTCCGTGAGCCCCTGCCAAAGGAAGTGAGGCGGGTGGCTACTAGGAGGAGGGCTTTTTCTGCTGTGGCACCCCGGCTGTGGAATGAGCTCCCTAGTGAGGTTCGCCTGGCACCTACATTGTATTCCTTTCGGCGCCAGGAGAAGGCCTTTTTATTTTCCCAGGCATTTTAGCATTTTAGCTTTCTAGACTTTTAGCTTTGCTGTTTTAAATCTGTATTTTAAATTCCTGCACTGCTGCTAGGTTTTATTGTGGTTGTATTGTTATGTTGTGGTTTTAATGTTCTGTATGTTTTAAATTGTTTTATTGTGTGCCGTTTGGTTTTAATTTTTGTGAATCGCCCAGAGAGCTTCGGCTGTTGGGCCACATAGAAATGAAATGAAATGAACGAACGAATGAATAAAACAGCCGCCAGCAACCAAGAACTGGAGCAGCAGTTGGAGCACTGGGACACCAGGAGCAGGTGCTTCCCACAGGAAAATGCAGGTACTAATCCAGAAGCTGTAGGAGCAAAGCCCTGAGTAAAAAGGCAAAAGAATCTGTATGTGATTGCTGGGCTGCTTATTTATGCACTTCTCTGTGGTTTGTGACTCTGACATTCCACAATACCAGAATGGTACAAAAACAGGCTTGAACATTATTCATCTTCTGGATGCTTCCCAATTGTCATCTATCAGTCCCAAGCCAGTTGGTTGACAGTATTTTGGTAAATGAAGCTCTAAAATACTGGAATTTCTGTACATGAACGCTTGTTGCTTTATTTTGTTTTCCCATGTGCCTTCCTTTTGAGGGTGCTTTCAGCTACATCTTGGTCACTGGATAGCATGGGAGTCAGAAATCAGAATGTTTGCTTTTATATTTTTTTTAATTGTTTCTATACTGCACTGAGGATTTTATAGAAGTGTGGTATCAAATGTTATAAACAAATTATCAGTCCTGTCCACCAGAATATGGGGAATATTTCCTTTTATAATCCATATATATTCTTTTTAATAAGAGATCGGAAAAGCAAAGCATTCTGCTGATCAGCTGGATGAGGTATAAGAGTTTTGTGGAGAACTTCCCATTGCAGAATAAGCATAATCACTTTTCAGTCCACATTATTGTTTAAAGCTAAGAAACTATAAATCTTTCTCAAGCTTTTATAAGTATTCTAGTTGTTATGGTTTACGTAGACTTAGGAGGAAAATCTTTTCAGATACCACTGAAATTTAAATTAGGGTTAGATTATTTTTGTCAATATTTTTTTTCCTGATGAACACAAGATGCAATCCACTTATCAGTGAGTAAGTCACATGCCTAGGACTGCAGACCTACATGGCTACATAATGAGGAAGTTCTTGAAAGCAGAGATGAATTCTAAATTATGATCAGCAAAAAGCACAATGAAGGCAACACAATTCAACCTCCTTGCCTTACAACAGTGAACATGTTTCCCTGCAGTCTGCTCCAGACTTATACTGTCTTTAAAATTCCTTTCATGTTTGAGTCTAGATGAATCATTGTATGAATCAATTTGAAATGAATGCCATTAATTTTCTAAACTGTATTTTTTTCCATATCATAAGAAACAACGAACAAAGCGTTCAATGATTATTATTTTTTTGGCAGGATTACATTTTTGCAGTGATTTTGCAGGATTCCAATTAGATAGAACAGAATGGCTATGATTCTTCCCATTTTCATTGGCATAAAAGCAAGATATATAATCATTAACCTTTTAAAAAAATAGTTTTAGGATGCCATTAACTCTCACCTGAGTTTCAGATGCTCCTTGACTAAGGCAAAAATCCTTTGACAACATTGGCAGAATCCTTTGATTTTAGGCGGGAGGGAATCATAGAATAGTAGGGTTGGAAGGGGCCTACAAGACCATTGAGTCCAACACCCTCCTCAATGCAGGAACCCAAGTCAAAGCATCCCTGAAAGTAGCTGTCCAGCCTCATCTTGAATGCCTCCAGTGTGGGAGAGCCCACTACCTCCCTAGGTCATTGGTTCCATTGTCGTATTGCTCTAACAGTCAGGAAGGTTTTCCTAATGTTCAGCTGGAATCTGGCTTCCTGTAACTTGAGCCCATTATTCTGTGTCCTGCACTCTGGGATGATGGAGAAGTAGGGATGTCAGAGAATTCCGCCACGAATCTGGGGGAGGCCGAATGCCAGCACATTCGGCCCCCCGGAATCGGTGGCAGAACGGCATGCCCCCCCGCCCCCCCAGGATGGGACTTACCTTGGGCAAATCTTCCTGGCGGCGGCGGCTCCGGCGGCGGTTTGGCGGTGGTTTGGCGGCAGCGGCCGGTCTTCCGACCGGCTGCTGCCACCACCATTTCCAGTTAAAAAAAAAAAACGTGATAGGCTACGTAAAGATTTACGTAGCCTATCATGGCTAGATTTTTAAAAAACACCGTGATAGGCTACGTAAATGTTTATGTAGCCTATCACGGCTGATTTAAAAGAAAAAAAAAGTGCGTACACAAATGGCGGCGCCCATGGGCGCCGCCATTTGCATTCCTTATTTTGGCATGTCTTAGTCTATGTAAACATTTACATAGACTAAGACAGCAAAAATAAGGGGAACACAAATAGTGTAGACATAACGTAGACTATGGGTGCCGCCATTTGCGTACGCACGGGGTTTTTTTCTTTTAAATCAGCCGTGATAGGCTACGTAAACATTTACGTAGCCTATCACAGCTGACTGCAGGGACGCAAATGGCGGCGGCTACGGCCGCCACCATTTGCGTCCCTGTGTCAGGGTGGACACTGAGCCCATAGAATCCCAGAGTAGTTCTGATTCGGAGGAAGAGCAGTCGCTCCTGGGAGAGGAGCGCGCCCCTTTTTCCCAGGGCCCGCAGCTGACAGAGATTCCTCCCACCAACATTCCTAGATTAGAAAGCAGTCCAGGGAGTGACCCAGCACCGATAGCAGACTGGTTGGATGCGCAGCGCAGACGCAGAGAGCGGCGCCAAATGGAGAGTGCGGAAAGGAAGCGTAGCGCCCGGTTAGCGCTCAAAGAACGGTTGCGCCCAGAGGATCCAAGGGAAAAGGGGAGGGATTCTCCCTAGTCCTTATATTCAGGGGTCTGCCAGTAATTGCCTTTCAAACAGGGACCAACTGTTCCAACGTAGGGCATAGGGATGCTGCTGCTCAGATCTAGTTGCTACCTGTAGAGTTGTAAGTTATAAAAAAAGAATAAAGCTTTGAAAAGAATCCCTTTGTCTGCATCCGGACTTGGCTACTAGATTAGACTGAGAGAGCCCTCCAAGGAGCCCTTGACACCCTGCTAGCCAGCGGCCGGATCTCTGGCCACTGGCAGAGCCGGCCGGTGGCTCCGCAGAATCCCAGCGGAGCGGAGCCGGACGGCCAGAATTATTGGGGGGAGGGACGGAGCGCCTCCCCCCTGGCCAGAATTTCAGGGGGAGGGACGGAGCGCCTCCCCCCCCACGAATGTCACCCTTCGAAAAGGTAAGTGACTTTCATACATCCCTATGGAGAAGAGATCCTGGCCTTCTTCTCTGTGACAACCTTTCAAGGACTTGAAGAGCGCTATCCTATCTCCCCTCAGTCTTCTCTTCTCAAGGCTAAACATGCCCAGTTCTTTCAGTCTCTCCTCATATAGGGCTTTGTTTCCAGTCCCCTGATCATCTTCGTTGCCCTCCTCTGAACCCTCTCCAGTTTGTCTGCATCCTCCTTAAAGTGTGGTGCCCAGAACTGGACACAGTACTCCAGATGAGGCCTAACCAGTGCTGAGTAGAGGGGAGCTAGTACTTCATGTGATTTGGAAGCTATACTTCTATTAATGCAGCCCAAAATAGCATTGGCCTTTTTTTGCCGCCACATCACACTGTTGGCTCATATTCAGCTTGTGATCTACAACAATTCCAAGATCCTTCTTGCTTGTAGTGTTGTTGAGCCACGTATCCCCCATCTTGTAACTGTGCATTTGGTTTCTTTTTCCTAGGTGCAGAACTTGGCATTTATCCCTATTAAATGTAATTCTGTGGTTTTCTGCCCAGCGCTCCAGTCTATCAAGATCCCTTTGAATTTTGTTTCTGTCTTCCAGGGTATTAGCTATCCCGCCCAATTTTGTGTCACCTGCAAATTTGATCAGCATTCCCTGCACTTCCTCCTCCAAGTCATTAATAAAAATGTTGAAGATCACTGGGCCCAGGACTGAGCCCCGCAGTACCCCTCTCATTACCTCTCCCCAGTTTGAGAAGATCCCGTTGATAAGCACTCTTTGAGTCCAAGTCTGTAGCCAACTGTGGATCCACCAGATCGTTGTTTCATCTAGCCCACTTTGAGCTAGTTTGCTCATCAGGATATCATGGGGCACTTTGTCGAAAGCTTTGCTGAACTTGAGGTATATGATGTCTACAGCATTCCCACGATCCACAAGGGAGGTTACTTGATCAAAAAATGAGATCAGAATCGTCTGGCAGGACTTGTTTTTGACAAATCCATGTTGGCTTCGAGTAATCACGGCATTGTTGTCAAGGTGCTTACAGATGGATTGCTTTATCATCTGTTCCAGAATTTTCCCAGGGATTGATGTCAGATTGACTGGTCTGTAGTTCCCAGGTTCCTCCTGTTTGCCCTTTTTGAAGATAGGGATAACATTAGCCCTCCTCCAGTCCTCTGGCACTTCACCCGTCCTCCATGATTTCTCAAAGATAATAGACAGTGGTTCTGAGAGGTCTTCTGCCAGTTCTTTTATTAGTGTAGGATGCAGTTCATCTGGCCCTGGAGATCTGAACTCTTTCAAAGTGATTCAGTGTTCCTTGACCATATGCCTATCGATCTTAAGCTGGGGCGTCTCTGCTCATTGAAGGGAGCATGAGATCCACCCCTCAGAATCAAAGGCCAGCTGTGCCTCCTGGGAATCTCAAAGGGCTCTTGATACCAGGCTATGACATAAAAATTGCACTAAAAGGCATGCATTTGGGAAAGTTGCATACAAATATGCATGTATTGGGGAAAGTTGCTTATAAAAATAAATGCACATTTTCATGTTTGTTTTGGAGTTGCAGACTGATGTGGAAATTGGATGGAATAAATTTATGACTGAATGCAAAACTGACATGGACTGGATATAGACTGATTATTAGTCCATCCCTAATTTCAAAATATGCCAAAATAGTGGGGCTTCCACAACATCCTAAATGACTCCTCAGCCAGTGTATCTGGAGCAGAGGATTGCCTGTGCCTAGACCTTGCCTTTGCCTAGATTAGAATGATCAGAATGGGCCATTATAGAAGAAATAAGAATAACACTATTGAACATATTCTAAGGGCACAATCCTATGAACTTGTAAGCTTATGGTTAACCTACATAGGGCAGGAGGAGGGGAGGGGGAGATAATCTTTGCCACCCTGTCTTCCCACCTTGCATGTTTGCTAGATGGGCTTTTTTGCCTGTCTAGCGAAAGAGTTTTGTAGGGGGAGGAAAGGAGGGGGAGGGGCCACAGGATAGCTCATATCCTGGCCTCTCCAGTCTCTTCCCCTTGCCGCCCACCGAAACACCCCCTTTCCCCCCTCTCCAAGGTCATGTTCCTGACCTCAAAGAGGCTGCCGATGTGGTTCTTTCCATGTTTGCTGAGAAGGGGGGGAGAGTGAGAGTTGGAGCTCCGATTCCCAGGTCCGAGTCAGAGAACTGTCTCTGGCCTTGGAGCTGGGAACCCGAAATATCTTATGGCCCCTTCAGACACTGTCTAGGGGCCAGAGGATTGCTTGTGTGTGTGTGTGTGTGTGTGTGTGTGTAAGTGCTGCTCATCTGTTATTCATTTAACAGAGAATTTCACAATCCTTCATTTTTACAGTGCTTCTGTAACTGCATGACATATGGAAACCCACCAAAATGTCTCAAGCCTATTTAATCTAAAATATGAATTTTACAAAACCCACCTTTTCTATTGCTATCATGAAGATGGCAATCATCTCTGAAAACTCCATATATCTGCTTCTTCACTTATTCTGGGCCAGGTCATGGATTTTTGCTCCTCACTTTGTTGTCAGGCTATATACCCCTTCACTCCACATTTAAACTAACTTTCTGTACAGAAGGATCTTAATTTTAGCTGGCATATGGTTTCAATAGTTGACTGGCTGGGCTTTCAAACCCATACTTTTGAAGCCAAAGGTGGGTGAAGATGATGGTGTTTTCTGCTCCTTAAAAAAAGAGATATCTATATTGGGAGAAAGGACATTGACTTGGAGTGGGGCAGGGGGGCACGTAATGTGTAATGCCATATCATTACTGTCATGGAAGATGTTTGCTGGATTGGAGCGCAGATAATTTTCTGAAATCTGTAAATCCAGCTTTGTCTTCCTGAAGTACCCCTTCCATATACTTTTTCATCCTCTGTGAAAGAATGTTTGAAAATATTTCTGTCAGGAAATTAATTTATTTTTACAATTGCTGCACTTGCATCTCCTTTTAAAGGTATTGGTATTATTTAGTGCTGTGCTGAAAATTTCTCCCACATTCTTTGACCATTCTCATTCAGTTTGATAGAAAAGGAATAGCTTTCAAAAAGAAATTCAAAGGAGAAGAAAATTTCTGGAAAATTCTCATGGGTTGGGTTCAAGGTTCTTGTGCTTACCTATGAGGTAGTTGAGGAGTGTGCACAAGTGTCCTGTCTTTCATTGTACAATTATCTCTCCAGTAGCCTGTAACCTGCTCAGCTTCCCAGACTTCAATTAAAGCCCAGGGGAAGATATCATGAGCTAATTCCTTCCATAGGGCTTTTTCAATGACAGGAAACACAGGCAGTTGTGCTACAAGCCCTACCAATGGTGAACCCTACCTGTGACAAACTGTTGAAGAATTTCTCCTTCCCTGGAGAAATTCAGTGAAATTGTCTCCCTCCCACACCCAATTTCTTTACCCACAAATAGAGTGGAGAATTTCGAGAGGCCATTTGCACGCAGCTCTATTATTATTATTATTATTATTATTATTATTATTATTATTATTATTATTACCTCCCTCTTGAGTAACATTGTGAAATAGCCATGGATGCAATGCCATCATCAAGTCATGAGAATATTATATAGAGTGATTACATTAATAAAGGAGATAACAGGGATTAATTGTGCTGGGGAGCACAACTAAAACCTTCAGTTTCTATAGTGAGCTAGCTATCCCTTTGTTCAAGGCCAAGCTAGGAGGAATTTGGCTCTCCAAGAGACTATAGAGAGGTTAAATTGACTCTGACAGGTGTTATCTTTGATTTATCATACTGTAAAACCTGAGAATGGCAAATTGGAATTTTCTTCCCATTATGTCCTGTCTAGCTTGGCCCAAAGTTCTCAAGGGAGCCAATCTGAAGTGGTTGCACTTACTAGAAGGGTGAGGCAGAGTCAAGTCTGGCTATGCAAGAAGGCCAGGCCTTTCAGGACCCTGGACAGGACTATGCTGGCTGGAACTCACTCAAGGAGAGCTGTTGTCTCAGCAACATACAGAGGCCTTCTGAAGCAGGTCTGGACCTGCTGTTAACTTTACTGCCTCTGGAGCTGACTATTCTTAAAGGGCCATTGTCCAATCCTACAGCCACTGTCTCCTATGGTGTGGAGGCAGTGAGGACTACATTGGAGGGGTGCCCTCTGAGTCCAAGGCATCTGATAAAGCCACGTCTTTCAGCCTGGAAGGTCACAGAGTAGCAAATGAAGGGTTTCTGGATGAAACCTCCTCCCTCTGAGCCACTGGAGGGACTAAGGGTGGAAAACATGACACACACACACCCCACCCAGGTCTAATCCTAAGGTTAAAAACCATCTAGTTATTTTTTAATTAAACTATGTGATTTATTTCCCCTCCCCCTCAAGAATCCTCTGGAGATTAGCTAATAAGGCTGTTGTTAAAAAAAAGTTCATCAAACCAATTGTATGAATGGTATTCTTACATCCATTTGTTCTTATTCTGGAAAACAGAGAGTTCTCCTTTCTGAAAAACAGCTACTGGAAGGAGTAGGACATCTACCACCACTAACATAGAATCATAGAATAGGAGGGTTGGAAGGGGCCTACAAGACAATCGAGGCCAACCGCCTGCTCAGTGCAGGAATCCAAGTCAAAGCATCCCTGGCAGATGGCTGTCCAGCTTCATCTTGAATGCCTCCAGTGTGGGAGAGCCCACCACCTCCCTAGATAAGAATTTGGATTTGCAGAGGTGGAAGCTCAGTTATAACACTTTGAGTTAATTATTCCAAATAAAATCTGAAATTTTGTCTGTGCAATAGGTTGTCTTGGGGGGTAGGGATGTATGAAAGTCACTTAACTTTTCAAAGGGTGACATTTGTGGTGGAGGGGAGGCTCTCCGTCCCTCCCCCTGAAATTCTCTCTGGCCAGCTCCGCTCCACAGAGATTCCGCAGACCCGCCGGCCGGGGCCAACCACAGCCAGACATCTGGCGCTGGGCAGCCTGCAGGGATGCAAATGGCGGCTGCCATAGCCACCGCCATTTGTGTCTCTGTATTTTGCCATGATAGGCTACGTAAATATTTACGTAGCCTATCACGGCAAAAAACCCACAAAAACCAGCGGACGCAAATGGCGGCGGCTACGGCGGCCGCCATTTGCGTTCCCTTTTTTTTTGCCGTTTTAGCCTACGTAAATATTTACGTAGGCTATTACAGCAAAAAAAAGGGGGGGAAACGCAAATGGCGTAGTGGCCATTTGGCAAAAAAACGGCCAAAAAAAAGGGAACGCAAATGGTGGCCGCCATTCACAAGTCAGTGTGGACGGCATCAGGTAGGTGCTCCGTTCCGGGCCCATTTCGCAGCGGGGGGCCTTCGTTCTGCCATGGATTTTGGGGGGCCGAATGCACTGGTATTTGGCCTCACCAAGATCCATGGCAGAATTCTCTGACATCCATACTTGGGGGTTATTTTTGTAATGGAGGCATCAGCCGGAATCCCTTTGCTGGAATTCCTAGTTGTCTCACTCTCTTCTAAGTTCTAAGCTGTCCATTGAACTATACTTCATTGGTGACAAAGGGATTCACCCACATCATGTTCAGTCCTCAGACCTTCCTTCCTATTGATTCTAATAACTTTGCTCCTTTTTAACTTTTCTACAAATCATCAGCCTCTCTCACCATTTCTTTGTCCCTCATTTTTGCTGATCATCAGAATCAAGTGTGCCAAGGAAGCTCTAGGAGGGAGGAAGATCACTTTAGCAAGAATGCTGCTTCCTACAAAATGCTGCCCAAGGCAGCTATTTGATGATAAGACTAGAATTGTCCTGGAGTGTAACTATTCAAGTCCAGTACATCTGAACATGCCATTTGCAGAGCTAGCACTGCTGCTAGAATAGAAGTTCACAAATGTCATTTCAAAATTATATTAATACATTTCAGTATCAGTGTAAAACATCATGTTCTCAGTTAATTTAAGTATAATTCCTTTCCACAATCCAGCAGTTTTCTCAGTCTCACTGTGCTCTGAAAAGGAAACAGGTTGTGATAATACACTTTAAGCCTTCAGTAAGCATGCACGCAATTATCCGATAACTTTGTTTCTTTCTACAGTAAGCACCTTTCAAAAATCCACTTATCTTTTAAGCTGTTAATCTGGCCCTTTCTTTCCTTTCAAATTATTTAATAGTGATGTGATAAGGCTGATGTACCTTTCAGGTTTTCTCTACTTGACAAATGGAAGGAATACTAAGATGCAGACTTTTAGCAGGTACTTTTTGTATATCAGGTAATGAGGAAGCTTGCCAAAACCTTGGAATGAAGACCTATCTAGCTGCTGGGCAGAGCATCAGGGACAAGGGATGCTGGCACAGTCCTCCAAGCTTGGTCTCAAAGGGGAAGTGAGCATTACAAGCTTCAAAATGAACCCACAGAGAAATTCCGGATATTCACCCAGCCCAGCCCCACCAGCTGCAGAATTCCCCAAACACCTCCCTGCCAGTGTCCAAAAGGGACGCCATCCTTCCATTCACTTATCTTGCCAGTGGCAGCAACTGCAGTAGCCCTCAGCCAACCACACACAATCTGCCACCTGTCCTGCTGTTATTGAACAGAGGGCATGGAAGGCAAAGAACTTCCGCCTGCTTTCTCCCTGCATGCTGCTCCTGCCTCAGGGTAAGTAAAGGGAAAGGTGAAGTGTGTTTTGGGGGCAGAGTTTGCTATGAGGTGGGGTCAAGTTACTTTGAGAAAAATCAGTTGACTGCCTTACGTGCCAAGCTTGCAGGACTAGGGCAACCAAATTAGGACCATCCATGCCTTATTTCAGGTCAGCAAAACACACTGGAGAATTGACTTCTGATCACATGGGCCAGTCTCCGCTCCAAGACTTGTGTTTCATTGTGCCACTGAGGTCTCCGCATACGCCCCACTATCATAAGAAGATAGACAGCAGCCTTATACTATTGGTCCACCTAGCTGAGCACTGCGTACTGTGTCTCAAGTAACGATAAGCCATGAATTGTGGCTTATTAAACCACAATGTCAATGACAAGCAGGCCAGTGCAACCCATTTGTTCCCACTTCACCCCTCCCCTGGTGCGAGCAGGAAAACAAACCAGGCAGGGATAGCTTACCATGGCATCTGAATTAGAGATTATAATTGATTGCCCTCCAACACACCAGGATTCTTAAACTAACAACAAATCCTAGTTTAAAGCTGGCTTATGATCCTTGTTTATTTGGGTGCAATAAACCATAATCCTCGGTTTGGATGTCTAAGCTATCTAAGCTATCCCTGCTTAGTTTGTTTATCCACTTGCATGATGGAGAAGCAAAGTGGGAGCTAACTTCAGTCGTGGAGGGAGCAATCCTATGGCCGCTAGACAGTGGCTGGACAGCCACAGGATATGCTGTTTTCCGGGAACCAACCTCGGAGCCCATGCTCTGAGGTAGGTTCCCAGAAAACTGACCTCCCCCCACTTCCGCGCTGCCTCCGAGGCAGCGTGGAACAGCCACGTCCTCTGTGCTTGCAAGAGAAGCATGGTGGGGCCAGAAAGGGGCGTGGCTGGGGGAATTCTGGGGTGGGGAGATCGTAGCTGCCTGTACGACACATCCAATGTGTCATACAGCAGCCTCCTTCCCCACTCCATGCTCCTGTGGCTAGACAGCTGCGATCGGCTGTCTAGCTGAAAATGCAGGACAGGAGGAGCATGGAGGGAA
Organism: Heloderma suspectum; assembly: GCF_057233095.1. Lineage (NCBI taxonomy): Eukaryota > Metazoa > Chordata > Lepidosauria > Squamata > Helodermatidae > Heloderma > Heloderma suspectum. The sequence goes on along the minus strand of NC_139459.1, from coordinate 291,910,528 downwards.
TGATCCCCTCTGTGCTGCTGCTGCCCTGCTATGGATAGGTGGTCGCCTCCAAGTTCGGAGGCGGCCACCTATGTAGATAGGATTGTGCCCTAAGTTGCATATCAGAAACTGAATGGAGGCATACTGAAATGCCAAGACTTGATCATTAAAGATATTCATTTAGATTAACTGTTGTATAAATAAATGTGAATAAAAAGTAGAGAATAATGTAGCACAATTAGCACTTGCTGTTTTATCCAAAAACACCAGAGTGTTCTAGCAGCTATTCACTCTTGTTAGATCTCAAGGCCAACAATAATCATAGGCTGTTGAGTGTGAGCAATATCCTCAGAGTCTTCAGCGATAACTTTCTGAGACCTTTAACAGAAGAGTCATGTGCATATAGCACTTCTTGATTTTGTTAAAACATTCTCAGCACTTCGAGATCTCTGCTTTGCAATTAGAATAATAGTCAGATAGATAAGTTCAGTGGCTTGCCCAATGTTGAGGAAAACAGAATATAAAAAAGGGCCACAGTTGTGAAAACCGATAAGAAATAAGCGAACAAGCACACAACTGTAAATAGGTCAGGTAATAGTAATATAATGTTGTAATAATATGAACACACAATGAACGTAGTGGGTGTTAGTGATCTTTTTAAAATAGATGTTGTTGAAACACTATAATTATACATAGGAAAACAATATGAATACAATTGTACATATTTTGGAAGTTAACGGAAGCATCCGTATCACAGGTATACACATATAAATATTATAATTTGTTCAAAGGATCTCAAAGTCCATCCAAAAAGTCTAACAGGAATCCGGTGTAATCCTGTTTCGCATATGAGTTGCTTCCTCAGATAAATGATAACTGTAAAGATATTAAGATATAAAGATCTATAGTCATATGCACATATGTACACACATAATATTTGTTATATTTATATTCACATTAGTTGTCAGTTATTATCATAATATCTACACGTACAAAACATTATTTCAAATAAACACAAATGTTCTTGTTAAGAATTGTTACCATAATCTTATCAAAAATTATTTACATGACAGTGGGGCTGTACTTTATAAGCAAGGAAATTGTTTCAACTCACCGTCCTTAGACTCAACAAAAAACGCTGTGGCAGTATTGAAATCTGAATAGTTTTTTGAATGAGGCCACTTAAGCCGCTGGCATACCTTGCATTTTATCTCATGGAGCTTCACAGAGCTAAGAAAGAACAACAGACTTAAAGCATATAGTATTGGTTTGTTTTTGTTCAATCGTTCAGTTGTGTCCGACTCTTTGTGACCCCATGGACCATAGTACGCCAGGCCTTCCTGTCCTCCGCTCTCTCCCGGAGCATGCTCAAGTCCATATTCATTGCATCAGTGATGCTATCTAGCCATCTCATCCTCAGCCGTCCCCTTCTCCTTTTGCCTTCAGTCTTTCCCAGCATCAGGGTCTTTTCCAGAGAGTTTTCTCTTCGCATTAGGTGGCCAAAATATTTGAGCTTCAGTATCTGTCCTTCCAATGAGCACTCTGGGTTGATTTCCTTTAGGATTGACTGATTTGACCTCCTTGCAGTCCAGGGGACTCGTAAGAGTCTTCTCCAGCACCACAGTTCGAAAGCATCAATTCTTCAGCGCTCAGCCTTCCTTATAGTCCAGCTCTCACAGCCATACGTTGCTACTGGGAAAACCATAGCTTTGATTAGATGGACCTTTGTCGGCAAGGTGGTGTCTCTGCTTCTTACTATGCTGTCTAGGTTTGCCATAGCTTTCCTCCCAAGGAGCAAGCGTCTTTTAATTTCATGGCTACAGTCACCATCTGCAGTGATCTTGGAGCCCAAGAAAATAAAATCTGTCACTGCTTCCATTTCTTCCCCTTCCATATGCCAGGAAGTGATGGGGCCAGATGCCATGATCTTCATTTTTTTAATGTTGAGTTTCAAACCAGCTTTTGCACTCTCCTCTTTCACCCTCAACAAGAGGCTCTTGAGATCCTCTTCGCTTTCTGCCATTAGGGTGGTATCATCTGCGTATCTGAGGTTGTTGATAATTCTCCCGGCAATCTTAATTCTGACCTGCGATTCATCCAACCTGGCGTTTCTCATGATGTACTCTGCATCTAAGTTAAATAAGCAGGGCGACAATACGCAGCCTTGTCGTACTCCTTTCCCAGTTTTGAACCAATCAGTTGTTCCATGTCTGGTTCTTACTGTTGCTTCTTGACCCTTGTACAGGTTTCTCAGGAGACAGGTAAGGTGGTCTGGTACTCCCATCTCTTTCAGAATTTCAGAGAGCCAGTGTAGTGTAGTGGTGAGAGTGACGGACTGGGAGCCGGGAGATCCGGGTTCTAGTCCCCACTTGGCCATGGAAGCTCACTGGGTGACTTTGGGCCAGTCACAGACTCTCAGCCCAACCTACCTCACAGGGTTGTTGTTGTGAGGATACAACGGTGAGGAGGAGGATAATGTAAGCCGCCTTGAGTTCCTTGCGAGAGGGAGAAAGGCGGGGTATAAATGCAATAAATAAAATAAATAAAATTTGCCACAGTTTGTTGTGATCCACACAATCAAAGGCTTTAGCGTAGTCAATGAAGCAGAAATAGAATTTTTTCTGGAATTCTCCTGCTTTCTCCATTATCCAGCGAAAGTTGGCGATTTGATCTCTAGTTCCTCTGCCTCTTCGAAACCCCGCTTGTACTTCTGGTAGTTCTCGGTTCGCATACTGCTGAAGCCTAGCTTGTAGGATTTTGAGTATAACCTTGCTGGCATGTGAAATGAGCGCAATTGTACGGTAGTTTGAACACTCTTTGGCGTTGCCCTTCTTTGGAATTGGAATGTAAACTGACCTTTTCCAGTCTTGTGGCCACTGTTGAGTGTTCCAAATTTGTTGGCATATTGAGTGCAGCACTTTCACAGCATCATCTTTTAGGATTTTAAATAGCTCAGCTGGAAGACTGTCATCTCTGCTAGCTTTGTTGTGAGTAATGCTTCCTAAGGCCCACTTGACTTCACTCTCTAGGATGTCCAGCTCAAGTTCAGTGACCGCACTATCATGGCTATCAGGGACATTCAGATCTTTCCTGTATAGTTCTTCTGTGTAATCTTTCTACCTCTTCTTAATCTCATCTGCTTCTGTTAGGTCCCTGTCTTCTTTGTCCTTTATCATGCCTGTCTTTTCACAAAACGTTCCCTTGAGATCTCGGATTTTCTTTAAGAGATCTCTAGTCTTTCCCATTCTGTTGTTTTCTTTGATTTCTTTGCATTGTTCATTTAAGAAGGCCTTCTTGTCTCTCCTTGCTCTTCTCTGGAACTCTGCATTCAGTTGGATATCTCTTCCCCTTTCGCCCTTGCTTTTTGCTTCCCTTCTTTCCTCAGCTACTTGGAAAGCCTCCTCAGACAGCCACTTTGCTTTCTTGAATTTCTTTTTCTTTGGGATGGATTGAGTTGCTGCCTCCTGAACAATGTTACAGACCTCCGTCCATAGTTCCTCAGGCACTCTGTCTATCAGGTCTAAGCCCTCAAATCTATTCCTCACCTCCACTGTATATTCATAAGGGATATGATTTAGGTCATACCTGAATGGTTTAGTGGTTTTCCCTATGTTCTTCAATTTAAGCCGAAATTTTGGAACAAGAAGCTCATGATCTGAGCCACAGTCAGCTCCAGGTCTTGTTTTTACTGACTGTATAGAGCTTCTCCATCTTTGGCTGCAAAGGACATAATCAGTCTGATTTTTATATTGACCATCTGGTGATGTCCATGTGTAGCGTCGCCTCTTGTGCTGTTGGAAACTATGCTTCTATGCAGCCCAAAATAGCATTTGCCTTTTTTGCAGCCACATCACATTGTTGGCTCATATTCAGCTTGTGACCTACAACAATTCCAAGAGCCTTCTCACTTGTTGTTGAGCCACGTATCCCCCATCTTGTAACTGTGCATTTGGTTCTTTTTCCTAGGTGCAGAACTTGGCATTTATCCCTATTAAATTTCATTCTGTTGTTTTCTGCCCAGCGCTCCAGTCTATCAAGATTACTTTGAATTTTGTTTCTGTCTAGCTATCCTGCCCAATTTTGTGTCAAGCCTTACCCGTACCACATCCTTACCCATACCATATTCCATGTGCCCCATTCGCATTTAAACCAGGCCCTCAGTGCTGTGTACGCAACAGTCTCCCCTAGATTTTTTGTTACTCCAACTCTCAGCACCCCTGACCACTGGCCATGCTGGCTAGGGATGATGGGAGTTGAAGTCCAAAACATATGGAGGGTTCCAGGTCGGGGAAGGCTGGAATACCACATTAGCAGATCAGTGCTGCATCTGCTTGGGCCATGTGGATCTTTGCTCCGCTAATCCTTCATGTGTAGGTTTGGCAATCTAGTTAGTGTAGGTTTGGCAATCCAAGGCTCTGGATAGAGTGCTATGGGGGTAGGGTTTTGTGCATGCCTGGCAAAAGAGTTAAATTGGGCCAAAGTTATAACCATGATGCATAAACCCAACCAAGCACAGGGCATTCAGCCTACAGAGCTTCCCAGGAAACTTAGTCTTCCATTTTCAGTCTCAGGCAATTTAGCTGTATTCATCTGTTAATATCTTAATTAGTTAAATGGGTTACTATTGTTATTGGTTTGGCACTAGGATATTGATCACACATACATATTATAAATCAATATCTGATTGATTTTGCATTAATTTGTATTTTAGGGAGCAATCTGTGGCCCCTAGACAGAGTCTGGGCGTGCCATAGGATAGTTTGGATTCCCGGATCCAAGGTTGGAGACAGCAGTCCGACTTCGGAGCCAGAAATCTGAGCTCCCCCCCCCACTCCCCCTCACAGCTGGTGTGGAGAGAACTATGCCAGCTGCCTCTCCAAGCTTGCAAAGGTGACTTCGGAGAGGAGGGAAAGGGGGAGTGCTGGGGGGGGATGGGGACTGAGGAGGCTGGTTTACACTATATCCCCAGGCTTCCCCAGCTTCCTTCCCTCCTGCTCTGCAGAGCCCCAGCTAGGGGGAAAAGCCCATCTGGCCAAAATGCAGAGTGGGAGGAGCGTGGAGGCAAAGATCAACTCCGCCTCTCCTCCCACTCTGCATTGGAGGGCCATAAACCTCTGGCTTCAGCGGCTTACAGCTATCCCAATGGGATTGTGCCCTTACTCAATAAATTGTGCTTGGTTTCAGCCTCTTCAGTTATTGGTAAGAATTTGTTACTGGCTTAGTGTTCAGCAACAATTTCTATTTCACCATGAAGTTATTTTATAATCAGATTTTCTTGAGGTGGAAAAAGGCATTATGGCTTTTAAAATGCAAATTAAGCCAGACTTTATATCCCACCCTTAAAATTTGTCATTTTCATGTAAGTCAGCAATAAAAAGAATTTACTGAATATGGGAAAAAACATATATTAAAACTGTTTCTCTTATTATGATAAATTGTTAATAAGAGAAGCAAATGCCTGGTGGTGCCAAGGTTTTTGTGAAGTGGCAAGGGAAGGGAATTCTTTGCTAATATAATAAAAGGACAAATTATGCAAAATGCGAGAGGATTCTCCAGATAATTAATCACAACAAAACAGGAACAGCACAAGGTTGGTGATCTTTGCTTCTGTACATGCAGCCAAGATGGGTATAGTTGTACCCGAAATAATCTTTCTTGGTGTGAATTCAAAAGGAAAGAGAAAGGAAGACAGTGTCAGGGTGGAAACTGAGCCCATAGAGCCCCAGAGCAGTTCTGATTCTGAGGAGGAACAGCAATCCGTGGGAGAGGAGCTCGCTCATCTCTCACAAGCACAGCAGCTGGCAGAGATTCCTCCTGCCAGCATTCCTGGGATAGATAGTGACCCTGGCAGTGAGAGAGCACTGGAGGGGGGCTTGCTGGACGCTCGGCGCAGATGCAGGGAGCAACAACAGATGGAGGGTGCGGAGAGGAGGCACTCCGCTCATTTGGCGCTCAGACAACGGTCATGTCCTGAGGACCCAAGGGAAAGAGGGAGGATCTCTCCATAACCCATAAGTTCAGGGTCTTCCCGCAGTTCTCCTTCAAACGGGAACCAACTGCCTTACCTGGAGCTTAGGCTACTCTGCTATCTATCCCCAGTGCAGTTCCTTACTTATTCGCTAGTGATTAGTATCTGAAAGAGTCATAAAGGAATAAAGCCTTGGAAAGAATCCTCGTCGACTGTGTCCTGACCTGAGTTGGCTATTGGAGGGGACTACAAGAGGCAGCTGGGGCGCCCCTGACAGACAGTACTAGAGAGGTTTTGGTCTTGTTGTTTGATTGCCTGGGCTAGAAATGGAGGCTGTTCATATTCTTCCTGTATGTGATAATGTCTGTTGTGCAGCAGATTGTGTCTGAGCTCATTAGGGCTTCCTATTAGAGCCTATTAGAGCACCCAGTCACATAATAGCTCATGGCCACAGGTATTTTCAAGGTGAAATTTTCTACATTCATCAACATCTTAGCTGCTGAGAGAACTGAATGGCACTTATGCATTTTTGGTCACAGAGCTGTGGTGAACTCTGCGGCAATAGCCTTTTGAGATGAGCTTGTAGCTGTTTTACCTAACACTTATTTCCCCTAAGACAAATTGTTTGCCCAGGCCCAGCTGTGATGGGCCATGGTCACCTACTTGCATGGATGCTGTAATGTGTGAACCTGACAAAGATATATATAGCTTGCATCCCTTCCCACCACTAGGATCAAGGCACATTCTTCAGTTGCCATGAATGATCTTGAGAACTGCTACCAGCTATACCAGCGACTGCTATATGTGCACTTTCTGTTATCTGTATGAATGTGTACATGGGGATGCTTGAGATCTAAGACTGTGCTGAGAAGGAAAAAATGGGATCCTTTGCGCAAACTGGGATAATTACCTTGTAGTTAGCCTGCATTCTGTAGTTTGGGGGTGGGCAACTTCAGGAGGTCCAGGGGCCATTTTACCCACTGGACCTTCCCTACAGGCTTCACTGCCCTACAGGAGCTGGGGGAGAAATGGCTTCTGTAGTGGCTATAGAGCACCCCAAAGACCAAAAGTAGCTTGCAAACAAGCTAATTTTGACTAGGGATGTAAGAGAAACCCACAACGGATTCAAATGAGTTCAGATTTCTATGAATCCCACCTGTGTATTCTGCAGCAGACCACCTTTTTCTGAGTTGTGCGGATTTTGCAGACTTGCAGACCATTTTTTTTTTAACTTTGGAGGGGTGAGGGTCTTCCACAAATGAACATTTGTGCACATTAGCACTTGAACTAATGCGCATTAGTGCTAATGCACATTTGCAAACAGGAATGAAATTCTTGTACATCTCTCTAAAAAAAAATCTGATTCCATCAATGAGTGGACGAGGGAATGAACGATGCCTGACAATCTATGGAATACAGATGGAACAAAATCTGTACATCCCTATTTTTGACCCTGCTGGCCTAGTACAGCTTCCTTTTTTTCAAGAATTTTTTTTTTACTGCATTTGGGGGTGGCGGGGGCAGTGGTGGTGGGAGTTGCCTGCATACTTGAAATTTACTAGCTGAAGTAGAGCCTTAGGATGCAGCGCTAAACACATGTACGACTAAGGAATGAGCCCACTGAGCATAGTGGGACTTACTTCTGAGTAAACGTGCATAGGATTACACCATACCTGTGCTATGACCACGTTTACTTCAATTCCACTCTGCTGCAATGAAGCACAACTTTCAAACTGTATTAGAAAAATAAATTACTATATAGTTTTAACAGGAGTCCTGTTAAATTCCAGGGTAAATTGCTACCACCATCTAACAGTATTTTAAACACAGGTCAGCAGATAACTGGAAACTCAAAACAGGCATAATTGGACCCTGAAAATGAATATATGCCCTTGTTCAGCTAAACCTAGACATCTTGAGTACATCATGAGAAACGCTGGGTTGGATGAATCACAGGTCCGAATTAAGATTGCCGGGAGAATTATCAACAACCTCAGATACGCAGATGATACCACCCTAATGGCAGAAAGCGAAGAGGATCTAAAGAGCCTCTTGTTGAAGGTGAAAGTGGAGAGTGCAAAAGCTGGTCTGAAACTCAACATTAAAAAAACGAAGATCATGGCATCTGGCCCCATCACTTCCTGGCATATAGAAGGGGAAGAAATGCAAGCAGTGACAGATTTTATTTTCTTGGGCTCCAAGATCACCGCAGACGGTGACTGTAGCCATGATATTAAAAGATGCTTTCTCCTTGGGAGGAAAGCTATGGCAAACCTAGACAGCTTAGTAAGAAGCAGAGACATCACCTTGCCGACAAAGGTTCGTATAATCAAAGCTATGGTTTTCCCAGTAGTAATGTATGGCTGTGAGAGCTGGACGATAAGGAAGGCTGAGGGCCGAAGAATTGATGCTTTCGAGCTGTGGTGCTGGAGAAGACACTTACGAGTCCCCTGGACTGCAAGGAGGTCAAATCAGTCAATCCTAAAGGAAATCAACCCTGACTGCTCATTGGAAGGACAAATACTGAAGTTGAAGCTCAAATATTTTGGCCACCTAATGCGAAGAGAAAACTCACTGGAAAAGACCCTGATGCTGGGAAAGACTGAAGGCAAAAGGAGAAGGGGACGGCAGAGGATGAGATGGCTAGATAGCATCACCGATGCAATGACTATGAACTTAAGCACACTCCGGGAGAGAGCGGAGGACAGGAAGGCCTGGCGTGCTATGGTCCATGGGGTCACAAAGAGTTGGACATGACTTAACGACTGAACAACAACAGCTTCCAAATCGCGTGAAGTACTAGTTCCCCTCTACTCAGCACTGGTTAGGCCTCATCTGGAGTACTATGTCCAGTGCTGGGCACCGCACTTTAAGAAGGATGCAGACAAGCTGGAGAGGGCTCAAGTTACAGGAAGCCAGATTCCTGCTGAACATCAGGAAAAACTGCCTGAGTGTTAGAGCAATACGACAATAGAACCAATGACCTAGGAGGTGGTGGGCTCTCCCGCACTGGAGACATTCAAGCCGAGGCTGGACAGCCATCTGTCAGGGATGCTCTGACTTGGATTCCTGCCTTGAGCAGGGGGTTGGACTCGATGGTCTTGTAGGCCCCTTCTAACCCTACTGTTCTATGATTCTATGTTTTGTGTACACACAGTCTCATGCTTAATCAGGCCATTAAAAAACAAACCCTCCCCACCCCCAGTGCTTGGCAATGGATTGTGAACGACAAAATGATTTTTTTTTTTATCATTTATTCCGTTTATAAACCACTTCATAGCCTTGTCCTTGAAGTGGCTTGCAAAAATTAAAAGATGATACAAAATACATAAAATGTCACTGATACATGTTAAAATATTTAGCAAACAAACAAAGCAGATAATAATTAATATGACAATTAAAAACCACACATTTTAATAACAAAACAATCTATTGTGGTCAGAAATAGATTGTTTTTCCCTCCACAACAGAAAGGGTTGTGGAGGGAAAGACCCGCTGGAGATGACACTTTTTACTAACTTCCTTAAGGAGAAGACATGTGGCCTGATGAGCTTCCTTGGGCAGGGATGTGCTGGTATTGCCACAGGAAGGCATTAGCCCTTGTTGCCACATGCTGGATTTCTGATGGTAGTGACATCCTCTGTAGGCCCCCTTTGCATGCTCTTAAAGCATGGGAGGAGACATAAAGAATGTGATACATATATGTGTACACATTTTTAAGAAGCCTGCAAGTGATCGTTTCTCTTTCCCTTCTGGAGGCCTGGGCAGGGCCTTCCTTTTCCTCTCTTTGGGTAGGCCTTGGAGCTGAGGAAGTCTGGTCTGTGGATCCTCAGGTGTGAGTCTCCTCTCATGTATATAACAATAAAAATGCTATTAAGAAGCTTTTGGTCCTGAAGTGTGTTGCCTGGAGAGCAAGGCCTAGGGGGGATTGCGAGTTGAGCAGGTAAGCTCACCTTCACATCAATCACGCCCAAGGGCCATTACAGGGAAGGCGGAATTCTGAGAGTCAGGGCAGAAGTCATATTTTATTACTAGGGCATTAAAGGTCAAGCAGAAATGCAGAGTCAAGCAGCAGCTCTTGATGTGAACCTCTGTTGTTGCTCTCCATAAGTACTGTTCTGCCCCTCTGCCCCTCAGTTCTCTGAGTAGCTGAGAACTCCTGGGGTGCAGTTCTTCTTTATCCAGGGCTGGTTGCTCAGAATCTGGTCACCGGAGAGTGGTAGTTATTTCTGTGATACAAGGTTTATTTACACACACACACTCATACATACAGGCTGAGCATAAGATAGGGGTTCAGAGCATTAACACCTGTGGTAAGAGCAGAACATGCTCACATGTTCGTTGTCTAGCCGAGGGTCCAATAATCAACTAGACACGGGTAAGCTCTGGATCAGACTGCTGTTTATTGCTCGAGCAAGGCGGACGTCTCAAAGAGAAATCAGCAGCAAACAAAGGGCGCTACACACTTTTATACTGTGCTGCCAAACAAGTTTTACAACGGAAAAATACTGCTGCTGGGCAGTAAATGACTACGTCACGTAGGTCACGTAGGCAGGAAGACTCCTCTGGCCAGGCGCCTATCAACATTCTATTGTGATGACTCACAGGCCAGAACAGCCTGTTTCTGGACCAAACTACTGACAGGGCCGTTCTTTGGCACATAGCTTTCCCAGCAGAAAATGGGGAGGGAAAACACAGGTCAAACATGGAGGGGCTTTGGTTCCCTTTCTTCTCACACCTCAACAGATTCTTGCTCCCCATCAGATTTCTAGGGGACCCTGTGGCGTCATAGGATTTCCTGAGGAGAGCGGTCACGTCTCTGCCTCCTTTTCAGACCCACTTCTAGGGCGAACTGCTTAAAACTTAGTCTAGCCAGTTCCCCTAACTTAACAGGACCAAAGGATGAGTCATCTTCCATTCAGGTAACTCTCAGGATGTGTCTGGGGGTCGATCTACATTGCGCCCGCCATCACAATGAATTCGGTGTCCCGTCGGGTTAAACACTCTTGCATTAAAACATGATTATTCACACTCACCCATTTTCCCCGTTGCAGTGCTTCATCGAATGCGCGAGCTCGGATCACACTCGAGTGCTGTGCTGTTTTCCTGCTGTTTTCCTGTGCGCGCTTGTCTGATCTTGGATGCTAAGCGGGGTCGGCCCCGGTCAGTAGTTGTATGGGCGACCACGTGGGAATCAGGCTTCCTGCATCAAGCAGGGGGTTGTTGTATCCCCTCAATTGAGACTAAGTTTTACCCCCTCCTATCCCCTGCTCTGGATGTTTTTGGTTTTTTTTAATTCAGGCATTATCCTCGCAGAATCGGGACTTCTCCGTGATGTTTTTTTTTTTTTTTCTAATTGAGGCATGATCTACAAAGCTTCAAAGTTGTGAACTGGGATATTAGGGTATTGAAAGCGGGAGCATGGAAGTGGGAAATTCCAGTTCCAATTCGAGGCGGCTACTGCATAATGTGAAAGGCAGGCAGTGAAACCTCATTGGAAGCGAAAGAAGGTGGTAAGTGTAGACCTAGCCTTCGAAAGATATGTGCAAACCACATTTACTGGGGAAGGGGGAGAGAAAGGTTTCCCACTAAAATCCTATTCCCTTTGCAGTCAGAGGCACTGAATCCCTGAAAAGTCATTCATATTAACCCCACATCTATAAAACTGATACCCCCAAACCCCTACATTTGAAAATATTAACTCAGTTAAAGCTAGTTACAATACATCAGTGCCCCCTTTCTTTTTTTAGAGTGTTGGGGCAGTATCCAGTGCTGCCTATCCATGTGCCGGGTTCACTACTGCTTTTGTTTCACACACCACCCAGCCCTGCTGAATCTGTTGTGTGCGTGGCACCCACTCCTTGCACAACAGTTAGTGCAAGCCCTGAAACAAGCAGAAACGCTTGCTTCTGGAACAGGGCAGGGTGGTGGAGGTCTCTCATGAGAATGGAACTGGCAGGATTGTCCCCGGAAGTGCTAAATCTCCATTGCTTTGGATTCTGCCCTTGGACTAGGAAGACCCAGGTTCAACTCCCTACACAGCCAAGAAGCTCACTGGGTTATTTGGGGACAGTAACTAACTTTCAGTCTAACCTGCCTCTCAGGGTTGTTGTGAGGACAAAATGAAAAGGAGGAGGATCATGTATGCCACCTTGAGCGCCTTGAAGGAAAGGGTGATATATAAATGAAACAAATAAATAAAAACATTGCACAAAAATAAGATATAATTATGCCATGCTGAATATTCAGGATATTGTTAAACACAGTTTAATAGTTAATAGTTTGGAAGATGTTCCAAAAAAATTAAAACATTCATATTTGCAGCAATCCACATAGTTTCCTAGTGTTTTTTGCAGTTGACCTGCGAAAGGAAACAGAAATCCATGTAGTGAAGGACTGAGAAAGGGTTGTATGTCAGCTAATAATGCTGAGGCCTTGCCTTAAGAGCAAGTGAAACAGTTATGAGTAATTACATAGATACAAAGAAGATGTACCAAGGGAATGACTGACGTGTTGGCTACAGTAAAGTCAGCAGCCTAGATGCTAGATGTTGAGATACTCTTATTCCAATAGATATCACATTTGCTCCATTTCTTGAAACAATATCTTGAAAGTTCAAGTGTGTAAAGAGGGAAAATGAAAGTGCTGAGGAATTGCTTATACAAGGTATGCTATTATAAACCAAATATCTATACCACATAGTGCTGCTGTTATCATGTCACACATAGAGGATAAGGCTTTCTGTTGAAGATGTGTCTGGGGGAGGTTGCATCCCTTTGGTTCAGCCCTGTCTGCTTTACAGGAGTCAGTGATGACATTTTGTAGTGTGGATGGAGCTATAACAGGGCTCTCCAACCTTTCTGGGCCTGTGGGCACATGTGGCATTTTCAAAAATGCCCTGGGCACCACCACAAATTGATTGCTGGAGGGTGGGGATCACAAAAATGTTTGGATTGCTCCTTTATCTGTGTTTGGGTGTGTACATGAATGTCTACCCCTTGTGTGCATGCTACCCACTCTGATCTCAGTCTCTCTCTCTCTCTCTCTCTCCTGGCTCTTTCTTACATTCTCTCTCCTTCTCTCTGGTTTCTATTTTCTTTCTTTCTCTGGCTGCTTTGTGTCTCTCTCTGAGCTTCTCTACACCAGCCTAAAATTAGGGATGGACGAAAGTCCCTTACCTATTCTCGAAGCTTGTGTCGCGGTGGGGGGGAGGCACTTCGGTTCTCCCCCCGAAGTTCAGGCGAGGGGGGGCAGGTGCCCCGCCTCGCCCGGCCGAAATTCAGGCCAGGGGGGAGGCGCCCCATCCCTCGCCGGCAAATTCAGGCCGGGTAGGAGCGCCCCGTCTACCCGGCCGCGAAAAAAAAAGTAAAAAAACACACCCACACCCACACACACCCATGATATGCTACGTAACGATTTACGTAGCCTATCATGGCTAGATTTCCAAAGTCAGCCATGATAGGCTACGTAAATCGTCACATAGCCTATCACGGGTGACTTTGAAAAAAAAAAAAGCGCGTACGCAAATGGCGGCTCCCATGGGGACCACCATTTGCGTTCCTTATTTTGGCACGTCTAGTCTACGTAAAGATTTACGTAGACTACGGCGAAAATAAGGGCAACGCAAATAGCATGCCCTTATTTTCTCCATAGTCTACGTAAATCTTTACGTAGACTAGACATGCCAAAATAAGGAACGCAAATGGCGGCGCCCATGGGCTGCCGCCATTTGCGTATGCATTTTTTTTTTTCAAAGTCACCCGTGATAGGCTACGTGACGATTTGCGTAGCCTATCACGGCTGACTTTGGAAATCTAGCCGTGATAGGCTATGTAAATCGTTACGTAGCCTATCACGGGTGTGTGTTATTGTTTTTTACTTTACTTTTTTTTTTGCAATGGCGGCGGCAGCAGCCAGTCGGGAGACCAGCCGCTGCCCCCGCCCCCGCCGAACCACCACTGAACCGCCGCCGGGACCCGCCGCCGAGAGGGACATTCGGCCACGGTAAGTCCCATCCTGGGGGGGGGCTGGTGGAGAATTTCCCCACCAATTTCGGGGGGCCGAATGCGTTGGCATTTGGCCTCCCGAAGATTCGTGGAGAAATTCTCCGCCATCCCTACCTAAAATCCCACATTTAAAATGGGGCTTTCTGCTTCCATTTTAAATGCAGGATCACAATGGACTCCCTTTACACATGCTTCCTCTCCTACCTTCCCCCTGCTTTCCCCCCTTATCTGAGCCCTCCATATGTTTCATTGGTGTAGCTCCTCTTCTTGCAGCTTTTCATTTTTCACGGAGGGAACTCAAGCAAACATAGAATCATAGAATCATAGAATTGTAGGGTTGGAAGGGGCCTATGAGACCATCAACTCCAACCCCCTGCTCAATGCAGGAATCCAAGTCAGAGGAACCCTGACAGATGGCTGTCCAGCTTCATCTTGAATGCCTCCAGTGTGGGAGAGCCCACTACCTCCCTAGGTCATTGGTCCCATTCTCCTATTGCTCTAACAGTCAGGCAGTTTTTCCTGATGTTCAGCCAGAATGTGGCTTCCTGTAACTTGAGCCCATTATTCCGTGTCCTGCACTCTGGGATGATCAAGAAGAGATCCTGGCCTTCCTCTCTGTGTCAACCTTTCAAGGACTTGAAGAGCGCTATCATATCTCCCCTCAATCTTCTCTTCTCAAGGCTAAACATGCCCAGTTCTTTCAGTCTACCCTCACTGTGCTTGGTTTCCAGTCCCCTGATCATCTTTGTTGCCCTCCTCTGAACCCTCTCCAGCTTGCCTGCATCCTTCTTAAAGTGCGGTGCCCAGAACTGGACACAGTACTCCAGATGAGGCCTAACCAGTGCTGAGTAGAGGGGAACTAGTACTTCCCGGGATTTGGAAGCTATGCTTCTGTTAATGCAGCCCAAAATAGCATTTGCCTTTTCTGATTAAGAGTGGAACCTACAGGTCAGGTAGTCTGTGGTTGAAATCTCAGCCAGATGCCCAGCCTGGGACTGGTGATGTCAGCAGCCTCCATACAACTGCCCTGTGATTATCTGGGTAGTTTGTGGAGGCTCCATATGCAGCACTCTCATGCAACCTTCTAGATAAGCACCGATATTATACGTCTGGCCCATGATCCATATCACTATCATTTGCTTTTTGCAATTGGGCAAAAGCAAAGCAAATATTCAGGCCTGAATCTTTGTCCCTGTCCTGCAAAAATACAGTGAGATTTCTTTTTTCACATTAGCATGATTAATCTTAGTAACTTTCAGTTCCAGGAGCCACAGTGAGTTACGATAGAACTCTCCCTGCTCAAGAATTAGAGCAAGGACGTAATATTGTACCACACTAAGGGTCAATTCATGGGTCAATTCATCTGGGTCAATTCATCTGCGTGGAAAATCACTTGTTCCCTTCTATGCATGTATATTGAGAGTAGCACATGTGCCTGATCCTCCACCCCAAGAGCGAACAAAATACAGGCAGTCATATTGGTCCAGTAGCGAAACAGTTTAGACACAGCAGTAGCATCGTACCTTTCCTGAGGGCCAATTTAGGCAACGAAGTGAATGAGCTAGGTTTTACATTTCAGAGAATTCTTGATGGATATGTTTTTTAAAAGCAGGAGGAGCTGGGGTGAGAAAAATAAGATGTTTCTGTTAAAAGGAATGGTGGAGGCTATCTGCAATGTATGACAGCCTTAAGACGGCCATATTTATTCACAGATTTGTTCATCGGGATCGCACCAAGTGAAATAGGGATGATTAGATTGTGTAAAATTGGTTCAGTCTGTGTTTTGCAGGTTGTCAGGCACCGTTCATTCGGGCATCCGCCCATTGACGGAACTGGATTTTTTTGTTTACGAATTTGTGCAAATTCACATTTGCTCAAATGCAAATTTGAGCAAATTTACACATGCAACAATGCAGAAATCTCACAAAATTCACAAATCCCCACAAAATGCACATTTTCACACTTTAGCCTATTTTTATTTTTGCGTATTTTTCTACAACAAAATTGGCACAGCATTTCCAAAGGTTAGAAAAGTGGTCCATCAGTCCACAGAATCTGCCCAACGGGGGAAAAGCCAGTCTGCTCCGGAATCCATGAGTCCGATTCATCAAAATCCAAACTCATTTGGTTCTGTTGAAGAGTTCTTCAACATCGCTAAGTGCAAAAGATCTTAGGTTGTATGAAAGGGACAAGGACAAAGAAGTGCTAGACTATGGTCCACACTCCCTTTGAAAATAGAAATGGAAGTGGCCGTTTGGCTCTGTCTCTAGCACTAACTGGAACATGCAAGTGCCTTGTAAGGCAGAGCGCAGAAGTAAAGAATAGTTGTCTTGATACTGGCAAAGCTAAAATGAAAGTTAATTTTAGATTATTCATTAGTCATAGAGTCCATTGAATCTAGATCATGCAAAGATATTCTCAGCCAGGTGAGTGTAAGCACCAGCTGTCAAAGACCAAGGGTTGTATCCAGCGCTGTCCTTCTGTTCGTGTACGGCTCTTTGAACTGCAGAGGCTTCCATGAATGGAATGGGAGGGAGGTGATATTTACAAATTCCCCCTTTTTCCTGAATCCCACCAGGCTACTTCCCATGCTGTTCTGAACAGTTCCCCAACACTCCGCAGTCAGAAGTTGCAGAGGGAAGGGGAAATCAGTGAAAACCACCTTCACAGATGCCTCCACTGGATGAAAGAGTCTTCTGTGAATGGAAGGACACTAACATAATACATACCTTTATAGCATCACTAACCTGAAATAAATATTCCCAAGATCCATGAAGAAAGAGAGAATCATATAAGAAGAGTGCTCAAACAGCCTGGATTAAGAATTCACTCGATTCTCTAGGGAGAAAAAAATGTTAGCAATGAATTAGACTGGTACGGTCATTTATTTTGTGGTGACTTAAGAGCATGTTGCATGGCCTATGGTG
Source organism: Heloderma suspectum (assembly GCF_057233095.1). NCBI lineage: Eukaryota > Metazoa > Chordata > Lepidosauria > Squamata > Helodermatidae > Heloderma > Heloderma suspectum. Next base: position 291,893,648 of record NC_139459.1, on the reverse strand, counting down.
CATGGCCTAATACCTCGATAGGTTATGCCTATGCTTAAAGAAGCCAGAAAGGAGGGGCAGAGAGAGAGAAAGAAAAAAGAGCTAGAGAAAGGGGGAGGGGGAGAGAGGGGCCAGAAAGATAGAAAAAGAAAAGAAAGAAGCCAGAAAGAGGGGGTGAAGAGAGAAAAAAGAAGGGGGAAAGAAAGACAACTCAGAGAGAGGCTGGGGAGCCAGAAACAGAGAAAGAAGGAAGGAAGGAAGGAAGGAAGGAAGGAAGGGAAAGAAAAAGAAGCCAAAGAGTGAGAGAGAGAATCCAGAGAGCAATAGAAAGGAAGGAAGGAGAGAGAGAAAGTCAGAGGGCTTCCTCACATGGAGCTTTTATCCTGCTATTGAGATTGCTCATTCATGGACATTTGTGGGCCCTTTAGATGACATCGTGAACCTCCAGGGCGTCTCCTGCACTAAATGACCTTTATTCTGCTTTTAAATAGATAGGAGATAATGAGGTATCAAATTAACCCGCTTGTGTTCCCCACCAGAATGAAATTTAATAGGGATAAATGCCAAGTTCTGCACCTAGGAAAAAGAAACCAAATGCACAGTTACAAGATGGGGGATACTTGGCTCAACATCACTACAAGCGAGAAGGATCTTGGAATTGTTGTAGATCACAAGCTGAATATGAGTCAACAATGTGATGTGGCTGTAAAAAAGGCATATGCTATTTGGAGCTGCTTATAGAAGTATAGCAAATCCCAAATCCCATGAAGTACTAGTTCCCCTCTACTCAGCACTGGTTAGGCCTCATCTGGAGTACTGTGTTCAGTTCTGGGCGCCACACTTTAAGAAGTATGCAGACAAACTGGAGAGGGTTCAGAGGAGGGCAACAAAGATGATCAGGGGACAAAGCCCTATGAGGAGAGAGTGAAAGAACTGGGCATGTGTAGCCTTGAGAAGAGAAAACTGAGGAGAGATATGATAGCGCTCTTCAAGTCCTTGAAAGGTTGTCACAGAGAGGAAGGCCACGATCTCTTCTCGATCATCCCAGAGTGCAGGACACGGAATAATGGGCTGAAGTTACAGGAAGCCAGATTCTTGCTGAACATCAGGAAAAACTGCCTGACTGGACTTCCGGTGGGAACCAATGTTGCTCTGGTAGCATCCCACGGTAGCGCTCCGTGGGAGCTTTCTCAAACAGCTTTTTAAAAGGTTGAAAAACCTTTTCATTCCCCCCTGGAATTAAAAGGGGGCAAGGCAATATCTTGGAGAAAAGTACCCCCCTCGAAATAGTGAGGGGGGCTGGATTCCAGGATTATCTCTCCAGAGCTTTACCAATGCAAAAAGCTGTACTGAGACTCCTATTTCATAGGAGAAAACAGGGGTGACGTGTTCCACAATAATATATGCTTTAAGAAATATCAACAACCTCTGAGGGATGATTTAAGAAATGTTAGCAATATTTGAGAACATCTGAGGACCTGCAAGATCTGTTTGAGAGAAACATGTCTGCGCCAAGGAGAAGGAGCTGGCATCAACTCCCCCCGTACCCCCTGTATCAAAAGTTTCGAGAACAGAAGATATAGGAGAATTATTTACTCTGATAAAGACTTTATCTTCGCAATTTACGGAGCAAGCCAAAAGATTAGATTTAATCCAAAATTCCATCACCGCCCTGCAAAGAGCTGTAGATTTAATTAATGTGTCATGGCAAAAAATGGAGACGAAAATTAATGAGCTAGAAGACTGAGTGGCAGGAAATGAAACTATGACACAAATTTGTTTTAAAAATGCCTCTGATAGAATTTCTCAACTGGAGGCCTTCACGAGGAGATCCAATGTACATATTATTGGGATTAAAAATCTGTCTAATGATGTAAAATTGCCTATATTTGTGGATAAACTTTTGCATGAGATACTCCCTATCCCATCCTATTATTTACTTGATATTGAGCAGGCATTTCGTGTGCCAAAAGCTAAAGGGACTGATTACACGATCATAGTCCAATTTGCAAAAGTCTCGACAAAGAATTATATCCTGCGTTTGGCAAGAGAGGGTGGAAGCCTTTCCTGGAAAGAAGATAAAGTTATGTTATTTCCAGACTACATCAAAGAGGTGGCGAATAAAAGAAGCAAAAACACTGAAGAGAGATCCTCTTTCTGGTACTGCAGCTTGGGTCTATAATCTGTAGAATTAGGGACCATTCTCAGTAAATACAGCCCAGCCACAGGCCTTCTCCTCTGTGTGGAGTGTGTCCTGCTGCTTGCTGGGCTGATTGAGGCATTTTGCCCAACTGCCTAGGTGATGGCATGGAAGCATTTTCAGCAGCGCTACACTTATACCCCTGCCGATTCCTTTCCAACCCGCCAATTCCCTTCCACAAGCAGGACCCACTGCTTACACAGGGGAGATTTAGTGTTTCCCTCATGTGAGCTCTGCCAACCTGCCTCCTTCCAGAAACAAGTGCTTCCCCTCGTTTTGGGTTGCCTGGGAAGCACTACGCTGCTGTTGTGCAAGCAGTGAGGTCTGCTTGCGCAAAGCAATTGGCAAGGCAGAAGAGAATCGGTGGGGCACAAGCACCCCTTTGGATTCTGCCGTGTGTGTGCTCCTTCTAACATGAAAAGCTTTTCTTACTGATCCTGGAAGGAGCCATCCTGAAGAATTAGCCACAGAACTGTAGTGGACTGCAGCTAGTGTATGAACAGCATCAAAAGAGATGCTGCTGCTGCTGCTTTTTGCCACATTTAACTATATACGATAGTTAACATGAATGTAATTTTCAATTTTGTGAAGGTTAAGGCCTGTAAAAGATCTTGATCATGTTGCTGTTATACACCTAAGCAGCACAAATATTACAGCTCCAAACACAAATGCGAAATGTAACCCATGTATAGAGTCCTCATGACTACAGCCCTCTTCAGCAGCATTGATTACATTCATCTTTCAGTCCTCCAGTCTGAGTCAGTTCTGCAAACATTCACAATGGGCCACTTCACATTCCAGGACAGCCCATCATGGGTTAATTTACCCTTGAGGAGCTGCAGTGCATACCGGCCACTATTATGAATATGCAACCCCTGACCAGGGGTTGTGTTATGTGGACCCAGCCAGCAGGGGTTATTTAAAGATTAAACAACCCTTGCATAACCCACGATCTGATTCATTTTTTTTTCTCCCTTTACACACATTCAAGTATTTTACAAAAAAGCTTAATCCATTCTTCTTCATAGTAACATATACTTCCTAAACTCATTTCCTTCGAGCAGGTTTTGACTTCCCTGGTTTTCTCCTTTATCCCCTGCCCTGTAGGACAGGAAGTAGGACAGGTCCTACCTCAAGGCTATGTTGCCTGCTAAACACACGTGTGTGCACACACACACACAGACACAGACATTTTGAATAGGCCATTGCACAATTAAAAGAACCTTCTTGTAGCTCAAGGACTCAATACAACCTTCTTTATATAATAAATATATTTAAAGAGTTCCCCGCTTTTTAGCCATGCAGATAGCCAGCCAATAATATGGTCAGACTTTTCTCAATGCTGCCAAAAGCTAATGCAAGAAGCATTTCATCATGTAGGTGAATATATTAGCTCTGATTAGGCTGGCAACGTAGTCTTTTGGTACAGAGACAAGAAATAATCCTGCACCACAGATGCTGCTGTGCACTCACTCAGTTGCCAAGGCTCTCGCCAGTAAATCCAGTACTATGGTTCCATTTTATGCAAAAGTTAATGTTAATTAAAAATAAGCACCCAAAGATAACAGTGATGACAGTAACCCAGTTCTCTTTTACCTGCCTTCATATGGGGTAAGCTGTCTACTGGATTTTTGTTAGAAGCCTCTGGAATTGTGTCCACAGTTCTTGGGTATACGTTTTTTAATTCTCTTTTTTTTTCTTAATGTCCTTTAGAAATCACTGTTTGAAATCCTAAGACTCTCCTCAGGGAATCATGGTAATGCAAAAAAGTATGAAATAATACTGAAGATGATGGGAATGAAATTTGACCCCCCCAAAATCCCACAATGGATTTGTAAACCAAATTTGTGCTAATTTATTTGCTTACTTCAAAAGATATTTGAACTTGTGGAATCCTGGGCACCTTCTGTAGAAAAATACCTTCGCATGATCTAACAGATAATCTGAATGTTCCATATTGCGAATGGATTTAAGAACCAGAAGCACTATCTAAAATAAATAATTCAGAACTGGAACCAGTGATGATATGTAATAAGAGTCTAAACCCATTAGAATCTTAATCAAGAAAGGATTTGACAAACTACAGTTTGTAATAATCAGAATGAATGGAAAGTTCCCTTAGGAAGTCTTACAAATAGAGGTGATGGACAAGGAGTAAAAACCAAGATAAGAGAAAGTATTTTCCAACTCAGATCCTGAAGAGCAATAGCCACAGTTCTCTAAGGGAGAAGCTGCAATGGAGCCCCACCTCATTCAGAACCCTGCCACTCGCAGCCCTAGGGGTGAGAGTGCTGGAGGGGGGGTTCTCCCCACCCCACCCCACCTCACCTCACTCCACCTCATTGCTTTCCATGGAGAGTGTCAAGAAATCCATTTTCTTTTTGAGATTTAGCTGCCTGTGAAAACTCCATTTCCGGAAGCTGGGTCTGCACACACTTATTAAACCACCTGTGTGCATTATCTCATGCTATTCAAGTCTCAAGGCCCTTCCACGCCTGAGCTGACCTCAGCCAAATTAGGCTGAATGATGTCAGCTCAGTTGCTGTGAGAGTTTTTCAGACACACAAACACACACCCCTCTCCTGAAAGCCTGAGGAAATTATTCAGCAAACTCAGTGCTGGCTAAGGAGATTCAGCTCACATTTGTCAAAGGCTTGTGGGTATAAAGCTAGGCGGGCTTATGCTGATCTTTGTCTTCATTCTGGTCTTTGATTTTGTCTTTGATTTTGTCTTTGGTTTCATCTTTGTCCATATGCTTCAACTTGCTTTTGGGGTTGTGATTCTTTGGATCTTGGATTGGGCTCAAAGACCCATGCTTAATGAAAGACCTGTACTTAGATAACGTATAGGGCAGATCTAGGTATTTCTTTGTTATTTTTGCCTGAAGTGTTGTTTCCAAAGGTTACTCTGATTCTTCTACGGATTTTCATTCCTCTTACCCTGTGTAAACAAACTTAATCTCTACCTCAAGGGTTGTGTGTGCTTCCTTCCAAATAAGCCTTAGTACTAAATCCAGAGTCTTCCACTTGGTTTTGCTACACTTTAAAGATTCAGGCTTAGAGTTTGAAATAGAAGGTGCAAGCTTGGACCCTTATTTCTAAATCCTAGGTGTGTCCTGTAAGGTCTGAGAGTCCCCTCTCTCAGGCTGAGGTGGATGTAATGGGTGGTGGCAGCCTACTTTGGAAATTGTTTGCCCCTGCCTACACTGCAAGGAGTTAGGGTGATCTCCCTTCACAGGAAGGAATTCACTATGCCACCTCTCAGGCTGGTGTAGGTTCTGTGTCCATTTGGAAGCATGTCAGGGGAACATCCTGACATGCCGAAATGGCTAGGGGTGTATGAAATACTCACCCTGTTCCGGTTCAGGCATCCGCGGGGTGGGGGGAGGCCATCTGTCCCTCCCCCTGGAATCTTCTGCGGCGAGTCTGCGGAGCTGCCAGCCGGGCCCGTCCACAGCCAGACTTCTGTCTGCTGCCGAGCTGCGGTCACAAATGGTGTCTGGCATAGCCGACGCCATTTGCATCCCTGGTCTTTTCGGTGATAGGCTATGTAAATATTTACATAGCCTATCACGGCAAAGAGCAGGGACACAAATGGCGTAGTGGATGCCATTTGTGTCCCTGGTCTTTTCGTGATAGGATACGTAAATATTTACATAGCCTATCACGGCAAAGAGCAGGGACGCAAATGGCATCGGCTACACCGGACGCCATTTGCGTCCGCGGTCCAGGGCAGTGGACGGATGGCAGCAGACAGACCTGGACTGGTCGGCAGCAGGTAGGGTTTGTCCAGAGAGAATTTCGGGGGATGGTGGGAGGGAGTAGTCCATTCCGCCATGGATTCTGGGGTTCTTTAGAATCCGGCCTCATTGGTAGGGATGTACGAAAATGACTTACCTTTCGTGCATTATTTTGATGGTTGGGGTGGAGGCGTTCCGTCCCTCACCCCAGAATCCTGGCCGGTGGGGAGGCGCTCCGTCCCTCCCCCCGGAATCCTCAAACGGCCAGCTGTGCTCCGCGGCAGCTCCGCGGAGCAGCCGGCCAGGCCTGGCCCAGCCCGGCCCGGCCAGAACTGTCCGCAGCGGATTTCCAGCCGTGGAGGGCTCTGGGTAAAAACCAAAAAACAAAAAAAAACCCACGTACGCAAATGGCCGCCGCCATTTGCGTTCCTTCTTTTTGGCCATCTTAACCTACGTAAATATTTACATAGACTATGACGGCGAAAATAAAGGGGAATGCAAATAGCGTAGCGGGCGTCCCTTTTTGATTTGCGTCCCATTTTGATTCACCGTTTTAGCCTACGTGAATCTTTACGTAGGCTAAAACGGCGAATCAAAAGGGGACGCAAATAGCGCCCGCTACGCTATTTGCGTTCCCTTTTATTTTCACCGTCATAGTCTACGTAAATATTTACGTAGATTAAGACGGTAAAAAGAAGGAACGCAAATTTGCTTACATGGTGGTTGTTGTTGTTTTTAACCCACCCAACCATGATAGGCTACGTAAAGATTTATGTAGCCTATCACGTCTTTTTTTTTTTTTAAACCTAGCCATGATAGGCTACGTAAATCTTTACGTAGCCTATCACGTCTTTTTTTTTTTTTACACAAGCCTGGAAATGGCGGCGGCAGCAGCCGGTCGAAAGACCGGCCGCCGCCACTGCCACCTGGAAGATCCACCCCAGGTGAGTCTCGTCCCGGGGGGGATCCGCGGGGGGGCGGGGGGGGCAGGCCATTCCGCCACGGAGTTTGGAGGGCCGAATGCACTGGCATTCGGCCTCACCGAGATCCATGGTGGAATTCTCTGTGGCAGATTTCTCCACCATCCTTAGAAATGGCCCCATTTAGCAGGACCCCAATGGCGGACAGCCACAGTGGCAGAGCTTTCTGCTGCCATCCAGAAAGGAGCTCCATGGTCATTGGTCAGACCTCTTTTTTTGACCTCCACCACATCCAGTGGCCCCTCCGCCATCCTTCCAAGGAACTGAGAATTGCTCCCTTATTCCTTAATTCACTTAGGGCGCAATCCTATCAGGATAGGTGGTCGCCTCCGAATTCTGAGGTGACTGCCTATCCAATGAAGGGCAGGAGCAGCACGAAGGGGATCTTCTTATCCGTGCTTCAGCCGCCCTACATTTGCAGCTAGACAGCCAATTCAGCTATCTGGCTGCGGGAAGTCAGACTCGGGGGGGGTGGAGACTGGATGACACATAGGGAGCGTCAGAAAGGCACTTCCACTCTCCCTGCCCCACCCCACCCCCAGAAACACCCTGTTTTCACTGCTCTTATGAGCGCAGAGTATGGGGCCGATCCACGCTTCCTACGAGGCAGCGTGCGAGGGGGTGGAGGTCGGTTCTCAAGGAACCGACCTATCCTATGGCCATCTAGCTACTGACTAGTGGCCATAGGATTGCACCCTTAAATACTCTTATCGAATAATGATTTTTTAAAAACCTGTATGAAATATATGAATATTTAAGAAAAATGGAAACTGGGAATTTTACAGGATGTCTGTTGTCTAATTAGTGTCAGATTCCATTTTGTGCCATGTTATAATGCCTCTAGCATTTTCCTGATAGCTCAGTTTTAAAGCTTTATTATTGTTTTTCAATGTGTTACATCACCATTTCTATTATGATGCCCAAGGCAGTTTGCAATTCTTTTCTTCTCATCTAGCAATTGGGGTACCATGGCTTGATTGAAGCGTGGAGAATCAAGAGAAGAAAACCTTCCCAAATAATGCATGAGGGGTATGCATCTGCCAGGGTAGGATGAAAATGAGAAAATATCGAAACAGAAAATTCTCTTACCAATTCAGGCTGGGCTAAATGGCTTATCCTTACTAATCATCCTTTAAGGTTGCAGTCCTATACAAACTTACCTGGGAGTAAGGCCCATTGAACTCAGTGGGGCTTACTTCTGAGAAGACACAGCTAGGACTGTACTATCAAAGAGATGCAATTTGGCAAATAAACTAAAGTTATCCCCAGTAGTTTTTTAACCTGCTTATAGAGGGTCAAAATTATTTCCCTTGAGAAATTAACTAATGTTCCATTAGAATGCAGAGGGATAGCTTGTTGCTGTTGTTTTTAAAGTGCAAATCAGAACAATGAATTCTGGCTTGTTTTGCTGTGTCCCAGTCTGAAGAAAAGTACTTCAGAATTCCATGAAATTTGTTTCCAAATAAGAATATTTAGAATTTCAGCCAGAACCACTATCCAAATAATATTAGTTCTTTGGAGGAGGGGATAAACACAAAAGTAAAAAGTAAAAAGTAAGTACATTATGAAGCATCCCAGCCAGGTTCATACAAAGGCTAAGAGTCACTTCATGAGGCAGAACATTACCAGTTTATCAGCTTATTCATGAAGACATTGGCCCTGTTTCCACAACAACAGAAGGAGAAGGGAGGAGCGGCTCACCCGCATTTTTGTAGGAGTCACTTTTGGTCCGGGCAGGGCTCCACAGGGGTGTACATTGCACCATTCTAAGTGGTTTCACATAACTTACTTCCGTGTGGGGTGTGTGTGTTGGAATGAACATCATCTGAGTAGCAGAGGCTGCTCAACCAATAAGGGAGCCCCCCACCCATCTCCAGGCTCCATAAGGAAGATGTGAAGTAGTTACTTCCCCTTGAGTGCATTTGTAAGACAAGCCTCCCAACAAGCCCCAAGCCTCATTAAACACAATGGGTGTTATTTCTGAGTAGACACACATATGCGTGTCCTGGGAAAGTGGGGGGGAGGAGAACACAGGGATGGGAAACTAGCCCCCTTTCTAGCCAAACTGATACTGTGCAGGATCCCTATAATGAAGCTGTAGATTAGTTACTTCCTAAGGCAATAAAGCAAACAACGGAGAATCGTAGCCTCAAGATCACACTTAACCGCACTTAGGGAATTGGGCTTTAAACTGTGCCATTTCAATTTAGGGGGATCTCTGTAATTACTGATGTGGCCATTCAGACAGCAAGCCTCATTCAGCACAATGGGAGTTACTTCTGAGAAGACACTAATTGGTTCTTGCAGGGATGGGAAACACACAGGAATCACTCCTTGACAGGGTCACAGTGAAAGGCACAGCCCTGTGCAGGGCTAGCATACCCGAGGCCAATGCAGGGGTTGGGGCACACAGCAGCTATACTGGGGAGAACCCGACTTGAGGAAAAGAATTGGACTTTAAGCAGTCTCAGGGAATCTGGTTTTTCTCTGATAAGCTCCCGGGTGGCTGCTGGATGGCCACGACATCATGTATCCCTAACAACCTCAACACGCAGCCGGCTCAGAGTAAATCACTCGTGGAAACAGGCCCACTGTCACAGGCTGCAATACAGAGATAATGAGGGTCAAACTAGACATTGCTTGGAGTTCCATTTTACTTCCTTTAATAATTTTTTAACCAAAAGTAGAGTAGCTTCATATTTTTCCCCCTGTGGATGAAAAGGCAACTGGGATGCATGATTTTAAGTTAGAAAATGGCTGAAGGAAAAAGGTCTTATGCAGTTACTTCCACTGGCCTTTCAACTGGTCAGACTGGCAGCCTGCTGATGCTTTTGGCTCTGTGGAGATGCGCCGCCCCATTTCTCACTACTCCAGCCAAACCAGAGGCCTAGCCAGGTTGTCCAAGGGTGGAGGCACCCAAAATTGACATCACTGACAGGTGCTGCAGGACGCCCAGCTTGCCTGAGGCCTGGCAAGACCTGCAGCTGTAGCAGATTGGAGCAGGGGAATGGGGGCTGGACTGACAGGAGGGGGGTGTTTAAATGGCCCCAGAATCAGAAGAGTGGTGGAAATTACAAAATTGGCCATCTAGCCACATATGCAGGGCAGCCAGAGAGCAGAGCAGAGGATCAGCTCTGCACTCCGCCCGCCCTGCACTGGGTAGTCGGTCGCCTCCGAGTTCAGAGGCGGCCCACTATCCCCATAGGATTGCGCCCTTCTTTTCAAAAAGCCAAGAGAGTGGGAATCTCCTCCACGTCTTATCATTCTTCCTTCTTCTTGCCTCTTTTTCCTCCCTCTTGCCTCCCCCCTTTTTGCACTTCTTTTTTATCTATCTCAGTACCTACAGCTGCTGCAGACATTTTGGCTCAAATGTTCTCATCTGTTTTTCTGTGAGCCAAAGCTGACTCATAATAAGCTGCTGATCCAGTTTAGCCTACAGACATGAAGGGATCCCAGCACTGTTTCTTTGAAAAGCATAATTCTCTTTTATTTCACTACTCTAATGCATTCAGTTCAAAAGAGAATGCAAAAGGGGGGTTGAAAAGGGTTTATATTTGTTCAGGGAAGGGTGATGCATAAAGAGAAGGAATAATTTATAGCAGCCACTGAAAAATATTGATAGAGGCATTTTGTAGGGCTAATTGTTCTTATATTTATTGGACCTCCTTTTATCGATGCAATACAATCTTTTGATCATAGAAGTCCTAGCTACAGTTATTGAGCATCCCAGGGGGAAATGCAACATGTTGAGGACTAGTTTCTTCCTAGATACAGTAAGAGTTGAAGGTTTTGCATAAGGTTGAGGTAACTTGGCTTCACCAAACAAGTTTATTAAATAAATAAAACGATCACAGAATTGGGGTCCAAGTATTATTTATTTATTTATTTCATTCCTATACCACCCAATAGCCGAAGCTCTCTGGGCAGTTCACAAAAATTAAATCCAAGCAACACACAATAAAACAATTTAAAATATACAGAACATTAAAACCACAATATAACAATACAACCACAATAAAACCTAGCAGCAATGCAGGAGTTTAAAATACAGATTTAAAACAGCAAAGATAAAAATTTAGAAAGCTAAAATGCTAAAATGCCTGGGAAAATAAAAAGGTCTTCACCTGGCACCGAAAGGAATACAATGTAGGTGCCAGGCGAACCTCATTAGGGAGCTCATTCCAGAGCTGGGGTGCCACAGCAGAAAAAGCCCTCCTCCTAGTAGCCACCCGCCTCACTTCCTTTGGCAGGGGCTCACGGAGAAGGGCCGCTGATGATGATCTTAAGGTCCGGGCAGGCACATATGGGAGGAGGCGATCCTTCAGGTAACCCGGCCCCAAGCTGTTAAGGGCTTTGAATGTTAACACCAGCACTTTGAATCGGGCCTGGAAAGTGGAAATGGACTGGCAGCCAGTGCAGCTGGAAAAGTACTGGCGTAATATGAGCTCGCAGGCCAGTCCCTGTTAACAATCTTGCTGCCCTATTTTGGACCAGCTGAAGTTTCCGGACCATTTTCAAAGGCAGCCCCACCTATAACGCATTGCAGTAATCCAGACGAGAAGTTATCAGTGCATGGATAACTGTAGCAAGGCTATCTCTGTCCAGATAAGGGCGTAGTTGGTATACCAGCCTAAGCTGATAAAAAGTGCTCCGTGCCACTGAGTTCACCTGTGCCTCAAGTGACAGTTCTGGATCCAAGAGCACCCCCAAACTACAACCTGATACTTTAGGGGGAGTGCAACCCCCTCCAGAACAGGTTGAATATCACCTAGCCGGGCAGACGAACCATCCACTAACACTACCTCCATCTTGTCTGGATTGAGTTTCAGTTTATTAGCCCTCATCCAGTCCATTAACGTGCCCAGGCACTGATTCAGAACAGTCACTCCCTCACCTGGGTTTGATGAGAAAGAGAGGTAGAGCTGGGTGTCATCTGCATATTGATGGAACCTCAGCCCACACCTCCGGATAACCTCCCCCAGTGGTTTCATGTAGATGTTAAACAGCATGGGGGATAAAATAGAGCCCTGTGGAACCCCATGGCACAATTGCCATGGCACAGAGCAGTAATCCCCCAGCACCACCTTCTGGAATCGGCCATCCAAGTAGGAGCGGAACCACTGTAGTGCAGTGCCTCTTCCTCCCAACCCAGTCAGCCTATCCAGAAGGATACCATGGTCGATGGTATCGAAAGCCGCTGAGAGGTCCAGGAGAATCAACAGGGTCGCACTCCCCCTGTCCCTCTCCCAGCAGAGGTCATCCCACAGGGCGACCAAGGCAGTTTCCATTCCAAAACCAGGCCTGAAGCCCGATTGAAATGGATCTAGATAATCCGTTTCATTCAACAGTGCCTGGAGCTGTCCTACAACCACCCGCTCAAGCACCTTGCCCAGGAAGGGGATGTTGGCCACTGGTGTATAATTGTTAACATCCTCTGGGTCCAGGTTAGGCTTTTCCAGTCTAATTACTGCCTCTTTTAAAGCGGCAGGCACCACTCCCTCTCTCAAGGAGGAATTTACAACCTCCTGGACCCAGCCGGACAACCCCTCCTTGTTTGATTTAATAAGCCATGAAGGGCAAGGGTCAAGCACACAAGTGGTCGATCGGACTTGGCCAAGCACCTTGTCCGCATCCTCAGGCCTCAGTAACTGAAACTCATCCAATAAAACTGGACCAGACGGTGCTCTGAACGCCTCTACCAATGGATTTACCAAGTAAACCATCCATGTACTGTATATGAAAAGCAAGTTTCTTAATTAGTATGAATATATGCACGGTGCTTTACATGGTGATTAGAAACAGAATTTTCCCATGAAATGATGTGACTGCTAGCAGGTAATAACTATTCCTGCTGACTTAAGGAACAATCCTATGGCCTCTAGACAGCGGCTAGATGGCCATAGGATATGCTGTTTTCCAGGAACCGACCTCTGAGCCCGCGCTCCGTTGCTGGTTCCCAGAAAACTGACCTCCCCCCACTTCCATGCTGCCTTGGAGGCAGCGCAGAACAGCCCCATCTTCCGCGCTCACAAGAGGAGTGCAGAGTGGCCGGAAAGGAGCCTGGTTGGGGACATTCCAGGCCAGGAAGATTGTAGCTGCATGTACAACACATCCAATGTAGAGCAGCCTCCTTCCCCACTCTGTGCTCCTGTGGCTAGACAGCTGCAATCAGCTATGAAGCAGAAAAAACAGGGCAGGAGAACCGTGCTTCTCCTGCCCTGCTTTGGATAGGTGGTCGCCTCCAAGTTCAGAGACAGCCGCCTATTCTAGACAGGATTGTGCCCTTAATGTCCCAAAGTCAAGATCAAGAAGATTGTGTAGTTTTCCTCACCTAGCTAGACATTTATTGCAATGGATTTGCTTACTGTTAATGACATCTGTCAGTCAGCTCCTTCTTTTCAAATTATCTGGCGTAAAGTAATAAAACAGTATTCAAAGCATTTCACCTATATTACCTCAGTGATTTTTGTGAACTGCCCAGAGGGCTTCAGCTATTGGGTGGTATAGAAATAAATGAATGAATAATCAATACAAAAGTTTTATTTATTTTATTTATTACATTTCTATACCGCCCAATAGCTGAAGCTTCCTGGGCAGTTCACAACAATTAAGACCATAAAATACAACATAAGATACAATATAAAAGTCTAAAAACAAAATAAAAAATAAAACCTAGCAGCAATGCAGAGATTTAAAATACAGTAACAGATTTAAAACAGAAACTGGAAGACTAAAATGCTTGGGAGATTAAAAAGGTCTTCACCTGGCCCTGGAAAGAGCAACAATGTAGGTGCCAGATGAGCCTCTGTGATGTCATTCCACAACTAGGGTGCCACAACAGAAAAGGCCCTCTTCTTAGTAGCCGCCTCACTTCCTTTGGTGGGGGCTCCTGGAACACTGAGGACGATCTTAGGGTCCAGGCAAGTATATATGGGAGGAGACGATCCTTTAGGTAACCTAGCCCCAAGCCATTTAGGGCTTTGAATGTAATTACCAGCACTTCGAATTGGGCCTGGAAATGGATTGGCAGCCAGTACAGATGGAAAAGTACTATCTTTTCCAGTATGATCATGTTGGCCAGGCCCTGTTAACAATCTTGCTACCCTGTTTTGGACCAGCTGAAGTTTCTGGACAGTTTTCAAAGGCAGCCCCATGTATAATGCATTGCAGTAATCCACACAAGAGGTTACCAGAGCATGGATAACTGTAGCTAGCCTTATGTTTCCAGATAAGGACATAGCTGATATAGCAACCTCAGCTGATAAAAGATGCTCTGTGCTACTGAGTCCACCTGTGCATTCAAATTTGGATTGTTTCTTTCGGTTATAGACCAGCACATATAAAATATAATGTACTAAAAAATACAGTATACAAGGAATTGAAATAACTACAAAACAAGATAATAAGAACATACAAATCCCAATGAAAAAAGCATTGATAAAATGTTAAAATATTATTTTATCATCACCCTCCACAAGCAATAGCAGCTGCACAGGAACTCGCCACTTTTGCTATGACCTGGGCCCAATCTACACAGCCGACTTAGTGTGGAGTGAGAGCACATCAGAGTCATTTGCAACAGATGACACTGTCACCAATCTGCAGCATACCAGCAGCTTCCCGCTGGAAAAGGTGCATTTTTATTTCCATTTAGTGTGTCTTTTTTCGCTTCACAACTTTGAATCTTTGAAGATCATGCCTTAATTAGAAAAAACAACAACACAGAGAAGCCCCGACTCTGCGAGGATAACGCCTTAATTAAAAACACACACATCCAGAGCGGGGGGTTGGAGGGGGTAAAACTTAGTCTCATTTGAAGGGATACAACAACCCCCTGCTCAGTGCAGGAAGCCTGATTCCCAGGCGGTCGCCCATCCAACTACTGACTGGGGCCGACCCCACTTAGCTTCCGAGATCAGACAAGTGCACACACATCCAGACCTTTGCTTGTTGCTGAGGAAATGGGGGCTGCTGAGGAACCTATGCAATCGGTAGCTGGAAGAAGACATGGGGCCGTCGAGAGCTGAGGGAAATACAAACACCACCGCATATGGACAGGCAGGGGAGGGGACTACGACTGGATACAGTAGCGAAGGCAGAAAATCAGAGCACATTAAGGGGAAATACCGGGATATTAGGGTATTGAAAGCGGGAGCATGGAAGTGGGAAATTCCAGTTCCAGTTCGAGACGGGTACTGCGTAGTGTGAAAGGCGGGCGGTGAACCCTCATTGGAAGCGAAAGAAGGTGGTAAGTGTAGATCCAGCCCTGGAGTTGGCCCTGCTTGGTATCACAATTTTGCTTTGAAAGATATCTTCCTTACAATGCAGCATTTCCCAATGTGGCACCCTCCTGATATGTTAGATTACGACCCCCATCATCCCTAGCCAGCATGGCCAGTGGTCAGTCATGATAGGAGTGGTAGTCCAAAATGTTTGGAGAGCACCAGGTTGGGAAGGCTGTTCTAACAGGTTCTGGAAAGCAAGCAATTAATTTATCTCATCTGATCTTCAAATAGAAGCGACTGGTTTATTCCTTAATCCAGGAGTTGAACAAAGAGATTTACACTCAGCCTGATTCAATATACTCAGTAGCTCTATGATGGTCACAACTTCTCACTTTTAAAGAAATTTAAATAGAATTTTCTATCAAGTACTGAAATTTATAGCCTTTTTTTGGACAGGAAATGTTTGTTCAGACTTGACATTTACTTGCATATTATTAAAATCTAGGAAGTAAATGGTGAAGTGATTAAAGAAACCACTTATTAGACAGCTATCTTGCTCTGTCTGCCTTTGAATATGTATATCCTACTAGCCCAGCTTTTTGGAAAGAACAGTAACTTAATATTTCCAGATCCTGCCTTTTCTGTGTGATTATAACAAACGTAATCTATGAAATGCAATTTGCCCAAACTACCTAGTTTTATTGAAAGCCTTATGAAATGAGGTGTTGATGCAAACACACAACTACAGAATGTGGCACAAAAGTTTACAGGCTTCTGAATGCAACTAACATTAATTTCCTTTCTGAATTTAGAACACAGAGGTAAATTAGAAACGTACAACTGTGCCAGGAATCACAAAATGCACCCTTACATATCTCACACAGGAAAAAAGGAACAAAGGCTAAATAAAAAGATTGCTATCAAGGTCAATGAATCTAGTTACACATATGAGACAGGCAACTGTTTCTGGGCTCTGGAGATAAGCTTGAACAAAAAGATTTTCCTGGCTATAAAATGGAGATGAACATTGGAACCAGCCCATCTTACCTTGTCTCAAAAAATGGCATGTCCCTGACAGTGAGCTGTTTGTGTGGCACCCTTGGTTTTGAATGTGGATGCTCTGGCGGAAACAAACAGAGTAAAGTAGCTGAATTGAATTCAAAAATATTAAGTCATTGACTTAAGTGGCATACCATCCTTGACAACTTGGAGAGAAACTTTGTATACAGCACACAGTGCAACACAGTACATAGTTCCAGAGCAGACACATAATGTGCCTTGCTGAAGCTAAGCAGAGCTGGGTCTGATCAATGCCTGGGTGGAAGACCTCCTTGGAATTCTGGGTAAGTGACCTTGAGTTCTGGAGGAAATATGGGGCATAAATGAAGTTAGTGCATCATTGTTCTTGATCTTGGAATGAGAGCTCACCCAGAGCTGTCTGCTGGCTTTAGTACAGAGTAAAATGGGTTGGGGATTGCAGATATATGGAGAGATGTGTTTTATAATCCTACAGTAACATCACGTTGCATTAGTATTGTTACCTAATAGAACTCCACACACACACACACACACACACATACACACTTTCACTTGTTGGTCTAGTAAACATCTTTATTTAAATCTTTTATAATTTGTAACTTTGGTTTTAGAAGCCATTGACCAAACTGACTTGCACCATTTTGACATTAATGGGAGACTTGGGAATTCCCATGATGATGCTACAGTGTGCCTTGTTAGTGTAAGCAAGTTGGTCACCCATTCTAAATCCTCCTCCACGATACAATCTTTGAAATATGCAAGAATTGCTATTTTATGGGATAAAGGAATAACCGCTGTTACCTTTTAACACATTTTGCCAACATAGTTCATAGGGTGCACGACCAGAAAATATGCATCAAATTGGCCCTTAAGGCCCGACACCTCCAACATTTGTCTTCCTGAAGGTTATACATTTTTCCCCAAACATGCAGGAGTGAGAAACTACCCAAATTGCATATTGTGATAAATTTCTTTAAGATTAGGAGGTGTAATAATTTTTGCTATGTTGTGTTCCTATTACATATTTTATTAAAGGACGTCTGCAATGGAGGACAGGGAACAACTTTTTATTCTCAGTGTGCTGCATGTTGGTATCTGTTGGACTAGATGTCTATGAGAACAGCTGCAGATATATCAAAAATGCTATTTTTTCTGCCTTTATGTGGGAGCTTAAATATTGCATGCTGCATCAGTTCAATGGACCCTCTACCTCAGCATTCAGTCTGCAAACAGGGCCTTACGGAGCTTCTCAAGCAAAGCATGGTGGTGATGTCTATGCCCTGTGACTAACGCCTAGCATCTAGTAGATATATTGCCTGAGAATGGAGGTTGCTCGCACCTTTGAATATCATAGGCAGTAGACGCTGATGGACCTATCCACCATGTATTAAAAGAATCATAGAATCATAGAATAATAGGGTTGGAAGGGCCCTACAAGACCATCACATCCAACCCTCTGCTCAGTGCAGGAATCCAAGTCAGAGCATCCCGGACAGATGGCTGTCCAGCCTCATCTTGAATGCCTCCAGTGTGAGAGAGCCCACTACCTCCCTAGGTCATTGGTTCCATTGTCATATTGCTCCACCAGTCAGGAGGTTTCTCCTGATGGTCAGTCGGAATCTGGCTTCCTGTAACTTGAGCCCATTATTCCGTGTCCTGCATTCTGGGATGATCGAGAAGAGATCCTGGCCTTCCTCTCTGTGACAACCTTTCAAGTAATTGAAGAGCACTATCATATCTCCCCTCAGTCTTCTCTTCTCAAGGCTAAACATGCCCAGTTCTTTCAGTCTCTCTTCATAGGGATTTGTTTCCGGTCCCCTGATCATTTTTGTTGCATCATTTGGCTGCAAACAAGGCAAATGCTATTTTGGGCTGCATTAACAGAAGCATAGCTTCTAAATCTCAGGAAGTACTAGTTCCCCTCTACTCAGCACTGGTTAGGCCTCATCTGGAGTACTGTGTGCAGTTCTGGGCACCGCACTTTAAGAAGGATGCAGACAAGCTGGAGAGGGTTCAGAGGAGGGCAACAAAGATGAAGTACTTGAAAGGTTGTCACAGAGAGGAAGGCCAGGATATCTTCTCGATCATCCCAGAATGCAGGACACGGAATAATGGGCTCAAGTTACAGGAAGCCAGATTCCGGCTGAACATTAGAAAAAATTCCTGACTGTTTGAGCAATATGACAATGGAATCAATTACCTAGGGAGGTAGTGGGCTCTCCCACACTGGAGGCATTCAAGATGAGGCTGGACAGCCACCTGTTGGGGATGCTCTGACTTGGATTCCTGCCTTGAGCAGGGGGTTGGACTCCATGGTCTTGTAGGCCTCTTCCAACCCTACTATTCTATGATTCTATGCAGCAATATCACATTGTTGGCTCATATTCAGCTTGTGATCTACAACAATTCCAAGATCCTTCTCACTTGTTGTTGAGCCACGTATCCCCCATCTTGTAACTGTGCATTTGGTTTCTTTTTCCTAGGTGCAGAACTTGGCATTTATCCCTATTAAATTTCATTCTGTGGTTTTCTGCCCAGCGCTCCAATCTATCAAGATCACTTTGAATTTAGTTTCTGTCTTCCAAAGTATTAGCTATTCCACCCAATTTTGTGTCATCTGCAAATTTGATCAGCATTCCCTGCACCTCCTCCTTCAAGTCATGAATAAAAATGTTGAAGAGCACTGGGCCCAGGACTGAGCCCTGCGGTACCCCTCTCATTACCTCTCCCCAGTTTGAGAAGATCCCATTGGTTAGCACTCTTTGAGGCTGATTTTGTAGCCAACTGTGGATCCACCTGATCGTTGTTTCATGTAGCCCATTTTGAGCTAGTTTGCTCATCAGGATATCATGGGGCACTTTGTCGAAAGCTTTGCTGAAGTTGAGGTATTGTAGCAGCCATATCGGGGGTCAGACTAAGTAGCCTCATGCAGTCTCATGCTTCATGTTCTTGCTGAGCTCTTTCTCCCTTGAATATATTGTTGTAAGCTGACGAGACACAGGAATTCCTTATCTTGTCAAAGGTCATACAATTGTATATCTTGTTCTCTGCTGTTCTCTTCTGTTCTCTCCTTATCATGGCTACCCTATAACCCAGTTCTTGTATTATAAACAATGGTGCTAGGAGAAGAAATGTTGAGGACTGCAACCCCACGTGGGAGGGGGAGGAGGAGCCATTTCATATGTGTCACAATGTCTATAAAAACAATGTGCTGATGTATTTCGGGGCTTCTGGCTCTTTGGAAATGATTCCAGCCTTAAGCCCGCGCGTTAAATAAAGAATCTCTTTTTCCTTCACTCCATGGTCTCTCTGACTCTGGGTTCTGCAACATAAATGGTGCCGTGACTCGGATGTGGCAGGATCTGAGACAAACAGGTGGCAGTTGCCTGCTCGAAGATGAGCTCGGCGCATGCCTCCCTTTCTTGGCGCCACCGACCTTTTTGTCGAGTGAATGGGAGAAAGCCTGCACCGGGATCGCCCAAACGGCAGCGAGCAGCAAGAGAACCTTGGGAAGCGGAGGAAGGAACTTGAGCCCTGCCTGTATTGCAGCTGCAATTGAGTTGAAACCCACATTGGAAGCCTTCAGGAGAAAGGCAAGTATATGGGAAAAAAAGGGCCCCACCTTTAGGGAGAAAGGCCACTGGGCAGAAAAAAAGAGGGCCCCGCCTTATGAAGAAAGTCAGTGTTGGTGGTATACGTATACAAAAAGAACCTACTCCTTGCGGGTAGAAGGGGGGCCTGATCACACCCCCGAGTGGGTGCCAGTACCCAGCACGCCAGTACTCAGTAGGAAGCTGAGGAAGCTGGGGAAGCCGCTTTCCGCTCTGGTAAAAAGTGGGAAAAGTGGGTGGCAGGGACATATGGATGCAGTGGAGAGATTGATGATTGTGTGAGTGGCTACTGCGGTTTCTGAAGCATACCATTGACCGTCTGGGTGCCCAGGCCAGTAGCAAAGTGCGTGGTGTGTAAAATCCTCTTGTGTCGGCCAGTGAGACCACTTACTCACTGACCAATTCCCATTCCCTAATTGTATCTGTCTTCAATTTAGGAGGGAGGCTATGGGTGGTGGGGGAAGCAAACCTTGCACCCCCTTGGGATGTATGCTAGCAAATTTTGAGAAAGGTTTTAGTAGAGATTATGGGGACCCCCCATGAAGCCTCAACGGTTGCAGACTTTGTGTGAAATAGAGTGGCCGTCTTTTGGTGTAAGGTGGCCTACTAAAGGCTCTTTAGAGCCCAGCAAAATCAGCCGTGTATATGCCATTGTGGTTGGGAGACCTGGGTACCCCGACCAATTTCCGTACATAAACTCGTGGGATTCCATAGTCCGCGCTTCTCCTCCATGGCTAAAGAAATGCCTAGAATCCCAGGCAAAAGTTTTGGTGCTCAGAAAAGAAAAATTGGCCAAGAAATTACAACCAGTGTTAGATGCCCCGTGTGAAGATCTGGCAGAGCTAACGGCGTTTCCACCTGCTTATGCCCTGCTTCCACCACGGGCCCATGTTACTGTAAGACCGCCCCGTCGAGATCCAGATCCGGTGGCTCCTGAGCCCCTGCCATCCCCCCTGCAGAGGCATTGCCCCTCGCTTTGACTTAGAACTGTCGCCATCAGTTTCAAGCCCCACCGGCAGTAATTCGCCGATTTCAGCTACGGTCCTCAACTCCCAGATATTGTCTGCTGAGACTTCCATCTCTACGGGATCGGGAGGTTCCCCTCTTACACCTCAATCAGCATTAATAAAAGAAACTGAAGAATTAAAGTGTTGGGCAGAAGATTTAATAAAATCGGCGGTAACCCCTAAAAAGATGTGTTCTCACAAAAAAAGGGAGGCGAGCTCGTCTACTGCTCAAGACTTGCACCCCCTTGAGATGTATGTCAAACAAGGAAGGAAAAGGGTTTTTTAAAAAAAAGATTCAGAATAGAGAGAGAAAACAGCAAAAAGCTCAAGGTCGAGCTGAAAGAAGAACAAGATCTGAGGCTGTTAATTAGAAAAATGTTGCAGGACAGTCTGGCTTTTAACAAAGCGTGGGAGCGTGAGAGTGTAAGGCCGAAGAAGTAGCTGTTAGCCTAGCGCACTGAGAGAGGGGGCGGCAGGAAAATTGCCCACAACGTTCTGAGTTGTGCAACATCATCACCTCACCTAATTGAGATGAAATCCCTAAGAAATGGAAACTGAAAATGAAGACCCAGAAGATGAAGGCAAAATAGAAAATAAAGGTGAAGAATCAGCCCCCAGAGCACAGGCTAGACCCCTCTTTGAGTGAAAAGTGTGCCATAAGACTGTCCCAAAGCAGAATGAAGCGGAGAGACCACGTTAAAGATCTCTGTCAAGGTAACCGTGTTTAGTTTTGAACTGTGTTAGAATTGCATAGAGCCTGTAGCTACTGACCATCGGCTATATGATTTCTGAAGAGCGTAACCATTAAGCTTTTGCCGTGGGATTCCCTGCAATGAAGAAATCTCACTGATTTAAGTGTCCAGTGTTACACTGCCTAAGTGTGTGTGCTGAAGAGACCGAGAAACCAGACAGCATGTTCCTGGCCAAGCCAAAATCACGCTACTACCATGCTCCTGAAAGCTGCAATAAACTGTGTAAGCTGGGAGACCCAACCTGATTGAGAAGAAAAGAAGATATTGGAGCAACTGTCTTAAAAAACAATGAGATCTGTGTAGCTGGCTGGCTGACGCTGTCAGTGATGTTACAACTTTAAATTAAGACTGTTGTCCTGTTTGAGGCCCCAGCGAAGAAAGCTGACCCGAGTTATTTGTTGCCCGTGCCAAAGCAAAGATTTAGCTGCCCTGTACCTCATCATGTCCTGTTTTGAGCTTGGGATTTACAAATATAAACAAACTGAGAAGCTTGCCTTTGAAGTCCTGCAAATCACCCCACCGCCTCCCCGAAGATTAATGGCTGCCTGAAAAATGCAAGTATAAGGCGATGCTCATCACTCCCCAGCGTCTTGAGTTTCGACACTCAGTGTTTCAGTGCTTTCGTGTACCAGGTTAGAAGAAAAAAAAAAAGAGTAAGTTTTTAAAATGTCTGAGAACCTGACAGAAGTAAAATAAAATTTACAAAGAAGTTGCCCAAGTTAAAGCATCACGGCTAGAGAGCTGAGCTGTGCCGCTCTGTTTAGACAGAGGCCTTGCTAAAAAGTTAAAGGCCCTTGTCTGTCAGAAGGGGTGTAGGGCCACACTTTCCCTTTTTAAACTGATGCAAAAGCGGAGAGCCTTTGCTGGAAACATCGCATCTTCATTGCCCAGAGCCTTCTCTGTTTGCCTCCATCATCATCTGGGCTTTTTAGAGACACTTTGCACATGGACTAAAATTTTAAATTGTCAAAATTTGCCATGGACAGTGCTGTGAAGCTTTGGATAAACTTGAACTCTCATCGCTGTGGACGGTGTGTAGTCAGCTCAGTGTACAGCAGGCTGAGTTTGATCTATGACTTTTAGATTTCCTTCTGCCAGAACTCATGCAGCATAGAGTTGCCAATGCAAAAATGGTGACCTAGAACTCTTTGCGTGTGTGGGTATGCCCGTCCCTTGATTTTAATGGGCCCTGAGCTTTCAGCCAGAAGAGCAGTATAATTGCTGGATCTGCTCCATCATGCCTTACCGTGCTAAAAGTGCTTTCCATTTATTGTGTTAAATTGCAGAAAAAGTTTGTTGTGTATATTTTATGATTTCTTAGATATCATAAAATATATGTGATATTTGCAGATTAGTGTTAGTTGCAACTCCAAATAATACTAAGTGTGGTTCCCAATGGATGACAAGTAGAGAAAGACAGAAGCAAGTAGAAAAGAGGGAATAGAGAAAGTAGCAGACAGATAGAGAAGGGAGAAAAAAAGAAGAAAGAAAAGGCAAGAGGCAAAGAAAAAACATTTGTAGAAAAGAAGCGTGGCCATAGTTGCCCCCAGGGTAAATTAAAAGCAGCTGATTGTGCCTGGAGCTTATTACCTGGGATAAAGTAGCCACAATAATGTAATAGTTCTTTAAAATGAAGAAAATGTAACTAGAAAGAGAAGAAGAGCCTATCCCAAATGTGTGTCATTGGGACTAGTGTAAGGCAGAAAGGTTTAAGTAAGTGAGTTTAACTTGAAAAAAGACAAATAAAGAGACAAGGCTGGTGCATGGAGCATAAAGTTTTATGTAAAAAGTTTGAAACATGATCTGCAATACAGGCAGATCAGCAAAGAAAAAGAAAGCAAAAGAAAGAAAAAATTTTGTCTTCGATACTAATGAATAAAAGTGTTATCAAGCACTTTGGGAAGCGAAGTTGTTTACAGGAAGCTGTGCCTGAGAACCAAACACTTCTAGCCTATGCTGAAAATGCTTGCTAGTGCTGTGCTGCCTCATGGGTAACATGTATGGTATAAAACCCATTTAGCCCAATAGCTCGTGGTTCAGAGAAGCTGTCTGATCCAACCATTAAGTATGCCTGTGTGCTGTAAGTTACCCAATAAAGTCTCCTTGTAAGTAAACCCCCCCGCTGGAATCCCAAAACACAAGTTGGGCTAGAGCGCCTCACCCAATATCAAACCCTGCTGTTAAAAGCCATGAAAGCAAGTATGAAGAAGTCAATTAATATGACCAAAGTGTCTAAAGTGCTGCAAGGTGCCACCGAGGCCCCAGAGCATACATGGAGCGTCTTTTAAATGCCTATTGCCAGTACACCCCCCTCGATCCAGAGGCCCAAGAAGATGTGGACGAAAGAAGAAAAGAAGAAGACCCGGCAGAGGCAGAAGATTCTTAAAAAAGAACCAGTGTGCCCAGTGTGGACAAGATGGACATTAGTGGCATGAATGCCCAAATAAAATAAATCAAATACAAAAGAGAAAACCAAAGGGGCCAGAATGGGCGAAGAGGGAGACAGCTTGAAAGGGGCCGTGACATTGACTGTGAGGGGCCGTGACATTGACTTCATGATTGACACTGGAGCGGCATCAAGAGCAAGCAAACTTTAGCCTTAAACAAGAAGTCCAAACACTGAGCGAAGTTCTTCAAGCCCAGTGTCGCTTTGTCTTAAAAAATAAACCATTCCCATCACAGAAGTTCATCCTTTCCAATCAAGAGTTAAAGTATGAGTTAAAGAGAGAAAAATAACCCTTTGACTCCCAGATGGAGAGGACTGAGAACTGTCATACTTTCCACCCCCGCAGCTATGAAAGCAGCTGGAGTTAAACCCTGGATACATTGGACACGAGTCAAGAGAGCGAGAGGGGGAGAGTAGACTGTAAACAGAAATCCTGAAAATCCTTTAAAAATCATTCTGAAAAAGCAGTAAGAAGACTCAGGCTAGACCTTACTGTGGACACACCGGGAGACTGTCCCCCTGCGTACGGTCAGACCTGCAACTGGAGAATTGAAGAAGGGGACTAGACCCTACTGCAGCTTGCCAGGTGAATAGCTGCCCGGCGTACGGTCAGATCCCAAAGTAGATCAAACATGCGTGTTGTAGTGTTAGTAGTGTTGCATTGTGTTTCCTTAATAAGGTGCAAAAAGGGGGGTCTGCCCCTAGAAAGAGAAGTTTGTCCCAGCGATTTGCTGATAATTACTGGCTTCACCTGGCTAACATCACGAGAGTAAAACATTTTTGTTTGCCAAGAGATATACCTGTAAACAGGCTTATTAGCTCTTGCCTAATACCTGTCTGTAGACATCCTGGGAAAATTCAAAAAGATACCATGTTAAGAGTTTATGGTGTAAGTTTAACTTATTCCCAAAATGCTAATTGGGGCGTGGTTGCAAAGATCCTACCCCCTACAGAGTTCACTCTACGCACCCCCATCGTTGCTGAAACAAATGCTACGTGTGCACGAATGCTTAATTGTCAAAAATTTTCCAGAAAATATAAAGCTATCCCTGGCCCCCTTCCACTGTAATAAAATTCAAAACATATCTTTTAATGATGCCCACATACTTTTGCCTCATAGATGGTTTTAGACATGTAGTTCCTGCACTTAGTCATTCATTCCTGCCAACTTATCTAATAACCACCCATGTTGCCTCAGCCTCCAATTGAACTGGTGCCAATTCTTCCCCTGTGGCCCGAGAAAATCCGTTGACGGCAGCCTCGAGCACTCCAACTAACTAAAAATTGTAATAGTCATGTGCAGTTATATTCTGACTCAGAAAAATTGGCCTTAGCAATGTCACTGGTTGGGGTTCCAGGTTTAGCCTTGGCTGATGGTCTGGAGATCAACCGGTTAGCTTGCAGCTTAGCCAAAAGCATAAATGCCACCTCACGAGCATTGTCATTGTTAAATAAACAGTTGTGTGATCTAAGAGGTGCAGTTCTAGAAAATAGAGCTGGTATAGATTACCTCTTCCGTCTTCATCATTTAAGTTGTGAGACACACCAAAAGCTCTGTTGTTTTAACTTAACTGATAATGGCAATGCTGTAGATCATAGAATCATAGAATAGTAGTAGGGTTGGAAGGGGCCTACAAGGCCATCGAGTCCAACCCCCTGCTCAATGCAGGAATCCAAGTCAGAGCATCCCTGACAAATGGCTGTCCAGCCTCGTCTTAAAGGCCTCCAGTGTGGGAGAGCCCACCACCTCCCCAGGTAATTGGTTCCATTGCCGTATTGCTCTGACACTCAGGAAGTTTTTCCTGATGTTCAGCCGGAATCTGGCTTCCTGTAACTTGAGCCCATTATTCCGTGTCCTGCACTCTG
Organism: Heloderma suspectum; assembly: GCF_057233095.1. Taxonomy (NCBI): domain Eukaryota; kingdom Metazoa; phylum Chordata; class Lepidosauria; order Squamata; family Helodermatidae; genus Heloderma; species Heloderma suspectum. The sequence goes on along the minus strand of NC_139459.1, from coordinate 291,867,805 downwards.
GGATGATCAAGAAGAGATCCTGGCCTTCTTCTCTGTGACAACCTTTCAAGTACTTGAAGAGTGCTATCATATCTCCCCTCAGTCTTCTCTTCTCAAGGCTAAACATGCCCAGTTCTTTCAGTCTCTCTTCATAGGGCTTTGTTTCCAGTCCCCTGATCATCTTTGTTGCCCTCCTTTGAACCCTCTCCAGCTTGTCTGCATCCTTCTTAAAGTGTGGTGCCCAGAACTGGACACAGTACTCCAGATGAGGCCTAACCAGTGCTGAGTAGAGGGGAACTAGTACTTCCCAGGATTTGGAAGCGATGCTTCTATTAATGCAGCCCAAAATAGCATTTGCCTTTTTTGCAGCCACATCACATTGTTGGCTCATATTCAGCTTGTGATCGACGACAATTCCAAGATCCTTCTCGCTCGTAGTGTGGTTGAGCCACGTATCCCCCATCTTGTAACTGTGCATTTGGTTTCTTTTTCCTAGGTGCAGAACTTGGCATTTGTCCCTATTAAATGCCATTCTGTTGTTTTCTGCCCAGCACTCCAGTCTATCCAGATCACTTTGAATTTTGTTTCTGTCTTCCAAAGTATTAGCTATCCCTCCCAATTTTGTGTCATCTGCAAATTTGATCAGCATTCCCTGCACCTCCTCCTCCAAGTCATTAATAAAAATGTTGAAGAGCACTGGGCCCAGGACTGAGCCCTGCGGTACCCCACTCGTTACCTCTCCCCAGCTTGAGAAGGTCCCATTGATAAGCACTCTTTGAGTCCGATTCTGTAGCCAACTGTGGATCCACCGGATCGTTGTTTCATCTAGCCCACTTCGAGCAAGTTTGCTCATCAGGATATCATGGGGCACTTTGTCGAAAGCTTTGCTGAAGTCGAGGTATATGATGTCTACAGCATTCCCACGGTCTACAAGGGAGGTGACTTGATCAAAAAATGAGATCAGATTTGTCTGGCAGGACTTGTTTTTGACAAATCCATGTTGGCTTCGAGTAATCACGGCATTGTTGTCAAGGTGCTTCCAGATGGATTGCTTTATCATCTGCTCCAGAATTTTCCCAGGGATTGATGTCAGACTGACTGGTCGGTAGTTCCCAGGTTCCTCCTTTTTACCCTTTTTGAAGATAGGGACAACGTTAGCCCTCCTCCAGTCATCTGGCACTTCCCCGGTCCTCCATGATTTCTCAAAGAGAATAGACAGCGGTTCTGAGAGTTCTTCTGCCAGTTCCTTTATGACTCTAGGATGCAGTTCATCTGGCCCTGGAGATTTGAACTCATTCAAAGTAATGAGGTGTTCCTTGACCATATGCCTGTCGATCTCAAGCTGCAATCCTGCCCCTTCAGCCTGTACTTCGCCTTTGCCAGGGGGGTCATAGACCCTCTTTTGGGAGAAGACTGAGCCAAAGTAGGAATTGAGCACCTCTGCCTTTTCTTTGTCATCTGTTATCATTTTGCCATCCTTATTTAATAGCTGAACAACCATTTCTTTCCTCTGCCTTTTACTATGCACGTAGCTGAAGAAAGCCTTTTTGTTGTTTTTAGCATCCCTCGCTAACCTCACCTCGTTCTCCGCTTTAGCCTTCCTGACGCCATCCCTGCAATTCTGTGCTACCTGCCTGTACTCTTCCTTTGTTACTTGGCCTTCTTTCCACTTCCTATATGTGTCCTTTTTTGTTTTCAGGTCATCCCTAAGCTTTTTGTGAAGCCACATTGGCTTCTTCTGTTGTCTTCCACCTTTTCTTCTTGTTGGAATTGTTTGTGATTGTGCCTTGAGAATTTCCTTTTTTAAAAGTTCCCACCCATCTTGGACTCCTTTTCTCGCTAGCATTGTTTGCCATGGGACCTTACTGATCATTGTTCTGAGTTTATTAAAATCAGCTTTCCTAAAATCCAGGGTACGCGTTTGAGTACACTCGGCTTTTGCTTCCCTTAGAACCAAGAACTCAAGTACAACATGGTCGCTTTCCCCCAGAGTTCCTGTAACTGCTACTTTATCCACTAAGTCATCTCTGTTGGTTAGGATCAAGTCAAGGATAGCCGATCCTCTAGTTCCTTCCTCTACTTTCTGTAGGAGGAAGTGATCCGCCACACAAGTCAGGAATTTCCTGGAGGGGCCATGTTTTGCAGAATTTGTCTCCCAACAAATATCGGGGAAATTGAAGTCCCCCATTACTACTACATCATGCTTCCTTAAAACATTGGCTATTTGCTTTTCAAAAGTTTCATCCTTGGCTTCTCCTTGATTGGGTGGCCGGTAGTAGACTCCGACCACCAGGTTCCTTTTATTCTTTGCTCCATTTATTTCAACCCAGATGCTCTCGATGGGGCTACCAAGCTCCTCCTCCTGTATTGATGAACAGATCAACAAGCTGCACAATATAGTATCTAACAAAACAATAAGACAAAACAATTAGCTCAATTAGTTAACCCCTTGGCTTCCAGATCTTAGCTGGCTTGAAGCATTGTTCATCCTAATTCTACCAGTGTTGTTCATAAAAGTTCTGTTATGTCTCTGCGTTCCTTGTCTTATGTGCTGTTTAACCAATCTGTTTTATGTCTCAGCTAGTAAAACTGCTGCCCTCTATGCTCTAATAGCCCAACAAGAGGCTAAGTAATATGTATGTCACAAAAAGCTTTGTATGGTTATCCGAAATGCTATAATTGTAATGAAATTATGCATTTAAGGGGGGAATGTAGCCCCTAATTTATTTATATAATAAATAATGTAATTATTTATTATAATAAATTATAATACAGTTCTTGTATTATAAACAATGGTGCTAGGAGAAGAAATGTTGAGGACTACAACCCCACGCGGGAGGGGGAGGAGGAGCCGTTTCATATGTGTCACAATGTCTATAAAACCAATGTGCTGATGTATTTCGGGGCTTCTGGCTCTTTGGAAATGATTCCAGCCTTAAGCCCGCGCGTTAAATAAAGAATCTCTTTTTCCTTCACTCCATGGTCTCTCTGACTCTGTGTTCTGCAACAGTATATTATGTCCACAGCATTCCCTCAGTCCACAAGGGAGATTACTTGATCAAAAAAATGAGATCAGATTTTTCTGGCAGGATTTGTGCTTGATGAATCCATGTTGGCTTCGCGTAATCACTGCATTGTTTTCAATGTGCTTACAGATGGATTGCTTTATCATCTGCTCCTGAATGTTCCCAGGGATTGATGTCAGAATGACTGGTCTGTAGTTCCCAGGTTCCTCCTTTTTACCCTTTTTGGAGACAGGGACAACATTAGCCCTCCTCCAGTCATCTGACACTTCACCCGTCCTCCATGATTTCTCAAAGATAATAGATAGTGGTTCTGAGGGTTCTTCTCTCAGTTCCTTTATTAGTCTAGGGTGCAGTTCATCTGGCCCTGGAGATTTGAACTCATTCAACATAATTAGGTGTTCCTTGACCATTTGCCTATCACTCTCAAGCTGCAATCCTGCTCTTTCATCCTGTACTTTGCCTTTCCAGGGGGGTCATAGATCCTCTTTTGGGAGAAGACTGAGCCAAAGTAGGAATTGAGCACCTCTGCCTTTTCTTTGTCATCTGTTATGATTTTGCCATCCTTATTTAATAGTTGAACCACCATTTCTTTCCTCTGTCTTTTACTATGCATGTAGCTGAAGAAAGCCTTTTTGTTGCTTTTATCATCCCTAGCTAACCTCAGCTCGTTCTCAGCTTTAGCCTTCCTGACGCCATCCTGCAATTCTGTGCTACCTGCCTGTACTCTTCCTTTGTTGCTTGGCCTTCCTTCCACTTCCTATGTGTGTACTTTTTTTGTTTTCATGTCATCTCTAAGCTTTTTGTGAAACCACATTGGCTTCTTCTGTTGTCTTCCACCTTTTTTTCTTGTTAGAATTGTTTGTAATTGTACCTTGAGAATTTCCTTTTTTAAAAACTCCCACCCATCTTGGACTTCTTTTCTCATTAGAGTCACTTGACATGGGACCTTACTTGTCATTGTTCTGAGTTTATTAAAATCAGCTTTCCTAAAATCTAGGGTACGGGTTTGGCTACACTTGCTTTTGCTTCCTTTAGAACCAAGAACTCAAGTATAACATGGTCGCTTTCCCCCAGAGTTCCTGTAACTGCTACTTTACCCACTAAGTCATCTCTGTTGGTTAGGATCAAGTCAAGGATAGCCAGTCCTCTAGTTTCTTCCTCACCTTTCTGTAGGAGGAAGTTATCTGCTACACAGGTCAGGAATTTCCTGGAGGGGCCATGTTTTGCAGAATTTGTGTCCCAACAAGTATTGGGGAAATTAAAGCCCCCCATTAGTACTACATCATGATTCCTTGAAACATTGGCTATTTGCTTTTCAAAAATTTCATCCTCATCTTCTCCTTGATTGGGTGGCTGGTAGTAGACTCTGACCACCATGTTCCTTTTATTCTTTGCTCCATTTATTTTAACCCAGATGCTCTCGATGGGGCTACCAAGCTCATCCTCCTGTATTTCTGTGCAGAGATATGTATTTTTAACATATAGTGCAACTCCACCTCCCTTTCTGTTCCTCCTGTTCTTTTTGAACAAGTTATATCCTTCAATTGCTGTATTCCAGTCATGAGAGTCATCCCACCAAGTCTCCGTTATACCTATCAAGTCATAATTTCCCTCCTGTATTAACCGTTCAAGTTCATTCTGTTTGTTTCCCATACTCTGGGCATTAGTATATAGACATCGAAGACCATGTGCGTCATGGTCTGGTTTTCTTCCTACATGTTTGTGAAGTTTATTATTGTGCGATATTAGAGCTGTTCTCTCTGTTGCGGTGCATGAGACTTCATCCATTGTTACCCCCAACTTTACATCTCCCTTCCCTGTAGGATTCAGTTTAAAGCCCTTCTGATGAAGTTCTTCATGTTGTGGCCAAACTCATTCTTCCCAGGCTTTGTGAGGTGTGCAACCCGTCCCTTGCCAACAGTCCATTCCTAAGGTGGCACCTAGCTGGTATCATCTTAATGCACTTGTTTCTTCAGAACTGCAAGAATCATATTAGAGCTGAGGAACCTGATGTACAGGGAAATAAGGAAATGTAGGATCATGGTGGCAGCTGGAGAGGTCAAAGGGCAAATATATATAGATAATACAGATCACTATATTTCCCACTGTACCATACAAATCTAACTCCTGATACTATAGCCTTTTAGAATTTCAATAACTACTGCTGGCCAAGATTTTAAAAAATGGTTTGGTCTGCTATCTTAATCAAGAATTCTACCAGCTAAATGGGTATGTTAGGAGGAGATAGTTTTGCCTGTTTGCATTCCTGAGAACTTTTATGATCTCAAAATACTATGTAAGGAATCATATCTAACCTTGCTCACACAAGGGTCCTTTGCAGAGCTGGGGCCCTTTCACAGAATCCCACGTTTCTGTGCAGATGCTGTCAAAATGTCAAGATCACAACTCCCCAGGGGCCCCTTCATGAGGACCAGGCATAACAACTGATGGCTGCCATTGATGGTGATTCACATGAGCATGGCAAGTAAAAAATGGAAATCAGCAGCTGTCAACAGGTTTCTATTCTGTCAGATATTATATTCTTCATGCCACTGCAACCATGGAGGATTGTAGAAGAGCTGAAGTGTTTTATTGTTCATGCAGAGGTTTCTACAAAAAGGCCCAAAGGGTTCATTCATCTTCTAATGGTCCTCAAGATCCTTACTAAAGTGTCTTCTTTGTGGGTGGAAGGAAACACATTTTGGTGTATTTTCTCCCAAGAAGCTGCTAACGTAAAAAAGAAGTAAATCTCATTGATGCTGATTTGCTATGCCTGCTACTTAAGAAATCTGTATGCTAAGAAAAGATCTATTAAAAATCTCTCAAAACTTGGTGGATTGATATTTGATTATAAATAATATATTCTGAGAAAAGGTTATCAATTTGTGTTATGTCGCTAGCATCTAAAAGCTTTGTAATAGCACAGTAAGCTCTGTCTTTTTTCACAAACATTTAATGAACCTTGACAAATAAGATTTTCCATCCCCCTGTTTTACAAAGGCACCAAAATTCAGGTGTGGTTGATATTGTGAAAAAGGGCCCCTGGGAGCCATGTTCTTACAGTCACTGAATGACATCTGTAACAAAACTCATTTTATAGGATTAGATTAATTGTCAATGTCAACAGGGCTGACATGCTTGCTTGCTCTCTGGAGATAAGCGAAAGTATAGAAGTCTTTAGGGGAAAACATGAGTGTTCGCCATTCTTTATAGATACAAATCTCAGCTATCAGATATTTGGATCTTGCCTTATCATCTTTTTAGAGGAAGATGAAAAAGAAGCAAATACTTAGGGGTATTCAACCCTTTGGAAAACAGTATTTGAGAAGTTGCAGGCAGCAGTGCATGAAGTTACAGAGCCCAGATTCTAGGAATGCAAAATTCCTGTTAAAAAGCAAATGGAAATGTATCTGTTCAATCTATTCAGGCTAAAATCAAAAGCAGCTGCCTAACTTCTACATGCAGATGGACACGCATAGCCTTTGCTGTTAAACCCTTTGGTGTTTGAGTACAGGAGATCACTGCAGCAGAAAGAAGCAAGAAACCATTTCTGAAGCAAAGGATGCCATTTTACCATCATTCTCCTTCAGAAAAGTAGATTAGCTTTCAGTACATGACTGTGCAGCAGAGTCCAGCTGCATTTTACTATAAAGGGGATTAAAGTAACTGGTTTGTCAGGGAAATGTGGCATTGCAGAGCTTGCTGTTATAGAATTTTGATAAGGCTGTCATGTTGGTTGCCTGCAAAACAGCATCATGTTCCTTTAATGGCTTTGTGGGGTTTCACTGAAAATGAAGAGCAATACTAACTTTAAGCTGCCCAGCACTGCATGTCTGAAGGGTTGCTTCTGTAATGCTGTGAGTGAAATTTTAATGATGCTCTTACTTTGTACTGAAACGGGAAAGCACATAGGAATCACTTGAGGACAAGCCAGCAGTGAATTTCTAAAAAGAGACCTGACGGACAGATCTATCCCCTGCTATGGAAGCACAGCTTCCTGATTCAAGGTGTGTGAGAACTGGATGCGATTACTCAATGATGAACTAACACCACCCTGCACATCCTCCAAGCCACCTTCATGATACATGTAATTCTGCAAAAATTGCATTCCAAGGCTGAACAAAAGTAGGTTTTTGATCAGAGTCCTGCCACAAATTAAACTCTGGAACAAGTATGTCAAGCTTTCATGGGCTCTTTGAGTGGGGAAACATCTAGGCACATAAAATATAATAATTCTGGGCAATAATTGCAATAATTCACAAATGGGGGAAAAATAAGTTATATATCCATGGTGGAGGAGAATCACATATGCAACTGTATCTTTAGAGGATCATTTATGTTGCTCTGAGGATGGCTGGGCAGCATTTTCCATTGCTAAAGAGCCAACTCAATTTTTAAACCGAACAATGGCTTGTCTCTTTTACAATGGCTGCATGGGTGGGATACATCTTCAGGAACACTACACATTACACATTGCCCATCATAAGTTTTCTTGCAGAAGTCTCTGAGGCTCGTAGCTAAAGCCATTTTATGAAAGATATATTATCAAAAAGGCTCATGCAATATTCCCAGGGATTCAACAGCACCAAATATGAATCAGAGTTGGAGGGGGCTTTTTAGGCCAGCTAGATGAACCTCCTACTGAATTCAGGAAATCCAGAGTTACAGCATTTCCATGAGATGGCTATCCAACTGCTGACTGACAATCTCCAATGAGGGAGAACACCCACCACTCCATTCTGGTTCAAGTGCAGCCTGTTCCTTTTCTACAGGAATATTTTCTGTACCAAAGTGTTCCCCAGGTGCTTACAGATCTAAACCGCTCCTGATGTCACAACCATCTCAGCTTCACCTGTCTAGCTGGCTCTCCACATAGAACAGACAGTGTTTCAGAGAAAGCCATCTTGGAGGGTCCCATCCTTCTGACACTTAAGCCCATGAGATGCAGGCCATCTTCACATGAGGCTTTTATCATGCACTCATGGTTGGCCACTCATGGAAGTTTGTGGGTCCTTTTCACATTGCCACCAACCTCCAGTGCCTCTCCTGCTGTTTTTAAGCTTTATTCCACCTTTTTTTTAAATCGCTGAAAGTAATAAATATAAACTGTCATCAAAAAGGTGGTGTATTTCCAGAATCATAAAATATTGCCATGCCATCTACTGGCTGTATAAATGAAACATATAGAACTTGCCCACAAAAGAACCTTCCCCCCAATAAAAGGGGGATGTGCATGTATTGTGCTGATTGTAATTCTGCAAAGACTCCAGAAGACGAAGCCCTGGTAAGGATGCAAGATTTTTGCTTCAATGTATAGAAGCCTGTAGTCCTTCTGGGGTAGCAGAGAGTGTTATCAGGAGGAGGGGATTCATCTGTAGTCTACTAGCCACTTATTCCAAAATAGTTTTGGACTATTCCAACTGCTACGCAAATGGCTTCACAGAGACTTCTCTGGCATGAGTGGTTGGTGGACTACAGGCTACTTTTATCCTATTTCAGTGAAGAGAGCAGTTTTGGTAACTCGTAAAAGAATACATAGAAACTGTCAAAATAAGCTTCGATCCTGTATCCCACAGAGCAAGACTTGGTAAAACCTGCCAGGTAAAAGAGGACACAAGGAATGTCCTTTGACTTAAACATAGGAGACCTTCAGATCTTTAATGAACACATAGGGAAGAGGGATAGGGCTCATGCCCACTGGCCTTGCGCCTAACCTTCATGCATTCAAGGGTGCCAAGTGGCAGAAGCCTAGGCGCATGCACCTAAATGTGTGGGCTGGTACTCTACAAAATGGAGGATCCTGGATGATGTCTATAGGAGCCTATGCATATGTAAGCTCTATGCACACAGGACCTTTGTACACTTACGAGAACCTGAATTTCTCCTTTGATGGTAATTATCCAGTGTCTTGTCCCCCCACCCCACTCCCATATGATAAATATCATAGAAGGAAATATTATGAGGAAGCCATTTTTAATCTTTTCCAGTTGTTTTATTAATCCCCTGTGAGTAAAGCTCTGTAGAAGTAAGCTGGGTGCCCCAGTCTGACTTGCTCATAAGTGCTTAATGGTGCAATCCTAAGGCTGAGGAATGCTGGGAGTTGTAGGACTTTTTTCTGTATAAAGATGTATAGAATGGTATCCTAAATGTATGATCAGCCATATTCTAAGGTGAGCAGATGCTGGTTCATGATTCTCCTTTGTACTTTAGATAGTCAAGTTTGTTACAGCTTCTCTTGCTCCTGAAAAACAAATTTTCTCTTACACAGGAGCCTGTTCTCTTTTGCCCTGACTGCTGTTGATTTTAGTGGGAGGGCACACTAATTGCACACTTCTAAACTGATATACTCAGAAGTAAGTACATCCACATTCAGTGGAGCTAATTCTATGGTAAGTGTGCTTAGAACTACAACCTATGTTTCTCTGGACTGTTTCTCATCTCTTTATTTAAAGGAGGAGATCAGCTGAAAATTCTTCATCAAGGCTGTTTTACCAAGCACATTTTCTATAGAAATATGTTCTCTAGAAATAAGAGGAACAGTGTGCTCATACATACATGTTCTTTGAAACAATTCCAAGTTGTGAAAACATTATGCCAATATTCAGAATCCATGGATTTTCCAGTGAGTAAACAACCCAGCAAGCATCTTATGTTGGTGATCATAGCCCTCTCCTGAAAATACCACATGAATTTCAAGCTCCGATATAATATTTTCTATATCTGTTCCTTCATAGGAATCATTCCAAAAATGCTTCCATAAAGGAAAGCATTTTGTTGGAATTGGCCCCATTTTCTAAGTAAATATGGCTAGAAACAGGATGCCAGTCTGCTTTTGATGGTATCATTTGAAACATTCAGTGTCTCTTAGTGTAACCCATACATAATTGTATTTGTCTCCCAGCACGCTCACTTCTTGCTAATGCTTTTTACATCAGAGTTTCCTTCAAGAAATTAATCAAGTTAGGTGCTACCAGACCTCCCTGGCTTATTAAAAGTCAGGACAGCAGAGTACATTTCAGTGCTGTAATCCAATTTAGCAACCTTCCATGCTAACCCAGCCTCAGAGAGAGAGAGAGAGAGAGTGAGTCAGAGAGAGAGAGAGAGAGAGAGAGAGAGAGAGAGAGGAGAGAGAGAGTCTAGTTAGCTTAGTTTAATACATGGCCAGCTTGTAAATTTAATAATGGCCAGCTTCAGATAGCACAGAGATGTTACCAAGGTTTGCTTTTCAATGACCTTCAACAGGTTATTATTAGGACTCTTTATAATGAAAAACCTTGAGAATGACATAGATCAATAAGAATAAAATCTCAGTGAGAAAGATGGTGCCAGCCTCACCCTGGGAGACGAGAGCGTATGTTAGAATGGAAGTATTTGAATGTAAGTCCACCTTTGGCTACAATCCTACACATATTTATTTGGGAAGGAGTGTTATCAAAATAGGAATTTTCAGTGGAAGGGAAGCAGACTTCAAGGCACTGAGCTAAGGGGTAATGGGGTACACTGTGAGGCTGAGGGGAGAGAGATAAGCATTAAGCAGGGGTTGGACTTGATGGTCTTATAGGCCCTGTCCAACCCTACTGTTCTATGATTCTATGAAGCAAGGTCTTTCTGCTGGCTTTGCGGATGTCCCAGGCCAGTGCCAGCCTGCAGTATAAGATGTTTGTGCCAACCCTGACTAAACAAGTACAAAGGGCTAACTACTCCCAGGCTTGGCAGCCCTTACAGCTTATGGAAACAGAAAGATCAGGCCCGGTTTCCACCTAAGAACACAGGAAAAATCATGCTGGATCAGACCGAAGGCCTATCAGTTTCTCACAGTGGCCAAACAGCTGCCTATGGGAGGCCCACAACTAGGACACGAGTGCATCAGCACCCACCTGTGCGTGTTCCCCAGCAACGGGCATACTAAGGCACAGTGCCTCCAATATGTTCCAGGACTCAGAATAAGAAGGTAACCAAGTATGATATTCCAGAGAAAGCAACCATGTAGTTGTTGTTCAGTCATTCAGTCATGTCCGACTTTTCGTGAACCCATGGACCATAGCACTCCAGGCCTTCCTGTCCTCCGCTCTCTCCCGGAGCATGCTCAAGTCCGTATTCATTGCATCAGTGATGCTACCTAGCCATCTCATCCTCTGCCGTCCCCTTCTCCTTTTGCCTTCAGTCTTTCCCAGCATCAGGGTCTTTTCCAGAGAGTTTTCTCTTCGCATTAGGTGGCCAAAATATTTCAGCTTCAGTATCTGTCCTTCCAATGAGCACTCAGGGTTGATTTTCTTTAGGATGGACTGATTTGACCTCCTTGCAGTCCAGGGGACTCGTAAGAGTCTTCTCCAGCACCACAGTTTGAAAGCATCAATTCTTCGGCGCTCAGCCTTCTCACAGACATACATTACTACTGGGAAAACTATAGCTTTGATTATGTGGACCTTTGTCGGCAAGGTGATGTCTCTGCTTCTTACTATGCTGTCTAGGTGTGCCATAGCTTTCCTCCCAAGGAGCAAGCGTCTTTTAATTTCATGGCTTCAGTTACCATCTGCGGCGATCTTGGAGCCCAAGGAAAAAAAAATGTCACTGCTTCCATTTCTTCCCCTTCCATATGCCAGGAAGTGATGGGGCCAGATGCCATGATCTTCGTTTTTTTAATGTTGAGTTTCAAACCAGCTTTTGCACTCTCCTCTTTCACCCTCAACAAGAGGCTCTTGAGATCCTCTTCGCTTTCTGCCATTAGGGTGGTATCATCTGCGTATCTGAGGTTGTTGATAATTCTCCTGGCAATCTTAATTCCGACCTGTGATTCATCCAACCTGGCGTTTCTCATGATGTACTCTGCATATAAGTTAAATAAACAGGGCGACAATATGCAGCCTTGTCGTACTCCTTTCCCAATTTTGAACCAATCAGTTGTTTCATGTCTGGTTCTTACTGTTGCTTCTTGACCCTCGTACAGGTTTCTCAGGAGACAGGTAAGGTGGTCTGGTACCCCCATCTCTTTAAGAATTTGCCACAGTTTGTTGTGATCCACACAATCAAAGGCTTTAGCATAGTCAATGAAGCAGAAATAGACGTTTCTCTGGAATTCTCTTGCTTTCTCCATGATGCAGTGAATGTTGGCGATTTGATCTCTAGTTCCTCTGCCTCTTCGAAACCCAGCTTGTACTTCCAGTAGTTCTCAGTTCGCATACTGCTGAAGCCTAGCTTGTAGGATTTTGAGCATCACCTTGCTGGCATGTGAAATGAACGCAATTGTACGGTAGTTTGAACACTCTTTGGCATTGCCCTTCTTTGGAATTGGAATGTAGACTGACCTTTTCCAGTCTTGTGACCACTGTTGAGTGTTCCAAATTTGCTGGCATATTGAGTGCAGCACTTTAACAGCATCATCTTTTAGGATTTTAAATAGCTCAGCTGGAAGACTGTCATCTTCGCTAGCTTTGTTGTGAGTAATGCTTCCTAAGGCCCACTTGACTTCACTCTCGATGATGTCCGGCTCAAGTTCAGTGACCGCACTATCATGGCTATCAGGGACATTAAGATCTTCCCTGTATAGTTCTTCTGTGTATTCTTTCCACCTCTTCTTAATCTCATCTGCTTCTGTTAGGTCCCTGCCTTCTTTGTCCTTTATCATGCACAAAATGTTCCCTTGAGATCTCCGATTTTCTTGAAGAGATCTCTAGTCTTTCCCATTCTGTTGTTTTCTTTGATTTCTTTGCATTGTTCATTTAAAAAGGCCTTCTTGTCTCTCCTTGCTATTCTCTGGAACTCTGCATTCAGTTGGCTATATCTTCCCCTTTCTCCCTTGCTTTTCGCTTCCCTTCTTTCTTCAGCTACTTGTAAAGCCTCATCAGACAGCCACTTGGCTTTCTTGCATTTCTTTTTCTTTGGGATGGATTTCGTTGCTGCCTCCTGAACAATGTTACGGACCTCCATCCATAGTTCCTCAGGCACTCTGTCTATCAGGTCTAATCCCTGAAATCTATTCCTCACCTCCACTGTATATTAATAAGGGATATGATTTAGGTCATACCTGAATGGTTTAGTGGTTTTCCCTACGTTCTTCAGTTTAAGCCGAAATTTTGGAACATGAAGCTCATGATCTGAGCCACAGTCAGCTCCAGGTCTTGTTTTGACTGACTGTATAGAGCTTCCCCATCTTTGGCTGCAAAGGACATAATCAATCTGATTTCCATATTGACCATCTGGTGATGTCCATGCGTAGAGTCGCCTCTTGTGCTGTTGGAAAAGAGTGTGTAAATTCACTGAGTTACGCAAGCCCCTTCGCCACAACAAGGCAGTGATCCATGAAGGGGGAAAGCAACCATAAGGAGACCTAAATGTTACTTTAAGTTAACACTCACTTTTCGGAAATGGAGAGGGGGCTGGGGAAGAGGATTGAAGGGTGCATAATAATATGGGAGGAGGCAGTGGGCAAAAGGATGGTGAAGGGAGTGACCAGCTCATAGCTGAACTATTCATTTGAAGCAAAATAGAAGATGAAGTTTCATGGATCACTGCCTTGTTGTGGCGAAGGGGATTGCGTAACTCAGTGAAGCCATAAGCTATGCCTTGCAGGGCCACCCAAGACGGACAGGTCATGGCAGAGAGTTCTGACAAGATGTGGTCACTGGAGAAGGAAATGGCAACCCACTCCAGTATTCTTGCCAAGAAAACCCCATGGAACGTATCACAACGCTAAAAGATATGACGCCGGAAAATGAGCCCTTCAGGTTGGAAGGTGCCCAATATACTACTGGGGAAGAGCAGAGGGAATTTCCAAGTAGCGCCAGAAAGAGTGAAGTGGCTGGGCCAAAGCCAAAAGGACACTCAGCTGTGGCTGTGTCTGGTGGTGAAAAGAAAGTCCGATGCTGTAAAGAACAATATTGTTTAGGAACCTGGAATGTAAGATCAGTGAATCAAGGTAAGCTGGAGGTGGTCAAACGTGAGATGGCAAGATCGAACATCGATATCTTGGGAATCAGCAAACCAGCGAATCAGGTATGACCTAAATCATATCCCGTATGAATATACAGTGGAGGTGAGGAATAGATTTCAGGGATTAGACCTGATAGACAGAGTGCCTGAGGAACTATGGACGGAGGTCCGTAACATTGTTCAGGAGGCAGCAACGAAATCCATCCCAAAGAAAAAGAAATGCAAAAAAGCCAAGTGGCTGTCTGATGAGGCTTTACAAGTAGCTGAGGAAAGAATGGAAGCGAAAAGCAAGGGAGAAAGGGGAAGATATATCCAACTGAATGCAGAGTTCCAGAGAATAGCAAGGAGAGACAAGAAGGCCTTCTTAAATGAACAATGCAAAGAAATCGAGGAAAACAACAGAATGGGAAAGACTAGAGATCTCTTCAAGAAAATCGGAGATCTCAAGGGAATGTTTTGTGCAAAGACGGGCATGATAGAGGACAAAGAAGGCAGGGACCTAACAGAAGCAAATGAGATTAAGAAGAGGTGGAAAGAATACACAGAAGAACTATACAGGAAAGATCTTAATGTCCCTGATAGCCATGATAATGCGGTCACTGAACTTGATAATGCGGTCAGTTTACATTCCAATTCCAAAGAAGGGCAACGCCAAAGAGTGTTCAAACTACCGCACAATTGTGCTCATTTCACATGCCAGCAAGGTGATGCTCAAAATCCTACAAGCTAGGCTCAGCAGTATGCGAACCGAGAACTACCAGAAGTACAAGCTGGGTTTCGAAGAGGCAGAGGAACTAGAGATCAAATTGCCAACATTCGCTGCATCATGGAGAAAGCAAGAGAATTCCAGAGAAACGTCTATTTCTGCTTCATTGACTATGCTAAAGCCTTTGATTGTATGGATCACAACAAACTGTGGCAAATTCTTAAAGTGATGGGAGTACCAGACCACCTTACCTGTCTCCTGAGAAACCTGTACCAGGGTCAAGAAGCAACAGTAAGAACCAGACATGGAACAACTGAGTGGTTCAAAACTGGGAAAGGAGTACGACAAGGCTGCATACTGTCGCCCTGTTTATTTAACTTATATGCAGAGTACATCATGAGAAATGCCGGGTTGGATGAATCACAGCTCAGAATTAAGATTGCCAGGAGAATTATCAACAACCTCAGATACGCAGATGATACCACCCTAATGGCAGAAAGCGAAGAGGATCTCAAGAGCCTCTTGTTGAGGGTGAAAGAGGAGAGTGCAAAAGCTGGTTTGAAACTCAACATTAAAAAAACTAAGATCATGGCATCTGGCCCCATCACTTCCTGGCTTATAGAAGGGGAAGAAATGGAAGCAGTGACAGATTTTACTTTCTTGGGCTCCAAGATCACCGCAGACGGTGACTGTAGCCATGAAATTAAAAGACGCTTGCTCCTTGGGAGGAAAGCTATGGCACACCTAGACAGCATAGTAAGAAGCAGAGACATCACCTTGCCGACAAAGGTCCGTCTAATCAAAGCTATGGTTTTCCCAGTAGTAATGTATGGCTGTGAGAAGGCTGAGCGCCGAAGAATTGATGCTTTCGAACTGTGGTGCTGGAGAAGACTCTTAACGAGTTCCCTGGACTGCAAGGAGGTCAAATCAGTCCATCCTAAAGGAAATCAACCCTGAGTGCTCATTGGAAGGACAGATACTGAAGCTGAAATATTTTGGCCACCTAATGCGAAGAGAAAACTCTCTGGAAAAGACCCTGATGCTGGGAAAGACTGAAGGCAAAAGGAGAAGGAGATGGCTAGATAGCATCACCGATGCAATGAATATGAACTTGAGCACACTCCGGGAGACAGCGGAGGACAGGAAGGCCTGGCGTGCTATGGTCCATGGGGTCCCGAAGAGTCGGACACGACTGAACGACTGAACAACAACAAAGAAGATGAAGTTAGTTAGTGAGGGCCAAATTTCCCATAAGTGCAAACCCATAATATAGACAAGGGCAAAATTACTTAATTTCAGTTTTTGTATACTGTGCACTTCCTTTCTATAGAAAACCATGTTGTCTTCTCTTTGAAGGCCCCAAATACTCCTTGCAGGATGATGAGGATTAGGAATTGGAGGAGGAAGCTTGCAATTGGACAGATAGAGAGAATCCTGTAAACTGGGAAGCTGTGACCATGGTGATCTGTGCTGAGAAAGGACACACCAAAGCTTCAGTGATACATTGTCACTGCCCAGAGCAAATCCCCATTCAGATTACACTATATGGCCCTCACCCTTGATCAGGAGCAGAGAGTCTATGGCAGACAACCTCTATCCTGAACTGGTCAGTGGAAATAAATAGACTCAAAGGCAATGTCTTCTGTTCAGTAACAGTGGCTAGAGCACATGATCTGCATGCAGATGGACTGAGGTTTCCATTCCCAGCATCTCCAGTTAAAAGGAAAAGGTAATTGGTAATGAGAAAGACCTCTTCCTGAGATTCTGGAGAGCTGCTATTAGTCAGAGTAGACATACTAGGCTAGATAGACCAATGATTTGATTCAGTATACAGCAGCTTTGTATGTATGATCCATACTCAAACTCTGCAATGCTGCAACTTCTGAAGTACATTTAAAACTGATAGAATCAGTAATCATGACTACAATTTAGGAATAGCGTGTCAACGAAGAGACTGAATAAAGCCACCTACAAAGTGAAGAATATCTTGGCAGGTTCAGCTCCAACACACCAGGGAGTAAGTCCTACTAAATTCAATGGAAGTTACTTCCCACTAGGTCATGAGCGCTCTGTGCTTCAGCTGCCGCTACAGCCACACCAACGCCAAGTTTTGGTGCTTGGTGGGCTGCAACAACCAGTTTGGGCACACAGTGGGCATGGGCAGCCTGGTCAACATGTTGCCCTGGCTGCAACCCGGCACACTCCACCTTCTGTGCTTTCCACACCCTCAACTATGAGTTCCACAGCTTCATGCGCCAAAAGCTTGTCACCAGAGCAGCCTCTGGCTGGGAAACACCCTCCGCGACCTCATGGATGCCTTCATCCACCTCCAGCAGGCACAGCCCTGCCTGCCGGTGGAGCACGGGTCTGCCACCATCACGGACATCTTCAAGGCCAGCCAAGACACCCTCTCCAAGACACCTTTCTCATCAGGTACCCAGAGATGCAGGCTAAGCTGCAAGAGGAAACAGATAAAGTTTGGGCAGAGACTGCTTGCCTTGTGCTGAGGACCAGCCCCATTTGCCTTATGTCAGGGCTTTCCTTTATGAATCCATGTGTTTCAGCAGCTTTTTGCCAGCGACCATTCCGCACGCCAGCACAGCTGACGCCACCTTAATGGGCTATCACATCCCCAAAGATACAGTGGTCTTTGTCAACCAGTCTCCACCTGAGAAAGAAGTGCCTGTATAGTACCTTCACTAGTGCCGTGCAACTCTTACAACAATTACTCAAAATGGCTGCTGCCCTAGGGTGCTTCCAGATGAAGCTTCTATCGTGCCATCAGCCTGCCTCACTCACAGAATTTTATCAGGGTCCAGATGTCGCCATCTTCCATTTGTAGCCTTCTTGCGTTCTTCTACCACTTCTCTCTTTATTCTTTGCACAGAAAATCCATGCAGGGGGGAAGACAGAACAGCTGCACAATGTCTTTTGATTAAGGAGATGTCTGGAAGCACCCCTAATTATCAGTTCTCTGCCGCTGATGTTCCACAGGACTGCTTTCCTTCATCCTCTCACTGAACACATTGGTTCCTCCTGCTGTCAGGACCCCAAAACCCCACTCATCAGTTAGAAGTGATTGCAGGCCCACTCCTTTACAGTAAGGGGTGGGTCTGCAATCACTTCTAACTGATGACAGCCATTAAACACACCAGCACTTTATTGTATTAAGGAGGACAGAGTTCACAACACCAGCCTCGCAGCTTTGGCTCCTCAGAGAAGTAATAATTTTATCCAGGCAAACAACAGAGCAATGTGCATGACAATTGGCTCAGTCTGTCACAGAGTTGCTGAAGCAGGAAAGCTAAGGTCACAAACAGCATTGGAAGACTACCACGTTTGCTGCTCCCTCAGGTTTCTCCTTGGCTGTGGCTGGCAACATTGAAGAATATATTAAGCAAATGCCAGTAAGAGGAAACCTGTACAGAATATGTCCTTGGCAGAGTGTGGCATCTCACTCCTACTGGAACCTTCTCCCATTTGATTTTTCTTTCCTGTACAAACCTTAATTAAATCCGCTCCCACCCTGTGAGATCCACCTTAAAATGGATGCTGCTTTTCACTAGACCATACGCTGCTGAACCTTCAACCAAAAAAAGATAATGTAAATATATAGTTTTAAGAAACTAGTAATATTTAAATCAGCACATTTTTTGGTAAAATTCGATTTATGTACACTGCGGCCCCTGTTTATACAGCAGAATCATTCAGTCATGGTCAATATGCTTTCCCCATGGCCATGCAGCATAAACATGATGTGCCAGGAATAAACTCAGACTTATCAGTGTGAGATAGTCAAGCTAGAAATCCATTTGTGACAGTTTGCAAATAAAGCAGGATGTGCCAAGAATAACGCATACAGACTTATAAATATGAGATGTCAAGTAGCTCCTGCAAAGCTGAGCACCAACTCTATGTCTCCATTGAAATTGGAATATAAGCTCCATGATTTACAAGTTTTAAGGCACAATCCCATGTATGTTTAGACAGAGAAAAGGCCTACAATTCCCAGCATTCCCCAGCTTAAAAAATTTGTTTAAAGCTTAAAAAAACAGCATTACCTGAAAACCTAGTAGAGGGGAGTAAATGTTTCAATACAATCAAATCAAGCCGGCAAACAACATGAAGCATTGCATTCTCAATCTCTCTCTCTTTCAAATAGTCTTATACAATTTAAATGTCTGGTAGTCAAAAAGATAGTAATTCTTTCCCCTTTTTTGACATAAAAGATATTAATTCATCCACTGTAAAGATGCCTTGGAAAACTGAAGCAAATTCATCTTGCAGAGTCATATAAATATGAATATAAGGATAAGAGCCCATAGCATGATGGACTGCTAAGACTCCACTATTTTTCCCCCTTTTAAAGATGCCGATTAAAGATTAGTTTATGGGAAGATTAGAGGAAAATGGCTGTCCTTTTAAAGCATTTTTCCTTTCAAGCCCAGGAAATAATCCCCATTTGTCATTAAGATGTATTATAGGGATGAGCCAGAAAGAGCCTGAGATAGACAGGGTTAGTGATAATAGGAGATATGTGTCATGAGTCATGACTAACAGCACTAACAGCAAGAAGAGGATTTCTTTCTGTTCCTGCACTGGCTGAGAGCCCTTGATCTTTAGATGCTAAAATATAACCTCTAAAAATACAGCTTGGAATGCATATGCTAAAATTAGGATTCACCCCAACTGTGGAGCTAACGCCAAGAGACACAAAGTCCCAGCCCGGGCATGTGTCTTGTGCGGTGACTGAAGGAGGGCGTGCTCCCCTCTGCTCCCCTCTCCATGCAAGGACTCAATATGTAGAAGCCCAACTTGTGCAGACTTCCTAGGGTGGCCATGGGTTCAACTAATGGCACTCCCATGTAAAGTAGACCCATTGAAATGAACGGCTCTCCCATGTGTTCCAGTTTACAGAGAACAGTCCTCTGCTTGAAGGGCTGTCCTGTCCAAGTCCAGTTTAAAGATAAAGAACCGTAAGAAGGGAGAGCAACAGGGGCCTTGAAGTTGCCAGTCAACACTTACTTACTTACTTACTTATTATTTCTTTTCATTACATTTCTATACCGCCCAATAGCTGTAGCTCTCTGGGTGGTTCACAGTTAGCAGCAGGACAGCAGGCCTGCTGCTAACAGGTCACCTGGCCACGATCTTCCATACTATGGCGAGATGTATTGTATTTCTGTTTAAGTTACAGTCCTTATTTCTAAACTTGCATCTAAAGATATTAATTTGCATATATAAATTTTATGCAAATCTGCGTCCTCTTTTGTCCTCTTTTTTGGTGATGCATTGCATTTCCTCTTTTTGGCAATGCACAAGTCACCATCTCCCTGGGTTTGAGGTGCCCTGGACAAAGTGCCTTCTGCTGGGCCCCTTGTTATATTGGGTAGCAGGGGAGGAACAGGTAGGTCTACTTGGTTCTGGTGGTAGAGGTAGGCAGCTGCCGCAGTAACTTTCCACAATGTCCCAGAACGATATTGTGTTGAGGGTATTATGGAAAGTTGAAATGATGGCTCCAGGCTGCCTGGGCCAGCCCTGCATGTTCATTGGTAAATAAAGCAAGTACCACAAAAACACCATTTTGCCTCTAGTGCTCCGTCTCTAGTTCAAAGGAAACTAAACCCCTGGAATGTCTCACTGCTCACACATACAGAGTACAGAAGACAGGAAGCCTCTCCACATGTGCAATGAGCCCAGCTACAGGGCAGCTTCCAAGAGAATGCTACAAAAAGAGAGGGGCTCTCTCAAGGGATGCCTATGAAAGTTGGGAAGTCTCTGTGTGAGGGGAGGTACTGGGAGACTTCCCTCATTTCAGCCAAGGCATCATCATCATCATCATCATCATCATCATCATAGGGCCCACCTGATCAGTTTAGAATCAGAATAGCTCCTTTCAGGAAATGTGGGAGGTCAAGGGCACGATGTAAACTTAGTGCAGGGAGAGAACCTCGCTGGAATGTTTCCTGCACAGATCCTAACTCAGGTTTCTCAGAGCATCACTACACCAGCCTGAAATCCCACATTTAAAACGGGGCTTTCTGCTTCCATTTTAAATCCAGGATCACAACGGACTCCCTTTACATGTGTTCCCCTTTCCCCCTTACCTGAGTCTTCCATATGTTTCATTGGTCTAGCTCCTCTTCTTGCGGCTTTTCCTTTTCCTTTTTCACCGAGGGAACACAAGTGGGGTAATCTGATACCTCATTATCTCCAATCTATTTAAAAATAGAACAAAGGTCATTTAGTGCAAGAGATGCCCTGGAGGCTCACGATGTCATCTAAGGGGCCCACAAACTTCCTTGAGTGAGCAATCTCAATAGCCAGATAAAAGCTCCATATGGACAAGCCCTCACTGTAGATTACAGGAGGCCAGTTGTTCTCTGCAGAACACAGTGGCCTTAAGAAGTGTTCCTGGGAGGTACAGAATCTGGCAAAACAGATCTGTGGAAAGGATCCCTTAGTTTCTATAAACCCCTTATTTAAAAGGATTTCCTCAAAAACCCCAGAAGAAATAAATGAAAACAACTATATGGGGAAAAAATGAACAGGTGTAAGCTAGCCAACAACAGATGCCTCTAATTCAAGGCATTATTCACAGGAACATGGTGGGACACCTGTAGTTTTGTGGCTCACTAACATTGACCTCCTGCCTGATTTTGATGCTGTTTACTTTCTGAGCGATGATAAGCTTGGAAGCATTGTTATTCCAGTTGCTGATCAAACATACAGATGAATCAAACAAGCCTCTGGGTTATAATTGAGTCAGCTCTGTCCTTTATGACAGATATTTCTAGAAAAGCCTTATTACTTGCTGCTTTTTCAAATGTGTTGAATAAAAAGCCATTTTATGAATCACAAGGATGCAGAATAGTGTATTATGCTAGCACTGAAAATCCCCAGATGCTCAAGGCCATGTTTTGCTAATATCAGAAGTCTAAGAAGAAGAGAATATTAGACAATGACCAGCTTTCTGTTGGTTGCTGGCTGAATAAAGGTGACTATCTCTCCAAGTGGTAAGGTTTTCTACCATAGGCTTGCTTTTGTCTGTATTAAAGTTAATGTGTTAAGTTTTTTTTTCCTGCAATGTACTCTAATGTGTGGCAAAGTCTGGGTGCTTTATCAAGTGGCTGTCCTGTCCTAGCTCAGCATAGGACTCCTTGGGGAGACTGGGTTGCAGCAGGAACACTATCTGGAAGCCTGGATCACCTCTGATCAGACAAAGTCAGATTCCCAACAGGTGAGGGTCTGTCAAGACCCTGAACAGATGAAGTGCCAGTTGGAACTCACCTACAAAAAGCAGTTGTCTCAGCACAACATAGAGGCCTTATGAAGGCTGGCTGGTCCAGACCTGCTGTTAACCCTGCCCCTCTGAGAAGCAGTCTGTGTTTCTTAATGGGCCATCGCTGGTTTCTGCCCATGCGGGCTCCTACAACATGCTGGGGATGGTGAGGATTGCATTGGATGAGTGTCCTCTGAGTTTGGTAAACCCACATGCTCTGGCCTACAAGGACCGGAAGAAGCAGTGATGGCTCAATGGATGAAGCCTTTGACTCCTCTGAGCCAGAGGGGGATTGAGGCCATAGAACATGACAGTGGTAAGGCTTCCCTGCATTAACCAGTTAGGTCATGATCCTACCATATGCTCCCTCACCACTCCAAAGTCTCTGAATTTGGAGGCTTCTCAGTTTCCTATGTCCTGCCAGGCTGAAGCTGGCAGGGTGGAAGGAGCAGCAGAGGTGATCTTCACCTCTCCATCCACCATCTTGCCTGATTTTTGTTAGACCATCTTTTTAGCCCATCTAGTGAGGGCACTCTGGAGGGGGATATCTTGGTCTCTTCAGTCTCCTCCCCTCCCTGCCCGCTGGAATGCCCCCTTTGCTATTGTGGTTCTCTCTGCACTGACTGTGAGTGGGAGGAGTTTTGGGTTGGATCTCTGACTCCACCTTCTGAGGATGGAGCACTGTCTTGGAAGGGTGTTCCAAGCCATCCTGTGGTCCCTGGAATGTTCACTCAGGGAGCATAGGATTTCTCTCTTAGGGCGCAGTCCTATGCATGTTTAGACAAAAAGCATCCTACCACTCCCAGCATTCCCCAGCCGTCTGTTGATGTATTCCGAAAGACTTAAATACTTGCAATTATCTTAAGTACTTTAAAAATTAGTTAAATTTTGTTGTGGTTGAGGAGGTTTTTCTTAACCATAGTCCTATCTCTCTGAAGTTGTTATTTTCTGTAATTGATGGAGTGTGTTTGATCTTGTGTTTGATGGATGTGATTGATCTAGATTTCAAGGCGCAAACTGAACATTATTTTAAATTCTTTTCATCTTATCTTTTTTTTGCAACTGCAATCCATGCATGTGAACATGTGTGCACATCACAAACACTTTTAAAAAATCACACAATAGATGGCTTCAGAGACTAACAGTGTAATCCTATACATGTCTACTCAGGGGAAGGTGTGTATAGGATTGCAGCATTAATAGCAACGTTAAAAAATAGAATCCAGAGGCCTAAAAGCAAGGCAAACTTTTTTTAAAAGCGTGGAATTTCTCCCAAGTGAAAAAATAGGGGACATTTCATTGACTTCTTTGAAACAACATTATTATTAGTATGAATAAAAATTAAAGGCTGTGAGAACATAGTAAACCACTTCCCTAAACAAAGAAGGAGGATATACAGAAAAGTCATGTTTGTACTGCTGCACTTTACCACACATTGAAGAAATGGCAGATGTTACACCTGGGCCCCATCTACATGGCACCGCTTTCACTCTTCACTCCATTGCAACTGTGCAGCATTGCAGCTGTGAATTAGCTTCTGTTGTGATACACTCGCAATTTACTGCGGGCTTCCCCAACAGACTTTTTTGCCATTATATTTTATTGCGCAGCTGTGCAGGCCCATGAGCATGGGGGTGCGACCTTCAGTGGCAGTTTTGTTGTAGGGGTTCTGTTGTGTCTGTCTGTCCCTCATTAGAAAAATCTGGGTATCTGTGCTCCATCATTTCCACGCCAACTGTTTGGCAGTTCCCCAGCCTAAGACTCTCACAATGGTTTGCACTTACCATGGCGTGAGAGGTACGTGCTTACCCATCACTCTGAAATGGTGACCGGAGCGAAGTTGGTCCTGGACCTTTTGCTCCCCCGAGACACATACCCCCCTTGGCCCTTGGGCACTGGCACCAAAGCAACCATTGCGTAGATACGATGCTGCAAAAATGTGTGGAAGTGTGATTAAATAAATGAAAACACCTCTCAGTGCCTCTGTAACTGCGCAGCTGCGAAGGGCAGGGAAAGTAAAGCAGCATCACAGAGTGACGCGAATATGACGCACTCCTACAACACGCCCACCACAAAATCTGAAGTTGGTTTGGGGAAGGGACAGACAGCTCGCAACTGCAGAAAACCCACAGCAAACCAAAAACGTCACAGCAAAACATCTCTTTGGAAATCCACATTTTCTGGGAGAAAACCATGGATGGCTGAGAAGTGGCGACTATGTCGTATATCCCGAAAGACCTCGACTCACAGCCACCCCAGAGTAAAAGGCTCGTGTAGATGGGACCCTGGGGTCTAGCTGTCACCATTAAAACTAGACTGTAACTGCTAAAGCAGAGATAAGCTAAGTGAGCACCATTTTATTGATGGATGAACATGGATTATACTTGCGTAAGAAGTTTTTATGTATTCGTAGCTTTACGTTGACCATGGATTTTATTGGATGCAATAACTTTTTACAATTCTTAGGGAGCAATCCTATGGCCGCTAGACAGCGGCTAGATGGCCATAGAATATCTGCTTTTCCAGGAAGTGACCTGGGAGCCTACGCTCCGAGGTCAGTTCTTGGAGAACCGACCTCCCCCCACTTCTGCTCTGCCTCGGAGGCAGCGCAGAACAGCCCCATCCTCCATGCTTGCAAGAGGAGTGCGGAGCGGCCAAAATGATGCATTCCTGGGGGGTGTTCCAGGGCGGGGAGGGCGGAAATGCCTGTACAACACTTCCAGTGTGTCGTACAGCAGCCTCCTCCCCCACTCTGCCCTCCTGTGGCCAGACAGCCGCAATCGGCTGTCTAGCCAAAAATGCAGGGCAGGAGAAGTGTGGAGGGAATGATCCGCTCCATGCTTCTCCTGCCCTGCACTGGATAGGTGGTCACCTCCGAGTTCAGAGGCCGCCACCTATCTGAATAGGATTGCTCCCTTAGTTTGTAGCTTTAATCGGGTAATATCCTTTCTGGTTATAATCAATAGAATACCAAATCACCGTACCATATTTGTATATCTTTGTGTTTTATATCTTTGTATGTTATGCTCTGTAGACCGAAAAAAAACAATTGATTAATTTAAGAAGTAGGCAAACTTCCCCACATTAACTATGTCCATGTAGTAAGCTGGTTGTCTGTTGTCTAAAGCTTTTATTTTGATTATCATATCCATTGCATCACTTCCCCGAGGCTCTGGTTCTAAAAGTGCAAGGCAGGCCTCCATTGGCATAGATAGTTACCAGGCATGGTGAGCATTTCTCTTGCTCCTCCAGGTATCTGTCCAGTAGTGAATACAGGTGACCGTTTTTCAAGTGATGCATTATTACACTGTGCATGCAGTCACTTGATATGCTTGCCATCTGGGTTGGTATATATGACCATTTTACCACATCTGCACCTGATCAAACTCTCCTTACCATGTGGCAGGATTATACAGATGATAAAGCTACCCCAGTGAACTCACTCTGGCATTGTTTGGTCATCTGTATGGACTCTCTGAAATATCATGCCAAGTGGCGAAGAAAATGGTAAAAACACATTCCCACCTAAGCAGGAACCTGGGGAGACATGGAGCATTTCTACACAAAGCTGTTATTGTGTACTCACTCACGATTTGTTTGTGTGTGGGGGGGTGTTACATGATGTCATCAACCTCCAGGGCCCCTCCCGTCCCTTCTGGCCATTACAGCGGCTTAATTCTCTATGGAGAAAATGTGATAAGAGACTTCAAAGCGCAATAACTTTCCAGTGGAATTCTGGAGCCATGCTATATTGCAGCACCATCTAGTGGCTGTATAATAAAACATATAGAACTTGCCCAAAAGAAAGAAAAATGGATAAAACCACATGAAAGGGAGCCAAGCTTAATCCTGCAAGGAATCCAGAAGCAAAAGCCCTGGGAAGGGTGCAGGATTTAGCCTGGTGTAGAAATGCTCATGGGAATTATATAAAACTCTCTTGATCATTTGGCAGGAAGTTACAGACAACTAGTTTACCTAGGAGTTACATGCACACTATGGAAAGTTAGTACTTTGGTGAATAGCCATTTGAACTCACCCTTGATCAGGGGTTCCCAATCTTTTTGGGTGGGTGGGCACATTTGGAATTTTGGGAGAGTGTCATGAGCACCCTCACAAACTGGCTGCTGTGGGGGCTTGCCCATTCATAAAATGGCTGTCACTGTGGGTGTGGCTGGTCACAAAACTCATTTTGCAGAAGGCTGACTGGTGAGACTAAAAGAAAAGTAACTTGTAGAACTTAATACAAGGCCCACGGGCACCACTTTAGAGACCCCAGCCTTTGATTATCCAGGAACCATCTACTTCTCTACCCCTGCTCTGCTGGATCGTCACCTTGCTGTGGTGAGTGGGCTTGTGTGTTCCAATGAACCCT
Source organism: Heloderma suspectum (assembly GCF_057233095.1). Classification (NCBI taxonomy): domain Eukaryota; kingdom Metazoa; phylum Chordata; class Lepidosauria; order Squamata; family Helodermatidae; genus Heloderma; species Heloderma suspectum. Next base: position 291,841,511 of record NC_139459.1, on the reverse strand, counting down.
GTGAGTGAAGCTGTCGGGAGTTATGTACTCCCAGCAGGGTTACTCATGGTGGCAAGGTCAAGGGGGAGGAACCAGGCAAAGAACGATCCAAGGAAGTCCTCAATGGCAGAACAGACGGAAGATAACAAGGTGTATGTTGCAACGGCTGAGAAGGTGGATGAAGACTGCAGCAGATAAAGGACCACCAATCGTCATGTTATTCATGCCATTAGATTAGAGCCTTTTCTGTGAAGACTGTGTGTTGATCATTGTGCACTGATCTCCACACATAAAACAAATTCACACACAGGCGTCTTCCAATCTAAACCCAACCAACCGAAAGTCCCATGGCAATCGGTGAATGGCAACGGGGGCAGGACTGTGAAATCCGGAAGCCCCTAGTCATGGACCGGCACATGGGCGGTGGATACAGATTCAGTCGTCCTGACTCAAGGACCGAGGCAGTTGAGTAGTTCGGCAGCTGTATCCACAACTGAGCAGTCCTATTCAGGATCCACTCTGCTCACCCCATATGGGGAGGGGGCTAGAAAAGGTGCCCTAAACATAGTCTGCCTCATCTTCTCCCTGACTGGATTACTGCGTCCAGTGGGGTCACCATTTAGTGGTCGCAAAAGAAAAATGAACTTTGGAACATGGAATATACAGACACTGCTGGACAATACAGATAGTGAATGCCCTGAATGCAGGATTGCCATCATTGCAAGGGAGCTGAGACGTTTTAACATTGACATAGCAGCACTCCAAGAAACTCGAAGAGCAGGAGAGGGACAACTGAAGGAAGAAAAAGGAGGTTACACCTTCTTCTGGAAAGGACTGCAATGAACAAGAACGACTAAAGCTAGTGGACCCGATGGGAGCCCTGTTGAAGTCTTTAAAGAAGGTGGACCTGAAGCTACACAACAGCTTCACAAGCTCATCGAAAAAATCTGGATGAGGGAGGAGATCCCAGCAGACTTCAGGGATGCCATAATTATCACTCTCTTTAAAAAGGGTGATAGAACAGATTGTGGAAACTATTGAGGCATCTCCCTTCTAGCTATGGCAGGCAAAATCCTGGCAAGGATCCTCGCAAACCACCTTCTACCTATCTCAGAAGACATCTTCCCTGAATCCCAAAATGGCTTCCGCCCCTCCAGGGGGACAGAGGATATGATCTTCACCACACGACAGCTCCAAGAAAAATGCAAGGAGCAAAACCAACCCCTGTACATGGCGTTTATTGATCTGACTAAGGCCTTCAGCACTGTAAATCGTACTGCTCTCTGGACCATCCTTCTGAAAACCAGATGCCCTAATAAATCTGTGAACATCTTGCGGCTCCTCCATGACGGCAACAATCTTGGATAACAATGGCTCTCAAAGTGATCTATTCAAAGTGGGATCAGGTGTTAAACAGGGATGCGTCATTGTTGTTCAGTTGTTAAGTCGTGTCCGACTCTTCATGACCCCATGGACGCCAGGCCTTCCTGTCCTCTGCTCTCTCCCGGAGTGTGCTCAAGTTTATATCCATTGCATCGGTGATGCTAGCTAGCCATCTCATCCTCTGCCTTCCCTTTCTCCTTTTGCCTTCAGTCTTTCCCAGCATCAGGGTCTTTTCCAGGGAGTTTTCTCTTTGCATTAGGTGGCCAAAATATTTGAGCTTCAGCTTCAGTATCTGTCCTTCCAATGAGCACTCAGGGTTGATTTCCTTTAGGATGGTCAGATTTGACCTCCTTGCAGTCCAGGGGACTCGTAAGAGTCTTTTGCTATCTTCATCGCTATGATTCTACACCTTGTTGAAGGGAAACTTCCCACTGGTGTAGAAATCATATATTGAACAGATGGAAAACTTTTTAATCTCAGTAGGCTGAAAGCAAAAAGTAAGGTAATTACATCCTCTGTCATAGAACTTCAATATGCTGATGATAACGTAATCTGCGCACATTCAGAGGAAAATCTCCAAATTATCCTAAACATCTTCGCAGAAGCATATGAAAAGCTCGGCCTCTCGCTTAACATAAAAAAACCCAAAGTGCTTTACCAGCAAGCACAAACCAACCCCTCTATAGCACCATCAATCCAGCTTAATGGTGTGATGCTGGAAAATGTCAATCACTTTTCTTATCTTGGCAGCCATCTCTCCACAAAAGCCGACATCGACGCTGAAATTCAGCATCGCCTGAGCTCTGCGACTGTAGTATTCTCCCGAATGAAGCGTAGAGTGTTCGAGGATTGGGACATTCGCAGGGAGACCAAAATGTTTGTTTACAAAGCCATTGTACTACCGACTTTACTGTACACCTGTGAAACATGGACCAGCTATAAACACCACTCCCAAATTCTCGAATAATTCCACCAACGCTGCCTTCGAAAAATTCTGCAAATTACTTGGGAAGACAGACGGACTAATGTGAGCATACTGGAAGAAGCAAAGACCACCATTCTCCAACATCAACTTCGCTGGATCGGCCATGTTGTTTGAATGCCTGATTATCGTCTTCCAAAGCAGTTACTCTATTCCCAAATTATGAATGGAAAACGGAATATTGGAGGACAGCAAAAGAGATTTAAAGATGTTCTTAAAGCTAATCTAAAAAAATGTAACATAAGTATTGAGTACTGGGAAGCTCTAACCCATGAGCGTTCCAACTGGAGGTCAGCCTATATGAAAGGCGCTATGGACTTTGAAGAAGCACGAGTACAGAGCAAAAGGGAGAAATGAGCTCAGTGGAAGGCACGTCAAGCAAACCCTCACCGTGACCGCCTTCCACCTGGAAACATATGTCCTCACTGTGGGAGGCTGTGTAGATCCAGAATCGGCCTTTACAGCCACCTGCAGACCCACTGCTAGAGATTAATGTGTTGATTGACCTATCTTCTATGAATCTGTCTAATCCTTTTAAAGAGTTATCTATATAGACTCTGTCTTTGGAAGACAATCGGTCACGAGTGATCGCCATGATGATGATGATGACGTCTCTACCTCTCCTCAGCCTTGTTTAAATATTCAAATATCTATGCATATTGAACGCACAGGGCAGCAAACCCCACTCCTAATTGACACCCATTTATTTGAATGTCTGAATGGAACCCTTTGAGCTGTATGTGCAGGAGGTCCATCCGCAACACCTGTAGATATGGGGCAGAGCTTGCTGCCCCCCACCAATCTACAAATGTTCAGCATCCATGGATACCTGAATGCCTGAACAGGGATCCAGTACAAAATGGGAAGCTATGTATCCAGTTGATTGTGTTTATTAGGAGTGCTGGGGAAAACCTTCTTTGCGCTGTGCTTGCTCTCTCCCACCTCTGAGGTCTCATTTAACTCTGCTTGTTACCTTTTCCAGACCCTTCAGGACAAAAGAATGTGCTATGAATCTTCTAGTGGGTTTGTTTGTTTGGCAATCTCACCTCCCACAGTACCAGTCAATGCTTGAATATGTTCTGAACTGCCCAGAGAGCTCCGGCTATTGGGCAGTAGAGAAATGGAATGGAATGGAATGGAATGAATACTTGGCATGCCACCTTTTCAGACAGAGAAGCCCCATACCATTAACATGGCAAATATAGGCCTTACTAGCATTGCATCTTCATGCCACAGAAAAAGACCCTGTCGATTTCTGCCTGTTAGGCAGCTATTAAGGGCTCAGAGCCTCTCAGCTCTGGTCTGTGCCCTAGCCTATGCCTATCACAAGGAACAGCCAGTAGCAGCCTTGGCGGTACATCACTCAGACGGCACACAAGGGAAGCAGAGGAAGACAGTAAAGCACTGTGCCAGTGAGGTAGGGTTGAATTGCTGGGATGGCACAGGCCCAAACTGTGCCTTCACACCAGTGCAGGGACCCTACTGCCTAGTCCTACAAGCTGCAGGAGTCATGTCATAGGTGGGAAGGCTGCACCATTAGTCGTACTTTGGGATGCTCAGGGAATGCTTTGTTTTTCACTCTAGGGAGACTTAGCCTGTTTTGCTGGAGGTCTTTTTGCTTTTGTTCTTCACTCCGATCCATTGGAATGAGTTGGCCTGTAATTTATTTTATTAATTTCAGTTGGTCTACAGAAGGAAGGATGAGTTTTGCAAGGGCCTCTGGAGGCGATCCCAGCTTATAACTGTGGATGGATCTACACTTACTGCCTTTTTTCGCTTCCAATGAGGTTTCACCGCCCGCCTTTCACACTACGCAGTAGCCATCTCAGTTTGGAACTGGAATTTCCCACTTCTGTGCTCCCGCTTTCAGTACCCTAATATCCCGATATTTCCCCTTAATGTGCTCTGATTTTCTGCTTTTGCTACCATATCCGGTTGTAGTCCCCTCCCCCGCCTGTCCATATACAGCGGTGTTTGTATTTCCCTCCTGTGCAATCACAGCTCTCAACAGCCCCATGTCTTCTTCCGGCTACTGATTGCATAGCTTCCTCAGCAGCCCCCGTTTCCTCAGCAACAAGCAAAGGGCTGGATGTGCGCGCTAGTCTGATTGTGGAAACTAAGCGGGGTCGGCCCCAGTCAGTAGTTGGATGGGCAACCGCCTGGGAATCAGGCTTCCTGCACTGAGCAGCATGTTGTTCTATCCCTTCAAATGAGATTAAGTTTTACCCCCTCCTATCCCCCGCTCCAGATGTGTGTTTTTTAATTAAGGCATTATCCTTGCAGAATCGGGGCTTCTCTGTGATGTTTTTTTTCCTAATTCAGGCATGATCTTCGAAGATTCGAGGTTGTGAAGCTTCACAACTTCGAATCTTCGAAGATCATGCCTGAATTTTAAAAAAAACATCGCAGAGAAGCCCCGATTCTACGAGGATAATGCCTTAATTTAAAAAAAAAACATCTGGAGAGGGGGATAGGAGGGGGTAAAACTTAGTCTCATTTGAAGGGATGGAACAACCCCCTGCTCAGTACAGGAAGCCTGATTCCCAGGCGGTCGCCCATCCAACTACTGACCGGGGCCAACCCTGCTTAGCATCCGAGATCAGACAAGCGCGTGCAGGAAAACAGCAGGAAAACAGCACAGTGCTCGAGTGTGAACTAAGCTTGCGCATTCGATGAAGCACTGCAATGAGGAAAATGGGTGAGTGCGAATAATCACGTTTTAATGTGAGAGCATTTAACCCGATGGGACACCGTATTCATTGCGATGGCGGGAGCAATGTAGATCGGCCCTGTGTTGTGGTGCAATCCACTGAATGTGTAAGACCCACTTGTCCAATGGAGTTTCCTCCCTAATATGCGTGTTTAGGATTGCAGCCTAAAGCTCTTGTTAGGATTTCAGGTTTCGCTAAATAAATGCTTAGAGATAGAAAACAATTTTAAAACTATGGCTACGGTGTGTGTTTATCTCCCCCCCACCCACTCACATCCACTTTACTGTTTACTTGTGTTCTCTGTGGATCTGCCAACTCTAGTATGGATATTTAAATTCATTTTGTATAATTTTACCTGGTGGGATTGACCCCATCCCCTTGCAGGCACTGAAAATATAATGAAGCAGTACCTTCTCCAGAGAGCCACAGCTGAGGTCAGTGAGGTACAGAGAGAGAGGCAAATAGATTACATGACCCGCCTGCGATCTCTACAAAATGAAATTCGTGGAGAGCTGGGAACTGACTACAGAACATATCCAGAGTCTTTAGTGAATTGCTTCAACTGCAAGATACTCTTTCTTCTGTAATTTCACTGTGAATTTCTGCTGTGTTTTAAAATTGCATCAGAGCACAGTATTTGAATCAATTGGCTGCTGATGTGAGTGCTGGACGAGAACAATTTGAAAACATCTTTCCTGCATTTACAACCCAGTCTCGGATTTAATATAACTCTCAGAAATTTAGCTGCTATCATTCGTTGGATGAAAAACAGCCCAGTAGAGTGAACTGTGGTGCCAACTACTGAATGGCGTCGTTGGGATGGTGCTACTGATGGCCTTAAAATACATAATGTTCTCCATCCTAGCACAAAATGTAACAGATGCATCCAGCCCCTGTGGGAGAATTCAGCCTAGACATAAATTCTGTTTCTGGAAATTCACAGTATAGCCTTGAGGCAATTTAAAGGTTAATAGGAACTACTAATGAACTATTACCTGAACAGATATAAAGGCTCCATCTGTCACTTAATATTCAGATTTTATATGTCTCCAAACCAGATTAAATCATTTGCATTGAATTCTCCATGCAATGAGGCTAATGGATCATCAACTTTACTTGAAATTGTTACTGTATCTTTATAGCTCCAGAACACTTGCTTTTCAGTTCCTGGCTGTAGAACTAGACTCTTCTCTGTGATCTTGAACAGTTATTTATTTCTGTTTACTAAGAGGAATTTCTTCACACATGTATGCCCCATCTTATGTGAAATCATGCCAAAGAATGGGAACCATGACAAGGAGCATATCAGGGGAAAACTAGACGTGATGTGGAGATCCACGATTAGATCTCACAATTACTTTTTCTTCACTTCTGCACAGCCACTCAGCAGCTGCTAATTTGATCTGGGAAGTGCCACTGGTATAGGCAGGATTAACCATCTCCCAGTGCTATGGTTTCCCTGATCATATTTTCCCACACTTGCTATTAGCCCTGAAAACGTGTGTGTGCGTGGGGGGGAGATGCTGTCTTTCTCAATCCATTCTTATGCATTCTTACTGTACCCACTTACTTGTGCAATTTCTGTTTTCATTCGTAGATTCATGCTGTGTGACAGGTGTGCAGAACCTCAGACCCAGGGGCCAAATCCAGCCCTCTAAGGATCTCGATCTGGCCCTCCAGTGTTTCCCAGAAGGCCACACCCCTCTCCCTCAACCTCCAATTGTTTGGTGATTTCCCAGATTTTGTGCAGTTTTTTCCCCATTCTGAAAGGCTGAGATGCCTCTCCAAAAGCTCAGTGACTGGCAGGAAGAGCTTTAGGGTAAAATAGGCTGGTATTTTTGGCTCTGTTTCTCTTGCCTTTGGCTCCACACCCCCTTGCCTTTGGCCACGCCCTCCACCACAATGCAGCTCCCAAGAGCTCCTCCAAAATTAAATTTGGCACTCGGATCTAAAGAGGTTCTTCACCCCCGCTTTACGGCCATAATAATATTGCACTGGTATCAACAGCAGTTGAGTACTGGCATTTAAAATAGCTGAGCTGTGGTTTTGAAGCAAGATTACTATAATCACTCTTGCATTTTCCTGTCAGTTCTCTCTTTTTTTAACTGTCTACTGTTCTTGACCGTTGTTAGCATAAATGAGAGAAGTCAACAGGCTTGTATTGATTTCATGATTTTCCTCATGTCTTTCAACAGACTGTAGATATTCCTGCAGTCTGTTTTTCCCCACAAGGAATTCTGGCCAATATATTGGCATTAAAAATACATTCTGGAAACCTTTTCCTCAGTACTACTGTAACCTTCAGACATTGTTGCTGGCTGCCCATGAAAACCTGACTTGTCTGCTCCTGTGCCTAACAGCTGCTTGATGGCAGAAATCAGCAGGTGAAGCCTTTCCTGGCATGGACACAAGCATCCTTGCCTGCTAGTCCCTGCTGATCAAGCTGCTGCTAAAGGCAGAGGAGCAGGAGAAGCTCATAAAAAAATTGGCTACATTGTTTTCAGATGACATCTCGGACAGTTCTGTAATACCATCTAGCGTGGGCCGTTTTGGTTGTTGCCGTGGTTTGATGGCCAGAGTTCATCGGGTAGCTTTCCATATTTTCTGGGGATTCTCTCAGGATGCATTGCTTGGACTTTGGGCCCCCTGAACATAATGAGGTTGCCTTATTGCAAGGCAGAGGATTGGCCCATCTAGCTTCGTATTGACTGGCAATGGCTCTCTAGGGTTTCAGGTAGGAGTCTTTCATGGAGAGCCAGGGATGGACCTTCTGCCTCACTGCCACTCTTGGTCAGCACTTCTCTCCCATTCATATACCCCTCATTGGCAAAGTCCTTTTAAAGGAGGCTTGCTGAAAAAAGGACTAGAGAATGATGGTCCAGCCCCTCCACCCCATTCCACAAAGTAGGCTGCCAGCAACAGCCCTTGGCACAGTTTGCAGTCTGTCCGCACACTTCTCTCACAACGTGTAGTCTTCAGGGGAGTAGATCTGGGCTTGAGGCTTGCAACTGCTGGTCTCTAAGATATACGTGTCAACTCAGCAGACCACTTCATGCAGTTGACAAAGTGGGCTCTAGCCAACAAAAAAGCTTACAGCACTATGAGCTTTTCTACATGAGGCATTTGTTGTACACTTGTGATTCCTTACTCATGGTTGTTTATGGGCAACATTGTGATCCTCCAGTTTTGCTTCTTTGCCGGGGGTTGGGGGGAAGTGTAGGGCAAGGAAAATAGAGTATTATTTCTGAAAATGGAGTATTATTTTCTACTTGTGTAATTGCAATGTTCCACTATAGCACAGCACCACCTAGAGGTTATATAGTGGAAAAGCAGGAAACACTCTTTATGTAGTGCTCCGATCTCAGTTCTGTGATGAAACCGAAAGTACATACAGTGATTAATAGCCTTGTGTAGAAAAGCTCTCTATATTTGTAATGTTTAAAGCACCACAGGACTCTTTGTTGTTTAGTATAGGATATTTTGGCACATACAGCTTTTCTCACCCCTTCATGGCAAACTCCACCTGCCTGTTTTTCCTCTTCACAATTACAGGGGGGGAAACCTTTCCAAGACAATTAGGGAAAGTATAGGAGCCTTGTCATAATTTCTCCCTGGTTTATCTAGAACATGTGAACACTGTACTCTTAATCCCAGACACTTGCCAAAAAATACAACATCTATCTATTCTTTCTGCACTATCTTTATCGTACACAAAGGGACCTAAAGCACCCATTTGTAGTCTGGATGCATCAAGGTCAAGAGGTATTATTTAATAGCAACTATAAGCCCATTTAACTGATTTAAAAGAAGATTGCTCAGTCTGGGAAGTTGTCAGTGCATCTGGTTGCCAAAAGCTAGAGAGAATCCCATAATGTAAGAAAAAGAACTGTAAGGAGCAAAGGAAAGGTTAGCAATTCATAGGGCTGAAGGACTAAGACGTACTATCAAGTGATCTGCATTTAAATTAGCCAACTGGATAGCTGCCTTATTGGCAATGTCAGTTCAGTCAGTACTCTCTCATCATCATGCTCATCACACTACTTCTGCAGGAAATGTCCCTTAAGAAGGAGTTTATTTGTGTGAAAAGCAAAGTCTATGTCCATTTCAGCCCACACCATCCCACGGCCTTCCCCCACTTGGTGCCCTCGAGATGTGTTGAACCGGTATTCTCAGCACATCTGGAGGGCACCAGGTTGAGTGAGACTGAACCAGAACAAATGTCATCCGGAACAAATGAGAACGCGTCAGAGTGCATCTCCACATGAATGCCTCCTAACAGCAAACCTTCACATCCACAGCATTATTTTCATTCCTGCTTCAGCATGATTGCTTTACGTATCTGCGTGCAGTTCAAAAAGCCACAGTGTGATGTGCATACAAATGGGCAAATCCGTTTCTTTTCTCCAGTATATTTTTTAAAGTGCTTTATCGCCAATGGGCAAAGAACCTTTTTCTTTTTCTTTTCCTTTGCAGAAAGAATGCCGGGATGGGGGGAAATTGATCTAGAAGCTGATATATCTGTGAGGATTTAGCTTCTCCTTGTGAAGGATTATCTGGGAATAAGCACAGCGCTCGCTTTCTCCATCTTGGGCTGTGCCTCCGCCAGCTTTTTGCCCTAGTCTCTGTTGGCAGCCCCCTGGTCAGGCAAAGCCTCCTCTCCCTCTGCTGCTGACTGCAGCTGCTCACAGCCCAAGCTCTCCAGCTGCCCTCCCTGCTTCATGCATCTCCTCAGTCTCTCCTGACTGGGCCCTTTGCAGCTTGGTCTTCTGGCTCAGCTTTAACCTGTTGCAGTGGCTGATCAGGCAAAGCGCTCATCCCTCCAAGTTGAGACTCCGCAGTCTGCTTCAGGTGCTCACAGGAGGCCTGCAGTCTGTTCTTCGGGCTGGCCTTGTAGCCTTCGATAAGCTGCTGTGAGGCCTCTATGTGCTGCTGCCTGTGCTGCCTCAAGGCTTTCATTTGCTGCTGTGAAGCCTCCATTTTTGCTCCCAGACCATCTTTAAGTTGCAGCTCAAAGCAATAGTTTTGCTGCTCCATTTCCTGCTGGCCCTGCTGGCTCAAAGCCTCCATTTGCTGCTGGAACATCAACTTCATATGTTCAGGAGTATTGCTGTTAGATAGGGGCGTTGCTAGGTTCTTAAAAGATCTTGGGCACAGGCCCATAACACAAATTTGCATGTGTATATATATATCTATATATATCGATATTGATACCTCTGAGTCTAAGTGGACCTTTAATGTGTGTGTGTGTGTGTGTGTGTGTGTGCGTGTGTGTGTGTGGTGTGGATGTGGTATGCTTACGTGTGTGCATAGATTACATACATACATAAGAAGTGTGCACGGACCCCCCACCCCACTTCAGACCCCGTTTCAGTGTTTTGGAAAACAGCCCGCTTCTGCTGGGGCAATTTGTAGTTGGACTAGGGATGGCGGAGAATTTCTCCACGAATCTCCGGGAGGCTGAATGCCAACGCATTCGGCCCCCCGAAATTGATGGGGACATTCTCTGCCACCACCCCCCGCCACTCCCCCGGGATGGGACTTACCTCTGTCGAATGTCCCTCTCGGTGGCGGGTCCCGGCGGCGGGTCCCGGCGGCGTTTCGGCGGTGGCGGGGGCGGCAGCCGGTCTTCTGACTGGCTGCCGCCACTGCCATTTCCCAGTAAAATAAAACAAACAAACAAACAAACAAACATGATAGGCTATGTAACGATTTACGTAGCCTATCACAGCTAGATTTTCAAAGTCAGTCGTGATAGGCTATGTAAATCGTTACGTAGCCTATCACGGCTGACTTTTTTTGGGGGGGAAAAAAGCGCGTACGCAAATGGCGCCCATGGGCGCCGCCATTTGCATTCCTTATTTAGGCACGGGTAGTCTACGTAAAGATTTACGTAGACTATGGCAAAAATAAGGGCAACGCAAATAGCGTTGCCCTTATTTTCGCTGTAGTCTACGTAAATCTTTACATAGACTACCTGTGCCTAAATAAGGAACGCTAATGGCGGCGCCCATGGGCGCCGCCATTTGCGTATGCGCTTTTTTTTTTTTTCAAAGTCAGCAGTGATAGGCTACATAACAATTTACATAGCCTATCTTGTGTTCCCCCCCCCATAACTTTTTTATTTCACGGCCGGGGAGACGGGGCGCTTCCCCCCGGCCAGAATTTTAGCGGCGAGGGGTGGGGCGCCTCCCCCCCGCCAAGAATATCGGGGGGAGAACCGAAGCCCCTTCCCCCCACCTCGAAGCAAGCTGCGGGACCAGGTAAGGGACTTTCATCCATCCTTAAGTTGGACCACTTCAGCTCAGCACCAAACCTGAGTCAAGGTTTGGAACAATTGATATGCTTCCTGTTGACTACCATGAGAAATTAGGAAAAAAAAACCCTCTAACTTTTGTCTCTTGGTCAGAACTGAATGGTAATTTCAGGCATAGTAGTCCCCTATAAGGGGATTACACCTGTCCAATGTCAGAAAAAACAGGTGCAGGGTTTGTATTTTGATTTTCTTTTACAGGGAACTGCCAATAACATTGTAATTCTTTGGAATAATTGAATAACAATTTCGGGATTCATTGTCCTATCAGAGGAGATGATGCCTGCCAAATTTCAGAATGCTAGCCACAAAGGGTTTTGTGCAAGGGTGGCCTTGACATTTTGAGGTCTCCAAAAGAGGACATACATACATTTATTTACTATGTTCCTTGTGGACCATTGTTCTGAAAATTACAGACAGTCTAGAGGTGTCCCTAAGTAAGAAACCAGCAAAGTTTCAGAAGGATAGGTGCAGCAGTTCATGTGGAAGGGAGTTATCCAATTCAGAGGAGGGAGTGATTTGCTTTGCTTTCCCTTCACCCCCTCCCCAATAGTTTTTGGGTAGATTTGTATGAAAATGCACAGGTCATTAGAGGTGTCCCCCAGGCAAGACTGCAAAGTTTCTGAAGGATATACATGCGTGCAAATTTAGATTGCTAGAATTTATTTACATTTCACCAATGTTAGCAGCAGGGGAACATGGGTGGGAAGGTGCTATTGCATTCATGTCCTGCTTGTGGGTTTCCCGTGGACATCTGGTTGGCCACTGTGTGAAGAAAATGCTGTCCTGGATGGACTTTGGTCTGATGTAGCACAGCTCTTCTATGTTCTTAAATATAGAGCGCCTCTGAGCATATGTAGAATGCTTTTCTTTCACCACTGAGCACTTATATTCTCCCCCTACTAGTTCTATTCCCCTCCATGCAACCATCCCTCCCTACCTTCATAAAAACAGATGTTTTGTTTTGTGCAAATCTCCTCTACCTCCTTATTATGCACAAGCTCTCATTGTATCTTCCTCCCCATAACTTCATTTGTGCCAAGACTTCACCAGGATTCAGCCAATGAGTCTGTTTTCAAAACTAGGGCTAAGTTATAGAGAAACTCTGAGCATGTACTAAGTGCCTTTCCCTCACCACTGAAGCTAGAGTTCATGCAAAAAAACCCCAAACAAACACCAGTGACAAACATGCATAGGACTGAGCTGAAAGGGTAGCCAATTCATTAGACTGGAATTGGGTAGGCACTGTATTAAGCTTGCAGTACCATGCTCATGGCAAAAGGAGAAGGGGACGGCAGAGGATGAGATGGCTAGATAGCATCACCGATGCGATGAATATGAACTTGAGCACACTCCAGGAGAGAGCGCAGGACAGGAAAGCCTGGCGTGCCATGGTCCATGGGGTCACGAAGAGTCGGACACGACTTAACGACTGAACAACAACAACCATGCTCACAGCTCAGGACTTATTTCTGAGACAACATGCAGAACATCAGGGTGCAAACCTCCCTGCAAAAGCAACTTGTGCTGGAATCCTGTGCACACTTTGCTGAGGATAAGCCTCATTAAACATAATGGGGCTTCTGAGTAGGTATCTACAGGATTGTATAAATGAGCAGTATTTATCTCCCCTCCACTTAAAAAACAAACCAAAAACTATTCTTTATTAAAGCTTTCTGTTCATAGGAACATAGGAAGCTGCCTTATACTGAGTCAGACCCTGGGTCCGTCTAGCATAGTATTGTTGACACTGACTGGCAGCAGCGGCTCTCCAGGGTTTCAGGCAGGATTCTTTCCTAGCCCTACCTGGAGATGCTGGGGAACCTGGGACCTTCTGTGTGCCAAGCATGTGCTCCACCACTGAGCTACAGCCCTTCCTATTGCTGGATAATGGCAACTGAGAAACAAAACAGCCCCAGATTTGTTTCTCTGCAACCATGTGAACCCAGTTTTCTCAAAGACTGGAGTGAGGAGAAGGAGAAAAATAAACCCTCTTGTCTGTTTGTATAAAGTCAAATACAGTTCAGAACTTCTCTTGCTCACCAAAGAGAATTCTCTTTAAGAATTCCCCAAGGTATGCCCTGGGTAGAATAAAGAAGAGAAAGAAAGAACAGGATAGGGGGAGGGAAGAAGAAAAGAAGAATGGTGAGTGGAAATGCGGGCTGGGGGAGAGAATTCCTTATGTCAAGTGGCTCCTTTCAGAGAGGTAGTACTTCAGAGGAATTTAGGAGGCTGTGGAGGGTTTGTAAAGATTGTACGTGCTTACATTAACCTCATGAGGTGAGGTGGCTGCAAGCTTTTTCTAGCTTAAAAAAATACACACACACCTCTAGAACGTATTTAAAAGCCTCAGCAGGTCCTCAATCATGACGCCACATAGTCTTAACCCTCCTTTTGGAATAATTTGACTCCTACAGCTATTTAGGAGAAATTAAAGTGGAGGGGGAGAAAGAAGTTTGTGGAGGCTGATTGGATCCTTTGCTGTACTAAAACTACTAAACTTCTGCAGAAGCCAAAGGTTCCAGTTTGGGGCAGTGAAATCAGATGTTGTGTGAAATACCAGTATTTCACATGGAAGTCTTTCTTCCCTTCCATCTCCCTCTTCAAAATTTAATTGCGAGCAAGCTCCCAACAGTGGGCATGTAAAAGCAGAAAAGTAGAGGGACAGAGGTTTTTTGCACCTCAAAAAAACCCCGCAACAGAGATTATGGATAGTGGCCTCCTAATGGTCACCTTAAACACCTTCTGATTAAGATCTCTAATCCCCTGTGTGTCTTGACAGTTTTTACTTTTTATTTTAGTCTTTGAGAAAAGGACAGTTTATGCTTGGCTAACATAAAAGCCACTAGACCTACCTGTCTGAAATTTGGCAGGTTCAGTCACCTCCAGAGAGGCTGTCAGGTCCCCAAATTCCATGCACTTATGTGGAAGCACAAAAAAATTATAGCTCTTTGCTCTGACAGTTTTTCTTGAAAATAGCCAATTTTATCTGTAACTAGCACAAAAACCACTGCACCTAACTGTCTGAAATTTGTCAGGTTCAATCAGCTCCATGGGGGCTATCAGGTCGCCAAATTTCATATATTTATCCTACAATCTAAAAAAGTTATGGCCATTTCTATTTTCCAATGCAAGTTAATGGGAAAATGTAAAAAAGAATGGCAATTAGGACAGCTCAAGAGATCTGGGGCACAGCTCAAATGATCTGTGGCCTGTGCCCAGGTGGGCGTCTGTCTGATAATGCCCCTGCTGTTAGACCTTCCATGTTAGCTCAGGCACACCAACTCACAATTCCTTTTCCAAGAAATGCAACCCCACCTCTAAAACCAGTGCTACATACATAACATTTCCAAGCACAGAGATGTTTCAGGGGTTCCAGCACTTACCTAGGATTCAGTTTCCTTAGAAGGCGGTCACTGGAGACTTTTGGCATTTCTGCAATATCAGGTTTATTTACGTATATATACAGGCTGAGAATAAGATGAGGGATCAAAACATTAGCATTCCATCAGAGTCCTAGTCCCATCAGATTTCTAGGGGAAAACCATAGTGCCATGGGATTTCCTGCAGAGAGCAAGGTCAGGTCTCTGCCTCCTTTCAGTCTCAGTTCCAGCACAGACTGCTTACTAACCTACCTTCTTACTGCAGTCTCATTTTGAAAATTCCTGGGCGGGGCAGTGAAAGAGGCCTCCCATTTACAGATCTAGAGATGGCCAAGGTAAACTTGACCAATCAGTTTGACCCATTCTAGCAGCCTCTTTTTGCAGCCACAGATTCACACAGTTAGGGGTTTCCTTGGGAGGTCATTCAGACTCCCCTCCCCTAAATTTCATTTCAATATTCTTTATGATTTGCTCCAGCCAAGATCCTAAACAGGTCCAGAGAAAGTGCTTTGCATAGAGACATCTGCTGCCTTCTAAAATGTATGATATATTGTTACTTCAGCTTTCAAATTCAGGGTCTTCATATTTCACTAGGGACTACAGGCAACTGTAGGCCAAGGAGAAAGTCGCATTATGCAGCGCTGTCAGTTTTACTAAAGCATCTTTCTTTCTCTGGACTGACAGCAGACACTGTCAATAACACATAAATCTGTGTTATTCTCAGCTCTGACAATAATCAAAGCTACAGGTTTAGAGATTTCTGACTCAGCTAGTGTGGGCAGAACTAACCCAGTTGAGAGGAAAAATTTCAAACATATTCTCATCCAAGTTTCATCAGTTTTTAACCTGCTGCATCTCTCAAGCAAGTATAAAAGACGTTTTGCAGCATGGGAAACAAATTCAGGAAAATCAATCTTTTTCTATCGTTTTTCCAAGAGTCCATGACATAACTGCCAAAAACGAAATTTAATTTCTAGGGGAAAACCATAGTGCCATGGGATTTCCTGCAGAGAGCAAAGTCAGGTCTCTGCCTCCTTTCAGTCTCAGTTCCAGCACAGACTGCTTACTAACCTACCTTCTTACTGCAGTCTCATTTTGAAAATTCCTGGGCGGGGCAGTGAAAGAGGCCTCCCATTTACAGATCTAGAGATGGCCAAGGTAAACTTGACCAACCAGTTTGATCCATTCTAGCAGCCTCTTTTTGCAGCCACAGATTCACACAGTTAGGGGTTTCCTTGGGAGGTCATTCAGACTCTTCTTTGCTTGCCAGTTCAGTTATATGGAAGGTCTACCATCATCATGTATCCTTTTCCATTTTGTTTTGATTCTTATCAAATGTATAATGTCATAATTGATATCTGCCACAGTCAAAACCCCAGTATTTCGATGGCTTGTGTTCTTCACAAATAAGTGCTAGCATATGCTGATTGCTGCTGCAGCTTACAATTACCATTAGCTGTTGGGTGGTTTGTTTGTTTTTTACCAGTTCTGTTTTCTCTCATACAGTTGTACCAAATACAATAATACAATAAATATATTAGAATTTGTAGATCCCAACTCAATGCCTGTATTTTCAGTTGAATATTAGTTTAGTGAGTAAAGATATAAGAGCTGTGCCTTTACATCACACTAAGGGTGCAATCCTATTCACAGGTAATTTCCAGCATTTCCAGCATGCTTCAGCCAGTATGACTGGCTGGGGCATACTGGGAGTTGTAGGACTTTTTGCACCCTAACAGACACACCCTATGGGCCAGCTAAGATGGCCACTGCTATGCCTGGGCACACCTAGGTGGCATCCTATTGTATGTTCCTCATGCAGCAACATCCAAAGCTCAATTATAGCAGTGGACAGACTTGGCAGATGAAAGGCCCTACATTCAGTCCCTGGTTATCGACTCCAAGGAGCAAGAGCTGGAAGGAGGCATGTGCACCCACCCAAGGCAATGTGCTGTTGAAGGCAGAGATGAGCAGCGCAAGGGGGCAACCAGCCCCCTCCGCAGTTATGTCAAGGATGTTGAGAGTCTAGCTGGCTTTGCTTCATTGGAATGAAGAGATTGTTATCTCACCACCTCCAGGGCAATATAAGATGTCTTGTCAAGAAATGCCAAGCAAAGAACGGCTGAACATGCTTAATGATCCATAATTAAGAATTTGGAGATGTAAATAAGTAAACAGTAATTGCATGAAAGGGAAGACACACAAAGACACAAGCAGATAATACAGTGAATTCTGGGTAACTGATTTCAAAAACAAAATCGCAAAGCACTTCAGGCAATATCTAAATAAAGACTGCGGAGTTAAAGCCCATCACTTAAGTTCAAAGAATTATTTGAGGGATGAAGAGTTGTGATATTTAATGGCAAGGAACAAATTTTATCTGAAGAGTATTGACATATAATATTCAAGGTCAAGAACAAGGTTGGAGAGATTTATTTATTATTATTTTATTTAAAACATTTGTATCTCGCCCTATATCATTAAGATCTCAGGGCAGCGTACAGATAAAATCAATTTAAATGGTATAAAACAATAAATAATTTAAGCAGTTAAAACATATTAAACCATGAACAAGCTAATACCAATTAAAATCTAAAACCATTAAACAGTTAAAACACTGTGCAACTTTAGGGAATTAAGTTAGCCCTCAAAGGCTTTGGTAAAAAGCCATGTTTTTACTTGGCACCGAAATGAGACCAATGTCTGTGCCAATCGGGCCTTCAAGAGGAGGGCATTCCACAACTGGGGTGCCACAGCAGAGAAGGCCCTTTCCCACATCCCACCATAGTGTATGTCTTGCACTGGTGGGATGCAGATCTCAGTCCTTGGGCAGGCATATACAGGGAGAGGCGCTCCCTCAAATATCAAGGTCCCAAGCCATTTAGGGCTTTAAATGTCATCACCAAAAACGTGCACATTTTTGTGGAATTTTAGTTGGTCCCAATAAAAATATTGCCCAACTGTGGATTTTGGATTTTTCTCCTCATGGCCAGTACAGCTATCTTTGCTTTTTAAAGTGTATTTGGCTGCAATCCTATGCATGTTTAGACAGAAAAAGGTGTATTTGGGGTCAGTCCTATGCATGTTTAGACAGAAAAAAGTGTGTTTGGGTGCAATCCTATGTGTGCTTAGACAGAAAAAGGTGTATTTGGGTGCAATCCTATGCATGTTTAGACTGCATGGTTGGCTGGGGAAAGCTGGTAGTTGTGGGACTTTTTTCTGTCTATACATGCATAGGTTCGCACCCATTAACATTTTCTTTTATCAATTAATGAGCAAAAAACATTGTATAAGGTACAACCCTCAAAAAGCGTGATACGTAGCAGTCTTGGGGAAAAATATTTATGCTTAATTAGTAAATTTTGAGTAAGGAGTTGTTTCCTCAAAGATAAAATTCAAAATTTATTTTATCTCGCTTAAAAGATATATGTTTAAGAACATATATGTTACATGTTTTAATTCTGTAGGCATCTTTTTAGAAGTCAAGACTGTGAACCCAAATTTAAGGGACAGTAGAAAACAACAGAATGGGAAAGACTAGAGATCTCTTCAAGAAAATTGGAGATCTCAAGGGAACGTTTTGTGCAAAGACGGGCATGATAAAGGACAAAGAAGGCAGGGACCTAACAGAAGCAGATGAGATTAAGAAGAGGTAGAAAGAATACACAGAAGAACTATACAGGAAAGATCTGAATGTCCCTGATAGCCAGGAGAGTACGGTCACTGAACTTGAGCTGGACATCCTAGAGAGTAAAGTCAAGTGGGCCTTAGGAAGCATTAGTAACAACAAAGCTAGCGGAGATGACAGTATTCCAGCTGAGTTATTTAAAATCCTAAAAGATGATGCTGTTAAAGTGCTGCATTCAATATGCCAACAAATCTGGAACACTCAACAATGGCCACAAGACTGGAAAAGGTCAGTTTACATTCCAATTCCAAAGAAGGGCAACGTCAAAGAGTGTTCAAACTACCGCACAATTGTGCTCATTTCACATGCCAGCAAGGTGATGCTCAAAATCCTACAAGCTAGGCTTCAGCAGTATGCGAACCGAGAACTACTGGAAGTACAAGCTGGGTTTCGAAGAGGCAGAGGAACTAGAGATCAAATCGCCAACTTTCGCTGGATCATGGAGAAAGCAAGAGAATTCCAGAAAAACGTCTATTTCTGCTTCATTGACTACGCTAAAGCCTTTGATTGTGTGGATCACAACAAACTGTGGCAAATTCTTAAAATGATGGGAATACCAGACCACCTTACCTGTCTCCTGAGAAACCTGTACGAGGGTCAAGAAGCAACAGTGAGAACCAGACATGGAACAACCGATTGGTTCAAAACTGGGAAAGGAGTACGACGAGGCTGTATATTGTCACCCTGCTTATTTAACTTATATGCAGAGTACATCATGAGAAACGCTGGGTTGGATGAATCACAGGTCGGAATTAAGATTGCTGGGAGAATTATCAACAACCTCCGATATGCAGACGATACCACCCTAATGGCAGAAAGCGAAGAGGATCTCAAGAGCCTCTTGTTGAGGGTGAAAGAGGAGAGTGCAAAAGCTGGTTTGAAACTCAACATTAAAAAAACGAAGATCATGGCATCTGGCCCCATCACTTCCTGGCATATAGAAGGGGAAGAAATGGAAGCAGTGACAGATTTTACTTTCCTGGGCTCCAAGATCACCGCAGATGGTGACTGTAGCCATGAAATTAAAAGACGCTTGCTCCTTGGGAGGAAAGCTATGGCAAACCTAGACAGAATAGTAAGAAGCAGAGACATCACCTTGCCGACAAAGGTCCGACTAATCAAAGCTATGGTTTTCCCAGTAGTAACGTATGGCTGTGAGAGCTGGACTATAAGGAAGGCTGAGCGCCGAAGAATTGATGCTTTCGAACTTTGGTGCTGGAGAAGACTCTTACGAGTCCCCTGGACTGCAAGGAGGTCAAATCAGTCAATCCTAAAGGAAATCAACCCTGAGTGCTCATTGGAAGGACAGATGCTGAAGCTGAAGCTCAAATATTTTGGTCACCTAATGCGAAGAGAAAACTCTCTGGAAAAGACCCTGATGCTGGGAAAGACTGAAGGCAAAAGGAGAAGGGGACGGCAGAGGATGAGATGTCTAGATAGTATCACCGATGCAATGTATATGAACTTGAGCACACTCCGGGAGAGAGCGCAGGACAGGAAGGCCTGGCGTGCTATGGTCCATGGGGTCACGAAGAGTCGGACACGACTGAACAACTGAACAACAACAAAGACAATATTGGTTATGAGGTAATATCTACATAAAGTATAAGTGTGTTCTGATTTTGGAATGAGGCAGTTTCTTACCATCTAGAAGCTCTCTAGGCCTGTGAACCAGTCAGTTGAACAGCCTATTCAAAGCTGAATAGGAAACTTGCTATTTAGGTGAAAGCTCCCCTTTTAGACCAGGGGTGCAGAACCTCAGGCTTTGGTGCCAAATCCAGCCCTCCTGGCAGTCTTCTGGGGTTCTCCAGATGGCCTTGCCCCCTCCCTTTCCCCTGAACACCCATCGTTTGGTGGCTTCCTGGCTTTTGTGCAGTTTTTTCCCCATTCTCAAAGGTTGAAATGCCTCTCCTAAGGCTGATTTACTGACAGTAAGAGCTTTAAGCTTAAATAGAGTGTTAAGACTTATAGAATCATAGAATAGTAGGGTTGGAAGGGGCCTATAAGACCATCGAGTCCAACCCCCTGCGCAATGCAGGAATCTAAGTCAAAGCATCCCTGACAGATGGCTGTCCAGCTTCATCTTGAATGCCTCCAGTGTGGGAGAACCCACCACCTCCCTAGGTCATTGGCTCCATTGTCGCATTGCTCTAACAGTCAGGCAGTTTTTCCTGATGTTCAGCCGGAATCTGGCTTCCTGTAACTTGAGTCCATTATTCCGTGTCCTGCACTCTGGGATGACCAAGAAGAGATCCTGGCCTTCCTCTCTGTGACAGCCTTTCAAATACTTGAAGAGCGCTATCCTATCTCCCCGTGATCTTCTCTTCTCAAGGCTAAACATGCCCAGGTCTTTCAGTTTCTCCTCACAGGGCTTTGTTTCCAGTCCCCTGATCATCTTTGTTGCCCTCCTCTGAACCCTCTCCAGCTTGTCTGCATCCTTCTTAAAGTGCGGTGCCCAGAACTGGACACGCTACTCCAGATGAGGCCTAACCAGTGCTGAGTAGAGGGGAACTAGTACTTCATGTGATTTGGGAGCTATGCTTCTATTAAAAAGGTAAAGGTGTCCCCAGCCAGTCATGTCCGAAGGGGTGGTGCTCATCTCCATTTCTAAGCCAAAGAGCCAGCGCTGTCCGAAGACGCTTCCATGGTCATGTGGCCGGCATGACTGAACACCAGACACCGAGATGCATGGAACGCTGTTACCTTTCCTGCCAAAGCGGTACCAATTTATCTACTTGCAATTTCTTGCTTTCAAACTGCTAGGTTGACAGGAGATGCTTCTATTAATGTAGCCCAAAATAGCATTTGCCTTTTTCGTAGCCACATCACATTGTTGGATCAAGTCTTATTATCAAAGACTTGAAGTCTTTGATAATAAGAAATATTTAGGAAATATTGTTTCCTGTTAAATTAAGATCTTAAAGTGTTTTAGCAATGCTTTATGAAAACAAGATTTTTTAAAATCTAAGGTAAAATGTTATATTTTGAAGTGATGTTATAAGATGTATATGTTTTAATTAAAATGAGAATAAATACAAATATTTTTCCTATACTAATTCTTTTCAGTACAAAAACAAAGACTGGACTGTCTAAAACAATTTTTGGCTTATGCTTGGTTTGGAGTGTATTGATCGGCCATAGTTCACTGGTAGCGAAAAGCTTCCTGAATATTGGAACTCTCAGCAAAGTCCAAAATTCATAGCAGCTGCCTGCCTCAGCTGGACCCCAGGGTATACCTATTGCATTACTCAAACACCTTGTAGGCAGAAGCCTTCCTAGAACATAGAAGAAAATTTAAAGAATTAAAATTTTTGAAGTGAGAGTTCACATAACAACTTTAATAATTATGGAGAATACTACTTTCCCAGAAACCTGCATCATATGCTTCTGTATGTCTGACACTTGTCCACCAGCCACAAAGTGCAATGGGAAAGTTAGACTTTTTTATTCTCCCAGTATTGTAGCTTTTAAGCTTCCTAATCTTTTAGCTGTGGTATTTTAAATCTGTATTTTAAATCTCTGCATTGCTGCTAGGTTTTAATCTGTTTTTTCTGTTATTTTGTGGTTTTATCCTTTCATATTTTATATTGCTTTATGCTGTGCTTTGTGGTTTTAATTTTTGTGAACTGCCCAGAGAGCTTTGGCTATTGGGCAGTATAGAAATGAAATAAAGAAAGAAAATAGACGGATTTTTTTATAAGACACTGTGAAAATAGAAAGCTGAGCATCTGGGGCTGGTGGGCACACACCATATGAGTTCATGATAGTTCTGATCCTTTGAGCTTCAGATGCAGAGTATTTGGAATTATTATTTGCTAGAGCAAGAACATCTTCCAGTCCTATGTAATAGTTTAAAATTCCGGCGGGTGTCATACAGAATTCTGCTTTGGGGTTTTTGCACAGCTAAACTGACATTTGCTGTAGTAAACTCAGATGTTAGAAGTACGGTAATTAGAAAATCATCACTTAGCACCATATATCAAGTTCTCCAGCCACTACCTTATAACAAGGTATTTTTCTGAATAAATGAGGAAGCCTGTATATCAGAGCACTGGATCAGGGAGATGGAAATGTAGAGCAGGAATGAATCCAATTATCACAGAGTACAGTTCCTTCCACTATAACCCAAGCGTTTATAGCACTGAAATTAGATTACAGAGTGACATAAACTGAGAGCACATGCAAATGACATTCGAGACACCAGAGATGCCTGTAGGACAAGGAATGTATTTGGCAGAGCAGAGCCAGATGGCTAACATGTATGAGCGTATATACAGTTGGATTTTTGCTATGACAGGCAAACTAAAATCTTGCCACCACACTCTCTTGTGTCTGATTGTTTGCTGCAGCATAGCAATGGCCTATTAAATGGTGAAACGTTGGCTGGGAGATGATGGTCTCATTTTCATTTTTAACCTCTGTCACTGCTTTGCTTCTCTCCCTTTTACCACAATATCTTTGTCCCCAAAGGCGTCTGGCTCTTGCTCATGCCCACAGAAATACGGGGATATTGACCAATGGATAACCTGCTAAGCTGGCTCTGTGTAGCTCCTCTGAAAATGCAGGCAGTGGATCTCTTTCCAACAGGGCAAAGTGAGGCAACCACCACAGGCAGCAGATTCTGAGGTATAGATGGGAGAAGTGGCAGTAGCTGCCCGCCCCCCGGCTGTTCCTCCTGATCCCACCCATGCTATTTCCCTCTGTTGGAGGACAGAGCTGTGTGTGCTGCCTGGCCTGCCTCAGTTCCCTCAAGATAGCTTGCTGTGCTCAGGTGCACTGAAAGATGCTGTCGGTTGCCAGTGTCTTCTGCATGTGGAATGGGAGTGGGTAGGCACCATTTTGTCCTTCACCTCAGGCAGCAAATCTCTCACATACTCATGTTTATTTTCTTCAATTAGGAGTAAAGTCAGGAACATACTTGGATAACCAAAATATTCTTTTCCTCTGAATTTACATAGCTTCTGCCAAATGGTCATTGAAGCACCATAATAATTTTTTTCAAAAATTATTTCACAAGTTCTCAGAATTGAGTGTGACAAATGAGAGGGATACAGTCTGGCTACATATTGTTTACGCAGAAAAATAAACAATTGTTTCTTTCTCTTGATGAATCACAGCAACGACATCAGATTCCAGAGTTGTCATTAGGGATTTTGCGGGAGTCCAAGAGGGGGGTGGAGTCCAGCGGACTTCCCCATGTTCAGCCTCCCAACTCCAGTCCATGGACCGCCACCACTTACCTGCCCCTGTTCAGCTCCCTGGATGAGCCACTGGGTGGTCCGTGGGTGCCCGGCAAGCGGTACATGGCTGTCGACCCCTCAGTGAGCTGCCATTTTGTGGTTTTAATGTTCTATATATTTTTAATTGTTTTATTGTGTGTTGTTTGGTTTTAATTTTTGTGAACCGCCCAGAAAGCTTCGGCTATTGGGCGGTATAGAAATAAATAAATAAATAAAATTTTGCGTAAAAATGGTGGCTCATTGTTTTACGTAAAAGGCCTTTTACACAAGTGGTGGCTGCAAAGTGGCTATTTGATGCAAGATTACAGGCGTGAATGGTCCATTCACACCTGCCATCTTGTGTAAATTGCTGCTTTACAGCCATCACTTATATAAAAGGCCTTTTACGTAAAACAGTGAGCTGCCATTTTTATGCAAAATGGCGGCTCACTGAGGAGTCAGGTGGTCACTCACCAGGTGCCCACAGACCACCCAGCGGCTCGTCCAGGGAGCTGAACATGGGTGGGTAAGTGGCAGCAATCTGGCAAGTGGTGTGCAGGGTGGGTGTTGGGTGATTCGTCCAGCCCTAGTTGTCATCAAATTTGCTATTGTTCACTATTATTGTTCATTGTTGAAAAGAGACATTTGAACCATATTCACTTGAGTATGGTAGATGTACAATTACTAGTGTATACTATTATTATTTGTTGAAAAGCAACATTCCTGAATTGTACTCATTTTTGTAGGGTAAACGTTACACCATTTGCATTCCTGAGATAGCTAATTGCATGTTATTATTTGAGACTCAGTGTCTGCAGTATTGCTATGTCTGTAAAAAATCTACCATTGTTACATAGAGATTCTTGGATTAATTTGTGTTGGTTGTTGTATTCTGAAGAAACGACTGGCCGTATGTTAAGTTGAGACCTTGTGCATTTACTTGTAATAGCAAGTTCAGTTGGGTATACATGTGCCTTACATTTTCAGTACATAAATTATATTATTAAACTTTGAGTATCACCAGTTTTTGCAATATCTGTGGGTTCATTGATTTGGATGGTGTCTCATATTGAAAGTTTGCCTCCTTCTAGGTTCAGGCTCTGAAGACATGCCACATACGATATTGTAGATTGTTTTCATCTGTTTTATTGTCAACCAGGCCAGAGGGTGGGATTTTAAAATGTACATATAAATAAGTATTAACGATGCTGTACATAAAACAGGCATCAGTCATGTTATTATACACTTCTTTAAAGTTTGTTGAGCAAAAACAATAAAACAGGTGCGGACAACATATGGTCCTCAGAATGCAGGGAACAGCTGAGATACTTGTGTGTGGCTGACAAAAGTTCTATTTGATTAATGAACAGCTTGTTCTATATATTAAAAGTGATTAAATGTGTAATCAACATCCCTGCATGCGAAGTCAATCTCACAACTCCAACTGGTTTTTAACTGATGGGAACAGTTGAATATAATATGGAAATGTGATGAAAGACTCAGAAAGCAAACAATCCAATCTCCGACTTACTCATGTTTTGAAACCTCTTTGAGTTAAACATAAGAACACAAGAAGAGCCCTGCTGGGTCAGACCAAGGGTCCATCTAGTCCAGCATTCTGCCCACACAGTGGCCAATCAGCTGCCTATGGGAAACCCACAAGTAGGAACATGTGTGCAATAACTAATAGTTCTAAGCCTACCCTATGATTTAGAGATGATCCACAATAGAAATAAAAAATAAATGCTGGTGCAACACTTAATTGCTTAGTTAAATGGAATCAAACAATCGCCAAGGGTGATCCAATGAACTTCTTTTAAAACAGGAATATCAAAAGTGTAAAATATATATAAGTGCTATAGCACCTGGCCCATTTCAGTTCACACTTGAAATCACTAATTAACACTGACAAAATAACAACAAAAAGCAAAAAAACAAAAATCACAGACTCCTTTATTTCCATCACTGCTCTCCACTGAAGTGTATTTTAATTCATACATGTATTAATTTATTAATTATATTTTTCTGGTTTAGACTAATTGATGTAATTGTTGTCCGCATATGAAAAGAAAGGTGACCAAGTATGAATAATAAAGTCTTACTAAAGCTGTATTCTTCTGCCATTTATCTGGGAATAAGCTCCACTAAACTCAGTGGGACTTACTTCTGAGTAGACATGCATAGGACCGCACTGTAAGTCCACTTGCTGTAACGTGCTCAGTGACTTATTTATTTATTTATTTATTGCATTTATATCCCGCCTTTTTTCCTCTTGCAAGCAACCCAAGGTGGCTTACATTATCCTTTATGCACAATGGCAAAATCCTAAGGTTTTGAAAACTATCAGAGCTTTGCATTGTGCAGGGCAAATGTTTGGTGTGGGCAGCATTTGCATCAATAAGCTCTTCCAGAAATGGAACTTCTTTCCATCTTCCATGCAATAATGTAAACTAAGGATCCAAAGGAATACAGTGGCCATGATGACAAACTTTTATCAGCCCAAGGGCCAAATTCCATGTCAAAGAAGTTCTCAGGGGCCACATTCCAGCGGTTGGAAGGGCACGAGGCAAACTGGGCAGGCCCAATTGAAATGGGAGGAGCCAGCTGTAATTCTTAGCAATTTGGACAGTTTTCTTACCAAGCATACAAAGCAGAACTCAATTCTATGCATGTCTGCTCAGGAGTAAGCCCCAGTGCAACAGCTGTCAGGCTTCCATCCATTCAAGCACCCTAGTTATAGGACAGAAACAGCCTTGGTCACTGTAGTAGATAACTTACACCAAGGAAGGGGCAGTGGGACTGTGATTGGTTTGCCTGGACCTCTCAGCAGCCTTTGATACCATCTATCATGGTATCCTTCTGGCCCATCTTGCTGGACTGGACTTGGGAGGCTCGGGGTTGTAGTGACTCCTGGCAGGGCAAACACAGTCAATGGAGCTGGGGAAGGTCTCAGGGCCCCTGGCTTTTGGGCAGCTTCAGATTCTATTTTGCACCACATGTTTTTAACATCTACATAAAGCCACTGGAGAAAATCACCTGGATGTTTGGACTAAAATATTGCCTGCAAATGACACACCGCTCTACCTCTCCTTTTCACCTACTAATCCCAGGGAGGCTGTGGAACTCTTGGACAGGTTTCGTAGGCAGTTTTGAGGATGGATGGAGATGAACAAGCTGAACCGTAATCCAAACAAAACTGACATACTGTGGGAGAGGACGTTGGCTGATCTGGATGGAAATGGAAAACCAGTTCTGGAAGGGATGCATCCCTGGTGTCCTCCTGGACCTGTCACTATCAGTGGAAGTGCAGATGGTGGAAGGGCTAGGAATGCTGTTTACGAGCTTAGAGTGGTAGGTCAGCTGCAACCTCTGTAAAGGTGACAATCCTTGACTCATTGGCTACAGTCAAACCAGTCTACTGTAATGTATGCTACATAGGGCTACCTTTAAAGATAGTTTGGAAGCTTCTGCTGGCACAGTATGCAGCCACCCAGATGCTTGAGGGGGCAACTGCACTGGTTAAGCTGTTCGCTTCCATGCTCAAATTGAGTGTTGGTATTGCCCTTTAAAGCGCTAAATGGCTTGTGACTGGATTACCTGAAGGACTACCTTCACCTATATGAAGCTGCCCAGGCCCTAAGATCTCCACAGAGGCCTGCTTGCAGACCTGCTTTTAAGGGCAGTCAGGTAAGTGGACAGAAAAGTCAGAGCCTTTTCAATGGAGGCCCCACATCCATGGAACTCACTCCCATAGGAAGTATATTTGCTTCCCTCTCTGTTTCCTTTTATGTGGGCTTTAAACACCTTATTGAAATGATGAGCTGGGTTTTTAAACAGTCATTTTCACTATTTTAATTGTAACATGGTTATACTGG
The DNA here is from genome assembly GCF_057233095.1 of Heloderma suspectum. NCBI lineage: Eukaryota > Metazoa > Chordata > Lepidosauria > Squamata > Helodermatidae > Heloderma > Heloderma suspectum. The sequence goes on along the minus strand of NC_139459.1, from coordinate 291,813,981 downwards.
TCTGACTGGGAACTGTTTTATGCTGCTGTTTTAAGTTGAAGGTTTTAGATACTTTTATGATACCAGTGTAAGCCACCTTGAGAAAGCTTGTGTTTGAAAGGCAGCATGTATATTCTTAAATAAATAAAATAAAATAAATTGTAAATATACATACAGTCTATGTATATTTTCTCAAGTATATGGCTTACTGAGTTTAGTGGAACACACTCCAAGGAGTGTCAATAGAAATGTGCCTTACCTAATTAGCATGCAACGATGTGTTTTTTCTCCATCCTTCATCTAAGCTTGGCACATATGGTAAAGCAGAAAAGATGAGCACCACAGAGATATTATCGTATCTTTTTTAGTATCATCCATCTGCTAACAAGTCTAAACAAGAGGACCAGTGTGTGTGTGTGTGTACAGATTTATCAGCTTATAAATTCATCTTCTTGGGAAGCAGACAAAGCGAAACAGGAAATATCTCCACTGAAATTTCTGATGTAATTGTTCTCAAGGTTTGTTCCTAAGTTTTATAATCTTTCAATACAGGGAGAAATACAGCAATTGCTAGGGCAACCATTTTTTCAAAAATGATCCAAGAAATAGGCTATTTCAAATAACAGCATTAAAAAAATTAGGCATTACAACCACAAGAACATATTTTGTTACGGGCAGCTGGGATTACTGTGAAATAGGTTTCTGTTGTTGCTGAAAAACTGTGGGTTCAAAGGAGTTGTTCAGTGTGTTGGGCTCAGACCCCAGCTCTGACCTATACTTAGTCATAGTCATTTGAGTAGTTTACTTGTCCTTTGCCATGCCTCCCATGGCAGCCATTTTGTGGTGGTGCCCAGGACAGTTTACCAAATTGTCAAAAGTGCCCACTGCCCGAAAAGGTAGCCTAGCCCCGGGCTACAGTGAGAGAGTGGACAGCTCCAGGCCTGTTCGAACTGTGTAACAGTTGAGACATAAGAGGACAGCCGCAATCTTTTGATTGAGTCTGATTAAATTAGGAGCAAGAATAAGACTTGGAGCAAAAGCACAGTTTTAGAAACCCTTACAGCAGTACACCAGCAAACAGCAGTGTCCAGTTCAACCACAAGCAAGTGAACAGGGTTTGCTGAAGTCTTTCTTGGGACTAGACACTGCAGCCTGAGGAGTTGACCTGACTGTGGCTGGAGAGAATATTAGGATTCTCCACTATTCATTATAGTCCAATGGCCAAAATAGCCATTATTGTATGTTACCAATAAAGCAAATGGGTCACTGTTTTGCAACAGAAATAGCAGCCATGGGGTCCCATAGCAGTCCCAGAGTGGAAAGGATTAAAGCCCCCTCCCCGCGTGCTGGGGACCTGATCCAGATCAGACCCCCTATACCTACTCTAGAATAAAAATGAAAATGTCTGTGTTGGCTCCAAAGCTGTAAGGGTAGGATCCAGATTTAAGCTGGATAAACTGTGCTGGTGGAAGTGGACTTCTCCATCGCCTCCTTCCTATGGCAGCCCCTCCATCCCCCTGAAAATACTACACAGATTCAGGAGACCCTGCTGAATGGGGTGAGCTGTGGTGTGGGGGGAGGGGGAGCACCTCACCAACTTTGGGTTGGATCCAGGATCTGCCTTCTGCAAGAGGAAGGGCAGAAGGTCCCTCTGCCCGATTTGGGGGAGGGGGTCAGGTGGAGGGACTTTAGCCCTTCCTCTCAGGGAAGGTAGATCCTGGATCCATCCCAAAGTTGGTGAGCTACAGAGGAGTGGTACTAGAGCAACAGCACAATCCTATGCTTACTTACTTAGAAGTCAGTTCCACTGACTTCAGTGGACTTACTCCCAGGTAAGTGTGTGGAGGATTGCTCAGCCCAGCAATCCAGACTGGGAAACTAAATGTCTGGGTCCCACACAATCTTTCAGTGTCATAAGCTATGGGTTTTTTCACATGTGAGTTATAGCACTATCCTACTTATGTTTATTCAAAAGTAAATCTCACTGAGTTCAATGGGTAAGTGTACATACAATGGCAGACTAAAATAGGATGTCTTTGTATTCATCTATAATACAGATAAATCAATTTATCATACTGCTTCTGCCTTGGCCTGCTCCCACAAGGGATTATGTGTGAGCACCAGAAAATACCATAGAACAGTCTTGTGTTTGTCCTCCCCCTCCAGTTCCCCAAGCCCAGCTGGGAAGCTGCAAAGGAAGAAATTATTGGGGTAGATGAGTGAGGGGGAGATTCTTTTCCTCCTTTGCAAGCTCAGCTCCTTGGCTCTAGATGAAGAAATTATTGTGGTCCACAAATGTGGAGGGGATTCGAGGACACCTTTCCTCATTGGCATTCTCCAGGTTTTTTCTTTTTCCAGAGGGTTAGATCCAGGATTTGTGTTCTGCAAGAGGAAGGTCTCTGCTCAGAGAAGGTCCCTCCATCCAATTTGGGGGGATTTCCCCCTCCCTCCTCCCCACACCTCACTCAATTCAGCAGGGTCTCCTGACTCTCTGTGTAGCATTTTCAGGGGGCTGGAGGGGCTGTTGTGGGGAGAAGGGGCAGGAAAGTTAACTTCTGCCAGTGCAATTGATACAGCTTAAATCTGGATCCAAACCAAAATGATGGTCAGGTAGGCATGAGTACATAATGCTAACCCACGGTAAGTGTTGTTGAATTCTGGGTTGTTGTGATGTGTGAACATGGCCGCACTAACAAACCATGATTTGTTAACCATGAGCAAGCCAGAAGGAGAACCCATGGTTTGTTATTGGGTTGTGAAGTCTGGGCTGTTCAAACCATGCATTGTCATTACATGTGGAACCAGAACCATGGTTTGTTCATGGGTGGTTTCATCAGGCTACAGAGGTAGCAGGCAAGTGTGGCTAAAAAGACAAACAGATGCTCTACATGCCAGTACTACAGTAGCATTTTATATACAGGGAGGGATCGGGTGAAGGAGGAGGGAAACAAATAACCCAGGGACTAAGAAAACAAACCATGGCTTGTTTGATCTTTTGCCAGATGAACTCTGGGTAGGACAACAAACTATGAGTTAACTAAATCATGGGTTAGCGCTATGTGTGACCCAGGCCACTGTTATGTTCCTGGGTTGAATTCTCCATGGTTGTCCCTCATTAGTTCCCCCGTGGTGTCAGGCAAGAGCAGTTCCACGTACATTGACAGAAGGGGCAGACTGGATGGCTTACTTACCCACAACATATAGACCAAGCTTTAGGTACCCTTCATGGCCTACCATGGAAGTTTACAACATTCCTCGCAAAACACTGATACACCCATGGGGCACAATCCAGCCAAACTGTAGCATTTTTAGTTCCATACATTTTAATGGGAGAGTTGTGCATGTGCAGAACTTTTCCACTGAAATGAATGGGGCTTTTAAATACTTTTCTTTAGCTGGATTATGCCAGCATATCTACTAAAACTGTATCAAGAGAAACTGACAACAAAGAGAAATACGTAAATGCTTGGCCTACGAACTTGGGGAGGGGCAGGGCTTTTTCTTCAAAGGATAAATCACAGCTCTTAGAAAAAGGACTGCAAAAGAATCTTGCACAGACACCCAGCAATTTTAAGCACTTCTTTCTGCTCAATTAAATAATGTGACAATGGAGGAGACGATCGCTCCAGTAGTAGCAAAAGGAAAGCAGCTGTTCCTTGGTGTTAGCAGCCTCTTTGTTTTTTTGCATTCCACTGAAAGTTCCTGCAGTGAAGCATTACATTCTATAGAGCGTTGGCCATCTCTGATACTGGTCTTGGGCTTTTGTGCCAAGTCCTATTTATAGCAGAAAAACAGTAATACAAATGCTCACATTTAAGGCAACAGTGGTAATAACAGTGATAAAATAATATTGAAGTGTCTCCTAAGCAGGGGGTATGAAATTCTGCTCTGGAGCCCTAAACTCTGTGACCAGAAATCCTGCATTCTATCTAAAATTAAAGTATGTAAAATAGGTCATTTGGGTTAATCTGCAGCTTTTCTTTTGACTGCATAATTAGACATTTATTTCAGCATTGTTTTATACCTCTGCTACAATATTTCAAATAGGTTCCAATAAGAACATGACTGAGATGAACAAAATACAGTATTCAACATTTTTTTAAGTTGTGGGTTGAATCCAGAATCTGCCTTCCATGATAAGAAGGGACCTTCCACAAGAGGAAGAACTCTGTTCTAGATTTTTGGGGCTCTTCCACTTCTGCCCTACACCACAGCCCAACCCATTCAGCAGGGCCTCCCGACCTTCTGTGTGGCATTTTTAGGGGGCTTAAGGGGCTGCCATGGGAGGGGGGGTGAAGAAGTCCAATTCTGCCACTGCAGCTGATGCAGCATAAATCTGTATCCAAGCTTCTGTGTTTTGAACAGGATTGTGTGTGTGTGTGTGTGTGTGTGTATACACGCACGCACTCACATTTTAAAAGCTCTGTGTTTTGGACACGAATGCAGATACTAAGAATTTTACCTTGGTGTAAAGAACCAAGATAAGCATTTTTTTTTGTCTGATGCAACTATTGACATATTTTTAAAAAACCAACACATGGTTAAAATTGCAGTTGTTACTTCTAAATTCCACTGCTGTTATAAATAACATATTATGGTTTAACTCGCTGTCATCCCCATATCTGCAGAAGTGGGCAAAATCAGTCTGTATCGGCAGCAGAACTCCCATGATTGCACTAGCCCAACCCTGAACTTCAATTTAAAAAGGAAATAACAAACACTGTATTTACTTAAATATCCTTAAGTAAATACAATCAAAGCATTTAAGTAATAGTTTTTAACAATCCGATTGCCATTGTTTTTTAGCAGCAACCCCATTCTCTATATAAGAAATAACAGATATCTACAGCAAAGAACCAGCCGATGGTCACACAAATGGCACAATCCTTTGGACATGATATTCAGATTATCCTTCAAAGAAGGCTGAGGTTGTTTTCTTTCGCACTTGAGTCCTGCAAATGGTTAAAAGCAAGCGTATAAGTCTGCAAACTCTACAGGCCTTCCCAATAGGGTCAGCGCTAGAGGGCAGCGCTGTCGGGTACTTGCTGAGGGCCTATGCCCTCAGAAAGGCCCACTGCAAACCCCACTGCCAGCTCCTGACCTGCCTGTGGCCATCTGGTAGTGCAAGGACTCAGCAGAGGAAGCCTCCCTCCGCCCAGCTGGTGTCAGGTGATGTGTGGCTGCTCTGGCTCTTGGCATTGACTAGTGATGTCGTCCGTGCACACCAGCCACTGGCAGTGCCCAGCACAGAAGGGACTTGTAAAGAGATTGCTTCCGGAGAAGAAGGTGCAATGATGCTGCAACTCAACTGGCAGCTGAAACTAGGGATGTCTGTCGCTGGGAAATCCGGTTCTTTTTTGGCTTGATGGAGTTCTGCACCATGTATGACTCGCTTTGCATCTGCGAGCCGAGTTGCAGCTGTTCCCCGAACTCCAGGAACTTTTTGTGCATGGGGAGGGGGGTGTTCTACAATTTGTGCAACTTTCTGAGCAATTTGTGTAAATTGCAACCACATTTGTGCAAATTATGGCCAAATTTGCACAAATAACACAAATTCAGCCATGATTTGTGTAATTTGCGCAAATTGCATCATAATTTGTGCGACTTGCTCAGAAATTTGTGCAAATCGCATAACCTTTTAAAAATGCACAAAATTCCTGGAAAATCTGCGAACTGGCCCAACTCACTGCAGATCGAGTTGGGTGCCGCAGCTGAAACTGAAACAAGGTCCAGGGATCCAAACCTAGGAAAACCTGTTGAACTCCACCCCGCAAATGGGTATCTCTGATATCTCAAAGCACTCTTTGAGTCCAATTCTGTAGCCAATTGTAGATCCACCAGATCATTGTTTCATCTAGCCCACTTTGAGCTAGTTTGCTCATCAGGATATCATGGGCACTTTGTCGAAAGCTTTGCTGAAGTCGAGGTGTATTATGTCCACAGCATTCCCACAGTCCACAAGGGAGGTTTCCTGATCAAAAAATGAGATCAGATTAGTCTGGCAGGATTTGTTCTTGACAAATCCATGTTGGCTTCAAGTAATCACTGCATTGTTTTCAAAGTGTTTACAGATGGATTGCTTTATAATCGGTTCCAGAATTTTCCCAGGGGTTGATGTCAGACTGACTGGTCTGTAGTTCCCAGGTTCCTCCTGTTTGCCCTTTTTGAAGAGCCCTCCTCCAATCACCTGGCACTTCACCCATCCTCCATGATTTCTCAAAGAGAATAGACAGTGGTTCTGAGAGCTCTTCTGTCAGTTTCTTTATTACTCCAGGATGCAGTTCATCTGGCCCTGGAGATCTGAACTCATTCAAAGTAATTAGGTGTTCCTTGAACATATGCCTATCGATCTCAAGCTGCAAGCCTGCCCCTTCGGGCTGTGCTTTGCCAGGGGGCTCATAGACCCTCTTTTGGGAGGAGACTGAGCCAAAGTAGGAATTGAGCACTTCTGCCTTTTCCTTGTCATCTGTTATCATTTTGCCATCCTTATTTAATAGCTGAACCACCATTTCTTTTCTCTGTATTTTACTATGCACATAGCTGAAGAAAGCCTTTTTGTTGCTTTTAGCATCCCTCGCTAACCTCAGCTCGTTCTCAGCTTTAGCCTTCCTGACACCATCCCTGCAATGCTGTGCTACCTGCCTGTACTCTTCCTTTGTAGCTTGGCCTTCCTTCCTTCCTCTTCCTATATGTGTTCTTTTTTTTCAGGTAATCTCTTAGCTTTTTGTGAAGCCGCATTGGCTTCTTCTGTTGTCTTCCGCCTTTTTTTCTTGTTGGAATTGTTTGTAATTGTACCTTTAGAATTTCCTTTTTAAAAAATTCCCACCCATCTTGGACTTCTTTTCTCATTAGAGTTGCTTGCCCTGGGACCTTACTTATCATTGTTCTGAGTTTATTAAAATTGGCTTTCCTAAAATCCAGGGTATGTGTTTGGCTACACTCGGCTTTTGCTTCCTTTAGAACCAAGAACTCAAGTATAACACAGTCACTTTCCCCCAGAGTTCCCCTAACTACTACTTTATCCACTAAGTCATCTATGTTGGTTAGGATCAAGTCAAGGATAGCCAATCCTCTAGTTCCTTCCTCTCCTTTCTGTAGGAGAAAATTATTAGCAACACAAGTCAGGAATCTCTTGGAGGGGCCATGTTTTGCAGAATTTGTTCCCCAACAAATATCAGGGAAATTGAAGTTCCCCATTACTACTACATCATGCTTCCTTGAAACACTGGCAATTTGATTTTCAAAAGTTTCATCCTCGTCTTCTCCTTGATTGGGTGGTCGGTAGTAGACTCCGACCACCATGTTCCTTTCATTCTTTGCTTTCATTATTTTAACCTGATGATCTCAATGGGGCTACTGAGCACATCCTCCTGTATTTCTGTGCAAATATAAGTATTTTTAACATATAGTGCAACTCCACCTCCCTTTCTGTTCCTCCTGTTCCTTTTGAACAAGTTATATCCTTCAATTGCTATATTCCAGTCAGGAGAGTCATCCCACCAAGTCTCAGTTACACCTATAAGTCATATGATTTCCCTCCTGTATTAAGCGTTCAAGTTTGTTCTGTTTGTTTCCCATACTCTGACCATTAGTGTATAGACATCGAAGACCATGTGCTTCATAGTCTGGCTTTCTTCCTACATGTTTCTGAAGACTATTATTGGGCACTAGTAGAGCTGTTCTCTCCATTGTGGTGCATGAGCCTTCACCCATTGTTTCCCCCAACTTTACATCTCCCTCCCCCGTAGGATTCAGTTTAAAGCCCTCCTGATGGAGTTCTTCATGCTGTGGCCAAACACATTCTAACCAGCCTTTGTGAGGTGCAACCCGTCCCTTGCCAACAGTCCATCTCCCAGGAAGTATAGCCCGTGGTCCCAGAATCCAAATCTCTCACTTTGGCACCACCTTCATAGCCAGTCATTCACCCAGAGTATTTTCCTTTCCCTTTCTATCCCTCTTCTAACTACCAGAGGGATGGATGAGAAAACTATCTGGGCCCCAAAGTTCTTGAGTTTCCTTCCCAAAGCTTCAAAGTCTGATGGGATTTCTTCGTAGCTCCGCTTGGCAGTATCATTTGTTCCCACATGGATGAGAAGAAAGGGATATGTGTCAGTGGGCTTGATGAGTGTAGGCAACCCTTCATGTCGCATCTCTAATCTGTCCTCCTGGAAGACAGCGTATCTGGCAAATCCATGAGTCTTCACGACATACTTGGGTTTCAATCCCACGCAGCAAGGAGTCTCCCACTACTCTTCCTCTTCTCTTCTTGTTGTAGGCCTGGGATTCATCACCTCTGCTTGACTGACCTTCAGCCTCTTGCTTGCTCTCATGCAGGTTCCCCTGTAATTCTTCCTCTGCAGGCTGTCCTCCAGTCTCATCCTCAAGTACCTGGAAATGGTTCCCTAGTTCCACTGCTTTCACTGGTGTAGAGTGGCTTCTAGTTCTTCTGCTCCTAACTGTCACCCTTTTCCAAGGAGTACCCTCTACTTCATTTTTCCTCACCTTGCTGTTGCTCTTCTAGTTTCTGTTCTTCACTTTGCTACTGTAGTTCCACCAATCTGTCCAAGAACTCTTTGTGTTCTCTTATTCCCTGGAGGGTCGACACTCACTGTTCCAGTCCTCTTACTTTTTCTTCCAACAGCATGATCAACTTGCACTTGTTGCACATGTTGGCCGTGTTGATCTCAGGCAAGAAAACAAACATGGCACAGACATTGCAGTCACCACCACTGGAGAGTCTTTTCCTTCCATAGTCTCTATTCCCCTTATGTTTCTAGCTTTCTGATTGTACTGGAATTAGGGATGGGGGAGAAATCCGCCATGGACCCCAATGAGGCCGGATTCCAAGAATCCAGCCCCTTTGGGGCCCGTGGTGGAATGGAGCACTCACCTCCACGCGGAATCCTTCCGGGTTGGATCCGTCGCTGCCTTGATCCTGCGGAGCCGGCTGCGTCCCTGGCGAATGTCGATATGGCCGGCAGCCATTGCCGTGCCGTATCGCTGTAAGTCAGGCTCCGGACGCAAATGGCGTAGTGGGCACCATTTGCGACCGTAAAACTGGTAGATTAGCCTAAATGCAGCCATTTACAGCTGCATTTAGGCTAATCTACCAGCTTTATGGCTGCAAATGGCGTCCACTACGCCATTTGCGTCCCTGTTTTTAGACGTGATAGGCTACGCAAATATTTGCATAGCCTACTGCATGAACAGGGATGCAAATGGCATCCAGGAGACAGACTGAAACTTCTTGCCCACACAGCTGCTGGGATTACTCAGGCCACACCCCTTCAATTCAATTGGAGCTCTCAGGAGCACATAGTGAGCACACGGCGACTCAGAATGGAAAGGACATCCCCCTGGGCTTACTCCAGCCCACTCACCACTTTGCCTTTGTCTCCTCTTCCACTGTTGTGTTGTTAAGTCCACTGTTAATATTTTAGGTCAAAGGCAGGGCTGAGGCTGCCTTGTATTCCCAGCCATACAAGACTGAAACAATATGAAAGGAGTACTGGACTTAAGGATGTCACGGGAGCCCAACTGGGTCCGTGAGTCCATCCCCCCACCGCCTGCAACCCCCAGCCTGTGCCTGCCAAGATGCTGTCCTCGCTCACCCTCTGCTCATGTCCTTCCAGACTCACTGCAATCGGTCTGGTGAGCACCCACCATTTTCCCGCCTTAGTTGTCTGCGCAAAAAGGTAGTTTTTAAAAAATGCGCATATTTAAATATGCACAGTTTGGGGCCAGGAAAGCTTAATGTGCACAATATTAGAGGTATAATGCCTCTATAGGATGGTCACTGGATGGGATTGCGGTGACTCCAGGCAACTTGCTGAGCTTGTGGGTGGCCTGAGCATGGGTCCGGGGGAGCAAGTGGTGGCCGCACTTCCACGGGTGCCTGGAGAACCCAAGCTGGGGTGGGTGTTCACATCTCTAACTGGACTCGACCTGGGTAAGTTGTGCTCCCTACACCTTGGGAAGAACCAAGAAGTGGTTGAAGGCAACACCCACTGCTTCTAGCCTGAGAAGAGAGAGGCCACTGCCTGAAAGAGCTCAATTGAAAACCTTTGTTTAAATAAAAACTTAGGTTTCTGTGGAAGGCAAAAGTCTGTGTGAATCTGTGTGATGCGGTACACCTACTTTGAAACACAAGACAGTGTTTCAAAGTTGCCTAATCTACTTAAATTGCCCCTTCAGGCCTCCTGCCAAGCTAAATTGCATGCAGAAAGCTCATGCTCAATTCACACGCAGATGGGTTGCACATTTCAAATCTAAATACATAAATACATTTTACTAAGTACAACCCAATTTTAAAAGAGCATGGGCTCTTGCTGCTGTCTTGTGTGTGTGTTTGTGTGTGTGGAGAGGGGGTTGGGTAGAGCACATCTGTGTCCAATCACATATACAGTAAAATCTTGGCTTTCTCTGTAGATTTCTATCACCAAGGGGAAGTGCTATTGCCTGGGGAATCTGTCTAAATGTGCATACGGTTGCACCCTTAAAGTCTATTAAAACTAAATTTAAAGTATGTGTGCCTCTACACTTTTTATATCTATGTGGGAGGAGTTTGCAGGAAAGAGAGCTGGGGCAGGGGAAGGGGGAGGGCTGGAAAAGGCAAACAAGATTGTCCCAGGAGAGGAAAGGAGAGCCGGGGAAGAAGAACGGCAACGACACCGGGGAGAAGGAGGCATAGTGTGGAAGGAGCATAGGAACATTCCTATCCAGTCTGGGGGCACTGACACTCGGTTGCCCAATGGCCCTCCAAAACCCAGAGCTAGCCCCACTTCCCTAGCCCTCTGGAAGAGCTTCTCTTCTGGGCCAGGCTGAAGGGCTGGGAGCTTCCCCAGCACCTAGTTCTAGGATGAGGAGTGGATGTGCCACACCCTGTGCTGGCAGATTGTGAGCATCTCTACACCAGCCTAAAATCCCACATTTAAAAAGGGCTTTCTGCTTCCATTTTAAATGCGGAACAACGGACTTCCTTTACACACGCTTCCTTCCCCCGCTTTCCCCCTCCTTCTCCCCCTTATCTGAGTCTTCCACACGTTTCATTATACAGCTGCTAGATGGCGCTGTGGTCTAGCTCCTCTTACTGCAGCTTTTCCTTTTTCATGAGGGAACTCAAGCGGAACACAAGTGGGGTAATTTGATAGTTCATTATCTCTAATCTTTTAAAAAATGGAATAAAGGTAATTTAGTACAGGAGATGCCCTGGAGGATGACGACGTCATCTAAAGGGCCCACAAGCTTCCGTGAGCACCCAAGCTCAATAGAGGGATAAAAGCTCCGTGTGGAGAAGCCCACAGGCAACGCTGCATTTCTTTTCAATACTACTGCTGCTACTACAAACGGTGACAACAGCAGCGGTTACAGCGGTGGCATTACCGAACTATGGATTTTTAATCCAAACTAGGAACAGCTACCTCATCTTCTTTGATAAGCTTCCGCCGGGCTTTAAAAACCTGGCTGTTCAGGAGGGCCTTTGGGGTAGGTTAGGGTTTTTTTAGAGCAGTGTTGTTTTGTTCAGTTACGTTGTTTGGTTCAGTGGATTATGTAAATTCGTTGTCTTTCGTGTTGTTATTAGTATTGTATGCCGCCTAGACTGGCCGGGTACCCAGTCAGATGGGCGGCTAATAAATCAAATCAATCAATCAATCAATCAATCAATCAAATAAATTAATTAATAATAGAGCATGGGTGGGCAACTGTTCCCCCACTAGGGAATGTGGGGTGGGGGGTGCATGCTGGTGATTGTGGCTGGAACCAGCCAGCAGTGTGTGGAGCCGGAGCCAGCATATCCCCCACACACACGCACACAGTTTGATCCAATTCACACCCAGTTTCTCTCTCACACAAATACACATTCTCTTTTTCTCTCACACACACATGCACAGTCAAGCATGGTCACTCTGTCTCACATACAGCCCTCCTTCCATTAACACACGTAACATACACACTCTCACATAAACAACACACAGTCACAGACACACAGCCCCCCCTTCACACACACACACTCACACACACCCTGTCACACACAGCACACACACAAACCCACAATTGGGATGGGGAGGACTGCGCATCCAGTGGAACTTTTTTGCATGGTGTCCTCCCTGTCAAATCATGCTCCCTGCAGATGGCCAAATAGTGGTTTGCTGCAGAGGTGGGGGGAATTTGGTAGGGTGGGTTCAGCAGTGGCTTGGGTGGGTCACACAGAGAGGCCTCTGTGGGCCGCATGGAGGCCACGGGTTGCCCAGAATTAATGTGATATAGCGATTTCTGTGCTTTTAAAAATTGCAATGTCAGAATCTCCATTCAGAGGCAAAAATATCAAGTCCAACAACATAAGAACATCAATATATAAAAGTCAATACTTTCTGAATAGGATAATTCTGCTGCAGCTGGTACAGAACGCGGCAACTCGCCTGATTAAAGGCAGCCACCGGCAAGATCACATCACTTCAGTGCTGAAGGAGTTGCACTGGTTGCCAGTTGTTTTCCGGGCCAAATTCAAGGTGTTGGTTTTGACCTTCAAAACCCTATATGGTTCTGACTCAGCCTATCTTAAGGAGCGCCTCCAACAACACCAGACAGGCCGCTTAACAAGATCAGCCTCGGATGGCCTTCTCTCTGTCCCATCAGCCAGGACAGCTAGACTGGTGGGGATGAGGGAGAGGGCCTTTTCTGTGGTGGCGTTCACTTGTGGAACTCCCTCCCTAAGAAACTCTGTCATGCCCCCTCTTTAATGAGCTTCCGCCATGCATTAAAAACATGGTTGTTCAGGCAGGCATTTGGGGTGGGTTAGGGTATTTTAGAAAATGTTATTTTAGAATTGTATTGTTTTATACTGTTTTATTATATGTTGTACATCGCCCAGAGTGGCTGGGTAACCAGCCAGATGAGTGATTAATAAATTTAATTAAAAAAAAGAAAAGCTACCTTAATAAGCCAAGGCCCTGAGCTTTTTATCCTAAAGAATTTAGGCTTCTGAAGATTGTTGAAAATTCCATTTCTTTTATATTCTAAAGATCTAAACTATGTAGAACTGAGTGCATGCTTGGGATAATTTCTCTATTTTGCTAAAGTGGTCTGCTACCTTCAGTCTGAAGTCCAACTTCACTTCAGATTTTTCCTTTTAAAACTCAAATACATATCACTAAGAAACATCTGCTCTAATAATATGAAAGGTAAATAACTTTGATTTTATCTGAGGTAATTCAGTATACGCAGCTCACACAGAGCTTCATTCAACCAACATATACAACCTAGGCTTACTTTGAATATAAATACTAGAAGACTATTTACCCATGATATTTTAAATTATTCAGATCATACACAAATACAGTTACTCTACTTTCACCATGTACTTTTTATCATTCCCCATGTCCAGCAGTACTTAACAGACCTGATGAACTTGCAGGATATTGTACTGGCAATACAAATTGTACATCAGCCTTCACAGCATTTCTAGGTGGGAAAGTGTTAAATTCTGATCAGAACAGATTAAGAGAAGTGTCTAGGATGGGTGCCCCCAACTGATCTAGCTTCATTAATTTAGGTCTAGTCACTAACAGATTGGATTGCTGTAATGTGCTGTACATGGGGCTGCCCTTGAAAGACAGTCCAGAAACTCCAGATTTTGAGTCAGCAGGTTGGACCATATTATGCCAATTTCTTCCAGCTTCGTTGGCTACCAATTTGCTTCCAGGCTCAAGTCAAGGTGATGGCTTTGGCCTTTAAAGCCCTGAATGGCTACCAATTTGCTTCCAGGCTCAAGTCAAGGTGATGGCTTTGGTCTTTAAAGCCCTGAATGGCCTCGGACCAGGATTTCTCGGGGATCAGCTCTTTCCATATGGATCAACTTAACATTTTCATTCAGTTGAGGCCCTCTTTCATTGCCCTCTCGTCAACAGAAGTACAGTTTGTGGGGATAATAGAGAAGGCTTTTCAAGTATGGTACCTAAATTATGGAATAGCCTCCCAAGTGGTGGACATTTGCTTGCTTTCCCTTAAGACTGCCTTGTTCTGGCAGACATTTGGTTACTTAGAGCTTGTGATTATGGTTTACTTGCTGGTTGTTGACATGCTTTTATGATGCTCTTTTGTTGTTGTTATCCGTGTATGGTTAGGATATATTTTTAATTTATACACACAGGTTCTAAATCATATTAATTTTAGACAGGTCATGACTTTAAATACAATTATCCTAAACCCTTCCTAAAGTATTCTTATGTTTTTGTTATTAACTTTTAAATTAAATTTTGACAGATTGACCAAAAAATCTGCAGTACAATTAAATCCACAAAGTCTTCTGAGAAAGCAGAAAGACTCTACCATCCCTTGCAACAGCCCACCCACTCAACCGATCCCAAAAGAAATGCTTGTTCAAACAGTTTTGAAAACAAACAACATTCCGGGTTTTGGCATCCCTGGTGTTTTGTTGAAATATTGCTGGTGAGGTGGGATGTCCTGCAGCCTCCCACATGCCCTCCAAGTCTGCTCTGGAGGGTTGGGGGAACTCCAGAGGAGATTTCAAAGGCATTCTAGTGACTGCAGGAGGGAGGAGAGGACACAGAAGTCTCATTCAACGATATCTATTCCATGGGTGCAAGGACAATGTTGGATACAACCCATGATGATTTCTTTCAGTTCTCGAAGAGCCTTTTGCCAATAACATAAAAGGGATTTTTGAACCTACAGTTCTATGGTTCCTCTGCAGCTGTAGGAGGGAAATTAAACTGTTTTCTTTTAAACATGATGAATCCCAAACTAGAAATACACTGTTATTTTTAAGAGAGGCAGGTTCTGAGTGGTTATAGAGAAAAATGGATTTTTCTTCAGCAATGCCTTTATGTGGCAGGTCATTAAAAAAGAGGGTAGCAGTGAAACAAGAGGTGCTCAATTGAATATATTTCCTGACTCTTACAGTTCAACCTGGATTGAGAACAGAGAGGAACTCCTAGCACTACCACTCAGGAGGCATTGTGCAGCAATTCCATCTTTTTTTCCTTAATGGATTTTCTGCAGTAAGAAAAAATAAAAACTGGTGGTAAAAACAGGAGGGTTACAACCGGATGACATCATCTGGACTAGGGATGTATGCGAAATTCAATTTAGTTTGTTTCAGACCAGAATTTACCTGTTTGAACCTCTCAAACTTGAGCATGGACTTGAACACAATCTGTGGTTAAGTCTGTACATTCCTGAGCTTGCTATGCAATTCGTAGGCAAAAGAAAAGTGCATTTGAAAATGCATACATTTGAAAAGTATGCTTGAAAAGGTGCATACTTTTAAAAAATGATCACAGACATGCTTTGACCAACGGGAGAAAAGTGCGTACTTTTAAAGAAATGTGTGCAATTGGTGTGCATTTGGGAAAAAATGTGCAATGAAAAATGCCCAAGTTTTTGTGCAACTGAGGGGGAAAGGTCACAGCCTGATACAGACATGAGTCAGGACAAGCTTTGAGGTGGAAATCTGAGGACCCTGATGAACTAAAGTTTTACAGCTTTTCACATCCCTAGTCTGGATCCCCCATAAAGTTCTGTGAATGAGGCAGAGTTATGGCAGGATAAAAGCACTCCTGAACAAAGGATGCGTTCATACATCACAGACATGGCCCCACAGAAGGGCAAAACAAAGGCTACAGGAATGAAATTTTGAGTAATCATGAACAAGGTGGCAACTGAATTGATGTGGCCAAATGTCAGAACTAACTACGTTTTGTTTTTTTTAATGTCCTGAGTCAACATCCCTTTGAAATTCAGCTTAGCTTGTAAATAAGTCCCATGCTGACTCCCTCCCTTTTCCTCAAGACATACCTTCCAGCATCAGCAAAGACAAGAGGTGGTAGTGGCGTGAAGGAGAAGGCTGTTCTCCGGGCTTTCATTTGGATCTGACATAGGACATTTCCAGCACAACTATTTCTGGGAGTTGTAATTTGCCAGGGCTTCTGGGCTCTTGGAATCTCCCCCTCACACACAATTGCTACTCCTGAAAGGTGCATTTGGGGGAAAGGGTCAGGGGGACTCACAAGGACAGAAACTGGCCCCAGGGAAGGCTGGAGTGTACACAGTACAGGCAGGGTACCATTAGGCAGAGTAAGGCGGCCACCTCAGGGGGCAGCTGCCAGGACTGGGGAGTGTTGGAGAACAGACTTGTGGCTACCGCAGGGCCTGCCCTGTGCTCCCTCAGCTAGCCTGCTGTTCCAGTGTATTGGAGGGTGCTGTCATACGAACATAGGAAGCTGCCTTATACTGAGTCAGACCATTGACACATTGTCCCTTCACCAGCATTGAAAAAAGCTTCAACTGTCAGTCTGGACAAGCTTCTGTACATGGAATGAGGGAAAGAGGTGGTCTTGTCCTTTGCCTCAGGCAGCAAAATGTCTTGGGCCAAATATTTTCCCTATTTCAGAAAACTCCCAGAAACAGTCTGAGCTTTACCCAAACATTATCTGAAAGGGCTTGGAAAGACTAACCATAAGAACATGAGAAGAGCCTACTGGATCAGACCAAAGGCCTATGTAGTCCAGCATTTTGTTTACATAGTGGCCAGCCAGAAGCCAATGGGAAGCCCACACCCTCTGCTTAAGTTCCCCAGCGGCTGGTATTGAGAGGCACGCTGTCTCTGATACCAGAAGAAATATATAGCTGTCGTGACTAGTAGCCATTGATAGCCTGGCCCCCTACTGTGAGACCCAATCCTTGTTGTTCTTTCCCCACCACACGGAAAGTAAGAGCAAGGAATAGGGCCCTTGTGGTGCATTTTTGTTTCCCAATCCTTCCCTGCCCTCAGATTCCCCCCACCCCGCTCTCGCTGAAATATCGCTGCTCCTCTGACATCAGAGAATGGGAAAAGGGGGAGAATCAGGGGCAATATGTGGGCAAAGTGTGGGAGGCTCTGCATCCACGAGATCCAAAACCTCCTTGACCCTTGACATGTCCCTAATTGGGTTGGAAACTTAGACCAGTCCTGGAGCAGGTCTAAATTCATTCCCTCCCATTGCTCACAATGGGAAGGAAAATGCTTTGCTTCTCCTTCCTGCCTTCATCCCTTCTACCTTGCCGGCAGGGCACTGTATGCGGGTGGGAGACTCTGGCCCTGGAGTCCTCCGATGCCATCTATAGGCTTGGCCTGTCAATTATTCTTTTTAAAAGTCATTATTTAAAAACATTTGTATACTACTGAAAATAAATGAATGTATTAGTTACATTCCTTTACTAAATATATGTATAAACATATTCTTCTACAATGCAATTAACATCCTTAAACACATTTTACAAAATATATACTGCATCTGTAAATGAATACACTTTGGAGATATAAAATGGAGTGACGTATTGCTTCATATGTATGTATGAGACAGTTGAGCTGACGAATATGTTTCAACAGATCTTGCAGTTGGATCATTTATTTAGATGTGTATGGAGCAAATCCAAGACTTAACTTGCAAATATCAGTAAAGCTCTTGGACTGCACAACTTCCAATCCTTTGAAAGTATTTAGAAGGTCACTGTAAATACAAGCTGAATGGAGTCTGTATTTCAGTTGGGGGGGGGGACTAATTGTGCTGATGGGCCTCATCTATGACGACAGGGCAATGGACCAAATTTGATACCATGAGATCACAACTAGCATGAGGATGATTTGGGGCAAGGAAAGGAGGAGTGAAACAGCATGTTTTCCCTGGTTCTCCTTGCACTGAGCAGAACTCATACTGACTAGGTCCTTGAACTGTGTTTATCAGTGAGGAGGTGATCACATAGATCCACATGATCCTGGGAAGATGGTAGTCAATTGCTCCCCCATCATGATACTGTCTGGTGCCCTCCTTCAACCCCCAGCTGCCAAAACATCAGTGGCAGCACTAAAAGAAAAGGAAAAATGCTCTAGAAACAGGCTCTATGGTTCCTACCATAGGAGTCTCATTCTTAGAGTGTCCCAGAGCTTTCTAGGAAGCAGTACTCGAAGATTCCTGCCTGCTTCTTAAGACACTCTAGGAACAGAGCTTCTATGGCAAGAAGCATAGAGCCCATTCGTAGAGTGTTGTTCCTTTCTAAAAGAACCCAGGAAACAATAGGTGAAGCAGCAATTGGGGTGTCTGGCATGGGGCACAAGCTGCAACCTTGTCTCTCTCCCAGCTACCCATACACAACTCCCCTTGTCTGTGTGTGTCTCAGGGAGAGGGAGAGTGGGGTGCATGGGTAATTGTTGTGTTGTATGTGCGTGTGTACACAAGTGCGATCCCCGCCATCCCAGAAGACACCCAGTGCAGCTCTTGGGGCCAAGAAGGTTGCGCACCTCTGATTTACAATAAATACATTGTTTTATTTATTGGGAGGTTTACAAATAAAAATGAAAACTGTAAAATACAAAAATACAACATGAAAATAAAATCTGAAACAGAATAAAAGCAACAATATAATAAAACCAGCAGTAGAGAATAGTTCTGTTGGACTCAAAAGTACTAACAATATTTAACAATATTGAAACGACGGGGAAATAAAGCTCTTCCCCTGGTGCTGAAAACATCATAACATAGGCAACCATTTAGCTTCTCTGGACCAGGGCCAGATTTCAGGGGGACCTCGGGCGTGGTGCTGCTGATACCCCGCGTATGGTGCTGCCCTTCACCCCTGCAGGTACCAACCCTTGCTGAGTGGACACCATCTGGACAGTCACTGAATTCACCCAACATACAGGAAGTGTCCCAGTAGGCAGTAGCACCCACTATATTAGTTTACCCCAAATACAATGCCTAACATCAATGCATTGCATTTGGGGTAATTTAAGATAGCAGCCAGCACAGGTCCAAGTCCAACTCAGCTTCTGTTCAGAAGTCGTGCTGCCCATGTGGTCAGCAGAGTTGGTAATGAGCCCTTCTGAACCCATGGGCCCTTCGCAATTGCCTGACCCCTCATGTCAGGCCTGCTGGAGGGGATATTCCATTACCAGATGCCAACAGTGAAAAGGCCCTCCCTCTAGTAGCCACCTACTGGGGTTGGACTCATGTAGGGTCTTGTAGGCCCCTTCCAACCCCACTATTCTCTGATTCTCTGATCCTTTGGTGCAGGATATTCAGAGAAAGGCTTCAGAAAATGATTTCATAGTCCAGTTAGATATTTGTGGAAGAAGGTTACCTGGCCCCAAGCCATTTAGTACTTTAAATGTTAATAAAAGCACTTTGAGTTAATACCAGGCCTGGAAATAGACAGAAAGCCAGTGCAGCTGGCAAAATACTGGTGTAATGTGGTTTTGTTGGCCAGTCCTTGTAACAATCATGCTGCTCCATTATGGATCAGCAGAAGTTTCCAGACTATTTTCAAAGGCAGCCTCATGTATAACTCATTGCAATAATCTAAATGAGAGGGTACCAATGTATGGATAACTGAATCTCTGTCCAGATAGGGTCTGGAATTACTGGTCTTCATCCATTTCATTACCATGCCCTAAGCACTGATTCAGAACACCTACTGCCTCACCTGGATTTGATACAAAAGACAGATAGAGCTGTGTGTCACCTGCATATTGGTGACACCTCTGTCCATATATCCAGATAAGTTCTCTCAACAGTTTCATGTAAATGTTCAATAGCATGAAGGATAAACAGAGCCCTGTGGGACCTTATAGCATAACTTCCAAGGGGTAGTGCAATAATAACCCAGTACCATGTTTTGGAATTGGCAATCCAAGTAGGAGCAGAACCACCGCAGCATGGTACCTCCAACACCCAATCCAGATAGCTGATCCAGAAGAATACCATAGTTGATGGTACTGGAAGTTCCTGAGAGGTCCAAGAGAATCAACAGGGTCACACTTCCCCATTCCTCTCTCAGCAAAGGTAATCCCACAGCGTGGCCAACGCAGTTTCTGCTCCAAAACCAGGCCTGAAACGTGATTGAAATGCCCAAGAAAGGGATGTTGGCAACTGGCATACAGCTGTTTACATCTTCCGGGTCCAGATTAGGTTTCTTCAGTTTTCTTTATTGCCACCTGCTTTAAAGTGGCTGGTACCACATCCTATGTGAAGGGGGGATTTACAACCACCTGTATACAGCTGGCCATCTCCTCCCTATTAGATGCAATAAGCCATGGAGGAAAGAAATCAAGCACACAGGTGGTCAGCTGGATCAAACTAGTCACTATGCCAAGCACTATGTCTGCATTCTCAGTCAACCAATAAAACTAGATATGTTGGTGCTCTGTCTGGAAACCTCTCCTAATGGAACTGCATTAACTGTGGAGTCCAAATTGTGATGGATGTGAGTGACTTTATCTTCAAAGTGTCTTGCAAACTAGTCACACAGCATGCTACCAAAAGTTCCACTGTATCTCTCCCTGTCTCAGATTGCAACAGGCTGCAAATCATTCAGAACAGTTCCACTGGATGACACTGAGAAGATACAATGGGGTCTGCAAATATACTCCTGACTGCAAAGGTAGGATCAGTAACTTCCATTAATCAGTCCTTCCAAAAACTGTGATAAATCCATCACTCTCGCTGTCACAAATCATTTGAATGCATATGGTAATAACATTTGTGTAAAAATGCTTGACCAACTGAATCACTGTGGTATCAGAATTGTTGAGACACTTCTTCACAAGCTAGAAACCTGAAATTTGATACTTATGTAGTTCAAAATACTCTCATTGCCAGGAAAAACAAAAGTAACCAGACATTTGTATGTCCCTCCCTTGACAAAGGATGCGTACATGAATTCTGTCCCAAAACGGATAAGCTATTTTTTCCACCCAAATTCAGTCTTCTGAACTTCAGAACCCAGAAATGTGTCCTAGCACTGATCGGAGAGTGGCCCAACTGAATGCTTCAGTAATCTCGAAGCATATCAACATGAACATGCAATTTTAAAAGTGCTCTCAGGAGGAACTCAGCACCCTCAGTTATATGTAAGTTCTGGCCAAGGGCACAGAGAAGTAATAGAGAAGCATCCCATAACTGTTTATTTACGAACCTCACATCATCACTACTGTACCCACTATCTCTTCTGCACAGAATCCTCTTCTCTCTTCCAGGGTTAGACAGATAGATAAGTGAAAGTGAGGATACATATTCACATTAGGATGGTATGCATGTCACAGTTTGTGGGGCTCTGAGACACGTGCCAGCCACCATTTTGAATATGCAAGCTGCAGTGGAGGCACACCGCAGCATGTTATGCGAACCTGGGTGTTGTGGGTTACTTTGTTGTTGTTCAGTCGTTCAGTCGTGTCCGACTCTTCGTGACCCCATGGACCATAGCACGCCAGGCCTTCCTGTCCTGCGCTCTCTCCCGGAGTGTGCTCAAGTTCATATTCATTGCATCGGTGATGCTATCTAGCCATCTCATCCTCTGCCGTCCCCTTCTCCTTTTGCCTTCAGTCTTTCCCAGCATCAGGGTCTTTTCCAGGGAGTTTTCTCTTCGCATTAGGTGGCCAAAATATTTGAGCTTCAGCTTCAGTATCTGTCCTTCCAATGAGCAGTCAGGATTGATTTCCTTTAGGATGGACTGATTTGACCTCCTTGCAGTCCAGGGGACTCGTAAGAGTCTTCTCCAGCACCACAGTTCGAAAGCATCAATTCTTCGGCGCTCAGCCTTCCTTATAGTCCAGCTCTCACAGCCATACGTTGCTACTGGGAAAACCATAGCTTTGATTAGACGGACCTTTGTCGGCAAGGTGATGTCTCTGCTTCTTACTATGCTGTCTAGGTTTGCCATAGCTTTCGTCCCAAGGAGCAAGCGTCTTTTAATTTCATGGCTACAGTCACCGTCTGCGGTGATCTTGGAGCCCAAGAAAGTAAAATCTGTCACTGCTTCCATTTCTTCCCCTTCTATATGCCAGGAAGTGATGGGGCCAGATGCCATGATCTTAGTTTTTTTAATGTTGAGTTTCAAACCAGCTTTTGCACTCTCCTCCTTCACCCTCAACAAGAGGCTCTTGAGATCCTCTTCGCTTTCTGCCATTAGGGTGGTATCGTCTGCATATCGGAGGTTGTTGATAATTCTCCCAGCAACCTTAATTCCGACCTGTGATTCATCCAACCCAGCGTTTCTCATGATGTACTCTGCATATAAGTTAAATAACCAGGGTGACAATATGCAGTCTTGTCGTACTCCTTTCCCAATTTTGAACCACTCGGTTGTTCCATGTCTGGTTCTTACTGTTGCTTCTTGACCCTCGTACAGGTTTCTCAGGAGACAGGTAAGGTGGTCTGGTACTCCCATCACTTTAAGAATTTGCCACAGTTTGTTGTGATCCACACAATCAAAGGCTTTAGCGTAGTCAATGAAGCAGAAATAGACGTTTTTCTGGAATTCTCTTGCTTTCTCCATGATCCAGCGAACATTGGCGATTTGATCTCTAGTTCCTCTGCCTCTTCGAAACCCAGCTTGTACTTCTGGTAGTTCTCGGTTCGCATACTGCTGAAGCCTAGCTTGTAGGATTTTGAGCATAACCTTGCTGGCATGTGAAATGAGCGCAATTGTGCGGTAGTTTGAACACTCTTTGGCGTTGCCCTTCTTTGGAATTGGAATGTAAACTGACCTTTTCCAGTCTTGTGGCCATTGTTGAGTGTTCCAAATTTGTTGGCATATTGAATGCAGCACTTTAACAGCATCATCTTTTAGGATTTTAAATAGCTCAGCTGGAATACTGTCATCTCCGCTAGCTTTGTTGTTACTAATGCTTCCTAAGGCCCACTTGACTTCACTCTCGAGGATGTCCGGCTCAAGTTCAGTGACCGCACTATCATGGCTATCAGGGACATTAAGATATTTTCTGTATAGTTCTTCTGTGTATTCTTTCCACCTCTTCTTAATCTCATCTGCTTTTGTTAGGTCCCTGCCTTCTTTATCATGCCCGTCTTTGCACAAAACGTTCCCTTGAGATCTCCAATTTTCTTGAAGAGATCTCTAGTCTTTCCCATTCTGTTGTTTTCCTCGATTTCTTTGCCTTGTTCATTTAAGAAGGCCTTCTTGTCTCTCCTTGCTATTCTCTGGAACTCTGCATTCAGTTGGATATATCTTCCTCAGATAACCCTAGAGCAAGCCATGTTGAATCCTCAAATAACCCACAACCCTAGATTCTCATGACACAACAAGCCCTGGTGTGCCTCTGCCACAGCTTGCATATTCAACGCAGTGGCTGGCATGCATCTCAGAGCCCCGTGGGTGAAGGGTGGCTTGTCGCGAGGTACAAACCGAACCGCTGCTTAATGTCTGCATATGCCACAGTATGCTGTTTCTATGGAATAAGCATTTCTACTAGGTTGGTCTTGTTCTTGTAATTGGTCGATAAATAAAGGGATGAATTGGAGGTGGCAGTTTTCATCCCATGTGCACACAAAACCTGATTTCAAATATTCTTAAATGGTAAATATGCCAATGAAGTACAGGGAATATGTATTTAATGAGATTTGATGATATGGAGTGATTGTTATTGTCAAAACACCTCTATTAGATTTTTGAGGGTTAACTTTATGTCAGAGTGTTCTCGATGCATCAGATGCTTGCCACCAACAGTGTATTAAATTATTCACTTTTATCACAATTTTGGCCCAGTTTCTTTTTGCTATTGGAGTGCAATTGTCTGGGGATGGTATTAGCATACTGCATGATGCACCAGCTTTCAGATGTATTTATTTGTCTCTGTCTCCCATATTATATAACCATTTCTTCCAGGGCAGCTCTTAGCATGTTTTTTCCTCTCCCCTCTCCCCCGGCCCCCGAAAAGGCTTGCTATGCCACATTTCACTCTTGCCCATGTACAGCATCCCTGGAGACTGAGACAAATCTTCCATATTCTTCTGGTTTCTTTTTTTTTTTTTTTAAGGGATCACTTAATACAAAATATGCAATGTTTGTATTAAAATTACAGATGAATCCATTGGGTCAGGGGAAGAAGAAACTGTAGTAGAGGAACTGCCAAATCTAAAGCCCTGCCAGGCTCATTCCAGCAGGGTGGAAGGAATGGGGGGGGGGGCATTTTGCCTGGCTTTCTCTTTTCCAGCTGCATTAGTTCGTCCTTCACATTTTTTGTTCCAAGGGGAGGGAAAATAGGGATGGCATAGTCCACCTCCACCCCGACCTGTTCTGAACTGTGCTGGGGGAATGGGAGGGCTCTGGTTCTAGTAGACCATCAAACTGTGTCTTTTAGAGCAACCCCATGTTTCCAGACCACACTTCTGGACCCCTAACAGTCAAAGGCCTAGTAGGCCTCTGCCTTCTTTGTAGTTAGAGGGCCAAACTAGATGAGGTACCATTCTCTCAATTTTTAAAGTAAATAGCAGCTACAAGAGTCCCAATCCAGATTCAACCCAGATACCCTCTGGCAGAGGGGGGGACACAGTGGAGGCTGGTGGCTCTGATTTTGGTGGGGTTGTGAATCCATTCTGGGTTTCAGTCAGAACCAGCCAGAACTCTAAAGGAGCTACCCTAAGTGCTGAACCCCATCCTCAAAATGGGTTCAGCTCCTTGGATAGTTCCTTTTGAGCCAGCCTCCACAGCGTGGGGGGTGGAGGTGGGGTAAGGAGGCTTTAGCCCTTTGTCTCCTACTGTGGTCCTGATCAGTGGATTGGCCTTCCACACCTATTTGCATTGGAACAAAACGTCCCATTCATGCCGATGGAAGCTTTTCTTCCAATACAAATAGCATGTGTGGAAGGCTGATCCAGATCAGGACCACAATGGGAGGCAAAGGGTTTAAAAAGTCCTACAAACACACATACACCCTGGCCAGAGTTTTAATCCAGGCCCCTGAATATGCTATTTACTTTTTAAAAAACATTCATACGATTGCTAATTGTGTAAATAGCATCTTGCCTTCTTTGTTCCGTAGTTTGCTTCAACACCGGCATTAGAGGACATCCCTTCCCGACTGGGTCCCACCTGGGCACTTTTATAGCCTTCTCGCCCTCCCCACATATTTGTCTATGTACCTATTCGGGATTGTTGGGATTTTTGTCCTGTGCACGTTTAGTGCATTACATACATATACACACAACTTAATGTACAAAAGTGAATGCAAAGATTAAAGGCTATTTTGTGTTAAAAGAATTCAGTGCCTCCTATAGGGCCATAAACTAGGAGCTTAAAATGATTTACAAGTCCTTCTATTTGTTCAAATATTTAACTGGTCGCCTTGGGGTTGTTAAGTGACCTTATAAAATGGTATCCGGAGGTTAGTTTATAAAGAATTAAGCCATTTACTACCTACGTGAGGCTAATTCCTATTTCAATTGCTTTGTAATCGGATTTGAATGCCCAGCACAAAAGATAGGCGCTGCATTTCAGCTAGGAAGTGCATATATGTGTTGTCGTTGTTTTAGCTCCCATCCACTTTATATACACATTTCTTCAGGCTTTGGGGAACATTTAGGTAAACTATAAAAGGTAAAGGTGTCCCCAACCAGTCGTGTCTGACTCTAGGGTGCGGTGCTCATCCCCGTTTCTAAGCCGAAGAGCCAGCGCTGTCCGAAGACGCTTCCATGGTCATGTGGCTGGCATGACTGAACACCGAGGTGCACGGAATGCTGTTACCTTTCCCGCTGAGGCGGTACCTATTTATCTACTTGTAATTTCTTGCTTTCGAACTGCTAGGTTGGCAGAAGCTGGGACTGAAGACGGGAGCTCACTCTGTCACGCAGCACTCAGGTCTCGAACTGCTGGCCTGTCAACCTTCCAGTCTGCAGTTCAGCATCTTAACCACTAAGCCACCGCGGCCCTAGGTAAACTATACTGTATAGGTATAGTTTGGCTGTATGGCAGGCCTGCATAACCTATGACATGGCAAGCTGAATACAGCCCACCATCCATGTATTTTAGACCACCAGAAGCTCCTATCTCCCATTTCTGCTGCCTAAGATTACAGGAAGCATCTGGCACAGGCTACTATACAAGTCACTGGTGTGGTTTGTCAGGCATGATGGGCCATATGTTGTGTGCAGGCTGTATGGTAATATGGTTATTTGGCTCTTAGGGCGCTCTGCTGGATCATAGGGAGAGGAAGAGTTGTTGGATTTTATATTATTGTGTTTTTTGATTGATGGATTGATTGATGAATTGATGGATTGATGGATTTTAGGCACAAGTGTGCTCCTCCCTTGGGTTGTCCCTGTCCTGCCTTTGACTCTGCCCTGTTTTAGTCATTCTCCTTGTGTATCTTTGTGGGTGTTTATCTGTCATGGTGGGTGTGTATCAGTGTGGTAGGTCTTCTGCCATATCCTACAGTCCCAGAGCCAATAGAGCTTGAGGATAAGATCGCTCTGTTAAACATGTCTCGGCAAAATACGTTCAGGTTTCTGCTGTGAATGGAAGTTCGATGAGCACCGCTTTGCTCATCCAGGGTGATTGCTGAAGAACCATAAATAATCGCCAAACTTCCCCATGAAGTTATTAACCTTGTGCAGTTAAAAATCATAATATATAGCTGTACAGGTATAAAAACAGTGGTTCAATATTGAATATTATAGAGAAACAAGCAACTCATTATGCCGTATCTGCTTTCCATGGCAAATGAAAAATGGCTTCTAATATACCACATACCACATGTAATTACTACATTTTCCCCATCAGTTCAGTAGTTTTTGCACCAATAAAGCATTTTTATAGGACAAGGCACTTTTACATGCCCAGTGAAGTGAACCACATAAATCCCGAAGAAGATAGTTTTGCAGTTCAGCTATTTCATCAGCAACAACAGATGTAAATGGCTGCTTCTAGACACCTGTATTAAGCCTGTATGGACCAGAAACTAAATAGCCAGAACATTCTCTAGCAAAACACTGATTATAAATCAAGCCCTTAAAGGTGCTTCCTGATTAGGCATTTGTCATGCAATCGCCCTGCCTCGTTCATAGAGTTTTATGAAGGGTCCAAATGATGTCATCTTCCATTTGTAACCCTCTGGTGGTTTGCTGCCATTTTTCTTTCTTTTTTTTCTTTCCACAAAAAAAAACCTTAAGGAAGAAAAAACAGAATAGTTGCAGAATGTCTTTTGATCAGTAGAGCTACAAGCTGTCCATCCAGAAGCACCCATAGCCAAATACATTATTAGACATGATGGGTTATGGTTAGCTTTCGTGAGTTTTTATTATGTAAAAGAGTAAGAAGATTAGTTTTCATTTTTGCCATCTTCATGTTGGCAAAATGTTCGGGTATTTCATGTTGCACAGCACCTTTTTTTCTTAAATTAACCAGAGAGAGCCATACAAACTTGCTGTCAGAATCAGAAGAATGACTTGGAAAGAAATAAAAATGCTTTTGTGCAATTTTGTGTTCACTTCACACTGGAAAAAGACACTATGGATGCAATCCATGGTTGGCTGAGGAATGCTGGGAGTTGCAGGACTTTTTTTCTGTCTGACCGTGCCCAGGACTGCACCCCATTTCTGTTATGAAACCCACTTTTGGCAATATATTGCATATTTTGCATGAGTGATTCAACATCCATGGTATGCAGCCCTGTCCTATATACAAGTACTCTGAAATATGCCTCACTGAATTCAGTGCTCCTAAATATTCCATTGCTGTTAAGTAAGTGTGCATGGGATCCCACATTTAGCCTTTCAAAGGCAAGCAAAGAAAAAATACTTCAGAGACCAAGTTTTCTTACACCACTCTTTCCCAGTGGTGAAAATGTATTTCTTGCATTTAAAAGACCTTCCAGGTTTTCCTCAAACAATTTACATCAACCTTCAGGATTAATAGGGGTCACTCTCTTCCATATCTCAGCTGGGTAGGGGGGAAAACGCTCTTCTGAATGGGCAATGGGCATTCAAGCCAGTCAGTACAAGTTGGCTCTCCAGATGGGACAGTGTTGCCTTGGGTTGCTCTATCCCATCTTTCCCCAACCTATACCAACCTTCCCCAATTGTCATGGACATTATACTTTATGAAATGGAATTTGAAAGGAGATATTTGGTCTATGCTTATTAAATACTACTATCTATATACAGAAACGTTACTTCTCTGTTCCCTATCTGCCTAACTCACTTTGTGCATTGAACAATGCCAGTCATTCATTGAACAATGCACCGAACAATGCCTTTAATCATGTCACTTTTCATATTAAATGGAATTTGACTAATAATCTTTTCTTTTGTTCTGTTTACTGTAGAAGTCTTGACATTATTTGAATCTTCCCTTTTCTCTGTGTTCTTCACCATGGAGCATTCTTTAGCCATCGTGTTCTCAAAGGAATAATATCCCAAGTAAAATGGATTCCTCTGGCATGCGATATATTTTGAGAACCGCTTTGTAGTGTGACATATCCCATGTAGGAGCATTTAAATACCTACTGAGTATCAACAGAACAAAGCAAAAAATAGGGAAATGTGTGTGCACGTGATGCAGAAAAACACATTATGATTACGTACTTGTGCTGTGATCAGGGAACACCAAGCACCTCCTGGGAGCCAGCAGCTTCACGTTGAAATGAGCCATGTCTGAACAAAGGGTGTGTGTTTTCCTGCTGCAAAAAGTAATGCTATTTTGTTGACTCAATTTTTATTGAAGCAATATGCAACCATGCAATCTATAAGCATATGGTTAACACTAAGCTCCCAGGTGCTATTAAAACCCAAAATTGTCAATGCACTTTGAAAGAAATCAAATTATTTTCTTTTCTTTGGGATTCTTGCCTATTGGCAATGTGGCTGCCTCACTATTGAAATATTGATATCAGCACAGGTCTGCTGGCTTTAAATATTGAAGAGAGCTATTAAAGCCACAGAAGAATAAGCATAAAGCCCAATCTGTGGGAAGTTCCAAACTGCTGGTGGCAGCAAAAACTGAGAATGGAAAACTCTTATTTCATTTCTTGTACTGTATCATGTAGGAGTATTCTCTACATATATTTTCACTTCTCACCAAGCATGTTCAAGAGCTGGTTCAATGGCAAATTCATACTTACACAGTAAGTCTATGGCATCCTAATATATTTCACCCCACTTGTCTGATCTATATGGGGATGGCAACAAGACACATCAGAATGGTACACTCCGGGCAGATTGGCTAGAACATATTATCAACATTTGCTGAAACAGGGAAAAGGGATGGGATTGGGAAAAAGTCTGAAGAGGAGGGGGAAAGGACTGGATTGCTTTCGTACAATCATTCAGTATATTCCTTTATGTCATTTCCCCTTTTTGTTTTGTCAAATACCTTTCCATTGAGTTCCCTTCACCCTTTCTACATGCTGCCTGAGATGTGTGTCAAAAATTAGTATGCCCCAACTGTGGGTCAAAACACATATTACTTTAAGTACCTATCTAGCAGCTATGTCCTCCTCTTTTTCCATTTTTACTCTAGAGCAGGTGCAGGGTCCTGATCCAGATCAGGACCCTAGTGGGGGGCAGGGGAGAATAGAAGGGCTTTTACAATCTGGAACAGGCACCCTGTGCCTACTCTAGAGTACAAATGAAAAAAGGTGTAGCTGCTAGATGTTGATTTAAAGTAATGTCTGTTTTAGCCCTGCTTCTATTTACCCAGAATGGTCTTTATTTTGGCAAAATGCTGGTGATGCTGCTTAACCATGTTGTTACAGCATTCACATGTATTTCAGATTTCATCCTCCTTCTGTAGGTCTCTGATTGGTGGAAAGAGCTTGATGCTTCTAGGGTCCAGTGCACACGTGGGCAAATGTGTGCACGTTAACACAAAATCCCAGTGACCTATTCCTTCTCTAACTCACCCCCTAACTGTTGCCGGACATAACTGAGGCTGAAATCCTGTGCACAGTTTCTTGGGAGACAGCCCCACTGCATTCAATGGAGTGCACTTCCAAATAGGATTACACTGCACTGTTAGATAAAAAGTTCTTGCTTTCGGTTTAGAAGAAAAGGATGCCAGGCAGGCAGCAGTGGATCCAACACTATTTTATCGAACGTTTTGCAAAACGGGTGCAGAGCAGTCTGGACCCCGAGACATGTGTGCAAAAGCCTTTTATACCTTATCACCTCTGTTGTTCTTGCCAATAAGCAATGAAACAGTCAGTACATTAGCTTCCCAAGCCAATAGCCAATAAACAGTCAGTATCAGCTTACCAAGCCGTTAGTCATGAGCGCGTCATTATGGTTCTTTTTGCTCCACCCACATTTTTCCCGCCACTCGGACTCCTACGTAACTGAGGCGCCAACGGTTATGGAGTCTCTTTTTCTAACAATTCCCTCCTTTAAGTCTTTACTCACGTCTTAAAGCGTTTAAAACGGAGCCTCTTTATTGGTACAATAAAGCAAGAGCATCTGTTTTGACAGAACGGTTTCTATCAATCGCTGGGATAAGCCTCTGACACAGGGGATAATGCAGCAACCAAATAATACCAGAACTCCTACCACCACTACAAGTGAGATAAGGATTGAGGCTGCTAGGTGTTTCCATTTTCCAAACCACTTTTCTAGCCAGGCAGTCAGGGGGTTGTTAATCCCTGAATTCTCAGCTAACTCCTGAGATAAGGTGGTGAGACCTTGTAATGCTTTTGTTACTGTGCCGTCTGGGGCAGTGTTGTTAGGGATGAAGGTGCAGCACCGCCTACCTAACATAACGCATACCCCTCCTTTTTCTGCTAACATCATATCAAGAACACGCCGATTTTCACAGGCCATTTGGCTAGTGGCATCTAGCTGCTCAGCCAATCCTTTTACAGCATCACGGGTATAATTTATAAATCTTTGTTGATTATAATAAATGTAATTGATCCAATCTACATTTTTGTTAATGGTCGCCCACCAAAACAGGGTAGACCCAAATCCTGCAGCAATTTGATTTCTCCCTTTGAACTCATCTGGCACTCCCCTTGGCACCCCTATAGAGTCAATGTATATTCGATTATCAAAAGGGGTTACCGACCATTTCTGTTGGGGTTGGCTAGTCTCCCTTGTTGGATAAAATGCGATTGAAAAGGGGACTGCCAAATGGACCAGTCCACAAACTCCTGACCAATTGAAGGGCAATACTTCATACAACTCTAGACCCCCGCAATACCACCAGAGATCAGCCCGTGGGATTGGGAGGGAATCATTTTTAAAGCTAGTGGAATTAACACATCTCCATTAGTTTGTCAGGTTCCCTACAGGCTCCCCTCCCCCTATAAGATTTCGGTATATACATCCAGTATGGTTTCTTTGTTGCACAAAAGCTACAGGGGGTATAACACGATTTTCTAATTTGAGGGGAGGGTACAACTTATTGAGAGTCTGGCACTCCTCCTCTCCCCATGCGTTAGGGTGCTGGAACAAACGGATCACACAGGTGAGGAGGGAGGGAGTGTCCCATCCCAGAGGAAAAGGCAGTATCCTTGCTACCGATCTTCCTGCAGCACAAATAAAACAGACTTATTTAAGGACTTGGCGGTGTACTTTACCCATTCTAGCCACACATTATCAGTTTCTTCTGTTATTGGGACCCCTAATCTGGCTTTCCAGGGGCGCTTCTCTATCTCTGGGATCTTTATTAAGGGGGGCGGATGTGGGGCTGCAGGGGTTAGCCTGGCTTGCTGCACAACTTGCTTAATGGTCTGATGGACCCGCAGCAGGTTCCATCGATCTAATCCCCACTGCCCTCCCTTAGTGAGGCAAACTTTGGCCCCTAGTGGTAATTGGCTTTTCCGAGTACCAGTATAATAGGTGTAGGGTTTGGTTAATTGTATCTCGAAAACCTTTTTTCCTAAGCAAGTGATAAACTTCATGGATTTGTAGTATTCTGTCCCTAGAGAAGTTCTGAAGACTGTGTTTCCCCCTTCTTGGCAACAAGATTGTTTTGATCCCATTACTCCATAGGTAAGCAATGTTAGGATCCACAGCCACTTCATTTTAGCAAGAGTAGCTATTCTATCAAGCCCAATTAAGTCGGATCTTGGCCTTTCTTAGGTGCTGGGATTTATAGACAAGAGGCGATTGTGGCTCCTGGATGGCTTCTTCGCCTGTGTCCCTGGCAGCTTCCTGGGGGGTGCCAGGGAGCAGAGGACCGTTGCCCGTGTCCTCCTGTTCTCTCCGGGTGACAGGAGGAGGCAGGGGTCATCTAAATGGCTTCAACCGGCTGCAGTGTGTCCATTTGCTAGAACCTACAAGTTTTACACAAGAATGGCTGGTTGGTCCCACTAGGTAGGGTCCTTCCCACCCTTCCTTTAAAGCTTCTTTATTCCACTTTTTCAGCAGTACTTCATCTCCCGGTTGGAAGAGATGGATGGGAGCATCTAGTGGCAATCTCTGGAATGGGACAGAGTAGGCTCGTAGCTGTGAAAGAACAGACTGTAGAGAAATCAACTGGCCCCTTAACATCTGATCTCCCATTTCCCATTTGACCTCCTCCCTCCTTCCATAGTGTACCCGAGGCGGGAATCCAAACATTAGTTCAAAGGGGGACAGCTTTATGTCTTTTCTTGGCATTTTTCGAAGCTTTGTCAAAGCTATTGGCAGAGCCTCAACCCAAGTGAGTCTTACCCCTTGCTGGAGCTTGGTTAGAGTCTCCTTGAGACTCCGATTGGTTCTTTCAACTTGCCCACTCGCCTGGGGTCTCCAGGGGCAGAGTAAGTGCCACTCTACCCACAGAGCTCATGCCAACCCTTGCGTAACAGCTGAAGTGAAATGTGAGCCCTGGTTGGATTCTATAACTTCAGGCAAGGAGAACCTGGGCACCACCTCCTGTAACAATTTAGCAACTACAGTTTTTGCTTGACAGTTCCTGCATGGGAACGCTTCTACCCACCCCGTCATTTGACACACTATTACAAGCAAATACCTGTAACCCCTACATGGTGGCATTTCAGCAAAATCGATCTGTACCCTCTGGAAGGGATAGTACACCCATGGTCGCCCTCCTTTTGGTGGAGGGGGGGCTCTGGGGGAATTAGTTTTCTGACAGACCTCGCAGGTTGCGGCTAGTCGATGGGCACGTACAGTTAGGCCAGGGGAGACAAATAGCCTCTTGCAATAGTCAATCATGGCTGATGCCCCAGGGTGTCCAAGAGAGTGATGCACTTGTTCCAGGATAGCTCCCTGCAGGGTCTGTGGAAGAAGCAGTCTTCCATCCGTCATCTGGATCCATCCATCGTCGCGAGGACTCACTTTGTGTTCTTGTGCCATTTGCAACTCAGAGGGGGAGTATGTGGGGCGCTCCCCCCTTCTGGGTAAGACAAGGGATGTTCCTTGGATTCCTTCCCTGACTGCTCTCTTTGCGGCCTCATCAGCTCTTTGATTTCCTTGCCTCCACTTTTCCTCTTTTTCCCTTGCATGGGCTTGGACGTGGATAACTGCCACTTGTAAGGGTAACTGGAGGGCATCCAAGAGATCTACGATTAAGCCACCATGGGCAACTGGGGATCCATTTGCTGTAAGGAATCCCCTCTCTTTCCATAACTGTCCGTGAGCGTGCACAACGGCAAAAGCATTCTTACTGTCAGTGTAAATATTTACCCGCCTTCCTTTGCCTGCCTGCAAAGCTCTTGTCAGGGCCACCAGTTCAGCGGATTGGGCGGCGAAATGAAGAGGCAGTCGTTCTTCATGGACACTCTCACTATGGGTGACGACAGCCACCCCTGTGTAACGCTTCCCATCTAGCATATAACTGGACCCGTCCACAAACAAATCTTCGGCCCCCTCCAACGGTTCATCTTCAAGATCTGGCCGACCCTTGGTGTCCAAGTCTAGTACTTCAAGACAATCATGATCTGGGAGCCCCGGCCCACATGTTGTCTGTATTGCCGGTAACAGGGTGGTGATGTTGAAGCTAGAGCAGGCTTTGAAAGTGAGGCTTTCTTTCGTTAACAAGCCTATTTCATATCGGGAGTGCCGAGCTGGGTTGAGGAATTTGCTTCCTCCCACTGACCCTAGGATTTGCGGCACCCCATGTGGCACCCAGACCTCGATGGTCCCTCCCATTGTCATTTTTTCAGCTTCAGTGCAGATCAAGGCTGTCGCTGCTACCACTCTCAAGCAGCTCGGCCATCCTCGTGCTACACCATCAAGGACTTTGGAGTAGTAACCCACTGGCCTCCAGGAAGGGCCCGTCCGTTGGCAGGATACCCCCGAGGCTACGCCCTTATTCTCATGCACATAGAGTCTAAACGGTTGACTGGGATTTGGCATGGCGAGGGCCGGTGGTGACACAAGGGCAGCTTTAAGGCTGAGGAAAGACTTATTCATTTCTTTAGTCCATTTCCATTTGTCTAATTTATCCTTTTGCAGTGCCTCATATAGTGGTCGTGCTATTTCCCCATAGTCAGCTTTCCACAGCCGACAGAATCCAGTCAATCCCAGGTAGGCCCTTAGCTCACGGGGGGACGTAGGGACAGGAGTGTCATGAATGACTTCGACTCTTTCTGATCCCAAGCTTCGGGTCCCCTTGGCTAAGTGGTAACCTAAGAATTTTACAGTTGGTCGGACTAGCTGCACCTTCTCCCTTGACACTTTATAGCCTCTCTCTGCTAGATGATTAAGGAGGGAAATTGTTCCATTTAGGCACATATCCTTAGCCTTGGCTGAGATCAGGAGGTCGTCACAATATTGGAGGAGATGCACCTCAAGGTGCTGATGGACCCAAGGCTCGAGGTCCTTTTGAAGTTGCTGACCAAAAACGACCGGTGAAAGATTGAGCCCCTGAGGGATCACTGTCCGTGTTAATTGAACCTTTGACTCACCCTCTGGGCTTTCCCACTCAAAGGTGAACAAAGGCCTCGAATCAGGGTGGAGTGGGATGCTAAAGAAAGCATCTTTTAGGTCTATGACAGTAAACCATGCATGATCTTCTGGAATTCTTACGAGAAGGGTGTGTGGGTTAGGGACCACAGGGTGGGGGGCCTCGATTTGCTGGTTAATGAGGCGGAGGTCTTGTACAAGGCGAAACCCTTTGCCCCCCCCCTTTTGAGACAGCGATAATGGGCGTGTTGTAGGGGGACATTATCTCGATGAGTCGGCCTTCCTCTCGGAGCTTCGTTATTACTGGTTGTAGACCCAGCTTCCCTTGGCGGGAAAGGGGGTATTGTTTCATATGAACTGGTTTCGCCGCTTCCTTGAGAGGAATTTTGTATGGTGCTGCCGATTTGGCACGAGAGGCCCCCCCAACCCCGGCCCAAACAAGTGGGTTGACTCTGTTTTCTATTAAGCACCAGTCTTCATTTGCCTCTGAGGTGGGTTCCTCCATGGCTTTAAAAAGGGCCATTTGATAGTTGCTGCTCTGTTGCTTGGGAAGTCGTACTTCCATTCTTCCATCAGGGGTGAAAGTGATCTCAATTTGGAGCTTAGTCAATAAGTCCCTCCCTAACAATGCCACCGGACAGGAGGGGGTACAGACAAACGCGTGTTCTAGATGTGTTTTTCCAATTTTAGTAAACAAAGGACGAGAAAGGGGCACTCGCGTTGCCCTTCCCTCGACCCCCATTATGGTGGTAGTTCCCCCACTTCCCGTTGGTGGCTTGTTAAGGGGGAGTATGGACAAGGCAGCCCCTGTATCCACAAGGGCATCATAGGAGCGACCCCCAACTTTAATTTTGACCATGGGGTCCCGTCTTGCCTCAGAAACGGCCAAGAGGGGTCCGGGCCCCGGTCTGTCCTAATCTCTTTCTTGTTCATACAACACTCTTTGTTCTTCCCCCCTGCTTTCTTTCTCTTTCTGTTTCAGGGCTTCACAGTCTTGTTTCCAATGCCCAATCTTTCTTTCTACAGAAAGTGCACTGATCCTTTCCTAAGGGAGGCCCTTTTCTGTTCCCCTTTCCACCCTTCTTAGTCCCTCCTTTCTCTGGCTTGAGAACGGCAGCAAGTAGTTTTGCCTGCCTTTTATCTTTTTCTTTTTCTTCTTCTTCCTCTCGTCTTTCATAGACCTTCTGGGCTACCTCAACCAGGACTCCCAAATCAGCCGCCAGTCCTCCTTCGACTTTTTGTAACTTCTTTCTAATATCTTGGCAGCTATTTCCTACAAACTGCGTTGTGAGAATTCGTAGGTTATTTGGGTCATTCAGGTCGATGTCAGTATATTTAGCAAAGGCTTCTCTCAGCCTTTGGAGGAAGACGGCGGGGGGCTCGCTTTTGTCCTGTTTCAATGTCAAGACCTTTTGCAGATTGGGGGCCCTTCGAGCGGCCTGTTTCATGCCCGCTAAAACAAGCCGAAAGTATTCGGCATGTAATTGCCTTTGCGCTGCCGTGGCCACTCCCCAGTCAGGCATCCCAATAGGCAAAACCTCTTCCATTTGCTCCTCAGTCGCCTGGGGGTTCTCTTCTCTAAATCTAGTTCGCGCCCCTGCAAGGATAGTTGGTTTTTGACTAAGGAAGCAAGTGTTTAACAACATCTGTGTGTCATCCCAGGTAGGATTGTGTGTAAGCCTCACATTTTCCATTAAGGACAACAGTGGACCAGGGTCCTCTTCAAAGGGAGGATTGAACTGTTTCCAATTGTACAAATCAGATGTCGTAAAGGGAACGTAAACAAACATTGTCCCCTGTGGGTGTTGGGTGGTAGGATCAGGGACCTCTCTAATAGGGAAGGTCAATTTTACTAGTGGTTGAGGGTCCTTTCGTAAATTGTAATTAGGCCCTCCTTTGGTTTCCCCCTCTTTATCAGGCACTTTTCCTGGGTTCGAGGCCCCCAAGCACCCTTCATCTCTTTGAAATTTTTCTTGAGGGCGTTGAAATGATCTTGGAGAATGTCCTCGAACTCAGTCATAGACCCAATCTCGGGAATTTTTAACGGTTGCAACTCTTGGGCAGGCTCCCTTGGGGGGGGGGGGCTGGGGCGGGCATAGTCTCCCCGCGACAGCAGTCCCGTAGGGAGGAGGAAGCAACGGATCCTCAGGGGCCGTCACTACCACCCTAGGTGTTCCCTTCCTCGTCAATTTTTTTCCAGTTATCACAGGGAGGGCCAAGGACATACATTTAACTACCCACGGGGCGGGCCTGCCGCCGAGAGGTACGCAAGTTGCCCATGAATCAATATAGGGGAACTGATCCCAACTTCCCCTCTGCGTTACTATTATGTGCACAGCAGATACCAGGGTTGGGTCAAAAGACCCCTCGGGTGGCCATTTGGGTTCTAATACTGGCCATTCCCAGGCACAAAGAAGGACAAGTCGATCCTTTGTCATCTTAGTTCTATAATCCTGCTTAAAATGTGACCAGTTGTGCAAACAACACTCCAAGGGCGTATGGGACTCTTCCGTGAGCCTGGATTGGGACCCGTCCATGATGGTGGAATTTCACTCAAGAAATCTCGCGCTTCATCC
Source organism: Heloderma suspectum (assembly GCF_057233095.1). Taxonomy (NCBI): domain Eukaryota; kingdom Metazoa; phylum Chordata; class Lepidosauria; order Squamata; family Helodermatidae; genus Heloderma; species Heloderma suspectum. Next base: position 291,776,801 of record NC_139459.1, on the reverse strand, counting down.
TCCTCTGACCCAGCCCGGTGCCGAGACAGGGAAATGCAGATCGGGGCTCCTCACTCGCTTCACCTGTAGGCGTCTCACACAATCACAAACACACCACCGTGCCGCGTGTATCCCCTAAAGTAAGCTGTTTCACTTACCCCAAGGCCTCCTCTGTCCCACCCGCAGCCGCGTCCAGCTGCCTATTGATCCACTGCCGGTGCCAAAAAGGAGTGATCACGTCTCCCTCTCCCTCTGGCGTTGGTCCCCAAGCGCCTCCGCCGCCGCCGACGTGAGGAGAAGGCAGTGTAAAACAACCGCCTGTGGCCACTTCTCCTCCGCGGCCCCTCTGCTCAGTGCGAAGGGGACGTGCCCCGAAGCAGGATCCGAGTCACGGCACCAAATTGTTAGATAAAAAGTTCTTGCTTTCGGTTTAGAAGAAAAGGATGCCAGGCAGGCAGCAGTGGATCCAAAACTATTTTATTGAACGTTTTGCAAAACGGGTGCAGAGCAGTCTGGACCCCGAGACACATGTGCAAAAGCCTTTTATACCTTATCACCTCTATTGTTCTTGCCAATAACCAATGAAACAGTCAGTACATTAGCTTACCAAGCCAATAGCCAATAAACAGTCAGTATCAGCTTACCAAGCCATTAGTCATGAGCGCATCATTATGGTTCTCCTTTTTGCTCCGCCCACATTTTTCCCGCCACTCGGGCTCCTACGTAACTGAGGCGCCAACGGTTATGGAGTCTCTTTTTCTAACAGCATGTTGCAGGTTTTTTCTACAGCAAGTATAACCATTGTGAGATTGAACCTTCCACATTCCTCAAGTGGTGTTTTCCTTTTTGAGGGATACTCTTGCAGTCAGTTTACTAGCACATCTGCATTTAGCTGCCTGTGCTCTCAGCTGCCAGATATGGTTGTACATGACCTTTATGATAATGCTGCTGGGTTTAAATGTATGATTCATTGCTGTATGTGTTGCTTTATTATATATTGTTTTGTCATCTTATATTTTATCTTTTAATTTCCTTGTAAGCTGCCTTGGGGGATTCCTCCAAATCAAAAGGACATGATATAAATACAGTAAGTAAATAAGGGAGTAAGCAAATAGGTGCTTCAGAAGCCAGTGCAGTACAGGCCAGTGAAGACTGGATGAAAATACCATACAGCTGGTGGAGAAGAAGCTTCTGCAAAACACAGTGGAATTCAGCCCCAGGGCCTAATTCCATTTCGGAGAAGGTCTAAAGGACCACATTCCAGTGATGATGTGAGTCTGAAGGCAAAAGGAGTGGAGCCAAAAATACAAAACATACCAGCATATTTTAGCTTAATGCTGTCATTGCCAGTAACTAAACCTTGGGAGGGGCACTTCCCCACATTAGAATCGGGTGGGGGGGACTACACAAAATCTGGGAAACAATGATTGGTGGTTGAGGGAAAGGAGTGGGGCCAGAGGAAGGGGCAGAGCCATGTGGGGAACCCTGGAGGGCTGAATTGGAGCCCCATGCCAGAGGTTCTCCACTCCTGGTATAACACCTGGGCAGGGACTAGGGTAGACTTCCATTTACACCGTGGGACTTTCCTACCCCCTGCAGCCCTCTGTATGGGCCACAAATCTGCTCTGGAAGGTCCTCCAAACCTACACAGCAAATTTGAAGGGTGTGGAGGGTTGCAGGGAAGAGGGGAAATCCATTCTGCTGGCAGATGTTCACTGCTGGATCAAGTCCTACAAGAGCAAGGAAATGCTGTCCCGCATTTCAGACCCAGCAGTTCCTTGGAGCACCAGGTTCTGCACAACTCCCTCTATTAGGAAATTCAGGTGACAATAATCAATAGGATTGGAACCAAAACAGGCCTACAGAGAAACAGGCCTGTGGGCTGGGGGGGCTCGGTCCCCTCCCTAAACTTTCTCTGCCCCCTTAATATTTTTTTTACAAATAATTTAAAAAGCCAGTTTACAATGTTGTCTTTAAAAGGCCTGCAAACCAGATGAATTGCCCCCCACCCTACTTTTTGGGTTCCCGCCGGAACTTTTAGGCTCGCTACCAGCCTGCAGAGAAAGAAGAGGGAGAAGGAACTATCAGAATGTTCAGGGGAACCCTGAGGTTTGCAAAAGTTCCCCCCACTGAAATCTAAAATAAAAAGAACTGTAGGGACAAAGAATTACCACCAACGAAGACTGCACGAGCCATGGAATGTTGAGTGGCAGCTGGAAGGGAAAACCGGAAGTCTTGGGGAGCGTGTGTGAACGGAATTGGGAGGAGGACTTGGCTCCCTCAACAGCAGCACGTCTCCTAGACACTGCAACAGTTTGCTGCAGCTCCCACTTGTATACGATATTATAATATAAACAATCAAATGGGTCAATGTAATAGGAATTTGTGGCAAAACATCCATGTAACATTTCTACAGATATTGTGATGTCTGAAAATGTATCTGTGTCAATGCCCTTAAAATACAGGTTTTTAAATGTTTCATCTTGGATATATCTAAGAACAGGATTTTCAGCCTTGCTGAAAAATTTGCTCCCCTCCCACTGCAGAAAGCTGACATGACGTCCCCAGCCAAATGTAGTAAAGGGTTGTTGTTTTTTGTTTTGTTCTTTGGTTTAAATTAAATTAAGTGCATATTTCAAAGATAGTAGCAGCTGGGTTACAGGCCCTGAACATAGTCCTGGCTGCCTGCAATTATCAGCAATTAAATTCCAAGAATTTGAAAGATTCCAGCTCCTTAGGCTCCGCAATCCAGCCTGTGTACCGCATGTCGGGTTCCAAGAAGCACCCCGGTGGCAGAGCACCTGCCTTTCATGCCAGAGGTCTCAGGATCGATCTTTGGCATCCCTGCTTGAAACTCTGATGCTGAGCTGGATGGACTGAGGGTCTAACTTGATATAAGGCAGCTTCCAAAATTCCCTGCTGAGACAGCCGTAAGCACACCCTCTGCTAAGTTCCTGTGTTTCAGACTTCTAGTGCTAAAAGGATGAGCAATTCTTACGATTGCGTCATATGCTATACTGAAGGCAGGGGGCTCACAAAGAGAAAGAAGATGGCACAGGAGTCCACTTACTGGTACAGGATACTGGGGTTATAATTTTGGAGCAAAAAATCACAGCGACTGCGTTGCAACAAGAACAACAACACGTACAGACTGTAGTGTGCTGTACCAGCGAATAAGCTTGTTTTGGTCCACAAACATAGCCTTAAAAGGGAGCATGGAGAACATTGACAACTGTTCTCAGATGAGTAGTGGCGGTGTTCCAATATTTTGCATTCAGGGACCCATCTGTCAGTGATTACATTATGCAATTACCCTTCCCCTTGCTTTCGAATTAGACTCCCCGGCTAGAATGCAACATGCAGCGTGGTGTGCTTGACGGAGCCATCCAATGGGCCCACTACTCCAGCAGCTAGCCGACATCAGCATAACCTCAGCAAAGTTTAGTCAGGTTCCTATGACTGCCCAGCAATATAAAAACAAGACGTTTTCTCAAGTATTGGACTGCTCTGCAAACAGGATAGGCCCATGGGTCCACTGGAGGGCCATGCAATGCAGGAACTGCAATTCCCAGTTTGGAGAGCCAGTGTGGTGTAGTGGTTAGAGTGTTGGACTGAGACTCCGGAGATCCGGGTTCTAGTCCCCACCTGGGCCATGAACCTTACTGGGTGACTTTGGGCCAGTCACTGACTCTCAGCCTAAACTTCCTCACAGGGGTGTTATGAGGATAAAATTGAGAGGAGGAGGACCATATAAGCCACCTTGGGTTCCTTGCAAGAGGGAAAACATGATATATAAATGCAATAATAAACTAAAAATACCCACTCACCCCACACTTAACCATGGCAACAACACTGGCACACACCAGTGAAACTCCCAGGTCGGCTTATAATGATACCTGAAGCAGTAAAAAACACAATACAATTATAACATAATAATTAAACATTGAAAAGCCTGAAAGGATCAGCAGCATTTGTAAGTTTAAGACAAGATTTAAAAATAGAGATTTTAAAACATCTGGCTGTCAAGTTTTCGCTAATGGATGCTAACTTTTGTTTCCAAATATTCTGGTGCTTTAAGTGGAAGGCCCTTGAAAATGTGCCAGGTGTCTTGCTTTTGCAAAGCAATTGCTTCTGCGTTTGGGCAGAGATTGACCAGGCGTACCATGAACTTTGTCATCTTTTGCCTTACCGCCTGTCTGCCTGCCTAGATTGGCAGTGCCCTGAGGGGTGCTACTCTCACTGAGAGATGAGCTGATACAAGAAGGCAGACACTCAACTAATGGAAAGAGGATTAGGCTCTGCTCTACATCAGCTGGGTCATTTGTATGCCAGTCCTCTCATGAGGTGAGGTGAATCCCCCACCTCAGGCAGCAGAGCGGGATGAGTGGCAAATTGCATGCTCTCCTCCCCACCAGGAGGACCTGCCGTTGCTGCCCACCTACCCACCCACCTCTCCCTCCCTTTGCCACATCTCCCACCCCCTCTCCACAATGCCTGGCTCTGAGGAAGGACCCCTGAGAGCCAGGCATTTCGGACTGGCTGGCTCTCCGAAGAACCACACCAGCCGCTTTTCAAACTAACACAGCTCTTGAGAGAGCTCAGCCAGCAGCCGCTCACTCTGAGAGGAGCCACAAAGTGGGCGGCAGTAGCAATAACGTGGGACAGAGGGAGACGTGGTGGTGGGCAGTCAGGGGGAGGGAGGGAGATGTGGATGGATGGGTGGATGGGGGACAGAGACAAGCCGATGCGGTGGGGGGGAGGTTGACGCAGTGGCAATGGGGGCGCAGTGATGGCAATGGCTGGAGGTGGTGGTACATGTGTGCTCTGCCACCTGAGGTGGTGGGACAGCTGGCTCTATTTGTAGGACCGCCCCTGGAAAGTTAATACGATGCATGTTAAGTCTTTCTGAACACCCTTGACCCATGAACTGACTTGTAAATATGTTTATAATTGATTTCAACTGGGTTTTTATTGATGCTTTACCTGACTAATGTTCCCTACCTTATATTTTATTTCTCTGTTAATACATTTGATTATATTTTATTCTTTGTGTTATTGCTACCTTGAGCACCATTTGGTAGAAAGGTGGCAGACAAACTTACCAAAAAAATGGTGCTGGCCACTTCTTGTTAGAGGATGTATGTCCATGTGGCAGCACAAAAAACCCGGCCATGATGAATACATTTTTTAAAAAACAAACCTTTTTATTTGCAACACAATAGTAACAGCAACAGCAAAAGTGGGGGGACAGAAACATCAATATACTGTCATCATTACAGTATATTGATATAGGGATATATTCTGTTGATATAGGGAAAAGAAGAAAAAGAAAGAAAAATGAACACAAGGAAGGAGGGAAGGATTAACATTTCCATTCCAAGTATATACGTTAATATAAGCAGTCCATATATCTAAATAAGGATCCATACGACTTTGACAGTTGTAGGAGATATGCTCAAACGTAGCAAGAGCAGTAAATGATGGGTGGTGGGTGTTTTTCCTTCCAAGCTCGAAGTGTAAGTCTCTTTGCAACTGTAAGGGCTCTCACTATCCACTTTTGCTGTCCATCTGTCAATCCCCACATCACGGGGGCATAATCTAAAAATGCAAGGACATCTATTATCACAGATTTTTCAAGAACAACATTTATAGAAGCAATGACTTCCAACCCAAAAGAAACCGCTGCAGCACATGTCCACATCATGTCACGATGACTGCATGATAACTTAGTATGCATGCAGGTTCTGTGTGTGCACACATACCGAGCTGACAGACCTCATCTGAATGTTGTGTCTTTTTCATTTTCCAGTTCTAGAAACCAGCCAAGAGGATAAAATTGGACAGTTGGCAAGGCTGTTTTGCTGCTAATCCACACCTGTCAAGTTTTATCCATCCATGAAACTGCTTTTAACCATCCATGAAAAGCATAACTTGATTTGACCATGTGCAGAACTCGCTGGCCAGAGATGTTGTGCTCTGAATGAAGTAAGATTTATTAGATGAATGCTACAAATGGTGGCGTCCGTTTGTGCTCTATGGTTTAGCCAAGCTCAGCATAACACTACAAATACAAAGGCTTTTTCTTTAGCATTATCTCTGCTAATTGTAGGGCTGTGGTGGGGAGAGAGAGTCGGATAGTTCCCCACAATGATATTCTATAGCCCATTACTTACTTTCTGCTATTGTTGTTATTTGTGACAGTGGAACAAGTGGGGGACCTTGCCCCTCTCCGTTGTTGCATCCCTAGTAGCCCCTCTTGCCACTCCTCCTCCCAGCTTCACCAGAAGTCATCAGTGCCATGGCAGGTTATTATTTGGAGCAAAGCTGGCATCAGAATTTCTTATGAATGTTTGTGGCCTTAGCTGGTTTCTGCATGGGGCACGTCTTGGCCTCACAGAATGGGAAGATGGGAATAACCATAGAGAAGCTCTAACCTAGGGAGAAGTACTTGATCTAAGCAAGGGGACGTCTCTGGGAGATAGGACCTTGCACTGCTCCTGTGGCATTTTTTTATCATCACCAGCTCCCAAAATGAACAGAGGACTACAGTGAGCACCCACAATGAAATACAATTTCAACATTTCAACATTTCAACATTTGTTGTTGTTGTTCAGTCGTTCAGTCGTGTCCGACTCTTCGTGACCCCATGGACCATAGCATGCCAGGCCTTCCTGTCCTGCGCTCTCTCCCGGAGCGTGCTCAAGTTCATATTCATTGCATCCGTGATGCTATCTAGCCATCTCATCCTCTGCCGTCCCCTTCTCCTTTTGCCTTCAGTCTTTCCCAGCATCAGGGTCTTTTCCAGGGAGTTTTCTCTTCGCATTAGGTGGCCAAAATATTTGAGCTTCAGCTTCAGTATCTGTCCTTCCAATGAGCAGTCAGGATTGATTTCCTTTAGGATGGACTGATTTGACCTCCTTGCAGTCCAGGGGACTCGTAAGAGTCTTCTACAGCACCACAGTTCGAAAGCATCAATTCTTCGGCGCTCAGCCTTCCTTATAGTCCAGCTCTCACAGCCATACATTACTACTGGGAAAACCATAGCTTTGATTAGACGGACCTTTGTCGGCAAGGTGATGTCTCTGCTTCTTACTATGCTGTCTAGGTTTGCCATAGCTTTCGTCCCAAGGAGCAAGCGTCTTTTAATTTCATGGCTACAGTCACCGTCTGCGGTGATCTTGGAGCCCAAGAAAGTAAAATCTGTCACTGCTTCCATTTCTTCCCCTTCTATATGCCAGGAAGTGATGGGGCCAGATGCCATGATCTTTGTTTTTTTAATGTTGAGTTTCAAACCAGCTTTTGCACTCTCCTCTTTCACCCTCAACAAGAGGCTCTTTAGATCCTCTTCGCTTTCTGCCATTAGGGTGGTATTGTCTGCATATCGGAGGTTGTTGATAATTCTCATGGCAATCTTAATTCCGATCTCTGATTCATCCAACCCGGCATTTCTCATGATGTACTCTGCATATAAGTTAAATAAGCAGGGTGACAATATGCAGCCTTGTCGTACTCCTTTCCCAATTTTGAACCAATCGGTTGTTCCATGTCTGGTTCTTACTGTTGCTTCTTGACCCTGGTACAGGTTTCTTAGGAGAGAGGTAAGGTGGTCTGGTACTCCCATCACTTTAAGAATTTGCCACAGTTTGTTGTGATCCACACAATCAAAGGCTTTAGTGTAGTCAATGAAGCAGAAATAGACGTTTTTCTGGAATTCTCTTGCTTTCTCCATGATGCAGCGAATGTTGGCGATTTGATCTCTAGTTCCTCTGCCTCTTCGAAACCCAGCTTGTACTTCCGGTAGTTCTCGATTCGCATACTGCTGAAGCCTAGCTTGTAGGATTTTGAGCATCACCTTGCTGGCATGTGAAATGAGCGCAATTGTGCGGTAGTTTGAACACTCTTTGGCGTTGCCCTTCTTTGGAATTGGAATGTAAACTGACCTTTTCCAGTCTTGCAGCCATTGTTGAGTGTTCCAAATTTGTTGGCATATTGAATGCAGCACTTTAACAGCATCATCTTTTAGGATTTTAAATAGCTCGGCTGGAATACTGTCATCTCCGCTAGCTTTGTTGTTAGTAATGCTTCCTAAGGCCCACTTGACTTCACTCTCAAGGATGTCCGGCTCAAGTTCAGTGACCGCACTATCATGCCTATCAAGGACATTAAGATCTTTCCTGTATAGTTCTTCTGTGTATTCTTTCCACCTCTTCTTAATCTCATCTGCTTCTGTTAGGTCCCTGCCTTCTTTGTCCTTTATCATGCCCGTCTTTGCACAAAACGTTCCCTTGAGATCTCCAATTTTCTTGAAGAGATCTCTAGTCTTCCCCATTCTGTTTTTTTCCTCGATTTCTTTGCATTGTTCATTTAAGAAGGCCTTCTTGTCTCTCCTTGCTATTCTCTGGAACTCTGCATTCAGTTGGATATATCTTCCCCTTTCTCCCTTGCTTTTTGCTTCCCTTCTTTCCTCAGCTACTTGTAAAGCCTCATCAGACAGCCACTTGGCTTTCTTGCATTTCTTTTTCTTTGGGATGGATTTCGTTGCTGCCTCCTGAACAATGTTACGGACCTCCATCCATAGTTCCTCAGGCACTCTGTCTATCAGGTTTAATCCCTGAAATCTATTCCTCACCTCCGCTGTATATTCATAAGGAATATGATTTAGGTCATATCTGAATGGTTTAGTGGTTTTCCCTACGTTCTTCAATTTAAACCGAAATTTTGCAAGAAGCAGCTCATGATCTGAGCCACAGTCAGCTCCAGGTCTTGTTTTTACTGACTATATGGAGCTTCTCCATCTTTGGCTGCAAAGTACATAATCAATCTGATTTCGATATTGACCATCTGGTGATGTCCATGTGTAGAGTCGTCTCTTGTGCTGTTGGAAAAGAGTGTACAAATGTTGTTAAATCCGTTCCGTCTGTGTTTCACAGATAGTCAAGCATCTTTCATTCCGTCATCCACACATTGATGGAATCGGATGTTTTTTGCCAGAATTTTGTTCTATTTTATTTATTTTATTTATTTATTGCATTTATATCCCACCTTTTTTCCTCTTGCAAGGAACCCAAGGCGGCTTACATTATCCTCCTCTCCGTTTTATCCTTACAACAACAACCCTGTGAAGTAGGTTGGGCTGAGAGTCTGTGACTGGCCCAAAGTCGCCCAGTGAGCTTCCATGGCCAAGTGGGGACTAGAACCCGGATCTCCCGGTTCCCAGTCCGTCACTCTCACCACTACACTAATTTGCATTAGCGGTAATGTGCACTTGCGCTAATCCGCATTAGTGAATGAGACTCATCACATTTGCGCAAGTGCACATTTGCACTAACGAGCACTTGTGCTAATCTGCATTAGTTAATGAGAATTAGCACATTTGCGCAAGTCCACATTAGAACTAATGCACACTTGCGCTAATATGAATTAGTGCAAATCCTTCCCAAAAGTGAAAAACCAGTCCATAGGTCCATGGAATCTGAGTGGCTCGCAAAAAGCCAGTCCGCTGTGGAATCCACAGGTCAGGGTCATGGGAATCCAATCTCATTTGAATTTGTTGCCAATTTCTGCGACATCCCTAAATACAATCTTGTATTTCATCAACTTACCTTTTCCATGATTTAGTTTTAGCCTTCTCCCTGCCCCCGTCCAAACAATGGCTCTGGAATAAGGACTTATGAAAACCCTAACGACAGGAAGAACAACTCTGACACCGGTGTGCGGGTGGAGCGGGCATGCAAACCGCAGGCCTCATTTTCACTGAGAAGGCCTTTGCTTCCCTGCGCGGACAGGGAAAGCAGAGTATATGACCAGTGCTGGCTCCAGGTCTTTCAGGACCCGTAGGCAAAATACTGTCAGTGGGTCCCCTCGCTCAGTGGGTCCGCCTTCTCGCCGCCACTGGCCCCAGCTGCTGCCGCCACTCCTCCTCCTCCTCTTTCTCATCATTGCTCCTGCTTGCGTGCTTGGCAGACAGAGAGCCAGGGAGCAAGTCAGCAGGGGCAAGTACTGCTCCCCCAAGTTGCAGGTGAAGGCAGATGAAGAAGCCGGTTGTGATGGTGAAGAGGAGGAGCAACTCCAGGGGGTTCCTCCCACTGGGCCCCTGCTGGAGCGTGGGCCCTCGGCAGCTGCCCAACCGCGCATGGCTTTGATGCCGGCGCTGATTATGACTTCTTGCTTTTTAGCTTTTACCAACATGAGATGGATTGCCTTTCCATACAACAACTATAAAACATAGGAAGGCCATTTGTTCGTGTCTTTGGGTTTCCGCAAAAGACCTCGGCACTGTTGTTGCACAGGGTGCTCACCGACTTGCTCACTCGGTTTTAATGTGCAGGAGTTGGAGTGGGGGAGGGAGAAGCTAAACCTTCTAAGCTGCTCTGCAGTGATTTGCAGTCAGCCGTCTCAAAAGCAGATTAGATGAAAGGCATAAACCACAGAATGGTGGAGGCATGCAAAGAGGTCTTCTTGCTGGATGCTCCCCAGCTGCGAATTTCCATCCTTCCACAGGTTTAACAAAGAATGAGCTTGAGCATCTGCCAGAAGTATCTGAAGAATCTTCTATTAAAGCAGCTGTTAGTGCTCAGAACGAGGGGATGCACTGAATGGTGGCTTTGCAGTAGCAGAAAGCACTTACGCTCACTCAAGGCTGGGCGCCTGATTTTCTCCGATCCTGCATTCCTCCTGCAGCCTTTTCTGCTAGTGAAAGCCACCATTGTTTGGATCCAGCACCAGAGGTTCCTGCAATTGCAGATTGACTGTATATTAAATCCCCAAGGGGGATGCCATAGTACAGCTTTCCCCTACCTGGTTCCTCCCAGAGGTCTTGGAATGCAACTCCCATCATTCCCAGCCAGCATGGACACTGGCCATGCTGGCTGGCGATGATGGGAATTGCAGTTCATCACCTCTGCGGGGAACCACTTTGGGGAATGCTGCCAATGTGTCCCCAGCCTAAAAGACACAAGACTATCTAGTATGTTGCTTTTTGGAAAATCTTGGGGTGGTTGTTTTTAACAGAGGTCGTGGAAGAAATCTTCCTCGAATCTTTCTTAAATGTGTGTGCGTGTTCTCTGCTGGCTTTTTCTTTCCCTTTCATTAATTAATTCCTTGTTGTTTGATGGTTTTAGGATGAAGGAATTTTAAATTGTTAGATTTAACTGTGGATTTTCTCTTTTGTATATTCAATTTTTAACAGATAGTTGTAGGCTTGAGATAATAAATAACAATGAAGAACAAACTTATTTCAAAATGTTGCAACTTGCCCCCTCCCCCTCCCCTGCAACTTTGAATCTATTTCCCCAGGAGAAGCAAGACTAATTCCTGAGGGACTAGATTTGAGTGAACAGTGGACGTGGGAAGTCCAGCATGTGAACTCTCCAAAGCGGCTCAGATGCTCAAGGTTCTAGGACCATTTGCCTGCTCAGTGATATGTGAGCATGATCATTGATATTCAAGGTCATTATTTCTTGTTCTCACCCTTCACAGCTCACTTTAAATATATTTTCTGTGATGTTGCTATGGGCAAATTGCAAGGCTGAGCCATCTGTGTAATAATATCACTTGAGCCAAGGTATATTTATTTAGCCAAGTGTCCCTATGGGAATATTTTAAAACATGGCAGGAGACTCCAGGACTCTAAGAAAATTTTATCTGACAGGAATATCAGATAATTATGTAGAAGATATGCAGCATTCAGTTTGTTGTTGTTTATTCGTTCAGTCACTTCTGACTCTTCGTGACTTCATGGACCAGCCCACGCCAGAGCTTCCTGTCGGCCATCGCCACCCCCAGCTCCCCCAAGGTCGAGTCTGTCACTTCCAGAATATCATCCATCCATCTTGCCCTTGGTCGGCCACTCTTCCTTTTACCTTCCACTTTCCCTAGCATCAGCATCTTCTTCAGGGTATCCTGTCTTTTCATTATGTGGCCAAAGTACTTCAGTTTTGCCTTTAATATCATCCCCTCAAGTGAGCAGTCTGGCTTGATTTCCTGGAGTATGGACTGGTTTGATCTTCTTGCAGTCCAAGGCACTCTCAGAATTTTCCTGCAGCACCACAGTTCAAAAGCATCTATCTTCCTTCGCTCAGCCTTCCTTATGGTTCAGCTCTCGCAGCCATAGGTTACTATGGGGAATATCATTGCTTTAACTATGCGGACCTTTGTTGTCAGTGTGATGTCTCTGCTCTTAACTATTTTATCAAGATTTGTCATTGCTCTCCTCCCAAGAAGTAACCATCTTCTGATTTTCTGGCTGCAGTCAGCGTCTGTGGTAATCTTTGCGCCTAGAAATACAAAGTCTGTCACTGCCTCCACGTTTTCTCCCTCTATTTGCCAGTTATCAATCAAACTGGTTGCCATAATCTTGGTTTTTTTGAGGTTTAACTGCAACCCAGCTTTTGCACTTTCTTCTTTCACCTTCGTCATGAGGTTCCTCAGCTCCTCCTCGCTTTCAGCCATCAAAGTGGTATCATCTGCATATCTGAGATTGTTAATGTTTCTTCCAGCGATTTTAACTCCAGCCTTGGCTTCATCAAGCCCAGCACGTCGCATGATGTGTTCTGCGTACAGGTTGAATGGGTAGGATTAAAAACTGGGCTTCCAGTCCTACCCAATGGGCCTTTTGAGTGAACTTGTTACTGTCTTAAAATTGAACCACACTAAAGACATACTGTAATATCACCATAGGAGATAAATTACATTTGGTCTTTATATATTTCAGGGACCTTTCCTCTCTGAAAGACAATAGTGGGTTTTAATGCATCATAGAAGTGCCTATAAGTATGAAATTGGATATAACACTTTATTTTTTTTTAAGGTATTGGCTTATGGGTTGCCTTCATGGTAGATCTTTTTCTGACCTAAGCAGTTCTAATAGTCACACTACAGAAACAAGAAAGCGACCTGGGAATGGAAGAGGGAATGGTGTATAGGAGTGTAAGACAGACGTGAATCGATGACACGTTTCTAACCCTTGAAGCCATGGCTTGGAGGATTGTCTCCACTGAACCATCCCTCTGACCCCCCAGGAACTACATTGGACCAACTGCGTTGCTCCAGCATCTGGCCAAAAATGAGATATTTGACACTGGCCAACAGTGTCAACATCATGGAATCCAAAGAGGATTTCTTCAATAAAGGTTCAGCCACAGCTTCCTTGGTATCATGCCCTCCCTCAAGGAAAAACTGATCACCTTTTCCACCTATTTGGGCAGCTCACCTCTTAATCAATTAGGAAAGGCAAGGGTCAGACACAGTCAGCCTCCCACCTCCAAGGTTTCTATTCACATCCTGAGGCTGTACAAACAGAAAAATATCTATAGCAACAGGACAGGTAATTGCAGGAAGTGCACACATGGCTCTGAAATCTAAGTGGGGTCCAAGCTGGAATGGATGTTGGTGCCTTTGTCTACAAAGCAACTTGCAAATGGTTCATAGAGAGCCATCAAGGGATCCTCCACTCCATCTGAAAGGCCAAGATGTAAAAGGCCCCTTATCACTTGGACAGCTCTGCTGGCTGAGTCTGTGCAGATGCAAGACAGGCAGAAAAGTGTGATTTCTGTGCTGCCATCTCTCCCATAGAGTTGGCCCTAAAATGGCCTCTAGCCAGTGTTTGGTTGGACTTGTCACAAGTTTTCCTTCATTGTTGTACTAGTGTCTGTGCCATTTCATTACTCCCAGCTACACAAGAACCCAGGAAGACAATCCAGCTCTTGAAAGAGGTCTCAGGAATGACCATATCGATTGCCTGAGTCACCATTTCAGAGGTCACCCGGGAATTGAACAGAACCACTAGCCATGACAACTGGAAAATCCCCCAGAGCCATCAGGAATCCATCTAAATTCTACACATTCCTCATAGGCCCTTATGATTGGCTTCTATATTGTCCCAGCAGGACACAATGCAGGATTTCCAAGCCTTAGAGGAGATAATACTATCATATCTTATCTTGTGCCAGGTAAACTAACTACTTCCTCATGTCTTAGGCTACACTTCCATTTTTATTTACTGCAGATCTCTCTTTCTCATTCTCCTAAGTTGTTTGTTCTCTTTGATTGATGGTTTCCATTTAAAACTACCTCCTTGAGACATTTTCCAAAATTATGGAGGTTGCTATAGGAACAGGGGTGTCACTTAAACAACCAAGTTGAGTAAACTGTAAAAAGAAGAAAGAAAGAAAAAAGAAGAAGAAGAAATCAACCAGCATGGCATTATTGAACAGATGTCTATGCTTCAGTCTCATTCTGAGGATCGTGGGCTTAAGACCAATGAGCCCATAGAGTGTTTGACAGCTCTGTGAGTACTGAAAAGAAGCAGTGAGGCTGGTCAGGTACCTCTCCACTGCCTGAAGGGAAAAGAGACAGGGCCAGCATATGAATAGCACTGCTAAATATAAAATTAGCTTGGGAAAGGGAGTACAGATGGATGAAATCAATAAGGATAGCATTGCAAAGCAAACACAGTCTTTTAAGGAATCAAAATTAAGTGGTATCAGCCCTTCTTGAAATACACTATTGACTGATATTTTTAAATATCAAGCACAAGGTGCTTTCATCTGTAAGGCTGACCACCTGCTTACTTGATCCTTGCCCATCTTGGCTCATTATGAGCTGCAGAGAGAGACTGGGTGAGGGGATCAAGGCGGTGGTGAACGCCTCCCTTGATGAGGGAGTGATGCCATCAGCCCTCAAGGAGGCAGTGATAAGACCGCTCTTAAAGAAGCCCTCCTTGGATCCTCAAGTTCTGAACAACTTTCGCCCAGTCTCAAATCTGCCATTTTTGGGCAAGGTGATTGAGCTGGTGGTGGCGGTGCAGTTGAAGGCACACTTGGAAGAAACTGATTATCTAGACCCATTTCAGTCGGGCTTCAGGCCTGGGCATGGGACAGAAACGGCCTTGGTCGCCTTGGTGGATGATATGAGGAGGGCTCTGGATAGGGGTGAATGCTCCTTCCTTGTTCTCCTTGACCTCTCAGCGGCTTTTGATACCGTTGACCACGGTATCCTCCTGGACCGCCTGGAGGGGTTGGGCATTGGAGACACTGTATTGCGGTGGTTCCGGTCCTTCCTCTCCAGCAGGTACCAGAGGGTAGCACTGGGAGAGGAGGTTTCGGACCCGTGGCCACTTACTTGTGGGGTGCCACAGGGTTCCATCCTCTCCCCGATGCTATTTAACATCTATGTGAAGCCGCTGGGGGCTATCATCAGGAGGTTTGGGGTGCAGTGTCATCAATATGTGGATGACACGCAGCTCTACCTCTCATTCAAATCTTCACCAAGGTTGGCCGTAGAATCCCTGTCCAAATGTCTGGAGATGGTGAGTGGCTGGATGGGGAGGAATAAGCTGAAGCTGAACCCTGACAAGACCGAGGTACTTTTGGTGGGAGACAAGAGGAGGCTGGGGGATGTTGACCTGGTGTTGAATGGGGTACGGCTATCCTTGAAAGACCAGGTCCGCAGCCTGGGGGTCATTTTGGACTCCCAGCTGTCCATGGAGGCTCAGGTGTCAGCTGTGAGCCGGACAGCGCTGTATCAACTCCATCTGATACGGCGGCTGCGCCCCTTCCTTCCCGACCATCTGCTCCCATCGGTAGTACATGCCCTGGTCTCCTCTCGTTTAGACTACTGTAATGCGCTCTACGTGGGGTTACCCTTGAAGACGGTTCGGAAGCTGCAGCTGGTACAGAACGCGGCGGCTCGCCTGATTAAAGGCAGCCGCCGGCGAGATCACATCACTCCAGTGCTGAAGGAGTTGCACTGGTTACCAGTTGTTTTCCGGGCCAAATTTAAGGTGTTGGTTTTGACCTTTAAAACCCTATATGGTTCCAGCCCAGCCTATCTTAAGGAGCGCCTCCAGCAACACCAGACAGGCCGCTTAACAAGATCAGCCTCGGATGGCCTTCTCTCTGTCCCATCAGCCAGGACAGCTAGACTGGTGGGGACGAGGGAGAGGGCCTTTTTTGCGGTGGCCCCCACTCTGTGGAACTCCCTCCCTAGGGAACTCCGTCATGCCCCCTCTTTAATGAGCTTCCATCGTGCATTAAAAATGTGGTTGTTCAGGCAGGCATTTGGGGTGGGTTAGGGTATTTTAAAAAATTTTTATGGTAGAATTTTATTGTTTTAAATTGTTTTATGGTGTGTTGTGCATCGCCCAGGGTGGCTGGGTGACCAGCCAGATGGGCGATTAATAAATTAAATAAATAAATAAATAAATAAATAAATTGGCTAGAGCTCTCTTAAAGATGGAGATTACATGTACACAGCCATCTTTTTCCTGCAATAGTTTTCTATGTATAATTATTTTAGAAAATATCAGCTTATGATGAGCTTTGTGTTTATGCATTTACATCAAGAATGGTGTACAATTAGTTTTATATTTGGAGAACTTCTGAAAAATGCCTCTTTAAGCAATAAAGAGCACTCAAACCACCACATCTATTTTGTATTCTGCTGTTCACCCAAGTTTTACCATTGGCACATTGGATTGCAGACTGTCTCATCTTCCTCCAGCTTCTAGTCAGGAGCCTAGAGACAAAACCTCAACATAATTACACACAATAAAACCGGAACATTCTTTATTGTACTAGAATTGTTTAAAAGGAAAGTTTCATCCTAGATACATATATTTGATGTCACCTGAAAATTGAGGAGTTTTTTCTCCAGCATTTAAGAATGTTGTGGTAAATCTCTACCTTTTACTGTTCAGAGTCTGACTATTCTTCAATCATATTTTTCAGTATCTTGGTTATGGTAAGTCGTTTGCTTGTGGGAAAGTGGTAAACAATTAAGAGTCTCTGACCCTCTGGACAGAATAGTTTTCCACAGGCAGGGCATGAGAATATGATACAGGGTGCAATCTGGGAGTAAGCCCCATTGAACACAGATTTACTTCTGAGTAAACATGTTTAGGATCAGTATACAATATCACAAGGATGACATGAAATCATGAAACAATGGTAAAGGTAAATCATGGAGAACAAAACATTTCTACAGTTTGCTATGTTCGCTGAAGCCCCCACCCCCACCCCCACCCACCCCGCTCAGAGGAGGACTCAGAGTTGGAGGAGGCTTCAACCAGTGACCTATCATCTCCTACTCCAGGACATTCCTGGACAGCAGACATAGCTTTACTAGACTCAGAAGGCACCCTCTGATATAGTCTATGCCGTAGGAGCCAGAGGCTGAAGAATCAGACAATGACCCTTTAAGAAATAGATTGCTCCTCAGAGGGAGTGGAGTTAACAGCAGCTCCAGACATGCCAGCCTTCATAAGGGTTCATAAGGCTTCAACAAGGCCTCTGCATGTTGCTGAGACATCTCATTATGGGTGAGTTTCAGGCAGTGATCTAGCTAGGATCCGGACAGATATGTTGGAAACCTAACCTGACCTTGCCTTACTGGAAGTGACCTTGCTGTGCCAGATGTGATCCAGCCTTTCTAGGCAGTATCACCATTGCAACCCTGTCCTCCCTTGGAACCCCCTGCCAAGCAAGGGCAGGACATTCTCCATAGGATGCACTGGTTCTTTATCTCCTTTTGGGCATGCATCAGTTTGCTGGTTTTGAGCCCTAAAAAGGCTTGTGGTCAGGGCAAATTGGGCCCTCACAGCAAGTATTAAAAAATACCCTCACTGTTGTCATTGTAATTAAGAGAATGAGTTATTTATTTATTTGATTTGTACCTTACCTTTCTACCAAGAAAAATAGCACTCAGGGCAGCTTACAATAAGAAAGAATACTAGATTAAAACAATAATAAAACAACGCATTAAACACAATAAAAACACAGCAATAACAAAATAAAAACAGTTATACAAAAAACACATTAAAAAAACATTATAAGGTCTGCTCTGTACCTTGGATAGCTTCCTTAGGGTTCTGACTGGTTCTGACTGAAACCCAGGGTGGATTTTCCACCCCATTGATATTGGAGCCACCAGCCTCCATTGAGGTGTCTGTAATCCTGCAAAACCTCTCTGACCACAGACATGATGGCAGGATAAAGTAATGTATGCACCATGAGCAATGATGGCTCTGTCACACCACTTCCAGCTCTCTGAACTACCATCTGTTTCCAGCCAAGGGGGTTCTGTGAGAATATTAAACCTGAAGTACATTCTTCAAAAAGTAAATTGATCTATAATCCTCATTACAGACATGATGTCATCTAAGAAAATCTTCTTCTTCTTCTTCTTCTTCTTCTTCTTCTTCTTCTTCTTCTTCTTCTTCTTCTTCTTCTTTTACAATGTCCTCTTTCTCTTATCCGAAGACCTCACTTTCTGGTGCTTTCAAATAGAGAGGAAAGAAGACCTTCTTCTTTCCTGACATTTTATAACCACGGCAGAGAATCTGTAATCTTATGCAAACTTAGTCTGCAGTCCTTTGCAAAATTTCCTGGGAATAAGTCCCATTGAACTCGATAGGACCTACTTCTGTATGGGATCGCATTGTTACATGGGAATCAAATCAGTGGGACTTAATCCCAAATAAACATGTAGAGGATTAGGGTGTAAAGCCTGGGACATACAAGAAAAAGTGTGACGGTTGCATGATCTGCTTTTCAGAAGAAACAGTTGTCCATGCAAAGATAAGCATGAGCCTTGAGTATGCATTTATGCCAAGCTTTGAAATGGAAATGGCAAAATGCACAGGAATTGGCAGCTGTTTAATAGCAACATTGGTTCAGTATGTGTGGCTATGAGCAAAAGAGTCATTGGATTCTGGTCTGAGGTTTCGCTAAGGGTGAACTGGAACAGGAATACAGGCCAAGAAGGATGCAAATTGGGAGGAAAGTTTAAGAAAAGTCCAATGATGAACTATATAGAGGTAAATGAGGATGAAAGGAGAAAACCAGCCTGCAATGCAGTGCCAGCAGCTCTAAACAACAGTGATCAACTAGGGACTGTCAGCAGCCCTTTCCTGGGCTAACCTTTTGAAAGAGCAACTGTGAGGCTGTAGCCAAACAGAGAAAGGCACAGGAAGGGATGATCTGGATCACAGATTCTGCACCAATACACAGCAGGGTGGAGTTGAGGAGTTTGACTTCTTATAAGTATTCAGTTGAAGAAGCAAAGAGGACTAAGTTCTGAATGCAAAAGCACAACCATTTCCTCAGCACTCTGAATTCTCTCCCCACCCACCCCTTGCCAAATAAGGCTGGCCATTACGGGCACAAATTATAGTCAGGCATTTCAACGTTCTGGATTTGTGAGCGCTTATATATTATTCATTCAGCTCACCTGTTCAGCTGAGATGGGAAAGGAAATCCAAGGAGAGTAAGAAGATTCCTAATGGTTGGTTACTCTGCTGTGGGTTCCAGTTTATTGATTCTGAAAACAGAGCTGCTTCTCATGTTCAAGAATAGCACACGTCTTCTCAAAAGATAGTTGCCCTACAAATACTTTCAGACAATGCATTGAACAGTGATCGGTCTCCTTCATCTGCAGACTGCAGGTGTCTGTTTTCTGTTCCAACACTGCTTCTGACTGGCTACAGCAAATCTCACAAGATTTGAACACACCATATAGATACAGGAAAATACATTTGCATAGCCACCATTAAATATAATATACAGATTTCTAAACTAATTCAACTAGCTTGAATGTTCAATAGGGGCCTATTCATCCTAAAAAGTAGTAAAACAGAGATCAAAGTTTTTTGCATTTTAATCAAAATTGACACCTTAATGCTATTGAGAGCAGAAGTTTCTGCAAAAGAAGAGAGCGTGCATACTGAACTACATGCTTCTTTATCATGTTCTACCAAAGTACCACCACAGTGACTGTGAAGAACTTCTTCCCAGGAAATTAAAGAGTAGCTTGTTCTCATCAATTGTACATTTTGCTGAGAATCTAAAACTTGACAGCTGCCTACCAGTAGTGAGCCCTTTGCAGAGACAGCTCTTGAATGGAACACATAACCCTATGGTCTCTGCAGTTCTCACCTGCATTCATTTCACATGTTTCATATTCCATTACAGACCTTGCCATATGTTCTGATTTTTCCAGCTGTCATGTTTCATTAAAACCTTCTGGATCAGAGGAATGCCCCAAAGACACTATATAAGCAACATTTTTCACAAATAAAAATTATAACTCCTTTTGCCCAGGAACATTTGACAGATAGACACAACTAGCTAGGGGTGTCCCAATATGATGGATGTAATAGTCTGTTATTTGCAGAGAGGGAAAAACCATTTACTTTCCCATTTCTGTCACTCTGTCCCATGTTCCTCTCATTTTCCCTTTGCTCCAGCTACCCCTATCTCCTTGTTTCCTGCTTATGCAGACTTGGGCCACTCCAAGCTCATGGCAAGCAGGCAGAGGAAGCCACAAGTAAGACACTACACAGAAGCACCTTACTTTCTCCCATGCCCTGTCTATGCTGAGCTGAGAGTTCTCCAAGCCCTGGATATGTAAATAGGCCATTGCCAAGAAAGTTTAACACAGTCACTTTTGACTTCAAAAGAGGAAAATTTTCAAAAATGAGGGGACTGGTAAAAAGGAACATGAAAGGGAACATCAAAAGGGTGAAATCTCTCCAGAATGCTTGGAGATTATTCAAAACCACAATAACAGAAGCTCAGCTAGAAGGTATACTGCAGGTCAGGAAATGTACCACTAAATCCAGAAGGGTGCCAGTGTGATTAACAGTCAGAGTCAAGAAAGCTGTTAGAGGCAAGGAGACTTCCTTCAGAAAATGGAAGCCTTGCCCAAATGAAGAGAACAAAAAGGAACAAAAATTAAGACCAACAATTTAAACATTATCTACATACATCAGAAGCAGGAAACTATCTAGAGGTTGTTGGTCTGTTAGACAACAGGGAGGTTGAAGGTGTACTAAAGGATGATAAGGAGATTGTAGAAAAGCTGAATGATTTCTTTGCATCTGTTTTCATTGTGGAAGATGTTGGGCAGATACCCATACCTGAACTGACATTTTCATGGTGGTAACAAAAGGTGAAGTTCTAGGCCTTATTAATTAAAAATTAATGAATCACTAAGTCCAGATGGTATCCACTGGAGAGTTCTTAAATAACTCAAATGCGAATGGCTAAACTAAAAAAAAAAAAGGTGTAACATCCCTAAGATCAACCTCTGTAGTAGAGAACTAGAAAGTAGCCAATGTAACACAAATGTTAAAAAGATGATACTGGAGATTACAGGCTAGATAGCTTAAATCTGTTCTAGGGAAATGGTGGAAATCATTATTACAGATAAAATTATGAAGTTTATAGAAGAACAAGTCTTGCTGAAGAAGAATCAACATGGCTTCTGCAAAGGTAAGTCTTAACTCATTAACCTTTCATTTTTTTTAGAGTGTCAACAAGCATGTGAATAGGGGTGGTCTGGAAAACACTGTATACTTGGACTTGCAAAAAAAACAAAGTCCCTCATCAAAGACTCCTAAATAAACTTAGCAGTCATGGGATAAGAGGACAAGTCCTCTTAGGGATTGGGAACTGGTTAAAGAATGGGAAAAAGAGAGTAGAGATAAATGAACGGTTCTCACAGTGGAGAGAAGTTAAGAGGTGGGATCCCCCAAGGATCTGTACTGGGAAGGTCCTGTGCTTTTCAACTTGTTCGTAAATTATCTGAAGTTAGGGATGAGCTAGCAGTGAGGTGGCTAGGTTTGCAGATGACACCAAATTAAGGTAGTAAAAGCAAACAAAAAAGGGGATTGCAAGGAGCTCCAAAAGGAGCACAAAAAAGGGATTGCAAGGAGCTCCAAGAGGATCTCTCCAAACTGGGTGAAGAGGCTACAAAACAGAAAATGGAGCGGAATATAAAGTGATGTGCATTGGGGCAAAAAAATCTTACTTTCACATATACACTGAGCTGATGATGGATGACCAGGAATCTTAGGGTCATGGTGGACAGCTCAGTGAAAGCATTCACCCAGTGGAAAGGCAAATTTCATGCCAATTATTATTAGGAAAAGCATCCAAAATAAATCAGCCAATAACATAATGCCCATAATAGGAATATGTGGAGTGACCACATCTGGAATGCTGTGTACAGTTCTGGTCATCACATCTCAAAAAGGGTATTGTAGAGATAGAAAAGGTTCAGAAAAGGGCAACCAAAAAGATCAGGTGGTTGAAGCAACTCTCCTGAGAGGAAATGTTACAACAGTTGGGGCTATTTAGGGCCCATCTACATGAGCCATTTACTCCAGGGTTGCTGCAATCCAAGACCTTCAGAACATATGACGCAGTTGCCACTTTGCAGCCTAACCATGGTTTTCTCAGGGAAAATGCAGATTTCTGCAGAGGTGTTTTGCTGCGATTTTTTTAGCTTGCTGCAGGTTTACCATGGTTGCTGACCTGTCTGTCCCTTCCTCGAACTGACTTCGCAGTTTGCTGTGGGCGTGGGGTAGGCGTGCTTAGTGATTGCATCACTCTGTGATGCCTTTTCACTCTTCCCCATTCCTCCCTGTTCCTCTGCAGCTGTGCAGTAACAGAGAGGTATCCATTTTGGAACGATGGGTAGGCACATACCTCTCACATGGGCACGTCCCTTCGCATGTGCGAACCATCGCAAGAGTGTGGTGCTGGAGGACTGCCACTGTGATTGTGTACAAGCAGCTGGCATGGTAACAAAGGAGCAGACTACCCACATCTTACCAGAGAGGAAAAGACAGACACAAAAGAACCCCTAAAATACAAAATAGCCACTAAAACCCAAAGTGTTGCACCCCCACCCTCACATGGCTGCACAGCTGAGCATTTAAATATAATGGTTACCAAAAAAAAAAAAAAAAGCAGCACAATTGCCACAGTTTACTTCGCTTTAACAGCCATGTGTCAGGGCACCGCGGATTTTTCCGCTGGAGAAGTCCGCAGCAAATCATGTGTGTACCATAGCAGAAGCTAATTTGCAGCTGCAATACTGCACAGTTACAACGGAGCGAATGTTGAAAGCAGTGCTGTGTAGATGGCCCCTAGTTTAGAAATGAGGCATGAAATGGGGCATACTTGCCTCTTTTCTAAACTAAATAGACATAAGAGAGGCTTACAGGATTAAGCATGATGTGGAGAAAATGGATAGAAAGAATTTTTCATCCTGTTCTGCTAACACTATGAGCCTTTCTACATGAGGCTGTTAATTGCTGTATCTACGATTCTATCACGGAATCACAGAATTGAGATCCGAACTCTACACAAAGAGCTTTTCCTTTCCTGTTTTTCTGCTACATAACCTCTAGGTGGAGCTGTGCTATAACGGAATAGCACAAATATACAAGTGGAAACAGCACTTTCAGAAATAATAGCCCATTTTCCCCATTCTAAACCCTCCTGGGAAAGAGCTTCTAATCAACAGAAATGAAACTGGAGGATCAGGACATCATCTAAAGAACCCGTAAACAACCATGAGTAAGGAATCATGAGTGCACAATAAATGCCTCATGTAGAAAAGCTCCATAACCCAAGGTCATCTAAAGAAGCTGAATGGTGGTAAATTTAGGACAGAGAAAAGGAGTTCTTCACATAGCACATGGTTATACAATGGAATTCACTTTCACAGGATGTGATGACACCAACTTGGACAGCTTTGAAGGGGGATTAGTCAGATTCATGGGGGATAAGGCTATCAGTGGCTACTAATGGCTGTATCCAGGATCAGAGGCAGTATAGCTTTGCATAGCAGTGGTTGGGGAACACAGTGGGAGAGGGCTGTTGAGCTTGTGTCCTGCTTCTGGACTTCCCACAGGCATTTGTTTGGCTTCTGTGTGAACCAGGATGCTGGCGTAGAATAGGTCTGGCCTGTTTCTGCTTACATGAGTATCCTTTGTTGCTCTACTCAACCAAGCTCTGCTTGCTACATGACAACATGAGGTGGCTGACTATGAAGCTGTTAAGGAGTAAATACAAATATGTGACATCCTTCTGCCTTCCGCTGAGGGCCAAAGCACATGTCACTTTAAAGATGAAGCAAGCAGCTACATCTTTTTTTACTCCAGAGTAAGAACTGGAGTTCCAATATGGATTGGGACCCTAGCATGGGACTCTAGCATGGGTGGCTTTATATTGCCAAATAGTGATCCAATTGCTTTAATGGATCACTGTTTGGCAATATATATTGCAGGCATGGGCCCCCCCAATCCAGATCGGGACCACAGTGGGAGAGGAAGGGTCAGAGCCTCCCAGTCCTCCATACCAGGTCCGCAGTCTCGATTGAGGCCCTTGCACGTACTCTAGCGAAAAATGACATAGCAGTTTGCTGCACCTTTAAAGTCATGTGTACTTTGGGCCTACTTCTTCTAAACAAATTGTAACTGTCTTTACTGCTCACATTTAGTGTTTATAAAAAGTGAATGGTTTATAAAAGCCTTGATGGCTTTTTAGTAGATAAAGTGGTATATAAATGCTAATAATAAATAAATAAATAAATAAATAAAGGCAAAGTTGTTAAAATTAGAAAATGCTAGCCAGGACACAGATATGCTATTCTAAAGCATGGGTGGCATATTCATACCCTGGCTAACATTTTCTAATTTCCTCTAACTTGTCTAATTTGCCTTCATTAACACAAAAAGTGAAACATTTTTCCGAGTGTTTGCTGAGAAAATGTGTAAATAATGAGTCAGTTCTAAACCAAGCTGATGAGAATTCACCCATTATTAATATAGTCCCATGCACTATATAGGACTATAGAAACTATAGTTTCTATAGGAACTAGCAAGCTATAGAAATAAATGTCCCATTGCCACCAAGTTACACAAACTGTAACCAGCAACTCATATAAGGTAACTTGTTTGTCACATTAATCTTGGCCATGGATTGACAATAAAACCAGTTCGCCATCCATTTAGAGCTCCTGGGAAAGAGTCAATGCAGCACTTTTATGTTCCTTTCTATCAAAACACATCCGGTCAGCTTTTCCAGGCAGTAATGATCTGGCATAGCCACATGCGCAAAAATCAGAAAGGATAAAAGGAAGACAGACAGACAGACAAGAGGGACAGGCGGGTGGACAGACTGAAACCAGCCACATGTTTTTAGCTTAACCTGGAGGGATTTTATTGTGAGAGCTGTTAATCTTTTCCAGGTAGAAATACTGACAAGAAAATGCTTCTGCTGCCACCCACCCAAATTTCTTTGCTCAGGAAAAAACAGTTTCTTATGACAAATTCTCAGAACCAAACTAAACCCAGATCCGCTGGCAATGCATAAAAAGCAGGAGGTCAGGGGCCCATTTCAGAATGGGGGTCCGTGGGTGAGGAGGTGGAATCCTCCCCCTGCCTGCAGCCCTTTCTCCAAGGCATTTTCTCCTAGCGGAGCTCACATCCACAGGATACCAGTTCAGGAGAAAGTGATGTCACAGTCAAAGGAGGAACTGGACAGAGGTAAGCCACAGACAGAGGGAGCCTTCTGCACTCTTCATCCACATTCCCCTGTTGCTCTTAAAACTGGAGAACTCGAGAACTAGGACTGAAAATTGAGACTATATTAAATAATATGAATATATTAGACAAGAGGTTTGGTCGTAGTATCAAGCTGAGATTTCACACCAAATTTGGACAAAGGCTATAAAAGAGCTTTGATTGTCTACATTAAACAGAATTCTGATGGATAAGATAAAACCAATGTCTTTATTCCTATAGTGGGTCATATACAGAGAGAGCTTGGTGTGTTCACAGTCCAGCACACAATGGAAGGATATGCTTTGAGTACCTTGTCTTGAAAACCTCTCAGTGGTAGGATTCAGCCTCTCTCCATAATCAACCATTGTTCTTTAGCAAAGGGACTAGACAGGTCCCCAAATCCTGCTTTGCTTCTTCTCCTGCACTGATGATGTTGGTTAACTCAGGCAGAATCAGTTAGGGATGTACGAAACATCTACCTGGCTCTGCGCCGGGGCATCTGCGGTGGGAGGGAGGTGCTCCATCCCTCCCCCCGGAATCCTCCCCGGCTGGCTCCACTCTGCGCCGTAGCGGCTGCCATTTGCGTCCTTACAGGCAGCCGTGATAGGCTACGTAAGTATTTACATAGCCTATCACAGCAAAGAGCAGGGGCACAAATTTAGAATCCGGCCTCACTGGAGTCCGTGGCAGAATTCTCTGACATCCCTAGTATCAGTGTCAATGGGGGTGGGGCGTTGAGATGAGGAAGAGGATGCTTACTGGGTTGCTGGTTGAGGCAAATGGTGGATACAAACCTCTCTCTGATAACACACACCTGAACTTGTACTCCCAGTTCATAGGCAGCCCTTCTATGATAAAGAAGCAGGAAAAGATAATACTTCTGTTGCCTCTGCCTCTCTGTCTGCCTGTCTGTACGGGTATTATCAGGGCTTTCTGATTCTGGATTCTTTGTGGGATTAAGATTGGCTCCTGTACACAGGTGGACATATGCTTTTAATCAGGGAATTCCTTTCTTGGGAAATCCTATATCTTTCTATATGTTTCATTTTACAGCCACTAGATGGTGCTGTGATTATAGTTCAACACCATCATTACACACAGCCGATAGATCAGATTAACTTCCTTTATAGCATTATCTCTGATCTTTTAAAAAGCAGGATACAGGTCATAAACTGTGGCAGGGGCCCTGGAGGCTGGCAACGTTGTGTAAAGGACCTGCAAACTTCCATGAGCAACCAATCTTGATAACAGAATATAAGACCCATGTGAAGAAGATCTGTGATTGGTGTGTGGCTGTGTAGTTGCTATGGATTCTGTGGGAGCGGCTGTCAGTATTTCTACATTTGCTCTTCTGCTTTTCTTCTACCTGTTGATGAGCCTTGTAATAGTGAAAGACTTTGCCAAGACTAGATATTGATGTTTCAGAATAATCTGGGTACTGATTAGTATGTGGTTCATTTACTGATTTTACTTTAGTTAATTTTCAGATTGGGGGCTAGGATAGGTTAATATTTTGTAAGTAAGGCTGCATTGCTATGCATATGTACCTAGGAGTAAACTGCATTGAACTTAGAGAGATTTATTTCTAAGTGAACATTGCTGCAAATTATTTAGGGAATTATTTAATCATGTAGGAAAGTGAGATTAAATACTCATATTTGTGCAATGAAGTCATGTTCACTGGGTTTATCTCATACTTTAAGATGATGGAAACTGCTGGCTCTGAAACTTGAGCTATATTTGAAATTAAATAAATTTAAAATCATGAGCAAAACACACCAAAAATGATAAGCAAAATGAGATATTGGAGGCACAGGTAATTGCTCACACAAATCTCTCATTGATGTAGCCCCTCCAACCTCTAGTGAGTTCAAAGTTGCTTATCATTATAGCAAGTTCAAAACCACCCTTACCTATGCCTTGACCCCAAATGTGCCTGGTAATGGAGCCCCAGTTTAAATTAATAATTTGTTGAAAAGATGGAGGAAATATCTTGGAAGTCCTGAACCCTTAGGGTTATTTTCAATTACACATGTGGGAAAAGACGCCAAAGTTAATCTCAAGAAAGCAATGTGATGCATGGATAGCAGTTCTTGAGCCTTAGCAACCCAACAGTCACACCACTTAAGCTGGAGTGCTTGGAAGAAGTAAGGTGGTGAGCAGGGCAGCACAGGGCAGCCTGTAAACATCTTTTTCAGAGTAACTGAAATAGAAGCAGGTATACTGATAACAAGTTGTGCCAGGAAAGGAGCCAGCAGATCAAGGGAAGTTACCCAGTGGACAGGGGATAGGCATACTTTTATAGGAAGAAGGGGACATGACTGGCTCAGATAGCTACCTGAATCAGGCACTTGCTCTGTGTGCCAGGCATCAGACTGTTCTAGTTCTGCGGGGGGAGGGAGGGGACTCTTCTTAGCCCTTCCTCCTGGAAGAAATTAGCCAGGGCCCACTTGTGTGCTAAGCCTGTGCTGCATTCGCTACCACAAAATGTAGTGATGGCCACCCATTTGGATGTCTTTAGAAGGGGATTATTTATTTATTTATTTATTTATTTATTTATTTCTATACCGCCCAATAGCCGAAGCTCTCTGGGCGGTTCACAAAAACTAAAACCAAACAACACACAACAGGGATTAGACAATTTCTAAGGAGGATAAGGCTATCAATGGCTACTACTCAGGGCTGCCATATGCTACCTTCAGTATCAGAGACAGTATGCCTATGTACACCAGTTTCTGGCAACATGAGCCGGAGAAATCTTCGTAAACCGCCCAGACAGCTTTGGCTGTTGGGGGGTATAGAAATATAAATAGATGATAGGTAGATAGATAGATAGATAGATAGATAGATAGATAGATAGGCGGGGGGAGCTCTTGCACTCACATCCTACTTGTAGGTTTCCCATAAACAGCTGGTTGGCCACTGTGTGAACAGAATGATGGATAAGATGGACCCTTGGTCTGATCCAGCGTAACTCTACTTATGTTCTTACGATACATTATTGAGAGATGTGAAGTAGTCAAGATGGAACCCTTAAAAGACATGGATGTATCTTTTCACCCTTGAATACACAATTAAACCTGAGAATATCATGGATGATAGCTAAGAAAGCTCTGTGTGTTTTGTTTTTACAATTAGCTATATTTGGTTCCCAAATGATTATGTAGTGATCTGGTAGTGGTATGTAATCTTAAACTGCAGTTGGTTTTTTCAGCAGATGTTATTTTAATTATGCTATTGAACAATTAGAGTAGAAGCATTTTTCCCCCAAACAGTTTTAAAGATTCCCCTAGAGCTCTTTATAGGGACAACAACAATGTCTAAACTCATTTTGAGTTTTGACTTGTTTACTAGTCAATGGGTTACTTGGATGCATCTTAGGAATGGCAGGAGGAATCTGTTCTGGATCTCTCTCCATTAGACAGCCATTTTACTGTGAACTCAGTGAAACTGTGAGCTTTTCAACATGAGGCATTTATTGTATGCTTGCCATTCCCTGCTCACACATGTTTACAGCTTCTTTAGATGACGTTGTGACCTCCTGTTTTGCTTCTGTTTTTAAATAGCACTTTTCAGTTAGGCTTTTTTAGAGAAGGGAAAACAAGGTATTATTTAAAGAAAGAAAAGAAAGAGAAAGCTATTTTCACTTGTGTATTTGTGCTATTCTGCTATATCACACTGCCACCTAGAGGTTATATAGTGGAAAAGCAGAAGAAATGCTCTTCATCTACTGCTTCAATCTCAATTCTGTGATGAAACTGAAAATAGATACAGTGGATTAACAGCCTCGTGTAGAAATGTTCTGTATTAGTCTCTTCAAGTTAGCTCTAGGGACTGTTTGTTAATATTCTGAGCTCCGCATAGCAGTTTAAGATGGGGACACAAATGATTCTGCAATTTGATGCTCATTTTTACTTATGAAAAATTGGTAGGTTTGCAGAACATTTAAGGACTGGGAACTAAGGAGCTTCTTTGTGCACATTCAGGTTCTGGGGCATGCTCAGTGAATGGTAAATGTTTTTTCCTTGAATAGCAGACCTCCCCCCACCCCTCCTGCCTATGCCATATCACAAAACTGCTTATGAAGCTCTCTCAATTTCAAAAGAGATTTGCCATGCTGCTTTTGAAGACACGTA
The DNA here is from genome assembly GCF_057233095.1 of Heloderma suspectum. Lineage (NCBI taxonomy): Eukaryota > Metazoa > Chordata > Lepidosauria > Squamata > Helodermatidae > Heloderma > Heloderma suspectum. The sequence continues at coordinate 291,747,332 of NC_139459.1, read as the reverse complement.
AGTCCAAACCTCTGTAGGCCACATGAAACATCCTCACTTTGAAAAAGAGTGAGTAAGGTGGGATGGACATGATAGAGGTCTGTGTGAAATTATGTATGGTGTTGAGAAAGTGGATAGAGATCATTTCTGTCTCTCTCATAACGCTAATCCGGGGTCATCCGGTGAAGCTAGATGATGGGAGATTCAGGGCAAACAAAAGAAAGTACTTCTTCACACAGTGTACAGTTAGACTGTAGAACTTGCTACCACAAGAAGATGTACTTGGATGGCTTTAAAGGGGGATTAGAGAGACTCAAGGTTTGAGCTCTGATGGGGACACTCATAGCTAATGCTCTTAAAGCTATGCATAATACATGCATATTAGTGACAAGAACAAGCATTTCACAAGGGAAGAGGACAGAGAGGCCACCTTGTCAGGGTGCCAATAGCAAGGTCATAGGATGTAATGGTGAGGACAACTGTCTATGAGACCGGGAGTGATGAGTTCTAGTGTGTCTCATCAGAGACTTTTGGTGCTTTTCTCCATGAAGTTTTTAACCCGCACCTTTACCAAGTCTTCTGCTTCTGGATTCCTTGCAGGATTAAGTTCAACTCCTTTACACATTTTTCCCCCTTTTTTGTTTTTCCAATGCCTTTCTATATGTTTCATTATACAACCACTAGGTGGCAGTGTGGTATAGAAGAGTTGTACAGCTACACAAGATTTCTATAGGGTTATAGAGGCCATTCAGAAAAAATACCACACTTTACTCATTAGGAAAAACAACAGGATAATGGTTGCAGAGCATGGGAGAGGCCTTCGAGTATGGCAACGTCATGTAAAGGACCCGCAAACTACCATGACTGAGGAGTCACAAGTGCACAATAAAAGCCTTGTGTAGAAAGGCCCTTGGTCTGATAAGAGTTATCAGTTTGGGGTTGTGCTCTGATTTTAAGTGCAAAAGGGGACCATGGATGAAGAGTGCAGAGGTTGCCCTCTGTCTGTGGCTTACTGCACTACAATATCTCCTTTGACATCACTTTTCTCTTAACTGATATCCTGTTGAGCCCAGCTGGGAGAAAATGGCTTGTGGGGAGGGGCTGCAGGAAGAAAAGTGATGAGCAGGGGGAAGATCCCACCTCCTTAGCCATGCACCCTTCTTTGATCTTTAAACTGCCCCCCCCCCCACGCTTCCTGCTTTCTATGTAATTGCAGCAGAGATGGGTAGAGTTTGGTTCTGAGAATATGTTATAAGAATGTGTATTTTTTCTGAACAAAGGTGACATAAGAAGTGTTCTTTTTCAAAAGCAAAGTGTGGGTAGCAGCAGAAGCATTGTATTGTCAGTTCTACTAGGAAAGGCGTAAGACGTCTCAGAGTAAAATTCTGTTAGGTTGAGCTGATGACAGGCTTTTAAAGCCATCTAACTGTGTGGCCATCTCCACATCTTGTGGCAGACAGCTCCGTGGTTTAGCTAGGTGCTGAGTTAATCACTACTACTTTTTCTCTATCCCAAATTTCCCACCATTCAACTTCTTTGAATGACCCGGTGTTATAGTGTTATGCGAACAGGACAAAAACATCTTTCTATCCATTCTCTCCACACCACACATAATCCTGTAAGCCTTTATTATGTCCCCCATTACTTGCCTCTTTTCTTAACTAAATAACCCTAACTGTCATAACCATTCTGCTCAGGAGAGTCGCTTCAGACCTTTTGTTGCCTTTTTCAGCTCTTTTTTCAGGTCTACAATATCTTTTTTGAGGTACAGTGACCAAAACTCCACACACTATTCCAAGTGTGGTTGCACGAATTATTTATATTAAGGTCATTATGCTATTTTATTTTCAATCCTTTTCCTAATCATCCTTACCACAGAATTTGTTCTCTCTCTCTCTCTCTCTGTCTCTCTCTCTTTAACAGTTGTCGCACATTGGATTGATGTTTTCATTGAGCTATCCACCATCAGGATCTCTTTCCTGATCCGTCATCACCAGCTCAGATCCCATAAGTATATATGTGAAAATGGTGGTCCTGACTTGAAATGCATTCAATTTGCGACTATCTTCCAGGGGAAATCCAGGAAACAAATGCATTTCTTATGTTACTGTGCTGTAACTTTGGTTGTTATGTACCATGACCTTATGTAGTTTGCATAAAGACATTAGTCTGAATTACAGAACTGCTAAATACATCACAACAATATATTTTCCTGTCTTCCTTACTTCCCAGTGATGCACTTTATTATGCTTCTTCTCCTGTGCTGTGAATTTTAATTCTGAGTTAGCTATGCTCAACAATTATTTTGGAGGTAGGGGCACTATGCTTCTACATAATTTATGCATTATGTTTGCTTTGGATTTGATCAATTATCTTTAAGAACAACAACCAAGACTTGCATATCTAATACGCAGAATGCATTAGTAATGCAATAGTGCCGCACAGTTCTACTTCAAGAACAATGAACAAATACGATACCAAAAGGGCAGCATGTACTCGTATGTAGGCAAGATCAATGGATTAATAGCATGGCCAATGTTCTGAGACAAAGCAAAATCTTATACTAGAGAGAGAGTGTGTCAGTTTGATTTGGTTTGGAAGAGAAAATAATTAGGAGCTTTGTATCCTGCTTTTATTCATTAAGCATTGGTCTTTGTTGTCGTTCCAGATTCACATAGCATAGTTCTTCCCCCACTTCACCACCCACCCCACCTCTCTCTCTCTCTCTCTCTCTCTCTGACTGTCTATCTGTCTGAAGTAAACCCATTTTTCCACAGATAAGCCAACTCAATTAAACAGTACATATTAACTTTCATTTTGTATGATCATGGCAACAACAACGTCCTAAATCATTATTGAATAACATTCTCTGAGCACTGAAATGTTCACAAACCCAGCAAGCTCTGTTGGATGGTTTACTTTAAATTTAAAAGCACTGTGCATAATGGAGTGTGTTACAGAATGGTCCATGCATTAAAGCAATCTGCATAGCTAGGACCTGGTTTGCACTAACTTATGGTTTATTTGACCCATGGTTCGTTGCCCTGTCTGGCAGAAGATTGAACAAACTGTGGTTAGTTTTCTCAATCTCTGGGTTGTTTCTGGCATGTAGAGCAGTTGGTTGGTTGTCTGTTTTTTACCACTCTTGCTTGCCATCTCTGTAACCTGGTGAAACAACAAGTTTAAATAACCCATAGTTAACAACCCAACAACAAAACATGGGTTCTCTTCCTGCATTGTTTGTGGTTAGCAAACCATGGTTTGTTAATGCAGCTGGTTTCACACATTACAACAACCTGAAATTCAACAACCCATGGATTAAATAAACCATGGGTTAGCATTATGTGCGAACCAGGTCTAGATCTCCAATGGAATGACCTTAATGTGGCAAGCTTTGAAATGTACCATAATCTAGTAGTCTTGCACAGAAGATCCCTAGAAATATCTGCAAATACATTTGTGAAATCACTCACCTGCATCCTGCTGGGTAAAGGTGTTCTTCTATCCTGTACCACCTGGGGATAACTCTAGATTCTAGAATCTAACATAATTCATTAGAGGAGTGAAGGAGGATCAAAGACCATTAAGGGATGGTGGGAATAGTTGTTGGAGGGGTGGCTCCTATCCCATGCTACTCTTTGGTGTCGTCCCTGGTTCCACATTAGGATTAAGGTGGTAATAGGACCACATTATGGCCTTACTGACATAACAGCATTTGAGAAACTCTGTCTCAGGGCAGGCAACGTAGTTTCCTCCAGTTGTTTTGGAATACAACTTCCACCAGCACCAGCCAATGGTCAGGGACTGTGACAATTGTTGACCAAAATATTTGGAGGGCACCACATTGCCTACTCCTGCCCTATGTGGTATTTTTTTTTATTCCAGAGTCAAACTGGAACTGACTCTTAATATGGCTAAAGCAATCCTTTCTTTACTTTACTTTTTAAAAATCTGTTTCTAGGCTCCAAAAATGTATTATGGCAGTGGAGAAGGAAGTGGGATAAATAAATTATAAACTTGCCAATTCTTTTAATTTTAAAAAAATGCAAAAGGATTCCAAAGCTGCAATTCTGTATACATTTATCTGGAAGTAAGTCACATTAAATACAATAGGATTTACTTATGAAGAGACATGCCCAGGAAGCTGCAAGGGTCTTGTTTTGAAGCCAAGGCCTTAACCTAAGAAATCCACCAACGGAAACAAGGACAAAAGTAAAGCAGGATGTGGAAGAACCAGCTGGAAGACAATACCAGGGCAAGAACAGGGTGCTTAGGAGCACTGCAGACTTCTATTGTTTAGGTCAAAGCTGTCCTGTTGTTTAGGCAGCCTGAGGAAGTTCAATAAGAACTATGTTAAGTATTGAGCCAATCAAGGAAAAGATCTCATTGTTGCACGTCTACATAAATAGCAGAGAAGGGAATGCCATCACAAGCAGGCTGCTGCCACATGGTTATGGTAGGGAAATATGCCCTTATTCCTGATCTCTCAATGACTTTGAGGGCCACTGATAATTTCTGATCTTATTCTTTTGAAAGATTCCCACTAAAATTCAGTATTTCAGGCAGAACAGCTCAGAACTTTGCCAAAGCATCACAGATATTTATACCTCAACAATCCATTTGTGAAGCAGCCCTCTACTAAAATGCACATTTGGTCTGAAACACAGCCCTTTTGATGCTTTCTTTTGACAGAGTCCTGATTTCCTGAAGGAATTTGTGTTTGGGTAAGTGGCTTCCACTGCTGGCGATAAATCATAGCACACTGTTCTAGGAACAGTGAGTTGCAACTGTAGGGTTTGTGTGGGTGGGAAGGTGCAGCATTTTCTATTGCCACCCCATGAAGAGCCTATATGAAGTTAAAGAGCACAATGCATTTAATGAGGTGGACGTACATTGCCATGGCCATTTCGTAACACATCAAAATGTGTTGAACCGTGCAAACTGTACACTCTGTTGACTGCAGCAGTCACTTTTCCCAGGCAGAGCAAGTGCACATTTCCAGTTGCTCTACACACTTATTATTCTCCTGCTTTTGTAAAAAAGAAAGAAAAAAGTATGACTTCTGGCAATGCTTCTCTCAGAAACAAACACAATTATAAAATGCAGTTGAAGAACAGTCTCTCTGCAGATGGAAGTGTTTCAGATTTAGAGACTTTAATAAAATTAAATCTCCAGGTTAACAGAATCAAATATAATGCAAACAAGGAACGTTCTTAAAACGCCAACAACAAAAGAGACCTGAAGGTCATATAACCTAACTGGCCCTGGATATATTTTGCACCTGACACTCTTTAGGCCCTACAGTATCTTAAAGGTCTCTTGAGTGGACAAAATTGTCTTTTTAGATTGTGATTCCTTGGGACAAGGGACCATTTCTAATTATATCTGTATCTCATAGTGTAAAGCACCATAGTAATTTCTATGGAGGTGGGGTATACATAGTGCATATACATATGTCTACTATATATGTACTTGACTTGCTGCGTAGTGCATGCCTTGCCTCACTGCTTTTGTCATGGGGAGCCATCGGCTTGCAGGCAAGTTTAATTCCTTGTAGTCTATCTGAGTCCGATTGTGTCTTCTCTGCCTTTGTCCACCAGCCAGGCTGCATCATAGGGCTCCAAGACGGCATCCCTATTTTCATCTGTGAAATGTTGGCGGGCACGCGCTCAGCTGAGTGTAATAAGGTTGTAACTACTCTGCATTATGCTGGAAAGATCTGTGTAACTCAAAAACATGAGTACTTTTTCACCAACACCATCTTAGTCCAGTAACAGCAGTCCGTACCCCCATTTTGTGTGTATGTTGTTGTTGTTTTTACAATAAAAACTGTACTGATTGAGCACAAAAGGGGTGTTTTTGTGTGGAAGCACAAATAACACTAGAAAGTGTTGCAAGTTTTAGAAATGCCTAATGGTAGTTTTGGGGAAAGAGGACCTCAAGTGGTGGTTGCCTGCAATTGTTGTTGGATGTATGTAACTAATGCATTACTGTTATTAATTCCAGTCACTGCAGGGGTAATAAGGACTCTGTTACTTCAAATTTTGTTAGTACATGCACACAGACATGTGCCCTCTAAACATATACTAAGGAGTGGGAAACTGGTATAACTAGAATGTGTTCTTGCTGATATTGAGGTTCATAGTAACCGTAGCCCCTCTTGAGGCAGAAGGCTGGGAGGCTATTACAGCACTGTCCATTGCACTGTTTAAAGTTCAGCTATATGGAATGCAATTCTCAGAGCCATCCACCATCACAGTCCTCATATGAGTGAATAGAGATTGTACCATGAAATGTGTTATGAGAAAACCTCTGGTCTTAACACTTCAGAAACGACAGTCTTGATTCACAGAGGAATGCGTTTTATATATTCCACAACTTGCCAGTGTCTATGATCTATTCTTTAACTTCAACATGCGTTATGTACAGAGATAAGGGTTGGTGCTCTCCTTTAAAGCCCCCAAGGGCTTGGGACACAAGGTAGTGCCTTCCAGATGTGTTGGACTCAAGTTCCCATCATTCTTATTGCTGGCTGGGGAATGCTGGGAGTTGTAGGACTTTTTTTCTTTCTAAACATGCATAGGATTTTGCCCCTAGGGAAGCATACAAATACTCCAGATATCAGTTGGTTGGCATAAACTATGGGATTTCATTAGGGAACATTTACGTCATTTCTTATGTGGTTAGAAAAAATTGCCCCACAAGACCAAAAACATTAGTTCTTAGTGACAATAACTGGTGCCTGGCTGTGACAATGGCCTGGACGAGGGAAGCTCAAATGGGAGCTCAATACAGACAAGTCCAACATGCTGTTGGTGGATGGTTCTTCTGATCAGATAAAGGGTGCTCAACCTCTTGTGGATGGGGTCTCACTCCCCCTGAAGGAGCAGGTTCATAGCTTGGGGGTCTTCCTAGAGCCATTTTTGTCACTGGAGGCTCAGGTGGTCTCAGTGGCACGGAGTGCCTTCTACCAACTTTGGTGCTAGGAAAAGATGTTTTTCTTTTTAAGGCTTTTTAATTATTAAGGGCACCATCCAATGAATGTTTAGACAGGAAAAAATGGCTGGATGGGGAATGCTGGGAGTTGTAGGACTTTTACTGTCTAAGCATGGATAGGATTGCTCCCTAAACCATTTAGGGTGCAATCTTATGTGGATTGCATGCAGCCTCCGAACTCGGAGGCTGCCGAGTATCCAATGCAGGGCAGGAGGACAGCAGAGGCCATCTTCCCCTCTGTGCTCCAGCTGCTCTGGATTTCTGCTAGATGGGCGATTACTCCCGTCTAGCAGTAGCACCTTGAATGGGGCGGGGGGGAGAGGCTGGGGCAGCCATAAGAAATGGTGTAGTGCAACCACCCCAGTTTCCTCCCCCTCCGCCCTGGGAACACCTCCTTTTCCCCGTCTCTGCAGTGTGTTTTCCAAGTGCAGAGAAGTAGCCGGCGTGGTTCTCTCCATGCTGGCTATGAGGGGGAGGGGGAGGGGAGCACGGTTTCCTGGTTCAGAGGTTGGAACCCTGTCTCCAACCTTGGAGCCAGGAAGCCGAACTATTCTATGCTCCCCCAGATGCAATCTGGGGGGCATAGGATTGCTCCCTTAATCCACTGTGAAAAAAATGTATTGGCTCTCCTGCTTTTATTTATTTCATCAGCTTTTCATTTTGCTTTAGTGTTTGCTCAATTGTAATGTGTGTATGCTTTCATCATTAGTCCCCCTCGGAGCAATGTGTGCTAAAGGTTGTGGTATACTAACTTAACAATCAAACAAACAAAATATATTTGCAGAACAATCCTAAGCATGTTTATTCAGAAGTATGTCCCACTGTGTTCAATGGCTCTCATTCCCTACTAAGGATTACAATATCTGTTCTGCCTACATGCTACTAAACCCAAGAGCTGCCCTGACTTTGGGAGAGCAAGAAAAGACGTACAAAATAAATCTATTCCTGATTAATTAGCAATACATTCAAAAAGATAATATTGATTTGATAAGAGGGTTTAACATAAGCAGGCGATTTTTACCAAATCCTTAAACATATTATACACACACACACACACACACAAAAGCTATATGTGCACCACAATCCTTTTCATGTTTACTCAAAAGTAAGTCCCACTGTGTTCAGTGGTGCAAATTCTAGTGGGTGGGTTTAAGATTGCTGCAGCCCTATAGGGCAGGGGGTCTCCAATGCAGCGTCTGTGGGTGCCATGGTGCCAGCAGGAACTTCCAGCGGCGGTTGCAAAGCCCTTCACTCCCTGCCCCTTCAAAAATTTATTTTTAATGTAAAAAAGCTGAAAAACATTAGGGCACCAGGTTCTTATTTCTGTTCCTGAACCTGCTGCTGGGCAAGAAAAGAAGGAAAGAGCTGCTTCCTTCTTCTTTCTCTCCCTTCCTAGCTCCTAATCTTGCTCCTTCTCTCCCCCTCCCCCCTCCTTTATCTTGCTGTTTCTATCTACTCCCAGCCTCCAGCCTCACTCTTTCTCTTCCCTCTTTTGACGAGTCAGGCCCCTATGGCAGCCATTATGTGAGTAGCCACAAACTCCACGGGAGACATTTTGTGGTGGTGCCCACAGCAGTTTCTCAAATTCCCAAATGTGTCCATGGGTCCAAAATGGTTTGGGACCCCTGCATAGGGCAATCCTATTCATGTCTACTCAGAAATAAGCCCCACTGAATTGAATTTGATTTTCTCCCAGGTAAGTGTGTATAGGCTTGTAGCCTTAATAAACAATGCAAACCCTGGCCACAGAGACAGAAATCTACAAACTCATTCCTTAATTTACATAAACTTGTCCAAGCTTATTACAGGCCATTAATAACTAGCCTGAGTTGATATGCTGGGGATTTAAATATCTGCCAAAAACATCTACTGAATAATCTAGGCTTGGGAAGCCAACTGCTCTTAATTGCTCAAAGAGTTTTGCACATGCAAATGTTCAAAAAATCTGAGAGGAAAACAGAATGAAATTCATAATTATAACACTCAGTGTGATGTAACAAGTACTAAAACAAAAGTGAATGACAATTACAGGGTGATGAAAGCAAACAAGATGGCCATGGAGAATAGAATTAATGTGTTGCTATAGCCACAGAAAGCACACTGGATTAAGTCCAATTGTGTTCCTGCTGAGTGAATAGAGATGAAGTTGGTCCAACAGCTGAAGTCACATTGCTAGTTTGCAGGATTGCTAGCTCACCAGATGGACATGAAATGGAAATGCCATATTTGTTCAGAAATTACTGAGATAAGATTGTGATGGAGAAGAATAAATCTAGCAATTAGAATAAATCTAACCATTTTTGAGTGCCACTTTTTAAAGTGGGATATAAATTTAATTAATTAATTAACACTCCCTCTGCTTCTGTCTCTTGGTCATTCTGACTTCCAATGTACATGCAATTGGAACATCCAGTGTGGGCAAGAAACGGAAAAAATGGGCTGCCTTCTTTCATGCCTTCCTAGAACTGCCATCTCATCTCTTCTCATAAAGAGTTCCCTCAGGGAGCAGTACTAACCAGGCTGCCAAAAGTAATAGGCAGGGAACTTGTTGATAATTTCCAAGATGCCAATAGTCATAGTCAATTTATATATACTACATTTTCTACAATTGTTCACAAAGCAGCTCACACAAAACAGACAATTTAAAGACAATAATAGCACAATAGTTGTAAGACATAATAAAAATTATTGTTATACCCCTTTGTACCTCAGTCCTCTGAGTGGCTGAGAACTCCAGGGGTGAAGGCATTTTTACCTAGGCTTGGTTTCCTTAGAAGGAGGTCACTGGAGACATATGGTGTTTCTGTGATGTAAGGTTTATTTACACATATATACAGGCTGAGAATAAGATGTGGGTTCATAGCATTAACTTCAACAAATATTTCTCCCTTTCAGATTTCTAGGGGGCTCCAAGAGCCATAGCATTGGATTCTCACAGAGAGCAAGGGTGCTTCCAGATGAGGCTTTTATTGTGCAATCGCCTTGCCTCATGTGGCTTCCTGTAACTTGAGCCCATTATTCCGTGTCCTGCACTCTGGGATGATCGAGAAGAGATCCTGGCCTTTCTCTCTGTGACAACCTTTCAAGTACTTGAAGACCGCTATCATATCTCCCCTCAGTCTTCTCTTCTCAAGACTAAACATGCCCAGTTCCTTCAGTCTGTCCTCATAGGGCTTTGTTCCAATCCCCTGAACATCTTGGTTGCCCTCCTCTGAACCCTCTCCAGTTTGTCTGCATCCTTGTTAACGTGTGGTGCCCAGAACTGGACACAGTACTCCAGATGAGGCCTAACCAGTGCTGAGTAGAGGGGAACTAGTACTTCCCGGGATTTGGAAGCTGTACTTCTACTAATGCAGCCCAAAATAGCATTTGCCTTTTTTTGCAGCTTCTTCCCTCTTTTTCCTTACCACAAAAAAAATCTGTTAAGGAAGGAAAAATGGAATAACTGCAAACTGATTTCTTACTGGTAAAGCTACAAGCTCTCCATCTGGAAGCACCCCACACCAGGCCTCTGTGTTTCTTCAAAATTCAATTCCACAACTGCCACACTCAAGCTGCTTTCCCCCAGACTCAATTAGCACATTCTTCAGGAGAGCTGAATCATAAGCCCTGTTCAGGTGTTCTGTACCTGAATAGGACAAACACACGAGGAGAGGGAGTGCTTCAGTCCCGCCCCTGTCCTTTAACACATCCATCCTCTACTTCTGCGGGGTGACTTCTGAAGAAGAGAGCCTCCTGTATCTGTGGAGGCGCTTCATGCAAGCAAGAACTCCTATTTTCTGGTTCATGGGTGCAGTGGTGCATTTGTGCTCTCATGCCTCAGGCACTGGGAGAGCTTGTGCCAGTCCTGAGTTTAGTTAAAACACACCAAAAGCTTGAATGAGTATAAAACGTACCAAGAGTTAGTTAACAGCATCCACTACCAATAATGCAAGCAGTTCACATGAGGCCTCTGGAGCTAGTTCTTGTGTTGTTTTTCCCTTATTCCCATCAGCCATAGGCTTCCTCCATTCAGTCAATTGTGCCACCATTTGCTAGCTCTGCAGAGGTAATCATACAGAATCTCAAGGGCTTAATCAAAGGAGCAAATCAGGCATCATTCTGGAACTGGAGCAGCTACCTATGCTGGAAGCAATACAGGCTACCTGTGTGAATAAACAATAAACCCCAGAACTCTGAATATTTTAAAGGCGATTGCTGTTGCATTGTGGTTTTCTGCTACTATTTTTTTGTGTTTTATGTTATATGGTAAATTGGAAGGATGTTTTGAATAGTTAAATTATTGACTTTGTTGTATGCCACCTAGAACTTCTTGGAGATAAGTTAGGGAATAAACATTTAAAAACAAACAAGTAAATAAACATTACAGAAAGAATAGGGACCAATTAAAAGAGCACATTAAAATTACAAATCGAATACCTTCTTAAAATGGAAGGTCACCATCAGCTTCTGGACAGTCATTAATGAGAAGATGAGATGGGCCTCCTTTGAAAGGGGCTTCCTGTACCTAGGTGCAGCCACTGAAAAAGCCTTCCCCCTAGTCCCAACTAACCCTTTCTCAGAGGTGGTTAGGTCATACAACAGGCTCTCCAAAGATCATCTCAACAGATGGGCAGGCTTGTATGGGAGAAGGTGGTCCTTCAAATGCCCTAGTTCTATATTGTTCAGGGCTTTGAAGGTCATTACCAGGGCTTTGAACTGTACCTGGAAACAAATTGGAAGCTAATGCAGCTGGTTCAATAAAGGAGTCACACGCTCCCTGTATGCAGCCCCTGTTAACAACCAGGCTGCTGTGTTGTGGACCAACTGTGATTTCTGAATATTCTTCAAAGACAGCCCAATGAAGAACACATGGCAATAATCCAGGCATGATGTAACTAAGGCATCTGGCCAGACCTGCATTCTCCAGGATGGGGTGTAGTTGCTTTGACTGGGCAAAAGCTCTCCTGGCCACTAAAACCAGAGCATCCAAGGTCAAGGTCAGGTCCGGAAGAACCCCCAAACTATAAGCCTGTGTTTCCAAGGGGAGTGCTGCCCCATTCAAGGCAGGCTGGACCCTAATTCCTGGGTCAGGTTTACCTCTGCCTTGTCTGGATACAGTTTCAGTTTGATAGCCCACCATCAGTCTCTCACTTGCAGTCCATTATCCTCTCCAGGCATCAGTTCAGGGACTTGACAGCATCCCTGGAGGCCACCCTGCAGTCTGCTTCTCGATATGTGTTGCTGGGGAACACAAACAGGAGGAGGGTGCTGTTGCACTCATGTCCTGCTTGTGGGCTTCCCATAGGCATCTAGTTGGCCACTGTAGGAAAAGAATGCTGGACTAGGTAGGCCTTTGGTCTGATCCAGCAGTACTCTTCCTACGTTCACCCCTTTCCACAATGAAGCATTTACGACTCACGCCAATTACTTGGCCAGTTTCACCGTTGGTTGCTGTTATGAGCCAGGATGAACGTGGGATGAGCAACTTGGCCTCCCCTCTCCAAGCATCCCCTCCACATCCTCAGGCTGCACAAACTGAAGCAAGCAGGTACCAACGGTACATCTACTGGCATTGCTGTAACTCCAGCGTCTAAGTTCGAATGGATAATGAGTGACTTGATCCATAAAATCCCTGCAAACTGGTCACTCAGCAGTCCTCCCCTCCAGCTCGGAGCCAAGAGGTAAAAGTCCTTTAACTACTTGGAACAGCTCCACTGGCCAGCTTTGACTGGATGCCATGGTGACAAGAAGTAAGATTCCGTTGCCACCATCACCACCATAGAGTATGCTCTAATATGAGCTCTAATGTAAGAACATCCCTGCTGTATTGGACCAAAGGCCTCTCTAGTCCAGCATTCTGTTCACACAGTGGCCAACAGGCTGCCTGTGGGAAGCCCTGTGTTAAGTCATATTCATCATGAGTCTTGCTCTAGTCACCTTTCCTGATGCTTTATTTCTGTCAACAACTCAGACCACCAAAAAGCTAACTAGACTCAAAGCCTGGGGGGGGGGGGAGGACACTCAGGAGCAATTCTGTCAACCCCACCCCAGGCCATTTCTCCATTCCAAAAAGGCCACAGCTCAGTGGTAGAACAGCTGCCTTGCATGCAGAAGGTCCTAGGTTAGGTTCAATCCCCGGCATCTCCAGGTAGGGCTAGGAAAAAATCCGCCTGATCCCTGGAGCGCTGCCCCCCAGTCAGTACCCTGATCCCTGGAGCGCTGCCCCCAGTCAGTACCCTGATCCCTGGAGCGCTGCCCCCCAGTCAGTACCCTGATCCCTGGAGCGCTGCCCCCCAGTCAGTACCCTGATCCCTGGAGCGCTGCCCCCCAGTCAGTACCCTGATCCCTGGATTGCTGCCCCCCAGTCAGTACCCTGATCCCTGGAGCGCTGCCCCCCAGTCAGTACCCTGATCCCTGGAGCGCTGCCCCCCAGTCAGTACCCTGATCCCTGGAGCGCTGCCCCCCAGTCAGTACCCTGATCCCTGGAGCGCTGCCCCCCAGTACTGGGCTGGATGGAGCAATGGTCTGTCTTGATATAAGGCAGCTTCCTGTGTTCAAAAGGTTGACCGGGGCTTGAACAGGCTTGCCAACTTGTGTGACAGGAAAATCCCCAAGAGCCATGGAATCCATCACACTCCTGGGGGGGATATCCACAGCAGTGGGTTTAGTTTGCTGTCCACTTTGCTGTGGTTTTTACTGGAGTCAAATCTGCTCTGTCTGGGGACACATGGGGCTTGAAAGCCTGGATTATCCCAAAGCTAGCCTGGGACTCTCGGCAGGTCACACGGCAGTTTACTGCAAATTGTTTGGGTGGCTACCAGGTGGAGTCTCAACCACATCAGCACCTAGAGAACCTGTTCCCTCTCACCTACTCCCTCCCACTCTCGCCTTATTCTGCCCTTTCTGCTTTCTCTGGCCAGTGTGTTTGAGCATCTGTCTCCGCAACCTATGCCCAATTCCCCCCCTTTTTTTAAATTACTGTCCCTCTAGAACCGCAGTAGCACAACAGGAGTTGTGCTACTCCTGTTCAAATGTGCTATTTTGCGATAGCACCATATTTATTTCTTTATTTCTTTATTTCATTTCTATACCGCCCAATAGCCGAAGCTGTCTGGGCGGTTCACAAAACATAGTGCCATGGGGTATAGGTATTGCTACACAAATGCACTATTTCGCTATAGTGCGATAGAGATATCTTTTAAATGCACAATTGCGGGTTCCCCAGTAACTACCTAGGGAACTGCGGTCTCGCTGAGTGTATGTATTCCTCACTCCATGGTGTTTTTAGCCGTGTAAGCTAAAATGTCCAAGATCCATACAGTTGACAGTCCATAGGCAGCTGTGGTTGGTGAACCTGGAGCACTTACTTCAGGTTCATGATGTAGTGCTGCTCATGCACTGCTTCGACCTTGTACTTTTATGCTTTACTTTTTAAAAAAAAGTTAGGCTGATCGGAGCACACCTGTACTATGCAGGGATGGCCACCAGAGTTTAGTGGTAGGCAAGGTGAAGTAAATACCATGAGGTAGCTCAGAACTCTGACAACCAGCCGTGAAATAGCAGAAATATTGGGGAAACACAGGCGGGGAAAACATTGGGGAAACCAGTGAGGTCACGGCCAGGTGAAAGACACACCCCTGGGCAGGGCTATCATGCTGGAGTAAATGTGGAGGGTGGTGCACACTGCAACAGAAGCACAGATAAGCCAAATTAAGGGAAACAGACTAAAAGTAGTCTCAGAAAACCGTTTTTTCGGCACAAAACTCCAGAGTGGTTGCAGAATGGCCACACTGTCATGTGCCCCAAACGACCTCCAAACACAACAAATTTGCAGTAAATTGCTCTTGGAGACAAACCTGAGCAAACCATTCCTGCAAAGCTCTAAACCCAACTAGATCTGGAACTATGTTACGACATATTCTTTGTTCTCATGGATCACTGCCTTGTTGTGGCGAAGGGGCTTGCGTAACTCAGTGAAGCCATAAGCTATGCCGTGCAGGGCCACCCAAGACGGACAGGTCATGGCAGAGAGTTCTGACAAAATGTGGTCCACTGGAGAAGGAAATGGCAACCCACTCCAGTATTCTTGCCAAGAAAACCCCATGGAACGTATCACAAAGCTAAAAGATATGACGCCGGAAGATGAGCCCCTCAGGTCGGAAGGTGTCCAATATGCTACTGGGGAAGAGCAGAGGGTATTTCCAAGTAGCGCCAGAAAGAGTGAAGCAGCTGGGCCAAACCCGAAAGGACACTCAGCTGTGGATGTGTCTGGTGGTGAAAAGAAAATCCGATGCTGTAAAGAACAATATTGTTTAGGAACATGGAATGTCAGATCAATGAATCAAGGTAAGCTGGAGGTGGTCAAACATGAGATGGCAAGATTGAACATCGACATCTTGGGAATCAGCGAACTAAAA
Source organism: Heloderma suspectum (assembly GCF_057233095.1). Taxonomy (NCBI): domain Eukaryota; kingdom Metazoa; phylum Chordata; class Lepidosauria; order Squamata; family Helodermatidae; genus Heloderma; species Heloderma suspectum. The sequence goes on along the minus strand of NC_139459.1, from coordinate 291,731,958 downwards.
TGGACAGGCATGGGCGAATTTAATTCAGGTGACCATCATATCTACTATTGTGGGCAAGAATCCCTTAGAAGAAATGGAGTAGCACTCATAGTCAACAAAAGGGTGGGAAAAGCAGTATTGGGGTACAATCTTAAAAACGATAGAATGATCTCAGTACGAATCCAAGGCAAACCATTCAACATCACAGTAATTCAAGTCTATGCCCCAACCACTGAGGCCGAAGAAGCTGAGGTTGATCGGTTCTATGAAGACCTACAACACCTTCTAGAACTAACACCAAAAAAAGATGTCCTCTTCATCATAGGGGATTGGAATGCTAAAGTAGGAAGTCAAGAAATCACCAGGATAACAGGCAGGCATGGCCTTGGTGTACAAAATGAAGCAGGACAAAAGCTAATAGAGTTTTGCCAAGAGAACATGCTGATCATAGCAAACACTCTTTTCCAACAGCACAAGAGGCGACTCTACACATGGACATCACCAGATGGTCAATATCGAAATCAGATTGATTATGTCCTTTGCAGCCAAAGATGGAGAAGCTCCATACAGTCAGTAAAAACAAGACCTGGAGCTGACTGTGGCTCAGATCATGAGCTGCTTCTTGCAAAATTTCGGCTTAAATTGAAGAACGTCGGGAAAACCACTAAACCGTTCAGGTATGACCTCAATCATATCCCTGATGAATATACAGTGGAGGTGAGGAATAGATTTCAGGGATTAGACCTGATAGACAGAGTGCCTGAGGAACTATGGACGGAGGTCCGTAACATTGTTCAGGAGGCAGCAACTCAATCCATCCCAAAGAAAAAGAAATGCAAGAAAGCCAAGTGGCTGTCTGATGAGGCTTTACAAGTAGCTCACGAAAGAAGGGAAGCGAAAAGCAAGGGAGAAAGGGGAAGATATACCCAACTGAATGCAGAGTTCCAGAGAATAGCAAGGAGAGACAAGAAGGCCTTCTTAAATGAACAATGCAAAGAAATTGAGGAAAACAACAGAATGGGAAAGACTAGAGATCTCTTCAAGAAAATTGGAGATCTCAAGGGAACGTTTTGTGCAAAGACGGGCATGATCAAGGACAAAGAAGGCAGGGACCTAACAGAAGCAGATGAGATTAAGAAGAGGTGGCAAGAATACACAGAAGAACTATACAGGAAAGATCTGAATGTCCCTGATAGCCATGATAGTGCGGTCACTGAACTTGAGCCGGACATCCTCGAGAGTGAAGTCAAGTGGGCCTTAGGAAGCATTAGTAACAACAAAGCTAGCGGAGATGACAGTATTCCAGCCGAGCTATTTAAAATCCTAAAAGATGATGCTGTTAAAGTGCTGCATTCAATATGCCAACAAATCTGGAACACTCAACAGTGGCCACAAGACTGGAAAAGGTCAGTTTACATTCCAATTCCAAAGAAGGGCAACGCCAAAGAGTGTTCAAACTACCGCACAATTGCGCTCATTTCACATGCCAGCAAGGTGATGCTCAAAATCCTACAAGCTAGGCTTCAGCAGTATGTGAACCGAGAACTACCGGAAGTGCAAGCTGGGTTTCGAAGAGGCAGAGGAACTAGAGATCAAATCGCCAACATTCGCTGCATCATGGAGAAAGCAAGAGAATTCCAGAAAAACGTCTATTTCTGCTTCATTGACTACGCTAAAGCCTTTGATTGTGTGGATCACAACAAACTGTGGCAAATTCTTAAAGAGATGGGAGTACCAGACCACCTTACCTGTCTCCTGAGAAACCTGTACGAGGGTCAAGAAGCAACAGTCAGAACCAGACATGGAACAACCGAGTGGTTCAAAATTGGGAAAGGAGTACGACAAGGCTGCATATTGTCACCGTGCTTATTTAACTTATATGCAGAGTACATCATGAGAAATGCCGGGTTGGATGAATCAGAGGTTGGAATTAAGATTGCTGGGAGAATTATCAACAACCTCCGATATGCAGACGATACCACCCTAATGGCAGAAAGCGAAGAGGATCTCAAGAGCCTCTTGTTGAGGGTGAAAGAGGAGAGTGCAAAAGCTGGTTTGAAACTCAACATTAAAAAAACGAAGATCATGGCATCTGGCCCCATCACTTCCTGGCATATAGAAGGGGAAGAAATGGAAGCAGTGACAGATTTTACTTTCTTGGGCTCCAAGATCACCGCAGACGGTGACTGTAGCCATGAAATTAAAAGACGCTTGCTCCTTGGGAGGAAAGCTATGGCAAACCTAGACAGCATAGTAAGAAGCAGAGACATCACCTTGCCGACAAAGGTCCGTCTAATCAAAGCTATGGTTTTCCCAGTAGTAATGTATGGCTGTGAGAGCTGGACTATAAGGAAGGCTGAGCGCCGAAGAATTGATGCTTTCGAACTGTGGTGCTGGAGAAGACTCTTACGAGTCCCCTGGACTGCAAGGAGGTCAAATCAGTCCATCCTAAAGGAAATCAACCCTGAGTGCTCATTGGAAGGACAGATACTGAAGCTGAAGCTCCAATATTTTGGCCACCTAATGCGAAGAGAAAACTCACTGGAAAAGACCCTGATGCTGGGAAAGACTGAAGGCAAAAGGAGAAGGGGACGGCAGAGGATGAGATGGCTAGATAGCATCACGGATGCAATGCATATGAACTTGAGCACACTCCGGGAGAGAGCGCAGGACAGGAAGGCCTGGCGTGCTATGGTCCATGGGGTCACGAAGAGTCGGACACGACTGAACGACTGAACAACAACAACATTCTTTGTTCATGTAAGGTTGTCCCCACGTCGCCTACAGTAGCATAAAATGTTGAGCTGGCTGGACCTGTCCCCCCATATGAGGGGCTGGGCCAACAAGGCAGCTTCACCCTTTCCTTGAATCACACTGACATCACCATCAGCTTGACTGAAGGACCGTGAGATATGGAGTGGGGTTGACTGTCCCACCAGCTCCAGCTTCACAGCCTTTTCTCCAAGTTGCTTCCGGTATCCTCTCTGGTGCACACCCCCATGGAATCACTGGGAGCATTTCTATACCAGCCTAAAATCCCACATTTAAAATGGGGCCTTCTGCTTCCGTTTTAAATGTAGGATCAGACGGGCTCACTTTACATGTGCTTCCTCCCCTCCCCCAGTCTTTCCCCCCTCCTTTTCCCCCTTATCTGAGTCTTCCATATGTTTCATTGGTCTAGCTCATCTTATTGCGAGTTTTCCTTTTTCACAAGGGAACTCACGCAGAACTCAAGCACGGTAATTTGATTGCTCATTTTCTCTGATCTTTTAAAAAATGAAATAAAGGCCATTTAGTGCAGGAGATGCCCTGGAGCTTGACAGGGTCATCTAAAGGGCCTGCAAATTTCCGTGAGTCACCAAGTTCAATAGCTGGCTAAAAGCTCCATGTGAAGAAGCCCCCTTTCCCCACCCCCAGTCACTCGTGGGTGTTAGGCCTGGTCTACACATGCAGCACAATGAGGTGGCAGAATTTTGAGGTGGTAGACTGGGTTGTACCATTTCAGACTGTGAATGGGAATGCGTTTGTTTGATTACTCACCCACATTCAAAAAATACCTGCAAATTAAAAACTGGTGCATCAGAAAGAAAGACTGAAGCCCTGTCTGCTCCTAGCTGTGTTAGTTTTGTACTTTAAGACCGCAATCCTATGGCCGCTAGTCAGCGGCTAGACGGCCATAGGATAGGTCGGTTCCCAGGAACCGACCTCGGAGCCTGCGCTCTGAGGTCAGTTCCGGGAGAACAGACCCCCACCCCCTGCCACGTCACCTCATAGGTGCTTTGTGCTCATAAGAGTAGCGTGGAGTGGCGAAAATGGGGCGTCCCCGGGGGCAGGGCAGGGAAGTCAGAAATGCTGGTATGACATATCCTATGTCTTGTCTGGCTGCCGCTTCCTGCGCTCCGAGGTCCCATGGCTAGACAGCCGAAATCAGCTGTCTAGCCGCGAAAGCCGGGCGGGGGGAGCAAGGAGGAGATCCGCTCCTCACCACTCGTCCCGCCCTGCACTGGATAGGTGGTCACCCCAGGGCTCGGAGGCTCCCATCAATCCAGATAGGATTACTCCCTAAGGAAGTTGTTTAAAAAAACATACCCCACCATGCTTTCAAAACTGTGATCTCTCACCCGTAGTTTGAATTAGTACAGCCCACTTCAGGAATCTAGCTCTACAGTTTGTGGCACGCACACCAAAACTAGCTCTTTGAATGTCAGAGCCTTCATTTGTATCTCAAGTGTCCATGTAAGTTAATGTTTGCAATGAACATCTGTTTAATTGAAGTACAATACAATTTTGACACGAATATGCAGATATCTCTTGAAAATAATGCAGTTCTCTTTACTTCTACATCCTGAACTTTATGCCCATATTTAATATAACATGAAAAAACTAATTATATTTTGGGAGTTACATGGAATGTGAGTGAGTCCCTAACAATAGCTCCTGCAGTATATGGAATTACAGATACAATGGAGACTTCGGGTTGATTGCTGGAAGCAAGAGAGTCTGGAATGAGAAGGACCTGGGTTTCCTGGAACGGTGGGACAGGCTGGGAGGAAAACAGGAAGGAAAGGCAAGAGGGGGAAAAGATATTGTTGTGCGGTTGCAGAGCCGAGTGACTTTTCTGGGATTCTTTACAGCCCAGTGCCCCCGACTGCAAAGGGATTCAGGATCCCTTCTAACTCTGTAATTCTTCACTCTTCACTGTTTTACATGACATGCTGGGCTTACTGTGGGTTATTTAACCCACTATGAGCCTCAGTGCATGTTGGGTGCGGCCAGCCACTATTATGAACCCCCAATGGGTTGCAGCATGTCATCCAAACCCAGCGACTATGGGTTATTCAAGGGTTAAACATCCCTTGCATAACCCTTGGTTTGTAGTATTTCTGTAATTAGAGCTATCAGTGTGGATGCCTCAAGGCAATAAAAGTTAAGGTCTTACAAAAGACAGTTGATAGCCACTAGCATTCTAGTGGTGCGTTTCAGTGGGAGCTAAGATGGCCCAAGAACCACGGTATCCTCCTGGACCGCCTGGAGGTGTTGGACATTGGAGACACCGTATTGCGGTGGTTCTGGTTCTTCCTCTCCAGCAGGTACCAGAGGGTAGCACTGGGAGAGGAGGTTTTGGACCCATGGCCACTCACTTGTGGGGTGCCACAGTGTTCCGTCCTCTCCCTGATGCTATTTAACATCTATGTGAAGCCACTGGGGGCTATCATCAGGAGGTTTGGGGTACGGTGTCATCAATATGCGGATGACACGCAGCTCTACCTCTCGTTCAAATCTTCACCAAGGTTGGCCGTAGAATCCCTATCCAAATGTCTGGAGACGGTGAGTGGCTGGATGGGGAGGAATAAGCTGAAGCTGAACTCTGACAAGACCAAGGTACTTTTGGTGGGAGACAAGAGGAGGCTGGGGGATGTTGACCTGGTGTTGAATGGGGTACGACTACCCTTGGAAGACCGTCCGCAGCCTGGGGGTCATTTTGGACTCCCAGCTGTCCATGGAGGCTCAGGTGTCAGCTGTGAGCCGGACAGTGCTGTATCAACTCCATCTGATATGGCGGCTGCGCCCCTTCCTTCCCGACCATCTGCTCCCATTGGTAGTACATGCCCTGGTCTCCTCTCGTTTAGACTACTGTAATGCGCTCTACGTGGGGTTACCCTTGAAGACGGTTCGGAAGCTGCAGCTGGTACAGAACGTGGCGGCTCACCTGATTAAAGGCAGCCGCCGGCAAGATCACATCACTCCAGTGCTGAAGGAGTTGCACTGGTTACCAGTTGTTTTCTGGGCCAAATTCAAGGTGTTGGTTTTGACCTTTAAAACCCACCCTACATGGTTCCAGCCCAGCCTATCTTAAGGAGCGCCTCCAGCAACACCAGACAGGCCGCTTAACAAGATCAGCCTCGGATGGCCTTCTCTCTGTCCCATCAGCCAGGACAGCTAGACTGGTGGGGACGAGGGAGAGGGCCTTTTCTGTGGTGGCCCCCACTCTGTGGAACTCCCTCCCTAGGGAACTCCGCCATGCCCCCTCTTTAATGAGCTTCCATCGTGCATTAAAAACGTGGTTGTTCAGGCAGGCATTTGGGGTGGGTTAGGGTATTTTAGAAAACGTTTTTATTGTAGAATTTTATTGTTTTAAACTGTTTCATTATACGCTGTACATTGCCCAGAGTGGCTGGGTGACCAGCCAGATGGGCGATTAATACATTTAATAATAAATAATAAATAATAAGAAGGCATAGGTGATGGGCAGAGGTGACTCATTTCCCCCCATCCCCACTAGACAAGTGGAAAGAGCCAGTAAGGTGTGAAGCAGGAAGTCACTTTGGGCTGGAACCGGGTCTGAAAAGGAGGCAGAGAGCTGACTTGGCTCTCTGCAAGAAATCCTACGGTACTATGGGTTCCCCTAGGAATCTAACAGACAACAGGAATCTATTGGGGGTGTTTATGCTGTGAAACTGCACCTTATGCTCAGACTGTATGTATGTGTAATTTAACCTCATATCACTGAAGTGCCAAAAGCCTGCAGTGACGTCCTCCTTGGAAATTGAACTGTGGGTAAGTTCTGGAACCCTGAAACTTCTCACCTCTTGGAAGTGGAGTACGTTCACGTAACCCTGATAACAATACTGTTGGTGAATGGGAAGGGGGAAGCAACGGTGCATGTGTGTGAGTTTGCAGAGTCACTTGGGGGAAACAGAAACAGAAGGAGAGTTACAGAAGATAAGCCTTCAGTGGTTGTTGGGGGTTCAAAACTTTGGTCACCACTGCAATGTAATTGAGTTATGAAGCTTAGAGTCATTTCCCTTTGTGTTTTCATTTAACTATAAATGAAAAGGTATCTAAAAGCACAGCTGCCCCTTTAGGGTTCATTCTTAGATTTTAATAGTTCCCCTATCAAGCCCTGCTAGCAGCAGCATACAGTAGCTGGTTGAGTAATTATCAGCTCCCTGTATCCCCTGAGGTTCATTAGCCAGTCTGAGATTCAGAATAATCATATGAGATTGCTTAGTAGTTCAGAGTAAGTATGACCATCTGTATCTACATATATTAACACCACTTCTCAGATTACACAAGATTTCTGATTACCTAATCTTCAATCTAGTGAAGCAGATATGTTCAGTAGGCTTTATTCCTAGGTAAGCGTACTGTGGACTCCAGCAACAAGATTAGACTGCCTTAAAACCAAACACATCCACTTACAGCGCAACCCCATACATGTCTACTCAGAAGTAACTATCCTTGAGTTCAATGGGTATTACTTCCAGGTAAGTATATGTAGGTTTGCAGCATTAAAAATTATTTTTTTTAATCTCTATGTCTGCAGTCCTAGGCATGCATGCAGAAGAGTAAATCCCACTAAACTATATATGTCACATGTTCCTTTAAAATCACACAGCCGTTCCCAAATCTGTGTCCTCCAGATTTTTTGGACTTCTGCTCCCATCAGCCCCAGCCAGCATGGTCAATGGTCAAGAATCCTGGGAACTGGATTTATGTATTTATTACATTTCTATACTGCCCAAAGCTGAAGCTCTCTGGATGGTTCACAAAAATTAAACCTCTAGAGCAGAGCTTTCCAAACTTTTCATGTTGGTGACAGACTTTTTAGACATGCATCATTTCGCCACACAGTAATTCAGTTTTTCTAGCAAACCGGAGGTTAAACTAACCCGTTATAAGAGATACGGAGACATACATAAATTGTAATAACGAAATGTATGGGGACACAACATATCTCATGAAAACCTTTCATTTATATTTTTAAAAATATATGATTTGTAAGATAACATACATTGTTGTCATTTATGAGTAACAGTATGTAAATCTGTGCAAGAATTAAAAATTTGAATAACACCAATAACTACTTACATTTTAATGGGATGTATGAGGTTGATGGGATGAACACAGCTTTTAAATATTTGGTGGAATATTAGATAAAGACACTCGCATTTCGTCATCAAGCATTTTTAAGCTTCCACATTTCAGTGTCTTTAAGTTTGCCATCGTTGAAAAGGATACTTCACAAATGTATGTAGTAGGAAACTGCAGAAAAATTTTTAACACTTTTTTAGCTATGTTTGGATACATTTTAGAAATGCAAATCCAAAAGCTATCTAAGTCACCCACTTCATACATCATTAACAGATTTCGATCATTTTTTATGTCAGCTAATTCTTCTTCTTCAATAAGTGAAAAGTTCCTTGTTGCAGTTGAAAGGAATTGATTTCTGATCCAATCATAGTCTTGGATTTCAACATTTGGGAAGTAATGACGAACTTTCTCTCCGAGCTATGTTAAATGGTCAACAGTTAGTGAACTGATAAAACATTTTAGGGGCACTCAGCAGTTTTGGAAAACATTTCGAATTCTTCTTTCACTTTCCTTTTCCAAATTGCTATTTTGTCTCTCATAGAACAAATTTTATCTACCGCTGTTAAGATATTTTCTCCTTTTCCTTGCATTTGTTGTTGTTCAGTCGTTAAGTCGTGTCCGACTCTTCGTGACCCCATGGACCATAGCACGCCAGGCCTTCCTGTCCTCCACTCTCTCCCAGAGTGTGCCCAAGTTCATATTGATTGCATCGGTGATGCTATCTAGCCATCTCATCCTCTGCTGTCCCCTTCTCCTTTTGCCTTCAATCTTTCCCAGCATCAGGGTCTTTTCCAGTGAGTTTTCTCTTCGCATTAGGCGGCCAAAATATTTGAGCTTCAGCTTCAGTATCTGCCCTTCCAATGAGCACTCAGGATTGATTTCCTTTAGTATTGACTGATTTGACCTCCTTGCAGTCCAGGGGACTCGTAAGAGTCTTCTCAAGCACCACATTTCGAACGCATCAATTCTTTGGCGCTCATCCTTCCTTATAGTCCATCTCTCACAGCCATACGTTACTACTGGGAAAACCATAGCTTTGATTATACGACTCTTTGTCGGCAAGGTGATGTCTCTGCTTCTTACTATGCTGTCTAGGTTTGCCATAGCTTTCCTCCCAAGGCGCAAGCGTCTTTTAATGTCATGGCTACAGTCACTGTCCGTGGTGGTCTTGGAGCCCAAGAAAATAACATCTGTCACTGCTTCCATTTCTTCCCCTTCCATATGCCAGGAAGTGATGGGGCCAGATGCCATGATCTTCATTTTTTTTAATGTTGAGTTTCAAACCAGCTTTCGCACTCTCCACTTTCACTCACAACAAGAGGCTCTTTAGATCCTCTTCGCTTTCTGCCATTAGGGTGGTATCGTCTGCGTATCTGAGGTTGTTGATAATTCTCCCGGCAATCTTAATTCTGACCTGCGATTCATCCAAGCCGGCGTTTCTCATGATGTACTCTTCATATAAGTTAAATAAGCAGGACAACAATATGCAGCCTTGTCATACTCCTTTCCCAATTTTGAACCAATCGGTTGTTCCATGTCTGGTTCTTACTGTTGCTTCTTGACCTTCGTACAGGTTTCTCAGGAGACAGGTAAGGTGGTCTGGTGCTCCCATCTCTTTCAGAATTTGCCACAGTTTGTTGTGATCCACACAATCAAAGGCTTAAGCGTAGTCAATGAAGCAGAAATAGACGCTTTTCTGGAATTCTCTTGCTTTCTCCATGATGCAGCGAATGTTGGTGATTTGATCTCTAGTTCCTCTGCCTCTTCGAAACCCCGCTTGTACTTCCAGTAGTTCTCGGTTCGCATATTGCTGTAGCCTAGCTTGTAGGATTTTGAGCATAACCTTGCTGGCATGTGAAATGAGCGCAATTGTACAGTTGTTTGAACACTCTTTGGCATTGCCCTTCTTTGGAACTGGAATGTAAACTGATCTTTTCCAGTCTTGTGGCCACTGTTGAGTGTTCCAAATTTGTTGGCATATTGAGTGCAGCACTTTCACAGCATCATCTTTTAGGATTTTAAATAGCTCAGCTGGAATACTGTCATCTCTGCTAGCTTTGTTGTGAGTAATGCTTCCTAAGGCCCACTTGACTTCACTCTCTAGGATGTCCGGCTCAATTATTATTATTATTATTATTTTATTATTTATTTCATTTCTATACCGCCCAATAGCCGAAGCTCTCTGGGCGGTTCACAAAAATTAAAACCAAACAACACACAATAAAACAATTTAAAATATATAGAACATTAAAACCACAATATAACAATACAACCACAATAAAACCTAGCAGCAGTACAGGAGTTTAAAATACAGATTTAAAACAGCAAAGATAAAAATTTAGAAAGCTAAAATGCCTGGGAAAATAAAAAGGTCTTCACCTGGCGCCGAAAGGAGTACAATGTAGGCGCCAGGCGAACCTCACTAGGGAGCTCATTCCAGAGCCGGGGTGCCACAACAGAAAAAGCCCTCCTCCTAGTAGCCACCCGCCTCGCTTCCTTTGGCAGGGGCTCACGGAGAAGGGCCGCTGATGATGATCTTAAGGTCCGGGCAGGCACATATGGGACGAGGCGATCCTTCAGGTAACCTGGCCCCAAGCCGTTAAGGGCTTTGAATGTTAACACCAGCACTTTGAATCGGGCCCGGAAATGGACTGGCAGCCAGTGCAGCTGGAAAAGTACTGGCGTAATATGAGCTCGCAGGCCAGTCCCTGTTAACAATCTTGCTGCCCTATTTTGGACCAGCTGAAGTTTCCGGACCGTTTTCAAAGGCAGCCCCACGTATAACGCATTGCAGTAATCCAGACGAGAAGTTATCAGAGCATGGATAACTGTAGCTAGGCTATCTCTGTCCAGATAAGGGCGTAGTTGGTATACCAGCCTAAGCTGATAAAAAGTGCTCCGTGCCACTGAGTTCACCTGTGCCTCAAGTGACAGTTCTGGATCCAAGAGCACCCCCAAACTACGAACCTGATCCTTTAGGGGGAGTGCAACCCCCTCCAGAACAGGTTGAATATCACCTAGCCGGGCAGACGAACCACCCACTAACAGTACCTCCGTCTTGCCTGGATTGAGTTTCAGTTTATTAGCCCTCATCCAGTCCATTACCGTGCCCAGGCACTGGTTCAGAACAGCCACTGCCTCACCTGGTTTTGATGAGAAAGAGAGGTAGAGCTGGGTGTCATCTGCATATTGATGGCACCTCAGCCCACACCTCCGGATAACCTCCCCCAGCGGTTTCATGTAGATGTTAAACAGCATGGGGGATAAAATAGAGCCCTGTGGAACCCCATGGCACAATTGCCATGGCACAGAGCAGTAATCCCCCAGCACCACCTTCTGGAATCAGCCATCCAAGTAGGAGCGGAACCACTGTAGTGCAGTGCCTCCAACTCCCAACCCAGACAACCTATCCAGAAGGATACCATGGTCGATGGTATCGAAAGCCGCTGAGAGGTCCAGGAGAATCAACAGGGTCACACTCCCCCTGTCCCTCTCCCGGCAGAGGTCATCCCACAGGGCGACCAAGGCAGTTTCCGTTCCAAAACCAGGCCTGAAGCCCAATTGAAATGGATCTAGATAATCCGTTTCATTCAAGAGTGCCTGGAGCTGTCCTACAACCACCCGCTCAAGCACCTTGCCCAGGAAGGGGATGTTGGCCACTGGCCTATAATTGTTAACATCCTCTGGGTCCAGGTTAGGCTTTTTCAGGAGTGGTCTAATTACTGCCTCTTCTAAAGCAGCAGGCACCACTCCCTCTCTCAAGGAGGAATTTACAACCTCCTGGACCCAGCCGGACAACCCCTCCTTGTTTGATTTAATAAGCCATGAAGGGCAAGGGTCAAGCACACAAGTGGTCAATCGGACTTGGCCAAGCACCTTGTCCGCATCCTCAGGCCTCAGTAACTGAAACTCATCCAATAAAACTGGACCAGACGGTGCTCTGAACGCCTCTACCAATGGAACTGCATTAATGGTGGTGTCCAATTCATGACGAATCTGAGCGACTTTATCCTCAAAGTGCCGCGCAAACTTGTCACAGCGTGCTACCGAGGGTTCCACCGTCTCTCTCCCTGGCCCAGAATGTAACAGGCCGCGAACCACTCGGAAAAGCTCCGCTGGACGACACTGAGAAGATGCAATGCTGGTGGAAAAGAACTGCCTCTTTGCCACCCTCACCGCCACAGAGTAGGCTCGATAGTGGGCTCTTACCTGTGTTCGGTCAGACTCAACACAAGTTTTCCTCCACCTGCGTTCTAGCCGTCCCCCTCTTGCTTCATTGCCCTCAGCTCAGGTGTATACCAAGGAGCTGGCTGGGCTCTGCTCAGAAGGAGAGGGCGCTTGGGCGCGATCGTGTCAACCGCCCGAGTCATCTCTGCATTCCACAGAGCGACCTGGGCTTCGACAGGAGCACCAGCCATACCAGCAGGAAAATCCCCCAGAGCCCTCTGGAATCCATCGGAATCCATTAATCTCTGGGGGCGGACCATTTTAATAGGTCCCCCACCCTTGCAGAGGGGAAAGGCCGCCAGGAGTCTAAACCTCAGCAGGAAGTGATCTGACCACGACAAAGGGACAGATGTTAATTCCTCCACTTTCAGATCACCATCCACCTGCCCAGTCGAGAAAACCAGATCAAGCGTGTGTCCTTTTATATGCGTTGGGCCGATGACATGTTGGGACAGCCCCATGGTTGTCATGGCGGCCATGAAGTCCTGAGCTGCCCCGGATACAGCGATCTCGGCATGGAAGTTGAGATCCCCCAGGACCATCATCCTGGGGGTCCTCAACACCAAGTCCGAGACCACCTCCGTCAGCTCAAGCAGGGAGTCTGATGGGCAGCGGGGTGGGCGGTACACCAACAGAATCCCTAATCTGTCCCGGGTACCCAACACAAGGTACAAACACTCAAGATCTGCACTCGAATGAGCAGGAAGCCTGGAGAGGGAGATTGAATTCCTATAGACCACGGCAACCCCCCCTCCCCGACCCTCAAGTCGGTGTTGGTGCTGCACCGAGTACCCAGGAGGGCACAGCTGGGAGAGAGTGACCCCTCCCAGTTCCCCCACCCAGGTCTCAGTCATACATGCCAGGTCAGCCCCCTCATCCACAATCAAATCATGGATGAGGGAGGTCTTATTTTGGGCCGACCTGGCATTCAGCAGCAGCACCACCAGACCCGAGGGCAGACTGGTAAGGCTGCCAGGAACTATCCGGTTGGGGGAAGAACCAGAAGAGGGGACAGCTGTAAGGTGTCTAGCCCCTCTTCTCCTCAGCTGGCCTGTTAATCCCCCAACGCCATACCTCCCCCTGCCCGTGACCACAGTTATGGTGGCACCTCCCCCACCCCCTGAGTTGCCCAATAGTCCTCCCAGGCACATATTAAAATATTGGAATATAAAATTCACAACAGTTTAAAAGAATATAAAAGAGATAAAAGAGAACAGCAGCTAAGAAGGAGCAGATAGTCCACGTTTGCCCCTTCCCCTTGTCTTTAAAGCTGCTGCCCCCTGCTGCTGCTGCTATTTGCTGCTGGTATTGTGGCTGCTGGTGTCTCTGGAGAGGCAGGTGGGTAGATCTTCAGGTCCTACGCGACTCCAAGTGCGACGCTAAGCACGCACTTGGCGCGACGCCGAGGCACTGCCTCTGGCAGGCCCGCCTTAAGTACCTGTGGGCGGGGGCAGAAGCAGGCTCAGGCTCAGGATCCACCTGGTGCAGCTGCTGGCTGGTCCTCCTTCTCCAGGCTCCTTCCCGAGCAGCCTCTGGCAGCCCTGCCTTAAGTACCTGTGGGCGGGGGCAGAAGCAGGCTCAGGCTCAGGATCCACCTGGTGTAACTGCTGGCTGGTCCTCCTTCCGCAGGCTCCTTCCCCTGAACTCCTTCTCAAGTTCAGTGACCACACTATCATGGCTATCAGGGACATTAAGGTCTTTCCTGTATAGTTCTTCTGTGTATTCTTTCCACCTCTTCTTAATCTCATCTGCTTCTGTTAGGTCCCTGTCTTCTTTGTCCTTTATCATGCCCATCTTTGCACAAAACGTTCCCTTGAGATCTCCGATTTTCTTGAAAAGATCTCTAGTCTTTCCTATTCTATTGTTTTCCTCAATTTCTTTGCATTGTTCATTTAAGTAGGCCTTCTTGTCTCTCCTTGCTATTCTCTGGAACTCTGCATTCAGTTGGATATATCTTCCCCTTTCTCCCTTGCTTTTTGCTTCCCTTCTTTCCTCAGCTACTTGTAAAGCCTCCTCAGACAGCCACTTTGCTTTCTTGCATTTCTTTTTCTTTGGGATGGATTGAGTTGCTGCCTCCTGAACAGTGTTACGGACCTCCATCCATAGTTTCTCAGGCACTCTGTCTATCAGGTCTAATCCCTTAAATCTATTCCTCACCTCCACTGTATATTCATAAGGGATATGATTTAGGTCATACCTGAATGGTTTAGTGGTTTTCCCTACGTTCTTCAATTTAAGCCGAAATTTTGCAAGAAGCAGCTCATGATCTGAGCCACAGTCAGCTCCAGGTCTTGTTTTTACTGACTGTATGGAGCTTCTCCATCTTTGGCTGCAAAGTACATAATCAATCTGGTTTTGATATTGACCATCTGGTGATGTCCATGTGTAGAGTCGCCTCTTGTGCTGTTGGAAAAGAGTGTTTGCTATGATCAGCGTGTTCTCTTGGCAAAACTCTATTAGCCTTTGTCCTGCTTCATTCTGTACACCAAGGCCATGCTTGCCTGTTATCCCGGTGATTTCTTGACTTCCTACTTTAGCATTCCAATCCCCTAAGATGAAGAGGACATCTTGTTTTGGTGTTAGTTCTAGAAGGTGTTGTAGGTATTCACAGGACCGATCAACTTCAGCTTCTTCGGCCTCAGTGGTTGGGGCATAGACTTGAATTACTGTGATGTTGAATGGTTTGCCTTGGAGTCGTACTGAGATCATTCTATCGTTTTTGAGATTGTACCCCAGTACTGCTTTTCCCACCCTTTTATTGACTATGAGTGCTACTCCATTTCTTCTAAGGGATTCTTGCCCACAGTAGTAGATAGAATGGTCACCTGAATTAAATTCGCCCATGCTTGTCCATTTGAGTTCGCTGATTCCCAAGATGTCGATGTTCAATCTTGCCATCTCATGTTTGACCACCTCCAGCTTACCTTGATTCATTGATCTTCCATTCCAGGTTCCTAAACAATATTGTTCTTTACAGCATCGGATTTTCTTTTCACCACCAGACACATCCACAGCTGAGTGTCCTTTCGGCTTTGGCCCAGCCGCTTCACTCTTTCTGGCGCTACTTGGAAATTCCCTCTGCTCTTTCCCAGTAGTATATTAGACACCTTCCGACCTGAGGGGCTCATCTTCCGGCGTCATCTCTTTTAGCCTTGTGATACGTTCCATGGGGTTTTCTTGGCAAGAATACTGGAGTGGGTTGCCATTTCCTTCTCCAGTGGACCACATTTTGTCAAAACTCTCTGCCATGACCTGTCTGTCTTGGGTGGCCCTGCACGGCATAGCTTATGGCTTCACTGAGTTAGGCAAGCCCCTTTGCCACAACAAGGCAGTAATCCATGAAGGGGTTTCCTTGCATACTGGTTTTTATTTTATTCTAATGTACAAATATGCAAGATATGCCAATTTTGTGCACCAAAGTTTGATGAATTAGATTACAGAATTCATTTTGCTGATTTTCCTCAAAAAGTTTAAGCATCATTTCCCTCCATTCATATACACGACAAAGCACTCGACGTCTTGAGAGACAACGAACTTCTGTGTGTAGTAGATGCTTTTTAAACCTTGTCCCCATTTCTTCACAAATATGAGCAAATAATCTTGATTGAAGAGGTCTACTTTTAATGTAATTGACCCACTTTGAACCACTTTGTCCAAAACTTTTCTTAATTCATTTCCAATGGTTTGCACGACAAGTGCTTCACGATGTAAAAAGCAATGAGTAATTATAATATTTTCATTCTCTTTCTTTGCTAAAGCTATAAAACCTTTTGTTGAACTGACCATTGAGGGTGCGCCATCTGTGCATATTCCTACACAATTTAACCATTGCAAATTATTTTCCTTCATGAAGCAATCTAAAGTTTTAAATATATCTTCACCTCTAGTTCTCATTGGAAGTTCTAGACAACACAAGAATTGCTCAATAATTCTGTCAGTATGAATGAAACAATAATTGTGCTAACCCACTGACATCTGTTGCTTCGTCTAATTGCAATGTAAAGATCATATTATCGTCTTGAAAAATATCCTTCATTTGCTGCTTAATGTCATCAGACATGTCTTGAATACGTCTTCCAATCGTGTTATGTGCCAAAGGGATTTTATTAACTTCTATCTCAAATTTGGGCCCAAACATTGTTCGAACAATAGCACAGCAAGATTCCTTTATGGTGGTTTTGGCAATAGCGTGTGGGTCCTTGTTTTTGGCAGTTATTTGAGCAACCAAGTAACTTGCCTTTTGAGCTTTCTCTGATGTCTTCATTCTCTTTGTGAATGATGCAGACTGCTTCTTTATAGATTTTGAAAGCTCAATTAAGTATTCTACTGGTTTTTCTGACAAATGACAGTGTTTTGAGGTAAAATGATGCTTTAATTTATTTGGTACCATTCTTTCATTTGCAAGTAAATCCCTACAAACTAAACACTGGGGACAAGGATTGTTTTTATTACCAGAAAATGTGAACCCCAGTTTCATATAATCTTTATTGTATAAACGAGGCTTGGGAATTTTTCCTTTACACTTCTTACATACTAATACAGACGGTTCAACAGTTGATTCTTGCGTAGTTTCCTCTATAGCAGCTACATTTTGTTCATCGCAAACATCATCTTCACCAGCTTTCCTTTTCTTAATTAGAAACGTATCCATTTTATGGGTAATTCAACTGCAATTTAATGAATAAATCTATGCGGATTTATTTTTAGGTTTTAACATTAACTAAATATGAAAATAACAGGACTGTTTTTAGCGCTTATCTTTCTCTGTTTTTTCTTATGAAAATAACAGCACCTGCGCTCCACTCCCACAGTGATAAAGTGAGATAAAGATAGGAATCAGGACCAGGAGAAAATGTGAAAAATAAACAAAACTAAGTAAAGTATTTACAATACATATTAGGACACATAGGCCCAGGTAGGAGCTCAGCTGCAAAAACACATGAAGTAGAGAAGCAAAAGTCCAACAAAAATGGTGTAAATATATATGTCTCACTACAAGGCTATATTGCTGCAAATATTTGCAATGCCTTTGTCCAGAGTCCAGTTCCAGCACTCTCCGGTGGTACACTGCCAGTGGGTGGTCAATCCACGATTACAGCAGAGTAAAAATAAATGGCAGAAATCAAATTATAAGTGCCACGTAGTGGGTGGCTTGCTGTTTGCCACATTGGGTTTGGGAGGGTGGCCTACCTTCAGCCAGCAGCAGGTGGGTTGACTGGGTGACAGTCTGCAGCTGCGCTCGCCCGGGTGGTTGGGAGCACGCTGGTTCTGAGGCTTCTGGCCTCCACTGAGCTCCGTTCCGACTGGCCAAGATGGTGGACGGCCCGCTTGGTGCAGTCCCAGTCCAGGACCTCCAGGGGACTCCTCCGCTCAGCACAGCTGAGAGTTGGGGGTGGTGTAACTCACAACTAGTTGCTCCGTTAAAGGAGTCTCCAATGAGAATTCCAAATTCTCCTCGTGCAGCCAGCATTACCACACTCCTCGCTGTACCGCTCCGACACCACCAATCACGTGCGTCCTATGTCAAGACGCCACACAATCCTAAAGCGGCTAACGTTAAAGCAGCTAAGCCTTAACTGCTAAGGCTTAGCTGCTTTAACATTAGCCGCTTTAGGAAGTTCCGGGGGAGGGGCCAAGGGAAGTAAACGCAAGTAAGAGCGCTCCGCGGTGCCCTTCTGCACAATTTTCTGCCTTTCACGCGACACGCCGACACACTGCCGCCGACACACTAATGTGTCGCGGCACACAGTTTGGAAAGCTCAGCTCTAGAGGGCACTAGATTGGAGAAGGCTGCTTTGCAATTTATTCACTATAGATGCCTAGACAGTGTAATTGTATTATTTATTTCTATATCTTTATTATATTTTATAACATAATACAATTAAGGAATTTTAGGACACTAAGGGTGCAGTCCTATGCATGTTTAGACAGAGAAAAGGCCTACAACTCCCAGCATGCCCTAACCAGCTGGCTGGGGCATGCTGGGAGTTGTAGGCTTTTTCTCTAAAAATGGATTGCGCCCACAGGAATCCTTCTGAATCTGAAGATGCAGTAGAGAGTAAGTATGTGCACAAATACATAGGACTAATTTGGGCAATGCAGTCAAACTTACTTTGTCCAATAGTAAATATAGTCAATAGTACTAAAGTAGTCAATAGCCATTAGCTCCATATTTGAATGGCAATTTGGAAATCAGCTATATTCCTATAGCTATTTTGAAGGAATATATGCATTTTTAGGATGCCCTGCTTGAAGTGGGTGACATTTTGGTTTATGTGTTTTTGACAAGCATAAATATAATCCCCCATACACCACGAAGAATCCCCACTGCATGTATGTGGTGAAACTGGCACGTGTGCATTCTTCACGCGTAGTGGTTGTATACTTCGTGTACAGACCCTTCTTCCAACTACACTTAAATGTGATTGCCACCTTTTCCAGGCAGAGCTCCTGTACCTTTGAACAGCTGCTAACAGGCGGAAATTCAACAGGCGCCACTTTGCCTAGTTTGGAGGCACCGCGGTGGTGCAGTGTCACCTACTGAATCATGAGTAGGGGCACAAACGTTTCCTTTCCTCAGTCCGTGGGTGGGAGAGGGAGAATTTGGATCATTCAGAACCATAAACGTATAACCATGGTATATAAACATGGTTCTTTCTGTGCCTATCAGGATTATGATTATATTTCAAGGAGGAGGGAAATCTTCCCAAGGAAAGATACATCTTCCCATGTGTAACTTGGACCCCAGCCCAGGTCTCCTTGAGAGACGAGCTGTGTTCAGAGAGAACTGTCTTCGTTTGAAGCGCACCGGCACACAGTCGTACCGCCGACTGCAGTCCCGCACCAGAGAGGGCGCCGTGACTTCAGGGCGTCCCCATTAAGCTGCCTGGCGGTCTCCTCTTGGTGCCACTTCCCTTCCCCTCTGTCCTCGGTTACGGGTGTGGAGGGTGAGGCGACGCGACGCTTCCGCCCGAAACCTCCAGCTGCTCGGCGCGCTACCAGTCCCGGCGCGGAAGCCCGGTGTTCGAGGGGCGCCTTGCCGCTGCCGCTGCCGCTGCTTTGCCCGCATGTCCTTGCCGAGCTCGGCGGTGAAATTCCGCAGGATCTTAGCTCAGTTCCCGCAGGAGTTCAGCCTCGCCTTTGCTTATGGGTCCGGGGTCTTTCAGCAAGCGGGGGCCTCTGCCCGGGAAGCTGAGGTACGTGGACAGGCATCGATTCCTAGGAGGGGAAGGGGCTGAAGACCCTCTGCCCGCTCTCCGGCGCTAAGGCCGGCAAGGGCCTCGGTAGCGCTGGCCCCTTTCCAAGCTATTCCTGCGTGTCAGCGAGCTGGCGTGTGGTCTTCGTTTTAGCGACCACCCCTGTGCTATTATTAATTAATTAATTAATTAATTGAATTTATTAATCGCCCATCTGGCTGGTCACCCAGCCACTCTGGGCGATGTACAACAATAAAAACAGTTCATACAATAAAATTCAATATTAAAAACATCACATTTCCAAAATTACCCTAGCCCACCCAAATGCCTGCCTGAACATCCACGTTTTTAATGCGTGGCGGAAGCTCATTAAAGAGGGGGCATGGCGGAGTTCCCTAGGGAGGGAGTTCCACAGAGTGGGGGCCACCAGAGAGAAGGCCCTCTCCCTTGTCCTCACCAGCCTAGCTGTCCTGGCTGATGGGACAGAGAGAAGGCTTTCTGGAAAACAGAACAGACTGTATCCCGTGTGGATACTGGATACCCACAGGGGTCTATGTCAAGTAGGGCTAACACTGAATACAACCCAGTGGGACTCCTCTCCATCCACGCATAATCCTTTATTGCAGACCAAACCAGTAGCTAATAGTGGAACTTTGTCATGTTGACTTGGAAGTAAGTCTCACTGTTTACAACGAGGTCCCTTTCAAGTAAATGTGCAGCACAAATCTCTTATGACAATCTTTAATTAAGCCTCTGTGCCAGCATCCTCTCTGTAGGGCTGCAGTCCAGTCTGCACATACCTGGGAGGAAGCCCCATTAACTTCAGTGGGACTTAGCTCCAAGTAAGCAGGCACAGGGTTGTGGTGTGAGGCAGCGTCTTTGCAGGGTAGGTGATTCTTAATGTAACCACACTGACCAGTTTGGTCTTTTACATACCAACTTGTTAGTGGCCTGTGATAATTGGATTTGGTAATTGGTGGGATACTTTTCAGTGGCTGTTAGACTCCATGAATCTGGAATCTGATGATGTACATTGTACTGTGTGCACTGTAGGATCAAAACCACCGAAATTTGAATTATTATTAATTAATTTATTATTAATTGTAGTCAGATCCTGATGCATTTAAACGGTTAAAGTTGCAGACTTTGGTTCCCCCTGAAATCAGTGGGACATAAGTTAGCAATGACTTTTTACACTGATTTCCATGGGACCCAAGTGCAACTAACTTGTGCTGAATCCAACCCATTGTAACTGAAGTGGGGAGGCTTGCTTACTGAAGCTTTGCTTGTAAATATATGTAGAGAAAGATATTGTTGCTTTGATGTATATCTTAAGGTTCTTTGCTTTCAAATCTTCATGTTGTCTTGTGGTGTTACACCTTGTTTATATTTGTAACATGATTGTGTCATACAGAGATCAAGATATCCTGTTCTCTTTTGTTTTGTAGAACAATATGCTGGATTTTGTGTTTGCTGTTGATGATTCCGTAACATGGCATATGACGAACCTGTTAAAGAATCGGAATCATTATTCCTTTCTAAAATGTTTTGGGCCCAAGCCAATCAGTAACATCCAGAACTATGGAGCAGGGATTTACTACAATACACTAGTGCCTTGTGATGGCAGGGTAAGAAATGCAGGTTAAAACTTTTATTTTATTTATTTTATTTTATTTATTGCATTTATATCCCGCCTTTTTTCCTCTTGAAAGGAACCCAAGGCGGCTTACATGATCCTCCTCCTCTCCCTTTTATCCTCACAACAACAACCCTGTGAGGTAGGTTGGGCTGAGAGTCTGTGACTGGCCCAAAGTCACCCAGTGAGCTTCCATGGCCGAGTGGGGACTAGAACCCGGATCTCTGGGCTCCCAGTCCAACACTCTAGCCACTGTCAATGTCAGAATGGAGATAATGCCAGATATTAGGTCTTTCAGGAGATAATGCCAGATATGAGCCAGATATACAGCAATTACAGCTTTACTGGAAGACTCACTGACTGGATTCACACAACAAGATAACCCACACCCAGGGGTTGAGTATAGTTGAGTGTGGGTTGTCATTGAACCATGGGTTGTTATTACAACATGGGTTACCATTCTGTCTGAACCCAGCTGCGATAACAAGCCATGGTTTGTTAACCATGAACAATCCACAGTTCAAAAACCACCAACAAATCATGGGTTCTCTTCATAGGTTGTTTGTGGTGAACGACAATCCACACTCAACCTATAATCAGCCCTTGAGTGTGGGTTATCGTATTGTCTGAACCTAGCCTCTGTGTAACTGGATATCTCCAAAAGCTGGCAGAACTGTAAAGCTATTTTCATTCTGCCAGGCTTTCTGAGTTTTAGATCCCTGAAATGTAAATAGTAGAAAACTCCCTGGAAAAGACCCTGATGCTGGGAAAGACTGAAGGCAAAAGGAGAAGGGGACGGCAGAGGATGAGATGGCTAGATAGCATCACGGATGCAATGAATATGAACTTGAGCATGCTCCGGGAGAGAGCGCAGGACAGGAAGGCCTGGCGTGCTATGGTCCATGGGGTCACGAAGAGTCGGACACGACTGAACGACTGAACAACAACAACAACCAATATTCTATGAAAAATGCATTTATTTGATTTTAAATGTTGGTTATTTCATTGATTCTGATTTTTAAAATTATATTACAAACAAGCTGTTTTTATGGAGCGGGGGGGAGGTAGGAGAAACCCATCCAAAAGTGGGTCACCAACTTAAAATGAAACATCTTCCCTCCCCAAATCTTTATCATTGGGATCAAGATACTATTCTAGAATTCATGTGTATTTCCAGGCTGCTCTGGATGTTGGGGGATGTGCTAACAAGAATAACATGAGTGTTTTTCACCCCCTTTTCATGTCTGAAAAAAGAGCCTCCTTTCCCAAGAGGAAAGTGAATAGACATCGCAAGTGCAAATTCCTTTAGCTTCTGCTTGACACTCCAAAGCCACATTAGCAGGAGGTTTTCCATTGGCCAGGGTTTAAGCACACCACATAGCACTTCATCCCTAGAAGAAAAGTCTAGCACAGATGTCTGTAATGTGGCACCCACAGGGACCTCCAGCGGTGCCCATGAAGCTCTCCACTCCTTCTCTGCTAAGCCATCAAACCTCTTGGTTGGTTTTGGGACTCTTGCAAATAGGGATAAGTCTGCAGCATCCAGAGACATTTTGAATGGCAGGTAAGAATATCTGCAGCCATTTGCACTTGAGTTGAGGAGCTTTGGGGAGAATGGGAGAGAAGTGCGGTTCCCATCAAAAGTTCCTAAAGAAGAGTTCACACTGCCTGCCCATCGGTTCCTTCTCAGAATTAAAATCTAGAAAAGTAGGTTTCTAGAAAAAAATTGTTTTCTCATGTTTTGAGAACCACTCCCTAAAAGGATGGTGAAATGATTTATCCTTTGTGCACCTGTATCCTTCCATCTTTGCTTCTGGCAACAGTCTCTAATGTACACTTTTGTGATTCAGCTCTCATTTCTTTTCACGTTTCAGGTTATAAAATATGGTGTCATTAGTACTGATACTCTGATGCAAGATTTGCTTCGCTGGAAGACTCTCTATGTAGCTGGGCGTCTGCAAAAGCCGGTACTTCACCACATTCGTCTACTTGAGATGACAAAAGCCATACTAACAGGAAAATGCTAGCAGTGTAGAAAGTGGTGTCAAAATTATGGTGGTGGGTTACATGGGTGCGGGCTGTACTTTTATTATGGTGTTAGCTAGGCAACTAACTTGCATTCTGAAGTGTTTTGCAATGCTGGCAAAGTTGCGCCTGCTTTCCACCCAAGGACCAAAGTACATGTTGTGTTATTTCTGGTTTTTAAAATGTGTGCTTAAACTGGCCACTTCTAATGTGAAGAAAAGACAGTTGTAGGGTTCTGTTCTGGAATGTGCTTCTGTTCTGGATCAAGGCCTTGCAAATCCTGCCCCTCCCCCTTCCAGCTTTGGGGGCAAATAACGATGTGGTGGGTGAGTTTCAGCAGGTGATATAGCAACGCAGATCAGGAACACATTCTGGATCGGCTGGGGGGCGCGCACAGCTGCTTTTTCTTCAAAATAAAGCTGGTTTTAGCACAATTCCTCTTGCTCAAGAGTCCAACACCACCCATTCTAGGAGTTTCTGGATGCCCTTAAGGATAAAGAGTTTTAAAAGTGCCTTGCTTGTTTATATACCTTGGAAAAGTTTGCATAATGTACATTTCACATTTTCTGACCACTAGATGGAAGCAGAGTTAAGAAAATGGTGGAAGAGAAAATCTAAATTCAGCTTGAAATATAAAGGAATCATCTGATGATTGTCTGTGTGGGGTGGCGTTGGGGGTGGAGGTGGAATCAGCTTTGGAGAGAGTCTTCAAGTGGTAACTTTTAGGCGCCTCTGAATTCCCAACTGAGTTGTGTTTATATTTTAGTTTATCCTGCTGTGTAATATTTTCCCTCTATATCGTCTGAAACCATTAGTGGGAGCTGGTAATCTGCCACAAGAAGCAGCAAATAACACGAGGAGTGTGTGTCTAGAATAATACACCAAAAGGAAGATTATACGTTGGCTCTTGCCAGTAAACTTTGTGGAAGAGACTTCTTCTCTTGCACTTAGTCTTGGAAACAACAGGACCTGACTTTTCAGTTTATCTGTGTGGTCATTCATGTTTCCCTTCATCTGGGAGCTAGATCAAGCCTGATATTGATTCATATATGTAGCCATGAATACTGTTCAAATCTCACAGGACTCCACCACCTTAAAATGCATGCAGGGAGGTCTTGTTGGAAGCTGCTTCCATATAGTCTATCCCAGTATGCATTTTGAAATGGGATAATCCCTGAGAAGACTGTACCATAGCAGATATAACATGTCTAAATTGGTGTGCAGTATCTTCTTGGAACTTTTATCAGAGTCTTCTGTCTCAGCAGGCAGTTGGTGATCTAGGTTAAGTCTGTAGGAAGGTAGGTCTTTAGCATTTGTCATATTTTACCTGTCTTAACTAAAGGCCTTCAGTAACAAGTTTTATATACAACTAGTGATCTGCTCTGAAATCTTGGGAATTTGTAGACTAGACATGTAAATAAAAACAAAATATAAATTCAGACGTATTAGGAAGGATCCAGTGGGTTTCTGTGAAACTGTCACACTATGCTATTGACTTTGCACAGATGTGGGTTTCTGCTAGTGCAATGTCAATAGTATTAGTGCCCAGACACTGTTGGATCTTTCCCTTTGGATTTAAGAATTCACGCACATATTATTTAGTTTAGGTTTTTATTTCAGCTGTGCCATCTTGGAACGTGAGTTTCTTTTTCTTGGGATTTTTTCCACATCTAAACTTTGCAAGGTGAATAATTATAGCTGTTGGAATTTTAAAACTATTTCTCTTGGAGAAATTGTTAGAAGTTGGATGCTGGTTTTTAAATCTTAGTGACAACAGCTTCAGGGCTGATCTGTGAAGCCTGGTTTTTTTTTTTTTCATACCTGAATATAAAAACATTCTCTTCTTTGATGTTTCAGGTAGATGATGCAATGCCTTTTTATTGACTTTTTCCTCTCTGTGATTGAGAACAGATTTAAACCTGAATGCTGAAAAACAAGGCCTTTGCACAAATCTGACAGTGGCATATTAAACATGATGGAACTGTTATTCTGGGTTTCCCATTTCCCCCTGTTTTAAAAGGGGAATCAAGCAAAAATAATTCGTGGCATTCAGTGTTGCAGTGTTGTATCCTAGCTAATTGTGTCTTAACCAGTTAAGAAGTATCTAGTTAAATGTGTCCACATCTCTCTTTCTTTCTTTTGTTGGGGTGTGTGTGTGTGTGTGTGTGCGCGTTAGAATATTCACCCAAGCTTCCACTGCCCTATGTATTAACTTTAGGTCAAGTATATTCTTGGAACAGCGTGAATATAATCTAAATAGTTCAGCTGAGGACATCTCCAGTAGGGCACAAATGGCTATTGAGAATTGTGAACTCTTTTCTTCTTCCCAGGCCTCTCTGGCTGTTTCTCAAGAGTTTGCTGGCTTCTTGCTTTGGACACCACATAAGATTGGATTAGCCAAGTTCTCATCTAACCTCATGTTGAAGAACTGGATAAACACAGTAGTAGCTTTTTTTCCCAGCTCAACTGTGGTTTTAAGTAAATTTATGTTCTGTTAAACTTTAAAATGTGTGATGCCACCTTGGGACCATGTAGTGTTTCCTGGCTGCTGGGAGGGGAGTTCAGGGATGTTTGGTGCCTCCAGAAAGTAGGGAGTATTACAAGTCCCACTCATTCTGCCAAGCCACTCCTACCATATCTCCATCCACTTAGGCTTTTCCCACATATTCCACCCCCACTGTACCCCTGAAAGCCCTCCTATCAGACCATGATAGCTAGATATGGAACCTCCATGTTCAGAGGTAGTATACTTTTAGATAACAAATGTTGCACATAAATAGGGAGATGCTGTTGCTTTCCTGCTTTGCTTGTAAGTTTCTTAGAAGCATTTGGCTGGCTACAGATGAAAATGGAATGCTGACATACATGGGAACAGGTGACTTGACCAAGGACACAAATCAAATGCAAGCAAGGGTAAGGTCTGAGCCCTGAACACCAGGCATTATTCAGCCTCATATTGGCTTCTACAAGATCTATTTTACAGAAAGCAAACTAATTAAGCTTGGAGACATGAATTGCCCATGGTCACAACTATCAAGGCCCCCTGCCCAGTATTTTTTTTTTTAAACTGGGGAGGTGGCTCTTAAGCTTATAGTAGAAGGGGTTTTTTTGCCTTAAGATGACATTTCAGTGCACTTTGCATTCTGCATGTACTAAAATCAAACCAGAAGAGAAGAAGAATCTCTAAATGTGAATCCATTTTAAAATGAAAATGAAATGTGAATGCTTACACACACACACACACACACACACACACAGGATTTTTGCAACTTTATTCAGCACTTAAAAAAAAAAGAAAAGCTTGTTTAGCTAGTATAAACTATTAGAGAGAGAGAACTGAAATAAGGTAACAGCTAAGGGTATTTCCCATTGTGTCTACCTAAAGATAGGGAGGGAAGTTGTTCTACTAATTGAGAAAATTATTACATATATTTATGCTCAAAGGAGTCATTTTAGAAGAACTGTTGGATAAAAAGGACTTGGGAATTAATCTAATCAAACTGTGTGAGATGACATGGCAAATTTTGTGAAAGTGAAATGTGCCACCAAGGTAGAAAATATCCACCTCCCTCTCTGATACTTCCAGATCTCTCATCTGCCAGTTGTTAGCAAGATAAATAATATTTCCTAGCTCCTATTTCAAATCCACTGAGATCCCATCTCCACTTTTGGCCACTACTGAAGTCTCTGAGTGAGATGGAAAACTCTTTAGGAACAAAATACTACAAATTACTGAAGCACATTAATAAAGCTTGTCATACAATTGTCAGTTTCAGTCCACTTGGTTTTAAGAAAATGGTTGGCTGGCCATTAAATATCCCTGCAGTACTAGGGATATCTCTCTTTTTACACCTCTGGCTTCTACAATACAAAAACTTCTATTTCAAAATTCCTAAGTAAGGCAGGTCAGCTCTAGTATCTGGCAAAGGTAGTATATGCCTGCAGCTGGTACATTACGGCTGCAATCCTAAACATTTACCTTGAACACAGTGGAATTTACTCCTGAGTAAACATGCATAGGTTTGCAATGTTCATCAGAAAATAGAAGTTGTACCTATTAAATAAGTCAACAGGTAGCCTCTTGGCTGGATGCTGCTTATGATAGAATTCAAAAATGGTTAAACAGGGAGTACGTGCACCTAATGGTCTGGGAGCATCAGATGTGGTGTAGCTGCTGAAGCTGTGTGGTTGTGGACCTCATCTTCAACTTGGCTAGGAGAGCCAATGTAAGAGTGGGGTGTGTATGTGTGTGTGTGTACGTGCATGTGCATGTGCGTGCATATATATGTGTGTGTGTATGTGTATGTATAATGTAATATGAGTATTTCTAAAAGATTTACAGTCTGATTCTATGTTTGTCCATACAGAATGAAGTCTCACATCATTCATTGGAACTTATTCCTCAGAAAATGTATATGCATTTTCACCCTTCTACCTATTAAAGGCAAATGGAAGTAAATGGGCTTTTAAATCTGTGTTTTCCTAATTAAACAGTTTAGAATTCAATAGAAGGCTGACTTAAAAGTGACACTGAGCCAGCAAGAACTTATCTGTGTAGTGCTGCATGTGCCTAGCATCTCGTTTAAACAAGACCAGGACTGAGCAACTTGTGGTTGTCCAGATATTTCGGCCTACAACTCCCATCAGACCTAGCCAATATAGCCAATAGTGAGGGCCGATGGGAGTTGTAGGCCAGAACATCTGAGGGAGACAGGTTGCTCAGGCCTGTGCTAGGCCTTCTGTCACTAAGACATGCATGGTAAGTGCACTAGTGCAATCCTTGCCTAGGCTTGTAACTGATACCATGACGCTGCTCCATTTGATCGTTTTAAAAACTGTTTTTATTGTTTCTGTTTGTTTTTTGTTGTAGCTGTAGTTGTTAATTGAGTATTAATTGTGTTTTTTAATACTTTGGCAATAGCACACAAAGGCAGAGTAACCCGATTTAGACAAGGGACCAGGTGTGTGCCATGCTATATAGGCAACTACTACTTAGTTTGCCCTTATGAATGTATACTGAGTAAGACCACTGGTCTACCAAGCCCACTGCTGTCGACACTGCCTGGTAGAGCTCTCCAGGACCACAGTCAGAGGTCTTCCCTGACCGCCCTGTCTCAGATGCTCTTAACTGGAGCCATGGATTGAGCCTGGACGTTTGTCCGCAAAGCATATGCTTATCACTAAGCTATGGCTTTTCTGCGGACTTTAGCTGCAGTCTCTCTGGGTAACTTTAAGCAAGCCACTGTCTCTCTGCCTTAGTCTCTCATTTGTAATATGGGGCAATAGGCATGTATCATCTTACACCAGTCACTGAAAATATATGATTTATATAGATGGAGCAGTGGGTTTTTATCCCTGCGGAATACAACATGATAGAACATGCCAGTCCTTGCGATTGGACTTTGATTGAAGGGGCATGAAATTCCAAAGACCTCCGGGAGATGTAGTCATGCAAAGATACAGAATGGGCTTCGTAAGAAGACGTTAGATGAGGAATCCTTAAAAGAGTCTGGTTTAGGAAGCGAAGGCTGTCATCCTATATATGCTTCATTGGGATTAAATCCCACTGTATTCAGTGGACATTATTTCGGATTAAAATGGTTAGGACTGGGCTACATTGACTGTTTCTTAGGATCATATGGAAAAGTTATGTCTCCATCTTGCATCACCAGGACATGGTGATGATGGGCCTTACCACATAAGGACACATTAGGAACACGGGAATCTGCCTTCAGCAAGCTGAGTCAGACCATCGGTCCATCTAGTCTGGTCCTGGCAACTCTGACTAGCAGTGGCTCTCCAGGGTTTCAAGCAGGATATTTTCTAGGCCTACCTGGAGATGCCAGGGATCGAACCTGGGACCTCCTACATGCAAAACATGTCCTCTCTCACTGAACTACAGTCCGTCTTATGTTTTTGGAGATTAGATTTTACACTGTAAGACAGGAGAAAAGTCTGCTTGTTTTTACTTTCCCCATATTAAGTGGTAGTATAAATCGAGTCAAAGGGGTGAGTCACAGAGCTGCAGCTCTTGCTTGTTTTCCCCCCACTCAGCAAAGCAGATAAGCTGTTACGGATAGAGCTTTCCTAGCATGTAAACACAGTTGTTCTTAGTAGAGGTGAACTGGCCGTCTGGTCACTTGATTATTCAACTGGCTGTGTAATTTGGCCGTTAGAGACAGAAGGCAAAAGCAGCTGTCTTCCACTGTATTCCCCTATTGTCTTCTCAGCTGCCATTTTCGGTTCTAGGAGATCATACTGACTTTTTTTCCTTCCTCTTCCTTGAGGGGGGAAAACTGCTTGTTTGTAAAATTAGGCCTTTAAAAACATGTAGGAAAGCAAATTGAAAACATGTGTTCAAATAGCCTCTCCCAGGACCAGATTACCTTTAACTATTCAGATGGTTCAGTTTTTATGTTGCTAACGAAAACCACACTTCAAATGCAGGGGGAGATAATGGAAGAATAATGATATTGCATGCCCCACAGATTTGTTTTGGGTCTCCAGGGTTGTGTTCAGAAATATATATCGTCAGTTGTGAAGTTCTGGATACAATCATCCCTTTGTCATGGATTCGCTTTTGCCCATGTACCTTCTGCATGTTTGTAAAACTGAATGCTGTAATAATAGCAGTCTATTTGTTTCATTTCCATCTAGCTCCAGCTGTCTCCTTCACTCCAAAATCATCTTGTGGAATTCTTTTTTTTTTTTTTAAAGAAGACATTGGTAATTAGGTTAGAGGTGATACTTACCTTGCAATATTCTAGGCCAAATCTGACGAGGTTGGGAATGGCATAAGTGCATAAAACCTTTCGCACCGTTGTTCATTCTATGGGCAGACATAACAAGGTTGAATACGGGTTGTCTCAAATTAAGCCATCCTGCAAAATCAGTGAATGCACATGGGTTAATTTTATCCACTAAATCGCAAAGTCCTCCGATAAAACAAGACCACTTATTCAAATATCCTTGCTACAGAAGAATACACACACACACACACACACACACACACACACACACATACACATACTGGGATTCAAAAAGGCACTTAGGCAAGGGGCCTGTGCTATTTCAGTGGGATTTTCAACCATGAATAGCCAACCCCTCTGCTAAATCATAAACTCTTGAAATTCCCTTCAGTTTCAAAAGCTGTTTGCATTGGTGGTGGTGGTGGTGGGGAGGGGCTGATGTTCAAGAAGAACACGTCTAACACCCCCCCCCCCGCTCACTGCTTTAGTTCCACAGTTCTTTGGATCCTGGCCATGGCCTTTTAAAGTAAATTTGCTCCCCCTTCTGTTCTCTGATACAGCTGTTGGCCCAATGTGTTATAACTCAAAGCCTTCCCCACCCTGGTGGTCTCCAGATGCTTTGGTCCATAATTCCCATCATAACTGGCCATTGGCCGTGGAGGCTGGGGCTAATGGGAGTTGTGGTTCAAAACATCTGGAAGTACCAGGTTGGGGAAGGCTGTGTCATAGTGCCATGAGTAAATCTTTAAGTATATGAGAGGAGCTGTGCTGGATCAGACCAAGGGCCCATCCAGTCCAGCATTCTATTCCCACAGTGGCTCACCAGCTGCCCATGGGGAGCCCACAAGCAGGACATGAGTGCAACAGCACCCTCCTGCCCAAGTTCCCCAGCAACTGGTGTAACTTCCAATCACAATTCAGGGAGGCACAGTTCTGCTTATATGCATCCCTTCCTATTTTGACTAGGTAGAAGCTTCATACATGTGCAAGCAGTTCTAGTTAATAGGATGAGGCAGGCAGTGATGTGAAAGGCTTCTGTCTGAGGTCCTGGACAGCTACAGCTGGTCAGAGTAGGCTAGATGGACAAGTAGTTTGACCACCTCATATAAGGTAGCTTCCTACGTTCCACTGTAATGCTGGAGTTTTCCTTCTCATATCTGGTAAATGAACACCATATTTGCATGGGAGCTGTGGAGCCTTTTTTTCTTACCCAAACCCTGGCATTTTCTGACATAAATAGAAGTGTTGATGGATAAATATATGGCTTGTGTTTTGGCATCACTTCTGGTATTCAGCCTTGTAGGATGCAAGGAATCATAAAACTAGGGTAAGGTTGCTTACAAATAAGTCAATTAAATCATAATAGATCTAGCTTTAAGAACACATCTGTCATAGAAATGCACAGACTTTGATGTACTGTGTTGATTTTAAGTGTCTTAATTCTTCCCATTGATCTGTAAATGTTCTACTTACAAAGAGGGATATCTACATTGCTTAAGACTGAGCTTCAGGAAGTTAAGAGGTCTCTAGGTCACTGCATCTCCATGAATTCATAATGGCATTGTTCTGGGTTTCATATTCACTAATGATACGGGTGAGGAAAGTTTGGCCCTCCAGATGTGCTCGGATTGCAGCTCCAATCAGCCCTCGCCAACATAGCCTGGTGAGGAACAGTGGGAAGTTGCAGTCCAACAACATCTGGAGAACCACATGGTCGCCATCCCCAGCTTATGAATTGCATGCTGATAATGAATATTGTTGTGTACCTGATGCCTTGCTCCAAATTCTCTGACTACTTCCAGGTGAAAATCCTTACCCAGAATGAGAATGTTAACCTGCAAGCTGCCCTCGCTAGCAACTTGAAGAGTGCTGTCACAGCAGCCTTTCTCATGCTGCCTGAAACTTTCTCTGAAGAAGATCTCTATATGCAGATTGCCGGACTCTCCTATTGTGGTTAGTATGACCTTCAGCTTATTTTTGTCATCACCTTATTAAAGAGCTAGAAAAAGTTAGTCAACTTGGATGGAGGAGGTGTCATCGACTTCAGCTATAACTCACCCACGCATCCTGTTCTACGCTTGCTGTCTCACTTGCCAAGGGTTCCTATAACAACATCTGATGAACATCTACCAACAGTTTCAGCTTGACTCTCCATAGAAGGAACTGTGCCAACCTGTGCCAAGCTTGCTGTCATCTTCTCCCATACGAAGCTACCAGTTCTTTTAAGATATTCCTCAGAGCCCTGATTCCAGGTTCCTCTGCCACCTGAAGTCTGGTGACCTGGGATGGATACTTTTTGGCAGTTGGCACAGAGTCTGTGGAACTCCCTCCTGGGAGAGGTTCATTCCACTCCCTCACTCCTTCCCTTTAAGCCAGAGATAGGCATTCTGGTGCTCTCCAGATGTTTAAGACTATAACCCCCATAATCTGTGGCCATTAGCCATGTGGTCAGTTGGCTATTTATTTATTTATTTATTTATTTCATTTCTATACCGCCCAATAGCCGAAGCTCTCTGGGCGGTTCACAAAAACTAAAACCAAACAACACACAATAAAACAATTTAAAATATATAGAACATTAAAACCACAATATAACAATACAACCACAATAAAACCTAGCAGCAGTACAGGAGTTTAAAATACAGATTTAAAACAGCAAAGATAAAAATTTAGAAAGCTAAAATGCCTGGGAAAATAAAAAGGTCTTCACCTGGCACCGAAAGGAGTACAATGTAGGCGCCAGGCAAACCTCACTAGGGAGCTCATTCCAGAGCCGGGGTGCCACAACAGAAAAAGCCCTCCTCCTAGTAGCCACCCGCCTCACTTCCTTTGGCAGGGGCTCACGGAGAAGGGCCGCTGATGATGATCTTAAGGTCCGGGCAGGCACATATGGGAGGAGGCGATCCTTCAGGTAACCTGGCCCCAAGCCATTAAGGGCTTTGAATGTTAACACCAGCACTTTGAATCGGGCCCGGAAATGGACTGGCAGCCAGTGCAGCTGGAAAAGTACTGGCGTAATATGAGCTCGCAGGCCAGTCCCTGTTAACAATCTTGCTGCCCTATTTTGGACCAGCTGAAGTTTCCGGACCGTTTTCAAAGGCAGCCCCACGTATAACGCATTGCAGTAATCCAGACGAGAAGTTATCAGAGCATGGATAACCGTAGCTAGGCTATCTCTGTCCAGATAAGGGCATAGTTGGTATACCAGCCTAAGTTGATAAAAAGTGCTCCGTGCCACTGAGTTCACCTGTGCCTCAAGTGACAGTTCTGGATCCAAGAGCACCCCCAAACTACGAACCTGATCCTTTAGGGGGAGTGCAACCCCCTCCAGAACAGGTTGATTATCACCTAGCCGGGCAGACGAACCACCCACTAACAGTACCTCTGTCTTTTCTGGATTGAGTTTCAGTTTATTGGCCCTCATCCAGTCCATTACCGTGCCCAGGCACTGGTTCAGAACAGCCACTGCCTCCCCTGGTTTTGATGAGAAAGAGAGGTAGAGCTGGGTGTCATCCGCATATTGATGGCACCTCAGCCCACACCTCCGGATAACCTCCCCCAGCGGTTTCATGTAGATGTTAAACAGCATGGGGGATAAAATAGAGCCCTGTGGAACCCCATGGCACAATTGCCATGGCACAGAGCAATAATCCCCCAGCACCACCTTCTGGAATCGGCCATCCAAGTAGGAGCGGAACCACTGTAGTGCAGTGCCTCCAACTCCCAACCCAGACAACCTATCCAGAAGGATACCATGGTCGATGGTATCGAAAGCCGCTGAGAGGTCCAGGAGAATCAACAGGGTCGCACTCCCCCTGTCCCTCTCCCGGCAGAGGTCATCCCACAGGGCGACCATGGCAGTTTCCGTTCCAAAACCAGGCCTGAAGCCCAATTGAAATGGATCTAGATAATCCGTTTCATTCAAGAGTGCCTGGAGCTGTCCTACAACCACCCGCTCAAGCACCTTGCCCAGGAAGGGGATGTTGGCCACTGGCCTATAATTGTTAACATCCTCTGGGTCCAGGTTAGGCTTTTTCAGGAGTGGTCTAATTACTGCCTCTTTTAAAGCAGCAGGCACCACTCCCTCTCTCAAGGAGGAATTTACAACCTCCTGGACCCAGCCGGACAACCCCTCCTTGTTTGATTTAATAAGCCATGAAGGGCAAGGGTCAAGCACACAAGTGGTCGATCGGACTTGGCCAAGCACCTTGTCCGCATCCTCAGGCCTCAGTAACTGAAACTCATCCAATAAAACTGGACCAGACGGTGCTCTGAACGCCTCTACCAATGGAACTGCATTAATGGTGGTGTCCAATTCATGACGAATCTGAGCGACTTTATCCTCAAAGTGCCACGCAAACCCGTCACAGCGTGCTACCGAGGGTTCCACCGTCTCTCTCCCTGGCCCAGAATGTAACAGGCCGCGAACCACTCGGAAAAGCTCCGCCGGGCGACACTGAGAAGATGCGATGCTGGTGGAAAAGAACTGCCTCTTTGCCACCCTCACCGCCACAGAGTAGGCTCGATAGTGGGCTCTTACCTGTGTTCGGTCAGACTCAGCACAAGTTTTCCTCCACCTGCGTTCTAGCCGTCTCCCCTCTTGCTTCATTGCCCTCAGCTCAGGTGTATACCAAAGAGCTGGCCGGGCTCTGCTCAGAGGGAGAGGGCGCTTGGGCGCGATCGTGTCAACCGCCCGAGTCATCTCTGCATTCCACAGAGCGACCTGGGCTTCGACAGGAGCACCAGCCATACCAGCAGGAAAATCCCCCAGAGCCCTCTGGAATCCATCGGAATCCATTAATCTCCGGGGGCGGACCATTTTAATAGGTTCCCCACCCTTGCAGAGGGGAAAGGCCGCCAGAAGTCTAAACCTCAGCAGGAAGTGATCTGACCATGACAAAGGGACAGATGTTAATTCCTCTACTTTCAGATCACCATCCTCCTGCCCAGTCGAGAAAACCAGATCAAGCGTGTGTCCTTTTTTATGCGTTGGGCCGATGACATGTTGGGACAGCCCCATGGTTGTCATGGCGGCCATGAAGTCCTGAGCCGCCCCGGATACAGCGGCCTCGGCATGGAAGTTGAGATCCCCCAGGACCATCATCCTGGGGGTCCTCAACACCAAGTCCGAGACCACCTCCGTCAGCTCAGGCAGGGAGTCCGATGGGCAGCGGGGTGGGCGGTACACCAACAGAATCCCTAATCTGTCCCGGGTACCCAACACAAGGTACAGACACTCAAGATCTGCACTCGAATGAGCAGGAAGCCTGGAGTGGGAGATTGAATTCCTATAGACCACGGCAACCCCCCCTCCCCGACCCTCAAGTCAGTGTTGGTGCTGCACCGAGTACCCAGGAGGGCACAGCTGGGAGAGAGTGACCCCTCCCAGTTCCCCCACCCAGGTCTCAGTAATACATGCCAGGTCAGCCCCCTCATCCACAATCAAATCATGGATGAAGGAGGTCTTATTTTGGGCCAACCTGGCATTCAGCAGCAGCAGCACCAGACCCGAGGGCAGACTGGTAAGGCTGCCAGGAACCATCAGGTTGGGGGAAGAACCAGAAGAGGGGACAGCTGTAAGGTGTCTAGCCCCTCTTCTCCTCAGCTGGCCTGTTAACCCCCCAACGCCATACCTCCCCCTGCCCGTGACCACAGTTATGGTGGCACCTCCCCCACCCCCTGAGTTGTCCAATAGTCCTCCCAGGCACATATTAAAATATTAAGATATAAAATATACAACAGTTTAAAAGAATATAAAAGAGATAAAAGAGAACAGCAGCTAAGAAGGAGCAGATAGTCCACGTTTGCCCCCTCCCCTGGTCTCTAAAGCTGCTGCCCTCTGCTGCTGCTGCTATTTGCTGCTGGTGTTGTGGCTGCTGGTGTCTCTGGAGAAGCAGGTGGGTAGATCTTGCGACTCCAAGTGCGACGCTAAGTGCACACTTAGCGTCGCACTTGGCGCGACGCCGAGGCGCTGCCTCTGGCAGCCCCGCCTTAAGTACCTGTGGGCGGGGGCAGAAGCAGGCTCAGGCTCAGGATCCACCTGGTGCAGCTGCTGGCTGGTCCTCCTTCCCCAGGCTCCTTCCCGAGCAGGCTAAGAAGGTTCTCTGTTATTGGGCTCTCTGGTGGTTTGGTTCAGGGGATTGTTGGTTTTAGTCACTGGTGCTGTTAACTGCTTGTTATTCCTATATTGATCTGTGTGTATGTTTTAAACTTTTCAATGATACTGTACGCTGTCTTGTAGACCCAAGGGGCCAAAAGGCAGGGTAAAAAGGCTTTCATAAAGAAAATCCAACAAAGCACACCTCCATACCTTATAACAAACCTGCCAGACATCAGCAGTTGTCAGTGGCATCTCAATAAAACCAGAAGCCCAAAACAAAATATGTATAGGCCAACACTTAAAACAACCCAAAATTCAACAAAGGAAAAAAGACAAAGGAGAGTAGCTATGTACACCATTACATATGTACACTGCAACTTATGCTTTCTTTCTTTCTTGGGGTTGTAATGTCTAATACAGTTGAACTGACAGGGATTTTGTTTACTGCTTGAGATCTTAAGTTTGCAGGGAGAAGCACAGGCTTATATAATGCATTACGGTGCAGGGTTGTTAACTCAGTGGTCTCGGAATTGCAAAGAAGCCTTGTTGGCACAGCATGATTCAGAGCTGAGTGAGTATATTATGCTTGCATGTGGTAAGGGAAATCCTTTGACAAACTACCTCTGACCTTCCCTGAGGTAACAGTCTGTCGGACAAGGCTGAGTAACGGCCCAGGTGCTTTTGTCTCAGGAAAGCTTAAGGCACATTTTGTAGGACACAAATGTCCTTTTTGTTGCAACACAAATGTTGCAACTGTTATTTCTTTGTGTTGAGCTCCCTGGCTTAGAAACTACACAGTGCGAATTTTGACTATATCCCTACGTCATGAGAAAGTGGCCTTGTTTGTTGTTCTGGGCTGCCTCAGCATTTTTTTCCAGGTTAGCAAAGGCTCTCCTACTGTGGAAAGTTTAACGTGGTCAGTATTCTGACTTGTGGTTTTAAGTTGTGTTCTTCCCGTGAAACTACTTCCTGCTGTGTTTACTGGACTCGGTTCCAGTTTCTTTACAAAACAAAATTATTATCCCCTTTAGACACACACGTATGAGTTACCACCTTTCCCATTTTGCTGGGCATAGGAGATAAAAGCATTTTTCTTCTTGGCAGTTGTCCTCTCAAAAAACAGAAATGAAACTTTAGCAAGAAAACCAAACCAGAAACAATTTGGGGAGAAGATAACCTTCATGTTTTGCCCATGGAGTATTAGAAAATTTGGCAACTTGGCCATTAGGAGGTGGGGAATGAACAATTGCTCTACATCTGCATGAGAAGTTTCACTAACAATAGTTTATTCCAAACCCATTGTTTGCAACCTAACTTAACTTAAAAGTCAAGATAATCCCCATGCAAATTGTGTGCCTTTCTGTCGATAGTATGTATATTGACCGTCTCGCTTCGGTTTAGGTGATTTCAGAATGATAATTGGAGAAGATAAGTCAAAAGTTATGAACATAGTGAAGCCCAACATGTTACATTTTCAGAAGCTCTACAGTAACATATTGCAAGATTGCCCACAAGTGGTGTATAAGCACCAGCTGGGCAAGCTAGAGGTAAGCAGTTTATTGCTGTAACTTTTTAAAAGCTTACTAATGATATAGTATTTGTGAGTGTGTACTTCCCACCCATTCCCCCTTGGTTTGGACCACTTGGGTGAGCTCGTACGTTCAGCTTAAGAAGCAAATATGCCATGGGTATATTACAACCCATTTGGGCTTTCATTTTTGAATAATTGTGTGATATGAGTGAGGCCACCATGATGGCAGGCAGTAGCAGTTTCACCTATTGAGGTTACGGAGTGATAGCTGCAGTTATCCCTTGGACTTTGTCTCACAGATTACTACTTAAGCCAATGCCTGGGAAGTAACATAGCCTTGCTTGATACTAAGGGCCAAAACAGGCATTACTTTAAATCTGTGTCTGGCAGCGTTTTTTTTTTTCTCCCCCCACTTTTTTTTTTTTACTCTAGGGTAGGTTCAAGGGCCCCTATTCGGATTTTAAAAGCCTCCATGCTACCGCCGCCTCCCACCCACTCACCCGCCCAATCTGCTTGGCTGGCCAGCCAACCCAGCTGGCTGATCTCATGCCCACCCGGCCACCGCTCCTGTCCAGCCACTGCTCCCACCTTGTGCCCCAGCTGCAAGGCACCTGGGAAAGGTTGGCTGAACTATCACGAGAAGTCCTGAGCTATCACAAGAGGTAGTTTGGCTACCTCTCACTATAGTTCGGCTGACCTCTCCCAAGAGCTCCATGGCTGGGGCACAAGGTGGGAGTGGTGGGTCGGAGGGAGGGAGGGGCAAGCATGCGGCTGGGCGGGTGGGAGTGGCTGGCTGGCCAAGCAGGAGACCAGCGGCAACGAGAAGCAGCAGGCCCTTTGGAGGGGGAGAGCAGCGCAATTCTCCGCTCTTCCCATCCTGCCACCAGATGCATCTGCATCAGCTTGGCTCCAGATAGGGCCGGCCCTGCTATGGCCTCACAGCATAGAAGATCTTGGAAACAGAATAGTTTGAAACTAGATGGCTTGCAACAGAAATTCAGGCAATAGGCCTTTTCGGTCTTCATCATTTAAAAAAACTACAAATAATACAGCTTTTTCAGGCAGGTACATGCATCTCAGCATGTTTAGTATCTGTAACCAAAAGTCATGGTTTTGGGGAATAATAAGATTGGGGAAAAACAATAGGTAATCAGCCAGAGAAGAGAGTAATCAAATATATCACTTATTATAGAAATATAAAAAGTAAGTACATATGAACCATTTGAATAGCAGCTA
Organism: Heloderma suspectum; assembly: GCF_057233095.1. Classification (NCBI taxonomy): domain Eukaryota; kingdom Metazoa; phylum Chordata; class Lepidosauria; order Squamata; family Helodermatidae; genus Heloderma; species Heloderma suspectum. The sequence goes on along the minus strand of NC_139459.1, from coordinate 291,693,404 downwards.
TGTGGTTAATTCTATAGAGAGAGTTGGGGATAGAGTGAGGGAACCGAGAGAGGGATGAGGCAACATGCTAGTGCTTTGGAAGGAGCAGGGAGGGAGAGACAAATATCTAATAAACAGGCAGGCAATAGGACAAGATATTCTATTTCTGAGTTGCCCAGTAACTGTTGTTACAGTCATGTGTCTAATTGGGTTGGACATATCGACCAGGATGTAAATAACATGGCCTGTGGTACACATGTAGCTTTCTGAGAGATTAGCGAGGTGAGAGAGGGAACTCAGTTGGGGAAATTAAAGTTTAAGTGCAAATATTACATATTTCAAAGCCAAGGTGGTAGAAGGGAACTCTTCCTCAGGTTTCTGCTGTGATCTAGGACTTTGTTTTGGGGGCTGGAACATTGGGGTGGGTTGAGTAGAATAACAGATGGGCCGTACGCCTAGAGACGGTAACGTTGGGACCAGGCTGTGATGGAATGAGGGCAGGCTAAGCCCTTGTAGGTCTCCTTGAGTTCCGTATGGCATGGAACTTGGAACTAAACAAAACATGGGTCCTTCTTGAGCCCTCCAAAACTGTTCAAGGATGCATGTGCTGACAAATGTAGGAACAGCTTCCTTGCTAGGCAAGGGACAAACTCCTTGGAACTGTGTGACAGGCGACTAGCTCATTGCTAACTGCAAAACTAGTCCTGGGTCATAGTCTGAAGGCACATGAGGCAGCCACCTTGCTGAAGCTAAGCAGGTCTGGGTCTGGTCAGTGCTTGGAGGGGAGACCACCTGGGAGCCACATGTAGCCACCTTGAGTTCCACAGTGGAAGAAAGGTGAGGTATAAATGTAATGAATGAATGAATGAAATAAAACATTCTGATCTTGATTTTGGGAAGGGGCTTCTCCCCAAGACCATAAGTGGGGTAAAGGGATCTAGATCACTGGCAAGTCCTTTCCCACCATGGGTGAAGAGTGCAAATATGCAGAGTGCAAGAGGACGGCCATAGGCATATCTTGGGTATAGGTCTCTAACTTTGATGGGCACTAACATGTTTCTCAGTGGTGGCATGCCTCAGGCATAGAGAACATTCCTTGTCATGGCTCTAGATGAGCCAGGCAGAAGGGGTGTCCTGTGTCCAGACGGCTTGATTGCATCACAGACCTGGCAGAGAGCAAGGCATTCGCTTATTCTGGAGGTCCCATGCCCCTGGCAGAGAGCGAGAGCCACTCCTGGGATCTCTATGCCATGGAAAGCTTCCTGCCTTCTTGTCCTGGGTGCTCGAGTCCCGGCTTGGTCTACCTTCCCAGAAAGAATGGAGATTTGCCTTCCCCAACTTGGTACCCTCCTGATGTTTTGAACTTCACCTCCCGTCAGCTCCAGCCAGCATAGCCAGTGGTCAAGAAGTTGTAATCCAAAACATCAGGAGAGCACCAGGTTATAGGACCATAGGGTTGGAAGGGTCCTACAAGACCATCAAGTCCAACCCCCTGTTCATTGCAGGAAACCTGATTCCCAGGTGATCTTCCATCCAAGTACTAACCAGGGCTGACCCTGCTTAGCTTCCAAGATCAGACGAGATCAGGCACATCCAGCCCTTTGCTAATCTCGGTGTTGGGAAAGGCTGTGCTAAAAAGGAAATAATCAAAATGGCAGCGGGGCTTTGTAACAGTCTGTAACCAAATAGCCAAAGGTTAAGATTGTATAGCTTTATTTAATGTCTCCCAAATAACGCTTATTTGCTAGACAGATCTCATGTGGAAACAGGTTGCTAAATATAGCCCTATGGCCCGAGGGTTGTCAGTTACAGCAGGAATGACTGAGACCCTGATCCAGTGGGCCTATGTGTGTGACAGGGCCCCGTTGTCAGTTACGGAAAGAACAGTCTAGGAGTCCAAGCTGTTCCTTGCCCAGAATTGAAGAAAGCTCTGGCTGGGTTATAAACATCTTGGCCAGTGTCAGGTGACCATAGCCATGCTAGCCCAGGAAGATTTCTGACATTTTTTCCCCTTTGTCCAGCCCCTTCATCCCACATGTCACAATCTTGTTTTTAAACTCTGCTTAGTTGCAAAAATCAATTGTTGGAGGAGGCATAGCTCTTGTTCAGGAAACGCAAGTCGAAAGCCCTTTTGATGTGTGGAACTAGATGCACTGTTTGCTTCTTTCTACATGAACTAAGTCTGTGTGTGTGTGTGTGTGTGTGTGTGTGTGTGTATGTGTAGGTAGACATGTTGGTTCTAATTCCACAGGTTTGTTTTAAGATGCAATAGCTCACTACCTGATCTTGTCAGCAAGCTGCTGAGCTTCCTACAGGAATGGAATGATATGCATTCAATGCCGCAAGCTGTGTATGTATAATGTGTTTTGTAATGGCAAATTTGGCAGCCTCTTGAGTTTATTGTGGGCACAAGATAATATCCTGGCTAGTGTGGATTTAATTCTCACTCGTGCTCCAGATGCAAACCCCTGAATGGTAACTTGATGAATGTTCATGGCACCCTTCCGCACCTTGTGTAAAATATGAAAGCAGAGAACTGCAGTCGCCAGGCCAATCCTCAGTCATAATCATAAAAATAAGTAAGCAGGAGCGAATTGATGAGGGGGGAAGGTGTCAGGTTCAAACCCTGCCTCCTGTCTCAGAGTACAGCGCCCTCTGATGTATAACCTGTAAATTCTTAAGAGGCCCTTGCTAGACAGGAGTAAAATACATAACTTGATTCTCTAAATAGTATGTGACTTGTGGAAGAACACGAGTACTTGGCATTCATATAGCACCACTTAAATGATTCTAATCCATTCCAATCAATTTTCATACCTCATGTAGAGATGTGAAGTCTGGGGCAGGGGACCAGAAAAAGAGGGGTGCAGAAAAATGAGGGTTGTCCCCCCATGAACTTTTGGAAAATGTGGTGTGGGGGACCTGTTTTCCTGAGGTGCTTCTGGTTTGTTCCCCCAGTTTTCTTCCAAGGCTTCACATCTCTAACCACATGTCATTTTTTCTTACATCAGCCTATTGAGGAAGATCAGTATCATTATCCTGGTACTATCAACAGTGAGTTGATAGTGGGCAGTGTGTTGAATTAGGATTGGGGAGGCCCAGGTTCAAATCCTGATTCACCCATGAAGCTTGCTGGGTGGTGTTGGACCAGTCACTCCCTCTCAGCCTAACCGACATCACAGGGTTGTTCTGAGGATAACATGGGAGGGAGGGGGAAGAGAATATTGTGTGCCACTATGAGCTGCTTGGAAGAAAGGTGGGATACAAATGTGGTGGCAATGATGTTAGTGTAGCTTTCTCCTGACTCTCTCTTTGAAAAGAGAGCATGAAGCAGCATGAAGAGGCTGCGAATTTGATTGGAGGAGTAGGGGACGGGTGGTTATGCCCTTCCCTGAAGGCCATTTTTCCACCCTCCGCATCCATGGGTACTTGTATCTTTTCCCTCACTGAAAGAAAAGTGGTGGGGGGAGCACTTCAAGCAGGAAGCAGTTACTGCTACAGTCACTGCGAATGGGAGCCATGAAAAACCAGGGGTGGGGGTGGGGAGCCTAGATCTCTCTTAAAAGGACTTGCTGGAGACTTGGGGAAGTACAGCATGGAAGCAGGGCACCCACGAGGGTCAGTTCAGTGCTTAAAACCCTAGGGATCACCTTGCTAACTGGGCAATCTTGTCCTCTTTTCCTGACCTGTCACTGTCAAGGGCTATCAGAGTAGGCTATGTGCCATCTTGTCTTGTCAGTTTCCTTGTATTGGAAATGGCACTTCCTTCCCTTTGACAGCTGCAGCCTACAAGGCCATTGGCAAGGCCAGGTGATATATATTTGACAACCGTAAGGGTGCACTTGCGCAGCTGTGAAACACCACCACCACCAAAAATTACAAATATGTTTGTGCAGATTCCTGGGGCCAATTCTTTTTAAAGCTGTGGAACGAACCGGGGTCGCGATCAGAACAAGGAGTGGGGCGGGGCGGGGCGGGCAGACAAAACAGGTTGTGCTGCACAGGACCCTGGGATAGTGGGTGGAGGACTGAGGGGGAAGGAGGAGGAGAACAACCCACAGTAAGCCCAATCATCTGTCAGGCACACTGTGGGTTGTTCCGAAAATAACCCACACTGTGTAGTTTATTCACAGGGTGGGTTGTCGTGTCATTCGAACTCACCCAGTGTGGCTTGCCTAAAGCCAGCTATTGAATTCATGGCAAAAGTAGGACTTGAATTGGGGTGTTCCCAATCACTCTTATTCATTATGCTACACCAGCTCACATTTTCATGTAAAGACTTCTCAGAGCGGTAGGAATAAAACTCTTCTCATGTTTGAGTCAAATGGAACATTTTGGATGTCTGAATAAATATTAAAGACTATTGGATGAGTCTGAAAGCTTTTTTGTGTTTACAGTACTTAAAATGCACAGCACGTAGGAAAGCCCATAGCTCAGTGGTAGAGCACCTGCTTTCCATGCAGACGGTCCCAGGTTCGATCCCGGGCTTCTCCAGTGAAATGGATCAGGTAGCAGTTGATGTGGAAATCGCCTGCGTGATGGCTTGGAGAACCTCTGCCAGTCAGAGTCGTAGACAGTACTGGGAAGGATGGACAACGGGTCTTTCCGTTTTCTGCTGCTTGTGATTTTTTGTGCCTCTTTAATGGAGGGTTGGCTTAGGTGGGGAATTGAAGTCAGCACTGTGCTATATGTTGGCAGTCTGATTGCAAAGTGTGGCTACTAAGTTTGATATTTAAATTATTGCAGTGTCACTAAAAAGAAAACAAACTGTGTCTATTCGTTCTTCTCTATCTTTAGATAGATAAAAGTCCAGAAGGTCAATTTGTACAGCTGATGGCTCTGCCAAGGACCCTGCAGCAACAAATAACTTCTCTCATGGATCCTCCAGGGAAGAACAGAGATGTGGAAGAAATTTTATTGCAAGTCGCTCATGATCCTGACTGTGGATTAGTAGTACACCGGGGTAGGCTTATTGATGAAAAATAATATGGGTCAGTCTTGTATGTGTTGACTTCAGAGTTTTAAATTTTAATATTTTACTTATTGTTTAAAAAAAAAAACCTTGGCAAGATGGGAATATACTCAACATCCTTATATATGTGATTGCATCAAACAGCTGGGAATGTTATCTTGACATATTTGTAGTGAGACATTGGCTTCTTTGGAGACTTTTTATTTGTAAAGTACAAATTCAAAATGCTGCTTTAGGTGTGCCCAAGGACTGGGCATGCCTGTTGAGATTGTGCCCTTACCCAGAATTCTGGGATTCTGGGACCACAGGCTATACTTCCTGGAAGATGGGCTGTTGGCAAGGGATGGGTTGCACCTCACAAAGGCTGGGAAGAATGTGCTTGGCCATAGCATGAAGAACTCCATCAGGAAGGCTTTAAACTGAATCCTACGGGGGAGGGAGATGTAAAGTTGGGGGTAACAGTGGATGAAGGCTCATGCACCACAATGGAGAGAACAGCTCTAATAGCACCCAATAATAGTCTTCAGGAACATATAGGAAGAAAGCCAGACTATAAAGCACATGGTCTTCGATGTCTATATACTAATGCCCAGAGTATGGGAAACAAACAGAATGAACTTGAACTCTTAATACAGGAGGGAAATTATGACTTGGTAGGTGTAACTGAGACTTGGTGGGATGACTCCCATGACTGGAATACAGCAACTGAAGGATATAACTTGTTCAAGAAGAACAGGAGGGACAGAAAGGGGGGTAGAGTTGCACTATATGTTAAAAAAAATACATATCTCTGCACAGAAATACAGGAGGCTGAGCTTGGTAGCCCCGTCGAGAGCATCTGGGTTAAAATAAATGGAGCAAAGAATAAAAGCAACATGGTGGTCGGAGTCCACTACCGGCCACTCAATCAAGGAGAAGACGAGGATGAAACTTTTGAAAAGCAAATTGCTAATGTTTCAAGGAAGCATGATGTAGTAGTAATGGGGGACTGTAGTAGTAATGGGGGATTTGGAAGCTATATGCCAGCTTTCCCCAACCTGGTTCCTTCCAGATGGGTTGGACTACAGCTTCAGTCATCCTGGCTGGAGATTATGTGAGTTGTAGCCCAGCGCATCTAGAGGACACCAGGTTGGGAAGGCTGTTGTATGCCTTTGCATAACAGTTGCTGGCAGAAACCACCAAATTGCCTTCCTCTTCTGCGTATCTGCTGCTCTGAAGCACTGGAGGCATTCAAGATGAGGCTGGACGGCCATCTGTCAGGGATGTTCTGACTTGGATTCCTGCACTGAGCAGGGGGTTGGACTCGATGGTCTTGTAGGCCCCTTCCAACCCTACTATTCTATGATTCTATGATCTCTCTCTCTCTCTCTCTCCCCCCCCCCCACGCACACACACACACACACAAACACCCTTTCTATCCCTCTCTTTCTCTATTCCACGTCACATACTACTTGGTTTCAAAAGCAGTTTCCCATCTGGCATGGGGAGCTACTGTTGAGGAAAAGCAAGTCCAAAGCCTCTTTGGGTGTGCAGAATTAGTTGTATGGTTCTTTGGCTCCTAGCCAATACTTGATGCGTACTGAACAAAATACAGTCCTGAGGGCTGTTATGCCCAGTGGATGTCAAATTATACATGTAACCCAGTGTCTGTACTTGAATAGCTTCTGAGTCATAAACATGCTGAATGGCTCTGGGAAATTCTACTCATTCAGCCTCAATTCCCCCATCTGTAAAATGTGTAAAATAATGACACTCCATAAAAGTTCTGTAAAAATGGAGATTACTTAAATTTCCATGGGCTCAACCAAATTAAAGCTCAGCCATCTTAAGCCACATGGATTTAATCTGAGCATAGCGAAGCTCATGTTTGGAGTCTCATTTTGAAGCCAATGAGGCCCCAAGCTAAACAGGCTTAACTTTGACTAAAGTAGACCTGATGTTGTTTGTGTCTTGGTGCTTTATGGACAGCCATTCTTGAAATTCAAAATCTAGCAAAATAGCATATGTAAATAAATGTGAATTAAGATTTTGCTATAAAAATTGTGTTGCTGCTTCCACTTGAGAAACTGCTGCCATGTACATCTTCGACACTGCATTGGTATCTGATTGAAAATGAGGCCCGTTGCCAAAGGTGAGCCATCCAGTATTCATGCCTTACTGTGAATACAACGAACATGTGTTTGCAAAGCTGTGTATTATGTGGGCATGCTTGTCAGATAAGACACCCTGTGGAAGTGTCCAGAGCACTATCTGATCTGGTTATATGGACTCTATTTCAGTCAATGTGGCCCAAGGGTGGGGACAAGGTGCTTGGAGAGGTTTGATCAACCACCGGTATGTTTAACCCTTGCCTATCTTGGCTGATTACATCAAGTCAAAGGGAATTGATTGTCTGGGTCCAGGAGGTAATTAATGTCTCTTTGAGAAAGGCAGTGGTCCTGGATGCCTTGAAAGAAGTAGTGGTACCACTCCTTAAGAAATCCTCACTCCATCCTTAAGATTGTCCAGTTGCAAATATCCCCTTTAGTCGTGATTCAAGCCTAAGTGTTCTTGTACGGAATGGATTATCTGGTCCCATTTCAACAGCCTTGGTTTCCCTCTGTCGGGAGAGAGATGGGGAGTGTGGCCCTGTTGATTCTTCTTGGTCTCTCGATGGCTTTTGATACCATCAACCATGGTATCTTATTGGACTAGTTCTGTGGTTAGGGAAGACAGTGATGCAGTGGCTCAGTTCATAGATGCAAAGTTGGTTCCAAAAAGTAGCATTGAGAGATTTCTGCTTGACCTCATGGGGTTCCACAATTCAGCTGCTAGACCTCTGAATGTTTTACCTAGGTGAAACCATATTACACCAATAATTACATTGGTTGTCTATTTGCTTCTGAGCCCATTTTGAGGTACTGGTGTTTCCATTCAAAGTCCTAAGTGGCTAAAGACCTAAATGCCTAAAGGAGCACCTCTCTCATACTATCCTGCCAGTTTGTTTGTATGTTGTATTTATTTCTTAGATTTATAGTCTGCTTTTCAGGGTAGATTTCACAAAGCAGATTACAACTTACTTTAAAATACATAGTCAGCCCCTGAAAATAATAATCAATGCATAAATCATATTAAGATCTTCAGATGAGATCCTTCTCCAAGTACCGTTGGTTAGTAAAGTGTGTTATGTTTGTATGAAAGAGAGTGTCTTTTCTGTGGTGGTGCTTTCTCTGACTTTGGGACACCCTCCCTAGGGAGGTTTGACAGGCACCAATTTTTCAATCCTTTCAGTGCCAGGTCAAGACATTTTTATTTGCCCAGGCAAATTGCCTCTGACTGCAGTATAGTTTTATGGGTTTGTTGCCTCTCAGTTTGTTATCTGAAGTATGATGTGGTATTTTGTGGTGTTTTTCTTGTGTGTTGTTTTATTGCCCTGGAATCTATTAGGAAGAAGTGTGGTCTAGAAAGTCTTAAAATAAACAAATTAATAAGAGGGCTGGTAGCTGCATCAGAATCGGCAACAAGCCATGATTGGCTGCAGCTTCCTATTGAGCGTACAATCAGTAGCAAAACTCAGTTTGCCCTCCGTGTAATGAAATGGCCTTCAGAAGTAGTTTTTATGTAAATGCATGTGTTTCATCTATAAATTAATAAATAAACCATTGGAATGAATTTTCAGATCTACTTGACAAAAGCCAAATAAACTGTTGGGTGGGATAACTGCCAAGGTATGCTGCCATGCTGGGTTTATTGTGTTACTGGAAAAATATTTGACCTTTAACCTGTTTTTAAAAAATAATATCATGGATAACATCTGTTTTTGTTTATCCTTTCTCTCTCCCTTTAGGCATTTCAGGAATTGTGAGATCGTCCAGTCTAATTCAGAGTGCTAAAACCATCCTAACAGCTGGTAAGGCCATGTGGTGCTGTGTTTTCCTGATGGATTTTACTCTTGAGGAAGATATACACGCAAGGCTAATTCTATTATAGAAATGAATAATAATGATCTCGCATACCTTGGGGCTGAAAGCTGCATGAAAATCAAGCCTGTTGATTCAAGTGCTCTAAGAACCAGCAGCCTGGTGAGGTTCTGAAGGTGTGGGAAATGATCTGGCAGCTGCTGTGTACAGAGTGCTTTGCAAGAGATTCTCGTCTGCCACTGAGCGCATCCATTCTAATCACTTTGGCAAACGCTGCCTTGCTCTCTCGGCTAACAAAGATGCACTGTGCTCTCGAGCTACCGAGAAGTATCTCTGCAGTTGTTGAAATGGTGGCTGTGTGAGTTCGTGACTCACTGAACTGGGTATTGTAGAGTTAAACAAGCTGTACGTTTAACAAGTACTGAAATGAGCATTAAGGAACAGTACTAAAATTCACGGCTCTATTTTTCATTAGTGTAGAACTCTGTTTTGATCTGGGCTTGTTTGTTTTGCTCTGTTTGAAAAGTTGTTCTTCAAACCTCCTCTAGGAGGAAACATGTTAAAAGGGCAAAATTAGAGCCAACTTACACTTTATAGTGGCGTGTGTGTTTGCCACATTGACACCATTAAGATTTATATCTTCAGACAGCTGGGGACTGATGGTGGATGGGCACAGTGCCGTCAATATGACACATGTTCCTGTCTCTGTAAACCGTGAATCGGACCTGATTCAAATAGCTGATCAAAAGTACTTGATATTTGAATATCTTTGCAGAACAGTGTCTTTAAATATAGGAATGCAGGAAGCTGCTTTACACTGAGCTAAGCCATCAGTCCATTTAGCTCAGTATTTTCCACACTGGCGCTCCAGGATTTCAGGGAAGAGTCTTTTCCAGCCCTACCTGGAGTTGCCAGGGGCTGAACCGTCTTGCTTTATGGTCTCAGCCACTGAACTGCAGTCCTTCCCCAGCTGTGCCCCTTCTCATTTAACGTGGGGACAGAACCAGACATTTTAAGAATGGCTGCTGCCATTCTGATAATGCTGCTGCCAAAAACACAGTTCTGTGTTGAGTCCCTTCCGTTCACTCTGTAACGTAGCCTTCTCCAGCTTGGTCCCTCCAGATGTTTGGACTACAAGTCCCAGAATTCCATGCTGGCTGGGGATGATGGGAGTTGACGGCCACAACATCGGGAGGGTGCCAGGTGGGGGAACGCTGCTTTTATGTCCTGATGTTATAACACTGAACCATGCTTCATCCCCTGCTTCTGGCAATAATTGGTGTGAAGTGAGAGAGGCCAAATGAACAGCATAATGGCCTTGGGACATAAGGGAAGCTGTGCTACATGTAACTGAGAGAAATGGGGAAACTTAGCTGAGGGTTGCCTTTTTGCCAGTAGCTTCATTACAGGTATAATGTGTAGTTCTGCCTTGAGAAGGATTCCTTCTCCATTCTGAATTTTTATTTGGATAGCAAAGTCTTCTTTTCTTCTCTACTTTGCACGTGCTTGTGCTGTATGTAAATTGCCTAGGAAACTCACCTGAAGTATTTAATTTAGCTACTGCTGTTGACTTTTCTGTAGAATAAGAAGGAAGCTATTGGGCTTCTTTTGTTTCTTTGTTTACCTTGGCTATAAAGATAACTAATGTTTTCTGAGTTCCTGAAAATTGAGTGCCTTCCATGAGAGCCCTGATCCCAGTTGATACTTCATATATGAGATGTTTGCCACTAGAGGCCAGTTGCTAACACCTGCAGTAGCCATCTGTTTTAAAACTGTTTAATTGGTAGGAATCCCTGCATGTCTTGACCCTAGACTGCTAGCACACTTTAATTTACGGATAGATAAGTTTGTGTCCTCCCTGTATAACTGCACTGATGGTAGCAGTATAGCAGATGTCTTAAGAACATAAACACAATTAAGTTTGGTTGCTGTGTGGGTGTTTTTCACATGTTCGGCTGTATACAAAGATACCGGTTTAACCACTTAAACATCCTTCTCTTGTTACAACTGTAATTCTCCTAATGAATCTTTGAACTAGCACAGACTTGTATGAGTATTATTTATCATGCCGTATTATCCACCCATCTCCTACGCCCTTTTTCCTCTTTCCCACGCAGACTTTATTCAAATTTTAATGGCAGGCTTGAGGCAGAATCTTAAAGCCAGACGTTGCATTAGCAAACTTGCCTTTCATCTCTTCCCTGCCCCCAATTTCCCTGGCAGTCATTCTGAATATGGCTGACTTCTAGAACCTGGGATATGTTGTCAACATTACATGTTACTCAGCTAGCGTGCAGCAATCCAACAGTTACTTGTTTCAGTATTTATAAACACTTAAGTGGTCACACACTGAAGCCCAGGTAAAATAACCCTTGTTAAATTCTGAAATATCTACAGACCATCTGTTAGTACACAGTTAGATCCTAGATGGTAGTCATTATGTAGCCAGCACGTTCTGCTTGCAAACATAATTTGGCAGAGAGCACAACAAAGACCTTCAGCCATCTAACAGGATTTCCCTTCATCTTTCTCTGCCAGTGTGGTTTTAAACTAGTTTGAGCCCTATATTTTTGTTTACTGTCAGATGCCCCATTTAGCTTTTCAAGAAAAAGGGTTGTATGTTTTCTAAAATCTGTGGCAAGACTTCTGGTCTGGTTTCTATTAGAAGTGGCACCATCCATTGATTTATTTTTCTTCTTGGCCTTATGGTCTTTTAGAACTTAAAGCTTTGAAAACTTTTATATTTAGCTGCTTCTAAGGAACGTTGCATGGTTTGTTTCTTTAAAAAATAATAATATATTATTGCATTTGGCAACCGTATGTGAAATAAAATCATGCTTTGTTATATTTGTAGTAATGATTTAGTCAGGGTTAGCTTTCTGCCAAAGCATGCATTGCTATTAAATTTTGAATGATAACTCTTCTAGGTATTCCTGGGTACGGTAGGGAAAAAATATCCAAGCATTCAGATTCTTATTTGCAGCAAAGGTGGGGTAGGAGCTGCCCCTCCCAAGTACTGGGGGCGCATCAGTAGTTCACGGGAACAAGGTTCTGGAGCCATCTAGCCTTGACGGCATTCCCGCACCTTGGCTCTTTGGCAGCCTTGATTTACATGTAGCCGCCGTCCACTCCCTCCCTCTGTCTCTAAGGAGACTGTGCAGGTTCAGGAGTGAAGGCCCTTCACAACTGCATACTTAGAGGCATTCAGGACAGTGGACATCCAGCAGCTGCTTGGGGTTCGAGCAGGCCCATTTTATTTTTAAAGACTGAGCCTCCCTCGTCCACTCCACAAGCTGTTGAGTAGCCAGGGTGGCTCTTTGAGACTGGACAGTCTCATGGCCTTATGTATAAATCAAGAACACCAATTAAGAACCTGGACGGACCAAGGGAAAAGAAGGGAACCCACTGACCAATCTAAGACAGAGTTCAGTACAATACAACATTGAGGTTCTAACTAAAGGTATGTATCTGTAATAGAAAATGACGGTGCATAAAAATCATCATCATCATGCTGCTTGTTTCCCTGAGCAGTAAGTTATCAAGGGCTGTTTGTATGAATGCTCCCCCTGCCAACTGCATGTTCAGCCAGCATGTGAAGTGGCCTTATGCATGACGAGTGTCTCCCCACAAGGGGGGATGCTGAATGGCCTAGGATCCCCACTGAGGCAGAGACGGTCCACTTGCAAAGGGCTGCTTTGCACTCTGGCCAAGCACATGGCGTGACCAGCAGCTGCATCAGTGGCAGGGGGACACAGCCACCGGGCACAACCATGCCCCCTTCCCGGTCAATGTGTGAGGACTGAATTTCTCTAAAGTCGTCCCCTCCTGGGCTCTGTTTCCGTCTGGGGGGAGAGTCCTGGAGATTTATGAAATTTTATAATATCTGCTTATATAACTATACACATTGAGCAAACAAATACACAGGCCGGCAGTATCTGTTTCCAGGAGCAACAGCGTGGAGCTGCCAAGGCTGTTTCAGACACGCTCACTCTTTCCCTGGCAGCATCAGTGGCTCTCCACGTGTGGGCCATGCCCCGCACAGGACATCTGGAGGGCGTGTGATCTTCTGGGCAGGGGGCAGAGGTTCCTGCAGCAGGCAAGAAAGTAGCTTGGGGCGGACAGCAGCGATCCCAAACTACAGGTGGTGCCTGCAACAAAATGTTGCAGTGTGGAGCGGTCCTGCTCAAGATTCCACCCAGTCAGCTATGCCCTCTTACAGGGAACTGTGTTCCATCCCCTCACCCCCACCCCAGTTTTCTTTCTTTTTGCAGCACTCGCTTAGCATTCTGTGCCCACTGACCATGTTGGGCCTCAGTGGGCTGTGCGGAGATTCCCCCCAGGTTTTTAAAAGATTTTTTGTGTGTGTATTCTGTATTATGCCTGAATAGAGTATATAGACAAGGGATTTTTGCTGCCCCAATGTTCTTGCAAGCTGGCCCCCTGCCTCCTCACTTCTCAACTTCCTCATGTTGAATGGGAGTGGTCTCCACTGGGTTTGCATTCACTTGCATGTGAGTAGAATCTTTTCCTTGGTCAGGGACCGTGATAAGGGAGGGTTCCCAGTCACGTTGGTAGCTTCTACTCATGTTCAAGTAACTGCAAGTAGAAGCCTGCTGCAGACTTTCCCATTCAACTGGGCGGGGGGTGGAGGGCTGAGGGCACTGGGCTGGTGTGTACGGCCCCAGCCCTCATCCTCATGTTAGCCTACCTCAGCCTTTCCCAACTTAGCACCCTCCAGATGTTTTGGACTATAGCTCCCACAACCCCACCTGCACAGGCAATGGTCAGGAATGTTGGAAATTGTAGTTCAAAACATTGGAGGGTGCCAGGTTGGCATATGCTGGTGTACCTTATTCAGGCCTGAATAGTGCTTGAGTTCTATAAGTATAAGACGCAGGAGATGGGCAGGTTACAAGTTTAGTCTCTTCACAGGAAGTATGAGTAACGGAAGTGCAAAGGACTCATGCTTCCCTTCTCCCCGCTTCTGTGTAAGATACAAACCTGCCTTTATTCTTATTGTTTCATAAGGATGTTCCCATTGGTTCAAGTATGCAGTCATGTTTGCCACACTGATCGCTTATGCCCATTTCTTGCTTGGAAGCAAGAATCCTGTTCTACTTCATTCTGAATCAACCGAGCATTTTGCTGTGCTTGCATATAGCATGCGTTACAAGGTGCAGATACTTTATGTCAACCATGAAACATGACAGCTGTTTTTCAGGCTATATGGAAGGAAGAAATAGAAAGCAAAAGATGCTATATCAGGCACAGATCTAGCCTGAAAGGAGTGGGGTGGGGGGAGAAAATGGGCCCGTTTTCTCAGAGGGAAAATACCAGGAAGTTTTTAACGTGACAAATGGCAGGGCTAAAAGGAAGTACTTAAGCAATTCGGTGTGTGTGGGATTTAGTTACATAGTATCAGAAGAGTGCTGACTGAAATCTCGAAGATGGTCATCTTTGCCGTCCTTGCAGCAACTAGCATGCTTATGTCTGAAATCATGACAGACTATAAAGGAGCAATATTTAGAAATGAGACTCTTCAGAAATGCATTGGGGACTAGTTAAAATGGATTGTCTGATGAATATTGTCAAATTCCCTTGACTTCAGAATCAGCCATAAAGTTGTTGGATGTCTCACCAAGTAATATAGTATAAACACTAGTTGGTGGAGTTGTTCTGAACTTAACTACATTTGTAGTTAATGGAGAGCAACCATCAAGAACTTTCTCAGAAAAGCAGGAGAGGGAAATAACATTGCAGAGCCATGTAGAAATTTATTCTCTTCTGCTTCCCTGTTTAAGGTTAGCAAGTTACGTTAATACATGAAAAGTCTGCTGAAATAAGAGAGCCTTTAACAGGGGCCATGCAGCTCTTGACAGGGACGCTACTCCACAGCTTTGGTGCTGCCCCTGTAAGTGGTGATCTCTAAATTCTCATATGCACCTGGGAACTCTTGCAGCATGACATGGCTAGGGACAGGCAAGGACTACTTGACTCTGAATGTAAAGGGCTGAATTCTGGCCCATTAAAATTCTACATCCTTTGTTCTTCTGAAATTTATATCTCTCTTTTTCCTTTTAAAGGAATGAAAAAATCGTTGACGTACAGCATGAAGAAGCTGTACAAAATGTCAAAAGGATGGCTAAGGAAGACATGACATCTGTGGGTTTGGACTTTTTGAAAAATTGACTGATCCTCTTCTGGCTAAAGGTTATTCTAATTCTACCTGTTGCATCACCTTGCCTTGGAAAATTAAGAATATGCAGAAACATGTTTTGTGGTATTCATGTACAGACTGTCTTGCACATAAGATCAACAGGGAAGATCTTCATTTTCGGCTTCCTTGAAGAATATCTGCAGTGGGTTTCCCCATCCCTCTGTGCCTGTTTAGAACTGCTCTTTTCCTGCCTTTGAGTCTGTGTCATGAGTGTGTTGTGTCTTTCACTCCTTCAAAATGTCCTCCTTTGCCATTCTTATATTGTCACTGATCATGCTTGTGCCAACAGCTCTTCTGCAGGAATGGCCCATGTTTTTGCATTTTTTACTTCACCAAGGACGCGCAATAGTCTAATCACAGCTGGGGAAACACTGGATAGCACTGAATTGAACTCTTTTACTCATGGCACTCTTGCTGTGTAGAGCTGCATGTCAAGTAACTTTGAAAAAGGTCAGCCATTTGTTTTTAAGGCATGGTTGACAGCAGCATAATTCACAGCCAAATATTGGTGAGCGGGTCATATTTCAAAATAAGGTCAGGCTATAGTTGAGCTTCTGGGTCCAATAATGTGTGGGTGTTTGGATATATAATTTAAGAGTTCTGCTGCACTGCCAGTTCACAGAGAGCTTTTAATGTCAGCCTGTAGTTAAAATCAGAGAACAGTTATCTTATTCCTTCGTGTATAGGCTGCTTTCCTCCCTCACCACTCCAAATCTATGAACTTTAGTTTACTGGGGCACAAAGGAGGGCAGCCAAAGTTTGTTTTTCTTTCAGAGCTGAGCAGGAAAGATTGATAGCCATCGCTATTGCACTATATTATTTAACGGGAGATTCAAATAACAGCATCGATCCTAGAAGTAATCTCTCATAGAGCAAAGTATGAATATGTATTGGTTTGGGGGAGGAGGTTTGGATGTGTTTCTCTCCCTTCTTCAGTTTCTGCCCCCACACTGCAGCCTTCTGGCCGCTCGCTAAAGCTATTTACTTATACAAATGGCTTTTCTGCAGAGATATTTACCATATAGAAACATGGGCAAGGGCCTCTGGAGTGTTTTGGGGCCTC
This sequence comes from Heloderma suspectum, assembly GCF_057233095.1. Taxonomy (NCBI): domain Eukaryota; kingdom Metazoa; phylum Chordata; class Lepidosauria; order Squamata; family Helodermatidae; genus Heloderma; species Heloderma suspectum. The sequence goes on along the minus strand of NC_139459.1, from coordinate 291,677,274 downwards.
TGTGTAAGTGGCCTTTGCATTTAAAGAGAAATGCTTGGTGAGATGGAACTAGGGAACTGAAAAGGACATTCCTTTTGAAGATTATACTATGATCAATTGTTATACAATCATGTTTGCTTAGGAGGCTTTCAAGACCTCAGGTTAAAAAAGTAATTTTAATTTTATTATAGTCCATCCTGTCTCATGGGCTCAAGGTAGGTAACTATAAATGTACATACGGAGGCTTCGTTGTCATGAGGCCCTGAAAACTCAAACCAGAGGTTTTTCAAAGGCATAATTTAAGCTTTCAATTTCTGTGGTAATAAAAATAGGAAAATGCAACCACAAAAATAAGGACTATTTCATTATAAATAGTATAATGGGCTTATTTATGTATATATGCTATGAAAGTTGTCACAGAGAAAGGCTAGAGGTTTACGGTATTTGGATATCTTGTTTTCTTAATCAAACTTAGAAAAACTTGCTCATGTTTTAGTGCTATTGAAATAGGGGATAGAGGAGGCTCTTCTGATGGAAGGCTTTACGTTTCAGTCTTACAGGATTATTGTGTGCCCAAAGGACAAAAGTATAACTGATTGTTAATATAGTAAAGATCTGCATGGGGACAGTTCATAATACTGGACCTGCTTGGGGACAGTTCATAATATTGGACATGCACTGCCAGCTGTTTCCCTCCTAAAGAGCTCTTTTGTGAAATCCCCTGAATACTTTTTGAACTTTGAATGTATTTAAGAAGCCATTCGAAGGCCAATCTGCCCATGTGCCTGAATCCTGCACAATGAACAGTACTGTGCACCTCTCTAGATTTTAGCTCTGGCTTCTAACTCAGAATGTGGTGTCCCTTGCCAGATCTTAAATATCAAAGCTTTCCTGAACCAGCTGAAAACCAAAAGGTTGCAGTCCTATGTACATGACACTGAGTTTGATGGGATTGAATGAACTCGTCACAGGACAGCTGCAGACCCTGGTCTTTACACATAAATGGGGCAGACCCATGTTTAATGTGGGACTGGAGGGGTACAATTAGATGTTATTCCTCCCCTAGGCAAGCTGTGAGAAAACGTCTGCATGTGCCAGTGCTATGCTTGAGGTAGGGCTGTACCTCAGTGACAGGGCACATAAATGCAAGTTCAGTCTCTGGGGCTGGGAAAAGGCTCCTCTCTGAAACACGGGAGAGCCATTGCCAATCAAGAGGAGATAGTACGGAGTTAGATGAGCCAGTGGTCTGACTTGGTTGAAGGCAGCTTCCTGTGTTGCTGTGGTGTACTCTTGTGTGAGTCAGGTGTATACCTGTGTATTCTGCTACCTAATTCAAGAGGCTTGTGAAAAGCCAATCTGAGAATTGCAAGGTAATAAAAGGTTTCCATTCTTCATGCTATTGAAAGGCAGTTTGAATCTAAATGCTTAATGATTAGGTAGACTAGGGAGGAGAAAGTTTCTGCTTGACCTCTGGCTGGATCTTGGCAGAACCCTGAGAGCAATTCAGGACACTTGATAAGACAGACACACCAAAGGTCTGCATCCAACTATAGTTATTCTGCTGATGGAAGCAGTTGCATCAGCGGAACCAGGAGATGGGGGGAAATGGGCAGTCTCCCCACCCCACCCCCTGGTCAGCCTCCACATGCCCTCAAAAATGCTGGGAAACCCTCAGGAGCAGATTTTGGGGTGGCACAGAGGACTGCAGCAGGAAAGAGAGAGGGAGAAATTCCTGTTACTGTAGCGGCCCCTCTGCTGGTGTGATGTGGGATTTAACCCAAAGGTTATAGAGTCTGAACAAGTGGTATATGAAATTCACATGATAAATGGAACCGATTGGTATTGCTGACACCCTAAAATGGAGTCCTACATTTTTAAAAATTGAAGCTAGTAATGCCACATCCATATAATCCTATGTTATTTACATATTTATTTAAAATATTTACATGCTATTTCCCGTCTTCCTTCATAGGTCATCTTCTGGGGTAACCAAAGTGATTTCAGTGTCAAACCCTGAAATGGCTCCAGGTAGACAGTCTCATCCAAACATTTCTGGAATTGAGCTGCTACCCACTGGGAGCACCATGCCAAAAAGGGGGAGGTCAGCCACTGGCTACAGTTCTTGCAACTGCCGGAGTCCAAGGAGGACATCTTAAGGACGGGCACTGTTTAATTTTAGAAAGAGAGTAAATGGCAGCCATAAGAGAACCATAAGCTCTGCAGAAGAGAGCTTTTTAAACTTTTTTGCTAGTGCTATGAGACGTGCAGTTTCTAAGGTATGAAACCTCAAATCCAGATGAAGGCAAGACAGCTATTATTCTTGAAGAACTGGGTTCTTCGTGATTTTGTGTGTGTGTGCATCTTTGAGGCTTCATCTCTCCCTTCCCTCTGCCCCTCCGGCATCGGTGCCTTTCCTCCTTTCTTTCTTGGTGAATAATCTTCTCTGTGGATATGTACTTCTGTATTTTATAACTGCATTTTGAGTAATAAAATAATTCCTTTTGCAAAAGAAAATACTGCCTCTAGTACCTTCTGTTTTAAAAGTCAATGTTTCCTAATATATACTTGGAGTGCCAAGTGCAGGGGTGGGGAACCTCAGGCCTGGAGGCGAAATCTGACACTCCAGGGTTCCCCAGGTGGCCTTGCTCCTTTCCCCTGGCCCACCCCCTTTCCCTCAACAACTGATCGCTTTGGGGCTTCCCCCTTTTCTGCAGTCCCCACACACACACCTCCATTCCAAAAGGCTGAAATGCCTCTCCTAAGGCTTCGTTACTGGCAGTAAGGGCTTTATGCTGCAATATGCTGGTATTGTTCTGTAAGCCTTTGGCCCCATCTACCACTGGAATGTGCCCCCCCCCAACTGCCTGAGATCTCCAAAATTGAATTGGCCCTTGGGCTGAAAGAGGTTCCCCACCCCTGGGCTAGTACATGGTAAGGCAGCATGTTTTTTCCCAACTCTTCCAGAATGTATTTAGGGGAGCATTCACACAACTCTGAATGCAACTAATCTGTTCTTTTTTCAAATTAGCCCTTAAATTTCCCCTTTTCCCCATTAAACCAAAGGGCATTGAAATGTAACTGATACATGATCCTATTTGAATGTTGCTGAAGAGTAACAATTCGTGCTACTCTTAGCTAATTTATTGTAGAAAGAGCCTCTGTGAGCATCGCTGTATGTTATCATGCACACGAGAAATGGTACAGTGCACGCTAAGCCAAGTTTACAAAACAAGGGCTAAACATATTATACATTTGCTTGAGCATCAAAGCATACATACTTTGACTATTGTAATTGGGAGGCAACTAAGTTGCTGTGCTGAAGAAGTATAGGTTTACAGTTTATAAACAGGTTTTTATTTTGGAAGAGTGAACAGATGCACATCTAAAGTCTCATTTGTATAATTTTCTATCCAAGTGTACTCGCATTTCACATACCCACTTTCGTAGGACAGGCAATACAGGACCTGGGAAAACTTGTACATTTGAGAGTGACCAAGCCTATTAAAGATTAGGCTTCACTTAAGTAGCCACTTTGGGAGAGATCGCTCTCATGAAAAATATGGGTCAAAACATTAAAAGTAACTTGATCAGATCAGAGAGAGGCTGGAGGTTGACCCCTACATCTTGATAAAGAACTAGCTGCCTTCACCTTGAACCTTGCTAGCTGAGCGAGGGTAAATGTAATGTTCTGGAGGCAAAAAAAAAAGTTACACTCAGTTCAACAGCTAATTAAACATTTTTATGTGCAGCAGATGTTCTGTGTAGAGCCAAGGCCCAGGAAGTCAATGGCAGAGTCTCTTTCACGTTACAGGTGTTGTTTTTATTATAGAGCTTGACTGTAACATTAGTCGGTTTTATTTCTCCGACGTGGCTGAAGTATTTGGTGCATCTCTGGGCTAGGTTTGTGGTGAACTTGTTTTGTGTACAGAAACAAAATAGGTCATTACATACCCTCAGAGGGAGGATTAAAAAGCCTAGATTAATGGGGTAGGGGCTAGTTTATTCCAACTGTTTATGCTTGCAAATTTTGTAGTCTGCACAGTAAATCTTTCCAGGGTCAGGGCCTAAGAAAGTTTTTCCCTTTTAGCTGGGAAGTCTTGAAAGCCTTTTCTCTCAGTTCTCTGTAAATCATTCACGTCTTTGTGGTTTTTAAAAAGTAGCCTACCTTTCCTCTGGAGGCTGCAGGCCTTCAGTGTATTCAGTTTTTTTGGCATGCAGCCATGAATGAATCATGGGCTAAAGTAGTCCATGTTGTGAGCTCCTCCTCCTATTTTTGTTAATGGAAAACACCCTGTTGAGTTGTAATGTCAAGGGTGGGGGCATTAAGAGAACACTTATTTCCTTATAGACAAATATGCAAACATGAGAGGGATTACACAGATACAGTGATGGATTTGGAGAGTTTGTGTGGTTTGTTGCATTAAAGATTCCCTGTAAAATGTGGAAATGAACACTTGAGGTTTACAAAAAAAACCCTTTAATGTTAGATAAGTGGATATTTAATCTAATGCCATGCAGTTCGAGAAACTTGCATCATGCAAATCACTTCTTTATACTTGTCTCTTTGTTTTTCTCCTAGTTCTTGCTCTGCTGGGTTTGCCATCCTAGATTTAATACCCAAATTCCTCCTTCCTAGAGACCTTCTGTGTCTTTTTTCTCCTCGTCCTATATCTGTAATTGTGGTTAACTGAGTCTACTGCTTGGCACCTATTCTGTTCCTTTCTTTCTCAGCACTATCAACATACATTGATACGAGCAAATAATGTAAGTGTGTACACACATGCACACGCACACACCCACAAGCCCCTGCCAGATGTTGCAGTCTAAACTGAAGGGTCTTTGGTGCTTTTTGTTTTGTTTTGCAGGCTTCGTGTGAAGATCTCTATATCCCACGGGGTGTTACGTTGTCTAGCATTACAACAGACAACATTAGGATGAATTCTGTTTAATATGCAATGCTTTGCACAGAATTGGACAGCTACTTTGGAGAGGATGCAAACTTGAGGGGGGGGAAACCAGCCAGACTCAGGAAAGATTTATTCTCCACCTGCTCAATCCCCCATCTATTCCCCCCCCCAAATATATGAGACATAATTGCATGGCACATTGCTCTAGGATGTTAGATATCTAACTCCTCAAATGTCCCAGTGCTATATTTAGATTATCAGAACCTGAAACTCAGCTGCAGGCTCCTTTTAAAAACCTTGTTGCCTATGCCTATATAGTGCTCCTTTGCTTTATGAATCTGTTAAATATACTGGTAAGGAATGCCAGCTGGAACACATCATAAAAGACAATAATTACAAAACAGCATCAGCTAGCTGTCACAGTTTGACTTGGGGTGGATACTCATGCCCATAGTATGTGGCTGGTTCACACATGCATTTTTCATCAATTGATGACCACAACGCCTTACGGGGACTTGCATGTATGAAAACGATATGATGTCATCCATGTTACTCCGAGCATTGGTAAATTGCATCACACAGACAGGGCTGGATTGAGTCAGTTCGCCCACATAGCTGCCAGTCATCAAGCACACAACAATTAGCTGACAAGAATGGGGATCGCTAAATATCCCTTAAGTGATAACCCTATATCTGTTTTAATTCTTGGAATCTGACAAAATATAGTATAAGTACTAGACAAGAAAATGACAGATTAAGCTTATAAAATTGTGCATGTTGGGTTAGAAAATCCCAACTTCACACGCATCAGGTCTAACTGGCTGTGACTACCCAAGAAAGAGATCTTCTTCATTACATTTATATCTCACCTTTCCTTCAAGGGGCCCAAAGCAGTGTACATGATCCTTTTGCTTTTTTCCATTTTATCCTCACAACACCCTGTGAGGTAGGTTAGGCTTAGGCTGAGAGTCAGTGACTGGCTCAAAGTCACCCAGTGAACACCGTGGCTGACTGGGGACTAGAACCAGTGTCTCCCCAGGGCCAGTCCGTCACTCTAACCACTACACCACACTGGCCTGCTGCCTTGGTCTTATAGCAGAGAGTTCATTGAAACTTTAGCTCAGTATGCTGCAGCAATGGATAAGGCAAATCCCATATGTTTCTCCCATATCCTTAAGATCGAAATTTGTTTTAGTCCACTTTCACAAAAATGAGATCTATGAAGACATGGATCTGTAAGGCATTCTCTGTGGTAGTGTGTATGTTGTGGCTTGAGCTTCTATCAGAACTGCATCTGGCCACTTGGCTAGTTGCCTAACACTTGGTGCTAGTCAGCTAGCCAAAACCTGGCTCTTTAAATCTTGGCTGAAGCTTTCTTTTATGATGATATCTCCAAAGGATTATAAATGACTGTTTATTTAAAAAGCATTTTGCAGTTTTATTTATTTTTATAAAATATTAAAATGTTCTTTTTGTTACATTGTGCACTACTTTGGTAAAGAAACTGTACAGGTAGTAGAAATAACTATACATTAAATGCCAGGAACTACATTTTGGGAAAGGGATTAACAATCAAATAGAAAATATGAATGCTATTTGAGAAATCTATAGTGTGCTCACATTTAGAGCATATTCCAAAACAGACTGAAGCATATTTCGTTTTCTGTTGGATTGTGTCCAAAGAATATTGCATGCCTAATCTCAAAGAGGATATCCACAATAAGGAAAGATACAGAAAAGTTAATTAAGGGCACAATCCTATCTAGGTAGGCGGCCACCTCCAAACTTGGAGGCAACCTCCTATCCAAAGCAGGGCAGGAGAAGCATAGAGGGGATCATTCCCTCTACACTTCTCCTGCCCTGCTTTTTCGGCTAGACACCTGATCGCGGCTGTCTAGCAGCGGGAGGGCTGAGCGGGGGAGGAGGCTGCCATACAACACGTTGGATATGTCGTACAGGCAGTTATGATCTCCCCACCCCGGAACGCTCCCAGCTACACCTCTTTCTGGCCGCTCCACACTCCTCGGAGGCAGTGCGGAAGTGGGGGGAAGTTGGTTCTCTGGGAACTGACCTCTGAGCACCGGGCTCCAAGGTCGGTTCCTGGAAAACAGCATATCCTATGGTCGTCTAGCTGCTGTCTAGCGGCCATAGGATTGCTCCCTAAAATAATAATAGGGGACGAGATTTTCCTGGCAAGCTAATGAGATTGGAGCTTTTCAGTTCAAAAAAAAATATTACTGTTGGGAAAACTATAAAGAAGTTTTACAAAGGTATAAGCTGGAGAGGGGTGTGTGTGAATTTTTTCCTCAGATGTTGCAATTCAAGACCATCCATTTAAATATTTTGGCAGAAAAAGATAGTATATCTGGTCACAGTGCACTGTCTAACTTATGGAATTCACTACCATTAGATGTAGTGACAGTCACTACCTTCAATGGGTTTTGGAAAAGGTTTAGACAGAAAAGATCTGGAATTAAAAATAGGTGTATCAGTAGCTATGAGTTATTACACCTTCATGGAATTGCCTATTCAGTAGCACTGAAGAAGAGATGCTGAAGAGGAGCAAAAGGGATGGCTGCCTCCAGCATGCCTTGAGTCTCTCAGAGGCTTCTGTTCATCCACAGTTGGGAGGTGGGATTCTGGATTACATGAATCATTGATCTGATGCATCCTGTCGATTCTTATGTTAATTTCCTGTTTTATTGGCTCTTCTAGTTTAGCTTTTTCCTAATAATTTCTGACACTTTCTGCCATTTTCACTGCCTCAGCATACTGTGCTGATGTTTTCCGCAACAGAAAATTCAGAATCCATCAGTGTGTAAGTGTAGTTAGGGTTGATGGTCCCAAGTGTCCCTTTGGTATCCATTTCCATCTGTTGACGGTCTGATTTCCCTTTGTACAAAATGCAGAAGCATGAGCCATTAGCTCCCTGGTTCAACTGTCTTTTGGAACACCTCATACACCAAGGGGGAGGGGAGGAGAATAAGCAATGTCTGACCCAGACTCTAAAATATGTCTGTCTAGACTTTTATGATATAGTCATTATAGTGCTATGAGAGCACTAGTTCATGCTAGGTCATATCTTTTCAAAACCAGCACTTTCATCACTAAATCAGTATGAGAGGCAGTATGGTGCAGTGAACAAAGACTTGAACCAGAGAAACGTGGGTTCAAATGTCTCCTCATCTATGAAACTCACAAGGCAAGTTACTACCTATTAGCCTGATCTATGTTACAGGGTTGTTGTAGTGATTTAAAAAAAGGGTTAAAAGGCTGCAGTGAGATTCTTGGAGGATGGAATAAAAACATAACAAACAATATGTCTTCCTCATTTCATCCCCACATTCGTACAATTCTGAAAGTTTGGGTATGTTTATATGTTCACTTCAACTGTCAGCCTGGAATTACAGCACTATGGATCCCAATTAAACTTGTCTAAACTGTGTAGTACTTGTGTGTTAGATTTTTTAAAAAATATCTTTTTTTTTTTTTAAATAACCACATTGTTTAGTCTGTTTGTGCATGAATCGCTTATATTTTTACTTGTTTTGCTTTACTTTTACTTTATTTTATTTATATGCAATAAGAAAGTAGAGATTTTATTTTGTTTTACTGTAATTGGGCTATTCAGACCAGGTCGCATGTTTTACATAGTTGAAAGATGCAAAACATATAGGTCACCAACTTCCTAAATGCATCTTTATAAACAAAGCAATGTCAAAGTCATATTACAAGCTGTCCTTTACAAACTCATGTGTGGGTAATATATATCATATGTGTTGAAAGTATGACTTGGTTCACACAACACAACAAGCCAGAGTACGGATTGAGTGTGGGTTGTTCACAACCTAACAACAAACAATGGGTTTTCTTTGTGAGTTGTTCGTGGTTAACAAACCATGTTAACAAACCATGGTTTATTAACATGGCTGGGTTCACACAACACAACAATCCACAATACAGCAACAACAACCAAGTTGGGTGTCCCTGAGTAACAGCAGGGATCCATGCTGACAACAGTTGTATCTACATCTCCTTGTTTGCTCACCCTGTGTCAGAGACAGGGGATAGGGGCTTTAAGTGCCAGAGTTTCTTCTGCCAACGGTGGGAGCCTGTGGTAGTTAGAAGTGGGACTTCCCATGATTAACAGCCAGGGGGAAGAACTGTTTGCCACACTCCAGGTGAGAGATGGAATGAGCATGAACTAATGGAAGCTGGTTGAATGGCTAGGAAATAAGTACTTTACTTGTTCTCTGTGTTGCTAGATGTGACCAGTAGCTGGTAATAACCACAAGTTCCAAATTGTGACTGTGTTAGCTTGGCTGGGAGTGATTGTTGGATGAGTGGAGTGCATGTGTTGAATGGTTGAGGGTATGTTTGCATGGTGGGTGGGTGCTGAGAGTGTGTGGGTAGTTCTGGTGTGGTAAGGATGTGTTTGGGGAACTCTGACACAGGGTACCACTATTCCAGTGACTTGGGGCAGAAGGAGATGTGGCAGGAGGAGAGGGTTGGGACATCAAAGTAGAATGGCCACAATGTTTATACACTGTTCCCCTTCTACACCCCTCCTCTAGCTCTCATGTGCCTGGTAGCTCATCCAATGAGCCCTCCTGTCTTGAGGTGTTGCTATTTAGCGCCAGGTTGGTCCACAATAAGCTTTAATTTATGATGTGATTGTGGATGACAAGGCCGACCTGATATGTATTACTGAGACTTGGGTGGGTGAGATGGGTGGGGTCTATCTGACTCAGCTCTGTCCATCTGGGTACTTGGTGCAGCACCAAAATAGGTGTGTGTGTGTGTGTGTGTGTGTGTGAGGGGGCTGTGGTTCATAGAACTGGAATCTCCATTACCAGGAAATCACTCCATCTTGGAGCGGGCTTTGAGGGGCTGCACCTGGTGTTGGGCCATAGAGACAGATTGGGGATGCAGCTGGTGTACCACCCACACTGCTGCCCAGCATCCTCCCTGGCTGAGCTCGAAGAGGCAGTCTCAAATGTGGTGTTGGACAGAGGAGGAACCCAGGACAGTAGTTCTGATTGACTTCACCTTCCATGCTGAGGCTGTAGTCCAGCTCAGGACTTCATGGCCTCCATGTCAGTTTGTCAGCTTGCGATCAACCCAACACATGAAGCAGGGCATACCCTTGATTTGGTTTTTGCTCCACGTTGTGAGCTGGGTAGTCTGAAGATTGGGGGTGGGGGTGGTCCAAATAATCCCATTGTCATGATCAGACCATCTCCTAGTGAGATTTGAACTCACTTCCGTCCTGCGTGGGTGGAGGACCCATTTGGATGGTCCGCCCCAGGAGTGTGATGAAATCCAATGGATTTCTGAATGCTCTTGAGGGTTTTCCAGTGGAGAGAGCTGGTGATCCAGCTGAGTCCCTAGCCTCACTGTGGAACAGTGAGATGTGGAGAGCCATCGACTTGATTGCACCCAAGTGCCCTCCCTGGCACTGTGGAGCCCATTCTGTTCCCTGGTATATTGGGGAGCTGCAGTCAATGAAAGAGGCTGGATGTCAGCTAGAGCGCAAATGGTGCAAGACTCAAAGTGAAGATGACTGTGCACACTATAGAGCACATAATCGTGCCCACTGCGTGGCAGTGCAGGCAGCAAAGAAGGCTTATTTTGCTGCCTCCATTGCGTCTTCAAGTAGCCATCCAGCAGAGCTCTTCCAGGTGTTCACTTTTCTCTGCAGCAAACTTGATGTTGTTGTTAGCGCAGCTCCAGTTGAGGTGTCTGACACCACCATCTGCCCAATTTTGTGGGATCAGTTCCAGTTGCTGCAGCCTGATGATGTGGACAAGGTGCTTGCAGCAATGTGACCGACCATGTGCCCTCTTTATCCCTGTCCCTCCTGGCTAATAAAAGCTATCCGAGGGAGTATGACTGGGTGGGTTTGGGGCGTGATAAATGCTTCTCTTCAGGAAGGGGTGGTTTCTACTGTCCTTAAGGAGGCAGTAGTGCAAGAATTCCTGAAGAAGCCCACTCTGGACCCAATGGTATTAGACTACTACCGCTCAGTCGCAAATATCCCTTTTTCAGGGAAGGTATTTGAGAGGGTTGTGATGGAGCAACTGCAGGCACTCTCAGAGGATACTGATTATCTAGACCCATTCCAGTCTGGGTTTTGATCTGATTACAGGAGTGAATCAGCCTTGGTTGCCCTGATGGTTGAACTTTATTGAGAGAGGGACGGGGGGGTGCAACCCTGTTAATTCTGCTTGACCTCTCATTGGCTTTTGATACCATCGACCATAGTATCCTCCTGGATCAACTCTGTGGGAAGGGTATCAGAGGCACTGTGTTACAGTGGTTCTGATCCTACCTCCAGGGACAATTTCAAAGAGGAATATTGGGTAACTATTCCTCAGCCACTTGGCAACTGAGCTATGAATATGGGGTTCCAAGGGGTACCATCTTGTCCCCAGTGTTTAACATCTATGTAAAGCTGCTGGGGCCCCTTCATGGATCACTGCCTTGTTGTGGCGAAGGGGCTTGCGTAACTTAGTGAAGCCATAAGCTATGCCATGCAGGGCCACCCAAGACGGACAGGTCATGGTGGGGAGTTCTGACAAAAGGTGGTCCACTGGAGAAAGAAATGGCAACCCACTCCAGTATTCTTGCAAAAAAAATCCCATAGAACGTATCACAAGGCTAAAAGATATGACGCTGGAAGATGAGCCCCTCTGGTTGGAAGGTGTCCAATATACTACTGGGGAAGAGCAGAGGGTATTTCCAAGTAGCGCCAGAAAGAGTGAAGCGGCTGGGCCAAAGCCGAAAGGACACTCAGCTGTGGATGTGTCTGGTGGTGAAAAGAAAGTCCGATGCTGTAAGGAACAATATTGTTTAGGAACCTGGAATGTAAGATCAATGAATCAAGGTAAGCTGGAGGTGGTCAAACATGAGATGGCAAGATTGAACATCGATATCTTGGGAATCAGCGAACTCAAATGGACAAGCATGGGCGAATTTAATTCAGGTGACCATCATATCTACTACTGTGGGCAAGGATCCCTCAGAAGAAATGGAAGTCAACATAGTCAACAAAAGGGTGGGAAAAGCAGTACTGGGGTACAATCTCAAAAATGATAGAATGATCTCAGTACGAATCCAAGGCAAACCATTCAATATCACAGTAATTCAAGTCTATGCCCCAACCACTGAGGCCGAAGAAGATGAGGTTGATCGGTTCTATGAAGACCTACAACACCTTCTAGAACTAACACCAAAACAAGATGTCCTCTTTATCATAGGGGATTGAATGCTAAAGTAGGAAGTCAAGAAATCACTGGGATAACAGGCAAGCATGGCCTTGGTGTACAAAATGAAGCAGGACAAAGGCTAACAGAGTTTTGCTAAGAGAACACGCTGATCATAGCAAACACTCTTTTCCAACAGCACAAGAGGCGACTCTACACATGGACATCACCAGATGGTCAATATCGAAATCGGATTAATTATGACTTTGCAGCCAAAGATGGAGAAGCTCTATACAGTCAGTAAAAACAAGACCTGGAGCTGACTGTGGCTCAGATCATGAGCTTCTTCTTGCAAAATTTCGGCTTAAATTGAAGAACGTAGGGAAAACCACTAAACCATTCAGGTATGACCTAAATCATATCCCTTATGAATATACAGTGGAGGTGAGGAATAGATTTCAGGGATTAGACCTGATAGACAGAGTGCCTGAGGAACTATGGACGGAGGTCCGTAACATTGTTCAGGAGGCAGCAACGAAATCCATCCCAAAGAAAAAGAAATGCAAGAAAGCAAAGTGGCTGTCTGAGGAGGCTTGACAAGTAGCTGAGGAAAGAAGGGAAGCGAAAAGCAAGGGAGAAAGGGGAAGATATATCCAACTGAATGCAGATTTCCAGACAATGGCAAGGAGAGACAAGAAGACCTTCTTAAATGAGCAATGCGAAGAAATGGAGGAAAACAATAGAATGGGAAAGACTAGAGATCTTTTCAAGAAAATCAGAGATCTCAAGGGAACGTTTTGTGCAAAGACGGGCATGATAAAGGACAAAGAAGGCAAGGATCTAACAGAAGCAGATGAGATTAAGAAGAGGTGGAAAGAATACACAGAAGAACTATACAGGAAAGACCTTAATGTCCCTGATAGCCATGATAGTGTGGTCACTGAACTTGAGCTGGACATCCTAGAGAGTGAAGTAAAGTGGGCCTTAGGAAGCATTACTAACAACAAAGCTAGCGGAGATGACAGTATTCCAGCTGAGCTATTTAAAATCCTAAAAGATGATGCTGTTAAAGTGCTGCACTTTAAAAGATGATGCTGTTAAAGTGCTGCACAGGTCAAATCAGTCAATCCTAAAGGAAATCAACCCTGAGTGCTCATTGGAAGGACAGATACTGAAGCTGAAGCTCAAATATTTTGGCCACCTAATGCGAAGAGAAAACTCCCTGGAAAAGACCCTGATGATGCTGGAAAAGATTGAAGGCAAAAGGAGAAGGGGACGGCAGAGGATGAGATGGCTAGATAGCATCACCGATGCAATGAATATGAACTTGAGCACGCTCCGGGAGATAGCGGAGGACAGGAAGGCCTGGCGTGCTATGGTCCATGGGGTCACGAAGAGTTGGACATGACTTAGCGACTGAACAACAACAAAGCTGCTGGGAGAAATCATTAGGGGATTTGGAGCCAAATGTCATCAGTATGCCAATGACATGCAGGTCTATTTCCCTGTGACATCTGAATCAGGACAGACTGTAAACTTAAGCTGAATCCCGGAAAGACAGAAGCCCCATGGGCGAGTGGTTCCTGAGTCTGGGAGATAGACTCATTGCCCATTCTAGATGAGGTTGTATTCCCTCTGAAAGATCAGGTTGGTAGTCTGGAGGACTTCTAGATCCATCATTGTTTCTAGAGGTGCAATGGCGGTGGCAGCTTGGAGTGTCTTTTATCAGTTTTGGCTGGTTCACTAGCCACAGCCTCTCCTGGACAGGGATAGCTTGGCCACAGTGGTGCAGGCATTAGTAACCTCAAGTCTGGATTACTGCAATCCGATCTATGTGGGGCTGCCCTTGAATTCCTATGGAATTCCCTGCTTTTGGAGGCCAGGCAGGCACCAATGTTTTGTTGCTTTCAGCGCCTCCTGAAAACATTGTAATTTCAGGAAGCCTTCCTTGAGTGACCAGCCATGGTTTATCAAACTTGGTTTTATCAGAATTTTGTCGTTTTAAAACGATTCTAAATTAGCACAGTGCTTTTATTCTTTATCATGTCTGCTGTTCATTACTTCAAGGTCTTTGAATGTGGAACGGTGTACAGATATTGTAAATAATAATAAAAAAATCCCCACTCAACCCTTACTCTGGCTTGTTTACAAATTTGCGCTAACATCTGGTAAAAAGTATATCATATTGGTTCAACAGAACATCTTCAAATGTATATGCTTGTTTTTAGTACTTTATCTAACAACACTATTAAAATAAAGTTAATTTACCCTACTCATTATATATAGATGGAGACTTTACTTGTATCTTCAATCTGTGCAAAGAATTGTCCAATGAACCTTAACATCGTGCATGCTTTTGAAACTTAAAATGCTTTTCTGATGTCAAGTCCTTTGCTAATTCAAATGGACAGTAACCATTACAGGGTGTAAGATCAAAATGGACCAGACATAAGCACAGGTGGGTGGATGCCCCTTTGATGGCTGCGTTCAATGTAAAGGCTTCTGTCTCCTACCTTTCTATGCAAGTGAGTCCTGGTCCCCTGGGTGCTGCATCATTTCTGTGTAAGCTAAATATGCAGTTGGTGGAACTGTGTGAATGGAAGCAAACTTTACATGGATCCTGTCTGGCATGGCAGAAACCACAGAGGTGGGAACCACATCAGGTACATGTAAAGGGGACTGGAGTGAGGATGCATTTCATGTAGGAAATGGTCACCCATAAAACCTCATACCTCAATAAGCCAGTTATGCTACAATCCTGTGCACGCTTATCGGCAGTCAGTGAGACTTTATAGTAAACATGCATACTTCAACCTAAGTGTTTAATGAATGCCTATTGCTCTTAAAATAAAAAAAACAAACCTCTAGCTAAAATTGTTATACTTCCAGTTTGTACAAAGTGGTAGAAAGAAAGCAGGGAGGCTGAAGCAACAAATGGTAACATTTAGATCAAAATGCATTCCTTGGATGAGGCAGTGTGGAGTGCTTCTGTTCAAGGTTTCAGCCACTCCATTTCACTACCCCCACCCTGGTTTTCCTTTTCACTCTGTCTACCTGTCAGTCAGCATTCTGTGTTCACCAAACACACTTGGTCATCACTGGGCTGTTGTTGCTTTCTTCCTCCGTTTTGGTGCTTTGGGTTGGAGGTGGACATACTTGTGCCCAGTCTCAGATGCATTAAAATGTTGGATTTCTCTCCATTTGATTCCTATGGGAAGCTCTTGCTTCGGTCCCTGGGGACATCTATAAATAGCTTCTCCTTGTGAACCAAGAAATGGCCTATCCAGACAATAATAGGTCTGTGTACCCATTTTACACCTGTGAGTCTCCTCCTTTTTCCTTTCCCAGCCGTTTCATTCCATTTCTCCTTCCACGTTGTCAGGTTTTTTCCTCTGTCAGTCAACATTCCATGGCCATACAGTCCCTATTGGGCTGTTTGGGGTTTGTTCTGATGCTCTTAATTTTTTTTTAAATTTAAGGTATTCCTGAGTGTGCTGACACCTCTTTCTTATGCATGAGTAGTGCAGTTTTGGCTACATTTGCACAAGCATGGGGAAACTATTGTATCTACTCTATTTGGGACAGAGTATGTGAGAAATTGTAGATTCAGTGCTAAACATGAATGCATAGCACTTTACATTTCTGCTAATTGACCAGAAGCATTCTGCCCTTGGCATGAAGAAATAAACATTTTCCAATATAAGAGAAATATAAAACTTCTTAAATATTGTTAAGTATTGTAAATATTAAATATCGGACAATGATTAATGGAGGGCAATAGTGAGTTTTGCATGTAAATGTAGTACTCACTGTGCTGCATTTAAGGAATGAACATACTAAACACAGTCTTTGTGGTTTGACTGATCTCCATGTCTTGCTACATCAAAGAGCTACTTTGTTATGGGATCTTGAGTTATAATAATTCTGGCATGTCTGAACCATCCCATCCCATTTACAATGCTTCTCTTGCACTGAAATTTTAATGCTGTCATATGCAGCATTCCTACACAGTGTTTGAAGGGTGAGTGAGTTGGGGAAGCACCAAACATTTCTAAAAGGCAACATCTTGATTTAAAGAAAAATACTGGGGATTTTTTTTTCTTTAAGGAAGACTGTTTATGATGGCTAGAACCGAAATAATTACTGTACACTAGACAAAGGGCATGTGCTCATCCAGTAGGATTGTGGACTTTGGTTTCTTTGAACAATAGATATCTGTCACAAAATGTGTGTACAACCCCTTCAGTTCCAAATGTCTTTTTTCATGTAGCATGCAGAGATGCTGTTCAAGAAACACAAGTCCATAGCACACTAGGGTGCATGGAACTAGCTAAGTGGATCTTGGTTCATGTCAGTGTTTCTACAGTTCTAAAGCTCTGCAGGTGAGAGTTGCGTATAACTAAGAGCAAATCATGCACTCAAGACACTGACACCAAAAAGCTAGAGATATTACTACTGCACCCCAGAAATACTCGGTCACTCTCTTGAAAGTGCGTGTTTTTGCCCCCACCTCCTCAAATAAGAAGGCACTTGTTCTGTAATGTCACCAAGAGAAGGGTAATGGATATTTAATTCCAAAATCCACAGTTGGGCAATATTTTTTATTAGGACCAACGAAAAGGTCACAAAACTGTGGGCAAACTTTTAAGTGCTCTAGAACTCCTCCTTAGGCTAAGTGGCACAAAAAGCAGGGGATGGGGGAAAAAGAAAAAAGAAAGAAAAAGGGCAGATGCTGTGGCCTTGAACTCTGCATTTTAGACTCAGTCTCCAGATGGAGATTACAGACTGAATAAATTAGTTACTGCTAAGTGCTACCGATATCAGATTAAACCTAGAATTCTGGGACAAAGAAGTGGTTAATCCATGGTTTGTTGTTGGGACAAAGAAATGGTTAACCCAGTGCTCCAGATTTGCATGTCGTACTCAACAACCTATGGGCTGATTGATCTTAGGTTGTTGATTAAAAGTGGCTGGCATACTGCAGGCAGCTCACCCATTCTCTCCCACTCATCCTCAACAGCCCATGGCTTGTTTAACCCATGGGGTATTGTTACATGTGAATGGGCCTAACCCAATGACTGACTTCTACTTCTGAAAACATAAAGGCTGGCTGTAACCCAGATTTGTCTCTTTCTTGGGTGAAACACACAGGTACAGAGAACAGAAGTAAAGAGGAATATGACCGTTTTTATATTAGCAAAGCATGAGATTAGTTTTAAGTAGTACATGAGGTAAAAAAGCCATATTGTATAGTATTACCTAGTGTTGGAGGGAATAGAACCCTCAAATGTAAAATCCTCTATGTGGCGTCTTTGCTTTTGATTTACTGTAGCAAACTTATTTACTGTAGCAAACTTTTTGTTGCAATAACTAATATATTTATCAAGTATAACAAAGTTTGGAGCATCTTGCTATTTGGAGTTAGTTCAGTTTGACACAACTTGAAATTGTCAGTAATGAAGTCCCTTTTTTTCAAACAACTTTTGGAGAATATCCTTAAGTCTTCCCATATGGACAACACTGTCATTAATGCAGAGTGTTTCTGATATAGGTTGACTTTTTGTTGTCATTTGAATATGTCTGGATGTCAGGCTGTACGAAGTGGGAGCTTTACAGCTGAGTAACGCTGAAATGTTTTCTCAAATTATTTGCATATGGAGTTAAGTGACTTGTTTTAGATTAAAGTTTCCTTGAAGTGCATTTTATAAAGCTGATGTCAGTTGTAAACTGTGACCAATAATTTTATTAAGGCAAGATGTGGATAGAGTTAACTCCCATAGAATCAACTATAGTGACACAAAGACATAAAAAATCCAGGTGTACTAATGGTGACCTTTAATAACACTAAGCTTCCTAAGATTTTATGACACCCTTGAAAATATTTGGTGAGTGGCATAAATTATTCTTGATATTTATGGCTATATGTGCATCTCTCAGTCAGTTTTTTGTGTTTCTGTTCCAAAATTTGCTGATTTCACAAGTTGTCAGGCATCAAAATGTTGCCACGGAAACAGCCAGTAATGTCTTCAGTGGTAAACAGGCAATAATACCAGATGGAAAGCCTGAAGCTTGTTAAACTTGGTATATTCGCTTTCCTGACACATAATCCAATAGTTCTGTTTTCATATGCAGCTACTTCTGTTGTATTATTTTATTTTAAAATTCTTTATAAGGTGTAAGACACTATTCTAGGTGAAAATTGCCCAGAATGGCCAATTTATTGAACCATATATTTGGAAGGACAAATGGAACGCTATTTCTGAATGCCTCATTTATAATCTTCCCACCTTGGGATATTGACGTATGTGTGCAAAGGAAAAACATACATTTGAAGCCCCATGAGGGAAAATTGCAGGCGGAGGGCAGGGGAGGAGGAGTTGTAGTAGGAAAATGGTGTTAAGCACACAATGTCTTTGTCACTACTATTTATTTATTAATTAAATTCATTAATTGCCCATCTGGCTGGTCACCTAGCCACTCTGGGCAAGGTACAATGAAAACAGTTTAAAACAATACAATTCTACATTAAAAACATATTTCTAAAAATACCCTAACCCACCCCAAATGCCTGCCTGAACAACCACGTTTTTAATGCGTGGCAGAAGCTCATTAAAGAGGGGGCATGGCGGAGTTCTCTAGGGAGGGAGTTCCACAATCGCCCGCTCCCAAAGGGTTTTTATTTTATTTTTTGAAACTGTGTTCAAGGTAGTTAGCTTCTAACAAACATGCAAGAAAAGAAAATACAGGAAGGGAGGAGGAAATAAGCAAATTCATGTACCAGTTATTAGTCAATTCTAAGCAAAGTTTTTAATGTAACTCACCTATTTGGCTTTCTGTGTGTGTGTGTGTGTGTGTGTGTGTGTGTGTGTTTGTAATGTGATAACTCTATTGCTGTTGAGATTATAAAAATGAAAGCTGGTACATGATGAAGGCAGAATTATATGTCCCAGATTCAAATACCAGCTAGCCCTCCATACACATTTTCAAAGGGGAGAGTTCAGGACATTTTGCATTTCAAGTATGAACCCCAACTCGACTCACAGATCCAATTTAGGCTAGGTGAGGGTAGGGAAAGATGTAAAATGCAATGCAATATCACCATTGAAAATTGAGACATCCAAATAAAAGGTGGTTCAGGGAAACATTCTGTTTTTCAAGGACAAAGCCCACCTCAACATCCACACCTATTTTCAAACGGGATGGAGGGAAAAGCTGCCGCCACCCCCCCCCCCGCAATGTGGTATCTTAAGTGAGGCCTTCTAAACATTGTATTCAGTATGCAACCTTAAACTATAGAAGTCAAACAATGACAAGGTGCACTGGCCACCACGAGACTGTTCTGGGAGGGGCAAGCTAAGTGACAGTTGATCCAAGTCAGGCTGGTGAAAGAGGCCCCACTCTTACCTCTCTTGCTGCAGCCACGTGGAAAGTACAATTTATTGTTTTATCTAACTTCTGAGAGTTTGAAGCCAAATCAGCATTGTGAGTTGGCTAGTGCGCTTTGTTTTGTTAGCAGTTCCTGGGTCCTTCCTAGGTTTGATAGGCTACTGCAAAGTAATGATTGCATCCTGATTATAGCAATTGGAAGCAATCTATCCTAGTATCCTGGAAGCAAGATCACTGACTGATTGTCTGCAAAACAACATGGAACACAGCCTTGGCAAGGAAAGGTAGCTATTTTTTGGGAGCTGTATAGTTATTTGAGTTCTCTTCAATAATATATCAGGTTATATATAAATCAGGGCGGGGACGGCTGTACTGTTAGACTGTGGCCTCAGGCAGCAGATTATCATTTGTTATATTTCTACTCTCAAAGATGGCGAGAGATGCTTGTGGGATTTCCTGCCTTGTGTTCCAAAGCAACATGCTTGTCTTTGGGTACTATGCACCTTGACTTGGGGCAGGTAAGGGGTGCCATTTTTTGCTCCATCTCAGGAAGTGAAATGCCTTGTGTCAGCCCGATATACATAATAGACAACTCATTCATTTGAAAGCAAATTATTTTCAAAAGTTTGATGTTTGGCAGCGGCAATCCTAAGCACAGTTCCTTTGGAGTAAGCCCTTGTAATGTTCTTGGGCGGATCTTTAAGAACGTTGGTGAGGAGCTGAATGTGATAGCATTCCAAGGCAGTTGGCGAAGTCAGTTAGGGTGCAATCCTATGCTTGTTGAAGCGGAAAGGTCTTCAACGCCCAGCATTGCCCAGACAGACATGTTGGCTGGGGCATGCTGGGAGTTGTTGGGAGTTGTAGAAGAAAGTCCTACATGCATAGGATTTCGCCCTTAGTGAGAGAGAAAAGGAGGATGTAAAAGGAATGACTTGAGCCAGGATTTATAGTTAATCATTATTAACATGGTAGCGCTCAATGGTTAATACAGCTGTTCGGTTTTTAAATCACTATTTGCGCTCTGGGCCCGCCTCTTCCACGTGTCTAAAGCAGAATGACTACCTCAATCCCCCCTTTCTGGTCTTGACACCCCACCGAACGTAGCGGGGTATTGCTCTGAGCGAAAATACAAAAGTCTCTCCGCTAGTGGCAGCACATTATCTACTAGCTGAAGAGGCTGCCTGCCTCGTCAGAGACCCTGGGCGGCTGGGCCGTTTCCTACATTGCACCCGTCCACTCGTGTTGCTCTCTTCCCTCCTAGAGGCGCAGCACGTTGCACTGACAACCCCGGAGTTTGCCCAACGGCGAGGCCGCTTTGTGCGCGAGCTGGAGCGGGCGGGGGGTAAATGCCAGCTGCAACCCGGCGCGGACTCGCCTCCCCGGAGGAGGAAGCTGAGGTCGGGCAATGAGAGCCTTGCTCCCCCGCCCCGCGCGCGTCTATCTTCCGCGGAGGTGTCTTTCTCTCCTCCTCCCCCCCGCCGCCGCCTTCAATTTCTACCTGCTGAGGATGTGATGTCAGGGCCGTATTATCCTAATGTATGCTGATCTCATGGGCTCCCCAGCCAATGGGGCAGCGTGGCTCTCCCCACCTGCTAGGAGGAGAATTCCATCATTCTTGGAATTCTTCCCTCGGCCAGTGCGCGGCGGCTGCGAACGCGACTGCTGACTCTGCAAGGCTCGCATTGTTCGGGGACCAGCCGCCCGCTCGACCAATCAGCAAGCAGGGTGCTCCCCGGCTGGAGCCCGCGCAGCCCGCCGAGCTGGGCTTGCCGGAGGCGCGAGCAGGACGCGGAGGAGTCGCCGCCGCCGCCGCCGCAGGCAGCACGCTGATCTCCGCCCCCCTCCTGGCCCAGCCCGGCTCTGCAGGGGGGAGCGCGACCCAGCAGCGCGGAGTGGGTGCAACCTGGTGAGTGCGGGGGAAGGAGAGGCTGCCGCGCGAGCCCGCAAAGACCTTCGCCCCCTTGCACGCTTGGCGCCGGCGGCAGTGCAGTGCGGCAACTTCGCGGGAGGGGAGTTGCGAGCGGGGCGGGCTTCCCGGGAGACTCTTGGCGGCCCCTGCAGGAGACTTGCGGCTGGTGGCCGGAGCCGGCCCGCGCCGCCCTCGAGCGGGCCCTGCGCTGCGGAGCGGAGCGGTGCTGTGTCTAGACTTGCCGCGTGCTCCGGCAGGCAGTCCAAGGGATGCCTGTCCCTGCAGGCTAGCGCGTCAGAGTCGGACCAAACCATCCCGTGAATCTCTCTGGCCACGAGTCGGGCGACGGGAACGATCTCTTTCGTTTCGGTATAGCGTCTTTGTTTTCAGAATTCATTTTGAAACGTTAAAATATATGCACAAAAGAAAGCGGGGAGACAGTGCCCGGTCAGGCACGCCACATCAAAAGACCCCTCGTCTTGTCTTGTCTTGTCTTGACTTGTCTTTTCTTTTCTGCTGGTATTAATTTGTCCCTCGCTCCAGAATGTTCTAGCCCGGCCAACTGGCACGGAGCTCATGCATTTGCTCCATAGAACTAACCTACAAATGACCCATATCTGACCCATTGACCCAGGCAGCACCCCTAGAGATGAGAGCCTGCCCCATGTGATGCACTCTCCAGCCAAGCCCTGGGCTTCTTTCTGCAAGATGCCTCTCTCGCACACACAGACTCACACACGCAGGCTCAGGGTTGCTGCTGTCTCTGTTTATTTAGCATGTGCATGTTTCCCAAACGGTTGAGGACCAACACCATGCTAGGTGCTGAGTGGCACACAAGTAACATCTTTGAACAGCTTTGGGTTGGCCAAAGAATAGTGGAACTGGGAATGAGGGAGAAAGAAATAAGTTGAGGCTACTGTTCGGGTGTATTTCTGCACGATTTCTGCCATCTGTCGCTTACCCACTTCTTACGTCTAAGCTTCCCACTTGCCCTCAGAGCTAAGGTCTGGAAGAAGTTGATGGTCCACAGACTCCTATGATGAACAAGTAGGGTCTGATTTGTTAAATTTTGTGGTGGATGCTTGCCACTCTAGTTTTGCCCATTCTGATGCTAGTTGTAGACTGCTACTGTTATATCTAGCATGTTATGTGCCTTTCTTCTATTACTGGATTGTACATCCCTTGTGGCCCTTTTCGGACTCTTCGGTGCCAGCATGGCGTCTGCTACTTCATGGGCTTTTTGATTTGTAGCATGGCTGTCTTCGTTACCTTTCTCTGATTATGAGGGTCATTGAAATGACTGTGTAATACCTTTCAACCCTTTGCTATCTTCTTCTAACTACACGTGAACTAAACACTGGCACCACCTTATTTACTTTACTTACTTACTTACTTACTGGTTCTGGTTCTGTGAGAAATGATCTTTCAATCCTACCTCCACCACAGTGAATGCTGTTGTTGATGGGCACGCCTTTCTTCGACAGCTGTGATGTAACTTGATTTAAATTCTGGATGTGTTCAGCTTGTGGTGTGGCACTGGGAGTTTCTTAAAGCAAAAGATCACCTTAGTTCAGAGTCAGTGAGGGACAGTGTCTGAAGACATAGGGGTACATGTGAAGTTGTTCCCTGCCAAGAAGGAATGTAACGCTGGTAAAATTCTATGTAGCTTTTTTTTTTATAGGCTGTGAAATGTTCTTTCTTTCATGGCTAAAATTCTTGTGCTCTTCTAGAACTTGTGCTCTTACAATCTGATGGGGGGAGAGTGTGTTGCCTTTAGTGCCACATCTTTACTTTTTCAGCAGATTCCTCCAACAGGGTGAATTGGCCACATGATGGAATGCTGTGTCCTAAGGAAAGAAAACTAAACTAACCGGCCTGGTTTTGAAACTGAATCTGTGCAGCTGCATTTATGCAGGACAGTTTGCAATTGCAGGTAGTTTACAGTCACCATGAAGTAGATTAGTAGGAACAGAAGGGCCTGAAGATCATGTAGTCCAACTCTCTGTACTGGGACATATTGGGGCTGTTTGCATGAAATGACAGCCCACAGTGAGTTGTTTAACCTATGGTGAGGCTGCCAGGGTGCATGTAGCTGCCATTTTGAATATGCAGTCCCTGCTTGGGGGTTGTGTCTTGTGAACCCAGTGAATGTGTGCTATGCGAGGGTTAAACAACCCTCATATAACCCATGGTCTGTTTTAGAGTTATGCCACGGTTGTTTAACCCTCATAAACCCATGGTCTGTTTTAGAGTTATGCCACGGTTGTTTAACCCTCATATAACCCACGCTCACTGGTTTTGCATGACAACCCCTGAACAGAGGCTGCATATGGCATATCGTGGGTGCCATGGCTCATTGTGGATTAAATACCCACAATGAGTCTGTGTGGTATGAACCCAGTCGTCCTGTTCTAACACTTCAGAAAGAAGAGGGAAGCCAAACTGAAACCAAACAGTGGCTCCTATCATGAAGGTAATTTTTATCTGGGATAGCAGTGTGGAATGACAACTTCCTAAAACACCCATTTTCATTTTGTTTGCTTGTGTTTTGACAGTCATAAAATCTGAAAGCCTTACAGTCCATCTGGCTGTCCTGAAGTAGGATCTTTCGTATGCAAACCTGTCTAACAGATTAATGTATATCCAAATTATAGTTTGGTATAGCCAGAGGGCCGCGGTGGCTTAGTGGTTAAGACGCTGAACTGCAGACTGGAAGGTCGGCAGGTCAGCAGTTCGAGACCCGAGTGCTGCGTGACGGAGTGAGCTCCCGTCTTCAGTCCCAGCTCCTGCCAACCTAGCAGTTCGAAAGCAAGAAATTGCAAGTAGATAAATAGGTACCGCCTCGGCGAGAAAGGTAACAGCATTCCGTGCACCTAGGTGTTCAGTCATGCCGGCCACATGACCACGGAAGCGTCTTCGGACAGCGCTGGCTCTTCGGCTTAGAAACGGGGATGAGCACCGCACCCTAGAGTCGGACACGACTGGTTGGGGACACCTTTACCTTTTTACCTTTTATAGTCAGAGTGTAGATGAGACCAAGGGCCATACTACATGCAGCGTTAATCATATGGTTTGCCCTTGAGTGAGGGATTTTTCTTTGAGTAGCCAGCAGGGTCCCTCAATCTAGATGGGGACCCTAGCCAGGCTAGTAGCTCTGTGTGATCCCAATTTGAACTGGTCCCCTGTGCCTGCAATTTACATAAGGAAAAAGCTCCAGTTGAAGTGAGAGCAAAGTCCCCCCCCCCCGCAAACTACAGGTGCAAGACACTGAATCAGGATCAGGACTGCAGTGGGGGACTTCTTCTCATACCAGGATTCCAGTCTGAAAGGTGAGGGGGCATGCTGGCTATTTCTCAAAGAAGAATTCTTCACTGAAGGGCAAATTAAGTGATTAACGTTGCATGTACTTTGGTCTTAAGATACATCGTGCTGGAAGCTCTTGTAAGATGAGGCTTACTTTATGTGGAGTTTTCTGAGTGACATTTCAACTTTTTTCGTCATTCTTAAATTTCTGCTCTTTCCTACTGAAGTTCTTTTAGGTTTTGACACTGTTATATGTAAAGTACTTGTTGAAGTGTCTGGGAGCTACCTTGTTTACATCAGTAGATATCCTGCTTTTCCTCAGAGGAGCTCAAGGTAGCGTACATGGGTTTCCTTCCTCCAATTTCATCCTTGCAATAACTCTGTGAAGTAGGTTAGGCTGAGAAATAGCCAGTGGTTCAAGGTCACCCAGTAAACTTCATGGCTGAGTGAGAATTTGAACTTGGGACTGTTTGGTCCTGTCTGGCTTTCTAACTGCTGTGCCATACTGCTCTCAGTACAGACAGGCAGAAGCAGCAGTAGTCCAAGCCTTCCAGATCCATATTAGAGCTGCTGTGGGCTACGAGTCAGTCAGCCGGTCATTCATTTCTGCAGGCTAGCAGGCTGCCAGAATGTAAGCAGCAGAGCTAGTTAGACCATGAACATGAGATAAACTATTGCATCCAAACAGATTTGCCTAGTTGAGTATAAAATTGCTAGAATAAGGACAAATCTATTTGCTCTTGGAATTAGTCTGCTTTGTACCATGTTCTGTGCCTTTCTTGTCTTTGTTGTAATAGTGGTCTTTACATTTTGTGAACCTCTTTAGAAAGAGGGATTTTTGTATTCCTGGCAGCCCTGGGAACGTATTTCAAATTCCTAGGCACTAGCATCAAATTTTTAGCCACATGGAACTTTTCCAGCACTGCATTCTGGTTTTTAAGCTAAATGTTATTATTTGTGTGTTGCGTAGCAATAATGATTTGGCTTGGTATGCATATAGTGCTCCTGGAATTCACTTGTCTTACAACACAAAAAATGTAGGATTCCCTTGATCTTCTAATCTGTTCAGTGTAATGAAAACAATTATTAGGTGGGCTGAGTAGCAACAACAATCTGAAGGTTGAAGCATTCCCTCTGCTCAGTTTCAGATAAATGTCTTTTCAGATTGATACTGGCATTGGTGCCTACAAGGAAGAAGCTGCTTGGTTTAGCTGAGCATTGCACTTTAATTAGTTTCTCTGTAACCGAATCATGAAAGGTAGAATAAGATCAAGATGTGAAATACATTTGTATTTAGTATTTGCTATTTATATGGTTTCTGTTCAGACCAATGATGGGAAACTTGAGTGAAAGGAGACTTTTCTGTTTCTTCCTACTCCTGGTAGCTCCCACCGAGCCCTTTGAAAAACTTATCCCAAAGGTTGGGGGACCCTATTGAATGGGGGTGGGGGATGGGGAGCTCTGGGAGAAAGGGTTTTTCTTTTTTTTGCCAAACATCAGGCAGGCAGAAACACCTTCCATAAGTGGGAGCTCACAGTCAGGGCCTCACTGAACAACTACATTATTACTGTCTGCTGGTAATTTAATGGAAGAGGTATTTCTCTCCCTTTGTTGTTGACTCAAAATAACAAAATATTTATATTTTTTTCAGGATCCTGCCAGGAATGGAGACTCCATTGGATGTTTTGTCAAGAGCAGCATCCCTAGTGCATGCTGATGATGAAAAGCGTAAGTCCAAAGTTGAACCTACGTCTTCATCCTGAGCCTTGGTACACTAGAAATTGTACATTCCTTTCTTGACTTTGTTCCACAGCTGATATATAAAATACATAAATGAAAGGATGTGGTTTAAGAAGTTAATTTGGTGTGTGTGGAACAAAATGTCCTAATTGGTTTCAAAATAGATTCATACTTTGCTCAGTCTGTTGCTTTTCTCATAGTGTGTTTGTGTATGTGATATAGAAATCATTGTGGAAATTCTGATAATTTAAATAGGTATGTTTGAGGGAAAACACTTTCCCCTGAATTCTCAAGAGTTGTACAATGAGAATTTAATAGTACCAAAGAGTAGATGGTATGGATGAAGCAACTGTAACAGCTTTTGGCCTAAGATTCTACAAATAGTTATCAAAGAATAAATGTGGGGGTTTGCTTATTATATGTACTGTAATTAGTACTGAATACATTTATGAATACACATTGGAGTTGCTGATCTCCCCTGGCCTAGATTGTAATTCTTCTCTGGTTCGCTTTGCCTTGTGTTCTGCTCCACCTGTCTTTTGATTTTACATGGAATTTTTTTGTAATTAACCTCATTTATGGTTTGCTAGTGCTGCAGCTTTTCATTCCTTTTGTTTGTGTTATTATTTTTTTTAGTTAGCTAAGCCATATTTTCAGTGCGCAACGTATGCAAGACAGTGGGCCAGTTGGCATGATCAAACAGCCCACCGTAGTTTATTTAAGCCAGGGTGGGTTGTGGCATGTGTCGACGGCCATTTTTAATATTCAAGCCGCAACTATGTTCTCTGAACCCAGGGACTGTGGGTTATGCAAGGGTTGTTTTTACCCTTGCATAACCCAGAGTCCCCGGGTTTGGATAACACAACAAGCTGTGGTTGTGGCTTGAATATTCAGGATACTAACTGTGGGTGCTGCAGCTTGTCATGGCTTAAATAAGGCATGATGAGCCATGGTCAATGTCAACGTTCCTTTTAATTAATAAAAATGCCCTGATATGTTTCTTTCCATGTAGCATGAGTCCTAGTCGTGTTGTTCCCCATTCATTTAAAGGAAGAGATCTTTAAAGTGTGTGTGTGTGTGTGTGTGTGTGTGTGTAATAAGTAACACTGGTATGGGAATAGGGGAGGGATTAATTGTGCATGATGCCCCAGTTAAACCCTGACCAGCTTTCTAGTGCTCATCTAATTCATCATTCTAAGCGTTTGTACTTCTGATTGCAGCTGTAGCCATAGTCCCTAGGCTAAGAACCTAAAAGAAGAGTAGAGGCCTGTTTTGCCTTCCTTAGTCTGGATGTGATTTTTTTTTTAACTTTCTACACTATATTAAAGAAATATAGAATTGCTGTATAAAAGAAACATCCTCCATCTGGAAAAAGATAAGAGTATAGAACTGGTAGATGCTGA
This sequence comes from Heloderma suspectum, assembly GCF_057233095.1. Lineage (NCBI taxonomy): Eukaryota > Metazoa > Chordata > Lepidosauria > Squamata > Helodermatidae > Heloderma > Heloderma suspectum. Next base: position 291,649,442 of record NC_139459.1, on the reverse strand, counting down.
ACAATTGCTGCTACAGTCTGTTGGGAGGGAGCAGGTAAACTGTCCTAATGTAATAAATAACTGCTTAATTTTCCCAAGAACTCATACAGACGTATGAAGAAGGAACAAGAGTAAGTTGCTGTCATTAGCAGTAGAATAGCAGGGTAGTTTTGAGCTAACAGTAAACAAAATCCATATCTAAGTATTCTGGACTATGTTTACTCTTGTTCAAAATTTAGATCAATGTTAAAAATCCATTCTTTACAAGCTGAGCTTCATACAAAATATAAATTCATTTTTGTATGGTACTACTTTGTGCCCAGCTGCTTATGTTTTATTAAAAAAATGTTAAACAGTTAACAGTTCAGAAAAAAATTGTGTCGCACTAAAGCAGATTACCTTCTAGGAATATTCATCAAATGTCAGGCATAAAAAATAGGGCTGAAGCTTGTTATGCACAAAGTCTAAAACTGATTTTCCCATTTCACATGGATGATCCAAGAGAAATGATATACTGTTGCATTTTTAAACCAGTAGCAGCACATTATGTTATTAACAATCATTCCAACAGCATAACACAAAGAAAACTGAAAGACAGGCATTCTTCTTCATGAATTGCAGCTTGAAAGTGCCAGACTGTTGCACTGGTATCTGAAAACACAGTAACTTTACAGTCAGTTGAACCGTCTTATGAACATCTTTCAAAACAGATGTGAAAAATGTTTAGCCATCTCTCTACCTTCATGGGGAATTATATCCAGTGATTATGCTAATGAGCACAAAGCTATATTATAATTCTTTTTAAAAGAATCTAGGCACCAAAATAGACAGTTGCCCCATTTTCCAGTCTATTTAACAATTTGAAAATATAACTGGCTGTGAGAAACAATAGAGACAAATAAGGCCATACTCTCAACATGCCAACTTCTTTCAGTTTCTGGTAAAATGTTAACAGTTGAGTAAGAGTTTGGGTAATTCAGGAATTTCAGTGAACCTTCTGGACAACAATGTGAACTTACCAGTTATTTGTTTTCAATTAAAAAAAAAAGTAACCCTTGTCTAATCAACTATTTTCATAGCAGAAACAGATCATAGATCAAAAGAACGTGGTCACAATAATACTTCCCTTAAGAGAGATATTTTATTGCACCTCAAAGAATTATAATTTCAAATGAATGAACCTCATACTGCCCAGTGTAAACTATTTTTTGTGATTGGGTATGGGAGCAAGCCTTGGGCCTTTGGAGTGCTTACCCTTCTCCACTGTTCATAGAACTTCAATGTGAACCAGGGCTGACAACTTGTGAATTCCCATATGCATTACCTCTAGTTACACTATCCACCTACCACCAAAAAGAGAGGGAGAATGAGAACAGAATAATGCCAGTTTTCTTACACGTTTTATACTGTTTAAATTGATTTTATCTGTACACCGCCCTGAGACCTTAATGATATAGGGTGGGATACAAATGTTTTAAATAAGTAAATATTTGGGGCTCAGAGCAGGTTCTGTTCCAGAAAGTAGCATTGGGGGTGGGGGTTCCCCTCAAGGTTCCCTCTTCCCCCCTTGCTTTTTGCCATGTATATGTCGCTGCTGAGTGAGATCACCAGAGGAGTTTGAAGTGTTTGAACCCAGCTCTGTTTCTCTCTATCATCTGAGTCAGGTGAGGCCGTGAGGTGGCTAAACTGGATTCAATAATGTCTGAATTCAGCAATGGGCTGGATGAGGGCCAATAAACTAAAGTTGAATCCTGACATGAGTCACTGTGGGTAGATACTTCTCATCTCCAGGAAATGTGTATGCGGCCTGTTCTAGACAGGCGTGCAGTTCTTATAAAAGAGCAGGTTTGTAGCAGCGGGTATCTCGATCTACCCTTGTCACCTGAGACTCAGGTGGCCTCAGTGGCTTGAAATACCTTTTACCGGCTTCAGCTGTTTCGCTGCCAGCTATGGCCATCCGTTGCCATGGTGATTCAGGCTTTGGTAACTGCCTGATTAGATTACTGTAATGTGTCATGTGTGTGCCTGCCCTTGAAGATGCTCTGGAAGCTTTAGCTAGTGCAAAATGTGACTGTTACAATTTTAACAGGTACAGCCAAATGGAATCATGTTACACCAATTCTGATGGTTTCCTGTTGTTCCGGGCCCAATTCAAGGTGCTATTACTTACCTTTATAGCAGTACATGGTTTGGGACCCAAATACCAGAAGGAGCACCTGTCTGTCCGGTACCAACCTGCCTGTGCAATCAAAAGGAAGAGAGCCTTCTCTGTAGTGTAGTGGTGTGGGGTTTCCAGAAAATTTTCTGGAAAGTTTTCCTATGGAAATTGGGCTTATTTGCATAGAGAAATGTGCATTGGAAAATTTTCAGTTTATATCAGAAAATTTACCAATGCACTAGGGAATATTTACTATACTTGTATTTAGTAAACAACAAAGAGAAAATTACCTCATGATAATGTTTTGTCCCAATACACCACGTGTTTGACCTAAAATATTTGAGGGAAGAATTAAAGCACCATTAATATGATTTAAATGTTACATTATTTAGAAACTTTATTGGAATTTAAAGATAATAGCAAGTACATCCCTTACATTGTTTATATTTAAGGAAAAAAACAAAGGTACTGGAAACTGTTGACACACAAATACATTTTAGCAACTCAAAGAATTGTGTATGATACGTTGGCAAAGAGTTCAGCTTCTACTGAGGTTGTTAGACACTCAGTTTTGCTGTTACTGCTTATTAGTTTCATTTCAGACTGAATTTCAACGACATATATGTGTTCTCTCACATACTTGCTAGGGGTAATCACTTGAAAACATTTAAAACTTTGAAACTATCACACTTGCCTAATAATTGAATCTGCAGTTGGCACCCATTCATGTTTACTAATGAATTTATGAAATGGAAAATGGATCTGCCTCGTGGTCCCTTGATACAGGCGGCTTCTCTGTGATCTTTGGCTTAGGGAGCTCCACATCATCCATATTGCCATGCCAAGAGGGGGCATGGCAACCTCCTTCAGGCCTATAGAATTCCACAGGATCTTTTGGCATGGTATCCCACATTTGGTTACCAACTCCTCCCTCCCCCTTCTTACTACAGTGTCATCCATTCCCCTGCATATTTATTAAAGCCTCTAAATAGCTGTGTAATTCATATAGCTTCTTTTGGACAGGCATCTAACTTTCTAATAGTGCCACCATGGCTAGAAGTTCTGGCAAAGGACATCAATCTTTCTTCATTATGTGATGGCTTTCCTTGCCCTAACAGATCTGAAAGGAGAGAATGCTTGCAGAAACACACATGCACCCCCTTTCATTTATCTTCTCAGCAATCTACAAATAAGTACAACTCTTCACATAAAACGTTTTAGTCATCCAAACAGCATTTCCTCAAGTAGGGCACCTGAACCCTTCTAGGAGCTCGAGGAGCCTGATGAAAGGAAGACTGGGGAACCTTCCATTTATGATCTGAATGGAGGCTACCTGAAGGATCATCTCCCCCTGTATGTACCTGCCTGGACCCTAAGGTCATCTTCAGGGGTTCTTCTCCAGGAGCCTCTTCCAAAGGAAGTGAGGCAGGTGGCTACCAGGAAGAGCACCTTTTCTACTGCGGCACCCCAGCTGTGGAATGAGCTCCCTAGAGAGGTTCGCCTAGCAGCTATGTTGTGCTCTTTCCGGTGCCAGGTGAAGACCTTTTTATTTTCCCAGCATTTTAGCATCCTAGTCTTTTAGCTTTGCTGTTTTAAATTTGTTACTGTATTGTAAATCTCTGCATTGCTGCTAGGTTTTATTTTGGTTGTATTTTTATACTGTAGTTTTAAGTTTTTATATTTTATATTGCTTTTATGCTGTACTTTGTGGATTTAATTTTTGTGAACTGCACTGAGAGTTTTGGCTGTTGGGCAGTATAGAAATGAATGAATGAATGAATGAATGAATGAATGAATAAATGTGTAACAGAGGTTAGTAGATAGTTAACAAGATATGTTTGCTGCCTTACTGAGTAATCAGAAATATAGAATCATAGAATAGTAGGGTTGGAAGGGGCCTATACCATCGAGTCCAACCCCCAGCTCAATGCAGGAATCTAAGTCAAAGCATCTCTGACAGATGGCTGTCCAGCTTCATCTTGAGCAGTTGGAAGTATACATATAAACATGACATTAAGATAGACCTGAGGCACGAGGCCTGAATAATCTGAGTGAGTGTGATGCCATGTTTAGCCATATGTTTCTATATGGAATTTCTCAGTCATAGCAACAAGTAGAAAGGTTTTAGACTGCTTAGTGGAGCTACTACAAAACCCTGGCATGTGAATCTGATGAAACAAAATTATACTTGTGGATTCAGGACTGGCCAGGGAACTTATTCGTTATTAATATTTATATGCTGCCTTATTTGCTAAAAGGCTGTTAAGGTGGAATCAAATCTTAGAATTTGGCTGGGCTGTTGTATTCTGTTAGGGAACCAAAATTATAATGAAAACTAGGTATTTCTTTTATAAGTTGAAAACAGTGCTTCAGAAGTTTCCAGGAATAGCTGGGAAGGATGTCAGTATAAGAAATATCAGTCACCTTCCCCTATAGTTTTGTTCTCAAGGTTTCTCCCACCTTTTTTTAAAAAACCTACTTTAAATTGTGAGCATTCAAGCTAGGAGTTCTTTGTCTTTTTTGTTTTGTTTTTTAAAATACTTTTTGGTGCACCTGTCTACTCTGAACTTCTGGGATAGAGGTGGATTAAAGATACAAATCTTAAGATTATTCCTTTATGAATTAAAATTAAGAATGAATCTTATTATAACACCTAATAGTTGCTGAAATCACTTCATTTGCAAATCCTGTAGTGGTAGGCTTTCTTTTGCACAATATGAAAATTATCAACTTTGTTATGATGGAACTGTCAGTAAAGTAAACTATGTTTTCTAGTAAATAACCCAAGACAGCTGCTGCACCTGCATGTACACCTCCTTCAGTGAGTGATTTTTTAAAAAACGCTAGACATCTTAAATGTAGCAGTAGTAATTCTGCTGTAATGTGCTTACTAACTTGGATTACTAATTTCATGTTTTCCGCACTGAGAGAGACAGAAAGATCAGAAATCTATGCAGAATGAAGAGAGTTAGACCAATTCACACTAAGGCTACAGGTTGATTGGATCATAATGATATAGTTTTATTATTGTCTGTCAAGTGAAATAAAACACATGGGTTACAGTGGGAAAGCAAACCATAAACTTCAATAGGAGATGAGTGTTCACACACCCTGGTGTACTTGCTGCTGCATTTAGAAGAGAGCTGCTCTGATTATAATAGAACAATCATTTGATTTAACTACCAGTATCTTTATTTTATTCCTTAGGAGCTTCTCTCTACCTTAAAATAGATCCTAAATAGTTAACACTTACTTAGGTCAGAGTGTCAGCATTACAAACATAGCCATTCTATTCATTTATTTGTTCTTATTTCATCATTGTCATGACTTGATCATTAAGCAAATTTGTTCGGCTTTGATAACAAGTAGTGTTGTTCTTATCATGGTTCAAACTTGTTAAACCAACTGCCATCGTATCTGATGTAATCATGCAAGGGAGTCACTTGTAACAGGAGCACAAACAACACAGTGCAAACATGACACTGCAAAGTTCAAGTCTGTTAGCGTTGGTGTGTCTCAGAGGTGAAATTTGTTTAGGCAAATGGCAAACAATTTTTGGGAAACATAAATAGCTGGATGCAAGAATTCTTTTAAACATGGTTGTAAGGTTAACATTTTAAAATTGCTCTGAATAGAGAAGTGCGTGCATGTATACACTGTCCCTTGTCATCTTCACTGTACAAGAACTACAAAGAATAAAGTTGGCTTCAGGAGAATGAGAAGCATGACTCACGTGAGCTTCTCAGGCTCTCATGTAATAGAGAGCTAACCTCTTCGTCATATTACTGAGACTTCAAGATAATGGCTATTTTTGGACATGATGCTAAATCAAAGGTTAATGCCATGGGAATGAGACTGGTCTCTGCTGCAGCCATGAGAAGGAGATTGGAAGCATTTGCCTATGTTTTCAACTAACCGTGGTTATTTATTATGCCTGAACTGGCTTCATTCAGATGTAACTCTTAACACTGATTTTAGCATTATGTGAACAAGGCTCAGCTTGTGAGCTTCCCCCTCCCCTCCTCCTGAACAGCTGCAAGAATTAAAGTTTTTGCTTCTGTTTTAAACTAATCGTGTTATTGTGTCTGAAGCCAGAGAAATGGCTGTTAGATGATAGTTAGTCTTAACTAGATATGTGAAGGCCTGAGGGAAAAGAACCAGAAAAAACACATATTTTTTTCTGTTTTTCTTCCCAAGGACTTCCTCTGTGTTTGCAAGGCCAGGCTTAAGTGCTTGCCAAGCTATTTTCCTCCTCTAGAAGTGAATAGAACAATTCCTCCATACGCTTGTACAGGGGGGGGGGGTGGAGGGAGCCCTCTTTGCCAAGAAATGGCTGGAGAGAGAAGCCAGAGTGGGTAGCACACACACAGGATACACATTCATGCATACATACGTGCGCACGTACACACACACACACACACACACACACGGGCATTCCTAGTATTGTTCTGATTGATCCCCCAGCCCCCTACAGCGGTCTTGCTCACCAAGATTAAGACTTATCCTGTGGCCTCTTCATGACTGCATTTGTTGAAAGATGTATTAAAGTGGTGTTAAATATAAGGATATATAAAGTTTTCCCTTCAGTGCGGGCATCAAGCAGAATTAATCTGGGTTTACGAAGCATATATGTAAAGCATTATTCAGGTACACCAGTTTTCCTAGGAAGCTGGGATGTGCTAAGTTTATAACTTTTAAAAATGTTCTTTCCTTCAGAGTTGCTTTAGCTGCCTTCCCATACAGTGCAAAGTACTGTAGTGGATAAGCAAGAGATTAATTTTGCATAAGAGTTTATGAAAGAAAGCACATAGTAAGTAGAAGTAATTCATAAAAGTAACTTGGATGTTCTTAATGTTAGCTGAGGGCTAACTTACCAAATATATACAGTGAACTAGACCTGCAGCTATAGATATGACCTACTGTTTAGTAAGGCGCCATTAGCCTTAAGTCAGGAGAAATTGACAGGTTCATTTCAAAAGAATCAACTGTTAGTGAACAATCACCACCCTTGTCATCCAGTTCAAATCAATATAGTTAGTATTCTGAATACTGGTAACTTACTGTCTGAAATACTTTATTGTGTGTTCTTTAGTATTGTCTTGGATAAAATACAAAACTGATGTATCAGTTTGGGCATGCTCGCTGTTCTTCTGTTTAGTCCAGTAGCCTGATTGCTTAGTAATTTGTCAATGTATTTGGAGCCTAGCTAGTCAAGTTGCAAGAGATCCCTGAAGAAGAGGCCTAAAGAAGATAGTAAATCACACAGGGACTTGCTTAGATTACTATTTTTTCCACTGATTACATATAATGTGATATATGCCATATTCAGACTGAAAGGTGACTCATACATGTATTAAAATTGATTTGATGTGCACTCCAACACAGTAACTGATTTCTTGCTATAAAAATATTAAGTATGAGATATTCTTTAAGGCTATGGAGCATTCAAATGAATGTATGATGCTGAGCCTTGGGCTTGCACACTATACCTCTCCTGCTTCTGATTTGTGAACTATAGTGTGCACAAAGCACAGTTTCCCATGTTCAGAGAAAATGGGAAACCAGTTCATTACAAATTTCAAACAGAAGCTTCAACTTTTGTCTGCTAGTGTGCAAAGGAAGTGTGTGTATGTGGCATTTCTTGTGACACGAAATCATAGTTTAGTATTGTGTCTCGGTCCATACAGTTTTTTCCCAAAGCCAGAGGGTATACTTTCCCCAGTATCTCCATGACCCGAAACACTCTATTTAGCGGTTCCTTGTATTTGCTCTCTACCCTTATGTTTACTTGCACATATGGCTGTGACCAAACAGCATTCATAATAGGGCAATAGCTTGAGTAGTGCATCTAACAGAATCACTGGGGTTAGTGCATTTTTGAGAAAGTAGAGTCAGACTTTATTTAAATTAAACTTATCCTGACACTTTTGTGTTGTCTTTGCAGATTCTTAATTTGAGAGTCAAATGATATTAAATTTCATCAATAGAAATACGGACCATGTAAAGATCTCTATCGTTTAAGGCAGCCTTCTCTAACCTGGTCTCCTCCAGCTGATGTCAAGTCCCATCAGCTCCTTCCAGCATGGTCAATGGTCAGGAATGCTGGGAGTTGTGGTCCCTAATACCTGGAGGATACCAGGGTCGGGAAGGCTGTTTGTTCAGCTATTATGTTAATTGTAGAGTGATTGTCCTCATAAAGTTATTTCAGTGCTTCCTGCTTTTTTGGTGTGCAAGCTGAAATGTCTGCACAGAAGACGGCTTCATTTAACACAAGGATTATTTAACAATCTGGGGTACAGCCACAAAGAAAGTATGTCTCTCCTTGCTGTGTGAACTCATTCATGGAATGGTCCAGCACAACATTATCATTTGAATGTAGAGATTCTGATGGATATAGGGATTGTAAAGAGAGTCCTTGAATGTACACACATGACCCATTATTTGAATTCTGTAGGACATCTAATGTTTTCATTACTTATGATACAGACATGGGAATCCTTGTATAGTGAAACCAGGTAGGCCAAATGTCATTGCATCGCTATAAAGTGTGGGCATTCTAAATTTTCATAAAAGGAAAGTGATTTGTCCAGACTTCGTCATTTACACTGAGCGTGCCTGGTTTGTATGTAGTGGTGCATGTGGCTTGATTGCTCCCACTTCGCTCCTCCTGCCAGTGGGAGCGGCTCAGCAAACCAGGGACATTCCGTACCTGCTTTGGTTAGCATTGTGTCAAAATCAGGAGCTCTGGCTTGTTTCTACCCTGACAAGCCAGAGTTGTAACTAGGCTTAGCTATTCTTGGTGGCAGGAGGAGCCAAGCGGGAGTGAGCAAGCCACATGCACCAGCATGCGGGCTCACTAACACTTGCTGTTATGTGCAAACCGGGTTTATGTGTTGAGCACCATAAGCTGGCCAGATTTCACACTGATCTGCTGAGAAATGCCTGAGATGCAACAGTTCAAGGGTCTTTTTCCCCTTGGCAGCAACTTTCTGCTGTTTGACTGTTTTTTCTTGCTCTTTAATGAGTGGGAATGTTTGTAGCTGCTGCTGTAGCTACAAGTAAGAAGACTGGGAAAGAGAAGTGTTCTTTGGCAGGGGCGAACAAAATTACAAAGCTGCAATGAAGTTAAACTTTGCTGTTCCCCAATGCAAGGTTTGTACAATTCAGTGAATTTCTTTTTTAAAGCAACAAGAAGAAAATTTTAGGATAAAAAAATCTTCAGTTTAAGATAAGGGTTAAGGTACTTACGAATATATTCATGCTGCACAAAACCTGGAAAGCATCCTGCTGTAACTTCCGAGCCATGTAAGCAGTGAAGGTGTTCTACAGTCTCACGTATTGTGCTCATTTACAGCTTAGCCTCCATGCATTCACACTTTTCCTTGGGGTGCTTTCAGATGAACAGCTCTACCAATCAAAAAGCATTGTACAACTGTTTTTCCTTCCTTAACAGATTTTTTGTGGTAAGGAAAAAGGTGGTAGAAGTTGTGAACACCCATGGAAGTCTTCACAAATGGAAGGTTTGTTGTCATCTTCCATGTTTGAGACTGGTCTGGTCTTTCAGCGCCAGTTCTCCTCTTTAGTAAATTGGAGGAACACTGAAGTACAGGACACTGTGGTTGCAGCGGTCACTTAGCTGCACACTGAGCCTCTGCTTTCCCCGTTTGCTTTCATTTGGGATAGAAAAAGTGGCATATGTTAGTAGTGACAGGCTCTGTGGGGGAGGAATGCAGCGAGGGACGTAAGAGTAAGTGCAGATAGGCATTGGAGCTCTTTGTATCATCATGAGGTGCCATAAATCAGCAAGAGAAAGAAGCAAGTGGATATGTGAGATTGTACAATGTGTTTAACTCTCATTTTACAAGAAGGAGTTAAGTATTTTTTAAAAATAGCAAATACCCACAGATGCTCATGTTAACCAGTAACCAAAGCTAACTCATGCCATCTTGATCCTAACCACATTTGCTGGGGGACTCAGCCGTATAAATATTACTAGCCCCCCCTTTTTTTGCTATGTTGTCTGCCCACATACACCGATGCCAGAAATTTGTGATACCTCAAGACCCTGAAGGAAAAGGGAATAAACCTTTTCCACTGTATAGTAAAATTAGTTTTAGGCAAAGGGTCATGACAAATTCAGACAGAATGACAAAACCAGAGGGGAAAGTAGTCGTGTATAATAAATGACAATTTATATGCATTTCTCTGTATGTTTGGCCTTGTTCTTGTTTGAAAGTCTGACTAGATCATTTTCATCTAATTGGGTCTTTGCTTCCTGGAAAAGATCAAATCTTTTTTTGGTGTCAGGGAGTTTGCAGACTTAGACGAATAAATGAGAGATGAGACACAAGTTATGGGTTGAGCCAAGGGCCGCTTTTATTTAATTCAGGATCTGTGGAGAAGGAAATAAGGGCGGGGTAACCTAACCAGATTACTACAGGCCACTAGCCTGATGTCTGTTTGGAAGAGCCACCCAGAGCAAGGCATGGGCATAACTAGCCTATCCCTTAACTAGCCTATCTCATTGGCCATACCCATCTGGGTATGGGGGTGACCTTCCCAATTCATCCCACCTGAGGCCTCCCAACTCCAGGTGGATGCAACGGGTTAGCCACAAAGGCCATCTGGACCCTCCCACAGATCCCACAGCCTCTTTTGGTAAGATCTACCCTGGCCTGGAGTCTTTAGCAGCAAACTTCCTATTGAATGAGATTGAAATATAGATCCTTCCTTTGAAACACAAGTGAAGAGAATGATGACAGGCAAACCCAAGACCCCAGTGTATTGAAAACTTCTCTTTTTGGTTGTCTCAAGGTATATTTTAAAAATGCAAATATTATTGAAATGATAGACAAATAGATCTTGGGGTAGAATCCAACGGGGTATTTACGCCTCTGCCGATTCTTTTACACACTGCCAATTCCCATCTGCAACGGTGCTCACCACTTGCGGAATAAAGATTTAGCACTTCCAGGGCAACCGGAAATTAGTGAAAATGCTAATTTCTGGAATGGGGCAGGTCAGCGGAGCTCACATAAGGGAACTCCGTTGATCTGTCCCAAGCAAGAAACAAGCGTTTCTGCTTGTTTCCTGGCTCTTTCTGGGAAGCACTAAATATGTGTTGCACAATTGGCTGGACCCACCGCTTGTATAACAGAATCAGCTGGGGCACATGAGAATCAGCTGGGGCATAAGTGCCCCATTGGATTCTGCCCACTGCTTGCAATCTGTTATGCAGGAGTTACGTATTGCTTGTACCTTAAACATATCCTTCCTTCAACCCCAGATATAACACATGAATATGGACAGTCATGAATCAAGTATAGGTTAATAAAAAAAGGGTTTTATAGCAAATGTCTTTATACATTTCTGGTTTTGACACAGTACTTCTGTGTTCCTCCATGTAGGAAATAGTCTAAACACTAGATGTTGTACATCTCACCACCAACAGTTGCTCTGTTAATTTCAAAGACATTGCAGAACCTTAGGACCTATTAAGTCAGTGTACTTTAGAGAAGGCCTATAGCCACCCTAAAAGTTGGGGGCACCCCAAAAGTAGGGGGCAGTTTATCTTGTCTGCAGACCTTTTAAAGACAAAACTGTAAACTGTTTTTATTTAAGCCTTGTTTTTGCAGCCATACTGCAATTATCTACATTCAATTTTTTTTACTAAGCAGCTTGAACAATTGTTCTTGCCACTGATTAACAATGGTAAAAAATAAAGAATAACTAGTAGAAAATCCAAAATAAGCTACAACAGGAATATTCTGATCATAGAATCAATGAATTGGGAGTGGCCATTTAGTACAAGAATCCAGTGTAAAGCATTCCTGACAGATGACCATCCAGTCTTTGCTTGAATACCTCCAGCAACCGAGAGCCCACCACCTCCCTAGGAAATTGGTTCCATTGTCTGACTGCTCTGACCGTTAGGAAGTTTTTCCTGATGTTCAACTGAAATCGACCTTCCTGTACCTTAAGCCTGTTATTTCGTGTCTTGCAGTCTTGAATGACAGAGATCAGGTTGCAGCCCTCTTCTGTGCAACACCGTCTTAGTTCCCCGTCTCTGAACTCATTCCAATTTATCTAAATACTTAGATGAAATCACAGGAAGTGATTGTTCCACTGTACTCTGTGCTCAAATACTGTGTCTACTTCTGGACACTACACTTTAAGAAGTGTAGTGTCCAGAAGTAGACACAGTATTTGAGCACAGAGTACAGTGGAACAATCACTTCCTGTGATTTTGGAACTAAACTTGTATTGATGCAACCTAAAATTGCGTTTGCCTTTTTTACAGCCATATCACACTGCTGACTCATATTCAGTTTGTGATTGAGTACAACTCCAAGATGCTTTTGCACGTACTATTGCCAAGCAAGGTATCCCCCATCTTATATCAGTGCATTTTATTTTCCTTTTCCTAAATGAAGAACTTTGTGCTTGTCTCTGATCGTCGTGGTGGTGTTGTGTCCAGACCAAACTCCGCTCCGCCAAAATGTAGCCACCCCCACACCGCCGATCTGCGGTTCGATCAGGTGGTAGAAGAATTAGCCAGCGCAATGCACCGTTACCAGGGTATGCCCAATTGTACAACAATCTTCGAGGAGGCCCCTTCTGTGTACCCCCTTGTCTCTGATAAATTTCATTCTGTTATTTTCTGCCCAGTTTTCTAACCTCACAAGATCATTTTGAATGTTGTTTGTCTTCTAAGATACTAGCTATCCCATCCAATTTTGTGTCATCTGCATATTCGATAAGCACTCCTCCCCCCCGCCAAACTCCTGTTCCTGCTGGGTTTTCCTGCCATGGAATCCTACTTACCAGTGCTCTGAGTTTCTTAAAATCAGCTTTCCTGAGGTCCAAGGGAGTTTACGAAGACATTTTGATGGTGCTTCATGACCAGCAGATTCAATGCTTTCTTGGCTGCTTTAGAAATGTATCTCGCATTTCTTGCAACTGCTTCCCAATACAGTCAGTATGTTTCAATGCTGCATTGATATCCAGATTCTTCTGCTGCAGCTGTGATGTTACAGGTTTAAGATAACCCAGTACTTTTAGCACAGTTTCAGTAAGAAAGGGAAAAGAAAGACTACTGATCTGATTGAGCAATCCAATAGCTTCACTTTCAGAACATAAGAACAGGCGTGCTGGATCAGACCAAGGGTCCATCTAGTTCAGCGTTCTGTTCACACCACAGTGGCCAGCCAGTTGTTGACCAGGAACCCACAAGCAGGGCTCTCCCACCCATGTTCCCCAGCAACTGGTGTACATAGGCTCACTGCCTCTGGTACTGGAGGTAGGACATAGCCATCAAGACCAGTAGCCGTTGATAGTCTTTTCCTCCAGGAATTTGTGTAACCCCCTTTCGAACCCATCCGAACTGGTGGCCATCACTACTTCTTGTGGTAGCGAATTCCATAGTTTAACTATGCGCTGTGTGAAGACGTACTTCCTTCTGTCTGCCCTGAATCTCCCACCAATCAGCTTCATAGGATGACCCTGGGTTCTAGTATTTTGAGAGAGGAAGAAAAATGTCTCCCTATCCACATTCTCCACACCAGGCATAATTTTGTAGACCTCTATCATGTCTCCCCTTACCCTCCTTTTTTCTAAGCTAAACAATCACAGCTGTTGTAACCTTCTCTATTAGGGGAGATGCTCCAGCCCCTTGATAATTTCAGTTGCCCTTTTCTGCACCTTTTCCAGCTGCATGATATCTTTTTTTTAGGTGTGGTGACCAGAACTCTGCACAATATTCCAAGTATGGTCACACCATAGATTTGTATAGGGCGGTATGATGTTGGCAGTTTTATTCTCAATCCCTTTTCTAATTATGCCTAACATGGAGTTTGCCTTTTTTACAGTGGCTGCACACTGGGTTGACATCTTCATTGAGCTGTCCACCACAACGCCAGTTTCCTGGTCAGTCACTGCTAGCTCAGATCCCATCAGGCTATACTTGAAGTTGGGATTTTTTGCCCCAACGTGCATCACTTTACACTTGCTTACACTGAACTGCATTTGCCCATTCTCCGAGTTTGGAGAGATCCTTTTGGAGCTCTTCACAATCCCTTCTTGTTTTAACCACCCTAAATAATTCGGTGTCATCTGCAAACTTGGCCACTTCACTGGGAGAATAAATGGGAGACTTTACCATTTATTCCTCCTCTCTGCTTTCTGTTCTTTAACCAGTTACTGATCCATAAGAGGATCTGTCCTCTTATTCCATGACTGCTAAGTTTTCTCAGGAGTATTTAGTGAGGGACTTTGTCAAAAGCCTTTGTCCAAGTAAACAATGTATGTTGGATCACCCCTGTCTACATGTTTATTGACACTCTCAAAGAACTCTAAAAGGTTAGTGAGACAGGACTCACTAGTGGAAGCCATGTTGATTCTTTTTCAGCAGGGCTTATCCTTCTATATGCTTACTAATTTTAACTTTAATAAGGCTTTCAACCAATTTATCCAGAACAGAGCTAACAGGCCTGTAATTTCCCGGATCCCCCCTGGATCCCTTTTTGAAAATTGGTGTTACATTGACCATCTTCCAGTCCTCTGGTATGGAGGCTGATCTTATGTTGCATATTTTGGTCAGAAGATCAGCAATTTCATATTTGAGTTCTTTGAGAACTCTAGGGTGGATACCATCTGGGCCCGGTGATTTATTTGCTTTCATTTTATCAAAAAGGTTGAGAACTTCATCTTTTGTCACCACTATTTGCCTCAATTCCTCAGACTCCCTTCCTGAAAACATCAGTTCAGGCACAGGTATCTGTCCTATATCTTCTGCAGTGAAGACAGACAAAAAGAATTCATTCAGCTTCTCTTCAGTCTTCTGGTCCTCCTTCAGTACTCCTTTAACTCCATTGTCATCCAGTGATCCCACTGCCTCCCTACCTGATTTTCTGCTTCTGATATATTGATAGAATTCTTTATTGTTGATGTTGTTAGCAATATCCTCTCCAAAATGCTTTTTTGCATCTCTTATTGTCTGCTTGCATCGTCTTTGTGCAAGCTTGTGCTCCCTTTTGTTTTCCTCACTTGGGCAAGACTTCCATTTTCTGAAAGAAGCTCTCTTCTCTCTAATAGTGGTCTTAACGCTGCTTGTTAACCATGCCGGTGACCTCTTGGACTTGGCACTACCTTTCCTAACCTGTGGTATACATTTTAACTGGGCTTCTATTTTTGTGGTTTTGAGTAATCTCCAAGCATTTTGAAGGGATTTAATTCTTTTGACTCCCCCTTTTAGCTTCCGTTTCACCACTTCCCTCATTTTAAAGAAGTTTCCTCTTTTGAAGTCAAATGTGACTGTGTTGGACTTTCTGGGCAATTTTCCACTTAAATATATATTACATCTGATAGCACTGCGATCACTGTTTCCAATTGTCCAACAACATTTACATCTCGTACTAGGTCCTGGCCGAAACCACTTAGGATTAAATGCAGAGTTGCCTCCCCTCTGGTCGGTTCCATGACCAACTGTTCTACTGCACAGTCATTTAGGACATCTATAAATTTAAGTTCTTTCTTGTGGCTGGAACATACATTTATCCAATCAATGTGGGGGTAACTGAAGTTGCCCATTATTACAACACTTCCTTGTTTGGAGGCCTCCCTGATTTCGTTTTCCATCTCAAGGTCACTCTGAGCATTCTGGTCTGAGGGACAGTAGCATGTTCCTAGCGCTAAATTAGTTTTGGAGCCTGGTATTGGTACCCACAGTGTTTCTGTGGAGCAGCCTATCCCTTTTAGGTGTTCTAGTCTGCTTGACACTATGCCCTCTTTGACGTACAGGGCAACACCTCCCCCAGTACGCCCTTTCCTATCCTTCCTATAGAGTTTATATCTAGAGATGACCATATCCCACTGGTTCTCTCCATCCACCAGGTTTCTGTAATGCCCACTGTATCCAGGTTTTCTTTTAAAATCAAGCGCTCCAACTCTCCCATTTTGGCACAGAGGCTTCTAGCATTTGCATAGAAACACCTACGTGGTGTCCCTCCCCAGATGTCTCTGGTGTGTGCATCTTTTGCTATGGGATGTTGGCCCCTTTGACTGGCTATTATGTTCTACCATGTGCTCCTGGCCTATTTCCTCACTTTCTACATTTGGGCAATCAAAAACATTTTCATCTTCATCCCTTTGGGATGATTTAATCTGAACTGGATGCTTCCCAGGTCCTGACGGCTTTCCCCCAGGGTTTAGTTTAAAAGCTGCTCTGCCACCCTTTTTATTTTTAGTACCAGGAGTCTGGTACCATTTTGGTTCAAGTGGAGCCCATCCCTCTTGTACAGGCCTGCCTTGTCTCAAAATGTTCCCCAGTGCCTAACAAATCTGAACCCCTCCTCGGCACCACCGTTTCATCCATGCATTGAGACTCCTCATCTTCGCCTGTCTGGACGGCCCTGCACGTGGAACAGGTAGCACTTCTGAGAAAGCCAGCTTGGTGGTCCTGGATTTCAACCTCCTACCTAGCAACCTAAATTTGGCTTCCAGGATCTCATGACTACATATCCCCACATCACTGGTACCAACATGGACCACGAGCACTGACTCCACCCCAGCCCTATCTACTAGGCTATCTAGATGGCGTGTGATAGCTGCAACCTTCACACCAGGCAGGCAATACATCAGGCGGTCTACACGCCCATCACAAACCCAGCTGTCTATGTGTCTAATGATTGCATCTCCCACTACCACAGGCCCCCCTCCCTGCGGAGGCACATCCTTGGTGCGAGAGGATATTTGTTCATCTTCTGAGGAATGGGTACCTTCTAAGACAGGGGTCCCCAAGCCCCAGGCCACGGACCGGTACCGGTCCGTGGTATGTTAGCAACCGGGCCGCAGGGGTGTATGAAACCCCCTCACCTTGGGTATGTGGGGGTCCGTGGGGGGGGAGGCGATCCGTCCCTCCCCCCCTGGAATCCTCACTGGCCCTGGCCAGCTCCGCTCCGCAGTGAGTCCGCGGAGCTGCCGGCTGGCTCCGGCCGCTGGTGGACTTCTGGCCGCTGGGATGCAAATGGCGTCCGCATAGCGGATGCCATTTGTGTCCCTATTCTTCAAGTAATAGGCTACATAAATCTTTACATAGCTGATTAATGCAAAGAATAGGGACGCAAATGGTGTCTGCTATGCGGACGCCATTGGCATCTGCTATGCGGACACCATTTGCGTCCCAGCGGCCGGAAGTCCGCCAGCAGAAACCCACTCCCTGGTCTTCCACAAGACCGGTCCCTGGTGCCAAAAAGGTTGGGGACTGCTGTTCTAAGGGATCATTTCCCTCTTCAGAATGACGCCTTCCTTCCCCAAGACCTGCATTCTCCATGACAGCAGAGGAACTGTCACCCTGGGGGTGGGACACAACTAATGGGTCCCTGAAGGTCTCATCCACCAACCTCTGTGCCTCTCTTAGCTTCTCCAGGTGAGCAACCTTGGCCTCAAGGGAGCGCACTTGATCCCTGAGAGTCAGGAGCTCATTACACCAAGCACACACCCATGACTTCTGTCCAGGAGTTAGATAGTCATACATGTGGCACTCAGTGCATTACACTGGATAGTCCCCTCCCCACTGCTGGCTTTCTACCTTTATAACTGTTTTTTGGAGGGGGGATTTCCCTGGAAAACTTTATTTATTTATTTATTTCATTTCTATACTGCCCAATAGCCGGAGCTCTCTGGGCGGTTCACAAAAATTGAAACCAAAGAGCACACAATAAAACAATACAAAATATATAAAACATTAAAACAGTAAACAATACAACCAGAATAAAACCAGAATAAAACCTAGCAGCAATGCAGGAATTTAAAATACAGATTTAAAACAGCAAGGCTAAAAGTCTAAAAAGCTAAAATGTTAAAATGCCTGGGAAAATAAAAAGGTCTTCACCTGGCGCCGTAAAGAATACAATGTAGGTGCCAGGCGAACCTCACTAGGGAGCTCATTCCACAGCTGGGGTGCCACAGCAGAGAAAGCTCTCCTCCTAGTAGCCACCTGCCTCACTTCCTTTGGCAGGGGCTCACGGAGAAGGGCCTCTGAAGATGATCTTAAAGTCTGGGCAGGCACATATGGGAGGAGGCAATCCTTCAGATAACCTGGTCCCAAGCCGTTAAGTGCTTTGAATGTTAACACCAGCACTTTGAATTGGGCCCGGAAATGGACTGGCAGCCAGTGCAGCTGGAAAAGTACTGGCGTAATATGAGCTCGCTGGCCAGTCCCTGTTAATAGTCTTGCTGCCCTGTTTTGGACCAGCTGAAGTTTCCGGACCGTTTTCAAATGCAGCCCCGAATGCATTGCAGTAATCCAAACGAGAAGTTATCAGAGCATGGATAACTGTAGCTAGGCTATCTCTGTCCAGATAAGGGCGTAGGTGGTATACCAGCCTAAGCTGATAAAAAGTGCTCCATGCCTCTGAGTTCACCTGTGCCTCAAGTGACAGTTCTGGATCCAGGAGCACCCCCAAACTACAAACGTGATCCTTTAGGGGGAGTGCAACTTCCTCCAGAACAGGTTGAATATCACCTAGCCGGGCAGACGAACCACCTGCTAACAGTACCTCCGTCTTGTCTAGATTGAGTTTCAGTTTATTGGCCCTCATCCAGTCCATTATCGTGCCCAGGCCCTGATTCAGAACAGCCACTGCCTCACCTGGGTTTGGTGAGAAAGAGGTAGAGCTGGGTGTCACCCGCATATTGATGGCACCTCAGTCCACGCCTCTGGATAACCTCCCCCAGCGGTTTCATGTAGATGTTAAACAGCATAGGGAATAAAATAGAGCCCTGTGGAACCCCATGGCACAATTGCCATGGCACAGAGCAGTAATCCCCCAGCACCACCTTCTGGAGTCGGCCATCCAAGTAGGAGCGGAACCACTGCAGTGCAGTGCCTCCAACTCCCAACCCAGACAACCTATCCAGAAGGATACCATGGTCAATGGTATCGAAAGCCACTGAGAGGTCCAGGAGAATTCGTTGTTTACTACGAGAAGGTGGGGAGATTATTTATAGTTATTTCTTTACAATTACTTACCGTAAGTGCGGAGTAAGGAGGGGAGAGTTAACTGCCCTGGCTTCCTCACACAGTTGCTTAACTTGCTTGTTTGCTGACGCTTTGTCACTGGGGCTGAGATGCTTCACCACTGGGGCTCCTCGCACTTGGAGAGCTGGCTCCCTCGCAAGCATGCCTCCTTCTGTAGACAGGCCCCACTGCTGCTGCAGTGAATCTGATTGGAGGGTCTCCTTTGAAAAGCAAGGGAGACTGTGTGTGAACTCCTGATGAGCGCTGGCTTTCAGTGGCTGGGAATGTAGGTCAGTAGGTCCCCCAGGGAATGGTGATTCCTATTCAGGACAGAGGACTCTTAACAGTAGTGAATGGGAGACCTGTTGAGTGGAGCTCCTCTATTCAATGGATCATTGGAGGGGACAGCAAAAAAAGAGTAGGTGATTTGGGAAGGCTGTGGCTTGCAAGGTCTGGATCCTTTTCCTGTGTTTTTTTAAAAAACTTAAAATGATATGCTGAGCCCTTAAACTTACTATATTTAGTGAACTGCTCTGTAAGGCCTGAGCCTAATCTGAAGCTAGCCTGCCCTTTTTTTCGTGCTTTAAGCAGACTCTTATTCCCCCGTTCTAAGCTTGGGGTTATTTTAAAATATGCAGTTGATGGTCTTTTCAACCACTCGGTGGTCTTTGTTAATGCAAGGCCTGTAAATTCTAGCTAGATTGCAGTATTGCAACTGGAACTCTCCCCACGACCTGAGTTCGATCCCAGCGGAAGCTGGGTCCCAGGTAGCCAGCTCAGGTCGACTCAGCCTTCCATCCTTCCGAGGTTGGTAAAATGAGTACCCAGCTTGCTGGGGGAAAGGTAGTCACGACTGGGGAAGGCAATGGCAAACCACCGTGCTATAGTCTGCCATGAAAACGCCAGCGCAAGCGGCGTCCCTCTAGGAGTCAGCAATGACTCAGTGCTTGCACAGGGGGAACCTTTCCTTTCCTTGTTAGTTTGTAAGGGGTTAACCCTCTGGGATTTAGCTGTGCCCTCATTTTGGCTTCAGCTGCTATTTATCAATTTTAAGTTGTTACCTGAGGTACTTTAGTAGGTAATTAAGTTATTTCACTTACCTTTCCCTCGTACACTTGCTTAACTCGCTTGTTTGCTGACGCTTCGTCAGTGAGGCTCCTCGCGCTCAGAGAGTTTTTAGATGATAAAATTTTTTCACGAGGGAAGATACTCTGATTAATTTGAGTGCAGAAAGAATGAATTATTTGTCTGGATGTATAACTTTAACTGAATCTAAATGTCCGGTCCATTGTTGAACCAGCAGGCATTTTAAAGAACTGCCTTATAAAACTGAGCAATATGCCCCTCCTTTAAAAATAGGTGCAACTGTTCACATAAATTGAAATATTCCATCATCTCCAGTATAGCCTCAATTGCATGTGCTATTAGGAATATCAGAGCAGATTCCACTGTGGCACTGCCCCCAAATAATAGCACCTGTACCTTTAAGAAGAAACACAAAAGCTTTCTTGTTGGTTTTCTAAAATTTCCTCAGTAAATGTAAGTTTGTAAAACAAACAAACAAACAAACAAACCAAAAACAACAACTTAGGGGGCGCCCCCCCCCCCCCGGCTACAGGCCCGCTTTAGAGGGTACTGTAGTGGTTTTCCAGTGCTCAACAATAATTACTTTAGCAGCAGTAAGTAGATTCTTGGTCAGATCCTTACAAACTAGGAGGGGAACTTCCTTCCATCCCACCATTAAGGAGCATGGGTTGTGGACTGAGAAGCAATATGCTTGCTTGCTCCATTGAGCAAAGCACATGGAGCAGTGCTTATAATGTTGACAATTACTGGTGCTTTTATGTTGGGGTTTTTCTTTGGGCCATTATGGCAGTTGGCTGTGCTGGCAGGAGCTTTGGGGAGCTGAAGTCCAAAACATCTGGAGATCCTTCTTTCCCTAATTAATCAGCTATGATTTTATCAGAATTCTGTTTCTTATTAAAGACAGTAATTGTTTTAACATGATGTTTTATTCTTTTATCCTATTTTGTATTTGTATTGTTCACCATTGTCCAGAATCTGTCTAGATGTGGAGCGGTATACAAATGTTGTAAATAAATAAATCTATCTTCTGCCTACCCCTACCCAGAATGTATGTTGTGAACAATTAACAATTAACAATGTGTTAATTGTTGTGAACTGCTTAGGAGAACTTTGGTTATTGGGTAGTATAGAAATGTAATAAATAAAATAAATAAAAATATGGTTGAACCATAAGTGTGGAATTGTTGTATTGTGCAAGACTGTTTTTGAAATTTCGTGCTGTTGATTTGTGAGCAGCTGCCTTGCTCTTGGAAATCATACAGTACTATTTTGAGCATGTATGCTTTATTTGAACTCAGTTGTCTGACAACAATGAGGTTAAACATCAGATAAGCCATCATAATTCCTCCTGTTTGTTTGCACATTAGTCTGCATCCTGCTAAAGTTGTAAGTGGAATGGAATTTCTCTGCACTGTATTCACCATTTTCCTTTTTAATGAGTTCATTTAAACATCTGGTCTGCCCTAGTAATTTTGCCTCTGAGATTCAGAAAGGGTTAGATTAGAAGGGGGAAGACACCTTCTCTAACCCTGTTCCCTCTGTATTCTTGAAAAAGTAGCATTAGTGCAAAGACAAATAAAGCATGCCACTGTAAGAAAAATTGCATGTGACTCTAAGGAGAAGTATAGCTGATGTTACAAATTCATGGCGACCTTATGGATGTAAGCATTTTTACATTTGCACAAATACATGCGCTCCCACTCTTAGGACTGCAAGTCCACGTGTGGCACTGAAGACTGCTTCTGACATTTCCTAAGTTGAGGGAGACAACTTCGCTCATGTGCAGGGCTAATTTGGGAAGTGGTTATCTGAAGGAATTGTGGGGCTCTTTGCATTTCCCTTTGGATCCCAGTTCTAATTTTCATATTCAGACATTAGGCAACTCATCTTGCAAACTTAGGGTCACTTTGCCTCCACCCGTCCATGCACTTGAGCATGCATAGCACTCCTGGGGATGCCCTTGGGGGAGGGAAGGATGTGGCAGAGGCTTGATTGTCCCTAAAAAGGGTGAGCATAATACATGTTTATAGGCAGATGTTACTGGAAGACCTTTTTTTTCCAGTTATCATATAATAGTAGGGTTGGAAGGGCCCTACAAGGCCATTGAGTCCAACCCCCTGCTCAGTGCAGGAATCCAAGTCAGAGCATCCCTGACAGATGGTTGTGCAGCCTCAGCTTGAATGCCTCCAGTGTGGGAGAGCCCACCACCTTCCTAGGTCATTGGTTCCATTGTCGTATTGCTCTAACAGTCAGGAAGTTTTTCCTGATGTTCAGCCGGAATCTGGCTTCCTGTAACTTGAGCCCATTATTCCGTGTTCTGCACTCTGGGATGATCGAGAAGAGATCCTGGCCTCCTCTCTGTGACAACTTTTCAAGGCTTTGAAGAGCGCTATCATATCTCTCCTGAGTCTTCTCTTCTCATGCCCAGTTCTTTCAGTCTCTCTTCATAGGGCTTTGTTTGCAGTCCCCTGATCATCTTTGTTGCCCTCCTCTGAACCCTCTCCAGTTTGTCGGCATCCTTCTTAAAGTGTGGTGCCCAGAACTGGACACAGTACTCCAGATGAGGCCTCACCAGTGCTGAGTAGAGGGGAACTAGTACTTCCCAGGATTTGGAAGCTATGCTTCTATTAATGCAGCCCAAAATAGCATTTGCCTTTTTTTCAACCACATCACATTGTTGGCTCATATTCAGCTTGTGATCGACAACAATTCCAAGATCCTTCTCGCTTGTAGTGTGGTTGAGCCACGTATCCCCCATCTTGTAACTGTGCATTTGGTTTCTTTTGGTTTCCTAGGTGCAGAACTTGGCATTTGTCCCTATTAAATTTCATTCTGTGGTTTTCTGCCCAGCACTCCAGTCTATCAAGATCACTTTGAATTTTGTTTCTGTCTTCCAAAGTATTAGCTATCCTGCCCAATTTTGTGTCATCTGCAAATTTGATCAGCATTCCCTGCACCTCCTCCTCCAAGTCATTAATAAAAATGTTGAAGAGCACTGGGCCCAGGACTGAGCCCTGCAGTACCCCACTCGTTACCTCTCCCCAGTTTGAGAAGGTCCCATATCATGCTCATCATGTATATCTTTATTCTGTACTTCTGATACCAAGCTTGTGCGGTCTCGTACGTACTGGTTTGGAAGCGAAATAGGCCACCCAAAAATAATGTAGTGGTTTCTTTATACTTGGGGCTGTATATTAGCTTGTAAAGTAAAAGAGTGGGAAAATGTTAAAAATAACAAAAATGGCCTGACAATTACCTGTGCTCAGTGTGTGTGAGAAGAAGGGAAAATGTGAGGTGGGAGGGAATTGGCCTGCTTGAGCCTCTAAGAATGTATTGTAACCTGGAGGTGGGCATTGGGGTTGGGGGCAAGTGAGCTATAAGATTAAAAAATGGCTTCTTTGCACTATGCAGGCAGGTTTCAGAAGGGAGGAAAAGAAAAAGGACACCTTCTTTTCCTTATTTCCCAGAAGTGTTCTCTTCTGCTATATGCAATAAAGTTTGGGGCTGGATCCAAGTCTAGTGCAGTATACCACAGTACGTAGAAGTATGGGAAAGGAAAAAATGTCCTTCTTCCTCTCCTACTGCTCAAAAAATGAAGAGAAGCACCACTGTCAAGGGCCTGGGATACCTTGCAGCATTTTCTTGTGGCTCCTCACTTGTGACTTGTATTAAGTCACACCTCATGTTTTCCCTTCTTCCTTGCACACACTGAGCACAAGTAATTGTCAGGCCATTTTTGTTATAAAAGTGCATATTTGTTTATGAAACAGAATATGGTTTAAAATATGGTTTCCCTGCATTGTGTTTACAGTGAAACACAATACAGGGAATGGGAAGCTAGAAGGTATTATAGACTGAGGGATCTTGTAGACACAGAGCAGCCCGTTTCAGCTGCAAAACTGAATGTTCTGTTAGCTGGAACATAAATTGGGTGGATGCAGAAACTCCAGATTAAAGTATTTGCTCACACGGTGGCCAAAAACATGGCATTAACCAAGTCATTAACAAACTTTGAATCTTTCTGCTTTCAAACCATGCAAACATGAAAGGACTCTTATCTAACATTTATAACATACTTTTGGAAGCAGTGACGGATGACATGCAAAGAGACGGTATCAATTTGAAAGAGTTGACAATCAGTATACAGATGGCACTTCACTCCAACCCGACTTCATTGGATGAACCCTTCCCTGCCCCCACTTGCTGGAGAGGATGTGGGAGTGCTGGGATGCTGGTCCATATGTGGTGGGACTTTCCGCAGGTTCAACAGTTCTGGTCTGGAGTATTTGGGGTGATTTTAGATGTTGGTTGTATCTGTCAGGCCCCAGCTTCTGCACTGCAGTGGGCCTTGTAGGTTATAGCCAGGAATTAATTAGAAGGGCTTGGGCCTATTCAGCCTCTGGAATGTCAGAATCTGTGTGAGCTCATCTCTGTCAGTGTTCCCAGAGCAGAGCCAAGGAGAGTCACCGGAATCATAGAATAGTAGGGTTGGAAGGGGCCTACAAGGCCATCGAGTCCAGCCCCCTGCTCAAGGTCGCCAAGGCTGAAGTGTCAGTTCTGGAGGGCTGAGCAGCGACACCCTGTTTAGACAGGGGCTTTGCTGATAGGCTAAAGGCCGTTGTCTGTCAAGGGATCTGGGGAGGGTGTTTTACAGTCACAACTTCGAAGCTGATGCAGAGGTGAAGAGCCTTTGTTAGGAACATCTTGTCTTCATTGCCCGAAGCCTTCTCTGTTTGGATCCATCAAAAGCCCGTCTGGGCTTTTGGAGGCATTCTGCACATGGACTCTCCCTTAATTGGAACTTTGGATTGTTAAAGACTTGCCATGAAAAGTACTGTTCATAAACTTTAACTCTCATTTGCTGTAGATTGTGTGTCTTTGTTTGTTGTCAGCTCATTGTACTGGCAGGCTAGATTTGATCTATAAGCTTTAAACTTTCCTCTGCCTGGACTCGGGCAGTGTGAAGTTACCAGTGCAAAAACGGTGGCACGGAACTCTTTGTGTGTGCGGGTTTACTCTTCCCTTGGTCTTGATAGGCCTTGACCATGTAGCCTGGAGTTATCAACAAAAGAGTCACAGTTGGACTAACTGTCCGTGAGGTGTGGTTTTGCTTAGGCCTTTCAAGAATTTACCTCTTGATTGTCTGAGGGATCATTCCAGGAATCATTTCCTTTTCTTGTCCGGGGTTTGAAACCCTGTGTATGGATTGCCTGGGTTAGATACACCTGGAATTCCGAGTCCCTTTTCTTGTGTTCAGAGCTGTGGAGATGGCAGTGGGGAAACAACATTGATGAGGATCTTGGTCACGGTGGTATTGTTTAGTTTTGAACTGTTCTGGAATTACATCGAGCCTGTAGCTACTGATCATCAGCTATATGATTTCTGAAGAGTGTAACTGTCAAGCTTTTGCCATGAGATTTCCTCCAATAAAGAAATCTCACTGATTTAGCTGTTTGGTGTCAAAATGCCTGAGCGTGTGTGCTGGAGGGATCAAAAAACTTGACAGTATCATTGTGCCAGAGTCCCCTTACCACTGCTTTCTCTAATGGATAATGTAAGAGGGAATTTGCCACACTGTGAGGTAATCCTGTTTTTGTTGCTAGCAGTGTGTCTAGAAATAGTACATCATTGGAAAACAGGTGCTGGCTGACGGCTGCAGGGTTGGTTCACCAATATATGGAAAACTGTACTTTCAGAGAGACTAACCCACCATGGCAGAGTTCTGTGAGGGGTAGCCAAACATGACCACTTCATGGAAATCTGTTTTCCTTTCATCATGGGACAGTGGCCTATAAGCCTCTGATCCCCCAAACATCGTTTTCGAGTGATCTAATTAAATGAGGGTTGCTCTAAGAACATTATACTGTTAATGTAACTGAGACAAGAATGGGACCACAGTTTGTTTTTACTTTGTTTGACTAGTTAACTTTCATTGTATTTGTTGACTATAAGCTCATTGTACAATGCACAATAATTAAATAGAGCAAAGTTTTAAAAGAATGCACAATAGCAGTTTTAAATGTTTTAACGTTAGCTAAAACAAATGTTAAATGTGTTCAGTGTTGTGCAAAGCAATACTAGAGAAGGTTGTTATGAAAGTGATAACTGACTAAACCTTTTTTCCTATGATCAAGTGATAGTTACATATACATACAGAAGATCAGACTAAAATATGTTAATCTTGTTGGACTTTTTTTCTGCACATAGGGAACATATCATTTTACTGTGAGCTGCTCTACTGACCTAAATGCAGACAGGCAGACTATGATGATACTTTCCCACTGGCCAGGTTTCAGCCTCGATGGTCCACTTTGATATTACATTTGGTATGTTGTGAGCTAAGCAGCTACTGTGTTCTGTAGTGGCAAAGCCACCCCTACAGTGGTATTTCTTGGTGATACTAGTTCTACTATTTAGAACTCTGAATGCTTTAGATGGAATCCAGATGCTGTCAAGTTGAACTTTTTCTACAAAGGCATGCATACATCAGTCCACCTTTACAGAATAATCCAAAATACATTCAGAACTGATAGACTTATGTTCAGGCATTAGGTATCAAACATTTTGATCTGGTCCAGGGAAAATTGTTCCGTGTAGTTGCTGTTTTAGCTGAAATAATTTCTTTTTCTACATTGTCCCAAGTTATTTCAATAACTTGTAGTGTAGGTGCAACTAACTTGCTCTGGATCAGGGTCTGTTTTTATAATTGTGCTACTACTTAATATCCCGGTGATGGAATAAGATGAACTGCTAATAAGGTAACTGCATTACTACACAACTTGTTAACCACCAAGCCAAGCATAGCCGAAAAGATCCACAAAGGGCTTGATATACACCTATTTTTGTGCACACCTGGGAGTGCAAGAACATGAGGATTGTCACGTACTTGGCACGTTTCAGTACATGGCAGGGAGACTGCATTCAGGTTGGACATTAACATGTACAGCTTTAATCTAAGCAGGGTAAACTCCTATCCAGATTGAAAAGTATGTTGTATTTATCTTGTAAAGTCAAAGGTCAGGATCCAAAGAACTGTACTAGTTCCATGTGTACAAAAGGTCTTTGAATTTCTGTTTCTTAGATACCCCTCTGTCCCATGCTGCATGGCATATTGCTTTTTGAAAACAAAGGGATTTGTAATATGGTGTTCATAGAAAGTTAAATGCCTTTGGGCATGCTTAACTCCTTGGCCACATCTGACAAAGCTCTTTGGATTCAGGCCAAATAATTTAAAGTATATTAGTAGAGGGTATAAATGGTCTAGTCAAAGTGCTGCCATTGCTAGGGGTTGGCTTCTAGATATCTTTGGGTAGCACCTGTTATGGTTAAAAACAGATTTTTGTTCTAAATGAGGAGAGTGAGCAAAGTTGAAATGTTAGGCTAATTGCTGCACAGAATAGATTTACTGTTGTTAAATGATTTTAAAGAAGGCAGTCTCCACAGAAACTCCACCTCTGATCTTGGGTTTGCAGTATTTAGATAGACCAAAGCTTGCTACATTACAGTCCTATTAGTTGATTCAGTGTGATATTGTGTCAGTTCAAGATTAGAAACTGGTGCGGAGCATGGTTTTATAAAAGAGTTTATTCAGCACTTTAGGGAACTTGTTTGGGAACTGTAAGAAATTTGTATAATTGTTCTAAACATCTCCAATGCAAACTGGATAACAAAATAAATGTCAAAAATACGTGTTTTAATTTCTGCAGATCTCTGTCAGATTTGAATGGTTTGGCCCAACAGAAAACCTGTCTCAATATTAGGAATGGAAACGAAACACAGCTTCCTTTCAAAACATTGCTTGTAATTGCTTTGACAGATTCTTTTGTCCATTTGTTTGTAGCCACCTGTTGCCTCTTGTCATGTGCTAAAATTATAAGGTCTTTGGAACAGGAATTTTATTTAATTACAAGTACATGTACACTATCCCAAGCAAAAAGGAATACCTAGAGGTTAGCACAGTAAAAAAAAATAATCCTGTCTAGGTTATATGTTTTTGGTAACGTTGCCTAAATATACATATGCCTGTTTGTGCTACTAGAAATTCATATCCACTCTCTTTTGATACATTATTTTGTTTGTTAGTTATTTCATATTTACTGCAGTTTTTCAGTAGATACTTTCGGAATAATAACGTACCCATAATAATAAAGTACGTCTAATATTTGTGGAGTGCTTTTGAGTGTCCACTGCATTACACAGAAATCCTTCTGAAAGGATTCTGGCTTCGTTGTCCTAGTGGCTAAAAATGGTTGGCAGGTTAAATAAATCCACTAAGCAAGGCTGGAAAGTGCTAGGCACCTTGTTGCCCAGGTTTGTTGAAATTGGTGTTGGATCCTGGGACTTAGAAACTTTTTCCAGACCTCCTAAGGAATGAATGAATTTCACTGGTCTCTGTTTTTTTAGTCTATTAAGCAGTAAAATGATGGATTATTTTAGAACATAAAGACAACGAAGTTTTGTATCCCTCCAAGCTGATTGTACTGAACGACCAAATGCAGATGTAGAAATTTATCAGGTGTTGAAGAACTGCAAAGAACTTCATGCTACAACTTTTGGCTTTGTATTTGGCTTTATAGACTTACAGGCAAGGAGATGGAAGCAAATGTTGCCATATTTGCCAAATCTTGTGTGTTTTTTGTTCTATGGTGTTAGTTCTGCTATCAGAGCCTTTCCATATTTTATGAATAAAAGGGTGAGAGAAGTCAGTATTAATGAGCTTTTATTTTTCATAACTGCTTTTAATTTTATTTGTTAGCTGTGATTAGATTTTAATCGTATCTGAATGATTTATAAATCCAGTAATGTGTTGATTTATGGGCTCATTTCAGACTTGTGCAGTCTATACCTCAAATGCTGACCTGTTTGACCTGCGAATGGGATCAAAAATAGAACTATCTGAATAGATTGTGCTCTTATCAAGAAAATCAAGGCAGTTACTCCAAAATCCCCTTCAAATGGATGGATGGGCACTACTTGTGACTTTCCCTACAGAAATTGGACCTGGCTCATTCATGTCTTTAGCTACGTAAAGGTTACGTTATGGTAATCTATTTTATGTGGGGCTGCTTTCTATTACAGTTCAGAAACTTCTGTTGATTCAGAATATATCTGCTTGAATGTTAACTGGGGCGGCCTGCACATTGGATGATATGACTCTGATATTACATTATACTAGTGTAAAGCCCATGTCACCACAGGCGATAGTAGTCTGACAATGATTGGATGAAAATATGTTTGGCTGTTTCCCTTGCGACTGGAACAATTTTCAGGGGGCATTTCATTCTTGTCCTCCCTCCTTCCACTCTCAGCTTTCCAATTACGTCCTGCATCAGGTTATGTTCAATGAGCACCCGAATAATATGACCACTTCCCACTACATTAAAGCCAACCCCTCCCCCGCCATAGATGAGGTCTCCCAACTCACCTCCCTTTCATTGTGTCGGCAATTGCTTCCAATAAGAACCCCTCCCATTACATGAAAGCATAGACAGACCCACCCCTCCTCTGTTGCAGGGAAAGGGGTTGTTCCAAGCCCCTACCCAAGAAGCCCCACCCCCACCTTCACCTGGGCCTGAAAACAAAGGTGTGATTGGGGCGGGGAGAGGAAAAAATGCTGCCTTTCTCTTACCTGCCCTGAGCCAGAGACATCCAGTATGGTGCCAGTCTTGTGCCACTCCTGCCATGTTACCCCACCCACTACCGCCCCTCTCTCATACGCACAAATACACAAACCCCACACATGTGCAGGACATCATGGGAGGAGCAGCAGAAGCCCCCCCCCCAATCTCTGATTTGCCCTGTTTGAAACAATATAGTCTGGGAATTAGCGAACTAAAATGGACAAGCATCGACGAATTTAATTCAAGTGACCATTATACCTACTACTGTGGGCAAGAATCCCTTAGAAGAAATGGAGTAGCACTCATAGTCAATAAAAGGGTGGCAAAAGCAGTACTGGGGTACAATCTCAAAAATGATAGAATGATCTCAATACGACTCCAAGGCAAACCATTCAACATCACAGTAATTCAAGTCTATGCCCCAACCACTGATGCCGAAGAAGCTGAGGTTGATCGGTCCTGTGAATACCTACAACACCTTCTAGAACTAACACCAAAACAAGATGTCCTCTTCATCTTAGGGGATTGGAATGCTAAAGTAGGAAGTCAAGAAATCACCGGGATAACAGGCAAGCATGGCCCTGGTATACAAAATTAAGCAGGACAAAGGCTAACAGAGTTTTGCCAAGAGAACACGCTGATCATAGCAAACACTCTTTTCCAACAGCACAAGAGGCGACTCTACACATGGACATCACCAGATGGTCAATATCGAAACCAGATTGATTATGTCCTTTGCAGCCAAAGATGGAGAAGCTCTATACAGTCAGTAAAAACAAGACCTGGAGCTGACTGTGGCTCAGATCATGAGCTTCTTCTTGCAAAATTTCGGCTTAAATTGAAGAACGTAGGGAAAACCACTAAACCATGCATGTATGACCTAAATCATATCCCTTATGAATATATAGTGGAGGTGAAGAATAGATTTAAGGGATTAGACCTGATAGACAGAGTGCCTGAGGAACTATGGATGGAGGTCTGTAACATTGTTCAGGAGGCAGCACTCAATCCATCCCAAAGAAAAAGAAATGCAAGAAAGCCAAGTGGCTGTCTGAGGAGGCTTGACAAGTAGCTGAGGAAAGAAGGGAAGCGAAAAGCAAGGGAGAAAGGGGAAGCTATACCCAACTGAATGCAGAGTTCCAGAGAATAGCAAGGAGAGACAAGAAGGCCTTCTTAAATGAACAATGCAAAGAAATGGAGGAAAACAGCAGAATGGGAAAGACTAGAGATCTTTTCAAGAAAATCGGAGATCTCAAGGGAACGTTTTGTGCAAAGACGGGCATGATAAAGGACAAAGAAGGCAGGGACCTAACAGAAGCAGATGAGATTAAGAAGAGGTGGAAAGAATACACAGAAGAACTATACAGGAAAGACCTTAATGTCCCTGATAGCCATGATAGTGCGGTCACTGAACTTGAGCCGGACATCCTAGAGAGTGAAGTCAAGTGGGCCTTAGGAAGCATTACTCACAACAAAGCTAGCAGAGATGACAGTATTCCAGCTGAGCTATTTAAGATCCTAAAAGATGATGCTGTTAAAGTGCTGCACTCAATATGCCAACAAATTTGGAACACTCAACAGTGGCCACAAGACTGGAAAAGGTCAGTTTACATTCCAATTCCAAAGAAGGGCAATGCCAAAGAGTGTTCAAACAACTGTACAATTGCGCTCATTTCACATGCCAGCAAGGTTATGCTCAAAATCCTACAAGCTAGGCTTCAGCAGTATGTGAACCAAGAACTACTGGAAGTACAAGCTGGGTTTCGAAGAGGCAGAGGAACTAGAGATCAAATCACCAATATTCGCTCGATCATGGAGAAAGCAAGAGAATTCCAGAAAAGCGTCTGTTTCTGCTTCATTGACTATGCTAAAGCCGTTGATTGTGTGGATCACAACAAACTGTGGCAAATTCTTAAAGAGATGGGAGTACCAGACCACCTTACCTGTCTCCTGAGAAACCTGTACGAGGGTCAAGAAGCAACAGTAGGAACCGGACATGGAACAACTGATTGGTTCCAAGTTGGGAAAGGAGTACGACAAGGCTGCATATTGTCGCCCTGCTCATTTAACTTATATGCAGAGTACATCATGAGAAACGCTGGGTTGGATGAATCACAGGTCGGAATTAAGAATGCTGGGAGCACTATCAACAACCTCAGATATGCAGACAGTACCACCCTAATGGCAGAAAACAAAGAGGCTCTAAAGAGCCTCTTGTTGAAGGTGAAAGTGGAGAGTGCAAAAGCTGGTTTGAAACTCAACATTAAAAAAAACTAAGATCATGGCAAATGGCCCCATCACTTCCTGGCATATAGAAGGGGAAGAAATGGAAGCAGTGACAGATTTTATTTTCTTGGGCTCCAAGATCACCACAGACCGTGACTGTAGCCATGAAATTAAAAGACGCTTGCTCCTTGGGAGGAAAGCTATGGCAAACCTAGACAGCATAGTAAGAAGCAGAGACATCACCTTGCCAACAAAGGTCCGTCTAATCAAAGCTTTGGTTTTCCCAGTAGTAACGTATGACTGTGAGAGCTGGACTATAAGGAAGGCTGAGCGCCGAAGAATTGATGCTTTCGAACTGTGGTGCTGGAGAAGAGTCTTACGGGTCCCCTGGACTGCAAGGAGTTCAAATCAGTCAATCCTAAAGGAAATCAACCTTGAGTGCTCATTGGAAGTACAGATACTGAAGCTGAAGCTCAAATATTTTGGCCACCTAATGCGAAGAGAAAACTCCCTGGAAAAGACCCTGATGCTGGAAAAGGTTGAAGGCAAAAGGAGAAGGGGACGGCAGAAGATGAGATGGCTAGATAGCATCACCGATGCAATGAATATGGACTGGAGCACACTGCAGGAGAGAGTGGAGGACAGGAAGGCCTGGCGTGCTATGGTCCATGGGGTCACAAAGAGTCGGACACGACTGAACAACAAGTCTGGGGTGGAGGGAGCCCAGCCCCCTGAGGCCTAGCAGTGCCTTATAAAGCCTGCCTGTGAAGCAAAATGAATAAAAACAAACCCAAACAGAAAAAAGGAAAGTGGGAGAATGCAGGTAATAGAGGTTGAAGAGACGTGATGTCCGATCAGGTGCTGTTTGGCACAGAACAAATACACCAGCAATGAACCATAGAGCAACAGGAGACTGTTCGGCATGCAGCAAATAAACATACTGTTTTGCTATTAAAGCTCGAGCATTGAACTTTTTTGGAGTTTGAAAATTTTCTGCATGTCTACACTACTCAAGCTTCAGTTTTAAAAAAAATGAGCGAAATTGGTGTGGTAGATTTCTCATAGTAAGCTTTACACTAACTTATTCTTATGTCGATTTGCTGTTTACCATTTTGTTTCATTTCAAAATGCTAGTTTTGACCTTTAAACCCTGAATGGTTTAAATGGTTTTGACCTTTAAACCCTGGGCCAGGTTAGCTTAAGAATTACATTGTCTTACATGAACTTGTCTGAGCCTTAGTTTGGCATCAGAGGTTCTGCTCTGTGTTCCATCACAGTTAGATGTGCAATGTGTGGGCCCAGGAGTCATGGCCTTTTCTGTAGTTGCAACTGGATTGTGGAGTACCCTCCCTTGGGAGAGATCTGCTCACCTTTCAAAGGGAAGTTAAGACTCATTTATAAATATCAATTGTGTATCTCATTTTACATTTTAAATGCTTTTAATTTTTGTTGTTGCTGCTGGTTGAGTAGTTTTTGCCTTTTATTTTGTAATATTGTCATTATTAGAATACATTAAAAATACGTTTATTGAAGTAGGCTTTTGGTTTCTGCTTGTCACATGAAAATTCTGATCTGATGTTGCCATTTTGTTTTTGTATGTTCTTAATTATTTTAATACATTTTATGTTTTATATGGAGTTTTATTAGTGGCCTTGATTATTTTATATAGAAAAGCATGGTATGAATCATTTATATATTGTCTAAAATAAAGTATACATTAAAATTTTGAACTGAAAAGGTGAATTTGGGAAGGCTTTAGAGTAAACAGTTCGGCTGCTTACAGTGTATTTATCATTTAATAAGTTTGACCAGTAAGTCTAGAACCACTTCTGATTTATATACGTATGGCTGTCACATATTTGCCTTTTGATTTGTTCCTTTCTATCCTGAATCCCTGTTTAAAAATCAACAAATATAAATGAAAATAGCCCCACACCCATATTTATATAAGAATAAATGCCAATACAAGAAATGGGGATTTGCTAACAATGACCTAATAGCAGCCTTTAGACCATTCATGTTTACTTAACATTGAAGCAAAGCTCCACAAATATGATCTGACATCAATACTCTGTCCATCTTAAAATGGAAGAGAATTTCCTTCTCTTGTACAAAAGGGCATATAGCCTTTCAAAATGCAGTTATGGTACGATCCTCACACTTATGAAGGAGATCCCCATCTCTTTCCCCTCGTCAGCCATAGACACACAGAACATTGTGTTTGTTTATTTATTTCACACATTTATATACCATTTCCCAACAAAATTATTAAAGTGGTGAACACAATGGGAATTTCAGCACTACAATATAATGTGTATTGTTGAGGAGCCGTCACTCCAATCTCTGACTTCAGTATAAAACTGCTTCAATTTCTGGTGGTGGTTTGTTCGCAGTGCCCTGTTTCAGCAGCTTGGTTTGAGCGTCCTGTGACTTGAGGCCAAAATAGATGTGGGGGTTAGGAACATGTATTTTCTCCCATTTGTCCTGTCCAGTGCTGTTCTGTTACTTTAAAGTAAAAGGACCATGGAGGCAAAGGATGCTGAATCTTTCCTCTCTGCTTCCTACGCCTTGTCTCTCCTCAGTTAGTTCGGGCATGTTTCTCCCTTTCATGCTCAATTCTGGTAAGGCGCACATGGGGTGTATGTCTGTCATTTTCCTGTCAAAGTAGCTGCCCTTCCTGTTTTTTTATATGTGAATGGACTGAACAGATGAGTGGCAGCCCCATCATGTCTGGTTTGGCCCTTAAGAGTGGATTTTAACCCACCAGTTGTAGATTCCTAGGATAGACAGAGGAATACTGATTTAGCCTATTAATATTTAAGAAAAGTGCAAAAAATGCATCAGTATAAATTCAAGCCACCATGAAGATAATTACAAAACAGACACCAAGGAGAGCAATTGCATTTGTTAGCTGCCTGTTACAACTTTCTGCAAATGCTACTGATGCCCTGATTGGTCATTCTGGGTGGGAATGATGATATTTGTTGTCCAAAATATCTGGGGGGCACCAGGTTGGGGGAGGCTGCTTTAAGGCATCATGCTACTCATGCCCTATAAGCTGTTTTTGTACCACCGCTGCCTAACAGAAGACCTCCAAGAATGACATTACTTTACACTAGAAATACTCCCACAAATAAGGAATTGTGTTAACTCAGGGCATGGTCTGCTTTTTGGGTGGATGTACCAGTCGGGGTGGCCCAAGATTTCTTTTGGGTGTAAAGCTGTTCAGATCCTGGTTACTTCTTCAGACTCTCCTGGGAGGGATTTGAAAGGAAAAAGCTGCAGGCAAAGAAAAGATTAGGCTCCCCTTCTCCTGCCATTTCTCTGCTCAAAACGGCAGTCTCAAGATTGCAATTGAAGTTACTTTTCTTAACAAAAATGTGCAATGATATGTCCTCATGTATATGTTTGCATGTAGCACATAGATTTCCCCTTATAGTGTCTGGGTGCATAACACACTGTATCTCTTCCACCTGGTGATTGACTGAAAACATCTGTTTGAAATGTGATCTATGCTTCATGTTCATACTAGTAAATATGTATTACCAGAATCTCACATGTAGTAATAAAAGGGGTATAACAACAAAGTAGCTAGGTGACCCTTCTCACTGTTTCACAGGTCTTTGATCATATTTCAAAGCTTGTAAATGAAATTCTCATGAGTAAATATGTGCAGTTTTGTAAATTACCAGGTTTAGCTCAATGCAAGTGTCTAATTCCATCTCTCTCACAATGTAAAGGCAACAACAGGACCACCCTCTTTGAGAACAGAAATCAATAAGCAAGACATGAAAATTGTACTGGAACACTGCAGTGTGTACATGTTGTGATGTGGCCCATTTCTGTTGAAATAGGAACATAAATGGTTAAACAAACATAACTTGCGTGTTGTAGATATCCTTTTTCTGTGCTGCCTGAATTAAATTTTCTTTTCTCTTTTTAAAGAGCATACTACATTTTAAACAAAAGAGTGAGAAGTGAAATGTGAGAATACAGTCTCTTGTCATAGAGAGGGTCTGGTCTGTCTGCTTCAGTACAGAGAAAAAGTTAATTCTACTCCATTACTCAAAGGATTCTACTATAAGCTTTTAGCAGTGGGAGTCATGTGTGCCACAGATGGCTTTTCTAACCCCTTTCCCTGTAATATGAAGCTTTATTCATATGTGTAGCCATGCTAAAGCCAGCTTGAGAGTACTCATGTGAAAATGTTTGCAAAAGGTGAGCAGTAGTAGCACCTTCTGATCATGAATAGTTACTTTTATATCTGAAAATGAGAGAAGTGCAGAGACAAAGATATGAACAGCAATTACTTCTTCTCTTTTTGAATTAGTATAGTTGACATATGGACAACAGAAAAGCAATTATGAGGTAAGGGTTAACAACCTGACCTTCACTTATCAACTGAATGGTCTTGCCTTATGGTAACAATTAGGGTGGAAGATACCACATTTACAGCCTGTAAAGGCATCATGATCCATTTGCTACGTCAGGTGAAGGACCGCAGCCGAAGTGGATGCTGCCCCTAGTTTGCTGTGTTACTTAGAAACACAAGAAAAAAATATGGATGGCTCAGTTGTTGCTTAATAGTGTAATCCTAAACATGCTTACTCAGAAATAAATCCTATTGGGTTTAATGGGGCTTACTCCCAGTCACTGGGTATAGGATTGCAGCCTATATCTTTCATGTAAGCAGTACTTTCATTTCTGCCTTGATTTAATTAGCGTTTCTTATTCCTAACTCCATCCTCCCTTCGTAAAATAGAAATATTTAATTGCTTGCAGGCCAGCAGAGGTTACATGAAGGGGAATGAGAGAAAACTTGAAAGGTGTCTTCATTCCGAGTTCACAAGTCTGTGAATGACCCAATTATGGAGTAAAAACATGATTTCAATAGAA
Source organism: Heloderma suspectum (assembly GCF_057233095.1). NCBI lineage: Eukaryota > Metazoa > Chordata > Lepidosauria > Squamata > Helodermatidae > Heloderma > Heloderma suspectum. Next base: position 291,612,460 of record NC_139459.1, on the reverse strand, counting down.
CTAGTCCCCAGAGAGTGTGTTGGAGGTGCTTGTTGTAATTCCTTATCTGAAGCTGAGCAGGTCTGAGTCCGGCCAGTGCTAGTGTGGGGCAATATTGTGGGCCTGCCATGTACTGGGTTCTTGGTTTGTTATAAATATCATATACATAAACTAGCCCTGCCCTTTCCAAATGGAGAAGAAAATCGGTGAAAACACAGTCAATAATATGCTTGCTGACTTCTGAAGAGATTATTTCCATGAAACACATACTGGAAACTTGTCAGAGCAGATTTCTTTCCATCTCTGCATTCTAGTTAGCCCCAGGAGGAAATCTGACTCAGCTTCCTTATGACCACAGTTACTGGAGTGCAACCCCTCCCTACTTGCACTGAAGTGCCTTAGGCTGCAAAATCAGGAACTCAGCTCCAAGGTTTCAGTACTACATCTACTGCCATTTTTTCCTCTTGACTTCAGCAAGCTGCATTTAAGAAATGCATAATGTCTAGTTTCAGATTATGGCATAGTTTGGATCTCACACATTTTCTGAGCCGCACTAATCTAGTTTTGCCTCCCAGCTGTTTATAACGGGATACTGCCAATAGTAATGACACTAGGAAAAAAAACATTGGCATGAGAAGAGCAAGGAAATGGTAATGTAGGTTCTGCGTAGGGGCAAGCTCTGTCTTGTATGTGCCAGATAGTGAGGAAATACAGTGCCTTGCATAAATATTCATCCCCCTGTGACTTTTCCACATGTTGTTGTGTTACAACCTGGAATTAAAATGTATTTAATTAGGATGTCTTGTCACTGATTTATACAAAATAGTCCATAATGTTGAAATAAGGGGAAATCTACATATTTTACAAATGATTTAGAAATAAAAAACTGAAAAGTCTGGATTGCATAAGTATTCAATCCCTTTGCTGTGACACCCCCAAATAAGCTCTGGTGCAACAAACTGACTTATGAAGTCACATAATTAGTTTAATGGAGTCCACCTGTGTGCAATTCAAGTGTCACACGATCTTAGATTAAATGCACCTGTTTCTGGAAGGCCCCAGAGTTTGTTGGAGAGCATATATAAACAAACAGCATCATCAAGACCAAGGAGCTATCAAAACAAGTTCGGGATAAAGTTCTGGAGAAGCACCAATCAGGGTTGGGTTATAAAAAATATCTCAGACTATGAACATCGCCCAGAGCACTGTTAAAATGGAAAGAATATGGCACAACCACAACTATTATTTATTTATTTATTTATTTCATTTCTATACCGCCCAATAGCCGAAGCTCTCTGCCTATGCCTAGAGAAAGCCGTCCACCAAAACTCAGTGACCGGGTAAGGAGAGCATTTGTCAGAGAAGCAACCAAGAGGCCAATGGTAACTCTGAAGGAGCTGGAGAGATCCACAGCTGAGATGGGAGAAACCGTCCATGGGACAACTATCACCTGGATGATTCACAAAGCTGGGCTTTATGAAAGAGTGGCGAGAAGAAAGCCATTGCTGATCCTGTTTGAATTTTGCCAATTCCAAAAGGCATGTGGAAAACACAGCAAACATGTGGAAAAATATTCTCTGGTCTGATGAGACCAAAATTGAGCTTTTTGGCCTTACCGCAAAACGCTATGTGTGGTACAAAGCCAACAGTGCTCATTTCCCTGAGAATACCATCCCCATGGTGAAGCATGGTGGTGGCAGCATCATGTTGTGGGGATGCTTTTCATTGTCAGGGACTGGGCAACTGGTCAGGATTGAGGGCAAGATGGATGGAGCCAAATACAGGACAATTCTAGAGGAAAAGCTGTTTTGGTCTGCAAGGGACCTGGGACTGGGGTGGAGATTCACCTTCCAGAAGGACAATGACTCTAAACACACAGCCAAAGTTACACTGGAGTGATTTAGAAACAAGAACCTAAACGTCTTCGAGTGGCCCAGTCAAAGGCCATACCTCAATCCGATTGAGAATCTGTGGTAAGACTTGAAAATTGCTGTTCACCAATGGTGCCTATCCAACCTAACAGAGCTTGAGCAATTTTGCCAAGAAGAATGGGCAAAACTTGTAGGATCCAGATGCGCAAAGCTGGTAGAGACTTACCCCAAAAGACTCGTAGCTGTAATTAATGCCAAAGGTGCGTCTACCAAATATTGAGTAGGGGGTGAATACTTATGCAACCAACATGTTTTTATTTAATTAATGTTTGTGTCACAATAACAACACTTTGCATCTTCAAAGTGTTAAGTATGTTGTGTAAATCAAATGGTGAAAATCCCAGTTAAATCCATTTTAATTCCAGGTTGTAACACAACCAAATGAGGAAAAGTCAAAGGGGGGTGAATACTTATGCAAGGCACTGTAATGCTGAGCTCTGCAGCCGAAGGGCAAAGGTAGGGGGAATTTGGGAGGAAAGGGGTACTTGCCCACCCATGTGTAGTACCACCTATGACTGCATAGACAGGTATATACTAACATAATTGGAAAGAGGTACTCTGTCCAGTATCTTTTGTCTTTTCAATGTACTGTAGTTCAACAGGTCAGACAGGTTCTGCATGAAAAAGACTTGCAAATTACTGAACTATTTTAAATGGAGTGGGTGTGGTATTGAGCAAAAGATGGTGAGCCAGGAAATTGCTTCTTCAGGCAATTCTCAACAATTACACATTTTATTAATCACATTTCCCCATTTTGCCCTTAGCAGAATTTGCAGTATTGCAGATGATATCAGTATGTTAGATAAATTTTAACATTTTTTCCAAATAGAATTCCAGTCTTGGGTAACAGTGCTGTTTCCTTAACAGGGAGAGAACACATGCTGGTTTCCTTGGATGAAACTACTGAGCATAAGGCTCTATGACCAAACTTATTCCTAAATCCCTCCATTGAAGATGAAATGTACCCAGACTCCACATCCTTTGGAAAAATTGCCTGGAATATTTTGTACATTTGCTCCTTCCTAATGCCTTTGGGTGCTGTTGGTAACAGTGTTTGAGGGACTGAAGTAGAATGACAATAGGGAATCTGATGTGGATGGTGGTATTATTTTCCATGGTGGTTCAAATACTTAGTATAGTTGCTTTGCGAGACCCAAGCATTCCCTGTTATTTGCAGAGGTATTGAATACAGGCTATGATATGATTGTGTTTGTGTGATGTGATCCGTGTAGAACCAGTGCTTTCTTTTGAAGAGATAATTTTTCTCTGTGCCCTAGTTTATTTTAATATTTGGGTTTTGTATTGTATTGTTTTGTTTTTTAAAAAATCCCTAATCAAGTCGCAACTCTGAGATTGAAGAAAGGAAAGTTGGATTATATACTGCAGTTGGGAGCCTGAGGCCATTGGCTGGGAGTCAGGAATCCGTCGTCCAATTCTTTGGCAGGGGAGGGTAGATGTTTGGGCCTATAGCTCCCATCATCGCTCACTATTTGCTATGCTAGGTAGGGCTGATGAGAGTTCTTGGCCGCAAGTGGCCCGCCCCAATTTGCGGGCTGGGCTGAAGCACATCCACATCTGCAAGGAACTAGGACGATTAGCAAGTTTGTGGTTGGTGTGACACGTGGAACAGTGAGGGCTTCCTCACTGTTAGTCATGGACCCCACCGTATCAACTCTTGATATAGTTGGCCCATATTAACTCAATATACACAAATGCAACTGAATTGTTACAGGTAAGTACATTTTTGAAAATGCAGTGGGGCCTAAAGCAGAAAGGGAAGCCTACTGCACTAATTATTTGCAATTTAAAAACATTCTTTCCTACTGATATTAAAAGGTTTTGTTAAACACATTCTGGGAGTGAAGGATTTGATCTTGCTCTTAACAATTTAGATTAAGAAGATTAAGATAATACTAAAAAAATTAAACTAACACTCACGGGAAGTCTGCATGCAAACCTCAGAATGCAGGTTCCCTGCCTCTTCAGTAGAATGTAAAACGTTTCTATTCAGCCTCGAAACAATTGGTGATCTGAGTCCTCTGTTGTAGCCACAGTGCCCAAGTGACTTTACTTAGTACTACTATATACCATAGCTTGATGTACCAGTCTCATAATTTTGGTGTCTGAGGACTCTTCCAATGCTTAGCATATATTATGCTAGCCACAATCATGTAGAATAATACGATTTTAAAATAGCTCAGGGTCCGTGTCATTCTTTCACCAGGGTAGCATTAGTAGCTATTTTAATATAAATTTAAAATATTCCCTGACTAAAACACAAGACCACCAACAGAGAATAAAACCCCCTGCCTCTCTTCCATTCTTCCAACACAAATCTGAAGAGTTCCTAATAATTTTAAACGATGTTACTGGCGTTTGATGCCATAACCATAACATTTTGAATCAATTCTCACTGTAATGAGGAAGCTTTCATGTATGTATTAATTTTGATCCATAAATAGTTCTGCTTTTGTCACCCACTTCGCTATATATGCCAGTTTAATTTTTTTCTGACATGTAACAGAAGCTGTTAACTTTGAGAGAGTGCTTTGGCAACTAAAATGATCAAGGTGCTGGGACATCTCCCCTATGAGGGGAGGTTACAACAGAATAAAATGTGATCATTCCTATTGGTTAATGTGTGTATATATATTTTTTTACAACTGAAAGGTCTGTAAAGATACTGCTCATCTTAACTGCTCTTCTTTGACATAATGTTGATTAAGTGTTCCAGATAGGTGGTTACTGTTTTTTTTACAAACTTTAACCTACCCGCCAACTCTGCTCTTTTTTTCCCAATGTGCCATGGGGCTGCCTTCAGGAATGGGAACTGATGTATCCAGTTATGGTTTGGAGGCCAAATATTTCTGACTTGGATCAATCACTTTACCTATTGCAGTATTGCATCTTCTGCTTTTTATAGGTCAAACTAAACAGTGAGGATTGTTTAGTTTGGAAAAAAGGAGGGTAAGGGGAGACATGACAGAGGTCTACAAATTATGCATGGTGTGGAGAATGTGGATGGGGAGACTTTTTTCTCCCTCTCTCACAATACTAGAACCTGGGGTCATCCCATGAAGCGGATTGGTGGGAGATTCAGGGCAGATAAAAGTACTTTTTCACACAGCGCATAGTTAAGCTATTAAATTCACTACCACAAGGTGTAGTGATGGCCACCAATTTGGATGACTGTAAAAGGGGGTTGGACAAATTCCTGGAGGAGAAGGCTATCAATGGCTACTGGTCCTGATGGCTATGAGCTACCTCCAGTACCAGAGGCAGTGAGCCTACGTACACCAGTTGCTGGGGAACATGGATGGGAGGGTGCTGTTGCGCTCGTGTCCTGCTTGTGGGTTCCTGGTCAGCAGCTGGTTGGCCGCTGTGTGAACAGAATGCTGGACTAGATGGACCCTTGGTCTGATCCAGCAGTGCTCTTCTTATGTTCTTTTGTTCTTATGCATTCTTCGGAGTATTGAATAACATATATTTGAGAGCCAGTGTGATATAGTGGTTGAGTGTTGGACTGGGAGCTGGGAGATCCAGGTTCTAGTCCCCACTCAGCCATGGAAGCTCATTGGGTGACTTTGGGCCAGTCACAGACTCTCAGCCCAACCTACCTCACAGGGTTGTTGGGAGGATAAAATGGAGATGAGGAGGATTATGTAAACCACCTTGGGTTCCTTGGAGGAAAAAGGAGGGATATAAATGCAATAAATAAGTAAGTAAATAAATATTAAAACTGTGTTAACACTAATTTGTCTCTGTTCTCTCATTGATCTTATCAGAAAATATCTGATTTGTAAGTACTCAGAAGTGTTCAGACTCCTCCTATCTCCAGCTGTAACTGGTCAAGAGATTTCACTTCTTTACCTCAAATCCAATCCTTTAAAAATGTATCATAGGAGTTTAAAGTAAACTTTGTTGTTGTTGTTGTTCAGTCGTTCAGTCGTGTCCGACTCTTCGTGACCCCATGGACCATAGCACGCCAGGCCTTCCTGTCCTGCACTCTCTCCCAGAGCGTGCTCAAGTTCATATTCATTGCATCCGTGATGCTATCTAGCCATCTCATCTTTATTAAACTTAGGAGCAAAAACAACTGAGGCTCTGGGAGACTGAAATAGACACAAAATGTTTCTAAATTTTTCTCTTGATGATTTATAGACATATGCCAAAATTTTATTTATTTATTTGATAAGATTTCTGTTCTACCCTTCAATATAAATATTCTGAGGGTGACTCACAATAATGAGGACAGAATTATAAAAAAATAAATACAATAATTCTCATAGTTGCTGGTCTGAATGAATTGCTAGCAAAAACATGAGGAGCTCATAGTCACCAAACCCCAATGAACATTGCAAGGAAAAATGAAAATTAATTGCAACCACTTTGGACAGTTGCCAAGTTTTAACAATATACAATTCCACAACAGTTATTGAAAATTGAAGAAGTATATGTAGTTTTCACAGTGGCCTGTAGGGGACAGTATTGTACTAAAAATTTATCCGGAAAGATAAATATGTCTAAAATTCTTGCAACAATTCCCTTGTCTCAGCAAAACCCCACAAAATTTGTGGCATCTCAAAAACTATTGTGGCATAAGCTTTCTCATGAACTAGATCCCACTTTTTTCAGATACATAAAGTTTTATCCTTGGCTGGTACTTACATAGTTGCACATGGGTACAAAGAGAGAAAAAATTGCAGTAAGCAGTGGGTTCATAAGGCAGTGAAATGCAAGAGTTAGTAGAAGGTCTATGATGTATTTATGCAGAGCCCAAATATATACAAGATTAGAACACAGTGACCATTTATTTATTTATTTATTTATTTATTTATTTATTTATTTCTAAAATGTATTAGTTTCCTTAAAGCTAAAGGCTCTCAGGGTGACATACAATAAAATCATAAATGAATTTCAGAATCCACATTAAAAACAAGCTGCCCAATTAAATAATTAGTTAAAAGCAGCAACACAGGCTGAAACAGCATAGAAAGAAAAAATATTAGGATGAAACTATGCAGAGAATCAGATGATGAAAAGGGCTGAGATAATAAAAAGGGCTTTGCCAGGTGCTGAAAAGATAACAAAGTAGGCGTTAGGTGGACCTCTCTGGAAATGGTATTCCATAATTGGGAATCTACTATTGAAATAGTCCTGCTCCCAAGTATCCACTCAGTGCACCTCGGCATAGGAGGGCTGCAAGATAGCTTCATCCACAGTAGTTCTTTAACGCTATGCTGTGCTCATCTAATAGCCCTAGTGGGAAAGAAACCCACATTCTCAATTAGGGGTGCAAATCTATGCATGTTTAGACAGAAAAAACTGCTACAACTCCCAGCATTCCCCAGCCAGCTGTGGGGAATGCTGGGAGTTATAGGCCTTTCCTTTGTCTAAACATGTAAAGGATTGTGCCCTTAAGTCTGAATTGAATTGAAGTTGTGCATATGATATATATAGACATAGGTGCGCTCTCTCTCTCTCTCTCTCTCTCACACACACACACACACACACACACGCGTGCGCGCGCGCACACACTCCATCTGCCAAAAGAAGATTACATTTTAAGCATCTGATGAAGCGGCTCAGCTCTGTGGAAGCCAAGGAAGCTTAGTCCTCAAGGTGCCACAAACTTGTGTGTGTGTGTTTGGTGATGTTTAAAACATTATAGTATTATAAGTAAAACAAAAACCAACACCCTCAAATTGTGGTGGCTAGCTATAATGAATATAGCTGCTGCTGGGCCTGCTGCTGCTGCTGCTGCCGCCGCTGCGGCCACCGCTGCTGCCGCCACCACCACCAAGCCTTCCCTGTGGACTCCAGCCTGGCATTATTTTTAAGGGGATTTTAATTGTGTTTTTTGGTGTGTGTGTGTGTGTGTGTGTTTCTGGGGGGTTTTGTTGTGTTTTTAGGGGTGGGTAGCCTGCCTGATAGGCGGGAGCGAGGGGGCATGTGTCCACCTGATGGAGGCAGTGGGGGGAGTGTTGGGGGCCAGAAGATACCGAGGCTGGGCGGCAGGCGCTGGCGGAGCGCTAGGGGCAGGCCATGCCAGGTAAGGGGAACAAGGGAGAGAGGTGTAGTAGCTGTCCCCTGCTCCGGGCCTGTCCAGAGCCAAAGGATGGCTGGGGGAGGCGTGACCCCATCTTCTGGTCTTCGTTTGCTACTCTGCAATGCCAGGTCTGTTACCCAGAAAACCTCCCTCATCCATGACATGATCCTGGATGAGGGTGCAGACCTGGCATGTATTACGGAGACCTGGCTGGCCGAGGCTGCTGCTCCAACCCTTGTAGCCATGTGTCCAGCCGGATTTTCGTGTGCACAGCAGCCGAGGGCTGGGGATCGGGGAGGGGGAGTGGCTGTTATCTCCCGAGAGTCCTTGGTCTTCACCAGACCCCCTCTCCGGGAGACCAAGGTTGCTGAGTGCATGTACTGGAGGTTGGGCCCGAAGGGCAGTCTGGGGATTCTGCTCGTGTACCGTCCACCCCACTGCACGACTGACTCCCTGGCCGAGGTGCTTGAGGTGGTCTCTGATGTGCGTGTACAGTCCCCTAACTTATTGGTGTTGGGGGACTTCAACGTACATTCGGAGGCCATCCTCACAGGAGCACCTCGGGACTTCATGGAGACCATGGCCTCCTGGGAGCTGCACCATATTCTAACTGGGCCCACCCATGTAGCCGGTCATGCACTAGACCTTGTGTTTGTTTCTGGAGAAGCGGGGAGTGATCTGGAAGTCGGGGGTATATCCACCACCCCCTTGTCATGGTCAGATCACTATCTGGTGACGTTGGACTTCTCGGTTCCACAACCCCTCCGCAGGGGTGGAGGACCCATTAAAATGGTCCGCCCCAGGCGTCTTATGGATCCAAATGGATTCCTGAACACGCTTGGGGATTCTTTGGGGCATGCCAACGGCCACTCGGTCGAGACCCTGGTGGGTGGCTGGAATGCCGCAATCACTGGGGCATTAGATCAGGTGGCTCCGAAACGCCCTCTCCCCCTGAACAGGGCTCGGACTGCACCATGGTTCAATCCGCGGTTACGAGCTCTGAAACAGGAGGTGAGACGGCTAGAGCGCCGGTGGCGGAAGTCTCGCTCCAAAGACGATCAGACACGGGCTAGAGCTGTATCTTCAGCCTATCACGTGGCGGTGAAGGCAGCAAAAAAGGAATATTATGCTGCCTCCATCGTGTCTGCAGAGTGCTGTCCCAGGAGGCTGTTCCAAGTGGTCCGGAGCCTGGTCGGTCCTGTGGCTTCAGAACCACTGGAGCATTCTAAGGTCTCCTGTGAGGCCTTGGCAAGGCACTTTGCAGAGAAAATTGATCAGATTAGGTGTGTTACTCTGCACGCTGTGGATACAGTTAGTGAGCAAGAGGTGGCCTGTGGCAAACTGGTTTTGTGAGATCGGTTCCAGCTTCTTCCTCCTGATGAAGTGGACAAGGTGCTTTCATCTGTAAGGCCGACCACCTGCTTACTTGATCCTTGCCCATCTTGGCTCATTATGGGCTGCAGAGAGAGACTGGGTGAGGGGATCAAGGCGGTGGTGAACGCCTCCCTTGAGGAGGGAGTGATGCCATCAGCCCTCAAGGAGGCAGTGATAAGACCGCTCTTAAAGAAGCCCTCCTTGGATCCTCAAGTTCTGAACAACTTTTGCCCAGTCTCAAATCTGCCATTTTTGGGCAAGGTGATTGAGCGGGTGGTGGCAATGCAGTTGAAGGCACACTTGGAAGAAACTGATTATCTAGACCCATTTCAGTCGGGCTTCAGGCCTGAGCATGGGACAGAAACGGCCTTGGTCGCCTTGGTAGATGATATGAGGAGGGCTCTGGATAGGGGTGAATGCTCCTTCCTTGTTCTCCTCAACCTCTCAGCGGCTTTTGATACCGTTGACCACGGTATCCTCCTGGACCGCCTGGAGGGGTTGGGCATTGGGGACACCGTATTGTGGTGGTTCCGGTCCTTCCTCTCCGGCAGGTACCAGAGGGTAGCACTGGGAGAGGAGGTTTCGGACCCGTGGCCACTTACTAGTGGGGTGCCACAGGGTTCCATCCTCTCCCCGATGCTATTTAACATCTATGTGAAGCCGCTGGGGGCTATCATCAGGAGGTTTGGGGTGCAGTGTCATCAATATGCGGATGACACGCAGCTCTACCTCTCGTTCAAATCTTCACCAAGGTTGGCCGTAGAATCCCTGTCCAAATGTCTGGAGACGGTGAGTAGCTGGATGGGGAGGAATAGGCTGAAGCTAAATCCTGACAAGACCGAGGTACTTTTGGTGGGAGACAAGAGGAGGCTGGGGGATGTTGACCTGGTGTTGAATGGGGTACGGCTACCCGTGATAGACCAGGTCCTCAGCCTGGGGGTCATTTTGGACTCCCAGCTGTCCATGGAGGCTCAGGTGTCAGCTGTGAGCCGGACAGCGCTGTATCAACTCCATCTGATACGGCGGCTGCGCCCCTTCCTTCCCGACCATCTGCTCCCATCGGTAGTACATGCCCTGGTCTCCTCTCGTTTAGACTTTCGAACTGTGGTGCTGGAGAAGACTCTTACGAGTCCCCTGGACTGCAAGGAGGTCAAATCAGCCCATCCTAAAGGAAATCAACCCTGAGTGCTCATTGGAAGGACAGATAATGAAGCTGAAGCTCCAATATTTTGGCCACCTAATGCGAAGAGAAAACTCCCTGGAAAAGACCCTGATGCTGGGAAAGACTGAAGGCAAAAGGAGAAGGGGACGGCAGAGGATGAGATGGCTAGATAGCATCAGGGATGCAATGAATATGAACTTGAGCACGCTCCGGGAGAGAGCGCAGGACAGGAAGGCCTGGCGTGCTATGGTCCATGGGGTCACGAAGAGTCGGACACGACTGAGCGACTGAACAACAACAAATGCGCTCTACGTGGGGTTACCCTTGAAGACGGTTCAGAAACTGCAGCTGGTACAGAATGCGGCGGCTCGCCTGATTAAAGGCAGCCGCCGGCGAGATCACATCACTCCAGTGCTGAAGGAGTTGCACTGGTTACCAGTTGTTTTCCGGGCCAAATTCAAGGTGTTGGTTTTGACCTTTAAAACCCTATATGGTTCCGGCCCAGCCTATCTTAAGGAGCGCCTCCAGCAGCACCAGACAGGCCGCTTAACAAGATCAGCCTCGGATGGCCTTCTGTCTGTCCCATCAGCCAGGACAGCTAGACTGGTGGGGACGAGGGAGAGGGCCTTTTCTGTGGTGGCCCCCACTCTGTGGAACTCCCTCCCTAGGGAACTCCGTCATGCCCCCTCTTTAATGAGCTTCCGTCGTGCATTAAAAACGTGATTATTCAGGCAGGCATTTGGGGTGGGTTAGGGTATTTTAGGAAATGTTTTTATTGTAGAATTTTATTGTTTTAAACTGTTTTATTGTATGTTGCACATTGCCCAGAGTGGCTGGGTGACCAGCCAGATGGGCGATTAATAAATTTAATAATAAATAAATAGATAAATAAATAAATATCATCAGTAAAAGTAGATAATGAAATATGCTGATATTAGACTTTCTCATGTATAGAACAAATTCCATAATGACACATGCTTAACACTGATTGCATTTCAATCTGAGCTACTTGCATACTGGTTACATTCTCACTGAATTGTTATATAAGACCAATGGGAATTATTTCCTTGGAAAAACAGACAAAGCACATTTTTGGTAACGTAAAAGGGGAATTTACTTAGAGGGGAATTTACAACTTTTTTGTAATAACCTTTATTAACATATGTGTAGAGCGGCTTGTTAATTAAGGTAAGTACATTGTTTATATCTTATATTACTATGTTTTTTGTTTGCATTATTTGAATTATAACTTAGTAATTAAAAAAAACTGGTTGGGTTTAGCATTTAATTTTATGCAGTTCTCTACCACAGTGAAAATAGAAGTTGGAGATAATGTTTCAATAGTAGAACAAAATCAAGTATGTAAAAGAGGAAAAAATGCAGGGAGTGAAATGGAAACAATATGCCAAGATGTCTACTAGCTTTCTTTTTAGGGATTTTCTTAAACAAAAGGAATACTTGCATGCTGGATGCCAAGAGATTCGGTTGAACAAATAGGTCTGGTACAGTACATCCTATCCTGGAGTTATACTGGTTAGGCCAGGATAGGATCACTACTCATTCTGCACTGGTAAAATGAGAAGCTGTGCTAATATAGTGAATTTACATGGGGGCTGAACTGGTAATGCAAATTGCCAGTGTAACCCTACACCAGTGACACACTACCAGCACAAAGAGAAAATCAGAGTTTGTGTGGCAGGGGAAGAACAGCACTTAATTCAGATTCCATACTTATTTCGAATTAGTCCTTCCCTTGAAAACACCATTAACATTACGCTTGCAAAAGAGATGGTGTAAGAAAAGCGCTGGAGTCAGTAGAGAGTCCCTGAGGAATGTCACTACAGCCACATTTGAGGATAGGATTCTTATTAACTCAGAAGCTAATGACTGCACAGCACCAGGACAATTTAAGCCCCAGCAAGGTAACATACACTGCATATCAAAACACATTATCATGGGCTTTCATCACTTTGTCACTATAAGAACATAAGAAGAGCCCCGCTGGATCAGACCAAGGGTCCATCTAGTCCAGCATTCTGTTCACACAGTGGCCAACCAGCTGCCCTCGGGGAACCCACGAGCAAGACATGAGTGCAACAGCACCCTCCTGCCCATGTTCCCCAGCAACTGGTGTATATAGGTATACTGCCTCTGATACTGGAGATAGCGTATATCCATCAGGAGTAGTGGCCATTGATAGCCTTCTTCTCCATGAATTTGTCCAATCTCCTTTTAAAGCCAACCAAATTGGTGGCCATCACTACACCTTGTGGTAGCAAATTCCATAGTTTAGCTATGCGCTGTGTGAAGAAGTATTTCCTTTTATCTGTCCTCAATTTCCCACCAATCAGCTTCATGAGATAGCCTTCTAGTACTTTGAGAGGGAGAAAAATGTCTTCCTATCCAATTTCTCCACACCATGCATAATTTTGTACACATCTATCATGTCTCCCCTTACTGAACCTTTTTTTCTAAGCTGAACAGTCCCAGATGTTGGAACCTTTCCTCATGGGGAGTTGTTCCAGCCACTTGATCATTTTAGTTGCCCTTTTCTGGACTTTTTCCAGCACTGCAATATTATTTTTCAGGTGTGATGACTAGACCGTACACAGTGTTCTAAGCGAGTTTGCACCGTAGATTTGTATAAGGGCAGTATGATATTGGCAGCTTTGTTTTCAATTCCTGTCCTAATTATGCCTAACATAAAATTTGCCTTTTTCATAGCAGCCACGCAATGGATTGACATTTTAATTGAGCTGTCCACCACAGGCCCAAGATCTCTTTCTTGATTAGTCACTGCTAGCTCAGATTCCATCAGTATACACATGAAGCTGGGATTTTTTGCCCCAACTTGCATCACATTTTACACTTGCTTACATTGGAGAGATCTTTTTTAAGCTGTTTGCAAGCCCCTTTTTGTTTTAACTGCCCTAAATAATTTGGTGTCATCAGCAAACTTGGCCACCTCAGTGCTCACTCCTAATTTCAGATCATTTATGAACAAACTGAAAAGCATTGGTTCCAATACAGATCCCTGTGGGATTCCACTGTTTACATCCCTCCACTTTATTTATTCCTACTCTCTGCTTTGTCTTCTTTAACCAGTTACTGATCCATAAGAGGACCTCTCCTCTTATTCCATGTCTGCAAGGGCTAGGAGTATACAGGTGTATAAGTGGAAACCTGGGTGAAAGGGCCTTTTGTACAGAGGGAGCAGTTTGCCTTAGCTGTTTGTGCAAACCACAAAGTAAGAAGGGGCAATGAATAAAACCTGTCTTCTGCCAGATACTCCACAGAATTCGAGACGCAAGCACACAATAGGAAATGTAACTCCACTTCTGCAACTTGGGATGAAGGAAAAGACAGCTTTCGCAGGTAAGCAAGGGGAACCTCACTGCAAAGGGGCAACCCATACCTTAAAGTATGACTCATGAATATCCTCTGTTTTGACTCCCAAGCACTCCAAGAGGTACAGAGCACTGAAACACCCATGGCCACAGATTCTCTCTCCCTGTCACTTTGCAATATGGAGAAATGGTGTATTTGTTTAACACACACACCCTGACTTACTCAACTGGTTACAGTGGGGTCTTCCACACAGGGTAAATATTCACTATGCAGCCCAGGGGCCCTGCTGGTTGCAATGCCATCCAACCCAGTGAGCTGCCCACAAGCACTGGGGAAGGCTATGAAGACCCCAGCCACCTTTGTTGTTGAAAACAAAACACTGCTTCGCCTACTGGCTTGCCACTGACAAACACTCATGAGTACTTTTTCCTTGCAGGATTATAACCAGAGTACATGGAACAGAACAGAGTTCAACTACAGCTCCCTAACCCTGGATGGTGAGTATAGCCTCAATGGTTACATTATTTCATCCAGTAGGCAACTCTCCAAACATTGACATGGGGGGACAGAGCTACCAATAGAGGAGTGGGGCTTGGCATATAATAACATGAAATAACACCGTGGGTAGCACCATTTCTGAAACACAGTTGTGAACTCCACATGAGCAGCTCCCGCCGCCACACCAGTCTGTTGGTGCTGCCACCTGTTATTCATTAGCATCCCACGTTTCTCTTGTCTTTTGACAGACAGCCATTCAACACTAGCAGAAGCCCCAGTGCAAGGCAGATCACTGGCGAAGCCTACGACAGCAGCAGTGCCTGGTGGGGCACCAGCTTTTTTTGCGTTGGGTTGCTACGTCTTTCTTCCCTAGGATCCTATGCCATCCCGAAGGGTGCAGAAATATCCAGTCTAGGGGTAGAGGTACTTCTTTGTCCATCAAGCAGTGTTCACATATATGGGACCCTTACATGAATATAATAAGATTGTACCCCTGTGTTTGTGTCATGCTGTCAAAACTCACTCAACCACTGATACTGTTCAATAAAAGCTATGTTGTGTGAGTTGTGTCTGTTCTCCTGATAGGTGTTGGAAAGTGAACTTCTCCCCTATTGATATGCGCCTCAGATGGCTTTGTGATGGGGGAGTCCCAGTGGGAGAGGGCAGTGGATTCATCGCTCTTATACTCCACCAGTTCTGAAGGTCTGTACCCTTGCACCAGAGAAATTAGGGAGAAGGTCCCAAGAACTCAGGGTTCTCCTGGCCTCTCCTCCCTCTCTCTGTTACTGCTGCTGTAATGATAAACAAACCAGTACTGCTGCCCTGTTGTAACAGGTTGGGGACTGAGAGTAGGATCTTGTGGGAAGTGAGACAACGGACACTGGCAATCAATCAATGTCTTGGGTCGGTGAGTATCTGGATGGGGAAAAATTAGGGGCATCTTGGGTCATGACTGCATCAGAAAATTACCTGAATTAGGCTGTTGTTCTATGTGCTAGTCACTCTGATAAACTATCTCACTGCTCTGTCTCAGGTATGTGTGGAGCTATTTCTCAGCCCATTCATAGCCCAGTATCAAATCTAGCCTGTAGGCTGCGTCTCTGTCTACAGAGACTCAGACTTCTCTGAGCTTTGGTCCACATAAGTGTCCCTCAGTATTGGGTGCGATGGCTGTTTTTCACTCACCCTGTGAGTGGGGGTGGGAATGGAAAGGAGTTGTGTAATGGACTAGGCCCTTCAGGCTGCTAAGGCCCAATTGTGAGCCTCTCTTTTGTCTCTTCTGGTTGTGTGACTTAGAGGTTCACAACTTGGAGTGCTTCTCTATCCAGTGCTGCCCTTTCTCAGAGTGGTTGGGTTTGTCTCTTACTATCACATAGTACTATCCAGATTAGATTGTTGTAACGTACTGTACGTGCGGAGTGACATTCAAAAACTTCAGCTGGTTCAAAATGCAGCCACTAGATCAACTGGGACCCGACATATATATAACTTCTATAATGTGTACTCCTCACTGGCTTCCTGTTGGTTTCCGAGCCCCATTCAAAGGCAGTGTGTGGGGCATTGCCCCCTGCCATATCAATGTGCTTGTTCGCTCAGGTCATCTCCTTATGCTCAGCTTTGTGTCTGCCTGCTGTCTGAGGTGCAGCAGATGAGAGGGGGCATTTTTTGTGGTGTTAATAAGGCTCTCAAATGCTCTCCTCTGAAAAACCTCTTTGGCTTAACCGTCGACTGACTTTTGAGGGACGGTGAGAAAAGTGCTTTTTCTGAGGACTTTTGGTCCGACTGTTAACTGAACGTGCCTTTTGTTTCTGTTTGATGTCTATGTTTTGTTGCTTTGAATGTTGTAATACTTTTGATCTGCTTTTATTGATATTATTGTTAGCCTCCTTGTGGGTATTTAAATAAGTGCGTTTCTCTGGACCGCTTCAGGCAATTGCAGGGTGGTTAATAAGCTGTGGTGGCTTGTTAACCACCCTGCACATGCTGGTAATGGGCCAGCCAGATTTACATAATTACCCTCGCCGGTGCGCCTTTTTGCAATGTCTGAACTCAGCGAGGATGGGTGGTTGGGCTGGTTAACAAACCACCAGCAACCCAAAGGCCTGGTGCACATGACACAACAACCCACGGTGGGTTTTCACCCATTTGTTTCAGGGTGGCTTGGCATGATGTCCGAACCTGGCGCAGTTTCCTCAGCATGGTTTGTAGCCACGCACAAGGCACCCTGAGAACCCATAGCTTATTGTTGGGTTATTCATGGTAGCTGTTTTCAGGGTGGCTTGCCATGACATCCAAACCCAGCAGAGTGGGTTCTTCATGGCTTGAAAGGGCTACAGAGACACTGAGCAAGAGCAGTGAAAAATCCGGCTGCTCCTCGCAGTGCCCTCTGCCCCTCCTCTTCCAGCTCAGGGCTTTGTTTGACAGCGACTGGCTTAATCCCCTTGTGAGTTGTGCTAGCTAGCACAGCAATACGTGTATGCATGATTGACTTACCTAGGGGTAAACGCATACACCCCCAAGTCAGGACCACAGCAGTTTGGGACTGGGAGATATAAGCTTACCCCTCTCCTGTTTTTGTGCTGAAATTCCCCCTCCCCTGCTAGGACATTAAAAAAAAAGGGGGGGGGGAGTCTATTTTTTCCTCTCTTTAACCATTTCCCCCAGGGGGTTGGGGGGAATTTCGGCATGAAAACAAGAGTGGGGAAAGCTTAAATCCCCCCTCCCAATTTGCCATGGTCCCAAATTTGTGGCACACACACTTACTCAGTGTAACTCAATCACGCATTCAGGCACAGCTGTGCTAGGAAGAGGAACCGGCTACGAGGAGCAGCCAAGGAGACTTTTTTTTAAATGTTAAAGAAAGAAAATAAATAAAACCCTTAGCCATCTCATCCTAAGAAGCCCGAACCCCCTGAAGATATGGCATATGTATGTCAACGCAGGTGCTTCGAAAGGCAAGAACTTTGTGCGCACGGAGCAGGATCTCATCACAGCAGGGGTATAGGCAGGTTGTGCTGCAAAGCCCCTGGGATATGTGCTGGGAGTGGGCAGTTGACGAAGGGGGAAATAAGCATGGCAAGCCAGTGGGTGCCTGATCATGTGTTGGCAGCAGGTGGCTTAGCAACTGATTAACCAACCCACCTTGGATTGTTTTCAGCTGGCTGATTGTGACATGTGAATGGGCCCAATAGCAGGCCATGGCTTCTGAATGAATTGTTAACCACTCACCCTTGTTGGGTTCAGATGTCACAACAAGTTGCGCCAGTAAAGGTAATTATATGAATTCGGCCAACACACAACCAGCACACGCAGGGTTGGTTAACAAGCCACTGTGGCTTGTTAACCCCCGTGTGATTGTGCAAACTGGCGACTATGTGTTCTTCCTGACAATGTGCTTGTATGTGGGAGTGGTGTGGGGCTGGTTCCATGATATTTTCACAGTGTCTGTCATTCCTGCACTTTGGTGCCTTCCCTGCATGGCTACTACTGAGATGTATTCAGTGCTCAGTGTTGTGATTGGTGGGTCAATGGTGGAGTTGCCAGGGTTGCTATGGGAGTGGTCTTTGGTTGCTGCATTATCTCCAATTTCTACTGATATTGTTTTGCTTTCTACCTTGCTGCTGAGAGCACAGAGGGTTGCAGGTATTGTTGTTTGTTAAAAATTGTGTGTGTGTTTATATATTGTATGTTAATGGTTTTTATATTGTTACAGGATTGTATTTTTAAGGTTTTTAATCTTTGGCTGTTGGGTGTTACAGAAATATAATAAATGGAAATGAAAATAAATTTAGTACATTTACGCTAGCATAGCAATGGTGTAATCTTGGCGTTGTGGCCGTTGGTGTAATGGGCCCATAGGAATAGCCGATCTGTGTTGTGAAAGTAAAAGAAAAAATATTAGCAGACTAGATAACAATATGCCACTACCAAAATCTGTAAAGGAACAGCATTGAGGATGTAAAGAAATTCAAAAGGGTGAATTAAACATAGAAAGATGCTAAGTGGAAGGGACTCCAACTTCAGAACTAAAAGTCAAATGAAGGAAGCCTGACTACTGACTTTATAGAGATGGTAAACTTTAAACATAAAGTACAGATTCAGTCAATGTAACATAACTTGCTTTTTAAAAATGAATTGTGATAAAAAATTAACAGAAATCAACAGAACCTGAATTTTTCCTAAATCCACAATTTGGCAATACCTTTATTAGGACCAACCAAAATGCTCCAGAATGCTCAAGTTCTCCAGAACTCTTCATCAGGCTAGATAGTACAAAACGTGTGGGGGGGGGGGGAACCAAAAAAAGCCCAAATATTAGGCCAGATGTTGGGGCCATGAGATCTGAAGCTTGATTGCAGACTTAATGGATTAGTCATTGGTAGGTGTTGCAGGTGGGGCCGTGGTGGCTTAGCGGTTAAGACGCTGAACTGCAGACCGGAAGGTCGGCAGGACAGCAGTTCGAGACCCGAGTGCCGCGTGACAGAGTGAGCTCCCGTCTTCAGTCCCAGCTCCTGCCAACCTAACAGTTCGAAAGCAAGAAATTGCAAGTAGATAAATAGGTACCGCTTCAGCAGGAAAGGGAACAGCGTTCCATGCACCTCGGTGTTCAGTCATGCCGGCCACATGACCACAGAAGCGTCTTCGGACAGCGCTGGCTCTTCGGCTTAGAAATGGAGATGAGCACCATACCCTAGAGTCGGACACGACTGGCTGGGGACACCTTCACCTTCAGGTGTTGCAGGTATCAGGTTATACTTAGCATTTTTTGAACAAAGAAGGAATGGCTGAATCCCCCATTTATGAAAACATAAAGGCTGGTTATAATCCAGGTCTCTTTCTTGTTCTGGGCGAAATACACAGGTTAGCTAGTCAACATATTTCCAGAACCTGATAAATTGTTATGTCAGATTCTTCCAGAATTGCCTACAAAATAATAAAAACTCAGACACATCTAATTCCAGCTGTCAGACAGAAATCGGGATTGATTGGATAGAGAAAGGATTCAACAAGGTTTTGTGATACCATCCCATAATTAAATGGTTTAGGGGATAGAAGGTAAGATCATAACACAGCATCATAAGGTTGGATACACATGGGATTTGAAAGCCATAGACCTTGTTCGCATGTAACATCAATTCATGAGTTGTCTAACCCATGGTGTTTTGGGCTAGAGCACAAGACAGCGCCCTGCTTCCTATCCACTTGGCATTTCTGCTTTGCATCTGCCTTGTTAAACAACTCAGGAACACCTACCTCATTCCTGGGTTGTTAGTCTTGATGTCAGAACCCGGCACTCTGGGTTGTTGTCAGGATTGATTCTGAGCGCAGGGAGATAGTTAGCAGATCAGATTCAGAAGACAAGCTGCCAGAACTGGGGGAGGCATTTTCACAAGCCAGTTCAGAAATGGATAGGCGTGCTTCTCAGGTTACCAACTCCCAGATGAAGAGTTGAAGCTTCCTCCTTGGCCCCCTCTGTGAGAAGCAGCAAGCAGGAGGAGGAGGGGATTGAGGACTGTGACCGAAGAGACGTGAGGTGGTGGCACAGAGCTAAGAGAGAGGCGTTGGGGCGGAGCTCAGATGGTCGATCCTGTTAGTGATGCATGAGAGGCTACGCAGGGAAGCATGACGCAAGGGGCGGGACCTCCCTCCCTAAGTTAGCCTAGCCAGAAAGCCTGCCTTTCAAACTGCGGACAACTTTCCATGATCCCATTTGAATCCCCTGCATCTGTAATGAACCTGTGAATAATGAATTAAAGGCGTGAGACTGAAGCCTCTTTGTTTGTTTGTGTGTGAGTGCTTAAGGATAGAGGGGGCCAAGGGATTTGTGACAGTTGTTGAGCATTAAACAACCAGGAGTTTGGACTCAACAGCAAACCATGGGTTCAAACTCCGGATTGTTTAACACTCGGCAACCCAGATCGCTAGGTTTGGGCATTCCTGGTTTGTTTAGCAAAATGGATGGAAAGTGGAAACATTGAGTAGGTGGGAGGCAGCCCACTTGCTCACGTTCATCCCCAACAGCCCATTGGTTGTTGTTACATGCAAACCATGTCATACAGTAGTAATTTAGTGGGTTAGTGTTAAACGTGGAAGAGGGAAACAGTAGTCTACAAGTGTGCACTACTCGTAAGTTCATTGCTGTTTGATACCTTAATTGTTGACTTGTGTTCAAAGAGTCCAGGACAGAGTGCATCCACCAGTAATATTTCTCTTTTAAAAGCTTTCACCCCAAATCCTTGTATTGCTTTCTTTTAAAAAAAAGTTGAAGAATTTAAAGGGCAGTTTGAGGGGATCCTTGGAGTACCTTCTATGAAGAAAGCAGAAAGTGCAGTCCTCTAAACTGCTGCACACATCCTTTGAAAGGCAATAAACATTGATACAACATTCTGATTTAAGACTTAAAATCCAGGATCAAAACATTATGATAGATTTTAGTTTGAACCCGACACAATACTGTCTCTAATAGGTTCTTATGCAGTGTCCTCTGTAAAACTTCAAGTGAAGAAGATTCCCATTACCTAGAAACTTGTTTTATTCCTGAATTGTTCCTTAAAATTAGAAAGCATTCCCTGATATCTAAACTAAATTTACTTTGCTTCAACTTTAACATCACTACTTTTTTCCACTCAAGGTACCTGATAATGGTCTCCCTCTTCTTTTCAGCAACCTTTCAAAAACTTCCATCATATCCCTCCTTAATTTTTTCCCAAGTCTCTGATTCTCAAACAGTGCCACTGCTTATGCCACCCCTTCTTGCCAAAAAAACTAGCTACATAGCACATCCAGAATTTAAAAAACTGCCCTAGCGTAGCTGAAACAAGAATGCCAGGTTCTCTCAGTGAACTGGTGTCAACCAAAAGAAGTGGGCATGGTCAGACCACATTTTGAAACTGGACAGAGAAGGAACTGAGCAAGGAAGTAAACTGGAACGCTCCATTTCCTAAATCAATCAAAGGTGCACACTTCCCAGAATAGAGCTCCTGTGTTCTTTTTGGCTGGAGTTATGTGACTGCAATTTTTTTCATGCTTTCTGGAAAGTGAAAAATATTGCACGGTCCTTATTTAGGTAATTAACCATTTTTGTATAATAACATGAAATCATAATATTTCTTCAGAACAATCTGTTAGTAGTGGGTATATAAAATAAATGCATCATCTTAACAAGACCATGTTTCCCCTGTTTGTCCCCCTTCCCCATTTTAAGTACATGAAGTCAGCTGCTTAAAGAAATTTTCACTACCTTTTACAAACCGATGTCATTTTTAAATTTAAGAGGACATTGTAGTTAAAGATGTTAGATTTGAGAGAGGGAATCCATTCAGTCTTCTTTTAGGTAGGTGGCATTCTATTTGAACATGTATCAAATGAAGGCATTTGAAGTCTAGGAAGGAGAATGGAGCATGACATACAAGCCCTACGGGAGCGTGGTACTCCATTTTCCCTTTCAGCTACTTACAAGTAAACCATTTAGTGAAGTGTACTTCTGGTATTCAATTTTAAGATTACAGCCTTTTTCTTTGAAAAAATTGGTTGAATCTAGATTTAAGTCATACCTAAAGTAGACCCACTGAAATAATTGGCACCTAGTCATGTCTAACTTAAAACTCAGTGGGCCTACTCTAAGTGTGACTAAATCTGGATCCAACCCAATAATTTTAAATTGTACCTGGCAAAGAAGTACATAAAAATCAGAGGAAATTATTGTCAAAGTATTATCTCCAATTTCCTGGCTTTCCTCCTTGGTACTTTAATTTTTGGAAAGTAAATTGGTTTTTAGGCATTGATCTATTGTAGGGAAGCAACAGACTGATTTTCAGTGACTCAGGATTCATATAATGATGACACTCATTACAGATGTTCCATCTGATGGGATGTTTCACATGCATCTGTATAAACAACTACGAACATTTAGGATCAAGGTTTGAAGTGTAGCAAAACAAACCACATCCTGAAATATGAGTGGTGGAGAGAACAATCCCTTTTGTTTCTTTCAAGATAGAGAAGGCTTAAATAGTAAAATCCCTAGATGAAATGCAACTTTTATAACTTAAACCCCTTCAAATGTTCTATAGATATTTAATTTACTGATTAAACCCATAACAATAAGTGTTTCTCACTATATGGCCCCTCTGCCTCAAATGCAGATGGTACGTTATCTAAAAGCCTGCTGTATTTATTCTTTAATAAAGACATAACGTTTTTATTAACATATGTTGAGGGGAGATTCATTCAGAGTTGTAAATAGCTTAGAAGTAAAATTAAATTGAAGCAGTATATGGCATAAAAATCAAGGGGAAAACTTAAAGAAAAAATTGACTTCTGCTTCAGACATCTCAAAAATCCTTTCAGAAAAATAGGTTGTCTGCATATTGAGTTAATGTTCTACCAAGAGCTGGGCTTTATTTCTTTTTCCTTTTCCAATTGTTCAGTGGCAACTCTGCTTCCTGTAAGGGCAGAATCTGACATGGCCCCTTCTGTGCCGTCTTCAACTCCTCCTCCTTCTCTGTCTTGCTTTCAAACACTCTGTACATTTAGAGACTGATCTTGTGCAGAAAATATCCCTGACATTTGAAGAGCTCCAGGGATTCAGTGAGCATGCTCAGTCATCTCTGTCTGCTAGAAAGAGGAAGCTAGTTTACATAGGAGTCATACCAAGCATAGCCTGCATGTCAGTGCAGTTAACTTGCAGCGGGCTGTGAGGAGAATTAGCATGTCTTTGTCCTAGGAAGTCTTTGCCGTTCCAGTTTCCCCCCCTCAATTAGGAGTGAGATCTATAAGCAATTTTAATTGCAATTGAGGACACAATATACTTTAAATTCTCTTGTTTTGAAGCCCTTGATGGGGCTTTCTTCCTCCCTCCCCCCCTTTTTCCCAATTCGTTTTTAATATACTTTGTTTTGATTAGTCGGAGGCTGGGCCTTGAGCTTGTGGAAGTCGGAAAAGAGCCAGGAGCTACTCAACAGCATTTGCCTGTGTTCTTGTCGCTGTTTTGGGGGGCGAAAGCAAGCAAGCTGGTCTTCTTTGCTAGCCCACTAAATGCTATTTATGAAGATGGACCTGTTGAACTATCAGTACTTGGACAAGATGAACAACAATATTGGCATTCTCCGACAATATGAAGGTAACTTAGATTAATATTACACTATAGTTTTATGCCTCTTTAAGTTCAGGTTAAGATCTCTCTTGCTTTCTAGTTTTGGCAGTGTTGTGCCTTTTCCTAAATACAGTTGGGATTCCAAAAAATCTTTTACAATCTTCATTATTTTCAGTTGGAAATAATGATTTTCTCCTCCACCTCAAAGTGAGGCACTGACTGCATCTTTTTAAGATAAGACATTGTCTGTTCTTATGTGTGAAGTGTTTATAAATTTAATGCAGTTGTGAGATGGGACTTTTGTTTAATGCTTTTATAGCCACTGATAGCTTTCCTATGTGTGGACTGGATGGCTTTCTCTTGAAAATATGCATTATCTGTACGTGCTTTACTTTGACATAGAATATAGATGGATTGTGACAAGGGCTGAATTGTAGGGTACTGTGTTGTTGATTGTCTGAGGCCGATTATCATTTTTAGGGCATAATAAAGAGTTTTTACTGCTCAGCTCTGGGGATTGAAGGGTGTCTGTACTACAGAATACAGAGTGGCCCTTTGTTTGACTTCTCATTTCCTGTACAGCTCTGAGAAAGCTCTGACACAGAGGGCTGCCTCCCCTTTTCTTCCCCTCGGTCCCACATCTCCTCCCTCAAGAACCGCCTCAACAGTCTGTCCCTAGCAGAAACAGCTACACAGCTGCTAGAAAACATAACTTTATGGTCATCTTCAGGGTGGTTTCTCTCCCCCCTCTCCCTTCCCACCCCCATGTTTGTGCTTTGCTGACATAGATTTGTTTGTTCCTAGTACTCAAATTTTATAGTAGTGTTTTTTTCCCTTTACAAATCCTGGCAACAGGAGTGGTAGAACTTAGCTGCTTTTTAACTAGTTGAGTTTTATGTACGTGCAGTTTGAAGAAGCTGTAATGGCTTGGCTTAGCAAGGAAAGAATGGCACCACTGAGCTAATTCTGCTTGGCAGTAGGGCTGTTTTTCTGTTGCCACACATAGAGACATAGCACAAATCTCTTTTTTCTAAATTTTCAGCTAGAAAATTTTCCATGTTTGTTAAGAGAGTAAATGTTACTACCTTTCTCTGTGAAGAACTTGTCAAGGATACCTAAATATACATCTGCTAAGGTTAGGACAAAAACAAATAAATGAGGCCTTGCCAAAATGTTCACGTCGGAAGCATGTTAGCTGAAATCACAGGGCTTGCGTTTTCAAGTTACTAAGGAGGGCAGTGGTTCTGTATTCTCTGCTAGTCAGTTTTAGGGGTGTGACTGCTAGCTTCATGAATTAAAAATGCAAATATTAGTGTTTATAAATTTGGAAGGGGGTGGTGGTGGAGAAGAGGGCAGAAATCAGTGTGGTGGTTTGATACCTTATCAGGGATGCTCTCAGAGATTGCTTACTTTCCAACAAGTTTCTCAACATTTTTCCCTTCAAATTTTACTGCTTTGGCAGCATTTGTTAGTAGTAGTTCAGTCCTTTCAAAAAGGCTTTTTTGTTGTCTTGAGTCTGTAATATTCAATTATTATTTGCTGCTGTTTCTCATTTGTTACCTTTAACCCTAAAATTAAACATTTCTGAAGTGAAAAACATAGAACAACATTTGGAAAGGTTTTATAACAAGATATTTATATTCTTTTGGTTTAAAGATTATAAAAGACTGCCACATGTATCTTGGATATTGAATGATCTTAGAATCATAGAATAGTAGGGTTGGAAGGGGCCTACAAGGCCATCAAGTCCAACCCCCTGCTCAATGCAGGAAGCTTTCATGCCACTGCCTAATCTTTATCTTTCAGAAGGGTGTTAACAATGATGGTTGGCATCCCACTTTTAAATCCCATTGATTTTAGTAAGAGAGAAATAACTTTCCTACTGGGGGAAAAATAGTTTGCCTTTTCTTAGAGCAATTGCTCACAGAATATACATTGGGAACATACATAATATAAACCTTTACTCTTGATTTACTGTTAATATGAACACTTCCAGAATAATGCCTGCTCTGCATCTTCTTAGAATGCTTCTTTCCACAAGAGAGAATCAAGCATAGCAATGGAGAACTCGGGAACATCCTCATTTAACTTTAATGAACATAATCTTCTTTGCAGTACATCTTCCTTGCGTACATAAAAAGAGCATGTGAACTTTATAGAAGTGAAGCACATCCGTCTGAATAACGTCCTTGTATGAACATGGCCTTTCAATTGAGAGCTGAGCTCTTAAGGAACTTTCCAAGTAATCTTCATATGTATGTTATAGATAGATAGATAGATAGATAGATAGATAGATAGATAGAGTTTGAAGTAGGGATCCAGATGTCCTGTCTTGAGGTAGCACTTTATTATTGGGATATTGCAGCACGTAAAGGACAATATATTGTTGCTTATGGAGATGTGATTTCTCCCCTTCACTTAGAATTATAATTGCTAATATTATGGCCATATGGAAAATAGTTGTCAACTTCCTGGATAGTGGTTAAGATATAAATGATGACTGGTGAATTGATCCTCCTTCTTCCCTGTCCGCATCATTTTTGTATGATTCTTCTATTAAATTACTTATTGGATGAGTGCTTATCTGTTCAACCTCTCACGTGCTTATATGTGTCTGTGTCTTTGGTGTGGGGGATGTATTGCAGTCTTCCCCTCAGCCTCCTTCAGTGAGGATATGTAAATCTCCTCCCATCCGCAGGACACAGCCATGTAGATAGTTACTTAAAAAACAAAACTAGGGCATAGCAAACAGTAGACTGGCTGTCTTCTTGCTGCAAGGCTAATGCATGTAATGGATAAGATACTATGGGAGGAGTGAAGTATTCGCTACGTAGTAAAATGCAGTTGTGGGGCACACATTGATCTTGTGGAAATACTCTAAAACTCAGTCACACCAGGTTTCTTGCCTTTGTAGCTTCTCTGTGAGCTTACCACGGGTGGTGGGGTGGGTGGTTGCACACAGCAATGGGTACAGGTTGTAGTGAGCAGCCTGCTTCACTGTGGAGAAGTGCTGGATAAGATGGCTGCAGCTGTCACCATTATAATTCCCCCAGAATGCCTCTGGGCCCTGTATTGGGGCCCAGAGGCATTCTGGGGAATGAAGATTACAATGGCTGCAGCTGTCTCACTTGACACTTCTTTTGGGGAGTGCTGGGCCATACATTTTTTTTAATTAAACATTTTAAAAGGAGGCTGATGTCAACAGTGGTGGGCACCAGCATTTGGCCCATCATGCCAGGTGCATAGGCCAGGCCTGCATAGTTCTGACTTCTTTCTTATATTGCTTCAGCCAGGGGGTAGGCAATGTGGTGCCCATGGGCACCAGTGTGTCCCCAGATACCTTCTGGGTTCCTGCCAAGGTGCCCTACTCCTCACACTTCTAATTTTTTTGGTAGGATCACTGTGAAATAAGTTTTGTTGGTGCTGAAAACTGACTTTAGTGACTTGGGGCTCAGAAACCATCTTTGTCTTATATTCAGTCGTTCGGGCAGGTTACTTGTCCTTTGCCATACCTCCCATGGCAGCCATTTTGTGGTGGTGTCCAGGACAGATAGTGAAATTGACAGATGTGCCCACAGGCCCAAAAAGGTTGCCTACACCTAACTTAGGCATATTAATTTACACAAATATGACTTTAAATTTGCAGAAATGCATAATGCTCAGAGGAGGTGGGAGACATCCTGCCAGATTGGCTGCCCATCAGAAGTTGGGTTGGGAGGATCCTCCCTGAAAGGAGGAGCCCAGAAAAAGCCTGTTGAGCATGGTGGGAAACCCGTCCATTAGTTGAAAGGCAACTGCCCTGCTTTCAATAGCTCCCTGAACAAAAACCCTATTTAGCTAATTAGGCCCAGAGAACAGCTCCCAGTGCTATTAACTGAATAAAAGAGTTTGTGGATTGCACAGCAGGTCTCTGTTGCCTCACTATTCAGTGGGAGGGCTTAGAATCCTTGACAGAGAGTGTGTTGGAGTCTTATGGTGCTTTTGCAATATTTAGTTTATTTACAAATATACAAGTAGAACATAAGTGAAGACAAGCGGTAGGAAGCAGATCTGCTACCCCACATTAGAAGGTGCTTTCCGCTTACATGTAACTACTAACTGCAGTCTCTGCTTCTGTGTCTGTTTGTGCTTGTTCCAATATCCCCTTTCTTCACACACCCCTATATCAGCCCCTTCCCCCTTAACTGGGGGAGATGGGGTGTGTCACCTTCTTCAGGATCTGATGGGTTTCCTCTTCCAAATGTTCTAGGAAGACCTCAGTTGATCTCCTAACCATTCACTCCCATTAATAAAAAATTATCAATTATTCTTGCCTACTAACATTCAGTCGGCCTGACTAAAGGAATATTTCCCAGTCACCGTAAAATATAATAATTCTGAAGTCCTCTCTATAAGTATTGCTTTGACTAGGTTCGCACGACATAACAACCTGTCATGTATTGTCATTTGAAACAAGCCATGGTAGGTTGTCATGTTATCTGAGCCTGGACCGCTTACCGCAGGGTGGCTTGTTTTTCTCCAACAATCCACTGTGATGACCCATGGCTTGTTCTAGGCGTTGTTTACCCCACAGTGGGTTGGCATGTTGTCTGAACCCGGCAGAGCCAACACATCGTGGGTTGTACTGACTGGGCAGCAAGCTGTTCGGCAAGAGTGGAAAAAAATGCTGCCGCTCTTCCCAGGCAATCTCACCCTTGCTGCAGTGACAGCCCCTCTACCGATTCCCAAACGGCACTTTGGAAGGGGTGTCGCTCCTTTGCCATCGCCTTAATTTTTTTTTTAATGCCCTGACATTTGCGCAAATGGGGCTGGAATATATATAATTTTTTCAGCCCCAAGAATTTGTGCAAATGTATTCATAATTTTTAGGGGGGGTTGTCAGCATTCATAGTTTCACAAGTGTGTACTTGTGGGGGTCAAAAATATATACAGCCTTGCCTTGTCTATTGCCTTGTATGTTTCAGCTGTCAAAGGGAAGGAACTGCAGTATGAAACATACAAGGTAATTGACAAGGTGGGACTGCATATAAGCAACATTAATAGCTGTTGACAGGTCAGGAAAGGGAGTCAAGATCGCCCCTTTAGCAAGGTGAACCCCAGGTTTTAGGTGTTGAACTGACACTTGTGGGTGCCCTGCTTCCCTGCCACTCTTGCCCAAGTCTCCAGCAAGTCCTTTTAAGAGAGATCTAAGGTCAACCCCTTTTTTGCAGCTCCCATTTGCAGTAACCACAATTTTTATATTATTCGTAGTAATATAAATGTGTGTGTGTGTGTATGTATGTGTGTATATATATCGGGGCGAATGTCGGGGCATGATTTTTTTTTTAAAGGCAGGGAACAAAAAAAGGGTTACAATTGGAGTGAGGAGGGGGAGGGGACAGGCACACAAGGTGGGTTCCACCACAAAGTCCCTTGGGGTATGTGCCAGAGCTGGCTGGAAGACTGAGGGGGAACAAGGGAGAGAACAACCCATGGTGAACCCACACTGTGTGGCTTGTTTGCCAGGGTGGGTTGTTGTTTTGTTCAAACTCACCCTTTGCAATTAAGTCTCCAATTAACAGACAATTATTCAACAAAAGGAATTAATTTAGGGAGTTGTACCAATTCTGTTTGCTTTTACTTCATCCACAGTGTTTAAATGTGCACTGTTTGCTTTTATGGTATGATGCATCATCATTCTGTTTACGAACTGACCAAAAATGCAAATGATCGATTTAAGGCCTAAAGAAAAGTAACTAACTTTCTTCTTTATGCATGACCTTCATATCCTTTTTGGCTCATTTATAGAGGCATTTTACTGTAGAGATTATCTGCTTAATCATAAGCTTTGCTCTTCTGTCTGGGACTAGGGTGGGAATTTGGTTTCCACAATACCACTGACAAAATAATACTGATAACCTGATGGTCTTGTTGATGGGAATACATGGAAGCATGCTTCCTGTTGGGGGATCTGTTTTACTTAACAGGAAAACACTGCATCTGCGTAGATGTGATTTGAGCTGGCTAGCATGTTTGTGTGAAGCAAAAGTTGGAACTAGATTAGAAGGTTCATTCAGAAGAGTGCAGTAGTGGTACAGACAAACAGTCAGGCATATTCTTGATATCTTCACCCATTGTGCCATGATCCTGCTACCCAGTGTAATGAGGAAGATGAAGTAATACAAATTAAAAAAATTGGAATCTGTTTTCCAACAGAATAAGGCATTCTTTTCTAGAAAGGGTAGAGCAGGAAAAGTATTGGGATACATTTTCAGATGAAAGTGCTTTTTGTGATGGGAAGCAACACATAAATGTAATAAAATAGAATGATGACAATGATGTAAAGTCTCAGCTGAAATCTGATCCTGATCATATGTGGAGAAGAGAACAGAGACAGTCACTGCTACAAAAACCTGCAGTCTGAATAGGCAAGATGGACAACAGTAAGGAGAAAGGCAAAAGACAGTGAGAGAATAATTTGCTAAAGGTGCAGAAGCTTATTGGGGGAAAGGCAAGAGTAGAATAAAATGTGATCATTCCTATTGGTTAATGTGTGTATATATATTTTTTTACAACTGAAAGGTCTGTAAAGATACTGCTCATCTTAACTGCTCTTCTTTGACATAATGTTGATTAAGTGTTCCAGATAGGTGGTTACTGTTTTTTTTACTAACTTTAACCTACCCGCCAACTCTGCTCTTTTTTTCCCAATGTGCCATGGGGCTGCCTTCAGGAATGGGAACTGATGTATCCAGTTATGGTTTGGAGGCCAAATATTTCTGACTTGGATCAATCACTTTACCTATTGCAGTATTACATCTTCTGCTTTTTATAGGTCAGCACTGTGGTGTACTGGTAGAGGTGGTGGGTATGGAATTAACAAAAATAAATGTGAGACATGTTGCGGGGGGGGGGGAGTGCAGTAGCCGTTGTATGAAGAGGTTATTGTATGAAGAGGTCAGGCAGGCCCTGGTGCCTCCTGAAAACAGCACTGTTCCAGGAGGCATTCCTTAATTGACTGGTCATGGTTTCAATTAGCATGCTGTTGTATTTTTTTTTACCATAATTTTAATATGGTGATTTAATGTTTTTATTCTTTTATTTGTTTATCTTTTGTGTTCACCACTCCGAAATCTGTTTTACATATAGAACAATATGCAAATATTGTAAATAAATAAATATTTTCTGTTCACCCGAATACCTAGATATGCGATGCTGATGCCTAAGAATATAAATGTTTTTGCCAGACCTAATGTTCACATTTGTTATTCTTCACTTAACTATTTGTTGTAATTTTGATGCTATTTTGTTTTAAGCATCAAGAAACACACAGAATTTGTGATTTTACTGCACTAAAAGGGCAACGAAGGAGACCTTGCTGTGCCATTTCCTAAGCCTCATATTGAATGAGAAGCACTATGTGGTGTGCTCTGGACTGGAACTCTGACTTCGTGCTGCTACAGAAACTCATATTCAGTTTCTTAAGGCTTCTGATTCTAGATGGGTCCCAACAACTGTCCCAAAAACTACTGCTCCATGGACCTGTTCTGTGTTGGTAACTGCCAAAAATTTCTGATGTTCATGTGTAGACTGAACAAGTTGGTGCATGCAGTAATGGCATGCTGACAAGTGTTACAGTCTCAGTTAGGAGTGCTGCTGCCTAGAAGCAAGTTTTGGTGGTCTCTATGTGGAAGCCATAACATTTTGTATCTGGCAGACACACCCTGGCCCAGTGGTGGGTATCTTGAGAACATGAGGAACTGTTGTGCTCCAAGGCTCCACAGTGCTCAGTGAACATTTTTCATGAGATCTATCCTCTATGCTGAGGCTAGTCACATCATTTCTGCAATTTGTGAGAGGATGGTAGCCTGAAAAAGGGTAGCCTTGGTCTCCATGTAAGGTTCTGTACTCCCCCCCCATGGTACCTCAGCATGAGCCTGGTGGTGGTCTCTGCATGTTTCTGAGGTTCTTGCATTAGCTCTGTAGTTTGAACTACGCTATAGTCTGAGAGTTATGTTCTGCGGGTCTGTGGAAAAAGAAAAACTAATGCGTAAAACACATGGTCACTGAGACCTTTTCTGTACAAAGTGGTTTGTTGGAACTGACATCTAACGTACTTTTCATGCCTGCAGATGAAACAACGTTATCCAGATATGAGTGTGTTCCATGGAGCATGCAGATGCCTCTGTGGTCAAGGTGGATTTTGCTCCTCTTTTTCCATTTTTGTTTTTGTTTGTTTTTTGTTTTTTTTGGTATTGTATTCTTGGGAGCATAACTGAGGAAGAAATGAGAAATGTAATAAGTTGTAAAGAATTCCCTTTAGGCATGTTATGAAACTCAAAATAGTGTTATTTCTACTATATCTTATATGGTCAGTCTAGAAGACTGGATTTTATAACAAAGGAAATTGGATCCATATGTGAAGAACAGGACCACTATTTTTTCTCCCATTTTGTATGACAGCTTACATTACTTAGTTGCATATTACATAATTACTTCACTTACTTCCTGTAACAATGAGCACTAGTTGGCTGCAAGTAATGTTTGGCAGTGTGGTACAAGGCAAACATTGTTTGTCTTTTGTCTTCCAAAGCAGCCTGTAGTATAGATGTGCAATATTGGAAGTAGAGCCTGAGAGCTACTCTGCAAATTTCAGTTCTGCATTAATGAGCAATTTGCTTGTGACTTGCTAACTTGCAAGTCAGATTTGTTAACAGTGCTTGGTCTTTGTGTATGCAAATCAAAGCACTTTGGAAGACATTTGACAGAGCTTAAATTTCTTCAGTCCGGGAGAGTGTGTTGTATTGTGCAGAATGTCTTAAATCTGCATCATGTGGCAACTAAAGTATGAATACAAAAACACTATTGCTTTATATCCCCCCACCCCCGTCTGCTTTGCATGACAGTGATTTCTCTCTAATTCTTTTTTTTAAGATCTATACAGATGGAGCTTTTACTTCTTGCTTTTGGCTGAATAGGTGTTGGAAAGCAACATGCTACATGCAGAGAATGTGCTAAGCAGTTGAGTAAACTCTTTCCAAGAACTGTCACCTAGAATGAGAGAGCCCATAAGTCTTCACAGATAATGGCAAGAAGGAGCAATTATAACATGTTTTTATGAAGGAAAGTTTACAAAAATTAGATTATGGACATTGAGAATTAAGAGATGTTCTGCTAATTTAATTTTTTAACACCTGCCATCCTTTGCCTGTATATGTAGACTATAGTGTCACCCTGAATGTTAGCATAGAATTATTACTTGACACAGAGACCCTTTGTTCCTTTTCCAGTGAAAGTCCATGCACTCTGAAGATAATTGATAGTGTTACATGGAGCTGTGTTTAAGGCACCAAAATTTTGGTTGCTGTCATGTATACATCAAGTGTGCCACAGAATGCAACTTCATTTTGGCACTAGTATGACTGGTTTAATCCAACAGTATGATAACTGCATATATACTGTGTGGAATTTGCATACCATCTTGTCTGGTAAAGATAAACTCTTCGTTTTGTGTTTGGAAGTGAAACTACAGTGAGCCATATTGAAGAGTGCAAGTAGTTAACTATGTTGTCTTGAAACATCGTTAATCACTTCAGCTGGGAAGAGCAATGGAAGTCTGCTGACATTTGTGAGTCTGGTAAGTAGAACAGTGGTTTAGGTGCTTTTCTGGTACTAACTCCTAGCTGTTCTATTAGCCTTGTATGGGATATGAGTTTTAAGCACCATTTTGCATTATTACAATTGGTTATGTTAGATAAGAACAAAAGCACCATAAATGTTTCTCTTCTTAATTGCAGTGGAAATCCATACTTTTTGGTATGCATTTGAAGCTATCCAAATGATCAGCACACATTTACATAATTTAATACTAAAATAGCAGTGTAAGAGTACAATTCTATTCATGTTTGGGGAAAGCACCCTAAAAGGCAAAACAAAACCCATAACACCCTAATTTTTTAATATCTTGTAACAAGTTCACTAGAAAATATGAAAATATAAAGAGATAATTTTGTAGAATTTTTGGGATCTAATCAAGCTTTTTTAAAATGGTATTGTTTTGGAATTAGAATCTGGAATTAGAATTTTCCTAGTAATTAAGGAAATGAATTTTGTCTTTTTTCCCTTTCTTAACTTGTCTTTGAAGAATGAAGTTAGTATACGCTCTTGCTTTCTTTTTGCTGATGAGGGGAATTGATCAATATTTAACATTTTTAAATATATTTTTTAATGGTGCGTTGAGCATATTTGATTGAATCTAAAATGTATTTTATTTTATTGGATGTCTAGCCATGTAGTATTCCTAAAAAGAGTGAATTTCTTGTATGTTACAACACACACATATGTATGGGCCCTGTGTCTTTTGTTGTAAATTGGACCAACATCTTTTAGTGAGTGGATATGCAACCTCTAAAATTCAAAGAAATCTTCATGAGTAAGACAGGAAGAATTGGAATTCTGCATGCTCTTAAAAATAGATGTTGCTATAATAATATAATATTACCATTTTTTAATACTCTAGTGCAGTAAAACAATTCTTTTAAAGCAGGGGTGGGCAACTTGTGGCCCTCCAGATGTTTTGGCCTACAACTCCCATCATCCCTAGCCAGCAGGGTCAATGGTGAGGGATCATGGGAGTTGTACACCAAAACATCTGGAGGGCCTCAGATTGTCCACTCCTGTATTAATGTACATGTGCTGTTACTTAACAGTGTGCTCTCTCTCTCTCTCTCTCTCTCTCACACACACACACACACTCACACACACACACCACCCCCAGCTTTTCCTACCGTCCCGCCATGAAGCTTCCTGCCATGAAGTTTTGATATTCTAAATACAGTTCTTCAATATAAATTCATCAGAGCTTGGAATCAATCCAACAATATAGGATTCTCAGAAAAAAATGGAATGTTAGAATTTGTTGTCCTTACATAAAGCACATACAAAACTAGAAATTTGTCAAAGTTGTATTTGAGCAAAGTCTGTGGTAATTCCACTTGCACAGGTCTCATTGGAATGAATGTCCATTACAGGTATTCTTGAATCAGTACTGTAGTACTTTGATCAAATTCATATTTTAATTAAGCACATTGTGTTAGAGCTAGAGGGAAAGGTGGACGATGGTTGTTAGGATGGAAGCAGGAAGAAGTCTTTACATTATAACATAGAAAGCAATCATAGAGTTTGGGTCGGGCAGGGGTACCCAACCTTATTGGGCACACAGTGGACAAATTTGGAATTTTGAGTGTGTGTTGTGGGTGCTCTCACAAAATGGCTGCCATGGGCAGGGCTTGCCCATTCACAAAATTGCTGCCATGGTGTGTGTGGCTGGGCACAAAATGCCCATTTCCCAGAAGACAAACTGGTAAGACTAAAAGAAAAGCAACATGCCCAAGAACTTAAGTACAAGGAAGAGTGGGGTCTGAGCTTCAAAACACAAATACACCCTTTTGAACCCACAGCTTTCTGCTCCAACACCCATTTCACAGAGGACAAACTGATGAGGCTCAGGGAGAAGTAACTTAGGCAAGAAACTGAGTACAAGGCAGTGGGGTCTGAGTCAGAAATGCCAAATCACATATGTATCCCCACAAAGCATAACAAAATACCCATTTCACAGAAGTCAAACTGGTGATGCTCAGGGAAACACACACAAGCAAAACATGCACCACATACACAAACCCCAGGTAAAGCACACGCTATGACAAAACCAACCATCCATCCAGCTAACGTGCACACAAGCACACCATAGCCAAAAGACCCCTCTTGCTTCCCACCTCTATACCCAAGAATGCTCCCTACCACCCCCAACTTACCTTTTTCTTTTTACTGGGCAGCTGGGCACACTTCAGTAAAAACCATCGGGCCGCAGCCACCCACCATTTTATTTTCTAAAAATCCCACTGGGGCTAATAGGCATTCTTGGAAATAAATATGGGACTGGAGGTACGCAGTTCTTTTTGCAGCATCCAGGCCTCCCAGTTAATTTTTTTTTAATTAAAAAACCCTCCAGAAAAATGAAATAAAAGGCAGAAGCGGCAGGGAGCTTGGTGGGCACCAAGAGAGGTGTCCACGGGCATATTGTTGCCCACTGGCACCATGTTGGAGACCCCGGAAGTAGGATGAAGTACATTGTCCTTCTGAAACAGGTACCGATATTACTTTATCATGAAGGGTACAGCAGCTGGTCATATATGATTCATAATCCATTATTATCTTTTACTAAGTAAAGTGCAGGCTTGCAAGCAAATCAAACCTGGGCATTGAAAATTATGTTGCCAGTTCAATATGAAATCCTATTCCTGTACTCCTATCATAGGGATGGGCAACTGGCAGTATGTCCTCCAGAACTAAATTTTCAATATATGTTTTATGGTGCACAATCTACCTGCTAGTCCAGGGAGAACACATAAGAAATTAGGTTACAGATGTTGTCACTTTTTGGCCTTTTGAAATGTCTTTGCCGGCTCCTGGCTTAGACATTGAATTGGGTGTGTAATATCATGTAGGAAAAAGCCAGTGATTTTCAGCTATGTAGAAAAATTCTCCCCTCGAAATTCAGGAACCCTCTCTAGCACACAGCTCATTGTAACAAATGGGTGGGAAGACAGAGGTGACATATGATTTCTACTAACTGAATTTAAGCATCCTGGCTTCTTGGATTAGATGCAAATGTTTATAGCATGGAAGGAAGATTCTTTCTTGTATGCTAGATCTGGATAAATAATTTTAGATGTTCTGTGCTAACATCTGGTGTGCATTGCTTCTGTTCAATCCCCCACTCCCAGCTTGCATGCTGTGGCATCTTAGAAAGCTATCACAGTCATTCTGTGGTTGGCTTAAATTAAATCACATGGAGCCAGCTAGAAGAATGCTGACATACACAGTTTTCATGCTGAACACACTGAAACCACAGACTAGAGTTAAAGATAACTTTTCACTGTTTGAGTCTAGACACTAGGCTGCGACATGAACAAAAATGTCATAACACAAAGTTTTAACAAGTGCAAAAATGCTAAAACTTTGAAATCTGAAAACATTTTGCTGAAAACCTAAAATGTTTAGGACTCCTGAAAATGGCTGAAGCTAAAGGCATTTTTGGACTGCACTGACCTGGGCCTGGGCTTAGGAGAATCATAGAAGTCCTTGAAGGGTCATCCAGTCCCTCCACTGCAGGGTGCAACTACCTGGTGCCCCTGCCTGATGTTTTGGACTACAGTTTCCATAATCCCTTACCACTCACCATGCTGGCTAGGGCTAATGGGAGTTGTAGTCCAGGTTACCTGCACCAGATTGCCTACCCCTGAACTACAGCATCCCTGACTGATGGTTGTCCAGCCTCTGTTTAAATATCTGTTTACTACATATTGTTTGCTACATAGTAGTAAATGATTTTAAATGTTGGTCGTTTGTAGTTCTCCACAAGTCATGAATATGGTAGCCTCAAAATATGAAAAGTTAAGTTGCATGCTTCTTGATCACTGATACTCAACTCGTGTTTCTTGCTTTGTCCTGTATTTCTAGAAACATCAGTCTTTTTATATATTATTATTTATTTATTATATTTTTAATCTGGGTAATAACAAAATTCTCTGGGCAAATTACAAACAGTTAAAAGACTAAAATGTAATACAAGTGGTTAAAAATATACAATACAATGCAAATATTTAAAAGAATACCAAAAAAAGCCTTTTTTTGCCTTTTAGAATGTTGTGACAGTTTTTCTAGTGCTTCATGAAGGGAACATCATCTGAGATTGCACATCAGTCTGATCATATATTTTTCTTATCTTTGGCCTGATTCACACAATCAGAATAAGCCACCATGGGTTATTTTGATCATGTGGGCGCGATTTCCATAATCACTGCCTGGGTGCAGCTTCTGTTGTCTAAACCTGGGCAGGATGGCTTGTTGGTTTTGGACAACAAGCCATACTTGGTCGGTGATTATGGAAATTATGCCTGGTACATGCAATTATTTAAATAAACCACGGTGACTTAAATAAGCCATGGATTATTTTGGTAGTGTGAACCAGTTTGTGTAAACAATGAGATGGATCCAAAGAGGAAGGTATCTGCTCACAGAAGGTCTCTCTGTCCGATTTTTAGGTCTCTTTCCCTCCTGCCACTCACCACAGCTCACCCCATTCAGCAGGATCTCCTAACTCTTTGTGTAGCATTTTCATGGAGCTGGAGGGGCTGCCATGGGAAGAAGGGGGCAGGAAAGTCCACCTCTTTCTGCCAGCACAGTTGATCTAGTGTAAATCTTGATCCAACCTAATATACTAGGTGGCCCAAAAGTAGGTATACAGTTGTTTAGAATGTTGATGGGTGGAGTCAGAATGATAGTTGGGAAGAGTGAGTGACAGTGGGTGACAACACCTAGGATGTCCAGATTTCGGTGCATTACCCACTGCACCTGTTGCTTCAAATTTATCTCTAAGACGATAAATTGTCAGATATGTTGGTAGAGGATTGTCATATGCTTTTTGCCACGCACCTGCTCGGCATTTTCAGTTTTCCAGTACTGCTTTAGAATCCACTTTCTTTGTTCTTGACTCAAGTTCGCTGCCATCATTCACAATATCAGTAAAAAAAAATAACTAAACAACTGTATACCTACTTAAAGGCCTCACTCCCCTCATTCTCTACACTTAACTGATTTAACTGTCACTCCCTGTCACTCACTCTTCCCAACTGTCATTCTGACTCCACCCACACATCTTCTACTCACACATTCTCTCCCCCTCCCATCAACATTCTAAACAACTGTATACCTACTTTTGGGCCACTCCGTATATGGCACCACAGTATGAGAAATTCCTATAGACTGGTTGCACCAGCAAATAAGAGTTCAGAATGGGCTCCTGTGCCACTGCAGTGCAGCTAGCCATTATGATATGGAGGATCTGGTTTAGAAGTTGTACTGGGTGTATAAAAGAACTGTGTCCACGCAAGGTTACACACAGTTAGCAGTTTAGCCCAGATGCATGTTGTGTTAAGAACACTAAACGTTTTATGTCTGGGAGCAACCCAGTTTAAACATGGGATTTTTTACCAACTGGCTGGTGCACTAGCTGTGGCCCTTCTGGCGAACCTGTTCATGCCACAGCTTTCCATGCTTTGGGAACTTCAAAGTTCAGTTACCACACTATACATGGGACTGCCTAGGAAAACTGTTCAGGAACATTGGTGGGTTCAGAGTATGGCAACCAGGTAATTAATTGGGACCTGCAGAACTGATTATATTCCATCATTAAAATCTTCACTGGCTATAGGTTTGTATGTTTCATCTTTGAAAGCCCTAAATGGTATGGGATCGGGGTATCTGAAGGAATATATGCATCCATATAGTATGTGTTAGATCTTCTGTGAAGGTCCTGCTTTAGATCACCACCACCACTATCACCTTCAGATGTACCCCATGGCTATTAGAGACAGGTCTCTGTGTGCATGCGGTGGCATCCTCTCTGGGCACATTGGTCACGCTGTCTGTGTTGCTATCTTTTAGGTGCCATCCAAACATGTTTTTCTTCGTCCAAGTTTTTGGCAGCATTTAATTTTTGATGGTTTTTATTAATGATTTATTAGCTATTTTACTGGTTTGTATTGTAATGGTTAGTGTATTTAATTATTTGTTTTAAAATGCCTTTGTGGAAAGGCAGTATAAAATATTTTAAATGAACCCCACACAGATGAGTGTAAGTTAATAACTAGCCATTAGTTTCACATTTGAGATGTTATGGGTATGATCTTCCTAGGCAGGTTAAAATAATTCCTGAGGACAGGTATCAGTTCCCAAGACCCAGCCTTGTATAATTTGTAGGTTCCAGCTTCATGTTTTTAGGAGCTTAGGTAACCAAGCCACCTGAAGATATTCCAGTTTGGGACTGCAGAATAAAATTGGATTTGTGGTTTCTGACTCTTTTACGGGGTTCACGTTTAATGATATTTGATACTTCTTGAATAGATCTTTTCTGTTTGCAAAATAATGGAACAAATTAATTTTTAGATCATATGACTTATTGGCTAATGAGCACTCTCAGCCACCTCTGATCAACATGATGTAATCATATGAAGCCAAAGTCAGGAAAATCAAGGACACAAGGCTAATAATTACATCAGGTTATGGTGGACAAACAAAAAAATGTTATCTTCTTCTGGGAATGTATTCTCTGGGCACCTCAGGACCATCATACCAGAGTGAGGCAAGTTGTTGTTATCCTTGGTAGCCAGATAGAATTTGTGCTTGTGACTGATCCTTCTCCCCAACCTCTTGGGAGAGGGGAGGGATCTTATATCTTATATGTTGAAGTTTGGACCACTTCAGCAGCTCAGCACAGCTGCAGGAGTGGAGTGAACCCTTGTCGTCCCATGCTGCTCCAAGCTGTGAAAGAGATATGGGACATGATCCTTGTCATTCTCAGCATCACATTCACCAGAGTGGGGAGTGATGCTCTCTGTTGTGATCATGGCAAGTTTGCTTCAGATTTCCTGTCACGTTTTATTTCCTGCCAATAACTGTGTTAATCATATCTGTTGGCTGTTTATCTTTCCAAATAAAGTAACATTTTGTCATTAGGCTGGACCATCTTCCTGTACCTTGTACATTCTTGATCACTAAATAGTTTTGAATACTATTTTTTTAAGAGATCACTGAATAGATAATGGGTTGGAACAAGGAGAAGAGTTAGCCAGATTCATTGACACACAAAATCATTATCTAGTTTAATGAACCTAAATTGAACTGTAAAATTGTTTAAAGGTTTAATTATACATCCCTGACTTTTTATCTAAGGACTTTTTTGTAGCAAGAAGGGGCTTTGTTCCTTGTTTAAGACAGTATTCCATGTCAGCACCATTTATATGTCATCTGTTTCTCCCCTGCACTTGCCCACCCACACGCCCAGTAACAGCCACACAATTTGATTGCTTTAGAAAGCATCTGAACCTCTTACTGCATCATGAGCTTCATCGTTCAATCCCATTTGCTTCTCTGGAGTGGTTGTGAAGTCAGTTTTCAATAGCTACAGGAAAACAGCATCATCTGGAACATTAAAGAGAGCTTTGCCTACTTGTACTATGAATTGTGGGGGAAGGGGTTGTTTGTTTAAATATGGTCGCCCTTCTCAGTGAATTGTTGCAGCAATGTGCTGTTCCCCATTTGCACTGCCATTCTAGGTGCAAGTGAAGGGTGATGGCTGGAATTCTCTTCTTGCAGTGTGACTGGGGAATAACCCTGAGAGACTATTGCCAGTGGTGGTGGTTCTTGGGGACAGAGTCTTGGGATAGACCTGGGAGAGAGAGTTTCCTTTATGGTCTGCTCCTGAGATATAAATAGGAGGTACCCCCAAGGCTTCATCTAGTACAGTTGCCAACTTCCCACCCATGGTCCAGTGATTATTTGTTGCTATGGACGGTGGTTAGCTACTGGTTGATGGGGTTGGGAAGGAATTCTATCTGTTTATGTGATTAGCTGTGTGTTTCAGGGGTTCCTGTTGGTTCCTGTTTTATATACATCTCAACTTGTTCTTTGTTGGCATTAGAGGGATTCGGCAGGATCCATTTCAGGGAGTAGGCAGGGGTTTGGGGCACCTGCTACCAAAAGGAGAGATCCAACTACATGATCTTAAGTTGAGGCTTTAAGGTGCCAGCCCAGCTTGGGGGCTGATATGCCTTCCACGCACCCAGTTCACAGAATTGGCCCATCATATGCTGTGGTGGGCCTGCCACTCACGGTGCTATCCCAGCATATGAGCTGAGGCAGTGAATCACCCAGCAGTCAGGCTGCCTGAAGATTGGATTCTTGCCCTGTGCCACACCAAACTCTGTAAGCTGTAACCAGTAGAAGTTGTGGCCAGTTTTTAACCGACTCCTGACTATGTGTGACTTGTCCCCTCCTTCCCAACTCCCAGTTGGCTGGGAGGTGCAAATTCCTCACCACCTCTGTTCCACACTGGTCTCTTTTCCAACCAAATGGTTCCTGTTCCTTATTCATATGGATAGTATTCTCAGGGATTATCTGGTGAAGAAAAAAGGATGAAAATTGTCAGCCTAGGATGACCAAGGCATTTGATAGTCCTGAGAATTTCACTTAAAAAGTGAGTTGGTGCCAAAGAAATTCAAAAACACATCACAGTTGGACATGCTGTAATGAACATTTTCTAGTCCTGCTTATGTAGCACAGTCAATAGGGGTAAGTAATTGGTTATTTGTCAGCCACTGAATTCCATGTATGAAAGTCCCTAGAAGTTTCAGAGCAATTACCTAAGCTTTTCTTCTGAAATGAGTCATGTTGGGAACAGCCCGTCTTTTTGAATTTTATGTAATGTTTTCTTAATGTATTCCTTTGCCATCTATTTTATGTATCGTGTTATCCACAGAATTCTGCTTTTTGTCACATGACACTATGGGTAGCTTGTTCCTATAGAAAGAAACAATAGCAGCTCTTGGGTATCCCAGGTCTGAAACTGATTTTCTTCTATTCTTAAAAAGTTCCTGATTTTACAGCATTTATTATCTTGCCTGGATTTGTCAGTGCAGTGGCTAATAGGAAGCATTATCCTGCCTTCCAAGTTAACCATGAGGGGGTCATTTGCTGGGCTTTTTCCTACCACCTCCTCTCAGATTCAGAAAAACAGCACAGAAAGGAAAAAACATCAACTTGGTATGCATTGAGTATCTGAGTACAGGATCCTTGGTGCCTTGAGTTGCAACCTACTGCTTTCTCTACTAGCATTGTTTTTTTCCTCACCTTTCAGAAGGACTCTCTGCTGCCCTTGCAGGTCTAAATTAACCTTTTCAGTCCATATTTCCATAGTGGTTACAAAACCTAACTTTATGATTATAACATTTGCTATGCCCTTTGTTTATTACTTGGGAGCATGCAGCATGGAATCCAGATAAGTGCTTTTAAAAAAGGATTTACTCTCATGTATCAGTTTGCTTTGCTTGTTCAGAATACTTAAAATAACACCAGAGGTTGTTTGTTTCTCTGGATTACAAGAGTGATAACATGCGTTTACAAAAGTTTCCTTCCGTTTCAAACGACTTCTGTTTTTAAACAGTCAATCCAAGTGAAGCTCTTGATTATGATTTTTGCCTTTCCTTTATCATGTCAATAGCGTATGACTTGGTTGTTCCTGGAAAGAAGTGGCTCTGTATTTTCTTCCCCTCAGAGAGATTACCATAATGGGACAGAAGAAATGTGAACTCATCCTAGCCCATTCTCAGCATACAGCCGTCCATTCTGGTTAGACTATAATCAGTTCCTTGTTCCAAGGGTCTTGTCACAAGAAAAGCCTAGAAAATCTGGGCTGTTACTCAAGAGTTAAAGTCGGGATAGTTAATTTTTTGTTGTTGTTGCTAGTATGGATCTTGGTTGAAGAATATTGGATACTATTCTCTTATCAAACATGTTTTTCATATATTAAGCAATATGCAGCTCTAATCTGAAGATAAGAGGAAATTAATTTGGTCTATGAGGGATGCAAAGGCTAGAGTTCTTAAAGTAATTCTAATGTCCCTTGCCTTTCAGGATCTTTGTTTCTCCTCTCTTGTCCGAGCCATAAAACGGTGTGGAACATTTTTTTACTTTTTAATTGCATGAAGATGATGAAAATTTTTCTGTTTCTTGTCTGTTGTTAAATGTTTAATGCAGGTAACAGATACAGGAGGGAACGAGCTTGTGCACTGAGATGCCTTTCAATGATTAGCAGCTCAAGTTGTTAATAGACTACGAAAAGTAGATATGTTTATTTAGTTTGCAAGGGACCCAAAATATTTAAGGAGATACTAGACAGACTCTGCTTGGCAGCTAGTCTGTTAAAATCTTTTTTCTGAATTGACATATTTGACTTAAATGTGCAGGCTACTTTAATTCCAGATTTTGGAAACCGGAATGCCCAGATTCTTGCCAGAGAGAACAACTTGACAGCAAGGCTAAAAGAATATAAACATCCAGTGTAGGCTGAATAATAGGAAATCAAACACAACAGAGAATCTTGTGGCACCTTAAAGATTAACAAATTTATTATGGCATAAGGTTTTGTGAACTAGAGTCTGAATCGGAGAGAGCGTCTCTAAATTGCTGGCTAAGAGTGATGAAGGGAGTTGGCTTAGCATCTGCTGGGAAGACATTGCCAAAAGGTTTGCACATACAAATTACCTCTTCAGAATAAAAAGAGGGTGGGGAAGCCAGCTGTGGTGATTAGCATCTTGCTGCAGTATAAGTAAATACATGCATTGTTGTCTATAAGTAAAATAAAGGTTAATTTAACCAACAGTTCATCCCCTTAGTTGCAAAACTGAAATTCAAAAATTAGTATTGCAAAATGTGTCAAGAGACCCAAAATGTGTCCACTAAGATGCTACTATAAACACAAGTTCTCATTTTTAATATTGTAACCTTACTCTTGCACAAATGTACTTTTGAAGTGGAAGGGCAGTTAATAAGCTTTGATCATTTTCACCTGACAGACAGGCCTTTGATCAGTTTAGCTTTCCTGTGTCTTCTGTTTCAAACAAGTCACTTCTCTGGATAACAGAGAAAAAGAAGACACAGATCCAGTGATGCTATAACTTTGGAAAGCAGTGGTAATTTGAACTCCATATCTAATGTACTGCATCTTAGGTGGACAACTTCGTGTGTTGACTGAAAATTGTTTTGCTTTTTAAATGATCACAGGCTCCTTAATGTGTGGATGCTGAAATCATTTTCAAAGGCAAAATATAGAGGTATCTTATCTCTAGTTTTGTAAATGTATCCATCTATAGAGTAAGCTAAAATAGCTTTCCCATGTATCCAAATGATTTACACAAAATAAATTTCCATGGAATGTGGTTAGGCTTCTGTTACTCTCTTTAATTAAGCATATATGCTTCAAATCAGCAAGGGAAATCCAGGGACAGAAGCAATCATTGTGCATGTAGCTGAGAGGATGCACATCTGGACAGGCATCCCCATCTGGGTTGTGAAGCTCATTTGGGCCCAATTGAACTGGTTCAGTAAATCTTTTGATGTGCATCTCCATTCACCAGTT
Organism: Heloderma suspectum; assembly: GCF_057233095.1. Classification (NCBI taxonomy): domain Eukaryota; kingdom Metazoa; phylum Chordata; class Lepidosauria; order Squamata; family Helodermatidae; genus Heloderma; species Heloderma suspectum. Next base: position 291,568,009 of record NC_139459.1, on the reverse strand, counting down.
TTTGCATGCCACCAGTCGTCCAATTTGTATTGATTTTCTGTATCCTATAGAAAATATTTCTGTTTCTATGTAATGCTTCACATTTATATGTGCTGCAAGGTTTTCCATTGGGTCACAAAGTAGAAACAAGGAACACTGAGGCTGTTACAGAACCTGCTGCAGTAAATAGAAAGGTCTTTTTGACATAAGCCTACTCTTGATAACTATTTTCTTGTAAATTTCAATTTTAAATCATGGATACACTCGGTAACAATTTCTCTGATTGTTACAGTGCTTTTGTCAGCCATTGTGATTGTGGGAATTGCCTTCTGCATGTGAGTGCATACTTGGGGACAGTTGGGACTAATGAAATGGATCTCTCTCTTTCTCTCTCTGTATGGGGTGAGTCAAACCTTTAAGAACATGGAGGTGAAATATATTGCTTTAATTTGAATTGTTTTTATAATACCTTAAGGAATTGAATCTTTTTATTATTTGGAGTAAAACTGTTCTTCATAAATAGAAGAAAATGAGGACAGCTGGTGGTTGTTTGTTCCCAAGAGGAACTTGTGTTTATGTCTGTAAGTGTTAGTATTGTTAGAGACTGTAATTTGTTGATATCCAGTCTAGCAGAAATGAAATATAATCTTCAGTCACCTAGGAAACCCAGCAACTCTACCAATAAATGGTTAAAATTGGCAGTTCAATTGGGAAATATTTAGAATTGTGAAAATGGCATATTGCAAAATATTGATTAGTACAAATTTCTGTTGAAATAACAGTAGCACACATTGGAAAGGAGAAAAAATAAAGTATAATTAATTTGGGGACAAACAGGGAGGATTAACGGGGGAAAACAAATTTTACATTAATTTCTAGGCATGCCCACAGCATATTTATTATTTAAATATTTATTATTTTTGCCAAAGGCTTTTACAAAATATATGATACAAACAATGGCTTAGATCCTGAGATAAATTAACTTAACTAAGTTCATAGAAGGGAAGTTCTCCTGCTCCCACATGAAGCCATCTGTGACCCATAAAAGCTTCTCCGGAGGGTCAGCACCACCTGAATAATATGGGATAAAGCACGGGAGGCTGCCTGTCAGAGGAGAGTATGGGAAGCTTTCTTTCTATGAACATCCAAAAGTTTACTTAGAATTCCAGCCAACTAAAAAAATGTTATAAAATACATGTTTTAAAATTATTTCAATATTTTAAAAACTGAAAAAATATAAAACTAAAGATACAATTTTTTAAAATTATGTCACTACCATTCATTAATGCCACTACTGTCCAGAATAAGAGAATCATATCACCTAAAATCAACTCCTCCACAGTTAACAGCAATCTCTGCTGAATACCTTTTCCTCACATATTTGCCCTCGCAAAGCACAACAAAATACCAATTTCACCGACAGATGAAATTGATGAGATTAGGAGTGTTATTCCGTGCGCTGTGGATACAGTTAGTGAGCAGGAGGCGGTCTGTGGCACACTGGTTTTGTGGGATCGGTTCCAGCTTCTTCCTTCTGATGAAGTGGACAAGGTGCTTTCAACTGTAAGGCTGACCACCTGCTTACTTGATCCTTGCCCATCTTGGCTCATTATGAGCTGCAGAGAGAGGCTGGGTGAGGGGATCAAGGCGATGGTGAACGCCTCCCTTGAGGAGGGAGTGATGCCATCAGCCCTCAAGGAGGCAGTGATAAGACCACTTTTAAAAAAGCCCTCCTTGGATCCCCAAGTTCTGAACAACTTTTGCCCAGGCTTGAATCTGCTTTTTTTGGGCAAGGTTATTGAGCGGGTGTTGGCGATGCAGTTGAAGGCACACTTGGAAGAAGCCGATTATCTAGATTCATTTCAGTCGGGCTTCAGGCTTGGGCATGGGACAGAAAAGGCCTTGGTCTCCTTGATAGATGATATGAGGAGGGCTCTGGATAGGGGTGAATGCTCCTTCCTTGTTCTCCTCGACTTCTCAGCGGCTTTTGATACCGTTGACCATGGTATCCTCCTGGACCGCCTGGTGGGGTTGGGCATTGGAGACACCATATTACGGTGGTTCCGGCCCTTCCTCTCCGGCAGGTACCAGAGAGTAGCACTGGGAGAGGAGGTTTTGGACCCGTGGCCGCTCACTTGTGGGGTGCCACAGGGTTCTATCCTCTCCCCGATGCTTTTTAACATCTATGTGAAGCCACCGGGGACTATCATCAGGAGGTTTGGGGTGCGGTGTCATCAGTATGCAGATGACACGCAGCTCTACCTCTCATTCAAATCTTCACCAAGGTTGGCTATAGAATCCCTGTCCAAATGTCTGGAGATGGTGAGTGGCTGGATGGGGAGGAATAAGCTAAAGCTGAACCCTGACAAGACCGAGGTACTTTTGGTGGGAGACAAGAGGAGTTTGGGGGATGTTGACTTGGTGTTGAATGGGGTGTGGCTACCCTTGAAAGACCAGGTCCGCAGCTTGGGGGTCATCTTAGACTCCCAGCTGTCCATGGAAGCTCAGGTGTCAGCTGTGAGCTGGACAGCGCTGTATCAACTCCATCTGATACGGCAGCTGCGCCCCTACGTTCCCAACCATCTTCTCCCATCGGTAGTACATGCCCTGGTCTCCTCTCGTTTAGACTACTGTAATACGCTCTACGTGGGGTTACCCTTGAAGATGGTTCGGAAGCTGCAGCTGGTACAGAACGCGGCGGCTCACCTGATTAAAGGCAGCCGCTGACTAGATCACATCACTCCAGTGCTGAAGGAGCTGCACTGGTTGCCAGTTGTTTTCCGGGCCAAATTCAAGGTGTTGGTTTTGACCTTTAAAACCCTATACGGTTCCAGCCCAGCCTATCTCGAGCACCTCCAGGAACACCAGATAGGCCACTCAACAAGATCAGCCTCGGGTGGCCTTCTCCCTGTCCCATCAGCCAGGACAGCTAGGCTGGTGAGGACGAGGGAGAGGGCCTTCTCTGTGGTTCCCCATTCTGTGGAACTCCCTCCCTAGGGAACTCCGCCATGCCCCCTCTTTAATGAGCTTCCGCCATGCATTAAAAACATGGTTGTTTAGGCAGGCATTTGGGGTGGGCTAGGGTAATTTTAGAAATGTGATATTTTTAATGTTGAATTTTATTGTATGAACTGTTTTTATTGTTGTACATCACCCAGAGTGGCTGGGTGACAGGCCAGATGGGCGATTGATAAATTTAATAAAATAGATCGATAGATAGATAGATAGATAGATAGATAGATAGATAGATAGATAGAGAAACACACACACATGGAGGCAAAACACTCACCCAAACCAGGCAACCTCCCACTCCACACACAAAATCTCACACATGTAATCACACACACAGGCATATATGCAATACAAAACCAAACCAAAAAACCAAACCACACAAACACAAAAATTGGGGCACGGTGAACAGGCAAAATTTACGGTACACACAGAGACAGACAGGCAAACACACACACCACCGCACCCCACCCCACAATAATCCAACCAACAAACCAGCTAACACACACACCCATTAAAAAACAGGTACCTCTCCCCCCCAACACACACCCTCAGAGCATGTGAAAAATTCCCCTTTCTCCCAACCACCCTTTAGCCCCCTTGGATGCTCCCTGCCAGCCCCAGTTTACATTTTTCTTTTTTTGGGGGCTGATGGCCACACTTCAAAACAAAACACTGGGCTCAGGACACCCGCCATTTTTATTTTCTAAGAATGCCACTGGGGCCCATGCAGGCCCAGAGGCATTCTTGGAAATAAAGATGGTGTGGCACTGGAGGTAGTTGCTTCACTTTGCAGGGACTTTTGTTGAAGACCTGTTGATTTTTTTAAAAATTAAAAACAAATCTAAAAAAGTTTTTAAAACTCAGGAGGGGCAGGGAGTCCATAGGCACCATGTTGCGGACCCCAGCTTTTGCATCCAAAGGCTGAATTATTGTCATTGGCAATCAGAGTTTTCATGTGAATTCAAATGTAACTCCACAAATGTGTAATATAATGTATATATGTATAACAGATTAATATACATTTGTCTAATATAGCACCTTTTGCAGCTGAAAATACTGGAGATCACAATATCACAGCTGAAGTGATTAGCTTTGTTGGTTATGTACAGAAGGCAGTATGAATGACAGTGCTGTCTGTGTCTCAGTAAAACACCGAGTTAACTAATAATACAGTTCACCAAAGTTACACGTAAACATATTTATGTACCATGGCAAATATGGGGCCTAGAATAGCATTACCCTCCGTTGAGTTCTAGGTTTTTCAGTAAACTACTTGATGTGAAACTTCTCCAACATACCTTGTCCTCACTTTAATTCTGTTGGCCACCTACAGAGCATCCAGTGGAATTTGTATGTATATTAGCCATTGGATAACAGAGAAATTACGTTTTTTCCCTAAGTTCTTAATTATCCTAGTGATTAGTACTAAGTGCTAGAAGCCTGTACTTTAGATTCACCTATGAGTATGAAGCGCCTCTAGCTGATCCTTTCACAGCAGTTTGATCAACAGCAGTTAGGTGAAAACGTTTACTTTCAGATGCTGATTTCTGCATATTAAACCCTTGTTAAAGGACAGGAACAGACCAGGGTAGTTTTTGATCAGGTACAGAAGGGATGGGGAGCCTGTGCCTCTCCAGATATTTCTGGACTGCAACTTCCATAATCTCTGAACATTGGCCATGCTGGCTGGGACTGATGGTAGTTGGAAAGTGACAAGATGTGGAGAGCCACAAGTGCCCCACCTTGGCGGTACTCCATTTAAATATCAGGATATACTCCTGTTAAATAGTACCTACACGTGGACCTGCAACAAAATGTTGCACTATGGAGTCTTCCTGTTCAGTGCCTTCCTCAAGCATACTCAATTCTATTTTCTCTCCCACTCCGTTTTCTGCTCCACTCTCTGGATAGTCGGTCAGCATTTAATAGCCACTGAATATGTTCAGTCCTCATTGGTCTGTTTTTGTGGTCCTTCCTAGATCGTTTAAATATGTATATTTACTTCTGCAAACCTTGGGGTTCCTGCTGATACCCATCTTGAAATGGGTAGATAAGCAACAACCCTTGTGCCTGAACAGAAATGGAGAAAATTGTGTGAAAAATAAAAGCAACAGTAACTTCTGGGTCCTTAAGGTGAGGGCCTTGACAATTCCATATAAACGTGAGGTGCTAAAACTGTCATATGTAGAACAATGATTTCTCAAAAAAAAAAACAAAAACAAACCCACAAACCCACCCCTATGTCTGGACTGTGCTGCTTCAGATGACAGGTGGGAGGTCTTGTGACTGAATGCTCTTTTCTCAAAAAGACTGCATATAGAAAACTAGGATGTCAAGAAGAAGGCTAGAGTAGAACCCTTTTTCTCATATATTGTTTCCTTTGTGCAGGGAATTTTTTTTTGGTATGGAGAATGATTCAATCATGCGACCACCCCACCTGAATTCTCAAGTGATACAGCCCAGACACAGTGCAGGTTTACCACCTCAGTGATAACCAGGTGTGTTTAGGCAAGTGACACCTTGTTTCTTAGGGTAAACTAGATGTGTTGGGACAGACATGCTAGCTTTTCCTGTGTTTGCCCCTTTCACAACTAAAATGGAGGAGAGGAGTGGTCTACTTTTTACAATGAAATGTGCTTTCAGGTGTGGGGAGCCGAGCCTTCTCCTGTCTTACTACCTCCCCATGCTCTGTCATTTCAAACACTTTTTCTCCCTAGCCCAGCTCACTTCTGGTATCAGAGCCAATTTGTGGGGAGAAGTGCTTCAAGTGTTGGCAAGGAAGTGAGGTTTGAAGGTTCACATATTTTGTTGTAAAAAGTAGACTCCCTACCCACTATTTTAAACAGGAAGGAACAGATATATGAATGAATAAATGTGGCTGCCCACATCATGTCTAGTTTGGCCCTTTATTCTGAATGAAATTTAATATAGCAGGCATCCAAATGTCCACCTCTCACATCCTTAACTATTTTTTTAAGGCCACTCTTTGGGTGTTTCCAGACAGATGGCTCCTCACACTACCAATCAAAAGACATGGTGCCGCTATTCTATCTTTTCCTCCTTAATGGATTTTCTGTGGTAAGAAAAAAGATGAAAGAAGTGGTGGTAAAACATGAGGGGGATAGAAATGGAAGACGTCAGCAGGGAGACTGCACAATAAACACCTCAACTGGAAGCATCCATTCTAATACAGACATTAGGGCAATATTAAAGGCATTTCAGCTATCTTGTTAGGCCATGTTAAATTATAACTATTAATTATCTGTGGGAGGAAGGGGACTGCTGACTGGATTAACTGTAAAGAAAAATGTCTACAGATAACCAGAAGTAATTTGGTGTGTGAAAGGTGGTGGTGGTAGGGGGGAACCCTCAAGGTATTCCTTGAGGGAATACCTAGGAGCTACAAGGTATTGTATCTCCTAGCATGATAAGTATATTCATATGAACTTATTTGAGATATATAGGTCAGTCTTGCCAGACTTAGGAGGGAACTTAAATGTGCTATCTGAAAATGGTTATACCTGAACTGCAAGGGTTTTTGTTCTCTGAGCTTGTAGCTATATCGCTGTGCTGATGTACTATTACAGGAGGCAGACAATACGTCACATTGTTATCTCTGGTTATCTTGTTTATACTTCATCATGTTGCCTAACATTCCAGATCTTGGAAAAAAAGTGGATGAATAGAGCTATAAGTGGAGCTATTTGAGAGGAGCAGATATGCAGTGCCCCTGCTCAGCTGCTTGCTGAGACAAAGAGAAGCATTCTGAGTGGTGCAATGAATATGCATTGCTTATGTGTGTGATTCGCTTGTAGGCCAGACAAAGGCCTATACGGTAATGAATTTGGAAGACTGGGGTATGGCCCTGGGGATTTTTTTTTAAGTGCATTAGTTTTATCAGTGTGTTACCTTGCCAGTGGGATGATGTCAGTCTGGTTACCATAGAATGTGGTCAGACTGGGGAAGACAAATGCAGTGTGTGGCAGCATTTTGTTTTGATAGACTGAGCTGTGGTTTTTCTCTCCCATTTTGTAACCCTGGTATTGGAAAGAAGAAAAGATATTTTACTCCCTCTCTCTGTCTGTCTCTCTGGGGTGCTATACTATACCCATTCAAATGGTGACTATTGTAGACACTATGATTAGCTGAGCTTGGCCTGGCTGATACTATCTAATGGTATCCTTAAACACATATTGAAACAATGGGGAAAATTCTATCCTTTTACCTATCCCGGTTCTGAGTACAACAGAATAGTTAAGACAGACAGGCAAAACCTTTGGTGGTGTTCCCCATCTCTTTGCTTGCCTGGGCTTTTCTCTCTGCCTTTTAGCTGCCTTTATAGGCGTAGCATGTCCATGCAGATGTGCTTTCTTCATCTCTCTCAATCCAGGATGTAAGGTACTGGCACCTAGAGTGATGGGCAAAAAAGGAGACGCCTGAGGTCTACATGCACACAGAACTCCTGTATCTCATCACAGGGGAGAGTAGCAAGTTCCCATTTTGCACATTACACAAGAGATCTGATGAGATACTGAAATTTCTCAAGGTTGTGCTGTGACTATTTTATTGAAACTCTGAAGCCAACTTCAGCCTCTTTGCCTTGCCTTGTCTTGTGAAGAGTGCCTTCAGGTGTTACTGAAGTAGCACTGCTAGCCAAACATGCAGTCACTTCTGCATTCAGCTGGTGACACGTCTTGTAATATTCAAAGGATGTTTGTACAGGCTGCAGATGTAGATACAGCCTATCAAAATTCTCCCTCATCTTCAGCCTGTACAAACTCAACGGGTTAAATCCAGTGTTGTGCAATGGGACTTGCCCTTGCTCTCCTCACCCCTGCATGCCCCCAAGCTCTGGAGAACCCCCTCCAGAGTGGGGGGTGGATGGTAGAAATATTTAACATCCAGGCTCTTAAAATACAGAATCATATGTTTATTTTAGGGTGTGTGTGTGTATATGTGTGTGTGTGTGTATGTATGTATGTATGTATGTATACGCACGCACGCATGCACACACACACACACACACACACACATGGTGGTACTTAGTAAAATGAATTATTACTTTATGCACTTCATTATTTAGTACTCTTTGAAATAGGTATCTGCCTTAGATGCACATAATTTCCTAACATTTGGGGGAGGGGATGGCTTAGGAGGTTCTACTGTTGTCAAAACGAAATAGAGTATAGGTTGGATAATAGTAATTCTTATTGGATTCCTATTATATTTTTTCGTCAATTATCAGAAGATTTCAAAGGTGACTTTGAGCACAGAAGCACAATGAAAGTAATGTGGAATGTATCAATCAGCTACAAGTGACCAAGATTTCATCTTTTGAAATTGGTGTCAAACACTGTAAAATTAAAGGAATAGTCTTTCTTGCCATTTGGGAATAAGTGATTTGATAAAGCTACCAATTCAGAAGCAAAAGCTTTTTTGTTGTGGTATCAGCATAGCACATGTGATGAATATTATATTATATTGCCTTAGATAAATATAAAATAGAAGTGATGGAATGGTTTTTTTGAACTCTCTACCTTTTGGTGTAGGATTATGTGACTTTTTGAGCAGTGTTCCTATAACAGTTGTTTTGTGCAACTGTTAGGCCTACGTACGTTTGCACAAGTTTGGGCCAACAAAATGTGTGTTTTCACATTTTAAATTATTTTCAGAAGCTAACATTGTAACTTCATGGTTTCAAATGGGAAACATTAAAGACTGAAAAGAAATACAGCTACACATTCCATGGAGAACGCTTAAGATCAATGTATATGTATATATTCCCCCTTCCCCTGCAAAAAGAAGAAGTGTGTGTGGGGTGGGGAGGGAGGTGGGAGAGAAGTACCAGAGTTAATCATAATCTGTGTATTAACACAACAGGATGTCTAGATGGTTAACTAGAGTGCCTGGCCTGCTGTGGAGCATACTCTTTCTGCTTTTAGCGTTCAGGTGGAAAGTTACAGTTTAGTTTTGGTGCCAGGGTCTTGAATAGAAGTAATTACTTGTGGTGTGTTTATAGGCCGCAGTATATTTGCAAGTTTATATCTTGCCTACTAAACTGGCAAAATGTTTATTTTTACTGGTAAACATAGTAGAAATTTGTCCCTAGTGGTTCCTTTCAAAACAAAATAGTATTTGTTGTATATATTAAACAGGGCTCTTTTTATATGTCAGCTCTGCATTGCCTAGGATATGAAAATATGTGATAACAAACACATTTCCTTTCTCAGATATAAGAGTTTTCTTATAGTTATACTATCATTGGGTGATGGCACTTAGGCAAAGTAGCACCATGTTCTCTTTGTTGTTGATAATATTAATTACAGTTGTGTAAAAAGCATAAGCAAATTTGAAATCCAGTTATTTGTATATTCTAACCATCCCTGTGAATGGATCCTGTCTTTCAGGCTACCTGCTTGTATCTGAGATGATGAGAGAGCAGTTTTTGCTTGTTGGATTGATAAAAGTGGGCTTCCCTTTCCCTGCAGAATCTCTATTGGATCCAGTGAAGGATCCAGTTTGGTCTTAAAGAGTGGAAGCTAAATGCTATCAGCATAGGATCTTACATACTTTTGTTTGACCTGAACATATTTTTAGAGGCTTGCCTAAGAGATTTGTAGATGAGTGCTGGTGGTGACAGCATCATTTTCATATTTCCTATTGAGTGTGGCTCTCTATGCTTATAAATTGCAAATAGAAAAAAAAAAACACAAGTTGGTAAAGCAATGGGTAGGGATGCTGGAGAAATATGAGATGGCTTAAAATGAGCTTGGATTTTTAAGAATCCGACCTGCGGAATCTGCTGCAGAGTGACCCCCTCAGGCCCTGCGGAGTCCGTGGACTTTCGGATGATTTTTTTACTTTCCCAAAATTTACGCATATAAATCCATAGAAAAATATGTAAGTTTCTGCTGAGGAAATGTAGAATGGAATAGGGGACAATACACTAAATGTTACGTACTGGGGTAGATTATGTAAATACTTACGTAAATACTTACGTAATTATTTCCGTATTTTTCCGCATGATGAAAAAAAATATTCACATCCCTCTGTGCGCGGATGACAGAACAAAAGGCACCTGACAATCCACAAAACACAGACGGCGTGGATTTTACACAGTCCGTACATCCCTAGCAATGGGCCAGGGAGACTTCCTATTCAAAATCTCATTCTGCCAGGACACTTAGAGATATCCTTAAGCAAGTCTGTCTTTGGAAGAAGTCTGTTACAAATGGAATAAATGGTTGATGCTATGCATAAGGTGCTATGCATAAGGTGCTATGCATACAATTAATAGATTGATGGGAAAAATCTTACCATCATCACAACTATAGAATGTTTGTATAAATGCTTTCATATGGTTTCTTCCCTGGGTTTATTACTATTTTATTTAGTTGAAAATTAGCTCAGGAGTGGAGCTACTTTCTGCACAAATGAGCTATATATAGTGATATAGTACTGCTTATAAATCTATAGTGTGACTATGTGAAGAATATCTCTAGTTACCTCATCTTCAAAAGGATATCATAGAACTGGGATAGGTATAGAAAATGGCAGCTACAACGATCAAGTGGTTGGAGCACCTTTCCTCTGGGAAAAGGGTTTGGAGCTCTTTAGTTAAGAAATGAAGGAAGGTCATAATAGAAGTCAAAGTACACTGTGAATTCCCTCTCTCTTCCCTTTCCTTTTCCACCATAATATTAGAATGCCGTCTAATAAATGCAGTGAATAAATAAAATGGATTAGATAGCAGAGAGACCAGAAGATGTGCTTCACATAATGCATAGCTTCTAGAATTCACTACTATAAGCAGTAGCAATGGCTTTGAAACAAGGATTGGCTATACAATTTAATGACTGCCAAATTGAGTCTACCTTTACAGACCTGTGCCCCTTAGTACCAGTTGCTTGGAACTGTCAAGGACTTGGCACTTGACCTCTGAGGCTTGAGAATAGAACCTAGCCTAGTGAGGTGCCACGGAGTTTGGGTGTGAGGGTGTGCACACGTGTGCATGAGTCTGAAGTGCTATTCAGGCACTCTGATTCTGTGCATAGTAAACACAGGACAACTTTCTGAAGGGGAGAATCTCTTCTAACCACAGAGGCTTTCTTCGCAGTTTGGAATCCTGGATAATAAGGATTCCAAATCGTATGGATAGCGTCTAAGGATAGAGAAAGCTCTCCTCTTCAGAAAGTCACCCTCTATGTGTAGAGGGTGATGGAAATGGCAACTAAGGGGGTGGGGCTAGCACATTCCCCCTCCTCATGCATTTACTGAACACTGGATCAGAAAACCAGAATAGGACTTGAATTTTCCTCTGGTGCAGAATGGAATAGGGGTGTCTAACATCAGTCATTGACCACAGAAGTGTGGAGCTTCTGCATCTGCCAAACCTGTGTGTGGTCTTGTGCCCTTACCTGGTCAATAGAGCACTCCCTTTTCTTGATGGATCTTAGGCTGTAGTTTCCATCTCAAGCTACTTACCACAGGGACCTTGAGGTATGGAACACATCCTGTAGGTCTATACTCAACAGGTGCAACTACCTCTGGTCCCTGATTTTCCCTGACAGGGCCCTGGGGATGGCTTCCCAGAGGCATTCAGTGGGTAGCTGCAGGGAGACAATGCTGAACTAGATGGAACTTAGTCAGATCCAACAAAGTTTCTCTTACATCCTTAAGATATCCATTGCGAAACTATGCTCCTCTCATTGTATGTGCAGAATTTCCATTCAAAGTTGAAATTATTTGTTGGTGAAATGTATAGCCGTTTCATATGTGCACATGCTCACAGAGTACCTTTTTATGTGACAGTCCCACTTCATAATGCACATAGGTGATCACTTCTTGACAGTGGCTCAGTTCAAGTGCAACAACAAATGATGGTCTCATTTCAAGAACAAGCCTGCATGAACCTTCAAGCCCATGCTTCTGCTTTTGAACTTACCACAGTTTCCCATGATGTCTGAGCTTGGGGAACCATGATTTGTGCTAACTATGTTCAGTTAAAACAAACCCGGATAAAATCATCGATATAGAAATGCTGTGCCTTGTAGCAGAAAATCTTGGTTTGTCATTATGTTTGAATTGAGCAAGTGCATGGTGTTAATTTTTCTTCATGTGGAAAGCACGTGATGTTTAATCTGTGAAGTTAAACATCTTGATGATATTTACATTGGGGGGGGGAATGGGAATTACAGTTTTGAAGATACAGGTTAAAAAAATAATCTGGTGTTTTTCAAGCATATCTTTTGTATTACCAATACTGGAACAATACTGGGTTGAGCAGAGAGAAAGGGAGAATAAAACAATTTGAAACTAAATTGTATGGAGTTGATAGCTAAGTTATTATCTCCAGCTAATGAAATTCAGTATTGAGTTGTTCCTTTCTATAAAAATGGAATGTCTGCCAATAAAAATACTTTAAAGATGTGTCAGGTTAATACTTAAGTGTACCTGAGGTGAGTCAACTGTACTTCCCTGTCCCTCCACTGCTCTTTTTCTCCCCCCCCCGCCCTATACTTATATTTTAGAAATGGAATTTTAACAAGTATTTGATTTGTAAAAATTAAGTTTTATTTTAAGAAAAAGAATATTTACCTTCTAACCACATTCTAAAAAGTTTTTAACAAGTCTGACAAAGCAATTGGGTTGTTAAACACTTGCTTTAAGAGGGTGCGGATTTTAAAGGGCCCCCTTCATAATGTATTTGTGTGTTTCCTTTAAAACCTCCCCACTATCCCTCTGCTTTTTCCTTAGGCGAAGCTGCTCTAAGAGGAGAACCCAGGATGCAGTCCCTCCCAGTATCCGCTGCTGTAACCAACCATAGGACGGGGCCACCGCCTATCAGTCCTTGCAAGAGGAAGTTCAGCATGGACCAAGGAGACGATGACCTAGACTGTGAAAATGAGCATGTCTCTAAAATGAGTCGAATGTTCAGTCCCCATCTGTAAGTTTTAATTTTTTTTCTGTGGCATGGTTTTAGGTTTAGAATAAACTAATGAATGCTGTTACTATTTATAAAGTGCTTAGTGGATTACTAGTTTTTTTATTCAAATGTTATTTTGTTTTGAAAAATGGCAATCTAGTATGTATCACAACACAGGTGTGTAATGCAGGATGGAACAACACGTTACAAAGACACAGAACACAGTGGCCACCAAAACTGGTATCCTTACGTTGAATTCTCCTCCTCACCCTCTGTAACGTAGTTATGCAATGCTGTATGTTTCTGTCCTGCTCAGGGATGTGGAACAGGGAAATCCTTAGTGTAGCAGTGTTGCATCATAGGGTGTTGCTATAAATGATGGAGCTGGCATAGAATAGAATAGAATAGAATAGAATAGAATAGAATAGAATAGAATAGAATAGAATGTACTTTGCAGTAGCAGCCCCATGGCATCTGTAATGTCTGCTTCTGTTCTTTGTTACAAATCAGTTTAAGTAAGATGAAAAGTGGCTGCGCCTTTCTAATGCACCGTTATGGCCGCTGTTCATTCAAATCTTCATGTGGCAGACTGAAAATCAAAGTAGTTTCAAATGAATATGTTGTGGACTCTGCTGTTTTCATTTTTCACAAAGCAGAAACCCTGGATGTAAATCCAGTTAAGAACATAGTACCTTTTCCTGCCACAGCCTTAGTTCTACATGTTCCTACAGACAGGAAGTGCTTAGGTATGTTTAAAAATACCATTTCTATTTGCTTTAACTTTCTCCCTCACTAATCTCCTATGCTTTAAGCCTTCCTACCCTGAGAGGAAAAAAAAGTGTTTCGGTTTTTGTTTTGTTTTTAGGCCAGGAAATTTTGGAACAGCTGCCCAGCAGACTACACACCAACAGCTGGTCAGGCTACGGTTGTTACTAAACATTAGTTGCGTGCTTCTATTTTCACATGCCAACAGGTTATTGTACTGTGCAGGTAAAATGTGGGCTGCTGGAAATGAAGAAAACTGTTTCTATCCATTTTGTGTTCTTATTCCTAAGAATCTAACTGTGGTTGGCATGAAGTAGAAGCTGAGAGAATTCCTTTCATTTCTGTGTAGAGGAAGCGATTGGAGTATTTCAGTCAGAGCCAACTTGATAACTATGTACTTTTGCCTGCTGCCTCAGCTCAAGAAGCACTCCACATTCCACACATTCCACTCAGCTTTGGATTGTTGTGTTCAGTCATAAGATGTGGACTGAGGCATTTTATCCTGAAATAAATCACAGGAGTGTTAGTCAGAGAGGCCTGCAGACTGTCAATTTGGAATTTGTTACAAATAAGAGCTCCGGTACAAAAGTAATGCAAACTCACAGTGAGACTGTTTTTTCTTTTCTTTTTTACATGCAGTATTTATGCCCAGTTAACCGCATTAAAATCACTCTTTAAAGTAAGATTTATGATTGTTTGCCAAAAGAAGGTGTAGTACTTAGTTTCTGTGTTTCAACATCCATATAACTTTATACAGGAAAAATTAAGGCATGTTTGAATTATTACATCATTTTGGGACCAGTGGGAAGATGTGACTTCCAAATTCAAAAACAATGGTAATAAAATGCAAGTAGTAGTTATGTAGAGTGTTTCATTTCATGCAGATACCTTCAGATTCACTTCTCTAGAAATCCTAAAACAGAACATCACCCAAAATGGATGTTAAAATCTACATTTTAATTTAGATTTACAGAAGTCTAAGCGTATTCATGAACCATAGTAATATGTACAATGGCTGTGATAATACATCCTTCTGTATGGAGTATAGGAAGCTGCAGGTGGAGGCAGAGGACTGATTGATCCATTATAGTGGAATTATTGCTTTGATCTGTTCCCTTTCTAAGACTTGATGCAGAGCTCCTACAAACCATTAGAAGCACTTTAATTTGTGGCAAAAAATAAGAAATCACTACAGATGTGAGAGATAAAGTATGTGTTAGGTTTGGAAGTACCCAGTTTCAGTTTGGCTACATTTAATGTTTAGATGGTCCTTGTACTACATTCTTAGCTTATCTGGAAAAGCCGACTAATTTGCTGGCAAAGTTTAATGGCATTACAAATAAGAATTTAAAAGTGGCCCTGCTAGAACAAATCCTACGTAAAATGTCTTGGTTACAAAAAAAATAAATAAATTCCAGTGCTTTTAATGGTATGTTAGGTATCCAATTTATAGAAAACACTCATTTCCGTAGGTGTCCCACTGAATGGTGATTACAAAAGCACTGGTGGATGAAGAAAAAAATAGCCATCTGAATGCTGAGCTGCCCATTTCTATACTACTTTGTTTAGTGCAGGAAATGGGAATTTGCATTCTGTTTGCTATTCTTTCTTAAGAAGGAATAATAAACAAATGCACTGGCCAAAGAATTTAGCTAGCAATATGATTTGTTTTCAGTTACAGTCTTCTGCTGCTGTGTGCCTCTTCACTTTCTGCTGAATTCCTATTGAAGGTGTGTGTTGCCATATATCCAAGTTGTGGTAAATCATGCTCACAACCACAATTATACACTTCATTGGCATGATATACCTCCTATGTTGCTGGATGCAACTTTAATGTTTAATCAGATAGTCTAGTCTACGATAGGAAAACAGATAAGAATGAAGCCACTTTGCAACTCCCGAACAAGGCAAGTTGAATAAAAAATTATTTTGATGTCGCTTACAGGAAAATGCTTTACACAGTGTCCCAAATAGAGTTATTGCTATATGGGACACATCCAATATGAGGGTGATTTACAGTGTTCTGGAACCCAGAATGTCTATTAGAAGGTTTCTTCTTCATTTTTACCTGAATTCACTTGTGTATCAGCCTTGGGTGAAGATATAACTTAGGTTGGGAGAGGAGTGACTGGTGGTATCCCTTCAGGACCACACAAGGAAAATGGAAATGGTCAATCAAAGCCACAAGTATTATTTTGATGCCATTCCCATGTCGGAAGACAGAGATGGGCAGGACCCAGAAAATCATTAGCATCCACATGGGCCTGAAGCAGTATAGTGCTACCCATTGCACAGCCTTCCCCCCCGCCCCAATGCAAGCCAGAAAACTTAGTATCAATTATATTAAGTTGAGGAGGAATGATATAATCTGTTCTGAATGAATAATTGTTATGAATGCTGAATGTTAAATTGCTTTCAAATTAAATTTATATTTTGATCTTCCGTGTCTGATTTGCCACCACCCACAATTCCTTGGTTTTTTTTCAGATACTGTTAACCATGCTTACTATTTCAAATCTTCTCCCATTCAGGAGGTATTTATGTATTGTGGTTTCAACAAAGACGCAAACCTAGATCGTTTGGTGAGGAGTGGGGGAGAACCCATACCAACTGTCAACTTTAATTGTGGGATGGTTTCACACACTTCTAAAGATGCCTCTGGTTTATTTTGGTGTGGCTTCTGTTTTATGTAGAACGCGTCTGGAAGTTGCAGTGCAAGTGTAACACTAATGAAGTGTTGTCCCTTTAAGTAGAGGTCTCAGGCCTGACCTATGTTGTGTGGGTTTCTTGTTTGTCAGGCTGGAGGTATTTTCTCATTTTCACAGTTCAGCTGAAAACAAAGGCCTCCTTATCCTTGCAGGGAGCTCTTGAGCTGACATCAGCCTTTTCCCAGCAGGCATCGTTTTTGCCTTAAGAGTCCTTGCCCTGAGCTGGAAAGCTTGATCATTTCTCCTTGGGTCATTTTCTTTTCCAAGTAACAAATAAAATAAGCAAATTCTAAAAGTCTCAAAAAGTTAAGAAAGTAGGAAAAAAAGTAACAGCCTGGTTTTATTTTTTAACTCATCTGTAGAGCTTGTAAATAAGCTTTATCCTGTCTTTGCAGAAAGTAGAGAGATATGTATAGCCATCCTTCATGCAGTATTGCAAACTTATTTGGAAGCATTGATTTTTGTGTTCCGGAATCTTACTTAGTAGTTGTGTCAAAGCAGAATGTTTTGTTGTGATTTGTATTGTTCTGATTCTACCTTAAGAGGTTTGAGTCTTTTTATTTGTTTATTGGTAACATTGTATATACAATTTAGTGTATTAAAAATAAACAAGTGGGAAGCTGCAACCTTTTGCAGAACTACTTTAGAGATTAATTAGAGAAAGGATTCAGGGGTGGTCCAGTTTTGTCTGGATTCCTATGGAGTCTCTGATTGACTTAGGACTTAGGACACAGTCTCTAGTTTTGTGCTTTTCTCCAAAGACTAATGCAAGCTTGCAGGTGGATGTACTTGAAACGGGCCTAGCAGTGCACTGTAACTATGGTGAGCATAAAATAGGTGTTTAATAAGAGCTTACATTTCATTTTGTGTTCAATATTATTGTCCTGTCTTGCCCTGCTAACTCTGTGACCAACTGATCTGCAAAGTATGGCTTTTTGGAATTGGATTTTTTTGGTGGTCTGTTGTATGGCAAGACATTTTGGTTCCATTATCGAAGTTATGAATAGAATGAAATGCAAACCTTCATAGAATCATAGGGTTGCAAGGGGCCTACAAGACCATCAAGTCCAACCTGCTCAATGCAGGAAGCCTGATTCCCAGGCGTTCTCGCATCCAAGTACTAACCAGGGCTGACCCTGCTTAGTTTCCGAGATCAGATGAGATCGGGTGCATCTCAGAACTTGCATTTATTGTTGAATAGCTTGACTGACAATGGACCAAATGGATCATGTGTGATGTGCTATATGGTAACAAGAGTCTTGGCTTGGGAAACATTTAGAGCTCCCAGTTTAAAAAAGTAAAGCAACTTTTACTAAATCTGGCCTTGTTCAGGAAGGCAGCTAAACTCATGGTTAACCTCAAGCATATTCTTAATTTACTTTCTTCATTTGAGAGCAAGACTTTCATTAGCTTTTCTACCAAATCTATATAAGATACACATGAGCTCATGCCCCAGCCTATGCATCATCCTACCATCGATATTTTTTCAGAGCTTGAATGTCTGGGGGTGGGGTGCATTTTCTTAAGGAGAAGAACATGTGCAAGAGATCATGTGTTGTAGAGATAGATTTTTTTTCTATATTGAATTAATTGTTGTGCTACTTAACAAATTGGCTTTTTATTTGGATTTCTGTTCAATTTATTTCCATGTTGCTGCTCTTAAAGTTGCAATTCTTAACTATTGATTGACACACTGGTTATATTCTGTTCAGAATTTGACTTCATGAGAATTTCAGGTGTGTTGTTTCTAATCCTTTGGGTTGCAGAGAAAGCTGCCTTCTAAAGGCTAAGATCTCCTCCCTATGTGATGTTGTTCTCACAGAGAGATCATCTTTATGTAGAGGAAATGTGTATGAATGAACTGTAGTGTGTGTTTCCTTTGCTGCCAGTATAAGGATTGGGCAACATATGCTTTCTACTTTGGGGATCTTCCAATCTTTTCTATAGCCTACTTCATAATAAAGGACCTTTGGGGAAATGATTTGGGAGACTGTTCTCTTCTCAACTCTTACTGTGAACCCAATTATGCACACCCACTGACCTACCATTCACATTAGCAGTAAAAAGTAAGGTTTGCTATCCCAGTATACATGCTGTTGGCTTCTAGTAAGACTCTCAGCTACTGAGAACTTTGAAAGCATCCCTCACTGTGTTGGGGAAGAATATCAAGCAAGGGAGAAAGGATAGAGAATTTTGAGGGAGCAGGAGACCTTTGAATGTTGGAGGGTGGAAGACTTGGAGGAGCAAAGGTTACAGGCAGGAATGTATCAGGATATGAGAGGGAAGAGAGAAGGAGAGGGCAAGGCCATGGAAGGCTTCAAAGGTAAGGATGGGGCACTTCTATTGATCATGGAGTTGACAGGAACGGAAGCCAGTATAGTGATTTAACAAGGAGGGAAAAGTTTCTCTAGTCAGCATCACCAGCCATGACTTGCTAATACATGTGACTGTGAACCAGGTGGAAGAATGTGGGGAAGCCTTACTGCTTGGGAAAAAAAACCTTAAAAATTCATAAGAATGCATGCCCGAAAAAAATTATGCCACATGTGTAGTAACACAGATGACCAAGCAACTGTGTGCCAGAAAACCCAACCACATTGCTGATTGGCCATCCTTGGTCACTCTAAAATTTCTCAGTTACCATGGCTTGATGCCTTTTTAAAGCATTGAGAGAAAAAGAAAAGAAAAAATAAAATCATGAAGCCATAGGGCACAATCCTGTGCATATTTAGACAGAAAAAAGCCCTAAGGCATAGGATAGGATTGCACCCTAAAACGTTAAACTTCTTTCTTCCCCTCTCTCTCTTCCCCTATCAACCCCATGAAGAAAGTACTTTTTTTTTTGGAGTCCAGTTTTTCTTTATATAAATATCATGATAAATTCTCAGTAACTTGCCATTACTGAGGACTGCTCTTCACTTTACTTGGCAGCTTAACTTGCTGCTTAGTCATTGTGTGTATCTTGATGGACACCATACTGTTTAAAGGGGAGACAACTCTGTAAATGAGTGGTGGATATTCACATGATCGGATGTGGCTTCCAGGTACATATCTATTTCGCATTTATTCGTGTTTTCAAATAAGAGCTGGTGTGGACTTGGAACAGAGAGATCTGGGTTCAGATCCTGACTTAGCCATGAATCTCACTTGGGTGATTTTGGGCTAGTAATACGCCTGGCCTTACAGAGTTCTGTGAAGTGGAACAGCCTTATCCCACTCCCAACCCTAAGAGCTACTGCCAGAAAGAATAGTGAGGGGACTTTCTGGCCTTTTGAGTTAAGTATAACCTTGTTCGGGGGTCATCAGCCTTCAGACTACCGTTGATGTGTAAAGACTTTTGTGTTTTCTTATGCACTATACCCTTTAATAAGGATATCTGCCCAGGAATAGCAGGCTTTTCCCATCTTGCCTCTCCTTGTATTCTGCTGCACCTAGAGACAGCCAGGAGGGGAATGGCCAAGCCCTTTCTTGGCTTAGAATACAGAACTTTGGTGAGAGGAGGGTCTCTTTCTGTTGTGGAGAGGAGTGGGCTGTCTGAAGTGCTTTGTGGTTGTTTTGTTCTTTATTTTCCTTTCTGGCTGCTCATATTATGTAGATTAAGAATCTTTTTGTTAGGTCTCTTAATATGAACTTTTGAATGAATCACTTAATGTGCACATAATGTTGATTTTACTGGTATTGGATATTGGTAACTGACCTATTGGTATGTCCTAATGCTTACTTAAACTTTTCCTACATTTTAAATTGGGTTTGGGGAACTGTGGCCCACCAGATGTTGGACTACAAGTCCTGTCATCCCTGACCACTGGCCATTCTGGCTCAGACTGATGGCAGTTGTCTTAAATGAACTGTAACTGTTGAGTTGTTAATGTTATATTATAAAGTATTATAATTTCTGGTTATTGTATTTAACCAGAAATTAATCAGCTCTATTATGTGAGCTGCTTCGAGCACAATGTGGTTGTAGAAAATGTGTTATATAAGTAGACTACCTTTAACTTCAGGTTGTGCAAACATTACATAGGAAATCCAATTACAGTCAATGGGGATCACAGGAGTTTCAATGTGTTAATAACCTTGTATTTATCCACAGAAGTTCTTCAAGGGTTTAAGATTCAGTTGTAATTATCTAAATGTATCTTTTTGTATCTATCCATGACATGGTGGTGGTTTCTCTGGGAACCTTGTTTGTTAATGAAATCAATGAATTTATACCAGATTGTATGGAAGGTCTCAGATTCTTTTTGTTGTCTTTGTGCCCTTATCTATTTAGCTAGTTTTTCAGCCAACACAATATTCCAAAGGTAGTTATACCACACAATTATTGATCAATCTGTAGATTCTTTCTAATTCTTTGCTATTAATTGACAAGATGCTACCATCATAAAAGTCAGCATTTCTTTGTCTGGTAAATGTTCAATAGGACCACTAAAGATAGATGGTAGTAAGTTGGCCACTTAATGTGATATTGCACCTACCTAGGTATAAGAGGAGAGGTCTGTGTGACCATGTACACTGTTATATATAAAAATTGGGGATAAGCCTTTCTTACCATGTGTACACATACAATCAAGCAGCAGAATAAGCATATAAGCACTTTTCATTTATAACGTATATGGATGCAAACAGTTACAAACCAGTGTAGGTAAAACATCAAGGGTAAAGTGTACTACATATAGGGATACTGGAGAAATCCACTGCAGACTCAAAGCCAGATTCCCAAGAATCTGACCTGTAGGGTCTGCAGTGGACTGGCTCCCCTTACCTCTACACCTGCCAGACTGAGCTCAGGATGGCTTCCAGGTTTTAAAAAGAATGGCAGTTGCCATTCGCAGACCTTGGGAAAACCACGGCCCATCCCTAACTACATATCAAAGCAAACAAGGCTGATTGTAGTTTACCACCTGGATATGCATGCACATCCATTTATTTCAGCGGAACCCATGTGCATTAACTGCATGGGATCATAGCCAAGCCACCTCTTTAAAACTGTACTCTAGATTTTGCACTTATGGAGCAAAAGTTTTTAAATTTGCTACTTTTTGTTCAAACATTTTTCCAGATGTTTCCTGCAGTTTGACAGATGTACCATTTACTAGAAAGTTGCACTCTTGAGAGTTAGAATGTTATGGACACAGTTGCTATAGACAATGACTGTAAAATCAGGATTTGGAATAAAATCTTACGTTTACTTTTAGTTGAATAAGATTTTTTTCCCCAGACTAAAAATGATGAATTTGAGAATATCTTTTACTTTTCTCTTATACTGTATTCTCCAACACCCCCCGCCACCCCCAAACTGGCATTAATTCTGTCTAAAACTGCCAAGTGTTAACACTCGCTCAAGAGTGGATTTCTGTAGTGCTAAAAGGTTGCACAAGATGTTTTGGCTCTTTTCTTGAATCTTTAAGCCAATTAAGATACTTGCATATTTAAACTTTTTATCATTGCTACCTCTTTATTACCCCCCATCTGAAATATGATATGCAGAGGCCACAAGCCTGCAGACATGGCAAAATATGAAAAGGGTTTGAGAATAGGAAAGGGCAATTGTTAGGATGTTGAGATGGATTTTGGGGGTCTATCAGTGGAAAAACATTTTTTAAAAAAATTAAAGGTAAAGGTGTATGTTTTTGTATTGTTTTAAGTATATCTTTATGAATTGATCTCACATTGGGAGTGGGTTAGTTAAATGTATGCATTAACAGAGGGGTGGTTGTTTTCACAAATGCTATCAACACTGAGCCTGATTTTAAAAATCTCATGTCTGGATTTAAAAAATCTGCATGTCTGATTTATGAATCGATTTAACAATCACTCAGGAAAAAAAAAAGCTCTTCTATGTGCCAGTGGTCCATATCCTGGGTGATAATGTTGAAATGCTTTTACTGCGTTCACCAAATATAATAAATTACGTGCAGTATCTGAACACCAGTAACAGCTACCCTAGATATATTTATTTTATTTAGTTACAAAATATTTATACCACCTTTCTATCTTTGAAAAATACACCAGGCAGGAGGGTGTGCTGCTGTTAAATTGGTACGTGCCTCTAGGCCAGGGGTGGGAAATTTATTCGGTGTGAGGGACCAGATGAACCAGCTGCACCCAGCCCTCTGCAGCTGAATGATGTCAGTGAGTGTGGCCACAGACCCCAACATCATTTGTTCTCTGGCTGAAGTGCTGGCTGGATCCTCCACAAGGCCCTTTAGCTGGGGATGAGGTTCCACTGTGTGTGGGCATCACCGGCCAGGGAAGGCCTGCACGCAGTGAAGCAGCCCCGGTTGAGGCACTAGGTGGATGGCCCACCTGGTGTCTCTGCTGGGGTGGTTTGGCCACCCTGCACCTTTCCTGTTGTGGGGGAGGAGGAGGGGCGGCTGAAGCTGAGTTTGCTTAGTTTGTTTCACTCCTTTTGAGGAGTGAAGAGGACTGAGGTAGCTGAGCTTTGCTCTGTCCAGGAAGGTCTCCCCAGCTGAGGCTCCTGGCTAGGGAAATACTTGCGTACCGCTTGTCCTCCCAATTGGGAGAGCGAGTGGTGCACTAAGTGGGGGAATCCCTTGTGTGGCACTCTGCCTCCCACTTTGGCCAGGGAGGCTTCGCTTTGCCTGGGCTTTTCTAGTTGGGAGGGGGATCAGCACACAGGGGAATCCCCACTGTTATATCCAGTCACAGAGCAGAGATAACAGTGAGGATTCCTTTCCCCACCTCCTCCCCAAGCCCCCAGGAGACACGGTTTAGGAAGGGGACAGGCCTGCAGAGGGAGCCCAAGCCTCTGTGGCCCAGATGGGAATCTCTGTGGCTGGAGGATCCCCATCCCTGATGTAGGCTTTTACAGGCAGTGTTCTTATTCTTCACTGATGATTGCAGACAGCTCTCTGGGCATTTCACAAAAATTAAAAAGCATTAAAATACATTATATAAAATATAAAAACCATTCACATAATGACATAAAACAAATAACACACATAACAACAACATATACCTAAAACAACTTAAAACAATCAGCCAGAGATAGTCAGAGACTCGTTATACGCTGCCAAATGCCCAAGAGAAGAGGGCAGTTTTAACCTGGGGCTGAAAAGATGACAATGTTGGCGCCAGGTGGGCCTTGTCAGGGAGAATATTCCATAAATGGGGAGCCACCACCGAAAAGGCCCTCTCTCTTGTTACTGCCTTCCGAGCCTCTCTCAGAGGAGGATCCCGGAGGAGGGCCTTGGACGCAGAGCATAGTGTATGGGTTGGTTCATGCTGAGAGAGGCGTTCTGTCAGGTACTGTGGTCCTGAGCTGTGTAGGGCTTTATAGGTCAAAACCAGCACTTTAAATTGGGCTCAGAAGCATATAGGCAGCCGGTCCAAGCAGGCCAGAATTGGTCTTATATGTTTAGACCTTCTGGTCCACGTTATCAGCCTGGCTGCTGCATTTTGCACAAGCTGCAGCTTCCAAACAGTCTTCAGAGGCAGTCCCACATGGAGTGCATTGCAGTAATCTAACTTGGAGGTTACCAGAGCATAGACAACTGAAGCCAGGCTATCCCTGTCCATATAGGGGTGTAGCTGGGCCACCAACCGAAGTTGGTAGAAGGCACTCTGTGCCACTGAGGCTACTTGAGCCTCAAGTGACAAAGATGGCTCCAGGAGGACCCCCAAGCTACGAACCTGCTCCTTCGGGGGAGTGCAACCCTATCCAGAACAGGTTGAGCACCCTCCATCCAGTCAGCAGAACCACCCACCAACAGCATCTCAGTCTTGTCTGGATTAAGTTTCAGTTTATTAGCACTCATCCAGTCCATTGTCGCAGCCAGGTACCAATTTACGTAGCACATCCACAGCCTCACCTGAAGAAGATGAAAAGGAGAAATAGAGCTGTGTGTCATCAGCATACTGATGACAGCGCACTCCAAAACTCTGGATGACCGCACTCAATGGTTTCATGTAGATGTTGAATAACACAGGGGACAAAACCGACCCCTGTGGAACCTCATACTGGAGAGTCCACGGGGCTGTGCAATATGCCCCAAGTACCACCTTTTGGAGCCAACCATCCTGACAGGAGCAAAACCACTGCAATGCCATGCCTCCCATTCTTAACTCAGACAATTGCCCCAGAAGGATACCATGGTCGATGGTATCGAAAGCCATCAAGAGATAAAGGACAATCAACAAGGTCATACTCCCTGTCTCTCTCCCGATATAGGTCATCATACAAAGTGACGAAGGCTGTTTCTGTGCCAAAACCCGGCCTGAACCCCGACTGAAATGGACCCAGATAATCAGTCTCATCCAAGAGTGTCTGGAGCCGGTTGGCAACCACCCACTCAAGACACTTGCCTAGGAAAGGAACATTTGCCACTAGCCTAAAATTATTAAGATTTTCTGGGTCCAAGGAAGGTTTATTTAGGAGTAGTCTCACCATCACCCCTTTGAGGTGGCCCGGGACCTCTCCCTCTTGCAAGGAGGCATTTATCACCTCCCTGGCCCAGCCAGCTGTTCCTTCCCTGCCAGTTTTTATAAGGGAAGAGGGGCAAGGATCCAATATGGAAGTGGTTGTTTGAACCAGTCCAAGCCAATATAATATATACAACAACCCCTTAAGGTAGGCCAGAGCTATTATCCCATATTAGAGATGGAGGCTGAATGAGAGAAAATGGGTCATAGCTGAACTGAGATTTGAACCAGGGAGTCTGAGCATCATAGCTTACTTTCTTAACCACTTAGTCTCTTAACCACCTAACCTAGTGCCCACTAACACATGGATTGACATACAAAGCATGTTTGAAAACAGTTTTCAAAATGTTCAGTGGTTCTTCCCAAGGCGGTGTGAGTAGTTGCCGTCTTTTATTTTATTTTGTTTTATTTACTACATTTCTATACTGCCCAATAGCGGAAGCTCTGTTCAGGACCTGTGCTTATCTGAGCCTTCTCCATATAATTTGTCTGTGTAGATTAGGTTGGGACATACAACTGGGATTGTTGTTTCCTCGGGAGGAAGAAATGGGTCATTGTGTTGCATCTGCCAGTACAGGGAAGCTAGCAAAGTACAGGGTTTCGGGGGCATCACTTGCTCCTGGTCCTCTTGAAAATGGGTGTGGAGGCTGAGCTGGGTTTCTTACTTGAAATGCATCATATTTTTCAGAACCTGCATGCTCACTTTCATTTTGATGTCTGTTTAAGGGGGATAACTCAGTGCATGTTGTAATTTCCTCTCCTGCAAAAGGGTGTGGGGATTAAGCTTGTATTTGAACTTGAAATCATAATATATAAAATATTGAATTGTGGCCATAATGTTTGCACCAAATTTATTCCATCATCTTGTGTTCAACAGAGTGATGGCATTGCAAAGAGACAGACAGACTTGCATATGGAATGCTGAATGAGCCTCTAGTTAACCCAAAAGCTGCATGTTAAAACTGAGTGACCAGCGGTGAAAGTGAGGATTTAAAAAAAAAAAAAAAAAAAACCTGCCCGGGCAGCCAAAAAACATTGCCACGTGGCAGCCCCAGGCAGAGTACCAGCTTGCTGTTTTCCTTGCTTTGCAATGTGAAATACAGTATGATCTCTCAATTGCATTAAGTACCGGTGTACTGGTCCACTGAGGCAAATAAGCCTATCTCAGACTTGCCTAGGGGACCGTTAAGCTTTGGGGCCCGTGGTTTTGCTCTTCTTTTTCGTTTCAACTCTTAGAACCATCTCTTGGCATCTGTCTCCATGGGGGACTTAAGACACATTTTCCTCTCCCTTTTTTGGTTAGGGGACTTAGGGGAGACTCGCTTCAGCAAAAACATGAAAACTTTACTCTGGAATGAAGAGAAGTTTCCACAAAAATGGTATTCAACAAGTGTAGATGAAATCCATCCTTGCTGTTTTTTTAGTGCAGCTTTTGTAGGAGGCAGGACTCTTATTTTGACACAGCTTCTGCCTGCTGAGCTTTTTGAGCAGGAGAGTGCTTGCCAAGTTTGTGAGGCCCAAGGCTTTCTTGTGGGAGGACACAGGGCTGTCTTCATGCTCTTTGGCAATGATTAAAGTGAGGTTAGTACACACACAAAAAGAGGTGGGGGGAGGGGAAGAGTGCTTTCATTTATTCCCTGATCTTTGCTTTTTCAAACCAGATCTTGCGTTTTCAAACCAGATGGCAGCACCATGTTTTCAGCTGCAATTAATTTAAACTCTTTAAGTGCAGAACAGAGAAGTGTAAGAGTGGATCAGTAGCTCTACTGGAGAGGTAGTAGTGATTTTCTTCCCATATATGCATCAGATTCATGTTGCTAACACCTTTAGTTACCATCCTCTGCCCGTAAAAGAAAAGGCCAGACACTGACTGTAACTATTGCTAAACACTGACCCTCATACTGTCAGACTTGACACACACAAAGGTTGTTATTTTTCTAATTGGAAACAGACGAGCTCAGGTGGCAAGGAAATACTGTTATTGTCACGTGGCAGCCTGCAATGTAATTGTGCATTTTTAAAGCTAGGGCAAGGAGTTGTGTGGTCTTCCACTGAACCATTCACACACTACTTTTCCTGCTTAGAAGTTAATATGTGATGATTTAAGTGTGGTTGCAAATGTTTTCTTCCAATTGTGAATGCATTAATTGGGCATGAGATGTATGCAGTTGTCTAGTGCAACATCTCTCCCTCCCAAACTACACTTCAGACATTTTTCCTACACGGAGTTACTTTGTAGGATATATTATATAAGATGTGACTTGACAAGATTTCTTCCAAGCATGGGGTGAAAGGGGAGGAATGTACAAACTTGTTTCATTGTTTAAGGTATTTATAAGCCACTTTTTAGAGTCATGCACTCCCAAAGCAGCATACATTACAAGACTGCCATATCTAGACATTATGTGAAGAAGAAAGTTGATATAGTAGACAGTTATCCTTTTGCATTTGAGTCATTTGCAGGTTAATCAAAAGCAGTCTTAAAGCAGTTGAAATGATCAAGTAGTCAAGAAGACATTCCAAAGCTCAGGAATCACCACAGAGAAGGCCTTGTCCTAATTGATCTTAGTGCTTGTCCTAAAGAAAATTGCAAAACTTTTTTTTTTAAAGATGTGTTGTGAGTGACGCTTCTGATTTCATTTATCTGACCATTTCCTTTAATGGGAAGTTTGCAGGCCTGTCTTTCGTAAGTTGCCTTGCTACAGAATAAATTACTGATATGCAGATAAATAACATGGAGGATAAACTGACCTGGCTTTTCAGATTTTCTGCTTTGTTGCCAAACTTTTTATGTGAGCTTTATGCAGCATCCAGATTTTTTTTAAAAAATTAGCTGGTTGGTAAAAACACCAATTTTCATATATGCTTACAAACTCTGCATGGCTACCTGTGGTATATATTCAAACTTTTCATGTCTACAGTTGCTTTGCCTGTATGGCTGTGTACCAAATTATATTCAGATCTGAATTCCATTTACCTTTTTTTCATCAGTTTAGCAGGCAGCTAACTTTCCTGCTGTAGAAAGGGAGTTCTAGTATGGGATTCATTATAACCCCAGGAGGTAGGCAACATGTAACCTCTGTTTTGAGTTTGACTTTAGTGTGGCTTGTGAGCTCTTGTTCAAACTCCTGAGAATTACAAAGTTAAGAATATAGCATTAAAAAATATGCATGCAAATTTGGTTACCGAGCCCCCTAAGTTATTTATTTATGTATTTATTACATTTCTATACCTCCCAATAGCTGAAGCTCTCTGGAAGGTTCACAACAATTAAAACCATAAAATACAACACAATAAAATAAATACAAAAGTTTAGAAGTTTAAAGCTACAGTCTAAAATAAAGATAAAAACCAAAATAAAACCTAGCAGCTGTGCAAAGATTTAAAATACAAATAGGGCCGCGGTGGCTTAGTGGTTAAGACGCTGAACTGCAGACTGGAAGTTCGGCAGGACAGCAGTTCAAGACCTGAGTGTCGCGTGACAGAGTGAGCTCCCGTCTTCAGTCCCAGCTTCTGCCAACCTAGCAGTTCGAAAGCAAGAAATTGCAAGTAGATAAATAGGTACCGCCTCGGCGGGAAAGGGAACAGCGTTCCATGCACCTTGGTGTTCAGTCATGCCAGCCACATGACCACGGAAGCATCTTCGGACAGCGCTGGCTCTTCGGCTTAGAAACGGGGATGAGCACTGCACCCTAGAGTCGGACACAACTGGTTGGGGACACCTTTACCTTTTACCTTTTTTAACAGACTTAAATGAACTTAAATGAACTTGAGCACACTCCGGGAGAGAGCGGAGGACAGGAAGGCCTGGCGTGTTATGATCCATGGGGTCATGAAGAGTCGGACATGACTTAACGACTGAACAACAGCAACAGACTTAAAACAACAGAAACTGAAAGATTAAAATGCCTGGGAAAATAAGGTTTTCACCTGACACCAGAAAGAGCACAATGTAGGTGCGAGGCGAGCCTCTCTGAGAAGCTCATTCCACAACCAGGGTGCCACAACAGAAAAGGCCCTCTTCTTATTAGCCACCCAGCTCACTTCCTTTGGTGGGGGCTGCCAGAGAAGAGCCGCCGAAGATGTTCTTAGGGTCCAGGCATGTATATATGGAAGGAGTCGATCCTTCAGGTAACCTGGCCCCAAGCAGTTAAGGGCTTTGAAAGTTAATACTGCACTTTGAATCGGGCCCAGACTGGCAGCCAGTGCAGATGGGAAAGTACTGCATAATATCAGGTTGGCCAGTCCCCTTTAACAATCTTTCTGCCCTGTTTTGGGCCAGCTGAAGTTTCTGGATTGTTTTCAAAGGCAGCCCCATGTATAATGCATTGCAGTAATCCAGAAGAGAGGTTATCAGAGCATGGGTAACTGTAGCTGGGCTACCTCTGTCCAGATAAGAGGGCAGTTGGTATATCAGCCTAAGCTGATAAAGGTGCTCCGTGCCATAGCGTCCACCTGTGCCTCTAGTGACAATTCTGGATCCAAGACCACCCCCAGACTTTGAACCTGATCTTTTAAGGGGAGTGCAGCCCCTTCCAGAACAGGTGGAACAGCACTAAGCAGTGATTTTGGATAGCTCCCTTTTCATTGCCCTGTGCTTGTTGTGTCTGAGTGGGGAATAGGGGGCAAGACATATCATTCTTGCAGTAGGAATCGAGTCTCCTATCCTGTAGCTGCTGATTTCTGTTGTGTTGCCCCCTTCAGATATCCTACATACTGGGTTGGTGAGGCAGGCAAACGTGCAGACCCCGTCCCAAATTCTTGCTTTCAGTGTCTTAGATGCTCCTCACTGCTCAAAAACCAAGTCAAAAGGTGATTTCTTGGTCATAGAGCAGCCCACACCCCCAGTCTGGTAGGGTTTAAATTTAATTTGCTAAGGGCGCCATTCTCTCAGTGCTGATCTATGCAGTGGGAAGGTTTGTAGCCTCCCAATTTCAACTGAACAAAGGGAACATCAAGTTCTGCACTTTGTCCTTGGGTCTCCCCCCCCCCCCGCCAACAAAACACATACACAAACGTATGTACATACAGCCTCCCCCCACATGCTGTCTGTCTGTCTGTCTCTTTCTCTCTCTTTCTCACACACACACACACACACACACACACACTTTCCCCACATCTAGACACACACTCTTCTTCCCCCTCATCTTAGTATGCAGGGACGGGGAGGGTTAAACCATCCTTCCTTGCGTGCTTAGATTCCTTTGTGCCTCCTATTTCCCTCCTATTTAAAAAAGGAAATTCTCAAGGCACAATTACAAACAATTCCAACAAGAAAAAAAGGTGGAAGACAACAGAAGAAGCCAATGTGGCTTCACAAAAAGCTTAGAGATGACCTGAAAACAAAAAAGGACACATATAGGAAGAGGAAGGAAGGCCAAGTAACAAAAGAAGAGTACAGGCAGGTAGCACAGAATTGCAGGGATGGCGTCAGGAAGGCTAAAGCGGAGAACGAACTGAGGTTAGCGAGGGATGCTAAAAGCAACAAAAAGGCTTTCTTCAGGTACGTGCATAGTAAAAGACAAAGGAAAGAAATGGTACTTCAGCTATTAAATAAGGATGGCAAAATGATAACAGATGACAAAGAAAAGGCAGAAGTGCTCAGTTCCTACTTTGGCTCAGTCTTCTCCCAAAAGAGGGTCTATGACCCCCCTGGCAAAGGTGAAGTACAGGCTGAAGGCACAGGATTGCAGCTTGAGATTGATAGGCATATGGTCAAGGAACACCCGATTACTTTGAATGAGTTCAAATCTCCAGGGCCAGATGAACTGCACCCTAGAGTAATAAAGGAACTGGAAGAAGAACTCTCACAGCCACTGTCTATTCTCTTTGAGAAATCATGGAGGAAGGGGGAAGTGCCAGATGACTGGAGGAGAGCTAATGTTGTCCCTATCTTCAAAAAGGGCAAACAGGAAGAACCTGGGAACTACAGACCATCTGACATCAATCCCTGGGAAAATTCTGGAGCAGATCATAAAGCAATCAGTCTGTAAGCACTTTGAAAACAATGCAGTGATTACTTGAAGCCAACATGGATTTGTCAAAAACAAATCCTGCCAGACTAATCTGATCTCATTCTTAATCAGGAAACCTCGCTTGTGGACTGTGGGAATGCTGTGGACATAATATACCTCGACTTCAGCAAAGCTTTCAACAAAGTGCCCCATGATAGCCTGATGAGCAAACTAGCTCAAAGTGGGCTAGATGAAACAACTATCAGGTGGATCCACCGTTGGCTACAGAATTGGATTCAAAGAGTGCTTATCAATGGTATCTTCTCAAACTGGGTAACAAGCAGGGTACCGCGGGGCTCAGTCCTGGGCCCAGTGCTCTTCAACATTTTTATTAATGAGACTTGGAAGAGGAGGTGCAGGGAACGCTGATCAAATTTGCAGATGACACAAAATTGGGCTGGGTAGCTAATACTTTGGAAGACAGAAACAAAATTCAAAGTGATCTTGATAGACTGGAGTGCTGGGCAGAAAACAGCGGAATGAAATTTAATAGGGATAAATGCCAAGTTCTGCACCTAGGAAAAAGAAACCAAATGCACAGTTACAAGATGGGGGATACATGGCTCTACAAGCAAGAAGGATCTTGGAATTGTTGTCGATCACAAGCTGAATATGAGCCAACAATGTGATGTGGTTGCAAAAAAGGCAAATGCTATTTTGGGCTGCATTAATAGAAGCATAGCTTCTAAATCCCGGGAAGTACTAGTTCCCCTCTATTCAGCACTGGTTAGGCCTCATCTGGAGTACTGTGTCCAGTTCTGGGCACCGCACTTTAAGAAGGATGCCAACAAACTGGAGAGGGTTCAGAGGAGGGCAACAAAGGTGATCAGGGGACTGGAAACAAAGCCCTATGAAGAGAGACTGAAAGAACTGGGCATGTTTAGACTTGAGAAGAGAAGACTGAGGGGAGATATGATAGTGCTCTTCAAGTCCTTGAAAGGTTGTCACAGAGAGGAGGCCAGGATCTCTTCTCGATCATCCCAGAGTGCAGGACACGGAATAATGGGCTCAAGTTACAGGAAGCCAGATTCCGGCTGAACATCAGGAAAAACTTCCTGACTGTTAGAGCAATACGACAATGGGACCAATGACCTAGGGAGGTAGTGGGCTCTCCCACACTGGAGGCCTTCAAGACAAGGCTGGACAGCTATCTGTCGGGGATGCTCTGACTTAGATTCCTGCCTTGAGCAGGGGGTTGGACTCGATAGTCTTGTAGGACCCTTCTAACCCTACTATTCTATGATTCTATGCCCAGTTGATTAGTGCTTTGGACAACTTAAGCGTGTGCTGATCAGATTAGTGGGGCAGGGGGAAGGGGCATGAATTATATGTGGAGGAGGGAAGCAGGGATGGCCCTGCTGCGTACTGTCCTCCTGTTTCAAATGCACTTCCCTACCAAATGTCTGCTTGGTGGGCTGGGGATACACAATTGTGATGGGAAAGACAGATAATAGGGAGTAATGGGGAGGATGACCCTCCCCACATACCATCTTCCCCATCACATTGTGCACCCCCTGAACACTTGAGTGGCAGGTTTGTGTAATTCAGGGGCTTGGGCGCCCATGCACTGAAGACCTCCAAGGACCACTGTTTGCCCACATGTGTCCTAGGGAACATTGCCTTCATGTATATTGATCACTTCAATTATGTTAATATCCTCACATTTTTTTTTGCAATGATATTTACTTGAGACAGACAGAAAATGGGGAATACTTGATGTGCTAACCCCTTTTTGAGGACAAAAAGCTATACCCATACATACTCAAGATTGTGTCCTTCTGCAATCACCTGGGTTAGAAATTCATGCTTTTAAAAAAGAAAATGTTGTGAAATGAGTAACCCAACAAAAAAGTCTTGGTCGTATATGTGGCTTTTAGTTGCAAATTCACCAACCCCTGTGCAGCATTATCCAGGGTGGAATGTATTTATATCACTTCAGTATTACCTGGGGCTAGACAAAATGTAGATGTGCCACATGGTGGATCTGAGGAACATGGACGTCTGCTGCACACTTCTTATAAGGATGTGAGGAGGCAAAAGAGGTTATTGCCTATTCATTTTCTAAAGGTACCGAATTAACAACGGTTCGCTTGAATGATCACCATTTAAAATATACTCAACAGGGGCAAATACAGTTTATTCAAGACTAAAACAATAACTGATGTGTCTTCAAAAGGTTTCATAACCCATTAAAGCACAATCATTATATACATATTATATATATATATATATACACACACACACACACATATAATTTTTTTAAAAAAGTAAGTGTACAATCCCATCTAAAGATACCAGGCCCTTAATAGTGGCGTTTAAAAGAGGTGACTTCCCTCTCCCATATCCCATTCCAGCTTCTAGGATGAAGTAAAAATACTGTCCGGCAGGAGCGTTGTTATGCCTGACCCATGGACCCTGGCTCCAAATCCATTTCCTAGGGCCCCAGATCTATTTCCCAGAGCCCTGTCTCTACTGGTGCCAAATGGAAGAGGCTTTATCTCAGCTGAATTGCCATGCAGGGGGAGACTTCTGAGGGGATTGCAGCCGGGGAGGGAAGTTCAACTCTCCCCTCCCATGCTGTGCCTGCCCTCCCCAAACCCCCCACTTTCCCTGCATGTCTATTAAACTTAGGGGAAAAAAACATTTTCCATTGGTTTGGGTGATCTGGGGCAGGTTGTAAATTAACTGATGCATTTATTTTATTTGAAATTATTTAGATGAGAAACTCACTGGGTTTGCCTCCTGTGAAATTTAAATGAATCCTAGTCATTGTCTCTGCATTTGCATATGCATATATAGAACGAGCAAAGGGCTGGATGTGCCCGATCTCGTCTGATCTCAGAAGCTAAGCAGGGTCAGCCCTGGTTAGTACTTGGATGGGAGACTGCCTGGGAATCAGGCTTCCTGCACTGACCAGGGGGTTGGACTTGATGGTCTTGTAGGCCCCTTCCAACCCTATGATTCTATGAATCTTCAGTGTGCATGGTGCTCAGTACAAGGGGGCCAAGGAGCTTACAATCAAAATTTTGACACAGGGAAGACAACAGAGGAAATGGAGGGAAGTGGACATAGCAGGTAAACAGGGGAAGCATATGCCATTATTTCAGTTACATGTACTTGGGTTTAATTACAGGCTTAGTTACAGTAGGGCATAGGAACTAGGGAGTTGTGCCAAAGGCTTTATGAAAACAATGGGTTTTCAGGAGGAATTTTAAGAAATTAAGAAAATCGGCACCCTAGAGCTGTTCGGCCTGAAATGGTCTCCCAGAAGGGTGAGAAGTAGTGGAGTCTTTTGAGACAAGAATAGTGTCTTGGTCTTTGGACCTCGATCGTGGAGAGATTGGAGGGGAAAAGGCTCTGGAGGGCTTTGAAGGAATTTTGGAATTCACTTTTCTAGATTCGTTGACAGTCAGTTACCTTAGTTCCCTAATAAAGAGGGAGCATATTTTGCACATAAAATTCCAGTGGTGAAACTCCAGATGTTTTGGACTTCAACTCCCAGCACTCTTGACCGTTGGCCATCTGGACAGTTGGGGAAAGCTGCCTTATAAACTCTCTTCAGCCTTGAAAATAACTCCATAAAAGTTACTAGTCTGTCTGGCCATACTTGTGTTAGCTATTTGTGGCACATAAGTGGCCTGAAAGGAAAGACTCAAGCTAGAATTTTGTAATTTACAAAAGTTTTCCTCATCATCTCATGGAGGTAATTCTTTTTCAGAATAGGCTAGCACAAGAGTGGCTATTTCCAAGCTTGAATTACGCTTTACAGGATATATTGCTCAACATATTATATTTTCATCTTGAAGATGTTCTGCCTGAAACTTGGTAGAACATCTGTGATCAGGATGTAAAACCATAGAAAGTAAAAAAGAAAAGAAAAAAAATAAACATAATCAAATGATTATTTTTAAATACATTGTGACTATAAGCCAGTGAAATGGATTAAGATTCCTTACTCAGTTTTTTTGGCATCTGTCAATGCTGCATATTTGGCTTCCGTTATGTGCTATGTGAAGAAACACTTGAACAACAATTTATCGCATGTGGTATGTAAAATTAGACCCTCATGCAAATATTTTAGCTTCACCTTTTGTTCTAAGGCTTTCAAATAGATTTTGGAATGGATTCATCAAAATGAAGGGATGTTTGGCATTGATCTCAGTTGCTGTAGTTCTTCTAAAGTTATGGTTCAAACTACTACTACATTGTTAACTGGGTGGCCTTTTCCAGGATAATTATGTTTGTGTATAAACAAATCAAGTACATCAATTTATTTCCCGTTTGCTGGCTTGAGCCACATTAAGAATACACAGGAAAAAGTTAATCTTTGAGTTTATGCATAGCAGCAAAAATGTCAACTGCAGCTTATTTGGGAGAAAAAGATTCTCTGTTAGTACAGGGCTGGTTTTTCTGGATATGAGATATTGCTTGTAATATAAGCCTTATGTGGTCTGAACTAACAAATATAGTGTGTATTATAGAAGGAAGACAGTGAAATGACACTGGGCTTGCTTACGACAATGATATAGGTAATGATGTATGTACCCAGGATGACACATTTAATGATGATGTAAATCCACATGCAACGTTTGCTTTGTTATAGTGGTTATGCTTGCTTCTATTTTATTTTTCTTTGTTTTTTATTTTGTAATTATGACAAACGTAAATTAAGGAAATGGAAACAAAAGAAAAAGTTTTCTCTTATTCACAGGAAAACACACTGAGTGTTGGATCTAGTTATGTCTTGAGTAGAGCCATTGAAATCAATGGGATATGATAGTCATGAATAACAGCTGTCATTGATTTCACTGGATCTCTCTTCTAAGCATGATTAAGTTTGGATCCAAACTATACATTTCAAGTTTTGGGGCAGCCTGATAATTCCCTTAGGCTGTACAAATCTATTAGAACTTTAAAAGGACAATTAGACAAATGCTATCTAAAAGTACAACTCATCTACTGATTTGAAGGGGGAAAACTGTGGTTATGTTCAGACAACAGCTGTTATCAAGTCTGCACACTCCTTTCTACACATGCAAGGGTAGGAGACTGTAAACTTGCATGCCTGGTTTATGGCAAATCAAGATTTGCTGTTTAGTCTGAAGCCAACAAATTAATTTGCACAAACTGCAGTTTATGTATTCGTTCGTTCATTCATTTCTATACTGCCCAATAGTTGAAGCTCTCTGGGCAGTTCACAAAAATTAAAACCAGAAAGTGCAGGGTAAAACAATATAAAATATAAAAGCATTAAAACCGTAATATAACAATACAACCAGAATAAAACCAGAATAAAACCTAGCAGCAATGCAGAGATTTAAAATACAGATTTAAAACACCAAAGCTAAAAGACTAGAAAGCTAAAATGCTAAAATGGCTGACAGAATAAAAAGGTCTTCCCCTGGCCCCAGAAGGAATACAACGTAGGTGCCAGGCAAACCTCACTAGGGAGCTCATTCCACAGCCGGGGTGCCACAGCATATGGGAAGAGGCGATCGATAACTTGGCCCCAAGCCATTAAGGGCTTTGAATATTAACACCAGCACTTTGAATTGGGCTTAGAAATGGACTGGCAGCCAGTGCAGCTAGAAAAGTACTGGTGTAATGTGAGCTCACGGGCCAGACCCTGTTAACAATCTTGCTGCCCTATTTTGGACTAGCTGAAGTTTCCAGACCTTTTTCAAAGGCAGCCCCACGTATAAAGCATTGCAGAAATCCAGACAAGAAGTTATCAGAGCACGGATAACTGTAGCTAGGCTTCCTCTGTCCAGATAAGGGTGTAGTTTGTATACCAGCGTAGGCTCATAAAAAGTGCTCCGTGCCACTGAGTTCACCTGTGCCTCAAGTGACAGTTCTGGATCCAAGAGCACCCCCAAACTACGAACCTGATCCTTTAGGGGGAGTGCACTCCCTCCAGAACAGGTTGAATATCACCTAGCCGGGCAGACAAACCACCCACTAACAGTACTTCCATCTTGTCTGGATTGAGGTTCAGTTTATTGGCCCTCATCCAGTCCATTACCGTGCCCAGGCATTGATTCAGAACAGCCACTGCCTCACATGGGTTTGATGAGAAAGAGAGAGAGCTGGGTGTCATCTGCATATTGATGGCACCTCATCCTGCCTGGGCCTGCAGGAGAGGCCACCACCACCAGCGGGGAAGGCCTGCTGTTGCTGGGCCTGCTGTTGCTGGGCCTGCTGTTGCTGGGCCTGCTGTTGCTGCCGCAGCTGCCGCTGCCACTGCCACCACCACCACCACCAGGCCTTCCCTGGAGACTTCTGCCTGGCAGACCGCCAGTCCCTGCAGGACCAGGCCCCCAGGTACCGAGCCAGCTGTGCTGCTCCACCTGCCCTCCCTGGAGGGGCTACATAAGCTGGCTGGCTGAGGTGGTCTGGAAGAGCCAGGGCCTGCAGGAGAGGCCACCACCATCACCGGGGAAGAGGCGCGCCTGCTGCTGCTGGGCCTGCGGTGGCTGCTGCTGCTGCCGCCGCCGCCGCCACCACCACCACCACCACCACCACCACCACCACCACCTGGCCTTCCCTGTGGACTCCGGCCTGGCATTATTTTATGGGGATTTTTAATTGGTGTGTGTGTGTGTTTTTCCTGGGGGATTTTGTTGTGGTTTTAGGGGTGGGTAGCCTGCCTGATAGGCGGGAGCGAGGGGACATGTGTCCACCTGATGGAGGCAGCGGGGGGAGTGTTGGGGGCCAGAAGATACCGAGGCTGGGCGGCAGGCGCTGGCGGAGCGCTAGGGGCAGGCCATGCCAGGTAAGGGGAACAAGGGAGAGATGTGTAGTAGCTGTCCCCTGCTCCGGGCCTGTCCAGAGCCAAAGGATGGCTGGGGGAGGCGTGACCCCATCTTCTGGCCTTCCTTTGCTGCTCTGCAATGCCAGGTCTGTTACCCAGTAAACCTCCCACATCCATGACATGATCCTGGATGAGGGTGCAGACCTGGCATGTATTACGGAGACCTGGCTGGCCGAGGCTGCTGCTCCAACCCTTGCAGCCATGTGTCCAGCTGGATTTTCGTATGCACAGCAGCCAAGGGCTGGGGATCGGGGAGGGGGAGTGGCTGTTATCTACCGAGAGTCCTTGGTCTTCACCAGACCCCCTCTCCGGGAGACCAAGGTTGCTGAGTGCATGTACTGGAGGTTGGGCGCGAAGGGCAGTCTGGGGATTCTGCTCGTGTACCGTCCACCCCGCTACACGACTGACTCCCTGGCCGAGGTGCTTGAGGTGGTCTCTGATGTGCGTGTACAGTCCCCTAACTTACTGGTGTTGGGGGACTTCAATGTACATTCAGAGGCCATTCTCACAGGAGCACCTCGGGACTTCATGGAGACCATGGCCTCCTGGGAGCTGCACCATATTCTAACTGGGCCCACCCATGTAGCCGGTCATGCACTAGACCTTGTGTTTGTTTCTGGAGAAGTGGGGAGTGATCTGGAAGTCGGGGTATATCCACCACCCCCTTGTCATGGTCAGATCACTATCTGGTGACATTGGACTTCTCGGTTCCACAACCCCTCCGCAGGGGTGGAGGACCCATTAAAATGGTCCGCCCCAGGCGTCTTATGGATCCAAATGGATTCCTGAACGCGCTTGGGGATTCTCTGGGGCATGCCAACGGCCACTCAGTCGAGACCCTGGTGGGTGGCTGGAATGCCGCAATCACTGGGGCATTAGATCAGGTGGCTCCGAAACGCCCTCTCCCCCTGAACAGGGCTCGGACTGCACCATGGTTCAATCTGCAGTTACGAGCTCTGAAACAGGAGGTGAGACGGTTAGAGCGCCGGTGGTGGAAGTCTCGCTCCAAAGACGATCAGACACGGGCTAGAGCTATATCTTCAGCCTATCACGTGGCGGTGAAGGCAGCAAAAAAGGAATATTATACTGCCTCCATCGCGTCTGCAGAGTGCTGTCCCAGGAGGCTGTTCCAAGTGGTCCGGAGCTTGGTCGGTCCTATGGCTCCGGAACCACTGGAGCATTCTAAGGCCTCCTGTGAGGCCTTGACAAGGCACTTTGCAGAGAAAATTGATCGGATTAGGAGTGTTACTCCGCACGCTGTGGATACAGTTAGTGAGCGAGAGGCGGCCTGTGGCAAAACCGGTTTTGTGGGATCGGTTCCAGCTTCTTCCTCCTGATGAAGTGGACAAGGTGCTTTCATCGGTACGGCCGACCACCTGCTTACTTGATCCTTGCCCATCTTGGCTCATTATGAGCTGCAGAGAGAGACTGGGTGAGGGGATCAAGGCGGTGGTGAACGCCTCCCTTGAGGAGGGAGTGATGCCATCAGCCCTCAAGGAGGCAGTGATAAGACCGGTCTTAAAGAAGCTCTCCTTGGATCCTCAAGTTTGAACAACTTTCGCCCAGTCTCAAATCTGCCATTTTTGGGCAAGGTGATTGAGCGGGTGGTGGCGGTGCAGTTGAAGGCACACTTGGAAGAAACTGATTATCTAGACCCATTTCAGTCGGGCTTCAGGCTTGGGCATGGGACAGAAACGGCCTTGGTCGCCTTGGTAGATGATATGAGGAGGGCTCTGGATAGGGGTGAATGCTCCTTCCTTGTTCTCCTCGACCTCTCAGCGGCTTTCAATACCGTTGACCACGGTATCCTCCTGGACCGCCTGGAGGGGTTGGGCATTGGGGACACCGTATTGCGGTGGTTCCGGTCCTTCCTCTCCGGCAGGTACCAGAGGGTAGCACTGGGAGAGGAGGTTTTGGACCGTGGCCACTTACTTGTGGGGTGCCACAGGGTTCCATCCTCTCCCCGATGCTATTTAACATCTATGTGAAGCCGCTGGGGGCTATCATCAGGAGGTTTGGGGTGCAGTGTCATCAATATGCGGATGACACGCAGCTCTACCTCTCGTTCAAATCTTCACCAAGGTTGGCCGTAGAATCCCCGTCCAAATGTCTAGAGATGGTGAGTGGCTGGATGGGGAGGAATAGGCTAAAGCTGAACCCTGACAAGACTGAGGTACTTTTGGTGGGAGACAAGAGGAGGCTGGGGGATGTTGACCTGGTGTTGAATGGGGTACGGCTACCCTTGAAAGACCAGGTCCGCAGCCTGGGGGTCATTTTGGACTCCCAGCTGTCCATGGAGGCTCAGGTGTCAGCTGTGAGCCGGACAGCGCTGATTCAACTCCATCTGATACGGCGGCTGCGCCCCTTCCTTCCCGACCATCTGCTCCCATCGGTAGTACATGCCCTGGTCTCCTCTCATTTAGACTACTGTAATGCACTCTATGTGGGGTTACTCTTGAAGACGGTTCGGAAACTGCAGCTGGTCCAGAACGCGGCGGCTCGCCTGATTAAAGGCAGCCGCCGGTGAGATCACATCACTCCAGTGCTGAAGGAGTTGCACTGGTTACCAGTTGTTTTCCGGGCCAAATTCAAGGTGTTGGTTTTGACCTTTAAAACCCTATATGGTTCCGGCCCAGCCTATCTTAAGGAGCGCCTCCAGCAGAACCAGACAGGCCGCTTAACAAGATCGGCCTCGGATGGCCTTCTGTCTGTCCCATCAGCCAGGACAGCTAGACCAGTGGGGACAAGGGAGAGGGCCTTTTCTGTGGTGGCCCCCACTCTGTGGAACTCCCTCCCTAGGGAACTCCGTCATGCCCCCTCTTTAATGAGCTTCCGTCGTGCATTAAAAACGTTGTTCAGGCAGGCATTTGGGGTGGGTTAGGGTATTTTAGAAAATGTTTTTATTGTAGAATTTTATTGTTTTAAACTGTTTTTATTGTATGTTGTGCATCGCCCAGAGTGGCTGGGTGACCAGCCAGATGGGCGATTAATAAATTTAATAATAAAATAAAAATAAAAATCCCACACCTCTGGATAACCCCCCCCCCCAGCAGTTTCATGTAGATGTTAAACGGCATAGGGGATAGAGCCCTGTGGAAGCCCATGGCACAATTGCCATGGCACAGAGCAATAATCCCACAGCACCACCTTCTGGACTCGGCCATCCAAGTAGGAGCGGAACCACTGCAGTGCACTGCCTCCAGCTCCCAACCCAGACAACCTATCCAGAAGGATACCATGGTCAATGGTATTGAAATTCACTGAGAGGTCCAGGAGAATCAACAGGGTCACACTCCCCCTTCCCTCTCTTTACTGGCAGACTTTACCTCTCTTTACCTGCAGTTTACCTGCAGACCAAGACCCCCCGAACTAGAGGACCATGGTTTGTGCAAACTGCAGTTTGCTGACTTTTGATGAAACTGCAAACCAGAAACAGAAGCATCCAATCTCCACCTTTTACCCATGGAGGAAAGGGAAGAAGGAACATTTGTGTCTGAATACACCTTGTGTATTTCTGTCTTGGTGGACTTTTTCTGGACAGTTTTTGTCACTTTAAGTAAAGTAAAGTAAAGCAACCATCAGAGGAGCAATGAAATAGAATCTGTTTGCATGCAGTTCTTTTCAAGTGTTGTCTTTCTAAAGATATGGATAGCAACTGATAACTTTTAAATACATTTTTCTTGTAGAATTTAATTCCACTTTATTACAACATTCTCTCCTTGCATATGTGAAGCATTTATCTGAATATTCACCCTGGGATTATAATTATACACATAGTATACAACACTATTGCTTAGGGACCTTACATAGTATGTGGAGCTAAATTGTTTTGAGAATTCATTAACTAGTAACAGGTTTACTGATTTCCACCTCCAGTGTTTTAGCTACTTACATTAGAAAGGAACAGTATAATACAATGGCTGCCTTTGCAAGCTGTTCAGGCCTCTGGATTAGGGGTGGACGAAAGTCCCTTACCTGTCGTCGAAGGACGTTCGTGGTGGGGGGGAGGCGCTTCGCTGCTCCCCCCGCGAAGTTCAGGCCGGGGGGGGGAGGCTTCCTGCCTCGCCCCGGCCGAAATTCAGGCCGGGGGGGAGGCTTCCCACCTCGCCCCGGCCGAAATTCAGGCCGGGGAGGAGGCTTCCCGCCTCGCCCGGCCGCGAATGCGAAAGTTTAAAAAACAAAAACAAAACGCCCCCTGATAGGCTACGTGACGATTCACGTAGCCTATCACGGCTAGATCTGCAAAGTCAGCCGTGATAGGCTACGTCAATCGTCACGTAGCCTATCACGGGTGACTTAAAAAAAAAAAGCGCGTACGCTAATGGTGGCCCCCATAGGGAGCCGCCATTCGCGTTCCTTATTTAGTCGCTGTAGTCTACGTAAATCTTTACGTAGACTACAGCGACCAAATAAGGAATGGGAATGGCGGCTCCCTATGGGGGCCGCCATTATTCGTACGCGCTTTTTTTTTTTAAGTCACCCGCGATAGGCTACGCGACAATTGACGTAGCCTATCACGGCTGACTTTGCAAATCTAGCCATGATAGGCTACGCGACAATTGACGTAGCCTATCACGGCTGACTTTGCAAATCTAGCCATGATAGGCTACGTGAATCGTCACGTAGCCTATCACGGGGGCGTGTTTTGTTTTGTTTTCTTTTATTGCAATGGCGGCGGCGGCAGCCGGTCAAAAGACCGGCTGCTGCTCCCGCCCCGCTCGAACACCCGCCGAACCGCCGGCCGGACCCGCCGCCGGGAGGGACATTCGGCGAAGGTAAGTCCCGTCCCGGGGGGGGGTGCGGGGGGCTGGGGGGGTTCAGAGGATTTCTCCCCGAAACTTGTTCGGGGGGCCGAACATGTTGGCGCTCGGCCCCCCGAAGTTTCAGGGAGAAATTCTCCGCCAACCCTACTCTGGATAGGGTCAGCAAGGTGGTCTTCCAGTTGGCTTTAAGAAAAAACAACCTCTCTCCTGAAGCTTCCTCTTCTGAACTCTACATATTGATTCTGGTTGGTTTCACTCTTGACTTTAGGAATTTTGTCCATTAAACTAACACTGGACTGAAATTCAAGCTAGGGAAATTTACTTTCTCTGGCAGGCTAGGATGTTCAACACTTGACTCTAGGAAAGTATCATTTAATTGACCGCTGACTAAGCTTCAAGCTGGCATGTGAAAATTCTGGGTGCCTTTATTGAGCGGTATACTTTGCCTGAGGCCAAATATGAAAACTAACCACCTGCTTGATTCTTTATAAAGGTGACTAAATGGGTAAAAAAGTAGAACTTTTGCCAACCAAAGTACTTTGTTAAAGTCATTGCTGGTGCTGGTTTCGTCACACAGCGCACTCTGAAACTGCACATCCGTGTGTGCATTTCCAATGAAGTTGAATTACACCCAGTTGGGCAAGAAAAGAGGAAAGAGTATATCATTTTCATTTTGTGTTTGGGGCCTGGTCAGAATAGAATAAAGTTCAGTTTTTCAGCTAAGTTACTTGGAACAGTTCATGTCTGTTTATGTTGATTAGTTTCCAGAAAACTAAATTCAACATGCAGGATACATCGACAATATGTCTTGCAACAGGGATCACTGAAAAAAACAATTGGCCTGCTGCAATTGGCCTTGTAGAATTTTTAGCAGCTGAAGAAGAAGAAATAATGAAGTTCAGAATGGGGGTGCAGGATCTGCAGAATAGGGAAATAGTATTTGGAAATGGGCTATTAGTCTTACAGAGAGCTTTGGCTATTGGCCGGTATAGATAGATAGAAATACATACATACATATAAAATTAAGGGTAATAGTTGTGATTAGAGAGTATTTAAGTTATATAAACGTTTTTAAATGAAGTCGTA
The DNA here is from genome assembly GCF_057233095.1 of Heloderma suspectum. Classification (NCBI taxonomy): domain Eukaryota; kingdom Metazoa; phylum Chordata; class Lepidosauria; order Squamata; family Helodermatidae; genus Heloderma; species Heloderma suspectum. The sequence goes on along the minus strand of NC_139459.1, from coordinate 291,524,501 downwards.
ATGGATCTTTGTATGCAGTGGTAGACTCCTAAGTTAGTAGAATGGATTTGTACCACTTTGGACTTCATCAATTCAGACTTGTTCCCGGCTAACTTAAGCTAAATTGGGCCATTGTGTGCTTACATTTTAACAGGTGCTGAATACATCAAAAACATTAACTCTGGCTTGCAAAAACCCACTAGCCTAGTGAATATCCATCCGTCCATTCAAGGAATTTATATATCATGCCTTTAATAATTAATTTCCCAGTAGAGTTCACAACCCCTTCATGGATCACTGCCTTGTTGTGGCGAAGGGGCTTGCGTAACTCAGTGAAGCCATAAGCTATGCCGTGCAGGGCCACCCAAGATGGACAGGTCATGGCAGAGAGTTCTGACAAAATGTGGTCCACTGGAGAAGGAAATGGCAACCCACGCCAGTATTCTTGCCAAGAAAACCCCATGGAACGTATCACAAGGCTAAAAGATATGACGCCGGAAGATGAGCCCCTCAGGTCGGAAGGTGTCCAATATACTACTGGGGAAGAGCAGAGGGTATTTCCAAGTAGCGCCAGAAAGAGTGAAACGGCTGGGCCAAAGCCGAAAGGACACTCAGCTGTGGATGTGTCTGGTGGTGAAAAGAAAATCCGATGCTGTAAAGAACAATATTGTTTAGGAACCTGGAATGGAAGATCAATGAATCAAGGTAAGCTGGAGGTGGTCAAACATGAGATGGCAAGATTGAACATCAACATCTTGGAAAGCAGCGAACTAAAATGGACAGGCATGGGTGAATTTAATTCAGGTGACCATTATATCTACTACTGTGGGCAAGAATCCCTTAGAAGAAATGGAGTAGCACTCATAGTCAACAAAAGGGTGGGAAGAGCAGTACTGGGGTACAATCTCAAAAACGATAGAATGATCTCAGTATGAATCCAAAGCAAACCATTCAACATCACAGTAATTCAAGTCTATGCCCCAACCACTGATGCCGAAGAAGCTGAGGTTGATCGGTTCTATGAAGACCTACAACACCTTCTAGAACTAACACCAAAAAAAGATGTCCTCTTCACCATAGGGGATTGGAATGCTAAAGTAGGAAATCAAGAAATCACCGGGATAACAGGCAGGCATGGCCTTGGTGTACAAAATGAAGCAGGACAAAAGCTAATAGAGTTTTGCTAAGAGAACACGCTGATCATAGCAAACACTCTTTTCCAACAGCACAAGAGGCGACTCTACACATGAACATCACCAGATGGTCAATATCGAAATCAGATTGATTATGTCCTTTGCAGTCAAAGATGGAGAAGGTCTATACAGTCAGTAAAAAGAAGACCTGGAGCTGACTGTGGCTCAGATCATGAGCTTCTTGTTGCAAAATTTCAGATTAAATTGAAGAACGTAGGGAAAACCACTAAACCATTCCGGTATGACCTCAATCATATCCCTTATGAATATACAGTGGAGGTGAGGAATAGATTTCAGGGATTAGACCTGATAGACAGAGTGCCTGAGGAACTATGGACGGAGGTCCGTAACATTGTTCAGGAGGCAGCAACTCAATCCATCCCAAAGAAAAAGAAATGCAAGAAAGTCAAGTGGCTGTCTGATGAGGCTTTACAAGTAGCTGAGGAAAGAAGGGAAGCGAAAAGCAAGGGAGAAAGGGGAAGATATATCCAACTGAATGCAGAGTTCCAGAGAATAGCAAGGAGAGACAAGAAGGCCTTCTTACATGAACAATGCAAAGAAATCGAGGAAAACAACAGAATGGGAAAGACTAGAGATCTCTTCAAGAAAATCGGAGATCTCAAGGCAACGTTTTGTGCAAAGACGGGCATGATAAAGGACAAAGAAGGCAGGGACCTAACAGAAGCAGATGAGATTAAGAAGAGGTGGCAAGAATACACAGAAGAACTATACAGGAAAGATCTGAATGTCCCTGATAGCCATGATAGTGCAGTCACTGAACTTGAGCCGGACATCCTGGAGAGTGAAGTCAAGTGGGCCTTAGGAAGCATTAGTAACAACAAAGCTAGCGGAGATGACAGTCTTCCAGCTGAGCTATTTAAAATCCTAAAAGATGATGCTGTTAAAGTGCTGCATTCAATATGCCAACAAATTTGGAACACTCAACAATGGCCGCAAGACTGGAAAAGGTCAGTTTACATTCCAATTCCAAAGAAGGGCAACGCCAAAGAGTGTTCAAACTACCGCACAATTGCGCTCATTTCACATGCCAGCAAGGTGATGCTCAAAATCCTACAAGCTAGGCTTCAGCAGTATGCGAACCGAGAACTACCGGAAGTACAAGCTGGGTTTCGAAGAGGCAGAGGAACTAGAGATCAAATCGCCAATGTTCGCTGGATCAAGGAGAAAGCAAGAGAATTCCAGAAAAACGTCTATTTCTGCTTCATTGACTACGCTAAAGCCTTTGATTGTGTGGATTACAACAAACTGTGGCAAATTCTTAAAGTGATGGGAGTACCAGACCACCTTACCTGTCTCCTGAGAAACCTGTACCAGGGTCAAGAAGCAACAGTAAGAACCAGACATGGAACAACCGAGTGGTTCAAATTGGGAAAGGAGTACGATAAGGCTGCAAATTGTCACCCTGCTTATTTAACTTATATGCAGAGTACATCATGAGAAATGCCGGGTTGGATGAATCACAGGTCGGAATTAAGATTGCCGGGAGAATTATCAACAACCTCCGATATGCAGACGATACCACCCTAATGGCAGAAAGCGAAGAGGATCTCAAGAGCCTCTTGTTGAGGGTGAAAGTGGAGAGTGCAAAAGCTGGTTTGAAACTCAACATTAAAAAAACTAAAATCATGGCACCTGGCCCCATCACTTCCTGGCATATAGAAGGGGAAGAAATGGAAGCAGTGACAGATTTTACTTTCTTGGGCTCCAAGATCACCGCAGACGGTGACTGTAGCCATGAAATTCAAAGACGCTTGCTCCTTGGGACGAAAGCTATGGCAAACCTAGACAGCATAGTAAGAAGCAGAGACATCACCTTGCCGACAAAGGTCCGTCTAATCAAAGCTATGGTTTTCCCAGGAGTAATGTATGGCTGTGAGAGCTGGACTATAAGGAAGGCTGAGCGCCGAAGAATTGATGCTTTTGAACTGTGGTGCTGGAGAAGACTCTTACGAGTCCCCTGGACTGCAAGGAGGTCAAATCAGTCAATCCTAAAGGAAATCAACCCTGAGTGCTCATTAGAAGGACAGATACTGAAGCTGAAGCTGAAATATTTTGGCCACCTAATGCGAAGAGAAAACTCTCTGGAAAAGACCCTGATGCTGGGAAAGACTGAAGGCAAAAGGAGAAGGGGACGACAGAGGATGAGATGGCTAGATAGCATCACCGATGCAATGAATATGAACTTGAGCACACTCCGGGAGAGAGCGCAGGACAGGAAGGCCTGGCATGCTATGGTCCATGGGGTCACGAAGAGTCGGACACGACTGAACGACTGAACAACAACAACAACAGAGTTCACAAACATTAAAAATAACCATAAAAATAAAATAGCAAAAAGCAATTAATGAAAACGTTGAAACAGCACATTCAAGCAGCATTTAAACAATTAAATAATGTCAAAAGCCAGGAAGAATATGGAGGTCTTAGCTGGTATTGAAAAGATAACAATGAAAGTGCCAGGTGAGCCTCTCTGGGAAGGGAATTCCTAAGGTGGGGCACCACAACTGGGAAGGTCCCATCACCATCTATCACATTTGGGGATGTGTGGGGACACCTGGAAGAGCACCTCTGCAAATGACCTCAGTGAACAGACAGGTTGTTAGGGGGTCAAGCGAGAAAGACTGGCCTCCAGGCTACCAAGCAGTTGAACTTTCCAAAAGTGTTTTTTTCTTTCTTTTCCTTTTGATTTCACAAATTGAACTAGGTACTATGCAGCACAATCCTATGCGTGTTTACTCAGATTTAAGTCATAATGTCTTTGATAGTAAGCATGTTTAGGATTGCTTACTAAGTCACCTAAGCACTTTAGAATATGGGATGTTGTTGGTGTCATTTTGTTTTTGTCTGTTTGCTTAGCGTTTTGTTCTAGGTTGTGTAAGTGTATATTACTAATTGTAAAATTGCATCAATTACAGTTCATGAGGTGTATATCATAAAATCAAGCCAACTTAAATAGAGGCTTTATAAAAAGATATTGTAAGATGTTAGCTTTCTGCCAATGGTGCTTTTGGCTGCTCTGCTTGTAAAGAGTTGTGTGCTGGAAATGAATGTAAGGGAACGGTCCCCTTTTCTGGGCCCCTCTCTTGCTCTCTTTTTCTGCCTTCTTCCTTAAACAGTTGGCAAAGCTAAGTCTTTTCTCCAGGATGGGTGTGAATTACCTATTGCTCTGTTCCAATAAACAGAGAGGCAGCATTAGCAGTTCTACAACACAAGAATCGTTTAAGGACAATGTGTCGTAACCACCACTTGAACCTTTTCAGTACATGGGCTCAAACATTGCTTTCAGTTAACAAAGATGAAAATCTGCCACAGTTTGGTTCTAGCAGTCAGGATGTGTGTGGTTTTGGTATGTCATCCATCTAAGCACATGATGCTTGGGTAAGCACTGGAGCCTGGATTATGATTCACTGGGGAAAATGAGGGAAAACAATGTCTGTTTTAAACACAAGGAAAAATAACAGATTATGCTTTGAGTGAGGGGGTGGCAGTACCGTTTCATACACGAAGGCTGTGCATAGTAATAAATCTGTTCATACATTAAGAGATACTTCATACTATAATTGTGTTAGACTAAATCCAGGTTGTATGAACTAAATTCAGATAGCATGTTCATACCTTGTTACAAAATGCACAGGGTCAGTAAGGGGCCATATTGTATTGGTAGGTGTGCCAAAAAGGTAAACCCATGTGTCCAAAGGCAATAGAAGCATAAGAAAGATTTTAGCTTCATTAGGACCAAGTAGTGGGCACAATTCAGCAGTGCTTTTCCTTGGCTGAAGATGTGTGTGTGTGTGTGTGTGTGTGTGTGTGTGTTTTAAGCTCTCTGCAGTTTGTTTCATTAAGATGGTAACAGAGGAAAGTTTTTTTGAACTTTAGTTCAATAAAGAACTGTGCATTGTATTAACATCTCAGATTACACAGAGGCATGCCAGGGCAAAGAAGCAATGCATGAGGCCCTTTTGGAAATATAAAAATAGTAGGTAATAAAGTCTGCCTTAGCATTGATTTGAATTCTCAAGTCTCTTAAGACAGAAAACTGAAAGAAAAACACTGTCCATAAACTAGACAGCTTTATAATCTCAGGCTAAAGCTATCTCTAATTTGCTTCGCCAGCACCATGCTATTGCCCGACAACTGAAAACCCAGCTCAGTGGGTTTGACGTGCAGAAGGTACCAGGTTCAATCTCTTGTCATTTCCAGGTAGGGCTAGGAAGGAATCCTGCCTGAAGCCCTGGAGAGCTGCTGCCAGTCAGTGTCAACAATACTGGGCTAGGTGGACCGGTGGTCTAACTTCCTATAAGGCAGCTTCCTATGTTCATAACTAGTAGTCCATGGCAGTGAAAAGTCTCTGCATAGGCAGAGCCACAGAGCTCTTGTACGTGCACATGTTACACTTTCCACTGGGATATATTCATCTATATATCAAATCTCATACATATGAGAAAGGATATAGGAAATCTTTTTCTTTCCCTAAACAATTGATTTCTCGTGCCACAGTTACACTGCCTCCCCTGTGGCTAGGGGTCTGTATTACTATGCCACACCCACAGAGGAACCACATGGGCAGAATATTTTTACATGTATATCTAATGGGAGCAGCCATGGAGGTGGTGGCAAGTGTGCTGCTAGCATAGGCCTATTGAACATGTAACTCTCCAAGCGAAATGCAGCCCACTAGCTGTGTAAGGAAGCCCATCGTAGGCCCATTAAGTCTCCTTATTCCCTGTTGGGAGCTGGAAAAACTAGGATGCCAAGCACTTGGCCACATTACAGAACTGGTGGGTTGCATTTGGTTTGATGGGTCATCAATTATCCAGGTACTAGAGGTACATGAAGAGGATGGTGTCTGTATCTGAGATGTATTGTAAGATAAAGGGTTGGCTGCTAAATGTGACATCATGTCCAGTAACATGGGCCAAAATGGCCTCCCAAAGGACTAAGCTGCTCTGGAGAAAATGTCATCTATGAATGGAAGCTCTTCTGCATTGGTGAAGAGTGGCCCAGAGCCTTGCACACTGTGCAGAAGTTTCTGTTTAACATTGTTTCCCTCACGTCTTCAACAACCATTAAATTGGTGGTTTAGAGCACAATCCTATGCGTGGCTGGCTGGGGCATGCTGAGATTTCTAGGACTTTTTTTTTGTCTAAACGTGCACAGGATTGCGCCTTTAACGGACTAGCTGCCCCTCCCCCTGTATCCTAAGCAGGGTTACTTGCAAAGTGGCCAGAATTCTTGCTTGCCTCAGCATGGGACAGAATTGGGTGAAAAATAAAAGGACAAGGGGTTTTTCTACATTAAAAGTTCAGGAGGATGAGACCTCTTTTTAAAGGGTTGAGTTTACCATTGTTTACACAAAAAACATTGGTGGTAGTGAATTGCGATAACTGACAGTCATATAAATGGCTTCAGTTTCTTAGTACATTTCAGAGAGGAGGAGGAGGGAGAATGATTTGATAATAGGGAGTGTCACATTGTAAAGCCTTACCACACACACACACACACACACACACACGCTGATAACTGTTAATTATTGTTCAGTTTTAGTTAGTAGAAGTCAGCAAATTAGGAGGGAACCTTTTATATAGCTAGTGTTTATCTGAAGGAATGGTCTATGTTTACAAAGATCATGCGCCTTATTATTATTATTATTATTAACATTTCTATACTGCCCAATAGTTGGAGCTCTCTGGGCGGTTTACAAAGATTAAAAACATTAAAAATACAATATACAGAGATTAAAAATGCACTATTTTATAAACAAAGTTTTTTTCATGGAAGTGTAATTACAATGCATAATTAGTATCTCTGTGAAAAAGTTGTACTTTATTGAGGTTAAGCAGAATCCCTGAAATAAATTAACTCTGAAATCTTAATGCTGGAGAAATAAACACAGCCTGTCCTCTTGCGGAAGTATCTGTGTTGTATCCAGGTTTGGCAGCATCCATATTCCATAAAGGATTGGGCTGGTTTGCATGACCAAAAAAAAAGCCATGGTGGCTTATTTAAACCATGGTGGGCTGCAGTGCATGCTAGCATGTGCAGGTGGCCATTTTCAATGCTTGTCATGTCATCCGAACCTGGGCAGCAGAGGTACTGCCGAGGGTTAAACAACGCTTGCATAACCATGGCCTGTTCTAGGCTATGCAAGAGTTGTTTAACCCTCACACAGTCCTTGCCATCTGGGTTCAGATGACACAACAAGCTGCAGCTGCAGCTTGAATATTCAAGAACTGCCCAGCATGGCATACTGTGGCTTAAACAGCCATGGAGGGCCACTGTGGTCATGAGAATTGGGTCTTTTACTACTGGGTAGTTAAATCTGTTGTTCACTGGCACAGTGTCTGTCTGTGGCCTCTCCACATACTTCATTTTATATGTGTACATCCAAAGTGTTGTAAGAGTATATCTAAAAATTGGACAATTAGGTGCTTGAAAGTGTGTGTGTGTCATACCTGTGCACCCATTGGAGAGCGGGCATTGACTGCAGGCCGCCTGTAGCTTACATCCTCTGCAGTAAACTTGGGTTTGTTGCTGTGCAAAGCAGTCCTGTGTGAATGCTTATTGTACAAACACCCTTTTTGTGTGCTACAGCCCAGTGGCACCCCCTTGGCTCATGGAGGCCTTCCTCTGTTCTGACAATGGGGACCAGGGGATGGGGATGAGAAAAGCCAGCATTCTTCCACTGGTTGATGGTGCCTAAAGGTGGTGGCAAAGGTTACTGTGGCTGTCTGGTGTAGCAATTCCTTGACTTCGCTCCCTTCCAGCCCAATGTACCGCAGTAAAACAGCTGTTGCACCAGCTGCTTCTTTGCCTGCCAGCACCCATGCTGAATCAGACTACCAGCTTTCCAATACTCTGTGAAAATGCCACTGTTTTAAGGGGTGGTGGTTTAGGGTATTCTCACTGGGAGGTTTTCTGCTCTTAACGACAAGAGTGACTGAGTCAAGTGAAGTTTAATGTGTCATGAACTTCAGTCAATATCAGTCAATGGTGAAATGGGACAATGTCTGTTCACAGCATGGGGGCATAAAAAGTGTGCGCTGTGATGGAGATGTTGGATGAGCAAGTTATGGACAATTGATTATATATACATATTCTGCGAACAGTTAGTTGTGACTAACTAATAGCTCTGTTGCCTTTTTAAAATTGCATATATAGGTTTCAGTTCACCTGTTGAATACTTCGTTCATGTGTTTAGTTAAAGATAACAGGGAAACAAAAGGAATGCTGAAATCTTTCCTCTTCTTCCAGAGTGTGTTCCCTGAATTAAATGCATCAGGCTAAACAGTGGTCTGCGTTTTTTCCTCTTAGAATGAAGCCTGCCAATGGGGATTACAGAAAAGAGCACAGAGAAAGAAGTCGGAGTCCAATAGAACGGGCTGCTGCACCAACAATGAGCCTTCATGCTAATCACATATATGCCTCAATCCCAAGTTTAACCATGGATCAACCTCTAGCACTGACCAAAAACAGCATGGATGCTACCAGGTCTGTGAGCATCACTCCTACAATGACGTCGGTGGAACGGCAGCAGGTATTTGGCTTCTTGATGGATAGCCCTTTGGGGTAGCCGTGTATATATTGAACACCTAGTTTTTCCAAAGCTTATTTGTGCTTGCTTATATACGGTGTCTGTATCCACATGATTAACTTTCCTAGTTCCTTCTCATTTATAACTTTGCAAGTCCATTAATGCAGATTACAATTTTACAAACATTTTAATTGGTTATAAGTTATCTTGAGTGTAAGGGAGATACAGGGCAAACCTTTTTTTTATATACACAAATCTTTGAGAGATCTGATTTAATTTGTTCTGACAAGCAACATAGCTTGATGATGAGTAGAAAACTATATATTCCCTCAAAAATGTGTGTGTGCGCGCGCATCCGTCTTTCAGCTGTTTGGACCTCTGAGGAAGTAAGGAGGTTGAGGCTCTCTTCAACCAGCCTTCAGGGCCACCTTCAAAGGCAGCAAAGATCTATACCCTTGGGGAAGAAAAAGGAGCAATGGAAGCTGCTCCAGCTGGTCTACGGGCTATACAAGCAAGCACGCTCCCAGAGAGCAAGTGATCAGAGCGAGCGAACAGGCAGAGCAAACAGGAATCTGGCAGAGGAGCTGTAGTGGAAGAGGAGACAAAAGCAAAGTGGTGAGTGGGCTGGAGTAAGCCAAGGGGGTGGCCTTTCCATTCTGAGTCACTGTGTGCTCACCATGTGCTCCTGAGAGCTCCAATTGAATTGAGAGGGTGTGGCCTGAGTACTCCCAGCAGCTATGTGGGTGGGGAGTTTCAGTCTGTTTCCTGCCTCCTAGCTGCGCAGAGCAGAGGAAGCTGCTCCAGCTGGTCTAGGGGCTATGCAAGCAGGCTCCCACAGAGCGAGCCATCGGAGCAAGCGAACAAGGAGAGCAAACAGGAGTTCGGCAGGGGAAGTCAAGGGGGAGGTCCCTTACAAATTTTGTTTTCAATTTCTTTTCTTGTAACACACACTTCCATACTAATAGGACTCTGTTGTTAACCCCCAGTGAATATAGGACAAAGCACAGGCTATCCCAGTACCATCAGAAAGCTAGAAACGAAAAGGGAATAGAGACTATGGAAGGAAAAGACCTGGTGGTGGTGGTGACCTGCAAGGTGTATGCAGGGTTTGCTTTCTCGCCTGAGAACAACATGGCCTACACATGCAACAAGTGCAAGCTGATTACACTGTTGGAAGAAAAGGTAAAAGGACTGGAGTGGCGAGTGGCGACCCTCCAGGGAATAAGAGAAGACGAAGAGTTCTTAGAAAGAACGATGGAACTACAGCAGCAAAGTGAAGTACAGAAGCTAGAAGAGCATCAGCAAGCTGAGGCAGAAAAGGAAAATGCTGAGGCGAGGAAAAATGAAGTAGAGGATGCTCCGTGGAAAAGGGTGGCAGGAGCAGAAGAACTAGAAGACAGTCTGCACCAGTGGAAGTAGTGGAACTATGGAACCATTTTCAGGTACTTGAGGATGAGACTGGAGGACAGCCTGCAGAGGAAGAATTACAGGGGACCCCACATGAGAGCAAGCAAGAGGCTGAAGGTCAATTAAGCAGAGGCAATGAAACCAAGGCCTACAACAAGAAGAGAAGAGTAATAGTAGTGGGAGACTCCTTGCTGCTTGGGATTGAAACCCAAGTATGTCACGAAGACCCATGGACTTCGTGACATACTTCGTGACCCATGGACAGGTATGTTGTCTCCTGGGAGGATGGATTAGAGATGTGACTGAAGGGTTGCCTACACTCATAAATCCCACTGACAGGTATCCCTTTCTTCTCATCCATGTGGGAACAAATGATATCACCAAGCAGAGCTATGAAGAAATCACGTCAGACTTTGAAGCTTTGGGAAGGAAACTCGAGAAATTTGGGGCCCAGATAGTTTTCTCATCCATCCTTCCAGTAGTTAGAAAAGGGATAGAAAGGGAAAGGAAAATACTCTGGGTGAATGACTGGCTATGAATGTGGTGCTGACGCAAGAGATTTGGATTTTGGGACCACGGGCTATACCTCCTGGAAGATAGACTGTTGGCAAGGGAAGGGTTGCACCTCACAAGGCCTGGGAAGAATGTGTTTGGCCACAGCATGAAGAACTTCATCAGGAGAGCTTTAAACTGAATCCTACAGGGGAGGGAGACGTAAAGTTGGGAGTAACAGTGGACAAAGGCTCATGCACCACAACGGAGAGAACAGCTCTAATAGCGCCCAATAATAGTCTTCAAAAACATGTAGGAAGAAAGCCAGATCCACATGGTCTTCAGTGTCCATATACTAATGCCCAGACTATGGGAAACGAACAGAACGAATTTGAATGTTGTGGGAGGGAAATTATGACTTGATAGGTGTAACTGAAACTTGGTGGGATGACTCCCATGACTGGAATACAGCAATTGAAGGATATAACCTGTTCAGAAAGAAAAGAAGGAACAGAAAGGGAGATGGAGTTGCACTATATGTTAAAAATATATATCTCTGCACAGAAATACAGGAGGATGAGCTCAGTAGCCCCATCGAGAGCATCTGGGTTAAAATAAATGGAGCAAAGAATAAAAGGAACATGGTGGTTGGAGTCTACTACCGCCCACCCAACCAAGAAGACGAGGATGAAACTTTCAAAAAGCAAATTGTCAATGTTTCAAGGAAGCATGATGTAGTAGTAATGGGGGACTTCAATTTCCCAGATATTTGTTGGGAGACAGTTCTGCAAAACATGGCCCCTTCCAAGAAATTCCTGACTTGTGTTGCTGATAACTTCCTCCTACAGTAAGTGGAGGAACTAGAGGATCGGCTATCCTTGAATTGATCCTAACCAATAGAGATGACTTAGTGGATAAAGTAGTAGTTAACGGGAACCCTGGGGGAAAGTGACCATGTTATACTTGAGTTCTTGGTTCTAAAAGAAGCAAAAGCTGAGTGCAGCCAAATACGTACCCTGGATTTTAGGAAAGCCAATTTTAACAAACTCAGAACAATGATAAGTAAGGTCCCATGGTGAGCGACTCTATAAAGGAACTGGCAGAAGAGCTCTCAGACCCACTGTCTTACTATCTTTGAGAAATCATGGAGGACGGCTGAAGTGCCAGATGACTGGAGGAGGGCTAATGTTGTCCCTATCTTCAAAAAAGGCAAAACGGAGGAACCTGGGAACTACAGACCAGTCAGTCTGACATCAGTCCTGGGAAACTTCTGGAGCAGGTTATAAAGGAATCATTCTGTAAGCACCTTGAAAACAATGCAGTGATTACTCGAAGCCAACATGGATCTGTCAAGAACAAACCCTACCAGACTAATCTGATCTCATTTTTTGATCAGGTAACCTCCCTTGTGGACTGTGGGTATGCTGTGGACATAATATATCTCAACTTCAACAAAGCTTTCAACAAAGTGCCCCATGATATCCTGATTAGCAAACTAGCTAAAAGTGGGCTAGATGAAACAACTATCAGGTGGATCCACAGTTGGCTACAGAATCGGACTCAAAGAGTGCTTATCAATAGGATCTTCTCAAACTGGGTAACAAGCGGGGTACCTCGGGGCTCAGTCCTGGGCCTAGTGCTCTTCAACATTTTTTATTAATAACTTAGAGGAGGAGGTGCAGGGAATGCGTATTGAATTTGCACATGACACAAGATTGGGTGATAGCTAATAATACCCTGGAAGACAGAAACAAAATTCAAAGTGATCTTGATAGCCTGGAGCGCTGGCATAAAACAACAGAATGAAATTTAACAGGGATAAATGCCAAGTTCTGCACCTAGGAAAAAGAAACCAAATGCACAGTTACGAGATGGGGGATGCTTGGCTCAACGATACTACAAGAGAAAAGGATCTTGGAATTGTGGTAGATCACAAGCTGAATATGAGCCAACAATGTGATGTGGGTGGGAAAAGGCAAATGCTCTTTTGGGCTGCATTAATAGAAGTATAGCTTCCAAATCGTGAAATACCAGTTCCCCTCTACTCAGCACTGGTTAGGCCTCATCTGGAGTATTGTGTCCAGTTCTGGGCACCGCACTTTACTGGACAGCCATCTGTCAGGGATGCTTTGGCTTAGATTCCTGCATTGAGCAGGGGTTGGACTCGATGGTCTTGTAGGCCCCTTCCAATCCCACTATTCTATGGTTCTATGAGCAGGAGGACTTGTTACTATTGCTGCCTCAGATCAACCAGTTGTCCTCAGCAGCTGCAGCTGTCTTTTGAAAGCAACAGTTTCTTGCTTGCAGACCATCCATAGCTCCCCAAAGATAGGTATTGGTCTGCACAAACATAAGAAGATGGTTTCTGGATTGTACATCATCAGATTGCAGGCGTCGGAACAGCATGCTTGGCAGATCTTATGTACAGAAAAAACCCTCTCTCTGAATGTAGAAAGCTAGGTGTAAGAAGGAAGGATTCTAGTCCAATCATCTTCTTGGCGTGCTCTTTCTTTGGCAATGTTATGTGTTTGAAGTGTTCACGCACACTTCTGCCTCTATTGGCTGAAGTAGTGCAGTCCAAAGACGGTTTTATCACTTCAGCTGCTATTGGTGTAGACCAGGTCATAGTCATAGCTCCTAAGGAGACCTGTCTGAAAAAGCAGCAGAGGTTTCACCCCTACCCCCTTGTCTTTTTCTCTTGAGTTCACACAAGGCAATAGCAAGCCAGTGCCCAAAGTCTTTCTTGATTGAGAGGATGGAGGAAGGTAGGCCCCCTGCCCGGAATTCCAGTCAACTGGAGAACTCCTGACCATATATTTGAATTAAAGTTTGAGTTTACCCGCAATGTCGCCAGTTACTTTCCTAGTGGTTATTAGAAAAATCTTCAAAGAGCTGTTAGATATTTAATTTCCACAGAATGTTTTTAAGACCTAGACATAACATAAGGTTTGAAAAATCTCCGTTGCTCACTGAGAGGCAAGGAAGAGACTATGAGAGAATATGATAAGGGAGATGTTCGTGCCTGTTTGGGGGGCAAAGGATCCGGCATGACTTGCTGCTCTTTAGCCTGGAAAGAGGGCGATCACTGAAATCTTGCTCACTTGAGATGCAAAAAGCTGCTGAGTCCCCAGTGTGTGGAGCCACTGCAACCATTTTGCCTTCCTTGTGCTGACTGATAATTCATCTTTTCTAACACTTACTTGGAGGCTAGTATAATTTCCCTCTCCAGGTCTTCCTGTTTATAGTGTGAAGCAAGCAGTGCAAATATCAGCACTCTTTTCCTGGGTGGATGTTAATGTTAAATTTTAGGATTTTTAGTAGTCCTAAAAATTACTACTATGGAGGGCATCTTTTGCTTCCTCTAGGGACTTCCTATAGATGCTAATAAAACTGCCTTCCTCACTTATGCTTTTTTCCCCTCAAGTTTGTTGTGTCTGAAGCTGTTACTCCCTCACTGCTGCTCCTCCACTGTTTTACTGGTGGTAAAAAGCAGGATAGTTTTTAAAGGTACCAGCATATTAGAAATTGCATGCTAAGTGAACTAGGGTGATAAGAGGGACATATTTGCACGTATCTTGAGCTGAGCCTTTGTGATTTTCTATAAACATCAAGCATGGCTCTGCCATCTATCTGTCTATCTGTGAACATGTATATACCATTACTCGTGTACCACTAAAAATCCTGAAGTGGGTCACAACGTATTACAAAACAATACAGCATTAAAAGCATAACAGGATTTAGATAAATTAATGGTTGAGAAAAGCCTGGGTAAACAAGTTTTTAGTAATCGTTGAAAGCACATGATCATTGGTATCTGACATATTGCAGAGGGAAGGTCATTCCACTTACCAGCATTCTTCTTGTAAATTAGGGTAGTTTTTTCATGAGTTTGGGAAGCTTCCCATCCAGCATTACTTGTGCTTTTTTGGCCCTTTTATTTTTATTTGGCATTTTATGGGTATTTCATGCTTTTCTTACAATCCTTATGTACTGTACGCTCATCTGGGATACAATCTGAAATCTTTCTGTCTTGAAAGTGCTTGTATTATCAGTTGGGTGTATTATTTTGTATAATCCATTGTGCAAACCCAAGTGCTGCTGTTCTGCTTACACCACCTCCTCCTCTCCATAGTTGGTCCAGTGATGACAGACGAGGAAGGGAGAGGCTTCCACTGACGACATTAGGGCTCTTTGATAAGTCTTACTATTGTTTCTCAGCTTGGCAGCCAGCTCTGCCACTAAGAGTACCTCCGGAACTGTTGTTACTGGACTATATTCTGGCGATTGTGGCCAGATTCTTAAACGTTTTGTTGTATTTGCAGCATTGGATGCACTGCGTCTCAACCTCCCGATATGCTAGGATGCTAATCTTCTCTGTGTTTGTAATTGTCATATTCCTGTGTGCTAGCTTTGGTTTTTAGTGTGCAATTTGATGGTATTGCAATTATTTTTTAAAAATCTTTTTAAATATTTAATTGATTATATGTCGCCTAGAAAATTATTTATGAGGTGATTAACTAATCCTACTACTGCTAATTAAAAAAAAAAAAAGAACAGTCTAGTGAGCAGTACCATGGCAAAGCCTCTGTTCATTCCAGTGGGTCTTTATATGACACCTCTACAAGATGTAAAGAGGGTGCCTGCTACTCTAATCGTTACAAAGGCCTAACTGATGTTACTGAAGCAATGTGGGAACGGCGACCATGTTGATGTAGTCACATCTGTATACAGGGAGGATTGGGACAATGATGTGGGTGTAGGGTTCTCTGTGGCCTTGCAAGGGAAGCAGCCTTGTCATCTCAATTCACATAGATCCTTTACAAATGTGACTGGGCCATGTGGAAATTGCTTCCACAGTTTTCTGTTAAGGTATGAATTGGCTAATACATAGGATACGCTGTATCCAGTCATGCCATGAAGAATACGAAGGAATAAACCAACGGGACTAATATTCCTTACTGTTCCTCCCTACCTTTGTTATAGTATCTTAGACATGTTTGCCTTCCTTATCAGTTCAGGAAGATGCAAATGACATTGTTCTCCATAGAAGCAGAACAAACAGTAGCAACCTGTTGCTTTTTTTTTTAAGTTGCTGAAACTTGTCTCGGGTACCTTTGATCTTGCAGTAAATATAATCTCTTCTCAGGGTGCTTTGACTGTACTTGTGCTTTAAAGAATGAGATCTCTGCTGCTTTGTATGTCAGTGTGGTTTTTAAGGCTAATGCATAGGAAGGATGTTGAAAGACCTGGGGTCTGATTCTGACTAGCCTCTCGATTATGAGCAGGCTTTTAAACTACTTCTGAGAGCCAGGGCATTCCAATTTGAACTGGACCTGGGTTCAAGTCTCATAGCAGCAGCACCCTACAAAATTTGGCTGGCCATACTAGCCAACCAATTGTTGCTGCCAGGACCCAGGTCGGGTGTTGTCCCTGACCTTATGCTACATCTGAACCGCAGCACAAGGTCAGTAGAAAATCTGTTCCTCTTTCTATCGCTAAACGTGGAGGGGGGAGTGGGCAGGGAGGAAAGAAGACCCTGGCCTCTCAACAGAACTGAAAGGGATGCAGAGACAAGCTAATGTGCCCCCACCTCTCCCCTTTTAGGTCAGAGCTGAAGGAGGGAGGCAGCAGCAGAGGCATGTTGTCTTCCTCTACCCCTGTGCTTGGAGTGCCCCTCAGGCGCAGAGGCAAGCCTCTGCCTTTCCCCTTGAGCCGGTAGCCGAACAGGGGAGGCAAACGCGAGTCAGCTCGCTTTTGCCTGTTGTTCCAGGTTCAGCCTCATCTTGCTCACCAGACCTGGGGGATCCTCTTGCCTTGGTAAGGGGCGGGGGGGCGGAGGTTAGCGAGATTATCGAACCCTGCTTATTAGTGGTGGACTTTTTGTGCTGTTTTGGGAGACTTTCAAGCTCGGTGCCTACTTAAGCAAGTAACTTGGCATCTGTTACCAATTCAGTGCATTGTTCTGAGTCAACAAATGCAGCTTTGCTACTGATTATCCCTTGTTTGAGGTCAGAAGGTCTGGACAGGAGTAGCACTTGGACTAGATTCACATGTTCCAGTCGGCATCCAGGGTTGCTGATTTGCAGCATGGACACACACCTTTTTTTACACATGCAAGTTTCAAGTGTCAGTCTCCGGTATTGTTTCAATACATTACCTTGAACATGCTTTTACTGCTCACAGCGCCACCCCAGGATATTTTGCTGCCTGAAGGGGAGCCAAAATAGTGATCCCCTCCTTTGCCCTCAGGCGACACTTTAAGAAGTCTTGTTGTATCACTCAGACACCAGTTCCTGCCTTCATCTATTTCCCGCCTTTTCAGTGATGCCAACTGAAGCAGGTCACTTCACCCTGCAGCATGGCAGGTATCGCCCTGTTCTCACTAGGGGAGAAGTACACATTACCAAGAACATGAGGCTGTCACCAACAGTCTCATGTTGAGCCCCACCTTCTCTGTAATGTCTGGTTTCATGTACCCATGTGCAGATGTCATTATGCTGGGTTTGGCAGTCCTTGGCAGCCAAATGATGTGACCAGCAGTGGGGAAACACATAGTATATCATTGCCCAGATGTGAATAAGTAGGACAAGATGTTAAGAAGAACAGCAGCTGAGTGAGGCTTTTTTGTATCTTCTTGTTCTGCCCTTAGGTATTGTTCTTAAGTTATGGCATCTTAAGTTACGGTTCCTTCCTGTGCTACTGTGGTAATTTCTTTTGTCTGTGGTGAAGATAGCAGCAAGGGAGTGGGCAAGCAGCTGGCATGAGCCTTGAGGCTCATTTGCAGGGAGGGTGTGTGATGGACAGACCCTATACACACACTGGGGTTTTCCCCTATGTGAGCAATCTCTAACCATCTTCGGGGGGCATACAGTGCTGTGGGGAGATGTAATGTGTGAACTGGATAATCACAGTCTGCATTTCTCCCCCTAACTGCTGCAATCACAGCAGTTGCCACTAGCCATATTTGTAAAGGCCTAATTGTGAACATTGTTTTTATATGTGAATGCACAACCAAGAACAGTGAGTAAGTGTTAGTATTGGATGAATCATACATATACTGTGTGAATCAGTCTTTGGAAACATGTTAAAGCAACATGTAGATGCTTTATACTTCATTAAAGAATTTGAAATGTTGTTGAAGTACCTATATCATATTTTGTGAGAGTGTGATCCAGTGTCGTAACGATTTTGCTGAAATCAAGTTTTCACCTTCCTCTCCCTTCCCTATGGTGATTTAGAACATCCTCCTGCATCCTCCAGATGTTTTGGACCGCAAATCCCATAATACCTGGCCATTAATTATGCTGGCTGGGACTGATGGGAGATGTAGTTCAAAACATCTGGAGGGCAGATTTAGAACTTGTGTAAGAAATTCCTCCATGTCACTGCTAGCATTCACTAGCAGCTACCAGACCATTGACTGCACTTTGTTTCATTCGATGCATGTTTTATTCTGTTGATTTGGGGGAGCAGCTGTGCTTAATGACTGTTTTTTGCGGGTTTTTTGTCTGCCCCTCAGAACCGTCCATCTGTAATCACATGTGCCTCTGCAAGCAATCGTAACTGTAATCTCTCACATTGTCCAATTGCGCACAGTGGATGTGGTACTGCCATACCAGGCAGTTATCGGAGGCCATCTAGCAGTAAGTAATGCTTCACTTCCACAGTTTTCTTTCCGAGGACTTGAAAGCTACGTATGGCCATCAAATAATTCTAACATATGTACTGCATTAAGAGTAACGTGGGGTTGTTTTTTTAGGGAGAGGGTATGCTAGGGTCAAATTAAATGTGTAATTGTGTACTGGAATAGAGCTTTTATTGGGATCTTCCTCCCTGTTTTTGGCAGCAGAAAGCTTCAGTCATGCCAGAACATTTGAGCAAATACTTTGAAGGAGAAAAATCTAGGTTCCCCAGTCAAAAATTTTCAAACTCTTTGTCCTTGGAAGCAATAGTGTTGCTTCAGCCTTTTGGGGGGGTTATTTTCATAAGTCTGATATGTCTCTTACCTTTGCTGTCTTCCCTAGTACTACTTATGCACCACATGTAGCGTGGCAAGGAGCCTAACTGTAATGTTAGGAATGGTTAAACAAATTTATTTTTTGCATAAAACATATGCTCTGGGTGGGGTAGGTGAGGGCCCTTAGTTCTCCTTATTTATTTATTGCATTTATACCCCGCCTTTCTCCCTCCCTTGCGTTGGATCAAGAACAAGTTAGTCACATTTATTTATTTATTACATTTTTATACCACCCAATAGCCAAAGCTCTCTGGGCGATTTACAAAAGTTTCAAACACCTAGGACTTACTGATTCCATTGGGACCAAAGTACGATTAACGTGCTCTGGATCTAACCCCTTCAAGTTTCAGCATATCTGAAAGTGTCGGTATTATGCAGGATCAGATATGAGCTCATAAGCTCATGCCTTCATGACTTTTTTAAAGAAGAAAGTAAAAAAGAACAAAAATAAAAATAAAATAAAAAGCCAAGGACTATGTATAGTGAATTGGTTCTAAAAAATTCTCAATTTTTGTTTGTGTTGAAACCACTTACATCCTTTTTTGGAACCATTCTTTAAAACCCGCATGATTTTCTGGTTTTCAGTTTCTGTGATAATTGTACTGTGTACATATAGTGATTCTCCAGGAGCACAGTTCAGTAAATGTACAGACAAGATAGTTTACATATGCAAGAAAAAAAAATACCTGGGGCATGTTGAAATGGCAGCCTTGTGTGGAGATTGAACCTTTTTCATGTAGACCTTTTTGTATAGATTTATCTTTTTCTTATTGCTCCTCCTCATACTTCCAGCTTTGTTTGTTTTTTGGTAGTCAGCATCATACAAGACTGTATTAGAAATCCAAATCCAACTAATACAGGAATGAAGATGGAGACTGGAATAACCTTTCCAAATACCCGATCTTCTAAAACTAAAATGGCAAATAATCACTCTTTTCCCCCATGTGTAATCTACCATTTCTAGGAAAAAAAAAATTCCTCCTGGTTATCCCTAAAAGACAGATGCATTGCCTATTATAAATACATTAATGAGACAATGTAATTTATGTAAATTAAGACAGTAATTGCAGGACTATTGCAAGTTCCATAGGAAAGTTATAAGCATTTTTTGTTATATGGGTAAGCGTCAGTAGTTGTTAGTTTCTTACTAGTTTTCCCCCTTTCCCAATGTAGCGACCACTGCCTGTGATCCAGTGGTGGAAGAGCACTTCCGCAGAAGCCTTGGCAAGAATTACAAGGAGCCTGAGACAGCGACAAACTCTGTATCCATCACAGGATCAGTTGATGACCACTTTGCCAAAGCACTTGGAGATACATGGCTTCAGATTAAAGCTGCAAAGGATGGAGTGTCCAGCAGTCCTGAATCTGCCTCCAGGAGGGGCCAGTCGTCTTCTCCTCCTTCCTCTCATATGGTCAATCATAATCATTCACCTTCTGTAGTCTCATGAAGAGAGGACCACAATTTCTTCGCCCAAACATGAATTTGCATGGTTTGACTGAGCTTGGAAAAGTACTCAAAAACAAAATAGTGTTTGGGAGGGAGGACATGAGAGGCGATTAGTTTCAACACACATTTTGTGTGCATTTGCTTGTTTTTTTTATATGTGTGCCCTTAAAAGATGATAGCAGGAACTATTCGATTAAAAAATAAATCCTACGATGTAGCACTCTTTTTTCCCCTGCCTCAGTTACCAAAGAAACCTCTGATGCAAATCCCCTTTTCTAAAAAAACACAGAAGCAAGTTAATGGGCAAAAAAAGAAAAAGAAAAAAAAAGCCATTCTGTACAGTTGGTTGACCCAAATGCTGTGTGCTTTGATTAGCTTCTTGAGAGTAGAATTTTGTCTGGAGTTTGCTTCTGTTGCTTTCTTCTCCCCTTGTGAAGTAACTTTGTATGTATATACTTGAAAAGAACTGTCATGTATGATTTGCACTATTGGAGGAGGTCTAGAGTTGCATAGCAACTTCACGCACGATGCTTATATTCTGAGGGCAAACTGCTTGGAAAAAAAGTCTAAAGATGATGTCTCTGTCTCTCTTTAAAGCAAGAAAGCAAAATTTGCTTAGGAAGGGGAAGTCTCATACAGGTTATAGGTCTTTCTCTCTTTAGATTTCAGGTGCTTAGTGCTTGCAACTGGACTGCATAATTGACCGATAATGGGCATTTAAATTTCTTAACACTGCAGTTTGTTAGAATAGAGCTGAGGTCAGAGGGTTCAATAGTGCTTAAAGATGCATGTTTTATGAAAAAAATAGCTGGTATCTATTAATGTATAGACAGTAAGAAATATAATACTTATTAGCCTTTGTTGAGAACTAGTTTATTTTTTTTCAGTAACAGTCCTAGATAGACTTACTGCTGGTACAGTTGTACTCTGATATTTGTATTTGATATTCACTTTAGTAGCAGCCAGCACCCGTGGATAGTCGCCTCAGGTCAGGCCTCAAATGAAGCAGTTTATAGAATATACGGTGCAGTGAGGTACAGGATGCTGTAGTTGCGTTCATTACTGAATAAACAATTCACATTTGCAGCATCCACTGTTTAGTACAAACTTACAAAAATTAAAAATATCTGTGTAAGCTAACTAGTTGCAGAAACTGCTATCTTGTTAAATATTTTATCTAAACAACGGATTGTGAAATGCAATCTTTAATTTTTGAGGCTGCTTATAAATCCAGACCAAGGCACCATACATTCCTCCATTTTTTTTAAATGTTTATAAAGATGTTACTTGCATTTATTTCATTTGCTGTATTAATAGCCCACGAACTAGGTAATAGAGGCAGGTATAAAGAACAGGCTTATGTAATGAGCTTCTCAGCTTTCTGTTAAATGCAGCAGCTCACCCACTCCTTATCTACACCCCACACATTCCACCATCCCCCAGTACAGTTACAACTAGGCCTTTCAATACTGGGTTACCTGAAAAGACTGGCTCTATTGAGGAAGTTTATGAAGAGGTGAAAGACAGAAGTACATGTGATGTATTCTGGACTGTGTTACAGTACTGGGTCCATATTGGCTTTTACATCTTTTTAAAATGTTAAAGCTATTTAATATGAAAAAGGCACAGGGTAGAAAAGACCAGAAGATTATCTGTTTTTGTTTTTCCATATTGAGTGTGGCTGCCTAATTTTAAAAGCAGGAAAAGGACAACAGAAGCTCCTCCCTCACCACCCCTGTCACACATTTCACTATCATCATATTGGGTAGTCAATGATCGATCTCCTTAGGCAATCTCTACCCTACTCCCTGTAAGAAATTTGCAGAAAAAAACACACTTTTTATATAGGTAACTTTAAGACCATCATTACGCTGTGCGTAAAGAATGTACAGAGAAATTTGTAGGTATTTTTTGAGGAACAATTAATTTGTTAATGATATGTAGCTATTTAATTTTTCCCTTTCCTTTATTGTAATCATTCTCTTTTTTGTCTGTTTGGAGAAAAAAGTTGATCTTTTTTTTGTTTGTAGATGTCTGTAATACAGTAAAAGTGCAGGAACACAGTTATTCTATAAGAACACTGCATTAGCAATTAATAGCCACTAGTGTATTGTTGCTACAGGCTACTGAGCGGTCTAACAGGAAAGTACTAATGACTGTAGATGGACTCTGTGGGATGTGTAACTTCTTTCACGTTTATTTTAAGCACAATATTACAACCTAATATTTACTTATCTGTGATAGGTAAATGGATTTGTGGTGGGACAAAGATGAGCACCTCAGTGCTAACCACACGACGCTTGGAAGCAAATTTTTATTGATTTTGGTAGAACATACTTCAAAGTAAGTGTGCTTGGGATTACAGGCTCAGTGTGATGTATAATCATTTGGGGAAAAACACCCTATGGGAAATACAATTACTTTGTGAAAGCCAAAGGGGTTAGGGTGGGAAGAGGAGGAAGGATATTAACCTCACTGTTACATGATGTTTTTTCACAGAGCCACGCTATCTACAGTTCAGCTTGAACAATGCTCTCCATGTTTGTAAATCTGTAATATATCATTCTTTTGTGGCCTTGTTTCACCTGGCGATTTTTAAAAAAGGTTTGGCAGGCCATCTTTTTTTTGTACTTAAAAGTAGCCTTAATGAACAATAAAGTGCTCTTAAATCTCACAGGTGTGAGCATGTGGTGTTTGGATTTCTTTAATAATAATGGCATTTTAATTTCATTCCACTATCACCAGTCTGTGCTACAAATTTGAGATTCCTAAGCTAGATGCTTGATCTTGCCCAAGTCCAAATGATCGGCACAGTGTATATCTACCACTGCAGTACTGGTTATTGTGGTGTTTAAATGGAGGCCCAATAAATGTCCTAATTTCAGAGGAAACTAGACACGAGGGGCAAAAATGGCTTTTCTTTCAATGGCAACAGCCTGGATTTTCCTTATTAAGAGAACATTGCCGTACACAGCTGTTGTATTTGCAACAGAGCTTACAGTTGCCATTCTTGTGTTAGCACAGAATGGCTGTTCCATACATTTGTTCAATGTAAGCAATAAAAGATCATTGTAGCTTTTTATGCTTTCACATGCAACACAGCAGCTGCCTCTGCCCTGCTGGTACAAGAAGCACAATTTGCTGGCTACATGTGATCACCATCATCTGGCCATGGGCACTGTTTAGAGCCGCTGTGATAAATCCAGTGTGATTATCATTATGTTGTTCATATAACATTTCTCCGCCCCCAAATCCTGTAATCAAGAAACAGGCCTGAGAGTCAAATTCTGAAATCACTTCTAATCCACTCCAAAAATTCTGGAAAACATGCTTTTAGGTGGCAAGGATGCATAATACTTTATATATGAGGCAAATGTTTCTGCTAAGTTAGACTATTATTTTAATAACTAAATTGAAGTTACTGAAACACAAACCTTTCCCAAATGGGAAGTAGCTGCTCATCAACTGAACATCAACTTCAAGGAAGCTTACACTAGCCTTGCTAGATACTACAGATCAGAGGTATGCAACCTGGTGTCCTCCAGGTGTTTTGGACTACAACGTAATGCCTGACCATTGGCCATACTGGCAGAGGCTTATGGGAGTTGTAGTCCAAAATATCCAGAGGGTACCAGATTGCCTATCCTGTGTGGCAATCAAGAACCAAAGCAACAAATACCACTCGGTTTGGAATGAAGCCACAAGAAGAACCCCTAGCACAGCCTTCTCCAACCTGGCACACGCCGGATGTGTTTGAGAAGAACTCTCATAATCCCCGGTCAGTTGTAGTCCAACACATCTGTGGCAGTGCTAGTTAAGGAACGCTGCCACAGCAGGTCAGCTTGTTGGAAACTAGTTTGTTCATTATGAATCAGGAGTTCCATTGAAATATCCTGTGCCATGATCTACATGATTGTTTTGTGTTAGTCTTTATTTCTATTTAAGCTCAGCCCTGGAGCATTTGGTTGCTCCCACAGATTGTGACAAGAACTTAGAATGAGTAAAGAAAGAAAATAAAGTATTGGGGAAGATATGCAGTAAGTCTAACCCGGATATAGATGTGTATGAGAGAAGCAAAATAAATGTAAGTCTGTATTTGGTGATATATAAACAAAAGTTCAGTGCAGGGGAAAGGACCTAACAAACATGTTGGTCAAGAATAAAGTTTATCAACAGACATATGATGAGGTACTCCGAATTGGGCCTGCTTCTCCCTATTGCTTTGGAGGCCTAGTTTTCACATAAATTTCACACACAGCAGATGAGGGAACACATGGATCTAGATTTCACCACTTATGCTGTAGGTGGAAGTAGGATAGAATAGACCTTAGGGAACGAGGTGTGCAAGAGACACAAGTGTTTGCACAATCGTCTGTTTCTTTCCTCCATTCTTGATTTTGAAGCTTTTCTAGCTCAAAGTTGAGAAATGGGCACATGAAGGATCGCTGTCACATAGTTGCAGAGGGGGTATATACACAGATTCTTTTTTCCTCACACATTTCTTTTCTCCCCCTTTGCTTTATCCAGCTGGAAAAATCTGCCCCCCCGCCTCAAATTGTTCCACTGCTATGATTGGGTGCTAACCAAGGGTTTAGAACTTTGATCTGGGCGACAACAATATCCTGAGCATTCTTGACTGTATTTGGTTAATGGCTGTATATGTCTATAATAGTAAGCATGGAATAGAACAGCAGCTCTGACAGTATATGCCTCAAAGGATGATGCAATAGTACTGTAGGTGACCAATAACCATACAACCTAGATGTGTATAGTGGTAGAGAATAATTTAATTTGGTTTGAAAGTGCAACATCTCAGGCCTGACCAAACTGTTGGAAGCCAGCAAGGAGGCATTTATTTTGGAGTTCATTCATTCATTCATTTAAACAACACAATCAGAAGTCCATATCATAATGCAACACGCTAACAGAATTTCTTAATTCATGAATTATATCACTTTGAGTATTTATATCCAGCTGACTAACTTCTCTGTTAGCTGCAACAGGCGTGGGAGGAATTCTAAATTGACATTCTGGTTGTTCACTTAGAACAGAAGTGAAAAATAGCATTTCTCCTACAATAGGCTACATTAAATTTATGACAAAGCTGCTACTCAATTCCAGCAAGAACACACATCATCCCATTGACACAAGATCATTTCAGCCTCTCTCGCGTGATGCATGACTGGCCACACTGTCCATTGTCCTGTTATACTGATTTTGTTATAAAGCACCCTTCGTAAACAGCAAGTAAGACATCTGTCATCATTTTCGCGTTTTCTACCTTTTAAAAAAACTTGAAATGATGTACATGCACAATTCTGTTCGCGTTCCCATACTCTAGCTCAATAGACACTTCCTGTGATAAAGTTTCTGATGAGCCTTCCTCTCATGCGACTGTAATTGCAACACAAAAATAACCAGCATAGCAGTAGAAACATCACAGGACAATAAGTTGGCTGATGTTATTTGAAGGGCTAAGGATGTAAGGATCTACACTCTTCAGACCCATTCAGACCCATAGAAGTGCTATTGCATCTCAGGCAAGTACATATGCAGGCTCAGCACTAAGTGACTGTAACAGTAACTGCTTGTAATGCTAGGAATGTGAGAATGCTAAAGATTTATCCGGGTTCCAAGAGCCCTTAGGGGGGAAAAACACCTACCCCCAAAACATAAGTGTGTGGTTGTTATCCTAATCTTATCCCCACAGCGTAGTTTCCCTTCAGATCTTGGTACCTTTAGGGCGCAATCCTATGGGTGTTATGCAGGATGGGTGGAGGGGATCTTCTCCATGCTCTGGCCGCTCTGCATTTGCGGCTAGACAGCCGATGTGGGCTGCCTAGGTGGGGCACCTCGGAGCTGGGGGGGTGCGGGGAGACCAGACGGCGCATAGGAAGTGTCATACCAGCACTTCCACGGTCCCCTCCCTGGTCTCAGAAACTCCCCCTTTTCGGCTGCTCCATGCTGCTCTTCCAAGTGTGGCACCAACATGGATTTGTCAAGAACAAATCCTGCCAGACTAATCTGATCTCATTCTTTGATCGGGTAACCTCCCTTGTGGACTGTGGGAATGCTGTGGATGTAATACATCTCGACTTCAGCAAAGCTTTCAACAAAGTTTCCCATGATATCCGGATTAGCAAACTAGCTCAAAGTGGGCTAGATGAAACAACTATCAGGTGGATCCACACTTGGCTACAGAACCGGACTCAAAGGATGCTTATCAATGGGATCTTCTCAAACTGGGGAGAGGTAATTAGGAGGTGCAGGGAATGCTTATCAAATCTGCAGAAGACACAAAATTGGACAGGATAGCTAATACCCTGGAAGACAGAAACAAAATTCAAAGTGATATTGATAGGCTGGAGTGCTGGGCTGAAAATAACAATGAAATTTAGTAGGGATAAATGCCAAGTTCTGCACCTAGGAAAAAGAAACCAAATGCACAGTTACAAGATGGGGGATACTTGGCTCAACAATACTACAAGCGAGAAGGGTCTTTGAATTGTTGTCAATCACAAGCTGAATATGAGCCAACAATGTGATGTGGCTGCAAAAAAGGCAAATGCTCTTTTGGGCTGCATTAATAGAAGCATAGCTTCCCAATCACATGAAGTACTAGTTCCCCTCTACTCAGCACTGCTTAGGCCTCATCTGGAGTACTGTGTCCAGTTCTGGGCACCGCACTTTAAGAAGGATGCAGACAAACTGGAGAGGGTTCAGAGGAGGGCAACGAAGATGATCAGGGGACTGGAAACAAAGCCCTATGAGGAGAGACTGAAAAAACTGGGCATATTCAGCCTTGAGAAGAGAAGATTGAGGGGAGATATGATAGTGCTCTTCAAGTACTTGAAAGGTGGTCACAGAGAGGAAGGCTAGGATCTCTTCTCGATCATGCGAGAGTGCAGGACACGGACTAATGGGCTCAAGTTACAGGAAGCCAGATTCTGGCTGAACATCAGGAAAAACGTCCTGACTGTTAGAGCAATACAACAATGGAACCAATTAGGGAGGTAGTGGGCTCTCCCACACTGGAGGCATTCACGGTGAACCTGGACAGCCATTGTCAGGGTTGCTCTGACTTGGATTCCTGAATTCAGCAGGGGGTTCAACTTGATGGTTCTGTAGGCCCCTTCCAACCCTAGTAGTCTATGATTCTATGAGCTGGGGATGACCCATGCCTCAGAGGCAGGAGGTGAAGGGACAGGGAGTCAGGTTTCTGGAAACCGAAAAATCCTATGGCCGTCTAGATGCCATCTAGCGGACGTAGGATTTCACCCTTATTTTTTATAAAGAAGGCTGTTTATGGATGACCACAGTAGCAGCATAGCACACATAAGCACGAGTAGTATATTAGAAAAAAGTGTAACCATGCTCAAAGTATCTCAGAATTAAAACATAAAGTGCTGACTTGTATAAATGAAGCAGCCATCAAAAGCCAAAGACCACAGACACGAGATTTCATCTCACCTGGCACCACTTCACTAAACTACTTTAATGGAGACAGTTCATTTGTTCAACTGTGAGTTATCAGACAATGTGTACATGCATATTTGAATCAACTCCAACATATCTGGCTCAGTTGCTGAACAACATTTTGACCATCTCACTAGACCATGTACTAAAGCCATGTCCAATACGCCTATCACAATGGTAAAAGGCAGTCCTAGATTTTAACACACTTCTTTGCACTGACGGCATACTAGACCCTCAGCAGCAGGGATGGCAACACTGGGGGCTCCAGGCTCCAATTTCAGCTCTCAGAACCCTCCCGGGCCACGCCCCACATGCTGCTGAATTACAGTGGCAGCAGCCTCCAAAGCAACCCAAGGTTTTAAAGCTAAACTTGGCCTTTTTAGGCCACGTCACAGTTTGCCACCAATGGTTTTGCCACTGCCACAGCATCAGATTTGGTGGTGGGAATGGGGACTGCACTTGAGGCCAGGGATGGTTCTCCAGAATATGGAGATTACAGAGCCCTACTCAAAGGCTCTTCTATCTTCCCTTTATGGAAAACCAGGAGAAGAGGCTGCAGAGTGGACAAAACAATTGTGGGGATGAGAGAAACTTAGGCGGCAGTGGTGATGTACTAGAAAAGGTAAAGGAAAGGAGAGTTGAGGTGTTTGGGCTATAAAGAGGCTCTTCCACTTGCTGGCATCTACATGGTGAAAAGGTACAGAGATACCAGTAAGAGGAGACAAAGAAGAGGGTGAATAGCAGATGGATGAACTTGTGCAGGGAGGTGGTTGTGGAAAGGTTTAAGACTGGATGTTTGAAGTGATGCCAAGAATGCCTGGAAACCTTGTGCAGGTGGGCGACATGACCATGGGAATGTGGGAATGTGGGTGGGAGGGACAGAGAAGTTTTTAATAGAAGCTTTCTAAAATGGCATGTGTGTAAACACAAAAGCCAGTTTCAAACGTTAAGTCATACTCCAGTACAGCCAAAGAACAGAACCCAGAATATAGCTCAGTTGTAAAGAAGGGATGCTGCATAGAAACGGCTCCAATTGTCTAGGGCAGAGCACGGGTTTAGTCCCCATCCCAGTGATGTCCCTACATGCCCCCTTTTACTTTCCCCCATATCAGTGAATGGCTGCTGTTAGTCCTTATAGGGAAAAGTAAAGGGCAGCACTTACTTATTTAAAGTTATTTTTAGGCCACCTTTAAGGGTAACATTTACTTAGGGTGGGGGCAAACCTGACCATGGGTGGCTCAGTCCTCGCTGACAAACGTCTCCACAGGGGGATGCAGCGCACCTCTTGCAGCATACGAAGTCTCTACCCAACCTGTCCTAATGGCAGGCCTTTTGCTAGAGCATAATGTCGATGGTTTTGATGAATTCTGGTCGCAAGTTACATTTTTCACGCATCTAGTTATTTGAGACTATTTCTCATCATAGTCTTAACCGTAGGAGCCAACTGCAGTCATTCCATGAGACAGCTAAATTAAGAAACAGCTATCAACTCTTGGCACCAGAACTGGAACTTCAGCTGCAACAGAGACAATCTGCCTTTGTACACGGAATTTTATCGCATGATGGTGTTTGTTCCACTCCTCCCCCATCCCTCTGAACAAGCCAGTTGTTAAGCCTCTTGAGCACAATCACAATTGGAATGTATTGCTGCAACTGTATACGCAGTCAGCAAAGAACAGTAGCAAGCTTTCTCTTCCCAATTGAGCCACATGCATTATTTTCTGCCAGGCTTTTATGCCAAACTACTTCACCCCCAGTGCTGCCATCAGTCTGTTCTAGTACAAAACAGTGATCAAACGGTATGTTCCATATCTAAAATGAAACCCAATTAAAACAGTCGTTGTAGTTTTCAGTTCTCTTGTGTGTTCTTGAGTGCCACTGTACAGCAATGAATAGGCACTCTTGCTACTGTCTGCCAGTCTGGGTCAAGAACTGATAAGATACGAAGACAATTCACTTGATGACTCAAGAATGTAATGGCGGGAGAGATGGGGGAGCCATAACAGTTTCTCCAATAATTAGAAAAAGGCCCATGCCACTTGTACGTCTTTTTTGATTTACCCATCCTGCCATTACCGTGGCAGTACGCCCACCCTCAAGTAGCCAACTTTTTTGTTTAATTTCATGCTACCTCGGCTCATCCTATCTCCATCATTTGATAAGCAAAGTAGAGGTGGGTAACAGGGCAGCTGGTGGCCACCTTTTTGGGGAAACAAACTTTTTTTCCCCTTCAGCTTTCAGGACTGCTAAGACTTCTGGGTGCTCCCCAGGGATTCCTAGCTCTGCTCTACCAAATCCCCTTGCCTCTCCATATGTTGCGACTGGTGCAGGGCACCTTTAGTTTTTATGTTGTAGTTTTATTGGATTCTGCTGTACATCACTTTGAGGGCCCTGGTGGGCTGAAAAAACAAAATAGAAATACTTTTAATAAACATGGGGTAGGATCCAGGATCTGCCTTTCATGAGAAGAACAGAAGATCCCTCCGCCTAATTTGGGGGAATCCCTTTCCCCACACACCACAGCTCACCCCACTCAGCAGGACTTCCCAATTCTCTGTGTAACATTTTCTGGGTTCTGGAGGGTCTGTGGTGGGAAGGAAGGGGTGGGGAAGTCAACTTTCACCAGCACAGTTGACCCTCGTAATGTGGAGTTATTTCTTAAATCTGGATCCCACCTATAAACAAATAATAGTTTGAGTATCGTGCAGCTTCCCACCCTTGTGTCCTCATTCTTATATAACAACTGTACCACATCTCCTTTCACTTCCTCATTCACCATTGCTTGAACTCAATGTCTGGTGGTCGCATTTAATCATCTATACTATTTGGTGACAGGCAGTTATTGCTTCCCACATCCCTCTGAAGTCTCCAGTCATGAGATACGGCTGTGAGCAAGTGAAGCAGCCCCAAGCACACGGGTGCTGCTTCCCTACTCCCGTCTACAGAAATTCAGGTGCTCCTGGAGCTCCCTGGCCAGGAACAGCAGCTCTGGAAGTGACGTGCTCTAGCCACACCAGCCGTTCTTCTCTGAGGCCATTTCTGCTTACCTGGATCTCCAGAGCTCAGTCTCGCTTAACCTTTCTCTTATTTATCTTGTAATGTGGAGTTATTTCTTCACGCTGACACTAACTTGGCGAGGAAAGGGCATCTGAAAAATACATTCCTGTCAAAGAATTGGCCTCTACTTCTCTTCACATCTCACTATAACACGCACAAATTAGTAGTCACAAATCTACTTCAGGAATTACTGCAATAATCACACTTGAAACAGAGCTGTTGCAGTTTGGGGAACCAAAGTGCAAGCTGACAAACAATGAGCCGAAGGTTAATTGCCATGGAGGGTGAGCTGGCTTAGGAACTACTTTTGCCTTCTATTAGGCATGTTTCCACTAGCTGTTCTTAATTTGCTGATCCACACCCATAGCTAGACCATACTGGTTTGATTTGGAAACTACAGTAATGCTAGCAATGAGAAGCCTCCCTACACTCAAGATTGCATCAACCAGCCTCTCATGGCCATGTCTGTTTGTGCCAAGAAAGCACAAATGCATATTCATGAAGATGATTTCACACACATTTAGAAGGTATCTCAACGGAGCAAATGAATGGTGGATAGCCCACCATGGCTTAATTCACCCGCAGTGGCTGTTGCACTGTGTTGAGTGCTCGTGGGCACCATTTTTGCATGGCACCTGCAGGTGTCAGGTTTGCCGTGGGTTGTCATGCGAACCCAAAAGGCACGGGTTGAGGGGTTGACAACTCTGAAAAAACCCATGGGCTATTTGAGGGTTGTCTAAACCTCAAACAACTCCTGCCGCTGAGGTTCACACAACACCATAGGCGCCAAGCAAAAATGATCCCTGCAGGTAAATTAAGCCACGGTGGGCTCTTGTGTCATGCAACCAGGTCAGTGTGTTTCTTTTCTGAGACCAGCTGTTCACATAGTACAGTAACCCACACTCAGTGGTTGAGTGTGAGCTGTTGTTGAACAGTGGGTTATTTGTTGATCCGTGGGTTAGTGTGTTGTCCAAACCCAGGACATTTTATGCAGAGTGGCTTGTTAACAATGCAGTGTGGCTTGTTAACCACCCTGAACAACCCAACAACAAACCATGGATTCTCAAGGCTGCTGTTCGAGAAAAATCAGCCACACTGCATGTTAACAAGCCACCCTGCTGAAAATGCCCTGGATTCAGACGACACACTAACCCAAGGTTCAACAATCAACCCACAGTTCACCAGTAAACCACACTCAAGCACTAACTCTGGGTTCGCGAGTTGTGCAAACCCAGTCCGTGTGAAAGAGGGCATCTTAATGCGAACATAAACTAGTTTCAAATTGAATAGCTGTCATTACTGTCACCTATAAAATTGTGGGCCTGTGATAGGGATATGACTCTCTTCTAAAGAGTTCTCAGCACCTTTGCAAAAGTACACTCTCCTTTGGGGGAAGTTGCTGCTTTTAAAACAGCTTAAATTCATAACATAGACATGCCCTGAAATTCTGTTTTCCATCCCGTCATTCTATTAACATCTATGCAATGTTTCTAATCTTCCTTAACATTACTGGAATATAAGGTATTATGATTATGATTCCAATTCATTGTCTGTCTTGTAACAATTGCTTTGGCTTTTAATATTGATTGTCCTTTTTGGTACACTGTTATGTGGTTCATTATTTAAAAAGTAAGCATATCAAGGATAAAAATACAATTACAGTATGAGTAATACTTTGAAATGTAAGAACCGGACATGGAACAACCGATTGGTTCAAAATTGGGAAAGGAGTACGACAAGGCTGTATATTGTCGCCCTGCTTATTTAATTTATATGCAGAGTACATCATGAGAAATGCTGGGTTAAATGAATCAAAGGTTGGAATTAAGATTGCCAGGAGAATTATCAACAACCTCAGATACGCAGACGATACCACCCTAATGGCAGAAAACGAAGACGATCTAAAGATCTAACCCAACAAGAGCCTCTTGTTGAGGGTGAAAGTGGAGAGTGCAAAAGCTGGTTTGAAACTCAACATTAAAAAAACTAAGATCATGGCATCTGGCCCCATCACTTCCTGGCATATAGAAGGGGAAGAAATGGGAGCAGTGACAGATTTTATTTTCTTGGGCTCCAAGATCTCCGCAGATGGTGACTGTAGCCATGAAAT
Organism: Heloderma suspectum; assembly: GCF_057233095.1. Taxonomy (NCBI): domain Eukaryota; kingdom Metazoa; phylum Chordata; class Lepidosauria; order Squamata; family Helodermatidae; genus Heloderma; species Heloderma suspectum. The sequence goes on along the minus strand of NC_139459.1, from coordinate 291,491,771 downwards.
TAAAAGATGCTTGCTCCTTGGGAGGAAAGCTATGGCAAACCTAGACAGCATAGTAAGAAGCAGAGACATCACCTTGCCGACAAAGCTCCGTCTAATCAAAGCTATGGTTTTCCCAGGAGCAACGTATGGCTGTGAGAGCTGGACTATAAGGAAGGCTGAGCGCTGAAGAATTGATGCCTTTGAACTGTGGTGCTGGAGAAGACTCTTACGAGTCCCCTGGACTACAAGGAGGTCAAATCAGTCAATCCTAAAGGAAATCAACCCTGACTGCTCATTGGAAGGACGGATACTGAAGCTGAAGCTCAAATATTTTGGCCACCTAATGCCAAGAGAAAACTCCCTGGAAAAGACCCTGATGCTGGGAAAGATTGAAGGCAAAAGGAGAAGGGGACAGCAGAGGATGAGATGGCTAGAATAGCATCACCAATGCAATGAATATGAATTTGAGCACACTCCGGGAGAGGGCGCAGGACAGGAAGGCCTGGCATGCTATGGTCCATGGGGTCACGAAGAGTCGGACACGACTTAACGACTGAACAACAACAATACTTTGAAATATTAAAAATAGTTTAAACACAGTTTTGCAGTGTTGACAGAGTGGTAGACGTTTATGAAGAAACATACAATCAAAACACGGCTCCCATCTATTGGAAAGCCTGGTTAAAATATTTAACCTTCCTACACCATTTGTTTTGACAGTATCCACCTACTATTGGAGGATCTAAAAGACCTCTTTAAGCCCTAACTGGAAATAATGATTAATTTAAAAATGATTCCATTTTAACACAGAACTAGATTTTATTAGTGTCACACTCCAAAAACATAGGTACACTGGACCTATAATGTTAAAGCAAATTAAGTTAACACCAGTGAGGAAGTCCTCATGGGACTATCAGGAAAGCGTGGAGTAGAAAACAGAAGAGAAAACAAAACAGAATGCATAGGTAAAATACTCTGCTCATAATAAATAATAGAAGTCCAGTGTAGCCCAACAGCCTAACTGGTTTCCCCATAACAAGGCAGAAATCAGTGTTGCAGGTTTGCACTATGACAGTGTTAATTCCTGTATCAAGATAAACCCAATATGGAGCAGAATTAATCCCCTAGAGTCCAACAGACTCTAGCAATTCTTTGTAATGGTTTTGGGGGTTTTGTACAGAAATGAATAGCATTTTGCATTGAAATGTACAAGGTTTTAAAAAATTGTTTTTAGTGAAAAAAATCTCCTGTGCTCTTGAAGTGGTATAATTAAGAGAGAAGGGGGGAAAGGGAATTGGTGATACATTCAAAATATGAAATTATTTTCCATACCCTATTTTGAGAAGTTATTGAGGATAGTATGGACCCTGATTAGCTTATGCATTTGGTAGCTTCACTTTCCCATTCATTTCAGTGGGGGGAAGTGGACCTTTGATACTTGATACTTCCTTCCCCAACCTGATGCCTGCTAGATGTTTTGGACTTCAACTCCTATCAGTCCCAGTCAGCATGGCTAATGGTCAGGAATGCTGGGAGCTGCAAACCAAAACATCTGCAGTGTAACAGGTTGGAGAAGGCTGGCTTAGTAAGTTCAATGTAAGTTTTATAAACATTGAAAAAGGGCAGGGGAAGATAAGACAGCACAGGACAACTGACGCCAGAAGTGTTGAGGAGTAAACTGAATATGAAGTGATTCAGGTTTGCTAAAAGGCTTAACAAATATCTCACAACAACAACAATTTAATAATTAATTTAATTAATTAATTTTCTACAGAATTTAGACTTCATGTAAATGACACATGGTCTGGAGATGGCCAAAGGTGGTGTATCTGAGCTATCATTCATTCATATCTCAAGGTGACAGTCATAAAGCAGTGTCAAGCTCAAGGTGGTACAAAGTTGCAGGTAGTGGTCATTCGGCAGCATCTAACAGCAGTCCTACTGTTAGCTATACTAGCCAGGATTCGCGATGCAGTGCCATAGTCCTATGTTAACTCTTAAATGTATTTTATTGGAATGTATTTACTTATTTGTTATTTCCTGTTTTTCCTCCAGGGAGCTAAGAGTGGCTCGCATGCAGTTCTGATCTAGGCAGAACCAGAGCTGCTCACTTTTAGGAAGAGACTATTCTCCATGCCCTGAAATATATGGGAGTCAACATGGATGGCAACAAATTCGAGCTGTAGTTTATCTGTCCACATCTGCTTTCAGGCTAGATTTGAGCTTCACATTGAAAGTTGTGGGGGTTATATCCAGTCCTGGCTGTCCATCAGTGGAATGGAAACTGCTGGAACAACTGTTCACTCTTCACCACTGCAGCCTTCTGCGTTCCATCAAATCTGCTCCAGAGGGTTGGGAGACCCTCTGGAGCAGATTTGGGGCACACACAGGGGGCTGTGGAGTGGGCAACAGCAAGAGGAAGTCTTTTCATGTGACATTGGATTTAAGCCATGGTTTGGATCGGTTATGTTTGTTAATAGTGGCCCATTCAGGGCTATGTTTCTACCAACTTCTACACATAATACCTTCCTTCCTATTGAAATAAAGAGAACAAGGAGCCTACCAATCCACATATATTTTGTGGAAAGAATGTATTTGTACTGCAGAAATGTGAGCTACGTAGTGTGTCTGTCCATGACAGCTTCTTCCTTCAAGAACCCAATGGAAAAAGGAGAAAGGTAAGGACTGAGGAGTAGTGATGCAATTACTCATATACAGTGAAAACCTAGAGGCAAGTTTGTGGTGTGGGCCTTCTACCCTGCTAGTCATGTTAAAAGCCCAGTTGCTTATTTTGGAAGAAGAGAAGGAAAACCCCTACATGTTTAGTCTTGTTAAAAAAAAAATACTATAGAGTCTGTTTTGAAACAACAAGAGGGAGTCAACATCAGGAGAAGTTGTAACTACTGTGTATATTGAATGGTTGCCAGGAAATCCCAACCTGTTTGTTTTCAGAGGCCCCTTACTCCACAAGAAACCTCTTGGAAAAGGCCTTGATTTGACCAATGAGAAAGAACTACAGCCCGAATAATTCCCATCAACTGATCTACACAGACACCAAATTGGGGAGGTGTGTGTGAAAATCACCATCTCAGTACAAAATATCCAGCAAATATAAGTCAGTAACAGGAGTAGCTGTGCTGTGTTCACTGCATGAAGTGAAAATTCGTTAAGATATGATGCTGACTAAGAACTATTTCTTGTGAAAGTAGTATGCTTTATTTCTGGTATCTAAATCAAATCGAGAGTTTCTCTCAAAGTTCAGTCCCTACAGTACTAAGGACCAGAGGGATTAGTCATCAATAAATATAGGTTGACATTTTATGATGGGCATTACATTCATGTCACAGCATGAGTCAGTGAAACAGCCAAGGAATTGGCTGCGAAGTCCCACTTCAAAACTTACCTGAGCCACAAACACAGCAGGTGGCCTTTGCCACCCAGCCACCCAGCCTCAGCTCTGCAAGATGAGGGTAATAAAACCTAGCACAATTTGAGTGGAATTATTGTGTTCTAGTTCAGCATTGCCTTTGGGTTTGCCAAATGGTGTGTGTAGCAGTAATGTCCATCTAATATTTATGCATAAACTTCTCATATACTTTAAAACTAATTAAGGTAAGTGTTGCGGATGTCAGAACTGACTCATGTTACGGCCTGCATCCATTCGCATAGGCACAGCACTCTTGAGGTGCAAGGAAAGAAACAGTGGCTTGCCAAAAGGCAGGGTCTCTTCTAACTGGCTTTCCTCGGGCAGAATGGACAGAATGCAAAACTGGTTGCCTACATCCCATCAAGCACACCATCCACGTGGGCAACACCAGTTCAGGCCAATGCTGCTAATAGTACAAATATTTTTGGATTAGTGCAAACAAGCCCACGCACGGTTCGTAGACGAGTTTGTATGCTTTTCATACAGTGGTACTTGGTGTACAGAAAACCATTTCTACATTTGAATCATTTTTGCTAGATAAGGAGGAGAAAATTTCTTTTCTCACAAGGATCGAAGTAGCTATTGATATTATGACAGAAGGAGAGAGCTGCCTCCTGAAAGGGAGAGATCACAGTTCAGTCACAGAGCACAGGTCTTGATCCCCCCCCCCCCCGCCTTATCTCTACTTTAAAAAGGAATCTCAGAAGGTCAGGGAAAGACTCCTTAGAGAGCCACTGTCTGTCAGAGTATATCGTATTGGGCTAGATCATCCTTCCTCAACCTGGTGCCAATGGCTAGGGATGATGGGAGTTGTAGTCCCACATATCTTGAGGGTACCAGGTTAGTTTGAGCTCGATGGACTGATGGTCTAACTCAGTACTTCGGCCAGGAAATGCAGAATTAATCCTTGGCAGTGTCTCCACTGGTGGTAATGAAGACATACTAGTCATATTTGGTCCCAATACGAAAATTCATATCTATATTATTCCCATGCGATTAAATAAAGCCAAATATCCCTTTCCTTTGCTTATACTAGGTAAGAGCTGTAAGGGTTGCAACAATGGTCAATGTTCAAGATGAATTTTGTCCTTTTAATCTTGGGAAATCATGTCAGCAAAAAACAAAAAGAAAAAAGAAAATCTACCCACACCCATTCATTCCCGAAAGCTCAAATTTCAACTTCCTCCATTACAGAACTACAACAGCAGATGCGAGGGGTGGTGCCCAAAAGCCTGCTGTCTGCATATACCAGGCAGTGAGTAAAAGTGCTGGGAAGTTCTTTTAATATACATTGCATTTGTTCGAATAAAAGCTTTCATTACGTCCCTTTCAATTAAAGTGCTTAAAACATTTTACAAAAGGAAAATTTTGGAAGTGAGCAAGCAAGCCGTTCTGGTTTCTCAAGGGAGAGGAAAAAACAATAAAGTTAAACAACAGAAGGTTTTCTAAGTCACATTGGAGCACTTCTGCACAACACAGACATCTGGGAAGCATATGTACAGGAAGCAAGCTCAGTCTTATACAACTCTGGGTTACTGGAATTACTAAGCAAGGAAACATCATATTACCCTGTGCTTAAAATGTCATATATAGCTAAACCTCTATGGGCAAAAATAGTTGACAAATTCAATCTTGATAATCCAAGTGTCAAGATAGACACTCACTGGAGAGTATTCTCAGGAGACACCAAACTGTTTTGGACTCTCAGCTAATGAAGGCTGTAGGATTTCAAAGCAGAGTTTCCTGTTTCACTATCTTCAAATGACGTCTATGCTGGTGATTCAGTGCAAGCTGCAAAGTACTCATTTTTCCCAGTGTGAGTTCCAGTCTGTCATCAGAGGAACTGAATTTCCCCAGCAAAATGAGCCTAAGGGCCATTGCGCAATTTATTTCATTAGTTCAAATTAAAAGATTGCTCTTGCATACAAATGAAAATTGTATGTCCTATTTGTGCTGTTGCTAACATACAGCTTTTGAGTGTTGGGCCTACTTTAAAGACATGCCCCTTCCCTAAATCTACATTCATTTAAATGACAAAGAGAACTTGGCAATTACGGTACAGAAATATAGATTGTATTAGGAAAGTTCACTGAGTAGTTTTCTTCTATGGTTACTTTATAGGGAATAAAGGTTTCTCATAGTACAAATAACAAACCAAGTAAGGACATAAATCTAGTGAGCAACAGGCAACATTCAAACTAAATGAACACATTAGCATAATATTCCGTGATTTCTGAACCTCTCCAGATTTGTGACTGCAACTTACATGTGGCTTGAGAAAGTGATCCAGTATCTATATGTCTAACCTTGACAGAGTGAAGAATATGAAGGGTTGGATCCAGATGTAAGCTGGGTCAATAGTACTGGCCAAAGTGGACCTCCCTGAGCCCTCCTTCCCAGGGCAGCTCCTCCAGCTGAAACTGCAAGAGGGAAAGTCAGGAGGCCCTGCTACAGGGGATTAGCTATGGTGTGGAGGGGAGGGGGAGATCCCCAAAAATCGGACGGAGGGATCTTCCGCGCTTCCTCTTGCAGAACGCAGATCCTGGATCCAACCCAATGTGATTGGCCTGCTGGTCTGAACATTCTACATAGCTGTTTCACTGCTTATGCACTGAAGGGGGGGGGGTATAGAAGAAGAGTACTAATATTAAAAATGGTATGCAACACAGATCTCATTATTAAATCCTTTGCATGGCTGGCTGGGGAATGTTAGGAGTTGTAGGACTTTTTCCTATCTTTTCCCTATGCATAGGATAATGCCCTAAATGTATTAAATTTAAATTATTAAGCTTAAAAGGTTCATAGCATCTTTTCGGTTCTTCATAAAATTACTGAAGAACTTTCAGAAAATGCACCTGGATAATATTTGGAAACTATGGCTGGGTTACAAAGAATACCCTAGGCACATCCAAGAGCTTGAATAAGCTCCCTAGAATCTTTTACTTTTTCTCCTTTGAATCTCTTCCCCCATGCCATATTTCAAACTGCTTTGGAAACTGTCCAAGTTTCAAGTGATGTTTACCATGGGGCACGGGGAAGCTCCTGTTTGAAAAAAACTAAGTTGGAAGATCATTCTGGCAGATGGGACTAATGGTGCTTTGGACTCAGGCCTATGAAAAATTTTTGTGAAGTGATTCAAAAATTATAGAATTATATTCCTGGTTATGGGGAAATGGAAGACAAACATGAAGACCAAGCCATTCTCTTTTAGACACAGATATGTTTACAATGAACCAAATTTCAATCGGTCTCTCGGTTGGAAAGCTAGTGCCCTCAAATGGAAACCAACTTACAGAAAGGAGTGTGATGGCTGACTGTTACTACCCTAAAGGATATGGCACTATACATTCACCGTACAAAACTGTTATGGTGAGATTCAAGGTTTGGTAACAAGAACTCAATCAAATTTCACCACTGACTTTAAAATGAGCTAGAATTCCATCTTCTTTTTAAAATGGCACGAAAAGCTGAAAAATGTTTTGTGTTGCCATCTACAGAAAGAAGAACCAGGTGAATTGCAAAGCAGCTTGAGGTCTATCCTGTAACAATGGGTTGGATCCAAATTACCACACTGGAAGGGAGTTGGCAGAAGCTGACTTTCAGATACCATCATCTGATTTTCCATCATCTCCCCATTCTCCCATAGCTCTCCTCGGCTCTTCCCTACCCCATCCCACCCCACAGTCCAGTCCAACTTGAGAGAGCATTTTGGGGGGCTCTGGAGGCTGACAGGGAGAAGTCAGGACAAGAAAATCAGCTTCCAGATGTGGTAATCAGGATGCAACCCAGTGACCTGGTTTGTATCATCAAAACAGTCTGCAGTGGGTTGTTTAAGCCAGGTAGGCTGTACTATGTGCCAGTGTGTGCCAGGCAGGATTTGCATATTCAACAGCTTGTCATGTCATGAGAACCCAGGGACTGTGGGTTATGTGAGGGTTAAACAACCCTCACATAACCCAGCAATAAACAATAGGATATGCGAGGGTTGTTGAACCCTCGCATATCCCACGGTTCACAGGTTCGCACAACACAACAAGCCATGGCTGGGCAATGAATATTCAGAATGGCTGCTGGCATGTGCTGCCGTTCGCCATGGCTTAAATAAGCCACAGTGGGCTGTTCGTTCATGTGAACTGGCCCAGTGTCTTTTTGTACACCAAACATATAGGCCTCTTATTTATTCTCAGGGTGGCTAGCTTCTTATTATCCAACTCAGAAACAATTATACATTGGCCATAAATCCCTGAAAGTTTCGAAGGTGAAGTCATTCAGAATGTTTACTTAAATCAAAAATTCAAAGTGGGAGAAAAATAAACAAAGTAGTTTACTGAAGAGATATTTTAAATATAAGCTGTATTTAGAAACTGAAAAAAATAGAAAGAATTTTAAATTTTAGCAGTCTTACAGGTAAGATATATATGTAAACACACAATAAAAAGAAGAGTTACACTCACAGTAGAGCTGCTTTCAGATTGCCACACTGTCCCATCCTTACCAAAGATGTTTATGTGTTTATATTTGCAACACTGAGAGATAAGTAAGCAATCATTAACTTGTCAGATAACTTGACCAATAAAAGGACACCAACACAGCCTAAAGTAGGGAGTCTTCCACTTTGTTCATTGGGCTTTCAGAGTGTTTCATCATCGCTCATGTCCCAGATCTGTAATGAAAAAGGAAGAAAAATGGAATTCACTATCTTTGACTTTCTTTGATATCATTTATACAATTGTTAAGACATGGAGTATATCCCGGTCCTCCTGAACTTATGTGGCAGCGTAAGCCAGAAGGTTTAGAGATTCCAGAACACCCCACTGGAATGTAGACATTTACTACCAGAAAACTACCCAATATTTTAAACAAAGGGGCAAACCCTCTTATCAAACAATATACCAACCTGAGGTATATAATATTAGGAGAATGAGAAAAGCTAAGCTTTTATATTCATTTTGTTTTCTCTATTAATGGATTTCTCCGTGTGTGTGTGTGTGTGTGTGTTGCTTCCAAACTGCATTTTGTGGTGGGAAGAGCTGCCTACATTTAATAAATAAATAAATAATAAAATAAGAATAATAAACACCAAACAAGTTTTCTAAATTCTATGCAAAATATTGTGAAGGAACAGTCTGATGACAAAAAGGTGAGGAACTGTCATGTCCAGCATGAAAGATGGCCAATGCAAATAAAAATGACCAATTCACCAAGTCAAGGCCAAGGATGTGGAAGAAAATATGAACACGTTATCTTGAAATAGAACCTGAGGCCTCATTCAAGATCATAAATAGTTTTTTTAAAGTTAGCTTTATTCATTTTACAAACTTGAAACTCGTCCTCTGCTCTTCATGCTACAGGAACTTAAGGGATCTGCAGTGCTATTTCAAGCAAGCAGCTTGCTTATTAAAAGTTGCCAAAATTCAAAATTCTACAAATTAGAACTTTCCTATCTACGGCACAGACACACCCAGAAATGGGCTGTTGGAACAGTATGTATTTGATGAAACACAGGGCTAAAATGTTGGTATTTCATGCTCACTTCACTTGGACAGTCATTTAAGCAAGTAATGCTCCTCTAGGCATGTGACTGGTCAAAATCACTGGGTTGCCACCCCACCCCCACCACTGAGCTGGACAACGAATCTGCTATCTCATGATGTACTTCATTCTACTTCATGTATCAGAAAACTCACACAGCAGGGAATGAAAGGGAAGGTGGACTTTTTCTCAGGCTTAACATTTTGTCTCAGCTTTCATGTAGGCAGATATTGGAATCATGGTGTGTGGGTACTTCTGCTGTGGCAAGGATGTGCCTGGGAAACTCTGACACAGGGACCCATGGAGGGGGCACCACTATTTCAGTGACTTGGGGCAGAAAGAGATACAGCAGGAGGAGGGGTTCAGGACCACAAAGGAGAATGGCCACAGGTGTTCATACACTGTTCCCCTTCAACCCCCCTCCTCTAGTTCTCATGTACCTGGCGTCTCTTCCACTGAGCCCTCCTATCTTGAGGTGCTGCTCTTTAACACCAGATCGGTCCGCAATAAGACTGCACTCATTCACAATTTAATCATGGATGATAGGGCCGACCTGGCGTGTATTACTGAGACTTGGGTGGGTGAGCTGGGTGGAGTCAACCTAACTCAGCTCTGTCCACCTGGGAACTCAGTGCAGCACCAACATGGGGGGGGGGGCAGGCTGTGGTTAATAGATCCTCCATCTCTCTTACCAGGAGACCTTGGAGCAGGCCTTGAGGGACTGCACCTGGTGTTGAGCCACAGAGACAGACTGGGGATGCTGCTGGTGTACCGCCCACCCTGCTGCCCAGCATCCTTCCTGACTGAGCTGGTGGGGGAGGTTGCAAGTGTGGTGTTGGAGGAACCCAGGACCATGGTTCTGGGTACCTTCAAATTCCATGCTGAGGCTCTCTCCGGAGTTCCAGCTCAGGACTTCATGGCCTCCATGACAACCATGGGGCTGTCTCAGCATGGCATTGGCCCAACACATGAAGCAGGGCACACCTTTGCTTGGTTTTTGCTCCACGTTGTGAGATGGGTAGTCTGAAGATGGGAGGGGGTCCAAATAACCCCACTGTCATGGTCAAACCATTTTCTGGTGAGATTCGAACTTGCGGTGTTACTCTCCTCCTGCGGGGGTGGGGGACCCATTCGGATGGTCCACCCCAGGAGTCTGATGGAATCCAATGGATTTCTGAATGCTCTTGGGGATTTTCCAGTGGAGAGAGCTGGTGATCCAACCGAGGCCCTAGCCTCACTGTGGAACAGTGAGATGCGTAGCACCATCAACTTGATTGCACCCGAGTGCCCTCCCTGGCACCGTGGAGCCCATTCTGCTCCCTGGTATATTGGGGAGCTGCAGTCAATGAAAGAGGCTGGATGTCGGCTAGAGCACAAATGGTGCAAGACTCAAAGTGAAGACGCTCTAGAGCACATAATCATGCCCATTGCACGGCAGTGCAGGCAGCAAAGAAGGCTTATTTGTGTGCTCAAGTAGCCATCCAGCAGAGCTCTTCCTGGTGGTCTAGGGGCTGTTAACACTTTCCCCAGTATATGGAGCCCTGGCCCCGTCAAGGACCTGCTGTACCTCTTTGCATCGCACTTTGAGAACAAAATCACTTATCTCTGCAGCACACTTGACACTGTTGTTAGTGCAGTTCCAGTCAAGGTGTCTGATGATCCCACCATCTGCCTGATTTTGTGGGATCAATTTCAGTTGTTGTGGCCTGATGATGTGGACAACATGCTTGCAGTGATGCAACCAACCACGTGCCCTCTCAATCCCTGCCCCTCCTGGCTAATAAAAGCTAGCAGAGGGTGTATGACTGGGTGGGTCCAGGGAGTGATAAATGCTTCCCTTTGGGAAGGGGTGGTTCCTGCTGTCCTTAAGGAGGCAGTAGTACAACCACTCCTGAAGAAGTCCACTCTGGACCCAATGGTATTAAACAACTACCACCCAGTCGCAAACGCCCCGTTTTTAGGGAAGGTATTTGAGAGGGTTGTGGTGGAGCAACTGCAGGCACTCTCAGAGGATACTGATTATCTAGACCCATTCCAGTCTGGGTTTTGATCTGGTTACGGGACTGAATCAGCCTTGGTCACCCTGATGGTTGACCTTTATCGAGAGAGGGACAGGGAGAGTGCAACCCTGTTAATTCTGCTTGATTTCTCATCATCTTTTGATATCATCGACCGTTTTGATATCCTCCTGGATCAACTCTGTGGGATGGGTATCGGAGGCACTGTGCTACAGACGCACCCAGACGGGGCCGATTTGAGAGAGTAACACTGGGTGACTTTTCCTCAGCCCCTTGAGCTATGGGGTTCCGCGGGGTACCATCTTGTCCCCAATGTTGCTTAATGTCTATATGAAGCAGCTGGGAGCAATCATTAGGGGATTTGGAGCCAAATGTCATCAGTATGCTGATGACATGCAGGTCTATTGCCCTGTGACATCTGAATCAGGACCGACTGTAAACTGACGCTGAATCCTGGCAAGACAGAAGTCCTGTGGGTGAGTGGTTCCTGAGTCTGGAAGATAGGCTCCTTGTCTGTTCTGGATGGTGTTGCACTCTCTCTGAAAGATCAGGTTCATAGTCTGGGGGTACTCCTAGATCCATTGTCGTCTCTGGAGGCCCAAGTGGCCACGGCAGCTCAGAGTGCCTTTCACCAGCTCCGGCTGGCTTGCCAGCTACAGCCTGTCCTGCACAGGGTTAGCTTGGCCACGGTGCTACAGGCATTAGTAGCCTCAAGACTGGATTACTGCAATGCGCTCTATGTGGGACTGCCCTTTTAGGCTGCTCTGGAAGCTAAAGCTAGTGCAGAATGCAGCAGCTCAGCTGTTGTCAGGAGCTGCCCCTTTTCAGCTGCCCCTTTTCAGCATGAAACTCCTTTGCTGAGGGAAATGCACTGGCTGCCTATCTGCTACCGGGCCAGGTTTAAGATTCTAGTACTAGTGTACAAAGCCCTAAACAACTTGGGACCAGGATACCTGAGAGAGCGCCTTCTCCCTTACCAGCCTGCCTGGTCACTGAGGTCATCAGAGGGCATGTTCCTGGTGGTTCCACATGGGCCCATGGCCCGGTTGGAGTCCACCAGGAAAAGAGTGTGGTGGCCCCCTTCCCATGGAATTCCCTGCCTTTGAAGGTCAAGCAGGTGCCAACGTTGAGTTGCTTTCTGTGCCTCCTGAAAACATTGTTATTTCAGGAAGGCTTCCTCAAGTGACTGGCCATAGTTTATCAAATTTGGTTTTATCAGAGCTCTGTTTCTTCTTTTTTTAAAAAAAACTAAATTATTTTAACATGGTGTTTTTATCCTTTATCCTGTCTGCTGTTTACTGCTCCGAGGTCTTTGGATGTGGAGTGGTATAAAAATAGTGCAAATAAATAAATTTCTATTGCTGGGTTCATACAGCACTGTATGATGTGCTTCACAGGCTTTGTTAGTTACCCTTGGTACATAACCCATAGACTGGGTTCACACAATATGATAGCCCACATTCAAGGTTGAGTATGGGTTGTTGTTGCTGAAACGTGGGTTGTTGTGCTGTGTGAACCCAGCCATGCTAACAAACCAGGAGCAACCCATGAAGAGAACCCATGGTTTATTGTTGGGTTGTAAACTGTGGATTGTTCATGGTTGGTAAACCAAGGTTTCTTAGTGCAGCTGGATTCACACAACACAACAACCCACATTTCAACAACATAGTTCAACGACAACAAAACCCATACTCAACCTTGAGTGTGGGCTATCATATTGTGTGAACCCAGTCTATGGGTTATATACCAAGGGTAACTAACAAAGCCTGTGAAGCACATCTGGGTGGCAACTGCTGCCAGAACAAACCACCCATGAAGGAGTTGTTACACAGTGGCAGCATCGCAGTTTTGCACACATACAAGAAAATCTTGGTGCCCTAGCATGTGATATGGACTTTATATGGCCTACTACAGCATTCATATGAATGGGATAACTACTGGAGACAGACCTTAACTTAGACCACCATTACCATGAATTATAAAGTAAGTGAAAGTAATCTGCTGGAAACCAAAGTGAATAAAGTGTGCAAAATACACTTGCACACGTGAGCACATTTGGGAATTTGAGAAATGAAATGATTGCCACAAAGGATGTGGCTCATCACTTAATGGCTGCAGTGGGGGCTGGCTACTCAAAAGACAAGTAATTCACCCAAGGAATTGAGTACAAGCAAAGGGAAGTGAGTGAACTCCAAAGCTAGGAAGGAGGAAGAAATAGCGAGATAGAGAGAGGGAGAAAAATAGCAAGGCTAGAAGCTGGGAGAGAAGGGGAAAGAGCAAGGGAAAGGGGTAGAGGAGAGAGAAAGGAATGGAGTTAGGGGGGAGAAACAGCAAGGCAAGAGGCTGGAGTGAAGAGAGAGAGAAGGAAGGGGAAAGGTCTGTGTGGGCTGAAGAAGATTGGGCAGGGCCAGAAAGCAACTGTTTCCTTCTCTTCCTGCCCACCAAACAGCTGATCAGTGGTAGGTTCAGGAGCAGGAAAGAAAACCTGGTGCCCTAACATTTTTCAAGGCTTTTATAAAAAAACATTTTTTGAAGGGGACAGGGAGTAGAGAGTTTTACAGGCACTGTTGGAGGTGCCATGTTGGGGACCTTAATAGGACATACATAGCTTTGGCAGGGTCAAATACAGATGTAGGATATGAATATGGACATGTCTAGTCATGTTGCTATGGATACATTTTCGCTTGTGCAACCTGAGGGTGTGAACAAGGTATTTGGAGTATTGAGGCCTACTCCTTGTTCTCTAGAGCCTTGTCCAACCTGGTTAGTAAAATCAGACAGGGCTAGGCAAATGGATCTCAAGTGAATGCTTGCCTGGAACAGCATTTGGTACTAGCTCTCTAGGAATGTAGCAGTCTGAACTTTGTTGAAGAAAACTACCTTACATCTATAAATTGGGATAGTTATCATCCAATATCTAACTTGCCATTCTTGAGCAAGATGCTGGAGAGCCTCTGCTTCAGGTGAACATGGAGGACAGCGATTATTTGGGTCCATTCCAGTCTTGTCCCTGACCTGGGTTTCAGATGGAAACCGCTTTGGTTGCACTGGTAGATTACTAACACTGGGGAATGGTTGAGAAGAATGCAAACTCATTAGTTCTCCAGACATCTCAGTGGCTTTTGAGACCACTGATGGTGGTATCCTTCTGGATAGTCTTGCTGGGTTGCATTTGAGAAGCATGGTGTTAAGCTGGCTGCAGCTGGTGCTGGGGGACCTCTGTTCCATCCCATGGCCATTGCCTTATGGGTGCCTCAGAGAATAATCTTGTCCCCCATGTTGTTCAATATCTACACCAGGAGTGGGCAAACTGAAGCTCTCCAGATGTTTTAGCCTACAACTCCCACTAGCCCTAGCTTGCATACCCAGTGGTGAGGGAAAATGGGAGTTCTAGGCCAAAATATTTGGAGAGCCACAAGCTGCCCATCCCTGATGTAGATGCTGAACAATATGGGGGAAAAGATCTATATGAAACCACTGGGAGAAGTCATCCAGAGTTGGGCTGCAGAGATCAGTAAGCAGTTTCCAAGCAGCTCTACCTGTCTTTTCCACTCACTAATTCCAGGGAGGCTGTGGAACTCTTCAACTGGTATCTGGAGGGATGTGGTTCTAGAATGGATAGGGGTAAACAAACTGAAGCTTAATCCAGACAAGACAGAGGTACTCTATATAGCAGCCTTCCCTAACCTGATGCCCTCTAGATATTTTGGACTGCAACTTTCATCAGCCCCTGCCAGCGTGGGCAATGGTCAGAAATGATCTAAGTTGTAGTCCAAAACATCAGGAGAGCACTAGGTTGAGGAAGGCTGGTGTATAAGAAAATTGGCTGATACGATTGGAAAATTGTGAATAGCCTTGGAAGGGTTTACATTCCCCACTGAAGGACCAAGCCTGCAGCATTAAGGTTCTCCTGGACTCAGTGCTATCTGTAGAAGTGTAGGTGGTATAGGTGGTTAGGGCCTCCTAGGCTTGAACATCAGCTGCAATCCCATCTAGAGAAGGCGGACCTTGCTTCAGTCACCCATGTGCTAGTTACACACAGGCTTGAATACCAAATGCACTTAACGTGAGACTGCCTTCAAAGACAGTTTGGAATCTTCTCCTGGAGCAGAATGCACCCACCCAGATGCTTGTTGAGTCCAAGCAGCTGGAGGAATTTACACCAATACTATAGCAGTTTGATTGGTTACGAGTGCATTTCTGGACCTATTTAAAGTGCTGGTGTTGATCTTTAAAGTCCTAAACTTCTTGGCATCGGGTAATTTAAAGGACTACCTGGATGCACAAGATCTTGCCTTGGCCTTAAGATCAGCCTCAGAGGCCCTGCTTGGGGGGGGGGGGCATTTAAAATAAAATAAACTGGCAGGCAGTACAGACAGGGCCTCTGCAGTGGTGGCTCCTTCTCTGGGGAACTCCTTCCAAAGATACATAACTTTGGCCCCATCAGGCTGGCTTTTAAGTAGGCTTTGAAAACCCATTAGTCTGAGCTAATTTTAGTTAAGATGCAGTGCTGAATGTTATAATGGCTTTTATTGCTGTTTTATTGCTAATTGTTGGTCTTATATTGCTCCTTTTATTTCTTTAGATTACTTTACATATGGTGTTGGCCTTTGGAATGGAAAGGCTTGGCCCTAAAAGATGGCTTATAAATACTTCAAACAAATACACACACACACACACACACACACACACACACACAGAGTGGTTGTGTCACCCTGTAAATCAGGGGGAAAGCAATATAGGTACAAGTTACCTGTTCGAAGAAAAAGAAGAAAACCTGCAAAGTAATTTTTACAGAATCATTAAGGATGCAGTCCCAGAGTATCTCAGGAGTCATAGGGTTATTTAGATCTCCCCCTCCGAGGTGAGGAGTGTCAGGAGCGCCTTGGCGGCCTCTCTCAGTAGATTCCAATAGCCAACTCAAGACACAGATGAAAGGATTTCTTTTCAAAGCTTTAATCCTTTTACAACTTAATGATTCTTTCAGATGCTAATCACCAGCGACTAAAGCAAGGAACAGCAGAGTGGCCTAAGCTTCAAGTAGGCAGTTGATCCCCGTTTGAAAGAGAGTCACTTGAAGACCCAGAACTTATGGGCTAGGGAGAGATCCTCCCTCTTTCCCTGGGGTCCATGGGAGGTGGCCGTTGCTTGCGCACCAAACGGGCGCTACACCTCCTTTCCGCGCCCTCCATCGCTCATCGCTCTTTGCGTCACTACCAGGGTCACTATCTATCTCAGGAATGCTGGCAGGAGGAATCTCTGCCAGGTGCTGAGCCTGTGAGGGATGAGCTGGCTCCTCTCCCACGGATTGCTGATCCTCCTCAGAATCAGAACTGCTCTGGGGCTCCCTGGGCAAAGTTTCCACCCTGACATCGAGAGAGGTCTATCTTTGGAGGGGGAGTTCCGACCTCAGATCTCGCCCCCAGCTCCTGTGGAAACTTCCACATCCTTTACCTCCCTGACACTGGGAGAGGTAAAAAGGGGGTGGATTAGTATGGTGCAGATGAAGATGAGGAAGTTTTGGATCCTGTTGATCCAGAACCTCCCAGTATCCCACTTTGACCCCAGCACAGAGGAAATTTACACACAAACACATACACACACACACCAGTAGCAGGAAGGTAAGGAGGAGGACGCCACTCCTCCCTCATTTCCACCCTGCCAGCATGTTTTCAGCAGTGTTTAGGATTGTCAAAGGTTCCGACATTGGAGCACTCCAAATTAGGAGGTAGGAGTATCTTGCCAAAGTTAATTTTTGAATGTATTTCCTGAAGTGAAGCTATACTTACAGCTTTTATTAATAAGGAAACAGAATGGAGCCTGGTTTCTATATATGAGAACTTCTGAGTAGGACAGCATCTAAGACTTGTTTGTAATGTGGCATCCAACTAAAACAGTGAATTTGGTCTTCCCCTCCCCGCATTAGCTCATTTTTGTCTTCTATGTCTCCCAAGGGTATCAACCCAAATGCAACTATAAGTAATTATGGGGAAGGTCATAAACAGGAAAATCACAAACTAGATGTGAAATTAAGCCCTAGTCCTTAGAGAACTAAACTTGAATAGAAGATATAAATGTCTCAGTTATGTGTCTGCTTTTAAGTATTTGGGGTGAAGTTTCAGTTGCATACTAAGCTCATGCAACATTGCAGAAATAAATATACACTCCTGTATTTGTGAAATTATTAGTATTATTTTCTCATACAACAGCAAGGAGGAAAAAATGGTCAACCCCCCACCCCCACCCCCCCGCCAACACACACACACTTCCTATTCAATCACTGCTACAAAACAATTCTAGGTGAACTGAATGTTTTTATGTGGAACAACGATGGCTTTTCACCTCCTTCCTGCAACAAAAGTGCCTGAAAACAATTACTAAAAGGGAAGTGAGAAGACAGACAAGGATCTATGAGGT
Organism: Heloderma suspectum; assembly: GCF_057233095.1. Lineage (NCBI taxonomy): Eukaryota > Metazoa > Chordata > Lepidosauria > Squamata > Helodermatidae > Heloderma > Heloderma suspectum. Next base: position 291,474,398 of record NC_139459.1, on the reverse strand, counting down.
CAAATGTAAGGAAACTGTAGCAAATCGGTACCAAGAATACAACATCATAAGATTATACGTGTACAATTCCTCTACTGTGTGAACCTCAGGAGTCATACAAAACTAGAATATGCATTTTCTTCTCTTTTTGCAACTGCATGTTACTGCAACGGTGTGTAATTAGCACTACCGTTTGTCTAGGCTTCAGAAATAAGCATGGAGAACAGCCTTGCAGGGTCAGGTAAAGACCCATATAATCTTTCATTCTGTTTCCAACAGAATTCTGCAGCCAGTCAGTAGCCCTTCAGTGCCCAGGCTGTACTGCATACATACGAAAGGATAAAGGTGGAGGCCACACCGGCTACTTCAACAAAGAGACAGGACATTTCATGTTGTTGTTATAGGCCCTGATGGTCTAGAGTAACATCTGCCTTTGAGGCCATGTCAGAAGAGATACAACGGGAAGTCTGCAAGTTTTGAACACCACTGCAGCAACCAAGTTTGTCACTCCCTAAGCTGTTTTTTTATGACTCTCATTTCAGATTTCTATTCTTTCGAACAGATACAGCAGTTTCTACTTTTTCCATCTATTCTCTTAGGCTACCACACTTAGGCTCCTCCTCAATATACAAAACCTTCCACCCTGTAACATTTCAGCTGAGATTTCACTGATCTCCTGTCTGAGGAGCAGACGGTCTTTTGTGAAGGTTTTATGCTACTTACAGTATAAATTAATGTCCTATTGTGCTTCAGCTCTCTCTTTTGCTACGCGGTCATATTTTTTTCGTCTGTTTGCTTCATAACTTCTCATATACAATGCGTTTCCCCTACATTTAGTTTTTATTCTCCTCTTTCATTTTACCTCATATTTTATTCTAAAAAATGAAGCTCCATCATAATTATTTTCCTCTGGTTTCGGATTCCCTGTTCGCCTCCTTTAATTTCATTTGTTCTCATCATCTATTTCTCTCTCCCATTACTCTACTTTCACTTAGAATTTACACATCTTTCCCCTTCCTCCAAGCTCAGTATTTGTTCAGTTTATCTCATCTCACTTCCTTCCTTCTTTCCCTTGTTTTTAAAGTCGTCTGTCATTTGGCATTTTCTCAACTGAGCATGTTGACCTAGTTTCTCCACTTTCAAAATGCCCTCTTTCTTGACCCTTCTACTCTTCCTACCATACACATTTCCCCCTCCTATACATTTCTGTGCTACTGGACCACGTTGTCTGTCTGTGCTGCCTGGAACCTCTTTCTTTTAACTCTATTTTGTCCTCCAAAATCAGGTTTTCATCCATTACACTCCACTGACTGTTTTGACTAAAGTTTCCCGTGACTTAAGTTTCTGCTGAAAACAAAAGCCTACATCCTTCTGAATTCCTCTATTGCATTTAATAAAACACTCACACCTACCCTCGTATGACTCTTCATAATCTTGGTTTTCAGCATTCCATTTTCCTGGGTTGTGGTCCCCTGTGACATGCATCTACTGCTGGCAGCTTATCTTCCCACATTCCTTTATCAGCTGGAGGTCTTGTGGGCTCTGACCTTGTCCTCCTTTTTTTTCACTCTTTATACACTTTGGTGCCTATATCTGCTCTTTGTGGCCTTAGCTATTACCTATACACTTATGCCATCCAATTATACCTTTCTCCTCCCTGCCATTCCTGTGCACAATATTTTAAATATACAACAACCATAACGAACACAAAATGAATGCTGTAAACCAATTTTTATCTTTGCATGTCATAACAGATGACTTTAGAATCTGTTATGACAACATCTGTTATGACATTGCATCTCCTTTTCCCCATGCTTCCTTTTGCAGACATGAGTCTGTCACCAAGCCTTTTTGCTTGCCCAGTCCCAACACTATTAGTATCTTGCTGGCATAACCTGTAATATTATGATCCTTGCTTAAAGTAGTATATAAGTGCAAACTGTGTCCCAACTCATGACTGACACTTTCCTTATTTATGTAAAAGAGGCTGCATTTACAGTTCCTTTCCTGTTGCTCATTTAACTGCATCTGTGTAATTTATTTTCATGTTCAGGCCATATTTGCTTGGAAGATTATACGTCTGATGCTTACTCATGCAGAAAGCATCCATGCTGGAAGAAAGTAGATTGCTGAACTTCCTTCCTTCCTTCCTTCCTTCCTTCCTTCCTTCCTTCCTTCCTTCCTTCAAAAAAGGTCAAAAGGAATGACATGCTAGTTCCATCCCTTCTTTTTATTGTGAAAGGCTAGCAGTTTATGATGAACTAAACTGCATAGTGGTGTTTTACTCTAAGCAAAAACTATTCTCTAAGTCAGGGACAGGCCACCTGGAGCCCTCCAGATATTGTGGACTACAATGCCCATCATACTCCAGTCAGCATGGCTAATGGCCAGTGATGGGGGTTGTAGTGCAAAACATCTGGAGGACACCAGGTTGCCTACTGGTGATCTAAGTGCTTGACAGTGTATTAAGCACTGGACCAATGTTTTGGGGAAAAGACCAGTTCCTCAGAAGCATGACATAAAAGCAGGGGCAACAGAGGGTGAGGGAAGACGTGCCACAATAACTGGTTTATCGTGACATCTGAATGCAGCCAACAGTTCACTGAGACTTACAAATGGCTTTTCAAATGAACCATGGGACAGACATCCCTAACAGTGATATACCACTGAACATGAGTTTCTAAATTCCTTTCTTCCAGGGTTGTGTCCAAGTAAACCTGAACTGCATTCTAGCATTATTGGTATAGCCTTGCAAGTTCCAGTTCAAAGGCAATAGTATAATAAACTACCACTGTATTTTATTTAGAAAGCACATAAAATTATGGGCTCTGTACAACAGCTGCAGGCAATGGACAGGGAAGTTGGTTGCCTCTCTGTGGGAAGGAAGCCTCCCCCAACCTGGTGCCCCTCCCCAGATGTTTTGGACTTCAACTCCCATGAGCCCCAGGCAGCATGGCCAATGATCAGAAATCCTGGGAATTGTAGTCCCAAACATCTAGAGGGCACCGGGCTGGGGAATGCTGGATTAAAGAGATGTGTCCTTCAGCACCGGAGAAAGCGAGCACATATTCTAGCAAGAATGAACCAAAAGTTCATGAAATTGTGATGCTCTGTCACAGGGAAAGGGTGGCATCCTTGCTGTGGCTTATCATTTATTTTTTAAAGGCTACATAAGCACTCCAGCACAAGTAGAATAGCTAGAGAAAGAAGTCACTAGTGATGTCACCGGTACTACATCCAATAGCCATTCATGATGCTCAAGCAACCACACGGCATGCCATATTGCACAGTTACGCTAGTTGAAGAGAAACGTTTCCTAAACAAATACTACTGTTTGAGATCTTTAAGGCAGCTGGATCACTCACAGTATGTGAGTAGCAATTTATTGCTCTGTAAACTGATCAGAGAAGGATGTCAAGGTTGAGTACCTAATTGTCATAAACACAGATTTATATGACTAAGCCTGCAGTCTGATTCTCCCTTTCCTTGTAGGTTTGACTGAATTCAGTATAAACATGCACAGGATTGAATTTCAATCCAATAAGAGACTACTACTCTGAGCACAGAATCGCACTCCATAGTTCTTTGCAGAATGTCCTACTGAAGTCAGAGACACTGATTTCTAAGTAAACTATGGATAGGACTGAGCAGTATGACTACTAACGTAGTCTGCTATGGTTTCAGTTCGGGTCACCATGTTTTCAAAATGGGCGCAAACAAGGCAACTCAAAAGAGTTCAAAGGAGATAAAGGAACTGGTATCTAAAGAATTTGACATTTCCTCTCTCCAGCTCACCAAAAGCACAAATGATTTCTTCAGCCACACACATTATATTGTAACATATCCTACAGAGTAGTCAGCATTCTAGAGCATGCTGCAGAAGTGAGTCAGTACCTTAAAGACTTCCAGTTGCGTACAAGCCAAACAGCTTGCTTTGGCTCTCAACACTGTCTCCCCATATGGGACCTACTTTGATCTTTTTAAGCTATTATACAAATGCAATTACATCCATTTTATGGGATCAACAGGGACTACAGAAAGAACACACTAATCCCAGTGTGAGTGATAGTGTGAGAAGCTACTTTTTAAAATGTGAATAGAAGACTGCAAATGTCTTTAGTGTGTTCCCAAAATGAATTCTCTCTGTGAAGCATCTTAATACAGTCAGCAGATACATAGCACAACTAGGATTCCCGGCTCCTCCTTGCATGAATGCTCCTAATTCTTTCTCAAATTTAGCCCAAACTGTCACAAGAATATAGATGTGAACATTTACAACAAAGTTATATTATTTATGATTGTTAAATATGCTGTGTCAGCTGAAAAGCCCCTCCTTTTCTAAGAGTTAAGACAAATAGTTTATCTGAACACAAAACCCAGGGAAGGAAACCTGGTTAATATTATTTAGATGATGTACGTTAAGAGGTGTGATAAGTTTTTTATGCATGTTTATGCACAAAACTCCTTGGAAGGCTAGCAGCACGACCTTACACTCTTCACGATGTTGCAAAGTTGCCAGTTTTGTATAGCTGTGTTTTTTCAAGTGACATTCTATAATTCCTTTAAGTATTACTGCCACCATTTAATGTTTAAGGACACACTGCATCATGTGAAGAGGTGCCTCTAAAACACCATATGCTCTCTTCAGGAGAAGAGCAAGGGAGAACAGCAAGCTTACCATGAAGACTATGAGGCCAATAACTTCTACGCTCCCTCCCCTGTAAAGGTATAAGACGGGTAGCCAGAGGAGGATACCCGAGTCCAGCAGCTAGAATGTAGGCATTACAATGATCAAGAGATGTAAGAGATTGGGGGGGGGGGGAGAAGGCGATGCTGCCAGGAAGAAGGTGTTACTTGTCTTTTTTTCTAGCATATGAATTGGGGTGGAGGGTGGGGGAAGAAACTTTGTTCATTATTTGTTTTCTTGTTTTGCTTGAAAACTCTTAGAAGCTTGAAGCTTCTCTTCAAGAATCACATTTCAGTGTGCTGCATTTAAATACTGGAAGACACAAGATTGTACTGTATAGCTATAATACATGGCCCTGGACTGGCAAATTCTCCAGTCCAAAGTAAACAGGCTGCAAGAACAGCTCTGATCATCCCTCTCTTTATTTTGGCAGCATTTAACTCAGCTCCCTAAATATAGATCTTGTTTTGTGTAAATTGGCCAGTTCTTGCTACAGTGTCCATTAAAAAGATATATTCTGCCATTCAATGCCATATATGCTCATCTGATTCTTAACCCTTCTCAGCAACACACAAAACATTTAGCTAAACGGTCTATCATTTTTATCTTTTGTGGGAACAAAACATTTTGCAAGAACTAGGAGCGCAGCATTCATTTCCCCAAGCCAGCTAACCATTTACATTTACAAAACAAGAGAAGCTATGAAAGTGTGTGTGTGTGTGTGTGTGTGTGAGAGAGAGAGAGAGAGAGAGAGAGAGAACACAACAATGCATGTCTCTGTGTATGCATAGTGTGTGTGTGATAATTTGCCTGAAAAATTTAACAAATTGCAGAAGACAAGCTTTCCAAATTTTATGAAACAGAGCCATCCCTTTAAAAAAGGAGTTTTTTTTTTTTTTTAAATACAGACTAAAATCACAAAAATTACCAAAAAAATATTAATTTAAAGTTAAATTTAAATGAATAATGCTTAAGTTTACAAATGCTCTCATGGGGTTAACAACAACAATAATAAAAAATAATACAAATAGTTTGGATCTAGACATAATCATACTCAGAGAAGACCCAATGAAATCTATGGGACTAAGTCAAATATGACTAGGTCTAAATCCAATCCAATATAAAATACAACAAAACTCAACATTAATATCAGCTAAAATAAAGCAGAACAACAAAAATCATTGGAATCAATAAAAAATCAGTTACAAATATCTTAGATGATGATGGTGATGATGGTTTAAAAAAACACTTCTTGGCTGCCTTTCAGGGCAGAAGCCCTCCCAAGGGTGCTTACAGCAATAAAATACATTAAAACAGTTAAAATATTAAAAGCAATAAAAATAAAAACACAATAAAAGCCAGCAATAAAACTGGCAACAACAACAACAATAACAGCAATAAGAGCAACAACAACAATCATATCAAGAGAAGGCCACAGTAAAATAATATGTTTTCCAGGACTTCTTAAAAGCCTGCAGTAACGGAGCATGGCAGATTTCCAATGGCAACTTGTTCCAAAGGTGTGGGGCTATTGCAGAGAAGGGCCTCTCACGTGTGGTTACCCACCTTATTGCACTCACGGGTGGGCAAATGAGAAGGGCCTCTCTTTCTGATCTTATCAGGCAGGCTGATATGGGTGAAGGCAGACCTTCAACTAACTTGGTCCCAAACCGTTTAAGGCTTTAAAGGTCAAAACCAGCATTCTGAATTGGGCTTGGAAACGCTTCGGTAAGCAGTACAGCTGGTACAACCCTGACATCAGACCCCAGTCCTCCAAGCAATTTGTCCACATCCTAAGGTTGAACTAGCTAAAAGGTATCCATAACATGTCTAGATAGTGCGCCACCCCTGTCCATCTCAGACTCTGTCAAAGCAATGGCATCCAAGTCGGCACAAATACGAGCGATTTTGTCTGGCGAATTGTTCCCAGCGGGCCTTGGAGGGTTCAAGTTCTTGTGTTCCAAGGCCTATGCCCAAGAGGCCTTTAACCACATGAAAGAGCTCTACTGGACAACACAGAGTAGATGCAATGGTGGCAGAGAAGTAGGATTTCTTTGCCATCATCATCACCACAGAATAAAATCGCAAATGGATTCTGTCCCGTGTTCACTTGTATTCTTTCTGAGTCTTCCTGTAGCCATGAAATTAAAAGACGCTTGCTCCTTGGGAGAAAAAATCTATGGCAAACCTAGACAGCATAGTAAGAAGCAGAGACATCACCTTGCCGACAAAGGTCCGTCTAATCAAAGCTATAGTTGGCTTTATTTATTTCTCATTGGCTGTGAGAGCTGGACTATAAGGAAGGCTGAGCGCCGAAGAATTGATGCTTTCGAACTGTGGTGCTGGAGAAGACTCTTACGAGTCCCCTGGACTGCAAGGAGGTCAAATCAGTCCATCCTAAAGGAAATCAACCCTGACTGCTCATTGGAAGGACAGATACTGAAGCTGAAGCTCAAATATTTTGGCCACCTAATGCGAAGAGAAAACTCTCTGGAAAAGACCCTGATGCTGGGAAAGACTGAGGGCAAAAGGAGAAGGGGACGACAGAGGATGAAATGGCTAGATAGCATCACCGATGCAATGAATATGAACTTGAGCACACTCCGGGAGAGAGCGCAGGACAGGAAGGCCTGGCGTGCTATGGTCCATGGGATCACGAAGAGTCGGACACGACTGAACGACTGAACAACAACAACAACAACAACAACAACTCGACACAGTCATTGCATTGCCCTCAGCAATGCTGGAAGGCTTGGCCAAGTTTTAAAACATGCTTTTTTACTGGGAACAGATAGCATTATTTAGCTCTGATGCACAGTGCCATCCAGGATTAGTTCAGTTCTAAGTGAACCAGGACTAGGAAAGTTAGAAGTATAATCCTGTTACCAAGGTGGATCTTCTAAATTCCCTCTCTCTCTCTCTCTCTCTCTTATTCTTTCTACCTTTGAAATCCTAAAGCAGGGGTGTCTCTTTCAGCCTGACAGCAGAATTCAGTTTTGGAGAAGCTCTTGGGGCCACATTCTAGTGGTAGGTGCGGGTGAAGGCAAAAGGGGAGGACATGACAGAGGTGTACAAAATTATGCGTGCTGTGAATGGGGAGACATTTTTCTTCCTCTCTCATAATACTAGAAAGTACTTCTTCACACAGCGCATAGTTAAACTACAGAATTAACTGCCACAAGACGTGGTGATGGCCACCAATTTGGATGGCTTTAAAAGGGGGTTAGACAAACTCCTAGAGAAGAAAGCTATCAGTGGCTACTAGTCCTGATGGCTATATGCTACCTCAAGTATCAGAGGCAGTATGCCTATGTACACCAGTTGCTGGGGAACATGGGTGGGAGGGTGCTGTTACACTTGTGTCCTACTTGTGGGTTTCCCATCAACAGCTAGTTGGCCACTGTGTGAACAGAATGCTGGTCTAGATGGGCCTTTGGTAAGATCCAGCAGGGCTCTTCTTATGTTCTTGACCTGATGCTTCTGTAAGACATATGGCTAGGCTGGAGCTACTCCCAGTTGTGGGTGGTCTAGAAGCCATGCATCATTCTAGAACCATCTTGAATGCTTTGAAATGGCTTGAACAGCAGCCTTTTAGAAAAGGCAACTAAAGCATACATGTGCCTCTTCCCTTTAGACCATCAGTGGATAAGGAAAGTTTACTTTTTAACCAGATTTAGAAATATTCAACTTTCCTGTGTTCTAATTTCATAATAATAGAACTCTCTCTTAATTTGCATCTGAATTCAAGCCTTCTAACCCTACCTGCATGCTTATATGTTTTGTTATGTTAAACACTACTGATAAAGCAGATATTTGGTTTTATATGAGAGATGCCTAGAGCGAAAGAAGAAAATTATTAGGGATGGATCCAGGAACTGCCTTCCATGGACGGATGGGCTCTATTCACAGAATGTGCCTCCACCTGATTTTCAAGGACCTCTCCCCATTCAGCAGGGTCCCCAATCCTTTGTGCAGTACTTTCATGGGGCTGGACAGGCTTCCATGGGGGGCTTTTAAACAGGAAAATGTCTGAGGGTGCCAATCTAACAGACTGGTAAAAACAAATAATCTGCTCCTTTACTTTTCTTTGTGATCACGTGTCTTGGGTGATTAAAACTGAGCAAGGTGGGACTAATGCCTGAGGGAATGGCTAAGGGATGTGATTAATGCCTCTTTGCTGGAGTAGATTCCCTCCTGATTAAAAGAAGCAGTGATAAGGCCATTATTAAAGGAAACTTCCCTTGACCCAGGAGATTTGTCTAACTAGAGGCCAGTCTCAAATGTACCATTCTTTGCTAAGGTGATTGAGAAAGTGGTGGTATTGCAGCTCCATATGCATTTGAATCATTTGGAGTGTTTAGATCCATTTCGATTGGGCTTGCAGCCAAGCTATATAACTGAGATGGCTTTGGTCACCGTGGTGGATGACCTATTCCAGAAACTGGATAGGAGGACCGCACCTCTATTAGTTTTCTCGGATGTCTCGGCAGCTTATGGCTCACCTGGCAGCACTGGGCCTTGGGGGTGGTTCTTGTTTTGCGGTGGTTCTGGTTCTTTTTGTTGGGCTGTGTCCAAAAGGTCGTGCTGGGCTATGGTCCCTCCTGTTATTTAATAGTTACATGAATGGCTGGGAGAGGTCATTTGCAGCTTTGGAATAAGGTGCTACCAATATGCTGACAATACCCAACTCTATTGTTCATTGTTGCCTAACACCAAGGAAGAAGTCAAAACCTTGCCCACGTTCAATGATGGGCTGGATGAGAGTGAACAAGCGGAGATTAAACCCAAACAAGACAGATGTGTTGGTAATAGAAAGCCTGACTTGGGGATAGGAATACATCCCTGTTCTGAAAGGAGCTGTGCTCCCCCCCGAAAGATCAGATCCATAGCTTGGGAGTGTTCCTTGATCCTACCCCATTCCTGGATCTTCAGCAATGGCAAGAGCACATTTGCCCCATGGCACTCGTTGAGCTTGCTGTGACTCTTCCAGAGTTGGTCTGACTTGGCAACAGTTATGCATGCCTTGGTTATATCATAGACATAGACATGGACATGGACATAGACTCATAGGGTTGGAAGGGGCCTACAAGACCATTGAGTCCAACCCCCTGCTCAATGCAGGAAGTCCGATTCCCAGGTGATCTCCCATCCAAGTACTAACCAGGGCTGACCCTGCTTAGCTTCCGAGATCAGACAAGTCATTGCCCAGTCACTTTGTTCAATCAGGTTTAGACCGCTGCAGTGCATTCTGTGTAGAGCTACCCCAGAAGAGCTACAATTGGTGCAAAATGCAGCAGCTAGGCTGCATGGTATAGGACCATTTTACACCTGCCTTGAAAGACCTGCACTGATTACCAATTGCTTTCCAGCGCTCAATTCAAGGGGCTGGTTTTAACCTTAAATGGCCTCAGTGGCTTAGGACCTGACCTGTCTCATCATGAACCTGTACGATAGTGAAGATCTGCAGGAGAGGCCCATTAGTCAGACACACACGAAAGGGCTTTGTCCTGTGTTGCTCCCAAACTGTGGAATGCACTTCCTCAAAAATGACAATTGGCCCCCACTCTTTGGCTTTAGGAAAGGTGTTGAAGACACATCTTTTAAATTCAGACTTTTAAATTATGGAGTTGCTTTAATGCTTTAATGTATTACTTTTTTAATATTCTCATTTTTATTGTTTTAAGGTTTTCTTGTTTTAAATTGTTGAGCACCACCTTCACAAGTTTTTATCAAATAAGGTGGTACATAAATATTCACAATCAATCAATCATCTGTGTCTGTGTCCTAAGCAAGCACTATACAGGGAAACTGCCATAAGAGATATGGAACATTTCAAATGAACAAACTACAACAATCTCTGCACCAGGACAAACAAGACTGGTTTTCATATCACCATAAAGTTCTCATTGGTCCACTACATCAGGATTTGCCAACTGCTCTACATTTGTCCTTCTATGATTTCTACTTGGACCTAGAAAGAGAGATGCCAGGCTTCAAGTCTGTATGGAAACATGAATCTCAAGATTCATGCTGTCTAGGAAGGGATTTACCAATGCACTGGTTGTATCTGATAAAAGTCACTTTTCGTTATAGTCATCATCTGCATCTCAGATACCATGGGAATATAGGAAGCTGCCTTATACTGGATCAGACGACTGGGTCCATTTAGATCAGTATTGTCCATATTGAGCTATAGCCCTTCCAAAGGTGGATCCAGGAATGTTCTCATACTATGAACTCATCACTTCAGAAACAGTCAGGCCACTTCCTCCAGATTGTACTAGCATTGCGTCCTTCTTACTAAATTCAGATTAATTTCTCCTTAGGAAATCTGGCTTCTGTTGATTCAGAAGAAAAGCTCTAATTCAGAACAAATGAGGTAAGTCCCAAGCTCTCTTTACGTAGTGCTAAATAGCACAACAAAGCAAACTATTACCTGCAATATACTCCAAGCTAAACTAGAATTACACAGGTGTGTTAGCAGATGGTTTGTTCTGAGACATGTTTACAGAAAGTCACTTCGTAGTGAACAAATATCTATCCAATTTCTGCTTTCAAGTACAACCATTTGCTGTCAGTGCAAATATAATCAAAGAACTGGGATTAAAACCATTTCAGAGGATCCATTTCCTTATGAAAATACTGACTTTCCAATAATCGCTTATACCAATTCAGTGCATCCTAAAAGTACAGAATGCTAACAGCCATCAAACATTTTGTACAAATTCAGGAGAAACTCTTATAACCAGTTTAAAGCATGTAGCAGCTTGCACAGGGTCATACTTACTTTATGCAGTTGGTTTCACAACCATCTTAATTGTTCAGGGCAGACAAAATGTGTTGAGTCATGTCTGTTAAGGTGGGAAGGAAGTTGCAACATATCTGTACTATGTCTTTCCACACAGATCAATTGCTTTTCATGGGCACGATTTTAAATAGCTATCCCTCCAGCCAAAATACACACACCTACACAGGTATCTTCTCTCACACTGCCCTTAGTCTCAGATAAGGATTTATAATGGAAACTTCTTTTTTCTTCTTTTTTACAGTTATGCACATGACCACTGAATTTCATATAAATGCAACATATACTGTAAGGAATTTGTGACGGAAACAACTTCCTTAAGAATGCCTCAGGTCAGTCTCTGCCTCTGTTCGTATCAGTGTTCCTTGTCCCATTACATTTTTCTCTATTTTCCTTGTACCTTGTCCATCAATGTATCCCTCTTTGTTCATGTGGTGCGTTGCTGCTCCTGCAGTCTGCATGCACAAATATAAGTACAGGAATCAACAGGGACAACAGGAAAAGGCTTACATCCAATTAGATTCTCCCAATGACAAAATAGATTACATCAGCAAACAGGGAGGGGTGTGATTCCCCAGAGCCCCCTGATCATTTCCCCCTCAGATCTGTTCTGCAGGGTTGAAGGCAGATTTGGGGGGAAAGCAAGCAGGGGAAAGTGACCAGGGGGCTGAGAGGCCCTCCAGAGCAGATTGGGGGGAGGGAGCACGGAGGGCTGCAGGAGGGAGGAGTGGTGGGGGGAAGTCCCACTGTGCAAGGGATGTCCACTTGCCCTGGTTAGTACTTGGATGTGAGACTGCCTGGGAATCAGGCTTCCTGCACTGAGCAGGGGGTTGGACTCGATGGTCTTGTAGGCCCCTTCCAACCCTACGATTCTATGATTCTATGATGTTTGATTTCACCCAGAATGAAGAGCAAACAGCAGTGCTGCAGTTGGTGTTTCAGACCACTTGTGATTACTCCTCAGGAGCATTTCTTGGGCCCTGGGTACTTGAAGGGCTGCCTTCTATATAAACTTCCCTGAACACCACGGCCAACACTGGAGATTTGGTCTGGGTTCTCCTACTGTCAGAAGTTCAGTGGGAGTAGGGCCTTTTCAGTTGTGGTACCAACTTTGTGGAAAGCTCACCTTTGTGGAAGCCTGCCTAACCTCTTTGTTTCTCATTGTCAGGACCTGGATGTTCCTGCAGGTTTTTGGTGAAAGTTGATTTTTGTTTCTCTTGTTTCTTTCAGCTTTGTGACTTTCTTGCTTAGCTTTGTTTTTATTTCTGTTGATAGGTTATTCCTATTAAGGTTTTAATTTTTATGATCGTTATGAATTATTTATTAGCTATACTTATTGACTGCTTAATATAATAAAATCCCCAATTGGTTGTTACGTATTCATTTTATTATAAGCCATTTAAAATCTTGTTTTCAAAATGTGGGATAAAATTCCTAAATAAATCAACACATATTTCTAAAATAAACACTTATATATTTCTGGCCAATGCACTGGTTCCATGCACTTGTTTTAATCAATTACATGGGCTTATGCCAAATACATAAATCCTTATTCCCTGTCAGTTGTTGTATTTTGGTCAGTGGGTAGTAAAAATAATGAGTGGCTAAATAGATTGAGGCATGTACAGTTTTTTGGCACAGCACTTTTATTTCTTTGCTTGATGTGATGTCCTTGGAATATGGGGTCCAGTTTTTCTTATGAGACAGGACACCATTCTTTGCAAAGCCTTCAGTACTGGAAGTCTTGTACGTTATAAGACCCTAGTTAAGATGGTGGTGAACTGCTAAACCTTCCTGAGGGTCTTGCTTTTTCTTACCCCTGCTCTAATCTTTTTGCCCACCACATACTGAAATCTGAAATTGTGCTTCAAGAGGCACACTGTGGGACTTCTTTGCTGTTACCATTTTGGCAAGGGGATGTCCCAGCCTGTTATTTAATATAGTAGCAAAAGGTGCTTTCAAATCAGTAGAGCCTTATGTAAAAGGAACATTCCAACTTGGCCTGCTTCCTCACAAGCAGAACTACTTTCATGCTAGGTGTTTGTTGATATGGACAGCAGGACCCTGGCCATGGAAGCTGGAATCCATTAAGGAGTGTGCAATTTTATTGATAAAGTGAATCCCTAGAGGTTTTGGGACCAAAGCCAACTCAACTTAACCTCAAATGCATCCCATAAAAGCAGGTAACTTCTCTAATGACAGATTTACTTTTCATATATAAGTAAGATGCGTGAAAGTAAATACTAGGAATGCTTTGTCTAGTGGGGGGAAAGTATCAAAGAAACATATTTGTATATATTTAGGATAGTTAATCATCATTGGATAGTTAATTGTTATTGGAACATCAGAAACATGCAGGTTTAAGTGCACAATTATGTATTAATCTGCATTTAAAAAATCTGCATTAAAAGTACCCCTACTTTATAACACTGGTCCATCAGGTAAGGTCCATTATTCTATTAAACCATCTGGGAAGCACATTCTCTCAGCAGATTTACATAAAATATTAAAAATTGTGGAAATTATAGTCCCAAACTCTTGAAAGCTGGCAGGCTGCAAAAACTGATTTGCACTCTGTTCCCTTAAATGCACCCTGATGAAAAACTGGAAGAAATTTTATGGAGAACTCTCCCCACTCCTTTATAAGTCCATGGGGCTATTTGCTACCTAAATCTACTGAGAAAAAGTAGTTTCCAGTTAACTGAATAAAAATCAGGTTTTGAGCACTTTTTTTAATGGAATGGAGACTTAACCTGGAGAACCCTATTTTCAAAACTGAGTGCGCCTTGGGAACCAATGCCCCCACCTACAAATACAGTCATCTGTTTGTCTGTAATAATTTTCTATGTGACTATGACTCAGCCTCCTTACAAAATCTAATGACATACAGAAAGATTTGTGATTCATTATAACATATTACAAGTGAGGCCCTACAACAAAATGTTGCAGTGTGACCCTGGTTCGCATGTGTTATCTGAGCCTGTGGCTAAAGGGGGCTGAAAAAACAAAAGTTGGCAGCAAGAAAGACAGGAGTCCCTGCTTACTTAGAAGTTTGGGTCTTACTTACTTCAAAGTTTTTTTAACATTTAAAAAGTACAACCAGTCATGAGACTTCTGCATGCAGCTCAGTACTAGAGTTGTCCTGGGAAGAAGTCTGAGTGAGCCATTTAAGCATATGGAGCTTTCTTGCAAACTGAGAGATATGGGCAATTTCTGACCAGAAATCCCAAACCAGCCTCTCAGCTCCATCTCTGACCTGCAATATTAACAGTGGACTACAATGCAGGGTTGTTGCATGCTTCTCTCTCTCAGCCTCCAACCTGCAATAGGAGCCCAAAAGTGAACTATGCTGTAGAGTTGTTGTATACTACTCCATCAGCCCAACCTGCAATGTGGGAATAAAAGCAATGAATAACACTGCAGGGTTGCTAGAAGCTACTCTCTCAGCTTTGGCGCAGCATCGGGTCTAATAGCTCTTGACAACACTGAGGGTTCTTATAAATCACCTGGGGCAGTATCCAATGGAGTGCCTATGCGCCCACAGATTCTGCCTCCCCCCGGTCAATTCCCTTCCACAAGTGGCACCCATCACTTGCGGAACAGAGATCGAGTGCTTCCAGGGGCAACCAGAAACGAGCGAAAACGGGACAGGTCAGGAATGGGACCGACCCAGAAATAAGTGTTTCCGCTCATTTGGAGGCTTCCTCTAAGAACGGTTAAATCTCCGTCATGCAAGCAATGGGTCCCGCTTGCACAACGAAATCAGTGGGGGCTTAACCACCCTGTTGGATACTGCCCTTAGAGCCTGAGCAGCAGTATTCAGTGTGAACCACACTGCAGAGCTGTCTCTTCCAGTCATAGCCCCTTCCAACCTGCAACAAGGAGACAATGAGCTGCATTTGCTTCAAAATTTCCATCAGCAGGGCTATTCCTAAAAGTTTCACAGTAAATAACAGCCGAGTTAAAAAGAGCAAAAAGTCTTTTCTTTGTTGCTACCTGTTTGGAGGAATTTTTTTATTTTTTATTTTTTAGGTAAGGGGGGCACCTAAGACTTAGGGGCTGCGGATTCATTCTAACAATTTGTTGCAGGTTTCACTTGTTATGGAACTATTTCTTCTAGTCGGAAACATCTTTTCCTTAAAAAAACAACAGCACAAAGTTAAATACAGGCACACATACATGTACGTGTACACACACACACACACACACACACGTAATATGTTCGATGTTTCTAGTGCAAGAACCCAATGTTTAGAGAAAAAGAATACACAATTTTAAATCACAGTAGGATGAGGAGAGTTTGGATGTATGTGCTAACTATTACAGAGCACACAAACTGGTCTCCTGAGATTCCATAGTGGCAACATTTTACTTGCAGCCAGAGATTTAAAGAGACATTTAATTTGATCCTGGCTTCATAACTAGTTGAAAGATATTTTTAGGGCACACTCCATCAAGCACTGAAGCTGAACAGCTAACATTTCAAGATGGATTCTGCATTCATCTCAAAAAAATGAATGGATGATGTGAATGAGTAGATCTTAATGTACTACAGGTAGCTTCCTAGCATTATAAGGTACCTGAACAACACTATCACAAGAATATTTTCATGGAACTATAAAACTGTTTCCCCTTCATGGATCACTGCCTTGTTGTGGCGAAGGGGCTTGCGTAACTCAGTGAAGCCATAAGCTATGCCGTGCAGGGCCACCCAAGATGGACAGGTCATGGCAGAGAGTTCTGACAAAATGTGGTCCACTGGAGAAGGAAATGGCAACCCACTCCAGTATTCTTGCCAAGAAAACCCCATGGAACATATCACAAGGCTAAAAGAGATGACGCCGGAAGATGAGCCCCTCAGGTCGGAAGGTGTCCAATATGCTACTGGGGAAGAGCAGAGGGTATTTCCAAGTAGCACCAGAAAGAGTGAAGCGGCTGGGCCAAAGCCGAAAGGACACTCAGCTGTGGATGTGTCTGGTGGTGAAAAGAAAATCCGATGCTGTAAAGAACAATATTGTTTAGGAACCTGGAATGTCAGATCAATGAATCAAGGTAAGCTGGAGGTGGTCAAACATGAGATGGCAAGATTGAACATCGACATCTTGGGAATCAGCGAACTAAAATGGACAGGCATGGGCGAATTTAATTCAGGTGACCATCATATCTACTACTGTGGGCAAGAATCCTGTCGAAGGAATGGAGTAGCACTCATAGTCAACAAAAGGGTGGGAAAAGCAGTACTGGGGTACAATCTTAAAAACGATAGAATGATCTCAGTACGAATCCAAGGCAAACCATTCAACATCACAGTAATTCAAGTCTATGCCCCAACCACTGATGCCGAAGAAGCTGAGGTTGATCGGTTCTATGAAGACCTACAACACCTTCTAGAACTAACACCAAAAAAAGATGTCCTCTTCATCATAGGGGATTGGAATGCTAAAGTAGAAGTCAAGAAATCACCGGGATAACAGGCAGGCATGGCCTTGGTGTACAAAATTAAGCAGGACAAAAGCTAATAGAGTTTTGCCAAGAGAACACGCTGATCATAGCAAACACTCTTTTCCAACAGCACAAGAGGCGACTCTACACATGGACATCACCAGATGGTCAATATCAAAATCAGATTGATTATGTCCTTTGCAGCCAAAGATGGAGAAGCTCTATACAGTCAGTAAAAACAAGACCTGGAGCTGACTGTGGCTCAGATCATGAGCTTCTTGTTGCAAAATTTCAGCTTAAATTGAAGAACGTAGGGAAAACCACTAAACCATTCAGGTATGACCTAAATCATATCCCTTATGAATATACAGTGGAGGTGAGGAATAGATTTCAGGGATTAGACCTGATAGACAGAGTGCCTGAGGAACTATGGACGGAGGTCTGTAACATTGTTCAGGAGGCAGCAACAAAATCCATCCCAAAGAAAAAGAAATGCAAGAAAGCTAAGTGGCTATCTGATGAGGCTTTAAAAGTAGCTGAGGAAAGAAGGGAAGCGAAAAGCAAGGGAGAAAGGGGAAGAGATATCCAACTGAATGCAGAGTTCCAGAGAATAGCAAGGAGAGACAAGAAGGCCTTCTTAAATGAACAATGCAAAGAAATCGAGGAAAACAATAGAATGGGAAAGACTAGAGATCTCTTCAAGAAAATTGGAGATCTCAAGGGTACGTTTTGTGCAAAGACGGGCATGATAAAGGACAAAGAAGGCAGGGACCTAACAGAAACAGATGAGATTAAGAAGAGGTGGCAAGAATACACAGAAGAACTATACAGGAAAGATCTGAATGTCCCTGATAGCCGTGATAGTACGGTCACTGAACTTGAGCCGGACATCCTCGAGAGTGAAGTCAAGTGGGCCTTAGGAAGCATTAGTAACAACAAAGCTAGCGGAGATGACAGTATTCCAGCTGAGCTATTTAAAATCCTAAAAGATGATGCTGTTAAAGTGCTGCATTCAATATGCCAACAAATTTGGAACACTCAACAATGGCTGCAAGACTGGAAAAAGTGAGTTTACATTCCAATTCCAAAGAAGGGCAACGCCAAAGAGTGTTCAAACTACCGCACAATTGCGCTCATTTCACATGCCAGCAAGGTGATGCTCAAAATCCTACAAGCTAGGCTTCAGCAGTATGCAAACCGAGAACTACCGGAAGTACAAGCTGGGTTTCAAAGAGGCAGAGGAACTAGAGATCAAATCGCCAATGTTCGCTGGATCATGGAGAAAGCAAGAGAATTCCAGAAAAACGTCTATTTCTGCTTCATTGACTATGCTAAAGCCTTTGATTGTGTGGATCACAACAAAATGTGGCAAATTCTTAAAGTGATGGGAGTACCAGACCACCTTACCTGTCTCCTGAGAAACCTGTACCAGGGTCAAGAAGCAACAGTAAGAACCAGACATGGAACAACCGAGTGGTTCAAAATTGGGAAAGGAGTATGACAAGGCTGCACATTGTCACCCTGCTTATTTAACTTATATGCAGAGTACATCATGAGAAACGCTGGGTTGGATGAATCACAGGTCGGAATTAAGATTGCTGGGAGAATTATCAACAACCTCCGATATACAGACGATACCACCCTAATGGCAGAAAGCGAAGAGGATCTAAAGAGCCTCTTGTTGAGGGTGAAAGAGGAGAGTGCAAAAGCTGGTTTGAAACTCAACATTAAAAAAACGAAGATCATGGCATCTGGCCCCATCACTTCCTGGCATATAGAAGGGGAAGAAATGGAAGCAGTGACAGATTTTACTTTCTTGGGCTCCAAGATCACCGCAGACGGTGACTGTAGCCATGAAATTCAAAGACGCTTGCTCCTTGGGACGAAAGCTATGGCAAACCTAGACAGCATAGTAAGAAGCAGAGACATCACCTTGCCGACAAAGGTCCGTCTAATCAAAGCTATGGTTTTCCCAGGAGTAATGTATGGCTGTGAGAGCTGGACTATAAGGAAGGCTGAGCGCCGAAGAATTGATGCTTTCGAACTGTGGTGCTGGAGAAGACTCTTACGAGTCCCCTGGACTGCAAGGAGGTCAAATCAGTCAATCCTAGAGGAAATCAACCCTGAGTGCTCATTGGAAGGACAGATACTGAAGCTGAAGCTCAAATATTTTGGCCATCTAATGCGAAGAGAAAACTCTCTGGAAAAGACCCTGATGCTGGGAAAGACTGAAGGCAAAAGGAGAAGGGGACGACAGAGGATGAGATGGCTAGATAGCATCACCGATGCAATGAATATGAACTTGAGCACACTCCGGGAGAGAGCGCAGGACAGGAAGGCCTGGCGTGCTATGGTCCATGGGGTCACGAAGAGTCAGACACTACTGAACGACTGAACAACAAAATAAAACTTTTTGCAAGGTTACCCATTTCTAGTGGACAGGCAACTATCTTTAAAAAATCCAGAATTTTGTTTAATTCTTTTGTTTAGAGAAGTGAAATAATCAGTGATGCAATGAAAAACTGAATGCTGTAATACAGACTTCTTCAACCTGGTGTCCTACAGACTACAACCCATCATTCTGGTTGGGGACAATGGGAGTTTAGTCCAACATTTCTGGAGGGCACCAGATTGGGGAAGGCTGCTCTGTATCTGAATCTGTTAGATGTATTTACTGGGGCTCCAGTTGTCCTTCTTCTTCAATGAATAGAGTAAGTTTTAGGTATAAGGTTTAAAACTTGCGTGATTAGAGGTCAATATTCTATTTATTCTAATTTTTTCACTAAGACAGCATAGCCAGTGTGGTGTAGTGGCTACAGTGTTGGACTGGGAGATCCAGGTTCTAGTTCCCACTCAGCCGTGGAAACTCATTGGGTGACTTTGGGCCAGTCACAGACTCTCAGCCCAACCCACCTCACAGGGTTGTTGTTGTCAGGACAGAATGGAGGGGAGGAGGAGTATGTTCACCGCCTTGGGTTCCTTAAGGAGGAAAAAAGGCAGGATATAAATGTAATAAATGGAAATGAAATGAACGAACATTTTGCGGATTCAGTTATAAAGGCATAACTGTAAATTTTAGAACTTTTCCAAGAACATGAGATATTAAGGGACATTTTGAGTGTTAAGAAGTGAACTGATTTTTTATTATTTTTTTTAATGCTGGAAGGGTGGATGGCCAGATGGCTAATTAGGTGACAAGCAGTAGGAGCTCAGCTGAACAATTACAGGAAGATCAACAGTTGTCATTATGATAACGAACGGCTACAGAGTTCGTTATTGAAGTCATATTCCCAAAGGCTGTGGTAGTGGGAATTTACTTCTGAACAGAGCCCTTTAATATTGCTGTGTCTGTTTTGGCCTGAGGCTACATATTAGAAATGATAAAAGAAGTTCTTTCATACAGTTTTAAAATCAGAGCAGTTGCACTGCCAGTATCAACATGACAAAATGCTTTTGGCTAGAAAGAGAGAGAGCTCTGTAGCAAGTATCAGACAAGTGTGAACAGAAACTCTCTTAACCAATCAAAGCACAGCCTTATCTCATCGCATGCTGTTTTTTACCTTTTTATATTTTAGCCAGATTTAGTAACTGTTGCTTTGGCAGTAATTACGGAACAAGTTCAGCACAATTATTCTATCAGCAGAAGGTGAAGCACTGTTTTCAGGGCCTTTCTTCAGTCAGCTGTGTGCCAATGTAACCAGGGCACTTCCCGTATAGTATGAGAAAGGAAGTTACGCAGCAAGTGAACTCCTTTCCTTCGGATGGGAAAATGTAACATTTTTGCTGCGCTGTAGATGGAAATCACGGCTATCCATTTTCCTGTTGAAATCTGAAAGTATTTTCGAGGGCGCAATATTAAGATATCTCCTTGCTGTACCAAAAGTTAGGGAATGAAGTAAGTAGGCTGCATACGTAACCATCATAATGTTTTAGCTGTAGCATTTCCTTCCTCAGGTCAAGAAGGCTGGATTAGATCAGGGTGAGCAAGTTAGTTATTCAGCGGTGAGAGCCAAAAGGCAAATATAATATTTGCCTATTTTAGCTGCCATTCTGTAACTTTTATGAACATGGAAACTACAACTGATAGACCTATTACATTTACCGGACAATATTCTAATGAAATTGCTGCCCTCAATAAATATTGCCCTTAATATTTAATTCAAGTATGAAAAATATGATTGAATCAAATTATAATACTGAGGAGTAAAAAAACACCCAAGGAATTCTGGTTTATTACTAGCCCCATTCTTCCTCATCTGTTAACTATTTTAATATTTTTCAAATATTGTATCTGCAGCCAAGTATGCTAACCACCTCCCGCCCGCCACCCCCAACGTACCGCTTCCCAAGCTAAAGTCACAGATGCACAAAAATGTTTTGCAGACTGCACTTGGCAATGTTATTAACTTACTGAGCCTTACACTATAACCAAAGTCTTATTTTCTGATTTCATTTGGAGGCCATGGCCTTTCCTATGCTCAAGCAGCATTGATCCAATCTAGTATATAAGAATGCCTTTAAAACAAAATGTGCTGAGGGTGATATAAATACGCTCCACAACATCTTGAAGCACATAATCATAATTTTGGGTGGCACTGATGGGAGTATTCAATACTGCTTGTGTGCTGGCAGTACGTATCACTACTGCGATGGGAACCTAGCACTTGCCAAAGCAATAGGAAACAAGTGGAAACGCTACTTTCTGGAATGGTGCAGGTCAGCGGAGTTCACAGAAGGGCGTTGTCCCACTCTGGTGACTTGTCCCACTCTGGAAATGAATGCTTCTGCTCCCTTCCAGGGTTCCTTTAGGAAATGCTAGTTCCTGTTGTATGTGTGGTGGGTCACATGAACATAACAGAATCAGGGGATGTACAGCAGTAGTATTGGATACTGCATGAAAGTTTCACTGAGTCCGTATCAATCTGAGGAATGCAGAGCACTCATATACAATATCTGGGAATAAATATTAATTTGTCACCCTAAATGTTGCACTTGTTTGTAGAGGCACTATTGCCGCTAAACCACAGCTTAATAGCATGGGAAGAAATCTTTGCGAGCCTCAGGCTTGCAAGCTCCCCCTTCCTCTGGAGTGGTTGTGTGAAGGAGATTAGAAGCATCCATTTCCGTTTGTATTTACACTAAGGGCACAATCCTATGCAGGTTCAGACAGAAAAAAAGTCCTACAACTCCCAGCAATCCTACAACCCCAACTAGCATTGTTGGCTAGGGCATGCTGGGAGCTGTAGGACTTTTCTCTAAACGTGCATAGGAATGCGCCCTAACTGTGATCATGAAAGGGCTTTGCATTAACCCAGGGAAATTGGACACTTTTTTCTTTCAATAGCAGACCCCCATGCCATTTCACAAATTCCTTTTAAAATTCTTCTGTGTTTCTAACACAGTTTATCATGTAGTACTGCAGTTAAAAGAAAACCACGTTAAGGGCGCAATCCTATCGAGATAAGCGGCCACCTCTGAACTCAGAGGCGACCGCCTATCCAAAGCAGGGCAGGAGAAGCATGGAGGGGATCATTCCCTCCACGCCCTGTATTTTTGGCTAGACAGCCAATTGCGGCTGTCTAGCTGCGGGAGGACGGAGTGGGGGAGGAGACTGCTGTACGACACATAGGATGTGTCGTACAAGCATTTCCGCCCACCCCGCCCTGGAATCCCCCCAGCCATGCCCCTTTTCGGCTGCTCCGTGCTCCTCTTGCGAGCGGAGGATGGGGCTGTTCCGCAAGGGCTCCGAGGTCGCTTCCCAGAAAACAACATATCCTATGGCCATCTAGCCACTGTCTAGCAGCCATAGAATTGCTCCCTCCATCTCCTTTCAGCTTACAGAATTAGTCCCCAATCCTTTGGCCATTCTCTCATGCTTGCTGTGCAGCACTGCCATTAACTGACGAGGGAAATGTAGGGCTCTTTTACATTTTAAAATCACCTCTCTGTTACACACAGTCCGGGCAATGTAGAAAGAAGACTAAACATACAATTAAATTGTACTCATACGGCATACTTCCCCACCCCCACCCCAAGGAAAAAGATAGCAGCTGTGGATTAGAGAGGACAATTCAGATCAGAAAAACTGTGCATGAGAAAGGATTATCACCACTCCCCAGTCCTGATCCAAGTTCCTAATACTACCAATAATTTAAATAATTCCATCTGATATAGTTAAATGTAAAGCTTTTACACTTATAATGCTTCTATAAATATATTATAATTTACATTACACATTCAACAGCAACCAGTTCAACAGCAACTGAAGATTCAAAAGGTTAATGAGTGATAAGACCATGTCATATATTCTAGTTTTCATGTATTCCTTGGCGCTGGCGGATGTTTTGGTGGGTGTGGGTCACCTGCAGTTTTCAATATTCTTAAAAATCTTGTTTGAGCATGTTTATAGAGACTTAAACTTGTACTTTCCTTATAATCTTTTTCTCAGATCTCAATGAATGAATGCTGTATGATTTAATTTGCCAAGCCTTTGATTTCCATCAACCTGGATGAGATCACAGCATTCTAAACACAACACCTATTAGCAATCCCTGTTTGAAGGATGAAAAGAACTGCCAGTCTGTGTTGCAATAGTCATACCCTGATAACGTGCTACCTTGTAAAACCCCTCGTCCGTCAAGAAATGTTTAAATTCAAATTACATATTGTTATACCATAGAACATGAAGTTCTATAATTTCAATTAGCTTTTCCAGTTTTCTAAAAAGTAGAAAAGCTAAGATTGAACAGTTCAAAAGAAGGCATGCTGTATAAGAATGAAGAAAATATCAACAAAATTAAACAATACGAATAGCATTTGATAATTTAGTCTTTGATGTGCCTCTAAAACCTACACGCATTTTCAATACCACTCAATGCAACACTGACTACTTCCTATTCAAAATCATGAAATTCCAGTGTATGCAGTTAAAATGGTGGACAGGAAGTTAACCGAAGAGGGCTTCGGCTATTGGGCGGTATAGAAATGAAATAAATAAAATAATAAACAAATAAATCCTATGCTATAAAAAAATGTATTGAGCATTTATACAATGCATTTCGAATATTCAAATGTACATTAATGTAAAAGCTCTGCACAGTAGACCAGTATTATATTACTTCCAACACTGCATGGGAAGAAGACTGGATTGGGGAAAATGACTTGCCTATCTGGCAAGTTTATGGCTGAGGTGAAATTTCAGTCAGGAACACGTCTCATTCTTAATCAGTTTTCACATCTATATAATTTATGTGAAACATTTGTACCATGTCTTTCCAAATCTGCTCAAGGCAGCTACTAATAATTAGAAATTAATAAATATTCAAACCCTTACACTCAGGCCAAAACATCTCCTTCCCCCACCTAGCCAAAGTCTTTCAGTAAAGAGTTGGGACTTATATAATTTCTTAAACTAATACAGGTAACAAACAGTATAGATAAACCTCCAGAGAGAGGTAATTCCACAAAACCAAGAGAGTTGCTGAAATGGCTCTACTCCAAGCCCTAGACAGCCTCATTTCCCAAACAGAGGCAGTGTCGAGTAGAGCCCTTAATGATAATCTCAGCAGGCAGCTGTTTTTTGGGGGGGGGAGAAGAACTTTCTGACATATGTGGGCTTCTAGCTTTATGAAGAACTTTAAAGATCAATACCTGCACCTTGAATTGGGCCCAGAGCCTCACAGTAATGCTGGCATGAGAAGATGGCACAGGACTGCTTATGCTTGTCAACAGTTAGGCTGCAGTAGTTGCCACTCCTGGAGAATCTTTCAAGGCAGTCCCTTACAGAGTCTATTACAGCAAAAATCCCTTCAGATTACAAAAGCATGGGTAATTGGCTAGGAACAGCAGCATGCCAACTTATCAAATGTAACTGAGAGAATGCACGCCTGGTTAACACTGCCACCTGCTTATCTTGCAAAATAAATGGATTCAGGAGCACCTGTAGACCATTTACTAGTTGCAATGGTACTACGTTATTAGCTCTTACCTATTTAGGACTACCCCTTCATGGATCACTGCCTTGTTGTGGCGAAGGGGCTTGCGTAACTCAGTGAAGCCATAAGCTATGCCGTGCAGGGCCACCCAAGACGGACAGGTCATGGCAGAGAGTTCTGACAAAATGTGGTCCACTGGAGAAGGAAATGGCAACCCACTCCAGTATTCTTGCCAAGAAAACCCCATGGAACGTATCACAAGGCTAAAAGAGATGACGCCGGAAGATGAGCCCCTCAGGTCGGAAGGTGTCCAATATGCTACTGGGGAAGAGCAGAGGGTATTTCCAAGTAGCACCAGAAAGAGTGAAGCGGCTGGGCCAAAGCCGAAAGGACACTCAGCTGTGGATGTGTCTGGTGGTGAAAAGAAAATCCGATGCTGTAAAGAACAATATTGTTTAGGAACCTGGAATGTCAGATCAATGAATCAAGGTAAGCTGGAGGTGGTCAAACATGAGATGGCAAGATTGAACATCGACATCTTGGGAATCAGCGAACTAAAATGGACAGGCATGGGCGAATTTAATTCAGGTGACTATCATATCTACTATTGTGGGCAAGAATCCCTTAGAAGAAATGGAGTAGCACTCATAGTCAACAAAAGGGTGGGAAAAGCAGTACTGGGGTACAATCTTAAAAATGATAGAATGATCTCAGTACGAATCCAAGGCAAACCATGCAACATCACAGTAATTCAAGTCTATGCCCCAACCACTGAGGCCGAAGAAGCTGAGGTTGATCGGTTCTATGAAGACCTACAACACCTTCTAGAACTAACACCAAAAAAAGATGTCCTCTTCATCATAGGGGATTGGAATGCTAAAGTAGGAAGTCAGGAAATCACCGGGATAACAGGCAGGCATGGCCTTGGTGTACAAAATGAGGCAGGACAAAAGCTAATAGAGTTTTGCCAAGAGAACATGCTGATCATAGCAAATACTCTTTTCCAACAGCACAAGAGGCGACTCTACACATGGACATCACCAGATGGTCAATATCGAAATCAGATTGATTATGTCCTTTGCAGCCAAAGATGGAGAAGCTCTATACAGTCAGTAAAAACAAGTCCTGGAGCTGACTGTGGCTCAGATCATGAGCTGCTTCTTGCAAAATTTCGGCTTAAATTGAAGAACGTCGGGAAAACCACTAAACCGTTCAGGTATGACCTAAATCATATCCCTGATGAATATACAGTGGAAGTGAGGAATAGATTTCAGGGATTAGACCTGATAGACAGAGTGCCTGAGGAACTATGGATGGAGGTCCATAACATTGTTCAGGAGGCAGCAACGAAATCCATCCCAAAGAAAAAGAAATGCAAGAAAGCCAAGTTGCTGTCTGATGAGGCTTTACAAGTAGCTCACGAAAGAAGGGAAGCGAAAAGCAAGGGAGAAAGGGGAAGATATACCCAACTGAATGCAGAGTTCCAGAGAATAGCAAGGAGAGACAAGAAGGTCTTCTTAAATGAACAATGCAAAGAAATTGAGGAAAATAACAGAATGGGAAAGACTAGAGATCTCTTCAAGAAAATTGGAGATCTCAAGGGAACGTTTTGTGCCAAGACGGTCATGATAAAGGACAAAGAAGGCAGGGACCTAACAGAAGCAGATGAGATTAAGAAGAGGTGGCAAGAATACACAGAAGAACTATACAGGAAAGATCTGAATGTCCCTGATAGCCATGATAGTGCGGTCACTGAACTTGAGCCGGACATCCTAGAGAGTGAAGTCAAGTGGGCCTTAGGAAGCATTAGTAACAACAAAGCTAGCGGAGATGACAGTATTCCAGCCGAGCTATTTAAAATCCTAAAAGATGATGCTGTGAAAGTGCTGCATTCAATATGCCAACAAATCTGGAACACTCAACAGTGGCCACAAGACTGGAAAAGGTCAGTTTACATTCCAGTTCCAAAGAAGGGCAACGCCAAAGAGTGTTCAAACTACCGCACAATTGCGCTCATTTCACATGCCAGCAAGGTGATGCTCAAAATCCTACAAGCTAGGCTTCAGCAGTATGCGAACCGAGAACTACCGGAAGTACAAGCTGGGTTTCGAAGAGGCAGAGGAACTAGAGATCAAATCGCCAACATTCGTTGCATCATGGAGAAAGCAAGAGAATTCCAGAAAAACGTCTATTTCTGCTTCATTGACTACGCTAAAGCCTTTGATTGTGTGGATCACAACAAACTGTGGCAAATTCTTAAAGTGATGGGAGTACCAGACCACCTTACCTGTCTCCTGAGAAACCTGTACGAGGGTCAAGAAGCAACAGTAAGAACCAGACATGGAACAACTGATTGGTTCAAAATTGGGAAAGGAGTACGACAAGGCTGCATATTGTCACCCTGCTTATTTAACTTATATGCAGAGTACATCATGTGAAATGCCAGGTTGGATGAATCAGAGGTTGGAATTAAGATTGCCGGGAGAATTATCAACAACTTCCGATATGCAGACGATACCACCCTAATGGCAGAAAGCGAAGAGGATCTCAAGAGCCTCTTGTTGAGGGTGAAAGAGGAGAGTGCAAAAGCTGGTTTGAAACTCAACATTAACAAAACTAAGATCATGTCATCTGGCCCTATCACTTCCTGGCATATAGAAGGGGAAGAAATGGAAGCAGTGACAGATTTTACTTTCTTGGGCTCCAAGATCACCGCAGACGGTGACTGTAGCCATGAAATTCAAAGACGGTTGCTCCTTGGGAGGAAAGCTATGGCACACCTAGACAGCATAGTAAGAAGCAGAGACATCACCTTGCCGACAAAGGTCCGTCTAATCAAAGCTATGGTTTTCCCAGTAGTAATGTATGGCTGTGAGAGCTGGACTATAAGGAAGGCTGAGCGCCGAAGAATTGATGCTTTCGAACTGTGGTGCTGGAGAAGACTCTTACGAGTGCCCTGGACTGCAAGGAGGTCAAATCAGTCCATCCTAAAGGAAATCAACCCTGAGTGCTCATTGGAAGGACAGATAATGAAGCTGAAGCTCCAATATTTTGGCCACCTAATGCGAAGAGAAAACTCCCTGGAAAAGACCCTGATGCTGGGAAAGACTGAAGGC
The DNA here is from genome assembly GCF_057233095.1 of Heloderma suspectum. Lineage (NCBI taxonomy): Eukaryota > Metazoa > Chordata > Lepidosauria > Squamata > Helodermatidae > Heloderma > Heloderma suspectum. The sequence goes on along the minus strand of NC_139459.1, from coordinate 291,446,435 downwards.
AAAAGGAGAAGGGGACGGCAGAGGATGAGATGGCTAGATAGCATCACGGATGCAATGAATATGAACTTGAGCACGCTCCGGGAGAGAGCGCAGGACAGGAAGGCCTGGCGTGCTATGGTCCATGGGGTCACGAAGAGTCGGACACGACTGAACGACTGAACAACAACAACATTTAGGACTAAGACAGCTGTTCCTGTTGGATCAGATATAAAATATAGAGCTGGGTGTCCTCAGGATACTGTGGTATGTACAGCCTATTCCAAGTTGTAGATGTTATAATTTGTCCTGTAACACTTTTTCAATCTACAAATTTAAAATTATACCCTTCCAGTGAAATGACATTATTCTAGCTTACATCACAATGTTTCAATTAAATTAGCTAATGTGCATAAGGTCCTGGAAACAATAGTGGGCGGTGTTTCCTGGAACAGGGCGTTGCTTGACACACTTGGAGTATGCACACTTCCATCTCATAGCAATGTTAAATCACGCAGTCCAACCTTCAGAGAAGAATTAGGAGAAGAAACAATTATGTCCTTGCCAGAATTGGGTCACTGGGAACGGAAAGGTTATTTTGGAGCCCAATTAATATCATTTAAAATATCCAGTTTCAATTGCTATTAACTGTCATGGGTTGAACTGTAATAAATTAGCTACTGTGAATTGTCCAACATATTACATAATGAATAGTTATTGATGTTTTTCAGAAAGCAACACAAATATAGTTCAATACCTTAACAGACCAAGAGCTTAAACTTTATTATGGGCTGGATCCAGTAACCTCCTTCTGCATGCGGAATGATACTACTGGTGTTATGGGACTTCCACACCTTCTCCTCTGCACCACAACCCCCTCCCCATACCATCAAAGTCACCTCTAAAGGGTTCCCCAGTTTGGAGGGAGCACAGGGCAGCTCAAGGGAGATGGAGAGAACACAGACATCCCATTCCACCAGTAGTATCCTTCTGCATGCAGGACAAGATTTCTGAATCCAACCTAATTCTTTAAATAACAGTACTGCCTTGGATCCCTAGCAGCTTTCACTGCTAAAAGCAGGACAGGAGATTTTCACCAATTCCCCCTTTCCCCTAAGGTCCCTTGTGTCATGGTGCTCTGGAGGGTCCCCCAACCCAACGGAGCAGATTTTCAGAGGGCATTGGCAAAAACTACTTCCCCCCTCACTGCCAGCAACAGCATCCCATGACTGTAGTTCCACGCACAGGATTTTGGAATCCAGCCCATAATTATGCATCACAACTCATGCTGACTATAACAGTCCATGCTTTTGGAAGCTATTGAATTTGTATAAGTACCAGATCCTGTTCTCACACAGAATGAAGAGGCAGTGCACTGTTCCCCAACCCAGTGCCCTCCAGGGATTTTGGATTACAACTCCCAACATTGTTGGCCATTGTTCATTCTAGCTGAGTCTGATGGGAGTTGAAGTCCAAAACATCTGGAAGTCACCAGCGTTGAGGAAGGCTAAGGTAGTGGTTAATTATAACACAGAACTTCTGTATAGCAGCAACCCAGTGGTGGAACTTCAGTCCCAAGGAAATTAGGTTGGCTTCCTTGTTATCGGCCTTTAGATGCCTGTAAACATTATATTCCTCTGCCGAGATTGTAACGATTAATGCTGTTCTTTAATTTCAGAGGGTTCCCATTTTGTTGTAATTTATGTATTTTTTCAGTTTTAGTTTTAGAAATTGTTGTATTTTATTGTTGTATGGTTTTATTGTGAATCACCTTGGACACTCATTGAATGGAGGGAAGATTGAGAAATACATAAAATGAAATACACAAATTGAGATTTATTAGCAAATACAGTTTGCAAATGTATCCCTTGTACAGGTTTTTCTAATCACTGATCTGGCAAAGCTTGCTTCATTGTCTGTCTAGAGATTTCCAGCTGAATCATGTTCAAGTTCCACAAGAGCCGTAGCTGCAATTAATGTTTAATACTTTATGTTGTGAGCATGCAAAATGAAAGTCCTTTGTGGCTTATTAAATCTAGCAGGAGGGGAGGCATCCCCCATGGTCCAGGAGGGTGCAAATGTCTCACAGAAAGGAAGTGTTTCCAGCTTCTTTAAAAGAACCGATCATTCGACCGCCTCTCAAAAGACCTCTCTGGGCCGAGATGACATTAGGCTGGTGACTAACATTCCCTGCCAGGGAAAGGTGACTGAGAGCGGTGGCCAGCAACTCCAACCACTCTTGGATGAAATTGGTTCTCTGCATCGGAAACGTCAAAGCTCAAAGGGCCAGGTTCCATTTCAGAAAACCTCCCGGGGGCCGTATTGCATTGGCAGGTGTGGCTGGTGGCAAAAGGGGTGGGACCAAACGGCAAAGCACCCCCAAAGCAGCATATTGTAGCCTAAAGCTCTGCAGTCCGAGGGTGCTTGTTGATCCTGCACCGTCATCAAAATCTCAAGTGACCCCTGTGGCTCCTTTAATCAATTTGGCGGCTACGCCAGCTGCAGACTTACCTGGCTGGAGACAGCTTGGCCACAGTTACCCATGCGCTAGGCATCTCCCATTTGAACTACTGCAATGTGCAACACATGCCTTTAAGGTTAGCTTAGAAACTACAGCTGGCCCAAAATAAGGCTGCTAGATTGGTAACAGGAACTGGGTAGTTTGACTGTATTTCACCTGTGCTTTGTCAACTGCACTGGCTCCCACTTTATTTCTGGGCCCAAATCGAAGTCCTGTTTTGACCTTTGAAGCCCTAAATGGCTTGGGACCAGTTTAGGCTTTTCTGTGACTCTGTTAGCGACCACATTCCCTGGTCACTTGGCTCTTCAGTTCCCCCGCCCCTGCCGCTGTACAGGCTGGCATCTGTGGTAATGACTGTTTTCCTTATGTCAGGGGTGGGGAATATTTTGTGATCCAGGGCCACAAGTTCCTCATCCCCGACCCCCTCCCCTACAGGCTGGATGACGTCAGGGGGTAGGTGCAAGGCCCCACTCATGATGCCCATGGCAGGGCTTTGCCCCCTGACATCACTGGCCAGTTGGCCAAGTTGCCAGCTGCAGCTTCTCTAGCCAGTGCTTCAGCTAGGGAGCCTGCTTTGCTCCACAGCTAGGGAAAGTCCAGTCAGAGCAAAGCCCACTGAGGCGCCAGCTTCGCTTCTCCCTCACATTTCCAAACAGAAGCAAAAGGGACTGAGCTGCCTTCATTCCTCTGTAGCTGAGGCACCGGGTGGAGGAGCGCTCCTCCACGTGGTGTGTTGGTCAACAGCCTGGCTTCGCTACAGCCGGTACCTGGGGAAAGCCTGCATGCACCAAACCTCCCCAGCCAAGGCACTGGATCGAATCCTTCCACCCTGCGCCTCAAGTTAAGGTGGCTTTGCTTGCCCTGTGACTTCCCCAACTGGGGAGGATGTGGAATGGATGACGCAGTTAGCACACCGCTCCCTTTCCCAACTGAGAGCAGGAGTGGTGCGCAGGGAAATCATGGCTGTTACCTTCGATCACTGAATCACGATAACAGCCAGGATTCCTCTCCTCACTAGCTACGCCATGCCCCTTCTAGCTGCCAGGGGGAGAGATGGAGCTTTGGGGGGGAGCACAAGCCTCTGCAGGCTGAATTAGGCTCGGGGTCACAAGTTCCTCATGAAGTAGAAGTAGAAGGTCATTGAGGTGTGGCTATATATTCCCTTCTGCCTCAAGTGAGCCAAGAATAGCACTAGGATGTTGAATATCCGGGATGCCGATGCCAGCTTGAAAGGCATCGCTCTGTGCTTGTAATGCTTGCAATGGTAGGAAAATCCTAGCTATCTCCTGCTCCATCTCCTTCCCAATGCAGGGGGAGGAGAGCACTAAGGCCTTAACCGTCTGGTCCCCTGCCTGCCTCGCAGTGGGATTTTGCTGCTTTCTGTCATGCCATGGGGCTCTTCAGCAGCAACCAGCAGTAAGGAGAAAATAAAGGTGTGACTCTAAACCTAGAGTCCTGGGGGAAAAGGCGAGTAAAGAGAGACAAAGTAGGGGTATACAATATTATGCATGGTGTGGAGAAGCTGGATAGGGAGAAGTATTTCTCCCTCTCCCATGATTTGGAGATGCTAGGCACATCCAATGATGCCGAGTGGTGGGTGATTCCAGACAGATAAAAGTACTGTTTTTCCCCCTTTTAATTTATATTATGTACATATAGTGAGAAATTCATCATAATACAATCAACAACCATCACAGGGGGACAGAAGCCACAAGATTAATGAATTCCAGTAAGAAAAAAAAATATGTCAAGGGAGCTCAGCACATGCAAATGATTTAAGTGTATCCTTCCATAGCCATCCATGTATTTTCTACCACAAGATGTAGTGACGGCCACCAACTTGGAAAGCTTTAAAAGTGGATTAGACAAATTCATGAAGGATTAGGTTATCAATAGGTATTAATAATGATGGATATATGCGACCCCCAGAATCAGAAGTAGCATAACCCTCAGTACCAGTTGCTGGAAACATGAACGGGAGAGGAAGGTGCTGTTGCACTCATGTCCTGCTCGGGGCCTTCCAATGGGCTTCTGATTGGCCACCGTAGGAACAGAGTGCTGGACTAGATAGGCCTGTGGTGTGATCCAGCATGGCCCTTCTTATGCTCTTATCTTGAAATAAACAGAGATTAGTAACTACATGCTAATTTGTCTGCCATTCATAGCCTATAAGTTGCAGAAGTCTATCTAGTCACAAATTGTATTGTTAAAACCTCTGGAGATAATAGGGTTATAGCTAGCACACATTTTACAGTGGACATGATCCAAAGTAGCCACTGATGCACATGAAAGCACACATGCAACTGGAGATGTTCCCTGCTAGTATTCTTATGCATGTCCCTTACATGCATGTAAACTGTGGTTTTGAATGATGGCCCATGTCTGAAAACCACTGTCAACCATGCATCAGTCATGTTCACAATACTGGAAAATTAGTTTAGGTCAAAATCAAAGCCTACATGGTTTAGTGGCTCAGGGAATACAGCAGTAAAACAAGTCTATCTTTAGTGCTGTGAAGGCTTACTGTATATACAGTCAATAATTACAATCCAGTGTAAGCTTTTTTAAATTAGGAAACTTCCTATACAAGTAGTAGTTAATAGGTAGACGCCACAATTCAGAATTTTTTCATATACAACATTTCACTGTATTTAAGTCACTGTACTTATCAATAACTAACATGAGCTTAATGGTTCATGTTTTGATTGATCAAAATGTTATGATTACAAAAATATTAAACATGTTGCCGATATAAACCACTAAAATCACAGTGGCAGCTAAATAGAATCTTAAAAGCTTCCCTTCAATTCAAAAATGTAGTTAAAATGAAAATAATTTTAAAAATTAAATAGTAAAAATAGTACTAAACGCATCAATTTGAAAGGCGATAGCTTTGGTAGAGAAAAAAGCAGATCTTTACTGGTGATTATAACAAAGTAAGTGAGTCCTACCAAAAAATGTTGCCTTCTTACAGTATAACACATTTCATGCGCCCATCTCCTCCCTCCTGGTTTTCCACACCCCCAAAAGTCATCATTCCGGATCAGCCCTTATTGAGCTGGTTTGGGGTGTGTCTCCCACCCTACAGTTTTTTCTCCCTTTCTTTCTTTCTTTCTTTCTTTCTTTATTTATTTATTTATTTATTTATTTATTTATTTATTTATTTCTACAAATAGATTAAGAAGCAAGACACTAATAAAGAGAGGAATAATGAGCAGGTATAAACTGTTTCTGTTTGCAATGCAAAATTAAATCAAAACCACTGCCTGGAAGGCTATTTAATTTAATTAAAGTGAAGGCCAAACAGTGAATATAAACTCATAAAATGTAACAGAGACAGGTTTTCCTTTAAGCAGGGAAAAAAGAGAATCATCTCAAAGCCAAGGGAAATGTGACTTTCTGATCCAAATAACAATGACATCCAACACATTTAATTAGGAAACTCTGTCTAGAGGAAGTTTGCAAGAAGAATGGCTGTCTCCAGATTCTTAGCTTTGAAATGAAAGAAATAAACTGGAATAACATGTCAAATAAATACTGCTAGTATGTTCTTTGCCCAGAGCCTGAACATGAGATTAGTTTAGAAGTTCTGTGTTTAGTTCTCCTGTCATAAAACATCATTACTGCACTCTCTCCTAATGAAAAGGGCTGAAATTCAATGTACTTAAGGAATATTATAAACACGTGAACATTCTATAATCTATTATTCTTCTAAGACTCTCTGTTCCAACTTGGGCATGGGCATTTGAATGCAGTAAATTTCCTCATGACATTCTGTTATTTGACCATCATCTTAACTAGGGTCTTATAATGTACAAGACTTCCAGTACTGAAGACTTTGCACGGAAGAGTGTCCTGTCTCATAAGAAAAACTGGAGCCCCATATTCCAAGGTGATAGTACATCACATCAAGCAAAGAAATAAAAGCGCGGTGCAAAAAAACTGTACATGCCTCGATCTATTTGTTGTTGTTGTTCAGTCGCATCCGACTCTTCGTGACCCCATGGACCATAGCACGCCAGGCCTTCCTGTCCTCCTCTCTCTCCCGGAGTGTGCTCAAATCCATATTCATTGCATCGGTGATGCTATCTAGCCATCTCATCCTCTGCCGTCCCCTTCTCCTTTTGCCTTCAATCTTTCACAGCATCAGGGTCTTTTCCAGGAAGTTTTCTCTTCGCATTTTGGGTGGCCAAAATATTTGAGCTTCAGCTTCAGTATCTGTCTTTCCAATGAGCACTCAGGGTTGATTTCCTTTAGGATGGACTGATTAGGATGGACCTCCTTGCAGTCCAGGGGACTCGTAAAAGTCTTCTCCAGCACCACAGTTTGAAAGCATCAATTCTTCGGCGCTCAGCCTTCCTTATAGTCCAGCTCTCACAGCCATACGTTGCTAACTGGAAAAACCATAGCTTTGATAATACAAACCTTTGTCGGCAAGGTGATGTCTCTGCTTCTTACTATGCTGTCTAGGTTTGCCATAGCTTTCCTCCCAAGAAGCAAGCGTCTTTTAATTTCATGGCTACAGTCACCGTCTGTAGTGATCTTGGAGCCCAAGAAAGTAAAATCTGTCACTGCTTCCATTTCTTCCCTTTCTATGTGCCAGGAAGTGATGGGGCCAGATGCCATGATCTTCGTTTTTTTAATGTTGAGTTTCAAACCAGCTTTTGCACTCTCCACTTTCACCCTCAACAAGAGGCTCTTTAGAGCCTCTTCGCTTTCTGCCATTAGGGTGGTATCGTCTGCGTATCTGAGGTTGTTGATAATTCTCCCGGCAATCTTAATTCGGACCTGTGATTCATCCAACCCGGCGTTTCTCATGATGTACTCTGCATATAAGTTAAATAAGCAGGGTGACAATATGCAGCCTTGTCGTACTCCTTTCCCAATTTTGAACCAATCGGTTGTTCCATGTCCGGTTCCTACTGTTGCTTCTTGTCCCTCGTACAGGTTTCTCAGGAGACAGGAAGGTGGTCTGGTACTCCCATCTCTTTAAGAATTTGCCACAGTTTGTTGTGATCCACACAATCAAAGGCTTTAGCGTAGTCAATGAAGCAGGAAAAAAATGTTTTTCGGGAATTCTCTTGCTTTCTCCATGATCCAGCAAATGTTGGCGATTTGATCTCTCGTTCCTCTGCCTCTTCGAAACCCAGCTTGTACTTCCGGTACTTCTCGGTTCACATACTGCTGAAGCCTAGCTTGTAGGATTTTGAGCATCATCTTGCTGGCATGTGAAATCAGCGCAATTGTGTGGTAGTTTGAACACTCTTTGGCATTGCCCTTCTTTGGAATTGGAATGTAAACTGACCTTTTCCAGTCTTGTGGCCATTGTTGAGTGTTCCAAATTTGTTGGCATATTGAGTGCAGCACTTTAACAGCATCATCTTTTAGGATCTTAAATAGCTCAGCTGGAAGACTGTCATCTCCGCTAGCTTTGTTGTTACTAATGCTTCCTAAGGCCCACTTGACTTCACTTTCGAGGACGTCCGGCTCAAGTTCAGTGACCGCACTATCATGGCTATCAGGGACATTCAGATCTTTCCTGTATAGTTCTTCTGTGTATTCTTGCCACCTCTTCTTAATCTCATCTGCTTCTGTTAGGTCCCTGCCTTCTTTGTCCTTTATCATGCCCGTCTTGGCACAAAACGTACCCTTGAGATCTCCAATTTTCTTGAAGAGATCTCTAGTCTTTCCCATTCTATTGTTTTCCTCAATTTCTTTGCATTGTTCATTTAAGAAGGCCTTCTTGTCTCTCCTTGCTGTTCTCTGGAACTCTGCATTCAGTTGGATATCTCTTCCCCTTTCTCCCTTGCTTTTCGCTTCCCTTCTTTCCTCAGCTACTTGTCAAGCCTCCTCAGACAGCCACTTTGCTTTCTTGCATTTCTTTTCTTTGGGATGGATTTAGTTGCTGCCTCCTGAACAATGTTATGGACCTCCATCCATAGTTTCTCAGGCACTCTGTCTATCAGGTCTAATCCCTGAAATCTATTCCTCATCTCCACTGTATATTCATAAGGGATATGATTTAGGTCATACCTGAATGGTTTAGTGGTTTTCCCTACGTTCTTCAATTTAAGCTGAAATTTTGCAAGAAGCAGCTCATGATCTGAGCCACAGTCAGCTCCAGGTCTTGTTTTTACTGACTGTATAGAGCTTCTCCATTTTTGGCTGCAAAGTACATAATCAATCTGGTTTCGATATTGACCATCTGGTGATGTCCATGTGTAGAGTCGCCTCTTGTGCTGTTGGAAAAGAGTGTTTGCTATGATCAGCGTGTTGTCTTGGCAAAACTCTATGAGCCTTTGTCCTGCTTCATTTTGTACACTAAGGCCATGCTTGCCTGTTATCCCAGTGATTTCTTGACTTCTTACTTTAGCATTCCAATCCCCTATGATGAAGAGGACATCTTTTTTTGGTGTGAGTTCTAGAAAGTGTTGTAGGTCTTCATAGAACCGATCAACCTCAGCTTCTTCGGCCTCAGTGGTTGGGGCATAGACTTGAATTACTGTGATGTTGCATGGTTTGCCTTGGATTCCTACTGAGATCACTCTATCATTTTTGAGATTGTACCCCAGTACTGCTTTTCCCACCCTTTTATTGACTATGAGTGCTACTCCATTTCTTCTAAGGGATTCTTGCCCACAGTAGTAGATATGATGGCCACCTGAATTAAATTCGCCCATGCTTGTCCATTTTAGTTCTCTGATTCCCAAGATATCGATGTTCAATCTTGCCATCTCATGTTTGACCACCTCCAGCTTACCTTGATTCATTGATCTGACATTCCTGGTTCCTAAACAATATTGTTCTTTACAGCATCAGACTTTCTTTTCACCACCAGACACATCCACAGCTGAGTGTCCTTTCGGCTTTGGCCCAGCCGCTTCACTCTTTCTGGCGCTACTTGGAAATTCCCTCTGCTCTTCCCCAGTAGTATATTGGACACCTTCTGACCTGAGGGGCTCATCTTCCGGCATCATCTCTTTTAGCCTTGTGATACGTTCCATGGGGTTTTCTTGGCAAGAATACTGGAGTGGGTTGCCATTTCCTTCTCCAGTGGACCACATTTTGTCAGAACTCTCTGCCATGACCTGTCCGTCTTGGGTGGCCCTGTACGACATAGCTTATGGCTTCACTGAGTTACGCAAGCCCCTTCGCCACAACAAGGCAGTGATCCATGAGGGGCTCGATCTATTTAGCCACTCATTATTTTTACTACCCACTGACCAATATATAACTACTGATAGGGAAAAGAAAAGAGGATGAACTGCTTGGTTGTTGTCTGAAATCAGTAACTCAAATCTTTGCTAAGAATTTATACCTATGATTCAGGACAGAAATAGGATCCTTTATTCAATAGAACTACTTAATTTATAATTTACAGAAAAGTCAGCAAGGTGCCAGTAGTTCAGCTCTGTCTAATGCTTGGATTCTGATATATTTCCACATATGCTTTTCATAGCATAGACTGAAAACTGTTTGGTGTTTACAGATACAATAACTTATGCAACTTCAACATAAGGTTTGATTTTTGCTCCATTATTTCCTCCCTTAATTGTTTATTACGCTTGTCATTCTTCCCCCTCAGCCATTTGATATAAAGCAATTTTCCAAAGAAAAAAATGTAATGGTACAAAACCACTTTAATAAATGTCCAAATTTTAGCACCAAAAATAAGACTGAAGAGACCACATTCTTGGTTGATTGCTATGACCACCCCTCCCACTCTCAATAGCAGTCACTCCAGATGTCAATATTATTTACGTACTTTAAATGCATTTATCTTCCAATCCTTTTGAAAAAATATATATAGCTGCATATAGCACATTGAAATAAATGCCCATCTGCAATAAAAGTATCACAAAATAATAGAAACATACATCAGTTACATTCCCCAAATACCTACTTAAATAAAAATGCCTTTGCCCCCTTTCTAAACTGTTCTAAGTTGATCCTCTGGGCCTCCTCAAGGAAATACATCTGTCATCCCTAGGACAGGACAGTTCTGCTGGCTGGAGAGTATCCAACAGAGCAATAGCATGGAATTTAAAGCAAAGATTTCTTAGAAGTTCTTAATGTATGGGCACATTTATATTTTACTTATTTCTCTTCAACCTTGCATAGGATTCCCAGGTGTATCCCATCATGTCAGTTTATGGACCAGATCTGCTTAGCTTCCGTTTTGGAAATACATAGTTTGCCTTCACATCCATTCACTCTGAAGGCATACAGGAATGCGGTTTGAAAATGTTTTAGTACACTTGGTAGCCTGAAACCAAACACTATCTCCATGCAGTGGCTTTAGGATACATCTGCTTTGGCCTCAGTGGCCTACCTCTCAGGAGAAAGGCTTCAACAAAGACCATTCCACACATAAAGCATTATAGTAATGAGCAGTGGAAGCTGGTGGCTAATCTGACTGTGGGGCGGAGGACAAGTCAACACAGGTGGAGCGAAGGTGTCCTGTAGGTGGAACAGTCTTTGAATCCCCAACAGCCAGCAACCCATACCGCAGAACTGAGCCACGTGAACTTTAAGATTGCATGTGCAAAGGAGGATGCTGGGGAAATCATAACCACACAAAAGCACTCCTCTGGACCTATGGTCTCTTGTTCCCGAAACAACTTCCATTCCACAGAGACTCATGAGTGAACAGTCAGGTGGGAGGTGTCACACAACCACACAAAATCATGATGCTGCCACTGCTAACGATGATATCCTCCGAGCAACACAGCCAGGGCCAGCTCAAGGCCATGATGAAACTCGGGGTAGCCGTCTGTCATGAGTCTCCTACTCTGCCCCCAATACTGAACTCACCCACAACATACACACATATATACACACACACGGATAGTCAACAATGTATAACAACAACAACAATAATAATGCAAAAACATTTCTCATTACATTTTTTAGTGCAAATCATCTTCCATGCTTTCCTGGAAGCAAAAGACTTCTATCTCTTTCATGGTAGAAAACTCACATACAAACACAAGCTTCTCCTTTTACAACATACAGCGCAAAGACACAGAAAACATAAACACACATTGATGCACTTGCTCATACACATGCGCGCACGCACGCGCGCACACACACACACACACACACAAGAAATAGACATAAATTGACTCACTGCCTCTTTCAGATGCAGCAGCCAAACAGGATCACACACATAGCCACTGCTGTCTCAGGACATTTTACAGCCTGAGGAGGACCAGCAAATGTCTCCCATTTCTCAAAGGATGATCTGGGCCAGTCACTACCTCTCTGCCTAACCTACTTCACAGGATTGTTGTGAGGGTAAGAATGAGGAGAAAGGCAGAATATTAATGTAATCAAATGAAGTAAATAATTCTAGACTAGAAAAACATAATTGTCTTGCGCTATGTTTGTAGTAAGCCTCCCTCACAAGTAAAATGGCCTGTGCATTGCATTACTGAGTGCACTCATTTACCATGTCTGTGCGGTAGAGACAAGATGCATCAAGTACCCCACCTGGAAATTTATCTTATAGAGATTCTGGGGAGGGAACTATAAGACTGACACCAACTTTTACCACTCATATTAAATATTCAAAATCTGTAAAACCTCTTCTTCTCATATTCCGCAACGATATGCCTCTTATCTTCTCCATGGACATCAACTCCAAGAAACTTTATTAGAAGCAATGACAACGAACAGTCCTGTGGCACCTTAAAGAATAACACTTTTATTCTGGCATAAGCTTTAGTGCACTATAGCCCACTTCATCAGATGCATGGGGTACTACAGGGATTTTCAGGTTTTTAATATGGTACATATGGTGTGTGGGTGGGTATGTGTGTGTTTATAAACAGTGACATTGGAAGGACATTTAATGAAGGAAATGAAGGGAAGTATCCTTCCTTGCATGGAATACTTTACAGTCCAATGCCACCTCCCATTGCATTTCCCTAAAAACAAACACCCCGCCCCCCAACCACTAGCTGACTAGATAACAACTCTGGACTACACTGCAGTGATGTCATACACTACTCTCCTTCCCAACAATATGGGTATAACAACTATAGACTACTTGCAGTGCTGATGTAACCAGTAGTTAGACCCAGCAGCAAGTTCTCAGAACATTCAAAATCCATCCTTTTGTATGTTGTAATAATAGCAATAGTAATAACAATCCACGCAAAAGCACTCCTTTGAAGCCACATTTTTTCATTCCACACTGCACAGAGAAGGAAACTGAACAAACAGTCTTTAAAAGCCTAAGTACCAAGTGTAATCAGGGGGCCGGGGGGGGGGGGGAGAACCAGACAGCACAGCCTACACAAAGCACACACACAAGCCCTATGCACACACATACACACACTCATACAACAAGAGATTTACAAAGAGAGATGCATCAGTCCCCTTTCCTTAGGGCATCAATCCTATGCATACTTACCTGGAAGTAAGTCCCACTGAATTCTTAGTAGACCCATATAGGATTGCTCTACGTATCCCATTAACCCCTACCCCTCCCTTACACACACACATACATACATACATACATACACACACACTGATTTCTCCAGAGTACATAACACCACAGGGAAAGCATTTGTGGCAGGGTCCAGATTTAAAACTAAGAGGTGGGTGGGAGAGCAGCAGCAGCAGCAAGAACAATAATAATAATAACCATATACCCCTCCACCTCAAACCCACTCTATTTTTAAAAGTTTACATACTGGGTTGTGCTGGGCTGCCTCTTCAAAGTAAACAGAGAAATAGGTAATAAGCAAGCGAGCACAAGCATGCTTGTGCACACGCACACTCTCACTCACTTATCTCGCTGCCATTTCCACCTCTTTTCGAGCTTAACGATTGGCTGGCTTGGCTCAGCCAATGATTCTGCCGGGGATGCCCTCATGGGCGACAAAAGACCCCCTCCTTTGCAGAGGGAAGGGGTCTTCTATAATTGGATAGCGTGGGCTAAGAGCCTGTGCTGAGCGAAATTCATAACTTTCTTTAAAATGTGCCCTGAGGCAACAGGCTCACCCACAGCAGCTGGGCAGCTTCCTAAGCCTTTCAAGACTCTGTGCCTGCATGCACAATTTTAAAAAGGAAGCTGCCATGCTGGGAAAGAACACTCTCAGCGCAGCAGCAGCAGCAGCTGACAATGACAACAAAAATGGAGAAGAGCCAGCCTCTGCAAAAGGAAGCAGCTTGGCAAAGGTGTCTTTTAAAAAAATAAGGCTCTCTAGTTCCTTTCCTTTTTTCCCCCTCTATGGGTTGTCTCCGTCCCACTCGCCTTTGAAGGCTCACCACTCCTGGTAACATGTACTTGAGCTTACAAAGCTGAGGGTTCCTAGGATTGTATTCCCCAGAAAAGATCAATTCTGGTTGATCAAGTGCAGCTGATAGAAAGTTACCCATACCACAAGCCTTGGTCAAACACGAAGGGAATAGAACAGGTCCAGAAAAATAGCCAAGGCCAGGGTCTTAAACAAGAAAGCTTAACATGATCCGGCCTATATTCTTCTGTTTATTTCTCTGGACATATTAAATAATACCTTCAACTTACCACATAATTCAATGCAGAACCTATTTTAACTTCAACAGAAAAGCGTTCATAAAATATCCTGTTCACAAGAATGCTTCCAAGATAACACTCATAAAATTTCTGATAATAATCTTACAGTCTGCTCAACAAGTAATAGTTAAGGGAGATTTATAGAATATACTTACTAAGCATGCATCTATAGTAGTGTGATCCTGCACTTGGTGTCACCCTGAAGACTCTCCCTCCTTGTATAACAACCTCTGAGCTTGCGTAACGACTTCAGACTGCTTGCCAGTGATGAAGCAGCAGGCCAAGGGTAGCCAATTGAAGTTTAAAGACTGGGGCAGGGACAGGAATTGGGAGTCCAGGGGCGAGGGGCAGAGTTTCCCTAGAATCATGGCAGAGTACAACAGAGAAAGGATCCTCAAAAGATGGAGAAGTGAATGGGATGGGAGAGGAAAAAGTGTGAAGATTACAAAGGAGACTAATGGTATGCCAACAACATGGTGATTTGTGATCCTAGAGGTCTGGGGAAACAGAGATGTCTAAAAAGAAGCTCCTCTGTGAAGAAATATGAGGGAAAAAATATGTGTGTTGAAGTGAAACACTGTTACTGTACCCTTGCAAGAATTAATAAACCTTTGGGTTTTTAGCACTTGGTTATTATGGAGCCCTTTGATATGGAAGAGTCTCCGGGGGTGGCAGATGTCTACTGATACTACTTCCCACTGATTTGTTGAGAATTTGGAGGCTCGTGCTAAACATGTGTAACAGTTAATGGGAACTGAGGGAAAAGCAGAAATTAAAGAAATCAAACCATATCTAAACTTGAAATGCAAACACTATAATACTACTGATAAAAGACTAAATAATAACCCAGAAACATGAATAGATGTAGGCAACATTTCATTACAGCCATGTTTGAAGTAGTATCAGTTACTCCATCTTCAGCATATGGAAAACATCCAACTATATATTTCCATTTCCTCTGACCCTTGAGAACAGCTGAAAAACTCATCAACAAACAACGAAAAAGAGCTTGAATGGAAAGCAAGGTAAGTGAGACTTAATCTAGACTTGAGGTATCCAAAAAAGTCTAGATTGAAGATGGAAATGTGAATGCACAGTAAGGGATAACTTGGCTAGACTTAATGGAGAAAATGTATGACCAACTTGCTATATAGAAAGCTATGCAAACTACTGGCTCTTGTCGCTTTTTTTTTAATAGGTGTGCAGTATCACAAGCCATAAATGCTAATGTCCCGCACTCTATGGATGATTATTATGATAAAATCCTTTTTTAAAGAACAGATTTTACTTACATTTTTCTACGCTTTTTCCAGTGAAAGCAGTATGAAAGGAAATGACTACATGGTATATAGGCATCCATCAAGGTTGTAGATGGATTTTGCTTGGCTGTATCTAGGTACCATACAAAAAAAAATAGACAGAAATACTCACTTCAGTATTATTTGGGGCTAGACAAAATGTAGATGTGCCACATGGTGGATGTGAGGAACATGGACGTCTGCTGCACACTTCTTATAAGGATGTGAGGAGGCAAAAGAGGTTATTGCCTACTCATTTTCTAATGGTACTGAATTAACAACGGTTCGCTTGAATGATCACCATTTAAAATATACTCAACAGGGGCAAATATAGTTTATCCAAGACTAAAACAATAACTGATGTGTCTTCAAAAGGTTTCATAACCCATTAAAGCATTATTATTATTATTATTATATATATATATATATATACACACACACACACATATACATATATATACATTTTTTTTACAAGTAAGTGTACAATCCCATCTAAAGATACCAGGCCCTTAACAGTGGCATTTAAAAGAGGTGACTTCCCTCTCCCATATCCCATTCCAGCTTCTAGGATGAGGTAAAAATACTGTCCGGCAGGAGCGTTGTTATGCCTGACCCATGGACCCTGGCTCCAAATCCATTTCCTAGGGCCCCAGATCTATTTCCCAGAGCCCTGTCTCTACTGGTGCCAAATGGAAGAGGCTTTGCCTCAGCTGAATTGCCATGCAGGGGGAGACTTCTGAGGGGATTGCAGCCGGGGAGGGAAAGTTTAACTCTCCCCTCCCATGTTGCGCCTCCCCTCCCCAAAACCCCACTTTCCCTGCATGTCTATTAAGCTTAGGGGGAAAAAAAACATTTTCCATTGGTTTGGATATTCTGGGGCAGGTTGTAAATTAACTGAAGAGTTTATTTCATTTGAAATTATTTAGATGAGAAACTCGCTGGGTTTGCTTCCTGTGAAATTTAAATGAATCCTAGTCATTGTCTCTGCATTTGCATATACATATATAGAATGAGCAAAGGGCTGGATGTGCCCGATCTCGTCTGATCTCCAAGCAGGGCCAGCCCTGGTTAGTACTTGGATGGGAATCAGGCTTCCTGCACTGAGCAGGGGGTTGGACTTGATGGTCTTGTATGCCCCTTCCAACTCTACTATTCTATGAAATCAACACAAATTTTATGAGGATTTGTGTCCTATGACCCTGTGCTCCAAATCCTTTAAGTGCCTAGCAACATTCCTGCTGTCTGGAATATTCTATCCCTGATCCAAGTCAAAATAGCAAAGGCATGTGGAAAGGCACTCTCAGTGGGTGACCTGCCAACTGTAAAACTCTGTCTATGACATATCAAAGCTTAAGCATTTTTCAGAACAATCCCAAGGTTTCATGATGGCCAGTTCTATGCTTGCCTAAGTTGTTGTGTGTCAGCATTTCCTCCTTGCTTACTTAAAAAACAACAACAACAGATTTTAATGAACATCTTTTAAAATTGGACTCACCCAAACCCTAGACTTGGGCAGGCTAAAGTTACCTCACATATGACATTCAACCAACTGCCCTTGCTGAATAATTGACAGAGAAGAACAAAATCTTGTAAGCATACTGAAGCAATAAATACAGTGCAGCTCTTTGGAATCTGCAAATAAATCTTTGAATGGGCAGTGGACAGTCATGAGAGCTTTGTGGAGGTCTTCAATGCAATTGGATTGTTGTTTTCTTTTCTCTTATTAAGGGAATCATTTTGAGAGATGAAGGGATAGGCCATAGCTCAGTGGTAGAGCACCTACCTGCTTTGCATGCAGAAGGTCCCAGGTTCAATTCCCAGCTTCTCCAGGTGGGGCTAGGAAAGAATCCTGCCTGAACCCCTGGAGAGCTGCTGCCAGTCAGTGTTGACAATACTGGGCTAGGTGGACCAGTGGTCTGTCTTCCTATAAGGCAGCTTCCCATGTTCCAAAGCTCTCTGGGGACTTGCAGTTAGCTACTTGCCTGTAGCAAATAAATTTAATCTGAAAGCTTAACCTGAACTACTAAACTTGACTGAAAACCTCACTGTGCTTTGCTTCTTTCCTATACATTTGTTCAATGCAGCTCTACATTTCGAGGTAATGGAAGTATTTTTTAAAATTACATACAGCAAGCCAGTTGTTTGTTACAGAGAATTATCATAAGAGCCATTCTGTAAGATACCCTACTGTGAAGGGGCACTAGAGGCGTTTTACTAGAATAAGACAAGCTTTTACAAGCTTTGAATAAGACCTTTTCTCTTCCATGAGAGGAAACTGATAAACATCTAGTTTTTGTAAATAAATTTCTGATGCTTGGATTGGGGCAGGGGGAATGCTCTCATAGGATGTGCATATTCACATACTGCGATACATTATCACATGATGCTTTACTTTTCCAAGAATAACCTAATAAAATGAAAATACTTTATAACCATGAACTCTCATATCTTAGAAGTCAGTTACTTGGCAGTCTCTAATAAGATTTCAAATCTTAATTGTTTACTGAAGGAGAAAGATTATTTAATAAACCTTTCCTTTAAATACAAGCACTCCCCCCGCCCGCCCGAGTTTAAAACCTACTATATATTTTTTTTTATTTACCATGGGCCAAATGCATTTCACATATGTGAGAAGAAAATTGGCATTGACCACATGTGAAATAAACTCTTGGCAGGAAAAGTACAATTGCGTGCCATTTATAAGATTGGATTCAGGAGAAATGTCTTTGACTTTTCCCCAAATCAAGAAACTTAGCAAAAGAAAAAAGGAAGTGACTCTTCAGGTAATGCTCTGTGGCAGAGTCATGAATATCACCCTGAAAGCTTTATTTACATAAGTATACTTTAATCATCAAACTGTTAAAGATTCTGTGCCAGCTGAAGTACAAAGATAGGAAATCATGACCTGCTGCTTTCATTGATGTACCATTTGGAAACGGGGGGGGGGGGTCCTTTCCCATTTGTCAGTAAGAATAATGATTCACAACACCTCATCAGCAGATTGTATGCCATCCCTGCTTTCCCAAGTAGTGAGAAGTTTTAGGGTCAGAACTTAATTAACTCTTTAATACTTATGGGCAGCGCCCATGCATTGTTCTGCACAGGGACACTGAGAAGCCACCACGTGCACTGATTTCCCAGCCCATGGCAACAGACACTTGGACCACCATTCAAAAACGTTATAGAAGCACTGTGTGTTTTAACACAGATATATCTTTGTGCATGTAACGGTGACATCAGTACGTAGGGAAAATGGAAGTGGATGTTTTCTGCCTTTCCATTTTCTCTGGCTAACTTCATTCTGGAGAAGAGCTGGTTAAGCAGGAAATGCTAGGGGAAGAAGAAAGTACCCTTTTTACCATTTAACACTACTCAACACATAACACAGCATAGGGTCCTCTTCAACAAGTGCTGATGATAGACAAGTTCAGTAGGAAGTAAGCTAAAAGTAGCAGTGTAGCATTACCTCTAGTAGTGCACACAGCAGAGGGATAGTAGATAACAGTGCACGCTACGTAGAGGTAAGTAGCTCAGCAGTTACCTTTTGCCATGGTAACCAAGAACCAAAGCATAAATGCAT
The DNA here is from genome assembly GCF_057233095.1 of Heloderma suspectum. Classification (NCBI taxonomy): domain Eukaryota; kingdom Metazoa; phylum Chordata; class Lepidosauria; order Squamata; family Helodermatidae; genus Heloderma; species Heloderma suspectum. The sequence goes on along the minus strand of NC_139459.1, from coordinate 291,427,515 downwards.
GCATAAACCTGTGCATCTCACTTTTTCTTATTTTCCTTGCTGTTTTCATTAACTTTTAAAAGGTCCTGGCAAAAAGTTAGGCAGATGTTTTCATTTTGCATTGCTGTTTCAGCACCAACCATGCAATCCGGAACGGCTCGACTGCAGTTTTTATGAAAGACTTGTGTGTGATTTTCTACACCTTCAAAAGGCCATGCCTAGGGATCCAGTGGCCATGTCTTCACTCAGGTGGGGCAGGCACAATGTCTCTAACTCTGACAGGTGTGTAAGGCTTTGTTGTATCAAACTAGGGGCTCTTCCCAACCCGTGTGAAGCCAGGTCCATTTGCTAGTATCATATAAGGCAGGTATGAGCAAGAGCGTACTACTGGCTAATTTTAGCTTAGGATTTGTCTACTACACCTTCCTTCTGGTTTGCATTTGTTTACTTTTGTTACAACTTGCTTTTCAGTTGTAATGCTCATTATTAAAAAGAAACTTGCTTGTTAAAAGCATAAAAAAGAAGAACTGCAGCCCTTAGGCATCACTTTCCATTAAAGTCTTCAAGTACTAAAAGAAATCCGGAATCCTTTCTCTCCATACAGTACCTCCTGCCCATCTCCAGCTATCTGACCTCATAGAGAAATTTGATGCGTGAACCACAAGGCATTCCTACATAGATAAACTCTGCTGAAAAGTCTATGTCAACTCCCATGCCTTAAGTTTTACCCTAGCAATCTAAAGGGAAATTGTGGACTGTGCCAGTGTCATATTACATAGAGTAGCATGTGCCAATGGAATTAACAATACCACAAGTGGGATGGGGGGGAGGGTCTAGAGAAGAAAGGGAGTTCTTCAGATCTGATATGATGCAAGAGAAGCTGAAGTCTGTGAAATTGAACCTGAAGGCTAAGAACTGTGTGTGTGTGTGTGTGTGCGCGCGTGTGCGTGCAAGTGAGTGTGAGTGTAAGAGAGAGAGAGAGAGAGAAATTGAAAGCTGGGTGTGGGGGGATCAATCCAAACTAACGGCCTCAAGTTAAAAAGGGGCACACCGTTCCGTAGGAGTGCATACACAGATTCCACATTTGGCAGAGTTTTAAACACATGAAATTCACAATGTTTTATTTACTGTACCTCTTGAATATGAGCGCTCGTTTTATTTTTTGAAAACCCTAAATATAGCCATCTAAAAAAATGATACTCAAGGTAGTTTACAACAGATAACACCTACACAGAATAAAAACTAAACTAAAAATATACATACGAATGCACTATATTTGTAAACCATGTATGCTCTATGCAGCATTGCAGCAAATAAAAGAGCATATAACATTTATCTAGAAGCTGTCAACAGTTAAAGCCTAGCAGAAGCTCTAACAAGTAGAAAACCCAGTGCTTAAGGAAATGTTGAAGCCAGTGCCAAGCAAATACATTTGGGGAGGGTATTCCATACTCAAGGCACCACAACAAAGGCAGCCTTGTCTTTGTCAACCAACCATCTGGTAACTTCTGAAGGTGGCCTTTCCTGGAGCAGGATCTTTGTTGCTGATCTCAGTTTATAGGCAGGTACCTATGGGCTGAGGCCGTCCTTCTGATAATTAATGATTAATGATTTATCATTAATAAGTCAAAAGTAGCACTTTGAGTCATGTGTGAAGCTCTTTCGAGGCTGGCAGTGTACAACTGACCCTGTGAGTACCATGCGGCTGTCATGTTCTGAACTAGCTGCAGCTTCTAAATGATTCGCATAAGCGGCACATGCCGCATATAAACACACTGCAGTGGCCTAACCTGGGCCTTAGGAAGGCATGGAAAACTGAAAAGATCAATCGGTGAAACATTTCTGCAAGTATGTGAACAAAATCTGTGAAACAAAAATGGTTATAGCTTGTAAAATGACTGAAACCTGGTATTTGCATTAATAAAGGGTAGGGTGTACTTAGGTACCAAAAAAGAAACAATTGGAAAAAAGTTAAGAGTTGATTTTGATGTGTCATTGCCAACAGGAAGAGAATTACTGCTGCCACAGCTTAACAGGATACCCTGATCCCTGCTGGGTCAGACCAAAGCCCCTCTAGCCCAGCATACTGCCTCCCTCAGTGATCAACATGGGCAGCAGCTCTCTCTTAGTGTTGTTCCCCAGCAATTACTATTCAGAGGCATGCTGTCTACAGTGTTTGAACCTGGAACAGCATATAGCCATCATGATTAGTAGCCACTGATAGGCTTATCCTCCACAAATGTTCAGAATTACAGTTTAAAGCCATCACATCTTATGGTAGTAAATTCCATAGGATAACTCTGTGCTGTGTGACTGACTTCCTTCTGTCTGCCCTTGCATCTCCCTCTCATCAGCATTATTGGATGATCCAGGGTTCTAGTGCTATGAGGAAAAGGGGGGGGATGTCTTCCTATCCACTTTCTTCACACCATGCATACTTTTATAAAGCTCTGTCAAGTTCTCCTCTTATTCACCCTTTTTAATATATAAACCAAAAAATCCAAATCTTTTAACATTTCCTGCCTACCACTAACTCCAAATCATTTATGAACAAGTTAAAAAGCACAGATCCCAATACAGATCCTTGGGGAACCCCAGTTCTTACTTCCCTCCATTGTTGGGAATTGTCCAGTTATTCTAATTCCCTGCTTCTTAATCTTTAACAATCCATAAGATACCCAATCCTCTTATCCCATGACTGGTAAGTTAACTCAGGATTTAAAATGATAAAAACTGAAGAACTAAAATGCCTTGGAGTATACAGTGTCTACTGGCTGGTTTGCATGACATGGCTGGGCCACTGTGGGTTATTTAACTCATGATGAGCAGTGTCGTATGCCGGGTGTATGTGGCCGACTGGGATTATCAGAGGTTGCACCGTTGTGGGTTATTCGAGGGTTATACAATCTTTGTATAACGCTACTACTAATCAAGGTTATTTAACCTATGATAACCTGTTATGTCGTGCAAACTAGATCCACTCCACATGCAAGTTGACACTGTCAAAGAATTCTAACATGTTAGCGAGGCTAACCTTTCTGGTAGCTATTTGAGTTTTCTTCAGCATGACTGCTCTTCTATATACTTGACAAAATTATATTTCATAATTCTTTCCATCAATTTACCCAGAAAAGCCTGTGATGCATGGAATCTAGCTCTGGACTCAATGGGGCGCTTCACCAGTGTGTACATCTCATTGAAAATGTCAACCCAGTGTGTGGCTGCTGTGAAAGAAACAAATTAGAAAAGGAATTGAAAATAAAACTGCCAATATCGTACTGCCCTTATACAAATCTATGGTACAACCACACTTGAAATACTGTGTACAGTCTGGTCACCACACCTAAAAGAGGATATTGTAGAGATGGAAAACATGCAGAAAAGAGCAACTACAAATTATCAAGGGGCTGGACCAACTCCCCTATGAAGAAAAGTTACAATGCCTGGGTCTATTTAGCTTAGAAAAAAGGCGAGTAAAGGGAGACATGACAGAGGTATACAAAATTAAGCATGGTGTAGAGAAAGCGGAAAGGGGAAGTTCTTCTCCCTCTCCCATAAAACTAGAACTTGGGGTCATCCCATGAAGCTGAATGGTGGGAGATTTAGGACAAATAAAAGAAAGTACTTCTTTACACAATGCATAGTTAAACTATGGAATTTGCTACCACAAGATGTAGTGAAGGCAACCAACTTGGATGACTTTAAAAGGCAATTAGACTAATTCATGGAGGATAAGGGCATCAACAGATACTAGTAATGGTGGCTGCATATTACTCCAGTATCAGAGGCAGTATGCCTTTGAACACCAGTTGCTGGGGAACGCACGTGGGAGGGTACTATTGCACTCATATCCTGCTTGTGGGCTTCCCACAGGCAGCTGGTTGAACAAAATGATGGACAAGATGAACCCCTGGTCTGATTCAGCATGGCTCTTGTGTTCTGAAGGCTTTCTCTCTGTGTATATTATTAATTATTTATTTCATTTCTATACTACCCAATAGCCAAAGCTCTCTCGGCAGTTCACAAAAATTAAAACCAGAAAGCACAGGGCAAAACAATATAAAATAGAAAAACTTAAAAATACAGTATAAAAATGCAACCAGAATAAAACCTAGCAGTAAGGTAGAGCTTTAAAATACAGATCTAAAACAGCAGAGCAAAGACTAGAATGCTAAAATGCCTGGGAAAATAAAAAAGTCTTCACCTGGAGCCAAAAGCAGTACAGCGTAGATGCCAGGTGAACCTCTCTATGGTGCTCATTCCACAACCGGGGTGCCACAGCAGAAAAGTCCTTCTTCCTCCTAGCCACCCACCTCACTTCCTTTGGCAGAGGCTCCCAGAAAAGGACCCCTGAAGGCAGGTATATATGGGAGGAGATGATCCTTCAGATAACCTGGCCCCAAGCCATTTAGGGCTTTAAATGTTAATACCAGCACTTTGAATCAGGCCTGGAAATGAACTGGCAGCCAGTGCAGCTGGAAGAGTTCTGGCATAATATGATCTCGTTGGCCAGTCCCTGTTAACAATCTCACTGCCCTGTTTTGGACCAGCTGAAGTTTCCAGACCTTTTTCAAAGGCAGCCCCATGTATAACTCATTGCCGTAATCCAGACGAGAAGTTATCAGAGCATGGATAACTGTAGCTAGGCTACCTCTGTCCAGATAAGGGCATAGTTGGTATATCAGCCTAAGCTGATAAAAAAGTGCTCCATGCCACTGAGTTCACCTGTGCCTCAACTGACAGTTCTGGGTCCAAGAGCACCCCCAAACGACAAACCTGATCCTTTAGGGAGAGTGCAACCCCCTCCAGAACAGGTTGAACATCACCTAACTGGGCAGATGAACCACTCACTAACAGTACCTCCATTTTGTCTGGACTGAGTTTCAGATTATTGGACCTCATCCAGTCCATTACCATGCCCAGACACTGATTCAGAAGCCACTGCCTCACCTGGGTTTGATGAAAAAGAGAGGTAGAGCTGGGTATCAGGCAAACAGATCTCTCTGGGCAAATCACGTTGGAATGTGGGGGGCTCTAGACCTGGAAATGTGGGATAGCCACCAGAGTGGAATAGAAAATCATGCTACGAAAGGAACTCTAGTAAAGCCAGTTGGACCCCAGCAGAAAGAATGAACATAGACTGCTTCAACTTCAAGGCAGCTATGTTCAAAAACAAAGGGTACAAAGATGGGTCATGATGACCTATGATGGGTCAAAACAAAAGGAACAATAATCTGGCTCTGCAGAATGAAAAGAAAGCGCAGGGAGTTTCCTTGCCCCTTAATTTACATCTAGCTGCCTATACCAAGATCTTCAAGGGTGTGCAGGTAGTGCGTGACTTTGTTTACCTGCCTGGAAGGAGAGGACACTTCAGGATTGAGCCATTTCTCCTGCCAGGCTCTGGATTGGTCAGTTCCAAGGTACCCTTGTGGGTTAATTGGCTGGGTGGTGGCATGGCCATCAGGCTGGCATCTGCATGTTTCCTGAGTTAAAGGGAGCAACTCCCTTTAATCTAATAAAGGAGGAAACACGTACACACTGTGGATGCTGTACCTCTGTGGCAGTCCAGAGCTTAACAATATTCCTGGCAGCTTTTCAGGCTGTGCCTCCCAGGACCAAAATGGATTCTTGAGCCAAGGTGTCAGGGCAATGCCAACTGAATACATAGCACACAATATATGTGTCAGATTGCTGGCACATGTAAAGCTCCTCTGTAGCAAATGAGGCTCAGTTGCAGAGACATATGGTGTCGGGAAGCAATACTTTTTGTGTAAGCAGTTTTGCCATATATTAACATGCAAATTACCATCACTGAAATAAGCATTCCTGAAAATACCAGCGTCAAGATGGGGCAAAGAGTCTTCATCCGATCTATAGAACATCTGATTTTCATTTGAAGCTAGAATTGTTTGTCAAGGTAATTAACATACTGGAGTAAGATTTCATCTGCATTGTAAAGCAAGCTAATAATATACAATCTCTCTTCCCTAAAACAATGAAAAGAAATTTAGCCAGGGCAATATTTACATGCTTCCATTTACCACCATTTTAAATCATAAACCTGTGACCTGTCTGTGGAAACACCAAATAAGTCAAATCATAAACAGTACTTGAGAAGATTTTGATGATCGCAACTTATGAGGGACTAGCCATTCCCTTAAGAGAAATACCACATTAAAACAGATCATATGGCAGCTACTGTTATTATTCAGCCAAAGAAAAATTTGCCAACAAGTTAATTTTGTTAACATTTCCTAGAATTTTGAATATTTTTCTATGAGCAGAAATATACTTGCCAGATCATACATTAATACTAGACTCCACAGTCTGCTTAAAAGTTTAAAAGAACTTACAAAAATAATTCCTCTCTAGTCATATAAGTTCTACAATAATTAGAGAGCAACTAGTTTGAGATTAAAGGTACCAAACGAGATACTTGTTAATAGCATCACAAAATAGAAATAACGAATACCTCATTGAGTTCTTTTGAAGACAAATATTGTCAAGTCTGTAACACATTTGTTACATTAAAGCTAGGGAAATATACTGCATATATCAGCAACACTATCTCTTAAACAGCTCTTATATTAAATTAACAAACTGCTTTTTAAACTTGTATAACTGAAGTTCCCCTATTCACGTGTGTGTGTGTGTGTGTGTGAGAGAGAGAGAGAGAGAGAGATTTCTTTCACAGACTCTGAACTATCAACTTTCCTTCACTCAACAGTTTGAATTTTCTTGAATATGATAGCTGAGCATCCTGGCTAACCGGGGAAAGAAGTGGAATTAGCATTACCGCAACACAGCAAACTGCTATGAGTAACATATTTTTTAAAAGGATATAAACACCGCATCATTTTGCATACTGATGCTGGTGAGCATTAATTTGCAAATGGTTTATCTTTGAAAAAATTTGGTCATGATTTCTTACATTTCCTTGGAAATGGGGTGGAATCCATTAAGTCATCCATTAATGGTTTCTGTCAGCAGAACAGGGACTCTTTGCAGCACATTTTCGGAGGGCATGGGGGGATTCAGGGGGAAGGAGAGGTGGACATCCGCTCACAAAACACTGGATCTCACCCCAATATTTGTAATGCTGTTCGGCCAGCAAAGTTGAAGAAAAGGCAAACCAAAATGATTAGGGCCCTGGAGCAAATCCCCTTCAGGGAAAACTTACATTGTTTAGGGTTTTTAAGCTCAGAAAAAAGGCAAGTAGGGACATGAGATGTTTATAAAATTATGTGTAGTCAGTGTGTGGAAAGTGAATAGAGAGAGGGTTTTTTCCCCTCTCTTATACTAGAACCCAGGGTCATCTAATGAAGTTGAATGGGTGAAAGATTCAGGACATACTAAAGGAAGTACTTCTTCACACAGCACATAGCTAAACTATGTAGTTTGCTACCACAAGATGCAATTGCCACCAACTGAAATGACTTTAATAGGGGATTACACAATTCATGAAGGATGAGGCTCTCAATGACCTGGTTCACACGTAATGCCAATTCATGGGTTGTTTAACCCATCCACTGGCAGGTCTGCGAGCAAGGGGAGCGGGCGCGCTGCCTCCTGTGCGCTCATCGCTTCTGCTTTCAATCAGCTTTAATCAATAACCATGGGTAATGGTTGGGTTAAACTCTGGGTTGTTTTAACACTAAACAACCCAGATTGCCGAGTTCGGATGTCATATCAAACAACCCAGGAACAAGGCCTTCCTGGGTTGTGGATTAAACTGATTCAAAATGGTAGTGGCGAATGCACATGAGTCAGCGCACTTGTTCCCTCACTCATGGCCCCGCTCATGGGTTGTCATTACATGTGAACTGGGCCAATGGCTATTAGTCACGATGGTTCCAGGATCAGATGCCGCACACCTCTGAATATCAGTTGCTGGGAAGAAGGCCAGAAGGCTATTGCGCGCACGACCTGCTTGTAGGCTTCCCAAAGCCATCTGCCTGGCCAATGTGGGAAACAGGATGTTGGACTACATAGGCCTTTGGACTGATCCCATACAGCTTTTCTTATGTTCATATGTAAATTAGAGTGAATCTGAGAGCTTATCCAGAGTCTGGAGCTTTGGCCAGACACATTTTCTCGTCAATGAATATACTTAACTTTCAACCTGCCATTATTTACTTTAACAGGACATAAGCCACCACATATAAGCGGCTTGTTTCTAAATGCAATAATCCATAGCAAGTTCCAGCTTGCAAGGATAAGAGTGCCTTCAAGAAAAAGTTACTGTTCCTACCTTTTGGCAGATTTGTAAGGAAAGCCTAGCAACCCTTCCTTTCTTTCTGGCTTTCCTCAGCCAGAAATAGCACTGTGGGACTATCTTGGCCCTAAAACCTTGGAAAGGTGGCTGCAATAGCCAACCTGAAGAAGGGATAAGCAAGCAAGAGAAAGAGAGGATGCATGCCTGCTGGGTCAGAAAGAACAGTGGGAAGTTAGGAAAGCTATATCTCTGGTCCCTAAATGGCTCGTGCGCGCGCTCTCGCTCTCTGTCTCTGGAGAAGAACAAGTGCTGTTAGACTTATGTAAAAGAAATAAAACAGTATCTTACAGTTGTCTCCCTCTAAGGTAAAGGTAAAGGTGTCCCCAACCAGTCGTGTCCGACTCTAGGGTGCGGTGCTCATCCCCGTTTCTAAGCCGAAGAGCCAGTGCTGTCCGAAGACGCTTCCGTGGTCATGTGGCCGGCATGACTGAACACCGAGGTGCACGGAACGCTGTTACCTTTCCCGCCGAAGCGGTACCTATTTATCTACTTGCAATTTCTTGCTTTCGAACTGCTAGGTTGGCAGGAGCTGGGACTGAAGACGGGAGCTCACTCCGTCACGCAGCACTCGGGTCTCAAACTGCTGACCTGCCAACCTTCCAGTCTGCAGTTCAGCGTCTTAGACCTTCCAGTCTGCAGTTCAGCGTCTTAACCACTAAGCCACCGTGGCCCCTTCTATCTCCCCTTCTATCTTCTATCTTCTGTCTCCCTCTACCTACATTTTTATTCTTTTCACATAACATTAAATAATGGAACTGCAAACATATTGACCATAATAGATATGGCATTTATAAAGAAAAAAACAGCACACCATTATGAAGTTGCTGCATGATTTAAAATTGTTGAAGCAAGATGTTGGGCTCTAAATCAAATGTCATTTTTTAAAAGTATCTCCTGTTGTAACTTAAAGCTATTGAAATACAATCAATCACATAAACTCTAAAAGATAATGTAGTACGATTTCTATATCTCCTTTTGAATCCATAATGCTGTAAGTTAGTTCTAGAGTAGGTCAATGCAAATACAATCCACACATGCTTGATCTAAATTCTTGTACTACAATATTTCAAAAATAGCCTTCTTTATAACTTACACACAGTCTCTGTTTCTGATGGGATGGGGTGGGGTGGGGTGGGGTGGGAACTAGATGCATGGTAGATCTAAAAACAACTTTTCTGTATCAAACTTTAGTGAGCCTTCTGGGCTGTTTCAGGGGATATAACCTTGTAGACACCATAGAGCTCCTTCTAAATTATGGTCCCAAACCAGAAACCTGAATGTCCGAGGATAGAAGAGGTTCTAGAAAAAATCATAGAGTGGGCAAAAGTGGCAAGGTAGACTCAGGGTGGGGAGATACTTCATCTTCCAAACATAAACCAAACAGGTTTATGTTCGTATTCCATATTTCTAATCCAGATATGGTGGGCAAACAGGTGGCTTTACCCACAACCTCCTTGATGCTGTCTACAGTAGCCACTATGGGGCTGGGAGGAGAGGCAGGAAAGATGATGGGAGGTGCATGTGGACACTAAAAACATGAAATAAGCAAATGACAGTGACCATTTACAAGTGTTACAAGCCAGGAAGGGATAATTCGGTGCAGGAATGCCATTTCATGCTGTTATCATGCTCCTGTCCTTATTTAGTTTCTCCTCTTCATGTTTCTCTATGAAAAACATAAGCCACATTTAGAAATGCCCCACAGAATGGTACTCATTTAATTTCTCATGTGACTTGTGTTCTGCATTGCTCCCTGGCCATGGTCCATTTGGCTTCAAAACTAAACACTGTCTGCCATGATTCTGGGCTGGCGCTCTCTCTCTCTCTCTCTGCCTTTTTAGTTCCCAACAGTGGTTTCTACAGTCTCATTTTATTTTAGTTCAATAGTCTTCCAGAAGAATTGCTCAACTTAGCTTGGCTGACCACAAACTACATGGGCTGTCCCCAAAGGCTCAGCACAGACTGAATAGGCTAACTTCTCCCAACCCAATAATTTGAGGAACAAGAATAAAAGTGTTGTCGCCTTTTTGAAATACCTCAGCCTATTGAAAACTGTTTAGCTCTCAGTAAAATTTTGGTGCAACTGAAATGGGAATATTTATATTTTCTACTTTTAATGGTCATCCCTATCGATTCAGTTTGAGGACCAAAACTGCACATTATAAGGAAAATGTGGCTTCCACCCAGCTGGTCAGAGTTTCCTTGTTTCTGCCCACTTTATTGGCTATTGTTTGCAAGGCTGAGGAAACTCTAAACCCAATGATGTTGCATGATGCATCTTCTTTAATTAAAGGCAGCCACATTTTCCTTGTATAATGTGTAGTTTGGTCTTCACTTTCTCTCTTTGGGCATTTGTTTTGTGTTAGCCAAAAGAGAATGTCCCAACATCTGAAGAACAAGTTATTTATTACTAGTGGCCTCTGAGGAATTGTTTCCCAGACAACACATTATTTTGAATATTAGATTCTGTGAAGATTCATTCTCATAAGCTATGTACACAGAAAATCATTGAGGAAACATGCAAATAGCACAATAAAATATGTTCAGATCTCATAGTCACAGAGATTAAATTTCAGAAAAATACGATTGTATATTTATTGGCAAAGGTTTTATTAGCATAAAAAGAAGGGTTAGTTATCCGGTGATACTGGTTTAAAACTGCATATTAGGGCAGAATTACATGTTTTGCATGACAAGCAGCTGCTCCTGAAAATGACATCACTGGGTCAGGTTCTCCCCTGACACAGGGATGCTGTTTCTAGTGGTGGACACATGTCATGAATAATACATAGCTTCACTCATAGTAGTACGAAAGTATAATGAAAATGTGTATGCTGCTTGGGAGGGGACAAAACACAATGACGACATAAACTGCTGCAGTCCTAACTAGGCCAGTGATGTGCCCCAAATTGCTTCAATTGGATTATTCTAATCTAATTTAGGTGTCAATGCAGACAATTGCCATCTAGAAATGTTGGGAACATAGTGGTGAATTAGGATCATGCCGACTGCACTTTGAATGTGAAATAGGCCACATTCACAATTTTATTCATTCATTCATTCATATCCTGTCTTTCCACTAAAATTAGTGCTCATCTGAAAGGAAGCATGCATGGACTTTCCACGTGTATGCAACTCTTCAGCTAAAGATTCATATACCACCTCCAAAATGGAACTGTTCTCACATAGCTGTGAGATGTCTAAAACATTCAAGTACATTAAACACTAAGAGTTGGTTTTCATACAGAACACAGTAACTTCATTAGCATACAAAAAATTCAACAGTCTACTGGACGCAGACTTGCCTCAAGAAATTCACAGCACCTCTAACATGGAACTACATCCAATGTTGTGTGAGCAGACTTCCACTCACATAACAGAACTTTCCTGTCTTCCCCTTCCCTGGGGGGCTGCAGGGGACAGGGAGGGGGGAGAAATCCACTCCAGTGGAGGATGCCATTCTGTTGGGTGGACACAGCTATGAACTCCCAGAGAAATTGCTGTACAGAATAAATGCATACACTGCAGTCATAAGTATATAAACGTAAATGTTAGTAATTAAAATACTCTTAAAATAATTTTTAAGGATGGAGACAACTGTAGGCAACAGCTTGATTTAATATTTTCAGAAATGGGGACTCGGCTATTGTTTACTTCTTGTTCCCAGCAGTTCTAGGGGTGGATCCAGATGAAACCTGAAACCATCACATCACCTGGTGGAACCTGATTTGAATGTTTGCAAACCCTCCTCCCCCATTTTACCTTAAGACTCTGACCATGATGCAGACATCATAACTTCAATAATTAACCACCCTTCTCCACCCCTTTTTGTAACTTCTTGTCTGATTAAGAGATCTGGAGACCTTGAACGCTTGCACTTTTTTTTGACCTTTGAGTTGGCCTAATAGAGGTATTACACTAATATGGATTTTGGAATTTTTCTTATGGCCTTTGCTTTTTCTAAAACATTCAAGTACATTAAACACTAAGAGTTGGTATTCATACAGAACACAGTAACTTCATTAGCATACAAAAATTCAACAGTTTACTGGATGCAGACTTGCCTCAAGAAATTCACAGCACCGTTGGGTAAAGCAACAACGCTATGTGTTTATTGAAATCTACATCTGGAAGTAATTTGTACAACTGCAACCAAGTTTTTCTCTTCCAAATCCAAAGACCTACAGGGGCCTCTATTCCAGGCAAGTGTTCATTTGTATGTGGACATACCATGCTATAATTTATGTTCCTAATTATAGCAAAAGGTTTATCTGCATGTTGTAATGTCTTATTCTTCACATGAGAATAGCATAGAATAATAAATAGGCCCCCAAACAGCCAATTTATTATTCATTGCAATGAAAGATACTGTAAAGAATAAAGTAGAACAACAATTTGCATAGAACTGTCTTCAGTGGGAACTCTTCATTGGGCGAAATATTTTTTTGACGTAAACAGTCTGTTTTGCAACCAATTCAAATAGGAATTGGCTTTTTCTGTCAATATGCGTACAAACCCTCATCAGAATTTAAAGGATAGCTAAATATACATTGTCTTGTTGCTTAAATAATAGCTCCCCCTTCCGAAGGCTAAAAACATTAAGTGGCCATTTTGTATTAAACTACTCAAAAGCTTTATTGATTCCGCCTGCAGGCAAATAAAAATGCTTTACATATAAATTAAATACATATATGGCATTAAAAACCAGTGATCCCAAAGCACTTCAAATAGTTAATAATTCACAAGTTACACTATTTAAGTACAAATGGAGGATTATGCCCAGGAAGACCATGAAGTGAGGTTACTATAATTTGCTCAGGTTTTCACTTATGGTCTTTCCAATAGCCCAATAAAGTGCCCAACATCTGCATTTCACACTTCACAACTTTTACACATGCTATTCAGGTCCTACACCATACAGACTAAGCCACCCTTTTTGGTTAATACACCTTCCATTTGCCATTCCAGAACCCCCTCATAATCTCCAATCTTCCTTCTAACCCCTTTGGGCACCATGGTTTACTGGGAGATGGAGGAAAAATATAAAGAAAGAAAGCTGAGATTGAGAAAGCCATATTGTTGGTCATGCTATGCCAGCAAAAGCCAAATTTCTTCAGAAAATGGCTGGAATCACTAGGCATGTGTCTATATTAGCTCCTACTCTAATCTAGAAGGCTAGACCATGTACTGTGCAACAGGACAGAGAAATACCTGCAGACAGCAGTAGTCTTCCATCAGAGTGAGAAGTTATGGAGTAACTGAGGAATCCAGGCTATTTAGGGTGGCCACTTATGTATCATCAAAGAAGAGGAAGTGCATCCCCCCCCCAAAAAAAAACTGGACAAAAGAGGACACATACATGTATATATACACATTCAGAAATAATTGCTATTTAAATAGACATACATCACATCTCACCAGAGACTGTGACCAGATGACCTGTGTGCCTGCTCAGTCTGCTGTCTGGGTGCTAGCTGTTGACTGGCAACTTCAAGACCCCTGTTGCTCTCCCTTCTTATGGTTCTTTATCTTTAAACTGGGCTTGGACCAGACAGCCCTTCAAGCAGAGGACTGTCCTCTGTAAAGTAGGCCACATGGCCACACTAGCCCTGTTCATTCTTGCATAGGCAGGTTTCCACTGACAGTATATGGTCCTACACATTTGTAAGGTGATTTGAACATAGAAATGGTAGGATATAAATTATTAAAGAGCTAAATTATTCAATAAATTAAATAATGAAATAGAAACAGCTTGTAAAAACAGGAAACTACTATTATTTACAAAATGTAATATACTGCCAACTTTTACTATTTTAGTATTCTATTACTATTTTGAAACTATATGCAGTCTTGCTTAAAATTACTAAATCAAAATGGAAGAAGCAGATTGTGACCTGGTTCGCCCATAATGGCTAATCATGGGCTAACCATCCATAGTTAGTTGTGGCCATTCCAGAGCAACTGCCTACCACTACCACAAACAACCCAGGAACAGCCTGTTGCCATGACATGAAAACCCAGCACTCTGGGTTGTTGAGAGAGAAACACAGAGTTTTAACCCACAGTATTGCTGGTGGGTTAAAACTCTGGATTATTTCTCCCTCAACAACTCAGAATGCTGGGTTCGCATGTCATGGCAACAACCCAGGAATGGGGCTCACTCCGTGCGCCCACTGCTAACTTTGGATTGTTTAGCCCATAGTTAGTTGTTATGTGCAAACCAGGTCACTGTTTACTTTCTGCAATATAATGGCCCGGTTCACACATCACAACAACCCACAATGTTTCTTTTAAATTGTGGGTTGTTGTGAACAAGGCAGCACGCTAATGCATGGTCCCTGCTTTCTCCCGCTAACAACCATTGATTCTTTCTCTGGTTTGCTGGAGGAGAGACAAGCCAGGGGTTTGGGTTCAGACACAACACTAAATGACCCAGGGACGGGGCATCCCTGGGTTGTTTAGCTGCTCCGACTGCATGCACACTGTCTCATTCACAAGAACCCACAACTTAAAAACATTGTAGGTTGGTGTGATGTGTGAATCGGGCCAATAAATACTCCTGACAGAACTATTTTATATATTCTATTCTATTGTTATATTCTATAAAAATGTTTTATTTTTATTGATACTATAAAATGTGAAGGAACAACAATGTCTTCTGGCATCTTATCACTATAGTTTTGCAATTCAGTTCTACCATTATAGGCTATAGGTACATTAACACAAATATGACTGTTACAGCTTATGTTTCATTGTGCTTGGAAGATTGTTCTGACCAATTGCCCCCTTGTGATTAGTTAGCTGTTTTATATCTTAGACGTGTGGTTACATGTCTAGGATACAAGTGACCTGAGAGGAAGGGAGGAAATACAATTAACAGCATTGCATGGTGGTTTGAGACTATACAAAGGATTTTAGATTCCCCATATCCACTGTTTGTTTATTCCAAAAGGGCCAATTTCCTGGGAATGAACCCACAACATACATAATGCCTTCAGGGAGTTTTAAATAACTTTGGAAAACAATTTGTTACTTCGAAAGCACACGCTATGAAGTTAGTGTTCCTTCTTCAAGTATATAAAAATGAAAGACAATGTGCCAAAATTCTACATGTCAAAGTACTGTGCTTTCACCACTAATCATTGTGATAAGGACAAAGGTAGGTTTTGTACCTTGCTTGATAAGTAACTGTTTAGCACTTTTTTTAGTTGGATGCAGAATCAATGAAATGTAAGCATAATATGAAGAAATATAAAGCTTCTTATCCAAACAGTAATGCAGTTTATTCTTAGTAACGAAAGTAGAGGTGGCAGCAATTAGTAAGAATGTCTAATCCTGGAATAAAACTTGAGGAGAGATGAATAAGCACACACAGACCATGCAGCATATGCTTTATGAATCACACTAGGGCCTCATATAGGACTATGTGCACGGGCTGGAGGAAACCGCAGTGAGTTTCCCTTCTCTTCAGCCCTCTATGTGCCCCTCAAATCTGGTTTGGAGGGTCCCCCAACCATCCAGAGCAAACTGGGGGGGGGGCACACAGGGGGCTGCAGAGTGGAGGGGTAATTCAATCCACCAGAGATGTCTGTTCTGCTGATAGGAAGACACTCTTGGATACAACCCCTGGTTTTTAAGTGGGCCGGGCTAGTCAACAAAGCAAACAAAAATAGTAATAAAGGAGAAGAGAGAAGGGCAACAGTTGCATGATAGAGCATATGCTTTGAGGTAGAAAGGTCCCTAACTCAATCCACAGATATCCAGGAAGGACTGGGGAAAACTCCTGAAACAATGAAGAGCCACTGATAGTCAGCTAAGCTAGATGGACCTAAGTACAACTCTCATCATCTCTCACCATTGACTATGCTGTCTAATGCTGATGGGAGTTGCAGTCCAGCAATATCTAGAGGGCCACACATTCCACATCTGACTTAGTGGGATAGGAGGTACAGGTGGAGACAGATCACATGTTTGCTTTTTTTCTGAGAGGTTGAAGATGGCTTGAAAGAGGGATCACTATTCAAGGTCTGAACACATCTCACTTCTAGCACTGGTTACAAAGCTGATTCAAAGTTCTGCAAAATTTAGTAGCAGAGAGGCAACGTGGGACAAGAGGGGTATGGACTCCATGGGAAACTGTACCTCACTCTAGCTTCTTTCAGTCTTTGAAAAATGTATTGTCTGTCTCCAGTTTAACAGGGATTTCCCAAAGAAGAGGCAACAGTGCAACACGTGGGGCTGAGAGAGGCAAAGGTGGCACCAAAGGCTGGCTCCTTTTGGAGGGGAAGGTCGGGCAGCAGAGATTCTGCAGAGCCCTGTTTGACAGGGAAGAGCAGCAGTCTTAGGGACTGCACACTTTGTGTCTCTCTGCTGAATGGGATATAGCTATCTGGTTTAGAAACTCAAGCAGGCATGTAAATTAGCCACTTTTCTATAATTGTAACCCACTTCCATAGAGCTAAGCTACTGAGAGAAGGTACAGCTATGTCCCTATAAACAATTTTGCAACAAAAAATAAAATTGTAAGGAATATTACAACTCTTAAAAAGTACTGTTTATTATTCCTTCACTTTTTACATACAGGGCTGAGAAGAGTATGCTACAACTGGCAACTACTCTCAATGTATAATGGGTATTATATGTGCACCTCAATTTATACATGAGCTGTGCAACTGATATAACATCTGTGTCCTGTTGAAATTGCCTGATAACTAATAACCTTGTGAGTATGAATAGCCTAGATTCTTTATGGGTATTATTTTCCTGTAATCCTTTCTTTTCCCTTACCATCTTGTACCATGGTTTATATTTATATTTTTTTAATATTTTAATCATATATATATATATATATATATATATTAACATTATATATAATGTTTTTGAACATCCATAGTAGTAACATAACTATAACATAATTTTATTATTTATATGCCAGTTTTCCGAGGAGTATTAAAATTATTCACATATTTCTCATTCATCACCTGTAGTATTAAAAATCATTTTCTAATACTGTCATAGATGGCTTTTAAAGTTAGACCTCATATCCTGCTTGTAGGCTTCATACACGCTTCTCATAGTTGACTATAGTGGGAAGCAAAATCCTGAACTAGATCAGCCCTTGGTCTGATCCAGCAGACCTCTTCTTATGTTCACACTTTAATTATAAGGGTAGGTATAGTTGTACGTTAATAATTGCTAAGAAGAATGATGAATCACATTTACTTTAGAAGTTTACACTAGTTATACACATGAGAGTGAATTCTTTGTGAATAATCTATAGCAGCCTTCCTCAACCTGGTGCCCTTCAGATGTTTTGGAGTTCAACTCCCATTACTTCCAGCCAGAATGGCCAATGGTCAGGAATGATGGGAGTTGCGGTCCAAAACATCTGGAGGATACCAGGTTGGGAAAGACTGATCTATAGTATCGTATAACTACAAATAGGTCAAGAGTTTGTTTTATATTGCATTGTTTAAATAGAGTAGCCTTTCAGGCTTTTATTTCATGTTCACACTTGAGCACCATATTTGTACAGATCATAGTAGCTAGTGACCTGTGGTGGCCTTCTCTTTGTTTTGCCTTATCCTAGTACATGTGGTTTCCTTGGAGCTACCCTGTGACATAACTGGCTGGGGAATGCTGGGAGCTGAAGGGCTTTTTTCTGTCTAAACATGTATAGGATTGTGCCTCAAAGTTCTTGCTGCCAGTATCATTTCAGCCTTTTAGATTAAGGAAAAAACTGCATAAAAGCTGGGAAACCACCAAATGATCAATAGTTGGGGGGAAAGGGCCAGGAAGGCTGGATTTGGCCCCTGAGCCTGCGGTTCCCCACCCACGCTCTACACTTTTCATTTCACAGGATACACTGCCGTGGCACCTCAAACAATCATAGGACTGCCCTTCACTGTGTTTCTGAATAGTTTTTAAGCAATACCAATTCCTTGGAGTTGTGGCAAATAAGGACACATTTTTGTTATGAAAAAGCAAGTGGTAAAACCAGGGCACTCCTTCTGTGATAAGGGCTAAACTGCAAGACACTAGGACAAGTTATTAGTTGTTCTTTCCCTAGAGGTAAGTCATCTGAAAGTGTCATAAGAAATAACAGGCCTTGGCAAGAAGCATTTTCTGCTATTCTGGTGATCTGGGGTCCAAGACTAAAAATAATAGGAACTTAGTAATCACTGCCTTCCAATTATTACTATTTTCTTTGAAAATTACTCCTGTTATTGAAAAATTCTGCAGAGCAGACAAAATGTTGGCAGGTTAGAAACTAAACTTCAGAGAAAGCAAGCAACACGAAGTCAGGCCTTCTAAACAACATATTGCAGCACTCACTACCTGCCTACTACAACTGTATCTGGTTTTATGGTTGCAGTTAAATTATAAATTGTACAGGCTATCCCAGTACAATCAGAAAGCTAGAAACAAAAAGGGAAAAGAGGCTATGGAAGGAAAAGACTCTCTAGTAGTGGTGACCTGCAAGGTTTGTGCAATGTTTGTTTTCTTACCTGAGATCAACATGGCCTACACATGCAACAAGTGAAAGTTGATTACACTGTTGGAAGAAAAAGTAAAAGGACTGGAGAGGCCAGTGTTGACCCTCCAGGGAATAAGAGAAGACGAAGAGTTCTTGGACAGAATGGTGGAACTACAGCAGCAAAGCGAAGTACAGAAGCCAGAAGACCAACAGCAAGCTGAGGCAGAAGAGGAAAAGGCTGAGGTGAGGAAAAATGAAGTAGAGGATGCTCAGTGGAAAGAGGTGACAGTTAGGAGCAGAAGAAGCCACTGTGCACCAGTGGAAGCAGTGGAACTATGGAACTGTTTTCAGGTACTTGAGGATGAGACTGGAGGACAGCCTGCAGAGGAAGAATTATAGGGGACCCCACATGAGAGCAAGCAAGAGGCTGAAGGTCAGTCAAGCAGAGGAAATGAAACCAAGGCCTACACCAAGAAGAGAAGAGGAGGAGGAATGGAAGATTCCTTGCTGCATGGGATTGAAACCCAAGTATGTTGCGAAGACCCATGGACTCACCAGGTATGCTGTCTCCCAGGAGGATGGATTAGAGATGTGACCGAAGGGTTGCCTACACTCATAACGCCCATTGACAGGTATCCCTTTCTTCTCATCCATGTGGGAACAAATGATACCGCCAAGCAGAGCTACGAAGAAATCATGTCAGACTTTGAAGCTTTGGGAAGGAAACTCAAGAACTTTAGGGTCCAGATAGTTTTCTCATCCATCCTTCCAGTAGTTAGAAGAGGGATAGAAAGAGAAAGGAAACTACTCCAGGTGAATGACTGGCTGCGAAGGTGGTGCCGACACAAGAGATTTGGTTCTGGGAACATGGGCTATACTTCCTGGAAGATGGACTGTTGGCAAGGGATGGGTTGCACCTCATAAAGACTGGGAAGAATGTGTTTGGCCACAACATGAAGAACTTCATCAGGAGGGCTTTAAACTGAATCCTATGGGAGACGGAGATGTAAAGGTGGGGGTAACAGTGGATGAAGGCTCATGCACCACAATGGAGATAACAGCTCTAATAGCACCCAATAATAGTCTTCAAAAACATGTAGGAAGAAAGCCAGACTATAAAGCACATGGTCTTTGATGTCTATATACAAATGCCCAGAGTATGGGAAACAAAAAGAACAAACTTGAACTCTTCATATGGGAGGGAAATTTTGACTTGATAGGTGTAACTGAAACTTGGTGGGATGACTCCCATGACTGGAATACAGCAATTGAAGGATATAACTTGTTCAGAAAGAACAGAAGGAACAGAAAGGGAGGAGGAGTTGCACTATAGGTTAAAAATGTCTATCTCTGCACAGAAATACAGGAGGATAGCTTTGTAGCCCCACCGAGAGCATCTGGGTTAAAATAAATGGAGCAAAGAATAAAAGGAACATGGTGGTCGGAGTCTACCAGGAGCCACGCAATCAAGGAAAAGATTAGAATGAAACTGTTGAAAAGCAAATTGCCAGTGTTTCAAGGAAGCAAGATGTAGTAGTAATGGGGGACTTCAATTTCCCAGATATTTGTTGGGAGACAAATTCTGCAAAACATGGCCCCTCCAAGAGATTCCTGACTTGTGTTGCTAATAACTTCCTCCTACAGAAAGTGGAGAAAGGAACTAGAGGATCAGCTATCCTTGACTTGATCCTAACCAACAGAGATGACTTAGTGGATAAAGTAGCAGTTACAGGAACTCTGGGGGAAAGTGACCATGTTATACTTGAGTTCTTGGTTCTAAAAGAAGCAAAAGCCAAGCGTAGCCAAATGCGTACCCTGGGAAAGCCAATTTTAACAAACTCAGAACAATGATAAGTGGGAGTTCTGGTCGGAGCCATGTTGTCTTGGTAGTGACCTGTGGAGCTCCACAGGTTGCTTATCTCAAACAGCTATGAAAAGGTTGAGAAACCTTTTTAAAATAAAATTAAAAGGTTAATTAAATTAAAATTCTCCTGGAATTAAAAGGAGAATCTTACAGTACCATCCGGTTGAAATCTGGGAAGAACAGCGGCTTTTGCGGCGCAGGAGAAGGACTGCAATCTAAAGTCAGTGGCCAGAGTATCATCTACTGAATGCTGTCTGAAACGCCTAGCAATTAGGAGACTACAAGACTGATGAACTCCAAAAAATATCTGTGAGCTTAAACTACCAGAAATATCTGGGGACTGGCACTTAAATCTAATTAAACGTTTGTCTTTTCTGTTTCTGCAACTATACTTGCTTGTTGTGCTTCTGGAAGTGGAGGATGGCAGTATCAAAGGGAAAAACAAAAGGTCTGGGAACGCCACCTACCCCCCCAACTGCTCCCCTGGCAAAGGTTTCTAGAAAGGCCGGAGGGGAAGAGGAGTTGCTTGCTTTGATAAAAACTATGGCTTCTCAGCTATCAGTGCAGTCAAAGAAGCTTGAAACAATCCAGGACTCAATCACTGCCCTCCAAGGGGCTGTGGATTTAATTAATATCTCTCTTCAAAAGATGGAAACGAAGGTTAATGCGCTTGAAGATCGAGTTATTGCTCATGAATCTGCTATGCAAGCTTCGCACAATACTTTGTCTGCTTGAATTTCCCAACTGGAGGCTTTTACACACAGAGCAAACCTTCGTATTCTGGGTATTAAAGACTTAGCTGCTGATGTATGTTTGACTGAATTTGTGGATAAACTTTTGTATGAGTTATTGGTTTTGCCATCTGATTTTTTACTGGATATTGAGCATGCATATTGCGTTCCTGGCTCAATACATGGCACTAAAGGGACTTCTGGGACTGTTGTTGTGCAGTTTGCACGAGTTTCTACAAAAAACTATCTTCTGTGTCTGTCAAGAGAACAAGGTGAGCTGCGGTGGGGACCAGCAAATGACAAGATTACGCTCTTTCCTGATTATACTAAAGAAATTGCTGAGAGAAGAAGGCAATACACCAAAGCGAGAAGTTTGGCAAAGCAAAATAACCTGAAATATCGTATTAAATATCCTGCTACATTTTGCATTCTTTTTGAAGGCCAGATGAAAAAGTTTCTAAATCCTGACGCGGCTGAATAATTTCTCGTTGGTGTTAACATTAAAACAAGGGAGCCAACTTTCCCAGCCTCCTGAGTTGGAATTTAGCCATTTATACTATTCCTCTGAAGTCTTGTTTGGGGCTTAGCTGACAGGATGTTTGGGAAGTTTGCCAGATTAAATGTTTGCATATTTTTGTTTTCTTTCCCCTTTGTGTGTATGTGAATGTACACATTTAAATACATTTTTAGATATGATATTACTTAAATAAATAAATGGTTTGTTTTTACTTTTTATTTTTTACTTTTTAATCCTTCTCTTAAATTTCTTCTTTTTCTTCTCCTCCCCCCTTTTTAATTATCATTAATATTAGTATTACTATCATTATTATGGGATTATGACTATTATTATTTCTTGTTGGTTAAACTTTTAATGTTTACTAATATGTGTCAATGGAATGGTAATATATGGTTAATGGAAATGGATTGTTTGCTCCCGTTTATTTGTTATAAGACTGAGGTTATAACACTGAAAGACAAGGCTCACAGTTTATGGAGCAGCAGATTGAAGATTTGATAATATTTGCAATGTTTGGAAGAATGCTGTATAGGTATAATGTGCAACTGGACTTATCTTTGGATATTTGGTTTGCTTTCACAGAGGCTTACATATAATCTTTTTTGTTCTTCTTTCCCTTTCTTTTTTTCTCTTCTTCTTTTGCTTTCCTCCTTTTTTCTTTTTCTTCCCCATAATACTGTAATGTTGGAAACTGTAGATTTTGACTATGTTGTTGGTATTGTTTATTTCACTTATAAAAAATAAAATAAATACAGATTAAAAAAAAGAAAAAAGAACAACAAGTAAGGTCCCATGGCAAGCGACTCTAATGAGAAAAGGAGTCCAGGATGGGTGGGAGTTTTAAAAAAGGAAATTCTAAAGGCACAATTACAAACAATTCCAACAAGAAAAACAGTGGAAGACAACAGAAGAAGCCAATGTGGTTTCACAAAAAGCTTAGACATGACCTGGAAACAAAAAAGCACACATATAGGAAGTGGAAGGAAGGCCAAGCTACAAAAGAAGAGTACAGGCAGGTAGCACAGAACTGCAGAGATGGCGTCAGGAAGGCTAAAGCTGAGAATGAGCTCAGGTTAGTGAGGGATGCTAAAAACAACAAAAAGGCTTTCTTCAGATATGTGCAGAGTAAAAGACAGAGGAAAGAAATGGTGGTTCAACTATTAAATAAGGATGGCAAAATGATAAAAGATGACAGAGAAAAGGCAGAGGTGCTCAATTCCTACTTTGGCTCAGTCTTCTCCCAAAAGAGGGTCTATGACCCCCCTGGTGAAGGTGAAGTACAGGCTGAAGGGGCAAGATTGCAGCTTGAGATCAATAGGCATATGATCAAGGAACACTTAATTACTTTGAATGAGTTCAAATCTCCAGGGCCAGATGAACTGCATCCTACAGTCATAAAGGAACTGGAAGAAGAACTCTCACAGCCACTGTCTATTATCTTTGAGAAATCATGGAGGACGGGTGAAGTCCCAGATGACTGGAGAAGAGCTAATGTTGTCCTTATCTGCAAAAAGGGCAAACAGGAAGAACCTGGGAACTACAGACCAGTCAGTCTGACATCAATCTCTGGGAAAATTCTGGAGCAGATCATAAAGCAATCAGTCTGTAAGCACCTTGAAAACAATGAAATGATTACCCGAACCCAACATGGATTTGTCAAGAACAAATCCTGCCAGACTAATCTGATCTCATTCTTAATCAGGAAACCTCTCTTGTGGACTGTGGGAATGCTGTGGACATAATATACCTCGACTTCAGCAAAGCTTTCCACAAAGTGCCCCATGATAGCCTGATGAGCAAACTAGCTCAAAGTGGGCTAGATGAAACAACTATCAAGTGGATCCACTGTTGGCTACAGAATCAGATTCAAAGAGTGCTTATCAATGGGAACGTCTCAAATTGGGTAACAAGCGGGGTACCATGGGGCTCAGTCCTGGGCCCAGTGCTCTTCAACATTTTTATTAATGACTTGGAGGAGCAGGTGCAGGGAATGCTTATCAAATTTGCAGATGACACAAGATTGGGTGGGATAGCTAATAATACCCTGGAAGACAGAAACAAGATTCAAAGTGATCTTGATAGGCTGGAGCGCTGGCAGAAAACAAGAGAATGAAATTTAATAGGGATAAATGCCAAGTTCTGCACCTAGGAAAAAGAAACCAAATGCAGTTAAAAGATGGGGATACATGGCTCAACAACACTACAAGCAAGAAAGATCTTGGAACTGTTGTCGATTACAAGCTGAACATGAGCCAATAATGTGATGTGGTTGCAAAAAAGGCAAATGCTATTTTGGGCTGCATTAATAGAAGCATAGCTTCCAAATCCCGGGAAGTACTAGTTCCCCTCTACTCAGCACTGGTTAGGCCTCCTCTGGAGTAGTGTGTCCAGTTCTGGGCACCACACTTTAAGAAGGATGCAGACAAACTGGAGAGGGTTCAGAGGAGGGCAACGAAGATGTTCAGGGGACTGGAAACAAAGCCCTATGAGGACAGACTGAAAGAACTGGGCATGTTGAGCTTTGAGAAGAGAAGACTGAAGATAGCACTCTTCAAGTACTTGAAAGGTTGTCCCAGAGAGGAAGGCCAGGATCTCTTCTCCGTCATCCCAGAGTGCAAGACATGGAATAATGGGCTCAAGTTACAGGAGGCCAGATTCCGGCTGAACATCAGGAAAAACTTCCTGATTGTTAAAGCAATATGACAATGGAACCAATTACCTAGGGAGGTGGTGGGCTCTCCCACCCTGGAGGCATTCAAGATGAATCTGGATGGCCATCTGTCATGGATTCTCTGACTTGGATTCCCACATTGAGCAGGGGTTGGACTTGATGGTCTTATAGGCCCCTTTCAACCCTACTATTCTATGATTCTATGATATACCAGGTTGCTTATGCTACCTGTGAAGTTCTGCTTTCCAGCAGCACATCTTAGAAAACACCTTCTCTCATATAAGCCAGCCTAGCTATTAAGATCAAGTCAAAAAGCCTTGCTTAGAGTTCTGCACCTAAGAGAGATCCATTTAGAACTCCTTGCTAGGAGAGCCTTATGTCAACATACAGCCTACCAGACTTGGTAAAGAAACTATATTCCTCAAACTTTGGAGAAAGATGAGGTATGCTAGCAAGCAGAACATTCCTCTATAGGAGGAGTGGGGAATGGGTGTCCCTCCAGATGTTGTTGGACTACAACTCCCATCAGCTCAAGTTGGTATGATCCCTGCTCTATAACATTCTAATAGATTTAGCAACAATGGGTTCTGTGGCATATTTTTAAAACTAAAATGTTTTGAAGATTAATTTTTTAAGAGAATGCAGTTACTGCATTCATACAATTACTCCATTCATACAATTGTATTTGGGTGTATGCCACTTTGTGCTCTAATTACTGAAAGGTGGTAACCTTTTAAAATACATATATAATAAACCAATTTCAAAGAGGATTTTGGGCCTGTTATAACTGAAACTGAGATGGATAAATATTTGTTGTTGTTTTTAATCATCTGGACTGACAATTTGCAGATGTGGAATGTATTTATTTTAAATTTGTCTTTCCAGTTTGTATTCCTCTATATGCTTTTAAAAGCCTCAGAACAGACTGCATGTTTCAATGTCCTCTGCATTGAAAATTCACATCAGGGGTGAAGACTAGGCTAGAACACTAGGATCTTCAGTGTGCGAGTTAGAAGCCAGGAATTCTAAGTATCATTTGGAAGTGAATAAGAATTGCCCTTGATAAAGAAGATGCAGCTGTCTTTTTTGTCTTTGCTTTGGCTTTTACAGGTATGTAAATCCTTTTTGTTGCTGTTGAATAATCAAAACCATCTCTCAAGAGTTCTGGTACAGTTGTCTCTGTGATTTATTAGAAATAGAGATACAACATATGGGATAGCACAAAGACACCAGACGTGAACGTAAAACTTTCCTCCAGATATGAACATAAAATACAATTATACTATGGCAAAATGTGGTAGGCCAGAATCACACCAATACAATGGCATTATGTAATACTGGCTGAAAAAGATGCGTAAGATTTTGAATCCTATTTTTTTTTTTAACATGCTGGAGTTCAAGTGCTGGACTATATCACTTTCCAAACTGCAACACTATTTTTTTTAAAAATGTAAGAATTTGATTGCAAAGGTTTGGGTCCAAAGATCCCCCTGTGAAAGCAGAAAAGCATGGAAGATGTTGAAAATGTTAATTGATTCACTGTGTTCTGAAATATTACAATAAATGCTGCTGGATAGTCTGCCAAGTTAAAGCTTAGAAACAAATCTGTCCAAGAGAATTGTAATAGTTTTGACTTTGCCTTAATATAGGAAAGCAAATGAAATGCTCCACTACAAACTATGGATGGGATCCAAAGTTATTCATGCAGACACCGTGTGTGGAGAGAGGAGGTGCCAATTTCTCACTGAGCAGGAGCCCCCTATGTATCCCGAAAAGCCGTTCTATAGGATTAGGAGACCCAAGCAATGCTGGGGACAGCACTACAATTTGGGAAGAAAATCTATGCATGGAAATGCCTTCTGCCAATGAGTGGGCATCTTTGGATCCAGTTCATAGCTTGCAGTATAGCAGCCTCCCCCAACTGGTGCCTTCCAGATGTGTTGGACGGCAGCTCCCAGAATTCCCAGCCAACATGGCCATTGGCCATGTTGGCTGGGAATTGTGGGAGCTGCCGTCCAACACATCTGGAGGGCACCAGGTTGGGGGAGGCTGCAGTAGAGCATTTCATTTACTGTACAAGTAAACACTACTAAGGCAAATACAACTCAAAAACTATTAGAAGTATCTTGGAGGGAATAAAATTGTTTCTAAGCTTTAACTTGGCAGAAAGGCCAGCAGTTTTTATTGTAATATTTGAGCACACAGTGAAACAATTAACATTTTCAACATCTTCAGCCCCTGAAAACAAATGAAAAGCCCTGAATGAAGAGAGGAAGGGGATGAAAAACAGGAAGAGGGTGTGGGAAGTAAGGACTTCCAAGTAAGTTCGAAACCCCATCACAAGGAAATTGTTATTCTTCAAATCCTACATCTGTTGTAAAATATTAAATAAGGTACCAGGGTTCAGAATTTGGCATCTGAAATTTAAGCAGCCTTTGACAGCTATCATATTATGTAAGGGTTTTGAGCTGGGGGAGGGGAAGAACCTGTCTCAGTTTTTCCCCTGATGAAGAGCCGAGATTAGAAACACATTGCTCATTGACTGTCTTTTGTTGCCACCCTTCTATATTACTCCATAAAAAGGAGTCTCTTCAAGCCCCAACTGATCAAGTAATCTTATCTGTCTCTTGCCATTACTGCCAATTCTTACCAGGGCGTAAAAGGACTCAGGATTCAATGCTAAGGCTGTAAGCCTTGAAACACTTTCCTGGGAGTAAGCCCCACTGACTACCATGGAACTTACTTTTGAGTAGGATAGTTCTGCAAAGGATAGTTCTGCAAAAATCACGAGACTATATAAATCTCTTAGGGAGAATAGTTATAGCAAAGAAATGAGCATCACTGTTCTTTTAACAGGGGAGAGACTCCAAGCACTATTATTTATCACGCTAAATATTTTGTACTTGATATGCAACAAGCACGTGAAAAGAGCAGACATGAGGGAGAACAGGATATTTTTAATCAACCTGTTTGAATCTGAATCTGTGTCTACAGAAAAGCAACCAGATCACTGAACAGTTAAATTAACCATGATCATGCAAATGAAGCTGGTTTTAGAATGTATGTCTGTGCAAAGTACTTTAACAAGATCAATTTTCCTTTCTAATACTCAAATTTTCACTTGCATTCCTGTCTTTTTAACCTAGTCTTTTACATTTCTTGATGTGCTATTGTTTTAACATTTTTAATGGTTTTATTAATGGCATTTTGTTTTTGTGGTTTTATTATTTTACTTTAAATTAGTTATTTTTGGGGGGGAAGGAGAAAGGAGAATAAATAAATAATATTGCTGTTAAGAAATTCAAAGGCGAGTACCAGGGGATGTAAATTATCAAAATAAGTATAAGAGATATATAAAGGAAGGTGACTTTTACAGAGGCAATGCATCTAAGGAT
Organism: Heloderma suspectum; assembly: GCF_057233095.1. Classification (NCBI taxonomy): domain Eukaryota; kingdom Metazoa; phylum Chordata; class Lepidosauria; order Squamata; family Helodermatidae; genus Heloderma; species Heloderma suspectum. The sequence continues at coordinate 291,399,606 of NC_139459.1, read as the reverse complement.
TAAATTACAGTTTTGCCACACTGTGACCTGATTTATCCATTCTGAGGAATCTACAATGGACAGGGCTGGTGTCAAGGGAAGGTATGGTTGGGCACCTGTCAAGGGCCACAACCACAGCAGGGGCCACTGGCAAGAGCCCCCTGGAGTTGCTCCTGCTGTTCATCAATGCAACTTGCTTCTCACTCTCGTACAGACAATGGTGGTGGGGAGAATGAGGAGTAGATGCCTCTGCCTACTTCCTCACTGGCTCTCTGCCTGTCAAGCAGGCAAGTGGTAGCAATGATGAGAAAGAGGCGGCAGTGCAATTGTGACAATGGTGATGAGAAGGCAGACTCACTGAGGGAGGGGCCCATGGATGGTGTCTTGCCCGAGAGCCCACAAGAACCTGGAGCTGGCACTGACAATTGGATATAGCCAGATGAAAATGAACTGCAACTCTGCTGACAAAACATCACAATCACATTTCAAAAGAATTCATGTGAGGAATGGTAGGTGGAGGGAATGGGTGGAAGGTTTAGCAGGATGGTTTAGTAGGAAAGTGAAATTGAAATTATCTGTGAAACTATATGGTAGACAAGTCACAATATGCCTCCCTTGGTTTGTACAGGCATGGAAATACTTTCTCTGTTACAGAATAGAGGTTTTACTAAAAGGAAAAAAAAACCAGGAAATTTGCTGAGCATGTCTCCAAAACAGTTTATAAACAGCTTACTAGCAATTAATCCTCAAGACTAATGTATTAATTTGAGTGTTTGCATGTTTTTTTGTTTGCTGAAACATACATATTGAGTTGACGGAAGAGGAGGCAGTTGGAGGGAAGGCCAAGGAGAAGGAGGATATAATAATCTTTTTCTAGACAACAGATCAGGGTTTTAGCAATAGAAGCACAAAGGAAATGGCAACATTTCAGAGAAGTTGAGGAAGAAGAAATGGCTGGTTCTGGTAATGGGCTGGATGCAGAAGTAGAAAGAAAGGCTAGAATCTTGGATGAACCAAGGTTGCATACCTGTGTGCTGATTTATACTTTTAACATGCAAAGAATTTTACAGCTTGCGTACAAACTCAGATTGTATGATTCACACAGTTTTTTTTTAATTAGGTGGTCTCATTCCATTTCAGCATACTAGCTAGAGGCTTTTAAAATGCTTCCTCTCTGGGGCTTGTGTAAAATCTAGGCATATACCGAGCATAACTCATCAACCAGATCAGCGGATTCCTGCAAGGTTCAAGGGTCAGAACCTTGCAGGAATGGGAACAGAAACTGGGAGCAAGTAGAAGCAGTTCCCGAAGTGACTAGCCTTCAGCAGAAACAAGACCTCTGGGGACCATGTGGAAGTTTCACTCAACAACTATTGTATTAAAAAGCCATGAAGTTCTATGAAGCTATAACTCAAGTCTCAAGCTATTTTTTTAAAAAAAGATATTCCACAGGGATTAATTAAAACCAGATGTGAGAAGACATTTTCACTGGCACTTTCAAAATTCACTATCATTTCTAAAACCCCAAAATAAAACTCTTGTTACTTTTTTTTAATTGATCAGTGAGTAAACTGCCATTTTAAAGAATTGCAATGAGTGCAATCAAAAGATAAGCAGATACATAATGGTGACATTGAGTTTGCCCAATGAGCCGGTTCGCGCCATCAAAACAGCCCACCATGTCTTCTTTAAGTGTGCTGGCTGGCATTTTGCATATTCAGCCCCTATCTGTTGTAGGGTTATGTGAGGGTTGTTTAACCCTCACATAAGCCATAGTGGCTGGGTTCAGATGCAACAACCCCCAGTTGGGGCTTGCACATACAAACTGCTGGCCACTACATGCAACAGCCCATGGTGGGCTCTTCTAATAATGCAAACCAGGTCACTGTGTGGCAAAAATCTTGGGCGGGCAGGAAACTTGCACCAAGAACACAATAAGCTGCTTGATCCGGGTGTATCTATAATGCTGAATCTATACAGTAAGCTCTACTTCTGCAATTCAGAGTCTTGTCTTTATCCATTTGTCACGTGGTGTCTCTCTTTTTTGCTAGCCATTTTAAAGAGATAGAAATATTGTTAAAATACTTTAGAAAATCTTACTGAGAAAAAGGGCAAGAAGAACTGAAGAACTGGCTTGCTGGGACAGACCAAGGTCTATGTAGTCCAGAAGTCTGTTTCCAGCACTAGCCCGCCAGATGCTTCTGGGTGTTAACAAGCAGGGCATGAAAGTTTGGCTACAGCATCTGCTATTCAAAACATACCTGTGGGACCTGCAGGGTATCCCCTCCCCCTAACAGGAGTGCTCCTGGATACTGACCAGTGCCAGCTCCACAGTTCTGTGGGCCTGTGGGCAAGACACCGTCAACAGGCTCCCTTCCTCAGTGAGTCCACCTTCTCACCACCATTATCACCAGCTGCTGTTGTTCCTCATCTGCTTTCTCAATATTGCTACCACTTGCTTGCTGGACAGGCAGAGTACCAGTGAGCAAATAGGCAGTGGCATCTACTGCTCCTCCTTTGCACCACCATCACTGTCTGGGGCAGAGTGAGAAATAGGGGAACAAGGAGGTTGCAGTGGTGAGGAGGAGGAGCAACCCAAGGGGGCTCTTGTCAGACAGCTCCTGTTGTGGGGCGGGCCCTTGGCATGCCAGCCCTGCTATTGACCATGCTCAGGCTGTTTTAGGGTGTGTGGGGGGGTGTTGCCCCTTTACGTGGCTTTTTATGGGTGGTTTTTTTAACTTCTGCAAAGTGTTGGGCTCCCCAAGTACGCTTATAGGTCCCTTTTGTTTGTCAGTGGCGCCATTTAATTCAATTTCTTGTGCCACTCACCGCCTAAGTTCACTATTAGACAGAGTAATTTAATGAGCTTCTGCCACGCACTGAAGACTTGGTTGTTCAGGCAGGCATTTGGGGTGGGTTAGGGTATTTTTAGAATATGATGTTTTAATGGTTAATTCTACTGTTTTAGACTGTTGTACTGTTGTACATCACCCAGAGTAGCTGGATGACCGGCCAGATGGGCAATCAAGAAAATAAATAAATAAATGAATGAATAAATAAATAAATAACTCTGCTTTGTATACCACATGCCAAAGACAAAAAGCAGCAAAAGGCTGTCATCTTCATACACAGGGGCAACACCACACCTGGAGTTTTGGGGAGGGTTTACTTATCAGGTGGTGCAAATGCTGATAGTCTCTGCCCCAGTTCTAATGTTAGGATGCCATATTAACTGCTGCACCAAAAATGGCTGTTTTGCGTTACGACAGGCAAAGCAGACTCATAGGATACCCAGTAGTAATTGCATGCCTAGATCCTACAGGTTTTTGTTTGTAGTTAAGTGTTCTTTACTTTACCTAGGGTGTTGTCCTAGTCATTTTACTGTTCAGCAGTGAAAGTGATTGCAGCAGTGCCTACAGACACTGCTGACAAGCATCTGCGACACATCCAGGGTAAGCAACTGGTTTGCAGTTTAAAGCAGACACATCTCTTTTTTGAGGGAAGGTAATACTTCTTATACAACAAACTTTGTAACTAAAGAGCCAAGACGTTCTTGAGTCATAAGGCAGTGGAAAAAAATGTGGTTACCCTTATTTTGAGGAGAAAAATTGCACTGTAATAACGGTCTTCTGGTCATAACTCCAAACCAATTTCCTGTAACAAAAATGTCAAACTTCAACATTAATCCTCAATGAAAAGAGCTTTACAAAAATCAGACCAAAAAGACTGAGGTTTACATTGGTCAGTACCAGGGCCACATACAATGTCTAAGAATAAAACTGTAAGACACTTGGTAACAGGACTGGCGTTGGCACCAGGCATCTTTGGGGAGCTGCTGATGCCTGCCCTGGGCTCTCTTAAAAAAAGATTCTGCCTGGCACTCTGAGCAGCACCAGGTGGTTGAGCTACTGGAACAGCAACGCTTGCGTGAGAACTGTTAAGAAACACTGTAAAGCAGCCTTCCCTAGCCTGTTGCCCCCCAGACGTTTTGACTTCAACTCCCATCAGCCCCAGCCATCATAGTCAATCATCAGGAATGCTGGGAGCTGTAGTCCAAAACATCTGGAGGGCACCAGGCTGCTGTAAAGCGTATGCTAATCACATTTATATCCAGGCCCGGGCCAACATGTCTTGCTGCCTCGAGCGAGGTGCTGCTACTGCCTGCCTGCCTTGCACCCCTTTCCAGCAGCAGGGCTCCCACAAGAGGTCAGCTGAACCATCATGAGACCCTGCAGCTACAAGCCCCTGCAGCCATGGTAAGGAGAACCGGCAGAGCAACCTGCAGATCGCCACTGTGGGAGAATGGCTGGCGGGGTTCTCCAGAGCACCAACTGGAGGTGGCAGGGAGGCAGCGGCAGGTCTTTCTGGCAGGGGCGGCTCAGAATGGCACAATTTGCCGTTCTTCCCGTGCTGCTGCCTGATGCGGGCGCACAAGCTCACACAATGACAGGGCCGGCCCTGTTGATATCCAACCTTTCCTCCAAGGAGTTCACTGCAGAGCATGTGAATGTACGAAAAGCCCTTGCTGAAGCAGGCCAAGGAAGCTACCTTCCTCCACTGTATTCCCCCAGCTTTATAGGCTCCTTTTCAGTATCATGGCTGACACCCACTGAAAAATTAATTCTCAATTACTTTATCTAAGCCTTTTTAAAAGCTATCCAAGTTAGCGGACATCTCAGTGAATTATTTATTTATTAAAGCATTGTTAAATCATGAGTTAATTATGTATTGAGTGAAATACTTCCTTTTGTCTGTGCTGAGTGCACTCTCCCATATATTTCATTGGGAGATCCCAAGTCCTAGTGTTACAATAGGGGGGAAAACCTCTATCCGGTGTATTTATACCATGACCTCTATCAAACTCTCCTAAATATTTCCCCTAAACTAAATAAGCTATAATTACTGCAGCTTTCCCACATAGGGAAGGCACTCCATCACCACCTTGATAATTTTGCCTGTACCTTTTCCAAGCTATAATAGCTTTTTCAAAAAGACCAGTGACCAGAACTGTACACAGTATGGTATCTGTGGCCATACCACAGATTGATATAGAAGGCATTATGATACTGCCAGTTTTATTTCCAATCCTTTTCTTAATAATTCCAGCACAGCATTTGCCTTTTCTTTTGCCTGCCATGATACACTGAATTAAGCTGCCCACCCAAGATCTCTTTCCTAGACAGTCACAACCAATTCAGACTCTAGCATATATTTGAAGTTCAGTAGTTGCTTACACTGACCTGGTTCACACAACACAGCTGGCTCATCGTGGGTTATTTAACCCACAATGAATTGTGGTGCATCCTGGGTGTTGCTGCCGCTGTTTTGAATACGCAACCCCCCATTGGGGTGATTGGGGGTTGCGCCATGTTGTGTGAACATGGCCATAGTGGATTATTCAAGGGTTATACAACCCTCACATAACTCTCGATTAGTAGTACAGTCATGTGAGGGTTATTTAACCGTCAAATAACCCATGATGGCGGGGTTTGCACAGCATGGTACAACCTGGTTGCCCCAATTGGGGGTTCCACATTCAAAATGGCGGCTGCACACACCGCAGCTCATTGTAGGTTAAATAATTTAAATAACACAAGATGAGCTGGCCATGTTGTGCAAACCAACCCACTGAATCTCATTTGTTATTCTCTTTCCCTTTCACCCAGTTTGGAGAGATCCTTCTGGAGTACAAGGCTTATCCCTCTCAGTCCTACAATAATCCTGAGAGGTAGGTTAGTTTAAGACACCGAGGCTTGTTAAAGGCTACATACTGGACTGCATAGGGGTTTGAACTTGGCTTTCTCCTGTGCACACCCAGTTAACTTGCTCTGGTTAAGTTCTCTAAGAGTGATGAGAATACTGATGTCTCTGATAAATTATAACTTTGCAACAACAAAATGTCCACCAAAACCACACATTATTCCACTATTCCATCCATCCATATTCCATAAGGAAGCTTTGTGCGCTTCAATCAATCAGCCGTCATCATCTATACATATTCTGAAAAGGTCAAGGGACAAAGGGAGGAATTAGCTGTGGATTATTTACAAAATAAAAACCCGGATTATGTTAAAGATGCAACGAGCTTGATAGATGAGGGAGGTGGCAGAGAATTCATATGACTAGCCTTCCAGTTAACCACTTCTCCACTGACCTAGGGCAAGTAACCATTTCTTCCAGGAAAGCAGCTTGCTAAACCCTCAAGTACATTTTTGGTACTTGCCTGCAAGGCAGCTCAAGACCAATCACTGGCAAACGAAAGGGTCTCGACATCCTAAAGGTTAAGTAAGCTGGTCATCAGTGCTGTGGTTGGCAATGTACCACAAGTAGTATTATTGTACTTATGAGAAGCACTTGAATACTTCAGAGTTTCCCATACTGGCTTTAAAAAAACCCAACAAATTATTGCTATATTGATTTAAGATCCCATACATGGCTTTATGTCCAATACATCCGCTGTAATTACTTTAAAGAATCTATTAGAGCTTAATAATTGCTCTTTAAGGAAAACTGCCAAACATCTTCCAGCTGAAAAAAGACCCATGCTATTTATACTAGTTACAATAAAATAAATCCTTTCAACATATCCACAAGAACATCTACACAATACTTCTATGTTAGGATACAAGACAAAGGTATTTACTGTAGAAGAAAAACAGGTTGGATGCAAACGATGCCCTTCTACATATGTACAGTGCATTCCACTCAGTGAAGGGCTGATTTTCACCTTGTGCTAGTGTACCAAATGAAGCTAAATCCAACAATGTTCCTCTGCTTGCACAAGCACGGAGGCTGCTATAAAATCTATTACAGGGGCCAAGAAGCACTTTTGGGGAAATGACGTTGATGGAACTCAATATTAAAGAAAAAAGGGACCCCCCTCCCACCTGGAAAGCTTTGTGGGGAGGAGGCTGGATAGAATGACCAAACCAGTGGGGGAGAGAGCAGGGAAGCTCGCAGGGTGGTGAAGGGAGGTGGAGAAAAACATCCAAACACTGACTATGGGAATGAGTCTCTTTCGTACACACCTATGTGTTGTTAGATCACAGTCACTGAGAATGAGCGCAGCACTTCAGTTTTAGTGCAGAAGCTATTCATGTATTCTCCTATATCAGACTTCCCCAATCTGATGTCCTCCAGGTGTTTTGGACTACCACTCTCATCAGCCCCAGCTAGCACGACTAATGGTCAGGGATTATGACAGTTGTAGTCCAGGACCTCTGGAGGGCAGATGGGGCAGGGGAGCAGGTTGGGGACAGCTGCTCGATATGATGGCAGTAAGGTAAAAAATATGAGGTAGTCCACAAACAACACACATGAGCATAGTAGACTTTTTATACGACAATAACACCGCCATAGAAAAATATATTTAACCCATGAATGACCCAAGTCAGTCAGCAAAGGCATATGACTAAATAGCTTGGCATTCCTTATTCCTGCAGACAGAGGATGTTATATAAGGATAATAAAACCAAGGTAAGACCTCGATTGTGTATAGAAGCGCACAGTAGGCAAGAGCAGCAGCAGTTGCTACTTAAATTTCACACCTGGCGTGCAGACATGCGCGTGCGCACACACACGCACGCACAGCTTTTGAGTAAAACACTTGCATTTTCCCCACTGAAACTGGCCTACTCAAAGATAACAATGTATCCATCTTGCATCTGTTATTCTGTGTGACCTGCATAACAGCAAAATGCTACATATGCTGAGGGCACAATATAAAAAGATGTGTGATAGTAACTCTACTATGTGTGTTTTTATAGCTTTACTAATTGTATTAGCACTGGGCTGTATTTTTTTGAGCAGCGTCTATTTTAGGTAAGATGTAGTAATAAAAATATTCTCAACTGCTAAAGATAATATAAAATATTAGTCTAACTTGTTCATTCGGGGCAATTAGAGAAGAAAATAACTCTTGCCAAAAATGTCTCCAAAACCTAAAACACAGCAATATAGTGTAATTCACTTGTAATTACACTTGTAATTCAATTTGATTCAGTACAGCAGTCACTCAAATATTAGCTAAGAATTAAAATGCAATGTGTTGACTATAATTGTAATGGCAGCAGGAAAATCATTAGCTAATTTGTTGTTCATGCAGATCTCCTGTACGTGAGCAGGACCTCATCTGCTATTTAGTTTCAAAAGTCACAACCACCACAATACATCTAGCCGGGTGTGTGCGTGCACGCACTCTTTTTGGTTTTAAGTAGTCTGATGGTAGTATGAAAGAATAGCCTCAAGTTATTACATACCTTTTGATTTGGGTAAGTTGCATTAAAAAATATGAGTTTAGTATTAATCTCTAACACTCCACCCCTCCTGCCCCCTATTCCTGAGTTAAAGAAGCTGAACCAGAGTTCTGTCATTTGTTTAGCCTTTAGGGCTGAAGCACCTTACCTCAGCAGCTTGGGTCTCCTGATGCAACAGAGTCAGACCTGTGAGATCTTCTAAGAAGGAATGCGAGGAATTAAAAACCTTCGCTAGGAAATTAAAGCCTTCTCTTTCATACTGGTCAAGGACCTGCAAAAAGACAAAAACCAAGAGGGAATTGTGTTATTTCTTTTCGGTTATTCCAGAATAAGATCCATAAACCAGACTGTTTGCACCACAGAACAGCGTGGCTGTTAATAAAAAAATAATAAATTTACAAAATAATAAATATGGACTCGTAACTTAATCTTATGTACAATATTTTTTGCATATGCTAAAAGAAAATAATGAAAGTCATTTATACTATCTAAATATGTATTCCAATACTGAACTTTTTAAGGACACACAGTAAATGAATTGCTAATACAGACTTAATCACATCCACTTGTGAAATCCAGCAGTGTCTCCTGCAACCAATGCAGTCTGTTTTCCCAGACTGCAGCTGTATATAACAAGCATTATCTCACTTAATCTCTGAATGAAGCCATTCCAATGAGTGACTCATTACGTTATGGGATATTTTACTTCAGTTTAAGCAAAAAACATTCCTTTTCTTGGCCTGTGTACACTTATGCTTCAATGCATTAAGATTCAGTCCTCTTTTTTGTGGTTGTTAATTTAAATAAAACAAGTGCCATGTATTATTCTTTGAAAAGTCACACCCTTGTCCACCCCTTTAGGAGTAATCAACAGCTCAGCTAGGCCTTGCGTTGCTAAAACCAGGAAACTATATGGAATCTCGCTCAGTTGCAACCATTCATTGGCAAATGTTCAGCAAAAGAGATCTTCCACATACACTCCTATGACATCATTCAGGCACACTGCCTGGGGAATGTGAATTGTTTTTAGCTGACAGTAATATATAGCCACTTATTCAAGGATCCCAGGATCCCAAGTCAAACTTAATACCAGAGGTACATTTTGTCAGACAACTAACTAGTCCAAATTAAACTTCCAAGTAACATGTATGGTAAGGAGAAGAATGAAGAGTCAGCAAAATACAGTAAAATTCAAGAGAACAAGGGACAGGTTTTGAGCTGCACAGAAAAGCAGACACTTCCATCACAACTCTTTACAGGAAATCTTCTACAGAATGGGGCAGGGGAAATCAATATTGACTTAAGGAAATGTCGCTGTTATCAATTCTAGCTGCTGAAGCTATGCAGACCTGGCCCTCTAAGCGGCCTGGATGGGAGAATGCTTGGGAACCACATGTAAACTGCTCTCAGCACCATAGATGAGGAAGAGGGAGCATAAAAAAGAAGTAAAGCACTGGATGTTGGTAGAGGCACTGAGATATGCTGACTCTCTTGACAGTTGCGTTGTGTGCTATTTCACTGGCAGTACCCTGAAAACCTGGCTCAAGAATCTCTTTGGTTGCAGCAGCAACAGCATGGGAAGCTACAGGTAAATTACTAAGGCTCAGGATGGCCACAGAGGGGCAAGAGCCAGTGTATACATGCTTCTTCCACTGATTAGGTTAGTTCTGAGTCTGAACATTTTATTGTATTTGACTAATAGCCATTACAAGTGACATAACTTAAAACATCATGTAATAACAGAAGGTAAAAAGAGCCAAGTCAATGAGTCCACCGCAATAGCATTCAGAGCGACTGCACGAATATGTTTTGCAGCCTTAGTAAACAAAGCTGTTTTGTGTGTAACACAAGGGTCGCAGTCTGACAGTAACCAACAAATCTTCGGATAGATACTTTTACCCTGTAAGGATGCCAAAATCTGTCCCAGGGATCTCTCCCTGAGGTTTTGATATAAATGACAGTACAGTAAATAATGTGAGATGTCCTCTACCTCTCCCATACCACAGATACAGAACCATAGGTTTCTTGGAACATGCCTATATCTTCCATCTGAGAATGGTTTGGAAGCGTTGTTCTGTAAATGAAGTTCTCAAAGAAGCAAAAGGAAGGATTTGCAGGTATTGGGCTCTTTCATGATCCGTTTTAAACAAATAATACCACTGAGAAAAGTTTGAACATATGATTAGATCTCAGTCCTGCCCATTATCTATTCCAGAAATCCAATCCCTCAATTTGTTTTGGCTCCCACTATAGTAAAAATATCTGGTAGGTTTTCGGAGGTTAGCAACTCCTGGTATGACTTAGCCCAGCCACCCTTCTTCATTTGTTCTCTTAAGCAAAGCTTGGGGAGGTGGTCTTCTGGCATGTCCAGGACCCTGTTATAATATAGAAGGGCTGCCTTCTGAGCTCTCGCTCCCACTGATACCATGCCTGTGTCTGCCCTGAGGAAGGGAGCTAGGGTCCCTGGGGGTACTGCCAGTAAGTATCTCAAAAACCTATTATGACAAGCCTCCAAGCTCCTTCAAATTGTTATGCCTGACCTCCAAATCGCAATCCCATATTAGATTTGAGCAACAACCTTTCCAAGAAACACTTTCAGTGCTGGAGCTACCAACCTGCCTCCCCTTGATTAGGTTAGTTGCTCCCTGAAACTACAGCAACATGCAAATGCCTGCCTGATTGCTACACCACTACCCAGCCAACAAACCCACGTGGGTGCCTTGAAGCGTTCCCACCTCCTAGACAGGCCCACCAGTTCAAATACCACCTTGATGACCCCAATTACACCTTTTGTTTTGAATTTTGTTTTGAATTTGTATCGCCATCTATGGGCAGCCAGATTTGAATCAATCAAATGGCCAGAAACCTGCCTGAGCTTTCTTTTCATTCCGCAGAGCAGGGGTGCAGAATCTCTTTCAGCCTGAGAGCTGCATTCAGTTTTGGAGAAGCTCTCAGGGGCTGCATTACAGCCGTGGGCGGGGCTGATGGCAAAAGGGGCAGGGCCAAAAATACCAGCCTATTGTAGCTGAAAGCTCTTCCTGCCAGCAACTGAACCTTAGGAGAGGCATTTAAACCTTTTAGAATGAGGGGAAAACTGCACCAAACAATTGCTGGTGGAGGGAAAGGGGGTCAGACATGGGGAAGGCAACAGAGCCATCTGGAGAACCCCAGAGAGCCGGGTTGAGAGCCCAGGAGGGCCAGATTTGGCTCATGAGCTTGAGGTTCTGCACCCCTGTCACAGAGCCAAATCACTGTCTCTTCATTTCACCCCATCCTGGGCCCAGCCTCTGAGCCATCATGTCTTTTGTACCCTTTGTTTTGAACCCAGTGGGGCTGTTTGCACAACACAGTTGTTGAACTGTGGGTTGTTTGTTGAACTGTGGGTTAATATGTTGTCTGAACCCAGGACATTTTCAACAGGGTGCCTTGTTAACCATGCAGTGTGGCTTATTAACCACCCTGAACAACCCAACAACAAACCATGGGTTTCCAAGGCAGCTTGTTGAAGAAAAATAAGCCACACTGCATGGTTCACAAGCTACCCTGCGGAAAATGCCCTGGGTTCAGACAACACACTAACCCAGGTTGAGACAACTCAACCACTGAGGGTGGATTAGCATGTTATGTGAATCCATTGTATAATTGTCCTGGAGTTCACACAGCAGTTGTCCTTCCTTTCTGCTTTCGCATATCATGCTTGTGGTTCTCGGCTCTAAAAATAACCGGTGTATGATTGGCTTCTAATATCATTCCTTGTGACTCTTTCCCAGTATGGTTCCTTGCTCCACTCTGGCACCTATTCCATGTTTCCAAGGCCAGAGTCCCCCACTTTCCTACTGAACACTTTGCTGCCTCATTCTCCCAGAGAGATCCATTGGCCTTGTACACCCAAAGGGAAGGCTTTAGCCCCAGATAAAGCACCCACTGACACCAAAGCCAGGTTCTACACATAATGTAGTACAACCTCTGAGCTCCCTACTGCCATTTTTGGTGCCTTGCAAAGGACTATGACCTATGTGCGAGTTGTCCATTTGGCATCCAAGGTTGTTGGTGGTGGTCCAGCGGAAAGTCCAGCACATGGGGAATACTAAAGATTTCAAGCCAAGGGTAATAATTTTTAATCTTACTGGAAATTCTAAGGAGGGTGCTGTTGCAGTCCTGTCCTGCTTGTGGTTTTCCCATGGGCAGCTGGTTGGCCACTGTGTGAACAGAATGCTGGACGGGATGGACCCTTGGTCTGATCCAGCAGGTCTCTTCTTATGTTCTTAAGCCCCATTTTTAAGGTTCTCCCTCCAACTTTTATTTTTAACGTAAATTGAGGCAGCTCCAAGATACCTTATAGTGGATCAGCTTAGTTGTTCTAGTTGTGTCAAAACCACCTTTGAAGATATTAGCTTCTGGCTCTTTCTGCACAACTTAGAACGTGATTGTGCCTAAGCAGCCTCTGCCCCATTTTTGAGTTAGGAATTAAAGCTGGGAAATCGGAGTACAAGCTGTGTCCACAGCATATTTCTCACCACATAGTCGGAAGTCATGTCCTTTGGGGTTTTCTTTATACTGAAGCCAGGTAACTGTAACTGCTTATGCTCTATTTCTTCTCCTTTCCTCCTGAATATATAGCTTGGCTGGTATACCAACTCCCTAGAACATGGACTAGTTCTAGGAAGCCTAATGTAACAACAGAAAAATACGATGATTGGGGAAATTAGTGTTTGCCAAATAAGGAGTGGAAGCTGGCACCATGGAAAGAGCGAGGTAGGCGAATGGGATGCTGTGCGACCATGGGAAGCTCAGGAACTGATAGCAATGATGGGCTGCGGGGTGGAAAGAGACAGTTCTCTTCTGAAATGTGCGTGCAAATAACAAAATTTGTAAAAATGAAGTCTATGCTATTGGACTTCAATGAGTGTTTGAGCTAGTTTCCCCAACTTGGAAGTAATTACTCCTCACTCTGGTAGAGTATAGTGCATAAATCTGCTGTGTGTGTACTATATATATTTTATACTACTGTGTGCACACCACACCTCTGGTAGAAGGTTCCCATAGACTTGTTTTTGTCATTATTTATTTTATTTATTTGTTAAGTTTATATCCCACCTTTCATCAAAGAAGCCCAAGGTGGTGTACATGATCCCTCCTCAAGAAGAAGTACAAAACAGAAGGAGGGGAACCCTCAACTACAAATGCTAACCAGCTCAATGGGACCACAAAGTGTGTGATATAATCAAATATAATGCTGCTAGTGATTGTAAGGTTCAATCCTTACAATCACTAGCAGCATTATATTTGATTATATCACACACTTTGTGGTCCCACCGATCTGGTTAGTGTGGGTGTACATTATCCTCCTCTCCATTCTATCCTCACAACAATCCTGTGAGGTAGGTTAGGCTGAGAGTCACTGGGCCAGTTTGCGTGAATGCAGTGAGGGAAATAAGGCTTATTTCCCATGCTGCAAGTGCCGGTCACATGCCAGCTGAATTTCTCTAATTACCCTCACTGACATGGCTTGCCATGTTTTCTGAAGGCATGTCTTGTGTGTGTGTGTGTGTGGGGGGGGAATACAAGCCCTCAAATAGCTCAAGAACAGCCCATTTGAGGACTGCTGCCCCTCAAACAAGCTGCCTGGATCTGGAGGACATGGCAAGCCACACCAGCAAGGGTAATTACGGAAACCTGGTCAGCATGTGTGGCTTGTTAACCACACTGCGATCCTGTGAACCAGGTCAATAACTGGCCCAAAGTCACTCAGTGAGTTTCATGCCCAAGTGTGGACTAGAACACTTGTTTCCGAGTCCAACACTCTAACAACTACACACCCTGGTTTCATGTATACCCACACAAGTTCACATCTGTGCATGAACAAGGATGTATGGCAATGATGCGTACTGCCCCTAAATTTGAAGAAGTTGAGAACATTTTCCTAAGTACTGCTATACCCACCACCACCACCTAATATTTATTTAGCACATTTATCCCGCCTTCAACCATATGGTCTCTAAGTTGTCTGACAAAAGTTAATTGGCATAGTCGTGCCACTACAAAGAAGGCGTACCTGTGGTAGCTACCCAGCTCACCTCAGAAAGAGGGAGCAGCCAGAGCAGAGCCAACCCTGTGGCAGGTGCAATTCCAAACACACAACTGCCCTTGCCTAGATAAGATAGGGATGGAGAAAGAGGAATGGACAAGGGGGATTTTAGTTTGGATGGGAAGGGTTGAGTGAATCAGCTAGAAGCAACAACAGTGAGTTGAGGCTAGAATGGTTCAGAAAAGGCCTCATTAAAATCAGTGGGTCTTGAAGAAAGACTTGAACAAGGGCACAAATGGAGTGGAAGAGTCTGTCCACCGCACAAGGGAAAACATGATAGTAGGCTTGAAGATGGCAGTTAAGGCAAGGTGCATAGGTACTGTCAAATGCTATGACATTGCTGACATGGAAGTATACAAGCTGGGTTTCGAAGAGGCAGAGGAACTCGAGATCAAATCGCCAACATTCGCTGCATCATGGAGAAAGCAAGAGAATTCCAGGAAAACCGTCTATTTCTGCTTCATTGACTACGCTAAAGCCTTTGATTGTGTGGATCACAACAAACGGTGGCAAATTCTGAAAGAGATGGGGGTACCAGACCACCTTACCTGTCTCCTGAGAAACCTGTACGAGGGTCAAGAAGCAACAGTAAGAACCGGACATGGAATAACCGATTGGTTCAAAATTGGGAAAGGAGTATGACAAGGCTGCATATTGTTGCCCTGCTTATTTAACTTATATGCAGAGTACATCATGAGAAACGCCGGGTTGGATGAATCACAGGTCGGAATTAAGATTGCCGGGAGAATTATCAACAACCTCAGATACGCAGATGATACCACCCTAATGGCAGAAAACGAAGACGATCTAAAGAGCCTCTTGTTGAGGGTGAAAGAGGAGAGTGCAAAAGCTGGTTTGAAACTCAACATTAAAAAAATGAAGATCATGGCATCTGGCCCCATCACTTCCTGGCATATAGAAGGGGAAGAAATGGAAGCAGTGACAGATTTTATTTTCTTGGGCTCCAAGATTACCGCAGATGGTGACTGTAGCCATGAAATTAAAAGACGCTTGCTCCTTGGGAGGAAAGCTATGGCAAACCTAGACAGCATAGTAAGAAGCAGAGACATCACCTTGCCGACAAAGGTCCGTCTAATCAAAGCTATGGTTTTCCCAGTAGTAACGTATGGCTGTGAGAGCTGGACTGTAAGGAAGGCTGAGCGCCGAAGAATTGATGCTTTCGAACTGTGGTGCTGGAGAAGACTCTTACGAGTCCCCTGGACTGCAAGGAGGTCAAACCAGTCCATACTAAAGGAAATCAACCCTGAGTGCTCATTGGAAGGAAAGATTCTGAAGCTGAAGCTCAAATATTTTGGCCACCTAATGCGAAGAGAAAACTCTCTGGAAAAGACCCTGATGCTGGGAAAGACTGAAGGCAAAAGGAGAAGGGGACGGCAGAGGATGAGATGGCTAGATAGCATCACTGATGCAATGAATATGGACTTGAGCACGCTCCGGGAGAGAGCGCAGGACAGGAAGGCCTGGCGTGCTATGGTCCATGGGGTCACGAAGAGTTGGACGCGACTGAACGACTGAACAACAACAGAAGACATAGGATCCACGTGGAAATGAACAGAATGGTCCATCTTCCTAGATAGCCGCTCCCTCATCACACAGCTACAGTGCCTGGAGAAATCTTGCACATCTTAAAAAATGAAATAATGGTGGATTGCTAGTAAGGTTAAAGCAGACTGCAATGGGTATAATAACCAATAGAGAAAAGCTAATGGTTCCCTCTAATTGAATTGTATAGGGGTTCTTTTTGGTCTTTTATAAGGGTTGTTACTAGCGAATGTACACACATTGAAAAAATGTTTGAAACATGCATTTCATGCTTTTCTTAACACTATGTTGGTATACACTGCAAAGAAAATTAATTTGACTCTTGGAGAGTTAGGTATTCCAAGAAACTACTTAACAGTCTAACCAGATGTGCAATTTCTTGCAGCTGTCTCTTTATAACATGGTGCATCCAGATGTCCACTTAAAAACTTGGGACTGTGTTCAGTACTGCGACTGTAGCCCTCTTTCCCAGTTGGCATTTTCTTCTAATATGTTGTTATAATTTTGTAGGAAGACCAGCACAGAATGTGTAACGATTTAGGCCAGATTTTAGTTACAGATACACAAAAATCATAGACAACCCTGCATCTCAAACACTAGCATTACTTTGAAAAATGTTATATGCAAATAAAGCAAGCACAAAGCACATGAACACAAAATTTAGTGGCTTAGATCCAAAGATGCATTGTGTGAGCAGAAGAAACTTCCTCCTGTGCATGGGGGGGGGGGAGAAACTGCCAACTTCCCCCTACACTGTGGCCCCTCTACAGACCCTGAAAAGCTGCTCCAGAGGGTGGAAGACCCTCTGGAACGGTGTGAGGTGCAACACAGTAAACTACAGCATATGTGTGTAAAATTGGTAAAACACTCACACGTGGCCCCCTTGCACAAGTGGGAGTGCCTTCTTGCACAAAGGATCTTTAGCATATTAATCAAGCGCTTGGAGCCTAAAAGATGTTTCAGATACTCAAACACAATGAGAAAAAATGGGGATGGTGGAATAATGTCAAACGTGGAGTTAGTTATTTTTTCCTTATGTTGAAGTAGTAATCCCTTAAAAGCTTAAATGGTTATGCTCAGGAGATCTCTGGTATTACTGTTGCCCATTATGCTTCCGGGTTTACCCCCAGAGAAATGAATTTTCATTCCTTGAGTTATGTTACTTTTCAGAGCCAGAGAACATTGGCACCTAGCCATACATACATTCCCTCAGTTTCTAACAACCGTAATTTCAAACATGATTTGAGCCTTTCCAGCTCTTTCTGTCCCATTGGGCCTAGAATTCTACCTTCATTGGCTGAACTGTGCATATAAAGTGCCCTGCTTTATTTCACATACACACCTCTACATCTCTCTTTCTCCAACACCTTAGCTATACCTTGCTACAATGCATTTGCATAGAGACATCTGTACACCTGGGTTGATGTTCATAGCCCGGAATGTTTGCTTTGGACATTTATCTGGAAGTGGAGGATCTCATTTATGTAAGTAAGCTGATTTTTTCCTTCTGGGCATTTGACTTTTACCACAATATGAAATGTGGCTCTGGGTCAGAGATGGACTTCCTGCTTCTCTTGGGAGTATAACCTCAAGACTCAACAGCTCCTTATTTCAGAGTCCCAGACAAGGCAGTTTACAAATGGATTTTAACAGCTGCTTATAAACCTCTCAGCATTTGCTCTGAATAATCTCTGCAGCATCGGAGTAGGAGTGCATTGAAAATCTCAGCTTAGTGGTCATCTCCAACTTGTGTACTGTACATCATCCCATTCTCTTGCAATATTCAGCCCACCCTGTCACAGTGACACTTCACTGTACAGCATGAAAAGATAGTAAAAGAAAGCTGAATGCAGTTAGAAGGGAAGTTCAGAATATATTCATTCTGGCTTATTAAAAATTGCGTAGCATGTACACAGCTCATCCAAAGCACTTGTGCACTTAGGATACATCACAGATCTTAAGGTCTGTTCATACATGTTGACTAATCATTGATGGCTTGTATGTGTGAATCAGCCAACTCAAATCAAAAACCATTGTCAAAACTTTACACCTCACAACACAGCACTTTTCAATGGACCCTGTTCAGTTATACAGCTGCAAGACTTCAAGATCTGAGCAATCAAGTGAGGCCTGTGCATATGTGAACCAGCATATGTGAACTATTACTATTACCACACCTTCCATTAACCTAAAATCAAAAACATTTAGTACATGAAAACTAACGGTAAAAAATATAAAATAAAAAACAAGCAAACACATTTTCCAAAAGCCAGTGAACCAGGGGGAATGAAAAAGTCAACAACTTGGGAGGTCAAATGCCTGCGAAGAAGAAGAAGAAGAAGAAGAAGAAGGAGGAGGAGGAGGAGGAGAAGGAGGAGAAGGAGAAGAAGAGAGGTGTTCACATGCCAACAGAAGGCCCTCAGAGAAAGAGGGCAAAATGAGTCCCCCTGCAAAGAGAATTCCAAAACCTGGGTGTGGCAACTGAGAAGACCATGTCCCCACCAGACCCAACTCGGATGCTATGAATTCTGATATGCATTCAGTAATTAAGTTCTGGAGGGAGCAAACATATGGCCGCTAGTTAGTGGCTAGATAGCCATAGGATATGTGGGTTTCCAGGAACTGACCTCAGAACCCGCAATCTGAGGTTGGTTCCTGGAGAACCGACCTCCCCCACTTCCACACGGCCTGGCTGGCAGCGCAGAACAGCCCCATGCTCCACGCTTGAAAGAGGAGTGCAGAGTGGTGAAAACGGGATGCTTTGGGAGGTGTTCTGGGGGGGGGAGGCAGAAATGCTGGTACGACACATCCTATGTGTCATCTGGCAGGTGCCTCCCCCGCCCCTGTCTAGGCACAAATGCAGGGTGGCTGAAGCGTGGAGGGGATCATCCCCTCTGTGCTTCTCCTGCCCTGCATTGGATAGGCGGTAGCCTCTTGAGTTTGGAGGTGGCCGCCTATCCCCTTAGGATTACACCCTAAACCAATGTTTTAAGATATGTTTGCTAGGGATGTACGAAAGTCACTTACCTTTTCGCAGCTTGGCTTCGCGGTGGGGGGGAGGTGCTTCGCTTTCCCCCCCGAAGTTCAGGCGAGGGGGGGGAGGCGCCCCGCCTCGCCTGGCCGAAATTCAGGCCGGGGAGAAGCGCCCCGTCTCCCCGGCCGCAAAACAAAAAGTTAAAAAAAAAAAGACCCCGTGATAGGCTACGTGACGATTTACGTAGCTTATCACGGCTAGATTTCCAAAGTCAGCCGTGATAGGCTACGTAAATCGTCACTTTACGTGACTTTAGAAAAAAAAAAGCGTACGCAAATGGCGGCGCCCATGGGGCGCCGCCATTTGCGGTCCTTATTTTGGCACGTCTAGTCTATGTAAAGATTAACATAGACTATGGTGAAAATAAGGGCAATGCAAATAGCGTTGGCCAATAATAAGGCCAATGCAAATGGGGCGCCGCCATTTGCGTACGCGCTTTTTTTTTTTCTTCAAAGTCACCCGTGATAGGCTACGTGACAATTTACGTAGCCTATCACGGCTGACTTTGGAAATCTAGCTGTGATAGGCTATGTAAATCGTTACGTAGCCTATCACGGGTGTTTTGTGTTTTTTTTACTTTAGGTTTTTTCTTTTGCAATGGCGGCGGCGGCAGCCGGTCGGAAGACCAGCTGCCGCCCCCGCCCGCGACAAACCGCCGCTGAACCGCCACTGGGACCCGCCGCCGAGAGGGACATTCGCCGAAGGTAAGTCCCGTCCCTGGGGGGGGCAGCAGAGAATTTCCCAACCAACTTCGGGGGGCCGAATGCGTCGGCGCTCGGCCTCCCGAAGATTCGGGGAGAAATTCTCCACCATCCCTAATGTTTGCACTGTAAATGTGGAACCTTATATGGGCTATATGGTACTTTTCACAGTCTTTGAGTCTAAATTGCGAAGAAGCAGTCAGTGCAAAACAGGATTATACCGGGATCCTGTAAAGACAAAGATCATCATCTACATGATTCTCAGAGATTCTCAAGATTCTCAGAGTATTGTCTATATTTTTGTACACCATATTTATATTTTTGTATGTAACATTTTCATCTATGGTTGGTATGTACTAGTTGGGTCATGTTATTTGTTGCATTTGAGTGTCCCCATAATTATATACTCATGGTCTTGTGAGTTTGAGCATTTGCCAGTTGTGTGCTTTATTAGCATTGCCTTTTTTGGGTTGTGTACAGCTGGTGCCCTATTTTGTTGTACAGTATACACATACAAACTGCACACACACACATCTATCATTGACTGTGTAAGATATGGACTTCGCAGACATGTGTTTATAGGGATGTCGCATGTGTCTGTGTAGGGGGTGGAGTCCAACGGTCTCTCCCCTACTTGGCCCCCTGATGCAGTTCGCCGAGCCCCCACCCCTGCCTGCCAAACTGTGCGAGCCGTCAGAACTTACCGGTCCTGCCCACGAGCGCCCGCAGCCATCTGTCCTCTGTGCAAGTCACCATTATATGTAAAAATGGCAACTTACTATTTTATGTAAATTAGATCTTGCAAACAATGGCATTGTCCAGCTGGCCACTGTGGGCAAGATTTAATTTACAAAAAAATAGCGACTTGCCATTTTGATGTATAATGGCTAGTCACACAGATGGGTGGCTGTGGGCATGTGGCTCAGTGGGGGAGGAGGTGATGATCCTATCTCCCCCTCCCATCCCTGGGCATTTCTCCACGACAACGGAAGGAGATGTGAATGGAGGATTACACAGATTTTTTCAAAGGGTCAGCTTTGGTGCGCTTGTGTCTGCACAGGGCTCCACGAGCAAGTACACTGCACCAGTATAAGTCGCTTCACAGAAAAATACTTCTGGGTGGGGTGGGGGTTGGAGTGAACGTCATCTGATTGGCAGGGGCTGTTAAACCAATAAAGAGAGGCTCCCCTCCTTTCTTCTTCAATAAAATCCTGGGTGGTTTTTATTGTCTTGCCAAAAATTACTCTCCTTCTCTCCCCGCTCCCTGCCCCCACATTAAGTACTTCCTTAAACCAACAATCATCACAGGAACACAGCGTTCCCCCTGCCTTGAAGCTGTGAACAATCTCCTTCTCTCTCTCTCCCCCCTGCCCCCCGCATTACTTCCTTCCTTAAATAAATAATCATTATAGGAACACAGTGCTCTCGCTGCCCTGCTGCGATCAATCGAAGGTCCGACATTAAGGCTCTCTAAATGTGTTATTTCAATTCATGGGAATCTCAGTAACTTCAGGAGCGTGCATTTCGGAAACAAGCCTCATTGACCACAGTGGGAGATACTTCTGAGCAGATACCCATATGTTTCTGCTGGGAAAGACAGGGAGGGGAAACAAAGGGATAGGAAACTAGCCCCTTTTCTAACTCGATGCTGTGCAGGAACAAAGGTGTGAATTAGTTACTTTCTAAGAGAATAAACCAAACAATGGAGCAGCTTCGGAAAAGCATTTTAATGCCTTTAGGGAAGTAGTGCTTTAAAATGTTCTATTTCAGTTGAGGGGGATCTCTGTAAATGCTGGTGTGCGCATTCAGGGGACAAGCCTCATTGACTCCAATGGGAGTTACGTCTAAGTAGACACTAATTGGTTTGTGCTGGGAAAGACAGGGACAGGAAACTCCCATTTACCTGGATCACGGTGAAAGGCACACCCCTGGGCAGGGCTAGAATACCTGAGGTAAATGCAGGGGTTGGGGCACACAACAACTACACCAGGGAGAACCTGACTTAAGGAAAAGAATCAGACTTTAAGCAGTCTCAGGAAATCCAGTTTTTACGTGATAAGCTCCAAGGTGACTGCTGGGTGGCCACGATGTTATGTATCCCTAACAACCTCCAAACGCAGCCAGCTCGGAGTAAATAGCTCGGGGAGAAAAAAAAAAAAACCCAGCTACTGCGAAGGCAGCACCTTGATGGGAGGAGGACAAGAGGGAAGCCCTCTCATTTTCCTCCTCCTGTCAAGCCGCTGCCCCCACGGTAGCTGACCCAGGATAGGAGGGGGAGAAAGGAGCAATGCTTTCTCTCCTCCCATCCTTACTACAGCTCTCTGGTCCTCCTCCTGTCAAGGCGCTGCCTTTGCGGTCGCTGGGAGGGGAGGGGGAGAAAGCATTTATCCTTTCTGGCCACTGTTGTGCGCAACAGTAAATATATGAAAACACAGAGCCTGCTTTATGCAAGATGGGGCTCTATATTTTTGTATATTTAGTGCTGCGCACAATGGTGGCTGGAAAGGGCCATTTCCACAACATTAGAGGCCTCTAATGTGGTGGAAATGGCCCTTTCCGGCAACTATTGTGTGCAACAATAAATATACGAAAATATAGAGCCCCATCTTGCATAAAGCTGGCTTTGTGTTTTCATATATCCATGGAGGAGTGAGCAGCTGTGGCACACTCCCAGACAGCCTGACGAGCCCTCCAGGGCTTGCATGGGTGAGTGGCAGCAGTGGCTGCTTGAGCACCCATTGAGCATTGATTCCGGATGAGTCCATCCATCCCTATGTGATTTATTTATTTATTTATTTGATATATACCCTGTCTCCCTACAAAAAAAATGGCACTCAAAGCAGCTTACAAAAAACCATTTAAAATATATTAAACACTGAAACACAGTAAAATGCAACCTTTGCCATGAACTCACTGGATGGCCTTGTGCAAGTCACTATCGTTCAGTTTCCCATTTATAAACCTGCCAGAGTCACTGAGAGGATCAAAAAGGTAGAAACAGTTCAGCACTTTCAATTTGTAAAGGATTGTAATAAAGTGCAACAGGAAGTTCACATAGATCTGTTTCCCCCATATATAAAACAGCAAAACAGTACATTTCTCTTAAGCCTATATCTATTGTGAAATATGATGTTCTCTCATGTGTAGTAATGCCTAAGTCCTTTGCAAATATCTCATGGCATGTTAAAAATGCGTTACTGAACTTAAATGCCTGCCACTGAAGTAGACTCCTAGTACATAATTTATAAAGCATTAGCAACTTTACTTTTTTTTGCTATTATAGCATTCAGAATAAAATTCTGATGCTCTCAAGCTATGCCATTGAAACCATCCAACTTTTCCATATATAGATTACTACTACTCCTAACAAGGTGTTTTTAAAAAAGAAACCCCCAAAACACAGTGCTGTACTTAGATTATGGGGAGACTAATAAAACAAACAAACATGGACAGACAATTTTTTTCCCCTAAACCCATATTTCAGCTTTTCAAAAGAGAATTTCAGAATTAATTTGCCCAGAAGTAATAAAAAAGCACTCCTTTATCACTGTGGGATAATACGAGTTATCTTCTGCCTGTTTAATGCTAATCTATAAAATAAACAGCCATTAGGATCACTCCCCAAGGCACATTATAATTTAAATTACAACAGGATACAGATTGTAGTTGTTCACATCTGTTGTCTGAACCCAGGACATTTTCTGCAGAGTGGCTTGTTGACCAACAATGCAGTGTGGCTTATTTTTCTCGAACAAGCCACCTTGAGAACCCATGGTTTGGGTTGTTCAGGATGGTTAACAAGACACACTGCATCATTAACAAGCCACCTTGCAGAAAATGTCCTGGATTCAGACCACATGCTAACCCATGGATCAACAAACAACCTATGGTTCAACAACAGCCCATATTCAACCACTGAGTTGGGTTAGCATGTTGTGTGAATAGCCCTGTTGACTATAAGCAGCTACCATATTATCAGACAGCTTTACCATGTCCAGTAGAAGAAAATGTATTGGACATACATTGGAAAATGGAAAATAAGGCAATTTGACTATAGCAGCAGAATGAAGGATTCCCAGTGGAGAAGTTATTTATTATTGTGGATAGCGATATTTCGCATTTCAAGCCCCATCAGGATATGAAACTTTCCTAGTTGAACAGTACTCTACCACACAAACATACAGAATGTCACCAGCAATTTTCACAATACTGTCATCAGTTTGTCACATCAATAAAGAATCAAATTGAGCATATTGGACATAAACAAATTCCTATCGATCATACCACTGTGCCTGAGATGCACAAATAGGCAGGGGCGGAACGGTTTCTGGGAAATGAGCAACTCTGTTTTCAGGCCCTCCTTTCTTCCTCTGCTGAATACAGCAGATTGTGGGGGAAAAGATCTCTTTGGCAGTGTCTTCTTGAATACGACTCTCACTATGCACACGGTGGAAGAATCAAAGGCAACTGTGTGCACACACATGCATGAGGGATAACGTAGAGGCACCGTCGGCACATTTACATTAGATGTATTTGTTAAAATCTGATCTGTTTTATTGTGTTCTGACCCATTGTTAAACATCTGTATTATAGCACCAAGGTTGTATAAGATATTAGGAGTTGCCACAGAGCAAACGAGCTTACACACTAGGAGGAGAGCAAGACGGAACAGAGCAGGGCACAAAAAGCCCCCCTCTATGGCATACTGGTGACACAGCCAGTGATAGACTCCTCTCCTGAAGGTCAGACCAATCCCAAGAGACCATGACCTCTTCCTCAGAAGTCATGTGTAACAGTAAATATTGCAGACAACTCACTTGTGGATTTACTATTCCTAACTGTGGGAAGACATGAGTGCATAAATGAAAATGCCTCGTATTTATTATAGATACAAATACACACACATTATATAGCTTTATGCCTGCAATAATAAAAAATAAAGTGCATAAAATAGACTGCAGACCAGGTGCAAACAGGAAAAGAGGAGGGGGAAAAGGAGAGGGTCTATGTTGAAATACTTGGATAGCTACCAACCACAAGCCTGCAATGGCATCATTTTTGGCTGTAGTCCCCAAACCTGTGGATATAGAAATGTCTCCTCACTTTCCTGTAATTACTGTTTTAAATAAAAACAATCAGTGTGTGGAAGAAAATACCCTCAGATGATGCAACTATAAAAGCTTCCTGTTATTAATCCATCTATAGGAAAGACTGCTGTTTTGATAGGAGTAGGAAGATCTGCAGTGATATGAAAAGTGTTTGGTCTATTCCCCAGTGGTCGTAAAAGTGCTCATAAATGTCAATACTGAAATGTAATGCAGATTATTTTTGCGGTGTGATTGATAACAAGCAGAAATATCTGCCTACTGTATGGCATGTTCAGAAAGGTATCTTGCCAAGCAATTGATGCTTCTCTCCTCCATCTCATTTTATTTCAGTTTCCTCTTTTGGTTTGCAAGACTCTTTATAAGTTTCAAATATCACTCATTTGTGTCATTCTGGCTTACAGCATTCTCAAGAGAGCCATATGCTGGCCCCATTTCCTGGCATGGATATTCTGTTCATTATTCCTATGGAAAAAGAGTTTCATGCCATCCATGTTGGGTGGATTAAAAATATGCAGCACTCATAGAGCTTTAAGAGGTTTGCCTGTACAACCTTTCCAAGAAGAATTGTTCTTAGCCTTTCCAGACTCAGGATACTGCAACACTGAACCCACTTCTTAATTTTTATTATTTTCACTATATCCATACAACCTTCTCCCTCCACCTCATTTCTCCCTTCCCTTGTAGCCTTCCCTCTCCTCAAAAGATGGTCATGGCAACCTAAGGTCAGGTTGCAATCCAGTTGTGGGTCACAACGCACAATATAAAAAGACTGCTGTTCATTAATTTTGGTGAAATTTATGCAATAAGTGGATTATGCTCATACACTAACATTTTGCTCATACACTAACATTTTGCTCATACGCTAACATTTTATTTCCTTCCTCAAAAGGTAAAGTTTTTGGGGGGGTTTGCGGTTTGTTATTACAGAGCAGCTACTCGGCTATATCTGGAAGAAACAATCTTTAAACAGAGGAGGTTAACTGCGCATTTCTTTATTATTTGTATCTATTAGACACCTTCAAATAAATTTTAACCACTTTCAAAACAGAATAATACAATATATTCTAACAAAAACCTAAAAGAAATCAAACAGTAGAAAAGAGATGAGCTGAACAATGGGAATCATAGCAAAATCACAGACATTCAAGAAAGAGCCAGTATAAAATCATAATGGATGCAAGCCAAACAGTTCAGAAGATGTTCAGGCATATCTAAAAACAGCTGAGTGATTTATTTCAACTTGGTTTAGGATTAGTATAGTCCAGGAGGCTAAGCATCTTCAGCTGAACAGAATGACAAGGAATATTGAGTCAATACAACCATTTGCCAAGTGGTAACTTGCCACAGTCCGCATATAACCACTTGATAAGCTGGTCCCATCTATTGTCCTGCCAAGTGGTAAGTAAGACTTTCCCATCACACTTCTGTACCCAATCAGATGTTGAGAGGACCAGAAGAGTGGTAAAGTTCTCCCCATCAAAGACAGTCTTACCATGAAGATCCACGCACTCCATGGTAAGCTACCGTTTCATAAATTGTTATTTGTATTCACCTACTGAAAGCTTTAGTAATAGCCCAAGATTAACTTCTACAGCTCAGCTACCTCCTGAAAATTCGACACACAGTCATATTTGTTACAAGGGAGCTTCTGACATGCTGGCTCTCAGGACACATATATCGTGTGTTATGTATTTAATTGGCATTATCCTGACACCTTGGCTCAAGGATCCATTTTGGTTCAGGAAGAAGCAGCATTGAAAGTTTCCAGGAACATCCTCAGGACTCTAGATGGCCACAGAAGCCACACTGTGTACATGCTTCCTCCACTGATTAAAGGGAGCTGCTCCCAGTAACTGTGGAAACATACAAATGCCTGCCTGATTGCCATGCTGCTAGCCAGCTGACTAACCCACAAGAGTATTTTTAATTGGCCAATGGTGGGAGCCTTGGTGGGAAATCTGGAAAAACCCTGAAATGTTCCCAACCACCCTATACAAGTTCAAATAACACCTAGATGACCTTAATGTTAATTTTTTAAAAAATATACTGGTGGCTAATTATCGCCTACTATACTGCTATGGCCCTATATAGTTTGGAAATCCAACAAGATGGGAACCCCAAAATAGGCCACCAAAAATATAAAAACAAGGGGGTAAACCAGAGAAAATGTGCATTATGATAAACAGGGAAATTCAGAACAAAGGAGTGTTCAGATTTGAATATGCTAGGCCTTCACTCTCCTGTGCTATATAGCCAGCTAGATGTCAATTAAGGGGCAAGGAACCTCACTCAGCTTTATTTTCTCTCTCTTTATTGTTCCCCCCTGGGTCCAGTCTCAAGCCATCGAGCTCTTGGTAACCTTTGTTTCAAAACCTATAGCTGCCTGGGGCAGCAGTTGTTCATTCTTTCCGCTTGAGCATCCCTCATGTTCGTAGGTCTCAGCTCTGAGAATAGCTTAGAACCCAACTGGCTTTTCATATAGTTGCTTGTGACTCTTTCCTAGAATGATCCCCGCTTCATTCCAGTGCCTATCCCACATTTCCAGAGC
This sequence comes from Heloderma suspectum, assembly GCF_057233095.1. Taxonomy (NCBI): domain Eukaryota; kingdom Metazoa; phylum Chordata; class Lepidosauria; order Squamata; family Helodermatidae; genus Heloderma; species Heloderma suspectum. The sequence goes on along the minus strand of NC_139459.1, from coordinate 291,372,330 downwards.
CACAGTCCCACACTCTCTTATTCAACCACCTTATTGCTCCCTGTCATAGCTGTGAGTGCCGGTTGTGACAGAACCTTTGGATATATCATCCTTTGGCTCTTTTTGGACAACGCAGTACTCAAAAGTGCCTAAGCAGCTTGAGGCGTACACCCCATTTTGTAATCCAGAGCTAAAGCAGGGAAACCTGAAAGTAGTCTGTGCTAACAGCATTTTTTAACAACTTGTAACCAACCAGGAAATAAGTCCTTTTGGTTCCCCCTCCTCTGAAGTCAGGTTATTATAATCACTCTTACCCAATTTTTTCCCTTTTCTTCTAAATCTATTCATATACTAACCAACCCATTTGTCTCTTCTGTAATAAATGTGCATGTGTGCGTTGACAGCAAAAGCTATAAATATAAAGTCTATGCTTTGGGGCTTTGATGAGTGTTTGAGCTAATTTCCTCTTTATTCATTTATTTTTGAAGTATTTATTCCCCACTTCTGTAAGAGCATAGCGCATAAATCCACTGTGTGCAAACTACACCTCTGGTGCACCCTTGGACCTGCACTAATTGTTACATATATATACACACCCAAGTTGCTTGTCCATGTGATTGGAGGCATGTGGTAACATTATCCTAGAGCTCAAACAGTTCCCAGGTTTCCATTCTTGACCATGAAGACTCAGTCACAGGGCAAATGTAATACTGACTTAATAATTTTATGAACAGACTTATGTGAATTGTTACAAGAGTCTCTGAAAACAATAGATGGAGACTGAAGTTTAGCCTTTTAACTTCTTGTGGGCCATGTAACCAAATACCTCTAAACAAAGCCATCCATAAAATGACACCAATGAGACAGGAAAAAAAGAAAACAGAACACAGCAGACTGAGAACCCATTCCAGTGGGCCTCAGCTGCTATGGAGCAGGCAGGGGCATGCCCACACGAGGCTAACTCTTTGCTGCGTGGCTCTTCTCCATGCCTGGCCCAAAACTGCTGGCTCAGATTGCTAAGAAAAAATGAGGTTATGGTGAACCAAGGAAGATTTTTAGGAAGGAACTAAGAGATGAGATTCAGCTGAACAAATAGGAAGGACCATGGTAAGAGAGCACAAACGGTACAGTGCCCAAAAGGCTTAGAAGAACGTTGAGAGGGGAGCAATTGTATTTTGTTTTATTTTCCCATGGCTTCAGCACAGGAGGGGCTATAAATCTTACAAAGTAAAATGCAATGCAAATCAATAAAATAAAGTGATGCAGTAAAATAAATCTATGAGACCCATCTCTTAAACAACTGTAATAAAGTTTATAGAAGAATATTTACAGGTATCTCCTGAGAACGTAAGAGCAGCTGTGTTGCATCACACCAAAAGCCTGCGTAGTCCAACATCCCACAAGCATGACATGAGGGCCATCGCCTTCTCCTGCTGTTGTTCCCCAGCACCTAGTATTCAGCAACATAGTGCCTATGAACCTGGAGGTACCATACAGCCATCATGACTAGCAACCATTGATAGCCTTATCTTTCATGAAGGTCCAATCCTCTTTCAAAGCCATCTATATAAGCGGCCATTACCACATCTTGTGGCAACAAATTCCATAGTTAACTGTGCACTGTATGAAGTACTTCCTTTTGTGACTCTTGAATCTTCCGCCAGTCATGATAATCCTGGGTCCTAGTATTACAGAAGTGACAAAAAAATTCTCTATCCTCTTTCTCCATACCATGCAGAATTTTATAAGCCTCTATCACATTCTCTCCTCCTCACTTTTTTTTTTCTAAACTAAATATCCCCTAATATTTTAACCTTTCCTCATAGGGGAGTTGCTTCAGAACCACCCCAACCCCTATTATTTTGGTTGCCCTTTTCTTCCAGCTCTACAGTATCCATTTTGAGATGCCATGATGAAAGTCTGACTCTGCGAGCTCTGGAAAAGAACCACTACAGAAACTGCACGTGCACGCACACATCTCTCAAATTTGGCAATAGTTTGGGGGATTAGTGTCAACGCAGAATACATATGAATTAGTAAAATTAAGGTTTAAGAAGTTTCTAAACTGTTTTGGAAAACTTCCATGGAGAAATGACAAACCAGGAAACTAAGATCATAGCAGTCTAATAATTTCTCTCAACCACGCTGTACGCATTGTTAAATGGTCCTAGGCAGACATTTTACAGTAAGACTATTTACACAGCTCAGATTAAGATCATATTAGAAACAAACAAACATGTATTCTGGCTATGAAACATTTGCCTCCCAAGCAATGTATTTTAGTTTTTAAAAGGACTTCATTCTAAAACCTGATTGCTGAAATAATGTACGTGAAGTGCTTTGAACTAAATGCAATACATATTGTACTATTTCTCCTTTTTACATCTTCAGAAAATTTCAAAGAAGTGTCAAATTCTCACTAACATGTTCATCCATAAATTCCAAACTTCTCCCACCCCAAACATGACTTCCTTGGGAACTAATACCCTACTTTCAGATATCCCACCATTTTGCATAATGTTACTTTTAACAAACAAGACAAACAAAACTACAAATGTATACTGGCATTTCCTAGGCCTTATTTTCTAATATGGAGGGAGCAATCCTATTGCTGCTAGACAGCAGCTAGATGGCCATAGGATATCTGGATTTCTGGGAACCGAGCTTGGAGCCCATGAGCCACGGTCGGTTCCTGGAGAACTAACCTCCCACTTCCACGCTGCCTTGAAGGCAGTGCGGAACAGCCCCATCCTCTGCGCTTGCAAGAGGAGTGTGGAGTGGCTGAAAAGGGGCATGGCTGGGGGCGTTCTGGGGCAAGGAGGGCGGAAATGCCTTACGAAACATCTTATGTGTCATACAACAGCCTCCTCCCCCGCTCCGCCCTCCCGCGGCTATCCAGCCGCAATTGGCTGTCTATCCGAAAATGCAGGGCAGGAGAAGCGCAGAGGGAACGATCCCCTCCATGCTTCTCCAGCCCTACATTGGATAGGCAGCCACCTCCAAGCTTGGAGGCAGCCGCCTATCTGAATAGGATTGCGCCCTTAGTTATTTATTTAATTTACATTTATATCCCCCCCTTTCTTTCATCATGAAACTCAAGGCAGGGTACAAAGGATTCCCAGGCATATTCACATTCATGCACTGACCAGATCAAGCCCTTCTTAACTTCAACAAGGCTGCTGTATCATGTGCCAAGACAATGCCCTAGAAACCATGAATCTATCTATCTATCTATCTATCTATCTATCTATCTGTCTGTCTGTCTGTCTGTCTGTCTGTCTATCTATCTATCTATCTATCTATCTATCTATCTATCTATCTATCTATCTATCTCTGATGCTGTTTAATATCTACATGAAACTGCTGGGAGAGATCATCAGGAGGTTTGGGGCTGAGTGTTGTCAGTATGCTGTTGACACCCAAATCTATTTCTCTTTATCATCTTTATCCAAGGAAGGTATGACTCCTCTGAATGACTGCCTGACGTCGGTCATGGGCTGGATGAGGGAGAACAAGCTGAAGCTGAACCCAGGCAAGACAGACGTGCTTGTTGTGAAGGGTCCTAATTCAGGTATTGAAGTATGTCAACCAGTTCTGGATGGGGTTTCAGTCCCCTGAAGGAGCAAGTGCGTAGCATGGGCGTGCTTCTTGACCCACCCTCGCCCGGCACTCCAGGTGGAGGCAACGGGGAGAAGTGCCTGTTGTCAACTTCAGCTGATAGGCCAGCTACGCCCATTCCCGGAACACGTGGACCTGGTAATGGTAGTGCACACGCTGGCAACCTCCGGGCTTGATTACTGTAATGCGCTGTACTTGGCTCTGTCTGTATATTTAGTTGGGAAACTTCAACAAAATATGGAAGCCATGTTGGTCTCTGGAACATCCTGTGGAGACCATATTACACTGGTTTTAAAATCTTTATATTGGCTGCCAATTTGTTTCTGAGAAAATATAAAGTGCTGGTTCTTACCTTTAAAGCCTTACATGATCTAGGGTCCAAGGTACCTTCTCCCCCACGTCCCAGTCCGCCACCCTCTGAGGGCTTTCTGCTGCGGCTGCCTAATGTGAGACTGGCAGCCACACGCGAGAGGCCCTTTTCCTTTGCTGCCTTCAGTTGTGGAACGACCTGCCGGTTGAAATGCGCCTGCTGACCTCCTTGAAGGCTTTTAAGCAGGGATTACAGACTCCATTATTCCGGCAGGTCTTCCCTTTTTAGAACTCCTGTTCCTTTTGCTGACTTTTGTGTACTGTTTTTAAGCTGTGTGGTTTCAGCTGTGTTGCTTTATTGTTGGATTGTTAAAAAAAATGTTCTTAGTTCAAAGTTGTTTTGAGTTATGCGTTGTTTGTATATACTGTACTGCTTTTATGTAAATGGTTTTTAAACTTTGTACACTGTTTTTTGATGTTTTAACTTTTGTGAACTGCCCAGACAGCTTCACTATGGGGCAGTATAGAAATGTACACAAGAACAACAACAACGACAACTTTACACTGCAACAGGAGAGGACTGGGCTCAGGGTCCCAAGCCAACGCAGAAAGACCAGATGAGGGGCTGGAGATAAGAGCTTTTCCCTGCCAGGGAGAGGGGGCAGGGCCTGGGGAGGAAGCCACTGAGCGATCCAGTCCTACTTTCTTCTGAGCAGACATGTAGTAGCTTGTCCTGCTTACTTCTGAGTAGGCTTAAAGTCTGTAAGAATCTGATTTTAGCCCCGCCCACTCTGCCTTTTGCCTCACCCAGAGATGGAATATGGACTCTGAGACATGGGTTGTGTGTTACCCACCCCATCCCACAGAATGCTTCAGGAAAATATAGGATTTACCTTTCTCACAAAAACCTATTTTGCAAGAGGGCAACAAAGCCTCCAAATTATTAGTTGGGAGAAAAATGGTCACTGTTTATTAATTTTTGGTACAAGTTTCAAGATAGGGTCCAGCTCTGTTTTATAACACTGAGGGGAAAAAAACCATATGCTTTGTTATATGGAAACTTTTAGTTACAGTTTAAAAGCTGAAAGGGTCATATTACTGCCCAGTGTTTTTCTTTTCTTTTAGTTCAGTATGAATAATTATTTGATCTTATATTTATTGTAAATTGTTGATAAACCATCTTGAAACAATAAAACTTTTTTTAAAGAACATAAAGCATAACATAATCAGTAACAAAATGCAAGAAACAAAACTCACAGCAACCCTCAAATTAAAAACACATATTTTAAAGGCGCAATACCACGCATGCTTAGACTCAGAAGCCCAGACAACATGAGTTATTTGAAAGGCCTAGGTGAACAGAAAAGTGTTCACCTGGTGCTGAAAAGATCATAGGGATGGCACCTCTCTGGGAAGCTTGCTTCACAACTGGGGCCCAAACCCTTGAAGCTTCCCATACTTCTGGCAGTGTGGATTTGGCCCTCCCATACTCAAAGTGAGCAGGGGAGGATCCAATCAGCACCAGGAAAGATGCAACGTACCAAGGCCTTTAGCCATTGACACACATCTGAGGATATCAAACTGAGAGTACACCAAGGCCCGGAGGCCTTTTGGAGATTTCCTGGCCTTGTTTCAAAGTTTGCAGCTTTCGAGTTGGGGCCAAATAAAGAGAACCCAATCTGGCGGAGATCCACACCACCACCAATATCTCGTCTCCTTGTTCCAGAACTGGGGTACTGCTTATGCCATGTGCCAAACAATTCTCCATATTACTCAAACACGTGCATTTCAATATTAGTTATGGCCAGAGTTCTCACTGAGAGTAGCTCCACACTTCACACTGCAAATTTGATTGCTACATGTACATTGGCATTATCTGCAGTAAACATGAAGTGCATGGCACAAATGTACCTCTTTGATGCCTGCCTATATTTTTCTGGGAACTCTGGTTGAGCCAGGGTTGTCAGACACATAAAGCTTACGTGTCAACTGTATAAATACCAGTGTACACGCAGCAATAATCACTCCACAAGGTCTACAGCTTCCCTGTGTTAACAAGGTAATTAAGCAGGGTTCTAGATATACAGAGCCAGTGATGGCCAAGTCCAGTCAGCTAAACACAAATAAGAGTACCTCATTTTTATGCATTAGGACGACACCCAAACCATTGATCTGAAATTGGGTCTCATTTGTTTAAAAACAAACAGTAGGATTTGAGCCTAATTAAGTATGTATGGAGGCTTGATTGCAAGGACCGCCTTCAAGGATGGCATTTAACTTGTGGTGCCACAGCACATTCAACGTGAAATTGAGAAAGTTGCATCACCCTATCACACAACTGGCTCAAGAGATGTAGTACAGCATGTGAGTATTAAAATAATGGAGATGAGGTAGCAGAGACAATATGGCTACAATGGAATAAGCAATTATTCACACGACAGACTAGAAGCATGGATTAGCACCAATAGCCTTGTCCACGGGTGGAAATCATTGCCTGCACCATCAAAGATACACACATTGGCTGCATAGATATTGTTATTTGACGTTTATCTCTCTCTCTTACAGCTGCTCTTAAGGGGCTGCTATGTCTGCAAATGTCACCCACTTCTGACAAACGGGATAAAAGTTATAGCCAGTTTTTGATTTCCCATGATAGTCAATGGGAGACACGAAACTTTGGATTTCCGACTCTTGACTTGGGTTCATCACCCCAGTCAAAGCAGACAACCTCCAAATCGGTCCAACCAGAACTGGGCCATTTTTCCAAAGCACTAAATTGGGGTCTGAGTCTAATCTTGTGGTTGGTGCACACCTCTAATAGATATATGCACAAACACATACATGAGCTGTAACAGTTGTCCTCATAAGAGACCTCTAAGGTAGCCCAACCTGGCGCCCTCCAGAATTTTTGGAGCATAACTCCAGGATTGGCCATGCTGGAATCGAAGTACAAAATATCTGGAGGGGACCACGTTGGGGAACGTTGCGCTAAGGCAACACCAGTCACTTCTTTCCTAATGGTTTGAACACCATCTTCAAAGCCTGACACTATAATCTTTCCCAACTTCAATTAAAGAGAATTATATTAGATGTTCCTAACAACACAAGGATGTATATACAACACTGTGTAACAAAAATCTTCCTTAAAGTTTTTGTTATTGTTAAAAAAAATAAAAAAAGAACAGAGAACTGATCCCCCTGCAAAAGCTTATAAGAAAGCCCTCAGTGACAAATAGCTTCCTAATTAGAAATGTGGAAATATATATAGAAGGGGAAGCCAAGAGACCCAAACTCTCAATCCTAGGTTTTAACTTTTCTAATCTCTATCTCTGTACACTTGCCAGCAACATGAATGACTATCTAATTTACGTGTCTGAAAGCTTTTAAAAGCCTCAGAAGATAAAAGAAATTACTACTTTTTAAAAAGTTATGTCGGGCAGAAATGTGTTACTCATCTACTAAAATAGGATTCTCTGTATAGCTGCTCTGTTTCTTGCAGTGTCACACTTAAAAAACAATGGTTGGATCCTAACTGTCCTTCCATGGAAGGACACAGTTCACATTCATAGAAAAGGGCTTTCCTGCCTCCCCCTTTCCTCTGCTGACACCCCCCCCCCACCCCAAATCTGAACTTGGGAATGGTATAGATGTAGAGGGCTGCAAATGGAAGGAGGTGTTGGTAAAAATTGCCTCCCCTTTACATAAATGGAGGAATAACCTAGGATCCAAGTCAATGTACATGGGGCTGGAAAAAAGTAAGAGCTCCACATCCTTGGAAGTGACCTATATGCTTTTTAATCTTACTACCCCTATGACGCACATCCATCCCCCACTCCCCCTCTTCATGACTTAGAAGGGCTCTCCAGCACTGAAGTAGTATAGGAAATATGGCCAATTTCTGCCAGGAAGATTCACTGTCCGTCCATCCATCCACACCCACACATGGGGCCTTCCTCCTGACAGTCAGTTCCTTAAGCCAATCTGCCAAACCTCCCAGATCACTTTGTTACATAGGGCCGGCCCTCTCATGAAGCACTGAATTGTCCCCTCACACCCCTTCGTCAGAAGGCCCTGCTGGCATTGCACACCACCCAGCCACCTACCCCATTGCTGCTGTGCCTCACACTCCTCTCCCTACACAATGCTGCTGCTGCCGCCGCCACCGCCACTGCCACCCACCCTGCAAATCCTCTCAGAATGAGCAGGAAAACTCCAGGGACACCCCCTCCCACAATGCCTGGCTCTGAAGAAGGACCCCTCAGATCCAGATATTTGGGCCTGGCCAGCTCACTGAAGAGCTGCGCTGGCTGCTTTTCCAGCCGATGTGGCTCTTTGGAGAGTGGCAATGGAGCAGGAGGGAGAAAGAGCAATAGGCAGGAAGGTGGGCCGGTGGAGGGAGGATGATAGACTCAAGGGGGGCACGGCAGGCCAGAGGCAGGCTAGGGTTAGGAGACAGACACACCGGGCCAGCAGGAGTGAGAGAGATGGACACAGCAGGGGGAATGGCAGGCGGCAGTGGTGCGAGGGCGCTGGTTTGTGCTGGTGCTGCCCCAATGCTCAAGAAGGGATTTGGAGGCACACAGAGGGATGGAGAGGATCCAACCCCAGAACTATTGTAAAGTGGATCTCATTTGTGAGTCAGGACGTTTTCCTTGCTTAAATTGAAATCCTCGCATCAAGTGACCTGCTTTCCTGTCCCAACTGGGGTAAAGGCCATATTGCACTGTACACTGGATTACATTGAAAGCAGCCATCTTTGTTCTCACTTTATACAAAAAAAGTCTTCTGTCAACAACAGGTCCCAGTAGTTCCCAAGGCCTTAAAAAGGACTACTGGTTTTCTTAAATGAGAAGAAAGCACTCAAAGTCATGTCTTCACCTGAAAACAAAGCTAGGCCTGCATGACGCAGATCAAGTGGCTAGATGCCCAGAGTGGTGAATGAAATCTATTTGTTAAATGGCTCAGCTGTGCAAAAATGACACATGGTCAAGGAGTTGTCAAGCACCATTTTGCTGATAATTCCTTGAAAATCAAGGTTCTTAAAATACATCTGTGTCTCTTTTCAGAAAGGCAGATGCAGATTCTTTGAGGAGAAGAAGTGACCAGAATGAGAAAATGGGATGAGGGTGCTGTTTCTTTTAGGCTGGAAATCTGTTGTTCTCTTAAGCGCATCAACAGGGGTAATTCAGTTCTTATATTACATTTGATATCTATGAAAGAAGATCTTTATTTTAGTTATAAGAGCTACCAAAGACATCAACATTTGTATGTGGAAGGTTAAAAATGACCTTCCAAGTACTTGAAGCTTGGCTAGTCTTTTCCTTCCTATATTACAGCGTTGTATTTAAGCCCCCACCCTGTAGCCATAAGCCACAAGGAATTGCATGAAGGAGTGTGCCTGGGCTGCTGAAAGAGCAACAGAGTGCTGCCTCCCTCCTCTGTATCCGGCATAGAAATGTACCAGGCTGCTGGAGGAGGGACGGAGCTCTGGGTCCCTCCTCTGCCACTGCACGGCAGGCTAAACTTTTTTTTTTTTTGCAGGCTAGTAACTCTTGCGGGCTTATTTATAAGGCTGCTATATGAAAAAATATGGAGGGCCTTCAACTGAACCATAAGTTAGAAGCCATCGTCATTCGGGCATGCATGCCCCATTTTCTCCTATCTGCACTCATGCAGTCACACAGAAGCATTAACTGTTCTTTTGTGCCACTAACTGATGGTTAGGTGCATGTCACAGTACCATAGAAGCGCCTCATATGGAGGCTACCAGTATTTTCAAGTCCCCTGAAACTGGGAAATTACCAGCGGTGCCGCTCCATCAAGATAACAATCCCCATCCTAAACTGGGACATTTTTAAGCAAGCCAGGGATCCTAATCTTCACAAAAAAGTACTGTCGAATAATGGAACTACACTCTTCTGCTCTACAACATATTTTGTATAAATGGTTAATCCATGTTCCCTTCTCAAAGCTGTTTAGGCACAATGAATTATGTTTGTTATGGAAGACGAAACACCTGAATGCATTTACCTGGGCATATGCACCTCGCATTTCCATGGAACATATTTGCCAACAACTATGCTTTGAATCATAGTTTTAAGAATTAAGAATTCCCTCAAACACACTAAACAGTTCCTAGTGGCTACACATTGTAGGGGGAAATTGATACTGGCAGACAGCTTGTCTTCTATTACTGATCTTTTAATCAAGAGACGATAAGTTTTAGAAGAGCACCACTGCTTGAACACTGTTCCACCATGTGACACTGTGCTCTATTTTTCACTATTTGCCTTTTCAAAATGTATGATGTCACGTTAGCTTTCTTTTACACCGAAGCAGGTTAAGCAGCTGTGAGCTGCAGTTGCTCCTGACAAACACAGTCCTGAAACACTCTCCGGTGTTGGCCATGTTACAAATATCACCAAACTGGCTGTACAGGATCACTCATCTTGGATGCAGCTGCTTGCAATGCCAGTTATAAGATGTGCACTGATAATAGGGGTGGTGATTATGGGAGACAAGATTAAGAAGTTGCAGGGGCCATCTCAAAATCCCTCACAGGCTACCTCAAGGAGCAAGTGACTATCTACTTCAAGGGTAGTTTGCAGCTTGAATGTCCAGTTCGTTCATTCTCTCTCTCTCTCTCTCTCTCTCTCTCACACACACACACACACCAACCAAGAAAAGAAAGTAATTTTTTCCTGAGCTGGGGAAGTATGAAGTTGAATCTATAAATACTTAAGATGCTAACTGGAGATTCTTTTCTACCTTCTAAATTGCATATTTATATTTAAAAATGGAAGATGGAAAAATGCAAATGGTTTTTTTTAATGTTTAAGTCATTTCAAGGGCCAAAAAATGTCTAGGCAGAAATGTGGGCAAGGCTGATGGTGAAATCATGACAAGTTAATGCATTCGGGGGGGGGGGGGGACATACAGAACCAAGATAAACATGTAATTCTATTTGCCATTTCCATCAGAAACCTCAATGGTCCAAGGAAACTTAGCGTATTTTATGCTAAAAACTGGAGCTGAGCATGTAAATAAATGTTATGTTTCTACTGTAAGGAAACCCATGTACCCTTGAAGCAACCTTTTCAGCACAAACGTAATTTAATATTCTCACCACATGAAAAGTGTTCGCTATGGGAATAGCACAGCTGTTAAAACCCAAGTCAGATTTTATTAAATCATCAAACCTGTTTATGTAAAACAGGGCTTTTTTAAAATGACCACAATCAGGAAATCATTTCCTAACACATCTCTCCCCTAACCCCTTCCCCATTCCTTTCAGATACTTGAAACAGGGAAAAGCCTCCATCGCTATTTTATGTTCACACCTTGGGCAGAGGCAGATAAATGAAAAAAAAATGTTTTGCATTTCTGTAGCAAAGTTTGAGCATGCGGAGTATGCCACATATAATAATGTGATATCACTAATCAGTATTATGATCATTATTAACATACAGCAGAGGAGGAGGGTCGGAGGCTGGGACAACAGTGGCTTAAGAACATAAGAAGAGCCGTGCTGGATCAGACCAAAGGTCTATCTAGTCCAGCATCCTCTTCCCACTGTTGCCAACCAGATGCCTCTGGGAAGCCCCCAAGAAGGATGAGAGGCCAACAGCCCCCTCTCTTTGTTTCTCATCAACTGCTACTCAAAGGCAGGCTGCCTCTGATCCTGGAGGTAGCATACAGCATCATGACTAGTAGCCATTGATAGCCTTATCCTCCATGAATTTGTCTAATCCTCTTTTAAGGCCATCTAAGTTGGTTGCCAAACACCACATCTTGTGACAGTGAATCCCAAAGGCCACATACAGGCATATGGTGTTGAGATTTGAATCAGGGGCTTCTTGGCTCACACACTTAATTAACACGCCATAACCGGGGAGGGGGGTGTCTCCCAACACAGTGCCCATGAAGCTCTCCACTTCCTGTCCCATTCAGATATTTCTTTTTAATAAAAGCCTAGAAAAACATTTGGGCGCCAGGTTGTCCTTCTTATCCCTACACCTGCTGCAGACCAGCTGTTGGTGGACAGGCAGAGAAGGAAAGAGTTGATTCCTGGCCTCGCCCAATCTACTTCCGCCCAGACAGACCTTTCTCTTTTGCTCTTGCTCTCTCTCTCTCCCCGCACACCCAGCCTTTAGCCTTGCCATTTCTCTCTGCCCAACCCCTTTCCTCGCTATTTCTCTCCCTTCTCCATCCCTAGTCTTTTTCTTTCTCTCTCTTTCTAGGCCCTAGCCTTGCTCTTTCTCTCCCGTCTACTCCTTTGCCTTGCAGTGTCCTCCTCCATCCCTCCCACTTCACTATTTGGCATCCAAATGGCAAATGTGGTTCAGTGTAAGCAAGTGTAAAGTGATGTACGCTTGGGCAAAAAATCCCAACTTCAAGTAAAAGCTGATGGGAGCAGAACTAGCAGTGACCAACCAAGAAAGAGATCTTGGGGTTGTGGTGGACAGCTGGGTGAAAATGTCAACCCAGCATGCAGCCGCTGTAAAAAAGGCAAACTCCATGTTAGGCATAATTAGGAAAGGAATTAAAACTGCTAAGATCATACTGCCCTTATACAAATCTATGATGCAACCACACTTAGAATACGGTGTACAGTTCGGGTCACAATACCTAAAAAAGGACATTGTAGAGCTGCAAAAAGTGCAGAAAAGGGCAACTGAAATGATCAAGGGGCAGGAACAAGTCCCCTATGAGAGAAGGTTACAACAGCTTGGATTGTTTAGCTTGGAAAAATGGTCAGTAAGGGGAAAGACGGTAGAGCTGCACAAAATTATGCATGGTGTGGATAATGTGGATAAGGAGACATTTTTCTCCCTCTCTCCTAATACAATACCCCATGAAGCTGATTGATGGAAGATTCAGGACAGATAAGGGGAAGTACTTCTTCACACAGCACATAGTTAAACTACGGAATTTGTTACACAAGATGTAGTGATGGCCACCAATTTGGATGGCTTTAAAAGGGGATTAAACAAATTCCTAGAGGAGAAGGCCACTAGTCCTGATGGCTATATGCTACTTCCAGTATCAGAGACAGTGAGCCTATGTACACCAGTTCCTGGGGAACATGTATGAGAGGGTGCTATTACACTTGTGTCCTGTGTGTGGGTTCCCAGTCAACAGCTGGTTGGCCACTGTGTGAACAGAACGCTGGACTAGATGGACCCTTGGTCTGATCCAGCAGGGCTCTTCTTATCTTCTTATTTCTTGTCCCCTCACCAACGCTTTAGCTCACTTTTGACAGGCTAGACCCTCACAGCAGCCATTATGTGACTAGCCACGTCCACCATGAGAGCCATTTTCTGGTGATGCCCACAGCAGCTTGTCAAATTCCCAAATGTGCCCACGGGTCCAAAAAGGTTTGGGATCCCTGCTATAAGGGATATGAACAGCAAGCATTAAGGGTTCCTGCTGCCCCATTAAGGAAAGAAGACTTAAGATTCAAAAAGCAACAAGGGATGGATGGGGAATTAAGGGTGTGGAAAAGGAAATAAAGTTGTTCTCTTCTACTTTGCTTTTACAAAACCGAAAACCCATACATGACAAACTTTGTTACAAACCTTATAAATGCTAGATTGAAATACAGAATGCTCCTGCAATCCTAAGGAAATACACCTATTGCATTAAGAAGCCTGACTGGCATTCCATTACAACAGATGCATTTATAGAGGCAAAGGCTCCATATTTGCAGAAGGCTTTTCTTATCTGGACCTGCCCCCAACTCTTTGGAATGTGGACGCCCTCATATATATATATATATATATATATATATATATGAAGATGATGTTGTTGCTCTTGGTAGAAACTGGAAAGAAATGTCTACAATGCATCTCTGACAACACTGAATTAATAGCATTTACATGCGAGCCAAATTATGAGTCAGACCTACTCAGCATTCACAGTGAGATATCCCAGGCAAGGTGATTGCTAACATGGACTGAGTTACCTCAGAAAAAGCTGTAGAACTGAGGTGGTCTCAAAGGAATGTGTGTGTGAGAGAGATTCTATACACACACACACACACACACACACACAGTATCTCAGTGCTACCAAATGCTGTATTTGCCAAGATGTTTCATAAGTAAAACAAGTCCTATGACAGTAGCTGCCTATGCTAAATGGCAAACTTCCAAGTTAACAAGCCAAACAATGAGAGATTAATTAAACTGGTGCACATTTGCATAATGTATTCTACTCAGAATGTGTGGGTGCAGGCTTTTTTTTGCACAGAATTTCAATTATTTGGTCAAGAGATGACATGGCAGAAGTAAAGGAGAACAGAACAAACTGGCATATGAAGGTAGAGGGGAGTAGTGGTAGGGCAGGGAAACAAAAGAATTAGAGCCATGCAAAGGATCAAGAAAAAGCATAGAAATTACTTTCCAGCCTCTAAAAGCTAAAAGGGACCTCTTTCCTCTGAGAAAATGTGTGGACAGCCCTGCCTAAAAAAGGAGATTGGGCCAGTAGTCCACTAGATGTCAATTCACTGGTGCAACAGGGTCAAAAGGCAGAGGACTGTATCAGGAACAGAGGGAAGTAAAATCAAAGGAGAGGAAGTGGTTAAGAGGGTTTGGTACAATGAACCAGAAAAAAGTAGAGAAAGGGCAAAGCCAAGGCTGGGTGAGATGCCAGCTGTCTCAGATTGATAAGAACTCATCAGGCAGGAAGGGATGAAAAACAACAACAACACACAGAGCGAGGTCAGTTTGTTAAGAAATAAGAACTTCCTATTTTAGTCTGAGGTTGTCTTGCAGCTTTTCCAGGCTACAGTAAGCATGTTTTGTGGGAAATGAGGGTGGATACCCTTAATGGGCTCCATATCATTATAACTCAAGAGCTAAGTGAAGCACTGTCACTCTGAGAAAGTTCAAATCTACACCTTATTGTTATGGTGCAGTGTATGGATACTCAGGAGGACACACATATCTGTACCTATGAAAGGTCTTGAAGATCAAAAAGGATGCTCAGATATTCTCACTTAACAGTTAAAAGAGGTTCTTAGGGTACAATGCTATGCATGTTTAGACAGAAAGAAGTCCTACAATTCCCAGCATGCCCCAGCCAGCCATGCCAACTGGGACATGGTGGGAGTTTTAGGATGTTTTTCTGTCATAGGATTGTGCTCTTAGTTATACAGCAGCATCTCAATTTGAGTCAGAATAAGCCCCTAACAAATAACACACAGAGATATGTTTTGAATTCACCCTCATAACAGATGAAGACCTGAGAATCTGCCCCAGCTGGACTCAACCCACCCCTACTGGGCCATCTTCCACCAACTGCCCTGAGGGGAGTTTTCCGCCTGAGCTTGAGGCTAGGCAACTCAGTGTGATGCTGGGAGGGAACCACCCACGTGCCTTAAGCAAACAAATCCACAGCTTCTTCTGACATCACTTTAACGGTGCAGAAGCTGGTGCAGCGCATGGTCTCGTAGCTGCTCCAGTAACAGAAACTCGACGCTGGCAGTGAACTGGAGCAAGACAAGCATGGAATGCAGCTATGGGATGGGCTCTTCCCACCAGATGCTGAGTGTTTGCTGTTGCCAGAGCGATATGAAAGGTCACGTGCTACAGCAGTTCCCCTGCTACTAAGGTGTCAGAAGCAGCTTAGCAACAAATTGGCAATGGGCCCTTAACTACCAGCACCGTCAGTCAATGGAAAGGAGTGAGGGAGGGGAGGAACATATAATATCTGCCTTTCTCCCCCGGTGCCCTTCAGATGTGCTGGACTGCAGCTCCCATAATTCCGATGGCCACGCTGGCTGGAAGTGATGGGAGTTGCAGTCCAACACATCTGAAGGACACCACAGTGAAGAATGCGGTGTTCTATCCATTGAGGCAAGGAAATGGGAGAAGGGACAATAATCTGAGTTTAGGATGGGGAACCGTGGTGCTCGTGGGCCAGCTCACCTCTCTGGCCTTCACTGGAAAGGCATTCTGAAGGATATACCCTTCAGATCATTCACAGTCCTTCATTGTGAACGATATACTTAGCATTCTTTTAAAAATATTAAAACACCCATCAGTGACAGTGGTGATAGCAGCGGGGTTATTTTTATTCAACACAAAGCAAGAGGAAGATCTTATCTTACTGGCCACCTTGTACTATGCACAATCATTTTGTACTTCTTTAGCCTGCCAGATGAATTGATTTGGCAGTTCAATACTTTAAGCCGGAGAATTATCTAAGATTAATACAATTCTTGGAACTGAGTCAAAGTTTACATCTCAAAATAAATAAAGGAAAGCGTCTTCCCCTGAACCAAGCTTGCAGGCAAAAACAAACAGGCAAGCAAAGAAACCAGCATACAGAGAAGAATAAAAAGCATTGTGAGTAGCAAAACACTTTACTGGGGTGGGGGGAATCAAACTTACTTTGGGAGAACAGGCAGTACACTTGTCAAAAGCCAGGCTGACAGGAAGGACATTATCAAATCTTGATAAAAAGCCTCGAATCTGTAAAGCAAAGAAATGCGCAGCGACATTATGTGACTAATGACATTGCGTTGCCTAAATTTTGCTACCTTTTGAAGGCAGTGCAGCCAGTATATACATTCTTAGTTGTGAGAGTACCCTGCCTTCAGCAGGCCTTTCTGCAGAAGTGAATTTGGCACGCTATGCATTTTGGTTATGCAGGTAGGATGTTTAAAAAAGGTAAAGGTGTCCCCAACCAGTCGTGTCCGACTCTAGGGTGCGGTGCTCATCCCCGTTTCTAAGCCGAAGAG
Source organism: Heloderma suspectum (assembly GCF_057233095.1). Classification (NCBI taxonomy): domain Eukaryota; kingdom Metazoa; phylum Chordata; class Lepidosauria; order Squamata; family Helodermatidae; genus Heloderma; species Heloderma suspectum. Next base: position 291,355,682 of record NC_139459.1, on the reverse strand, counting down.
CCAGCGCTGCCCGAAGATGCTTCCGTGGTCATGTGGCCGGCATGACTGAACACCGAGGTGCACGGAGCGCTGTTACCTTTCCCGCCGAGGCGGTACCTATTCATCTACTTGCAATTTCTTGCTTTCGAACTGCTAGGTTGGCAGGAGCTGGGACTGAAGACGGGAGCTCACTCCATCACGCGGCACTCGGGTCTTGAACTGCTGACCTGCCGACCTTCCGGTCTGCAGTTCAGCGTCTTAACCACTAAGCCACCGCGGCCCCTTAGGATGTTTAACACGCAATATTATTTCATAGAGACACAGCACCACCTGGTGTTTAAACTCCTCAACTGCATAAGAAATTATTGAGCAAAGGGAAGAAACCATGACAACAACTGACAGCAGAAAATGCTGTTAAACAGAATTGACACAGCAGATGACAGGAGAAAATGCTATTAAATGCAGCGCGTAGGTCCTTGATGTACAGTGATTCTCAAATGGAAGGAATGCACACTTCCTTGCTGTTCGATGCTAGCCAGTGCTGTGTATTAGAGAAGTGTTTGTGTGCATATGAAATTCCCAGAACGTCAACTATAATAAGTCCTTTGGGAGAGACAAAGAAGGTAACATGATACTACAGACCAATAAAAGGGATCACCTTTCTTAGTTCATCTCTTTCATCCTGGGTGGCCAAAACAGTAATATCACTCAAGCAAATATTTTGTGGCATTTGTGCATTTTTACTTAGCTCTTTTTTCATTATAAAACATTTTTGTGTAGAACCACTAATCCAGCATGGAACATACTGCCATTTCTTGTATTATGCCAGGTATTTGTGTGCCATTCCCAAACACCCATAGATCTCTCTAATTTATTCCAGTCCTAGAGGCGTATAGCACCAAACACTTTCTATTTCAAATGTCTCTCTTAGTGAGCATATCTCAACCCTAAAACAGCATGATCCAAACTGTCTAATACCCTTCAGAATGCAGGGCAGTCTGTGTCCACTATTTCTGCCCAATATGTGATGTGTCCATTATTATTACCCATTATGATTACAGGGCATTCTGTGTATTATTATTGCCCATAACATGTCCATATTATTGCCCATTATGACATCCCTGTTTAGGTTCTTTTGAAGTGAAGACAGGCACCTGGTTTGTAGGATCACCACAGCCCACCATGGCTTATTTAAGCCCCAGTGAGCCACAGTGCTTGCAGGCGCCAACTTTTGTATTCAAGCCCTGGCCACGGCTTGTCACGTTGTCCAAACCAAGGCAGCAGGGGTTGTTTGAGGATTAAACAACCCTAAAATAATGTATGGTCTGTTTTAGAGTTATTTGAGGGCTGTTTAACGCTCAAACAATCCCTGCTGCTTGGGTTTGGATGACAAAACAAATCATGGCCACCTCCCACAGAGGGTTGAATATTCAAAATGGCCACCTGCAAATACCGCACCAGCTTTGGCCCCTAGAACTGAGGTTCTATAGCCCTGCTTTGAAGAAAACAAAGCTATTAACTGGTTCTTTAAATAGCTTATACCTGCCTTGCCTTATCATCTTAAGAAATACCTGATCAGGAGAACAGGGCATTTTATTCTAAAGTAGGGGTGGGAAATCATTCTCCCCACTGCAAGGAAAAGTGGGCAGGGCCAAGCTGACTCCTCCCATCCATCCATCCATCCCACACAGAGCTGTCCACAGAGGAGGAGTACAATCTCTCCCTCTGTGGCCAGGCTGCTGTAAGCCGCTCCAGGAGCCTTTTTTGGCTGAGGAGTGGGATAAAAATACAATAAATAAATAGATAATCCGATTGCAATACAACCCTAAGCATGCTTACTCAGTAGTAAGTCCCAGAGAATTCAATGGAACTTACTCCTTAGTAAGTGTGCATCGTACTGCAGTTGTATCAGAGAAACATACTAAAACCATCCGTTTAATTAAGATCTCAGTCTCAGATCAGATTACTAGACGTTTCTGAATCATTAAAAAGACTTGCTCTTATAGTCCAAGGGCGCATCTTGGGCATGCTTATATCCAGGTAATTCCTGCTCAACTGAGTAAGGTTTACTTCCAAGTAAACACACTGGATTGTGTTGCATATCCATTAGAAAGCCCGATCCGATCTGCTGGCTTAAGTTGTGGCAGTGACAAGCGCCACGCTCCATACTTGGGTTGTCTAGCGCGACATCAGAACTTGAATTTTTTCCCCCCTAAACTGGTTTTTTTTCTCCCCCAACAATCCAGAGTTGGAACAATAAACCCTGAGTTTTAATTCTGGCTTGTCAAGAGACAGACATGCCAGAGCTCTGGGTTCGCTTAGCCATTCCCACTGGAAGGAGAAGACAAGCAGAAGCAATTGAGCTGTATGAAATGGCATGCTGGCTCGTTCATGGTAAACCATGGTTAAAAAAACCCAACAACCTGGGTTACCATTGCATGAGAACCAGGGCATTATGTCTGCATTGGCCAAAACAGGGCTAGTTTCCAACAGGATTTCAAAATGTGGTTAAAAGCTAACCCTGGTTAACATTAACCATGGTTAGTACTTAAACAGATGTACCCTTAACTATATACCATGGTTACTGCTGACAAGGGAACAGATGGGAAATTAGTTCAGGTGAAGAGCAAAGAGGAGAAAACATATAATCTTCACCTCATACCCACTCTTTATCACAGTGAACAGATCAGCATATTATGTCTGCACTGGCCCAAGAGGCAAAAGGGACGCTGGTCTTTTCTGCTACCTTTAGTGGAGCACAGCAGCTGTTATACGATACAGGGACTTGCTGTGACAGATATAGTGAATATAATGGAACTGTGCATAGAATGAGACTCAGAAATTAAAACATTAGGAAATTCTATACTAAAGGAAAACAAAGAAAAACCATTTGTGCTATTTTTGGTGCTATATTACTATGCCTTTGTATGCAATTAGAACTGGAGACTTGCTGAGCATTCAAATAGTGAGATGACTGATGCACAGCAAGGAGTCCCTAAATAATAAGAAGAAAATACAGCTATGAAAGGGGAAGGGACGGGGAGTTAATTAGATTATGGTGAATCATCTATAGTTCCCTTAATTCAGACAAGGAAGAAAAACAATAAGTTCTGGACTAAAGAAGTTCTCCCTCTTAATTCTAAACGGACATGCCATCCGCAAATAGAACTGGGATCGTATTACATCTTCTTAGCCAGCAGGAAACCATTTGTTAATACAAATGAGGAGGAAAAAAATACTGACCATACAGGACAACATTTTGTAATGTAACTAACACTAGTAAAAAACTAAGGGTTTTTTTGCAACAAAAACCGACATGATTTTTCACCACTCTGTGCAATGTATCTTTTACAAGGGGAAAAGCACCTTGGCTAATCTCAATCTATTTCACTTTTTAACATGAGCAAATGGAGAATTTTGGGAACTTTAAACAACACTAACAGGTAGCAGGATAACTGTAAGGGCAACTAAGAGGAGGCATCCATCAGTGGCTACAAAGCCCCACAAGTAATCCACTAAAAATGTAATGGTAGCATGTAACAAGTAGTTACATTTCCAAGAATGACAAAGGGAAGTTCTTGCGCAAACAGGAAGTAAACAGGAAGGAGAGCTACCTAGTTAATACTGGGTGACATCGAAGAGTGTCAGCCCACCAGGGCAAGAGGCACCACCAGAACAGATTCCCCCTCCTCCTTACAGCCCTCCACATGGCCCGAGCATCTGCTCCAGCGTGTTGGAAGACCCTCCAGGGTGGATCTGGGGGCATGCAGGGGAGTGCGGGGGGAGGCCCCGTTGTGCAATCAGAAGTTGACTCACACAAAGTCGGATGTTTTCCACTGGCTTACTGCCTCTGTCACCAAATGGGGACTTGCTTCACCACAGCCTTTTCCAACCTGGTGCCCTTCAGATGTGTTGGAGTACAACTCCCAGAATCCCTAGCTGACTAGGGGATTCTGGGAGTTTGGGTAGAGTTGGAGAAGGCAGTAGAGGTGGAGAAGGCAGCTTTACATAGCGTTAAAAAGTACAGGTCTCCAAACATCTAGCACTGACCAGAAGTCTTACGAAGCATTAATAAGAAACACAAGTTTGTGCCTGGCATGAAGCAGTGTACTATTAAAACAACAGGCTGGATCCACAGATGTACAAGTGAGGCAGTGGCAAGGAGCACTAGGGCTTATGCTCGCATGCATCTTCAGACACTGTGTGAGAGATTATGGGAGAACACAACCTTGAAACCTTGAGCAAGGCTTTGTGCTACCATGTATTTTGAGATCTTGTGCAAAACCGTGTGCAAGAGATAGTGCAACCCATTGTGCAAATATGAGCATACCACCGGATTTCAGTTCTCTTTTCTTGCACAAGGACCTTGTGCTAAGTCAGGAAAAGCCCTTCTGCCTGGACAAAAGACCTCTGAATCCAACCTAATACTAGGTTTCTTTGGAAGCAACCCTGGGAGCTTTTGGCTAAAGGGCAGGGTAGGTATGAATGTTTAAATAAAAAAATAAAACAAATCTGGGCTGTAATGGGTGAAGCTCAAAAATGGAGGTGGTTTTGTAGGAGTCAAGCCTTATCTGGAGTTACTAGATGGCTAGTTGCTGGACTCCAAAAGGTAGTTGAGATATTCTAGCAACACTTATGATGGAGCATAGATCATATTGTGGGAAAATCCAGTATTATGAACAAACACGTCCTTTCCACACACACGCACAAATGGCAAGAGGAAGCAAGAGGAGAAACACCTAGTCAATGTCATCTCGGAACATAGATGATGCATTTAGAAGAGTCTTAACTACCACCACATTCAAAGACAAGATTTGTTATGCTGAAAACATACCTGTCAGACCACCGATTTGTACTAGAATAGTACACAGCACTATTCTAGACCTCCAATTCTGGAGGCCATTTATTCCAGTACCTGACTGGGAGATGAATTAACAGCCTAAGGGTGCAATCCTATGGCTGCTACACAGTGTCTAGATGGCCATAGGATTTTTCATTTTCTGGGAAATGAGCTCGGAGCCAGTGCTCTGAGGCTGGCTCCCGGAAAACCAACTCCCGGACCCTTCCCCCGCTGCCTCGTAGGCAGCGCAGTTCGTCCCCAGGTCCGTGCTCATAAGAGCAGCACGGAGCAACTAAAAAGGGGGCATTCCTGGGGGCAGGAAGGGAAGAGCGTAAGCACCGTTACAACACTTCCTATGTGCCATCCAGCCTCTCCCCTGCTCCAAGGCTCCTTGGCTAGACAACCGAAATTGGCCGTCTACCCGCAAATGCAGGGAGGCTGGAGTGTAGGGAAGATCCCCTCCGCACTCCACCCACCCCGCATTGGATAGTTGGTCGCCTCTGAGTTTGGAGGCAGCCGATTATCCCCGTAGGACTGTGCCCTTAGAGTTAGAGCAACTTACATGCAAAAGGCACCCAGAAGAACTGAATCCCCTATATAACTTTGTGCAAGGACTATATTCTACATCTGAGCTGATTCTCTGGCTCTGACCCTCTGCTGCCGCTGAATATATGGATGCAGGCACTAGAGACAGATCCTTCTCTGTTGTGGTGCCCAGAATCTGAAAAAGCCTCCCAAGAGAGTTACACCACACCTCATCGTCTCTCACTTTTTGCCAGGCAGTGGAAATATTTTTTCCGTTAACATTCCTTTTGAGGATATTGTTTTTAACTAACAATAGTTTTAACTTGACTGCTACTGCTTTTATGAATTTGCTGTAAATTGTTTTTAGTTTATTTAATTGATGTTATTTTATGTCTTTTTGGACTGTATGCTGCCTTGTTTAATTTTATAGAAAAGCAGAATAAAAGTATCAGAAATAGAAAGAATAGGTGGCGTCTTATCAACACATTACAGAACACAAAGAGAGTTCCATTTTAAGTGTAAGTGTCACAGGAACTGGAAGCAACTATGGTCACCTTCACATCAAAAGGAAAAACTGTCTTAATAGGCCAGGATATGCATGAGCAGCATGAGGGTGATGCACCCCCAATCATTTCCCCTTGATTTCTCTCTTCATGCAAGTTGGAAAACAAGCCATGATTCAATACTTCCGCATAGCTTCCAGTTAGGTGTGAACTATGGTGAAGTACTTGCAAACAAGCCAGGATAAGAAGGCAGCTTTAAACCAGGGTTTGATGCTGGCTTGCTTGGAAGCACTTAGAGTTCCCAGTTCACACATAACGGGAAGCTATGTTTAGCATGGCTTGGTTTTCCCATTTGTATGAAGGGAGGAGCAAAATGGCAAGAAAGGGGCTGCTTATTAAGCCAAGACTGCAAGCTTAGGGTTGGATTACCAACTCTGTAATTCTACTGATACAAGCAGTTCTGTTGGCAGAATCAGGAGGAGGCCAATTCCCCCTCTCTACCACAGCTCCTGCGCACCCTCAAAATCTGCTCTGAAGGACTGCAAAACCCTCTGGGGCAAATTTTCTAGTGGCACACAGGGCTGAAGCGGGGGGGAGAAAGTGAGGGAGAAAGTCCCATTGTGCTAGCAGACCTCCAGCAGAGTGACGCTGGATCTACCAGATGTGTGACATGAGAACTGGGTCACCTTACACCGTGGCCTTTAGCCAATAGACCCAAGTTAATAGACAAAGTGTTGAATCCAGATTTAAATGCCTGCAGCTGGGCTGGCTAAAGCAGATTTCTGTATCTGCTTCTCCCCACAGCAGCCCCTTCTGCCTCCCAAAAATGCTACACAGAAGGTTAGAGGTCCCTGCTGAATGAGGCAGGGTGGAGAGAGGGAGGAATCCCTGAAAATTGAGCAGAGGCACCTTCTGTGATGGCCATTCTGTCCTCTGAAGGCAGATCCTAGATCCAGTCCAAGGTTAACAGAGAAGTCATCCCTGACTAGCTAGCTATTCATTCTATATGACATTCTTACTATTTTTTAGTTCTTTATTTATATGCCACTTTTCAGGATTATCTCTCTATATATTCCTACAATTTAAACCCATTTGAAACCCTTACCCTGGGATTTCAATTTGTGTCACCCTGAATTCACAAAACTGAGAAGTAAACAAGGCATATAGACCTTCACTTATCCTCCATTCTTTTACCAGGATGTCTTTTAATACTGACATTTCAAGTATTAGACGCTACAAAAGCCACCGTGGTTCTTATTTACCTATTTGTCATGCATTCATTCATTCATTCATTCATTCCATTTATATTTCCTCCACAGAGCCTAAGGTGGTGTACATAATTGTCTTCCTCTCCATTTTATCCTCACAACAACCCTTTGAGGTAGGTCAGGCTGAAAGTCAGTGACTGGCCCAAGGTCACCCAGCGAGCTTCATGGCTGAGTGGGGACTAGAATCCTGGTCTCCCGAGTCCCAGTACAGCACTCTAACCACTATACCACCCTGGCTCTATATAAGAACATAGCAACACAACTATATTTATCTTTGGTTTACTCACCTGGTGGGGCACAAGGCCAAGAGAGGTGGGAGGTTCATTCATTCTGTCATCACTACTGCTAGCAACAGCATAGCCACTAACAAAAAAAAGGGGAAAAGATAAACAGATAATTCTCTGCTCTGAAGCTTGAAATTTAATCCCAAACTTTTAAGTGGTCCAGTTAGGATGCTCTTTTGCCTAAGTGAAATTTAGAATGGGCCCATCTTCATATCTTTGTAAAAGAGGGAACTGAAAGCCACCCATATTGACTTTTTACCTTAGAGAAACAGTATTTGTCCCATATTTAGGATAAATTTTAAAAGTCTAGATTAACTTCCACTTTATGGGTTGGATCCAGACATAGCCATGCTTAGAAAACCTTCATTGAAATCAGTGGTATGATTTAGTTATAACTAACTTAAGTCTGCGGTGGCTTAGTGGTTAAGACGCTGAACTGCAGACCGGAAAGTCAGCAGGACAGCAGTTCAAGACCCGAGTGCCGCGTGACGGAGTGAGCTCCCGTCTTCAGTCCCAGCTCCTGCCAACCTAGCAGTTCGAAATCAAGAAACTGCAAGTAGATAAATAGGTACCGCTTCGGCAGGAAAGGCAACAGCATTCCGTGCACCTCGGTGTTCAGTCATGCCGGCCACATGACCACAGAAGCGTCTTCAGACAGTGCTGGCTCTTCCGCTTAGGAATGGAGATGAGCACCACCCCCTAGAGTCAGAAACGACTGGCTGGGGACACCTTTACCTTTACCTTTTTAACTTAAGTCCCAGTGACTTCAATCGGTTTACTCCAAGCATGACTAAGTCTGGATCCAACCGTATATTTTTAAGGAACAGAATGCTTCAATGCCATAATTAATGTTTGCTATTAATTAAATAATCCGACATGTGGTTCAGTCTCAATTACTTTCTTTGAGATTTTACAAAACTGAGCATCTTTCAAACCAGGCTGTAGTTACTACAGTACAAGGATCCACGATAGCTGCTTTGGATTTGACACATTAAAAGGAACTGTACCCACATAAAATAATTCCATTTTCAACTGAGCTCTAGAATACTTCTGTCATCTTATCAAAGGTGTAGTTACTGTTTCCAGATTAAATAGAAGACGAATGGGCATGTCTATCTAATTCTCTAAAGATGCTCAGGTTGGGTGGCAGGTATTTTTAGTGTTAACGGTGGCATACATGACCTTAAGGAATCCACCATCTTCTTCTCCTGACGCTGCATTTGTGCAGAGTAGGAAATGGGTACTTTATGAACACTTGATTACCATTTTGCCCCACTGAAAGATTCTTCTGCAACAAACGAGTTAACTACTTGAGAATTACTACAGTACTCATACATGGTTATAATATCTGTTTTCTTACAACAGTACCAGTTAATTTAAATACATTCTTTTTTTCCCTTTTGACATCCAATTTAGCATAAATCTTCTTTACATCTTGAGTTCAGAATGGGGATAGTGGAGCGTTTTTTTAAACTCTAAAAAGAATGTCCTGTCCCCACAATTATAACTTACCCTTCTGGGTGCTGTAAAATGGATACCATTAATTCAACAGCAAGTGCTCCTGCTATCATGGCTAATCCTGGTCGACTGACTGTGCACTGCTGATCCAGCGTCCGATCCCGGGTGGACTACAAAGGAATGCAGCTTTCATAATGATATAGTTCCAAGCTTTTACAAAAAAAAATTGTAACATTGTACAAGAAGTGTAAAGCTCTCTTTCAAAATAGGTGCTAATAAATTACCAGTGTGCTGGTATCTATTTAATTCTCAAGGGGGGGAAAGTGATTGATTTCAAAGGGTGGAATATAACCAGTCCACCGACAGAAGGTTTCTGTCAATGGAACAGGGAGCTGGGCAATTTTCAGTGATACCCCTTCTCCATGTAGCTCTCCACCCTGCGAACTGCTTCATTCTGGAGGATTGGAGGCAGGAAGATGGGGCTACAGGGAGAAGTAGGAATCACTGAAAGTTGTCCATCTCCCTATTCTGCTGACAGAAGCCTTCCATCGTTGGAGGGAAACTAGTTAGATTCTGCCCAAAGTCTTGTTCTTAAAAAATAAATACAAAATTAGACAATTTGGGGGGAGATTATATTAGAAATCAAGAAAAAAAACTATTTTAAAAACAACCCAATAAGTAGTGGTTTACATGAAGTCTACTTACATCTCCTGGTGCCACAACATCATTGCAGAAATAGCAACCAAGTTTGTAACCAGGAATATTTGAGAAGAGCGATGATCCCAAAAGATCAGCCGAGCCAGAGGGGTTATTGCAGGGACAATCGCCCACCTCTTGATGCTTTGGTTTTTTTAGCCCATGTCTCATCACAACAAACGTGTCAAACCCCAAAGCAGCATTAATGACCAGCTGTACAAAACATTGAAAAGCAAAGAAAGTTATATGCAAGTAAAATGTAGAGAAAAAATGAAAAACATTTATGTCAGTATTTTATTATTATTATTTACCAAAAAAAAAACCCAACCCAGGTAGGTGACATGACAAAAACAAGGTTTGGCACTAAACTAAAAATTCCATTTTTTCACAAAAAATGAAAAACCCACTGTAAATACACAATATATTTAAGTAACTCAACATGTAACAAAGAGTGAAAACACAAATGAGATATTTATACACAATTTCATCAACAGTAAAATTATTTTATACCATCAGGCCTGTTTGTTGACCTGTACCAAATTTTGGTCTTTTCCACTTAGATCAGAATTTCCACCTTGGTCAGTTTTGGAATCTTCTTGTCTGGACCCTCTCCCTAAATGGATGGCATTAAGTTCTTGGCCCAATGAAATGGAGAGGGTTCCTCCCACAGTTGCAGGTGTTAGAGACGTGTGGCATATAATGTCACATCAGTTACATTTTGATCCATTTCCTCATGCTAAATTGACTCTATGGGGAAACCCAAATTTAAAATTTGGTAAGAAAAAGTTTTTGTGGCAAATCTGAAGATAAAATTATTTTTACCTTGGATCTACTAATGAATGATGGTTAGTTTTTGTGATTCTTGGCTTTGCATGTCAAATATGACTTGCCCGCTACAGCTGAATGGCAATACTTGCAATTGCAACATTTGATAAGAGGCTGAGTTCGGACAATCACAGGTGGAAAAGAAGCCGCCGTGTCTTCTCCCCACGCTCCTGGGTGCACTGTGCTGCGCCTTTTGTTTATATAATTACCCTTGCTGCAGCACAGCTTGGCGAGTCATGAGAACCAGGCATGTGGTGAGGTGGGGGTACCCACCCTACAACCCACGATGCACAGCAGCTGTTTGCCAGGTTCGCACGACATGCCAGCCCTTGCTGCAGTGCAGGTAATTGTGTGAACCACTGGTGCATGTACAGCATGTGTGGCACTGTGGGGTACAGCTAGGTAACTCCCCTTACCTGGCTCTGCCGGGTTCCGCTGGGGGGGGAGGCGCTCCGTCCCTCCCCCCGGAATCATTCCGCAGAGCTGCCGGCCGGCTCTGCCAGCAGCCGGACATCCAGCCGCTGGCTAGCAGGGATGCAAATGGTGGCGGCCGTAACCGCCGCCGTTTGCGTCCCTGTAGTCAGCCACGATAGGCTACGTAAAGACTTACGTAGCCTATCACGTCTGGCTTAAAACAAAAAACAAAAAACGTGCGTACGCAAATGGCGGTGGCTACAGCCGCCGCCATTTGCGTTCCTTATTTTTGGCTGTCTTAGTCTACGTAAATATTTACGTAGACTAAGACGGCAAAAATAAGGGGGAACGCAAATAGCGTCCGCTACGCTATTTGCGTTCACCTTATTTTCGCTGTCTTCTTCTACGTAAATATTTACGTAGACTAAGACGGCCAAAAATAAGGAACGCAAATGGCAGCGGCCGTAGCCGCCACCATTTGCGTATGCTATTTTTTTTTTTTTTAGCTAGACGTGATAGGCTTCGTTAGTCTTTACGTAGCCTATCACATCTTGTAAAAAAAAAAAAAACCCAACAAGACTGCAAGTGGCGGTGGCAGCAGCCGGTCGGAAGACCAGCTGCCGCAGCCGCCGCCGCTGCCGCCACCACCACCCGGAAGATCCGCCCCAGGTAAGTCTCATCCCAGGGGGGATCCATGGGGTGGCGGGGGGGCAGGCCATTCCGCCACAGATTTCGGGGGGCCGAATGCACTGGAATTCGGCCTCACCGAGATCCGTGGTGGAATTCTCTGCCATCCCTAGGTACAGCCCACATGGTGGTGGAGAATGTGTGTGGGGAAGAAGTCATGATGGCTTCTTTTCCCCCTGCGATAGTCTGAACACCCCCAGAATCTAGGTTTGGCCCTGCCACTTTTACAGCTTCAGAGTTCCCTTTGCTACTGGAAGCAATTACTGAGGCCGATCAGTTCTATCAACCCACGATCCATGTCTATAAATACTTATTATTGGTGAATAAATATTATATACAGGGTCTTAAGCAGGAATGGAATAGGGAACTGTATTGTCCCATTTTGCCTAATCAATGGATCGTCGCTTTAGCGTCTGTATCTGAAGTGTCCATGGATCTCAGGTTATGTGTTATTCAGCACATTATGTGTGGTTGTGTATTATTCAGCAAAAACTCTTGTTCTGTGCCTTTGTTATGGATGCCACAGCATCTCTTTAATAAGGGTTTGTCCAAGTTGGCTAATTGCTGGAGGTGTAACACAGCTAATTCTTCTTTTAAACATATGTTTTGGCAATGTCCAACAGTTGCCTCTTTTGGGGAGGAGGTTATTATATAGATAAACTTTGTACTGGAACACTCTTCAATATTTATTGATGTACACGTTCTTTTAAATTATCTACCTGCTTCTGAGAAGCTAACGCATGGTCAGCGCAAATGGATTCTCCTTAACAGCTGAAAGACTGCTACTGCAACACTGGAAGGATAAATGCTCACCTCCTATAATGCAATGGACTGAAGACCTTCTAATGCTTTCAGCATTTGAATGGGTGGAGTATAGATACTTATTTGGACATTTGGTCTGCTTTTGTTGAAGTTTATTCATAATTTTTAGAAAGCTGTATTCCCTCACCCTCACGCACACACACACACTTCATATGCATGCATCGACACTGATATATTCAAATTTATGTAGCTATATTTTTTCTTTTCCTCTATTTTTGTTTTAGATTGTTTACTCTAAATTTTCAACAAACCACAACAATGCGTAAGTAACAATGCACAATAGAGGAACATATTTTAGACCCCAATCACAACTACAGGGTATATAATTCAGTTTCAAAAAATCTTTTCTTTTTGTTGTTCTGATTGAGGTTGTCAGGTTGAGATCCTCCTGTTCTTTTGGCAATAACAGAAAATTCCTCCAGTCATTCACACCATTAACAACACACTTTGGGGAATATAATCATTCATCCGAGGACCTGAAGGTTTTTTCCCCCATTGAGCAGGTACATACTTCAATTTATGGAGGGCAAGATCTACATGTTTGACATTGTCATCAAGAGGCATTTTGGATTTTTGCTTTGCAAACAATAAGCCTCATGGGCTTATTGATAAATTTAATTTATCTATGTTTCTGTAAAAAGTTAGATACTGTATGTTCCCTACCACAAATGACTGTTTCTTTAAGCAGAACATTTGTTTCTAAGGGAGTGGTGACTGCAGCTGAGATAAATTAAGCTAAGTTTGGAGTGGCATTCAGTCTGCCCTTGAGCTGTGGAAAGAGGAGTGGATTTTAGCACAACCTCTTTGGGATAAAGAAGCATCTAATATTCTGTCGGTAAGAGTTTTGCCTTTGGTGTGTGATGTTGTTTGTAATTACTGAGAATATATAGTAACAAAAATGGTTATACTCTTCTAGAAGGGTGAGAATGACTGGAGGGATTTTCTGTTATCACCAAAAGCACAGGAGGATTTTGACCTGACAGCTTCAATCAAAACAACAAAAAGAATGGATATTCTCTCAAGGACATGGAACTCCTTTTTCATAATGGCTTGATAAAGACTCAACATAGTCTCCATTTACCAGTACTTTGTAGTTGGATTGGAGTCTGAAATATATTTCTCTACTGTGCATTCTCACTTAAGTGTTGCTGAAATTGTGTATATATCTGTCATTTGTATGCACACTTTTTGTTATATGTTGAGTTAAGTAAATATATTGTGTATATACAGTGGATCTTTATTTTGGGTGGATTGGGTTTGAGAAGACCAATATTGGATTGTGGAATTTAGCACTACACGCCCCCAGGCATCCATGTGTACAGTGCAACGGAGTGCAGGGAGGGGGCCTACACTCATACAGCTGCACTCTCTTCCTAACTGATGGCTAATTTTTTTCTTATATTCCTCACAGTTTTCAGTTTGGGGGAAATTTCAAGCAACAGGCACCTAACAACACCACATCATTCGATTTTTTTTCTCCAGCTAAAAAGTTTGATTCATATTTAATCAGCAACTATAAGTATCCTGGAATACTTTTGACCAGCCATCACAAACCATGGTGTACCGCTTACAGTGTAGCCTCTGGGATATATATATACAATACCTTTCTCTTGCTGGCTGCAATAATAGCAGGAAGCCATCGGCTTTCTCTGGTGTCCATTAACAAAAAGATGACATCATGACCATCAATAAGCTCTTCCAGCTGTGCCACATCCTTGCGAGCTTGCTCTAAGGTGACTTCAGAAAAATTCACCGGGTGACCTGGCATTGGGATACTCATATTAAAACCTTCCGCATTCTAAAAGGGAAGCAGACAGAAAAGAAATTCACCACTTCCAGCAGATAAAATGAGAACTGCGGCTACTAAAAATCAGAAAGCATTACTGTTTAGATGGCAGTTACAGCACTATCATGGCAACTTCCTGGATGGGGCCCATGACATGACTACCAACAAGCATGACACAGGCTTCTGTATCTTTCTCCGCCATTTTAAATAGCCTGCCAACTTTCCACTGCTTTTCTAATGCCTACAGATGCTTGGATTCTGTGTACCTGCCCGTTCTAGCAATCAAACATATGCCCACTAATCAAAATCCCAGGCAGCATCATATAGCAAAGACTAGTCCTGCCTCATCCTATTATCTGGGGATGGAGAATGTGTCACTTTCTCAGACTAGTGCTAATAACGCACTGAGAGAAAGAAACACTATTTCCACAGACAAAGGACAGTGGCTGGTAAAGCCCTAATTTCTCTTCCCCAGTGAAAAGGGAAGAAATTGGGTTGGAAGAGAAATGTAAGAGGTGATTGCTGAAGTAAATTTAATGGAATTCTACTCCCTGAGCCCCTCACAGCTCTGAAACAGGAAGTAATATTGGTGCTTCTGGCCTCAGCCTGGCCTCAGCCTGGATCCAACTGAGCCAGCCCCAAATGAAAGCAGTAGCTATAGAAAGCGATACACAAAGGAATGGACAATTCCTCTCACACAGTCAAAAAACTGTGTAACTACCAAGCTTCTCATCTCTTTCCATTATATCTGAACAACATGGATTTTTTTTTTTGCATCAAAAGTGTACAAATAATAAAAAGAATCCCTACCTATGGAATTGGGACTTTCTGAAAACTAAAAACATTTTTTAAAAGCACAAGCAAAATAAGCATTCTCTAAGCGTGCATTACATGTGCAAATGTCAAAGTATAGAATATTTCAGAACAGTCTAATTTGCCAATTAAAAAAAGGCTTCCAAAAACAAGTATATTTGTCCACACACAGACCACACCCTTCCACCTCATTTGGGTGCACACACACAAGCATGGAACTGATTAACATAAAAAAATTAAAATTAAATGCACAGGGCTACCAAAAACACACATAAGACACTGTCAATATTTCTTATTTGTGGTGTAGTGGCCCATCTGGCTGACCAGCCAGATGGGCGATTAATAAATCTAATAATAATAATAGTGGAGTTCATTGACCAGCAGATGGCATAAGAAAAACATTTTATTGCAAATGCAACAGCCTTTCAGTAGCTTGCAATGAATCCTTAAGCAGTGCTGGTGAAAGGATACCCCCACAAGAGGAATTCCTTATGCTACCCTCTGCGTTGCAGCCCCTCCATGCCCCCCCAAGCATCTCATGAGGTTGATGACTCTATGTTTTTCCCCCACCCGCCCTGCCCATACCCCCTTCCTACCCCAGCCCACTGTCCCACATCCCAGGCCTTTCCTGAAGATCCCATGAGGAGGGGGCAGGGAATTCCCCTTCTATAAACATGCACATGCTACACTGGATAAAACCCATACATAGGGAGTCCCCAAACATTTTAGATCAATGGGCACATTTGGAATTTTTTTAGAGGGAGTGTCATGGACACTCACAAAGTAGCTGCCATGGTCGGGGGGCGGGGAACACTGCCCATTCACAGAACACCCATTTCCCAGAAGGCAAACTGGTAAGCCTAAAATAACTGCCCAAGAAGAAGGCAGAGGTGGGGTCTCAGCTCAAGAAACACAAAGCTTCTTTGGATCCCAAATAAAGACGGCACTTGAGGGCAGTCCTTCATTTTGCAGCATGTCAGTCTCTCCACTATTTTTTTTTAATTAAAACTTAAATAAAAATAAAAATCAGGAAGGGCAGAAGGCCTGGTGGCACCAAGAGAGGTACCTGTGGGCACATTGGTGCCCATGGGCAACATGTTGGAAACCCCAGCCATAGATACTATACTTCGCAACTGAACAAGCAAAATATATTTGGATTTCAAATGGTTTAGTTTTGATTTTCACAGTGTTAAAACATCCACCTTTAAAAAGGTGATAATAGATCATATTAGAGATAGCTGACATTTCATATCAGCAAAGTGGATTTACTTTGGGATTGTTGCCTGCCCAGCGATTACACAGAATGGAAGCGGGAGGGACGTGTAAAGACGTAACATGCTCCTTATTCTCGTGTGCGCCATCTCCTCTCTCCCTTCAGCAAACCATAATTTGCTGTTATATAGTAGTTGAGCCAGGCAAATTACTGTGTACAGAAATCACATTTTCTAGCCTGGTTTCGGAGCGGACGGGACGGGATTGGACGGACTACTGTTTCAAGAGAGTTTCCGTCCCCAGTTGGAGACAAACTACGCTTTGTGGAGCTCCCAGTTAGCCTGGTTCATGGCAAACTACGGTTTCCTCAAACAAAGAAAAATGGGAGTCGAAATTGGAGGGTGCAAAGGGAACACATAAGCCCACAGCACCATTCTGATCACCAACCATGTTTTGGAGAACTGGGCATGTTAATTTGAACTGATGCAATATGTTGTACCCCAGAAATGGGGTGGCCAGATCACACACATGCCAGCCGTCTATCACACAGTGTATTCTATGCAGAGAGGGAGGGTTCGGGGGCCAGATGAGGGTGAACAAGCCAAGATTAAATCCAGACAAGATGCGGGCGCAGTTGGTAGAAAGCCTGGCTTGGGAAGTGGATTCAAACAGTTCTGGAAGGGGTCGCACTCCCTGTAATAATCAGGTCTGTTGCTTGGGATTGCTCCTTGATCCTACAGTGTCCCTAGATCTTCAGATGGCAGTGATGGCGAGAAGTGTGTTTGCACAACTACATTTAGCTGTCAGCTGCAACCATTCCCAAGTGAGTCCAGAAACAGTTATCCATGCCTTCACGGTTAGACTATTACAATGTGCTTGACTTAAGGCTACCGTTGAAGGGTGTCTGGAAGTAGCAATTGGTGCAAAATGCGGCAGCTAGGCTGCTAACAGGTGCACAGTGTTGTGATCCCATTACTCCAATACTAAAAGAGCTGAAAGGGATGCCAATTGCTTTTCAAGGTCTATTCAAGCTGTTCGTTTTAACTTTTAAACCTGTATACAGCTAAGGGCTTGGCTATCTGAGGGACTGCCTGCCTCAGTGTGAACCTACTCAATTATTAAGGTCAGCAGGAGAGGTCCTTTTGAAGACACCTTCCCTTAAAGAGGCATGACCCTGTCAGGCATGAGGGAAAGAGCTTTGTCCTGTGTCGCTCCCAAATACGGTATCGCACTCCCTTTGGAGTTGCAACTAGTCCCTACTTTCTCCCCATTCAGTAAGGGGTTTAAGATACAGCTTCTTAATTTGGCTTTTTAAACTGTTATCATGGTGGTTTATTTTGCTTTTATTATGTTTTATCATACACACACAGACACACACACACATTCTTTATTAATGAAATAAACAATACCAGAAATACCAACAACCTGATCAATACTACAATTTCCCAGCAATACAATATTCTGATGAGGACACCACAATAACAAAAAGAAAAGGAAAAAGAAAAAAAAGGAAAGGAAAGGAAAGGAAAGGGAGGAGGAAAAAAAGTAAAGAAAAAGAAAAAAAGATTCTCCCCCCCCCACACTCCCTCCCCTTTAAAGAATTAAGTTTAAACTCCAATACCCCCCAGCCTCCGATGCCATTCTATTTTAAAAACTCTACCTATAACCTTAACAATCTTATAGTTTAATAAACTACCTTACATTTCAATATCATATCATGAATCTTATATCAAAGAAACAGGTCTACAGTTCATTCCCAGTAGCCTATATTATTATTAATAATAATAATAACAATAATAATAGAAATATAGTGTTATATAATAATAATAAAACTTAAAATAAACCTTCAACAATCAGTAATATATTTTATACTAGATATATAAATGCATGTGCATAATTACACTCAAACAATACATTTAAATACAGCATACCAAAAGTATTTTGAAATAAAAAATAAAAAATATAAAGAAAAGCAAGGAAAAAAGATGGAAGAGAATAAGCGTATATATGTATAATCATTTATCTTCTGACCTAGCCTGGATCATGTAGACTAAACACAAACAGTTAACAAAGCCTGTTTAAAGATTCCAGTTCATGGTGTTGGAACAGAAATCTCACGCATTTTTACATTCAGCTATGCCTCCGTCATTTCATGATTTAGAAACTTCTTCATCTGGCCTTCAGACACAATACAAAGTGTAGCAGGATATTTTAAGTAATATTGTAAGTTCATTTGTTTTGCCATATTTTTCGCTTTGATAAATTGCCTTCTTTTATTCGCCACCTCTTTGATGTAGTCTGGAAATAACATAACCTTATCTTGTTTCCAGGAAAAGCTTCCACCCTCTCTCGCCAAACGCAGGATATAATTCTTTGTGGAGACTTTTGCAAATTCGACTATGATTGTATCGTCAGTCCCTTTAGCATTTGGCACACGAAATGCCTGCTCAACATCAAGTAAATAATCAGATGGGATAGGGAGTATCTCATGCAAAAGTTTATCCACAAAAATAGGCAATTTTACATCTTTGGACAGATTTTTAATGCCAATAATACGTACACTGGATCTTCATGTGAAGGCCTCCAGTTGAGAAATTCTGACAGAGACATTTTTAAAACAAACCTGTGTCGTAGTTTCATTCCCTGCCATTCGGTCTTCTAGCTCGTTAATTTTCGTCTCCATTTTTTGCCATGACGCATTAATTAAATCCACAGCTCCTTGCAAGGTGGTGATGGAATTTTAGATTAAATCCAACCTTTTGGCTTGCTCCATAAATTGCGAAGATAAAGTCTTTATCAGAGTAAATAATTCCCCTATATCTTCTGTTTTCGAAACTTTTGACACAGGAGGTACAGGGGGAGTTGGCGGTAATGCCAGCCCCTTTCTTCTCTTCGGTGTAGTCATGTTTCTCTCAAACAGATCTTGCAGGTCCTCAGATGTTCTCAAATATTAATATTTCTTAAATCATCCCTCAGGAGTTGTTGATATTTCTTAATGCATATATTATGGAACACGTCAGCCCTGTTTTCTCCTATGAAATAGGAGTTTCAGAACAGCTTTTTGCATTGGTAAAGCTCTGGGGAGATAATCCTGGAATCCAGCCCCCCCACTATCTCATGGGGGATACTTTTCTCCAAGATGTTATCCAGAGCTGCCTTGCCCCCCCCCCTTTAATTCCAGGGGGAGATGAAAAAGTTTTTCAATCTTTTAAAAAGCTGTTTGAGAAAGCTCCCATGGAGAGCCCATGGGAAGCTGCCAGAGTGACATTGGTTCCAACTGGTGCTTTTATTATATTTTATCTGATTTGGGTCTTTTTTTTTTAGTCTTTTCTACACTCTGCTGGTTGGTTTCAGAAAGGTGGTACAGAAATACTATAAATAAAACAAAACTACAAAGTCTGTCAAGTGAAGTTGCTAAAAATAGTGAAGGAAGTCATATCTGAGTATCTAAGATAGTTGTGAGCCAAGTTAATCAGTTCAAACTGCAATAAAAATCCAGTATAAAAGCAATTAACAAACCAAACTGTTTCCATATGTTTTGTACAGACAGATCCTGGTGTTCTATTGTTGTTTTTATTGTTCTTTGGCGTCAAAGGAACCCATGATGGACTGATTTGGTGGGATAGGAATGTTAATATAGATAAAATAATATAGTCTTTCAGACAACACTTGTGGGGCTAGTTTCCTACACTTTTCCAGGTTGCCTACTATGGTAAAATCCAACATAAGTCTTAGAGTAGACCCACTGAAATTAAAAGGACTTAAGTTAGTCTCATTCATTTCACTGGGTCTACTCTAAGTAGAACTTACATAGGATAAAATCCAATGTCCCTACCCCTCCACCAGTCCTGTGACTCGTTCCCAGAATATTTCCAAAGTGGTACATATAAGACTTGGTACATTCCGCATTTAGGTTTTGCCCCAGGAGAGCCAATGCTTCACGTTAAAAGGATGCATTTACTCCAACGTCCCTTGTAATATCTGGACAGATAACAAGCAATATCTTGCCCTGAGATTGCTCTCTGAAAGACCAAGCTGATGTGGCTACTCTCAAGTAAATATTCTTGCAAACAGATTTATCAGCCTTGCCTTTGCATGCAAAATGCATTCCAGGAGAGGGGCTCTACTGTTGTAACAGAATGGCAGAGAAGATTACTCTGGCCTGATTTTGAAAAAAATGTTGCGTGGATAATGGTACGTGCTAAGTGACATCTACCTCCTCAAAATAACAAAGAGTCTCGTAGCACCTTAAAGGCTAAGGGTTAGGTCCAGATTTAAGCAGGATCAACTGTGCTGGCAGAAGTGAACATCTCCATCCCCTCCTTCCCAGGGCAGCCCCTCCAGCAGCCTGAAAATGCTACACAGAGTGTCAGGCGACCCTGCTGAAGGGGGTGAGATGTGGTGTGTTGGCGAGATGGGGGATCCCCAAAAATCAGGCAGAGGGACCTTCTGCAAGCAGAGCTTTTCCTCTTGCGGCAGAGGCTGAATTCAACCGTAACAAATTTATTCTGGCATAAGCTTTTGCCAGCATAAATTTGTTATTCTTCAAGGTGCCACAAGACTCTTTGAAGTTTTTGCCCATCTTGGCTCATTATGAACTGCAGAGAGAGACTGGGTGAGGGGATCAGGGCGGTGGTGAACGCCTCCCTTAAGGAGGGAGTGATGCCATCAGCCCTCAAGGAGGCAGTGATAAGACCGCTCTTAAAGAAGCCCTCCTTGGATCCCCAAGTTCTGAACAACTTTTGCCCAGTCTCGAATCTGCCATTCTTGGGAAAGATCATTGAGCGGGTGGTGGCGATGCAGTTGAAGGCACACTTGGAAGAAGCCGATTATCTAGATCCATTTCAATTGGGCTTCAGGCCTGGGCATGGGATAGAAATGGCCTTGGTTGCTTGGGTGGGTGATATGAGGAGGGCTTTGGATAGGGGCGAATGCTCCTTCCTTGTTCTCCTCGACCTCTCAGCAGCTTTTGATACAGTTGACCATGGTATCCTCCTGGACCACCTGAAGAGGATGGGCATTGGAGACTTCGTATTACAGTGATTCTGGTCCTTCCTCTCTGGCAGGTACCAGAGGGTAGCACTGGGAGAGGAGGTGTTGGACCCGTGGCCGCTCACGTGTGGGGTGCCACAGGGTTCCATCCTCTCCTCGATGCTATTTAACATCTATGTGAAGCCGCTGGTTTGGGGTGCGGTGTCATCAATATGTGGATGACACGCAGCTCTACCTCTCGTTCCAATCTTCACCGGTGTTGGCCGTGGAATCCTTGTCTAAACGTCTGGAAACGGTGAGTGGCTGGATGGGGAGGAATAAGCTGAAGCTGAACCCTGACAAGACCAAGGTACTTTTGGTGGGACACAAGAGGAGGTTGGAGGATGTTGATCTGGTGTTGAATGGGGTACAGCTACCCTTGAAAGACCAGGTCCGCAGCCTGGGGGTCATCTTAAGACTCCCAGCTGTCCATGGAGGTTCAGGTGTCAACTGTGAGCTAGACAGTACTGTACCAACTCCATCTGATATGTCAGCGGCGCCCCTACCTTCCCGACCATCTGCTCCCATCGGTAGTACATGCCCTGGTCTCCTCTTGTCTAGACCACTCTACATGGGGTTACCCTTGAAGATGGTTTGGAAGCTGCAGCTGGTGCAGAATGCGGTGGCGTGCCTGATTAAAGGCATCTGCTGGCGTGATCACATCACTCCAGTGCTGAAGAAGTTGCACTGGCTACCAGTTGTTTTCCAGGCCAAATTCAAGGTGTTGGTTTTTACATACAGTTCCGGCCCAGCCTATCTCAAGGATCACCTCCAGCAACATCAGACAGGCCGCTTAACAAGATCAGCCTTGGATGGCCTTTTCTCTGTCCCATCAGCCAGGACAGCTAGGCTGGTGAGGAAGAGGGAGAGGGCCTTCTCTGTGGTGGCCCCTTTTCTGTGGAACTCCCTCCCTAGGGAACTCCGCCATGCCCCCTCTTTAATGAGCTTCTGCCACACACTGAAAACTTGGTTATTCAGGCAGGCATTTAGGGTGGGTTAGGGTATTTTAAAATAATGTTTTAATGTATAATTTTATTGTTTTAAATTGTATCGTTGTACATTACCCAGAGTGGCCGGCCAGATGGGCGATTAAGAAATTTAATAAATTAAATAAATTTTGTTGCAATACACTAACATGGCTGCCCTCTGGAAACAATCTCTTTCAGGATTTATTTATCCCGTTCCCCCCCGCCAATGAGCTAGCTGTACCTAAATATCAATTCATTTTATTATTCCAAAAATAAAACTACTTCTGTTGCTTCATTTTTATTTTGATTGCTTCAAGCAGATTCAATTTCAGTTCTCCTTCCATGAAAAAATGTAGCTGTCACAGCCTGTCAGTCATTAGTTTGAAGGAATTATCTCTTTGTCGTTTAAGTTTGCTTTTGAAGAACAAGCATAAGAGGCACCCCAGGCTGTAATTCAAGCCAATAAGAGGTTTTTAATTATTAAATCTCATCTAAATATGTTTTACTCACCACTCCTGGGAATATTTTTTGAAGCCTGTCTGCTGCCGCAACCGCTTTGGACTTCCCACCCGCAAGACAGTCTTCAAACTCATACAGCGGCTGCCGCACAGGGTTGGAATAAGAGATCTTTGCATTATCCACAAATGTGATCTTCCTAACTCCCCATCCCTGAATGAACAGAAGAAAACACCATATGAAATTAGATTTTTGCATTATTCAGATAGTATCACACAGGTTTGACATAAACATCCCTTGCTTCCCAGCGCCAACAATCAGAACAGGGTAGCCTGTTTGACACCAAATGGGGCCATGAGCGATTGGTTGGCATGCTGCCTCCCTCATCCAGTCAAAGGATGAGGGCCAATTTGGGCTGCATCCCAATGGCCGGATCCCAGCCTACTTGGCATTTATTTATTTATTACATTTCTATGCCACCCAATAGCTGAAGCTCTCTGAGGGGTTCACAACAATCTGAAGCATCTGAAGGATAGAATCCTAAGGGTCAGGTAGACATGTGGTCTGTCTGTGAGCCAAAACAGATGTACATGAAACCTGTGTCAAGCAAGTATGTCTTGTGTTCATTTTTACTCTAGAGTAGGCACAGGGGTCCCAACCCAGACATTAAAAGCCACTACACTATGGTCCTGATCCAACCCTGAACCTACCCTAGCTTACACATGAAAAAAAGACGAAGCTGCTAGACAGATTTAAAGGGATGTCTCTTTTGTCCCCGTGTCAACGCCTATCCGTGCTCCTGACATCACTGCTGTTGGCAGTGACATGGTTGTGGCAATTCCACAGGATTCGGTCTTCAAGTGCAGTGTGCCATCTAGCCATGGTGAAGCAGCAACCACAGCATTCCGCTCACGTTTGAATTGGACCAAAAGACACACACTAAGGGAGGCCAACAGCGAGTTCACCCCATCCCTCCCAACCTTCCAGGATGCATCAGGGAAGCCCAGCTCACACTTTGAGAACCATGATGCTACACACTTTGTACCAACGACCCAGTAAAGCAAAACTAAGGGCAGGATGGAGTATATGAACTATTCCAGTGTATGTTTTGTTTTTGTTACCCAAGTATTTTCTTTAAGACACATACTGATATTTTACTTTTTCAGCCCATCCTCTGCTTACACACACTACAAAAACAGCAGCTAAGGGTGCAATCACATGCATGTTCAGACAGAAAAAAAAACCTCCTACAACTCCCAGCTTTCCCCTGACATATCAAGGGACATTTGGGAACTGTGGTACTTTTTTCTGTCTAAACATGCATAGGGATGCATCCTGACATATACATTTTTCCCTCCAAGCTACTACAGAAAGATAATTATCATGTATAATGCCCAAGGCATAATTGTACAAATTTGTTCATCTCATTGTGAGGGGTATGACAGCCCAGCTTGTTTCCTGCATTTTCACCCCTTGTGTGTGAGCACAGCTCTCTGCCTCCAGGATGGATGCTGGCAGAAGGGAAACTTGTGAAGAGAGCAGCAGACATAGGTGGTGCACAGAAGGAAACAGCCAGGGACCTGGGCTCCTTTCTAGTGGACATTTACAATGAATATTCATTCATCTATTTTGCTCCACAGATTCTTCTATATAATGATTTGATTTATTTCTATACCATCCCAATAGCCAAAGCTTTCTAGGCAGTTCACAAAAAAATCATAATAATGGAACATTAGGATTTGTGGAGTAGTTTCAGTACTTGCCATCAAGGTTCTGGCTACGCTACAACCCAGCGTACCAGCTCCTAGGAGAAGACACTTCACCGACACAACTTTCTCCAGGTCAAGAGTAGGTACTAACCGCCAGCACATCAATTTAAGATTAAGATCCACTGATGATTCAGCTAATCTACAGAGCAAAAAGATATGTTGACGGATTGGTTAAACATTCAGAATGCATGACAGACTTCTTTCATCATTCTTAAGAAGTTCTGGCTTCAAAGGGGAGCCTTGCACCTTCTTCTTTTATAAATACCCAGTATTCCAGACCACCATAATCTCCTCAGGAAAAGTGTAGTTCCAGAATACAAAGTTCAATTGCTTTGCTCAAAGGAAAATCGTAGGTTACAGGAGCTACAGCTATTGTATCACTGCTTTCTAGAAACAATAGGCCAATTTCAATTTAAAGATCAGTAACTGCAAATGAACTTCCCTGAAAGACAGCTTGTCCACCATCACTGATCCCTCTCTGAAGGCTGGGTGTGCTCTCAGTTCACAGAAGGCAACAATGAAGCCCAAAAGGCTTAGCTAACACCCAATGTGAGCTGAATGTGCACCAAGACTATCCCTCCACCTCTAGAATCCTCTTTAGCAGACATGCCTCAAAAAAACCATGTGGAACAGGTTCCTGAGTTAGGAAGTTTCCTGGCCCCTCCAGGAAATTCCTGACTTGTGTGGCAGATAACTTCCTCCTACAGAAAGTAGAGGAAGGAACTAGAGGATCGGCTATCCTTGACTTGATCCTAACCAACAGAGAGGACTTAGTGGATAAAGTAGCAGTTACAGGAACTCTGGGGGAAAGCGACCATGTTGTACTTGAGTTCTTGGTTCTAAGGGAAGCAAAAGCGGAGTGTAGTCAAACGCGTACCCTGGATTTTAGGAAAGCTGATTTTAATAAACTCAGAACAATGATCAGTAAGGTCCCATGGCAAGCCAAGCTAACGAGAAAAGGAGTCCAAGATGGGTGGGAGCTTTTAAAAAAGGAAATTCTCAAGGCACAATCACAAACAATTCCAACAAGAAGAAAAGGTGGAAGACAACAGAAGAAGCCAATGTGGCTTCACAATAAGCTTAGGGATGACCTGAAAACAAAAAAGGACACATATAGGAAGTGGAAAGAAGGCCAAGTAACAAAGGAAGAGTACAGGCAGATAGCACAGAATTGCAGGGATGGCGTCAGGAAGGCTAAAGCGGAGAACGAGCTGAGGTTAGCAAGGGATGCTAAAAACAACAAAAAGGCTTTCTTCAGCTACGTGCATAGTAAAAGGCAGAGGAAAGAAATGGTGGTTCAGCTATTAAATAAGGATGGCAAAATGATAACAGATGACAAAGAAAAAGCAGAGGTGCTCAATTCCTACTTGGCTCAGTCTTCTCCCAAAAGAGGGTCGATGATCCCCCTGGCAAAGGCGAAGTACAGGCTGAAGGGGCAGGATGCAGCTTGAGATCGATAGGCATATGGTCAAGGAACACCTAATTACTTTGAATGAGTTCAGACCTCCAGGGCCAGATGAACTGCATCCTAGAGTAATAAAGGAACTGGCAGAAGAACTCTCAGAACCGCTGTCTATTCTCTTTGAGAAATCATGGAGGACGGGGGAGGTGCTAGATGACTGGAGGAGGGCTAACGTTGTCCCTATCTTCAAAAAGGGTAAAAAGGAGGAATCTGGGAACTACAGACCAGTCAGTATGACATCAATCCCTGGGAAAATTCTGGAGCAGATGATAAAGGAATCCATCTGGAAACACCTTGACAACAATGCCGTGATTACTCGAAGCCAACATGGATTTGTCAAAAACAAGTCCTGCCAGACGAATCTGATCTCATTTTTTGATCAAGTAACCTCCCTTGTAGACCGTGGGAATGCTGTAGACATCATATACCTCGACTTCAGCAAAGCTTTCAACAAAGTGCCCCATGAGATCCTGATGAGCAAACTAGCTCAAAGTGGGCTAGATGAAACAACGATCCGGTGGATCCACAGTTGGCTACAGAATCGGACTCAAAGAGTGCTTATCAGTGGGACCTTCTCAAACTGGGGAGAGGTAACGAGTGGGCTACCGCAGGGCTCAGTCCTGGGCCCAGTGCTCTTCAACATTTTTATTAATGACTTGGAGGAGGAGGTGCAGGGAATGCTGATCAAATTTGCAGATGACACAAAATTGGGTGGGATAGCTAATACTTTGGAAGGCAGAAACAAAATTC
Source organism: Heloderma suspectum (assembly GCF_057233095.1). NCBI lineage: Eukaryota > Metazoa > Chordata > Lepidosauria > Squamata > Helodermatidae > Heloderma > Heloderma suspectum. Next base: position 291,329,134 of record NC_139459.1, on the reverse strand, counting down.
AAAGTGATCTGGATAGACTGGAGCGCTGGGCAGAAAACAACAGAATGACATTTAATAGGGATAAATGCCAAGTTCTGCACCTAGGAAAAAGAAACCAAATGCACAGTTACAAGATGGGGGATACGTGGCTCAACCACACTACAAGCGCGAAGGATCTTGGAATTGTTGTAGATCACAAGCTGAATATGAGCCAACAATGTGATGTGGCTGCAAAAAAGGCAAATGCTCTTTTGGGGTGCATTCATAGAAGCAAATCCCGGGAAGTACTCATTCCCCTCTACTCAGCACTGGTGAGGCCTCATCTGGAGTACTGTGTCCAGTTCTGGGCACCACACTTTAAGAAGCATGCAGACAAACTAGAGGGGGTTCAGAGGAGGGCAACAAAGATGATCAGGGGACTGGAAACAAAGCCCTATGAGGAGAGACTGAAAGAAATGGGCATGTTTAGCCTTGACAAGAGAAGACTGAGGGGAGATATGATAGCACCCTTCAAGTACTTGAAAGGTTGTCACAGAGAAGGAGGCCAGGATCTCTTCTTGATCATCCCCAAGTGCAGGACACGGAATAATGGGCTCAAGTTACAGGAAGCCAGATTCCGGCTGAACATCAGGAAAAACTTCCTGACTGTAAGAGCAATACGACAATGGAACCAATTACCTGGGGAGGTGGTGGGCTCTCCCACACTGGAGGCATTCAAGACGAGGCTGGACAGCCATCTGTCAGGGATGCTCTGACTTGGATTCCTGCATTGAGCAGGGGGTTGGACTCGATGACCTTGTAGGCCCCTTCCAACCCTACTATTCTATGATTCTATACTATGACGCTTGAAAGCAACTGACACAGCAATTGTACATAGTTCCTTTGTTAATACACCTTTTTCACATCAAAACCTTTTAAAAGTCCACCTTAGTGGCTAGAGTGCTGGACTGGGAGCCGGGAGATCCGGGTTCTAGTCCCCACTCAGCCATGGAAGCTCACTGGGTGACTTTGGGCCAGTCACAGACTCTCAGCCCAACCTACCTCACAGGGTTGTTGTTGTAAGGATAAAATGGAGAGGAGGAGGATAATGTAAGCCGCCTTGGGTTCCTTGCAAGAGGAAAAAAGGTGGGATATAAATGCAATAAATAAATAAATAAATAAATAAATAAAGAGCCTGCATGTGTTCAGAGGATTCTGTAGCTGGGAAGGCCCTTTCTAAAACAGGCTGCAACCTACAAGGTATGCAAGAACCGGGATTCCTTACTCCATCACAGAAATGAGTTTTTATAAGCAAGCACACAGAATGATGTAACCGTCAGCACCTCTTCAGAAAGAAAGGAATACACTTTTAAAATTGACAGAGCAATGAATAAATAGTCAACGAGTGCATAACGCTAAGGAAGAACTTCCACACTCCCAACAGATTCCAATCATTCTCAAAAAATGGCAGGCGTGTTTCCCATTGACAAGCTTTCGCATACATCCTTATAGTGATGCCTTTTCCCAGTAGGATCAGAATATATTGGCTTATAATGATACATACCTTTTGGGGTCCATACACTCGCTTAGATTTACCATTCTTGGGCCCATACTTCCCTTTTGATTTTTCTCCCATCCAACAGCTTTTGGGCAATCTGCATATCCAGGGAAGAAGCATTGCGTTGAAGAATGTAAACATAGTGAAAAAAATCCCTATTTCTTGTAACGTGCAAGTAATTAATAGCATGAATATCAGAATTATTACAGTTATCTGGAGTCACTCCTAGAATCTCCAAGTTAGTCTCATGTCAATGTAGCCCTTTGCAAAGAAGCTGTTTAAAGCTCTAGAATACCTTGAAGATGCATTGGGAGCAATGACAAGTCAACCCAAAATTTAAGGTATTATAAGTAAACTATATTCACCAAAACTTCCCACAGCAATGAGTCCTTGGGGGTAGAGGTCAGAAGATTTTACTGTACAGCTGAAGAATTTATTATATATTTCTACTCTAAATGTAAATTCTAGCATGGTCTCCCTTCTGAAATCCACACGAGTACAGATATGTGCTGTAATTATCTTGCATCATGTTGTATTTATATCCCAGCTTTCCTTGAAGGAGCCCAAGGCAGCATACATGTTCCTCTTCCTCTGCATTTTATCCTCACAATGACTTGTGAGCTAGGTTAGGCTGAGAGACAGCGACTGCCCCAAAATTACCTAGTGAGCTTCATGGCTGAGTGGGGACTACAACCCAGGTCCCACCCACCCCATCCTAGTCCAACTCTCTAACCACTATACCTCACTGGCCCTCCTACACCACACTGACTCTCAATCATCTGTATTTACCATACCATTTCTTTGGGAACTGTTGGGCATAGCCTTATCCTAAAAACTTAATTTGTTGAAGTTTCTCACTAGGAATCAACATGGTGCAAGTCAAAGCAATGATGTAAATGATATACCTGACCTACATTCAAACCCACACTCAGCCGCTAAACTCCTCTAAATTACACCGTTCCCTAGCCTGTGAAAATATACAGCTGAGAAATCTTAACACGCTACATACACTAAAAATAGTTTTGAATATGTTTTCCCCTTTCAAAATGGATATGCCTGAAACAGCTCACAATTATAAATAAAATAATCACTATTAACATATAAACAATATCATTCCCAACAACAATAAAATAAAATAAAAAACAAAGCAAAAATACATCCAGGACTATGACACAGCAAGAGATATGGTCTAAAAGCCTAAGTGGCAGAGAAATCAAAAGCTCACTAGAACAAAAAAAGTTCTCAAATGACAATAGACAAAAAGGAGATGACCTAACCTCATGTGGCAGGAAGTTCCACATACTGACATAGTTCACACATAAAAGGCAATCGTGGGTTAATTAACCCACGAATTGCTGGGTGCACATGGGAGCGAGTGAGCTGCCTCCAGAGTGCTCATCTCTTCCACTTTCAATTAACAACCTATGATTGCCCTGTTTATAGGTTGTTATTGTGATTTCCAAACCCGGACACTCAGGTTGTTTAGAGGGTAATCAACCCAGAGTTAATCCATGGTTTGTTATTGGGTTAACTCTGGGCTGTTTAAACCCTGAACAACCCAGGGTATCTCATCTGGATGTCACGCTAACAACCTATGAACATGTGTAACTGCTAGCTCAAACAAATGGTCCATCATAAAATAAGTATTCTAGTGGCTGTTCACCTTTAGTATAACTTTTGGCATTCAATGCCATAGAAACCAGACACCCTTAATAATCATTCTTGAGAAGCTAAGTGTGAAAATCTGCATTACTGATATACCATGATGGAAATAACAGAAGCATGGATAGCTTGCAAGCACAGAAGAAACTCTCAAAATTGGCATACTTTTTAGATAAAGCAGATATTTTTCAAGTATGTTCCACTGAACATACTGAATAGGCCTTTACTGCAACGGATCTCTTGACATACATGACCTGAGAGCAGCACTGTGCTGCTTTCAGCTTCACTGGTATTGTGGAAAGAGAAAAATGTCCCCAAGCAGCAATATTAAGAACTCAATACTCTAAACATTCAGCCCCAACTCTCAAAATGGATTACCTGAACTCTGTGCCACCCGTGGAAGCTTTATTTCAAAAACGGTACTGTGCGAAATGTCTCTTGCTCCCTGCATGGTTCTGTCCCTGAAGCAGAGCACATCCACGGAATGGAGGTGGCTGCCCCTGTCAGGAATGAGAACTCTTTTAACAGCAGCACAGCTAGAATGCCAGGACTGACAACAGGCAATTCTTTGTATGGGATACCAAGACCCTTTTCCAATGGGATTCGATTTGGCATAGTATTCCAATCTCATTTGCCGGATATGAATGTATTCATTGCAAAAAGGAATGGCAAAATGCACAAGTGTACTAGAAGCAACTCATGATGGCAATGCATTCACAAAAACGTGAGCAGGTTCACATCCGATTTAATATATGTATCTAGGGAGGATTCTTAAGATCTACTGATTTCATTAGTAAATTCTTGGAATGCATTTAAGATTGGTCAGCCATGGTTCAGTTCAGGTTTACCATACAAAACCACGATCTGAAGAAGTCGCCCTTGCCCCTACAGTACTATGGGAACGTCCTAAACCTAGATCATGGTATAAGTGGTCTTACCAAGTAATACTATCAAACCTCACTGCGCCCACAAGTAACGTTAACTTTAAGACTATAAATATTTCACACAGAATTTCACTGGAATATGGGGGGGGGGAACCATCCCTCAATTAAACTTCAGCCTTCAGAATGTTATCATAATGACAAACTACTGCGGGTGGCGAGAATAAAAACCATTGTAGTTTAAATAAAGTTCCAAAATCCTTGGTGTGGTGGGAAAATATAACTGCACCTGCCAGTCTTATTTCTCAGTCCACCTGACATCCATGCATTGGACTACATGTGTGGAGTCCACCAGAAGTATGCAGTCATTAAACCACTGATGGTTAATGATTTCCCACCTGGGCAACTACACACTAGGAGGTGTTTCCAACCTGGACACCACTCACAAGAAGATGAACTGTGCCAAGAGGAATCCACAACAGAGAATGCCAAAGCCCTAAAAAAAAAAAAAAAAAAACCCTGAAGTCAGCCTAACCATCAAATGGGGGTTGGCAACCTTTGGGGCCTGTGGACACATCTGTAAATTTGAGAAGCTGTCTTGGGCACAACCACAAAGTGGCTGTCATTGGTGGGCATGGCTAGTCACAAAGGTCAAGTAACCTTCCTGGAGTCAGTCGTGGGAAATTACAATGGCAGCAGCTAGAGGCTCCCACTTTGCTTTGGAGCTATCCCAGCTGCCTCTTAATATTTAAAAATATTATAATATTTTAAAATAAAAATTGGGAGGAGCAGGGAATCTTGATGGGCACCAAGGAAGGTGTCTGGGGGCACACTGGTGCCCATGGGCATCACGTTGCCTACCTGTGTCCTAAAAAGACACACGCCTCACATCTATATGAAAAAAGAGAAGGTTTATGCTGCAATCCTATGCATCCTTACCTGGGAGTAAGCTCCATTGAACACAGTGTGATTAATGTCCGTGTAAACATTTATGCAGTTGTGCTGTTGGATTCAGTCAAAGAGTTATCCATCCATTTAAAAAATTGACAGTGGATGACAGTGCACATTTTAGGAAACAAATTCAAGTTTATGTTAAGAAAGGAAAACAAAGATTTACAGCCCAATCCGATACATAAATACCCATAAGTAATTCCCATGAAGTTCAGTGGGACCTACTTCCTAGTAAATGTGTTTAGGATTGCAGCTATGGAGAAAGCCTCATTCAAGGCATCATTCTAGTAATAAATACCATCTATGCGCTGCGAGGACCAATATATTTCTCAGTGGCCATCCTGGATACTGGGCAAAATTGCACGGGTCATAAACACCAAGTGCCACCTGCAAAGAAATCCTACCATTAATCCCAAATTAAGGGAATCAGCATTTATTGAATGTGATTAGCATTTACTGCATGTTAATTTAATTTGCACCACAGTATTATTCAACAAATATGCAAGAGACACACAAATGAACATATACAATTGCTCCCTCAAAACACCACACTGGTTCCTCCAAACTACCTGATTTGTACATTTGCAGGCAATTATCTAGTTAAGGGGAATTAAGAACGACGATTCCAGCGACCTGCATGGGTTCCATGTGAACCACCTCAGATCAAAGCAGGGAAACAGAACCTCCTTCACCCAGAGGGCCAAATTCAACTCCAGAGCGTATCTCAGGGGCCATATTTTAACTTAAAGCTCTTGCTGCCTTTCAACCTTGAAGAATGGCGGTGGGGACGGGGACTTACAAAACTTGGGAAACCATGTAGGTCACCGGTTGGAGTAGGGCCAGGGAAGGGGCAGGGCCTTCTGGGGAAACTCAGAATCTGCTTGAGGGAGGTGGCTCAAGCCCGCTCTGTGATGCAGCTTTTCCTCACCAGCAGGTTAATGAGTGACCACCCCAGTCCAAGCTTGACTGCTTTGGCTAATGACTATGGACCAAACAAGACATGTCTGCTTTATAAATACAGGTTTGCATATATATCTATAAAGTGAGGGTGGAGAGTCTATTTTTCATACCAAAATGAGTGGGGAGGGGAGCAAAATCCAATCCATCCCCCACCACCTTACTTTGTCACACTCGGCTTCTTTAAGACATTTTCCCCAGGCTGACTCACTTTCAGTAACAGAGTTGGACTGTGGGGGGAGGGGGGGAGGCTCAGAGCCTCTGAGCGCAGTGAGGCAAGGCAGGGGAAGGTTTTGTTCCCACCACCACCACCATCCCCTGAACAATGAACTTGAGAGTGTTTTTTTTTTTAAAGCCTGATTCCCAAATGTCCCTTGATATCTTTTGCAAGGTCCCTTCTCAGATATCCAACTAGCCTAGACGTTTTAGCTCTTCTCCCTCCCACCACATTAACAAAAAGCTGAGTATTCTGGAAATCATTTTCAAGTTCTATGTGTAACATTAAAGCCAAACACAAATAAATGGAGTCAACGGTGGGAATGATAATTTCAATGTACAATACTGTGTTGAAAATGTTGTTTTTTTACCTTTTCCCTTTGATCAGGGAAGAAGTCATCCCAGTTTTTAAGCAAGGACACAAGAACAGAATCATCATGGTACTTGATTAAAAAATAAGGCAGGGCTGTTTGACCTTCTTTCTGGCAAAGCTCATCGTATGCATTCTGGAGTGCTTGAATCTAAAAGAAAACAGAGCACGGGTCTACTTAATGGACAGTATTCTTAAACCCTAAATGTTGGTATACCTTCTTCCACTTATATAACTGAATCTACCAGCCACATTTTTGAAGTGTATATATGCTAGAATCATAGAATAGTAGGGTTGCAAGGGGGCTATAAGACCATCGAGTCCAACCCCTGCTCAGTCCAGGAATCCAAGTCAGAGCATCCCTGACAGATGGCTGTCCAGCCCCATCTTGAATGCCTCCAGTGTGGGAGAGCCCACCACCTCCCTAGGTCATTGGTTCCATTGTCCTATTGCTCTAACAGTCAGGAAGTTTCTCCAGATGTTCACCTGGAATCTGGCTTCCTGTATCTTGAGCCCATTATCCTGTGTAATGGAGGCAGATAATCAGCAAAAAAAGAAGAAAAAAGAAAATGAGCAGAGCCCCACTGCAGGAGAAGCAAACAAAAACACTCAGCCAGTTGCAAATGCCTTTCGAAAAAGCCAAGTTTTCACTAGGCATCTAAGGATGCAACTGTATGCATGTCTAGACGGAAAGAGTCAGGCAACTCCCAAATGTCCCTTGATGTGGCTGGGGCATGATGGGAGTTGTAGGACTTCTTTCTGTTTAAATGTGCATAGGGTTGCACCCTTACATGACATTGGTGCCATTTCAGGATGGGTGATCAAGTGATGTGTGGGGAACCTTGGTGAGCTCAAACATCCACTCGCTATTCATCTCCCCTTGTTTTGCACTGGTGTTTGCACTCCCTGTTTGTTTTGTGTGAATGTGAAAGTTGCACAAACAATCCCCAAATTTGTGCAAATTTCCCCCATAGACTAAAGCATGGGCAATTTAAAATGTGTGCATTTTGAGAAAGTTGTGCATTTTGATGAAACTGCACACTTTTCAAGTACACATTTTGCAAACGTGAAGGCAAGTTTGAGAATTAGCAAATATTCTCTGAGAAAATGAGCTCCTGTTCACGTCTGCATTTGGGACCGTGAACAGGTCATTTTCAAATGATTTGTGAACTGAAACGGAATTATCATGCATTCCTAGTGCCACTACTTAGAAGGCCCTGCACTTCAAAAACACCCACTGTATTTCAGTCAGCAGGTGAATACAGACAAGTATCTAAAATACTTGAATGGTGCATGCGCGCACATGCACGATAAAGAGCCCTACAATTCACCAAATGTCAAAGCATTCGCCATTGTGAGCAATAATTTCCACATCTGGGGCTTCAGTTTTATCAAAGATGTCTGTGCGAGTTTTATACCTGCCCACCTGAAGCAAAGCTCTAGAGTTCCAATGTGACGGCAGGTGGAAAGTTAAAGCTGGGATTCTTAGACTACACAAACAGAAGATGAAGTGATGTCTGCTCTGCTCCCATGATATGCCACAAGAACAAAAAACCTCAAACCACTCCTATACACATAAAATTAACATGTTAGGGAAAAGGCTCAACAGGAATGCGTCTCCCCAACATCTAGTTTTCTAGGTGCAGAGGAGGGTGGTTTTTGTATGGAGGTGTATTTCATCATACAAGCTCTCACCAGTGGTACAGTCCAGACACAGGGTGACACCTCACTCCCTGCTTGTGAAAACGAGGCCTTAGCTTGGGGAAGGGGGGAAATTATCAGGGGAAGTCAGAGCTCTTTTACCTTTAATACTTGTAGGGAAGAGGATACAGGTGTATCCTTTTTTCACCTTGCATGACAAGCTGAACCCATCAAAATTCCTTCTTCTGTACAAGTATGGAAGGCACAGCTCAGTCTTCCTTTGCATATAGCCCAACGTAGAAAGAGAGAAGATAAATATTGACACACTGCCAACTGGTTTTAAACCTGGGTCCTGACAAAGCTGAAGACTTCTGCTCTTCAATATTGTTATTATTTATTTGTTTGTTTATTTCTATACAGCCCTTAGCCAAAACTCTCTGGGCAGTTTACAACATAGTCCCATTGCCAGGTACCTAGCCCTGAAATACAAGTGACTGGGAAGAACAGGACACAAGAGCAGACCTTAAACTGGCTGGTAAGCAATAGCAGATTAGGGGTCAGGGTAGGGTGAGACGTATGGAGGCCTGAACAGGAAGAACATTTCAAATTCTTACACCTTAAAAATGGGTTGACATGTCTTGCCCATCAGCTCATTAAGGGGCCAGTACGTTTGTGACCCCCTTCATGGATCACTGCCTTGTCGTGGCGAAGGGGCTTGTGCACCTCAGTGAAGCCATAAGCTATGCCATGTAGGGCCACCCAAGATGGACAGGTCATGGTGGAGAGTTCTGACAAAATGTGGTCCACTGGAGAAGGAAATGGCAACCCACGCCAGTATTCTTGCCAAGAAAACCCCATGGAACGTATCACAAGGCTAAAAGATATGACGCCAGAAGATGAGCCCCTCAGGTCGGAAGGTATCCAATATACTACTGGGGAAGAGCAGAGGGAATTTCCAAGTAGCGCCAGAAAGAGTGAAGCGGCTGGGCCAAAGCCGAAAGGACACTCAGCTGTGGATGTGTCTGGTGGTGAAAAAAAAAGTCCGATGCTATAAAGAATATTGTTTAGGAACCTGGGATGTAAGATCAATGAATCAAGGTAAGCTGGAGGTGGTCAAACATGAGATGGCAAGATTGAACATCGACATCTTGGGAATCAGCGAACTCAAATGGACAAGCGTGGGCAAATTTAATTCAGGTGACCATCATATCTACTACTGTGGGCAAGAATCACGTAGAAGAAATGGAGTAGCACTCATAGTTAACAAAAGGGTGGGAAAAGGAGTTGTTGTTGTTCAGTCGTGTCCGACTCTTCGTGACCCCATGGACCATAGCACGCCAGGCCTTCCTGTCCTGCACTCTCTCCCGGAGCGTGCTCAAGTTCATATTCATTGCATCGGTGATGCTATCTAGCCATCTCATCCTCTGTCGTCCCCTTCTCCTTTTGCCTTCAGTCTTTCCCAGCATCAGGGTCTTTTCCAGAGAGTTTTCTCTTTGCATTAGGTGCCAAAATATTTGAGCTTCAGCTTCAGTATCTGTCCTTCCAATGAGCACTCAGGGTTGATTTCCTTTAGGATTGACTGATTTGACCTCCTTGCAGTCCACAGGACTCGTAAGAGTCTTCTCCAGCACCACAGTTCGAAAGCATCAATTCTTCGGCGCTCAGCCTTCCTTATAGTCCAGCTCTCACAGCCATACATTACTCCTGGGAAAACCATAGCTTTGATTAGACGGACCTTTTTCGGCAAGGTGATATCTCTGCTTCTTACTATGCTGTCTAGGTTTGCCATAGCTTTCCTCCCAAGGAGCAAGCGTCTTTTAATTTCATGGCTACAGTCACTGCCTGCGGTGATCTTGGAGCCCAAGAAAGTAAAATCTGTCACTGCTTCCATTTCTTCCCCTTCTATATGCCAAGAAGTGATGGGGCCAGATGCCAATATCTTAGTTTTTTTAATGTTGAGTTTCAAACCAGCTTTTGCACTCTCCTCTTTCACCCTCAACAAGAGGCTCTTGAGATCCTCTTTGCTTTCTGCCATTAGGGTGGTATCGTCTGCATATCGGAGGTTGTTGATAATTCTCCCGGCAATCTTAATTCCGACCTGTGATTCATCCAACCTGGCGTTTCTCATGATGTACTCTGCATATAAGCTAAATAAGCAGGGTAACAATATGCAGCCTTGTCGTACTCCTTTCCCAATTTTGAACCACTCGGTTGTTCCATGTCTGGTTCTTACTGTTGCTTCTTGACCCTCGTACAGGTTTCTCAGGAGACAGGTAAGGTGGTCTGGTACTCCCATCACTTTAAGAATTTGCCACAGTTTGTTGTGATCCACACAATCAAAGGCTTTAGCGTAGTCAATGAAGCAGAAATAGACGTGTTTCTGGAATTCTCTTGCTTTCTCCATGATCCAGCGAATGTTGGCGATTTGGTCTCTAGTTCCTCTGCCTCTTCGAAACCCAGCTTGTACTTCCGGTAGTTCTCGATTCGCATACTGCTGAAGCCTAGCTTGTAGGATTTTGAGCATCACCTTGCTGGCATGTGAAATGAGCGCAATTGTGCGGTAGTTTGAACACTCTTTGGCGTTGCCCTTCTTTGGACTTGGAATGTAAACTGACCTTTTCCAGTCTTGCGGCCATTGTTGAGTGTTCCAAATTTGTTGGCATATTGAATGCAGCACTTTAACAGCATCATCTTTTAGGATTTTAAATAGCTCAGCTGGAATACTGTCATCTCCACTAGCTTTGTTGTTAGGAATGCTTCCTAAGGCCCACTTGACTTCACTCTCCAGGATGTCCGGCTCAAGTTCAGTGGCCGCACTGTCATGGCTATCAGGGACATTCAGATCTTTCCTGTATAGTTCTTCTGTGTATTCTTGCCACCTCTTCCTAATCTCATCTGCTTCTGTTAGGTCCCTGCCTTCTTTGTCCTTTATCATGCCCGTCTTTGCACAAAACGTTCCCTTGAGATCTCTGATTATCTTGAAGAGATCTCTAGTCTTTCCCAGTCTCTTGTTTTCCTCGATTTCTTTGCATTGTTCATTTAAGAAGGCTTTCTTGTCTCTCCTTGCTATTCTCTGGAACTCTGCATTCAGTTGGATATATCTTCCCCTTTCTCCCTTGCTTTTCGCTTCCCTTCTTTCGTGAGCTACTTGTCAAGCCTCATCAGACAGCCACTTTGCTTTCTTGCATTTCTTTTTCTTTGGGATGGATTGAGTTGCTGCCTCCTGAACAATGTTATGGACCTCCGTCCATAGTTCCTCAGGCACTCTGTCTATCAGGTCTAATCCCTGAAATCTATTTGTCACCTCCACTGTGTATTCATAAGGGATATGATTTAGGTCATACCTGAATGGTTTAGTGGTTTTCCCTATGTTCTTCAATTTAAGCTGAAATTTTGCAAGAAGCAGCTCACGATCTGAGCCACAGTCAGCTCCAGGTCTTGTTTTTACTGACTGTATAGAGCTTCTCCATCTTTGGCTGCAAAGGACATAATCAATCTGATTTCGATATTGACCATCTGGTGATGTCCATGTGTAGAGTCGCCTCTTGTGCTGTTGGAAAAGCGTGTTTGCTATGATCAGCGTGTTGTCTTGGCAAAACTCTATTAGCCTTTGTCCTGCTTCATTTTGTACACCAAGGCCATGCTTGCCTGTTATCCCGGTGATTTCTTGACTTCCTACTTTAGCATTCCAATCCCCTATGATGAAGAGGACATCTTTTTTTGGTGTGAGTTGTAGAAGGTGTTGTAGGTCTTCATAGAACCGATCAACCTCAGCTTCTTCGGCCTCAGTGGTTGGGGCATAGACTTGAATTACTGTGATGTTGAATGGTTTGCCTTGGATTCGTACTGAGATCATTCTATCGTTTTTAAGATTGTACCCCAGTACTGCTTTTCCCACCCTTTTGTTGACTATGAGTGCTACTCCATTTCTTCTAAGGGATTCTTGCCCACAGTAGTAGATATGATGGTCACCTGAATTAAATTCGCCCATGCCTGTCCATTTTAGTTCGCTGATTCCCAAGATGTCGATGTTCAATCTTGCCATCTCATGTTTGACCACCTCCAGCTTACCTTGATTCATTGATCTTCCATTCCAGGTTCCTAAACAATATTGTTCTTTACAGCATCAGACTTCACCACTAGACACATCCACAGCTGAGTGTCCTTTCGGCTTTGGCCCAGCCGCTTCACTCTTTCTGGCGCTACTTGGAAATACCCTCTGCTCTTCCCCAGTAGTATATTGGACACCTTCCGACCTGAGGGGCTCATCTTCCGGCGTCATCTCTTTTAGCCTTGTGATACATTCCATGGGGTTTTCTTGGCAAGGATACTGGAGTGGGTTGCCATTTCCTTCTCCAGTGGACTACATTTTGTCAGAACTCCCTGCCATGACCTGTCCGTCTTGGGTGGCCCTGCACGGCATAGCTTATGGCTTCACTGAGTTACGCAAGCCCCTTCGCCACAACAAGGCAGTGATCCATGAAGGGGGGGAAAAGGAGTACTGGGGTACAATCTCAAAAACAATAGAATGATCTCAGTACGAATCCAAGGCAAACCATTTAACATCACAGTAATTCAAGTCTATGCCCCAACCACTGAGGCCAAAGAAGCTGAGGTTGATCGGTTCTATGAAGACCTACAACACCATCTAGAACTCACACCAAAAAAAGATGTCCTCTTCATCATAGGGGATTGAATGCTAAAGTAGGAAGTCAAGAAATCACCGGGATAACAGGCAAGCATGGCCTTGGTGTACAAAATGAAGCAGGACAAAGGCTAATAGAGTTTTGCCAAGACAACACGCTGATCACAGCAAACACTCTTTTCCAAAAGCACAAGAGGCGACTCTACACATGGACATCACCAGATGGTCAATATCGAAATCAGATTGATTATGTCCTTTGCAGCCAAAGATGGAGAAGCTCTATACAGTCAGTAAAAACAAGACCTGGAGCTGACTGTGGCTCAGATCGTGAGCTGCTTCTTGCAAAATTTCGGCTTAAATTGAAGAACATAGGGAAAACCACTAAACCATTTAGGTATGACCTAAATCATATCCCTTATGAATACACAGTGGAGGTGACAAATAGATTTCAGGGATTAGACCTGATAGACAGAGTGCCTGAGGAACTATGGATGGAGGTCCATAACATTGTTCAGGAGGCAGCAACTCAATCCATCCCAAAGAAAAAGAAATGCAAGAAAGCAAAGTGGCTGTCTGATGAGGCTTGACAAGTAGCTCACGAAAGAAGGGAAGCGAAAAGCAAGGGAGAAAGGGGAAGATATATCCAACTGAATGCAGAGTTCCAGAGAATAGCAAGGAGAGACAAGAAGGCCTTCTTAAATGAACAATGCAAAGAAATCGAGGAAAACAACAGAATGGGAAAGACTAGAGATCTCTTCAAGATAATCAGAGATCTCAAGGGAACGTTTTGTGCAAAGACGGGCATGATAAAGGACAAAGAAGGCAGGGACCTAACAGAAGCAGATGAGATTAAGACAAGGTGGCAAGAATACACAGAAGAACTATACAGGAAAGATCTGAATGTCCCTGATAGCCATGATAGTGCGGCCACTGAACTTGAGCCGGACATCCTGGAGAGTGAAGTCAAGTGCAGTCCCTTGGACTGCAAGGAGGTCAAATCAGTCAATCCTAAAGGAAATCAACCCTGACTGCTCATTGGAAGGACAGATACCAAAGCTGAAGCTCAAATATTTTGGCCACCTAATGCGAAGAGAAAACTCCCTGGAAAAGACCCTGATGCTGGGAAAGACTGAAGGCAAAAGGAGAAGGGGACGGCAGAGGATGAGATGGCTAGATAGCATCACCGATGCAATGAATATGAACTTGAGCACACTCTGGGAGAGCGCAGAGGACAGGAAGGCCTGGTGTGCTATGGTCCATGGGGTCACGAAGAGTCAGACACGACTTAACGACTGAATAATAACAACAACAACAACAAAAGTTTGTGACACATTATCAGAAACATGCTTAAACCACTGCATCAGCTTCAAAGGGATGCAGAGGGGAGGATCTCTTCGGAAACTGAATATCACTAGGTTTGTTAGGGAAACCTCTGGGACTCCTCCTTTAAAGCCCATACAATGTCATGTTTAGGAATTTTGACTAGCCTTTTCTGTAAATAATGTCTCAGTTTCCCTGGGTACTTGAGAACGAGTGCAGTATGGTGGCCTAGAGCAGGGGTGGGCAGCAAGTAGATCTCCAGTTGTTTTGGACTTCAACTCCCAGCATTCCTGATCGTTGGCCATGCTGACAGGGGCTTCTGGGAGCCGAAGTCTCAAACATCTGGAGGCCTACTTGCTCCCCTCTACTTGCTAGAGTGTCAGACTAAGACCAAGGAGGTAAAGGTAAAGGTAAAGGTGTCCCCAACCAGTCGTGTCCGACTCTAGGGTGCGGTGCTCATCCCCGTTTCTAAGCCGAAGAGCCAGCGCTGTCCGAAGACGCTTCCGTGGCCACGTGGCCGGCATGACTGAACACCGAGGTGCACGGAACGCTGTTACCTTTCCCGCCGAGGCGGTACCTATTTATCTTCTTGCAATTTCTTGCTTTTGAACTGCTAGGTTGGCAGAAGCTGGGACTGAAGACGGGAGCTCACTCCGTCACGCAGCACTCGGGTCTCGAACTGCTGACCTGCCAACCTTCCAGTCTGCAGTTCAGCGTCTTAACCACTAAGCCACCGCGGCCCCAGACCAAGACCAAGGAGACCAGGGTTTAAATCCCCACTCAGCTGTAAAGGTCACTGAGTGACCTTGAGCCAGTTGCCATCTCTCAAATTGCTGTGAGGATAACATGGATAAGGAGGAGGTGAAGTTAGAACCATGTATACTATTCTGAGCTCCTTGGAGGAAGGGCAAGATACAAACATTCTAAGCAATTCTGAAAGCTGCCCAGAGCAGCTTAATAATTCAGTTATTTATTAAATTTAATAATAATAATAATGCTGCAATTCATTTTTCCTATCAAAATGGGTGGACTCAGCATGCCTCAGTCTCATTTCCTGTATCCCATCTAGCTAAGCTCTTTTCTAAGAGCTGCCAGCTCTTGTTTACCACTTATATTATCCAAGAACTTGAGTTGTCAACTGAAATCAGGTGCTGTTCGTAGTGTTAACTAACCTGAACTCTTAGTAACAGACTGTGCCCCCCAGGACTGTTATTCTTAAAAGCATGTCATACGAAGGCTTGAAGAGCAGGTCAATTTGTCAAGGTCAACTGCTTCTTTATTTGATTTACTAGCTCTGCAATAGAGGAAGTCTTATTTTCACTCTGAAAATACTACTTAGCAACCTTTCGTACATTTACTTGTCCAATAAAAATTAACAGGCCAGTCCAAAAGTCTCATCTCTCTTATTATGTTTGCTCAGATAACGGAATTGCTCTTTGAGAGGCCCCCACTGACTGAAGTAAAAATAAAACGTACTAAAATAAAAGGGAAATGTAGGAATGTATTCAATTGTGCTTCAGCATTAGTGCTTACGTTGTTGTGGTAGCGTAAGCCATTGCTTGCGCAACATAAGTAGTGCTCGCCATAGCAATGGGGAAAAGCGATGATTTGCTGCTGAAATTCTACCCATGGATGCTACCCATAAACACAGGCAGTTTAAAGAACTACCCCAATACAGTTGGTACATGCAGCCCCCATGAGTGCAGGCTCCCCTGTTTATTAAGTAACAGGAACTACACACACAAGGATCAACCCACATATAGCTGCCCACCAACCAGAATGGAGGAGGGGAGAAGTCATTCTGCACGCATTGGTGACCCCACATGCAAATAGGCTTGCTGAACTGGAGTCAAGATGGCATTTTGAAACATCAAGAATAAATCTAATTTAGACTGTATGCTCCTTAGGGAGAGGAGCAGCCTATCTTTTTTCTTGTATTTACATCCCACCTTTGTATGATCAATCAAACTCAAAGCTACTTTGAATAAAGAGATAAAATCAGAACAACACTCAAAGCAAACCACTGTAAAACATCATCCAAAAACCCAAATCAAGAGTAGTAGATTAAAAAGGATCAACTGAAAAGCATCCAATTAAAAGCAGGTAAACCAAGAGTTTGATGACCTATTTTGGTAGACTATTCCACACTTTAGGTGCCACAGCTGAAAAGGCCCCGTCTCTTGTCCCCACCAGCCGCAAGTCTGCTGGCAAAGCAACGAGGAAGGCCTCCAAAAAATGAGCACAGATCTCAAGCAGGTGCATACAGGTTATGAAACTCTGTAAAGTGTCATATGCAGTGATGGTGCTGAATAACTAAATAGTTTTAAAATACCTGAGCTGGAGAAAACTTTGCACCTAGGCACACAGGTTGCTGAATCAAAGGGATACCTTCTGGGAGGCACAATGCAGGGTAACAAAACCAGTAATAGAAACGATACCTCTTTAAATCCTAAGGAAAAATGGTATAAATATATTAGTACTTTTTATTTTACAGTATAAGAAGGATTTCTCCGCAAAAAGTAACAGTGTGGAAGGGGTTATTTGATCCAATTATTACTATCAAGATTGGCCATTCAGAGAATGATTAATGTTTAACATCCCTGCCTGGGCACTCTTACCATAGCCCTATTTAGGTGGAAGGGAGAGGTTTAGGTTGCACCCTGTTCCTCCTCCTTCACCCTGGGCCTGTCCAACTGCTTCAGCCGAACCTCAAGAGGATCCTCATTGGTCACCCAAATTCCAGCCCTTAGATGAGGTTTCCTATCTCACACACACTCCGTACCATCTTAAAGGATGCGCCTTTTTGTACTGATTTTAGCATGCCAAAAACCAGCATGAACACATTTGCCTACAGAGTCCGGATGGGCGTGCCACCATTTTACAGGATGGTGCTGAGGACAGTGACTTTTCCAAGCAGCAAGAGCTCAGAGCAAGCCTGAGAATTGTACCAAGGGCTGTTAGAGTCGTGACCCATCAGCTAGTCTGCACTGACTGTCATGGCACAACAAAGTGAAACCAAAAACCAAAAACACCATTTACTCACGGCAAATGTCAAGAGGAGGAATCTGTTCAGTAAGACAGGATTTTCAGTTGCATCCCCTGATGTTATTGCGTCCCATATCTAAGAGTGAAGCAGGGAAAATATCAGTCTCAAGTAGGGTTCTCCTGGTTGCAACAAGATTAAAATATGCTGTTCTTATATATTTTATGGATTTATTGTAAGCATTTTAACATGTGTTTAAGCTTTGTTGTAAGCTGCTTTGAGAATATGGTTATACAGTGGCATATAAATATTTTAAAGAGATAAACAGAAAGATTCCAGTCCTCCCATCATATCAATCTCTCCATACAGCTCATCTGCTTTATGTAGAGAGATCTCTACATAGGAGGATAGGCCATAAAAACAGTCAGGAATAGAGGGTCCTGGTTCAATTCCAGGCCTGAAACTTTGGAGAACTGCTGCAAGTCATCATAAATGTAGATGGACTAACAACGATCTGACTTAGTATAAGGCAGACCTCTAAAACATGACAATGTATGGGAGATGTAGCCTTGAATGTCACGTAGCATTATTAAATCTACTACTACTTCACATCTGTATAGAGCTTTTCAAGTGTTCTAAGTGCTTCACATTCATTATCTAGTTGTAATCCTTACAACAAAGGTAAGTCAGCAGTTTTATCCTCCATGTTGCAGATGGAGGGGGTGGTGGGTTGGCCTGAAGCTGAGAATGTAGTTTACCAAAAGCCATCTAGAGAGTTCATGGCAGAGGCGAGATCTGGACCACTGACTTCTTGATTCATAGCCCATTCTTTTAACCACTACGCTACACCAATGCTCAGATTCAACATACAACTGGAACCAGAGAGTATAGGAGTGTGGCTTGTAGGTTCTCAAAGTCAGGTTAGAAATGTATCTGTTTTCATTTTAACCAAGGCCTGTGATCGTCATATGCCAGCGGTGGGGAACTTCAGAGAGGTCAGGGGCCAGATCACTCCACCCAACCACCTCTGCCACAAAAGGCATGTGTGCGAGTCAAATTTAAACAGGTGCAACAGTCAAGCCTTCATCCCGAGATTTCCATTCCATCTTCACAATGCTACAAAATTCAAGATTCCTTCAGAAAAACCTTGACCAGCTTATGAGCATTGCACTGACAGAACCTTTGCAGCAATTCAGTAGTTAATGTAAACGAAATGCTGAAGTACAAGATATTTCTGGAAATAATGGGTAGAACATTAAACAATCTGCTTCTTTCTGAAGTGCATGGGGGCACTATATCTGCCACACAGGAGCCATAATTAAACCAGCACACACACACAGGTTGAGACACATTATTTTGCCCTTCAAGCAGAAGGCTTAAGCAAAATAAAAAAAATGCAAGCCATTTGTTTCAAGGTTTCTCACTTCAGTGTCCTCACTTCTTTTGCTTATTCTTTCGACAGCACTGAAATGGGCCCTCCCAAGCAATGTCAGATGACATAATACTTTGTGGCAGTATATGGCACTGGAGGGAGCAATCCAATGGCCACTAGACAGCGGCTAAACAGCCATAGGATATGAGGGTTTCCGGGAAAAGGGGACATTTTGGTGGGTGGGGAGAGGAGGAGACTGGAGGGCCAGGGTATGAGTTATCCTGAAGCCTCTCTAGCTTTCTTCCCCCTCTGAAGCGCCATTGCTAGTTGGGCAAAAAAGCCCATCTAGCAAAAAATGCAGGATGGGAAAACAGGGAGGTGAAGATTGTCTCTGCCACCCCTCCTGCCCTGCACTGGATAATTGGAAGCCTCTGAGTTCGGAAGCCTCCTAAATCCTCTTCTCCTGAAGTAAGCCTGAAAAATAGAAGCCTGAACTCCTATGTACACTTACTTGGAAGTAAGTTTCCATGGGACTTACTTCAAAATAAGCAGACACAGGATAGCACTGTAAATGGCTTCTCAAAACAGAAATACAATCGCAAGCCAGGCTGAGATAGTTTCTCCAGTGGTCTCAAACCATTTGTAAAAGCCATTTCTAATCTAGGCTCTGGATTTCGGGAAATGCATTCACATTTTCATCTTACCTCTTTTGCTGCTTGCTCGAGAAGAAACTTCTTGTCACACGATTTGAATGCTTCCAAGGTATTAGTATTATACAACGTTCCGATAGCAGGACAGCAACGTGCCGGCGTTGGGGCATTCCTGAGGAAGAGACAAGCGCTCTTGGAACTGTATGCCAGTACTGGCTACACTGTTAACAAAGCAAAGCTTTGTTGGTGCTCTGCACATTTCCCACTTCCCACCCACCCCCAAAACCTGAAAATAAACTATGAAAAGCTGGATATTTTAATCAGTTATGCAAGTCTGTCTATGTTGTTGTTCAGTCGTTACGTCGTGTCCGACTCTTCGTGACCCCATGGACCATAGCACGCCAGGCCTTCTAATTCCTAGTTCAGAAAGCAGCACAATTTCAATACAGCTAGCATTTCTTTGCACAGACCTCAGCCGTACAGGCCAAAGGGACAGATGTGGCATTAGACAGCCAATGAAGAAATAGCTATAGGAGAAGAATAGGAAGCTGAATAAGGCACATCCCAGCCAAAAGCCAAATACACATCGCTCGGACTAGGAGCATTATTATTCAGTTTTGCAGAACAACCAGCTGGTGTGTCAAAAGATGTCCAACAGAGGAATAGGCCTACGGCTCCTCTTTCACAAGTGTGCCCTCTTTGCACAGTAGGGATGGGGCTCTAAAAAAACCACATCTGAAAGACACGTTTCAAAGCTGACCGTGTTTTCTCAAAAACAACATGCCTACAAAACAAACAACTGAGCAGTCATGTTAATCTGCTAGAAGTCACAAAATCCAAACAGTAATATTTCTGGAACTCCATACTGCTTGTCAAACACTCAGCTCTCCCTCCATGCTGTTTTCTTATTGACCATATTAGACTCTTTAGCAATTTTTTTCCTTCTCCCACAGCTGCATTACTCATTTAGCTTCTCCTCTCCTGAGCTCCCTGTGCCCGTATCTTTCAGCCCGGTGCCTAGTCTGTCCCTTTCCTTCTAACTCCATGCCTTTTGAGTCTCTGCCCCTTAGCTTCCCTACCTCTCTGGGACTCGCCTCACCCTGCCTCTCCTAAACCTCTCTTCCTAGTTCTTGATGTCCTCAGGTCACTAAATGTTATCGACTAAGCTGGCCTGTCATTTCCCTCTGCAAACTACTATCACTAGTTTCCTTCCCTGAACAGTTAGAATATACCCTAAAAGTAAATTATGTAGGGTCTTTTTTTCCCTCCATCTCCATCAAGAGCCAAGAATAAGAACTTCTCATGACCTGCCAGATAATGGTTGTTAATTTTCATTCCATAATCCTTGAAATAATTTCTATTTCAACAGCATATGGAGAGGACACAGGGTGCAATCCTGCGATGTTTAGACAGAAGTCAGTCCTCTATCTATCAGCACCTTCCAGGCAGCATGGCTGACTGGGGGGAAACTGGGAGTTATAGGACTTATTTCTGTCTAAACAAATGAAGTTTTGCACTCTTAGGGCACAATCCTATTGGGATGGCCAGAAGCCTCTGAACTCAGAGGCTTACAGCCATCCAATGCAGAGTGGGAGGAACAGCAGAGCGATCTTCACTTCCACGTTCTTCCCACTCTGCAGTTTGGCTAGACAGGCTTTTTTGCCTATCTAGCTGGGACTCTGCAGAGTGGGAGGGAAGGAGACTGGGGAGGCCTGGGGATACGGTGTAAACTGGCCTATCCAGCCTTGTCCCCACCCACCAGCAGCCCCCCTTTCCTTCCTCTCCGAGGTTGCTTTTGCAACCTTGGAGAGGCAGTCAGCACGGTTCTCTCCAAGCAGGCAAAGGGGAGGGGGCAGAGGGTGGGAGCTTGGATTCCTGGCTCTGAAGTTAGAGCACTGTCTCTGAGTTCAAATCCAGGAATCCAAAATATCCTACACACACACACACACACCCCAACTCTGTCTAGGGGACATAGGCTTGCTTCCTCCACCAATATTTCTATAGCTAATAAAACACATCAGTGATGAAAGTAGTGCGGGGACATCTGTTGCAAGTTCTATTAGGCTGTTGTTATAATTCCACCTCTTTGCCTTTAACCACTGTCAGTTTAGTAGAAGTCCTCCTATCTTTGCCCAAACCCCTTCTTTAAAGAAACAGATTTGAATAAAGACAAGTACATTTGAAGGTTGTACCCAATGGTGGCTTTGTACTAGTGGGAAATGGTTATGCTTGTGCAAGGCAGGATATTTAATCTTCACCAATGCCCCCCATGGACTGCAGCCCTCTGTGCCATATCTCATACTGTTCTGGAGGATCCCCCAATCGCCAGAGCAGCTTTTCAGGGCACAGAGGGCTGTAGTCGGTTGCAGAGATCGATGCATATATGGTGCTATGCCTTGTGAGCAGAAGGGTCTTCCGCTAGCACAGAGACATAATTGGATACAAGCCCGAGTATGTACATAGTACTTTTTCTCTGTGTCCAATGGATAACTTCAGCTTATTTGCACACACTCAGCATGAAAGAACAGAGCGTTCTTCTAAGGCAGATAGAGGTATCCCATGAAGGTCTGAGCACTGGAACCCGCCTTTTCAGAAATTAGATAGTGCCAACACCTTCACGGACAGCACTCTAAAAACAAGCCAATGTTTTTATAGCTTATGGTGGTATTCCTTTACCAGCACTAAAACTACACTAGTACTTTATACTTGACTCTAGCCACTAATCTGCACCACTGAAACACAGAAAAGGCACCCATTTTTTTTCTCACCAAGCTGGGGGGGTAGGGGGGACGGGGAGAGAAGCTACATTAATGATTGTGCCACGTATTGGCTGTGTTTGCCCAGAACGGTAAACCAGGACTGCTAATGAATTAGCAGGATTGCTTACCAGGAATGAGCTGTGTGCTTTTGTTTGCTTCTTCCCTCCCACTTGGGTCCTCCCATGAGCGCAAGCCACAAACACATCTGAAGAGGTTTGCTTCACATCATATCCAAACCTAGGATCTCAAACAAGCCATACTTTAGCTTACAAAACCTGGCTTGTTTGGGAGCAACAAGCCTGGATCCCGGCTTGAGCCGATACATGAATCAAACCACATCTGGTTTGTTTATCCACCTGCACTAGTGGGAGGCACCACAAAGGAACAAGCACAGCGCACAGCTCATTCACAGTAAGCTAGTTTTCACTCCCAATCCTGGTGAATGGGGCCATGGTGTCATGTTGATCTAGACAGAAACCACGGTATCAGCCTTGCTATTTGCCAATCTGTATGCCTGAAGCCAGTAGTAACCTGACCCTGAGCGAGCTCCTCAGTGGCTCTGCCTATATCACAATGAGAGATCTACACATGAACCCAGAAGATTTATCAATTTAAAAGTTCTATACCACCCTTCATCGTATCAGAAATCAGGGCTGTGTACAGCGTAACACAAATACAAAAACTCACAAAGCCAGAAAACTTATAAGACTTTAAAGCAGATGTATAGTTGCTCAATTATATCAATAAAAGCTAATAATAAAATGCATGGTCATAAAAATGTATTTTGCCTGGAACCTAAATGATACCAGTGTTGGTACCAGGCACATCTCTTTGGGGAAGGCATTCCATAACTGTTGTGCGAGGGAGGGGGGTTTCTTGGACGTGGCCCATGGCCTTCATACCTCTGACAGAAGAGATACATAGAGAAGGGCCTGGGCCGAAGATCTTAAAGAACAGACAGGATGAAAGGGAACAGGTGCTCCTTCAGGTATTTGGGTCTCAAACAGCCAGCATGCAGTTTGCGCACAGAGCCACATACTACATGAGCTGTACATTACTTAAAAAGGCTAGTACCCCTTTACCACCAGAAGCCTTCGCATGCAGCCTACATAGCAGAATGCCAAGCCATGGTAGCTGCACACATCGCCAACCCACTTATGACAGGCAGGAAACTGCTTAAGTTACTTACATATCAAAAGCACTGAACTCCAGCGTCAAGCGAGCTGGCATACCAGCAGGATCTCCTAGAAGGAAAAAAAGGGGATCTTGAGAATAGCGATAGCTGAGAGCATGTCCAGATGATACATCAAGGAAGCAACATTGTTAATAATCTAATACACAGTCCTGGGAAGCTGACTTCTAGCCCAGTGGTATGGTTGACACTGACTAGAAGCAGCTCTCTGGGGTCTCAGGCAGGGGTTTTTCCAGCCCTACCTGGAGAAGCCAGGGAATGAACCTAAGACCTTCTGCATGCAAAACAGGTGTTCTTATCACTAAACCACGGCTCCTCCCACCCTCATACTATTGAGTAATGACTAAGCAGTCCAGATGTTCTTTCCCCACATGGCAGTTTCATAACTGGTTCCCATTTCATAGCATTAAGTACTGCATGTGATAAAAAGGATGTACTTCCCCCTTCTGTGTAGCACAAGGAACACTCCCCCCTCCCCCCCCACAACGCCATTACAAGGCAGGAAGGTAGCCCCAACAGAGGCAGTTTTTTGAGAGGGGGTGTCATTTTTCTTATTTGCTTTTTGAGGGGGCAGTTGTTCAGCACATATCTACCATGGTGGGGGAAATATCAGTTGCTCAAGACAGGGGGACAGGAACAAACAGCAAAGCACAGAAAGGATGTTTACGATCAACACCCACCTGCTTCTTTTATCTGGAGCAAGCTGGGCTCCTCAGATTACAGAAGAGGTGATGGGCCAGAGAAGAACTGAGATAAATTTTAATGTATTACTTGAGGTATACCACCCTTCATGAAGTTCATAATGTATAAACTTCATAATTTATTACTTAAGGTATTCCAACCTTCATAAAGTTTATCGTGCCGCAGGTCCACTGAACTGTTCTTGGGGATGGGGTCATTCAGAAGCAGGTCATGGCTACCTAGAACTATGAGCTATATGTCTTATTTAAACTGCTTTGATTTTTAAAAATAAATATTTCACCACTGGCTGTCCATATTCTTTTTCCTTTATCTCTGATTTCAGAACCTATTCACATGAAAGTGAATGGGTTAAGCAAACCCAGACCCTGTTGCAAACTAAAGCAACAGATATCTAAGCACAATTTCTCAGTGGAGGAGATACTCCTGAGGAAACCTGCACTGAAAGACAGAATTGGAAGTCTCACAGGGCTGAATTCACAGGGCTTACTCCCATCTAAGTGTGTAGACTTAGCTATAGCCCTGTGCACAATAACTTCAGGGTACTTCCAAGTAAACATACACAGGTTTAGGCTAAACATCATATAGTGAAGCAATCCCGTGATTAGTTCAAACTGGGCTCTTATTTTATCAACCCAATTTTAAAGAATTTTCAGGACCACCAGAACCGGCCCTTATAGCACAATCCTTTGCATGTTCAGGCAGAAAAAAGGAGTTGTACAACCCCCAGCATTCCCCAGCCAGCAATGCTGGCTGGGGGATGCTGGAGATATAGGACTTTTTTCTGTCTAAACGTGCATAGGACTGCACCCTTAATCGATTTTACATAAACACAAGCCAGCGCTCTCGAACTGCACATAAACATAATTTCTAAGACAACAACACCCCTCCGGAAAGGAGGAATGTTTACTATGTACATACCATTATAGTAATATCCTCTGATCGCTTTTGGAGTCTCGTCAAGCTTGTACTCATTGAGTTTCTTCTGGGTCAGTTCATGCCAAAAGCCTGCATCCAAGGCACTACTGAAGGGAACAAACTGCAGCTTGGGAGGTCCACCCTCTGCCGGGGTTCGCGTTTCGCTGCCCTCGCTTGCCATTCTTATTCAGACACAGGTCTGTAGAAATCAACACGTGATGAGAGAAGACAACTCCTTGCTCGTATGAAGTGTACTGAATCCGGGAGCGAACCTAGTCTTCACGATTTCTCAGGCATCCCTCAACATGTGTATAAGTTAAACCTCCATCTGCGAAAGCAACAAAGTCTGTACATGCGTAGATTACTCACGTCCAGCTGCTGTACGCGCGGGGAATGGAACTCTTCCGCGTTTGCAAAGGAACTAACCAGTTCGCTCTGCTGCTGCTCCTGCTGCCGCCAGTAAACGGCAATGGCTTCAATGACGCTTGTTTAAGGCATCATTGAAGTAATTCCCTTTTACGGGCAACAGGGCAGGGTATGCTGGGTCTGTTTTACTTCCTGAAACTGTTTCCTACCGAGCTTGTGGCAGAAAGCTGCAGAAAGCTTTGGTGACTTCGTTTTATCCCTAACCCTTTTTAACTTCTTGGAAGGAAAATAACATAAATAAGAATAAATAAGAAAACAAACTTCTGTGGCTATCACAATGATAGGTATTAACATCTTAAAACCATAATTCTCATTGTCTCTGTTTTTAGTGAAGGCATGGCTTACCTCTATGAAGGCAATTCATAGCGAAATCCTATGCACGTCTACTCAGAAGTAAGTTCTATTGCGTTAAATGGGACTTACTCCTAGGAAAGTGTGTGTGATTGCAGCCCTAAATGTATTGAATGTTCATTTTTGAAATGAGTGCTCGATCGCACGCTCTCTGGAACAAATATATTTAAGGGCACAATCCTAGGCATGTTCGGACAGAGAAAAGGCCTACAACTCTCAGCATTCCCCAGCCAGCAAGGCTGGGGAATGCTGCGAGTTGTAGGCCTTTTCTCTGTCCGAACATGCCTAGGATTGCACCCTAAACTGCTTAAAGGAGACTTTGAACTCAAATTATTCTTCTAATTTAGGGTGCTGAAAACATACGTCAGGGGAATGCTTTTCCTGCAGCAGGATTTTCCAACCACCTTAGCATCTTCTGTTCACTGAGAAGCCTCTCCTTGGGGTTGGGGAATGCTGGGGAAAGGTCTGGGTGGCAAATGGGCGTGGGGCTGTAACTGTGGGAATTGAGTTTTGGTTACTTTCCTTTATTTTAAGGTGGGCAGGGGTAGTGATTGTTTCAGGCCAGTATCAAAACATGTCCACCGGTAACATATTTTTTAATTATTTTTGTCACAGTATTTAACATTTCAGAGAAGTCAAACATTACATCTCTCAGATATCTTCACAACAGTCATATAAGTCAGGATCATGTTAAAATGGCTGGCTTTATCATAAAGCATAACATAGCTGCTTTGGGCAGCGGACTCTAGAGGAAGCCATCATTTTCTTGCCTTTCACCTTCAGATTCATCTAGTCTTGCTGTATGAGCCTGGACCCAGAAAAGGGAGGGCTGCAGAAAGATGATCCATAAACATTTTCCTCTGAAGTTCTGCAGATGAGTGGTACTGCTCCTATGAGAACAAGTCAATTTTTTAAAAGAGTTTTGCCTCTTTAGCTGTACTTCCATTCTTGCAAGCACTCCTTCAAACCATGCTACTACAGCAGGTAGGCCATAGTGGCCATAAAAATGGCTTAGGGCATAATCCTATGCATGTTTAGACAAAAAAAAAATGCTACACCTCCCAGCATGTCCCAGCCTAAATATGCATAGGGATGCACCTTTAGTGAATCTTTAATAATGCACTTTAACAATATCAGGGATCCCTGTTAAAACAATCCACTTGCTGAGAAACCCTGTACTAAGGCTGTAAGCTTAGCTGGGAGTAAGTCCCACTGTAGTCCATGGGACTAATATTTAAGTAAATGTGCTATAGATTGCACTGTAAAGAAAATGAGACCATACGTAGAACAAAGCAAGACTGTGGTTGCCCCAAGACCATTAACATCCTGCAACTACAGTAGTGCAAAGCATAACTTCCATCTGGCTGTGTACTTTATTCTTCAAAATCTATATTTCCACAACCCTATCAATGTAGGGCAGCAATAATACAGTACTTGGAAATCTTCACAGCCTATGGTGAGAAAAAGGAAGTGTGAGAAGGGTGTGGGTGTGTGCTAGCGGGTGTTGTGGGGCCATGTTGAATAACACTGTCATGACAACAAATTGGTGGGAGGGTGGGGGCAGGTCACTGACCAGGCTTCCAGTGACCATTTTTGCCTCTCTCCCATTCCACTATGGGCATTTGAACTGTAAAGCGGTTAACCATCCCAAATGTTTCTGTGAGATCCCCCTGAACACAGCAGCACTTACTTCTGAGTAAACTAATTGGCTGTAAGGCTGTACTTTTTTTTTTTTTTAATAGGCACAGGGATGTCTTCTCTTTCTCCACAAACCTTGTGGCTTAGTGCTACAATCCTCAAACTGTTTAGAGGCCAGTGTCAGTTCTAACTGCAACAGGAAGAAAATCTACATTAAAAGATGGAGTTTTGCTGAACTGACTTGTAGATCATATTGTGAAGTAGAACTCAGGCTGTGGCTTCATAAATACTCCTGACCCTTTCATTTCCTGGGAGTAAGTGTCCTTGAAGTCTTTGTGGCTTGCTTCCGAGTAGACATGCATAGGAGTGCACTGTAAGTCTACTTAGAGTAGCACTCTTAAGGTCTTCCATCCCCTTCAATGCATTTACTTGGAATGTCCCCCTCCCATCGACTTCACTGACTGCTTCTTCTCCCTTTTGCTCACCAGATTGATGGGCTTTTTTCCTCCCAGGGTGGATTGGGGAGTCTCCCTTCTCAGCCATGCAGGATAAAGGCTTGACAGTGAGGATTTCAATGGGTATTAAAAGTGCCTTTTCTCCTCCCCTGAATAAATTCATGCAGAGCTTGAAACGGTCATTTTTAATGGTTTTCTTGTGTGTGTGTGTGTGTGTGTGTGTGTGTGTGTGTAGTTGTGTCCCTGTGAAGCAGTCACCTGGGGGCGGTGGGGGGGAATGCTGCTAGGGATGGCTTGGTAAATTGATTGTATACAAGTCCGTTTGTGGATTTCTTACTTCTATAGTTGGGAACCCGGAAATCGGTATTCCCTTCGAACTCAGTAGTGCAAGCAATGTACTGCATTTCATTCCATAACACAGTGACATATTTAGCAGAGAAGGGCAAGCGGCGCCAGCAACCTTGGGCTATGCCACCGAGAAGACTCTCTCTCCCTCACACAAAATCAGAAGGAGCGGGGCAGGGGACCAGCTCCCATAGCTCACTATCCCAGTCCCTAGAAAGAAGAAAAGACTTCCCTCCTGCTGCGGAGGAGTGGAGGGATGGGAAGAGCCATCAGTCATGTTACAGGAACCAATGATCAGTGGAAGGGAGGGGCATGGGGCCAGCAGCCCCCTTCTGTCCTGATTTTTCCATGCAGCTCCACCCAGCCACGAAAAGGTATAGAGTGGAGGGAAGCACTATGAGAGATGCCTGTAAACAGGACCAGTCTGAATCCCGGAAAGGATCTGGAATCAAAAGGAGCAGTTTGTAGTGGGATAAATGCCAGGTGTGAAGAGAGAGAGAGAGAGAGAGAGAGAGAGAGAGAGGCTACCTTTGTTTGGAATGGTCAGTAGGTCATCAAGAAATGTGACTGGCAGTTAAAAATTCCATGAGGGATGTGATTAGTCAGAGGTTCTGGCCAGGGGATTTAAAGAAAAAGTTAGAGACAGTTGAACACTGGTCCCAGCTGGTGACTGAACAGACCAGAGCTCAGGGAGGGGAAAGCCTTTGAGTCAGTCTGGAAATGAGCTGGTCGCCGAGGAGGTTGTGGTGAAGCTTCCAGCAGGCAACAGAACCCAGCACCAGAACCCAGCACCAGAACCCAGCACCAGCAGGTTTTAGGCAGAGATCTGAACAATAGTCAGACTGGTCAGATCTCAATAGATCTCAATAGATCTCAATAGTCATTGTGGTTTTAATGTTCTATATATTTTAAATTGTTTTATTGTGTGTTGTTTGGTTTTAGTTTTTGTGAACCGCCCAGAGAGCTTCGGCTATTGGGCGGTATAGAACTGAAATAAATAAATAAAATAAAATAAATAGTCCCTGAAACAGAACCATGCTACAAGCCAGAGGCATTAGGAAGAGCTGGAGGCAGAGAGAGACTGCTGCACAACGTCTTTTCCTAATTGTGAGGGATTGGCTGGGAGGTTTAAGGAAATCAGGTCTGAAGGAAAAGCTATTCAAAGCTTGCTTGCTGGGGAAGACTCTCTTACTTATTAGGAATGGTAACCAAGTCGATTTAGGGAGCAATCCCATGGCCACTAGTCAGCGGCTAGACAGCCATAGGATATTTGGTTTTCCAGGAAACGACCTCGGAGCCTGCACTCCGAGGTCGGTTCCCAGAGAACCAACCTTTCCCCGCTTCCACACTGCCTTTTAGGCAGCGCGGAACAGCCCCATACTCCAAAGTCGAGTGTGGAGCGGCCAAAACGGGGTGTTCTGGGGGGCGTTCCAGGATGGGGAAGGCGGAAATGCCGGTACGATCCCCTCTGTGCTTCTCCTGCCCTGCATTGGATAGGCAGTCGCCTCCATGTTTGGAGGCGGCTGCTTATCCCCATAGGATTGTGCCCTTAACCTAAGTATATGGAGGGAGCAATCCTATGTCTGAGGGCCATAGGATTTTTTGGTTTCTGGGAACCGACTTCAGAGCCAGGGCTCTAAGCTCAGTTCCCAGAAACTGCCCTCCCCGCCCCCTTGTAGCCATCATGGTTCTTTCCGTGCCAGCTACTTCTGTGCATTTGGGGATGGAGTGCAGAGAGGGTGAAAAGGGGGCATTCCCAGCAGAAGGGAGGAGACCACACAAGCCTCTTCCCTTGCACCATGCAGCCTCCCCCGCACTCCTGCTCTGACGTCCCCAACTAGATGCGCAAAATCGTGTGTCTAGCCGAAAATTCAGGGTGACCGGAGCACGGAGGAGAGCATTGGATTGGATAGGCATCAGCCTCCAAGTTCAGAGGCTGACGTCTATCTCCATAGGGTTGTACCCTTAAGCAGTCTTAACATATTATTTAAAGAGTGACCATTTATTCACATTTGTAAAAAAAATTCCTTAATAAATATCTTAGTTTTGTTTATATTGTCTGTAGTGGTAGAATCAGTCCCATTCCTATAGGATTCATAAGAATCAGGTTGCTGGGTTTCTAATAGAGGGCTGACTTTTGGTGGCAGCAGTTAAATGTTTATAGTTGAGAGAACCTTGTGGCAGGGAGTTCCATAGATCCAAGTCTCAAAGTTTTATAAAGGGAACAGAGGCGGGGAACCCAATGTAATTATTCCACATTTGCTGACATAGGTGGGATAACCCACACATTCCTCCACACATTTCTCTTTGGGGGGAAGGGGCTGTATGCTCATGGAATCTTCTGCAAGTATGTCACCTTTGGTTTGGCAAATACTGTGGAGTATGCAGCACGCTACAATAACATCCAGCATCAAATCTTCCTCCACATTCAAGACTATCTGTAAACATCTCCATATAACTTTCAGCCCACTGAAGGTGTGCTCAGCAGACATCCTGAAATAGCTAGTATAATGGTTAAATATCCCCCCCCCCGCACCTCGCATGGAGTTCTTGCAGCCTTATAAGCTTACATGAGACAAGGTTTCAATGGAAAAGTTGCTATCCTATGTTAACTGGCTTCACTGGTATATCCTCCACAAATACCTGGAAGCCAGAGGTAAAGGTTCCATATCCCTTAAAAAAAATAAAAATAAAAATAGAGCTGTTCTGAAAATAGCTGCACCATGACTGTGAGTAGGCATTCTTGCATATATGTCAAGAAAATGTTCTTTATTATTCACTAGTGATTGGAGCAGCATAGAATTAAAACCTTTTCTGCATCTAAACTCTTCCCCTGTCAGTGGTGGAGAATGTATGCAAATATGACTACTAGGCTTTTCTACATGAGGTTTTTAACCCGCCATGTTACTGAGGCTTCTGCTTCTGGATCCTTTGTGGGATTACGCTTGTCTCCTTTACACATGCTTTTTTCCAGGGAGTTTCTTTCTCTGCCTTTCTATGTATTCCGTTATACAACCACCAGGTGGAGCTGTGATATAGCAGAGTTACGCAAATATATCATGCGCAAATACATCATGCTGCCATTCACAGAAATATCAGACTTTCCTCGTTAGAAAAAAAACCCAATGCTATAATGGTTGCAAAGCATGGGAGAGGCCCTGGAGGAAGACGATGTGTAAAGCACTCGCAAACTACCATGAGTGAGGAATCATGAGCACACCATAAATACCTCATGTAGAAAGGTTTATTGTCTAAAGGACCTATATACTGAGGTATTCCTCTGGAAAGAAATAATTATTTAACTGTTTCTTCATTCCCAAGTTGAATAATGTCATTTGAGTAGATTTCCACTATGGCTTTGACCACCTTATGAAAAATTGAGCAAGAAGTTGATACTCCTAGGCTGAACACCTTAGATGCTGTATGTGCTATTATGAGTAAGTTTCCAGAGGCCATCCTGCAATCGCCATTACTACAACCTTTTTTCAACAGAAAATGCCCCTCACATCTCTTTGTCTGATCTAATCAGAATTGGTTTCAGATCCTCAACAATAGCTTTAAAGATTACTGCACCCATCCTGAAATGTCTTTCATCTTTTTTCAGTCCAGAGCTAAGTCTTGATAGTATCAAACCATAAGTTGATATGTTTAGTTTCCCATACCAGTCTGTCTTACTCTTTCAAGACATCACATATCTCATAATTTGTTATTAAACTGCTCTGAAGCAGAAACAATGCCCTAAATATGGCTGCTTTCTGCCTCTAACCATAGTTTCTCAGAATGGTTCAAGCTGTATGCAGAGCTTCAGATTCAAACAAATACGCTGCAGTCTCCAATAATGGCATCTACGTTTCATCTACAATATATTATTACTCGGAACTACTCATGTGCATTTAAAATTTGGATTAATAAGTCCAGTTCACTTACATCATCATTTGCAAGGAGAACGGAAATGTATTGATACTCTAATTGTACTTTTAACCTGGAAGTACATACAATACAATATTGTAACCATAGACCTGCAATTTTAAGATTTACAGACAGAGCACTTCTCCAGATTTCTTAGGGCACAATCCTACTGAGATAGATGGTTGCCTCCGACTTCCTCTGAAGTCAGAAGCAACCACCTATCCAATGCAGGGCAGCTGGAGCATGGAGGAGAGGATTCCTTCTGTGCTGTGGCTGCCCTGCTGTTTTCCTTAGAGGCTGGATTTCGGGGAGGGAGCGGGAACAGGGCTGGAGACAGTATAGGAAGCTGTGTAAAACAGCTTCCACGGTCTCCTCCCCGCCCCTGGGAATGCCCCCTTTTTGCCCTGTTTGTGCTCCGTGTTACAAGCACAGACAGGCATGGAGGGGCAGCAGCCGTGGTTCTCTCCACCCCAGCTATGAAGGGGAGGGATGGGGAGCACAGTTTCCCAGCTCCAAGCTCGTGGCATTGTCTACAACCTCAGAGCTGGAAAACTGAAAAATCCTATCTCCCCCAGATGCTGTCTAGGGGACATAGGACTGCTCTCTCCGACAGTTTTAGGAAGCAATCCTATGGCCATTAGACACTGTCTAGAAGGCCTTAGGATTGTTCGGTTTCTTGGAACCAAATTCGGAGCCAGGACTCCAACCTCGGTTCCCAGAAACCATGCTGTCCTCATCACCCCCTCATAGCCAGCGTGGTTCTCTCCATGCTAAGAAACTGAGTGCAGAGACGGGGAAAGGGGGTGGTCGTGGGAAGGGGAGGAGACCATGGAAGCTGCTTTATGCAGCTTCCTATTGGGTCTCCAGCCCCCTTCCCTCCCCCTCCTCAAAATGCAGGGAGGCCAGAGCATGGAGGAGGGGATCCCCTCCCTGCTCTACTTGCCCTGCATAGGATAGTTGGCAGCCTCCGATTCCGGAGGGTGGCGACTATCTGGAGAGGTTGCACCTTTATTCTCTCCCAGGGCGGACACAAAGCTGCATATAGAAAATTAATAAGTGAATCAAACATTTATTGCTTATGGCCAAAGATCTTTGCAAAAATTCAAACATGCTCAAAAATATATGATACAACAAATCACATTTGCAAACACAGTTACTAGAAATGCTATAGCTTGGATTCTTGCAGCAGTCAGTGCAAAAAGGAACTTCCCATAAGTTGCAGAAGAGGTCAGCATCTGACAATAGTTATCTTTTCTGGGGGAGTTTTTGAATGTAGTTCCAGTAACATAATATCTAAAAATGAAAGCTGAGGTGGACAAAATAAAATGTAGGGTGGGAGTTCTTCTATCTCAGCAGGTCTCCAGAGGCATTCTCACTGGACCAGAGGGGTCTGATGATATCACTTATGGCCAATGGCATCATCTGACAATGGATTACCATAAAGACTTGCCTAAACTTGGGAAAAGTAAGATTCACTACATTATAAGGAAGGCTGAGTGCCAAAGAATTGAATTAATTGATGCTTTTGAACTGTGGTGCTGGAGAAGACTCTTACGAGTCCCCTGGACTGCAAGGAGGTCAAATCAGTCAATCCTAAAGGAAATCAACCTTGAGTGCTCATTGGAAGGACAGATACTGAAGCTGAAGCTCAAATATTTTGGCCACCTAATGCAAAGAGAAAACTCTCTGGAAAAGACCCTGATGCTGGGAAAGACTGAAGGCAAATGGAGAAGGGGACAGCAGAGGATGAGATGGCTAGATAGCATCACCGATGCAATGAATATGGACTTGAGCACGCTCCAGGAGAGAGTGCAGGACAGGAAGGCCTGGCGTGCTATGGTCCATGGGGTCACGAAGAGTCGGACATGACTGAACGACTGAACAACAATTTACATTGGTTTTCCAAAGAAGCTGACTGTAATTTTCCCTATTAACTATGCTGGATAAATATGTAACCCCATCACTTCCTGGCATATAGAAGGGGAAGACATAGAAGCAGTGACAGATTTTATTTTCTTGGGCTCCAAGATCACCGCAGACGGTGACTGAAGCCATGCAATTAAGAGACACTTGCTCCTTGGGAGGAAAGCTATGGCAAACCTAGACAGCATAGTAGGAAGCAGACATCACCTTGCCAACAAAGATTCGTATAATCAAAGCTATGGTTTTCCCAGTAGCAACGTATGGCTGTGAGAGCTGGACTATATGCAAGGCTGAGCGCTGAAGAATTGATGCCTTCCAAGTGTGGTGCTGGAGAAGACTCTTACGAGTCCCCTGGACTGCAAGGAGGTCAAATCAGTCAATCCTAAAGGAAATCAACCCTGACTGCTCATTGGAAGGACAGATACTGAAACTGAAGCTCAAATACAGTCAGGGCCAGAAATATTGGAAAAAGGATAACTGTTTTGGCATTTGGCCTCTGTACACCACCACATTGAAGTTGAAAGGAAATACACCCAGATGGGAGTGGAGTCAGGGCTTTCAGCTGTAATTCAAAGGGTTTGACAAAAGTGGGGCACTAACCATTCAGGAAGGACAGCCAGTGGCATACACACACACACCCATTGTTAGTGGCTCATAAGTAATGGAACAAACCAACATCATTTCAAACTGAAGGATCGCCTTTAATACCTGGATGAAAATCCTTTGCAGTCAATGACTGCCTGAAGTCTGGAACCCATGGACATGACCAAATGCTGAGTTTCCTCCCTCGAGATGCTTTGCCAGGCCTTTACTGCAGCTGCCTTCAGCTGCTGCTTGTTTGTGGGTCTTTCTGTCTTCAATCTTGTCTTCAGTAAGTGAGAAGCATGCTCTATTGGGTTGAGATCACTTGGCCATTGAAGAACATCCCACTTCTTTCCCTTGAGAAACTCTAAGGTAGCTTTTGCTGTATGTTTTGGGTCATTACCCATCTGCAATATGAATCGGCGTCCTATCAGTTTGGCAGCATTCGGCTGAATCTGAGCAGAAAGTATAGCCCCATACACTTCAGAATTCATCCTGCTGCTTTGATCAGCAGTCAAGTCATCAATAAACACCAATGAGCCAGTTCCATTGGCAGCCATACATGCCCATGCCATAACACTGCCTCCACCATGTTTGACAGATGATGTGGTATGCTTTGGATCATGAGCTGTTCCTTTCCTTCTCCATACTTTTCTGTTCCCATCATTCTGGTACAAGTTAATCTTGGTTTCATCAGTCCAAAGAATCTTATTCCAGAACTGGGCAGGCCTTTTTAGGTGTTTGCTGGCAAAGGCTAATCTGGCCTTTTGGTTCTTGAGCGTTACCAGTGGTTTGCACCTTGTTGTGAAGCCTCTGTACTTACATTCATAAAGCCATCTCTTGACTGTAGATGTTGACAATGACATGTCTACCTCCTCAAGAGTGTTCTTGACCTGGCTAGATGTTGTGAAAGGGTTCACCATGAGCAGAATTCTGCGGTCATCCACTGTAGTTGCCTTCCGTGGTCTGCCAGGCCTTTTGCTGTTGCTGAGCTTGCCAGTTAATTCCTTCTTTTTCAGGATGTTCCAAACTGTTGTATTGGCCACTCCCAATGTTTTTGCTATCTCTCTGATGGGTTTATTTTGTTTCCTCAGCTTAACGATGGCCTCCTTCACTCGCATGGACACCTCTTTGGACCTCATGTTGGGAGTTGCAGTGAACAGCTACCAAATGCAAATGTAACACTCAGAACCACCTCCAGGCCTTTTCTCTGCTTGATTGGTCATGGGGTACCCAGGAAACAGGCCACGCCTGGCCATGCAGCTGCTTGTCAGCCATTCATTCCATTACTTATGACCCACCAACGATGGGGGGGGGTATATGCCACTGGCTGTCCTTCCTGAATGGTTAGTGCCCCACTTTTGTCAGACCCCTTGAATTACAGCTGAAAGTCCTGACTTCGCTCCCATCTGGGTGTGTTCCCTTTCAACTTCAATGTGGTGGTGTACAGAGGCCAACTTCCAAAACAGTTATCCTTGTTCCAATATTTCTGGCCCTGACTGTATTTTGGCCACCTAATGCAAGGAGAAAACTCCCTGGAAAAGACCCTGATGCTGGGAAAGACTGAAGACAAAAGGAGAAGGGGACGGCAGAGAATGAGATGGCTAGATAGCATCACCGATGCAATGAATATGAATGAGCACACTCTGGGAAAGAGCGGAGGACAGGAAGGCCTGGTGTACTATGGTCCATGGGTCACGAAGAGTTGGACATGACTTAACGACTGAACAACAACAAAATAAATATGTAATGGGTTTGCAGAAAGTATTCAGAAGAACGAAAATAGGCTTCACCAAATGGATTTTGCCTGAAGTCAGTGCAAAATAAATGGATTTCTTATTCATTACATGCAAAATAGTCTTATTGATAAAGCACCTGGATAACTGACTCTAACTCACA
Source organism: Heloderma suspectum (assembly GCF_057233095.1). Lineage (NCBI taxonomy): Eukaryota > Metazoa > Chordata > Lepidosauria > Squamata > Helodermatidae > Heloderma > Heloderma suspectum. The sequence goes on along the minus strand of NC_139459.1, from coordinate 291,292,874 downwards.
GTAATACAAGGGTCTCTTACCATTTTGGGTCAGTGGTCACATTTGGAATGCCAAGCGTGTCATGGGGAGACTTGCCCATTCACAAAATGACTGCCATGGTGGGCATAACCAGTCACAAAACACTCATTTTCCAGAGGTGAACTGGTAAGACTAAAAGAAAAGAAAATTTCCAAAAACCTAAGGAGAAGGCAGAAGTGGGGTCAAATAAAATCAAATAAAATCAGGAGGTGCAGGGGCCTGGTGTGTGGCATGAGAAGTGTCCGCCGGCACATTGATGCCCATGGGCACCAAGTTAGAGACCATAGCAGTAATAACTCTTTCAAATAAGAATCCCCTCTAGTTCTGTGACCCTAGTCTCCCTGTCATAATTAAGGATTTGATAACTTGGCAATATCAGGAATGAAATGTTTCTCCACTTTGCATATGGGTTGGGGACAGTGGAGGAAAGACACTTTTGCTGGGTGTTTAGAATAGATGAATATTAAAATATGAGCTTGAAATTATAGTTCAAGACCATGTGCTAACTACTTTTTATTTTTTAAAAAATATTTTAAACATTAAAACAGTGTTCTTTAACATATTATAAGGCTACTGTAGTGGCCCTCTGTTAAGGATCAGTTGGCTGAATCGCATTCCACCATTATAATCAGAAGTCAGGGGGTGTAAGTTCTATGACATACTGAGAAAACAGCTCAACAGACTGATCTGAAACTTGGCAGTATAAGAGAGGTGGGTTTGAGGATAGTCCATGCCAATTCTGAGTTAGAAAGGGCACAAAATGGCTTATTATAGAAGTTTGAAGTTTGACAAGTATTGCCCGTTCTTTTCCGATAGGGGTTCACTTTGTAGTAACATTTCTGTTTATATACCATATTTTGGAAAATAGTTTGTCATCTTAGGTAAGGGAGAACATGTAGTATGTGCTGTGTCCCAGAATACGTATAAGGTGTTCGTAGATTTTGAAAAAAGCGTTATTTTTTCACCCCATTTTATCCTACAGAATTTCATAAAACTCTTATTAGCAAGGTGGGGGGAGGAACAGAATGGACTATGAGTGCAGCCCTCTGGTGGAATGGCAGTATCTCAACCGTTTTTGACTCTGATGAGGCACGGTAGGGATATTCTTCCTGAGGAGACTGTGAGGAAAGCTGAGACTGAGATTGTAAAGTAGGTTCTGCTCTGTCCCCAGTTACCACTCAGTAGATGCTCGACAACCGACTGCTGGGAAAGACTGAAGGCAAAAGGAGAAGGGGACGGCAGAGGATGAGATGGCTAGATAGCATCACGGATGCAATGAATATGGACTTGAGCACACTCCGGGAGAGAGCGCAGGACAGGAAGGCCTGGCATGCTGTGGTCCATGGGGTCACGAAGAGCCGGACACGACTGAACAACAACAACAACAACACACATCAATCTTTTAAAAGAAACATTTAACTTGTGTTATAATATTTGTTTATTTGTTTATTTCAACAATATTAAACTCTTCCATTATGGGTGTGTTTTGTGTTAAATTCCATTGGGGGAGAATTAAGGGAGGGAGGTGGAGAGACACACTGGATTATCGATGCAAAAACCTCTCTTACATACACCGAGGAGAGGGACAACCTTCTAACATGAGAAGATCAGAACTGAGGGTGGGAATTAAGTGATTTTCTGCAATTATTCCAATTGTTTTAAAAAGGTCAAAGTGTGTGGGGGGTGGGGGAGCAGAGAAGAATCAGGTTCAGGGGTCCCACTGAGCCTCCACACGACACCTTCCAGTGTCCAGTGAGAATTTCCCCTCCTCCAGAGTGCCAACATGACTTCTCACTGCTTTCCAACCTCCCTTGCTCCATGTAAGTCAGAGAAGGACTCAGAGAAAGGAAGTGAAGTAGCCACACACCAGGAAATACACAGGCACCCAATGGAGAAAGCAGCGGGACATCTCCCAACACATCACCCCAGCCTCACAGAGCACTTCTTCCACCGTTTCAATTGCATGATTTCCTGTCCACACCTCAAGAGAGATTGCACGGATATTCCACTCTTTCACCAAAAGTTGGATTTCTGTGAGAAGGAAATAGATGGAACAAACATGTGGAAAGCATGTTGGTGGGTTACAGAAGGTTGACTGTGTTATCTGGATTCCCTGTTAAATGTGAGTGAATGGGGCATAGCAATGCTGCTGTAAACAACTCCTCTGGAAATTAGGGATGGCGGAGAAATCCGCCACAGACTCCAATGAGGCCGGATTCTAAAGAATTCTAAAGAATCCGGCCCCCCAGAGTCTGTGGCGGAACGGACTGCTCCTCCTCGCCACCCCGCAAAGCCCAGTCGGGATGGACCCTACCTGGTGCCGGCCGGTCTGGGTCTGTCCTCCTCGTTCCACAGCCGGCTGCTGCCGGGCTGCAGCTGCAAATGCCATCCAGCGTAGCGGATGCCATTTGTGTCTCTGCCCTTTGCTGTGATTGGCTACGTAAATATTTACGTAGCCAATCACGGCAAAGGGCAGGGACGCAAATGGCATCCCCTATGCCGGACGCCATTTGCGGCCGCAGCCTGGCAGCGGACAGAAGTCTGGCTGCGGGCGGCCCTGGCCGGTGGCTCCGTGGACTTGATGCGGAACGGAACCGGCCAGGGAGGATTCCAGGGGGAGGGAGAGATCACCTGCCTGCCCCCCCGCAGACCCCGGAGCAGAATGGTAAGTGGGGTTTGTACACCCCTACTGGAAACATGCCAAGTGTGAATAGGATTGCAGCCCAGGTGTGACTTTAGCCCCAAACATTAAAGAATGTTGTTAAATACTTGTTAAAAAGAGCTTGATCACCTTTGTGAGGATCAGGACAAGTTCTTGGCCACCATGGATGGCTGTCCTTGGGGAAGGCTTGCCACCTATGAGGAGCTGGTAGGCATCTGGAGTGAAGCCGAATCTTCCAAGGCCCCATCTACACTGGGCTTTTACTCTGGGGTGGGTGCGAGTCAAGGTCCGTCATGATAGATGATGCCGTTGCGACTTTGCAGCCATCCGTGATTTTCACCTGGAAAAAGCGGAGTTCCAAGGAGTCGTTGTACTGTGATTTTTGGGGTTTGCTGCAGGTTCCCCCGTGGTTGCAGGCCATCTGTTCCTTCCCTGAACTGGCTTTGCATCTTAGAGTAGACATGTTGTAGGCGTGCATAGTGCCTGCGTCCCTCTGTGATGCCTCTTTACTCCCCCATCCCTTTGCAGCTGCACAGTTACAGAGGCACAGAGGGGCATTTTCATTTACTTAATCACAGTTTTGCACATTTTTTCAGCTTCGTGTCTTCACAATGCTTGCTTTTGGACTCAGTGCCCAAGGGCTGGGGAGGGTCTCAGGGGAAAGAACAACATCACTCCAGGCACCATTTCAGAGTGATGGCTAGGCATGTAGCGCTCCCCATTGGGGGAGTCTTAGGCTGGGGAACTGACAAACTGATGGTATGGAAATGAAGGAGAACAAAACACCCAATTTTTACCTAAAACAGGGTCAGAAAGAGACAGCAGAGCCCCTGAAATATAAAACAGCCACTGAAGTGTTGTACCCCCACACTCATGGGACTGCACAGCTGCACATTTCAGTATAATGGCAAAAAAAGGGTACGGTGAGCCTCTTAAGGAAGCACATGGTACGTCGCAAGTGTATCTCAGCCAGGGCATGGTGATTTGAAGCCACATTGCTGCGCAGTGCGACGGGGGGCGGGGGGTCAAAGCAGTGCCATATACAGTCAGGGCCAGAAATATTGGAACAAGGATAACTGTTTTGGCAGTTGGCCTCTGCACACCACCACATTGAAGGTGAAAGGAAACACACCCAGATGGGAGTGAAGTCAGGACTTTCAGCTGTAATTCAAGGGGTTTGACAAAAGTGGGGCACTAACCATTCAGGAAGGACAGCCAGTGGCATACACCCCCCCCCATCATTGGTGGCTCATAAATAATGGAACAAACCAACATCATTTCAAACTTAGGGATCGCCTTTAATACCTGGATGAAAATCCTTTGCAGTCAATGACTGCCTGAAGTCTGGAACCCATGGACATGACCAAATGCTGAGTGTCCAGTCCCTCGAGATGCTTTGCCAGGCCTTTACTGCAGCTGCCTTCAGCTGCTGCTTGTTTGTGGGTCTTTCTGCCTTCAGTCTTGTCTTCAGTAAGTGAAAAGCATGCTCTATGGGGTTGAGATCAGGTGACTGACTTGGCCATTGAAGAACGTCCCACTTCTTTGCCTGGAGAAACTCTTGGGTAGCTTTTGCTGTATGTTTTGGGTCATTATCCATCTGCAATATGAAGCGGTGTCCAGTTTGGCAGCATTCAGCTGAATCTGAGCAGAAAGTATAGCCCTATACACTTCAGAATTCATCCTGCTGCTTTGATCAGCAGTCAAGTCATCAATAAACACCAGTGACCCGGCTCCATTGGCAGCCATACATGCCCATGCCATAACACTGCCTCCACCATGTTTGACAGACGATGTGGTATGCTTTGGATCATGAGCTGTTCCTTTCCTTCTCCATACTTTTCTCTTCCCACCATTCTGGTACAAGTTAATCTTGGTTTCATCAGTCCAAAGAATCTTATTCCAGAACTGGGCAGGCTTTTTTAGGTGTTTGCTGGCAAAGGCTCATTTGGCCTTTTGGTTCTTGAGCGTTACCAGTGGTTTGCACCTTGTTGTGAAGCCTCTGCATTTACATTCATAAAGCCATCTCTTGACTGTAGATGTTGACAATGACATGCCTACCTCCTCAAGTGCATTCTTGACCTGGCTAGATGTTGTGAAAGGGTTCCTCTTCACTATGAGCAGAATTCTGCGGTCATCCACTGTAGTTGCCTTCCATGGTCTTCCAGGCCTTTTGCTGTTACTGAGCTTGCCAGTTAATTCCTTCTTTTTCAGGATGTTCCAAACTGTTGTGTTGGCCACTCCCAATGTTTTTGCTATCTCTCTGATGGGTTTATTTTGTTTCCTCAGTCTAATGATGGCCTCCTTCACTCACATGGACACCTCTTTGGACCTCATGTTGGGAGTTGCAGTGAACAGCTACCAAATGCAAATGTAACACTCAGAACCACCTCCAGGCCTTTTCTCTGCTTGATTGGTCATGGGGTACCCAGGAAACAGACCACACCTGGCCATGCAGCTGCTTGTCAGCCATTCATTCCATTACTTTTGAGCCACCAACGAGGGGGGGGGGTGTATGCCACTGGCTGTCCTTCCTGAATGGTTAGTGCCCCACTTTTGTCAAACCCCTTGAATTACAGCTGAAAGTCCTGACTTCGCTCCCATCTGGGTGTGTTCCCTTTCAACTTCAATGTGGTGGTGTACAGAGGCCAACTGCCAAACAGTTATCCTTGTTCCAACATTTCTGGCCCTGACTGTAGATGGGGCCCAAGAACATCAACTGGTTGGAGCTCTAGGTTGTTCATCTTATTGTGCAAGTATTACACATTTGCATAAAGGATCACATGTTGAGCCACAGCTGACACTACCACAACTGAGTAGATATACAGACAAGGGGCAGGGGCGAGTAATGTTGCTCCTACACTGGAAAACCATGAAGCTGCTCCCTTGGGCCAAATGACTTTCAGTCATGCCAGAGCACATCCAAGGTGTCACAAACATCAGAGTTGACTGGCTAAGCAGAAGATATCTAGACCAGGGGAATGTCTCTCAATCCCAGGATCTTCAGCTAAACAGGAAAACAGTGCTAGTCCTATTTGCCTCAACAACAAATTCATCAAGTCCTAATATATTATTCTCAGGTCAGCCAGCAGAAGGGACCAAGGGGTCCAAGACCTTTGCATGTCTTCCCTGTGCAGCCCCTGAAACAAAAAGTCCTCCAGCAATATATTGGAGGCAGGCAGAGGCCTAGTAACACCCCCCAGCAGCCAGGCAATGGTAGTTTTCAGGAGGATCTAGCAACTGAGACCCCCTGAAACCTCCCAAGCAGGACCGTAAGAGGTTGCCCTAGTTGCCTGTAGCTCAGTATTGTCTATATTGACTGACAGTTGCTCTCCTGGGTTTCAGGCAGGGAACTTTTCCAGCCCAATTTGGAGATGCTAGGGATTAAACTCCATGCATGGAAAGCATATGGTATGGGCCTTCTATCACAAGGTCCATTTTCCCACCAAGTACCAGCTAGAATTATCTGCTCGGAAGCTGAGAAATATCAGATAGGTACCTTGGGTTTCACAGATTAGGTGGCGTTTTCCCTATTAGCTCCCCATTAATAAGATGTATAATGCTGCCTGACAGGCTTTCTTTCCTGGAGATCTAAGAATGCTGTTTCTCCTGTGCAAGCAGAGATATATTTTGGGAGTTCTACAGGAAGGGCTGAACCAGAATCTTAAAATTAATACTCTCAAACACCAGACAGACTAGATTGGGCTTATAACTCATCTTCCACACTTTAAAAACATCCTTGTAGAGAAAGACTGTTGTGTCCTCACAGTTGGCTCATAGTTTCCCCTCATGGAATCTGAATCTCGAGCTTCCATTTCTTACTAGAACCTCCTTTGAGTCCCTTAAGTTGACCATTTTCCATTGAAGTTTTTGGCCTGAGTCGAATCTACATGGCAATTAATGTGAAGCACTTTCATGTTTAATGTGGATTTTCATGTAATTGGCTTTGGTCCATTAGGATCACACAAAGCGAAAAATGTGTAGTAAACACAACCTTAAACCCCGCTTTTTCACAGGTCAAACTGTACTTTAATCTGCCTTACTTTGTGGTTGAATGGGCAGGGTCCCACTAGTAGAAGTGAACATCATCAACCCCACAGATGCTACTGCTGTTGCTGCCTCCACTTCCCCAGCTGGAACTAAGCCTCCTCCTCCTCACCACAAACACGCAGGAAAATCACACACACAGGAGACTATTCTGAAGGGGAGACACGAATAAATCAGAGGCTGCTATTTGTGAGTGGAAAAAGCAAGCTGCTGGATTACTCTGAACCAGTGCCCCAGCACAATTCCATGATTGGGGGGGGGGGCTTGTTCCCAGCCCTGTCCATGCTCCCTTGCTGTACTGGCCACCCTTTCTCCTTCCTGTCTGTGTATTCCTTAGTTGCAGGTGTATTGCATGACTGTGAAGTTGCAGGTATATTGTCACTGCGAAATAGCAGCTGGCTACCCCTTCTCCTCCTGCTCTGTGTATTCTTTCTTGTGCACTACATATAAACTGGCTACTCCACTATGGTGAGTGAAACAGGGCTACTGATATTATGAATGGGAAAAGGAAGCTACTTACTGTGAAAGCAGCCCTACTGCAAATGTGGGAAAGGGGCGGGGGGAGTTGCTCCACATCCTGACCACCTCACTGCCAGGTCACAGCCACATCACAGAGGCACATCCAGGATTTAATGCAGAAGGACCGGGCATACTGCAGGGGAACTGCCTGGGAGCCGCTTTAAGTAAAAAATATGGAGTAAAAGGACTTTCAGAAAATGTGGCTTTTCAAGAGCGATGCAGCTGGTTGGCTGCAGGTTGGCCATGATGCCATGTGTCCCTAATGACTTTAAGACACAGCAGCATTGGAGAAAACCTCCCATGTTGATGGGCCCCTGGAAGACCGTAGTTCTGGCAAGCCTAACTTCTGCAAGTCATGTCTTGGAGATTAATACTCCTTCAGCAGCTAAGGAGCTTTGTGTTACTTACAGATGTGCTTGTACTTCACCCAGACTCTTTCTTCATCTAAATGGCAAGCTCTCCTTTTATAGATCGCAGGAGCTCTTTCTGTCCCCTTTTTGTCCAGATGCCAAACCTCCCCAGGGAAAGTGTCAGGGGTGCCTCTGAGCATAGGTAGTGGCGGAGTAGCTCAGATTCCAAAGAGGAACTGAAAAATGTGTGGGAGGAACTTTCCCAGGCTCTTCTGGACAGGGAGGGACAGACTCCTCAGGTTTCAATAGTCCAGCTGGATGGAGAAGGCCTCTCTTCACACACCCCTGTGAGAGATAGTGAACAGGGGGAGGTGGGGCTTGGAGAGCCTGAATTCTTAGACACCAGACACAGACGCAGACCCAAGAAAGAGATGGCAGGGGCAGAGCTGAGGTGATCTGCCTGATTGGCCCGGCAGCAACAGCTACGCGTAGAGACCTCACAAGATAGAGGGAGATCCCCCCCACCCCTTAAGTTAGGAAAGCGTGCCCGCCTTTTCTCAAACGGTGGGCAACTTTCAACCTTTGTAGCTTCCCTTTGAACTCCCTGAAGGCATTTCCTTTGTAGACTGTGTAGTTACTGACAATTTGCATCTGTATGACCCATTGAAGTAAAAGGATTAAAGAGCCATGGATAGAAACCTCTTGTCTGTGTTTTGATCTGGGTTCTGAAGTTTATAGCAGGGGCAAAAAGGAAAACATGACAGAAAGATCTGGCACATCCTTGACATTTGAAGTATGAGAGGTGTTGCAAGCAGTAATTATATCTTTGTTTTTTTCTGCAAAAAATTCTTGGGAAAGATGGTTAACAGCCATATCTGAAGTAGATAAAATATTGGGGAAGCAGGTGCTCGAAGGCTCAGTGACTTTCTGCAGCAACTTCTGGCAAACATTTTTGGGACAGCCACCTGATCAACAGCTCCCACCTTCCCTAACTAATCATTATAAAGCAGGACTGAGGAACCTCGGGACAGGGGCCAAATCCAGCTCTGGGGTTCCCCAGAGGGACATACTCCCTTCCCCTGGTCCCACCCCCTTTCCCCCAACCACTGATCATTTGGGCTGTCTTCATATTTTATCCCACTACAAACTGGTCCTTTTGATTCCAGATCCTTTCCAGGATTTAGGCTGGCCCTGTATACAGGCATCCCTCATAGCACATCCCTCCACTCTATATCTTTTCATGGCTGGACAGATCTGCACAGAACAATCAGGATGGAAGGGGGCTGCTGGCCCCATGCCCCCTCCCCTTCCCTCATCACTGGTTCCTGTAACATGATCGATGGCTCCGCCTGTCCCTCCACTCCTCCACAGCAAGAGGGAAGTCAGAAGCCCATCTAGCCACTGGAATAGTGAGCTATGGGAGGTGGTCCCTGCCCCCCTCCTTCCTCAAACTTTGTGGCAAGAGAGAATCTTCTTGGTGGCCTGAGGTTGCTGGCGCTGGTAGTCTTTCTCTGCTAAATATGTTAGTGTGTGATGGAACTACAGTTCCAAGTGCCCATAGTGGAATGGGAGAGAGGCAGAAATGGTCACTGGAAGCGTGGTCAGTGACTTTACCCCACCCTCCCACCAATTTGTTGTCATGACAACATTATTCAACACTGCCGAGCAACACCCCCTAGCACATGCCCACAAAAAGTGGGACAAAGTGCTAAAGGCGAAATACACCGGGGGGGGGGGGGGAATTGCAATCAATTGCCAGCACAGAAAATGCCAGGTTTTCCCCATTCTCAGATAACACGGGAAGAGGGCGGGGAAGTTGTAAGATAGCAGCAAGAGAGCAGTGGCATCATTTAAAGTTCCTGTGAAAACCAGTGATTAAAGAACAATCCTGCTTAAAAAAAACAATGTGTGAAGGTGTCCTTGGTTTCCTGGCTTTTGTGCATTTCCCCCGTTCCATTCTAAATGGTTGAAATGCCTCTTCTAAGGCTTAGTTATTGGCAGAAAGATCTTTAATCTACAATATGCTGGTATTTTGTGTACTTTAGCCCCACCCCTTTTGCTTTTGGCCCGCCCCCTTCATCTTCGTTCTCCCCCACCACTGGAATGCAGCCCCTGAGAGCTTCTCTGAAATTGAATTTGGCTTCAAGCTGAAAGACATTCCCCACCCATTATAACATATGTATCTAGGCTTTTGCATGTAACCTTCAGCAGGAAGCCTGCTTTAAACACACACACACACACGGATGCCCCAGTTTCAAAAGCTGTTTGCAGTCTGGTATGAAGAACTGCTGATTGAGAAACAGAGCTCATAGTCCAGTCGCTGTGTGGAAACAGTTATGCTATTCTTTAGATTCTGGTCATAGAAAAATGGGAAAGGAATCTGGGAATTAACAGATGAGAAGTGAAATATATACTGCATGTTTAAATTACATAGCAAAATTGCCTGAAATATGAGAACTTTTATAAATTGATACGTTGGTATTTAATAAAGGTAAAGGTGTCCCCAACCAGTCGTGTCCGACTCTAGGGTGCGGTGCTCATCCCCATTTCTAAGCCGAAGAGCCAGCGCTGTCCGAAGACGCTTCCATGGTCATGTGGCCGGCATGACTGAACACCAAGGTGCACGGAACGCTGTTACCTTTCCCGCCGAGACGGTACCTATTTATCTACTTGCAATTTCTTGCTTTCGAACTGCTAGGTTGGCAGAAGCTGGGACTGAAGACGGGAGCTCACTCCGTCACGCAGCACTCAGGTCTCAAACTGCTGACCTGCCAACCTTCCAGTCTGCAGTTCAGCATCTTAACCACTAAGCCACCGCGGCCCTTGTACAAAAAAACACATATTTACCAATCTAAGGTAGGATGCTGGAAATGTGGGTTACAAAACACAAATTATTGCTACTGTTTGTGGTTATGTCAAAGAATTGCAAATTCTCGAGGAAAGTCTTGAACATAAGAACAATCTTAACTTGATATATAGAGCAACAGTGCTGCTGCTGGATTATTTGCATGGTAAGTAGAAGCAGATGATATTGAATTAGTATTGAAGTATTTAGTGCAAATAGAAATCACTTCCAGATGCAAAAACTCCTGAATAGCATCCCAAAACAGAGATGATCTGGAAAATCAACTAAACTGATATACCAAAAAAGAAGTTTGATTGCAAATTCTTTTATTAGAAAACGTAATTTATTATATAGATATTGGAACCATGCATGGGAAAAGATAACTCAGATTCTTCACAATGTTATGAATTTACATTATTTTTACATATACATACTGCTAATACAATATAAAGGGGAAAGCTTTTAGAAATTTCACATCTTGCAGTTTGAGGGGATACATTTAACTCAGCTTTGAAAAGTATGAAGTACCTTAAAAAGTAATACATAGAGCATATTTCTTCAACATTTTGAATGCCATATGTTGACTACATGGAATAGCACATTTTCAAGAGATGCATGTTTCAATTAGAGCATATTCTTTATTTACTTCACAAAATCTAAGTTGCAATCAAAAGATGAGGAGTGTGACCCAAAGAAAAAGAGGCGCTTTCTCTGAATTATACACTTTTTAATGGGAACTCTCAGAATTCTGGAAACCCTAACCCTTTCAAAAACAGTTAAGAGATTTACAACACAATCATATACATATCTACTCAGAAGTAAGCCCTATTGAATTTAATAGGGCTTGCTCCAAGGTAATTAGATACAGAATTGTTGCCTTAGATCTGTCTACCGGACTTTGGCTTGTATCCATGTGCTCTTGTATACATTTTCTAAAAACAGATTCCATTCAAACATAATTCACATTATTATGAACATTGGCCATATTTGTCATACCTTGGTCAGGCAAAGGCATGGCCCAGAATAGCCACTGAATGCTTCTTCAATAGCCAGAATACACCTGAATTTTCCTTGAGTGTGCTGAATCTGGGAAACCAGTAAGGTAGGTGGCATCTAGCTAGTATGCTGTGGGTGTCCGGCTGGGGCTTGAAGCTAGGTGAGAAATTGCCAGCTCAGCCCCCCAGGCACCAGTCAGCAAATCCCCGCACTTGCCTGGCTCAGTGCGCACCAAGCAGGGCAAGCACACGGCCGCTTTCTTGCCGTGACACCATTTTGCAAGAAAATGGCGGCTTGTCCTTGTTCGTAAGCATCAATTTGTGCAAATGGTGACCGTAAAGGGACTATTTATACAAGACTATAAGTGTAAATGGTCCATTTAGGCCTGTAATCTTGCGTAAGTGGCCCCTTTATGGCCGCCATTTGTGCAAATGGATGTTTACGAACAAGGACAAGCCAACATTTTTCTGCAAAATGGCGGCTAGGCAAGGAAGCGGGTAGCCATGCACTGCTCTCTCCCAGACCACCCAGTGGCTTGCATGGCGAAGCAAACAGGGCCAGCAGCCGGTGGGGGTCCAGCGAGTGGTGCGTGACCCAGACTGCTGTGAGTTCGCCCATCCCTACATCTAGTATGATGTAGGAAGAGGAGGGTGCCCTATAATGGTAGTTGTGGGTGGGGGAAGGTACAATGGGGAGGGCATGTTATCGGATTGGTAGAAGACCTAGGTGACTATGAGTCATCCACCTCTCCAATCCCTTCCCCATCCCACAGGTGGACTGGTCACTGCATCCGCTAGCCTGGTGGTGCTGTTAGTGAACACGCTAGGGATGTAAGAAATTGGCCTTACCTGGCTCTGCCGGGTTCCGCTGGGGCGGGAGGTGCAGAGCGCCTCCCCCCCGGAATCCTGGCTGGCCAGTTCCGCTCCGCAGGGATTCTGTGGAGCCGCCGGCCAGCTCCGCCAGCAGCCGGACATCCGCTGCCGTTTGCGTTCCTTATTTTGGCCCGTCTTAGTCTACGTAAATATTTACGTAGACTAAGACGGCAAAAATAAGGGGAACACAAATAGCATAGCGGACGCTATTTGCGTTCCCCCTTATTTTCGCCATCTTAGTCTACGTAAATATTTACGTAGACTAAGACAGGCCAAACTAAGGAACACAAATGGCGGCGGCCATAGCCGCCGCCATTTGCATACGCGCGTTGTTTTTTTTTTAAGTCAGACGTGATAGGCTACGTAAAGATTTACGTAGCCTATCACGTCTTTTTTTTTTTTTTTTTAACAATGGAAATGGCCGCCGCCGCCCGGAAGATCCGCCCCAGGTAAGTCTTGTCCTGCCGCAGCCACCACTGCCCGGAAGATCCGCCCCAGGTAAGTCTCGTCTCCGGGGGATCCGCGGGGGGTGGGTGGGGGGGGGAGGCCATTCCGCCACGGAGTTCAGGGGGCCGAATGCACTGGCATTCGGCCTCACTGAGATCCGTGGCGGAATTCTCTGCCATCCCTATGAACACCTGGTCAGTTTCCAACGAGACCTCACTCATCCATGATATGAACAGATCATAGTCTTAGGTGCTGGTGACATCCATCTTTCTTACTGGAGGCCCAGGTGACCTCAGTGGCTCAGAGTATCAATTGCCAATTTGGGTTGGTGTGACAACTACACCTGTTCCTATATAGGGGTAGCTTAACCACTGTGGTTCAGCTGAAGCTCAAATATTTTGGCCACCTAATGCAAAGAGAAAACTCTCTGGAAAAGACCCTGATTCTGGGAAAGACTGAAGGCAAAAGGAGATGGGGACGGCAGAGGATGAGATGGCTAGATAACATCACCGATGCAATGAATATGAACTTGAGCACGCTCCAGGAGACAGCGCAGGACAGGAAGGCCCGGCGTGCTATGGTCCATGGGGTCACGAAGAGTCGGACACGACTGAACGACTGAACAACAACAAACCTTAGATTACCTTAATGCACTTTATATGGGGCTGTCCTTGTGCCTGGTTTGGAAACTGCAGCTAGTGCAGAATGCAACAGCTAGGATGCTCAGTGGAGCACCTAGCTATACACATCTTACACCTGTGTTAAAAGAATGGAACGGGTTGCCTATTAGCTATTAGATCTTCAAAGGAGGCCCTTTCAGCTGTTCCATGACCAACAAATGTCACCATGTAACATGTCGAAAGTGGGCCTTCTCAGTAGTGGCGCCCACCCTCTAGAACACCCTCCCCCATACAGTTCGGGAGACAGAAAATGCAGTGTGTTTTAAACACCTCCTGAAAACATACATGTTTATGCAAGTTTTCCTTGGCTTGCAATTAATTATCATGATTCTGCTTCATTTTATGGGTATTGTTTCTCTTGCTCTAACATTTGTTGCTGAAAGTTGAAATTTTTTAATTGTTATTTTGTATGTAAACCACTTAGGGAGCAATCCTATGGCTGCTAGACAGCAGCTAGACAGCCATAGGACATCTGGTTTTCCAGGAATAGACCTCAGAGCCCGTGCTCCGAGGTCAGTTCCCGGAGAACCGACCTCCCCCCACTTCCACGCTGCCTCAAAGGAAGCGCGGAACAGCCCCGTCCTCTGCGCTTGCAAGAGCAGCGTGCAGCGGCTGAAAAGGGGCGTTCCGGGGCAGGCGGAGATGCCTGTACGACACAACCAATGTGTTGTACAGCAGCCTCCTCCCTCACTAAGCCCTCCCGCGGCTAGACAGCTGCAATCAGGTGTCTAGCTGAAAATGCAGGGCAGAAGCACAGAGGGAACGAGTTTAGAGGCGGCCGCCTATCTGAATAGGATTGCGTCCCTAGAGATTTTAATATATGAAGTGGTATACAAGCATTACTAATAAATTAACAAATGATGTATAATCTAGGTGTTTGTGTGAGAGAGAACAACAGAAGCATTGTTTAGAGACAGACAGAAAGAGCTGAGCTGAGGGTTAAGAGCATCTGAGGGCACAGAGATCCATCTCTTTGGGAATCTATGGCATGGTGGATTTTTGCTTGTAGGATGCTATGCTGTCTGTCTCCACCTGTGGTCAACTTGTACATTTGTAAATACATCCAAATATTACAAACACGATAAGCCCCAGTGAGAAACCTTCTTCCAGAGAAGCAAAAATCCAGGTAAACACTGCCCCTGAAACTTTTCACACATTGGAGAAGTGGAGAGCACGTAACAACATGAATATACAACCAGACAAGGGACTATAGCAAACTCAGCACTGAACTGAATGAACTTTGGCTTCAGAACCCAGATTACCTACCAACATGCTTCATATTGTCTCAGTCATTTTCTGAACAAGGACTTCAAAATCAGCCCCCCACCCCCGAAAAAAAAGCCCGTAAAAACATTTACAAAAGAACAACAATCCTGAGGCTGAAACCTGAGGTTACAGGAGACATGGTAAATATCCGTTCTTGTATCAGTTCTTTTTAAGATTACAACTTAAGCATATGTCTAGTAGGGAAAAATGTGTTAACTTCTTTCTTTTAAATATCTTTCTTTCTCAAGGATCTTCTAAAATCATCTGCCTCATCTGCAATTCTTCTGGGAGTTCTATTTTTCTTTCCAACATGATGCTGCTGATCCCCCTGCCCTCAATATATTTCCCAAACTAAATCAGGTTTTAATATGAAAGATCTTTTTGAAAGCTTTTTTGAAGTTGTCATTACACAGTGGGTATATAAATGGATTTAATGTAGAATTCACGTAGCCAAGCCAAATAGTAAACATGTGAACAGGGCGATTGTAACAGCTTTCACAAAAGGCCATGACCATAAATAATACAAAATAGGGAAACCAGCACAGCATAAAGGCTGCCATTATAATACCTAACTGTTTGGCTGCCTTTCTGTCTCTGTTCACACGCAACCCTTGATTTTGGCTAATGGAATGAGTGTGCAGCCTCTCCCATGTCTTTTTCAAGTAGCGGAGACTTGCTGTCTCTTTTCTACTGGTATACTGAGGGAAACACCCTTTACTACAGGAATTTTGCTCCAGAGTGGGATCAGAATCATTTCCAGAGGAAGGCCTCTCTGCAAAAGTGTGTTCCTCTGATGTTTTGCTGAACTCATCATCTTGGGGACAAGGGCCTTCTGCATTCTGAATACTTTCACTGACACAGGCATACTTCCTGTCGGTACTGCCTTTTCCCATGTTATTCTGCACTACGGCTAGAGGAAAACAGCTACACTTCCCTACTTTACAGTCACCTCTTTTAAGAAAACTATTAGGGATTTTATCAGAGCTTCTTGATGGATGTTTAGCCTCCATCCTTTTATTCTGATCAGAGTTGTCATTTTTATTAGAGACATATCCTGTATATTTACTCACACTTTGGGAACAAATCTTTTGCGTTTCTTGCAGCTTTCCATTCTGCAGATCTGTTTTATCTGAGGCCATTCTAAATGACCCTTTTATGAGTTCTCGATGCCGACAATGCCTTAGGACAGCTTTGTATATCTGTGCATAGAACCAGAGCATCAATAATGATGGGACATAAAAGTTGATCATGGCTGTCAAGACTTTAAAACATGTGGCTCTGCAAAAATCTGTTTCACATATGTTTTCATCATCAGTTCCATTGTTAATAGCTGTGCTACTCTGATTTGTAAAGTTACGCCAGCCAAGAATTGGGATTACCCACATAAAAGAGAGAAGCCAAGCTATTGAAATCAGGATAGAGGCTCTAGTTTTGGTCCTGTACCTGCGATATTGTAGTGGCTGTTGAACAGAACGGTAACGATCTATACAGAGTATGAAGAGACTGAATATGGAGGCTGTGCTGGCCACATAATCCATTGACAGCCAAAACAGGCAAGCATTTCTTTTCAGTATCCACTTATCATTCAACAGGTACACAATGTTGAGTGGCATGACAGCTGCACCAACTATAACATCTGCACATGAGAGGCTGACAATATAAAGATTGCCAACTGTCTGCAGTTTCTTTTCTGTTTTCACTGCATACAGGACCAAAAGATTCATGACAACTGTGATAAATGAGATGCTTCCCAAGACCAGTCCTAGGACAGGTTGAACCTCTGTAGAATTCTTGTTTGTGGTTCTGTCAGCCACACACATTTTTTGCCTAAAGCTAGAAGGGGGGAAAAATCAAAGTACTGACATATTGCAGTCTTGTTTACAGAGCACTCTGGTTGGTTTCTTTGTAGATACCTTAATGAATCTGTAAATAAAAAGAGATATGTTTCAGCAATAGAATAAACATCCCAACAGTATTTACATCTAGGCAAATAAAAGTAAAGAGTGAGTTAACTGAGGGAGGCTAGATTATAAAACAACTACACAAAAATATTTACAGCATCTCTTGTGCTCAGTTATTAAAAGTTTTCCAAGTAGTCATCATTCATATGATATACATGTTGACTGGGCTCGCACGACATGACAACCCATCATGGGCAACAAGCCACAGTGGGTTGTAGTGTTGTCTGAACCCACACCAATTCCTGCAGGATGGCTTGTGCATGGGCAATAAGCCACCCCAACAACCCATGACTTGTTCTTGGGGGTTGTACCCATAATGGGCTGGCATGTCATCCAAACCCAGACATGCCAACCTATCATGAGGTGCGGGCACTGGGTAGTGAGCTGCTTGGCAAGAGCAGCAGAAACCCCTGCCGCTCTTCCCAAGTGCAGCTGCGACCACTCTTCGCGATGGCGGCCGAGCTGCTTCAAGTGCCCCCTGCCAGAGACAGCCCCTCCAATTGTGCCCAAATGGTACTTTGGAGGAGCTGTCACTGGCTCCCTGGCTCCCACCAAGTCCCCCAGGCCCCACTCCAATTGCAACCCCTCAGAAATGCACAAGTGGGGGTCGTAATTTTTTTAATTTTTTTGTTGTCTGTCTTTCACAAGTGTGCAAGTGCACACTTACAGTTGTCCAATATGTATAGTCTTGCCTGGTCAATTTCCTTGTATGTTTCAGCTGTCAAAGGGTTTGGCAAAGTGGAGTAGGTAATGTACAAAGAAATTGACAAGTGGATGATGCATATATGCTAATTTGTGCACAGTTGCAAAGGACCATGGAGAAATAACAGTTACAGAAAGGAGGGGCCCAGTAGTGCAATTCAGAAGCACCAAAAATGGGCGGTGGCGGGGGGGGAATGGAGTAAGTGCAGACAATGTCTCCCCCTTGGCAATGTGATCCTCTCACTTTTAAGTATTGAACTGACACTACTTAGTGTCCTCTACCTTTTCAACACTTCACTGAGTCTCCAGCTACTCCAGAAAGGGGAGATATAAACTCCCCTGATCTGGCTGAAGACCCTAGTGTAGGGAGTTGGGGGCTTTAACCCTTTGCCACCACTATGGCCCCAGTCCAGATCTGCCCACACCTATGCTGCCAATTTACACTGCCAGAAACTGATCCACTGATACAAATGTTAAATTGTAGATGTGCCCCCTCTGTATTTGGTCCCCCGCATTTCTTTTAAAAACATAAGAGCCATGCTGGATCAGACCAAGGGTCCATCTAGTCCAGCATTCTGTTCACACAGTGGCCAACCAGTTGTTGACTGGGAACCCACAAGCAGGGCATGAGTGCAACAGCACCCTCCTGCCCATGTTCCCCAGCAACTGGTGTACATATGCTTACTGCTTCTGGTACTGGCAGTAGCACACAGCCATCAAGACTAGTAGCCACTGATAACAGTTGTATATGAAAATAGTGAAGTCAATCTACTTCCTATCAGTATGGCAGATGTCTATCATCATGTTCCAATACAGGAATGGTACAGGTGTTTTCTGAGATTTGCATATATGGGTAACAACTTCAGTACTAAAACCTGTTGTTTCTCCTGTCATCAACCCTGGCCAAATTTCAGAGAGATCATTATAGCTTGCAAAAAGAATAGCAAAAAAACCCATGGTACATTGAGAATGATTCAAAAGTCATACAAAAATAAAACATTCCCATTTTAATGGGACTGCAAGACCCACTATTTTTATCACAGTATATGAAAAACACCAGACATTTTGAAGCTCTAGGTTAACTCTTAGTTTGCATGATATCATTTATTTGGAGGGATGTTCTTCTGATGTGCCCTCTTCACATCCTCATGGGAAGTTGTGGCATTTCTTTAAGAAAATCTCAGCTGTAACAAAGTTCATAGCTGCAGTTCCAAGTGGTTTCCCTACATTAGGCCCAATTTAAATGTGACACAAGAAAGGAAAATATAACGTTCCCATGAAGCATTTCATGTACCTGGAACCTCATTTAAACCAGATATTCAGCACACATGCAATGTTAGTACACCAACACACCACCCACCCAGGCCACAGATCCCTGGCAAGCTATTCAAGTACATGAGGAAACTAGAGGTGAATAAGATGGTGAACATGTGGAGCTCTGCACAAGTGCTTCTTGTTATCCCAGTTTCATGTTTAAACTGAATTATTAAAACTAGAACTGGGCAACGTGAGCACTGATTTTTATAAAGATTGAAATGTCAGAGCAGCCAAAACTGAGATATAGGCTGTGTTTCTACAACAATGGAAGGAAAAACAAATGGAGGAGTACTGGATTTTTGAAAAGGAATCAACGTTGCTGTGCTTTGGTCCATGCAGGGCTCCATGAGCAGGTTCTCCACATCAGTAAAAATCGCTTCACAGAACATACTTCCTGGTGGGGTTGGGGGTTGGAGTGAACTGTCATCTGACTGGCAGGGGCTGCTCAACCAATAAGAGAGGCTTCCCCTCCCCACCTTTCTCCTTTCCCCTGAAAGTCCAGATGCACCTGCATTTCAGGAGCAAGCCTCATTGGGAGTTACCTCTGAGTAGACACACATATGCTTGTGTTGGGAAAGGGGGGGAGAACACAAAGACGGGAAACCAGCCCCCATTTTAACCCGCAGGCTTTCTATAATGAAGGGTTGAAGTAGTTACTTCCTAGGACAATAAACCAAACAAAGGAGAATTGGAGCCTCAAGACTGTGCTTTACAGCACTTAGGGAACTGGGCTTTAAACTGTGCCATTTCAATTGAGGGGGATCTCTGTAAGTACTGATGTGGCCATTCAGAGGGTAAGCTTCATTCAGCACAATGGGAGTTACTTCTGAGGAGACACTAATTGGTTTGTGCAGGGATGGGAAACACACAGAAAACACCCCTTAACTGGGATCATGGTGAAAGGCACAGCCCTGGACAGGGCTAGCATACCCGAAGTCAGTGCAGGGGTTGGGGCACACAGCAACTATACTGGGAAGAACCTGAGTTGAGGAAAAGAATCGGACTTTAAGCAGTCTCAGGAAACCTGGGTTTTCCCTGATAAGCTCTGGGGTGGCTGCTGGATGGCCACGCCGTCATGTATCCCTAATGACCTCAACACACAGCCAGCTTGGAGTAAATCGCTGGTGGAGACACCCCCACAGTGCTGCTGCATTCTGGGTAAAAATAAATATTTGAAGCAGGATAATTACCAATAACTACTAATTCATATAGATGAAATAGTAGCCAATGCCAAATTGGTATCTTTTTCTCTGTTTTCCTGACACAGAAAATATACATCAAGGCTGAAATAAGGCTGCAATTCTATCTTGGAGGTTGTCCCAGGGCCATAACATTTGTCATATCTCTCTCTCGGAGCATGCTCTCCAAGGTGACCTCAGATTCACAAACACACACACTCACACACAACCATTTCAGAAATTTCTGCAGTGGTTCCTTTCTGATACTGGAAGGGATAAAAAGGTGTACCGAGGAGGGGGGTATGGGGTGTGCTGGGAGAGGCTGTGAATCCACAGCTCTCCTCACCCCCAAACCAGACGATGATCTCTGCCAGCCCTGGAGCTGGCAGAGATAAATTCCCTTCCATTGCTTTCAGTGGGAGGGAATTCATTTTAAAAAGACCCAAAAAATCCCCTTTGCAAGAGGAAAGAAGTGGAAATGCCCCTCCTCCTTCTGTTCCACCCTGCTGGGCTCAAACCAGCAGGGCTCTGAATTTGCTGGAGACTCCAGCGTTGGAGCTCGCCACAGCAGCAGGCAGAAGCGGTCTGCCCTGCTTACATTATTTATGCTAAGCAGGTCTAAAACCTAACTGCTGGTTGTTTCATGTGTTGAAGACAGGAAGAACGGTTAATTTATCAACAGTGATTTAGAATTCTGGATGAAGTAAAAAGTTATTGTCCTCTTTAGAGAATTGCTTTTATGTAGAAAAATTTAATATTCTAATGCTGTAAAAAGTGTGGCTATTTGGTGGTATAGAAATAGAATGAATGAATGGTTTATGGCCCCACTTTGGAGATCCCTTCTTCTATAAGCACATTTGTCCACAAATCTAACTGAAAGAAGAGCAACTGAAATGAATGTCAATAGAAATAAAACTCCTCAAAATGACATACACATATCCTGCTAATGACAGAATGCTTCCCATTGCCCCTTTATATTTAAAATGGTTATACATATCACTCAGAGAAATCAAAGAAGCTCTGGAATAGGTACCATATGAGCAGGTGCATGCCTTGCAGCTTTCATATGCTTACTGTTGCTAGGGCAACCACTTCTTTGGCATCCATCAGAGATGGAGCAGTGTTTGTCATTCATTCCTTGCAGCCTTGTGGGAAGACAAAGAAAGAAATAAAATCATCAAAAGTATGTATAAGTCAACAACTTCTGTCACTATAGTATATCTGGGGTTAATATTAGCATTCTCAAAAACACTATAGAAAATATATGAAAATCACATTTATAATACAATTGTTACATGGAAAAAAAATATATTCAAATCATGTATTTCAGTTTGCCGGGCCAGTATCTGAAATCAAATAATGAACCTGATTTCTCCAGGAAAATCTGAATGCCAGTTCCAGAGAACCCAATAATGTAAAAGAAAATGCAACCCCCTCATTATTACATTTATAACCCACCATTCCTCCATTGAACTTAAGGCAGCATATAAAGGGTTCACAGGCAATTCTCACATGCAGTCATTGATCAAACCCAGAGGCTTTGCTTCAGCAAGTTTGCTATGTCATGTGCTTTCAGTCCATGCCCAAGGCTTAATTTTTCACCCATCTCAGAAGCTTTTACATTTTGACTGAAGATGGAACAAGAGAGGAGAAGTCAGTCCAACAGAGATGCCAATCGATTACCAGCCCTCAGCCTGTCTAGTCAGTCGTAGCCAGCATCAAGAGTAGGCAAACTTGGGCACTTGCCGAGGGCCCACACCCCAACAGAGGCTCACTGACAGGACGTCCCTGGAGTTGCTCTTCCTTTTCACCATGGCAACCTGCTTGGTCACCTGCTCTTTGCTCTGTCCCATTCAACAGTGGTGGTGAGCAATTGATGCCTCTGTCTACTTGCTCACTGACTCTGCCTGTCAAGCAAGCAAGTGGTAGCGATGATGAGAATGAGGCTGAGGAGTGAGAACAACTGGTGACAACGATAGTGAGAAGGTAGACCCAAAAGCAGTAGGTCTGGTTTGGAAAATTTTGAATTAAGTGAAGTAAGACACATTACGATCTAAAGAGGGAGGGAGGGCAGCCTGTAAATTCAGAATCCAGAATTACCTACGCGGTGTCTCCATGAGCAATATACTCTGAGCTGGCTGCATTTGGAGGTTGTTAGGGACACATGACATCATGGCCACCCTGGAAGTTATCACGGAAAAATTGGATTTCCTGAGACTGCTTGAAGTCTAATTCTTTTCTTTAAGTTGGGTTCTCCACGGTATAGTTGTTGTGTGCCCCAACCCCCGCATTGTCCTCACTGGCCCTGCCCAGGGGTATGCCTTTCACCGTGACCCCGGTCAAGGGGTGTTTCCCACCCCTGTGTTTCCTACCACAAACCAAGTAGTGTCTACTCAGAAGTAACTCCCATTGTGCTCAGTGAGGCTTGTCTCCTGAATGTGCACTTCAGAATTTACAGAGACACCCCCCCCCCCATTGAAATAGCACATTTTAAAGCACCAATTCCCTAAAGGCTGTAAACCACTTTCTCAAAGTTGCGATTCTCCATTGTTTGGTTTATTGCCATTCAGAAATAACTACTTCCACTTTCCATCATCCAATCCTGCACAGCATCAGGTAAGAAAGGGGACTGGTTTCCCATCCCTTTGTTTCCTGTCCCTGCCTTTCCCAACACAAACATAAGTGTTTGTACTCAGAAGTAACTCCCATTGTGGTCAATGAGGCTTGTTTCCAAAATGTGCACTCCCAAAGTTACTGAGGTTCCCATGAATTGAAACAATGCATTTAGGAGCCTTAATGTCAAAGCTTTGAAGCTTTGATTGATTGCAACACGGCAGGGAGAACATGGTATTCTTTGTTGCTTTAAGAAAGTAAATAATGCCAGGGTGGGGGAGAGAAGGAGATTGTTCACGCTTCAGCAGATTCAAGGCAGAGAGAACACTCTGTTCTTGTAAAGATTGTTGCAGTAACAATCTTTACAAGATTACTTGTTTACCTGAGTAAGTAATGCAGGGTGGAGGGAGAGAAGAGAGTGATTTTATCAAAGGAGAAAGGGGGGGAGAAGGCCTGGATGGGGGGGGGACTCTCTTATTGGTTGAGCAGCCCCTGCCAATCAGAAGACATTCACTTCAGCCCCCCACCCCACACAGAAGTATGTTCTGTGAAGTGACTTATACTGCTGCAGTTCACTAACTCATGGAGCCCTGCGCGGACCAAAGCCGATCCCTTGAAAAAATCCGAGTAATCCTCCATTCACTTCTCCTTTCATTGTTGTGAAGAAACCGCGCTAGGCTTTACTTATATCATGAGAGTAAGTCTACAGATGATGGCAACACCTTCAGATATCAGCATCTTCAAACTAGCCTGGTATGGTAACATGGGAGGTGCATCTATTCAATAGGTGATAGCCCATTTTCTATTGATATGAAATACCACTGTGCTATAGGGATGTATGAAAGTCACTTACCTTTTCGAAAGGTGACATTCGCGGTGGGGGGGAGGCACTCCGGCCGAAATTCTCTCCGGCCGGCTCCACTCTGCAGCAATTCCGTGGAGCCACCGGCCGGGGCCGCCTGCAGCCAGACATCCGGCCGCTGGGCAGCCTGCAAGGATGCAAATGGCGGCTGTTGTAGCCACCGCCATTTGCGTCCCTGTATTTTGCCATGATAGGCTACGTAAATATTTAGGTAGCCTTTCATGGCAACCCCCCCCCCAAAACCCCCAGTGAATGCAAATGGCGGCGGCCACAATTTGTGTTCCCTTTATTTTTTGGCCGTGATAGGGACCATTTGTGCCCCTCCCTTTTGCCGTAATAGCCTACGTAAATACTTACGCAGCCTATCATGGCTTCCACAGGGACGCAAATGGCATCCCTGCGTTAGCCGTGATAGGCTACGTAAGTATTTACGTAGCCTATCATGGCTATAGTGAAGAAGCGAATGGTGGCTGCAGACACGGCCACCATTCGTAAAGCAGCGCGAATGGCAGCAGATAGGTGTCCCGTTTCACGCACCTTTCACGGGGTGGGGGGGCTTCGTTCTGCCACAGATTTCGGGGGGGCTGAATGCACTGGCATTTGGCCTCACTGAGATCCGTGGTGGAATTCTCTGACATCCCTACTGTGTTAAAAACACACACACAACCCTTAATGTTTATTTAATGTTTATTTAAAATGTTTTATGTGAATGTAATGTTTTTTCTTTATCCTACTTTTTATGAACTCTAATATATAACTCTAGAATGTTCCAGACATGCACTGGAGAGGAAAAGTTTGTGAACCCCTTAGGATTGTTACATATTTCCAACCTAAAATGTTATTAAATCTTAATCTAACCTGATAATCCTAAATAAAGAACAATGCATAACCTGAGTAAACAAATGGCACAGAAACATGATGCTTTTTCAATGTTTATTTATCCACAACGGATTCAGCATTCAATATCCATGTGTTAAAAAGATTGTGAATCTTTAGATTCAGTACCTAGTGGCACCCCCTTGAGCAGCAATGACTTCAAGTAAGCGTTTCCTGTAACTGTTGGTCAGTCTCTCACATTGGTTTTGAGTAATTTTGGCCGATTCCTCCTTACAGAACTGCTTTAACTCAGTGACATTTGAGGGCTTCCTTGCATGAACAACTCGCCTCAGGTCCTGCCATAACATTTCGATGGAGTTTAGGTTCGGACTTTGACTAGGCCTTTCTAAAACATGGAATTTCTTCTTCTGCAGCCATTCTTTTGTAGATCTGCTTGTATGTTTAGGATCATTGTCCTGTTGCATGATGCACTTTCAATTCAGCTTCAGCTCACAGATGGATGGCCTGCCATTCTCCTCTAGAATCTTCTGATATGCTGCAGAATGCATGGTTGTGTTAATGAGGACAAGCTGTCTAGGTCCTGAGACAGCAAAGCAGGCCCAAACCATCATGTTCCCACCACTATGCTTGACAGTTGGGATGTGGTTCTTCTGTTTGAATGCCAAACATAAAGTTTCTCATTGAGGCCAAATGTTCTACCTTTGACACATTTGTCCAGACAACATTGCTCCAGAAGTCTTTGGGATCATCTATGTGATATTTAGCAACTTCAGACGGGCAGCAATGTTCTTTTTAGAGAACAGTGGTTTCTTTCTGGTTATCCTCCCATGAAAACCATTCTTGTTCAGTCTTTTTCTGATCGTTGAGTCATGAACACTCATGTTCTCCAAGGCGAGAGTGGCCTGCAGATCCTTGGATGTTACTCTGAGGTTCTTTTTGACTTCCTGGATGACGCACCAGCTTGTTTTTGGATAAATTTAGGTAGGACGACCACTCCTAGGTAGAGTGACTGTGGTCTTGAATCTTCTCCATCTGTAGACTAACTGTCTGACAGTGGATTGGTGGAGCCCCAAATCCTTAGAAATGATTTTATAACCCTTTCTAGACTGATGAACAGCAATAACTGCTTTTATGAGGTCCTCAGAGATGTCTTTTAATCGTGGCATGACGTGTTTCCACACAACCGTATGGTGAAGACCAAACTCTCAAAGTTTCTGATCTTTTTATAGGGTGGGGCCTCCCAAACTCACCCTTGAAGATCTACCTAATTACTTAAACACCTGATTCTGATTATTCTCTTTAACTGAGCTGATGTAACCAGGGATTCCCTTACTTTTCCACATACCCTGACTCTTAAGTACTAATTGTTGGTCTAATTTATACATTGTTTTATTTCACAAGACATGGAATTGGTTAATATAAGCCCTATTGGATATTTAGAAAATGACTGGTTTTGATTCACGAAGGCAATCATGGTAAAACTATGGAATTTCTGTAATTATCATTAGGGTTCACAAACTTTTTCTCACCACTGTAATTTCAGTCACACCATTAGCATGAGGGAGCTCATCTATTCTACAAGAGGTTATTCAAAGGTTTAAATAACCAACATTAAGTCCTGATGCACTGTGGTTGGCTATCTGAACACATAACTATGTGGAGGCTGCGATATGTTGAAAACTCTTATATGAGCAGTTTCCCACACATAAACCAAAAGAGGGCTGCAGCTTCATGGTGAAAATGGTAAGAACTGGGTAGAGATCTGATGAAACTCTGACATCACAGATTGCATATGTAGACTGGATCAGCTTTCATATGTTAAGTCCCATATTTTCGATACCATTAAAAATTACCTTGATGTCCATGGGGTACTAATATTGGTTAACCAATTTGATTAAACTCTCAGTCTATCTCCACCTTCCTTTTCCCTCCATCCAAAGGCATCTGCTTATCTGGTTTCAACTTAAGAATGTGTATCAGTCAATTCATTCAATTCTCATCCACTGCAACTCAGGCTCAAAGTTCAGAAAAAGGAGGCTTCCAGGAAGATGAGCTTGGCAAGAAAAATTAGCTAAGCATTAAGTGCTATACATTTGTGGTGAAGGAATGAAGGGAAGTAGTAGCAGACTAACTGAAGAGAAATAAAATATTTTTATTTATTTGGAGCAAAGTAAATAGGAAATATGGCTATGAGCTTGAGAGAACTTAATATTTGTCATTAGATTTTAAGTTGGGTTCCTTTGTTCATGTTTGAAAGAATTTGGGGTGGGTTAGGGTATTTTAGAAAATGTTTTTATTGTAGAATTTTATTGTTTTAAACTGTTTTTATTGTATGTTGTACATCGCCCAGAGTGGCTGGGTGACCAGCCAGATGGGCGATTAATAAATTTAATAATAAAATAAAATAAATAAATAATAAAAATAGGAAAATGACATCCTAGGAAAATGACATCTTAGGCACAACAGGTAAACAATCCTACATGATGTATAGTGTAGAGCTCTATAGTAAATCCCATTGATTTCAATGGAGCTTACTCCCAGGGAAATGGGCATAGAATTGCAGCCTTAAATTCAATACAGCACATAGTGAGTAGCTGCTATACAAAAAAGCATATTGAATAGAGTTAACAATGCAAAAATTGCAGTGATTACACAGATAATGTCCAGACCACTGTATTATGTAAAAGGAAAGAAAGAGGGACAATATGTTAGGCAAAAAAACTGTACATGAAAGACCAATAAGTATTATATCTAAAATTTAGGCTTTTGTACTTTATTCCTTTGAAAATAAGGAAAATGTTACAAACCACAAACATTAGTATACTTAGGTCTCAGTAACCTCAAGTATGTTTTTAAATATTCAGGCAAAATGAATCATATCATTTTAGACAAAATAAAAACTCTAAATACAAAAAAAATATATATGCAGGGAAATGTCCAAACCAAAAAGTGCACATCCCTATCCATTATATTTTTTTTCCCCTGAAAAAGGCAGCACTATAAAGAAAAATATGAACCTATTAAATAGAGGTTCCCTAGGGACTGAATGACCAATGCAGAATGGCTGCAAAGAAGATATCTTAGCCAGGAAGAACTGGATCAATACAAACCTCCTCTGAGACATCAAAACGTAACAGCTAAAAAAGGAACTCTTGAAATGCCAGAAAGGAAATGGATCCATTTTTGTGGATCATAGAATCATAGAATAGTAGGGTTGGAAGGGGCCTACAAGGCCATCGAGTCCAACCCCCTGCTCAATGCAGGAATCCAAGTCAGAGCATCCCTGACAAATGGCTGTCCAGCCTCGTCTTGAAGGCCTCCAGTGTGGGAGAGCCCACCACCTCCCCAGGTAATTGGTTCCATTGCCGTATTGCTCTGACACTCAGGAAGTTTTTCCTGATGTTCAGTCGGAATCTGGCTTCCTGTAACTTGAGCCCATTATTCCGTGTCCTGCACTCTGGGATGAAAGAGGGGATTTCAGAGGGGATCAGATTGCACAGCTGGATTGACAGACTGTCTATCAAAATGAACAACCACTTGAAACATCCAATTATTATGCCAACACAAAAGGATAAACATAAAGAACTGGATATGAATGATTACCAGCTTAAAATTCTGACATGGAATATAGCAGGCTGGGCCTCCAAGCAAAAAGACCCTGAAGTTTTGGACTATTTCAGATCTTATGATGATATGATTGAGCTCTAGGAAACATGTTTACTAAAAAGATTGTCTTCAGTAGTTACTTAGTCAATGATATTTTTGCTAAGCCTGGAAAAGGCCAAAGGCTGGCTTGGCATTACTGATCTCAGCTTCCCTTCAGGCGACAACTAAATGGCTAATCCCATGTGGTAAAACTGCAGTGGCTGGTCTATTTGAGTTTAGAGCTAAGTCTTTTGTGCTTATTAATGTTTATATTCCCCTGCTTCCAACTAGAACTTTTATTAAAAAGGCTTTGGAAGATTTGGAGAGCTATATAATAGATTTAGAATCAAAATTTCCAAGAGCTCACCTGATTTCAATGGAGATGGAGATAATGGGGAATTTTAATGCTAGAATTGGCCCTAGTAATAACGCACTCTTTTTGTCTTGTTTATGGGGGATACATGACACTGAGAATTACGTTTTTAGCTGTAACAGAAGTTCAAAGGATTCCAAGGTTAATTATGGAGGTATGTGCCTGACAGAAATGGTGGACTGTCTTGCCCTTATAGTTCTGGATGGAAATAATTCCTTTGACAATTGTGCAGAATTTACTTTTGTTTGAGGGCATGGAAGCAGTGTTGTTGATTATGCGTTGATTTCTTATTGCTTATTGAGCCTCATTAAGGACTTTTCCATTGGAAATAGAATTGAAAGTGACCACCTACCTCTTAATCTCACCCTTTTATTACCTACTTTTGTACATATGGCTTCCAATTATCAGTATAGAGACCAGAATTTAATCATTAGGTATAAGAGAAGTTTTCAATTCTTCACCCACAGGAGGGTCTAAAAGGCCAGTGACTTTAATATTTACTGCTTTTGACCAATATAAACTTCCATTTTAGGAGCTACTGAAATTGCATATGTTTTAAACAATTATTCTCTACTGGTCTCTGTCCTGAAATCTGCCCTAAGTGTGAAACAACCTGCTCCAAGAAATGCTCTACAGACGAGCGCCCCCAAGTGGTTTGAAAAGGAATTTATGTAGCAAAAACAACTGAGAGATGTGTACAACCAGTATAGGAAGGAAAACCATGTTGTCTTACCCCAAGAATACTACTTGACTAAAAATCATGATAAAACACTGCTAGCTCAAAAGAAGAAACAAGCAGTTCAAAATGGATGGAAGGTTCTGATAGATTCTTCATTAAATAATAATTCTAAATTATTTTGGACTTGGGGCTCCTTCACACTGGGCTTTTAGCCTGCTATGGAGATTGCTTACTCACAGAAGTTTGCGGGTCCTGTACATGATGCAGCCCTAGGGATGGCCGAGAAATCTGCCACGGACACCAATGAGGCTGGATTCTTTAGAATTCTAAAGAATCCAGCCCCCCGGAGTCCATGGTGGAACGGACTACCCCCCGCCACCCTGCGGAATCCCCCTGGGACGGACCCTACCTGGTTGTCAGCAGGTCCAGTTGTCCAGCTGCCCTCCGCCGTCTGCCGCTGCTTCTCTTCGGACGCAAATGGCATCCAGCATAGCGGACGCCATTTACGTCCCTGTCTTTTGCCATGATAAATCTTTACATAGCCTATCACGGCAAAAGGCAGGGATGCAAATGGCATCTGCTATGATGGACGCCATTTGCGTCCAAAGACCAGCTGCAGCCAGAAGTCAGGCAGTGGCCAGCCCCGGCCGGCAGCTCTGCGGACTCGCCACGGAGCGGAGCCAGCCAAGGAGGATTCCAGGGGGAGGGACGGATCGCTTCCCCCCCACTGCGGACACCTCCACCTGGAACAAGGTAAGGGATTCGTACATCCCTATGCAGCCCTCATCCAGGGAAACTCCCGCTCTTTGTAAGCTCTATGCATTGTTTTCCATAACGAGGAAAGCCTGGCATTTTCCCTTCTCCTGCCCTGGACTCAACAAAAATGAGAGTGTACAGTTTAAAGTCGCTTTTATTACAAATAAAACAACAGCACCACCTAGTGGCTTTGTAATGAAACACATAGATCTCATTGAGAAGTTTAGGGTGTTTTTTTTAAGCCACGTGGGAAGGACCCAATCTGATCCCACAAAGATTCCAGAAGCAGAAACCCCGGTAAATTGCAGGATTTTTAGCCTTGTGTGATGAAGTCCATGGTCACTGGTGCATTGGGTGATTCTTCAGGTTCAATTAGCTGTAATATTCCAGCTGATATTTGGGAGTGTTGCTTCTCCAAAATGTTTGCAGACTCCAGGGAGCACAATGGAACATTTATCTTCCCTGGAGTTAAATTATCTGCCAGAATGGGACCGGGTTTCCCTGTCTGAAATAAAGAATGTAATCACTTGTCTTAAACCAGGAAAGGCCCTGGGATTAGATTCAATATCGTCTGAAACCTTGAAGGCTAATATAGAATGGTTGGCTCCCCTTCTAGCTAATCCTGGATAACATAATATCCTATGGCCGTCTAGCCACTGTCTAGGGGCCATAGGATTGCTCCCTTAATGTATTTTTTAATACCAGGCAAAGACCATTTTCTCAGGCTTTTAAAATTGTTGTATGTTCTTGCTGTCTGTTTTGTATTTTAAAGTAGTTTAATATATGTGAAACCTTTGAGAGTTTTAGTAGCTGCTGTCTGTTATGCTTTATACTCTTCTGGTTTTAAATAGTTTGTGTGTGTGTGCTGCTTTTGATGTTGAACTTAGGTATGTGGATTTTATTGGATTTTCCTTTGTGTTGTATCTGTATTTATGTAAGCCACCTTGAGAACGTTTTTAATAGGGCAATTAATAAATTGTTGCATTTTATTTGTGATTAAGCCTATGGTTTGTTATAGCTGTAACCTTGTGGCTGTGATGTGCATTCAGCGCCTCCACTATTCATATGAAATTCTTTGAGAGCAAGGGTTTCCTCATCATTTTCAGTGTCCTGGAATGTTCAGCACATACATTTCCACTGCACATGAGAGAGACCCAAAGAACTTTGGATTCCAGCCTTTAGTTATATAGGTCCATTCAGTTAGAGCCTTGTGTGGTGCAGAGTGGTAGGTGGCAGTATTGCAACCAAAACTCTTCCCACGACCTGTGTTCGATCCCAGGCCAGCAGAAGCTGGGTCCCAGGTAGTCAGCTCAGGTCGACTCAGCCCTCCATCCTTCTGAGGTCGGTAAAATGAGTACCCAGCTTGCTGGGGGAAAGGTAGTCACGACTGGGGAAAGCAATGGCAAACCACCCCGCTATAGTCTGCCATGAAAAAGCCAGCGTAAGCGGCGTCCCTCTAGTGCTTGTACAGGAGGAACCTTTCCTTTCCTTTTTTCCATTCAGTTATTATCTAAATGCTGGATTTGAATGCATATTTTACCTATGTGTTTCAGCCAAGGCAAGAGCTAGCCTTTGTTTACAGAAATGGGGGTGTCAGCTATTGCTTCTTTGTCATAGAATGCTTGGTGTAATATCTGTGACACTTACTGGTGACTAATTCATTCAGTCTGCAATCTAAGCTGCAGACTTCATGGCCACAAAATCTGGCCCAATCTTTGTACTCCCCCCCCCCTTTTTGTACCATCTAGCTTGCTGGAGACTTCGAAACACTGTGCCTATCAATGATTGCTTCAAATATTTCTGAGCATGAATTTTGTTCACTTGCACCCTTTCACAGAACAGTAACAAATGGGGATATAATATTTTCTTGTGTACATTATTTGTAATTGTTTCACTGAGTATTTTTTTTTTCAAAATAGTTTTGTTATACCTTTCATATTGCATTATGTACCAAGGAAGAGGGGAAAAATATAAGTTACCTATTTATGGTAACGTATTCTAAATTCCAAGAGTTCATAATATTTATTTTATTTATTTATTATTAAATTTATTAATCGCCCATCTGGCTGGTCACCCAGCCACTCTGGGCGATGTACAACATACAATAAAAACAGTTTTAAACAATAAAATTCTACAATAAAAAGATTTTCTAAAATACCCTAACCCACCCCAAATGCCTGCCTGAACAACGTTTTTAATGCACGACGGAAGCTCATTAAAAAGGGGGCATGAGGGAGTTCCCTAGGGAGGGAGTTCCACAGAGTGGGGGCCACCACAGAAAAGGCCCTCTCCCTCGTCCCCACCAGTCTAGCTGTTCTGGCTGATGGGACAGAGAGAAGGCCATCCGAGGCTGATCTTGTTAAGCGGCCTGTCTGGTGCTGCTGGAGGCACTCCTTAAGATAGGCTGGGCTGGAACCATATAGGGTTTTAAAGGTCAAAACCAACACCTTGAATTTGGCCTGGAAAACAACTGGTAACCAGTGCAACTCCTTCAGCACTGGAGTGATGTGATCTCGCCGGCGGCTGCCTTTAATCAGGCGAGCCGCCGCGTTCTGGACCAGCTGCAGTTTCCGAACCATCTTCAAGGGTAACCCCACATAGAGTGCATTACAGTAGTCTAAACGAGAGGAGACCAGGGCATGTACTACCAATGGGAGCAGATGGTCGGGAAGGAAGGGGCGCAGCCGCTGTATCAGATGGAGTTGATACAGCGCTGTCCGGCTCACAGCTCACACCTGAGCCTCCATGGACAGCTGGGAGTCCAAAATGACCCCCAGGCTGCAGACCTGGTCTTTCAAGGGTAGCCGTACCCCATTCAACACCAGGTCAATATCCCCCAGCCTCCTCTTGTCTCCCACCAAAAGCACCTCGGTCTTGTCAGGGTTCAGCTTCAGCCTATTCCTCCCCATCCAGCCACTCACCGTCTCCAGACATTTGGACAGGGATTCTACTGCCAACCTTGGTGAAGATTTAAACGAGAGGTAGAGCTGCGTGTCATCCGCATATTGATGACACTGCACTCCAAACCTCCTGATGATAGCCCCCAGCAGCTTCACATAGATGTTAAATAGCATCGGGGAGATGATGGAACCCTGTGGCACCCCACAAGTAAGTGGCCACGGGTCCGAAACCTCCTCTCCCAGTGCTACCCTCTGGTACCTGCCGGAGAGGAAGGACCGGAACCACCGCAATACGGTGTCCCCAATGCCCAACCCCTCCAGGCGGTCCAGGAGGATACCGTGGTCAACGGTATCGAAAGCCGCTGAGAGGTCGAGGAGAACAAGGAAGGAGCATTCACCCCTATCCAGAGCCCTCCTCATATCATCTACCAAGGCGACCAAGGCCGTTTCTGTCCCATGCCCAGGCCTGAAGCCCGACTGAAATGGGTCTAGATAATCAGTTTCTTCCAAGTGTGCCTTCAACTGCACCGCCACCACCCGCTCAATCACCTTGCCCAAAAATGGCAGATTTGAGACTGGGCGAAAGTTGTTCAAAACTTGAGGATCCAAGGAGGGCTTCTTTAAGAGCAGTCTTATCACTGCCTCCTTGAGAACTGATGGCATCACTCCCTCCTCAAGGGAGGCGTTTACCACCACCTTGATCCCCTCACCCAGTCTCTCTCTGCAGCTCATAATGAGCCAAGATGGGCAAGGATCAAGTAAGCAGGTGGTCGGCCGTACCGATGAAAGCACCTTGTCCGCTTCATCAGGAGGAAGAAGCTGGAACCGATCCCACAAAACCGGTTTGCCACAGGCCGCCTCTTGCTCACTAACTGTATCCACAGCGTGCAGAGTAACACACCTAATCTGATCAATTTTATCTGCAAAGTGCCTTGCCAAGGCCTCACAGGAGGCCTTAGAAAGCTCCAGTGGTTCCGGAGCCACAGGACCGACCAGGCTCCGGACCACTTGGAACAGCCTCCTGGGACAGCACTCTGCAGACGCGATGGAGGCAGCATAATATTCCTTTTTTGCTGCATTCACCGCCACGTGATAGGCTGAAGATACAGCTCTAGCCCATGTCTGATCGTCTTTGGAGCGAGACTTCCGCCACCGGCACTCTAGCCGTCTCACCTCCTGTTTCAGAGCTCGTAACCGCGGATTGAACCATGGTGCAGTCCGAGCCCTGTTCAGGGGGAGAGGGCGTTTCGGAGCCACCTGATCTAATGCCCCAGTGATTGCGGCATTCCAGCCACCCACCAGGGTCTCGACCGAGTGGCCATTGGCATGCCCCAGAGAATCCCCAAGCGTGTTCAGGAATCCATTTGGATCCATAAGACGCCTGGGGCGGACCATTTTAATGGGTCCTCCACCCCTGCGGAGGGGTTGTGGAACCAAGAAGTCCAACGTCACCAGATAGTGATCTGACCATGACAAGGGGGTGGTGGATATACCCCCAACTTCCAGATCACTCCCCACTTCTCCAGAAACAAACACAAGGTCTAGTGCATGACCGGCTACATGGGTGGGCCCAGTTAGAATATGGTGCAGCTCCCAGGAGGCCATGGTCTCCATGAAGTCCCGAGGTGCTCCTGTGAGGATGGCCTCCGAATGTACGTTGAAGTCCCCCAACACC
The DNA here is from genome assembly GCF_057233095.1 of Heloderma suspectum. NCBI lineage: Eukaryota > Metazoa > Chordata > Lepidosauria > Squamata > Helodermatidae > Heloderma > Heloderma suspectum. The sequence continues at coordinate 291,258,677 of NC_139459.1, read as the reverse complement.
AGTAAGTTAGGGGACTGCACACGCACATCAGAGACCACCTCAAGCACCTCGGCCAGGGAGTCAGTCGTGCAGTGGGGTGGACGGTACACGAGCAGAATCCCCAGACTGCCCTTCGGGCCCAACCTCCAGTACATGCACTCAGCAACCTTGGTCTCCCGGAGAGGGGGTCTGGGGAAGACCAAGGACTCTCGGTAGATAACAGCCACTCCCCCTCCCCGATCCCCAGCCCTCGGCTGCTGTGCATACGAAAATCCAGCTGGACACATGGCTGCAAGGGTTGGAGCAGCAGCCTCGGCCAGCCAGGTCTCCGTAATACATGCCAGGTCTGCACCCTCATCCAGGATCATGTCATGGATGAGGGAGGTTTTCTGGGTAACAGACCTGGCATTGCAGAGCAGCAAACGAAGGCCAGAAGATGGGGTCACGCCTCCCCCAGCCATCCTTTGGCTCTGGACAGGCCCGGAGCAGGGGACAGCTACTACACCTCTCTCCCTTGTTCCCCTTACCTGGCATGGCCTGCCCCTAGCGCTCCGCCAGCGCCTGCCGCCCAGCCTCGGTATCTTCTGGCCCCCAACACTCCCCCCACTGCCTCCATCAGGTGGACACATGCCCCCTCGCTCCCGCCTGTCAGGCAGGCTACCCACCCCTAAAAACACAACAGAATCCCCCAGAAAAAAAACAATTAAAAATCCCCTTAAAAATAATGCCAGGCAGGAGTCAGGCAGGAGACATAATGCCGCGGCGGCGGCGGCGGCGGCGGCAGCAGCAGCAGCAGCAGCAGCAGCAGCAGCAGCAGCAGCAGCAGCAGCAGCAGCAGCAGGCCCAGCTCTTCCCCGGTGGTGGTGGTGGCCTCTCCTGCAGGCCCTGGCTCTCCCAGGCCACCTCAGCCAGCCAGCTTATGTAGCCCCTCCAGGGAGGGCAGGTGGAGCAGCACAGCTGGCTCGGTACCTGGGGGCCTGGTCCTGCAGGGACTGGCGGTCTGCCAGGCAGAAGTCTCCAGGGAAGACCTGGTGGTGGTGGTGGTGGCAGCGGCGGCAGCAGCAGCAGCAGGCCCAGCAACAGCAGGCCCAGCAGCATAATAATACATAGAATTGTATATATACGTGAGAGAACATTTATGAAGAGATTGTGTGGAGCAGAGGGCAAAGAGAGATTTCCTTCCTTTTCCCATCCCCACTCGATGACTTTTCTACACTACCCCACTGTAACAGAATTAAACCCCCAAACCACTTTCTTCCCTGAAGGTACTTCTTTCCACCCAGCAAAGAGAGGGAAGCCCCTTTCATTCATAATCCCCAAAGCAAGCAATCATGTATTCTATATTTCTTTTAAACCCACATCGAAATAGCATAATCTCATAGGGCCTGTTCATATGGGCTATTCCACTGGTATCCACCAACAGGGAATCACCTCTAATACTGGACCACTAAGTTAAGATGCATCAGGAAATTCATCCCCTTCCCCCACTTCAGGGCTGGTCTACAAAATAGCATGGCCATTTATCCTAAAAGGAGATCTCTCTATCTGTTCCATTATCAGGGCCAGCCCAAGAAATCTTGCTGTCTGAAGCAAAGGACAAGATGGCACCCTGCATCCCATGTACAGAAGCTGACTGGACTGCCAGTTAAATCTTCACCACTTCAACAGTGGTGAGGGACAACATCTTCCACTGCACCTGCAGGCATCAGGCTAGCTTAATGGACATAGGACGGCTGTGTGGAACATGCAACTCTGTCCTCTAAGTGGAATGGCCAGGAGGCTGCCACAGCTGCCCTCCACACACTAGTATCTACTGCCTGAAGCAGCTGCCTCACTCTGCCTCATGGAAGGGCTGCCCATTATACACTCTGATCTGAGACATGGTGCTCTTTTATTTATTTAACAATATTTATGAATTGCTTGTATTAAAGAAATGTATTATCCATAATTATCCTGTTCTTGAGTTGTTGTTTGTAAACAAGTACCAAAATGTTAAACCTGGCCCAGCAGCATATAGGCAGCCAGTGCAATTCCCTGAGTGTAAGAAATATGGCCCCCTTAATACCTTTAAAAAGTGACAATGAAGACAATACTCATGATAAAACGTACACTAGCAAATTAGAAAGGTCACCTTGGCAATTGTTGCTAGTTTAAAATACACTCTTCCATTGGCTTCTGGATAGTACCTAGTTTGATAAATTAATTTTGACTTTCAAGCAATGCCTGCTTGAAATTAGTCTACTAATGTAATGTTTATAAAAATGAAGACTCCATTCATTAATGCAGTTATCAGTTAGAAAGAATCCTTTTCTCCTGGAACACTGGCTGGACATGAATTAGAAATCTCTCAAGGTAATGGTTTGTGGTACAGCAACATTTTAAATAATGGTAATATTTGGAGGTGCATGTGAGTGCTCGTTCTGATGTGAAATGTTTCCCTTTTCTCACAAGAAGTCACAGTGGAATTTTAAGCCAGAGCAATAGAAACAACAGCTTTTTGTTTAAATAGCAGCAGCCAAGTTGACACCATGTATCCTTAACTGTTTGGGTAATTTGAAAGGAAACATGTTTTACTTAGCATAAATATGTTTAAGAAAATATTCCATTTTAGTTCCCAAATTGCTTTTAGTGGCTCTACAGTCTTTCAGCCAACTAGGAAAAAAAATAAGAGAACACAAATGTGAAAATACAAGTGCTTAGTCCCACATTGTTCTATTATACATTCCAACCATAGGAACAAAACAGCAAAAATCCCACTACATGGTAGGTTTTTTTTTTCCCCTCAAAAGGTTTAAACTTAGGCTCCCTTTCTAAATGACCTTGTGGCCTTCTGGCCTCACCACAAACTAGCATTTTCTCTATTGAGTCTTAGGGTTGTATCCAACCCTGACTGTCCACTAGCAGAAAAGCAACTGCTGGCACAATGGTTTCCTCTCCAGAACAGATTTGGAAATTGTGGGGAGGAGAGCAACGGGAAGTCCACTTGCGCGACATTGGATTTAAGCCATAAGTGCTTTTTAACTGTTGGGCCCAAGAGATATATATCAAATGTGCCCACCACTGATGGCTTTGCTTCTAATCCTTTGCAACCCCCAAGGAGGGTCAGCAGCCCCAAACTTTTAGAAACACTGTATTGTTCATAGCCACTGCTAATCTTTCTCTTCCCCTTCTCGCCCTCTAGCCCTCTGTACCTTTGAAAACTCTCTCACTAGACCAAGGTCCTTACACCTGATTTCAGGCAATTCTTGCAGCAGGAAGTAGAATATACTTCCTTCGCATTCATCAGCCAGTTGGGACCTTTAGGCCAGATGTAGGGAAAAAGTAGATCCTGCTCTCTGCCCTCATCTCATTAAGTCCTATGAGGGCAGGTGGCTGGTGTTCACATAACAAATACCAAATATGCTAATACTACAGTTGATGATCTTTGTAAACTGCCCATAGTTAGCTTTGAGAGATTATAAAAAATACGCCAAAATAAAACTGCTTTACTATATAATTAATTCATCTTTCTCACTTTCCTACTTAAGAAATGAAAAAGGAGGAGGATGTCTGTAATAGTATTATGACCATTGGACACTAAGGGCACAATCCTATGCATGTTTTGACAGAAGAAAGTCCTACAACTCCTAGCATTCTCCAGCCAGCAGGATGGGGAATGCTGGGAGTTGTAGGACTTTCTTCTGTCGAAACATGCATAGGATTGCACCCTACGTGCATGTATCAAATAGGTGAAGTAGTCAACAGAGGCCTTTAAATCAGTGCATGCCTTAAGTAAGTTTCTGAACATTCTTGGTGCTCAAGAAATACCCATTTTGTTAGTTTGGCTTAGGGTTTTTTCATAGCTAAGTCATTTTCCACAATTTCATGAACTGGTCATAACTTTTCATTTATAAAACTGCTGAAAGTAACCAAGGTGAATATATATATATATATGAATGAAAGAGCCATAAAATCACAATATATATTGCTTTTTTTTAATGCTAATAGAAATTGAATGAATCGTTCCTAGTATATCCACAGGAAAAGCAGCAGGTGTGAAATGTGGTTTGTGAATTAACGCCTAAATACAATTGTTGTGACTCATGGTCAGGTGAGAATATCGATTCCCTGTGTTTTCATTCAGACATTTTCATTTGTATGACTAGAAATATATGAGGGAGATGGAACAGCAAGTGTTGCACCAGCAGGACTGGACAGATTAAACAAGGGTGGTGACTGATTAACTCATTAAAGGAGGATCAGGAAGAACAATGAGTGTGTGCAGTCTTGCATGACTACCAATCAATGCGACAATGTTGGAGAAAAAGTAATGATACACAAGCAAATATAAGTACATTTTCTTCCCTGGAGGACAGTCTATCAACACAAATACACAGTATTAGAAAGATTAAGATTTCCAATGGACTCTATTGTAGTAAGATCGCAAATATTACTGAAACTGACTGGGAGTCAGGCGGTGCAATCCTATACATTAGGGGTGCAGAAATTCTTCCAGCTTGAAAGCAGAATTCAATTTCACAGAAATTCTCTGAGGCTGTATTTCAGTGGTGACTGGGGCTGAAAACAAGGGGCAGGGCCAAAAAACCTACCCGCATATTTTAGCTTAAAGCTGCTAGTGCCAGTAACTAAGCATTAGGAGTGGCATTTCAGCCTTTTAAATGGGGGGAAAACTGCAAAAAATGGGAAACCACCAAATGATCAGGGAGTGCGGGGCGGGGGGAGCAGGAACAGCCTGGTGACATGGAGAATGGGGCATAGCCATCTGGGGAACCCTGGAGGGCTGGACTGGGAGCCTGAGAGGCCTCCGGTCGTGGGGTTCAACACCCCTACTATACATACATATCTACTCAGAAGCATGCTTTTTTGAGTTCAGTTTATTCCCAGGTGTGTACTGTTCTCATGTTGTCTTCAGAGTACTACACTAGTGTAAGCCTTGGTCACTTAGAAGGGGTCTAGTGCAGTAAAAAAGTAATATACCAAAGTCTTCTGTATTTTGTACTTATATGATCAGTGATATGTAGCTTTTGATAGGATTAATAAGTATAAACTCTTGTAAAAATTAGCTAAAATGAATAATGGTCCAGATTTTCTAAACCTGATATATGAAATATTACTCTGTTACAGCCAAAGTTCAGGTAGGCAAAGGAGGTACTTTTAAAGAAAGTTCCACATTCAGCTGCAGCCATTGTAGCCTTCTAGGTAGTTTACAGTTATGGTCTTGGCTCCATTCCTTCAGTGGGGGACTTCACTGATCAGCATCTCTTGCTTGTCCTCACTGTTAATTTTCCTTTATATCTATGGAATGGACGTGTACCCACGTGTGTGCTCATGTCTGGACACAGCATGGTGTTGGGCTGGTCGGAGGGTGTATATGTCAGGCTGCAGATCCCAGAGCAGACTGTTCCAGTGTGCATGTGTTAGTGGTTTGACAGACGCAGCATGCAATGAGGGCGCCTCTTTCCCACTCCATTCCATCAGTTTGGTGCGTGTTCCCCCTGCAGGTTCTGGCACTGCATCTCGGAGGGAATGACCTGTTGGTGTGAAAGCCCAGGACCTCATCCTGTCTGCCTTGACCGATACCCAGCTCATACGGCATAGTTGGCCAGGAATAACGATCATTGGTCCCGCTTGCTTCCTCTAATTAATTGGAGGAATGTTTGGAATTTGAGGGCCATGGAAAGGGCCGGTCGGAAAGTGAACCGGGAGATGGCATTCGGCTATATTGGAATAGCGACGGGATCACCTCTCATCTGGAAATTATTAGGATGAGGAGGGAGCCTTATAGACAGGACCTGTTCAATTTGACAACAACAAACTTTGTGGATCAGCTATGGGCCTGCAAGAAGTCCTTCAACACAGGAGGGGGAAGTGTGACTGTTAGGCTTGTCACACACAGTGACCACTAGGATGCAGGGTTCTGTGCTCACCATGCCATCCAGAGCAGGGCCAGGACATCACCTGCAACCATGGACTCCAGGCATCCCCCTTTCCCCAGATATCCTTTATGACTCCAGAGATTGTGGCCATTAACTAGCACCTCTACTTCCGAGGCGTCATTGTTATATGTGACCGCCTTAACAGCTTTCTTTGGGGCCCTCAGAATCTCCAAGCTGGTCGTGGCATCCAGATGTGATCCAACTGATTGGGCCCTGGGATACTTGATGCCCAAGCACGGTATGATATTGTCCGGATTTGGTTCAAGAAACTTAAAACTGACTAATTAGCTAAGGGAGCAGAGGTGTTCCTTCTCCCTACACTGATAGAGGACTTATGCCCCGTCAGGGCGTTAGCTGCTTTCCTGCATATAAAGGGGATGGTAGATAGCCCAGTCTTTTTTCCTCAGATTGTTTCCCCCCATTTAACTATATCAATTTTGGCCTCTTACTTAGCTGGCACTGGGTACTCTCAGTCTAGGTAATCTGATTTAGGACACATTCTTTCAGTATTGGGGCTGCTCCTACAGCTGTGTCTTCAGGTTCTGGCACCGGATCAAGCAAAGGTGGAGGGCAGGTGGCACTCCAAGGCCTTCAAGATTTACGTGTGGGCTTTTCCTTGATGCCAAGGTATTGCCTCTCCTTTCTGTTACTTATTGTTCTCCTTTATCTCCTTTAGATTGATGGAATGGATGTGAACCCATGTGTGTGCTCATGTGGTCACAGCACGGTGTTCGGGGATGGTCGGTGGTCTTATGTCAAGCTGTGGATCCCAGCTCGGACTGTCCCAGTGCGGGGCTTGGCAGGTATGGTATGCAATGAGAGTGCCTTCCCCACTCTATTTCATCAACGTGATGTGCAGGCCCCCGCCCCAGGTTTTGGTGCTGCATCTAGGGGGGAAAGACGTGGCTGTGTGAAGGCAAGGACCTCACTCTGCAGGCCTTGGCCAATTCCAAGTTATCTGATATCGTGAGCCGGGGATAACTACAATTTGTTTTGTGTGTTCACAAGAATGAAGTGCAGAATGTTCTGACCCAGAAGGCCATGGAAAGGGCCCATCAGAAAGTGGAATGGGAAAATAGCCTTCAGGCTATACGAACACGGTGATGGAATCATCACTCATCAGGAAATCAAATGGACAAGGAAGGAACTCTACAGATAGCATGGTGTGCACCTGTCTGATGCAGGAAATTACATATTTCTGTCTGATCTGCAAAGGGGCCTGTGGGAAGTTCTTCTGTGCAGGTGCGGGGGAGTTTGACAAGCGATAGGCCTGCCACTCCTGGTGGCAGCTAGTACGGGCAAAAAGGAGAACGAGCTTAGGGATGGTGAGCATTCAGAGTAGGGATGTCAGAGAATTCCGCGATGGATCTCGGTGAGGCCAAATGTCAGTGCATTCGGCCCCCCGAAATCCATCGTGGAATGGCCTGCCATCCCCCTGCCCCCCGCGGATCCCCCCCGGGACAAGACTTACCTGGGGCGGATGTTTCGGACGGTGGCGGCTCCAGCAGCAGCTTCGGCGGCAGCTGGTCTTCCAACCGGCTGCCACCACCGCCATTTGCAGTCTGTTTTTTTCTCTTCCCCCCCCTAATAGACGTGATAGGCTACATAAAGACTTACGTAGCCTATCACATCTGGGTTAAAAAAAAAAAAGCGTACGCAAATGGCGGCGGCTATGGCCGCCGCCATTTGCATTCCTTATTTTTCGCCGTCTTAGTCTACGTCAATATTTACGTAGACTAAGACGAAGACAAGAAAGGGGAACGCAAATAGCGCCCAGTACACTATTTGCGTTCCCCTTTCTTTTCTTCATCTTAGTCTATGTAAATATTGACGTAGACTAAGACGGCGAAAAATAAGGAATGCAAATGGCACTGGCCGTAGCTGCTGCCATTTGCGTATGCATTTTTTGTTTTGTTTTTTTACCCAGAGCCCTCCGCAGCTGGAAATCCAGCTGCGGACGGCCCTGGCCTGGGCCTGGCCGGCTGCTCTGCAGAGCCGCCGCGGAACACAGCCGGCCGTCGAGGATTCCGGGGGGGGAGGATCGGATCGCCTCCCCCCCGTCGAGGATTCCGGGGGGAGGGACAGAACGCCTCCCCCCCCACCATGAACAGAATCCGTTTAAAGGTAAGTGACTTTCGTACATCCCTAATTCAGAGGCACCTTATGGTGACAGGTGATGCCCAAGACCTCCCAAAAGGGTTTTGCGGCTTGGCGGGGGGATAAGAGTTGCCTGGGAGACCAACTCACCTCACTTACCCAGGAGCTGTGTGGCCCCGGGAAGGGGTGACAGGGGAAGGTCTACCTCCCCCATAAGGGGCAGTCTGGAGGGGCGGCGATGCTGTCATGCCACCCCTCAGGCTGGGTATGTTTTCGCCCATAAAGGTGCCAGCTAGCCGCTGGTACAGACAGTGCCCATCGTAGGTTTTGCCCTTTGCAGATATTTCAATAAATGTGGCCCATTTCAAGCCAAGCTTTGTTGTCTGTCTCTTCATTAACCCATATCCGCTCGCAAATGCCCCCCCACGCCTGGCTTGCCTGGCCGTGGGGAGGGGGCGCTGCGGGTGGGCAGGGTGAAAAGGTGTCACAGGCTGCCATTGGGCAGCCCTTTGAGCCACTCAAGAGGAGAGGGGCCGGAGAGGTTTTGTTCTCGATCCGTGCCCCTCCCCAAGCAGTCCCTCGCTCGTGCAGCTCCCTCCCACCCTCCCTTAAGCAGTGTGGGTGACAACCGGTTGCCCTTTTGGGGGGGCCAAGTAGGAATTTTTGGCTCACAGTCTGATTGCCCGGGACTGCGTATCTTTTCATCTACTTCACACTGTTAATGGAGTTGGGCGTGTCCTGTAGGTAAATCTGGACTAATTCTTCTAGGGATGTACTAAACACTTACCTTATTTCATGCCGGGGCATCCGCGGTGGGGGGGGGGCGCTCTGTCCCTCCCCCCGGAATCCTCCAAAAAACCCAAATATGTTTCTATCATTCACACTCAATGCTTATTTCTAAAGGGAAAAAAGATGCAATTTAGAAGTGTCTGAAGTAGTTAATGCTTGTAGATTGCTTTGGATGTTCCCTGCCAGGACATTTAATAGTTCAGTCAGGTTATCAGGCTTTGATGGAGTCAGACATCCATCACATGATGTCTGCCAGAAAACTGATTGGCAGAAAAGAAAGAAAATGGAGGTAAAAGAACCATTGCAAAAGCGGGATCTCAGCAGGTACATGCCATATATCTCATTCATATATATAGAATCTTGCTTGTTGAAATGCAAAAATGAGCTGCACTTAAGTCACATTTAATAATTTAGATCTTAATACTCAGAAAATGCTTTTACATTTATTCAATCAGATTTGGAATCCATATTTGATTTCTGAAGTTTACAAGATACTTCATTCACAATTTACAGTATTTTAATGCATTAATTTCTTTGGATGAAAAAAATTAAATGGTGTTTCTCTTTTAACATATTTTTCATGGAGTCATGACCAGACATGATGGGTCCCCAAAGCACAAGGCAGGTCCTGTTCAATCTCCACAGGTTATCTATTAGTTTCTGGGCTCAGTTTTAAGGAGCTGGTTCTTACCTTTAAACCTAAGTGGCTTGGGACCTGGGTATCTTAAGGACCAACTTCTCTGATATGTTCCCTCCCATAGTCTTCCGACAACATCTCAGGTTCTGCTCTATGTAGCCAGGTGAGTGTGACAATCAGAGCTTTTTCAGTTATGGCACCAATGCCCTGGAATGCCCTCTCATGGGAAGCCCACCCAGCTCCATCACTATTTATCAATTGAAAAAGACATGACCTTTAAGGAAGCTTTGGGGGAGGTTTAGTGCTGACAGGCAATTTTATTTATTTATTACATTTCTATACTGCCCCATAGCCAAAGCTCTCTGAGCTGTTTTACAAAGGTGAAAAACATTAAAATACAATATGCAAAATTTAAAAACATAAAAAACACATGAACTGACAGTATATACAGGCACAACATATATCTAAAAACAATTTTTAGCAATCAGCTGAACCATGAAACAAATCCAGGATCAGTTTAAAACTCATGCTGCCAAATGCCTGGGAAAAGGGAAAGCGCCGAAAAGGTAACAATGTTGGTGCCAGGCGGGCCTCATCGGGGAGATCATTCCATAATTGGGGGCCACCACCAAGAAGGCCCTCTCCCTTGTTGCTGTCTTCCAAGCCTCTCTCAAAGTAGGCACCTGGAGGACCTTAGATGTTGAGCATAGTGTACGTTCGACCTGGGAGAGGTGCTCCATCAGGTACTGCAGTCTCGAGCCATGTAAGACTTTATAAGTTAAAACCAGCACCTTAAATTGGGCTCAGAAACATGTAAACAGCCAATGCAAGCAGGCCAGAGTCGGTTTTATATGTTCAGACCTTCTGGTCCCCGTTATCAATCTGGCCGCTGCATTTTGCATGAGCTACAGCTTCTGAAGAGGGGCCGCGGTGGCTTAGTGGTTAAGACGCTGAACTGCAGACTGGAAGGTCAGCAGTTCGAGACCCGAGTGCTGCGTGACGGAGTGAGCTCCCGTCTTCAGTCCCAGCTTCTGCCAACCTAGCAGTTCGAAAGCAAGAAATTGCAAGTAGATAAATAGGTACCGCCTCAGCGGGGAAGGTAACAGCATTCCGTGCACCTCGGTGTTCAGTCATGCCGGCCACATGACCACGGAAGCGTCTTCGGACAGCGCTGGCTCTTCGGCTTAGAAACGGGGATGAGCACCGCACCCTAGAGTCGGACACGACTGGTTGGGGACACCTTTACCTTTTTTTACAGCTTCTGAACCGCCTTCAAAGGCAGCCCCATGTAGAGTGCATTGCAGTAATCTAACTTGGAGGTTACCAGAGCATAGATAACTGAAGTCAGGTTATCTCTGTCCAGACAGGGGCGTAGCTGGGCCACCAACCGAAGTTGATAGAAGGCATTCCGTGCCACTGGAGCCACCTGAGCCTCAAGTGGCAGAGATGGTTCTAGGAGGATCCCCCAAGCTACGAACCTGCTCCTGGGTTTCACTTTATTAGTCCTTATCCAGTCCATTGTCACAGCTAGGCACCAATCTAGCACATCCACAGCCTCACTTGATGAAGATGAAAAGGAGCATACTGATGACAATGCACTCCAAAACTCTGGATGACTGCACTCAAAGGTTTCATGTAGCTGTTGAACAACACTGGGGACAAAATGGACCCCTGCGTAACCCCATACTGGAGAATCCACAGGGCCAAGCAATGTTCCCAAGCACCACCTTCTGGAGCTGACCCTTCAAGTAGGAGCGAAACTATTGCAGTGCATTACCTCCCCCTCCCAAATCAGACAGTGGTCACAGAAGGATACCATGGTTGATGGTATCGAAAGCCACTGAGAGATCAAGGAAACTCAATAAGGTCACACTTCCCCTATCTTTCTCCCAACATAGGTCATCATATAGGGCAACCAAGGCTATTTCTGTGCCAAAACCTGGCCTGAGCCTTGACTATAATGGATCCAGATAATTGGTCTCAGCCAAGAGTATCTGGAACTGGCTCTCAACCACTGCTCAAGGACCTTGCCCAGGAATGGAACATTTGCCACCGGCCTGTAATTACTAAGATTTTTCCAGGTTCAGGGAGGATTTCTTCAGGAGTGGACTCACCACCCCTTCTTTCAGGTGGCCTGGGACCACTCCTTCTTGCAGAGAGGCGTTAATCACTTCCCCACCCGACAGCTCTTCTCTCCCTGCTAGTTTCCCCAATTCCCACTGCTACCATTTATTTTGTCCTTTTTGCTGTATGTGTTGTTCTACTTGTGTCATTTTGTATTTTTGGAGAATTTTTGCCATTTTTTTCATGTTGTTAGCTGTTTTGAGATCTTATATGAGAAGAACAGGATATTGTCATGACTTCCCACCCTGAACAGCAACCTGGTCTCTGCCTCAGAGGAGGAGAAGCTAGCCAGGCAGAGGTGCTGGATACAGACCTGGGCTCCAACAGCATGGTTAGGCCTGTCTAAGCCTATCAGTCTGGAGCCTCTTGGGACAGGGACCCCTGAATTGGGACCTCCAGAGTCAGTAACCATTGAGCCTGCTTTCGAGAGGTAATTGAAGTCACCCATTATTTCAACACTTCTTTGGTTAGATGCCTCCCTGATTTCATTTTCCATCTTGAGATCCCCCTGAACATTCTGGTCTAGGGGACGATAGTTCCTAGTACTAAATTAGTTTTGGAGCCTGGTATTGTCACTCACGGTGCTTCTGTGAAGGAGTCTGCCCCTTTAAGGTTTTCAAATTTGCTTACTTAGGGTCACCTCTAGTGTGTGTGCTTTGGGGGGGGGAATACCTTCAAAATGTCAAGGCTGCCCTTGCATGTACCCCCACAACTATCATTCTGAAATATGCCAGGCTTGATCCCCTCAGGAGGGGCAACTATCCCTGCAATATTAATCCAATTCTACAAGAAAATAAAGAGACATTTGCAATGATCTTGTGCATAGCAAAACCAAAAAAACATTGCACCTATTTTTCTTAAATTTGGCATGCATAATCCTCTCCTAAGGGGCTACGAGGAGGCATGAAGGCTCAGATTTCCAAATCTCAACGCAGGTTCAGAATCAGAGTTGAAGTAGACTCCAAATCAGTTTGAGCCAAAGTGGACCATTTTTTAAAGCGATGAATTGGGGTCTGAGTCAAGTCCTGGAGCACACCTCTACTTTTGACAAACTGAATTTTTATACTGATTTTCCAAATGTTCATAACTACCTGGTTTGGGACAAGAAGCAGGTTATATGTCCCAATTTATATCAGGAAAATGGTGCTGGGGAAATAGTAGCCCTTCCCCCTCCAAGTCCTACAGTTCTAATTGAATTCACCTGCTGTCATGGATTTCTAATCTCTTGTTCCTAAATGTTGACCCACTGTATGAGCCTGATGGAGGTGTATGTTTGCTAATCAGATTCTTTGTGTGTTCAGAGGGATTGCTGATAGCTTATAGACAAGCCAAGGAATTCTTGATTTCCTTAGTATGCCACCTGGGTGATGTTTTTGCCTAATAAAAATTAGTCTAGTTTGTTTCTCTGCTTGTACCCAGATAAAAAATGTCAATTTATCCCATTAAAAAGTTAACCTTCTTTGTAGGCAATGTTGACTTCATTCTTCTGGTGCATTCTCTTTGGTTTGAATATATTTTTATTTATTTTATCTTTATAAATGAAATAAACAATACCATGAATACGATCAACCTGATCAATACTACAATTTCCCAGCAATACAATATTCTTATGAGGACACAAAAATAACAAAAAAAAAAAAAGGAAAATAAAAGAGGAAAAGAAGTAAGGAAAAGGAAAAGAAATTTCTTTCCCTTTTCCTCCCCCTCCCCCTTAAAGGATTAAGTTTAAACTCCAATACCCCCCAGTCTCCGATGCCATTCTATTTTACAAAATATATCTCTAACATTAACAATCTTACAGTTTAATAAACAACCTTACATTTCAATATCATATCATCAATCTTATATCAAAGAAACAGGCCTACAGGTCATTCCCAATAGCCTATATTAACAATAATAATAATGATTAAAAAGAAATATAGTGTTATATAATAATAAAACTTAAACCTTCAACAATCAGTAATATATTTCATACTAGATATATAAATGCATGTGCACAATACACCCTCAAACAATATATTTAAATACAGCATATCATATCTATTTTGGAATAAAGAAATAAAAAAGAAAAGCAAGAAAAGAAGAAAGATGAAAGAGAATAAACGAACATATGTATTATCATTTATCTTCTGACCTAGCCTAACATTTCTATATCATATCATCGATCTTATATCAAAGAAACAGGTCTACAATTCATTCCCCAAAGCCTATATTATTAGTGATATATATATATATATATACACACACATATATATATATATATATATATATACACACACATACCTTCAACCATCAGTAATATATTTTATACTAGATATATTATCTATTTTAAAATAAAAATATAAAGAAAAACAAGAAAAAATAAAAGATGAAAGATAATAAATATAATAATTTATCTTCTGAATTAGCCTGGATCATGCAGACTAACCACAAACAGTTAACAAAGCTTGGTTAAAGATTCCAGTTCATGGGGTTGTAACAGAATTCCCACGCATTTTTATGTTCAGCCATGCCTCTGCCATTTCATGATTTAGAAACTTCTTCATCTGACCTTCAGACACAATGCAAAGTGTAGCAGGATATTTTAATACCATAACAAATGAATATTGTAAGTTCATTTGTTTTGCCATATTTTTCACTTTGATGAATTGCCTTCTTTTAATCGCCACCTCTTTGATGTAGTCTGGAAATAACATACCTTTATCTTGTTTCCAGGAAAGGCTTCCACCCTCTCTTGCCAAACGCAGGATATAATTCTTTGTGGAGACTTTTGCAAATTGGACTATGATTGTATAGGCAGTCCCTTTAGCATTTGGCACATGAAATGCCTGCTCAATATCAAGTAAATAATCAGGGAGCATCTCATGCAAAAGTTTATCCACAAAAATAAGCAATTTTACATCATTAGACAGATTTTTAATCCCAATAATATGTATATTGGATCTGCACATGAAGGCCTCCAGTTGAGAAATTCTGTCAGAGACATTTTTAAAACAAACTTCTGTTGTAGTTTCATTCCCTGCCATTTGGTCTTTTAGTTCATGAATTTTCATCTCCATTTTTTACCAAGACTCATTAATTAGATCCACAGCTCCTTGCGAGGCGGTGATGGAATTTTTGGATTAAATCCAACCTTTTGGCTTGCTCCGTAAATTGCGAAGATAAAGTCTTTATCAGAGTAAATAATTCCCCTATATCTTCTGTTTTCAAAACTTTTGACATAGGAGGTGCGGGGGGAGTTGGCAGTGATGCCAGCCCCTTTCTTCTCAGTGTAGCCATGTTTCTTTTCAAACAGATCTTGCAGGTCCTCAGATGTTCTCAAATGTTAACATTTCCTAAATCATCCCTCAGGAGTTGTTGATATTTCTTAAAGCATATATTACAATGGAACACTGTCAGCCCTAGTTTCTCTTATTAAATAGGAATTTCAGAACAGCTTTTTGCGTTGTTAAAGCTCTGGGGAGATAATCCTGGAATCCAGCCCCCCCCCCCCGCTACATCATGGGGAATACCTTTCTCCAAGATGTTATCCAGATGCTGCCTTGCCCCCCCTTTTAATTCCAGAGGGAGGATGAAAAGGTTTTTCAACCTTTTAAAAAGCTGTTTGAGAACGCTCCCATGGACAGCCCATGGGATGCTGCCAGGGCAACATTGGTTCCAACCGGAAGTCTGTGCATTCTCAAAACTCTAAGTAAAATTCAACACCAAGTATTTTCTACCATCTTCTGCATTCAAAATGTGTGAGACTGGCGCATATATTGAACAGTGTTATGGCACTTTGTCACAGAAATATATGCTGGGGGAATTCTGTCGACTCTGCTTTCCAACAAAATTAATGGTTCTGCTATGTTGTACATCATGTGTGAAAAACTGCTAGTGGAAACCTTTTCTTGATTTCAAGTCCCTTTACGAAGACTGATGTTTCTAAAGCACAGACAGTATATAAGTAGTTTTACTACATACATCTCAGCTGATATATTTGCCAGACAGTCCTAGTTTGTAACACCTGTGGCTTGCTGTCAGTTAATAGTTATGAAAGCCAATACACCTGTGGCTATTTTTTTAACACTTACTTGATTACAAAATGTTCTACTCCATCTTTCTTTGCCAAGTATACTCAGATGGCTCATAAGAATACTAAAACAATAAAAACAATAGCACAGGAAAATACAACAATAAAATCTAAAAGAGGCCAGATTAATAAAACACACTCAGGAATAGAAGATGAAACTTCAGAACTGTTTTTGCTTTTTTTTTTTTACAAAGAACTGTAACTTCTCCCAGTTTCCATGCACGCATGTGACACCTTGGCCGCTCCCAGCCCCCCTTGAGAGCATCACATACCTGAAAGCCCAGACAGTTTGGCCCACTGGCTTATGTGCTAGGCGCAGGTGAAATTTGACATTTTCCACCAAAACTCCCAAAGCAAAGAGCTATAACTTCTCCCTGTTTCCGCAGATGTGTGTGAAACCTTGGCCCCTCCCAGCCTGCCTTGAGGGCATCTCACTTGCCACATTCCAGGCTGTTTGGCCCACTGGCTTGTGGGCTAGACGCAAGTTGAATATGATATTCCTAGAAACTCAGACCAAACTCAGAAGGGGAAGTGTGTTGAAGTGGAGGTCACTATACCTAGGGATGTACGAAAGTCACTTACCTTTTCGTGGATTGATTCGCAGTGGGGGGGGAGGCGCTCTGTCCCTCCCCCAGAATCCTCGATGGGGGGGAGGCGATCCGGTCCCCCCCCCCGGAATCTTGCCCGGCCGGCTCCGCTCCCTGGCGGCTCCGTGGAGCAGCCGGCCAGGGCCGTCGGCAGCCGGAGTTCCGGCCGCGGACTGGATAGCGTGGATGGAAAGGGCGGCCGCCAGGTTGCCGTGATAGGCTACATAAGTATTTATGTAGCCTATCACAGCAGGAAAAAAACCAACAACGGTGTACGCAAATGGCGGCGACTACGGCAGCCGCCATTTGCGTTCCCTATTTTTCGCTGTTTTAGCCTATGTAAATATTTACGTAGGCTATTACGGCGAAAAAAAAGGGGGAATGCAAATAGCGTAGTGGGCGCTATTTGCGTTCCTTTTTTCCCCCATAATAGCCTATGTAAACATTTACGTAGGCTAAAACGGCGAAAAATAGGGAACGCAAATGGTGGCCGCCATAGCCGCTGCCATTTGCGTACGCCGTTTTTTTTTTTTTGGCTTGGCTTGCCGTGATAGGCTACGTAAATACTTACCAGGATGCAAATGGCGGCCGCGGCAGCCAGTCGAAAGACCAGCCACCGCCGCTGCCGGAGCCGCCGCTGTCCGGAACATCCACCCCAGGTAAGCTTCATCCCGGGGGGAATCTGAGGGGGGGCGGGGGGGCAGGCTGTTCCGCCACAGATTTCGGGGGGCCAAATGCCGGTGCATTCGGCCTCAATGAAATCTGTGGCGGTATTCTCCACCATCCCTAACTATACCTAATCTCTGCTGCAGGTTTCTTTGAAGTGCAAAATGACCTTATTCAGAAGAATCACGGGCTCAGCCTCTTTATGGCTGAATACACACATTACTTGGCAGGCAGGCTGGAAGAGGGTATGTTTTAATCTGCTTTTGTTTCTAGCACACACTAAATGAGTATTTTGAATGAACATGGTCAGTTCATGCCTAGCCCAGAAGGGTGATTTGATTCTGGAAAGCAGAAAATGCCTAGCCCAACTGGGAATATTCTACATAGAAAGCTGGCCTGGGGCCGGGCAGGCAAACGCAGAAACAAACCAAAGCTGAATCCATCAAGAGGGCATTTACATAGGGGAACATCATGACAGTGACTGGGCATCTACCGCCCTGGGGAAAACACCAAGAGCAAATGAAGGAGAGACGCAGAAAGAAAACTCCCTGCATGCCAGAGGGAAGGGAGCAACAGTGCATTACTCATAGGGACTTCTAACTGGAAAATGAGCTACTCTCATGCAGCTGAAGTAATACAGCAATCTACTGCTTTGAAAAAAAGACCACACCTGCAAGGCGGGCACCTTTAAATTGAAAATGCCGCAGACAGTGGGTTGTCCTGACACTCTGTAACTGAGGCAGGAAGCCTACACAGCCAGCCTGCAAGGAGGGCACATCCACGTAGCAGATGCATATTGTGCCTGTGGCGTTGGAGAAAGACATAGAGATGCTACAGCATACCCTTACAATCATAACTACAGTCCTGCACTGAGCACACAGCCTGACATAATTAAGTATGGAGGAGGAGGATATATGCTCTGACTGGAGAACCCATATACAGACATGCTAGGAGCATACCCCTGGGTTCAACCAGAGTTGAGTCAGTGTAGTGAAGCACAGCGAAATAACAATAACAAAATAGTAAGAATAAATCCTAATTAATTAACATCATCATCATAACATTAATAAATGAAATACCATCCCCAACTCAAATAAAGAGAGAAGAAGGTTGCCAAAAGAAAGAGCCCCTGCCAAGACCCCTAAGAATATGCCTCATTGGGTTGGCTTGTTTTGCCACACAGTGGAGTATTGCTGGAATAATGAGTTAATAATTGATATAAAATAGTATGTGTATGGTGCTTTGCCCACTGTATTGAATTCTGGACGTATTGCTTGCTTGACGACAGCACAAGCGTGTGCACACACAGAGATACACACAAGAGCAAAAGAAGAGCAAATACAGAAATACCTAAGCAAAGAAAGGGGATTTTTTATTATTTAATTTTCTTTTAAGAAAAACAAGTTCAAGAAATATAGGATAGGGGGTAAAGGAGAGACGGTAAGAGCCCAGAGCAACCAAAGAAGTGTGTGTGTGGGGGCTTTCTTTAAGTTTTTGGAGGATCAAGCCAGAAAAGTCACAGACAGTTCACTTCTGAAGTGGGGGCGGGGGAGGGGGCAGGAAGAGAGTCAAAAAGTAAGGCAAGGCACAGTCAGGCTGCTATAGTTCCTTATTTTAGAACTTAGGAAGAAAGGAAAACTAAATGGTTGAATAATAATTAAGGGGGGGGGGGAGAAATGGATGAACAAGCCCAGAGATAAATGTTTCTTTTGTAAGTTTTGCTCTGACTGAGGCTTGTTCTATTATTCCTTCCTCCTCTACTCTGTCTTTCCTAGATTTTAAAAAACACAGTCCTATCTAGACTTTTAAAAATAAACACAGCCCTCTCCAGAGACCCCTACCAATGCCAATGGAACAGCAAGGGTGGGGGAAGCAAAGGAATGAGAAAAAAACAAGCAAACTAATAATTACTAACTGTTTGCTTTTAACAATCAAGGCAACACAGCATTAGATCGAGACAGAAACAGAACGAACGAGTGGTAAAAGAACAAGGCAGCTGCAGCAACTGCCCAACTTAGAACACAAACGCTGCGCACGCAGCCCTCTCCCGAATCCAAACCGACCAATGCAAGCAATGGAACGGCGGCGGGGGGGGGGAACAAGCGAGCAAACTAATAATTATTACTGTTTGTAACAATGAGGGAAAGACAGAACTTAATGGAGAAAAAAGAAGAAGTTGCAATGAGTGCACAGGCACACACTCCAGATCTAACCAGACAAACACAGTCCTCTCCCAGCCAACCACCTCGCACAATAAACAAACATGGCCATTTGCCAAAGCATATATATACCCCCCCACCTCCATCACTCTCTCTGATTGGAGACTGCTGGCGTCGGTTCTGGCCGAGAGTTCCTATTTGCCAAAGCACACTCCCTCCTCCTCCTGTGCTCACCTTCCCGCCTCCCATGTCCACTCACCTCCCCGCCTCCCCCCGCTTCCCATGTCCGCCTGCCTTCCCCCTCCCTCCTCCTCCTCCCCATCTGCGTGATCTTTGAGAAGTTGATACATTTTGGAGACAGCCTGTCTCAGCTGCTCAGAAGGCATAAGAAAAGCTCCAAATATACGAGGCCGACAAGGCACCTCGTGGAGGGGGCACTTCACTTCGTCATGCCTCGGTGCTGGGCTGATCCGCTTCGTATCATGCCGAGGAACCTCCAAAACAGCCCGCTTCATCTTGTTATTCGGGCTTCGTACTGAAGCGGTGCACAGCCCTAGTAATTTGTGTGCTCTTACTATCAGTTTATTTTTGCTAGTAAATTTGGATCAATAACTATCATCCCTTCATATCACCAGCATGCATCAAATAAAAAGTTGAACTTGGCATGTAGGGGCCTATTCTCTGCCAGGGGCTAATTCTTCCATGAAAATGGAAGAATTACAAAATACTACTCATGGTTACAGATGCCAGTAACTAATTGACAGAAAATTAATTAGTATATCGAATCAGAATTGTGGGCAGAATTTTTTCCCCTAGTGCTTATTTAACCCACCTGTTCTAGCGGTCTTGGTGTAATAACAGCAATAAAAACTGAAATGTGTGCTAAGTATGAAATGTTCTATCAAAGCAAAATTACTCAACTTACTTTACTCAGTTACTCAAATTACTTTACATCAGAAGGCAGCATAAATAGTAAAACCATACAGCATTTTTAAAAATTAGTATTTTATTGATTTTTTTTTCAAAATACAACAATACAAAATAACTATGTGGGATCATAGTCAGATCATTTGTTCATATATACATTTTTTGAGCTTACATACAAAGTCCTTACAGTACTTACATACATAACAGTACTCTAACAAGTGTTTCTGATCAGTTCTAGTTGTCTCCAGTTAACCTAACAAATCATGCTTTTCCAATCTGCAGCAATTTCAAGCTTAGCCACTACTTAAAGAAATGTGAATAACTCCTTGATTTGCAGATTTCTATTTTCATTACCAAATATTGAAAGTGGATCTAGACCCAGAGAAAAGTGTATTTTCTGTTTTGTAATCTGTGCTGCTTCTCTAAACACTTCTTGCCAAAATTCTTTGATAACATTACACGACCACCACATACGGTGTCCACCCTCTAGCATAATGGTCAGGTTGTCTTGTAGATGCAACTTATCTTTCTTGAAGTGAAATACTATTTCTAAATAATTTAAAGTTTATTCTCTTTAATTTTGATAAAGATAGATTTGTACAATTTATCCCATTAGTCTGCCAAAATATTTTTCCTAGGCTTGTTTAACCCCTTCCAAGTTGCTAAGTTGCAAAAATAATAATTGTTTATATGATACTGAAGTTACTCCTTTTACTGTATTAGTTTCTGGCATTAATAAAGATTCAAACTGAGTTTTGGGGCATACTATTTAAGCTCT
Organism: Heloderma suspectum; assembly: GCF_057233095.1. NCBI lineage: Eukaryota > Metazoa > Chordata > Lepidosauria > Squamata > Helodermatidae > Heloderma > Heloderma suspectum. Next base: position 291,237,926 of record NC_139459.1, on the reverse strand, counting down.
TACAGTTGGGATATTGGTAAAATGAGTGACTTGATTTAGTTGGAACCAACTGAACCCAGTTCCATTGTAAGGCTTATGGGTTCAGAGCCAGACTCTGATTCAGGCTTAGAATGGGTTAACTGGGGAACCAGTCCAATAGTGGGAAACTCAAGGCCTGAGAGCCTAGGGAGAATGAGCCTCCCTTTTGGCCACAGCTACAAGGTAATGCTTTGAGTCAAAACTGATTTACAACCTCAGCAATCTTCTGAGAGTTGGGTGGGCACTCTAGAACAGTGCAGGAGGCGGTGCCGGGGGCTGCAGGGGGAGTGGGGAATGAGTGAAGATTTTCTTCTCCCAAGCAGCTGGATAGACTAGGGTGTGTCAGGAGGTTCATCTTGACTGGTCGCAGCCTATCAGAAATTCTTTCCTGAGGAACCCATGTAGAGAAGGAGTCCACCAGGAGGGAAAGTTACCCCCTCCTGGTCTCTTAACACCATGGATCCCATGAAACACTACATATTCCTTTTCAAAGTTTTAGCAGGCTTTCCATGCAAGACTGTGAATGAGAAACTCGGGTTCTTTCCACCTTTTAGAATGGTTCCAAAAGAAGAGATCAGATGGCTTGGGAGCTGGTTTCAAATGATTCAGGCAGGGTCGGAGCAAGAAGTGGTCTTGTCACCTGAAGAAACAACTTGGGTTACTGCTACACACCCTCACTCTCACCACCGAGGGCCCCTGTCCCGCACCCCCTCACCTTTGTTGCTGTGCCGTGCAGCTGGAGAAAGCAGCCTCCTGGGACTTGCATGACCCAGCCAAGCTCCCATGTGATCTCATGAGAACTGGCCGAGCTCCTGTGGGATCTTGCAAGACCACTTCTTCTGGCTATGAAGCTCTCACTAAGAGCAACAGGTGGGTGCTCCCATTGTCTGCTCTCTTGTTGCAGCAAATGCTGAGCTGGAAGAGTGGCTGGCGGGGCTCTCTGGGGCAACTGCTGGAGAAGGCAGCAGCAGCCGGTCCTCCAGGATTTGGGGGGGGGGGGCAGCATAATTTGCTGTTTTTCCGGCTCTGCTGCCTGATGCAAGCACATGAGCCTCTGTAATGATAGGGCCAGCACTGGACTTCGGAGTGGATGCCTGCACACAGAAGAAGCTAGAACCCAGCCCTTTCCCAACATAGCCACAGCACCTACATGCTCTCACACACACTTTCTGCCACTAAAGTTATACATACACACGTGCCCATAACAGGGAGGGAGGAATTGCCTCTGCCTGCCTTCCTCCATTCTTCCTTGCTCAATGCCTTTTTTCCTTTCTCCTGTTGGTGTTTCAGCTCTCACAGGTTGCAATTCTGTAAACGCGTTCCTGAGAGTAAATCCCATTGAACTCAGTGGGCCTTACTTCTGAATAGGCATGCATAGGATTGAGCTGTTAGACATGGAAGGAAGGAGGAGGAGGGACGGAAACAGGCACAGAGTTACAAACACCCTGAGGAACAAATGAAATGGCTTGTACGGTCCCTCCATTCACTCTCAGTGAGTATCAGAGCCAGCGGGGGTGGGGGACTTCTGGGCTTCCCCCCCAATACACCCAGATACCAACTTGAAAAAACGGAGGGAAAATTGGGGGCGAAAATTGAACAAAATTTAGTGAGGGATAGGAGTCTCCCAGGACTCCCCACCCTTCATGATTAGAATCATAGAATAGTAGGGTTGGAAGGGGCCTATAAGACCATCAAGTCCAACCACTCCCACACACCCAAGGTAAAAACAACAACAACCCTGAATAAAGAAGGGCTTTTTTATTGTTGTTTAATGAAGCAGCAAAGCAACATACTTGCTAACTGCTGCTTCTTCCTCTGGAGTCTGGATTTGGTCTATTATCAATATGTTGCTGCCTGGGGCCACTGTTCTGACAGAGTCTCCATGCTGCCACACTCTCACATAACAAATAAATAAAACACACACACACACACACAGTGGTGAATCCAGTTAATAATCCTGTTCCTGACCCAGTACTGTCGCTCCTTGGTGCTGAGAATCTTTTCTCAAAGCAAAGGCTTCCCCTCCAGGGCATGAGCATGGCTTTCTCTTGGCTAGTGATCAGGCCTGAGCAGCAGAAAATGCAAGGTTGAATCAGGAAGTGAAAGAGAAGAGATAACCAACTGCACTGCTTCCTGTGTTCTCATGAGAATGAGTCAAGACACTGATTGTATCTTGATTGTGCCTTGAGATTGTGTGAATGAGTCAGGACACTGATTCTCAATGTAAGTACCACTGGTCCTGGTTTGCTCACGGGGCCAAGAAAGACCATATATAGACATCTGCAAGGACATTTTGCTGGACCAAATCCCTGCAGCTCGCTTGGCTGCTAGAGGGATGTCAGGAGTGTGCACACATCACAGAGGAGTTGTGCATATGTGGATTGCTCCAACCATGCCTTGGAGTGTCACGCACTGTCTTGGACTGCAGCACACTTCATAAATTCATGGGTTAGTGACTTTGGTGCCATTTAGGGAGGTCCCTGGGTGGGTGTGTCCTGGTTGGCTAGGAGTGCTCCACCCACACCCGGGTCCTAACAGAAGATCCTCCACCTGCCAAATTATTTTTTTATTTTTTTCTGCTTGTCCCTACATGAAGGGAAATGTTAATGGTTACTGCAAATTGATATGTTTCATGGTATTTTTTATTTTTTTGTTTGTCGTTGTTACAGTTGTGTTGCAAATACAAAGATTTAAAAAAAGAAAAAAAGAGTGCACAGCTGCCTGTCCGGAAGCCTGCTGAGTAGCAAAGCCTCAGAACGAGGCTCAGATTGAGTTCCACTCACTAAACCTTCCACTCACAGAAGGGGGAGAGGAAGCAATTTTCCCCACAGCACACATAGTCCTAAGTAACTGCTCCAGAGAGTTGATGGTGACACAGGAGGCTGAAGAGGGAAACTGCTGAAAATTATCGCCCCTCTCCCCTACATGTGTGGGGTGGGGGAGTTTTGCTAGATTTCCAAGCCATTGTGCTAAGATACCATGCACTATAACACTGCACCTGACCACCCACAGATCCACTGCCTGCATGGAATGTAAACACAGCATCAGTACAAATCGTATAGCCTTTGGTACCTGGACCAGCATGGGAGATTCACCCACTCAAGTGACAGGTTTGATTGCCAAGGGTGATACAGATTGTCAAGCATTTCATTTTGTGGGATTAGAAAGCTAAAAAATCACATAGTTCCAATACAAGTCATTTGAATTGTTGGACTTCGTAGCTAATGATATATATGGAAAGAGATATCTTTGAAAATGACAGCAATTCCTAGACTGTTGCTTTTCTACCTAGTTATTCTTGGCCAATGCCTCTTCTTATGCTTTCCATCCTTGTTTCTCATTTATTTTGTCTGCAAATGTGTGTGTGTGTTTTCTTTCACTGAACTACCCAGTCCAAAGCCCACAAAGTATCACTGGTTCAGAGATGAGGATCAGAATGAAGTTGATTTAATTCTTGTATTATATTGTGTATTTCAAAAGGTTGTGTTGAGAGAAAATGGATCAGTGTTTTTACTGTTAAATTCAATTTAAAATTATATGGTGGAAATACTTTCTCCTCCCTACTAATACAGCTGATATAGTTAGAATCATAGAATCATAGGGCTGGAAGAGGCCTACAAGACCATCGAGTCCAACCCCCTGCTCAGTGCAGGAAGCCTGATCCCCAGGCGGTCTCCCATCCAAGTACTAACCAGGGCTAACCCTGCTTAGCTTCCGAGATCATTTGAGGTAGTCCACAGTCCTGCATTGTTGTGTGTGCATCTTTGACATCATGGTTTTCACCCTTTCCCAACCTGGTGCCCTCCAGATGTGCTGCACTGCAAATTCCATCATACCAGCCAGCATGTTCCATGGCTTGCTGGCTGGACATGATGGGAATTAAAATCCAACACATCTGGAGGGCACCAGGTTGGGGAAGGCAAGTAAATAATAGAAGTGTATTGATATCAGTCAAGAAGTAAAAGTAACAGGTTTTACCACCAAATTAAATTATCCATGCAGAAATGACAGTGTAGAAGGTGGTCTTTTTCTGCTTTATCAATTATTGATTCTGAAGTGAGATTTGCATTTTTTTTTTTTGGCTACAATCCTATGCACATTTACTTGTGATTAAGCCTCACTGAACAAGTGGAACTTACTTCAGAGTAAACATACATAGGTTTGTGCTATTTGTCATCATTAGCAGTTCAACAACTTTGGATTACAGGATCTGAAGAGAAACATTTTTCTTTCATAAAATTATTGCTTCTAGCATCTCCTCTCAAAGAAGGCAGAATGGCTTGGATACTAAGTTCCCATGAGATCTTTGATCATGGGATATTCCTACTGATGGAAGGAGGAAGGTGATTTTCTTTGATTTTCCCTTCCATCTGCAGTTCCCTGTGTCTCCCAAATCTGTTACTGAGGGTTGGGAAAAACCTCCAGAACAGCATGGGAGGTGGTGCTGGGGCCTTCAAGGGGAAGGGAAATAGTAAAAAATTGTGTTCGCCTTATTAAGTCAATTTGCAGCTTGCTCCTCCACATACTACAACGTGCTAAATATGAACCATTTAGTTACCCACGAACACAGCTCACAGAGAAAAATCAAATCTAATGAAAGTTTTAACTAACAGCGTTTATTGAAACATTTGAAGTGTTACATCTTTTATCTTTACAAAACTTCCTTACATACAATGTTCTTGGAGTAAACTCCAAGGTGGCCACTGTAATGTCCTTGTTCTGGTCCACTGACAACTTGAATCTTGAGGTTTGCCAATGAGCACACACAACTCATGGCAACATAGATCCTTTCATGATTTGTTTACTGGCTGTATATTACTGGGGTATCATTGTACTTTGGCCTGCACCTGTGTTTATAAAGGCATACAGAGACATTTAAATGTTATTTTGTTAAATTTAACAGTTGAGACTTCCTTTCTGAGCAATAACTAAACTTCAACTGGGTTATTTTTAACTGAAAGGGCGCAATCCTATCTGGATAGACAGCCGCCTCCGAACTCGGAGGTGACTACCTATCCAATGCAGGGCAGGAGAAACACGGAGGGGATAATCTCCTCCGCGCTTCAGCTGCCCTGTGTTTGTGGCTACATAGCTGATTTTGGCTGTCTAGCTTAGGGAAGGTGGAACAGGAGAATCGGCTGCCTGACGACACATTGGATGTCGTACCGGCATTTCCGCCTTCCCCGCCCCGGAATGCCCCATTTTCGCCGCTCTGCACTCCTCTTCCAAGTACGGAGCATGGGGCTGTCCCGAGGCAGCATGGGAGGAGAGGAAGGTCAGTTCCCAGAAACTGATGTATCCGATGGCTGTCTAGCCGCTGACTAGCGGCCATAGGATTGCTCCCTAAGTGTTCTTAATCCCTTCATGCTTTGTTTACAGGTCGTATGTTACTGGCATATCATTGTATTTGGCCTGCACCTCTGTTTATAAAGGTGCACACAGACTTCTTTTGTGTTCATATTTCATTTTGCTCCAATTTACAATTATGTTTGTTTAATTATATTTGACATCTTTTTGATATTAAAAATAAAACTTTATAGTACATTATTGGAGAAGATAGCCTAATTCTTAAAAAACAAAAAATAACGCTTTATGGACATGAATAAACTCCTGACTTTTAGGAGTTTGACATATTAGGAAAGTGGAGAAAGATTCTGTCAAGATTCTGACATTTCTATTAAAACAAAACAAAAATGGAATTATATTCCGTTGATCAAAGATCATCATAGCAATATATATACAACTCCCAAATATATAAATTTAGAGTTTCAATTTTCTTATTCTGGGCTATATAAGAAGGATAGAGACCCTACAAGTTGGGAATTTGATGTTTTCTTTTCAGATTTCCGCAACTGGACTTCCACCAAAAGGAGCAGAGCCTCTGCAGATGGAAGAGGGTCAGTGTGTCATTGAGAATATGAGGAATGAGAAGGCTCAGAGACCAGATGGGTTTCCTACAGAAACTAAAGGTGCACTTAGACTTTTTATTCCTAAGATTTTCTGTGTTTATCATAAGGCTTTTGAACTTTACTACTTTCTTTATATGATTCTTATATATCAGTTATCCCTAAACCTGGCAAAGACCATACCAACTATGCAAATAATAGTCCAGTTTCCTTAATTAATGTGCATGCTAAACTATTAATAGCAATTCTGGCTAATAGATTTCAGTGCGTGAGATCCATTAGTATATCCTGATCAAGTGGGATTTATTTGTCAGAAACAGGGAGTGAATAATTTAAGGCTTGCAGTAAATCTGATTGCTTTGAATTCTAAAAAAAGAATGTGGCTGTGATTATTTTACTTGATGCTAAGAAAGTGTTTGAGAAATTATATTGGCAGTTTATGTTTGTGACCTTGGAAAAAATTTAGATTTCCACAGGAATTTTTAAGATGGATTAGAATTTTATATCTCTTGAGTCATGAGTGATGACAAATGGAATTCTTTTAAGTTTTAGTTTGTAGCAGAGCTCAAGACAAGGCTATTCTTTGTTTCCCTGGATTTTTAAAAAAATTTTTTAATAGTTTGTAAATATAACATTTTAATGTTTATTTTTATTGCAAAGATAACAATAACAAAACAAAAAGGTGGGGTGCACAAACTGGAAAGGGATGAAAAGAAAGCAAGCGTATATAATAAAACATATCTATACACAATATTCCTTTACATCACTCTTAAGAAAAAAGGAAGGAAAAGAAAAACAGGGGGAAAGGAGGATTTGACATTTCTATTTCAAATATATACATTAATATAAGTATATATTTCCCCACTTTTTTGTTTTTGTTTGTTACTGTTATATTTGCAAAAAAAATTTAATTGCATCCTCCTCTGCCGGCATGAGGCTGTGCTGGATTGGAGTTCCTTCTACGAATGGAAGAGCCCTTCTGTTAACAGAAAGGCAATTCAAGATCCATGCCTGTGTATGGTATGTTGGGAATATTAGGAAGATAGGAAGCTTTCACTGAACAATCTAGCCCATTGGTCCATCTAGCCCAGTATTGTCTACACTGACTGTCAGCAGCTCTTGGGGGTTTCAGGCAGGATTCTTTCCCAGCCCTACCCAGAGATGTGAGGGATTGAATGCACTCAAGGACAAAGCTCCAGTCATAAGAACATAAGAACATCCATGTTGGATTATCTAGGCCAGCATTTTGTTCACACAGTGGCCAGTGGGTCCTTCCCAACATGTTGGATGTCATAGCCCTAGTCCCTTCCAAAAGGATTTTCCATATTCAAAATTGTTGTCTGGATCAAAGAAAAAGGATCTTCTACAAAGAATGGATCATACAAAGAGATAAACTTAGCACCAAGCCTCAAGCAGGCTGTATCACATCTTAAATTAATTTAGGATTTGACAGAAATGTTTCATGTCTGTCTTCAGCAAACACGGACTCCAACCCTGTACACCTCCAATATTATATTTTCTAGTCTTGCATCTTTATCCACAGGTTTGAATTGTGGTTTGTTGTTTCTCTGCAAAGTTCTGAAGGGCAGAATTTGTTTGTTTTTAATGTGTTATACAAATGCTACAGAGTGCTTAGTTGGATTGTACACAGAACTTAACTATGAGTTTATTTGAGATTTGGCTCTTTTAGTGCACAATTATTCATTGTTGAAATGGTAAACACTTTAGCTGGAACAATCTACTCAAATGTGTTGCTCAGCTTAGTCACAGGCAGAGTAAATGGCAACTGAACAAATAACTAATAGCCAGTCCAGTCCAATATCTGGACTGACAGATACTTTTTTGTATGACAATATCTCAAGAGAATGACTGGGGTCTAGCCGAGTTAAGCATGGATAGATTTAGCATACATGTTCCATATTTTGTCAATCTTCCAAGCTTAATTTGGATTACTGCAATTTACTCCTACGGGGGAAAGTAAACCAAAATGTTGGGATGAGTTGCAGTGAGGGCATATCTACACTCTAGCCCTGACACTGGGTGGCGCAACTGCTATGGACAGAGATCTCACAAAATATGGCTTTAACATGATATTTAATAGGATCTGCATATCGAAGAGGACTTGGTTTTTCAGTCTGCTACAAATTCTGCACCCACTGTGCAGAATTTGCTTGAACAGCTTTTCTTTCTCAAACTTCTAGGAGAGAAGTGGTAGTCAGGAGAGAGGCACTTGGTTCTTGCCCTGCTTGCCACTTTTCATTTTGCAACTCTTTCCCTGCTGTTCCCCCCAGATTTAACAGTTCTTTGCATGGAGGACAGCTGATGACACAATACTGTTGCAGATTATTTTCTGGCCAAACACAATTAGCATTTGCGTGATTTAGAAATGCACAAAGAAATTATGCTTGTTCACAGACTAATTATCATCATTTCCTCTGTGCTGAATTATCATTGCAAAGTTAAATTTTGCATGGAATAAACACATCAGCAACTTCAGAATAATTTTATCTATTTCTGTTATTATGGGGCAGGTTAGTCTTAGACTGTGATAGAAGTTTTAGAACCTTCAAACCTTCTATAGTTTTAAACTTGCAATAAAATCACAATATAAGTGTACATTGGATTGTCCAATATTAGTCTAACATAAGTCCCGTTCATTTCAATAGGTCTAAGTAAGAGGACTAATGTTGGATACAACTTGTTGTGTATATTCACAATATATGCAAGGCGATGAATTAGTACAGAATAAACTTCTAACTTTTGTCTATCCACATGATACCTATGAAAGTCTCTGATACAGTTTTGACATTTGCTCAGAGACTAGAGAGGAAATACTTCCCACTATAGCTTTCTCAAATGTCACAAGATGTTGGCATGTGTCCAGTCACTTCAGGTTGATGCTTTACAATACATTTCCTTGATTCTAGAGAAGAAGCTATTTGAATACTCTATCATGGGCACAAACTATAATTCAGCATAACACAAAATTGATTGACAAGTGGTATATCTTGAACCCATGACAAAATATTAGCGGAACCGCCTTCCTATGGCCATGCCTGAATCAGGGCATGTTACAAGAACACAATGTAGGCTGCAGGCGGCGGGTGGGGGGAGATTCTGAAGTCTCTCTGTTTTAGCTAGCATAGCAACCCAAAGGGGAAAAAAAAAAAAACATAAGAAGACTAGCTGGGTTACTGTGGTACCAGATTCCTGGGCATCTAATAAAATAAGCTGTTGCCTATCAAATCTTACTGCTCAGGTAATCTGTACATCTCTAAAGTGCAATGAACTTTGGACACAGTGAAAGCATTTTACAGATTTGTGTGGATAGAGGGTGGATTCCTCAGGGTTGGTGCCAGTGGCAGTTTTCCTCCTGGGGGGAACAGCAGCTCGAGTGGGTGTGGGACAATTTTAGTTGGGATCATGGCAAGTGGGGGGGAGGAGGTTCAATCTCCCTCCCCAGGTGCTGAGGTCCTAATCCAGGGGCTCCTGTGGCTGCTACTTAAAAACAGAGATGGATGAAATGCAAATACCTTTCCCATATTATCTAGGTTAGATAACTAGGGCAGGAAACCACACCCCAGACTCAAGAGCAGATTATCATCTATTCTCAAACATTCTCTGCAGGAGACAGGCTGAAAGTGCAATCCTTAGCAGGTTTACTCGGAAATATAAAGCAGAGGAAGCTGCTTTATACTGGGTCAGATCACTGGTCCGTCTGGACCAGTATGGTTGACACTGACTGGCAGCGGCTGTCATTCATGCATTTCATTTATTGTATTTCTATGCGGCCCCATCGCCGAAGCTTTCCGGGAGGTTCACAAAAATTAAAAACCATTAAAATGCATTACATAAAGTGCAAAACCATTTACATAAAACCATGTAAACAGACAGCACGCACACAGACAACATATATCTAAAAACAATTTTCATTAGTTTTTCCAACCCTACCTGGAGATGCTGGGGCTGAATTTGGGACCTTCTGGCCACAAAGCGGATGGTCTACCACCGACTTACGGCCCCGCCCGACAAGTTGCACTGAGCTAGACGGGGCTTACCCGCGGGTAAATGTGTTTAGCGTGGCAGTCTGGCTTCACTTCTGTCCATTTCCCTCCCCCCTTGCCTTCCAGGGCGTTCCGCAGTAGGAAGAATTCTCCCCACCCCGGAGGACGTCCTCGGCGCAGACGGGGGTTTCCTCACCTCCCCCCTCCGTCCCGCCCGCCTGTTAAGGCTACTCACCGACCTCGTAAAACTTTCCGAGACTCGGAACGGGTCTGGGAGCAGGAGCGGAGGCTGGAGAGCGGCACATGCGAAGAGCCCGCCAAGAACACGCGGAGGGAGAGCCGCTCGTCGCCGGTCCTGTTCAGGCAGGGTCACAGCGAAGGGAGAGAAAGACTCCTGACGGCCCAACACGAGACATGGCTGTCGGCCGCCCTGCCCGCCGAGCTCTGGCTGTTATGTCTGGACGCCTCTCCTCAGCCGGCTGCAAGCCAGCGCGCCGCTCAGGCAGCCCAGCCGGGCGCCCCCTCTCGGCTCGGGCTGCGCGCCTCGCCGTGGAATTTGGGCGCGGGGAAGCGCAGAAGAGCTCGGCTCTCGGCCTTGGGGCTGCCTGCGCCGGCTCCTCAGCCCGGTCCGAGTTCCTACCGGCACCCGCTTCGCTCTGCTCGAGGGCGAAGAGCGCCTGAGTGTTCTCAGTTACGTGCTCACAGCGGCGTCTTGCGCACCCGACGCATTTGTCCGCGGCGGCGCTCGCTACAAACTCCCGCGCTCGGGGGGCTCTTTTCCCGCCGCCTGACCGGCCTCTGCGTAACTGTCCCTCCCTCCGGGGGGCCGTGCGTTGCTTCTCTCCCCCCCCCCCACGCACTTTCCCGCTGCATGAGCTCATCACCAACACACACACACAGACACACAAACACACACACCCCAGCTCCGTTTTTTATCAACTGGCGGGAAGACACGCGTCGGTGCTGAACTCACCTTGGCCTCAAGCAAAACCCGTTCGCGCAATCGCCCCTCAACTCCTCAGCGCACTCATAACTTTCCATGCCCGCTCCAAACGTCTTCCGAAAGACCACAGGTCGCTGCATCTTTTGTGATAATGATTTTATTAATCTGGGTTTTAAAAGAAAGGTGACCCAATATTCTGGGGCTGGCGGGGGCGGGGGGATTCGTTTTACCTTTTCAGATGAACAATGACGAAACGGGTGGGGGCGCTTTCACAAGATGGAAAAGAGATGCTGCGATTGGGTCGGTTTATAATAGGGATGGACGAAAGGGACTTACCTCGTCCCGCAGCTTGCTTCGCGGTGGGGGGGGGAGGCGCTTCGGTTCTCCCCCCGAAGTTCAGGCGAGGGGGGGGAGGCGCCATCCCTTGCCGGCGAAATTCAGGCCAGGTAGGAGCGCCCCATCTACCCGGCCGCGAAAAAAAAAGTAAAAAAAAACACACGCACACACACCCGTGATAGGCTATGTGACGATTTACGTAGCCTATCACGGCTGACTTTGGAAATCTAGCCGTGATAGGCTACGTAAATCGTTACGTAGCCTATCACGGGTGTGTGTTGTTGTTTTTTACTTTACTTTTTTTTTTTTGCAATGACGGCGGCGGCAGCCGGTCTGGAGACCGGCCGCCGCCCCCGCCCCCGCCGAACTGCCGCTGAACCGTCGCCGGGACCCGCTGCCGAGAGGGACATTCGCCGAAGGTAAGTCCCATCCCGAGGTGGGGCGGGGGGCCGGCAGAGAATTTCCCCAACACTTCTGGGGGGCCGAATGCGTCGGCACTTGGCCTCCTGAAGATTCGTGGAGAAATTCTCCGCCAACCCTAAAAGGGAAATGGAGCTTTGAGGCCAGATTCTGAAAGCAAGTTTCCTTCATTCTCTGCACCTGTTGAAGGTTTGCTCCAGTTGTCTGGCATGAGTTGTATTTTGCTGTTGGGAAAACTGTGGCCTAGGTACAGGGGGCAATATTAGAATCTGCACAGCTTCAGGTAAAGGAGCAGAAAGCTAAACTAAGGCTTCTCTGAGTCATCATCATAATCAATGACTGACACAATGAAAAATACACAGGTCTTCAAATACCCGTCTGTGCCAGGGAGACCTGGGCCAACATACATCATGTTGACAGTAGGGATGGCGGAGAATTTCTCCCCGAAACTTCGGGGGGCTGAGCGCCAACATGTTCGGCCCCCCAAACAAGTTTCGGGGAGAAATTCTCCGCACCCCCCCGCCCCCCGCACCCCCCCCGGGACGGGACTTACCTTTGCCGAATGTCCCTCCCGGCGGCGGGTCCGGCCGGCGGTTCGGCGGGTCTTCGTCAGGGGCGGGGGCGGCAGCCGATCTTTCGACCGGCTGCCGCTGCCGCCATTGCAATAAAAGAAAAAAAGAAAAAAAGTGCATACGGATAATGGCGGCCCCATAGGGAGCCGCCATTCCCGTTCCTTATTTGGTCGCTGTAGTTTACGTAAATGTTTTTACTATTTGCGTTGCCCTTATTTTCGCCGTAGTCTACGTAAACATTTACATAGACTACAGCGACCAAATAAAGAACACGAATGGTGGCTCCCTATGGGGGCCGCCATTTGCGTACGCGCTTTTTTTTTTTTTTAAGTCACCCGTGATAGGCTACGTGGCGATTTATGTAGCCTATCACGGCTGACTTTGCAGATCTAGCCGTGATAGGCTACGTTAATCGTCACGTAGCCTATCACAGGGGCGTTTTTTTTTTTTTTAACTGTTTAGTTCGTGGCCGGGCGAGGTGGGAAGCCTCCCCCCCGGCCTGAATTTCGGCCGGGCGAGGCGGGAAGCCTCCCCCCCGGCCTGAATTTCGGCTGGGTGAGGCGGGAAGCCTCCGCCCCCGGCCTGAACTTCGCGGGGGGAGCAACGAAGCGCCTCCCCCCCACCGCGGGAAAACTTCGAGGACAGGTAAGTGACTTTCGTCCACCCCTAGTTGACAGGTAAGACTCCTGTACATTAATATTTTATTTCTATGCTTGACACATTTGGCTGTGGGAAATACCAATGTAACACCAGTGTTTCCTGCAACGATTGTAATGGGTAAGGCTTAGCTATTGGAGAACAGCTTCTTTTGGCATAGTTGGGCCTTCATGTTGACACTTACATATATTATGCAAACTCAGCCTTCTCCAACTTGGTGTCAGGGTGGAAACTGAGCTGATAGAACCCCAGAGCAGTTCTGATTCTGAGGAGGATCAGCAATCCGTGGGAGAGGAGCCAGCTCATCCCTCACAGGCACAGCAGCTGGCAGAGATTCCTCCTGCCAGCATTCCTGAGATAGATAGTGATCCTAGCAGTGAGAAAGTGTGGGAGGGGGGCTTGCTAGATGCTCGACGCAGACGCAGGGAGCGACGAGCGATGGAGAGCGCGGAAAGGAGACGTAGTGCCCGTTTGGTGCGCAAGCAACGGCCGCCTCCCGTGGACCCAAGGAAAAGAGGGAGGATCTCTCCCTAGCCCATACGTTCAGGGTCTTCAAGTGATTCTCCTTCAAACGGAGATCAACTGCCTACTCGGAGCATAGGCTACTCTGCTGTTCAAGCGATGGAGAGCGCGGAAAGGAGACGTGGCGCCCATTTGGTGCGAAAGCAACGGCCGCCTCCCATGGACCCAAGGAAAAGAGGGAGGATCTCTCCCTAGCCCATAAGTTCAGGGTCTTCAAGTGATTCTCCTTCAAACAGGGATCAACTGCCTACTCGGAACATAGGCTACTCTGCTGTTCCTTGCTTAGTTGCTGGTGATGAGCATCTGAAAGAGTCATTAAGTTGTAAAAGGATTAAAGCCTTGAAAAGAATGCTTTCATCTGTGTCTTGAGTTGGCTATTGGAGTAGACTGAAAGAGGCCGCTAGGGCGCTCCTGACAGCTTGATCCCCGTTCCTCTTTTTTTTTCTCTCTCTCTCTCTTGTCCTACTGCCGAATGGAGGGTGCCAGGGACCTGGCGGTGCAAGCTCTGGCGCAAGAGAACCAGATTCTCCGTGATCAAGTGGCTCATCTGATGACTGCCGTACAGAATCTACAAGCTGCGGTTCAAACCCCACCACCTCTGATTCCCCCCTGCCACAAGTGCCCGGTGGCTTTGCCAGAGAAGTTTTCTGGGGAGAAAGGACTTTTTCAGATTTTCCGGGCCCAATCGGAGCTGTACATGCACCTTCGACCTGAGGATTTTCTGATGGAACAGGTTCGTGTGGGCTTCATCATTAACCTACTTTCAGGCATGGCAGCTAAATGGGCTTCGGGACTTCTTCTCACTAATGACCCCCTGTTTGGGGACTATCAAGGTTTCATGACAGCGATGGCCAGATTTTACGGTGACCCCCTGCTCACGCAGACGGCTTCTCGGGAGATTCGCTGCCTCAGGTAGGGCAAGGACTCAGTTTCCAGCTATGCGACAACTTTTCGCTTGCTGATGCAGGATTTACAGTGGAATGATGCCACGCTGGTGGCTCAGTTTTTGGATGGTTTGAACGACGAGATCTTGGACGAGTTGGTGTGCACGCCTAGCCCTCCTACTTTGGAGGACCTCATCCAGACCTGCCTCCAGATAGATAGTTGGCTGGAGGGGTGCCGGCAGACCCGGCGGGGTGCCGGGGGCCGAGATTTCCCTCCTCCCATTTCCCCCCAGTTTCCTGCCCCTTCCCCCACCCCCCGCCCCTGCGATGGGGGCAGAGGAGACCCCGATGCAGCTGGGAGCTACCCAAGCCCCGCTGCCGCTGTAGGAACTAGAGCGGCAGCGCGCTAAGCGCCGATGCTTTCGATGTGGAAAACTGGGACATTTCGCCAAAACCTGCCACGCTAGACCCGCAGCTCCTCTGCCTCCCCCTCCTCTCCTCCCCCCTCCTCCTCCTCCTCGCCCCCAGGCCTGACTAGGTTGCCCCCCAAGCCTGTTGGGGGTCTCCAGTGTGGGGGTCAGTTCCACACCTGGTGGGTGCCTTCTGCAACCCCCCCACCCTCCCATCTGCTATTGCATGTTCACCAGTGAGATGGGGTGGAGGCCCTGGCTTTAGCGGACTTGGGGGCTACGACCAGTTTCATGGATGAAATGTTCGCCCTCTTCCACAAGGTTCCTACCCTGCCTCTTCCTGCCCCCTTGGCAGTGGAGACCATCAATGGGCATCCTCTTTCTTCGGGCGCAGTGGCCCGGATTACAACTCCGCTCACTCTGCGTGCCCAGTCCCACGTTGAGCAGATTCAGTTTCACTTGGCCAAGGTTCCCCAATACCCAATCGTGCTGGGTGTTTCCTGGCTCTCCAAGCATAATCCTCAGATATCTTGGGAGCTTCAGCAAGTGGAGTTTGCATCTCCCTACTGCCAGGAGCATTGCCTCCCGAACGAGGCACCAGTCTCAGTCCAGGCCTTAACCTTTTCCTCCCCCTCCTCATCTGCTTCTGGCAATTCTTCAGCTACCATGATCCTCCCAGAGAAGTATGCAGCTTTTCAGGATGTTTTCGACAAGAAGGAGGCCGATTTGCTCCCCCCCCACCGCCCATTTAACTGTGCCATTAACCTCATTCCAGGGGCGACCATCCCCGCTGGCTGACTGTATTCGGAACCGGAACTTCGAGCTCTGCGGGAGTTTTTGGACACAAACCTCAGACGTGGCTTCACTTGCCCTTCCTCCTCCCCAGCCTGCGCCCCTACCATCTTTGTGACCAAAAAATCTGGAGAATTCCGCCCGGTGCACGACTACAGAGCCCTCAATTTGGTCTCGATCCCTGACACGTATCCCCTCCCCCTGATCCCTGAGATGCTGGAGCGCCTGGGGCGAGCCAAGGTTTTCACAAAGTTGGACCTGCGTGGCGCCTACAATCTGATTCACATCCGGGAGGGGGATAAGCGGAAGACCTGTTTCGGCACCCGGTATGGAGCGTATGAATACCTAGTGATGCCGTTTGGGCTCGCCTGCCCCCCCCCCCACGTTTTCACGTTTTGTGAATGCCATCTTCCAGGACTACTTGGACACTTTCCTCATTGTGTATCTCGATGATTTACTTATATTTTCTGAGGACCCCCATGCCCATCAGCACCATGTCTCTGCCATCCTCCAGTGCCTCCGTGAGCACCATCTTTATGCCAAGCTGGAGAAATGTGCGTTTGACCTAACCTCTTTGGACTATCTCGGCTACATTATCTCAGCTGACGGTATCAGGATGGATCCTGCAAAGGTTCAGGCTGTCCTCTCCTGGCAGGCTCCATCCACCAAGAAGGACTTGTAACGTTTTCTGGGGTTTGCTAATTTTTACAAAGTTCCTGTCCAGCTTTGCTTGGCTGACATCTCCTCTCACGGACCTCCTTAAGGGCAGGAAATCTCTTTTTCATTGGACGGCATCTGCCCAACAGGCTTTTGAGGAACTTAAGAAGCTTTTTAGTTCTGAGCTGATCCTGTTACATCCCGACCCAAGGAAGCCTTTTGTGGTGCAAACTAGGGATGGTGGAGAATTTCTCCCCGAATCTTCGGGGGGCCGAGCACCAACGCATTCGGCCCCCCCGAAATCGGCGGTGAAATTCTCCACCCCCCCGCCCCCCCGGGACAGGACTTACCTTTGGCGAATATCCCTCCCGGCGGCGGGTCCCGGCGGCGGTTCGGCGGCGGTTCGTTGCGGGCGGGGGTGGCGGCCGGTCTCCTGACCGGCTGCCGCCACCACCATTGCAAAAAAAAAAAACTAAAGTAAAAAACACACACACACACCCGTGCATAGGCTACATAACGATTTACATAGCCTATCACGGCTAGATTTCCAAAGTCAGCTGTGATAGGCTACGTAAATCATCACGTAGATTTACGTAGACTACGGCGAAAATAAGGGCAACGCAAATAGCGTGCCCTTATTTTCGCCGTAATCTACATAAATCTTTACGTAGACTAGATGTGACAAAATAAGGAACACAAATGGCGGTCCCCATGGGAGCTGCCATTTGCGTACGCGCTTTCCCCCCCCCCCCAGAGTCACCCGTGATAGGCTACGTGACGATTTACGTAGCCTATCACGGCTGACTTTGGAAATCTAGCCGTGATAGGCTACGTAAATCGTCACGTAGCCTATCACGGGGCCATTTTTTTTTTTTTTACTTTTTGTTTCGCAGCCGGGGAGATGGGGCGCTTCTCCCTGGCCTGAATTTCGGCCGGGCGAGGCGGGAAGCCTCCCCCCTGGCCTGAATTTCGGCTGGGCGAGGCGGGAAGCCTCCCCCCCCTCGACTGAACTTCGGAGGGAGAAGCGAAGCGCCTCCCCCCCACCGCGAAGCCAAGCTGCAAAAAGGTAAGTGACTTTTGTACATCCCTAGTGCAAACTGATGCCTCTGACTTTGCGGTGGGGGCGGTGCTTTTTCAACGAGATCGGGCGGGCAGCAGATTGCAACCCTGCGCCTACCACTCCAGAAAGCTGAACATGTCTGAGAGGAATTATACTATCTGGGAGAAGGAACTGTTGGCCATCAAGTCCGCTTTGGAGACCTGGCATCATCTGCTGGAGGGGGCACAGCACGCAGTTGAAATTAGAACCGACCATCACAACCTGGAACATCTTCAGACAGCCTGTGCCTTAAACCAGCAGCAGATTAGGTGGTCACTTTTTTCCCCCTGGTTCCACCTTAAGATTTGCCAAGTGAAGGCCTCCGACAACCTACAAGCAGATGCTCTTGCTCATGAGCCGGACCTCCAGTGAGGGAGTGAGGGAAATCCCCCCCTCTCTGATTCTTCCCCCCCAGAGCCTGGCGGCAGCTGCGGTACCTCACTCTTGGGAAGAGCTCCTTCACTCTGCACAGGCTCAGGATACTTTTGTTTGCACAAACCTGGAGGAATTGGGGCTAGCCTCTGCCCCCCCCCCACTCTACCCCCTTCTCTTTGCGAGGTGGCCTGCTTTACCATTCTGGTCAGGTCTATGTGCCTTCTAGACCCCTTCACGAGAAGGTCCTCCATCAGTGCCATGACTCCCCCACCTCTGGGAAACTGCTCTTCCTTGACTTCATCACTGACTTGCCTCCCTCACACGGTAAGACCACCATTTTGGTGGTGGTGGATTTGTTTTCTAAGATGGCCCATTTCATCCCCTGCTCTGGGTTGCCCACAGCCAGGGAGATGGCGGAGCTGTTTTTGGCACATGTTTTCTGGCTCCACGGATGGCCCGAGGGTCTCATTTCAGATAGGGGGGCCCAATTCACTGTAGCCCATTTCTGGAGGGAGCTACTTGGGCTTCTCCATGTGACTCTCTGGCTCTCCCCCCCTCCATGAAGATCCATCCTGTTTTTCATCGGTCCTTGCTGTCCTCCCTGGTTTATGGCGACCCTCATCGCTCGGTCGGTTCTCCCCCGCCGCCAGTGCTGGTGGAGGGGGGGGAGGAGTTTGAGGTTGTAGAGATTCTGGACTCCTGCCTTTCTCGCGGCCACCTGCAATATCTAGTGGACTGGAAGGGGTACGGGCCAGATGAGTGAACCTGGGAACGCGTGGAAAATGTGCATGCTCCGTTGCTGCTGAGGTGCTTCCAACAGCTGTACCCCCACAAACCCGGGGCCCCAGGGGAGGAGCATGAGGGGGGGCCTCATGAGAGCGGGGATGATGTCAGGGTGGAAACTGAGCTGATAGAACCCCAGAGCAGTTCTGATTCTGAGGAGGATCAGCGATCCGTGGGAGAGGAGCCAGCTCATCCCTCACAGGCACAGCAGCTGGCAGAGATTCCTCCTGCCAGCATTCCTGAGATAGATAGCGATCCTAGCAGTGAGAAAATGCGGAAAGGGGGCTTGCTAGATGCTCGACGCAGATGCAGGGAGTGACGAGCGATGGAGAGCGCGGAAAGGAGGCATAGCACCCATTTGGCACGCAAGCAACGGCCGCCTCCCATGGACCCAAGGGAAAGAGGGAGGATCTCTCCATAGCCCATAAGTTCAGGGTCTTCAAGTGACTCTCCTTCAAACGGGGATCAACTGCCTACTTGGAGCATAGGCTACTCTGCTGTTCCTTGCTTAGTTGCTGGTGATGAGCATCTGAAAGAGTCATTAAGTTGTAAAAGGATTAAAGCCTTGAAAAGAATCCTTTCGTCTGTGTCTTGAGTTGGCTATTGGAGTAGACTGAAAGAGGCTGCTAGGGCGCTCCTGACGATTGGTCCCCTCCAGATGTTCAGAACTACAACTCCCAGCATTCAGGACCATTGGTCATGCTAACAGGGGCTGATGAGACTTGAAGTACAAAACATCTTCAGCATCAGATTGTGGACAGCTGCCCTAGATGTTCAGTCCTAGCCGCATAAGTATCCCCCACACCCACCCCATTGGTCATGCTAGCAGGGGCTGATGAGACTTGAAGTACAAAACATCTTCAGCATCAGATTGGGGACAGCTGCCCTAGATGTTTAGTCCTAGCAGCATAAGTATCCCCCACACCCACCCCACTGCAGCTACTATGCCACAGCAATGGTGTATGAATTGATCCACTGTGTTAATAGGGATGGGGGAGAATTTCTCCCTGAAACTTCGGGGGGCCGAGCGCCAACGCATTCGGTCCTCCGAAGGTTGTTCGGGGAGAACTTCTCCGCCCCCCCGCCCCCCCCGGGATGGGACTTACCTTTCACGAATGTCCCTCCCGGCGGCGGGTCCCAGCGGCGGTTCGTCGGGTCTTCGTCAGGGGTGGGGGCGGCAGCCGGTCTTTCGACCGGCTGCCGCCGCCGCCATTACAAGCAAAGTAAAAAAAAACAAAACGCCCCTGTGATAGGCTACATAACGATTAACGTAGCCTATCACGGCTAGATTTGCAAAGTCAGCCGTGATAGGCTACATTAATTGTCACGTTTAATAGCATTGCCCTTATTTTTGCCATAGTCTACGTAAATCTTTACGTAGACTACAGGGACCAAATAAGGAACGCAAATGGCGGCTCCCTATGGGGGCCGCCATTTGCGTACGTGCTTTTTTTTTTCAAAGTCACCCGTGATAGGCTACGTGATGATTAACGTAGCCTATCACGGCTGACTTTGCAGATCTAGCCATGATAGGCTACGTTAATCGTTACGTAGCCTATCACAGGGGTGTTTTTTTTGTTTTTTGTTTTCTTTTGAAGTTCGCGGCCGGGGAGACGGGGCGCTTCTCCCTGGCCTGAATTTCGGCCGGGCGAGGCAGGAAGCCTCCCCCCCCGCCCTGAATTTCGGCCGGGCAAGGAGGGAAGCCTGCCCCCCTGGCCTGAACTTCGGGGGGAGCAGCGAAGCGCCTCCCCCCCACCGCGAAGCAAGCTGTGAGACCAGGTAAGTGACTTTCGTGCACCCCTAACTGTGTATGGGTGTTTGTGATTATGGGCAGGGAGGATTCTTAGGTGGCATGCCATGAACTGTGTCCATTGTCCTTGAAGTCCTGCCCAGAGACTGACACCTAAGGAGATATGCCAGTAAAGCAGGTGCCTGTCCAGTTTGCCTCCAGTTCTTCCCATGTACTAATACCTCAGATGTCTGAGATGTTCTGGATGCTGGTTTGCACCCATGTAGGTGATCCAGAGGGCTGGAGTTCACACCATTCTATAAGGCAACCGCCAAACTACCTGGTGCCTTAGGAGGGCTCAGTGGCACTGATCAGCAGCCCCTGGGAAAATTGGGCTCCGTTGAATGAGTGGAGGCCTGCTCTGTGTCTTGTGCTCAGAGGAGGCACAGCAGCAGCAACAACAGGTTATCTGAAGGATCATCTCCTCCCATATATAGCTGCCCAGACCCTAAGATCGTCTTCAGTAGTCCTTCTCCATGAGCCTCCACCAAAGGAAGCAAGGTGGGTGGCTACTAAAAAGAGGGCCTTTTCTGTTGTGGCACCCTGGTTGTTGAATGAACTTCCCAGAAATTCTTGCCTGGTGCCTATGTTGTGTTCTTTTTGGTGCCTGGTGAAGACCTTCTTTTTCCAGGCATTTTAGTCTTTCAATTTCTGTTGTTTTAAATCTGTTTGTGTATTTTAAATCTTTGCACTGCTACTAGGTTATATTTTGTTTTTTATTTTATATTTTATACTGTACTTTTACATTTTTATATTGCATTTTATCATGTTGTATTTTATGGTTTTAATTGTTGTGAACTGGCCAGAGAGCTTCAGCTATTGGGCAGTACAGAAATATAATAAATAAATAAATGCCACCACCAACACTTTCTCCCCCTTGGACTCAGAGGAAAGGTGGCACAGAGGTTCTTCTGCCTCTGCCCATTCACCCTCTTTTTCTGTAGACAGTACAGTGCAGAGAGGTAGAGCCAGTGGGACTGCCTTGCAGGAGTAGCCCCTGCATCACTCACACAACATCCCTCCTCCCCTGAACTCTCTGTGGGAGGATTGGGCCTTATGGCACTGCCCAGAGAGAGAGAGAGAGAGAGAGAGGTCTCTGCCCAATTGCTCAGCCTAGATTTGTAGTGTTACTTTTTATGTTTTGTAAGTGGATACATCTTCTTTTAAAAAAAACACATTGTCTTGCAAAGACTTAGAATCATACAGTAGTACGGTTGGAAGGGGCCTACAAGGTCATCGAGTCCAACCCCCTGCTCAATGCAGGAATCCAAGTCAGAGCATCCCTGACAAAAAGGGATGGCTGCCCAGCCTCATCTTGAATGCCTCCAGTGTGGGACAGCCCACCACGTCCCTAGGTAATTGGTTCCATTGTCATATTGCTCTAACAATCAGGAAGTTTTTCCTGATGTTCAGCCGGAATCTGGCTTCCTGTAACTTGAGCCCATTATTCCGTGTCCTGCACTCTGGGATGATCGAGAAGAGATCCTGGCCTTCCTCTCTGTGACAACCTTTCAAGGACTTGAAGAGCGCTATCCTATCTCCCCTCAGTCTTCTCTTCTCAAGGCTAAACATGCCCAGTTTTCAGTCTCTCTTCATAGGGCTTTGTTTGCAGTCCCCTGATCATCTTTGTTGCCCTCCTCTGAACCCTCTGCAGCTTGTCTGCATGCTTCTTAAAGTGTGGTGCCCAGAACTGGACACAGTACTCCAGATGAGGCTACCCGTGCTGAGTAGGGGGGAACTAGTACTTCCTGGTATTTGAAAGCTATGCTTCTATTAATGCAGCCCAAAATAGCATTTGCCTTTTTTGCAGCCACATCACATTTTTAGCTCATATTCAGCTTGTGATCAACAACAATTCCAAGATCCTTCTCGCTTGTAGCGTTGTTGAGCCACGTATCCCCCATCTTGTAACTGTGCATTTGGTTTCTTTTTCCTAGGTGCAGAACTTGGCATTTATCCCTATTAAATTTCATTCTGTTGACGTCAAGGTTTTGGCTTCAATTCACTTGCTTACATTGCAACAAAACCACAGAAAATTCCTGAGAGAAACTGTATATTTAAAGCTGCATATCAGCAGGTGTAGTTTTTCTCCATCACAGCATCCGCTGTCCCACTCTGCCTAATGGTAGGGCCAGCCCTGAAAGGAAAGAAAGGATTGTTTGTTTGTTGTTGTTTCAAGTCAACCACAAAGTATCAGCTGAAAACTACTCATTTCAGTGTGGACTCATTGGTTTCTGTGGTATTATTACAGTGTACCGTTTAACAGTCTATGAGTTCATCCCCTGTTGTAAGAAGCCTTGAGTCTTTTTTAGATGAATGTATCCAATAAATGTAATAACAATAACAATAAACACTAACAACTATGGTGCTCCCATCAAAGAGGTTTCATTTGGCCTGATATTTGACTACTTTTGGAGAACAGTAAAAACACTTTGAGGCCTTTGATGTAGGCACCTATTTACTCCTGAGGATTGACCTTGCTGCTGTATATTGTTGAATTGTTTTAGATTTCACTAGTTGTATTGCCTTTAATGGATTGAACTCTGTTTTAAATGTTGTGCATTAGTTTATAAATTAGATAATTGAAAAACAGTATTAAAATGGGGTAAATAAACTACATTTTTCACCAGATGAAATAAAGGCAACAACCATTTATCTATGTTTCTTTCAGCACTAGTGTAATCTAAGCAGAAGTATGAATAAAGACTGGCTTAAAATCCTTTTAGGGCGCAATCCTATGCAGATAGGCAGCCGCCTCCGAACTCAGAGGCGACTGCCTATTCAGTGCAGGACAGGAGAAGCACAGAGGGGATCGTTCCCTCCGCGCTCCTCCTGCCCTGCATTTTCGATTGCTGTCTAGCCGCAGGAAGGCAGAGCGGGGGAGGAGGCTGCCGTACGACACATTGGATGTGTCGTACAGGCATTTCCACCCTCCATCCTGGAACGCCCCTTTTCGGCCGCTCCATGCTCCTCTTGCGAGCGTGGAGGATAGGGCTGTTCCGTGCTGCCTCCAAAGCAGCGCAAAACTGGGGGGAGGTTGGTTCTCCAGGAACTGATCTTGGAGTGCTGGCTCCGAGGTAGGTTCCCAGGAAACCAGATATCCTATGGCCGTCTAGCCGCTATCTAGTGGCCATAGGATTGCTCCCTCCGTCTCTTTTCCTACTAAAATTCTCACAGTCATTTTTTACAAATTCAGATTATTGGAGTGATTTTGTATAAATTACCATCCATTTCCTTTTATTCAGTTATTCTTCTTTCCTTGTAAAACTGCCCTCCTTTCTCTTTTCTTTTCACCTCCAATACCATAGTATGGCTGATGAACAAGCCAAGCTAACATTTGTAGGCCACATACCTGCTTTCTTCCATCCCAGTTTGGATACCACAAACATCCTCACCCTCTATCAGTCTATTTAAGTTTCTTTCCCCCAAAGCCCTCCTCAAAAGCCCCATTTCTCCAGTAACATGATTTCTGGACAACTCTAGAAACACCTCTTCTGGCCTCTCTGCTACTACTTTAGTTTTGGGCTGCAATGACTTTGCTTCCTGAATTCTCCACTCTGAATGCTAAATGTTGAATATGGAGTAGATTTTTTGCTGACTAGTACGTGTTTGGTGTCAGCATTTGTTGTTAAAAGATTAATTAATTAATCATTCATTTTGTTATTTATTTTATTATTTTGTAGCTAACATGCAATAATAATATTTGGCCACACAAAAATAAAAGCATTCAGTTCTCAACAGCGGATATGGAACTAGGTTTATTATTTAACAGCTGGTTAAGTAAACAAGCAAAACATTTAGATTCTGAATTTGACTGATGTCAATTTCGCCATTCTAGATGTTAAAGTCACATTTTAAATTAAAGATTTAAATTTGAAATATTGATACATTTTTATTCCCCCACCCCAAATTTAGTTTCACCTCTAGTTTAACTCTTTCCATGCTCCTTTATCAAACACCTGCCTCTGTCTTCAACACTGTAGTAAACTTCTTACCATAGATATACAACCATTGTCCTACAATGAAGGCTGTTTCATGATATAATTATATGTATTTATTTACGATATTTATATACCGCTCCACATCAAATGTTTTCAGAGTGATGAACAAAGATAAAACAATAAAACACCATATTAAAACCATTAAAACATTTCAGAAGAAACAAATTCTGAACTTAATAAGCCACAGCTGGTCACTCAAGGAAGGCCTCTCGAAATAGCAATGTCTTCAGGAGGCGCTGAAAGCCACACAATGTTGGCGCCTGCCTGACCTCCGAAGGCAGGGAATTCCATAGGAAGGAGGCCACCACACTGAATGCTCTTTTGCTGGTAGATTCCAATCAGGCCTGTGTGGGTCTGTGTGGAACCACCAGGACATGCCCTCTGATGACCTCAGTGATCCGGCAGGTTGGTAAGGAAGATGCTCTCTCAGGTATCCTGGTCCCAAGTTGTTTAGGGCTTTGTACATTAGTACTAAAACCTAAAACCTGGCCCGGTAGCGAATAGGCAGCCAGTGCATTTCCCTCAGCAAAGGAATTGCATGCTGAAAAGGGGCAGCTCCTGACAAAAGTTGAACTGCTGCATTCTGCACTAGCTCCAACTTCCGGACCAGTCCTAAGGGCAGCCCCACATAGAGCCCATTACAGTAATCCAGTCTAGAGTACTCCGAGCCACAGCTGCCACTTGGTCCTCCAGCAGCAATGATGGATCTAGGAGTACTCCCAGTCTACAAACCTGATCTTTCAGACGGAGTTCAACCCCATCCAGAACAGGCAATGGGCCTATCTCCCGGACCTGGGAACCACTCACTCACAGGGTTTCTGTCATGCCAGGATTCAGCTTCAGTTTATTGGCCCTCATCCAGACCATTATTGAGTCTAGGCACTGATCCAGGACTTTCATAGCCTTTTATAATGAAGATTCCAATACATCCTGATCTGGGAAATGGTTTCACGCGCGCACACACACACACACACACTGGTGAGATGGGATCAGCCATCAACAGAAAGAAAGGCAATTATATAACACCATCTTCCTCCCAAACAACCTTGCCTGGCAAAACATACAAACTTAATTACACAAACTATTCCCCTACCCCCACCTAATCTGTAGTTCAATAGAAAGCGCAAGTCCTTCCTATTGATATGTGAAGGTCACACACAGGCACAGTAGCTTGGGCTTTTTCTCTAAGCTTGCCACAAAATGAACTAAAGTCATTTTGGGAATGTTTTAGTTCATAACTCTTTTGTCAGATAACTTCTCAGTGTGGTTTGTGGACTCTTTGTGGCCTATTTTTCTGAAGCGGTTGAGGTAGAGATTACCAGAACATAACATTTACAATAACTGGTTAAGGCTGCAATTCTGTACGCACTTGCCTTAACTTAATGGCCCAGTTCACCTGTTTGCTGTAGCCCCCTGTGGCTTATTTAAGTCACGGTTTGTGGTGCATGCCAGCAACTACTTTGGATCTTCAAGTCATGGTGGGCAGTTGCCATTGCTTATCATGACTGCCCTCCATGGCTTGAATATTCAAAGTGGCTACTGGCATGCACCGCAACCCACCGCGGCTTAAATAAGTTGTGGTGATGAGCTGCGGTGATCATGTGAACTGGAAGTGCGGGACATACTTCAGAGTAGACATTCATAGGACTGTGCTGTAAATGTCAGTGAAGCCCAAGGTAGCAGCACTCCTAGGTGTTAGCAGACAGTTCAAAATTAGTTTTTCCTATGGAAAAAGCATCTTACTTCAGTGACAAACACAGGAATGAGCACTTCCCTCCCCCTTGGGAATACTGTTCATAGGAGGAAAGTAAATAATCTTTGAAGTGTTTCGTTGGACTGCATGCTCCTGCTATTATTCCTCAAGCCTTTTAAGCCTGTTGTGTAAGGATGAAGTGAATATTGTATTAGTCACTCACTACACCTCTAAACTTAAACAAGCTTAAGTCCTTGCTAATCAATATAGCCAACTCTGAGAACTTATAAAAGTAACCTAATCTCCCCTCTCCTTCTGTGGCTACAGTATCAGCTGGATTTAAACTATTGGCAGAGTTTCTGTGAGAATGTCTATGATTGTCATGATCTGGACCTCGTCATTTTGAAGAAGCGAAGATACCTTTGCCTGTGTCTCTCTGGGTGCAGGCCAGAAAGTAAGTAAGTAAGGGCGTAATCCTATGCAGATAGGCAGCCGCTTCTGAACTCAAGAACTCTGAACTGCTTATCCAATGCAGGGCAGGAGAAGCATGGAAGGGCTCGTTCCCTCCATGCTTCTCCTGCCCTGCATTTTCAGCTAGACAGCCGATTGCAGCTGTCTAGCAGTGGGAGGGAAGAGTGGGAGAGGAGGCTGCTGCATGACACATTGGATGTATCATACAGGCATTTCTGCCCGCCCCGGAACACCTTCCGGGAACGCCCCATTTTGGCTGCTCTGCGCTCCTCTTGCGAGCGTGGAGGATGGGGCTGGAAGTGGGGGGAAGTCAGTTCTCCAGGAATCAACCTTGGAGTGCAGGCTCTGAGGTCGGTTCCCAGAAAACCAGATATCCTATAGCCATCTAGCTGCTGTCTAGCGGCCATAGGATTGCTCCCTCCGTAAGTAAATAAAATGCCCTTCTTCCTTATGGATACCAGGGCAGTATATAAAGGGCATGACCAAAACTAATCATGCCAAAATAAAACAAAACTACCCAATAATTTTTTAAAAAGGAGTTAAATCCATAAAGAAGCTAACAGATTAATAAATATAATGCCTTGGCAAATAAAAAAGGGTTTAACCTGAAGCCAAAAGGCCATAGTGTTGGTGCCAACCAGTTGTACCTCTATGGAAATTTGCCAAGACGGGACCAGAACAGGCCTTCTGTACCCCACGATTAGCAGGCTATCTGTGTTTACATTTCCCAACAACTCAAAACACACCCATTTTCATGAGAGGTGGGACCCAGTTCCTGAACTCCAGAATTTAAACGAAACTAAGATAAGCAAAGAAGCAAATTTATTGCTTCTCAGCAGTCACCCAAATTTACCAATTCATCACCATAATTAATCATTCCTGCCCGATTCTACATGATAAGGAATTAAAATGTCAAGTGTTTTTGTTCCATTTTTTTTTTTCAAACCACAAGATAAAAGGTTTTCATCTCCTGCACTTGAAAAAAAATCAGCTGGAGAGAATCCAGTACGAACAGATATGTCTCAGGGGATTTGTCTATCTGAGCAAAATGGAAAATCTGTTGCCGTCCAAAATGAAGCTGCTTTCATGATGAGGAACCTCCCTGCATTTTGCAGCCTTGAATATAATTCTGAAATCAGCAGGGCATTTGGAACAAATAGAATGAGGAGAATTACGTGCACAACAACAAATTAAAGCAGAGGGAAACATCCAGAACTGCCTAGATGCTAGAAAGAGGACAGCAAAACTATTGTTGTGTGAGAAGACACAAGCATTGGCTTTACATTCTTACTGGAATACCTGGCAGCAGAACCAATATGGGAAGTTAACAATTGGATCCAAGGCAATAGAAAAGATCAAAGAATCAATAGATCAAATTCTTCTGTATCATTTTACAAATAAAGAAACAATTTATCTAAAGAAAACAAATGAATGTCAGGAAGCTAGATAGTGTATAAGGGTTGTCACCAAATTATGTCCCCCTGTGTATGTGTGTAGGAAGTTGCAGAATAGCTGAGCAGGACTTTCTATTTACTATGGAATTTTAGAGATCTCTGCACAATCCAATGTTTATTCAGAAAAAAAGCATCTCTGTGTTTGGTGGGGTTACTCTCAGGTTAGTGTGCAACCACAGAACTCCACAGCAGATTGCATCCCTGCTACCTGAAGAGGCTAGAGTCAGCTTCCTTTGGTCTGTATAGTTCCCACTACAGTCCAAAAGCTTATGCAAAATACTTATGTCATAGGGTTCAAAATGTTTGGCTGTCCAATGTCTTTAAAATGTTCTGCCATCTCCAAAACTGCCAATCTTATGTGCGGCTGCTGGGGCATTTAGGGGTTGTAAGCCTCCCAAATCCCCTTTCTGGGGCTAATAACTACATCGTAAGGTATGTTGATGAAATAAGCAGTATCAGTTGGGGAGCACTGTACAGGATTCCACACTGTCAAATCTGACTGACTTCGTTGAAGTGTAATCCTTCTCTGACCCCACCAAAAAGGGGTCATGAGGACCATTTATTATGTCATAAGGTACATGACTGAAACTGGTACCACTAGGTAGAGATCAGCTTTAAAAATTCATTTTCCTTCAAGGAAGATTCTTAATTTCTTGATTGCATTGCATTTAACACAACTGGTAGTCCAATCTTCTGGGGAATATGACTTTCCAAGAATGAGCCACACTCATTTTAATCCTGTCAGAGTTACTGAAGCATTTAACTCCCCTCCTGTGTCAGAATTACTGAATGTGAATGGTGAATGCAGGAACACTGTCTTACCACATATTCATAGGGGTGTACAAAACCGCACTTACCTGGCTCTTCCAGGTTCCGCAGGTGGGGGGAGGTGATCCGTTCCTCCCCCCCAGAATCCTGCTCAGCTGGCTCTGCGGCCAGGTCGCAGAGCCGCCAGCCGGGCCAACCCGCACTGGGGCCTCCAGCCACTGCCAAGCTGCTGCGGACGCAAATGGCATCCTGTGTAGGGACGCCATTTGCGTCCCTACGCCGGCCTGTGATAGGCTACGTAAATATTTACGTAGCCTATCACAGCTAAAGCAGGGACGCAAATGGCGTCCCCAACACCATTTGCGTTCCCGCTTTAGCCGTGATAGGCTACGTAAATATTTACGTAGTCTATCACGGCAAAAAAAAAGGGAACGCAAATGGCGGTGGCTACAGTGGCCGCCATTTGCGTTCCCTATTTTTGCTGTGATAGGCTACGTCAATATTTATGTAGCCTATGACAGCCTCCGCAGGGATGCAAATGGCGTCCCTGCGTTAGCCGTGATAGGCTACGTAAGTATTTACGTAGCCTATCACGGCCATTCGAAAGACGCAAATGGTGGCTGCAGACGTGGCCGCCATTCAAGGAGCACCGGAACGGCCAACAAAGGTAGGCTTCGTTCCAGGCCCATTTCACGGGGGGGGGGGGGGCAGGGGGCTTCGTTCCGCCATGGATTTCAGGGGGCCGAATGCGCTGGCATTCGGCCTCACTGATTTCCGTGGCGGACCTCTCCGCCATGCCTACATATTCATGCCAGGGCAGTTGAAAGTTAATAGAAGTTGCTCCACATACAAAGGGAGGCTGCAGCCTTATCATGGCTGCCAGCCAAGGAGCTGAATTTCTATGTGTATTGAACTGAGATGGAATTAGAATTATACGTATTTTTAAAAGCCTACATTGTACAGAAAGGTAAAATGGAAAACTTCATTGTAAAACATGATTCCGACAATTCCTCAACATACCGAGACATGATAGTGTCGCTCATTAGAAATGCTCTTGGTGCCTTAAAAGTGTATTGTACTAAAGTCATATGTAAGATTCGTGTCTCAAAAGCATGGAAACTTTCTTTGCCAGGACTCTACAGCAGAGCAATCTCTTGAGTGCCATATTTAAACAAGCCAGTAAGTAAACTGTAACTCAAAAAACTCACTAGGATGGCCAGGTTGCAACACTGAGATACTTCATCTTCCTTTAAGGATGCAAGAGACAATGCAGCCATTCTTTCCCTAATTACATTCTTCCTTCAGCCCTCATGGCAGTTTCCGTCTTCATCAATAGGGTTTTGTCACATCAGGAATCTATTAAGCATCTCTTTCTTGGGGTTTCATTATAAGTCAGCCAAGCCAACAATCTAAGTCACCTAATTTATTATTAAAAATAACAACAACATATCTTCTAATGACATCCAGACTAAGCAGAAAGGAAAACACATATCATCGTGTTCTAGGAAACAAATAAACATCCAGCCTAACTAACCAAGGCTTATCTGGGAGTAACACTTTCATACTTAGCTAGAAGTAAGTCCTATTTAATTCTATGGTATTTACTTCTGAGAAGATGCATATCTGAACACATTGTAAGTTAAGGATCTCAAATCTAGTAATACACAGGAAAGCTTCCACTCACCATTCCTCCAGCCCTGAGCATATCACTTCAGCTTTTGGCCTTCCCATATTATGGAAAACCATGAGCTGCTCAGAGAATCAGTGGGGACAGCCAGTATGTGCTAGTCGAATGCACATACCAGGTCTGGACAGCAAGGACACGCGCAAAGGCTTTACCATTCAGTACCTTAAAAATGATGGTACAACACGATGTTGGGTGCTTCCAGATGAGACTTTTACGCTGTCATCACCCTGCCTCATTCACAGAAGTTTATGGGGGTCCAGCCATAGCCCTCCTGTGTTTTCCCACCACTTCTTCCATCTCTTTCCTTGTCACAGAGAACCCGTTAAAGAAAAAAAGATGGAATTGCTGTAAAATGCCTTCCGATTGGTAGGGTTAGGAGCCCTCTGTCTGGAAGCACCCCTAACATTATTCCATTGCGGGCATTTTGAAAGTAGAAAGGAATACTGCCGGGCTGCTCAGGGATCTTCATCACGTCTTCAAATGTTGGCAAGGGTTTTTGTGTGTGTATTTTAAGAATAAGGGGGGAAGGCAACCCCTTGGCCTCCTCTTTTGGAATGGCAAGCACCTGCCCCCACAACTGAAAGAATTTACCTCACCCCCAAAAGTCACTGAATATTCCCTCCACTTTCACGGGGGGACAAATATATGGACCTGCTTTAACAGACACAATTTAATAGGGGAATGGAATGGAGAGGCTCAAACTGTGATTTGGTGAGAACCTAGGGAACTAAATTGAGATCCCAAATAGGGACTCTCTGTATGGCAGGTGTAGACAGAAGAGCCACCCCCTATAGAAATTGCTTAACTTGGGGTCTGTGAGCCACAGATCCCAGAATAATTTCCAAGGCAGCCACTTGATGCTTTAAAAGGTAGCTAAATCTTGGTGGCTAAACCTTGCTCAAGGCCAGATTGGTAGGAAATACAGAAGGTGAGGGAGCTCAGCTTGAAGCTGAGAGAGTTTCCTGCTCCGTCACCATCTCTGGAACATCTTCCTAGTCAGCTGATAAATTTTATTAGTAGATGACCTTCTGGAGGCTAGAATGGTAGAAATCATGCCTTTTGAGATGCTGTGGGCTAGAACTTGCCATTGCTCGACCTCCAACCATTTGGACGGACCCAGTTGCATGTCGGTCCAAATGGAAAGCAAAACATTAATTTTTGGTTTTGTTAAGGTGTTGTTTTCTTTTGGTCTCTTAGGGGTTGGGGGGGGGGCTTTTTATGGTATGTGGATACTAACTGGATTATTTGAGTTTTATTTTTATTTTGGTTTATTTTTATTTTCAACTATTTATATTTCTGAAGAATTTTAAATTTCTTCTCAGTTTCTAAGTAACAAGAACTACTTTGATGATGTCTGAAATGGTTAGTCTTAAATGCAAACCAAGGATGTATCTATTGTGCCATTTATGGTATATAAATTTAGTCATTGTAAATCTAGAAGGATGTGTTTGGGTGGAGGGGCAAATAATTTGTTTTTGTTTTTTCAATGTTTAACGTGACTTCATGGAATGTCAAGGGGCTGCAAAATGTAAATAAACAGAAAAGAGTTCTTACAAAGTTAAAAGAGCTTAATGCTAACATGGCTTTTTTTTTTACAAGAAACCCATTTGATGGCTGCAGATTGACAGATGTTGCAAAAGGCCGGGTTGGTGAGGCTTATGTCACAGATACTTCAACACGGTGTAAAGGGGTTGCGATTTTAATTCATAAGTGACTTTCTATTTCAGTTCAACAGATGATTTTTGATACTGAGGGGCATTTTTTGATCTTGGTAGGAAAGTGTAGGGCCGCGGTGGCTTAGTGGTTAAGATGCTGAACTGCAGACTGGAAGGTCGGCAGGTCAGCAGTTCGAGACCCAAGTGCTGCGTGACGGAGTGAGCTCCCGTCTTCAGTCCCAGCTCCTGCCAACCTAGCAGTTCGAAAGCAAGAAATTGCAAGTAGATAAATAGGTACCGCCTCGGCGGGAAAGGTAACAGCATTCCGTGCACCTCGGTGTTCCGTTATGCCGGCCACATGACCACGGAAGCGTCTTCGGACAGCGCTGACTCTTCGGCTTAGAAACAGGGATGAGCACCGCACCCTAGAGTCGGACACGACTGGTTGGGGACACCTTTACCTTTACCTTTTTTTTAGGAAAGTATATGCATAAATTAAATGCTATGATCAATGTATATTGATCAAATATTGATTCTCCGGCTATGTTTCATGATTGTTTTACTAAACTGGTTGATATTACCTATGATCATTTGATTGTGGGTGGGGATTTTAACGAGGTCTTAGATCCTTCGTTAGATAGGAGTACACCTTCTCCTAAGACTCAGTCTGCTGTGAGATTGGCACTCCAGGCTTATATGATGGAATATCGTTTAACTGATGCTTTAGGGCACAATCCTATACAGATAGGCAGCTGCCTCCGAACTCAGAGGTGACCGCCTATCCAAAGCAAGGCAGGAGAAGCACGGAGGGGCTTGTTCCCCCCACGCTTCTCCTGCCCTGCATTTTCGGCTAGACAGTTGATTGCGGCTGTCTAGCTGTGGGAGGGCTGGGCAGGGGAGGCAGCTGCTGTACCACACATTGGATGTGTTGTACAGGCATTTCTGCCCTCCCCGCCCTGGAATGCCCCTAGACATGCCCCTTTCAGCCACTCCACACTCCTCTTGCGAGCGCAGAGGATGGGGCTGTTCCACGTTTCCTCCAAGGCAGCGCGGAAATGGTGGGAGGTCAGTTCTCCAGGAACCGACCTTGGAGTGCAGGGTCCGAGGTTGGTTCCCAGAAAACAGGATATCCTATGGCCGTCTAGCCACTGTCTAGTGTCCATTGGATTATTCCCTCCATTGCTTTAAACTCTGAAAGAACTGACCAAGTGGCTATTATTTCTTTGGATGCAGAAAAGGCCTTTGACAAAAGTCATTAGAAATTTATGTTCATTACACTGAATAATTTTGGTTTTCCTATAGAATTTTTGAAATGGGTAAAATTTTTATACTCAGTTCCTAGAGCAAGAGTAACGACTAATGAGTTATTCTCAGCTTTTTTTCTTTTTCTTTTTACTTGGGCAGGGTACCAGACAAGGTTGCCCACTTTCCCCATTGATATTCAATTTATGTTTGGAACCCCTGGCATGTGCTATTATACAAAATAATAGTATTCATGGATTTGTTCATTTTGGTTTAGAATTTAAAATTAGTCTTTATGCTGATGATCTTTTTTTGTTTATCTCGAGACTCCAGTCGTCAGTTCTAGCTTTGATGAAATTGATTAGTACCTTTGGTGAATTGTCCAGCTATTCAATTAATTGGTAAAAGTTGGAAATAATGCTGATTGGAGATAGGGTATACTCTAGTGTATCAGCCAATTGGCAATTTCAATGGTGCCCAGAGTCTATTACTTACTTGGGATAATTATTCCTAGAGATATATCTCAAAAGATTAGGTTAAATTTAAACAAGTTGATTAATGATGCGATATAGATAGATGGGCATATTTCAAGTTGAGTTTATGGGGTAAAGTAAATGCACTTAAGATGAATACCATACCTCGAATTATTTATGTGGGATCCCTATACTTATACCTGGCAAATATTTCCAAAAACTTAATGCTTTGTTTCGTAAATTCTTTTGGGGGTCCTCTCCACCAAGAATAGCTTTAAAAAGGATGCAACTTCCAAGTAATGAAGGCGGGTTCAGTTTTCCGGATCTAACTATGTACCATTGGGCCTATTTGCTGACCTCTACTAAATTTTGGTCTTTTCCACTCAGACTAGGTTTTCCACATTGGTCAGTGTTAGAATCTTCTTGTCTGGAGCCTCTCTTTAAATGGATGGCATTAGGTTCTCGGCATATCAAGGTAGACAGAGCTCCTCCCACAATTTTGGCAGTTAGCAAAGTTTGGCGTGTAATGTCACGTCAATTACAGTTTGATCCATTTTCCCATGCTAAACTGACTTTATGGGGAAATCCAGATTTAAGAATTGGTAAGAAAATGTTTTTATGGTGGACCTGGACAGATAAAATGATCTTTACCCTGGATCAACCCTGGGGGTTGAGGATGAGTTTTTGTTATTTTCAACTTTGTGAGATCAGTTTGATTTGCCTACTACAGCAGAATGTCAGTATTTGCAATTGAAACATTTGTTAGTATCTAGATTCGGTCCTGCTGCTTTTACTGCCTCAGAGTCTCTTTCGCTATTGGAAATACTTATTGAAGCTGATCAGTTATATCAACCTACAATTCACATTTATAAACATTTATTATCAATGCATAAATATGATACAAGTGGTTTACAGCAGGAATGGAACAGGGAATTGGAACATCCTATTTTGTTTAACCAATGGACTGCCATCTTGGCATCTGTATCAGACATTTCAATGGATCTTCGGTTACATCTTCCTTATTCAGCAAAAACTTTTGTTTTGGCTCTGTTGGATGGCACAATGTTTTTTTCATAAAGTCTTGTCAAATTTGGCTAATTGTTGGAGGTGTAATGCAGTCAATGCTTCTCTTATTCATATGTTTTGGAAATGCCTTGTGGTTGCCTCCTTTTGGGAGAAAGTTATTATACGGATAAATTTTGTAATGGAAAGCTCTTTAATATTCACTTATGTAAATGTTCTTTTAAATTACCTGCTTCTTGGAATGTAATACATGGTCAGCGTAAATGGATTCTTCACACTTTTTTGGTTGCTAAAAGACTGATATTACGATATTGGAAGGATAAAAGCCCACCGCCTATAACGTAATGTACTGAAGACTTATCCACACTAGCAACATTTGAAAGAGTGGTATATAGGTGTAACTTGCAGATGGACTTATATGAGGACATTTGGTCTGCTTTTACTGAAGTGTATGTGTAACCTATTTTTTTCTCTTTTTCTCTTTTCTTTCTTTCTTGAATATTGTAATATTTGAAACTGAGGACTTTAGAATATGTTGTTGTATTTTTTTATTTTTTCCTCTTTTTTGTTTTTGTTGTTTTGTTTTGTTAAAACTCTCAATAAAAAATTGGGGGAAAAAACCCTCTGGAACACATTCCAAGTCAGCTGATAAATTTTATTAGTAGATGACCTTCTGGAGGCTAGAATGGTAGATTTCACGCCTTTTGAGATGCCGTGGGCTAGAAGCTGCCATTGCTCAACCTCCAAACACAGAGGTCGAGCCACTTCAGGTCCAGATGAAACAGGGGATCTTTGGTCAGGAGGTTGGAACACTTTAGAAGCTTCCTGGAAGGATGTATGCTGAGCTCCCTGAGATCTGAAAACCATGGTAGGCATGGCCAATGAGGAGCCACCACAATAACTTGTACTTTCAATGTGCTCATCTTCCTCAATATCCTGGAAAGAAGAGGAAATGGGGGAAAGGCATACAGCAGACTGAGAGGCCAGGGCATCAGTGCCCTCTGACTTGGCATCCAGAAACCTTGACATGAATCGAGGCACCTTGATGAACACAAAGAAGTCAAGGATTGGGGTCCGCCAGATCCATCTGATTTCCTTGAAGGCTTCAGGATGAAGTGCAATTCTCCCTGCTGTATGTTGGAGGGACTCAACCAATCAACCTGCACATTCACCTTTGTCTTCATGTATTTGACAGTGATGGAGGATAGATGCATCTCGGCCCAGGAAAGGAGAAGTAAGGACTCCTTTTGGAGATCTCTGGAACAGAAGCCTCTCTGCTTTTTGATATAGTCCCATGTTGTAACACTGTCCATTCAAACAAGGACATTCTTGCCCACAATGCTGTCCAAAATGCCAACAGGGCTAGGCGGACCACTCTCAGTTCAAGCCAATTGATTGGCTGAGACTGCTCCTCCCTTGACCACAGTTGCTGGGTGACAGCCTCCTGGCAATGGGCTTCCCATCCAGAGAAGCTGGCATCCATAGTGATCTGCATCTGAATTGGTTGTCTCAGGAGAATTTCCCTGGCCAGATGCTCTGGGTTGGTCCACCATTGGAGACAGGAGGCGACATGATCTGGGAGACTCAGAACCAGTGTGCCTGGCATGCAGTGCTCACTTGGTGAGGAGGAAGAAGCCACAGGCAAGAGTGGAAACGTGCCCACTCTATTGCAGCAATTGTTGCCTCCTGTAGTTCGGCTAGTGCCATAAGAGAGGACCTCCCTTTTGGACAGAATCTGATGAACACTGTTCAATAGTCTTTCTGTCCACTCCATGGACAGAAAGAGTTTCTTTCTGGCCATGTCTGTTATTACTCCTAGATGTTGTTGCTTCTGAACTGAGGAGAGGGAACACTTTCTTCTGTTGATGATGAAGCCATGGCAGTTCAAGCAGTTGATGGTAACCGACACATGCGCAACTGCTCTCTGCCTTGACAAAGCTGGAATCTGGAGATCGTCGAGATAAGGGTAAATATGCACCCTCTTTATGTGCAGGTGACCCACCAGGACTGTCAGGATCTTTGAGAAGACCCTGGGACCCATGGAGAGTCCAAAAGGCAGGGCCAATATTAGTATTGCTGCTTGCAGTAGGCAAAGCAGAGGAACCTCCTGTGGGATGGGAAGAATGGGGATGTGTAGGTATGCCTCCAACAGGTTGATGGAGGCCAGGTAGTCTCCTGGGTGAATTGCCTCTGCTGTAGACCTAAGCATCTCCATACGAAGCTCTTGAACATGCAGAAAACTGATTCATGGATTTCAGTCCAGAATTCAATGCACCTGTCCATTCTTTTTGAGCACTGTGAAGAACACTGAGAATACATCCAAGGATCTCTCTGTGGTTGGAACAGAGAACTTATCTCGAGAAGGTGATGGATGGCTGAAGAAATCCTTCAGTGTTTCTCTGCGATTGTTCCTGGGAACAGTGAAGAACTCGAGGGTGTAGCCCAGCTTGACAGGCTTCAGCATTCAGCTGTCTGAGGTGATGAGTGCCCAAGAGTGCCAAAACTGCTCTAAGCAACCTCCAATGTAAGAGGATGTGGTGTTATGGAGAAGGTTTTCCATGTTCCTCCACGACCAAACTTAGATGGTCCAGACTTGGCATGCTGACAGTAGGAGGACCATTCTGACTTAAAGGGTCTGTTCTGATGGAAGGAGGTAGAAGCAGGGCCTTGGGGACAAAAGGATTGAGAGCTTTGTCTTTTAGTCTTATGAGCCTTCCTTCTTTGAGGCAGAAGGTAGGACCTTCTTCTTACCCTTTGGCTCCACTAGATGAGGAGTAAGGGATTCCCTGAAGAGCTTGCCACCAAGGAAAGGTTTTGAAAAACTGGCCTTAGACTGCTGGTCTACCTCCCAATGCTTCAACCACAAGCCCTGGTGGGCCACCACCCTGGCTGCCATAGCTCTGGCAGGATATTGAATGCATGGAAGAGTCTGCAAGAAACTCAGCTGCCCTGGCAAGCTTGCTGAGACCTTCCCTAAGGTCCCTGGAGGCAGGAGGAACTCAGTCAGCATGTAGCAGCCATATCGGGGGTCAGACTAAGTAGCCTCATGCAGTCTCATGCTTCATGTTCTTGCTGAGCTCTTTCTCCCTTGAATATATTGTTGTAAGCTGACAAGACACAGGAATTCCTTATCTTGTCAAAGGTCATAGAATTGTATATCATGTTCTCTGCTGTTCTCTTCTGTTCTCTCCTTATCATGGCTACCCTATAACCCAGTTCTTGTATTATAAACAATGGTGCTAGGAGAAGAAATGTTGAGGACTGCAACCCCACGCGGGAAGGGGAGGAGGAGCCGTTTCATATGTGTCACAATGTCTATAAAAACAATGTGCTGATGTATTTCGGGGCTTCTGGCTCTTTGGAAATGATTCCAGCCTTAAGCCCGCGCGTTAAATAAAGAAGCTCTTTTTCCTTCACGCCGTGGTCTCTCTGACTCTGGGTTCTGCAACATAAATGGTGCTGTGACTCGGATGTGGCAGGCTCTGAGACAGACAGGTGGCAGTTGCCTGCTCTTGATCGCCGCACCGGGAAGACGAGCTCGGCGCATGCCTCCCTTTCTTGGCGCCACCGACCTTTTTGTCGAGTGAATGGGAGAAAGCCTGCACCGGGATCGCCCAAACGGAAGCGAGCAGCAAGAGAACCTTGGGAAGCGGAGGAAGGAACTTGAGCCCTGCCTGTATCGCAGCTGCAATTGAGTTGAAACCCACATTGGAAGCCTTCAGGAGAAAGGCAAGTATATGGGAAAAAGAGGGCCCCGCCTTTAGGGAGAAAGGCCACTGGGCAGAAAAAAAGAGGGCCCCGCCTTATGAAGAAGGTCAGTGTTGGTGGTATACGTATACAAAAAGAACCTACTCCTTGCGGGTAGAAGGGGGGCCTGATCACACCCCCGAGTGGGCGCCAGTACCCAGCACGCCAGTACTCAGTAGGAAGCTGAGGAAGCTGGGGAAGCCGCTTTCCGCTCTGGTAAAAAGTGGGAAAAGTGGGTGGCAGGGACATAGAATCATAGAATCATAGAATAGTAGGGATGGAAGGGGCCTACAAGGCCATCGAGTCCAACCCCATGCTCAATGCAGGAATCCAAGTCAGAGCATCCCTGACAAATGGCTGTCCAGCCTCGTCTTGAAGGCCTCCAGTGTGGGAGAGCCCACCACCTCCCCAGGTAATTGGTTCCATTGTCATATTGCTCTTACAGTCAGGAAGTTTTTCCTGATGTTCAGTCGGAATCTGGCTTCCTGTCACTTGAGCCCATTATTCCGTGTCCTGCACTCTGGGATGATCGAGAAGAGATCCTGGCCTTCCTCTCTGTGACAACCTTTCAAGTACTTGAAGAGTGCTATCATATCTCCCCTCAGTCTTCTCTTCTCAAGGCTAAACATGCCCAGTTCTTTCAGTCTCTCTTCATAGGGCTTTGTTTCCAGTCCCCTGATCATCTTTGTTGCCCTCCTCTGAACCCTCTCCAGTTTGTCTGCATCCTTCTTCACGTGTGGTGCCCAGAACTGGACACAGTACTCCAGATGAGGCCTAACCAGGTCTGAGTAGAGGGGAACTTGTACTTCCCGGGATTTGGAAGCGATGCTTCTATGAATGAGGCCCAAAATAGCATTTGCTTTTTTTGCAGCCACATCACATTGTTGGCTCATATTCAGCTTGTGATCTACAACAATTCCAAGATCCTTCTCGCTTGTAGTGTGGTTGAGCCACGTATCCCCCATCTTGTAACTGTGCATTTGGTTTCTTTTTCCTAGGTGCAGAACTTGGCATTTATCCCTATTAAATGTCATTCTGTTGTTTTCTGCCCAGCGCTCCAGTCTATCCAGATCACTTTGAATTTTGTTTCTGTCTTCCAAAGTATTAGCTATCCCTCCCAATTTTGTGTCATCTGCAAATTTGATCAGCATTCCCTGAACCTCCTCCTCCAAGTCATTAATAAAAACGTTGAAGAGCACTGGGCCCAGGAGGTAACAAGCCCTGCGGTACCCCACTTGTTACCTCTCCCCAGTTTGAGAAGGTCCCATTGAGAAGAACTCTTTGAGTCCGATTCTGTAGCCAACTGTGGATCCACCGGATCGTTGTTTCATCTAGCCCACTTTGAGCTAGTTTGCTCATCAGGATATCATGGGGCACTTTGTCGAAAGCTTTGCTGAAGTCAAGGTATATGATGTCTACAGCATTCCCACGGTCTACAAGGGAGGTTACTTGATCAAAAAATGAGATCAGATTCGTCTGGCAGGACTTGTTTTTGACAAATCCATGTTGGCTTCGAGTAATCATGGCATTGTTGTCAAGGTGCTTCCAGATGGTTTCCTTTATGATCTGCTCCAGAATTTTCCCAGGGATTGATGTCAGACTGACTGGTCTGTAGTTCCCAGGTTCCTCCTTTTTACCCTTTTTGAAGATAGGGACAACGTTAGCCCTCCTCCAGTCATCTGGCACTTCCCCCGTCCTCCATGATTTCTCAAAGAGAATAGACAGCGGTTCTGAGAGTTCTTCTGCCAGTTCCTTTATGACTCTAGGATGCAGTTGATCTGGCCCTGGAGATTTGAACTCATTCAAAGTAATGAGGTGTTCCTTGACCATATGCCTGTCGATCTCAAGCTGCAATCCTGCCCCTTCAGCCTGTACTTCGCCTTTGCCAGGGGGGTCATAGACCCTCTTTTGGGAGAAGACTAAACCAAAGTAGGAATTGAGCACCTCTGCCTTTTCTTTGTCATCTGTTATCGTTTTGCCACCCTTATTTAATAGCTGAACCACCATTTCTTTCCTCTGCCTTTTACTATGCACGTAGCTGAAGAAAGCCTTTTTGTTGTTTTTAACATCCCTCGCTAACCTCAGCTCATTCTCAGCTTTAGCCTTCCTGACGCCATCCCTGCAATTCTGTGCTATCTGCCTGTACTCTTCCTTTGTTACTTGGCCTTCTTTCCACTTCCTATATGTGTCCTTTTTTGTTTTCAGGTCATCCCTAAGCTTTTTGTGAAGCCACATTGGCTTCTTCTGTTGTCTTCCACCTTTTCTTCTTGTTGGAATTGCTTGTGATTGTGCCTTGAGAATTTCCTGTTTTAAAAGCTCCCACCCATCTTGGACTCCTTTTCTCGCTAGCATTGCTTGCCATGGGAGCTTACTGATCATTGTTCTGAGTTTATGAAAATCAGCTTTCCTAAAATCCAGGGTACGCGTTTGACTACACTCGGCTTTTGCTTCCCTTACAACCAAGAACTCAAGTACAACATGGTCGCTTTCCCCCAGAGTTCCTGTAACTGATACTTTATCCACTAAGTCATCTCTGTTGGTTAGGATCAAGTCAAGGATAGCCGATCCTCTAGTTCCTTCCTCTACTTTCTGTAGGAGGAAGTTATCCGCCACACAAGTCAGGAATTTCCTGGAGGGGCCATGTTTTGCAGAATTTGTCTCCCAACAAATATCGGGGAAATTGAAGTCCCCCATTACTACTACATCATGCTTCCTTAAAACATTGGCTATTTGCTTTTCAAAAGTTTCATCCTTGTCTTCTCCTTTATTGGGTGGCCGGTAGTAGACTCCGACCACCAGGTTCCTTTTATTCTTTGCTCCATTTATTTCAACCCAGATGCTCTCGATGGGGCTACCAAGCTCCTCCTCCTGTATTTCTGTGCAGAGATATGTATTTTTCACATACAGTGCAACCCCACCTCCCTTTCTGTTCCTCCTGTTCTTTTTGAACAAGTTATATCCTTCAATTGCTGTATTCCAGTCATGAGAGTCATCCCACCAAGTCTCAGTTATACCTATCAGGTCATAATTTCCCTCTTGTATTAAGAGTTCAAGTTCATTCTGTTTGTTTACCATACTCTGGGCATTAGTATATAGACATCGAAGACCATGTGCTTCATAGTCTGGCTTTCTTCCTACATGTGTCTGAAGACTATTATTGGGTGGTATCAGAGCTGTTCTCTCCATTGCAGTGCATGCGCCTATGTCCATCGTTACCCCCAACATTACATCTCCCTTCCCCGTAGGATTCAGTTTAAAGCCCTCCTGATGAAGTTCTTCATGCTGTGGCCAAACACATTCTTCCCATCCTTTGTGAGGTGCAACCCATCCCTAGCCAACAGCCCATCTTCCAGGAAGTATAGCCCGTGGTCCCAGAATCCAAATCTCTCTCGTCGGCACCACCTTCGTAGCCAGTCATTCACCCGGAGTATTTTTCGTTCCCTTTCTATCCCTCTTCTAACTACTGGAAGGATGGATGAGAAAACTATCTGGGCCTCAAAGTTCTTGAGTTTCCTTCCCAAAGCTTCAAAGTCTGACGTGACAAAGTCTGACATATGGATGCAGTGGAGAGATTGATGATTGTGTGAGTGGCTACTGAGGTTTCTGACGCATACCGTTGACCGTCTGGGTGCCCAGGCCAGTAGCAAAGTGCGTGGTGTGTAAAATCCTCTTGTGTCGGCCAGTGAGACCCCTTACTCACTGACCAATTCCCATTCCCTAATTGTGTCTGTCTTCAATTTAGGAGGGAGGCTATGGGTGGTGGGGGAAGCAAACCTTGCACCCCCTTGGGATGTATGCTAGCAAATTTTAAGAAAGGTTTTAGTAGAGATTATGGGGACCCCCCCATGAATCCTCAACGGTTGCAGACTTTGTGTGAAATAGAGTGGCCGTCTTTTGGTGTAGGATGGCCTACTAAAGGCTCTTTGGAGCCCAGCCGTGTATATGCCATTGTGGTTGGGAGACCTGGGCACCCCGACCAATTTCCCTACATAAACTCGTGGGATTCCATAGTCCGCGCTTCTCCTCCATGGCTAAAGAAATGCCTAGAATCCCAGGCAAAAGTTTTGGTGCTCAGAAAAGAAAAATTGGCCAAAAAAGAAATTACAACCAGTGTTAGATTCCCCGTGTGAAGATCTGGCAGAGCTAACGGCGTTTCCACCTGCTTATGCCCTGCTTCCACCACGGGCCCATGTTACTGTAAGACCGCCCCGTCGAGATCCAGATCCGGTGGCTCCTGAGCCCCTGCCATCCCCCCTGCAGAGGCATTGCCCCTCGCTTTGACTTAGAACTGTCGCCATCAGTTTCAAGCCCCACCGGCAGTAATTCGCCGATTTCAGCTACGGTCCTCAACTCCCAGATATTGTCTGCCGAGACTTCCATCTCTACGGGATCGGGAGGTTCCCCTCTTACACCTCAATTAGCATTAATAAAAGAAACTGAAGAATTGAAGTGTTGGGCAGAAGATTTAATAAAATCGGCGGTAACCCCTAAAAAGATGTGTTCTCACAAAAAAGGGGAGGCGAGCACGTCTACTGCTCAAGACTTGCACCCCCTTGAGATGTATGTCAAACAAAGAAGGAAAAAGGTTTTTTAAAAAGATTCAGAATAGAGAGAGAAAACAGTAAAAAGTTCAAGGTCGAGCTGAGAGAAAAAAAAAGAACAAGATCTGAGGCTGTTAATTAGAAAAATGTTGCAGGACAGTCTGGCTTTTAACAAAGCGTGGGAGCGTGAGAGTGTAAGGCCGAAGAAGTAGCTGTTAGCCTAGCGTGCCGAGAGAGGGGGGGCAGGAAAATTGCCCACAACGTTCTGAGTTGTGCAACATCATCACCTCGCCTAATTGAGATGAAATCCGTAAGAAATGGAAACTGAAAATGAAGACCCAGAAGATGAAGGCGCAAAATGGAGAATAAAGGTGAAGAATCAGCCCCCAGAGCACAGGCTAGACCCCTCTTCGAGTGAAAAGTGTGCCATAAGACTGTCCCAAAGCAGAATGAAGCGGAGAGACCACGTTGAAGATCTCTGTCAAGGTAACCGTGTTTAGCTTTGAACTGTGTTAGAATTGCATAGAGCCTGTAGCTACTGACCATCGGCTATATGATTTCTGAAGAGCGTAACCATTAAGCTTTTGCCGTGGGATTCCCTGCAA
The DNA here is from genome assembly GCF_057233095.1 of Heloderma suspectum. Lineage (NCBI taxonomy): Eukaryota > Metazoa > Chordata > Lepidosauria > Squamata > Helodermatidae > Heloderma > Heloderma suspectum. The sequence goes on along the minus strand of NC_139459.1, from coordinate 291,194,399 downwards.
TGAAGAAATCTCACTGATTTAAGTGTCCAGTGTTACACTGCCTAAGTGTGTGTGCTGAAGAGACCGAGAAACCAGATAGCATGTTCCTGGCCAAGCCAAAATCCCGCTACTACCATGCTCCTGAAAGCTGCAATAAACTGTGTAAGCTGGGAGACCCAACCTGATTGAGAAGAAGATATTGGAGCAACTGTCTTAAAAAACAATGAGATCTGTGTAGCTGGCTGGCTGACGCTGTCAGTGATGTTACAACTTTAAATTAAGACTGTTTTCCTGTTTGAGACCCCAGCGAAGAAAGCTGACCTGAGTTATTTGTTGCCCGTGCCAAAGCAAAGATTTAGCTGCCCTGCACCTCATCATGTCCTGTTTTAAGCTTGAGATTTACAAATACAAACAAACTGAGAAGCTTGCTTTTGAAGTCCTGCAAATCACCTCACCGCCTCCCCAAAGAAGATTAATGGCTGCCTGAAAAAAATGCAAGTATAAAGCGATGCCCTCCCAGCGTCCTGAGTTTTGGCACTTTGCTTTCGTGTACCAGGTTAGAAGAGAAAAAAAAGAGTAAGTTTTTAAAATGTCTGTGAGAACCTGACAGAAGTAAAATAAAATTTACAGAGGAGTTGCCCAGGTTAAAGCGTCACGGCTAGAGAGCTGAGTTGTGCCGCTCTGTTTAGACAGAGGCCTTGCTAAAAAGTTAAAGGCCCTTGTCTGTCAGAAGGGGTGTAGGGCCACACTTCCCCTTTTTAAACTGATGCAAAAGTGGAGAGCCTTTGCTGGAAACATCGCATCTTCTCTGTTTGCCTCCATCATCATCTGGGCTTTTTAGAGACACTCTGCACATGGACTAAAATTTTAAATTGTCAAAGACTTGCCATGGACAGTGCTATGAAGCTTTTGATAAACTTGAACTCTCATTGCTGTGGACCGTGTGTCTGTGTTTGTAGTCAGCTCAGTGTACAGCAGGCTGAGTTTGATCTATGACTTTTAGATTTCCTTCTGCTAGAACTCATGCAGCATAGAGTTGCCGATGCAAAAATGGTGACCTAGAACTCTTTGCGTGTGTGGGTATGCTCGTCCCTTGATTTTAATGGGACCTGAGCATGCCAGAAGAGCAGTATAATTGCTGGATCTGCTCCATCATGCCTTACCGTGCTAGAAGTGCTTTCCATTCATTGTGTTGCAGAAAAAGTTTGTTGTGTATATTTTATGATTTCTTAAATATCATAAAATATATGTGATATTTGCAGATTAGTGTTAGTTGCAACTCCAAATAATACTAAGTGTGGTTCCCAATGGATGACAAGGAGAAAAGACAAAGTCAAGTAGAGAAAGACAGAAGCAAGTAGAAAAGAAGGAATAGAGAAAGTAGAAGACAGATAGAGAAGGGGAAAAAAAGAAAGAAAAGGCAAGAGGCAAAGAAAAAACATTTGTAGAAAAGAAGTGTGGCCATAGTTGCCCCCAGGGTAAATTAAAAGCAGCTGATTGTGCCTGGAGCTTATTACCTGGGGTAAAGTAGCCCCAATAATGTAATAGTTCTTTAAGATGAAGAAAATGTAACTAGAAGGAAAAGAAGAGCCTATCCCAAATGTGTGTCATTGGGACTAGTGTAAGGCAGAAAGGTTTAAGTAAGTAAGTTTAACTTGAAAAAGACAAATAAAGAGACAAGGCTGGTGCATGGAGCAGAAAGTTTTATATAAAAAGTTTAAAACATGATCTGCAATACAGGCAGATCAGCAAAGAAAAAGAAAGCAAAAGAAAGGGAAAAAATTTGTCTTCCCATACTAATGAATAAAAGTGTTATCAAGCACTTTGGGAAGCGAAGTTGTTTACAGGAAGCTGTGCCTGAGAACCAAACACTTCTAGCCTATGCTGAAAATGCTTGCTAGTGTTGTGTTACCTCATGGGTAACATGTATGATATAAAACCCATTTAGCCCAATAGCTCGTGGTTCAGAGAAGCTGTCTGATCCAACCATTAAGTACACCTGTGTGCTGTAAGTTACCCAATAAAGTCTCCTTGTAAGTAAACCCCCCCCCCCCCGGAATCCCAAAACACAAGTTGGGCTAGAGCACCTCACCCAGTATCAAACCCTGCTGTTAGAAGCCATGAAAGCAGGTATGAAGAAGTCAATTAATATGACCAAACTGTCTAAAGTGCTGCAAGGTGCCACCGAGGCCCCAGAGCGTACTTGGAGTGTCTTTCAAATGCCTATCGCCAGTATACCCCCCTCAACCCAGAGGCCCAAGAAGACGTGGATGAAAGAAGAAAAGAAGAAGACCCGGCAGAGGCAGAAGATTCTTAAAAAAGAACCAGTGTGCCCAGTGTGGACAAAATGGACATTAGTGGCATGAATGCCCAAATAAAATAAATCAAATACACAAAGGAGAAAACCAAAGGGGCCAGAATGGGCGAAGAGGGAGACAGCTTGAGAAGGGCCGTGACATTGACTTCATAATTGACACTAGAGCGGCATCAAGAGCAAGCAAATGTTAGCCTTAAACAAGAAGTCCAAACACTGAGCAAAGTTCTTCAAGCCCAGCGTCTCTTTGTCTTAGAAAATAAGCCATTCCCATCACAGAAGTTCATCCTTTCCAACCAAGAGTTAAAGTATGAGTTAAAGACGGAAAAATTACCCTTTGACTCCCAGATAGAGAGGACTGAAAACTGTCATACTTTCTACCCCCGCAGCTATGAAAGCAGCTGGAGTTAAACCCTGGATACATTGGACACGAGTCAAGAGAGTGAGAGGGGGAGAGTAGACTGTAAACAGAAATCCTGAAAATCCTTTAAAAATCATTCTGAAAAAGCAGTAAGAAGACTCAGGCTAGACCTTACTGTAGACACACCGGGAGACTGTCCCCCTGCATACGGTCAGACCTGCAACTGGAGAATTGAAGAAGGGGACTAGACCCTACTGCAGCTTGTCAGGTGAATAGCTGCCCAGCGTATGGTCAGATCCCAAAGAAGATCAAACATGCGTATTGTAGTGTTAGTAGTGTTGCATTGTGTTTCCTTAATAAGGTGCAAAAAGGGGGGTCTGCCCCTGGAAGGAGAAGTTTGTCCCAGTGATTTGCTGATAATTACTGGCTTCACCTGGCTAACATCACGAGAGTAAAACATTTTTGTTTGCCAAGAGATATACCTGCAAACAGGCTTATTAGCTCTTGCCTAATACCTGTCTGTAGACATCCTGGGAAAATTCAAAAAGCTACCATGTTAAGAGTTTATGGTGTAAGTTTAACTTATTCCCATAATGCTAATTGGGGCGTGGTTGCAAAGATACTACCCCCTACAGAGTTCACTCTACGCACCCCCATCGTTGCTGAAACAAATGCTACGTGTGCACGAATGCTTAATTGTCAAAAATTTTCCAGAAAATATAAAGCTATCCCTGGCCCCCTTCCACTGTAATAAAATTCAAAACATATCTTTTAATGATGCCCACATGCTTTTGCCTCATGGATGGTTTTAGACATGTAGTTCCCGCACTTGGTCATTCATTCCTGCCAACTTGTCTAATAACCACCCATGTTGCCTCAGCCTCCAATTAAACTGGTGCCAATTCTTCCCCTGTGGCCTGAGAAAATCCGTCGACGGCAGCCTCGAGCACTCCAACTAACTAAAAATTGTAATAGTCATGTGCAGTTATATTCTGACTCAGAAAAATTGGCCTTAGCAATGTCACTGGTTGGGGTTCCAGGTTTAGCCTTGGCTGATGGTCTGGAGATCAACTGGTTAGCTTGCAGCTTAGCCAAAAGCATAAATGCCACCTCATGAGCATTGTCATTGTTAAATAAAGAGTTGCGTGATCTAAGAGGTGCAGTTCTAGAAAATAGAGCTGGTATAGATTACCTCTTCCATCTTCATCATTTAAGTTGTGAGACACACCAAAAGCTCTGTTGTTTTAACTTAACTGATAATGGCAATGCTGTAGATAAACAGATCAACAAGCTGCACAATATAGTAGCTAACAAAGCAATAAGACAAAACAATTAGCTCAATTAGTTAACCCCTTGGCTTCCAGATCTTAGCTGGCTTAAAGCATTGTTCATCCTAATTCTACCAGTGTTGTTCATAAAAGTTCTGTTATGCCTCTGCGTTCCTTGTCTTATGCGCTGTTTAACCAATCTGTTTTATGTCTCAGCTAGTAAAATTGCTGCCCTCTACGCTCTAATAGCCCAACAAGAGGCTAAGTAATATGTATGTCACAAAAAGCTTTGTATGGTTATCAGAAATGCTATAATTGTAATGAAATTATGCATTTAAGGGGGGAATGTAGCAGCCATATCGGGGGTCAGACTAAGTAGCCTCATGCAGTATCATGCTTCATGTTCTTGCTGAGCTCTTTCTCCCTTGAATATATTGTTGTAAGCTGACGAGACACAGGAATTCCTTATCTTGTCAAAGGTCATACAATTGTATATCTTGTTCTCTGCTGTTCTCTTCTGTTCTCTCCTTATCATGGCTACCCTATAACCCAGTTCTTGTATTATAAACAATGGTGCTAGGAGAAGAAATGTTGAGGACTGCAACCCCACGCGGGAGGGGGAGGAGGAGCCGTTTCATATGTGTCACAATGTCTATAAAACCAATGTGCTGATGTGTATTTCGTGCTAATGTGCTAAAACCAATGTGCTAATGTGTATTTCGGGGCTTCTGGCTCTTTGGAAATGATTCCAGCCTTAAGCCCGCGCGTTAAATAAAGAATCTCTTTTTCCTTCACTCCGTGGTCTCTCTGACTCTGGGTTCTGCAACAAGCAGTGCCCGTAGAACTGAGGCCTGGGTAGTCATGGAATCAGCTGAGGGGGAGCACCAGGGCTGAATGCACCAGGTCCCCTTTCAGAAAGGCGCTGCCAGTTATGAGGAAAAACACACCAAGCATCTTCCACTCAAAGAACCCCCAAATCCCCCGAATCTTGTCTAGGGCACTGACAGGAGGAAGGGGGGAGTGGGGGAACGCTCGTAGCTATTATTTTATTTTTTAAACTATCAGGCTTCCAAAGAGCAGCACAAAAAACCCAACTCTTCTCAGCAAAGACAGAGCCAAGACTGGGGGGTGTTTCCACTTCCAGGGGCAAAAGCGAAATTTCATTTTCCCTGTCTTCTCAAGCTGGAGGAGTTAACACTTTGCTGTTGGCTCCACTCCTCCGCTGACTGAGAATGGATGGGTACTTCTGTTCAGTTTACTGAGGAAAGGAACTGCATAATCATCATCAGCCAACAGAGGGTGAAGTTGTAGGCAATTTTAAGGCAATAGCCGCCCTATCCGGCATATCAATGAAGCTTAGCATAAAGGGCTGTCTGAACTAAAGTTGGCTTTTGACTTATTAATGGCAGGAAGCTTGACCTGGGGAAAAGACAACATTACGAGAAAATTCTTGCTCAATAAGATTCATGCCCCAGACAGCTCAAAACCATAGAGAACAAGTTTGGAAATTTCTTTAGAACTGCAGAAGTTAAAAATCACATATCGTGTTCAAACGCAAAACTATAAAAGTAAAGGAAAGATATTGGGTGGGTTGCTCCCAGCAGTGTGTAACCTCTGCTAGCAGAAAGTTGTTTTGGTAATGTATGCAGCTATGCTTTGTCTTGTTCTCATCTCCTATTTAACCTTTGTCAACAAATACCATGGTATTAATTTCTTCCTATAATTGTCATAAATACGTTTGCTTGTTGTTAATAAATATTTTGAAATATAGTCTATGAGCATTTATTTATCAAATAACTGTTTTGTCTGTGAACTACTCAGTCCTTCTCAGCATCAGGAAAACCGTACCTTTCTAAATCCAGATATAGACTGGAAGTAGGTTCCTGTTGAGTAAACAAGAGATCTGCTTAATTAGATTTATTCTCCTTAAAAAAAAATTTCCTACGGAGTCCCATAGCAACAAGATTGCTAGGGGGTGATGTCATTAACAGGTGCTGGCTGGACAAACATAGAAGGGCCTGGAGTGGAAAGAGACCAGGAGGAAGAAGTGATTCATCAGGAAGTGTGGCTCTATGGCAAGAAAGTGAAGTCAAGCCCCCCTGCCTTCAGCCTGGAAGCAGGAGAATCCTAAGTATCAGACTCCAAAGCGCTCCCTCAGCTTTCTGAAGTAAGGAGCTTAGGAAAAAGGAAAAGAAGAATACCCTTTATATTAGAACTGAAATCAACAGTAAAGGGGGCAGAACTACAATAACCCTGTGTCCAGCTTCTGGTTTAAAATCTCCATTAAAGGAGATTTGATTAAGCAATTTGTTTCAAAATCAAACATTCCATTATGACACAAATCTTTATGTTAATATCTCAGTAACTATTTCTGTAAGTTACAGGTTAGTATTACAGATATGCAGTTAGTAATGTGTAACCAAAACCTGCTCATTTATGTGTAGTCTTCAGAGGTATTCACCCTCAGAGGCAGAAATCAAATATTTCAGTCCCTTGTGTGACAGGCCCTTAGATTGCTATCATAGCTTGAGTTTTCATTTTTCTTAGACAGCAAGAGTCTAATCCCCATACAGTGGGAGTGGGAAATCTGTGGCCCTTTAGATGTTGTTGGACTACAACTACCATCATACTGGCTGGGGATGGTGATAGCAGGAGTTCAAAAACAACTGGAAGGCTGTTCCAGTTTCCTCAGTTCTGCTATACAAAGTAAGTCTAATCCATTGAAAGCCACAGTGATCTGAAACACAACAGTATACTCTGAAGGGGGATTAGCTTCCCCTTACTCCTAGGTAAGAAATGATAGTATGTGGTGGGATAGTTTTGAGTGTAGCATGGATATAAACATTCCTAATGCTAAAGTGAATGCCATTTGCAGTCATGGTCACAGGATTACACTGGAAAACGTTTTGGTTCAATTTCTCAGTTACAGTAGCCCAAAGTTATGTGAGAAAGTAACCACACTGTAAGCGGTAAAATCACTTAGCTTTTTGGACACTGTGATGCATTCAACAAGGAAGTGTGTCCTACTATATAGGAAAGGTATATGAATTCTCTGAGGAGTCTCTACGAACATGTATGAAGTCTTTGTCGTGAAGGCAGAAAATGAAGTTAGAATATTCAGTTATCCAGTTTCCTGATACTTCAACCTAAGACAGAGGGTATCATTTTGCTTTTTACTGAAAATTCAATGCATTACCATTACTCTGTCTCAAAGATAGCACAACAGTTAAAATATCAATTGATGATTCTTCATCAAGCAACTTGGAATCAACATCTGCAGCTCGACCTATTGCATTGCGACCACTTCATCTCAACACAAACAGGTGTATTTGAAAAGAAATGTATACTCTGCCCAGAAGAAAACAGGAAACTTCAAGGGGTAAATCAAAAGCTACTTAGTGTGTAACAAAAAAAACTTTGAAAGAAGCATCAAACAATGTGCAAATATGCTGAAGGATGGGCAGATGTTGACATGTGTAAATGATGTAGATTTCATTGCCAAAGAGGTATGCTATCATGGTATATGTTGCACTGCGTACCCGAAAAAAGCATAAGCAGCATTTCATAAACCTGTGGAGAATTCATCATGGCACATCATGAGAGAGGCACATAAAACAGCATTTGAAGCTATATATGCTTTTGTTGAGCAATCCATAATCAAAAATTAAGAAGTGCATATGATGAAGGACATACACAAACAGTACATTACTTTGTTGTCTGAAATCTACCAATATTATTTTGAAGACACAGCAAGTACATTTACTTTTCAGCATTTTGAAACAAAGCTATTGCGGCATTTTGGAGATCAGCTATGGAAGGATGCATGTAAACAAAAAAGGGAAAACATCATCTTTAAGAGCAGCATGAAACTGGAAGCAGCTTACAGAGAGCACTCAGTGAAAAGAGGAGTGCATCGATATCTATTTGTGAGTCAGCATTTCTTCTTCACCATGAAATTCTGAAAGCTTCCAAGACACTTTTACCATCAAATCGAAAAGTAAAAGATGAAATAAAAGGAGAAACCAATTTTCCTGAACTTTTGCTTGAGCTTCTCACACATTTAGTATGTGTCCCAAATACAACCTGAGGACATACCCAAAGAAATGCTAGGAGGGTGTCATCATTTTCTCAAGATGTTGTGTATGCTTTAACAAATGAACTTATGAAGCCATCTAAACATCTCCATCTTGGTGTTGCAATGAAAAGTAAGTATCACTGGCAGTGGCAGGAAGGTCCTTGATATTCTTAATTGTCTTGCAATGAAAAGTAAGTATCACCGGCAGCGACAGAAAGGTCCTTGATATACTTAATTGTCTTGGACACTGTGTCAGCTCCAACTGTGTTGAAGACATAGAGACTGAATTAACATTTGCATCACTTGATAAGCAGCAGGCCACCCGAGGAGGAATAAATTATCACCACAGTTAAGAACAGAAGTTGCCTGGGATAGCTATGAGGCATATATTGACACTATTAATTGAAAAGGGATTCTCAGTGTCACAGTTGGCTTCTGCTTTCACAATGTTGTATGGGAATGCTTAAAGGAAAACGTTGAGACTTTGCCAAAGCCATCAATAACATAAAGGAAGAGAAGAGCTCTGACAGCCTCTGGCTTGGAACTGGAACCATATAGGAAGAGATCAATAATATCAAGGAGTACATTTGTACCATTAGATGATGGCAGAGGAACTGCAATTCCAGACAATTATGAAAATTTCATTGTACTCAATATGTAGATGATGTTTAAGATAGGAGGTACTCCAATGTGGGCAGGTTGGAATTCCAAAAATGTGTGGATCAACTTCCACAACAGACAATTGCATATCTCCCACAAATCAACCAGACCCCAATATCAATACAAGTTGTGGCAGAAACAATGAGAAGTTCCCTCAAAATAGCTGAGGAGTGCCAGCAGGAGCACATCATTGTGACATATGATTTGGCCATTGCAAAACTTGCACTTACAATACAAGCAGATGCAAGTCCTAATACTGACAAGTTGTTCACAAGGCTTGGTGGATTTCAAACCTGACTGGCATATTTCAAGGCAGTAGGAAAGTTCACTGAGGAATCTGGAGGCACCCACATCCTGGCAGAAGCTGGGGTACTTGCTGAAGGATAATTGAATGGCTTCATAAGAAGAACCCACTACAACAGATGTAAAAGGTATACCACACCTAGCTGCAGCTATGGAAATCTTACACTTCAGTAAATTCTATTCCAGTTGTGATATCCCTCCTGAAATAGTTGAGGAGCTTCATTGTTTACATGACATGTGTCCAACCTTCATAAAGGAAGATTTGATACAGGAAATGAGAAATTTCAGGAATCCATATATAGAATTCTCCAGGAAATCTGAGTCAGCTAAGCATGGGAAAACAGCACAATATTGGTTTACCTGCATCAGACTCATCCGCCTGTTTCAGAGATTTTCCTGCAGCATATACACTGGCAACCACAGTTCATTTGCCTATTGCCTTGGTCAGATGTCCAGCTTATTCATTGTCTCCAGTCAGCCAAACTATGCGAGATGACTTGTCCGATTGCAAGACAACATGCTGAAAATGGAGGAGACTTTCTCTGGCATTACAAATGACTTCAAACAAGGAGCTCTGTCCCTATTTTGAACATGTCCATATGTTCTTCAGAACTGCTGTTGACATGACATTCGAACAGATAGTCACTGCTAATGCTTCAGTTTGGCTAACAAGAATTTTAGCATTCATCAATTCAATATTTTTCATAAAGATGGGCCCAAAGCTATTTCATGAGAACAGGCATTTTGAGCAATATGTATGAAGAACTTGGGCTCCACAAGCAGGAAGATGTTACTGCTGAATTGTGACCTGTCAACATGAGAAAAGATCATGAAAATTGAACATCATCAATGTAAGTATGAAAGAAAGTCTAAATCCATTTGATGCAAACATCGACCTCTCATTGTTGCTGAACATTAGCTCTGGGAAAGCTGCATCAGCCATTATAGCTGATTTCCTATTGAACATAATACAGAAGGGAAAAGAAGCTTGTGACAACTTCATTGAACAGTGCTGTGAGAATCCATTGCATTTCAACCAACAAATTAAAAGGTATAAAATAAGTACCTCTGCTTCCAAAAGAGCAAACATACAAAAGAATAAAAAACTTGGTGGAAAGGTAATTGAAGCCAAGATGGAAAGAGATTTAATAGGATGACTTCTGTATCTGGCACTGTGAAAAGAGAGTGAAAGATATACTGGTAGCAAAAACAAAACAAAAACAAAACCCCTTACTTTGATTTTAATGCTAAGATAGTTTAGAATTTCAGAACGGATGTGTCTAGTTCCAGTTATGTACACTGGAAATTGCTATGGCTCCAACCATATTAAATGGTCTGATCTGGGATTTGCCCCATGTAAAGCACTCAGATCGGATATTTTAAGATGCAGGAAGGTGATCTCTACCAAGTGGTACCAGTTTCAGTCATGTACCTTATTAATTAATGGTCCCCACAACCCCTTTTTGGAGGGGTCAGAAAGGGATTACGCCCCAGCAAAGTCAGTCAGATTGGACAGTCTGGAATCCTGTATGCGACGCTCTAACCGATACTGCTTGTTTAATCAGTGTACCTTATGATTAATTATTAGCCCCACAAAGGGGTTTGGGAGGCCTTGAACCTCCTAAATGCCCCAGGAGTTGCACATAAGACTGGAAGTTTTAGAGATGCCAGAACATTTTAAAGATATCTAGATAGCCAAAATGTCTGTAGCTTATGATGTAAGTATTTTGACTCAGGCTCTTGGACAATCATGCTATGCAAATCTGGCATGTGTGGGAGTCTCCAAGGTGAACCTGCTGTTGCTTCATGATGAGGGGGCATGATATTAACTGAGCGCTTCCTGCCCTGCACAGATGACTCAATGCTGAATCACAGTAGAAAGACCATAGCTAAGTGGTAGGGTACATACTTTGCATGCAGAAGATCCAGGTTCTATCTGGTATCTCCAAAAAGGGCTGGGAAAAAATCCTGCCTGAAGCCCTGGAGAGCCATTGCTGCCAGTCAGTGTCAACAATACTGGGCTAGTTGGACCCACGGTCTGACTCATAGGCACCTTCATATGTTCGTATCGTAGCATGGAAGGCCTAATTCATATCATGCAGGCTGCTACAAGCCGGGAGGTCTCTAGCCTATAACGAGTCCTGATTACAGAGAAATGGATTACATGGGTAGATGGACTGATGGTCTGTTTCAGTATCAGGCAGGTCCTTATCCCATATACTATTAGTAAACTCATCTTATGTAACCAAAATGGCACCATCCACGCTCAAGAATGAAATGCCAATGGGCTCAGAGGAACCCCACAGTTTGCAGAAAAAACTTTAGGAAAAGAAATCTGGGGTGGGGATCCGAAACCAGCTCGGGGAAGACTGCTAAGTGGCCATGAAATGTTGAGTGTCTATTAAAGCTGGGCCATATATTTGTCCCCCCGTGAAAGTGGTGGTGGGGGAAATATTCAGTGAGTTTTGGGGGTGAGGTAAATAATTTTTTAAAATATATTTTATTTTATTTCTATAAATGAAATAAACAATACCAAAATTACCAACAACCTAATCAATACTTCAGTTTCCCAACAGTACAATATTCTGATGAGGACACCACAATAACAAAGAGAGAAGAAAAAAGAGGGAAAAAAAGAAAAAAAGGGAAAAGGGAGGAGGAAAGGAAATGGAGAAAAAAGAAAAAAATCCTCCCCTCCCCCTCCCCCTCTCCCTCCCTCTTAAAGAATTGAGTTTAAACTCCAACACCCCCTGGCCTCTGATGCCATTCTATTTTAAAACCTATATCTATAACCTTAACAATCTTACAGTTTAATAAACAACCTTACATTTCTATATCATATCATCGATCTTATATCAAAGAAACAGGTCTACAATTCATTCCCCAAAGCCTATATTATTAGTGATATATATATATATATATATATATACCTTCAACCATCAGTAATATATTTTATACTAGATATATTATCTATTTTAAAATAAAAATATAAAGAAAAACAAGAAAAAATAAAAGATGAAAGATAATAAATATAATAATTTATCTTCTGAATTAGCCTGGATCATGTAGACTAACAGTTAACAAAGCTTGGTTAAAGATTCCAGTTCATGGGGTTGTAACAGAATTCCCACGCATTTTTATGTTCAGCCATGCCTCTGCCATTTCATGATTTAGAAACTTCTTCATCTGACCTTCAGACACAATACAAAGTGTAGAAGGATATTTTAAGTAATATCGTAAGTTCATTTGTTTTGCCATATTCATTGCTTTGATAAATTGCCTTCTTTTATTCGCCACCTCTTTGATGTAGTCTGGAAATAACATAACCTTATCTTGTTTCCAGGAAAGGCTTCCAGCCTCCCTTGCCAAATGCAGGATATAATTCTTTGTGGAGACTTTTGCAAATTGAGCTATGATTGTGTAATCAGTCCCTTTAGCATTTGGCACATGAAAATGCCTGCTCAATATCAAGTGGAAGAGGGAGTATCTCATGCAAAAGTTTATCCACAAAAATAGGCAATTTTACATTATTAGGCAGATTTTTGATCCCAATAATATGTACATTGGATCTTTTCGTGAAGACCTCCAGTTGAGAGATTCTATCAGAGATATTTGTAAAACAAATTTGTGTCGTGGTTTCATTTCTCGCCACTCGGTCATCAAGCTCATTAATTTTCATCTCCATTTTTTGCTGTGACGCATTAATTAAATCTACAGCTCCTTGTAGGGTGTGATGGAATTTTAGATTAAATCCAACCTTTTGACTTGTTCCGTAAATTGCGAAGTCTTTATCGGCGTAAATAATTCCCCTATATCTTCTGTTTTTGACACTTTTGTAGGGATGGCAGAGAATTCCACCACGGATTTCAGTGAGGCCGAATGCACTGGCATTCGGCTCCCTGAAACCTGTGGTGGAACGGCTTCCCACTCCCCGCCACCGCGGATTCCCCCCCGGGATGAAGCTTACTTGGGGCAGATGTTCCGGTGGTGGTGGCTCCGGCGGCGGCTGGTCTTTCAACCGGCTGCCACAGTCACCATTTGCATCTGCTGTTTGCCGTGATAGGCTACGTAAGTACTTACGTAGCCTCTCACGGCAAGCAAAAAAAAAAAAAAAGCATATGCAAATGGCGGCGGCTACGGCGGCCACCATTTGCGTTCCCTTTTTTTCACTGTTTTAGCCTATGTAAATATTTACATAAGTTATTACGGCGAAAAAAAGGGGAATGCAAATAGCGTAGTGGGCGCCATTTGCGTTCCTCTTTTTTTGCCATAATAGCTTACAGAAATATCTACGTAGGCTAAAACGGCGGAAAAAAAAGGAACACAAATAGCACCCACTACGCTATTTGCGTTCCCCCTTTTTTTTCGCCATAATAGCCAACGTAAATATTTACATAGGATAAAATGGCAAAAAATGGGGAATGCAAATGGCGGCCGTCGTAGCCGCCGCCATTTCCGTATGCTGGGGTTTTTTTTTTGGCCTTCTGTGATAGGCTACATAAATACTTACGTAGCCTATCACGGCATCCTGGCTGGATGCAAATGGCGGCGGCTACGGCCGCTGCCATTTGCGTTCCTTATTTTTGGCCATCTTAGTCTACGTAAATATTTACGTAGATTAAGACAGCGAAAATAAGGGGAATGCAAATAGTGTAGCGGACGCTATTTGCGTTCCCCCTTATTTTCGTCATCTTAGTCTATGCAAATATTTACGTAGACTAAGACAGCCAAAAATAAGGAACGCAAATGGCGGCGGCTGTAGCCGCCGCCATTTGCATACACACGTTGTTGTTTTTTTAAGCCAGACGTGACAGGCTAGGTAAGTCTTTACGTAGCCTATCACGGCTGACTACAGGGACGCAAATGGCGGCAGCTACGGCTGCCGCCATTTGCGTCCCTGCTAGCCAGTGGCCGGATGTCTGGCTGCTGGCGGAGCCGGCCGACAGCTCCACGGAATCCCTGCAGAGCGGAGCTGGCTGGCCAGGATTCCGGGGGGAGGGACGGAGCGCCTCCCCCCCCCAGCAGAACCTGGCAGAGCCAGGTAAGGGAAATTTCGTACATCCTCATACGATACTCATACAATACTCAGAGGTTGTTGATATTTCTTAAAGCATATATTATTATGGAACATGTCAGCCCTGTTTTTTCCTATAAAATAGGAGTCTCAGTACTAGGGGTGTATGAAACCCCGCTTACCTGGCTCTGCTGGGTTCCGCAGGTGGGGAGAGGCGATCCATTCCTCCTCCCGGAATCGTTGATGGGGGGTAGGCAATCCGTTCCTCCCCCCCGGAATCCTGCTCGGCTGGCTTCGCTCCGCGGCCAGGCTGTGGAGCCACCGGCCGGGCCAACCCACAGCGGGGCCTCCAGCCGCTGCCGGGCTGGTGTGGAGGCAAATGGCGTCCTGTGTAGGGGATGCCATTTGCGTCCCTACACCAGCTCATGATAGGCTACGTAAATATTTAGGTAGCCTATCACAGCTAAAACAGGGACGCAAATGGTGTCCCCAACGCCATTTGCGCCCCTCTGTTTTGCCGTGATAGGCTACGTAAATATTTACGTAGCCTATCACGGCTATATGGAAGAAAAAATATTTATGTAGGCTAGAATGGCGAAAAATAAAGGAACGCAAATAGCACCCACTACGCTATTTGCATTCCCCTTTTTTTCGCTGTTTTATCTTATGTAAATATTTACGTAAGATAAATCGGCGAAAAATAGGGAACGCAAATGGCCACTGTAGCTGCCGCCATTTGCGTACGCTGGGTTTTTTGGGGGGTGTTAGCCGTGATAGGCTACGTAAATTCTTACGTAGCCTATCACGGCTGCCTGGCTGGACGCAAATGGCGGCTGCTACGGTGGCCGCCATTTGCGTCCGCAGCACCCCATCTGCGGCCAGAAATCCGGCTGTCGAGGATTCCGGGGGGGAGGACCGGATTGCCTCCCCCCTGTCGAGGATTCTGGGGGGAAGGACAGAGCGCCTCCCCCCCCCCGCGAAAGATTCTGCGAAAAGATAAGTGAGTTTCGTACATCCCTAGGAAAGAGATGGAAGAAGTGGTGGGAAAACACAGGTGGGCTATGACTAGTAGATGGCCATGTTTGTACCCCCGTAAACTTCCGTGAATGAGGCAGGGTGATGACAGCATAAAATCTCATCGGGAAGCACCCAACGTCATGTCGTACCATCATTTTTAAGGTACTGAATGGTAAAGCCTTTGCGCGTGTCCTTGCTGTCCAGACCTGGTATGTGCATTCGACTAGCACATACTGGCTGCCCCCACAGATTCTCTGAGCAGCTCATGGTTTTCCATAGTATGGGAAGGCCAAAAGCTGAAGTGATACGCTCAGGGCTGGAGGAATGGTGAGTGGAAGCTTTTCTGTGTATTACTGGATTTGAGATCCTTAACTTACAATGTGTTCAGATATGCATCTTCTCAGAAGTAAATACCATAGAATTAAATAGGACTTACTTCTAGCTAAGTATGAAAGTGTTACTCCCAGATAAGCCTTGGTTAGCTAGGCTGGATGTTTATTTGTTTCCTAGAACACGATGATATGTGTTTTCTTTCTGCTTAGTCTGGATGTCATTAAAAGATGTGTTGTTATTTTTAATAATAAATTAGGTGACTTAGATTGTTGGCTTGGCTGGCTTATAATGAAACCCCAAGAAAGAGATGCATAATAGATTCCTGATATGACAAAACCCTATTGATGAAGAGGGAAACTGCCATGAGGGCTGAAGGAAGAATGTAATTAGGGAAAGAATGGCTGCATTGTCTCTTGCATCCTTAAAGAAAGATGAAGTATCTCAGTGTTGCAACCTGGCCATCCTAGTGAGTTTTTTGAGTTACAGTTTACTTACTGGCTTGTTTAAATATGGCACTCAAGAGATTGCTCTGCTGTAGAGTCCTGGCAAAGAAAGTTTCCATGCTTTTGAGACACGAATCTTACATATGACTTTAGTACAATAACTTTTAAGGCACCAAGAGCATTTCTAATGAGCGACACTATCATGTCTCGGTATGTTGAGGAATTGTCGGAATCATGTTTTACAATGAAGTTTTCCATTTTACCTTTCTGTACAATGTAGGCTTTTAAAAATACGTATAATTCTAATTCCATCTCAGTTCAATACACATAGAAATTCAGCTCCTTGGCTGGCAGCCATGATAAGGCTGCAGCCTCCCTATGTATGTGGAGCAACTTCCATTAACTTTCAACTGCCCTGGCATGAATATGTGGTAAGACAGTGTTCCTGCATTCACCATTCACATTCAGTAATTCTGACACAGGAGGGGAGTTAAATGCTTCAGTAACTCTGACAGGACTAAAATGAGTGTGGCTCATTCTTGGAAAGTCATATTCCCCAGAAGACTGGACTACCAGTTGTGTTAAATGCAATGCAATCAAGAGACTAAAAATCTTTTTTAAAGGAAAATTGATTTTTAAAGCTGAACTCAGGAAAGCTGTGTTTTCCACTTGTGGTGGGAAACACTACATTTACAGCCCAATCCTATGCATGTCTACTTAAAAGTAAGTCCCATATGACTGGCTTCTTTTCATTTATTACAAAGTTGGTCTTTAGTAGCAGAGGGATGAAGATCTTCAAATTTTTCTGTGGTTGGACCTAGATTTCGGTGCATGCAACTGGGCTGGCAGAAGCAGGCATCTCCACCCGTTCTCCAGCCCACCGAAAATGCGGCTCAGAGGTTTGGGGGACCTTGTCAAATGGAGTGACCTGTGGTGCAGCGGGAGGATGGATTCCCCAAACCCAGGCAGAGGCAACTTCTTGGTAGGTATGGGATTGTAGGATAAGCCTCCTATTCGTGGTGTCTCAAAGATTTGTTGAAGATTGAAGCTACAATGAGTTAGACTAATTCTGCCCTTGATGAAAAGCCTGAATGTGAAATATGCACCGACTTGATTTACCAATAGATAATTGAGAGTACATGTGGCATTTGTTTCCTTTTTTACTGTTTTAAATAAGTGTAGAAATCATGAATATTACATGACTATAAAAATTATAAAGTTAAACCATAATGAAAGTAAATCATAATTGCTTTAATGAAGGGTGAACATCCTCTTATACTTTACTGTTGCAACGCATCACAAACTAAAACCTCTTTCTTATTTTCAACAAATTGTCCATTAGTCTTACAATGGTGTATTATATATTTTTATTTATTATAGTTATTGTGCTATTGTCTATGGTTTTTATTATAGCTATTGTGCTATTCCATGAACCAGGTTGAGCACAACGTATTAGTGGAAAATGTGATACACAAATAAACAGACTATGACCATTAGTCTTATTCCTTAGGAATGTGTCATCCATTTGATCATAGAAACAATATTGCCAACCCTCTTTCTATATTCAGAGGTAAGCAGTCTTTTCCAGATTTTCTGACACCTTGACATATTTCAGATAACGAAACAAAATGGAAGTGGTTCTAATGAAAAACTTACTTTCCTGTGGTGCTCCGTGTGGCTATGGGAATAGCCGTTGTCAGGGTGGACACTGAGCCCATAGAATCCCAGAGTAGTTCTGATTCTGAGGAAGAGCAGTCGCTCCTGGGAGAGGAGCGCGCTCCTCTTTCCCAGGACCAACAGCTGACGGAGATTCCTCCCACCAGCATTCCTAGCTTAGATAGCAGTCTAGGGAGTGACAGAGCGCGGATAGCAGACCTGGTGGACGTGCGACGCCGACGCAGAGAGCAGCGCCAAATGGAGGGCGCAGAAAGGAGGCGTAGTGCCTGGTTGGCACGCAAACAACGGCTGCGCCCAGAGGATCCAAGGGAAATGGGGAGGGACTCTCTAGAGTCCTTAAGTTCAGGGGTCTGCCAGCAATTCCCTTTCAAACGGGGACCAACTGTTCCAACGTAGGGCATAGGTACTGTGCTGTTCAGATCTAGTTGCAAATGGTAGAGTTGTTAAGTTGTAAAAGAAGAATAAAGCTTTGAAAGGAATCCCTTTGTCTGTGTCTGGACTTGGCTACTGGATTAGACTGAGAGAGGCCTCCAAGGAGCCCTTGACAGCCATTTTATTTCCCCTTGCTGTAGTTATATTTGAGTAAATATGCTTAGGATAGGGCTGCCATCCTAAGCACTCTTTCATGGAAATAAGTTCTGCTGAAATCAGTCAGACATTTCTATGTACAGAAGAATCATGATATATGGCTGTAATCCTAAACACATTTATGAGGAAGTGTTCCCATTGAAACTTTGACAGCCTGACCCTAAACAGGTTTACTCTAAATTCTATAGAGATGTAATATGATAAAAATTGTAACTTAATCTCTTGTTAATACTGGATGCTGAGATACAGAATTCTTTGGGATGTGTAAGCCTAGCTTTGGAAGCTCTGTATGCTCATGTTCTCCCAAAATGGTTGGAAATGCAAGGACAGATCTCCCATGTTTTTCCAAAAATTAATAGCAGCTGTTGGGAAGCTGAATCAGATCAAGGATGTAGTTCTGGGGGATGATAGCAAGGCCCCCCTCCTGACTTTGTTTTTTTATCAACGTTATTCCATTGAAAGTGTTTTTTGCCTTGCAGAGAAAAACATACATGTACAGAGGAGAAATCTGCATGTGAGATGTATATATCTGTAATAAGAATAGGAAAAGCATAGTAATAGAGATCTTACTGGTTTTACTTTGGCTATGAGCCTAGGTTGTTTTTGATACTTGACTGTGGGTTTTTACTTTTGTGTAACTAGCGATTGTATCCTAAATATATTTGCTTTTTATACCCTAAGTGACCAGCAGGTCTTTTCAAGCAGTTTAGCAAGCTGTGTCAGCACTCTCAACACATCTGTTCAGCTGTGACACCCAAGCTCCATCTGGTACATAATGTTTTTATCAAACTACTCTGCTGTTCTATTAGCATTACTTTCTCAGCTGCAGTGTTTACTTCCTTGAGTTTCCAGGGATGAAAATGAGCTAAAATGGTACTAATATGACTAAATTAAGAATTAGGTGAAGGTATTAAGAGCAAAAAAGAGTGGAATAAAATTGTCTCTTTAAAAAAGAAAGGGTGTAGCCAAAGATGGGGGACACTAGTGCTAAATGGGCAAAGCTAAAGGGAGGGGGTGATGCTAGGATAAAAGATCAAACGAACGGTAGCTAGGGAGGCCATGTGTTGCCCTTCACAGAGGAAAGTCCTCTGTTTGAAGGCATCCTCTGTTTGAAGGACTGTCCAGTTCAGGTCTGGATTAAAGATAAAGAACCATAAGAAGGGAGAGCAGATCAGGGGTTGCCCATCAATTGACAGCACCTGGACAGCAGACTAAGAAGGTGCACAGGCCATCTTTATTACAGGCTATGGTATTATGGTGAGATTATTGTGTTTCTATTTAAACTATAGCAACTACTTCTGAATGAGCATTTATACATATAAATCAGGATATGCAAATGTCATGCAATGCTGTGCCCTCTTTTGGCTTCTTTTTGGCCAGGGTGTTAAGTGTAGACATGATTCATTCCTTTTACTTACCCCAAGACTTGGCTTTAAAAAGGTTGCAACATGAAAATCTTTGCTCACTACAGTCTCTTTGCCTGATAATACAGTTGTTGATCAGCTGAACGTACGAAGGTTATCCCATGAATTCAAACAGCCTTCAGTGACTACTGCCCTGCCTGTCGTAGCACTGTATACCATTTTGTTTGTACACTTGCTAATATGATGCAGTGGGTAGACCTTGGGTTTGCACACAGAGCATTCACATTCAAATCCCCACTTAGTCATTCACCATGTGGTAGGGCCCAAAGACATAAATCTGGTATACTCTGTAAGGAGTGGCAGCCAATAGAGAGGTGCGTGTGGCATATATCCATAATCAAACAGTTTTTTTTCCTAGCACATGTTTGTAAGTGTTATAATTTACTACTAAATGCGGCTGATGCAGGTATATGCCAGAAATGTAGCAACCCTCATTAGATGTTGTTAGACAAACCCCTTGGATGAACCTACTTCCTAGGGCTAGTACTAAAATGACAAAAATATAGTTTTATTTATTTATTTGTTTGTTTGTGACACTTATATACTGCTGAATATAATAAAATTTCCCAGGGTTCACAATAAATATTAAAATACATTTCAGGCACAATTTTGGTTTCAGGGTTCCACAGTCAAAACCAGGGCTCCGACCTCAGAACCCATGCTCCCCACCCCTCCCCCACCCCCTCATAGCTAGCGTGGTTCTCTCTGCGCCAGCTACATCTCCTCTGCGCTCTGAAACAGAGCGCAGAGATGGCAAAAAGGGGGGCAGTCCTGGGGGTGGGGACCATGGAAGCTTTATACAGTTTCCTATGCCCATCTTAGCCTTCTTTCCTCCCGCTCCCCAAAGCCGCACTCATTTAGGGAAAATGCAGGGTGGCTGGAGCATGGAGGCAAGGATCCGGCCGCCCTGCATTGGATACTTGGCAGACTCTGATTCGGAGGCTGCTGACAATCAAGATTGGATTGCACCCTTATATATTAAATACAATATGAAAAACACAACATTAAAAACACTTCCAACTACAGGAAAAAACAATTCAAGGAACAGTGAAATGAAGCAGCATGATTAATTTAAATACAGCCCAATGAAAGCCTGGGTGAACAAGTGTGTTTTCAGGAGGTGTTAAAAAGATGAGTTGTAGGTGTTTAAAAAGAGAGTTGTAGTTGTTCGCATATTGTAAAGTAATACAGCTTCACAATATAAGATGAAACATATAAAAATATATTACAGTATTATAGTAACAGATTAGCATCAAAAGTGAAAATGGGAGGGGTAGGGGGAGAAAAAGAAAAGGAACAAGACTTGGATATTCTGTGTATCACCCATATCATCTGCTACATTTTCTCCTCTGAACAGCAAATATTTTTTTAACATTGTGTATTTATTTATCCACAGTTTGTGCTCCAAAACTGCTATAAAAATGATAACAAATGAATCTAAAATCAAGCATTCTAAATTTTTGTTCTCACTTGTGTACTTCCTCATACAAAAAGTAGGAACAGGATTTCGACAAGCTAGAGAAAATTAAGGTGGTGTCAGGAAGGGATGACTTTCAAGGCACGGTTTCTGCATAGGTCAAACATTACATTGAAAGCTCGGGAGTGGGGCTCTTCATAGAATATGCAGTTCTCTGGATATTTTTCTGTGCTAATTTAAATGGACTCGGAGTCAGATGTCTTCTATGCTTGTGCAATGCCAGGAAAGTACAAAATCCTGGGCTGTAGTAGAATCCGAAAGCATTTCCAGACTTGAGATTTTCATTTTAATTGCTTCAGAGGCACCTCTGTGCTCTTTTTTGTCCTGTTTGGTCTGATTGTTGTTAATGCCAAAGAGAAAGCAATGGAGAAACATTTTTAATGGAAATTAGTATTCTAGCCAATGTACGTTTTACATTTATATTGCAAACCCAACTGAAACAACAGCTGCTTTAAACCTTCTTTGGAAAAGCCCATAGACAAATGGTGGAATGACACACAGTGCACAGAAGAGAACTTTAAATGCTCATTTTACTTGCGTAGACAATATAGGGCATATAAGGTATATAGTAATCTGAATTTACCCAGTACTGTTGCCAAATTAATTTCCCTCCTTGCATCTAGATGTCAAGTGTAGATTTGAAGCGGTGATTACAGAATGCATAGAACTTGACATCAGAAGCACTCTGTTTACTCTTTGATATCTAGCTACCTCTTTATTATTTATTTTTTAAAATTCTTATCCTGAGAGTTCAAATGAGATTCCCAAGATAGAAATTAGGCCACTGAATTTTCTTCAGGTTTTATCACCAGAAACCTAGCAACTTGCTGTGAGCAAGTTGGACTGTCATTTTATCTGAGAGCATTGTGTCGTCATGGATACAGTATTGGATATAGACTGAGTGGATCTGGGGGGACCTTCACGACAACAGAATGAGAAGCACATTGGAGTATTATCCAGATTTTCATGGAATTAGCTTTAGTCCATCAGGGACACAGGAAGCAAGAAAAGCCAAGTGTACTGTACCTTTAAAATCTGGTTTTCATGGGTCACACAGCACTTGAAAGGAACATACTTCTGGGCTGGGTAGTGGGGAGTAGAACTGAATGTTATCAACTGCGCAGGGGCTGCTCAACTAATGAGAGAGATTTGTTTCCCTGCTCATGTCCAAGCATCCCCCTGCTACTACATTATTATGAATGGAGAGTAACTATTTCATAATTCTCTAGAAACAACCCAATTATTCAGTACAGCATCTGAAGGCTCCCTATGAGAGCAGCCCACCACCCCAATTTTGCCCCATTTCTGCAAGCTGTCATGGGATTAGGGATGTTGGAGAATTCTGCCACAGACTCCAGTGAGGCCGGATTCTAAAGTAAAATGAGCATTCTAAAGAATCCAGCCCCCCGCAGTCCATGGTGGAATGGACTACCCCCTGGCCACCCCACAAAATCCCCCCTGGAATGGACCTACCTGACGGTGGTGGCTCCAGGTCGTCTTCCAGCCATTGCCGGGCTGCGGCTGCAAATGGCAGCTGCTACGCCGGCCGCCATTTGCATCCTTGCCAAGCCATGATAGTCTATGTAAGTATCTACATAGCCTATCACGGCAAAAGGCAGGGACACAAATGGCGGCCGCTATGCCATTTCTGTCCCTGCCTTTTGCTGTGATAGGCTATGTAGATACTTACGTAGCCTGTCACGGCTTGGCAGGGATGCAAATGGCAGCCGGCGTAGTGGCTTCCATTTGTGGCCACAGCCCGGCAGCAGCCGGAAGTCTGGCTGCAGCTGGGGAGGATTCCAGGGGGGAGGGGAGGATCGCCTCCCCCCCCCCCATGGACTTCCGGCTGGAATGGGGTAAGTATTTCGCACACCCCTACGTGGAGTTATTGCTCCCACCCCATTTTTCCCAATGTGCACAGATTTCCCTGAAGAAGCCCAAATCCCCAATTCTCTAGTGTAGTGCAGTGTAGTGAAGGTGAAGGCTTCAGTACAGTGAAGGCTCCCCCTGAGAGCAACCCTCGCCCCAATTTCGCCCCATTCCAGCAAACTGTTGTGGAGTTATAGCTTCCACTCCCCCTTTCTCCTTCTCTGGGCACTTTATCTCTGCTCACATTGACAGGCTTCTGTGAACTTAAGACTTCACCAGATTGCCACTCCAATAAAACTCTTATGCATCAGAGAAGTGACTTTATACAACATCGGAGAAGCAATTTAATACAACATTGGGGAAGTGATTTAACACAATTTCAGGGAAGAGAAGTAATGCAAATATCAGAGAAGTGCATAATCACTGAGATTAATTACTCCCACTGACAAAATGGGAGTGCAAGGCAATTCTGAAGGCTCAAAAGAGCGCTCAAGTGCTTTGATGTACTGGAAAGGTAGGCTAGTTACTTTAGTTACCTAGGTTATGGAGGGCATGGCCAGGTGAAAGACACACCCATAGGAAAGCCCCGATCATACTGAAGCAAAGTGGAGGGATGGGCACACAGCAGCTGAAGCACAAGGGAGCAGAATTAAAGAAAAACAACAGAGTAAAAGTACTCTGCAAAAATGCAGCTTCCCCACAGGTAAGCTGCAGGGTAGCAGCAGAGTGGTGATGATGTCATGTGTCTCTAACGACTTTAAGACACAGCAACATTGGAGAAAACCTCCCATGTAGACAGGCCCCTGGGTTTAAATCTTCTGTCAGCCACAAAGTTCACTGGATGTATTTGGGCTAGGCATAATATCTCAGCCTAATAGTTATCACAGGTCTTTCGTGAGGATTAAATGGAGGCGACAGGACCACCCATGTACACTACCCTATGGTCCTTGGAAGAAGGGTAGGATAACAATTAATAAAAATGACTCTAGGCTCTTCCTTCCTCTTTGGCAGTCTGTTCCAAATACTAATAATCTCTTGCCCATAATCCTATGCACACTATACCTGGAGTAAACCCTGCTAAATACAATGGGAATTTCTTCCAAGTAAACATGCATGGGTTGCAGCTGCAAGGCGTAACTCCCATTGAACTCAGTAAAACAATTTCCCAAGGAAACATACATAGGATGCGGGTGTAAATATCCCTTATTTCTAATTTTGAATTCATCCATTCTTCATGTGTTTTGACTTTTGATTATTGCATTTCACATGTATTGTCCTCTGCGAAATAGAATATAAGAATTGTCTTTCCAGTTCAGAACAAAGATGTATCAAGTCCAGTAGTCTCTTCTTCAGCAGTGGCAGAACAGATGCCTCCAGGAAATTTAGAAGCAAGACATAATGGAGATGGGAGTTCCCTTTTGTTAATCTCCAAGGCATCTGGTGATCAGAACCACATTCCCACTAAATAAGGAAATCCCATTCTTAGCTGTTAGAGCTAATACCCATTGGTAGACTGTTCATTTGTTTGAAACTTGAGTCAACTAAGCTAGTGGCAATTAATATGGAATACCTAAAATATCTCAGTGTAGATCTGTAATGTATTTTGCAGCTTTCAAATAATTATTGATAATTTGCTGCATTTTCTCAACTCTGTATTAAAGATATGGATAGTGGTATACATTATTCACCCCTTCATGGATCACTGCCTTGTTGTGGCAAAGGGGCTTGCGTAACTCAGTGAAGCCATAAGCTATGCCGTGCAGGGCCACCCAAGACGGACAGGTCATGGCAGAGAGTTCTGACAAAATGTGGTCCACTGGAGAAGGAAATGGCAACCCACTCCAGTATTCTTGCCAAGAAAACCCCATGGAACGTATCACAAGGCTAAAAGATATGACGCCGGAAGATGAGCCCCTCAGGTCGGAAGGTGTCCAATATACTACTGGGGAAGAGCAGAGGGTATTTCCAAGTAGCGCCAGAAAGAGTGAAGCGGCTGGGCCAAAGCCGAAAGGACACTCAGCTGTGGATGTGTCTGGTGGTGAAAAGAAAATCCGATGCTGTAAAGAACAATATTGTTTAGGAACCTGGAATGTCAGATCAATGAATCAAGGTAAGCTGGAGGTGGTCAAACATGAGATGGCAAGATTGAACATCGACATCTTGGGAATCAGCGAACTAAAATGGACAGGCATGGGCGAATTTAATTCAGGTGACCATCATATCTACTATTGTGGGCAAGAATCCCTTAGAAGAAATGGAGTAGCACTCATAGTCAACAAAAGGGTGGGAAAAGCAGTACTGGGGTACAATCTTAAAAACGATAGAATGATCTCAGTACGAATCCAAGGCAAACCATTCAACATCACAGTAATTCAAGTCTATGCCCCAACCACTGATGCCGAAGAAGCTGAGGTTGATCGGTTCTGTGAAGACCTCCAACACCTTCTAGAACTAACACCAAAAAAAGATGTCCTCTTCATCATAGGGGACTGGAATGCTAAAGTAGGAAGTCAAGAAATCACCGGGATAACAGGCAGGCATGGCCTTGGTGTACAAAATGAAGCAGGACAAAAGCTAATAGAGTTTTGCCAAGAGAACACGCTGATCATAGCAAACACTCTTTTCCAACAGCACAAGAGACGACTCTACACATGGACATCACCAGATGGTCAATATCGAAATCAGATTGATTATGTCCTTTGCAGCCAAAGATGGAGAAGCTCCATACAGTCAGTCAAAACAAGACCTGGAGCTGACTGTGGCTCAGATCATGAGCTGCTTCTTGCAAAATTTCGGCTTAAATTGAAGAACGTCGGGAAAACCACTAAACCATTCAGGTATGACCTAAATCATATCCCTGATGAATATACAGTGGAGGTGAGGAATAGATTTAAGGGATTAGACCTGATAGACAGAGTGCCTGAGGAACTATGGACGGAGGTCCATAACATTGTTCAGGAGGCAGCAACGAAATCCATCCCAAAGAAAAAGAAATGCAAGAAAGCCAAGTGGCTGTCTGATGAGGCTTTACAAGTAGCTCACGAAAGAAGGGAAGTGAAAAGCAAGGGAGAAAGGGGAAGATATATCCAACTGAATGCAGAGTTCCAGAGAATAGCAAGGAGAGACAAGAAGGCCTTCTTAAATGAACAATGTAAGGAAATCGAAGAAAACAACAGAATGGGAAAGACTAGAGATCTCTTCAAGAAAATTGGAGATCTCAAGGGAACGTTTTGTGCAAAGATGGGCATGATAAAGGACAAAGAAGGCAGGGACCTCACAGAAGCAGATGAGATTAAGAAGAGGTGGAAAGAATACACAGAAGAACTATACAGGAAAGATCTTAATGTCCTTGATAGCCATGATAGTAATGTCCTTGATAGCCATGATAGTGCGGTCACTGAACTTGAGCCGGACATCCTCGAGAGTGAAGTCAAGTGGGCCTTAGGAAGCATTAGTAACAACAAAGCTAGCGGAGATGACAGTATTCCAGCTGAGCTATTTAAAATCCTAAAAGATGATGCTGTTAAAGTGCTGCATTCAATATGCCAACAAATTTGGAACACTCAACAATGGCCGCAAGACTGGAAAAGGTCAGTTTACATTCCAATTCCAAAGAAGGGCAACGCCAAAGAGTGTTCAAACTACCGCACAATTGCGCTCATTTCACATGCCAGCAAGGTGATGCTCAAAATCCTACAAGCTAGGCTTCAGCAGTATGCGAACCGAGAACTACCAGAAGTACAAGCTGGGTTTCGAAGAGGCAGAGGAACTAGAGATCAAATCGCCAACATTCGCTGCATCATGGAGAAAGCAAGAGAATTCCAGAAAAAATGTCTATTTCTGCTTCATTGACTACGATAAAGCCTTTGATTGTGTGGATCACAACAAACTGTGGCAAATTCTTAAAGTGATGGGAGTACCAGACCACCTTACCTGTCTCCTGAGAAACCTGTACGAGGGTCAAGAAGCAACAGTAAGAACTGGACATGGAACAACCGCGTGGTTCAAAATTGGGAAAGGAGTACGACAAGGCTGCATATTGTCACCCTGCTTATTTAACTTATATGCAGAGTACATCATGAGAAATGCCGGGTTGGATGAATCAGAGGTCGGAATTAAGATTGCTGAGAGAATTATCAACAACCTCTGATATGCAGACGATACCACCCTAATGGCAGAAAGCGAAGAGGATCTCAAGAGCCTCTTGCTGAGGGTGAAAGAGGAGAGTGCAAAAGCTGGTTTGAAACTCAACATTAAAAAAACGAAGATCATGGCATCTGGCCCCATCACTTCCCGGCATATAGAAGGGGAAGAAATGGAAGCAGTGACAGATTTTACTTTCTTGGGCTCCAAGATCACCACAGACGGTGACTGTAGCCATGAAATTAAAAGACACTTGCTCCTTGGGAGGAAAGCTATGGCAAACCTAGACAGCATAGTAAGAAGCAGAGACATCACCTTGCCAACAAAGGTCCGTATAATCAAAGCTATGGTTTTCCCAGTAGTAATGTATGGCTGTGAGAGCTGGACTATAAAGAAGGCTGAGCGCCGAAGAATTGATGCTTTCGAACTGTGGTGCTGGAGAAGACTCTTACGAGTCCCCTGGACTGCAAGGAGGTCAAATCAGTCAATCCTAAAGGAAATCAACCCTGAGTGCTCATTGGAAGGACAGATACTGAAGCTGAAGCTGAAATATTTTGGCCACCTAATGCGAAGAGAAAACTCCCTGGAAAAGACCCTGATGCTGGGAAAGACTGAAGGCAAAAGGAGAAGGGGACGGCAGAGGATGAGATGGCTAGATAGCATCACCGATGCAATGAATATGAACCTGAGCACACTCCGGGAGAGTGCTCAGGACAGGAAGGCCTGGTGTGCTATGGTCCATGGGGTCACGAAGAGTCGGACACGACTGAACGACTGAACAACAACAACAATACATTATTCAACTATTGCTCATAATAGAGTGACACATAGATTTATAAAATGTCTGTATGCTTACTCATTTTAAGGTCACACAGTGATCTTCTATTCATATATTCTATAAAGCTTTTGGGAAAGTATAGCTGCTTATTATCTTTAATAGAAACTAAGGGTTCTTTTTAAAGTTGGCACAAAACTGGGTTTCATTAGGAATATTCTCAACTTGGTAAACGCCAGAGGATTGTGAGAAAACAGCAGGTGTAAGATCTTGAACACAAAAATGCTGCAAGTCTTTCTGTAACAGAAAAAGGCTTTATTCAGAACAGCCTGAACAAACTTAAGGGCCTGCAGGAGAAGCTGCCACCATCGGGGAAGAGGCGTGCCTGCTGCTGCTGCCACCACCGCCGCCACCAACACCAGGCCTTCCCTGCGGACTTCTGCCTGGCAGACTGCCAGTCCCTGCAGGACCAGGCCCCCAGGTACCAAGCCAGCTGTAATGCTTCCACCTGCCCCTTCCTGGAGGGGCCACATAAGCTGGCTGGCTGAGGTGGCCTGGGAGAGCCAGGGCCTGCAGGAGAAGCTGCCACCACTGGGGAAGAGGCATGACCGCTGCTGAGCCTGCTGCTGCCACCACCACCACCACCACCACCACCAGGCCTTCCCTGCGGACTCCTGCCTGGCATTATTTTTAAGGGGATTTTTAATTGTTTTTTGTTTGTTTGTTTGTTTGTTTGAATTTCTGGGGGATTTTATTGTGTTTTTAGGGGTGGGTAGCCTGCCTGATAGGCAGGAGCAAGGGCCATCCTCACAGGAGCACCTCGGGACTTCATGGAGACCATGTCTTCCTGGGAGCTGCACCATATTCCCACTGGGCCCACCCATGTAGCCGGTCATGCACTAGACCTTGTGTTTGTTTCTGGAGAAGTGGGGAGTGATCTGGAAGTTGGGGGTATATCCACCACCCCCTTGTCATGGTCAGATCACTATCTGGTGACGTTGGACTTCTTGGTTCCACAACCCCTCCGCAGGGGTGGAGGACCCATTAAAATGGTCCGCCCCAGGCGTCTTATGGATCCAAATGGATTCCTGAACATGCTTGGGGATTCTCTGGGGCATGCCAATGGCCACTCGGTCGAGACCCTGGTGGGTGGCTGGAATGCCGCAATCACTGGGGCATTAGATCAGGTGGCTCCGAAACACCCTCTCCCCCTGAACAGGGCTCGGACTGCACCATGGTTTAATCCGCGGTTACGAGCTCTGAAACAGGAGGTGAGATGGCTAGAGCGCCGGTGGCGGGAGTCTCGCTCCAAAGACGATCAGACACGGGCTAGAGCTGTATCTTCAGCCTATCACGTGGCAGTGAAGGCAGCAAAAAAGGAATATTATGCTGCCTCTATCGCGTCTGCAGAGTGCTGTCCCAGGAGGCTGTTCAAGTGGTCCGGAGCCTGGTTGGTCCTGTGGCTCCTGAACCACTGGAGCATTCTAAGGCCTCCTGTGAGGCCTTGGCAAGGCACTTTTCAGATAAAATTAATCAGATTAGGAGAGTTACTCTGCGCGCTGTGGATACAGTTAGTGAGCAAGAGGCGGGCTGTGGCAAACTGGTTTTGTGGGATCGGTTCCAGCTTCTTCCTCCTGATGAAGTGGACAAGGTGCTTTCATCTGTAAGGCCGACCACCTGCTTCCTTGCCCATCTTGGCTCATTATGGGCTGCAGAGAGAGACTGGTTGAGGGGATCAGGGTGGTGGTGAACGCCTCCCTTGAGGAGGGAGTGATGCCATCAGCCCTCAAGGAGGCAGTGATAAGACCGCTCTTAAAGAAGCCCTCCTTGGATCCCCAAGTTCTGAACAACTTTCGCCCAGTCTCAAATCTGCCATTTTTGGGCAAGGTGATTGAGCGCGTGGTGGCGGTGCAGTTGAAGGCACACTTGGAAGAAACTGATTATCTAGACCCATTTCAGTCGGGCTTCAGGCTTGGGCATGGGACAGAAACGGCCTTGGTGGATGATATGAGGAGGGCTCTGGATAGGGGTGAATGCTCCTTCCTTGTTCTCCTCGACCTCTCAGCGACTTTTGATACCGTTGACCGCGGTATCCTCCTGGACCGCCTGGAAGGGTTGGGCATTGGAGATACTGTATTGTGGTGGTTCTGGTCCTTCCTCTCCGGCAGGTACCAGAGGGTAGCACTGGGAGAGGACGTTTCGGATCCATGGCCAGTCACTTGTGGGGTGCCACAGGGTTCCATCCTCTCCCCGATGCTATTTAACATCTATGTGAAGCCGCTGGGGGCTATCATCAGGAGGTTTGGGGTGCGGTGTCATCAATATGCGGATGACACGCAGCTCTACCTCTCATTCAAATCTTCACCAAGGTTGGCCGTAGAATCCCTGTCCAAATGTCTGGAGACGGTGAGTGGCTGGATGGGGAGGAATAAGCTGAAGCTGAACCCTGACAAGACCGTGGTACTTTTGGTGGGAGACAAGAGGAGGCTGGGGGATGTTGACCTGGTGTTGAATGGGGTACGGCTACCCTTGAAAGACCAGGTCCGCAACCTGGGGGTCATTTTGGACTCCCAGCTGTCCATGGAGGCTCAGGTGTCAGCTGTGAGCCGGACAGCGCTGTATCAACTCCATCTGATACAGCGGCTGCGCCTCTTCCTTCCCAACCATCTGCTCCCATCGGTAGTACATGCCCTGGTCTCCTCTTGTTTAGACTACTGTAATGCGCTCTATGTGGGGTTACCCTTGAAGACGGTTCGGAAGCTGCAGCTGGTACAGAATGCGGAGGCTCGCCTGATTAAAGGCAGCCGCTGGCGAGATCACATCACTCCAGTGCTGAAGGAGTTGCACTGCTTACCAGTTGTTTTCCGGGCCAAATTCAAGGTGTTGGTTTTGACCTTTAAAACCCTATATGGTTCCAGCCCAGCCTATCTTAAGGAGCGCCTCCAGCAACACCAGACAGGCCGCTTAACAAGATCAGCCTTGGATGGCCTTCTCTCTGTCCCATCAGCCAGGACAGCTAGACTGGTGGGGACGAGGGAGAGGGCCGTTTCTGTGGTGGCCACCACTCTGTGGAACTCCCTCCCTAGGGAACTCCGCCATGCCCCCTCTTTAATGAGCTTCCATCATGCATTAAAAACGTGGTTGTTCAGGCAGGCATTTGGGGTGGGTTAGGGTATTTTAGAAAACGTTTTTATTGTAGAATTTTATTGTTTTAAACTGTTTTATTATACGCTGTACATCGCCCAGAGTGGCTGGGTGACCAGCCAGATGGGCGATTAATAAATTTAATAATAATAAATAAATTAACCATCATGTTCTGGCCTGAGCCAACAGGACTCTACGGGAAGCCAGAAGGGACAACCTAGAAACATGAAAAGCAGAAACTTCCCTAGTGGCAGATTGTACAACACATTACAACACAAGGGAGTTATTTGATATTTGAGAGAATGCTAGTGAGAATTCAAAGGTGCTTTGCAAGAACCCTGTTTGTTATGAGAGCCTCATCAATGGTGGTAGTTTGGGTATAGCTACAGAAGAGGTTGAATTAAAACCTGCCGGCAGCCGCTCTGTTTTTGTATCTGCGGAATAGCATATTTTCCCCAAAACAAGATCTTAGGTTATATACAAGTGTGTTCCTGTGTGGTTGGCTAATATCAAGAGGCTACTATCTTGATATTGCTATCTTTCAGTAGTGGCAAATCCTACCTCAAGCAGCGGCTAAAGGGAATCATTGTAGATCCCTGCTAATGCTGTGGAGTTGCTTTGGAGATTTGGTATATTTCATGAATCTGATGACTTGGGCTCTAGTCTATGAAGGTTTAGGCCACAATAAATCTGTTAATCTTTAAACTGCCTGAAGGCTCTTTGTTTTTCCTGCAACAGACAAGCATAGCTACGTGTCTGAAAGGTGTGAGGACACTGGGCATCTGCCTCAGGTAACTCGCCTGTGGCTAGCTTCTTAAAAAATGCAGTTTGTAGAGAAGGGCCCTGCAAGATCTTTTTTGTTAAAATATTTACCCAGACTAACTTTATTTGTAGTTTCAAAGCTTTGCCTTTCAAAACGCTGTACCTTTTATGAAGGTTTCATTAGTCTATTTTATTATTAGCAATAAGAATTATTAAGTATTATTATTGTTATTAACATTTATATCTCACCTTTCTCGCATCATGGAAATTAAGCAGCATACATTTATTACTTATTCAATAACAATATTACAAACAATAAAGGGTCATATAAAAGGTTTGACATACAGCACATATAAATATACAAAAACAGTGCTATCAAAATTGAGGAAATTAAGCCAGGTTTGAAGTTGCTGAAAACGGAACACTTGTATTAACTACCTCCTTAGGAAAGTTGGAACAAATACATTTTTCAGTCTTTAGTAAAAGCTTGCACTGAAGGTGTAAGGTGCAAAGCAAAAGGAAGAGACAGTTCTATAACTGAGGGGTCACCACTGAGAAAGCCCTACACCTGTATTCACCAGCCTGCTGTTCTACCTGGCAGGCACACGTGCAGTGCCACTGATGATATAACCTAAGTGTATGGGATTGTATGGGTGGATGCAGTCCTTTAAGTAACCTGATCCCAAACTGTTTGGCTTTAAACGTACCAAACAGCAATTTGAAATCAGCCTAGAAACAACTTGGTAACCAATGTAACTGCTGCATGGGAATCCCAAATGGTCTCTCATCCAGGCACTAACCAGACCCAGACCTGCTTAGCTTAAGCAAGGTGGCTGTAGCATGTGTCCTGAGACCAGTGAGGGATGAAAGTGAAGAAGTCCATAACTGATGACCAATATTCTGTTGAAAACATGGCTTGTGTACTGAGACTGAGAGCAGGACTAGGGAACCTCCAGCCTGTGGACCAGATACGGCCCACAGAGTCTATCTGCCTCCACCCCTGGCCTCTTTCTCACCTCATCCTGCTCCTATGCAGCAGTAGATTTGGGTTTTTTTAAATTTTCCATTGGTGCCAATGGAAGCTTAAAAAAAAAACCTAATTGCCATGTAGGAGGGGGTATTTGGGGGGGAGGTCACAATTGGGGAGAGAAATGCTAATCTTCCAGTGCCCACACACCATGACCCCACTGAAAATCACTCCCATACAGAGTATGAACCTACCCAAACACCACAATCAACAGTATTGATTCCCTTGGAGGAGGCACTTCCTCCAGGTGCCTCCTCCGAGGGAGGTTTGGAGGATGGCAACAAGGGAGAGGGCCTTCTTGGTGGTGGCTCCCTGATTGTGGAATGCTGTTTCCAGTGTTGTCTGCTTGGTGCCAACTTTGTCATTTTTTCAGTGCCAGGTTAAGACTTTCTTCTACTCCCTGTGCAGAGTGCTTCAGGAGGCTCAGATAGTAGTAAGTCCAGAGAGGATTGGGGGGCAGTAAAGACGAGGTCCCAGCCTGGGCATCTGCTTAAAAAGCAGATGTGGTTACGATAGCCCTCCTCTTGAATAACTAACTGACAGGGGGTTTAGCCCACCAACGAGGCCCCTGCCCAAACAGGGCACCTCCATTCTGCCCTTCAGGTGTGACACTTCAACCTGTGTGAGACCTCTGAAAACCACCCACCTCTTCTGTTAGGTTCTCACAGAGTGGCTGCCAGTTTCCTTCCCTGTCAAGGTCGAACCGAGCAGCTGGACAGGGGTCACGTAGCTCCTGCCTGTTTCCCTCTGAGAACACTGACAGAGATAAGCTCACTCTGATTCTGACATTCCATGGACTGAATAGGCCCAAACCCTAATGGACCACTTCTGATCAGATTCCGGCAATAAACTATAAGGCCCACTGCAGCACTGGGGCTGGGCCACAATGCTCCCTGGCACTTGGCAGCATATGACAGGGCTTTTTAACAGGCCCTGGGATTTTACTGTTTATTGTTTAAAACTGTTTTTACATTTTTGTATGTTAAAGTTTTTATATTAGGTTTATCTTATTGTGTTTTTAAGGTTTCAGTCTTTGTAAACTGCCCAGAGAGCTTTGTCTATTGGGCAGTATAGAAACGTAATAAATTAATGGATGAATGAACTAGGCTTGAAAAAAGTGTCCCATTGGTTCCAATGCTTTGACCCGACCTGCTTTTTGGCCTTGTCCACTCCACTCCTGGAAGGTTATCAGCAAGGGAATGCATCCCTCAGGCTGAAAAAGGCTCCCCATCCATAACCTAGAGCTTGGGCACGCCCTGTGGAAGTTGACTTCTTCCCCTATGAGACTCCCATGCCAACACAATCTTTGGGAAATCTGCTCATGTCTCCCACTTCGATGAAGGTGTTCTTTTCATAGAGGAGGAAACTGAATCACAGGATATCTGATAAGTCACCCAAAGGAATATATTAACTCTGGTCCCTTTGATGCACCAAAGACCATCTTGTCCTGATGCAGACAAAAACAACAGCAACAACAACACATTAAAATGAAATCTGTATTAAATTAGCCATCCATATTATTCTTTTCTGTTCCCTAGATCTTACAGCTTTCTCTAGAGAGTGAGAGAAATTGGAGAGGCAGAAATAATTGTAAGGGAGGAGTAAAAGTAGGTGAGGAGGTCATGACAATGAAAATTATGAGGATCTAACTGGAATTATTTGTTTTAAATAAGAGCTAGCTAGGCTTGTACAAAGGATATTTCTTGATCCTGCCTTTTGCACCAAAATCAGCCTTCATGTTGGCTTACATTTTAAACAATAAAAATACATATTGAAACAGCTTAAAATAGTGTAACCTAAAATATATAGAAGAGCAGTTAGGGAAGGCATCCCATAACTGGAATGCCACCGCAGAAGGGCTGTAGCACTGTGGCAGAGAACATATTTTGCAAGCAGAAGGGCCCAGCTTCAAACCCTGTCCAGATAGGGCTGGTAAGGACTCTGGTATGAAACTCTAGAGCAGGGTCCTTGACACCTTCAATTTTTTTTTAAAAAAAAATAAATAAAAACCTTGGAAAATGTTCTTCTTTCTCTCCCTTTCTAGCTTCTATCCTTGCTCTTTCTCTCCCCTCTGCCTCTTTACCTTTCTATTTCCCCCTCCCTCCCAGCTTCTAGCCTCACTGTTTCTCCCCCCCACCATTTCTTTAGCTCACTTTTGACTAGCCACGCCCCCACAGCAGCCATTATGTAACTAGCCACATCTTCCAGAGGAGCCATTTTGTGGTGGTGCTCCAGTAGTTTCTCAAATTCTGAAATGTGTCCACAGATCCAGAAAGGTTGGGGACCCCTGGGCTAGAGCAGCTGCTAGACAGTGTGGGTAATACTAAGGTGGTTAGACCAATGCTCTAACTTGGTATAAGGCAGCTTCTTATGTTCCTATATGTTGTTGCTGGTAGCTACTTGCCTAACTTCTGAAGGTGGGGACAAATGCAGGCAAAGTTCTCCCAGTCTTGGATATGATCTCAAATGAAAGGTGAGCTTTTAGGCCCCCAAATCTCTTCTCCAGCTTGGATCAAAACCTGAGCTGGAGAAGAATTCCCAGCTCTTGTTACCATCGAAACACTTATCCTTGCCCCCCCCCCCCCCGCCACCAGCTTTCCAAAATGCACTCCACCCTTCCCTTAACTGACTGCAGGTGATCAGGAGGGAGGGGGTATGAGCAGACACAGTGGGACATGAGGAAAAGAGGGAGCCTCGTCCCTTTCTTCCCTCCTTTTCTGTTGCCTGAAAGACAGGGTAACATCAGTCATCAAGCACAAAGTTTGGGGGACCCTTGGAAATACAGTTATCCTGAGGAATGCTGCAACTGGTCTCAGATTGGGTTGGGAAATTATGTGAGTTTTCCCCATTTTGTTCATTTGGGTAATTTCTGAGTCAACTTGAGAAGAGCTTCAGAGAGCTTGTCCCTTGGCCTCAAATGATGATTCCTACAGCTGGGCAAGATCATATGGGAGAAGCTCATTTAGGGCTTTATAGCAGCCTTCCCCAACCTGGTGCTCTTCAGATGTATTGGACTGCAAGTCCCATAATTCCCAACCAGCATGGCTGCCTCTGAAAACATCAGCCATTGGCCATGCTGGCTGGGAATTATGGGTGTTGCAGTCCAACACATCTAGAGGGCACCAGTGTGGAGAAGGTCAATTTAACCAGTGTCAACTACCGCCATCATTTATGAACTGAACTTTAGTTTATTAGCCCCATCTAGCTCATTATTGACTCCAAGAGCCTCTTCATGACATCATTGCCCCTTCTGGATCAGGTAAAAGGGGAAAACAGAGCTAGGTGTTGTCCCCATAGGGCTCATTTCCCACCCAAAATTACCAGATGAACTCTCCTGGTGGTGTCATGCAGCTGTTATAAAGCACTGAGGCCAAAACAGAGCTCAGTGCAAGCCCATAGCACAAATGCTGCATGAAAGAAAAATAGTCCTCCAGTGGGCTTGTCTTTCTAATATCAAATGGTATTACAATGTTTCTAAACAGGGCACAGCCTATTGCTTGGAGGAGGGCCTGCATCCCATCTGGGCCAACTGTCTGAAGCTGTTTGTCTCTCTCCCCTCCCCGAATTTAGGGCTGCACCTTGGCAGAGTCTGTTTGGGGTGCAGCCTGTTGCTTGGAGGTAGGAAGGCCTGCTTTCCACCTGACCCAACCCGCTGAAACTGTCTTGTCTTTGTCCCCAAGTGCAGTGTTATAAAAAATATTCTTAAGCTTCATGGAGCACTTCCTGACCAGGGTGGGGATGGAGGTGGAAGGGAGTCCTAGCATTAACAACTAGAAAGCATTGTGCAGCTTTTCCATCTTTTTCTCCTTGACAGATATTCCATGGTAAGGAAGATGGCATGGGAAAACAAACACGGGAGGGTTATGAGTGGCAAGCAACATCATCTGGAACCCTCCCCACAAAAAATGCTGTGGATCAGGAAAGGTGAAGGCACAATAAAAACTTTGTTTGGAAACACCCAATGGGAGCCTCCCCATGAACCCAGTGGTGATTCTGAGGTTCCTTCTTCCTTCTGCAGCTTCTTGTGTTTCCTGAAAAGCTAGGAGTTAGGTGACTCTTCAGAATGGCCTGCAATCCAATCTGAGGGCCTGCAGTTGGAAAGAGAACTGAGTGTCAGGGTGGAAACTGAGCTGATAGAACCCCAGAGCAGTTCTGATTCTGAGGAGGATCAGCAATCCGTGGGAGAGGAGCACGCTCATCTCACAGGCACAGCAGCCGGCAGAGATTCCTCCTGCCAGCATTCCTGAGATAGATAGTGACCCTGGCAGCGAGAGAGCGCTGGAGGGGGGCTTGCTGGACGCTCGACGCCGACGCAGGGAGTGACAACAGCTGGAGGGTGCGGAAAGGAGACGTGGCGCCCATTTGGTGCGAAAGCAACGGCCGCCTCCCATGGACCCAAGGAAAAGAGGGAGGATCTCTCCCTAGCCCATAAGTTCAAGGTCTTCAAGTGATTCTCCTTCAAACAGGGATCAACTGCCTACTCGGAGCATAGGCTACTCTGCTGTTCCTTGCTTAGTTGCTGGTAATGAGCATCTGAAAGAGTCATTAAGTTGTAAAAGGATTAAAGCCTTGAAATTAATCCTTTTGTCTGTGACTTGAGTTAGCTATTGGAGTAGACTGAAAGAGGCCTCCAGGGCGCTCCTGACACTGAGGAATACATAATCAGTTCGAAGTGCTACGTATACTTTATTTACTCACCCTCTGGAACCATTCTGCTCCCTGACATGCAAGTTTTCCACATGCATGAACGTGGTGGTGGTGGTGGTTTTTAAATGGGTGAGCACTCAAACATGTGATTCAAGATCTGCTGTCTGAATTAGGAGTCCAGCATATCTTGCAGTTACAGCATATTCATTTCAATGGTTCTATTACAGTTTCTTCTGATCATGTAATTGAGCTGCACTGACATGGGAAAATGCTTTTTATATTGTACGTGCAATTCACAGCTACTGAGTCCCAATAAATTTAACATTGTGTTCAGTAGGGTGTGGATTGCACCTTCAATGCATACTGTCTGGTAAGCATACTGCCCCAGATGTTCATTAGCCTATAAAGCAAAGCAAAGTAATTTAAGAAAGTACATAAATTCATGAGCTTAGGAGATAATGCTTTCAAAAACAAATATGACAAGTAGGTTCTAAAAGTGGCTTGCTTCAGTATTCATGCTTTGATAGCACATGCTGTTGTTGTTCAGTCGTTAAGTCATGTCCGACTCTTCGTGACCCCATGGACCATAGCCGAGTGTAGCCAAACACGTACCCTGGATTTTAGGAAAGCCAATTTTAATAAACTCTGAACGATGATGAGTAAGGTCCCATGGCAAGTGACTCTAATCAGAAAAGGAGTCCAAGATGGGTTGTTGTTATTGTTGTTGTTCAGTCGTTAAGTCGTTAAGTCGTGTCTGACTCTTCGTGACCCCATGGACCATAGCACGCCAGGCCTTCCTGTCCTCCGTTCTCTCCCAGAGTGTGCTCAAATTCATATTCATTGCATCAGTGATGCTACCTAGCCATCTCATCCTCTGCCGTCCCCTTCTCCTTTTGCCTTCAGTCTTTCCCAGCATCAGGGTCTTTTCCAGAGAGTTTTCACATTAGGTGGCCAAAATATTTGAGCTTCAGCTTCAGTATCTGTCCTTCCAATGAGCACTCAGGGTTGATTTCCTTTAGGATGGACTGATTTGACCTCCTTGCAGTCCAGGGGACTCGTCGTAAGAGTCTTCTCCAGCACCACAGTTTGAAGGCATCAATTCTTCGGCGCTCAGCCTTCCTTATAGTCCAGCTCTCACAGCCATACGTTACTACTGGGAAAACCATAGCTTTGATTATGCGGACCTTTGTCGGCAAGGTGATGTGTCTCTGCTTCTTACTATGCTGTCTAGGTTTACCATAGCTTTCCTCCCAAGGAGCAAGCGTCTTTTAATTTCATGGCTACAGTCACCGTCTGCGGTGATCTTGGAGCCCAAGAAAATAAAATCTGTCACTGCTTCCATTTCTTCCCCTTCTATATGCCAGGAAGTGATGGGGCCAGAAGCCACTATCTTAGTTTTTTTAATGTTGAGTTTCAAACCAGGTTTTGCACTCTCCTCTTTCACCCTCAACAAGAGGCTCTTTAGATCCTCTTCGTTTTCTGCCATTAGGGTGGTATCGTCTGCGTATCTAAGGTTGTTGATAATTCTACCAGCAATCTTAATTCCGACCTGTGCTTCATCCAACCCGGCATTTCTCATGATGTACTCTGCATATAAGTTAAATAAGCAGGGTGACAATATGCAGCCTTGTCATACTCCTTTCCCAATTTTGAACCAATCGGTTGTTCCATGTCTGGTTCTTACTGTTGCTTCTTGACCCTCGTACAGGTTTCTCAGGAGACAGGTAAGGTGGTCTGGTACTCCCATCTCTTTAAGAATTTGCCAGTTTGTTGTGATCCACACAATCAAAGGCTTTAGCATAGTCAATGAAGCAGAAATAGACATTTTCTGGAATTCCCTTGCTTTCTCCATGATCCAGCGAATGTTGGCGATTTGATCTCTAGTTCCTCTGTCTCTTTGAAACCCAGCTTGTACTTCCGGTAGTTCTCAGTTCATATGCTGCTGAAGCCCAGCTTGTAGGATTTTGAGCATCACCTTGCTGGTATGTGAAATGAGTGCAATTGTACAGTAGTTTGAACACTCTTTGGCATTGCCCTTCATTGGAATTGGAATGTAAACTGACCTTTTCCAGTCTTGTGGCCACTGCTGAGTGTCCCAAATTTGTTGGCATATTGAGTGCAGCACTTTAATAGCATCATCTTTTAGGATTTTAAATAGCTCAGCTGGAATACTGTCATCTCCGCTAGCTTTGTTGTTAGGAATGCTTCCTAAGGCCCACTTGACTTCACTCTCCAGGATGTCCGGCTCAAGTTCAGTGACCACACTATCATGGCTATCAGGGACATTCAGATCTTTCCTTTATAGTTCTTCTGTGTATTCTTGCCACCTCTTCTTAATCTCATCTGCTTCTGTTAGGTCCCTGTCTTCTTTGTCCTTTATCATGCCCATCTTTGCACAAAACGTTCCCTTGAGATCTCCAATTTTCTTGAAGAGATCTCTAGTCTTTCCCATTCTGTTGTTTTCCTTGATTTCTTTGCATTGTTCATTTAAGAAGGCCTTCTTGTCTCTCCTTGCTATTCTCTGGAACTCTGCACTCAGTTGGATATATCTTCCCCTTTCTCCCTTGCTTTTCACTTCCCTTCTTTCCTCAGCTACTTGTAAAGCCTCCTCAGACAGCCACTTTGCTTTCTTTTTCTTTGGGATGGATTGAGTTGCTGCCTCCTGAACAATGTGACAGACCTCCTTCCATAGTTCCTCAGGCACTCTGTCTATCAGGTCTAATCCCTTAAATCTATTCCTCACCTCCACTGAATATTCATAAGGGATATGATTTAGGTCATACCTGAATGGTTTAGTGGTTTTCCCTACGTTCTTCAATTTAAGCTGAAATTTTGCAAGAAGCAGCTCATGATCTGAGCCACAGTCAGCTTCAGGTCTTGTTTTTACTGACTGTATGGAGCTTCTCCATCTTTGGCTGCAAAGGCCATAATCAATCTGGTTTCGATATTGACCATCTGGTGATGTAGTTGCCTCTTGTGCTGTTGGAAAAGAGTGTTTGCTATGATCAGCGTGTTCTCTTGGCAAAACTCTATTAGCCTTTGTCCTGCTTCATTTTGTACGCCAAGGTCATGCTTGCTGGTTATCCCGGTGATTTCTTGACTTCCTACTTTGGCATTCCACTCTCCTATGATGAAGAGGACATCTTTTTTTGGTGTTAGTTCTAGAAGGTGTTGTAGGTCTTCATAGAACCGATCAACCTCAGCTTCTTCGGCCTCAGTGGTTGGGGCATAGACTTGAATTACCGTGAAGTTGAATGGTTTGCCTTGGATTCTTACTGAGATCATTCTATCATTTTTGAGATTGTACCCCAGTACTGCTTTTCCCACCCTTTTGTTGACTATGAGTGCTACTCCATTTCCTCTAAGGGATTCTTGCCCACATTAGTAGATATGATGGCCACCTGAATTAAATTCGCCCATACTTGTCCATTTGAGTTTGCTGATTCCTAAGATGTTGATGTTCAATCTTGCCATCTCATGTTTGACCACCTCCAGCTTACCTTGATTCATTGATCTGACATTCCAGGTTCCTAAACAATATTGTTCTTTACAGCATCGGATTTTCTTTTCACCACCAGACACATCCACAGCTGAGTGTCCTTTCGGGTTTGGCCCAGCTGCTTCACTCTTTCTGGCGCTACTTGGAAATACCTTCTGCTCTTCCCCAGTAGTATATTGGACACCTTCTGACATGAGGGGCTCATCTTCCGGCATCATATCTTTTAGCCTTGTGATACGTTGCATGGGGTTTTCTTGGCAAGAATACTGGAGTGGGTTGCCATTTCCTTCTCCAGTGGACCACATTTTGTCAGAATTCTCTGCCATGACCTGTCCGTCTTGGGTGGCCCTGCACGGCATAGCTTATGGCTTCACTGAGTTACGGAAGCCCCTTCGCCACAACAAGGCAGTGATCCATGAAGGGGTTGATAGCACATGGGCCATCTCTAAACTCTCTTCTCACGACCCCTAAAACAGCTGTAAGGTCGATGAAGAGAGAAACACGGTTTGTGGTTTCTTGCCTTTAACCATCTCATTGTGTACAGTTGAGCAAGTTCATGTATTTTGGAAAGATAAGAATGGGCAAGTAGCATTCAAGTATAAATTTGTCATTATACAGGAGCTTGGCCTGAAATGGCCATATCATGAGAAATGGTCCTCATGGAATTTTTTTGCAAGAGCCTCCATGAAACAGCTTCTCCACCTGGCATGCTGGTTAGTATGCACTCGTTCACTGGCTCCTACTGAATGCTACATTTCCAAGCTGATGCTGCTGAGCATTCCTGAAAATGAAACATGATCTGAGGACTCATCCACGTCGAAGCTGGCAAATATGAAAGGGCTCGTGGCCAGGACAGCAATCACAAGGAGCAGCTTCCATGTAATGACCATAAGATGTTGCATGGCCTTTTGTCTAGAATCCTATTGGATCTTCTGATCAGCTTTTGTGGGGTCCTTGGGTTACATAAAGCATTGCTTGAAACTCCTGGTCGAATAACCTGAATAGGTAAAATGCCCAGGATCTTACAGCCCTGCTTATACCACTGCCAAAAGTAGGCTTTCATGCAATGCTAGAATTATCTGAAAATTTTACCATTGTGAAGAATGGGTGTAGATGTAGAAAGGGCGAGGAGGCAGGGACAAAATGTATAGTGCCACAACCTCAATAGGGAGCCCAACCCTGTGCCTGAAACATGTACTGCAAAGTTCTCTTCATTTTGTCCCATAAAAGGGACCCGGGAAACTAGCAGGCATTCAAACATGGAGTATGGAGATGCACCAAGGGCTGGGAAAGAGTCTAGTAAATAAGAATGTATCTTGGAAGGCAACTACTTTTTATTGCAGGGGTGCAGAACCTCAGGCCTGGGGTCCCAATCTGGCCCTCGGGAGTTCCCCAGATCACCACACCCCCTTCCCCTGACCACGACCCTTTCCTGCATCCATCAGTCATTTGATAGATTCCCAGCTGTTGTGCAGTTTTCCCCATGCTAAAAGGGTGCTGTGCCTCTCCTAAGGTGGTCCTAGCTTTGAGCTAAAATATGCTGGTAGTTCTGGTATTTCCCCTGCCCCTTTGCCTTGGTCCTTCCCCATTTTGTATGCAGCCCCCCCCCCCAAGTGTGGCTCCTGAGAGCTTCATTGAAATGGAAGTCAGCCCTTGGGCTGAAAGTGGTTCTGCAGTCCTGATCTCTTGGGCCCCTTTAATATTTCTTGCTGCCCCACCCTCAGCGAGGACCAACAAGACCACATGGCAATTTTTCCAGATGAAGTAAGATTTAGGCCTCTTTCACATGCTCAGCTGGCAGGCAGCAACAGTCCATATGATTGGCCCTTACTACATTGCTATGCTGTTCATGCACGTGGCCCTTAAGGCAGGGTGGGATCACATCATGCAAAATTAGCTGCCACACTGTTGGGAGTGTGAGGGGAGAGCTGTGTGTCTTCAAGAACTGATGCTCAATATGAAGAGCTCTCTCTCTCTCTCTCTTTCTCTCTCTCTGTCATGTAGAGCAGATGATAAAAGAAGGTGAGTGTAATGGAGGCTTAGTATTGTTATGAGACTGGGGTTTGGATTAAACAGTCTCTCAAGGGCCCTTCCAGCCCTATGATCCTTAATGGTAAAAGTGGGGTCTGCCAAACTGGCCAAACCAGTAATACTGCTGGTCTGGTGGCCCAGGCAAAGTGACCAGGCACCCTCCCTTTGTTAAGGATATTAGCTGGCTTTAAGAACGGCCAGGAACTCCTCTCGAAGGGGGCTTTTTTCCCCCCTTCTCCCAAGAAATGTGGTAATCCATATCAGTGGATACAGTCAGTCCAGAGGAGAGGTAACAGCTGGGGAGTTTTAGGGCTTCAAAGGTCCTGGATGCCCCTTCTCTGAAATCTGATAGAATTGAACTTTGGGACATCAGTTGGAGTGGTGTAGCCTAAGATCAACCTGTAAAAAAAGACAAACATTACAAAATGGCAGGAAACCTCCAGTGACCTCATTCCACTATAGGAGTTTTAGCTGTGAATTCATTTTAGCTGTGATTTTATTAGCCAAGGACACTTCATCCAGGCTCTGTTTCAGATGAGTCCCTGCAAACCCACAGGG
Source organism: Heloderma suspectum (assembly GCF_057233095.1). Classification (NCBI taxonomy): domain Eukaryota; kingdom Metazoa; phylum Chordata; class Lepidosauria; order Squamata; family Helodermatidae; genus Heloderma; species Heloderma suspectum. Next base: position 291,151,011 of record NC_139459.1, on the reverse strand, counting down.
GAAACTCCGGTTCTCGATTTTCTGCCCACCTTCTTGAACAGAATTGAACCTCATAGTCACTTTTATAAGTAAAAGCACACAACGTTTATTGAAAAGGAATTAAGGCAAAAGGAAAGGAAAGGAAGATGCCATGCATTTTGTAACAGAGTTTAGAACAGGACGATAAAACAAGAAATACACTTTAAAAAGAACAACTCATACATGACGCATTACAGCTAGTAGAGGTGGCCCCTTGCCAGGACCAACCTCCTTAATATCTTGCATTGCCTTAAATACCCCATTCACTGGGCTGTTTCACATGCCATTGAACCCACAATGAGCCATGGTGCTGGGTGACATTTTGAAAATGAAATCCTGAGCGGGGGTTGCCCTCTTGTGAGAACCCGGCCACCAAGGGTTATTTGAGGGTTAAACAACCTTGCATAACCCTACAACAAACTGAAGTTTATGCGAGGATTGCTTAACCCTCAAATAACCCCCAGTGGTTGGGATCACACAACATGGCAACCCCCACCTGAGGCTGTATATTCAAAATGTTTCTTGGCACACGTGAGCCTGGTGTGTCAGGCAAACTGGGTCAATGTATCAAACTCGGTAATGGTGCACCCTGAAATCTGATTGGCTTCAATATTAATGATATTCCAGCCTATTACTGAATGCTAGCCCCAAAATAGGCTCAGCACCTTGCTGTCAGGGTGGAAACTGAGCCCATAGAACCCCAGAGCAGTTCTGATTCTGAGGAGGAACAGCAATCTGTGGGAGAGGAGCACGCTCATCCCTCACAGGCACAGTAGCTGGCAGAGATTCCTTCTGCCAGCATTCCTGAGATAGATAGTGACCCTGGCAGTGAGAGACTGAGGGAGGGGGGCTTTCTAGATTCTCGACGCAGACGCAGGGAGCGACGAGCAATGGAGAGCGCGGAAAGGAGGTGTAGCGCCCGTTTGGCGCGCAAGCAACGGTCGCGTCCTGTGGACCCAAGGGAAAGAGGGAGGAACTCTCCCTAGCCCATACGTTCAGGGTCTTCCCATGATTCTCCTTCAAACGAGGACCAACTGCCTAACCTGGAGTATAGGCTACTCTGCTGTTCATTGCTTAGTCGCTGGTGATTAGCATCTAAAAGAGTCATTAATTTGTAAAAGGATTAAAGCCTTGAAAAGAATCCTTTTGTCTGTGTCTTGAGTTGGCTATTGGAGTAGACTGAAAGAGGCTGCTAGGGCACTCCTGACACTTGGATAGCTCTTTTAGAGTTCTGACTGGCTCTGACAAACCTGGAATGGATTCACAGCCCCACCAAAATTGGAGCTGCCAGGCTCCACTTCACCAATCTCATTTGCTTTGTCCCAAACTTTCAGTAACTGTCACTGTCCCAGGAGACTTTTCAGACTTCTGGGTCACAACACCACCTCTTTATCCTCTTTGTAACAATTTTTAACTACCAAGTCAGCAAATATCTACTTGTTGTACCTTCCTAGGTTCATCTTTCTGTGACCTTCCATGGTTTTGCCATCTCTTACTAGTTTGGCTTCTTGTCCAATCTTATGGTATAACTATGCTTTATGATATACCTTCTGACCTATACTATGGCAATATGCCAGCAATATGATTAATGGGCAGTTTAATATGTGATTAGTAAACAATGAGCAGAATCCATTGCTGCCCTTGCTCACGCAGCCGGCCCCCTAGTTCTGGCCCATAAGCAGCCCCTGCCGCTTGTGAAATGGCAATTTAGCACTTCCAGAGGCAAGCCAAAACAGGCGGAAATGCTCGTTTCTGGAGGGGGCCGGTTGACTGAGCTCGCATACGGGAGCTTGCTGACTGGAATTGGTGGGGGCTGGCTGTGCACAGACTAGAACTGGCAGCCAGCTCTGCTAGCAGATGGGCAGCACTGGATTCTGCTTGCATATAAGGATTTATGTACTTGTCATTGATGAGTCCCAGCCTTTTCAGGTGTCTGACAGCTCCGATTCTGAGTCAGACTTAGAATGGCTAGATCAAGGCATTGGGGAGGGACCCTCCCTAGAGTGCCTAGATGCTGGGAGGGTTTCCTCCGATGGCCTTGACAAACAGATGGGATAGGCTGAGTCTCTGTCCCCTCCCTCCGCTGTGGGAATTCACGTTTCCGAGGAGAAGGAGGAGGAGGAGGGGTGTGACTTGAGAGACACAAGGGTACGTCGCAAAGTGAAGCAGGAAAAGTTAGGGGTAGGGCTCAGACGCTTTGCCCAGATAGCTACTCTTGGAAGCCAATGTAGGAGGGAGCCACCCTAAGGGAGGGGCATCACTGCGAAGCTAGCTGGGCTGTGGGGTTCATACCCAAACTGCCTACAACTTCTCTACCCCCTGGTTCCTCTCCTCTCCTCTCCTCTCCTCGCCTCGCCTCTGCATTTGTAGAGAGGCTAGTCTCTAGCGAAATAAAGTCATATTAGCCTGAAGCTGTGTCTATTGTGGTGTTGATTGCGAAGGGAAAGGATGATCCATTCTTGACAGTACCTCCATTCTCCTTCCAAACCAAATCTGAACAAGTGCTAGAACCCCTGAAGCTTCTCACCACTCAGAGGACTGGGGTGGTTCACATAACAGTTTAGTTGTGTATGGTTGCATCTGTGTTTGCCAGCCTTTGTGTGATGTGACAATGCTGAGAATGGTAAAGGTGCATCTTAATGGATTAAAGATGTAGAGCAGTGTTCCCCAACCTAGTGCCCTTGAGATATTTTGGACTTCAACTTTCATCAGTCCATGTCAGCTTGGCCAATGGACAGGAATCCTAGGAGTTATAGTCCAAAACACCTAGAAGGCACCAGGTTGGGGAAGGCTGATATAGGGAGATCCAGGATACCTTCTCCTTTAAAATGATTCTGATTATCAGGTTGTAGAGGTTCATTCAAATGTTGCTCAGTCTCATCCAGGAGATTATTTAAATCTCTAACAAATGTGTTTCCTGTCTGACATGTTGTGTAATGGAAGAACAACAGGCACTTTTCATCTGATTATTCAGTGAGTGATAGATAAAGCTTATGCCTTCTCTGAGCTATAGTTATTATTATTGATGTGCGAAAAGCATTTGATGTGACACACTCTGTTCCTACCCATGGTAACTTGTTTTCTGATAATCTGAATTGCAAAGCATGAACCCTGTCAACAGTGCAGACCCCAAAGCTAACTAGCTAACTGCTTTAAATCTAATCATATGTAAATAGTTGCTTCTTATACAGAAGAAGTGGATAGAATGATAGATAGACTAAATACTAATAATGTTCCAGGGAAGCAAGGAAGATGTCCATTAGCATAATTATAATTTGTCTCCAAGTAACAGTGGGAACAACCTGATTTCCCAGAATCTTTGATGTCTGAGGAGGGGATTGGGACAAATGTGCTAGATTTTAGAATCTTGTTATTTTGCAAATATATTTTTTTTAATTAAGCACTTCCTATCTGGATGTTCTCACCTTTAGTTTGCAGGAATGTGGAGGAAGTCTTTGGACTTCCCACAAATTTGGGGAGAATTATATTTTAATGGATTTGCTTCAAGGATCTCATCAGATGCAAGGGCTGTGGAAAGGCAAACTGTGTTCTTCAAAGGTTAGAACATTAAAAGTACAATATGAAAAATTTAAAGTATAAAAACACACAGACAGTATACACAAAGACAACATATATCTAAACACAACTTTGAGCAATCAACCAAACCATAAAACAAATCCAGAATCAGTTAAAACTCATCACATGCTGCCAAATGCCTGGGAAAAGAGAAAAGTCTTGACCTGGCACTGAAAAGATAACAATGTTGGCACCAGGAGGGCCTCATTGGTGAGATCATTCCACAATTGGGGGACCACCACTGAGAATGCCCTCTCCCTTGTTGCTGTCTTCCGAGTCTCCCTTGGAGTAAGCACCTGGAGGGGGACCTTAGATGTTGAGCATAGCGTATGGGTATGTTTGAGCCAAGAGAGGTGCTCCATCAGGTATTGTGGTCCTGAGCTGTGTAAGGCTTATAGGTTAAAACTAGGACCTTGAATCAGGTTTGGAAACATACAGGCAGCCAATGCAAGTGGGCCAGAGTAGATCTTATGTGTGGACCTTCTGGTCCCCGTTATCAATCTGGCTGCCGCATTTTGCATGAGCTGCAGCTTCTGAATTGTCTTCAAAGGTAGCCCCATGTAAAGTGCATTACAGTAATCTAACTTGGAGGTTACCAGAGCATAGAACTGAAGCCGGGTTGTCCCTGTCCAGATAGGGATGTAGCTGGGCCATCAACCAAAGCTGGTAGAAGGCACTCCATACCACTGAGGCCACCTGAGCCTCAAGTGACAAGGAAAACCCCCGAGCCTCGAACCTGCTCCTTCAGGGGGAGTGCAGCCCCATCCAGAACAGGTTGAGCTCCCTCCATCCAGTCAGAAGAACCACCTACTAACAGCATCTCTGTCTTGTCTGGATTGAGTTTCAATCCACCTCCAGCAATTAGTCGACACAGACAAACCCTTATTAAAGAGATGTTGTGGCCTCTGTCCTAGATTTCCAGAAGGATTCTTTCATAACGATGCTGCTAGTGCAGCATCATTATATATATATGTGTTGTACTACAATGCCCAGCACCCCCGGCCAGTCATGTTCACTGGAGGATGCTGGGAATTCTAGTACAACACATCTGGAGGGCACCAGGTTGGGGAAGACTATGAGTGGTAACTATAAAACATGCTCTTGGTTGAGAACTAGCAAGGAACACCAACGAATACTAAAAGATAATTCTTCCAGGGAGAAGGGGAGGAATTGCTATTGATTGACTTTTGAAATAATAATGAATGTGTGTGTCAATTTTATGCAGAAAAAAAAGCAGTTGAAAAACCAGCATTGTATGTTCCAGCAAATACATTTTTGAAAAGCATTGTAATTGCTTTTCTCTCTTGGAATATTCATTCAGTAATACAACATGAAATTACCTCTCTTTTGAGTCCACTGGTACCTCTGACCAATTATGTATTTGATTATTTTCTTTTTTAAAAATGAAATCTTTATTAAAATTCTGTCATCAGAAATTATTATCACTAGTTCTTGTGCATTCCAGTGTATGTGCTCTGAATGATGAAAATGTCCTCCTCTCTGAACAGAAATAATTGGAAACAGTAAAACAATAGGTGTCATTGGGTATTAAAATCATTGGTATGAGGTCTGGATCAGTGTGTTGTCCAATTCAGCTAGGTTTTTGTGGTGAGGCAAATTGATCCTGAATCCTACTGCAATGGAGGTTCTAATTTTGACTTTGCAATAGTCAGACTTGCAGCCAAAGGCCTTTCTTTGCCTATATGTATTAAACATGGACCTTCCAGTCCAGCAAGGGAGACCTGTATATAAAAGCACTATTGACATGACTGGTGTCGAGGTGAATGCACATTTTCATGGGCAGGGACACTAAGAATCATAGATTTTTAGAGTTGGAAAGGTCCTTTGAGATCATCTAATCCAACCCCCTTCTAAATTCAGGACATTCTACAATGCAGGATGCAACTGCAACATCCCTGGCAGATGACCATACAGCCTTTGCTTAAATATGTCCAGCATGTGACTACAGCTGGATTGGGGCCATACAGTTTGAGATTAAACTGTATCACCAATGCTTGTACCACCAAGTGAAGCTAGGTCAGTGGGACAATAAAATAGGGCCTTCTCTGTGGCAGCACCTGGATTGCAGAATTCTGGCCCTAAGGAGATTAGACTGGCTGCTTCTTAGAAAACTGTCTAATAGTTTTAGACAGTCATTAAAATGTTTTTGTTCTGCATGGCTTTTGAGTGATTTTAATTATCTCCACCCTCCATTTTTAAAAGATTATTTTTCTCTTGTCCTTAATTTGCTGTGTTATGATGTTATTTTAAAGTTTTTAAATTGTTTTAAAGTTTTACACCGTAAGTCATCTTGTGGGTTCTTTTTGGGCCAAAGATGACTCAGAAATAATTCTATTTATGTATACATAAATAAATATAAAATATTGACATCAGTGGAGAGATTTTGTCTTTTTTTTTAGTGCCCCCCCCCCAATGGGTCTTTTTGGAAAACAAACAACTGGGAGGGGAAAGTTGAAACCTTTCCTCCTATGTGCAGTGGTCCCAATCCAGATAGAGGCCCCATATGCTTACTTGTGAATAAAAAAAGAAGAGGTGCTAAGCTCCATGCTACATATTTAACGCACTATGTAGCTTAGCTCTGAGTTACAGTACATAAAATGATGAACCAGAAATACGTCCTCTTACCAGAAAAGTAACCTCAAAGGAATTCAGTTCAGGTTCAGAGTCTGAGTCGAAAATGTTTGAAAAATAATTTGGAATTACACCAGAGTTTCGTTGCTCAAAAGTCATTACTTTATTTAGGACCTCCTGGAATTGTAGCACTCCTTCTCTAGTGCTTTGCCACTACCATTTGTCTTTTAATAAGGTGATTCACCACTTGGAGGCATTTTTGTAAGTGCATTAAAATATAGAGCTAAAGTATGAAGTGGAAAACATGGAAATGGCTGAAGGGCGATTTCTTTGCTGTGGGAGAAGCTGCTGCTGATCAGGTTATGCAATTGACAGGTTCACCACAACCACCACAATTACTGCCACATTTTAACATCTGGATTATGGAGAAATGGGATGCCAGGGGATACCCTTCTTCAAAGATTTTTATGGCACTTTATTGTTGATGGTGTGGAGAGGGGATGCCAAAGGTAGGGAGCGAAACCCACATTTATCTTGCATATGCCTGGTTCTTTTAGATATCCTTGTACCTGCTTTTATTTATTACATTTCTAATTTGCCCAATAATTAATGTTCTCTGGTTTTAATTAGCAGTCCTGAATGTAGCTTTTGTTCTCTGCTGGACAGATTGTTGTAACTTTTGCAGCTTTTAAACAACAATAATAAGGAATAGTCCACATGCTTTATTTTAATGAATCAGTTAAAGATATAGATAGCACAACTGTGGAGAAACTCCAGCCCGTGGACCAAATGCTGTGGACCAAACTCCAGGCCTCTCAGTCCAGGCCCCTGGACTCTCCCCAGGCCACACACTCTCCGTGGCTTGATTTGCGTGATTGCAGCTGGGGAAATAAGCCACAGTGGCTTATTTCCCCCACCACTCATGCTGGTCACATGCCAGGGGGATTAGCATAATTACCCTCAACATTTGTGTTATGCGAAGTCAGCCTGGGTGGCTTGTTGCCATGGATAACAGGCCACCCAGAACCCATGGGCTGTTCTGGGTTTGCATGACATGATAAGCTGCGCTGCTGGCAGGATGGTTAACAAGGTGGCTTATTAACTACCCTGCAATTATGTGAACCAGGTCACTGACCTGGTTCGCACAACATGACAACCCACCATGCTGGCTTGTCATGATGATGTCTGAACCCAGCAGACTGGGTTCTGCATAACTTGTTTGAAAAGGGCTACAGAGCACTCAGTAAGTGCAGCGAAAAAACCTGACCACTCCTCGCAGCGCCCTCTTCCCCTTCTCCTCCAGCTCTCTTCCTCCAACTCAGTGCTTCATATGACAACAAACAGATTTATTTATTTATTTATTTACTTACTTACTTACAATAGTTATATACTGCTCCATATCTAGAACAGATTTTGGAGTGGTGAGCACAAAAAATAAAACAGTAAAAGAATAAAAAGATTAATACATCACATTAATATTATACTTGTTTAAAAACACATGCTTTATCCCCTTGTGAGCTAAGTTAGCACAGCTATGTGTGGATGCATGATTTTCTTAGCTCTGGGTAAGGGTGTGTGCCCCTAATTTGGGGCCATGGTGATTTGGGGAGAGGGATTTAAAATTCCTGCACCTGTTCTCATGCTGAAATCCTCCCCCTACCCTGGAGAATGGTTAAAAAAGGGAAAAATGTAACTTATTTTAAGGCACAGAGCCCCTTTGGACTTTGAGATAAGCATAAGCTGGTTCCCGTGCTTCAGGCTCGGTTCCGGTGGCTCACTCACAGGCAATGGGCTCCTTCTCCTGGAGCTCACCGTGGTACTTTTCATCTAGCAAGATGTCTCTTCCCACTTGTACAGCCCTAACAAGGGTGGCCACTTCTAAATTGCCAAAAGAGAGGACAAAAGTGGGAAACGAGTTGCATAAAACCTGCTTATGCTAATGTATATGTGTAAGCACAAATTTAGAAATAATTATTATAATTTCAATAGAAATACAGTACATTTCCCTGTAGTATGGAAGACTGTGGCCAGCTGGCCTGTGTGCATTGCTCACTGTCCAGGTGCAGCTGAAATGCAGCTTCAAGGCCCAGCTCTGCCTTCTGATGGTTTTCTTTAAACCAGACTTGCACTGGACAGCCCTTCAAACAGAGGACACATTTGTCATAGAGGACAGTCCTCTGGATGCCCTTCAAATACAGGACTGTCCTCTGTAAAAGAGGACACGTGGCCACCTAGCTGCCCAAGAGTTCTCTCCATCTGGCTTCCAGGAACAAAAGTTACGTTTCTCTGGCCCTGCAGCCTTGCCTTTCTGTTTCTATTCTACCCCTACCCTTTCTACTTGCTTCCACTGTGTCTCCTTCTGGCCTTCTACTCTCCTTCCTGGCTCTTTCCTGACTCTTCTAATCATGTTCCATTCCCCTCCCTCCATCTCTCCTGCATTCTCGTCTCTTACATCTTTCCTCTGCTCTGGCCACCCGCCCCTCCATTTGCTCCCAGCTAAAGCTCCTCAAGGCCATCAGCATAGGTGGTGGAAGAGCGGCAGTTTGCCCTGATAAAAGTTCTGGTCTTTGCCCTCCACAGCTGCCCTGATTTGGCCAATTCCAGCGTGACAGGAACCCAGATAGAGGCAGTGGGGACCAGTGGTTCTTCACAGGTGCATAGATTTGAGTGCATCATCAGATGACTATGCTAAGCATCAGAGCAGCCATCTTGAGTCTCTGATTTAATTTGGATATCCAAGGGGCTTTCTTATCTTGAACCAGATCATGCCATTGGGACCATACAGCCTAATGTTGCCTACTTTGAATATCCTTTAACTATAGACTGAACGTGATGCCAAGTACATACAAAGCATATATATATATATATATATATATATATATATATATAAAACAACTGAGCTGTGCTCCTTTCCCAGTTTGGACCCCTCTCTTTCATTCTGCTCATTACTGCCGTGGTATGTTTTATGGAAATCATGTTTCCCTGAGTGAAAAGAATCCTGGTGTGAAAAGCCATAAAAATCTGTCCAGATCTGACTTGCCTCCATCAATAGCAAGAGACATGTGTGGTGGGCTGCATGCAGTTTTCTACAAATGAGTTTGGAGTTGCAGCAAATTGCATTACATAAACGCACACATCCCTTGGCGATTTCTCTGCTCTGTTCAACCCAGTGCCTTGTTTTTACTCTTCATCCTATGCCATAATGATCTATCTTGACTTCTCTCACTTGGGCTCCTTTGCTGACAGCAAAGACAGTCTATCTCTCCTGTTTTGCTTGTTGACCATTCAGTGTAGCAGCACTATGTATATGATCTACCTTGTACTAGACAATCATTTTTTTCTCCTGACTACTGAAAGTGGTAGGATAACAAGCAAGGTTGCTGTCCATGGTGTGCACACTAATCCCATTATTATCTCAGAGTTCATAAGTTTCTATGGGTTTGTTTGTTCAGAGATGATTGTGGAACAAAAGAAATGAGAATGGAATGTACAGCATGGTTCCTGTGTTATACTACTTTCTGTGTTCCAGGTCCTTTTGGAATCCTGCAGGGACAAGCTCTTCCTTGCCAATCCACATCATGCTTCGAAAGATCAGTTTACGTACCCATATTTTTATGCAGTGGTTATGTTGTAAATAACTCAGGCACCATGACTTGTAGTAGGAGTGGGTGGGGAGGGTTTAGGTTGGTAACGAGTCCTGTGAAAAATTCAGCATAGTCTTAGATTACAGCACATATTATTTCAGAACACTTCTGATTGAATTAGGATAAGGGGAGGCAACATGGTGCCAGTGGGCACCAATGTGCCCTCGGACACCTTCCTTGGTGTCTGTCAAGGCACCCTGCCCCTCCCACTTTTTTTAATTGACATATTTTCTTACTGGAAGTTGGGACTGCTGTGTCTGGTTTCCCGATCCTCTCAGCGCGCACACTCAGGCAATCTGACACTGGACAACCAAATCAGTGAGATTTCTTTATTGCAGGAAATTCCATGGCAAAAGCTTAATGGTTACACTCTTCAGAAATCATACAGCTGATGGTCAGTAGCTACAGGCTCTATGTAATTCCAGAACAGTCGAAAACGAAACACTACTACCATGACTGAGATCCTCATCAACGTGGTTGCCCTGTTGCCATCTCCATGGTTCTGAACACAAGGGAAGGGGCTCTGGATTCCTGGCATACCTAACCCAAGCAATTCTTAAACAGGGTTCCAAACCCAGACAAGGAGTGGGAATGATTCCTGGAATGACCCCATCAGGCAATCAAGGGATAAATTCTTGAAAGGCCTAAACAAAACCACACCCATAGAGAGTCCTTTTGTTGATAACTCCAGGCTACGTGGTCAAGGCCGATCAAGATCAAGGGAAGGGTGAACCCAGACATGCAGAGAGTACCATGTGCTTTTGCACACTACGTGCATCCAGGCATAGGAAAGTCCAAAAGTTGTACATCAAATCCAGCCTGCCAGTACGCTGAGCTGATGACAAACAATGACACACAATCCACAATAAATTATTATTATTATTATTATTATTATTATTATTATTATTATTATTAAATTTATTAATCGCCCATCTGGCTGGTCACCCAGCCACTCTGGGCGATGCACAACATACCATAAAACAATTTAAAACAATAAAATTCTACCATAATTTTTTTTTAAAATACCCTAACCCACCCCAAATGCCTGCCTGAACAACCACATTTTTAATGCACGACGGAAGCTCATTAAAGAGGGGGCATGACGGAGTTCCCTAGGGAGGGAGTTCCACAGAGTGGGGGCCACCACAGAAAAAGCCCTCTCCCTCGTCCCCACCAGTCTAGCTGTCCTGGCTGATGGGACAGAGAGAAGGCCATCCGAGGCTGATCTTGTTAAGCGGCCTGTCTGGTGTTGCTGGAGGCGCTCCTTAAGATAGGCTGGGCCGGAACCATATAGGGTTTTAAAGGTCAAAACCAACACCTTGAATTTGGCCCGGAAAACAACTGGTAAGCAGTGCAACTCCTTCAGCACTGGAGTGATGTGATCTTGCCGGCGGCTGCCTTTAATCAGGCGAGCCTCCGCGTTCTGTACCAGCTGCAGCTTCCGAACCGTCTTCAAGGGTAACCCCACGTAGACTGCATTACAGTAATCTAAACGAGAGGAGACCAGGGCATGTACTACCGATGGGAGCAGATGGTAGGGAAGGAAGGGGCGCAGCCGCCGTATCAGATGGAGTTGATACAGCGCTGTCCGGCTCACAGCTGACACCTGAGCCTCCATGGACAGCTGGGAGTCCAAAATGACCCCCAGGCTGCAAACCTGGTCTTTCAAGGGTAGCCGTACCCCATTCAACACCAGGTCAACATCCCCCAGCCTCCTCTTGTCTCCCACCAAAAGTACCTCGGTCTTGTCAGGGTTCAGCTTCAGCTTATTCCTCCCCATCCAGCCACTCACCGTCTCCAGACATTTGGACAGGGATTCTACTGCCAACCTTGGTGAAGATTTGAATGAGAGGTAGAGCTGCGTGTCATCCGCATATTGATGACACTGCACCCCAAACCTCCTGATGATAGCCCCCAGCGGCTTCACATAGATGTTAAATAGCATCGGGGAGAGGATGGAACCCTGTGGCACCCCACAAGTAAGTGGCCACGGGTCCGAAACCTCCTCTCCCAGTTCAAATGAGAGTTGAAGTCTATGAAAAGCCTCACAATACTTTTCATAGTAAAAAAGACTTTTCTCAAAGACTCTTCATGGCAAGTCTTTAGCAGTCCAAAGTTCCAATTAAGGGAGAGTCTATGTGCAGAGTGCCTCCAAAAGCCCAGACAGTGATGGATCCAAACAGAGACGGCTTTGGGGAATGGAGACGAGATGTTCCTAACAAGGCTCTTTGCTTTTGCATCAGCTTAAAAGGGAAGGCGTGACTAAAAGACACCCCATCCAGATCCCTTGACAGACATGGGCCTTTAGCCTATCAGCAAGGCCCCTGTCTAAAACAGGGCATCACTGCTCAGTCCTCCAGCAGTGACGCTTCAACCTGGGTGACCCTTCTGCAGACCCCACCCCACCCCTGTCAGGTTCTCATGGACAGCTTCCAGCCTCCCTGCCTGCCAAGGCCAAGGCCAGACCAGTGGGTAGACAGGGAGTCTGGTGACTCTCCCTGGCTCTGCTCTGGGAACACTGATGGAGATGAGCTCACACAGATTCTGACATTCCAGAGGCTGAATAGGCCCAAGCCCTTCCAGGCTACTTCCAATCAAATCCTGGCTGTAACCTACAAGGCCCACTGCACTGAAGCTGGGCTCTGATGTGCTGTGAAATAGGTTTCTGTTGGCTTCTGAAAACTGTAGGTTCAAAGGAACTGTTTAGTGTGTTGGGGCTCAGATTCCAACTCTGCCTTGTACTCATTCTTTTGCGCTTACTTTTGCGCTTACTTGTCCATTGCACACCACTCAAGATAGCCTTTTTGTGGTAGTGCTCAGGACAGTTTCTTTGCCACACGTGCCCACATCCCAAACAGGCTGTTTCTCCCCACATTAGGAGATGTAGAGATGTCATGATGTGACATGGATTGGAATACTCAGAGCATTGCTCCTCATGTAAAAATCCCCTGAAAATGTAATTGCATGGTTATTTCACCATGTAAAAAATGTTTGTGTGGATTGACTCATATTTTATCCACTGCTCACCACAGCTGGCTCATTCATGCTCAGTTAGAATAATTGAACCAGTTGTTTGAATAATGATCCACAAAGACTGTATCCTGCATGGCTAGCAATTAGGGAAGTCTGATTCAGCCAAAGTTTTTTTTAAAAAAAGGTAAAGGTGTCCCCAACCAGTCGTGTCCAACTTTAGGGTGTGGTGCTCATCTCCATTTCTATGCCGAACAACCAGCGCTGTCCGAAGACGCTTCCATGGTCATGTGGCTGGCATGACTGAACACCGAGGTGCACGAAACGCTGTTGCCTTTCCCGCCGAAGCGGTACCTATTTATCTACTTGCAATTTCTTGCTTTCGAACTGCTAGGTTGGCAGGTGCTGGGACTGAAGACGGGAGCTCACTCTGTCACGCGACACTCAGGTCTTGAACTGCTGTCCTGCCGACCTTCCGATCTGCAGTTCAGCGTCTTAACCACTAAGCCACCGTGGCCCCAACCCCAACTTTGTCCTCAGCCAAAGTTACACACTTTTCTAAAAACACTCATTCACTTCAATAGAAGTGAGTTAAGTAAGGAGAGAGTTAAGGAAGAGACTGGAGTGCAGATAATACTATTCCAGACTGAAAGGGATAGAAGGGGGATCTTCTGCAGGGGGTCTGCTGTGATCTGGGAGTTCACCTTTTGGGCTAGAGCAGCAGGGTTGCGTGGGTCATACCTTAAGGATTCATGAAATCACCTTTGCTCTTAGACAACAAGATGCTCTTTTTATCATCTAGGAAGAAAGCTATGATGGGGGACTGAAGGTAAGCACCCTCGCTGGCTGACAGCTTTTAGGCAATATGTTAAGACCTATAAGTTAAGATTTTTATTCTCAATGCCTTTGAATGGTATTTGATTTCAGTTCTGTTGCTGATGACCAGTCCCTATCTGTTTCATTCTAAATTTTACTATGGATTTTGTTATGATTTTTTTTTATGTATGTAAACTTCCTTGATCATCTTTGATTGAGAGAGACAGGACCTAAATGAATAAATAATTCTAACATTTATTTATTTATATCCCACCTTTCTGCCAATTATGGTGTTCATGGCAGCTAACAATAAAAAATACAGGTTTAAAACAATCCAGTTCTACCTTGTATGGGCTGTTTCCAACTTTCCGATTAGGAGAGAGAAATTCAATGAAAACAAGTAAAAAAAAATCAGCCCACTCTTTATGTCCTTCTTTAAATTCTCCGTAAATCATAAATCAAAGGTGCTGTCCAATGGTTTGTCCTGTCACAGGTTCTTCTCGTCTACAAATTTAAGAATAGGACTGAAGATTATTGATCTAAATACTGTGTTAAGTAAGAAACTAGATTCTTACTATGGCCAATTAACAACTGCTGTTCTGTGAAATTACTATATTTTAAAAGGATTTTCTCAATTTTCTTTGGATCTGTGTAATGAATAAGGCAACAAAAGGAAAGATGATCAACTCAAACCTGTTAAGTATAGAATCCAGTGGGAGCAATGTTCTTTTTAAACATCCAGATGATACAGCAATTCTTTCATCTTACTAGAGGTATGGACTGGGCCATCTTATTGTCCCACCATGATGGTGGTCATCTTTTGCCAGAATAACATGAGCGTAGCATACGTGGGTTCCTATGCACTCCTCGCAAAAAAATTGAGAAGAAAACGACAGGAGTACAATTACAGAGAACACTGTAACGCCGGCATTCCTCCAGCATCCATGACAACACCATTGACACACACCAATTACAGAGCACCATGCCATCAACACCCCTCTCCACAGCAAAGCTCAGAAGGAGCCAACACACACACAGCTGATAAGGAGATGCCTCTAGAATGTTGTAGGGTGGCCACTTGTGCATCACCCAAAAAAGAGGGCATGCCTTGCCAAAAAAGAGGACACCCACTGGCATAAAATGTGCACATGCAAATTTATATGTATAGATGCAAATTTAGAAATAGCTATCATAATTTAAATAGAAAGCCAGTACATTTCACCATAGTGTGGAAGAGTATGACCAGGTGACTTGTGCCTTGCTTAGTCTGCTGTCCAGGTGCTGTTGGTGGGCAACTTCAAGGCCCAGCTCTTCCCTCTGGTGGCCCTCTATATCAGATTCGGACTGGAGAACCTTTCAAATAGAGAATGCCTTCAAAATCAAGGAGTGTCCCCTGGTGGCCTTTCACACAGAAGACTATCCCCTGTAAAAGGGGACACCTGGCCAATCTGTGATGTTGTCCCACCTCACTCCCCCCTCCACAATATAGAGACCACAGCATCCTCACAGCACCCTCAGCCATAGCAGTCCCTGTGGTGCAGGCAGTAAGGACATACACGCACACGCACAAGCACACAGGCTCCAGGAAGCCCTGCACACAGAGGTTTACATCCCCTCCCTCTGCCAAAGAAATCTTTACAGCATGATGAGGGTTCACGTCTTTATTGAAAGAAAACAAAAGAGGAAAGAAAGCGGAGATTGATTCTTACAAGCATCTTGTAGAGAGGTTCTCCTTGAACATAGTTAAAACAAAGCTTTTATACAAGGAAGAAACGAGGCACAACTTTGGCTAACACTGACTGGATACAGAACACTACAGAGGCAGGATGAGTTGTATGATACTTCTGATTGGTTAGTAACTGCTACAGAGCAAAACAATAAGCCTAGTTGCCAGTGTGATAAGCAGTTCTTACTGTTCTGGTTTTATCTGGCTTTTCAGGTGGCACTGAAGCCTGGGGCATAGATTCCCCCCCCCTTTCCCCCACATTGCTTCTTACTTTCCATCTGCATGCTTTGTTTACTTTCATTTTGCTGCATGCAAGGTTAGTGAAATGCGGGGTCAGCACAAGCATCAGTCTGATTAATGGCTCTTGGAATTTTCTTCCACACCTCACATACCACGGAGAGCGAGAGGAGAGAGAGAGAGAGACAGACAGACAGACATTGGACTGCATGCTACCCATGGAAAAAAGGCAAGCCAGTCAACAGAAGAACCTAGAGGTTCAAGCCTCCAGGATGCCATGTTAAAAAAGGAGCCTTCTGCCAGGGAGGAACAATGAGACGCAAGAAGGGGGGTCCCAGTTGCACCCACAACGAGACAAACCCTATTAGCGCACAGTCACAAAGAAGCAGGGTGGGAAACAGGAAATGCAGGTTCAACTGGCCTACCCCTGACAGTACATTGGCACTGGGTTCCTTCTGGAAACATATCTCCCAAGATGGCTGGCTCAGGGGACTCATGCCAGACCATAAAATGTTCTGGCTCGTGTAAATTGAGCTTACAGCTGCACCCTGAATGTATCCTGAAATTGCAGAAGGATTCTTCATTAGCATTTAACACGTTCTGTTATAATGATTCTATTTTATTTTGGGTGAAATAATTTAAACCCCCACATATGCTCAAAATGAGTGAACAAGAAAACTGGGTCAGATGTGATTATCTGCTTGTTGTTATGCTGTGCTATTACAACAATGTGTGTGCTACAGGCATTTCTTCTTAATGCAAGCTTTTGCCTGCTAAAATCATCAAGTTATCCTCTTTGTAGAGGCACTGGGAGCCTTATTAGGCTTTAGTGCACCAAGAGATATCAATTAGTGAGAAGGACTTGTTGAAGCTGCCCCTACTTCCAGTATAATAAATTGTTGCAGCACATTGCATGTTTAAATGTCATCCACTGAAATACATTGGAGACAGTGAAATTAAAAGAAATACAAGTATAATCCTAACACTAGTTCATTGGTTTAGCAGCATTTTCGTCTTTTATTTATGAGCATGTAGTATTTCTGGTAGCGCAAAGATCATTTCCTGCCAGAAAGGAATGTGTGAAACAAGTACTGAGAAGAAATTACATTTTATAGTTTTCTTTAATCCAGACATCTATAATCCTATTTGTGATGGATTGGCAAACATTTCAGACCACTGTGGATTAGTTTACAGTTTGGGATGAGCTTGTGAAGAGACCAAAAAAAGAGGCGCATCTGAATAGCTCAGTGTCTATATTTGGAAGAAGCAATTGCTGAATGTATTATGTCTGTGCACTTTGGATTGCTTCATGGGTTTTTTTGTTTGTAATCTGCCCTGTGGAAATATGCTCCGGAAAAACAATTCAGCCACCCAGAAGATGTGATATGAGATGTGGAGGGAACTTCAAAGGGAACAGTGCCTTCCTTGAAGAACTGGATACTTGAAACCATGGGGAACCACGAGTACTAATGAGTTGAAAAGAAAGTGAATGGATGAAGATTGTTTAAAATAAAAAAGCAAAACTCCATCTAACATGTGGTATTTGCAGGGTGCATTGAGTTCATCATTACATTGTAGGCTCTTTTCAGATATAACGCTGAAAAGGTCTACTTAATCTGACACATCAGAAATCAGACAAGGATACACAGTGTGGCTAGACAGCTGTTTAGATTCTACCCTCCCCAATCCCCCAGGTTACTCCCAGAAGGCCCTTCCACACCCTGCCAGCATCCCTGACCTACCCATCCTGGCTGGCTGGCTTTCCTAGCCCCCTGCTGCTCTCTTTAACACCCACCCGCAGTTTACCTTTTTCTTTTCTCCTTCTTTTGGCTGTGTGCCCTGCAGAGAAAAGCACTGGCCCACAGCTGCCCATTTAAGTAGACCTGAACAGCCTGATCCTATACAGAGTTAGCTGTGCTTAAGCCTACTGATTTCTAGGATACTCCCCCCCACACAGTTTTCTCTCCCCCCACCCCATATTTTGGTATTCTGTGGCCAGTGACGATGCTCATTCCTCAGTTGGTTATTTTTTTCCCCAATGGGGGAAAACCATTAGGGTCGTCCCCTCCCAGATTTTTTGTACTTCTGAAAACCATGGGATTCCTCCAGGCCTAGTGATACTTTGGCTACACCAAGGTCAGTGCTCAAAGAATGAGCTTGCTATTACTATATATCAGGGTGGATGTTGTTGTTATTGATAAGCAGACTATGCACATCAAGTATTGGAACTCTGGGCTTCACATGGGGCTCAGAGGCATTCTTCGGAAATGTCGATGACAGGCAGCTGCAAGGCAGCACTGCCCTCTGCCTGGCCATGGAGAAAATGAGGGGGGGGGGAGAAAAAGAGACCCTTGTTGCTGCTGTCTGGTAAACTGGGTGGTTAAAGAGAGCAATGGAGGCTTGGCACAGAAACTGTGGGTTCAAAGAAATTGTTTAGTGTGTTGGGACTCAGCTCCCACCTCTGCCTTTTACTCAGTCTTTTGGGCTGGTTACTTGTTCTTTGTGACTAGCCATGAGTTCTGTCATCCATCATCCCTGACCATTCTTTGGCTTCATCTGGCTGTTAGGCAACATGCCCCAACTTTGTGATCCCGTGTGCACTCAAGGCTCTTTGCATGCATCCGGAGCATTAATTTGCTCAGCACCCTAGATGACTCCTGCTGCTCTATCTTTAACACTCTAAGAACAAGTTAACCCTTAGGTGCACCTTTTCCTTGTCATGATCTCCTGCCATCCCTATTCTAACAGTGTAGAGCAGACTTCCCAAAAACATCTGGGAGGCACCAGGATGGGGAACATCTGAGGAGTCAGAATATTATAATAAGACAATAACTTCATTTACCCTGTAAATGGGAGAAAAGAACAATGAACAACTTCACTCTACACTAATTATGCAAATACCCAAGATGCACCTCTCGTTCCTACTATATTCCTCAGGAATAGTTCTTTGCCCAAACTATTAACAATAAACCCAATAACTCTCCCCCTGCCCTGCTACTGAACTTGATGTTCTTTCTGCTAAGTCCAGCTGTTGAAACCAACAGCTAAACGTTACTGAACAGTCTTGAGAGCTCTCATCCCGCTGGGAACATATGTGTGTGAATGAACTTCAAAGTGACAGAGAAAAAGCACTACAAGAAGAGGAGGAAGTGTATAGAACAAGTGGCAACTACTTCCAAAGAAGGCAATAATAGAACTTTGCTAGCAACTGGAAGTCAATAGCACAACGACACAATAGAATAAAATTCATAGCTGCACTTGTCAGTCAAGCACAGATAATAGAAAAGGACAAGTTACCCTCTTCCTCTGAAACATTTTGCGTCATTCGGGTGAGCTAGTTAGTTTAGTCACTTTTAGTTCCAACAGGGTGGCATGTGCCCTATTAATGCTTCTAGATGGATTTTTTTTTTTTTTTTACCAAGTTAAAGCCTTTGTTATTTTTCATTTTTCAAAGGTTCCCCCGCCCTTTTTAAAGGAAAATAACACTCTGAAGGGCTGGTGGTTAGAATAAAAAAATCCACTTGGAAGTTGATTCAGGAATCTCAACAACTTCTTCTTCTTCTTCTTCTTCTTCTTCTTCTTCTTCTTCTTCTTCTTCTTCTTCTTCTCTCATAATCCTGAAGAGATGGACAGGATCTTTGGAGATGTGAAACTGAACTCATCTGTGCTCAATTCTTGTCTCTTGTAGCTAATTAAAGCTGCCAGAACAGGCTGTCTAGCGAGCTCTCAGAGGCAGCTAACATCTCCTTGAGGGACAGGCTGGTTCCCACCATTCTTAAGAACCTGTGGTGAAGCCCATCTTGCAGAAATCAAATTTAGACCTGGCTGACCTTAACAACAATCACAATATGTCAAATATAGTCTGTATTTGGACAAGGTATTATTATAGTGTGTGGTCACATCTCCACTCCAGGGTTTCCAGGATGAAACAATTATTTAGATCTATTCCAATCTTGCTTCTGGCCTGGATTTAGAATGGAAACTGTCTTGGTCAGCCTGGTAGATAATCTGACCGGCAGATAGAGAAAGGAGGTGTGACTCTTTTGATTCTCCTGGATTTCTCAGTGGCTTTCAATACTATTGGCCATGACATCTTTCCAGGCCACCTGGCTAGAATGGGTTTATGGGGCACTGTTTTTCAGTGGCTTCAATAGTTCCTGGAGGGTTGGTTGAACCCTCTGACAATGGGAATATATCACTTCGATTTTATTACAGTCTAATTGGTTACCTGTTTGCTTTTGGACACAATTTAAAACACTAGTCTTTGCTTTAATGCCTTAATCCAAGCTTCTCCTACCTGGTGCCCCCCCACCCGATGTTTTGGATGGCAACTCCCAGCATTCCTGACCATTGACCATGCTGACTAGGGCTGATGGGAGTTGAAGTCCAAAACATTGGGAGGGCATCAGGTTGGGGAAGGCTGCCCTATCTGATGTAGGGATCGGTTCAAGTGCAGTGTGCTCCCATATGAACCAGTCTGGGCTCTAAGAACTGCCTCAGGGGCCCTGTTCTCTGTACCATCATTGTGAGCGGCTACGTGAGTGTGTGCATGTGAGACAAAGTCATCCTGGTGGTAATGCTGAAGGTTTGGAATACTGTCCCTGTAGAGATTTGCCTGGCCCCTGCCTGTTGTCTTTTAGACAGAAATTGAACATATTTTAATTTAAAGATGCTTTATTTATTTATTTATTTATTTATTTCTATACTGCCCAACAGCCGAAGCTCCCTGGGTGGTTCACAAAAATCGAAACCAAGGAGCACACAGCAAAACAACACAAAATATGTAAAACATTAAAACCACAGTATAACAATACAACCAGACTAAAACCAGAATAAAACCTAGCAGCGATGCAGAAATTTAAAATACAGATTTAAAACAGCAAATGCTTTTAATGTTTAGTTCTGCTGCTGTCTTTAATAACTGTTGTATTAATTAACTTGTGGTTTTGAGAATGTATATGTGTTTCCTTGTAAATTGCTATGAGCATTTATCTGAAAAGAAGATCATGATAAAAAATTTCTCATCATGATGAAGATTCGCTACCTTGCTTTTTCTTAAGGATCTCAGCGTAGTTTGCATTTGGCTCCCAGACAGATCTTCCTCCAGGCACTGTGCAGGGCCAGATACCTTTCATGTGCCTTCAGTTTTGCTTTAGAATAAAACATTTGCCATTCAGCTGTTCAGAGAGGAGATGGGGGGAAATACAAGTCCACCAGACCATTGCTGCACTGTGCAGATTTGACAAAATATCCAGAAGCAGGGTGATGGATAGGGATGAGACAATAGCCGTGTTCAGGCATTCAAAAACCAGTTAAGCGCAATGTGTGAGGTGAAAGGGCGCTCAGTGGAGGCTGGTGGCTCTGATGGCAGTGGAACTGTGAATCCGCTACGGGTTTCAGTCAGAACCAGTTGGAACACTGGTTATCCAAAGTGCTTCACAGTTCTGACTGGTTCTGACTGAAACGAGGAGCAGATTCATTGCCTCACTGAGAATGGAGCCACCAGCCTCCACTGGGAGCACTCCAGCCCTGCCCCTCTCCTCCATGGCATTTGACCCTCTGTTCTCGTGGAGGTGACTGCCTGAAGAAGGTTTTCCAGCCTTCTGGCTCGTGTGGAGAGCCCCTACGGATACAGGCGACTCTCCTCCTCAAACATTCGCCCTCCACAAGTATATCGGCCTTCCCCAACCTGGTGCCCTCCAGCTCTGTTGGACTGCAAGTCCCATCATTCCCAGCAGTACGACCAATGATCCTGATGGCTGGGAATGATGGGAGCTGCAGTCCAACACTGCTGGATGGCACCAGATCCCATCACCAGGTTGGGAAAGGCTGGTGTATAAACGAACTCAGCCACATGAAAAGTAGCTCTCCTACATAGCTGGCATAATGTTTAAAGCAGGGGTGGGCAACCTGTGGCCCTCCAGATCTCGTTGGACTACAGCTGCCATCATCCCTGACCATCGACTATGCTATCTGGTACTGATGTGAGTTGGAGTCCACCGACATCTGGAGGACCACAGGTTGCCCAACTCTAGTTTAAAGGATGCCAGAGTGAATCCTTCCAGTGAGGAGATACCAGGGTAGACTATAACCTTTCTCAATCAGAAAGAAATGCTTTGTATGTAAGAATGCCTTACATACATAATTGTGCAATTGGACGGGGGAAATGAAATTGAAATAGAAAAAGGTATAAGATGAAAACTTTAATTGAAGCCTAAAACAGCAGGGATATGCAAAACTGAAAAATAGTCTTATGTTCCAAATGGATGTTTACTGAGTATAAAGAAAATTTCCAAAATGTTACTGAGCTATCAGCAAAAATACAACAGACTCTCCTTTCTAAAAAGCCTTTCACTTGTGATTCTGCCCAGTGCATACAAAATTATAGGGAAAGAAATGGCTTGATAGAGTGAGCCATGAACTAAAAATCGTTTTAGTGCTGAGAGCCTGCCTTTTCCCCCCTTGTCGGTGCTTAAAAGAAAGTGAATCCAAATGTTCTGCCTACACTGGATATAAAAATTAAGATTTTCCAGCGTTTAGAAAACAGCCTAATGGCCAGTAGATATTGATTGGTGCAGACGTAACAGGAAGCATCCTTTTGGCTTGTTAGATGAAAACTTCGACTTCGTTTGTACAGGAATAACAAGACATGTAGCATCTACTGAGTGGTGAATGATCAAAGGGGAAAGCCTGTTATGCCATAAATGTATTCGCTAAGCTCTGTGTTGCAGAAAAGGTCAAGAAGGATGGGATGAGAATCCCGGGGCTTGCTGACATACTATATTTTCTTATCGGAAGTAATATACCACTGAAGTTTTAAAATCTCTTTCATCTTTGCAGTAGTTCATGAAAATGAATGGCATTCTGTGACATTGGTCAAGATACGAAATGTATGGCAAGGTACAACAATTCACCAAATGGGCAGTTACGATGTAGTCCATTCATGAATGCTTTAAAAATGGATAAATCAGCCAGCCCACAAAAAGCCCTAGCACAGGGGACGGGGAACCTTTTTCAGCCTAAGACCCAAACTGGCTCTGAACAAGCACAGTAGCAGCTGCAACGGGTGGGGCCAGTCCACCGCTGGCTTGTAGCCCTTGACGTTCTTGTCTCCTCATTCACTCACACTCATTTGCACACCCCTATTCACTTACATACACACTCACACATATACACACCTTCCCATTTACTTACACTAGGGGTGGGCAACATGTGGCCCTCCTGTTTTTTTAGCCTACAACTCCCATGATCCTTCACTATTGGCTATGCTGACTAGGACTGGTAGGAGTTGTAGGCCAAAATATCTGGAGGACCATAAGTTGCTCAGCCTTGACTTACACACACACACAGTGGCCTATGCCCACCCCTTGCCTTCCCCGATTGGTAGGATTGCTGACATGGGGTAGAGTTGTGAATGGCACTACAACATTGTTTTTTTTAGTTCATAGCCTACACTACCAAACCATTTCTTTCCTCTGTAATTTTGTATGCATTAAGCAGAATCACAAACTCTGCGAAAAAGGGAAAGAACACCACTACACACACATACACACACACACACACACACACACAAGGCACTTCAAGCAGCCAGCCCTCAAGCAAAAATAACTCCATGTATACTGCCCTGAGTTTCTAAGTGAAAGGGTGGGATATTATTAATGTGACTAATAATGATAAGTTCATACATAAGCATTGTACTGTCTTAATGAGAGGGAAAACAGGCAATGGGCCAAAATCTGTCCATTCTTTCCAAACACAAAGTACTGTTGCCATAGCCAGCACTACCTCCACAAACGTCTCTTGGCTTTGGGTTGGTGAATGGGGGGAAGGACATCTGGAACTCTCTCAAAGTGCAAGACTAGGCCCCATATTATTTTTTCCCCTTGCTTGTTCCACTTTTTTTCTTTTACTTCCTAAGCCTCATCATTGGATAAGTATAAAATAACAAAACATTCAACAACCAATTATTTATTTTTAATACCTGCTCAAAAGATCTAATTTGCATAAAATTTGCATATGCCAATATATATGCAAATTTATAAATAATTACTATAATTTAAATAGCAGTAGAATATTTTTCACTGTAATGGGAAAGATTGTGATCAGGTGATCTGTGTGTTTGTCCAGTCTGCTGTCCAGGTACTAACTTCAAGGCACAGCTCTTAATGGGCAACTTTAAGACCCAGCTCTTCCTTCTTATGGTTCTTCGTCTTTAAACCCAGCTTGGACTGGAAAGCCCTTCAAACGTAAGACACCTTCATAAGAACATAGAAGAGCTTTGCTGGATCTGACGAAGGGTCCACCTAGTCCAGCATTCTGTTCACACGGTGGCCAACCGGCTGCCCATGAGAAACCCACAAGCAGGACATGAGTGCAACAGTACCTTCAAATAGGGGGCTGTCTTCTGACAGCCCTTCAAACAGGACTGAAAGGCAGGATGACTGTTGGCCATTCTATGTAGACATGGTGTTGATCCTGACAGTGGGCCCAGCTTACCCCGAGTGAGCACTAGTATGAATAAGAATAATATGTGAACTGGATAAATCAGCGTTCTGTCCATGAGAGCACCCCCACCACCACCACAGTGTTTGTAATGACCAAGAAGTTTCTGTTGGAGAAAAGAGTAGGGATTTATTTTTAGATTGATGGAACATACATTGTAGGTTTTTGGTACTGCAATGGCTAATTTTCAGGGTAATACATGGGTAAGTTACAGCTGTGTCAGCAAAGCAACAGGGATAACTGTGCCAATTGCCACAGTTTCAGGTTTTGCTAATAGGAAATTTAATCAAGCAGAAGAAATTGTTCTGTTCAACAAAGCTTAAATAACTCAGCCGTTGCAGCCTGAACTGTGATCAGGTAAGGAGGAGAATGGGACTCATTCCTATAAAGCCAGTGGTTTTAGTAGCTGGCAGGTGTTTAACAGTGGCAGGAAGATTTTGTTAAAGGAGCAAAAAGAAATGGCACACTACAAATGTGGAGAAGTGTGTGAATGAAATCATTTCCACTGTATGAGACAGACAATTGAACAGGGAGAAAAACAAAACATCAGGAACTAAAAATTGGATGCAGGCAGGGTTGCGGGGAGAGAAAATCTACCATGGCAACTGAAAGCATAGCATGTTCTACTCTGACACATTTTATTATGGAAATGGAAAACCAGTTCATAGTACTCCACAGTTTTTGCTTTAAGCTCACATTTATGTGGATGATTGAATCAATGGATGAAACAGCTGGAAAAAAAATCATCAAAGAACCTGTGGTGATAGAATGCATCACACACAAGAGTAGCGTGCTCTGAAGAGGAGTAAGTGTAATTTGTTGTTTATGTATTAAGATGAATATTCCAAATATTATTCCAAAAACAGAATTAGCAAATGACAGAGCTTAGGGGAAAGGGCCCAAGGAGGTAATCTCTTCCAACATCCTACTCTAGGGCAGAAATATGTACTTAAAACATCCCTGGCTGTGTTTCCACCAGCAATTTACTCCAACCTGCCTGCACTGTGGGGTCACTGTATGGTTCCATGATGTCGTGGCCATTCAGCCCCAGTGTCACATTTTATCGCTGAAAAACTGCTTCTTCTGAGAGTGCTGATAGTCCTACTTTTCTAGCTTACTGTGGCTCCATTACTGACCTGTTTCCACGATCGCACTGGGTTCCCTGTCCTAGCCCTGCCTGTGGGGTGTGTAGCCTGGCCTTTGTGGGTGTGTCACTCTGACCTAGTGATGTGCAAAACCCCCTTACCTGGAGTCTGCGGGGGGTCCGCAGGGGGGGAGGCGATCCGTCCCTCCTCCCCGGAATCCTCGCTGGCTGGGTCTGCTCCGCGGCAAGTCCACGGAGCTGCTGGCTGGCTCCGGCCACTGGTGGACTTCCGGCCGCTAGGCCACAAATGGCATCCAGCATAGTGGATGCCATTTGTGTCCCTGCTCTTTGCCGTGATAGGCTACGTAAATATTTTTTTACTTGTAGCGGATGTAGTCTGGCTACGTCTGCTACGCTGGACGCCATTTTCTTCCACAGGACGGCAGCGGACGGACTGGACCGTTCTAGGGAAACTTTGTGGGGTGGCAGAGGTGGATGGTCCATTCTGCCACGGACTCCGAGGGGCCGGATTCTTAAGACTCCCTCACTGGAGTCTGTGGCGGAATTTTCTAACATCCCTACTCTGACCTCAGTGATCCAACCCTTTCCCTCCCTGTTTTCCAGAAGATTGATTGCCATTTTGGAGCAGGATGCCGAGGGACCAAGTTTTAAAACATCATTGAAAATAAGCACTAGAACACAGCCCATGACCCCAGTCAAGGGGTGTTTTCTCCCACTGTGCTGAATAAGGCTTGCCCTCTCAGTGACCACAGAAGTGACAGAGAAGGCCATCAATTGACATGGCACATATCAAAGCCCTCAATTCCTTCAGTGTGATTAAGCACGATCTCAAGGCTTCGGTCCATTGCCTTAGGATGTAACTCCTTCATGGCTTCCAAATAGAGATCCTGTGTGTTAAAATGGGGGCTGGTTTTGGTCTCTTTCCCACAACTAACCTATTAGTGTCTCCTCAGAAGTAACTCCCATTGCAGTGGATGAGGCTGAGATTCAATTGAAATGGCACACGTTAAAGCCCAATTGCTTAAATGCGTTTAAGCTACCAAGCGAGGCTCCAATGAATTGCCTTGGGACGAAAGTACTTAGCAGCTTTGTTATAGCTATCCTGCAGGTTACAATGGAGGCTGGATTCTGCCTTTGTCTTTACTACTCTCTTTCCCACAACAAACCCATTAGTATCTCCTCAGAAGTAACTCCCATTGTGCTGAATAAGTCTTGCCTTGGAATGCCTACATCAAAACTTACAGAGATTCCCCCTCAACTGAAATGGCACACTTTTAAGCCCAATTCATTAAATGCGATTAAGCACAATCTGAGTGCAGGCAACCTTTGACTGAAGGGTTGTCTACACTCATAAAGCCCACTGACAGGTATCCCTTTCTTCTCATCCATGTGGGAACAAATGATACTGCCAAGCAGAGCTACGAAGAAATCACATCAGACTTTGAAGCTTTGGGAAGGAAACTCAAGAACTTTGGGGCCCAGATAGTTTTCTCATCCATCCCTCCAGTAGTTAGAAGAGGGATAGAAAGGGAAAGAAAAATAGTCCGGATGAATGCCTGGCTATGAAAATGGTGCCAAAATGAGAGATTTGGATTCTGGGACCACAGGCTATACTTCCTGGAAGATGGATTGTTGGCAAGGGATCGGTTGAACCTCACAAGGGCTGGGAAGAATGTGTTTGGCCACAGCATGAAGAACTTTATCAGGAGGGTTTTAAACTGAATCCTATGGGGGAGGGAGATGTAAAGTTGGGGGTAACAATGGATGAAGGCTCATGCATTGCAACAGAGAGAACAGCTCTACTAGTGCCCAATAACAGTCTTCAGAAATATGTAGGAAGAAAGCCAGACTATAAAGCACATGGTCTTCAATGTCTATATACGAATGCCCAGAGTATGGGAAACAAATAGAACGAACTTGAACTCCTAGTACAGGAGGGAAATTATGACTTGATAGGGGTAACTGAGAATTGGTGGGATGATTCCCGTGACTGGAATACAGCAACTGAAGGATATAACTTGTTCAAAAAGAACAGGAGGAACAGAAAGGGAGGTGAAGTTGCACTATATGTTAAAAGTATGTATTTCTGCACAGAAATACAGAAGGATGAGCTTGGTAGCCCCATTGAGAGCATCTGGGTAAAAATAAATGGAGCAAAGAATAAAAGGAATAAAAGGTTGGAGTCTACTACCAGCCATCCAATCAAGGAGAAGACAAGGGTGAAATTTTTGAAAAGCAAATTGCCTATATTTCAAGGAAGCATGATGTAGTAGTAATGCGGGAATTTCAATTTCCCCGATATTTGTTGGGAGACAAATTCTGCAAAACATGGCCCGTCTAGAGATTCCTGACTTGTGTTGCTGATAATTTTCTCCTACAGAAAGCGGAGGAAGGAACTAGAGGATTGGCTATCCTTGACTTGATCCTAACCAACAGAGATGACTTAGTGGATAAAGTAGCAGTTACAGGAACTATGGGGGAAAGTGACTGTGTTATACTTGAGTTCTTGGTTCTAAAGGAAGCAAAAGCCGAGTGTAGCCAAACACGTACCCTGGATTTTAGGAAAGCCAATTTTAATAAACTCTGAACGATGATGAGTAAGGTCCCATGGCAAGTGACTCTAATCAGAAAAGGAGTCCAAGATGGGTTGTTGTTATTGTTGTTGTTCAGTCGTTAAGTCGTTAAGTCGTGTCTGACTCTTCGTGACCCCATGGACCATAGCACGCCAGGCCTTCCTGTCCTCCGTTCTCTCCCAGAGTGTGCTCAAATTCATATTCATTGCATCAGTGATGCTACCTAGCCATCTCATCCTCTGCCATCCCCTTCTCCTTTTGCCTTCAATCTTTTCCAGCATCAGGGTCTTTTCCAGGGAGTTTTCTCTTCGCATTAGGTGGCCAAAATATTTGAGCTTCAGCTTTGGTATCTGTCCTTCCAATGAGCAGTCAGGGTTGATTTCCTTTAGGATTGACTGATTTGACCTCCTTGCAGTCCAGGGGACTCGTAAGAGTCTTCTCCAGCACCACAGTTTGAAGGCATCAATTCTTCGGCGCTCAGCCTTCCTTATAGTCCAGCTGTCACAGCCATACATTGCTACTGGGAAAATGATAGCTTTGATTATACAAATCTTTGTTGGCAAGGTGATGTCTCTGCTTCTTACTATGCTGTCTAGGTTGGCCATAGCTTTCCTCCCAAGGAGCAAGTGTCTTTTAATTTCATGGCTACAGTCACCGTCTGCGGTGATCTTGGAGCCCAAGAAAATAAAATCTGTCACTGCTTCCATTTCTTCCCCTTCTATATGCCAGGAAGTGATGGGGAAATACGCCATGATCTTAGTTTTTTTAATGTTGAGTTTCAAATCAGCTTTTGCACTCACCTCTTTCACCCTCAACAAGAGGCTCTTTAGATCCTCTTCGCTTTCTGCCATTAGGGTGGTATCGTCTGCATATCTGAGGTTGTTGATCATTCTCCCGGCAATCTTAATTCCAACCTGTGAGTCATCCAACCCGATGTTTCTCATGATGTACTCTGCATATAAATTAAATAAGCAGGGTGACAATATACAGCCTTGTCGTACTCCTTTCCCAATTTTGAAGCAGTCGGTTGTTCCATGCCTGGTTCCTACTGTTGCTTCTTGACCCTCGTACAGGTTTCTCAGGAGACAGGTAAGGTGGTCTGGAACTCCCATCTCTTTAAGAATTTGCCACAGTTTATTGTGATCCACACAATCAAAGGCTTTAGCATAGTCAATGAAGCAGAAATCGACGTTTTTCTGGAATTCTCTTGCTTTCTCCATGATCCAGCAAATCTTGGTGATTTGATCTCTAGTTCCTCTGCCTCTTCAAAACCCAGCTTGTACTTCTGGTAGTTCTCGGTAAACATACTGTTGAAGCTTAGATTGTAGGATTTTGAGCATCACCTTGCTGGCATGTGAAATTAGCGCAATTGTGCGGTAGTTTGAACACTCTTTGGCATTGCCCTTCTTTGGAATTGGAATGTAAACTGACCTTTTCCAGTCTTGTGGCCACTGTTGAGTGTTCCACATTTGTTGGCATATTGAATGCAGCACTTTAACAGCATCATCCTTTAGGATTTTAAATAGCTCAGCTGGAATACTGTCATCTCCGCTAGCTTTGTTGTTACTAATGCTTCCTAAGGCCCACTTGACTTCACTCTCTAGGATGTCCAGCTCAAGTTCAGTGACCGCACTATCATGGCTATCAGGGACATTAAGATCTTTCCTGTGTAGTTCTTCTGTGTATTTGTCAAGGGCTCCTTGGAGCTTTTATTTGTCAAGCTCTCAGTCTAATCCAGTAGCCAAGTCCAGACACAGACAAAGGGATTCTTTTCAAAGCTTTATTCTTCTTTTACAGCCTAACAGCTCTACAGGTAGCAACTAGATCTGAGCAGCAGCATCCCTATGCCCTAAGTTAGAACAGTTGGTCCCCGTTTGAAGGGTAATTACTGGCAGACCCCTGAATATAAGGACTAGGGAGAATCCCTCCCCTTTTCCCTTGGATCCTCTGGGCGCAACCGTTCTTTGAGCGCGAACCATTAGGCGCCGCTCTCTGCGTCTGCGCCGCGCATCCCCCCCAGTCTGCTATCTGTGCTGAGTCACTCCCTGGACTGCTTTCTAAACTAGGAATGTGGGTGGGAGGAATCTCCGTCAGCTGTTGGTCCTGGGAAAAAAGGAGCGCGCTCCCGAAGGAGCGACTGCTCTTCCTCATCATCAGAACTACTCTGGGATTCTATGGGCTCAGTGTCCACCCTGACAGTATTCTTTCCACCTCTTCTTAATCTCATCTGCTTCTGTTAGGTCCCTGCCTTCTTTGTCCTTTATCATGCCCGTCTTTGCACAAAATGTTCCCTTGAGATCTCCGATTTTCTTGAGATCTCTAGTCTTTCCCATTCTATTGTTTTCCTCGATTTCTTTGCGTTGTTCATTTAAGAAGGCCTTCTTGTCTCTCCTTGCTATTCTCTGGAACTCTACATTCAATTGGATATATCTTCCCCTTTCTCCCTTGCTTTTCGCTTCCCTTCTTTCCTCAGCTACTTGTGAAGCCTCATCAGACAACCACTTTGCTTTCTTGCATTTCTTTTTCTTTGGGATGGATTTCGTTGCTGCCTCCTGAACAATGTTACGGACCTCCATCCATAGTTCCTCAGGCACTCTGTCTGTCAGGTCTAATCCCTGAAATCTATTCCTCACCTCCACTGTATATTCATCAGGGATATGATTTAGGTCATACCCGAATGGTTTAGTGGTTTTCCCTACGTTCTTCAATTTAAGCTGAAATTTTGCAAGAAGCAGCTCATGATCTGAGCCACAGTCAGCTCCAGGTCTTGTTTTGACTGACTGTATAGAGCTTCTCCATCTTTGGCTGCAAAGGACATAATCAATCTGATTTCGATATTGACTATCTGGTGATATCCATGTGTAGAGTCGCCTCTTGTGCTGTTGGAAAAGAGTGTTTGCTATGATCAGCGTGTTCTCTTGGCAAAACTCTACTAGCCTTTGTCCTGCTTCATTTTGTACACCAAGGCCATGCTTGCCTGTTATCCCAGTGATTTCTTGACTTCCTACTTTAGCATTCCAATCCCCTATGATGAAGAGGACATTTTTTTTGGTGTTAGTTCTAGAAGGCATTGTAGGTCTTCATAGAACTGATCAACCTCAGCTTCTTCGGCCTCAGGTTGGGGCATAGACTTGTATTACTGTGATGTTGAATGGTTTGCCTTGGATTTGTACTGAGATCATTCTATCGTTTTTGAGATTGTACCCCAGTACTGCTTTTCCCACCCTTTTGTTGACTATGAGTGCTACTCCATTTCTTCTAAGGGATTCTTGCCCACAGTAGTAGATATAATGGTCACCTGAATTAAATTTGCCTATGCTTGTCCATTTTAGTTCGCTGATTCCCAAGATGTCGATGTTCAATCTTGCCATCTCATGTTTGACCACCTCCAGCTTACCTTGATTCATTGATCTGACATTCCAGGTTCCTAAACAATATTGTTCTTTACAGCATCGGACTTTCTTTTCACCACCAGACACATCCACAGCTGAGTGTCCTTTCGGGTTTGGCCCAGCCGCTTCACTCTTTCTGGCGCTACTTGGAAATTCCCTCTGCTCTTCCCCAGTAGTATATTGGACACCTTCTGACATGAGGGTCTCATCTTCCGGCATCAAATCTTTTAGCCTTGTGATACGTTCCATGGGGTTTTCTTGGCAAGAATACTGGAGTGGGTTGCCATTTCCTTCTCCAGTGGACCACATTTTGTCAGAATTCTCCACCATGACCTGTCCGTCTTGGGTGGCCCTGCATGGTGTAGCTTATGGCTTTACTGAGTTATGCAAGCCCCTTTGCCACAACAAGGCAGTGATCCATTAAGGGGCCAAGATGGGTAGGAGTTTTACAATTACACAATTACAAACAATTCCAACAAGAAAAAAAGGTTGAAGACAACAGAAGAAGCCAATGTGGCTTCACAAAAAGCTTAGCGATGACCTGAAAACAAAAAAGGACACATATAGGAAGAGGAAGGAAGAGCAAGCTACAAAGGAAGAGCACAGGCAGGTAGCACAGAATTGCAGGGATGGTGACAGGAAGGCAAAAGCTGAGAATGAGCTGAGGTTAGTGAGGGAGGCTAAAATCAACACAAAGGCTTTCTTCAGATATGTGCATAGTAAAAGACAGAGGAAAGAAATGGTGGTTCAGCTATTAAATAAGGATCGCAAAGTGATAACAGCTGACAAAGAAAAGGCCGAAGTGCTCAATTCCTACTTTGGCTCAGTCTTCTCCCAAATGAGGGTCTATGACCCCCCTGGCAAAGGCGAAGTACAGGGTGAAGGGGCAGGATTGCAGCTTGAGATCGATAGGCATATGGTCAAGGAAGACCTAATTACCTTGAATGAATTCAGATCTCCAGGGCCAGATGAACTGGATAGAGTAATAAAGGAACTGGCAGAAGAGCTCTCAGAACTGCTGTCTATTCTCTTTGAGAAATCATGGAGGACGGGTGAAGTGCTGGATGATTGGAGGAGGGCTAATGTTGTCCCTATCTTCAAAAAGGGCAAAAAGGAGGAACCTGGGAACCAGTCATTCTGACATCAATCCCTGGGAAAATTCTGGAGCAGATGATAAAGCAATCCATCTGTAAGTAGGGATGGCGGAGAATTTTTCCACGAATCTTTGGGAGGCTGAGCGCCGAGGCATTCGGCCCCCCAAAAGTGTTGGGGAAATTCTCCGCCGGCCCCCCGCCCCTCCCGGGATGGGACTTACCGTGGCCGAATGTCCCTCTTGGCGGCGGGTCCCGGCGGCGTTTCGGCGGCGTTTCGGCGGGGGCGGGGGCAGCAGCCGGTCTCCTGACCGGCTGCTGCCGCCGCCATTACAAAATAAGAAAGTAAAAACAAAAAACAAAACACGCACCCGTGATAGGCTACGTGACGATTTACGTAGCCTATCACGGCTAGATTTCCAAAGTCAGCCGTGATAGGCTACGTAAATCGTCACGTAGCCTATCATGGGTGGCTTTGGAAGCCCGTACGCAAATGGCGGCGGCCCATGGGCGCTGCCATTTGCGTTCCTTATTTTGGCAAGTCTAGTCTACGTAAAGATTTACATAGACTATGGCGAAAATAAGGGCAACGCAAATAGCCTCTTATTTGCCTCTCACCCCATTCCAAAAGGTGCCCACTGCTGAGTCAAAAGGTTTGTGTTCCCCCAGGTGCCCTTTAGGCACTATCGCTCAGGAGGGTACTCTCAGATTCAGAACAGAAAAGGCCACAAACAGACCTAGAATTCTGCATGCTGCACCTCCTTATCAATATTAATATAACCAAATGTACCATCTGTGGATAAATTATTGATTCAGAGAAAAGTGGGCCTAACACTGTCCTTGCAATGAATCCCAGAACCCTTCTAAAATGCCCATTTCTAAGCACACTGCATCCACCTGCCACAGGACCACCACCACAATCTCATGCCATCCTTCCTGCTGCCGCATATCTAGCGTAAGGCCCTGCAACCCTTAAATCTTGGGGACAGCTGGGGCAAGCATATAACCTACTTCCTATTGAGGCTTCTTAGTATAATAAGCAAGTTCAGACACAGGTAAGTTGTAAACAAAGTCCCCAGCTGAGGTGGGATGCCATTTAATGAAGGGGGTCACAGGTGAATGCGGTCTAGAACCCAGATTGTCTTGAGTTCCATTCCAACACTCTAACCACTATACCACACTTGTTGTTGTTGTTCAGTCGTTCAGTCATGTCCGACTCTTCGTGACCCCATGGACCATAGCACACCAGGCCTTCCTGTCCTGCGCTCTCTCCCGGAGCGTGCTCAAGTTCATATTCATTGCATCGGTGATGCTATCTAGCCATCTCATCCTCTGCCGTCCCCTTCTCCTTTTGCCTTCATTCTTTCCCAGCATCAGGGTCTTTTCCAGAGAGTTTTCTCTTCGCATTAGGTGGCCAAAATATTTGAGCTTCAGCTTCAGTATCTGTCTTCCAATGAGCACTCAGGGTTGATTTCCTTTAGGATTGACTGATTTGACCTCCTTGCAGTCCAGGGGACTCGTAAGAGTCTTCTCCAGCACCACAGTTCGAAAGCATCAATTCTTCGGCGCTCAGCCTTCCTTACAGTCCAGCTCTCACAGCCATACATTGCTACTGGGAAAACCATAGCTTTGATTAGACGGACCTTTGTCGGCAAGGTGATGTCTCTGCTTCTTACTATGCTGTCTAGGTTTGCCATAGCTTTCCTCCCAAGGAGCAAGCGTCTTTTAATTTCATGGCTACAGTCACCGTCTGTGGTGATCTTGGAGCCCAAGAAAGTAAAATCTGTCACTGCTTCCATTTCTTCCCCTTCTATATGCCAGGAAGTGATGGGGCCAGATGCCATGATCTTCGTTTTTTTAATGCTGAGTTTCAAACCAGCTTTTGCACTCTCCTCTTTCACCCTCAACAAGAGGCTCTTGAGATCCTCTTCGCTTTCTGCCATTAGGGTGGTATCGTCTGCATATCGGAGGTTGTTGATAATTCTACCAGCAATTAGGGATGGCGGAGAATTTCTCCCTGAAACTTCGGGGGGCCGAGCGCAAACGTGTTCGGCCCCCCGAACAAGTTTCGGGGAGAAATCCTCCGAACCCCCCCCGCCCCCCGCACCCCCCCCGGGACGGGACTTACCTTCACTGAATATCCCTCCCGGTGGCGGGTCTGGCCGGCAGTTCGGCGGGTGTTCGAGCGGGGCGGGAGCGGCAGCCGGTCTTTTGACCGGCTGCCGCTGCCACCATTGCAATCAAAGAAAAAAAAAAACGCCCCCTGATAGGCTACATGACGATTCACATAGCCTATCACGGCTAGATTTGCAAAGTCAGCCATGATAGGCTACGTCAATCGTCACGTAGCCTATCACGGGTGACTTTAAAAAAAAAAAAGCGCGTACGGATAATGGCGGCCCCCATAGGGAGCCGCCATTCCCGTTCCTTATTTGGTCGCTGTAGTCTACGTAAATGTTTACGTAGACTACGGCGAAAATAAGGGCAACGCTATTTGTGTTGCCCTTATTTTCGCCATAGTCTACGTAAACATTTACGTAGACTACAGCGACCAAATAAGGAACGCGAATGGCGGCTCCCTATGGGGGCCGCCATTAGCGTACGCGCTTTTTTTTTTTTTTAAAGTCACCCGTGATAGGCTACGTGACGATTGACGTAGCCTATCACGGCTGACTTTGCAGATCTAGCTGTGATAGGCTACGTGAATCGTCACGTAGCCTATCAGGGGGCGTTTTTTTTTTTTAAAAAAAACTTTCGCGTTCGCGGCCGGGCGAGGCGGGAAGCCTCCTCCCCGGCCTGAATTTTGGCCGGGGCGAGGCGGGAAGCCTCCCCCCCCGGCCTGAACGTCGCGGGGGGAGCAGCGAAGCGCCTCCCCCCCACCGCGAACATCCTTCAACGACAGGTAAGGTACTTTCGTCCACCCCTACCAGCAATCTTAATTCCGACCTGTGATTCATCCAACCCGGCGTTTCTCATGATGTACTCTGCATATAAGTTAAATAAGCAGGGTGACAATATGCAGTCTTGTCGTACTCCTTTTCCAATTTGGAACCAATCGGTTATTCCATGTCTGGTTCTTACTGTTGCTTCTTGACCCTCGTACAGGTTTCTCAGGAGACAGGTAAGGTGGTCTGGAACTCCCATCTCTTTAAGAATTTGCCACAGTTTGTTGTGATCCACACAATCAAAGGCTTTAGTGTAGTCAATGAAGCAGAAATAGACGTTTTTCTGGAATTCTCTTGCTTTCTCCATGATGCAGCGAATGTTGGCGATTTGGTCTCTAGTTCCTCTGCCTCTTCGAAACCCAGCTTGTACTTCCGGTAGTTCTCGGTTCGCATACTGCTGAAGCCTAGCTTGTAGGATTTTGAGCATCACCTTGCTGGCATGTGAAATGAGTGCAATTGTGCGGTAGTTTGAACACTCTTTGGCGTTGCCCTTCTTTGGAATTGGAATGTAAACTGACCTTTTCCAGTCTTGCGGCCATTGTTGAGTGTTCCAAATTTGTTGGCATATTGAATGCAGCACTTTAACAGCATCATCTTTTAGGGTTTTAAATAGCTCAGCTGGAATACTGTCATCTCCGCTAGCTTTGTTGTTACTAATGCTTCCTAAGGCCCACTTGACTTCACTCTCGAGGATGTCCGGCTCAAGTTCAGTGACCGCACTATCATGGCTATCAGGGACATCCAGATCTTTCCTGTATAGTTCTTCTGTGTATTCTTGCCACCTCTACTTAATCTCATCTGCTTCTGTTAGGTCCCTGCCTTCTTTGTCCTTTATCATGCCCGTCTTTGCACAAAACGTTCCCTTGAGATCTCTGATTTTCTTGAAGAGATCTCTAGTCTTTCCCATTCTGTTGTTTTCCTCGATTTCTTTGCATTGTTCATTTAAGAAGGCCTTCTTGTCTCTCCTTGCTATTCTCTGGAACTCTGCATTCAGTTGGATATAGCTTCCCCTTTCTCCCTTGCTTTTCGCTTCCCTTCTTTCCTCAGCTACTTGTAAAGCCTCATCAGACAGCCACTTGGCTTTCTTGCATTTCTTTTTCTTTGGGATGGATTTCGTTGCTGCCTCCTGTCATGACGGACAGGTCATGGTGGAGAATTCTGACAAAATGTGGTCCACTGGAGAAGGAAATGGCAACCCACTCCAGTATTCTTGCCAAGAAAATGTTACGGACCTCCGTCCATAGTTCCTCAGGCACTCTGTCTATCAGGTCTAATCCTTGAAATCTATTCCTCACCTCCACTGTATATTCATAAGGGATATGATTTAGGTCATACCTGAATGGTTTAGTGGTTTTCCCTACGTTCTTCAATTTAAGCTGAAATTTTGCAAGAAGCAGCTCATGATCTGAGCCACAGTCAGCTCCAGGTCTTGTTTTGACTGACTGTATAGAGCTTCTCCATCTTTGACTGCAAAGGACATAATCAATCTGATTTCGATATTGACCATCTGGTGATGTCCATGTGTAGAGTCGTCTCTTGTGCTGTTGGAAAAGAGTGTTTGCTATGATCAGCGTGTTCTCTTGATACCACACTATACCACACTATTGGATCTCTCAGCCAATCCAACCCCTTTATAGAAAGTTCTGTTTGAGAACACCAAGCACCCTGTGTGTGACAGCATCTTCCATCTCACCCTGTCCAGTTCACTATCCCCTGGCCTGTGGTATCCTTTAATTCCTCTTTACAGAACGGGGGGAGTAGTACATCTACCAGCTCACCCCTCCATAACTTGTCTGGTAGCTGCAGTAGATAATGTCACATAGGTGGCAGTACCACCAGTTGGAATTACATCTTTGTCAACCTTAACATGCAAGTCATCCCTCCCTAAGGTTGAGTGGGATTGTCCCCTTGGGCCAAGGCACATCCGCCCCTGCTCTACCACAGCTTCATGTAATGTGCCCTGGTTGAGCACAGGCTGCCTCAGTCATAGGTCATGCAAGCACATAACCCTTCTCACCTCAATCCTGAGTTACTGTGGCAATGGCATGAAAGGCCTGGCGTGGTTCCGCCACTGCAGACACCTGGGAGATGGCTGGTGTAGGGGGGAGAGTTGATCCTACCACTGAGATTGACCCAGCAGTAGGTAAGTATAAAACTATAAAAGATTTAATAACACCAAGGCACACTGAGTTACTGACACAGAAGGCTACAATGCCAGCACGGATACTGCTGACCCAAATGCTATACCTAACGACGCAGGATGGCTTGATCCTTCGAGAGCTGCAGAAGGAACTAGGCACCGAGACCCATGGCAGAGCCAGGCTGTGTTGTGAAGCCATGCTGGAAGAAGCTTCAATCATGTCTAAGCGTGCATGATCCTGAGTTGCTGTGGTGATAGCATCAGGAGCTTGGCACGGTTCCTTTGTAGCAGGCACCTGGGAGATGGCTGGTATAGGGGGAAGAGTTAATCCTGCCGGTGCAGCTGCAGAAATTGACCGAGCTCACTGGGTAAGTGTGGAACTATGGAAGGCTCCAATGGTGCCAAGGCATGCTGAAACAGAGAGCCAACATTTACACTGGACCTGTAGCCGAGTTTCCCTAGGATGAGAATATCCCGCTCCCCCTCAGGTGGAACACGCTTCTCCGCCTAAGACATAGGAAGCTGCTCTATAGTGAGTCAGACCCTTGGGCCATCTAGCCCAGCACTGTCAACACTGACTGGCAGTGGCTCTCCAGGGTTTCAGGCAGGGATCCTTCCAGCCCCGCCCAGAGATGCCAGGGATCCAATCTGGGGCCTTCTGCATGCCAAAACATGTGCTGTACCACTGAACCACAGTCCCTCCACCATCAAGTGCCCACCTCTTCTTCAGTCCCCCATCTAGGCCCAACCTCCCCACATATGCGGGAAAGGACAAAGGCGAGAAGAACACAGAAACATCCCAGAGGAGGAGGCCCGCGAAGAGGCCCTGCTTATAGGTGGCTGCACCACCAAATTAACTATATAAACAGGGGGAGAAAGAGGCCCTACTGGCCCACCAGTAGGCCAGTACTGTAGGCCACAACAAACCTCAGGCCTACAGGCCCTAGGAGAAGCAGCAGAGTCACCCAAGTCCACGCTGAGGAGACTATGTGTGGCAAAGAAAACAGCCGCTGAGCCAGCCGCAGGAACACCGCTGCTAGACGAGGCCGCCAGCAGAGCTGCCGCTGCTGCCTGTGTTGGGCATGACGCAGCCCCAGGATCTGCAAGGCCGCCCAGCCAAGCTGCGAGGAGGGAGCCACCCGACAGGCTGGATGAGCCTTCCAAGCTCTGGTCCACGCGGTTGCTTCGTTGCCGGCCACAGAAGCGGTGCTACACGTTCTGCAGCCGCGCTGCAAAGAGGAGGGGCACCGGAGAGCTAAGAGCACCTCATGGTCCCCTCCCACCCCTCTTGGCACCACTGGAGCCTGCCAATGGCAGCCACCCACATCTCCTCGCCCCACCACTGCCCGCAATGCCCCCCCCACCGCCAGGCAAGCTGGATGCGGGGTCGGGCATTTGTATTAATAACACAACACTCCTGTAAAAAAACACCTTGATAAAAACACCTGTTTATTCAAAATAAAATTAATAGATACCTATGGTCAGAGTAAACAAATGAAAGTGCTTTTATTTATTTATTTAAAAATATTTTTAGACCGCCTTTAAGGATAGATCCCCTCAAGGTGGAGTGTTCTTTCAACTTCTCTCCTGCTGGGAATGGCAATTACTAGTGAATCAGGACGGCAGAATTTCTAAAACTGAGTATAGAAATGTAATGAATAAATGCATATCTATTTGAGATTTAAAACTTATATTTGATTAAATGATTTTTCTTTCAGTTGCTGCTTGATAAACTGGTAAAGGTGATTATGGAAAAGACTCTTCAGTGAAGCTACAGTTTAAAATGAATATTATTATTAAACAGTCAAAGAATTACACAGCCAACTGATTCTCATAAGCGTGGCTCTGTTCATACATTTAGCTTGATAATGACTGGGCTCCTTTGTAGGGTGGAGGAGCAGGAACAGAGACACAGTTTGACCATCCTTAGGAGTAGAGGCTCCCGACCAAAACCTCTTAAGGTTCACTTCATGGAAACAGACGTAAGAGACACAAACAAGCAGAGATTCCCAGCAGGAAACAAGATGCATTCTTCACGACATTTTATTGGGAGCTGACATTCTCAGAAGGAGGAACTAAGGAATGCGCATTATAGTTCTGAATTAACCAGGGTTTGGATTTGGGTTCATTGTACCACCAGTAGAAGACACCGCTTGCTGAACGGGACTTCCGCATCCTCTCCTCCCTCCTGCAGCTCCCTGCACACCTTCCATATCTGCTCAAATTGTAGATTTATACCCACTGCTTTATACAGCATGCGTCTAAGCAAATGCCTCTTTCAAAGCACATGTCTCATGGGTGTCTCTTTCCTTTTAAGCAGCTAACAGTGCTTCTTCCTTAAGAGAACATCATATTACAGGGAGGCACCCGGTAATTCAGTGTTACATAGACGTGTGTGTGCAAGTTACAAGAAAGAGGAGCCAACGGGACCCTGCTTCCCACAGTCTACAGAGTACGTAGCTGAAATGGATCTAGAGAATCAGCCTCATCTAAGAGTGTTTGGAGCTGGTTGGCAGCTTGTCAGGGCAGCAGGAGGCTGCTCAATTATCAGGTGGCTTGTGCACCCCAATGGATCATCTTGTGCCCCCCCCAGGGTGCATGTACCCCACTTTGGAGACCACTGCTCTAGCCAAATGAAGTTCAGAGAGTCCTCTCCTCTCCAGGAACACCACCTCTCTCACAATGAGCAAACGGAGGCTAACTCACAGAAAAGTTCCCTCCCTCCTCCTCCTCCCTCTCCTCTCCTCTCCCCTTCCCCTACCTCTCCCAGTGGCCAGATGGCCCTCAAATTGATACATTTGGTGCCTCCATGTCCTTTCACTTCCCCCCTCCCTCCTCCTCCTCCTGCCCTTCTGTGTGATCTTTCAGAAGTTGATACATTTTGGAGACTACCTGTCTAGGCTGCTCAGAAGGCATAAGAAGAGCTCTGAATATACGAGGCAGACCTGCTTTGTGAAGGAGCCGCTTCACTTTGGGGTGCCTCAGAACTGGTCTGATCTGCTTTGTATCATGAAGCACCTCCGAATCAGCCTGCTTTGCCTCATTATTCAGACTTCATACCGAGGAGGTTTACAGCCCTACTTGTAACCACCAGGTACACAGATTACTTACTCTCCTCTGGAAGTATTGGTAGAGATCTTACTATCTGAAAAAAACGTTCCTGGCCTTCCCCAAATCAGGCTACTGGTACATTTTGTCTGCCCACTATATACTAATGAGCAGTACTATGTTATAAGTACTTTAGCCCCAACCAGTTCTATTATTTTATATGTAGAGGTGGGTGATTGTAGTTACTATGTGAGGAGAGAACTCTGTACATGCAGTAATGAGTCTGGAAAACTCAGCTAATGATTCTGGAAAATTCAGCTAATGAGTCTGGGAAATTCAGATGCTGGTCTTAAGTAATAGTGTGCTCAAAAAGTGCTCAGCCAGTATGACTGAACCACCGGCCACTGGTCTCCTGGCCCCAAAAGATTTTCCAGGACTTTTGAGGTCTCAGAAACAATTTTTCAACGATTGACTGAATATAGTTGTCCAATCCACAGCAGCTGGGTTTATTGGGTTTCCAAGGCTGGTATGTTTTGTTTTGTAACATTATTTTTATTGAGACAAGGACTTCACTATATAAGTAAAAGAATAAAAACAGTACATTGCTAAAGAAGCTTACAACCAATAATGAAATAAACTGCTAGGCTATTGACAAAGGGTTAGATCCAGACTTAGTCATTCTTAAAGTATACCCACTGAAAACGGTGGCACAAGTTAGTCATGACTAACAAGTACCCTTGATTTCAATGGGTCTACTCTAACCATGACTCAGATCCAACCCAGAGTCTGGTACTGATCCTCTGGTCTGATGAGAGCAGTGAATACTCTAGTCTAATGTATGGATTCACTTTTCTTTAACATGTGATTACCTGTACGTCACGGAGCGAGCAATCCTATGTCCCCTAGACAGAGTATGGGGGACATTAGATTTTTCTGTTTCTGGATTCCAAGATCGGAACCAGGGCCCCAACGTCTGAGCCCAGAAACCATGCTCCGCTTCCCTCAGTGCAGTTCTCTCCATGCTGGCTACGTCTCTGCACTTGGAAAACGGGGTGGTCCTGGGGTGGGGAGGGGAGGAGACTGCGGAAGGCATGTTACGCAGCTTCCTACGCGCTATGTGGCCTTCCCGCCCCCGTTCTGAAGCTGCCCTGTTGGACAGGAAAAATTGATTGTCTAGCCAAAAATGCAGGGCGGACAGAACATGAAGGAGAGGATTGCCTCCATGCTCTGGCCGCCCTGCATTGCAGGCATGTTTGGAGGCTGACAACTATCTCCATAGGATTGTAGCCTTACACTCTCAACTATCAATATATAAATATAATTGTCTGCAGTGAGATTATAACATAGGTTGGCTCTTACTACCAAGGCTTTGCAGCTTCTAAAAGTGATCTCATGCATGAATGCATCAATATTATTTTCTGTGCAGCTTTATTTATTTATATTTATTTATTCATTTATGAAATGTATGTATAGATCATGTCCTGCTCACCAGGGCCTTCAAAGTGATGTACAATAAAGTCAAATAAAATCACAACATAAAAACAAATAAGAAAAAAACAGAGCATAGTTTAAAAAACAGTCTAAACACAATTTTAAAAGCCAACAGCTTTTTACTGCCTGTCTAAAACTCCATAGGGATGAAGCCTGGCCTCTTTCAGAGGGAGTTCCACAGCTGAGGTGTTGCTTTGGAAAAAGCTCTGTCTCATTAGGCTGACCATATTTCCTTGAGACAGAAACGGGATATTGGGATGACAAAAACAGGACGGGGTTATGTAATATTCTGTATTCATGAAAAACCACAATATAACAAAACAACTTCAGCTCCCTTTGTGGTCTCTCAGGCTATAAGAGACCTAAAAAACAACCTAAACTCACTGCAAAAGAACATGGAAAGGGGCGCAAATGAATAACACTAATTTATTGCATATACACACACACAAAAACCACTCATAAATATACATACATAAAATACTTATAAAATATCACATGAGCAGTAAACAAATCTGTATGACATACCACACTGAACACTCTAATGCAGGACAGCAGTGGCCAGACTGCAAAAAATCATAAACATACACCAAAAAGAAAAAAAAAAAAGGAATGAACACCCTGACTGCTATCACAAGCTGGTATATGCTAATGTCCCACCGGAGAGTTCCGCTGTAATAAAAAAATAGCTAACAGCTTGATGAACTGAAATATGAGTCTGAAATGTTCAAATCAAACTGAATGTAGGGCAGAAAGAATCTCTATGGGTGGAATGATGGTAGAAATAACAGTAAGACTCACGCTCCTGGCTCCCATACGCTGAATGGGGCTTAGCGACCGCCTCTTGAATTCCCCGCCACTGCAGACAAGCAAAGGGGCGGCGTCTGATTGTCGCTAGCTCGAGAAGCTTGGCCCTGGCTGGATAAAGTAAAGGGAACTTCCTCTGTTGTCACACTAGTAGTTTTACTGCACACATTGATTAGCATAGAGCCTTATGATAAACGTGTTCAGTTTTTTACAAAAAATTAAAAGCGGGACAAAATTGACATTTATATTAAAACAACGGGACGGTCAGGAAATATGAAAAAACTGGTACTGTCCCATTTAAAATGGTATGTTTGGTCAGCCTACATCTCATGTATCCACCAACCCAAACCTCTTTTGGTGGTGGGACATGTAACAGGGCCTCTGATAAGACCTGAAATTATGGGCAGGCTCATATGGGAGGAGGCGATCCTTCAGATATCCTGGCCTGAAGTCACATATGGCTTTATGGGTCAAAAACAGCACTTTGAATTGGGGTTGGAAACAGATGGGCAACCAGTGCAATTGGTTCAAGACTCGTGATATGTAAAGTACACACCAGACATCAGTCTGGTCTCCACATTTTGTGTTACCTGTAGTTTCTGAATACTTTTTAAGGGCAGCCCCACATAGAATACATTACAGTAGTCTAGATAAGAGGTAATTAAGCCATGTATCCCTATGGCTACATCCACTTTCCTCATGTGCTTGGGTAATTGTGTGTATTGGAAAAAAAATACTGCAACCCACTACCAGCCTCAAACTTGATGTGTTTGAACATACTGTTGAATCCAACAAAAACAATTGAGCGGTGTTTCACCAAAGTGCAGGAACATACATGCACATCAGTAAAAACCCACAAACACCATCTTGATACAATTGATGCAAATGAATGAAAGGAACTGAAAGTTGAGGCAAACTGTGCATTATACAAGAATTACAGTTAGAAAATATCCTACTTAAACCAGAATTCAGGAGGAATGGAATCCAAAACAGAATGAGCCAGAGGAACAATAAAGACTTGGAATGGGGAAAATTCTTCTAACCCTATTCATGCCAGAACTGCAACTCCCTATAGCAGCCTTTCCTAATCTGGTGCCCTCCAGATCTGTTGGACCACAACTCCTATCACCCCCAGCCAG
The DNA here is from genome assembly GCF_057233095.1 of Heloderma suspectum. Lineage (NCBI taxonomy): Eukaryota > Metazoa > Chordata > Lepidosauria > Squamata > Helodermatidae > Heloderma > Heloderma suspectum. The sequence goes on along the minus strand of NC_139459.1, from coordinate 291,107,202 downwards.
CATGGCCATTAGGGCTGATCTATAGGATCGGGGAATCATCAGGCTATATTTCTTCATACTTATGTCTATAATAATTTACATTTACAATACAATCCTATGCTTGTCTACTGATAAGTAAGTTCCATTATGTTCAGCGCTTCCTCCAAGTTAAGTAGGTTTAGGTTTGCAGCCTTTAGAAACTGCTTCCTTTTAATTTTATCCATTTCTTAGCCTCAAATATTTACATTCTCTGTTTTTCTTTCTGCTTAAATGGAATAATATTTGAGAAAATCATTAAACTGAACCGAGCTTGGCTGGATTACATTATGTGATCATATACAAAAATCCTCTGAAAAATAAAGAAAAAAACAAAAAGTCAATAGCCTGTGTCCAAAGCGTTGATGAACTTAAAGCAAACTCTTTGCATTTGAACAAATACAACGTTTGTTTGGGAAGCTACGCTTTGTTGGAAAGTCAATATGATGTTCTTTAGAGTATTTGGAGTAGAGAGAAAAATAGAGAAACAAGACAGAGAGAAAAGGAAGGCTGTGGCAGTGAAAGAACTAAAGTAGGAATTACCCTTCAAAATAATAGGAAGGTTCAAGAAAAACTAAGGCCCCCCCCCCCAAATTAATTTAGGGCACAAGTTCTCTGCATGTTCGGACAGAAAAAAGTCCTACAACTCCCAGGATTTGGGGGGGGGGGCATGTCGGGAGTTGTAGGGTTTTTTTTTCTGGCTAAACTTGCATAGGATTGCACCCTAAATTGGTTTAGCAGAGGTAGAGTCTCAGTTCTAACTATTAAGGTGATTTCTAATTTAGCCATAATTTTCATGTTTGGTGGTATTCATTCATTCATTCATTCGAGTTCTATACCATCCTTCCTCACAAAGAGCCAAGGGTGGCTAACAACTTATATAAAACACAATACATCCCATAAACAACATTAAAATCATGACTCTAAAACCACAAATACATAATAAAATATAATACAACCATCAACACAATCAGTGAATATAAAAGAAAGAAATAGAACATTTGTCTATACTCCAAAGTCTGCACAAATAAATAGGTCTTTAACTGGCACCTGATAGTGTGTGTGAGATGGCAACAACATCTCTTCCAGAAGGGAGTTCCACAGCTGGGGAGCCACAACTGAAAAGGCCCTGCCATGTATGGCAGCCATACAGGCCACATTTCTTAAGGGCACCACAGGCAAAACCTTTCCAGGATTGGTGGTATTGGGGAAGGTGGTCCTTCAAGTAGCTGGGCCCTTTTGCCATTTAGGGCTTTGTGCACTGGTATTATCAACTTGAATCGGACCTAGTAGCTCATTGGCAGCCACTTCAGAGACTTCAAAACTGGTGTGATATGCTCACGTCTCACTGCCCCGTCAGCACATAGGCAGCAGCATGCTTCCCTAGCTGTAGCTTTCAGACTGTCTTCAAGGGAATTCCCTCATAGAGAGCATTGCAATAGTGTTGCCAGGTTATCACAGGTTATCGAGAAATGGCCATGAGTAGTCCTCACCACTGAGGCCAACTGGGCCTCCAGTGACAGCATTGAATTGAGGAATACTTCGAAACAATGTACCTGCTCCATCAGGGGGAGTGCAACCCCACCCAGGAAACACCCTCTACTTAATTCCCGGACCCACCTATCTACCGAGCCTCTATCTTATCAGGATTTCACTTCAGTTTATTGGCCCTCATCTAACCCATCACTGCCTCCATGCACAGGCTCTCCTGATTTGATGGCATGGAGAGATAGAGCTGGGTGTCATCTGCACACTGGTGACACCATGTTCCACATCTCTGGATGATGCCCCTCCCCACCCCCAGCAGTTTCATGGAGGTATTATGGGAGACAAGATGGAACAACAGCATAACTGCCATGGAACTGAGCAGAAATTTCTCAGTACTACTCTCTGGTAGTGACCCTGTAGGTAGGAACAGAATCACTGTAATACAGTGCCTTCTAATCTCAGCCTACTGAGTCTTTCCAGGAGGACACCATGATCAACAATATTAGAAGCCACAGAGGGGTCGACCCAAGGAGAATCAACAGGCTAGCACTCCCCCTTTCTCTCCCCTGAAGAAAGTCACTGACCAGGCCAACCAAGTTCTGAGAACTATACATTTCAATAATTGAATTGCTGCAGAATTTGCCTTATGTAAATGGTAGCTGACACAACACTTATTTTATTAAATATAGAAAGCTTCAGCTACGCTTCCAGAAACAGGAGATATTACATAGTTGAACTTTGTGCTATTTTAGTGAAGTTTGGTTAAGGAAATCACATATTTGACTCAGAGGATTGGTGAGGGTCATGTTGTTTCACGAGTTCTTCCCATGAATAGTGCCTCACTGCTACAGATACTTCTGAGATGAAGTAGATAATGTGCTGAAACACAGCAGGTTTTATGTAGCACATTATCTACTTGACACAAAGGACTGTGTGAAGAACAAGTTCTATGTTATCTCTTCCACTTTTAGTTGCTGTCCTCTGTCCCTGGTGTTATTTGCCATAATAATTGAGGCCCTAGCAATTGCTAGCAACTAACCCAGAGATGGAGGGCATCCGTGTTAATGGAATAGAACATACTATTAATTTGTTCGCTGACAATATTCTTTTGAAGTTAGGTAACCCTGATAAGGTTATTTTACCTCTGAAGGCAATGCTAGAGAAATTTAAAGAAATTGCAGGTTTATAAATTAACTGTTCAGATTCTATGTTGTTATGTTTTGACATTTCAGCACCAGAGAGGACTAACTTAAGCAACCTTTCAGGATTTCAGTTTTGTCACAGTGGGTTCAAATATCTAGGGGTGCTAATTTCAAAAGATCTATGCCAGCTCCATCATCGTAATTATCAGAAGGTTACAAAGAAAATTATCAATAAGTTAAAGGGCTGGAAATGACTGGATTTATCATGGCTTGGAAGGATAGCTGACATTAAGATGGTGATCCTTCCCAAATGTCTTTTTTTTATTCTAGGTTTTACCTATTATACTCCCTAAGCAATGGTTTGAGAAATGGCAACATACCTTGAAGCACTTTATCCACAAAAATAAACTGAGTGGAATTAGCAGATTGATTAAATATAGAACCCAAGATAAAGGGGGTCTAGGTATTATTATGATGCCTTCCAGTTAAAATGACTAATCTACATCATACACAATTAATTCAAAAGGAATTGCATGAGTGCATATGGAACTACAACAGGTAATACCATCTTTCAGAGCCATGCCGTTCCTCATACCTCATGGCCTAAGATGAAGCAAATTGACAACCCTTTTCTCCAAACAACTATAAAGGTGTGGGAGAGGTGGGAAAAAATTCTTGCCCCACTGCTTTCACGCCTCACTCCCTTCTTGGACCTATTTAGTTTAAGGGATAGAGATACGCATGTCCAATATGGGAAGTGGGATGAGAAGGGCATATTTAGAATTAGAGACCCATTTGTTAGAGATCAACCTATAACAGAGGTTTTCCCAGCATAAAGCTAGGAAAGACTCTGCCTAATTGGCTCTATTTAGCCAAGGTTCACTCTCTAATAAATAAAGAAGTGTGATGAATTACAATGACTATTAACAGTTTTTGAACACCACTGTGTTGCAGCAGACAAATCTATGAAAGGTTTAGCTGCTCTTATATATCAACGGTTAATAAATGCCGCTATGGGTAACACCAAAAATATAAGGCTGGTTTGAGTGTGTATGTGACACTGTGCACCTTCATAGCAGAACTGTGGCCATGATATCAAGTCAGAAAGAATTTTCCACAACCTTTAATGGGTTGGATTTAAAATAAATTTCTATTTAAAGTGGTCAATAGGACTCACATCTAATTAATGAATACTACAGTGAGAGACAAGGGGAGAAAAATAGAGCTAAAATGGAGTCTACCCATTACCAAAAACTATACTGCTATAGGATTGGGGGTCAGTCTGAATGACCACTCTGGATCTTTCCAAACCCTGTGATTTTGTGATTGTAACCAGGAGAATTCCTGAAATGCATCAAACTGGTTGGACAAGTTTAGGTAGGGAGGTCCCCTTTTGCTAGGATGATCGGCACTAATGGCCCCGAGGGACTGGCCTTTGTATGACAAAGAGAAATGGCCAGAGACAGGTCCCACTTGTTGTTGGAGAAGATGTTGTTAAAGCTGTGTGTGTGTGTGTGTGTAAAAAGCAGTCCTGTAATCAGAAGCAGGTAAGATAAGACTGAGTGGCTCTGCAAGAACCCTAGGATGATGGGGGAGCAGTGAACTTTGGGACATTTGTTGGACTGTTAAACTGTGAACCTCTACAGTTAAACTTTGCTCAACCTGTATATTTGTAAATACATGCAAATATTACAAAATGCCAGTAAGTCTCCACTGGCCTCCTTCTAAAGCAGGGGTGGGCATCTTTTGGCCCTAGGGCCATATGTGGCCTAGGGCCACAGCTAATCTCAAAAGCCTTCAGAAAGCTATCAGTTCAGACCTTGGGCAAGAAGGATCTGTCTCTCCCCGGGGAAGGCTGGACAGGAAAAGAGAGAGAGAGAGAGAGAGGGAGGGAGGGAGGGAGACCTACCAGACTTTGGCCCTGCCCACTGCCAGCATGTAGCCACCAACAGATTACCCCTCAACAGAAAAAAAGGGTTTCCCATCCCTGTTCTAAATGAAACCAAATCTGGTAGCCTACCTGAAAAACATCTTTATTATTTATTGTTTAAATGGTTCTATTTACCTGCTCTCCTATGTCTGGATGATTTTTTTCTTCATGGATTCATGTATTAATGACCTTCCTCTGTTTGTTGCCTGGAACAGTCATTGTGTTTCTATTCCCAAAAGTCGAGTGAACTGCTGTAAAGCAACAGTGACCTCATGCGGTGACAGAGGTGATAAAAATTGCATCACAATATGGCATCTACATCAATTGGCTTGCCAATGCAAAGTGATTGAATCAATTTTCGAATTGATTGATTAGTGTATTATATCTCTGTTTTCAGGACGTAACCTTTCATCTTTTAACCTCAGTTTGTAATACCTATTCCCCTCCTGGCTATGAACTCACTCATCAAGCATGCAGTAGCCAGCTTTTGCCTACTGAAGTTCATACAACAATTAGGGATGTACGAAAGTCACTTACCTTTTCGAAGGGTGACATTTGCGGTGGGGGGAAGGCGCTCCGTCCCTCCCCCTGAAATTCTCTCCGTCCGGCTCCGCTCTGTGGAGATTCCACAGAGATTCCACAGAGCCGCCAGCCAGGGCCGCCCGCAGCTGGACATCTGGCTGCTGGGCAGCCTGCAGGGACACAAATGGCAGCTGCCGTAGCCACCGCCATTTGCGTCCCTGTATTTTACCGTGATAGGCTACGTAAATATTTACGTAGCCTAACACGGCAAAAAACAACAACAGCGGACGCAAATGGCGGCGGCTACAGCGGCCACCATTTGTATTCCTTTTTTTTTTGCCGTTTTAGCCTACGTAAATATTTATGTAGGCTATTACGCCCCCCCCAAAGGGAACGCAAATGGCGTAGTGGCTGCCATTTGTGTTCCCCCCCTTTTTTTTCCATAATAGCCTACGTAAATATTTACGTAAGCTAAAACAGCAAAAAAAAAAAGGGAATGCAGCTGCCGCCATTTGCATTCCTTTAGTTAAGCCATGATAGGTTATGTAAATACTTACGTAGCCTATCATGGCTTCCACAGGGAGGCAAATGTCGTCCCTGTGTTAGCTGTGATAGGCTACATAAGTATTTATGTAGCCTATCACGGCTATATGGATGAAGTGAATGGCGGCCACAGATGCGGCTGCTATTCGCAAGTCAGCGTGGACGGCAGCAGGTAGGTGCTCCGTTCCAGGCTCATTTCGTGGGGGGGGGGCGGGGGGGCTTCATTCCGCCACGGATTTCGGGGGGCCGAATGCACTGGCATTTGGCCTCACCGAGATCCATGGCGGAATTCTCTGACATCCCTAACAACAATGCATTGTTAGTCTGTACATTTGATAAAATTAGGGATGTATGAATTGTGCTCATACCGTCCCACTTGACTTCCGCAGTTTCCATCCTCTGTCCGGTTCCGCTGTCCGCAAGCCCCCGAAATCCTCTGGAATTTTTTCCGCCTCGGACGTTATGTAAATAAATCCGCAGCAAACATCGAAAAATCCTCTGTGCCCAACAGCCGCCCGTCCCGTCCCGCCATTCCGCGAAAGACTATTCTTCGCAAATATTTATGTAGTTTCCGTCAGCCAGAATTGACCCGATGTAACTTCCGCTGCACTTGCCATTGTTTGTTGTGATAGCTTACGTATTTCCTCCCTAGGGGGGAATCCCCCCGTAACTTCCGCTGCACTCGCCATTGTTTGTTGTGATTGCTGACGTATTTGTATTTTCTTCCTTGGGGGGAATCCCCAAGGTCTGCAAAAATCTGCAAAGTCAGCCGTGATAGGCTACGTTAATCGTCACGTAGCCTATCGCGGGTGACTTAAAAAAAAAAAAAGCACGTACGCAAATGGCGGCCCCCATAGGGAGCCGCCATTCGCGTTCCTTATTTGGTCCCTGTAGTCTACGTAAAGATTTACGTAGACTACGGCGAAAATAAGGGCAACGCTATTTGCGTTGCCCTTATTTTCGCCGTAGTCTATGTAAATCTTTACGTAGACTACAGGGACCAAATAAGGAATGCGAATGGCAGCTCCCTATGGGGGCCGCCATTAGCGTATGTGCTTTTTTTTTTTAAAGTCACCCGTGATAGGCTACGTGACGATTAACGTAGCCTATCACGGCTGACTTTGCAAATCTAGCTGTGATAGGCTACGTTAATCGTTACGTAGCCTATCACAGGGGCATTTTTTTTTTCTTGTAATGGTGGCGGCGGCAGCCGGTCAAAAGACCGGCTGCCGCCCCTGCCGAAGACCTGCCGAACTGCCGCTGGGACCCGCCGCCGGGAGCGACATTCGTAAAAAGTAAGTCCCATCCCGGGGGGTGGCGGGGGGTGGCGGGGGGGGTGGCGGAGAATTTCTCCCCAAACCTTTGGAGGACCAAATGCGTTGGCACTCAGCCCCCCGAAGTTTCGGGGAGAAATTCTCCCCCATCCCTAGACTTGACTGCCTACAGCACTGGTGCGCTCACAAAGGTCAGCATGGCGTTTTCTCAGCACCCCCTCTATAATCTTCAGCACAGGTAGAACTTGGCCCAGTGTGGCATAGTCTGCACTCAGTAGTGTTGTGCATTCATCAAATATGTTTAAAATGTCCACCAGGTCTTGCATCCAGAGCCACTGATGTGGTGTGACAAAAAATTTGGAGTGGTGTTGTTTCTCAGTAATGTAGTGTTTATAGCTGATCTCTGCTCACAGATTCAGTCTCTGAAGCATATGCAATGTGCTGTTCCAGCGTGTGAACACAGCCAAAATGAATTTGTGTTCTGGAAGGCCACTGTTACGTTGGATGGCGCCGATTGCCTCCATTGCTGAGCAGGACTGCCTGAAGTGGGTGCAAATGGATCAGGCCACCTTAAGTAGCTTGCCTATTTTAGGAGATGCATTGCTCAATCTGGAATTCACCACAAGGTTCAAACAGTGCGCAATGCACTGAACGTGGTTTAGCTGTGAGATGTGGGCTGCTTTTAGGTAGTTGGAGGCATTGTCTGTTGCTACACAGCCCACTGTTAGATTTAAGGGGGCCAACCAGGACTGAACAACACCACTGATGCTACTGCTGATGTTTTCTTCTGTGTGTGTCCCTGAGAGCATTGTGAGGGCCAATGTTGCTGTTCTCCAAGTCAGTCGGCTGGTCGCACTGACAGATACCCATTGCGCAGAGACACACATATAAGACTTTGTTTGATTACTTGTCCATGTGTCACTTGTTAAATGTACACTTCCTCCAACTGCACATTTCAAATCCTGTTGGGGAGTACCCTTCTGATTTCAGAAGCCAGGGCTGGGATGGCAACGCCACTAATGTAGTGACAAGAGGGGACATCCCACCGAGGGCACAATCTCTTCATGAAGTGCATGAAGACCTCGTCTTCCACCAGGGAGAAGGGAAGCATACATTTTGCAATGAGCTCTGTCAGGTCGTGATTCAACCTTCGTGCCTGGACACTGTCAGAGGGGAATTTCTGTGTCAGCATGAGGCATTTCTCAATTGACGCCTGCCTCTTAGCTAAGTTGCCTTCTGTGCCCTTCTTACCCGGACCACTTTGCGTGAGGTCTTTGGAAGATGAGGCAAAGAAGGTGGTAATGTTCTTTTTGGATGGTTGTGGCTTCCCGTTGCTATCTTTGGGCAGAAGAAGCGCATGATGCACCTCCATGTGTCGCCTCATGGCAGACGTGCCCACTCATCCACAGCCCCCTTCTTTTCCTAGCCACACATGGCTTCTACAAATATCGCAAAGCACGACATAGCGGTCATTCTGTGCATATTTGAAGAAGCGCCACACATAGGAACTCACCCTGCCACCACCATTTCTTCTTTGGGGAATGGGGGTATCGGTTTCAGATGAGGTAGTATCGGGAGCTGCACGTTTCCGCTCATCTGTGGATGGTGTTGTTGTTGGCATTGTTGATGGCGCTGACCAGTGCTTAGCAGGGGATGTTTGTTCCTGAGGTTTGGGATTGCTCCCAAAGCAGGCTGGAAATGGAACGCAGAGTCAGACCCAGTCTCAGCAGGGACACTGATATAGAAGGGCTCCTCATCATCTTTGCTGTCCGGATCACTGATGAAACTAAGTCCTCCGGCCTTTTTTTCCAAATCACGTGAGCCGCTGCCCATGAGGTGATTATCAGCAGGCAGCTGTGGACCTGGTTCACCTGTCCCACCTCTGCTCTCTGATGCAGGGAGGACGGTTGTGGGCGTCTCTGTAAAGATTCAAAATAGATAGAAGCGGAGTTTCATGAGAATTGCACCTTTTACACATGAGTAATAGCCAAGAGAATAAAACTGTGTACTTGTAGAAATCTATGAAACATAGCTTGGAATTGCGACCAATCAACATGACACAAGGTGCAGCTGTAAGCTACTACTGCACTAGCTAGCGCTGAGAAAACACATGACACAAGGTGCAAAAAAAAATGTACTGTACAGACTTCAAAACTCCATGAGAGTTATCTAAACATGTCCTCACTGGTAAAAGTCTGAAAAGCATGGGGGAGGAGATATCTGGCTTTCTTGCAAGGTCCACTCCTTTGCATCAGCTCTATTATACCACTGTGTGAGACTCAGCACCTACAGGGCTGGCCCAAAGCGTTTTGCTTCCTGAGGCAAAGGATAAAATGGCACCCCTCCATCCTACATAGAGCAATAGCTGAATCTTACTTCAACAGTGACAATGAGAGAGCTTCTTCCACCACACCAGAGGACAACAAGCTGGCTGAGGAGGTACAAGGCAGTCTGAGGAGCACCCACAGTTCTGTGCCCCAACACCTTGCTGCTACCTAATGATAGGGCTGGTCCTGAGCACATACTTGGCAAATCCCACTGCCTTTTTCCGGGGTGCATTTGTGTTCCCCCGGGAGCAGTGCCTGATTAGTCAGGCCCTGTTTTAAAAACCATCCTCAGAAATGTAATTGCTTAATCAATTCACATTGCAGCTGTAGTTAAAAGAGATCAAGGCCAAACAAGACAGCAAACTATGATGAATGGCTTTGGAAACAAAGCAAGAACAAAACACTGAAGTGTTTTCCCACTGAAAAGGTGTATCGTTTGAGAAATTATTGCAGTTCTTTTAAAGAGTTGGGGTTTTAGTACTGGAGTACCATATAACATTTTAATAATATGAAATATTTTCACAGCAATGAATATGAATGAATGTAAAATAGTCGTGTATGTTTTGTGGTGTTGAAGAAGAAGATCCCTTCCCCAAATGGTTCCCTCCAAAGGTTTTGGACTTCAGCTCCCATTAGGCCCAGCCGGCATGACCAATGGTAAAAAATGCTGGGAGTTGTAGCCCAAAACATCTGGAAGGCTGCAGGTTGCAGAAGGCTAATGTAGGGACTATTCAAATATTCAAAGATATCTATTTGTATCCAGATATTTACAAGCACCTGTGATGACTGAGTCTTACCAGATTCATCCTTTGGAATGACGTACACATCTCGACTTTCATTCTGCTGCTGTAGAGTCTCCTTGGGAACATTTTCATCTGCTTTGGAGACACTGCCCTTCCGCTCACCATCCATGAACTTTCTTCCTCTTCCTCTGGAGTTGTGGCTGGCTGTGCCTGTGCCACTTTCTGTGGCGGTAATTGGTGGTGTGCACTGCTTATGGTTGCAGGGTGGACTACTGCTGGGGCTGCTGTCACTGCTGGTCACACCTTGGGCTTCCTCCTCTTCCATCTCATTCTTAAAATACCGTTGAAATGCAACCACAGCGGTGCATGCTCTTGCTGGGCATCCACACCTCTTTTGAGTGCTGGATTGACTACGGGTTCCTCTTTTCTCCATGTTCATGTCTCTGGGCAGAAGGAGACATAAATGCATGTGGCAAAGCTGAAATCATGTGAACAGCCTACAGTCACAGATATAGTGCAGTGTAAAAGTAGTTCCCCACCAATCCAGCCATCCAATGCTAACTAAATAGGGGCATGTTGTACAGCGGATTAGGCTGAAAAGCCCAGGATGGAGGATGTAGTCCATCCATGCGGCCTGAAAAACACAAGCCTACAGTACACACAGGATTCTGGAGGATGGAGTCCTTCTCGGCAGGCCTAAACAAAGGCTGCTGGAGGATGCCTTCCCAGTTCCCCCGGCTCCTCCAACCCACCCCAAAATCACTAAGCATAGGGACACATGGAGTTGAAAAGCACATGGATTAATCCTGGAAAGCCCAGGAGGATGGAGGATGGAGTCCTTCTCGGCAGGCCTAAGCAAAGGCTGGTGGAGGATGCCTTCCCAGTTCCCCCGGCTCCTCCAACCCACCCCAAAATCACTAAGCATAGGGACACATGGAGTTGAAAAGCACATGGATTAATCCTGGAAAGCCCAGGAGGATGGAGGATGGAGTCCTTCTCGGCAGGCCTAAACAAAGGCTGCTGGAGGATGCCTTCCCAGTTCCCCCGGCTCCTCCAACCCACCCCAAGATCACTAAGCATAGGGCCACAAGGAGTTGAAAAGCACATGGATTAATCCTGGAAAGCCCAGGAGGATGGAGGATGGAGTCCTTCTCGGCAGGCCTAAGCAAAGGCTGCTGGAGGATGCCTTCCCAGTTCCCCCGGCTCCTCCAACCCACCCCAAAATCACTAAGCATAGGGACACATGGAGTTGAAAAGCACATGGATTAATCCTGGAAAGCCCAGGAGGATGGAGGATGGAGTCCTTCTCGGCAGGCCTAAGCAAAGGCTGGTGGAGGATGCCTTCCCAGTTCCCCCGGCTCCTCCAACCCACCCCAAAATCACTAAGCATAGGTAAACAAGGAGTTGAAAAGCACATGGATTAATCCTGGAAAGCCCAGGAGGATGGAGGATGGAGTCCTTCTTGGCAGGCCTAAACAAAGGCTGGTGGAGGATGCCTTCCCAGTTCCCCCGGCTCCTCCAACCCACCCAAAAATCACTAAGCATAGGGGCACATGGAGTTGAAAAGCACATGGATTAATCCTGGAAAGCCCAGGAGGATGGAGGATGGAGTCCTTCTCGGCAGGCCTAAGCAAAGGCTGGTGGAGGATGCCTTCCCAGTTCCCCCGGCTCCTCCAACCCACCCCAAAATCACTAAGCATAGGGACACATGGAGTTGAAAAGCACATGGATTAATCCTGGAAAGCCCAGGAGGATGGAGGATGGAGTCCTTCTCGGCAGGCCTAAGCAAAGGCTGGTGGAGGATGCCTTCCCAGTTCCCCCGGCTCCTCCAACCCACCCCAAAATCACTAAGCATAGAGACACATGGAGTTGAAAAGCACATGGATTAATCCTGGAAAGCCCAGGAGGATGGAGGATGGAGTCCTTCTCAGCAGGCCTAAACAAAGGCTGCTGGAGGATGCCTTCCCAGTTCCCCCGGCTCCTCCAACCCACCCCCAAATCACTAAGCATAGGGGCACATGGAGTTGAAAAGCACATGGATTAATCCTGGAAAGCCCAGGAGGATGGAGGATGGAGTCCTTCTCAGCAGGCCTAAGCAAAGGCTGCTGGAGGATGCCTTCCCAGTTCCCCCGGCTCCTCCAACCCACCCAAAAATCACTAAGCATAGGGGCACATTCAGGTAAAGTAAACATATGAAAGAACATACCTTCACTGTAATGAAGTTGAACTGCAGTGCTGTAGAACGGGGACACACAGAAACACACTCCTTGCAGCTGCTGGACACGGACACTCTGCAGCAGCGGCGCCTCTGGTCTCTACTCTGGACTGGAGCAACTGAGGCTGCTGGTCACTCACACACCACTCTCTATGTGTGAAGGCAGGAAAAATGGTTGATGAGTTAGGGAACAATGACGTTATTTTCCTGGGGGTGTGGCCTGGAGGGATCTCGCTCACCTGAACTCACCTGAACCTGACCTCACCTTCACAGACAATAAAAAAAAAAGATGAGGCTACGTGCACTTCGTGACTCAGCCTCAGGCAGGCTATGTGCACTTTGTGACCACGTCCCTCCCAGCGAAAGAAAGCCACGTCGTCACAGGAAACTGAGTATTTATTAAATAGTTTCATAAAATCTCTTTCGCCATCTATGTCTATTTCTTTCATCTTGATTTGCGAATTTTCCTTCATAAATACTTGCGTAAAATTTTTGGCGGAGAAAAAAAAAAAGTCCGCGTGAGCTCCGGTCAGAGTAGACTGGGGCGCCCTGTTCTGGGGAGGGTTCCGCGGACCGGATGTGTCTGAATTCAATCCCATTTGACTTTCAGAAAGATTTCTCTGACATCCCTAGATAAAATAAACACTATTTTTGTAAAAACAAACACATATCACTACTCTTCTGAATATAGCATAACATTAATCCATAGAATCACAGAATCATAGAATAGTAGGTTTGGAAGGCGCCTACAAGACCATCGAGTCCAACCTCCTGCTCCATGCAGAATCCAAGTCAGAGCATCCCTGACAGATGGCTGTCCAGCCTCGTCTTGAATGCCTGCAGTGTGAGAGAGCCCACTACCTCCCTAGGTCATTGGGTCCATTGTCGTGTTGCTCTAACAACAATCAGGAAGTTTTTCCTGATATTCAGCCGGAATCTGGCTTCCTGTAACTTGAGTCCATTATTCTGTGTCCTGCACTCTGGGATGATCAAGAAGAGATCCTGGCCTTCCTTTCTGTGACAACCTTTCAAGTACTTGAAGAGCGCTATCATATCTCCCCTCAGTGTTCTCTTCTCATTTTTTAAAATACTTTTTATTCTATTTTTTATCTTTATAAATGGAATAAACAGTACCAACAGTACTAATCAGTAACTACAATTTCCAAACTACACAGTATTCTTAGGAGGACGCAACAATAACGAAAGAGAGAGAAAAAAGAAAACAGAAGAAGGAGAAAGAAGAAGAAAGCATGAAAAAAGAAAATATAAAAAGTTATTTAAAAGGATTAAATTTAAACTCCATTACACAGAAACTTCAAATCGCATTCTACTTAAAAATTATACCTATAACATTGGCAATATTATAATTCAATACAGCATAAATAATCAACCTTACATTTCAATATCATATCATCAGTCTTATAGCAAGGAAGCAGGCCTACAATTCATTTCCAGTAACCATATATTGCCCTTCAGCTAACATATAATAGTAAAGCTTAGCAATTTAACCAGCCAAAAATCTTACTAACCAGTCTCATAATAATGATAATAATAGTAATAAAAAGGAACAAGTTTAAAAAGGATAAATAATAATAATAACAAATCACTAATAAATTTTATAATGTTATATAATAATAAAGCTGAAAAGCAACCTTACAACAATCACTAATGTATTTTGTACTAGATATATAAATAAGTGTGAACATTTCCATACACCCTCAAACAGTAAATTTAATTACAGTATATCATATCCATTTTAAAAAGAAAGGATTTAAAGAAAAGAGAGAAAAAATGAGAGAAGAAAAAAAGGACATATATATATATATATATATATATATATGCAGTTATCTCTGGCCTAGCTTGTGGTATTAGATTTCAGTGTGTTATATATACTAATTTTAACAAATGGTCTATATAGTTTCTGAGGAAGACTATTTCTGGTCGAAACAATAATACACCAGAGTTCCGTTGGATCTGGGCAACCATTTTGCTGATATAGCTATGGCTTATCTCCAGTCCTGTCACAATATGAGTATGGGATTGCTCTTCCCAGGTAGTGAGGACACTCTCAGTAGTGTTAGTAACACAGGGAAGACTTCCAGTCCACTTAAATAAAATGAAAAGGGAAGATTAGCACCTCCGTGTGTAAAGGAACTTATTCGTATGGCTATTTCACTGGGAGATGTTAAAATGAGAGTCACTGAATTTAAAGCACTTCACTAAAGTTCAGGGACAGCTGGAGTTCATCACCATGTCAGTGTCTGCTTTCAGTTTCTGCCTTTTCTGTAGTGAATGGAATAGTACTGAATAGCTCTGTATAAGGACAAAAGGGCAGCCATTTAATCATGGCTGTTGTAAACAGAAATAAATGTTTGAGAAAATATTGTATGAGAGCCAGTAAACCTGCTTCCTATCGATGGTTATGGATATCATCTTCCTGAGATTTTAGGATGGCTATAGCCAATTAAAAGCAAAGTGCGTTGTGACATTTTCCTAGCATTTCTCTGTCGTCAGAACTTATTAGGTACAATTGCTGGTACAAGAACATAAGAGGGTCTGATACTGAGGGACAGCAATTATATTACACTGTACACCCAAATATTAACAGTGAACTTGGGTAAGGGAAAACGTATCAGTTTGGAAGAGAATTGGGGTATATAAATTTCTAAATTATTTTTTTTCCAGAAAAGAAGACACTGAAATAGTGATGCTGACCTGTTTGTTTATAGGATGCAGAATATCGAGGTGTTGGGGGTGTGGAGGTGGAGAAGGAAATTGGAAGTGGGAGGGGAGAAGAGGAAATTGGCCCTTTCAACTCCCTATATGGAAAAGCAGAGTCCTTATGCACAAGACAAGTTGCTCAGAGTGAGGAGCAAGCTGCAGGGCCGGCCCACCCATGAAGCAGGGTGAGGTTCCCACATCAGGCGGCGCAGCCAGGGGAGCAGCTAATTGTGCCTCTCCCCCATCTCGACTCACCCCAGCCTCCTGGCCACCTCCAGCAGGTGCTCTAGAGAGTTCTGCCAGCCACTCTCCTGCCGTGAGCACCTGCTTGCCCTCTGTTTCGCCTTTGAGGGCCCTGCAGCCAGAAGAAGACCTGGGTGAGTGTGAGACCTGGGTGAGCTCCCACAAGACCCAAAAGTCCACTTCTTCTGACCATGCAGATCTCCATAGAGCTGGCGTGGTGGCAGTGGCAAAGCTAAGGGGGGCATGGGATGAGGAATGGGGATGGGTGCATGGGATGTGGGGGACAGAGAAGGTGGAGGTGGCACACATTCTCCCACTTCAGGCAGCGAGAGAGCTTGCAGTGGGGCTGGCAAGGTGTGAGGCCAAACTTCACAGAGGGGATTAGGTGAACAAGGATTGGCCTATAGGGTCAGCTGACAATCCTCAGGCAAGTTGGAACTCCAGCCTCTAGATGGCATCCTGGAACCCCTGAGCTTCATCTCCCAGACTTGCTGAGGAACCAGAGAGCTAAGGGTCTTCAGAGGAGGTAAGTGTCCAGAGCCTGGCTACTGGAAGCCCTGGTTCAAGACCCTGCCATCGTCAACGTCTTACAATATCTACATCCCACTAGTTGCTTTTGTTAGGCTAAACAGCTTCAGGAGGGGACAACTGGAGCAGAGAAAAGGTAGGAATAACGGGGGCACATCACCTTTTCCTCACTCACTACTTTTCCATTAAGCCCACTGCACCCCCTGCCACTTTCTCCTTCATGGGGTCTCCCTTGCAAAATTGCATTTGGAACCCTATGGAGGGAAGAGTAACTTGTGTGTGGGGAGTTGCACTGGGAAAAGAATGAGCAACAGAAGGCTTAGGCAGCCCTTCCTCTTGACAATTCACTGAAAACAGTTCACCAAGTGAACCCATCTCCCCACAAAGCAGCTTTCCACCACAGGAAGCATGGCTCTTCGTACGTTTGTTTGTCTGGAATGTGTAGCATGACCCTGAGAGTATGATGAAAATAACAAAGGGACATGCTAAAGGCCTTTTCCAGAGAAAACGGCGAATAAAATCCAAGTTCAGTTTTGTTTGCTCTCCGATGCACCCAGTCTGAAAGCATAGTCTGAATGAAGAGATAGAAAAGTACCACTAAGTTTGTTTAGGTGTTACCAGGGGGCAATCTACATTACAACTTTAAACTGGTTTCAAACCAGTTTATGTAAAGGGATCCTGCAGTTTCATAAGGGTACTGAGAATTCTTTGCTAGAGACCCCTGTCCCCTGCCCAAGCAGCCCTTCGTCCTAGAGCTACAGTTCTCGGAATTCCTGTATTTGGTAGCCGTAATCGCTAAAAACAGGTTTGAAACCAATTTAAAGTTGTAGTATAGATTGCCCTCAGGTTTGCACATGCTGAGCACATGAAGCAGCTTTCTGCTGAGTCAGACTCGGGGTCCATCCAGCCCAGTATTATCTACTCTGGCTGGTAGTGACTCCCCAGGATCTCTCTGGAACTTTCCCCCTCAAAAGATGCTGCTATGCAGGACCAATAGAAATACCACACATTCAGTCCAACTGCATCAGGGTAAATGAATTGTGTTTAAACTCAGAAATCTTTCAAGCAGCTTTTCACATGGCAGCTATAATTTAAGGAAACTTTGGGGTCCACAATGAAGAAGCAACCCAAAGTAGTGGTCTACTTCCAACTGTGTGTGTGTGTGTGTGTAAAAGTAGCATATGAGGACTTTAAATAAAGGCATTAAAAAGTTTCATAATCACTGGCCATATGCAATACTCGATTTTTGCATTTTTCACATTTATTTCAATAAGATTGTGTGGTAAATCCTGAGGTAGGTACTGAACTAGCTTATTTCATTCTAGCTTTTGTATATAGTATGTTAGAGGATACATCTATCTTCTCACCATTGTTTCTGTGTACCAATACAAAATACACACAAACCAAAATGAAGGTCTGTGTTTTGCATCCATTTTAGTTAACATTTTACTGATAAGGTTTTTTTAAAAATTTGCCATGTGAGGGCACTGTTTACTCAACAAACAAACAAAACCCCAAGTTTTTTTTTTAAGAGAGATTATGAATGCACATTATGCTCTTTGAAGAGGCATGACCTTTCCTCAGAGCAGTTGGTGTTTCAGTGATCATAATAAAAATAGCTTTACTATTTTATTTCGCTGATAATTCTGATTTAGAAACATCCATCTCAAGATTGTCTTGAAATTTAATATTCATAATGGGCACCACGGCAGGTGATGTACATGCATACATACAAACACACATCTTAAAAAGCCAGCCCTGCCTGGCTGAGTTACAATTGCTAACAACAGTTGCAACCAGTTTTGACAAGTGCTTTCTTCTGTATTTAACTGCACACACACCCTGTTGTGTTCTGAAATGCTTTGCTGGAAAATGTGAACTATATTGGGATTTTGTTTTATGACATAGTGTAATAAAGAGGCACAGGCTGTCAAATCAGTCCAGGTTCCTTTATATTCCCAAAGTGTTGCTATTATGTTATCAGCAACTTCCATAACATAAGGGGTTTATCCACTCTCTTGAAATCAGTTGTGATCAAACATAATCCCTCCTCACTTCTGTGCTTAGAGATTATTTTGTGTTATGGCCTTCAGGGTTTTGTAGCCCCCTTGCTCTCTAAGTGGCAATTCAGCCACCATAATGGAATTAAGGAGAGAGAACAGTCTTAAATACAACCTGTACTTATTCTTAAGAAAAGCAGAAGCATTTCCTGGGCTTTACATAACGTTCCTGCTTATATGGGGACCATGTGCTCATTAGTCATCTCACTAAATGGCGGTGTTTTTAAACCTTCTACAATGTAATCCTATTCAGAATGTTCAACATTTTCTCTGTGGGTTTAGCGATCTGTATAAACAACTTCCGACTGT
Organism: Heloderma suspectum; assembly: GCF_057233095.1. Taxonomy (NCBI): domain Eukaryota; kingdom Metazoa; phylum Chordata; class Lepidosauria; order Squamata; family Helodermatidae; genus Heloderma; species Heloderma suspectum. The sequence goes on along the minus strand of NC_139459.1, from coordinate 291,089,142 downwards.
CCCATTTTACCACAAACAGATATCGCTCCAGTAAACAGTTTGTTCAGTACGTAGACATAGTATATCCCTCTAGCAAATATTTGGATCACAGATTGCACTGAAGGAGTGTATTAATAATAATTATGGAGCCATGACCTTCATGCAACAAGAGGCGAAAAATACCAAACAGATTTCATAACCACCTATTTATGAAGAGCAGAGACACACTGGAGCAGAGACACCTCCCCCCACCACAGTTTTTAAGGGTACAATCCTATGCATGCTGGGAGTTGTAGGCCTTTTCTCTGTCTAAAAATGCATAGGATTGCACCTTTATCGTAGGACCCAAGCAGCTAACAAAGAGAATAAACATGGGTCTTAACACTATTTTGCACATCTGCATATGAATTGTTTAGTGCTCTTCTGTGCTTCAGATCACTGTTGACTGGCTAATCACTAAGGAGTCAATGTAGGATTGTTGTTGTTGTTCAGTCGTTCACTCGTGTCCGACTCTTTGTGACCCCACGGACCATAGCACGCCAGGCCTTCCTGTCCTGCGCTCTCTCCTGGAGTGTGCTCAAGTTCATATTCATAGCATCGGTGATGCTATCTAGCCATCTCATCCTCTGTCATCTCCTTCTCCTTTTGCCTTCAATCTTTCCCAGCATCATGGTCTTTTCCAGGGAATTTTCTCTTCGCATTAGGTGGCCAAAATATTTGAGCTTCAGCTTCAGTATCTGTCCCTCCAATGAGCACTCAGGGTTGATTTCCTTTAGGATTGACTGATTTGACCTCCTTGCAGTCCAGGGGACTCGTAAGAGTCTTCTCCAGCACCACATTTCAAAAGCATCAATTCTTCGGCGCTCAGCCTTCCTTATAGTCCAGCTCTCACAGCCATACATTACTACTGGGAAAACCATAGCTTTGATTAGACGGACCTTTGTCGGCAAGGTGATGTCTCTGCTTCTTACTATGCTGTCTAGGTGTGCCATAGCTTTCCTCCCAAGGAGCAAGCGTCTTTTAATTTCATGGCTACAGTCACCATCTGCAGTGATCTTGGAGCCCAAGAAAGTAAAATCTGTCACTGCTTCCATTTCTTCCCCTTCTATATGCCAGGAAGTGATGGGGCCAGATGCCATGATCTTAGTTTTTTTAATGTTGAGTTTCAAATCAGCTTTTGCACTCTCCTCTTTCACCCTCAACAAGAGGCTCTTTAGTTCCTCTTCGCTTTCTGCCATTAGGGTGGTACCCTCTGCGTATCTTAGGTTGTTGATAATTTTCCCAGCAATCTTAATTCCGACCTGTGATTCATCCAACCCGGCGTTTCTCATGATGTACTCTGCATATAAGTTAAATAAGCAGGGTGACAATATGCAGCCTTGTCGGACTCCTTTCCCAATTTTGAACCACTCGGTTGTTCCATGTCTGGTTCTTACCGTTGCTTCTTGACCCTCATACAGGTTTCTCAGGAGACAGGTAAGGTGGTCTGGTACTCCCATCACTTTAAGAATTTGCCACATTTTGTTGTGATCCACACAATCAAAGGCTTTAGCGTAGTCAATGAAGCAGAAATAGACGTTTTTCTGGAATTCTCTTGCTTTCTCCATGATGCAGCGAACGTTGGCGATTTGATCTCTAGTTCCTCTGCCTCTTCGAAACCCAGCTTGTACTTCCAGTAGTTCTCGGTTCGCATACTGCTGAAGCCTAGCTTGTAGGATTTTGAGCATCACCTTGCTGGCATGTGAAATGAGCGCAATTGTGAGGTAGTTTGAACACTCTTTGGCGTTGCCCTTCTTTGGAAATGGAATGTAAACTGACCTTTTCCAGTCTTGCGGCCATTGCTGAGTGTTCCACATTTGTTGGCATATTGAATGCAGCACTTTAACAGCATCATCTTTTAGGGTTTTAAATAGCTCAGCTGGAATACTGTCATCTCCGCTAGCTTTGTTGTTAGTAATGCTTCCTAAGGCCCACTTGACTTCACTCTCGAGGATGTCCGGCTCAAGTTCAGTGACCGCACTATCATGGCTATCAGGGACATTCAGATCTTTCCTGTATAGTTCTTCTGTGTATTCTTGCCACCTCTTCTTAATCTCATCTGCTTCTGTTAGGTCCCTGCCTTCTTTGTCCTTTATCATGCCCGTCTTTGCACAAAACGTTCCCTTGAGATCTCCGATTTTCTTGAAGACATCTCTAGTCTTTCCCATTCTGTTGTTTTCCTCTATTTCTTTGCATTGTTCATTTAAGAAGGCCTTCTTGTCTCTCCTTGCTATTCTCTGGAACTCTGCATTCAGTTGGATTTATCTTCCCCTTTCTCCCTTGCTTTTCACTTCCCTTCTTTCCTCAGCTACTTGTAAAGCCTCCTCAGACAGCCACTTGGCTTTCTTGCATTTCTTTTTCTTTGGGATGGATTTCGTTGCTGCCTCCTGAACAGTGTTACGGACCTCCGTCCATAGTTCCTCAGGCACTCTGTCTATCAGGTCTAATCCCTGAAATCTATTCCTCACCTCCACTGTATATTCATCAGGGATATGGTTTAGGTCATACCTGAATGGTTTAGTGGTTTTCCCTACGTTCTTCAATTTAAGCTGAAATTTTGCAAGAAGCAGCGCATGATCTGAGCCACAGTCAGCTCCAGGTCTTGTTTTGACTGACTGTATAGAGCTTCTCCATCTTTGACTGCAAAGGACATAATCAATCTGATTTCGATATTGACCATCTGGTGATGTCCATGTGTAGAGTCTCCTCTTGTGCTGTTGGAAAAGAGTGTTTGCTATGATCATCATGTTCTCTTGGCAAAACTCTATTAGCTTTTGTCCTGCTTCATTTTGTACACCAAGGCCATGCCTGCCTGTTATCCCGGTGATTTCTTGACTTCCTACTTTAGCATTCCAATCCCCTATGATGAAGAGGACATCTTTTTTTGGTGTTAGTTCTAGAAGGTGATATAGGTCTTCATAGAACCGATCAACCTCAGCTTCTTCGGCATCAGTGGTTGGGGCATAGACTTGAATTACTGTGATGTTGAATGGTTTGCCTTGGATTCGTACTGAGATCATTCTATCGTTTTTAAGATTGTACCCCAGTATTGCTTTTCCCACCCTTTTGTTGACTATGAGTGCTACTCCATTTCTTCTAAGGGATTCTTGCCCACAGTAGTAGATATGATGGTCACCTGAATTAAATTTGTCCATGCCTGTCCATTTTAGTTCGCTGATTCCCAAGATGTCGATGTTCAATCTTGCCATCTCATGTTTGACCACCTCTAGCTTACCTTGATTCATTGATCTTACATTCCAGGTTCCTAAACAATATTGTTCTTTACAGCATCGGATTTTCTTTTCACCACCAGACACATCCACAGCTGAGTGTCCTTTCGGGTTTGGCCCAGCCTCTTCACTCTTTCTGGCGCTACTTGGAAATACCTTCTGCTCTTCCCCAGTAGTATATTGGACACCTTCCGACCTGAGGGTCTCATCTTCCGGTGTCATATCTTTTAGCCTTGTGATACGTTCCATGGGGTTTTCTTGGCAAGAATACTGGAGTGGGTTGCCATTTCCTTCTCCAGTGGACCACATTTTGTCAGAACTCTCTGCCATGACCTGTCCGTCTTGGGTGGCCCTGCACAGCATAGCTTATGGCTTCACTGAGTTACGCAAGCCCCTTCGCCAGAACAAGGCAGTGATCCATGAAGGGGATAGGGATATGATTTAATGGCAAGTTCAGAAAAAGGGCTGGAATAGACAATCTTGTTTTAAATATGGGGTTGTTGTAGGATTTCATGGACCATTTTATTAATTCAGTCCAGAAACTATTTTGTGACATACGATCTCACCCTGCACCCTTCACATTCTGTGAAGATAAAGTTAACAATGTGTAACAAGTCTTTTGAATTTCTGACCTGTACATTTGTAGATATATATATTAAGGAGGACATGCTTTTTCCTGTATGGAATATGTGCTGAATGTTAATGCACAGAAGACATCATATTCAATATCGGACAGTTAAATTTTTAGGTACCTGCCTAATTCCAGTCTCAGCCCCAGGAAAAGCAAATCCATGTATTTTGCTTTGCCCAGTCTCAAAGAAGATAACACACAACTGGAACAGGTGCAGAAAAAGACACCCACAATGACTAGAGAGGCTAGAGTGTATTCTTTATGAGGAAAGGCAAACCTTGAGGTTCTTTAGTTTAGAGAAAAGATGTGGGGGGCATGACAGAGGTTTATGAAATCACTAGTGGGTGAACCCCGCTTTGCATGGGTTGGGATACCTTTTGTTTGACACAAGGAAGCTTTTGGAGAAAATTTATGAAGCTGTCGGAGTTGGACACGTTGCGTCCATCCCATCGGAGTGAAGCCAAGCTGGCTGGCATCCCTAGGCATGGCCTCTGCCATGGTTTATCCCTCTGGCCCCCTGAGCGAGGGGTCAGCCCACTTAATTCCCCTGAGGGGGCGGGAGTTGCTCAACAGGTGTATAACTCTGTCCCTCAGCCTACTCTCTCCCGGCTTCAGATTGTATTGACTGCAGAGTTATGCACTGGGTAGGGATGTCTGCACCTAGTGAAGTATTGCAGGCTTCAATCACATGAACACATTTAAATTAATTATAATTAATCAATGCACTAAAAACAAAACAAAATAAGCCTGAGGTGTCCCTAGGGTCCCTTCAGAATGCATGCCAAGTTTCAGGTTTTATGGAAGTGGTGTGATGGTGCTGACAGATATCCTCGTTTATTATTAGAGATGCATGGTGTGGAGGGAGTAAAGAAAGAGAGGTTTTTCTCACAATACTAGAAGTAGGGGTCATCCAGTTAAATTATTTGTCAGTAGATTCTGGCACAGCAACCAGGCTTTCCTCAGAAAAGTGGTCTGGAGCATTGGTCCCCAACCTTTTTGGGTCACTGGGCACATTTGGAATTTTGAGGGAGTATCTTCAGTGCTCTGACCAAATAGTTCTCATGGCGTGCTTGCCCATTCATAAAGTGGCTACCATTGTAGGCATGCATGGTCACAAAACACTCATTTTCCATAAGGCAAATTGGTGAGACTAAAAGAAAAGTAACTTGCTCAAGAACCTAAGTAACAGGAACAGGTGGGGTCTGAGCTCCAAAATGCAAAACCATTCTCTTGAACCCAAATAAATATGGCGCTGGAGGGCAGCACTTTGCATTGCAGCATGGCAACCTCCCAGTTATTTATTTTATTTTTTTACATCTGTCAAGAATGGGTTAATAGAGTAGGAGCCATGAGGACCACTGGGGTAGTCATGTATGAAGCAGCGACCTGGAGGTTGATTGTTTTTAGCTGTTTCTCAGCCGGGTAGCTCAAGGCCATGATTTGCTCCGACTAATTGGGAAAATGATAACAGCCGCACCTGGTGGGGAGATGCAACCTCTTTGGAGGGCGGAGTGGGGTGTCCTGGGACTGGGTTGGGATTGGGTGCTTCAAATCTGCCTTGGGTTGCTAGGGCTGGGCAATAAAAGGAGGGCTAAGGAAGGGGTGGCTGTCTCTTCTTGGCCCTGATGGTACTTGGTGTGCTGCTGGTTGATGGCTATCCTGAGAGGCCCATACTTTGGTATGTATAGGATAGACTAGCTAGCCTTATTGTTTTGCTCTTGGGAGTGTGTGCCTTGGTGTTTGACATTTCTGGTTTTGCTTTGAGTATTGTCCCTTACTTGTAATTTCCTGTACAACCTACCACCTCTCCCCATTCCTTCCTCTTTGTTCCTTTCCCCTAATAAACTTTTACCCAACTTCCAGTTGGTGTGGTGTATAACTTCAGTGCTAAATACAGTGCCTATTGGCCTGGAAGGGAACTACTGGGTTAATATGGGGAAAACTTGTGGCCACGTTTGGCCTGGTCTACCTTGCAGGGTTGCTGTGGTGAAACCAGCAATCCTTCAAAACATCTTAAGAAATAAAATAAAAATTAGAAGGGGCCCGGGCTAGAGCATAGTGTGGTCTCTTTATAAATACTGCTGAAGTACTACATTTCTCAGCACTCTCTGTAACGGATAAAGGGAGTAAACAAAACCAGGAGGTAGTGAGCTAGAAAGGGGTTTAGAAAGAGCTGGAGATTGGAAGAACTGTTACAGGAATAAAGAAGTTAACACAACTCACTGTCTGAAGGGCAGCCCCAGCCCAAGGTCTCTTGCTACCTGAGGTAAAAACATGTGGACTACTGCGGCTGCCACCTTGCACCCCTTCCTGGCTGTGGGATTCTTACAAGAATTTGGCCGGATCTTGCAAGAACTTGGCTGGCCAGAGCCCCATGGCTGTGTCTTCTGGTTGCTGCGGCAGCAAAGGTAAAGGAAAACAGAGGGTGGGCAGCTGCGATAGAGAGCCCCACCAGCTACTCTCTCACCCTGGCAAATGCCATGGTGGGAGAGTGGCTGGTGGGGTTCTCCAGAGCACCCACTGGAAGCAGCGGTGGGCTTTCCTGATGGGGGGGGTTGCTGTTCCTCCTGCTCTGCCACCTGATGCAGGTGCTTCAGTCTGCCTCACGATAAGGCCGGTTCTGTTAAAGAGATTTCTTCTGAGACACAGTGTAGAGTAACAAGGATACCGGGTCAAGACCCTGCAGAGTGCATAGCCTGACAGTACTCCTATGATTGTTCTCACAGTTTTTAAGCAAGCTAGATACCTTATGTGTAAGATCATGTTGATTACAAAACACTGTTTTCTTTTTAAAAGAACACAGCAGTACATATGTTGTTACTGGTTATTACAAGAGTAAAGGTCAACATCTTGTCTACATTTCCAATTTAGTAATCCCTGCAAATCTGGATTAAAATTCAAAGGGTACTAGCAGGATAATTGCCTACTAAATTCTACTGCAGGTGCTGTACTTTGACTACACCTCTGGATCTACTTTAGGAAAGGTTCCTTCTGTGCAAGCACTGGGTCATTACTCACCCCTAGAGGGATGCCACTTGCGTTGGCGTTTTCATGGCAGGCTATAGTGGGGTGGTTTGCCATTGCCTTCCCCAGTTGTGAATACCTTTCCCCCAGCAAGCTGGGTACTCATTTTACCGACCTCGGGAGGATGGAAGGCTGAGTCGACCTGAGCCAGCTACCCGAGACCCGGCTTCCGCTGTAATCGGACTCGGGTCGTGGGGAGAGTTTCGGTTGCAATACTGCCACCTACCACTCTGCACCACACGAGGCTAGGGATGTTGGAGAATTCTGCCACGGACTTCAGTGAGGCCAGATTCTTTAGAATCTGCCCCCCTGGAGTCCGTGGCGGAATGGGGCAATCCCCCCCGCCACCCTGCGGATTCCTCCCAGGACAGAGCCTACCTGGTGGCAGTGGCAGCGGCGGCTCCAGGTGGTCTTCCGGCTGCTGCCGTTATGCTGGCCGCCATTTGCATCCCTGCCAAGCCGTGATAGGCTACATAAGTAAATCTGTATAGCCTATCACGGCTAACGCAGGGACACAAATGGCGTAGCGGCCATCATTTGTGTCCCTGCGGTAGCCGTGATAGGCTATGTAAATATATACGTAGCCTATCACGGTGAAAGGCAGGGATGCCATTTGCGGCCGCAGCCCAGCAGCAGACAGAGGTCTGGCAGTGGGCGGCCCTGGCAGGCGGCTCCGCGGAGTTGCCGCAGAGGATTCGGGTGGGGGGACGGAACGCCTCCCCCCCACCGCGGATGGCCCCAGCAGAACCAGGTAAGTGTTTTGTACACCTCTACATGTGGCTACTTTACTATTGGTTAATTTAGGATTGCAAACATTTTTGAAAAAATAATCCTGGTTCCTGGGTGGGGTTTTGGGGGAGATTCCAGAATGAGCCTGAAGATGGAGCCAGAGTTCAACATTTTATGTAATGTATATTTGTTGGGGCAGAACCCAGTGGATTTGGGCAGGTCCCCAGTGCAAGGTCTGTCTATTCCACAAACCTGTACACCTAAAATAAAACAGGCAGAAAAACCCCCAAACAAAAACAGCAACAGACTTCTTGCTTTCCTAGCAATTGGCCAGAAAATAAAACTAGTTGGTTAGTTAGCACCCCTTCTATGGGACCAACTTTAAATCTTTTTCAAGCCTTTAAGAAACATTTTAGTATAAAAAACCAAAAAAAACAAGGTGACTTGTTAAACAGAATTAAAATTATATTCTGCAACCTTTTCCAGCACATGGAAATGGAAAAAGAACAAAGAAATGTTCTGTGTCTAAAAAAATAGGTCAGCATTATTTATTTATTCCCCTTCATGGATCACTGCCTTGTTGTGGCGAAGGGGCTTCCGTAACTCAGTGAAGCCATAAGCTACGCCGTGCAGGGCCACCCAAGACGGACAGGTCATGGCAGAGAATTCTGACAAAATGTGGTCCACTGGAGAAGGAAATGGCAACCCACTCCAGTATTCTTGCCAAGAAAACCCCATGCAACGTATCACAAGGCTAAAAGATATGACGCCGGAAGATGAGCCCCTCAGGTTGGAAGGTGTCCAATATACTACTGGGGAAGAGCAGAGGGTATTTCCAAGTAGCACCAGAAAGAGTGAAGTGGCTGGGCCAAAGCCAAAAGGACACTCAGCTGTGGATGTGTCTGGTGGTGAAAAGAAAGTCCGATGCTGCAAAGAACAATATTGTTTAGGAACCTGGAATGGAAGATCAATGAATCAAGGTAAGCTGGAGGTGGTCAAACATGAGATGGCAAGATTGAACATCGACATCTTGGGAATCAGAGAACTAAAATGGACAGGCATAGGCAAATTTAATTCAGGTGACCATTCCATCTACTACTGTGGGCAAGAATCCCTTAGAAGAAATGGAGTAACACTCATAGTCAACAAAAGGGTGGGAAAAGCAGTACTGGGGTACAATCTCAAAAATGATAGAATGATCTCAGTAGGAATCCAAGGCAAACCATTCAACATCACAGTAATTCAAGTCTATGCCCCAACCTGAGGCCGAAGAAGCTGAGGTTGATCGGTTCTATGAAGACCTACAACACCTTCTAGAACTAACACCAAGAAAAGATGTCCTCTTCATCATAGGGGATTGGAATGCTAAAGTAGGAGGTCAAGAAATCACTGGGATAACAGGCAAGCATGGCCTTGGTGTACAAATTTAAGCAGGACAAAGGCTAACAGAGTTTTGCCAAGAGAACATGCTGATCGTAGCAAACACTCTTTTCCAACAGCACAAGAGGCAACTCTACACATGGACATCACCAGATGGTCAATATCGAAATCAGATTGATTATGTCCTTTGCAGCCAAAGATGGAGAAGCTCCATACAGTCAGTCAAAACAAGACCTGGAGCTGACTGTGGCTCAGATCATGAGCTGCTTCTTGCAAAATTTTGGCTGAAATTGAAGAACGTAGGGGAAACCACTAAACCATTCAGGTATGACCTAAATCATATCCCGTGTTAGGGATGGGGGAGAATTTCTCCCCGAAACTTTGGGGGGGCCAAGCGCCAACACATTCGGTCCTCCGAAGGTTGTTCGGGGAGAAATTCTCCACCCCCCTGCCCCCCCCGGGATGGGACTTACCTTTCACGAATGTCCCTCCTGGCGGCGGATCCCGGCGGGGGTTCGGCAGGTCTTTGTCAGGGGCGGGGGCGGCAGCCCGTCTTTTGACCGGCTGCCGCCGCCGCCATTACAAGCAAAGTTAAAAAAAAAAAAACGCCCCTGTGATAGGCTACGTAACGATTAACGTAGCCTATCACGGCTAGATTTGCAAGGTCAGCTGTGATAGGCTACGTTAATCGTTATGTAGCCTATCACGGGTGACTTAAAAAAAAAAAAAGCGCATACGGCTAATGGCGGCCCCCATAGGGAGCCGCCATTCACGTTCCTTATTTGGTCCCTGTAGTCTACGTAAAGATTTACGTAGACTACGGCAAAAATAAGGACAACGCAAATACGCGCTTTTTTTTGTTTTCAAAGTCACCCATGATAGGCTACGTGATGATTAACGTAGCCTATCACGGCTGACTTTGCAGATCTAGCCGTGATAGGCTATGTTAATCGTTACGTAGCCTATCACAGGGGCGTTTTTTTTTTCTTTTGAAGTTCGCGGCTGGGGAGACGGGGCGCTTCTCCCCGGACTGAATTTCGGGGGGAGCAGCGAAGCGCCTCCCCCCCACTGTGAAGCAAGCTGCGAGACCAGGTAAGTGACTTTCGTGCACCCCTATATACAGTGGAGGTGAGGAATAGATTTAAGGGATTAGACCTGATAGACGGAGTGCCTGAGGAACTATGGACGGAGGTCCATAACATTGTTCAGGAGGCAGCAACTAAATCCATCCCAAAGAAAAAGAAATGCAAGAAAGCAAAGTGGCTGTCTGATGAGGCTTTACAAGTAGCTGAGGAAAGAAGGGAAGTGAAAAGCAAAGGAGAAAGGGGAAGATATACCCAAGTGAATGCAGAGTTCCAGAGAATAGCAAACGCTATTTGCGTTGCCCTTATTTTCGCAGTAGTCTACGTAAAGATTACGTAGACTACTGCGACCAAATAAGGAACGCGAATGGTGGCTCCCTATGGGGGCCGCCATTTGCGTACGTGCTTTTTTTTTTTTTTTAAGTCACCCGTGATAGGCTACGTGATGATTTACGTAGCCTATCTATCTATCTATCTATCTATCTATCTATCTATCTATCTATCTATCTATCTATTTATTTCATTTCTATACCGCCCAATAGCCGAAGCTCTCTGGGCGGTTCACAAAAATTAAAACCAAACAACACACAATAAAACAATTTAAAATATATAGAACATTAAAACCACAATATAACAATACAACCACAATAAAACCTAGCAGCAGTACAGGAGTTTAAAATACAGATTTAAAACAGCAAAGATAAAAATTTAGAAAGCTAAAATGCCTGGGAAAATAAAAAGGTCTTCACTTGGCACCGAAAGGAGTACAATGTAGGTGCCAGGCAAACCTCACTAGGGAGCTCATTCCAGAGCCGGGGTGCCACAACAGAAAAAGCCCTCCTCCTAGTAGCCACCCACCTCACTTCCTTTGGCAGGGGCTCACGGAGAAGGGCCGCTGATGATGATCTTAAGGTCCAGGCAGGCACATATGGGAGGAGGCGATCCTTCAGGTAACCTGGCCCCAAGCCATTAAGGGCTTTGAATGTTAACACCAGCACTTTGAATCGGGCCCGGAAACGGACTGGCAGCCAGTGCAGCTGGAAAAGTACTGGCGTAATATGAGCTCGCAGGCCAGTTCCTGTTAACAATCTTGCTGCCCTATTTTGGACCAGCTGAAGTTTGAAGGGTGTAGTTGGTATACCAGCCTAAGCTGATAAAAAGTGCTCCATGCCACTGAGTTCACCTGTGCCTCAAGTGACAGTTCTGGATCCAAGAGCACCCCCAAACTACGAACCTGATCCTTTAGGGGGAGTGCAACCCCCTCCAGAACAGGTTGAATATCACCTAGCCGGGCAGACGAACCACCCACTAACAGTACCTCCGTCTTGTCTGGATTGAGTTTCAGTTTATTAGCACTCATCCAGTCCATTACCGTGCCCAGGCACTGGTTCAGAACAGCCACTGCCTCACCTGGTTTTGATGAGAAAGAGAGGTAGAGCTGGGTGTCATCCGCATATTGATGGCACCTCAGCCCACACCTCCGGATAACCTCCCCCAGCGGTTTCATGTAGATGTTAAACAGCATGGGGGATAAAATAGAGCCCTGTGGAACCCCATGGCACAATTGCCATGGCACAGAGCAATAATCCCCCAGCACCACCTTCTGGAATCGGCCATCCAAGTAGGAGCGGAACCACTGCAGTGCAGTGCCTCCAACTCCCAACCCAGACAACCCATCCAGAGGGATACCATGGCTGCTGAGAGGTCCAGGAGAATCAACAGGGTCGCACTCCCCCTGTCCCTCTCCCGGCAGAGGTCATCCCACAGGGCGACCAAGGCAGGTTCCGTTCCAAAACCAGGCCTGAAGCCCGATTGAAATGGATCTAGATAATCCGTTTCATTCAAGAGTGCCTGGAGCTGTCCTACAACCACCCGCTCAAGCACCTTGCCCAGGAAGGGGATGTTGGCCACTGGCCTATAATTGTTAACATCCTCTGGGTCCAGGTTAGGCTTTTTCAGGAGTGGTCTAATTACTGCCTCTTTTAAAGCAGCAGGCACCACTCCCTCTCTCAAGGAGGAATTTACAACCTCCTGGACCCAGCCGGACAACCCCTCCTTGTTTGATTTAATAAGCCATGAAGGGCAAGGGTCAAGCACACAAGTGGTCGATCGGACTTGGCCAAGCACCTTGTCCGCATCCTCAGGCCTCAGTAACTGAAACTCATCCAATAAAACTGGACCAGACGGTGCTCTGAACGCCTCTACCAATGGAACTGCATTAATGGTGGTGTCCAATTCATGACGAATCTGAGCGACTTTATCTTCAAAGTGCCATGCAAACTCGTCACAGCGTGCTACCGAGGGTTCTACCCTCTCTCTCCCTGGCCCAGAATGTAACAGGCCGCGAACCACTCGGAAAAGCTCCGCTGGACGACACTGAGAAGATGCAATGCTGGTGGAAAAGAACTGCCTCTTTGCCACCCTCACCGCCACAGAGTAGGCTCGATAGTGGGCTCTTACCTGTGTTCGGTCAGACTCAGCACGAGTTTTCCTCCACCTGCGTTCTAGCGTCTCCCCTCTTGCTTCATTGCCCTCAGCTCAGGTGTATACCAAGGAGCTGGCCGGGCTCTGCTCAGAGGGAGAGGGCGCTTGGGCGCGATCGTGTCAACCGCCCGAGTCATCTCTGCATTCCACAGAGCGACCTGGGCTTCGACAGGAGCACCAGCCATACCAGCAGGAAAATCCCCCAGAGCCCTCTGGAATCCATCGGAATCCATTAATCTCCAGGGGCGGACCATTTTAATAGGTCCCCCACCCTTGCAGAGGGGAAAGGCCGCCAGAAGTCTAAACCTCAGCAGGAAGTGATCTGACCATGACAAAGGGACAGATGTTAATTCCTCTACTTTCAGATCACCATCCTCCTGCCCAGTCGAGAAAACCAGATCAAGCGTGTGTCCTTTTATATGCGTTGGGCCGATGACATGTTGGGACAGCCCCATGGTTGTCACGGCGGCCATGAAGTCCTGAGCCGCCCCGGATACAGCGGCCTCGGCATGGAAGTTGAGATCCCCCAGGACCATCATCCTGGGGGTCCTCAACACCAAGTCCGAGACCACCTCCGTCAGCTCAGGCAGGGAGTCCGATGGGCAGCGGGGTGGGCGGTACACCAACAGAATCCCTAATCTGTCCCGGGTACCCAACACAAGGTACAGACACTCAAGATCTGTACTCGAATGAGCAGGAAGCCTGGAGAGGGAGATTGAATTCCTATAGACCGGCAACCCCCCCTCCCCGACCCTCAAGTCGGTGTTGGTGCTGCACCGAGTACCCAGGAGGGCACAGCTGGGAGAGAGTGACCCCTCCCAGTTCCCCCACCCAGGTCTCAGTAATACATGCCAGGTCAGCCCCCTCATCCACAATCAAATCATGGATGAGGGAGGTCTTATTTTGGGCCGACCTGGCATTCAGCAGCAGCAGCACCAGACCCGAGGGCAGACTGGTAAGGCTGCCAGGAACCATCAGGTTGGGGGAAGAACCAGAAGAGGGGACAGCTGTAAGGTGTCTAGCCCCTCTTCTCCTCAGCTGGCCTGTTAACCCCCCAACGCCATACCTCCCCCTGCCCGTGACCACAGTTATGGTGGCACCTCCCCCACCCCCTGAGTTGCCCAATAGTCCTCCCAGGCACATATTAAAATATTAAGATATAAAATACACAACAGTTTAAAAGAATATAAAAGAGATAAAAGAGAACAGCAGCTAAGAAGGAGCAGATAGTCCACGTTTGCCCCTTCCCCTTGTCTTTAAAGCTGCTGCCCTCTGCTGCTGCTGCTATTTGCTGTTGGTATTGTGGCTGCTGGTGTCTCTGGAGAGGCAGGTGGGTAGATCTTCAGGTCCTACGCGACTCCAAGTGCGACGCTAAGCACGCACTTGGCGCGACGCCAAGGCACTGCCTCTGGCAGCCCCGCCTTAAGTACCTGTGGGCGGGGGCGGGGGCAGAAGCAGGCTCAGGCTCAGGATCCACCTGGTGCAGCTGCTGGCTGGTCCTCCTTCCCCAGGCTCCTTCCCTAGCAGCCTCTGGCAGCCCCGCCTTAAGTACCTGTGGGCGGGGGCAGAAGCAGGCTCAGGCTCAGGATCCACTTGGTGCAGCTGCTGGCTGGTCCTCCTTCCCCAGGCTCCTTCCCCTGACTTTGCAGATCTAGCTGTGATAGGCTACGTTAATCGTCACGTAGCCTATCACGGGGGCATTTTTTTTTTTACTTTTTATTTCGTGGCCAGGCGAGGCGAGGCGCCTCCTCCCCGGCCTGAATTTCGGCCGGGCGAGGCGGGAAGCCTCCCCCCCGGCCTGAATTTCGGCTGGGCGAGGCGGGAAGCCTCCCCCCCGGCCTGAACTTCGCAGGGGGAGCAGCAAAGCGCCTCCCCCCCACCACGAAAAGCTGCGAGACCAGGTAAGTGACTTTTGTGCACCCGTAGCCGGGAGAATTATCAACAACCTCAGATACGCAGACGATACCACCCTAATGGCAGAAAGCGAAGAGGCTCTAAAGAGCCTCTTGTTGAGGGTGAAAGTTTGAGAGTGCAAAAGCTGGTTTGAAACTCAACATTAAAAAAACTAACATCATGGCGTATTTCCCCATCACTTCCTGGCATATAGAAGGAGAAGAAATGGAAGCAGTGACAGATTTTACTTTCTTGGGCTCCAAGATCACCGTAGATGGTGACTGTAGCCATGAAATTAAAAGACGCTTGCTCCTTGGGAGGAAAGCTATGGCAAACCTAGACAGCATAGTAAGAAGCAGAGACATCACCTTGCCTACAAAGGTTTGTATAATCAAAGCTATGGTTTTCCCTGTAGTAATGTATGGCTGTGAGAGCTGGACTATAAGGAAGGCTGAGCACCAAAGAATTGATGCTTTCGAACTGTGGTGCTGGAGAAGACTCTTACGAGTCCCCTGTACTGCAAGGAGGTCAAATCAGTCAATCCTAAAGGAAATCAACCCTGACTGCTCATTGGAGGGACAGATACCGAAGCTGAAGCTCAAATCTTTTGGCCACCTAATGCGAAGAGAAAACTCCCTGGAAAAGACCCTGATGCTGGGAAAGATTGAAGGCATAAGGAGAAGGGGACAGCAGAGGATGAGATGGCTAGATAGCATCACTGATGCAATGAATATGAACTTGAGCACACTCCAGGAGAGGGCGCAGGACAGGAAGGCCTGGCGTGCTACGGTCCATGGGGTCACGAAGAGTCGGACACGACTGAATGACTGAACAACAACAACAATTTATTTATTATTATTTATTTACAGTATTTTTAAACCTGGTCTTCAGCCAAAAAATTCTCCCAGAGTGGTTTACAAATATGAATGACGAGACAGATTATACAGTAAAATGTGGACTGCCATCTGGTCATTGCATTTGAGAACCAAGTGGGAATTTCTCCATTGGCCCAAGTCTAGGGATGTACGAAAGTCACTTACTGTTTCGTGGATCTGCTTCGCGTTGTGGGGGGGAGGCGCTCCGTCCCTCCCCCCGGAATCCTCGACTGGCCAGCTGTGCTCCGCAGCAGCTCCATGGAGCAGCTGGCCAGGCCCAGGCCAGAGCCGTCCGCAGCTGGATTTCCGGCCACGGAGGGCTCTGGGTAAAACAAAAAATAAAGAAACTGCGTACGCAAATGGCGGCGGCTACGGCCGCCGCCATTTGTGTTCCTTATTTTTGGCTGTCTTAGTCTACATAAATATTTACGTAGACTATTACGACGAAAATAAAGGGGAACGCAAGTAGCGCCCGCTACGCTATTGGCGTTCCAAATTATTTTCGCCATAATAGTCTACGTAAATATTTACGTAGACTAAGACGGCCAAAAATAAGGAACACAAATGGCGGCGGCCGTAGCCGCCGCCATTTGCATACTTTTTTTTTTTTTAGCCTGCCATGATAGGCTACGTAAATACTTATCTGGCCTATCATGGCCTCCTCAGGGACGCAAAAGGTGTCCCTGAGTTAGCCGTGATAGACTACGTATGTATTTACGTAGCCTATCACAGCATGAAAGAGGAAGTGAATGGCAGCCGCAAGGCGGCCGCCATTCACAAGTTGGTGCCGACAGGAGCATGTAAGTGCTCTGTTTCACGCTATTTTCTTAGGTTGGGGGCTTTGTGCCACCCGACTTTCGTGGGTTGGGGGAGGCGGGGGCTTCATTCCGCGATGGATTTCGGGGGGCCGAATGCACTTGCATTCAGCCTCACCGAGATCTGTTGCGGAATTCTCTGACACCCCTACCCAAGACGGGCTTTCTCAGCCATCAAATGGTGTTGCCTATACTACCGCCTTCTCTTTTTTTGGCTGAGAACTTAGAGAAGAGGGTTGATATGACCAAGTGGTTCTCAGGCAAGTTCTCTGAGCAAATAAAAAGGCTCCTGCATGTGAGAGAAAAGAGAGACAGTAGGAAAAGACTAATTGCAGAACAGAGTAACTGCTGTACAGATGCATACCTATACACAAAATAAGGGCTGGCCCTCCCATTAGGCTGAGTGAGCCAGCTGTCTCAGGTGGCAGATACTAGGCAAAACAGGGCCCCCACCATTTCCCCTGACCCTGAATCCCCTAAGCTAGACTCTCCTGCTCCCCTTAAGCTAGCCTGCTTTCTTTTCTTCAGGTGTGGTGGAAGAAGCTGTGCCATCATCAGCAAAATTCAACTGCCAGCCCAGTTGGATTCTGTATGTGGAACAGGGGTGCCATTTTGCCCTTTGCCTGAGGCAGCAAAATGTCTTGAGTCTGCTTTGCTCAAGATTCACCAGCTGTGGGGCAATAGGATTTATTGGAAGCCCCACCACACCAACACCAACACAACAGCAGATATGCCACCACTGTGAAAAACACACCAATGGAGTGCTACAGATATACCAGGTGGAATGGCCAAAATGGGGCAGAATTGTGGGCAGATATGGGCAGCACCGGGGAAGAGCACACTTATCCCACATCCTATACCTCTTCAATTCATGGCCACACCCCAATGATGGTACAACTTCACACCAGCCTTGGGCGTGGTTCAAGACATCTCATTGACTTCAACGGGAAAGGATAAAATAGCCATCCACATGTTGATGACCAAACTGGCCACATCTCCACAACAGAGCATAGGATATGGTATATAACTCACTATCCAATCACAGCAGTTTTGGCTTTGGACTTTAAATAATGTGGGAAGAACAGAAAGTTCAAGAGCTTCTTTATAATGTCTGAACTGGAACATTTGCATCTCTTTCTTTACATATCTGACCTGAAGTGGAGGAAGGGAAGATATGTGCAAGTTCTATTCAGGAAAAGCATGGACATGAGAAATGGCTCGCATTTCCTCTGCACCCTCCACCCCCCTGGACATTACATACCATCTGAGGTTAAACGTTGAACATACAACCTTTGCAAACGGAAACAAGCAGTCCATCCCTGAATAAATATGCGGCATCTTCTCTGGGTAGCCCTTACAAATGGGAATATATGAAGTCACATGGGCATATACTCTCCATGTGTTTGTCTTTCCAGGCAGCTGGATTGCAGCCATATTTGTAATAAGAGTTGAAAGTGAATAAGAGCTTTTTAATGAAATGCCCCATATAGAAATGTAATTATTCATACTTACCTTAGGCAGAAATAATGAAAGGGGGTTGATTGCGAGTTGGGCTTACTGGTGATAATATATATGGCAAAATCTAATGATAAAGTTTTTTTAATCTGTGTGGCTTAAAAGCATACATCTAAACAATAAAAAATAATATTACAATACATGCAAATTTAAAAATACAGTATGATACAAAGTTACACATGTATAAGACCAAATACTGACATACAGACAGTTAACAAATAAAATAATAGGGTAGCTCTGAATGTTGCCTGAATGCTGCCTTCAAGCTATCTGCTCAGTCTGAGGAAACTTGGCGTTCTCAATTAAAGTCTTGAAACCACAAAGGCTCAGATGTGGGAGGGTGAAGCCTGATAGAGCTGCAATTAATTCCTTAAAGGGCAGCCATCCAGATCTAACTGATATCTGTAGATTATTTAAAAACATCATCAGTTGTACTAGACCACTGAGGAAGACTGTATGTCATGCATTTGGCATTGGTTATTTTTGGTATGGTGAGGTTTCTTCAGCACAATAATATTGTATTCACTTTTGTTGTTTAGATGTATGCTTTTAAACTACACAGATAAAAGAAAATGCTATTAGATTTTGTCATATGTATTTATATGATATTTATGTCATATGTCTCACTAGTCAGCCCAACCCAGTTGTTTGGCTATTATATTGGCTGGAGTTCTGAGACGCTCCCGGCTGTGTTTGGGTGGAGTGTGAGTGCCACTGGTTGGAATCAGATCATAATTGACATGATCCTGTCTTGCTGATCAGGTATGTGTTTGAAAGTTTGCATTTATTATTTTATTCTTATTCTTATTTTATTTTATTTTAATTTTAATGTGATTATTTTAATGTGGTAAAGCGCCCAATGAACTTCAGCTAAAAAGCAGTATATACATAATATAATACATACAGACATACATACAGGAACTATTTGCATATTAGATTATTAGCTAGAGCAGCCTTCCACAACCTGGTGCCCTCCAGATCGTTTGGACTACAACTCTCCCATGGCCACTAGATACTGTCTAGAGGGCGATAGGATTTTTCGTTTTCCTGGCTCCGAGGTCGGAGAGAGGGTCCCGGCCTCGGAGCCAGGAAACCACGCTACCCTCCCCCTCGTAGCCTGTGGGGAGAACTGCAGTGGCAGCCTCTTCATGCTTGTAAAACAGAGTGCAGAAAGGGCGAAAAGAGTGCCCTCCCAGGGGCAGTGTGGGGAGGAAACTGCGTAAGCCCTTTTACGTTGCTTCCTATGGGGTCTCCAGGCCCATTCCCTGCCCCTGTCTGCAGCTCTGGCTAGACACACAAAATTGCGCATCTAGCCAAAGGTGTAGGGCGAGCAGAGTGCGGAGGGGAGGATCGACTCTGTGCTCCGCCTGACCAGCATCGGTAGGCGTCAACCTGTGAGTTTGGAGGGTGATGACTGTCTTGGTAGGATCGTGCCCTCATGATTCTTGACCATTTGCCACACTGGCTGGGGCTGATGGGAATTGAAGTCCAAAACATCTGGACAGCACCAGGTTGGGGAAGGCTGAGCTATAGCCTAACAAATGATAGGATAGAGACAAGGTAGAGTCCATTATTATATGTTATAGCAGTTTTCACTTTACTAAGATACACTTGAACATATTGGTTTATATTTATTGAAGATATTCCGTATCCTGTAACATAGACATCAAAGTATTGAAAAATAATACTGTAAGAAAAAGATGCTCCATTGTTTAAGGGTCACACTATATCGTTTTCAATCACTATGAACATTTTTAAATTTTCCTTTTTGATTGCTGCCCTTGAGATGATGTGCTTCAAAACAGCAAAGGACCTGAGCTATAATCCTTCCTTTATTTTCCAGCCTTTGCTCAGCTTGAAATGTGTTTATCCACAGGATTGTGTAAGTGTTTCATTTAGAAACCTGTCTCTAATGCTTCATGCATAAAAAGCACAGGCTGAGAAAGAGCTGCAAGACGCTGAGAAAGAGCTGCAAGACGCTGAGAGCGATAAGTAAAATGCTCACCTGTTTGACATCTGGACACACTGACAGAGACTGCGTGATACATGTGCCCTATTCCTTCCTTTCCTTTTTTCCTTTCCCCTTCTTCTCCTTGAGGTAAGTCCAGTATGTAAATCAGATTTCATATGTTTCCTGAAGTGTGTCTCCGAGTCCACCCAAACAATAATGAAACAATGAAACCCTTATACGCTTCTGTGTAAAACCCTTATATACTTCTGCGTAAAATATTTTTATTCCTATACTTGTAGTGAAATACCAAAAATAGATACAGTTTCAAGACAAAAATAATATCAAGTTGTAAATAAACTAAAGGCAGCAATAGAGAGAAAATTTCAACTAGATATCCCTAAGGATATATAGAATAAGACCCTGCCTTTCATCGTCTCCTCCATGGTTGCTCCATGTTTTTTTAGCTATTTATACATAGATTGGGGGGGAAATCTGAGTAAATGTATTTAAGGGAGATATGCTGGCAGTTTATAAACATTTTTCTGCTAACCCTATGATATGAAGGGGCAGATGAATGCCCAAACTGTACCCAGAGTTTTCCTTCCTCAAGTTGCCCCCAGATAAACTTAACGCCATTTGGCTGGAGTGAAAAAGAATTTGACATAAGACTTTTATCAAGGGGAAAGATCACCATATCTTTTCCCAAAATCAGGTCTGTATGTACCTCTTTGGATCACAGCCTGATGTTATGCTCCTGTAGACACTTACTTAGGAGTATGTCCCATTGAACTCAATGGGGTATACTTCTGAGCATATATAGGGTTGCACTGTAAGAGTCTCAGTTTTCAGCTTTAAATATATGCAAGTCAACAACCTGCAAGGTTACATTAACCCCTTTGAAAATGTGAAAATACCAAGGCCAATCCATACAATGGTTTGAACTGAATGCTGCTAATTATCAAAACTTCAGATTTTATACTGCTGTTACCTGTTGCTCCTGGCAAGTAATCTTTACATAGTTTGCCAGGTTTCTTGTAGAGTTTCTCACAAATGCTTGCTTAAAATTTAGTATAATCTAGGCCAAATAGCAATATGCACATAGCAGACCTTGAACATCTGTGTTTAGCAAACATAAGTCTATCCCTGGGGGGTTTGGGGTGGTGGTGTTTATTTTCTGTCTTTTTTGTTCCTTGTTTATTTCGGATTCAGCCAATAGGCACACGGCGTTATTGTCTTGATATTTCCAGCCATCAAACAGTGCTGCCTCCATGTACAATTGTTCATCCAAAGCAGAAATACAGCAAACACTGCCTGCATGAACTATAGACGACTATAAATTAGTCTCAGGACCAACGACAAAGTTCTGCCTATACCCTTTCTTAATTCTTGGCACATTCTTCAAATAAATCTTAGCAACAAATCCCCCCAAGTGCTGACTGACTTGAACTGACAGTTTTGCCTTTCTAGACATGTTATAGTCAGACTTGCTTGAACGATATAGTTTCTGAAATAGTATTTCAAATAAACTGGAGAGTCTATCGGCTGCCATGTTTTGGATGGAATGAAGAATGATATGAGTAAAATCAGGAAATAAGCTACAGCATAGGCCCTGAGACTGGGATTATTTTCAGATGTGCAGTGGAGAACGAATAAAGAACTCACCATGGGGTACTGACTAAAAGAAGAAATTAAGGGCACCGTTTCCTTGTGAGACCAAATAAACGGGAAGAGATGGGCACTACCCACAGCAGATAAAGAAATGGAAAGGATTTGGGAAACATTATTTTACAGTCAGTGAGGACAGTTTGTCAATTCACTTCCCACCAAAGGAAGTGAGATGGGTGGCTATTTAGAAAGGGCCTTTTCTATGGCAGCACCCCGGTTGTGGAATGAGCTTCCTAGAGAGGCTTGGCTGGCACCTACATTGTACTCTTTTCAGCACCAGGTGAAGACCTTGTTTTTTCCCCAGGCATTTTAGTCTTTTAGTTTCTGTTGTTTTAAAGCTGTTACTGTATTTTAAACCTTTAAAAAAGGTAAAGGTGTCCCCAACCAGTCGTGACCGACTCTAGGGTGCGGTGCTCATCCCCGTTTCTAAGCCGAAGAGCAAGAGCTGTCCGAAGACGCTTCCGTGGTCATGTGGCCGGCATGACTAAACACTGAGGTGCACGGAATGCTGTTACCTTTCCTGCCGAGGCGGTACCTATTTATCTACTTGCAATTTCTTGCTTTCAGACTGCTAGGTTGGCAGGAGCTGGGACTGAAGACAGGAGCTCACTCCGTCACGCGGCACTCGGGTCTCGAACTGCTGTCCTGCCGACCTTCCGGTCTGCAGTTCAGTGTCTTAACCACTAAGCCACCGTGGCCCCATTTAAACCTTTACACAGTTGCTAAGTTTTATTTGGTTATTTTTATTTTATACTATAGATTTAAATGTTTATATTGTATTCTATCATGTTGTATTTCATGGTTTTAATTGTTGTGAACCACCACAACAATTGTTGTGAGCTTTGGCTGTTAGGCAGTATAGAAACGTAATAAATACATAAATAATCAAATGGTTTTTATTTATTTATTTTATTTATTTAAAACATTCTTAGCTGCCTTTCAGGGCAGAAGCCCTCTCAAAGTGGCTTAGAGCAATAAAATACAGAAAAAAACGTTAAAATATTAAAATTGATAAAAACATAAAAACAATAAAAACAACAATAAAGGCCAACAATGAAACCAGCGGCAGTAACAGCAACAATAGCAATCATATCAACAGAAGGCCACAGTAAAGTAATATGCTTTCAAGGACTTCTTAAAAGCTTGCCATGATGGAGCATGGCGGACCTCCGATGGCAATTTGTTCCAAAGGTGTGGGGCCACTGCCAAGAAGGCCTTCTCACGTGTGGTCATCCACCTGACTGCTTTCAGAGGTGGGCAAATGAGAAGGGCCTCTCTTTCTGATCTTAAAGTGCGGGCAGGCTGATATGGGTGAAGGTGGTCCTTCAAGTAACTTGGTCCCAAACCGTTTAAGGCTCAAAAAGTCAAAACCAGCACTTTGAATTTGGCTCAGAAGCACACCGGTAACCAGTGCAGCTGGTGCAGTTCTGGCCTGTTCTGACTGAAACCCAGAATGGAGTCACAGTCCCACTGAAATTGGAGCCACCAACCTCCACTGTGCAGGGTTACATGTGCCTTGAACCCAAGAGATTTCTCACCCTAAGCCACTAATCTGCTTCAGTGTTGGTCCCAGGCTTTGGGTAAGAAGCTGTCAGTGGTCCTTGTTTTCAGTTTGCCCTCTTCCTCACTGCCATCATTGTTGCCCCTCTCCCTTTGGGCCCAGTCTGCTCAAGCTGAGGGAGCACTTAAGGAGAGAATGTACACTTCGCATGTAAATACAGCGAAGGCAGCAGAAGGTTGCTTTCAAAACAATCGGATTATATGAACTTGAGCACGCTCCAGGAGAGAGCGGAGGACAGGAAGGCCTGGTGTGCTATGGTTCATGGGGTCACGAAGAGTCGGACACGGCTTAAGGACTGAACAACAATTCACACCTACTCAATTTCCACCTTCTCATACTTCCTGGAAAGCATTACCTCGCCCCACACTTCCAATAGGGGAATGTTTAATGTGGTAAAAGAGGGGGGTTCAAGGAAGAGCAATGGACTGGCCAGGCTATAAAGTGCCCATTGATAGCATTCTTGCCTTCAATTTTATACACATTTACCTGAGAGAACTGTCACTGAAATCAGTAGGACTTACTTTTGAGTAGATGTGCACAGACTTGAGCTGTAAATTAGTTAACCATCCCCAATGCTTCTCTGAGATCCCACTGAACACAGCAATGTTTGCTTGGAGTAAACACATTGGCTGTAAGGCTATCTTTTTATTTTGGGGTAAGGGCACAGGGAGGCCTTGTCTTTCTCAACACACCTTGTGCTTTACTGCCCCAGTCCTCAAAGCGTTTAGAATCCAGTGTCAGTTTTAACTGCGACAGGATGCCACAACATTAAAAGAGGGAGTTTGGCTGAACTGACCTGTAGATCATGAAAATGTGTGGCTTCATACATACACCTAGCCCATCCACGTTCCTGGGACTGAGTGCCATTGAATTCATTGGGGCTTGCTTCCGAGCAGGCTTGCATAGGAGTGCACCGTACATCTGCTTGGGGTAGCCATCTTAAGATCCCGCACCTCCTTCCATGCATTTACTTGGAACCTCCCCCTCCCATCGATTTCAGTCTTCCTTTATCTATGAGAGGAGGATTGTCATTGTTAACCCTTGCCTGCTTCCTCTCCCTTTTGCTCACCAGTTTGATGGATGGGGGCGGGGGTATTTAAAGTGCCTTTCCCCCCTCCCTGAATACATTCATCACGCAGAGCTTGGCAGGGTCATTTTTAAAAGTTTTTTTTTAAAGGAGTTGCTTTAGATAAGGCACTCAGGCTTGGGTGGGAAAGGTGTTCTCCATTGCCTCCAAATCTGAAAGAAACCTTAAAGGCAATTTGCTTTCAGTGAGATTTCCTCTGCTCCTTGAAAAGACGCAGGCACAGGCAAACTTTACCCCAGGGATTTGCCAATGGAAGGGTAAACCTGAAAACCCAGATGGGATTAAATACAATCCTGATATCCTTATGGAGGACAGAAGGAAGGGATTTAACAATATCCCTAGTGGTAGAGCCCTCAACAGCCGTCACTCATGTATTGAGAACTGTGATTGGCCAGTGGGGAAAAACTCTCCCCTATAAAGACATGGATATGATTCACCCACGCCGATACATGGTCACCAAAGCGGGAAGGTGGAACACATCATTGGGAATCTGGGATTATGTTACGCTTTGTTCGGGTGATGAAACTGGTTAAAAATCCACTGATAACACTGGCACCAAAATGACACAGGGGAAGCATCATGTGAACCGAGGGCAGCGGAAACTCTTTGGATACCGAGTAAAGCGTAAGTGTAGATAGCCTGGAGGCTGCTGGTCCTTCTCCTTCTTCCTGCCGTTATTCACTTGCTTATCGGAGACAGATGAACAAGGAGCAACAGTAAGGCGGAGGAACAGGACCTGGGGGCCCCAAGGCTCAGCAGTGGGCCTCCTGCTGGGCTGTGGTACTCTAAGTGCCCAGTGATGCAGACCCCTGATCTACTTCCTTTTCTCCTGAGAACCTTTCATTAAACATTCTAGTTATCTTGACACACTTCCAGTCCTGGTCCATGATAATGTTAAAATAGCTTGGATCTGGCCATTTCCTCTTCAAAACAAGCAAAGACAGCTGACAGAAAAATGTGTTTGTTTGCAGCTATCCTGTATTCTGTGTCACATAGCATTAGGCCGGGCTGTGCACAATGCAATAAGTAAAACAAAGGGACACTATGGTGAAACCTGACACAGCTTGTCAAGAACAAGAATGGGGCCAGAAATATACATGAGAGATCTGCCAGTGAGGGCAGATTTCTCTAAACCAAATGTGGTCTTGTATGTAGGGAAAAAGAGGAGTTTCAGTGTCCGTAAACATTTTAAATGTGTAAACTACCACTATATATGTTTTATGAACAGCAGTGTATCAACAGTTGAAAACAAATAGAAATAATGATATTTTAAAATGAAGCTCACGCTTCCTACAATGATTTTAACAGCAGTAAGAGCAACAATAGCAGTCATACCATGAGAAGGCCAAGGTAAAATAATACGTTTTCAAGGCCTTCTTAAAAGTCTGCAATGACGGAGCATGGCGGACCTCCGCTGGCAGCTTGTTCCAAAGGTGTGGGGCCACTGCAGATAAGGCCCTCTAACATGTGGTCACCCACCTGACTGCTCTCACAGGTGGGTAAGTGAGAAGGGCCTCTCTTTCTGATCTTAAAGTGAGGGCAGGCTGATATGGGTGAAGGGGGTCCTTAAAATAACTTGGTCCCAAACCGTTTAAGGCTTTAAAGCTCAAAAGTCCCCCAGCACCACCTTCTGAGACTGCTCTGCCAGAAAGGACCAGAACCACTTTAAAACTGTGCCTCCCAAGTGCAATCCAGATAAATGATCCAGAAGGATACCATGGTTGATGGTATCGAAAGCTGATGAGAGGTCCAGAAGAACCAACAGGGTTGCACTTCCCCTATCCATTCCCCAGCGTAAGTCATCAACCAGGGTGACCAAGGCTGTTTCTGGCCCATAACCAGGCCTGAAACCTGCTTGGAATGGATCTAAATAATCAGTTTCATCCAAAACGGCTTGGAGCTGTGAGGCCACCACATGCTCCAGCACCTTGCCCAAGAATGGCAAATTTGACACAGGGTGGTAATTATCTGGAACCATAGAGTTTAAATTTGGTTTCTTCAGCAAGGGCCTCACCTCAGCTTCTTTCAAAGCTGAGGGGACCTTGCTGTCCCTCAAGGAGGCATTTACCACCTCAGATGTCCAGATATCCAGCCCAGCTCTGGCAGATTTCACAAGCCAGGATGGGCAAAGATCTAAAGGGCAAGTAGTAGGCCTCAGTCCTCCAAGCAGTTTGTTCACATCCTCAGGTTGCACAAGCGGAAAGGTATCCATAACATGACTAGATGGTGCACCAGCCCCATCCACGTCAGACTCTGTCAAAACAATGGCATCCAAGTCAGCACAAATACAAGCGATTTTATCTGCAAAGTGTCTGACAAATTGTTCACAGCAGGCTTTTGTGGGTTCGAGTTCTTGTGTTCCAAGGCCTACAACCAAGAGGCCTTTAACTACACAAAAGAGCTCTGCTGGATGACACTGAGCAGATGCAATGGTGGCAGAGAAGTAGGATTTCTTCACTGCCATCACCACCACAGATTGCAAGTGGATTCTGACCCGTGTTTGATCGCATTTGTTCTGAGTCTTCTGCCATTTGCACTCTAATCGCTGGCACAGTCAGTTCATTGCCCTCACCTCTTCAGAATACCAAGGAGTTGACACGGTTCTATGATAAGGTAACAGACGTTTGGGAGCAATATTATCAATAGCCCGGGTCATCTCCTCATTCCAAGCGGTGGCCAGGACCTGGGCAGGACTGCCGGCTAAGCCTGCAGGAAAATCCCCAAGAGACCTCAAAAATCCATCTGGATTCATCAGTCCCCAGGGCCAGACCATCAAATTTGGTTAAACATGCAGACCACTAGGTGTCACGAGTTCTGTTGCCATGGCTTCCTAAGGCTCCTCTGAGGTGGTCAATTCTGTCCATGTCAAAGGTTCCTTCATTTGGAAACTGTTTACTGGGGTTTTCCAGAAACTTGCAAGTTTGCTTCTGATAATGTGCGCACATACAACATGCCCTTTGGGAGAAACAGGGTGTGCCTTTGAACCAAAAGATCCCATGGGATTAACCAGAGAGACCTTCAGAGACACAGGAGGTGGGAGTTTTTGTGGTTCACCAGAGCAGTGCCATGTGCAGAGACACAGAAGGGTTGTTTTGCTGAAATTTAGAGCCCTTGTGTTCTGCAAAAATGGACTTGCCAATTTCCAGGTGCAGCTGCCCTAAATCCAAACTCCACATACACTGCTCGGCTTTTTCCTTCTGGCCTCGGGGCTTTCAAAAAGCAGAAGGCAGGATGCCCGTCCAAGACCACAGGCGCACCAGGACATATTTATTAATTAATTAAATGTATTTATTTATTAAATTTATTAATCACCCATCTGGCTGGTCACCCAGCCACTCTGGACGATGTACAGAGTGTATAATAGAACAGTTTAAACAATAAAATTCTACAGTAAAAACATGTAGAAAAACATGTAAAAACATGACATATCCAGTTTGCCAGCAGACACAATCGTACAACAGTGCGTGATGTAGGTAACACAAGGCAGGTCTCTTTAAAGTGACAGATGCTCCCAATTAACCAGACCACAACAGTTCCCCAGTTACAGACCCAAGACAAAAACAGACAGAAACAGGAAAAAAAAAAGAATATGAATGTGAACCTCAAGAGCTCAATAGCAGTGAAAGTTGGTAGCAAAATTCGATATGCTGGCAACTCGTGTTGGGAGACCAGGAGGTTCAAAGGACCTCAAATAGGCACCTTATTCAGTGTCCTGAAGGGGGGTTGTCTTCGCAACAGAATCACTCCACTTATCAGGCTATCTCGGTGGGACCTCCATGTTTGATGAAGAAAACTTCACAGCTTATTCTGAGCATTCACCTCTTTATTGAAAGAAAACAAAAGAAAGAAAAGGAAGCATACATATGTGGAGATTCCTATAAAAATCTTGTAAGGAGGTTCTCATTTACATTTCAACGAAAACTTTTATACAATGAATGACAAGGCACAACTTTGGCTAACACTGACTGGATACAGAACACTACAGAGGCAGGATGAGTTGTATGATACTTCTGATTGGTTAGTAACTGCTACAGAGCAAAACAATAAGCCTAGTTGCCAGTGTGATAAGCAGTTCTTACTGTTCTGGTTTTAACTGGCTTTTCAGGTGGCACTGAAGCCTGGGGCATTAATTTTCCCCCTTTACCCCAACATTGCTTTTTACCCAGACTTTCCGTCTGCATGCTTTGTTTACTTTCACTTTGCTGCATGAAAGGTTAGTGAAACACAGGGACAGCGCAAGCATCAGTCTGATTAATGGCTCTTGGAATTTCTTCCACAGAGCCCAGTCAGCAGAGAACAGAGCACAGGCACACATTGGCTGGGGCTGGAAGGTTGGGAGGTTGAAGGGCCTAGGGCTGAAAGAGGGAGAGTGCATCCTGCATGCCCAGTCCCCCATGGAGGACGCTTTTGTCAGTGAAGGAGACCTGCTGTCACCCTCATGCAAATCATTTGCATGTACCTACTTGTTTCAGCTGTATCTCCAGCATGAAGGAAATGACTCCTCATACAGGGTTTGAAGCTTCAAGAGCATGTGTCATGCTGAAGTGAATTTCAGACCAAGTGGGAACATTTCATTTGACCAGACGGATATGGCTTCAGGCTTCTTAGCGGGTACTACTAGTCTTAGGGGGGGAAAAAGAAAGAAAAAAGATTGAGGAAAATGTTCTCAGTCTGACTGAGCAGTTAATGTCATTCCTAAAGAGACTCTGGTTCATTTTTCCTCGCTGAGGTGCAAAATATTTCACAGGGGAATGAAAAGTATATACTTGGTAGAATTCTGTTGCCATTAAATCCAACTAAACATCCATATATTCACACAACAGCAGCAGTACAGTAAAGCATTATTTTGCATGCAAAGCTGAACTGAAGTCCAGTTGTTTGAATTGTAGGTAGTAGCAATGATGATTTTTTCTTGTTTAGTCACTCACAGATCACGTGTTTTCTCTTTAAATATAAATTTGCACCATTCCTTAGTTAGAAACCAGAATATTTTTAATAACAAAACAAAGGGAGGGGAAAAGGGCTGGGATTCCTGCCTTTCCTGACAGAAGTCACCTTCTTATTCACCTTCTCAAGCTACCTAAGCAGCCTATAGAGTAGTCCTATCATTCCATTCAATTAAAGATGGTGTGACACAGAAAACTCTTTTCCCATCATCCTCTGCTGTACAGAACAAGGCAATTGTAACAGTGACATCATTTCCTCTGTCCGTTGGTAACTCTGGCCAACACTCAGGAATTTGGTAGGAACATGGAGAAATAGCTGAGCCAATCTTGATCCATCCTACACAAAAAGTGGAACTTTGAGTGCTAAGGCCCCCTCACCTCTCCAGCAGACAAATGTGAGTGTAAGGGCAAGGGTATGGTTCTTCTATTTTTGTTTTTGTTTCCCACTTCTCAACTGAGCAGTAATGAGTGACGTGTTTTTTAAAAATTCAGTTGAGCTAATGTGTTTGTTGTTTAATGGTTTGTGAGTGACCATAAGCAACCTGCAGTGCTGCTCTCAGATATCCATTATCTTTTCCTTCAGTAAGGTTACTGCTAGGCATATACTCTTTAGAACTTGTTTTCCACTGAACCACCTATACATCATAAACAAACTTGCATCTGTAATAGCCTGTGGATCACATTCCAGCATGAAAGGTGTCTTGTGCAGATTTATTTTAATCCAGTGATGAGCACATACTTTAAAAGCAATGCCATTAATTAACTATTAATCTAAAGCTATGCTTTTGTAGTACTTGTACTTCTAGAAGTACCAGCGCAATATCGACACAATGTTGGCATAACTTCATCCACAGGGCCTTCTCTACAGAGTCAACAGCCAGCCAGTGGCATAGGAACCAATGCTTATTTAAGTTATTTAAATAAATAAGTTATTTATTTAACTTATTTAAAGTTTCTACTTGGTTGCCCTATCCTCATTTGTTTTAATGTTCTTTTTTCCCCAGAAACATATTTGTTTATGCTAAAAATGCCCAGTCTTTGTTGTAGGGATTACTACCACCACTGAAAGAGAAGAAGACATGAATCTGAATAAACAGCTGAAAGTGAAGCATAAAATTGGAACCATTAACTATAGGTGCCATTATTTGCTCTGTCTGTAGAACCTACAAAGCTGCAGTAAGATTTAGTGACTCATTTTAGACTGCATTTTGAAAATGCAATGCACTATGTTCCAGGAGTCATCTTTAGCTGCTGATGGGCATTAGATGGCCACGGATCAAGTAAGCTGACCACCTGCGTACTTGATCCTTGCCCATCTTGGCTCATTCTGAGCTGCAGAGAGAGATTGGGTGAGGGGATCAGGGCGGTGGTGAATGCCTCCCCTTAGGAGGGAGTGATGCCATCAGCCCTCAAGAAGGCAGTGATAAGACTATATAAGATAAGATATTTCTCCTTGGATCCCCAAGTTCTGAACAACTTTCGCCCAGTCTCAAATCTGCCATTTTTGGGCAAGGTGATTGAGCGGGTGGTGGTGATGCAGTTGAAGGCACACTTGGAAGAAGCCAATTATCTAGATCCATTTCAATTGGGCTTCAGGCCTGTGCATGGGAGAAATGGCCTTGGTCGCCTTGGCGGATGATATGAGGAAGCCTTTGGATAGGGGTGAATGCTCCTTCCTTGTTCTTCTTGACCTTTCAGTGGCTTTTGATACTGTTGACCATAGTATCCTCCTGGACCGCCTGGAGGGCTTGGGCATTCAAGACATCATATTATGGTGGTTCTGGTCCTTCCTCTCTGACAGGTACCAGAGGGTAGCACTGGGGGAGGAGGTTTCAGACCCGTAGCTGCTCATTTGTGGGGTGCCACAGGGTTCCATCCTCTCCCTGATGCTATTCAACATTTATGTGACGCTCCTGGTGGCTATCATCAAGAGGTTTGGGGTGCGGTGTCATCAATATGCAGATGACATACAGCTCTACCTCTCGTTCCAATCTTCACCAAGGTTGGCTGTAGAATCCCTGTCCAGATGTCTGGAGTAGGGATGGTGGAGAATTCTGCCACGGATTTCAGTGAAACCAAATGCACTGGCATCTGGCCCCCTGAAATCTGTAGCAGAACGGCCTGCCACCCCCCTGCCCCCACGCGGATCCCCGCCAGGACGAGACTTACCTGGAGCGGATGTTCCAGATGGCGGTGGCTCCGGCGGCGGCGGCAGCTGGTCTTTCGACCGGCTGCCGTGGCTGCCATTTGCAATCTGGTCTTTTTTTACCCAGACGTGATAGGCTACATAAAGACTTATGTAGCCTATCACGTCTGAGTAAAAAAAACAAAACCAAATGGCGTACGCAAATGGTGGTGGCTATGGCGGCCGCCATTTGCGTTCCTTATTTTTTACCGTTTTTTTCCCGTTATTTTTCGCTTAGTGGGTGCTATTTGCGTTCCTTTTTTATTCACCGTTTTAGCCTACATAAATATTTACGTAGGCTAGGACGGTGAAAAATGAAGGAACGCAAATAGCGCCCACTATGCTATTTGCCTTCCCCTTTTTTTTGCTGTTTTATCTTACGTAAATATTTAAGTAAGATAAATCAGCGAAAAATAGGGAACGCAAATGGCGGCCACCGTAGCCGCCGCCATTTGCGTATGCTGGGTTTTTTGGGGGGTGGTGGGTTAGCCATGGTAGGCTATGTAAATTCATACGTAGCCTATCACGGCTGCCTGGCTGGATGCAAATGGTGGCTGCTATGGCGGCCGCCATTTGCATCTAGGGATGGGCGAAAGTCCCTTACCTGTCCTCGAAGCTTGCTTTGCGGTGGGGGGGAGGTGCTTCGCTTCTCCCCCCAAAATTCAGGCCGGGGAGAAGTGCCCCGTCTCCCTGGCCCCGAAAGACAACAGTAAAAACAAAAACAAAAAAACCCCCGTGATAGGCTACGTAACGATTTATGCAGCCTATCACGGCTAGATTTCCAAAGTCAGCCGTGATAGGCTACGTTAATCGTTATGTAGCCTATCACGGAGTTTTGTTTTGTTTTTACTTTACTTTGTAATGGTGGTGGTGGCAGCCGGTCGGAAGACCGGCTGCCGCCCCCGCTGAACCGCCGCCGAACTGCCGCCGGGACCCGCCACCGGGAGGGACATTCGCCAAAGGTAAGTCCAATCCCGGGGGGGGGGCGGAGAATTTCACCGCTGATTTCGGGGGGCCGAATGCGTTGGCGCTCGGCCCCCCGAAGATTCGGGGAGAAATTCTCCGCCATCCCTATTTGCATCCGCAGCAGCCCATCCACGGTCGGAAATCCGGCTGCGGATGGTCCTGGCCGACTGCTCCATGGCCTGGCCGCGGAGTGGAGCTGGCCATCGAGGATTCCGGGGGGGAGGACCGAATCGCCTCCCCCCCATCCCCCGAGGTACTTTTGGTGGGATACAAGAGGAGGCTGGTTGTTGACCTGGTGTTGAATGGGTTACAGCTATCCTTGAAAGACCAGGTCCGCAGCCTGGGGGTCATTTTAGACTCCCAGTTGTCCATGGAGGCTCGGGTGTCAGCTGTGAGCCGGACAGCGCTGTACCAACTCCATCTGATATGGCAGCTGCGCCCCTACTTTCCCAACCATCTGCTCCCATCGGTAGTACATGCCCTGGTCTCCTCTTGTCTAGACTACTGTAATGCGCTCTACGTGGGGTTACCCTTGAAGACAGTTCAGAAGCTGCAGCTGGTGCAGAACATGGCGGCTTGCCTGATTAAAGGCAGCCGCCGGCGTGATCACATCACTCCAGTGCTGAAGGAGTTGCACTGGTTACCAGTTGTTTTCCGGGCCAAATTCAAGGTGTTGGTTTTGACCTTTAAAACCCTATATGGTTCCGGCCCAGCCTATCTTAAGGAGCACCTCCAGTAACACCAGACAGGCCGCTTAACAAGATCAGCCTCGGATGGCCTTCTCTCTGTCCCATCAGCCAGGACAGCTAGACTGGTGGGGACGAGGGAGAGGGCCTTCTTTGTGGTGGCCCCCACTCTGTGGAACTCCCTCCATAGGGAACTCTGCCATGCCCCCTCTTTAATGAGCTTCTGCCACGCACTGAAAACTTGGTTATTCAGGCAGGCATTTGGGGTAGGTTAGGGTATTTTAAAATAATGTTTTAATGTATAATTTTACAGTTTAAAATTGAACCATTGTACATTGCCCAGATTGGCCGGGTGACTGGCCAGATGGGTGATTTAGAAATTTAATAAATTTAATAAATAAATAAATAAGAACCTCAGGCATACAAAGAATAGAAAGATTATCTGCAGAAGACTTACACTCCCTGAAAGAAATTGTTCCTAGCTTGTACTCCTATTAATTTACAGCAATTTTGTCAAATTTAGTAATCTTACTTCAGCATGCGGGAGAGCAGAATTTCCTTCCTTACAAAATTAATCAGAAGCATTAAGCGTTGTTATTTGCTGCATTAACAGAAATGTAAGAATATAACATGAAACAGTTGTGTGCCTAAGGGACACTTTGTGTACTTCCATAACAAAATTCTTCTTAAAAGTCGAATATATTTGGAACTTATGACACATAACCATTGATTTGCAAATATTCAGATTTTCCTATTATCCTTTTGTTTTTTTAAAAAAATTATCTTTCCAGCTGTTTGTGGCTCACCATATGTGTGCACATGAACACACAGACAGACAGACAGACACACACACACACACACACACACACACAGAGAAACACTTGTTAATTTATTCAACATAATTCTAGAAAGAGAGTGGAATTCATTTTGGGTGCAGCTAAATGAATGATATTCCCTAGAGCAACCAGTGCATTGTGTAATAATTAGTCTGACAAAAAAATATAGTGGCAATGTAATTTGGCTATCAATCACTGTCATGGCTGGGGTATATGAGGCTTATGGCAGCTGCAGGAACAGCTGTAACCTGGGTCTATTGTCTTTGCATCCAATCCTACATATTTCTGGAACCTATTAATGACATTTTTAGGGCTTGGAAACTGGATGGTGGTAATGGAAGACTGAATATTCTAAATTATGCTCACTCATTAAATATCTACAATAATCTCTGATTTCTGAGAGTTCACTTGGCAAAATTAAAAATGGAACAAGTGCTGCAGCTTAATAAATGGTAAGTGGAGTTTTCCTATTTAACACTCACAAAAGAGAGGAAAGCTCTCAACAGATGTATCTAATTGCTTCTTGTATCCTGTATGTGTTTTTTTTTTAACTTCCAAATATTTTTGCAAAGCATTTTTTTTATGTAGGCAAGAGGTGAGCAGAGCATGGCTAAACTCCCCTTTAAGAACCTAAGTGAAGACAAGGATTGTCTGGGAAGCTTAGAAAGACAAAGAAGGGCTCTTGATCACAGATGATGGTTTCTTCAGACTTCAGGTTCCCAGGCCCTACTTGAGAAAAACCATTTGCTTCCCTTGGATGGATTCCGCTTCTTTGGATGAATTCCACATACACTGATTCCACTTCCGTTAAACCAAAACGAGGCACATGTTCATAATTTCTTGGCATTCATGTTTTGTTTGTGGGACATCATCCTGGAGGCTGTTTGACAGCAAGTGGAAAGTAGAGGGATCACAGTGGAGGAATCAGCAGATCTTTTACCTGGAACAGTGTTGGATATTGGGGGTCTGTTTGGAGAGAGGCTGCCAGTTTGAGAAGCATGGGAGGGAAGGGGTCCAACTAAAGAGTTCATTCTGAATTCCAGTCTTTTTAGAGAAAGAGAAGGCAAAGCTATAAAGGCAGAGACCCAAGTCCCTTAAGAATAGACTGTTCTGCGTGTAGTGCTGTATGTAGTGCTTCCCTAGTAGGAAAGACAAGCTCATCAAGCAAAAGAAGCCAGCAGATGGACACTTTAATGTCTGCTAGGAGCATCCTATGGTTTGCTACAGCTGAAGCTGCCAAGAAGGCTGCCAATTCAGCTAATGTGTGTTTTACTTCAGCATCCATAGCTGCTATTGGTTAAAAAGGCTAGAAGACTGAGCAAAGTGCCGAAGGGGACCTTGTTTTGTCCCTGCCACACTGAAACATTAGCCCGGTGTCTCATAGCTGTGCAATAGCAAGGAATGGGAAGAGCCATGGCTCAGCAGCAGAGCAGCTGCTTGGCAGGCAGAAGGTCCCAGGTTCGATCCCCGGCATCTCCAGGCGGGGTAGGGAAAATTCCCGCCTGAAGCCCTGGAGAGCCACAGCCAGTCAGTGCCGACAATACTGGGCTAGATGGACCAGTGGTATGACTCAGTATAAGGCGGCTTCCTGTGTTCCTAAGGGGGCAGCCATGGCCAAAGATGTGACCATGGCTAGCATTCCAGCTGGATGAGACCTTGTGCCATCATAAGAGCAGCAGTTGTGCTCTTGTGTAATGATGGCTGGTGAGATGGTTTCCTAGACAAAACTGCCAGCCGCCACAACGTAGGGACAGAGGGAAAGGTGCCTTTCTACTATGGTTGTGCAGGGACCCCCCGAACTGACTTGGAAGCTGCCGGCCCACCTCGGAGGCCCCCGACCTGCCTTGGCCCCAAATCCAAAGCGGGTTCCCCCCAGATGTCCCCACATAACCCCCAGCTCCTTACCAGGGCTGCCGTCTCCTCCTCTGCTGCCACCGCTGCTTCCTCTGCCGCCCACCACTGCTTCCTGAGGCCTGGACGCACGGCGACTGGTCTTCTTCCAGGGAGTCACCCGCTGCTGCCCGCTGCCCGCCACCGCCTGCTGCCGCCACCCGCCGCCACCTCCTGAGGCCTGGATGCGCAGTGACTCTTCTTGCAGGAAGTCGCCATTTAAAAAATGGCACGGCGGCGCGTTGGCGGCGAGGAGAAGGCGGCTCAGGTAAGGACCTGGAGGTGCCAGGGTCTGGGCCAGAGGCCAAAGTGCATCGAGCCCCCAACCCATTGGTCAATACTCTCTAGGTATTGACCAACGGTTTATTTTCAGCTTTTTTTTCTACTAGGGAGGGGCACTAGACAGGGTTGGAACCCCTGGTGTGTGCTATTAGACAAAATAATAGTATTCATGGATTCATCCATTTTGGATTAGAATTTAAAATTAGTCTTTATGTGATGATCTTTTGTTGTTTATCTCGAGACTCCAGTCGTCGATTCCAGCTTTGATGAAATTGATTAATACCTTTGGTGAATTGTCTGGCTATTCAATTAATTGGTCAAATTTGAAAATAATGTCAATTGGACATAGGATATACTCTAGTGTATTAGCCAATTGGCAATTTCGACAGTGCCCAGAGTTTATTACTTATTTGGGAAAAAATATTCCTAGAGATATATCTCAAATGATTAGTTTAAATTTAAACAAGTTGATTAATGATATTTCACGAGATACAGATATTTTTATGGTGGACCTGGACAGATAAAATGATCTTTACTTTAGATCAATTAGTGGGGGTTGATGATGAGTTTTTGATATTTTCAGTTTTGCGAGATCAATTTGGTCTGCCAGCTTCAGCAGAATGACAGTACTTGAAATTGAAACATTTGTTGGTATCTAGATTCAGGCCTCTCCAGCAAAGGAGATCGTTACCTTGTCATGGTGCTGGAGCTTGAGCACCTCAATGACACCATGAGCTAAACCGTGAAGGGACACCCAAGACGGGAAGGTCATGGCAGGGAAGGTCAGACTAAATCCGATCCCTGGGGAAGGAAACGGCAACCCACCCCAGTATTCTTGCCATGAAAACTAAATGGATCAGTACAACCAGAGATATGTCCGTATACCATCGGAAGATGGGACTCCCAGGTCAGAAGATGGTCAAAATGCTACTGGGGAGGAACAGAGGATAAGTTCAACTAGCCCCAGATGTGATGACACAGCTAGCTCAAAGCCAAAAGGACGGCTAGCGGCCGACGGTGCTGGTGGTGAACGACAAATCCGATGTTCTAAAGATCAACACACCATAGGAACCTGGAATGTAAGATCCATGAGCCAGGGTGAATTGGATGTGGTTATTGGGGAGGTGTCAAGATTAAATATAGACATTTTGGGTGTCACTGAACTGAAATGGACTGGAATGGGCCACTTCACATCAGATGACCACCAGATCTACTACTGTGGACAAGAAGACCACAGAAGAAATGGAATAGCCTTCATAATTAATAATAAAGCGGCTAAAGCAGTGCTTGGACACAATCCAAAAAATGATAGAATGATCACAGTTCAAATTCAGGGTAAACCATTTACTATCACAGTGATCCAAATATACACCCCAACCACAGATGCTGAAGAAGCAGAAGTAGGGATGTCAGAGAATTCCGCCACGGACTCCAGTGAGGCTGGATTCTTTAGAATTCGGCCCCCTGGAATCTGTGGTGGAACGGACTCCCCACCCCACCCCGCGGAATCCCCCTGGGATGGAGCTTACCTGGCAGCGGATGTGGCGGCGGCTCCAGTGGTGGCGGATGCGGTGGCAACTGCTCCGGTTGGTCTCCTGGCCACTGCCAGGCTGCTGCAGCCGCAAATGGTGGCCGTCGTAGTGGCCGCCATTTGCGTGGCTGCCTTTTGCTGTGATAGGCTACGTAAATACTTATGTAGCCTATCACAGCTTGGCAGCCACGCAAATGGCAGCTGGTGTAGCAGCTGCCATTTGCAGCCGCAGCAGCCCGGCAGCAGCCGGAATTCCAGCTGTGGCTGGCCCTGGCTGGCAGCTCTGTGGAGTCACCGCGGAGTGGATCTGGCCGGGGAGGATTCCGAGGGGAGGGACGGAGCACCTCCCCCCCACCGCGGATGCCCCAGAACGGATGGGTGAGTGGGATTCGTACATCCCTAAGCAGAAGTAGATCAGTTCTATGAGGATCTGCAGCACCTACTGGATAATACAACAAAAAGAGATGTTATTTTCATTACAGGAGACTGGAATGCTAAGGTGGGTAGTCAAACGACACCTGGAATTACAGGCAAGTATGGTCTGGGAGAACAAAATGAAGCAGGACATAGGCTGATAGAATTTTGCCAAGACAACTCACTGTGCATAACAAACACTCTCTTTCAGCAACCTAAAAGATGACTTTATAAATGGACTTCACCAGATGGTCGACACCGAAATCAGATTGACTACTTCCTTTGTAGCCAAAGGTGGCGGACATCTATACAGTCGGTAAAAACAAGACCTGGAGCTGACTGTAGTTTAGATCACAAACTTCTTATTGCACAATTTAGAATCAGACTAAAGAGAATAGGGAAGACCCACAGATCAGTTAGATATGAGCTCACAAATATTCCTAATGAATATGCCGTGGAAGTGAAGAATAGATTTAAAGGACTAGATATGGTAGACAGGGTCCCGGAAGAACTATGGACAGAAGTTCGCAACATTGTTCAGGAGGTGGCAACAAAAAACGTCCCAAAGAAAAAGAAAACCAAGAAGGCAAGATGGCTGTCTGTTGAGACACTGGAAGTAGCCCAAGAAAGAAGGAAAGCAAAAGGCAACAGTGATAGGGGGAGATATGCCCAATTAAATGCAAAATTCCAGAGGTTAGCCAGAAGAGATAAGGAATTATTTTAAACAAGTAATGCGCGGAAGCGGAAGAAGATAATAGAATAGGAAGGACAAGAGACCTCTTCCAGAAAATTAGAAACATCAGAGGTAAATTCCAGGCAACAATGGGTATGATCAAAAACAAAGATGGCAAGGACATAACAGAAGCAGAAGCGATCAAGAAAAGCTGGCAAGAATATATGGAAGATCTGTATAGGAAGGATAATAATAGCCAGGGTCTGCAGGGGAAGCCACCACCAACACCACCCAGGGAAGAGGGTGTGCCGGCTGTGGCTGCGCTTGCCGTAGCTGCTGCCACCACCAACACTAGTCCTTCCCCATGGACTTCTGCCCAGCAGACCGCCAGTCCCTGCAGGACCAGGCCCCCAGGTACCGAGCCAGCTGTGCTGCTTCCATCTGCCCCTTCCTGGAGGGGCTACGTAAGCTGGCTGGCTGAGGTGGCCTGGGAGAGCCAGGGTCTGCAGGGGAAGCCACCACCACCTGGGGAAGAGGGCGTGCCTGCTGCTGTGCCGCCGCCGCTGTGCCACCGCCTCTGTGCCGCCGCTGCTGCTGCTGCTGCCGCCGCCACTATCACCACCGTGGACTCCTGCCGCCTGGCAGTATTTTTAGAGGGGATTTTTTTGAATTGTTTTTTTTAAATTTTGGGGGGGAGTCTGTTGTGTTTTTAGGGGTGGGTAGCCT
The DNA here is from genome assembly GCF_057233095.1 of Heloderma suspectum. Lineage (NCBI taxonomy): Eukaryota > Metazoa > Chordata > Lepidosauria > Squamata > Helodermatidae > Heloderma > Heloderma suspectum. The sequence goes on along the minus strand of NC_139459.1, from coordinate 291,050,067 downwards.
GCCTGATAAGTGGGAGTGAGGGGCATGTGTCCCCCTGATGGAGGCAGTGGGGGGAGTGTTGGGGGCCAGAACATACCCAGGCTGGGTGGCAGGTGCTGGCGGAGCACTAGGGGCAGGCCATGCCAGGTAAGGGGAAAAAAGGAGAGTAGTATCTGTCCCCTGCTCCGGGCCTGTCCAGAGCCAAAGGATGGCTGGGGGAGGCGTGACTCCATCTTCTGGCCTTCGTTTGCTGCTCTGCAATGCCAGGTCTGTTACCCAGAAAACCTCCCTCATCCATGACATGATCCTGGATGAGGGTGCAGACCTGGCATGTATTACAGAGACCTAGCTGGCCAAGGCTGCTGCTCCAACTCTTGCAGCCATGTGTCCAGCTGGATGTTCACACGCACAGCAGCCAAGGGCTGGGGATCGGGGAGAGGGAGTGGCTTTATCTACCGAGAGTCCTTGGTCTTCACTAGACCCCCTCTCCGGAAGACCGAGGTTGCTGAGTGCATGTACTGGAGGTTGGGCCCAAAGGGCAGTCTGGGGATTCTGCTCGTATACCGTCCACCCCACTGCATGATTGACTCCCTGGCCGAGGTGCTTGAGGTGGTCTCTAATGTGCGTGTACAGTCCCCTAACTTATTAGTGTTGGGGGACTTCAATGTACATTCGGAGGCTGTCCTCACAGGAGCACCTTGGGACTTCATGGAGACCATGGCTTCCTGGGAGCTGCACCATATTCCAACTGGGCCCACCCATGTAGCCGGTCATGCACTAGACCTTGTGTTTGTTTCTGGAGAAGCGGGGAGTGATCTGGAAGTCGGGGGTATATCCACCACCCCCTTGTCATGGTCAGATCACTATCTGGTGACGTTAGACTTCTCCGTTCCACAACCCCTCTGCAAGGGTGGAGGACCCATTCAAATGGTCCGCCCCAGGCGTCTTATGGATCCAAATGGATTCCTGAATGTGCTTGGGGATTCTCTGGAGCACGCCAATGGCCACTCGGTCGAGACCCTGGTGGGTGGCTGGAATGCCGCAATCTCTGGGGCATTAGATTAGGTGGCTCCAAAACGCCCTGTTCCCCTAAACAGGGCTCAGACTGCACCATGGTTCAATCCGTGGTTACGAGCTCTGAAACAGGAGGTGAGACAGCTAGAGCACCGGTGGTGGAAGTCTCACTTCAAAGACGATCAGACATGGGCTAGAGCTGTAGCTTCAGCCTATCACGTGGCGGTGAAGGCAGCAAAAAAGGAATATTATGCTGCCTCTATTGCATCTGCAGAGTGCTGTCTCAGGAGGCTGTTCCAAGTGGTCTGGAGCCTGGTTGGTCCAGTTGCTTCAGAACTGCTGGAGCATTCTAAGGCCTCCTGTGAGGTCTTGGCAAGCCACTTTGCAGATAAAATTGATCAGATTAGGAGTGTTATTCCATGTGCTGTGGATACAGTTAGTGAACAAGAGGCGGGCTGTGGCAAACTGGTTTTGTGGGATCGGTTCCAGCTTCTTCCTTCTGATGAAGTGGACAAGGTGCTTTCATCTGTAAGGCTAACCACCTGCTTACTTGATCCTTGCCCATCTTGGCTTATTATGGGCTGCAGAGAGAGACTGGGTGAGGGGATCAGGGCAGTGGTGAACGTCTCCCTTAAGGAGGGAGTGATGCCATCAGCCCTCAAGGAGGCAGTGATAAGACCGCTCTTAAAGAAGCCCTCCTTGGATCCCCAAGTTCTGAACAACTTTTGCCCAGTCTCAAATCTGCCATTTTTGGGCAAGGTGATTGAGCAGGTGGTGGTGATGCAGTTGAAGGCACACTTGGAAGAAACTGATTATCTAGACCCATTTCAGTCGGGCTTCAGGCTTGGGCATGGGACAGAAACAGCCTTGATCGCCTTGGTGGATGATATGAGGAGGGCTCTGGATAGGGGTGAATGCTCCTTCCTTGTTCTTCTCGACCTCTTAGCAGCTTTTGATACCGTTGACCACGGTATCCTCCTGGACCGCCTGGAGGGGTTGGGCATTGGACACACCGTATCACAGTGGTTCTGGTCCCTCCTCTCTGGCAGGTACCGGAGGGTAGCACTGGGAGAGGAGGTTTCGGACACGTGACTGCTCACTTGTGCGGTGCCACAGGGTTCCATTCTCTCCCTGATGCTATTTAACATCTATGTGAGGCTGCTGGGGGCTATCATCAGGAGGTTTGGGGTCTGGTGTCATCAGTATGCAGATGACACGCAGCTCTACCTCTCGTTCAAATCTTCACCAAGGTTGGCAGTAGAATCCCTGTCCAAGTGTCTGGAGACGGTGAGTGGCTGGATGGGGAGGAATAAGCTGAAGCTGAACCCTGACAAGACCGAGGTACTTTTGGTGGGAGACAAGAGGAGTTTGGGGGATGTTGACCTGGTGTTGAATGGGGTACGGCTACCTTTGAAAGACCAGGTCCACAGCCTGGGGGTCATCTTAGACTCCCAGTTGTCCATGGAGGCTCAGGTGTCAGCTGTGAGCCAGACAGCGCTGTACCAACTCCATCTGTCATGGCAGCTGTGCCCATACCTTCCCGACCATCTGCTCCCATCGGTAGTACATGCCCTAGTCTCCTCTCGTCTAGACTACTGTAATGCGCTCTACGTGGGGTTACCCTTGAAGACGGTTCGGAAACTGCAGCTGGTACAGAACGCGGCGGCTTGCCTGATTAAAGGCAGCCGCTGGTGTGATCACATCACTCCAGTGCTGAAGGAGCTGTACTGGTTACCAGTTGTTTTCTGGGCCAAATTCAAGGTGTTGGTTTTGACCTTTAAAACCCTATGTGATTCTAGCCCAGCCTATCTCAAGGAGTGCCTCCAGTAACACCAGACAGGCCGCTTAACAAGATCAGCCTCGGGTGGCCTTCTCTCTGTCCCATCAGCCAGGACAGCTAGGCTGGTGAGAATGAGGGAGAGGGCCTTCTCTGTGGTGGCCCCCACTCTGTGGAACTTCCTCCCTAGGGAACTCCGCCATGTCCCCTCTTTAATGAGCGTCCTCCACACATTAAAAACATGGTTGTTCAGGCAGGCATTTGGGGTGGGTTAGGGTAATTTTAGAAATGTGATGTTTTTAATGTTGAATTTTATTGTTTTGGACTGTTTTTATTGTTGTACATTGCCCAGAGTGGCTGAATGACCAGCCAGATGGGCGATTAATAAATAAATAAATAAATAAATAAATAAATAATCTGGGATAGATTTGACAGTGTGGTCAGTGAGTTAGAGCCAGACATCCTGAAGTGTGAGGTTGAATGGGCCTTCAGAAGCATTGCTAATAACAAGGCAGCAGAAGACGATGGTATCCCAGCTGAACTGTTTAAAATCTTGCAAGATGATGCTGTCAAGATGCATGCCATATGCCAGGAAATTTGGAAAATACAAGAATGGCCAGCAGATTGGAAAAAATCAACTTATATCCCCATACCAAAAAAGGGAAATACTAAAGAATGTTCAAACTATCAAACAGTGGCACTTATTTCATATGCCAGTAAGGTAATGCTCAAGATCTTGCAAGGTAGACTCCAGCAATTCATGGAACGAGAATTGCCAGATGTACAAGCTGGGTTTAGAAAAGGCAGAGGAACTAGAGACCAAATTACCAATATCCGCTGGATAATGGAGAAAGCCAGAGAGTTTCCGAAAAACATCTATTTCTGCTTTATTGACTATTCTAAAGCCTTTGACTGTGTGGATCATAACGAATTGTGGCAAGTTCTTTGTGGTATGGAGATACCAAGTCATCTTGTCTGCCTCCTGAGGAATCTGTATAAAGACCAAGTAGCAACAGTAAGAACAGACCATGGAACAACGGACTGGTTTAAGACTGGGAAAGGAGTACGGCAGGGTTGTATACTCTCACCCTACCTATTCAACCTGTATGCAGAACACATCATGTGACATGCTGGGCTTGATGAAGCCAAGGCTGGAGTTAAAATCGCTGGAAGAAATATTAACAGTGTCTCAGATATGCAGATGATACCACTTTGATGGCTGAAAGCGAGGAGAAGCTGAGGAACCTTATGACAAAGGTGAAAGAAGAAAGTGCAAAAGCTGGGTTGCAGTTAAACCTCAAAAAAACCAAGATTATGGCAACCAGCTGGATTGATAACTGGCAAATAGAGGGAGAAAACGTGGAGGCAGTGACAGACTTTGTATTTCTAGGTGCAAAGATTACTGCAGACACTGACTGCAGCCAGGAAATCAGAAGACGTTTACTTCTTGGGAGGAGAGCAATGACAAATCTTGATAAAATAGTTAAGAGCAGAGACATCACACTGACAACAAAGGTCCGCATAGTTAAAGCAATGGTAAATTCCCCGTAGTAACCTATGGCGAGAACTGGACCATAAGGAAGGCTGAGCGAAGGAAGATAGATGCTTTTGAGCTGTGGTGCTGGAGGAAAATTCTGAGAGTGCCTTGGACTGCAAGAAGATCAAACCAGTCCATACTCCAGGAAATAAAGCCAGACTGCTCACTAGAGGGAAGGATATTAAAGGCAAAACTGAAGTACTTTGGCCACATAATGAAAAGACAGGATACCGTGGAGAAGATGCTGATGCTAGGGAAAGTGGAAGGCAAAAGGAAGAGGGGCTGACCCAAGGCAAGATGGATGCATGATATTCTGGAGGTGACGGACTCGACCTTGGGGGAGCTGGGGGTGGCAGCGACGGCCGACAGGAAGCTCTGGTGCGGGCTGGTCCATGAAGTCACGAAGAGTCAGAAGCGACTGAGCGAATAACAACAGCAGATTCGGTTCTGCTGCTTTTACTGCCTGGGAGTCCTTCACTATTGGAAATACTTACTGAAGCTGATCAGATGTATCGACCTACAATTCAGGTTTATAAACGTTTATTATCAATGAATAAATATGACACAGGTGGTTTACAGCAGGAATGGAACAGGAAATTGGAACGTCCTATTTTGCTTAATCAATGGACTGCCGTACCGTTTTGGGGTCTGTGACAGATATTTCAATGGATCTTCAGTTATGCCTTATTCAGCAAAAGCTTTTGTTTGGGGTCTATTGGATGCCACAACGTCTTTTTAGTAAAGGCTTGTCAAATTTGGCTAATTGTTGGAGGTGTAATGAAGCCAATGCTTCTTTTATTCATATGTTTTGGAAATGCTCAGTGGCCGCCTCCTTTTGGGAGGATGTAACTACAGATAAATTTCATATTGGAAAGCTCTTTAATATTTACTGATTTAAACGTTCTCTTAAATTACTTACCTGCTTCTTGGAACATTACACATGATCAGTGTAAATGGATTTTTCACGCCCTTTTGGTTACTCAAAGACTGATACTATGATATTGGAAAGGTAAAAGCTCACTGCCTATAACGCAGTGGACTGAAGATTTAACAACACGAGCAACATTTGAAGGAGTGGTATATAGGCATAACTTGCAAATGGACTTATATGCAGATATTTGGTCTGCTTTTACTGAAGTTTATGTGTAACCTTTTTTTCCCTTCCCTTTCCCCCCCCCAAAAAAAAATATTGTAATGTTAGAAACTGAGGACTTTGAATATGCTGTTGATATTTTTATTTCACTTTTTTTTCTTTTTAGGTTTTGTAATGTTTTTAGTTTGTTTTGTTAAGTAAAAAATTCACAATAAAAGATTAATTAAAAAAAAGCCTTTTGGAAATCCAAGTAAACAACGTCTACCGGATCACCCCTGTCTACATATCTGACACTCTCAAAGAACTTCAAAGGACTTACCTTTGTGGAAACCATGTTGATTTTTTTTAGCAGGGCTTGTCCTTCTATATGCTTACTAATTTTATCTTTAGTAATGCTTTCAACCAATTTACCCTGAACAGACATTAAGCTAACCAGCCTGTAATTTCCTGGAATCCTTTTTAATTTAACTCTGGAACCCTTTTTAAAAATTGCTCTTACGTTGGTCAGGTTCCAGTCCTCTGGTGCAGAGTCTGATCTTATGGACATGTTGCATATTTTGGTTAGAAGATCAAAAATTTCATATTTGAGTTCTTTAAGAACTCTAGGATGGATACCACCTGGACCCAGTGATTTATTCAGTTTGTCAGTACGGTTGAGAACGTCATCTTTTGTCACCACTGTTTGCCTCAGTTCCTCAGACTCCTTTCCTGACAATCAGTTCAGGCACAGGTATCTGTCCTATATCTTCTGCAGTGAAGACCAGTGCGAAGAATCAGTTCAGTTTCTTTGCAATCTCCTTGTCCTCCTTCAGTATTCCTTTAACTCCATTGTCAGCCAGTGGTCCAACTGCTTTCCTAGCTGGTTTCCTGCTTCTGATATACTTACAGAATTCTTTATTGTTGGTCTTGATAGTATTAGCGATATGCTCTTCAAAATGCTTCCCCCCTGTCTCTTATTGTCTGCTTGCATCGCCTTTGTGCAAGCTTGTGCTGCCTGTTGTGTTCCTCACTTGGGCAAGACTTCCATTTCCTGAAGGAAGCTTTCTTTTCTCTTATCACTTCTTTGATGCTGCCGGTGACCTCTTGGACCTGGATCCGAATCATAGTGTAGGATTCTGTGAGTTTCTGTCAATGCAGCAGCTCATAGGGTAGTTTGCTGATGGTAGCAATAACTTCAATATGTACCAGATGAAGTGATATTGTACCCTAGATGTCTTGTAAGGATGTGCACTAAAAAAAAAATGCTTAAAGAAAGTAGTAACAATGAATACTGACACAATCCTTTCTCTCAGAGTCTGGGCTATTTCACAAGGCTTTCATGTTTTCCAGCACTGAGTGGATCTCATAGCAATTATGAAACCTGTGACAAACATGTAAGTCTTAGCTAAGCAGTTAGTTAACCAGACAGCTTTTTTTTAATAATAAATTACTCTTCTAAATTTCAGTATTTGCTTTTGAAAGCTGTAACATTTTTTTTAAAGAAAATAAAAGGATTGTATAACAGCAACACTTGGGAGTAACACACTGTTGTAATCTAGGGATGTACGAAAGCCTTACCTGGCTCCGTTCCGGGGCATCTGCGGTGGGGGGGGAGGTGCTCTGTCCCTCCCCCCGGAATCCTTCCTGGCTGGCTCCACTCCGCGGCAACTCTGCAGAGCCACCAGCTAGGGCCGGCCACAGCCAGAATTCCGGCTGCTGTGGGGCTGCTGCGGTCGCAAATGGAGGCCGCTATGCCGACCACCATTTGCCTGGCTGCCAAGCCGTGATAGGCTATGTAAGTATTTATGTAGCCTATCATGGCAAAAGGCAACCACGCAAATGGCGGCCGCTATGATGGCCGCCATTTGCAGCCGCAGCAGCCTGGCAGCGGCCAGAAGACCAGCCGGAGCCACCGCCGCCGCATCTGCCGCTGCCGCCGGAGCCGCTGCATCTGCCGCCAAGTAGGCTCCATCCCGGGGGATTCCGCGGGGTGGTGGTGGTGGGGGAGGCTGTTCCACCACGGATTCCAGGGGGGATGGATTCTAAAGAATCCGGCATTACTGGAGTATGTGGTGGAATTCTCTGACATCCCTATTCTAATCACATTCTCATGGATAAAGAACATTATTTTTTGGCAGTTGGATGCTTCAACGAAAAGTGTCTACTAGAGATGTTGCACATTATGATTAGATGTGATGGCACAATTCCACTTTATGTTAACACACACTTTGCCTCTAGGGTAAAGTGCTGTTAATGTTGTAAGTCATTAGTGATTTTATCAAATGATTTGGGGTGTTAAAATGAAAAGCAGCACAACATTTATCTGCATAGTTACTTTTCACAAGTAATCTTGTACAAGCATTCTTGTCCTGCTTTACAGTAGTGTCATTTTTCCTGCTAGTTTCTAGCTAACAGGCTGGGTTAGTAAGCAATCCATGGTATGTATACATTTTCCCATTAATTACAGAAATTGGTATCAGTGCTGTGAGCAGAAGTGGGCTTCTGCACATTGTGGTAAAGTGCATGCAACAATACTGAAGACAGAGTGAATAATTGTGGGAGGAGCCATCTGCCTCCCAGAAGCAGTGTGGGAAGAGGAAGCCCTGTTATTTTTGGTGTCACTGTTATGATGGCTGACTGTAGTTCAAGGCTGTGTTTTAAATAAAAAGTTCATTTGTAAGAAGCTGTGTATGTTCTTAGTGGAAACCAGAGAAAATCAGTGAATCTCTAGTACAACACACATGTGAATCGGTGTTTCATGTGCAATTTCTCATCCCATTCCAAATATTCAGCTTGAAAAGGTAGAATCCAGCCAACCAGGTATTTGACAGCACAGGCGGGAGGGGAGGGTGGACTCCTCCAAACAACAAATCAGTGAAGTGCCAGCTTTTAAAGAGTCTATACGTGCACAGCACCAGCCGTATTGTCAATGTTCTGCAGGACTAGAGCCACAGAATATTTTAAAGGATTGTATATATCCCTGTATGAACCCATCTCCTCTGCTTGCTAAAATCTGGGGGGATGTTCTTGCTCAGAGTAACTACCGCCTGAAAATATATATGCTCCAAAAAACAATGCAAATCAGGCAATTGTGCATATACAATCTTATATGCATGGAGAGGTGGAAAGGAGGTGCTAGTGAATTCGTTCATGGAGACTTTATGTCACTGGAAGGAAATATTGTGCCTCTCCTCTACCACAGAGAGCGCGTATATCAGGGGTTTCGTTCTGTATGTTTATCTCTTACTAAATACACCAGCTTAGGAAACTTTACTAGTAAAACTTGGATATCTACTGGACATTCTGTTTCTTTTAAAATAGCTCTTGAACATTGTTTCTTATTACTCCTAAAGATGTGTTTAAAACAGCACTTACTTGAAAGGCGGCATATCCATTTTTAAGGCATGATATGAAACAAAGGGGAGTCAGGGCCTGTTTAACAGAACCAAATATAGGTGTGCTGTGCTGGGTCTCACCACTATTGCTACTATTTTAATTATTATTGTAATTGAGGTTCTCTTTGATGTTAGTTTTGATTTATTCCTCTGCCTTCTATTGTTTTGCATTAATATTCCATGTTATGATTGATAGCTGCCTTGAATTTTGAGGAAAGGGAGGATATAATTTTAAGGAGTTGCACTGGTTACCAGTTGTTTTCTGGGTCAAATTCAAGGTGTTGGTTTTGACCTTTAAAACCCTATGTGGTTCCGGCCCAGCCTATCTCAAGGAGCGCCTCCAGCAACACCAGACAGGCCGTTTAACAAGATCAGCCTCAGATGGCCTTCTCTCTGTCCCATCAGCCAGGACAGCTAGGCTGGTGAGGACGAGGGGGAGGAGCTTCTCTGTAGTGGCCCCCACTCTGTGGAACTCCCTCCCTAGGGAACTCCGCCATGCCCCCTCTTTAATGAGCTTCCGCCATGCATTAAAAATGTGGTTGTTCAGGCAGGCATTTGGGGTGGGTTAGGGTATTTTTAGAAATATGTTTTAATGTAGAATTTTATTGATGGGCAATTAAGAAATGTAATGAATAAAATAAAAGAAATAATAGATAAATATAAGTTTGTTGAGTACCTGCTGAAGTTGAACTATTGACCAGGGCCAGTTATAGGGAACTTGTGATTCCCATGTTACAACAGCTTTACTGGCTACCATTCTGTTTCTGGGCAGTACACAATTCAGAGTGCTGGTTACGACCTACATAGCTTACATGAGTTGGGATCAGGTTATCTGAAAGACCATATTCTCCCATACAAGCCTGCCCGGTTTTTAATACCTTCAGGAGAGGCTCTTCTTTCTGTCCCACCAACATCTGAAGCATGGTTGGTGGTAACACGAAAAAGGGCCTCCTCTGTAACTGCGCCTATGAACATCATCCCAGGGAAGGCCCACCTAGCACCATCTCTAATGACATTCCATTGGCAGGCAAATAAATTTTTATTCAGAAAGGCCTTTGGCCTATAAGCGGACTTGTTATGGTCATAGTAAATTGCTACAATTGTTTAACTTGTTTTTATCAGTTTATGGATGTGTTTTACCTGCCCTATTTGGGGGGGGGGGTTAACTTGGCATTTTACTATTGTATTTTATTATTTCATTGTATTTGTATTTTACAAATTGGCCCTGCAACAAAATGTTTCATTGTGGACTGTTCCTGTTCAGTGTTTCAGCCACTGCCCTCCTCCAGGATACTCTGTTCAATTTCCCCTCCCACCTGCTTTTCCATTCCCCCACCCCACCTGCCAAACAATCAAATCAGCATTCCACAGCCACTGAGCATGCTCAGTCCTAACTGGGCTGATTTTATATGTGCCAATCCCACCCCAGCTAAAGATTTTTATGCAAACCCTGGGGCTTCTCCAAGTCTGTTCATAGCTCCTTCTTGTATGTGGGTAATGCTGTTTTGGTTGCATAAACATATTTCAATATAAAAAATAGAGGGAATGCATTTCAGCACCATTGGTAGAAGAGCGAGATACGGTTTTAACAAACAAACAAATGTACTTGGATCAAAGTCACTAATTTCTTATGTGCATACAGTGGTTATTTTAGGGTGATATTTAATTTATATAAAATGCTGTGTTGAATCCTATCTGTTATCTCTGATAATCTGAAATGCTAGCATGATGGTGAATGAGACTTCATGAAATTACATATCAAACCCTATTGAGTATATTTTGTTTCAATGACATTAAGCCCCTGTAAATTATAATATATTCAATATATTTTATTATAATGAATGAGGTCATCTCTTTTTTACAAATCTCTTAGATTATAAAGGATATTTCAATGGATTCTGTCATCTACAATGTATTCTATGAACAAAATTTACTTCCGGAACTTTAAAAAGATAATGATGAATTTTAAAAAAAATTAAGAGGGGGTTTGCATGTGGGCTGGTCAGTTGTTAATAACACTGAAATATTAAGCACCTTTACTAGGCAGCTACTTTATTCAGAAGTAAGTCCCATTGACTTCAATGGGATTTACTCTAGCGAACTCAATGTAAATTACTTCTGAATAAATATGCTTATATTTGCACTTTAATAAGCAAGATATGACATTGCATTAAATCATTCAGGACTATGGGTTCGAACAAAAATGAAAGAATGAGAATATAAAGCAGAAGGGTTCCATAGCAGAGTCACCACTGCCACTCACCTGCATCGGTGTTGAGCATTTCCTTTTTTGAAGGCAGTTTTACTGCCTTCAAAAACTATTCCATCCATTACCGAGAGCGCCATTTCTCCATTTTCCTTATACATGCAAATGGCGGGGTGAATTACTAGAGGGACCCAGGCAAGCAAGAAGGCCACTGCTGCTATTCTCAAAGTGGCATACGTAGAAGCAAAGCCCTCCAAGGGCCAATCTAAATGGAAACACTTTGTGAAGCGATTTGGGCAAAATCCACATTTTCACAGAATTAGCTCTTTCCGCAGTATGCACAGTGCTGTATTCCACCACTTTTGCAGTGTAGACAGGGACTGAAGCCACATTAGTTGGGGTGGGTGAGTCCCTCCACAAATAGAAATGAATGTCAGCAATTGCATAGGCACGGGGCAGCCAATGAGTGGAGGTTTGCTCCCCCTCCCTCATGTGTTCAACGAAGTGCAAAGGAGGACTTGCCTACAAGTACACGTTCATGTCATGACAAACCCCACATACACACACACACATTTCTGAGGCAGGCAGGCAAGCAGGCAGCTGCCACCACCCGGAGACTGAGCAGAATGAGTGTGCTGAGAGCAGAGAGCATGAGCCAGCGAGGAGGGGGAGCGACTGGCACGTTGTCTTAGATGTACATTAGCTGCCCAATCAACAGGCTTCCCCCACCCCAAAACACGGGCTCAATGAAGTGCTCCTGAGTACATGTTCATGAAAACCATCCATCCTGGCAAGCACCCTTTCTTAGCTGCACAGCTTTGAATCAACAGGCATCCACCGTTTCTTAGCTGTGCTCCTTCATAGCTGCACAGCTTCAAAACAGCAGGGCTGGCAAATGGAACTGAAGGCAATGAGTTATTTCTGGGTAGACATGTTTATCCCTCTGCTCTCCCCCTGCCCCCACCCCACACTACTTTCCCTTCAGCCAATCAGTGCCGCTTCCACCAGCCCGTGCCAAAGCCAGCTGAGGTCACACGGAGTCCTGAATGGCACTGGAGCCGCTGTGACAGGAAAATCTGAAACAAAATGAGTTTGAAAAAAACTCGGATTTAGGGCAAGAAGCGCAGGCTAGCTACAGAGGGCAGCATGTGTCATCTGATACTATCAATTTGGGGGTGGAGTAGAACTGGAGTAAAAGCCCCAAGTAGATGGGGCCCAAGTGAGACTTTCCTCAGAATAGTGCTGCAATGATGGAGAAAGCTATGCGGTGAAGACTTCTCACTTCTTATCACTCTTAGACTTTCAGAAGTGTTCTCGGGTTCTAAATCTGTCAGTCCCAAGTGGAAGAAATAATGATCATCATCAGCAACAATAGCAACACCATCATCATCCTGTGTTGCATAAACGAGACCATGAAAAACATTTTTACTTAGGTTTTAATTTCATCTAGTATATTAGTGCCAGTATTTCTGCAATATTATTATGATAAATTCAATTTGCAACATTTTCCAGTTATAGGTTTTTGCAAGCTGAATAAACCAGCAGGAAATGTTATTCCAGTCACAGATTCACCGTAGCTAAATATTGCATCTTCATAATCTGATTTTCTCACCAATGCTTCTTTATGTATTTATAAGGTTACCCAGCATTATTCTATTAGCAAGGGGTCACGTTTGCTTCGTTTATTGCCAATCTCTCTTCAAAGAAATACGGTGACTGGAAATTAAGTGGTTTGAGGTCTAAGTTATCACTTAGGTGGTAAACCTGCTTCTGGGTTGTATCAGACTGCAAGTGAGGGTCCACATGATATAAACTCATCCATACAAATTATTTGTTTCATTTAAATCATTAGTTGTATCAGCGATAGGCAGGCTTTATGCTTGAGAGATCTACTTCGTTTGTTTTTCACTAGAATTCCAGAATCCACGAATCAGAGCCTGGAATTTTCAGCCAAGGAATTTGTTTTGAGTACCAGAATTGAATGGAGTGCACAAAAATCTACTCTTGGTTACCCCAAGCTTTCTTCACTTCAGTATAGATACACCCGATCTTATCCACAAAGCGATTTCAGCACTATAATATAGGGTTAGAGACAGTCATTTTGTTGCTGCTATAGTTAAACAATTGGGAATCAGGAATCTTTGTTGATCTACTGGAAATCAGTATTGGGAAAAAGTCCCAGTATTGGGGAAAAGGTGGGATATAAATATGATGATGATATCACCCAAGGAGTTGATCCATATCTATTCTGTGCCCATCACTTTGTCATTGCTTTAAGAAATTGGTTGTTAGTTGTTAGTTGTACTTGTACTATTATGATTATATTGTATGGTTTTATGATTATGCTGTATGCTGCCTGAGTACATTTAGCTGAAGAATGGGAAATAAACATCATTACTAAAATTATAGTAAAAACAAATTAAAGCAACACAAGTGTGCAGGGAATGTGCACACTAAAATGTTCTCTAAATGGCTATTTGATTAAATTCATTTGAAACAGAATACAAAGCCACATTTTCATTATATCTTATTTAATTGTCATTACGCTCCACTTCTTATGTAATATAGAGATGTGAATCTGTTAGAAATGTGGCTAATGCAGTATGCAGTAAAAACATATTAATTTCAGATATGAATTATAATGGATCATTCATATTTGAGATGAGTTCAATAATTGGATATTAATCTCTCTCTCTTTTTTAAACTGCTTCTAAGACAGAGAGTATGAAATCCAAACAGGTTTGAGTCGAGATACCTTTTATTTTAGAAAGTAAGCATAGTATTGCTCATACATGAATTGCATATTTTTCCAGTCAGGATTCCTGTTTGTTTTTCATGAGATATGGTACATTTCATATAGAGAAAATCATTTGACCACTGCATGCTATTTAAGTCACTGTAGCCCTATTCGGGCATTGGGAAAAGGGTTAAAATCAATGCATGAGGAGAAGTAGCACTCCAGCCCCACCCCTCTCCCTCATCATGGTTGTCTCCCTCAACTCATGGAGGGTGACAGTCTGAAGTGGAGAGCCTCCTGTAGGCTCCTCACATGAGCAGAAACCTTGATTTTCCAGCACTCACACTCATATGGAGAGCCTCCATGGATAACACTGTACTGCTAGACTCTTCAAACTTCTAATTTTGGTACCAACCTAAGCTGCTGTTATGCAGTTTAGAAAGATGAGAAGCATCATCAGTATAGTTAGTGTATCAGGGGAAAGGCAACAGATGTCAAGGGTGGACCTCATCTCAATACAATTACTACCATCGCCCTACTACAGATCACTGTTCCCCTAGTCAACCATGCATACATCACAGGATGAGCTCTATAAATATTTTGTAATGCTGCCTCAGACATTTGAGCTATATTTATTCAAGTACCAAAACCAGCATGGCGTCATGACCTCAAACCCACACAGCAGCCAAGACTCTTACACGGAGGAAGAGGAGTCAGCTGTATCAAGGACCGGGGCACAAGCTTCAGAGTTCTGAACCAAGACCCAGGCTCTAACAATGGCCTGAGCTAGAGCCTCTTAAAAAACCCTTAAAATGTCTAGAGACAACACCCTCTGAGCCAGGACTAGCCCCCTTAACAGCAGAGCTTCACATTCTCCAGTGCATGCTTGCCAACAGGCAACATGCTAGCTGAACAGAGCGTTGGGCTTCCTGTCAGAGGATGACCCCTTTAAGGCTCTCCAACTCCTCAGGAAGGAGGCCAAGAGTGGGCAGGGTAGACTTGCCCAGGTGAGATAAATACTCTCCTGACAGCATTATGCTAAAAGCAGCAGCATAGCAATAATGAGAGACATTCCCACAGAGTCGTCATCCCCACACTCCAATGACAATGTTGCTTCTGACAATGCTCCAACACTTTACAGGCATAGAAGGCACTCATCACAATGCTGTGACAGCAGCAGTAACATGATAATGTCATGCAGCCTATTCCACACCGTCTCCCATCCAGTGGATGACTTTACCACTCTGAATTGTCAATTTGAATTTGAGATGAGCCTCAAAGTCATAGTTCTGTCAAAGACTGAGATCATTGCAGAAGATGGTCTGAGCTACTGTATAAGACTTTGGGATTTTCTAGGTACTCCTTAAATAACCACCAGGGTGCAGAGTCTAATCAATCTATAGCAGAGTTGGACTCTCACTATTTGCTTAGCTAATGAAGTTGTTAAGGTCATGGAATGAAACTAGACAATGTTGGTTAGTAGCAAGCTTTTTGATTTTAATGAAGAAATAAGACAATCACGTTTATATTTTAGAGTTTGCTATTTCACTCGTTGTGGTTCACCTGGCTTTAGCCCTGTTAGAAGTAGGACTGAAATTGCCTTCTCTGACGCCCACCACCCCTGACAGATCCTCAGCAATGGTGAAAGCTGTAGTTGTGGAAGTTTTGGACTTCACACAGCTATCAAAGGCACATAGCCTCTAACAGGAAACATGGTGGAAACCCTAGGTGGAAGGGCTATAATAGGCTATGTGGTCCATGTGGTCCTATTTCTACAGCATCTTTTCCCATCCTGGTGCCCTCCAGAAGTTTTGGACTTCAGCTCTCATCAGCCCCTGGCAGCATGGCCAATTATCAGGAATGCTGGGACTTGCCATCCAAAACATCTGGAGGGCACCAGGTTGAGAAGGTTGTTCTACAGGATATTGGGACATAGCATTACATTTGACATCCTATACCTGAAGCATTATCTGACAGATGACTTTGAAAATCTACAACAGGAGTAGGCAACATTGCACCTGTCAGCATCAGTGCACCCTTGGACACCTTTATTGATGCCCACCAATTTTCTCTACTTTAAAAAACACAAACTTTTTGTTTATCTAGGAGCTGTGATTGCTGCACAGCAAAGTGAAGGATTTTAACTGCTCCCATCTTCTTTTCCCATGAATACCTCATAGGGCTCAGAGACATTCATAGGAAATGAAGGTGGCAGGTTTCTGCAGGATGATGCTTTTATGTAGGCTGTTGCCTACTCCCGATCTGGAGGCCAAACTAATCAAGATGCTAGGAGATTTGTGAATTGTTTTGTTTTGCCAGCATGCAATAAAAATCTGATTGGAACAGTGAGAGGGCCAGGGAGAGCTTCTTACTGCTATCTCCATAGGCTGTTTTTCAAATCAAAATCGTTTCCTGCCACCGAATTTCCGCCCACAGAGGGAGAGAGATGAGTTTATATTTCTGTGAAGGGGAAAAGCAGTGAAGGAGAGTGCAACCATTTTGACCAGAAAAAAAATGGCCAGGGCAGGGGAGATTAAGCATGTCTTTCCCTGCCACTGTTCCAATCAGATGTTCCGTTACCCAGAGCTGTATTTTTATATAAAAAAAGAGAGAAGTCATTTGGAGACTGATCACCGGTCTGCTGGCATCTCAAATAAATTTGACCTTTAGGTAGTAGACCAGCCACCTGGTGCCCTCCAGATGTGTTGACTACAACTCCCATCACCTAGCCTGGGATTATGGGAGCTGTAGTCCAACACATCCGCAGGGTGCCAGGTTAAGGTGGGCTATAGTAGACCCCCTTAAAGGAGCCTGCTTTTAGGCACACCGATGGTGTGTGCAAAGAGGGCTGTGTTGCTACTGCACCGAAAGAAGGGATTGTTTCTAGTCCGTCCACTGAAAGCATTTTAGTCTTTTGCTTTTCTCTTCATGCTGATCATTTGTAAGAGTGGCATGCAAGGATGTTCATGCTAATTATGTACTCTTGGCTTAGGGCAGATGAAGGACAACCAAACTAGCAGGTTTCCTGTCCCTATTCACTCTCTAATCCACTTACCTTATAGAGCAAACACAAAGACTTCTGGTTCTGCTGCCAACCGCTATATAGTTCTCCTCGAGTCTGAGTGTGGAAGGAAGGCAACACAAGAATAAAACTGGACAGGCTCTACGGTTTTAGGTCACTTAGAATTCTCCTCAGCAATTCGTCAACTTATTCAGGCCCCTCTTATTGCAGTGTAGTTTTGACAGATATAGCAGAGGGCCCCCAAAGGCTAGCATTCTAATGAAAAATTGCCATAAACAGACAGCATGAAAGGCCGGGTAATCATTTATTTTGTTTCCCCAAGGCTCATTTTCGCACTGCTATCCAGGGCTGGTGAATCCCCTGCTCAGGTGGTGGATTTGGAGGGGCATGGGTTGCACACGCACCCCTGCTGGGAGGGCTC
This sequence comes from Heloderma suspectum, assembly GCF_057233095.1. Lineage (NCBI taxonomy): Eukaryota > Metazoa > Chordata > Lepidosauria > Squamata > Helodermatidae > Heloderma > Heloderma suspectum. Next base: position 291,032,907 of record NC_139459.1, on the reverse strand, counting down.
CCGTGGGCACTGTTGCAGCCACCCCACCGGCCCTGCTCAGTGGCTGTGGCAAAGGCCACAGTGGGAGAGCAGCAAGCAAGCAAGCCAGGCTCCTTGGAGGAGCTGCTGCCTCCCCCCATCTCTCGCTCTGAGCACCCTCACTATCACAAAGTGAGAGATCAGGTGGGTGGGCTCTCTGGAGAAGCCACCTGCCTGCCTGTCTGATCTCTCACTCTGACAGAGTCTCCCGAGCAAGAGGGGATGTGGCAGTGACTCACACCCTCCCGCCTCAGGCAGCTGGGCAATGTGCACCACCGTTGCCGCCATGTCCTTGTTCCCATCTCAGTTACATCTGGGATCATTTTCATTTATTTTGGGATATATATCCCACCTTTTTACGATTATTTCAAGACTGCCAACATAAAGACAAAACAATGAAACAGCATAAGAAAAACAGCATAAACATCAGCAGGCAAAAAATAATAATAAAGCAACACAATTAATAAATCTGGTTCCACTAAAGCAAAACATGAAAGAAAGTTGAACAGATACGATGAAAAAGCCTCAAGAAACATCTAGGCATCCCAAGATGAAGTAATCTTTGAGAGCTTCCTGCAAAAAAAGGCAAGGGGAATGAATTAAAATAAAACTGAGTCCTAAATATAGCACTGGCTTCTCTCTGAACAAGATGAACAGGACAGATTATCAGTATCTGGCACGTGTAGTGATAAGAGAGAGAGGCTCTTTTCTGCACTATAAATCTCAATAAGGCTGTGGATGCTGTTTCCATTCAAGGTCAAGTGACTGAGATGAGCAAATTCCTCTCTGTGTTAAATTATGAAAGAGAAGAGATATCGGCATGAAAATGTTCTTTTCCCTTTCGAAAGACCGGACATTAGCATGAAAACAGACAGAATGGCCCATCCCCACATTCTCATCATACTCTTATTCATTGCAATGCAGAATGCATCAAACAATGCCTTTAGAACTTTCAGATGGAAGGATTTCCCCCCTGACATTTTGAAATGACCACATAGTCATCCATCAAATACTGTAATGAGAAACGGGACACAGTGGAGGCTCCTTGTAGGGCCTTGTCTGATGTAATATTCTGTGCTCTCAGGTTCACTTTTTAAAACAAGTCCATGAGCCTATCTGTGTGGAAATGTTACATGGGATGAGTTCTCCATGTTTTCCTTCATGGATCTATGTGAGCAATATCATAGAATCATAGAGTTGGAAGGGACCTCAGAGATCATCTAATCCAACCCCCTGCTTAATGCAGGCTTTGCAAAGCAGGATACAGCTATATAGGATTCCTGACAGGTGGCCATCCAGCCTCTGCTTAAATACCTCCAGTGAAGGAGAACCCACCACCTCCTGAGGCAGTCTGTTCCACCGCTGAGGAGCTCTCACTGTTAGGATGTTTCTCCTAATGTTAAGCCTGCAGTTTCCACCCACTGATTCTAGTCTTGCCCTCTAGAGCATCAAAGTCTGCTCCATCTTCTGCATGACAGCCTTTCAGATATTTGAAGACTGCTCTCATGTCTCCCTTTCATCTTCTCTTCTCCAGGCTAAACATACCCAGCTCTTTCAATCGTTTCTCACAGAACTTAACTTCCAGACTCTTCACCATCCTGGTTGCTCTTCTCTGGATGTGTGCCAACTTGTTAATGTCCTTATTAAAATGGGGCACCCATAACTGGACGCAATACTCCAAAATGAAGCCTGACTAATGCAGAATAGAACTGTTACTTCCCATGATCTGGATACTGTGCTTCTGTTAATGCCGCCCAAGACTGCAGTGTGTGTGAAGTGTCAGTCACAGATTTAGGGCTAGATAAATAGATAACAGTAACCATTTTGTATGTAATGTTTTATGTGTATGTTACTCACTTTCAAAGATTATGTACACAAGTTGAGAATTGCCTTGCTGGGTCACGCCAGTGGTACATCCATCTTTGCACCTCTACCTGTGGCCAACCCTACCTTTGGCAAGTTCATGAGCAAAGTATGAGGGCAACAGCCACGCCACCCCTTGTTTGCCTTCTGCATCCCTGGTGTACTGTCTCTGAGAATTTAGGTTTCATTTGCCTGTCACAGATAACAGACACTGGTAGGCCTCTTTCATGAAATGGCCTAATATTCGTAATACTTTTTAATGATATCTAAGCTGGTGGCCATAATTAGAAATGGCGTGGAGACAGTGAACAATGAGATTATGAGAGGAGCTGCAAAGCCATTCACTATTTCTAATGCTCATTTCAACTTGATACCCGGCTCTATTGTTTTTAGTCTTAATGTCAGATAAGAGTAACCCTACAGTCCTTTAAGATTTTAACTGAAATCTAAGAAGAGCAGAAATAGCAGAGTAAGCCACATTCCATTAATACCTTTCTTTTAGTGCAATAGCTAAAGAACTTAATCTCTCCCCACCCCTCCATCCCCATATCAAAAGTCTTACAGCCCTTAAATGGCCAGCACACAAAACAGAGGTAAGTTCAGGATGGTGAGCTCCAAATGTATGGTCCTCAGTGAGCATTAGAAGGGTGCGCTTGGCACGGCTGTCAGCAGTAGCAATGACTCAGAGCAGAGGCTGGAGGCTTCTACTTGGACGATAAGATGTGTTAACTTTCTCTCTGGGCATCTGTGTGTACAATACGGCCAAAGAATGCAGACGCTTCTGGTTATGTTTATTTGTTCTGATTTATGACAGGGAAGCTAAAGTTGTCATTCAGAGCACTGGGTGCCTAATCTCATGAAATCAAATCAGATTTTAATTTTTTTAATATATTTTTAAAAAGATGACTCTGATGCCAGATCTGGGTTCTACTGAAGCACAGAGGGAGCAGGTGTTAGAACAGATCAGAAGACCTTTTATGCTGCCAGAAGCTCTTTCTAAGTGGTACTGAGTGACAGCAATGGGTAGGGTGTGTCATGCCTCAGCTGGAAGATTCCTCCTTGGAGGAAGAACTGGAGGACCAGGAACCACCCACCACCAGCAGTGCCCAGGATCTGCCAGTAAACCAGGAGGAGCCTGGGCCATCAGGGGTGACTACTATGAGGGCATCACCTGTACAGGACTAGGACTCTGCCTCAGAGGTAAAAACAGAGCAATCCCAAAGCGCTCAGGAGAGACACTGCCTGAACAGATAGGAACTCAGAGGGGGTGCTAGACTGAGCCAGAGACCTCCTTGTGTGAAAAGTTCTACTTGCACATAGATCTTGCTCACAAGGAGGACCTTTTCAGCTGCAGTCACTAACAGCTCATTGCTGAGGCTTGGATGTGGCTCTGACAGCCTCTTCATAAAACAGCAGTGTAAGGCTGAGAGTCGCTGGAAACAACATTGACCAGACCTTCCTGAATCCAGCTTTCCTTGAGTGTTTCCTGGTGTGAGTACTTCTGGACTGACCTCTGACTCTTCTCCTGCTGGTGCCTTGAATGCTGTATTGCCTTTGGGACCGTGTTGCCTGGACTGAACTCTGGCCTTTTCCTGCTTGCCCCTTGTCTGCTGTGTTGCCTTGGAACCTTTTTGTCTGTGACTTGGACAGCTGAGATCCTGCCTTTTGCCTGATCCCTGTTTGTGCTGAACCCTTGGAAGTCTTGGACCCTTGAACCTGCATCTGCTAGGCTCAGACTTGGGAAATGTGACAGGTTGCCTCTTTTTCTCTGCTGGGACCTGCTCTAACAACTGCACAAGAAATCTAAGAAACAAAACATTGCTGCATCTTCATGCAGCTGTTAAGGGCAAGGTTTTTTGTCAGGGTGGTGGGTGAGGAAGTAGTGGAAAATGGCTACTTCAGTCCCTTGCACAAAGTGTGTGCTTGTGTTGTCAAGAGAAGTGGACAGAATAAATAAATTGATTTGGTTCCTTCTGATTTCTTTATTTTTCAATCTGCTTTGAAAAGGCCAGAAAGCTCTCAGCCAAGCGACATGTTAAGTCATGGCAATTTGTGCCATGTTCTTAACTGGGATGTGTATGACTGATGTTGGATTTCTATAGCTCAGGGCTTCGTCACATGGAGCTTTTATCCTGCTATTGGGATTGCTCACTCACGGAAGTTTGCGGGTCCTTTTCATGACGTTGTCAGCCTCTAGGGCACATCCAGAGGTATTTCCTGGTTATTCCATCTCAAAAAGATCCGGAAATAATTATTTATTTAAGTTGGATTGTTATGCTATTAAAACAGCCACTAGATGGTGCAGTTTCATTGATCTCTGTGGAACCTTGAAAATTAAACACTTCCCCTCTCAGCAATCAAGTGGTCGTTGTCTAGGAGCCTGCTGTAAATGCAGAAAGGCTCCACCATGGGAGGACTGCGGGTTTGTTCTTTAGTGTAAAGGCAGCCTCGGTGTCTTCCAAAAGAAGAACTTAGGTTGTCTGTTTTCCTCCAGTAAAAGGTTCCAAGACTGCTGAGGTGACCTGCATCTGCAATGTCATTCAGTACATGGAGCATGCAGATATAGATGAGATGGTTTGTCCAGGCCAGCCTTTCCCAACCTGGTGTCCCTCCAGATGTGTTAGAGTATAGCTCCCATCATTCCCAATCAGCATGTCCAATGACCATACTGGCTGTGGATGATGGGATTTGTAGTTCAACACATCTGGAGGGACACCAGGTTGGGGAGGATTGGTCTAGGCCAATCTCCACTCTGCCAACGAATCCCACAGGCAAGGCCTGTTATCCTACAGCTTACAATTGGGAGGCAGGTAAGATCTACCTTTGGCAAGTAAACAGTTTAGCAAACTCCAGGGAATCTAGCTGGCAAAGGGCTAAGTAAGTTCAGGTCAATGGTAGTGGCTACAAGTCTAAGAAATCAAGCGAGGAACAAGACTGGAGTGCTGTTAAAAGGCAAGGGACATTTGGTGGGGTGGGGCATGAGGGAGCTCATCTGGGCCTGTATGGTTTGTCGTGGCTGTAGTTTATTGCACACTCAGAGCTCGCTGCTTTCACCTCAGAGTCTTTCTGTAGGTCTGCCCATTAGCAAGTGAAGGTAATTTTTCTATTCCCAAAAGAGGGTCTATGACCCCCCTGGCAAAGCCGAAGTACAGGCTGAAGGGGCAGGATTGCAGCTTGAGATCGATAGGCATATGGTCAAGGAAGACCTAATTACCTTGAATGAATTCAGATCTCCAGGGCCAGATGAACTGCATCCTAGAGTAATAAAGGAACTGGCAGAGGAACTCTCAGAACCACTGTCTATTCTCTTTGAGAAATCATGGAGGACAGGGGAAGTGCCAGATGACTGGAGGAGGGCTAACGTTGTCCCTATCTTCAAAAAGGGTAAAAAGGAGGAACCTGGAACTACAGACCAATCAGTCTGACATCAATCCCTGGGAAAATTCTGGAGCAGATGATAAAGCAATCCATCTGGAAGCACCTTGACAACAATGCCGTGATTACTCAAAGCCAACATGGATTTGTCAAAAACAAGTCCTGCCAGACGAATCTGATCTCATTTTTTGATCAAGTAACCTCCCTTGTAGACCGTGGGAATGCTGTAGACATCATATACCTCGACTTCAGCAAAGCTTTTGACAAAGTGCTCCATGAGATCCTGATGAGCAAACTAGCTCGAAGTGGGCTAGATGAAACAACGATCCGGTGGATCCACAGTTGGCTACAGAATCTGACTCAAAGAGTGCTTATCAATGGGACCTTCTCAAACTGGGGAGAGGTAACGAGTGGGGTACTGCAGGGCTCAGTCCTGGGCCCAGTGCTCTTCAACATTTTTATGAATGACTTGGAGGAGGAGGTGCAGGGAATGCTGATCAGATTTGCAGATGACACAAAATTGGGCGGGATAGCTAATACTTTGGAAGACAGAAACAAAATTCAAAGTGATCTGGATAGACTGGAGCACTGGGCAGAAAACAACAGAATGACATTTAATAGGGATAAATGCCAAGTTCTGCACCTAGGAAAAAGAAACCAAATGCACAGTTACAAGATGGGGGATACGTGGCTCAACCACACTACAAGCGAGAAGGATCTTGGAATTGTTGTCGATGACAAGCTGAATATGAGCCAACAATGTGATGTGGCTGCAAAAAAGGTAAATGCTCTTTTGGGCTGCATTAATAGAAGCATAGCTTCTAAATCCCGGGAAGTACTAGTTCCCCTCTACTCAGCACTGGTTAGGCCTCATCTGGAGTACTGTGTCCAGTTCTGGGCACCACACTTTAAGAAGGATGCAGACAAACTGGAGAGGGTTCAGAGGAGGGCAACAAAGATGATCAGGGGACTGGAAACAAAGCCCTATGAAGAGAGACTGAAAGAACTGGGCATGTTTAGCCTTGAGAACAGAAGACTGAGGGGAGATATGATAGCACTCTTCAAGTACTTGAAAGGTTGTCACAGGGAAGAAGGCCAGGATCTCTTCTTGATCATCCCAGAGTGCAGGACACGGAATAATGGGCTCAAGTTACAGGAAGCCAGATTCCAGCTGAACATCAGGAAAAACTTCCTGACTGTTACAGCAATATGACAATGGAACCAACTACCTAGGGAGGAGGTGGGCTCTCCCACACCGGAGGCATTCAAGACGAGGCTGGACAGCCATCTGTCAGGGATGCTCTGACTTGGATTCCTGCATTGAGCAGGGGTTTGGACTCGATGGCCTTGTAGGCCCCTTCCAACCCTACTATTCTATGATTCTATAAGGTCCTGATGCTATTCAGCCTTCCTAGCATTCACAACCACAGTGACCAGATGCAAGTAGGGATGGCAGAGAATTCCGCCACGGATCTCGGTGAGGCCAAATGCCAGTGCATTCGGCCCCCTGAACTCCATGGTGGAATGGCCTGCCACCCCCGCGCCACCCCGCGGATCCCTCCCGGGACGAGACTTACCTGGGGCGGATCTTCCGGGTGGCGGCGGCTCCGGCGGGTGCTTCGGCCGCAGTGGCGGTGGCTGGCCTTCCGACCGGCTGCCGCCACCGCCATTTGCAGTCTTGTAAAAAAAAAGACGTGATAGGCTACGTAAAGATTTACGTAGCCTATCATGGCTGGGTTTAAAAAAAAAAACACCGCGTAAATATTTACGTAGGCTAAAACAGTGAATCAAAAAGGGACGCAAATAGCGCCCGCTACGCTATTTGCGTTCCCCTTTATTTTTGCCGTGATAGTCTACGTAAATATTTACGTAGATTAAGATGGCCAAAAATAAGGAACGCAAATGGTGGCCGCCATAGCCGCCGCCATTTGCGTACACGGTTTTTTGGTTTTTTTCCCCAGAGCCCTCCGTGGCCGGAAATCCAGCTGCGGACAGCTCTGGCCTGGCTGGGCCTGGCCGGCTGCTCTGCGGAGCTGCTGCAGAGCACAGCCGGCCGTCGAGGATTCCAGGAGGAAGGACGGAATGCCTTCCCCCCCACCATCAACATAATCCGTGGAAAGGTAAGTGACTTTCGTACATCCCTAGATGAAAGGAGTAAAGGGTTCTTTAGCTTAAACCATTCTGTGGAAATTTACTGCAGGGCTAAGAAAAAACAGCATGTGCTGAAATTCCTTGCTCACACATTCCAACACTCTGATGAGTATTGCTGAGTGCTACCTGCTTTCTATGTCGGGGGAGCAATCCTATGGCTCCCCAGACAGTGTCCAGGATAGTTCAGATTCCTGGATCCAAGGCTGGAGTCAGCGCTGCAACGTCAGGCCCAGGAGTCCAAGCTCCCTGCCCCCTCCCCCTCACAGCCGGCACAGAGAGAACCTCACTGGCCACCGCTCCGAGGTCACAAAAGCAACCCCGGAGACGAGGGAAAGGGGCCATTTCTGTGAGCAGGGAGGGGACTAGGGAAGTGGGGATATGAGCTATCCCTGTCAGGGTGGACACTGAGCCCATAGAATCCCAGAGTAGTTCTGATTCTGAGGAAGAGCAGTCGCTCCTGGGAGAGGAGTGCGCTCCTCTTTCCCAGGGCCAACAGCTGACGGAGATTCCTCCCACCAGCATTCCTAGCTTAGATAGCAGTCCAGGGAGTGATCAAGCACGGGAAGCAGTCTTGGTGGACGCGCAACGCAAACGCAGAGAGCGGCGCCAGATGGAGGGCGCGGAAAGGAGGCATAGTGCCCGGTTGGCGCTCAAACAACGGCTGCGCCCAGAGGATCCAAGGGAAAAGGGGAGGGACTCTCCCTAGCCCATAAGTTCAGGGTCTGCCAGAAATTCCCTTTCAAATGGGGACCAACTGTTCCAACTTAGGGCATAGGTACTCTGCTGCTCAGATCTAGTTGCTACCTGTAGAGTTGTTAAGTTGTAAAAGAAGAATAAAGCTTTGAAAGGAATCCCTTTGTCTGTGTCTGGACTTGGCTACTGGATTAGACTGAGAGAGGCCTCCGAGGAGCCCTTGACAATCCCCAGCCCTCCTCAACCTCCTCCCCTCCCCAGAGCCCCAGCTATATAAGTGTCAGGAGCGCCCTAGCTGCCTCTTGCAGTCCCCTCCAATAGCCAACTCAGGACACAGATGACGAGGATTCTTTCCGAGGCTTTATTCCTTTATTCCTTTATGACTCTTTTAGATACTAATCACTAGCGACTAAGCACAGAACAGCACTGGGGAAAGATAGCAGAGTAGCCTAAGCTCCAGGTAAGGCAGCTGGTTCCTGTTTGAAGGGGAACAAGGGGAAGACTCTGAACTTATGGGCTAGGGAGAGATCCTCCCTCTTTCCCTTGGGTCCTTGGGACACGACCGTTGTTTGTGCGCCAAACGAGCACCACGCCTCCTTTCTGCACCCTCCATCTGTCGTTGGTCCCTGCATCTGCGCCGAGCGTCCAGCAAGCCCCCCTCCAGCGCTCTCTCACTGCCAGGGTCACTATCTATTCCAGGAATGCTGGCAGGAGGAATCTCTGCCAGCTGCTGTGCTTGTGAGAGATGAGCTCCTCTCCCATGGATTGCTGATCCTCCTCAGAATCAGAACTGCTCTGGGGCTCTATCAACTCAGTTTCCACCCTGACATCATCCCCACTCCCATGAGGCCCCCCCTCATGCTCCTCCCCTGGGGCCCCGGGTTTGTGGGCATGCAGCTGGTGGAAGCACCTCAGCAGCAACAGAGCATGCACATTTTCCGTGGGTTCCCAGGATCGCTCATCTGGCCCGTACCCCTTCCAGTCCACCAGATATTGCAGGCAGCCATGAGAAAGGCAGGAGTCCAGAATCTCCGTGATCTCAAACTCCTCCTCCCCCTCCACCAGCACTGGCAGCGGCCCGGCAGGGGGGGGAGCTGGCCGAGTGATGAGGGTTGTCAGAAACCAGGGGGGACAGCATGGACTGATGAAAAACAGGATGAATATTCATGGGGGGGGGAAGCCAGGCAAAAAGCAACAGGGTTAATCTGGGCCATAATCTGGAAAGGCCCCGTGTGGCAAGGCACGAGCTTCTTTGCGGGCGAGTCAGAGGGGAGGTATTGCGTGGACAACCAAACCCAGTCCCCCAGTTGCAGAGACGGACCCGGCTGGCACCGCCAGTCCACAGAGGCCTTGTAGGCTGTCTTGGCTTGCTCGAGAGAGTCCCGTAAAAGGTGGTGTACCGCTCGTAACTCCTTTAAAAAGTCATGGGCTGCCAGCACCAAAGAGGGAGCTAGGGTGGACGGGAAAGCCTTGGGGTGGTAGCCAGAATTGGCAAAAAATGGAGTCTGGTGGGTGGAAGCATGGCAGGCATTGTTATAAGCAAATTCTGTGAGAGACAGCAAGGAAAACCAGTCATCTTGCTGGTAATTGACATAGCAGTGCAAATATTGCTCCAGAGTCGCATTGGTGCACTCGGTCTGACCGTCCGTCTGTGGATGGTGGGCGGAGGAAAGATGGAACGTCACATGTAGGGATGTAAGAAAGTCACTTACCTTTTTGCGGAATCTTTCGCGGTGGGGGGAGGAGCTCCGTCCCTCCCCCCGGAATCCTCGATGGGGGGGGAGGCGATCTGGTCCTCCCCCCTGGAATCCTTGATGGCCGGCTCCGGGCTGTCCACAGCCAGATTTCCAGCCATGGACGGGCTGCTGCGGACTCAAATGGCGGCCGCCATAGCGACCGCCATTTGCATCCAGCCAGGCAGCCATGATAGGCTACGTAAATTCTTACGTAGCCTATCACAGCTAATCAAAAACAAAAAACAAAAACCCCCAGCGTACGCAAATGGCGGCAGCTATGGCAGCCGCCATTTGCATTCCCTATTTTTCGCTGATTTATCTTACGTAAATATTTACGTAGGCTTGAATGGCGAAAAATAAAGGAATGCAAATAGCGCCCACTACGCTATTTGTGTTCCCCTTTTTTTGCTGTCTTATCTTATGTAAATATTTATGTAAGATAGATCGGCGAAAAATAGGGAACGCAAATGGCAGCCGCTGTAGCCGCTGCCATTTGCGTACGCTGAGGTTTGTGTGTTTTTTGTTTTGGTTAGCCGTGATAGGCTATGTAAATTCTTATGTAGCCTATCATGGCTGCAAGGATGGCAATGGCGGCGGCAGCAGCCCAGCCATGGCTGGCCAGGAGACCAGCTGCTGCCAGAGCCACCGGAGCTGCCGCTGGAACCGCTGCTGCCGGAACTGCCGCCACCGAATCCGCTGCATCCGCCCCACCTAAATGCCATTCCGGGGGGATTCCACAGGGGAGTGGGGGGGCAGGGGGCCATTCCACCACTGGAATCCGTGGCAGAATTCTTCGCCATCCCTAGTCACATGGAGAAGCCCAAGTAGCTCCCTCCAGAAATAGGCAGTGAATTAGGCCCCCCTATCCGAAATGAGACCCTCGGGCCATCCGTGGAGCTGGAAAACATGCGCCAAAAAAAGCTCCGCCATCTCCCTGGCTGTGGGCAACCCAGAGCGGGGGATGAAATGGGCCATCTTAGAAAACAAATCCACCACCACCAGAATAGTGGTCTTACCGTGTGAACGGGGCACGTCAGTGATGAAGTCAAGGGAGAGCAGTTTCCAGGGTCCTGAGGGGGTAGGCAGGGGGTGAAGCAAGCCTGTGGGCTTGCCTGAGGGGGCCTTCGCCCGCTGGCAGGTTGGGCAGGAGGCGACATAGGACTTGACGTCCAGACACACATGAGACCACCAAAAATCCCGCATCACTCCGTGCAGGGTCTTGGTGAAGCCAAAATGCCCAGAGGTGGGGGAGTCATGGCACTGATGGAGGACCTTCTCGCGGAGGGGTCTAGAAGGCACATAGACCTGGCTGGAATGGTAAAGCAGGCCACCTCGCAAAGAGAAGGGGGTAGAGTGGGGGGGCAGAGGCTAGCCCCAATTCCTCCACTTTTGTGCGGACAAAAGCATCCTGAGCCTGTGCAGAGTGAATAAGCTCCTCCCAAGAGTGAGGTATTGCAGCTGCCGACAGGCTCTGGGGGGGGGGAGAATCAGAGAGGGGGGGATCTCCCTCACCCCCTGGCTGGAGGTTTGGCTTACAAGAAAGAGTATCTGCTTGCAGGTTGTCGGAGGCCTTCACATGGCAAATCTTAAGGTGGAACCGGGGAAAAAAAAGCGACCACCTAATCTGCCACTGGTTTAAGGCACCGGCTGTCTGAAGATGTTCCAGGTTGAAATGGTTGGTTCTAACGTCGACTGGGTGCTGTGCCCCCTCCAGCAGATGACGCCAGGTCTCCAAAGCGGACTTGATGGCCAACAGTTCCTTCTCCTAGATGGTATAATTCCTCTCAGACATGTTCAGCTTCCTGGAGTGGTAGGCGCAGAGTTCCAACCCACCGCCCGCCCGATCTGGCTGAAAAAGCACCGCCCCCACCGCAAAGTCAGAGGCATCAGTTTGCACTACAAAAGGCTTCCTTGGGTCGGGATGTAATAGGATTGGCTCAGAACTAAAAAGCTTCTTAAGTTCCTTGAAAGCCTGTTGGGCAGATGCCGTCCAATGAAAAGGAGATTTCCTGCCCTTAAGGAGGTCCGTGAGAGGAGATGTCAGCCGACCAAAGCTGTGCAGGAACTTTCTGTAAAAATTAGCAAACCCCAGAAAACATTGCAAGTCTTTCTTGGTGGATGGAGCCTGCCAGGAGAGGACAGCCTGGACCTTTGCAGGATCCATCCTGATACCGTCAGCTGAGATAATGTAGCCAAGATAGTCCAAAGAGGTTAGGTCAAACACACATTTCTCCAGCTTGGCATAAAGATGGTGCTTGTGGAGGTGCTGGAGGACAGTGGAGACATGGTGCTGATGGGCGTGGGGGTCCTCAGAAAATATAAGTAAATCATCAAGATACACAGTGAGGAAAGTGTCCAAATAGTCCCGGAAGATTGCATTCATAAAATGTGAAAACGTGGGAGGGTGGGGAACGCAGGCAAGCCCAAACAACATCACTAGGTATTCATACGCTCCGTACCAGGTGCCGAAACAGGTCTTCCACTCATCCCCCTCCCGAATGCAAATCAGATTGTAGGCACCACGCAGGTCCAACTTTGTGAAAATCTTGGCTCGCCCCAGGCGTTCCAGCATCTCTGGTATGGGGGGGAGGTGGTACTTGTCAGGGATTGAGACCGAATTCAATGCTCTAAAGTCATGCACCAGGCAGAGTTCTCCCGATTTCTTGTGCACAAACATGTTAGGGGCGCAGGCGGGGGAGGAAGAGGGGCAAATGAAGCCATGTCTGAAGTTTGTGTCCAAAAACTCCCACAGAGCTCAAAGTTCCGGCTCCGACATTGAATGCAGCCAGCCAGCGGGGATGGTCACCCCAGGAATGAGGTTAATGTAGGGATGTACGAAAGGGACTTACCTTGTCCCGCAGCTTTTTTCGCGGTGGGGAGGAGGCGCTTCGCTTATCCCCCCGAAGTTCAGGTGAGGGGGGGAGGCGTCCCACCTCGCCCGGCCGAAATTCAGGCCAGGGAGAAGCACCCTGTCTCCCCGGCCGCGAAAGAAAAAGTAAAACAAACAAACAAAAAAAACCTGTGATAGGCTACGTAACAATTAACGTAGCCTATCACGGCTAGATTTCCAAAGTCAGCCGTGATAGGCTACGTTAATCGTCATGTAGCCTATCACGGCTGACTTTGGAAAAAAAGAAGAAGTGCTATTTGCGTTGCCCTTATTTTCACCGTAGTCTATGTAAATCTTTACGTAGACTAGACGTGCCAAAATAAGGAACGCAAATGGCGGTGCCCATGGGCCGCTGCCATTTGCGTACGTGCTTTCCCCCCCCCCCCAAAGTCACCCGTGATAGGCTACGTGACGATTTACGTAGTCTATCACGGCTGACTTTGGAAATCTAGCTGTGATAGGCTACGTAAATCATCACGTAGCCTATCACGGGAGTGTTTTTTTTTTTACTTTTTTATTTTGTAATGGCGGTGGCGGCAGCCGGTCGGGAGACCAGCTGCCGCCCCCACCCCTGCCGAAACGCTGCCGAAACACAGCCGGGACCCGCCGCCGAGAGGGACATTCGCTGAAGGTAAGTCCCATCCTGGGGGGGCGGGGGGCCGGCAGAGAATTTCCCCAACACTTTCGGGGGGCCGAATGCCTCGGCGCTCGGCCTCCTGAAGATTTGTGGAGAAATCCTCCACCATCCCTAGGTTAATGGCACAGTCAAAAGGGCGGTAAGGGGGGAGCTGGTTGGCCTCCTTCTTGTCGAAAACATCCCAAAAAGCCGCATACTTCTCTGGGAGGATCACGGTAGCTGAAGAACTGCCAGAAGCAGATGAGGAGGGGAAGGAAAGGGTTAAGGCCTGGGCTGGGACTGGCACCTCGGTCAGGCGGCAATGCTCCTGGCAGTAGTGACATGCAAACTCCACCTGCTGAAGCCCCCAAGAAATCTGAGGATTATGCTTAGAGAGCCAGGAAACACCCAGCACGATTGGGTATTGGGGAACCAATTTGGCCAAGTGAAATTGAATCTGCTCAACATGGGACTGGGCGCTCAGAGTGAGCAGAGCTGTAATCCGGGGCACTGCACCTGAAGAAAGAGGATGCCCATTGATGGTCTCCACTGCCAAGGGGGCAGGAAGAGGCAGGGTAGCAATCTTGTGGAGGTGAGCAAACGTTTCATCCATGAAACTGGTCATAGTCCCAGAGTCCACTAAAGCTAGGGCCTCCACCCCACCCTACTGGAAGGAGTGGAGGTGAACATGCAATAGCAGATGGGAGGGCAGGGGGGTTGCAGAAGGCACCCACCTGGTGGGGAACTGATCCCCACACTGGAGACCCCCAACAGGCTTGGGGGGCAGCCTAGTCAGGCTTGGGAATGAGGAGGACGAGGAGGAGGAAGGAGAGGAGGGGGAGGCAGTGGGGCTGCGGGCCTGGCATGGCAGGTTTTGGCGAAATGTCCCAGCTTTCCACACTGAAAGCATTGGCGCTCCGCACGCCGCTGCTCTAGTTCCTCCGGTGGCAGCGGGGCTTGGGTAGCTCCCAGCTGCATCAGGGTCTCCTCCACCCCCATCGCAGGGGTTGGGGGTGGGGGAGGGGGCAGGAAACATGGGGGAATGGGAAGAGGGAAATCTCGGCCCCCGGTGCCCCGCCGGGTCTGCCGGCACCCCTCCAGCCGATTATCTATCTGGAGGCAGGTCTGGATGAGCTCCTCCAAAGTAGGTGGGCTAGGCATGCATGCCAACTCGTGCAAGATCTCATCGTTCAAACCATCCAAAAACTAAGCCACCAGCACAGCATCATTCCACTGTAAATCCTGCATCAGCAAGCGAAAAGTTGTCGCGTAGCTGGAAACTGAGTCCTTGCCCTGCCTGAGGCAGCGAATCTCCTGAGAAGCTGTCTGCATGAGCAGGGGGTCACCGAAAAATCTGGCCATCGCTGTCATGAAACCTTGATAGTCCCCGAGCAGGGGATCATTAGCGAGAAGAAGTCCCGAAGCCCATTTAGCTGCCACGCCTGAAAGTAGGTTCCCACACGAACCTGTTCCATCAGGAAATCCTCAGATCGAAGGCACATGTACAGCTCCAATTGGGCCCCGAAAATCTGAAAAAGTCCTTTCTCCCCAGAAAACTTCTCTGGCAGAGCCACCGGGCACTTGCGGCAGGGGGGAATCAGAAGTAGCGGGAGTTGAACCGCCTGACAGGCATCTGGATAGGACTGCGCTCTTAGTATATTGTTAAGGGTTAAAAAATTTTCTTCTTCCTCCTCCTCGTCCAGCTCCCGAGAGTTACAGAACGACATAACTGTACCAAAGCTCTGGAAAATTGTGACTCGTAAATTAGGTCATGAGTGCTGACATTTTGGATCTGGTGGAGTGTGTCTGTCAGTTTGACCCTTTGTGAACTTGGGGGAGGCTTTGTGTGTGACAATTATCCTGTGAATGCTTAATACATGTAATTAACTTTTTCTAAAAGCATTCTTTCTGCATATGCTTCTGAGTTCCAACGTAATTCTACTAGCAAACTGAAAGTATATGCAGCTGTTGATGGTGCTGGAGACCGCTGCCATCATTACTGCCCAGTCAGAAAGCCTCGTTTTAACAAAGACACTAAAATGCTCGCTCATCAGGTCCTTTCTTTATATCAAGGAACCTAATTTTGTAATCAATGCTGTTTCAACTTAAGAAGGGAAAAGACAAGACTGGGGTCCCAGTGGCACAGATTACTTTCAAGGTTACACACATGGCATTGCATAATATTTGTCAGGTCAGCCAATGAAATTTTGTAAGCCAAAAGCAGCAGGATCTAATTAAAGTACTTCTTTAGGCTATTAATTCTTACATGAACACCAGGAATTAATAGACTTGATTAAGGGACTTGATTTAGCAGCAAGCAGGCAAAGTGGGGCCATAGAAGTGTCTGCAGTCAGAGTTGGTGGAACTTAGAATCTTAGAATTATAGTTGCAACAGATGGCCTATAAGCCCCCCTCTAACCCCCTGCTTAATGCAGGAAATCTAGCACATCCCCAACAGATGGCTGTTCAGCCTCTGCCTGAAGAACTATGGTGAAGGAGAACTGGTTCTGTTGCTGAACTGATGGTATAATTAATAGGTTTCTCCAAATATTCAGTGAAATTGACCGTCTTGTAACTTAAGCCCATTAAATCTAGTCCTGCCCTCTGGAGGCAGCAGAGAACAAGTTTTTGACATCTTCTACAACATGGTAGTCCTTTGGGTATTTGAAGACTACAGTCCTCAGCTTTTCTACACAAGGCTGTTAATCTACTTTTGGTTTCGTCGCAGAATGGAGATCCAAGTACTACATGAAGACAGTTGTCCAGATGAGGTCAAACTACTGTAGAATAAAGTGGACTTATTATTTCTCATCACTTCAGAACTATGGTTTTATTAATACAGCATAAAACTGCATTAGCACTTTTGCAGCTACATCACACTGTGATTAATGATCAGTTTGTGATTGACTATAATCCTGAGATCCTGTTCACATGTACTGCCACCAAGCCAGTTATTTCCCTTCCTATGCCTGTGATTCTCTCACCCCCACCCCCATGCAGAAAGTTGCATTTCTCCCTCTTGAATTTCATTTTGTTTGTTTTGGCCCAGTTTTCCATTCCATCAAGATTATTTTGAATTTTACTCCTCTCTTCTGATGTGCAAGCTATCCCTACCAGTTTTGTGTGATCTGCAAACTTGATAAGGATTCCCTCTATCCCTTCATCTAAGGCCCCATCTACACCAGGCTTTTACTCCGGGATGGCTGCGAGTCGAGGTCCATTGTGATAGATGACATAGTTACAACTTCACAGCCATCCGTGGTTTTTGCCTGGAAAAAGTGGAGTTCCAAGGAGTTGTTTTACTGCGCTTTTTTGAGGTTGCTGCAGGTTTCCCTGCAGTTGCAGGCCATCTGTTCCTTCCTCGAACTGATCTTGCATCTTACAGTGGGTGTGTTGTAGGCGCGCATAGTGCCTGCATCACTCTGTGACACCCCTTTACTCTCCCATCCCTTCGCAGCTGTTTAAAGTTGTGCTACTTTACTGAAATAATGGATTATTATACATCCAAAAATGTAATATTAGTTTATTATTTTATCGCCCACCTTTCCTCCAAGGACATCAAGACAACATACATGATTCTCTCCCCCTGCCATCCCCAATTTTATCCTCACAACAATCTTGTGAAGAAGGTTAGGTGAGAGATAGTGACTTTCCCATGGTTGTGCTGTCAGGTTTTTTTGGCTGAATGAAGATTTGAACCTGAGTCTTACCAGTCCTAGTCTGACACTCTGACCACTGTGTCATACTGTCTTCTAAGAGCAGTATATGCAGGCTACTGAAGGAAAGAGAAACTCTGGTGGCTTAGGCTGTAATCCTTTACCTACTTACTTGGGAGAAAGCTCAAAGGGACTTACTTCTGAGTAGAAATGTATAGAATTGTACTGTTAAATAAAATTCAGCAGAGAATACATACCTAAGGACTGAAAGCCAATTCTCACGAATATTTTGCAGCAGTGGCGCTGTCTTTGTCTAGATTTGATTATATTTACCTAAGGATGTACGAAACTCACTTACCTTTTTGCGGATTGATTCGTGGGGGGGGGAGGCGCTCTGTCCCTCCCCCCGGAATCCTCGATGGGGGGGGACAATCCAGTCCTCCCCCCCGGAATCCTGCCTGGCTGGCTCCACTCCGCGGTGGGGCCAGGGCTGTCTGCAGCCGGATTTCCGGCCGTGGATGGGCTGGTGCGGACGCAAATGGCGGCCGCCGTAGCAGCCACCATTTGCGTCCAGCCAGGCTGCCGTGATAGGCTACATAAGTATTTATGAAGCTAACCCCCCTCCAAAAAACCAGCGTACGCAAATGGCGGCGGCTACAGCGGCTGCCATTTGCGTTCCCTATTTTTCACCATTCTAGCCTACGTAAATATTTACGTAGGCTATTACGGCGAAAAAAAAGGGAACGCAAATAGCGTAGTGGGTGCTATTTGCGTTCCTTTATTTTTCGCTGTTCTAGCCTACGTAAATATTTACGTGGGCTAGAACGGCGAAAAATAAAGGAACGCAAATAGCGCCCACTACGCTATTTGTGTTCCCCTTTTTTTCAGAAAAAAATGTTTTTTGCGGGGGAGTTAGCCATGATAGGCTATGTAAATACTTACGTAGCCTATCACAGCTGCAAGGACAGCAATGGTGGCCGCAGCAGCCTGGCTGCAGCCGGCCAAGAGACCAGCCGCCGGAGCTGCCGCCAGAGCCGCCGCCGCCAGAGCCGCCACCGCTGAATCCCCTGCATCCGCCCCAGGTAAGTGCTGTCCTGGGGGGATTCTGCGGGGGGGCGGGGGGCAGGGGGGCAGGAGGCTATTCTAAAAAATCCAGCCTCACTGGAATCCGTGGCAGAATTCTCTGCCATTCCTATATTTACCTGCATTTAAGACCTCAGAATATCTCACCATTGCAAACCACCAATTGTAGGTTGAGGGATGACACATTCAGCCATGCTCTGGTTCTGTGGTAGAAGTCTTGCATGACCGCACATGAATGCAAGCAAATTTGGGATGGAATGTGAAACACAGGGCTGCTACTAAAAATTACCTGCATGCTGAATTCTCCCCCTCTCCCCTTCAGCTTGTAGTATCCTATGTTGTGATTTCACAATGTTACGTGTTTCTCGGCCTCTGATCAGGCTGACATAGTTGGGACAGGGAAAAGCAATGCCATGATGCAATGAAATGGGTTAAGGGATACTATACATCGCATGAGTAGAAGTCTTGTTCAGAACATTTGTTATTGGGCAGATTATAAATGTAATAAATAAATAAATATAAAATAAATATGAGGTGGGGGGGGGATATCCCTGTGGGCAATATTAGTGGCAGCCCATATCTAATCTAATGCATGGTTCCACCATAAAATATGGCTAGAGAGAAATATGAGCAGCTGATCATATGCAAAATATCTGTGAGAACGAAGCATCTCTCTCTCTCTCTCTCTCTCTCTCTCTCTGTCTTTAAGAAAAGGATTCTGAGGACAAAGCTGAAACCATAAACCACTACAGAAGGCAAAACAAGAGTTGTAATGATCGGCCTTGGAAGTTTTCTTGATATAAAAAATGTCAGGCCAGATTACTATTTTTAGCTCAATATGAACTAAACAAGGCAATAGGGGCACAACTTTAAGTTCCATGCAGTTTAATTTGGAACAAATGTCCAGATGTGCTTTCAAAGAGAGGGAATTAAATGAGTGGACAGTCAAGCAGCACAAGGTATCTCTGTCTGTCTGTCTGTCTATCTGGAAATGGTAATCTTCAAAATAAATAAGAGGAAAAGCCTCAAATATATATAGTCTTATGTGATTATGTGATTATTCTTAAGAGTTTTCTAAAGCAAATTTAGAATATCTTTGGAATTCACATTCTGAATCCTTTGGTTTGCTATGTGCAGAAGACTTGTGTTTACTACCATCACCAAAACACCAGGGCAGGAGTGGCAGGGGAAACTAGCAGAAGAGAAACTAAATCCCAAGAAAGAAAAGACAAAGGTAAAAAGTATTTTCAAAATCATAACCTCAAGATCACTTTTACCTGCCAGACATTTGGAATAGGAATGTACCTATTCCAAACTGAATGACAAAGTACCTGATTGCTACACTTGTCTTTATTCCTTTCTAGTGCTACTGTGTACCCATTGCCATGTGACAGACATTGCTCATGCCCAAAAGGCCTCACAGTCAAAGAATATCTACTCCTGCATGCCTTAGCCAGCAGAAAATGGTAATTTGTGCCCCCCCCCCCCGATCTATTTGAAGTTCGTGAACACTGTTGATGTGATCCTAAGGTCATGGTTTGGTGGTATCCCTGTACAGTGCTGCTAAGCAACACTTAGCAAACTACATTTGTATTTTGTTCCCTTGATTATGTATTCCGCATCCACACTTACATGCTTATATTAAAATACCTGAACACTTTTCACAATCCAGTGAAACTTCTAGATCATGGGATGGTGAGTTTGGTAAAAAAAAAAAAAAAATCTCTGAGAGAAGTAATTCAATGTAAGTCCTTGATTTCTAAATGGTGGTCTGTATGTCTTGATAGGTTTCTGAGTTTGTATTGATATTTCAAAACTTGGTGTGTCATCTTAACAAACTGATTGAACATACCTTTTCTTGTTTTCACCAGGATCTCAACCATGGTTGTTCATGTAAAATAGCCCATAGGATGGCATGTCATTCATCTTCTTTCAAAGAAGAAGAAAATTTTCATAGAACAAATACAGTCTATTTCTTATTTCCCTCTCAGTATGTGAACCATATCAAAATCCAAGTTTCATATTGTATGAACACACTGACCACCAGCAGTGCTAAATGAGAGGTAAGATACTCACTTTTTTGTTTCGTCTGTGTGCTGTCTTCGGATTCTGTAAGACTATGCTAATAGCTTACGTTTTAGACACAAATGGATTCACTACAGTAATTAACTGATGTACTGATTTCAGGTTTGATGATGGCTCCAACTGGATCGAGGTTGAAAGCAAAGAGTGCATGGTGCATGAAAATTAGCTTTATTGAAATATTCAGCAGTAGGATTTCTGCCTCAAGCTTCTTCATAATTACTTCAATTTGCCTTCACAACTGTATATACTTGAAAGACTGGCTTTGGTATAAAGAGGCTAATTTTCATCTATTTAAGGAAGCTTCATTCCTATATTTACTTGCTGGAAATTCTTATGGAGAATACTCATAAATAACTGCATTTTGGCACATATCCATACGGAGCGAAATATTTTATTATCAGTTTGGTCACTTTTCTCTTCTCCTTTTACAGTTTTTTAAAATGCCAGTATTATCCTCCTATTGTACAAGGGCCAGGTTTTTTAGGGCCAGTGGTCCTTAGCTTCCCTCATGGGATACATGTAGATGCAAACTTGTTAGAACTTCTTGCCATAGTAACAAAATGATGCTTCATGATCAAGAAGCTTCTTGCTCTTTTCTCATTACATCATATTGATTCGGGAGAAGATATTCAATTATTCACATATGATTTGAGAATATTTTGGAAGTGGAAATATTCTGAGGTATAGTGGGATCACAACACACAAGCGAGTTTAGAAAGAGCTCCCCTAGGGAGAGGGTTGCAGTGGCCTTGGGAAGCAGAACCATTTTCCTGCCTCCCTTGGAGACAGCTGGATCTTCCAGCATCTGGGAAGCTTCCCAGATGTCATGTGATATAAGAAGGAAGTCTCATGAGGGCTGGGATTCTGGGCCACTGTGAGATTGGGTGTAGGGAACTCAGGGCTGGCCTAAGACATTTTGCTGCTTGAGGCAAAGGACAAGATGGCTCCCCCTCCCATTCCATGTACAAAAGCTGATTAGACTGGCAGTTGAATATTTCTTTGACATTGGCAATGGGACAGCATCATCCACCACAGATGAAGGGAGCAGGCCAGCTTAGGGATGCAGGGCAGGCCGCGTGGCCCACAACTCTCTCTCCTCCAACACCTTGCTGCCACCTCCCATCTGCTGCCTGAGGCAACTGGCTTACTCTGCCTAATGGTAGGTCCAGCCCTGAGAGAACTTTTGTGATGGCCAGGATTTCCTGGTCATTATGAGAACTGGGGGCCAGGTGAGAGTGGGGAACCCTATATAAGGTCTCGTCCCACAGTGCCTGGCCTCTCTTAGCAGTGGCAGACACAAGGCTTCATTAGAAGGCTCATGCCTTGGGTTCCCTCTGTAAAGCTGAGTAGAGAGAGAACCCCCATCCCATACTCATTTATCCCCACTGAACATTTTAAATTGTAAATATTGGCATAGACCTCCTTCTCGCCAACTACAAGTATATCATGTTGCTCCATACATGAGGTGGGGAGGCACATGTGATCCCAACACTCTACTTTGTGGCTGGATTTGTGGCCTTTAGAATACCATATGGTATTGTTCCTTGAAAAGGACCAATTTCCCTAAAATGGAAAGACTACAATTCCCTTTTGCAATAGGGGCTGATTCCATGGTTCACACTGGGGCTGATTCCATAGATAAATGTGCTTCCTAATAATAAGTATTTTAATATTCTTTAAAATTAGCTGAGAGCATTCTAATTCTTACTCAGTACCTCAGATATTTCACAAGACATTTCTGATTTTCCAATCCTACTGACCACTGATAAATGAGGTAAGATGCTAATATTTTTCTTTGTTTTGGAGCTGTCTCAAAAACATCATTGAAGGACAGCATCATGACTTATATAAGGTGACCAAAACTGATGTGAAGTAAGTGTTAGCAAGCCCAGTGCTGATAACTGACATGACCTTTTTGGCACACCGGTGTTCATGTTGAATCCACTGTGCTCAAGGGGATGGGAGAAATTTTCCATCCTTTACGCAGGCTAAACTGGCGGAATAGGAGTTAAAACTATGCTCATTGAGGAATTTTAGCTTTCTTGTCAATTATAAGCTTCAAAAGAAACTGGTCCCTTTTATTAAAGGCCTACAAGAGACAATTCTGCAGCTTGAAGACTTAAAGGTCCATACCATTATGTGCTGCACTTTATTTAATACCTACCCTTTAAATTGCTCTTGTAAAAGGGAGAGATTTCAATATGAGAAAATAATGTGTTTTGCTACAGACAGTTATTTCTGTACCAGTCATTGCCTAAAGACACTCTAGGAAACAGAACTGGTCCTCTTCTAGAAACTTCCAACTTAATATCATAGTGTGCAATTTTTGTGGTAGTGAAACCTACTGAAGGAATTTCTATGTATAAACCAACTGGATCATTTCTTTCTTCTTTCTTCTTCCTATTCTTTTACAACAAAAGAAAAACATTACTATTGTTAACTATAGCATTAGGGGAAAGTGGTGACACCATCACATAATTTCAAATGGGACACAAAACTGTCCATCAAGAGAGTAAGAAACAGACACCATAATCAGGTTGTAATATTAGACGCTGTTGATCTGAGCTAGTAAAATGCAGCTCTGTGTTCCATTATTACTGACGTAATGCACTGAGCCTCCATCTCGGTATTTATTTCTGTAACTTTTCAAGCTGTCAGATTGAGAGGTGTTGTTTATTCATTGTGTGGAGAAAAAACCCATTTTATAAAGCGTCACTTGAGAATACCACTGAGGAAGGCTGTGATGAACTTGAGAGACTGCTGTGTTTGACATAGCTGTTGTCATTTTAAAAGTTATCGAGTTGCCATTTTAAAAGCCATTTATCCAGTTGCCATTTTAAAAGCCATTTATCCAGTTGCCATTTTAAACTTGAGAGACTGCTCTGTTTGACATAGCTGTTACCATTTTAAAAGTTATCCAGTTATTCTAATTGGCCTCTGTCTGTTTTGCATTTGCATTGTGTCATCCTGTCTGCCACATAGTGAGGGTTGAGCTGAAACAGAGCTCCTGACTTCGCAGCCCTGTTCACAGGCACTGAAAAAGGCTTCCCACACTCAGCGATGGGGGGGTGGGCTGTGAATCGGGACACGGTTTTGCCCATATTATCAGTCGTCAATAGCTAGCAGGATGTGGAGCTGCAGGCAGGGAAGTGCCTGTATGGTTTGCATAGTGGGAAGCCACTTAGGAAAAGGGGGTAACAGCGCCTGCACTGTCCTTACACTCCCGGTCCCCACAACATGTGAGGATGGGAAGTAGCCACCCAGGTGGAGGGAGCAGCAGGAGCTGAACCTGCAATGGCAGCTGTGCTCTCCTTACTTGACCAGCCAACATACAGTCAGGGCAAACATGGCTCCACTCCATTCTCCCACCCATTCAAAGTCAGGGCAATGTGATCCAGGAAGACTTGTCCTCATTCTGAACTGGTCATGTTTCCCCAGTGATATCAAGTCATTGTGGTGCCACGGAGGGAAACACAGCCAACTGAGATTGAGGACAACCCAGTTCTGATGGGTTAGTTATACTACCCAAGAGTATAATCCAAAATCTCTGGACATGAAGTCCACATGCCCTGTGAGTTACAGAACCTATATCTGCTTCGGGAAGCAATTGTGAAATTAAGAATTTCTGTTTGACTCTCCCTGTACACATGTGATGACGCTAAATAAGATCACTTTCCAGAGGCGATGGTTGATAGTTACTGGGGGAAACAGTGTTTACACACAAAGTAAAGGTCTATGCTGTTTGGTTGACAGTCTAAGACTGCAATCCTGTACACACTTACCTGGGTGTAAGTCCCACTGAGCCTCATGGAACTTACTTCCCAGTAGACATACATAGGATTGTACTGGAAATGTTCATTATTTTACAAAAAACAATACATGCCCCATAGTGTCATATTTTTAACATTTTACCTGAAAAGTCACATCTTTTTGCATTTCGTTTTTACACACCGAAGCAATCTTTAATTAGCTATGTTAATTGTAGGTCTTCTGCATGGATTCAGTGTTAAAGGATTATGAATGTAGTCTTTAATGTTTGTTAGCATTACATTCAGATATATTTTCAAACTGTTGTACTAGAGATTCAGAGGTATACTCTGTATTCCACCAAGAACAGACACAGCTCCTTATGAAAAAGTTTAAACTGTTTATTTTAGGATAAAACACAGCTGAGGCCCAGAGAGCCATCTTAAGTGCAGGAGCAACACCAGACACAACAGCAAAGGTCCATCTTCCCACACAGCCCCTTGGAGACAGATGGGCCCTCCTACAATTATTAACTCTCTACTTATCATGCTACTGTTTTCAGGCACGTTACCACATCAACGAGGTTATTTTTAAAAGGAAGATTTAATACAATTGAAAAAGTAAAGGCCTGACTTAAATGTCGAGAAATCCACTTTCATTTATCTGGAAACCAAAGTAGTGTAAAATGTAAAACAAATGTAGTGTGCATTTTGGAAACAAGCCTCATTAAGCACAATGGGAGTTACTTCCGAGTAGACACACGTATGCTCATGCTGAGAAAGATGGGGTAGGGCGTAGGGGGAAACACAGGGATGGGAAACCAGCCCCCTTTCTAACCCAATGCTGCTCAGGAACCCTATTATGAAGGTGTGAGGTAGTTACTTCATAAGGCAATAAACCAAACAATGGATAACCAGAGCCTCAAGATCGCGCTTTACAGCCTTTAGGGAATTAGGGTTTTAAACTGTGCCATTTCAATTGAGGGGGATCTCTGTAAATTCTGATGTGTGCATTCAGGTAGGGATGGAGGAGAATTTCTCCCCGAAACTTTGGGGGGCCGAGCGCCAACGTGTTCGGCCCCCCGAACAAGTTTCGGGGAGAAATCCTCCGCCCCCCTGCCCCCCGCCCCCCCCCCGGGACGGGACTTACCTTCGCCGAATGTCCCTCCCGGCAGCGGGTCCGGCTGGCGGTTCGTCGGGTGTTCGTGCGGAAAATAGCGTTGCCCTTATTTTCGCCGTAGTCTACGTAAATCTTTACGTAGACTACAGCGACCAAATAAGGAACGCGAATGGCGGCTCCCTATGGGGGCCGCCATTAGCGTGCGCGCTTTTTTTTTAAAGTCACCCGTGATAAGCTACGTGACGATTGACGTAGCCTATCACGGCTGACTTTGCAGATCTAGCCGTGATAGGCTACGTTAATCGTCACGTAGCCTATCAGGGGGCGTTTTTTTTTTTTTTAACTTTCGAGTTCGCGGCCGGGCGAGGCGGGAAGCCTCCCCCCCGGCCTGAATTTTGGCCGGGGCGAGGCGGGAAGCCTCCCCCCCCCGGCCTGAACTTCACGGGGGGAGCAGCGAAGCGCCTCCCCCGCACCGCGAACAACCTTCGAGGACAGGTAAGGGACTTTCGTCCACCCCTACATTTAGGGGACAAGCCTCACTAAGCACAATGGGAGTTACTTCTGAGTAGACATGAATTTGTTTGTGCTGGGAAACACAGGGATAGGAAACACCCCTTGACTGGGGTCACGGTGAAACTAGGCACACCCCTGGGCAGGGCTAGCAAGGTAAATGTGGGGGCTGGGGCATACAACAACTATACCACCGAGAACCTGACTTAAGGGAAAGAGTTGGACTTTGAGCAGTCTCAGAAAATCTGTTTTTTCCAGTAAGCTCCTGGGTGGCTGCTGGATGGTCACAACGTCATTTATCCCTAACAACTGCCAAACACAGCCAGCTCAGAGTAAATCACTTGTGGAGAAACCTCCATGGTTGTTTCTGGTTTCTTTAGACAACATTGTGACCTTCCAGTTTCAATTCTGTGTCTACCAGGGTTAGGCTGGCACCCCCTCTCCTCCCTTCCCTGCATTCTTCAGTTTTCACTGTATTGCCCTATCGATACAGCAAAATACAGAGGCTGCAGGCTCCCACTCCTGGTTGCCTCCTCTCGTTAGATAGCTAGTCCTTGAAACAGTGCCGCTCTGATTTTCTCAATGGGAAAAAGATGCTACAGATTCTCGGTGGGGGGGAAGCAGGCAACAGAGGCTGCAAACTGAGAATAGGTGAAGCAGCTAGATTGCTGTATTTGCTCCCTGGAACTGTGCAACAGGGGTTTTATGACTGAGCAACACAGGCTGCAGAATGGGTGAAATGGCTAGATCCCTGTATGTATTCCCTGGAAAAGTATAAAGGGTGTGGGAGCTATAACTCCCAGACTGTTGGCTCAAATGGGGTGAAATTGCGCTGATGGGGTGCTCTCATGGGGAGTCTCTAGTCTAGATGCTATTGGGGATAATAACGTGGTAGCAGGGGAAGGGGAGCCTGGACAGGGGTGGGAAATAAACCTTTCTCATTGGTTGAGCAGCACCTGCCAGGTTCATGACGTTCAGTTCTATTCTCCCTCACCCAGCCCAGAAGTGTTCCTTTCAAGCACTGTGTGACCTATGAAAAGTGGATTTTTAAGGTATGGTACACTCAGCTTTTCTTGCTTTGTGTGTCCCTGATGAACCAAAGCCAATTCCATGAAAATCCGGATAATAATCCAACACGCTTTTCATTCTGTTATTGTGAAGATCCCTCCCCCGACCAGCACTTCCCATGAGTTTTTTAGAATAGGGAAAATGCGGAATTTAATTGTGAAAGTGAAAGAAACCACTTTTTCACTTGTGCATTTGCACTATTCCACTATACCACAGTGCCACCTAGAGGTTATGTACTGGAAAAGCAGGAAAGGAAACACTCTTCGAGTAGTACTTGGATCTCAATTCTGTGACAAAACCGAAAGTAGATACAGCGGATTAACAGCTGATTAATAGCCTCATGTAGAACAGCGCTATATTTGGCTTCAAAAGAGTGGTTTTGTGTTTTGGAGCTCAGATGCCTTGTACTTAGGTTTTTCGGCAAGTTATATTTTTAGTCTCACCAATTTGTCTCCTGGGAAATGAGTGATTTGTGATTGGCCCTATTTTGTAAGAGGGCCCATGACACTCTCTCCAAATTTCATATGTGCCCACCAACTCAAATGGCTGAGAACTCCTGGTTGATGTCGATTAGCAGTGGTGGCTCTAGGATTTCAGACAATGGCCTTTCATAGCCCTATCTGCAGATGCCAGAGAGTGAACCCGAGACCTTTTGCATGCAAAGCATGTGCTTTGCCACTAAGTTACAGCCCTTCCCAAAGGAGTGCAATACGCAAAGCCCAAAGCTCTGTCAAAGCCAGCGATTGAACCAAAGACCTTTAGATCTTTAGTCTAACACTTTCCCAGCTGAACTAGTTTAGCTGCCAATTTTCACAATCAATCTTTAATTACCTTCTCCATTCCAATATCTAATTTGCTATTTTTTAAAAAAAGGTTATCATGATGAGCTTTCCAATCATAAATATTTAGACCAAACATACTTATTTATTTTTTATTTTCAAATGTATATCCTGCCTTTTGAAAGTGTTCCCGCAGCAGCTTTCAACAGTATCAAGCAAAATTCTTAAACAGAGCATTGAAATGTTAATAATAAAATCATAAAAGCGTTGTAGCAATACAGGAGATGACATCTAAAAAAGACCCAAGGAGGTTTCTTTCTTTTTTCCATTTTTTCCAGATATTTATCTTTCCTTTGATGTTATCCCCATAATCTGGAGTGTTGTCCTGTTATTTCACAAATCATTTCCCAGTTAGGATATTTATACGAAGATGCACAAAATGGCCTTTTTGTGTTCACATCCACATTTCTCTTATTAAAAGCATTTGTGCATTTACTGTGGGATGGCTTTATCGTAACACTGCTTCAGTGAGCCTGTAGAAGTAAAATTGATGGTTCATCTTCTCTGCAGCCAACAATCCTTTATTGTTAACTTGACAGAACACACACAACCTAATGCTCTAAACTGGATATATCTTAATGGGCAGCGAAACCTTTTGTTGCTTACACACCCTTTATATATAAAAGTGAACCCATGATATAACTGAAGCAGCCTGGCCTAGGAGGTGCTTATGTGCATGAAAGCTCTGTCGGATGCACAGGATTTGCCCTGTGCATAAGGGCTTCCACCACCACTTCAGTGGCCATTATAGGGCAGAGGCTTTACCCACCACGTAGGTTTGCTGGAGAGCCTGTGCCCGTAGGGTCTCCTTGTGAACACAGCAACATGCACAGGGCCCTGGAATGGATTCATAGCAATTACAGAGTGGCCGCCATTTCATCAGGCTGCCCAGCAGAAAGAGAAAAGAGAAGCAGCGCTCTTCCAATGTCTTGCTGGGAGACCAGCTGCCTTGACCCTCCCTTAATGTCACCTAGTGGCAGCCATTCCATGGGGCTATCTAAACTGTTTCCACCCCAGCTGGTCATTATAAGAACTGTAACTTTAAGAACTGGTGCCTGAACATGGTTGTTTTCCTCTTCCCTCCCTATCCCTTTTTCCTTGTGTAACCCCACTTTTCCTACCAGCAACGCTGGGGGGGGGGGAGTTGAAACTGTGGGACCTGGGTTCATACCGCAGTGGGATGGGTGAGGGAGAAAAGTGCCGACCCCAAACTAGCATATGGTGCCTCCAGCCACCAGGACCCCTGTTCCCTTAAAAGGGCTGGAGGAAAAGCAAGTGAGCAACTTATAAAATAAGAATGAAGATTTACTTACTTATTTAAAGAAGGAGAAGGAGGAAGGAAGCAAAACAAACATTCAAATTAATAAATGATTTAATGTAAGTCTCATAAACAATAAAATGGAAGGAAGATAGTCAAATGATTATATTGTCCAGAAAGGCAGTTGATTTCTTAAGCTTTGCAGTCCAGTCCAGTTAACCAATGGTTTGTTGCTGGATTATCTCTGGGTTGTTTAACCCCTGAACAACCCAGAGTATTCAGGTTCAGACATCACAATAACGACCTACAAATGGGCCGATTATAGCTTGTTAATTGAAAGAGGACGGGATGCGTGTGCTGGAAGCAGCATGCTTGGTCCCGCTAGATTTTGGCAATTTGCAGGTTACATAACCCATGTATTGCTGTTATGTGTGAACCAGGTCACTGTTTCTGTGTCTTTGCAGTTTCTTCTTCAGAACCTTCCTTTAAAAATCTCTTTCTCTCTAGTCCCTTCTGGGTCTCTCCTCAGAATATTGTCAATCAGGGTCAAAAGTGGTGGAAATGCTGGCTTTCCACCAGAGGGCTGCGCTGCACAGGGTTACGATTGCAGGTCATGTACTTTAGAACTGGAAGCCTGAGGGCAGGGGCTGTCTTAGAGCCAATCTAAGAAGCTGCCTCTGGGAGCCTTTTGGCGAAAGAGCAGGCTGAAAATGCTTTAAATGGATTAATAATGTTTGGTTTATTTATCTATCTGAAATGTTTTTATACTGCTTGTCATCATATCGGATGTCAGGGTTGTGTATAGCATGAAACACACACACACACACACACACACAGAGCAGATACAACTTTAAAACAGGCCAAGCCCTGATCGTTTCCTCAAGGAAGCTACGTGGTGACATGGAACTTACACTGACTAGGTTTGGCACGATCACAGAGGGGGAAATAAGCCACACTGGGCTTATTTGCCCCATCGTGTGTGCTGGTGGGATCTGCGTAATTACCCTTGCTGGCGTGACTTGTCATGTTGTGTGAACCCAGCGAGGTGCCTTGCTGCTGTGGTCAACAAGCCACGCCAAACCCATGGGCTGTTGTAGGGGCCTGAGGTGGCTTGTTAACCACAGCAACAAGCCCCTCTCGCCAGAGTTTCAAAGTTGGTGGGTTGCACCTTATAGAATGGTTTCTAAATTAACATTTAAGTTTTATTTAAACAAAGGCTTTTCTACAGAGCTGTCTCAGGCTGAGGCCTGTCTCTCCTCAGGCCAGAAGCAGTGGGTGTTGCCCTTAACAACTTCTTGGTTCCTACCAGGAAGCACAACCTATTCAGCCTGAAACATACATTTATTTATTTATTCATTCATTCATTCATTCATTTCATTTCTATACCGCCCAATAGCCGAAGCTCTCTGGGCAGTACACAAAAATTAAAGCCAAACGGCACACAATAGAACAATTTAAAATATATAGAACATTAAAACCACAATATGACAATACAACCATAATAAAACCTAGCAGCAGTGCAGGAATTTAAAATAAAGATTTAAAACAGCAAAGCTAAAAGTCTAGAAAGCTATAATGTTAAAATGCCTGGGAAAATAAAAAGGTCTTCACCTGGTGCCGAAAGGAATACAAAGTAGGCGCTAGGAATGGAGGAGAATTTCTCCCCGAAACTTCGGGGGGCCGAGTGCCAACGTATTCGGCCCCCCGAAGTAGTTTGGGGGAGAAATTCTCCGCCCCCCCGCCCCCCCCCCCGGGATGGGACTTACCTTTCACGAATGTCCCTCCCGGCGGCAGGTCCCGGCGGCGGTTCAGCAGGTCTTCATCAGGGGTGGGGCGGCAGCTGGTCTTTCGATCGGCTGCCGCCGCCGCCATTACAAGAAAAGTTAAAAAAAAAAAAAACGCCCCTGTGATAGGCTACATAATGATTAACGTAGCCTATCACGGCTAGATTTGCAAAGTCAGCCGTAATAGGCTACGTTAATTGTCACGTAGCCTATCACGGGTGACTTAAAAAAAAAAAAAAGCGCGTACGGCTAATGGCGGCCCCCATAGGGAGCCACCATTCGCGTTCCTTATTTGGTCGCTGTAGTCTACGTAAAGATTACATAGACTACGGCGAAAATAAGGGCAACGCTATTTGCGTTGCCCTTATTTTCGCCGTACTCTACGTAAATGTTTACATAGACTACACGTGCCAAAATAAGGAACGCAAATGGCGGCGCCCATGGGCACCGCCATTTGCGTACGTGCTTTTTTTTTTTTCAAAGTCAGCCGTGATAGGCTACGTAAACATTTACGTAGCCTATCACGGCTGACTGCAGGGACGCAAACGGCGGCGTTTCTGGGGAGCCGCTGGCCGGCTCCGCCAGCAGCTGGACATCCAGCCGCTGGCTAGCAGGGATGTAAATGGATCACGGCTGATCAGCCTATCACGGCTGATTTAAAAAAAACAAACAAACACACACGTACGCAAATGGCGGTGCCCATGGGCGCCGCCATTTGCATTCCTTATTTTGGCACATGTAGTCTACGTAAACGTTTACGTAGACTAAGACAGCGAAAATAAGGGGAACGCAAATAGCGTAGACGCGTTTTTTTTTTAATCAGCCGTGATAGGCTATGTAAAGATTTACGTAGCCTATCACGGTGTTTTTTTAAAATCTAGCCGTGATAGGCTACGTAAATCTTTACGTAGCCTATCATGTTGTGTTTTTTTTTTAACCTGGAAATGGCGGAAGACTGGCCGTCGCAGCCACCGCCACCGAACCGCCGCCAGAGCCGCCGCCGCCAGGAAGATCCGCCTAAGGTAAGTCCCATCCGGGGGGGGGCGGGGGGGCCATTCTACCACTGATTTCGGGGGGCCGAATGCGCTGGCATTCAGCATCCCCGAGATCGGTGGTGGAACTTTTGTACATCCCTAGCTGCTGGTATCTCTGGCAAGGCGGTGGGTGGCATATGCTCCTCCATGCGTCTCCAAGCACGACGCTAAGTGCGCACTTAGCGTCACACTTGGTGTGACGCCGAGGCGCGCACTGAGACACTGCCTCTGGCAGCCCTGCCTTAAGCACCTGTTTGGCAGGGGCAAAAACAGGCTCAGGGCCCACATTCATTAATCAAGTGTGGGGGCAATATTTTAATTTAAGATTATGTTTTCCAGAATGTATTGCCACATTCACAACCACCACAATACAGAAACAAATGAACACTGCTGTGTTTGATGACCATTTTTTCATCAAAGAAATCTCAATGGCCTTGGTCTGGGATATTTCAGGGACCCCTTCCCCCTTCCCAGTTGCAGATTCCACTGCTGTTGTGGGTGAAGCTATATCCAGTATATACACTGTCCCGATTAGTGGGGCGTTTCAGACCATTCTATTTCATCAGGCCTTATGTAGTAAGCTACAGATTTTTCTGTTGCCTCGTGCTGTTACAATTGATGATTTTTATTACTAAATTGTCTTACTGTTACCAGTTACTGTGAGCAACAACAAAAAGAAGTATATAAATGGAAAAATAAATAAATCCCAATCCATTTCTGTACAGACTGCATTAGCCAACACAAGATATTATCAAGAGATAAAACAACAAGTACCAGGACGGGGAACACTATGAAGGCAGAATTAGATTACGAATTTTCTTAACCTCGCTGTGACTATTGTGCGCTCTTTGCCCACTTATGTGACGAATGACAGCCAAGGCAAATAGCACACAGTGCCTACTTTTCTTATGTAAGTATCCAGTGGAAGCTGGTGGCTCCAATTTCAGTGGGCCTATGATTCCAGTCTGGGTTTCAGTCCGAGCCAGCTAGACCCATCCAAGGTGCAGAACCCAGTTTGGGGGTGGGGATAAGCACCTTGGATGGCTCCTTTAGAGGTCTGGCTGGTTCTGACTGAAACCCAAAATGGAATCATAGCCCCACCAAAATCAGAGCCACCAGCCTCCACTGCAAGTATCACAAATATCACTCAGGACTGACTCTTTTAATTACAAGCTCGCTGTAACTTATGAATCTGTCTGGGGCAAAGTACATACATGTCAGCTTCATGTAAAATATAACCATCAAAACAAAATGAATGCCAGGATTTAGGATTAAAATTGAAAGTTATGTTACAGAAGAATAGCTATTAGATCCAATTCCATTCTTTAGCAATACTTAGATAATGTGCAATGGTTAGTTTAAGAAAATAAGAACAAAACAACAAAGGCCTTATGATGCAACTATTGTTTGCAAATCTGATGACTGAGAAAAGTTAATTAGGCTAAAATGCATTTTGAATAAATTATATTGGATGACTAACATTCCTTTTAATGTGTTAATGGTTTAAACTTTGCATGTTTCTCTTGAAGAGCAGGATTAAATAAGTTTTAAATAATAATGCATTCCTGCATTCATGTGGATTTTTTTTTTTTTAAACCCATATGAATGCATTTGAAAAGTTAAAAGCATGCAAACAAACCTCATTCACTGCTGAATCTATTAGAATGTCTAATGGTCTGTGACCCTGCTTTGCCATCAGTTTTCCTGCTTTACTGCAAAAATAGGTGCTAGCAGTTAACTGTTTTTCCTTTTAATTAAAATGGGATATCAGGATTGGAATTGCCTCTTGCAGAACTCACATTGTAAATTTTGCTTAGCAACGGTCTGCTAATCCCAGAATAAACTATAGGTAATTAGGAAGCTGTCATATACCTGGTCAGACTATGTGTTCATCTAGCCCAGCATTGTTTACTGTGACCTGGTTCGCATTTAACAAGAAGCCACCATGTGTGAATTTCCCTACAGGGCTTCTCATTATGGCAGTGGCTGCCATTTTGAATATTCAGGAGATGGTGAGGGTGCACTGTAACTTCTCATTCTGTGCGAACCTGCAGAGAGTGGGTTGTTGGGGTGCTTGACACCCATAGCCTCCCATCACTCTGAAACAGCCCATGGGTTCCAGGTGGCTTGTCAACAACCCCAGCAACCCACCCTTGCCAGGTTCACCTGTAAAGAGAACCTATGGCACACTCCCACCATACCCTAAATATTCAGAATGGCAGCTGCTGCCACAGCGAGAAACCCTGCAGGTGGCTCCTCATTATGTGCAAACCAGGCCTGTGTGAGGTAGCAGCTCTCCAGGATCTTAAAAGTCTTTCACATCACCTGATCCTTAAAAAAAGGAAGGAAGGAAAGAAGGAAGGAAGGAAGGAAGGAAGGAAGGACTGGAAATGCCATGGATTGAATCCCGGACCTTTTATGTGAAAACCATGTGCTCTGTCACCAAGATCGGGACCCTTCCCAGTTATACTTTCATGCCATACACACCTAAAATGGATTGGCAGCTCAAAATTAACCACCAGAGTGGACGACAAGGGTCACCGAAAAGATGGTTTTTCTGGAAGTTTAAATCAACATTTGGGTCCTAGCACTCTGCAGGTGACCCACCATTCAAATGAAGGAACCACAAAAAGGGTGCAGGGGAGAAAGAAAGAAAAAAGATGCAATATGTCAAAATAGGGCTTTCAAATGTTATAAAATAGGAAAATGCCCAATGCAGTTTGTTAAGACTTTATTCCGGGCAGGACATTTTATACGGGTATTTTACCCCAAATGCCTCCTTTTTCCCCTTCTTCCTTGGCTTTGGTGCTGCCTTTTTTCCTCCACCACTCAACTGAGTAGCAGGATGTAGCAGAGCTCCATTTAAAAATTTCTGGCCACTCTTCCTCCCTGGTGCTTCTCCCATCTGCCTGCATAGTTTTTACTGGAGATGCACCCCTGTTCACCTTTCATGCGCATGTCTTTTCCTGCAGGCTAGCATGGTCAATCTGTAGAGTGGATTCCCTACTGGTGCCCTCAAAATGTTTCAGACTACCAATCCCAATCCCATCATCTGCAGAGCCAACACATCTGGAGGGCATCAGGTTGGGAAGGCTGCTTAGAGGTTGGCACAGCTGGCAAGCGTCAGATCAGCATTTGGGGAAAGGAAATATTATATTGGGGAAAGGTCACAGGGGAGAATGGGTAAAACACTGTCTCCCAGGGTGTCATTTCCCTGGTCTTCAAAGCAGCCTTGTGAGGTGGCTGGTTAGAAAAACAAAAAATGTGGGAGATCCCTTTCACTCCTCACTCTATCCAGGTGCCAACGGACTCAGAAATCCAGGTGAAACATGTTTTCCAGGGGTACTTTCACCTGGGATACTGCTGCTGCTTTCTTCTAGCCAATGGGAATCTTCAACAGATCTCCCATCACATCACGTTTGGCTCTTAGTGTCCTTTACAATCATGCCTCAGCATTTAGTGAGAGATACCCCCCACCCCACCCCACGTTCTTCTCATTTAGAATCATAGATTCATAGAATAGTAGGGTTGGAAGGAGCTACAAGACCATCAAGTCCAACCGATGCAATCCAAGTCAAAGCATCTCTGACAAGTGGCTGTCCAGCTTCATCTTGGATGCCTCCAGTGTGGGAGAGCCCACCACCTCCATAGGCAATTGGTTCCATTGTTGTATTGCTCTAACAGGAAGTTTCTCCTGATGTTCAGCCGGAATCTGGCTTCCTATAACTTGAGCCCATTATTCTGTGTCCTGCATTCTGGGATGATGGAGAAGAGATCCTGGCCTTCCTCTCTGTGACAACCTTTCTACTTGAAGAGCGCTATCATATCTCCCCTCAGTCTTCTCAAAGCTAAACAAGCCTAGTTCTTTCAGTCTCTCCTTATAGGGCTTTGTTTCCAGTCCCCTGATAATCTTCATTGCCCTCCTCTGAACCCTCTCCAGTTTGTCTGCATCCTTCTTAAAGTGTGGTGCCCAGAACTTAGGGATGTCAGAGAATTCCGCCATGGATCTTGGTGAGGCCGAATGCCAGTGCATTTCCCGAAATCTGTGGTGGAACAGCCTGCACCCCCGCCCCCCCCGCGGATCCCCCCCAGGACGAGACTTACCTGGGGCAGATGTTCTGGGTGGCAGTGGCTCCGGTGGCGGCTCCGGTGGCGGCTACAGCGGCGGCCACCATTTGCAGTTTGGAGGTTTGTTTGTTTTTTACAGAGACGTGATAGGCTACGTAAAGATTTATGTAGCCTATCACGGCTTCGTTAAAAAAAAAATGCATACACAAATGGCGGCGGCTACGGCCGCCGCCATTTGCGTTCCTTATTTTTGGCCGTCTTAGTCTACGTAAATATTTACGTAGACTATTACGGCGACAATAAAGGGGAACGCAAATAGTGTAGCGGGCGCTATTTGCATCCCTTTTTGATTTGCCGTTTTAGCCTATGTAAATATTTACGTAGGCTAAAACGGCGAATCAAAAAGGGATGCAAATAGCGCCCGCTACGCTATTTGCATTCCCCTTTATTTTCGCCATAATAGTCTACGTAAATATTTACATAGACTAAGACGGTGAAAAATAAGGAATGCAAATGGCGGCAGCCGTAGCTGCCACCATTTGCATATGCGTTCTTTTTTTTTTTTTTTTACCCAGAGCCCTCCGTGGCCGGAAATCCGGTTGCCAACGGCTCTGGCCTGGGCCTGGCCGGCTGCTCCGTGGAGCCGCCGTGGAGCACAGCTGGCCATCGAGGATTCCAGGGGGGAGGAACGGATCGCCTCCCCCCCGTTGAGGATTCCGGGGGGAGGGACAGAACGCCTCCCCCCCACCATGAACATAATCCACGGAAAGGTAAGTGACATTCGTACATCCCTACCAGAACTGGACACAGTACTCCAGATGAGGCCTAACCAGTGCTGAGTAGAGGGGAACTAGTACTTCCCGGGATTTGGAAGCTATACTTCTATTAATGCAGCCCAAAAGAGCATTTACCTTTTTTGCAGCCACATCACATTTTTAGCTCATATTCAGCTTGTGATCGACAACAATTCCAAGATCCTTCTCACTTGTAGTATTGTTGAGCCAAGTATCCCCCATCTTGTATATGTGCATTTGGTTTCTTTTTCCTAGGAGCAGAACGTGGCATTTATCCCTATTAAATGTCATTCCGTTGTTTCTGCCCAGCACTTCAGCCTATCAAGATCACTTTGAATCTTATTTCTGTCTTCCAGGCTATTAGCTATCCCGCCCAATTTTGTGTCATCTGCAAATTTGATCAGCATTCCCTGCACCTCCTCCTCCAAGTCATTAATAAAAACGTTGAAGAGCACTGGGCCCAGGACAGAGCCCTGTGGTAACCCGCTTGTTACCTTTCCCCAGTTTGAGAAGATCCCATTGATAAGCACTCTTTGAGTCCGATTCTGTAGCCAATTGTGGATCCACCGGATCGTTGTTTCATCTAGCCCACTCTGAGCTAGTTTGCTCATCAGGATATCATGGGGCACTTTGTCAAAGCTTTGCTGAACTCAAGGTATATTATGTCCACAGCATTCCCACAGTCCACGAGGGAGGTTACCTGATTAAAAAATGAGATCAGATTCGTCTGGAAGGATTTGTTCTTGACAAATCCATGCTGGCTTTGAGTAATCACTGCATTGTTTTCAAGGTGCTTACAGATGGATTGCTTTATCATCTGCTCCAGAATTTTCCCAGGGATTGATGTCAGACTGACTGGTCTGTAGTTCCCAGGTTCTTCCTGTTTTCCCTTTTTGAAGATAGGGACAACATTAGCCCTCCTCCAGTCATCTGGCATTTCGCCCGTCCTCCATGATTTCTCAAGGATAATAGACAGTGGCTCTGAGAGTTCTTCTGCCAGTTCCTGCCGCATCCTCTAGGATGCAGTTCATCTGGCCCCGGAGATTTGAATGCATTCAAACTAATTAGGTCTTCCTTGACCATATGCCTATCGATTTCAAGCTGCAATCCTGCCCCTTCAGCCTGTACTTTGCCTTTGCCAGGGGGGGTCATAGACCCTCTTTTGGGAGAAGACTGAGCCAAAGTAGGAATTGAGCACTTCTGCCTTTTCTTTGTCATCTGTTATCATTTTGCCATCTTTATTCAATAGCTGAAACACCATTTCTTTCCTCTGTCTTTTACTATGCACGTAGCTGAAGAAAGCCTTTTTGTTGCTTTTAGCCTACCTTGCTAAACTGAGCTCGTTCTCAGCTTTAGCCTTCCTGATGCCACCCCTGCAATTCTGTGCCACCTGCCTGTACTCTTCCTTTGTAGCTTGGCCTTCCTTCCACTTCCTGTATGTGTCCTTTTTTGTTTTCAGGTCATCGCTAAGCTTTTTGTGAAGCCACATTGGCTTCTTCTGTTGTCTTCCGCCTTTTTTTCTTGTTGGAATTGTTTGTAATTGTGCCTTTAGAATTTCCTTTTTACACGGCCAGACTTTAAAGTTCCTGATTCCTTTTATGTACATTTTTTAAAAGATGAAGAAATAATCTTCTTCAGTGTGAGCATCTCAGCAACCAGAAACCAACAGGAACCATGACTAAGTACATTCTTGAAATAAATCTGGAAAAGAGGTTAGTTAACATAGTGGCCCTTTCCAGAGCTGTATAAACATTTGTTTCACTCAAAAGTATTTTTAAACCCAGCCTGCAACACAATAATTTATCACATTAAACTGTCCTTAAAACATCTTGCTTTGCCTACCAATCAAGCTAATAGCCATGTCACATGAGCATTGCAGCTGGAACAAATTTGAGAGCCTAGGCACCAGCTGCAGATTGAAAAACAAAACACCAGAAATATGTTTGCTGGAAGAGTGGATGCTTCACAGCCTAAAGTGCATTCAGAGTCGATGGCAAAACTCCCATTACATCCATTGCTCAGCACAGAACGTTACACCAGCATTAGCACATGAGATTGGATAAAAGTTGCAGCAATTAACCATTTCCACTAAATGACAATGTAAAGTTTCTCCTCTGTTTTCCACTTTTTTTATAGCACACCAGCAAACTACTGTATCTAAAACTCCAATTGCTAGAATTAAAAACTCACTCCTCATCTCTCCCCTATTTCCATCTCCCCACACATAAGAATATAAGAACATAAGAGACCCATGCTGGATCAGACCAAGGGTCCATCTAGTCCAGCATTCTGTTCACACAGTGGCCAACCAGCTGTCTACAGGGAACCCACAAGTAAGACATGAGTGCAACAGCACCCTCCCACCCATGTTCCCCAGCAACTGATGTACATAGGCTCACTCCCTCTGATACTGGAGGTAGCACATAGCCATCAAGACTAGTAGCCATTGATAGCCTTTTCCTCCAGGAATTTGTCTAACCCCCTTTTAAAGCCATCCAAATTGGTGGCCATCACTACATCCTGTGGTAATGAATTCCATAGTTTAACTATGCACTGTGTGAAGAAGTACTTCCTTTTATCTGTCCTGAATCTCCCACCAATCCAATTCATAGGATGACCCCAGGTTCTAGTATTTTGAGAGAGGGAGAAAAATGTCTCCCTATCCACATTCTCCACACCTTGCATAATTTTGTAGACCTCTGTCACGTCTCCCCTTACCCTCCTTTTTTCAAAGCTAAACAATCCCACTGTTGTACCCTTCTCTCATAGGGGAGATGCCCCAGCCCCTTGACCATTTTAGTTGTAGTTTTCTGCACTTTTTCCAGCTCTACAATATCGTTTTTTTTAGGTGTGGTGACCACAACTGTACACAGTATTCCAAGTGTGGTCACACTATAGATTTGTATAAGGTACAGTATAATATTGGCAGTTTTATTCTCAATGCCTTTTCTAATTATGGAGTTTGCCTTTTTTACAGCGGCCACACACTGGGTTGACATTTTCATTGAGCTGTCCACCACAACCCCAAGATCTCTTTCTTGGTTGGTCACCACTAGCTCAGATCCCATCAGGTTATACTTGAAGTTGGGATTTTTTGCCCCAGCATGCTTCACTTTACACTTGCTTACATTGAACCGCATTTGCCATTTAGATGCCCATTCTCTCAGTTTGGAGAGATCCTTTTGCAGCTCCTCACAGTCCCTTTTTGTTTGAACCACCCTAAGTAATTTGGTGTCATCAGCAAACTTGGCCACTTCACTGCTCACTCCTAATTCCAGATCATTTATGAACAAGTTGAAAAACATTGGTCCTAATACCTAAGACAGCTTCACTGGCTCCCAGTCTATTTCTGGGCATAATTCAAAGTGCTGGTCATGACCTATAATTCCTATAGACCTATATCTGAAAGACTGTATTCTCCCCTATGAGCCTACTTGTGCCCTGAGATCTTCAGGGGAGGCCCTTCTCGCCATCCCGCCACCATCATAGGCATGTCTGGTGGGAACGTGGGAGAGGGCCTTCTCAGTGGCTGCCGCAAGGATCTGGAATTCCCTTCCCAGGGAGGCGAGAGTGACACCCTCCTTGGTATGTTTCTGCAGGCAGGCAAAAACTTTTTTGTTCCGGAAGGCCTTTGGGAATAGATAGTCTGGACCTGTGAGAATATGATGGATTGATAGTATTGTTTATATTATTGTTGTTTTATTTATCTATTTTAACTGTACAAGTTTTTAATGTTGTAAAGCTGCCTTGAGTCCCAGTATTGGGGGAAAGGTGGGATATAAATATAATCATAATCATAACAACAACAACAATAATAATAATAGCTCGTTAACCATGCCGGCGACCTCTTCGACTCGGTGCTACCTTTTCTAACCTGTGGTATGTATTTTAGATGGGATTCTATTAACATGGTTTCCAGTAATCTCCAAACATTTTGAAGGGATTTAATCCTCTTTAGGGATGGGTAGAAGGTTACCTTTGGGTCCTGGGGGGGTGTCCACAGAGGGGGGAGGTGATCTGTCCTCCCCCCTGGAATCCTAGCTGGCTGACTCCACTCCACAGTGATTCCACGGAGCTGCCGGCCAGCTCCGGAGTGCCAGTGATATGGTTGCCACTGATTGTCGTATCGCTGGCTCAGCCTTGCTGGGCGGATGGACTGCAGATGCAAATGGCATCCACTACACCATTTGTGGCCGTAAAGGTCTTAGTTTAAGCTAAATGCAGCCATTTACGGCTGCATTTACCTTAAACTAAGACCTTTATGGCTGCAAATGGCATAGTGGACGCCATTTGCGTCCACAGTCAATCTACCCAGCCAGCGATACGGCAGTGGCAGCTGTATCGCTGGCGCTCTGGAGCCGGCCAGCGGGGAGGATCCAGCCAGATAGGATTCCTCCTGGAGGCGGAGCAGGTAAGTCTTCCGATCCCCCATGGACTCCGGGGGGGGGGATTCTTTTGAATCCGGCCTCACTGGGATCTGTGGAGGATTTCTCTCCCATTCCTAATCCTCTTGACTCCCCTTTTAAACTTCCTTTTTCCAGTTCCCTCATTTTAGAGAAGTTTCCTCTTTTGAAGTCAAATGTGACAGTGTTGGAGTTCCTGGGCAATCCTCCACTTAAATATATATTAAATCTGATAGCACTGTGGTCACTGTTTCCAATTAGTTTAACAACATTTACCTCTCATACTAGGTTGTGGACAACACCACTTCAGATTAAATCCAAGGTCACTTCTCCTCTGGTCAGTCCCATGACCAACTGTTCTAGGGCACAATCGTTTAGGGCATTGAGAAATGTAACCTCTTTGTCATGGCTGGAACATGCATTTATCCAGTCAATGTGGGGCTAATTGAAGCCGCCCATTATGACAACACTTCCTTGTTTGGAGGCCTCCCTGATTTCGTTTTCCATCTCAAGGTCACTCTGAGCATTCTGGTCTGGTGGACGGTAGCACATTTCTAGCACTAAATTAGGTTTGGAGCCTGGTATTGTCACCACAGTGCTTCTGTGTGGAAGAGCCTACCCTCTTTGGGTGTTCTAGTCCACTCAACATCATGCCCTATTTGACATGCAGGGCATCACCTCCCCCAATACGCCATTCTCTGTCCTTCCTATGGAGTTTATATCCAGAGATGACCATATCTCACTGGTTCTCTCCATTCCACCAGGTTTCTGTAATGCCCACTATATCCAGGTTCTCCTTTAAAACCAAGCACTCCAACTCTCCCATTTTGGTTAAGAGGCTTCTAGCATTTGCATAGAAACACCTATACGCGGTGTCCCTCCCCAGATGCCTCTGGCGTGTGCATCTTTTGCTATGAGACTTTGGGCCCTTTGATTGGCTATTATGTTCTACCAGGTAATCCTGGCCTATTTCCTCCCCTTCTACATTTGAGCAATCAAAAACATTTGTATCTTCATCCCTGTAGGATGATTTAACCTGAACCAGATGCTTCCCAGCTCCTGTTGGCTTTCCCCCAGGGTTTAGTTTAAAAGCTGCTCTGCCACCCTTTTTATGTTTAGCGCCAGAAGTCTGGCTCCATTTTGGTTCAAGCGGAGCCCATCCCTTTTGTACAGGCCCGGCTTGTCCCAAAATGTTACCCAGTGCCTAACAAATCTGAACCCCTCCTCCCGGCACCACCATCTCATCCACGCATTGAGACTCCTCAACTTCGCCTGTCTAGCTGGCCCTGCGCATGGAACAGGTAGCATTTCCAAGAAAACCAACTTGGTGGTCCTGGATTTCAACCTCCTACCTAGCAACCCTAGCATCCCTATTCAGGTAGGGATGGATGGCGGAGAATTTCTCCACGAATCTCCGGGAGGCCGAATGCCAACGCATTCGGCCCCCCGAAATTGTTGGGGAAATTCTTCGCCCCGCCGCCCCTCCCGGGATGGGACTTACCTCCTTCAAATGTCCCTCTCGGCGGCGGGTCTCGGTGGCGTTTCGGCAGCGTTTCGATGGTGGCGGGGGTGGCAGCCGGTCTTCTGACCGGCTGCTGCCGCCATTATAAAGTAAAGTAAAAAAAAAAAATGTGATAGGCTATGTAACGATTTACGTAGCCTATCATGGCTAAGATTTTAAAAGTCAGCCGTGATAGGCTACGTAAAACTTTATGTAGCCTATCATGGCTGACTTTGAAAAAAAAAAAAGCGCGTACGCAAATGGCGGTGCCAATGGGCGCCGCCATTTGCATTCCTTATTTGGGCATGGGTAGTCTACATAAAGATTTACGTAGAATACGGCAAAAATAAGGGCAACGCAATAGCGTTGCCCTTATTTTTGCCGTAGTCTACGTAAATGATTACGTAGACTACCCGTGCCCAAATAAGGAACGCAAATGGCGGCGCCCATGGGTGCCGCCATTTGTGTACGCGCTTTCTTTCTTTTTTTTTTCAAAGTCAGCCGTGATAGGCTACGTAAAGATTTACGTAGCCTATCACGGCTGACTTTGAAAATCTAGCCATGATAGGCTATGTAAATCGTTACGTAGCCTATCACGTTTTTTTTCCCCAATTTACTTTTTTTATTTCGTGGACGGGGAGACAGGGTGCTCCCCCCCGGCCTGAATTTCGGTGGTGAGGGATGGGGCGCCTCCCCCCCGGCCTGAATTTCGGCTGGGAGGGCGGGGCGCCTCCTCCCGCCAAGAATTTCGGGGGGAGAACCGGAGCGCCTCGCCCCCACCGCAAAGCAAGCTGCAGGACCAGGTAAGGGACTAGCGTCCATCCTTATATTCAGGTTCTCATGACTACATTTCCCCACATCATTGGCACCAACATGGACCACGATTACTGACTCCACCCCAGCCCTATCTACTAGGCTATCTAGACAGCGTGTGATATCTGCAACCTTTGCACCAGGCAGGCAATTCACCAGGCAGTCTACACGCCCATCACAAACCCAGCTGCCTATGTGTCTTATGACTGAATCTCCCACTACCACAAGCGCCACTCCCCCTGGAGGCACATCCTCGGTGTGAGAAGATATGTGTTCATCTTCTGAGGAATGTGTCCTATCTAAGAGATCATTTCCCTCTTCCTCAGAATGACGCCCTCCTTTTCTGAGACCCACATTCTCCATGACAGCAGAGGAGCTGCCACCCTGGTAGTGGGACAGGAACTAAATGGGTCCCTGAAG
Source organism: Heloderma suspectum (assembly GCF_057233095.1). Classification (NCBI taxonomy): domain Eukaryota; kingdom Metazoa; phylum Chordata; class Lepidosauria; order Squamata; family Helodermatidae; genus Heloderma; species Heloderma suspectum. The sequence continues at coordinate 290,989,383 of NC_139459.1, read as the reverse complement.
GTCTCATCCACCAACCTGTCTGCCTCTCTTAGCTTCTCCAGGTCAGGACACATGTTGTTGTTCAGTCCTTAAGTCATGCCCAACTTTTCGTGACCCCATGGACCACAGCACGCCAGGCCTTGCTGTCCTCCGCTCTCTCCCGGAGTGTGCTCAAGTTCATATTCATTGCATCGGTGATGCTATCTAGCCATCTCATCCTCTGCTGTCCCCTGGAGGACAGCATACGGCAAAGCAAAGGGCTACGCACCAGCACCATCCTTCTTTGAGGTCAAGAGAGAGATTCTATGTTTTGGAGCTCAAAGCTCTCTTCTGTTTTCTACTTGGGTTCTTGGGCAAGTTACTTTTCTTTTAGTCTCACCAGTTCACCTTCTAAAAAAAGGAGTGTTTTCTGACTGGCCATGAGCACCATGACAGCCATTTCATGAATGGGAACCCCCTTCCATGGCAGCCATTTTGTGGGAGCACCCACAACACTCTCAAAAATCCAAATGTGCCCACCAACCCAGAAGGGGGACCCCTGGCTTAGATCAAGGCTTTGTCATGAGAAAATAAAGGGGAAAATATTTCTGGGGTGAACGTGGAGACTGGGCAGGAGGAAACCTGGCCGAAGTGGAGGTGGGTGGGGAGCAAGCCCTCCCTTTCCCTCCCCATGGGCAAGGGTTGTCTGGGCAAGGGTTGTCTGCCACTTCCCATGCCATTCATTCTTCAATTAGACAGCTGCAGCAATTTAGACCTGGAATGTGCTTTGCAAATTTAAACATTCTGCTGTACTCCACGGAATACCGGGGCACAATTCAGCCAAACTGAAGCACGTTCGAGTCATCCTTAAACCTCTCCCATTGAACTGCTTAGTATATATGTGAACTGCTTAGTGATTTTATTATATTTAGCAATATATAAATATCACAAATAAATAAAGTGGACATGAAAGTGCTTAACTTTGGATAGAGCATGCCCTTGGTATTTGTGACTGTAATTCTGAAATTTCAGTAATGCAACTTCAGCGACCAGTCTGGATAAAGTTAAAAAAAAATCCCTTACCTTGACCCTCCATATTACTATGCAGGTAAGTATTTTTATACGGAAGTATTTATATACTTCTCTGAAATAACTGTGACTTAGTTACGGTGCATTTGTGCACTGGTTTTAAAGTGGAATGGAACAGCAGCAGTGCACATCCAACCCCTGAAATTTAACATGCACCCACCCCCGGTGGTGCATCTCCCTGCCACCTGTTTCCATCTATTTATGCCATATAGGTAGCTGCTTTCTGCCTCACAGGTATCTTTCACTCTAAGCCTGAAAAAGAGATACCACCCGCCAAAGTTAGCACGTTGTGCTCCTATACTTTCGGATCTGTGCAGAACTGACCGGAGAACACGGAAAGCTGCCGACCAGGTTTGCCTTTAGTTCTCAGACATGTCATGGAACGTAGTGGAACTGACAAGTGTTCAGCAACTTCCTGCTGTCTCCCTAGAAACTGTGACCGGCACTGACCCTTGCCTGAATACCTCCATTTTGTTGCCAAGGAGGAAAGATGTATGTGGCATGTACATTGCTCTCCCACCTTTTCTTTAAATATGGCATAGATACAACTTCAGCTGAGAGCATTTGCAGATCAAAGGCAATTATATTTATTGACTAGCTTTTAAGTTCTGGAGTCTCTTTTGAGCTGAGGTCTTTAAAGTGTTCGCAGAATAATCACTGATATTTTTCACAGCAGTTCTTGGTTATTACGCAAAGTCAGAGCCAGTGGGAAATATGGAGAACAGGCTCATTCAGGTTAAAAATTCCTAATGGGAAGGTTTTTAAAATAATAATCTCTTACAATAATTTTCAGTAGGACTCCACTGACTTTTCTGTGAATAGAATAGCTATTTTCCATCTTTGGTCTAATTTCCATCTCCTTGTGTTCTGCCCTTTGCAGGCGAATAGCCCTGGTTCCATCAACGACTTTGTAAAGCTTAAAGAACTCCCCGACCAGATCACCAGCTGTCATTTGTATTTGCTCAAATGTCAAGCCCTGATTTTCTAGCTTCAAGCAGGTTGATTAATCTGCTGACGGGGATGGAGCATTGTGTTCTCCTTTGTCAAGGGATCAACTCCAATCAAACCCACTGTATTACCTATTGATGGGCTATAGAGAGCCCTGAAATAGCAAGGGGGCTTCCCAAGAAGTACTGTGAAGCCCACCTCAAATCCACCTAAAGCCATCTCCTTTTCTTTCCCTAAACAGGAAAAGGAAATGACCTTTTGTGTGCCTGATAATTGGCAATCCAGGACCACCCTGCTCTTTTGAGTCTTTGTAGCCAGAAGCTACTGGCCCTGAAATTAATGGGTCAGTTCATGTGACATGACAGCCCACTGTGACTTATTTAACTCACAATGAGGCTGTGGCGTGTGCGGAGTGCATGCGGCCGCCAATTTGCATATCCACCTCCCATTCAGGGGTTGATGTGTTGTGCAAACCTGACAAGCATGGGTTATGTGAGAGTTAAACAACCCATGATCTGTTCTAGGGTTCTGTGAGGGTTTTTAACCCTCGCATAACCCATGCTTGTCAGGCCTGCATGACACAACACCTCCTGAGTGGGGATGGATATGCAAAGTGGCTCCTGCAGGTGCCACAACTCATCGTGGGTTAAATAACACACAATGACCTACAGTGTTACGCAAACCAGGTCAGTGAGTCTCCCCTGAGTGCTTCACAGGCTTCCCATGTCTTCAGCATCCCTGAGTCTCCTCACAGTTCTTCATGAGTGTCCTTTGTTATTTTTGTTGGCTGACACCACGGTGCCTAAGTTGTTGGAGCTCCTGGTGGGGGACTGACCTGTTCTTGCACTTCTGATGAAAGTGCCTCTTATGAAGCTTGCTTATGATTTCAGTTATAGCTGCTCTGATATTTTGCATGGATGGAAGAACAGTTTAAAAATAATTTCAGTATATTAGGCTGATCCATAGTATGTTCCATTTAATAATATAATGCTTTGTAACATCAAGTTTGATATAATTAAACTACACATATCACAATCCTAAATATGTTTACTCAGAAGAAAATCTCACTGAATTTAATGGAGCATATTCACCAGTGCGTGTATATAGGATTGTAGCTTAACAGCACAATTTTATGCATGTCTACTCAGAGGTAAACCCCATTGAGTTCAATGGGACTTACTCCAAGGTAACTGTGTTTAGGATTGCAGCTTTAGATTAGTAATACATATTGCAGTGCACTTCTTCCAATGAGGCTTTCAATTTAAGATAATTAATCATGTTTTTTTAAGTAGTGTATTAAACTGATTACTACATTTGGGGTCAGAATCAGATCTGTAAAATGCATGTAATGTGTTAAAGCCTTCAGGAAGAAAACCTCTGTTACTCTTATGTTGTGGTTGACCTTACTGTGTTCTTAAGCTTTACTGCAGATGTTTTTGAATGGCTCAGAGGCAAACCTTGGCAAAAAAAGGAAGACCTATGAGGCCACCTATATGCCACAAGGCTTGTAAGGTAGCAAGTGCAGGGTGGAGGGTGGGGGTGTAGATTTTCAGCACTTGGCTCTAAATGCTGGGTTGTGACAAAAGCAACACATTTTAGCTACACTGTTTTGATCGTAGGGGAGAAAAGCAAACCAAGCAAGAAGACAAGAATAATGAAACAGAAATCAGCGTACATCTTCAGCATTTCTGTTCACCGTACAAACAATGAATGATAAAGAGATTTACAAATATGCTGAGTTAGTCAGAACTGCCTGACCTAGAGGTGAGGAGTAAATAACATTGGTTTATTTTGCTACTGAGCCTAACTTTTGTGAACCATTTGTTAATGCAATTTTGCTGAAAGGAGAATAAAATGCCTGGATGTAATCAATATCCTAAGAAGAGATCTAGAAGCCAGTAGATCTTAAGAATTTCAATGATGGGCACTTAATTTTTTTTAAATGAGGCATACACTAATTCATTTCTAAGCCCATGGAATGCACTTGAAGATTTCAGTAATGGCTTGTTTTGTCCCCATGTCCTTTTTGGTCCCAGCGGAAAAGGAACACACCTATCAGGAAAGTAGCCCATCCGCTAGGGAAGTAAATGAGTACTTTCAATTAGTGCTAGCACTTGAGGCTCTGGACTAAACTGTAGTGAGTGCGTCAGTAATATTTTGGATGCATCCAATGTGGGTTAAGTACAATGAATGATGGTCTATGAGCTCACAATGCAGTTCAGCTTTTATTTATTAGTCTCTGAATACGTCTTCAATGTACTTCCTTACTATAGCCACGGTAAGGTGACCTATTAGACATCCTATTAGACATTTGGCAATAGCCTTACAGTGGTGGCATGGATGGCTCTTCCCTTTCTTTTGCCTGCCAACCTCCTTGTTCTCCCCATTGGAATCACCTCAATCCATTTAATCTGATGAACTCCTGGAAGTCCTGCTGTTATTTATTTTTTTATCATTCTTATTTTTAGGCCACCTTTAAGGGTGGAACCTTCACAAGGAGGCGTACAAGATTTTTTTTTTTTAAACTATGCGATTAAAATCAATACATACATATTCAATAAAACTTGTGTTCTCGTTTTGTTTACTCTTGTTTTTGTATTTCTTAGCAGCCTGGGTTGTGGGTAAGGTGGTTGGTGACTGTATGTGGGCAGATCCACATGAGGTGGTCTCCGTACTGCTGAGTTTTCAGCTTGTCTGAGGCTGGGATGCTTTTTCACATTCACATGGATAGTTGGTCAGGGCAGTGATACTGGCCACAGTTCCCATCTGTTCATCACCATTTTATCACCTAATTAAAAGGTAGGGCTTTATATTAAGTATTAGGCAAAACATTCCAAAATATAGATAGCAGATCATTTAATTATATTTATCTAATTCTGCCATAATATGTCCTAGAAACATTCTGAGTAGCAGACACTTAGAGGAAGAAGCACTACTGCAGTCTAGCCCCCGAAGGGCTTCATTTGCTTACTAGGAGGGAAAACAAAGAACCATGGAACTTGGCTTACGGAACAGTAGGATTTAAGGGCTTGCTGTAACTTTTGATTTAGAAAATTGTGCTTGGGATGTTTGGAACATGGATCCTGAAAGCTCTAGAGAGGCCTAAGTAAGGCCTAAGCTAACTCCTCATGACTAAATTAAGCCTTAGGAGTGACAGGAATGTTGTTGGAGAATTTGAAGACAGTTGGAGGCTTCTTGCTGGTTGTTAACATCACAGAACTACAGATTTATTTATTTATTGTATTTTTATCCTGCTCTTCGGCCAAAAAAGGCTGCCAGAGCGGGTTACAATCAATGAACAAAGAAGACAGTCCCTGCCCGCAGGCTTATAATCTAAAAAAAATATGAGGGAGCTACAAGAAGCGCTAGGCTGAGAAGTGGTTCCTTGTTGAGGAAAAACTCAGTGAGCAGACAAACAATTTCTCAAAAGCCAACAGTAGAAGATGGTCAAACTGCTAACAGACAGAAGACAGCAGGATAACTCAGAGAGAACTATTTGCTAAACTGCTGAATATGAAGCTGCACTCGTGACCCTGCAGTTGTTTTAAAACTCCAGATTGCAACACTGGGCAGCACTCACAAGCACGTTCCAGATTGGCTGACCCACAATTCACAGGCTAAGACCACCCTGGCTGTGAGCTACCAGTTGGATTGCGGCAGCTGCTTAATTCCAGGGAGGAGAGAAATTGTTCTTGTTAACATTAGGATAACATTAGGATATCGTAATGTTGTTCTCCTTTGCTTGATGTGTTGAAGGAAATATATAGTTGATATTATACACTTCTGGTGTGCAAGTGGTGTGATAAGTCACCCAAGTCAAAACTGGTCCCAGGTTTTCTGTCTGTGGTCTCAGGGAAGTTTGAAAAATCCCTCATGGTTTGTGAGCCCAGCCCTTGGGTGGCCCAAGGATTACATTCTATTGCTTTACAATGAAAACAACTACTTCTATGCTGCAGATGATTTCCATACACACCATTGCCTGCACGTAAGCCCCATACAAGTGTTCTTTTCCTAACATGATTGCAAGGGAGAGTAGGGTTGTGCTAGCTAGCTCCGCCCCCTCCATCACATCCACACAGGGAAACTGGTATACAGTCAGGGTTCTAAATTGTGCGCCTCCATGAGTACAGAAAGTTCCCTGCTGCACATGTTTGTCCTCTGATGTGTGGAGGGCTGTGAGGCTGGGCATGGGGCCTCGATGGAGGGAGCAGAGCTAGCTAGTGCATGCCTGCTCTCCCCTTATATGCCTGGCAACCTGGGGGGGGGGGTGTCTCCACGAGTGACTTACTCCAAGCTCGCTGCGTTTGGATGTTGTTGGGGATACATGACGTCATGGCCATCTTGCAGCCACTCTGGAGTTTCCTGCCAAAAAACCAGTTCTTCTGAGACTACTTTTAGTCCAATTCTTTTCCTTAAGTCAGCTTGTCTGCACTTCTGTTGAGTTGTATACCACCCTCTACATTTACTCTGGCATGATTGCCTTGCCCAGGAGTGTGTCTTTCATCTCACTGACCCCAGTCAAGGGGTGTTTCCACTATTTCCATTTCAGGCCTGGCCATCAGAGTTCTGCACTACCTCATGGCATTTACTTCAACTTGCCAACCACTAAAATCTGGTGGCCATCTCCACAAAGTATAGGTGTGCTCCAAGCAGCCTCTAACATCTTCTTAAAAAATCAAAGTGTTAAACCAAACCAATAGCACTTTTGTTGGCAGTACCTACACCTCCCCCCATCTCGCTGTCTTGGTGCGTCACTATCTCGCATTGGTCCAGCAATACCTATATCCCCTATCTCAATACCTCACTATGCTACTATTTGGGGTCATAGCTATTTCTGGACAAATGCGTGATAGTGTCCTAGTGACACTGTAAAACCCTTTGTAGGTGTGATTTTTTTTTTTTTTACTTCTTCCTTTCTGGATGGGTGATTTCTTTCATGTCTCTATGCCTCTATCACACACTTGCTCTATCATGCAATTGTGCTATTGCGCGATAGAGCAATTGCATTGGGCTTTGAAGAAGGAAAGAAACAGAGCAGCCTCTCTTCCTGTCTCTAATTATCTGTAATGTCTGGTGCAAAATGAGAGCATATATGATAGGACCCAGGAGAAGAGTACAATGCCAAGTGCAGAAAAGATCCCTCCCCTCTCCTAAGTCTTCTGTGCCTGCTGGAGGACTCAGGGGAGAACTAGAGGCATGTCTCCATGACAATGGAAGGAGAAGCGAAGGGAGGCTTACCTGGATTTTTTCAAGGAATTGGCTTCGGTGTGCTTTGGTCCGCGCAGGGCTCCACGAATGAGTGCACTGCTCCAGTATAAGGCACTTCACAGAAAACTCAAGTGGGGTGGGGGGATTGGAGTAAATGTCATCAGACTGGCAGGGACTGCTCAACCAATAACCCTGCCCCCCATCCAGGCTCTCCTTTTCCCTTCCTCTGATACTCCCATAAAGTGATGGATGGAAGCTTAGCATCATTGACCACAATAGGAGTTACTCTGATGAAGGTTCCTGGAAGAATAGTTGAGATGTGGGATCAGAAGACTTTCAAGTGATTAAGAAGCCAACATTATTACAGTTGCTTAAATGTTCAGTTGACATACAGAAGAAACCATTGTAAATATTTGTTGCTTTTATGCTAAAGTGCACAGAGCCATGTATACACAAATAGTACCCACGTTGCAGAAATGACCAGTAGTACAATCCACCGAATACTGCTGCCGCTCAACCACCTTTTGGTTCAATCGGGCTTGTGCAGCACTCCAGCAGAACAGCTATGTAGATCTAGTAGCCACTTGGCCATCATTTCCTTTTGTCTCCACATTACTCTCCTTTATGTGACAGAAATGATGAAAAAGAATTCTTGCTGAAAGTCTGACCTTTCTAACCACACATCAAAAGTAACAGCATAATTTTCTTTGACAAAGAGAATCCTTAAATATTCCAGAATGAAAATATAACTTAAAAGTTCAAACAGGTTAGAGGAGATTTCAGGGGTAAAACTGTGTTCAGCCTAGTAATTCCATAGGTACCCTTAAGAAGTAAACTTACATAAGAATATTAAGTCACAATTTGTAACATAAAACTATTCTGCTCTAGGAATATGCTGAAAAAGCCAGTTTTTAGTAATAAAACATACTGATTCAAACATTGTTAATCCTGATATCTCTTTCAGAATATCATTCAGGAACCATAGCTGAAACAATGATGTTCTAAGGACGAGTCACATCCAGATCACCTTGGTGAGAACAATTTTTCCATACATGGTAAGATACTCTTGCATATTTGTTCAGTGTTTCCATAGCATAGCTGAACAGGGTTTTTTTTTATTTCTCCCCCTCTAAAACTGCTATCTCAGTTTGTCATTATCGTGCGATAGCGCTAATGCGCAATGGCGACATAGCGAGAGATAGGGCTCATAGCCGTTGCTAGACAAATGCATGATAGTGACCTAGTGACATTAAAAGCCCCTATGTAGGTGTAGTTTTTTTAAAAACTTCTTCCTTTCTGGATGGGTTATTTCTTTCATTTCTCTATTCCTCTATCACACATTTGCTCTATCACGCAATTGTGCAGTTAATGCCTGGTGCAAAATAAGAGAATGCCAGATGACTCAGGAGGAAAGCAGAGGTTGTCTCTAATGCCCAGCAAAAATATCCCCTTTGAGTTCTCTGCAAAGCATGGAGAATTTGCGGGAGGGGAGGGAACCTGTGTGCTGGGCATGCCAGGCAGGGTTTGTTGTCAGGGTTTATGTGTGGAGGACGGCTTGTCAGCAGTGACTTGAAAACTGGGTTTGTGGGCCCCACCATTCAAGCAGTATGTATGTATGTATTTATTTTGTACTCTGCCTTTCTATCAAAGAATGGCACTCAAGGCGGCACTCAAGTACACCATCGGGGTTGGACTCAATGGTCTTATAGGCCCCCTCCAAATATTTAAATATTTAAACCATGCTGGTGCTGCTGTGATTTTGGGCAGCTGAGATAGATTAGTATGTGTTATAAATGGGGAATTCATTTTCTTCACAGTCCCTGCTATTAGAGATGTATATTTGACCATTAAAAAGTAGCTCCAGGGTGCAACATTACCACATTCTAGGCACTGAGCCTGCCCCCCGACCATATAAGAAAAGGGAGAGACCAATTCTCAACTGGACCTGCAACACTATGCACCCCTATCTCCTAGGAAAGCTCTGTTCAGAGATCCAGTCAATGTTTAAATAGGCCCCCTCCAACCCTACTATTCTATGATAGAAAACAAACGTGTAGCATGAACATACTTTAGCTACAGATATGTATGCAAAGTTGTTTATGTTATAAAAATTATTGTTATTTTTAATGTCAAGTAAAAAGCCATCCACTTTCCCTGAATTTCTAACTGTTGTACAATAAGGCAACTTTCCTTGGAATATCTAAATAGCCCCCTTCTATTTAGCCACCTGGGCCTAACAGAAATTTCCCTTTTTCATGTCAATTTGTATTATTTCATCATCATCTGTGAGGATCATGTTCTCCTGCAGTTTCCAGGCCCAAACACACATTTTTTTTTCTCTCTAAGCTACCACAATATTGTACATTTGGGGGATATACTGTTTAGCAAAGGACTTTCTCATTTTTAAGATGAAAACATAACATTAGGAAATTTTGGCTCAAAGCATCTTAATTCTTCCTTTGCTAACACCCTTAGTTTCTCTGAACAGGTCTGTTCACTTCCAGTTGCTAGGAAACATATTTGCTTCACATGATCTGTGTTCTCCTAGCACACAGACTCCAAGGGCGAAATTATGCTGACAAGAGTAGAGCATTATTATTTTTTCTTGGTGCCCAGTGTCTTTCATACCACATTAAATCTCAGTCCTCTGTACTGAAACAAACAGCACTCTTGCTTAACCAGGACATGCATCCAGCCAGGATCTTAGAAACTGCATTTTGAAGGGGATGGGGGGACAAACAAAAGGCCATATTTCTTGTGAGAGAGGTTTCTCCCCCCACCCCAACAATAAGGTATTCCTATAAATATTTAAATCATGCTGGTGCTGCTGTGATCTATATTGGGCAGCTGAGATAGATTAGTATGTGTTGTAAATGGAGAATTCATTTTCTTTACAGTCCCTGCTATTAGAGATGTATATTTGACCATTAAAAAGTAGCTCCAGGGTGCAACATTACAACATTCTAGGCACTGAGCCTGCCCCACGACCATATAAGAAAAGGGAGAGACTAATTCTCAACTGGACCTGCAACACTATGCACTCTTCCCCTGCCCCCCCCTTCAACTAAAACTCTAAAAAATGAGTTGAGAGAGAGAGTGTGTGACTGACCCAAGTTCACAGAGTAAATGAAGTGATGTTCAGCCAGTAAGGGCACAATCCTATGTATTTTTAGATAGAGAAAAATTCTACAATTCCCAGCATGCCCCAGCCACCATGGCTGGCCGGAGGGATGCTTAGGGTTGTAGGCCTTTTTTCTGTCTAAACATGCATAGGATTGCGCTCTACGTGTGCAATCCTATGCAGAAGGGTGGCCGCCTCTGAACTCGGAGGTGACTGCTTATCCACTGCAGTGCAGGAGAAGCACGGAGGGGATCATTCCCTCTGCGCTCTTCCTGCCCTGCGCTTTTGGCTGTCTAGCCACAGGATGGCAGAGTGGAGGAGGAGGCTGCCGTACAACACATTGGATGTGTCGTACCAGCATTTCCGCCCTCCCCACCCAGGAACGCCCCCAGGAATGCCCCATTATGGCCGCTCCGCGCTCCTCTTGCAAGCACGGAGCACAGAGCTTCTCCGCACTGCCTTGCAGGGGGGAAGGTCGGGGAAGGTCAGTTATCCGAGAACCGACCTTGGAGTGCAGGCTGTGAGGTCGGTTCCTGGAAAACAAGATATCCTATGGCCATCTAGCCGCTGACTAGTGGCCATAGGATTGCTCCCTCCGTGACTTAACGGTTGTCAAATAACAGTACTTAAAGATTTTCACTGGCTTATCGTCCATTTCCAAGCACAGCGCTTGCTTTTAAAGCTCTACAAGGTTTGAGATCCAAGTACTTGAAGGAACAGCCAGCTCCTATTGCAGTCTGCCGATGTATTGAAGTTATCTTCTGAGGTTCCTCTCCAGGTGTCCCTGCTGTCTTGGGCCATCTGAGGTTAGGCAGTAGGTGACCAGACAGCCACTTCAGTAGTGTCACCTTGAAGGAGGTTCATCTGATGCCAACATCGCTATCTTTTTGGTGCCAGGCAAAACCCTTTTTTAAGTTTATGGCTTTTAAAGTTCTAGTAGTTTTTTTCAGCAACTGCTACAGTTGATTATATTTCTGGTTTTGTGTTTTTGTATTTAGTTTTCAAAAATTGTCATTCTTACGTAAACTATGGCTGAACGGCAATATATAAATTACAAAAATTAAAATAATAAATTTAGAACCACATATATTTATGGGCTGGAGCGAGATTTCATGCTTAACTTTTTTCCTTGTTACTTTGGGTTGCTATACAGTTTTCTGTCCAACTTTAATAAAGTAGCATGTTTGTTGGCCTGCAATAAAAATGAGTAATAGTTTGATTTATAGAAGAAGAGGGGCCACATGAAAATAGGTGTCAAGAAAACCTGAATGTAGTATCCTCTTTCTCATTCAAAAAAAGAGGATTGGCAGCAAGATTGGGGTACTTTTTCTAGCATATGAGATCATAAATCAAGGCAAACAGAAAGCAATCTTTTTTTAGTGTCTGTGGCAATAAAACAAACTTTCTTTAGATGCTTGTCGCAACTTTAGAAGCGGGGGGGGGGGGACTTCACGACACCAGAATGAGAAGCGCATTGGAGTATTACCAGGATTTTCATGGAATCGGCTGTGGTCCGTCAGGGACACATGAAGCAAGATAAACAGAGTGTAGCATACCTTTAAAATCTGGTTTGCAGCGCTTGAAAGGAACATACTTCCTGGTGGGGTGGGGGGAATAGAACTGAACATCATCAATCTGGCAGGGGCTGCTCAACCAATAAGAGAGGCTTGTTTCCTGCCCTCATCCAGTCTTCCTGCTGCTACTAGATTATGAATATGGAGAGCAACTAATTTTCCCCATGTATGCAGATTTCCCTGAAGAAACCAACCCCCCCACTTCTCCAGTGCAGCATCTGAAGTTTCCTGAGAGCTCCACCCACCCACCCATCCGAATTTCGCTGCATCACAGCAATCTGCTGTGGAGTTATTGCTCCCAGCCCATTTTTCCCTTCCAACCCCAGCCCCCTCCCCACCTTCTCCCTTCCTCCTTCTTCTGCTTGCAATGAGAAGCTCCAGTAAACCTGAAAGAGAAAGGACTTTACATAACAACAGAGAAACTACAGAACATCAAAGAAGCACAACATGCAATAAGGATTCAAGAGAGTATCAGAGAAGCGAAAGAGTGCTTTAGGGCAAGTTACTGAAGTTAGCCTTTAACCCTTTCACTGCAGGGAAGCGAGATTTATTTCTTTTTGTTCAGTCGTTAAGTCATGTCCGACTCTTCGTGACCCCATGGACCATAGCACGCCAGGCCTTCCTGTCCTCCGCTCTCTCCCAGAGTGTGCTCAAGTTCATATTCATTGCATCGGTGATGCTTAGGGATGTCAGAGAATTCTGCCACGGATCTCGGTGAGGCTGAATGCCAGTGCATTCGGCCCCCCGAAACCATGGCGGAACGGCCTGCCACCCCCTGCCCCCCCGCGGATCCCCCCTGGGACGAGACTTACCTGGGGCGGATATTCTGGGCGGCGGCAGCGGTGGCAGCGGCGGCTGGTCTTCCGACTGGCTGCTGCCACTGCCATTTGCAGTCTTGTCGGGGTTTTTTTTTTTTTACAAGACATGATAGGCTACGTAAAGATTTACGTGGCCTATCATGGCTGGGTAAAAAAACAAAAACAAAATGCATAGGCAAATGGCGGCGGCTATGGCCGCCGCCATTTGCGTTCCTTATTTTTGGCCGTCTTAGTCTACGTAAACATTTACGTAGATTAAGACGGCGAAAATAAGGGGAACGCAAATAGCGTGGCGGGCGCTATTTGCGTCCCTTTTTGATTCGCCGTTATAGCCTACGTAAATATTTATGTAGGCTAAAACGGCGAATCAAAAAGGGACGCAAATAGCGCCCGCTACGCTATTTGCGTTCCCCTTTATTTTCGCCGTCATAGTCTACGTAAATATTTCCGTAGACTAAGATGGCCAAAAATAAGGAATGCAAATGGCGGCGGCCATAGCCGCCGCCATTTGCATATGCGGTTTTTTTTTTTAACCCAGAGCCCTCCGTGGCCGGAAATCCAGCTGTGGAAGGCTCTGGCCTGGGCCTGGCTGACTGCTCCGCAGAGCTGCTGTGGAGCACATCCGGCCATGGAGGATTCTGGGGGGGAGGAACGGATCTTCTCCCCCCATCGAGGATTCTGGGGGGAGGGACGGAACGCCTCCCCCCCACACCATCAACATAATCCGCAGAAAGGTAAGTGACTTTCGTACATCCCTAGTGATGCTATCTAGCCATCTCATCCTCTGCAGTCCCCTTCTCCTTTTGCCTTCAATCTTTCCCAGCATCAGGGTCTTTTCCAGGGAGTTTTCTCTTCACATTAGGTGGCCAAAATATTTGAGCTTCAGTATCTGTCCTTCCAATGAGCAGTCAGGGTTGATTTCTTTTAGGATTGACTGATTTGAGTGACCTCCTTGCAGCCCAGGGGACTCGTAAGAGTCTTCTCCAGCACCACGGTTCAAAAGCATCAATTCTTCGGCGCTCAGCCTTCCTTATAGTCCAGCTCTCACAGCCCTACATTACTATTGGGAAAACCATAGCTTTGATTATACGGACCTTTGTCGGCAAGGCAATGTCTCTGCTTCTTACTATGCTGTCTAGGTTTGCCATAGTTTTCCTCCCAAGGAGCAAGCGTCTTTTAATTTCATGGCTACAGTCACCGTCTGCGGTGATCTTGGAGCCCAAGAAAATAAAATCTGTCACTGCTTCCATTTCTTCCCCTTCTATATGCCAGGAAGTGATGGGGCCAGATGCCATGATCTTTGTTTTTTTAATGTTGAGTTTCAGACCAGCTCTTTCACCCTCAACAAGAGGCTCTTTAGATCCTCTTCGCTTTCTGCCATTAGGGTGGTATCATCTGCGTATCTGAGGTTGTTGATAATTCTCCCGGCAATCTTAATTTCAACCTGTGATTCATCCAACCCGGCGTTTCTCATGATGTACTCTGCATATAAGTTAAATAAGCAGGGCGACAATATGCAGCCTTGTCATACTCCTTTCCCAATTTTGAACCAATCGGTTGTTCCATGTCTGGTTCTTACTGTTGCTTCTTGACCCTCGTACAGGTTTCTCAGGAGACAGGTAAAGTGGTCTGGTACTCCCATCTCTTTCAGAATTTGCCACAGGTTGTTGTGATCCACACAATCAAAGCCTTATTTCTTACTTCTGAGTAAACATGCACAGAAAGGAGGGGGGATATGCTAAAGAATAAAAGCAGGCTAGCTATGGTGAATGAGTGTCTCCACTACTAAGGTAATGGGAGGGGTCGCTGCAGCACTCCTGGGGATTTTCTCAATGGGAAAAACAACTTCCATTGGGGAAACATGAGTGAATGGGGCATCCCACCCCCTTGACCACATCACCACCAGGTCACAGAGGCATGCACAGGATTTAATGGGCGGGGGACATGGAACACTGTGGTAAACCCACCAGGGATCCGCTTCAGACAGTAAAAAAGTTGGAGTAAGAGAAGTTTCAGAAAATGCGGCTTTTTAAGAGGGAAGCAGTTGGTTGGCAGCCGATCGGGGAGGGCGGCATCTGTCATGAAGGAATTCAGACTCCTCTAGCTTCGCACTATATCGCTCATGAAGACAGCCCCCAGGAGTCAAAACCTGAAAAAGATCTTAACAGAACATTATACTTCAAAGTCAAACATTATTGTGGAATGTTCTACATGTGCATGTGCAGAATGCACTTGCTCAGACTCTCTGAGTAAGCAGAAAGACTCTCCAGTATGGGTGCAGAACCCATGGTGAAGAGTTGCAGTCGGTTTGCTCTTTCATCTCATCCATTCTGGTAAAAATGTTTAGTATTCCCCTCCTCTGTGGATAGTTAAAGAGTACAATACCTGCAATGTACCCTTATCATGCTTAAATATTGGGGGGATCCCCTTATCCCTGTGTGAGAACAGCTAGGGGCTTAATGGGATCCAGTAAAACAATTTCCTCAGTATTTCAGATTTTAAAAATAATGTTGCATTGAACAACACACTGGGCTGGCTCACACAATTACACCAAGGGAAATAAGCCATGGTGACTTATTTCTCCTACTGTGCATGCTGGCCAGATTTCCCTAATTACCCCTGATGGTGCAGCATAGCTTGTTTGGGGTGGGGGCCAGCAACCCTAAACCCAATAATAGCCCATGGGTTATTTGAGCATTGCTGCCCCTTCAAACAAGCCATGCCACCTGGGTTCGGACAATATGGCAAGCCACACCAGCAAGGGCAATTAGGAAAATCCAGCTGGCACGCAACCAGCACACACAGCAGGGTTAAACCACCGTGGCTTGTTAACCACACCGCAGTCATGCAGGGTCACTGTGGATGGGTTCACACAACATGCTAACTTATACTCAGTGGTTGAGCGTGGGTTGTTGTTGAACATAGGGATGGCGGAGAATTCCGCCACGCATTTCAGTGAGGCTGAATGCACTGGCATTCGGCCCCCCGAAACCCATGGCGGAACGGCCTCCCACCCCCTGCCCCCCCCACGGAATCCCCCCTGACGAAGCTTACCTGGTGCGGATGTCTCTTGGCCGGCTGCTGCAGACTCAAATGGCGGCCACCACGCCATTTGTGTAGCTGCCTTTGCCGGCAAGCAAAAAAAAAAAAAAAACACCTGCGTACGCATATGGCGTTCCCTTTTTTTCGCAGTTTTAGCCTACGTAAATATTTACATAAGCTATTATGGTGAAAAAAAGAGGAATGCAAATAGCATAGTGGGTGCTATTTGCGTTCCTTTTTCCCCCCGCCGTAATAGCTTACGTAAATATTTACGTAGACTAAAACTGCGAAAAAAAGGGAACGCAAATGGCGGCTGCCGTAGCCGCCACCATTTGTGTATGCATTTTTTTTTCTTTTCTGGAAGGCTGCCCAGCGGCCGGATGTCCAGCTGCGGGCGGCCCCGGCCAGTGGCTCTGTGGAATCTCCGCAGAGCGGAGCTGGCCGGATCAGGATTTCAGGGGGAGGTGTAGAGCGCCTCCCCCCTTCCGTGAATCACCCCATCGAAAAGGTAAGTGACTTTCGTACATCCCTAGCTGAGCAACGCAGCGCGTCTTCCGCAGGGTGGCTCATGCAGTTTGGCTTATTTTTCTCGAACAAACCACCTTGAGAACCCATAGTTTGTTGATTTGATGTTCAGAGCGGTTAACAAGCCACCCTATGGAAAACATGCTGCGTTCAGACAACATAACCCACTCTGCAGAAAACACGCTGCATTCAGACAACACGATAACCTACGGTTCAACACCCTGCAGTTCAACAACAACCCACATTCAACCACCGAGTGTGGGTTAGCATGTTGGGTGAACCCAGCCTATGTTTTTTTTTTATTTTTTTAATAACAAGTCTATTTCATTCATTTCACATTGCACATTTTGAATAAAATAAGCCACAGAATGAACAACCCCACCCCCCGTATTCAACTGCTGTCCTCTATTATGGCCAGACATTTGTATTTTCCCCAGTTGCAATAAAATAGTAGGGGCTTGCTTGTTGGAGTTCTGTTTCTCTCTCTTTTGAATCCATTTCATTTCCACAAGACAAGTGAATTTGAAATGAATTTGCACACCTCCACAGCTTGTCTTGAGGTAAGAAAACCGTTTTTTGAATGTGCTTTTATCATTTTGAGCTAGGCCTATTAAAAATTAAGGCTGAATGAACCCTGTAATCGAAGCATCCCTCCAGGGCCAGAAACATTGTGTGGGACTGATGCTGCTGCCATCCTTTACCCACTTACCTGGGAGTAAGCCCCACTGACTTCAATAGGACTTACTTCTGAATAGACATATTGCAGGTCGCAAGACTGTAGGAAAGGCACTTTGTACTTGGTTAGAGCACTCATTTTCTTGTAGCAGAAGAACTAGGAGGGAGGGATGATTAATTACTTTCCCACGCATGGGGGAAAATTGGTGGGGGGGAACTCAGTCTTGTGAGATTAAAGATTTTGATGGTGGAGGGGCAATAGTCTGAATGGAGAATTCCAATATCCCTCCCGTCATTTCTAAAAGCAGGCAGCTTTGTTAAAAACAAACAAACAAAGGATTTCTTTGTTTGGATTTTTTTTCTTCTTTTAAATAAAAAAAGTGAAGGTGCGGGAGACGGGAGAATGAAAAACTGAATGTCTCAGTAGTGCAGATCTGGATTGCAGCCTGGGGGCCCCTGAGTTTGCAAGCAAGCTGCTCCTCACTAACTACCTTTAAGAAAAGAGCACTTTGCACATGCACAGTGAAATGACAAATGTTTTACAAATTTTGGGAGCAATTCTATGCATGTTTAGACAGAAAAAAAGTCCTAAAACTCCTAGCATGCATAGGATTGCACCCTTAAATGTAGTTATTAAAAGGTCCCCTTGCAACAATGTGCAACAACACACGCTTCCCTATGTATGTGATCTATTAGAGTATGGGAGATCACTGCCTTGTTGTGGCGAAGGGGCTTCCGTAACTCAGTGAAGCCATAAGCTATGCCATGCAGGGCCACCCAAGACGGACAGGTCATGACGGAGGAGAGATCTGACAAAATGTGGTCCACTGGAGAAGGAAATGGCAACCCACTCCAGTATTCTTGCCAAGAAAACCCCATGGAACGTATCACAAGGCTAAAAGATATGACGCTGGAAGATGAGCCCCTCAGGTCGGAAGGTGTCCAATATACTACTGGGGAAGAGCAGAGGGTATTTCCAGGTAGCGCCAGAAAGAGTGAAGCGGCTGGGCCAAAGCCGAAAGGGCACTCAGCTGTGGATGTGTCTGGTGGTGAAAAGAAAGTCCGATGCTGTAAAGAACAATATTGTTTAGGAACCTGGAATGTAAGATCAGATGAATCAAGGTAAGCTGGAGGTGGTCAAACATGAGATGGCAAGATTGAACATCAACACCTTGGGAATCAGCGAACTCAAATGGACAAGCATGGGCGAATTTAATTCAGGTGACCATCATATCTACTACTGTGGGCAAGAATCCCTTAGAAGAAATGGAGTAGCACTCATAGTCAACAAAAGGGTGGGAAAAGCAGTACTGGGGTACAATCTCAAAAACGATAGAATGATCTCAGTACAAATCCAAGGCAACCCATTCAACATCACAGTAATTCAAGTCTATGCCCCAACCACTGAGGCCGAAGAAGCTGAGGTTGATTGGTTCTATGAAGATGTACAACACCTTCTAGAACTAACAGCAAAAAAAGATGTCCTCTTCATCATAGGGGATTGGAATGCTAAAGTAGGAAGTCAAGAAATAACCAGGATAACAGGCAAGCATGGCCTTGGAGTACAGAATGAAGCAGGGCAAAGGCTAATAGAGTTTTGCCAAGAGAACACGCTGATCATAGCAAATACTCTTTTCCAACAGCACAAGAGGCGACTCTACACATGGACATCACCAGATGGTCAATATCGAAATCAGATTGATTATGTCCTTTGCAGCCAAAGATGGAGAAGCTCTATATAGTCAGTAAAAACAAGACCTGGAGCTGACTGTGGCTCAGATCATGAGCTTCTTATTGCAAAATTTCGGCCTAAATTGAAGAACGTAGGGAAACCACTAAACCATTCAGGTATGACCTAAATCATATCCCTTATGAATATACAGTGGAGGTGAGGAATAGATTTCAGGGATTAGGCCTGATAGACAGAGTGCCTGAGGAGGAGGTCCATAACATTATTCAGGAGGCAGCACTCAATCCATCCCAAAGAAAAAGAAATGCAAGAAAGCAAAGTGACTGTCTGATGAGGCTTTACAAGTAGCTGAGGAAAGAAGGGAAGCGAAAAGCAAGGGAGAAAGGGGAAGATATATCCAACTGAATGCAGAGTTCCAGAGAATAGCAAGGAGAGACAAGAAGGCCTTCTTAAATGAACAATGCAAAGAAATCGAGGAAAACAATAGAATGGGAAAGAGTAGAGATCTTCTCAAGAAAATCAGAGATCTCAAGAGAACATTTTGTGCAAAGACGGGCTTGATAAAGGACAAAGAAGGCAGGGATCTAACAGAAGCAGATGAGATTAAGAAGAGGTGGAAAGAATACACAGAAGAACTATACAGGAAAGATCCTAATGTCCCTGATAGCCATGATAGTGCGGTCACTGAACTTGAGCCGGATATCCTAGAGAGTGAAGTCAAGTGGGCCTTAGGAAGCATTACTAACAGCAAAGCTAGCGGAGATGACAGTATTCCAGCTGAGCTGTTTAAAATCCTAAAAGATGATGCTGTTAAAGTGCTGCACTCAATATGCCAACAAATTTGGAACACTCAACACTGGCCGCAAGACTGGAAAAGGTCAGTTTACATTCCAATTCCAAAGAAGGGCAATGCCAAAGAGTGTTCAAACTACCGTACAATTGCGCTCATTTCACATGCCAGCAAGGTTATGCTCAAAATCCTTCAAGCTAGACTTCAGCAGTATGTGAACTGAGAACTACCAGAAGTACAAGCGGGGTTTCAAAGAGGCAGAGAAACTAGAGTTCAAATCGCCAAGATTTGCTGGATCATGGAGAAAGCAAGAGAATTCCAGAAAAACGTCTATTTCTGCTTCATTGACTATGCTACAGCCTTTGATTGTGTGGATCACAACAAACTGTGGCAAATTCTTAAAGAGATGGGAGTACCAGACCACCTTACCTGTCTCCTGAGAAACCTGTACGAGGGTCAAGAGAAGCAACAGTAAGAACAGGACATGGAACAACCGATTGGTTCAAAATTGGGAAAGGAGAACGACAAGGCTGCATATTGTCGCCCTGCTTATTTAATTTATATGCAGAGTACATCATGAGAAACGCCGGGTTGGACGAATCACAGGTTGAAATTAAGATTGCCAGGAGAATTATCAACAACCTCAGATCCACAAACGATACCATCCTAATCGCAGAAAGCGAAGAGGATCTAAAGAGCCTCTTGTTGAGGGTGAAAGTGGAGAGTGCAGAGCTGGTTTGAAACTCAACACTAAAAAAACTAAGATCGTGGCATCTGGCCCCATCACTTCCTGGCATATAGAAGGGGAAGAAATGGAAGCTGTGACAGATTTTATTTTCTTGGGCTGCAAGATCACCGCAGACGGTGACTGTAGCCATGAAATTAAAAGACGCTTGCTCCTTGGGAGGAAAACTATGGCAAACCTAGACAGCATAGTAAGAAGCAGAGACATCGCCTTGCCAACAAAGGTCAGTATAATCAAAGCTATGGTTTTCCCAGTAGCAATGTATGGTTGTGAGAGCTGGACTATAAGGAAGGCTGAGCGCCGAAGAATGGATGCTTTCGAACTGTGGTGCTGGAGAAGACTCTTAATGAGTCCACTGGACTGCAAGGAGGTCAAATCAGTCAATCCTAAAGGAAATCAACTCTGAGTGCTCATTGGAAGGACAGATAGTGAAGCTGAAGCTCAAATATTTTGGCCACCTAATGTGAAGAGAAAACTCCCTGGAAAAGACCCTAATGCTGGGAAAGACTGAAGGCAAAAGGAAAAGGGGACGACAGAGGATGAGATGGCTAGATAGCATCACCGATGCAATGAATATGAACTTGAGCACACTCCGGGAGAGAGCGCAGGACAGGAAGGCCTGGCGTGCTATGGTCCATGGGGTCACGAAGAGTCAGACACGACTGAACGACTGAACAACAACAACAACAACAGAGTATGGGAGCAGTTCAGTGAAACCTGGGATGCTGTCTCTTTCCCATTCATATATTTTTTAAATGGATATTGGGCTGGTGGCCAAGACCTGAAAACATGAATGCTGTTTATTCAGAAGTAAGTGTAATGGAGTCCCAAGTAAATGTTCTTGGAGCTCACATTCTTCAGTAGCCTCAGCCACTCACTTGTTCTTTCACAGCCTACAAACCGGTGCCACTTCACCAGACAAAGGTAGTTGCAACGAGCACAAATCAGAGCTTCTATGTTGTGTTGCCTAGGTAACGAGACAACTTGACTTCCTCGTTTGTTGTGCCCTCAGGCACCATATTTTGCCCAATAGAAATAGCAAAAAAGCCAGCGATTCGCTAATAAAAATGAAGGGTGGTCTCATTGATGCTCCAAAACATATCTACTCAAATTAATAGCCCAAATTCGGATAATTTTTGGTAGAATCAGCATTTGTAACCAGCCCTAACTTGTAAACATAGATGCCTACAAACACTTACTGTGCTCCTGTTCATTTTTTTTTTACTCAGAAATCATCCCACTGTTTTCAATGGGAATTACTCAAATAAGTGCACTCAGTATTGCAGCCTTAAGCATAAAATCTAGAGCGGACTTTCAGAGAGTACGATAAGTAGGGATGGGCGAACATCCCTCTGAGCGCCCCCCAGTGACTGGATTCTTGCAAGCATTCCAATGAAGTACTCGCAGAACTTTGAGGGCTTTTGTGAATGCTTGAAAAGAATATTCACAAAACCCTGATCATTTCCCCCACCCTCTCACAAGATAATGTAAAGGGAGAGACCAAAGGCACAAACGTCATGCTGTGGCTTGTGGTGGAGAAGCTGGTGGTGGGAGTAGGGATGGCAGAGAATTCCACCACGGATTTCAGTGAGGCCGAATGCACTGGCATTCGGCCCCCCGAAACCCGTGGCGGAACGGCCTCCCCCCCCCCCGTGGAATCCCCCCTGGGACAAAGCTTACCTGGAGCGGATATTCCGGTGGCGGCGGCGGCTCCGGCAGCAGAAGCGGCAGCTGGTCTCTCAGCCGGCTGCTGTGGACTCAAATGGCGGCCACCACACCATTTGCGTAGCTGCCTTTGCTGTGATAGGCTACGTAAATACTTACATAGCCTATCACGGCAAGCAAAAACAAAAACAAACCGCGTACGCAAATGGCGGCAGCTACAGCGGCCACCATTTGCGTTCCCTTTTTTTCGCTGTTTTAGCCTACGTAAATATTTACCTAAGCTATTATGGCGAAAAAAAGGGGAACACAAATAGCGTAGTGGGCACCATTTGCATTCCTTTTTTTCCGCCGTAATAGCTTACGTAAATATTTACGTAGGCTAAAACAGTGAAAAAGGGGGAATGCAAATGGCGGCTGCCATAGCCGCCGTCATTTGCGTATGCGGTTTTTTTTTCCCTGGAAGGCTGCCCAGAGGCCGGATGTTCGGCTGCGGGCGGCCCCGGCCGGCAGCTCCGCAGAATCTCCACGGAGCGGAGCTGGCCGGATTAGGATTTCGGGGGGAGGTGCGGAGCGCCTCCCCCCCACCGCGAATCACCCCGTCGAAAAGGTAAGTGACTTTCGTATATCCCTAGGTGGGAGGCCATCCATCTCACTAGCTGGGCAGGCCTCCATCCTGCCTGCCTGGGAGTTGGACATGCTCAGATTGACATTTCCTGCCAGGATCAAGCAGTGATCTGGGGTCCTTCTCACCACTGCCTTTTCCTACTGGGCTCCTTCCTTCTCCAATTTCCCCTCACCCCTTTGCAGTGCTAAACTGGCAGGAGAAAGGAAGTGAGTCTGCCCTGATGTTAGAATTCTAGCTAGTTGGAAATGGTCCCTTGCTTCCATACCAGTGGTATGTGTCGATTTGGTAGGAACTTATTATGGCAGAAGAGCTGGGAAGACAACAATATGTTGTTGTTTTAAAGCAATGGGAGACTTCAGCTGGTTCCAGATAAGGGTTTTATCATGAAATCACCCTGCCTCATTCACAGAATTCTACAGAGGTCTAGACAGCTTTGCTTGCCATTTGTAACCCTCCTGTGTTTTCTCCCCACTTCTGTCTTTTTTTCTTACCACAAACAACAACAAAACATTAAGGTGGGACAATGGAATAGCTGCTCAGTGTCTTTTGACTAGCAGTGCTAGGAACTGTCCATCTGGAAGCACCCTTAAAGAAGAGGAAGTACGATGACCTGGAGTGCATTCCTGAAGTTGCCTTATACTGAGTGGATCTAAGAGTATTGTGTAGTCTGTCTGACTGGCGGCAAAATCCTGGAAAGGCACCTTTCCCAAACCCCTTACCTGAGATTTTTTAATTTATATTTTTATCATACAGGAGGGGGGGGGAAGACCAGTAAAGAACATGTTCAGAGAAATCAGTGTCTTCTTGCATATTCAACATTCTAGTAATTTGAGCTGTGTGAATACACCAAAGGGATTCAAACGCTTTAAAGCTATAACTTAATTTGGCAGGAAATTGCTTGAAGGTCACATGATGTGTGTGATCAAACAACAGTGTCAGGATTATTTTCCAGTCTCTTTAGATGCCTTCAGTTGTTGTTGTTGTTCAGTCGTTCAGTCGTGTCCGACTCTTCGTGTAGGATTATTTTAATTGTTGTGTTACTATCCAGTGCAGTGAGTATCTATTAAGACAGGGCATATTTCCTTCTTTACAGGACACTAGTTTTCCTTGGGGTTTATGCTGGCTTTATCACACACACACACACACACACACACACACACACACACACCTCCCAATTTATGACTGTTGTCAAATCAGTTTTAAAAAGTCTTAAAATAGCATGTTTTGCCACCCAAATTGATCCAGGAACTACGGAGTGTTCTTGCTGAACACCCTCATGCTGTGTCAATCAGAATGTGTTTCTTTCATTTTACCATGGATTCTGCAATGGCTCTGTGAGCTCCTGTGATGTAAACAGCTGCCTAAAGGCTGCTTACAAATCTTGCTGTCTGAATATTCAAATGCCAGCTCCATGTATAGCACCAAAACGTATGAACTGGAAAGAAGGCGAAGTATTACAAAGACAGATCATACTTTGGCTCCTTATGCTTGATCAAAAATATTTATGGTGACTATTTCAGCACTGAATGTGCTAAAATAACCAGCTTTTATTGGTTATTTTAAATGTTAAAAACCCACATCTCTCAAATTGCAGCAAAGCTCAATCTACTTAAATTGGCCCCTCAGATCTCCTCTCAGGCCAAAACCAGCACTCAGTTGCATGCATAGCCTTGTGTTCCATTCCCTTGCATGCAGACTGGTTGCACCTTTAAATGTTCAAAAGCCTTTTTAAAAAAGGCACAGGATATGAAGGAAGACCCAAGTTAGAGCAAGGACCGTGCTCTTTCATTCTGTTATTTTTGTCTATTTCACCTCTGACCAGTGAGAAGTTTCAGGGGTACTGTGTTCATCTGGGATTCAGTTTCCTTTAGTTGGAGGTCACAGTAGGCATGTGGTGTTTTGTAATATTTGCATTTATTCAGAAATCTACGTTGAGTATAAGGTAGAGATTTACAGATGTAACAGAAAAATGATGAGAGGAATTATTGACAGTAGGGGCCCAAATGGAATGATGGGTGGAGTTAGAGTCTATGAAGAAAGTCAGTTAGAAGGGGGCATAATTTAGAAGGATAGGCTTCAAATTTTTCCTGAGGACAAAGTTCATTTAAGTATGACTAACATGGAAAATTATGGGCTAGGAATATTTCTTGCTCAAGTAGTGAGCATGGACCTGTCAGACAATTTGCCTGTTCGCATGTTCACAGAGGCGGAATAAGCCATGGTGGTGAAGGTAATTATTTGCATAATTACCTTCACTGGCACGGCTTGCCATGTTGTGCGAACCAGGCTCAGGGTCCACCTGGTGCAGCTGGCTGGTCCTCCTTCCCCACAAGCTCCTTCCCGAGCAGCCTCTGGCAGCCCCGCCTTAAGTACCTGTTTGGCATGGGCAGAAACAGGCTCAGGGTCCAGGTTTCTGCCCCTGCCAAACAGGTATTTAAGGCGGGGCTGCCAGAGGCAGCGCCTTGGTGTGCGCCTCAGTCGCGCCAAGTGCAACGCTAAGTGCGCACTTAGCGTCGCACTTGGAGACGCATGAAACAGCACATGAAGACCCACCCACCGCCTCTCCAGAGACACCCGCAGCCACAGATACCAGCAGCAAATAGCAGCAGCAGTGGGCAGCAGCATTAAAGACCAGGGAGAAAGGGGCAAACGTAGATTTTATCTGCTCCTTCTTAGCTGCTGTTCTCTTTTATCTCTTTTATCTTTTATATTCTTTTATATTCTTTTACATTGTTGTATATTTTATATCTTAACATTTTAATATGTGCTTGGGAGGACTATTAAGTAACTCAGGGGGTCGGGGAGGTGCCACCATAACTGTGGTCACGGGCAGGGGGAGGTATGGCGTTGGGGGATTAACAGGCCAGCTGAGGAGAAGAGGGGCTAGACACTTTAAGGCATTCCCCTCTTCTGGTTCTTCCCCCAACCTGATGGTTCCTGGCAGCCTTACCAGTCTGCCCTCAGGTCTGGTGCTGCTGCTGCTGAATGCCAGGTCGGCCCAAAATAAAATCTCCCTCATCCACGATTTGATTGTGGATGAGGGGGCTGACCTGGTATGTATTACTGAGACCTGGGTGGGCGAACTGGGAGGGGTCACTCTCTCCCAGCTGTGCCCTCCTGGGTACTCAGTGCAGCACCAACACCGACTCGAGGGTCAGGGAGGGGGGGTTGCCATGGACAATAGGAATTCAATCTTCCTCCCTAGGCTTCCTGCTCATTTGAGTGCAGATCTTGAGTGTTTGTACCTTGTGTTGGGTACCGGGGACAGATTAGGGATACTGTTGGTGTACTGCCCATCCCGCTTCCCCGCAGGCTCCCTGCCTGAGCTGACAGAGGTGGTCTTGGTGTTGAGGACCCCTAGGATGATGGTCTTGGGAGATCTCAACTTCCATGCTGAGGCCACTGTATACAGGGCGGCTCAGAACTTCATGGCCGCCATGACAACCATGGGGCTGTCCCAACATGTCATCGGCCCAACACATATGAAAGGACACATGCTTGATCTGGTTTTCTTGACTGGGCAGGAGGATGGTGATCTGAGAGTGGAGGAATTAACATCTGTCCCCTTGTCATGATCAGACCACTTCCTGTTGAGGCTTAGACTCCTGGCAGCCTTCTCCTTCTGCAAGGGTGGGGGACCTATTAAAATGGTTTAGCCTGGAGGCTAATGGATTCCGATGGATTCCAGAGGGCTCTGGGGGATTTTCCTGCTGGTATGGCTGGTGCTCCTGTTGAAGCCCAGGTCGCTCTGTGGAATGCAGAGATGACTTGGGTGGTTGACACGATTGCGCCCAAGCGCCCTCTGCCTCTGAGCAGAGACCGGCCAGCTCCTTGGTATACACCTGAGCTGAGGGCAATGAAGCAAGAGGGGAGACAGCTAGAACGCAGGTGGAGGAAAACTCATGCTGAGTTTGACCGAACACAGGTAAGAGCTCACTATTGTACCTACTATGTGGCGGTGAGGGTGGCAAAGAGACAATTCTTTTCCACTAGCATTGCATCTTCTCAGTGTCGTCCAGCGAAGCTTTTCCGAGTGGTTTGTGACTTGTTACATTCTGGGCCAGGGAGAGAGACTGTGGCTCCCTCGGTGGCACACTGTGACGAGTTTGCAAGGCACTTTGGTGATAAAGTCGCTTAGATTCGTCCTGAATTGGACACCACGATTAATGAAGTTCCATTGGTAGAGGCGTTCAGAGCACTGTCTGGTCCAGTTTTATTGGATGAGTTTCAATTATTGAGGCCTGAGGATGCGGACAAGGTGCTTGACCAAGTCCGATCGACCACTTGTGTGCTTGACCCTTGCCCTTCATGGCTTATTAAATCAAACAAGGAGGGGATGTCTGGCTGGGTCCAGTAGGTTGTAAATTCCTCCTTGAGAGAGGGAGTGTGCCTGCCGCTTTAAAAGAGGCGGTAATTAGACCACTCCTGAAAAAGCCTAACCTGGACCCAGAAGATGTTAACAATTATAGGCCAGTGGCCAACATCACCTTTCTGGGCAAGGTGCTTGTGGTTGCAGGACAGTTCCAGGCACTGTTGAACAGAGATGTCCGAGAATCCCGTCACGGACCCCAATGAGGCTGGATTCCAAGAATCTGGCCCCATTGGGGCCCGTGGCAGAACTGAGCACTCACCTCTGGCTCCCCTTGGAATCCGCCCAGGTCAGTTCCCTACCTACAGCGATCCTGTGGAGCCAGCCACTGGCTCCGCAATGCTGGTGATACGGCTGGCTGCCATTGCCGTGCTGTATTGCTATGTTAAGTATCCAGATGCAAATGGCGTATTGGGCACCATTTGCAGCCGTAAAGCTGGTGGATTAGCCTAAATGCAGCCGTGATTGGGCTTCAGGCCTGGTTTTGGAATGGAAACTGCCCTGGTCTCCCTGTGGGATGACCTCTACAGGGAGAGGGACAGGGGGAATGCAACCCTGTTCATTCTCCTGGACCTCTCAGCAGCCATGGTATCCCTCTGGATGGGTTGTCTGGGTTGGGAGTTGAGGCACTGGTGAACTCAGTGGCACGGAACACTTTTTATCAGCTTAGGCTGGTATACCTTATCTGGATAGCCTAGCTACAGTTATCCATGCTCTGATAACTTCTCGTCTGGATTACTGCAATGCGTTATACGTGGGGCTGCCTTTGAAAACGGTCCAGAAACTTCAGCTGGTCCAAAATTATTAACAGGGACTGGCCAATGAGCTCATATTACGCAAGTCCTTTTCCAGTTGCACCGGCTGCCAGCCTATTTCTGGGCCCGATTCAAAGTGCTGGTATTAACATTCAAAGCACTTAACGGCTTGGGGCCAGGTTACCTGAAGGAGCGCCTCCTCCCATATGTGCCTGCCCGGACCTTAAGATCATCCTCAGCAGTCTTTCTCCATGAGCCCCTGCCAAAGGAAGTGAGGCGGGTGGCTACTAGGAGGAGGGCTTTTTCTGCTGTGGCACCCCGGCTGTGGAATGAGCTCCCTAGTGAGGTTCGCCTGGCACCTACATTGTATTCCTTCTGGAGCCAGGTGAAGACCTTTTTATTTTCCAGGCATTTTATCATTTTAGCTTTCTAGACTTCTAGCTTTGCTGTTTTAAATCTGTATTTTAAAGCTCTGCATTGCTGCTAGGTTTTATTCTGGTTTTATTCTGGTTGTATTGTTATACTGTGGTTTTAATGTTTTATATTATTTTATTATGTGCTCTTTGGTTTTAATTTTTCTGAACCACTCAGAGAGCTTCGGCTATTGGGAGGTATAGAAATGAAATAAATAAATAAATGTGTGAAGAAGCTATTCTGACTCATATCTGACAGTCAAAAACATCTAAACATGTTTTGTTTCCTTTTCATATTGATAATATTTAGTGGTTTGATGTTCTGTGCTTTTCTAGGCTCTGACAGTGCATTAGGAACATTGTGACGGTATTACCATTGACACAGGGCTGCATTTCCCCAACAGAAAGAAACCCACTAATGAACTCCAATGGAGGGGGAATGGCTTCTAGAGAGAGATTAGTCTTCAAGTCCTTCAAATTTTTACTGGTACGTGCATGCAAGATGTCAGACTTAGTCATCGTCATCCTGACCTTGACATTTACGATACTGTCTTTTCATTGGCAAATATGCAAGATAAGGTTTGGCAAATTAAGGACAATATTCCACTTTTTCTTTGACCAAATCTTTCATAATGTTCTAGTTCCTCCAAAGCCAAAATGGCACTGTTTGGGTTTGTGGCTTAAATAACTGAGTCTTGCAAATCCAAAGCATATAGGCTACGTAAGGATTTATGTGGCCTATCATGGTGTTTTTTGAAAATCTAGCCGTGATAGGCTACGTAAATCTTTACATAGCCTATCACGTGTTTTTTTTTTCTTTACTTGGAAATGGCAGTGGCAGCTGGTTGGAAGACCGGCCGCCGCCGCACCGCCGCCGGGAGCCGCCAGCACCAGGGACATTCAACAGAAGTAAGTCCCATTCCCGGGGGGGGGGCAGACCGTTTCTCCACCAATTTCGGGGGGCCGAATGTGTTGGCATTCGGCCTCCCTGAGATTCATGGAGAAATTCTCCAACATCCCTACCTAGGGATGGCGGAGAATTTCTCCATGAATCTTCAGGAGGCATTCGGCCCCCCGAAAGTGTTGGGGAAATTCTCCACCGACCCCCTGCCCCCCCCCCAGGATGGGACTTAACTTCAGTGAATGTCCCTCTCGGCGGCGGGTCCCGGCGGCGGTGCGGCGGCGGTGCGGCGGGGGCAGGGGCGGCGGCCAGTCTCCCGACTGGCTGCCGCCGCTGCCATTACAAAATAAAAAAGTAAAAAACAAAACACACACCCGTGATGGGCTACGTGACGATTTACGTAGCGTGCCCTTATTTTCGCCGTAGTCTACGTAAATCTTTACGTAGACTAGACGTGCCAAAATAAGGAACGCAAATGGCGGCGCCCATGGGCCGCCGCCATTTGCATACGCGCTTTTTTTCCCCCAAAGTCACCCGTGATAGGCTACGTGACGATTAATGTAGGCTATCACGGCTGACTTTGGAAATCTAGCCGTGATAGGCTACGTTAATCGTTACGTAGCCTATCATGGGGTTTGTTTGTTTTTTGTTTTACTTTTTCTTTCGCGGCCGGGGAGACGGGGCGCTTCTCCCAGGCCTGAATTTCAGCCGGGCGAGGCGGGGCGCCTCCCCCCTGGCCTGAATTTTGGCCGGGCGAGGCGGGACGCCTCCCCCCCTCGCCTGAACTTCGGGGGGAGAAGCAAAGCGCCTCCCCCCACTGCGAAAAAAGCTGCGGGACAAGGTAAGTCCCTTTCGTACATCCCTAAGCCTATCACGGCTGACTTTGGAGAAGAAAAAAAAAGCGCATACGCAAATGGCAGCGCCCATGAGCGCCGCCATTTGAGTTCCTTATTTGGGCACGTGTAGTCTAAGTAGACATTTACGTAGACTACGGCGAAAATAAGGGCAACGCTATTTGTGCTGCCCTTATTTTCGCTGTAGTCTACGCAAATGTCTACGTAGACTAAACGTGTCCAAATAAGGAACGCAAATGGCGGCGCCCATGGGCGCCGCCATTTGCGTACGCGCTTTCCCCCCCCCAAAGTCAGCTGTGATAGGCTACGTAAGGATTTACGTAGCCTATCACGGCTGACTGCAGGGACGCAAACGGCGGCGGCTACGGCTGCCGCCATTTGCGACCCGGCAGGAGCAGAGGATTTGCGGCCGGAGGGATGGGGCGCCTCCCCCCCAGCCAGAATTTCGGCGGGAGGGATGGGGCGCCTCCCCCCCGCCAAGAATTTCGGGGGGAGGAACGGAGCACCTCCCCCCCACCGCGAAGCAAGCTGCGGGACCAGGTAAGGGACTTTTGTCCATCCCTAACAAAATCCTGTGCTCGGGAAATTTATGATCATATACAAACGAGGAATAGATTTCGATTCCCAAAGGGCAAGATTAATATGATTCAGGGTGCAATGCTATGCATGTTTAGACAGAAAAAAGTCCTACAACTCCCAGCATGCCCCAGCCAGCCTAGCTGGGGCATGTTGGGAGTTGTAGGAATTTTTTTTCTGTCTGAACACACATAGCATTGTGCCTTTAATGTATAATTCTTCTAGTTATTGTATTTATGAGTCTGGTGTGAACAGTAAGTTTGGTCTGGAAAGTATGCTGCCTTCCTGCTGTTGTAATAAGCCCCTCCCCCTTTTGACTCACTGTTGCAACTTTTTTTCTGGCGTTACTCCTTTTATTTGAATATTCTTTTTTTGCTACTGTTCTAGTATATTTGTTCATAGTTTGATGTTTATGACTTTAACTATTTCCTTGTTAGCTTCTTTGAATTCATATATAGATAATACATATATAGATAATAATGATAATAATACGGATTTACTCCCAAATACACGTATATAAGATTGCAGCCTTAGTCACAATTAGTTTAGATCCACACACATTTAAATATGGTTTGGGATATGAATAAACATTGCTAAATGTTGAATTCTATCCCACTCTGTTGAAAACAATCTTTCTTTTATAATTTCCCTTTTCCAGTTAACTGTCAGCTATCATTAAAGTGTATCCAAATATATCTTGTGTGTTAGACAGACAATAGATCCAGGTTGTCTAAAGGTAAAGTCATCATTTACATCACAGAACTACTTATTCTTTCAGTACAAAATGCCTGCTGGTCTACAGTTTTGGGAGATAAATAAGATTTCCCTGTCAGTTTATTTGCTTTTCCTCAGGCAGGATATCAGTGAACCAAGTCATCTTAGGGGCACACCGCATGCTACGTGGAACAATGCAAAGTAGAGCCCTGATGGTGTGTTTGCTTCTTAAATGAGAAGTTGCCTCTAGAGGGTGCATGTTCAAGTGGTGTTGGCTGGTTCACCATTTTCCTGCTGGCTGTTTCCGCACTAAAAATCTCTCACATGCTTCTGGGTTGTCAGAGACACTTAAGTTAGATATAGTTAGATCTCCCTCTACAAGTACCGCCAAACAAGATTCCTCTTAATTATATGTGAAAACATCTTAGATATGCATTTTACAATCTCAGTACAGAAGAGAGACATGAAGACCTATCTCTTCAAAGTCTAAATTAAAACAGTTTGGATTCAGGATTTGAAGACAGAGATCTGAGATGTAGCTATAATCTGTGGAGGTGGCCCCACCCACTTTGGGCTGTGGCCCAACTCACTACTGGCATGTGGCCCCCAACATACTTCCCGGGTTCCAATGTGGTCCTCGGGGCAAAAAAGGTTCCCCACCCCAGCTGTAGAAGGCAATATCTGCATCAAGTTCCAGTGGCTTTGTATTTAACTTATGTAAGTGAAATTAACCCAGGATATAGTTTTACCCAATTATGTTTTCTTCAGCATTTCTCATAAGTAAGGATTATGAAATGGATTGTTGGACTAGCCCACTGTTAAGTGGTGGAGTACTTCATAAATTATTTTGCTGTCTTGAAATCATCTGGGCTGGCTCTTTGGACTGTTCATTGACATAGCCCATTTCTTCTGGCAATGCCGCAGTGGAGGCATGTTGAGTGCCTTTTTTCGTGGTAGAAAGACTAAGTAGAAATCAAATCAAATCAAATCAAATCAATCAATCAATCAATCAATCTAAAACACCTTGCAGTTAAGTGACCATCCTGCTTCTGGGGCCCTTTAACAGTGATTTTCTATAGTGGTGATTAATTGCTTATTAATTACGATTTATGCAGATATTTCTTCAATATATTATACGGTATACTACTGTTTCTTGGGGGTCTTTTTTTAGTGGTACCCATTTTGTAGGGCTGTCTTTTCCTCTTAAGGACAGAATCCAAGGGGGCGGCTCCGCTCCTGACGATTCTATTCTGCCTCGCCACTTCCGTTGCACAAGCAGCCCCCACCGCTTGCTCAACTGCAATTTAGTGCTTCCAGGGCAAGCCAAAATGAGCAGAAGCACTTGTTTCTGGAAGGAGGCAGGTTGGCAGAGCTCATGTAAAGGATCTCTGTCAACCTTCCTCCTTCTGTAAATACAGCTTCCTCTAGAAAGCACGGAATCTTCCTTGGGTAAGTGGTGGTTGCCCAGCAGAATTGGTGGGATCCACTGCTTATGGAAGGGAATTGGTAGGGTAGAAAAGAATCGGTGGGGGCATAAGTGTCCTGTTGGATTCTGCCCTTGCAGTCCTCAATACAGCTTGACTCATTTAGCTGCTACTTCTGTGCTTTTAATACTGTATATGAAACTTTTATAGTATTTCTTATTATTTTAAATCATGTCCTGCCTTGGGAGTTTCATGTTCAAGGGTGGAATTGATTGATTAAATAAATACTTAATGAAAATAACTTGTAGGTGATTTTTAAAAAGCAGGTAGCCATGTTGGTTTTTCATGCAATGGGAACAACATTTAAAATGTTCTAACCAGGTGACCAATCCCAAATGCATGCAGCTTCACATCGTCACCTGAGATGAACAATTTTGATGCAGAGAAGCAGAACACACTGGCTGGCATGTTGTCTTTTAGACATTTCCCCCCATTGTGGTGAGTCAATATGTATGTATGTATGTATGTATGTATTTATATTTATATACTGCCCTATTTATTAAAAAGCCATCAAGGTAGTGTACAGCAATTTAAAACATGGGTTTTCTTTTCCCTCCAAGTGGGAGCTATAATATTTAAATTGGCCTTAAGATCAGGATTGTAGCAGCGTACAAAAGTATAGTTGTATTAAACATAATCAGACATCTGAGGAGTGCTGTTTTAGGAGAATTCTGTTCTTTACAGCATGGTATGAAACAGCTGTAATAGCTACTCACACTGTGAAAATATGCCACATAAAAAAGCTTTGGACTGTACCAGAAGGAATTTGGTCATTTCCGAGGTCAGTCAATCAGAATGCAATATGAACATATATGTAAGTGCCAAAAATAAGAAACACATATTTAATTTGATATAAAGGGAATTATTTTCCAGACAATGGCTATTTAAAAAAAAAATGTTTGGAGACACAAGCATGCCAAGTGTTTAACTTTGAGTTACATAGTTTCCTTACTGTACTATCTATCTATCTATCTATCTATCTATTTATTTATAATTTATTCAATTTGATCTCCATACCAGTAATGGCAAGTTCCAATGCATGGTATATTCCTGCACCGTTAACTTATTACAAAGCCAGGGCCTTGTTTGGTCATTGGTTGATGTTTCATTGGCTTCATTCTTTTTCTGTAGCACACTGCTACTTCCCCTGTATTATAATTAAAGCACCAATGAAAAGTGTACTTGAATGAATTTCTGATCCTGGAAATGACCTCCACAGATTATCGTAAACCATTCCCTATGGGTACAACTTGCCATGCATGGGTGAGGAAAGCTCATATGCTGAAATTCCAATGCTACTATTAAAAGCAAGAACGCTTTTGCATCTGGCCACCATATATTGTGCATCGATGCATAGGCATCAAAACCAGTGATTTTTTTTTTTAAATCATAGAATATACCTCAGGGTAAAATACTGAAGGCTTCACATTCAGCCTCTTCACACAGGATTATTTGAAATCTTGGTCAGTCTATGACTTCATCATATTATGAAATCCTTTTCAATAATAGAGAGAATGACTATAGAAAGGTTTAGATGTCACTTTAATGTGCTAAACTTAAATGTGCCAGTTTTCCTGATGAAGCCTAAGTTACGTGGTTGCCTTGGGACAGCCAAAAGATGATGAAATGTCACAGGGATAATGTCACAGGATCATTCTGAAAATTCTGACTAAAGAAAGGTTATGTATGGCTAGGAGGCATATAATTCATATCTGCATTTATTTTTACTGTCTTAGTTTGCTGAATTTTCTTTGTGGTTAAAGTACTTTACTATAAGTTATTCATCTGACATTTAGTATCATTCAGAATGAAGGAAACCAAAATATTTTTAGCTGAATAATTGAGTTCAGAGAGCTGTTTCCATGTTGATCCTAGAGCATTATAAATACACATCAGGCAGCATGGTGAACATCCTTTATTAGAACAATCTCAATACAATTTAAAAGAACATGGAAGCTTTAAAATTAAACAGAGCCATTTTAAGGATACAAATTAAAGCAATAATATTTAGGAAATAAAGCAACAGCTGTACATAGAGAAAATCAAGATTGTGTCCATATCCAAGTAATTTTAATCAATTTACATAGTTGCTGGCTATTTTTACAGACTGACGTTTCCACCTAGCTAGAATCCCCAATCAATTAGAATGGAATTTATCTGACAACATTCAAAGCAATTGTCTCTCTCTCCCTTCAGAACATCACTAAGCAACTAGTCACAGGCCTTTGACAGTAACAAAACAAGGCTTCAAGCCTACTCCGATACATTATTACCTCACGGAGGCCACACCAAGTAAGCGCTGGATAACAACAACAGTTATACACTGCATTTCTTCACAGGCCTTCAAAGGCAGGACAGGCGCAGGGCAACAAATGTATGCAGGAACAATCCTGCTCCCCCTGCCCTGCCCTTTACATGCATTAAAGTTGACATGTGATCAGTTCCAACAATCAGCATATTCCTGACAGAAGAACAAGTTAACTGCACTTCCCTGTCCCACGTTATAAGTAAAGGAGTTCATGACAGTTGAGTGTGATTAGAAGACCCGCCCACTAGTGCCACCTGCATCAGACAAAAGCGTAAGGAGTGCAAAAGGTAAAGGGCCTCGTGTGCATAGAAGGGAAAGGTCGTGTGCACCAGAGCTAATTAATATGCAATGTTACACCTGTACTATGCTTGTTTTTACATCGGCTATAAAAGCTTCTGTGCTGCGACACAAAGGCACTTCTTTTTTTGAAATAGAGATCTATTCTCCGAGAAGTCCCGCTGCAGCAGAAAATAAATTTGCTTATAAGGTCACCCACTGGATCTCCTGTGTCTGAGTTATTGGTTCCTCTCCAACATAATCTCCACCTGAGAACGAATGACAATGTGAGTAAAAGAAATTCACACCACCTTGATTTTTCTTGCCACATAAGATGTCTGAAATAAACCTCCACCCATTAGCCAGTGCAGCAAGACAACTACATGATCCTAATAGGTCTAAAAAGTACTAACTTGAATCATACAAAACCACTATTTGGGTTTTGTCCCTAAAATAATCCCCTTTTGTAAGAGCCAACCACGCTCCTTGTTTGTTGTCTAGCTGGACAATGGATCACACTAGAAACGGGTAAAACTCTGGATCTGAAAGCGCTTTATTGCATTTCCAGCAAGGCACTCTGTCAGCAAAGGGGCAGAGAGCCCTGAGTGTTCAGTGGGGTGGGCTTTTATACAGCGAAATACATCACATATAGATATAGGGAAGAATTCTAGCCATGCTCTATTAGACACATTACATGAACACACACACACACACACACACACACACACACCCTGTTATCTGGAGAGGAGCTGGATGTTCTCTTTGGACAGGGATGGAAGTCTGCCCACGGCTGAGACTGAGTTGGAACTAGGGATATTAGAGAATTCTGCCACGGATTCCAGTGAGGCCGGATTCTTTAAAATCCGCCCCCCTGGAGTTCGTGGTGGAACGGAGAACCCCCCGCTGCCACCGTGCAAAATTTTCCTGGGATGGACCCTACCTGGTGTCGGCCGGTCCGGTCCATCAGCTGCCCCGGTCTGCAGCCGCCATTTGCCTCTCTACTTTAGCCATGATAGGCTACGTAAGTATTTATGTAGCCTATCACGGCAAAGAGCAGGGACGCAAATAGCATCCGCTACGCCATTTGCGTCCCTGTCTTTTGCCGTGATAGGCTACGTAAATATATATGTAGCCTATCACAGCTAACACAGGGACACAAATGGCAGCCGCTACGCCATTTGCACCCTGCGTTAGCCGTGATAGGCTACGTATATATTTACGTAGCCTATCACGAAAAGAGCAGGGACGCAAATGGTGTAGCAGGCGCCATTTGCGTCCCTGCTCTTTGCCGTGATAGGCTACGTAAATATATACGTAGCCTATCACAGCTAACACAGGGACACAAATGGCGCCCGCTACATTGGACGCCATTTGCAGCCGCAGCCTGGCAGCGGACGAAAGTCTGGCTGGCTGTGGGTGGGCCCGGCTGGCGGCTCTGCGGACTCACTGTGGAGTGGAGTCGGATGGGGAGGATTCCAGGGGGAGGGATGGATTGCCTCCCTGCCCCCCAAGGATGCCCCGGACCAGAACAGGGTAAGTAATCTGTACACCCCTAGTTGGAACACAGAGTACAATGTTATCAGCTCACAGCATAGGCTGCAAGCTGCGACTCCCTAGTAATTCCCAGGACATTTTGCTGACAGGCTGCAATCTGGTTTTCACAGACTTTTTCTCACAGACTGTGGAGCTAAGGCAGGATGGCTTGGTGTACAAACATGGCATAACTTTGGTTCATGTTTAGCAAAGCATCTGTTGGACACCTTTCAGCATATTCCAACAGCACTCTTATAACTGCGTTGCCATTCTGGGGTGGGTGCGGTACACATGGTGCAGAGTGGTAGGCAGCAGTATTGCAACTGAAACTCTCCCCATGACCTGAGTTTGATCCCAGCGGAAGTTGGGTCCCGGGTAGCCGGCTCAGGTCGACTCAGCCTTCCATCCTTCCGAGGTCGGTAAAATGAGTACCCAGCTTGCTGGGGGAAAGGTAGTCACAACTGGGGAAGGCAATGGCAAACCACCCTGCTATAGCCTGCCATGAAAACGTCAGCGTAAGGAGTGACCCTCTAGAGGTCAGTAATGGCACAGGAGGAACCTTTCTAAAGGATTCTTGCCACACACATCTCATTAATGACTATACTCTTAATGTTTGTGGAGGACGTCCCTTGGCTTGAACCTAATGCCAAGTGCTGCTCAGCGGGTCCGATTTATGTGGATTGTGAATTTTCTCAGATTCAGCCTCTTCTGTGAAGCCATGAATCCTGTCCTAGGCCACGTGGACTCTCTTAGGCAGGGGCAGGCAATGTGGTACCCATGGGCACCCGTGCGCCCTTGGATACTTTTTTGGCACTTGCCAAGGAGCTGTACTCCTACTTTAAAAAACAAACAAACAAAAAAACACATTTCTTACTAGCAACAGGGTCTAGCTGTTTCCATCTTTCATCATGAATGTCTCTGGACCACATGTGGGGCTCAGAGATATTCTTAAGAAATGAAGAGGGCAGGTATCTGTAGGCAAATGCCCATTTTGTGGTGGTGCCCAGAACAGTTTCTCAAATTGCTTATTGTGCCCACAGGCCCCAAAAGGTTGCCTCCTCCTGCTCTTAGGCCTTACCTCCCCCCTGACAAGCTGCTGGCTGAGTCTGAACAGCACCACCTCTGCAGCTTGCCTGGTTTCTTTCTGTGCTGGTGATGTTCTGTCTGGAAGGGCAGCACTGGCCTAGGGTGGCTAGGGGTTCTGTATTACAGAGGGCAAACATTTATTTTGGAGAGCTGGCAGAGGACAGTACTCTGTTTGAAGGTGTCCTGCGTGATGAGATTTCCAGTTCAAGCCTGGATTAAAGATTAAGAACCATAAGAAGGGAGAGCAGGAGCCTCGGCTTGTCCATCAACAGTGAGCACCTGGACAACAGACTGAGCAGGTATGCAGGTCACTTAGTCACTCTTCTCCACTGTGGTGAGATGTCTTGTATTTCTATTTTAATAATATTTATTATTTCTGAATTTGCACCTACACATATACAAGTGCATATGTAAATGTTATGCAAATTGGGGTCCTCATTTTTGATGATCGGCTATCCTTGACTTGATCCTAACCAACAGAGATGCCTTAGTGGATAAAGTAGCAGTTACAGGAACTCTGGTGGAAAGTGACCATGTTATACTTGAGTTCTTGGTTCTAAAGAAAGCAAAAGCCGAGTGTAGCCAAATGCGTACCGTGGATTTTAGGAAAGCCGATTTTAATGAACTCAGAACAATGATAAGTAAGGTCCCATGGCAAGCGACTCTAATGAGGAAAGGAGTCCAAGATGGGTGGGAGTTTTTTAAAAAGGACATTCTAAATGCACAATTATAAACAATTCCAACAAGAAAAAAAGGTGGAAGACAACAGAAGAAGCCAATGTGGCTTCACAAAAGCTTAGCGATGACCTGAAAACAAAAAGAGACACATGTAGGAAGTGGAAGGAAGGCCAAGCTATAAAGGGAGAGTACAGGCAGGTGGCCCACAATTGCAGGGATGGCGTCAGGAAGGCTAAAGCTGAGAATGAGCTGAGGTTAGCCGGGGATGCTAAAAGCAACGAAAAGGCTTTCTTCAGATACATGCGTAGTAAAAGACTGAGGAAAGAAATGGTGGTTCAACTATTAAATAAGGATGGAAAAATGATAACAGATGACAAAGAAAAGGCAGAAGTGCTCAATTCCTACTTTGGCTCAGTCTTCTCCCAAAAGAGGATCTATGAGCCCCCTGGCAAAGGCAAAGTACAGGCTGAAGGGGCAGGATTGCAGCTTGCGATTGATAGACATATGGTCAAGGAACACCTAATTACTTTGAATGAGTTCACATCTCTAGGGCCAGATGAACTGCATCCTGGAGTAATAAAGGAACTGGCAGAAGAACTCTCAGAGCCACTGTCTATTCTCTTTGAGAAATCATGGAGGATGGGTAAAGTGCCAGATGATTGGAGGTGGGCTCTTCAAAAAGGGCAAACAGGAGGAAACTGGGAACTACAGACCAATCAGTCTGACATCAATCCCTGGGAAAATTCTGGAGCTGATGATAAAGCAATCCATCTGTAAGCACCTTGAAAACAATGCAGTGATTACTCGAAGCTTAGCCAACATGGATTTGTCAAGAAAAAATCCTGCCAGACGAATCTGATCTCATTTTTTTATCAGGTAACCTCCCTTGTGGACTGTGGGAATGCTGTGGACATAATATACCTAGACTTCAGCAAAGCTTTCGACAAAGTGCCCCATGATATCCTGATGAGCAAACCAGTTCAAAGTGGGCTAGATGAAACAATGATCAGGTGGATCCACAGTTGGCTACAGAATCGGACTCAAAGAGTGCTTATCATGGGATCTTCTCAAACTGGGGAGAGGTAACAAGCAGGGTACCACAGGGCTCAGTCCTGGGCCCAGTGCTCTTCAACGTTTTTATTAATGACTTGGATGAGGAGGTGTAGGGAACGCTGATCAAATTTGCAGATGACACAAAATTGGGCGGGATAGCTAATACTCCAGAAGACAGAAACAGAATTCTTGACAAGTTGGAGCACTGGGCAGAAAACAACAGAATGAAATTTAATAGGGATAAATACCAAGTTCTGCACCTAGAAAAAAGAAACCAAATGCACAGTTACAAGATGGGGGATACTTGGCTCAACAGCACTACAAGTGAGAAGGATCTTGGAATTGTTGTCGATCACAAGCTGAATATGAGCTAAAAATGTGATGTGGCTGCAAAAAAGGCAAATGCTCTTTTGGGCTGCATTAATAGAAGTATAGCTTCCAAATCCCGTGAGGTACTAGTTCCCCTCTACTCAGCACTGGTTAGGCCTCATCTGGAGTACTGTGTCCAGTTCTGGGCACCACACTTTAAGAAGGATGCAGACAAACTGGACAGGGTTCAGAGGAAGGCAACGAAGATGATTAGGGGACTGGAAACAAAGCCCAATGAGGAGAGACTGAAAGAACTGGGCTTGTTTAGCCTTGACAAGAGAAGGCTGAGGGGAGATATGATAGCGCTCTTCAAGTACTTAAAAGGTTGTCAGAGAGGAAGGCCAGGATCTCTTCTCGATCATCCCAGAGTGCAGGACACAGAATAATGGGCTCAAGTTACAGGAAGCCAGATTCTGGCTGAACATCAGGAAAAGCTTCCTGACTGTTAGAGCAATAGGACAATGGAACCAATTACCTGGGGAGGTGGTGGGCTCTCCCACACTGGAGGCATTCAAGACGAGGCTGGACAGCCATCTGTCAGGGATGTTTTGCCTTAGATTTCTGCATTGAGCAGGGGTTGGACTCGATGGTCTTACAGGCCCCTTCCAACCCTACTATTCTATGATTCTATGATGAATGTCTTCCGTTTTGGTGCTGTGTATGTGGTCACCCTAAGCAATGCTATGAGAAGTAGCCACATCATCCGCTTAACCCACATAGTTCCTGTGGGTTAACCTTACCAGTGACAGTACTTATTTTATGGTATCCGTCCCTAGAAAATAGCTGTTCCTATTTTTGGGGACATGTTATTTAATGGAGTGAGTAAATATCCCCTTCTGTAACTTACAAGATGAGAAAATGCAATAGCAGGGCATTTCTGACTCAGGATAAACTTACTTTCTGCATCACATTAAATATTTTCCTGACTTGGGGGCCTTCCCAGATATTAAATACTGCTGCTGAATGTTTTTGAGTTGCAACAATTAATGCATACAACCTGATCCATCTGGAGATTAACTATTCTATTAAACATTAAGATCATGATCCAGCCAAAGCAAAATAACCCAGGTTCCTTTGATTTTAGTGGGAAAGGAAAGCATGAATTTATATCTCTCCAGTGTGAATGAATTGGATTTAAGATTATTTACCTCTGGCTAAATGATGCCCAGCATTTTAAGAACAACTGTTATAATCAGTTTACTAACTCCTCATGGAGTGATCATTGGGTGTGTAAAAAGGGGCACCTTACAAACAGTGTCCTTAATTTCATCTGCGATATGTTGGCGGGTTGTGCATTACTGATGCAGTGTAAGTCCCATTCACATGGAAGCAGTGACTCTGACCCGATGGTAATGCATGATATGTTGGTAAAAGCCTGAATTAGTTTTTTGAGGTGGTGGACAGTAGTGCAGTGGCAAATTCAGAAGAGCAGGGTCCCTTCACAATAGTCACAGCCACAGCCACACCCACTCACAGCCACACCCCCTTCTAAAATTAGAAAACCTTGTAAGATTATACAATACAAATAAGCTTTCAGTCACTTTGTTTGGAGTATCTGGTCACCCTAATTCAGAATTATTAAAAGGTCCGTTTGAAAAGAAAATACACACAAAAAGTCATGTCCAGCAACTTACTACAAAATATTATTTAGTTAATCATAGAATCATAGAATAGTAGGGTTGGAAGGTCAGATTGATTATGTCCTTTGCAGCCAAAGATGGAGAAGCTCTATACAGTCAGTAAAAACACGACCTGGAGCTGACTGTGGCTCAGATCAGATCATGAGCTTCTTCTTGCAAAATTTCGGCTTAAATTGAAGAACGTAGGGAAAACCACTAAACCATTCAGGTATGACCTAAATCATATCCCTTATGAATATACAGTGGAGGTGAGGAATAGATTTAAGGGATTAGACCTGATAGACAGAGTGCCTGAGGAACTATGGACGGAGGTCCGTAACATTGTTCTGGAGGCAGCAACTAAATCCATCCCCAAAAAAAAGAAATGCAAGAAAGCCAAGTGGCTGTCTGATGAGGCTTTACAAGTAGCTCAGGAAAGAAGGGGATAGTTATGTACGAAAGTGACTTACCTTTCGCAGATTATGTTGATGGGGGGGGGGGAGGCGTTCCGTCCCTCCCCCCAGAATCCTCGACAGGGGGGGGAGGCGATCC
Organism: Heloderma suspectum; assembly: GCF_057233095.1. NCBI lineage: Eukaryota > Metazoa > Chordata > Lepidosauria > Squamata > Helodermatidae > Heloderma > Heloderma suspectum. The sequence goes on along the minus strand of NC_139459.1, from coordinate 290,947,370 downwards.
GTTCCTCCCCCCCGGAATCCTCGATGGCCGGCTGTGCTCCGCGGCAGCTCCGCGGAGCAGCCAGCCAGGCCCAACCCAGCCCAGAGCTGTTCGCAGCCGGATTTCCAGCCATGGAGGGCTCTGGGGGGGGGAACGTGTATGCAAATGGCGGCGGCTATGGCCGCCGCCATTTGCATTCCTTATTTTTGGCCGTCTGAATCTACGTAAATATTTACGTAGACTATGACGGCGAAAAGAAAGGGGAACGCAAATAGCATAGTGGGCGCTATTTGCGTCCCTTTTTGATTCGTCGTTTTAGCCTACGTAAATCTTTACGTAGGCTAAAACGGCGAATCAAAAAGGGACGCAAATAGCGCCCGCTACGCTATTTGCTTTCCCCTTTCTTTTCGCCGTCATAGTCTACGTAAATATTTACGTAGATTCAGACGGCCAAAGTTCTTTTATTTGGTCAATAGCCAAAGTTCTCTGGGCAGTTCACAAAAACTAAAACCAAAAAGTGCAGGATAAAACAATATAAAATATAAAAGCATTAAAAGCACAATATAACAATACAACCAGAATAAAACCTAGCAGCAATGCAGAGATTTAAAATACAGATTTAAAACACCAAAGCAAAAAGACGAGGAAGCTAAAATGCCTGGGAGAATCAAAAAGTCTTCACCTGGCGCCAGAAGGAATACAGTATAGGTGCCAGCTGCCAGGCGAACCTCTCTAGGGAGCTCAATTGACAGCTGGGGTGCCACAGCAGAAAAGGCCCTCTTCCTGGTAGTCACCCACCTCATTTCCTTTGGCAGGGGCTCATGAAGAAGGGCTGCTGAGGATGACCTTAAGGTCCAGGCTCCACATATGGGAGGAGGCGATCCTTCAGATAACCTGGCCCCAAGCCTTTAAGGGCTTTGAATGTTAATACCAGCGCTTTGAATCGGGTCCGGAAATGGACTGGCAGCCAGTGCAGCTGGAAAAGTACTGGCGTAATATGAGCTCGCAGGCCAGTCCCTGTTAACAATCTTGCTGCCCTGTTTTGGACCAGCTGAAGTTTCCGGACCGTTTTCAAAGGCAGCCCCACGTATAACGCATTGCAGTAATCCAGACGAGAAGTTATCAGAGCATGGATAACTGTAGCTAGGCTATCTCTGTCCAGATAAGGGTGTGATTGGCCAGCCTAAGCTGATAAAAAGTGCTCCGTGGAGTTCACCTGTGCCTCAAGTGACAGTTCTGGGTCCAACAGCACTCCCAAGCTATGAACGTGATCCTTTAGGGGGAATGCAACCGCCTCCAGAAACTTGATGTGCAAACGAACAGCAGGTGAAAACATTTCACTGCACCGTGCTAAAACACGATCCCCTGCTAACGTCTGCACATCAAACCCACTAGAATCCCGCTCCCACACACAGCAAACCCCATGCATAAGCACGAGCAACAGACAATGGTGGCGGCAGCACCCCGCACCACACACTGTGGCCAGCAGCAGCAGCCCTGAACAGGTGGCCGGTGCTGCAGGATGACAAGGGCAGCGCTGGGTGCGCAGGCACGAAGGGGGGACAGGCAGCAGGGTGGGAAAAAGGTCAGGAAGCTGAGGGGCTGGCTGGGGACGGTCGAGTTGTGAGGTGTGGCTGCTGCTCGGGGTTGAAGGCGGAGAAGCCAAGAGTTAAGGAGGAAAATAGGGGGAGCCGAGAGGAGGCTGCAGGTGGGGATGTACGAAAGTCACTTACCTTTTTGAAGGGTGACATTCACGGTGGGGGGGAGGCGCTCCATCCCTCCCCCGCCTGAATCCTGGCCCGCCAGCTCCGCTATTTGCGTTCCCCTTATTTTCGCCGTCTTAGTCTACATAAATGTTTATGTAGACTAAGACGTGCCAAAATAAGGAACGCAAATGGTGGCGCCCATGGGTGTTTTTTTTTTCTTTTAAATCAGCCGTGATAGGCTACATAAAGATTTACGTAGCCTATCACGGTGTTTTTTAAAAATCTAGCCATGATAGGCTACGTAAATCTTTACGTAGCCTATCACGTTTGTTTGTTTGTTTTAACTGGAAATGGTGGTGGCGGCGGCCAGTCGGAAGACCGGCCACTGAACCGCCGCCGGAGCCGCCGCCGCCAGGAAGATTCGCTGAAGGTAAGCCCTGTCCCGTCCCGGGGTGGGGTGGGCAGACCGTTTTGCCACCGATTTCGGGGGGCCGAATGTGCTGGCATTCGGCCTCCCCGAGATTCATGGCGAAATTCTCCGCCATCCCTAGCTGCAGGCCGGCTCTGCGTGGTAGGTGAGAGGCAGCTGCCAGTCGCCGGCACTCCCTTCCTCTGCTCCTGCCTCCTCCCACCGTGCCTGCCCCCGCAGCAGCAGCAGACTGCGACCTGGCTGGGAGCCATCTCCAAGAAAAGTGCAGGAGCGAAGCTCTGGTAGAGCAGGAAGCCTGTGTTGTTTACCCTTTCCTCTCTTTCCAAAGTTCAGAGGTGAGTGTGGATCTTTATGTTGCCAAAAGGGCATCATCTGCATACGCATGGGAGGGACCAGCAGGCTTGGTGGAATTCCAAAGATTCCAGAAGTTTAAAAAACATATATAAGAAAAATAACTAAGGGAAGGGGGAACCCCCCAAATGATAAATGAGGGCTGTGCATGCTCAGTGGCCACAGATTGCTGACGTTTGGGCAAACCAGTATAAAACCAGGTGAGAATGGAATGGGCTATTGTAGAGGAGGACACAGCTCACTGATTAGACCACTGAACTGGAGAATTCTACACTGCAACGTTTTGTTGCGGGCACCGCTTGTTTAACTGCTATTTGGTGAAATTTTGATTTTGTTTAAAGGTTCACCAGAAACTTCACAGCAGTTTTGCCAAGCCATTCTGAAAGCTAAACTGTCCACCAAACACCATATGCTAAAGCAAAATTGAGCATCACCTGAGTTGTCTTAATGCACCCAGCCCTCAATCTATATCCATTTTATTAGAAGCAGTCAGCAAAATGAATATCCCTCTTTTCCATGGTTTCTTTGAAGCCTCAGTCAGTCTGGCCTTTGTACAAAAGACTAGTTTATGTAGAGGTTAGGGGTCGCATTGCTCTCCAGGCTTTCCATGCAGGAAGCTCCTGTTCTTTTTCCTGCCCTCTTTTGGTGATGATGACACTGTTCTTTGAGGCACATCCCCCCGCCCCCTGGAGCTGTCATCTCAAGAGAAAACATCTAGTACCCCTTCTCCCAAATTCATTTAAAGGTAAAGGTGTCCCCAACCAGTCGTGTCCGACTCTAGGGTGCGGTGCTCATCCCCGTTTCTAAGCCGAAGAGCCAGCGCTGTCCGAAGACGCTTCCGTGGTCATGTGGCCGGCATGACTGAACACCTAGGTGCACGGAATGCTGTTACCTTTCTCGCCGAGGCGGTACCTATTTATCTACTTGCAATTTCTTGCTTTCGAACTGCTAGGTTGGCAGAAGCTGGGACTGAAGACGGGAGCTCACTCCATCACGCAGCACTCGGGTCTCGAACTGCTGACCTGCCGACCTTCCGGTCCGCAGTTCAGCGTCTTAACCACTAAGCCACCGCGGCCCCTCAAATTCATTTAGCCCCCTCGAAAAGGAAAATATCTTGGATTGGATCCAAGTGTAGTCATGCTTAGAGCAGACCCATTAAAATAAATGTGGCAAGTCAGTCAAGACTAACTGTTGTATAGGTAGAGGGAACGACTGCCAGACTCAGCAGGCCTCAAACACAACTGTCCTTTATTTATCACACACAGAACTGCAGAACTTAGCAGAAGCTCCACCCGCTGCTGCTACTCCCCATCTACAGTAGGGGTGCACGAAAGCCACTTACCTGGTCTCGCAGCTTGTTCGCGGTGGGGGGGAGGCGCTTCGCCGCTCTCCCCCCAAAGTTCAGGCCAGGGGGGGAGGCTTCCCGCCTCGCCCGGCCGAAATTCAGGCCGGGGAGGAGGCGCCTCGCTTCGCCCGGCCGCGAAATAAAAAGTTAAAAAAAAAAACGTCCCCGTCATAGGCTACGTGACGATTAACGTAGCCTATCACGGCTAGATCTGCAGAGTCAGCCGTGATAGGCTACGTTAATCGTCACGTAGCCTATGACGGGGACGGTCTTTCGACAGGCTGCCGCCTCTGCCCCTGTCGAAGACCTGCCGAACCACCGCCGGGACCCGCCGCCGGGAGGGACATTCGGGAAAGGTAAGTCCCGTCCCGGGGGGGGGGGTGCGCGGGGTGCGGGGGTGTGTGTGGAGAATTTCTCCCCGAAACTTCTTCGGGGGGCCGAACATGTTGGCGCTCGGCCCCCCGAAGTTTCGGGGAGAAATTCTCCACCATCCCTAATCTACAGGAGCTGCCAAGGTTAAAAACAATAACTACGCCACAGTACCCCCCCCCCATACATAGCACTAAGTCCCATCGATTTCAATGGGTCTGCTCTAAGCATGACTAAAGGCACAATCCTATGCTTGTTTACACAGAGAAAAGCCCTACAACTCCCAGCATGCCCAGCCACCTATGCTGTCTAAGTATGCCATAGGATTGCGCCTTAACTCTGGATCCAACCCCTCCTCTTTCTCCCCTGCCCGACGATAAGTACATAATCCTATTTAATGTATGTATAATGGAGATTCTAATTTAAAAAATTAGATGATAAAATGGTATGGCAAAAAGCAGATTAATTTAGGAATTTGTAACCTTGATTTGGATAGCTTACTTTTAGGGGTAGCTTGCTAAGAAAATAAGAGGATTCAATTTGCTTTGTTTTAATTTGCATGTTTATGTTCATTCTGATGCTAATTGGGGGTGGCTTTAAATGCCTCTAATGTACTAAACTAACAAGGGACGTTTTCAATTAAATGCATCCTAAGTGGGAGTTCTAAAACTAAGATCTAGGCATAAACTAGCAGTATAATCTTTCTTTGCCCACATTGTGTCACTATGCTCTGTTTGACAATTTTGTTCAATAAAGTGGAGTATCTTTATTTATAGAGAGCCAGTGTGGTGTAGTGGCTAGAGTGTTGGACTGGGAGCTGGGAAATCCGGGTTCTAGTCCCCACTCAGCCATGGAAGCTCATTTGGTGACTTTGGGCCAGTCACAGACTCTCAGCCCAACCCACCTCACAGGGTTGTTGTTGTGAGGATAAAATGGAGGAGAAGGGGGAATGTGTATGCCACCTTGGGGTCCTTAAGGAGGAAAAAAGGCGGGATATAAATGCAATAAATAAATATCTTAGTGAAATGCTATTAGCATTACAAAATAAAAAACCTTGGCAGGGGGGAATGCTTTAGAATAGTCAGAATGACTCAAATATACTGTATTAAATTATTGCATAGTTACTAGAATTAGAGGAAGAACATATTAGAGAGGTACACACAAAATCATGTTAGCAGTTTGTCGGTCAGCAAGGGAGTGGAGCAGGCAGGAAAAGGTCAACTCCCATTTCCATGGAAGATGGGCCAATCAGATCAGACTTGTATCCTCCTGGAAGGGGAGGACCCATCTCATCTCAGTCTTGACTCTGCCTTCCATAGGAGAGCAGGGTTAATCAGTGGCTCCCAAGTTCAGAACAATGACTTTTCTTTCTAAGTTTTGATTTTGTTCAGACTTCTGACATGGGGCTATGCAGGGGTCTCTCCTTGCTTCTTGTCCAATAGGGCTTCTCCACATGGGGCTTTTATCCTGTGATTGAGATTGGTAACTCACAGAAGTTTGCGGGTCCTTTACATGATGTCCTCAACTTCTGGTTTCTGCAGCTTCATTTGAAACAGAAATAATGAGCTAATAAAAAAGTGCTTTGAATCAGGTTGAAGTTGTCTGTTGAGGAAGTGGTGCTATAACAACCACCATCTAGTGGCTGTATAATAAAACATAGAAGTCACAGATAAAGGGGGGAAATGGGAGGAAAAAAGGGAAGCGCATGTAAGGGGCCACTGTTAATCCTGCAAAGAATCCAGAAGCAGAAGCCCTGGTAGGATAAAAAACCTCTGTGTGGAGAAGCCTTTAGTCTCTGTAATTTCTGTCTTGTTACAGCCATTGCTTTTAAAAAACAACAATGTTTTTTATTGGATCAGAGAGGCAGAACAAGATATATTTAAGCCCATCCTTATTGTTCTTTTGTGGGCATATTTGGTTTTGGGAGTGCTTCAGTCACAATTTTCTAAGGACTGTATCCTGATCCAGCAATCATGCACCCTTCCTTACTCCAGCTTGTTTCATGTGTCCAGAAAGGGAGGTAATGTTGTTTGGGTTCAGCAATCCATACCTGATTCTTTCAAAATTTGGCAGGGCTAGCACTCTGACTATGGCTGCCAGTTACATCCCATAGAGGAACCACGTGCCCTTCCTGGTTACTGCTTGTTTCACAGGTCTGGAAAGGGAGATAACCGCATCTGGGTGAAGCTCTCCATACCTGCTTCTTTCAGAATAGGGCAGGACTTGCGCTCTGATGATGGTTGGCGGTTATGTCTTAGAGAGGAACCACGTGCCCTTCCTTACTCCATCTCATTTTATGGGCCAGGAGGTAGCATACATAAAGCCAAAGCAACAAAGACTCATAGCATTTTAAAGACTAACAAATTTAACATTGCACCCTTTCTGCCTCTCACATACATTCGCTATATCATATTGACTGGGCCCTTTCAAACCTCAAGATAGTGTCAAAATTAGCTTGTAATGTGGTGAGCATGTCTTCGGAGGGAAAAGGGAAAGCAAGCCATGTGGTACACAAACAAGTTATGATAAGTGCCTAACAGGTCTTACTTGATTGTAATAATAACCTAGAGCTCTGTATAAAATGCAAGATTCCTCCACTGCTGGCTGTGAAATGGAGGAGTGTTACTCACAAGTGGGAACCACCTGACCTGATGACTTGATTCACATGATACTGCAGCCTACCATGGCCTATTTAAGCCATGGTGGGTTGTGGCATGTGCCAGTGTCTATTTTGAATATTCAAGGCACGGTGCCTTATCGTGTCATCCGAACCTGGTGAGGGTGGGTTGTTGGCATGATTGACAACCAACCATGCCAATAACCCACCCTTGTTGGGTTCTGTTGTATGAGCGGAACACACTCACATGTTTGTTGTCTAGCCGGACAATGGATCACACTAGACATGGGTAAGACTTCTGGATCTAAAAGCGCTTTATTGCATGGCCCACGAGGCACTCTTGTCAGCAAAGGGGCAGAGAGCCCGAAGTGTTCAGTGGGGCAGGCTTTTATACAGCAAAATATGTCACATATAGGGAAAAAACTCTAGCCATGCTCTGGTAGCCGCATTACTTGGAGGCAGTCTCACAAAGCCTGTTATATGAAAAGGGACTGAATGTGCTTTCCCTGGACTGGGGTGGACACTTGCCAGCTACTGACACTCAGTTACTGCACAAAATACAATGTTATCAGCCTGCAGTCTGAGGAGGAATTCATCCTCCCTTCCAGTTCTCAGGGAAACTGCTTACAGGCTGTAATTTGCTTCTTAAGACTATAATGCCAAGAACATGGAGTAACACTGGTTCATACTAAACACAAGCCATTTTGGGGTACACATAACACATTAGGGGTGTGGTTAAAGAATTCTTTCTACAATCTGCCCTTTGATCCAAATAGTACTCTTTGTACAATCTTGGATCATGAATAGAATTCTTTAAGTTTAAGGCGACGGACTGGAGAACTGGACATTTCAATGGGCGGGGGAGCTCATTTACAGGCATGGCTGCATACTGGCTTGTAGGAAGTTTACAGCATTTATATAATGGAGAAATTAGGTTCATGCAACATTGCACAAAGCATGGAATAGCAACGACTAACACAAGAATAATAACAACTGCAATAACTAGTTTTCTTACCCAAGCAGTAGAGGGAGGCCAAGAACTCAGCCAATCTCTAAAGGCATCTTTGCTTATGTGTGAAATATCTTTAGAGATTTTGTTTATATTATTTAGGTGGTCCGGGATGTCAGGTTGGTTATCTATTATTCGAGTACAACACTAATTCCCAATTAAAGCACACACCCCTCCATGCGAGGCTAAGAGGTAGTCTAGAGCTAGCCTATTTTGCAAGGCTACTAAACATACCTCAGCTAGTTCACTGTAGAGAAATTTGGTAATTGCAACACTTTCAAGCACAGATGTCGGCATAATTCTTTGCAACTCCATATGTGGATATGAGGCCACGACCAGACCAAACCCAACTGCGTTTATGGTGTTGGCGGTCCTGGGGCAGGTCTGTGGCAATTCGCATGCCTGGCACAACAAGCCCTGGGACACACTGCTATGGAGCACTCAAAGACGGATGCGTAACTGTTCCTGTGTGTCCACATAGCCACCAAACTCGCACTGGCAGCCTCAAAGTGGAAATGGTGACATTTTTTGTAAAGGGATAGAAGAGGTTATTGGAAACAGTTGCCCAACTGCTAACCACATCTGCCACAACTTCTGTAGAAGATTCGGTTTCTACAGTCCAGTTTGTCCCATCAAACTGAAGTGATGTGTTGCAACTATGATGATGTATGTTAGACTGGTTAGCGGGAGGTAAGTAACACAAAGGGGGCAATAAGCTCACCACTTAAGGACAGTCTGGTCTGACCATTCATGTGCTTGTGCCAAGTGTGAAATTGTCATTGGGATAGCCAGTAGAGGGACTCCACTATGGCTATGAGTAGGGGTGTGAGCACAGATGTAACAAGGGTGGCTGATCTTTGACCAAAATGGTTGGGGTACAGTAAAGAAACATGCTTAGGATAAGCGCTGTAATTTCAACTTGAGTCCATCTGTGTGTTTTGCCTGCCATGATGCGTCACAGTCCTCGTCTGCGGTCAGGTGGCTTAGCGTCATTCCCGCGAAGTCCGTTGCTTTCTGCTTCAAGTCCCCCTGTTTCCTGGTCAGGGGAAGTGCGGCTCGATCCTGTGATGTCAGCTTCTTCTGGCCCTGACTCCACAGGGCTGTCTGTCACAGCTTCCCTGGCAGCAGTGCAGTGGGAGTAATGGATCCAGGAATCTCGACCTGCTACTTTGAGAGCAGCATGTAAGATTAGGAGAACTTGGTATGGGCCTTTCCACCGTTCCTCTGCAGGACTCTGCAGAATGGGATGTGCTCTGGTATGTGTGTTGGGGGGAGGGTAGATCTCCCCCAGATCTGGTGGTGGGATCTTTCATGGAAGGCAGATCCTGGATCCAACCCTTTATGTAACCCATCTTCATTTATAGTAAATTGTTCTACTATTTGTGGCTGGTAGACCATAAATAAATGTCAGCAGCAAAGATAACAAACCTTGTGGCACCTTAAAGACTAACACGTGTATTATGGCATCAGCTTTCATGGACTAATAGTCTACTTCATCAGACATATGAAGTGTAATCCTCAATTGGCAGGTCTATACACATATGGGTTTAAAGAAAAAAATGTATAAGTTGAAGTGAAATGGCTATGAAATGAATTGTCTGAGACAAATCAACTAGACCTAAAATATATGCAAAATAAACACAGTGTGACTGTTCACAACAGCAATAAGGGTAATAACAAAATCATCTTAGTATTGCTGAATAAAGTAACACCTGTAGTGCGAGCGGAAATGTTTCTGGTATTGGAGGAAAAGGTGCATTTAAAACAATGGAAGCAATTGCACTTACACTATTAGTATCTGTTGCTGTTGACTTCTAAATGTAAGCTCGATTTTATTCTGTGTGGCAGAACTTTTCACATATTTTATTCTGTGTGTCTCCAGCTTCCATGCTTTTATTGGTCACCTCAGTTAAATTGAATGCTTAAGAGGGTATTTATATTCCCAGAGGGGATTGTTTCCCCAAACTCAGTGCTCTAGGAATGACCGCAACATTCCCAACTGATGAATTTATGCTATGGATGGATGAGAAATTTGTTTCAGTTCAGTTTTGACTAGAATTTATCTAATATGCACTTCCTGGAACTGACCATGGACCCAAAGGCAATCTGCAGTTGCAAGTCTATATGTTTCTAAGCTTGCAATATGATTCACAAAAGAAAAAAAAATGTGTATGAAAAATTTGTACATCTGAGAAATGTACACAAACATACTTCAGCCAACAGGAGAAGCTTGAGTTTGGCTGATTCACACATCAGCCTAATTTCTTTATTCAGGCTTGTTATCTGCATATGCGTCCCTATTTCTTCAAGTCTCAGGAATGTTTTCAGAAAATAAAATAAATGGGACTATAAGAATAGCTTCCAAGTCCAAGTAAACTAGTTTTAATTGATAGGAATCATCGCATATTTTCCTGTAATACTGAATAACCTTGGTTCAGCAAAAGTTATAACAAAAATGTAGATCAGCAGAATTTGGATTGGATGAGTATGTATGTTGTGCTACAAATGGATATGACTGCACCTTTGCTAAAGAGCTTTCCTAAGCCAAACCACACAGCAAGAGTTTTAAGACCACTCATTCCCTGTTCTTCAGGAAGGTAGTATAGGATTTCCAGATTTCATACTATATTCTTGTGTAGGAGCTCAATCCTTGTGCTCATGCAGGACATTGGAAAGCAGAGGTTTGTGGCCCTTCTGCTGAGATGGAACAAATGTGGCAGGAAATGCCAGGCATAATTCCAAACATATGCATTTACATAGAAAGATTGAAACTGGTCCCACCCCTGCCACTTACTAATATATGACTATTGGCCAAACTGTTTCAGATGAGAATCCACATATTCTGCATTCGTCCTTATCCCATACATTAATAGGACTATTCTGGAGTACATTGTGTGCAAATAAACATTGTGTTGAAGATTACCATAGGCTAAACGTGGACTAGAGTACTACCTTTCATGTAACCTGCTATTTCTTCTTAGTATTCTGACTAATTATTTGGTCATTCATTCAGGAAAATACAGTTGACAGTGTGCAGTGAATAGTAATGACCTAGAAATAATTTCCCAGCAGCACCTTACACTTCTGTTTAACTGCAGATAGTTGGTGTTTTGCTCATAGGTGTTTTTTGTCAAAACACCACTGTTTCACTATCTTGGATGATTATATACCACTCTAGAAAGATGCAGTTACATTTAATGGCCTTCTCTCCACAAGACCTTCTGAGGTATAGGCATGAAATGTTGCTTATAAAAATCAATATCCGTGTGTTGCCTGGCAACAGAAAATGACACAAGAAAGACCAAACAGCTTTTCAGGAATTTGTCATGGACTAAACACATTCACCTTCCTTGCCATATAAAGCCAGTTCTGTGGTCTGTAAAAGTATGTTTTGCTGGCAAAAATAACCATTTTCTCTTCAGAGTTGGTTTCTGAAATCTAAGTAATATTACTTCTAAATCTGAATAATTCATGCACATTGAAATTGTCTGAGCGTATAACGCTTCACACAGTGGTTTATTGCTTTTAATTTAAGTGTTTAAGGGAACAACCCTATGGCCCCTAGACAAGTGTTCAGATTCCCAGCTCCGAGGTCAGAGACAGCACCTAGTTGCTGGAAATCAATGCTTTGACAGCACCCCACCACACAGCTGGCGTGGAAATAACTGCGCTAGCGACTTCTCCAAGGTCAGGAATGTGACCTCAGAGAGGGGGAAAATGGGGCATTTCAGTGGGTGAGGATGGAGAAGACTGGAGAAGCCAAGATAGGAGCTGTTTTGAGGCCTCTCCAGCCTCCGCCCCTCCCCCTCCAGGATGCTTTTGCTAGATGGGCAAAAAAAAGCCCATCTAGTGAAAATGCAGGGCGGGAGGGTGGGGAGGCAAAGATTGCCTCCGCTGCTCCTACTGCCCTGCATAGGATGACTGTAAGCCTCCAAGTTCAGAGGCTTACGATCATCACAAGTTCAGAGGCTTATGATCACTGCAATAGGATTGCGCCCTCAACCTCAGGGCCTGCTCCAGACACACCTTCCCCTCCCTGCCCCGAGGGGCATCTTTCACCAACTGCCCTGTGGGGAGGGTGCCAAGAGAGGAGGACAGGGTAGATGATTATAACACCAGATACCTACTTCTGTTCTAGCTGGACTCTCCCTACCCCAAGGCCATGTTCAACCAACTGCCTTGAGGGAAAGATCCTGATGATTTTTTTTTAATGTTACTATTGTTTACTGTGATTTTATTATTTTTACACTACATGTAAGCCACATAGGCAGCATATAAATAATGTTAATAAATAATAATAAAATAAAATATCTTGTAAAGTAAAAGGTAAAGGTGTCCCCAACCAGTCGTGTCCGACTCTAGGGTGCGGTGCTCATCCCCGTTTCTAAGCCGAAGAGCCAGCGCTGTCTGAAGACGCTTCCGTGGTCATGTGGCCGGCATGACTGAACACCGAGGTGCACAGAACGCTGTTACCTTTCCCGCCGAGGTGGTACCTATTTATCTACTTGCAATTTCTTGCTTTCGAACTGCTAGGTTGGCAGGAGCTGGGACTGAAGACGGGAGCTCACTCCGTCACGTGGCCTCGAACTGCTGACCTGCCGACCTTCCAGTCTGCAGTTCAGCGTCTTAACCACTAAGCCACTGCGGCCCCAAAATATCTTGTAGCCCCCTGCAAATGTAATTTTGCCACTTGGTGCAAGATTCCTGAGGGCATTTGCGAAAATGTTAAAAGGGACAAGTCCTTTACTTACTCATAGGTCTCTCCACCTGCCTGTTCAATCTGCTTTTGCTCTCCCTTAATCTTCTTCTTAGTCGTGCTTTGTATATGTTGATGTACCATAAAGTTCTAATTTTTACAAACAGCAGAATCCGTGACTATACCACATCAGACTGCGAGTGGAGAGTGATATGTTGGAATGGCCTCCACAAAACATATAGGGAATTAGCAAGTCAGGGAGAAGGCTAGGCAAGAGGAGTATCACTTCAGATTGCCAGGCTGGTATTGATGGTGGCTCACATGACGAATGCTCCTCTATACAAAAAAGAAATTTCCCGGAAAAAAGAAAGCTAGATATTTTGCCCTGAGATCTAGCTTTCTATCTTTTTTCTTATATGGAGGAACACTTAAGCATGTCAGCCTCACCTGCAGTTGGAAGTGTTACTGTCTAGCCACAGCTTTACTCCTCACCTGCTTCGTGAGAACTAGATCCAGTCTCCCTTGTGTCATTCAATTCCTATCATTGGGTCATCCTTCTACCATGCTATAACCCATTCCTTCAGCAAATTCTTTCCTGGTGAAGTAGAACTAAAGCTAGGGGAGACCATTTTCACTAGTCCTTTGTTACTGAAACCTGTTTCCTCCATTCTTACGATCTCCCTTAATTAATTAATTAATTAATGACATTTATAAACTGCTCCATATTTATCACCATTTGTAAGGCATCTGGACAGGGATAGCGCCATTTCTGTGCTCTGTACAGCACAAATAACATCAAAGGCCTTTGGAAAGTCCAAAGACACAAGTTCATCCTGCTTTAAGAAAGCCGTGCATAGTGAGGTGGGCGCTTGCCCATCTGTGAGAATTCTGAAATGGCTAACAGTGGGCACTTGCAAAGAGTGCAAAGGTCACAGTGAGACTCCCTGAGGAGAGAAGCAACAGAAAATTAGATAAAGGTAAGATCAAGAAATTAAAAAATGGGTCTCCTACTGAAGGATTAAAGATGGATTCTGAAAAAGTTGAGTATTTAGATGACTGTCACTGCAGCGTTTGAGCTTTTCTTCTAGAAACCTTTGTGAGGTTTATTCTAAAGTGTATGCCTTTTCTCAAAGAATGGCAACTGAAAGGTCATCGCTTGTGTCTTTCTCCCAATATTTCGTTAATTCCCTTTTCCCATTCAGTCAGGATTCTACGACAAGACTGTCATTTTCTTTTCAGCACTAATTCTGACGGACTTGTACTGGCTCCTGATTGACCCCAGAGCATTGTTTCTTTTAACTTTTAAAGTCCCCATATGGCATGCACCTAGCCTACAGGAGGATACACCTCTCCCAATGCGAGTCTTCCTGTCAACTAAAATAATCAGGAATCAAAATTTTGAGCTTGGGAAAAATAGCACACAAGTGTCTTAAATAAATACATACATATAAATAGATGAAAGTTTGCTCAGAACCACCTCTGTGAGAAAGCCTATCACCTATTGGGCTAGGAGAAGGTTTTTCAGCTGATGCTTCGACCTTATGGAATTCTCTCTCCGCAGACTTCTGTAAATGCTAAAGCTGTGAGGCGACACACACTTACTTGGGAGCCAACCCTACAGAGTAAACGGGTGTGTGTTTAATTCTAAATAAATATGCATAGGCATGGGCTTTTGGTGTTAGATTTTAAGAATTAAAATAAAAGTTCTTGTTTGGAAAAGCTTTTGTTAATTGTTTATTAGATTGATTTTAGAACACATTTTCTACAGCTTCCACGACTACCATGGGTCTGCCATGTTTATAGGAATCTATGCAGCCACTGTTTGGGCTAATCTCATATTTATATGCTTACTGTTTTGATTGTCCAGTAGGCTGAAGTAATTTCGTGAGTTACGTGTGAGTCATAAGACAACTATGATGCTAAATGTGGCCAAAACTGCCTTAGAGGAAGAAGGCAGAATAGATGAGGCACTGTCAGCGGAGCAAGAAACAAAGCTGTTTTGCTAGCAATGGTACTTTGGTAATTCTCCAACATCTTAATCATTTGTCTTTAAATATAATATATGCAAGAATATTTCTAGGCTTAGCAAGTGACTAAAGACATGAAATGTTTTTAGTTTCTTAAGATTTATGCAACTGGATTCATTTTTCCAAAGTGACCTTTGCATCTGCATCTGAAATTTCGCATGAAATTTCGCATAGGTAACATTTACGGAGAGTGTGAAGTTATACTATACATTCTCTGCAGATGTAACTGTTGTATTTCTTGAATTTCCATTCAGAAAATCAATAAAATCTTGATATACTGCACAATATATATATTGTGATATACTTCCATTTGGGGAAGAAAGAATTAAGAAAAGACATTTTCAACAACAACAACAACAACAACAATCATCATCATCATAATCATTATTATTATTATTATTTCTATACAACTTTACCTTAAAAGCAGTGAACAGTACAGATTTGAAGAACAGACAGGCAAGGGATGCAGAGGGTCTAGGGGAGAAGTCAGTGGAAGAGGTAATCTACTTGGCTTTTGCAATTTCAGGATGTTTTTGGAGTGGAAGGAAAGATTTTAAAAAGGTAGCATAAATTGAGATGAATCAAGGGGAGTTCATACATCACTACTGTACTGGAATCCCAAGTATTTGTTGTTGTTGTTCAGTCGTTCAGTCGTGTCCGACTCTTCATGACCCCATGGACCATAGCACGCCAGGCCTTCCTGTCCTATGTTTACTCAGAAATAAGTCCCACTGGATTCAGTGGGACTTACTCGCAGGTAAGTGTTCATAAGATTTCAGCCTAAGGCTACAATCCTATGCACAGTTACACAGGAGTAAATCCTGTTGAGCACAGTGGAGCATACATGTTTGTCACTAACAGATTACAAGGATGGAGGACTCAAAAGACCATGATCCAACATACAGAAGCATGCTTAAGTCTATCAATTTCAAGGGGCCTTAGCATGTCTAACTCTGTGGTGGATCATGGCCAAAATCTTCAGTACCTTGGGCAGTATCCAATTTCTATCTAAAATTATTTCTAGGTCACCTTTAAGGATGGAACCCTCTCGAGGTGGTGTACACTATAAAACCACAGAGAAAGTGGATACAATTTTTAAAAAATCCATAAAACATGTTTCAGTGAAATCCATAAAAACCAAGATTGCCAATTAAAATCAATAAAAACAAAATGTACCAGTAAAAACAAACAGCATCACCACTAACATAAATTATATTGTGTTACATAAGTGACCTCTTGCAACACCAATAACATTTGTTTGGCAAGACGGGTTTTCCAGGGAAATCTGTCATGCCAGCAATCACTATTGCTGTTGTGTTAGAGGCAGCTTAACAGGAGTGCAGTGTAATTTAGGTTAGCAGTAGTGTCAAACTGCATATTGCCCCTTATTTCCTCCTCCTTATTTGGTGTCTTCCTTTTCTACAGAATGTTACTGACATGGCCAGGTGTGTCAAAATCTCATCAGTCATTAGGCCTATTTGATTTACTTTTTCATGATTTTTAATTGCCCCATCCTTAACTGTGAAGAAACAGTCTTCTTAATTTTTCTGGTAAGATTCAGAAACACATTGCCATGTTCTCCAGCTCAGAGGAAGACTCAGGGCGGCAGCATTCTCCAGGGAGCCAGCATGTGGTACTCTGGGACCTTCCAGGGACATGGCTTTAACAGACTCCTCAGACTCAGGGGGCAGAGCTCAATGCAGTTCTCATCATCCCCATGCCAGAGGAGCCAGCAGCTGCAGAATCTAGCAATGTCCCTTTAAGAGACAGCTTCTCAGAGGGGTGGGTTAACAATAGGCCCAGATCAGCCAACCTTCATAAAGCCTCAAAAGGCCTCTGCATGTTGCTGAGACAACAACTCCTTTTAAGTGTTCCAGACAGCATTGATCTGTACTAACCTATTCCGCATAGCCTGACTTGACTTTGTTCCATCAGACTTGACTCTGCTTCACTGGACTTGACTCTGCTCCACTGGATGTACCACCTGCCTTCCTAGTAAGTGTCACGACTGTGGTTAAACTCCTCTGGGAACCTTGAACTGAGCTAGATAGTACATACATTATCAAAATTACATAATCAAAAAGAATATCAAGTATTGGACAGCTCTTCACATGATGTAAATCTTTATTGAAATTAAGACAGTCACTACAAACTCTCTGGAGAAATTTATGCTTAGAGGACACTTGGGCTTGGAGCCAATGTTGTGCAAGCAGACTTCCACTTGTGTAATGAGACTTCCCCATCCTCTCCAGCTCTGCTGTGCATCCCCAGTTCTTCTCCAGAAGGTCCCTCAATCCTCTGGAGCAGATTTGGTGAGCAGGGGGCAGCAGAGGAAATCTGTTCCACCAGCCATCTCCCTTCCACTGGTGGAACAACACCATTCGATACAATGCTCAGTTACAAATCAAAATGCAAGTTTGTCATTTTATCAGTGATTCACAAGGATCCTTGTTGGGTCAAACTTCTAATTTTTTCCATTAGGAACACATGCATTGGACTATATGCGTGCTTGGTCATTAATTATGTAATTGGCTACTATCAACTTGATTTATGAGGTAATGTAAACCAGTTCAACAAGGCCCAAATAAAGGCCAATCATTGTTGTTGTTCAGTCGTTAAGTCGTGTCCGACTCTTCGTGACCCCATGGACCATAGCATACCAGGCCTTCCTGTCCTCCGCTCTTCCCCGGAGTGTGCTCAAATTCATATTCATTGCATCGGTGATGCTATCTAGCCATCTCATCCTCTGCCGTCCCCTTCTCCTTTTGCCTTCAATCTTTCCCAGCATCAAGGTCTTTTCCAGTGACTTTTCTCTTCGCATTAGGTGGCCAAAATATTTGAGCTTCAGCTTCAGTATCTGTCCTTCCAATGAGCACTCAGGGTTGATTTCCTTTAGGATTGACTGATTTGACCTCCTTGCAGTCCAGGGGATTCGTAAGAGTCTTCTCCAGCACCACAGTTCGAAGGCATCAATTCTTTGGTGCTCAGCCTTCCTTATAGTCCAGCTCTCACAGCCATACGTTGCTACTGGGAAAACCATAGCTTTGATTATACGAATCTTTGTTGGCAAGGTGATGTCTCTGCTTCTTACTATGCTGTCTAGGTTTGCCATAGCTTTCCTCCCAAGCAGAAAGCGTCTTTTAATTTCATGGCTACAGTCACCATCTGCGGTGATCTTGGAGACCAAGAAAATAAAATCTGTCACTGCTTCCATTTCTTCCCCTTCTATATGCCAGGAAGTGATGGGGCCAGATGCCATGATCTTCATTTTTTTAATGTTGAGTTTCAAACCAGCTTTTGCACTCTCCAATGCACCCCCAACAAGAGGCTCTTTAGATCTTCTTCGCTTTCTGCCATTAGGGTGGTATCGTCTGCATATCGGAGGTTGTTGATAATTCTCCCAGCAATCTTAATTCCGACCTGTGATTCATCCAGCCCGGTGTTTCTCATGATGTACTCTGCATATAAGTTAAATAAGCAGGGCGAGAATATACAGCCTTGTCGTACTCCTTTCCCAATTTGGAACCAATCACTTGTTCCATGTCTGGTTCTTACTGTTGCTTCTTGTCCCTCGTACAGGTTTCTCAGGAGACAGGTAAGGTGGTCTGGTACTCCCAACTCTTTAAGAATTTGCCACAGTTTGTTGTGATCCACACAATCAAAGGCTTTAGCATAGTCAATGAAGCAGAAATAGACCTTTTTCTGGAATTCTCTTGCTTTCTCCATGATCCAGCAAATCTTGGCGATTTGATCTCTAGTTCCTCTGCCTCTTCGAAACCCCGCTTGTACTTCCGGTAGTTCTCGGTTCACATGCTGCTGAAGCCTAGCTTGTAGGATTTTGAGCATCACCTTGCTGGCATGTGAAATGAGCACAATTGTATGGTAGTTTGAACACTCTTTGGCATTGCCCTTCTTTGGAATTGGAATGTAAACTGACCTTTTCCAGTCTTGTGGCCACTGTTGAGTGTTCCAAATTTGTTGGCATATTGAGTGCAGCACTTTAACAGCATCATCTTTTAGGATTTTAAATAGCTCAGCTGTTTATGTCATAAATAATGTCATCTCTGCTAGCTATGTTGTTAGTAATGCTTCCGAAGGCCTACTTGATTTCTCTCTCTAGGATGTCCGACTCAAGTTCAGTGACTGCACTATTATGGTTATCAGGGACATTAAGATCTTTCCTGTATAGTTCTTCTGTGTATTCTTTCCACCTCTTCTTAATCTCATCTGCTTCTGTTAGGTCCCTGCCTTCTTTGTCCTTTATCATGCCCGTCTTTGCACAAAATGTTTCCTTGATATCTCTGATTTTCTTGAAGAGATCTCTAGTCTTTCCCATTCTGTTGTTTTCCTCAATTTCTTTGCATTGTTCATTTAAGAAGGCCTTCTTGTCTCTCCTTGCTATTCTCTGGAACTCTGCATTCAGTTGGATATATCTTCCCCTTTCTCCCTTGCTTTTCACTTCCCTTCTTTCCTCAGCTACTTGTAAAGACAGCCACTTGGCTTTCTTGCATTTCTTTTTCTTTGGGATGGATTGAGTTGCTGCCTCCGGAACAATGTTACGGACCTCTGTCCATAGTTCCTCAGGCACTCTGTCGATCAGGTCTAATCCCTTAAATCTATTCCTCACCTCCACTGTATATTCATAAGGGATATGATTCAGGTCATACCTGAATGGTTTAGTGGTTTTCCCTAGGTTCTTCAATTTAAGCTGAAATTTTGCAAGAAGCAGCTCATGATCTGAGCCACAGTCAGCTCCAGGTCTTGTTTTGACTGACTGTATGGAGCTTCTCCATCTTTGGCTGCAAAGGACATAATCAATCTGATTTTGATATTGACCATCTGGTGATGTCCATGTGTAGAGTCGCCTCTTGTGCTGTTGGAAAAGAGTATTTGCTATGATCAGCGTGTTCTCTTGGCAAAACTCTATTAGCCTTTGCCCTGCTTCATTCTGTACTCCAAGGCCATGCTTGCCTGTTATCCAGGTTATGTCCTGACTTCCTACTTTAGCATTCCAATCCCCTATGATGAAGAGGACATCTTTTTTTGCTGTTAGTTCTAGAAGGTGTTGTAGATCTTCATAGAACCGATCAACCTCAGCTCTTTCATCCTCAGTGGTTGGGGCATAGACTTGAATTACTGTGATGTTGAATGGTTTGCCTTGGAGTCGTACTGAGATCATTCTATTGTTTTTGAGATTGTACCGCAGTACTGCTTTTCCCACCCTTTTGTTGACTATGAGTGCTACTCTATTTCTTCTAAGGGATTCTTGCCCACAGTAGTAGATATGATGGTCACCTGAATTAAATTCGCCCATGCTTGTCCATTTGAGTTCACTGATTCCCAAGTTGTCAATGTTCAATCTTGCCATCTCATGCTTGACCACCTCCAGCTTACCTTGATTCATTGATCTTACATTCCAGGTTCCTAAACAATATTGTTCTTTACAGCATTGGAGTTTCTTTTCACCACCAGACACATCCACAGCTGAGTGTCCTTTCGGCTTTGGCCCAGCCGCTTCACTCTTTCTGGCGCTACTTGGAAATTCCCTCTGCTCTTCCCCAGTAGTATATTGGACACCTTCTGACCTGAGGGGCTCATCTTCCAGCGTCATATCTTAATGAAGAAATAATTAAGACGAAGAACAATATGCCATGCATGCTGAACTCTTTCCAGAAGCCTTCCAGTTGATTGATTATTCAGCATAATTGCTCTTAATTGATTGATAGTGTTAGGAACTTTCTGTGCACTCTCTGATCAGATTCACAGATCTGCTGCTTAAGGACCAAGGGAGCATATCATGATTAAAGACCTGGAGGCAAATATCATTCTACTCAGCCCAGAATCAGAACTGTAAAAAGATACAGATAAAGATGAAGAGGAGGGAGTGCTTATGAGGTTAAGAATTTATGTGAGCATGGGAGGGTTTACTCTGAAAAGTTGGCTCATGGTGGCAGGCTTATAGCATGGAACAATGCCATCATATTGGGTGAACTAAGAAACCATTTATTGATGAGTTAGTGGTCATAAAGATGGACTTTAGGGGTAATAACCAGCACTTTGAATGGTAAATGGAGGGGACTGGAAACCAGTGCAGTTGCTATAAAATAGATGCTTCATGTGCTCAAGGATGAGGACTCATTGAAATCCTTGCTGCCACATTTTGGACCAGCTGAAGTGCCCAGAGACTTTTCTGATCTTAATAGAAACGGGTGCAGATGGCACAGCAGCCAAAGATGAGCAAAAGTACCTCTGGCCACAGCTGCTACCTGTGGCTATCTTTACATCCAGGAGCAAAGCCAGGTCAAGGAGTACTCCCAGGCTGCAGACTCAAGGGGAGTGCTATCTCATCAACAACAGGCTCAATTCCAGAACAGTTCCTTTCCAAACCAGGAGCACCTCTGCATGTGTGGATTAAGCTTCAGTTTATTAGCCCTCATCCAGTCCTTAGTACCTCCTAGCACTGATTCAAGACATCTTCCTCGGAATTAGATGGAGAAATAGAATTTCATGGTGTCAGCATACCAATGGCAATGTACTCCAGATTTCTGGACAACCTCTCCTAGTTGGTTTCATGTGCAAGTTGATTTGAACACCACTTAATATTGATGACATGCTGCAGTGTTTACTATTTCAAATTTGACAGTAGTACTGATAGTTGCTGTCCAGTGGTGTAGCACTGGTGTTCTCAAAAGTTCTTTCTTAAGGGAGCTTCTTCAACATCAGCTTGTTTGCCAAGAGATAAACTGCTGTGGCAGGGGTTTGGGCATAATGAATGCTTTGGTGTCTTGGCTCAAGACTGCTACTGCTGCTATTCTCTTGAATAAAGAGAAAAGGGTAGTGGTGTCCCAGGGGGTTGGAGGGGGGATTCAAAGGGCTTTTTCACATGGAGCTTTTATCTGGCTATTGAGATTGCTCACTCACAGAAGTTTGTGGGCCCATTAGAAGATGTCGTTAACCTCCAGGGCATCTCCCGCATGGAGGGAGCAATTCTATGGCCACTAGTCAGTGGCTAGACAGCCATAGGATATCTGGTTTTCCGGGAACCAATCTCAGAGCCCACACTCCGAGATCGGTTCCTGGAGAACTGATCTTTCCCTCCCCTTCCATGCTGCCTCGCAGGCAGCGCGGAATAGTCCTGCACTCCGCACTCACAAGATGAGTGCGGAGCAGCCAAAACGGCGCATTCCAGGGAGCGTTCCAGGGCAGGGAGGGTGGAAATGCTGGTACAACACATCCTATGTGTCGTCTGGCAACCTCCTCCCCTGCTCCGCCCCCCTGCGGCTGGACAGCTGCAATCGGCTGTCTAGATGAAAATGCAGGGCAGAAGAAGTGTGGAGGGAATGATCTCCTCCATGCTTCTCCTACCCTGCATTGGTTGGCGGTCACCTCTGAGTTCAGAGGTGGCTGCCTATCTGCATAGGATTGCACCCTAAATTACCTTTATTCCATTTTTAAATAGATCATAGATAATGAGGTATTAAATTACCCTGCTTGTGTTCCGCTTGAGTTCCTTCCATGAAAAAGGAAGAGCTACAAGAAATGGAGCGAGACCAATGAAACATATGGAAGACTCAGGTAAGGGGGAAGAGGGGGAAATGTGTGGGGAAGGAAGCACATATAAAGCTGTGATCCTGCATTTAAAATGGAAGCATTGAAAATGGCTGCTGTAGAGATGCTCACAGACAGGTTGGTGGGAGTGACATTTGGCCCCATTTGGTTCTCTAGTCCAGAGGGAGTACAATGTGATCTGAACTTCTGAATAGGCTTGAAAATAATGCAAGTTACTTTCGGTGGGTTTGAGGAGAAAATAATTTGTTTTAACTGAGCCCATTTCAAATCAAGATTTTGTGAATAATGTATTTCAAATGATATTTTTGAAGGTAGTATTTTCTTTATATTTATTTTCCCCAGGCTTTTTAGTCCTTTAGTTTTAAAAAATTGTGTTAGTGCATTTTTAGATCTTTGCATTGCTGTTGGCTTTTATCTAGGCTTTTGTTTTTATTGTTTTAATCTTATTTTGTTTATTAACACAATAAGATTAAAACAATTGTGTCCCCTCCCGGACCGCCTGGAGGGGTTGGGCATTGGAGACACCGTATTGCGGTGGTTCCGGTCCTTCCTCTCCGGCAGGTACCAGAGGGTAGCACTGGGAGAGGAGGTTTCGGACTGGAGGCTGGGGGTTGACCTGGTGTTGAATGGGGTACGGCTACCCTTGAAAGACCAGGTCCGCAGCCTGGGGGTCATTTTGGACTCCCAGCTGTCCATGGTGGCTCAGGTGTCAGCTGTGAGTCGGACAGCGCTGTATCAACTCCATCTGATACGGCAGCTGCACCCCTTCCTTCCCAACCATCTGCTCCCATCGGTAGTACATGCCCTGGTCTCCTCTCGTTTAGACTACTGTAATGCGCTCTACGTGGGGTTACTCTTGAAGACGGTTCGGAAGCTGCAGCTGGTCCAGAACGCGGCAGCTCACCTGATTAAAGGCAGCCGCCGGCAAGATCACATCACTCCAGTGCTGAAGGAGTTGCACTGGTTACCAGTTGTTTTCCGGGCCAAATTCAAGGTGTTGGTTTTGACCTTCAAAACCCTATATGGTTCCAGCCCAGCCTATCTTAAGGAGCGCCTCCAGCAGCACCAGACAGGCCGCTTAACAAGATCAGCCTCGGATGGCCTTCTCTCTGTCCCATCAGCCAGGACAGCTAGACTGGTGGGGACGAGGGAGAGGGCCTTTTCTGTGGTGGCCCCCACTCTGTGGAACTCCCTCCCTAGGGAACTCCGCCATGCCCCCTCTTTAATGAGCTTCCGTCATGCATTAAAAACGTTGTTGTTCAGGCAGGCATTTGGGGTGGGTTAGGGTATTTTAGAAAATGTTTTTATTGTAGAATTTTATTGTTTTAAACTGTTTTATTGTATGTTGTACATCGCCCAGAGTGGCTGGGTGACCAGCCAGAAGGGCGATTAATAAATTTAATAAATAAAATAATAAAATAAATAAACATTGTTTTACTGTGTTATTGTATGATTTTAAGTTTTGTGAGCTGCCCAGACAGCTTTGCCTAACAGGTGGCATAGAAATGTAATAAAATAACAAACAGACAAATCTATAACTACCACTATGATTTGAAAAAATGCAAGAGAGAACCACAAGGTTTTCAGCTGAAGTGAATACTTGTGAATATTTCTTTAAACAATATATTGTATTATAATGAGCAATAACTAGTACAGCAGCAAGAGGGAAAGAAACAATTTTTGAAAGCAACCAAAAAAGAACTTGGGACGAGGAGGAGCATCCAGTCTATCGCCTATGTGTCATACCCACACAGCCCTGTGTTCATGTATAGCTCTGTACATGTGGGATAGGCCCAATATTATAGGGGAAGTACATTTGCAAGCAGCTCCTGAGGAAGGGAAAGGATGCAGTGAGGGACTGGATCATCCCCTTGCTTTTAACACATTTTTTTAAAAAAACAAAAACCCAGCCCATAAATATACCTTTTAGAGTAGCAACAGTTTGTACAGGGCAGTGAAGTGAAATGTTCTGCCTTATTAGATGACACTCCGTGCACTCCCCCTGCCCCTTGCATCCCTTGATTAGACAGACTAGAGGATTCTCCATGACCTAAGGCAATTTAGTTTGACCAGCTTTTCAGTTGTCAGCAAGCATCAAATGACCTCTGGATGCTGATGGAGAGGTTTGTCTCCTGAGACACTGCATGCAGCGTGTATCAAATCAGAAGTATTAACTTTAAACCCAAGAATGGAAATAGAGTGCAGTATGTATACTGCCTAAAGGCCAAATCCCCTACAGAAAACATAAACAGTATGCAAGCCAACAGACAACAGAATGAGGCAGTGATCAGTTTGAGCCAAGGCGCTGGGGTCACTAGTGCATAGGCCTGGAACTGATTTTCAGACCCAGAACACTACTTTGGAGTGGATACATGTTGTAATAAATAGAATCCCACAGAACAACATGCAGAGTTCTTGTCAATCACCATTGCATAATCCTAGCTAGAAGCTCAAGCACCTGAGGCTTGGAAGCAGAGTTCAGAGAACACAAAGTCAGCTGAGGTTTGATGCTGGGGACCTCTTTTGTAAATCAAAGCCTGACATTTAGAAAATTCCCCATAAAAGTTATCTCAGTACAATCTCGGTAGTATCATTGGCAGCAAAGACTAGCACATATGTGGTGGGATGATATCACAAATATATAACATGATAAAGAATTCTTAAGTGGTATTCACAAATTATTTCTCTCAAGTTTGATACAAAATAAGTAAGAATGCAATATGTTTTTTAAATAATAATAGCACGCAATCTCAAGTACCCACTAGCTACTTCTTCTGAAAATAAATATGACTGAGAAATCCACATTATTTTAGAATTAAAGCACAAGTAGCTGAACTAATGTTCCACACAAGTAAGAACGTGAAATCCTTCAGGGGAATCTTTGGGTCCCACAGGGAAGAAGTGACCTTATTTGCATTTTCTCATTCATTTGCTCTCAGGTTGTCTTCAGGATGAGGAGGAAAGCTTCTCTAGAGAACTATAGCAATATCACAATGCAAACTGGCCCTTGATTCATCTGGGCCTTGCTGTCTTGATCATGCTTAACTGAAGCACAATTGCATGCAACTAATAATACAGGCAGCCTGATTCAATGGGCCCACTTAGGACTGGTCCAGCCACTCTGCCAGGGATAGGGAAGCTGTGGCCCTCCAGATGCTGTTGGACTGGAACTTTCAGCACCCCTGACCATTGGTCAGCACTGACCCAGGCTTATGTTATTGAAGGTGATGAGTGCCAAGAAAATTAAGTGCACTAATATTCTTTCCAATCAGCATGTGTAAGGAGCCCTGGGTGTTGGTTGTGGAGATCCTACATGCAGCACACCTTTGCATGCAGGGAACCTGTTTCAGCAAGAGGTTCTATGCACAGAAGAAGGTGGTGACAAGTGAATGTAAATTATATTTGAAAAGGGAAAATTTCAAACAAAAGAAGACAGTCCCACCGCCCACTCCTGAGCTGGTGGAAGAAAATTACATTTCTTAAACGATCAAGACTGTTAGATTCTGCTCAACCCCATCACTGAGATAAGAGGCTTGCCTTGCCTCAGGCACAAATTAGTCCTTCAGTAATATGAGCATGCCATTTCATAATAATTTATGAAGGGTTTGAACTGATTAGTAGATGTTATAAAATATATTACAAGCATGTATGAGATACATTCATAGTAGGCTGATAGCACAATGTGAAAACAATTATTAACAATCTACAGATATACTGAATTACATAAACATCTTTAATATTAGATCAGTGATTTAAGGCACCTATTAATGATTAATAATTGTGAAATAGTGTCAGATGATGTTCCTATATAAAGTGTGAAAAATCCAAAAAAGCAAAGAGCAGCTAAAGTGTATGCAAACTTCACTGCATTCCTAAAATCATGCATGCAGACAGAGATACAGTAAAGCAAGAACTAAGACTGCACAAGCAAGACTCCTTTTCTGTTCAGGTAGAAAAGAACAGCCAAACATAGGGATTACTTACCCTTATGTTTTTCTATTTTAATGTTATAAACCCTTAAAAGCAACAATTTGGTTCAAAGATACTATTGCCACCTGTTGGTTTCCAATTTTTCATTTTGTTACAGTCATGTTAACGGCTAGGAAACAGTCCAGTCCATTTCCAAACAAGAGCTGGAAACCAGCAAATTCTGTCCCATTCTGGTTTCCATACACCATTCCTTACCCCGTTTCTCTTAACTGGGGAAGAGTCTCTAATTTCTATTGCCATCAACATCAGGTTAATGTTTATCTTGCCATTCTCTGCTAAACCAAGGTGGGAGGGTGCACTTCCTGAGGCCAAGGAGGGACAGAGATAGAGGTGTGACTGAGGTGGAGACAATCACTGCTGATCACAACACGGGGTAGCAGAACGAGATCGCAAATTGGAGGAGCAGCTCGTCTTGGCCCTAGACCTTGAATGTTATGGACATACTGATTTAACAAACTAGGAGGCCTGGTGTATAAGAGGAGGAGGGAAAAGGAGGGAGCATGCAAGCTTGTCACTCACCTCTGCTCCAGAAAAACTGAAACGTTGGCCTACCAACGTTATGTCTGAAGTGGGCGACAGAGATTTCTCAAATATTGGAATTTGTTTCCTAACATAATGAATAGTCACTCAAACTCTCCTGTCTAATTAAAAGATGAAATTAAAGTCACTTCATAGAATGTATAATATAATCTTTATTTTTTTCTAAGATCTTGGAAAGTTACATAACAACCGTGCTTTAGTTAGGACACCGTTTATAGACATTTAAAATGCATCTTAATTTATAAATATTTTACATTTGGTCCATAGAACACTGAAATTTTCTAAATTATACTGTACTCTCTCTTTTTTAAAACAGGCTCTATATATATTTTAGAATGTGTATATATTACATATATATTTTTATATAGAGATAAATTTGCTTGGTGTTTAGAGAATAATTCATTATTGCAAAAAGCATATATGATCATATATTCTTTCTTTTTTTAAGGGCAAATACTACAAAAAGATACAGCTATTCACAGTTTACACACAGTAGTTCTACAACACTATTTTTGTGCTATATATGATAAGTTTGTGCAGAATTTTGCTAAAGAGCAAATCTGTCAAACATCTATCATAAGTGTTCTACAATCAAACATTGAATACTGCATTTTTCTTAGAACAACATGGGACTTGGTTACATAAACAATAAAGAGAAAGTCTGAATTTGTATCTTAAGTCTAATGAAATTCACAGTTATAATGTATATATGAAGCATGTGAAGTATGACATTTTCTTTTTCTTCTAAATCCGGAAAATCTACAAGACATTTTGATTTATTTAGCATGTATCATAGATCTCTGAATATTTTACATTTGACCTACTGTATGAAACAGTTTAGAACCTACTAAACAATACTCTTTTAATGAGATTTTTTTTTAAATTGGTTAAGTTGAAATATATTTATATATATATTTTCTACAATAATGTGCTTGACATTCTGAGAATAATACCTTATTGCAAGAATATAAGTTTGTCACCTCCAGACAAAAAACAACAAAAAACTCAGAGTTCACAGTTAACATGTTGTTCACACAGTAATTCTACATAAAGTGTGTGCTATCTAACATTGTACGTTGCACAAGGTTTTGCTGAAAAGCATGTTTCATTGCACAGTTTTGTCACAGTCATTTTTAAAAATCAAACATCACATACGATTTTTCTCATGATCCTCACTGTCTGTTCCATAGCTGCCAAACAAGAATTGCCATTATGGACTCTTTAGCTTTGCAGTTTCCACACAGGAACAAATCTGTTAGCCTTAGATGCCTGTGTGGGAAATGCACACTAGAGCCCAGAGTGAAACTCTTTATGGCAAGACCTTTTCATCGCATCTCTATCATTACCATGAAAAACATGTATCTAAATAAAACCATAAAAATAAAATTCTTTCTTCAAAGTGCTTCATAAGATTCTTGTTAGTCAAAGTCTTTTATTGTTGATAGACCTTCAACAGACTGACTACAGCAGTGCTAATTTTAAAGCCTTAAATTATATTCTGTGGGGAGCATTTTTTTTTTATATAAGCTATTTGTTTGGTTCTATTTTCAGTGTTAAGGTGTTACATCTGTCAATGGCGCAACATAAAGGGAAGAACAACCTGGCTTAAATGATAGATAATTTGTACAGCTTTAAATATGTCAACCTTTGGGAGGGACTCATCACAGTTTGAATAAGTATGTAATTATATTGCCAGTCCTCTTTAAAAAAAAATTTAAAAAATCCCAATATATTTTTTAGGATGCTTACACTGAAAATAGTCTAAAAGACATATCACTATAAAATAATATAACATATTAAATGTTAGAGGCCCATTAGATATAGTTAGGTAGTGGTGTAATTTAGTCTGTGCTGTATATCTAGAAATAGCTTGCTAATAGCATTTGTATATGAATGATTCAATATACCGCTATATGCAAGGAGATTTTCAAGAAAGTTAGAAAAACCAACTCAAGAATGAAGTTGGTTAATATTTCCAGGGAAGTATTTTCACTATAACTTTTCTTTGTAAAAAATACCTTGCTGGTGAATACAAAACAGCTTTCCAATTTAACTGTTCTCAGAAATAACAGTCTCGGGATTCAAACAGTAAGAAAGATATTAATAAAAACCAGCTGCACAAAACCGCAAATTGGTGCACTAAAAGGTAGATTAAAAATGGCCTACATGTGTTGTTTATAAATTCCAAAGATATTCAGCTCTTACTGAGAGAGAATAAAAATGTTAACAGTCTATGGATTGCCAAAAAACATAAAACATTGTCAACAACTAAGCCCACAAAATGGTTTGATCGTACCCACATTGCTTCCCTTATAGTGGTGATGGTCTTTTGTGCCACTAGAGGTAGGTAATTTTATTCTCAGACGTAAATTTGTGGTCATATTCTGTATATATTTTTTGCCCCCCAGAAGAAGGTTTGAATCATTACAGTGATCCAAACGTTATATATATGCTTCTTTGTTTGCAGAGTTGCTCTGCTGGGCTTGCTCAGGTCCATTTTCGGGATGAGTAATGTCTTCACTTGGCTGAATCATTACTTGGATACGCTAAAGGAAGGAAAAAAAGAAGAGAAATATAACCGCTTCTGAGCTTGATTGTTCTCAGTTTATATTGAATGTATACTCTCTTCTTTAGCTGTCCTTCTTGAAAATGCATTTGTGCGATGGATGGAACGGCCATAATTCTCCAGCATCTTTCCAATAAATGACATCAAAGTAGATTTGGAGACTGTAAAACAGTTAGGGGCTGGTAAATGCTTACTTCAAAAAAAGGGAAGAAGAATCTCCAGCTCTGTGGAAATACCCTGATTCATGATTTGTAGAGTGATAACTATACAAATCAAATGGAGGATTGGCAGGGTGGTGGTGAAAGACCTATTTCAGGAGGGAACTACTCACTGTAATCACATACTTTTTTTTTAAAGGAAATAAAAAGCTGAATAGATCAGATGGGAGGCAGCTTTTGGTTTGGTCAATTGTGCTCCTAAGTGAAAGATTATTTTAAAATCTTCCTGGCATGGGACATTCTTGAGGAACATGGATCATGGAGCACAGTGACAGAGTTAAGCATATCTAGCAAAGAAGTGCTGGTCCTATTTATGGGTTTTGCTTTGGCTTTTGAAGGATATAACTGTGTCAGAAAAACTTTGGAATTGGGTTTATAGAAAAACACAAACTGGTCTTCCTAGAAAGGCCTGCTGTGTCAAACTTGACTTATGGAATACTCTATAAAATCTAATGAAATGAATTTGAAACGTTTTAATTTCCACAACCCTGACAGCTACGAATTCCCCCCAAACCCACTATAAATCTGATAAACAGCTATTGATAAACATGTAAAATGTATAGGTGAGAATTTCTTCTGGTTGGGACACAAATGCAAGTGTTTGCTCTTTTGTAATGGTATTAGAAGGTAGAAAAAGCATGAAAAAGCTTCACATACTATTTTCAGTTAAAGATTAGACAGTGTCATCATCTCATTTTTATCAATAGGAATATGAAACATGGAATATATGAAATATCAGGCATATGAAATTATAAATGTGCTGCCTAGCTTCCCATCGTCACAACTCAACATTAAAAAAAACTAAGATCATGGCATCTGGTCCCATCACTTCCTGGCATATAGAAGGGGAAGAAATGGAAGCAGTGACAGATTTTACTTTCTTGGGCTCCAAGATCACCGCAGACGGTGACTGTAGCCATGAAATTACAAGATGCTTGCTCCTTGGGAGGAAAGCTATGGCAAACCTAGACAGCATAGTAAGAAGCAGAGACATCACCTTGCCGACAAAGGTCCACATAATCAAAGCTATGATTTTCCCAGTAGTTATGTATGGCTGTGAGTGCTGGACGATAAGGAAGACTGAGCGCCGAAGAATTGATGCTTTTGAACTGTGGTGCTGCAGAAGACTCTTACGAGTGCCCTGGACTGCAAGGAGGTCAAATCAGTCAATCCTAAAGGAAATCAACCCTGAGTGCTCATTGGAAGGACAGATACTGAAGCTGAAGCTCAAATCTTTTGGCCACCTAATGTGAAGAGAAAACTCACCGGAAAAGACCCTGATGCTGGGAAAGATTGAAGGCAAAAGGAGAAGGGGACTGCAGAGGATGAGATGGCTAGATAGCATCACTGATGCAATGAATATGAACTTGAGCACACTCCGGGAGAGAGCGGAGGACAGGAAGGCCTGCCTGGCATGTGCTTGCTATGGTCCATGGGGTCATGAAGAGTCGGACACGACTTAACGACTGAACAACAACATGTTAATTATCTGACATGTTTTTGTTTTTTTGTACAGAAATAGGCAAAAGCAGTAATATCAGCAGCAATTACTCCAATCCCCATCCTCAAATCATAACTCTTTACATGCCAAGGAACCAGTACATCCAAAGTGTACTGTTGTATATCACCCAGAGTGGCTGGATGACCGGCCAGGCAGGCAGGCGATTAAGAAATTTAATGACTGAATGAATGAATGACTGACTGACTGACTGAATGAATGAATGAATGGAGCAATGACATTTGATGTAAGTGCTCATTGCTGATTTCACAAAAATCACATCCAGGCTGGACTACTGTAATGCGCTATACGTGGGGCTGCCTTTGAAGACGGTTCAGAAACTCCACTTTGTGCAGAATGAGGCCTCCTGAGTATTGGTGGGGGCGAGGCAATTCAATCATATAGCGCCTACACTGCACCAGCTGCACTGGTTACTGGTGCGTTTTTGAGCCCAATTCAAAGTGCTGGTTTTAGGGATGTACGAAAGGTACTTACCTTTCCGCGGATTATGCTGATGCTGGGGGGGAGGCATTCCGTCCCTCCCCCTGGAATCCTGGCCGGGGGGGGAGGCGCTCCGTTCCTCCCCCCCGGAATCCTGGCCGGCCGGCTCCGCTCCGCAGGGATTCTGCGGAGCTGCTGGCTGGTTCCACCAGCAGCCGCACATCCGGCCGCTGGCTAGCAGGGACGCAAATGGCGGCAGCCGTAGCCGCCACCATTTGCGTCCCTGCAGTCAGCCGTGATAGGCTACGTAAATGTTTACGTAGCCTATCACAGCTGATTAAAAAAAAACTGCGCATACTCAAATGGCGGCGCACATGGCCGCCGCCATTTGCGTTCCTTATTTTAGCACGTCTTAGTCTATGTAAACATTTACGTAGACTAAGACGGCGAAAATAAGGGGAACGCAAATAGTGTAGGCGCTATGCTATTTGCATTCCCCTTATTTTCGCCGTCTTAGTCTACGTAAATGTTTACGTAGACTAAGGCGTGCCAAAATAAGGAACGCAAATGGCGGCGCCCATGGACGCCATTTGCATATGCGCGTTTTTTGTTTTAATCAGCCATGATAGGCTACGTAAACATTTACGTAGCCTATCACGGTGTTTTTTTAAAATTTAGCCGTGATAGGCTACGTAAATCTTTATGTAGCCTATCAGGTTTTTTTGTTTTTGTTTTTGTTTTACCTGGAAATGGCGGCGGTGGCAGCCGATCGGAAGACTGGCCACCGCAGCCGCCGCTGCCGGAGCTGCTGCCGCCGCCACTGCCAGGAACATCCGCCTAAGGTAAGTCCCGTCCCACGGGGGGGCGGGGGGCCGTTCCGCCACCGATTTCGGGGGGCTGAATGCGCTGGCATTCGGCCTCCCCGAGATCCGTGGCGGAACTTTCGTACATCCCTACCTGGTTTTGACCTTTAAAACCTTAAACAGTTTGGGACCGAGTTACTTCAAAGACCGCCTTCACCCATATCAGCCTGCCCGCACTTTAAGATCAAAAAGAGAGTCCCTTCTCATTTGCCCAACCATGCAAGCAGTCAGGTGGGTGATCACATGTGAGAGGGCCTTCTCTGCAATGGCCCCACACCTTTGGAACAAGCTGCCATCCGCCATGCTGTGTCCTGGCAGACTTTTAAGAAGGTCTTGAAAACATATTGTTTTACCCTGGCCTTCTCTTGATATGACTGCTATTGTTGCTGTGACTGCTTTTAACATCATTGTTGGTTTACTGTTGGCTTTTATTGTTTTTAGGTTTTTATCACTTTTAATATTTTAACTGTTTTTATGTATTTTATTGCTGTGAGCCGCCTTGGGAGGGCATCTGCCCTGAAAGGCAGCCAAGAAATATTTTAAATAAATAAAAGTATTGGTCACTTCTCACAACTGGCAAGGAAAGGAGGTGGGCAAGCATGTACAAACCTTTCTGTGCAGCACCATACTGTGAGCATCTATCCTTCCAGATCTTTATAAGTTTTATTTAAAGGATGATCTCAGTGGGAAGTTCTCAGGAGGTTGCAGAGACCAAGCCTAAGTTGTGAGAAAGTGCTGACCCAGTGACATTTTACTGCAGTGAAGAAGTATGCCATAGTTCACAATTGTAATCGAGGATGTAACAGTAGCTGGTGCCTGCTAAAACTGGAACCTTGCCAAGTGTAAGTATGGTACTAAACACATAGTTTACCTGTTTTAAGGAGCCTTTTAAAGTAAGAAACATGTATGCCATGTAGCCTGGAATCAGCACCATAGACGACAGAGCCATAAACCAGCCAACACCTTGTCCCCATTTTGGGAATACGTAATCACCCAAAGTGAGAGGTGTCATTTGCACAGCGCTGAAGATAAATACACCCTGAAAAAATATTTTAAAAGTTAGTTACAAGTTTACTCCCCCCCGCCCCCTTTGCTGATAGTTAGTTCTTTGTTTGCACAAGAAAGGAAAAAGAGACTTTACTTTTTAATGCCAGATAGTCATCTGTCCACCTATCCAATTTCTATTGGTAGATATATGTATCTGTGCCTGTAGAGAGCAACTATAGGTATTACCTATTTTCAAACATTCATTTACCTCCCCACTCCCCCAGCATATAAGATGTTAGATTTAGAACAGGAAGGTATCTGATACTGAACTGGTCCCATGCCTATCTATCTGGCAGCAAACACAACCACCCACAGACAAGTTAGTAGTTTCTGTCTAATGAGGAGGGTCCCTGGAATGTAGAACTATATTTTGCACATTAAAAGAGAAAGAAAAATAATGTAACACAGATTGAGCTTTCAGTGTGACCTCCAGGAGAACTAACACGTTGAGGCGACTGAGCAGCTGGTTGAAAGAAAAAGGGAAATGGAGAGGGAAGAATTGGCCTTCTCTAGCCCCTAATGAGCTTACAGAATTGTGGAGGTGTGGAATTGGTTGGGGAGATACACACCATGAGGTAAAACAAACTCTTCTCCCTGTCCTGTGGAGGTTTCAGGAAGGAAGAAAAGTAAAAGGATACCTTTCTCTTTATCACTCTCCAAAAATCCCTCTCTCCACCCCAGTTACTCAGCAAGGGCTGGAAGCCAGCTCCAAACCTGAGCCCTTTAGTGCTATATAGCATCAGGGGAAGGTTTCAGAAGAACAGGAAAGAAATAATGGTGCTCCTTCCCTTTTCACCCTTCGGACACCTTCCATCCTGTGAGTTTCTTCAAAGAATGCTACAAGTTTTCTCTTCCAGAAAGAGTGCAGCCCTGAACAGGAGTACTCCTGTTGTGGCCTGGGGATGGACCACAACCATTTTAGTCATTACATATTTTACCCTATCCTGTCCTTCCCTCAAACAGTTCAGGGTGGCATTCTTAGTTTTCCTCCCATTTTATGCTCACAACGATCCTCTGAGGTAGGTTAGGCTGAGAGAGAGTCACTGGCTGAAAGGGTGAGAGGGAACTGGCCTGATGGAGTCCCTACCAGTTTATGGGATCCTAGATAGCAGGATTAAGGCTGGGTAGTGTGCACCATGTAGCACATATGGCCTGACCCAATTCCTCTCCTGAATGCTGTATAAGCTTTTAAGGGCTCTGAACACTTTAATGCTAAAGGAGACATGGTGGCAGAATTAACAGGATTGGATTAATAGTGCTCAGTACAATTGTGTGTATGACCAAAGAGCCAAGTGTGGTCATAGCTTCTCTTTCAGTGTGTACAGCATATTGACATCTGCCATTCTAGAAAAGGAGAGACCAAGTCCCGGGATGTAAAAAAATAAGAGTTTTATTCCTTGGAGTAGCCCAAAGTGTTTCATCCTTGTACCATATATTTCTGGGACTTCTTCAGGGGTTATTTTTTAAAATGTAGCCTGCAGACATCTCTGAAAAAATGTATGTGGCCAAGAGTAAGTCCTGCAACTGGCCCATAAATGTATGGTACAGGGCTGAAACACGTTGGGCTACTCCAAGGAATAAAATTCTTTTTTTTTTTTAACATCCTGGTATTTGTTCTCTCCGTTTAATTGTGCGACTTTGGAAGTTCTCCAGTTTTGTCTGACTTTCATTTTGGAAAAAGGGCAAAAAACAACAACGTTGACATTCTTAAGATCAATGCATATGTGTGCAATCTGAATGACTTTTTAAAAAATCCTTGTATGATGATGATTAGATGGTCTGAGCTGGACCTGCTGCCAGTGAGGGTTCACTTGCGCTGAGTGCTGCACTGGTGTCTGCACTGTGGCATGGTGGAGGGTGGGGGCAGATTGGTGGCAGCAGGCTGGCTCCTGGAGCTCTGCATGTTGAATACTCTTGGAACAACGGCTGCCCATTTTAGATTACATGCCTTTGTTCACCCAGCTGATGGCAGACCCAGGAGAACAGAGACACTGGCATTCTCCTGGCAAGTGATGGTGAGTGGCTCTGAGTGAGAGATAGGGCTTACAAAAAGGACAGAGAGGGGAGGAGGCAGGATTGGGTATTTGTTTTTATCCCTGTGCTTTTAATTGTGTGATTTTGACTGTTTTTAAAAACTATTTATGCTCTTTATATGCTTTTATGTATCATACAGTGAATACTTGTTGTCTATAGTTTGGGTTGATATTGCTTGCATTTTATAGAAATCTAATCAATTGCTTGCCCGCCTTTGCACTTCCCAATTTTTAGTATTGTTGTGTGGAGTAATATTGCCCTTTAGTTTAATGTGCCAGAGTGATAATAGGGGAAGAGAGATAGAGGTACCAAAATTCCAATTGTGATGGGCAGGGGAAGGTATGGCATGATGGGTTGGACTTCCTGGGTAAGGTAACACAAGGAACACTGGTTGAAAGTTGTCCCCTTAGCCAGATCGCCCTTCATCCATCAGGATCCAGGCTGCCCAGTCAGCCTGCCCTCTGGTCTGGTAGTGCTGTTAGCTAATGCCAGTTAGTCCTGAACAAAGCCTCTACTATCCATAGTTTAATTGTGGATGATGGGGCTGATGTGGCATGTATTACTGAAACCTGGGTGAGGGAGCTGGGCAGGGCCAGCTTGAGTCAGCTCTGACCATCTGGGTACCTGGCTCAGCACCAGCACAGACTGGAGGAATGGGGATGGAAAGTGGCTGTGGTCTATAGAGATCCATCATCCTTGACAGGAGGCCCTTCCATTCTGATGCAGGTTTTCAGGGCTTGTATCTGGTGTTGGACCAGAGAGACAGAATAGGGATGTTGCTGGTATACTGTCCCCCACGCTGCCCAGCAGCCTCCCTATCTGAGCTGGTGGAGGTGGTCTTGGGGGTGTTACTGGAAAATCCAAGGATGGTGGTCCTAGGGGACTTCAACAACCATGCTGGGGGTGCCTTCTCAGCAATGGCTCAGGACTTCATAGCCACCGTGACTACCATGGGGCTGTCTCAATATGTCATCAGCCTAGGCCATAATGCAGGGCATTACTTAGATTTGGTCTTTGTGCTGGGACATGAAGGAGGTGGTCAGAAACTTGGGAATTTTGTCATCACCCCATGGACTGACAGCCAACTCACCCACCTGTAGAGGTGGGGAACTTATTAAAATGGTTTGCCCCTGGAGTGGTATGGAAACCAAAGGATTCCTAAATGCTCTGGGCAATTTTCCAGGTGACAGAATGACGGGATGAGGTGGGCTGTTGACACGATAACCCCCAAGTCCC
Source organism: Heloderma suspectum (assembly GCF_057233095.1). Lineage (NCBI taxonomy): Eukaryota > Metazoa > Chordata > Lepidosauria > Squamata > Helodermatidae > Heloderma > Heloderma suspectum. The sequence continues at coordinate 290,910,839 of NC_139459.1, read as the reverse complement.
CTCTGTTGCTGTAGAGCCTGGGTAGTCCCCTAGTTTTCAGTGGAGCTACAGGCAATGAGGCAGGTTGGATGAAGGCTAGAGTGTACGTGATAGAAAATTCCACAAAGACAATCTAATATAGGCTACAGCACATGATTGTGCCTACCATGTAGTGATGAGAGCAGCAAAGAAGGGCTTTCTCACTGCTTCTGCTGCATCTTTGAGTAGTCATCTGGAAGAGTTGTTTTGTGTGTGTTTAAGGTCTTTTAACATCTATCCCAGTAACTGGAGCATTGGCACCCACAGCCACCTGCTGTGGCATATTTGCAAGTTATTTTGGGGATGAAATCACTTGATGTTGTGCCAACTTGGACACCACAGTTGATGCACATCCAAGTGATGTGTCTACTGCTCCAGCTGGTCCAGTTTTGTGGACTTTTGAGGCCTGACGATGTGGACAAGATTTTTGAAATGGTGCGTCCAACTGCCTGCCTGCTTGAGTCTTTCCCTTCTCGACTAATTCAAACTAGTCAGAGGGGACTGACCGGGTGGGTCCAGTATGTGGCAAACATGTTACTGCAGGAAGGGTGAGTTGCCAATGCCTTGAAGGACGTGGTGATGCACCCACTTCTCAAGAAACCCATACTGGACCCAGAGGCCCTTAATAATTACCACTCAGTCAATGGTCACTAATACCACTTCTTGGGGAAGCTAATCAAGAACGTAGTAGCCGCACAGCTTCAGACATTCTTGGAAGAAACAGATTATCTAGACCTTTCTAGTCTAGAGTTCAGGGCTGGTTTGGGTACTGAATCAGCCTTGGTAACCCTTTATTGGGTGAGAGACAGGGGAGTGTAACCTGTTGATTCTCCTTGATATCTCAGTGGCTTTTGATAGTGTTGACCACGGTGTCCTTCTGGACCAGGTCTGTGGGTTGGGAGTCTGGGGCATGGTGCTATGGTGGTTCCATTCCTATCTGAAGAGTTATGTCCAGATGATAGCACTGTGGAACTCCCTCCTCACTCATCTATGGTCACTGCCAATTAGCTTTTGGCACCAACTAAAGATCTATTTAGGCAAACCTGAAGTACTTTGGCCACATCATGAGAAGACAGGATACCCTGGAGAAGATGCTGATGCTAGGGAAAGTGGAAGGCAAAAGGAAGAGGGGCCGACCAAGGGCAAGATGGATGGAGGATATTCTGGAGGTGATGGACTCGACCTTGGGGGAGCTGGGGGTGGCGACGGCTGACAGGAAGCTCTGGCGTGGGTTGGTCCATGAAGTCACAAAGAGTCGGAAGCGACTGACCGAATAAACAATAACAACAAAAAAAGCTCTATTTGTCTTTTGATTGAATTTGTGTTGCTGCATCTTGTAAACTGTTAGCTGTGTTTCTATTCTCTTTTACTCTTTTATTGGTTAATGCTGTATGATTTTACTGTGCTTTATTGGTTTTGTACCCCACTTTGGGATTATTTTATAATGAAAAGTGGCTAATAAATTTTATAAATTAAAAAATGGGAATTGGATTGCATGAGCAAGGATGAAGGTCAAAAACAGAATTGGTTTTTTCCCCCTTGATTGAGGAGAAACATAAGGGATAATTAATTGTGGGTGAGGATTTAGGTGGAATTGAGTTGGGGGATCTGGGCCAGCCTGTGTAAGCTTAGAAGTAGAGCATGAACGTGATGGCCTTGTCCCAGTGCCTGTCCCCTTGATATGCCTCTGAACATGGAATTTCTATTTCGCTATAGGTGAGGCACCCTCTGGATAAGTTAAGAAGTTGGGTGGGCTTAGAAAATCTTTTGTTGGAGGAGCAAGCAGGTTTCTACCATAGTAGATCAACAGTTGTTTCCTCCTGAATCACATAGTAAGGAAATATACATCCTGATCACATCACTCTATTTATTCTGCCTTTGTAGATTTGGGGACTGCTTTCAATTCCATATCATGGCCTCGTCTTTGGCACAAACTAGCTCTTTTGGATATGGATCTTCGATTGTTAAGGAGAATTCAGGAGTTGTATGATAACTCTAGTATACATGACAGAGTCATTTCAGGTGGCACTTTATTGGATGCCATTACTGTGAATGAGTACAAAAGGGGTACCTCTTAGCACCACTTTTATTTCATTTGTATCTTAATGATATAGTTTCCTTTTTTTCTGATGAAGAGTATTTCCTCTCTGATTAAGAGAAAGGAGTGTTTCTATTCTATTATATGCTGACATTGCTATTCTTCTATCATATACTCAGCTGGGGATGCGTAGACGTCTGAGAGCCTCAAGTTCAGGGAATTTTTACAAGTTAACTATTCCAAAATGAAAACTGGTGTCTGGGAAGAAAAAAGGATGGAAATTGGATAACCAGCTGCTGGAGCAGGTTGACTCATAGAAATATTTGGTGTGACATTTAAAAATTCTGAATCCTGGTCTGTTCATTTGAAAGCTACTGCTCTGGTGGCTAATGCAACTGCTAACACCTTTTTCATTTCTCAGCTGGACCAGGTGGGAAGTTAGTGATGCCCCTGCTTGAGCTATATAAAATCAAATTACTGTCCCAGCTCCTGTATGGGGCCCCTGTGTGGGCCCCATACTCATCATGGCCCTGGAATCAGAACAGCATAAATGTCTGTCTAGAGCCCTGGTATTCCTAGATCCACCCACAAAGCAATTGTCTAAAGGGAGACAGCCGTTTGTTCAGCCGTTTGTTCAGCCATTTGTTCAGAAGGTAGCTATTCATGTTTGGCTTAAGATAATTTTTCAGCAGGCTCTTCTCTTGTTTTACTGGCATTTGAAGACATGGGAGCAGAATCATGGGCCACAAAAATGCATAGTATCATTTTTAATTTGGGTTTCTTAGTGGGCTATTTGATTGCAAGGGCCTATGATAGTGCCCATCTGGAAATCTCAAGACATCTGATTGATACTGACCTACAGATTACTATTGCACTGGTGGCCAAGTGTTGTTCTGCCATGCTGTATAAAAATTTTATAGCCCTTCCTGGGAAATTGCCCCCATATTTGTCTTTTATCTGCCTATATGAGTTTAAATGGCTCTTAACTAAATGCAGATTAAACACCTTGTAGTTAATGGAGGTAAAGGGATGCTCTACTGGCCAATTTAAGATGAACAGACATTATCCAGTTGGATGCCAGATGGTTCACTGTCTTTTGGAAGTGTATCTAGATCCGAGGACTCATTGTATCTAGATCTGAGGACTCTATACCTTGATCCCCTTACTGCTGCTCTAGAGATAACTCCTCTTTAAACAAAGCTTATTTCTATTGGTGGGGACAGATTGTTTTGTGACATGCCAGACTGCTAAATTTATTAAATTGACTCTAGGGAAGAGGAAGTATTTTATCTTGACAGATTATAATGTTGGCCATTAAGCTATTATAGCTAATTTAATCATTTAAATATGCAGTCAGTTGTTGACAGTTCATTAAATAATTACTTATTTTCCTATTATATTTAGCCTGGGGGATTTTGTATGTTGACACTATGTATCTGTCTTTCTTTCTGTTTTTAGTCTGATGTATATGCAAAAGCCTGGTTGGCTATTGAGCAACACACTAAACTTCCATTTAGCTATCATTAATTGATAAGAAGGTGGACAGAACCATTAGGAGAAGCATGGAGGTGGAGATGAGCTATTGTGGTGGGAGTTGCTTGGCAAGATGAGTGGGACTTTTTAGAGGCACCAGCCACGCCTTCAAGTGTGAATATATTAAAAACTTGACATTTTTAATGTGAACTTTACAAATACAGCAATGAGAGTTCAGATGACTTCACAGAAAACAAATTTTTAAAAAGACATAATTTGTGATATCAGGGAGCTGAACTTGTCAAACCTGGAAGATCTCAAAGTAAATGCAACTGACCACAAGTAATATCTCATCTTAAGAGTCTACTCTGTGGTACTAATGGCAGTGAAGATGCAATACTTTTAGAGTTATTGTGAATATTCAAATTCAGGGCACTCAAAAATTAGCACATGACCTTTAATCTTGCTTTAAATAATTTATTTTGAGTTTGAATGTTATATGAGTAACACCAAGAAAATGATAGAAAGCAGGACATTAAAAAATGAGTGTGCATAACTGTATCCTGCTCTGTAAGGTTGTATAATATCTTTCATACTGTAACACAATTTTGTTTCTTACTGCCACAATGATTGGAGTAAAGAAAGACCAGCAGAGCTTCCACCAGATGCAGGGCCTGTACCCAATCATCTCCTGGATATTGTCATAAAATCTGTTCACACCTAAAAAAAGAAATAAAATGTCAGTTTGTTGAACCCAATAATGAATGTGTGCGTGTGTGTGTGTGTGTGTGTGTGTGTGTGTGGCTTCTGAATATATCATAAGGCCTTTCCAGATTATCTCCCAAAGGTCTTACCAACCACAATCTAGTGCCAGTGGTTCTATAGCTCAGTCCCCAGGTAATGAAAAGATGGAGGTAGCCTTGTTGCCAGGGGCCAGCCTTGCTGAAGGGGAATAACAAGATTAGTAGTGGGTGGTGGTGGTGGTGGATTTTAGCACTGAGAAATGGAACACACAGCCTATGGAAGAGGGAGGATGTGAAGAACAGCCATCCAAATAGCCATTATACCATTAGTTCTTGTTATAGGGGTGATTACAGAATTGTATTTTTCCCTTGACTTAACATTGTGGGTTGAGTGCAGGGAAAATGCAGTTTCCCAGGACCAGCAGCGTTAGAAGGGGGAATGTTGTCTGCATCCCACATCAGGTACTGTTGACACCTTTGCCTTTCTTATATATATACAATGCTGTCTAGAAAGACACATAAAGCAGGGCAAAGGTATGCCAATCTCCTAAACAAAAAGTCTTTGTAGCATATGAATTGAAGCGATTTTTGCTTAGATTTATACCCAGCAATAATCTACACTATGATACTTTAACAAAGAAGTGAAGAAATCAGAGAAGTCAACAAAAGAGTCATTAAAATTTAATAGATTTAGGGCGCAATCCTATTCAGATAGCAGCCGCCTCTGAACTCAGAGGCAACCGCCTATCCAATGCAGGGCAGGAGAAACACGGAGGGGATTGTTCCCTCCGTGCTTCTCCTGCCCTGCATTTTTGGCTAGACAGCCGATTGCCATTGTCTAGCTGTGGGAGGGCCGAGTGGAGGAGGAGGCTGTTGTATGACACACTGGATGTGTTGTACAGGCATTTCCACCCACCCCAGAACGCCCCGTTTTGGCTGCTCTGCACTCCTCTTGTGAGCATGGAGGATGGGGCTGTTCCATGCTGCCTCCAAGGCAGCCGGAAGTAGGGGGAAGTCAGTTCTCCAGGAATCGACCTTGGAGTGCGGACTCTGAGGACAGTTACCGGAAAACCAGATATCCTATGGCCGTCTAGCTGCTGTCTAGCAGCCATAAGATTGCTCCCGTACTAAAGGTCTTATGGAACTGATCTGAAATGGCTCCTTTGAAGACATTAAGGTAGATAACTGAAATATATGTTTTTAGGCCTTTTATGGATGCTCTGCATCTGAAAGCAACCCATAGAATCTTTACTATGTTGCTTTTTGTCTGTAGAATAATAATTTTGCAGCTCATTATAATGATCCAGGCTCAATCCTTGTGTACAGTTAAGCTGCTTTAATGGGATTTAAGCAGTTCATGTCTGGGACTGCAGCCATGGTTCCATTTCATCCTATATATGGTCCATACCATTCAATTTAGGACTAAACCATTAAATTGCAAACTGATATGGCAAATTATATAACCTTATAGGGTTGCAACAACAGTAGGGTTATGCAGTATTCATAATTTTCATTTCCTTAAAAAAATTAACTATTTTATATAGGATTGAGTAAAGAACAGGTTTAATTTCTAAATTATGAAATATGCTCTTTTAAACATTACAGTACAATAGATACCAAGTGGACACACCCCTACTTTGATCGGCTTGGAGCCAGATTCTGTCTCCATGGAAGGTTTCACATCCAGCACATGGGTAGCCCATACATTATTATAATGTTCCACAGTACGTTGCGGGCACTTATTGGATGGTGTGGCCGCATACTTCCTCATCACTACTTTGTAAATATTCATACAGTTTTAAACTATTTAATAATTTGTTCACTTTTCAAGAAGTGGAGCTTTTCTCTGTTGAACACTCAAGCAAGGGAATGCTCGTAAACCTTTAAACCAAACGAAACCAAGGGAAGGTTCTCCTACAGCAACCTGTTTGACATGTAGTACTTTGAAGAGAACTGGAGTTATTTAAGTTATTATTCATTTTTTCTAATATGCTGTAAGTCTAGTTAAACGAATAATAACAGGCTATACCACACTATAAAACGATCCTCGTACACACACACACACGCAAGCACATAGGGCAACGCTATTCCCACCTCATACATTCCATGGAAAGAGGATGCCATCCATGCTAATGAAAGTAGTACTTAAAAAAAACCCTCCCCCACTTCAACAGCTGGGATGGCAAAAGTTGCCTTAAATACTCTGGGCATCTGCTAAGAAAAATGTGGCCATTACAGACAATTAAAAAAATCAATTTTAGGTAAACATAATGGGCAGTATCCCAGTTGACACTGGCACTAATGTAAATTACATTGCGCCAACATTAATCAACTTCTAGCACAACAGCAGTAGTGTTAGCTGGTGTGATGGGTTTGCCTGGAACACCTGTAGCACCAGCTAATGTCATTGGTGTTGCACTAGTGGCAGCACTGGCGCAAACTCTCCCGCCACCCAACGCAGGACAGGACACGTGCCGCCACTGGCCGCCACGGCTCCTGACCGCTTCCTCCTCTCCCTGACCCCCGTCTGTCTCCTTCTTCCCCCATCTCTCTCCCTTCCCCCACCCACCCGGTCTGCCTCTCTCCTCCCATTGCCCACCCACCCTGTCTCCCTCCTCCTCGCCTCTCTATCCCCCTACCTACCTACCACATTGCCGTTGCTGCCGCCACTGCCCACTCTGCAGGGTGGATGAGCTCTGTGAAGAACCAAGCTGGCCAGCAAAGTGGCTGGCGTGGCTTTTCAGAGAGGCAGCCATGCCCAAATGCCTGGCTCAAGGGGTCCTTCCTCACAGCCAGGCATTGTGGGAGGGGGTGTTCCTGGAGATCGCCTGTACTCTGGGTGATCTTGCCAGGGACATCCCCCCTCCCACAGTGCCTGATTCGAAGGAAGGATCCCTCAGAGCCAGGCATCTGGGCGTGGCCAACCCTCTGCAGAGTGCACTGGCCACTTTCCCAGCCGATGCACTCTTCAGAGAGCTCGGCTGCCTGCCGGCTTGCTCTAAGAGGATCCACAGAGCAGGGCAGCAGCCATGGTGATAATGGCAATGGCAATAGCAGTGTGGTAGGTGGGGGGAGTGGGGTGGGAGATATTGCGGTGACAACAGCAGCAAATGGTGGGGGTGTGGCAGCGACAGGTCCTCCTGGCAGGGTGGGGGAGGAGGTGCCCATGAGCATGCAGTTTGATGCTTCTCCCACTCCACTGCCTGAGGCAGGAGCTTCACCCCTCTTCATGGGAGGGCCATCCTTGGCCAGAAGTCGCTTATGCTGGTACATCATCTAGTGGCAACTTGGATTTTGCTCAGTATTTACTTCTTTTTATCTGGTGGATCCTTTATATAACTTATATTTATTATTTATTTATTTATTTATTATTTATTTATTTATTGCATTTATACCCCGCCTTTTTTCCTCTTGCAAGGAACCCAAGGCGGCTTACATTATCCTCCTCCTCTCCATTTTTTCCTCACAACAACAACCCTGTGAGGTGGGTTGGGCTGAGAGTCTTTGACTGGCCCAAAGTCATCCAGTGAGCTTCCATGGCTGAGTGGGGACTAGAATACAGTCTCATTACTTGTTTTCATAAATTTTAAAAATACTAAAACATCACATACCATAGCACCAGGATATGGAGATACACTCAAAAAACACAAGAAATAAGAGACTCATTCCACTCGCAGAGTAATAGTCGAAAAGCTTGAACACATATAGTCCACCCTGCAATGTATAAGATGTGTTCAGTTCATCACACTTGATTTAAGATTTCCTTCCCTATTAACCTTAACATTAAATTTACCTTCCCATTTCAGTTCTGTTTGCATTATTTAATATCTAGGTCTGTGAGTATTCATTGACTACTTATCCTGGCGTAACTGTGACGTTTGGGACCATACAACAAATATCCCTGATGTGTGCATACATACACACACACAAACTGTGATGATGGCTCTTAAGCTAAACAAATGAGACACATAATGGATACTGAAGGAATAATAAACTTGCAGATGTCTTGCCTCTGTGCAAAAATACGTTCCATACTACATATTTCATGTCTTTAAGTCATAATACATATTTTATTGTTTTTGTTGTAATTTATAGCATACAATACCTAGAGAAATTTATTCTATGATGTGTTTAATAAATTAAAAAAAAAGTTGTCATGGCTTTTGGCTTCTGCAATTAAGCATGATTGACTGACATTCCATACTACATACAACATATACTGTTGTTGAGTTGAACAACTTCATGAAAACTATTGGCTATTGATGATAACAAAGTCTGTATGTGGTTCTTCTGTCCAAGGATGTGTGAGAATTACCAAAACAAGATGCAATTCTCATTGGCTGGAAATTAATCAAATAAGCTGAAGGTTTAAGCATGGCATTAAGCCATGAAACATCCCTGCAAATATCAGTATTATGCTCATCCACTGTGTTAATCTCAAATTCTTTAGAAGATATCAACATTTAAAAGCTTGGGAAAAGTTGAAATCTCTCCTTTCTCCCCATAGGCATACTAGAGAGAACTATAATTCTTAACTCTGTTTAGTAGAAAATGTAACCATAATAAATTAGGGATAATAAACCCCTGATATATTACTTACCTGAGTAATATTGGACAGTCCTATTAGATAGGAAATAATGCACACAACAGCAATGAAAATTTCTCTTCGACTGCGTAACAACTTTGGAAATTCATCCACTAGAGCTGTTATGAATCCTTCAACGGTACAGAACTGAAAGTGGAATTAGAGGTTACATACAAATCAAGCCAACAACATTCAGTTCAGCTATATCCTAACATTCTGCTTTATCCAAACTTTTCTCCAATTGGGTAGAGTCCAAAAAGCTTTTTGGTGGTGTAGATTATTAGTTGAATGTACAGCTGAACAATAGGAACAGGGCTGACCAATATGCCCAGTTCTCACATACTTTGATAAAACTCAGGTTGGCTCACTGCATGAGTAATGGTATAACGTTTACATTCTGATCCTACATTAAAACATACAGTCAGGGCCAGAAATACTGGAACAAGGATAACTGTTTTGGCAGTTGGCCTCTGTATACCACCACGTTGAAGTAGAAAGGAAACACACCCAGATGGGAGCAAAGTCAGGGCTTTCAGCTGTAATTCAAGGGGTTTGACAAAAGTGGGGCACTAACCATTCAGGAAGGACAGCCAGTGGCATACACACACACACATCATTGGTGGCTCATACGTAACAGAACAAACCAACATCATTCCAAACTTAAGGATCGCCTTTAATACCTGGATGAAAATCCTTTGCAGTCAATGACTGCCTGAAGTCTGGAACCCATGGACATGACCAAATGCTGAATTTCCTCCCTCGAGATGCTTTGCCAGGCCTTGACTGCAGCTGCCTTCAGCTGCTGCTTGTTTGTGGGTCTTTCTGCCTTCAGTCTTGTCTTCAGTAAGTGAAAAGCATGCTCTATTGGGTTGAGATCAGGTGACTGACTTGGCCATTGAAGAACATCTCACTTCTTTGCCTTCAGAAGCTCTTGGATAGCTTTTGCTGTATGTTTTGGGTCATTATCCATCTGCAATATGAATCGGCGTCCTATGAGTTTGGCAGCATTCAGCTGAATCTGAGCAGACAGTATAGCCCTATACACTTCAGAATTCATCCTGCTGCTTTTATCAGTAGTCAGGTCATCAATAAGCACCAGGGACCCGGTTCCATTGGCAGCCATACATGCCCATGCCATAACACTGCCTCCACCATGTTTGACAGATGATGTGGTATGCTTTGGATCATGAGCTGTTCCTTTCCTTCTCCATACATTTCTCTTCCCATCATTCTGGTACAAGTTAATCTTGGTTTCATCAGTCCAAAGAATCTTATTCCAGAACTGGGCAGGCTTTTTTAGGTGTTTGCTGGCAAAGGCTCATCTGGCCTGTCTGTTCTTGAGTGTTACCAGTGGTTTGCACCTTGTTGTGAAGCCTCTGTATTTACATTCATAAAGCCGTCTCTTGACTGTAGATGTTGACAATGACACGCCTACCTCCACAAGAGCATCCTTGACCTGGCTAGATGTTGTGAAAGGGTTCTCTTCACTATGAGCAGAATTCTGTGGTCATCCACTTTAGTTGTCTTCCGTGGTCTTCCAGGCCTTTTGCTGTTGCTGAGCTTGCCAGTTAATTCCTTCTTTTTCAAGATGTTCCAAACTGTTGTGTTGGCCACTCCCACTGTTTTTGCTATCTCTCTGATGGGTTTATGTTGTTTCCTCAGCCTAATGATGGCCTCCTTCACTCGCATGGACTCCCCTTTGGACCTCATGTTGGGAGTGCCAGTGAACAGCTACCAAATGTAAATGTAACACCCAGAACCACCTCCAGGCCTTTTAACTGTTTGATTGGTCATGGGGTACCCAGGAAACAGGCCACACCTGGCCATGCAGCTGCTTGTCAGCTATTCGTTCTATTACTTATGAGCCACCAATGATGGGTGAGTGTGTATGCCACTGGCTGTCCTTCCTGAATGGTTAGTGCCCCACTTTTGTCAAACCCCTTGAATTACAGCTGAAAGCCTTGACATTGCTCCCATCTGGGTGTGTTTCCTTTCAACTTCAATGTGGTGGTGTACAGAGGCTAACTGCCAAAACAGTTATCCTTGTTCCAATATTTCTGGCCCTGACTGTAGCTGGATTATTTGCAGAACAACGTTTATGACTATATTAAAATATACCAATAAAAATCGGAAGGGCATTATCTTTCTTTGGTGTAATGTGGGACAGCTCTCTGGACTAACTATAATTAAACTAACTTACTCCTGCTGAGGCATTTAGTCCTATTTGAAAATATTTTTGTTCTCCTCGGCGTTTAGTGATTTTAAGTGATGCTTTTAAGTGTACTTCTTTTGATTGTAGGGTTCAGGTTTTAATTTTGTTGGTTTTTAAATGTTTGCGTTGTTATGTAAATCTCTGGGGCGGTGCTTGTTAATTAATTAATTAAATCTAGACCTCAGTTTATTAAATATATTCAACCTGATTTACAGTTCCTTGTGCACTCTGATCCACAGGCAGAGCTCCCGTGCATGGTTAAGTGGGTAACTAAGTTTCTTTTTACGGTCACTGTAAACACTTTATTTAACATGCAGGTACAACTTAAAGCTGTTTCCTTAAGGTAAATGAATGCTTCCTGCACCACCACCTACTTAGCATGTGGCATTATGCCATCAAATTGCCAATTGAAAGAATGTTAAGACAGGCAACATGACAGTAAGCATGCATTTAACATGTTACAGCTAGGCTGAGGATGATATAGCACGACGAGACCATTTTGGGGCGGTATTCCTGTGGTGATACTAGAGTGGGAACATTTCAAATTATACTATGAAACCAATGGAGAGATCAACAAGAACAACAAAATAATCCTGAAAGCCCTTAGTATGAAAAAGTCCTAGGCTACTTTTCTCAACTATTTCATTAGCCTAAAGTTAAGAATATGTTTGACCCAATTAAATTCACAGCAGTTTCCTCAGAATGAATGATTAATGTTCTTTTTCTTCTTTTTTCTTCATTAAAAAAAGAACTTTAGGCTTCATGAAAGATGAACAAAAGGAAGTCTTTAGTTTATTTTCAGTCCCATTATGAAATAGCTATTGTTGCTGCTTATGTACTGTGTATATACTCTCAGCAAAATCCTAAAGTAAGCTGGGCCATGAAAATTCAAGTTTGAATCAAGTTTGCACCAATTATTATATCTGGGTTTCTTTCTATCACTCTGTTCTTTGTGAATAAAGGAGATTTGCAAAAATTCCATATTTTAACTTTTCACTTCCCCTGAGATGTAGGTTAGATCTATGACCTGCCACCCAGTGAATTTCATGGATGAACTGTTCATTATATGAAGCTGAGACTCCCACACTCAAAATGCAACCATCTTGCCTTCATTTGTTGTTGTTCAGTCGTTCAGTCGTGTCCGACTCTTCGTGACCCCATGGACCATAGCACGCCAGGCCTTCCTGTCCTGCACATTATCCCGGAGCGTGCTCAAGTCCATATTCATTGCATCAGTGATGCTATCTAGCCATCTCATCCTCTGCCGTCCCCTTCTCCTTTTGCCTTCAGTCTTTCCCAGCATCAGGGTCTTTTCCAGAGAGTTTTCTCTTCACATTAGGTGGCCAAAATATTTGAGCTTCAGTTCAGTATCTGTCCTTCCAATGAGCAGTCAGGGTTGATTTCCTTTAGGATTGACTGATTTGACCTCCTTGCAGTCCAGGGGACTCGTAAGAGTCTTCTGCAGCACCACAGTTCGAAAGCATCAATTCTTCGGCGCTCAGCCTTCCTTATCGTCCAGCTCTCACAGCCATACGTTACTACTGGGAAAACCATAGCTTTGATTAGACGGACCTTTGTCGGCAAGGCGATGTCTCTGCTTCTTACTATGCTGTCTAGGTTTGCCATAGCTTTCCTCCCAAGGAGCAAGCGTCTTTTAATTTCATGGCTACAGTCATGGTCTGCGGTGATCTTGGAGCCCAAGAAAGTAAAATCTGTCACTGCTTCCATTTCTTCCCCTTCCATATGCCAGGAAGTGATGGGGCCAGATGCCATGATCTTCGTTTTTTTAATGTTGAGTTTCAAACCAGCTTTTGCACTCTCCTCTTTCACCCTCAACAAGAGGCTCTTTAGATCCTCTTCACTTCCTGCCATTAGGGTGGTATCATCTGCGTATCTGAGGTTGTTGATAATTCTCCCGGCAATCTTAATTCCGACCTGTGATTCATCCAACCCAGTATTTCTCATGATGCATTGCCTTCATTAGTGCAATGTTAATTAAAGGTTTCAAAGTCAGTCTTATATATAAACCAGAAGGCAATATGAACATTTAAAGCTTTAATACATAAAAGCGTGGAGAAATAACAGCTGTACCATGGGACACAGTGGCTCCACTTTGTGAATGGCCCAGCCAGATGTAATATGGTACACTCATGCTGGCATATGGGCAACCTGCTAGCACCCCCACCCCTACCACTGCTTCCTCTATAAGCGAACTGAGGAAATGGAAATGCTCTGTATGGCTGAAGACAGAAGCTGAGTTGTCATTAGTAAGAAAGCGGCTTGTGTTGATGTCAAGAACAGCCTGGCTTGAGAGAGCATCCATGTAATAAGCCCAGTACCTAAACTACTAATAAGGAGGACTAAGGACTCTATAGATGAATGGAACTGATATTGATGATGAGGTGAGGGTAAAGTCAGTTCCTTTCCTTGTTACATAGGACACTGGGGGAAAGAATCCAGGGCAATCAGGGGATGTAATGAAATAGGGAATAAGTCCTTCACCTATACAGTAAATGGGGACATGGAGGTCAACCTTCACAATGTTTGGTAAGATCAACAGTCAGGGTGAAGAAATTTGTGCTACTGTAACAGCAACTCATAAGAAAGGATAATATCCTACTGCCCATTTGAAGCAATATGCACACTTATTTTGGGGTCTAAACTATCTTGAAGGGGATGGTTCACACGAAAGAACCTCATACTAACTCACAAGCACAGCATGAAAGAAATTAAAGAAATATTACAAGAAATGCTTCTTGAGATATTTTTGATATCTATTTTAGAATGCTTGTGCCAATTCTACTTTCCTGAGCGGGAGATAGCAGTCTTAAGGATGATCTTTGGTTCAGGTGAGGAGAGGCTTTAGTCCTGTTCTCAGTGTGGTTGAGAGAAAAAGAATGGCAAAGGCTCCTGTGCTGTTTTCACGAACCAAAAACACTTAGAGTAACAAAAACCAGTGAGAGATGTATGTTACTGGATTCCAAATTATAATAAATAATGCAAACACATTTTAAAAACAGTATTAAATTTATGAATACCACAATCCAAGTGCTATTGGTACTGTAATGCTATAACTGGTAAAGAGCCAAGAGCAGAGAGAAGTCCCTTCATTTGTCTTCCTAGTGCATAGGGGAATTTCATTTGTCCATCCTCTTCCTTGTACTAAGATTAAACTGCTGTGATTAACAGATTTGGGTATAGCTGAATATTAAGTCTGCTCTCCTGCTATGAACAGGTTTGATTCTGTTGTGCATTCCTTTCCCCTGAAGGTCCCAAGTGCAGGAAAGATCAGAATTTTTTTTAAAAGAGCTATTTAGACTGTATCATATTCATGGTAGCAGTATTGCTCTCAGGAGTAGACATTTTTGACAGCTCCCCCTGCCCTCATCTCTCATTTTGGTGTCTTCAGTAAAATTAACCTCCTGAGAATCTACCAGACTGCTCTTACTTAGAACTGCTGCCTTCAGAACAGAACCCAATGCCTATGCCTTTATGCAAGAGAGAATTTTAGCAGATACATCTTTCACCACTGCAATACTATAAAGGGGAAAACTGCAGTTGTCACTTCTGTCTGGCAACCTTATGCATTTGTTGGACTCAGAGACTTTTATTTCCACATAATCCCTTTAGATAAAAAAAGAAAATACAAGGCTCTATATTGCCTAGGTTCGAATATTATTTTAATATATGTACTGGCTGTCTATTTTCCTTCAGTTTACAAAGGATGAAGATCATAGAATCATAGAATCATAGAATAGTAGGGTTGGAAGGGGCCTACAAGGCCATCGAGTCCAACCCCCTGCTCAATGCAGGAATCCAAGTCAGAGCATCCCTGACAAATGGCTGTCCAGCCTCGTCTTGAAGGCCTCCAGTGTGGGATTGCCCACCTCCTCCCCAGGTTATTGGTTCCATTGTCGTATTGCTCTTACAGTCAGGAAGTTTTTCCTGATGTTCAGCCGGAATCTGGCTTCCTGTAACTTGAGCCCATTATTCCGTGTCCTGCACTCTGGGATGATCAAGAAGAGATCCTGGCCTTCTTCTCTGTGACAACCTTCCAAGTACTTGAAATGGTCATTTTAAATTCCTTTGGCAGTTGAAACCATATCCTTTTCTGTTTATCACTACAGCAGCTCTCTGCAATTTGTTCCCATGTATTTGGTGTTATTAGTTTTTCCATGCCTCTTGAGTTTGTTCTGTGCAACAGAGTTTTCTGAAATTGGTTATCTGAACCTACTGATTATCCCAATTTCTTCAGAACTGCATATGCATTTATTGAATTCTTCAGAAGAAATGGTTTGGCCACATTTAGAAAGAAGTTCTTAAACTCATGCATTGCCCCATATCGCATTTAAACTCAAGAGGCCACCTTCAAACTTTGGTTTATGAAGTTGGCTTATTTCAATAAATTATAGTTAAGATTAACCATAGTTTAGGGTTTGGATATAAGGTTAAATTGCTGTTGATTGAAAATGGAGAGAAAATGGAAGGAAATCCAGCTATGCTGAAGGTCAGGGGAGTGCATGAGCCGAAGGCTCTTTCACATAACTCTAAGTGCTATGTGCTATGGCCCAAATGAGGCCATAGCGTTTCTGTACTGAATTTGTGGTAACAGGAATGAGCTACACACTCAAGTGCTCCTCCTTCTTCCCTCCCTTTCTGTTCTTTTTCCATGTGTTGGCTTCAGAGGAGACTTCCTGGTTTGTTAAACCACAGTTTGTTGGTGATGTCCAAACTGGGAATGTTTAAATTCTCCCTACACAGTTTGACATCCTGGTTTTTAAGGAGAGCTTAAACCAAAGTTTCCTTGGTTGGACATCACAGGGAAATTGTGGTTTAAGAAACCATAAACTCTCTTCTGAAGCTGGGTACACAAGAGGATGAGGAAAGGGGAGCACTTAAAGAGGGTGAGGAAAGGGGAGCACTTAAATTCATTACTTGTTCCTACTCCAACAAACCATGGTTTATTGGACTGGAAATGTTACATCAGAACTAGGCCAATATGTTTGGTTCTAGGCCAATATGTTTGGTTCTAGACCAATATGTTTGGTTCTGCTGGCAGCCTCTGTATTTTATAGACATTAGCTGACATTTTACAGTGATAAATGTCTTGTGTTGACAAAAACATATCATGAACTGTTGAAGACTTGTCTTCCATAATAATTATTTTTAAAAAACACTGCATCTGTATTACCTGACTGTCAATTCCAAGCATAAGCAACATGGAGAAGAACAGTACTGCCCACAATGGAGATACAGGAAGTTGCGTCACTGCTTCTGGATAGGCTAAAAATGCAAGCCCAGGACCTGGCAAAAATGCATGTATTGTTAATTTAGTGATTCATGCAAGCTCTAGTGTCCTAGTTTGTATTACAAATTTACTGATCTTTTTATTATAATCTGTATACCTTTTTTCAAAGTATAAAAACAATAAAGATGAAAGAGCCGCTGATCAGGATTGACAGCAGCAGCTAGAGGTATGTAAACTCTTTGATATGTAAAATCCAAGACAAAAATAGAACCATATGGATCAAAATAGAATTATCATTGAAATCAATGTCAAAGACTCCTGTGACGTTACACGTATGTATATTATGAGTTGTAGTCATAGATATGTATTCCTGTTATTGACTCTGAATTTCATGGTGAGTATATCTAGAGTGAGAGCGGGATGAGTGACAGGAGGAATGGTGTCTTAGCATATGGGAGATGATTGGCTGAGTGAGTGAAGGGTGTGTGTGATATATAAGATGGGTGCTGTGCTTGTGTGAGTCAGATAGGGTTTGTTAAGGAATAGATCAGACAGAGGGGGGTGGTGTGAGAGATGGGATTTATGTTAGGTCTGTAAAGAGTTAAATTGAAGAGGGTCTGAGGAGACAGAGTGATTAGAATTTGTGTACGAGAGGATATACATAGATAGAAGCTTTAAAAGTTACTGATTTACTGTTGAACATCTTAATGTTATAATGAATAAATATTTATTTTTTTAAATAAAATCCTATGCCTTCTGCTCTTGGCTACGTAAGGGTTAAGGGAATAATACAGGTTATAATAAAGTGTGTCCTCACAGCTCAAGAACAGAGTAAAAAGGGTTGGACCTGGGCCTAAAGGTCCTGGTGGCAGTGTTACTGTATGTGTGTGGGCAAAGGGAAGGTATTGCCTGCTGTGGTAAAGGCATTAGTGAAGAGGAATTCTCACTGGTAAGAGGCTGGAATGCCACAACTTCCTAAGGACATTCAGACCAATCACTGCTGTTGTGGTAAAAGCAAGCAACCAGTCTACTAGAATTGTGAGGACAGCACTCTTTGACCTTCCCAGATCAAAGGATTGGGTCATCTCATTTTCAGTTGGCTGGACAAAGGACTACTGGACAGTGAAATATTAGGTGAGACTAGCAGTGTTTAGACAGAGTTAATTTCTCCAAGTACTAGCTACTGAAACAATAATATACTGCAACTGTTAAGAGGTAGCACACCTGATTTTGCAACATCTTCAATAGGACGTTTGGTGACGTGAGCCATAAATCCAACAATGGAGAAGATAACAAAACCAGCAAACATGCTTGTGCAAGAGTTTATGCAGCACACTATGATGGAATCCCTAGGGAGGAAAAAGAGAGAGTAGAGGAATCAGGTGTTTTAATCGCACTCCCACTGGCAGGATAGATTATTTTATCTATAATAGATAAATCCTATTGACACTGGATTATAACTATGAATTTGTAAGGTTAACTGTTTTGGTTAAAGAAGAAAATCTCCAGTTGTTGTTCTCCATTTGAAAAATGATCCATTATTTTATCTGTCTCTTATTATGGTTTGTATCTAAAGATGCTGTATACAGTTTACATCATATATCATATTGATATGGGTGGCTGAATGAATCTCACCCAGGAACAGACACTGTATTGGAAACTATCAGCAGTCAGGGGCTCATGCAGACCAATTTAGGATATCAAGCAGACCTCCCTCTTCCATATTCTTTCCCCCATCAACTGACACCTTCAGCATTCCATAGGTCCTGGAAGCCACCAAACATGGGCCCTTATTGGGCAATTTTTTGAAAATGTATTGTTCTTTTAATTTACAAATGAATACTTCTGAATATCTGGGAGTCCCCCAAGTATGCAGAAACAACTACTTTGTTTTCAGATTGACCTGTTTTGTTTCCAAACTGATAGGCACCAGACTATCCAAATTTGGCATTAGAAGGATGGATAATTTCCACCTTGCACCTCATCTAGAAGTCCCAGTGTTATAGGTAGGGCCTCTCCTTGAACAATACATCTGCCACTCTGACTTTAGTATGGGAGGAACATGGGCAATTTCTGGTTCCCTGTGTTTAACCGGAGAGGTTCATTCCATTTAGACTTCTCAGGAACTCTGTACACTGGATCAATTTTTCTATATCTATAGTTCTGGAATTGTAGGCTACTAGAGAATTGTAGTTGTTTTACCTGTATACATTGTTGTTGAAAGGGTTGTAACTTCCAAGAGCAATCAGTGAACCAAGACCCAAACCATAGGAGAAAAAGATCTGTGTGGCAGCATCCAGCCAAACCTAATTATAAAGGACAAATACATGCCTATAAGCTTAGGATTGGTGGCTTGTATATAATTGCAAAGGTATTGCTAGGCTAATAATAACAAATGCTAACATCAACAACAACAAAAATATGGTTATTGAGGTTACAAAACTGGAAAGCTTACCTCAGAGTCTGAGAGCTTCTCAAACTTAGGAGTTACATAGAATAAAATGCCTTCTTTTGCTCCGGGTAATGTTACTCCACGGAAGAACAAGATAAGCAACATGATATATGGATATGTAGCAGAGAAGTATACCACCTAATACCAAAAAAAATGAAATAGTTTTGGAAACAATGGCCAGGTAGAATTCTCTCTGAGTAAATTTAACATTGGGCTTAAGGAACATAGAGGGTACTAAATCCAGTTTGTTGTCATGAAAGCTGAGAGAGATGCGATAGTATTCTGCTCTTCCTTCTTGCATGCTAGGTACATGGTCTCAGAATTTCCACTCACTAATGTGCAATGCTAAACAGCTCCATGCTCAGATATCAGTTTTTTGGTCTGCCGCTTCAACTTGTCATTTTTGATTTTATGATTTTTACTCATGTTAAATGCCTGCATTTGTAACAATACAAATCTTGCATAGCTCAAGTAATTAAAATTTCAATTTGTATAGCAATAAAAACCAATCCATATATAGTATTTAAATTTTATTTACAGAGGTATTCAAATGGTAAAAAAAGAATAGCATTTATAGTATATAGTAAATCACTTGTAAGGATGTAATCAGCAAGACTATGTATTTTGATAAATAAATTGTTAGAATACTAACAATTCGACTGCAGTGCTTGGGTTTGCAAAAGATATTCTTACCTTTCCCGTCCAGCCTACCCCCTTCCAGATGCAAAAATACACTAAAATCCACGCAATTGCTAGAGTAATTGCTAATGGCCAACGGATCTGGCCTGGTTTTTCTAGTCCATCTGTCATTTGGTGCATATTACGTCTGAAATCAAAGAAGAAATGTATGAATATCTGTAATTTAGCTGGTTTTGTACACATAGCAAGAAAATAACTACACATATTCATAGGAATGAGAAAAATATCCTTCTTGGCTTACTCCCAGAATTCCAGAACAGCACTTGTCATGTTGGTGGTATTTGCTATACTGTAATTTGAAAAACAGTGGTCCGTGTTCCAGGTGTTATCACAGTGTCTCCATGGAAGATTCTAATTAAAAAGGTAGGGATGGGGAGTGGGGAGAGAAGAATAAAAACATCAATGTTTTATAAGCCAACATAACCTAAGGTATATCTGCTTTTCTAGAAATGATGGCCAATGTGGAAATTAATTTAGTTTCAGTTTTTCAACAGATTAATCTTCCCCAGGAACATCACACTTGTTTCTCCAAGTAATATGATTTTGTTGCAGCTATGTCTCTTAAATGTTCTTAGGTTTCCTTACACTACGGAGACTTCTGAAGACACAAAGAATATGTTGCATTAAGGGAAAGGAAGGACGTCTTCTGATCTAGGGGCAGCAGAATTGCCAGTCTTCAGAGGTACACCCAGAACAGTGACTCATGTGATGACTTGAAGCAGCAGATCCTGAATGAGTAGCTCCCTCTTTGCCAGTGCGTGTGTATGAAAGGTGTGATTGGGGTGTGTGTGTGTGTAGCAGTGGTGTGTATCAATGGTGTTTGTGTGAGAGAGTATTGGCTGTACTGTAATTGGAGAAACAGTGACTCATGCAGAGGGCTTCTCTGAGGGCAAGGAATTCTTGTTCTCACAGAATTTACAAATACACTTTTTGTAAGTGTAGGTCTGACATCCAAAATGTAATTAAGGATGTGTGAGACGGTACTAGTAGATCTGCATTATATCTAAAGTGGAGTGGAAGTGCAATTTAAAGCCCTAATGGGCTATGTGGGTAGGGGATGGTGAGCCTTCCCCCACCTCCATTTTCCTCCACTAGTCAGTGGACCACATGCCAGCAGTAAGTGAGGCCAGAGTCTAAAGCTGGTGGACCTCACCACTCTCTTCTCTGCAATACATAGCATTCACACAATTGATAAATACACACACACACACACACCCTACCTTTTACACACACATACTGGACTATGCAGGCTGGGGAATTGTTTCTTTTCTGTTAAATGAGAAAGGAGAGAGGAATTCAAGCAGCCAGCTGAGCATCCAGGAAGAGGTCAATCTTTTCCTGGATTGTCAACTTGTTTGAATTCCTCTCCGTGCACTGAGAAAGGGGAGTCCCTTTTGCAGTGCACAGAGAGGAACTACCAGAGCAGCTCCCTTTTGGCCACTGCTGCAGTGGTGAAGAGTGTCTTTCAGGAACTGCTTCAAGGAGCTCCAGCCACCTTGTGGTGGTGACTCCCAATTGAGCTGGCTTCTCTTGCCCTTCTCTGGGGGGCAGGGATTCCTACCGCTAGACTAAAGGGCATATTTATTTAAAAATATTTCTAGGCCACCTTTCAGGGCAGTATAAGTGATAGGAGAGTTCAGAGCACCCTACCCACAATTCCCTTTGGTGATTTCAATAGCAGACCTACCCTTGATTTAGACATGATTGGAGAAGTTCCACAATTGAAGACACTGGCTGGCTTCACACAACATGACAACCCACAGGTTGAGTATGGGTTGAGTGCGGGTTGTTGTTGAACCATGGGTTGTTGTGTTGTGTGAAACCAGCTGTGCTAACAAACCATGGCTTGTTAACCACAAACAATCTACAGTTCATAACCCAAGAACAAACCGTGGTTTGTTAGTGTGGCAGCGTTCACACAGCACAACACACAGTTCAACGACAACCAACACTCAACCCTCAGTGTGGGTTGTTGTGCTGTGTGAACCCAGCCACTGCTGTATGTACTTTGGGTTTCAGCTATCAGAAGTTTGGAAACACTGGCTTAGCTGGATGTGCTGTCTAGCACAGGAGAGGAGGAGCCCTCCACATAATCCAAATATTTGCTTTTTTAACAATGAAAATAAATGGGTCCCAAAATTGGGATTTCTTCTCAGAATAATTATTGTTCAGTTCTCTCTATGAAGCAATTATAATTCACCTAGTATTCTTTTTGCTGAAATCTGCTCAAATCAAGCTGAAAGTTCCAATTTGCCTCCCCCGCCCCACCCCAATAGGGATCAGCCAGGGTGACTGTTCTGTGGCATCACAAATGCCCATCTTCCTTTGCGGCCTGGTTGGTGAGCATGTGTGATGATATCAGAGATTCAGTCTGGATGTAACAGTGGCTGGATCTGTATGGTTAAACCCAAATCATACCACTACATGTGCACTAGATTTTGGTATGCAAGACCAGAAGAGCTGCTCCCACTGGTGTCCAAATTGTGACACTTTTTAGACCCATATCATTAGAAATTGGTATCACGTACTTCTGCATATTTTTTCTTTAAATGCCTTTTTTTATTCTGTCCAGAGATTAAGCTCTGTTGAAGTTCTGGCTGTTGTGCAGCTGATGCAGACAGAGTAACAGCAGGTGCTGCTTCCATCGTCACATGCTAGGTAAAGCTACACCTATTTAATTTCTGCATGTCCTGTCCTGTACCTGGTAAGTGTCCTAGGCCCTCTGCCCCTTACAAGGAACTCAGCAGCCACTTCCCTTTATGAGGTAAGGCCTAGCAGTTTTGAGGTAAAGGAAGCAAAATGAAGGACGCCCCTCAGATAGAAGTAGTCACACAACTACTGCTAAAAGATGAGGCCTATGTAGGGAACAGGCCTAATCTACCTCAGTCACATGTGTTACACCATTCAGATGTAATAGTTGCCCTTTATTTTCAAGACATTTCTCCTTCCCTTGGATATGGAGCAGATTTCACCAGCCCAGAGAGAAGCCCTTCTCAGCTGTTTCCAGGGCTAAAGACAAAATGAGTGAAATCTGCTCACCACCCCAACCAAAGGAAAATAAAATGTCTGAGATAGATTAGGCCTATTCTCGGCTAAGACAAGAGGCCTAGGCAGAGAACAGGCATATCTACCTCAGTCATATGTGTTACACCATCCAATGGCTGTCCTTAATTTTCAAGCCTTTTCTCCTTGTGTGTGTGGGGCGAGAGATCTCCTTCTGGCAGGGAGTGACAGAAGCCCTTCTCAGGTATTTCCAGGGCTAAAGACAAAAAGGCATTGTTTTCCCTCCCTTTTCCTTGTAGTTGCTCCATTTATTTCAAGAGGGAGACAAATAAAATAAAAAATATTTTCCTCTATACTGACATACTGTATAGGATGGTGATTTGGGGTGTGTGTGAATTTGAATCATAAAACCAGCTCTAATACTAACCTTGCAGTCTTCACTCCCCTCATCTCCACTCCTATGTAATCTTCATTGCCAGCGAGGAAAGACAATGCAGGAATCTACAAATGGTAGATTTCCTGAATTTCCTTTATCAAATCCCCTTTTCAGTCATTTTAATGAATCAGTGCAAAACAAATTCAAGCCTCAAAATCAGTAAACCCTATCTACACACTAAAGGAGAGAGCAGTGGGTTTGAGCAGTACTTATGTCATAATCAACTCAATCAATGTGCTTTTGCTCTGCCTGGGAAATTTGAATCTTTAAACAGGTTTTTAAGAACAACATACTTCATGTAGGACCAACCCTCTGCCCCCCCCCTCCCGCCCCCGAATACTGTATGGAGATGGAGAACAGCTTTGGCTGGAGACTTGTTCTGACATTACAACCATACACATTTCTACATTGAGTGAGATCTATAGTGTGCTTTGGGCTCACTGTGCGCTTCCCCCCCACACCTCTCTTTCACCACTCATCAGGCACCGAAGATCAAACATGTGAGCCCAAGGCTCACTTCGATATCTCCATGCATAGTGTTTCAGATGCGAAGGGGTAACTTCTAAACAGACCCTAGAAGAGCCTTCCCCAACCTGGTCCCCTCCAGACATTTTGGACCTTAGCTTGCATAAGCCCCAACCAGTGTGGCCAATGGTCAGGAATGCTGGGAATTGCAGTCCAAAACATCTGGGGGGCACCAGGATGGGAAAGGCTGTCCTAGATCAAGAAGGGGAAGGGGAATTGTTTCAGTTTTCTAGTTGTGATATGATACCACACAGGAAGAGGCCAAGAGAGAATCCTCCAAAAAGTGTATATGGGTAAAAAACGTTTAATTCACTAAGAATGATTCAGCTCTGCATGTCAGGTCTTCATCACAAAAACTTGTTGGGATCCCTAGTAATTTCAGTTTTAGCAATTTAGTAATGTTAGTACAAGTCTGTCCCTTTGGCAAAATGGCTGCTTTGTTAGTCCACATTCAGGTGTTTTGCTATAACATCTCATTTTTGAGTGATTCAGCCCAAGATCCAATTTGGAGGTACATCTTTATCCTTATAGTATTTCACCAGCCCAGTAGAGGCTCAATTTTTAACTCTTCAATAGCCGTTTAGGGAGGTTTCTCCTTTTTTGTCCCAAACAGAGCACAATGAAAAAACATGCTGAGATTCTCAGGGGAAGCCTTACTCCATGTTCCCCACCACTGAAGTACACTGTTATTCAGTAGGTTTGGAATATGTTGCCTTGTTGCCTGGCTCCATTCCTGCCTGCCAAGACAGATGTTTAAGCTAGTCTTTAGCACAGATAATGTTCAAGTGGCTTTATACTGCTGCTGCTGCTGGTTTATCCTATGCCTCTCTACTGATATGCTGATCATTTTGTGTTTGATTACTGTATTTTATTTTTGGTATTATGAGTTGCTCTGAATGACCTTTATGGAGAGGAAGAATGGGAGAGGACTGTTTTAAATAAATTAAATCAGGATTGGTGAAGGTCACAAACTGATGCTCAGTGAACTGAACGCAAATGGGACTTTTTTTCTGAGGAAACATGCAAAGAGAAGGTCTTAAATTACAAATTAAACCTAAGTGTGCGTGTGTGAAGTGGTGCACAGTCTGCTGCCTCCAAAGCCTAGCTGGCTTGTGCCAGGCACAGCAGGAGGTGTGGGATATTTCCCCCCCGAGAGTTGTCTGGCAGGGTTTCCCCCCCCCAATCATCCCCCCTTGATTTCAGTGGGGAGGATATTACCTACACTAGCTCTAGCCTTCACCACCACAAGTACAATACAATATACAATTATCTACTTCTATAATTATTTCTTTTTCCATCTGATGTTCGCCATCAGAATATTTTGTTATGTTCAAAGGTTACATTTCTACAAGAGTTTTCTAACATCCACAGGTCATTGGTGTGTGTGTTTGGGGGGAGGGAGGATTACCTAGGCTGATTTATAGGAAATAATAAACATCCAATTGGATCTAATCTAGATATACCGGGAACAATGGGATAGGTTAGTTGTTACACTCAGGTCTTATCAAATCAGGCAGAAATATAATGGTGGACCTGGCCTTGTAAATTAATATATGCCATGACATTTTAAATATTAGTTCCGCGAATCAAACTGATCTATAATGAGAGTTTCTAAAACAAGAGAAGGAAAGTTACTTACTGTGGTGAAAGAGTTATATAGGTAATATATGGCCCAGGAAATAATCACAATGTAGTAAATATTAAGCCAGAAAGATAGGACAGCAGCAGCTAATCCCACACCTGTAGGGAAAATGTCAGAGTGTTACAGATTGCTCATACTCTTAACAGCAGAGGATCGAAATATAACATCAGTGAAATAATAACACTTGGGAAAGCTTAGCATCAAATAAAATTACTTTGTGTTTTTCCATATGTATATGAAGATGATGATGCAGCAGGTAAGGCTGGCCCAAGATAATTTGCTGCCTGAGGCAGAGCAGCAAATGGCACCCCCACCTACCTCAGTCAAGTAAATAGTACCCACAGCCAGCCAAATTATTTTGGCACATTAGATAACCCCATACCCACACCCATCCCCACCAACACCTCTTTCCATCCCTGGCAATAAAAATACAATAACTAGCAATTTGCCGCCCTCTCATGACACCCCAGGCAGCTGCTTCACTCTGCCTAATGGTAGGGCCAACACCGGCAGCAGTTTTCACATGAGTTTGGAATGCAGTTTGGAAGAACTCTACAAGCCTTCTTAAGAAGGGTTGAACAGTGGTGTGTAAAATTACACCTTCTGTTTATGTTTCTGCTTCTGTTGAAAGAGATGACCCATTTGCCATGAACAGGGAACACCTATGTGAAGAGGTGAGGCTAAGAAGGGCAAGAAGAAGGGTAGCTACATTCACTGAATGCCAGCAAACTCAGGTAGTTGGACAAAGCAAAGAGGGTGGATCTTTAGGAAATGGCCTTCAGTTTCCAGATGAACTTCTAAGGGGCCTGAAAACGTAGCCATCCTACAGCTGGAAAATTATGTGTAGAGAAATGGATGCTGAGGATGGTGCATAAGGAATTGGTATTGGACAGAAAGAAAATACAGAGTGGAAACTCCTGGGTTCAAATTACTGCTCAGGTGAAAAGATCGGGTAGTCTTGGAAAGTGTGTGTCTCCCTCAACACACACATGCACACCTCAAAGGCAGAGCAATAGGAGTGTACGACCTTGGTTTGTTGTGAATGTGCACAAGATAAAATGTTGAAGTTCTCTGATCACTGGAAGTGCCATATAAATGCCAATAAATTAATTAATAATGATTATGAAACCATAGCTAGAATTCATGAGGTGGTTTGTTTAATCTGGAATAATAGCTATCCTGAGGAGAGTATCCATTCTTTCCTTGTTTCATAAGCTCATGGCATCCTCCCACAAGGTCCAGAAAGAAAATGGCTTCAAAATGTTTTGTCAGCATGGTATTTGTTAGAGGGATAAAAGGTGCAAATTGCACCTAGAGAATGACAAGCTGCACCTACACATTCAGAGATATGAAGAAATGTATTTTGCCAGATTTTACAAAAGGTCATATTTTGATCAAAGGGAAAATGTGCAAAGTATGAAATGTGGAGGCTGTATTGCTGTAGTTTTAAAACCTGAACTCTGAAGCTGAATTGGACTAAGACTATATGAGATGTGATACACACACACTATATCTATTTATCTGTTTCTGTATATCTATACACACACACAGAGAGAAACACAAAATGTATTCCTGAAATAGTTCATAACTAAGGGAGAAAACATTTCATTTCATGTACATCATTTGGTTTGGTTCCATAAATCTTGGAATAATGGATATTCATTTTGTGGTAACATCTGAGATCTGATGGTTATTTAAATATTATTTTATTATTTGTTTCAATGGACACCTATAGACTTGGGGCATATTTTAATATCATTTTGTAACAATGAGTTTTTACTTTAGAAAAAAATGGCAACTATTAAAGTGATCAAGATTTTTTTTCTTTGCATCTATAATGAGTGACCTGAATTTGCAAATCTACTACAGAATTAATAGCAATATATTTAATTCATTACTGTACCTTTGAACATTGGAGCAAGCTTCCAAACCCCAAGGCCTCCTATGGATGTGTATTGGCCAAGTGAACATTCTAAAAGAAACAGGGGAACTCCGGCAAAAAATAAAGTAAGGAAATATGGAATCAGGAATGCTCCTAAAAGGATGCAGAAAATAACAAATTAAAATAAAAATTAACAGATGTTTGCGATTTCACCACATGCATCATTAATCAAGGATTCCAACATTAATTTCCCCTTTTAATGTGGCAGAAGGAAAAAGTATTTTAATATAAAATCTATATTTGTTACTTCTACCCAGTTATGGAGTGCTATCTCCAGTGACAATTAATACAACACAACCATCCCTACTTTTAGAAGATGGACTAACATGCTGGGCATTCTCCAACCAAAGTTAAGTACATTTCAGTCCCACTGATTTCTGTAAGAGACACAGCTCAGGGTTGGATCCCTTAGCTTCAGTAATTGTAATGTAGTTGCTACACGTCTCCTTTGACACCATTGCCCTAAGCATACAGCCCTCTATCTCTAGCCCTACAATTTGCTATTGTGCAGCGTGAGCTGGATCATATGTTACAGAGAACATTTACATCTGTGTTTTTCTCTGGTTGTTTTTGAATGCAGTAGATGGGACCAGACTCCCTTACACCAGCAGCTAGTAAAATCATAAGGGCCTTACTTTGTGTCACAGTGAGGATTAGCTCCTGCTGAATACCCCAATCTAACCTTCACCTGGCCAGAGAATTTATTTTTAAATCAGTTGTGCCTTGCTTACTTTGGGAGTGACTGTTTTACCATAAAAGGCAAACACAGATGTTCTCAGAAGAAGCAAAGCATAGCCATCTTTCAAAAACTAGTTGCTGTGGCTGCTGCTCACAATAATGATATGTCATTATATGAAGTAGCCATGGTGGTCCTCACAATACAGCTAGGTGAAGAGTAAACAGAAGAGTCTTTGTGAGCGTCTTTGTCTCCTCCAGTTGGGCTGGATGCTGGTGGAATGGACTCTGCTCCCTCCCAAAGGATTCCTAAACAACCAGATGGGAACTCAAATACATGCGAGTTAGATCTGTGAATTATAACCATAGGACTGCAATAATGTTTTCACATGCCAGAGAATATCAAAAGTGGATTGTCACCTTTCCTCGAAGTGCCCACTTGTTGTGGCCAAAGCATCCAGTGGTGTACTGGCAGCATTCCAAACTGTAAAATGTGTTTAGGAAGTCTTGTCAAAAAGCATTTTATGCATTTCCTAACACCTATGCTAGTAGTTGTAACCTGGTCTCATGTGTCACTTCTCTGTTGGTGATCATTGAGTTTAAATAGGAAGACTTTGGTTGTAATAATAACACAAAAATACTCAGCACACATAAACTGAAATATGTACCTCCTCCATTTTTTCCGCAAAGGTATGGAAACCGCCACACATTCCCTAAGCCAATTGCATAACCCACACAGGACATAAGAAAGTCAAATTTTCCCTTCCAGCTGTCTCTCTCTGGGAGATCTCCTTTTTTCTTCTGCACCTTCACTACCAATGTCTTAGGCTTATCATTGGTGATTGAGGCATCACTAAGTTCTGTGGAGATTTGTCCATCAGCTACTTTTGTTCCATTTGTTGCCATGTCTCTAGGTTTAGATGGAGAGGCTCTCGCAGCTGGACGAGAAATGTCAGCACCAGTCCACGTGGACAGCAGCTTTGCGGCTCTTGATTACCCAACTAAGGATTGATGGGGTTGTTAAAACAACAATAGAGATTACGCTGGAATGTGTTAAAATCCAAACAGGTATCTTGTCGTAGGTGTCTGTATTAATCTGTAAAACAATATTAGGAGACATTTTTATTGGTGCTGTTACAGAAATTGCTCACAAGCAGCTAAATTCAAAGCCTTCCAGTAATTTGAATCATCCTTCAAATTGTGCCCTTGGTTCAAAAGCAGCCATGCAATTATATTTCTTATCTAAATAAGTGAGAGCAAGTGGGAGTTTAACTATTGACCTTCATGAAAACCCAACAACTCACAAACGAAATATGACACCTTTATGATTGTCAAGGCATGTCTTTTAAAGTTACACCCACTTCATTATGAAGTAGTAATAGCAGGAGAAGCGATAAGCAAACAATGGAGATGAACAGCTAAGGCCCCTATTAAATCTCTGCTTGATAAAACAGTCCATTCTTTATCAAAGTTTGGACTATAAAAGTTTAGAAAACCTTTACACTTTATCAGAGGTTTATGGGCTCTTTAAATGTTACCCTAGCCACCTACATGTCAGGTCATTTAAACGTAACTGCAGGTTTGTAGCAACTGCTCACTGAAAAGCTCCTCCCATGCCTCTAGGAAAACATTCAGAGTTCAGGTGGCCTCTTAAAGTATGCAAATCTAGTGTGTTATTTTGCTCAGCAAATTATTTTAATGACATTCCTACTTTTAACAAAATAAGACTTGTTAAGGAGGCTTAGGCTGCAATACTATACACTCACTCAGGAGTAAGCCCCATTGAGCTCAACTACTGAGTAGACATGTATAAGATTGTAGTAAGAGAAACTTTTTTTTAAACATTCAAGATTAACTCTGAACCATAACTTGTAGTTTCCCTTGATCAGGAACAAAGTAGTCATGCATATCAATGATTGTGTTTTATGGTTAGGATAGTACAGTATTGTAATACACATTGACAAATTGAAAGTTAATAAATCACCAGGTCCAGATGGTATCCATGTTAGAATTCTTAAAGAACTCAGATATGAAATTGTTGATTTAACAAAAATATATAACATATCTCTAAGATCAGCCTCTGTACTAGAGGACTGGAGAATGGCCAATGTAACACCAGTTTTTAAAAAAGGATCCAGGGGGGATCCAGGAAATTATAGGCCAGTTAGCTTAATGTCTGTAAACTGGTTGAAACCATTATTAAAGATAAAATTAGTAAGCATAGAGAAGGACAAGCCCTGCGAAGAAAGAATTAACATGGCTTCCATAAAGGTAAGTCCTGTCTCACTATGACAGAGTTCTTTGAGAGTGTCAATAAACATGTGGACAGGGGTGATCCAGTGGATATTGTTTACTTGGATTTCCAAAAGGCTTTTGACAAAGCCCCTCAACAAAGACTCTTGAGCAAACTTAGCAGTCATGGAATAAGAGAAGAGGTCCTCTTATGGATTAGTAACTGGTTAAAGAACAGAAAGCAGAGAGTAGAAATAAATGGAAAATTCTCCCAATGGAGGGATGTAAACAGTGGGGCCCTACAGGGATCTGTATTGGGACCACTGTTTTTCAACTTATTCATAAATGATCTGGAATTCAATGTGAGTGGTGAAGTGGCCAAGTTGGCAGAGGACACAAACTATTTAGGGTGGACCAAAAAAAATGGGACTGTGAGGAGCTGCAAAAGGATCTCTCCAAACTGGGAGAATCCAAATGGCAAATGCCAGCCAATGTAAGCAAGTGCAAAGTGATGCACATTGGGGCAAAAAATCCCAACTTCAAATATAAGCTGATGGGATCTGAGCTAGTTGTGACTGACCAAGAAAGAGATCTTGGAGTTGTGGTGGATAGCTTGATGAAAATGTCAACCCAGTGTGCGGCACCTGTGAAAAAGTCATATTCCATGTTAGGAATAATTAGAAAAGGAATTGAAAATAAAATGGTAAAGATCATACTCCCCTTACACAAATCTATGGTACAACCACACTTAGAATACTGTGTACTGTTCTGGTAATCACACCTTAAAAAAGATATTGTAGAGTTGGAAAAAAGTGCAGGAAAGGGCAACTAAAATGATCAAGGGGCTGAAGCAACTCCCCCATGAGGAAAGCTGGGATTGTTTAGCTTAGAAAAAAGGCAAGTAAGCAGAGACACAAGAGGTGTACAGAATTATGCATGGTGTGGAGAAAGTGGATAGGCAGACATTTCTCTCTCATAATACTAGAACCTGGGCTTATCCCATGAAGCTGATTGGTGGGAGATTCAGGACAGATAAAAGGAAGTAATTCTTCACATAGCACATAGTTAAACTATAGAATGCACTTCCACAAGAGGTAGTGATGGCCACCAATTTGAGTGGATTTAAAAGGGGATTGGACAAATTCATGGAGAAGGCCATCAATGGCTGCTAGTCCTGATGGCAATATGCTACCTCTGGTATCAGAGGTTGTATGCCTATGTACAGGAGTTGCTGGGGAACATGGGTGGGAGGGGGCTGTTGCATTTATGACCTGTTTGGGGTTTCCCATGGGCAGCTGTTTGGCCACTGTGTTCTTATTTCATACAAATGAACCAAAACAAGATAGAACATATTGTTTACTAGCACCCTAATCTGGACAAACGATAGACTGTTATGGTTTCAGTTTCAACTATCAGTTTATAATGATCACACTACCATTTTTATAGTACTCTTGTCATGTTGTATGTTACTGGGATTTTACTACTATTCTACTAGTGCCTGTTGCTCTTTGAGGTAGTTCCTGTGCTCAAAATCAAATATATATATATCTTTTACAATATATAACACCGTAAATATAGAACAGAGACCCATAATTTGAACTTTTATTACAAAGAAATGGAAGACAAAACAGATATTTTATAATGAACCTATAATGAATGCAATAAGCTTCACTTTAAAACAATAGCTCAGTAGATACAAGAAGCAGAACTATTTCACTAGCATTACTGATGAGAAACCAACCAATGATAAATTATAATCCGAATGTATTTGTTTTACAATACAGTCTTGCTTCCATATTTCCAGTTGAAACTTCACTAATCAGCAGTGTTTCCTTACATTATTAGCTAAATTGTTCTCTCCTTTGTCCTTGGGTTCCATTTCAGAACAGAGGTATGGTACTTGAATAAGTCATTGTGAATTTGCTGGGTAAAGAAAAAGGTACAAAAATACTTCTGTGTGCCTGCATTTTGTTCACAGCTGCATTCAGCCACTGGCATCTGGCATTTTCAGAAATGTGTGCATCTCCTTTTGTAGTGCAAGCCTCTCTGATTATTGTTAGGATTATAAATGATTACACAATCCAATCCATTTTAAAAACAGAACCTGGTGGAGAAAAATTTCGTGAAGATGAGCCATCCATTTTATTACGACCAGCTCAAATCCTTACGTAGTTTTGAGGGATTCTCTGTAGTCCTCAGTGTGCTGGCTCCTTTTGTCTGTCATAATCCACCTTGATTAAACTTTAACTTACTATGGGGAACTCCCATTTCATTTTATTGTGGTAAACTCCCATGTTTCTTAGCATCTTTTATATTTCTTGCATTAATTCAATTGTATCATCCACCAGGCAAACCTCATGAGCCGATGAAAATGAAAAGATGAGCCAATGAAAGCTGAGTTGATGAACTCCCAGGATTTTTACTTCCAAAAGAACATCAGTTCCATTGTATCCATTTAGACTTGCAAAGGTTGCTGATCCAGGAATCTGAGTAGGATTCAGTTCTTCCAGGATTTATGTTTTACTATAAACAGTGCTGAAGTAAAGGGAAGAGCACCTTCCTTAACTTTTCTGTAATGCCAACTGTCCCAGTATCCCCCCCCCCACACACACACGCACACACTTTTTTAAAAATAGAAAAGTGTATTAGCTGGAAGTAAAAAAATAAATTAATTAAATGGAGATTTCAGAGCTGGGTTTCTTGCAAACACCTGATAACCACGACGTTATTTTAGGATACTATAAATGTGAAGAATACAAATGGGGTTTACTTATTTATTTACAATATTTATATACCGCTCCACATCAGATGATTTCGGAGCAGTGAACAACATGATAAAAGAATAAAACAATAGGTTAAAAGAGTTTTAAAAACATTTTTTAAAAAGACAAACCCCAACAAAGTGGAATTTCATAAACCATGGCTGGTCATCCAAGGAAGGCCTCTTGGAATAATGTCTTCAGGAGGCGCCGGAACGAACACAATGTTGGCGCCTGCCTGACCTCTAAAGGCAGGGAGTTCTAGGGATGTCAGAGAATTCCGCGACCGATCTCGGTGAGGCCAAATGCCAGTGCATTCGGCCCCCCGAAATCCATCGTGGAACGAGGCCCCCACCCCCCCAACCCATGAAAGGTGCGCAGGACAAAGTCCCCGCCTCTCCCACCCCGCGGAAGGTGCGCGAAACGGAGCACTTACCTGCTCCCGTCTGTGCTGCTTTGCGAATGGCGGCCGTCCTGCGGCCGCCCTTCGCTTCCTCCTCTTCATAGCCGTGATAGGTTACATAAATACGTAGCCTATCACAGCTAACGCAGGGATGCCATTTGCGTCCCTGCGGAGGCCGTGATAGGCTACGTAAGTATTTACATAGCCTATCACGGCGGGGGGGGGGGGAACCCAGCGTATGCAAATGGCGGCGGCTACCGCCATTTGCGTACGCTGGTTTTTCCCCCCCCCCTGCCATGATAGGCTAAATAAGTATTTACGTAGCCTATCACAGCTCAATACAGGGACTCAAATGGCGGCGGGTACAACAGCCGCTATTTGCGTCCCTGCAGGGCTGCCCAGCGGGCGGCCGGACCCGGCCGGCAGCTCGGCAGCAGAGTGGAGCTGGCCGGGCAGGATTCTGGTGGAGGGACGGAGCGCCTCCCCCCCACTGCGGATGCCCCTGCATGGAGCCAGGTAAGGGATTCGTACATCCCTAGGGAATTCCACAGGAAGGGGTCCACCATACTGAAGGCTCTTTTCCTGGTGGACTCCAACCAGGCCATGGGTCCATGTGGAACCACCAGGAACATGCCCTCTGATGACCTCAGTGACTGGGCAGGTTGGTAAAGAAGGAGGTGCTCTCTCAGGTGTCCTGGTCCCAAGTTGTTTAGGGCTTTGTACACTAGTACTAATACCTAAAACCTGGCCCAGTAGCGAATAGGCAGCCAGTACAGTTCCCTCAGCAAAGGAGTTACACACTGAAAAGGGGCAGTTCCCATTCTGCACTAGCTCCAGCTTCCGGACCAGCCTTAAGGGCAGTCTCACATAGAGCGCATTGCAGTAATCCAGTCTTGAGGTTACTAATGCCTGTACCACCGTGGTCAAGCTATCCTTGTCCAGGAGAAGCTGTAGCTGGTGAACCAGCCAAAGCTGGTAAAAGACACTCCAAATGATGAATCTAGGAGTACCCCCAGACTAAGGACCTGATCTTTCAGAGGGAGTGCAACCCCAACCAGAACAGGCAATGAACCTATCTCCCAGACCCAGGAACCACTCACCCATAGGGCTTCCATCTTGCCAGGATTCAGCTTCAGTTTATTGGCCCTCATTCAGCCCATTCCTGAGTCTAGGCACTGATTCAGGACTTGCACAGCCTCTCCTGATTCAGTTGTCACAGGGAGATAGAGCTGTGTGTCATCAGCATACTGATGGCATTTAGCTCCAAATCCCCTAATGACCACTCCCAGCAGCTTCATATAAATGTTAAACAACATTGGGGACAAGATGGTACCCTGTGGCACCCCACAGCTCAATTGTCAAGGGGCCAAGGAATAGTCACCCAATGTTACTCTCTGAAATTGGCTCCATAGGTAGGACCGGAATCACTGTAGCACAGTGCCTCCAATACCCATCCCATGGAGTCGATCCAGGAGCGTACCATGGTTAATGGTATCAAAAGCCGATGAGAGATCGAGCAGAATTAACAGGGTTGCACTCCCCCTGTTCCTCTCTCAATAGAGGTTATCCATCAGGGTGACCAAGGCTGATTCAGTCCCGTAACCAGGACAAAACCGAGATTGAAATGGGTCTAGATAATCAGTATCCTCCAAGAGTGCCTGCAGTTGGTCAGCCACGACCCTCTCAAGTACCTTCCCTAGAAAAGGGGTATTTGCAACTGGGCGGTAGTTGTCTAATACCATTGGGTCCAGAGTGAGCTACTTTGTGTTGGGTACCCGGGACAGATTAGGGATTCTGTTGGTGTACCGCCCACCCCGCTGCCCATCAGACTCCCTGCCTGAGCTGACGGAGGTGGTCTCGGACTTGGTGTTGAGGACCCCCAGGATGATGGTCCTGGGGGATCTCAACTTCCATGCCGAGGCCGCTGTATCCGGGGCGGCTCAGGACTTCATGGCCGCCATGACAACCATGGGGCTGTCCCAACATGTCATCGGCCCAACGCATACAAAAGGACACACGCTTGATCTGGTTTTCTCGACTGGGCAGGAGGATGGTGATCTGAAAGTAGAGGAATTAACATCTGTCCCTTTGTCATGGTCAGATCACTTCCTGCTGAGGTTTAGACTTCTGGCGGCCTTTCCCCTCTGCAAGAGTGGGGGACCTATTAAAATGGTCCGCCCCCGGAGATTAATGGATTCCGATGGATTCCAGAGGGCTCTGGGGGATTTTCCTGCTGGTATGGCTGGTGCTCCTGTTGAAGCCCAGGTCGCTCTGTGGAATGCAGAGATGACTCGGGCGGTTGACACGATCGCACCCAAGCGCCCTCTCCCTCTGAGCAGAGCCCGGCCAGCTCCTTGGTATACACCTGAGCTGAGGGCAATGAAGCAAGAGGGGAGACGGCTAGAACGCAGGTGGAGGAAAACTTGTGCTGAGTCTGACCGAACACAGGTAAGAGCCCACTATCGAGCCTACTCTGTGGCGGTGAGGGTGGCAAAGAGGCAGTTCTTTTCCACCAGCATTGCATCTTCTCAGTGTCGCCCGGCGGAGCTTTTCCGAGTGGTTTGCGGCCTGTTACATTCTGGGCCAGGGAGAGAGACGGTGGAACCCTCGGTAGCACGCTGTGATGGGTTTGCGTGGCACTTTGAGGATAAAGTCGCTCAGATTCGTCATGAATTGGACACCACGATTAATGCAGTTCCATTGGTAGAGGCGTTCAGAGCACCGTCTGGTCCAGTTTTATTGGATGAGTTTCAGTTACTGAGGCCTGAGGATGCGGACAAGGTGCTTGGCCAAGTCCGATCGACCACTTGTGTGCTTGACCCTTGCCCTTCATGGCTTATTAAATCAAACAAGGAGGGGTTGTCCGGCTGGGTCCAGGAGGTTGTAAATTCCTCCTTTGGAGAGGGAGTGGTGCCTGCCGCTTTAAAAGAGGCAGTAATTAGACCACTCCTGAAAAAGCCTAACCTGGACCCAGAGGATGTTAACAATTATAGGCCAGTGGCCAACATCCCCTTCCTGGGCAAGGTGCTTGAGCGGGTGGTTGTAGGACAGCTCCAGGCACTCTTGAATGAAACGGATTATCTAGATCCATTTCAATCGGGCTTCAGGCCTGGTTTTGGAACGGAAACTGCCTTGGTCGCCCTGTGGGATGACCTCTGCCGGGAGAGGGACAGGGGGAGTGCGACCCTGTTGATTCTCCTGGACCTCTCAGCGGCTTTCGATACCATCGACCATGGTATCCTTCTGGATAGGTTGTCTGGGTTGGGAGTTGGAGGCACTGCACTACAGTGGTTCCGCTCCTACTTGGATGGCCGATTCCAGAAGGTGGTGCTGGGGGATTATTGCTCTGTGCCATGGCAATTGTGCCATGGGGTTCCACAGGGCTCTATTCTATCCCCCATGCTGTTTAACATCTACATGAAACCTCTGGGGGAGGTTATCCGGAGGTGTGGGCTGAGGTGCCATCAATATGCGGATGACACCCAGCTCTACCTCTCTTTCTCATCAAAACCAGGTGAGGCAGTGGCTGTTCTGAACCAGTGCCTGGGCACGGTAATGGACTGGATGAGGGCCAATAAACTGCAACTCAATCCAGACAAGACGGAGGTACTGTTAGTGGGTGGTTCGTCTGCCCGGCTAGGTGATAATCAACCTGTTCTGGAGGGGGTTGCACTCCCCCTAAAGGATCAGGTTCGTAGTTTGGGGGTGCTCTTGGATCCAGAACTGTCACTTGAGGCACAGGTGAACTCAGTGGCACGGAGCACTTTTTATCAGCTTAGGCTGGTATACCAACTACGCCCTTATCTGGACAGAGATAGCCTAGCTACAGTTATCCATGCTCTGATAACTTCTCGTCTGGATTACTGCAATGCGTTATACGTGGGGCTGCCTTTGAAAACGGTCCGGAAACTTCAGCTGGTCCAAAATAGGGCAGCAAGATTGTTAACAGGGACTGGCCTGCGAGCTCATATTACGCCAGTACTTTTCCAGCTGCACTGGCTGCCGGTCCATTTCCGGGCCCGATTCAAAGTGCTGGAGTTAACATTCAAAGCCCTTAACGGCTTGGGGCCAGGTTACCTGAAGGATCGCCTCCTCCCATATGTGCCTGCCCGGACCTTAAGATCATCAGCAGCAGCCCTTCTCCGTGAGCCCCTGCCAAAGGAAGTGAGGCGGGTGGCTACTAGGAGGAGGGCTTTTTCTGTTGTGGCACCCCGGCTCTGGAATGAGCTCCCTAGTGAGGTTCGCCTGGCACCTACATTGTACTCCTTTCAGCGCCAGGTGAAGACCTTTTTATTTTCCCAGGCATTTTAGCTTTCTAAATTTTTATCTTTGCTGTTTTAAATCTGTATTTTAAACTCCTGTACTGCTGCTAGGTTTTATTGTGGTTTTATTGTTATATTGTGGTTTTAATGTTCTATATATTTTAAATTGTTTTATTGTGTGTTGTTTGGTTTTAGTTTTTGTGAACCGCCCAGAGAGCTTCGGCTATTGGGCGGTATAGAAATAAATAAATAAATAAATAAATACTTCAGGAGTGGCCACACTACTGCATCCTTAAGGACAGCAGGGGCCACCCCTTCCCATAGGGAAGCATTTATCACTCCCTGGACCCACCCAGTCATACCTTCTCGGCTAGCTTTTATTAGCCAGGAGGGACAGGGATAAAGAGGGCATGTGGTCGGTCACATTACTGCAAGCATCTTGTCCACATCATCAGGTCATAACAACTGGAACGGATCCCACAAAATCGGGCAGATGGTGGCATCAGACACCTTGACTGGTACTGCACTAACAACAGCATCAAGGTCTCTGCGGAGACAAGCAATTTTGTCCTCAAAATGCAATGCAAAAAGGTCACAGAAGGTCCTCAATGGGGCCAGGGCCCCATTTACTGGG
This sequence comes from Heloderma suspectum, assembly GCF_057233095.1. NCBI lineage: Eukaryota > Metazoa > Chordata > Lepidosauria > Squamata > Helodermatidae > Heloderma > Heloderma suspectum. Next base: position 290,872,858 of record NC_139459.1, on the reverse strand, counting down.
GAAGATGTTAACAACTGCTGGACCACCCAGAAGAGCTCCTCTGGATGGCTACTTGAGGACACAATGGAGGCAGCAAAATAAACCTTTGCTGCCTGCACTGCCATGCAGTAGGCACGATTATGCACTCTAGAGCGTGCTCGGTCGTCTTCACTTCAAGTCTTGTGCCATTTGCACCCTAGCCGACATCCAGCCTGTTTCATTGACCGCAGCTCCCCAGTACACCAGGGAGCAGAATGGGCTCCACAGTGCCAGACAGGCACTCAGGTGCAATCAAGTCGATGGCCCTCCGCATCTCACTGTTCCACAGTGAGGCTAGGGCCTCAGCTGGATCACCAGTTCTCTCCACTGGAAAATCCTCAAGAGCATTCAGAAATCCATTGGATTCCATCAGTCTCCTGGAGTGGACCATCCAAAAAGGTCCCCCACTCCCATGCGAGGCGAGTAACGCCATAAATTCAAATCTCACCAGGAAATGGTCTGACCATGACAATGGGATTACTTGGAGCCCCCCAATCTTCAGACTACTCATCCCACAAGTTGGAGCAAAAACCAAATCAAGGGTGTGCCCAGCTTCATGTTTTGGGCCGATGACATACTGAGACAGCCCCATGGTTGTCATGGAGGCCATGAAGTCCTGAGCTGGAACTCTGGAGACAGCCTCAGCATGGAAGTTGAAGTCACCTAGAACCACTGTCCTGGGTTCCTCCAACACCACACTTGCGACTGCCTCTGCCAGTTCAGTCAGGGAGGATGCTAGGCAGCAGGGTGGGCAGTATATCAGCAGCATCCCCAATCTGTCTCTATGGCCCAGCACCAGGTGCAACCCTTCAAAGCCCGCTCCAAGGAGGAGTGGTCTCCTGGTGATAGAGATGGAAGTTCTATGAACCACGGCAACTCCCCCCACCCCCGGCCCTCCAACCTATGTTGGTGCTGCACTGACTACCCAGGTGGGCAATGCTGAGTCAGGCTGACTCCAATATGATGCAATAACACCCAGCCTCCATATGACAATGGACATTTTCCCTATTTTAAATTCATTGTATTGCCCCTATTGTCAGGGTCACTGGCACAATATCCCCCCCTCCAATTCACATTAAGGACTGTTTATCTAAATTTGAGTTCAGAATGGACTTGCAGTTTTCTCTAAGATACTCTCTCTTCTCCCAAAAATTGTTGTTGTTGTTGTTGTTGTTCAGTCGTTCAGTCGTGTCCGACTCTTTGCGTCCCATGAACCATAGCACGCCACGCCTTCCTGTCTTCCGCTCTCCCCTGGAGTGTGCTCAAGTTCATATTCATTGCATCGGTGATGCTATCCAGCCATCTTATCCTCTGCCGTCCCCTTCTCCCAAAAATATACATACACAAATAATGAAACATATATTCATTTCTAATTTAACAATCCAAAACACAAAGATACCTTGGTTTGTACATGCAGAATACTGAAATACTCTTAAAACTATCCAGAATGAATGTGAGTTTCCTTGTTTGGGAGAAAGATTAGTGATATCACTGAGCAACACCAGGATTATGCCTGAAAAGATAATGCACAATTTTCTAGCACCACCTACTGAAGAAAATAAATAAATGCAAATGTGCTATTGCTATTTATACATTGTACAATACATTGTATTGAGAGGAACTCAAATTATAATGCCTGGTTTGATTTCCAGTTTAAAATGGAATGGAATCTAATTTGCTCTCCCACATCATGAACTTTTAGTATGCACTGTTACTTTTATAACCTTTTTTTTTTAAACGCTCTCTATGCAATGAACCATGCATTGAAGCATTCAGCCCACTGTTACATTATTACTCAGTTCCCTTGTTGATCCTAGAGACAGTAAAAGGGAATGCTGTGTGTTGGTATGCAGCATGTAACTTTGAATGTCCTGAAAATACAGGGGCAACCCATCCAAAGGTAGAGTGGTACACGTAACCACAGTGTAACTCTTCTTTCACAGGATCTGAGAAGCTGATAAAGCTTACACACATGATTTTCATGTTGAAATTTGATTTTTAAAAATATTTTAATTGAACAGATTTGCAAATCATGTGAATACAGGAATGGCACAACTACTTGAATTCTCCACAAAACTGGGGCTTCCTATACAGTCCCCTGTAAGCAAAATTTTGTGTCTAGCCTTTTAACAAAATAGTGAATTTGAGAGATTGGTTGAAGCACAATGAAGTTTTTGAAGTTTTTTCAACAACTAGAATGAACTGGAATTGGATGGATAGTGTTGGCTCAACCCAATACACAAATATATTACTTTAAATCTGTATCAGCTATGTATTCTTTTCCATTTTTATTCTAAAGTAGGTGCAGGGCCCCTGATCAAGATCATGATCCTAGTGTGAGTGGCATGGGTTTTTTGTTTTTTTTTAAGTTCTAGATTAGGCCCCCTGCACTTACTCTAGAGTAAAAATAAAAAGACAGAGAGAGACAGCTCCTAGATACAGATTTAAAGTAATGTCTGTTTTGGCCCTGGTGCAGGTACTTGAGGAGTGAACGATAAACAAACCCCAGGAAGGCCTGAAAAGGACCAAGGGGGCTTGTATGGTATGCACATGATACTGTCTTCAGATTTAGGGAAAGCTTTAAAAAATACCGTATTTTATTTCAACTTGTTCCTGTTAAGTACCAAACACACCTAAATAATACGTTAACATTTAAAAACTACTCCCATCTTTCAAATAACATCCTATAAGATATCATATATATCAACGGTTTTAGTTTTCCACTACAAAGAAAGTAAACTTAAAGCAAAACAATCTACTCCTTCTCCAAACAATTATGTACAATGCAGCAACCGCAAATACCAACTGCCACTTATTTTTTATACTAGGCCCAGTGATAACAGAAGATGATTTAAAGCAATGGTGGGCAACATACAGCCCGTGGGCAACATGAAGCCCTGCTGCCCCCACTGTGCCCCCTGCTGCCGCCAAATTTACCCTAAGTTGATTTTTTTAAGTGTTTAAATGGTGTTTGTAGAAGCTATGGAGTGCCAAAAAGGTCAAAAGTAGTTTGCAAGCTAATTTTGATGCTTCTCGTACTCTGTAGCTGTTACAGACATCATTTATATATATATATGTATGTATGTATATGTATATATTCCCCTTCATGGATCACTGCCTTGTTGTGGTGAAGGGGCTTGCGTAACTCAGTGAAGCCATAAGCTATGCCGTGCAGGGCCACCCAAGACAGGTCATGGTGGAGGGTTCTGACAAAATGTGGTCCACTGGAGAAGGAAATGGCAACCCACTCCAGTATTCTTGCCAAGAAAACCCCACGGAATGTATCACAAGGCTAAAAGATATGATGCTGGAAGATGAGCCCCTCAGGTTGGAAGGTGTCCAATATACTACTGGGGAAGAGCAGAGGGTATTTCCAAGTAGCGCCAGAAAGAGTGAAGCGACTGGGCCAAAGCTGAAAGGACACTCAGCTGTGGATGTGTCTGGTGGTGAAAAGAAAATCTGATGCTGTAAAGAACAATATTGTTTAGGAACCTGGAATGTCAGATCAATGCATCAAGGTAAGCTGGAGGTGATCAAACATGAGATGGCAAGATTGAACATCGACAACTTGGGAATCAGAGAACTAAAATGGACAGGCATGGGCGAATTTAATTCAGGTGACCATTCCATCTACTACTGTGGGCAAGAATCCCTTAGGAGAAATGGAGTAGCACTCATAGTCAACAAAAGGGTGGGAAAAGCAGTACTGGGGTACAATCTCAAAAACGACAGAATGATCTCAGTACGAATCCAAGGCAAACCATTCAACATCACAGTAATTCAAGTCTATGCCCCAACCACTGAGGCCGAAGAAGCTGAGGTTGATCGGTTCTATGAAGACCTCCAACACCTTCTACAACTAACACCAAAAAAAGATGTCCTTTTCATCATAGGGGATTGGAATGCCAAAGTAGAAAGTCAAGAAATAACCGGGATAACAGGCAAGCATGGCCTTGGTGTACAAAATGAAGCAGGACAAAGGCTAATAGAGTTTTGCCAAGAGAACACGCTGATCATAGCAAACCCTCTTTTCCAACAGCACAAGAGGCAACTCTACACATGGACATCACCAGATGGTCAATATCGAAATCAGATTGATTATGTCCTTTGCAGCCAAAGATGGAGAAGCTCTATACAGTCAGTCAAAACAAGACCTGGAGCTGACTGTGGCTCAGATCATGAGCTGCTTCTTGCAAAATTTCAGCTTAAATTGAAGAACGTAGGGAAAACCACTAAACCATTCAGGTATGACCTAAACCATATCCCTGATGAATATACAGTGGAGGTGAGGAATAGATTTAAGGGATTAGACCTGATCAACAGAGAGCCTGAGGAACTATGGACAGAGGGCCGTAACATTGTTCAGGAGGCAGCAACTAAATCCATCCCAAAGAAAAAGAAATGCAAGAAAGCAAAGTGGCTGTCTGAGGAGGCTTTACAAGTTGCTGAGGAAAGAAGGGAAGCGAAAAGCAAGGGAGAAAGGGGAAGATATATCCAACTGAATGCAGAGTTCCAGAGAATAGCAAGGAGAGACAAGAAGGCCTTCTTAAATGAACAATGCAAAGAAATCGAGGAAAACAACAGAATGGGAAAGACTAGAGATCTCTTCAAGAAAATCGGAGATCTCAAGGGAACATTTTGTGCAAAGATGGGCATGATAAAGGACAAAGAAGGCAGGGACCTCACAGAAGCAGATGAGATTAAGAAGAGGTGGAAAGAATACACAGAAGAACTATACAGGAAAGATCTTAATGTCCCTGATAGCCATGATAGTGCCATCACTGAACTTGAGCCAGACATCCTAGAGAGTGAAGTCAAGTGGGCCTTAGGAAGCATTACTAACAACAAAGCTAGCGGAGATGACAGTATTCCAGCTGAGCTATTTAAAACCCTAAAAGATGATGCTGTTAAAGTGCTGCATTCAATATGCCAACAAATGTGGAACACTCAGCAATGGCCGCAAGACTGGAAAAGGTCAGTTTACATTCCAATTCCAAAGAAGGGCAACAAGAGTGTTCAAACTACCGCACAATTGCGCTCATTTCACATGCCAGCAAGGTGATGCTCAAAATCCTACAAGCTAGGCTTCAGCAGCATGTGAACCGAGAACTACTGGAAGTACAAGCTGGGTTTCGAAGAGGCAGAGGAACTAGAGATCAAATCGCCAACTTTGGCTGGATCATGGAGAAAGCAAGAGAATTCCAGAAAAACATCTATTTCTGACTACGCTAAAGCCTTTGATTGTGTAGATCACAACAAACTGTGGCAAATTCTTAGAGATGGGAGTACCAGACCACCTTACCTGTCTCCTGAGAAACCTGTACGAGGGACAAGAAGCAACAGTAAGAACCAGACATGGAACAACCGATTGGTTCCAAATTGGGAAAGGAGTATGACAAGGCTGCATATTGTCGCCCTGCTTATTTAACTTATATGCAGAGTACATCATGAGAAATGCTGGGCTGGATGAATCACAGGTCGGAATTAAGATTGCTGGGAGAATTATCAATAACCTCAGATATGCAGACGATACCACCCTAATGGCAGAAAGCGAAGAAGATCTAAAGAGCCTCTTGTTGGGGGTGCAGTGGAGAGCAAAAGCTGGTTTGAAATTCAACATTAAAAAAACTAAGATCATGGCATCTGGCCCCATCACTTCCTGGCATATAGAAGGGGAAGAAATGAAAGCAGTGACAGATTTTATTTTCTTGGGCTCCAAGACCACCACAGACGGTGACTGTAGCCATGAAATTAAAAGATGCTTGCTGCTTGGGAGGAAAGCTATGGCAAACCTAGACAGCATAGTAAGAAGCAGAGACATCGCCTTGCCGACAAAGGTCCGTCTAACCAAAGCTATGGTTTTCCCAGTAGTAACGTATGGCTGTGAGAGCTGCACTATAAGGAAGGCTGAGCACCGAAGAACTGATGCTTTCGAACTGTGGTGCTGGAAAAGACTTTTACGAGTCCCCTGGACTGCAAGGAGGTCAAATCAGTCCATCCTAAAGGAAATCAACCCTGACTGCTCATTGGAAGGACAGATACTGAAGCTGAAGCTCAAATATTTTGGCCACCTAATGCAAAGAGAAAAGTCACTGGAAAAGACCCTGATGCTGGGAAAGATTGAAGGAAAAAGGAGAAGGGGACGGCAGAGGATGAGATGGCTAGATAGCATCACTGATGAAATGAATATGAACCTGGGCACACTCTGGGAGAGAGTGGAGGACAGGAAGGCCTGGCGTGCTATGGTCCATGGGGTCACGAAGAGTCGGACATGACTTAACGACTGAACAACAACATATGTATATGTTGGTGCCCATAGTGGGAGTGCAGACTAAGGCTGGATCTACACTTACCGCCTTTTTGTGCTTCCAGTGAGGTTTTACTTCCCGCCTTTCACACTACACAGTACCCGCCTTGAATTGGAACCGAAATTTCCCACTTCCGTGCTCCCGCTTTCAATACCTTAATATCCCGGTATTTCCCCTTAATGTGCTCTCATTTTCCGCCTTCGCTACCGTATCCGGTTGTAGTCCCCTCCCCCACCTGTCAATATATGGCAGTGTTTGTATTTCCCTCCTGTCCAATCACAGCTCTCGATGGCCCCATGTCTTTTTCCAGCTACTGATCGCATAGCTTCCGCAGCAGCCCCCATTTCCTCAGCAACAAGCAAAGGGCTAGATGTGCACATGCTTGTCTGATCTCAGAAGATAAGCAGGGTCAGCCCCAGTCAGTAGTTGGATGGGTGACCGCCTAGGAATCAGGCTTTCTGCACTGAGCAAGCAGGGGGTTCTTCTATCCCTTCAAATGAGATTAAGTTTTACCCCCTCCTATTCCCCGCTCCGGATGTTTTTAAAAAAAATTAAGGCGTTATCCTCGCAGAATTGGGGCTTCTCTGCTATGTTTTTTTTCCTAATTCAGGCATGATCTTTGAAGATTCGAAGTTGTGAAGCGAATCTTCGAAGATCATGGCTGAGTTAGGAAAAAAACATGGCAGAGAGGAGAAGCCTCAATTCTGCGAGGATAATGCCTTAATTTTTAAAAAAAAATCTGGAGCAGGGGATAGGAGGGGGTAAAACTTAGTCTCATTTGAACAGATAGAACAACTCCCTGCTCAATGCAGGAAGCCTGATTCCCAGGCAGTCGCCCATCCTACTACTGACCGGGGCCGACCCCGCTTAGCATCCAAGATCAGACAAGCGCGTGCAGGAAAACAGCACAGCGCTCGAGTGTGAACCGAGCTCGTGCATTCAATTAAGCACTGCAACGGGGAAAATGGGTGAGTGTGAATAATCACGTTTTAATGCGAGAGCATTTAACCCGACAGGACACCGAATTCATTGCGATGGTGGGTGCAACATAGATCGGCCCTAAGCATGGATCCAAAGAGCAAAAATGGCCCTTGGACATCCCAAAGTTGCCCACCCCGATTTAATGCAATGATAACCTTCAGTTAACACCAGCATATAATGCTTTTATGCTATTCTTTTAAACTTTGCTGTTTTAATGTTTTCATTTTAATTTGTTTCACTGCTACTATTTTATTATTTGTAAGCCACTCTAGACACTTGATGAAAGAAAGGGTATAAATTCTTAAACATATAGCATAACTGTAAACTACCATGCAGGAGGCCCAAGAGTGTAAACTAAATTATATGGGAAATAATTAAGACATTCACCATACTGCTGCAAACTTAAAACAAACCTATCTATGAAGATGGAAAAATATAAGATTTTAAAATTTTAAAAGTAATTTTATTTTTTTAATATTGTTGACCTGGTAAAACAAAGCTGTAACTCAGGGTTGGGTAACTGTGGCCCTTCATATGTTGTTGGACTCTAAATTCCATCAGCCAACCAGCATGGCCAATAGTCAGAGATGATGGGAATTGTAGTCCAACAACACATGGAGGGGAACAGGTTGCTCATCCCTGCTGTAACTATACATCAAAGACCACCTTCACAGCTGCATGGGAACTGTTTCCATGTGAGCTACTTCTTATGGGTTGGATCCAGATTTAAGCTGGCGGAAGTGGGCTCCCCATCCCTTCCCACAGCAGCCCTCTGAAAATGCTACAGAGAGTCAGGAGGCCCTACTGAATGGGGTGAGCAGTGGTGTGTGTATGTGGGGAGGAGGATCCCCCCCAAACTGGGCAGAAGAATCTTCTGTGAGTGGAGCCCTTCCTCTCATGGAAGGCACATCCTGGATCCAAACCCATGACTGTAGTGTGTGTGAAAACCACAACCACATGAACCACAAATCAGCATCCTCTTCCTCAAAATAAAAGACAGAAGAGCCATTACTACATACCAAGTGACGTGCAAAACAATTACTCATAGGTTGCATTTAGACAGAAAAAAGTCCTACAACTCCCAGCATGGCTGGCTGGGGCATGCTGGGAGTTTCAGGACTTTTTTTTGTCTAAACATGCATAGGATTGCACCTTTACTCTGTTCATACTATTATAACATGTATACTTGTGTATAGCCAGAGTGGTGTAGAGGCTAGTGTGGCCTAGAACTGGGTAGATCCAGGTTCAAATCCCCCTCAGGCATGAAACTGACTGGGTATCCTTGGGCCAGTCACCAGCTATCAGCCTAACCTACTTCACAGGACTGTTGTGAGGATAAAATGGTGTGTGGGCAGGAGGGAGAGAAAGTTTGCTGCCTTGAGCTCCTTGGAAGAAAGGTGGGATATAAATGTAATAAATAAATAAATACTTCCAGGAGTATTGCTGAAGTATGAGAATTTACAACATACAAATTTGCTAAAGGCCTTCAGCAACAGCAATAGAGAATCAAATATTTCTTGTTTATTAGTGCATACTAAGATAACTGAACTGTTAGTCAACGGTTGTTTATTAAAAAAACAACATCCCCCACACTTTACAATTTGAAGATTAAGGCAAGCTGCAGTAGGTATAGCACATCTTTTCTGCTATCTTCTTAACTGTAGGCTGTTAACATTTAATTAATACTTTGAAAACTTGAATATGTGATAACTTCCTGATTTGTATTTAGTCTAGTCAGTAAAAGGTTGAGTTTATTTCTTAAACTGTAAGCTATGTTGGGTCTATCTGTACAGCTGGCCATGTACTGATAGACCTAGTTGTACAGGAGACATACACCAAAAGAGATTCAGGCGAGATTACAGTGGCCTGGTGTGGGTGTAACCCTTAGTTTAGCAATAGAGGAATGATCCTAGCCTCCCTCTAGGCTCGCACATGCTTCTCCTCCGCCTCCTCTTTCTGCATGGCTGCAAGGAGTACTAATATATTCAGTTTTCTTTTTGACTATAGCTTGCTGTGTCTACCAAGCCTAGACATTGTTAACCTTAACAATGGTTAATGTAGAAAAAACTTCAAACTATAGTTTATGGCTGGCTTGTTTTCACTAAACATAGTTTAGATTAACCACAGTTTATGGTTTAGACAATGCCTTAAACTGTAGTTAATCTAAAATGGAAGCAGGAACATCTCCACACAGCTGCACCAGAGGAGGAAAGGGGAGGGGGAGCACACAAGTCCCTGAGGGAAGTAGACTAATTCTTATAACACTAAAACATCTGACTTGGATTCCTGCATTGAGCAGGGGGTTGGACTCGATGGTCTTGTAGGCCCCTTCCAACCCTACTATTCTATGATTCTATGTTTTATCATATGGGATAAAAAGCCTCAGAATTGTTATTGTCTTCCAAAACTCTAGCTTCTAAAATGGCGTTACTATTTTTGAATTTCATTCAAAGCTAAACTTTTTTTATTTACCAAGTTGAATAGGAAAGCTTGAAATAATGGCCTGAATGCACCTGAATCATTCAAGACACCAAGAAATGAGTAAAAAGAACTACAGAATAACCATATTTGGAACTTTGGGCCCAGTCACAAGAAAACTGTTAATATTTGAGCTCGGGCAGGATAACTTGAACTAGAAAAATGAACACAATCTGTACCTTTGCATGTCTTAAAAATCATGAAGAACTAAGCCTTTAGTTCCTGAGGCTACATGAATGTTTTGTCTCGGACTGCCATGATTCTCTTCAGCTTCTAGCAGAAATAAACCCCAGGCTTTACTATCATGTGTCTCTACAGCAATTCAATTACTAAGACTGCCTCCATTCCCCTTGGCTGCTTTACTGCTACACGAATGACTCTTTCTATTAGTCGCAGCTGGGCTAGCTGGTGCCTAAAGGCACGGGCTGGAAGTAACAACTGCAAAGACTTTGAACAAAGCCTCTAATTTTTTTTTCATATTAAGGTCATGTTTCCATCTGCAGATGAATTGTCCGCCAGTAGTTGATTAATGCTATCTTGTCTTTCCAAATGAGATTGATATTTTGGACCCTCGTGTATATGGTAGAAGCACGTGATGCTTCTACCATACAAAGGAATACAAAGGCTTGCAGAAAACTATTCTCAGTGTGTGTGTGTGTGTGTGTGTGTGTGTATGTGTATGTGTATATATAGGGACTATTTTTACCCTGAGCCCATTTAGGATTGGTAGTTTACAACCAAAAGAACCATTCTTTAGCTTAACCACCGCCTGCCCCCAGCTGCAAAGGAATGAGCAGCTGCAGTTTCTTCTACCCTTCTCCTCCTTCAGTCCCTTGCACACCTTTGCCTCTTGCCTACTTTAGGGAAGTAAAATAGTCTTGTTTAAGATATTCTCCCAAAGACAAAAGGGACAAAGAGAGGGGCAGAAGAAGATTATGAATACGCATAATCTTTCTCAGTTTGCAGCAACTTCCCCTGTTTTTTTGTCAGGCCCCTGCCTGAAGAGCTTAAAATCTAAAATTTCACATAAGGAAATCAATAAAAGGAGGACAGGGATGTAGAGGCAGGGATAAGCAGGGGAACAATATGCATTTACAGTAGTTCAGCTTACTTAGGCTTAGTTTCAGTAGGGCAATAGCAACAACAACAACAACTAATAATAGCTAACTAAAGTAAAATACTTAGTATTATTACATGTGAATTATTAAATACTGTCAAATTTTAAATACTGAAATTAAATTGGATGTCAAATACTGATCAAATATTTGGACAGTATTCAGAGAATATCCTGTAAACATTCAATATAAAAATATATAGGGGATTTTGTAAAAATAAAAAGTCAGCTCTAGTAGTATAGTTTCTTTGACCTGATAACAGAATGGAACAAAGCTTCTGTTCCCTGACTGGGGCGATGGTAGGAGTGTTCAGGCATTTTCATTGGGAGGGCTAAATTGGCTTTGGCTTCAGTTCACCTGTAATTTATAACCTACATTGGCTACAGTGGAGATTTGACTTTTATTCTGTATTAATACTCATTAATACAAGACATCCCTGACACAGCTAGAATGAGAGAGGCTCAAAGGCCCCTGTAAGCCCCCCAGTGAAAACCGCCTATGCATAATGAAGCATATTGTCAGTGTATGGAGGGATGAACTGGATAGACACAAACTAGGCAACCATTTCGGGTGACAAAATTCTAGAAACACCTGACTAATATTAGGTATACAAAGTTCGTAAAAACAGAGCGGCAAGCAGCCCACACTTTGGGAACAGTTTGATGGCTAGATTTAGGGACAGACAAATCTGTCAGCTTTGCTTTTTCCTGCATTTGTTTTTTTTTAAAATTCTCAAGTTCTTTCCATCCCAAATATGAAGAAATTTGTGACTTTTGGTAAATTCTGATCAAAATTGTATTGAGACAAAATTTTCATCCATCTGCACTGGCCAACTTCAATAGGTAATGCTATTCCCAGCATGGAGAGGAGCATGTTGTACCTGCCTGCTTTTGAACATGAGAAGCCTGTCAGAAAAAAGAGCTGGCAAAACTAGGGATTCATGCCCAGACTTTTAATAGCTAAGAAGTCAAAGCCCTGGGTCTGGATGAATTAATCCATCAATTTTGGTTTCTCTCACATTCGAATTCTTTTAATCTCAATTTCTTTCCATTCTAAATATTAAGAAATGTGTGAATTTCCTAAATTCTTATCATAAATGAACTGAAATTGAATTCTCACCCATCCCCATCTGAATTGATATCCAATTTAAATCCCTTTAAAGGATACAGTTTAGAGCTTTTTTACCTCATCTTTTACCTTAGAAAAGGCTTTTTTACCTTTACAGTTTAGAGCTTTTTTACCTCTGCCTTTTTAAAAATCTCATTGTCTACCCTAGGCATGGAAACAGTTGTAAAGGGAAGGAAGTAAAAAAGTGACAAACATTAAAAATGAAAATAACAAAATGCTGAATCTCAGATCTGCTGGCTGGTGGGAGTTAGGATAGGGCGGACAAGCCCCTCCCCTGGTAGGGAGGGGCTTCACCAACAAGGGGTCACGTCCATTTGCAGGCCCCAGTTATGCCCACAAAGACATCCACGGGCATAAATATACCACCAGCAGTGATTTTATAACAGTTGATTCTTATTAAAAGAAATACTGTTAGAAATAATATTGTAATACACATATAGAAATGAAAATAATGCACCTAACCTTTATTTGAAATGAAATTATTTCTGAGCTTAAAAGCACCGTTCTTGTGGTATCTGTGGCATTTTGGTTCAACTTCATTTGATGGTCTCCATTCCACTGAACAACGCTCTCCCTGCAGATTCAGTTGTGTGTGTGTGTACAGTTTATTATCCACAACTGAATTAGTGGCACAAAGCAGATGTGCAGTGTTAAAGGCTGCCACCTTTCCTGGATTTATGCCAGGGAAGGGGTTTTGTGATAACTGTAAAATATAACTTAACGCTTCACTCCTTTGACAAGAGAAAAAGTTGTCAAGGCACTTTTCAAAATTACTTCTTTAGGTGCTTTGTTAGTGCTGTTGTGCAGCTTTTACAAGACTAGCTCACAAAAAGCTAATTGCGTAGCTTGTCTTTTATGGCTTGTGGATGGGGATACAGAAGAATTTGCACCTGGAGTGGTGTCCCTGGGTAGTTCCTCACACAACACTGGCTGACTCACATAAGCATCCAGACACAGAGCTATTCAGCCAAAAATGAACAGTGCCTGTAAGCACAGATAGGCTATTCTGCTGGAAATACTGAAAAGACAGAAGGTTCTTATTTCTGTCCCTCCAGTGGATGGGAGAGATAAAGTCGTATAGCAGCTGCTCATTCTTGGCTGACCACCTATATAGAAAGGAAGACTTCCAGATGCAACATTGCCATAATAAATTAGACGACAGTGCAGAGCGTACACTGTAGTGAGTACAAAGCACTCGGAGGCAACTTGCTCTCTTTTATGGCTGTGGGGTTCCAGCAGCCTGCAGAGTCTGGCAGAGAATGGGAACAAGGTTGCAGCACGTGGATGGAGCCCGCCTAGCAGTTACTCTTTGGTCCAGTCTAGTTCTATAGGGGAGCAAACACAAGAATCACGATATGAAGGAGGATTTTGTGTAGTGAATAGTGCACAACAGCCCTGCTACACACTAGTTTGAACTGCAGTAGCAATTGGCATGTTCTCGAGGAAAGGAGCTACTCTGACTGCCATTTTTTGGTAGAAAGTCGGGGTACAAATCAAATCAATCAATAAATAAAAAGTGGTGGGCACTATTTAAAGTGATTTTTCACTTTGCTCTGTGAAATTGACATTAGAGGCAAACAGAACATTCCTCCATCCTTTTTCAAGATTGGAGTAGTTTTTCTTCCTTAAACATGCTTTTTAAGAGAGAGGAGATAGATGCCAATTAAAGAAGCATGTTGCAAAGTTGTCTGGGTATATTCCTTTATATTAGGTTTTGGACTTCTGCCTTATGATCCATGTTCCACATTAATAATGCATATCATAGTGAGAATAGGATGGTAAATGGAGAGTGCAATCCTGCTAGTAACATGAGCATAACTACCACCAGGGGCATTGCTAGGTTCATAAACGATCCAAGGCACAGGCCCATAACATAAATTTGCATGTGCATCTGAGCCTAAGTGCACCTCTAATATAGGTAGGTGTGTGTGTGTGTGTGTGTGTGTGTGTATAGATTACACACATACATACATAAGAAGTGTGCACGGATCCCCCACCCCACTTCAACTTGGACCCCGATTCAGTGTTTTGGAAAACATCCCACTTCTGCTCGGGCCAATTTGTAGTCGGTCCACTTCAGCTCAGCACCAAACCTGAGTCAAGGTTTGGAAAAATGAGCCTTTATGCTTCCTGTTGACTACCATGGGAAATTAGAAAAAAAACCACCTTTAACTTTTTTTGTGTTGGTCAGAACTGGATGATAATTGCAGGCATAATAGCTCCCCAGAAGGGGATTACACCTGCCCAATGTCAGAAAAATAGATGCAGGATTTATATTTTGATTTTCTGTTAAAGGGAACTGTCAATACCATTTTTATTCCTTGGAAGAATTAGATAAAAATTTCAAGATTCGTTGCCCCATCAAAAGAAATCATGTCTGCCAAATTTCAGAATGATAGCCGGGGGGGGGGGGGTGTGCAAGGGTGGCCTTGACATTTTGAGGTCTCCAATTTTTTTATTTTTATTTTATTATTAAATTTATTAATCACCCATCTGGCTGGTCACCCAGCCACCCTGGGCGATGTAGAACATACAATAAAAACAGTTTAAAACAATAAAATTCTACAATAAAAACATTTTCTAAAATACCCTAACCCACCCCAAATGCCTGCCTGAACAACAGCGTTTTTAATGCACGACAGAAGCTCGTTAAAGAGGGGGCATGACGGAGTTCCCTAGGGAGGGAGTTCCACAGAGTGGGGGCCACCACAGAGAAGGCCCTCTCCCTCGTCCCCACCAGTCTAGCTGTCCTGGCTGATGGGACAGAGAGAAGGCCATCCGAGGCTGATCTTGTTAAGCGGCCTGTCTGGTGCGGCTGGAGGCGCTCCTTAAGATAGGCTGGACCGGAACCATATAGGGTTTTAAAGGTCAAACCAACACCTTGAATTTGGCCTGGAAAACAACTGGTAACCAGTGCAACTCCTTCAGCACTGGAGTGATGTGATCTCGCCGGCGGCTGCCTTTAATCAGGCGAGCCGCCGCGTTCTGTACCAGCTGCAGTTTCCGAACCGTCTTCAAGGGTAACCCCATGTAGAGCGCATTACAGTAGTCTAAACGAGAGGAGACCAGGGCATGTACTACCGATGGAAGCAGATGGTCGGGAAGGAAGGGGCGCAGCCGCCGTATCAGATGGAGTTGATACAGCGCTGTCCGGCTCACAGCTGACACCTGAGCCTCCATGGACAGCTGGGAGTCCAAAATGACCCCCAGGCTGCGGACCTGGTCTTTCAAGGGTAGCCGTACCCCATTCAAC
This sequence comes from Heloderma suspectum, assembly GCF_057233095.1. Lineage (NCBI taxonomy): Eukaryota > Metazoa > Chordata > Lepidosauria > Squamata > Helodermatidae > Heloderma > Heloderma suspectum. The sequence continues at coordinate 290,857,577 of NC_139459.1, read as the reverse complement.
ACCAGGTCAACATCCCCCAGCCTCCTCTTGTCTCCCACCAAAAGTACCTCGGTCTTGTCAGGGGTCAGCTTCAGCCTATTCCTCCCCATCCAGCCACTCACCATCTCCAGACATTTGGACAGGGATTCTACGGCCAACCTTGGTGAAGATTTGAACGAGAGGTAGAGCTGCGTGTCATCCGCATATTGATGACACTGCACCCCAAACCTCCTGATGATAGCCCCCAGCGGCTTCACATAGATGTTAAATAGCATCGGGGAGAGGATGGAACCCTGTGGCACCCCACAAGTAAGTGGCCACAGGTCCGAAACGTCCTCTCCCAGTGCTACCCTCTGGTACCTGCCGGAGAGGAAGGACCGGAACCACCGCAATACAGTGTCCCCAATGCCCAACCCCCCCAGGCGGTCCAGGAGGATACCGTGGTCAACGGTATCGAAAGCCGCTGAGAGGTCGAGGAGAACAAGGAAGGAGCATTCACCCCTATCCAGAGCCCTCCTCATATCATCTACCAAGGCGACCAAGGCCATTTCTGTCCCATGCCCAGGCCTGAAGCCCGACTGAAATGGGTCTAGATAATCAGTTTCTTCCAAGTGTGCCTTCAACTGCATCGCCACCACCTGCTCAATCACCTTGCCCAAAAATGGCAGATTTGAGACTGGGCGAAAGTTGTTCAGAACTTGGGGATCCAAGGAGGGCTTCTTTAAGAGCGGTCTTATCACTGCCTCCTTGAGGGCTGATGGCATCACTCCCTCCTCAAGGGAGGCGTTCACCACCGCCTTGATCCCCTCACCCAGTCTCTCTCTGCAGCTCATAATGAGCCAAGATGGGCAAGGATCAAGTAAGCAGGTGGTCGGCCTTACAGATGAAAGCACCTTGTCCACTTCATCAGGAGGAAGAAGCTGGAACTGATCCCACAAAACCAGTTTGCCACAGGCTGCCTCTTGCTCACTAACTGTATCCACAGTGTGCAGAGTAACACACCTAATCTGATCAATTTTATCTGCAAAGTGCCTTGCCAAAGCCTCACAGGAGGCCTTAGAATGCTCCAGTGGTTCCGGAGCCACAGGACCGACCAGGCTCCGGGCCACTTGGAACAGCCTCCTGGGACAGCTCTCTGCAGACGCGATGGAGGCAGCATAATATTCCTTTTTTGCTGCCTTCACCGCCACGTGATAGGCTGAAGATACAGCTCTAGCCCGTGTCTGATCGTCTTTGGAGCGAGACTTCCGCCACCGGCGCTCTAGCCGTCTCACCTCCTGTTTCAGAGCTCGTAACCGCGGATTGAACCATGGTGCAGTCCGAGCCCTGTTCAGGGGGAGAGGGCGTTTCGGAGCCACCTGATCTAATGCCCCAGTGATTGCGGCATTCCAGCCACCCACCAGGGTCTCGACCGAGTGGCCGTTGGCATACCCCAGAGAATCCCCAAGTGCATTCAGGAATCCATTTGGATCCATAAGACGCCTGGGGTGGACCATTTGAATGGGTCCTCCACCCCTGCGGAGGGGTTGTGGAACCGAGAATTCCAACATCACCAGATAGTGATCTGACCATGACAAGGGGGTGGTGGATATACCCCAGACTTCCAGATCACTCCTCACTTCTCCAGAAACAAACACAAGGTCTAGTGCATGACCGGCTACATGGGTGGGCCCAGTTAGAATATGGTGCAGCTCCCAGGAGCCCATGGTCTCCATGAAGTCCCGAGGTGCTCCTGTGAGGATGGCCTCCGAATGTACATTGAAGTCCCCCAACACCATTAAGTTAGGGGACTGCACACGCACATCAGAGACCACCTCAAGCACCTCGGCCAGGAAGTCAGTCATGCAGCGGGGTGAATGGTACACGAGCAGAATCCCCAGACTGCCCTTCGGGCCCAACCTCCAGTACATGCACTCAGCAACCTTGGTCTCCCGGAGAGGGGGTCTGGTGAAGACCAAGGACTCTCGGTAGATAACAGCCACTCCCCCTCCCCGATCCCCAGCCCTCGGCTACTGTGCATACGAAAATCCAGCTGGACACATGGCTGTAAGAGTTGGAGCAGCAGCCTCGGCCAGCCAGGTCTCCGTAATACATGCCAGGTCTGCACCCTCATCCAGGATCATGTCATGGATGAGGGAGGTTTTCTGGGTAACAGACCTGGCATTGCAGAGCAGCAAACGAAGGCCAGAAGATGGGGTCATGCCTCCCCCAGCCATCCTTTGGCTCTGGACAGGCCCGGAGCAGGGGACAGATACTACACATCTCTCCCTTGTTCCCCTTACCTGGCATGGCCTGCCCCTAGCACTCCGCCAGCGCCTGCCGCCCAGCCTCGGTATCTTCTGGCCCCCAACACTCCCCCCACTGCCTCCATCAGGTGGACACATGCCCCCTCGCTCCCGCCTATCAGGCAGGCTACCCACCCCTAAAACCACAACAAAATCCCCCAAGAAAAAGAAAACACACACACACACACACACAAAACAATTAAAAATTCCCTTAAAAATAATGCCAGGCCGGAGTCCACAGGGAAGGCCAGGTGGTGGTGGTGGTGGTGGTGGTGGTGGTGGCGGCGGCGGCGGCAGCACCCGCCGCCGCAGGCCCAGTAGCAGCAGGCGCACCTCTTCCCCGGTGATGGTGGTAGCCTCTCCTGCAGGCCCTGGCTCTCCCAGGCCACCTCAGCCAACCAGCTTATGTAGCCCCTCCAGGGAGGGCAGGTGGAGCAGCACAGCTGGCTCGGTACCTGGGGGCCTGGTCCTGCAGGGACTGGTGGTCTGCCAAGCAGAAGTCTCCAGGGAAGGCCTGGTGGTGGTGGTGGTGGTGGTGGTGGCGGCGGCGGCAGGCCCGGCGGCGGCCCCAGCTCTTCCCCGGTGGTGGTGGTGGCCTCTCCTGCAGGCCCTGGCTCTCCCAGGCCACCTCAGCCAGCCAGCTTATGTAGCCCCTCCAGGGAGGGCAGGTGGAGCAGCACAGCTGGCTCGGTACCTGGGGGCCTGGTCCTGCAGGGACTGGCGGTCTGCCAGGCAGAAGTCTCCAGGGAAGGCCTGGTGGTGGTGGCAGCAGCGGTGGCAGCAGCAGCGGCAGGCCCGGCAGCAGCAGGCGCGCCTCTTCCCCGGTGATGGTGGTGGCCTCTCCTGCAAGCCCTGGCTCTCCCAGGCCACCTCAGCCAGCCAGCTTATGTAGCCCCTCCAGGGAGGGCAGGTGGAGCAGCACAGCTGGCTTGGTACCTGGGGGCCTGGTCCTGCAGGGACTGGCGGTCTGACAAGCAGAAGTCTCCAGGGAAGGCCTGGTGGTGGTGGTGGTGGTGGTGGCGGCGGCGGCGGCAGCAGCAGGCCTTCCAAAAGAGGACATACTTATCTCCCTATGTTCCTTGTGGACCATTGTTCTGAAAATTACAGACAGCTTGGAGGTGTCCCTAAGTAAGAAACCAGCAGAGTTTCAGAAGGATAGGTGCAGCAGCAGCAGTTCATGTGAAAGGGGAGTTCTCCAATTTGGGGGAGGGAGTGATTTGCTTTCCTTTCCCTTTACACCCCCCCCCCCAAATAGTATTTGGATACGTTTGTATGAAAATGCATAGGACATTAGAGGTGTCCACCTGGGAAAGTAACCTGCAAAGTTTCTGAAAGATAAACATGCATGCGCATTTAGAATTACTATAATTTATTTACATTTCACCAACATTAGCAGCAGGGAACATGGGTAGGAAGGTGCTGTTTCACACATGTCCTGCTTGTGGGTTTCCCATGGGCATCTGGTTGGCCACTGTGTGAACAGAATGCTGGACTAGATGGACCTTGGTCTGATGCAGCACAGCTCTTCTTATGTTCTTAAATATAAAGTGCCTCTGAGCATATGCAGAATGTTTTCTTTCACCACTGAGCACTTACATTCTCCCCCTACCAATTCTGTTTCCCTCCATGCAACCATCTGTCCTCATCCTACCATCCTCCAGCAACTCTTCATAAGAACAGATGTCTTGTTTTGTGCAACTCCTCTCTATCTCCTCCTTGTTATTCACAAGCTCTCACTGTATCTTCCCCCCATAACTTCATTTGTACCAAGACTTCACCAGGATTCAGCCAGTGAGTCTCTTTTCAAAACTAGGACTAAGTTGTGGAGAAACTCTGAGCATGTACTAAGTGGCTTTCTCTTACCACTGAAGCTAGAGTTTATGCAAAATGAAAAAACACACAAATGACAAAACATGCATAGGACTGAGCTGAAAGGGTAGTCAATTCATTAGACTGGAATTGGGTAGGCACTGTATTAAGCCTGTAGTACCATGCTCACAACTCACGACTTATTTCTGAGTAAACATCCTGAACATCAAGATGCAAACCTCCCTGCAAAAGTAACTTGTGCTGGAATCCTATGCACACTTTCCTGAGGGTAAGCCTCATTAAACATAATGGGACTTCTCAGTAGGCATACATAGGATTGCATAAATTACCAACATTTATCTCCCCTACAAGTAAAAAATTCCTATTTTTTAATTAAAACTTTCTGTTCAAAGGAACACAGGAAGCTGCCTTATACTGAGTCAGACCCTGGGCCCATCTAGCACAGAAATGTTGACACTGACTGGCAGCAGCGGCTCTCCAAAGTGTCAGGCAGGATTATTTCATAGCCCTACCTGGAGATGCTGGGGAACCTGGGACCTTCTGTGTGCTAAGCATGTGCTCTACCACTGAGCTACAGCCCTTCCTATTGCTGGATAATGGCAAGTGACGAACAAAACAGCTCCAGATTTGTTTCTCTGCGGCCATGTGAACCCACTCTTCTCAAAGACTTGAGTGAGAAGGCGTCTGTTTGTATAAAGTCAAATACAGTTCAGAACTTCTCTTGCCCGCTGAAGAGAAGTTTCTTTAAGAATTCCCCAAGATATGCTCTGGATGGAATAAAGAACAGAAAGAAAGAAAGAAAGAAAGAAAGAAAGAAAGAAAGACAGACAGACAGACAGACAGAAAGAACGGACGGACAGGGGAGGGGAGGGGAGGGGAGGGGAGGGGAGAAGAAGAATGGTGATTGAAAATGTGCGAGTGGTTGGGGGGTAGAGAGACTTCCCTAAGCCAAGTAGCTCCTTTCAGAGAGGTGGTACTTCAGTGGAATTTAGGATTTGTAAGGACTGCACGTACTTAAATGAACTTTATGAGGTGAGGTGGCTGAGGGTTTTTTCTAGCTTGTTAAAAACTGTAGAACCTATTTAAAAGCCCCAGCAGTTTCTCGATCATGACACCACATAGTCCTAACCCTCCCTTTGAGATTGAGTCCTACAGCTATTTAGGAGAAATTAAAGTGGAGGGGGAGAAAGAAGTTTGTGGAGGCTGATTGGATCCTTTGCTGTACTGAAACTACTAAACTTCTGCAGAATCCAATGGTTCCAGTTCAGGACAGTGAAATCAGATGCTGTGTGAAATACCAGTATTTCACATGAAGCTCTTTCTTCCCTTCCTTCTCCCTCTTCAAAATGTCATTGCAGCCAGGCAAGCTCCCAACACTGGGCATGTAAGAGCAGAAAAGTAGGGGGAGAGAGGTTTTTTGCACCTCAAAAACAAAACAACAACAACAAAAAACACCTCAGAGATTAGGGATAGTGACCTCCTAATGGTCACCTTAAACAACTTCTGATTAGGATTCCTAATCCCCTGGGTGGCTTGATAGTTTTTACTTTTTGTTTGAGACTTTGAGAAAAGGAAACTTTATGCATGGCTAGCACAAAAGCCACTGGACCTAACTGTCGTAATTTGGTAGGTTCAGTTAGCTTCATAGGGACTTGCAGGTCCCCAAATTCCATGAATTTATGTGGAAGCACAAAAAAAAGTTATAGCTCTTTACTCTGACAGATTTTCTTAGAAAAAGCAAATTTTACCCGTGACTAGCACAAAAGCCACTAGACCTAACTGCCTGAAATTTGGCACATTTAATCAGCTCCATGGGGGCTACCAAGCCTCCAAATTTCATGTATTTGTCATGCACATTACAAAAGTTATGGCCGTTTTTGTTTTCCAATTCAAGTCTATGGGAACATGTAAAAAAATGGCAATTAGGACAGCTCAAAAGATCCGGGCCACAGCTCAAAACATCTGGCCTGTGCCCAGGTGGGCCCCCTCCTAATGACACCCCTGCCTCCCAGTTACAGCAAGGCTACTGAGCTCAGAGGAAAGAAGCAGGCTTGTATTAAGCAGGGCTGTGCATTGCTTTGGATCCGAATTCCAAACTGAAGCAGGGTGATTTGGACCAAATTGCTCTGAATCCGAAGTGGGTCCAGATCAGCGCAAATTGCTTCAGTTTGCTTTGGACAATTCTGAAGCCCAGAGAGCTGTTTGGGAAATGTAATAATTGTAATGTAACAAAAAAATGTAAGATTAGGGAGGGGGAGAGGAGGAGTTGGGAGGGGAGAATTGAGCCTTGGCAAGTGAAATCTTCAGCAAAAGAGATAATAGCTTCATGCTAATTTTGGCAAGGCCCTAATAGATTTTTTCTTTACAAGTTAGCTGTTAGGAAGGCTGTTTGTGACTTGTGAAAGACATTAGCCAAAGGAATGTTTCTGGAATGACGTGTGCTTACATACTGTTATATATGAATGTATGGCTATCAACTTCAGCAAAGGAGATCGTTACCTTGTCGTGGTGCTGGAGCTTGAGCACCTCAATGACGTCATGAGCTAAACTGTGAAGGGACACCCAAGACGGGAAGGTCATGGCAGAGAGGTCAGACTAAATACGATCCCTGGGGAAGGAAACGGCAACCCACCCCAGTATTCTTGCCATGAAAACTAAATGGATCAGTACAACCAGAGATATGTCGGTATACCATCGGAAGATGGGACTCCCAGGTCGGAAGATGGTCAAAATGCTACTGGGGAGGAACAGAGGGTAAGTTCAACTAGCCCCAGATGTGATGACGCAGCTAGCTCAAAGCCCAAAGGATGGCTAGCAGCCGATGGTACTGGTGGTGAACGACGAATCCGATGTTCTAAAGATCAACACACCATAGAAACCTGGAATGTAAGATCTATGAGCCAGGGCAAATTGGATGAGGTTATTGGGGAGATGTCAAGATTAAATATAGACATTTTGGGTGTCAGTGAACTGAAATGGACTGGAATGGGCCACTTCACATCAAATGACTACCAGATCTACTACTGTGGACAAGAGGACCACAGAAGAAATGGAGTAGCCTTCATAATTAATAATAAAGTGGCTAAAGCAGTGCTTGGATACAATCCAAAAAATGACAGAATGATCTCAATTCGAAGTCAGGGTAAGCCATTTAACATCACAGTGATCCAAATATATGCCCCAACCACAGATACTGAAGAAGCAGAAGTAGATGAGTTCTATGAGGATCTGCAGCACCTACTGGATAGTATGCCAAAAAAAGATGTTATTTTCGTTACAGGAGACTGGAATGCTAAGGTGGGTAGTCAAACGACACCTGGAATTACAGGCAAGCATGGTCTGGGAGAACAAAATGAAGCAGGACATAGGCTGATAGAATTTTGCCAAGACAACTCACTGTGCATAACAAACACTCTCTTCCAACAACCTAAGAGACGACTTTCTACATGGACTTCACCAGACGGTCGACACCGAAATCAAATTGACTACATCCTTTGTAGCCAAAGGTGGCAGACATCTATGCAGTTGGTAAAAACAAGACCTGGAGCTGATTGAAGTTCAGATCATGAGCTTCTTATTGCACAATTTAGAATCAGACTAAAGAGAATATGGAAGACCACAGATCAGTTAGATATGAGCTCACGAATATTCCTAATGAATATGCAGTGGAGGTGAACAATATATTTAAGGGACTAGATTTAGTAGATAGGGTCCCGGAAGAACTATGGACAGAAGTTCGCAACATTGTTCAGGAGGCGGCAACAAAAAACATCCCAAAGAAGACGAAAACCAAGAAGGCAAGATGGCTGTCTGCTGAGACACTGGAAGCAGCCCAAGAAAGAAGGAAAGCAAAAGGCAACAGTGATAGGGGGAGATATGCCCAATTAAATGCAACATTCCAGAGGTTAGCCGGAAGAGTTAAGGAATTATTTTTAAACAAGCAATGCGCAGAAGCGTTAGAAGATAATAGAATAGGAAGGACAAGAAACCTCTTCCAGAAAATTAGAAACATCAGAGGTAAATTCCAGACAAAAATGGGTATGATCAAAAACAAAGATGGCAAGGGCCTAACAGAAGCAGAAGAGAGCAAGAAAAGGTGGCAAGAATATACAGAAGATCTGTATAGGAAAGATAATAACATCGGGGATAGATTTGACAGTGTGGTGAGCTAGAGCCAGACATCCTGAAGAGTGAGGTTGAATGGGCCTTAAGAAGCATTGCTAATAACAAGGCAGCAGGAGATGACGGTATCCCAGCTGAACTGTTTAAAATCTTGCAAGATGATGCTGTCAAGGTGATGCATGCCATATGCCAGCAAATTTGGAAAACACAAGAATGGCCAACAGATTGGAAAAGATCAACTGATATCCCCATACCAAAAAAGGGAAGCACCAAAGAATGTTCAAACTATCGAACAGTGGCACTTATTTCACATGCCAGTAAGGTAATGCTCAAGATCTTGCAAGGTAGACTCCAGCAATTCATGGAACGAGAATTGCCAGATGTACAAGCTGGGTTTAGAAAACGCAGAGGAACTAGAGATCAAATTGCCAATATCCACTGGATAATGGAGAAAGCCAGAGAGTTTCAGAAAAACATCTATTTCTGTTTTATTGACTATTCTAAAGCCTTTGACTGTGTGGATCATCACAAATTGTGGCAAGTTCTTGGTGGTATGGGGATACCAAGTCATCTTGTCTGCCTCCTGAGGAATCTGTATAACGACCAAGTAGCAATGGTAAGAACAGACCATGGAACAACGGACTGGTTTAAGATTGGGAAAGGAGTATGGCAGGGTTGTATACTCTCACCCTACCTATTCAACCTGTATGCAGAACACATCATGCGACGTGCTGGGCTTGATGAAGCCAAGGCTGGAGTTAAAATTGCTGGAAGAAACATTAACAATCTCCGATATGCAGATGATACCACTTTGATGGCTGAAAGCGAAGAGGAGCTGAGGAACCTCATGACGAAGGTGAAAGAAGAAAGTGCAAAAGCTGGGTGGCAGTTAAACCTCAAAAAAACCAAGATTATGGCAACCAGCTGGATTGATAACTGGCAAATAGAGGGAGAAAACGTGGAGGCAGTGTCAGACTTTGTCTTTCTAGGCGCAAAGATTACTGCAGATGCTGACTGCAGCCAGGAAATCAGAATACGTTTACTTCTTGGGAGGACAGCAATGACAAATCTTGATAAAATAGTTAACAGCAGAGACATCACACTGACAACAAAGGTCTGATTAGTTAACGCAATGGTATTCCCTGTAGTAACCTATGGCTGTGAGAGCTGGACCATAAGGAAGGCTGAGCAAAGGGAGATAGATGCTTTTGAACTGTGGTGCTGGGGGAAAATTCTGAGAGTGCCTTGGACTGCAAGAAGATCAAACCAGTCCATACTCCAGGAAATAAAGCCAGACTGCTCACTTGAGGGAAGGATATTAAAGGCAAAACTGAAGTACTTTGGCCACATAATGAGAAGACAGGATACCCTGGAGAAGATGCTGATGCTAGGGAAAGTGGAAGGCAAAAGGAAGAGGGGCCGACCAAGGGCAAGATGGATGGATGATATTCTGGAGGTGACGGACTCGACCTTGGGGGAGCTGGGGGTGGTGATGGCCGACAGAAAGCTCTGGGGTGGGCTAGTCCATGAAGTCATGAAGAGTCGGAAGCGACTGACCGAATAAACAACAAGTGAAATCTAGTTGCCAATAGGGCTGAATTTTTAACCCAGCAGTCTCCAATCACAGTGGGGAGATTGGGAGTGGGGTGCAATCACTTCTCTATTTGTTGTTGTTCAGTCATTCAGTCGTGTCCGACTCTTCGTGACCCCATGGACCATAGCACACCAGGCCTTCCTGTCCTCCGCTCTCTCCCGGAGCGTGCTCAAGTTCATATTCATTGCATCCGTGATGCTATCTAGCCATCTCATCCTCTGCCGTCCCCTTCTCCTTTTGCCTTCAATCTTTCCCAGCATCAGGGTCTTTTCCAGAGAGTTTTCTCTTCACATTAGGTGGCCAAAATATTTGAGCTTCAGCTTCAGTATCTGTCCTTCCAATGAGCACTCAGGGTTGATTTCCTTTAGGATGGACTGATTTGACCTCCTTGCAGTCCAGGGCACTCGTAAGAGTCTTCTCCAGCACCACAGTTCGAAAGCATCAATTCTTCGGCGCTCAGCCTTCCTTATAGTCCAGCTCTCACAGCCATACATTACTACTGGGAAAACCATAGCTTTGATTAGACGGACCTTTGTCGGCATGATGATGTCTCTGCTTCTTATTATGCTGTCTAGGTTTGCCATAGCTTTCCTCCCAAGGAGCAAGCGTCTTTTAATTTCATGGCTACAGTCACCGTCTGCGGTGATCTTGGAGCCCAAGAAAGTAAAATCTGTCAATGCTTCCATTTCTTCCCCTTCGATATGCCAGGAAGTGATAGGGCCAGATGCCATGATCTTAGTTTTTTTAATGTTGAGTTTCAAACCAGCTTTTGCACTCTCCTCTTTCGTGGTTTCGGTGATTTGTCTGGCTATTCAATTAATTGGTCAAAGTCAGAAATAATGCTGATTGGAGATAGAGTATACTCTATTTTATTAGCCAATTGGCAATTTCGACAGTGCCCAGAGTTTATTACTTATTTGGGAATAATTATCCCTAGAGATATATCTCAAATAATGAAGTTAAATTTAAATAAGTTGATTAACAATATTTCATGAGATATAGATAGATGGGCATCTTTAAAGTTAAGTTTATGGTGTAAGGTTAATACACTTAAGATGAATACTATACCTCGAATTGTTTACGTTATACATGGGATTCCCTCACTTATACCTGGCAAATATTTCCAAAAACTTAATGCTTCATAAATTCAAATTAATCCAAACTTAATCCAAAAACTTAATGTTTCGTAAATTCTTTTGGGATTCCTTTCCACCAAGATTATCTTTGAAGAGGATGCAACTTCCAATTAAAGAAGGTGGGTTCGGCTTTCCGGATCTTGCTACATATCATCAAGCTTATTTGTTGACCTGTACTAAATTTTGGTCTTTTCCATTCAGATTTGGTTTTCCATCTGGTCAGTTTTGGAATCTTCCTGTCTGGAGCCTCTCTCCAAATGGATGGCATTAGGTTCTGAGCATATTAGGGCAGATAGAGCCCCTCCTACCATCTTGGTGGTTAGAGATGTGTTGTGAATAACGTCACGCCAATTACAGTTTGATCCATTGTCCCACGCCAAATTGACTTTATGGGGAAATCCAGATCTAAGAATAGGAAAGAAAATGTTTCTGTGGTGGACCTGGACAGATAAAATGATCTTTACCCTGGATCAAGTATTGGGTAATGATAATGAGTTTTTGCCATTTTCAACTTTGTGAGATAAATTTGCTTTGCCTGCTACAGCTGAATGGCAGTATTTGCAATTGAAACATTTGTTAGTTATCTAGATACAGTCCTGCTGCTTATACTGCCTCAGAGTCTCCTTTGCTATTGGAAACACTTATTGAAGCTGACCAGGTATATCGACCCACAATTCATGTTTATAAATACTTCTTATCAGTGAATAAATATGATACACGGGGTCTACAGCAGGAATGGAACAGGGAATTGGAATGTCCTATTTTGTCTATTCAATGGACAGCCATTTTGGCATCTGTATCTGATATTGTCAAGGGTTCCTTGGAGGGCTCTCTCAGTCTAATCCAGTAGCCAAGACCAGACACAGACAAAGGGATTCTTTTCAAAGCTTTGTTCTTCTTTTACAACTTACAACTCTACAGGTAGCAACTAGATCTGAGCAGCAGCATCCCTATGCCCTAAGTTGGAACAGTTGGTCCCCGTTTGAAAAGCAATTACTGGCAGACCCCTGAATATAAGGACTAGGGAGAATCCCTCCCCTTTTCCCTTGGATCCTCTGGGCGCAACCGTTCTTTGAGCGCCAACCGGGCACTACACCTCCTTTCCGTGCTCTCCATTTGGCGCTGCTCTCTGCGTCTGTGCCGCGCATCCAACCAGTCTGCTATCGGTGCTGGGTCACTCCCTGGACTGCTTTCTAATCTAGGAATGTGGGTGGGAGGAATCTCTGTCAGCTGCGGGCCCTGGGAAAAAGGGGCGCGCTCCTCTCCAAGGAGCGACTGCTCTTCCTCCGAATCTCTGGGATTCTATGGGCTCAGTGTCCACCCTGACAGATATCTCCCCTTCATGGATCACTGCCTTGTTGTGGCGAAGGGGCTTGTGTAACTCAGTGAAGCCATAAGCTATGCCGAGCAGGGCCACAAAAGACGGACAGGTCATGGCAGAGAGTTCTGACAAAATATGGTCCACTGGAGAAGGAAATGGCAACCCACTCCAGTATAGGGATGTCAGAGAATTTCACCACGAATCTCAGGGAGGCCGAATGCCAGCGCATTCAGCCCCCCCAAATCGGTGGTGAAACGATCTGCCCCCCTGCCCTCCGCGGGATGGGACTTACCTTGGGTGAATCTCCCTGGCGGCGGTGGCTCCGCAGAGGTGTGGCGGCGGCTGTGGCGGCCGGTTTTCCGACCGGCTGCCGCCGCCGCCATTTCCAAATTAAAAAAAAAAAAAGTGATAGGCGACGTAAAGATTTACGTCGCCTATCACGGCTAGATTTTTAAAAAATACCGTGATAGGCTACGTAAATCTTTACGTAGCCTATCACAGCTGAGTTAAAAAAACACAAAAAACTGCGCGTATGCAAACAGCGGTGCCCATGGGCGCCGCCATTTGCGTTCCTTATTTTGGCACGTCTAGTCTACGTAAACATTTACGTAGACTACGGCGAAAATAAGGGGAACCCAAATAGCGTAGCGTCTATGCTATTTGCGTTCCCCTTATTTTCGCCGTAGTCTACGTAAATGTTTACGTAGATGAGCTTTGCCAAAATAAGGAACGCAAATGGCGGTGCCCATGGGCGCCGCCATTTACGTATGCGCGGTTTTGTTTTTTCACTCAGTCGTGATAGGCTACGTAAACGTTTACATAGCCTATCACGGCTGACTGCAGGGATGCAAACGGTGGCGGTTATGGCCACTGCCATTTGCAGACCCGGCCGGCCAGGATTCGTGGCGGGAGGGACGGGGCCCCTCCCCCCGGGCAGAATTTCAGCGGGGAGGGACGGGACGCCTCCCCCCCAGCCAGAATTTCGGGGGGAGGGACGGAGTGCCTCCCCCCACCGCGAGTCAAATTTCATAAAAGGTAATGGACTTTTGTACATCCCTACTCCAGTATTCTTGCCATTCAGGTATGACCTAAATCATATCCCTTATGAATATACAGTGGAGGTGAGGAATAGATTTCAGGGATTAGACCTGATAGACAGAGTTCCTGAGGAACTATGGACGGAGGTCCATAACATTGTTCCGGAGGCAGCAACTCAATCCATCCCAAAGAAAAAGAAATGCAAGAAAGCCAAGTGGCTGTCTGAGGAGGCTTTACAAGTAGCTGAGGAAAGAAGGGAAGTGAAAAGCAAGGGAGAAAGGGGAAGATATATCCAACTGAATGCAGAGTTCCAGGGAATAGCAAGGAGAGACAAGAAGGCCTTCTTAAATGAACAATGCAAAGAAATCGAGGAAAACAACAGAATGGGAAAGACTAGAGATCTCTTCAAGAAAATCGGAGATCTCAAGGGAACGTTTTGTGCGAAGACGAGCATGATAAAGGACAAAGAAGGCAGGGACCTAACAGAAAAGGTAAAGGTAAAGGTGTCCCCAACCAGTCGTGTCCGACTCTAGGGTGCGGTGCTCATCCCCGTTTCTAAGCCGAAGAGCCAGCGCTGTCCGAAGACGCTTCCGTGGTCATGTGGCCGGCATGACTGAACACCGAGGTGCACGGAACGCTGTTACCTTTCCCGCCGAGGCGGTACCTATTTATCTACTTGCAATTTCTTGCTTTCGAACTGCTAGGTTGGCAGAAGCTGGGACTGAAGACAGGAGCTCACTCCGTCACGCAGCACTCGGGTCTCAAACTGCTGACCTGCCAACCTTCCAGTCTGCAGTTCAGCGTCTTAACCACTAAGCCACCACGGCCCCACCTAACAGAAGCAGATGAGATTAAGAAGAGGTGGAAAGAATACACAGAAGAACTATACAGGAAAGATCTTAATGTCCCTGATAGCCATGATAGTGCCATCACTGAACTTGAGCCAGACATCCTAGAGAGTGAAGTGGGCTTTAGGAAGCATTACTAACAAAAAAGCTAGAGGAGATGACAGTATTCCAGCTGAGCTATTTAAAATCCTAAAAGATGATGCTGTTAAAGTGCTGCACTCAATATGCCAACAAATTTGGAACACTCAACAGTGGCCACAAGACTGGAAAAGGTCAGTTTACATTCCAATTCCAAAAAAGGGCAACGCCAAAGAGTGTTCAAACTACCGTACAATTGCGCTCATTTCACATGCCAGCAAGGTGATGCTCAAAATCCTACAAGCTAGGCTTCAGCAGTATGCGAACCAAGAACTACCTGAAGTACAAACTAGGTTTTGAAGAGGCAGAGGAACTAGAGATCAAATCGCCAACTTTGGCTGGATCATGGAGAAAGCAAGAGAATTCCAGAAAAACGTCTATTTCTGCTTCATTGACTATGCTAAAGCCTTTGATTGTGTGGATCACAATAAACTCTGGCAAATTCTTAAAGAGATGGGGGTACCAGACCACCTTACCTGTCTCCTGAGAAACCTTACGAGGGTCAAGAAGCAACAGTAAGAACCAGACATGGAACAACCGATTAGTTCAAAATTGGGAAAGGAGTACGACAAGGCTGCATACTGTCGCCCTGCTTATTTAACTTATATGCAGAGTACATCATGAGAAACGCCGGGTTGGATGAATCACAGGTCGGAATTAAGATTGCCGGGAGAATTATCAACAACCTCAGATACGCAGATGATACCACCCTAATGGCAGAAAGCGAAGAAGATCTAAAGAGCCTCTTGTTGAGGGTGAAAGAGGAGAGTGCAAAAGCTGGTTTGAAACTCAACATTAAAAAAACGAAGATCATGGCATCTGGCCCCATCACTTCCTGGCATATGGAAGGGGAAGAAATGGAAGCAGTGACAGATTTTATTTTCTTGGGCTCCAAGATCACCGCAGACGGTGACTGTAGCCATGAATTAAAAGACGCTCTCTGCTTGGGAGGAAAGCTATGGCAAACCTAGACAGCATAGTAAGAAGCAGAGACATCACCTTGCCAACAAAGGTCCATCTAATCAAAGCTATGGTTTTCCCAGTAGCAACGTATGGCTGTGAGAGCTGGACGATAAGGCTGAGCGCCAAAGAATTGATGCTTTTGAACTGTGGTGCTGCAGAAGACTCTTACTAGTCTCCTGGACTGCAAGGAGGTCAAATCAGTCCATCCTAAAGGAAATCAACCCTGAGTGCTCATTGGAAGGAAAGATTCTGAAGCTGAAGCTCAAATATTTTGGCCACCTAATGCGAAGAGAAAACTCTCTGGAAAAGACCCTGATGCTGGGAAAGATTGAAGGCAAAAGGAGAAGGGGACGGCAGAGGATGAGATGGCTAGATAGCATCACTGATGCAATGGATATGGACTTGAACACGCTCCAGGAGAGAGCGGAGGACAGGAAGGCCTGGCGTGCTACGGTCCATGGTGTCACAAAGAGTCAGACATGACTGAACGACTGAACAACAACAACAATCTGATATCTCTATGGACCTCCTGTTACATTTTATTCAGCAAAAATTTTGTCTTGGATCTATTGGACACCACAAAGCCTCTTTAACAAAGATTTGTCAAACTTGGCTAATTGTTGGAGGTGTAATGCAGTTAACACTTCTGTTATTCATATGTTTTGGAAATGCCCCATAGTTGCTTCCTTTTGGGAGGAAGTTATCATATGGATGAACTTTGTATTGCAAAGTTCTTTAATATTTACTGATGTACATGTTCTCTTATACTATTTACCTGCTTTTTAGAATGTAACAGATGGTCAACATAAATGGATCATCTGCGCCCTCTTGGCTGCTTAAAGACTGATACTACAATACTGGAACAATAAAAGCTCACCACCTATACTGCAATAGATTGAAGACTTAACAACGCTAGCAACATTTGAAAGAGTGGTATATAGGCGTCACTTGTGAATGGACTTATATTTGGATATTGGTCTGCTTTTACTGAAGTTCATGTCTAAACTATTCTCCACCCCCACCCCCCGCCTACCAGAATGTTGTAACATTTGAAACTGAGGACTTTAGAATATGTTGTGTGATATATATATATATATATATATATATATACACATACACACACATATACACACACACACACATAGATATACACATATACATATATAGTTTTCTTATGTTGTTTATTTTGTTTTGTTGAAACTCACAGTAAAAAATTGATGAAAAACCAATCTGGTTTTTGTGTACAGAGATGCAAAAGGAGGTGTGTGTGGTTCTGGGGCAGATGTACACATTTCACTGAGGTTCAGGGGGTTTATTGAAGCCACCTTCAATAACTAGAATATAACTTAATTATATAAAATAATTCTAATTATTTAAATTGCTAAACAGTCCACACATTGTTAAATACTGTGCTCAGATTGCAAACTGCAGATTCCTCTGACAGTTAATGGGCCAAATAGAAATACCATGGAAGGCAATCAGAACAATGCTTGCTATTGTAATGAAATAATACTTTGTCCGTTTCATCTACAGTGAAGTATCTAGCAAATGGTTTTAATATTTAATGCTGGGGGCTCCCTATATATCATCCAAGATCCTGAGCTTGACCAACTGACTACTCAAGGTACGTTACACCCAAGATGTGAATCTTTAACACTGATCTCCAAGCGTGGGTGGTTGGGAAGAGATGAATGAGTTCTCTCTACCCACTACTCCATAGTTTTTGGGAACCAATGGAAATAATGGATTAAGGATCAGGATGGTCCACTGAAGAGGAACCATTTCCTGCATGCCCTGGTGTCAACAGGAAACTACTCTCATATGGTAATGCTATAAATGCTAGTGCTAGTGCTAGTGCTGCCATCTGGTTGTATTTTTAGTCAACTGATTATTTGTGGATCTGATTAAACTGAATTTTCCAAATAAAACTTTTTTCCCCAAGTAAAAGCAAAAAAGTACCATAAAATCTACTGTTGTGGATTGTGACATGTCCATATACATCAAAATTAGGGGACACAGGCTTATTTATTTTACATTTCTGTTTAAGGACTGGAATCTCTGATCTTTAGTATATAACTGAATGTCTTTGATTCCTTTGAAGTCAATGAGCATTTTGCACTGAGTAACTATCTAATTATTAGAAACTACTGAACAGAGATGAGAAAATAGACTCCAAAATGTTCAGCTTCTAACAGCAAGAAGATCGTAGCATACTTGGCAGTGTACTAACTGCCATTTTGGGCAGTCATGCTAGTAAGCTGGCTTTCTCTCTGCACTGTGATATGTTTTGGAAACTACTTTTGGAGCAGGTACATCTTATTCAGCAAAAACTTTTTCTTTCAGGTCTATTGGATCAGTGGAGGCTGGTGACTCCAGTTTCAGAGGGGTGGTAATTCCAATGGACATATATATGGATATTTGGTCTGCTTTTATTGAAGTTTATGTATAATCCACTTTTTCTAGAATGCTGTCATGACTGAAACTGAGACTTTTAATGCAACTAGTTATACTATATATTTTCCTTTCTTTTGATCCTCTTTCCCCATCCCCCTCGCTTTTTGTTTTATTTTTGTTGAAATTTACACTTAAAAATTAATTAAAAATACTTTTGGAGAATATTTGCCAGTGTTGTAATCTCAGTTCAGGCTATAAAGCCATAAACTTCTTTTTCTTCTAAAAAGGCTAAATTCTGTAAGAAGGATATTCATTTTTCACACAGGTGTTGTTATGTATTTTAAGAGAAAGACCGCCCCCCTCAATGAAAGAAAATGTGAGTTGAAATAATTCTGATTCTAGTAGATTCACTCTAATTTTGTTTGAGCCATGCTGCAACTTTTCACCTACTGAACAGCTGAAGTAGTCACCTCTGCCTTCTTAGCTATATCTTTCTGTTTTAACTTAGTGTTTCTGAAGTCAACAACAAACAAGATTAAAGGTTCCCACCAATGGGCAGTCTCCAAGGATGCCTCTGTGCCAGCAGGACCCACCACCAGACAACAGGAAGCTAGTACTTCCTAAATCAATTGAAATGAGCCCAAACACTCATTTCTGGAATGGAACAGATCACTGGAGCATTTCAGCTCATTTCCAGGATTGCACTCACTTCCTATTGTGCTGGCATTGGGTCCTGCTGGCACAACACAAACAGTGGAGGCACAGAAGCAGTGTTAGATACTGCTCAGCATCTCTATCTTTAACAACCCATCTTAGGTTGGACACTTGTTGTTTATTCGGTCAGTCGCTTCTGACTCTTCATGACTTCATGGACCAGCCCACGCCAGAGCTTCCTGTCAGCCATCATCAGCCCCAGCTCCCCCAAGGTCGAGTCTGTCACCATGGAATATCATCCATCCATCTTGCCCTTGGTCGGCCCCTCTTCCTTTTGCCTTCCACTTTCCCTAGCATCAGCATCTTCTCCAGGCCAGGGTATCCTGTCTTCTCATTATGTGGCCAAAGTAATTCAGTTTTGCCTTTATACTTGTACAATGCCAAAAAACAAAAAATGCATCACCAAAAAAGAGGACAAAAGTGGACACATATCTGAGTAAAATTTGCATAGGATAATGTGTAAGTATAGATGCAAATTTAAAACTTATCACTATAGTCTAAATAGAAATAGAATACATCTCACCACAGTGGGGAAGATTGTGGCCAGGTGACCCATGTGCCTGCTCAGTCTGCTATCCAGTTGCTAACTGCCAGTAGGCAACTTCAAGGGCCCTGCTGGCTTTTCCTTCCTATGGAGACCTCATGTGATGATCTCCATTCCACTGAACAACGCTCTCCCTGCAGATTCAGTTGTGTGTTCTGGGCACTCTAGAAATTCACACAGCAAATTACTGAATGCATTTTTTAAGGGATTATTTTGCTTTCTCTCTGGAGGAGAATACACGCCCCTGGTTGTCATGGTGCAGTAATTATGATTGTACTGATTAGCATAATAATTTAGCCTGTGAAATAAATTTATTTTATTCCAACCTAGAATTTAGAAATGCCATGGGAAACATAGGTTATATACTGCAAGTTATGTTGCATTCAGAATGTACAGTTTGCATGGGTTCCATCTACATTGGTTTCACATTAGGTTTCAGGTTTTCTAAGGATATTCTTGAAGAAAAAGCAGACATTTCACTGTTCCAGGTGAGGAGAAACCTCTCTCTTTTAACAATAAAAAAGAAGTCAGACAAACACATCTTCCATTGCCCTTCTTTTGCAGTTTCTGGTGGTGGCAGAACTGAAGCACCTCCTCCAAATTATACAAATTAGAACGTAAGAAGAGCCATGCTGGATCCATCCAAGGTCCATCTATTCCAGCATTCTGTTCACACAGTGGCCAACCAGCTGCCCATGGGAAATTCACAAGCAGGACATGAGTGGAACAGTTCCCTCCCACCCATCTTCCCCAGCGACTGGTGTACATAGGTTTACTGCCTCTGATACTATTGATAGCATAGATCCATAAGGACTAGTAGCCACTGATAGCGTTCTCCTCCAGGAATTTGTCCAATCCCCTTTTAAAGCAATCCAAAGTAGTGGCCATCACTATCTATTGTGGAAGTGAATTCCATAGTTTTATTTATTTATTTATTTATTTATTCATTCATTTCATTTCTATACTGCCCAATAGCCGAAGCTCTCTGGGCAGTTCACAGAAATTAAAACCAAACAACACACAATAAAACAATTTAAAATATATAGAACATTAAAACCACAATTAAAGTAAAAAATTAGTTTTACTATGTACTGCGTGAAGTACTTACTCTTATCTGTCCTGAATCTCCAAACGAACAGCTTAATGGGATGAACCCAGGTTCCAGTATTATGAGAGAGGAAGAAACATGTTTCCCTATCCACTTTCTCCACAACATGCATAATTTTGTACACCTCTATCATGTCTCCCCTCACTTGCCTTTTTTCTAAGCTAAACAATCCCAGAAATTTAGCACAAATCTTTAGCACAAATCTAGTTTGCTAAAACTACACAGTCTTAATATAGCAGGGGCAGGAAACCTGTGGCTCTCCAGATGTTTATGGCCTCCAACTCCCATCACCCTTGAACAATGGCCACGCTGACTGGGGCTGATTGGAGTTGGAGTCCAACAACATACAGAAGGCCACAGGTTTCTGACCCCTATGATATAGCAATGCTAGTTCACTCAGAAGAACCACACAGTGGATCAAGCTGTAGAAAGAACACTTTATTTGTGATGGAAAGAAGAATGTAGAGATATTTTAAAACTGAGACTGAGAGATTCCATAGCAGAGAAGGGTAGAGAGATCAAGTAAGATCAAGTAAGTCTCCATACATAGCAACTCAGAGGCACAGCATTTAAAAATTTTGGGACTATAAAAGGGGTGTGTGTAGACTCACTCATGAAGCAAATAAATAAATAAATAAATAAAATGGATTTCTAACCAGCCTGGCCCTACTATTAGGCAGAGTGAGGCAGTAGCCTCAGGTGGCAAATGCTATTTGGTTCAGAATGGATAGAGCTATATGTGCTTTGTGACCTGCCCTGCTGTTCCTTCACTCCCCCATCTAGTCTGCTGCCCTCAGATATAGTGGAGGATTCTGTCCTGTCACCAGTGTTGAAAGAAGATTCAACTGCCAGGGTGGTCAGCTTTTGTCCAAGGAACTGGGATGGGGTGGGGATGGAGATGGGTGGGAGGCACCATCTTGTCCTTTGCTTCAGAAAGTGAACAGTTTTGGGCTGGCCCTGATTTCTAATAAGGCCATAAAGTAACAGTTTAGGTGTGGAGAGGGAGCTCTCCCCTCACTGGTCATCATTTATAGCAGGAGTGTTATCTGATATGTGACCATCTCAAATGTCAATCTCATTAGCAGTAGTATTAGCTGGAGGAAGAACTGTATTTTTCCAGCGATAGGATTTAGTGGTACAACTGTTTGGAAAATGCAGTCTCCCTGCAACTGAAGCACTGCCTGCAGCAAAAACAACTCAGACTTCACAACAAGAGAGGAACTAGAACAAAGTCTGGAAAGACTCTTAGGTTTCAATGGCTCACAAGGCACCACATAATAAACATGTTATATCACACAGTAATGTAGAGCTGACATTTTCCTAAACCTGGTTGAAAGCAAGGATGTGGATGAAAGTTATCCCCACTTCATCATAATTCTGAAGGCCATCAGCTATACCAGTAGCTGATAAATGTGATTTTATTCCAAATGCAACAATTTCGGGATACATGAATATTAGAGCAAAGCAAAATGTACTATTTTAAATAGCCATTTGTTTTTCTAACTACTGAAAAATAAAAAGTTTGCAATATATGCCTTTTTTAAACATACAGCTGTGTTATATTAATCCATTGTATGAGGGCTGAGGTAAAAGTGTACTCCAGGGGTGCTAACATAGTCAATTGTTTACTAAATTATTTGATTTAAGGTTCAGAATATGAAGAGCTGCAGGCAGATAAGACTGTATTTAAGGGAATAATCTATGGAGGAAGTCCAGCTGTTCAAAATGTCCTGCTTTTATTGGTAATGGTTTTCTGAAATAGTATAAATGCAGCAGAAGTTAGTAGAAGCCAAATAACCATTAAAAAAACCACACAGAAATTTATTAATATCAAGTAATGGTATAATCTCCTAAATATTAATCTTCATTAATATAAACAAGATATTAAGAGAAAATATTCATTTAGAAGTTGGGAGGTGAGCCTCAGTATTCCTTATTTTGCAACATATCCCACCTACATTTCTAGAAGGGTGTTGAAAACCTTAGACTTGCATTTGAGATATTGTGTTGGATTTAAAGCTGTTCTTCCATTAGTGGAAAGCCTGATCCACTCACACAAGGCAACTGTTCACAACTTAGCAGAAGAGCAGCGAGTAAGAACAAGTTCTTGCGTAAGATGTTGCACAAGCTCATTCTCAAGACCTCTTTGTAGTCCTAGCAGAATGTATAAACTACAGCATATAATTTTCTTATTCACTTTTACTTACAATGTAATGGAAACGACTGATTCATCACAGCCCTGCATTGTGAGAAGTCTTCTGCTAGCTCCTGGGCAAAAGTTCACGGAACAGCAAAAATGCATGTTCTCCTGCTACACTTCTTTGGATCCAAGCCTTTGTATCTGTGAAAGAGGGCAGCCGAAGGTGGAGACCTGTATGTGTTCTGGACTATTATTTTATTTATTTATTACATTTCTATACTGCCTGATCGCCAAAGCTCTCTGGGTGGTTCACAGCCATTAAAACTATGAAACACAACACAATAAAAGCATAATATAAAAGTTTAACAGTGCAGTATGTAACCAAAAAGAAAAAAATTAAAACCAAAATAAAACCTAGTAGCAGTGCAAAGATTTAAAATACAGTACTGGATTTAAAAACAACAGAATCTGAAAGACTTGGAAAATTAGAAGGTCTTCACCTGGCACCAAAAAGACTACAACATAGGCACCTCTCTGGAGAGCTCATTCCACAACTGGGGTGCCACAACAGAAAAGCTTTTTGTCTTAGTAGCCACCCACCTCACTTCATTTGGCAGAGGCTTTTGGCTCCTCTGAAGATGACCTTAGGGTCTGGGCAGGTATATATGGGAGGAGACAATCCTTCAGGTAACCTGGCCCCAAGCCATTTAGGGTTTTGAATGTGATTAACAGCACTTTGAATCGAACCTAGAAATGGACTAGCAGCCAGTGCAGTTGGAAAAGTACTGGCATAATATGATCACATTGGCCAGTCTCTATTAACAACCTCACTGCCTTATTTTGGGCCAGGTGAAGTTTATGGACCATTTTCAAAGGCAGCCCCACATATAACACATTGCAGTAATCCAGATAAGAGGTTATCAGAGCATGGATAACTCTAGCTATGCTATCTCTGTCCAGATAAGGGCGTGACTTGTATATCAGCCTAAGCCAATAAAAGGTGCTCCATGCTATCGAATCCACCCATTCCTCTACTGACAATGCTGGATCCAAAAGCACCCCCAAACTGAGAATCTGATCCTTTAGTGGGTGTGCAAACACCTCCAGAACAGATTGAACATCATTTAGCTGGGTTGACGAACCACCCACTAACAGGAACTCCATTTTGTCTGGATTGAATCTGAGTTTATTGGCCCTCATCCAGTCCATTACTGTGCCCAGTGGTTCAGAACAGCCAGTGCCTCACCTGGATTTGATGAAAAGAGCTGGGTGTCATCCACGTATTGCTGACACCTCTGCCCACACCTCAGACAGCCTCCCCCAGTGGCTTTATGTAGATGTTGAACAGCATGGGGGATAGAACAGAGCCCTGTGGAACCCCAAAGTATAGCTGCCAAGGCACAGAGCAATAATCTCCCAGCACCACCTTCTGGAATTGGCCATCCAAGCAGGAGTGGAGCCATCACAATGCAGTGCTTCCAACTCCCAACCCAGATGACCTATCCGGAAGGATACTATAGCCAACGGTATCAAAAGTCCACGAGAGGTCCACAAGAATCAACAGGGTTCTACTCCCCCCATCCCTCTCTTGGCAAGGTCATCCCAGAGGGCGACCAAGGCAGCTTTCATTCCAAAACCAGGTCTGAAGCTGGACTGAAATGGGTCTATATAAATGTTTATTCAAGAGTGCCTGGAGCTGACCAGCAACCACACACTCAAGCACCTTGCCCAGGAAGGAAATGTTTGCTACTGGCCTACAGTTGTTAACATCATCTGGGTATAGGTTAGGCTTTTTCAGGAGTGGTCTATTTACCTCCTTCTCTCTCAAGGAGGAATTTACAACTTCCTGGACCCAGCCAGACATCCGCTCCCTATTGGATGTAATAAAGCCATGAAAGGCAAGGGTAAAGCACACAAGTGGTCGATCAGACTTGGCCAAGCATCTTTTTGGGCCTCAACAACTGAAACTCATCCAATAAAACTGAATCAGATGGTGCTCTGGACACGTCTACTAATGGAACTCCATTAACTGTGGTGTAGGTCATGACAGATTTGAGTGACTTTATTTTTTAAAGGTCACACAAACGTGTCACAGCATGCTATCGAGGGTTCCACCATCTCTCTCCATCTAATGTGAACTATTTTCTACCATTTTAGCTAGGGCTGTTTATTGGCTTATTAATTAAATGATTACTTTTGTCTGTGACTGCACAGATAGAGAGGACTATATATTACATGATATTCCCTTTCAAATCATCAAAATAAGATTAACAATTCTAATAGCTAATGTGATTAATTGATATATTGGACTATGTTATCCAGTTTGCTAGAGGAAGGGATATTGTTATGTTGTGTGTGTGTGCGTGCGCACGCGCACGTGAAGACAGAGAGAGAGTTATGAATCAAGGCTAAGACAATACATTAAAATGTACAGAAGTTGTATTATAAACACAAGGCAGGATGGGTGATTTCACTTGGCCTGAGCACAGGGAAGAGGAGCTGAAAAGCAATTAAATGTGTCTGCTACCTTTTCAGCGACCAATTCAAGTTAAACCCAAAATTCTTTTTTCTTTTCTTTTGATCCTCAGGATTCAATCCAAACCTCTGGGTTTAAATGGGATTTCATTTTGAAATGAAAGCAGTTTAAATGGAAACAAGAAGTCTCCACCTCCTGCCAAATCAGGAATTTAAAACCGTGTGCGGCTGGAGTGTCTAGCAATCTATATAAGTTTCTGGCTTGCAGTGATAAGGACAAACAATCAGTAAGCTTGCTCTGAAGGTAAGAGATAAACTGAAGCATTGCTTTTCATCTCACTTCAAAAAAGTAGGAACTCAAGATAAGTTTTTATATTTTGCAAGAGGTTAATAGGTGAAAACTGGCCTTCTTTTGCTTTGCATGCTGACTGAATGTCATTAATATATTGACAAAGCAACACACATTTTCCCCACTCAAGTTATTTTTAACACTACATCCTTTTTTTCATAGAGCTTACAGCTGCCACAATCTTTCTGTGAACTAAGCCACTGTAATAAAAGGGTGTT
This sequence comes from Heloderma suspectum, assembly GCF_057233095.1. NCBI lineage: Eukaryota > Metazoa > Chordata > Lepidosauria > Squamata > Helodermatidae > Heloderma > Heloderma suspectum. The sequence goes on along the minus strand of NC_139459.1, from coordinate 290,832,381 downwards.
TTGAGTAAATTTACATTACTGGATATGGCAGCATATAGCCTTGTTGAAATGGGCAATTTACAATATTCTTCCATTTTTACAATATTCTTCCATGGCCTTTCCCCTCTGCAAGGGTGGGGGACCTATTAAAATGGTCCGCCCCCGGAGATTAATGGATTCCGATGGATTCCAGAGGGCTCTGGGGGATTTTCCTGCTGGTATGGCTGGTGCTCCTGTTGAAGCCCAGGTCGCTCTGTGGAATGCAGAGATGACTCGAGCGGTTGACACGATCGCACCCAAGCGCCCTCTCCCTCTGAGCAGAGCCCGGCCAGCTCCTTGGTATACACCTGAGCTGAGGGCAATGAAGCAAGAGGGGAGACGGCTAGAACGCAGATGGAGGAAAACTTGTGCTGAGTCTGACCGAACACAGGTAAGAGCCCACTATCGAGCCTACTCTGTGGCGGTGAGGGTGGCAAAGAGGCAGTTCTTTTCCACCAGCATTGCATCTTCTCAGTGTCGTCCGGCGGAGCTTTTCTGAGTGGTTCGCGGCCTGTTACATTCTGGGCCAGGGAGAGAGACGGTGGAACCCTCGGTAGCTCGCTGTGACGAGTTTGCGTGGCACTTTGAGGATAAAGTCGCTCAGATTCGTCATGAATTGGACACCACCATTAATGCAGTTCCATTGGTAGAGGCGTTCAGAGCACCGTCTGGTCCAGTTTTATTGGATGAGTTTCAGTTACTGAGGCCTGAGGATGCGGACAAGGTGCTTGGCCAAGTCCGATCGACCACTTGTGTGCTTGACCCTTGCCCTTCATGGCTTATTAAATCAAACAAGGAGGGGTTGTCTGGCTGGGTCCAGTAGGTTGTAAATTCCTCCTTGAGAGAGGGAGTGGTGCCTGCTGCTTTAAAAAAGGCAGTAATTAGACCACTCCTGAAAAAGCCTAAACTGGACCCAGAGGATGTTAACAATTATAGGCCAGTGGCCAACATCCCCTTCCTGGGCAAGGTGCTTGAGCGGGTGGTTGTAGGACAGCTCCAGGCACTCTTGAATGAAACGGATTATCTAGATCCATTTCAATCGGGCTTCAGGCCTGGTTTTGGAACGGAAACTGCCTTGGTCGCCCTGTGGGATGACCTCTGCCGGGAGAGGGACAGGGGGAGTGCGACCCTGTTGATTCTCCTGGACCTCTCAGCGGCTTTCGATACCATCGACCATGGTATCCTTCTGGATAGGTTGTCTGAGTTGGAAGTTGGAGGCACTGCACTACAGTGGTTCCGCTCCTACTTGGATGGCCGATTCCAGAAGGTGGTGCTGGGGGATTATTGCTCTGTGCCATGGCAATTGTGCCATGGGGTTCCACAGGGCTCTATTCTATCCCCCATGCTGTTTAACATCTACATGAAACCGCTGGGGGAGGTTATCCGGAGGTGTGGGCTGAGGTGCCATCAATATGCGGATGACACCCAGCTCTACCTCTCTTTCTCATCAAAACCAGGTGAGGCAGTGGCTGTTCTGAACCAGTGCCTGGGCACGGTAATGGACTGGATGAGGGCTAATAAACTGCAACTCAATCCAGACAAGACGGAGGTACTGTTAGTGGGTGGTTCGTCTGCCCGGCTAGGTGATATTCAACCTGTTCTGGAGGGGGTTGCACTCCCCCTAAAGGATCAGGTTCGTAGTTTGGGGGTGCTCTTGGATCCAGAACTGTCACTTGAGGCACAGGTGAACTCAGTGGCACGGAGCACTTTTTATCAGCTTAGGCTGGTATACCAACTACGCCCTTATCTGGACAGAGATAGCCTAGCTACAGTTATCCATGCTCTGATAACTTCTTGTCTGGATTACTGCAATGCGTTATACGTGGGGCTGCCTTTGAAAACGGTCTGGAAACTTCAGCTGGTCCAAAATAGGGCAGCAAGATTGTTAACAGGGACTGGCCTGCGAGCACATATTACGCCAGTACTTTTCCAGCTGCACTGGCTGCCAGTCCATTTCCTGGCCCGATTCAAAGTGCTGGTTAACATTCAAAGCCCTTAACGGCTTGGGGCCAGGTTACCTGAAGGATCGCCTCCTCCCATATGTGCCTGCCCGGACCTTAAGATCATCATCAGCAGCCCTTCTCCGTGAGCCCCTGCCAAAAGAAGTGAGGCGGGTGGCTACTAGGAGGAGGGCTTTTTCTGTTGTGGCACCCCGACTCTGGAATGAGCTCCCTAGTGAGGTTCGCTTGGCGCCTACATTGTACTCCTTTCGGCGCCAGGTGAAGACCTTTTTATTTTCCCAGGCATTTTAGCTTTCTAAATTTTTATCTTTGCTGTTTTAAATCTGTATTTTAAACTCCTGTACTGCTGCTAGGTTTTATTGTGGTTGTATTGTTATATTGTGGTTTTAATGTTCTATATATTTTAAATTGTTTTATTGTGTGTTGTTTGGTTTTAGTTTTTGTGAACCGCCCAGAGAGCTTCGGCTATTGGGCGGTATAGAAATGAAATGAATGAATGAATGAATGAATGAATAAATAAATAAATAAATAAATTTTAGTGGCAGCATAGTTGCCACCGAAAACACAAGCTCTATAGGCTCTTTACACTATGGTAGCATGGCCATTTATGCTTCACCAAAACAAAGTGGAAATGTATTGTCAAAAAAGAGGACAGAAGAGGATACAGATTTGCATAAAATGTGCATTTGCTAATTCATATGTTTAGATGGTAATATAGAAATAATTACTATAATTTAAATAAAATTGCAGTACAATATAGCTTAACTTTTCATATATGGGTGTAAGACTGGGAGAGGCAATGGAGTATATGCTGACAAAAACAAAAGAATTTGACCCACATTGCTTGTGCACATAGCTTGTCTAATAACAACAACAACCACCAGTCACACAAACAAAAGGAATGGAATGGTGCAGCAAGAAAAAGCAATACATGCACAATGCAACAACTTCTGGAAATAAAAGGTGGTAGAATGACAGAATTCAAATGCATTGTTGCTTCTCTATGACCAGGACAAGGTAAACTGGAACCACTATATCGAAAGTAATATTCAGAGGGAGCAAACTTTTGAAGTATACCTAAAATTATTTAGCATATGCATAAATCCTTCCAGCCTACATCTTAACAGCACTTCCAAAAACTCCTCGGGGTTGGCCTTTGACAGAACCTTAGGGGAACTATAATTTTATAATTGTGGGATTATCACTCAAAATGTCTCTCCGTTGTTGATCAAGGTATGCTCGTGGTATCATTCAAAGGGCAGTACTAGATCTTAAACACAAGGAAAGATGATCTCAAGATATTTGGATTCAAGCTTTAAAGTCCTAACCAGCACCTTGTGTTTTGCTTAGTAGGGGACTGAGTGCTGACACAGGAATAAAGATGTAATGTTCCCCATGACCTCACTGCCTATTCCATCATGCCTCATCTCCTATTATAGCCAGCCTTGATGTCTCAAATGAAGGTAAGATAGGGGAAAACCAAAACAGAAAGAGGATAACAGATTTTTATTCAGGTTCTTATTTGAAGTTACTTTGTTACTCGGACATTACTGACATATATCCACCACCGGCACCACTCCATTCATGTCTTGCCAGGGGAGAAACAAGAACCTCAAAAATTAATTACATGAAGTTTTAGAAAATAATGGGGAAACGGCTGCCCACATTACATGTCTAAATATATACAGCCATAGCTCAGTGGTGGAGCACATGCTTTGCATGCAGAACATCCCAAATTCAATCCCCAGCAACTTCAGGCAAGTCTAGGAAAGTATCCTGCCTGAAACCCTGGAGAGCTGCTGCCAGTCTGTGTGGACAATACTGGGCTAGATGGACCAATGGTCTGGCTCAGTATCAGTCAGCTTCCTATGTCCCTAAAATTGTCAATTTATAGCAATTTTGTCCTGGAATAAATGTCTGTCCTCCTACAGAAAAGATCAAAAGCTTTCTTGTTTTTCTCAGACGAGTAAGTTACAGCGGGTTAGCACTCCAGTTTTCTCTAATTCATATAATGAGAGAACAGCACACAGCCCCAAGCAACAGCAGACAATTCTGGGAGAACAGGCTAAGTCAGGAGTATAGTTCTGAGGAAGGTATCAGAAACTGACATATAAACTCCCCACCAGGGGATAGGGAACCACAACCTACATACATACCAACGACTATAGGAATACTATGTGCGGCTGCAGAGCCATGTCAGCAGTACCATGAAGTTCTTTTCCCTGAATGTCTCCACAGAATTCTCTAAAGTCATCTTCAGGCTACTGATAAGGATCTGCCCCCTGGATTTTACCCGAGCTCACTCTAAGCATTTATTCAGCTGCACCAGCTTCTGGAAGTGTGTATGTGTGTGTGTGGGGGGGGGGGGAGCTCCTAAACGTCTTCCTCCCGCTAAAACACACATTCTAGGTATTTTAAAAAGCTGAACATCACTTGGCCAGTTTTAGCAGAACTGAAATAAAAAGGTGCATAGAATTTTTTCTAATCTCTTTCACTCTTTTTCCTATGTTCTGGGCACTCTAAAAATTCACACAGCAAATTACTGAATTCATTTTTCAAGGGATTATTTTGCTGTCTCTCTGGAGGAGGATACACGCTCCTGGTTGTCATGGTGCAGTAATTGTGATTGTACTGATTAGCATAATAATTTAGCCTGTGAAATAAATTTATTTTATTCCAACCTGGAATTTAGAAATGCCATGGGAAACATAGGTTATATACTGCAAGTTATGTTTCATTCAGAATGTACAGTTTGCATGGGTTCCATCTACATTGGTTTCACATTAGGTTTCAGGTTTTCTAGGGATATTCTTGAAGAAAAAAATGGCTTTTGTGTGTAACATATATATTTGAGAACCGCTGTTTACAGAACATAGTTATCAATTGTGGTTTATAGTTCAAATTCCTTTAGGTGCAACTCTATACGCACTTACCAGTATGTATGCTCCATTGAGCTGAATGGGACTTTCTTCTGAGGCCACATGTATAGGATGCAGTGCTGGCGCAACACAGCCCACCATCTGAGGCAAGAGCAAGCAGTGCTGCCACCCCCTCCCTTTCCTTCTCTCTGTTTGTTGTTTTTTGCTGCTGCATCAGTAGATGATTTTGGCCATGAGTGCCTTGCTCTGAGGAGCTCTTCCTCAAAGTGAGGCATTGTGGGCAGTCTCCAGGCCCTCCTCGCCCAGAATGCTTCCCAATATTCTGAAGAACCCCTCAGAACAAGGCTGCTCTGGAGAACCACATCCCTCCAGTACCTCTGGAGCACTGTCCAGTGCCTCACTCTGACGAGTCCTTCCTCAGAGTGCGGTACTGGGCCCAGCTGGCAGTGGTGGTCCTCTGTGGTGGGCAGCTAGTTGCAGCTGCAGCCAGCCACAAAAACATGGCTGCTGGCAGCTGGTAGGCTTTCTGGTGGTGCATTTGAGGGCATAACTGCTGCCCCTCCTAGTCCACCACCTGAGGTAAGGGTCTCACCCTGCCTCATGGGAGGGATGGCCCTGAAAGACTATACCGTTAGTCAGTTAAATCAGTGCATAATATTACCTTCTACACATTGTATGGAACTGGCCTGCATCCTGTTTAGTCTTTCTTTTAACTGGCTGAATGAAATCTTTCACCTTATTAGGCCTTATTAACATTTATTCCTCATCCTAAAAAGGCATGTATGCGAAATTCATTTCAGTTCATTTTTTACCAATATTTACCCAGTTTGCACCGCCTGGAACTTAATGCAGACCTGAATGCAATCTGAAGTCCAGATATACAGTCAGGGCCAGAAATATCGGAACAAGGATAACTGTTTCAGCAGTTATTGAAGTTAACTTCAACAATTCAGTTCACCACCACATTGAAGTTGAAAGGAAACACACCCAGATGGGAGCGAAGTCAGGACTTCCAGCTGTAATTCAAGGAGTGTAACAAAAGTGGGGCACAAACCATTCAGAAAGTTCAGCCAGTGGCATGCACCCCCCCCCCCCCATCATTGGTCTCCTATAAGTAATGGAACAAACCAACATCATTTCAAACTGAAGGATCGCCTTTAATACCTGGATGAAAATCCTTTGCAGTCAATGACTGCCTGAAGTCTGGAACCCATGGACATGACCAAATGCCGAGTTTCCTCCCTCGAGATGCCCTGCCAGGCCTTGACTGCAGCTGCCTTCAGCTGCTGCTTGTTTGTGGGTCTTTCTGCCTTCAGTCTTGTCTTCAGTAAGTGAAAAGTATGCTCTATTGGGTTGAGATCAGGTGACTGACTTAGCCATTGAAGAACGTCCCACTTTTTTGCCTTGAGAAGCTCTTGGGTAGCTTTTGCTGTATGTTTTGGGTCATTATCCATCTGCAATATGAATCGGCGTCCTATGAGTTTGGCAGCATTCAGCTGAATCTGAGCAGACAGTATAGCCCTATACGCTTCAGAATTCATCCTGCTGCTTTTATCAGCAGTCAGGTCATCAATAAACACCAGTGACCCAGTTCCATTGGCAGCCATACATGCCCATGCCATAACACTGCCTCCACCATGTTTGACAGATGATGTGGTATGCTTTGGATCATCAGCTGTTCCTTTCCTTCTCCATACTTTTCTCTTCCCATCATTCTGGTACAAGTTAATCTTGGTTTCATCAGTCCAAAGAATCTTATTCCAGACCTGGGCTTTTTTAGGTGTTTGCTGGCAAAGGCTCATCTGGCCTTTCTGTTCTTGAGTGTTACCAGTGGTTTGCACCTTGTTGTGAAGCCTCAGTATTTACATTCATAAAGCCATCTCTTGACTGTAGATGTTGACAATGACATGCCTACCTCGCAAGAGCGTTCTTGACCTGGCTAGATGTTGTGAAAGGGTTCCTCTTCACCGTGAGCAGAATTCTGCGGTCATCCACTTTGTCTTCCATGCCTTTTGCTGTTGCTGAGCTTACCAGTTAACTCCTTCTTTTTCAGGATGTTCCAAACTGTTGTATTGGCCACTCCCATGTTTTTGCTATCTCTCTGATGGGTTTATTTTGTTTCCTCAGCGATGGCCTCCTTCACTCGCATAGACACCTCTTTGGACCTCATGTTGGGAGTTCCAGTGAACAGCTACCAAATGCAGATGTAACACCCAGAACCACCTCCAGGCCTTTGATCTGCTTGATTGGTCATGGGGTACCCAGGAAACAGGCCACACCTGGCCATGCAGCTGCTTGTCAGCCATTTGTTCCATTACTTATGAGCCACCAACAATGGGGGTGTGTGTATGCCAAAGGCTGTACTTCCTGAATGGTTAGTGCCCCACTTTTGTCAAACCCTGTGAATTACAGCTGAAAGTCCTGACTTCGCTCCCATCTGGGTGTGTTTCCTTTCAACTTCAATGTGGTGGTGTGCAGAGGCCAACTGCCAAAACAATTATCCTTGTTCCAATATTTCCGGCCCTGACTGTATTTTTGAGCTTGCAGTGCATTTAATAGAACAACAAAAAAGAATTCCAAAAATGCATGCATTTGAAAAATGCATATAACATAAAGCGTACATTAAAAATGTGCAAAATTGATGCATATATTTAGGGAAATATGCATGAAAATACACATGTATTTTCATGCTAAAAATAAAAAAGCTTGCTATCTGATATGAACATGAGTCAGAACAAGGCTGAAGGTAGAAACTGGAGAACCTTGATGAGATGGAGATTTGCTGATTTGAATATTCCTAGTCTGAAAAGTCTCTATGTCATGGTTCCCACCTCTATGTCCATCCCAGTGCTTGAGCTGTACAAAACCAACACCTTGAATTTGGCCAGCTGTTTTCGGGCCAAATTCAAGGTGTTGGTTTTGACCTTTAAAACGCTATATGGTTCTGGTCCAGCCTGTCTCAAGGAGCGCCTCCAGCAACACCAGACAGGCCACTTAACAAGATCAGCCTTGGATGGCCCTCTCTCTGTCCCATCAGCCAGAACAGCTGGACTGGTGAGGATGAGGGAGAGGGCCTTCTCTGTGGTGGCCCCCACTCTGTGGAACTCCCTCCCTAGGGAAGTCCGCCATGCCCCCTCTTTACTGAGCTTCCACCATGCATTAAAAACATGGTTGTTCAGGCAGGCATTTAGGGTGGGTTAGGGTATTTTTAGAAATCTGATGTTTTTAAATGTAGAATTTTATTGTTTTAAATTGTTTTTATTATTGTACATCGCCCAGAGTGGCTGGGTGACCAGCCAGATGGGCTATTAATACATTTAATAAATAAATAAAATAAATGTAATAAATAGATAAAATAAATTTAATAAATAAATAAATATCTCTCTTCATGCTTGAATTCTCTCTGCTTGTGGTGCAATATAATTTGGTAATGGAAAATATTTGGTTAGGACTTATTGGTGCTCTACCACTGGAACCCAGCACCATCGTTCCATAGGTAATGGATCCAACGGTGCTCTACCACTGGCACCCAGCACCATCATTCCATAGGTAATGGAACGAATGGCTGACAAGCAGCTGCACGGTTCCCAGTGAGTGTGTGGCCAGCCCCACCAGTGCTGCCACACATGCAGCCCCCACACCAATGTAGAGCTTTCAGGGGCAAGCCTCCAAATGACCGGAAACACTCATTTCTGGAAGGCACAACCTGCCTTGCGTTTCTGGTTGTTTGGGAGCTTGCCTCTGGAAGCGCTACATCGCCACCACAGGTGGTGGTAGAGGTAATGTGCATGCCATTGCTGGCAGAGCCAGCCATGTGCATACTAGGAGCCAGCAGTGCTGGCTGCCAGTGGTGGGGCACCGTTGGATCCTACCCACTGCCTTGGTGTGGAAGATTGTCAGTCCAGGCTTGTGGAGTGGGTTTAATATCTTCCAGGATCAGGATACCCATCTCCCTAAAATTCTGTGATTTTAGAGTGTCAGCATTATGGCACATTATCACAGGGCAAGATCCTTTGTGTCTTGTGTGTTATATCATGTAATATTTCTCTAATTTAAGTATAAAATTATATTATATATACATATATATACATTCCAGAGGGTAGCTGCGCTAGTCCATTGCAGCAAAACCAACAAAGATTATTTGTGGCATATTTAAAGACTAACAACTTTATCCTGGCATAAATTTTCATGGACCACATGAGAACAACTAGAAAACAACAGCAAAAAATTCCTGTTTGTAGACAGGCTGCAAGAAATTCATGCTACACTGTATGTATATTTATGATATTCTATATGATCTAATTTATTAGAATAAAAAGGTGCAGTATGGTGAAAAACAACCGAACTTTAAAAATGATTTCACCAACTGTATTTTCAATGCAGCATTTAGTTAGGAAGCCTATCCAGAAATCCTACATTCATACTAAGGACAACTCTGAGAAATTCCTGAGCCTTGAGAAAACTAAACATTTTTAAAGCATTCCTCATTTTAGGAACTTTTCATGTTTTGCCCAATGAAGGGCAACTTAATAGTCTATAATTGCTATTCCAGCTGCAATTAACTACACATAGTTGCTATCCCAGCAAACGTTTTGTGCTATGACTTAATTAAGCTTCCAGATTAAATGGAAATTAAAGATATATTTCCTTGCACTATGGAGTAAATTCCACCTGAAAACTGCTTTCAGAAATAAAATTAATGGTATCCACCATGAAGAGATTAGAAGAGAGACTATTCTTAGCAAAATTTAAGCCTCCTATACAGCATCTCTTAGTATCTATCAATTTTTAGACCTTTTAAAAAATATAGCCTCTGAACATATTTTTTTAATGAGGGAGAAATCAGAAAGTTACATGAAAACATGGGGGCAAGAACCTGCTAAGTGTTTTGACAAGAATCTTAGTGAGTCAGACAATGGTGAAAGCCACCCTCTTTACATCCTTTGTCAATACTAGAGTCCATAGTGAGAAGGCAAGATCTTTGCTCTACAGACAGAGTTACTCAGGGCACAAACCTATGCATGTTTAGACAGAAAGAAGTCCTACAAGCATTCCCTATGGCTGGGGAATGCTGGGAGCTGTAGGACTGTTTTTTGTCTGAACATGCTTAGGACTAAGCCTTTAATCGCTATTTTCTTGGCTATATCAAAAACTATCCAGATTCATGGTAAGACCATGGGCTGGGCTGTGGAAACCAACTATGAAAAGCAACAGGTGTGCCCCCCCCCCCAAGGAATACATTCCCCTATATTTTTTGTAGAAATAGTGAATTTTTGAAGTTGGCTTTTGGGATGTGTTAAAGGCAACCAAAATGGTCAAGGGTCTGGAGCAACTCTGCTGTGAGGGAAGTGCTTTTTAGCTTAGGAAAAAAGGTGAAGTGGAACATGATAGAGGTGTATAAAATTATTCAGGGTGTGGAGAAAGTGGATAGGGTTTTTTGTTTCTTCCTCTCTCACCATACTAGAACCGAGGGGCATCCAATAAAGCTAAATGGTGATAAATTTAGAAAAGAAAGAGGAAGTACTTCCATCCCATTGACCCATTCTAACTTTCTATCCTATCAGCCCCATTTTTCAATCTAGAGTTCTGAAGCTCTGTGATTGAAAACTGTAATTGTCCAAAGAAATCTCACAAAGTTTGAATCTTATGAACCAATTCTTTGATCTGGCATTCTGTTGCCAAAGTGCTATGACGAGACACAAGGATCAATACAACTACTCAAGCCACACTGTATCACCAACTATTGGGACTGCACCCCATTTCTCCTATGTTTACAAAATCTCTGGGACTACAAATAAAAAACACTTCCCATTCTGATCACACAACACTGTCAAATGTATTTTTTTCTTCTTCTTCTTTTGTAGGAAATGCTGCCTTGGTCGGTCATGGATTTTGTGATTTTTCCACTTATAAAAACATTCACTGTAGCTCAGTAGCCTGAGGTGGACTAATTTTAGATATACATTTTTCAAAAAGGTAAACTTCTTTAGCAAGCAACTTAATCTTCTAAATGCAAAACCAGAGAAAACTTTAGAATCTCAGTCACTTAAGATTTTGAAGGAAACTGGATGGGCATCTCTTAGGTTAAGTTAGGTAGGGGAAAGGTTAAATGACTCCGTGATCTTTTTTTCTAGATCAAGCTAAAAATGTATCATACTTTAAACCTGTAAAATTTCTAAAGTGTTTTTTTGTGGGTTTTCTAGTGTAAAATGCTTTTAGTAATGATGGCATTGTTTGTTTTTTAAATGATTTGCATGTCTTGATTTGACTGTTGGGTATGATTTTGCAAAGCAATTCATGTCCTTGAAAGAGATTGCACTTGTATTTTTCTTAATTTTTGTTATAGCAGATTGCCCTCTCCAACCATTAACTATAAATTGCTTTGAAAGTATCCAAGTTGCTCAGACCAAAATTTATACCTCCAAGTATAAATGTGAGGTCCTAAATCATGGTCAATCTATGAGATTTCCCAAGTACTAAACAATTACTTATTTTGGCCCTTTTCCACAAACCAGGTAAACTTGCTTAGACTTAAGACTAATAGACTGAGGTACTCCTTGAACCAACTCTTCCACTAGAGGCCCAGGTGGGCTTTGTGACTAGGAGTATATCTGCTACATCCATTCCTAAGCATATACAGGATTGCAGCCTTAAAACAATTTTTCTACAGCTGTATTTCAATGATTGAGGAACTATGGACGGAAGTCCGTAACATTGTTCAGGAGGCAGCAACGAAATCCGTCCCAAAGAAAAAGAAATGCAAGAAAGCCAAGTGGCTGTCTGATGAGGCTTTACAAGTAGATGAAGAAAGAAGGGAAGCGAAAAGCAAAGGAGAAAGGGGAAGATATACCCAACTGAATGCAGAGTTCCAGAGAATAGCAAGGAGAGACAAGAAGGCCTTCTTAAATGAACAATGCAAAGAAATCGAGGAAAACAACAGAATGGGAAAGACTAGAGATCTCTTCAAGAAAATTGGAGATCTCAAGGGAACGTTTTGTGCAAAGACGGGCATGATAAAGGACAAAGAAAGCAGGGACCTAACAGAAGCAGATGAGATTAAGAAGAGGTGGAAAGAATACACAGAAGAACTATATAGGAAAGATCTGAATGTCCCTGATAGCCATGATAGTGCGCTCACTGAACTTGAGCCAGACATCCTAGAGTGTGAAGTCAAGTGGGCCTTAGGAAGCATTAGTAACAACAAAGCTAGCGGAGATGACAGTATTCCAGCCGAGCTATTTAAAATCCTAAAAGATGATGCTGTTAAAGTGCTGCATTCAATATGCCAACAAATCTGGAACACTCAACAGTGGCCACAAGACTGGAAAAGGTCAGTTTACATTCCAATTCCAAAGAAGGGCAACGCCAAAGAGTGTTCAAACTACCTCACAATTGCGCTTATTTCACATGCCAGCAAGGTGATGCTCAAAATCCTACAAGCTAGGCTTCAGCAGTATGCGAACCGAGAACTACCGGAAGTACAAGCTGGGTTTCGAAGAGGCAGAGGAACTAGAGATCAAATCGCCAACATTCGCTGCATCATGGAGAAAGCAAGAGAATTCCAGAAAAACGTCTATTTCTGCTTCATTGACTACGCTAAAGCCTTTGATTGTGTGGATCACAACAAACTGTGGCAAATTCTTAAAGTGATGGGAGTACCAGACCACCTTACCTGTCTCCTGAGAAACCTGTACGAGGGTCAAGAAGCAACAGTGAGAACCAGAGATGGAACAACCGATTGGTTCAAAATTGGGAAAGGAGTACAACAAGGCTGCATATTGTCGCCCTGCTTATTTAACTTATATGCAGAGTACATCATGAGAAATGCCGGGTTGGATGAATCAGAGGTCGGAATTAAGATTGCCGGGAGAATTATCAACAACCTCCGATATGCAGACGATACCACCCTAATGGCAGAAAGCGAAGAGGATCTCAAGAGCCTCTTATTGAGGGTGAAAGAGGAGAGTGCAAAAGCTGGTTTGAAACTCAACATTAAAAAAACTAAGATCATGTCATCTGGCCCTATCACTTCCTGGCATATCGAAGGGGAAGAAATGGAAGCAGTGACAGATTTTACTTTCTTGGGCTCCAAGATCACCGCAGACGGTGACTGTAGCCATGAAATTAAAAGACGCTTGCTCCTTGGGAGGAAAGCTATGGCCAACCTAGACAGCATAGTAAGAAGCAGAGACATCACCTTGCCGACAAAGGTCCGTCTAATCAAAGCTATGGTTTTCCCAGTAGTAATGTATGGCTGTGAGAGCTGGACTATAAGGAAGGCTGAGCGCCGAAGAATTGATGCTTTCGAACTGTGGTGCTGGAGAAGACTCTTACTAGTCCCCTGGACTGCAAGGAGGTCAAATCAGTCCATCCTAAAGGAAATCAACCCTGAGTGCTCATTGGAAGGACAGATAATGAAGCTGAAGCTCCAATATTTTGGCCACCTAATGTGAAGAGAAAACTCCCTGGAAAAGACCCTGATGCTGGGAAAGACAGAAGGCAAAAGGAGAAGGGGACGGCAGAGGATGAGATGGCTAGATAGCATCACGGATGCAATGAATATGAACTTGAGCACGCTCCGGGAGAGAGCGCAGGACAGGAAGGCCTGGCGTGCTATGGTCCATGGGGTCACAAAGAGTCGGACACGACTGAACGACTGAACAACAACAACAACAATTTCAATGATAAAGCCAAAGATATAACCCAAGGCTTTACTATCTTCTGGAAAGCATGTTGTTGTTGTTGATTTTACATAGCAGACTCTTGAGAGAAGATGGAATTTTTCTGAAATTATTTTTTTAAGTAGATATAGTATTCCATACTACCTGTATCAAGTTTCTAGGTGAATTGTGGTGTGTACTCCACTATCCTATGCAACACTTCTGCCTTCACTTTCCCTGTTAGGGTAGCTCCATAATGTGAATGGTAAATGCTTATAGAATGCATAAAGGTGTTAGTTGGTTTTTTCTGGAACAAATACATAAACAGGACTAGCTCCAGTTTTCTGCGTGTGTGTGCTTGGTCAACATGCTCTCAGTGTGCACCTGGTCCTTGAGTTGCCCACCTAATTCTCACCACTGTCATGACTGCCCATTTACTTGCTCTCTCCCTCTCAACCCAAACTGCACAACTATCCAGAGGGAAAGCACAAGGTGAATGGAAGATGCTGCTCCATATCGTCACTGTTGGCACTGCTTGCATGCTCAGAAAGGACAGATGAATGGGCAGTGACAGCAAGGAGGAGAAACAGCTAGGCTGTGGGACTGGGGGATGGCTATGTATCCTTGCTGGAGTATGGGCCTTGTCAGTGGTCAACCCCTGACACCAGCCCTATACATGTAAGTATGTATGTCTGGGTGCTGTGGCTTTCCTCAGAGAACATCAGTGTACATTCATAATGAATTTTGTACTGTAAAGGTGTGGAACAGCTCATAGTTAATAGTTTGCTTGTACATTTTACACTTTCCCTTTACACTAGCTGTTTTACTTGTGAGACTTCCAACACATTAACACAGATAAAATAATTAAAAAGTTGCATAAAAGATATAAGAAATAATATCTTTCACAGATATCAGGAATCAAATTATCCAAATTACTTTTGGGGATTAAGAAATATATCCTACAGACAGGACTCAAGTATCTACATCATTCCTTTTATTTCCAGTGTTAGGTTGTGAGTGCTGATGGTTATATATATAAAAATACATGTAACCTTTTGAAAAGAAAAAAAAACCCTAAGGGGGAGGATGAAAACAGTCCAGTGAGGAATCAAGTGTTCTCAGTGGTCGCTAAATACTGACTGGCCTCTGGGGCGAAAACAATGGATGAGAGTATAGCTAACTGACTAGAGCAGAGAACAGGAGCTGTCCACACTGCAACTTGTCTGTTACATTCTGTTCTATTCCATTCATGACACTTTATTTTGTGGTCATGCTGGGCTGTCCTCCACACATAGAAACATTAGTAACATTTACTATAGTAAACTTAGGATCCAAAAAGCTGCTTGGGCTTGCGAGATGGAACACATGTCTTTTTTTACTTTGAAAAATTGACTTCCATGCCATATTACAAATTGCTTCTAAAACTCTCCTGAGTTTGCAAAAGCAATTTGCCACATGGCATAGGGACTGCTGTCCAAGAGAAACAAGTTTAAAGGCTGTGTGAGCCCAGTTCTACATTTCTTTGCATCTTGGTCAGAAGAAGTTAATATTGTCTTATGTATTAAACACGCTACATAATGTTTGTATTTAAAATTGTTTATCCCTGATTCAGACTGAGAAAGAAATGAAAGAAGCAGTTTATTGGAGAGAGTGATAATTCATTGTTCACTGACTAAATATTATGCACCTAATGCTGTAAAGTTCTACGCATCCTTCATTTCCATTGGAAATAATCCTGTTGGCTAGACTGAATCTAAAAGAGGAATTGCTCTTTTACAATTCTTTGTAAAAGGAGCAGGGCCAATGCAACTGTCATTGCTAATTCCCACTTACTTTGCATTCTAAGAGCTCAAAACCATGGGCTTTTAGCTTTACCACATCTTTAAGAACTTTTCCCACAAGAGTATTGAAACAAAAAAAATTAAAACATTATTTTCTGACATCATTCTGTAGTGAAGAGTGCTGCCATTAATTTCTGGCACTTTCAAATCATCCATGCAAATTCCAAAGAGATTTTATTTTTACCCCTTTGGTTAACAAAGTATTTGCATATGACTGATATATGATTATGGTTATGGTTATTTTCAACCATCTGGTTGTTTTTCTTTCTTTTCTTCAACTTTAATCAAAGGTCTTGTGAGTTTAAATTTCTCCCTGGAGATTACAGCAAGCAAGAATGCCCCACGCTGGCAGCATTCCAGATAAGGCTGGACAGCCATCTGTCAGGGATGCTTTGACTTGGATTCCTGCACTGAGCAAGGGGTTGGACTCAATGGTCTTATAGGCCCCTTCCAACTCTACTATTCTATGAAGATAAGCTTTGGCAAAGTTGAGTTGCTTGCAAGAGCTCAGCATTAGTGCAGGTAATAAGCTTTGCTAGATATGCATTGCAAGCTAATTAAAATGTAGCAAATCTTAAAATATTTTTTATGAATGAAAATAAATATTACTGTAGTTGAGTCAGTAGTATGGCTTTCCTTCTGGCACATGTCTTCAGTAGGATAACCTATGGATGTAAAAGGTGACATGATAGCAGATGGAGAAACCAGAAACCCAGTCCTAGTATGATTTGCTAGTAACATATTTGCTAGTAATATTAGTCTTATGTCCACCATTAGTAAGCGCCAATACTAATGTAATAATTAATATTAGATGTATTAGCAAGTGATGAAGTCACAGAGAAGAAGGGGGGAATCCGCTGCCACAGTGCTGGGAGAAGGAACACATTAGCAACATCAGTATGGATCATGTGGTAAATGCTCATGTCTTTATATATCAGAGTTCAGGTCATTTTGATAGGGATAAATACTGTACCCTCTGAATGGTCAGCCTGGAGAAGTAGATCCCACAGTGAATGGCTCTGTACAGCCACTAAAAGGGCAGATGTCCTGCCGAGAACATGTAGCTTAGAAGCAGTCCAACCGAAAATATTACTCTTAGGGCAGTATCCAAGTTGCTAACATAAATTACATTGTGCTAGTCTAAGGGACCTCTAGCACAACACCAACAGCATTAGCTGGTGTGACCAGTTTTCCAGGAATCCTGTTACCCAGCATGCTACTGGTGTTGTGCTAGATTGCCCTTATGCTAGTGCAACTCAATTTACATTAGTGCACATGTCAACTTGGATGCTGCCCTAAGAGTAATATTTTTGTCCAAGTTCCTGAAATACTGCCATTAGTTGAGTGTTGTGTTCCTTTTGAGATCTGCCATTTACAACATCAATGCCACTGTTAAGATTTTTCATTCTGGAAATTTCTGGCAATGATACAAAAATGATATTCTGTAAAACAGCTGTTCTGAGACATTGAGAAAAATAGCAAAACTGAGTATTAGGGCAACATAAGAGTATTAACTGCTCAGACAGCTTTGGCTATTGGATGGTATAGAAATGTAATAAATAAATAAATAAATAAATAAATAAATAAGTGAGTGGAGAATGTAATAATGAATCTGGAAATGGGATTATCTCCAGCTGGTGTTATCCTGCATTCAGATTGTGTTTGGAGAACTTGTGCAACTCTGATATCTAGTACCATGTAATCCATTGTCAGTGTGATATGTCTTTCTCAGATGATTGCTTGGTTAGCCACTCATATGTCTACATAGATGCATAGCTCATTAAGGTGTTGGGGTAAGGTGCTATATGTGACAATACTGTAGCTCAACTTGTACTTAATACAGAACAGTATGTATATATGTGGCTTCACTTTGTAATCTCTGTAGATTTTAATGTTCATACCTTGGCATTCTGAAGTCCTTGAAATCTGTTTGCATATTCTTTGCATACATTTTCTCTGATTTAGTTATTTGCTGGTAGACTTTATTCTTTCCATATCAACAGCTTTTCATAGCCTAGCAGTGAGCCTAAATTCACTTCAGCCTCACAGATTACAATGCAGTGTATTTCTGGATCTTACCATAGTACTACATTTGCCTTTAATACACACATTTCCTTGGACCCATATGCATATATTGCAGTGGTTTCGCATTCAAAGCTGGACACCCGGGCAAGCTTCAATAGGCTGCTTCATCTAGAATATGAAGCTCTGGTATTCACAGTCAACTATATTTCAGTGCCTCTCATGTCAATTGTTTCTGATTCCTGTCTTCAGCTGTTTAAGTATGCCTCAGTTTTTGCCTTTATTTAAAAAAGCACACACCATAATCTTCTTCACTGCTCTTTCCTTGGCCTATTTGATTTACCTAGGACTTTGGCTTGTTTCTCCCCCTTTTGCAGCTTTTACTTCAGTCTGTATATTTCAGTAAAATCGCCTTACAAAAATGCAGCCTGTTCCTTTTTCAACCTATGTGTTTTTATAGGGTCAGCTTCCACCACAGAAGGAGCAGGAACTTTCTTTGCTAACTGATGTAATTGTAGTGTTATCCCATGTTCTAGATTTGTGCATTCCATACAAGCTTACATGGAGAGGGTCTCCTCTTTAGACAGTTGTCCTCCATGGGTTGAGGGCCCCAATTGTGATGATGGAGAGGGGTGAGCTGGAGCACTCCCTCTCCTCTCATGTTTGCTGTGTTCAGGTTCAGAATGCCTGAGGAGGGCTCATGTTCTTAAGCATCCCCTTTCTACATCAGAGGCCACAGGTTTAGGATACTGAGTCCTAGTATGTTTTAGAGACATTCCTAGGGCACACCAAGGCATCCCAGCAAATGGCCCATAAAAATGCCAGTTCTCTGCTGTATCAGAGGCCATAAGAGGTGGGGCAAGACCTCCTCATGGCCCTCCTCATGGTGTATTTACTATTCCTTCATTGTACTGGATGGTTTTAGGCCATCCACAGAGATGCCCATGATTCAGAAACCATTCTGGATCCTTCCATTGACTCCAGAGTTTGGTTAGAGTGGAATGACATCATCCAATACTTAACAGCACAGAATGGCTTTGTTCTGCTCATCCATTGTATATACTTTATTGGAAAGAAGCTTATGTGCCTAAAACCATGCAATCAGCTTTCAAAATGGTATTCTGTACATGAATTGTATTCTTCTTCTAGTTTTCAAACCTGTGATTACCCTAGCGTTACAGATTCCCTTTTTAAAAAGACAAACTGTTATTGGTTTGCATTTAAAATGAAATTAAGAAAAGCTTTATTGTAGCTTGACGACAGCTCTTCTTTGGCTAATAAGAGGTTATTTTCTTTAAACTGCCTTGCCCTGCATACGTGTCACTAAGAATAAGCAGATGTAGCTTCCCCTAGCAGTAGGTGCATTACAGCCAGATATGTAGTCAAATCCATTTTCACCACAGAAGCAAAGACTTAACATGTCATGGCACCTATATATTAACACCTTAGACCAAAACAATATTAAGGCAGCATCAGTGGGCACAAATTCATTTCAGAGTGTAGCGAATGTTTTCGCAAATCTATGTTGGTCCATTTTATTTTGCCTTTTGATATTTAACTACATCTATCTCCAGGGTTAGGTGCATGAGTAACTATGTATTTTAGAAACAGAATTAAATAAAAGTCAACCAATACTATGCATTCTATCCCAATGCACAGAAACCAGATTGAGGGTCAATCTTCACCTTTAAAAGCAACAAGGGTGCTATTACCTGTGAGTTAAGGGCCATACAATGTCATGGCTTGTTTCCCTCCAGATAAATGCAACATCTGTGTTTTCACCTGTAATAACTTTAGCCTGACAGCTAAGGCAATTGCATATTGCCTTTAGGAATGAACTGAAACTACTTGCCTTGTTTTGTGTCCTGTTTCAGCCATTCTGATTTATTGCAAATATATTTATTTTTTCTTTACTTAAGTTGTGTTATTAGGTTCTCTAGGCCTTTTTCAGTATAGCGTAAAAATCTTTAAAAATCATAACTACAATAAAATGCAAAGCACGACAACAAATGAAACATAACATTAGATCAAAATGCTTCACTTCAAAACAGACAGATAGAAATACACAGAATGAAACCAATTCAAAACAGAGAGCAGTGAAGCAAAATCCACTGATCTAAAGCAATGTTAGAACCACAACATGATTTAATAGGACTGAGAAGAAAACACTTTGCCTGGTGCCGATCTGACATTAAGGTAGGTACCTGGTAGGCCTTTCTCAAGTGAACATTCCACAACTGGGGGCCACCACTAAGCTGGTCCTGTTTCTTGTTGCCACCTTCCATACATCACTTGGTGGGAGCACTCACAGAAAGGCCTGATAGGATGATCTGAGGGAAATATATTTGTGTTTTCTTCTCAGCAACATGTGATTTTGCTGATAACATAACAATAAACTACATCTGTATTGTATCATGGAACCATAAACAAAATCACAGGGATTGCCACAGCCAGCCAGATTAAATGGGTATGGACAAATCAGGCCAAGATCAGTGACTGCAAAGAATAAGAAGGAAAATGGCGCAGAGAAGCAACAGCCAGGAGAATAGCTGCGGAACAGCATAGAAACAATGCAAATGTTCAGTGAGATTAGTATTCCTTCAGTAATTTGGTTTTATCTGCTAATTTCAAGGTGAATATTGCGATAAGAAAACAGGGCTCTAATTCCCCTATTCTTTTTGGATTGAAGGATAGTCCCTGATAAATTTTGTATTCAAAATTCCCTGCAGCGTGAAGGGAAATTGGAACTGGGAGATTCCTGGAAAGGATAATGTCAATTTACAGAGAGAGGATGGGACAAAATCCCACAGTGGAAGAGGAAACACTACCAGCAGTAGATCAGGGAAAGCCTTGGATTGACCAGATCCAAAGCTTCCCTGCTCCCCTAACATGGACCTGGATTGTGCTCATGAACTCTGCCAGCCTGAGGCTAGTGTAGTAACTTTTCCTCCCATTGGTTTTAGTGGGATGGATTTTTTTTTTTTTAAATTCTGAAGTTCCAGCAAGATGGGGTGGAAGCTGTTCCCCACCTCCTGCCTTGGTCACCGTGAGCTGGCAGAACTTTGGACGTGTCATATTGTCTGCCACAATACTCTGCCCGCCTCCCACGCATTTGGGATTGTTCTGTAACTGCCCTCTAGTGAGTTTTATCTAAATATGACTTTATTACTTAGGCTGCTACTAATAACTTGCCATGTTATGTTTTTATATTAAGGATTTTGTAATTCAAAGCCCAGAAGCCAAAAGTATGGTCATTTTAAATAAATTGATGCCACAATTAGGCTCTCCCAAGGTGGATTCAAGTACAGTGCAACTTTCAATGACAAGCTTGGTAAGAGAAAAGGCTGAGGAGAGAAGGAAATTAATTCAAATGAGGAAATGGTAGTGGGAGATCCATCACATAAATAAATAATAAAAGTATATTAAAGGTAAAGGAGGAGGCAATCCTAGGAGAAAGGAAATACAAATATAAAATTTAGACCGAATAGCACAAAGAAAGTGATCTGATCTTCATGGAAGAAAGATGGAATTAACAGACAACAAGGAGTAGAGAAGAAATAATGCTGGGAGACAAAACTTTTCAGGGGGGTACTTTCTGCTCACAATCTCTTTTTTTCTGACAGGCTCTTGAACATCTTGAACATCTTGTACATCTTGAACAGCTATATAGGAGGCAGGTAAATCTCCATTCTGGGAATAGCTGTACCTGTTGAATTTGGCTGGTGCAGATGGGTGAGAATTTCATTTCAGTTAATTTTGATGAGAATTTACCAAAATTCGCAAAGTTCATATTCAGGAGAGAAAGAACTTGAGATTTTAAAAAACTGAAAGTGAAACTGACAGATTCGCCCATCCCTTACAATGAGGTGGGGTTAAAACATGACAAAAGAGCAGATAAAATACTTACAATGTAAACAGTAGTGAGAGTATGGTTGAATACATGGGGATTCAAACCCAGACTTTTAAGAGCAAAAAGCCTGGGTCTGGATGAACAAATCTGCCAGTTTTGGTTTCTCCCACATTCAATTTTTTTTTTAAAATCTCTAATTAAATATTAGGGCACAAGCCTATGCATGTCTAGAGAGAGAAAAAGTCCTCCAACTCCCAGCCTTCCTTACCCAGCCTTCCCTACCCAGTGGGAATTTTTTTTCTGTCTAAACATGCATAGAATTGTGCCTTTAATTATTTTTGTCCTGAATATAGAGAACTTGGTGAATTTGGGTACATTCTTATCAAAACTGAACTGAAACAAAATTCTCATCCATCCCTCTTGGCTGCTGGTTTTTGCTTTTGAATTTAATATTTTTCTGTTTTAACGATTTAACAGTTTTAAGGTGCAATCCTATGCATGTTTAGACAGAAAAAAGTCTGACAACTTCCAGCTATGCTGGCTAGGGAACGCTGGGAGTTATAGGGCTTTTTTTTTTGTCTAAACATGCATAGGATTGTGCCCCTACTTTTTGTATCTATTCTTGTTATTAACTGCCTTGGACATGATTCACAGGAAGGTGAGATATAAATATGTATAGCATATAAACCATTAATAACAAACACTACATAATCACAGGCATGCACATTTATAGGGCTTCGGCACCAGTTCATGAATGTTCTTCTTTTGCTGAGCACTAGGATGCTATACTCAGGCTGCAATTCTATGGTCCCTTGAAGGGCACCTCAGGGTGCTAGGATAGATTAGATCACCCACAGTGAAGGTGGAGAGAGAGGTTGATCCTCAGAGGGGGAGATCTGACCTCAGATGCCCCATTTCAGCCTCCGTGGAAACCTCTGAAGTCTTTGCTTTGCTGATGTTGGAGCTTTGTTGTCAGTACGGGGAAGACTGGGAGGCATGTCATGGCTAGGTAAGGGAAAGCTTTGGATCTAGAGGATCCAAAGCCCTCCCTGTCTGCAGAAATACCCCTGACATGGGGGTAAATGTATACCAGCCCTGGTGCTGGTGTACATCACTGTTAAAGCAAAATCATCAAAGAAAAAACAAAATAAAAAGGGGACGGAAAATCAAACACATGCTGCTGCTCCCTCCCCTCTTCTCTGCCAGCATGAACCCAGCAGGACTTTGGATAAGGAGGTTCCTGTCAGGGTGAACACTGAGCCCATAGAATCCCAGAGTAGTTCTGATTCTGAGGTGGAGCAGCCGCTCATCCTTCCCAGGGCCAACAGCTGGGCTGGCAGAGATTCCTCCCACCGGCATTCCTGACATAGATAGCAGTCATAGATAGCGAGAGTGAGAGAGCACGGGAAGAGGGCTTGCTGGACGCGCGACGCCGACGCAGGGAGCGGCGCCAAATGGAGGGCGCAGAAAGGAGGCATAGTGCCCGGTTGGCGCGCAAGCAACAGTTGCGCCCAGAGGATCCAAGGGAAAAGGGCAGGGACTCTCACTAGCCCATAAGTTCAGGGTCTGCCAGTGATTCTCCTTCAAACGGGGACCAACTGTTCCAACTGAGGGCATAGGTACTCTGCTGCTCATAGCTAGTCGCTAATAGTAGAGTTGTTAAGTTGTAAAAAAGGAATAAAGCTTTGAAAAGAATCCCTTTGTCTGTGTCTGGACTTGGCTACTGGATTAGACTGAGAGAGGCCGCCAAGGAGCCCATGACAGTTCCTTGACCATCGGCTCTTCCCACCCCAACCAATAGGATTGCTCTGTTACTTATTAATAGTGCAATTCTATGCATGTGTACTCAGAAGTAAGTCCCACTGGGCTCAGTAGCACTTAGTCTGAAATAATTGGGTACAGGATTGCAGCCTAAACTGTGGAGATTATTTTCTCAATTTTATGATATTTTATTGATAAGCAGTTCATGTGCAAAAAGTAATTGTTGAATAACTGGGAAACATAAGATATTATGAGTTTGCATAAATAATCATCTGAGGACGAGCAGAAAAAAAGGATGATTAGCAGGCTCAATTGCATGCCAAAGGGGAGGCAGCTGGTTATATAATTATTGCTGCAGTTTTCAGCTGAAGAAACACAATATGCATTGTGGCTACATGGAATAACCAATACTGTTTCCATTTGTATTATTTTTGAACTGACATTCTCTATACAAAGACATTTAAAAAAAAAATCATGATTATATTACCTCTCCTGTAGTAAAAGTACTGTAAATCTATAGTCATTTGGCCAAAATACAGGTTTACACAGGATCACATTTTGCCTGAAAGAAAAGGTTTGCAAACATGAGGGTGCTCCTAGATCCATCCCAACTTTGCTGCTGTATTCTAAAATTGCAGCTGTAGACTAGAATGCTTTTTAATAGCTTCACCTAGTGCCTCTTCCTGGAGAAAATACATGCACTGTTAATATTCAGGACTGATTACTGCATACACTCTGTATGTCAGCTGCCCTTCAAAACTGAACAAAGGTTACAGCTAGGGCAAAATGCTGCAGCATGTCTCCTGCTAAGAGCACATAGGTGTGAACATATGGCACTAATTCTCATACCCTGACTTCCTGTGATTTTTCCGGCATGCTTCAAAATGATAATTATTACCTAAAGCTTACATGGCCTGAAGAGCAGCATATCTTTGAGAACGCCTTTGTTCATATGCACGCCAAACCCCTTCTTAAGATCAGCAAGGAGATTTGGCTATGAAGCCCATCTTTTCAGAACAGAAGGGCTATGCATGCATCATCAACAAAGAGGTAATGCATCTTTAAAGAGTAATATAAAAGAGGGCACAGATATGTATAGATGCAAATTTAGAACGAATTGCTATAATTTAAATAGAAATGCAAGACATCTTACCATAGTAGGGAAGACTGTGATCAGGTGACCTCTGTGTCTGCTGCTCAGTCTGCTGTCCAGGTGCTGACTGACAGCCCTTCAAACAGAAGACTGTATTCTTTAAAGTAGGGCAAATTACTACTCTATTTCAAGAATGTTACTTTGACAGGGGCACAGGCAAGAGTCTTGTCTGTCAGGGCATCTACGCTCTGAAAGCCTTTTACAATTGTGGCTTGCTTGTCTGTCTTTAGGAGGCTTGTAAGCATTGCTTTCTTTAAGCTGAAATTTGGGAACTGAATTAGAATATATTGTTATATTCTGCTACGAAATATTTCTGTTTTTGTGGTGTCAGAGGTTTAGTGTATTTGTATTTTTTTTAATCTCACAATAGTCCTTCAAATCTTAGAAGTACAAGTACAATCGGCAAAATATTGTTGTCCTGGCCTGTGATGAACTTGATGTATTAGCCAGGATGGCTAAGGCATCACCAGGCCTAAATTCACATTTGAGACATGCAACAAAGTTGTCTTTCAAAACTGTATATTTATTTGTCTGTCACAGCAGCAAAACCTGAGGTCTTCCCCCATATCCTGCATCTTTTGCTCTATTTCATAGACTCTCCAGCCCACACTGATGGTTTTAAAGCAGGGATGGGGAATGTGTGGGCCTCCAGATTTTCTTGGACTGCAACTCCCATCCTCCCTCCCCAATGGCTACCTTTGCTAGGACTGATGGGAGGTGCCCTCCAGCAACATCTGGAGGGCCACATGTTTTCTACCTTTGTTTAAAGGATGTAGAAACTATTACGGATCTAGGATCTTGTTGGTCAAACACAGAGCCAGGCAGTCTAGATCCCTTAAGGTTTCCCCTACTTGCATCATGTTTTTACTCATTCTACTTGCATCATGTAGCTGATATATACTTTGTGATTTCTTGGTTGCTGTCCTTTTGGGCGTACATTGGGTATTTTGTTGCCAACCACTATTTTGTGAGTGTTACAAATCTAGATACCATTTGTGTTATTCTGACACTGTATGTTAAGTACAGTAGGCAAACAAGCATTATAGGTGGGAGTGGGGTTTGAAATTAGTATGTAAAATAGAGATCCATGACATTTCACTGAAGGATTTTAATTTTACATATGTAGATTTTAGACTGTTCACTCCCGTGTCTCCATTTTGTTTATGTATGTAAACAGGAGAGTTCCCCACCCCTTTCTATGACACTAGAGACCTAAGTACTCAAGGCGGCAGGATGAAACCTCCCGCTACTCACTACTTCGCTCCGTTTTCCCAACTTTCTAGAAATACCAAGTATCTCACTAGGGGCAACTGTATCATTAGGCAGAATGTGGTGGCCACTTCATGGAGCAGATTTTGGGTGTCAAAATGGATGGAAAATTGTTAGTGAATTTCTTACACTTATATTTTTACTGTCAGGGAGCAGGAGATAAACTTGTGGGATTTTCTGCCTCAGCTGTCAAAATAACTTGGATAGCCTTGGGTATAATGCACCTTAAACTTGTGGGAAGGAGCACCATTTGCTGCTCTTCTTCAGGTAGCAAAATGTCTTGGGCTGGCCCTGTAACACACCCAGTTTTGTTAGAAGCTTGGAAGGGTAATTGGGGAAAATATCAATCTAAGTTCCTGGAGAGGCAATGAAGGGGGATGCATTGACGAATAATCTAAATCAGGCTATGGCAACAGTCATTATAATGGAAATTCTTTCCTTGCTGTCACCAAAGCATGGCCCCCAATTCAGCAATGGCCACTTGATAACTCTACAAATGTAATGGGGCAGGGAGAGCAAAAAGCCTTGCTGAAGGAGGTGAACCCTTTGTTCTAATCTGACTTTTTTCTAAAGTCAGTAGTGAAATTTACTCTTTATCTCAAGGACATTCAAAAGGAAGGAAGGAGGGACTGGGTTTTATAAAATAAAATGGTGAAATATTCCTGTGTGGGAGTGGGTATTTTCTTCTTCTTTTTAAGGGCTACATGATAACATTTACATAGCTATATAACAGGATATGCACACATCCTTAATTTCTTTTTTTAATTAAGAAAAATGTTTAACTGTTTGAAGCATAACAGTATCAGGGGCAACTTGATAGTTGAAATGTTTTTCCTGTACTTCAAAAGAAATTAAGAACATTTTAAAAACTTCTCCAGGCATAGGAGGAGCATGCTACTGTTCAGTGTGTATGTCACACATCACCTGTGATACCATGGGCACTATCCAATAGGTTCCTGTGACAAGAATATACAGTTCTATTCCACCAGTACTTGTCACGTTTGTGGGAGCTAGTTCTGGCTTTACTCAAGTACTGCTTGAAATGCTATAAAAAACTGCAAAATCAGTTTTACCAGAGACCATGATGGAACAGAAGAAATTACTAGAAGTTCTGCAGGCAATGATAGCTCTATAATGCTGCCTCCCTTCTCTGAATAGTTATCATCTGCATATAGCCTCAGTGTATATTTTTTCTAGCATCATGCATGGAACATCCCTATGTCCACTCTTAACCAAAGCTAGTTCGATATTAAATCCATGTCCTATAGAATGCTTAGAGAAAGCCAGAAAGAATTACTGCAGCACACAAGATCCAAATAAACCCACATTTTAAATTGAAAAACAAAGCATGCTTTTTCCTGCCCAGCAAACTTTTTGTTAAAACACATTACTGTAAGCCCCAATAAATAAAAACTTAAACTGAAAGAGTTGCACATTTTTCTGAGTCCTATATTGCTCAATGCAGTCTCATGTACTGTCCAACAAACTGTTGCCAAAACTACAGGAAACTTCAAAAGTAGGGTCCAAGTCCAACATACAAAGAGCAAGGAGCTAGTGCCAGAAAAAAAAGAGAGAAACCATGGTGTGTACACAAAAGCCTTTGTGCACACCCTTTGGATCATAGCGTTAAGCTGCAGAAAACCCTGCATATCCATGCAAACCATTCCCCAGACAAGCATCCTTGGCAAGCCATAATCCAGCTTTATTGAATCAACAATGCCAGCCCTCTCAAGTGCTTCCATCTAAAGCCTCACAGCACAATGCATGTATTCCAGCCTAAGGGAGTTTCATCCTGTGAAATTAATCAAGAAAGCAAGTATGGAGTAAAAAGATAGGTAATTAAGTCAGGTGAATATAAAAAACCACCCACCGTACATTAACTATGAAATGAATGTATGAGAAAATATCCAATGCTGACAATTTTGGTAGTTAAAATATTAATGCTAGATTATACTATAACACTGCATGTAGTCTACCAAAGCGATCTTGCTTGCATCATGCTTGCCACATCATTCAAGCCTGACGCTTGAAGCCCTAATGCACCAGTTCCGGTGAGCCCTCATCATTCTTCACCTGAATCGAAGATCTCTGCATCCTCATGCCAAGAAAAGATGGTGGATGAACTACATCAGAAACTGAATTGTATGTGAAGTAGTGACTCTGATGATTCTGCTTTCAATACCATCAAACAAGTTATCTTTCTTGGCTGCCTGGCTGGGATGGGTCAAGGGGGGGAGGGCAGGGGGCACTGATTTGTACTGAAGGGCAGGTCCCAGAAGTGCTAGGGACTACTATTTGCTCCAAAGACCATTGCCTTTCTCAGTTGCACACAGTTCCATCTTGTCCCCTGTGGTCTTTAACAACTAAATGAAATCACTGGGGGAAGCTGTCAGGAAATATGGGCATAGTACCATCAGTATGCTGGTGACACCCAAAACACTGTCAGCTGTCTTGAGCACTATTGTTTGATAGAAAATTGAGTTAAAAATTAAATAAATAAATAAAGCCCTGTTCAGGCGTTCAAGAGTTGCAAGTAGCGATATACAGATTGTGTAAAATCTGTTCTGTCTGTGCTTTGTGAATTGTCAGGCACCTTTCATTCTGTCGTCTGCCCATTGATGGAATTGAATTTTTAAAATTTCTGAATTTGCGCAAATGCGCAGTTGCGCAAATGCGCACATGTGGAAATGCGCAAATTCTCCTCAAAATGCATAAATTCCCCCCAAAAGTGCATTTTCATGCTTTAGCCTATCAGGGGAAATGCAGATTTTTGGCCAGTTTTGTTTTAATTTTGTGTATTTTTTAGGGATGTCAGAGAATTCCACCACGGATCTCAGGGAGGCCGAATGCCAGTGCATTCGGCCCCCGAAATCGGTGGCGGAACGGTCTGCCACCCCCCTGCGACGGGAGTTATCTTGGGCGGATCTTCCTGGCGGCGGCGGCAGCTCCAGCAGCGGTTCAGCAGCGGCGGCGGCAGTAGCCGGTCTTCCGACCGGCTGCCGCCACCGCCATTTCCAGTTAAAAACAAAACAAAACAAAAAAAGTGATAGGCTACATAAAGATTTACGTAGCCTATCATGGCTAGGTTTTTAAAAAACACCGTGATAGGCTACATAAATGTTTACGTAGCCTATCATGGCTGATTTAAAACAACAGCAACAACAACGCGCGTACGCAAATGGCGGCGCCCATGGGCGCCGCCATTTGCGTTCCTTATTTTGGCACGTCTTAGTCTACATAAACATTTACATAGACTAAGACGGAGAAAATAAGGGGAACGCAAATAGCATAGAGGCTACGCTATTTGTGTTCCCCTTATTTTCGCCGTCTTAGTCTACGTAAATGTTTACGTAGACTAAGACGTGCCAAAAGGAACGCAAATGGTGGCGCCCATGGGCGCCGCCATTTGCGTATGTGTGTTTTTTTTTTCTTTTAAATCAGCCGTGATAGCCTATGTAAACATTTACGTAGCCTATCACGGATGACTGCAGGGACGCAAACGGCAGCGGCTACGGCCGCCGCCATTTGCATCCCTGCTAGCCAGCAGCTGGATGTCTGGCCGCTGGCGGAGCCGGCGGGTGGCTCCACAGAATCCCTGCGGAGCGGAGCCGGCCGGCCAGGATTCGGGGGGGAGGGATGGAGTGCCTCCCCCCCCCCGGCCAGAATTTCAGCGGGAGGGACGGAGCACCTCCCCCCCACCACGAATGTCACCCTTTGAAAAGGTAAGTGACTTTCGTACATCCCTAGTATTTTTCTACAACAAAATATGCACAAAATTCAGGAAAGTTAGAAAAATGATCCACAAATTCATGGAATCCAGCTGACAGGGGGGAAGCCAGTCCACTGCAGAGTCCACCAGTTGGATTCATCACAATCAAAACTCATTTGGTTCTGTTGCGAATTTCTCCAACATCCCTAGTGGCAAGCACAGAGG
The DNA here is from genome assembly GCF_057233095.1 of Heloderma suspectum. Classification (NCBI taxonomy): domain Eukaryota; kingdom Metazoa; phylum Chordata; class Lepidosauria; order Squamata; family Helodermatidae; genus Heloderma; species Heloderma suspectum. Next base: position 290,803,033 of record NC_139459.1, on the reverse strand, counting down.
GGACTGAGGATGTGCACTCCAGCCCTGCTCCCTCCATTTGTGATCTCCCTTGTTGATGGGGTGTCTGCAGTGAAAATCAAAATGTGTTTAAGTGTAGTGCATGTTGAGTCACCCTTCTGTGCTTAACAACATTTGAATGCCTGAACAGGACTAATCTCTCCTTTCCATCTGATTCCAGGGAGGCCATGGGGATCCTAAACCAGGGTCTGTGGTCACTGATGGATAGGATTTAGGCTAACAAGTGGAGATTCAATCCAGAAAAGACAGAGGTACTTTTGGTCAGTAAGCAAGCTGATTCAGGATGACTGTTTCTTAAATAAAGCTTATAAGCCATTTTGAGTACACGTTCATGTAGAAAATCAGGGTATAAATAAATAAATAAATAATATGGCTTAATAATTTTTTTTATCTGATTGGTTTTTATGGTATTTGATTTTCTGTATGCTACTCTGAGGGCCCTCTCTGGGCACAAACACAGATCATAAATATTGATATAAATAAATGTTTACAGGAATTGGGAAACTCGTATATGCAACTACTAAAAAGATATAACCTTGCCAGATTATTTTGGCAATTATCAATGATTACAGAAAATGTCAGCAGAAGCAGTGAATAATTAATGAGCAAAACTTCTTACTGTAAGAGACTGTTACTTCTTAAGTTCATAATCTTCATTAATATGCAACTTCCAGTTGAGATATTTAACCTGTGTTTCTTACTCCACAATAATAATCCATCTTCTGCCCTTAAAGCCTTGGAACCCATTTATTGGGACTATGGCTTAACCAGAAATACACTGAATGTTTTATTACTAGCAATTAAACTTTATTGATGACTCTTACACTGTGGTAGTTGATGAAACAGTAATAACTGCCCAAAGAAAAAGGGACCAAGGCTGCCGCCCTGTGGCTAGTTATACACAAGACCCACTTCAGCTAATAGGCTGAATATGATGCAGAACTGCAGTCATGAACCAATTTGATTTTTTTTTCTAAATGCCCTTCACTGAAAGGATTCCAGGGCAGTGTACAAAAGTGTAAATAAAACTATTCATAGGAATACTTCTGGGTAAAGTAATTGCAAGTTGCAGCCACTGTACCAAATACTGGGTTGTCTGGAGAAACCTGTTGTTTGCTATTTGCTATTCAGTATTTAATTATGTAATGATTGTCTCTTTGTAGCTCTATAAGCTCTTGATTGGGTCAAACTGTACTGTGGAATAGTAAAGAGGATGTGCTAAAATAAATGGCAAATGCAACAAATTCATAATGCATGTGGTTGACAGAATTAAGCCCCCCCCCCATTTAATTTATGCAAAAGCCCATTCATTTTAAAGTCAGAAACTCTAAACTGTTATGAAAGTTTGTGTAGCAGTGAGAGAATATTAAGAGTGTTACTATCAAGATGAGCACTCTAGTTGGTAAACAGCATGATCCTAATCATTTTGGACTGAGCTGTCTACCTGTAACAATGGATTAAAATGCTGGATGACCATTGTAATTGGTGATACTGGTCTGGTGTGGCTGATGGTACATTTAATCCTAAACACTTACATTCTTGCACAGCAAGTGTTAGAAAAGGACTGTTAGGTAGCCCCTTTTTCTATAATGTAATTTATACCCTGATCCTAAGCACTTGAGTTGACATGGTAGCGCATTCTGTTAAAATTATTGGGACTTATGTTCCGATAATGTGGTTATTAGCCAAGCTGTTAAAATTGTACACTGTGTAAAACCATCATTATCAAAGAAGCACAGATGCCTACAAGGGTGCATAATGCTCTTCTGTTTTATGGTTGCAAACTCTACACAAAAAAGATGAAATTAGTGATTCCATCTAACATAGCAATTTGAAGGAATCATATGCTTTTAAAGATCATGAAACAATTTATTCTAGGATTTTCATGAATTAACTTTTTTTTTTTAACGCAGTGCAGCCTCAAATAGCAATTCCTTTTAAAAGATACAAAAATGGAAAATAGGTTTGTTTGTGAAAATCAAGTGGAAGTTGATTATGCACATCTTTTCCCCAAACCAGGGAACTTTATATAGCTAGGATGAAACACTCCCTCCCCACAAGTATAAAGAAAAGTAAATGATATCAGGGAACAGGCAGCCAAAAGAAAGTTACAATATCAGGGATTTATGGATGAGCAGCTAAACTAACTAGATGTTTTTCCAACTGATAACAAGAGGATTTAAGGAGAAGGATAAAAAGATGAATTCTTGAATGAGTTGAAAAATTGAATTCACCGGGAATATGAAAATGGCATTCTAAATTACTTGAAGCTCATGACTAAAGTAAAATAACCCTGCAGGTAATTATTTATTTTATTTATTAATTAAATTTATTAATCACCCATCTGACTGGTCACCCAGCCACTCTGGGCGATGACATAACATCAGTAAGTAGCACTTCTAAACCTTTCCTTTCATAAGCGCTCATCTTCAGCAAACAGTATCTTATAAACAAGACAAACACAAACTAATGCTATATCGATAGTTATTAGAAGATAATACAAACTACATTCCAGATTTTGATATTTGGTAACCAAGATTCCCAAATGCCGGGAGTATGTTAGAAACCTCCAAAATAATAAGCAGTTGTCTCCCCTAGAGAACTGGCAAGGGCAAGTGTTTCTTTTATCCCCTCGTCCTGGTTTGCAATACATTGTAAAGCATGCTGTGAACTGGACAGTGGCCTGCTTCCTACTTCCTGCTCGACTAGCGGCTGCCCTGGGAAACCATGGACCCCAGAACAGAATGGGGATAAACAGGCGCATTGTAAGACTGTGACACTCCCTCAGTTTTATTCTCAGGGCCATTTTCCATGTAACTGTTTCCAACTCTTGTTCTTAATATGCTAGTCAAAAAGTGGCATAAAAAGATATGTGAATACTGAACTGTTGAAAAGCATCCAAGGCATGTCTATTTATTTCAGTTTACAACATTCAGATTAGAGGAACACATGTCTAGGACATTAAGTGGACACATCAGCTGATTTTTTTGGCTCTTTGGACTTCACCAAATGCTTCTTGGGGGAAAAAAATATGAGCAGTGGCTAGATCAACTTATCAGCGATGACTTTTATGACAAAACCATATTATGACAACCATCTTATGATAAAATCAGCTTCCAGCAACAACATGTAAATTCAATGTGTTGGATCCAGACCGTCAGCTGAACTTCATTCCCATTGAAATCAGTGGGGCAAGTCATGACTAGCTTCTCCCCATTGATTCCAATGGGAACGAAGTTCGACTATGGATAGATCCAGCCCAGTGTCTTTATTCTCAGTTTCTCTTAATGAACTTTGCTTTTCATCTGGGGGTAATGATAAGCCATCTCTACTGAAGTCTAAATGGCTATGATTCCTGCATCTTTGGAGGAGTGGAGAATGTTACCAGCATCTAGGAAACATGGGCAATGTACCATGAACTAAGGAGTGCAGCTACTTTTAAGTAATTCATATAAACAAACAAATCAGCTTGCATAAAAGGCCACAGCTGGTGGACACATGTTGCCCCTCCTGAAATGCCATGTAAGTCATGTATCTCTCAAGGGGTGACAGATAGGGAGCCTCTGTATAGAGCTTTGGGCATCTTGGAGGAATGGTGGGATACAAATATAACAAAAATAATTTAACAATTTTGTTTAGAATTCATTTGGAGAGAAAAATGGGACAATATAATCTCAAGGGTGTACATCAAATCCTGGAAATAACAATGCAGAGACCTCAACTATAAATAACGCTGGTGATGTTTTATAAGAACTGGTGTAATGTAGTGGTTGAGAGTATGAACTATGAAATTCAAATCTCCCATCAGCGACAAACTCATAAAGTGTGAATAGGATTGCATCAATGGAGGTTCATGTTTTAAGACATGTACTTAATCCTTTCCCTTCAGGTACCTCAGGCATGCTGTATGAAAGTAGTAACTAGATAAGCACTTGGTATGGAGGACCCACTTTAGCAAATCAGATGACCTTCAGGCTGCTTCTACCTTTAGAGTTCCATACTTGTGTTAGCTTGGTACCTATGGAAATGCCAAACAACCAAATCATAATGTGGCTAAAGTGTGGCGTTTGGATGTGGGTAACGATACCTAGGTTCAAATCCCAGTCAGCCATTGCTTTGGGCCTTCCAAATCACTATCTTTGAGCCTAACATACTTCATATGGTTACTGTGACGTTAAAATGTAATAATTCCATCTATACCACCCTCCCCCCCGCAAAGAGGGATGGGAAACAAATAAACACATGAGCCTTATGTTTAAATTGGTGCAGCATAGTAGTTAAAAGTATGAAATATAAACAGGGAAGTCCCTAGTTCAAAACTCATCTTAGCAATGAACTGAACTGACCTGGTTCACATGTCATGGCTGACTGTGGGTTAAATAACCCTTAGTTAGCTGTGGCCTGCACACTAGTCATTTCCGCTTTACATCCAGCTTTGTAATCAACCCATGCACATCCCATTCCTAGGTTACTCTTGTGATGTGTGAAGTATATTTTAACCCAACAATCACCCATGGTTTGATATTGGGTTAAAACTCCTGGTTGTTTAACCCAAAACAAGCTGGTTGATATAAATGTAAGGATTAAAATCAACAAAAATGTTTATTTTGAAACATTTTGAAATAAATATCTTATTATTTAACAATGCAGTATGGATAATATCCCCTTGGAAGGTGCGTGATTGCATTTGACATAAAACATCTATCTAGGATGATCCCGCAGCAAACGCTCTCACAGGCTATGACCTTTATTGAATATGATTTTCGCAAAAATCAATGAAACTTAGAAACTGCAACCCAGCAAATTCATTTGCATGCACCCAGAGACTGTGCATGCACACACAGTACTTGTTCTTTTTTCACACAACACCTTTCCCAGGCCAAATATTTGAGGAGTTTTAAAAATGCATGTGCTGGTGCTGTGGTGAAAAATAAATAACCCCTCTAGGGGTATAAGCAGAGGCATATATAAGCTTTTGGGTTGTCCCCCAAATTGACAAACATATAAAAAACATGAAGACAATGCCAGGATTGTTGTTTATGTATCAAAGGAACCATTGAGTTACCTTACTACATCATTTACCTGTTCAGAATTTTAGGATGGAGTGTGAAACACAACATGGCAGAAAACTCTTGGAATCGAAATGCAGTGCAGATCTCGCTACCAGAGCAGTTACATTATCTTGTATAGCACGTGCACAGTTGCCAAGGTAACCAGTATCCTTCAACCAACTCTATTATTATGGCTATTAGAGGCTTTTAGACTCTCTGATGTCCAAGCCATCACTCTGAGCTGGTTTATATTAATAACCGCCAAGTGCAGATGCAAGTAGAAAAGCATAAAATAGAGGGGGGGAAACACTGTTTTGCAGATAGTCCATCAGCATTATAAGTCACTGGCAGCCTGAGAAATTAAATACAATCAGCTAGAGGGAAGCAAGTCTTATGTAACTATCTTTATTAAGCCACGTAAATGTAGTGACAGTTCTTTGCAGACCTTGAGTCCTTGTGATGAACAACTGTGAATCCAGTGGCAGAGCAGGGCTGCAGTACTTACTAATTATCTGAAAAATGAAATCTCACTTCACATCTAAGACAGTGAAAAATTAATTAGCTATTGCTGCAGCAGCTATCAGATATTATTTTCTGAGAAGTAAATGATGAATATATTCATAAAAATACAGCTGTGAAATTATATATTCTACCTTTTAATATTATCATGTGGATTTTGAGAGCGGATGTTGCTATTGTGAAATTTAAAATCATTTCAAGTCCATCTGAATTTGGCTTATATAAACCATCTTTTAACATTTGGAGAAAGCTTTCTCGGTCAATAAATGAAATGGGCCTTCCCAATAAATGGGAAGGCCCATTTCCTTCTGTTATATCTAAGCATTTACGCATCAAAGCACTACAACAACCTCATCATGCTCCATATAGATTAATACAGAGTTTCCTTTTGCCACCAACCAGGGAATTTCAAGAAGAAAATAAATAGCTTGGTTTATTTTTATTTTTTTTAAAGCACCCCTTGACAATTAATCGAGTCGTTTCTGAGCTAGATCTATGCTAGCACTTGAAGTACATTCAGTGTCAGGCAAAGGCAAAATGATGGATGTTTTGATGCTAAGTATAAGGAATACTATTTCTGAACACTAAACATGATTTCAGAATCAGCCCATTCCTGCCCTTCCTGCAGCTATGTGGTACAAGCTAGGACCTACACAGCAGCAGCTACCAACCTGAGCACCACATGGTGCAAGGCAGGCAAAACAGCTGGACAGTTCTACTCTGCTTAGTTCTTGAAGAATTCAAAAATCCTTTGCTACAGTTCCTGTCCAGCACGATGCTCAACCAGTCGCAGGAATCTTCCACCCATTCTGAGCCTTAGGATAGGAACCAGGAGTTAGCAGTGCCTGTTTTCCTCTCTAATGTTTCCCCACCCTGAAAAAGCCCCTTGCATGGTGCTCCTGGACTCGATGGTCATATAGGCCCCTTCCATCCCTACTATTCTATGATTCTGTGATTCTCAGCAGCACTCCTATGTTGTGTAAGGTCCTGTACTAGCTCTAAGTATAAGAATAAAATGGAGAGGAGGAGGATCATGTAAGCCACCTTGGGTTCCTTGAAAGAGAAAAAAAAGGCAAGATATAAATGCAATGAGAGGGGGAGAGAGATTGAGAGAGAGAGAGAGAGAGAGAGAGAGAGAAAGGGCTCACAATAAATGTTGGGGGTGCTGCTTTGCCCAGTGTTGTAGCAGGATTCTGTCCTAAATTCTATCTTAACCTTTTTGGAAAACAGGGTCTTGGGATAAATTTTCAAGGCGACAACCTTCAATTCATAGTCGTAGCTGAATTCAATAAGGTTGACTTGTTGCGCTCACAGCACAAAGGAAACAGGTGGGTGATATTTAGGAGGGACTTTCTATAGCTAACACTGACCATTGTGAAACAGGATGTACCCTTTTCTTTGTTAAAACAATACAATGTGGGGCGGAAATGTGGCACATTGTTTCCCCACGGTCCATTTTGACAACAGCAATACCTATTCAGCAGTGCCCACTAATACATCCTGCTTTCTACTTCTTACAGACAATTTTACACAAAAAATTATTACCAGGAAAAGAGAAGAAATCAACAGGCTCATGAAATATTTGAATTGCCTCAGCCATTTCCACACAATAGCAATATGGCAGTATCCAGTTACTGCTCCTGTCCTGCCTTCTAAATGAATCACAACAAGACCAAAAAAAATGCAGACAACCCCAGGAAGATTTTATGGCACTCCCACAATTACCCAATAATATACTCTCTTCTTAAGCTATAGATTGAGATGAATTAAATATGTTCAAGATGGATCCCACACTGCCGTATAATCCCCAGAACTTTTTAAAATTTGGCAGCAAAAATATAAAATTCAAAATGTCAAATTTCAAATGTTGGAAAAACATTTCTGTTTCAGAAACAGGATATCTAACCTATCACACGATGCGTAAATCATAGGTTCACTTGTACTTAACTGATGCACACACAGCTCCAAGTACAGGTAGGATGGCCAGGTGTCCTACTTTACAGAGAACAGTCTTCTACTTTTGGAGAAGTGGCAGAGGACAGTTCTCTTTTTGAAGGCATCTTCTGATGGGCTGACTAGGCCAAGTCTGTTTTAAAGATTAAGGAGAAAGAGGAGGGACCTTGAATTTGCCCATCAACAGTCAGCCCCTGGAGAGCAGACCGAGCAAGACACACAGGCCACCTGGCCACAGTTTTGCCCACCATGGTGAGTTGTCCTATATTTCTATATAAATGATAGTATTTATAGATTTGCACCTATTTATTTTATTTGAAACGTACCCTGCCTTTCTACCAAGAACAATGGTACAAAGGTAGCTCCGACACATATAAATGTGCATATGCAAATCTCTTTGCAAATATGCAGGTTAGAGTCCTCTTTTGTCTTATTTTTTGGTGACGAATTTCCTCTTTTTGTGATGTGTAAGTGGCCACCCTAACTACAGTTGTTTTGCCCTTCAACCCAGTAGTCTCTGAGTAAGCTTTGCAACAGTGGAGTTAACATCTGACTGCGCAAAGGTACATGCAAACACAAGCATTGTGTGTTCTGACTGCTATAAATGGTTGTGCAAAACACCGTCAAAGTCAGGGCTGCTGATGTGCATAATACTGCTATGAAGGTACTAGTTCTAAGCAGCGTGCCATTTCATGTGTAGTTGCTCGCCTTGTGGCTCTTGTTCACACATTAGATGTTTGTTCTTTATGCTATAGAACAGCCTTCCCCAACGTGGCATTGTGGACTAATTGGGCATTATGGGAGTTGCAATCCAACAGATCTGGAGGGCACTAGGTTGGGGAGGGCTGCTGTAGAAAGATGTCATCTGAAGGTCTTGCAGCAGCGTAGAGGGAACACACACAGTATTGGATGAGGGAGGTACCCCAGCCTGTAAAGGCACATTGAAGAGCCACATGGAGGCATTTCAATCAGCATCCATGTGTCAGCTGTATTGTGCAAAGAAGCTGACATTGTGCTGACATTAATTGTAGACATGGACCTTTTACTCATGAATACTCCTGTGCAAAAATAATTGGCCATTATTTTCTAAGGATGGATGAAAGTCCCTTACCTGGTCCCGCAGCTGTTTTCGGTGGGGGGGGGAGGCGCTCCATTTCTCCCCCCGAAATTCTTGGCAGGTGGGGAGGCACCCCATCCCTCCCCACCGAAATTCTGGCCGGGGGGTAGCGCCCCGTCTTCCCGGCCGCGAAAGAAAAAAGTTATGTAAAAAAAAAAAAGTGATAGGCTACGCAACGATTTACGTAGCCTATCATGGCTAGATTTTCAAAGTCAGCCGTGATAGGCTACGTAAATCTTTACGTAAATCACGTTGCCCTTATTTTCGCCGTAGTCTACATAAATCTTTACGTAGACTACCTGTGCCCAAATAAGGAACGCAAATGGCAGCGCCCATGGGCGCCGCCATTTGCGTACGCACTTTTTTTTTTTTTCCAAAGTCAGCCGTGATAGGCTACATAAAGATTTACATAGCCTATCACGGCTGACTTTGAAAATCTAGCCGTGATAGGCTACGTCAATCGTTACGTAGTCTATCACGTTTTTGTTTTTGTTTTACTTTACTGGGAAATGGCGGCGGCAGCAGCCGGTCAGAAGACCGGCCGCCGCTGCCGCCGAAACGCCACCGGGACCTGCCGCTGAGAGGGACATTCGCATGAGGTAAGTCCCATCCCGGGGGGCGGAGAATTTCCCCACCAATTTCGGGGGGCCGAATGCATTGGCATTCGGCCTCCCGGAGATTCGTGGAGAAATTCTCTGACATCCCTATTATTTTCCAAATTATAAAAGTGATAGCATGTGGTACTCTCCAAAAGTGGTACTCTCTCATTGTCATTACTTTCTGGTATCTGTGACTGGAAAAATTACTGCCCCCCCATCATCTGTATTTTGCATTTTGTGGAGGACTTGGTGATGCCTTTTTAAAAATGTACTAGGGTTCTTCAGCCCCCTCCCCCAACATATCTTGAAATTATATCTGAGTGTGGGGCAAGGGATGACATGCCTGCATCTTTGGGCCTCAAGTAGAAAGTCGCTTGAGATGGTACAATGGACAATACCTCTATAGGCTGTACATGAGCTTTATGTTTTGTAATGCCCTATGGTGAAAACAAGCAAAAGAACAAACAAATTATCTAGATGCATTCCATTCTGGGTTTCTACCTGGTTATGGGATCAAATCAGCCTTGGTTGCCCTGATAGATGACCTCTATCGGGAAAGGAACAGGGGGTGTGCAACCCTGTTAATTCTGCTCCATCTCTTATTGGCTTTTGGTACCATTGACCATGGTAACCTCCTGGATCGACTCCATGGGCTTGGCGTTGGGGGCACTGTGTTACAGTGGTTCCAGTCTTACCTGTGGGGTCGATTTCAGAGAGTAACTTTGGGTGACCATTCGACAGCCCCTTGCCAATTGAGCTATGGGGTTCCGCAAGGTACCATCTTCTCCCCAATGTTGTTTAACATCTATATGAAGCCACTGGGAGCAGTCATTAGGAGAGTTGTAGCCAAGTGCCATCAGTATGCTAATGACACAAAGCTCTGTCTCCCTATGACATCTGAACCAGGTGAGGCTGTGCAAGTCCTGGATCACTGCCTAGACTCAGTGATGGGCTGGATGAGGGACAATAAACTGAAGCTGAATCCTGGCAAGACAGAAACCCTGTGGGTGAGTGGCTCCAGAGTCTGGGAAATAGGCTCATTGCCTATTCTGAGTGGGGTTGCACTCTCTTTGAAAGATCAGGTTCATAATCTGTGGGTACTACTAGATCCATCACTGTCACTAGGGGCCCAAGTGGCCATGGCAGTTTGGAGTGCTCTTTACCAGCTTTGACTGGTATGCCAGCTACAGCCTCTCCTGGACAGGGATAGCTTGGCCACAGTGATACAGATGCTAGTAACCTCCAGACCAGAGTACTGCAATGTGTTCTATGTGGGGCTTCCCTTAAGGTTGGTCCAGAAGCTGCAGCTAGTGCAGAATGCAGCAACTCAGCTGTTGTCGGGAGGCTACAGAGAGAAGGGTGAATCAGAAAAAAATAGCTTCAATTTGCAGGAGCATTCTGTGAGCAGAACTCCACTCAAAGGTCTCTCAGTCCACCCCATGAAGCTAAGAGTGCAATTCTATGCATGTTCGGACTGAAAAAACTCCTAAAACTCCCAGAATTCCCCAGCCAACTATGCTTTGGTTGGATTGTGCCCACTGTCTTAAGAAAAATAAAGAAAACAATTGTGTCTTGTTTAAATATTCCTCCTTCAGAAGTCTGTGTAGAATAGATGAATACAATGTGCAGCAGGTGAGAAGTGGTCCTTGGTGTCTGTAAAAAGTTGGTGAGTATGGTGTTTATATGGCCACAATTAACTGAACAGCCTTTTTTAGCACCACATTGACCAAGCTGAGGTTATTTTCTGAAAATGGGTTTTACTTCTTATCGCACATGAGCGCAAATGTCTTATTTAAAAATAGATGTAATAAGTCACTTCAGATTTTGACGCTGTTTTTCAACATTGTGTCTTGGCAAGGTTTTCTCTCAGTTTAAGTCAATATATCCAGGACTGGGCCTCACGAACATTTGGATACACATACTTGATCTTTATGTGAAAGTACAGACAAAGACACACAATGTGAAGGGCAAAATCTAGTCTTTGTACACAAGGGAAGGCTTTGAGCTTTTTGTTTTGTTTTGTTCCTGTTCCCAGTTGAGGCTGAGAATCCCACTAAGGATCTTGAAGAAATGGGCAACACCTCCACTTCTTTTATATTCCAAACAAATCTGATTAAATGGGCAGCTGTATAAAGGAGAATTAATTTGTATTCCTAGAAAGGACAAGAGGGAAACACATAGATTGTCAACCACCTTTAAGGGGGAATGGCATCCGAGTCAAACAAGTTCCTTCTCAGTAGTGTGCTCTTTGGAATATTGGACCATTTAAAACTGCCCCATTAAATGCACCAGACTTTACATAATAGAAAGCATACACTGCACTGTGTATTCTGGAACCACTGCACTGTGCATTTTGCATGGAACACAGAAAAACACAGAAATTTGGAACAAGTGGACCACAACAATTAATAATTTATGATCGATTGGAAAGGAGGAATGAACAAGATTATCAAAATACAAACTAGCTCACTGATCATCTAGCATCTCAACTTTAAATAATTAAAACTTAATTTGGTATAAAGTTTAGCATGCTTATAAACATTTTAGTAGCATATTCATCAAACCAAATCTCATGATCATTTTAAAATATTAAAATCATAATCTAACTCATTTTACCTATCCTTTGATAACATTTCCATTATGCATGAATGAAAAGTTGTTGGATTTTATCTATAATGTCTGTACCGTAACAATATGGCGCAACTTAGGCATGTCTCAGAACACGGCAATCCTATGTATGTTTACTCAATGGGCTGAGTTCAATGGGGCTTATTCCCCAGTAAGTGTGCATACCATTCAAGAGTTAAAGATTTCTCAGGCAGAAGAGTGCCCCTTGCTATAAACCATTGGTAATGCTAATTCTAGCATATTTTGAGTAATCAGCATTTTATTCTCAGCCTCAATTGATGGGGTAGGAAAGAAGATAAAATCACTTGGCAAAATTCTATGGTAATAAACACAGTAATTTTTCCTTATTGGAAGTTTGGTTGTAAGTTGATGCCAAAGGTAATTTAGTTATTTACATTACGATTGTCATCTCAGGCCATCCTCCAGGTGCCTCCTCCGAGGGAGAGGTGGAGGATGGCAACAAGGAAGAGGGCTTTTTCAGTGATGGCCCCTGATTTCTCTTCCCCTGCGCCCACCCCAGTGAGATCCACCTGCCGCCAACATTGTGATCCTTTCAGCACCAGGTTAACACTTTCCTCTACTCCCAGGCATTCGACAACATATGACAAGGGGTTTTTTTTTGTTTTTTACCAGTCCTGGATTTTTATTGTTGATTGTTTTACATTGTTTTTGTATGTAAATGGTTTTTATATTATGTTTTATATTGCATGTTTAAGGTTTTAACTTTTTGTAAACCACCCAGAGATCTTTGGCTATTTGCGGTATAGAAATACTAATCCTAATAATATAGTTATGCATTATAATGAAAATTGATGGACTGGCAAGGAAAGATCACTGCATGCTGGTGACTCCTTTAAAATATTTTCCTCAATCTGTTCTTCTATTTAAACATTCACGTTGCCATAGACTTTTATGACTACTGCTGGCATTATGGGAGGTCCCCTTCCTCTCTTACTTCCTGCAACCCTCTCCAAATACCCCCAAATCTGTTCCAGACAGTCCCCCAACCCTCTGGAGCAAATTCGGGGTATGAAGAGGGAGGGGCTGCAGGTGCATGGAAATTGTTCCACTGCCACTGTTCCTTTCACTGGTGGAAGGACACAGTTGGAAACAACCTAATATTTGCTTTCAACATCCATAGTAATACTATCTTAAATATTTTGGAGTTTCTAAATAATAATAACCAATCATTGTTTGTACAACACATAATGAACAACATGAAATATACAAAGAACATACCAAACACCTGCATAGTCCTTCATGCCAAAACTCAATATTAATGAAATTTGTACTATAAAGAAAATATAACAACTGAACGTTAATTTAATATTTACATAATACCATCTACTTAGTATTATTGACAGCACTTGGTCCTTATCCTGTAAGTTACATTATAAAGACCCCATAGCTGTGATATCAATATCATTGTTATTGGCTGACCTGTAAAAATAAGTATTAAACACTATTAACAAAATGTTCACCTTTTAAGTGCTTTTGACATACAAATATTAAAAATAAAAAATTAACATGTCTTTAGTTAACAGAATGGAGCTGAGTATGCCCAACTAAACACAAGGAATTCCTGACTCTTAATGTGATTTTAGCAGTTGCATAGTTTGCTTCTGATTTCATATGAAATACATTTGATTTCTCCAAACATTAAAAGAAAACACCCAGCACTTTGAAACTCCAGTTCTCATATGAACTCAACCAACAGAAAAACAAAAGACCAATTATGGCTCAGAAATTTTTGTTTGATGTAATGAATTCTGGTATAATAAGAATATATCCAGAATTTAGGTGACCTATTATTTTAATTTCACTTTGACATCAGGCTTATCCAGCTAACCTGAAATCAGACACTCGCTCTTGCTTGCTTTTGTAAGAGTATAGCATAATTTATTGAAGAGAACATCTGAGGCCGTTTGGACCTTTTCATTTAAAATGTATTGAAGGAAGTTATCTAGAACCCAAAAAATGTTCTAGTAACTGTAGATTTGCATGCATGTCTTCCTTAGAATAATTATCGTTTTGAATAATATAATAACAGTGCACCTTATCTGCCATCATTTGATCACTACAGTGCCACAAGACATTATTACCTCACCTTTTGTCCTCTTAAACCATGGTTGCAGCTGACTTTGTCTTCCCAAAATGAATTCTGTCACAATGTGTTTTAATTGTCATTTTCCATGCAGTCATATCCAGTTCAAGAAGCCACTACTGAATTAATGATAATTCATCATGTTTGGAATTATTCTTCTCATACTAAGCACTCATGAAATATACTGACAATTTCTTTAACCTGATATGCTATCTCACTTAGCCATAGTTATGGTAATATCATTGGTGTTAGTTTCCCTTAAATTCATGAAAAGGCATGAGTTTATCCCAAAGTCTAAATCCATCTTTTGCTTCCAGTTTGCATTTTCATAAAGTGCTATGCAGACAAGAGCCAAAAAAATTACACCATTAGTTAAATTAGTGAACTGGAAAAAAATCCCAGGACAAAAATGATCTACTTGAGTATTTGAATTAGATGTTAATTCTGCATTTAAGAATTAATGCATTTATTAAGGAAGCGTTCATTAGCATATAGAATGATGGCATACAAATGTTATCTGCAGAGAGGCATTAAGGATTATTTTACTAAGAGTTTAGTATGTACAGCGTACCAGTGTTTTACATTTATGGAATCAAGGAGGTTTCATTATTACCCATTGCTTGTTAAGCGTGTATGTCATATTCCCTTCTTAGAGAATTACAACAAACTAAAATTGAGCAGCCTACTAATGTTACATTTCTATACTTGGACCAACAGAGAGTGCTCTTAATAATATAGCTGACAATCACTTCTGTGAACATGGGATTCTCTAGAAGCATCAAATGATGGCTTAAAATAAAACAGAAGTGCCAATAAACCATGGCATTGATCAAATTTAAAGAATACATAATATTGACCCTATTTATTTTCCTAGGGCTAATTGGATGTGGACTCCAACCCTTTTCTCAAGCAAACCACAAACGATAGCTGTACCGATTGTATACAATCTGACAATGCAATCGTATACATGTCTACTCAGAAGCAAGTCCCACTGATTCCCATGGGACTTATTCACAGGTAAATGTATAAAGGACTGTGCAGCCTTAGTTTCCCTATCTCTTGTACTCTTGAAAGCATCAAATGAAATCTGGGAAGTCTTGCCAATGCACTTTGCTTAAGCAATCAAAACCTCCAATTAATAATAGCTACACCTTTAAATAATTTTAAATCCTCTAATATTATTAATAACCATAATTTAATCATCATCATCATCATCAAAGTCTCATAAAAACTACGAAGTTGAAATGGTTATCCAAACAAACCAGGTCTGTTAGGAGACACAATAATTTAAATACAGTCCTTCTTTTATAATTGCCACTTTATTTAGAAACCATGAAATCACACACAAAGTATTATTCAGTGAAACTATTGATTTATCACTCTGTTTTGAAATACAACAATTGGTTTGCTACCAATTCAGCTCAAATTTTAAAAAGTCGTAACAAGAAGAGGTTCATAGTTCAGAATTGCTTTGTGCAGCTTCCTTGAATCTAGATACCAGGTTGTCAGCCTACTTCAATGTAAATGCATAGGCTGTTTCAACAGAAGCCCCAGGGAAGTGAACTTAGGTGATGTTGCAGAGAGGTTGGAGGTGCAGAGCGTATGAACATGTCTTTACTAGTTGTTTACTGTGCATCAATTCCAATCTCAAGTGTCTATAACCCATATCTAATATGCTATTTTGGTACATACAGCATCAAGAAATCATTGTAGATATGGTGTGCTACAATGATCTGTGCTAAAAATTGCCATGTGAGGAGAGGCATATCTGTTTACTCCAAAACACTACTCTAGAAAAAATCCTGTATATTGGTTGTTGTGACCGCTGCCTATGGGAGGAGCTTCCTGTAGTACCGCCCTGTCATAACTCGCTCTCTCTCTCTCTCTCATATACTCCTCTTTCCATCAGATTCAAAAGGTTATGTTTACAGTCATTTCTTAATTATGATTATTTGAGTACATAATCTTCTGTTTTCTGTAGTACAACAGCAGAACGTTCATGAAGTATGAAAAATAAAATGTAAAAATACAGGATAAAACAAACTGGAGAATGACAGAAGCCAAATCAATTCCAAGCATTTTACAGACAGCTGCGCCATCCCCGAATATGAAAAGAAATGTGGGAAGGCCCAATCACAGGGAGAAGGAAGGAAGGAAGGAAGGAAGGAAGGAAGGAAGGAGACCTGATTCACAAGAAAAAAATTTATTGAGCCAATACGATTATTCACTTGTGCAGTTGGGGGTCTCTTTTCTTTTTCCATTCCAGAATCCCACATGTGCGGATACTGTTTTAATACATGAGTACTGAAAGAGCAGATTAACAGGTACAGTGTATGTAACCTCTGCAAGCTCACATTGCATCCAACAGAAGCATACCAGCTTCCAGTAAAATATGGCCTAAGTATAATTCTCTCAGTCCTCAGTGTATAACACCTACTAAACTATTATCATCTCAGCATGAACTGTGTTTACTTGGGAGGACGTACTATAGATTTTCCTGAAATCTACTTCCAAGTAAGTAAGAATGGTTAAGATCACTGCCTTCAACATTATTAAAAGTATTAAAAAATTACAGAAGAAATAATAGAACAACATCTCTTGTAATGTTATATGCATTTATAACTGTAATTAGATGTTAATCCAGTTAGTTATTCCAACATTACAAAACTATTTAGTGGTACATATCCTTTTCCTAAACTACATTTAGACATATAAAAAAGAAAAGGAGTAATTTCTGGATGTACTGATAACCTAGTACTCTAGCAAGATAAGTAACTTGCTTTCAAATTGTAAAAATAATTCTTTCAAATCATTTATTTCAAGATTTAGGAAAACTGGGTTTAAAATATAAGCAGGTATGTCCAATTTATACATACACTCTTTCAGTTAAAGCTTAAAATTCATTCCCCACTATATATATGAGGTGAGGATTGTGCCATTTTTATCCCTTTAGATCCCCCTGCATCTTCTATTCTTAAATTATGAACACATATTTATTTACACATTGGGTTCAGTGTCTTCCTTGAAAATTTCCTATAGGACAGGCAGTCCCTCCAAGGAAAGGGGAATATTAAGGAGATGGGGCATATACTTCAGAACCTATTATTGCCCTATTTCGATGATCAATCAAGTGGAAGAATGTGATGACATCTTCTTTGCGATTAGTAATTCATTGCTTTTAGCTATCAAAGGCCATCCAATAAGAAGAAAAGAAAGCAGTGGGGAAAGGGTTATGTGATCATTAACTTTATGATAAAGATATATTTCTGTCTCTCTTCTCAGACTTTGAAGAACATACCATGGTCTAATTCAAAATGTTCTAAATATCATCTGAAATATTATCGAGTCATCCATATTTGTTTTGTATGTAATTTCAATCCAAACACAAGTTGGTTAGCAGTCTGTGACAACAACAACAATTTTGAAAAAAGCACTAGATTTACTTCCTTTAATTTAAACCTCTAAAATGTTTTAGCTCTAATCCTGTATCCTCAAATCCCATTTAAATCAACAGGATTTAAGCATCTAACTGAGCTCAGAATCATATCTTCATTTATTTACATATGAACTCTATCCTGGAAATAAATATGCCTAATGAACAACTGGCATGATCCAGCTAAAGTTAGGTACTTCTAAGTCCCCATGATTTTAATGGGGAAAGTATGAGCATATTTACATCTCTGCCAATGAAATAAATGGAATTCGAAAGTTCTTAATTCTGGCTGGATTAGTATTTCCGTTAAGATAGCTGTATAATTGCTTATAAAAGGATCTCAAACCATATTTCATTTGACTATTGTAACACAAAAATCTAGGATATATATTTCCCATTCCCTAAAGAAAACTGATTTGTGCATGAAAAAGAAGTTTGTCATGCTTTATCTGGTAACTATTTCCAGACACAATAAATTGCATAGACTGTATGCCTGCAATCTATTCCTGACCTGGTTTCCTTTAAAGTTCAGTCATTTCTGTTGAGGAGGTTTAAACAGATTCCAGAGCAGCAAAGCAAAGAAGAAAAGTGAGCAGAAGTTATTGCTTCTTAAATTTATTTATTTATTTATTTATTTCATTTCTATACCGCCCAATAGCCGAAGCTCTCTGGGCGGTTCACAAAAATTAAAACCAAACAACACACAATAAATACATCATGAGCTGTTATAAATGCATTATCAAGTTGTTATTTTATACATTGGTATCCTAACTCTATCCAACTTCAGCCATGTTAGCTTGAAAAATCTCCATTTTTTGTAAAAGTTATTTTTAAACTGTTTGGTAAAATTTGACATCATCTTTTCTAAATCCTCATTGGTGAAGAACACATGAAGACATGGACATCTGTCATAGAATATATGAACAAAGGTCTCTACTCCTCTGAACCTTTATGTATCAATTTATCTGTAGATTGTGTGCTGTTGCACTTACTGATAGTACAATCCTATGCATTCCTATTCTGAAGTAACTCCCTTTGAATTTAATGGGGCTTACTCCCAGGTAAGTGTGTATATGATATGAATGGCCATATGCCTTTTTTTGCAGTTGATATGGGAATCCAAGTTACCTATTTTGATTAGACATTACATATAAGCAAAGACAGCTAAGATACACGTTCTGTTCAACATACAGTACATCCCATAGGCAATCAAAATATTTTAAATATTCCTAAACTTCCTAAATTTAACTGCTTTTATTCAATCCCATTTGAAATTTTCATTTATTTGGGATAAATTGATGCACTACCAGCATCAATGAAAAGTCAAGTATACTGTATGAATGAAATACACACTGCTGTGTTTGCAAATGCAATATGTCATCCATTTGTGCTCCAGCAGTAATTTCTGAATCATCACATAAAATGTGTAACATTCCTGATAGCCCCAAAAATGTTCAAGGTGTTGGTAATTACATTTTCACTGACTTCTTATCTCCTTCCTCTGCCCCCAATTTAAACAGAAGTAACAATATGAACTAAAATGAGGAAGTGTCTGAATCATTATTAGATTTTTAGAATGATTTACTGACTGTGTTTATTAAAATCTCTTTAACATATATCTCTAGTATAAATTAAATGGTTCGAGGAAACACTGTCATTTTATTAAAGTTGCTTGTATATATCTAGGCTACCTACTTAAAGAGAACAGAAAGATGTCATGCTAACTAGAAATTAAAATGGTAACTAGAAATAAAAATAGAAATAACTCCCATTGAATTCAATTATGGTTAGTCCCAAATAAGTGTGGGGCTCACTCCCAAATGAATGCAGCTTATAAGAAAAAAAAAGGGTACAGTATATCAGTTTTGCTGGCAGGCTTAAGGTGGACATAGTTATGCCCACAGTTATTTCTGTGATTCAAAACTCTACAGGCAAATTTAAGTTAGGCTAGGCTAGAGTTTAGTACCTTAAAGAATTCTGCCTCTAGGGAGAAGTAGGCAACAAGAACAACTCCCTTGGCATTAGGCAAACGTTCAGTGACCTTCATTACCAAAGCTCTTGGTTTTCAGGAGCATCTCAAGCATTATGTGCCACTGTTGATATCATTGTGCAGAAGGCAACATGACAGCATGCAAATAAGGGAGAACAGAAAGTGGCCAACAATCAGCACAGGGAAGAGGCAAATCTCTCTGTGTGGCTAATAACACAATATTTTCTCAACATGTGTCTGATAATTTCTCACACTGTAGCATACAATTATCTTTAATAACAACAACAAACCACAATCTAGTGTTATTTAAACTGAAGAATTGCCATCAAAATGAACTTTAATGATCTTTAATGAAACCGAAGTGCCAGCTCTGACTCTATTTAGTTTGCAGAAATTTTACTGTATATATTTGGATGCCATTCCCTATTATTCCCTCTCCCCTCTCCACACTACACTGTGCCTTATATTAATCAAGCCTTTCCTTCTCTTCCAACTACACATAGGTGTACATTTCTGCAAGTCTTTTTTAATCCTTGCCCAAATCAATGGATGCTTTTGTTTGCTTGTTCCTGAAAAACCTACCCTGAGTTACTTGCATCATCCGATATACACAATATCAAACTATATTTATTTCCCACAATGCAGAATCTTGGTACCTCGTTTAATTTAATGTACACAGCATCAAATAAGTACCGACTTACAAAAGGCTGGCATAGCCTTTGCACATTAAAGCAAGGCACCGAGTATCTGTGCAGGACAGGTAGATTCCACAGGTAGACATGACAGGGATGTCGGAGAGATGAAGGAGAAAGCTGCGCGCCCAGCAAGAACCCTTGCTTCTGTTTTGGCAAAAAGTGCCAAGCGCGGCGTGCTTGGCTTTACCTGTCCGTCTCCTCCGAGAAAGACTCGAGGCGCCAAGGAGACACGCCAACACAACACCACCCCACCTCCCTGCGATCTTTCCCCCCGTTCGCCCTCTCAGAAACCATTGGAGTCGTTCCTCCCTCTGCGCTGGAAAATCAGCAAGCGGACAGGTCGCGTGCCTTCATTTCTTTGTGCCAGCGGAGCAGAAGGGGACGCGGTATTCCTAAGCAGCTACACCAATGGGGGAGGGGGCAAGAACGACCCCTTCCCCCCGGGTGCAGAGCTGAAGACCCGGATCCAGACTAGCCTCAGCCTTCTGGCCCAGGCAGAGAGGGGCCACCTCGCATTCCATCCTGACCCCTGGCATTCCATGAGGGGCTCTCGTCTCCCCAGGTCCCCAGGCCGCCCCCAGGCGTTCCCTTCCCTCCCTTCCCCGCGCCCCCTCCTCAGTCTGCCCTCTCCCCCTTTCACCTTCTCCCTTTTGCGCCTCAGAAGAGCACTGACCTTTGGCTCTCTGGAGGAGCCGCCGCCGCCGCCCCTCTTCTCCCTGTCCAGAGCGCTCCCTTCTATCGCTTCAGCCGCCCCTCAGAGCCACCGCCGCTTTCGGGCTCCCTGTTTCCCGCCTTGCCCTTCCTGCCAGCCTTTCGCCCGCGCGCCCTACCTGCTGGAGTCGAGGGGACGCGCTCGCTGCCGCCACGCGCTCTGTCCGAGCCAGCCCGCGCCGCCGCTCTCCTCCCCGCGCGATCTTAACACTCATTTAAAGCTCGGCGCCCGCCGCTCAGTGGCTGCCGCTCTGCTGTAGCCTCCCGGCTCGCTTGCTGCCTGCCTTCCTCCCTCAGTCCCAGCACAAAGGCGCTCGCGAGCCCGCTCGGAGGAGCCCCGCCCCCGCCAGCGGAGCCCCGCACCTGCCCGGTGCTGCTGGTGGCGGCGGCGGCGGCGGCGGCTTGGGAGGAACAGCCCTCCTCCCCTGGGAAAGGAGCAGCCCAAGCCCTCCGCACGCCGAGGGACCCAACCACACGTGACGTGAAACACGGATTTGCGGAAAGGGGGGCTTAAGACGGCCGCTTTTATTTGGCAGGGAGAGCAGCCGATTGGGTGAGGGGGGTGGGCGCTCTCCTCCTTCCCGCTGCCCCTGGAGCGGAGGCCGCACAGAAGAGGGGGAGGGGCTCCCCAGCCCCTCCCCCGACCGAGCTTGGCCTCTTCTGAGGGTGGCAGGGAAACGCGCAAGCGGGAGAAGTCGCTCCCGCCTCCTCTCTTGCTCGCCCTTTCTGGGCACTGCGGCAGGGAGGGCTGACCCCACAGTCGCGCGCCCGCTCTCTCTCTAGGCCAGCCTTGCCCAGCTGGTGCCCTCCAGATGTGTTGGACTGCAACGCCCAGAATCCCCAGCCGACATGGCCAATGTCTACGCTGCCTGGGAATTATGGGAGTTGCTCCAACACATCTGGAGGGCACCTGGCTGGGGAAGGCGGCCCTAGGCAGCAGGGCGTCGAGGGTTAACTGAGGGAGCAGCCAGCCACCTCATCCTCTCTCCTTGGCTCACCTGCACTCTCCCTTGGAGGGGTGTGGTGGGGGGATTGGGCCCTGGTGGTCCAGTCCTCCCCACCACCCTGCGAGAGAGGGCGAGTGAGCAGGCAGAGGGCGGGAGCAGGCCACTGACTTCTTCTGCCTGCTTTGATGGCCTCTCGAAGCCCCATTCTTGCTGCCACATTGCCCAAAGAGGGGGTGCGCAAGCTGGTAGAGGGCAGGTGAGCAATCCGAGACAGCGGCATCCACCACTTGTTCAAGCCTCGCTGCCACGGGAAAGACTGAGCGATCTTGAGGCAGAGCAGTCTCTGCCTTCTGTCACTCAGCCCCTCTTTCACCACTTGCTGGCACAGCACCAAGGATTATGCGGTTCACTGGGCAGAATCCCCACCACTGTGCTGGCCAGGTGAGCACAGGTGAGCAAGGGCAAGGATGAGGTGGCTGCGCCTTCCATGACCAACCCCTTCCATGACCAACCCGGTATGCTGCTTCACCTAGAGAGAGACGCACACAGAGGGGTGTGTGTGTGAGCAGACACAGGTGGCTGCTTGTGCACTCCTTCTTGCTAAGCAGCACCATGGGCCCAATCCAGCCTGCCCTGGTGCCCAGAGAGGGTGAGCCATGGAGAAGAGGTAGGAGCGGCCACTGCCTTCTCTTGATTGAACACTGCCCTGCTCACCCCAGAAGCGCAGAGGAGGAACCCTAGTGGTGGTGGTGTCCCAGGGGGCTTCCTGGCTGGGGGGCCCTCCTCATCTGTTCTTTCCCAGATTCTCCTCAAGGGGGCGGGGAAAGGAGGTCACTATGTATTACTGCTCAGCTGCATTCCCTCATCGAACTGCTGCTTTTCCTTCAAAACAAGCGTGGCAGTGTTAAGCCCAGCTCTTTTTCAAATGCGTGTTTCGCATCATCTGCTGTGCCCAGTCCTTAGAGAGCTGGGTGCACTAGTAGCAGTTCTGGAGCTTTGGCCAGTCATGAAGACCTACTGTTGGAAGTCCCTTTTTTTGCTGCAAGTGACACGTTCAATGTAACATGCAGTCAAGGGTCCAACCAGCAGGGTGGTGGGGAGGACTGGACCAGCAGGGCCCAACCATATTCAGAGGCATGTGCAAGCCCATCTGCATGAAGGCTCGTGGTTTTGCATGCAGATAAGTCAGATTCACTATCTAATTACAGCTCATGTTCCTGCCCACTAACTGGACCATACGGAAAGACAATGGATGCCTTTGGCATGGCACAAAACATACAGGTTGAAGGCAGGAATCCTCAGGGTTTTCACATGTAGATCACAAAAATCTCCCTGAAATCACAACGTGCATTTTATTTTGTTTGTCTTGATTTGTAAGCCACCAAGAAAATATTTGTTGATGAGCAGCCATAGAAATCAAATCTAAATCAAATTAATGGCTACAGTCTCCATCATAAAAATTACCAAGCCAGCTTCTTGAGGTAGAAAAAACCATGACATAAAACATAATGAATTCCAATTGTTTGTACATGCAGATGCCCCAGATCCCCCCTAAAACTACATGAGCCCATGCCTCCTGGTATTCAAATGTAGATCCATTGCCATAATATGATGGTTCTGTTGTTTTTATGGAGAAGTCCATGGCCAAAGATTTAGCTGTGCTTATACAGTGGATTTCTTTTGGTCTTCATGTAAAAATCCAATGAAGATACATGCATTGGATCTACATATTTGTATTACAGCAGCATCATAAGGTGCTGCATTATTGTTTAGTGGGGACAGGTGTTAAATATAATTTGGATATTTGCTAATAACGCCCCCCCAAGAATCCATGAGGATTTGTGTCTTCTTGCACAGCACAGCACCGCAAGGCAAAGTTTTAAGGTGCAGTCAGCAGTGACTGAATGGTGAATAAATTTTGAATTTATTTATTCAAAACATGTACGTCCTTCTTCTCCAAATCTCAAGGCAGCTTACAACAAAGTGTAAGACAACAGGATAATAAGTTTGCAGTGTCTGCATGTAAAAATCATGATGATCCATGTTTTGTATCTACCTTTTTTGCGCTGCAGGAGCAGCATGGGGGCTGGGGGATCTTTAATTTTTACAGTGCCATCCATAAACACACATATGAGTTCTGGCGATCCAGTGGATTTGAGATATTTCTATGTAAATACCACCATCCATTTGCAATGGTATAGTATTACTTAACGGGTGTGCAAGGATGGCATTTATGATGACTTCTAGACAGTGGTGTTTTTGACTTTTAGGCATGCTGAATCAGTACACCCGACACCTGTATTTCACCCAGAGTGATGATCCCTATGCCGATCACATGATGACGGCTGCAGTCCAATGCGCACTTACCTGGGAGCAGTGGAGGCTGGTGGCTCTGATTTCAGTGGTGCTGTGGATGCATTCTGGGTTTCAGTCAGAACCAGCCAGAACTCTAAAGGAGCTATACAAAGTCCTGAACCCTGTCCCACAAATTGGTCCAGCACCTTGGGCTCTCCAAAGGCTGGTTCCACTGAAACTCAGAATGGATTCACAGCCCCACTGAAATCAGAGCCCCAAGCCTCCATTGCTGGGGGTAAGACCTATTGAACTCAGTGAGTCTTACTTAACATAAGGACATGAGAAGAGTAAGAGTTGTGCTGTCGGACTAATGGCATAGCTAAGCCAGCATTCTGTTCCCACAGTGGCCAACAAGATGCTAATGGGAAATCCACAAGCAGGGCACAACGCAGTAGCATTCTCCTGCTCGCGTTCCCCAGCAACTTGTATTTAGAGGCATACTGCCCCCAACTGAGTAGACATGCATAGGACTGCAGTGTGAGTTTTTCAACGAATAGATAACAAGGCAAGAAGCACTTGTGAAAATTAACTTTCACAGGGCACAATTTGGTTTGTGTAATTCTAACCGCAACATTAGATATTGTTAGCTGAAATTTTACAAAGCTGCTTTTTCTGATAATTGAGCAGTCACCTCTACAATTGGTTTCATTTTCTATTAATACACAATTTATTCTTAGAAGTAGCAGTGTTGTCCTGTGCATGTCTACTCAAAAGTAAGTCCTGCTGTTTTTGATGGGGCTTAATCCCAGATAAGTGTTTATAGGATTGCAGCCTAACAGTGCAATCCTACAAAAGTACCAAACATTTTGCAAAGATGCGCCGACCACGCAAGTCAGTTACAAATTCAGCTGAAGGCAGCTTTAAATAGAGCTCTGCACAAATGGCCTCTCAAAATTTTCCACCTTATTTGTGAGCAGAGAAATTGGGGGACAATTTCTCTGAATTTGTCCAGGGGAAGGAGAAAGTCTCCAACATTTTCTCACATTCGGGCTCAGTCCTGGCAGAGGTTGTAGCACAGCTTATTTCTTCTTTCCTAAGGGTTTAGTGGGGGTGGGGTGGGGGGCTGCTCTGCCACCGCAAGCGGCTACAACAGTAACTGTGCTGGCAGCCTGGCCCCCATTTTGCATCCTCCACAATGTCCCATACCTAGTGTCTGTCAAGATTAAGAATGGGATAGTAGAAGTGGGACCCATGAGGGCCGGTTGGGTAGCCACCTGGAGGTTGACTGTCTTTTGGCCATTTCTCAGCCCTGCAGGTCCACACTGTGCTCCGGCTAACTGGGAAACTGATTACAGCCATGCCTGGTGGGAAGATTCAGCCTCCTTGGGGTGTCCTGGGAGTGACTGGGCTTGGATTGGGTGTTTCAAATCTGCCCTGAGTTGCTAGGGCTGGGCCATAAAAAGAGGGCTAAGGAAGGGGCGGCTGTCTAGGGTGTGCTGCTGGTCGATGGCTATCCTGAGAGGCCCATACTTTGGTATGTATAGGATAGACTAGCTAGCCTTATTGTTTTGCTCTTGGGAGTGTGTGCCTTGGTGTTTGACGTTTCTGGTTTTGCTTTTGAGTATTGTCCTTTACTTGTAATTTCCTGTACAACCTACCACCTCTCCCCATTCCTTCCTCTTTGTTCCTTTCCCCTAATAAACTTTTATCCAACTTCCAGTTGGTGTGGTGTATCCTGTATAACTTCAGTGCTAAATACAGTGCCTATTGGCCTGGGAAGTGAGCTACTGGGTCAACTTTGGGGGAGCGTGTGGCCAAGTTGAGCCTGGCCTACCTTGCAGGGTTGTTGGAGTGAAACCAACAATCCTTCACAGCATTGTTCTGGGGCATTGTGGGGGAAGAGAAGGAAGGCAGCCACCACATAAAAATGGTGAAGAAAATTCTGCAAAGTGGCCTTTTATTTCTAGGGGGCTAAGAAAAGAAAAATCTCAGAACGTTTTTGAGAAATACGTCTTCTGAAAAATGTTGGCTTAGCTCTAGTTGTTATTCTTGAAGGTTCAGCACCTTCCCCAGGGTCTTCCAAATATTACATTTCTAAGTGGTGATTGTGGATGCAACTTGTCTCTAATGCAGATGCTTATATTAATGCTGCTTCCCAGAAAAGCCTGTAGCAGGTGTGAAGGGGGAGTGTTTTGTTCAGCTCTTCGGAAGAGGTGGAGCTAGTACTGTGCCAAAATCTGTCCTCCAATTTCCTGAAAATTTTCTTCCCCCATGAAAGAGGGTTTCATTGTTCTGCCTCATTCTCAGGGCATTTTATAATTTTTTTTGGTGGTATTTTTGAGCTTACCCAACCACTGTCAGATGGCCAAGGGTTCTATGCCTGTGTTTTTTTCCTGTTACACATCTCTCCATTATTTTGCAGCCTCCCATTATGTCTGCACCTTCTGATCTGAAAAAGCCCTATGAGAGGAATTACCTCATGTTGTCTTCCCCTGGGCTTTAATTGAAGTGCAGGAAGCCAAGGAGGCTACAGGTTGCTGGAGAATTCATTGTACAATGACAGGACAATCATGCACACTCCTTGGCTATTTCATAGTAAAGTATGCACAAGAATCACAAATCTAACTCATGATAAGTTTTCCAAAATGTTCTTGTCCTTTGAATTTCTTTTCAAAAGCATTTCTTTTCTATCAAATTGAATGAGAATGGTCAAAAACATGTGGGAGAAATTTTTGGCACAGCACTAGCTTTAAACAGAAAGATATTGCTCACCTAAATGCTTACGCAGAAGGATCTAATTGCATGTCAATAAGAAAGGTGTTCCACAGTATTGGGGCCAACACTGAGAAGGCCTTATCTGTTGTGCATGCCAGCCTAACAAAACGTAATGGTAAACACTCAAGAAGGATCCCTGACATAGATCTTTGTGTATAGGCAGGATTATAGGGGGGAAGGCAGTCCCTCAAATAGCATAGTTCCAAGCTGTTTAAAAGTTAAGACCAGCGTTTTGAAGTCATGCCTCCTGGAAGCTGATGTAAGCATCCAGACTTCCAAAATGTTTACCAAAATGAGGGACAGAGGACACAATGCAACATGAAGCTTAAAGACTAAAGGTTCCAGGCCAGTTGAGATGTTTTGCCTTATAATATCCACTACCAACATTTAACCCAGAGCTGCATCTTCCTGATTATGGGGATGCAGAAATTGCTGTACTCCAAACTCAACATTTACTGATAGTGCCTTTCCAGTGCTGAAAATATGGGATGAACATCACCTTCCTTGAACCCTGGATGACTCCTGAATTGTGAACACTATTAATGATAAATATGCATCTGTACTGGAAAAGGGATGGGTATGTGCCTCTGTGTGGCCATATGCTGATTTCAAATATTTACTTGTTGTCATGCCAAGGAGATACACAGAAGGAAATATGTCAGAGAGATTGGGGGGGGGGGGGGCTGACACTTCTGTTACATTCAAGATATGTGATATATGAGTGAGCAATCTAAAATCTAAAATAGGCTGCTATTTGGAGGCCTGGAGGGGGGAAAAGACAGTTGTTGCATGTAGTGTAAAGCAAATATTAATGTTCGTTCTGGTAAGTGTTGGCACAATTGATGTCATTACAGTCACACACCAGCTTTTAACAGCATTCAGTATTGCTGGCTGCAAAATCTGGTTTTTAACATAGTTCTCAACAACGCTGACACAGATTATCCCTGAAGCCTGATCACATAAACGTTCCAGATGATTATATTCCACAAGAAAGACAGTTCTTTTTTGTGCCTTTACCTGTCCACATTACAGCTTTTGCTAATCACACATAAGGTGATAAAAAAAATCACCTAACACACATAAGATTACTTCAGTTACAACTGGTCATTAGAAGCATGCTCATATACATCAGTCCTCATCCCAGATTTCAAAAGAGTATGTTCAATTCTACTAGCCAAATAACACCTCTGATTACAGACACCACATTTGCATTTCTGATTTTATAGCTCTCAGAAGATAAGCCAGATTCTAGCAGATTTGTACTTAATGCAAGACATGCTCATTAAATTCTGCACACACACACACACACCCCGACAAGTGGTAATAGACTACGAGCTGGATCCCGAGTTTTATTCTGCCAGTGGAGCATCCCCAACCCCAAGTGGAGTTCTGCTCAGGATGCTCCCATTAGTGGAAGGGGGGCAGGAAGGTAATATTTGCCAATTCCCCCTCCCACTGTAGAACCCAGCGTCACCTTTTCCACTGTTCCAGAGGGTCCCCCAGTCTCCTGGAGCAGATTTTGGGGGGAAACAGGGAACTGCAGGGGGAGAGTGTAATCAACAAACAAGAAAAGCCATGCTGCATCAGACAAACACTCTTTTTTGAGGTGGTGCTATGAAATCATTATTTTATTCATTCATTTGTTCATTCATTCCTATACTGCCCAAGATCTGAAGCTCTCTGGGTGGTTCACAAAACATAAAACCATAAAATACAGTAACAAATAAACACATAATATAAAAAACTTAAGTTTAAAACAGAATAAAACCAAAGTAAATCATGTATTAGTTTGTTTATTTTTATTTATTTATTATTTAAAGAGGTTTTTCCTCTTTGAGAAACCCAAGGCGGCGTACATAATCCTCCTCCATTTTATCCTCACAACAACTCTGTGAGGTAGGTTGGGCTGAGAGTTCCATGGCCAAGTAGGGACTAGAGCCCATGCAACTAGTTGCTAAAGGAGCAGTGTGTATCCTGCTTGACCCTTCAAATGCTAGCATTTGTGTTTCTAAAAGAAAGAATACCAATGGAGGGTGAAATCCTATGGCCACTAGACACTGCCTAGAGAGCCATAGGATATGCTTTTTTCTGGGAACCGACCTCGGAGCCTGTGCTCCGAGGTCGGTTCCTAGAAAACTGACCTCCCCCCATGTCTTTTGCTGTCTCAGAGGCAGCGTGGAGAAGCCCCATCCTCTGTGCTCAGAAGAGGAGCACAGAGTGACTCTAAAAGGGCGAGACTGGGGGCATTCTGGGGCGGGGAGAGCGGAGTTGTGTGTAGAACATATCCAATGTGTCGTACAGCAGCCTCCTCTCTCGGTCGGGGCCCCCGTGGCTAGACAGCCAAAAACGGCTGTCTAGTGGAAAATAGCAGGGTAGGAGAGGCATGGAGGGAACGATCCCCCCGTGCATCTCCTGCCTTACTTTGGATAGGCAGTCGCTCTGAGTTCGGAGGTGGCCGCCTATCTTGATAGAATTGCAGTGCCCTTAATTCCTCTTTGCCAGTAAAGGCCCAATCCTATGCATATTTAGGCCTTTTTTGTTGTAGGCCTTTTTTCTGTCTAAACATGCAAAGGATTGCACCCTAAGGCACAAAGGACATATGCTGTGTGCTTGCTACTTGTGGAATGGAAGTTTGGCAAGGCAACATTTATGTTGTGTGAAAGCGATCTGTGTGCACTGGTTACATCTCTTGGTGTTCAGTAGGGGAAATACCTACCCAAATATTTGACAAAAAAAATAACTTTCACCAACCTTTCTTAAGCCTCAATATTTTTTTCCTCTGAAGGAGAACAACTTTGGGTTTGAAATCTATTGAAAGGATTCTTGTACTAAATCCATTTTGTTCACATTTATGGAAAGGCTTTTATTACACTGCCTGGGAATCTCATGTACACCACTATTAATTCCATGCTGGAAGAAAGGAGGACTATAAATGTTCTAAATAAAATACCTAAGGTGTTTTTTCGGCATCGAACAGGCTTTTATATGTGAAGCAGTGTCTCTTTTTATTTATTCTCAGATTAGTTTCTCACTATCTGGCCAAAACTATGGTTTTGTGGGCAACTACCAACAACTTAAAATGTAACTATAACAATGCAGGTAAAACAGTAAAACAATTTAAAATAAACAATTAAAAAAGCAGCAGATCAATCAACAACAGCTCCATAAATTGTCATCAAGAGCAGTCTGCCAGATGAAAGGCATTTCTAAGTAAAAATGTTACTTACCTTCCTAAGGGTCCAATGAGTTGGTCAGATGGGTATCTAGATCTGACAATGAGGGTGCCACCACAAAGAAGGACCTACTCCTTATCTCTGCCCATCTTACCTTAGCTGGCAGTTGCACGTAAAGCAGAACCTCACAGCTTGAGGATACAACAATATCTTCAAGTATCATAAGCTCATATCTTTTAGGCCTTCAATGTCAAACTAACCTTTTAAATTGTGCCCAGAAACTAAGTGGAATCCAGTGTACAGATGTAAAATGCTCTGTAAATCCAGATCTCTAATGATGATGATGATGATGATGATGTAATTTATTTAGTCTGACGGTCACCAAGGCATGTATCATGGTGCCCAAATCACGGTCACCCAGAAGTTACCAATGGGGACATTGAAGCAAGTTCATCTTGATGTAGCAAGCGCCCAATAGCATTGTTGGAGAATCCCTAGTAGAAAGGAATCAAGACCTTTCCATCTGATCTGATTGCATGTTAGATAAATTTGCACAGTGATCATATTTTCATCCTTTCCTAAACTGTGTCCGTGTTTCTCTATCTCCTTTTGGTTATACTGTGACCCAGAAGAACCTGCACTCCATTGCATTAACATAGTTGCACTGCAGTAATGTGAAGCAAAAGCTAATGGTGTAATTGTAGTATAGGTTTAATTTGGAAGTTGATAGGATATAATGAAAGACAGCATTTGGCCTGAATGTTTTTTAAAAAGTTTTGTGATCCCTACAGATAAGACACTATTTATTTTGTTATTAATTTCCTTGTGATTACAAAAAAGAAGGGGGGGGGGGAAAGGATGAATATAGGTCACCACTGAAGTTTGCCTTGCTACTTCAGAAGTAATAATATACATAAATTATACTATTTAAAGAAAAGAAAGCTTTTTAGCAAATCAATTTTATTTTTAACAGGATATCTGTATTTTTGCTTTTAATGTCACAGTACTCACCCCCGCCCCCCTAGTCCCCAAGCATGGAATTCTGGTAAGTGTAGATGAAGCTTATATTGCCTTCATTTATTTATTTGAAGCACTTTTTCTGCTCTTCAGCCAAAAAAAAAAAAAAAGGCTCCCAGAATGGCTTACAAAGATGAATAATATGACAGTCCCTGGCCTCAGTCTTAAAATCTAAAAGACCCAACATAAAAGGAAAGGAGGGAAGAGGAAAAACAAACAAATTGGGGCACTAGTTCTTAGTTGCAAATGTCTTATAACAAGCATATGGAATAGAAACAGTTCAAAGGAAGAAGAAGCCAAGAGTTGCGGGTCTCACAATAGAGCCAATGGAGTGGCCCTGCTTTCCCTCTCTACCTCTGCTGCAGGCTGATGGACTGCCTGCTGCCAGGAGACAGCCGCTGAAGAGAGGTGCCTGATGGAGCTGGCTTCTGAGCAGAACAGATGTGGTGGCCTGCTTCTGTTCTCTGCCTCTACTGCAGGCTGAGGGATTGAATGGCTGTTGTGAGATGACAGTTGAGGAAGAAGCCCAATGGAGCTGGCTTCTCTTCAGAGATGATGGGGGCAAAGCTTTTATTTCTTATTTTTATTATTAAATTTATTAATCGCCCACTTTGGGTGATGTACAGCGTACAATAAAACAGTTTAAAACAATAAAATTCTACAGTAAAAACATTTTCTAAAATACCCTAACCCACCCCAAATGCCTGCCTGAACAACCACGTTTTTAATGCATGACGGAAGCTCATTAAAGAGGGGGCATGGCGGAGTTCCCTAGGGAGGGAGTTCTACAGAGTGGGGTCCACCACAGAAACGGCCCTCTCCCTCGTCCCCACCAGTCTAGCTGTCCTGGCTGATGGGACAGAGAGAAGGCCATCCGAGGCTGATCTTGTTAAGCGGCCTGTCTGGTGTTGCTGGAGGCGCTCCTTAAAATAGGCTGGGCCGGAACCATATAGGGTTTTAAAGGTCAAAACCAACACCTTGAATTTGGCCCGGAAAACAACTGGTAACTAGAGCTTCTCTTCTCTTCCCCACTTCAGACTCATGAAATGGTCTCTAGACTTAGAGGTAGGTGACACATTATGCTACTTGTATAGTGTGTAGCTGAGGCTTCCTCCACAACTGATCCCCCTGCCCCCGAAATTCCCTCCCACAAGGGGGGAAAGGCCTCCATTGACACCAATGGAGTTTAACCATTGGGGGTTGGACTCGATGGCCTTGTAGGCCCCTTCCAACCCTACTATTCTATGATTCACTATTCTATGAACCCTCCCCTCCCAGAGCATTGTGGTCCTGATCCAAATCAGGGCCACAGATGCTTAAACTATATTAAAAAGAAAAAGAAAAGAAGAAAGCCTTGGCTACACGCTATGCAAATAGCGTAATGTGTCATTTGGCTCTTAGACCCAAAGTCTTGAAGACCCCTCATCAGCTTTGATGACATAGGGTACATATGATACACAGGACCTGTAAGTCAAAAATTGACATATAAATTGAATAAGTGAATGGATGGATATATGAATACTATTCAAAGCCTTGTTTGAAGGATACAATGTTCTTCTTTTTAAGGGCTAGACAGAGAGCCCTGCCTGAAACCCTGGAGAGCGGCTGCCAGTCAGTGTAGACAGTACTGAGCTAGATGGACCAATGATCTGATCGCATAAGGCAGTTCCCTGTGTTCCTAGAATACTGGTGTGATGATACTATCCAGGCGTGAGCTCCCTCTAGGATAACTTGGTCATCTGCCCATCTGTCTAATCCTGCCAAGCGGTAAGGATGTTTTCCTACACTTCAGGTGCAGATATGCAGTAAAATATGGGGCAACATATGATAATCTGTAACCACCTTTGTTACTTGCAAATAGGGGTATAAATGAGGTGTATAAATAGGTCAGGAAAGGTTGCCAGTGCAGTAGAATAACTCTATGGACAGTTCGTTGATTCTCTTTCTACTGTCTTCTTACGTTACCAGGACTAGCAGAAACAGCTGTGGAAGTAAAACCTGGCTGGAGCAGGATTTGGCTGTACTAGACTGCAAGTAATAATTTTAGACTTGAAAAGAAGACTTGACTGCGGAGTTCACTGGGTATTTAGATTAGGTCCCAAATGACTATAGCATTGGAGCTTAGCCATAATGGACTGCACTCAAGTCAGGATTTAGCCTTCATAGGACTATAACAAATAATTTAACGAGATCATTACGGCAATTTCTATAGCATAAGTGTACATTCATAGTGTTCCATCATATTTTTACATCCCAGTTTTTCTTAAAACAATTAATATTGGCTTGAAACACACTTCCAACAAAGAAACAGCAGTAGCTGAAGTCTTGGCTTTACTTGCAGAACATTTAAACTCCAAAATAATACTATTTAATTTGATTCATATCTGGGAGGGAAGAATGGGATTACTGTAGATGTAAAAGCTATAGAAATACTGCCAACAATAGCAGAGGCTAAATGGGGCGGGGGTATTGTTTGTTTGTTTGTTTGTTTGTTTGTTACATTTGGCCCAAGACTAAAGCTTTCTGGGTGGTTCACAAAAAATGGTGTCACAGGACATCAGGCAATGGTGAATATTATAAGCCCAGCTAAAATGTCCTAGGAGCCAGGCAATTTCTTAGGAGCCAACTTGGAGGGAAGACGAGGAGGAAGGATTTCTGCTTACATGCCCTGGTCTAGGCAGTGCTTTACTAAGATCTCAAGATTGTAGCCTACGTTGCTTCTGCCGTGGGAAACTTTGCTTCAGCAAGTGACTGATGATGCATGGCTGAGTGACTTATGGTTCCAATGACTCAGTGGAGAGGGACAGTCTTCATATGGTCACAGCCACTGTTCCTACTTACTGCTTCATATATTTCAGAGCTGAGTACTAGCTTTGAAAGAAGGTCTGGTCTGGCAGTGTGTCACAGGAAGCACCAGCTCAGTTTAAGTTGTACTTCCAGAGAAGGCTATTGGAGGATAAGGCGGTGGGGGCGGGGAGTGGAGAAGAAGAGTGTTTACAAAGCAGAAGTGGGAAGGAGAAAATGAAAACGAAAATGGGTAAAAATGACTGGGTGGAGAATCAGTGCTGGACCAAGATATTTTGCTGCCTGAGGTGGAGCCCAAAGGGCACTGTGGCGTTGTTCCCAGGGGCATTCTTGGGGGGTCGGGGAAGTACTTCTTCACACAGCACATAGTTGAACTATGGAATTTGCTACCTCAACGTGGAATGATGGCCACCAATTTGGATAGTTTTAAAAGACTATTAAAAAAAGGGCACTGACAAGGCTATCAATGGCTACAAGTCCTGCTGGCTATATGCTATCTCCAGTGTCGGAGCAGTATGCCTATGTACACCAGTTGCTGGGGAACATGGGTGGTAGGGTGCTGTTGCACTCATGTTCTACTTGTGAGTTTCCCACAGGCAGTTGGTTGGTCACTTGGCGAAGAGAATGCTGGACTAGATGAACCATTGATCTGATCCAGCATGGCTCTTCTTAAATGTCTGCCACCATTGGCTAATGGGGGCAGCCATCTCCCCCACACCCAAGAACACCCCTGCAAGTGATCCTACATCATGATGTAGTGTTGTTCCTAAGGGGCATATCCTGTCCCATGAATGGGGGTGGCCTGATGAGAGCAGCCAAGCCACCCCTTGAAGTACCTGAGAGGGCTTTTCTTGTTGTTAAAAGAAGTAAAGGGAAAGAGAGAGAGAAACTCACCATGTATATAAAGGTAGTTAAAAGTAAGATGAAACATCTTAAAGTTAATCCAATCACAGAAGGGGGGAGGGTAGCACTTTCCAAGTCATCCTTTTCTAAGATATTTCCATGCAGATAATTGTGGGTACCACTATTGTAGATACCAATATGGACAGTGATTGATGTCCTCTTCATACAATATAGGAAAGCTGCACCTGTCAAATGTCTTCCTGTAATGCAGCCATTAAACTGCAACACAGATAATCTGTAAGGGAAATGCAGTCCTAAGTATAGATGACATCAGGAAATGGGCAATAAATCATAAAAACCAGTATTGCTTTTGCTCTAAGCATTTTGATAGGATTGATCCAGAGTGTAAAATCAACAGATTATATAATAATTTCATGAATTTTTCAGTCATTCATAGTTAGGACTAAAATACCAAAACTGATTAGGAATGAGTTCATATATCTATAGCAGACTTTATTCTACTAATTCTGCTGCTTTATCTAGTAATGGGGCTACAATTTATTCCCAGGCATCTGTGATGAGCTCTTTTAAATCTGATATTTATTTTTAAATATATATTTTACCAGATTCTTGCTAACTGTACAGAGTGGACAGGATGATCTTTTGGTCTTTCTGTACTAGCATGAGAAAGTCCTAATAAACTTCACAGAGCTAAGCTGAAATGACCTGATAAGGAAATGAATACAATGAAACAAAGTTCCTTTCATTTAATTTATTTGAGTGTTAAAATCAATTTATTTTATGCTGACTCCATGTTTCCAGTATGGTTCTGTGTTTTGAACTGAAGTGCACAAGTGCTTCATAGCAATTGCCATGAAATGGGAGGGGTGAACAGAGAAAAAAAGAGTGTAGGACAGCGGTAGAAGGAACTGAGTGCAAGTCATGTGCACTGTAGATTTAGGCAGGTTTTATTGAGATAAACAGGGCGTGACTGACAAGAACAACAGCCTGAATAGTTACTGTGCTAGTCCGCAGTGAAGTAGTTAATAAGATGGACTTTTATACTGTAATAATTATGAGACGTATAGGTTGTAATGTTATAACACTTATTCTAGG
This sequence comes from Heloderma suspectum, assembly GCF_057233095.1. Lineage (NCBI taxonomy): Eukaryota > Metazoa > Chordata > Lepidosauria > Squamata > Helodermatidae > Heloderma > Heloderma suspectum. Next base: position 290,767,244 of record NC_139459.1, on the reverse strand, counting down.
GACAAAAATCTTTGAGTAGTATCCAGTGGTAACACTAGCGCTAATGATATTGTGCTAGCTTAAACCAAGGCTTGTGCAGAACTGTTATCGCTTGCTAGTGCAAAAGAAAAAAGAGGTGACGCTGCTGGAATTTTGCCTTTTCCCCCCCGTTACAACCCTGTGGTTTAAGAGAAGGGTTCAAGTTCATCTTGGAAATTCATTCATGCACCAAAAAGCACCCCACTTTAACTTCCATATCATACAAGGGGTAAAGATGTCTACTGTCTCACATGCTGTATTCACTTCCAACTTAAGTTCCATGCGCCCACACTTTCCCTTGGTCTTTCAACTACAGTCTTGTTCTGCAGATTGAGGGCAACACTAAAACTGCTGCTGCTGATTGATAGTTAAAGAGGAGGGTGGGCTGTGCTATCCTCACCAACGGATGTGAGGTGGCAGTTATAGTTGAAAAGGTGAAAACTCCAGCCTGGGAAGATGCAGAGCTGTCAGCACCACGCTGTTAGTGGCTCTCATGATGGTTTCTCGGATTGCCAACCTACATACAATCTACATGCATGCGGGGGGGCGGGCGGGGCGTTTTTACTTTTGAAAATGTGTGAAGTTGTCAGACAGTATATGCTTTTACAGTTGTCTGCGGTTGTCAGATAAATCAGACAGAAGCCACTTGGCTGGTAGAATAGATGCAGGCAGAGGTGAACAAGCAACTAAAGATCACATAGATTTTCATTGCAAAGGGAAGTCAATATGATTTACTTCACTGATTTTTTTTTTTTTAATTCAGTCTTGGTAGTATGTCTGTCATTCATATGAAGCAGTAATAAAACTACCACCAAATCTAAGGCTTTCACATGACCAGACACACACTTGTACAGCTTTGCATCCATGGATTAAATTATGACCCAATACAATGAATAAGGCATGGGATATAATGTTCCTCATACATCATTTGTACCTGAACATGTAGTTATATTAAGACCACAGTATCATACAAACCATTCTCAGAAAATCCCTAAACAGTAGATTTAGGTCATTCCTATTTCTCAATTTAGGTCATAAATATATTTCAAAGTTGGGAGTTAGTTGGTCATCCCTTTTTGACTGCCTTCTTGTTGAGCAATTCTCATGAAACATACTTCATAGGAAAGCTCTTGACATGCAGATTCCACAAATAACAATGGCTTTCACTATAATTCAAGGTCGGGAGTTCATTTATGTCCATAAAGCTTTTTTTCTTTAAGAATTAGGCTATCTTCTATATCAATGTACTATAAAGTTTTATTTTTAATATCAAAAAATGTCAAGTACAATTAAACAAACATAATTAATTGCAAATTGGGGCAAAATGAAATATGAACATAAAAAAGTCTCTGTACATCTTTATAAACAGAGGTGCAGGCCAAAGTACAATGACAGACTAATAACATATGGCCTGTAAAGAAATCATGAAGGAATTAAGAGACACCTACAGTTAAAAGTAACCCAGTCTAAGTTTAGTTATTGCTCAGAAAGGAAGTCTCCAGCTGTTAAATTTAACAAAATAACGTTGAAAAGTCTCTGTACACCTTTCGTTAAGTTAAACCTTTCATTAGATTTGATTTTTCTCCACAAACTGTGTTCACAGGGAACCAACTTGTTGAAGATAAAGGCAATATTACTGTATTAACAGCACAATCCTCAGAAGCAAGTCCCTTGGAGTTCAGCGAGGCTTATTCCTAGAGAAGTGAGTATAGGATTGTAGCCGGGGAGAGCAATCCTATAGCCTGTAGGCAGCATCTGGGGAACATAGGATATTTTGAATTCCTGGATCCGAGGCCAGAGAAAGTGCTCTGACCTCAGACCCAAGTGTCTGAGCTGCCTGCCCCCTCCCACTCTCAGCTGGCATGGAGAGAACTGTGCTGGCAGATTCTACGAGCTCACAAACACAAGCTCATGGAGGGTTGAAAGGGTGTGTGTCAGTGGGTGGGAAGGAGAGGTGACTGGGGACACAGGGATCTGAGCTATCCCCAGCTGTCCCCAAGCCTCTTTCCCTCCCTGAATCCTCCACTAGATGGGCAAAAATGCCAATCTGGCTAAAAGGACAGACACCTCCTGCTCTGCATTGGATACCCAAGGCATCTCCCGCTCTGCATTGGAGTTCGGAGGCTTACGAGTACCCAGGACAGATCCAATAGGATTGCACCCTAAGTGTTTTATAGTTGTATGTATCCCCAGTGGTGTAGTGGTACAGTTTAAAGTGCAGGACCTCATCGTAATAATCCCTATAGTCACTCCCCCAAGCAGAGTCCAAAAAATGCAGGCAGCTATGTTGATACATATCAACAAACCAGTTTTCCTCTCCTATAGAAGTAGGTCCTTTATAAAGCTAATGGATCTTAACTGCCCATTCAATACCAAGCCACCCCAAAATACTTGGCATCACAACAGGGATAGCTCACAACAATATATTGTTGCTGGGAAAATCCATGCCCCCCTACTCCCCAGCTACTGCAGCTAACCTCAGAGGGGACAGGGAAGCCAGAGAGGGGCATCAGTCATTGTCCCTGCTAAGAAAGATGTCCCAGTGCTTCAACACTGTGAGCCCTGCCTCCGCTACCCCACTGTTATCCCTACTCAGTTAAAATCATCACCATTTTTATCCTGTGACAATTGAGTACTAAGATGTAGTTGATTTTTGTTCCTTCTTTTCTTTTCTGCTCTTCCTTTCCTGCTTATTGGAACCTTGCTAATCTCAGTTTAAAAAAATTACAAGGACTTGGCTTGACCTAAGAGGTCATTTTGCTTATCTTCACTGACACTGACACTCCTATGAGGAGACAGAGCTTCAGATGAACCTGCATAAACCGAATGCAGCAGTAGTGTAGTGGCGGGATAGGAAGTTTGGTGCAATTCTAAAGGGAAACTAGATAGGATATAGGGATGTACGAAACATCTACCTGGCTCCGCGCCAAGCAATCTGCGGTGGGGGGGAGGTGCTCCACCCCTCCCCCCAGAATCCTCAACAGGGGGGGAGGCACTCCGTCCCTCCCCCCAGAATCCTCGATGGGGTGGAGGCGCTCCGTCCCTCCCCCTGGAATCCTGCCCAGCTGGCTCTGCTCCACGGCCAAGCCACGGAGCCGCCAGCCAGCTCTGGCCACCCGCAGCCGGACATCCAGCTGCTGGGCAGCCCTGCAGGGACGCAAATGACGGCTGTCATAGCCGCCATTTGCGTCCCTGTATTGAGCCGTGATAGGCTACGTAAATATTTATGTAGCCTATCATGGCAGGGGGAAAAACCCCAGCGTACGCAAATGGTGGTAGCCGCCGCCATTTGCGTACGCTGGGGTTTTTCCCCCCTGCTGTGATAGGCTACATAAATACTTACGTAGCCTATCACGGCAGGGGGGGGGAAAAACCCAGTGTACGCAAATGGCGGTAGCCGCCGCCATTTGCAAATGGCATCCCTGCGTTAGCCGTGATAGGCTACGTAAGTATTTACGTAGCCTGTCATGGCTATGAAGAGGAGAAAGCGAATGGCGGCCGCAGGATGGCCGCCATTCGCAAAGCAGTGCGGACGGGAGCAGGTAAGTGCTCCATTTCGCGCGCCTTTCATGGGGTGGGGACAGCAGGAACTTCGTCCCGCGCGCTTTTCGTGGGGTGGGGGGGCCAGGGGCTTTGTTCTGTGATGGATTTCGGGTGGCACTGGCATTCGGCCTCACCGAGATCTGTCGCGGAATTCTCTGTCATCCCTAGATCGGAAACTAGCTTATCCAAAGAAGTAGCGGTGGCAGGTGAAACAGAGAGTTTGCTGTAGTGTATTTGGATTTGGGTGTGTGTGTGTGTGTGTGTGTGTGTGTGTTTAAACTGTCTGCTAAGATGTAATGTCTTGAAGAAGAAGACTTACTGTCTATTTTAAATTGCACCGGCCTCCAGTAGCGTTCCTCCTGTGAAAGCTAGCAAAAGAAAGAGAGAGAAAAATTAAGTCGGGACGTCTTACCCTATAATTTCCTTTAGACTGCATATTGCAGCTCTTTTGAAAAGCAAGATCTCCAGCTGGGATATCCTAATTCAGCCCAGGATGCATACAGAAGGAGAGAGAGAAAAAGAAAAAGTCAAGTGCTCAAAGTTTTGGCATGATTTGGGGAGGCGGGGGGAACAAACTTCAAAGAAACTGCAACACCCCAACTTGTCTTCAGTAGACTTTTATGAACTTTCTACAGGCAGCCCTACCACCATCATTGGTATATATTTAATGTATCTATTTATTATGTATATTACACATCCCACTTGTCTTTCATCACGGGACTCTAGACACTTATTATTATTCCTATTATTATTAATTATTATTGTTATTAATTTCATGTCTATACCACGCTATAGCCAAGGCTCTCTGGATGGTTCAAAACAATTAAAATACAAAAACAATTAAAATACAAAAACCACAACATTATAAACATTATAATAAAACATGGTCTATTTTTTTTCAAATACAAAATTTAAAACAATTAAATAGCTAAAAGCAATTTCAATTAGTTTCAGTATGTATACAAATGATTCCCAGGCATTCTTGTCTTAGGACTTCCTTGATATGAAAGGCTAATAGTTGCTTAGTGGGCATCAGTTTGGCTTTCCGATTATATTGTGGCTGTTCAGCAGCTGCCGTCGGGGTGGTCATTTGCTGTGCTCTGAGTGGTCCTCCTTTGACTTTCCGTCTGGAGCATTTCAACAAGAATTCTGTGGAAGAATTCAGCCTTAAGCATCACATGAACAACAACTAAAGTTTCAAAATGTAATCAAATATGTGTTGGCAGTTTTGCTACTTTGATATGGTTGATATTATCTGTATTTACATTATACTGTGGTTGTTGTTGTTATTTAAACGGTTAAATGCCAAGAGAAATTTATGTTATGAGGTGTTTAATAAAGTTAATAAATAAATAAGGTTACAATCTTAGGGCTGGCGCTAGGGGCCAAAATCCAAGGCCCTGCAGCTCAGGAATGGGGGAAGGGCCACTCACCCACAGCAAATGACCATCACAAGAACAGGAGGAGACCACTCAGGGAACAGTAAACAGACACCAGCCCCCCCCCCCCTCTTTTAAAAACATTTTATAGTTAAGGGGCAAACCGGTCAGGCATATACATGGTTACAGATGCTCATTTTATTTTTTCTACTTTTAAAATGTACTATCCTACAGCAACATGGGGGGAATCTACACCTTGTGTGTAAGCTCAACGAAGGCAGCAGAAGATTGCTTACAAAACAATCGGATTATAACGTCCTAATTCACACCCACTCAGTTTCCACGTTCTCATACCTCATCCCACACTTCCAATGAGGGAATGTTTAATGTGGTAAAACAGGGTGGTTCAAGGAAGGGCAACAGACTGGCCAAGCTATATCTCCAGACTAGGGATGTTGGAGAAATCCGAAATGAACTCTAATAAATCTGGATTGGTCTGTGATTTCCTCTGCTTTTAAAATGTTATTTAGCGAAGCAGCGACTTTGTTATAAATTTAATTTGTGTGTGTGTGTGTGTGCGCAGTATTATGCTTTCTGGTAACATAGCGAGTGGTATGGGTGTTCTTTTTTCAATTTAAATCCTAGTCTGCTGAAATGTCTCCAGTGTTGGTGAACTTCCTGGAATTCCACAAAAGGACCCCAGTTCCTCTCACGGGTATTGCAGAGTTTCCTGAGAGGCTGCCTGTAGGGAAAGGTTTCCTGCAGGGAGGGAAAGTGCCCATTGATAGCATTCTTGCCTTCAATTTTATACACATTTACCTTGAGAGAACTGTCACTGAAATTAGGAAAGTAGGACTTACTTTTGAGTAGATGTGCACAGACTTGAGCTGTAAATTAGTTAACCATCCCCAATGCTTCTCTGAGATCCCACTGAACACAGCAGTGCTTGCTTCTGAGTAAACACATTGGCTGTAAGGCTATCTTTTTATTTTGGGGTAAGGGCACAGGGAAGCCTTGTCTTTCTCAACACACCTTGTGCTTTACTGCCCCAGTCCTCAAAGCTTTTAGAATCCAGTGTCAGTTCTAACTGCGACAGGATGCCAATCAACATTAAAAGAGGGAGTTTGGCTGAACTGACCTGTAGATTGTGAAATGTGTGGCTTCATACGTACATCTGGCCCATCCATGTTCCTGGGACTGAGTGCCATTGAATTCAGTAGGGCTTGCTTCCGAGCAGGCTTGCATAGGAGTGCACCGTACATCTGCTTGGGGCAGCTGTCTTAAGATCCCACACCCCCTTCCATGCATTTACTTGGAACCTCCCCCTCCCATCGATTTCAGTCTGCCTTTATCTATGAGAGGAGGATTGTCATCCTTAACCCTTGCCTGCTTCCTCTCCCTTTTGCTCACCAGTTTGATGGATGGGGGCGGGGTTATTTAAAGTGCCTTTCCCCCCTCCCTGAATACATTCATCACGCAGAGCTTGGCAGGGTCATTTTTAAAAGTTTTTTTTTTAAGGAGTTGCTTTAGATAAGGCACTCAGGCTTGGGTGGGAAAGGCGTTCTCCATTGCCTCCAAATCTAAAGAAACCTTAAAGGCAATTTGCTTTCAATGAGATCCCCCCCCCCCTTAAAAAGATGCAGGCACAGGCAAACCCAACCCCAGGGATTTGCCAATGGAAGGGTAAACCTGAAAACCCGGACAGGATTAAATACAATCCTGATATCCCTATGGAGGACAGAAGGAAGGGATTTAACAATATCCCTAGTGGTAGAGCCCTCAACAGCAGTCACTCATGTGTTGAAAGCTGTGATTGGCCAGTGAGGAAATACAAACTCCCCCATATAAGGACATGGATATGAGTAACCCATGCCGATATATGGTCACCAAAGCGGGAAGGTGGAACACATCATTGGGAATCTGGGATTATGCTTTGTTTGGGTGATGAAACTGGTTGAAAATCCACTTATAACACTGGCACCAAAATGACACAGGGGAAGCATCATGTGAACCGAGGGCAGCAGAAACTCTTCAGAAACTGAGTAAAGAATAAGTGTAGATTCCCCCGTGATAGTCATTCCCAACTACATGTGTTTAGCATCAGGGCAGCAGAAGCAAATTCCATTCCAGTAGTCCTGAGTGTGCTATGATTTAAGTGAGATTAAAATGTGAAACTGCACAGGCTCAGAGTGTTTCTTTATCTCTTTTCTTTTCAGGGTCTTTCTTTTCCTTTCACTGGAGGAGCCCAAGGGCGCAATCCTATGCATGTTTAGACAGAAAAAAAAGTCCCATAACCCCCAGCATTCCCCAGCCAGCCATGCTGTCTAAGTTTACATAGGGTTGTGCCCTAAGGCTGCAACCCAATACACACTTACTTGTGTGTAAGCTCTGCTGAGTCCCGCTGGAGTACCACGCCATACAATCCCATTCAAATTAGGCTGTACTTGTATTCTTAGATGAACACGAATCCCAACCAAAGGAACTTCCATCTTGTCTGAATTAAGCTTCAGTTTGTTCACCCACATCCAGCTATTACTGACCTTAGGTAGTGATTTAGGATGTCCAATGCCCACTTGGATCACGTGAAAAAGAAAGAACATAATGATGACACCACAGTCCAGATCTTTGGATGACTTCACTCTCTAGTTTCACATAGATGTCAAACAGCCTGGGAGATAAGATGGGTGCCTGAGGCATGACAAAAGCCACAGGGTAGAGAAGCAGTTCCCTCGCACTAGCTGTACAGGCCTGCCCTTCAGGAAAGACTGAAGCACAGTGCCTCTTAGCCCTATCCCAGCAAGCAGCACAGAAGGATGCCAAAAGCTGCCGAGAGATCCAGGAGAGTCAACACGGTTTCAGCAGTTTCTACATGGCTAAGCCTTACAATGGTTGTTAGCAGAAGCCATTACTAATGTGATTTATATGAGAAAATGTGCATGGAGAATTCTGCAAATATTGAATATTCGTGAATGCGAATATTTGTTTCAGCTCAAGTGGCAAATGTTACCCTCACTACTACCCTGGGGACGGGAGTGGGCAGGGACAGGCTGAGGCTATGACTTGCCCAAATTCACCCAGTTAGCTTTATAGCTGAGATGGTACTGGAACATATGGTACCCACATCCAAATGAACATCCTAGCCACTTAGCTGTTACCTCTTGCCACAGTGACTGAAATTTAGCCCTGGGGTGATTCATCAGCTAACCATATGATAACTTAAAGAAGGCTTCAGGTCAATTCACACAGCTGTTTTCCTCTCTCTGTGAGGTTTTCTTTTCAGTTGCCCTGTTTTCAATTAATCTGGACCTGGATTGCGAGTATTTACTGAGGATGTAAGTTTTACTCCTACAAGTTCTAACAGATGACACTTAGGTGCTGCCATAAGTTTGGCAATCTGATAAGTTTGTATTAAATAAGTATTGCTGGAAATTAAAAACATGGAGGAGAAGGAGGAGGAGTACTGGGAAGAAGAGAAGGAGGTGGCGGCAGAGGAAATAGTAACAGTGGGAAAGCTGTATTCTAGCCTCTTATTCCTGGGCCCCCATTGTCAGTATAACACATACTTGAACTTACCATACAAGAAAAGAGCTGAGAGACATTCCATTTGTAATGAAAGGCTGCTTGTTGTTTTCCGCAGATGGGTTTTGCAATGGGGTGGTGCTGTGCTTGAACCAGTAAGGTAATGAAAGGATGTTTTTACAGTAATGCCAACCTGTTTATTTCCATTGTCTTTAGTGGGCTTTGAATTAGTTCCTGAAGGAGAGATGATTGGGATGTTGTTGTGTTTAGTGGCGGGATGCTGTTTCTCTAGTGTTGTTGGAGCACTTCTAGTAAATGTGAGGTTGCTGAGAATTGGCACTTCTTGAAAAACTCCAGCTGCCAAATGGCCTTGCGTGCTCCTAATGTTCTTTGAAGTTAGGCATGGGTAGTGGGAAGAAAGAGACCTAACCTTTTGTTCTGGTTACATTTCTCCCATGTTACGTGGTTTTGTTTTGCATTAACAGTCTCGTCCCTACAGTCTTTGGCTCTGTGGTTCAGCTCCCAACAGTGCTTTGCTGATTTGCTTTCTGAATTGCATGTTAATATAATAGGTTTCACTAAGTGAACACTCAGATCCCATATTGCTAAATACTGGTCTTGTAATCAGATTCAGAAATGTATTTTTTTATATCTTAGCATGCCCCCTGCTATATTCATTTATTTTGCCATATGAATATTAGATGTTTCTCCCTAGGGATTTCTTTTTACATGTAAATGGTCCACTTCACATGGTACATTGAGTCTAAAATCATTTAGTCATGATTTCTCCCCTTGCTGACTCAGGCTCAGCCAGTTACATACATCACAATACGGGCTGAACTCACTACAGATCAGCTTTTTGGCACCTGTTTGTAACCAACTGCTTAAACGTCTGTGGTCACAAGCAGGTTCCATTCCATGCTGTTGTATAAACAAGTGAGCAGGAAACACCTAGGAAAATTCCCATCTCAGTTTGCAGAGAAGGTCAATCCTCTGAAAGAGCTCTAAGGTCCACACCACTCATGGTACTGGGAAACTAAACAGCACCTTTCAGCAACCTAAAATGAGACTTAAGCCCCCCACACACACCTTTTAGCCCCAAATAACCTGGAAAAAGCCATCAGGGTTTCAGCACATGCCTTGACAGTTGTGATAGGGACAGTCCTGCTCTGGGAACAGTCTCCATCATGCTGGTACCTTATAGCTTATGTATCGTGGGAAGTTATTCCTACCAAACAGCAATATGCCCAAACAGAAAAAGAGGTACTGGTAATGTGGTATTTCAGTTACTTTCTTTTGGGGAAAGAAATGTACTTTATACATTTCACAAAGAAACTGATTACTGTCCCCAACTTGCTCTGTTGGGTTCCAAAAGCTTGGATGAGCTACCACCAAGGATCCAATTATTCTGGATGTGACTCATGAGGAAAGCATGTCACTACAGCAGTTATACTTTTTGGTGTAGTGGTAAATTTAGAAGGGCAGGTGCTCATCATTAACAGTCCCTATAGCCATGTCCCCAGGAAGAGCCCCAAATGGCAGGCAGCTGTGTGGATCCATATCAACAAACCAGCTCTAGCAGTTCACATCTGCTAGGACCAGGTCGTTTGTAAAGCTCATAGGTCTTAATTAGCCATTCATGACCAAGCCACCCCCAAACTACGGCACAACAAGGGACAATCTAGTGTTGCTGGAAACAACATTTCCCCCCAGCTGCTGTGAGGATTGCAGCTAAACTCAGAGGGAACAGGGATTCTGAAGAGGCGGTGGCAGATTACATCAGCATCCCTACTAATAAAAAAAATGCTGGCTCTGCATCTGCGCAAGCCCTGGCCCCACTACACTGTTGCTTTTCAGGGCCACACTCCCAGATTTACCATCAAAAGAATGTGTTCAGGAGAAGCTTTTGATGGAAAGGTTTGTAGATTCAGTCCTTGCACATCTGCCAATCACAGACAAACACTGTCAAGAGTTAGGAGTGAAGCAAGAGGCAGATGAAATCTTACACCATGTCATAGTCCACTGCAAGGAAGGTTGGGCACCAAAGGTAAAATCAGGCTTTGCTACTCCCACATTAGACTGTCTCCTGGAGACCACACTTAGAACTGCTTGTCCCCCAGTTTATTACAATGTGACAGCCTGGACAATTACATGAAGGACATCAAGGCAGAGGCAGAGCCATAGGAACCCAGTCTGTGGCTACTTCCAGATGGGGATTTATTGTGGAATGGCCATGGCTCCTTCACTACTGGTTTATGGAGGATCCACATGGCAGCATCCTCCTCTTCTAATCTTCCCATCTTTCCCCTGTGCAGCTTCCATCTTGTTTCTTAATGGAGAAAGTCTGACTTCTTTGAGAAGGACATAAGGATAACACAATCTCCACAGGTGTAGATACCCTTAGTGCTAGTCTTTGGTCTTTTTCAAGAGGGATGGTTTTGATATGGGCAGTGACCTCTTGGGCAGGTGAACTTATCATAGCTCAGCACACACTCAATATTACCTTTCCTGTGTGTGCCATTTTTATCACTCATCATGTTTTAAAATAAATCTTTGATTTAACCCTAAAACACTTTTCTAGCTATATTTTATTTAAAAATCTGTATTAAAATAATAGCAAAATACCACTTTAATGAAATGTGTTGTAGAAATATAAGACAATATATACATTATTTAAATGATGAAAAAATGCAACCATTTTCAGTCACAGCCATTTTAGCAAGGTGGTTAATGATGGTGGTGACTGGAAAGGTCTTTAATCTTTTTTTTTAATTAGTATTATAGAAATATAGCACTATACCCCTCTAATGCTATAGTAGTACGTAAAGAAAAAGAATTATAGCATTGTAAGGGTATAGCACTATGACCCTATAATGCTAATTTTTTAAAAAAATAAACATTCCTGATCACCACCATTAATCACCTTGCTAAAATAGTGGTGGCTGGAAAGTGTGTGTGTACACACACACACACACACGTATGCACAATATGCAATTCCACTTGCAGCTTACATTTTATTATGAGGATTGCTACTGCAATTTCTATGTCCATAGCAAAAGAGACAGTTGCATAGAAATCAGGTATGATTGCTGAGAGCTTCATAGAACAGCCAAGAAGCATCCAACATGAGAGGTTGTGAAGCCAATCTAGAAACCTAAGAAATGTCAACCCAAATCCAGCTGCAGCTGCCTGTACATAAACTTACTAATCAACATAAGCTAAGGCTGTTCACTGATTAAATAATCTTTAGCCCTTTAGTAAGGAAAATCAGATTGTAGTAGCAGGTATTAAAGTTTATGGGGATGGAGTGATAGGATTTTCAGGGCTTTGTAAGTCAGGCTTGAAACTGATACATAATGTGTCAGATGCTCAGAGAAACTGCAGCCAAACATTCCAAACACTCAACAGTCAAACTTTCCCTGGGTTAGGATATTCCGAAGTATCTTTTGCATATGCAACAATTGATAGAGCAGCATCAATATCACTTTCCTTTGCACGTGTAGGAGTCATTCTATCCAGTTATATTCTACAATGGTAGGAAGATGATGTCATTTTCATTGCATTATAATAGCAGGTCAGTCCTTTAGGAATGACTTTCTTGCTGCACTATAGATTACCCCAGCTATTATAGGTTTTTCTCCTTCAGTTAAATCAGACTAACACTTCACATTAGGGCTATAACTTTATTTGGCTAATCAAAATGTTCCCCTAACCACCAAACAAAGCCACCCAACGCAGCCTCCACTGATCTTTTCCACTGGGCACAACACCCAAACTACCTCCAAGCTTACAAATACAAAAGCTATCCAGTGTCTCTCCACTGCCACCCCCAGACCCTCTCCCCCAGAAGAAACTGCACCCAAAGATGGATATAGGTCCAGGCAGCAGGTGGATCCCACAATGGAAGGTGGAATCCCATCTTTGGGTGGTGTGGAGTCCTCTCCCTGTGGCATAGGGATCCCATAGTTGAAGTAATTTGAGGCTTTTTTACATGAGGCATTTATCGGCCACTCATGGTTGTTTACGGGTTCTTTAGATGACGTTGTGACCCTCCAGTTTTGCTTCTGTGTCTAACCACCACTTTCAGCGAGTTTTTTTAGAGCAGAGAAAATGCAGCAAATAATTGTGGAAGTGAAAGAAAATGTGATTTCCTCTTGTGTATTTGCACTATTCCACTATAGCCACCTAGAGATAATGTAGTGGAAAAGCAGAAAAAGAAATGCTCCTTGTGTAGTGCTCAGATCTCAATTCTGCGATGAAACTGAAAGCAGATCCAGCCAATTAACAGCCTTGTGTAGAAAAGCTCAGAATGCCCGCTACCTCCTTCCACATTCTATCTTAAGACTGTACTAAATACAGATTCCATTGCTTCAGTATCAGCTAGCTTTTCCCCTCCCCCACCTTGCTTTTTTTACTATCTAGCCTGATGACAGTTTCGGAGAACTCGGAAGCTTGTACACAACTTTGTGATATTTTGGTTGGCCTGATAAAGATATTGCTGTAACATGGATTGCAGAACAACTTATGATAGGTAAATAGGAACCCTATCGTTGCCATGCCACTTCCAGTGGCTATTCCTGAGTTAAATCAGCTGGAAACTGCCAATGTGCCAACTGTATGGTAAAAATGTGTTGTGCTTACACAGCACAGCTTCTGGTTAGCTGCAAGAGAGCAACCGAACGGCTGTCTCATTATAACAAGGATATTTACGCAGTATCATCTGTAATAAAAAATATATAGAGATCAGAGCTATAATGTGTTCCAAAACAAACAGAGAAATGAATCTAAAAGTACATCCAATACTACTGAAAATACTTGGCATCAGTATGACAACTTGTGAGTAAATCTGTCAATGAGAGTACAGTGTTGTGATCCCAGAAGCAAATATTTCAGTCACACTGTGACATGCATTACACTGCCAATCTGCTCATTTTCTTCCTGCAGGAGAAGTATTTTATGCGCAAAGCAATTTCTGAGCACACGGTAAAATGGGATTACTTTTATTATTAAGCAATAATGACGTGTAAATCTTCTATCTTTTAGAGTTTGCACCACTTATTTGACACTTGCGTGATAAATTGTCCCTAGGTTTTAAATACAATACATGACATATTTTTAAAAATCCCGGTATTAAAGCAAAAGATATTCATGATCAAAATGCCCAGTAATTAATAACACTTAGTATGTATTTAATTTCAAAGTTTGTTTCTAACTGCAGCATTTTATGGAAAAGGTTGATATTAGTTTTGATTTTCTTTTGCTTTCAAAATCTCATACGTGACACAGGCAATCTTACTGGGGAACTGAAATAATGACAGATGGCAAGTAAATGAGGGATAAAAACTAACCTGTTAAATAATATGATGATGAAATTTAGCGTTTAAATTCCCATCTGGAATGCCTTTACACTCAACTGGTCTTCGGGGGCTGCGGCATGAATGTACACAACATGCGGCAAATTTATGAGTCTATAATGCAGTTTCAAGAGCTTGCAAATGGACTGCGGAACACATGACGGCTCTTCTGAAATCAAGACCTTGGGGACCACAGAAGATAGCAATTACATATCCACACAGGGTGCTCAACTGCTCATTGCTTTTGGATTGTACTTATGATTGCCACAGAAAGCTACAGATCAATGCTTCCCAGCACCACCATTAGAAAGCTTCCGATGCTGAATGCCAGTTCTGAAGTTGCAACTGGTTTTGTCTGGATGTGAGGGAGGCAGTGAGTGGTGTCAAACAGATTTTCCTGGGCTGTATCCACTGCTACTCCTACTTAGAATAGATCCATTAAAATGAATGGAATTTAAGTTTATTTATGTATCAATATTTATGTATCGGTTATATTGAAGAAATTGCGAAGCAGTGCACAAAAACTAATGTTGGATAAAACATTGGATAAAACCCATTTCTAATCTGAATTGATTATTTTCTGAATGTTGTTCTGTATTGCCAGTTAAGGATGTGTATACCTAATGACAGAAATAGAACCAAAACATAAGAGAAAGGAATTAGCCATGGAGATGAGATTCCAATGTCTTGTCCACATGGAAGTCTCATATTTGTCTTTTTCTCACTATGAGGAAGGACGTTTACTAGCCCATTCTAGATAGAGGAAAAATCTCACTGATCACAATGCACAGGGCCATTTTGCAGGATAAGGAGGATATAAATGCATTACAAATTGCTTTTGCATGAACTGGTCTTGTGGACTGTATCAAGACCATGGCTTACTATCCCCGCTTACTATCTCAAAAAGAAGAAAGGAAAAAAAATACACCTTTAACTTTTATGCTGAGCCAAGAGAAGCGAGTCATGATCTCAATACTTGCATTGAAAAAATCTGTCATTGTCTCATAGAAGTCAACTTTACTATTCCACCATCTTATAAAAATTACACTGTATATTGATCAGGAAGAACCCATGAACAACTCTACTTTTCATAATTTTTGCTGAGCCAGACCCTTTCTATGTCCCCCTTGCATCTTTTTGTTACTTACCAAAGGTGGGGAATGGTGGAAAGGATCCAATCTGGCAGGGAAGAATGGGTCATGTTGGGAGGACTTGGAGTAGGGGTAGGCAGAAAGTAGATCTCCAGGTGTTTTGGACTTCAACTCCCAGCATTTCTGACCACTGACCATGCTGGCAAGAGATTCTTGGAGTTGAAGTTCAAAAATCTGGAGATCTACCTTCTGCCCACCTCTGTCCTAGATCCTTCCACAAATGGGCAGTTCATTTGTAGCGGCTGTGAATCATGAACAGCTGTAGTGGGAATATAAAGGCAATTTTGTGGCATCATGATCTTCAAATTATGTTGTATTAATTATTAAATGAACTAGTGTAGTTGATCAACTATAGTTCAGAAGCCACACCAAGCCATCTGGAGAACTACTTCTTTAATTAACATGAGCTCTTTCTTTCATGGCCTGCAATACATTCAGCTCAATTCAGACCTGAGCCTTCAACAAGTTTTCATTTTGGTCTTTGTTTCTGCAAGCTTGTAAGACAAACGTGGTGACAGCAATTCGCCTCTTTCCAGAGGAGAAAGGTGAATGTTTGTAAGTTAATGCTTGCAAAGTGCTTTGAGACTATAACACTGGTATAATAAGTGGTAATACTTATTGATATTAATTAATGGGAACAATTATTAATGGCCTGTTTAATTTCCATACTCAGGTTCACTAACTAGTGCAACAGAAGATTAATATGCTCTTGCAAAGCAATGCTACCAAGTGACCCATCCTAATATACTGTGCTTCATCAGTAACAGCTTCTGATAATGAGCATGAGAATGTTTAAATACAGTTATACAATGCAGAGAACACTGTGATAATGCTCACACCATAACACTGTACATCATCGGAATGCTACTCATGCTCAAAACATCTTGTCAATAATCCCTTCTCGATATTCTTGCTGTTCAGAGAAATGCTGTACCGGTGCTAATGTCTTCAAGCTACTCATACAGTACGAGCTGTGAAACCTCCTTACTGACTGCTGAGAATTAGCATATCATCATTTACTTAAATACCTGTTGTGGCTTTAAATAGGTTGACCCACCCCTCATCCTGCCCAATGCCTGGCACACATTTCTGCCAGAGTCCGCACTAGCACCTGGTTTGATGGGAGCTTGGGCAAACTGCCCTCTGGACCATGGTGTCACTCCCCAAGCTCCACCCCAAAAGCAACCCCCTGCTCCCCCGCACTTTCCCCCAGGGAAATGAAGATGGTGGCAACTGTGGCCAACCCTGGTGATACTTGTCTGAACATCAGGTTGAGAGTAGGAATGGACAGATCTGTCAATTTCACTTTCTCCTACCTTCAAATGTTAAAATCTCAAGCTTTTCCCACTCTCGTATATAAAGAAATGTGCAAATTTGGGCAAATTCTTATCAGAAACAACCCAAAACAAGATTCTCACCCATTTGCACTGGCCAAATTCAATAGGTGCAGAGATTCCCAGCACAGAGAGGAACATATTGTACCTGCCTGCAACATAGCTGTTAGAGATGAGGAACCTGTCAGAAAAAAGATGGCAACCCTAATTCTGCCTCACAAACAAGGCTGAACACACAGGTATTAAAACCCAGATTTTTAAGAGCTAAGCACTCAAAGCCCTGGGCCTGGATGGATGGATCCATCGATTTCAGTTGCTCCCACCTTTCATTTTTTTTAACATCTCAAGTACTTCCCATTCCGTTTATGAAGAAAGCTGCGGCTTATATAATTTTCAATGCACATCAAGCTGGATCCAGAATTTTTATTATACCAGCAGGAGTGTCCCTGAGCAGTGTTCTGTTCAGAACACACTTACTGGCAGAAAGGGTGCGGGACGCAATCTTTGTCAATTTCCCTTCTCTCTGCAGCTCCCAGCTCCACCTCCTCAGTGTTCTGCAGGATCCTCCAACTCTCCAGAGTAGATTTCCAGAGGGCATAGGGGACTTCAGGGGGAGGGAAAATTCAGTGAAGACCACCACCTCTCCTGTCCATTCATTCACAGGAAAAGCTCCACTGGGTCAGAAGCCTCTTGCTAGCAAAAAGGAGCTCTTCCACCTTGTATATATCCATGTCCTGCACATAACTAATACAGCACGAGGGATAAGCAAGATACATCCTTATTTCAAAAGAAATTGTTATTGTTTGCTAAGAACTTTGTAGAACTCAGTCAGCCTAGCCCTATCTAACTAAAAGCTCTTCTTGTTGTTGTTCTTGTTCTTCTTCCTCCTCCTCCTCTAGAGTAGGTGCAGGCCCCCCTACTCCCCGATCAGCCCCACTGTGCCTACTCCAGAGTAAAAATGCAGGGGAGACATAGCTGCTAGAATGTCTGTTTAATGTCTGTCCCGGAGAAACTTGAAGATATAAGACCTGAATAGCTTGATTTAGGCTGATCCATGTCTTAATTTGCTACCTGTAGGACTTAGCCCTGAACTATGGGCATCACACCACCACAGCAGAAAGTTCAGTGGTCTACTTGGACTAAGATCTTAGCATCAAATTATATTAGGTATATCATGATTTCCAGTGTCCTATAAATTATATCTGTCTTTACCCCCAAAATAAACATGTTCCAGATAGGTGTCAGGTTTGGACAATTGTCAATATTTTTGGTCAGTGCATTTGTGGAAAGATGTGATCCGATGTGCAGGCTCTTGCACAGCCATGGGAAATGGCAGCAAACAAGTCCGCCTCCTGATTTCCCTCACACTACGTTCTGTCTAGAGCATAATGCTCCTATGTTCCAATGGGAAATCAGATGCTGTTTAAAGCTGGTTTCAGAGCTTCACATGCATCTATGTCTCACAGTGGAGATAGGCATATAGTACAGCTTAGGAATGGGATTCAAATGGAGAACATAATGCAGTGTTAAGTCAATTTTCAGATCACAAAATCCATCCATATGCTGTAATGGGACCTATATTGCTTAGAGCTTTGCTCAGTGGGGAATGTGTTGCAATGGAAGCAACATGTTTTATAGCATAACACACATTCCTGTCACCTGATGGTTTTATACTGCTCAGAGATGTGCTTCAAATTGGGACCAATTCCTTAATTAGATTATAAATCCTAACTTGCCAGCCCCAGCCCTAGCCCACCATGCCTGCCCCAAACAGACACATCCGTCATAAGAATCAATATGAATGTAAAGACTTCTTGTGCATTTGTTGTCATGGAAACCACATCTCTACTCTGCTTTCTCCTGCATGGCTTTCAGCTCTTTTCTTTTACTAAATTACCATTCTGTCCTACATTTTAATTTTGCGTAGAGAACTATACTCCATTTTCAACAAAATGTGCCTGAAAAAGAAACGTAAAAAATAAATTAATGCCAAGCTATGTACCGCACTGAAATTATGCAGTACCAACGTTTTTCCTGTAGTTAAGTACAGAAACCTAAACGCTCCCAGAGGTATCTAAATTCTTGCATGATGCTGAAGGTGTTCCAAATTAGGTATTAAACTGATATCCCGACTACTTGATGTATTTTTTAAGTGATCTGGAAATGCAGCATCTGTGACATATTTGATTTTTAAAACTATATATCGTTACTCACATAGAGAAAAGGGTTTTTTGGCAGGGGGGAATCAGAAATTTCATTTGTAACAGTGGAAGGCTATACCACCATGTATGGGCTTGTTACCTATTGCATGTTCTGAATGATACTGCAGAACATGCAATAGGTAATACGTACTTCAGAACATGCAATAGGACTTGTCTGGGACAAATCATCTAACCTTTCTAAGTACACATTCATACATTTCAGAGTTATGAACACACACATACCTTCTTCATCAATAATAATGAACCTGCCTTCCCCTGTACATAGCTCTCTTGTTTTCAATAGATTTATTTTGGAGACATCCATACATGATTGCTCCATTAACCTCAGGCACAACCAGGGATACACAGAAAGTAGTTCTACCTGCTACTCCTTGTGTTTGCCCAGAATACTATGTTTTGTTTTCTTCTTAAAAAAAACTTTATATTTTTTCTGTGTTACTCTTTATTTATCCATGTTTTGATTAATGAATTTAGTTATATACATGAAAACTGTATTCTTTAAATGAATATGACAACATGAAGACACGGAGAACCTAAAGGGGAAGGAATGGGGGCAGGAGGAGGGTTAACAGTTGGTATTGTACTATGAAAATATCTAATTGTTAATAACAAAAAAAATATGGAACATACAGCTGGAACTGCTGAAAAATAGAGAGCTCCACTTGATTCTAAAGGAAAGCTTGCTGGAGGTTTGCACCCTATTTTCAAGAATTGCTTCATGAGAGAGTGCGGAGTGGGGGTCCCCAACAGTCATAAGATCATCAGTGTTCTATGACTCCTGTTCCAGTGAAAAGGTTTCCAAGTCTAGGTCCTGGGCCAGGAAAATTGAAAATAAGTGTGTGAAATTAACCATGATGCTCTCTAGAAGGGAGCCTCCCATAAATTGTCATGCTTTCTTTTTCCCTCTGTTTAGGGCTGTGTACACTATTTATTTATTTATTTTCATAAATTGGGTTGGATCCAGAAACGTTCTTCAGTGTGTGGAAATATTCTTCTGCACGTGTTCTCAAACCCTCTGGAGAAGATTTGGAGGGCGTGCGGGGGACTACAAGGGGGAGAAGAGCACACAAGAAGTCCTATTCCATAAGCAGTAGCCTTCCATGTGCAAAAGAATGTTTCTGGATCCAACCCATTTATTCCACTTTTGCATGTCATCACCAGGTGGAAGAAGCTGTAACACACCAACACCGTGCACCCCTTAATACGAATGGAAATCTTAGTGAGCCCTCTCCAAGCTTTTGAGACTTCAGCAGGCATCCCCAAGCTTAACTCTGCAGTAGTTAGGTCTAGACATTTGGGAATTTTTAAATGAAAATGAAAGCTGAAGTTCTTGAGTCCTTGAACTCTGTGCCAGCACCACTTCTACATCTCTGCTGTGCTTCTGCACAATCACAGACTGCACACATTCTGACCCTATCCCTCCCCCCCTCCCGCCCCCAATCAGAGTCCTCAACTAAGTTTTCATAGTCCTCAACTAAACACAAAGCAGGATCTGGCAAATACAGGATGTCCTTCACAACACAAGGCACAATGTGATGCCATATGTGGGCATTCATGATGGGAACTCCCATTAAAAAAAAACAAGCACCTTTTCATCTAGCAAGCAGATAGGCATGCCAAGCTCTTTACCAAGATGTAAGCGCCATAAAACTCATTGGGACCTACTTCCTAGGCAGTGTGCCTATGATAGCAGCATTGGTGTGTGCGTGCCTCTGTGTTGCTTTCAGATATAGTTATAATGTGTAGCTCATCTGAGGGTATATAATGAGGCATTGAGGTGCTCCCTGAATCATTCAGAAGTAAGGTGCCACAAAAGGCTAGTTTTCACTTTTCTTCTCATATATGATCCCTTTGAAGCACAAAAGGCTGTAAATGCCAATTATGTTATGTCACTCGAAAGAAATTGGTAATTCTCAAATATAGTCACCCCTGAACAATACTAGTATATACAGCCATTCTCCACAGAACACCCAGTATATACACTAGATTCTGTTATCTAAAAAAATGCTATTTATCTAGCAGAGAGCCACTTTAAGCACAAACCCTGTATCAGTGCATTCATGATTAGAATAATAAAGTAACAATAAAGAGAATTGGCTTTCAGTTAAATTACACCTTTCATTTGGAAAGGTCACAAAGTGCTTTAGAAAATTCAGTAATAATGCAAGCTGCTATCATGAGTACAGCAACAAATGGAGAATACGAAGTAAAAGTGGCACCGTCTTCCCCCCACCCCGTCCATCCCACCTTGCAACATCTTATTACTCCTTACTCCTTTTTCTTCACAGCCTTTCCTGTTGAAAGCCTGCCCCTTGGCAATATCTGCTTAAATCAGCGTGTATGTAGAACCTTTACATTTTCTTCCTGATGTGTAGCTTTAGCCAGGGCTAGCTTGACCTTGGAGAGGACACTGGATAGAGTGTCCATGGTGGATCCTATCCTGCATGGGTGGCAAGTGGGACTTAACTCTTGTGTGTGTGTGTGTGGAGTGGGGGGGAAGCTGCTGACACTTCATTTGGCCTCCAGACACTTTTTTTTTAAGCTTTAAATTTTCACCCATAACTTTGTCAAAGCTTCTTGACATTTTGCTGCTTTCATAAGCAGCAGCAACCCAAGCCAAAATATCACAGTCTACACTGTTACAATCTGCTCCTTCCTTCTGACCCAATGCAAATCACCAACACACCCCTGGAAGCCCCCCCCACACTGCTGCTCCCCCCTCCCCTGAGCAAATGCTCACAAAATCTCCATGTCCCCCTCCTGCCACTCCTTCCTTGAACATCTCTCTACCACAGGTCCCCTACCTTACACATCATTTGGCCTTCCTGATCCTGTTGTCCTCTAGCCTCAGGGATTCTAACTCACCAGACCAAACTTTTTACTCTTTGTCTGCAAGCTGGTGAGCACTTTTGCTGAAAGCTCATCATATGAATATTTTGAGCATTTTGATCTGAGTTGCCTTATGTTTGGTACAAATACACTGACAGTTTATAGGGAACCTGAATATTCCTACACTTATGCCACATCAGCATTATAGCCAAAGCTCTCTGGGTGGCTTACAAAAGATTAAAACCTTAAAAATACAATATAAAACATAAAAACTTTTACATGCAAAAAGCGTATGAAAACAACCAACTATAGAAATTCCAGGACCAGTTAAAAACTTATCATATGCTGTCAAATCCTTGGGAAGAGGAAAGTCTTAGCCTGGTGCTGTAAGGGTGACAATGTTGTTGCCAGCCAGACCTCACTGAAGAAAGCATTCCATAATTGAGGGGCCACCACTGAAAAGACCCTCTCCCTTATTGCCATTGTCCCAACCTCCCTCGGAAGAGGCACTTGGAGGAGGGCCTCAGTTCATACCAGGAGAGGCACTTTGTCAGGTATTTTGGTCCTGAGCTGTGTAAGGTTTTATAGGTCAAAACCAGCACCTTGAATCGGGCTTGGAAATGTGCTGGCAGCCAGTGCAAGTGGGCCAGAATCAGTGTTATATGTTCAAACCTTCTGATTCCCACTATCAATGTGGGCGCTGCATTTTGCACAAGCTGTAGCTTCTAAACACTCTTCAAGGACAGCCCTGAGCACATTGTAATAACCAGAGCATAGACTACTGAGACCAGGTTATCCCTGTCCTAACAACAACAACAACAATGACAACGACAACTATGACAACAACAACAATTTATAGGAAACCTGAGTATTCTTGCACTCGCCCCCTTCTCCAAGTGGTGAGGCACACCAGAGGAACTGCACTTACATGGGTTTGGCTTCCTCAATCCTATATGTACTGAGAGAGGCACCCCTGCATCCCTAGATGCAGTTAGCTTACAAATCCCCCAAATCTCAACTCAGTTCTCTCTGCGGACCAAACTAAACATTCCTTTAAGCACACATTGTGAAGCTATGCATCCTACTTTCATTTACCTCCTGCAAGTACATGTGACCCCAATTCAAATCAGGATTGCGGCACTTCAGGAGAGGAAGCTTTAAGCACCCGCCGGCCCCATTTTCTTCCTGAATTCCACTCCCCCCACGGCTCCAATGGGGCCATTTTTTCCTTTTTTTTAATCTCCCTGTGGGCGTGGTGGTGGAATTTCAGGATGAAAATGGTGTGGAGAAGCTTAAAGCCTCCTCTCCTGATGCACCACTGTCCCAGTCCAAATTGGGGCCATATGCGCTTGCAGGAGAGGAAATAAAAGTAGCGTGCATAGCATTATGCATGTTTAAAGGAACATTTAGTTTGGCCTTGCGTCTCTCAAGCTGTCTCCCAATAATGCTTCATTTGTTTTCTACTCCCAGGTAGCTTGTTCCCTCCCTATGACTGGAGTGGCTCGGGGCAGAGGGACGGGGGGAATAACGATGAGTCGACTTCTCCAGCCATCTCCTAACCTTCTTGGGTCATTCATTCCCCTGTAGTTTCCTTAACAAAAGATGTGGCTGGCAGCTTTCCTACTGACTAATACGGGAGTCTCCAGCAGTAGTTCTGGTTACAGTAATCCTCTCCTGTTCAAACCCCTGCGATAAAAGTCCAACCTGGACTTGGAGGTCCGTGCCCAGCTGCCATCCAATTAAGCTCTGGACACGCGGGTAAGATTTAACTCGAGTTTATTCCTGTACAATGAAGGCAGCTCTGTCAACCCAGAGGCAGCCCAGATCAACACTCACCAGTTACATTTATAATCATAATCTCGCTAAATAAGTGGCATCAGCCAAGCCTAGTGCGCATGTCTGGTCATTATCAACTAAACTTTTACTGGACCATCACCCCCAGTCTCTTCTCAGAGCAGACTGCAACTTTTGCAAGGACGATGATTCTTAGGTCTGGGGTGAGTTGCTGTGAAGACAAGATAATTTATCTCTACTGTCCTAACAGTTTCTTCTTCTGTACAAAAGAAACAAAGACAACAGTTGTAGGCTTTTGAGGAATCTACTACATTGGCACAAAAAAAAAAAAAAAGCCGAGACGACATGGCCTTGCCTTAGTTATTTTCCACATTCCCTCATTTGATCCAATGGGAGCTGAATTCTTCATATTGGATCACCTAGAGAGTGCCATCATCAGCCTACTGCTTCAGCAGTTCTTCCCGATTTTCTACCTTTTCTTGTGGCAAGCCTTGATACATAGCAAGAAATTGCTGGCTAACTTGTCTTTTTATACAAGATGTAAAGCATGCAAAGATACAGGGTAAGAACAATACCACAAATAGAATACCCAACACAATGAGAAAGACTTGCCTCAACCAGGCAAGGTTTGGGAGCCATCCGGTTAACCAACTTATAGGATTCCATCCTTTTCAGGCTTGTACAGGTACATGCGTTGCTTCTCTAATGTCTGCTGCCAATTGTTTTACAATTTTCCCATCGTCATCAATCTTTTAGACAACAGTCAGACCAATTTATTTATTTACACAGACCACCTTCAGCTGCCAGCAGATAGTCTAAACCCATTCTGCTTTGGATGATGGCTTCCTGCATTTGAGCCATCTGAGTACAAACCAGGCCTAAGGCATCTGCAGTATGATTGGCAAATACTTCAACTACTGCATGTAGCCTGATAAGTCTACTGGTGAGATATGTCAAATCTCGTGCTACTATATTGGGATCAAAGACAGCTGGTCAAAGACGGTCCATCTTTACAGGTGCTTTTAAAACAGAATGTTCCCAATGTAGGAATGACAGACCACCATGTGTGAGCATTTGGAAGCCCCAAATCTTTTCAAGTGCTGTTATCTGACTTTAAAGGAAGCAGGGGGCTTGCCAAGTTAGCTGCACTTAAAGGTTTGGCCTCCCAGGGCATTGGAGCTGAGGTAGACTTAGAGGCCGCTAAACAGATCCAACAGTCTGAAAGTGCAAAGGTTTGTTGGACACTCTGAGTTATACTGAGAACGCTACTTGGGGAAGGATCAGTCTGTAAATGAAGGCTCGTGAGGACTACCTATACAAGAAGACAGAAGGTAGATTAAAACAACACATCCAAACATTCTGCCAATGCAAGCTCTTCTCTAACATGCACGCTATAATGCTTAATTCTGCTAGCAACCTAAATTTAACTATTAGTTAGTATTACCACATAGGATCAATTTTTATTACTTTCTTTTGATCTAAAATGTTAAAGGTTGATCCTGCTGGTTATAATGTTCAATCACCCACTGAGGTTGTGGGTGGACCCTCAGATAGTCTGGCAGAGCTGACCAAGCTCCGTCAGACGATGGGGCATGTGCAGCCTCCCAGTGGTTCACTGCATGTGTGAGTTGTGAAAAGTCAGACAGGTCAGTACTTGCGTGATGAGCCTTTTCCTCCTCTGCTTCTACTTCTGGCCTTGCTTTGTCCACAAGGTCCGGAGAAAGGCTAACGGTGCTGTTCCCCTGCTACGCATGGTCCTCACCTTCGCTCCTTCCTGCAAGTGCAGGATCAGAAAAGCCTTTTGATGGACTCTTTGAGCAATGGGTGTAGTGGATCCAAGCAGACTTTCTTTCACCTGTATTGCTGTGTGAGTGCTCAGCAACCTAAGCTGGGGACCGGTCTAATGTTCTTGGAGGCCTTCAGCTGTCCATGCGCGAATGTAGACCTCGTCTCTGGGTAGGAATGGATAGCTGGCACATCAAGGGGCAGTGGTTGCGTGTTGCCCACGTGTCTGCAGATATGCTGGAATCCTCGCTCTTTCCATAGGGCATCTGTAGCATGACAAACTCCAAAGGCATATTTAGAATCAGTGTAGACAGGCAGAGATCTCTCTCCTGCTTTTTCACAAGCTCTGGCTAAAACAGTCAGTTCCATGGCTTGTGCACTTTTATTTCCTGGCAGGGGTCCAGAGACAATTACTTCTGTGACTACTGCACAGCCTGTCTTACGGATTCCATCCACCAGCCTGGAAGAACCCATCAACAAACCAAACGAATTCAGAACTTTGCAAAGGTGTGTCTTTCAGATCATCTCTAGGCATTTACACTTCATGAATAACAGCTTTACAGTCATGTGGGAGATGTGGATCTTGCTCAGGCATAAGCGTTGTGGGGTTTAACACGTTACACCGTGAAATAATTCTGGAGTTTGGAGCAACAAAGTCTCGTATTTGGTATAATGGGCGTTGGAAAAATGCTGGGTATTTTGCTGGGTTAACAAGGCGGATACTACATGGGGTACCCAGAGTTGCAAAGGGTGACCAAGTACAATGTCTTGCATCTTTTTCAACAATGAGTGCCATGGCTCCAACACTGCGCAAACAAGAGGCATAGGCTTTTGCAGCGCTGTCTAATTGCCCAGAGTAATACCCTACTGGCCTCCTATGAGGTCTAAAATTTTGACAGAGAACTCCAGAAGCCACATTACATTTCTCATGTACAAATAAAATAAAAGGTTTAGTATAATCTGGGAGGCCTAAAGCTGGAGCGGATACAAGGAGAGTCTTTACTTGTTCCCAAACCTGGGAGTCAAGCTTTGTCTATTCACACTCTTCTCGGGCTGCAGCCTTTGTTTTTGTGGCTTTTTTTAACCATGGCTTCACAATTTCAGAGAATCTAGGGATCCAAGCTCTGCAGTGACCCAATATGCCCAACAGGTCTCTGACCTGGGTTTCAGTAGATGGGGCGTTCATTTTTGTAATGGGATACACACGTTTACAAAATAATTTTCTAGTTCCACAAGACAGAATGTGTCCCAGATATTCAACTTCAGACTTACACCACTGCAACTTCCTCTTTGCAATTTTATGTCCTCTTTCACCTAAGGCGTTAACCAATGAGACCGAATCAATTTTGCAACCTTCCTCTGAGCATACACAGAGTAAAATATCAGGTCCAATATTGTATATACATGTGCACTTGCAGGGATGCTGCATATTATGGTGGTGGGATTTGGGACAACATTATGTCTTGGGATCACAAATTTATTGATTAGCCTGAGGTTTTGCTCCATGCAGTAACTGGGGGGGCTGTCCTGGCTCCACCCTTTTTTGGACAGCCAGAAATGTGGTGTTACATGGTGAAAAAACATTGTACTAAGACACCTTATTTCAAGAGTTTTCCAATTAGTTTCTCAATGCATTCTCTGGCTTCCAATGACATGGGATATTGCTTCAATTGTGGGCGGGGGGGGGGCATGTCAGTACAGATGGTAATTTTTATAGGAGCTGCAGATTTTAGCAGCCCGATTTCACCCGAATCTTTCACCCAGTACTCAGATGGTAGCCCTCTGAGCTCTTCTGGCAGATCTGTGTCTGTTGGGGGACTGGCCTCCTCTAAAAAAGCCATGACATTGGAGGAAGGCAGGGTGACATAGAGCCCATCTCAGCTGCAACTGATAGAAGCATCAGTTTTAACTTTGCTAGCAGGTCTGTTCTCAAGAGGTTTACTGGGCTTTTTGACATCATCAGGAAAGAATGATCTGCTGCAAAAGGGCCAATTTTAACCGTAACTGGTTGACTCAAGGGAACAGTGGATAGTTTTCTATCAATTCCTATGACACTTTTTCCAGAACCAGAAAGGGGTAAGGTGATTTTATTCGGCGTGCTTTTTGCAGCACCAGTGTCAAGAAGACAGTCATAAGGTTTCCCATTTATGTTAAGGGTCAGAAAAGGTTTTGCCAATTTCAATTTCCAGCTGTTTGGGGTTCGACTCTTGCTTTTGCTTCCAACCAACTCTAGACCTCCTTCTACCCATCATTCTGACGTTCCAACACTTTCTGCTCCCTGGTAAGTGGCGGGCCCTTGCCCCTGCCACTGCCCAGTCCACTGATCTTCTTGCCTTTGATTCCCCTTCTGGGGACAGTCATTTTTCCAGTGACCAGGTTGCTTGCAATAATGGCACACATCCCAGTCATAACCACTCCCCTGTCCTCCCTCATTTGCCCCTGCAGTTGCTCCTCTACCACGTCCTCTCCCGCTGGGGGAGGTTATCCGGAGGTGTGGGCTGAGGTGCCATCAATATGCGGATGACACCCAGCTCTACCTCTCTTTCTCATCAAAACCAGGTGAGGCAGTGGCTGTTCTGAACCAGTGCCTCGGCACGGTAATGGACTGGATGAGGGCCAATAAACTGAAACTCAATCCAGACAAGACGGAGGTACTGTTAGTGGGTGGTTCGTCTGCCCGGCTAGGTGATAATCAACCTGTTCTGGAGGGGGTTGCACTCCCCCTAAAGGATCAGGTTCGTAGTTTGGGGTTGCTCTTGGATCCAGAACTGTCACTTGAGGCACAGGTGAACTCAGTGGCACGGAGCACTTTTTATCAGCTTAGGCTGGTATACCAACTACGCCCTTATCTGGACAGAGATAGCCTAGCTACAGTTATCCATGCTCTGATAACTTCTCGTCTGGATTACTGCAATGCGTTATACGTGGGGCTGCCTTTGAAAACGGTCCAGAAACTTCAGCTGGTCCAAAACAGGGCAGCAAGATTGTTAACAGGGACTGGCCTGCGAGCTCATATTACGCCAGTACTTTTCCAGCTGCACTGGCTGCCAGTCCATTTCCGGGCCCGATTCAAAGTGCTGGTATTAACATTTAAAGCCCTTAATGGCTTGGGGCCAGGTTACCTGAAGGATCGCTTCCTCCCATATGTGCCTGCCTGGACCTTAAGATCATCCTCAGCGGCCCTTCTCCGTGAGCCCCTGCCAAAGGAAGTGAGGCGGGTGGCTACTAGGAGGAGGGCTTTTTCTGCTGTGGCACCCCGGCTCTGGAATGAGCTCCCTAGTGAGGTTTGCCTGGCGCCTACATTGTATTCCTTTCGGCGCCAGGTAAAGACCTTTTTATTTTCCCAGGCATTTTAGCTTTCTAAATTTTTATCTTTGCTGTTTTAAATCTGTATTTTAAACCCCTGCACTGCTGCTAGATTTTATTGTGGTTGTATTGTTATATTGTGGTTTTAATGTTCTATATATTTTAAATTGTTTTATTGTGTGTTTGGTTTTAATTTTTGTGAACCACCCAGAGAGCTTCGGCTATTGGGCGGTATAGAAATAAATAAATAAATAAATAAATTCTATCAAACACATACTTTGCTATTGCCAACATCTCCACACTATTTTCCTGCCACCCTGGCTGGTGTTCCCTGAAATATTTTTGAATATCAGAAGCAGCTTGCTCCACAAACATACCTACTATCAGGGCAGCATGCCTTGCCTCATCAGGGTCAATGCCCCCATACATGCGCAGAGCGCGAGTCAAACGAACCAGGAAATCAGCAGGGGATTCTGATTTTTCTTGAGTCACAGCCTGCACCTTACACCAGTTTATAGTTTTCTGACCCATTTGTTGTAGAACAGTGCACATCCATTCTTGATACTGAGTCATGACTGTCCAATTGGCTGCATCATTCAGACTTAACAGGAGACAGGGGTCGGGGTAGGCGTTTAAAACCCCTATTTGACACATTTGTGTATAGACACTTTGAATTTGCTTTATAACTGGATATATCCTTTGGGATGGCACCAAATCTTGGTTC
Organism: Heloderma suspectum; assembly: GCF_057233095.1. Lineage (NCBI taxonomy): Eukaryota > Metazoa > Chordata > Lepidosauria > Squamata > Helodermatidae > Heloderma > Heloderma suspectum. The sequence goes on along the minus strand of NC_139459.1, from coordinate 290,738,286 downwards.
TCTGGGTAGGGGGGCGGTAGACAAGGCAGCGGAGGCGGCGCGGATGGTATGCTCGTGAAGGACACTGCTTTACTTCTTGCCTGCCTTTTCTCAGCCATGTTAGCCCAGAGAAAACAATAATCCATGTTTTCGGACACCCTGTCCTCTAGAATAAGGCGGAGATCACTTAAGATGTTTTGGTTGAAGGATCCTTTGGGTGGCCATGAGTGACTAAGAACTGGCTATTTTTCTCTGCACAACAGAACCAAGCGCTTTTTACTCAAACCAGCCATGCCTGGCAGAGTATTCCATTGCTTAAGCATAACATCTAGAGATGACCCCATCGGGACACTCCGACCCCCACCCATATTGTCTCCTTCAACCAGTAAAGGCTGTCCTGTATATACCTTTCAATACTTAATGGACATCACCTTAAACAAAGGAAACCAACCAGGGGGTCTTACACTTTTTTACCAGTGAATCTTACCCTACTTGGAGTTGGCCTTGGGTTTGAAGCACACCCGTTCCGCCCATTCAAAAAGACCCTAAGGTGAACTCACCTAGTGCCGGCTGGGTTGTTCAGGCATCGGGCGGGGCGTTATTGCGCTGCAAAGCTGGGCCCTCCTGACTGGCTCACCAGATTGTGGTAAAAGTCCAACCTGGACTTGAAGGTCCGTGCCCAGCTGCCATCCAATTAAGCTCTGGACACGCGGGTAAGATTCAACTCGAGTTTATTCCTGTACAATGAAGGCAGCTCTGTCAACCCAGAGGCAGCCCAGATCAACACTCACCAGTTACATTTATAATCATAATGTCGCTAAATAAGTGGCATCAGCCAAGCCTAGTGTGCATGTCTGCTTATTATCAACTAAACTTTTACTGGACCATCACCCCCAGTCTCTTCTCAGAGCATACCGCAACTTTTGCAAGGACGATGATTCTTAGGTCTGGGGTGAGTTGCTGTGAAGACAAGATAATTTATCTCTACTGTCCTAACAGTTTCTTCTTCTGTACAAAAGAAACAAAGACAACAGTTATAGGCTTTTGAGGAATCAATTTTGGTACAAAAAAGCCAAGACAACATGGCCTTGCCTTAGTTATTTTCCACACCCCCAATCCTACAGTAATATTTTTTCTAGTGCTGGTACTGCACTTTTGGATGGGTGTGTGTGTCTACTTATATTCTGATGAGGTAGTCAAGGTTCCCCTCTTTTCTAAAACACACATGCACAAAAAACGAAACCCTGTGCTCAGCTGTCCAGCTCCCTTTCACTTCAAAAACATGACCAGAATATCCATGAGAACGAGGCTGTAGCATCATTCCCAGGGGCATTCTTGGGGTGGGGGGAAAAGATGGCTTCCTCCAAGGTGAAAGGTAACTCTGCCGCTGCGCATAGCCAAGCTGCTGTTTAGAGTAGCAGTTTAGGGGTACTTTTAATTTAGCAAAAATAAGAAAAGTAACAGCAAACCTCAGCTGCCTTGTGGAAATATAAGTACATCCCTCACCTGAAAGTGCAATGACTTTTCCAGTCTTCCCAGTGACTTTCTTGAGGCCATTAATCCTCTGAGGGGATTAATGGCCTCAAGAAGGCAGCGGGGAATCCCCTACAGCCTAATATTTTCCCTGCTAGGCAAATTATAGATTGAGGGTTTTAACTTAACCCCACCCCCTCCTTCTCCTGAACTGTGGCCCCAGTCTGATATGGTGGACCCTGGGCTGCTTTGATCCTTGAAAACGCTCAGAGGAAATCCTATTCATGGATTTCCTGCATTACATCTAGTTTGGCCCTGACAGTTATCAGTGGGATTGTATTTGTAAATGCCTGTAGCTGGGCAGCTACCTAACAGTGTACCAGGCTTGGGACAGCTAGTATACCTGTGCTTAAGGTTCTTCTACTTTTTTTCTTTTAAAAATGTTATTTTTCAAAAGAAATCACAAATCCACATTAATATTGATTCAGAGTCCCTCCCCAATCCCTCCCCCAGCTTGGACAGTTTCAGGATTCTTCCTTTCCCCTCCTTTATTTTCTATTTCTATTCCGAGGTAATACATTAATTCATCCTGTTTCATTCCTTGATTACCTTCTTCTTTTCATGAGTCCCACAAATTTCTATAAGCTTCTACCAAGGTTGTTCTATTCAAACCTTTTTTCATAAGGTCTATATATTTTTGCCAGTCCTTCTTGACAGTGTCTCTTTCCTTTATTCCTCTGTGCACTCTTAACTTCTGTGTCAGATTTTCATTTATTGCTATGTCCCAGATTTTCTTTTTCTACAAAGGTATTATCAGGTTCTGGGCTGTCTTCCAATTACTTGCAATTAATTACCTTGCGGCTGTCAATAAGAAGCCAATTAATGTTTTTTTCTCTAATCTCTCTATTTTCTTTTACAAACATATTCAATAAAGCTAAATCTGGTGTTTTACAAATCTCTTGATCAGTAATACTTTCTATTTCTTGAAATATCTTGCCCCAGAATTTTCTAACTGTCCTTCATTCCCACCACATATGTATTTGAGTACCATTAATTCCACATCCTTTCCAACACAAAGGCGATAGATTCTTATTCATTTCTGCTAACTTCACTAGTGTTAAATACTACTTCTGGAACAACTTTAGTCCACCTTCTTTTATTTTGGTGGATATTGCTTGAAAGGCAGATCTGTCTAAAAGCTGTTTCCAATCTTCTTCCTCTATCTCCTCTTCAATATCTCTTTCCCATATCTGCTTTATTGTTACATTCCCCCTTATCTCCTGCTTTATCAGAATTTTATATATTTGGGTTATATATAATAACCCAATATATAATTGGGTTATTATATATAATTATCTCCTAATTGATAATTATCTACAAGTTTTTCCCATTCTGTTAAATCTCTTGCACTTTGCCTTATTATCATTCTAATTCTTATAAATTTACTGCTTTGCATCCATATTAACCATGACATTCCCTTACTTTCTATACGATTATTCCATACTCTTTGTGTTATAGGGTTCTGCTGTTCATAAAAATTTCTCATTTGGGTCAATCTTATTTCCTTCAACTTATTTTTCCCTGCTGCTTTCCCTTTTATTTCAAACTCTGAGTGCACCCAAATTGGTATTCATGGAGAAACCCCTGGCATCAGTTTCTCTTTCCTTAAGTTCCATGCTTTTAATAATCCCTTTATTGTACATCTGTTGTTTCCTATTTGTCATTTTATATACTTTTTAATATAAAGCATATTCTGTAATTCCTCTTCCTTTAACCCCATCAATTCCCTTTCTATTTCTATCCAATTTACCCTCGCCCCTTCTTTTATTATTGTTAACATGTCTTAGGGTGCAGTCTTATGCATGTTTCAACAGAAAAAAATCCTACAGCTCTCAGCATTCTCCAGCCAGCATAGCTGGCTGGGGGATTTGGGGAGCTGTAGGACTTTTGTCTGTCTAAACATGCATAGGATTGTGCCTTTAGTTGGTATGCATTAATATGGTATACCCCATCCTCCTCCTTGCATAGATCTGTATCTGAAAGTCTTTGCTGTTTGTGGCCTTTTAGCCTTAAGAATAATTTTTTCTATGCTGTTTTGCCATGTTTAAACATTTTAAATGGAATTTCTTGTGGAAGCACATTCAAAGATAAGTAAATTTTGGTAATAACATCATTTTTATAGTCATAATCCAATCAGAAAGTGTTAAATTTATCTTTTCCCATCTTTATTGCCTATTGTCATTCTTTATTGCCTTCCATAACTTCCCATAATTTAGTTTTAGCACATTCTTCTGTCTTTTGGGGACTTTAACTCCTAACTATCTAAATGTTTTTGTCACTAAAGGGATACCTGTCATTTTTGAAATTTCTATTTGTTCTATTGAGACACATCAAATCAGATTTCTTTGTATTTACCTTTAGTCCTGCCACCTGTTGGAATTCTATTAATTCTCTTATCAGTTCCTTTATTCCCATTTCTGAATTTCCTAACATAAATAAAATGTCATCTTCATATAGGTTCAATTCTCTCTTGCCTATAAGAATCCCTTTGATATCCTTATTTCCTCTGATTCTGTCAGCCAGAAATGCAATTACCATTGTAAACAAGAGTGGTGAAAGGAGACACCCCTGCCTTGTTAAGTCTTATTTCTTCTGTCTCTAATCTGTTGTACCTTATTTTTGCTGGTTTTTGTACATATATCACCTCTATTATATGTTTAAACATTCCCCAGATTATACTTATTTAACAGACTTAATATAAATTTTGAATTAACCATATCGAATGCAGGTTCTTCTTCTTCTGCCTGGGTTTTCTAACTAAGCATAGTTTATAAATTGCTCAACTGACTACTGGAAATTATAATTTATTTTTCTTTTCTAAGTCACCATGACTGGCAACATGATATTTAATGCCAGTGACCAGCATGGAATGCTCCAGTGTACTTCACCACAGGAGTATTTACAAAGCCATCAGCAAGAGAGAGTGACTCTTTCAAATGGACTCATAGCTGCATTATGTGCTGGGAATCAGTGCCATGGGTTAGTGGATCATGGTTGCCCCAAACCTACACATACAATGCCAATATCTCTTCCCCTCCTAATAATTGTTGCCAGGCAAAGAGAACAAACTTTGCAACTGTGCAGCAGGAAATTCGGGAAGCAAGAAAGCCACCTTTTTTGCTACTAGAAATGATGCTTGGCTTCTAAGCCAGCCAAAATTTGTGGTTTGCTGATGAAACAACAAGAAACAATTTTATTCATTCATTCATTCATTCATTCATTCATTTCATTTCTATACTGCCCAATAGCCAAAGTTCTCTGGGCAGTTTACAAAAATTAAAACCAAAGAGCACACAATAAAACAATTGTTGTGGTTGTTCAGTCATTCAGTCGTGTCCGACTCTTCGTGACCCCATGGACCATAGCACACCAGGCCTTCCTGTCCTGCGCTCTCTCCCAGAGTGTGCTCAAGTTCATATTCATTGAATCGGTGATGCTATCTAGCCATCTCATCCTCTGTTGTCCCCTTCTCCTTTTGCCTTCAGTCCTTCCCAGCATCAGGGTCTTTTCCAGAGTTTTCTCTTTGCATTAGATGGCCAAAATATTTGAGCTTCAACTTCAGTATCTGTCCTTCCAATGAGCACTCAGGGTTGATTTCCTTTAGGATGGACTGATTTGACCTCCTTGCAGTCCAAGGGACTCATAAGAGTCTTCTCCAGCACCACAGTTCGAAAGCATCAATTCTTCGGCGCTCAGCCTTCCTTATCGTCCAGCTCTCACAGGCATACATTACTACTGGGAAAACCATAGCTTTGATTAGACGGACCTTTGTCGGCAAGGTGATGTCTCTGCTTCTTACTATGTTGTCTAGGTTTGCCATAGCTTTCCTCCCAAGGAGCAAGCGTCTTTTAATTTCATGGCTACAGTCACCGTCTGCGGTGATCTTGGAGCCCAAGAAAGTAAAATCTGTCACTGCTTCCATTTCTTCCCCTTCTATATGCCATGAAGTGATGGGGCCAGATGCCATGATCTTAGTTTTTTTAATGTTGAGTTTCAAACCAGCTTTTGCACTCTCCTCTTTCACCCTCAACAAGAGGCTCTTTAGATCCTCTTCACTTTCTACCATTAGGGTGGTATCGTCTGCATATCGGAGGTTATTGATAATTCTCCCGGCAATCTTAATTCCGACCCGTGTGATTCATCCAACCCGGCGTTTCTCATGATGTACTCTGCATATAAGTTAAATGAGCAGGGTGACAATATGCAGCCTTGTCGTACTCCTTTCCCAATTTTGAACCAATCGGTTGTTCCATGTCTGGTTCTTACTGTTGCTTCTTGACCCTCATACAGGTTTCTCAGGAGACAGGTAAGGTGGTCTGATACTCCCATCACTTTAAGAATTTGCCAGAGTTTGTTGTGATCCACACAATCAAAGGCTTTAGCGTAGTCAATGAAGCAGAAATAGACGTTTTTCTGGAATTCTCTTGCTTTCTCCATGATCCAGTGAACGTTGGCAATTTGATCTCTAGTTCCTCTGCCTCTTCGAAACCCAGCTTGTACTTCCGGTAGTTCTTGGTTCGCATACTGCTGAAGCCTAGCTTGTAGGATTTTGAGCATCACCTTGCTGGCATGTGAAATGAGCGCAATTGTGCGGTAGTTTGAACACTCTTTGGCGTTGCCCTTCTTTGGGCTTGGAATGTAAACTGACCTTTTCCAGTCTTGCGGCCATTGTTGAGTGTTCCAAATTTGTTGGCATATTGAATGCAGCACTTTAACAGCATAATCTTTTAGGATTTTAAATAGCTCAGCTGGAATACTGTCATCTCCGCTAGCTTTGTTGTTACTAATGCTTCCTAAGGCCCACTTGACTTCACTCTCGAGGATGTCCGGCTCAAGTTCAGTGAGCGCACTATCATGGCTATCAGGGACATTCAGATCTTTCCTGTATAGTTCTTCCGTGTATTCTTGCCACCTCTTCTTAATCTCATCTGCTTCTGTTAGGTCCCTGCCTTCTTTGTCCTTTATCATGCCCGTCTTTGCACAAAACATTCCCTTGAGATCTCCAATTTTCTTGAAGAGATCTCTAGTCTTTCCCATTCTGTTGTTTTCCTCGATTTCTTTGCATTGTTCATTTAAGAAGGCCTTCTTGTCTCTCCTTGCTATTCTCTGGAACTCTGCATTCAGTTGGATATATCTTCCCCTTTCTCCCTTGCTTTTCGCTTCCCTTCTTTCTTCATCTACTTGTAAAGCCTCATCAGACAGCCACTTGGCTTTCTTGCATTTCTTTTTCTTTGGGATGGATTCAGTTGCTGCCTCCTGAACAATGTTACGGCCCTCCATCCATAGTTCCTCAGGCACTCTGTCTATCAGGTCTAATCCCTGAAATCTATTCCTCACCTCCACTGTATATTCATCAGGGATATGATTTAGGTCATACCTGAATGGTTTAGTGGTTTTCCCGACGTTCTTCAATTTAAGCTGAAATTTTGCAACAAGAAGCTCATGATCTGAGCCACAGTCAGCTCTAGGTCTTGTTTTTACTGACTGTATAGAGCTTCTCCATCTTTGACTGCAAAGGACATAATCAATCTGATTTCGATATTGACCATCTGGTGATGTCCATGTGTAGAGTCGTCTCTTGTGCTGTTGGAAAAGAGTGTTTGCTATGATCAGCATGTTCTCTTGGCAAAACTCTATTAGCTTTTGTCCTGCTTCATTTTGTACACCAAGGCCATGCTTGCCTGTTATCCTGGTTATTTCCTTGACTTTCTACTTTGGCATTCCAATCCCCTATGATGAAGAGAACATCTTTTTTTGTTGTTAGTTCTAGAAGGTGTTGTAGGTCTTCATAGAACCGATCAACCTCAGTTTCTTTGGCCTCAGTGGTTGGGGCATAGACTTGAATTACTGTGATGTTGAATGGTTTGCCTTGGATTCGTACTGAGATCATTCTATCGTTTTTGAGATTGTACCCTAGTACTGCTTTTCCCACCCTTTTGTTGACTATGAGTGCTACTCCATTTCTTCTAAGGGATTCTTGTCCACAGTAGTAGATATGATGGTCACCTGAATTAAATTCACCCATGCCTGTCCATTTGAGTTCACTGATTCCCAAGATGTCGATGTTCAGTCTTGCCATCTCATGTTTGACCACCTCCAGCTTACCTTGATTCATTGATCTGACATTCGAGGTTCCTAAACAATACTGTTCTTTACAGCATCGGATTTTCTTTTCACCACCAGGCACATCCACAGCTGAGTGTCCTTTCGGCTTTGGCCCAGCCGCTTCACTCTTTCTGGCGCTACTTGGAAATACCCTCTGCTCTTCCCCAGCAGTATATTGGACACCTTCCGACCTGAGGGTCTAATCTTCCGGCGTCATCTCTTTTAGCCTTGTGATACGTTCCATGGGGTTTTCTTGGCAAGAATACTGGAGTGGGTTGCCATTTCCTTCTCCAGTGGACCACATTTTGTCAGAACTCTCTGCCATGACCTGTCCGTCTTGGGTGGCCCTGCACGGCATAGCTTGTGGCTTCATTGAGTTACGCAAGCCCCTTTGCCACAACAAGGCAGTGATCCATGAAGGGGAATAAAGCAATACAAAGTATATAAAACATTAAAACCACAGTAAACAATACAACCAGAATAAAACCTAGCAGCAGTGGAGGGATTTAAAATACAGATTTAAAACAGCAAAGCTAAAAGTCTACAGAGGTAAAATGCTAAAATGCCTGGGAAAATAAAAAGGTCTTTACCTGGCGCTGGAAAGAATACAATGTAGGTGCCAGGTGAACCTCACTAGGGAGCTCATTCCACAGCTGGGGTGCCACAGCAGAAAAAGCCCTCCTCCTAGTAGCCACCCACCTCACTTCCTTTGGCAGGGGCTCACGGAGAAGGGCCGCTGAAGAGGATCTTAAAGTCCGGGCAGGCACATATGGGAGGAGGCGACCCTTCAGATAACCTGGCCCCAGGCCATTAAGGGCTTTGACTGTTAATACCAGCAATTTGAATCAGGCCCAGAAATGGACTGGCAGCCAGTGCAGCTGGAAAAGTACTGGCATAATATGAGCTCGTTGGCCAGTCCCTGTTAACAGTCTTCCTGCCTATTTTGGACCAGCTGAAGTTTCCAGACCATTTTCAAAGGCAGCCCCAGGTATAACGCATTGCAGTAATCCAGACGAGAAGTTATCAGAGCATGGATAGCTGTAGCTAGGCTATCTCTGTCCAGATAAGGGCATAGCCTAAGCTGATAAAAAGTGCTCCGTGCCACTGAGTTCACCTGGGCCTCAAGGGACAGTTCTGGATCCAAGAGCACCCCCAAACTATGAACGTGATCCTTTAGGGGGAGTGCAACCCCCTCCAGAACAGGTTGAATATCACCTAGCCGGGCAGACGAACCACCCACTAACAGTACTTCCGCCTTGTCTGGATTGAGTTTCAGTTTATTGGCCCTCATCCAGTCTATTACCATGCCCAGGCCTTGATTCAGAACAGCCACTGCCTCACCTGAGTTTGATGAGAAAGAGAGGTAGAGCTGGGTGTCATCCGCATATTGATGGCACCTCACCCCACACCTCCGGATAACCTCCCCCAGTGGTTTCATGTAGATTTTAAACAGCATGGGGGATAAAATATAGCCCTGTAGAACCGCATGGCATAATTGCCATGGCACAGAGCAATAATCCCCCAGTACCACCTTCTGGACTCGGTAGGAGTGGAACCACTGCACTGCAGTGCCTCCAACTCCCAACCCAGACAACCTATCCAGAAGGATACCATGGTTGATGGTATCAAAAGCCGCTGAGGGGTCCAGGAGAATCAACAGGGTCGCACTCCCCCTGTCCCTCTCCCGGCAGAGGTCATCCCACAGGGCGACCAAGGCAGTTTCCATTCCAAAACCAGGCCTGAAGCTGGATTGAAATGGATCTAGATAATCTGTTTCATTCAAGAGTTCCTGGAGCTGTCCTGCAACCACCCGTTCAAGCACCTTGCCCAGGAAGGGGATGTTGGCCACTGGCCTATAATTGTTAATATCCTCTGGGTCCAGCTTAGGCTTTTTCAGGAGTGGTCTGATTACCATCTCTTTTAAAGCGGTAGGCACCACACCTTCTCTCAAGGAGGAATTTACAGCCTCCTGGACCCAGCCGGACATCCCCTCCTTGTTTGATTTAATAAGCCATGAAGGGCAAGGGTCAAGCACACAAGTGGTCGATCGGACTTGGCCAAGCACCTTGTCTGCATCCTCAGGCCTCAATAACTGAAACTTATCCAATAGAACTGGGCCAGACGGTGCTCTGAACGCCTCTACCAATGGAACTGCAGTAATCATGGTGTCCAATTCATGGCGAATCTGAGTGACTTTATCTTCAAAGTGCCTTGCAAACTCGTCACAGCGTGCCACAGAGGGATCCACAGTCTCTCTCCCTGGCCCAGAATGTAACAAGCCGCGAACCACTCGGAAAAGCTCCGCTGGACGACACTGAGAAGGTGCAATGCTGGTGGAAAAGCACTGTCTCTTTTCCACCCTCACCGCCACAGAGTAGTCTCAATAGTGAGCTCTTACCTGTGTTCGGTCAGACTCCACATGAGTTTTCCTCCACCTGCGTTCTATCTGTCTCCCTTCTTGCTTCATTGCTCTCAGCTCAGGTGTATATCAAGGAGCTGGCCGGGCTCTGCTCAGAGGGAGAGGGCACTTGGGCATGATCATGTCAACCGCCTGAGTCATCTCTGCATTCCACAGAGCGGCCTGGGCTTCGACAGGAGTACCAACCATACAAGGAGGAAAATCCCCCAGAGCCCTCTGGAATCCATCGGAATCCACTAGCCTCTGGGGGAGACCATTTTAATAGGTCCCCCACCCTTGCAGAGGGGGAAGGCCGCCAAGAGTCTAAACCTCAACAGGAAGTGATCTGACCATGACAAAGGGACAGATGTTAATTCCTCCACTTTCAGATCACCATCCTCCTGCCCAGTCGAGAAAACCAGATCAAGTGTGTGTCCTTTTACATGCTTTGGGCCAATGACATATTGGGATAGCCCCATGGTTGTCATGGCAGCCATGAAGTCTTGAGCCGCCCTGGATACAGTGGCTTCGGCATGGAAGTTGAGATCCCCATCATCCTAGGGGTCCTCAACACCAAGTCCGAGACCACCTCTGTCAGCTCAGGCAGGGATAGGCGGTACACCAACGGAATCCCTAATCTGTCCTGGGTACCCAACACAAGGTACAAGCACTCAAGATCTGCTCATCGAATGAGCAGGAAGCCTAGAGAGGGGGATTGAATTCCTATAGACCACAGCAACTCCCCCTCCCCATCCCTCAAGTCGGTGTTGGTGCTGCACTGAGTACCCAGGAGGGCACAGCTACAAGATATCTTAAGCACAGCAAGAGTTTTCGACATGGTCCTATATTACATGCACATAGGCCATTTGAAACATAGGGAGTTGCCTTGTATTGGCCTATCTTTTGCAGTACAGTCTACACGAGGGGGGCAAAACATGTAGTCCATGAGCTGCAGGAAACCTCTTATGCCTTATCTGGTGGCCCCCAGGCCCCCAGTATCTGCCACCACTGAAAAAGGAGGGAAATGCTCAAGAAAAAGACTCTATGGCTCCAACCATAGAAGCTCCATTCCTAGAGTGTTCCTGGAGTGCTCTAGGAAGCTGTGCTTGAAGGTTCCTGCCAGCTTCTTAGGATACTCTGGGGATGCTCTAGGAATGAGGCTTCTATGGCAAGAAACATAGAGCCTTTTAGAGCTCTATGTTTGGAGCTTTTTTCTTTTTCTTTTTCTTTTTGTAGATTGGGTTGGGGTGGTTGGGGAGGGGGCTTCAGTGCCTTGATGCTGTGACATGGAACAAAAGTTCTGTTGCTGGTGAGTGTGAGTGGTGTGTATGTGAAGAGCTGTGTGTGTGAATCTGTGTGAGGTGTGTGTGTGTGTGTGTGCAGGCATGTGTGAATGAGTGTGTGTGCATAAACATGTACGGCTCCTGCTGCCCAGCAGACACCTAATGTGTCCCTTGAGGCCAGAAGGATTGTGTACCCCTCGTCTACACTAACTTGCAGTAGTCTCCAGTAGGGATGTACGAAGGTCACTTACCTGGTCCCGCAGCTTGCTTCACGGTGGGGGGGAGGTGCTTCGGTTCTCCCCCCGAAGTTCAGGCCGGGGGGGAGGCGCCCCGCCTTGCCTGGCCGAAATTCAGGCTGGGGAGAAGTCTCCCCGGCCGCAAAATAAAAAAGTGAATGTAAAAACACACACACACATGTGATAGGCTACGTAACTATTTACGTAGCCTATCATGGCTAGATTTCCAAAGTCAGCCGTGATAGGCTATGTAAATCGTTACGTAGCCTATCACGGGTGACTTTTGGGGGAAAAAAAGTGCGTACACAAATGGCGGCGCCCATGGGCGCCGCCATTTGCGTTCCTTATTTGGGCCCGGGTAGTCTACGTAAAGATTTACGTAGACTACGGCGAAAATAAGGGCAACGCCATCCCAGGGGGGGGGGTGGAGAATTTCACCGCCAATTCCGGGGGCTCGAATGCGTTGGCATTCGGCCTCCCCGAGATTCGTGGAGAAATTCTCCACCATCCCTAGTCTCCAGAGTTTCAGGCCATAGTCTTTTCCAGCGCTATCTGGAGATGCTGGGGATTGAACTTGGGACATTTTGCATACAAAGCATGTGCTCTACCACTGAGCTACAGTTCTTCCCCTCATGCAGAAGATGCTGCTACAACTCAGGGTGGCATGGAGGACTAGTTCGCAAACCACTTCATCATCATCATCATCATCATCATCATCAATGAACAAGAAACAAGTGGTTTCTTGCTTTCTCTTCGTGGTCCAGCACTATTCCATTCCATACCTCCCTGTTCTTCATGTTATATTCCTAATTTTTTAGATAACACAAAGCAGAGACAATACAATAGAGGATTAAAATTCACAGTAGCCTTGATAACTGGAGCACCAAGCAAAATCATATTTAAACAAAGGCAAATGTAAAGTATTACAGTATTCAGTTATGAATTCAAAATTAGGCTTCTTCAGAAAAACATGCACACTATCATTTCATCTATATGGATACTAAATGCTTGTAAACAAAGGTATGGATGAAATGCTAATCTCAGGGTAGCCTGGTTTGCATTAAATATATAAAAATGGTAGATATAGATATATAGATATAGATATAGATATAGTGTCACCTCCTGAAGGAAAAGAGGCAACAATGTGGCAAAGGCTTATAATATTCTCTGCAACAAAGAAGAGGGATTCATATTCCCTGTTGTTTTCAAGGAGAGGATGATTGCATTTTGCATCTGTTCTCAGCACTGCTCAATAGCCCTAACATTGACTTTGCATTTTGCTTCTGAATGCAGTTTGATGACATTTCCTCCTCTAGTCCTTTTTCTGGATCTCCTGCCCCTCCACTCCATGTAGAAACCTGCTGCTTTTTATTCAATATGTCGCATAGCTAATCAGAAAGACATTTCACAACCTTCATAAAAGCAATGTTATTCAAGTATCTGATTTTGGGTGTCATGAAAGGGCAGTAAACCATTAGTTATTTAATTTATTTTTATTGTATTTTTTACTCTCAGGAAGCAAAGCTTATGGGATTTTCTGCCTCAAGGGCCATAATAACTTGGCCAGCCTTGGGTACCATGCAACAGGTTCACATGATCACCACAGCCCACCATGGCTTATTTAAGCTACTGTAGGTTGTGGCATGTGCCAGGTGGCCATTTTGAATATTCAGGCCACAACCAACTGTGGCCTGTCATGTTGGCCGAACTTAGAGAGGGTGGGTTGTTGGCTTGGTTAACAAACCACCCAGAACCCTTGGGCTGTTTAAAGGTTGTGGGTGGTTTGTTAACCTGCCAACAACCTATCCTTATTGGGTTGGGATGACACAACAAGCCACAGTTGCAGCTTGGATATTCATTATGGCCACCCCCACACACCACAGCCCACCATGGCTTAAATAAGCCAAGGTGAGCTGCTCAATGATGCAAACAGGCCCTGTGTATGTGTTGGGGGGGGGGAGTCCACCTCAGGCAGAAAATGGGCCAACTCTGAAGGCTCTTTAAGTTATAATCAGTTTGGGGAAGGGCTGAAGTTCAGTGGTACAGCACATGCTTCGCATGCAGAAGGTTCAATCCCTAGCACCTCCAGCTAGTGTAGGGAAAAACTCTATTCTGAAACCCTGGAGAACCACCACCAGTCTGTGTAGACAATACTGAGCTAGATTGACCAATAGTCTGATTCAGTATACAGTAGCTTCCTATCAGTGGAGGCTGGTGGCTCCGATGTCAGTGGTGTGGTGAATCCACTCCGGGTTTCAGTCAGAAGTCTAAAGGATCTATCCAAGCACCTTGGTTAGCTCCCTTAGAGTTCTGACTGGTTCTGTCAGAAACTCAGAGTGGACTTACTGCCCCACTAACATTGGAGGCACCAACCTCCACTTCTCCCTATATTGTTTTATGTTCCAGTGGTGTGTGTATGCGTGCACCCCCTACACACACATGCACATAATGGCCTGTGTGTTTCATAAAAGGCTGACCTGTGTTTCTAAGCAGGAACAACGGAATAAATTCATGGGCATAGCACCATTTACTTCCTTGGAATGCTGCATATTCCTTTCGGTCTTAGCAAAGTCATTCAGTTCTAAGCCTTTCATATTAAGTTCATAACAGATTTTTCTGCATTTTGTGATGGTTTCAAGGATGAGTAAATGTTTCTGGATATGCAGGTGATTTTAATTCATTTTAATTAATTTATTTATTGCATTTATATCCCGCCTTTTTTCCTCTTGCAAGGAACCCAAGGCGGCTTACATTATCTTCCTCCTCTCCATTTTATCCTCACAACAACAACCCTGTGAGGTAGGTTGGGCTGATAGTGTGCGACTGACCCAAAGTCACCCAGTGAGCTTCCAGGACCAAGTGTGGACTAGAACCTAGATTTCCCAGCTCCCAGTCCAACACAATAGCCAAAGCTGTCTTCTTTTAAAAAAAGAAAATAAAAGAAACCAGGACTTTCTAGAACTCCACTTTGAAATGCCCTTAACAACTAACAAAACAACTGCAACAAGATATCCTTTAATTAGTTGTTCATCCAATTAGTGCTGTTGAAAAGCTGCCTGTAACATTTCAAAGTGAATTTGTTGCTTTAGGGCTGTTCACCCATAACAGCGGCTTTCAGAGGCAAGTCATGTGTTAATTAATCCGTGAATTGTGGGGACGTGCAGTGCATGCGAGCTGCTTCTGGTTTCCAGCAACAACCTACAAGTGCACTTTGGGTTGTTCATGGGTTGAACAACCCAAAGTTAACTCACGGTTTGTTCTCACACGCAGAGCACATACCCACAATTCATGGGTTAATTAACCAATGATTTGCTGCCAAATGTTGCCATTACATGTGAATAAGATCTTTCTTTGTCCGGCCAGTTTTGGGCAAGACACCAACGTGGCAACAGAATGCTTAGGCCAGTTTTGAATAGTAGCCCAGTTCAGATGACCAAATGGGTAGAGTGAATGAATCGAGGTGAGGAAGTGGGGTTGTGTCAGCTGGCTGTGCTGCATGGTGCCAATAACATATACGAGTTCTACATGTGCAGGCTCTATGCAGAGGAGCCCATAAGAGCATGGAGCTTGGGAGCAGGGATTGCTGCTGCTGCTAGGCACGTCCTGCTCCAAGCATTTTCTCTATCCTCTTTGATCCAAGGAACGGGGCTATAATTACCTTTTTTGTTGTTGTACTTAGTTTTTGTTATGATGTATATTTATAGTAGTGTTGTGTAAAATCCTTTCTGTCTGTCTTTTGCGGATTGCTAGGCACCTTTCATTCCATTGTCTGCTTGTCGACGGAATCAGATTTTTTCAGTTTCCAGATCTGCGCAAATTCGCAGTTGCAAAAATGCGCAAATCCCCCAAAATGCACAAATCCTACGCAAATGCACATTTTCATGCTTTCACCTATGACGGGGAATTCACATTTTTGGCTGTTTGGGGTGTGTGTGCATATTTTTCTATGATGAAATTTGCGCAACATTCCCAAAGGTTAGAAAAATGGTCCATGAGTCCATGGAATCTGCCCAACAGGAAAAGCTGGTCCACTCCGGAATCCATGGGTTGGATTCATAAAGACCTGAACTCATTTGGTTCTGTTGCAGATTTCTCTGACATCCCTAATTTATAGTGCAGTTTTTATTGTTGTAGACCGCGTGGATATGTCATACATGGCAGGCAGTATAGAAATACTTTAAAATAGATAAATAACAAATACTCAGAAGTATATCACACACATTTATAATAAAGAATAAACATTCAGAATAAACATATCACGAGTATATCACATGTGCTTATGAGCACAATGAGAGGGAGGGAGGGAGAAAGAACCCGTCTCTTCCAATACATTGTTGTTTATTCGGTCAGTCGCTTCCGACTCTTCGTGACTTCATGGACCAGCCCACGCCAGACCTTCCTGTCAGCCATCGCCATCCCCATTTTCCCAAGGTCGAGTCCGTCACCTCCAGAATATCATCCATCCACCTTGCCCTTGGTCAGCCCCTCTTCCTTTTGCCTTCCACTTTCCCTAGCATCAGCATCTTCCCCAGGGTATCCTGTCTTCTCATTATGTGGCCAAAGTACTTCAGTTTTGCCTTTAAGATCATTCCCTCAAGAGAGCAGTCTGGCTTTATTTCCTGGAGTATGGACTGGTTTGATCTTCTTGAAGTCCAAGGCACTCTCAGAATTTTCCTCCAGCACCACAGTTCAAAAGCATCTATCTTCCTTCGCTCATCCTTCCTTATGGTCCATCTCTCACAGCCATAGGTTACTACAGGGAATACCATTGCTTCAACTATGCGGACCTTTGTTGTCAGTGTGATGACTCTGCTCTTAACTATTTTATCAAGGTTTGTCATTGCTGTCCTCCCAAGAAGTAAACGTCTTCTGATTTCCTGGCTGCAGTCAGCATCTGCAGTAATCTTTGCGCCTAGAAAGACAAAGTCTGTCACTGCCTCCACGTTTTCTCCCTCTATTTGCCAGTTATCCATCAAGCTGGTTGCCATAATCTTGGTTTTTTTGAGGTTTAACTGCCACCCAGCTTTTGCACTTTTGCACTTCCAATACATACTAAACCACTTATCCTGTTTGTTGCAAGCATGATGATTTCTAACTGTTTTTCAGTGATTGTGGCATTATTCTTATGTATGTTACTATAAATAACTCTTCTGGAAATGCGCCTATGTGTGTTGGGAGGTAGGTACTCTGCACATGCCAAACCTGTGGATGTAACCATGTTCGGTGTCCATGCAGACCTGCTAATAGGTCTCAGTCACCCATATGATGACCCATATGACATGTGCCTCAAGGAGCGCGTGGGGGCTGCAGCTCAGAAATGCTCTTTATGGGAGCAAGTGTCCCCATGTGGGGCTGCTGCAATGTGCACCAGTTTGGCAGCCTCTGCCTTGCAAAGGGCTGCCAGGGTCATGCAAACATGTGTATAGACCCCCCCTCCCCCCTCCACATAGAAATGCCAGTTCTCAGAAATGGTGCCTCCATGTAACTAACTGCTGCCTATCAGTGAGCGTTGCAAACAGGTTCCAAAGGTGCTTACGCTGAAGCTGCCACATGTGAATCCAGCCCTTAATTTAAAGTAGTGATCCCAACGAGGTGATGAACAGATGTTGCATAAGCGAGGGGGAATTAAACAAGCTCAGAATTTCAGAATCTGAAGTACAGATCAGGGACCTCAACCATTTTTCCTAGCATAAGTAAAGAACCAAATAGAAATAGGCAGTGCATAAACCCACACAAGCCTATGGCAGAATAGCTTCCATTCACTAGCCCTCTTCAAAATCAGCAGTGGATGGGCATTCTTCTGAAGCTTGTCTCACTCCTGCGTCCAAAGCTGGAAGGGTATGGAAAACACACTTGGGCTCTCTTCACACTTTTTTTTTTTAGCAGGATCGTTTTTCTTTAATCACCGGTTTTCAGAGGAGCTTTAAACGACGATGCTGCTCCCCTGCTGCTATCTCACAACGTTCCCTCCTTTTCCCATGTTAGCAGAGAATGGGGAAAATCCGGCATTTTCTGTGCTTGCGATTGGAATCGCCATTTCCCCGCTCTGTATTTCCCCTTTAGCGCTTTGTCCCACTTTGTGTGGGCGTGTGCTAGGGGGTGTTGCTGGGCTGTGTGGAATAACATTGTCATGACAACAAACTGGGGAGGGGGCAGGTCACTGACCACTCTTCCAATGACTGTTTCTGCCTCTCTCCCATTCCACTACAGGCAAAGTGGTTAACCATTCCAAATGCTGCTCCGAGATCCCCTTGAACACAGCAATGCTTCCTTCAGAGTAAACTCATTGGCTGTAAGGCTTTCCTTTCCTGGGAGTAAGTGCCATTGAAATCTGTGTGGCTTCCTTCTGAGTAAGCATGCATAGGAGTGCACTGTAAGTCTACTTAGAGCAGCAGTCTTAAGGTCTCCCATCCCCTTCAGTGCATTTACTTTGAAACCCCCCCCCCTTGACTTCACCGACTGTTTCTTCTCCCTTTTGCTCACCAGATTGATGGGCTTTTTCCTCCCAGGGGGGATGGGGGAGTCTCCCTTCTCAGCCATGCAGGAGAAAGGCTTGACAGTTAGGATTTCAATGGGTATTAAAAGTGCCTTTTCTCCTCCCATGAATAAATTAATCATGCAGAGCTTGGAATGGTCATTTTTAATGGTTTCCTTTTGGGGTGTGTGGAGTTGTTTTAGATAAGGCAGTAATACTGAGGTAGTTTTCCATAGCATTCCCTCCAACCTAGCCAGCCACTATTTCTTCTCTTAGCCCACTTTGCAGGGTGGGAAGCCAGAATAAGGGGGAAGCCAGAATAAGGGGGAAGAGCAACAACAGCGTGGTGGGGGGGAGCAAGCCAGGTCTAATGAAGGTGTCCCCCATGAAGTGGTTGCCGGGGGGAGGGGGGATGCTAGGGATGGCTTGGTGCATTGACTGTATACAAGTCCTTTGTGAATTTCTTACTTCTGTAGTTGGGAACCCAGAAACTGGTATAGCCTTCAAACTCAGTAGTGCAAGCAATGTACTGCATTTAATTCCATCACACACTGACATATTTAGCAGAGAAGGACTAGCAGAGCCAGCAACCTTGGGGTAAGCCACTGAGAAGACTCTCTCTCCTTCAGAGGAAGGAGGGGACCATTTCCCATAGCTCACTATCCCAGTCACTAGAAGGTCTTCTGACTTCCCTCCTGATGTGGAGGAGTGGAGGGGCAGGTGGAGCCATCAATCATGTTACAGGAACCAATGATCAGGGGGGAGGGGCTATGGAGCCAGCAGGCCCCTTCTGTCCTGTTGTTCCATGCAGCTCTGCCCAGCCATGAAAAAGTATACTGTGGAGGGACCCACTATGAGATATGCCTGTATACAGGGCCAGTGTAAATCCCAGAAAGATTCTGGAATCAAAAGGATGGGTTTGCAGTGGGATAAAATGCCAAGTGTGAAGACAGCCTTGCTGTGCAATCCTATACATGTCTACTCAAAAGTAAGTTCCATGGTATTCAATGGAGATTGCTCCCAGGAAAGTATGCATAGAATTGAAGCCCTACTCAATTAATCATCTTGATTTTAACTGATTTTAGTTGATTAATTAATTAACTAATTAGAAATTACTAAACTTGAATGCAGGTTATATTTTGGGGATATTTAATGGGGATAAGTTTACTAATTAGAATAGGTAAACTATGAGTAGGTGGAAAAGCCATTAAACCTATTCCAAGAATCAAGAGATGCACAGAAGATGCTTATGGCAATAGCAATCAGATACTTTGTTATAGGGGGACATCTCCGCTTAAAATTCATAATCTGTAACAATTAACTGATGAATCAGCCAATTACACTTATTTAGAAGGTAACCAAGTGTACCAGATACTGGGGGAAATATGTTCTATGTTGCGTAGATTCCTGATTAGTATTAGACATTTGGATTTGTGCATGCAGGATAATTTGCGAGAAGACACACTGTAAAATAGATCCTGGACTACCATGCAATAAATACAAAGGGAATAAGTCAAAACTGCAAGATGGCAGATGAACAAGGTTCAGGCTATATTAGAACACTCATTTATTGAGCAAAGCAGTGGACATAAATGGGAAGAGTATAAAGGAGGATACAGGTGAGCATTGGCTATCTGCTGACAGATAAATAATATAAACTTGATTTTATTTAAAAAATGCAAATTCAAGGAGGCTGCCATTTTAGAAAGGATGATAATTTCTTGAATAAACCTAATTTCATCTCCTGAAAATGTAGGTAAGGCACTGTGTAAAACAAAGATACGGGGTGGTGGAATCTGCATGAAAAACCTGCAACATCGTTAACAACAAGCATATGTTCCTGCAAATTCATTTTAATTATGGTTACCCAGCTTTGGATGCGTTAACAAAGCACTTGGAATGCTTAACACCAGAGCAAGGAATTTATGCAAAGGAAAATTCAAATGGACAGAACAAAATTGCAGCCTTCCACGAAAGGACATTACAGAGTAAATTTTCCATTCACAGTAATAGGACGTGCCTTTCTAATTTCACACACACTGTGCTGAAAATCTTCCCCTATGCCCAAGGAAAGAAACTGCACTAGTAATTGATGTTTCCTGGGAGGATTAGGAAGATCACTGAGTGAAAAATATTTTGGGAGAGGGGTCGGCTTAATTTAAAGCACAGCAAACAAATAGTTAAGATCATCTTCATTTCATGTAAATAGAAACCTGTAGAGACAGAAGAAGCCATTTTACTTTTGGCAGGAATAGACTGGAAACCCGAAGGTTTTTCAAACACTTCATGATACGATGCACAAACAAAGGAACTGAGAACAATATGGTTTTCAAAGAGACCTGTTCTTGCATATATTTAAATTGGATAGTTGGGCAAATATACCCTATATATGCATGCTGTAGGTATCATTCAGATCACAGGGGCCCCATGGGATGCAATGGCACTGTTCTGGACTAAGTAGTTTGATTGCAGCCTCTTACAGCAAATAGGTTGTTAGAGTAGTGGAATAGGGACAACCATCAAGCAGATCTGAGCAGTGGCTGCGCACAGCGAAAGTAATCTCTCCCTAAACTGCCATTTCTTGAAGCCCAAATGAGCATGTGCTTATGTCTAAGCACCTGGACTGAACGCTAAATTAGCCGGAAGCCAGGCAAACCTTTAATACAGTTTCTGAGCAAATGGACTCAAATGCTAACAATCATTTCTTTCATAGGGATACAAAGTGCTAAATGTGATATATATTAGCCAGTCTAAGAAGACATACCTCTCGAAAGGTGCCAAGATCCTGTTGTGAGGAATTTTTTGTCCCCTTTGCATATTATTTCAATCTTCCACCCCTATTTTACATTCCTTCCAGAACATTTCACCTGTAAAAGATATATGATTTCATAGAATGTATGTCTGCCAATTTCTAAAGTTTGGGGTGGAACAGAAATGCTATAAACTAGACCCATTTGAATCTGGCTTCAGATCCATTATGGAGAGAGGCGGCCTTGCATGTGCTCGATGACCCACACTGGGAAAATGACAGGGACAGTGTGTCCCTCCCTTTTCTTCTCCAAAAACGCTCAGCAATTTTGGATCCCATCACCTCTAGTACTCTTCTGGACAGCCTGGCTGAGGGAGGCACCATTTTATACTGGCTCGGGCCCTTCTTGGAAGGCTTGGGGACAGAGTATTTGAAAGACCACCTCCTCCTATATGAGCCTGCCTGAAATTTGTGTTCCTCATCAGAGGCCCTGTTACATGTCCCACCTCCTAGATAGGTGAGTTGGTGGGTACTTGGGAAAAGGCCCTTTAGGTAGCAGCAGCACCCCAGTTGTGGAACTCGCTCTCCAGGGAGGTGAAGTTAGTTCATGCTTTACTGTCCTTCACACAGCTGGTGAAGATGACATGGTTGTGCCATGTTTTTGATGGTTAATGCCACTCTTTGATTTTATTAGTCCTTCCGAGTGTTATTGTAATGTAGTTGTTTCTTGTTTGCCTTTGTCAGTTTTTTTGTAGCCTGAGGTACTTTATTCTGAGGTACTTTATTTATTTATTTTGTAGCCTGAGGTTCTTTATATTACTTTTACTGGAACATCAGCTTGAGCACAAATTGAGCTGAGGGGCAATCCAAAAATATACTATGTAAATAATAAAAAATAAGAACACAAGAACAGCCCCACTGGATTCGACGAGAGGCCCATTTAGTCCAGCATTCCGTTCCCACAGTGGCCAACCATAGACCTATGGAAAGCCCACAAGCAGGACATCAAGAGGATGGGGCCCTTTCTTATCAGGGCTAGTCCAAGATGCTTTGCTACCTGAGGCAAGGACAAGATGGCGCCCCCGCCCCTTCCATGTACAAAAGCTGACTGGTGTGTCAGATGACTCTTTCTTCAACACTGACAATGGAAGAGCATACTACAGCAGCTGAAGGCAGCACGCTAGCTTAGGGGGTGGAGAGAAGGCCACATGGCACACAGTTCTCTCCTCCAGCATCTTGATGCCACCCCCCAGCAACTGATGCCTGAGGCAACCACCTAACTCTGCTTAATTGTAGGACCAGCCCTGCTTCCTGTTGTATTTATGAAGGGGACTATTATAGTGGAGGAAAAATAAATGCAAACTATAGTTCAAAACTCATATTTATATCATGGCAGAGTTATTGCTCGATCAGCATCACAACTTTGCTCTATGCAGCATGTGTTAGCATGAGGTATAGCCCCAAGGGTGTTTCTTTTTGCTTTGAGAAATATGCATATTCCACAGCAGGATAATGTTCATTACAGGGATCTACCATCCAATAGGCCATGTTACAATTATTGATTGATTTAGTGATTGATTTAAAAGATTTATAAGCTGTCAGGATTGCCCCTGTTGCCTTCTGAATCCTCCAATAGCCAATATCAACACTCAGACAAAAGGGCTGATTTCCAAGGCTTTAATTCCATTCAACCTAATGAACCTTACAGATGCTAATTGCCTGAGACTCAAAGGAAATACAAAGGAACAGCCTACCAGGGGTTTCTAAGAGTTAGGACGTCAGTTGGTCTCCATTTGGGGGAAAGTGCGGCAACTCTCTGAACTTAAGGAGTAGGAGGGGAAGGTATCCCCCGCTCCCGTGGGGCCTCAGGGCGCAGCTGTTGACATCAAGCCAACCAGGCTGAGCGCCTAAGCTCGGCTCCCACAACCTCTCACTTGTGCCTACACCTGCGCCTTGTGTCTAAAAGCTCAAGTTGTCCCTCTCTTTCCATGCCAGGGTCACTGTCGCTCACAGGAATGTGAGCGGGGGGGGGGGCTACCCCTCCAGCTGCGCCTCTGAAACCTGAGAGAATTCCTCTCCCACGGATTGTATCTCCTCCTCAGAATCAGAGCTGCTTTGGGACTCTATGGGCTCAGATCCAACCCTGACATCAGTCGTCTTTAAGGGAAAACCATCCTAAGGTAGTGCACAAAATTTTAAACCACAAAAAAAACACAATAAACAATGATTAAAACAATAATAAAATCAAAATTACCAGTTCAAACTAAAGAATCCTAGGTATGACTCATGATCATTTTCTTTGCAAATATATCATGACACAGCATTAATAGAAACATTTCATCTCTGTAAAACACTCAGAGCTAGCTTTCTCTGACAACCTATTTTGCTGAATTACTGAGCCCCACTTTGCTGGAGCGCTTATTCCTTACAGTTAAGCCATCCTTGGCATTTAAAATGATGGTAAAATGATCTTAATCCATGCTCCATTCATACAATAGTGAAACCCTATACCTATTTACTCAGAGAGAAGTCCCACTGTCTTGCCACATACACCAGTTTCCCTAAACCAGCCTTCCTCAGCCTAGTGCCCTTCAGAGGTTTTGGATTTCAACTCCCACCAGCCTCAGCCAGCATGGCCAATGGTCAGGAATGCTGGAAGTAGTAGCACCAAACATCTGGAGGGCAGCAAATTAGGGAAGGTTGACCTAGACAAATGCTATATTTGGGGAAACCACAAAAAGAAGAGTGAGTGAAAAGTAAAAATACGATTTTATTAAATGAATTTTCCACACCGGTGACAGCAGAACAGATGGTACAGCTCTTATAAAGATTATCACAATGCAATTCATGAAAGTTATCATTAAAATGCTTTGATTATACTCTAACCTTGCAAAATACTTGACAAGTTGGACAGATGTTGATATGAGAGAAGAATTATAAGCTGGATGTCTGTGATGTAATGTGAGATTCAAACAAGAATTCCTATTGCCATTTTTTTAAAATCCTGAAATTTTTTATTTTCAGCAAAGGACTTCAGCAATTCCACACTGCAATTTTTCTTCCTTGTAGCTCTTTTGGGCCATAAAATGTACTGCTCACATGTAGGCTTGCTCTGCACAAACATTCTTGCCAAGCGGCCATGGCTGATGCCATGCTGGGTGTTGGGCCAGGGCCAGTAGCCTGCTCCTACTGCCCCCTTTCTCCACCCATAGGTTCTGTGGTTGAAGGAGGCTTTTATATTTGGAGATGGAGGAGACATGATGCTCTTCTTCCTAAGCCAAGAAGCCATGGCTCCTTTACCCAGCTTTCCAGGGATATATGATCAATGCGGCTTTTGAGATGTCAGAGGCAACACTGAGTACATCCATTCTTTATGCCCGAACCCATACCAGTCACGATTTTGGGGGGTTCACAGCACAGCTTCTTCAGTATTCTACAGAGCTTCTAAAGACTCTTGTTGTAGATATAAAATATTGATTTTCCATTCCACACCAAGCTTCCTTGAACTGTAGAGAGGAAAATCTGGACTGCCACCTAGAAACGTCTACAATTAGCTTTGTCCCAATGAGACTGAGACTCTGAAAGCAATCTGGCTGAAATGGTTTGCAAATTAAATTGAGAGAAAGCCCAGGTAATAAGGATAGCATGTTTACATTTTAATCAGTGAAGGGCATCTGTTCCTTTAAAGGTTTTTAGGGCAGCTAAAGCTACAGCTTCTTCAGCCACCCGTGTTCCAATAATGGGGAGCATTGCACCTACTAAATGTTACTTCGCTTGAAAGTTCTGGAAGAGGCAAAGCTTAGTCCCTTTTAGAAAGTTGCTCACCCTTACTAGGGAGGATACACATGTCCCATCAAGCTAGTAGAGGTAGTAAAATGGAATACTCTGATTCTGCTACTGTCTCTGAGGCTTTACTGGAGCCATTACCCTCACTGGGTTCAGCCAACTGGAAACTAAAAGCAGACGCTGGCCAAATTCCATTCCTGGGTTCATTACACTCAATGCAGAACCATTGCCAATGTGTAATTGAAGACAGCATTTTATTGCCTTCTTTCCTACCACTATAGGGATGCCAACTTTTCAACAGGCCTCTGAAAACCTGACTTTAACGGCAGCAATTAGCAGGTAATAACATGTATCTCCATGCCATAAATCGCCTGCTAATTCCTGTATAGGAAACCACGGTTAAATGTACAGCTGCAGAGGCCAGGTAGAAAGGCGGCACCCCCTTCTTCTTGTACTGCTTGTGATACTAACCACACATATTACATCATATAGACTAATCACAAACTCAGTCCGCTGAGTGCCAATCCTTATGAAGCCAAGACTGCACCATTCACACACAAGAGCGAGGGATCAGCGGTCTCAGGGAAACCACAAGGTTTGCAGGAGTACAACAAAAAAAATGTTTTTAAAAAAATCTAAAGTGGGGATAGGAACCTCTGGCCTGCAAACCTAATCCGGCCCGCAGAGGTTCCCCATCCAACCCATGAAGCGTCCTTGGATTCCTCCAAGGGGTGTGGCTTGGCCTCCAAACCCTGCTCCCTGGATGAATCCTCCATGTCATCTTTGATCTGTGAGATGTGTGTGTGTCTGTGGGGGGGATTTTCTTGCACACCATTTCCCCTCCCAAATGGGAGGGAGAGTGGTGTGCAGGGGAATCCCCCATCATCTTCCATCAGAGCAGGGACGTGCTGGGAGGAGCCTCTGGGCACAGAGAAAGGCAAAATGGATGGGCAAAATGTTGTCAATAGGCATGGCTACACCCAGTGACATCAGTGGCCAAAGCCACACCCAGTGACATAGCCACACACCCTACTATAAAGTAAGGCTCCTGCAGTAAGGGGACAAAAACACACAATTAAAACAGTTCATTGAGCCTGGACATGCTCAGTGTACATAGAATGCTGATTGACTGCCCGGGCACAGGGGATGGAAAACCAGGAGAGGATGAATGGAGTATCCTGAAGAAGAGATCCTCTTCTTCCACACATGCATGTCCCACTTGTTTTCATATGTTCCATTAGTATGCCTGTTTAAATAGTTAGACCACAGCCTGTTGTTGAATTATATGTTCTTGTTATCATACAGATTTCCAGTCAGAAGAATGGAAATGTGTGACCTTGAAGCTCCCATACTCAGGTTGTTTAAAATTAAGGTAGGGGGAAATCTTATTGACAAATATATTTTGTAAGTAACGAGAATGGAGAGACAAAGGTGGCCTATTTTTGGGGTGGTCAGCCATGCTTTTTCATCCTCCCCAGCAAACATTCTGTGAACATTGATCCGAATAGTCCACATCTGCAGCTGTGCTAGCAACAAGGACAAATGTCTTCAAAAGAAAAACAAACACTCTGCAGTCACACTGGATAAAAATGCAACTGACACCACGTGAAGCTAATCGCCCAGTGCAGCTGCTGTGGCTTGGAAGCTGACCAAATAAACAGCTTTCAGTGCCGTATTGTGATTTTCTTCTTGCAATGTTAACTCGTTTGTGAAAGCAGAAGGCATTTCCTATCACCACACTGGAAGTGTTGTGTTGTGATATGGGGTGGAGGGATAGCTTGGCTCCCCAATACATCTTGAATTACAAGGGACATTGGACTGTCTAAAGCATTAGGCAGTCGGTCAAGTGAGAAAGGCAATACCTTATTTGTATGCATTATCAGCAGAGCTGCTCTTGGGAAAATTGCGGTGACAAGTAACCACTTCTTCTCCTGTACAACTGCCTCCGTTTCTGGCAGAGTCACAGTTATTGTGTCTGTTCAAGCAGAACTCTGAAACCCCCCAGTTGGTGACTGAATCCAGCAGCATTCAGTCAAGGATGAGGTCACATATTGCTTTGCACATGATAATAATGGCTTCTGTTATGGAACATCTTCCCTTATTAATCCAGGGTGGATGAGCCTACAATGGGATGCAGTAGGTCTGGGAAAAGCCTCTCACAAAGCCTTTATCACTGTGGGATGCTTTACAAGTTACACACAATAGGAAACCTGCAGTGTGTATGCCAAATGGATGTGCATGTATTCCTCCATCTGTAAACACAGAACACATAGAGCGAGTAGCTACAATTCGGTTCTGCCATATGGGTGTGCATGCAGTGAAGTACACAAGTGTACAATAATCACACATTATTATAAATATCTAGGTTTCATGTTTTCCTCATGCAAATGCTTCTTCTGAATATGTGAGGTAGAACATGAACTGTGAATTAATTTATCTTCTGTTCTTTGTTTTCACACACTTCTTAAGGCTCTAGCAATAAGAGGGAGAATGTTCCTGATTCATAGCAGGGCTTCCTTAGAAGACAATTTCAGTGCCGTGCAACACAACCCTATGCATGTTTCCATGTTTGCTCAGATGTAAGTCCCACTGTGTTCCATAGGGCTTACTCCCAGGTAAATGTATACAGGACTGCAGCCATAGTCACATCCAGATTATTTTGGGGGAGGAGACATTGAATTGGAGCGACAGGTGTGTGTAAGTGCATTACATGTTGAGAAGCCACAGTTCTCCACAGCTATCCACTGTGAATGAGTTGGCTATACAACAGAGAAATCCATGCGTGTATGTCTGCCATAAATAAACATCTTCATTGAGCCCAATTCCACTATCAGACACACTGACAGTAGGCCTTGAGGACAGACAATCTGCCATTCATCCAAATGGGTTTGGAATAGTTCTCCTCCCTGTCTCCCAAGTTATTGAATATACTTCAGCCACAGTGGCTTCTGATTAGGAAAACTGCAACTTATTAAAAACCCAGTAGTGTCCCACGTTAACTACTTTGCATTGTAAAGGTAATAAGGCAGAAGGCACCATGTTAGACGTGTTCAAGCAATAGCTGCAGTTATCACGTGCCAAGCAACACGTGTCATCATCCTCAGATGTGCTTTTGTATAAACGGGCAGCAATTCCCCATAGTCCATCTTGACTTTGATCTCATGTTTCCAAAATCCAGGATTCAGTGCAGCATGTTTATTCAGAAGTAAGAAATGTTCATGGATGCTTAGTCCCTAGCAAGTGCATTTCAGATTGCAGCTTTAGAGTAGCTATTAACTCTAGCATTCCTCTAGCATTCCATTTCTCCATATGGTAAAAAGATTACCTTCTCCTCCAGTTATTTAATATACTTCAGCAACAGTCAACTGTTAATTAGTGGAGGGCAGATAAATAGTTCCCATTAGTAGTAAAGTGTTTGGAAGTCATTTCATGTCAGCAAATTCTCTACTTAACCTGAGAGAAAAAGACCAGTGCTAATAGATTTCAGCTGCTAAGAATGTGTTACTATAGCAACATCACAGCCAATAGAAACCCTTGAATATATCCGTTTTTACTCAAAATGAATTTGTTTACCTTAATTTCACCAAATTACCATTGATTCAAATACAAAAAAAAAAAAATCTTTCAACAGCTGGCTATTCTTAAGGAGCAGTGCTTACTCAAACATATCTTGCTCAGATTTTTCTGAAGATTAATTTGTTTTTGAGCAAAGCAATGTGGGTATAAAAACTGCCTGCCTATGGTTTTTTTGCATCCAAATAAATAGCAATTCTGGAGATGATGGCAATAATAATAATAATAATTCTAACTCAGCTCAAAAAACTTTGCCTATCTACATAATCTGGGGGTAGATGGTAGTAATTTTCTATACAACTTTATATATGCCTCCTAGCCCCACACATCCCACAGGGATCAGGGCGGTAACCACAGGGACATGCAGTGACTTGGCCCTCTCTGAATGATCAAGCATTCATCTAATTAAGTTAAGTTTCTAGACCTTTTACTTGTGGAGATATGAGGAAAAGCATGCAGGCAGTATTCTACCCAATTGGTCACCGGGTAGTAATGCAACTAAGGGTACAATCCTATGTGTGTTTAGACAGAATAAAGTCCTACAACTCCCAGCATGCCCCAGCCAGGGTAGTATCCAATGTTAGTCCTACGTGAGACAATGAGTAAACCCACTGAAATGAATGGGATTTAAGTTAGTCACTACTAACCAACTAAAGTGTTCAGGATACAAAGGCCTCTCTCCCCTATATGAGAGAGGCAATACTGAGAGTGGATTTTGCAGATTATAAACTAGTCTACAGCTTAATCCAGGCTGTAGTATCTGGCCCTGGGAGGCATTCGTAGGTGGAAAATTGTTGCAAAACCAAATATCCAAGATCACAGTTTTCTCATAAGCATGCCTGGGAATTGAGTTTAGGAGGATGATAATTTATTTATTTATATATATACCACCATCAATGTGTATGGTTTACAGAATAACAAAAACAGGGGAGGCATCGGAGGAGTGGGAAGAAGATGGAGACAAGACCAGAGCTGAACAAAACGTCTCCAGTTAATAGTGCAAACCTGCATTCATGTCTACTTGAATTCATTGTGGCATATTCCCATGACTGTGCAGTTACACATATTTAGAATAGACTTGGATGAGGACTGAACAGTTTTGCTCTAAGCTTCAAGGAAAAGGTAGGTTTTGAAGAGGGATCTGAAGCCGGGGGGTGGGCGGGGGAGATGAGGCATCACAAAGTTTATCGGTGTGGCAGATCCAGGCATAAGAGGAAGCTATGGGAGAAAGGAAATCTTCAAGAGCTGTATAGCGGTGAAGCTGGAGGAGTAAAAGTCACAGGTGCAGATATATCAAGATATGAGAATAGAGAGATAAAGGGGTGTGGAGGCATGAAAGACTGTGAAGGTATAAGCAGTTTGTGCTAGATCCAGGAATAAGGTAGCCAATGTGGAGTTTGAAGGATGGCATTACATGGATGTAATGTGAAACTGTGGCTTAACAGGCCAAGATCATAGCATCAAAGCTGATGTACAAGGGAAGGAGGAGAGGGTCTAAGCACGGGCACATGGATCTTCATAAACCAAGCCCTAGAGCCTGGTTCTCCAAGTTGCGACTTGGCAAAACTATATATAAGTATGAATCAGCAATGTCCTAAATCTTGGAGATTAGTAGACATTTAGCATAAAGATATTTTCAATTCAAAAGATAAAAGTTTTTTTTAATACAAGAAACAGAAACCAGTACAGTACTACAGTAAGAAAAACCTGTCACTTAACTTCTGTACTGCTGTGCTTTGGAACTTCTATATTGTTTCTGAATGAAACTGTACCTGTGACACGCTATAACACTTTAGGTCTTTCTGTGTTTTAAAAATTGCTTAACAAACAACCTTCTGCAAAACATAAAAAGCATACACCAAAATTCAGATTTTCAGGTTCCCTGGATACTCTTGTGGGTAAATTACATATTAATAAAAGAGGAAATATATTTTATAAACATTTAACAAAGATCCAGAATACAGATCAAGTTATGAATATGTAAATCATGCCTCAATGTGACACTTTACTTGTCTGGAAAACACTGATAGACTAAAAAAATTAAACTTCATCAAGGATGATAAAATTTTAATTTAACACTTTCCTAATGATGGAGGACATCGTTTTAGTGAATATATGAAATCTTGATTCAACATATTTGTTTGTTGATAGGAATCATGTGGGATACTAATTCTATCTCAGAAATCCAAGGCAGCTACCAAATATATGTTGTTGTTGTTGTTCAGTCGTGTCCGACTCTTGGTGACCCCATGGACCATAGCACGCCAGGCCTTCCTGTCCTGCGCTCTCTCCCGGAGTGTGCTCAAGTCCATATTCATTGCATTGGTGATGCTATCTAGCCATCTCATCCTCTGCCGTCCCCTTCTCCTTTTGCCTTCAGTCTTTCCCAGCATCAGGGTCTTTTCCAGAGAGTTTTCTCTTCGCATTAGGTGGCCAAAATATTTGAGCTTCAGCTTCAGTATCTGTCCTTCCATTGAGCACTCAGGGTTGATTTCCTTTAGGATTGACTGATTTGACCTCCTTGCAGTCCAGGGGACTCGTAAGAGTCTTCTCCAGCACCACAGTTCGAAAGCATCAATTCTTTGGCACTCAGCCTTCCTTATAGTCCAGCTCTCACAGCCATACGTTACTACTGAAAAAACCATAGCTTTGATTATATGGACCTTTGTCGGCAAGGTGATGTCTCTGCTTCTTACTATGCTGTCTAGGTTTGCCATAGCTTTCCTCCCAAGGAGCAAGTGCCAGAGCTTCCTGGCTACAGGAAGCTTTTGATTTCATGGCTACAGTCACCGTCTGCGGTGATCTTGGAGCCCAAGAAAGTAAAATCTGTCACTGCTTCCATTTCTTCCCCTTCCATATGCCAGGAAGTGATGGCCAGATGCCATGATCTTCGTTTTTTTAATGTTGAGTTTCAAACCAGCTTTTGCACTCTCCTCTTTCACCCTCAACAAGAGGATCTTTAGATCCTCTTTGCTTTCTGCCATTAGGGTGGTATCGTCTGCGTATCTGAGGTTGTTGATAATTCTCCCAGCAATCTTAATTCCGACCTGTGATTCATCTAACCCAGCGTTTCTCATGATGTACTCTGCATATAAGTTAAATAACCAGGGCGACAATATGCAGCCTTGTCGTACTCCTTCCCAATTTTGAACCAATCGGTTGTTCCATGTCCGGTTCTTACTGTTGCTTCTTGGCCCTCATAAAGATTTTTCAGGAGACAGGTAAGGTGGTCTGGTACTCCCACCTCTTTAAGAATTTGCCAGAGTTTGTTGTGATCCACACAATCAAAGGCTTTAGCGTAGTCAATGAAGCAGAAATAGACGCTTTGTGTGGTTAATGTGATTTGAGGGGGGAATGTTTATATAAACACCAACAACTGAGCACATTTACAGGTGAAAAAAATGATGAAATTGACAGATTAAACAGTAAAATGTGGACATTGAGTGCAACAACTGCAAATGATGCTAGAGAATGCAAATTCATTTGAGGCACTGCCACATATCATATCGGGAGCTGGGGGTGGTGACGGCCGACAGGAAGCTCTGGCATGGGCTGGTCCATGAAGTCACGAAGAGTCGGAAGCAAATGAACGAATAAACAACAAAGCAATCAGTACACATAGGCTTGGATGCAAAGGAGTATCACATCAGCAAAAAAGCACTTGTGCTCTTGCAAGGCAGTCTACCGGAATTCTGACTATTCTCCCATCCTACTGCAGTCCTGTGCCCCATCCCAGGTTGTTCAAGAGGGTCCCATGGCACAGGACTCTGCAATCGGGAGTGGAAGCCAGAAAAGTCCTGCTGTATGGGCAGAGTTCCATTCATACTTGTAGAGGCACCGATCCCACATATGGAAAAAATGCTCCCAGCACTGCCACCACCTGTGGGCAAACTGATTCCCTCTGTTCTACTTTCCCTTAAAAATATGTTTTTAGAAAAGTTTATTTTTCAGGGCCTAAGGAACTCAGTGCCACTATAACTGAGTGCCACAAATTTGACATTTTTCCAATGCCAACAATTCTGTTAGAATACTTTAAAATCTCCTAGTAGCTTGGTATGAGAAGCTTAGGCATGAGATCAGCAACAACACTAGAGACAGTTTGAACTATTAAGCAAGAAGGTTTATTAAAGCAATAATTTGTACATAAGGAAATACTGATATTTACTTTGGGGTTTTAAAAGATAGTTAACGACTTCTGATTTTATGCTGGTTTTCTGAGCAGAAGAAATATTGGATGCAAAAGAGGGTAGTCGCATGCCCTGCTTTACAGAGGGCAGTCCTCTATATCTGAGTGGCTGTCAGAAGTCAGATCTCTGTTTGAAAGTCTGTCAACTCTGTCCTGTCCAGGTCTGGTTTAAAGGTAAAGAACCATAATGAGGGAGAGGAAGGACATTGAATTTGGCCAACAACAGTTATCACCAGGAATGTGCGAATCAGCAAAACCTAAGCTTGCCAAGGTTCTCTGATCTCCACCTTGAAAAGACTTCTGTGAAAAGACTGTGCTCTTGAAGAAAAGATAAAACTGAAGGATTTTTTGCTTGATAAATTAAAATAAAAATTTCCTTTTACATTGATTTAAAATCCTAGAAGGAAAAAATGCTGCTTTGTATGAATTATTCCTATAATCTCATTGGACAAAAATATCTCTTGAATTAAAATTAATCATAGCAAACGTTTGTTAATTTGGGTTATGGGTGCATTTGGAGCACATTCACTTCTTGTAGTCTTCTGCAGTCCATAGTAACTGAACACTTTGTAGTAACTAGGCCCTCTATTAGCTACAACAGAAATTAGGAGAGCTAGCTAGAAGAATATATTTAAGGGTAGCTTTCAAATGAGCCCGGTTGTGTGAGCATGAGGGAGCCATCAACAGCAAAGCATCATTGCCCAAGCAACAGAGCATTGAGAATAATGGAGAACAGCCAGGCAAGTAAAGCACCTGTGTGATTGCAACAGGTCAGAGAAGTTCCTTCGCCCCCATTACAGAAAGTTTACAAACTAATATTACACTTTAGTGTAACATAAAACCGTGGCTTTGTTCCATTACAAAAGACTTCAAGAAGAAGAAAAAAAAAACAGTTATGAAACTAGAAAGCCAACAGGGGTATGGGGTTTTTCCAGTGAATTGGATGGTGTCACATATATGACTATCTGCCTGCTGAGTAGAACTGATGTGTGTTCAGTGCAATATCCTGGTTCATAGCAAATACGTTCATTCCCTAAATACCAAGCTGGCTGACCTGCAGAAGCTGGGAGAGGCAGAGCAGTATGAAAATGAGACCCCCAGGCAGGTCATGGTAGAGAGGTTCCATTCTTATGCTGACAGTTCCTTTGCTGTCAGGACTGAGGATTTCAGAATGAGAATTTGAGGGTAGCAAGGTGTCATTCTGAAAAAGGATGAAACAATCCTTTAGAAAGGACCCATAACCTGGGCGAAGAACTGACAACTTTATGCATCCAGGGAACCCCTCTAGGGGTGGGTAGCTGCAAGATTTGCTGATGGCCACTCATGCCTTTCAAAGAAGATAATGCAACTTCATGGAATAATAGGTCTCCCAAGGGGGATATATATATACACACACACATATATATATATGTGTGTGTGTGTGTGTGTGTGTGTGTATTTCTATACCATCCAGTAGCCAAAGCTCTTTGGATTACAAAGATGGGGGAGAGCAATCCTATGGCCCCTAGACTGTGCCTTGGGAGGGTGGATGGGTGGAACATAGGATGTTTCAGATTCCAGGATCCGAAGTCGGAGACAGCGCTTTGACCTTGGAGCTGGGAATCTGCGCTCCTGCCCCATCTCCCTGCAGAAAGAACTGCGCCGGCTGCCTCTCCAAGTTTATCTAATTGGATGATTCAATATTTAGTGATTCTCTGGGCCAAACTACACATGACATTGAATGCATCTTTGCATCTAAGATGCAGGCTTTTAAAAATGGAAATGGCATCAGTGGGGGTGGGGAATGGGAGGCAATGACTAATAATAATGGTATCACAGCAGGCATGAAGGGGGATTTTTGCCATTTTGTCTCCTAGTGTCGTCCGGAGGAAAATCCCTCTTCTGAACCTGGTATTTGTTTTGGGGAAGGAACCTTAGTACCTGTCAATGATGTGAAACAATGAAACAATAAAATAACTTCCCCATTTCCTTCTTTCTTGCAATAATTTTCAAAAAAGATTTTCCAGCAGTGTGAAGGCACCAAGATTGAATTGCTTGTTCAGGAGTGCCTATGACCTCAAAAACCAGTTTGAAAAGTGATGGGCTCAATCATTTTTCCCATTGTGGAGGTTTCCTTCCTTCCCTTTTCCTGCAATTATGTCTTCCCCCTCTTTCTTTCTTCAAACCAATGCAGTAAAAAGTCTAGTGCTAAATAGCTAACATCTCCACTAATTGTAAATCAACTCCAGAAATATGTACTGGAGGTGTTTGTAAAAATGTGCATAGGACGCCCAATCTGTTGCTGATGACTCATGCTGATATCTTATACTGAACCAAACAGATTTTGTTATTAAATATTTTGTTCACATCAAAGCAAACATAACCTGGGATTATTTTTTTTTAAAGATCAGTTAATTTTTATAGAGCACAAATTAGTTTGTATGGCATGCTTTATACTGAAGTGGTAAACAGCTAATAAGGGGGATGTGATTTCTTGCCTATCTTATCCCCAGGGCTAAGGGGAGGTTACAGCATTTTTAAAAAGCTGAATTCAAAAAAATACCCCATTAAACAGATAATGGCATAAGTATTAGCCCGATAACGGTACCCTGCCACTTGTCCCCAGTTTATCCAAGTTTGCTTAACCCTAGCATAAACAAAAAAGGGTGGGGTTAAATAACATGAATGTGAGACCAGGCAATTATTTTGCCATCTTACTAAAGTTCCCCGTGCTCCAAATAAGGGGTAAGAGGCCTGCGAGGGATAAAGAGAACTGAGGAAATGCAGACCAAAGGAGAGAGGGGAGACAAACTTTGCATAGAATTTCACAGGTTCATCACATGGGGGCCAAAATCCGCATCAATACAGGGGCTTTCTTCACCCAGTTTCATCACAAGATTAGACTGGGTTCTTTTACACAGTTGTTTCTATCTCATTTCTATTCCATTCCTTACCTTTTCACAGGGTGGCTACTTCTCCGCGAAAAGCCATTACATGCACTGGGGTCATCGTGAAATTTCCTCCCTGGTTCCTGCCTCTTTCCCTCCCCTCACCGATTACTGGTGGTTTGGTTGTGATTGACACGCAATGTGGGTGGACAGCAACCTCCACCAAACTGCCTGAACCCCACTCCTGCAGGCACCGGCTTCCTGGCAAATTGCTGGAATGCTGGCATGCCGGCCATTCTGTGCTGTAGAGTAAGCAGCTGAAGTCGGGAGCAAAAGTTGGTGCATTGCATTTAGTCACAACATGGCAGCAAGCTGGCGGCAGGATGGCAAGCGAGCAGGTCAGTAATCCGACACACCCACCACCCCAACCTCACTGCCGTCAACATCATGACTGCTCCCCCAACAAATCAAAGCAACCGCCCATAGCCACACACACAGAGCAGTTTCTTTACGCTATGGGAGAAGTGCACGGGCAGGCCATGGTGCTCTTGTTGCATGGGCTGAAAATATACTTTTTTCTGTTTGGGGATAACCCCAACTTCGAATCTTCGAAGATCATGCCTGAATTAGAAGGGGGGAAAAAAACATCACGGAGAAGCCCCAATCCTGCAAGGATAACACCTTAATTTAAAAAAAAACATCCGGAGCGGGGGAAAGGAGGGGGTAAAACTTAGTCTTATTTGAAGGGATAGAACAACTCCCTGCTCAATGCAGGAAGCTGCCCATCCAACTACTGACCGGGGCCGACCCCGCTTAGCATCCGAGATCAGACAAGCGCGTGCAGGAAAACAGCAGGAAAACAGCACAGCGCCCGAGTGCGAACCGAGCTCGCGCATTCGACGGAGCACTGCAACGGGGAAAATGGGTGAGTGTGAATAATCACGTTTTAATGCGAGAGCGTTTAACCCGACAGGACACCGAATTCATTGCGATGGCGGGCGCAACGTAGATTGGCCCTTAGAGTCTGTGAGCACACTTGGAAGGCTGGCATAGCTTTTTAAAAATACACTATTTTGAAATAAGCTAGAAAAATGTTGGCTGTGCTACTATCAAGACTGATGTTATGGTAATCAACATACAACAGTTTGAAAGTATAAAAAACCATATTAATGTAATACCTTTATTAGGCCAGCTCAAAGGTGTGCAAAATGAGCAAGTTTTCAAGATATCCGAATCACTTTAGCAGGCAAGATGTGGCAAAAAGTATTGGGGGGGGGGATATAATTGCTCTTCAGGTTCTGTTTAATATTTGCAGAAGTTTTTGTCCTGCAGAACTTTGACCATCAATGAAATCAAGTATCTCCACTAGGGATGTACGGACTGTGTAAAATCTGCTCTGTCTGTGTTCCGCAGATTGTCAGGCACCTTTCGTTCCACCATCCACCCACAGACAGATGTGAATTTTTTTTCCATCCTGCAGAAAAATATGGAAATAATTGCATAAATATTTACATAATTTACCTCAGTACATAACATTAAGTGTATTGTCCCCCATTCCATTCAACGTTTCCTCAGCAGAAACTTAAGTATTTTTCTACGGATTTATATGCATAAATTTCAGGGAAGTAAAAAAATCATCTAAAAGTCCACGGACTCTGCATGGCCTGAGGGGGGTGCTCTGCAGTAGATTCCGCAGGTCGGATTCTCAGAAATCCAAGCTCATTTTAATCAGTCTCGAATTTCTCCAGCATCCCTAAATTGGCTCCACTGAGAGATCAGCTCCATCAGGCTTCTCCGTCCTTCAACTCTCATCTAGCCGCAACCATTCCATCAGGTGACAGCAGAGGGAAATGTAGGAAGCTGGGCCCACTCCACTGGCTTTGCTGAAAGACCAAGTGCTTTTGGCTCCTCCTCTCCATCAACTGTTTCCATTCCAGCTGGTCATTTTAAGTGTCAATGTGATTTTAAGAATTGGTGTCTGAATTTGCTTGTTTTCCTCTTCCCTCCTTGTCCCCCTGTCCTTTTGTGTCACATCTTTTGGATGGTAAGCCTGAGGCAGGGACTTTCTTGTTTGTTATTGATCTTATAGAATCTTCTCTTGAGACTTTTGGCTGAAGAGCAGGGTAAAAAAAAAAATTATTACACAAAGAACTTATAAATCTTACCACTGTGAAAAGGAGAGGGAAAATTGCAATTAGGTGTCCTTTGTATTCTATGATTTGGGCAGCAAGTACATCCACATTTCCTTGGGAGTAAGTCCCATTCAACTAGGTGGGATTTACTTCTTCGCAATGATGCACAGGATCACACTGTTTGTGATAATCCTGTATACGGTGACCTTTTCACTATAGAACTCTTCAAGAAAACTATCCATTCTGAAAGTGCATGCATTTTTTTCTAAAGCCTTGCTATTATATACTTATGCTCTCACAGAATATACAGCTTACTGATTGCCAAAGCACTCAGATCTTGACTGATGCAAGATTAGAAAAATAACTGGTACAAATTGCAGCTAAAAGGATCTTGATTTGACAACCTGTAAACATGAATTCATTGTCCTACATCTAAGGTGGTAAATAATATTGTGGGCCCATTATGTACTGATTATGGTGATTAAGTAGGGTGGGGTTTTGTTTTTAAGAAAAGATTACTTTGAGTGTGACAGTCTCAAACTTCATTAAAAGTCACAGCTGCTGGCATCATTATTCTGATTAGTTACCTTATATTGCCTGGAAAAAGGCAATTATCAGCAGGCCTCTGCCACCACACATATAAAGTAGTTTCTCTTTTACCACAGCTGAATTTAGAAAAACTGGGGCATGAAGGAAAAGAACTGGGTGCGGGAGAGTAGCTGATCACACCTTCCTGGACTCAAGTATTTTAAATAGAGGTTATTACATTTAAAGGAAGGAAATGCCGGAGCATTTTCAACAAGCTGCTAATAGATGCTAATGCTCAATCTAACAAACGGATGGCCAGAGAAGTGTTTATTTATGGTACATTAGCTTGTCGACTTTGCTGTCAAATCTCCACAGACTGTTGATCTTGAGAACTGACCCCTTTAGAATCCTGAATGAAATGATGAATTTAAAGATTGAACAGTTATTCTGGAATACGCATCAGCAGATGTCTTTAAGTCATGCACTTTTGTACAAAGAAAAGAAATTGGGATTGGTTGCTCAGAAGGAAGTAGACAGGTGTCACATTGCACCTGTCTACTTCCCCTACTGCATACTATCTAGGATTTTGCAGATAAAGAAGTGGCACACGCTTATACCATTAGGCTCCAACCCTATATCCAGTTCCCTGAAATCAGTAGAACTTACTTCTGAGTAGACATGTATTGCATCACGTAATTTTTCTCATACTAAGCATCACTCCTCTCACGCACGCACGCACGCACACACACACAACACAGTTGCAGACTCTTCTCTGCTGAATATATACTGTATGCATTTGCTCCAGCAGGCACGCAACTCAAATCACTGAGGGCCTCTTCTATATTTTTGCTAATTCGACAGACCTCATCACATTTGTTGTTGTTGCTACAATTTTAACTTGGTGTTTTCTTTTTAACTTTTTCTCTGTTAAAAGCTCCTTTTTTTCTCTGTGCACCCCATAACACATGCTCTCTTCTCTCTCTGAACCACTTTCTCTGTTAATGATGCCTCCTTTCGCAGACAGAGACGGAAGAAAGAGATGAGACACAAAAGCTGGACTGAAGGAAGGGCCACACTGATTAAAGTGAATCATAGGATCTGCAGAGGGGATGAGTGTGTGGGATTAACTAAACCCAGGGTCTAACCCTTTCAGGTTACATCTCTGTGGGTGCAGAGGGTGGCTTTTCTGAGTCATTCCCTCCCAGTGCTTCGCAACTCTCTGTGAATGAGACAGATTAGCCCCAAAGGCCATCCGTCCCCTGCCCCCTGGTCCCACGGCCCTAGGGCATGGCCAGTGACCTTAAAGGTGCCTCAGGGTACTCACCTAATCATGTCCTTATCCTAACCCAACCTGCATATCCCTGCCAAATGTGACCAAATCCACCTGCCTAACTGGCAATCTTCTAACAACTGCCAAATAAGAAATAACTCCCGATGCCAACAGTGTCCACGCAGAGCAGGTGAAAAAACCCATACAGCAGACCAGTCAATTGGTGAGCAAAAAAATCCTGCTCAGCCCCTGAAACAGGGGATCAGCTAATCCTATATAGAGACTGGACTGGCTGGCTGGGGAGTCGGTGGATGGAAAGAGGGCTGGCGTGGTGCTGGCACCACTTTAAATAAAGCGAGGCCCCTCCCCCTCCTGGATGACAGTGTAACGTGCCTCTTCACACTGTGTGTGACATGGCTCTGCCTCCTCCTGCTGACCAGCAAAGAAGTCCCTGCCCAGAGTTTGGGCGGGACTGGACTTCTCTCTCCATTTGATAGGATGGAGGCCCCCCCACCTGGGGGACTTCTGCTCTGCCTCCTTGCAGACCCAGGTCCAGCCAAGCACTACCCCACTCCCAGCTGCAACACCTGTGGGAGCTGGGGCATAAAGCCCAGGCCTGGGGGGGGGGGGCAGGACCGCCACTGGTGGGTGTCACCGCCAAAGGGGGCGACATCAAAAGGGGTCGCCCCTTTGGGGGAGCCACTTGGGCGGAACACGAGGGCGAGGGCCTGTCCCCTGCTTGAAAGGAGGGAGGAGGACTCTTTGCCTCATTGTGGCCTGCAGGACTGCCTGTGTTTTTCAAAGAAGCGGGGAGGTGTTGGGAGCGAGGGAACGGCCATTACGGTTCTGCAGGGCAGAGGGAGATACGGAGCGGGAAGGCAGTCACACTCGAAATGCAGAGTGTGTAACAACAGGGTGCTGACTGTCCCTAAACTGTCCCCCAACTCAAATAACCTGGATGACCCTGGCAACAGACCCCCTGGGTTGAAACTGCTGCTGCTGAATGCCAGGCCAGTGAATGGTAAAGCAACTGCTATCCAGGACTTGATCCTGCATACACTGGCCTGGCCTGTATTACAGAGACCTGGATGGATGAAGCGGGGGGGGGGGTAACCTCTCTCAGCACTGCTGCCCTCCAGGTTTCTCTGTCCAGCAGCAGGCAAGACCTGGGGGGCGGGAGGTGGAGTGGCAGTGGTCTATCGGGATTCAATCCCCCTGACCAGGTGCCCTATCCCGCAGTCTGCTGGGTTCAAGTGTGTGTATTTGAAGGTGGGTGCCCGGGACAGAATAGGGATTCTGTTGGTGTCCCGTCCACCCCGCTGCTCAACAGTCTCCCTTCCTGAGCTAGCCGGGGTAGTCTCGGGGTTGGTGTTGGAGACCCCTCGGCTTGTTGTGCTGGGGGATTTCAACATCCATGCTGAGGCTGCCCTGTCAGGAGCGGCTCAGGACTTCATGTCCGCCATGACAACCATGGGTCTGTCCCAGAAGGTATCTGGCCCCACCCATGCTGCTGGGCACACTCTGGACCTCGTTTTCTGTGCTGGATGGGGTGATAGTGATCTGAGAGTGGAGGAACTCTCTATAGTTCTGTTGTCATGGACAGATCACTACCTGGTGGGGTTTAGATTTGCTGGCACTCGGAACCTCTGCAGGGGTGGAGGGCCGATTAAGATGGCCCGCCCCAGGAGGCTGATGGATCCGAATGGTTTCCTGGCGGCTCTTGGGGATTTTCCTGTTGCCTCGGCAGGCAATTCTGTCGAAGCCCTGGCCGATCTCTGGAATGGAGAAATGACCAGGGCCATGGACACAATCGCTCCTGATCATCCTCTCTCACAAAGTGGAGCTGCACCAGCACCCTGGTTTTCTAGGGAGCTGGCAGTGATGAAGCGAGTGAGAAGATGACTGGAGCGACATTGGCAGAAAACGCGGAGTGAATCCGATCGAACACGGGCTAGAGCCTATTTGAAGGCCTACTCTGAGGCAATACTGGCAGAAAAGAAAATATTTTTTTCTGCTACTATTGCGTCTGCAAAGAGCCATCCAGTGGAGCTGTTTCGAGTGGTTAGGGGTCTTTTACACACCAGCCCGCAAAAGGATAATTTAAACCTCTTGACAGCCCGCTGTTAGGGGTGTATGAAACATAATCACCGGGCAGCTGGGGGCGTCCATGGGGCAGGGGAAGCAATCCGTCCCTCCCCCCGGAATCCTCCCCAGCCAGCTCCACTCCACGGCGTGTCCATGGAGCCACTGGCCGGGCCCATCTGCAGCTGGACTTGCGTCCGCTGCAGGGCTGCAGACGCAAATGGCATCCGGCATAGCCAACGCCATTTGCGTCCCTGCTCTTTACCGTGATAGGCTATGTAAATATTTAAATATTTACATAGCCTATCACCGAAAAGCACAGGGACTTAAATGGCATTGGCTACGCCGGATGCCATTTGCATCCGCAGTCCGGGGCAGCAGATAAATGGCAGGTAGGGTCTGTCCCAGGGGGATTTCGGGGGGGTGTCAGGGGGTAGGCCGTTCCGCCACGGACTCCAATTCTTTAGAATCTGGTCTCACTGGAGTCAGTGGCGGATTTCTCTGCCATCCCTACCCACTGTGAACAATTTGCTCAGCACTTTGCAGACAAAATCACTTGGATCTGCTCTGACTTGGATGCTATAGTTGATACAGACCCAGTGGATGTAACTTTGGCCCCTGCTTGTCCAGTGTTGTTGGATACTTTTCAGTTTGTACAGCCTGAGGATGTGGACAGGATCCTGGAAGAGGTGAAAGCCACCATGTGTGTTCTAGATCCTTGCCTTTTCCGCCTCATAAAAGCAGCCAGAGGTGGACTGGCCAAGTGGGTAAGGGGAGTGGTTAATGCCTCCCTTAGGCAAGGCAGAGTTCCAGCCTGCTTGAAGGAGGCAGTGGTGAGACCTTTGTTAAAAAAGCCCTCCATATTGGATAATAATTGGTCAGTCTCCAATATTCCATTTCTGGGCAAGATATTGGAGCATGTGATGGCCTTCCAATTCCAAGGATCCCTGGATGAGGCAGATTATCTAGATCCATTTCAATCTGGCTTCAGTCCCGGTTATGGCCCATAACCGGGACTGAAGCCAGATTGGAATGGGACAGAAACAGCTTTGGTCACCTTGGTAGATGACCTACACCGGGAACTAGGCAGGGGGAGTGTGTCTCTGTTGGTTCTGCTGGACCTCTCAGCAGCTTTCAATACCATCGACCATGGTATCCTTCTGGGCCACCTCGCTGTGATGGGACTGGGAGGCACTGTTTTACAGTGGCTCCATTCCTTCTTGGAGGGGCGGACCCAGAAGGTGGTGCTGGGGGACTCCTGTTCAACTCCCTGGCCATTGGCTTGTGGAGTCCCTCAGGGTTCTGTTTTGTCTCCCATGCTATTTAACAAATTATATATATATATATATATATATATATATATATATATATATATATATATATTCTCCTTTCCATCTACTCCAAGGAAGCTGTTGGGTGCTGAACCGGTGTCTGTCGGCAGTAATGGACTGGATGAGGGCACAAATTGAAGCTTAATCCAGACAAGACAGAGGTGCTCCTGGTCAGTCGAAAGGCAGATCAGGGAATAGGGATACAGCTTGTGCTGGATGGGGTCACACTCCCCCTGAAGACACAGGTTCGCAGCTTGGGTGTACTTCTGGATTCAGCCCTGAG
Source organism: Heloderma suspectum (assembly GCF_057233095.1). Classification (NCBI taxonomy): domain Eukaryota; kingdom Metazoa; phylum Chordata; class Lepidosauria; order Squamata; family Helodermatidae; genus Heloderma; species Heloderma suspectum. Next base: position 290,695,490 of record NC_139459.1, on the reverse strand, counting down.
CCTGGATGCCCAGGTTTCAGCGGTGGCCAGGAGTGCATTTGCACAGTTAAAGCTAGTGTGCGAGCTGTGCCCGTTCCTTGAGATGTCTGACTTGGCCACAGTGACACATGCCTTAGTGACATCCCGTTTGGATTACTGTGTGGATTACTTAGTGACATCCCATTTGGATAACACACTCTACGTGGGGCTGCCTCAGAAACTTCAGTTCAGGGTTTGGAAACTTCAGCTGGTTCAAAGAGCTGTTGCCAGACTGCTGACTGGGGATGGCTACAGGGAGCATAAAACTCCCCTGTTAAAACAGCTTCACTGGCTCCCAGTCTGTTTCCGGGCACAATTCAAAGCGCTGGTCATGTCCTATAAAGCCCTATATGGCTCGGGTCCAGGTTATCTGAAAGACTGTGTTCCCCCCTATGAGCCTCCTCATGCCCTGAGATCTTCAGGGGAAGCCCTTCTCGCCATCCCGCCACCATCACAGGCACGCCTGGTGGGAACGCAGGAGAGGGCCTTCTCGGTGGCTGCCCCAAGGCTCTGGAACTCCTTTCCCAGGGAGGCGAGAGTGGCACCCTCCTTGATAAGCTTTCGTAGGCATGTAAAAACTTTTTTGTTCCAGCAGGCCTTTGGGGATAACTAGTCTGGACCTGTGAAAATATGTTGGATGGATACTATTTTTCTTGTTGTCTTTTAAAGTTTTGATATTTTTATAATTTTAATATCGATGATTTAATTATATTTTTAACTTTTGTACACTTGTATTTCTATTTCTATTTATAGGTTTTAATTGTACAAGTTTTAATGTTGTAAAGTCCCCTTGAGTCCCAGTATTGGGAAAAAGGCGGGATATAAATATAAATTAACAACAACAACAACAACACACTCTCTTCTCTCTGTGCTGCAACAGATCTGCATATCCATCTCTGTTACCATGCGTTTCAGTTTCTCCCATAGATCTCTTTATACCCCCATCTCTCAGTTCCCCCTTTTCGTTCAGCCTTCATACTTTTTTCTGGTTCTTTCTCCACCTCACCTGCACTCCTTATCTCTACCCATGCTCACTGTGTGTGGTGGCAACAGTACACAAGTCTTTCACTCTCCGAGCAATTTATACTACTGAAAGAGAGAAGTCGGTTGTTTGCTACAAGAGGACAGGAATGGAGCAGGCTCCTCCTGTAAGACCTGCTCTCTGCTGGGTCATTTCCACCAAGTCTGGGTGGGTGAGGCCCTGACAAGTTCCACCTATAAAGGGTGCTCCTGCTTTCCTCTTGTACATTGTTTGATTGTTAAGTCTATGGTGCTTGCATGACCCCTGGGGTTGTAGGAATCGGAATATAAGTTAAAGCTGCTCTCATATATAGGTTCATTCAGAGCTACACAAGGTACTGAAGACCTGCACCATAGAAGGAAATGTGTGGAAAACTGGAATAAAACCAGCCACATGTTTAATCAGTGTTAATCTGTCTAGGGTATTGGACCATGTACCTGAAAAATGAAGTGGCAATAAGGTGTCTCTAAATTAGAATACAAAATTTTGACAAATGGGACACAGAAATCAATGAAGATCCCTCTCTATGAAACATTTACATGTCTATATTCTCTTTCAGAACACTCTTCTGTTATGTTATGGAAAGGGAAAAGTGATATTAAAAGATTTAAGTGCTAATGACACATACAGAATAATGGGTTGAAAGATTTAGGCGCCTGCAACTGGGCTGGCACCCTGGCCCCTTCTCCCAATGGCAGCCCCTCCAGCCCCACTGAAAATGCCACACAGAGGCTGGTGGATGATGCCCCCTTCTGATTTTCTGTGTAGCATTTCTGGGAGATTGGAGAGGCTGTTATGGGGAGGAGGGATGGAGAAATCTGCTTCTGCCAGCTTAGTTGCACATGTCTAAATCTAGATACAACTCAGTAAGTTAAGGGGCACACAGGTACACATTTCTGAGCTGTTCATATTGGATTGAATTATGATGCTCTTTGATTATCTGCTATACGCACAGAAGAAGAGCTGTGCTGAATCAGATGAAGGATCCACCTAGTCCAGCATTCTGTTCACACAGTGGCCAACCAGCTGCCCACCAAAACCCACAAGCAAGATATGAGTGCAACAGCACCCTCCCGCCTGTGTTCCCCAGCAGCTGGTGTACGTAGGCATACTAAATGGCTTGGGGCCAGGTTATCTGCAGGACCATCTCCTCCTATACATACCTGCCTGGACCCTAAGATCATCTTTAGCTGTCCCTTTCTGAGAGCCCCTGCCAAAGGACGTGAGGTGGGTGGCTACCAGGATGAGGGCCATTTCTGCTGTGGTGCTCCGGCTGTGGAATGAGCTCCCTAGAGAGGTTTGCCTGGTACCCACGTTGTACTCCTTTTGGTACCAGGTGAAGACCTAAAAAAAGGGGGGAGCATTTTATTATAAATAAAATAATAATAGAGCTTCGGCTATTGGGCGAAATGAAATTAAAGGAAATGCTTGAAATGAAATTAAAGGAAATAAATAAATAAATAATTTCAGCATTCTAGTCTTTTAGCTCTGTTGCTTTAAATCTGTATTTTAAATATCTGCATTGCTGCTAGGTTTTATTCTGGTTGTAGTTTTATACTGTAGATTTAAGCTTTTATATTTTATAGTGTTTTACGCTGTACCTTGAGTTTTAATTTCTGTGAACCACCCAGAGAGGTTTGGCTATGGGGGGGTATAGAAATGTAATAAATAAAATAATATTGCGTCTGATATTGGAGGTAGCATAGAGCCATCAGGACTAGTAGCCATTGATAGCCTCATCCTCCATGAATTTGTCCAATCCCCTTTTAAGGTCATCCAAGTTGGTGGATGACCTTAAAAGTCACTACATCTTGCAGTAGTGAATTCCATAGTTTGACTATGTGCTGTGTGAAGAAATACTCCCTTTTATATGGCCTGAATCTTCCACCACTCAGCTTCATGAGATGACCCCGGGTTCCACCTCCTACATGTTGAATTTGACCCATCAGCTTTTGACCATAGCATTTTCATTATTCAAGATGAAACACACACATAGGGAAAGCCATCCAAAAAATAGTTCAACCAACAAGGGAGAAAACATTGCCTTTTTCTTTTGTTTCCTTTGCTCAGTTTTTCCTTTATCTGAATGTACATAGACATGGTTGCTTTTTTCTGAACATTCATAGGACCAGCATTCATACTTTTGGAAGTGGATAGGGAGAGAATGGACAATGGCAATATAGATTATTTTAATCTGGTTATGACCTTTAAAGCCCTATATGGCATGGGACTGAACTACCTGAAAAACCACCTTCTCCTATACATGTGCGCTGGTTTTAAGATCTTCAGGGGAGATCCTTCTTTTGGTACCACTGCCATCAGAGCTGTGCTTTGGGGGGGACGCGAGAGATGCCCTTCTTGGTGGCTGCTCCCAGCTTATGGAACTCCCTGCGGAGAGAGACTAGGTTGGCTCCCTCTCTGCTGCCCTTCCACCAGTAGGCAAAGTTGTCGCTGTTGAAGCCGGCCTTCTTCAGCAGGTAACCTGCACTGCTGGGTGAGGTGCTATTTCTATTCTGTATTTTCGGTGTCCTTATCTCTGTTTTTAATGTATTATTATTGCTTTTACCCCAGTTTGTATCAACCTGTCTTTAAGGTTCCTATGATTGTTAGCTACCTTGTACACCATTTTCTTGATGGAAATGCAGGGTACAAATTGAATAAATAAATAAGAGCGCAATCCTATTGACTGTGTCCTCGATGCTTGAAAGCTCCCAAACTCGGAGGCTTGTGATCATCCAATGCAGGGCGGAAGGAGTGGCGGAAGCAATCTTTGCCTCCAAGTCCTCCTGCCCTGCAGATTTTGCTAGATGGGCTTTTTAGCCTGTCTAGCCTTGGTGCTTCAGAGGGGGCGGGAAGGAGGCTGGAAGAGGCTCAGGATAGCTCATATCCTGGCCCTTCCAGTCTCCTCCCCTCTCCGCCCACCAGAATGCCCCCTTTCTGTCCTCTCTGAGATTGATTTTCTGACCTCAGAGGCCAGCCAGCATGGTTCTTTCCACACCAGCTGCAAGAGGGTGGGAAAGGGGGGTGCAGCTCTCAGACCCCCCTTCCGAGGTTGGAGTGTTGTTACTGGCCTCAGAGAGGGGAATCCCCAGTATCCTATGCCCCCTCAGACAATGTCTCAGGACCATAGGACTGCACCCTTAATCTATACCCCCTTGCATGTTTTTCCTATATAAACACATGAGGCTTTACACTGCATGATGGCTTTACACTGCATATAAAGGAACAACCAAGAGCCTGAGAGGAGAAGGGAGTCTTGTCAAAGGTTATTGAACTGGTTATTGAACTCTCTATGGACTGAAAAGAGAGCAATGCACAGGGAAATGCATGGCTCTCTGAAATCAGAATAGCTGTTAATTTATGGCACAACCATGGATCATACAGCTTCGTTTTGTTTCTGGGCTCAATTCAGAGTATTGACATTAACCTATAAATGGCGTAGGACTGGCATACTCCAAGCACCACTTTCTCCCATGTGAACTTTCCCTAGCCCTGAGGTTGGCCTCAGAGGCCCCGCTCTCAGTCCTGTCATCATTGGAGATTTCACAGGTGGGTCCAAGAGAAAGGGCCTCATTGATAGTGGCATAGAAGCTTCGGAATGCCCTCCCTGGTGAGACCTGTCGGGCTCCCCCTCCTCCTGTGTTCAGACGGGCTTTCGAAATTTACCCTTTCAGGCTAATGTCCAATGATCTGCTTTGAAGATTGTAGTAGTGTGATCTTGCTATCTTATATTTTTAATAGTAGATGTTTCCATTAACCAGAGACGCACATCTGGTGTATGTGTGGGAGGGACATTTGCACACACCTATTGTGTGGCACTGGAATGGACAGAGTGGGGATTGCCAAAGGGAGCAGAACTCACACACAACTCTGAAGGCCATTGGCAACTCAGCATGCCTGATGGGAAATGGTCATACGCAGTGCAGCCCTGCCCCACTTGAGTAGGATGCACAAGGGCACCGTCACATGAGCTTGTCTTCCCTGGCTTTACTGGTTTTGAATTTTCAGGAAACAAATGTTCATCACAAAAAATAAATATTTAATCACACACACCCCTTTGTGTCCTTTTCCATTTCGTCTTGGCGTTATCTTTTAGATTTTTAAGCCTGTGGGCAGGTTTTGTTCCTTTTAATTATATTTGAGTTATAATATAATTATATAATTCTATTATAGTAATTATATAAATGCTGAGATGCATTATAGATAATAAATATGGCGGTTGTTTTGTTTTGTTGGTATCTCCACTAGCCATATTTTTAGCGTCTGTATGTAACTAACATGTACCATTAAAGGCCATTCTGATGGCCTTCAAATTACTAGAGCATGTTAATTTAAACATGAAAAGAGTAGGGATGGAAGACCTTTGAAACTATAGTTCGCATTTTTATATTCTGCTCAGTTTTTAGTGTTTTACTTGATTACAAGTATGCTGTGCTACTGAAATTCAATGGACTATTGATATTTGGATAGGTTGCAAAAATAGCAAATATTCATTGCAGTAGCTGAATATATGAAGATACTATGCCAAAGATACACAATTGAAGTCAGATTACTTGGAATGGAACAAACCACATTTTAAAAACATCCAGAGGACAGAACAAAAAGTGATATATCAAGCCACCAGTTATTCTTAGCCTATCCGAAGTGAGAGAAAGAGCTAATCCTAAAAGGAAAATAAGTTAAAATGAAGAAAACTATCCTTTCAGGCACTTAATATGTGGCATAGTGAAATACTAAGGAATTAAAATGGGCTCAAACTATATGTGTAAAATACACACACAAAATGAGAGGTGACATCTTGGCCATTAGGTCTTCTCAAGGTTGCAGGGGAAAGGGAGGGGGCAGTTAATTTCAAGTGTTTTCTTTCTCAAGCCCACCCTAAGCAGAGTCTATGGCCAAGAAGTCACCACAAATGGTTACAGCATTTAAAGATTTTGATTGGGTTGTGGTTGTGTGCATGTGTGCGTGTGCTTTGAAGTACTGGTCAACCAAACACACTAAACAGTACTTAAGTGTTCACTGTATAGCCCTCCAGCATGAAAGAGTAAAGTGTTTGCATTAATGAATCACTTCAGGGAGCAAGAGACAGATAAGATTGCCAAGATACCATGGTGAGGGGGCAGCATCCCTTTATTTGCAGAGCAAGGATGGCTAGTACATTACATCACTGTGTCATCCCAAATCATTGCATTGCACATAGGTCTGTTTCAGACAGCCATGTCTTCTCTCACTGTTACTTCTTCCACTCTAGAGTAGGCGTAGGCGGTACAATCCAGATCTTAAAAGCCACATTCCCCCCACGCTAAGGACCCAATCTGGACTGTGGGCCCTATGCCTACTCTAGAGTAAAAATTAAAATATATGTATAGCTGCTAGGTATGCATTTCAAGAAGTGTCTCTTTTGTCCCTAAACGTATGCAATGGAGCACATGATCATTGCCTTCATATGACCTCCCCCCCTAAAAAATTGATCTTAAAAATGAAATTTGCTCCCCAGCAATTCTTATTACTCAGAGTCCAACCCCCCAAATTCAAAAAATCCTACCCAAATTAAAGTGACCAACAATAGAACCTGTTGATACCAAAGCTCTTATCAGGGTTTCCCATCACAGGAACTCTGTATGGGCGTTCAGCTGAATACACTCACAGACCCCTCTTCAGACCTTCACATTCAAGGTTCAAAGGTCAACACAGAAGATGGGCATGTGGGGATGCTGGGGGCAGGGCTTATATGCATGCTTATGCCCCTGTACCCAGTCTAGCCGTATACATGAGCAGCTACACACCTGAATAGGGATGTAGAGGCACCTTGATTTGCCCTCCCAGGATTGATGGATAACTAGAATACTTAGAGATACTTAATTTGGATCTACTAAGAACAGTACCCTGTCCTCCTCATGAGGTTCTCCTCACAGCACTTGCTACAAAGACCAAGCAATATCCACGCTGACCATTCCATAAGGGCTCATACTCCATTCTATGGTTACCCCTATATGGTATATACACAAGATTCCTCAAAAGCCTTTTATTCCAGATTAATTAATCAATCCTAAAGTAGCAAACAGTTCCCAATGTGGTACTTGCAACAGCTAGCGGAATATAATCAACCTTCTACCCAGAAACATGCACTGTAATGGGATTTAAAAAAAACTATGCTTTTGCCAATTATTAAACTGCCTTGTTGTGGCAAAGGGACTTGCATAACTCAGTGAAGCCATAAACTATGCCGTGCAGGGCCACCCAAGTCGGACAGGTCATTGTGGAGAGTTCTGACAAAATGTGCTCCACTGGAGAAGGAAATGGCAACCCACTCCAGTATTCTTGCCAAGAAAACCCCATGGAACGTATCACAAGGCTAAAAGATATGACACCGGAAGATGAGCCCCTCAGGTCGGACGGTGTCCAATATACTACTGGGGAAGAGCAGAGGGAATTTCCAAGTAGTGCCAGAAAGAGTGAAGTGGCTGGGCCAAAGCTGAAAGGACACTCAGCTGTGGATGTGTCTGGTGGTGAAAAGAAAATCCGATGCTGTAAAGAACAATATTGTTTAGGAACCTGGAATGTCAGATCAATGAATCAAGGTAAGCTGGAGGTGGTCAAACATGAGATGGCAAGATTGAACATCGACATCTTGGGAATCAGAGAACTAAAATGGACAAGCATGGGCGAATTTAATTCAGGTGACCATTCTATCTACTACTGTGGGCAAGAATCCCTTAGAAGAAATGGAGTAGCACTCATAGTCAAGAAAAGAGTGGGAAAAGCAGTACTAGGGTACAATCTCAAAAACGACAGAATGATCTCAGTACAAATCCAAGGCAAACCATTCAACATCACAGTAATTCAAGTCTATGCCCCAACAACTGAGGCCGAAGAAGCTGAGGTTGATCGGTTCTATGAAGACCTACAACACCTTCTGGAACTAACACCAAAACAAGATGTCCTTTTCATCATAGGGGATTGGAATGCCAAAGTAGAAAGTCAAGGAAATAACCAGGATAACAGGCAAGCATGGCCTTGGTGTACAAAATGAAGCAGGACAAAGGCTCATAGAGTTTTGCCAAGAGAACACGCTGATCATAGCAAACACTCTTTTCCAACAGCATAAGAGGCGACTCTACACATGGACATCACTAGATGGTCAGTATCGAAATCAGATTGATTATGTCCTTTGCAGCCAAAGATGGAGAAGCTCTATACAGTCAGTAAAAACAAGACCTGGAGCTGACTGTGGCTCAGATCATGAGCTTCTTGTTGCAAAATTTCAGCTTAAATTGAAGAACGTCGGGAAAACCACTAAACCATTCAGGTATGACCTAAATAATAGAATCATAGAATAGTAGGGTTGGAAGGGGCCTACAAGGCCATTGAGTCCAACCCCCTGCTCAATGCAGGAATCCAAGTCAGCCTTGTCTTGAACGCCTCCAGTGTGGGATAGCCCACCACCTCCCTAGGTAAATCATATCCCTTATGAATATACAGTGGAGGTGACAAATAGATTTAAGGGATTAGACCTGATAGACAGAATACCTGAGGAACTATGGACAGAGGTCCGTAACATTGTTCAGGAGGCAGCAACTAAATCCATCCCAAAGAAAAAGAAATACAAGAAAGCAAAGTGGCTGTCTGAGGAGGCTTTACAAGTAGCTGAGGAAAGAAGGGAAGCGAAAAGCAAGAGAGAAAGGGGAAGATATATCCAACAGAATGCAGAGTTCCAGAGAATAGCAAGGAGAGACAAGAAGGCCTTCTTAAATGAACAATGCAAAGAAATCGAGGAAAACAATAGAATGGGAAAGACTAGGGATCTTTTCAAGAAAATCGGAGATATCAAGGAAACGTTTTGTGCAAAGAAGGTTTTTGTGCATGATAAAGAACGTTTTTGTGCATGATAAAGGACAAAGAAGGCAGGGACCTAACAGAAGCAGATGAGATTAAGAAGAGGTGGAAAGAATACACAGAAGAACTATACAGGAAAGATCTTAATGTCCCTGATAGCCATGATAGTGCAGTCACTGAGCTTGAGCCGGACTTCCTCGAGAGTGAAGTCAAGTGGGCCTTAGGAAGCATTACTAACAACAAAGCTAGTGGAGATTACAGTATTCCAGCTGAGCTATTTAAAATCCTAAAAGATGATGCTGTTAAAGTGCTGCACTCAATATGCCAACAAATTTGGAACACTCAACGGTGGCCACAAGACTGGAAAAGGTCAGTTTACATTCCAATTCCAAAGAAGGGCAACGCCAAAGAGTGTTCAAACTACCATACAATTGCGCTCATTTCACATGCCAGCAAGGTTTTGCTCAAAATCCTACAAGATAGGCTTCAGCAGTATGTGAACCGAGAACTACCGGAAGTACAAGCTGAGTTTTGAAGAGGCAGAGAAACTAGAGATCAAATTGCCAACATTCGCTGCATCATGGAGAAAGCAAGAGAATTCCAGAAAAAGTCTATTTCTTTTTCATTGACTACGCTAAAGCCTTTGGTTGTGTGGATCACAACAAACTGTGGCAAATTCTTAAAGAGATGAGAGTACCAGACCACCTTACCTGTCTCCTGAGAAACCTGTACGAGGGTCAAGAAGCAACAGTAAGAACCAGACATGGAACAACTGATTGGTTCAAAATTGAGAAAGGAGTACGACAAGGCTGCATATTGTCGCCCTGGTTATTTAACTTATATGCAGAGTACATCATGAGAAATGCCGGGTTGGATGAATCAGAGGTCGGAATTAAGATTGCTGGAAGAATTATCAACAACCTCAGATACGCAGATGATACCATCCTAATGGCAGAAAGCGAAGAGGATCTAAAGAGCCTCTTGTTGAGGGTGAAAGAGGAGAGTGCAAAAGCTGGTTTGAAGCTCAGCATTAAAAAAACGAAGATCATGGCATCCGGCCCCATCACTTCGTGGCATATAGAAGGGGAAGAAATGGAAGCAGTGACAGATTTTATTTTCTTGGGCTCCAAGATCACCGCAGACGGTGACTGTAGCCATGAAATTAAAAGACACTTGCTCCTTGGGAGGAAAGCTATGGCAAACCTAGACAGCATAGTAACAAGCAGAGACATCACCTTGCCGACAAAGGTCCGTCTAATCAAAGCTATAGTTTTCCCATTAGTAACGTATGGCCGTGAGAGCTGGACTATAAGGAAGGCTGAGCGCCGAAGAATTGATGCTTTCGAACTGTGGTGCTGGAGAAGACTCTTACGAGTGCCCTGGACTGCAAGGAGGTCAAATCAGTCCATCCTAAAGGAAATCAACCCTGACTGCTCATTCGAAGGACAGATACTGAAGCTGAAGCTCAAATATTTTGGCCACCTAATGCAAAGAGAAAACTCTCTGGAAAAGACCCTGATGCTGGGAAAGATTGAAGGCAAAAGGAGAAGGGGACGGCAGAGGATGAAATGGCTAGATAGCATCACTGATGCAATGAATATGAACTTGAGCACACTCCAGGAGAGAGCGGAGGACAGGAAGGCCTGGCGTGCTATGGTCCATGGGGTCACGAAGAGTCGGACACGACTTAATGACTGAACAAGAACAACACAGGAATGATGAACCATCCTATCCTGTGCCTGTTTGCTTGGAAGTAAGTCTCACAGAGTTCAATGGGGTTGTCTCCCAAGTAAGTATGCATAAGGCTGCAATCTTAAAGACATTACAAGGAAGTAAGTCCCATTGGACACAGTGGGATTTACTTCTGAGCACCAAGTATTCATAGGGCTGTTCTGCACATTTATTAAAATGTACTTAACTTGTGTTGAGCAATCCCATCCCTCTTAGTCTCTCTCCTCCACAGCAGATGAACCAGTATGTCCACAGACCACAACAGTCCAACTTAAGGTTGTCTTCTGGGCCCATTTGCATTATGTGGCAACAGTGCTGGCTCCAGGTTTTGGAGAGCCCTTGGCCAAGACACCCTGGATGGGCCCCCTCCTTCAGTGATTATACCCTCTCACCGTCATTGTCATCAGCTGTTATTGCTCCTCATCCTCTTTTTGCTACCACTAGCTTGCTTGAGAGAGCCAGTGAGCAACCCTGGCACAAGCTCCCCTGCCTCCTGCAGTGGGAGAGTGCATGCGCCACCCTGTCACGCCCTCCTCCACCCCTTCCTGCTGCTGCATTGTGCACTGCAGAGGGCCAGAGGGCAGGCAGGCTATCTGGAGAAGTGCATCAGCCAGAGGAAGTCGCTGGCGTGGAGAGCCAACAACACAGCCTTGCTTGGTAGGGGTGTCCCAGATGCTCATCAATAGAGGTGATCTCATGAGATACCCTTCCCACAATGCTTGGCTCTGCGGAAGGGTCCCCTCAGAGCTAGGAATTTTGCCCTGGCCAGCTCTCTGAAGCGCTATGCCAGACACTTCCTCACCCAGAACAGCTCCCCAGAGTGCCCGCCTGCCCTCTGGCTTGCCCTGAGACGATTTTCAGCATGAGCCGGAGGGGGCATAGCTGCTCTGTAGAGCCCTCCTCACCTCTCTCTCTGTGGCATTTGCCACAGTGGGAGAGCAGGACCGGCAGGGCTCTCCAGAGTTACAGCTAGCATTGCTGAGTGGGCAGCTACTCTGGAGAGTTCCACGAGCCCTGCTCTCCCACTGTGGCAAATATCATGGCAAGAGAGTGGCTGGTTCCACGAGCCCTGCTCTCCCACTGTGGCGAATGCATGGCAAGAGAGTGGCTGGTGTGGGTCTCTAGAGCACCTGCTGGAGGTGGCGGCAAGCCCTCCTGGTGTGTGTGGGGGTATTGTGCTGCTCTTTACGCTCTTCTGCCTGAGGCAGGGGCTTCACCCGCCTCATGAGAGGGCTGGCCCTGCCAGTGAGCACGTAGGCAGCAGCATCTACTGCTCTCCTCACTACCACCAGAGCGAGAGGCAGCTGAACGAGCAGGTTGCAATGGTAAAGAGGAGGATCAAGTCCAAGGAGCTCCTGTCAGTGTGTCCCTCTTGGGGTCTGGGCCCTCAGCAGGTGCCTGACTTTGCCTACATTGACGCTGGCCCTGTGTGGCTACAAACCCTGTTTTGCCACTACACCCATCAGGAAGCTGCAGCCGCTTTCAGTTCTCTGGAAAATGTGGAACAAGGTTACCTGTGATATATAGATGTATTGGCAAATATAACTCACATTTTCCTGGTTGACACACTGTTGTGATAATAAAGTGCAGCAGGAAAACGTCTGGGGATTCTATTAAATTGCCAACCCATTCATAGTTTGGATTTATCTCTGCTGTGAAAGGACATCCCAGTAGAGACATTTATTGAAGTCAGTGGCTGACAGTTCAACCTAATAGTGTCTGTGCCTGCAGTCTGGATATGGCACAGTCAGATTCATAATTGTGTCAGGGCATGTACTTGGCAACGACTTGGAAATAGGTGTATTGTACCAACCATATATCTTCATGTAATTTGCATAAATAAATTGGTACAGGACTCAAAATGTATGCTTTCTTTTGAACCACAAGCTATTTCCTCTCCACCTCTGCCCCCTCCCCCAGTGTTCAACATGCTGACATAAAAGCACAGAAAGATTATCAGTTTTTAAAAGGCATTTTCCTCTGGACCTTTAGGGACAGCTCTACTGTCTCAAGCATTTGTCATGTCATTTTACAGTATGTCATATGGTGGGGCATTTAATGTCCCATGACCCTGCACAATTAATCTCCAATGACATAACGCAGTGCTGCAGAGTTAAGGTTTAGTAGTGCAACATGCTAGCCTAAAAACTAACCACCAATAAATTAGGCCACCTTTGAGTTATTCTTCCGATGCTGTTGCATGTAAAATGCGGCTTTTACTTAAAATAATTTTGCGCATCTGTTCGCTGATTATTGGATTATGTGGTGAAGTCAAGAGGAATCCAAGTCTGCAAATGTTTTACATGGCTCAAAGCTGGGGTATATAGATAGAGTTTGGGCTGGGGGGAGGGAGGGAAGCCCTGTAGGGCAGAACTGTCAGTACTGTCTCTGCCATGTCACTAATGCAGCCATGCAAAGCAATTGCCCAGAAGCATCACTGCCTCTGTGCGCTGCTGAAGATTTTTCTGTTGTGCTGCACAGGTCAGTGACAGAAGATATGAAGGTCAGAAAAGAATAACTAAAGCTCTCTAACAATCCTGCACTTACACAATGGACTAACATTGTGTTGTGAAGCATCCATGTCTTTGGTAGATGAGAATAAATGTTGCCTAGAATGTTGTAAGTGTTTTATACTATTTTTTTTTTTGCTTATTTGTATGCTTTTGTATGGTTCCTCCTCTGCCCCCCCCCCACTGTCCCTGGTACACGGCCTTGAGAGAGTTCCACCCATAAAGATGACCTAAAAATAAATTTAAATAAATAAATAAAATAGAATGACACTGAGCACCTGCAATTCCAACTGCAGAAATACATTTGATTTGCAATGGGACTAAATCAAAATTAACTTCTTTTTTCTAAAATGTAACACCACATCGATGAATCTAAAGGATCCAGTGGTTTGTCATTATTATCATCATCATGGATTAGATTCAGACTCAGTCATACTTACAGTAGATCTATTCAAGTTGATGGCACTTAAGTTAGTCATGTATAAGTTCAGCCCCACTGATTTCAATCGTCTACTCTAGTCTACTCTAGTATGACTGAATCGGGATCCAACCTGTGACATATCTATAGTTCCCCTATAAGGCCCTGGTCCCTAGAGGTCACTGGGTCCAGACCTTTCCTAGGACTCTTCAAAACAGCAGCTGCCACCACCTACTGATTTATAGAGAGCACATATTCACAGCACTTGGAATAAGATATGCTAATCTTCAAAACCATCCAGACCAGAACACAGGTATTTAAGGGCACATAGGTGGCTGCCTCCGAACTAGAGGCGACTGCCTACCCAATGCAGGGAAGGAGAAGCATGGAGGGGATCATCCCCTCCGCGCTTCAGCCATCCTGCATTTGCACCTAGACAGACAATTTTGGCTGTCTAGGCATGGGAAGGCGGAGGAGGGAAAGTGGCTGCCGGACAACACATAGGATGGGTCATACCGGCATTTCCACCTTCCCCACCCTGGAATGCTCCCAGGAACACCCCGTTTTGGCCGCTGCATGCTCTTCTTCTGAGCGCGTAGCGCGGGGCTGTTCCGAACTGCCTGCAAGGCAGCGGGAGAGTGGGGGAAGGTCGGTTCTCAGGGAACTGACCTCAGAGCGCGGGCTCCAGTGTCGGTTCCTGGAAACCGACATATCCTATGGCCGTCTAGCCACTGACTAGTGCCATAGGATTGCTCCCTAAAAATTTAAACTTATTTATTTATTTATTTAACAAGTCAACGTTCAGAACAAACAATAAATGATAAATAATGATGATGATATTCTAAAAACCAAACACCACATCTCTGCTTTCATTAGCTTGTCTCTCTCCCTTCCCATTCATACCCTGTCTCTTATTCTACTGACTAACCTAACTCACCCACTAACTCTGGCCCCTAATTCCTCTCACTGTCCCTCTCCTAACTCCATTCACCCTTTTCCTGACTTCTCCCCTGTCTTCCTTCTAACTAACTTTCTCCAGCCACTGCTGCCTCCCCTCAACATTTCATTCAGGCCCCAAACGTCAAACATTCCTCCACTCAGTGTCCTGTTACACAGCCCAACAATTCATTTTCAAAACCTAAACCACCTTGATATTTCTCATAAAATTGAGTCTAATGGCACTAAACAACTGTGAAAAGGGGGCATCCTATCACCCACAACACCCCTCTTTGCTATGCGTGCACAAACCTGTAAATAACCGGTTGCATCTAGACTTGCCCTTTGGTAAATAGAAGCTCCTTCTGTTCGCAGAGGGAACTGGGATGCAGTGGAAGCTTCTTACTGGGGCAAGTCAACAGGGTGGTGATTTTTTTCCAGTTCTCCTTTTCCCCTGCAGCCCTCAGTACCACCTCCCATACTGTTCTGGCCTGGAGAGTCCCCCAGCTAGGGATGTACAAATCCCTTACCTGGTCCCGGTCAGGGCATCTGCTGGGTGGGGGAGGCGATCTGTTCCTCCCCCCGGAATCCTCGATGGGGGGGGAGGCAATCCGGTCCTCCCCCTGGAATCCTGCCTGGCCGGCTCCACTCCGCGGCCATGCTGCGGAGCCACCGGCCAGGCCGATCTGCAGCAGGCCTCCACCTGTTGCCGGGCTGATGCGGATTCAAATAGTGTCCTGCATAGGGGATGCCCTTTGCGTCCCTATGGTAGCCCGTGATAGGCTATGTAAATATTTACGTAGCCTATCACGGCTAAAGCAGGAACACAAATGGTGGCCGCTACGCCATTTGCGTCCCTGCTCTTTGCCGTGATAGGCTACATAAATACTTACATAGCCTATCATGGCTGCCTGCAAGCACGCAAATGGAGGCCGCTATGATGGCCACCATTTGTGGCTCCAGCAGCCCAGCAGTGGCTGTCCAGGAGACCAGCCGGAGCCGCCGCCGCATCCGCCCCAGGTAAGCGCCGTCCCGGGGGGATTCTGTGGGGGGGGGCGGGAGGCCGTTTTGCCATGGATCCCGGGGGGCTGGATTCTTTAGAGTCCGTGGCGGAATTCTCTGACATCCCTACGCCCAGCCCTCTGGAACAGCATGGTAGGTGGTGTTGGGGGTTTCAAGGGAATGAGGAATTGGAGAAAATCATTTCCTCAAGCACCAGCGGAACCCGTTGAGCAAAAGTCTGGGTCCAGCCCATTCCATTTATCTAAGAGTATACCGCCTTGCCTCCAAGAAGCTCAGAGCAGTATTCTAGCCTCACAATAAAAGCGTGAGGTAGGTACAGTTGACAACTAGCTAGAAAACAACTGGTCCAGATAGTATTGGGCCATCTGGACCTCCATTTCCAGGAATTTCCATTTCAACTTCTTTCTGAATTTCCAGAACCAGCTGGACTTATATTTCTCCTCACTGACCAAGCAACTCTGACAGGTCCCTTTGTCCTCACCCTACTCCTCACACACAATAGCTGCACCAGGAAGCTGCAGCTATTTTCAATTTAGTGCCACTTTCCCCAGCCTAGAATGCATGCATGCACAGAGCAAATTACATAAATTTACTAAATTCTGTTGCAAGTCATCTATCAGATGCTGTCAGATACCGACTGCCACAGTATGTTGGATACTGTGCTGTTTCATCTGTGTGTGCCCCTGGAGGTCAAAGGTGATGGAAATTATTTGGTATTGTTGCCTCCTGTTAAAAGGTAGTTAGCAGAGAAAAACAAAAGGCAGAACAGAGTTCACATTTACTAGTCCCACATGCACACAAGGCTAAAAAAAGAAAGAAAGGAGACCATGCCCTTCTTTAGTGAAGAAAAGATAAAATGATTTACTCACAATATTCCTGCATATAAGATGCAGGTACAGTATATAGTTTCAAAAAGGAGTCTGTTCCGTCCATTTCTTTGTGTTCCATTAAACAGGCAGGAGTGAGAGAGAACAAACACAACTTCTCTCAGCAATGTAAGAAGGTCAGAGAGAGAGAGAGAGAGAGAGAGAGAGAGAGAGAGGAGGAAGGAAGGAAGGAAGGAAGGAAGGAAGGAAGGAAGGAAGGAAAGGGAGGAGCAGGAAGCCACACTGTAGGCTATAGAGATCCTAAGGCTAGCTATGCCCAAATTCCCATGAGCTAACTACAACACTGCCCCCTTCTTGTAACTTGCAGGCGAGATTGCAATATTCCCAACAAAAGCATGGTTGGGCATTTGCTGAACACCCACATTCCATCATGGGCCCCACTGATAAAAGTCCCTTCTCTTTATCACGGCAACCTGCTTGTTCACCCACCTCTCACTCTGGCCCAGACAACAGTGGTGGAGAGAAGGAGGAACAGTACATACCATTGTCTTCTTGCTCACTGATTCTCTGCCTAGCAAGCAAGCAGATGATCGCAATGACGAGGGCAGCTGCAGCTGCTGACAAATGGCAGTGAAAAGATAGGCTCACTAAGGGAGGCGCTCATTAAGGGTAAGGCCCCACAAAACCTGGAGTTGGTGCTGCCCCAGAGCAACGATTGTGCTTGGAAAAAATGCTGGCTCAGCGGTGCCTCAGGCGCAAAAGGAGCTCTAGGGTAATTCCCTCCTCTGTGTGTGAGGGCCAATCCAAACAGATACGCTCTGTGAAGGGATTTGGGCAAAGCCCGCATTTTCACAGAATTGAATTAGTTCTTTCTATGGTACATGCAGTGCTGTATTCCTCCGCTTTTGCGGTGTATATGGGAACTGAAGCCACATTAGTTGGGGTGGGCCAGTCCTGCTGCAAGTAGAAAGGAACGTCAGCAATTGAGTAGGTGCCGGGCAGCCAATGAGCAGAGGCTTGCTCCCCTTCCCTTGCGTGTTCAGCGAAGTGCAGTGGAGGACTTGCTTACAGCAGATGTTCATGACAAACCCACATACCCCACATACACACACACACACTTATGAGGCGGGCAGGCAGCCTCCACCGCCCGGAGACTGAGCAGAATGAGCGGGAGTACAAGAGGCGCTGAGAGCAGAGAGCGCGAGCCAGCGAGGAGGGGGAGCGACTGGCACGTTGTCTTGGATGTACATTAGCTGCCCAATCAACAGGCTCCCCCACACACACACACACGGGCTCAATGAAGTGCTTCTGAGTACATGTTCCTCAAAACCATCCACCTTGGCATCCACCCTTCCTTAGCTGCGCAGCTTCGATCAACAGGCATCCACCGCTTTTCAGCTGTGCTCCTTCATAGCTGCACAGTTTTGAAACAGCAGGGCTGGCTTCCACCTGCCCAACTCCCAAGCCCAATGACTATTTAAAGTGAGAGCCAGCGACTGAGCCCATGTTCACAACAGCACAGTTTCAAAGCAGCAGGGCTGCTCCTGTACTCAGCAAAGTAGGCCTGAAGGCAATGAGTTACTTCTGGGTAGATATGTTTACCCCTCTGCTCTCCCTGCACCCCCACCCCACGCTACTTTCCCTTCCGCCAATCAGCGCCGCTTCCACCAGCCCGCGCCGAAGCCAGCTGAGGTCACACAGACTCCCAAACAGCACTGGAGCCGCTGTGACAGGAAAATCCGACACAAAATGAATTTGGAAACAAACAAGCAGATTTAGGGGAAGAAATGCCGGGCTAGCTATGGAGAGCAGTGTGCATCATCTGACAGTATCGATTTGGAGTAGAACCGGAGTTGTCCCATGTTGATGGGGCCCGAGTCAGTTTTACGTGCCTGCTTTGGCCAGCCAAGAGGAAGTGCTGTAAGAATTCCTTGACTTCTGCATTTTCAAAAAAACCTGTGCTTTGTTTGAAGCTGGAATTACCTGCCTCAAGCCCTAGGATAGAGGTGGGATAGACATGGGAAAAAAGTAAAGCCATGTTTCATAGCACTGTATATGGAAGAAGCAGAGATTGTGTTTGTTATCCTTCACCTGCTGTCTTAGAAGCAGTTCCATTGTCAAGGGTGTCCCGTCTGGATTTAGAATTAGGAGTAACAGCACACTGAACTGCCATCTGCAGCCAAAGACTGTTTTCTCAGGCCCATTATCAAGTATGCCGCCTGAGGGTTGCTTAACAGGTTACAACTCCCATTCAGGAGAGCAAAGCAGACATTTTAAGAAGATGCACTTTGTATGCTTACAAAGCGTTAATTAAGGTGTAAGAAAATGATAAGCATTTAAGAAGGTGGGATTTGCATGGTGGGATTTATGACGGTGAAGAAACATTATAAGAATCCCAAATATAATAACGAAAATCAACAGCAAGATTATCCCAGCAGGCTTAGCTTTGTTGCTAAGCAACATTTTACGTTAGCTCTAAGATGTCTGTGCTGTGACATGACTGAGAAAGACAGGGTAGCTAGTGCTTCAGAAACCAAAACAAAAAATAGTTTTTGGCCACACATACCTGTTAGCTGAGAAGAAATCACAGTAAACGTCAAACTAATTTGGTCAAGAGTGTGAGGTTGAGTGGGCTTTCAAAGTCACCAAGGGTGGGAAGCCAGTGATCTAGCGACACAGTCCTAAATATTTGCACAGACACTTGGAATTCACAACTGTCTTATGATACCATAGTTCTAGTGTAATGACCAATTTTAATCAGTTAATTGCTGGTTCATCATGTCTTAAGATCAGGTTGCTCACGCTACTGAAGCTGACAAAGTAACAACAACACCCTTCCCGCAAGGAGGTCAGGGTAGCATACAGCCCCCCTTCTTTACTGTCACAACTGCCATGTGTGAGGTGCCATTTTACACTGCCCTTCCTTTCTTCTTTGAAAGATATTCTAAGAGCTCAATCTTATGCCTATTTAGTCAGGAAAAAAACCATAGCTGGATGGGGAATGCTGCGAGTTGTAGGACTTTTTTCTGTCTAAACAAGCATAAGATTGCACCCTACATGTATTTGCTTTTTTTTTTAAGTGAGAAACATACCTATGTGGTACATATCTAGCACAAGTGTCACATCTGAAAATACGCACAACTGAACATGTAGTAGCATTAAATAGCAAGAATGGGGATTTGAATGAAAATGTGGCTTGTGGCTGGGTAAATCTTTGAGCAGGGTAAATCTTGGTTATCAGCTGCCCTGGAAAAATATTGCTTAAGGTTGTGACTCAGTCTCACCCCCCACAGCAGCCCCACTAGAAAAGGTTGTCTGCATCAGCTGCACCTACTGTGCCTTTTCTCCTCTCCAGTCTACTTCACTCCATTGTCTACTTCGTTCCATCATCCCACAGCCACTCTGCATGTGTGTGCACATGAACATTTCATGGAAGCTGATCGGTTCCAGCTTTTTTCTCCTGATGAAGTGGACAAGGTGCTTTCATCTGTAAGGCCGACCACCTGCTTACTTGATCCTTGCCCATCTTGGCTCATTATGAGCTGCAGAGAGAGACTGGGTGAGGGGATCAAGGCGGTGGTGAACGCCTCCCTTGAGGAGGGAGTGATGCCATCAGCCCTCAAGGAGGCAGTGATAAGACCGCTCTTGAAGAAGCCCTCCTTGGATCCTCAAGTTCTGAACAACTTTCGCCCAGTCTCAAATCTGCCATTTTTGGGCAAGGTGATTGAGCGGGTGGTGGCGGTGCAGTTGAAGGCACACTTGGAAGAAACTGATTATCTAGACCCATTTCAATCGGGTTTCAGGCCTGGGCATGGGACAGAAACGGCCTTGGTCGCCTTGGAGGATGATATGAGGAGGGCTCTGGATAGGGGTGAATGTTCCTTCCTTGTTCTCCTCGACCTCTCAGCGGCTTTTGATACCGTTGACCACGGTATCCTCCTGGACCGCCTGGAGGGGTTGGGCATTGGAGACACTGTATTGCGGTGGTTCCAGTCCTTCCTCTCTGGCAGGTACCAGAGGGTAGCACTGGGAGAGGAGGTTTTGGACCCGTGGCCACTTACTTGTGGGGTGCCACAGGGTTCTATCCTCTCCCCGATGCTATTTAACATCTATGTGAAGCCGCTGGGGGCTATCATCAGGAGGTTTGGGGTGCAGTGTCATCAATATGCGGATGACACGCAGCTCTACCTCTCATTCAAATCTTCACCAAGGCTGGCCGTAGAATCCCTGTCCAAATGTCTGGAGACGGTGAGTGGCTGGATGGGGAGGAATAAGCTGAAGCTCAACCCTGACAAGACCGAGGTACTTTTGGTGGGAGACAAGAGGAGGCTGGGGGATGTTGACCTGGTGTTGAATGGGGTACGGCTACCCTTGAAAGACCAGGTCCGCAGCCTGGGGGTCATTTTGGACTCCCAGCTGTCCATGGAGGCTCAGGTGTGAGCTGTGAGCCGGACAGCACTGTATCAACTCCATCTGATACGGCGGCTGCGCCCCTTCCTTCCCGACCATCTGCTCCCATCGGTAGTACATGCCCTGGTCTCCTCTCGTTTAGACTACTGTAATGCGCTTTACGTGGGGTTACCCTTGAAGACGATTCGGAAGCTGCAGATGGTACAGAACGCGGCAGCTCGCCTGATTAAAGGCAGCCGCCGGCGAGATCACATCACTCCAGTGCTGAAGGAGTTGCACTGCTTACCAGTTGTTTTCCGGGCCAAATTCAAGGTGTTGGTTTTGACCTTTAAAACCCTATATGGTTCCGGCCCAGCCTATCTTAAGGAGCGCTTCCAGCAACACCAGACTGGCCGCTTAACAAGATCAGCCTCGGATGGCCTTCTCTCTGTCCCATCATCCAGGACAGCTAGACTGGTGGGTACGAGGGAGAGGGCCTTTTCTGTGGTGGCCCCCACTCTGTGGAACTCCCTCCCTAGGGAACTCCATCATGCCCCCTCTTTAATGAGCTTCCGTCGTGCATTAAAAACATGGTTGTTCAGGCAGGCATTTGGGGTGGGTTAGGGTATTTTAAAAAAAAAATATGGTAGAATTTTATTGTTTTAACTTGTTTTATGGTATGTTGTACATCGCCCAGAGTGGCTGGGTGACCAGCCAGATGGGCGATTAATAAATTTAATAATAAATAAATAAATAAATAAACAAACAAACATTTTCATTTCTTAGCCCAGACTTTCCCAACTGTTTGCCCTCTGGATACTTTGGACAACAACTCTCATAACCCCTGACCACTAGCCATGCTAGCTGATGAGAGTTGTAGTCCAAAACATCTGGAGGTCACCAAGTTGGAGAAGGCTGCTGTAGTGGTTGAGTGGGTTGAGTGTGGGTTGTTGCTGAACCATGGGTTGTTTGTCAAATCATGGGTTAGGATGTTGTCCGAACCTATGATATTTTCTGCAGTATGGCTTGTTAACCACCCTGAACAACTCAACAACAAACCATGGGTTCTCAAGGTGGCTTGTTTGAGAAAAAACATCCACACTGGATGGTTAACAAGCATGTTGTGCAAATCCAGTCATTATGTGTATAAACTGCCCTGAGCCTATAAGAAGGCATATGCATAGTTCATCTGGCCGATTTAGATTAGTCCTCTAATAAAATTATGACTTTCCAGTCCTGTTCCATGGGGCAATCATTGCCTCTTTCCCAGGGCCTTTCCAAACATATGGGTAGGTCAGTCAGAGAAGAGGGCCTCTTGAATTAGTTAACTACTTCATGTCAGTCAATAAAGGGAAGCCACAGGTCTGTGGAAGAGCACATTTTTGCATACCTAAGGAATTTCAAACCCTAGTATCGCTAGTTAAAATGACCTCAGGTAGATGTTGCCAGAGACCATGGAGACCATGGAGAGCTGCTTCCAGTCAGAATAGACAATACTAGGCCAGATGAAGCAATGGTTTGATAACATAAAGGAGCTTCATACATTCAGCTATTTAGTAGGTGCAAATAGATGTGAAAGGAGGAAGGGGATTGGTGTACTGTCAGCAAATATCACAAAGGTACTCAAGGCCAAATACTGAAGCAGCCTTGTATATTTGCCCTCAGTACGATTCCTAGGGGGAAGGATATTGGGTAGGAGGGCTCTGGAAAGGGACCATAGCTCAGTGATAGAACATGTGCTTTGTCTGCAGAAGGTTCCAGGTTCAACCATAGAATCGTAGAATAGTAGGGTTGGAAGGGGCCTACCAAGTCCAACCCCCTGCTCAATGCAGGAATCCAAGTCAGAGCATCCCCGACAGATGGCTGTCCAGCCTCGTCTTGAACGCCTCCAGTGTGGGAGAGCCCACCACCTCCCTAGGTAATTGGTTCCATTGTCGTATTGCTCTAAAAGTCAGGAAATTTCTCCTGATGTTCAGCCAGAATCGGGCTTCCTGTAACTTGAGCCCATTATTCCGTGTCCTGCACTCCGGGATGATCGAGAAGAGATCCTGGCCTTCCTCTCTGTGACAACTTTTCAAGGACTTGAAGAGTGCTATCATACCTCCCCTCAGTCTTCTCAAGGCTAAACATGCCCAGTTCTTTCAGTCTACGGCGGCCACCATTTGCATTCCCTTTTTTTGCCGTGATAGGCTACGTAAATATTTACATTTGTAATTGTGCCTTTAGAATTTCCTTTTTTAAAAACTCCCACCCATCTTGGACTCCTTTTCTTGTTAGAGTCACTTGCCATGGGACCATACTTATCATTGTTCTAAGTTTATTAAAATCAGCTTTCCTAAAATCCAGGGTACGCGTTTGGCTACACTCGGCTTTTGCTTCCTTTAGAACCAAGAACTCAAGTATAACATGGTCACTTTCCCCCAGAGTTCCTGTAATTGCTACTTTATCCACTAAGTCATCTCTGTTGGTTAGGATCAAGTCAAGGATAGCCAATCCTCTAGTTCCTTCCTCTACTTTCTATAGGAGGAAGTTATCCACCACACAAGTCAGGAATCTCTTGGAGGGGCCATGTTTTGCAGAATTTGTCTTCCAACAAATATCGGGGAAATTGAAGTCCCCCATTACTACTACATCATGCTTCCTTGAAACATTGGCTATTTGCTTTTCAAATGTTTCATCCTCATCTTCTCCTTGATTGGGTGGCTGGTAGTAGACTCCGACCACCAGGTTCCTTTTATTCTTTGCTGCATTTATTTTAACCCAGATGCTCTTGATGGGGCTACCAAGCTCATCTTCCTGTATTTCTGTGCAAAGATTTTTTTTCCATGTATAGTGCAGCCCCACCTCCCTTTCTGCTAATCCCTGGCATCTTTCAGTTAAAACTAGGATCACATTGTACATGCACCATATAGGGGTATATTTGCTGTAATAAGAGCATGTCAATAAAGTTTCACACAACAAATTTTACAAAAACAACAACAACCCCATTTAATTCTTCTTACTCCCCCCAAACAAGCCCCCCTCTGTCACAGAGATTCCAAAATCCTGTTCAGTGCTGGGAGGAATATATCACATGGGAATCTACTAGTCAGGTAATCTTGTGGGTTCATAATCAAAAGACAGATGCCAATAAATTTGCCAGCATATACATCTTTCCTCCAGTAATGGCGAACATAAGTTGGTGGCTCATGAGTGAGAGTCTCCCAGTTTGCATGATTGTGGCTGGGGAAATAAGCCACAGTGGCCAGTTGCACGCTGGTCACATGCTGGGGGAATTAGGATAATTACCCTTGGCAGCGCAGCTCTTTGTGCGAACCCAACCATGGTGGCTTGTCGCTGTGGGTAATAAGCGACCCAGAACCCATGGGCTGTTCTGGAGTTCTGAGTGGCTTGTTACCCATGGCAACAAGCCACCCTGGCTGGGTTCACATGACATGACAACCTGTGCTGCCAAGGATTAGTATGCTAATTGCTCAGGCATGCAACCGGCATGTGGAGGGTGTGTAACAAGCTGCCGTGGCTTATTAACCAGTCTTTGATCATGTGAGCCTTGTTTGCACGTAATGAGAAGCCACTGTGGATGAATTTCCCTGTGGGGCTTTTTACTGTGGCAGCAGCCACCATTTTAAATATTTGAGCCATGGCAGGGGAATGCTGAAGCTTATCGCTAAGTGTGAACCTGGAAAGGGCGGTCTGTTAGAGTTGTTGACAAGCCACTTGCAAATCACAACCCTAAAACAGCCCACGGGTTCTAGTTTTCTTGTCAACCACCCCAACAGCCCACCTTCAGCAAGTTCGCACATAACGACAAGCTAGGGCGTGCCCCCACTGTGGCATGAATATTCAAAACAGTGACGGCCACTGCAACAAGAAGCCCCATGGGGAAATTTACCCACTGTGGCTTCTTGTTATGTGTGAATCAGGTCAATGTGTCCAATACAGGTTCCATGCTATGATGAGAGAAGCTGCATCTGCTCGACCATGCCACTACACACAACTATTAAAGGCACTGCTTCCCCCTTGAGGCATGGAGGTACTAGCCCTAATTTTTACCCATGGTTAGGTAGGCATTCTCAAATATTCTGTTGTTCTATTGACAAGGAAATATGTCTCTGTTGCTTCCAATACTCTGTATATAATGTGTGAAACTGACTTTCTCCTTAATCCCAAACAACAGGTAGCATGATAATGATCACTTTGAACAACTGTTCCAGCCATGCAAAAAGAAGACTTTGAAGCAAGATAGATAGACAAATAGACAGATAGATATAGGTATTTGGAAGGATCGTTTTAGTGCTCTTTGTCCCAAAGGATCTTTAGTCCTTCTATGGCATTACATACATTTTCTACTGATTAAAAATGTAAATTGACTAAATGCCTAAAACCCAGTGAAAAGCCTTCTAACATTTCCCCCTTTCCTGCCTTCGAGTTTCCTTTTTTATCTCTCTAGAAGAAAGAGCTGATTATAATTACAGTAGAGACCGAAATGTAGGCTCAATTTTTAAAATGTTAATTGAAGACTGAAATGGTTTTTTCCCTTTTTATGTATGTGAATTGTTGTATAGCATGAACGGTTTTCTGTATGCACTGAATATATTTTGTATTTTAAATCTACATAATTTAAGGGGAATGAGCGAAGAGAGAGAAGGCGGGGGGAGAGAGAGAGAAACCAGTGTAGGTAAGGAAGAAGATAATTTAAGATTCCATCACTAATTCTATACTGGAGAATTACAGTACAAATCTAGAGGAGCGGTCATGTCACACTGTTGCAGATAAAAGGGACAGCCCCCAAACATATACTTGAAAAACAGACGTGCTGATTCTTGTAGCGGTAGCCCCCCAGTATGTCTTCTTATGCTTATTGTTGCTCTTAACTGCTTGTGTTGCTATAGGGTGCTCAGTTGAATTCCAAAAGTAGCAGTAATTCCCAGTTTCGTCTTTACCCAGAAAACATTGCTTGTCACCACAGCTGTTAAGATGACAGCTGGTTTTACTTTTGTGCTTTCAGGAATTATGAATACAAAGTCTCCCCTTTTCCAGTTTCTGATTTGCTTTTCCCCTTGAGAGGAAGATAGTAATAGCACTGTTGTGGACAGTGATGGGGAGACCCTCAGTGAACCCCTTTCTTCCTCTCTGCATTTGCCCACTCACTTGCCCTCAGCTTCTGGGCCAAATTCCCACTAGGGGAAGAGGGGAAGCGAGTGAATAAGGCAGCTGCTCTTTCTTGCTCCTGTCACTCACATATGCTCTCCCTCTAGGCCAGGGGGACAGAGCAGGCAAGAAGGCAGTAATGGCGAGATGAGCAGTAGCAGGGCCAGAGGGCTCTGGTGGCTAGCCCTAGGCCCCCTGCTGAGGCGGGGACCCTTGGCAGGTGCCCAACAATGCCAGCCCTAGACACTAATCCTGGAAGTGGTCTAAAATTAACTTCTGTAGAGACAAGGAGCAGAAGGGGGTGTGGGCTACGTTAATCACAGCCTATTCCATCAGACCTAAAAATTCTTAATTCCACTACGCCTTACATTGTCAGAAAATTAGAGAATCTTTAGTTCTAAGAGTCTCATAAGATATTGAACCTACATAATGGATATAATTTCATGTGCCCCTGATTTGGTAGGTAAACCTCAGGATGAGGTTAGGCAAAGGCGAAGTACAGGCTGAAGGGGCAGGATTGCAGCTTGAGATCGACAGGCATATTGTCAAGGAACACCTAATTACTTTGAATGAGTTCAAATCTCCAGGGCCAGATGAACTGCACCCTAGAGTAATAAAGGAACTGGCAGAGGAACTCTCAGAACCACTGTCTATTCTCTTTGAGAAATCATGGAGGATGGGTAAAGTGCCAGATGACTGGAGGAAGGCTAATGTTGTCCCAATCTTCAAAAAAGGGTAAAAAGGAGGAACCTGACAACTACAGACCAGTCAGTCTGACATCAATCCCTGGGAAAATTCTGGAGCAGATGATAAAGCAATCCATCTGTAAGCATCTTGAAAACAATGCAGTGATTACTCAAAGCCAACATGGATTTGTCAAGAACAAATCCTGCCAGACGAATCTGATCTTATTTTTTGATCAAGTAACCTCCCTCGTGGACTGTGGGAATGCTGTAGACATAATATACCTTGACTTCAGCAAAGCTTTCGACAAAGTGCCCCATAATATCCAGACTAGCAAACTAGCTCAAAGTGGGCTAGATGAAACAACGATCCGGTGGATACACAGTTGGCTACAGAATCGGACTCAAAGAGTGCTTATCAATGGGACCTTCTCAAACTGGGGAGAGGTAACGAGTGGGGTACCGCAGGGCTCAGTCCTGGGCCCAGTGCTCTTCAACATTTTTATGAATGACTTGGAGGAGGAGGTGTAGGGAATGCTGATCAAATTTTCAGATGACACAAAATTGGGCAGGATAGCTAATACTTTGGAAGACAGAAACAAAATTCAAAGTGATCTTGATAGACTGGAGCTCTGGGCAGAAAACCACAGAATGACATTTAATAGGGATAAATGCCAAGTTCTGCACCTAGGAAAAAGGAACCAAATGCACAGTTACAAGATGCGGGATACTTGGCTCAACAACACGACAAGCGAGAAGGATCTCGGAATTGTTGTCGATCACAAGCTGAATATGAACGAACAATGTGATGCGGCTGCAAAAAAGGCAAATGCTCTTTTGGGCTGCATTAATTGAAGCATAGCTTCCAAATCCCGGGAAGTACTAGTTCCCCTCTAGTCAGCACTGGTTAGGCCTCATCTGGAGTATTGTGTCCAGTTCTGGGCACCACATTTTAAGAAGGATGCAGACAAACTGGAGAGAGTTCAGAGGAGGGCAACAAAGGTGATCAGGGGACTGGAAACAAAGCCCTATGAAGAGAGACTGAAGGAACTGGGCATGTTTAGCCTTGAGAAGAGAAGGCTGAGGGGACATAGGATAGCGCTCTTCAAGTCCTTGAAAGGTTGTCATAGAGAAGAAGGCCAGGATCTCTTCTCCATCATCCCAGAATGCAGGACACGGAACAATGGGCTCAAGTTACAGGAAGCCCGATTCTGGCTGAACATCAGGAGAAACTTCCTGACTGTTAGAGCAATACAACAATGGAACCAATGACCGAGGGAGGTGGTGGGCTCTCCCACACTGGAGGCATTCAAGATGAGGCTGGACAGCCACCTGTTAGGGATGCTCTGACTTGGATTCCTGCATTGAGCAGGGGGTTGGACTCGATGGCCTTGTAGGCCCCTTCCAACCCTACTATTCTATGATTCTCTGACTCAATTGAGATCGTCAAAAGCACTGGAAGTGCAAAATGGCTAACCTTCTACGCATTGCCCTGTGCTCTTGTGTAGGAGAATGCTCCAGGAATTAAAGTTGATAACCTGAAACAAACTTGTTCAGCACAGAAGTTTGCTGAATTAAAAAGTAAGATCATTTAAAAACAACAGCATATGCCCAAATTTCCGGTTGATTTCTATGAACCTGTACAATATTGTATGTGTCCAACACAGATGTATTTCAAATGTTTGTGCATGTGTATATGGGTATTATGTAAAAAAAGGAAAAGAAATGTCTAAAACTTACAGTGATTCAAAGCTATCCTGGTGTTTTTAATCATTGCATGAACTGAAGTGATAACACTGTTTCATATATAAGCTAGTGCATGTTAGACAGTGCTCAAACAGGAATATTATCTGAAAATGATCACTATGTGTTAGTCCACAGTGGTGTAAATTTGCTGTATGATTAGCTGGCTGTGCTGCTACTTTGTGATTCATTTTGTTTATGGATGTTATTTGTCATTACTACTGTTATTATTACTTATTGTCATGTTTAAATACATAATACATATTTTATAGAAATATAGAATAAATGTATTAAGTAAATATGCAATAATAAATGCACAATAAATGAGTATACAATTAAATACATACACAAAATAAGTACACAATACATATTTCCTTCAGTATGTATCTGGGTTGCATCCAAGATCCAGGAACTGCTTTCTATGAAGGCTCACAGAAGGTGCGTCCATTTGATTTTCAGGGATCCTATATTTCCCTTGTACCACACCTCACGCCATTCAGGGTCCCCTAACTCTCTGCGTAGCACTTTCAGGGGGCTGGAGGGTCTGTCGTGAAAAGAACGGTTGGGGAGGACTGCTTCCACCCGTGTCAGTGCCTTGTAGGTTATAGCCAGGATTTGATTAGAAGTAGCCTGGAAGGGCTTGGGCCTGTTCAGCCTCTGAAATGTCGGAATCTGTGTGAGCTCATCTCCATCAGTGTTCCCAGAGCAGAGCCAGGGAGAGTAACCAGACTCCCTGTCCACCCACTGGTCTGGCCTTGGCAGGCAGGGAGGCTGGAAGCTGTCCATGAGAACCTGACAGGGGTGGGGTGGGGTCTGCAGAAGGGTCGCCCAGGTTGAAGCATCACTGCTGGCGAGTTGAGCAGCGATGCTCTGTTTAGACAGGGGCCTTGCTGATAGGCTAAAGGCCCATGTCTGCCAAGGGATCTGAAGGGGGTGTCTTATAGTCACGCCTTCCCTTTTAAGCTGATGCAAAAGCAAAGAGCCTTTGTTAGGAACATCTCGTCTCCATTGCCCAAAGCCTCCTGTGTTTGGATCCATCATCATCTGGACTTTTGGAGGCACTCTGCACATGAACTGGAACTTTGGATTGTTAAGGACTTGCCATGAAAAGTACTGTGAGGCTTTTCATAGAGTTGAACACTCATTGCTGTGGATTGTGTGTGTCTGTCATCAGCTCAGCATACTGGCAGGCTCGGTTTGACCTATGACTTTTGGACTTTCCTCTGCCTGGATGCACGCAGTGTGGAGTTACCAGTGCAAAAGCGGTGGCACAGAACTCCCTGTGTGTCTGGCTTTACTCTCCTTTGATCTTGATAGGTCTTGACCATGTAGCCTGGAGTTATCAACAAAAGATTCAAAGTTGGACTCTCTATGGGTGTGGTTAGTTTAGGCCCTTCAAGAAGTTATCCCTCGATTGCCTGATGGGTTCATTTCAGGAATCATTCCCTTTCCATGTCTAGAGTTGGAACCCCATGAAAGGATTGCCTGGGTTAGGTACCCAGGAATCCAGAGTTCCTTCCCTTGTGTTCAGAACTGTGGAGAATGACAACGGGGAAACCATGTTGATGAGGATTTTGGTCACAGTAGTATTGTTTCGTTTTGGACTGTTCTGGAATTATATAGAGCCTATAGCTACTGACCATCAGTGATACAGTTTCTGAAGAGTGTAACCGTTAAGCTTTTGCTGTGGGATTTCCTGCAATAAAGACATCTCACTGATTTGGATGTCCGGTGTCAGATTGCCTGAGCGTGTGTGCTGTGGGGGATCGGGAAGCCCGACAACCAACCCTGTTGCACATGCCTAAATCTGGATACAGCCTCTTATGTTTAATTAAATGCATCTATGTAATATGTGTGGAATTACATGCATGTAGAAGATTACACTCTTTCATTAACAAGCAAAGCTAAAATGGCTAAGGCTTCAATCCTATGGTGCCTGGGAGGGTGTCCCAGCCATGGAACATAGGATTTTTCGGATCTCCCCCTCCCAGGGCAGAGATCCAAACTTGGATCCCTCCTCCCAGCCACCACAGAAACCCCGGCAGCACTGAAGTTGGAGAGGCATGCCAGGGGTGGGTGAGTGAGTGTGCCAGGAGGGGCTGTGGATCCACATCAGAATGTGTGTTTTTTATTCACTTCTACAACCAGTGGTTTTTTTTCTGGTGGAATTCACTGAAACTGAGTTCTGCCATCGCCATCTACTCCCAAGGAAGTGTAATCCAAGAGTTCCAGTACCTTTTTCTCCAGAAAAAAAAAGCCCTGTCTACAGCCAAGATTTGGATGAGCATGCCAAATTTCAGTAGAACACAACGGTAATTGCTACTTCACCTGTCAGACAAATGGTTCCCTTAGAATACAAGAATCCTTCATGCAAAATGCAAATATAGATTACTTGTACCTAAAGAGAGGCTGATCAAACAGAGGAGTGTTAAGTGGCATTTCTTTCTTCTGTTGCATACTTGTTCTGCCTTGAGCTATCCTGTTTCATGAAGCAGAGACTGGGCTAGGGCTGTCGTCAGGCAGAGTGAGGCTGTAGTGAAATGTGATAGTCAATAGAGACTGAGAGATGATGCCTTATATGGAAAACTAAAGGCAGAAGGACTGAAGCACAAGAAAGAGAAGCCTGCCCTAGTCAGTTTGTTAGAACTGTTCTCTAATTTGTAGTCACTGCTGCCATTGGCCATGGACCTTTGGACGGAAGTCCAGGCCCCTTGCAGGCCAGAGGGCCCCTGAACGACTCCCCAGAGACAGGGGGCAGTGTCCCCCTTAGGGGAAACAGTAGTTAAGTGGTGGCAGGTGTGCTGCTCAGCAGAGTACCTGCTGAGATGGCTGCAGCCATGCCTGCCACCACCGTTGTTTCCCAGAGTGCCTCTGAGCCAGGGAGGCACTCTGGGAAAGGAAAATGATGGTGGGTGCACATGGCTGCAGCCAACTCGCAGGCGCTTTGCTGACCAGCATGCCTGCTGCTACTGGGCTTCTTTAAAAGGGAAAAAGGAACCCTTTCCCATTCAGGATGCAGCCTGGTAAGTGGGGGCTGGGGTGGGTGAAGAACAAAGTGACAAAGATGGCTCCAGCATTCACCCCACCATTTCTTCCCTCCATCTTATGTGGTGGAATTGGGATGGGAAGGGATCCCTTTTTCTTAGAATCATAGAATAGTAGGGTTGGAAGGTGCCTACAAGACTATCAAGTCCAACCCCCTGCTCAAGGCAGGAATCCAGGTCAGAGCATCCCTGACAGATGGCTGTCCAGCGGCCTCGTCTTGAAGGCCTCCAGTGTGGGAGAGCCTACCACCTCCCTAGGTCATTGGTTCCATTGTCCTATTGCTCTAACAGTCAGGACGTTTTCTTAAGGGTTGTTTTTTTTTCCTGAAAAGATAGTTGTGTGGCAGTAAATGGACTGTTTAGCCAAGCACCGGGTGAGCTTGCTCCTCCACTTGGCTGGCCAGAATGCCTACCACTGCACAACTGTTTTTAAAAAGTAGGGAAGGGGCCCCAGTCTGTTCCCAACACCATCTGGTAAGCAGCTGATGGGGGGGGGGGAGCAGAGCCCAGTGCTTATCCTCCTCTCTCCCTTACGAAGCAGCATTGGGAAGGGGATCCCTTTCTTCTTCTTTCTTTTTAGAACATGGTTGCAGTGGGGCGGGTGCACTGCTCGGTGTTGCTGTGTCTGCCCATTGCTTGGCTGAGCAGTGCACCGTGCAAGTGATTTTTTAGAAATTAAAAATAAAGGAATCCCTTCCCGATGCTGCTTGGTAAGGGAGTGGGGTAGGCTAAGTGTGGGGATGTCCTGCTTGGGCTCTGCTCTTACCACATGATACTGCCTGGTAAGCTGGGTGGGGAGGAGAGCAACGAGGAATGAAAATGGTGGTGGTGGTGGTGGTGCTGGAGGAGAAAATTGTAAGCTGGCTGGACAAAGTGGAGGTGGCTGCTCTTGAGAGGACAGGGCAGCACCGCACATGAGCCCTCCCTCAGCCTGGAGATCACTTTGCCCAGGGCCCCTCAGACAGAGAAGCACCGCTGTTTGTCGTTAATAAAATAGTTCTTATTAAGATACTGCAGTCTCTGGTATCCATTAAACATGGTGTCAGAGGTCAGGGCCATTCTATAGAGGTTCTAGCAAGGACAGATCTCTTGCGTGGCTCCACAAAGGAACGAGGCCTAAAAATGGCAGAGTTCCCTCCACCAGAGCCTTTTGATTTCTACAGACCCGCTGGACGGCCAGATTGGAAGCCATGTTTTTCTCACCACAGAACTGCCACAAATCTGAGTGCAGAAGATGAAGAGATCCAGGTATGCTCCCTAATCTATGCCATGGGCCCACAAGCAGAGCAGATATATAAGTCCTTTGCATTTGCTGCTGAGCAGGACAAAAATAATTACCACCTAGTTCTGGGAAAATTTGATGTGTTTGTGCCAAAGAGGATATCCATGAGAGGGCCTGCTTTCACCAAAGAAATCTGGACCCAGGGGAATCAGAACCCCCTACATAAGGTGTGGGGGGGTAACACTTTCATGTCAGATATATATATATTAATATAAGCACATCATATATCTAAATAAGCATCCATACAAAATTGACGGCTATAGGAGATATGTTCAAATGTAGCAAGAGCAGTAAGATCTTCAGGCCGCTGGATGATAGGAGGTGGCTGTTTATCCTTTCAAGCTTGAAGTGTAAGTCTCTTTGCAACTGTAAGGGCTCTCAGTATCCACTTTTGCTGTCCATTTGTTAATCCCCATATCACAGGGATGTAATTTAAAAGTGTAAGGACATTCGCTATTATCACAGATTTTTCAAGAACAAAATTTATATGAGCAATGAGTTCCAACTTTAAAAAAGCCACTACAGGACATGCCCACATCTGATCCAGTTATTAATAACTGATCCGTTATTAATGTTCCTAATTCCATGCCATTGTCTCTAGAATATTTGATAAATTCTATTTTTTTCTTCTTTCTGCAACTTATCTGGCCCTACCCATCCATTCTTTCTGATCAATTATAAAGTTTAGCTTGGAGTACTTCATAAATACAATTTGACTTGCAACCAAAATGTATGAGAAAGCCTCAGAGGAGAGTTCTCCCTCTGGGCAGACCAGGACCTGAACTTGCTCACCGCCACCCCATCCCCTAACAGCAACCTGATTTGCTGACAGGGGAGAAAGCATCAGAAGGACCTGAGATTATAGCAAAGTTGGCCTCTGTGGGCTGCCTTGTGCAGGGTGTTCCTTCCAGCTGCCTCCAGTGCCAGCCTGTAGCACAAAGCAGCTCCTACGGAGCAGTCAGTGATGAACCCTTATGGTAGTTTCCTAGTATCTCTGAATATATGGGCATAACCACTGATCATGCCAAATAAATAAAAAGTTGGCATATGATATTTCATGTTTCCAGCACTCAGAGGGTTTGACAGAAGATAAGGGAAGGGGAGTTATTAGCCTTAAAAGAGATTTATGAGAAATCAAATCAAATGGGCAGTTAACAGCAGACCTTGACCCAGAATATGAAAAGCATAATTTTGTGGCACCACTAGAAATTACAGTTTTAAAGCTTTGAATACAAAGATGGCTTTCGCTAAGAAAGTTCTCTCTCCAAAGTGTACCTATTTACCATTTGGCTATTGCAACATCCTATCCCATTGCATTTGTTGCTGAGCATATTGTGTGAGCAAGCTCTTCAATTTACTTGTTCTGTACCTGCTACCTCTTTATTTCATCAGGTACGTTCTGGCTTCCCTACTTGCAAAAGGGTAACTGACAGCTACACAATGGCTTGGATCATATACATAATACTGTACCTTTCTTAATCATCAAAGAGAAGCCTTCACTAAACTTTAAACATACTACCATATTTTCTGGCCCCATATTTTCTGGCCCCATCACTTCCTGGCATATAGAAGGGGAAGAAATGGAAGCAGTGACAGATTTTATTTTCTTGGGCTCCAAGATCACCGCAGATGGTGATTGTAGCCATGAAATTAAAAGATGCTTGCTCCTTGGGACGAAAGCTATGGCCAACCTAGACAGCATAGTAAGAAGCAGAGACATCACCTTGCCAACAAAGGTTCGTATAATCAAAGCTATGGTTTTCCCAGTAGCAACTTATGGCTGTGAGAGCTGGACTATAAGGAAGGCTGAGCACCGAAGAATCGATGCTTTCGAACTGTGGTGCTGGAGAAGACTCTTACGAGTCCCCTGGACTGCAAGGAGGTCAAATCAGTCAATCCTAAAGGAAATCAACCCTGAGTGCTCCTTGGAAAGACAGATACTGAAGCTGAAGCTCAAATATTTTGGCCACCTAATGTGAAGAGAAAACTCTCTGGAAAAGACCCTGATGCTGGGAAAGACTGAAGGCAAAAGGAGAAGGGGACGGCAGAGGATGAGATGGCTAGATAGCATCACCGATGCAATGAATATGAACTTGAGCACACTCCGGGAGAGAGCGCAGGACAGGAAGGCCTGGCGTGCTATGGTCCATGGGGTCACCAAGAGTCGGACACGACTGAACAACTGAACAACATACTACCATATATTGAAGATAGAATGCTGGTAAACATTAATTTTAGAAGAGCAGCCTTCTTTAATACACTATTTAAAATACACATGTAAGAATCCTGTGGACAAGTCAGCAGTTCCACACATCCATCCAATCAGAATGGTTCGAGTGACTTGTTCTCTAAGCATCTGTTTCCTAGCAACCAGGGGGGCAATCCAAGCACATAGTATTTTACATACTCTTCCCTCTTATACGTGCCCATCATAGGCTTGTATACAGTGTGCTATTTTTGGTTTGTTTGTTTGTTTGGCAGAAGGTTACTGGGGCAAAAGACATTTTAAAAGTAGGAATGGAAGGCACTTGGAGGTCACCCTTCCAACAGAGGCAGGGCCTTTTCACCTGAAACAGTCTTCCTGAATTAGTGCATGTACTTTGGGCTACAGGGGTCACTTGTACAGAAGGATCCAAAGATCGTTCTGTGCAGTGATGGGTCACATGAACATGTCTCAGTGTGAGGATCACTTCCCTGAATGGATAGTTTACTTATACATTTTCATTTATATACAAATTTATATCTTCCCCTTCTAAAGCCCGTGCACCACTCAGAGTGGCTCACAAGAATTTAAAACCACAATGTGATATAAAACCAAACAACTCAGTTAACAAAATCCAGAGACAATAAGAATAGAGAGGCAGAGACACTACAGATAAAATGGTTTTTAAACAAAGCACACACTTAGCAGGCAAAAGCCTGCCAGAAGAATAGCAGTGTCTTCATTGACCACAGAAAGACATCCAGAGAATGTCTTCATGGGACACTGGGCAGTATCCAATGGTACTCCTACACAGAATAGACCTATTGAAGTGAATGGGCCTAATCCAAGTAGGACTACCATTGGATACTGCCCAAAGAATTGCAAAATATTGGTGTAGTCACCAAAAATGCCCCTGTTTATTGACTGGCCTGCTTATTATGTTGTCAGTTTAAGGTGCAATCCTATGGATGTTTAGACAGAAAAAAATCCTTCAACTCCTAGCATTCCTCAGGCAACCATGTTGGTTGGGGAATGCTGGGAGTTGTGGGACTTTTTTTCTGTCTGAACATCCATAGGATTGTTTCCTGAAGAGCTGCCCTTCTTTAATAGGACTCTCCAGTTATGTACAAATTAACACAAATATTATGAAATTATGAGACAAAGCATAGAAAATCAAAGCAAGATGCCACAGCAAAATGCACCAAAATACAGTGCACTAAAATAAAGCATAGCTATTGTATAAAGCGATGCTAAAACCTTCTATAAAGCATATTGGGATGCCTGGATAAATGAAAAAAAAAAAACCCTCTTCATCTGGACTCAGAAAGACAGAGAAGCTGGTGCAAAGTGAGCTTCTCTGGGGACAGTATTCCATATCTGAGGCACCACAACCAAGGAGGCTCTGTTTCCAGTCCCCACCCAACTAATATCAGATGTTGGGGAGAGAAGGGGATAGCACCAAACAGGACTAACCACCTGTATAATGGGTGTCCATTAGAGGGACTCCAATAACTACAAAATTTAAACTGTTGAAGCCGGAAGTAGATGGTAACAAGCAAAGTAGACAGGACACTGGGATGCATGGACAACTAGTCTTATGATTATCCTATATGGCTGTTCTTACCTTCTAATATTCCTCAGTACAGAGTTAAATAGAAACTGACTGGATGTCAGATCCTATAAGGAGCAAAAAGAATGACATTTGTATGCATTTGTGGAATGATAAGTGTTTATATAAGGCTATCATGGGGCACAAACCATTTGGTTCTAGGATTGTTTTTGCAGCTGAAATGCTTGGTTGTTAAGCATCAAAAAGAATACACCAGATATAATCCATCAGATAAACAGCACTTCTTATTGTCCAAACTACTTATCAGAATTCAGCACCTATCATTCTCATAGCCCAGCATTTGTAATATTTATGCAACAGATATTTATAATCAGAAAACTAAGAATTTTAGAAGAGATTTGCAGGGATTGGGTCAGAGTGTTCGAGTTCTAGTGTGCCAGTTCTTAAAGTCCTCCGATGCAATGTGATATCCAGATTAGCAAACTAGCTCGAAGTGGGCTAGATGAAACAACGATCAGGTGGATCCACAGTTGGCTACAGAATCGGACTCAAAGAGTGCTTATCAGTGGGAGCTTCTCAAACTGGGCAGAGGTAACGAGCGGGGTACCCATTTGCGTTCCTTAGTTTGGCACGTCTAGTCTACGTAAAGATTTTAATAAAGAGCTTGAAGAGCGCTATCCTATCTCCCCTCAGTCTTCTCTTCTCAAGGCTAAACGTGCCCAGTTCCTTCAGTCTCTCTTCATAGGGCTTTGTTTCCAGTACTCTGATCATCTTTGTTGCCCTCCTCTGAACCCTCTCCAGCTTGTCTTCATCCTTCTCAAAGTGCGGTGCCCAGAACTGGACACAGTATTCCAGATGAGGCCTAACCAATGCTGAGTAGAGGGGAACTAGTACTTCCCAAGATTTGGAAGCTATGCTTCTATTAATGCAGCCCAAAAGAGCATTTGCCTTTTTTGTAGCCACATCACATTGTTGGCTCATATTCAGCTTGTGACTGACAACAATTTCAAGATCTTTCTCGCTTGTAGTGTTGTTGAGCCAAGTATCCCCCATCTTGTAACTGTGCATTTGGTTTCTTTTTCCTAGGTGCAGAACTTGGCATTTATCTCTATTAAATTTCATTCTGTGGTTTTCAGCCCAGCACTCTAGTCTATCAAGATCCTTTTGAATTTTGTTTCTGTCTTCCAAAGTATTCGCTATACCGCCCAATTCTTTCTGTGTCATCTGCAAATCTGATCAGCATTCCCTACACCTCCTCCTCCAAGTCATTAATAAAATGTTGAAGAGCACTGGGCCCAGGACATTTGCGTACACGCTTTTTTTTTTTTTCCCCAGAGTCACCCGTGATAGGCTACGTGATGATTTATGTAGCCTATCACGGCTGACTTTGGAAATCTAGCCGTGATAGGCTATGTAAATCGTTACGTAGCCTATCATGGGTGTGTGTGTGTGTTTTTTACTTTACTTTTTTATTTTGCAATGGCAGCGGCGGCAGCCGGTCAGAAGACCGGCCGCCGCCCCCGCCGAACCGCCGCCAGGACCCGCCGCCAAGAGGGACATTCGCACGAGGTAAGTCCCATCCGGGGGGGGGGGCGGTGGAGAATTTCACCACCAATTTCGGGAGGCCGAATGCGTTGGCATTCGACCTCCCGGAGATTCGTGGGGAAATTCTCCGCCATCCCTAGTTTTAAGAACCACCAGAAGGCAGAGCTGGGCCTTGAAGTTTCCCATCAGCAGCACCTGTGCAGCAGAGTGAGAAAAGCACACAGGTCACCTGGTCACAGTCTTTCACACTATGGTGAGGTATCTTGTCTTGTATTTGTATTTAAATTATAACAAGTATTTCTAAATTTGCATCTTTACATATAAATTGCATCTTTACATATGCACATTTTATGCAACTTAATTTCCTCTTTTGCCCTCTTTTCTCAGCAGGCGCTCAGGCTGGAAGTTCCTACCACTTGGGGAACTAGGAAGAGGAAACAATGTTATCCTACAAGGACAATGGACTGATTTTGACACGACTTTGTTCCTTCATAGCAGAACCCACTTTAAAAGTGTTGCAAAATCCACAGGCGTACAGGGCAACATTCAATGTTGCAAAAACTGACTTCAACTCATGCAACAGGACTCCTTCCCTCCTTCTCCTTCCCCCTGCATTCCCATGCATGCCCCAGATCTACTCTGGAGGGTCCCCCAACTCTCTGGAGCAGATTTTGGAGGCATGCAGGGGATTGCAAAGGGGAGAGGGAATCCAGTCTGCTGGCAGACAGGTAACATTGGATTTCACTGAAAGTCAGAAATCTTCTCATGTTCTACTATGCTGCCTCTATTGCGTCTGCAGAGTGTTGTCCCAGGAGGCTGTTCCAAGTGGTCCAGACCCTGTTCGGTCCAATTGCTCGAGAACTGCTGGAGCATTCTAAGGCCTCCTGTGAGGCCTTGGCAAGGCACTTTGCAGATAAAATTGATCGGATTAGGAGTGTTATTCCATGCGCCATGGATACAGTTAGCAAGCGAGAGGCAGCTTGTGGCAAACCGGTTTTGTGGGATCAGTTCCAGGTTCTTCCTTCTGATGAAGTGGACAAGGTGCTTTCAGCTGTGAAGCTGACCACCTGCTTATTTGATCCTTGCCCATCTTGGCTTATTATGAGCTGCAGAGAGAGATTGGGTGAGGGGATCAGGGCGGTGGTGAATGCCTCCCTTGAGGAGGGAGTGATACCATCAGTCCTCAAGGAGGCAGTGATAAGACCACTCTTAAAGAAGCCCTCCTTGGATCCCCAAGCTTTGAACAACTTTCACCCAGTCTCGAATCTGCCATTTTTGGGCAAGATCATTGAGCAGGTGGTGGTGATGCAGTTGAAGGCACACTTGGAAGAAGCCAATTATCTAGATCCATTTTAATCGGGCTTCAGGCATGGGCATGGGACAGAAACGGCCTTGGTCGCTTTGGTGGATGATATGAGGAGGGCTCTGGATAGGGGCAAATGCTCCTTCCTTGTTCTCCTTGACCTCTCAGTGGCTTTTGATACCGTTGACCACGGTATCCTCTTGGACCACCTGGAGGGGTTGGGCATTGGAGATACCATATTACAGTCATTCTGGTCCTTCCTCTCTGGCAGGTACCAGAGGGTAGCCCTGGGAGGTGTCAGACCCGTGGCCGCTCACGTGTGGGGTGCCACAGGGTTCCATCCTCTCCCCGATGCTATTTAACATCTATGTGAAGCCGCTGGGGGCTATCATCAGGAGGTTTGGGGTGCGGTACATAGTACATGCCCTGGTCTCCTCTCGTCTAGACTACTGTAATGTGCTCTATGTGGGGTTACCCTTGAAGAAGGTTCGGAAGCTGCAGCTGGTCCAGAACGCGGCAGCTCTCCAGATTAAAGGCAGCTGCCAGCGTGATCACATCATTCCAGTGCTGAAGGAGTTGACCTGGTTACCAGTTGTTTTCCAGGCCAAATTCAAGGTGTTGGTTTTGACCTTTAAAACCCTATGTGGTTCCAGCCCAGCCTATCTCAAGGAGCACCTCCAGCAACACCAGACAGGTCGCTTAACAAGATCAGCCTCAGATGGCCTTCTCTCTGTCCCATCAACCAGGACAGCTAGGCTGGTGAAGATGAGGGAGAGATCCTTCTCTGTGGTGGCCCCCACTCTGTGGAACTCCCTCCCTAGGGAACTCCACCATGCCCCCTCCGCCACGCACTGAAAACTTGGTTATTCAGGCAGGCATTTGGGTGGGTTAGGGTATTTTTAAATAATGTTTTAATGTATAATTTTACTGTTTTAAATTGTACCATTGTACGTCACCCAGAGTGGCTGGGTGACCGGCCACATGGGTGATTCAGGAATTTAATAAAATAAATAAATAAATTCGACATGTATTTTGCATTCTAACACAGTGTTGTTTATATGGATTCTTCAATCTATATTCTTCTGTGGATAAGATTAATTGCATTTGAATCAGTCCTTTAAAGTGATACGCTGCCTTCTTATGGATTTGAGTATGAGAAACAATGGCCTGATTCGCACAACAACAGCTGGGGAAATAAGCCATGGTGGCTTATTTCCCCTGCCACGCATGCTGGTCGCGTGGTGGTGGGATTTGCATAATTACCCTCGCCAGTGCAGCTTGTCATGTGAATGCAGCGAGGGTAGCTCTGGTATAACTTTTTAACCACAGCAACAAGCCATCCTTGCCAGGTTCACATGACATGGGGAGCCAGGCCAGTGACAGTAATTATGCAACCAGCATGCATGGCAGGGGAAATAAGCCACCATGGCATATTTCCCCTGCCATGTTCAAGTGAATCGGACCAATCTCTTGTTCCATGCATTAGGCTTTAAGACCTTAACTGTTTTTGAACTCTTACTTCATCTTGATTTACTGACTGTCATCTTTCCCACTACAGTATTCCATTTTGCCTCCATGCCATCTCCTGCTTGCCTACCCTCCAGCCCTTTTCCTATTACTTAGATAGCACAACGCTAATTTTCACAATGTGAATACAAACTGAAATGTAGGGCAAAATATTCTGTTTATGGTTCAGTAGAGTTTATTGAGTTGCAGTTTGCCAACACACCCCTGAATTCTGCTTTGAAGGTTCTACAGATACCAGAAGGCAGAATAAAAATCAAAGGCAGAAAATAAGAAGCTAGACCACCATGTATGTGAGAGCATCCTTTGGAGAAGTAATTCACTGTTATATGTACAATACTTATTTTCATATCAATAATTGTGACCATCTTTTGATAGCCAAATGACCACAGCATACTGACTTTTACAATTTTTTTCTATGTATTTTTATTGATAAGAATATATTACATTTTCTTCAGCAAGAATTAAATATCACTTATTCACAAAAAAATTTTTCAAAGAAAACCTGTGTTTTTAAAGAAAGGAAAAATATACAATATCACTCAGAACGAGACCTGTAGAATTTGGTACTGATCCAAGTGCTTTAAGAAGAGCCCACAAATCATTTTGACAAATGGTCTGATATAAAGTCATTTTCTAGGAGTCGAGGGACAGACATCACATATCTGACAATGTCTGTCTAGCAATGCTTCTAAAGTACTGACAGGAGCATCAGAAGCGTATACATAGGCATTTATTTGTCGACTTCAAATGAAGAAAAATTCACAAAGAATGTTGTTTCTGGGCATGACAAGTTCAAAAATTGCCTGTCTTCTTTCCAATATCATCCATCTTGAGCAAAGCTGGAAAATATGAAGCAGACATCTCAGGTTCTTAGCTTTATATCTTTAGGGAGAG
This sequence comes from Heloderma suspectum, assembly GCF_057233095.1. Taxonomy (NCBI): domain Eukaryota; kingdom Metazoa; phylum Chordata; class Lepidosauria; order Squamata; family Helodermatidae; genus Heloderma; species Heloderma suspectum. The sequence goes on along the minus strand of NC_139459.1, from coordinate 290,653,836 downwards.
AAAAACATAGAATCTGGAGTAGAAAAAGAAACCCTCAAGGTATCTGTGGAGGGTGCAATGAACAGACATAAGTACTGAGAACTTCTCATTCAGCAATGGTCTTAGGTACAAATCAGTCTAATTTTCTTAGGTATGCTTAAGGCCCAAAGACCCCTCATGCAAAACCTACAGCGAAGGACAGATTGATATTTCTTGGATGGGGAAGAAAGCTTGAATGAGGAAGAAAGCAGGTTGGGCAATGTTCACAGCAAGATTTGAAGGTAGTCTTTTCAATGTATTCAAGATTAAATGGCAAAAGTAAGTGGATTTTAACAGCGCTTGTTGCAATTAGTCCTTGATTGATTGATTGATGGATTGATTGATTTGATTTGATTTGATTTGATTTGATTTATACCCCACCTTTCTACAACTGGCACTCAAGGCAGTTTACAAAAACAATTTAAAATAGATTAAAACAATATCACTCATTAAAATGCAATAAAAACATAAGAATTATAGAATAAAAACAGCATCCAAACCAACAGACTCACAGGCCAAAGGCCTTCTTGAATAAAATGGTTTTTGCTTGCTGGTGGAAGGACAGCAAAGAGGGAGTGAACTTAGCCTTCCTTGGGAGGGGGCTCTGCAGCTTGGGAGCAGGCACCAAAAAGGCCCTCTCTCACACTGCCATCAAATTTTCCTCTGAAGGCATGGTCTTGAAAGAAGGGCCTCTCTAGAAGTTCTTAAAGACCAGGCAGGCTTGTATGGAAGAAAGCAGTCTTTCAGTAGCCTGGTCCCAAGCCATATAGGGCTTTATATGTCATAACTAACACTTTATAGGTCACAATAACCAGTCGCCTGGTCCAAAACGTGGAAGGTGGGGGAAACAACACCCCCCCCCGCCCTGCCTAAATGGCATCTGACTAAAATCCTGTTTGATCAGGTGTACACAAAATGCTGTTGACCAAGAGCTGAAGTCGATGCCATGTTGATGATGATGTGCTCCTAAATCCACAGTTGCTGAAAGAACAGGAATGAAGAAGCAGGACAGGGCATATGCAGAACAGGATTGGTGACTGAAAGGGAAGGGAACTCTCCTGGCACCCACCGAGTCTCTCCTGCAAATGCCCACTGACTGTTCTCCCTTTTGCCAGGCTTAGTTCTGGTTTTGGAGACGAGTTCAGGAAAAACCTAATTTATAAATGTCCTAAAGGGTCATTTGCAGGGCTGAATTAGCAGCTGTGGGGAAGAGTGCTGATTCTCCCCTGCAAATGCCCTTACCCCCAACATTATTTGGGGGGAGCTTGCAACCTGCCTGCATTTCAAACATGACATATAGTTTTGCCCTTCAGTACACTTATGACAGCCCTTCATGGATCACTGCAAAGAGTGTTCAAACTACACAATTGCGCTCATCATTTCACATGCCAGCAAGGTAATGCTCAAAATCCTACAAGCTAGGCTTCAGCAGTATGCGAACCGAGAACTACCGGAAGTACAAGCTGGGTTTCGAAGAGGCAGAGGAACTAGAGATGAAATCGCCAACATTCGCTGGATCATGGAGAAAGCAAGAGAATTCCAGAAAAACGTCTATTTCTGCTTCATTGACTACGCTAAAGCCTTTGGTTGTGTGGATCACAACAAACTGTGGCAAATTCTTTAAGAGGTGGGAGTACCAGACCACCTCACCTGTCTCCTGAGAAACCTGTACGGGGGTCAAGAAGCAACAGTAAGAACCAGACATGGAACAACCGAGTGGTTCAAAATTGGGAAAGGAGTACGACAAGGCTGCATATTGTGACCCTGCTTATTTAACTTATATGCAGAGTACATCATGAGAAATGCTGGGTTGGATGAATTAAGATTGCTGGGAGAATTATCAACAACCTCCGATATGCAGACGATACCACCCTAATGGCAGAAAGTGAAGAGGATCTAAAGAGCCTCCTATTGAGGGTGAAAGGGGAGAGTGCAAAAGCTGGTTTGAAACTCAACATTAAAAAAACGAAGTTCATGGCATCTGGCCCCATCACTTCCTGGCATATAGAAGGGGAAGAAATGGAAGCAGTGACAGATTTTACTTTCTTGGGCTCCAAGATCACCGCAGACGGTGACTGTAGCCATGAAATTAAAAGACACTTGCTCCTTGGGAGGAAAGCTATGACAAACCTAGACAGCATAGTAAGAAGCAGAGACATCACCTTGCCAACAAAGGTCCGTCTAATCAAAGCTATGGTTTTCCCAGTAGTAATGTATGGCTGTGAGAGCTGGACTATAAGGAAGGCTGAGCGCCGAAGAATTGATGCTTTCGAACTGTGGTGCTGGAGAAGACTCTTACGAGTCCCCTGGACTGCAAGGAGGTCTAATCAGTCCATCCTAAAGGAAATCAACCCTGAGTGCTCATTGAAAGGACAGATACTGAAGCTGAAGCTCAAATATTTTGGCCACCTCATGCGAAAACTCTCTGGAAAAGACCCTGACGCTGGGAAAGACTGAAGGCAAAAGGAGAAGGGGACGACAGAGGATGAGATGGCTAGATAGCATCACCAATGCAATGAATATGGACTTGAGCACACTCCGGGAGAGAGCGCAGGACAGGAAGGCCTGGCGTGCTATGGTCCATGGGGTCATGAAGAGTCGGGCACGACTGAACAACAACAACATGTACTAGATATATGCCTCTGAACAAATGCTGTGATTAATGGAATGTCTTTAACTTGAAGTGCTGATAGGATTTAAATTTCCTTTATTGTAAATCAAATTCTTGTCTACATATCCAAGGTATCGTGTGTTATTTTAATTTGCTCCATTGTAAAGAATATACAGCTGATGTAGGAAGTGTGAACCAATCACTAATCAAGGAACCAAAGTAATTCTTTATTTAAAACATTATTCTTTGCCTTTTGCACAGTCCCCAAGATGTCTCACAACTCACTGTTTAAAACAATATCTACATAAGGTAATAGTGCAACCCTGTATGTGTCTACTCAAAAGTAAGCTTACTGCTAGGTAAGTGGGTATAGGATTGCAGCCTAAGACAATTGAAAATACAAGAACCATTAGACAAAGGCAGAAAAAGCTAGAGAAAAATAAATGTTGAGCAGCATAGATTAATATGAAAAGCTATAGGTAGAATTAACAAAAAAACAAACAAACCACCAAACTTATAATAGCTAGAAAATTCACATACTTCCCTTACCATTGGTATGAATATATATAAATATATGTATATATATAAAATTTCATACCAATGGTAAGGGAAGTATGTGAATTTTCTAGCTATTATAAGTTTGGTGGGTGGTTTGTTTTTTGTTAATTCTACTATATAAATATAAATATAAATACATATACACACACATACATACATACACACACACACACACACATATATAAAACAAATTAAAAGTGGAGCTGGCAATTGAGAAAGAATGAAAGGTTACTAAATGCCTGTATCCTCTATGCTATATTTCTTAGCAGTAAGTAAGAAAACAGAAGTAATGGAGGAAGCTAAAAGTAAGAATCAGGTTCTTATGAGGTTGTCTTAAGTCAGTTCACATCACCACAATTAGGTTTGTTGTTTTTAATCAATAAAGTTAGCTTGTTAAAAGTGCCTTTCTTCTTCGTTTAGCCATTCCATCTCCATCTCTCTCTCTCTCTCTCTCTCTTTCTCTGCCCCCCCCCCAGTTTTCTGCTCTAAATTAAAATATTTTTATTTTTACTTAGGAAATAATTCCTTGGTAGATTTGGCTGTCTTGTGATTCTGGCATGCTTTCCATCCTGTTGACATCTTGCTTGCCTGGATCACCTACTTTTTATTATTAAATATTAGAGGTGAGCATTGGTTTCGGCCGAAGCCAAATCAGTTCCATTTGGATTGTTTCTTCTGCTTCTCATGGTGAAGTGGGCTTCTCTACAAAAGTGATCAGAATTGAAGCTGAACTCTGTATGAGGCTTCATTTGCAATTCAGCTTTGCAAAGGCAGACACAGTCTCCAGAATCAGCATCATTTGCTTTTGTTTTTCTAAATGCTGAAGGGAAGAGGGGGAGGGGATGGGCTTGAGTGACTGACAGGTCCACCTTCTAATCATAGGTAGGGATGGCGGAGAATTCCACCACGGATCTCAGTGAGGCCGAATGCCAGTGCATTCAGCCCCCCGAAACCCATGGCAGAATGAAGCCCCCACCCTCCCACCCCACGAAAGGTGCGCAAAACAGAGCATTCCCCTGCTGCCGTTTCCGCTGCTCTGCGAATGGCGGCCGCGTCTGCGGCTGCCATTCGCTTCACCATTTTAGCCATGATAGGCTACGTAAATACTTACATAGCCTATCACGGCTAACGCAGGGATGTCTTTTGCGTCCCTGCAGAGGCAGTGATAGGCCACGTAAATATTTATGTAGCCTATCACGGCAAAAAAAAGGGACGCAAATGGCGGCAGCTACAGCGGCCGCCATTTGTGTCCCTGTGCAGCCCAGCAGCAGCTGGATGTTGCTGCGGGCTGCCCCGGCCGGTGGCTCTGCAGAGTGGAGCTGGCCATCAAAGATTTCGGGGGGAGGGAGGAGCGCCTCCTCCCACACCGCGGATGTACGAAACGAAACAGGTAAGTCATTTCGTACATCCCTAATCATAGGTTACATCTTACCAGGGAATCACCATTCACTGTGCCTTGGGGAGGACAAAGATGGGACCACAAGATGGCAAGTCTTCCAACACTACCAGGCTTCACTATGAAAAAGCCTTAAACTGGGTTTCAATCACAATAACTCCCTATCCTCTGCACCTATGCTTCTGAAACTTTACAGATTTCTTGCCTGGGGACACCCCTGTGATCTGTGCCATTTTCAAACAAATCACCAAAACAAACAAACAAACCCCACAATAGCAACATCAATAGGGGAGGGAAGGGGAAATGAACCTCCCATCTCCTGCCAAATTTGAGGACTCCCCTTCCACATTAACCACTGAAGCTTTACATTTTTTGTACTTAGGGCCACCTCTATGCTGTGTGTTATTTTCAGAAGAATAGTCCAAAAGAAACATAGAAAGGTGAATGTGTGTCCTTTGGGATCCTGTCAAATTGTCAAGGCTGCTCTTGCACCAAAAAGTCCTGTGCCTATTCATCTGAAACTTGGCAGGATTGATCCATTCAGAAGGGGCAACTGTCCCTGCACATTTCATCCAATTCTGTCAAGAAATAAAAAAGCAGTTCCCTTAAAAAAACACAACCCAAATATGAAGGTGTGTAGCACAAGATCCACTTTTTGCACTTTTTTTTTTTACATTTATCACATAGTAGCCCATTCAAATGGGCTACTATTCCTGCAGAGATAATTCATTTTTGATAAACAGAAACAAAGTTATAGCTATTTTTTTATTTCCCATGATAGTCCATGGAAGGCACAAAGCCTTGGATTTCTGATTTTGATTTGGGATTGGTACCTGCGTCAAAGCAGGTGGCTTCTGAATTGGTCCCAGCTGAATCAGACCATTTTCTGAAGTGCCAAAATGGATCCGAGTTGAATTTTGTTGTTGGTGCACACCTCTGTTAAATATCTGAAATGAAATAAGTTAAGGGCTCAATCCTATGGCCGCTAGTCAGTGGCTAGACTGCCATAGGATAGGCTCGGAAGAGGAGTGCGGAGCGGTGAAAACAGGGCATTCTTGGGGGTGTGCCAGAGCAGGAAACTCAGAAATGCCAGTACGACACATCCAACATGTCGTCTGGCCCCTACTTCCCCAGCTCCGACTTCCTGTGGCTAAATCGGCTGTCTAGACGCAAATGCAAGGTGGCTGAAGCGCGGAGGGAATTATCCCCTCCACGCTTCTCCTGCCTTGCATTGGATAGGTGGCCGCCTATCCCGGGAGGATTGCTCCCTAATAATAGCAACAATAATCTCACTTCTGTCACATATGATTCTCCTCTACTTTTTATGTTTTGAAATGTTTAATGGAAATTGTTTTTCATATTTTGTATGTATGAGTTTATATTTTGTATGTTTTAATAATTTTGTTGTAAGTCACCTTGGGTCTTTTTAAAGAGAAAGGCAATTAAGAAATCCCACTTATTCAAGTAATACTACTACTACTACTACTACTAACCACTACCACCTCCACCTCCTCCTCCTCCTGATCTCTGCTCAAGATGCAGTGACATGGTCATCCCAGCTAATTTGTTAGGAGTGCTAGGTATGAAAGATCAAATTCAGATCCAGGAAAGTGTCCCAGAAAAGGCAGATAGGTACCATGTCCCTATCCACTGTGCTTTTGCAAGGAGCCAAAGGATGTATGAGAAATTCAGTTCCATTCATTTTTTATCAGGATTTTACCCAGTTTGTGCCTTCCGGACTGAACATGGAGTCGGATGCAATCTGTGGTTGAAGTCCGTAGATTTCCAAGCTTGCAATGTGATTCACAGAACAAAACAACAACAACAAAAATGCATTCAACAGCATGCATACATATCAAAATGAGTACATTTCAAAAATGTGTAATGAGTACATTTCAAAATCGGCACATTTTAAAATGAGTACATTTCCAAAATGTACACAATTGATGCCTACATTTGGAAAAATATGCATGAAAATAAGCACGTATTTTCATGTGAAAACAAAGCAAAACACAAAACTCGCAATCTGATATGGACTCAGATTTGATTGAGCTTCGAGGTGGAATTTGGAGAACTTTGGTGAACTTGAGTTTTGCTGATTCACACATCCCTAAAAGCCAGTCAACAGCCTCCAATGGAGGACTTTCAGCTATATTGACTAGTGAGGATTGCACTGGACTGAAATGAATGCTCTGCATGAAAAAAGGCATATTATTACATAAATTATAACTGATGGGACAGGCCCAAACACCATCATAATAAGGACTTCTCTTAGAACTAAATTGATTTGAATGGGGTTACCTTTCATGAAATGCATTTGGAAGTGGGTGGAATTGATATTTTAATAAACATTATTAATAGTTTTAGGATTTGCCTCAAATAAGCTACAGATAGCAAATGTATCTTTTGAAGCTTATAGAAAGCTTTCCGTAAAAATGTGCAGTGTTTTCAGTAAAGTGTGTGGAACAAATAAATTGCCAACATCCTTTGGAAAGGACTTTCTTAATACCCTGTTATTTAGATGCCACCCTCAGTTATGGGAAAATAGAATGTCTGCAGAGCACTGACAATGGAAAGCTCTATAAAATGGGAAATGGAGGACTAGAAAAACACACAGATATTGACATATTGTTGGCTTTTGTGCTGTCACCTTGATTTCTCCCCAACAAAATCTGAAAGCTTGTCTAGCATGTGAATGAAATGTCTGGATGCTATTTCACCAAGAGTCATGCTTTCAGCCTTTTACAGGCATTACCAACAGTTAATAATTTCTAATTAAGGTTTCTGTAGCAATTAAATTGTTGACTTACTTTCAAATATTAAAACATGATCCCCATTTCCCCTTTTCATGTGACTGACATAAATTTGGAGCATAGCAATATGGCTGGGATATCGAAGTGGAATACTGTAGAAGCAGCAAGACCGTTAGTAGTTTACAAAATGCCTCACAGCGCAATCTTAAATTACAGCAGAGGGCTTTCAAGCAATCAAAATAACTCTTGCTGAAAATAAGCAAGTGCTAGTTTTCTTCAAAGCTATCTCATGGCAGATTCTTCTATTTTTCTAGAGTCAACTGTAATTGTTGGTCTTGATTTGGCATTTACCCTACATGTAAATGATATAAGAATTTGTCCTCTGAAGTGTTGTGAATGCTTCTTAAAATTTGGTGGATTTTTCTTTCTTTTTTTTTCCCTACAAATTAGAGACTTTTGATGTTGTAACACAAGACCAAACTGTATATGGTGGAGCCATCTGTGAACTTAACCAGTAGATTAGCCAAATTCCAATCATTAAATCCTACCCCACAAGTAAACAGCTACTGCAGACTGTCACTGGCTGCCTTTGACTCTGACCTTGAAGAGATCTGACAGAAAGTCTAAAATAAGCTACAGCTATGAAAAGCACATTCTCTGTGGACTCATTTTCTCAAGGGGACAAGACAAGTTAGTCAGTTTTGGTTTCTCTCTCTTTCTCATTTTTCCAATCTTGTGTTAATTTCATCCAAAACTTTGAGAATTTTTGCAGTCATAAATTTGGTTCTTTCCAAACTTCAAGTGTGGTTTTAAAAGGCTTGCATGATAAATTTGTATGCATTTTTGTATGCATCTCTCCTAATAGATGCATTTTTGTACTCAATTTAGCTTACGCATATTTTTGCAAGCCATTTTTAATATAATGCTTTTTAGTGTTATTTTCATGAATGTACACATTTTTGTGTGCATGGTTCCCTAATTTAAACATTTTTGTATGCATATTTTGATTGGAGAATTCCACTGGAAACCTCTGAAAAAAGTGAATTTTGAAGGATAAGTGAGTTTCAGTTCATATATTAGTTTGAAAGTGCAGAATTAGGTAAGTTAGCATTACAGTGCAAACTGAATGAATCTCATCAACATCCCTGGGGGACAAACTTTCTCATAAAATTATTTTCTGTTAGAGTTTCTGAGATTTTCTTTTTCTGGCTCTCCCTGAACTGTTGGAGAATTCTGCCACCCACAGAGTATATTTTAGGCAATCTGCCCCCGCCCCCAATTTTACCAGCCAGAAATTAAGCTGGAAAATTTGGGGAGGCCATTTTCACTCAGCTGTAGATGACAGAGTCACAGAAGCTCAAATCCTCCATATTTCTGCCAGTATATTGATGGAGGACTTCAAGTGGGTGGTAGATTCTCACCAGGGCATAAAGACTTAAAAGGAAGATTTTACCATTGAGGCTTACAGAAAAGTAAAATATGAACAGTATGAAGTGACTTTGTCAGTGTTCTTTAAGGCTGCAATCCTAAACACATTTACAAGGGAGTAAGCCCCATTAAACACAATGGGACTTCCTGAGAGCAATCCCATGGCCCCTAGACAGCGTCTGCGTGGCCATAGGATAGTTCAGATTCCTGGATCCGAGGTCAGAGTCAGCGCTGCAGTCTTGGACCCAGTAGTCCAAGCTCCCCTCCTCTTCCCCCTCCCTCTTTCTGCGGGTGCGGAGAGAACGACACCAGCTGCCTTTTCAAAGTCGCAAAGGTGACTTTGGAAGGAAGGAAAAGGGGGCATGCTGCTGCGTAAGGTACCCTGGCTAGGGTGGCCTCCTCAGCCTCCTTCCCTCCCCCTCCCTGATGCCTCAGCTAAATGGGCAAAAAACTCCATTATAGTACTAGAGGAGTGCGGAAGCGAAGATCGCATCTGCCTCACCTCCTGCTCTGCATTGGATGGCTGTAAGCTTCTGAGTTTGGAGGCTTACAGCCATTCCCACAGGATTGTGCCCTAAGCATGCAAAGGATTACACTTTGCATGTACAAAGTGTAACACAGTTGGAATCATAAAATACATGGATGAGTATTGTCATTGTGAAGAAAATTTGTGCACATCTCCTAATAATAGTCATACTTAAATCTACGATGGATATAAATGTCACAACTGGGAGATGAGCAGGAATTTGTAAAGGGCACCCAAAAGGTTTGCATTTGCTCATTAGTTCAACACTACAAATTACTGCTGTTGCTTTTTAAGGATTTATTCTGCACTGGGAGCTAATGATTTGGAGGAGGTGTTTTCCTGAATGGGAAATCTACCTGTGGGGTGAGGTGACATCTGAGACTGCCGGGGGGGGGGGGGCAGAAACGAAGACAGTAGTACTATGCTCATTAGCCTGGCTGATTTTTTTAAAAGAAATTCTCCTCCATGGAGTGGGGAGCAGAAAAAGCTATGTCAGCTTCTCTACTCTGGTGGAGGGGCTTGTTTACCCTATCCTAACTCCACTAGTCAGCAGATCTGGGGGTTAGGATTGCTCTCTAAATAAATAAATGCTGCAATACTGTCTTTTCTGTTGTTACTTTGGAATATCCTCCTATGGGGGGGATTTGCTTTCCCCAGGACTGCTACCCGCCTATGGAGGAACTACTCCTTCACTGAGCAGGAACTACTCCCACCTATGGAGTTTCTTATTTATAGCAAATGCTTACATTTCAGGGCCTAAGGAACTCTCTTCCACTATAACTCAGAGTTTGACAAGGTGACCCTTTTCTACTGTCACCAATTCTGTTAGAATACTTTAAAACTTCCTAGTAGGTTGGTATAAGAGGTTTAGGTGTGAGATGGGCACCAACGCTAGAGACAAGATGAACTATTAAACAAGTAATTTATTAAAGGGATATTTTGTGCATAAGGGATTACTGATATTTACTTCGTAATCCAGCTTCTGGGTACAGTCTTCCTCTGACACCAGAGCTCCTCCTGTTGTATTTTTGGCTGCGTGGACAGTTTATCTGTGTTTTTAGCGCCCGCTTGCATAACCGTCTGCTGGCAAGATCCTAGGGCAGCCTCCGGCATAACACAGCCACCTGCTCCCTACTCCTGATCTTCTCCAGCCACGTATGGTTATCCCACAGAGAAACGTCGAGGCCTGAGGTCTTCATTTTCCCTCAGCTTTCTCTTAGTCTTTCTAAAACACCCCACACCAACCAGCAGACCTTCCCCCTCACCCCACAGACTGACTACCTGACTGTAGTCCTAAGTGTCAACTGTCCTACCTTAACTGTCGTTTCACAACCACCCTTTCCCACCTAGATCAAATCTCTGGCCAGCCAGAATTGAATTGATCTGATACAGGTCCCATCTAACAATATTCAAAGTGATTGTCTCTCTCTCTCCCATTTCAGAATAGCACTAAGCAACTACTACACAGGCCCTTGACAGTAACAAAACAAGGACTCAGGCCTACTCAGATACGTTATTGCCTCACACACAAAGTAAATATTACATAATTACAATAGTTATACACAGGACATTTCTTCACACCTCCCCATTTATATTTGTCAGGAACATCCAGCGTTAATTCTTATGCACAAAGTAAAAGCACTTCTGGGAGAGGGGGCAATTGACTGCCACTTAATCAAACATATTAATAAATAAGCATTCCTTCCACAGCCCTGCATTCTGAGCACACCCAAAGGATCATATGAGGCTTCTCTAGCCAGCTGGGACCACATGTTGAGTCACCTGAGGTCAGCTACCTGTTTGACAGCATCATAGAACCAAAATGATGTGCTACAGCTAGTAGTCTTGCCTTCCTTCACATTTTATGGGATAACAAAGGTCACGGCAGCAATTGGGGAAGCTGAACAGGACAATCAGAATTCTACAGTTCAGGTTTTAAAGACGATGTGCGATCAGAATCAGCAAGCAAAAAAAGATGTGTTTATATTTTGTAGGTCGGAGGAGGAAAAAATCACAGGACTTAAAACTGCAAGATGCACAGGAGATGGTTCTCAACAAATTTCATTGTTGTAGAAAGAGCAGTGTTTTTTAAAGGTTTTTTCCCCTTTCCCAGTCTGATTTCTTATCTAAAGGAGCAGACATGATTTAAAAGGTTATCCATATAGGATGGAAGTGGTTTACCGAAACCTAAGAAATACAACCCTCAGCAAAGTACACATAATGAGTTATCCAAGCTTACCAGCCCCTGAATAATAAAGGTGATGTGAATGCTGTAAGCAAGAATACAAATAATTGAAAATGTGCAATGAAACAGGCTGTTCTTGGACCTGATTGATAGCTTGCATCCAGTCCCTGGATTCACAGCATCTGCATGTAAGATTTCATGCTCCATTAATTAATTCTGAGCATGCTGTGTCCCATTTTGTTAGGAAGAATGAAGGATGGGTAAACCCATCTCAGACAAAAAATAAGATAAGAAGCAAGCCAACCATTTTCAAAGCTGGTTAGTCCTGATGGTCTAGGAAATTTGGCAAACTATTTGAAGAGCCTGAAGATGGGCAGAAAAAGACCAAGCTGTTTTAATTTTACATGACACTTTCAGCCATTTTACAAGAAACTAGGATTTACTGCTCAATGTACACTCAAGAGGAAAGTCTAACCAGTCCTGCCTTCTTATGAAATAAATAATAAAATCAATGAACATACTTGCATGATACCCGTTTGTTAAATTCAGAGTTCACATTTTAAGATAGGCACTTACAATATCAGTATATGCCTAAAAATATATACCTAAAAATTCAATGTGTGCAGAAATCCACATTACTTGGGGATAAGTCATACTGTAGCCCTTGAAAATTGTAGCACACAATTTTAGCCTCATTGTACCTTTCTGAAGTGATATAGTGTAACTGTGGCATGGTGTGCAGTCATGCATAGAGTTTAGATATGCTTTCATGCTTAGTGGGAAAATGTGCAAATTGGTAGGAATTATATTTGTGTATGTGTGTGTGTCCAGCTCCCCACCAAACCTCAGATTTTGGGGTTGAAAAGGTTGTGCACCCCTGTTCTAAATTAAGTGTACTAAAAAGATAGGAATAGCCATTATTGATCAAACAGTAATAGAAAATAGAATCTGACATTAAATAATGCAGTGATTTTACCCTGTGTCTACAGACATTCTGAAACAAGAGCTCTAACTGTTGTGAATGTAGCTCAGTGCTGCACTGATTCCAACAGGACCATGTTATGTTCACTAGGCCATTCTGGGTGCCAAAAACTGTCACTCTGATCTGATGCAGTTATTTAGGATAGTAATATTCACTTGTATGAGGGATTTTGGCATCAAATACCTGATATCAGGATGAAAGTTGTAGCATATTATTGCACCAAAACAAATACAAGCATGTTTAGATGCTGCAAAAACAGCTGCTAACACATGGAGTCATGGATGGGAGCATATGTACATACTGAAAATTATATCCACAGAGCTGAAAAAACAATTTGGAGATTTAGTGCAAATAACATTTTAAAGGATAAATGGGGGTGGGGGTAGGGAGATAATAGCGTGCATGAGTGCATAGATCAGCGGCATTTGCCTTTGTAAAAATGTTCATATTAAACCCCAACCTATTTTGTAAACTTGGAGGTAGCATCTGAAGTCTATTCTCAATGCCAAAATCTGACCCCCTTTTTATGATACTCAACAACCAAATAATACAATCAAGCTCCTAATCAAGGAAGCAATCAGAAGCTCTAAATATAGACAGTTACATAAAACAAATAATCAAGAGAGCTTTTTATAATCACACTTTAAAACACAGTGAATGGGAAGTCATTGGATGGGAACTGAGAAAAACTGTGAAGGTTGCAGACAGTCAATCATAAGCACATTATTTGGTGACATTAACTATGGCAGAGTTAAGATCAGACAAGCTGTACTTTTACAACAAATTGCAGCATAAATGGGAGCTAAGACAGAGGTAGAAACCTAATACTTATTTTTGGTAGACTTCCTGTTAGGTACTACACTAGTTTTATATTGAAATTATCATAATATATACTAGTTGCAATCTCGATTCTCTGAGTACTAGTCCTTAAGTACCCAAAATGGCCCCACAAGCATCAGCATGCTCAAGGGAACTCCAGGCCCCAACTCCTCTCCTTATCTCCAATTAGGAGCTGTTCAGAGGTAAGAGCTTTTCCTGGCCCAGAGAAGGGTGGGAACTGGGGGAGGAAGCTGCTGAGTGATTCAGTCCTTCTTACTTCTGAGGCTTGTTTTGCTTACTTCTGAGTAGAGATGTTGCTTGTGCTTATTTCTAGGTAGATATGGAGATGATTGCTATTTGGGATGCTGCTTGAAGGGCTGCTGAATGATTCAGTCCTGCTTACTTATGAGTAGAAAAAGGTTCCCCACCCTGCTATATACATAGAAGAAACTATGTATCCTGCTAGTAGCAGCATGTGTATGTGTGTGTGTATGCATCTGCATGGCCCCACAGTGGATTCTGGATGTGGCCCTCAGGACCAAAAAAGTTGTGTACTCATGCTCTTGTGTGTGTGTCTTCAGGGTTGCAGTCTAAGGACAAAACAGGATGTGATGTTAAATGTATCTTTGCATTTAAGTTGCACATTAAAAAAATATCAGCCTTGTTGGCAGTGATTGGCACCCATGGGAGCTTCCCTCACAAGGCACATAGTAGCTTCAGAGAAGCAGTCTTCATCAGGACTGTACAGCAGAGGAAAACTCCCCCTCTCCACCTGCTGTGATTCTGACACTTATCAGCCCCACCCCCATCAATGGCTGCTATTTGCATTTTTAAAATATACTTTAAATGCTAAGAGATATTTCGGCTGCAATCCTATACCTACTTCCCTAGGAGTAAGCCCCACTGAACTCAGTGGGACTTACATCTGAGTAGATGCTTATGACTGTACAGTCATTGTCACATCTAGTTTGCCCATAACAATGGTAGTGCAAGGTGCCATCCAATGCAGAGTTACATATGAAATTAGGAGAATTTAAATCCCAGAATGCAAGGAAATGAAACATTGTGCACTACTTGCCCTCAGCAACCAGCAAACTAATAATTTTAAAGGATACAGTATTTTGCTATTGTCAGCTTTTGAGGTCTGTGCAGAAATAAGCCTATGTCACTGTTAAGTAAAGTCTTCTTCAGTAGCTTAATGTCTAAATGAATTAAGCTTGAAACACTGAAAACACATCATTTATACTTGCTGTAAGCAAAAGAGTAGCTCTGATAATGTCAACTCTTGTTAATTTATTTTATTTACTGCTTCTAATACTACACAATCCTTTCCCTGGGTAGTTTGTTACGGTAAACTGAAGAGCATGTTCTGACCAATGCAGCCGTGGGTATTGAGCAAAATCTGGGGCAGGATACAACAAATGTGATCCATATTTAACTCCCATTGATTTTTGTGGGAAAGAGTTAAACACTTACTTAATTCTTCTACTGACACTTACAGGGCCAATGTGGTTACTCAGAGGTAAGCTCCATTGGACTCAATGGGATTTACTCTCAAGTTAGTGAGTACATCATTGCAATTTTAAAAGTGTATAATGTGGCTGGATCATGGCCCAGATTTTGTTCACTATCTATAGTAGCTGAATTGTGTCCTTGAAAAGACAAGAGAAGCGATTCCAGCACTATATTTCACTACTTTTTTCTCCTTTGGAATGATACTGTATTTTATTAATCATTGCTAGCCACTGTGAGTGGTGCATAAGTACCAGAAGGGTGAGGTATAAAATGTTTAAATAAATACATACAATATATTCTGTCACATTTCCACTACAGGGGTTCTGAGAAAGCAAATGAGTACATATAGATGTTGAGACAATTTGAACTTAAAAGAGCTGTATTTGTATTTATAAGGAAGTTAGACTGACAAACTGGCTTAGAACTGGAGGATATCTTTTTTTTTTTTTTTGTATCCAGCTCAAACTTTGCTCTGCGAAAATGTAGCCACCGCCACAGCTTTGTCATTAGCTTGCTGTAGATTGTCAATAGTACAAGACTCCGGCAGTAATCGACACACCATCAGATGCGCTGGGTCTGGGGTACACAGAAGGAGCCCTGAAGATTGTTGAAATAATAATACAATCGGGTGTACCCTGGAAACAGTGAATTGCACCGGCTAATCCTTCTAACACCAGATCAAACCACAGCTAAGCGGAAGGATATCTAATAATAACTATGGTGTATTTCGGGGTAATGACACAGCCCATTTCAAAGCAGAACTGACCCAACCACAAGGGGATAACAGCCACTTCCCCCCACCCCCAGAACCCCCTAAGCTAGCCTGCTGTCCTCGGGTGAGGTTGAGGATGCTGTCCCGTCATCAGGATTGAAATAAGATTCCAGTGCCAGTCTGGTCAGATTCTCTACAGGGAATGGGATGTGGGTGGGCCATCTTGTCCTTTGCCTTAGGCAGCAAAATGTTTTAGGCCAGCCCTGTTTAAAAACAAAGACACGCACATGCAAGCAGCTAGATTCATAGCTGAAGTCGTCTGTTACGTCATGAAACATAGGTAACAACTAAAGAGAGTATATTTTATGCAGATTCATTGAGACTGGACAATTCTGCTATATCCCTTCCAGTTTAGGATTAGAGTTAAAGCTCATTTAAAATGAGGTCGTATTCCTGGTCATCTTAGTAAGTAGCCTTTGAGGAACCCATTCTCAATGAACCTTTCTCGATGCTTTTCAAATCCAACTATAATGTTAGACTTCACAGTACCTGCTGGCAAGAAATGCTATGGTAAACAAACCTCCTTCCATTTATTTGCTTGAAATCTGCTGCCACTTAATTTTATCCTTGCTTTTGTACTTTGGAGAAGAGGGAGTAATCTTTCTTTATTAACAATCCTCAATCCTTTCTTTTCATGTAGACTTAGATCACACCCCAATTTAAGGTACAGTCACTAGAGACCTATAGGCAGTCACAGGAGCAGGTTCAAAAAAGGACAGTGGAAGCAGCCACCCTCTTTCTGGTTCCATGGTGATGAATCCATGCACTCAACCACTGAAAATGGGGAGAATGTGAGCAAGTGAGATATAGAACTTATGACAGGCAAGGCCTCTCCCAGTTGCAATTAATAGCCTCCCATCCAACAGAGGGAGCTACAGCAAAGAGTCATCTGACTTTCACAAGAAGGAACTGAACATGCAGCTCAAGGTTATGGAATTGAGGGAGGAATCTGAGCAGCAGGCAACCCAACAGGTCATCTATAACATCCTTTTAAAGATCCTAAATCCTATTAAAAAATGAATGAAAAAATTAAAAACAATTGGACGTACACCCAGGTAGAATTGCATAGAGTTTCAGCCTAACAGTGCAATCCTATACATGTCTACACAGAGGTAAGTTCCATTGCATTTAATGGGGCTTGTAAGGTAAGTGTGTATACAGTTGCAGCCTTGGTCACTCTAATACGGCCTCTTCATTCTTCTGATGTACTTCTTCAAATATTTGCTTATTTTCATCTGGCCTCTTGGTCCTTGACTAATGTAATCTCCTCAGTTCCGGCCTTATGTCACTTGATCAGTCTAGGTCGGTCCCAGTTTTACATCCCTACAATTGAGGTATCTAAAGAACATGACTAGAACAGAAGAGTCCCTAGGGAGAAGTGAGTCTTACCATGCAGCCACGTACTACAGAGCAGTGGGCAACCACAGAGGAGGTGGGATGGCCCTGTTGGACTCCACCAGCTAGTGAGTGCTTTCCCAAGCATTAAGGTGCTGGACTAGTTATAGAAATATAGATGCACATGCTGTTGGGTATTATGAGATATGGAGAAGTGGACTCTTAGGGTTGGTGGGTTGGGGACCTTCCAAAGCAGGTTTGGAGGGTGCATGGGGGATGCAGGAGAGGGGAGATGATGCAGAAGTCCCATTCCACAAGTGGTGTCCTTTCACTGGGGAAGTGAAAGACCTTGATCCAACCGATCATCTGCACACATCTTCATCTGTATATAAAGGTTAATGTGTGTGTTTTCTAAGCCTTGTCAACTGCAGCAGCATTGCCTATACCAAACAGGAAAGACAGATTTACACTTAGCCAGCAGATGCACTTGCATGGAGCTGAAAGCCTGCCTTAGATTCCACTTCCATGTGAGGTCTCACCAGAAATCAAATATTACATGGAACAGCTGCTGATGAAATGCACATTGCATTAAACATGTTGCTGGGAACATGGTGGCAGTGTACAGTGGGCATGAGCCAGGGCAAAGGGCTGCTGAGAATAGATGTAGATAGATGGAAGCAACCTCTTGCCACACACAACCCCCTAATCTCAGAGTCAGGAATCTACATCTACGTCTATGGACTACTTTACAGGACAAATGCTGTGTCTCAAGCTGGATGACTTTTTTCTCTATAATCTTGGCCTTGCATACCACAAAGTTCCTCCTTAAGAAGTAACTAGGTGTATGTTGAAAAAAAACACCCCCTGGCTTTGATGTTAGATGAATAACTAGTTCCACTGGAACTAAATGGGGCAACTGGATGGCTTTTGAACAGCCTTTCGACATTTATCCAGACAGTTGATCAATTTATATTAAACTGAGATGGCTTATTGATTTTTTTTAGATGAGCTTTGTAATGGGATCCATAGACTTTTCATCTTTAGGTCACTGGTTGAACTGGAGGTCAGTAATGATAAAACATCATCCTCTTATGGCTTTTCAGCACTATCCCAAGAATGTTACAAGGAGTGCAAACATCATTCCCTTGGAGCTATCCAACTTTGCCATGCCTGGGAAGAGATGGGTGAAGGCAGGCCCTTCCAAGAGGAAGAAGCAAAATAGCTTGGGTAGGAAATGGTCATGCTGGAACTGCTACCTCAATGCATCATCCCATCTCATGGACAATCAAAATTTTGATTCATAGAGATGAGCAGGGATCTCTGCAGCTAATTAGATCAGGATAAACTTTCTGAAAAACAAAGCATCTTCTTAGTATTTGCAAAAAAACCCCTCAGTGGGATCGGGCAAGAATGTGTGCCTGGGAGGGAGAAATCACTCCCAAATGGGTAAATGTTACTGTATGTTCCATTTCAGGCTGTGGGTTCTGTCAATACTCTGTGCTGTATTTATTTATTTATTTATTAAATTTATTAATCGCCCATCTGACTGGTCACCCAGCCACTCTGGGCGATGCACAACCCACCATAAAACAATTTAAAACAATAAAATTTTACCATAATTTTTTTTTAAAATACCCTAACCCACCCCAAATGCCTGCCTGAACAACCACGTTTTTAATGCACGACGGAAGCTCATTAAAGAGGGGGCATGACGGAGTTCCCTAGGGAGGGAGTTCCACAGAGTGGGGGCCACCACAGAGAAGGCCCTCTCCCTCGTCCCCACCAGTCTAGCTGTCCTGGCTGATGGGACAGAGAGAAGGCCATCTGAGGCTGATCTTGTTAAGCGGCCTGTCTGGTGTTGCTGGAGGCGCTCCTTAAGAATGGATTGTAGAATGGATTGCAGGGTTCTGCCATGGGCCAGATCTTTAGCAGGGGTCAGGTTAGAGAGCAGGATTCTCAGGGAAGCAAGATAGGGAAAGATTAGCACCACAGAAAGCTCTGAGTGGTGCAGGGGCTGGAGGCTAGACAGGGCTATCTGTATATTGTTCCAACAAGGAGCATGTCAGACTGAGCCTTAAGTAGCAGTTTGGCTACCTTTATGCTGATTGGCAATGTCGCTGCACTGACTGAGGCTTTGTCTCTTAAAGGGGCTTGGATATTTTTAGCAGCCTGAGGCTGAATTGACATGGAAGTGGGTGTGGCATGCAACTGTCCTCATGAACAAAGTCATTAGAGTCTGAAGATGACAAGGCAACCTCCTCTGAACACAAGGGAGCCAACCTCCAGGATCTTACTGGGGAACTAGGTCACACAAAATCACAGAATAGTAGGGATAGAAGGGGCCTATAAGACCATTGAGTCCAACCCCCTGCTTAATGCAGGGATCAGAGTCAAAGCATACCTGACAGATGGCTGTCCAGCTTCATCTTGAATGCCTCCAGTGTGCGAGAGCCCACTACCTCCCTAGGTCATTGGTTCCATTGTTGGATTGCTGTAACAGTCAGGGAGTTTTTCATGATGTTCAGCCGGAATCTGGCTTCCTGTAATTTGAGCCCATTATTCTGTGTCCTGCACTCTGGGATGATGGAGAAGAGATCCTGGCCTTCCTCTCTGTGACAACCTTTCAAGGACTTGAAGAGCGCTATCCTATCTCCCCTCAGTCTTCTCCTCTCAAGGCTAAACATGCCCAGTTTTCAGTCTCTCTTCATAGGGCTTTGTTTCCAGTCCTCTGATCATCTTTGTTGCCCTCCTCTGAACCCTCTGCAGCTTGTCTGCATCCTTCTTAAAGTGTGGTGCCCTGAACTGGACACAGTACTCCAGATGAGGCCTAACCAGTGCTGAGTAGGGGGGAACTAGTACTTCACGGGATTTGGAAGCTATGCTTCTATTAATGCAGCCCAAAAGAGCATTTGCCTTTTTTGTATCCACATCACATTGTTGGCTCATATTCAGCTTGTGATCAACAACAATTCCAAGATCCTTCTCGCTTGTAGTGTTGTTGAGCCAAGTATCCCACATCTTGTAACTGTGCATTTGGTTTCTTTTTCCTAGGTGCAGAACTTGGCATTTATCCCTATTAAATGTCATTCTGTGGTTTTCTGCCCAGCTCTCCAGTCTATCAAGATCACTTTGAATTTTGTTTCTGTCTTCCAGGGTATTAGCTGTCCCACCCAATTTTGTGTGATCTGCAAATTTGATCAGCATTCCCTGCACCTCCTCCTCCAAGTCGTTAATAAAAATATTGAAGAGCACTGGGCCCAGGATTGAGCCCTGCGGTACCCTGCTCGTTACCTCTCCCCAGTTTGAGAAGATCCCATTGATAAGCACTCTTTCAGTCCGATTCTGTAGCCAACTGTGGATCTACCTGATAGTTGTTTCATCCAGCCCACTCTGAGCTTGTTTGCTAATCTGGATATCATGGGGCACATTGTCAAAAGCCTTGCTGAAGTCTAGGTATATTATGTCCACAGCATTCCCACAGTCCACAAGGGAGGTTACCCAATCAAAAAATGAGATCAGATTAGTCTGGCAGGGTTTACTCTTGACAAATCCATGTTGGCTTCGAGTAATCACTGCATTGTTGTCAAGGTGCTTCCAGATGGATTGCTTTATCATCTGCTCCAGAATTTTCCCAGGGATTGATGTCAGACTGACTGGTCTGTAGTTCCCAGGTTCTTCCTTTTTGCCCTTTTTGAAGATTGGGACATTAGTCCTCCTCCAGTCATCTGGCACTTCACTCATCCTCCATGATTTCTCAAAGAGAATAGACAGTGGCTCTGAGAGTTCTTCTGCCAGTTCCTTTATTACTCTAGGATGCAGCTCATCTGGCCCTGGAAATTTGAACTCATTCAAAGTAATTAGGTGTTCCTTGACCATATGCCTATCAATCTCAAGCTGCAATCCTGCCCCTTCAGCCTGTACTTCAGCTTTGCCAGGGGGGTCATAGACCCTCTTTCAGGAGAAGACCGAGCTAAAGTAGGAATTGAGCACTTCTGCCTTTTCTTTGTCATCTGTTATCATTTTTCCATCCTTATTTATAGCCGAACCACATTTCTTTCCTTTGTCTTTTACTATGCATGTATCTGAAGAAAGCCTTTTTGTTGCTTTTAGCATCCCTCGCTAACCTCAGCTCATTCTCAGCTTTTCCCTTCCTGATGCCATCCCTGCAATTCTGTGCTACCTGCCTCTACTTTTCCTTTGTAGCTTGGCCTCCCTTCCACTTCCTGAATGTGTCCCTTTTTGTTTTCAGGCGATCGCTAAGCTTGTTGTGAAGCCACATTGGCTTCTTCTGTTGTCTTCCACCTTTTTTTCTTGGAATTGTTTGTGATTGTGCCTTGAGAATTTCCTTTTTTAAAAAAACTCCCACGCATCTTGGACTCCTTTCCTCATTAGAGTCGCTTGCCATGGGACCTTTCTGATCATTGTCCTGAGTTTGTTATAATTGACTTCCCTAAAATCCAGGGAACGCGTTTGGCTCCTGGAGAGGTGAAGCCTCATGATGCCTTTCCATGGCTGAATCCTCTTCTTGAACAGTTAACTGTGGAGCCTACTTTGAGGACAAGAGGCTGAGATCATCCAAGGATGAAGGTTCAGAATTCTGGTCCATGACACCACAGGGAAAGGAGGTGATGAGAAATGCTTTCTATTCACTTATCTTAGTATTTTAGTATCCAAGGCAAAGACTGTGTAACTGCTCTTTGCTCAGTTTATATATAAAACAGAATGGATATATTTTGCCACACCAAGTATTAGTATTAGTACTAGTCATTGCTTTTATATAACATCATATTTGGTTAGTAGGAGATGCTCTGTAAGAGAACTTAAAGTAATATTGCTGTCAATTCATTATCTGCATTTTTCTCTTCCATTTGCTGGTGTCCTCATTTGTTCCTTTGTTCAGCCTCATAATTGTTCATTTGTGTCTGGCTTCTGCATTTGTCCTGAAGCCTTTGATGACTTCTTATTCCTGGACATTTGCAGTGTTCATCCATAAAAAACACAATGTGGATAAGTATGAAAACCCAAGATCTCTCATCAAAATCATTGGCAAAATTTTATTAATTTAAGAAAAGTGTAATGGTGTAGGTGATGATAATTGTCCGACATCTTCGATGCCACTTGAGGAAAATTTGAATAATTCCAGATGTTTGAACAAGATAATAGGATTGATGGCCAGTGTAACTATTAAACTTCAGCTATTGGGCAGTATCGAAATGTAATAAAGAAATAAAGAACCCTAACCTTATAGGATACTAAAAGATCTAGGCTAATTTAATTTAGGGGTGCACCTAGCACAAGATGCCAATTCGATAAACATCCTGATTTGGTTTGGACTACCTTGGAGGCCACTTGATTTGACTTGGGGCCAAATCTGAATCCAGGTTTGGGACTTCCCATTGTCTATCACTGTGAAATCAATAAATAGCTACGATATTTTTTGCCTTCAGACAGAACTGACTGAATTTAGGATTGTGCCCTAAATGTCTAGTTCACACACTCACACCCTCATACCACATGCAGCCATGTCTCAGTATAAATACTAAACTGTTAAACTGTGGTGCAAGAACAGTTAAGCCATTGAGCCATCTGTGCATCAAGTATTAACTTGCAAGATGAATTGTCTTGGTGGGACAACTCATGATTTTGCAATGAAGAAGTCCAGAAACAAAGCTTTAAAATGAATGGGTCTATTTATAAAATATTTGCAGCTGCATTGGTCCATTAGAACAAATATATCGAAACCTTGATAGGATCATATCTTCATTAAGACCAACCAAAGGTTACGAAATGATCTGCAAGCTTTGTAGGACTCTTCTTCAGTCTGGATGTAATGTTAAAGAAAAACATCAAAAAGGAAGAGGGTTGTTTTTAGGGCTGTGCTGTGCACAGACCCACCGCTCTACTTCAGATGCTGCTTTGGATCATCTGAAGGGCCCCCGTTCCACTTCAGATAGATTCGGTCCCCCTCTGCTTTGACTCGGATCTGGATCTGAAGTGAGATTCAGATGTCTGAATCACTTGTTTGGGGTGTTTTCCCATTGACTTGCATGGAAAAACACAAATGGCCATAACATTTTCAGTTTTTATGATACATATATGAAATTGGTAAACTCTCAGCCCCCCTGGAGGGAACTCCACCTGCCAAATTTTGGACAGTTTGGCCAAGTGGTTTTTGTGCTAGATGCAGGTGAAATTTGATTCCCCCCCTCAAAAAAAAACCTCTCAAAGCAAAGAGCTATTAACTTTTCACTGTTTCCACAGAAGTGCTTGAAATCTGGGCCCCTCTCAGCCCCCCTGGGGGGCATCCCACCTGCCGAATCTCAGACAGTTTGGCCCACTAGTTTTTGTACAAGGTGCAGGTAAAATGTACTGCCCTCAGAAACTCAAACCAAAGTTCATAAACTTTGTTTATGATAACCAAGTTAGGTGTTGAAGTGGTGAGTCACTATCCCTAAACTCTGCTGTAGGTTTCTTTGAAGTGCAAATAGTACCACTTTCCTATTCACAGTCAATAACCTTAGGGGCCCAGTTTCTACAACAATGGAAGGAGAAGCTAATGGAGGAGTACCAGTTTTTTTTTTTAAGGAATCAGCTTTTTTGTGAGCAGGGTTCCATGAGCAGATTCGCAGCAGTAGTAAAAAACACTTCACAGAACATTCTTCCTGGTGGGGGTGGGGGTTGGAGTGAACATCATCTGACCTGCAGGGGCTGCTCAACCACAAAGAGAGGCTCCCCCCCCCCCTGCTCCTTTCCCCTGAAAGTCCAGGTGCACCTGATTTCAGGAGCAAGCCTCACTGAGCTCAATGGGAGTTACTTCCGAGTAGACACACATATGCTTGTGCTGGGAAAGAGTGGGGGAGAACACAAAGATGGAAACCAGCCCCCATTTTAATCCACAGGACCTCATTGACCATAATAGGAGTTACTTCTGAGGAGACAGTAATGGATTTGTTGTGGGAAAGAGAGCAGTAAATACAAAGACAGAAGCCAGCCCCCATTGTAACCTGCAGAATATCTATAACAAAGCTGTAAAGTACTTCCTAAGGCAATGAACTGGAGCCTTGAGATTGTTCTTAATCACATGTAAAAAACTGGGCTTTCAAGTGTGCCATTTCAATTGAGGGGGAATATCTGTAAGTTCTGATGTGGGCATTCAAAGACAAGTCTCATTGACTGCAATGAGAGTTACTTCTGAGGAGACACTAATGTTTTTTTTTGTGGGAACGAGACCAAAACCAGTCCCCATTTTAACTCACAGGATCTCTATAAGGAAGCTGTGAAGGAGTTACATCCTAAGGCAATGGATTGGAGCCTTGAGTTCATGCTTAATCTCATTTAAAGAATTGGGGTTTGATATGTTCCGTGTCAATTGAGGGGCTTCTCTGCAATTTCTGTGGGCATTCAGAGGGCAAACCTCATTCAGCACAATGGGAGGAAGCACCCCTTGACTGGGGTCATGGTGAAAGGCACACGCCTGGGCAGGGCTAGCATACCCAAGCTGAATGCAGGGGTTGGGTCACACAGCAACTATACCGAGGAGAACCCGACTTAAGGAAAAGAATCAGACTTTAAGCAGTCTCAGGAAATCTGGGTTTTCCTTGCTAAGCGCTGGGGTGGCTGCTGGATGGCCACGGCATCATGTATCCCTAAGAACCTCAACATGCAGTCAGCTCAAAGTAAATCACTGACAGCATCCCTGCCAGGTGGGCACATTGACTTGAACAAAGAGCAACAACCGTTGCCTGCTTGACTGACAGAGGCAGGAAGCAACACAGCAACCCTGCCAGGAGGGCACAGCAGCACCTTGCCCACCTCTGCCCCTGCTAAGACCCTGAAGATGCCTCATATTGGGCTTGCTTGCTTCTCAACACACAGTGTAGCATTATATTATTTAAATAATAGCTGTTGATGTGTGTAGTCCTTTGCACACTGTTTTTGGAAATGTGGACTGTGTTTTTTCTTTTGACATACACTGCTTGCTTGTCCACACAGCACAACTACACACACACACACATGAGCAAAAGAAAAGCAAACACTAAACTACAAGCAAAGTGTGGGGGGGAGTTACTATAATCCTAACAGAAGAGAAAGCGTTGGGTTTTTTGGTTTTTTTAGGGAAAATGGATGAAAAATGGGCAGGGAAGGATCTTTCTCGCGCTCTGCCTCTTGTGCAAGGGCTTGGTAGATACAGGCTCTGGCTGAACCATGAACCCAACCCTCCCCAGCCTGGTGCCCTCCAGATGTGTTGGGGTACAATTCCCATCACAGCTGGAGGGCACCAGGTTGGGGAGGGCTGCAGCAACTCCTGGCTCTTTCCTGCGAGGAGCTAAGCACCAGAAAAAGAATCAAGAGAAATCTTGTCCAATCCCTTTCCATGGCTGGGAGAACCCAGTATATATCATTAACAGAACCCAGCAGTAAAACGGCCTTGAAATGGACTGTACCACTTCATGCTGCTGGTGGGGGTATGTGTGAATAGGGATGGTGGAGAATTCCGCCACAGACTCCACTGAGCACTCACCTCCACCTCCCCCTGGAATCTGTCCAGGTCAGATCCATGTCAGCGTTGATCCTGAGGAGCTGGCTGGCTGCTCCGCATCACTGCCAAATGTTGATATGGCCAGCAGCCATCGCCATGCTGTATCGCTGTCTCTGGATGCAAATGGCATAGTGGGTGCCATTTGTGGCCGTAAAGCTGGTAGATTAGCCTAAATGCAGCCATAAATGGCTGCATTTAGGCTAATCTACCAGCTTTATGGCCGCAAATGGTGACCACTATGCCATTTGCATCCGGAGACTGACTTATACAGCAATACAGCATGGCAATGGCTGCTGGCCGCCCATATCGACAAAATTTGCCAGCGATGCGGAGCTGGCAGCTGGCTCCGCAGGATCAACATGGAGCGGAGCTGGCCTGGATGGATTCCAGGGGGGGGGATGGATCACATCCCCCTGTGGGCAGATTCCCCTGTGGAATGACAGGTAGGGAATCCGTCCATCCCTATGTGTGAATCCCCACCCCCACCCCCAATCTCTGTACTAGAAAACTAGCATGTGAGGATGGAGGGTTTAAGCTAGTCTTCTCCCTGCAGAGGCAGGATAGGACTGGAGCCGAGAAAGAAATGTCATGGAGCTTCCCTCTCAGCTCCCATCCCATCCTGCTGCCACCGCTGTCGCCACCATCACTGCACACAATGGCAGCTCATCAGGGCAGCGGGAGGCTGCTCAATTATCAGGTGGCTCGTGCATCCCAATGGATCATCTTGCACCCCTCTAGGGTGTGTGCACCCCACTTTGGAGACCACTGCTCTAGCTTCTAGTCCTCTCCTCTTCAGTACCACCTCGCTCACAATGAGCAAATGGAGGTTGACTCACAGCAGAGCTCCCTCCCTCCTCCTCCTCCATCTCCTCTCCCCTTCCCCACTCCATCTTCTGCCCCTGCCAGTGGCTGGATCTCTCTCAAATTGATACAGTTGGCACCTCCACATCCTCTTGCATTCCCCCCTCCCTTCTCCTCCTCCTCCTCCTCCTGCTCAGTGTGATCTTTCAGAAGTTGATACATTTTGGAGACAGCCTGTCTGAGCTGCTAGGAAGGCATAAGAAGAGCTCTGAATATACGAGGTGGACTGAGGTGCCTTGTCGGTGACCCGCTTCAGTTCGGGGTGCCTCGGTGCTGTTCTGATCTGCTTTGTAGCAAGACGAGGCACCTCCAAATCAGCCCACTTTGCCTTGTTATTTGGGCTTTGTACCAAAGTGGTGCACAGCCCTAGTTGTTTTGAGATATGGTAGAAAAGCCTCAGTGAGGCCCATGGTGTCATTTCAGAAAGGCAGAAAATGTTAAATCAAGATGGAAATTTTTCTTTGATGACTCATGAGATTCTATACATGGTATGGGATCATGGTGTGTGTGTGTGTGTGTGTGTGTTTGTGTGTGTGGTGGGGGCATATCACAACTTTGTACTCCCCCCCCAAAAAAATGATGCTTGGATCCCGTCTGTGTCTGCAGGAAGAAAATGTCATTTGAGAGAGGAACAGAGAAAGAGAGTCACTGGGGGTTAGCTGAACACTGAAAGTAGGGCTAAGAATATGAATAGTTTTCCTCCATCTGTACATGTATATTTGGAAATAAGGCAAATACTGCAACAACTAAAAAGCCATGTTTGCTCCAACACCATGTCCCCTCCAAAAGGAAGCCAAACCTGCATAGTTTGCTACCAGAACTTCTTAATCTTCAGGGAGCTGTGAAGCATATAACAGTATGAACTGGAAGTTAAAACACGTTATCCACTTCTAATGCTCTGTATGCGTTCCCCCCAACCAAACCTTTCTCAAAATATAGTTTTGATACATTCTCCAAAATAACTCATGTCAGCCTCAAAATGTGTATCTACATAAAGAAAGGTTAATGAACCGGTCAAGTTGCGCTACATGGACAACAAATGCCAAATCTTGCTCTCAGCTCTTTGTGTGTGATTCGGTGTCTGCCTCTGTAAGAATAGCATTTGTAAATCGGATCACATTGTTAATGCAGTTGGAACATCCAAAATGCCATAACACTGTCACTTTGCATGTCAGAATCAATGTACAGCCCAGTCAAGACAAATGTAAAGTTGATGTGAAACTTTAAATAGCTCCCCTCTCATGCTGTTGTTTATGGGACGTAATGATCAGAGGGCCTCTTTATGATTGCAAATCAAGCTCTTTATTCAAAAACTGCGCTGTAATTGCCTTTTCATGTGAGATTTGTAAAGAATACAGACTTATTTGTGCCTGCCACAGAAAATATCCTTGTGAGGGGTGACAAAGCAATATACAGTTGAAAATTTCAATTTCGGCATAAAATGTTTTATGTACTTGGTATTTGGATTTTTTTTTTAATTTCAGAAAAACATGTAAACAAGTGACTTGTTTCTGGACATCTGGTAAGAATGCACGGATGTTTGACTTTTCCCCATCCCCCTCTCAGAATGTTGTCAGGTTAAAGCTGGCCAAGGATCTTATCATCAATCAGTCAATCAATAAAAATTTATTGGTCAGTCACAGACCCATCAAAAGTTGGGGAAGTCACTTAGGAATGACCAAAAGAGAGAAAATGCATCACCCAAAATAGAGGACAAAATAGGCCACTGATTTGCATAAAATGTGCATATGGTAATTTATGTGTATTGATGCAAATGTATAAATGATTATAACTTAAATCATATATGCATTATAGTCTCACCATATTGTGGAAGACTCTGGTCAGGTGGCCTGTGTGCCTTGCTTAGTCTGCTTTCCGGGGGTTGTTGATGGGCAAGTTCAAGGCCCAGCTGTGCCTTCTGGTGGTTCTTTATCTTCAAACCAGATTGGACTGGACAGCTCTTCAAATAGAAGATGCCTTTAAAATGGATGACAGTCCTCTGACAGCCCTTCAGATAGAGGACTGTCCTCTGTAAAAGAGGACAGATGGCTATCCTACATGAGTGTGGGCAACCTGATCCCCACAATCTGCACAGCTACAAGAGCACACCAAGGAGCCCAGTGTAGGGATGTACGAATCCCTTACCTTGCGTCCGCCGGGGGGCGGGGGAGACAATCCGTTCCTCCCCCCTGGAATCCTCGTTGGCTGGCTCCGCTCTGCCAGCAATACTGCCACCATTGCCATCCGTACCGCTGCTGGGCAGAAACAGGAAGTGATCCGGACGCAAATGGCATCCGCGACGCTGTTTCCATCCCTGTATTTTCTCGTGATAGGCTACGCAACAATCTACGCAAATTCAAACACATAGTCTATCACGAGAAAATACAGGGATGCAAATGGCATCGTGGACGCCATTTGTGTCCGGATCACTTCCCTAACGGAGCTGCCAGGAGGGAGGATTCGGTCCGCGTGGGTCCAGGAGGCGGAGGTGAGTACATCCTTTCCACCACGGACTCCGGGGGCCTGAATTCAATGGAATTTGGTCTCATTTGAGTCTGTGGTGGATTCCGCAGACATCCCTAGCCCAGTGGATATAACTGCAGCAGCCATTTGTGATGCAAGTGGGCCACAGGGATCCCACTGTGCTGCATTTAGCTGTGCTCTGTGTGACACCATATTGCCAAATGTTATGTGCATAGGTTTCTCTGGCAGCAGTCGGCAGTGGATGAATAGCCATTAGGTTAGCGTATGGGTGCTTTTTCTGTTTCTTCGTCCGTGACTCAGGACCCTGCTCCAAAGGCAAGTAGCTTGTGAGCATAGCCTTGGCGAGGAGCAGCGCTGCTGGCTACATTTAAGGGTCTCCTCACACAGAAAATAATGGTTGGCATGCTGAAGTGCCAGTGTGCCAATGGGGAGAGAAGAGTCTCTACGGAGCCCTATGGGGACTCCCTCCCGCATGCACGGCTGTGTGTGCACATTAGAATGGATTGTCCCCTTTGGTAGTTTCTGTGACTTGCAGCTGGATCATTGTTAGTCCAGTAAAAATCTCAATCTTTAAAATAATTGCAAAACAAATTATACTTTTGACAGAGCAATCAGATGACCCTAAGAAATAATATACTAGAAGCTGCAATGGCCAACTCGATACAAAACAGGTTTTTTCATTACCACTTTTTGTTGGAAATGGCTGAAAAGTAATAGTCATTTGACATTGTAATCTTTCTGCTTCTGTTGGGGCCAAATGGATCCCTTATTTGTAAATCAGCTATTCAAATATTTAAAATGCGAATATTTGTAGGGTAACTTCTAAAGCAAATCTTGTACATGTCTTTTGCTATATCAGCATTAACTCCGCCACTGGCTCAGTTTGCAAGTCACAACCACCCAGATTTTTTTATTTCTTTTAAAATCCTGGGTTGTTGTGCATTAGTGGGAACAAGAGAACATGGGGGCTCCCACCCACCTGATCACTCAAGCAGAGCTAAACATCCCCTGGGTTGTTTAGTTTGATGTCCAAATTGGGAATTCCAGATTGTTGAGGGAGAAATAACCCAGAGTTAAAACCCACGGTTAAACTACCAAGCACTGGGCTTAATGCAATTCTGTGCCATCTCATAGAGGACTCCTGGAGGTGTGGGCATATGATTTGAGTTAGCTCACATTGGGAGGGCACTGCTCCAAAGCGCTGTGCTGGACACTCACCTGGACCATATCTCCATGACAACAGAAGGAGAAGGAAGGAGTGGCTTATCTGCATTTTTCAAGGAGCCGGTTTCAGTCTGGGCAGGGCTCCACGAGCGAGTGCATCGCTCCATTCTAAGTTGCTTCACATAACATATATCTGTGTGTGCGTGTGTGTGTGTGTGTAGTAAATGTCATCTGACTGACAGGGGCTGCTCAACCAATCAGAGAGGCTTCCCCCCATCCAGGCTCTCCCCCTTTCTCCTTCAATAAAATCTTCCTCCTGTGTCAAAAATCACTCTCCTTCTCCCCCCCGCACTTACTTTCTTAAAACAACTATCAGTGCAGGAACTCAGTGTTCCCTCTGCTCTGAAGCTGCCGAAGCTGGGAACAATCTGTCTTTCTCTCCCCCAGAATTAGTTACTTCCATAAAACAACAATCATAAGGACACAGTGTGCCCTGCTCTGCTGAGATCAATCAAAGCCCCATAGCTTCACAGCTTTGACATTAAGGCTTCTAAATGCATTATTTCGATTCATGGGAATTTTAGTAACTCTGGATGTTTATTTCAGGAACAAGCCTCATTAAGCACATGGGAGTTACTTCTGAGTATACGCTAGTTGGTTTGTGCTGGGAAGGGACAGAGAACATAGGGGGATGGGGAAATTAGCTCCCATTTTAACTTGATGGTGCACAGGATCTCTGTAACGAAGGTGTGAATTAGTTACTTCTGAAGGCAATAACCCAAACACTGGTATTGCAGCTTTGGTAAAGTGCTTTACAGCCTTTAGGGAATTAGTGCTTTAAAATCTGCTATTTACATTGAGGGGGATCTCTGTAAATTCTGATGTGTGCATTCAGGGAACAAGCCTCATTAAGCACGACGGGAGTTACTTCTGAGTAGATACTAACTGGTTTGTGCTGGGAAACACAGGGGCAGGAAACACCCCTTGACCGGGGTCATGGTGAAAGCCCCCCCCCCCCCCGGCAGGGCTAGCAAGGTAAATGCAGGGGTTGGGGCACACCAACTCTACTGAAGAGAACCCAACTTAAGGGGAAAAAATCAGACTTTAAGAAGTCTCAGGAAATCTGATTTTTCCCTGATAAGCTCCAGGGTAGGTGCTGGGTGGCCATGACATCATGTATCCCTAACGACCTCAACACACAGCCAGCTCAGAGTAAATCACTGGTGGAGACACCCCCCAACTATGTCATTTGCCAGAGCAGGAGAGCAGATGGTGCATCAATCTGGAACGGCCACTCAACTAATGCCTTACTTTGAGAGGTATAGGGTGGCTGTGGAGCTCATGGGTCTTTAGGGAGCAGGAGGCACAGGATCTGCCATCCTTCTGGAGCTTCAGCATGAGGTGGGGATTCAGCTGAGGTGGAGATTCACCCCATGTCATGGGAGGGCCAGCCCTGTTGAAGGTTATTGCTATGGGGCTGCTATCATTGCCTGTTTGGTTGGAGTATGGGCCCTACCCTTCTCAGTGCCTAGCAAGAAGCTTCAACAACCATATGGTGCTTTTGAAGACCACACAAGAGGGTGGCCTATGATGCCTGGTGCTGTTGCCCCTGTCTGCCCAGTAAGAATGCTAGCCTGAAACTGGGGATGAAAAATATAATTTTGCATTGAGCCAGACAGTGCAATCCTACACATGTCTACACAGAAGTAAGCCCTGTTGAATTCAATACTTCAAGGTAAGCACATTTAGGATTGTAGCCTAGTATCTTTGGTTGGACCCACATCTTAAGCTGGATTGGGCGTGCTGGAGGGAGTGGATTTCCCTGCCCCTTTCTTCCCATGGCAATCCGTCCAGCCTCCTGAAAGTGCTACAGAGAATCAGGAGATCCTGCTGAAGGGGGTGAGCTGTGGAGTGGGGGGGAGATGCACAAAAATTGGCTGGAGGGGCCTTCTGTGAGCAGAGCCCTTCTCTCATGGAAGGTCCCTTCCTCTCATGAAAGGCAGCTCCTTCTCACACTAGTCTGGTTGTTGTCTCAAAAGTAATTGCTTTTGAAAGATTGCCTTCACTGAACTCTGTTTATTCCACAATGCTAGGATAATGTTAAGTTTCAGCTCGAGGCTCTTTATATATGAACTTACGTAGCATGTTAAGATCAGCATCGAAAAGGAGTGTTGCTTATGTGGTGAAATCTAATGGATTTGAATTTGTAGCTGAAAATGTTCAAATCTATAGATGGATGTTTATTTGAGTGGCAAAATGGTTATACGGTATTAATAACTTAGCTGATTGCAAAGAAATCATGAATACAATTGAACTGGTGATGATATTAGATAATCACTTCAACTGATTGTCTAAAGGGCCTGTGAATAGATCTTTGGAAAATGTCCAGGAATTTGCCACAGTCAAAGCTAAATTGTATGAGTATTCTTTAGTGACGAGTGTTTGTCACTTCGGATGGATTGATCAGTTGCCTGAGCTCCCTGAGCCCTGGGTCCAAGGGCAAATGAACAAAGAGGGAATTGGAATTCTGAGCCCTTAGAAATGAGAACCCACTACCAATTTTAGGGCAACAGCCTTTTCAAGCACACATCTAGGATTTAAGAACAAATGAACAAACAACACAACTCTCTGAATGGACAGGAATAACAGAAGTCAAAGTCACATCACAGTATCAGGACAATGCAGGATTCCAGTGCCACTGTTATCTCTCTGCAGAGTTTCCACTGAGAATGTCCTTTGGTGATTCTTAGACACTTCAGGAAGGAAACAACAATATTCAATAGTTCACCAACTTTCTATACAATGGAGTTTAGATATGTTTCTCTTTTCCCTTTCACAAGCATAATGGTCCATTTAGGCTTGTAAGAATGAATTTATAAGCCTCTGCAGTTGCAGCTCTGAAAATGTTTTTCAACAGCATAGTCAGATAGTAAGATTCCATCTAACGTTTGCATTAGTTTCTTGTAAATGCTGATAGAATCCTTTACACTACTTTCTTTCCTGGGTAAAATGCGAGTTGCGGTTCCTGTATACAGCTTGAACTAAATGAATGTTCATTCTCCCACTGGCCCAATTCATTTGCTCCAGGGTGAACGAATGATTTTCTGCTGGCATTTGCTGCCACCTAATGATACAGAAAACATGCATTTCAACAGCAGGGTATATAGTCCATCTCAAATCCAAGTTGAGGAGAAGGGGGCGGGGAGTCAACTCAAACCCAATTAGCAGAATTGCTGTGTTTTGCTCTGAGATAATGCACTACATGGTAAGTCATGGTTATGGATTTGACTTCTGATTGACCCTGAAGAAAGCGGCTGTGGAAAAATCTATGAATGCTCAAAGACATTTTCACAGAACATGGTAAAGCCTTAGTTACTATTTTTGCTCCACTTCCAAGAGTTCATCTTATGGTACACAAATAGCATTATATTAATTTCTATAGCCATAAATATTGAGCAGTTCTAGAGCAATTATAGTTGCTTGGTAGATCCATATGAAAGAGAAAAGGATACACACTGGATAAGCACTCATCTATCTAAGAAGAGCATGACATTTTAATATTATGATTATTAATAGTAACAATAAATGTGTCATTGCTTATAGCATATATTATCAGTAAAAATGTAAATAGAAAAAGGTGTCTATGGCAGGATGGCCCGCTTCTTTATTTGTGGGAGCTACTGTTCAGATAGTGGTCTGGGGGCCAGAGTGGCCAAGCCCCATACTGAAGTTGATGGATCTAGCAACAAGGGCAAATGGTATGTGTGTTTTACCAAACCTTCATTCAACTTTGGTAAGATTGCCCAGGGCGAGATGAAATTCCCAGTGAGTGGAACTGGAGTGTGGGATGCCAGCTGGCTATCCCTGGTCTATCGTCTGACTACCCCCAGAAGCTGCTAACTGAGCTGCTAACTCAGAATTAACTTTTAGAAGTTGACATGGCAGGAGAGGAGCTCTGACTATTGTTGCCATCCTTCCTTCCCAGAGTGAAAGACAAGGGTTTTAAAAGTAAAAAAAAAAAAGAGAGAGAAGAAATGCAGGTAAGACACCACTTCCTGCTGGCACCCCTCCTGTCCCCAAACCATTTCTCAAAACCTGAAGATAGGGTGCCCAACTGGAAGCAGCAGGTTCTGTCCACCACTATGTTGGCAGCCACAGCAGCAGATGGCAGCCACAGGGCTTTGATGAGAATCAGGCCTCGAGGTCCATTCAGGCATCAGGCTGAATCAGGCCTCTAGGATCAGGCTTCTAGGTCCATGATCCATTCACAGCCACAGCAGCAGATGGCAGCCACAGGGTTTTGTTGAGTCTGGGGGATTCACCATTCAAGTGAGAGCCAGTGTGGCAACTGAGAGCCAGTGTGGCGCAGTGGCAAGAGTGTTGGACTGGGAGCTGGGAGATCCGGGTTCTAGTCCCCACTCAGCCATGGAAGCTCACTGGGTGACTTTGGGCCAGTCACAGACTCTCAGCCCAACCCACCTCACAGGGTTGTTGTTGTGAGGATAAAATGGAGAGGAGGAGGATAACGTAAGCCGCCTTGGGTTCCTTGCAAGAGGAAAAAAGGTGGGGTATAAATTCAATAAATAAATACATACATACATACATACATAAAATTTCCTACAAGGCGCCAGAACAGATTTCTCCAACCTGGTGCCCTCCAGATGTGCTGGACTAAAATGTGTTGGGGACATTGTGGGAGCTGCAGTCCAACACATCTGGAGGGTACCAGGTTGGGGAAAGTGGGCCTGAACAACACCACTTTGGGGGGAGTTGTGGGAAATTTTAATTGCAGCTCCCCCAGACCCAGATCTTTGGAGCTCATTGGAGCACTAAGGAGGAAAACTAAAGGGGGGGCTAGGACAGGCACCTGGTGGGCCCTGCCAGGCCAGTGGGGCCCTGGCAGCAGTCTGAGGTGGCTATGTGCAGACATAGGGAGAGGGTTGTAGGCAGGGTGGGTGTAGGGAGGGGGAGGGGCCATGGATCAGCTGCAGAGCACCTGCTTTGCATGCAGAAAGTCCCAGGTTGGATCCCTGGCATCTCCAGATAGGGCTGGAAAAACTCCTGCCTGAAAAACTCCTGCCTGGAGAGCTGCTGCCAATACCAGGTTAGATGCACAATTGGTCTGACTTAGTCTAATACAGATTCGTAGGTCTGTATGCCAGGTCTAGGGATGCAGGGGCATCCGTGGTGGTGGGGAGGCGCTCCATCCCTCCCCCTGGAATCCTCCCTGGCTGGCTCTGCTCTGTGGCGGCTCCATGGAGCTGCCGGCCAGGGCCATCCGCAGCTGGAGTTCTGGCCATGGCCGGGCTGCTGCAGCCACAAATGGCGGCCGTTATAGCAGCCGCCGTTTGCGTCCTTCCAGGCTGCCGTGATAGGCTACATAAGTATTTACGTAGCTTATCACGGCAAAGAGCAGGGGTGCAAACGGCGTAGCGGCTGCCATTTGCATCCCTGCTCTTTGCCATGATAGGCTATGTAAATACTTACGCAGATAAATACTTATGTAGCCTATCACAGCAGCCTGGCAGGACGCAAATGGCGGCCGCTACGACGGCCGCCATTTGTGGCCGCAGCAGCTGGCCGAGAGACCAGCCGCCGCCACCGCATCCGCCCCAGGTAAGCTTCGTCCCGAGGGGATTCCGCGGGGTGGCGGGGGGTGGGAGGCTGTTCTGCCATGGGTTTCGGGGGGCCGAATGCCACTGCATTCGGCCTTACTGAAATCCGTGGCGGAATTCTCCACCATCCCTAGCCCGGTCTGCCAAAAAGAATATATCTTGTTCAGTTTAGATTTTGCTCTGCTCCTTTTAAATGTAGTAATGACAGGGGTGGGGTGGGGAACTTCACAACAACGGAATGAGAAGCATGTTAGAGTATTATCTGGATTTTCATGGAATTGGCTTTATTCTTTCAGGGACGCATGAAGCAAGAAAAGCCAAGTGTAGCATACCTTTAAAATCCACTTTTCACAGGTCACACAGTGCTTGAAAGCAACATACTACTGGGTTGGGTGAGGGGGAGTAGAAGTGAACATCATCAACCCAGCAGGTGCTGCTCAACCAAAGAGAGAGACTGTTTCCTGCCCCTGTCCAGGCTCCCTGCAGTTACCATGCTAATATCCCCAACAGCATCTGAAGGCTCCCCATAAGAGCACCCCAATAGCACAATTTTGCCCCATTCTAGCCAACAGTCAAGGAGTTAGAGCTCCTACCCCGTTTCTCCCTTTCCAGGGAGTAAATACAGGGATCTAGCTGCTTCACCCATTCTCAGTCTGCAGCCTCTGTTGCCTGCTTTCTCCGCATTGAGAATCTATAGTGTCTTTTTCCCTTTGAGAAAATCGGAGCTGCGCTGTTTCAAGTACTAGCTATCTAGTGAGAAGTAGGGTTGGCAGAGAATTTCTCCCCGAAACTTCGGGGGGCCGAGCGCCAACGTGTTCGGCCCCCTGAACAAGTTTCGGGGAGAAATTCCCCGCCCCCCGCACCCCCCCCGGGACGGGACTTACCTTTGCCAAATGTCCCTCCCAGCGGCGGGTCCCGGCGGTGGTTCGTCGGGTCTTCGTCAGGGGCGGCAGCCGATCTTTCGACCGGCTGCCGCCGCCGCCATTCCAATAAAACTAAAAAAAAAAAACCGCCCCCGTGATAGGCTACGTGATGATTAACGTAGCCTATCACAGCTAGATTTGCAAAGTCAGCCGTGATAGGCTACGTAAATCGTCACGTAGCCTATCACGGGGGCGTTTTTTTTTTTTTACTTTTAATTTCTTGGCCGGGCGAGGCGCCTCCTCCCCGGCCTGAATTTCGGCCGGGCGAGGCGGGAAGCCTCCCCCCCGGCCTGAATTTCGGCCAGGAGAGGCGGGAAGCCTCCCCCCCGGCCTGAATTTCGGCCAGGAGAGGCGGGAAGCCTCCTCCCCCGGCCTGAACTTCGGGGGGAGAGCAGCGAAGCACCTCCCCCCCACCGCGAAAAGCTGCGAGACCAGGTAAGTGGGTTTCGTGCACCCCTAGTGAGAAGAGGTGGCCAGGAGTGGGAGCCTGCAGCCTTGGTATTTCGCTGTATTGATAGGGCAATACAGTGAAAACACTAAAGAATGCAGGAGAGGGAGGAGAGGAGGCAACTGACAGAGGCAGCAGCAGCCGTGCTAGCAGAGGGAGGCAACTCCAGCCCTTTCCCTCTGTGCAGAGCAGCAGCAAAGTTACACAAGCATCAGAGAAGGTTCTCAAGGGGGACAGGCTGGGAAATGGAGGCTAGTTACTCCCACTGGCAAAAAGGAAGTACAGTGCAATTATGAAGGCACAGAACAGCACTCTAGTGCTTTGATGAGTTGGAAAGGCAGGCTAGTTACTCTAATTCTAGACACCTCACTAGGAATGCCCAATCATACTGAATTTAAAGTGTAGGGATAGGCACACAGCAGCTGAAACACAGGGGAGCCAAATTAAAGAAAAACGGAGTAAAAGTACTCTGCAAAAATGTGGCTTCCCTAGAGATAAACTCTGGGGTGGCTGCAGACTGGCCATGATGTCATGTGCCGCAAAAGACCTCCAAACAGTCCCAATCCAAAGCAAATCACCCATGAAGACAGGCCCAGGGATATTATGCATGTGCTGAAAAACACTAAACACTTAAAAGCAGAGAGTGGAGGAGCTTTAAATCAGCCTTCCTCAACTTGGTGCTCTTTTTGGACTACACATCTGGAAGGTTGCTGGCTGGGGATGATGGAAGTTGTAGTCCAACACATCTGGATGGTCTCAGGTTGTGGGAGGCTACTTCAAATAGTTGTTAAAATGCCTGGAAATGTAATTAAATGATATGATATTGAAAACATTTTTTTTTTCCAATGGAGCACTGTTCTGGAACAAAACTGAATTTGGTTGTGGATATGGCTAAGCCGAATCTGTCATGGAATATGAGAGTGGGAGCCTCATTAAATTCTGAGATGGGTACATCTGGATCTGGAATGCTATCCCATCACATCAGAGCACCTTCAAATCTCCTCACAAATCTCCAGGCCCTGAATTGTGCTGGTGAACACCAATGCCTAGAGGCCTCTGCCCCCTAGTATGAATTGAGGCTTCTCTGTTGACCCCTGCCATGATGTGGCATTCACCTACCAGTGCCAGCGGGTCTTTGTGGACTCTTAGGCAAGACCCCCTCAATGGGCCCTCTCTCTCTCTCAGTGAGTCTACCCCAGGACCACCATTGTCATCAGCTGCTATTGCTCCTTCTCCTCTTTCTCATCATTGCTACCACTTGCTCACTTGACAGGCAGAGAGCCAGTGAGCAAGGAGGCAGGGGCATCTACTGCTCCTCCTTCTTGCCACACCATTGTCTGGGCCAGGAGGTTCCAACGGTGAAGAGGAGAAACTACTCCAGGATCCTCTTTGTCAGCAGGCCCCTGCTGGGGCGTGGGCCTCGGCAGGTGCGGAACAATTCCTACCCTTGATGCCAGCCCCAAACCTACCTATACTGCATCTGCGTGCTCTTCAGCCTTTGTGAAGAGGCTCTTACCTCTCAGGTCTCCAAGAGGGTAAAAGGGATAGCTGAGGAATTCTATATAGTTGAGGCTGCAGAGAGCCCCATAGACCCTTACTATATGCCGATGTTATCATTAATGTATGCCAAATTTTAGAGGCCTTAAAGCAAATATAGTGCAGCCAGGCACAATGAGGGGCTCAGTGACAATATCCCACTTTAACATTTACTGGGATGCCTGAATTCTATAAAATAATCCTCCTCACCTCCAAATGTGAATTATTCTGCAAAATTCTACTGGGAAATCCACCCATCTCTAACAGTATACTAGTAGCCATAGCACTTTTTTCCCTTGCAGTTAGCCTCAGATACTTTAGTCAAAGACTTTAGTCTCAAAGACTTCACTCAAAGACTTTAGTCTCAAAGACTTTAGTCAAAGACTTTAGTCTCAATCCAATCATCAAATACGGTGATGCTTATCCTGTTCCCCAGAAAGCTTCTTTGTGACCCCTCATTCATCTCCTGCTATCTCCTATCTGGCTCCTTGGGTGTGGTGAGCTATCTACGCTTGCTGCCTTTGAAGTTAGGGCCTAACTACAAGTGACACTAACAACATGATTAGCAATCATGTCTGTTTTTTAAAAAATAAATACCAGGCATGGTGGAGGAGGTGACACTCATTGGCACGCAGTGCACAGCACAGGGAGGGGAGTTTTAAACCTGTCCTCCCCAGTCATAATCTCAGTGCCACCTCACCCCAGCTGCATTAGGGAAGAACCTCCCATTGGCGTCAGTGGGAGACGTTTTCCTAATGCTAATTGCCATGCGGTGGGATAGCGTGAGGTGGGATTTTTACTGTGACTGTGGGAAGAAAAGTTAAGCCTCCTTTCCCCATATGCTGCAGCGCCAATGACGATCACCCGTTCCATTAACTCTGGTACTTCAGATTGCTAAAAACACCGTCGTGTGTAGTTAGGCCCATATAATCTGATCCATTTTAGTCTTGCTTCTCTGCTGACAGAACTTGCTAATATTACTTAACCATCTCCTTACTGCCAGATCCAAAAAAAATATTTTTTAGAGCCTTTTCATAATATCAACATTCCAGTCTTTCCCTCTAAAGTACCTAGGCTTTAGAGAGATGAACTTAAATGGTGTTCTTAATATCTGAATATTCTCTAACTACTCTCCTTAACTCATACTGGGTTTTTTGATCCCCCTCTTCTATTGTGTTTCTTCCTCTGGTTCTGTCAGCTGCCTGCGTCTTACCTTTGCTTTGGCTCTTAGTTATTACCAATCATTTATTTGTTGGTGACAATTAACTCTGTCACTTCTTCAACAGTACCACGTAGCACTTAAGAGGATTGAAATAGGATTGGGAGACCCAGGTTCAAATCCCCACCGAGCCATGAATTCCAGTGGGTGACCTTGGGCCAGCCATTCTCTCTTGGTCTAACCTACCTCAGAGGGTTGTTGTGAGGGTACATTTAGGGGAAGCACTTGTTATTTATTTTAAAGATTTATAAGCCACCGTTCAGAGTAAACCACCCCAAGGTAGTGTACAATGAACCTTAAAAACTACAAAATATAATAAAACAAAGATAAACAGAAAATCAAATTTAACTGCTAGAGGCCTAACTCGATTAGAGGCCAAGATAAACAGATGAGTCTTTAGGGCCTGCTTGAAGGCTTGGCTTGTAGGCCATCAATTGGAAAAGAGTTCCACAAGTAGGAGGGAGACACTATTGAGAAGGCCCTATCCCTCATGTCGCCAACATAATTGCTCTTTCAGAAACCATTTATGCTGCCTATTGCTCCTTGGAGGGAATATATAAATACTGCTTTCCTTACCCTTGAGAGGCTTCATATACATTGTCACTTAGCTTCATATACTGAAGATGGAATCTCTCCCCGCCCTCTAAACCTCTCCACAAGTTGATGTTGCATTGATGCTGGTACCCCTATCCCATTTGCCTACTCTTTGACTGGCCCTGCACTCCCTGCCAGATGAAGTCACCAGGGGCTTCCACCTGCACAGCCACCATGAGCTCAGTGATCTTTGGCAGCAGCACCACTTTGTTCCCCTAGTTGCCACTGGGCAAACAAACGAGTAAAATCAAGCATATTGGCTTATGAGAAGCTGAAGAGTCTGGTCATTTATGTGCCAGTGTGAGTGATGAGTTGATGCTGCCACAGTGTAACAGGTTTGCAGTGAATGAGAGTCTGTGGCATAGCAAAGTGCTAAGTTAATGCTGGAAGGGGACTCTCCATTTGCTGCCTTCTGTACTGATTACCAGAAGATTCCTCCAGTCCTTTCTTCCAAAGGTGAATACAGTCAGTTTGATTGCATGTCCCCCCTGTAAGAGGGGAATGAACGTGTGAATTGGCCCTAACTGAATTCTGATTTCCTAAACTGAAGGATCATGAAGGTTCTTCCACATGCTGCAGAATACACAACTTTCCCAAGTACCACTCCGTTTGCTTTGGCTGCCATGCAGTTATTCTTGGTTCTGACGGTGTGTGCCTGCCTGTGACTCAGTGAAGTGCCAGGCTTTATGATGGTGGTGAGTGACTAGAGCAGAGCTCAAGCCCACATCGGCAGCAACAGCCCAAGTTAGAGCTGCCTCTTGGGGGTGTCTGTGTGAATATCTGTTGCCTGCTCGTTTGAGCACGGCTTGCCTCTAACTCTAGCTTGCCTTCTTGGTATGCTACTCACTCCTGGCAGAAAACAGTAAAAAGTGATTCATCTATGAGAATTAGAAGAGAAGAGTGGAGCTTTCCTTTTCTTAAATTAAATTAAAATAAAGATGGATTAACAAGGACATTCACTCATTAAGAAATTGTATATTACTTCAATTACTGTTTATGGAAAAATTGATA
Organism: Heloderma suspectum; assembly: GCF_057233095.1. Taxonomy (NCBI): domain Eukaryota; kingdom Metazoa; phylum Chordata; class Lepidosauria; order Squamata; family Helodermatidae; genus Heloderma; species Heloderma suspectum. The sequence goes on along the minus strand of NC_139459.1, from coordinate 290,612,544 downwards.
TGAATTCAGCACAATACAGCTCCTAAGAACATAAGAGCCCAGCTGGATCAAACCAAGGGTCCATCTAGTCCAGCCTTTGTTTCACACAGTGGCCAACCAGCTGCCCACAAGAACGCACAAGCAGGACATGAGTGCAACAGCACCCTCCCACCCATGTTCCCCAGCAACTGGTGTACATAGGCTCACTGCCTCGGATTACTGAAGGTAGCATAGAAGCACCAGGACTAGTAGCCGTTGATAGCATTCTCCTCCAGGAATTATCTAACCCCCTTTTAAAGCCACCCAAATTGGTGGCCATCACTACATCCTGTGGTAGTGAATTTCATAGTTTAACTATGCGCTGTGTGAAGAAGTACTTCCATTTATCTGTCCTGAATCTCCCACCAATCAGCTTCATGGGATGATCCTGGGTTCTAGTATTTTGAGAGCGGGGGAAAAAAGTATCCTCATCCACATTCTCCACACCATGCATAATTTGTAGACCTCTGTTATCCTCCTTTTTTCAAAGCTAAACAACCCCAGCTGTTGTAACCTTCTCTCACAGGGGAGATGCTCCAGCCCCTTGACCATTTTAGTTGCCCTTATCTGCACTTTTTCCAGCTCTACAATATCTTTTTTATGTGTGGTGACCACAACTGTACACAGTATTCCAAGTGTGGTTGCACCAGAGATTTATACAAGGGCAGTATGATCTTGGCAGTTTTATTCTCAGTTCCTTTCCTAATTATGCCTAACATGGAGCTTATGAGTCACTTGCTGCTGACAGGTAGGAGTTTATCATATTATATGGAACCACCAAACTACACCAAGCAATTACAGCCTTGTTACAGACAGTTGCCGGTGCCTGCCCAGAGAAGGATCCTATACCTTTTGCTACATATTGTAAGCAAAATATTTGGCAGATTTCATTTGTCTTGTCATTGTAGCACTGCGGTGGCAGAAGCTGAGCTTGCTCAATATTTCTGACATGTGGCCATTCACAGGAGCTGGTAACCTTTGCAGATTCTATGACAAACTGTATTGCTGAGGGCCAAACTAGACCTGAGGTTAATTGCCTGAATACATTTAATATGCACATTTTTTCTTTATGTAATAGTAGCTGCAGAGAAGTTTAAGCAGCCTATTGAGGTGGGCGGGCAGGGAATTCAACTCTTCGTCTCCCTGCCAGTTTCCTTTGTGTGTGAAAACATAAACCCTCAGAAACCCCCATTCTTATATATAAAGAATGGTCAAGTTCGCACAATATGACAACCCAGGCTGTGAAACAAGCCACACAGTGTGGGCTGTCATTGCAACAACCCATGGTGAGGCCAACAGACAATTGGGCTCAGTGCAGGTTGTTCTCTTCATCCTCCTTTCCCCCTCAGTCCTCAGCAGGTATCCCAGGGGATTTTGTGGCAGAACCCATCTTGTCTGCTGCCAAGTCCCCCTCTCTGCAAGCTTAAAAAACACAAACACAAAACCCTTCTGGAGATTTGGGCAAATAGGGGCCAAAGAATTTTTAAAATACTTTTTTGGCCCCAGTAATGTGTGCAAATGTCCCTATATATTTGTTTTAATTATTAAAAAAATTGGACTGTCAAATAATTATTATTATCTGACAGTCCAAAATATATAGGCTTACCTTGCCTGGTACCTTGTATATTTCAGCTATCAAATATACAAGGTAACTGACAAGAGGAGACTGTATATAGGCTGATTTTACAGCCTTTGACAGTTGACAGGTGGGGGAAAGGGGTGCATATCACCCATTAGTAGGTTAATCCCCAGGGTTTAAAGTATTGCCCCAACCCTTGGGAGTGCCAAGCCGCCTTGGGTTCCTTGCAAGAGGAAAAAAGGCGGGGTAAAAATGCAATAAATAAATAAATAAATAAATTTCCCAGTGACAGCTGTCCAAGGTTGCTGCAGTTTGTGTGAACAGGAGTGAAAAGGTGGTGGCATGTAGATCTCTGTGAAAGAGAGTCTTATGAAAAAGAGAAAAAAATATTTTTAAAAAGGGGTTAGTGAATGAGTGACAGCCCCTCCAAAGAGCTGCTTGGGCACTATTGGAGGCCTGTCGTTCACTCGCAGGCGAGATCACTCAGCAAGAGTGGCAGGGGTTTCTGCTGCTCTTGCCAAGCAGCTCACTCACCAATATCTGCTACCCACAATGGGTTGGAATTGCCGGGTTCAGATGACATACCAACTTATCGTGGGTTCAACAACCCCTACAAGAAGCCATGGGTTGCCCATGCACAAGCCACACTGTGGGAATCGGTCTGGGTTTGCATGACATGACAACCCACTGTGGCTCGTCACCCACGATGGGTTGTCATGTTGTGCGAACCTGCTCATTATGCTTACACCTTCAGTAGTATCCCAAGCAATCCTTTTAATTAGCGAAATGCAAGGTGAGGTGACTTCATCTTTCTTATCCCCTAGAAGGGTACTGGATGTTCCCAAATAATTTAAAAGAGCATTATCTTCTATCCAGAGTCTCATGAGAAGGAAAAGAAATCCTGTCTTATCTTTTGCTTTCATACCTTGCACTATCGAGGAATCAGAGTATGGAGATGGCTCAGGAAGCAAAGTACTGCACAAGGTGTTCCATACACATGGGGGCTTTTTACTTCCTCTAGCCCGTGAATGCCATGGAGAATGAGAATCATCTGGAAAAGTGTCCCACACGGCTGCCACTGGAAGGGAAAAATCGGCAACAGTTTGTACGTGCTGCCAAGACAAATATAAGTTATTCAAGGAAAACGTTTATTTATATTAGCTATATAGGTAGGGAAAGAAAACATACTGTCCAAATAAAGCATAACAGTTGCTAGCTCTCCAGATCATTAATGGAACTGTTTCCATTTTCAGATGACCAATGGAGATCTTTAAAAAACTAACAATTAATATTTCTGTTGCCCATTAATTTATGTATGCTCAGTTTTGAACTCAGTTAGATTGCTGCCCATTACCATATCAACATTGAATATGAGTTTTCAAGATCAGTGGTGTCCAGAACGAAAGGAAAAAAGACATCCTTTGGCTAATTTTTGACATGTCTTCAGATATGACCTTCCAGTCATGTTACCTGAGTTACAGAATCAGTGTTCTCATATTCACCACATCATCACTCTGAGTTGTACATCCTTACAGTGATCAAAAGATCTGATTTGGAGAACCACTCTACTGAAACAATGGCGCATAGGATCTAACATTAAGTTCCAGTCAGTACTGGTGGAATGGGATAAACCACCTCTATGCCAGAACCTAATTTGGACAAGTAATTGCACATTAGTGCCAATAATAATTGGGCTTGTTATGCCAATGCTTTACTCAAAATCTCTGTGCTGTTGTGGTGAATGAAGTTTACATGTCTGTAAAATGGTGATATTCAGTCCTGTCTTTGTTCAAGTATAACAAATGAAGGCTCTACAGGCATAGTAATGTAAGCCAAGTACACAATACACCAAGCACAGTATGTTTACCCATTTTCTTTAATTTTTTTTTAAAAAAAGGAGTAAGCAGACAAAATGCTGTGCTTTCATGAAAACCAAATAAAAACTTTCTTTGTGTAAAACAGTACATAAATCTGGGCTACTCTTTACTTTTGAATAATACTGCATGTACTTCAAAAAGGGGCATTATTGTTTCCTACTGCATATAAAAAAAGTCATCACAATATCATTGCTCTTCACATTTTGTTCCAGAAAAAAAAAAAAAATCACAGAACTAGTTGGGAATTTGAACCCAACTCCCCCCCCCAATACATTAAAAAAGGAGTAAGTACAAGTGTTAAATGGGTCAAATAGTAAATGTGCACATTTACAAGCACAGCAAATTAGAAACACTGCTTTAGACCATGCCAAACCACATGTATGTGTATAAAGCTATTGGTGAAATAGTTCATAGCAGCAGAGTAGGAAGCATATTCCATAAACAGTACCTGTTGGGATACTTGGATGGAAACATCATTCCATCTGTGACAACCCATATCCGTGAATCATCTTCCCAGTGACAGTAAAAAAGTGAAATCCTATCCACATTTACTTGGTATGAAGGCCCGTTGAATACAGTGGGACTTACTTCCAAGTAGTCCTGCATAGGATTGGGCTGAAAGATGCTTTAATTTAAATGAGAGCTTGGACTACCTGAAATTACTGTACCATTACTAGTTGATGTTGCAATGAAACACATCACTGACTGCATACTTTGGGAAACGCTTATGTGTGACTAGGTTTGATAAGTAGGATCACTTAAAACTACTTCCCAGTGCTTAGAAGTCACTGATTAGAATTTCTCACTGGTTCACCATACATTTAATAATAGGAAGACAGTAAATCTGAAAGTTCAGGAATGCAGAATATAGCCTGCATTCCAAATTAACAGCTTGGATTTCTTTTGATTGGTACTTAACTACATTCTAGAACTCGAAAAAGACAACATATTGATTTGAGCAGTGGATAGCTGTCCAAGAAAGTGCAAATAAATAAAAATGTCAGAAGTATACATTTGTCACTAATTATTATGGTCAAGAGAGTCAAGACGAACAAATCATGCATACAGATGTCAGTCTGACTTTTTTTCCTTCCCAACCATTTCTGAACCTATAGCATCTATGGAAGGAAGAAATAAAACTGCAGGGATGCAGTGAGCGGATTCCTTTAACTTTCATCTTTCATATACTTTGAGCAATTAGCTGTAATTAGTCCAATAAAGTTGATAGGTGAGTTGCAGACTGACATAGAGCATCTTTGAATGTGCACTTACCACACTAAAAGTACATGGTTTTTGGTATGCGTGATGCTCCCTGTTATGCACACAAATGCACTTCTGAAGAGCTTACTTCTAGTAAGACACCTGAAGTAATATATACCATGGTTGTTTTTCAGCAGTATTCTATTTTAGATTGTTACAAGAAATAGTCTGAGACTGGTGCTTTGGTTATATACAGGTATGCACGGTGGAGTGTGCGATACATAATGACATAAATTCACTTTGAAAGCTGCTCATAGTCCAGTAATCGGGGTGAGAAACCAGTCCATTAAATAATACAACTGATGACACAACAAAATGTAACATTTGCTCCTGAGTTTAAACCCTTTTTCTTTGAATTCAGGTGCAACTCCTTGTCTCAATTCCCCATGTTTTAAATGGGACATATAAGCATACCATGCCTAAATGAAGATCAAATTCAGTAATACAGAAACAAAACCCATTGTGCCTGTGGTGGATTTATATGATCAAGTCCAGGGATACTTGAAGTGTCTTAATGTGGCTTGCAGCACAATCCTATGCAGATCTACACATAGGCAAGTGTGTACAGGATTGCAGCCTTAGTTATCCTTAAAAGTATTCTTAACCAACCTGCTGCCCTGTTATACCCATAGTCAGGCTGCTTGATTGGTAGACTGGTGGATTTTCCCATAAAGCATTAAGACATGCATGCTTATGGATGAATCTGAGATTCTAATCTATATTAGTAATTATGAATACTGGGCTAGGTGGTAGCTATTATAGATGAAACAATATTGAGTACCAGGATGTGTTAAAATGCCGTATATATATGCTACATATTATCACAGTCACATTCATCAATGTTTTAAAGAACATCTGCTTTCAGTAGTTTTTGAAGAGTGCTTAAGGATACGAAAGTCTGACTACATCATTACCTGCCATCCAGTTATATGTCTCTTTCAATAACACATACACAAACTCATGCATGTTTTTCTGTAAAAACAAAGCAAGATCCAAAACGGTGAGATAATTTATGCAGTCACCAGTCAAGCAAAGAAAAATAAAATGTGAATGTTTTAAAAATCCCATGAAACAGCACCTGTGAATTCAAACTCTATTAAAGTTACTACTCTATTAATAGCTCATTTATATATAAAAATAGTTTCTATAGTGAGTTCAGGAAAAAAAAAGTAATTCAGTGATGACTTCCATCACATTTCTAAAAGTGTGGCAAGTAGGTTGGGTAGCATGAAATTTAGAAGATGTGTTTTCCCCATTTTGCTCCAGAAAGAGGACTTGGCTTCTCTGCTTTACTAATAAAACATATGATCCACAATCCTGATTGAGACACTATGGTCAAGAGCTATCTCATGTTTATATATCTACCATTTTTCTTGGAACAGAAGGCCCCATGATATATTAGAAGCTGCTTTTGAAACTCATGAAAGCTTCAGAAGTGACTTCCACCATGAGGTGTGGGGGCTGCTGTTCAAGACATACACGTTCAAAGCCTCGGTTTATCACCCAGCTAGTCACATAGTTATCTAGATTGTGTCCAATGGTAAAGCAGATATCAGACTCGGAGGTTTGTTCACAAAGGCATTGCCTCCAAAACTGTGAGAGCAGGTTTGCCAAATGTCAGAGTTTGACCCGGACAATTTAGGTTTGTATACTTTCTTTAATTGGTATCAAAGCAGAAGGACTAAAGACTATCAGGGATTGAGGCTAGTGACATCTGGAAACCTACAGACCGGGTTCACACAGTCACGGTGGGGGAAATAACGCATGGTGGCTTATTTCCCCCACAGTGCATGCCAGTGGAATTTGCATAATTACCCTCCTGGCTCAGGTCACCATGTCATGAGAACCTGGCTGGCATAGCTTGTTGGAGTGGGTAGCAACCCTCCAATAAGCCATGGGCTGTTGTTAGGTTGCTGCCAACTCCCAACAAGCCATACTGCCTGGGTTTGCACAACACGACAAGCCACGGTAAGCCTGTCAGAACGCAACAGCCCCTTCAACTAAATTAAACCATGGTGAGCTGTTGTGTCAAGCAAACCAGGATTAGATCAACACCCATGGGTATTGGATCAGGCCCAAATTCAGGATGCTACATATTTAAACAAAGCTACACATCTGAAGACAATTCCCTTAGATACTAACATAATAAGGACACTGTGACCCCCTTTATATACATACAGTAGAAGCTGAAATGGTCTGAAATGCTTACAAATTAGAAAGTATATAGCTATACAACATCATGCCTTTAAAAAAACACACACTGAAGTATAAAAGTTTTACAACACATTATACAGGTTCTTCTAGCATCTACAAAGCACTTACTGGAATCAACAAATTACAAGTCATCACTAACAAACAATTCTATTTCATTTTATATATATAATATTTATATATATATATATATAATCGTTACTTATATAATAATTAAAAAAATCACTTTTAAACAAGTATACAGGTTCACTTTAAAATTAACTTGTTAATAAAGTTGTGCAAAATAAGCTGGCCTATATAATTAAGTGAAGTATTTTATTTATTTACTTATTTATTTATATAAAAACAATTCCAAAGAAAGTTCTTTTAGAAGTGCGTCTCTTTTTCTGTGATGGCTGAAATATTGCCATCACCTTTCATTTTGGCATCGCAGTCATTTACTGTAGCATATGAGCCTGCTCCAAGCTTTCCTCTCATTTTCAGGTCTGGGCTGGCCACAATCAGTTTTCTGAATCTCTGGGGGGAAAAAATGAAGAAAATGGAAGATGTTAGCCATTATGACATAATTCCATACACACATGCACATACATTTTCTTGTTGAACACCTGGAAGATGCATTTTTTGCTATGTTGAAATCTCTATAAAAAAACAAGAGTGTTGCTCCTAGGGATGTTGGTGAAATCTGCAACGGAACCAAATGCGTTTGGATTTTTATGAATTTGACCCACAGATCCCACAGCAGATCGGCTTTCCCCCTGCCAGGTGGATTCCATGGATAGTTTTTCTAACCTTCTGGAATTTTATGCAAATTTTGTCATAGAAAAATACACAATTTTTTTAAAGCCCAGCCAAAAATGTGCATTCCTCTCATAGGCAAAAGTGTGAAAATGCATATTGGGGGGATTTGCGCATTTTGCATATGGGAGTCTGCGCAAATTCACATTTGTGCAAATTCACAAACTAAAAAAAACCTGATTCCATTGATGGGCAGACAACAAAAGGAAAGGCACCTGACAATCTGCAAAACACGGACAGAATGGGTTTTACGTAATACACACATCCCTAGTTGCTTCCCATTGCAACCTTCAACATATAAGAACCAAGATCAAATCATATTTATTTACCACATTGATATACCACTCCACATCTAGACAGATTCCAGAGTGGTGAACAATAAAAGATAAAAAAAATAAAACACCACTCACCCATAGGGCTTTCATCTTGTCAGAATTCAGCTTCAGTTTATTGGCCCTCATCGAGCCCATTATTGAGTAAGGTCTAATCCAGGACTTGCACAGCCTCACCTGATTCAGATGTCATAGGGAGACAGAGCTGTGTTTCATCAGCAAACTGATGGCACTTGGCTCCAAATCCCCTAATGACAGCTCCCAGTGACTTCATACAGATGTGAAACAACATTGGGGACAGGATGGTACCTTGTGGAAGCCCATAGCTCAATTGCCAAGGGGCCGTCGAATGGTCACCCAATGTTACTCTCTGAAATCAACCCTACAGGTAAGACCAGAACCACTGTAACACAGTGCCTCCAATTCCCAGTTCATGGAGTCAATCCAGGAGGATACCATGGTCGATGGTATCAAAAGCCAATGAGGGATCAAGCAGAATTAACAGGGTTGCACTCCCCCTGTCCTTCTCTTGATAAAGGTCATCCATCAGGGCAACCAAAGCTGATTTGGTCCTGTAACCAGGTTGAAACGCACACCAGAATGGGTGTGGATAATTAGTATCCTCCAAGAGTGCCAGTAGTTGCTCCATCTTTACCCTCTCAAGCACCTTCCCTAAGAAGGTGCCTATATATATCTATATACTAATGCCCAGAGAATGGGAAACAAACAGAACAAACTTGAACTCTTAATACAGGAGGGAAATTAAGGCTTAATAGTTATAACTGAGACTCGGTGGGATGACTCCCATTACTGGAATACAGCAATTGAAGAATATAACTTGTTCAAAAAGAACAGGAGGAACAGAAAGGGAGGTGGGGTTGCACTGCATGTTAAAAATATGTAACTCTGCACAGAAATACAGGAGGCTGAGCTTCGTAGCCCCATCAAGAGCATCTGGGTTAAAATAAATGCAGCAAAAAATAAAAGGAACCTGGTGGTCGGAGTCTACTACCAGCCACCCAATCAAGGAGAAGACGAGGATGAAACTTTTGAAAAGCAAATAGCCAATGTTTCAAGGAAGCATGATGTAGTAGTAATGGGGGACTTCAATTTCCCCAACATTTGTTGGGAGACAAATTCTGCAAAACACAGCCCCTCCAGGAAATTCCTGACTTGTGTGGCGGATAACTTCCTCCTACAGAAAGAAGAGGAAGGAACTAGAAGATCGGCTATCCTTGACTTGATCCTAACCAACAGAGATGACTTAGTGGATAACGTAGCAGTTACAGGAACTCTGGGGGAAAGCGACCACTTGAGTTCTTGGTTCTAAAGGAAGCAAAAGCTGAGTGTAGCCAAATGCATACCCTTTTTTATTTTAGGAAAGCCGATTTTAATGAACTCAGAACAATGATAAGTAAGGTCCCATGGCAAGCGACTCTAACGAGAAAAGGAGTCCAAGATGCGTGGGAGTTTTTTAAAAAAGGAAATTCTCAAGGCACAATTACAAACAATTCCAACAAGAAAAAACGGTGGAATACAACAGAAGAAGCCAATGTGGCTTCACAAAAAGCTTAGAAATGACCTGGAAACAAAAAAGCACACATATAAGAAGTGGAAGGAAGGCCAAGTAACAAAGGAAGAGTATAGGCAGGTAGCACAGAATTGCAGGGATGGCGTCAGGAAGGCTAAAGCTGAGAACGAGTTGAGGTTAGAGAGGGATGCTAGAAGCAACAAAAAGGCTTTCTTCAGATACATGCATAGTAAAAGCAGAGGAAAGGAATGGTGGTTTAACTATTAAATAAGGATGGCAAAATGTTAACAGATGACAAAGAAAAGGCAGAAGTGATCAACTCCTACTTTGGCTCAGTCTTCTCCCAAAAGTGGGTCTATGACCCCCCTGGCAAAGGCTGAAGGGGCAGGATTGCAGCTTGAGATCAATAGGCATATGGTCAAGGAACACCTAATGACTTTGAAAGAGTTCAAATCTCCAGGGCCAGATGAACTGCATCCTGGATTAATAAAGGAACTAGCAGAAGAACTCTCAGAGCCACTGTCTATTATCTTGGAGGACAGGTGAAGTGCCAGATGACCGGGGGAGGGCTAATGTTGTCCCTATCTTTAGAAAGGGTAAAAAGGAGGAACCTGGGAACTACAGAGCAGTCAGTCTGACATCAATCCCTGGGAAAATTCTGGAGCCAGACGAATCTGATCTCATTTTTTGATCAGGTAACCTCCCTTGTGGACTGTGGGAACGCTGCGGACATAATATACCTGAACTTCAGCAAAGCTTTTGACAAAGTGCCCCATGATATCCTGATGTGCAAACTAGCTCAAAGCGGGCTAGATGAAACAACGATCATGTGGATCCACAGTTCGTTGCAAAATTGGACTCAAAGAGGGCTTATCAATGGGATCTTCTCAAACTGGGGAGAAGTAACGAGTGGGGTACCGCAGGGCTCAGTCCTGGGCCCAGTGCTCTTCAACATTTTTATTAATGACTTGGAGGAGGAGGTGCAGGGAATGCTGATCAAATTTGCAGATGACACAAAATTGGATGGGATGGCTAATACCTTGGAAGACAGAAACAGAATTTAAAGTGATCTTGATAGACTGGAGTGCTGGGCACAAAACCACAGAATGAAATTTGATAGCGATAAATGCTTCTGCAATAGTTCTGCACCTAGGAAAAAAGGATCCAAATGCACAGTTACAAGATGGGGGATACTTAGCTCAACAACACTACAAGCAAGAAGGATCTTGGAACTGTTGTAGATCACAATCTGAATATGAGCCAACAATGTGATGCGGCTACAAAAAAGGCAAATGCTATTTTGGGCTGCATTAATAGAAGCATAGCTTCCAAATCCCAGGAAGTCCTAGTTCCCCTCTAGTCAGCACTGGTTAGGCCTCATCTGGAGTACTGTGTCCAGTTCTGGGCACTACACTTTAAGAAGAATGCAGACAAACTGGAGAGGGTTCAGAGGAGGACAACAAAGATGATCAGGGGACTGGAAACAAAGCCCTGTGAGGAGACACTGAAAGAACTGGGCATGTTTAGCCTTGAGAAGAGAGAACTGAGGGGAGACATGATAGCGCTCTTCAAGTCCTTGAAAGGTTGTCACAGAGAGGAAGGCCAGGATCTCTTCTCGATCATCCCAGAATGCAGGACATGGAATAATGGGCTCAAGTTACAGGAAACCAGATTCCAGCTGAACATCAGGAAAAACTCCCTGACTGTTAGAGCAATACGACAATGGAACCAATTGCCTAGGGAGGTGGTGGGCTCTCCCACACTGGAGGCATTCAAGGTGAGGCTGGACAGCCATCTGTCAGGGATGCTCTGACTTGGATTCCTGCACTGAGCAGGGGGTTGGACTCGATCGTCTTGTAGGCCCCTTTGAACCCTACTATTTCTCATGAGTCTATGAGAAAGGGGTATTTGCAACTGGGTGGTAGTTGTGAAATACCATTGGCTTCAGAGTGTGTTTCTTCACGAGTGGTTGCACTACTGCTTCCTTAAGGACAGCAGCAACCATCCCTTCATGCAGAGATGCATTTACCATTCCCTGGACCCACTTGGTCATACCCGCTCAGCTAGCTTTTATTAGCCAGGAGGGGCAAGGATCGACAGGGCACATAGTCAGTTGCACTGCTGCAAACACCTTGTCCAAGTTGTCAGGCCGCAGCAACTGAAATTGATCCCACAAAACTGGGCAGATGGTGGTGCCGGACACCTCGACTGGAGCAGTGCTAACAACAGCGTCAAGTTTGCTGTGGAGACAAGCTATTTTGTCCTCAAAGTCCAATGCAAAAAGGTCACAGCAGGTCCTTAAGGCAACCAGGGTCTCATTTGCTGGGGAGACCACCCAAAACAGTTCTGCTGGGCAGCTACTCAAGGACACAATAGACGGAGCAAAGTAAGCCTTCTTTGCTGCCTGCACCACCATGCGATAGGCACAATTATGTGCTCTAGAGTGTACTCTGTCGTCTTCACTTCAAGTCTTACGCCATTTGCACTCTAGCTAATGTTTAGCCTTTTTAATTGACTACAGTTCCCCAGTATACCAAGGAGCAGAGCGGACTCTCAGATGCAATCAAGTCAAGGCCCTCTGCATCACACTGTGCCACAGTGAGACTAGGGCCTAGGCTGGATCATCAGATCTGGCCACTGGAAAATCCCCAAGAGCATTCAGAAATCCATTGGATTCCATCAATCTCCTGGGGTGGGCCATCCAAATGGGTCATACAAATCATACTCTATATATGCATAGGGACTATGGGAAGCTGCTTTAGACCAGGTTAAATTACTTATCCATCAAGTCCAGTATAATTTGCTCTGACTGGCAGTCTCCAAGGTCTCAGGAAGAGGTCTGAACCTCTTGGAGATACCCAGGATTGAACTAGGGACCTTCTGCATGAAAAGTATGTACACTTCCACTGAGCTGTAGCCCCGTCCAGTGAGCTCTGGCCCCACTTCTAGCATGTTATACATGTGTCCTGGCCTGCACAGCCTGACCCACCAAGCTGAATTCAGCCCACCAGCAATGCATCATGTCTCGCCTGCCTGGAACTAGCAAGATATAATTGCAGCCTGTGTTTAGCTTGGTGGATTACAAGTTGTGCGGGCCTGCGCTGAGCTATCCTCCCCTTTTCAGTTTTATTATTTGCGTAGTATGTTAACCTCTTGGGTATTTATGGATCCAAATTCCCTTCTAGCCCAAGGCGGGGGAGGCTTTTCTGTCAAGGGCCACATTTCCTCAGGAGTGACCTACTGGAGGCTCCGTGATGGTGGTGGGCAGGTCTGAAGCCAGCAGCGGGTGCATGTTTTAATCACGGAACCTCTGTGGCAATGCTGGACTGTGTTGTTGTTTGCTTCTTCATAGTTATCGCTATGACCCATCATGGAATCAAAGCCGAAATGGAAAAGCGTGTTGCTGAGTACAGTCTGCACCTGTAGATCTCGTAGGTTCTGAATGGCTGATTGTAGGCCAGTTAGGACAGCTTAATACAGCTTGTTTTCCTCTTAGGTCCTTTACTTGGTTCACCTACTATATCAAGCAACATTGTTACAAAAAAACATGCATCACCTCTAAAATGGTTCCTTCCGTCTTCCACAATTTAAGACAGATCCACAAAGGAATGCAAACCATGGAGGAGAGAGCCATCATCCAACCAATGCCATAGCCCCAATCTGGGTATGTATAAATATTGTTGTACTTTAAAGGCTTATATTTCACTAGGAAAAAGATGAAGATGCCCTAAAAGAGAGAGGGAAAAAATATCCATGTTTGAAAAAGCAAGTGAGTGCTCAGGAAGCTCATTCAACCCAGGTAATTGAAATACTACGTTAAGCTTTGAAGACAGACAGAAAGCAGGTCAGCGTTGTCTCTTTCTCTCAACAGTACACTCAGATAACTTGCAGCTCTATTCCTTTCACAGTAATGAACCACCTTTCACATTTAAATCCTAATTAGCTTTTATTTAAGGACCATAGAAATAGGTTAGGTTCTTCTTTTCAGTTTAATGACAAATTGCAATTGTGTAGCAAAGACATATGGTTGGGGACTGCTTGTGACTGAAAAGCACTTCTGCATGCACAAGGAGAGTTGCTGCTTCTCACCCCCCACAAGTTGCATCACCCCCACATGTCGCATTGCATACACCTCTGAAGGGGCCCTGAACCCCAGGAGCATATTTGGAGTAAGCATGAGGAGCTGCAGTAGGTGCAGGGGTCAGAAAAGGGCAAGGCTGTGCAGGGAACACCACACATATTTGAATCCAGCCCTTAATTTGTGTTAAATTCATGTGCAGGAGAGGTGAAAACACGATGATATATAATTGCTCCTATAATACCTGCATAGGGGATTGTGATAGATGCTTTGTATGAATAATGTTACTGTGATGTAAGAATCAATGTGTGATTACATTGAAAGATGCCAGCATGCACCTCTGTTTTGTCTGCACCAGTTTGTATTGGGAAGAAAGAAAAGAAAATATAGGGACTACTGGAATCTAAAATAAATAATACCGTAAAACAAATAAGTAAACAGATAAAATAAAACTGGCTGTGAAAATCTGATGAGATTTTATCACTTTTTCATTTAATCTCCTGATGGGGTTGTGTGTGTGTGTGTGTGTTTGTGTGTGTGTGTTTTAACTGAGATAAGGAAATCTTAAACCATTTTGCACATTTTAGAGCTGCACTTCCTTTATAAACACATATGTACCCTCTGACCATTGCCTATTTCGGCAAAATAATGTCCACTTAACATCTGATGGATCTCTTGCCAAGAGATTGCCTTACCACGTTAACTACGCTTTTATTACTTACTGCACAAATGCCAGGAGTGAGCAACATCCAACACCATTTAATCAATGCCAGTGGCCTGTACCCAATCATATCTTCAATGTTGTCATAAAAACGATTGCTTCCTGTATAAAACAAAATTAACATAGAATGAAAATGGGTGACACTAATACCCTAGGTCTAGGGACTGTGATTCGGGAGTTTCCACAGGCCTGCCTGGCACCAACATGGTTATCTTATCGGTGCCAGGTTACGATCTTTTTCTTCTTCCGGGCATGTGGCAGCATGTGATAAGTTTTAATTGATTCTGGATTGTCTTACAGTTATGGTCGTTTGCTTGAGATTGCTTGTTCGAATTTGTTTTAGATATCTGTGTATGTTCATGTGTTTTTATGTAAATGGCTTTTAATCTCTGTATACTGTATTTTTAATATTTTTGATCTTTGTAAACCACCCAGAGAGCTTTGCCTACTGGGCGGTATAGAAATGTAATAAATAATAACAATAATACATAATGTCTGAGTCTGACCATTGGTCCCTCTAGCCCAATATTGTCAACACTGACTGGCAGCAGCTCTTCAGGGTTTCAGGCAGGAGATTTTCCTAGGCCTACACTCCGGGAGAGAGCGCAGGACAGGAAGGCCTGGCGTGCTATGGTCCATGGGGTCACGAAGAGTCGGGCACGACTTAACGACTGAACAACAACAACCTAGAAAAACTGAGGATCAAACATGGGACCTTCTGCGTGCAAAGCATGTGCTCTACCACTGAGCTATGGCCCCTCCCCAAGAGATCAAGGAATGCAGAAGAGGATAAGAGCAAGTGCCTGCTCCAGTTCCAGCTGGACTGTACCTTCCTCATGGGGCCATCTTCCCTCAATTGCCCGGTGGGAGGGATGCTGATGACTTCTTCTTTATATTGTTTACTGTGGCTTTATTAATGTATGTTTATGTTACTACTAAGTTTCCTTCCATTTGTATCCTGAAAGGCAGGATATAAATAATTGCAATAACCAAATAAATCATTTTAAGAGCAGTCCTGAAAATGCATAATATGATTTCAGAATTAATCACAATGTAGCAGCAATTGTTGACTCACCATAAAACCAGCCAATGCAGACACATTCAAAGATAGCAACAAAAAGAAGGCACATTCCACTGGCTGCATAGGAGTCAAACAGTTGGAAAACATACATCCCACCCTGAAAGAGAAAAAGGAAAAAGGTGCTGAGAGAGGCAGGTGAAATAAGGTTTCCCTCCACCTGGAGATCCCCTAAACTCTTATATTATTTTCAGAGGCATTCTAACTCCTTTTACAAATTTATTTGGGCTGGATTTGGGTGGCTACGCTCAAGTGCATGATGAGTTCTGGATTTCAGTATACATTCACTCTGATCCTATTATAAATGAATGGAAAGAAATTCATGGGAGGGTGCTTTTTTGCCCCCTCCAACCCCAGCAGCCCCCCATGTCCCATCTTCACTTTTCAGGGAGTGCAGGCAGCTGAAGGGTAAGTATGGGATGGGCAACTTTCCTTCAGCAAACTTCCTTCCATTGACCTGTCTTAGGATCTACGCCTTTGTATTTAGTCAGAATTTATGTGGATTTAACTTGTGAACTATTCCACGCATTAGGGACAGAATTTAAATAAAAATGAAAAATAAATTTAATTTCATATTCTGCATATACCCTGTGATGGAGAAAACCTTTATTGGATACTGTACAGAATCAATACATCCTGCGAAGAATGTTGTGTAAATTTAGAAATAAAGAATGTGTTATGAAATATAACGTTATGGGGATTGTGAATAGTTAACTGTGAGAAGTGGAAAGCTTGATATTACCTTTAACTGAAGCCTCAGAGTTACATTGTAAGTGTGGCCCATAGTTGGAAGCTTACCAAGAGTCAGCAGAGGGGTGTCTGTTACCAAGGAGGTGACTAGGTATCTTAGGCTGCAATCCTATGGAGATAGATGTCAGCCTCTGAACTCCAAATTCAGAGGCTGGCGACTATCCTATGCAGGGTGGCTGGCGCATGGAGGCAATCCTCTCCTCCATGCTCCCGCTGCCCTGCATTTTCGGTTAGACATGCAATTTCATGCATCTAGCTGGGACTTTGGAGAGGAGAGCGGAGGCTGTGCAGTGCATAGAAAGCCTTGTAAAGAGGCTTCCATGGTCTCTTCCCCTCTATGCCTCCTTTATGCTCTGTTTCTGAGCGTGGAGACAGGGAAGAACCGCACCAGCTACAAGGGGGAGGGGAGCGTGGTTTCTGGGAACCGAGCTCAGAGCCAGGGCTCCAACCTCGGTCCCCAGAAACTGAAAAATCCTATGGCTCTCTAGACAGTGTCTAGTGGCCATAGGATTGCTCCCTTAGTGGATTTACAGTCAGCTGCAGTTGTTTTTATACTGGACAGTAGAATAAAAAATGTCAGCCCATGCTAGAGTCTATGACATAACACTGTATTTACACTAATTAGTCCTTTATGTATTGGCCAACAGACAGGCAGTTAGCCAGGTGTTAAAATTCTATTGATCAGAGAGATCTGGCTGAACAGCATATAAGGACAGACCCAACAGAGTTCAGTCAGGGAAGGTGGTTAGTCTGATGCCGAGAACTTGGAGCCAGGAAGAGAAGAGAGAAGGCATTCACAGAGTTGGAAGAAGAAGCATAGCTAAAATCACAGAAGGTAGCTGTGAAGCTCTGCTAGGAGAGGAGGATTCCAGTAGCACTTCTACGGGGAAACCTGGCCAAATTGTCAGGTGAAGGCAGTTGACCTCAGAAAGATGTGAATCCTGTGGCATCACAGCTTCAGAGGAGGGATTTTCCTTAGGACCTCAGCAGGGAAGGAAAGACTCGAACTCTCCCTCCATGCCTGCTGCAACCTTATAATTATCAGGTTCCCCACCCCCACCCCCGGCAGATGCAATTTACATTTTAAAAACGTGCACATGAAATATAAGCATGCATTTAACATCATATCTACCTTAGCCTTAAGCAATTTAATTGAACTATGTTTTACACTATATATTCCTATTTTATATAAGAATTGTATGTAAAAATTTTCAAAAAGATAACAAGGTTACACTCAAGAGACTTCCTATATTGCTTGGTGATCCACAGTCCTAGGCAGTAAGTTAGAGAAAGACCTTTTTAGTGGATCAGCCTATTAGCAGAGTGCATTCCGTAAACATCTGGAATGGACAGGGAAACACAAACAGAGATGTATATAGCATTATGCTTTAATTTATGATGCTGGAGCACTAAAGCATCACTCTCTTTCAAAATGTGTTCCCAGTTTCATCCTATATTCTGCTTCACTAATCCAATTTCTAAATCACTCAAAATACTTTTAAAATGCAATCCTACACATGCTATAATGCAATCCTATTACTCAGACATAAGTCCTGATGAGTTCAGCACAGGATTGCATCTTTAGTCTCTGAAATACCATATACGAATATTAAGATTTATTCAATTGCCTGGCTCTAATATGGGTACCCCTTCATGGATCACTGCCTTGTTGTGGCGAAGGGGCTTGCGTAACTCAGTGAACCCATAAGCTATAAAGAACAATATTGTTTAGGAACCTGGAATGTAAGATCAATTAATCAAGGTAAGCTGGAGGTGGTTAAACATGAGATGGCAAGATTGAACATCGACATCTTTAGAATCAGAGAACTAAAATGGACAGGCATGGGCGAATTTAATTCAGGTGACCATCATATCTACTACTTTGGGCAAGAATCCCTTAGAAGAAATGGAGTAGCACTCAGAGTCAACAAAAAGGTGGGAAAAGCAGTACTGGGGTACAATCTCAAAAACGACAGAATGATCTCAGTACGAATCCAAGGCAAACCATTCAACATCACAGTAATTCAAGTCTATGCCCCAACCACTGATGCCGAAGAAGCTGAGGTTGATCGGTTCTATGAAGACCTACAACACCTTCTAGAACTAACACCAAAAAAAGATGTCCTCTTCATCATAGGGGATTGGAATGCTAAAGTAGGAAGTCAAGCAATCCCCAGGATAACAGGCAAGCATGGCCTTGGTGTACAAAATGAAGCAGGACAAAGGCTCATAGAGTTTTGCCAAGAGAACACGCTGATCATAGCAAACACTCTTTTCCAACAGCACAAGAGGCGACTCTACACATGGACATCACCAGATGGTCAATATCGAAATCAGATTGATTATGTCCTTTGCAGCCAAAGATGGAGAAGCTCTATACAGTCAGTCAAAACAAGACCTGGAGCTGACTGTGGCTCAGATCATGAGCTGCTTCTTGCAAAATTTCGGCTGAAATTGAAGAACGTAGGGAAAACCACTAAACCATTCAGGTATGACCTAAATCATATCCCTGATGAATATACAGTGGAGGTGACAAATAGATTTAAGGGATTAGTCCTGATAGACAGAGTGCCTGAGGAACTATGGCCAGAGGTCCGTAGCAGCAACTCAATCCACCCCAAAGAAAAAGAAATGCAAGAAAGCCAAGTGGCTGTCTGATGAGGCTTTACAAGTAGCTGAGGAAAGAAGGGAAGCGAAAAGCAAGGGAGAAAAGGGAAGATATATCCAACTCAATGCAGAGTTCCAGAAAATAGCAAGGAGAGACAAGAAGGCCTTCTTAAATGAACAATGCAAAGAAATCAAGGAAAACAACAGAATGGGAAAGACTAGGGATCTCTTCAAGAAAATCGGAGATCTCAAGGGAACGTTTTGTGCAAAGACGGGCATGATAAAGGACAAAGAAGGCAGGGACCTAACAGAAACAGATGAGATTAAGAAGAGGTGGAAAGAATACACAGAAGAACTATACAGGAAAGATCTTAATGTCCCTGATAGCCATGATAGTGCGCTCACTGAACTTGTGCCAGACATCCTAGAGAGTGAAGTCAAGTGGGCCTTAGGAAGTATTACTAACAACAAAGCTAGCACAGATGACAGTATTCCAGCTGAGCTATTTAAAATCGTAAAAGATGATGCTGTTAAACTGCTGTACTCAATATGCCAATGAATTTGGAACACTCAACAGTAGGGATGGGGGAGAATTTCTCCCCGGAACTTCGGGGGGCCGAGTGCCAACGCATTCGGTCCTCCGAAGGTTGTTCGGGGAGAAATTCTCCGCCCCCCCCCCCCCCAGGATGGGACTTACCTTTCACGAATGTCCCTCCCGGCAGCGGGTCCCGGCAGTGGTTCGGCAGGTCTTCGTCAGGGGCAGCAGCCGGTCTTTTGACCGGCTGCCGCCACCGCCATTACAAGTAAAACAAACAAAAAAACGCCCCTGTGATAGGCTACGTAACAATTAACGTAACCTATCACGGCTAGATTTGCAAAGTCAGCCGTGATAGGCTACGTTAATCGTCACGTAGCCTATCACGGGTGACTTAAAAAAAAAAAAAAGTGCGTATGGCTAATGGCGGCCCCCATAGGGAGCCGCCATTCGCGTTCCTTATTTGGTCCCTGTAGTCTACGTAAAGATTTACGTAGACTACGGCGAAAATAAGGACAACGCAAATAGCGCTGCCCTTATTTTCGCCGTAGTCTGCGTAAATCTTTACGTAGACTACAGGGACCAAATAAGGAACGCGAATGGCGGCTCCCTATGGGGGCCACCATTTGCTTACGCGCTTTTTTTTTTTTTCAAAGTCACCCGTGATAGGCTACGTGACGATTAACGTAGCCTATCACGGCTGACTTTGCAGATCTAGCCGTGATAGGCTACGTTAATCGTTACGTAGCCTATCACAGGGGCATTTTGTTTTGTTTTTTTTCTTTTGAAGTTCGCGGCCGGGGAGACGGGGCGCTTCTCCCTGGCCTGAATTTCGGCCGGGCGAGGCGGGAAGCCTCCCCCCCCGGCCTGAATTTCGGCCGGGCGAGGAGGGAAGCCTCCCCCGCCGGCCTTAACTTCAGGGGGAGCAGCGAAGCTCCCCCCCACCTCCCCCCCACCGCGAAGCAAGCTGCGAGACCAGGTAAGCGACTTTCGTGCATCCCTACTCAACAGTGGCCACAAGACTGGAAAAGGTCAGTTTACATTCCAGTTCCAAAGAAGGGAAATGCCAAAGAGTGTTCAAACTACTGTACAATTGTGCTTTATTTCACATGCCAGCAAGGTGATGCTCAAAATCCTACAAGCTAGACTTCAGCAGTATGCGAACCGAGAACTACCGGAAGTACAAGCTGGGTTTCAAAGAGGCAGAGGAAATAGAGATCAAATCGCCAACATTCGCTGGATCATGGAGAAAGCAAGAGAATTCCAGAAAAACGTCTATTTCTGCTTCATTGACTATGCTAAAGCCTTTGATTGTGTGGATCACAACAAACTGTGGCAAATTCTGAAAGAGATGGGGGTACCAGACCACCTTACCTGTCTCCTGAGAAGCTTGTACGAGGGTCAAGAAGCAACAGTAAGAACCGGACATGGAACAACTGATTGGTTCAAAATTGGGAAAGGAGTATGACAAGGCTGCATATTGTCGCCCTGCTTATTTAACTTATATGCAGAGTACATCATGAGAAACGCCGGGTTGGATGAATCACAGATCGAAATTAAGAATGCCGGGAGAATTATCAACAACTTCAGATACGCAGACGATACCACCCTAATGGCAGAAAGCGAAGAGGATCTAAAGAGCCTCTTGTTGAGGGTGAAAGAGGAGAGTGTAAAAGCTGGTTTGAAACTCAACATTAAAAAAACGAAGATCATGGCATCTGGCCCCATCACTTCCTGGCATATGGAAGGGGAAGAAATGGAGGCAGTGACAGATTTTATTTTCTTGGGCTCCAAGATCACCGCAGATGGTGACTGTAGCCATGAAATTAAAAGACACTTGCTCCTTGGGAGGAAAGCTATGGTTTTCCCAGTAGTAACGTATGGTTGTGAGAGCTGGACTATCAGGAAGGCTGAGCGCCGAAGAATTGATGCTTTTGAACTGTGGTGCTGGAGAAGACTCTTACGAGTCCCCTGGACTGCAAGGAGGTCAAATCAGTCCATCCTGAAGGAAATCAACCCTGAGTGCTCATTGGAAGGACAGATACTGAAGCTGAAGCTCCAATATTTTGGCCACCTAATGCGAAGAGAAAACTCTCTGGAAAAGACCCTGATGCTGGGAAAGACTGAAGGCAAAAGGAGAAGGGGATGGCAGAGGATGAGATGGCTAGATAGCATCACTGATGCAATGAATATGGACTTGAGCACATTCCGGGAGAGAGCGCAGGACAGGAAGGCCTGGCGTGCTATAGTCCATTGGGTCACGAAGAGTCGGACACGACTGAACAACAATATGGGTACGTTTAAAGCCACAGAGAGTGTTCTGAGAGAAAATCTACTAGAGTCGGTGAAGATGGAATACTGTTGTGAAATGGTCAAATATGAATGTAACCTATATTTTCTGAGTAGACCAAAGTAGAACAAAGATGTGCTGGTCCCACTGAGCTGTTGACATTAGTATCTCTCATAATAAAATCAAGTAAGAAATGTTAGAAGATTTTTTCTTGGCCCAGATATGTTTGAGTGTACTGTGTATGGTGAGGGACTTGGGAATACTGCAAAGCTTCCTAGTCAAAGGCTTATTTTAGTTTATTTTAAACTGATTGATTAATTACATTTCTATACTGCCCATTAGGCAAAGCTCTCTGGGAGGTTAATCTTCACCAGTAAGTCAAGCCCAGAAATATCTACTGGTACACTAGTCATTTATTTTCTGAGCTAATAACCTAGGCCATCTTGAGAGCTGTCCTAGTTCCAGGCTCTGCAATGGCATACTAAGGGTAAAATTCAATGCATCACTAAACCACTTCAGCATTGCTTTAAAGTACTCCCAAGAAATTACACACTAAAGAAGTCTACATTGCATGCCTCCTGAACAGAAGTGAATTTCTTCACTCTGTCTCATTGGGACGTTCTGAAAAGGCATCTAATGTAGAGCCTTACTTGATGAAATGTAGTACAATAGTGCCATTTGGTGGCCCATGATACATACTGCAACTTGATTTATACTGCAGAGTGTATGTTGCAGAGTGCACATTGTACATTTCCAAGCAGCAGCAACAGCAGCAACATTCATGCTGTGTTTTGGAACACCTGTCTTCTTTTTCCTACAGCCCATCAAAAGTGGTTGAGTAAGTACAGTAGTACTGAAGTAACAATGAAATAATGTGTATCCATTCTGGGCAGTGGAGTAGGGAAATGAATAAATCATCATGAAATATAGCTTATCAGCCAACGTCTAACAACACTGCCAACCTGAAACCTAAACAAATACAATTATTCCTTTTCTTTGAGATTGTGTCTGACTCTGAGAAGTTTAATTAATTTCATTTCTATGCCGCCCAACAGCTGAAGCTCTCTGGGCAGTTCACAAAAATTAAAACCACAAAGTACAACATAAAACAATATAAATATGGAAGCGTAAAACTACAGTATAAAAGTACAACCAGAATAAAACCTCGCAGCAATGCAAGGATTAAAAATACATATTTAAAACAGCAGAGCTAAAAGACTAGAGTACTAAAATGCTGGGAAAATAAAAAGGTCTTCACCTGGTACTGAAAGGAGTACAATATAGGCAGCCAGGCAAACCTCTCTAGGGAGCTCATTCCACAGCCAAGGTGCCACAGCAGAAAAGGCCCTCTTCCTGGTAGCCACCCGCCTCACTTTCTTTGGCAGGGCTTAACAAACCCTGCCAAAGTTTAACAAATGTATAGTTCGTAGTTTAACAAACGTATAGTTTGTAGTTTATTTATTACATTTATATCCGACTTTTTTTCCTCTTTTGAGGAATCCAAGGTGGCGTACATAACCCTCCTACTCTCCGTTTCAGCCTCACAACAAGAACCCTGGGAGGTAGGTTGGGCTGAGAGTCTGTGACTGGCCCAAAGTCACCCAGTGAGCTTCCATGGCTGAGTGGGGACTAGAACCCAGATCTCCTGGCTCCCAGTCCAACACTCTAGCCACTACACCACACTGGCTTAACAAACTTATAGGGAAACAAGATGAATTTGCTTCAAAGTTGGTAGAATATAGCAAACAGCAACATTGAGAGAATATAGCCCATAACTCCAGATTGTATTTCTGGGTCCCTTGTAATATGTTTCCTCCAGGATCAGAGACAGAACTGATTTGCATGATCAAAGACCCAGTTCTCAGCTGTACACATGTAGACAAGGACATGTGGTAATATTGTGTTATGAAACTGTACAAAGGGAGTAGCAAAGCCTTCCTAGGAACCTAACCCTGAATAAGAAGTACAATTCTTATTTTTATGGACACTTTGGAAAACTCTTTACAACCGGGGGCAGGCGGGCTGTGCTTTTGCCAGAAACCATCAAGAGAAAAAACTATTCCATGAAACTTAAGTTGCATAGCATTTAATTTACTCTAGAATTTATTGAAAATTTGAGTGTTTTGAGCTCAAGGAAAAATGAAAAGAAGAAATTCACCATCTGTATACAAATGAGAATTAGAAAAGAAGGAACTAATATCAGAAACCACCTTCATTTTTCCAGGGGCTGACAACCATGTGTGTTGAATATATTTCATTACCTTCAAGTTTGTCTGAAGGTTTATTGTTTAATATTAAACACTACCATCAGAGAACTACTCTATCAAGAATAAAACATATGAAATACATTGAAACTCAGTGCATTCTCAGTAGAATGTAAAACTGCTTGCTAAGTAATTTATGTCTAAATTAATTAGAATGTGGAACATTCTGTAAACATTCTGTAAGTAATACTTTCGATAACAACTAAATATCATCTTTGAACGGTCATTCCTCCAACACTTCTTGATTTTTTCTTCCCAGTTAAATACTCCTGAGCCTCCCAAACCAATAATTAGCCTAATAGCAATATCCATTTCAGTATGCTGTGCAATTTTGTGTTAACATCCTAAAGCACAAATCCAGGATGTGGTTATGTAGCAAACTAGCAATTAAGAGTAGATAATGTACATGTAGAGAAACTATCATTTCATCACACTTGCAGATAAATTTCACAAGGATAAGATGGGGATACATAATCTGTTTTCTTCTAACAGCGTCAGGTATGCTAATATACATAATGAATTTTCAATGTATTCATTTTTTAATCGTATTAGTTAGGCATCTACTGATGTCAGACCCTATAAATTTGCAGAACAACGCCTGCCCTAAACTTCCTACCCCAAACCATCCCGATTCTAGTACATGCAACTAGCCATAGCCACTAGGACTTTCCCCAATGCCTATTTATTTATTATTAGAATGTATATCTGGCCCTTCACATTGCACCGTAAAAATAAAATTAAAAAATCACATATAAAAAAGCAAAAACTGCAGATCTATAAACCAGAATAAGGATAAAACAAAAGGATCCCATGAAACCATTCAGACAGAGCTAAAAGCCTGAGAAAATAAAAAAGGTCTTTGCCCAGCACTAGAATGATATGAGAGAAGGCACCAGGCAAACCTCTCTCAGGAAAGCATTCCAAAGGTGAATGACCACCACTGAATGGGTCATTTGCCTGGTAACCACCACCATTCCTCAGTTGGCAGAAAAACCCAGAGAAAATCCTCTCCTGAGGTAAGTGTAGACACATGATGACAAAGGGATTTCTTCAGGTGACGTGGTCCTAACCCATAAAGGCCAAAACCAGCACCTTGAATTTGGCACAGAAATGTACCAGGAGAGAGTTGAGGCTAGTTGAGGGTCAAATAGGCAGGGATAAAGTGGGTGGCCTGCAGTCTCTGTATTCCTATGACTGTCTTCTCCTTGAAGGAAGCAGACACCAGCTGGCACTGGAACAAGGAATTTCTGCATTTTCTTATGACAATAGGAGTGAAATCCATAGAGCTATGTCCTAAAATCAGAAAAGCCATGCTTATTAATAATAACTGTACTCTTTTGAAAGGTGGGAATGTGATTATTACGCATACATTTATCAAATTCTCCCAAAACATATAATTTCAATATAGCAAGCGATTATAACATTCAAGCTACTAATTTCTTCATCATATTTCTCACAGCCTGCCCCCAAAGATAATCTTTTCTACATTCCCCTACATCAGATAGTGAGGGTGGCATGAGGTAGAAGGCATCTCCCTAGCAAAATACAAGGAAGTCTATGCTGATCTCATTCAACTCCATGGTGCCTTTGAGAAGAAACTGTTATGTTTCCAAATATTTTGTGTTGTATTACATAGCAACATTTTACCAATATTTTGTTGTTCCAATATTATATCAGACCTCAGATACTGTTGCCTGACTTTTAAGACAGAGGGAAACAGTTCTCTGGCCCACAGCTCTGAATGCAAATAAATCTATCTTACCTCTGTTAACATTATTAGACCAAGGAAGAATGATACAATTGAAAGACCAAGAATCAATAGTTCTCGTCTGTATCCCCTCCGGAAAACTTTTGGGTACATATCCACCACAGCTGTCACAAGACTTTCGACACACACAAACTGGACAAAACAAATGCAGAAAAGAGGACATAAAATAAAATGCCATTTCTATAGTACTTGTCAGTACACAAAATGCTTTACCATTTTTGCATTATTTATAGCCCAGTCCTATATAGAGCTTTAACAGTACAGCAGAGGATTCTGCTTTTATTGGAGCAGGCAAAGCAGATCATATATTTGACAGTCAAGACAAAGAAGTGCCACACTAGCCTCAAAACCTCCAATGTATCACTCTTCCTACACAGTTTTGCTGGCATTGGCATACACTATCAGAGGAATTGGGCACAGTGTTAACATACCTAACAAGAACCCTTGCATGGCAGTGGTGCCTGCAATGCCACCTGGTTGGGCCATGTCCAGAAGGAGATGCTGGGAAACTTCTGTTTGACACCACTTTAGCCTATAGTGTCCCACAGGGTCCTAGCTTTTCCTTATGTTATTTACATAACAGCTACTTGAAGCTGCTAGGGGAGGTCACCTGGAGCTTTGAAGTGAGGTGCCGCCAATATGTGGATGACACCCACCTTTATTGCTCTTTTTTTTACCTAACACCAAGGAATTGGACAATACCCTTGTATGTTGCCTAGCTTACTAATGGGCCTTTAAATTATTTTAGTGTTTTTAATGTCATTTTTAATGTTTTAATGAGGGCTTTATCACTATTGTAGTACCTACATTGTTCTTGCCCTTCCTGTTTTCATAATTGTACACCACCTTGTTGGTTTTTACAGAAAGTGGGTATACAATACAATACAATACAATACAATACAATACAATACAATGTATTGTGAAATTCCACAGCAAAGTACTGTGTTGGGCCCTGCATTATATCACAACTCTGATTGTGATATAATCACAATCAGAGATATGTTTGGGGCTTTTCAGAGGACATTTTTCACCCCAGCCCCTTCTGCCTACTATGAAAAAGTTAAAGGCAAAATGTTTACAGGCACTTCAACCATAACCAGGAAGATGGACACTTTCACAGCCAGAATAATGCCAGGATAGAGGAGAAGGGCATTCGGGATTTAATAGCTGAAGATGAAAGCTGTTAGGTCCTTGAATGGAACAGTACACCTAGCTTTTCTCCTTTGTTGGGCACATGCTAAAGAAACCCCTCTGATTGTTTCCTGTTTTCTTATGACCTGTGTAAATTATTCCCCTTCTGCTATTTCTGTTTTTCTACACAATGGAAAGAAAATCTGACAGATTTGACATTTTGGATTTCTACCTGCCTCTACTGTTGTAAGATCAGTGAAGCAACTAATGAGTAATTCTAAGCTGGCAATTAAGTTTCAGGAAGATCCTCTATCTCAGTTGAAATTGACATCTTAGCTCAATTTACATTCAAAAAGATTTGCTTCTATGTTTATTTAAAGTCATCTTTCATCCATACCTGACTATCTAATCCAAGAAATATGAGCATCATGAAAAACAAAGTTGCCCATAATGGAGAAAGAGGCATCATCGTTACAGCTTTTGGATAAGCAATAAAAGCAAGTCCAGGCCCTGAAAAAGAACATAAATGGGAATTGTTTATATTTTAGTAATATGTTTCTTAATGTTGATAATGTTGATGGTTTGACATAAAGTAGGGGTCACCTAGGAAGAGGCAAATATTATGGCTAAAGAAATGCATTGTTATGAGAACTATGAATAATGACTATATATGATATATGGAGAGCGGGGTTTACTGTTATGGATCATATATTTCAGTGGTAGTGAGTGTGGATAGTTTGGACAATTGGAAATGAAGGGACAACAGGAAGCACAACTATCTAATGTTGCTTGAACCCAGGACTTCTCTATAATGTCCAAAGTGACAGGCAACTGATTGGAAAGAGGGAGACTTGAAATTTCTTTTGGCTACTACAAAGAAGTATGAGGGGATCAGAAAGCATATAAGAAAGTATCAGTATGCTGTGTGCTGGGCTACTTGTAATTGACATACTATATAGCAGCACAGTAGGTGCTGGATGGGAGAGAGGCCCCCTCTCTTCCTTTTGCTTGCCACAACCACTGGATTGCCAGCAGCAACCAGATAACTGGGGTGAGGGGGAAAAGGAGGCAGGTGGGAGTGGAAGGAAGGGGGCTGGGGTGGAAGGAAGGTAAGGTTACTAACCTCGAAAGAGATATGTTTGGGGCTTTTCAGAGGATATTTTTCACCCCAGCCCCTTCTGCCTACTATGAAAAAGTTAAAGGCAAAATGTTTACAGGCAGAAAAAAATTATAGGCAAAAAAAAATATTGCTGGATTCTAACCACCTTCCATAAAAACATGAACAATCCAAAAATCTCATTTTTTTTTTTTGAAGGAGTGCCCCCCTCTAAGTCTGGAAATGTTGTTGTTCTTCAGTGAATTTCCAACCATTTTACTGAATATGACTTTGAGAGGGGGGAAAAAACAACCAACAATTTTCCAGAACTAGGGGGTGGGTAGGAGATCTCCCCTATAAAAATTATCAGCTCCCCCACAATAATATTATCTTCGAAGGAAGTATGCAACAAGATGGGAACTATCAAATATGCATTTTAGAACTTACCTGATTCTGCAACTTCTGCTATGGGTACACCCTGTTCATAAGCCATAAAGCCAAGGACAGAAAAGATGGCAAAACCAGCCACAAAGCTTGTGCCACTATTCAAGCAACACAGCATAATGCAGTCTCTGTGGAATAAAGAGCAAATCGATGTTTTATTTTATGTATGTGCTTTTACTCCACATGTTTGTTAGGGTATTTCTTGCAGCTTTTTGTGGCAGAAAGTTCTTTGGTATTTTTTTTTACAAGGATTCCCAGCCTAAGACGGTAGGAGTTTTGTGCCATTGTTGTTTTTGTTTAAATGAAGGAATAAGACAGACAGACCAACAGACAGGCACTAGAAGAGTGGCTGGAGAGACAGCCAGGAAAAGAGCTGAGAAACACACACAACATGCAAGGACAGATGGCTGCTTCCCTTTCATAGATAATATTTGCTCCAATAGGGTTCATGTTTTCCTTGGATGCTCTACATCATGCTCTTGTAACTTAATTTTCTCCTCCTACACTCTCCTCCTTTCTACTTTTCCATCCATATTAGATAGATTAGCAAGATCACAATCTTTTAGAATTTAAGGTTTTCGTCCCCCCCCACTTTTCCTGGCCGTGTACCCACTATGCTTTTAACAATAGTTTAACTCACACAAAATAAGCATACACCAGCATCAGCCTATCCTCCAGCAGAAAATCTGTGAACTCTCAATTGGGAAAACTACAAAGAGTCTTGTGGCCGTTTAAAGTCTAACACATTTATTCTGGTATATGCTTTTGTGGACTATAGCCCACTTCATCAGATGCATGGAGTATTATGGAGAGTTTCAAGTTTATATACAGTATATATGGGGTTGGTGGGGGAGTGAATTGTAAACCATGAACTCAGAAGGAAATTAAATGCAGAAAGTGATAATCATGTTTTAACAGTGGTCATTTACAGTGTGTTGTTGCTGATAACATAAACATCTAGGCACTAGGTACACCAATTAGCTCATGCAGTGTGATAAAAATCCATTATCCCACTTCAAGCCTCTGACGATTCAAGCCTGTTAATGAATTCTAAGTCAGCAGTCTCTCACTCTTATCTCCCTCTGAAGCTCCTTTGCTCCACAACAGCCACTTTAAGGTCAGTGACAGAGTGTCCTAAGAGGCCCAAATGTTCTCCCACCAGTATTTTTTTTTTTTTTAATATTGCCAAACTCGGACTAGGGTTTTCAGAAAAGCCAGCTGCTTGCCAGGAGTTGCACGGGGGAGCTAGTGTGAGAGTAAGAAGAGAAGTTATGCACATTCCTCTGTATGTCTACTCAGAAGAAAGTCCTACTGAGTTCAATGGACCTTACTCCCAGGTAAATGTGCATAGGACTACAGCATAAAAAATGGTAAGAAGGAAAGGAGGGATAGATGAAGACACTACAGGATGCTGCTGGGATGTTTTATCATGTTTAAAGGCAATAGTATGTGAAAACAATTTTAATAGCACCCTGTAGGTGAGACTAGACTTGCCATCTAGAGCTAGACCTGCCCTGGCTTTAAAGATACCAGAGTTCTGGTCAGGTCAGGATCTGGAAACCTGCCTCTCTCCACACAGCCTATTGGCCAGACTTAACAGAGTCTGTTAACATTATCTGTTTAGACTGCATGCATGGGAAAGATCTATTCTTATTCTGACATGGTAGTGAGAAGGTCACTAGAGAAGTATTATTCTGTTGTTTTCTTCTAGTATTGGCACACTTTGCCAATACTACTTCCACTTGACAGACAGTTTCTACACTGTTTCTCACTCTTCACTCATTATCTGGCAAGAGAACTTCTGCAGCCATCTTATATGGAGCCATAATTACTAGTTTCATGGAAACTTATATAATCACATCACTGAGCACATAATAATGCAAATACAATCAGGGATCAGAGAGAAAACTCTTAATCTTGCAAGAACTGCCACAAGGCCTTCAGAATTAATATACAGAAATGCAACATCAGGACACATTTTAGTATATGCAATAAATAATTATGTGCAGCTATGAAACACTTTCATAGCCAATTTTACAACATTTACCACTGATGGCCTTTGGGTAGCTAAAAAGTCTGGAAATGAAAATGGAATACTGATAAACCACCCCTTTCCCAAAGCTCTGCCTATGATTCCTTGATGCCTGATGTATGGGAGATGTGGGGAAATGTTTACAGTAATATTTAAAATGTCACAGTAACTTTTTAGTTAGTCAGTAACTTTTTTAAAAAGGGAAAATCATGTTGAGAAATGTAAACAACAAAAAGTTTTGTGGTACCTTAAAGATTAACAAGTTTATATGTTAGTTTTTAAGGTGTCACAAGACGCTGCTGCTGCTGCTATTTTTCTGGCATTTGGAGGAATGTGTTACCTTTGCCCAAGGCTTAAAGAAGAAATGTTCTTCCGTCCCATGAGAGCACTTCAATACTGATTAATAATATGGGTGATATCATGACCATCATGCACTGAATAACTGTTAAATACAAGTGATAGTTGTGTATTTTATAGTTAAGCAAAATATGTCCAGAAGTAAAACATGATCCTGCAACAGCTGATCTTATAGTCGGTTCCAACTACATTGGGAAGAGCTTCATTTTACTATACAACCCGTCTTAGGTTTTTGGAGACTAGCTGCATTAAAAATCTAAATCAGTGCTGGGTAGCTTGTGGTTCTCCTGATGTTTTGGCCTACAAGTTGTTATCAGCCCTAACTAGCATAGCCAATGGTGAGGGATAAGTCATAAGCCAAAACATTTGGAGGACCACAATTGCTCACCCCGATCTAAATCAATATACTTCCTGTTTTCAGGGAATCAAATTCTGTCATGTGCACAAGCACCGTTCACCCACACAGAGCACCTTTGCTGCTGCGTCATACCTTCCTCCACACAGGTAGTGAAACAAACCAGGAAGCCGCAGTTAACCATAGCTTCCCATTACATGCAAACCAGGAACTACAGTTAATGGCTTTCAATCAAGCTAGATTCAGCAGCCAACTTTAAACTATGACTATTGTTAACTGCAGCTTCCTGGCTTCTTTGCTTGGTGTGCATAGGGAGTATCAAAGATGTGGCAAAGGGGTTGCATGCAGGTGTACAGAGCTATGCATATCTTGGCATATTAAGGCAGGATTTGATCATCCAAAGTGGGCCAATAAATATAAGTGATTAGGCTGGGTGGGAAGTTAGACTGTATTTCAGATATATGTATCAATTACTATAATTATATGATGTCCATTAAAACGTGGTATTGCTGTTTTTGAAGGTAATCCCCAGATATTTTCCCCCTATATTCTATCAAAAATAAGCTAATATACCAGCTGAATTTGGAGTCTAATATGTAAAGTGGGTGGATAGGATAATAGATTATTAAACATCTTTGTAGGCTGTGAATAATTCTATAATTTCTTTATGGAATTTAGTGGAGACCCAATTTTAAAAACAACAACAAAATTCAAAGCTTTTATCTGAGAAGAAATGCAATTAAAATCTTTAAATGCAAATACTCTAATTTGGTGTGTGCCAAGTTTTGGAAGCACTTATATGATATAGTGAAACCAGCATTATGAATTAATTTAGAATTCTTGGGGAATAAAGGTTTTCTTAAATTATGTTTTTAGTATTCTTAAAAGATGCTAATTACTGGTGACCCAATTGAAGGGACATCCATGATAGGAATACACATCCCCATAAGACATGTTAGAATAGAAATATTTAAAACATTTTTTACTTGCTTAAAATTGTGATTAGTCAACTTTATCAGTACAAGAATATTACCATTCTAAATCTACAGATTATTCTAATAATGCATCTTTTTTTTAATGAACAAATGATGTTTAATCATACACAAACAGAACAGTTGATCCCAAAATAAACTGTTGTGATCAGCTACTTAATTCTGCACAACAGTATTCTGAAGAAAAAATAAATAGGGGCTTTTTTTCCTGAATAATGAAAGAAGAAATGAAGAGGTGAAGTAAGGAAATGTATAGTAGCGTCACCTTTACAGCTAAAGGGGATAAGCACTAGAGTTTACACTAGGGGGAGCCAATATGCTACTTTCAAATTGCCTTAGGGATATAAGATTAATGTTCCTAGCTCTTGTGTGTGTGTGTTTAATGAAAGGGCTTTACTCTTGTTCTATCTATGAACTGCCATTTTACACACGCGCGCACACACATTCTGCATTTCCAAAGGAGACAGTATGTATTTCAGCCTCAAATATATAACATAAACTCAGCAATTCCATGTGATTTCAAGTACCATAAGAAAGTACTGAGCCAGTAGTATGTAATCAGCTACTACACAATGAACAAATTGTGGAGCAGCGCAACAACTCAAATCATGGGTTTATATCAGTATGCACCGATGTTACTCCAGCACTTCTGGAATTGTAGATCAGATTTGGCCATGAAGCATCAAAAGCTAAAGGGCCTGGGAAGACAACCTCTGAATAATGTCATTCAGTACATTAAAAATGCTTTTAGAAATGAGAGCAGATGTGTTAAGTGTTAGAGCACTATAACACATGCTTAAAATATGGTTTTAACACATTTTCTATTAATCAATATTTGCCTTTATAACTTTAATTAATAATAGAACAATAACTTTTTCCCAACTACAAATTTCAATGATTTCAAAAGCAATCAGATCAGCTAAGGCCTAGACTTCTTAAAGTAATGTGCTTGTGTGCACCAGTATACACAAGCATGCTACACCTATATATAGAACTGCTGTATATATTCCCCCAAAATAGTTATGCACATAGATTCTGTTTAAAAATGAAACAGAAAAATATATATGATGTAATTGTGTATTACCTGTAGCAGTTATTATTGTAGTTATTGTAGCTCCCTAGAGCTGTCAAGCATCCTAGGCAGATGGCATAGGAGAAAAATATCTGTGTTCCAGCATCCACCCAGACCTGTAAGCACAAATATAACAATAATTAAGGAAAAGAAAAACATTGCTTCCTCTTTGCAAATCATGTAAGGTAATTTGTTTATAAATTATTACAAGTCTTTGGACCAGTCATATCCAACTTGGTGTGCCAAATGAAGTTGCAAAGATTACATTTGTCAAAGCTGTGTGATAGAAATGAATGTTGACCTTCCTTTACGACATCATCACCACCACCACCACCACCAAGCAGTTGAATCAGTTGGGGACCAGTGCTGAGAGTTCGTTTCTGCCCCACTTCTGCAGGTACATCAAGCCTCTGGCACGAGACAAAGGGCAAGAGCCAAACGTCTCTTGCCCTATGGCTCGAGACCTGTGGAGAGAGGCCAGGCAAAGTGATGCATCTTCCCTCTCAGCAGCACTGGACTTTGTTAATTCAGCAGCCAGGTCAGCTAAGGAGATGTGAGGCCTGTGGGATTGGTTTCTCTTTAGGGCCCAAGTATATGCCTGGGAGGGAGGATATGGGGACAAGTGGGGGGGCCTGGGGGACACACACACGAAATAGTGTAGTGATGGATAGAGGGAGGTATGGCATTGGGAGAAGGACTAGCCAGGGAAGGGGAACACAGCTCAGACAGCTAATGGCTATATCATGTTTTGGTCCTCCCCACATCTGCAGGTTTGCTGGTTGTCCTATCAGCCTGCCCTTGAGTCTCTATATGCTGCTTTTAAGTGCCAGATCACTGCATAATAAGACCTTTCTTATCCATGATGTAATATTGGATGAGGTGACCAATCTGGCATACAGAACTGAGACCTGGGTGTGTGAACAGGGAGGAGTTAATCTCTCCCAGTCGTGCTCACCAGGGTAATTGATTCAGCATCAGGGCAGACTTGAGGGCTAGGGTGCAGGAAGGGGGGTTGCTGTGATCTATAAGACTTCTCTCTCTCTCTCTCTCTCTCTCTCCCCCCCCCCAGGCTCCCTGTCCATCTGACTACTAGTCTGAAGTGTTAGCATCTTGTGTTGGGCCAGACTGGGGATTCTGCCCACCCCACTACCCAGCAGTCTCCCTACCTGAGTTGACAGAGGTAGCACTGGATGTGATGCTGAGGTCTCCCTGGCTGTTGGTTTTGGGGGATGTCAACATTTGTGCTGAGGGCACCTTGTCTGGGGCAGCTCAGGATTTCATAGCCTCCATGACAACCATGGGACATCCCCAATACATCATTGGCCCAACGCATGTAGCAGGGCACACTCTAGACTTGGTTTTCTCAGCATGTCATGGGGATGGTGCTCTAAAGGTGGGGGAGTTTGAATCGGTCCCTTTGTTATGGTCAGATCACCTTCTGTTGAGCTTTAGACTGATGGCAGCTTTTTCCCCTCTGCAAAGGTGGGGGACCTATTAAGATGATCTGCCCCTGGAGGCTAATAGATCCAGATGGTTTCCAGAGGGTTCTAGGTGGTTTTCTGGCTGATATGGCTGGTGCTCCTGTTGAAACTCTGGTCAATCGTCCAGGAAAAAATATCTTGCATCAACTGAGTCTTAGACTCCAGTGATACAGCAGGTGAATCAGGTGAGGTATTCAGAGCACAGCCAGGTCTAGTTTTCTTGGGTGAGTTTCAGCTGGTATATCTCAAGGATGTCGACAAGGTGCTTGGACAGGTTTGTGTAACCACTTCCATACTGGATCCCCCCCAACCCTGGCTTATAAAAACTAGCAGGGAGGAAACAGCTGGCCAGGCCAGGGAGGTGAGGGCGAGAAGGAGTGGTCCTGTGCCATCTGAAAGAGGTGGCAGTGAGACATTCCTGACATTCCTCTCTGGACCCAAAAGACATTAACAACTTTAGCAGTGGCAAATATTCCCTTCTTAGGCAAGGTTCTTGAGCAGGTGGTGGCCAACCAGCTGCAAGTACTCTTGGATGAGACTGATTATCTGGATCCATTTCAGTCGGGGTTCAGGCTGGGTGTTGGCACAAAAACAGCCTTGGTTACCCTGTATGATGACCTATGTCAGGAGAGAGGCAGGGGGAGTGTGACCCTATTGAAACTCCTGGATCTCTTGGCAGCTTTCAATACCATTGACCACGGTATTCTTCTGGAGTGGCCTGGTCTGCTTGCATTGGCTGCCTATATGTTGCTGAACTTGATTCAAGTGCTGGTTTTTAACGTATAAAGCCTTACATGGCTTGGTACTGCAATACCCAACAGAGCACATCTTGCAACTTGAAACTACCCGGACACTATGATCCACATCTGCGGCCATCCTCTGAGTGCCATCTCCAAGGGAGGCTCAGAAGGTAGCAACAAGGGAGAGGGCCTTTTCAGTGGTGGCCCCCCGATTATGGAATGATTTCCCCACTGAGGCCTGCCTGGCACCAACACTGTCATCTTTTCGGCACCAGGTTAAGACTATCCTCTACTCTCAGGCATTTAATGGCATATAATGGGGCATTTATGTCTGAACAGGTCTAGTATTTTCTTGAAATTGCATTTAGCCATTTAAATTGCTTTAAAATTTTGTACATTTAAATTTTTATGTTGTATTTTGTCTTGTGAATTTGTGAACTTGTGGAGTTGTGAACTGCTTTGGCTATTGGATGGTATAGAAATAAATAAGAATAAGTGTATTTAAAAGAAATGATGGTTTCTATTGGATCTGTTGAATTGAGAGGTACCCTTCTGCAAGCAGAAGGATACTTCCATATATAAAAGAGATTTTTCTGACAGTGCAAGATCCTTGTGCAAGATACAAGAACTGAAATCCAGAGGTCTGGTTCTATATGTAGTGAGCTACTGAATTCATCTCAGTGTGCTACTGAATACATTTCAATATGAATCTACAGTAAGGTCTCACAGTAAAATCAGAACCTTACTACTTAACCTTGGCTATTAGTCAAGGGTTCAAATAGCCATGGCCAAGAGTCTGTACTGTTTCCAGTTCTGTAATGCTCTTTTTAAGAGGAAGCACAAAGTAGTCCCAGATATGGCCACAATGTAACCCGTTCTTTCATTATAATAGTATAATATCAGCCCCAGCCTCCAGTAATTTCCATTTTTAGTAACTTGACCTGAAATTCCAGGATAGTGCATGGGTAAGTGACAATTTAGTTAAATATAGGGAGTTTCAAAATCATTTTATGATACAGCATAGAGGTCAGTTACACAAGGATAAAGTAAAAAAAAAAAAAAGCCAATGGGTTAGTGCCAATGGGTCTCTGATGTGGCACCCACAGGTGCCATGGCATCCTTGGGGACCTCCAATAGCACCCATGAAGCTCTCCACTCCCTGCCCCTACAAAAAATTATTTTACATAAACAATGTGAAAAATGTTAGGGCCCCAGGTTCTCCTACCTGTTCCTGAACCTGCCACTAATCAGATGTTCAGCAAGTAGGAAGAAAAGGAAAGAATTGCTTCCTGCCCCCACCCAATGTTCTTCTATCCACACAGACCTTTGCTTTTTTCTCACTGCCTTATCTGTCCACTTCCAGCCTCTAGCCTTGCTATTTCTGTCCTCTCCCCCATCCCAAAACTTCTTCTTTCTCTCCCTTCCTAGCCTTGCTTTTTCTCTTCCACTCACCCCTTTATCCTGCTGTTTTTCCTCCTCCTAACCCCAAGTTTGCTATTTCTCTCTCCTCACCACTTTACCTCACTGTTACTCTCCCTTCCTAGCCTCTAGCCTCACTTTCTCTCCCTTCTACCCCTTTGTCTTGCTATTTTCTCCTCCCTCCCAGCCTCTAGTCTCACTCTCCCACTGCACACACCTCTTTTGACTAGCCAGGCCTTCACTAGCCACATCCTCTATGGGAGCCATTTTGTGGTAGTTCCCACAGCAGTTTCTCAAATTCCCAAATGTGCCCCCAGGTCGAAAAAGGTCGGGGATCCCTGGGTTAGTGCAATCCTCCTGCAGGTGGCTAATTAGCTCATCGAGTCTCAGCCATCATTATTATTAAAACATCTCTCCAATCTAGCAATGTCTTCTCTTTGCAGGTCAATTAACTGTTAATGCTTCATAACACAATGGTTAGTGTAATATATCAACTGCATAAAATTGAGAAAACAGTTCACTTAATTATCATGGAAAACAAAAGCATGAAAATAAAGGAACATATTTTACATATTACTATTCTAGAGGCTTCGATTTCTCAAGTTGTTCGAAGCAGGAAGTGTTTCTGTTTAGAAACACCATTAGGATCACATTTAATTTGCATCAGAAGTTTAAATGGTTTCACTGCTATCATGATAAATACAGCTGATGATTACTTCTCTAAAACTGTTTACTTGGTTGTGAGAAAGTATATAGGTAAAACACATTTTGACAGAGTACAAAGTCTAAGAGCTCTAGGGAAGTTGGATATAGTACAGGTCAACTGAAAAGAAAAAAAAAAAGATTAATGTGCATTGACTGAGATACCACCCCAAATACAAAGGATCATAGAGCTACTTCTCCCTGCCCAAATAAGATTTCAAACTGTATCTCTTGAATAGCAACCCCCCAGATGGCATGGCAAACTCAAGGGTGTATTATCTGCGGGTTAGAGAGGTCTCAAACATTACCTCATTAGAAAATAAAAGTCTATAATTTAGCAATAAAGAAAAATATTGCAACGACATTTTAAAATTGCATTTTGAAGCATACGTTTTGCCCATACAGTACTGAAGCTGCTTTTGGTAATTAACACTTGCAGCAATAGAAGAAAATCATTATGTTAGAAGTAGCACTGAGTTGTTTGCAATAATTTCCAGGTAGCTTAAAAGAAGGACAGTACCTGCTGGATTAATAATTATTTCTATTAAGAACTTGCTGCTAGCCCAGAGTTCCACAAACTCTGGGTATGCACAAGGAAGTTGGAAGAACCATTGTGAGACCAGATTTTCCCATACTTTTAGTGGTGGAGTCAGCCTCACACCTAAGAAGGGACAAGCCTAAAGCAGCACCTTCTATTGAAGTGAATGACGAATGCTGTGTTTGTCTGATGTCCTATATTCTAAGGATTCACTGGATCAGGATGAACCTGTATAATATTTCACACGTTAAAAAAAACCCAATTTTTTTGGTATGATTCTTCAAAAAGGGCAAAAAGGAGGAACCTGGGAACTACAGACCAGTCAGTCTGACATCAATCCCTGGGAAAATTCTGGAGCACATTATCAAGGAATTGGGCTGTAAGCACCTTGAAAACAATGCATTCATTACTCAAAGCCAACATGGATTTTTCAAGATCCATGACTAATCTGATCTCATTTTTTGATTAAGTAACCTCCCTTGTGGACTGTGGGAATGCTGTGGACATAATATACGTCAACTTCAGCAAAGCTTTTGACAAAGTGCCCCATAATATCCTGAAGAGCAAACTAGCTCAAAGTAGGCTGGATGAAACAACTATCAGGTGGATCCACCGTTGGCTACAGAATCGGACTCAACGCGTGCTTATCAGTGGGATCCTCTCAAACTGGAAAGAGGTAATGAGCAGGGTACCGCAGGGCTCAGGCCTGGGCCCAGTGCTCTTCAACATTTTATTAATGACTTGGAGGAGGAGGTGTAGGGAATGCTGATCAAATCTGCAGATGACACAAAATTGGGCGAGATAGCTAATACCCTGGAAGACAGAAACAGAATTTAAAGTGATCTTGATAGGCTGGAGCACTGGGCAGAAAACAACAGAATGAAATTCAATAGGGATAAATGCCAAGTTCTGCACCTGGGAAAAAGGAACCAAATGCACAATTACAAGATGGGGGATACTTGGTTCAACAACACTACAAGCAAGAAGGATCTTGGAATTGTTGTCGATCACAAGCTGAACATGAGCCAACAATGTGATGAGGCTACAAAAAAGGCAAATTCTATTTTGGGCTGCATTAATAAAAGTATAGCTTCCAAATCCTGGGAAGTACTAGTTCCCCTCTACTCAGCACTGGTTAGGCTCATTTGTGTCCAGTTCTGGGCACCAGACTTTAAGAAGGATGCAGACAAACTGGAGAGGGGTAAGAGGAGGGCAACGAAGTCGATCAAGGGACTGGAAACAAAGCCCTGTGAGGAGAGACTGAAAGAACTGGGCATGTTTAATCTTGACAAGAGAAGACTGAGGGGAGATAGGATAGCGCTCTTCAAGTCCTTGAAAGGTTGT
This sequence comes from Heloderma suspectum, assembly GCF_057233095.1. Taxonomy (NCBI): domain Eukaryota; kingdom Metazoa; phylum Chordata; class Lepidosauria; order Squamata; family Helodermatidae; genus Heloderma; species Heloderma suspectum. The sequence continues at coordinate 290,573,147 of NC_139459.1, read as the reverse complement.
CACAGAGAGGAAGGCCAGGATCTCTTCTCCATCATCCCAGAGTGCAGGACACAGAATAATGGGCTCAAGTTACAGGAAGCCTGTTTCTGGATCCTGAACATCAGGAAAAACATCCTGACTGTTAGAGCAATATGACAATGGAACCAATTACCTAGGGAGGTGGTGGGCTCTCCCACACTGGAGGCATTCAAGATAAAGCTGGACAGCCACTTGTCAGGGATGCTTTGACTTAGACTCCAGCATTGAGCAGGGGGTTGGACTCGATGGTCTTATAGACCCCTTGCAACCCTACTATCTATGATTCTATGAAGTCTGGGGAACTTCATGTGGCTCTGCATTGGGCTCTTTAGCAGATGAATTGCTGTTTAACCTTTTTCAAGAACACTGCACTCTGTTTCAAGGTTGGTGGATTGCATCTTAACAGAATTAAGCAGACTCTGCTTTCCAAACAAAGTTTTAAATTTTATTAAATCAAAGTTTATTCTACAGAATTCTCTTAGTCTGTGCCCTCTGTCTCCTCAAGCCAGAAGCAGTGGGTGTTGCTCTTAACTAGTTCCTAGCTCCTGTCAGGAAGCACAATCCATTGTGGCTGTATCTAGTGGTTCTTCCAAATTGTTACACACTATTATAGTCTTAGGGTGCAATCTTATCCAGATAGGTGGCCACCTCTGAACTTGGATGTGTTGTACAGGTATTTCCACCCTCCCCACCCCAGAACGCCCCCAAACACGCCCCTTTTTCTCCACTCCGCGCTCTTCTTGTGAGTGTGGAGGATGGGGCTGTTCCGCGCTGCCTACAAGGCAGCGCAGAAATGGGGGGAGGTCAGTTCTCTGGGAACCGATCTCAGAGCATGGGCTCTGAGGTCAGTTCCCAGAAAACAGGATATCCTATCGCCATCTAGCCGCTGTCTAGCGGCCATAGGATTACTCCCTCCAGAGCTTAAACACAATGGAAGTGTCGGTATTTGGGAAAAAAGGGGGCAAAGATTACAACTTTCATTTTTGCAAGGATATTAAGCAAGATTCCTGATTCAGCAGTGTATTGTCCAGAATCATGTTAGTGGTAACACTTGTAAAAACACACTTTGAATGTGAATCTACCAAGCATTATACATCGAAACCCCAAAAAATAAAACATTGGTTCCAATCTGGTAACAGCACCATCAGAGCAGCCTTGAGACTGAAGTAGTGGTCCAGAATAAGTTCTACCACTTGTGCAAGAGAAAATGTAATGTCTTTGCACCTTTGATTTTTGAACACACTTGTCAATGTACTTATTTCCCTGAACATATAGCTATTGTCAAGTCCTATTCATCTAACAGAGCAAAAAATCAGGCAGTACAATTAATTGGACACAATATCAAAAATGTATTTATAGACCTTTATTTTATAATAGAAGTAAAGGACTTGGCAAGATCATTACTTTTAATTTCCCTGTTACAACAGCCTCTTGCACAGGCTGCTCACAGATAGCTTGCACATGGCCATTCAGGAACCAAGAAATGTTTTTGCCTGTTAAGAACAAAGAGCATATAGATTTCACACAATGGAGGTGATTCCAATAACTTCTTTTAAATATGCTGGGAGAAAATATTTTAGGGAAATGTAGCAAAACTATTATTATTATTGCCATGATTACAGAAACAGAACTATACTTGAGCCATTGTATTTGAAACCAAAGGCCAGAACTATCATTACCCCATGAGATAAATGTAATGCCTAATTTTACAAGTCAGAATATTAAAATAATGGGATGGATAGGGATAAGACTAATGTTCATCTATGAATATTTTATGGGCACAAAGGGAATTTATCAAGGGGTTCAAAATCCTCCCCTCTGCCCCCTACCAAAGGCCTGTTTAGTCCAGCATTTGTTTATTTTCCATGGGTTTTCAGGACCATTCTTTTCCCTCTCTGCTGCTACTTCAATTCAATTTTTTTGTCTAATACTTCTCTCCCACCACACAATCACAGGCAACTAGGGTTCATATGGTGAGTCAAATGACATCACAATGCTAAGTAGCCAATCTGATCTGGTTACACGTTAACATCACTGAGGGTTAAGGTTGGGGGGGAAATTGTTCACATTTTAATATGAAACAACCTAATTTGCACTAACTGAACTAGTATGTGAAACAGAATACAACTATCCTTTGGGTTTCGCTCTTTTTTTGAATTTTTCAGTGCAGTTCTTGGATCAAAAACAGTTCAGAAAAATACATACATTAAGGGTATGTAATGGGTACAAGAATGTATGCATTAGGGGGAAAATATATAAAAAGGCATATGCATTTCATATGAATGTTTTATCAAAACATTTGCAAACAGTTGCAGAAATGGGGTGGAATGAACTTGTGCTTCAAAAAGTTTCAAAGTTGTAGAAAGCCAAACAGACAGATTCATCCATCCAGACTGAGGGCAAACACAGCTACCTTTCTCTCACCCAGGGGGAAAGAACTGTTGCCAAGGCAACTGGATTGATCTTCCCTTTCTTACTGCACGGTGATGAAACTGTTGATGCAAGCGTGTCACTTCCTAACAGTTACCATTGTTTCAAACAGAAGTGTCACCATCTTATGTGTGTACTGAAAAAAGCTCCGGATGCAGCAAACAGAAACAAGTAAACTGATCAACCCTGCAATAAATAAATAAAATTTCTATTTCCACAGTTGCCTGTGGTGAATAGCAGCTGCACTTAGCTAAGCAACAAAGTGGCAAAACTTTCCGGGTTTTAAAATGCCTTTTTAATATGTTTGTTCCACTGTGTCCCTCTTGTTGTTGTTCAGTCGTTCAGTCGTGTCCGACTCTTCGTGACCCCATGGACCATAGCACGCCAGGCCTTCCTGTCCTGCGCTCTCTCCCGGAGCGTGCTCAAGTTCATATTCATTGCATCCGTGATGCTATCTAGCCATCTCATCCTCTGCCGTCCCCTTCTCCTTTTGCCTTCAGTCTTTCCCAGCATCAGGGTCTTTTCCAGGGAGTTTTCTCTTTGCATTAGGTGGCCAAAATATTGCAGCTTCAGCTTCAGTATCTGTCCTTCCAATGAGCACTCAGGGTTGATTTCCTTCAGGATGGACTGATTTGACCTCCTTGCAGTCCAGGGGACTCGTAAGAGTCTTCTCCAGCACCACAGTTCGAAAGCATCAATTCTTCGGCGCTCAGCCTTCCTTATAGTCCAGCTCTCACAGCCATACATTACTACTGGGAAAACCATAGCTTTGATTAGACGGACCTTTGTCGGCAAGGTGATGTCTCTGCTTCTTACTATGCTGTCTAGGTTGGCCATAGCTTTCCTCCCCAGGAGCAAGCGTCTTTTAATTTCATGGCTACAGTCACCGTCTGCGGTGATCTTGGAGCCCAAGAAAGTAAAATCTGTCACTGCTTCCATTTCTTCCCCTTCGATATGCCAGGAAGTGATGGGGCCAGATGCCATGATCTTCGTTTTTTTAATGTTGAGTTTCAAACCAGCTTTTGCACTCTCCTCTTTCACCCTCAACAAGAGGCTCTTGATATCCTCTTCGCTTTCTGCCATTAGGGTGGTATCGTCTGCATATCGGAGGTTGTTGATAATTCTCCCAGCAATCTTAATTCCGACCTCTGATTCATCCAACCCGGCATTTCTCATGATGTACTCTGCATATAAGTTAAATAAGCAGGGTGACAATATGCAGCCTTGTCGTACTCCTTTCCCAATTTGGAACCAATCGGTTGTTCCATGTCTGGTTCTTACTGTTGCTTCTTGACCCTCGTACAGGTTTCTCAGGAGACAGGTAAGGTGGTCTGGTACTCCCATCTCTTTAAGAATTTGCCACAGTTTGTTGTGATCCACACAATCAAAGGCTTTAGCGTAGTCAATGAAGCAGAAATAGACGTTTTTCTGGAATTCTCTTGCTTTCTCCATGATGCAGCGAATGTTGGCGATTTGATCTCTAGTTCCTCTGCCTCTTCGAAACCCAGCTTGTACTTCCGGTAGTTCTCGGTTCGCATACTGCTGAAGCCTAGCTTGTAGGATTTTGAGCATCACCTTGCTGGCATGTGAAATGAGCGCAATGGTGCGGTAGTTTGAACACTCTTTGGCGTTGCCCTTCTTTGGAATTGGAATGTAAACTGATCTTTTCCAGTCTTGTGGCCACTGTTGAGTGTTCCAGATTTGTTGGCATATTGAATGCAGCACTTTAACAGCATCATCTTTTAGGATTTTAAATAGTCTTTGCACAAAACGATCCCTTGAGATCTCTGATTTTCTTGAAAAGATCTCTAGTCTTTCCCATTCTGTTGTTTTCCTCGATTTCTTTGCATTGTTCATTTAAGAAGGCCTTCTTGTCTCTCCTTGCTATTCTCTGGAACTCTGCATTCAGTTGGGTATATCTTCCCCTTTCTCCCTTGCTTTTCGTGTGTCCCTCTACGATGAGGCAAACTGGGAATTTAAATAACATATGGGACTTGCAAATTCTTTCCATGATTCTCCATTATATTCCCCGCACCCTCCACAACAGTCCGTCAGTCCGTCAATCAGTCAGTATTTTCTGGCCACTGAGCATCATCAGTCTTCACTGGGATTCTTTTTCTAATGGGTTTAGGGGTGGGGTGGGGGCTGTCCTTCTTCAACCTTGGGTTTTCCACAGGCTTTCTGATACCACCCTCTTGTGCATGGATGATGCTGTTTTGGCTATGTAAGGACCAACTATCAGAGAATTAAGATTGCTATTAGTATATACAAATGAATCCCCACAACAAAATTCTGCAATATATTCCTGGTGCAGATGTATTGCCTTAGCTGAGGGGACTGAAAGAACAATAGCTAGCATCAAATACAGGGGTGTCTGCTCTAACCTGGGTCTTACGCAGGGGTGTAGTGGTGGCAGGTCGCACCGGGGCTTTGCTCCTGCACTGTTATTGAAGCCAGCCCCCAGTCGGGTCGCAGTCTGCTAGCGGGGAGGAGGGAGCAGAGGAAGGGAGTGCAGTCGGCTGGCAGCCGCCTCTCATCCACCATGCAGAGCCGGCCAGACAAAGGGGGCGAGAGAGGGAGACTGAAGGAGTTCTGCAGCCTCCTTTCATCTCCTCCTCAGCTCTCGGCTTCTCCGCCCGTCCGCGTTCCGTGCCTGCCTGCGCATCTGGCGCTGCCCTCGTCATCCTGCAGCACCAGTCACCCGTTCAGGGCTGCTGCTGGCCACAGCAGCAGCAGGAGTGTGCGTGTGGGTGAGCAGCCTCACTGGGAAAAGGGTTAATTTACACTCTTGCAGCCCGCCTTCTCTCGGTCCGCAAGGGACAGAGGGAAGAGCTGCTCGCAGCGCCTGCGCCTGAGACTGCACCGTCACCATCCGGTTTCGGGGAAGCATGGGAGCACGTGGGCCAGGCTAAGTTGCTTGCTGGAGATGCTGATCCTGATTGTTGATCCCGGGCCTCCAGCCAGCCGAGCCAGTTGTAGAGCTATGGTAACCCAGCATGCATGGGCTGCTGCAGCAAAAGACACGACGCGCCCTGTGCCCCAGAACTAGGGATGGTAGAGAATTCTGCCACGGACTCCAATGAGGCTGGATTCTAAAGAATCTGGCCCCTCGGAGTCCATGGCAGAATGGACCACCCACCTCCATCACCCCGCGAAGTTGCCCCGGAATGGATCCTACCTGCCACTGGCTGGGTCTGGTCCGTCTGCTGCCGGTCTGCGGAAGAAAATGGCATCCAGCATAGTGGACACCATTTATGTCCCTTCTCTTTGCTGTGATAGGCTATGTAGAATCTTTACGTAGCTTATTATGGCAAAGAGCAGGGACACAAATAGCGTCCGCTATGCCATTTGTGTCTCTGCTCTTTGCCATGATTTACATAGCCTATCACGGCAAAGAGCAGGGACGCAAATGGCATCCGCTACACCGGACGCCATTTGTGTCTGCAGACCGCCAGCAGCCGGACGTTTACCAGCAGCCGGAGGCTCCGTGGACTCGCCGCAGAGCGGAGCCGGTGAGGATTCTGGGGGGAAGGGATGGATCGCCTCCCCCCCTGCGGACCCCCTGCGGACTCCAGGTAAGGGGTTTTTGTACATCCCTACCCAGAACACGCTGGCCAACATCAGACTCAGATAGGTCAGCTCAGTCTGTCTGTTGGGGAGTTGTGGCAGCGGAGGTGGCAGGGCATGGGGAGGGCAGAGAGAAGAAAGAGGAAGTCTATATGAGTGAAAAATAAATGAAAATAATTTTTAAAAATTAAATTAAAATAATAAGAAATACCTGGGAATAAACCTATAGAAATCTATATGCTTACTTCCGAGAAGACATGTACGTGGATATTGGGAGCCCTGACACAGCAGCTGTCTTGCCTGCCTCCTCACAGCTCTGGGCAGGGGCCGCAGAACTTCTCCATTACATCTCTCTCCCAGCCTTTCCCAACCCTGTGCCCTCCAGATGTGTTGGACTGCAAATCCTATCATCCCCCCTCCCAGCCAGCATAGCCAATATGTTGCCTGGAGTTAATGGGAGTTGTCGTTCAGCAAGTCTGGAGGACGCCAGGTTGGGGAAGGCTGCAGCCTGCTACGTTTCTTCTTGGCTGTTCCGGCAGAGGGTGAGGGCCTGAAGTGCACACTACCAGCAACTCTAATGGTCTTTAAATAAATTTGTTAAGTAAAGCAGCTTTTCTCTTGTTCTTCCTCTCCTCCACAACAATAATTTCCTCCATATATTTGCTTTACACTTACTTGAGAGTAAGTCCCCATACTTGAGAGTAAGCCCCATGGCCATGAGGCTTTATTCTATCCATATGATAGGGTTACTATTTTATCTGAGGTAGAAAAAAATACATCATCACTGTTGTTCATATGTGATATATTATTTATTTAATTAATTGACTGGACATATAGTCTACTTCATCCAAAAGGCTCCGGGCTGGTAATAATATGCTAATCAATCTACTTTATCTTTCCCTGTTGCTGGTCACCAAAAGACAGTTTGAATAAAACATGTCTTCAGTTGCTTCCAGAAGATGCACAGACTTTGGTTTTTACAATGTATGTAAAATTCATGTATATGTATATATATGTACGCAGCTGGGTGTGTGGACATTTCTGTTGGGAGAGGGGAGAGATATAATGAAGGTGCTTAGGGAAGGCTAATGGGTAATTTGGGGGCACTAAGGGAGTGTGCAAGGGGGCTGCTTAAATGAGAAGGGATCTGTCCATGAGGGCTGAGTTGAGAGGGTGAAGCTTCCATAGAGTATCATATTTTGAAAACCTAAAATATCTGTGTGCGAGTGAGTGAAAAGATTTTAACACCCCTGTATTTTTTCTCAGATGTCCAATTGAAATATCACTGCCTTACTTTCAGCTGCACTGTTTTTGGATCCCAGTTGAAGGTTGTATATCTTACAAGGTTGTACAATCTTAGAAGGGGGTGTGGCTTTGATGGTCACCAAGGGACCCTGCACTTCTGAATTTGCCACTACACTACTGGTCTTACTTGATGTGCATTTACAACTAGTCTGCACACAAGTAAATGGAATATGAGGCTTCCACATTCAACTGAGTATTCATTTGGACCTGGGTGGAGGTTGGAGTGGGCAATTGAAGTAGATTGACTTTTGCTGAAACCTGAAACAATTGGAAATTTTTGACTGGGAATTCAAACCAGCCTCATCTTCACTTCTGCAATGTTAACAGTGGACTACACTGCCAAGCTGCTAAAAGTAGCTCTCTCTTTCTCTGAACTACACTGGAGGATTGTTGTATACTACTCTCTCAGCCCTACCTGCAGCCTTCTAGCAATAGTTAACTTTGTAGGATTGTTTTAAGTTACTCTCTCAGCTTCAGCCCAACTCCCAGCCGGCACTATGAGGACATTTGCTTTGAAATTTGCATTAGCAGGGTTATTTTTAACATGTTTCATACTAAATAAGAACTGAGTTAGAATCAGTAAGAATTCTTCTCTTTGCTGCTATCTTTTAAGGGGTGTGCACACCTTGGTGCCCAGTCCTAACTATATTAAATTCTTTTCCAGTGATTTCAATGGGCACCACTCACTCCTGTCTTTGAAGGTATTTCCTGATCAGTGCGAACCAGGAAATGACCTATTCAAATGAAGAGATGGCCCTCGCTACCTTTTTATATCCGTGTCTCTCTTCCTCCTCTTCCAGGATACAGAATTCCATCTGAACTCTCTCCCAGTTATCCATTTTTATCTTCTTATCAGTCAGCATTCTGTGCCCACTTGGCATGTTCAGTCCACACTGGGCTGTTTTGTTTTCTCCCTTAGTTCCCCCCCCCCCAAAAAAAATTAATTTTGTATTTCTGCAAACCTTGGGGTTTCCCTGAGTCTGCTGATACTGCCTCTCTTGGTGCCACTTTGGCGTATATTAATTTCAAAAATTAAGAAATTAAGTTGTGCTTACAGTTCAAAGTATTTATATTTTTTCTGTCTAATTTAACACAACTACTAGTAGAAACTAATCAGAAATTAATAATTAATAACTAGAACAGTAAAATGCAGATTGCTTTTCCACAAGGTTTCTTAAGGCGCAATACTATGGCCGCTAGACAGCAGCTAGATGGCCACAGGATTGGTCAGTTTTTGGGAACCGACCTGCGTCAGTTCCTGGAGAACTGCCACCCTTCCCCTGCTGCCTTGTAGGCAGCGTGGATCATCCCTGGGCTCTGGGCTCATCAGAGCAGCATGGACTGGGGCAAAGGGGACGTTCCCGGGAGCAGGGAGGGGAATGTGGAAGTGTTGGTACAACGCTCCCTATGCATCATCTGGCCTCCCCCCCACTCCGACATCCCGTGGTTAGACAGCTGAAATCGGCCATTTAGCCACAAATGCAGGGTGGCTGCAGTGTGGAGGAGAGGATCCCCTCTACGCTCCTCCCACAGTGCACTGGATAGGCGGTCGCCTCCGAGTTCAGAGGCAGCCACCTATCCCAATAGGATTGCTCCCTAAAGGATTTGCTGTTTGTTGTTCTCTCTTGCTAAGTCTGCCTAATGAAGTACTCTGGGTATTAAGAAATCATTTATTCTCCTAGAATAGAGGTTGAACTTTGTCTTTAATGTGTACTTTCACCCTAACCTAAGTGCAATCGTTTCCAATTACTATTCATAGTTTCTTAGAGCTAAAGCACAATTCACAACCTGCAAAATGAAGCCCATCACAATTTTGAATATTTTGAATTTTGCTGCTGATGTATCTGCCAAATGAATAGAAAGAGAACATTTTATGTATAATTAAAGAAACACGGCGTTTTTCATACCAAGTAGCACCTGCCCTAAAACACACTTCTTGCAGCGCTCAGTGAACATTTAACTATGAGGTTAACTCAAAGAAGTTCCTTCTGTAACAGCATCTCTTGTAAGAATGGCTCTATCTCCCTGTGACATCTGAATCAGGAGAGGCTGTGCAAGTCCTGAATCAGTGCCTAGACTCAGTGATGGGCTGGATGAGGGCCAATAATCTGAAGCTGAATCCTGGCAAGACAAAAGCCCTGTGTGTGAGTAGTTCCCGGGTCCGGGAGATAGGCTCATTGCCTGTTCTGGATGGGGTTGCACTCTCTCTGAAAGAACAGGTTCATAGCCTGGGGGTACTCCTAGATCCATCATTGTCGCCAGAGGCCCAAGTGGCCATGGCGGCTCAGAGTGCCTTTCACCAGCTTCGGCTGGTTCACCAGCTACAGCCTCTCCTGGACAGGGAAAGCTTGACCACTGTGATACAGGCATTAGTATCCTCAGTGCTGGATTAGTGCAATGCACTCTATGTGGGGCTGCCCTCAAGGCTGGTCCGGAAGCTGGAGCTAGTGCAGAATGCAGCAGCTCGGCTGTTGTTGGGAGCTGCCTGTTTTAAATGTGCAACTCCTTTGCTGAGAAGGAACTGCACTGGCTGCCTATTCGCTATCAGGCCAGGTTTAAGGTATTGTTCTAGTATAAAAAGCCCTAAACTACTTGGAACCAGGATACCTGAGAGAGTGCCTCCTTCTTTATCAACCTGCCCAGGCACTGAGGTAATCAGAGGGCATGTTCCTGGTGGTTCCACAGGGACCCATGGCCCAGTTGGAGTCCACTAGGAAAAGAGCCTTCAGTGTGGTGGCCCCCTTCCTGTGGAATTCCCTGCCTTTGGAGGTCAGGCAGGTGCCAACGTTGTGTTCCTTCCAGCACCTCCTGAAGACATTGTTATTTTGAGAGGCCTTCCTTGTGTGACAAGCCACAGTTTATTAAATTCGACCTTGTTGGAATTTGTCGTTTTATTTTTTAATTATTTTAACCTGGTGTTTTATTATTTTATCTTTGTTGTTCACTGCTCTGAAATCTTCTGATGTGGAGTGGTATATAATTATTATAAATAAAATAATAACATAAAACAAAAACATCTCAGCTGAAGCACAGCATTTTTTTTTTTTTGAGCACATATAATGAAAGTCAGATCTGCCGCTATATAAAAAAGACTCTTCCAGATACAGAAAGTTGTTTACTGCGCTTGTTTTTATTAGGGAATGAATAATGATATTATAGTTTAAGACTGGCATAAATTATTCATTACTAGCTGATGAATCTTAAATTTTACATTTTAAATAGCAATTTTCTTGGAGTTGGGGAGGGGTGTTTTTAAAAATCTACTTTTGAGCTTCTCCCCACCCTCCCAAGGGGAAGGGACTAAAGAGACATGTACTCTGTCCATGTTATGGCTTCAAAGGCTTTACGCAAGTTCCTCTTCCCATTTCTGATGTTTTCAGATTTCAGACTGGCTTCAGTTATTATATAATGCAGGGGCTGTATATGTTACTCCTGTGAGTGGTTCTTAGGGAGGTATACACCCCCTCATACCTTCTGCAGGCAATCCCCTACCTCCATTTAAAGTTATGAAAGTATGTGAAAAGCTGAAGCCTAAGAGGAGGAAATGTTATCTGATTATTGTACAAGTTAAAGTGCTGCAGTGAAATGGCCCCTTCCAAAAAAAGGCTTTGCTCTTGGAACAAAGCCAGAGCTCCAGTGCTGAACACCCTGCTGAAAGACTTAGCTTTCATTCTCGGGTATTAAAAAAAACCTGAAGAGAAGCTGAAAAGATTTCAAAAATCCATATATTGTAGGTTCATTCGGAGAGAGACCCCAAGCTCTAGAACTAATAAGTCAGCTTAGAAAACTAATTTCCTCAGTGCTTTTGCACACTAGAGACCATAGCATCAAAGGTTTAGTCACTGAGTCTGACAGGTCTGGGTTTAACAATGGTCAATCACAAGAACATGATGAAATAAATAGGAAGAAATTAAGTCAGGCAATGATCAAGGAAGGCAAAGACAAGGTGAGTGACAGCGCAACCCTATGGATTAGTCTCGGAACTCTCCATCTGTCCTAAGCTCTGCAGGCAAGAGCCAAGCAGGGCCAGAGGAATGGCAACAGCCAGTCAGGGCTCATTCCTTCACAGAGCTCTAAGCCTGTCTAGCTTGCTTACCTCCCTGGGGGCAGGGATCCAATTCCTCTCCTTTCCACTCCCCACTCCTGCCTACTGACACACACCTTTTCTACTCTTCCCATTCTCTTCTGAGGTTGCTGTCGCTTAACTAGAGTTTTAGCAAAACTAGCATTCCTATTTCATACCTGTTTCTGCCTTTCATGAATGACTCTTTTCTAGGAGGCTCATCAACCAATTAAATAATATTTAGGGTGCAATCCTATGGTTCCTGGGAAGGCATCCCATTGGCCATAGGATACTGTGGACCTCCCCTTCTGTGGGTGGAAAGGGGACAGAAGCAGGACTTTCCACCAGTGTGGCTGTCCCATCAGTGGTTCTCTGCTGGTAAGGGCAAAAGAAGGCATTCCAGACATGTCAGGGTAGATCAGGCTATGCTTTGGGTTACCAAATCCAACACCCTCTCCTTCCCTAGAAACCTGAGCTGGTGTAGTTAGTTCCCCTCCCATTGGAACCAATGGCAGGGTGGGGATGGGGGAGGACTAAAGGAAGAACTAGTGGGTAATTTTATTTTATTAAAAAAGAGTAAAAAAGCCACCCACTTTTCAGCCCTGGCCAGTGTGAGATCAGCAGTGTTTAGGAATTGGTGGTTCTTCTGCCATGGATGCTCCCTCACCCCCCTACACACACATCCTCCATAGGATGTTACTCTGCCTGTTGTCTACCTTTTAGCCTATCAATTCACTAATCAATTAAATATAAATATTACTATCAAGAACTAAATATAAGTGATTAAGGGAGCAATCCTATGGTTAATGGGCGAGCATCCCAGGGAACATAGGATGGCTCGGAAAACCTATTCTGAGGCTGGACACAGCACTCCGACCTCAGAAGGAGGAATCAGAGATCCATGCCCTGCCCTCTTGCGCTGGCGCAGAAAGAACCATGCTGGCTGCCTCTCCGAAGCTGGAAAATTGACCTCAAAGAGGGTGTCAAAGGGGGCGTTCCAGTGGGAGGGGAGGAGACCGGAGAGGGCAGGATATGATTTATCTTGAGCCTTCTCCATCCTCCTTCCCTCCCCCTCCAAAATGCCTCTCTAGATGGGCTCAAAAGCCCTTCTAGTGAAAATTACAGAGACTGGAGAAACGGGAGGTAAAGATTGCCTCTGTTGCTCCTCCCACCCTGCCAGCTTCAGCCTGGCAGGGCTCTGGATGATTGGAAGCCTCTAAGTTCAGGGGATTCTGAGCAGCAAGTGTGCAGTCTATAGGATTGTGGCCTATGTAAGAAACTGAAAAAAAAAAAAGATGTCAGATAACTTACCATTTAACAAAGAGAAGCTACCATTCCCCATTAGAAGGGCCATCTTTAACATTTTCTTTTTCCTCCCCTACTAGAGGAACACATCAGCACCAAAATACCCTCAATAAATAAATATGTCAATTACTGACAGCAACTCCATCTTCAATTTGTCCTCACTCATATAAATCAGATCCCACCATTTATATGTAAATTTTAGTTGATTAACCTACCAGTTAGAGGGTTCAGTCCTAATTTTAATGGATGCCTTATGCATTTTTTAAATAACTGCCATTGTGCATTGTGGCCTTCTACATCTACATAACATCACAGCATTCACACTTATTAATAATACGCTTTCTTTCAATAAATCTCAATGAAGGTTTGATTAAAGTCTATAAAAACAGGAGTATAAATAATAAATATATTTCTAGAAACTAGATGGATTAGGATAGAAACAAATTCAAGGCTGAAATAATCCTACTACAAAGTACATCTTTTAGAGGAGATTATTATATTCTGGCATTCAAGAATCAATAACATTATACCACACTATCAGTAAGAACTTCAAAGCCAAGACCAATACTTTATGCCACACACAAACACACTGATGGAACTGAAATTGTGCCCTCGGTGGTGTTGTGTTGAAAGAGCTCCGGCATAATCAAAGATAAATATTTTTAACCTTCCACCACAATAATCCAAGGCTTTCATTGCTATGTGTACATATAATCTTGTTACCCCTTCAGTTTGCCTTGCCATTAAATGTTGTAATTAAACAGGGGGAAAAAGCAAAACAAAATATGAACTCTACATTGTGTATATAAACAGCAGAAAATGTAGTGTATTTGGATACAGGACTCATTTTGTTTCTGAGGTTTTACTACCCAGGGGAGTTTTAAACAACACAGCTTTTGTCAGCAGAAGGCTTCATTAGGGGAGAAAACAGAACTTAAATAGTTAGGCATAAAATGGCTGAATTAAGCTCTTTCTTTTCCTCTCTTTTAATGGGAGTGATTCTCAAAAGATTAAAAGTAGGTTAGGGGAATAATAAAACAGCTATGTTTCTAGTGTCTACCTGACAACAGCTTTTGTAGCAGTGAATAATTACATGAAAATCACTTCCTTTCCACCTCACTTTGGGATTTCTGTGGGTTGCTAAGCAGTCCCTCTCCTACCTTCTGCTAATCTTACTTACAGACACCAATGAATACAGTATATTCATTATGAGAAAGGGGAACTGAGGGAGAAAAGGACCTAAATACTCCCAGATTTTTTTTGTTTGTTTATTCATTGCTGCCACCAGAAGCAAGCAATGTAGCTCAGAATACTTTATACATATTTAAATGCTAATTTGTCCAGGCATGATTAGGAGGAACCTACTTCACCTTTAAATGAAGCAAAATAGTTTTTGGAAGAAAAGTCACACAAGTGTCATGTTTTTGTAGTGCCAGCCAACGTAGAAAGTCAGTTGCCAGAGCGAGAGTGTCTGTCTAGCCAAACTAGGGTATAAGGGTGGGGGGGAAATATTTCACTTAGGACACAATCCTGTGCATGTTTAGATAGCAAAAAGTCCTACAACTCCCAGTGTTAAGTTGCTCACTTTTAAAAGAAATCAGATTCTACTCACTTTTGTAGGCCCAGATCACAAGTTTATTGAAAAACACACCAAACTGCACTGAATAAACAAATCAAAGTAAAAAAATACAAGAACAGTCTGAGGGTGGAGTCCTTAGCTCCAACCCAGTATAGTAAAAACTTGAAATTAAACCATTACTACATTCCTCCCCTCTTAATTTACAGCCTGAACATAATCTTTCCAATAACTAGGCGCTCTTCTTTCTCTCATTGGATGACACCTCACTTCAGGAGCAGACTTCTCCTCTGGCCTCCTCTGGGGTTATCTGCCCATCACTATCACTTCTGACTTCCAAAGTAGAAGAGTTGGGGAATGCTCCCAACTTACTGGGTTCAGAATTCTTAGTCACTGTAATGGGCTCAAGTTCCAGTGGAACCTCATTCCTCTTAGGCAGTTATTCTGGTATCTCAGGTGTCAGCTCACAGGTGGATGTCATCCTGATGTCACCTGACCACTACGCCTTCACTGATCCCAACATAAAAAACAAAGGTCCTGTCTGTTCTTGGATCCTGCCTGGAATCTAGGGAGGTTGGTGAGTAGTGAAACTTTTGGTGTAGATAGGATCCTGCACCCCAATACTCTCTCTTTGGCGTGATAATCATGATTGTGTTTTTGAAGGATCTGTTCCCCCCCCCCACTTCTTCCTTCAGTTTGAGATACAGTAAATCCAGATGCATTCTTATTCCCCTTCCCATCAAGAGCTGAGCACGACTCGTGCTTCTGGCGGTTTGGAGTGTGGTGCTGTATTTCAAAAGGAATTGAGCCAATCTGATCTCTAAACTTCCCTTGCTCATTTTTCTGATCCACTGAAGGTCCTCACTGGTCTCTGTGCAAGGCCAAAGTTGGGTGGTAGGGTGCTGTTTGAATGTGTTTAATTCCATTTTTGTTCACAAACTCTTTAAATACATGACTTGTAAAGTTTGGCACATTATTAGTGAGCAATACTAGAGGCAAAAATCTGTTGAAGTTTGTCACAAGTTGTGGAGTTCATGGGGTGCACTTCTAACCATTTTGAATGAGAATCTATTATGATCAAAAACATTTTTCCTAAATAGGAGCCAACATAGTCTAGATACAGACAAAACTAAGGCTGTCCCGGCCATTCCCATGGATGTAAGGGTGCCTGTGCTGGAGACCATTGATGTACTTGACATTGGGGGCAGCGTTGACCAGCCTTTCCAGATTTTCATCCAGGTGTGGCCACCATGCATAACTACAAGCTAAAGCTTTCCATCCAAGAAATTCCAGGAAGTGCCTCATGTAATTCTATCAGAACTTTCTGTTGTCGTTGACTACCACTCACATGCCCCACAAAATATATCCATCTCTACACTCAGTTCAGTACACCTGGTCCCAAAGGGACAAAGCTCTTTTCCAGGATGCTGGCCAGCCCTAGGAGTATTCTCCAGGATACTGGCCAGTCCTGAAAAGTATAATGCATTATCCTAGACAGGATAGGATCCCACCTAGTCCACATTCTTATCTGAGAAGACTTCACTGGAGTCTGTTCCAGATGTTCCAACAACCAAACTATTTCCGCCGGGTGTGCTCTGATAGAGGCTGAGTCCAGGAGTGGCAGTCTGCTGAGAGCATCAGCATTACCATGCTGACAACCCACCTTGTAAATGACCTTGTATTCGTATGCTGCTATGGTCAATGCCCAAAGCTGTAGTCAGGCTACTGCCACAGGGGATACTGGTTTATTTTCTTTGAATAGCCCTACCAAAGGTTTAAGATTGGTTACAATGAAAAAAAATCCATATAGATATTGATGACTTCATTAGGCCAAATATGATAGCTAGACTTTCTTTTTCCAGCTGAGAATAGACCCCTTTGTGCCTTACTGAGTGCCCTGGAGGCATATCCAACAGGCTGTTCATCACCAGGGTTCATTTTATGGGACAACACAGCCCCTATTCCATAGGATGAAGCATCACAAAACAGAATTAACTCCTTGCTGGGATCAAAATGAACCAAAATCTCCAAGGATTTGAGTAGCCTCCTAGGTTCGTGGAACACATTTTCTTGTCTGTCTCCCCAGTGCATCAGGGTTCCTTTTCTTAGGAGGAAGGTCAAAGGTTCTAAGACCACTGAGAAATTTGGAAGGAACCAATGATAATAATTCAACATCCCTAGATATGCCTGAAGTTCTTAGGTGTTTTGTGGGGATGGTGTTTTTTCAATAGCAGATGCCTTGTCAGCCATGGGTGTCAACCTTATAGCCCATGTATTGTAATTCAGGCCTCTTGAAAAAGTGTTTTTGTTTGTTTGTTTGTTTGTTTGTTTCAAACATAACCCTGCTTCTTCCAGTCTTTTAAGTATTCTCTTAAGTTAGAGAGGTGTTCTTGACCACTTTTTTCCTATAGTCATTTATATGTAACAGGGACATTCATTGATTCTATTACAAGGACATTTTCCCCAGTGTAAGTCTTTAATTTCACTCTTCTCTTAGCCAATGGACTCAGGCCTGTTTACATAGTTGTTAACTCTCTTCACTGACCATTATAACACGAGCTCATGTATCTATTTCCATGCCTATAGGCTGATTGTTGAACTGTACATTTATTTTATACTTTTTCTTCCATTACACAGAATACAGTGTGGATCTCTTCATCTGACTCCTCCCCTTCTTCCTCCAGTTAGTGATAAGCTTTTTGCTTTGTCTTTTCTTTGGCTGGACATGGTTGTGCAGCCTGATAGCCCCCTTGCAACACCTCTCAACATCTCTAAACTTCTGTTGTGAATTTTGCAATTGGTTTATGGGTTCATGTAGACGCTTTGTTGTTGTTGTTGGTCTAACTGTAAATCCACAAAATTTTTCACTGCTGCTTCCATGGCTGTTGCCACCTTTACAACTTTGTCCAGGTCAGTTCTCCATCTGCCAGGAATTTCTTCTGAATGTGAACATCCCCAGTTCCACAAACAAATCTATCTCTCAACATGTCCACTAGAACAAAACTAAAGGAACAGTGTTCAGTGTTGGGTTTTTTGAGATCAGCTATATACTCTGATATAGATTCACCTTCCTCCTTCCTGCTGTTATGGAATCTGAAATGTTCCACAATTGCACTTGGCTTTGGAGTATAGTATTCAGACAAGATCTTTTGCAACTCTTCCAAACTTTTACCCTCTGGCTTTTGTGGCTGCAACAAACTTCTCAGAATGGCATTTCTCACACACGCTGAAAAATACTGCTTTTTGCTTGTCCCCATCAGTGATCAAATTTGCCCAGACTTCACATATTGCTGCTAGCCCCCTGTCTCTGGATTAAATTCCTCAGTTGTCCTATATGATGGTATAGTAAGACGTTCTCATAACCACTGTCACACTCCTCACTTTTGTAGGCCCAAATCACAACCTGTTTATTGAAGAACAGACCAAGCTGCACCAAACAGGAAAATGGAAGTAAAAAACACAAAAGCAGTCTGAGGATGGAGTCTTTAGCTTCAACCCAATATAGTAAAGACTTAACATTACCCCATTACAACACCCCACATTCCTCAGCCAACTGGCTGGGGAATGCTAGGAGTTGTTGGACTTTTTCTGTTTAAACATGCATCTCTGCAATCCTATGAAATATCCACCTATCATGAAGGTGTATCAAGATTTCTTCTCAAATTACCAAGGGCAAGTCTCAGCACATTTTGCCATTAACCCAAACTCCTGCAAACTGAATTCTATCGTATGGCTCACCCAGGCTGCTCACAAACCAGATTTCTTCAAAAAGAACAAAACCCACCCTAGCCTAAAGTAAACTCAAGTAAACCCTTTCCAGTGGCAATACCTATGACACTTTATTTTGAAGGTCTGACAGCTTGATTCAGACTAATGTGAGGCTGCCCTACAGGATGGATTGAAATCAATATTTGTTTCTTTTTAAATGGATTTTTTAAATTTTGAACTGGATTTTTAAAAAAGAATTAGAGTGCATTCCTAACCCCTAAATGTTGATGGCTGAAGAGGGTTAGGATTAGGGGCTGGTGATTCTGGCAAGGCAATTTCTGAAAAAGCTGCTGGATTTGCACACCAAAAAGAGTTCCATATCAATATGCAGATTATTCTTTATAAAAGCCACAAATTCTTGCTTTTTTGGTGAGCACTTATGTGCAGATTTGAGAAATGTATACATTGCATCTCCCAGCATACAGTAATGTTGTGCACATTTTTCCAAATATGTACATTTCTGGTGTGTTTTTAAATCGACAGAACTTGAGCACAGCATTCCAGGAAAGTGTGGATTTGTGGTCATGACTGCATTGTGGTCTGTGTTTTGGTCCGGGAGTATGTGTATGCAAAGTGGGTAAATCCACATCAAAACGCAGACCCAACAACATTTTCTCCAATACCACCAGCAGAGAGGAGCACCAAAGTGGCTCTGCCACAGCGGAGGCTCCTGTTGCACAGGCAGACAAACGATTGCTGATGATGATTCTCCCACCAGTGACAGCAGATGGAACAGCCCAAAATGCGGCATTCTGTAGGAGGGATGGGGGAGGGGAGGTGCCCACTCTGGATCCTGGGGATTCAACCCTGATCTTCAGGATATACACTGGATTGTCTCGATTCCTGATGTATAGGATATACATAGAATTGTACTATAAGTCAGCATTTTTTTTAATTATTTGGCCAGTTTCCTGTTCAAGCAAGACTTCCCACTAGCCTAAAGTAGTAAGAGTTGGGGTGGGGAGTAGAAAAAGACACCTTGAGGAGGGCAGAGAAAACAATCCATGTTGGTAGGAAGGACATTATGAGTTTTCTGCCGGGACAGCAAGGAGCCTTTAAACTCTTACTTTTATTTACTGCAAAGGGAAAGGAAATGGCTAGCTTCTGCCAAGCTGATTTACGATATTCAAAACTGGGTAGTAATATCCTCCAACCCCCTCAGCGAGAAGAGCTTAACCACGATTCTTACCTGCTACAAAGGGGAAGGGAGTGCCTGGCTGCCAGCTTGCAACTGACCTCTGCTCTGTTGGCATCAGCACTGGCCCCAACACAGGCAAGTTCAGAACCTCAGAGTGAGCATGTAGGCACATACGCTGCACTGACTGTGACTGCAGCGATGAAGCATGAGCCTCCTCGAGTTCTGTCTTTGGACATATGTGGTGCTGATGCCTCTATCCTCACACTGCATCCCACCCAACCCTGAATGCTCCAGAGACAGCGCAAACGTGTGGAAGCTGTATTGTCAAAGGCTGAGTCTGTAAGGGTGGGTCACGTCTGACACAGTGATGGGCTGTCTTAAAGCTTTGGGCTCCATAATGCCATCCAGTAATGCTGGAGTTGGATGCTAGGGAACATAGGAATGAGTACTTATACTGAGCAAGGCCATTGGTCCATCCAGTTCAGCATAGTCTACACCAGGGGTGGGACTCATGCAGCCACCCTGGTCTTTTCTGAGGCTCCCACTGCCCCCAAAATTTGGTGGCATGATAGCAGCGGAGGTGGAAGGCCTCCTTTAAAAGCCCAACTTTATGGTTTGCCACTGAAATTTGGTGGCATGCTGGCAACAAAAAAGGGCTATTTTTAAGCAAAATGGCCCCCTTTCCTGTTCTTAAAAGGTTTTGTTTCCCCCATTGCACCACCGAATTTTGGTGGCATATTTGGTGGCACAGTGGCGGCAGCAGGGATATGGCCCCTGCTGGGATCAGGTGGGGGCAACATGGCCCCCACCAGATCCCAGATTGAATATGTCAACATTCATAAAAGAATACACCAAATCAATATGCAGTGACTATATATTAATTTGGTGTATTCTATTATGTATTTTTATATATTCCATTGTATATAATTTCCCTCATTTTATCAGTAACCTTCGTGGTTTTTGTTCTGACCTTTTTATACTGAAGTCTGAGTTTGAGTGGTCAGGATATTATTCCTCTTAATTTTTTTCCAGGGTTTCGGTCAGGATTCTTTCCCATCTCTATCTTGAGAAGCCAGGGATTTGGCCTGGAATCTTTTACTTATGTAGTGCTCTACCACTGCACTATGGATCCTTCCCAATTATTCCCAAGTAAGTTTTGGAATGCAGAACTGAGAATGCAGAAATTGAAATCCTATCACCAGACTTCACTGTTTGCTGTGAATAGTGCACTATGAATACTGGGCTTTGGTCTGTTGAGGTGAGGCAGTTTTTATGCCTTTTGTCATGCCCCCGCTGGAAGAATCCTGCTCAGAGGAAGAGCTGGAGGACCTACCACCAGCAAGGCCAAGATTTGCCAGTAGATCAGGAAGATCCTAGGCTCTCAGGGGTGACTACCATGAGGGCATCACCTGTGGAGATAAAAGGACTCTGCCTCAGAGGTGGGGGCAGTGAAACTCCCAAGCCCTTGGGAGAGACACAGCCTGAAAAGACAGGAACTCAGGAGGAGTGGTAGACTGAGCCAGAGGCCTCCTTGTGAGAAACAGTTTACTCACACATAGGGGGCTTGCTCACAAGGAGGACCTTTTCAGTCATTAACAGCTCACAGCTGAGGTGTGGCTCTGACAGCCTCTGCATAAAAACAGCAGTGGAAGGCTGCTGTTGGAAACAACAGTGACCAGACCTTCCTGAATCCAGCTTCCCCTGCCTGGACTCGGGACTGCCTTGACTGTTTCCTGGTGTGAGTACTTCTGGGCTGGACTCTGACTCTCCTTCTGCCTACTCCTTGTCTGTTGTGTTGCCTTGGGACCTATTTGCCTGTGGCCTGGACTGTTGATCTTGGAACTCTTGGACCCTTGAACCTGCAACTCTTAGGCTCAGACTCTGGAAATGTGACACCTTTAACATTCCTTTGTGCCTGGAGTATGCCTTAGGACAGGGATGGGAACCACCAGCCTGATAAGGCAAGTGGGGATTCCATCCAGCCCATCAGCTTCTTCCCCTAGCTCTGCCCATTCTGCCCCTGAGGGAAAAGCTCTTACCTCTCAGCAGGAGCTGACTGGAGATAAGTGCTTTTACCTGCAGCACTGAAAAAAAGCTTCTTTTCCTACATGACAGCTTACCTGCATGATTTCTCTGTAGTGCACCCACCCTCTAGAAAACCCTCTCTCATGCAGTTCTGAAGGCAGAAAATGTAACATCTTTTAAACACCTCCTGAAAACACACCTGTTCACACAAGATTTCCCTAGGCTGTAACTGCTGCTGGGTTTTACCTTGGTTTTACATGGTACTTCTAAACTTTTACAAGTTTTATATTATGTCTTGTTAAGTTGAATTTTATGGTTTTAACTGTGAACTGCCCAAAGAGCCTTGGCTATTGGGCAGTATAAAAATGTAATAAATAAATAAAATAATAAAATAATAAAATGACTGGGTATGTGTGCTTAACCTGTATGGCAGTCACTGCTACTAGCTGTTGGGGAGGCAGGATTGTTCACCAGTGCAGTTTAGGAAAGACACAGTCTTCAGGTGCAGCAAGGGAGTGGGGAGATGGGAAACAGCTGAAGCTCTTACACTTTAGTGCATGGATTCCCACTTCCCTGTTTATCAGTGTGAGGTGCCTTTTCCAGACATCCCCAGTTGTAGGAGTGGAGTAAGGCTTGCTGTTGGGTGTTTGTGATTCGTGGGCACTAGCAATGTTGCCATGGGACACTGGAGTTGTGAGTGTTACGTTTGCTCTGTTGTGTGTTTTCCCCTTCTGTTCTGGGCTGGGCAGGCATATAATGTTGCAGGTGCTGCACTGCCATATCAATCCCACCAGCGTAATTTGTGTGTAGGATTGCTCAGTATGGCTTTTGCCTTCGTCTCTGAAATAAACTGAAAGGTGCCTTTTTATTCATGATATGAAAAGACTGTTCTCCAATTTTTATTTGAAGGGAATGCCCTAAGTTAAGGCCAGGATTGCTATTTGATATTAGAAGAAAAAGGACAGAAGAAAAGGAATATGGTACAAAGCTCAAACACTTGAAGAGCTTCTAGGATGTACTGAGATTCAGTTCTTTTCTCTACTTCTTCTAAAGAGAAGGTTCATTTCAGACCACAAAAACAATCTGAGCCATTCTTCTGGGAGGAGCCTGAGACTAGTTTAGCTCTACAGTCACTGATCTACTTTGACAGGCAACTGACCTTAGTGAGTGTGTTCTTGCTGCCTGATGAAATTTTAAAGAAATACTGAAAGCACAGCTAAAACTTACCCACACAGCAAACACTTTTACAACCTTTCATGTTGTTTATTGCTGCAAATATACCATTTAAAGATACAAAAACCAAAGATAGCCATACTGGTCTACAAAGAAAAAAAATCCAAGATTCACAGTTGGACAATACCTTTATTAGGACCAACCAAAAACTCATGAAAAGCTTGCACATTTTTGTGCAATTTTGGTTGGTCCTAATAAAGGTATTGCCCAACTGTGGATCACTGATATTTAAAGATGAAAATTATTAACGAGCCAGCAACACAGATACATTTTAAAACAATGAAGATGTGGAGTGTACTACAACAGTTATAAACAAATAGAGGAATTATCTGCAAAAGCTGCTGTTAAGGGGTCACACAAAAGCTTACTTCATCTTATCAACCATCTTCCCCTGTTAATTTGTTTTGTTAAATACAAATAACATAGAACAATGTCTGAACAACACTGAACTGATAAAATAAATTACATCAAAATCATACAACTATCTGGTACAAAGGGTGGTGGGAATAGGGACAGGACCTGATGGGATAATGTAAGAAAGGAATATGTTGGGGAAATCCATGGGGAAGGAACAAAGTGAATACAAAATATTAAGAAACTGAAATTAAAAATGAGTAAGTACAAGAACAAAAATCATAACGCAGTGATGAGGCATGATCCTATTGCATGTCTGCTTACCCAGAAGTAAGTATAGGTAACCATTTTAAGTTTACTGTTCTGGAACTTTCTCACTTGAACAAAACCATTTTAAATCCAGCATTCTTGAACCTTAACACAGATCTCTTTAAGAAGGAAGTTCAATGGGGCTTATTCTCAGGTAAGTGGGTATAGGACTGCACCCTGAATTGGCTAGAGATGAAGTGTGTTAGTCGGACAGTTGATGTTAATTCTGTTTAGGTACTCCATAAGGGTAGAGTTTTACAGAAGGCATAATGCCCATACAGATGACTTAGTTACCTTGAGGACAGCTCTCTTATCCTGGGATACCCTGGTCATCTGTAGTGCTAAGTGTTAGGGAGGAATTAGCAGATGGAAGGATGGTAAATGTGCCACCAGTTACTAGTTTCACATTGGCTTCTTTGAAGTCGCTTCATTTCATAGCAAGGTATTATAAACTATATACATCTGTTTCACTGTGCATTAAAAGCAGGAGAACAATGGTTATCAAAACAATTTCCTAACTTCAGCTATGCTGCTTTTTAGAAAGTGCCAAAAGGCATAATGGCTCAACAGCAAATTAAGTGCAAATGAAAGTACTGATTCCACTGGAGGTAAAGAGAGCACACTCTGCTTTTAAAGCATGCAGGCAATGGCTGAGCATCTTGTAAGAAGCATAGAACCCCAAAAGTACTTGGGCTTCTATAAGCTAACAGCTTCTAAATTATTTATTTTACAATTCAGGGACACATTTGGGAATGATCCAGTCAAGTTTAAGCAATTTTAGGTCTTGTTTATTTCAGGGGATCCATCCATGTGACTTTAAAATGCTCACCCTTAGTGGTTTAATGCTTTTTACTTGTAGAGGATTTTAAAGTTATAGCAGTTGTATCCCAAGAGACATCATTTACCTTAATATATCATTATGTGACTGATTAACTCCTCCTTAAAATTCCAGAAAATGCTTTTCCTCTATATGTTTTGTTTAGAAAACTGAAACAACTAGTACATTAGTAAAGCTTTAGTAAATACACAGAAGTGTTTACATTTAAGCACATGACTAGTACTGGACTTGTTCAGAAGAGTTTTGCAGGGCCAAAACAGACATTACTTTAAATCCCTATCTAGCAAATATGCCTTTTTTGTTTACTTTAGAGAATGCACTGAGCCTCTTATCCAGATCTTAAAAGCCCCCTACCCCCATGCTAGGGTCCCTTAGGAATATACAGGCTACAGAAGGGTAGCACTAAACTAAGCCACACTACTTAACCCCTCTGTGGATGCCTTAAGGCACAACCAAAGAGGATTGTCCTTTTGGGGTTGAGCCTTCAGTGGTTGAAAAAAAGGCATGGATCACCTCCTTTCCATTTGTCTACTAAAAAGTTGTGATCCCCTGTGAAGGTTTGAGGCCTACAGAGGCAAAGGGGGAAAGGGTCAGGCCTAGAGGGCTGGAGTTTTCTTGTTGGGAAAGGGTATCCCTGAGAGGAGTAGTTTCATTTTCCCAGTTACATTTCAGTTTCATTTCCCCAATTAAGTTTCATTTTTCAGGTTTGAAACAGTACTTAAGATTTTGAGGCTGGAGGGTATATAAAGAGAGTGAGAGAGCCAGTAAGAGCAGAGTAAGGTAGACCAGAGCCTGAATAGACAGTAAGAAGAAGCAACTTGGAAAAGTCTAAGTACAGCTAGGGTAAAGGAACTTGTGTTTTGCAACTTTTATTTTCTCTTAATGCCTTTTGTATCACTCAGCTCTATTGTATAAATACCTTTAGTTGTGATTTGCTGCTTTAACTTACCAGTAAACTATTGTGGTTAAATCCTGCTGCTGGTTGTGTTAGGTATTTGGAAGGGTCAGACACACAGGAATGTGTCAGCTGGTGGTTCAATTAAGTGGGTTAGGGCACAATTCTATGGAGATGGTCATCGGGCTGATGATGAATTTGGAAGCTGATGGCTATCCAATGCAGGCAGCTGGAGAACAGAGGCGATCCTCACCTCTGTGCTCTGGCTACCCTGCATTTTGGCTAGACAGGCGATTTGGGGTGGGGAGAAGCTGCATGGCGCATGGGAAGCTGCACAACACAGCTTCCATTGTCTCCTCCCCTTCCTGCCCCCAGTACCGCCCCCTTTCCCCTATCTCTGCGCTCCATTTCAAAGCGCAGAGACATAGCCGACGCAGACAGAACCACATCAGCTACGAGGGGAGTGTAGTTCCCAGAAACAAAAAAAATCCTATGACAGTGTCTAGTGGCCACAGGATTGCTCTCTTAAAGAATGAAGTAGGTGAATAATTATTTACTTAATTTAATTCTATTGGTATATAGACTGATTATTGGATGAACTGTATGAATTTGATAGATCTGCTGTGTTGTTGTTGTTGTTTAGTGCTTTGATATAAAATTGTTTAATTGTTTTTATATTGATATTCTGTATGGGGGGATCATGATATACTGTTGATATATTTATATTGTTGCTGTTATTTTTGTCATTTTTCTTGTGAACCAACTTGAGCGTAACATCTGTGGAAAGATAGCATACATATCAAGTAATTATAACTATGAGTACTCTTTACTAAAATGTCTTGAGAGGGGGGAGTCGAGCTTTATAACTGGTAACAGCTCTCCTAATAATAA
This sequence comes from Heloderma suspectum, assembly GCF_057233095.1. Taxonomy (NCBI): domain Eukaryota; kingdom Metazoa; phylum Chordata; class Lepidosauria; order Squamata; family Helodermatidae; genus Heloderma; species Heloderma suspectum. The sequence continues at coordinate 290,547,432 of NC_139459.1, read as the reverse complement.
TGCCACGCATTTGCTTTGATCCATACCAAAGCAAACATCTAAAGGCAACACAGTTAAGATTTTCAAAAATTCCACTTCGGTCAATTACAGGAAAAAAGAAAAATTATTTCCATGTTAAAGGAAGAAACTACTTGCAGTTGATAGTGATGTACTGTAAGTACAGAATGATTAGATTGTGCTTCTGTCTTATAAATAATTTTTATTATGTTGCTGTTTCCTATGAGATTCTAGATACTGGGTTTGTTTTCCAGTTGAATTTAGATATTGGAAATTACTGAATAATTTTGAGCACTGCAATCCTATTGGGCAAGAACTGAAGGTGGATGAACTGCCACATTCAAAGCCCTTTCAGGATCATGCCAGCAGGGCAAACGTGAGTGAGGAGTGGCACTTTTCTGCTCTGCATCCTGTGGTTTGGGGTTGGATGTTTTTTTAAAAATGATTTCATTCCTATTGCAGGCAATGGGAGGGAAATGATTTATGTAGACTTCAGGGCTGATTTGCCCCATACTGGGCACATATCTAGGGACTAGGGTGTGTGTGTGTGTGTGTGTGTGTGTGTGTGTGTGTGTGAGAGAGATCCCTGATCCATCCTTTTTTGCCTCCAACTTCTAGAACTGTAGAATGGCCAATGTAATACCAATTATTAAAAAGGGACTGGGGGGAGGGGCGATCTGGGGAATTACAGGCCAATTAGCTTAACATCTGTTCCAGGTAAATTGGTTGAAAGCATTATTAAAGATAAAATTAGTAAGCATATAGGAGGACAAGCCCTGCTGAAAAAGAATCAACATGGCTTCTGCAAAGGAAAGTCTCACTAACCTGTCTCACTAATCTTTTAGAGTTCTTTGAGAGTGTCAATAAACATATGGACAGGGGCAATCCAGTGGACATCGTCAAAAGCCTTTTAGAAGTCCAAGTAAACGAAGTCCTTCACCAAAGACTCCTGAGCAAACTTAGCAGTCATGGAACAAGAGGAGAGGTTCTCTTATGGATAAGTAACTGGTTAAAGAACAGAAAGCCGAGAGTAAGAATGGAAAATTCTCCCGGTGGAAGGATGTGAACAGTGGGGTCCCACAGGGAACTGAATTGGACCAACTCTTTTTAACTTATTCATAATTGATCTGGAATTAGGAGTGAGCAGTGAAGTGGCCATGTTTGCTGATGACATCAAATTATTTAGGGTGGTTAAAACAAAATGGGATTGCGAGGAGCTCCAAAACGATTTCTCCAAACTGGGAGAATGGGCATCAAAATGGCAAATGTGGTTCAATGTAAGCAAAAAATCCCATCTTCAAGTATAAATTGATGGGATCTGAGCTAGCAGTGACTAACCACGAAAGAGAGTTTCTGGTTGTGCTGGACAACTCAATGAAAGTGTCAACCCAGTGTGTGGTGGCTATGAAAAAGGCAAATTCCATGTTCGGTATGATTAGAAAAGGAAGTGAAAATATAAGTGCCAAGATCATTCTCCCCTTATACTAATCAGTGGTACAACCACACTTAGAATACTGTTTACCGTTCTGATCACCACACCTAAAAAGAATATTGTACAGTTAGAAGAATGAACTTGAGCACACTCTGGGAGAGAGCAGAGGACAGGAAGGCCTGGTGTGCTGTGGTCCATGGGGTCACGAAGAGTCGGACACGACTTAACAACTGAACAACAACAACAACAACAGTTAGAAGAAGTGCAAAAAGGAGCAACTAAAATCATCATGGGGCTGGAGCAACTCCCCTACGAGGAAAGGTTACAACAGCAGGGATTGTTTAGCTTAGAAAAGAGGTAAGTGAGATGATAGAGGTGTACAAAATTACACATGGTGTGGAGAAAGTGGATAGGGAGACATTTTTCTCCCTCTCTCATAATACCAGCATCCAGGGTCATCCCATGAAGCTGATTGGTGGGAGATTTCAGGAGAGATAAAAGTATTTATTCACACAGTGCACAGTTACTATGAAATCCACTTCCACAAGATGTAGTGATGGCCACCAATTTGGATGGCTTTAAAAGAGGATTGGCCAAATTCATGAAGGATAAGGCTATCAGTGGATACTAGTCCCGATGGCTATATCCTACCTCCAGTATCAGATGCAGTACGACTATGTACACCAGTTGCTGGGGAACATGGGTGGGATGGTGCTGTTACACTCATATCCTGCTTGAGGGTTTCCTGTGGGCAGCTGGGTAGCCACGGTGTGAACAGAATGATGGACTAGATGGACCCTTGGTCTGATCCAGCATGGCTCTTTTTATGTTCTGCTGTTCTGATAGTCAGGACAGGGGTACAACTTCAAGTGAGCACAAGTCCATTATGTGTCTTTAGTTCAACTGTGGTTTAGCTTAGTCTCTCTAAAGCGGATTGCACAGCAGCTTCTTCATTGTGGGTGAAACATTCTGGTAACTTAAATATTTTTCTTTTTAGTCTTCAATGAGCTTGAAGAAGCAACATAGGATTCAAAATGGCAACAAATAGTCCATATCTTACATCTTATTTTTATACTTCCATAAGGAGATCTAATAAGATCCTGTGGATCATGTGTTAGCTGTATATTTAGAAGACTTGAATTCTGTAACTGAGGAGTTGCAATGACTCCCATTGCAAATTCCCATCTGTAGTACTTTAAAAGGAAAATAATGAGAATGAATTAAGACTATAACGCACTTCCTAAAATAAACTGAAAATAGCATTACATCAAGACTATCGATCATCACCTGTGCAGACTGACACTGACAATTACAGCTTCTGTGCTGTTTGCCAGCTGAGAACGGGATTTTTATTTCCTAGAAGGATAATTCTCCAAGCATAAGAAAGTTCAGTCAAACGATTCCGCCTACCTTGTGCTTATGCTTTCCATTCTCTGCTCTGCCCACTTTCCCAGGCCTCATCTATATGGGGCTTTTACTCCGGTTCTATTCCACCCCCAAATCGATAGTGTCAGATGACGCATGCTGCCCTCCGTAGCTAGCCTGTGCTTCATGCCCTAAATCCGGGTTTTTCAAACTCATTTTGTGTTGCATTTTCCTGTCACAGCAGCTCCAGTGCTGTTCGGGAGTCTGTGACCTCAGCTGGCTTCGGAATGGGCTGGTGGAAATGATGCTGATTGGTGGAAGGGAAAGTAGCATAGGGCGGGGGTGTGGGGAGAGCAGAGGGATAAACATGTCTACCCAGAAGTAACTCATTGCCTTCAGTTGCATTTTGCCAGTCCTGCTGTTTTGAAGATGTTCAGCTATGAAGGAGCACAGCTGAGAAATGGTGGATGCCTGCCGCTTTGAAGCTACGCAGCTAACAAAGGCAGGGCAGGGCAGAAGATTTACATGATCATGTACTCAGAAGCACTTCTTTGAGCCCATGTTTGTTTGCAGGGGGGGGGGAGCCTGTTGATTGGTCAGTTAATAAACATCGAAGACACCGTGCTAGTCACTCTCCCCCGTTGCTGGCATGCACTCTGTGCTCTCGGCGCCTCTTGCACTCCTGCTCAGTCTCTGGGCGGCGGTGACTACCTGCTTGCCGCCCACCTCATAAATGTGTATGTGGGGTCTGTCATGAAAGTCTCCTCATAAGCAAGTCCTCCATTGCACTTTGTTGAACACGCAAGGGAGGGGGAGCAAGCCTCTGCTCATTGGTGGCCCCACACCTACACAAATGCTGATGTTAATTTCTACTTGTGGCGGGACTCACCCACGCCACCCTAACTAATGCAGCTTCAGTTCCCGTGTACACCACAGCCGCATCTATATGGCATTGCTTTGATCCCCAACCCTGTCGGAACTGCACAGCAATGCGGCTTCGAGTCAGCATGCCCTGCAATACACTTGCGATGTACTGCACACTTCCCTTACAGACTTGCCATGCCCTTTTTTTTGCCATTTTACTGAAATGCGCAGCTGTGTAGTTCCATGAGGGTGGGGGTGTGAAACTTCAGTGGATGTTTTATATTTGAGGGGCTCTGTTGTGTATTTCCATCCCTTTTTAGGTAAAAAGTGAGTGTTTTGTGCTCCTTCATTTCCGCACCATCAGTTTGTCAGTTCCCAGCCCAAGACTCTCGCAATGGTTCGCACTCGCAGGCGTGAGTGCTACATGCCTAGCCATCGCTTCAAAATGGTGGCCAGAGTGGTGACGTTCCTTCCCCAAGACCACCCCTCAGCCCACAATCGTTGTGAAGATACGAAGCTGCAAAACTGTTGAAAGTGTGATGACATAGATGAAAACACCCCTCTGTGCCTCTATAACTGCATAGCTGTGAAGGGATGGGGGGAGCAAAGGGGTGTCATAGCCTACAACACACCCACTGTAAAATGCAAAGTCAGTTCGGGGAAGGAACAGATGTCCCGCAACATGGGGGAACCCGCAGCAACCCCCCCAAATTGTAGTAACATGACTACTCAGAACTCTGCATTTTCCAGGCGAAAACCACGGATGGCTGTGAAGTCGCAACTGCGTCATCTATCATGAGGGACCTTGACTTGCACCCGCCCTGAAGTAAAAGCTTGGTGTAGATGGGACCCACAAAAGTGGAGGAATACAGTACTGCAGAAAGAGCTAATTCGATTCTGTGAAAATGTGGATTTTGCCCAAATCATTTCACAAAGGGTTTCCATTTAGATTGGCCCCCAGTCTGCTTCACAATTAAAGTATTCATCAGAATTATTAAAAAAATCTTCAACATTCTAACTATTGTCCTTTGGGAATCCTTGATTGAAATGCAAGTCTTTACTTTCCTAAATAAATAATATATAAAAACACAGCTAGCAAAGTGATGATCAAGATGAAGCTAAGAATGGGGTTTCCTGAGGTGTTCATGGTCTGAAGCATCATAGCCAGCAACATATCCTTGTTGCTCATACTGGCACACAATGTTGTTTTGCCTCCTATTCACCTGTATATCTCCTGCTCCTGTCTCATGTACTCATCCTCAAATCTTTCTGGGCACTAGGAGAGTAGAAGGGAATCCCCCTCAGCATTTAGCCTGCTGGGTTTTTAAATACTTTTTACACAACTCTGGCAAGAACCCTGCCCATCTCCCAACTGCCACAAGATGGCAAGGGCTGGCCCCATGACAGGCAGCACCACCTTGACAATAGGACCATTTCACTCAGCCCCTTCTCTTCCTGGCTCAACCATTTCTGGCTGGAATGCTGTGCCCAGTGCCAGGACAACTGAGGAACTGTCGACTTGTAGAAACAAACTGGTCCTGGGACTTTCCCCAAATGTTGACTGCTTGCCTTCTGGTAAGATGCCAAAGGTGGAGTCCTGACAAAGTCTTCATGCTGGAAGGGGTTTCACTCGGCATCTTTAAGCATAACCCAATCAACTTTGGGCTTTTGCCCATGAGGAATATCTTCAGTCTGTCTGGGACTATCCAGTTCCGTGATCCCAGTAAGGGTTCTCTTGCTATTGACTGAAAGACTGCAATGTCAGCTTCGGATGGGATGAAGTGAACAGAAAACTGATCCTGTGAATTATACGGCAGTGCAAAATTCCACATGTTACTAGAGTTAGAAGGACAGAACTGACTATGCCACTTGCCTGTGCCTCTGATAGACTGTAATGGACCACTGCTATATACAAGTATTAATTAGACCAGTCCTATCATAGGAATATGAACTTGAGCACACTCTGGGAGAGAGTGCAGGACAGGAAGGCCTGGTGTGCTATGGTCCATGGGGTCACGAAGAGTCGGACATGACTTAACGACTGAACAACAATCATAGGAATATAGGAAACTGCCTTATACTGAATCAGACCATTGGTTCATCTAGCCCAGTACTCTCGACATGGACTGGTTTCAAGCAGGTGTTTTTCCTGCTCTAACTGCAGATACCAGGAATTGAATCTGGGACCTTCTGCATACAAAGTATGTGCTCTACCCCTGAGCTGCATATCTCCAAATCATGGAACCAGATTTATATGCCTAAGGATACTGGATCAGCAACCCATAGTTTCTAGTGACTTTGCTCCCTTTTCCGGGCCTCAGTTCGGTACTGCTTTGTACATTACATCACAGCAGAATTTCATCAAAACCACTTCGTCTCTTCTGTGAATGTGCATGACACAGAGTACCGAAGGTTTTGGGCCTCACTGGCAAAAGCCATATGCTTTAATCTTTCAGAAACTTGAGATTTTACTCCTCTAGGTACAGATTAATCACATGATAACATTTAGCACTTTATGAGTAAACCACAGATTTTCTGCAGACCATGAATCATTACCCTTACTCAGTAATTATTTCTTTTCATTCCTATCTGCCTTCTGCCTTCAGGTATTGACTAAAAAGTTGCAGTCATATTGTGTAGTAGGTACCTGTATTTCCTATAATCCTTCCCTGTTCTTTGGCACCAATGTTCTTTCTTCAGCTATAGCTTTGTTCACTGTTCTTATTACTTCCATTCTAATTCTGATAAGAGCCACGCGATCTTTTACTACCACTTCAGCATCTTTCTAAACTAAAATTACTTCTAATTATTTGAAGCAGTTTGTTGCTTTTCCCCTAACAAACTAAGACTTCACATCTGAGGAAACAATTCCAGTTCCCATGATCACCACAGCCCACTGTGGCCGATTTATGCCATGGTGGGTTGTGACCTATGCTTGTGGCCATTGTGAATATTGAAGCTGTGGCAGGTGATCACCATGGCTTATTGTGATGTGTGAACCTGGCACAGGGTTTCATTTGTAAGCTATTCTGAATTCAAAGAAAATAAGAACATCAGAGGGGGGGGAAGGAGGGAGAAAGTATGGGCTGGTGCAGACAGAAAGCTGGTGATTTCCATTAAATATTGGAAGAAGGATGGAGGATGTGGGAGACTGGGCTCTCACCACCAAGCTCTCTTGCACACAAATCCCCCCCTGGCCTTCCCACGTCTGCTTAACTATGGTTAAGTATCACAATAGCAATTTTATTAACTATGGTTCAGGTCAGTGTCAATGCAAGCATGGTTGAGATTGACAGGGGAAAGAGGGAAGCGGTTGTGCACAAAAGAGGAGGGGAATGGAGACAGAGTGCAAAATCCCACAGCCTGTTCATGATCTCTTAACCATGGTTAAGTAATTGTCAGTGTTACATCTATACTGGCTCCATGTCTATATGCAGGAGACGATGTGATTGTGTTCAAGTCATGTGGGTGATTAAAACTGTGACATGTTCTGTCAGAGAAACAATTCTTCAGGTATTGTGAGTGATATTGCGACTACCCTAACTATTTGTCTTTTCTAATAACTAGTGACATTAAATTGGAGGGGGAAATTATGGGGGTTCCCATGCCAGATCTGTGTTCCACTTGAATGGTATGATATGTTACCACATCATGGTGTAAAAATAAGAACTGTATTTTCAAGTGATAAAGCTACATCAAAGGTCATGTCCACTTTGGCAAAACAACAACACTGTTCCTGTTCTATGAAATTATACCATTACAGTGTAGTATGGGAGAAGCCACAAATTGGCCAGCATAGTATGGTGTTGGCTAGATAATTTCCCATTCTCTTCCTTTGCCACGTTTGAAAGGGGAAATGTAAAAAAAAAGTGGGGGCAAGACAACAATCGCTGGAGTTTTATAATTGTGTAACCTCACTGGGGTGAAAGAATGGAGTGGAGAATAAGTATGTAAGATGTGTGGTTGGACCTATCTCTACATCTGGAACCTCACATGATAGAAGTGACTAAAATAATCTAGACCATCTGTGTTGGTTGATGAGTCTGTAACTGCAAGGCACCCTTAAGAGAAATGACTGCTGAAAGGCACTGTAGAAGATAGTTATCTTCAATTATCCAGGTATTTTATGACTTTCCAACAGTCTTTGCAGACTGTTCAAAGAGCAGAAGAAGAATACTCTAGAGTGACATGTCATAAAATGAAATGAAAAGAAAAAAACCCACAAGGTGTTTTAAGGGAAGGAGAGCATAAGCCTGCCATGCACTTATTCTGTTGGAAAAAGAAGCATGCACAGGTGTTGCTGCACTTACTGTTAACAGTGCCAAAGACTTAAAAAAACTTGACTTAAAAACACACACCCCTGAATTTAATTTGCAAATCAGCCTACCTCAATCACAAGTGACTGTTTATTTTAATACAGAATACATTTCATATTTAAGGCTTTAAAAATCACTCCTAGTTTTTCTCCATTGAGAACTGTAAACTGGTAACAAGTATTTGCAGGCACAGATTAAAAATGAAAGAAGAGACTGTTATCCAGAAAGAGTTTTCCTCCTCCTTGGTCCCAATAAATAGATCCTCATTGTTCTCTATCCTAGCAAAGCACATGCACTAGGAATAATTACTCTGTTGAATTGGGATTGCAGCTATCATTATTATCTAAGAAAACAGCAGTTTAAGTTACAATACTTGCATAATTTCCCCTTTTAAAGTGATATAGAAATGTGCTTTTTGTAACATTTTAAAAGCATAATTATTGTTTGATTCGATGTGTTTTAACACATCTTTACCTCAAGGTGGCATTGCTGCTTTCAAAAAATTGGGATATTGATTTAAATAAGCAAATGTTTTGATTTTTGCTTATTTAAAACAGCTGGGAGAACACAAAAAAATGTACTCTAGCTCTAAAAGTCTCCATAGCAGAAAATACATAATATCCTACCACGCAAAGATGGTCCAATGAACACACTGAGTATCAAACCATTCGTTTCAAGAAAGCTCTATGTGCACATTCCAGCAAAACATGTGACTGTTAACTCAGTGATTGTTGATGTACAATCAGGAGGCGACAGGAGGGCATCTGCAGGTAGGAAGTGAGTGATGGGTGGGAGAGGTTCTTAATCCTTCTTCTACATACCAGTTCACCAGCCACTTCTCCCCTGTCAATGACCCCAGCTCTGCTGTGCATACTCAGCAGCATATCTGGCTGGGTTTTTTTTTTGCCAGACATGTAGATCTGCCCTTAGAGTGCAGTATCCAAATATAACATTAAAAGAGGACAACGTGCCATTTGCAACTTGATCTGATTTAATATTTGTTCAGCAAGTTTATAACACAACCCCCCCCACACACACACGCTGATATTTTCAAAGATAACATAACATTTTAAGTGTTCTCTCTTTTGCTAAACCACTTAAAATGATCTAGAAAGCAGAGAGAAATAAAGCAGCATGATTACTGGCTTTCTGAATAAAATGTGAACGTACATTAATTCATAGTTATTTGAATTCAGGTCCCCCATTCACCATTTCTCAATTTGGAACGCTGGCATTTGAGTCCTGTTCTACGCTGGTATTCCAGGCTAGTTGGGTGTTTTGAATTCAGTCTTCACACCTACTTTACTCTAAATAGATGCTTGAAAAAAACAAAAACAAAGCAGAGGGGTACTCAAATAAAATTGGAAATAATGAAAAATAATTGGCAGGAGCTGTATAAAAACAAGGAACAATCCAGTTCCCTATTCCGTTCCTGCTTAAGACCTTGTTTATTCACCAATAATAAGTATTTACGGAATGGATTGTACATTGATCACCTGATCAGCCTCAGTAACAGCTTCAAATAGTGAAGGAGACAGTGAAGCTGTAAAAGCAACAGGGCCAAACCTAGATACTAATAGATGTTGCAGTTGCAAGTAGTGCATTCAGCCATAGCTGGTAAATCATATTTAGCCACACAAATAGAGAATAAAATAGAGAACTCATCATCAGCAAAATAGAGAACAAAACAGAACTCATAATTGGCACCCAATTATGATCCAACATGAAAATCACCTTATCCGTCCATGTCTGCCACAAAAATAGCTTATCAATTTTTAAATCTGGATTCCCTCATAGTGCCAATTTAGCATGAGAAAATTGATCAAATTCATTCATTCATTCATTCATTCATTTCTATACCGCACAATATCCAAAGTTCTCTGGGTGGTTCACAAAAATTAATTAAATTAAAGTGCAATTCATGTGACATCATATGCCACACATCTCTAGCAGCCATAACTGAGGGAGGAATCCTATTGGTTCTAATATATCAAAAACCTAATGCCATCCATTCAGACAAGAAGATTCCAAAACTGACCTAGGTGGAAAATCTGATCCAAATTGTAATGACCAAAATTTAGTACAATTCAACAAATAAGCCCAATGATATAAAGCAAGATCTAGAAAACCAAACCCATCTTCTTTAGGGTGCAATCCTATGACCGCTAGTCAGTGGCTAGATGGCTATAGAATCCATCCCCTTCCATGCTGGTCGTAGGCAGCGCAGATTGGCCCCGTGCTCTGCACTCGTAAGAAGGGCATTCCTGGGAGGTGCGGGACAGGCGGAAGTGCTGTTTCACTTCCTATGCGTTGTCTGGAACTCCCCCCCCCCGCTCCAAGTTCCCAGCTAGACAGCTGAAATCAGCTGTCTAGCCGTGAATGTGGGGTGGGTGAAGTGCGGAGGGGACAATCCCCTCCATGCTGGTCCTGCCCTGCATTGGATAGGGGGTCGCCTCCGAGTTTGGAGGCGGCCACCTATCCCAATAGGATTGCACCCTTAATTGGAAGTTACATCTTTTTGAAAGATAATCATGGCAGAGAGGACCCTCCCTCCAAATTTACAGAATGAAAAACTGATTTTTTGAAAATATTTGCTAGGTATACATAGAGGAATCTCATGTATAGCATAAACAATCCAAGGTATAGTATTCATCTTGAGTGTATTTACCTTGCCCCACAAACTTAGCTTTAAAGATGCCCATCTATTTAAATCCTGAGATATCTCATTAATCAATGTAGTCAGACTGAACTTGATCATTTGAGATATGTCTCTGGGAATAAGTATACCCAAATAGCAATAACATCTGGGCACCATCGAAATTGCCAATCAGTTAATACACTACAAGATATAGTATCTCTAATCAGCATCAGTTCAGATTTTGACCAATTAACTGAATAGCCAGACAAATTATCAAAAGTACCAATCAACTGCATCAGAACCAGAACAGACAACTGGAATTCCAAGATATACAATAAAAAATTAAAAAAAAACAAACCTGAGGGGGTACTCAAATAAAATTAGTAAAATGAAAAATGATTGGCAGGAGCTGTACAAAAACATGGAAGAAACCTGTCATTTTTTAAACTGAGATTTTTACACACATTGAAAATATGTAATCGAAAAATGAGGTTGGGAACACCTAAATGTAACCAAAAATATAGATGAAGAACTGTTTAGAAAGGTATAACAAAGCATGGAATACAAATGAAACAAAAAACAAAAGGTTCAAGAACTTAATTGGAGCATGGTCTAGATCAAGGTCCTATTTTCCTTAAAATAGAAGTGGCTGTTTTCAAAACATTTGAATAATATATGCATAGTTTAGCCCATACTGTGCAGGAAAATGGGGCAGGGGAGGGGAAAATAGGGATATAAAAGTGCAAAGGTGCAGGCTAGAAAGGAGTCATGCTATGAAAATCATAATTTGCACTGACACGTAACATATTTTGTTGTTTCTTTTCTGCTTCCACAATTATGAAACTGAAGCAAAGCACTGCAGAACTGTCAGGTCACGAGCTTCATTTTTTACTGCTTATCATAAAGTTTTTCACTTCTTTCCCTACCAGTCCACAAAGAAGGAAGAGTGACACATAGAAATTATAATTAGCATCATTCTGTTTCAACTGGGAAAAACTATTATATGAGAATAAAAAGGTAAAGGTGTCCCCAACCAGTTGTGTCCGACTCTAGGGTGCGGTGCTCATCGCCGTTTCTAACCCGAAGAGTCAGCGCTGTCCGAAGACGCTTCCGTGGTCATGTGGCCGGCATGACTGAACACCGAGGTGCACAGAACGCTGTTACCTTTCCCGCCGAGGCGGTACCTATTTATCTACTTGCAATTTCTTGCTTTCGAACTGCTAGGTTGGCAGAAGCTGGGACTGAAGACGGGAGCTCACTCCATCACGCAGCACTCCGGTCTCGAACTGCTGACCTGCTGACCTTCCAGTCTGCAGTTCAGCGTCTTAACCACTAAGCCACCGCAGCCCATAATTCTCATTATATGAGAATACACTGAGCCTAATCTTCGTATAAGTCCAAGAGCATTCATGAGAAGGAGATGCAGGCATAACTGAATAAGCAGCTTTTTAAAAGATGGTCTGTGTTTCAAAAACTGCTAAAGAAATACAGCATTATGTTATCCGGGAATCATCATGGCAACAAAGTGAGTCTTTAGAAATTAAAATAAGTAGAGCAAATAGGCATTTAAAAACATCTTGTAAATGTATAGTGAACAAAGTATTTCTGAGTTGAAACCACTTGTGCACACTGTTTTCATAATCAGACAAGTGGTGCTGGTTTCCGTGGATGCCATTCTGTCAGCAGGCGGATACAACTGGATATCACTCGCTGGATCATCACCTTGCTGTGGTGAGTGAGCTTGTGTGTTCTAATGAACCCTGTGAGCGAAGCTGTCAGGAGTCATGTACTCCCAGCAGGGCCACCCATGGTGGTAAGGTCAAGGGGGAGGAACCAGACAAAGAACAATCCAAGAAAGTCCTCAATGGCAGAACAGGTGGAAGGTAACAGGGTGTATGTTACAATGGCTGTGAAGGCGGATGAAGTGCAGCAGATAAGGGACTACCAATCGTCATGTTATTCATGCCATTGGATTAGAACCTTTTTCTCTGAAGACTGCGTTGATCATTGTGCACTGATCTCCACACATAAAACAAATTCACACACAGGCGTCTTCCAATCCAAACCCCAACAACCAAAAGTCCCATGGCGATTGGCAATGGGGGCAGGACTGTGAAATCCAGAAGCTCCTAGTCATGGGCCCGCACATGGGAGGTGGATACAGATTCAGTCGTCCTGACTGAAGGACTGAGGCAGTTGAGTAGTTCGGCAGCTGTATCCATGACTGAACAGTCCTATTTAGGATCCACTCTGCTCACCATGGGGAGGGGGCTAGAAAAGGTGCCCTAAACATAGTCTGCCTCACCTCTTCCCTGACTGGATTACCGCGTCCAGTGGGGTCGCCATTTAGCGGTCACAGACAAATGAATTTTGGAACATGGAATATACGGACACTGCTGGACAATACAGATAGTGAACGCCCTGAACATAGGACTGCCATCACTACAAGGGAGCTGAGACGTTTTAACACTGACATAGCAGCACTCCAAGAAACCCGAAGAGCAGGAGAGGGACAACTGAAGGAAGAAAAAGGAGGTTATACCTTCTTCTGGAAAGGATTGCCTGAACAAGAACGACAAATACATGGAGTAGGCTTTGCTATTAAAAATGATCTTATGAAACTCTTGTCAGAAGTTCCTACTGGCATTAACGAATGACTCTCAACCCTTCGAATAAAACTCGCCCAAAACCAGCAGGCAACTATTTTAAGTGCTTATGCACCAACATTAGATGCTGATGAAGACATAAAAGAAAAATTTTACTCCCAGCTGGATACCATCTTATCAGAGATACCTAAGGAGAACAAAATTATCCTCCTGGGTGTTTTCAATGCAAGAGTTGGGCGTGATTTTGATTCACGGCCGGGGACCATTGGGAAAGAAGAAGTCGGCAATAGCAACCAGAATGGAATTCTACTTCTGACTAAATGTGCAGAGCATAATCTTGTTATTACCAACACACTCTTTCACCAGAAAAATAAATTTAAAACATCATGGAAGCACCCTCAGTCAAAGCACTGGCATCTCCTAGGTTATGTAATTGTCCGCGCCAGACATTGCTGCGATGTACTCCTCACCAGAGCCATGACGAGTCCTGACGACTGCTGGACAGACCACCAATTAATTTGTTCCACGATGGCCATTAAGATTGTCCCTCAACATAGGCTCCAAGGATGTAAAATCTAAAATGTAAAATCAATACCCAAGCCCTTCAAGATCCTATTAAGCGAGCCTGCTTTCAAACAACTCTTAAGGAACACCTATGTATGGAAACCCCTGAAAATGTTGAGGAACACTGGAATAAACTGAAGACCTCCATTATTGCAGCCTGTGAACAAACTATCGGATACCAAACTAAGAAACGTCAGGATTGGTTTGATGAGAATGATAGGGAGATTGAACATATTATTGATAAGAAAAGGAAAGCCTTCCAAATATGGCAAAAAGACATCAACTGTGCCGCTAAGAAAAAAATCCATGCCAGTGCAAAGGCTGAGGTCCAAAGAAGAACTAGAGAATTTAAGAACACCTGATGGATAAAGAAAGATCAAGAAATCCAGCATTTTGCAGATGCCCATGATGCACGGGGCTTTTTTAATGCCACAAAGGTCATCTACGGACCAACAAATCATGGTACAAACCCCCTACACTCAATAGATGATGCTAAACTGCTAAAGGACAAAGAGTCTATTGCACTGCATTGGAAAGAGCATTACCACAATCTCCTTAATTGTAACTCTATTGTGGCTGATGAGGTCTTCTTGAAAATCACACAAAAACAAACCAGAGATGAGCTTGCAGTATCCCCTAGTTTGGAGGAAGACAGTAAAGTCATCAACCAAATTAAAAATAACAAAGCTAGCGGATGGGATCCCTGTTGAAGTCTTTAAAGAAGGTGGGCCTGAAGCTACATGTTGTTGTTGTTCGGTCGTTCAGTCGTGTCCGACTCTTTGTGACCCCATGGACCATAGCACGCCAGGCCTTCCTGTCCTGCGCTCTCTCCCGGAGTGTGCTCAAGTTCATATTCATTGCATCGGTGATGCTATCTAGCCATCTCATCCTCTGCCGTCCCCTTCTCCTTTTGCCTTCAGTCTTTCCCAGCATCAGGGTCTTTTCCAGAGAGTTTTCTCTTCGCATTAGGTGGCCAAAATATTGGAGCTTCAGCTTCAGTATCTGTCCTTCCAATGAGCACTCAGGGTTGATTTCCTTTAGGATGGACTGATTTGACCTCCTTGCAGTCCAGGGGACTCGTAAGAGTCTTCTCCAGCACCACAGTTCGAAAGCATCAATTCTTCGGCGCTCAGCCTTCCTTATAGTCCAGCTCTCACAGCCATACATTACTCCTGGGAAAACCATAGCTTTGATTAGATGGACCTTTGTCGGCAAGGCTATGTCTCTGCTTCTTACTATGCTGTCTAGGTTGGCCATAGCTTTCCTCCCAAGGAGCAAGCGTCTTTTAATTTCATGGCTACAGTCACCGTCTGCCGTGATCTTGGAGCCCAAGAAAGTAAAATCTGCCACTGCTTCCATTTCTTCCCCTTCTATATGCCAGGAAGTGATGGGGCCAGATGCCATGATCTTCGTTTTTTTAATGTTGAGTTTCAAACCAGCTTTTCAACTCTCCCCTTTCACCCTCAATAAGAGGCTCTTGATATCCTCTTCGCTTTCTGCCACTAGGGTGGTATCGTCTGCATATCGGAGGTTGTTGATAATTCTCCCAGCAATCTTAATTCCGACCTCTGATTCATCCAACCCGGCATTTCTCATGATGTACTCTGCATATAAGTTAAATAAGCAGGGTGACAATATGCAGCCTTGTCGTACTCCTTTCCCAATTTTGAACCAATCGGTTGTTCCATGTCTTGTTCTTACGAAGCTACGTGACAGCTTCACAAGATCATCGAAAAAAACTGGATGAGGGAGGAGATCCCAGCAGACTTCAGGGATGCCATAGAATCATAGAATAGTAGGGTTGGAAGGGGCCTACAAGGCCATCGAGTCCAACCCCCTGCTCAATGCAGGAATCCAAGTCAGAGCATCCCTGACAAATGGCTGTCCAGCCTCGTCTTGAAGGCCTCCAGTGTGGGAGAGCCCACCACCTCCCCAGGTAATTGGTTCCATTGTCGTATTGCTCTTACAGTCAGGAAGTTTTTCCTGATGTTCAGCAGGAATCTGGCTTCCTGTAACTTGAGCCCATTATTCCGTGTCCTGCACTCTGGGATGATCAAGAAGAGATCCTGGCCTTCTTCTCTGTGACAACCTTTCAAGGACTTGAAGAGTGCTATCATATCTCCCCTCAGTCTTCTCTTCTCAAGGCTAAACATGCCCAGTGCTTTCAGTCTCTCCTCATTGGGCTTTGTTTCCAATCCCCTGATCATCTTCGTTGCCCTCCTCTGAACCCTCTCCAGTTTGTCTGCATCCTTCTTAAAGTGTGGTGCCCAGAACTGGACACAGTACTCCAGATGAGGCCTAATCAGTGCTGAGTAGAGGGGAACTAGTACTTCCCGGGATTTGGAAGCTATGCTTCTATTAATGCAGCCCAAAATAGCATTTGCCTTTTTTGCAGCCACATCACATTGTTGGCTCATATTCAGCTTGTGATTGACAACAATTCCAAGATCCTTCTCGCTTATAGTGTGGTTGAGCCACGTATCCCCCATCTTGTAACTGCATTTGGTTTCTTTTTCCTAGGTGCAGAACTTGTCATTTATCCCTATTAAATGTCATTCTGTTGTTTTCTGCCCAGCACTCCAGTCTATCCAGATCACTTTGAATTTTGTTTCTGTCTACTATCCCGCCCAATTTTGTGTCATCTGCAAATTTGATCAGCATTCCCTGCAACTCCTCCTCCAAGTCATTAATAAAAATGTTGAAGAGCACTGGGCCCAGGACTGAGCCCTGCGGTACCCCACTCGTTACCTCTCCCCAGTTTGAGAAGATCCCATTGATAAGCACTCTTTGAGTCCAATTCTGTAGCCAACTGTGGATCCACCGGATCGTTGTTTCATCTACCCCACTTTGAGCTAGTTTGCTCATCAGGATATCATGGGGCACTTTGTCGAAAGCTTTGCTGAAGTCGAGGTATATGATGTCTACAGCATTCCCACGGTCTACAAGGGAGGTTACTTGATCAAAAAATGAGATCAGATTTGTCTGGCAGGACTTGTTTTTGACAAATCTCTGTTGGCTTCGAGTAATCACGGCATTGTTGTCAAGGTGCTTCCAGATGGATTCCTTTATCATCTGATCCAGAATTTTCCCAGGGATTGATGTCAGACTGACTGGTCTGTAGTTCCCAGGTTCCTCCTTTTTACCCTTTTTGAAGATAGGGACAACGTTAGCCCTCCTCCAGTCATCTGGCACTTCCCCCGTCCTCCATGATTTCTCAAAGAGAATAGACAGCGGTTCTGAGAGTTCTTCTGCCAGTTCCTTTATTACTCTAGGATGCAGTTCATCTGGCCCTGGAGATTTGAACTCATTCAAAGTAATTAGGTGTTCCTTGACCATATGCCTGTCGATCTCAAGCTGCAATCCTGCCCCTTCAGCCTGTACTTCACCTTTGCCAGGGGGGTCATAGACCCTCTTTTGGGAGAAGACTTAGCCAAAGTAGGAATTGAGCACCTCTGCCTTTTCTTTGTCATCTGTTATCGTTTTGCCATCCTTATTTAATAGCTGAACCACCATTTCTTTCCTCTGCCTTTTACTATGCATGTAGCTGAAGAAAGCCTTTTTGTTGTTTTTAGCATCCCTCGCTAACCTCAGCTCGTTCTCAGCTTTAGCCTTCCTGACACCATCCCTGCAATTCTGTGCTATCTGTCTGTACTCTTCCTTTGTTGCTTGGCCTTCTTTCCACTTCCTATATGTGTCCTTTTTTGTTTTCAGGTCATCCCTAAGCTTTTTGTGAAGCCACATTGGCTTCTTCTGTTGTCTTCCACCGTTTTTTCTTGTTGGAATTGTTTGTGATTGTGCCTTGAGAATTTCCTTTTTTAAAAGCTCCCACCCATCTTGGACTCCTTTTCTCGTTAGAGTCACTTGCCATGGGACCTTACTGATCATTGTTCTGAGTTTATTAAAATCAGCTTTCCTAAAATCCAGGGTACGTGTTTGACTACACTCAGCTTTTGCTTCCCTTAGAACCAAGAACTCAAGTACAACATGGTCGCTTTCCCCCAGAGTTCTTGTAACTGCTACTTTATCCACTAAGTCATCTCTGTTGGTTAGGATCAAGTCAAGGATAGCCAATTCTCTAGTTCCTTCCTCTACTTTCTGTAGGAGGAAGTTATCTGCCACACAAGTCAGGAATTTCCTGGAGGGGCCATGTTTTGCAGAATTTGTCTCCCAACAAATATCGGGGAAATTGAAGTCCCCCATTACTGCTACATCATGCTTCCTTAAAACATTGGCTATTTGCTTTTCAAAAGTTTCATCCTCGTCTTCTCCTTGATTGGGTGGCCGGTAGTAGACTCTGACCACCAGGTTCCTTTTATTCTTTTCTCCATTTACTTCAACCCAGATGCTCCCGATGGGGCTACCAAGCTCCTCCTCCTGTATTTCTGTGCAGAGATATGTATTTTTCACATACAGTGCAACCCCACCTCCCTTTCTGTTCCTCCTGTTCTTTTTGAACAAGTTATATCCTTCAATTGCTGTATTCCAGTCATGAGAGTCATCCCACCAAGTCTCAGTTATACCTATCAGGTCATAATTTCCCTCTTGTATTAAGAGTTCAAGTTCGTTCTGTTTGTTTCCCATACTCTGGGCATTAGTATATAGACATCGAAGACCATGTGCTTCATAGTCTGGCTTTCTTCCTACATGTGTCTGAAGACTATTATTGGGCGGTATCAGAGCTGTTCTCTCCGCTGCAGTGCATGCGCCTACGTCCATTGTTACCCCCAGCATTACATCTCCCTTCCCCGTAGGATTCAGTTTAAAGCCCTCCTGATGAAGTTCTTCATCCTGTGGCCAAACAAATTCTTCCCATCCTTTGTGAGGTGCAACCCGTCCCTAGCCAACAGCCCATCTTCCAGGAAGTATAGCCCGTGGTCCCAGAATCCAAATCTCTCCCATCGGCACCACCTTCGTAGCCAGTCATTCACCCGGAGTATTTTTCGTTCCCTTTCTATCCCTCTTCTAACTACTGGAAGGATGGATGAGAAAACTATCTGAGCCCCAAAGTTCTTGAGTTTCCTTCCCAAAGCTTCAAAGTCTGACATGATCTCTTCGTAGCTCCGCTTGGCGGTATCATTTGTTCCCACATGGATAAGAAGAAAGGGATACCTGTCAGTGGGCTTTATGAGTGCAGGCAACCTTTCAGTCACATCTCTAATCTGTCCTCCCGGGAGACAACATACCTGGAGAGTCCATGGGTCTTCGTGACATACTTGGGTCTCGATCCCACGCAGCAAGGAGTCTCCCACTACTACCACTCTTCTCTTCTTCTTCTTGTAGGCCTGGGTTTCATCGCCTCTGTTTGACTGACCTTCAGCCTCTTGCTCACTCTCATGCAGGTTCCCCTGTGATTCTTCCTCTGCAGGCTGTCCTCCAGTCTCATCCGCAAGTACCTGGAATTGGTTCCACAGCTCCACTGCTTCCACTGGTGCAGAGTGGCGTCTAGTTCTTCTTCTCCCAACTGTCACCCTTTTCCAAGGAGTATCCTCTACTCCATTTTCCTCAGGATTTCCCACTGCCTCATGTTGCTGTTGCTCTTCAAGCTTCTGGTCTTCCCTTTGCTGCTGTAGTTCCCTCATTCTGTCCAAGAACTCTTCGTGTTCTCTTATTCCCCAGAGGGTCGACAGTCGCCGCTCCAGTCCACTTACTTTTTCTTCCAGCAGCGTGATCAACTTGCACTTGTTGCAGGTGTAGGCCATGTTGTTCTCAGGCAAGAAAACAAACATTGCACACACCTTGCAGGTCACCACCACTGGAGAGTCTTGTCCTTCCATTGCCTCTTTTCCCTTTTTGTGTCTAGCTTTGTGATTGTTCTAGACTAGCCTGTGCCTGCTCCTCTACTCAGTAGAGGTTAAAAGCAGCGTCCCACTGGTGTGAAAGTGTGTGTTACAAGACAAATAAATGGAAAAAAGTTAGTTAAAAAAATAAAAAATAAAAATAAAAAAAATGTTAGGGGCCTCCCCCTTGCCGAGCTCCCCTGGCCAACTCCTGTTTGCTCCCCCTGTCCGCTCGCTCTCTGGGAGCTTGCCTGCTTCTGTAGTCCCTGGACCAGCTGGAGCAGCTTGCTCTGCTCTGCTCTGCTCAGCTGGGAGGCAGGAAACAGACTGAAGCTTCCCGCCCAGTCAGCTGCTGGGAGTACTCAGGCCACACCCCTCCAATTCAGTTGGAGCTCTCAGAAGCACCTGGTGAGCTCACAGCCAATCAGAAGGATAAAGGGCAGCCCCTTGGGCTTCCTGCAGCCCACTTACCTCTTAGCCTCTGTCTCCTTTGTCTCTTTAACCACTGCAACTCCCCTGGCCAACTCCTGTTTGCTCCCCCTGTTCGCTCGCTCTGTTCGCTCACTCTCTGGGAGCTTGCCTGCTTCTGTAGTCCCTGGACCAGCTGGAGCAGCTTGCTCTGCTCTGCTGGGAGGCGGGAAACAGACTGATAATTATCACTCTCTTCAAAAAGAGTGATAGAACAGATTGTGGAAACTATCGAGGCATCTCTCTTCTAGCTACGGCAGGCAAAATCCTGGCAAGGATCCTCGCAAACCGCTTTTTACCCATCTCAGAAGACAACCTCAGAAGACAACCTCCCTGAATCCCAAAATGGCTTCCGCCCCTCCAGGGGGACAATGGATATGATCTTCACACACAACAGCTCCAAGGAAAATGCGGGGAGCAAAACCAACCTCTGTACATGGCGTTTATTGATTTGACTAAGGCCTTCAACACTGTAATCCGAACTGCTCTCTGGACGATCCTTTTGAAAACTGGATGCCCTAATAAACCTGTGAACATCTTGCGGCTCCTCCATGACGACAACAATCAATCTTGGATAACAATGGCTCTCAAAGTGATCCATTTAAAGTGGGATCAGGCATTAAACAGGGATGCGTTATTGCTTCAACTTTATTTGCTGTCTTCATCGCTATGATTCTACACCTTGTTGAAGGGAAACTTCCCACTGGTGTAGAAATCAGATATCGAACAGATGGAAAACTTTTTAAACTCAGTAGGCTGAAAGCAAAAAGTAATTACAACCTCTGTCACAGAACTTCAATATGCTGATGATAACGTAATCTGCGCACAGACATCTGACTTGTGATGGGGAGAGGAGACAACTTGTGTCAGGAGGGTCTAAACATATAGCTATGGGGTATGTTATTTTCTATTGGGATCATTGTTGTGGACAGATCTAGGGAAGCACAGGGTAGAAAGGTGGGTGCAGATTGTTGTGGCCTTAGTGTTTGAGTTTTCATTTGACAGACTGGGTTTCATTATTGACGGCTGAGTTGGTGGCTATAATGTCTAAGTTGGCGTGGGTAAGGGATGTGAGGCTGGATAGGCAGGTGATCTAACTCTTTGTCAAGATGGTTGGCTATTCAAAATGGTGGTATGGGATGTAAGTGTGATTTGGCAAATGAAATATGGTCCTTGAATTCTGAATTATGGTCTATGGGTCTTTGGATCCAGTTTTGTTAGATTCCAGCCCATGTGGGAAGTATAAGTAATGAGATAGTGAACCAGGCTGCTAAGGATATCTTGGAAGTTGGAACATGAAGTAATTGACATTGTATTACTTTAGTCTTCCTTGAAACTCAAGTCTTGGGTTAGGTGGATGCTTAAAAGGGAATGGGAAAAAATGTTGGGAAATGGGTACCACTGGTTGGTTTATTGCTTTCGTCTACATTTGGACTTTTAGATAGCAGAGCTGGATGAGACGCGTTGGTCTATTTAGGGTTTTGACAGGGCACTGTGCTCTTTGGAGTAATTTATTTAGAACTGGGAGAAGTTATTCTAGCTTCTGTGAAGTATGTGGAGTGGAGCAGATGGATGATGATGATTTATGGAATTCTCTGAGGTACAAATGATGAGAGGGAATTCCTCCTTCACAATCTGAATGAGTTGGGTGTTATGATTTCATCTGTAGGCACTATTTTTCTGGATAAAGCTCTTTGCAGTTCAGTGTTTCTCATTATATAGATACTTTTATGGGTTACCAGAATCTATGATCTGCTGTAGCTGAGAAGTGATACAGTTATTGCCTCTAGGTGGCATTTATACAGCCCCTTTTCTTTGGCCTTTGCTGACTATTAAATGTGAAGAGGAGAAGGAGAAATCCCTTTAACCAGATTCTTAGAAAGGTTTCCTGTATACTAGTTTAAAAGTAAAGGCAGAACTGTTTAAAAAGTTGTTGTGACCGCAGGTCCATTTTAAAATGCATATTGTGAGAGAAACCATGCTTAGAAATATGCATTTTGGGAGAAAATATGTTAAAAAATACATATTTAACTGCAAATTGTCATGCAGATTAAAAAAATAATTTGCAGGTTAATGCAGAAATAGGAGAGAACAGATTCATCATCGAACACATACAAAAAGACATGGACCAGAAATAGGCCCATTCTATACCTAGGCCACCCACCTTCACTCAAAATGGGAATGACCCACTATTTGTAGGATCTTTTGTGTCATTTTTTTTGCTAAGTCTGTGTGTTCATCATTTACAGTACTGTGCGACACTTAACTTGTTAAAGTGAGGAAGAAGGCACTCCCTGTTTTGTGAATATTGGGAAATCTCACTCTTGACTGCTGAGACATTTTAGAGCAGGGGAACTTCTGGAGGCCCAGGGCCATTTTCGATGCCCAAATTTCCAGCATGGGCCACAGTTTGCAGGGTACTGTGGGATGTTCCCGCCAAAAGAAAAACAACTGAAATCACCAGTTTGCCACCAAACATCAAGCTAAATGTAACCCCTTTGGTGCTCTGGAGCAGTTACGGTTGCCATTTTATTTTCAAATTAAAAACAATGGGAGCCATGTGTGCCCACCCATTTTATAGCCTTTTAGAAATAATTTGGAAAGTTCTAAAGAAGCAGGTGGGAGGATTACCCTATTCCATCCCTATGTTGCATCACATATTTAACAAGGCTCTCTGGATTAGAACACAAATTTGTACTTAACCTATCCAGTCATTTTTTTAAAACTTCCACCTAAGGCATTTCGTGTGCCAAATGTGAAAGGGACTGACTATACCATCATAGTCCAATTTGCAAAAGTCTCCACAAAGAATTATATCCTGCGTTTGGCAAGAGGGGGTGGAAGACTTTCCTGGAAACAAGATAAAGTTATGTTATTTCCAGATTACATCAAAGAGGTGGTGAATAAAAGAAGGCAATTTATCAAAGCAAAAAATATGGCAAAACAAATTAACTTACAGTATTACTTAAAATATCCTGCTACACTTTGTATCATGTCTGAAGGTCAGATGAAGAAGTTTCTAAATCATGAAATGGCGGAGGCATGGCTGAACGTAAAAATGCGTGAGAATTCTGTTACAACCCCATGAACTGGAATCTTTAAACAAGCTTTGTTAACTGTTTGTGTTTAGTCTACATGATCCAGGCTAGGTCAGAAGATAAATGATTATATATATATATATATATATATATTCGTTTATTCTCTTTCATCTTTTGTTTTTTCTTGCTTTTCTTTATATTTTTCATTTCAAAATAGATATGGTATGCTGTATTTAAATTAATTGTTTGAGGGTACAATGTATACTTATATATCTAGTATAAAATATAAAATATATTACTGACTGTTGAAGGTTTAAGTTTTATTATTATATAACACTGTATTCCTTTGTTGTAGTAGTAGTAGTAGTAGTAGTGGTGGTGGTGGTGGTGGTAATCTAGGCTACTCGGAATGAACTATAGACCTGTTTCTTGGATATAAGATTGATGATATGATATTGAAATGTAAGGTTTTTGATTAAACTGTAAGATTGCTAAGGTTATAGATATAGTTTGTAAAACAGAATAGCATCGGAGGCTGGGGGGTATTGGAGTTTAAATTTAATTCTTTAAGGGGGAGGGAGAGGGAGGGGGGAGGGGAAAGAATTGTCTTCCTTTTTCTTCACCTCCTTTCCTCCTCCCTTTGCCTTTTTTCCTTTCTTTTTTCCTTCTCTTTTTGTTATTATGGTGTTCTCATCAGAATATTGTATTGTTGGGAAATTCTAGTATTGATCAGGTTGTTGGTAAGTTTGGTATTGTATATTTCATTTATAAAGATAAATAAAAATATATTCAAAAAAAGAGAGAAGAAGTTGCACTGCTAGTTTATTCCTCATTTAATCATCATCCTATCATTCCTTCTGACAGCAAACTCAACTGCTGAGAGCCATTTTGTAGCAAAACTAGGGCCAATGAAAAACAAGAGGAAGGTATCAGCATGCCTAAGGGAATCCTGAGGTTTGCAGCAGTACACAATCTCTTCTAAACACGCACACACACACACACAAAAACCGAGGCCAATGAGGGCTATTCTCAGCAGCCATGGAATGTAGAGTGACAGAAAAACAGAACACCAGGGTGGGGGTGAAAAGAGTGGAATGCCCCTGCTTGGTGGGAATGGCTGGCTGGAACACTGAACGGGGCACTCGTTTAAGCAGCAGGCTACATTGCAACTCCCCTTCATGGATCACTGCCTTGTTGTGGCGAAGGGGCTTGCGTAACTCAGTGAAGCCATAAGCTATGCTGTGCAGGGCCACCCAAGATGGACAGGTCATGGCAGAGAGTTCTGACAAAATGTGGTCCACTGGAGAAGGAAATGGCAACCCACTCCAGTATTCTTGCCAAGAAAACCCCATGGAACGTATCACAAGGCTAAAAGAGATGATGCCGGAAGATGAGCCCCTCAGGTCGGAAGGTGTCTAATATACTACTGGGGAAGAGCAGAGGGTATTTCCAAGTAGCGCCAGAAAGAGTGAAACGGCTGGGCCAAAGCCGAAAGGACACTCAGCTGTGGATGTGTCTGGTGGTGAAAAGAAAGTCCGATGCTGTAAAGAACAATATTGTTTAGGAACCTGGAATGTCAGATCAATGAATCAAGGTAAGCTGGAGGTGGTCAAACATGAGATGGCAAGATTGAACATCGACATCTTGGGAATCAGTGAACTAAAATGGACAGGCATGGGCGAATTTAATTCAGGTGACCATCATATCTACTACTGTGGGCAAGAATCCCTTAGAAGAAATGGAGTAGCACTCATTGTCAACAAAAGGGTGGGAAAAGCAGTACTGGGGTACAATCTTAAAAACGATAGAATGATCTCAGTACGAATCCAAGGCAAACCATTCAACATCACAGTAATTCAAGTCTATGCCCCAACCACTGAGGCCGAAGAAGCTGAGGTTGATCGGTTCTATGAAGACCTACAACACCTTCTAGAACTAACACCAAAAAAAGATGTCCTCTTCATCATAGGGGATTGGAATGCTAAAGTAGGAAGTCGAGAATTCACTGGGATAACAGGCAGGCATGGCCTTGGTGTACAAAATGAAGCAGGACAAAAGCTAATAGAGTTTTGCCAAGAGAACACGCTGATCATAGCAAACTCTCTTTTCCAACAGCACAAGAGACAACTCTACACATGGACATCACCAGATGGTCAATATCAAAATCAGATTGATTATGTCCTTTGCAGTCAAAGATGGAGAAGCTCCATACAGTCAGTAAAAACAAGACCTGGAGCTGACTGTGGCTCAGATCATGAGCTGCTTCTTGCAAAATTTCAGCTTAAATTGAAGAACGTAGGGAAAACCACTAAACCATTCAGGTATGACCTAAATCATATCCCTGATGAATATACAGTGGAGGTGAGGAATAGATTTCAGGGATTAGACCTGATAGACAGAGTGCCTGAGGAACTATGGACAGAGGTCCGTAACATTGTTCAGGAGGCAGCAACGAAATCCATCCCAAAGAAAAAGAAATGCCAGAAAGCCAAGTGGCTGTCTGATGAGGCTTTACAAGTAGCTGAGGAAAGAAGGGAAGCGAAAAGCAAGGGAGAAAGGGGAAGATATATCCAACTGAATGCAGAGTTCCAGAGAACAGCAAGGAGAGACAAGAAGGCCTTCTTAAATGAAAAATGCAAAGAAATCGAGGAAAACAACAGAATGGGAAAGACTAGAGATCTCTTCAAGAAAATTGGAGATCTCAAGAGAACGTTTTGTGCAAAGACAGGCATGATAAAGGACAAAGAAGGCAGGGACCTAACAGAAGCAGATGAGATTAAGAAGAGGCGGAAAGAATACACAGAAGAACTATACAGGAAAGATCTGAATGTCCCCGATAGCCATGATAGTGCGGTCACTGGACTGGAGCCGGACGTCCTCGAGAGTGAAGTCAAGTGGGCCTTAGGAAGCATTACTAACAACAAAGCTAGCGGAGATGACAGTATTCCAGCTGAGCTATTTAAAATCCTAAAAGATGATGCTGTTAAAGTGCTGCATTCAATATGCCAACAAATTTGGAACACTCAACAATGGCCGCAAGACTGGAAAAGGTCAGTTTACATTCCAATTCCAAAGAAGGGCAGCGCCAAAGAGTGTTCAAATTACTGCACAATTGTGCTCATTTCACATGCCAGCAAGGTGATGCTCAAAATCCTACAAGCTAGGCTTCAGCAGTATGCGAACCAAGAACTACCGGAAGTACAAGCTGGGTTTCGAAGAGGCAGAGGAACTAGAGATCAAATCGCCAACATTCGCTGCATCATGGAGAAAGCAAGAGAATTCCAGAAAAACATCTATTTCTGCTTCATTGACTACGCTAAAGCCTTTGATTGTGTGGATCACAACAAACTGTGGCAAATTCTTAAAGAGATGGGAGTACCAGACCACCTTACCTGTCTCCTGAGAAACCTGTACGAGGGTCAGGAAGCAACAGTAAGAACCAGACATGGAACAACCGAGTGGTTCAAAATTGGGAAAGGAGTCCGACAAGGCTGCATATTGTCACCCTGCTTATTTAACTTATATGCAGAGTACATCATGAGAAACGCCGGGTTGGATGAATCACAGGTTGGAATTAAGATTGCCGGGAGAATTATCAACAACCTCTGATATGCAGACGATACCACCCTAATGGCAGAAAGCGAAGAGGATCTCAAGAGCCTCTTGTTGAGGGTGAAAGAGGAGAGTGCAAAAGCTGGTTTGAAACTCAACATTAAAAAAACGAAGATCATGGCATCTGGCCCCATCACTTCCTGGCATATAGAAGGGGAAGAAATGGAAGCAGTGGCAGATTTTACTTTCTTGGGCTCCAAGATCACGGCAGACGGTGACTGTAGCCATGAAATTAAAAGACGCTTGCTCCTTGGGAGGAAAGCTATGGCAAACCTAGACAGCATAGTCAGAAGCAGAGACATCACCTTGCCGACAAAGGTCCATCTAATCCCGTGATGGCGAACCTATGACACGCGTGTCAGCATTGACACGCATAGCATGTGGTCGCATGCCGAGAAGTATGGGGCCGCATGCTGAGAAGTATGGGGCCGCATGCAGAGAAATATGGGGCCGCATGCCGAGAAGGACGTTTCATCCTCGGCTACTGCACAGCCAGGTGCAGTAGCCGAGGTTGAAACATTTGCTGTAGTGTAGTGTAGACACTCTGTGCCGGAGGTCTGTAGGCCAAAACAACTCTCTGGGGGCCCTGTGATCGCCATTACCAGCAACCACATAACCACAGCAACCATCATCCAATCTACTGTTCTGGGGTGTCGTGGATTTCTAATTGACCATCATTACTGAGATAAGTGAGGGGGAGGCTGGGAGACGCAAGGGCCTGTGCTATGGGTGCCGTTTCCCGCCATTAGAAATAGCGGCAGCCATCTTAATTTATATAAGGAACGCCATTTTGCAGCATAGTGCAGACTCCATTTCACCACTATTACTGTTGTGCATCCTTATTAACCCCTATTTCTGCTTATTAACCCTGCCCTTTCCTAAAAGACAGTTATATGTGCCATCTTGTGGTCAGTTAGGCTAGTTAACCCCTAATTGCCTGCAGGGCTAACAGGCTATCTATAATTCTATCTTCTGTCACTGTCCCCCTTATGGAGAACCCAAAAAATAAAAAACCAAGGTTAAGTAAAGGAAGTGGTAGTAGCAGTAGCCGACCCTTTCAAGAGACATGGACCGAGATGTATGGCATTATAGAAAAAAATGGCAGATCATTTTGCGTTCTATGTACTGAAACGGTAGTAAGCAGAACGTGGAATATAAATAGACATTTTGAAACTAATCATTCCCAGCTCTTGAAAAAAAGTGAGGATGAAAGGAAGGAATACATTTCCAGGCAGCTACACCTTTATAAGAGCCAATCTAATTCCATCCTTAAATTTATAAAAGGCTCTACAAATTTAACATCTGCAAGTTTGAGCATTGCTCACTCCATAGCTCAGCATGGAAAAGCACTCAGTGAGGGAGAATTTATTAAAGAAACTCTCCTAAGATGTGCACCAGTTCTATTTCACGATATGCAGAATAAAGATGCAATTATTAAGAGAATATCTGAGTTACCACTCAGTAGAAATATCATAAAAGACCGAATAATGAGACTGAACACAAACGTACAACATCAATTAAAGAGAGACATAAGTAATTGTAAATATTTTTCCATCTCTCTTGATGAAACTACTGATGTCACATCACATGCTCAGTTGGCCATTACTGGTCGATATTCTGATGGTCTCACAATGAGAGAAGAGTTGATAAAGTTAGTATCAGTGCCAACAAGTACATCAGGAAGCGAAATATGTAAGGTTGTTATACAAACATTCCGTGACCTAAGCACTGATATCTCTAAAGTTGTGTCAGTGACAACAGATGGGGCACCAAACATGGTGGGGAAAAAAGTCGGATTTGTCAAATTGTTTACGGAAGCTATTGGACATCCGATTGTGCCTTTTCATTGTATTATCCATCAGGAGGTTTTATGTGCCAAGGCAGGATTCACCGACTTAAGACTTAAACGACTTAATGTCAGTTGTTACAAAAATAGTTAATTTAATAGCTGCTCGCCCCCTTCACAAGCGAGAATTTTCTGCACTTTTACTGGAGGTTGATTCCACCTACAGTGGACTGCTGATGTACAATAATGTAAGATGGCTGAGCCAAGGCAAAGTTCTTGAGCGCTTTGTGGAGTGCTTTGAAGAAATTAAGGTATTTCTTGAGGATAAGGATCTGGGAAACTTTTCTCAGCTCAGTGATGATAAGTGGGTCAACACCCTGATATTTTTTACAGATCTTTCTGTTCATATTAATGAACTGAACTTAAAGTTACAAGGTTTTGGCAAAAGTATTGACGTTATGTTTGGATACATAAAAGCTTTTGAAAGTAAACTTAAAATTTTCAAGCGAGATGTAGAAACTAAAACTTATAAGTATTTTCCTCGAGTAACAAAGTATTTTGAGAAGGCCAGTGCAGCTGTACAAAATGAAATGGAACCCTTGCATATAAAGTACCAGCATGTTTTAGACTCGTTACTTGACCAGTTCAGTGATAGATTTAATCAATTTAGAAGCCTAGAACAGACCATAAAAATAATTAAGTATCCTGATGTAGTAGTCTACAGTAGTTTGGAATTAAATGGTTTCCAATGGATGCAAATTGATGATTTGGAGATGCAACTTGCAGAATTTCAAGACAGCATCTGGGCTCAGGTGTTTGTCGACTTGAGGTCAAAGCTTGAGAATCTGGAAAGGTGCCACTTGGAGAATCAAGAGGAGTGCCACTACGAACAGGAAATTTGGAGTGCCTGGAACCGATTACCAGACACTTTTAGCACCCTGAAAAATATAGCAACGGCTTTACTCACAATTTTTCCCTCTACGTACTTTTGTGAGACCTTATTCTCAGCGTTAAATAATATCAAAACCAACAAAAGAAACAGATTGACAGATGAAGTTAGTAGCGCTTGCTTGGGCTTGAAGTGTACAAAATACCAACCTTCAATTGAAGGTTTAGCCAATGAAATTGAGCAACAAAAAAGTCACTAATAGGCAGGTTAGTTAAAGAATTCCCCCTCCCCCTCACTTATCTTAGTTCACGGCACCCCACACAAGTTAAATAATATCAAGACCAACAAAAGAAACCGACTGACAGATGAACAAAGAAGTCACTAAGCAGGTAAGTTAAATAATTAGTTTTTGGTTTATTAAATACAGTTATATATTACAATTATACATTTTTGTTATTTAAACTATAAATATCGCGAAATTATGGTTTTTTTATTCAAGTGACACACCACCCGAGTTATGCTCGGTTTTTTGGCGAATTTTGACACACCAAGCTCAAAAGGTTGCCCATTACTGGTCTAATCAAAGCTGTGGTTTTCCCAGTAGTAACGTATGGCTGTCAGAGCTGGACTATAAGGAAGGCTGAGTGCCGAAGAATTGATACTTTCGAACTGTGGTGCTGGAGAAGACTCTTACGAGTGCCTTGGACTGCAAGGAGGTCAAAACAGTCAATCCTAAAGGAAATCAACCCTGAGTGCTCATTGGAAGGACAGATACTGAAGCTGAAGCTCAAATATTTTGGCCACCTAATGCGAAGAGAAAACTCTCTGGAAAAGACCCTGATGCTGGGAAAGACTGAAGGCAAAAGGAGAAGGGGACGGCAGAGGATGAGATGGCTGGATAGCATCACCAGTGCAATGAATATGAACTTCAGCACACTCCGGGAGAGAGCACAGGACAGGAAGGCCTGGCGTGCTATGGTCCATAGGGTCACGAAGAGCTTTTATCATATGGAAACACTGAAGTGACAAGTTCATTTTCTACACACATGAAAACCCACTCAGACAACTATCTACATGAGCTACACAAAGTTTACAAGAGTATCATAATGATTACACATTTTTATTTTCCACATATACTATCCATATGGAAAATTACAGAAATGGCACTTTCTATACACTGAATATTGGGGCGGGGGGAGTGAGGCACCCAGGTTTCTCCTTCTGCCATGTATGCTGCTGTGTGGGGCACCTGGTCACATCATCCCTTTGGTTCCTTAGTCTAGTAGCTACTCCCTGGAAGAGGAAGAAGGGGAAGAACAGGAAGAGGAGGAGGAGGAAGAAGAAGAGGAGGAGGAGGAGGAGGAGGAGGAGGAGGAGGAGGAGGAGGAGGAGGAGGAGGAAGAAGGGGTTCCAATTATTGCCTATTATTTACAGGCAAGCTTAAGCCATAGTCTCTGTCAGTTAAGCATGGAAGAAATGGGGAGGAAAAGAGACCAGAACACACCAGCAGGCTCCCTCTGGCACAATCAGGTCTCCATCTCCCTTTCCTGCTTCTTGGCTTCATCTTCCCTGCTAATTGGTTCTAGGAAATATGTCTGGCTCTGACATTTTGTAAGTATTTTACACCCCTTCTTAATACATAGTTCACATGTTTAATATGTAACAGGGTGGATTCAGTGTTCTGTGAGCAGAGTTCCATTCCATATTCGGGTTCTGGCTCACCTGCACTCCCCCCGCCCCGCTGCATCTTGTTGCCCCTTGTGAATATCAGTTTCTCAGTGTTGGGGGACCTTCTGAGTGAAGGTCCATGAGAGCATGAGAAGTGGTGTGGAGGCTGCAATGGGAATGGGAATTGGTGAAAATTGTGTCTCCCTGAGTTTTTCTGCATGATACCCAAGCAGAAACAATGCTTTCAGAAATAATATCCCACTTTCTCCATTCTTAATAAACCAGGTAAGTGCTCTGAAAGAACAGAAGCAAAACTAGAGATCAAGGTGTCTTCTAAAGAACCCATAAACAACTGTAAGAATCATGAGAGCATGATAAATGCCTGATATAGAAAAGCTCCCCCTCACACACACACACACACACACACACTTCTGTTCGCAGAAGCCTTCCATTCATAGAAGGGCACCTTTGGATCCAACCCAAAGTGTGCATTGCTCTATGCACAGAAGGAAGGATATGAAATTATAGCAAGGGTTAAAGTGCAGACACTTAGAGTGCAGGTAGGATACTATACAAATTAGGAATAATTATGAAGAATTATCATTGTCTGTAAACCAGGGATGGGGAATACACCAAGGATGGATTGGATACACCAGTAGAGGCTGGTGGATCTAATTTCGGTAGGGCTCTGAATCCATTCTGTTTCAGTCAGAACCAGCCAGAATTCAAAAGGAGCTATCCAAGGTGCTGAACCTATTTGGGTGTAGGGTTCAGAACCTTGGATAGCTCCTTTATAGTTCTGGTTGGTTCTGACTGGAACCCAGAATGGATTCACAGCCCCACTGAAATCAGAGCCACCAGCCTCCACTGGGAAATACCCTGTTAGGGTCACCATCTGGCCTGCCAGCATCTTCCAAAGCCCCACCCCTCTCCTGGAAAGGAAAATCTCTTTCTGCTCCAATCACTTGATTGGAGAGAACAGCCTTTCCCTGCTGTACAGTGAAAAAGGGAGCCTTTGTCATTGTGTGGCAGGGAAAAGCTCTTATCTACGGCTGTGCACTGCCTCAGTACAAAGCCCGAATAACAAGGCGAAGCGGGCTGATTTGGTGGCATCTTGTTGTGAGATGGAGCAGATCAAGCCAGCACCGAGGTGCCCTGAAACGAAGCACCTCCTCCACCTTGTATATTTGGAGGTCTTCTTATGCCTTCTGAGCAGCCTAGACAGGGTGTCTTCAAAATGTATCAACTTCTGAAAGATCATGCAGAGGGGCAGGAGGCGAATGGATGCACCAAATGTATAAATTTGAGAGAGATCTGGCCACCGGGAGAGGTGGGGGAAGGGTGGAGTGGAAGGGAAGGGGGGGGGGTTCTGCTATGAGTCAGCCTCTGTTTGCTCATTGTGATAGACATGGTGTTATTGGAGAGGAGAGGACTGTCTGAACGTTATTTGGCTACAGCAATGGTCTTCATACTAGGGTGCACACACTCAAGGGAGGGGCAAGGTGATCCACCGGCGTGCGCAAACCACCTGATAATTGAGCAGCCTCCTCCTGCCCTAACAAGCTGCCATTGTGTGCAGTGGTGGCGGTGGTGGCGGCAGCAGCAGCAGGATAGGACAGGAGCTGAGAGAGAAGCTCCATGTCATTTCAGTCCTAGCCACTGGGAGCAACTGCCCCAGCCTCTGCCAGGCCCTTCCCACTCTCCTTTGGCAGAACAAAGCCAAGAAGAAAGTGTGTGCTATGGGGACTGGGAAAAATGAGGATCCATAAAATCAAAGAAGGATCCTCATGATTTCATATGACTTTTAAAGGGGAGACCCACAAAACCACCATCATATCACAGAGCACATCTGCCTCCATGGACTGAACTAGAAAAATCATGGATCTGCCACTTGTATGTGCAGCCAAGGCACAAAAACATGGATCCTTGGCAGGGATCCTCTTCATTTCATATGATTTTTGCAGAGCAAATTCCCCAAACCGCCAACATATCACAGAGCACATCTGCCTCCATGGACTGAACCAGAAAAATCACGGATCCGCTACTCGCAGGCAAAGCCACGACTCAAAAAGGAAAAATGCCTCCCCCCATTCCCCAGAATAAGACGGCTGATGGAGCATGTCCAGAGGGCATAGGAGCTGGCGCCAGCAGCAGCGGAAGCCCACCCTTATTGGCAGGAGTTGCCCTCCAAATGGACACCCTCCTCTCCTTCCAAGGAAGGGAGAGAGCGCACGTGGAGGGCGACTCCTGCCCTTGTGCTTGTCAGCGATTGGTGGGCTGTGACGGGCAGTGTTTTCCCCAGCAGCACCTTCCCCAGCAGTGCCGGCAGCAACGGTGCCCCCCCTGGAACAAGGGCCCAGGTAAGGAGTTGGGGGCTGGGTGGCATGTTGGGGGAACCCCCGAAGTGGATTCGAATGTTCGAATCCCACTTTGGCTTCGTAGGCTGAGGCGGGCCGGGGATTCCCCGAATCAGCCCAAGCCGAATCGGGCCCACCTCAGAAGACCCGAAGTGGCTTCTGAGTCAGATCAGCAGGTCCATGCACAGCCCTACTCTTATCACTGATCAGAAATAAGAGCTTTTTCCTGCAGGGAAGAGTAGGCAGAGTCTGGGGAGGCAGCTGCTGAGTGATTCAGACCTGTTTACTCCTGAGGCTTGCCTGCTGGGTCTTGCCCTGCTTACTTGTTAATAGACATTATGTTCATGCTTATGTCTGAGTAGATATGTAGAGACTTGGTATTTCAGATGCTATTTGAAAGAGCTGATGAATGATATAGTCCTGCTTACTTCTAAGAAGACATGCAGAAACCTTATTCTGCTTACCTCAAAGATGCTTAAAATTGGTTATAATCACTCTTTGGTCCTGCCCACTCTGCCTTTGACGACACCCACTTTGCATTTGATACCACCCAAAGACAAAATGTGATCCCTGAGTCGTTTCCAAGATTGGAATTTGGCTGTCAAGCTGAAAAAGGTTGCCCACCTTTGATGTAAACAGACATGCAGTTACCGTGGTAGTCGATTCATAATTGCACCTGTTCTAAAAGGTTCCTGCTAACACATAATATAGCTGTATTTCAGTGAAATGGGCAGAGCCTTGTAATCAAGGCCTAAAGGCTTTCTACTATGGCTAGGGAAGCTGGAGAAATTCAAAATGGACTAAAATGAGTTTGGGTTTCTAATAATCCGACCTGTGGAATCTGCTGTGGACTGGCCTCCTTGGGCCGCGTGGAGTCTGTGGACTTTTGGATCTTAAAAAAAAAAAAACTTTCCTGAAATTTACACAAATTGATTCATATGAAAATACACAAATTTCTGCTGAGACATATGCCATCCTATATGCACAGGGAAAAGTTGAATGGAATGGGGGACAACACGCTAAATGTTACATACTAGAATAAATTACATAAATCACTGCAAATCCTCTTATGAAATTATTTACATACTTTTCTGTATAATGGGGAAAAAATTGAATCCATCTGTGAAGAGACACTGGAATGAACGACCACACAATCCACATGGGACGGTTTTCAGAAAATCTGGACATTCCTAACTATAACACCAAAATGCATTAGTTGCATAGGAACCCACATGAAAAGTCATTTAATTCTTCCTTTCTTAATTAGTTTATGTTTCTGAAATGGTATATAATATGAAGCCAGCTTGAGGCCGTTTTTTCTTTGAATGTATGGGCAGAACCAACAGGGCACTTACGCCCTGCTGATTCTTTTCCACCCGGCTGATTCCATTGCATAAGTGGGGCCCACTGCTTTATACAAGGGAAATTTAGCGCTTCCTAGGGGAAACCCCCAAATGAGCAAACATGCTCATTTGTGGAAGGAAGGAAGTTGGCAGGGCTCCTTATGGGAGCTCTGCTGATGTGCTTCCTTCCACAAAAGAGTATTTCCGCTTGTTTCAGGTCGCCTCTGAAGCACTAAAGTGAAATTGCACATGCTGTGGGGGCTGCTTGCGCAATGCAGTTGGTGGCGCAGAAGAGAATCAGGGGGGCAAAAGCACCCCACTGGAGTCTGCCCTTTGAATCTGACAGTACTTTTGTTAGTCTCAGTCTGATGTTGCATATGCAGTTTGATTGCTCTATCTATCAAACATTTCTACCCTGCTTTCTCTAAAAACATTCAATGTAGCTAATGAACAATGAAGCAACCACATCAATAATAACAGTAAAAGAATTCTGTCAGTTATTTTTATCAGGTCCAGTATCTTATTGTAACTGTTTTAGCTGTTTAAATTGTTTTAAATTCTGCATGCTTGAGATTTTATATTATGTTTTTATTATCTTGTATCGTGGAGTGTATTTTTGTGAGAACCTTGGCTATTGGACAGTAGAGAAATGATATTATTGTTACTGTTATTATATAAAATTCATTTACACCAGGTAGCAACCAATGAAACCATATTTAATAGGTTCATCTTTTAACATCAGGCCTTTTAACATAAATTAAACCAATTAATTATTTTAAGTGTACGTTCATATAACCAAAAGGTCAATATTACTATCTCTGAAACACTGGAGGAAGTATAACGTCTATAACTCATAATTTATATAACAAAAGCTGCCACTCATTCTTAAGAATGAAAGGCCATCTTCGATGTTTTTTTTCTTTCCCTACTATTGTAACACAACACAATTAAAAAAAATAGCCTGAAAAAACAAATGCCCTTTATTCACAGCCCAACCAATTAAAATTTGCCATCACCAATTAAAAGTGACCTGCACCAATTAATAAATGAAATGATTAATCTACCACAGAAACCAATTAAAACTGACAGCCCTATTCTGCAATAGAAAATGATAAAAAGAACACCAATAAAAAGAACACTTACTTCTGAGTGAATATGCATAGGATTGCACAGTTAAGCTGCAATCAAGTTATCAATTATCAAGTTCATTTGGCAAAATAATATTTCCAGATATAAGCCTGTGTTTAAATGTTGCCATGATGTTGCATTTAAAAATAAAATAAAATTGTGTTGCAGATTTTGAATGCAGCACTGTTTTTCAAGATCCTACATCAGAATATTAGCACTATGCTATTAAACAGAGAACAGTGAAGGAAGATGATTTGTGAAAAATGCATTGCAAAAGGGATTTGAAAATGTTTTGTTTGTCTGCTTGAGGGAGGGCATTATAAAACCATAGCAAAAATAAAAAGCGGAGAGCCCACAGAATTCTGGTGGTCTCACAATATGAAAATGAAATAATTATTTATTTTTTAAAATGAAACATTACACCAACATTTAAACATAGGCTCACATCCAGCATTGAACATATCCAGTTCATTATTTTTCCAAATGAACTTGATACATTTGAGCTGCTTCAGAAATACTAGGGAAGAGGCTTGGGGAACTGCTATATTATCTTAAAATGTACTTTTGCTTGAATATTTTACAGTTCACTGGGTTAAGGTAGAGAGAGAAATGAAGACTGACAAATACTGTCCTTTTCATCTTTATCCTATCTTTGACTCCATCTAAATCTATCATAACTTAAGCACGGTGAAGTTGAGAGAACATAAGAACAGCAGTCCTGGATTTGAAAAAGAACCCATCTAGTCCAGCATTCTGGTCACGAGTAGCCAACCAGCTGCCCATGGGAAACTCACAAGCGGGACATGAGTGCAAAGCACCCTCCCACTCATGTTCCTGGCAGCTGGTATACATTAGGCATACTGCCTCTGATCCTGGAGGCAACATATAGCCATCATGACTGACAGGCATTGATAGCTAGCCTCCATGAATTTGTCTAATCCACCTTTAAAGCCTTTCGAATTGGTGACCAGCACTACAGAATTCAGAACCTTTCTTCAACCAAACATTGATTTTAGGATTCTGAGAAAATGTGATTTTTTCACAAAATAGGGGAACCACTGAGATGTAGACTACAATCCTATACATACTCACTTGGGAGTATGGCCCATTTAACTCAGTGGAACTTCTGAGTAAGCACGCATAGCACTGCACAGTTAGGGAGCTTTTAGATATGAGGTTGCTTGAGTGTCACAGGCATTTTGGAAAGTGCCCACAACAACCCTGCCAACAGGTGACAGTTTTTCATACACCTTCACCTCACCTATTCCATGGTATGACAGCACTTAGTCTGTAAAGAGGGGATTAGCACTTGATCTAGTACTCAAAGCAACACATGAAGACACCCACTATGACCTGGCTCGCACGATCACAGCAGAGGAATAGGCCATGGTGACTTATTTTGCTTGCTATGAGTGCCAGGCCGATTTGCATAATTATCCTCACTGGTGTAGCTGGTGTAGCATATCATGCAAACCCAGTGAGAGTGGATTGTTGCTGTGGTTAACAAGCCACCCAGAACCCATAGGCTGTTTTAGGGTTCTGGTTAACCACAGCAACAAGCCACCCTCACTGGGTTTGCATGATATGGCAAGCTACACCAGTGAGAGTAATTATGCAAATCCCATCCCCAGCTAGCAGGGGAAATAAGTCACCATGGCTTATTTTCCCTGCCATGATCACGAGAAGCAGGTCATAGTGGGTGTCTTCGTGTGTTGCCTTGAGTACCAGGATCAAGGGT
The DNA here is from genome assembly GCF_057233095.1 of Heloderma suspectum. NCBI lineage: Eukaryota > Metazoa > Chordata > Lepidosauria > Squamata > Helodermatidae > Heloderma > Heloderma suspectum. Next base: position 290,509,846 of record NC_139459.1, on the reverse strand, counting down.
AATTATGCAGATCCCCAAAGTATGCAATTGGCATGTGCAAGGTGGTGGTGGGGGAATAAGCTATCGTGGCTTATTTCCCCCACTGTAACCATGTTAACTTGGTCCATCTGTTTTATCTCTGGTTCAGAGTCTTCAGAGGTTGCTCTGATTTTAGCTGAATTGAGAGAAAACTTATCCAGATTTTGCTTTGAGACTAGTCAGTTTCAGGCCAGCCCCTCTTTGCAGGCTATTTCACAGCCCTTAATGTGCTGTATTGCATACAATTCCGCCTTTTATAAAAAGCCAGGGGAACAGCAGCATGGTATAGGTTACAGAAAGGATTTCTCCCTTCATTATGTGTCAGGTGAATATCACATTATTGTCTCTGAATCAAAATTTCAGGGATTATACTTATGCAGTAGAAGCACACATTGAGCTGATCTGAGGATAAACCCTAAATCTCTCTCTCTATTATACTGATATGTTTCCACAGTTGCCTTCAATAATTTAAGGATGAAAATAGAAGATATGCTTATCTGAATCAGACATTTAAACCAATTTGCTTGAAAAAGTAAAAAGATAATTATTCCAATAGTTGCTTTGAAAATATAACTCCCTTTTCATCAGGCATATCTTAATTGTGTATCATTGTCACTATAGGCTTTAGGACTGAAAAAGTGAACACAGCAGCACCCATTCTGACCAGGCTATGGTGAAGAGAGACTATCATATAAAATAAAGAGGCTTCACAGCAAGTCCTTTAGCCATGGTGCAAGCTCAGCTTCCTCTTAGCTTTATAATTGAACAGGATTGGGGTTGGGTGCCCCATTTTCCCCTTCAAGAGGGAGTTTCCCGAACAGGACCATGGGAACGTGTGGCATTAAGACCCAGCTCAACATGGGGCTGCAATCCGGGCCACACCCCGGGGAGGCAGAAAGGGGCTCATTTCAACGGTCTGTGCTGTGGGGTGTGCCTCTGACTCCTGCCTCAGACAGTGAGGCACCCTGCAGGCAGGCTAGGTTGATGGGATCAGATCCACACCCTATGCCTCTGCCAATTCTATTCCAAGCTGAACTAATAAAGTTGTGGCCAATTATTTAACCCATCCAAGTCTATGTCTGAATTTGTTTCCTCACCTCCCTGTCCTGCCCTAAAGGGACTAGCTAGGCGCAGCCACACACAATGTGAGATCTGCATGCCAGCGAATTCAAGGTTAGTTCATTTGTCATTCTTATGCCCTGCCCCACATTATCTTCAGACAGGATCCCTATTCCCCCTTTTTTCTTCAAATACTGCATGAACGTTTAGGCCACAATCCTATGGATGTTTAGACAGAAAAAAGTCTTACAACTCCTAGCTGGAAGTTGTAGAACTTTTTCTGCCTAAACATGCATAGGATTGCACTTTTACTCATTTAAACATTAATTGACTGCTTACAAAAATAAAATAAGACACACAATTGAAAGGTGATTTGGTGAACTATGCCAGGCGTGGGGAGGTGGAGCTGGCTTCATGATGTTAAGGGCACCAGCCATACAGTTCCACCTACAGCTGGCTTTTGTGGCAAACACACAATGCCAGTAATTCCAGAGCTCAGCTCTGGAGAGAAAAGGTACAGCTGAATTAAATGTAGCGAGAAATGTCTCAAAATTGGCCCCACTGCCGCTCCTTCACCTTCAGCATCTAGGTGAAACTGCAGAGATTTATTGTTCATTTGAGCTTGAAGAAAAGCACAGGTGCTTACATTTTTATTATTTGGTTTTTCTTAGGTTCAAGTTCAGTCCTACCTGTGGGTCAGAAAGTCGAGAGAGGTCAGGATACAAGTAGAATTTTATGCCTTCAGAGGCTCCAGGTAATGTTACTCCTCGAATCAGCAGAATCAAGAGCATGATATAAGGGAATGTAGCAGTCACGTATACGACCTATGAAGAAAAAAATGGGGAACAGATAATGAAGTATAAAGCAATATGCTCAGCTTCAGTGCATGCATGGAGGATAAGGCTATCTATCAGTGACTACTTGATATAGCCTTGATGGTCTTATGCTACCTCAAGGATCAGCGGCTTTTCATATAATGGTCAGTAGTATCAAATGAGGCTGACAGGCCCAGCAGAATCAACAGAGACGGGCAGCCAAGACTGTCTCCATCACATAACCAGGCCTGAAGGCAGGCTGAAATTGAATATTGGTGGTTGGCTGGAAATTATTTAAACCAATGGGATTTAGAGAAGACTTCTTTTTTGTGGCAAATTGTCATACATGGTTCTTTCAGGCTTGCTAGAATAATGCCCCCCTCCAACAAGACATTTACCACTCTTATTACCCACTTGGCCAGTCTTCTTCTGGCTACTTTTATCAGCAAGGAATGGCAGGAGTAGCATGCACAGGTGGCTGGTCTCACCCTTCCATGTATCCTGTCCATATCCTTGGCTTTCATAAACAGAAACAAATGGACTGTTTCCACAGGTACATCCAAGCCTGAATGATACTAGTGACTTTAGCCACAAAGTATCTAGCAAACAGGTCATAATGGCTACTGAGTGGTATATATTTTCCTATATCTTAGTGAACTGTAACACAAGGACATTCACATAAAGTTGCTGCTAAAGTGCAAATGAAGTTGTGGTCATATGAACAGAAGCAATTTTATAAACACACAGGACACACCCAATATAAACACATAAACACATCCAACATTGCTTTTCTGCCTCTGCAGGTTCTATTGTGCTCATGGGACCCACTGCTAGCACAACAGGGACTAATACTTTCAAAAGGAGCCCCAAAAATGAGCAGAAATGCTCATTTTTAGAATGGGGCAGGTCAGCCAAGCTCCCTTCTGTCCACTGACCTGCACAGTTCCAGAAACAAGTCTGTTTGCTCTTTTCTGATTCTTCAGGAATTGCTAGGTTCTCAGTGCTCTAGCAGTAGATCCCACTAGCTTGCAGGCAGTACTAGATACCACCCACTGAATTTAAATCGAAGTGTAGTTGAATTAGTATGTATTACATTGTTGACTGAATGTTTTGGTTTGGATGCAAAGTAGTGTGCAGTTGCTTAGGCTCATACAAAGTCCCTTTATTAACTCATTTTTCTGGCAGCACCTCCCTGCACCCCACCAGAAGTCACAACAAAAGCTGGTGGACCCTCTAAACTGGCTTTTTGTATGGGATTGTAGCTTGGTAAAGGGATCAGTGCCCCTACCACGTGCACATGAAAGTGCCTTCCATTCATGCATGGGTGTGGAAGATGGACTGAGGCCTTTGTTGTTAATACCAGTACATCTAAGATAGTCTGCACTGCAGGGTATCCTGATACTTTAGGGCTTTGGCTCACATTGTTCACAACACATTCAACTTGAGTCATGTGTACTACACATTAACATTCACTTCCTCTTGGCACAACCATGGTTATTTATTTATTTGACTTGTACCCTACTTTTCTACCAAAAATGCCACTCAAGGTGTTGTACCATCCCTATTCTTAAACACAATGCCTGCCCTTTGATTTTCCACTTAATGACCTGGACCTTCATGCTAAGTTGTATGACTTTTATGGGGGGTTGTTGCTCTTGTTATGATTGCATAGATCTCAATAAGCCCTGGGAGCTTCCTGTTCTTTTTCCCAATATGTCAAACTTCTCCGAATAAATTTAGAATAAAACAGTTTCTAATTATACTAGATCCTGTTTTAATTACCTCTAATTGCTTAGTGTATTAATTTGCATGTCAATGCTCAAAATAGTTCCTCCACATCACTGCTATGCCCCAGCAATATCAGTGTCTGTACTGAGGAAACAAAGCAAATATCCGGCTTGTCTGTGTTTGCATTGCCACTATATGAACTGGCAGCTAGTCTTCTAGATGGTACAGTTTACAATACAGCAAGTTTAACTCTAGAGAGACCATAAAGAAGTAACCTTAGGAGGAACAATGCAAATATATCTTTAATCAGTTCAGAGAGAATAGGAAACACTTAGCATGGTGAATTTAGCCAGAAAAGTTAGATTTCTTGGGCTGCCACTATGACACAGCATGTCAGCTCAGTCTTCACATACTACATCACTGCAACTCCATATCAAGAAGAATCAAGAAGATGGAGCTGGCTGTACTGAACTTCACTCCTTTGTTTTGTTTATATTGTGCCTATAACATGTTCTGGCACCCAAACAATCTTTTCTAAGAATTGTGGAGAGACAAGCTTGTTGTGGGTATTTTTGAACATATTTTTTACTTCCCATACTTAGAAAGGCAAATTATCCTGCAGGACTCGGGAATCTCAATTGGGACATTGCAGGAGCCTAGTGGTTCCTATGCCATTGTCCTAGCTGCATCCTGTCAGATTTTTGTGTGTCGCTGAAATCCAGGAAACTCCTTACCTTTTGCTGATGTTTCAGGTTGAGTATTGTTCTTGTTACATTTGTGAGCTGCCTTTTCTCTAACAGCTCACAGCACCATTTCTGATCTAACAAAAACCTCTAATATATGTCTGGATGAGAAATACTAAATTTGCCCCAAACCACCTGAAGACTGAGAAGAGATTGGAACCTAGGTTGCAATGTTTAACATTCTAGCACTTGCCCTATAGAAAAAAGCCTCACAACTCAGCCTGGGTAGCATCAGCCAAGGACTAAAGACCAGGTGAATTTTTGAGAATTTATCCAGGATGGAATGTGTGTTCCTGGTATCGGTGAACTGAAAAAGACTGGTGATTCTGTTAGTATACTGACCATCCACGGCAGTGGATTTTGGAATTGGTGGGGCTCTGCTGAGGGTGCATTTGTGTCCTATAAGATTCATTTACACACCACATGCCACTTCAACACACCAGTGCCTATGCAAGCTTTTGGACATACCATCATTTACCCAGTGAGTAATTACAGACCTCCACAACCCACTTCAGGGACTGGAGCTACCAAATCACTAGCAGCTCTAACATTACCTGGGACATGTAGGCAGGACAGTGTTTCTGAAAATATGAAGAGTGCCTTTCCATCATGATTGAATAATGAAGTGAGGCAGCTACTCCCCTCTTCAAGGAATGGATCTATCAAATCACTATTTGAAGGAAGGGATGAGTGAAGCTGTCAATTTTCACTCTGCCATTTTCACATATTTTTACCCATAATTCTGTTCCATTTCCACACTTATATGTGATTTTTAATTTTTTTTAAAGCTCAAAAGTAGCATTTTAATATGAGATGGATCCAGGATCTGCTTTCCATGAGAAAAAGGGCTCTGCTCGTGGAAGGTCCCTCTGCCCAAATTTTGGGGATCCCTCCTCCCACATACACCACAGCTCATCCCATTCAGGTCAAAAAGCCCAACCAGCAATCATCTTTGCAAAATGTTCCTTGGCTGGCATATTTACATCTTTATTAAACCAATCTAAATATTCGAACCTCCTAGTCTTTACTCAGGCATGATTCCCAAATTAGTTAAACCAGCAGTATTAGAAGTAAAAACTATGTAGTTAAAATTGCTGAACACTGTTAAGTTCAGTTGGTATGATATACTGTGGCTTACAGTCCCTGAAATTTACAGGCCTTGTTCATGTGTAACGAGAACCATCGTGGGTAAATTTCCTCGTGGGGCTTTTCACTGCAGTTGTGGCTGCCATTTTTAATATTCAGAGCGCAATGGGGGCTCCATAGCTGCTTCTTATGTGTAAACCCAGCAAAAATGGGCTTTTGGGGTGGTTGATAAGCCACCCACAACCCTAAAACAGCTTATAGGTTCTAGGTGGCTTGTCAAGCACCCCAACAGCCCACCCTCGCCAGGTCTGCATGTGACAATAAGCTACAGTGCACCCCACTGCACCCCGGATATTCAAAAAGGCCAACAAGAAGTCCCACAGGGAAATTGACCCACGGTGGCTTCTCATTATGTGTGAACCAGGTCTCTGTGTCATTAAAGATATAATGCTTGGGTGTGTTTTTCAAAACTAAGGGTTGGCGATCCAGGAGAAGAAGGGATGTTTTGCCAGAGGAAGGGCTCCACTCGTGGAAGATTCCTCCACCTGATTTTGAGGGATCCCCCTCTCCCCCATGCCACAGCTAACCCCATTCAGCAGGGTCTCCGGACTCTCTGTGTAGCATCATCAGGGAGCTGGAGGGGCTGTAGCAAGGAGGGGGCAGGGAAGTTCACTTCCACCAGTGCAGGTGATCCAGCTTAAATCTGGATCCAACTCTATGTATTTAAATAGCATTGCCTACTCCTGGCTTAGTGGAATGAATTTGCTATTTAATCCCCCTCTTCCAGCTGAAAGGGAGATAGCATAGCACTGAGGGGCAGGGACAAAAGTTTTGGTCAATGCAGTATCTCCATAAGAATTCTTTAATTGCATGTTTTCTTTTTCCTTGATATTAAGGGGCATAGTTCATATTGGAAGAGTGTTCCCTGCTGCAGTGCACATATTTTGGCATGCATTTATGTATGTGCTCAAACATACACATGTACACATATACTCTTTTTAAAAATACAAATAAGTATAATATTCCTAAATCTTGTCTACCTCTATTCACTTCTAAAAATTTGATAAGAATACCAATGTATCACCTGTTCACTAAGCAGCAAGAGAATTCTGAATTACATCAGCCAATATTTAGCCTTTTCCTCTGGTGCATGACCATAGAATCATACAGTTGGAAGGGGCCATTTCATCTGTCAAGTCCAACCCCCTGCTTAATGCATGAATCCAGCTGATTCCTTGGATGACATAAAAAGCAAAGGTACTACTCTCTTTATTTAGTGATGTTCTTTCTGAAACAACGCCTTTAAAAAAATCAGCCTCTATGTTTAATAGAGTTTGACCTTACTGCAGAAGCTTGAAGAATGCAAGGTGTATGGACAACCTTTAACCCTGGGGCAAGATATGATATATTTTATTCCAATATGTGATATGGGGCTGACTTTTCATGCCTGGTTGCTTCTATTAAGTCTTTTCCTGAGATAGCTGACTTGTTGGAACTGGGCCAAGTATCTTTCCCTTTATTAACAGCTGGCCACTTCCTCATTCCAGCCTAAAAAGGAAGAGGAGGGTGCTTCCTGTGTACGTGATTGGTGAGGGGTGTGTGAGTGTGTGTGAGTGTGACAGAGAGAGAGAGAGAGAGAGAGAGAGAGAGAGAGAGATTCCTTTGCCTTCCTGCTTTGGCTTGCCTTGATAAACGGGTATGGAGTTCCTGCTTTTGGGGGGGGGGGGGTGTCTGTTTCTAGCTGGATGCATTATTGTTCTGGGGCCCTGGCCCCTCTCCCTGCAAGGGGGTGGAGGGAAGTGTGTGAGGCATTCTCTAGCGACTGTCATGTGGGACCATGTTTGGGTCTGTGCAGGCTAGCTACACTGAAGATTTAGGTTTGTTTTCCTGTTTCCACTATTTCTCCTTTTGTTCCTGTGAATGTTTAATAGAAAATAAATGTTTCTTTCTTCCAATTTGGATGGGAAGTATAGATTGAAGATTTCTGACCAAGATTCAAGAGAGAACATTTTTTTCTCCTCACATGGTCTAATGTGGTCTCACATGTTACTCACTAACACTACCAAGGCATTTGAATCTGGGCATGGAAGGGAGGAGTGGCTGAATAAGAACTCGAGTAGACTCCTGCTCCATCACAAACCAGATACAAGTCATGTACAAAGATCACTGTATGTACAACTCAGTATGTTATCTCATTTCCAAATTCATCTTTTTAAATTCTGAAGTTAACTGAATTCTATATTATTCCAAGAACCAGTTTTGTCCTAGATACTGGGAATTATTTTCAGGAAAATAAGGGCACTGTTAATAACAAGGCAGTGAGATGAGAAGGAAATAGCTAGATTTTTTTGATATCTTTTAGGCAGAAAGATCTTTACCCATTTTGAAACAAAAATATTTTGATGCAAAATCTGGAAAACTTTTGGCTCATCAATTATTTAGAAAAACACTAAAGGGTTAATTTTGACAAAAAGATATTTGGGGAAATTACAAATACAACTGAATTTACTGTTCATTACAAATGGCTACATAACTCAAAACAACCTCAGGGGAGTAAAATACAGATTCTGGAATAGCTTAAATATTCCAAAAATATAAGTGAAGATAATTTAATTCTTAATGCCCCTGTATCTGTTACCAAGTACTTAAACCAAATGGGGCTTAATTCCAGGTAAATGTGTATAAGAATATAGCCATACTTAAAATTGTTCCCTGGCTCTTAGAGATTGATGGCTGAGTTTTATTCTCAGTGTAAGTACATTTTGGCTCTGATTTTATCAGATTTGTTTAGTTATGTCACAGCTCAAACACTAAAATAGCCTGATTAAAAAGGAAGATAAGGACACCAAGAATGTGGAAGCATATAGACTAATTTTTCTTTTAAATGTTGATGTAAATACAAATTGACCAAATAGGTTTTATTAAAAGAAGAAAATTGATCCATGATCTTGCAAGACCATTCAACGTGATTCATAATGGGAATATAACAAAACTTTCTACTCTTCTCTTGTTCTTTGATGCAGATAAGGCTTTAGATAACATGGAATGTTTAAACCTCTTTCATATCATTGATGCCTTTAATACCAGGGTAAATTAATAAGGCATGGATTTAAATGATATATAACAAACCAATGGCAAAAATCTCTATCAAAGGCATTCCACTAAGAATTTTTCCCTAAGAAGAAGAAGTATTCAAGGTTGTTCTCTGTCAACAATGTCATTTGCCATTGCTCTAGAATCATAGGCTATAGTCTTTAAAATCCATAATGTTAAAGGTGTGCAAGCTGAACAGAACATGGCAAAAGTATCCCTGTATTCTTTCTGATGATGATATGCTTTTGTTGCAGCAACCAGAGGAGTGGCTCTAGTTTCAAATTGGATCAATTGTACTGGTGAAAGTTTATTTATTTTATTTAAAACATTTCTATCCCGCCCTATATCATTACAATCTCAGGGTGGCGTACAGATAAAATCAATTTAAACAGTATTAAACAATAATTAATTTAAACACCTAAAAACATATTAAATTATTAAACAGGCTAATACCAGTTAAAATCTAAAACAATAAAACAGTTAAAATGATGTAGTAGGGAATGCATTTAGCCCTCAAAGTCTTTGGTAAAAAGCCATGTTTTTACTTGGTGCTGGTAGTGGCCAGAGTGTTGGACTGGGAGCCAGGAGATCTGGGTTCTAGTCCCCATGGAAGCTCACTGGGTGACTCTGGACCAGTCATGGACTCTCAGCCCAACCTACCTCACAGGGTTGTTGTTGTGAGGATAAAATGGAGAGGAGGATTATGTATGCCACCTCGGGTTTCTTAAGAGGAAAAATGGAGGGATATAAATGTAATAAATAATTAATAAATGTCTGCGCCAATCTGGCCTCCAAGGGGAGGGCATTCCACAACTGGGGTGCCACAGCAGAGAAGTCCCTCTCCCACATCCCACCATAGTGTATGTCTCATACTGGTGGGATGCAGAGGAGGGCCTCCAACAGATCTCAGTTCTGGGGCAGGCATATATAGGGAGAGGCGCTCCCTCAAATATCGATGACCCAAGCTGCTTAGGGCTTTAAATGTCATCACCAAAACCTTGAATTCTGTCCAGAAGCATATTGGCAGCCAGTGTAATTCCTTTAAAACTGGTGTTATATGATTTTTATGAGGTGTTCTGGTCAGCAGTCTAGCTGCTGCATTTTGCACTAGCTGCAACTTCCGAGTCATCTTCAAGGGCAGTCCCATGTAAAGTGCACTGCAATAGTCTAATTGGGAAATTACCAGCACATGTAGTACTGTGGCTAGGTTATCCCTGTCCAGGAAAGGTGGATCAGCCAAAGCTGGTTCCAAGTACTCCGGGCTACGGAGTCCACCTGGGGGTCCAGTGACAGGGATGGATCTAGGAGTACTCCCAAGCCATGCACCTGCTCCTTCAGGGGGAGTGCAATCCCATCCAGGACAGGTTGCTTACCCAATTCCCTGACTCGGGAACCACCTGTCAGGAGCGCCCTAGCTGCCTCTTGCAGTCCCCACCAATAGCCAACTCAGGACACAGACGACGAGGAATTCTTTCTGAGACTTTATTCCTTTATTACTTTATGACTCTTTCAGATACTAATCACTAGCGACAAAGCAAGGAACAGCACTGGGGAAAGATAGCAGAGTAGCCTAAGCTCCAGGTAAGGCAGTTGGTCCCCGTTTGAAGGAGAACCACGGGAAGACCCTGAACTTATGGGCTAGGGAGAGATCCTCCCGAGGACTCCCTTGGGTCCTCGGGACGTGACCGTTGTTTGCGCGCCAAGCGAGCTCTACGCCTCCTTTCTACGCCCTCCATCTGTCGTCGCTCCCTGCGTCTGCGCCGAGCGTCCAGCAAGCCTCCCCCCAGCGCTCTCTCACTGCCAGGGTCACTATCTATCCCAGGAATGCTGGCAGGAGGAATCTCTGCCAGCTGCTGTGCTTGTGAGAGATGAGCTCCTCTCCCACAGACTGCTGTTCCTCAGAATCAGAACTGCTCTGGGGCTCTATTGGCTCAGTTTCCACCCTGACACCACCAATCCACAGAGCTTCTGTCTTGTCAGGATTTAGCTTCAGTTTATTGGCCCTCATCCAGCCCATTATAGCCTCCAGGCACTGGTCCAGCACCTTCACCACCTCAGCTGACTCCGAAAACAAGGAGAAATAGAGCTGAGTATCATCAGTGTACTGGTGACACCCCACTGCAAAACTCTTAATGACCTCTCCCAACAGCTTCATATAGATGTTGAACAGCATGGGGGACAGAATAGAACCCTGTGGCACCCCACAGCTTAATAGCTATGGGGTAGAACAAGAATCCCCCGATGCCACTCTCTGGAATTGGCCCTGCAGGTAGGAACAGAACCACTGTAGCACAGTGCCCCCAACTCCCATCCTGCAGAGCCTATCCAGTAAAACACCATGATCAATGGTGTCAAAAGCCGCTGAAAGATCCAGGGAGATCAACATGGTAGCACTCCCCCTGTCTTTCACCTGGAGTAGGTCATCAGTCAGGACAACCAAGGCTGTTTCAGTGCTGTACCATGGCATGAAACCAGACTGAAATGGGTCCAGATAATCAGTTTCCTCCAAGAACGTCTGAAGCTGCCCAGCCACCACATGCTCAAGCACCTTGCCCAAAAAGGGGATACTGGCAATGGGGCGATAGTTCTCACACACCTTTGGGTCCAGAGAGGGCCTCTTCAGGAGAGGGTGCACTACAGCCTCTTTCAAGGCAGCAGGAACCACCCCCTGACAGAGCAAAGCATTTACCACTCCCTGGACCCACCCAGCCAATCCACCCCTGCTAGATCGTATAAGCCAAGATGGGCAAGGGTCAAGCTTACATGTGGTGGGCTGGACTGATTCAAGCGTCTTGTCCACATCATCAGGCTGCAACAACTGAAACTGATCCCACGAAACACAACCAGACAGAACACTGGACACCTCCACAGACTCTGCAAGAACTGTGGCGTCAAGTTCTGAGCAAATACAAGCGACTTTCTCCTCGAAGTGCCTAGCAAATTTATTATAGCAAATGACTGAGGGTTCCAATCCCAGTTTCTCTGAGCCTGAGCAAGATCCCAACAGGCCCTTCACCACTCGGAACAATTCTGCTGGGAAACATTTCGAGGATGAAATAATAGATGTATATTAAGATTTTTTTTGCCATCCACACTGCCGCATAATAGGCACAGCGAAGAGTCTTTGCTAATTGTCAATCATACTCACTCCGAGACCTGCACCACCTGCACTCTAGTCATCGTCCGGCCTGTTTTATTGCCCGCAGATCTTCTGTAAACCAAGGTGAATTACGGGCTCCACAGCATCAGAGTGGGCGCTTGGGAGCGATAGTATTGATGGCCCTTCCCATCTCATGATTTCATAGTGAGACCAAAGCCTCAACCGAATTGCCAGCCCTATCAGCCAGGAAATCTTCCAGCGCATTCCCTGAATAAGTCTCCGGGGGCAGACCATCTTAATCAGTCCCCCACCCCTGCAGGGAGGATCTGCTACCACCAATCCAAACTTCACAAGGAAATTATCTGACCATGACAACGAGGTTGAACACCTCCCCTCAGATCATCCCTCATCTGCCCAACAGCAAAAACCAGGTCCAGCATATGTCCTGCCACATGTGTCAGGCCAGTGATGTACTGAAACAGCCCCATGGTTGTCATGGTTGCCATGAAGTCCCGAGCACGCCCTATCAGGATAGCCTCAGTGTGGATGTTGAAGTCCCGCAGAATCACTGACCTAGAGTTCTCTGACACCACCTCTGAGACCATCTCAGCCAGCTCAGGCAGGGAGACTGCTGGGCAGCAGGGTGGGCGGTACACCAGCAGCATACCTGCTCTGTCTCTTTGGCCCAACACAAGGTACAGCCCCTCAAAACTGGTGCTAGGATGGATGGGTTTCCTTGTGAGGGAGATGTAATCCTTATGGATGACAGCAACTCCTCCTCTCCCCCCCCCCGACCCTCCAATCTAGGTTGGTGATGCACTGAGTACACAGGTGGACAAAGCTGAGACAGATCCACCCAGCCCAGCTCATCCACCCAGGTCTCAGTAATACACATCAGGTCACCCCTTCATTCACAATCAAGTCATGGATAGTAATTGCTTTATTACGGACTGACCTGGCAGTGGCCTGGACTGCCCCTTCCTTCCCACAGCAGTCCCCCCAGGACCCTGAAAATGCAACACAGAGTGAGGAGACCCTGTTGTGGGTGAGATGTGGTGTGGGGGATAAAAGATACTAGCCTGGAACAGCTTTACCAGAAAGACAGCAATCTGTCCTGTAGCAGAATAAAACCAAGTTTGCATTAGGAAACAGTTCCCTTGGCACCCTCCCCCCACAAAAAATATTAGTTCATGTTCCACTAGGGCTTATTTGCTGATCATAGAGAAGTAGTCTTCAGAAATGTTCAGCAACACACGTACTAAGCAAGCATGGTGATACCCATGAATTATTGAAATTCTCAACTGGAATTTATAATACATTACATTCTCCCCTCTAGTATCAGTTATTAGATCAAATAAATTTACTAAATTATGTAATCCAACAGATTTCTTGCAGTGGAAAAGATAAAACATTTTATGATTATGAATACTGAGTTGTTCTTTGTTGTTTTCATTGGAAGAGATTTGTATGACTAGACATGATTAGCAAACTCCCTCTAATCAATAATTTCGGGTTAAACATTTCATGAATTCCATTGTTTTCCTTTCATACAGTGCTGCATCACTAAGCACTAGCTATTAACTTTTCTGGTTTATCAACAATGAAGCATGTTTTCTAAATTGCATTTTGAACCAGATTGCATAAACTGTAGATACATTTTCCCAAGTCTTGATGACTTGTAAGTGATTGCAAACAGTTCTTTTTTAAGCATAAAAAGCAAATGCCAAATTGGCAAGAAGTATGACAGTAATGGTATCCAAAAGACAATTTATATATGAACGCTGAAGAAAATGTAGTTTGATTCCAATATTGCATGTGGTGAATGCCTCCCTTGAGGAGGCAGTGATGCCATCAGCCCTCAAGGAGGCAGTGATAAGACCACCCTTAAAGAAGCCCTCCTTGGATCCCCAAGTTCTGAACAACTTTCGTCCAGTCTCGAATCTGCCATTTTTGGGCAAGCTGATTGAGCGGGTGGTGGCAATGCAGTTGAAGGCACACTTGGAAGAAGCCGATTATCTAGATCCACTTCAGTCGGGCTTCAGGCCTGGCCATGGGACAGAAACGGCCTTGGTCGCTTTGGTCGATGATATGAGGATGGCTCTAGATAGGGGTGAATGCACCTTCATTGTTCTCCTCGACCTCTTAGCGTCTTTTGATACCGTTGACCACGGTATCCTCCTGGACCGCCTGGAGGGGTTGGGCATTGGAGACACTGTATTGCAGTGGTTCCAGTCCTTCCTCTCCGGCAGGTACCAGAGGGTAGCACTGGGAGAGGAGGTTTCAGACCCAGGACCGCTCACTTGTGGGGTGCCACAGGGTTCCATCCTCTCCCTGATGCTATTTAACATCTATGTGAAGCCGCTGGGGGCTATCATCAGGAGGTCTGGGGTGCAGTGTCATCAATATGTGGATGACACGCAGCTCTGCCTCTTGTTCAAATCTTCACCAAGGCTGGCCGTAGAATCCCTGTCCAAATGTCTGGAGACGGTGAGTGGTTGGATGGGGAGGAATAAGCTGAACCCTGACAAGACCGAGGTACTTTTGGTGGGAGACAAGAGGAGGTTAGGGGATGTTGACCTGGTGTTGAATGGGGTACGGCTACCCTTGAAAGACCAGGTCTGCAGCCTGGGGGTCATTTTAGACTCCCAGTTGTCCATGGAGGCTCAGGTGTCAGCTGTGAGCCGGATAGCGCTGTATCAACTCCATCTGATATGGCGGCTGCACCCCTTCCTTCCCGACCATCTGCTCCCATTGGTAGTACACGCCCTGGTCTCCTCTCATTTAGACTACCGTAATGCACTGTACGCTCTACCCTTGAAGACGGTTCGGAATCTGCAGCTGGTACAGAACACAGTGGCTCGCCTGATTAAAGGCAGCCACTGGCAAGATCACATCACACCAGTGCTGAAGGAGCTGCACTGGTTACCAATTGTTTTCTGGGCCAAATTCAAGGTGTTGGCTTTGACCTTTAAAACCCTATATGGTTCCAGCCCAGCCTATCTTAAGGAGTGCCTCCAGCAACACCAGACAGGCCGCTTAACAAGATCAGCCTTGTATGGCTTTCTCTCTGTCCCATCAGCCAGGACAGCTAGACTGGTGAGGACGAGGGAGAGGGCCTTCTCTGTGGTGGCCCCCACTCTGTGGAACTTCGCCATGCCCCCTCTTTAATGAGCTTCCACCATGCATTAAAAACGTGGTTGTTCAGGCAGGCATTTTGGGTGGGTTAGGGTATTTTTAGAAATATGATGTTTTTAATGTAGAATTTTATTGTTTTAAACTGTTTCTATTACTGTACATCGCCTAGAGTGGCTGGGTGACCAGTCAGATGGGCGATTAATAAATTTAATAAATAAATAAATAAATAATATCACAAGTCAAAATTATCCCCCAAACCCCAAAAACTTTATTAGCAGGAGTTCACAAATACTAGATTTGCTTACTAGCCAGCCATTATTTGTGATGCCATCAATTTCCTATTCCCCAAGCCCTCTGGCTGGCATGCACGCAAGCGCACGCACGCACGCACGCACACTTACGGCTTTTAAGAGAGATGCTGGGCGGAGGTCTTCTTTCATTTGCTTTGTAATATGGAGAGTTTAAGAAACAGCTGGATTCTGCCCTGCTCTTCACAACAGACTCCTCTGGTTTCTTATCTTCAAATGCAACAGAGGCAACAGAGGAGGCAGGGAATCTGTTTATTGCTTTAGCATCATTCTTGCCAGAGTGCCAGAGGTATTTGCCCTTGGACCTGACAAGTTGATTTGAAGATGCGTATTAATTAGTCATGGAGATATCCCACAATTTAATTACCAATGGCTAAATAAACATAGCCAAGACTCAACAGTATGAAGTTACGTCTCCCCAAAGTCACGGCAGGCAGACAAGCGAACTGCAGTCATGGGCATCCACAGGGATTTTTCAGGGGGTGGGTGGGAAGCTGCACAGTGGTGATTGTAATTCATGTGCATAGTTGGATATTTTGGGTATTTTAAGGCACCACTATCCTCATCATAATATTAACAACTTCACATGAGTTGTCCTAGCAAGATTTCCTTTGTCTTGGGGATGTTACCGAATGCTCTGTACAGAGTATCACTGAAGTCTGTGGGAAGTGTCTTTGGCAGGAGGAGGAGGAGAAATGAGTAGAAAGGGTAGGCTTGATCAGGATTTAGGATTGTAGAAGAACCTGGACTATTCACTTTACTTTCACATTGTTATCAGCCACATTTTACATCAGCTTACATAATACAACTTTTGCATGCCTCGAATTTTGAGCTAAAAACATAAGACAAACCATGCTGGATCAGACCAAGGATCCATCTAGTCCAGCATTCTGTTCACACTGACCAATCAGCTGCCCACAGGAAACCCACAAGCAGAACATGCATGGTGCATGATGTGGAGAAAGTGGATAGGGAGACATTTTTCTCCCACTCTCATAATACTAGAATTCAGGGTCATCCCATGAAGCTGACTGGTGGGAGATTCAGCACAGATAAAAGGAAGTAATTCTTCACACACTGCATAGTTAAACTATGGAATTCACTTCCACAAGATGTAAAATTGGTGATGGCCACCAATTTGAATGCTTTAAAAGGGGATTGGACAAATTTCTTGAGGAGAAGGCTATCAATGGCTATTAGTCCTGATGGCTATCTGCTGGGGAACATGGGCGGGGGAGTGCTGTTGCACTCATGTCCTGCTTGCAGCCAGGAGAAGGAGTTCAGAACCTTTTGCTTTGGCTTAATCGCCAACAAATGAACTAACGAACTGTGGTTCACATTAAGTATTGTTTGTTTGCAAGTATGGTTTGTTTGCAGTGTGCAGTGTTCCTGTTCAGAGTACCAGTCAGTCAGCCATGCCCTTTTCAAGGATACTCTCTTCCATTCCCAATTTGTGTTCTGTGGCCACTGAACATGCTCAGTCTTCACTGGGCTGTTTTGGGGTGGGATTCTATGTTTTTGTACTTCTGCAACCCCCCCCCCCCCCGAAAAATTCCTGTGGATGCCCATTATCAGGTCTAAGCCATGGGTAGCAGAGAACAGGGAGAAATGAGTTTTTGGTGTTTCAGAACTGACATTTGTGGGAGACAATATTTCTGCTGAAGGTGTGAAACGAGCCATGAAGAAAGTAATGGTTATGAATATGCCACATCCATAATCAAAGAAGGATATTTGGCAATTTGGGGGAATTATCTTAGGAAATGTATCCCTAATTTGTCCACAGCAGCAGCCTCTCTTCAGAGGCTTCTTGAACAGAAACATGAATCGTGCTGGGATGCAGAATACGAGGTCTGCTGAAAAGTTTTAAAGCAACACCTCACAAACCAGCCAGTGTTAAATTTCTACTCTCTAAACAGACCTATCAAGATTTCAGCAGATGCCTTACACTCCAGCTTGGGTGCTGTGCTCTTACAAAAATATGAAGAGTGCTGGCAACCAGTGATATATACTTCCAAATCCCTCACTGATGCAGAAACCAGATATGCATAGATTGAGAAAGAGCTACTTAGTTTATTGTTTGCTTGTGAAAGATTTACTCGATATATTTAAGGATGGATAGTGACTGTGGAAACAGATCATAAACCCCTCATAGCTTTGTTTAGAAAACCACTGAATGACGGTACACTAGGAATCCAGCAAATGGTGATCAAACTACAGAAATATGATTTGGCTGTGACTTTCGCACCAAACTTGTGTTCACTGCAGATGCACTTTGAGGAGCTGTTCCCCACACTACAGTAGCAGGAAAGACTTTGAAGACAGAAACCAAAGCTTATGTAGACATGCTTATCACTTCCTTCCCAGTGGAAAAATAAAAAATTGTGACAAATCGAAGAGGAAACTGATACCACACCCTTCACTGCAGATCCTGAAACAAGTACTGACGAATGGCTGGCTTGAGACTAAGGACAGTTGTGACCTAAGTTTCAGAGACTACTGGAATTGTAGACATGAACTCTCAGTGATAGATGACCTGATTTTCAAGGAGAGCAAAGTGCCTCCATAGGGAAATGCTGTAGAAAATCCACAGTTTGTCATCTAGGCCTTGAGAAATGTAAAAACTGAGCTAGGAAGGTGATGTATTGGTCTTGGTTTAATCAGGATATACCAGCCATGGTAGAAGGTTGTTTCATCTGTTTAAAAGGGAAGTCACATCAACCACCAGTATTCACACCCTTTTCCGCAACAGGCCTACCAGAAGGTATGAACTGACTTATTCATGTGGCGGTTCAAGGCTTACTTAATAGTCACAGGCTATTGCTTTCTCTATCCAGAAATATGCATACTGCAAAGTATCAGTAGAAAATCAGTGATTGCCAGCCTGGTATTCCAGATGAAGGCTTGAGTGACAATGCCCCATAATTCTCATGCGCAGCATTCAGGCAAAGACTGGGATTTTTAGCGCAGTTCATCTAGACCTAACTTTCCTCAAACAAATGGATGCATAGAAGGTCCACCCAGATTGTAAAAAAATCTGATGAAGGCAGCTTTTGACAGTGGTGGTGATTTACAGAAATATTCCACTAGAGAATGGTTGGTCCCCTGCATATCTCTTGATGGAAAGGCACATTAGAGCTAATTTACATATAATTTATGATATACTACAGTCTAATACCAATGACAGACCCAGGAGGATACAGGAAATTCAGAAGCCAAAACAAAATATTATTTTGACAAGATAGCCCATGCTCTTCCAGAACGTAAACCAGGAGGCAAGGTTTGCTTGAGATAATATTCTACTAGTACTTGGAACCCAGAGAGTACAGTTGTACTGAATACTGAACTGTTGTAGAACAGTTATATTCAAGGTCTTATGTAATACAAATGGACAATAGAAACATTACAGGTATAATATACTGATTACTGCTGGGAGCAAAACTCAGGTAGCAGTACGCAGTGTAAGCGAAGGAAGCAATGAACTGGTATTTGAGTTACAATTGAATTTTGTGCATTTGGGTTCTGCCTCTTAAAGGTAAAGGTAAAGGTGTCCCCAACCAGTCGTGTCCGACTCTAGGGTGCGGTGCTCATCCCCGTTTCTAAGCCGAAGAGCCAGCGCTGTCCGAAGACGCTTCCGTGGTCATGTGGCCGGCATGACTAAACACCGAGGTGCACGGAACGCTGTTACCTTTCCCGCCGAGGCGGTACCTATTTATCTTCTTGCAATTTCTTGCTTTTGAACTGCTAGGTTGGCAGAAGCTGGGACTGAAGACGGGAGCTCACTCCGTCACGCAGCACTCGGGTCTCGAACTGCTGTCCTGCCGACCTTCCAGTCTGCAGTTCAGCATCTTAACCACTAAGCCACTGCGGCCCCTTTTGTGTATCTGCCTCTTAGCCAGCAAGATTTCCCAAGTTTTTAGGCTATTTGAATTTGTTTCCCTGATTGATTTTTAGGTCTTTTTACCTGCGGAAATCTATCTGTACTTATGCAATACACTTTAGCTTTGATCCTAAAACCAAAGTTCATGGCCATGATGATTGGCGCTAACTCTTTACTAGCATAACTCAGCTCTCAGCCACAGTTTAATCTGGTTTGGGAGTGGGGACGGGGGGCAGTGTGGAACTGGGCATTTGGCCTAACATTTATCCCAAAGGTTTTCAGAATCCTAAATTAAAAAAAAAACTAAATGGCAACCCGTTGAAATGTATTTCAGGGAACAGCACAAAATGTGTGTGCTAACGTATGATGCCAATTGAAATACTCATTGAATGTTAAAAAAGCAGAGTTTTGGTGTAAGGATAAAATGAATGATAATATTCCTAAGGAGAGAGACAGAGGACTCAGGACAGAATTATATAAATACATATATGTCATACATATAATGACATATAAATACATAGTCACTGCTTCTAGTAGGCCAAAAGAAGTTCAGGAGGGGACAAAGTGGAGTGAAGTGACAGGTGCTTAACTCTTCCCACAACCTTTGCTTTTCTGCAGCTCAGGATTCCAACTGTTTACCTTCACAACATGCATCTGGAGCTCTTTTGCTTCCATATCATAGTATCAATTTACTGTGCTATTTCTACTACCTTAAAACAAAATAGTTAGGCTAGGGAGAACTTAGAAGTTCTGATAAATGAAACTACTGCTTACATTAGAAAAGGAAAATATATTCAGATAAGCAGAAGATTTGGATAATTGAGGCTGATGACATTTGCATTGCATTTCTCTCTCTCTCTCTCACTCACACACACACCTCTCTTACATAGGAATGACCTTCAAACTACCCTGTGTTTGTATTTTTACTGCTAAACAAACCTTTCTGAATTTTAAAGATAAATCTGTATTCCTTTTCATGGCTATTAGACTGAAGCCTAAATTGCCTAATCTAGACTCTAAAGTAGAATGCCAATTAAAGGAAATTATTTGCCACGGAGAACCAATTTGGGGGGGGTTAGAAGTTTTTTATATATATTATTGCAATTCAGTACTGATTACAGTTACTGAAAAATATGTTCCAGTCTTGTGCAAAGAGTTCCATACCCAGTAGCTCAGAGATGTCCTTAAATGCTCAGTAATGTGCGAAGGGAAGAAGAAAAAAACTGCAGTGTTTTAAAACTTCAGAAAGAGCAGACTGGAAAGCCTAAAACTCTGCATGCATCTCATGAATGTTCTACTTTCCTCCTCTGAATACAGAGATCAATCTTGGGCTGCATGTTAAAGCCTCACTATGAAGGACTATTCTCTGCTATTACTTCAAGCTGAAACAAAAGACACTTCAGGAGATATAATCATTGCTGCCTAGTTCCTTTTCCTGAGGCCTTACAATGGCCCTCAGTTCCTTTCTTTTTTCGCACATCTTTCTCTTTTATTTTCTTCTGCTGTCCCTTTACACTTTCTTTCTGCCTCATTGAATCCATTAGAGTCTTTATATAGTCCACTATTGAAAAAATAAATTTTCTGTGTGGAACTAATGGCTGAGTCTTAACTGCTGGCAAGCAGAGCTTAACTCCTTCTGATGGGGCTACTGTAGAATTAGAAGGTGAAAGGTATACAGGCACCATTTCTTAAATTTATGAGCATGTGCAGATGTTATGTTTGCTCAACTTGTCTACTACTTGGTACTTTTCTTGTCCTTTGCTTTTCTCTAAATGGGAAAAAATAATTTGTGGGAAGTGACTGGCAAACCTGCAGTCCCAGCTGTAGTAGCAACTGCCATTTTGTGTATCTTATTCTCAGGGCTCCAATTGAGTTTGGAATGTCACTGCCAGTTTGGGGATCTCAGTCAAAGGACGAATACACCGTTGCCAGGTGCTGGTATTCCTCAGAAACTAACGACAGATTCTGGCTCATGAAATTTCATGATTTAAAAATGGAATCAATCCTAATTGACCTTATCAAACATTGGCACCTGGATAGTCCAAGTGGCTAGCTTGGTGGTTCATATAGCTTCACAAAAATCAACAAGAGCTTCAATAAGTATAAGGGGCATAATGTGAAAGAACCTTTGTAGATGTGAGTACAAAACAGCTGGCTTTGGGCACTTGGGTCGGCTGAATGCTGACTATGTATGTGCAGAATGTTTTACTTTCTGAGCCAGAGAAGGACTTTTGTGAAATGGTGCTTGATTTAATGTTCAAGCATTACAAAATGGACACATTTGTCTTCCGAGCCAGGTAACTGTGAACTCTGGTGACAAACCCTGTGCCAGTTCAGACATTAATGATCCCCTAGTTTAGCAAGCCAGGATCATTATGTTCAAAAAGGCCAGTACCCTGCCTAACAGAGTGCACACTGAACAACACTCATTCATAAAGGAAGAAAATTTTAAAACTACTGCCATGGAACAATGGATGGAAGCAGATAAGGGCCAAAACTAGTTTTCCAGTTTCATGAAGAATAATTATGTGTTTGTTTGTTTGCTGATTTATTGCAATTACATTTGCAGCAGAGACGGGGCTGTGGCAAAAGGGGAATTGCTTCCTTACTGGTTCCATTGATGGAAACAGTTCCGTCAGTGGAATTACACCATTGGATCCAATCCTTAGCATTTATGAAGTTCCCTGGAAAGTAAACCAAAGGAACTTTCTTTCTTTCATTCTTTCTAGAATAATTTAGTACTTTCAAGTATGTGAAAGTTACCCTACCATTTTCATTCCCACTGGTTCTTCGTCTCTCTCCCTTTTCAGCCAAGATGAAGAGACAAGTGAAGCTACACTGAGAGAGGAAGTGCCTCTGTCTGTAGTACCATCCAGCCTTTGTTTTGGAGCTGGAGCCTCCTATTGCAGATGAGCTTCCAGCTCTCATCTCAAGCCAATATTCAGGCTCTGACATCATGAGGAACAATTCAGTCCAGGGTTCCACCCAGAATCACCAACAGGGGAACAATATAACTAAAAGTGAACAGCTCCAGTTTATGACTTAGTGGAAACCATCAGATAAAGTAGTGTCAGCACTAAGAAGGCTAGCCATCCCATGGGTCTGGAATCCAAATCTGCATTGGTCCTTAAGTCCCAAACATAGCAAAAAATGATGAGAGAGTGAGTAGGCAATAGTAGCTGGTGTGCCTCCTCCTCTTTCCCCTTACTACAGCCTACCACCACAATCTCCTGGTGATGATTTGACCCAAAGTGAAAGAGTGAAAGCTGTTGATGCTCCTCTCACCACCGTAGCCATTTCAGAAGCTCTGGTTAGTGGAGGGGCCCTCTGCCAGATCACAAAACTGATGATATCAGGTCTAACCAGGCTCAGGAAAGATAGGTGAGGCACTGGCCAAGTAGGAAGGTTAGGAGATACCTTGCTCCAAAAACAAAGAAGTGAATATGATATGGATTTTCCATTATCCTTTCCTCATATAGTGATAAGCTTAGACTGTGATTTCTTGAAGGCACATATCTGTATCTTCTTTTACAGGAGGAAATACAAATACATGTGACCCATTATAAGTCTTTGGATATAGCAATGCTGCATATCCAAATAAATAATTCATAGGTGGCAAAATGTGTGAGATTTTTTTTAGAAATGTTCCTATTAAATGATTGTGTATTGTCAATTTGTGATAGATGTATTGTAGAATAAAGCCCTAAGGAGCCATATTAAAATCAGGAACTGAATGTGGTTATATCAAATTATCATCTTTATTAAAACGTAAAACATGAAGGTAAGTCAATCCAATTAGAAGAGAAAATCATGAATATTTTATGAGAATATCTCTGAAAGTGTTAAGTTTTCCTCTTGTGCTCATTCGTGCAACTTTGTATTTTATATTTCATATCTCAGTCCAACAGGTAAACTGAGAGAGCCTTCTCCATACTGAGAAAAACTTGATTTCTTTGGTAAGATGTAGTATATTCAACGGAGCCCCTTGAGCCAACTATAGGGTAAACAGTTAAAAAATTGGTCTAAAAACTCTTTTCACAAAGCCTGTACTTTTCTTTCAACCCTCTCAGATTATGGTTCATTCACAATATTAATAGATTTATAACAGAAGAGAATGAAACAACAAAATAACAAATATTGTTCTCAAAAACCAGGGAGCCAGTGAATCATCTAGCTTCACCCACTGTCCCAATCAGGGCTGCCATCAAGTGTGGGCATGGTTGGGCACCTGCTGAGAGTCCACACCCCAACAGGGTCCCACTGACAAAAGCCCCCTGGAGTTGCTCCTCCTCTTCACCATTGCAACCTGTTTGTTCACTTGTCTGTTACTCTGGCCCAGACAATGGTGTTGGTGAGAAGGAGGAGCAATGGCTCTCTGTAAGTGGTAGCAATGATGAGAAAGAGGATATGGAGCAATAGCAATAGTGACAATGATACTGAGAAGGTAAACTCACTGAGAGAGTGGGGCCCATTGAGGTGTCTTTGCCAAGAGCCCTCAAAAACCTGGAGCCCGCACTAGTCCCAGTATACTCTATACATCTGACAAGTACTGGTAACAATTATCTTGAAAAAGTCCAGTAACTCAGAGAGCTTGTACTGTTGCTAATTTGTTTAGTTATAAAAGTGTCCCTAAAGTTACCTAAATCTATATCCCTTTAAATCTATATTACTTTAAAACACTGCTTCTTTTCCTATCAGTGCTGGATGCAGCTAAATAGCTATCTCTCTTCCATTTGCTGTACTTTGAGATTTGCACCACCTTATTTCTAGTTGTGCAGTGAAGCAAATGGAAGAAGCTACAGAAAGAAGGTTGTTTCTGTCTTTCTTGAAATACGGGTCATTAAACTGCAAGTTTTAT
This sequence comes from Heloderma suspectum, assembly GCF_057233095.1. NCBI lineage: Eukaryota > Metazoa > Chordata > Lepidosauria > Squamata > Helodermatidae > Heloderma > Heloderma suspectum. Next base: position 290,486,026 of record NC_139459.1, on the reverse strand, counting down.
GTTGTGTGATGACTCAGCCCTGGTGGTTGTTTCCAGTGCCAGGTACAGATAATAAGAAAAAGTACATACAAGAGCCATCAAATGAGTGCAGAGTGCATATACTGAGTAAGTATAAAGAGTCTAACCACACCATATTTGGAGAACAGGCTTCCAAAATAGTTGCTTCCAAACTGACTAGAACCCTGGAATGATTTCCCCCCCTAGGAATTAAGTACTACTCAACTGTTACAGGGCATTAGTTATATTTCTTTACAGAGGTTTCCCAAATTATGTTTTTGGTAATTAAGATAAACACTATGCAAGAACTGCAGAATCAAGCCACAACACTGCAATTCATTAGAAAAAATAGGGGCATGATTTTAGGAAGAATTTAAGTACTAGATCAAATCAGGGTTTCCTGCAAAATAATATCTTCTGCCGAGGACCTTTTTCATTGCTGCTGCATCAGAGCTACGGTACATGTCAACAATGGGGAGCGTTTTCTCAACAGTGGCACCCACACTATGAAATGCCTTCCCTGTAGAGCAAGGGTGGGCAATTTCAGGGGGACTGGGGGTCATTTTCACCCCACAGACCCCCCAGTGGTTTGCACTCCATGAGACAATTTTGATACAGGAAGATGATCTCTACAAACTGGTATCAGTTTCATCAATGTGGAAACAGCCCTGTTTTGTTTAATGATATTTATGAATAACTTACATTAAAACATTTCTAAGCAATCCATAACAATACATAATGAAACCATAATAAGATACCCTTATAAAAAGCTTAAAAGAGACAAATAACAGGGCAGAAAACAAAATGACCTTTTCTGAGAAAGCTTGTCTAAACAAGCAAGTTTTCTGCAGATGCGGAAAACCCAAAAGAGTTATCACCTGTCTAATTTGTACTAGGAGAGAGTTCAGAGAGTAGGTTCTACAACAGTATAACACTCCGATATCCTAGGTAACACCTGAGTATCCTGAGGAGTGCAGTGAGTGCACAGGCAGATAGAGGATGAGGTAGTTGCTTAGATATCCTGCATACACTAGTTACATCTGGACTAGACTACTGTAATACAAACTTGAGTTCTAACTGGAGAGGAATTGGTATAACGAAAATTGGCTAGTCTTATTAATTAGGGAGGTGACCTAGCTTAAGGTGATTGCTACTTCCAGAGATCTCACTATAATCCAAGGAAGTGGCAAGCACTTGAGGGATGCCTGGGAACCATTTTCAAACCCCCTCCCGGCACCTCCTCCCCCTGCAGTGCTGAAAAAATAAAATTATACACACACACACACACACACACACACACACACACACATAAAGGGCATTTGGAAGAGCTATGGAGCGCCAACAGAATATCTTGTTTCCAAGATAATTTTGTTTTAAAGGTAATTTTGATCCTCTTGATTCACCGTAGTAACTATGGAATGCTAACAGGGTAAAAATGGCTTCAAAATGGCCACTCCATATGCCATTTTGTTTAATTTTTGTTTTTTTTATTTATTTACAATTTGGAGGACAGCAGTGGGTAGGGGTGCTACATATGGCCTGTTGGCTGCACATTGCCCACCCCAGTCTTACCCTATGACTGCTAAGTTTGTAAGATGTTTATGTTTGTAAGATGCTTAAATACCCAAGCCTTCAATTTCTTATGAGGAAATTATCTTCACTTGGGCTATGAGGAAGGAGTCATATACATCCAGCCCCCATCTGTCTCAATCCAGGAAAAATATGCCAGATGCTATAAATGCAGCTGCAAGAGAGCCATACTTGAAACTCTTCTATATGGAGCCACGGGAACTGTTGCCTTTAACCCTTGGGATCAAGGGAAGGGACATCAAGGAACTGGTGCTTTGGCCGACAAGTCCACGAGTGACCCAATAGTAGTGATGTACAAATTGTGTACCTTCCGTGCTGCTTGACTTCCGCAGTTTGCGTACAGTGCTCCATTCCGCTGTTCACAAGCCCCCGGAATTCTCTTTTTTTTTCGCTCCGAAAATTATGTAGATAAATCTGTACTGACAAATGTAATTCCTGTGCCCAACCGTCTCCGTGAGTCTGCATAACTTCCATAAGGATCGCTATTTTTCGTAAATATTTACATATTTTCCCCCCTGCCCTGATATGCAGTAATTACTTTCAGCCAAAATAGTTCCTCTTCCTTGTAGGGGCTTCCCAAAAGAAGGCTGTCTTAGGTGTGCCTGAGAGATAAACTATTTGTTTAAAGCAACACTGTTTTAAAGAAAGACAAAAGCGTTTAAAATGACCATGCCGTTCCTGGAGCTTAGCAGGGAGAATAATATATCATGCAGGGCTCCAGGACCTTTTTCTTTCTTTTAAACAGCGTTGCTTTAAACAAATAGTTTATCGCTCAGGCACACCTAAGACAGCCTTCTTTTGGGAAGCTCCTACAAGGAAGAGGAAGTATTTTGGCTGAAAGTAAACTCCCCAATGGAGAAGAAAGATTTCAATGTAAAAAGAACACCCACAAACAAGGCGGTAAGCACAATTCATTTTTTAAAAAAGTTACATATTTATTATCGTAATATTACTATACTGAATTTTTATTTACAAAAATTCCATGACTCCTTGCGAACGACAACAGAAAAGCCTCATGAAGGCTGGCTCCGCAGGACCTCGTGGTGCCATTCCGCAGAGGATTCCATGGCACAGACTGAAGGGAATTCGATCCCATTTCAGTCCGTGGCAGAATTCTCTGAGATCCCTACCCAATAGCAAACTTAAAGACTAGCAAAAACACTTCTTAATATGTTCTTCTGCTGATGGACCAGTATGAACAGCAGTCCCAACAGCTGAATAGCCAGGCAATCAGGTGTCATGTTCCCCAACCTTGACCTGTCCTCTGGCTTTGAAGGAGACTCAGAGACAGAGGAGACTCCTTCCATTAATCCAACTCCTGTTATGACAGGGCCTTCCACACCAGAGGATGTACTTCTACCTGAATCCTCAGGTGCAGAGGACACTCCCCAATTACAGCCTTCACCACCCCCACCCTGTAGGAGCCAGCAGCTACAAATTTCTTAAAGAGCTACAGTAGCTCTTTAAGAAACAAACTGCTTCTCAGATGGGGTGGAGCTAATGGCAGGTCTTGAGCTGCCAGCCTTTATAAGGCTTCAGAAACCCTTTGACTGTTGCTGAGTCAACAGTTCACCTTGCCTAAATCTCAGCTAACTTGGAGCTGGCCAAGGACTTGGAAAACCCTGCCCAGTCTGACTTGCCTGGCTATTCATCACCCCCAAATGGACTGGACCTGACCTGACTTGACAAGTCCTTGTCTCTGGGTGCCTTGCTGGTTTTAGTACTTCTGGATGACTTGAACTAAGTTGGACAGGACATCTTGAGCCAGTTGTTGGGATGCTGCCTCAACACTGGCTCTTCATAGTTCCAGGATTGCATTTCCCACGCTTCTGAGTGTGTTTCTTGGTCTTTTGTCAGCATACAACAGGGGTGGGCAACTTGGTGCCCTCCAGATGTTTTGGACTCCAATAATCCCTGTTCATTGCCCATGATTTCTGGGGCTTATGAGTTTTGTAGTCTAAAACATCTGGAGGACACCAAGTTTCCTACCCCTGGCTGACAACATCTCTCACTTGTCCAGACAGCATTTCAAAAGGAAACCATAGGCAGGGTCACATCTGAACATAGAGCTTCTTTATAAAGTTAATAAAAGGCATCCAGTTATTAACAAACATATTCAATTTCTGTCTTTTTCCTTTCACAAAGACATAATTAGTTAGCATTTCCCACACTGTTTCAAAGCATTCACTCCGACTTGGAACATTTGTTTGCTTACCATGTATATGAAACTTCACTATCCTTATCATTCACCAAGAGACTAGAGTCTCCAAGGCTGAAGCTCTGTGCCCACTTACCTGGGAGTAAGTGCCATTGAACTCAATGTGAACCATGTGGCCAGTTTTTAAAATTAATTAAATATTATACTTAAATGCCCTGGGCAGTTTACAAAATTTCAAAATGTAATAAAACAAGTTAAAAACATACAAAAATACTAAAAGCAGTAGAATTTATAAGAGCAGCATAAACACAAAACTCACCAACCAATATCCAATATATCAGATTAAATTAATAGGCTTAAAAATAAGAAGTTATTTATCTGATGCCCATAAAATATAAACCTTCCCATTTTCAGGTCCAGACCATCACTAAAATGGTTTTAAAAAATCAAACTCCCTCAGGAATTTTGGATTCCATTTTAAAAGGCTCTACTAAAATCTCAAATAAATTTATTAGAAAATGAGCAAACAAATCCAAAAGGATGCAACCATGATTAAAATAGTAGTCAAGGAGCTAACAAAAAGCAAGACAACATTGCACGCAAACCCACTTTCTACCTGCCTGGAAGACAGAAGTTCCCACTATGCCAAGCACCAGCATACTACCCTGGAGATTTCCAGACTTCTCCTTGGGGTATCCAGCAACCAAAGGCCCAAGTACAGGCTACTCCTGTCACTCACAGGTGTCATCCATGGACGGGCTACTTACTCCTGCCATCCTGATCCATTTGGCCACCTGACAAGTACAGTGGGGTAAGGAAGGACACTAGTTCTTTAAACGTATTTTTCTAAACAGCAGTCCCCCCACATATCAAACTGCTTTAGAAACAGGCATTTCTCAAAAGCAATTTATGATATGACATGATGGTCAGCTGTTCAAAGAAAAAAACCTCCACTGGATACACCTAAGTCCTTCAAAGACCTTAAACTACTTGGACCCCAATGCAGACATGGGATTCTGTATGTCTGGCTCCTTTGGCTGAGCCAGAGCAGTGTGGGTCCAGTAGGGTACTAGAAGTAGTATCCAATACTGCCACTGCACCACCACCCCGTTCTGTTATGTGAGACCCACCGTGAATGCAACAAGAACTAGCGCTTCCTAGAATAACTAATTTTTGGAGTGGGACAGGTCAGCAGAGGTCCCATCTGTGAGCTCCACTGACCTCCGCTGTTCTAGAAATAGCATATCCACTTGTTTTCAATTGCTTTGGGAATGGCTAGGCTCCCTTTGCATTAGTGGTAGGTCCCTGATTTCTGAGAAATGACTGTAGTTCCATGACAGAGCACATGCTTTGTATACAAAAGATCCCAGGTTCAATCCCTGGTATCTCCAGGTAGAGCTAGGAAAGTCTCCTGTCTGAAAACCTGGAGAGCCACTGCCAATCCGTGTAAATAATGAGCTTTTCTACATGAAGCATTTATTGTGCGTTCGTCATTTCCTACTCATGGTTGTTCATAGGTTCTTTAGATGATGTCATGACCCTCCAGTTTCGTTTCTGTGTCTAACTAGCACTTTCAGCAAGTTGTTTTTACAGCGGGGAAAATGCAGCATTTAATTGTGGAAGTGAAAGAAAGCATGATTTCCTCTTGTGTATTTGCTCTATTCTGCTATACCACAGTGCCACCTAGAGGTTATGTATCAGAAAAGCAGGACGGAAACGCTTCTCATGTTGTGCTTGGATCTCAATTCTGTGATGAAACCAAAAGTAGATGCAGCGAGTTGACAGCCAATTAACAGATTCGTGTAGAAAAGCTCAATACTTAGCTGGATGGACCAGTGGTCTGACTTGGTATAAGGCAGCTCCCTATGTTCCTAGCTGCCCTCATCTTGTACATATTTATCAAAACAGTATCTAAAACACTTCTCCTTCCTTTGCACAGATTGGAAGAGCTTTCTTTTCCAGAAATATTAAGCAGTTTGGCATAAGGTACATTTTGAATGTAGCTTTTCTATCTCAAAACAGGAGTTTCACTTAGTTAGTTTTTTAGTCTGAAACTGCTTTCTGGGGGGGAATAATGGAAGAAAGTGATGAACCTAGCTTGTTGCATGCAGGGGAAAAATAATACAAATGTAGACATGTGACACCTCTTACCCAAGCATTATTTAAGCTTTCTCTCTACCGATGTACTATTGATCCCAACAACAGGATCTAGAAGGTTTGTTGAAATAATTTACAAGGCTTCTGCCCTGAAACGCAACCTAGAAATATTTTAAATAAAATAAATAAAATTACTCTCTTCATAAGCTTCAACTTCAGTCTCATGGATTATTCTTCAGTCCAGTACACCTCACTATGACAGCATGTTTTCCCCCCTGACAGTCAGTTTATTCCATTTAATCCCATGAGTGGTTGTAATGCCCCTGGTCGGTAAACATAAGCAATCCTCCTTAATGTATATTTTTCAAGTACAAGCAGGAAATTCCTGTGTAATTTCTACTGCTCTCAATCCAACAAGCCTACACACTCCTAGCTTTAATATTTTCAGTGTTTCCTCTTAACCTTTCCTTGAAGACTCTCCACTGAAGAACATGCCTCCCATAAGTACAAGCACTTTAATGATCACAACTATAATAATACCTTTCCCCTTACAGTTCATTTTTTCCTACTTGTCCATATATTTTCAGATGCATTGAAATGTGAATCATATAGGCAAAGTAGCATTTTTATGATATACATTCTCAAAGGCAAGATGTGTGTGATCAGAAGGACTGCATATTGCATAGATTCCCATAGGGTCCCAGCCAATGAAAGCTGGAGCACCCCGAATCAGAGGCAATGGCTACTGTTCCCCTCCACCCCCAGCACACACACACACACACACACATGCTTACATGTGAGAAAGCAAGGGGTGTATGTCTTGTGGGCACCACTTGCACTAAATGTGGTCCTTGCTCAGGACAGGTTCTCCGCACCCTCAGCTCTGCCCCAAATCACAATCTGTTCCACAGAACTACATGGGAGCCACTGAAAACTGTCTAGCCACCGTCTACATAGACCCAATTTAGGTTCCATGCCTTGGTCACATTATTAGAGTGTGTTGGAAACTTGGAAACTAGCTTTTATATACATATTAGGGATAGGTAAGGATTTCATTTCAATTAAGTTTTGATAAGAATTGACCAACATTCACCAAGTTCTCCATATTTGGGACAAAAAAACCTGGAGATTTTTTTTAAAAAATGGAATGCAGGAGAAACCAAAACTGACAGATTCATCCATCCAGGCCCAGGGCTTTCAGTATGAATCCATTTGTATTCAACCATGTTAGCGCGTAAGGGCACAATCCTATCTGGATAGTCACCATCCTCCGAAATTGGAGGCTGTTGACAATCCTATGCAGGGTGGCTGGAGCACGGAGGGGATCCTCTCCTCTGTGCTCCAGCCACCCTGTATTTTGCTAGAGGGGTGATGTTGCTCATCTAGCCATGTGTTTGGGGAGGGGGAGGAAAGTTGCCTGGAGACCTAGTAGGAAGCTGTGTAATGAAGAGGGGAGGAGACTTCTGTGGTCTCCTCCCCTCCCCACTCCCAGGACTGCCCCTTTCCCCATTTCCACACTCCGTTTCTGAGTGCGGAGATGTCGCCAGTGCAGAGACAACAGTGCTGGCTATGAGGGAGCAGGGGAGGGGAACATGGGAGCCCTGGTTCTGACCTCAGATCTCAGAAACTGAACAATCCTATGTCCCCCAGACGCTGTCTAGGGGGCATAGGATTGCTCTCTAATTAGGGTTGCCACATCTTTTTTCTGACAGGCTCCTCATCTTTAACAATTACATGTCAGGCACGTATAACGTGATCCTCTCCATGCTAGGAATAGTTTACCTACTAAATTTGGTTGACGTAAATGGGTGAGAATTTCATTTCAGTGTGTTTTTGATAAGAATTTACCAAATTTCTCAAAGTTCTTTGTATCTGGAAGAGAGATTTTAAAAATTCAAATTCAGGATAAAATGAAACTGGCAGATTCACCCATCCTTAATTAAATATATTCTTAATATTCGTTGAAATAAGTCAGTTCTTAAGTTAAGATTCTGAGCAATGTATGTGACATCTGTATTGCTTATGTTTGGGGGTTATTCCCTTCGGTAATGACTCTTTTGCTTTATTATTATACATTTATACAGAACTTTATATAAAGTGTATAATATGCATTACACAAACTCATACAATTCTATTATGTTTGCTCTTACGTCAACCCTGCATGATCTGTCTCTATTATTTCCATTTTACAGAGAGTCCAAGAGAAAACAAATTGCCCCAAACCACTTAGTGCTTCACACATTTCAGTTGCTGGTTTTTTTAATTTATGTGTAAGATAATTTTTAAATGCACACGTAAAGTGTAAAGTGTGAATGCAACAAACATGTTTGGCTTTGGCAAAACCAGTTTTGATACTGTGTGGAGTAGCCCTCAATCTATAGCTGAGGTATGATATAAACCCAGGTCTCACAAACATAATATCAACATGCTAACGTATTGTACCACTTCCATGTTATCATCCACTAGTCATATTTCATTTCATTTATTACGTTTTTATACTGCCCAATACTCAAAGCTCTCTGGGTGGTTTACAAAGACTAAAACCCTAAAAATACTATATTATATAATATAATATAATATAATATAATATAATATAATAGCAGTTACATACAGAAATAGAACTACTTTAAATGATCAACAACAAATTGTAGGACCTGCTAAAATCATTCTCATATGCTGTCAAATGCCTCGGAGTAGAGGAAAGTCTTAACATGGTGCCAAAAAGTTGACAATGTTGGTACCAGGCAGGCCTCACTGGGAAAAGTGTTCCATAATTGGAGGGGCTCCATTGAGAAGGCCTCTTCCTTTGTTGCCATCCTCCAATCCTCCCTTGGAAGAGGCACTTGGAGAAAGGCCTCAGATGATGAATGTAGGATAAGTTCATACTGGGAGAGGTGCTTCGTCCCACCCAGGGGTGGATATGATCTTAAGGAGAGCATTCAGATGCTGCACTGGAGAATTGGGGATTTGGGCTTCTTCATGGAAAACTAAACACATTGAGGAAAAAGGGGGTGGGAGCAGTAACTCCAGGGCAGATTGCTGGAATGGTGCAAAAATGGGGCGGGGGGAGATGCTCTCACAGGGAGCCATCGGATGATGCCCAGGAGAATCAGAGATTTTGGCTTCTTCATTGAAAAGTGCACACACTGGGGAAAGAGGGAGATTAATTCCCTGACTGTACACTGGAATGGGATTTATTTGCACTGGTGGGGTGCTCTCATGGGGAGTGGGTATCTAGCCTACCTTTTAAGCAATGTTTTTAGCGTTTAGTTACTCTCCATTCATAATAATGCAGTAGAAGGAGGGAGCCTAGACAGGGGTGAGAAACAAGCCTCTTTCATTGTTTGAGCAGCCCCTGCCAATTTGATGAGGTCCAGTTCTACTCCTTCCACCAAACCCAGAAGTATGTTCCTTTCTAGCACTGTGTGGCCCGTGAAAACCAGATTTTAAAGGTATGGTACACTCAGTTTTTCTTGTTTCATGTGTCCCTCAGGGTCCAAAGCCGATTCCATGAAAATCCAGATAATACTCCAACGTGCTTCTCATTCCATTGTCATGAAGATCCCACCCTGGTTTGCACAATCACTGTGGTTTAAATACGCCATGGTAGGTTGCGATGTGTGCCAGCTGGGCAAAGAGTTAACCCTAAAACAGGGCCATGGGTTATGTAATGGTTGTTTAACCTTCGCACAACAACCCCCCTCGGTTCGGATGACATGACAAGCCGCAGTTATGGCTTGAATATTCAAAATGGCTGCCTGCATATGCTACAGCTCACCATGGCTTAAATAAGCCATGGTGGGCTGTGTGATTGTGCAAACCGGCCCACTAAGTGCAAGTGCATGAATGAGAAGAGGGAGAGAATACTTGGATGTTAAGGACACAGTTACTGTTATATATATATATATATATATATATATATATATACACATACACACACACACACACACACATATACATACACACATACATTCATACATACAGTTGCATTAGCCTGACTACATATCACAGTCTTACATAATATCCAGAACCATTACTTTTACCTTGCCGGTTGACTTTGTTCCTTTCCAAATGCAAAAGTAGCAGATAGTCCAGGCAGCCAGGAGACATAGTGCCAGTTCCCAACGGAGATTCCCAATGTGTTCAATTCCATCTGATATGGCCAACACCCTGCGTCTACAAAAAATACAACCATAAATTGCTAGAACCTTACCAAATAATGGTAACTGTAGAAGGTTTGACACAAAGAGTAGAAAATAAGTGCTAGAAATTTGTCAAGCTGCTAAATAGGAATCATTGATGATAATCCCTTCCTTCTCATTATTGTTAATGTTACCAGGCAGGCCCTATAAATGCCAAATAGTAGAAAGTCACTATACATATAAAGAGATGGTTCCCTAGCCAATTTATATACAGTACATATTCTGCAAACCCAAGACAATTTTGTGATGCTAAAATTCACACTGTGAAAAACTAAAACAAACTTTACTATTTCACTGCTATCTTGATTGAAGTTTTTTATACAATTACCCCACACTAATACTTTCAATGCAAAAGTAACTAAAAGGTGGTCCAACACTAGGCTGATAAGTTACCATAAGAATAATCCTGCTGGATCAAACATAACTCTAACATCCTGCTTCTGGAAAGCAGAGCATGACAGTAATAGACCACCCTCAGGAACTAGTAAATTCTGGTAAAAACACTGAAAATGTAAATGCTTAATAGCCATTTAAAGGACCCATCCTCCATGATTTTTTCTAATTCCCTCTCAATTTAAGCTAGTGGTCATCACCAAATCCTGTGGCAGTGAATTCCATAAATTAATTATGGGCTGCATGAAGAAGTACTTTTGTACATCCTGAATCTCTTGAAAATCTATTTCACTGGGTGATCCCAAGTGTTAGAGTTATGGGAAAGGGAGGGGGAAAAAAATCTCTGTATCCACTTCCTCTGCACCTCTATCAAATCTCCTTTTGTTGTCTTTTTTCCCCAAATTAAATTAAAAAGACATTTCCAAAATAGCTGAGACACTCAAGAGGCTTGCAAAGGAAAGGTAAGTCTTGCGCTGTGTCCACTATGTGATCAGGGTTCCCAGTCGCATGGAAGACTGCATTTAGCCAAACTTGATTGCAGATTCCAGAGACTTTCTGGTTCAACACAGGCAGGTCAGGGTGAAGGGACAGGGCTGGTGCCCCATGCTTACAGTTTTATAATGCCTAAACAGGGCTATTATGTGTCTGAAAAGCAAAACAATGTCCTTGCATATTCAGCACCATGCAACTTTTCTTTCTTTTTCTTTTTTACAATGAGCTTTCATTCTCAGGATTCTTTTGCATGTGTACCCTATTTATTTCCAAGTATGTGATGCTTTACAAAGAATAAAAGGACAGTTTCTTGCCCTAACTGCCTTATGATCTAGATATCAACACATGGGGGAAAACAGAGGAAGGGGAGAGAAGTGAGCCAGTGATAAAAAGGGGAAGAGTATGTGATTTTTGCATGTACATGTTCTTAAGCTTAAATACTGACCAGGTTCAGACAATCTTTCCCAGCTTCCTAACCCATGTGTTCAGACATCTTTCCCAGATTCATAAAACCTGGTTCAGGAAGCTGGGGGCATTGTCTGAGCCTGGCAGTCTCAGTAGGCAATGGCTTCACAGAAAAAATGGGGTCTGAAGGAAGTAAGACAGATGACATTTTGGAAGCATTCTGAGAGGCAGTTCCATGCATGAGGGGCAGCAAGGGAGAAAAAGCAGATGACTTCAGATGCTTGAGGGTACTAGAGCTGGACCAACAAAGCTGACAGGCAGGAATGTGTCAGTATAAAAAAAAAAAAGGAAAGATAAGGGGGCAAGGCCATTGACTACTCCCTACAATGCATGTGAAACAGGATTTTTTATTGTTGTTTAGTATATTAAATATTTCTATGTCAAGGAAAAGTGTCCCTTAAAGCTGCTTTTAGGGATGCTCCCAAAATTCTCTTCATCCAATTTTCCCTCTAGAGTTTGGAGTTCTGAATTTACCTGATCTTGCTTCTAGAGTGGAATAAATACATTATTAATTCTACATTTTAAACATTTCTACATTTTGTTGATGCACAGTTTACTATGTCTTTCTGTTACTTCCATTCCTTCATATCTTTTTTCTGCCTCTTCTTCACCAATATGCACTGACAATACCCACAAAAAAGCATTCTTGATATCATATAACATATGATTGCATTGAGATTTATTTTTCCATGGTAGTTTACCAATGTGCATGTACACTTCTGTGCATTGATAGCACACTGCAAAAAGCAAACTTCATGTGATTGTACATAATAGGATCAAGATTCTTTTACATGGTATTTCACCAATGTGCTGAAGCTCATAAGCACATAATTAAACACCACACAAAACAAAATCTTGTATGATCATACCAAGATTGCTTTTTTGCAGTGTTTTATCAATGCACATATGAACATCCAAAAATAAAAATAAGAGGAAAAATATGCAGATGAACCAAAAGCACTGAAAGCAAACTCTGTATTTTCCAACTCTGGAATTTGAAAAATTCCCTAGTTCAGCCTTCCCTGACCTGCGTCGCACTACATGTTTTGGCCTATGACTTCCATCATCCCAAACCATCGGCCTTGCTGGCTGGGGCTGATGGGAGTTGTAATCCAAAACATCTGGAGGGATCCGTATTGAGGAAGGCTGCCTGAGTTAAACCAGTATACAGGAGAAGTGGAACACAGTTTTAAAGACTGTGTTCTTTAAAAGAGAACTTTAAAAGAGGGTTGGACAAATTCCTGGAGGAAAAGACTGTCAATGGCTACTAGACCTGACATCTATGTGCTACCTCCAGTACCAGGGACAGTAAGCCTATGTACACCAGTTGCTGGGGAACACTGATCCAGCATGGCTCTCTTATGTTCTTATGTTCACAGGGCAGAGTGAACCAAGGGAAACAATAGAGAATGGAATGGGGAAAATCCTCTCATCCAAAGGTGCTTTTTGCTGATGCAAACAAAAACACATTTGCAAATCTATTCATATATTTCACTTTGCACCAAAGTTAGAAGAAAAGATTGTGAAGCTATGAGGCTTGGAGTCAATAATGGAATCTGGTTTTTTTTCCTCTTTTTCTTAAGTGCATTATCAAAATTATTTGGGTGTTAATATATAATTGCCAGCTGTCAAGCTGCCTGTCAAGCTCACCCCTCCCCTCTCATTTCTGTTCAGGCAGTGGGAAAGGGGAAGGCGAGTACACCTAAACCTATCCCTTCTGATCAAATCATGCCCAAGAACAGTAAAAAGCAACTAAGGCTGCAATCCTATATACACTTACTTGGGAGTAAGTCTCATTAAACTCAGTGGGACTTACTGCTGAGTAGACATGCACAGGATCACACTATAAGTTAAAGACACTGTTCCCAGTATCCCCAGCCACCTGCGTAACACATGAGCTCTTCTAACACAAGGGGAATTGGGTAGGATGATTCACTTGATGAGGAACTCTGCTTCAGCCATCTCCACAGAAGGCAGCAAACAGGAACAAAATAATAAGAGAGAGAATAGTACTTCTGCCCTGCCACCAATGGTAATCACTCCAGAGATATTCCCTCTGAAAAATCAACAAAATAGCCTCTCTTTTTTTGCAAATGGTGTGGCAAAGGGGGGAGGGTAATCTCAGAATTCTGCCCACTTTTTGACTCTGTATTCTTAAGAGTGGAAGCTGTTGTGCTGTGCAGATGTTACCTTGGGCCCTTGCAACAGGACTGGCCATCCTGACAGGAACAGCAGCATCCAGGACTATCGTCTTGGGTTTGGTAGTTATGTGGGCATCTAGCTTATTTGGGTACATTTTTCTTTGTGACTAGCTAATGCCTTCCTGCTTTAAGTAAAGCGGGAAGGAGTATTGTATGTATCTCATTTTGTGGCTCTATTGTTTGATTAAGGCTTTTTCCAGAAGGGTGAATCCAAGCACTATCCAACTATTGTTCTTCGTTGTAAGGTACAAGTGGAATTGCACTTGTCTTTCCACAGTATTGTGAGTCTTGCACTTTTTCTATGTGAATATCCTGCTAAGTTCTGTGCGCGTTAGTGGGCATCATTCTATGGCCCCCCTGACAGATCAGTTTTTTAAATGATCTTTTAATTAGGGCTAAAATGCTTTTCCAGCTATATTATTTTTAATGAAAGCAACATATAGCTCTATAATGCTCTAATGTCAAATTTTGCATTATAATGCTATAACGCTAGAATTGTTGTTGTCGTTCAGTCGTGTCCGACTCTTCATGACCCCATGGACCATAGCATGCCAGGCCTTCCTGTCCTACGCTCTCTCCCGGAGTGTGCTCAAGTCCATATTCATTGCATCAGTGATGCTATCTAGCCATCTCATTCTCTGCAGTCCCCTTCTCCTTTTGCCTTCAGTCTTTCCCAGCATCAGGGTCTTTTAACGCTAGAATACAATAATGCTAATTAAAAAAAGATTTTTAAAACTTTCCAATGATTGCCATTTTAGTAACATGGTTAATGGCAGTGATCAGAAAGGTTTTTTAAATCATGTTTTTAAGAAATTAACATTACAGAATTATATTGTATAATATACCACTATATTAAAAAATATAGCTGGATAAGCATTTTGAGCTAATTTGATTTAAAAAAACAACAACAGGGTCATAAAATGGCGCCCAAAACAAGGTTTATAATGCTGAGCTTTGATCTGTTCTCTTTTCTGATACATCACTGCCCACATCAAAACCCTGCCATTTTAAAAAGACAGAAAGGTAGTACTAAAAGCATCTACACCTACACTCTTCCATTCTTCTTTAAAGGGGGGAGGCAAACTTTCTAATTGCAATTGTCTTTCCATAGTATCATGGGTCTTGCTTGCTAAGTGAACCACTTAGAAAATACAGGATAACAATGATTGGATGTTGGCATTGTGTGGATACCCCATAAAAAAGTGAATGAATGAAGCATGGCAACTCCATTCGAAATGCCTATTGTGGAAGCACCATAAGGACCAGACAAGCCACTATAAGCCTTCCGCAGTAAAAAGGCACCTAAATCACAGTTCAAGCTTTTAGCCTGCAGAAAGAATTCAAGGAACAAGGAAGGAACTTCACAGCATATAAGTGTTTAGCCTTCCTGTTCAAAGATCATTTTGGCATTTTAAATGGTATCCAATGCTTTCCAAATAAAGGGGGGGGGGAGAATCTTGGTCTTTAAGCAAAAGTTTCCCCATGCCCTTAGGAAGCCATTGGCACAAAGCGCTGAACATATAATTAATCCATAAAGCACAATGTGCCATAAAATCTGTATGCAAAGAATACATGGAAGAACGAGAGAGAATAGAAGCTCACACAGGGTCTAGTGGTGATTTTCTCATCAGGCACAACACAGCTTTTCCTAATTCCTTCCCCTTAGCACCCCTGCTGAGACTCTGGCTGCCTAGAGTCATAGCATCAGCCTAGCCAGTTCTGTTTTTGAAAATCTATAGACACCATGCCCAGGATTGCCCATTTTCTACTTTTATTCATCCAGCCATTTTCCCTTTTCCCATTTTACCAGGAGAAAAACCAGATTTTTCAGCCTTCTTAGAAGGCATATAGGATTGATTATCCACTGTACCAGAGCAATGTTATAATGGTTACATTGAAAGGAAATTTAAGAGATATAAAGTTCCCTGGGATAATGGTTGTTTTGGCTTATGGTACAACATTTCCAGGAGATATTTTTTCAGGAGTCTTGTATAATTATTTTTGCCTACATCTCAACAATACTGAGCAGGGGGGAGGGATCTCTGGGCAGTATCCAATAGGGCACTGTGCCCCCACTGATTCTGTTCTGCAAGCAAGACCCACCGCTTACACAGCAGAGATTTTGTGCTTCCAGGAGCAACTGGAAATGAGTGGAAACACTTTTTGGAATGGAGTTGTTTAGCGGAGCTCACATAAGAAAGCTCTGCTGACCTATCTCAATCCAGAAACAAGCATTTGTGCTCATTTTGTGGCTTCCTATAGACAGCATTAAATCTCTGTTGCACAAGTGATGAGTCCCACTTGCACAATGGAATCAGCAGCAGGGGCCACTTGCACAACAGCCCCAAAAGATACTGCTCCACATTATTTAAAAATGATTATGATTCTGTATATGCCTTCTAAACAAGTAAAGCCCTAAAGACTATATACCCAGAGAGAAACAGGCAACAAAAAGGCATCCAGGCCCAGCATCATGACATTGACATGGTCTTGCATCTCTCAGGGCCATGCACTTACTGCTGACTGAAGAAACCAATGTGATGCCGCATTTAATAGGAGTGGTCTTGCATCTCTCAGGGCCATGCACTTACTGCTGACTGAAGAAACCAATGTGATGCCGCATTTAATAGGAGTAAGAGCTCTACCTGTAGTCCACTTACCCTTTCCCTGGGGGCCCATCATCACCAGTATGGGATGGTGGCAGTGGATGGGAGCGAGGAAGAGAATATCACTCATTTGGGCATCCTGGGCCCAATCCAACTGTGAGGTGGTAGTGTGGCAACTCTGAAGAAGTGGGGCCCTCTGCTCCCTCTCAAATATCTTATTTGTTGTTAATTTTATTTATATATTACATTTATATCCCACATTTCCTCCAAAGAGCTCAAAAAGTGGCATACATGGTCTCCCTATTTTATCCTCACAACAACCTTCTGAGGTAAGTTGTACTTACAGTGTGTGACTATCCAGAGGTCTCCCAGTGAGTTTCATGGCTGAGTGGGGATTTGAACCTGGGTTTTTCCAGTACTAGAACAACACTCTAACCTCTACACCACACTGACTCTTATTCCCACAATGTTGCTTTTGCTTCTCCCTATTCCTTTTCCTGTTTCCTTTTTCTGGCTTTAAAGTTGTTATTAACAGATATGTTGTCTTAATAAATTCATACATCTTTTTCGAAAGAATTCAGATGTTATTGCTAAAAATATGATACTTTTGTTTTATAATAATCACCTTGTGAGTTCAAAGCAGCTTCCAAAAGTATTCTGTACACTTGCTACTGTGGCTGTTATGTCTTGTATCTGACGTGCTCTTGTTTGTATGGCACTTTATAAGGCCATAGTCCTTAAAAGCAGCTAAAAAAATACTTTTAAGTAAATAATTTTCACAGAGAAGGGAGACTGATGTGTCATGGCATACAGGCTGATAACATAGGGAAGCTAACATTCTTGCGAATCACTGTTCTAAAGAAATATCCGAATTCATAAGACCGGCACTTTAGAGACTCAAAAGTGTGTTTACCTTATTTTTCCCAAGTGTACTCATTTTGGGCAAAGTAACTGCAGCATTACATTTCCCATGGGCTTGGAGTAAACTGAATTTTCTTGGGAAAGGGTTTCTTTAACAAGGCTTTCCAACTTGTAGGGCTGTCGCACACTTCTGAATAGCAAGAGGTTTAATCACTGCCAGCATTTCACTGAAAGGAATGTACCAAAGTACTTACTGCATTGTTTCATGCTTTGCAGAAGGGAAGAACAAATTAAATCTATTTGAGAAAGACATGTTATGTCTGTTAACTATTTTATAGCAGTGTGCAAGGTGTCTTCGTTTTACAAATAATCTGAGGATGAAGTATTTAGAGGTTATTTCTCCTGTTGCACCACTTCAGCCAGAACCCTTAAGTAGTTCTAAAAAAAAATTTGGGGTGAAATCCAATTGGAATCAGATGGGCCTCTCGAAACAGTTTTATAATTCAAACAATATTTTTAGGAAAGATTTTTTTGAATGCTTAACCTAAATCTACCTGTGACCTATCCTCAGTGTGGGGCAAGGATCAGGGAATGCAAGGGGATGGGGAATCAGCAAAGACTGCTTCCTCCCACATTCTACCAGCAGAAATGGTCACAATGTTCCACTGTGTCAGAAACCTCCCTGGCATCCATCCTTGAGAAGATGCTTCAGTTCACTGGCCAAAGCTTTCAGTCACCTATAACACTGCCAATATGTTAACTTTCTGGTCCTCTATAATCCCTAAATATTTTTCATCAAAACTCTAGCTACCCACTTATACGCCATCTTAATCTTACCCATCTTTGTTCCCTTCTTTTCTATATGTAAAACGTTTCACTAGGTCTTACTGAATTTCATTTCATGAGCAGCCCAGCAATCCAGTTAATCAAGATAATGTTTAATGGTTAACTCTCAAAAATGTTCCCAAACCCTTCCCAAATCCAAATCTATGTGCTTTGTGCTAATAGCTTTGCATATTGGGTGGTATAGAAATGTAATAAATAAATGAATGAATGAATAAACTTTGTGAATGCAGTGAATGGCACAATTTACCATGCAAAATACGCATTTTCAATCTGGTGTAAATCCGTTACTTATTACCTATGATTGCTTTTTTATTAGAAGCCATTATTCATTTCATACTAGTTCCTTCTGCCCCAAAGTCTCAGACTTCTTAGAAGGATGTCATGTGGAGCTAAGAACAACCATATATATATGTATGTATGTATGTATGTACATTGGATACAAAGTTGCCCTTCTGTGAATGGAAGGGCTTCTTCCATTTTGTGGAAGAGACTGAGATCAGCAGATGTTCCTACTGAAGGATGTGGAGGTGATTTTCATTAATTTTCCTTTCCCTCTACAACTGGTACCACCACATCCCACACTGTTCTGAAGGATCTCCCCACCCTCCAAAGAAACCTCTCAGGATACATCAGGGGAAGGAGATTCAGTAAAAATTGCCTTCCCACCCCCTCTTGACAGGACCATTGGATCCAAGCCACTATATATATTCCAGATAAAATTAGGACACTTATGTCAACATGAAACAAATGCTAACGTGTTCCAACCTTTATTTATTTGTATCCTATTTTAGAATTTATATCCTTCCACATGGTTCCATAAAGTCCTAAGGGCAGCTTAGATAAAAAAGTAATACAACAATAATAATGCTGAATAAAACCACAATATCAGAATTATCAAATAAAATAAAAAACCTAAAACTAAAGTAACAGATCACATAGCATTACTGATAAAACAGTCCACAGAAAACAGCAGCAATTCATTCTTAACTCTGCTTATCAGACCCAACTGCCACGTGGAAAAGAATGGCTTTTACCCTTTCTTTCCTAAAATAACCCATCTAGCTTGGCATGCTTCCCTGGAGACTAAGTTCAGTAATATTAGTGGCACCACTGTGAAGGCCTTACTCCTCATCCCCATCACTCTGACCTCAGAAAGAGGGGGGATTTAGAGTAGGGCCTCCCCTGAAAGTGTGTAATGTGTAGGGGATTCACATGGAAGAATCTATTCCCTTAGGGCGCCAATCCTAACTAGATAGGCGGCCACCTCTGAACTCGGAGGCGACCGCCTATCCAAAGCAAGGCAGGAGAGGCATGAGGGGATCGTTCCCTCTGCACCTCTCCTGCCTTGCTATTTTTCGCTAGACAGCCATTTTCGGCTGTCTAGCAGCAGGAAGGCTGACGGGGAGAGGAAGCTGCTGTACAACACATTGGATATGTTGTACATGCAGCTCTGCTCCTCCCCCCCGGAACGCCCTTTTTTGGTCGCTCCGCACTCCTCTTCTGAGTGCGGAGAACAGGGCTTCTCTGCTCTGCCTCCAAGGCAGCGCGGACAAGTGGGGAGGTCAGTTTTCCAGGAACCGGTATAGTGCCTAGTGGCCATATGATTGCTCCCTAAGATAATCAGGATCAAGGGCATTAAAAGTTAAATGCCAACTCAAGAAAATGTTGGGAGCAAGTGCAGTCATTTCAGAACAGGCATTATGTTCTCCCAATAGCCTGCCCTAGCTAACAAGTGGATTCCCACAATGTGAACGAAGTTTCTAGCAGTATTCAAGCCTGAATGGCAGTTCACCCTGGAAGTTAAAAAAGCATTTAGTGTCTCGGACCATCTCCACACCGGCCTAAAATCCCACATTTAAAATGGGGCTTTCTGCTTCTGTATTAAATGCAGGATCACGACGGACTCCCTTCACATGCGCTTCCTTCCCCTCCTTTCCCCCCTCCTTTCCCCCCTTATCTGAGTCTTCCATATGTTTCATTGGTCCAGCTCCTCTTATTGCGGCTTTTCCTTTTTCACTAAGGGAACTCAAATGGGATAATTAGATAGCTCATTATCTCCGGTCTTTTAAAAAATGGAATAAAGGTCATTTAGTGAAGGAGTCGTTAACTTGGAGGTTAACAATGTCTAAAAGGCCCACAAACTTCCGTGAGTAACCAATCTCAATAGCAGGATAAAAGCTCTGTGTGAAGAAGCCCTCAGCGTTGAGGTTACCATCCTCTAGGACAGGGGTGAGTAACCTTTAAGTTGAGAGCCACATTCCCTTAGGGGAAAGTGCTTGGGACCTGGGGTTGGGTGATTCAGCAAAACTCAACCTCATTGTGGTTCTCCAATTTCCACCTTGAAGCTTATTTCAACTCGCGTCCCTAATGGATTGTAAACTGGAAGGCGGGGGGAGCTCTAAAAAAAAAAAAGGCACATATTTTCTGGTGCATTTTTCCTAATGTGCACATCAATTGTGTGAATTTTTAAATGTATGCATTTTTCTTCCATTGCTTGAAGCATATTTGTGCACATTTTCTAATGCACAAATGTTATGCTCATTTTTCAAATGTCCACGTTTATCAAACACATTTTTTATTGTGTGAATTGTATTGCAAGCTTGGAAATGTATGGACTTCAGACTACAGATTGTATTCAAGTCTGCGTTTAGTTCTGGGAGGTGTGAACTGGAAAAATTCTGGTCAAAAACATCTCCTCCAATGCTGATCGGCAGGGAACAGTTAAGCAGTGGGGGGAAAGAGGCCAACTGGGAGGAAAGGTTGATTGGCTGCGGTCAGCCCACAGGCCACCAGTTCTCTATCCATGCTGTAACTGAAACTGGCTTACCAACCTAAGTTGTTAAATAGCACTCTTGGCTTTAGCTGCCATCTGAGATTTCAGGAGCAACAGCATATCCAGTAGCACTTCCAGTCAAATCAAAATCAAATCAAATATTCCTTCTTATGGTCATTTAGACCTGTTCTAGTTTAGACCCATTCAAGTTAAAATACACAGATAAGTATACAAATATCAGGACACAGGCTACAATTTCTTCAATTTAACTAATACAGTTAAACAACTTGGGTCTTGTTCACATGGCAATTAGAAAGAAAGACATTAGCCACCTGTTCAGTGGCATGTGCGATTTTATTTGAGAGACAGCTGATTACCAATCTTTCATCTGGATGGCCTGGGAAGTAGGTCAGAAGAAGATACATTATGCAGTGTGTCTCAAATCAGAGTAAAGATTACAATATTAAAGTACATGCGTCAAAGTTTCAGGTACTCCTACTTTGCATGAATACAATGTGTTTTAAAGTGGAATTTTCAGAAATCTGCCCTGGAGCACTACTCCTGGTAGAACATTAAGCCTTGCAAGTATAAATGCTCTATGGCCTTGTATATTCCTAAAAGATGTCAAATAAGAAGATGAGGTACTATAACTGGGCAGAATCCCATGGGCCAGTGGAGAATAAGTTCTGTTAGCCAGAGAGTACAGATCTTGTCTTTCAATATCATATAATCTTCGGATCAGAAGTCTGGGGGCTTATTGTTGCTCAAGCATTAGAAGGGATTCACACAAAACACCAACTGAGCTAATTTTATATTAAATTATATGGGACAATGTACTAGAATGTGAGTCTGTTAGCACAGAATATACAAAACTAGATGCTGGTGAAGAAAAATGCGGTTATAACCAGAATTTTAGTGCCTGGGCGCATGCTTTGGTTTTGACAAATCCTATGCCCGTTTCCAGACACATAGCTGCATATTCTGCACAATTAGGTACCCCCAAAATACAATGCAAGAAAAATGCTTGGGCTTTTTCTAGAGCAGAATTTGTCATTGCGATCCATACAGGGAATACTGTATAATAACTGATTCAACAACTTAGCTCTGAATACTCTGAAGGCTGGAGGAATACTATGACCACTTTTGGTGTAATAAAAATGAACAACAGCAGATGCACTGCAATTTGCAGAACTGAGTGTATGTTTGCATTGTAAGTTCCACTTAATTATATTGGAATTAAAGCCCTAGGTACTTAAATTCTTGTTCCAAAGTATTCCCCTTTAATGTCAGCAAAATGTTTTCTATGACTTAGAGAAAACCATAATTTTAGATTTTACAAAATTTATAACCAATGAGTTTTTATCACAATACTCTGAGGAGGCCTGTAATAGTCGATTGGGTTAGAGATAACATCACAGCATCATCTGTGTATAACAATGAGATCTGCCTTAAACCAAGCTGGGGTGGAGGTGTCCTTCTACCAGCAGCAATGATGGGGCTAAGTCATTCAGGAATAAATTGAATAAAATGGGGCCAAAATACAACCCTGTTTTACACCCTTGTTTGTCATGATCTCATTTGTTAATTGGACCTGTTGACCATAACAGACTTGGACTTGTTCGGGTGCACAAATTATGAATAAGGAACTATCTTCTATCCATAGGGTTTTTTTCTAGTTTATACCACAACAATTTTCTTGAGACAGAGTCAAAAGCCCCTTTCAGGTCAATATATGCTGTAAACAGTTTCCCCCTGCTTGGCTTAATATATTTCTTTGCTAACTGAGCTAGCATGATCCAGTGATCCAATGTGGATTTATTAGAACAAAATTCAATTTGTTAATGTCCCAAGATGTCATGATCCTCCATCCAGGTTAGCAATTTTTCAGACAAATGCCTTGTATATATTTTCCCTATAATGGACAAAAGCCTTATTCGATGGTAATTTGCTGGAACCTTTGGGTTTCCCTGTTTAAAAATAGGAATTTTGATTGCCCTAGTCCATGCTTAGGGGA
Source organism: Heloderma suspectum (assembly GCF_057233095.1). Lineage (NCBI taxonomy): Eukaryota > Metazoa > Chordata > Lepidosauria > Squamata > Helodermatidae > Heloderma > Heloderma suspectum. The sequence goes on along the minus strand of NC_139459.1, from coordinate 290,463,331 downwards.
ACCTCATAGTCTGATTAAAAAGTTAGAAAGTGTTGATGGGAGGCCTACCACTCTAGGTGTACTTTCAGAAGTTCAGGGGGTATGGAATCTAGGCCTAGAGATTTCCCCATTTTAAGTTGTCTAGTAGGATTTTTGATTTCATTTGGGCTCACTGGAGGACGATCAGGGGAATCTAAAGATGAACAGTTAGTAAGATCAGATGCGGATCACAGAAAATGCTAGAAAAATAGGCTTCCCATACCTGTACTGGAATTAAACAGTTAGGTGAGCCTGTCCTACTTTTGAGGGACCTGTAACTAGGGTCCCAAAGAGTTTGTTTTTATTTGTTAGTGAAGCATTATCAATAGTTCCCATTTTTCCCTTTGTGCCATCCTTTTATTTTTAGCAATAACACTTCTATATTTCTTTTTAAACTCATAATACTCAGTGTAGAGACTCTTTAATTTATTGTTACAATAAAAACAGTAGACGGAACAAATCTGATTTTTCTGATGTTGACATCCCCTGACATACCAAGGTTTTAATCTTTCCTGTTTAACTGTACAGGTCTGTTGTTCCAGGGCCCACTTCCAGTCTATGCATTTGATCCTTCATGGGAGTACAACTCTATCCAAAACTGAAGAACCACAGACTCCCAGATCAATCAGACTCTCCCATCATCCTCACTGCTGTCTTGTCTGAATCAAACTTTTTCTGGATTGTATACACAGCTTTGACTGCTTTTCTACTGTCCACTATGAAAATTACTTTATCAAGCAGTACGAGACATGAACAGTAGGGCATGATTTCTTTGTATCAAATCCATGTTGACTACTGCTTATTATCCCATTCTGCTAAGCTATGAACGTATGTAATTGCTTATTAAAAGATACTGCCATGCATTCAGTACCAAATGAGAAACATCAGTATTTCCAATAACTACATATACACTGAAAGTATTTACACAAAAATGCACCAAGATTTTAAGTAGAAGGTCCAAAGATAATTGTATCTGTGATAACAATGGATACTTCATTTATAAAACTGGTGTTTCCTCCATTGTCACAAACAAGGACTGGAAATGGCAGTTTTATAAACAAGGTATCCAATAATATTTCACAAGTCTGAAAAATGTAATTGAACAAATTCTTTTGAGCTTCCTATAGTGTGATAAGAAGCAGTTTAGTCAAAACTATAAGAACATCTATTGGAAGTCCACTAAATCTGCTCAAACACTACTTATACATTCCCAAACAAAATCAAAGCTGTAAATATTTTTTACAATGGCTTAGAGAAACACTGGGGATGTTCAGACGTGCATAAGGGGGCGGAGGTTAGGGTAACTATGGAGGGAGGTTAGTGTAACCATGCCGTGCGCAGCTGTCACATGACTGGAAACTATGCAGTGCTGCGTGGTTCCCATAATGCCCACCCTCCATAGTTACTGTAACCATCCTCCTACTGCCACCGCCAGTGATCCCAGCGGCCCTTGAAGTGTGAAAATGCGCACACTGGGTACTCTATCCGTCACGATGCACCGGTGACTATGGAGAAAGTCTGCACCAGCTAGAGTGTCACTAGAAGTGTGGGATGCTCTAGGCTGCCGCCTCTATGGTTGCAGCCTAGAAACCACCCGGAGCACATTTTAGCCACCAGGGAGCACGACACACATAATGATAAGCCACCCCAGGGCCCCTTAACCCTGCTACAGGGGGTTGGTTAGCCAGGGTGGTTTCAGAACATGGTTAGTAGGTTTTTCTCCCCCCACATGACACACTAAGCCACCATGGTTTGCACAAATTCCCTAACCATCATGGCTTAGCATAACATCTGAACAGGGCCACTATGAATTATATGTAAACTAAATATTAATAAAATTCAGGCTGAAGTAGAATAATTATAGGAATGAAATGAAATCTCCTGCTTAAAACTTGGGAGTAGGGAGTGATATCCCATCCACTGCTAGCAACATTTCCAAACTCTGCTACTCCTTTTTCTACAGGAATATCCTGCCTACAGGGTAGTCCTATACCTAAGGAAAATAGCATATCTTCTAGCTGGCCAGGTCACATATTTACCTAAAACAACAGAAGAAAATAATTCAGTGCTTTATTTTACTTTGGCATTAGGCCAGGTTTTCAGAAGCTACAGGTTAAGATTGCAGTATAGAAATGTCCTTTAAGAGCACAGACAGCTGCATTGTGCTCAGCAGTGTTTACTTCCCCACCCAAATACAGTCCCTTGCCCCACACTGTGGTCCTAATGTGGGTTAGGGCCCACCCCACACCTTTGCTGCTAATGGGATCTTTTCTTCCACTGTACATAATAGGCTCAGAGGGCATGATCCAGATCAGACTGTGGTAGCGGGCAAAGAACTGAAGCTCCTCTTGTTGTTGTTGTTCAGTCGTTCAGTCGTGTCCGACTCTTCGTGACCCCATGGACCATAGCACGCCAGGCCTTCCTGTCCTGCGCTCTCTCCCGGAGCGTGCTCAAGTTCATATTCATTGCATCCGTGATGCTATCTAGCCATCTCATCCTCTGCCGTCCCCTTCTCCTTTTGCCTTCAGTCTTTCCCAGCATCAGGGTCTTTTTCAGGGAGTTTTCTCTTCGCATTAGGTGGCCAAAATATTGGAGCTTCAGCTTCAGTATCTGTCCTTCCAATGAGCACTCAGGGTTGATTTCCTTTAGGATGGACTGATTTGACCTCCTTGCAGTCCAGGACACTCGTAAGAGTCTTCTCCAGCACCACAGTTCGAAGGCATCAATTCTTCGGCGCTCAGCCTTCCTTATAGTCCAGCTCTCACAGCCATACATTACTACTGGGAAAACCATAGCTTTGATTAGACGGACCTTTGTCGGCAAGGTGATGTCTCTGCTTCTTACTATGCTGTCTAGGTTGGCCATAGCTTTCCTCCCAAGGAGCAAGCGTCTTTTAATTTCATGGCTACAGTCACCGTCTGCGGTGATCTTGGAGCCCAAGAAAGTAAAATCTGTCACTGCTTCCATTTCTTCCCCTTCTATATGCCAGGAAGTGATGGGGCCAGATGACATGATCTTAGTTTTTTTAATGTTGAGTTTCAAACCAGCTTTTGCAGTCTCCTCTTTCACCCTCAACAAGAGGCTCTTGAGATCCTCTTCGCTTTCTGCCATTAGGGTGGTATCGTCTGCATATCGGAGGTTGTTGATAATTCTCCCAGCAATCTTAATTCTGACCTCTGATTCATCCAACCCGGCATTTCTCATGATGTACTCTGCATATAAGTTAAATAAGCAGGGTGACAATATGCAGCCTTGTCGTACTCCTTTCCCAATTTTGAACCAATCGGTTGTTCCATGTCTGGTTCTTACTGTTGCTTCTTGACCCTCGTACAGGTTTCTCAGGAGACAGGTAAGGTGGTCTGGTACTCCCATCACTTTAAGAATTTGCCACAGTTTGTTGTGATCCACACAATCAAAGGCTTTAGCATAGTCAATGAAGCAGAAATAGACGTTTTTCTGGAATTCTCTTGCTTTCTCCATGATGCAGCGAATGTTGGCGATTTGATCTCTAGTTCCTCTGCCTCTTCGAAACCCAGCTTGTACTTCCGGTAGTTCTCGGTTCGCATACTGCTGAAGCCTAGCTTGTAGGATTTTGAGCATCACCTTGCTGGCATGTGAAATGAGCGCAATTGTGCAGTAGTTTGAACACTCTTTGGCAATGCCCTTCTTTGGAATTGGAATGTAAACTGACCTTTTCCAGTCTTGTGGCCACTGTTGAGTGTTCCAGATTTGTTGGCATATTGAATGCAGCATTTTAACAGCATCATCTTTTAGGATTTTAAATAGCTCGGCTGGAATACTGTCATCTCCGCTAGCTTTGTTGTTACTAATGCTTCCTAAGGCCCACTTGACTTCAGTCTCTAGGATGTCCGGCTCAAGTTCAGTGACCGCACTATCGTGGCTATCAGGGACATTCAGATCTTTCCTGTATAGTTCTTCTGTGTATTCTTGCCACCTCTTCTTAATCTCATCTGCTTCTGTTAGGTCCCTGCCTTCTTTGTCCTTGATCATGCCCGTCTTTGCACAAAACGTTCCCTTGATATCTCCAATTTTCTTGAAGAGATCTCTAGTCTTTCCCATTCTGTTGTTTTCCTCAATTTCTTTGCATTGTTCATTTAAGAAGGCCTTCTTGTCTCTCCTTGCTATTCTCTGGAACTCTGCATTCAGTTGGGTATATCTTCCCCTTTCTCCCTTGCTTTTCGCTTCCCTTCTTTCCTCAGCTACTTGTAAAGCCTCATCAGACAGCCACTTGGCTTTCTTGCATTTCTTTTTCTTTGGGATGGATTTCGTTGCTGTCTCCTGAACAGTGTTACGGACCTCCGTCCATAGTTCCTCAGGCACTCTGTCTATCAGGTCTAATCCCTGAAATCTATTCCTCACCTCCACTGTATATTCATCAGGGATATGATTTAGGTCATACCTGAACGGTTTAGTGGTTTTCCCGACATTCTTCAATTTAAGCCAAAATTTTGCAAGAAGCAGCCCATGATCTGAGCCACAGTCAGCTCCAGGTCTTGTTTTTACTGACTGTATGGAGCTTCTCCATCTTTGGCTGCAAAGGACATAATCAATCTGATTTCGATATTGACCATCTGGTGACGTCCATGTGTAGAGTCGCCTCTTGTGCTGTTGGAAAAGAGTGTTTGCTATGATCAGCATGTTCTCTTGGCAAAACTCTATTAGCTTTTGTCCTGCTTAATTTTGTACACCAAGGCCATGCCTGCCTGTTATCCCGGTGATTTCTTGACTTCCTACTTTAGCATTCCAATCCCCTATGATGAAGAGGACATCTTTTTTTGGTGTTAGTTCTAGAAGGTGTTGTAGGTCTTCATAGAACCGATCAACCTCAGCTTCTTCGGCATCAGTGGTTGGGGCATAGACTTGAATTACTGTGATGTTGAATGGTTTGCCTTGGATTCGTACTGAGATCATTCTATCATTTTTAAGATTGTACTCCAGTACTGCTTTTCCCACCCTTTTGTTGACTAGGAGTGCTACTCCATTTCTTCTAAGGGATTCTTGCCCACAATAGTAGATATGATAGTCACCTGAATTAAATTCGCCCATGCCTGTCCATTTTAGTTCGCTGATTCCCAAGATGTCGATGTTCAATCTTGCCATCTCATGTTTGACCACCTCCAGCTTACCTTGATTCATTGATCTGACATTCCAGGTTCCTAAACAATATTGTTCTTTACAGCATCGGATTTTCTTTTCACCACCAGACACATCCACAGCTGAGTGTCCTTTCGGCTTTGGCCCAGCCGCTTCACTCTTTCTGGCGCTACTTGGAAATACCCTCTGCTCTTCCCCAGTAGCATATTGGACACCTTCCGACCTGAGGGGCTCATCTTCCGGCGTCATCTCTTTTAGCCTTGTGATACATTCCATGGGGTTTTCTTGGCAAGAATACTGGAGTGGGTTGCCATTTCCTTCTCCAGTGGACCACATTTTGTCAGAACTCTCTGCCATGACCTGTCCGTCTTGGGTGGCCCTGCACGGCATAGCTTATGGCTTCATTGAGTTACGCAAGCCCCTTCGCCACAACAAGGCAGTGATCCATGAAGGGGGAAGCTCCTCTAGCCCCATGCTAATTGTGTGAATGGTGTCTTGCTCAGATTGACCCTTACTATTACTAATGGCTACACCTAGGCAAGCAATAAGGAATTGCAAATAGAACCCCATTCAAAATGCATGACTTTCAGCTTGAAAAACCACTTCTTGTATATTCTTCCAAATGCAATGTAGGATATTCCCAACACAATTTCCAGCGGCAGATGTGAATGGGAATCATATTACAAAAGGACTGTGTACAGCTCTGATAGATATACCACTTAATGAAGATTTCTGTGATCTTCCCTTGTCAGTTATTGGATGGAACACTCAAAAGAGAGCTGCCCTCGCTGCTAAGATCTCTACCATTTCCTTGCTTCCTGCAGGGGCAAAGATCTGCCAGTTTTAAACTTTTCATTTAAAAGCCTCAAGTATGAGGCTGAACATTTGTTTGCACCCTTTTTGAAGATTCATTGGACTTGCAGGAATGCAAAGTGTTATCTGGGCTCATAATTCATTAAAAATGGCACTTCACTCACTATGATGCCATTCTGCATCAGTGGCATCCCAGCCCTAACTGCATTAGCTGGAATTATGTTCCATTTATTTCAATGGACTCCCCCCACCCCACTGCTCTTGTAAGTGTTTTTAGGACTGCAATCTCAATTTGTCTTGGCACATGATATTGGGGAGGGGGGAATCCCCATCTCTGCAGAAATATGGTAAGAAGAACCTTCCTTGGATAACTTCATGTGCACGTATTTGATCCTTTAAGCTCTTCTCATAGCTATGTACTCAGTAGTGTGGTGAATTCAGAAGTGCAGGGTTCCTTCGTGACAGTCAGAGCCACGCCCCCTCACTGCCATGCCCCCTTCTAAGATTACACAACCTTGTAAGATATACAACCTTCAGCCGGAATCCAAAAACAGTGCAGCTGAGAGTAAGGCAGTGGTATTTCAACTGGACATCTGAGAAAAAATGCAGGGGTGTTAAAATCGTTTTCACTCACTCACTCAAACACAAACATTTTAGGTTTTCCAAATATGATACTCTAAGGAAGCTTCACCCTCTCAACTCAGCCCTCATGGACAGATACCTTCTCATTTAAACAGCCCCCTTGCACACTCCCTTAGCACCCCAACATTACCCATTAGCCTTCCCTAAGCTCCTTCATTATACGTATCTCTCACCAGCATACTAAAGGGAACCATGAAAAGCATATAGTGATAATTGAAACAGCAATCCCATAGTTTGGTTAATTTTGCATAATTTCCACTGGATGTGGGGAAGCTGGATTTACTGTGGAAGAGTTTTGTAATGACAACATTAACCGCCTTGTTAGCAAGTTATATTCAGCTGCTCCACAGACAAAGGATCTTTTCATAAAAGATTCTTTTGGGACAGATTCATCTGATCTCTTTGAGTTGAATCTGTGATCAGAGTTTCCATAAAATATGGCAGAGTCAGGTTATGTGTTTCATGTGGTACAATAAATTTAATTTCTGAACATTTGGAGCTCATGGGACTGAGACTGCCGTGTTGCATTAACCACAAAACATCAGCACTGAATCTCATAGACAAACTTTTTAAAGCACATCCATGTGGAACCATTACATGTGGAATGTAATCCCCAAATTCCTACATGTATTATTATTATTATTATTATTATATTTATACCCCGCCTTTTTCCCAATACTGGGACTCAAGGCAGCTTTACAGTATTAAAACTTGTACAATTACAACCTATAAACAGAAATATAAATAGAAGTATACAAAAGTTAAAAATACAATTAAATCTTCAATAATATTAAAATTGTAAAAATATCAAAATGTTAAAAGACAACAAGAAAAATAGTATCCATCCATCAAATTCTCAAAGGTCCAGACTAGTTATCCCCAAAGGCCTGCTGGAACAAAAAAATTTTTATATGCCTGTGAAAGCAAATCAAGGAGGGTGCCACTCTTGCCTCCCTGGGAAGGGAGTTCCAGAGCATTGGGGCAGCTACTGAGAAGGCCCTCTCCCACACTCCCACCAGGCGAGCCTGTGATGGTGGCAGGACCATGAGAAGGGCCTCCTCTGAAGATCTCAGGGCATGAGCAGGCTCATAGGGAAGAATATGGTCTTTCAGATAACCTGGACTCAAGCCATATAGGGCTTTATAGGACATGACCAGCACTTTGAATTGTGCCCAGAAACAGACTGGGAGCCAGTGAAGCTGTTTTAACAGGGGAGCTGTATTCTCCCTGTACCAGCCCCAGTCAGCAGTCCGGCAGCAGCTCTTTGAACCAGCTGAAGTTTCCGAACACTCTTCTGAGGCAGCCCCACGTGGAATGCATTACAGTAATCCAAACGGAATGTAACTAAGGCATATGTCACTGTGGCCAAGTCAGGTATCTCAAGGAACGGGCGCAGCTGGCGCACTAGCTTTAACTGTGCAAATGCACTCCTGGCCACCGTTGAAACCTGGGCATCCAGGCTCAGGGCTGAATCCAGAAATACACCCAAGCTGTGAACTTGTGTCTTCAGGGGGAGTGTAACGCCATCCAGCACAAGCTGAATCTCTATTCCCTGATCTACCTTTCGACTGACCAGGAGCACCTCTGTCTTGTCTGGATTAAGCTTCAATTTGTTTGCCCTCATCCAGTCCATTACTGCCAACAAACACTGGTTCAGCACCCCAACAGCTTCCTTGGAATTAGATGGAAAGGAAAAGTAGAGTTGGGTGTCATTAGCATACTGGTGACACTGAATCCCAAAACTCTGGACAACCTCTCCCAGTGGTTTCATGTATTTATTAAATAGCATTTATTTATTTTATTTAAATAAAAATAAATAAATTAAATAGCATGAGGGACAAAACAGAACCCTGAGGAACTCCACAAGCCAACGGCCAGGGAGTCGAACAGTTCCCCAGCACCACCTTCTGGCTCCGCCCCTCCAAGAAGGAATCCCAGAGAGACGGCCCAGAAGGATACCAAGGTCGATGGTATCGAAAGCCACTGAGAGGCTCAGAAAAACCAACAGGGACACACTCCCCCGTCTAGTTCCCGGCATAGGTCATCCACCAAGGTGACCAAAGCTGTTTCTGTCCCGTAACCGGGTCTGAAGCCAGATTGAAATGGATCTAGATAATGTATCTGTGAAGACAATCATAGATTTCCATTGTGTACTATTCGGGGATAAAGCTATATGAATTATTAATCTCCAATGCAATATTTCCACATGCATGTGCCCACATGATCCCATTAAGAGATCCAGTCATGAGCTTTGAGTATTATTTTGGAAATGGCACCTCTTGAAATTCAGCTTTGTCTCCTCAGGGCCACTTTCATCTGTTGTTATTTCATATGTTCCAAAACCAACTGCTGGCATTAAAAAGAGGTTCCAACTGAGCTCTGGTACTAATGAAGCCTCATTACCAGACAATGCAGCAAAAATGGATGCCGCCTGCACTCCCTGTAGTTGAGAAAAAGGGACATGATGCAAGGATGATGGAAAGTACTTTAATCCTTCAGTCAAGAAGTCATTCAAAAGAGAATGCAAATCAGTAAGGTGTTATAGTGCTTTACAGTGACATAGCTGGTTAGAAATCAGTCGTAAGGAATGGAAGAAGGGGTAAAAGCAGGAGTTCTGAGCACATTCCAAACCATAGTAGTATGTGTACAAAACAATCCACCAGTGGACCTTCAGAGTGTTTTGTCCTGGCTTTCCTGTGTCTGTCCTGAGAGCTCTTGAAAGAGTGCCCTATGGTGTGGCCTTGTGTTAAAGCTGAGACCCAGAAGCTCTCTCCATGCTACAGCAGAATACACCTGATTACTTACTGCCCTCTTTTCCCTTCCATTCTGGAAGGAGAAGTTCTCTCCTGCAGCAGTCGGACAGTGGGTGGGATGGGATGCAGGGATGATGCTGATTCCTGCAGTGGGGATAGCTTGTCCTAATTATCCCTCACATTAGTCCTCTCATGGTCCGTTGTCAAAGCCAAGACCTGGAAGTGGACTTAGTGTAACACTGAAATGCACCTGATCCACTATTCCTTTCACCTGTCAATTCCAAGGGGGAAAAAAATCTAACCCGCAATAGCAGCTTGAAATTTGCTGGGGAGGGGGGCTGGGAGGAGGAATAACAACTCCAGCAGAAGGAATATGAGATCCACAACTGCTCCCTCCCAAAAGTTAAGTTTAAACCCCATTGATTTCAATGGGAACAAGTTAAACATATGTACTTAGCCATACAAGTGAATTCAGTCCCAGAACAACGATCAGTGTATTATTGGCATCAGTGTAGTAACGTGTGAATTTTTCCCCAAGGTATTATGCCTTTACGTTGAACAGGTGAAAAATATGTAAGCTATAGAACAACTGTATTCATAATTAAAATGGCATTTTCCTCCTCCTTGACAGAGGCATGGCATAAAATGTGTAGTATATTTGTAAATAATTAAGAGAAATTAAAATGTAATTTGTATTTTATTCTGCATGAAAGGGAACGTGCAAAGGCCTGGACTTCAGAATCAATGAGCCCTTATGTACCAGGGTTTTCTTTTACTTGTAAATATGCCCCACCAGGAAATTGGGCTTTGAGAAACATCTGGATACAGTTATACAGAAACCAAGCTGGATCAGCTTTCAAAAATCTAACACACATAAGAGTTGTTCAGCACCCAATTTGTTGTATCTTCTGAACAACAGGAAGATTAACATTCTGAGTAGCTCTCGAAGATAAAAAGATGTGCAACCACAATCATTCTATTCAAAACACAGATCCAGGAGCAGCCAAAATTAAAGAGTACATCTGGGGAGTTCATCCTTGCCAATGTTTATATTTTATTCCAAAACATGTGTTTAATACGTTTCCAGAAGTCAGAAGTCAAAACATGGAAAGCAGATATATTAGCAATGCTGGAATTTTCATTTTATACGATTCCAAGTACAAACACTTGTTGACATATTTGGCTCCAAGAGAAAGAAAGAGACCCAGAAAGGGACTACTTGGGAATTTTTACATGCACCTGTTGTGTCCTGCTATCCTGTAGCTTGGCTAACTGAAACTGTCACACTATAAGTTCAGCCAAGGAGAAGTATTAATGCATTTCTCCCCAGGTTGATTGGGTCTGGTCTGCGACAAGTACATTAATATGCAATGCTGAATAATATCAGTCCAGAAGAACAATTACAAATTCTTCACATCAATCCCAAAACAACCTACATCCTTTTCAGAGCAGCTCTATCTATGAGCAGCAGCAGGAACAGAAGATGTACAAGTTGACTGTCCCGAGTCATCTTTTCCTAGTAGCAAGTAAAGCTTTCCTCAGATTGCTATCCAAGCTATCCAAGCGAGCAGATTTAGAGGTGATGTTGCTGTCTCACCTCTTCCTGGCTTGCCATTAGGGACTTGCTCAAACGCATGCTTCCTCCTCACAAGTAGGGCTCGGGGATATCTGATATGCTGCCAGATGGGCACTGTATCTCCAGCTCTGCCCCCCCCCCATCTGAACAAGTTACTGCCTGTGTTCCAAGGGTCCTGGTAGTGACCTAGTAGGTTTGGAATGGAAGGACAGGACCAAACAGGCCACTTTGGTTCTTTCAACGTTGTGGTCTCTTTTAGAGAGGCATCCTCCTATGTAGTGGTCTTGGGATCATCACTGAAATCTTCTGACTCTGCTTCACCCGCAAAAACACTTAGGCCATTGATAAGATTCTCCTCCTCCAAGGTCTCATCCAGTTCTAATGTGGTCCTGCCAGGAAAGTGGTGGAACACAACAGCTAGGCACCTTAAGTTTTGAAGTATTTTTAAAGATTGATACCCTTTCCTGCAGTTCTGTGGTTAACTTATGTGAACATGACAACATGGAGATGACCTTAGGAACGTTTCCTGCAAAAATTCAGGATAGGTATAGGAGGTTAGGGAATTATGAATAAAAAACAGTATTTGAGGCTTTAAAAATTATTTTGTTGTTTGCTCAGTTTGTACAAATGTTCCAGAAAATGAAACAACTTCTGAAAAATTTTCTTTCTACATCCAGCCCCAAAGCACTCCGATTTGGAAGTAAAAGGAGAGCCCTGGTAAAGTCATTCCGTGATCAGAAACTAGAACTGTCAGGCTGCAATCCTCAAGACCCCTACCTGGGAGTATCCTTTTGGGGCAACCGTTCTCGAGTACAGCAGAGAAAAGCCAAAGGGAGAAGAATAAGCCACTGGAACCTAGAAAAACCCACCACAGGAAGCTAAAGCAGCAGCAAAAAGTCAGAGGGGATAACAGAGTGGCAACAAGCAGTGATGTCCAGTCTCTTCTGTCCAGCAGAAGAGAAGAGGGATGAATAGGGGAAGGAGACCTACAATCACAGAAGGAGAAGCTGAGAAGATCTGCAGGGAAAAGAAGACCCCCACTGCAGACCTACAAGAGAGCTGAAGCCACTTTTGTCAGCTACAAGAAGTTGAGCTCAGGAAGCTGTGTGTCTTCTTCAGGGAGTGGCAAAAGAAAGACCTCTTCTGAGGTGAATCCTCACCAGAGACATGCAGAGAGAAGGAAGACTTCAGGCCTAAACCCCTACACTAATCTGTGACTGCTAACTGGGGCAGGGTTAGGACAAGGCAATTGGCAAATAGTCTTGGTTATGGAAGTGGACTAGCCTAGCTGGAAATAAATACTTCCCTAAAGATACAGTAAATTTAAGGAAGTTTGGACAAAGCATAATTTTAATACCCAATCTGCTAAGTAATTTATTTTATGTTATAAATACATTTTGAATAGGTATAATTGAGGCATCCCATTTGGGAAAAACTTTGGCTCATTTTTGCCTGTCAGGTTTTTTAACTTGTATTTTTGACAATGCTCAACACACAAATGTTTTCAGATTTGTATGTCCTAGGCCCTTGTCAACACTCCTGATTACATAGCAGAAATCATGAAAAGTCCAAATAAAAAAGAATATTATTTCAGAAATTCCATAGAAGGGAATATTTCAGGAAGCAGTCCATGTGTTAAAATGTTTGCATTAAATATTTTGCAAAATATTTTTCTTCCATGTTTTCTATTTGAATATTTAAAAAAAAAAAACAATTTTAGGTGAAATCATTTCTAGTGTGCACTTGTGGTAAGAACTGATCAAGAGTTCTCAAGACTATTTAAAATCCACATAATCAATGCCTTACTATAATTTCAAACCTTGTTCAGTATCAAAGAGAAGGCAGCTCAGTCCTATAAAATGCTTTCAAATAAAACCAGGCAAAGCTCATGGTTTCAAGGCAAAAACCCAGAAAAACTTGTGTGCATCCAAATGAAAGAATGTTTTCATACGGCCTTCTGTGAACTGAACACAAACTGACGCGTCTGGCACAGCACAATGTTCTTCAAACCAAATACAAAAAAGACCCAGTCCAGAGAGGAACTGAATGAGTGTGTGGGTGCTAAGTGCACCAGGATCAGGCCCAAACTTGCTAATGACTTTTTATAGGATTTTGGGGATTATTAACAATGTGTCTCCTGCAGTTATTTGCAGCCTGAATGAAGCAGGAAAACCCCTTTTGACTTTGAGAAGTTTTTTTTTAACCTTTTCCTTCTACAGACCATAGCCCCTATTCCTTTGACAAAAATTGCTTTTCTCCCTGGGCTTTACTTGGAAAGACGAAGGATATGCCACCTCCTCCAGTGAATGACAGGCTAACAACTAGGTCTTCTTTAGCTGAGGTCTAGGTTGTTACTTAGCTAACAAAGGGGACTATTGAGGCGGAAATAACTTCACCACCATGTCACCTCCGTTTACCCAAGTCCTTTTCTAAGAAGCAATAAGCTCTGTTTCCAGATCATAGTAAAATACTTAAACAGAGCCAGTAAGCAGAGATTGCATCAATGGGTTCCCTCAGCTGCACCCTCTCACTTACTAGAAGATTCCCTTCCTGCAATGAATGTTTACTTGTCAAGCAAGTTTGAGCTCCATCCTGTTCAGCATGTACATCTTATCTGTTTTCAGCATCAGACTTGGAGAACACAATGAGACAGCAGCATCAATGTCCATCAAGGTCTGAATATGCTGAGGCATTTCCACAACTATGTTTTTAGCAGGACTTTGACCAATATCACATAACTGTAATGCCTGACCACCCTACAAGCATCACAGTTCATCAGAAAAGAAGCTTAAATGCAGAAGGGTGGGGGTTACACTTCACTGGTCTTCTGCAAATACAGATAAGTCATTCCCATTGGCCTTTATTCCCTGTGTAACTAAGGGAGTCCTACAGACAGGTTATGTGCCCAGTTGTGTTCCTCCCTAATTCCCCCAAGATGTCATGCTGGCACCAGACACTCCCACATCATCTAGCCAGTTCTCCCTTATAAGTGCCCACAACTGAAGACCTAGGTTAATCAATAGGTAACAGACTATTGCAGACAACAACATATTATATATAGCATTATGATACACAATATAAGATCATTAAGTAATCATGGTATAGTTATAACAAGCAGTCTTGAATTATATGAGGAAAGGTAGGGCATAAATGTGGGAGCTGGATGGAGGGAGCATGAGCCTGTTGGTTCTCTTGGATCTCTCACTGGCTTTTGATACCATCGACTTTCTGGACCGCCTTGTGGTGCTGGGCCTTGAGGTTGCTGTTTTGCAGTAGTTCTGGTCCTTTCTGTACAGCCGTGTCCAGAAGGTGGTGCTAGAGGATTACTGTTTAACTCCATGGCCAGTTGGCCGTTGGCCTGTAGTGTCCCACAGGTTTCTATCTTGTCTCCCATGTTGTTTAATATCTACATGAAACTGCATGGAGAGGTCACTTGGAGCTTTGGAGTAAGGTGTCACCAATATGCTGATGACTCCCAACTCTATTGCTCTTTGTCACCTCACACCTTGAACAATGCCTGGCTTTGCTAATGGGCTGGAGGAGGTTTAAAGTTGCAGTTAAACCCAGAAAAGCTGGAGGTGTTGTTAGTCAACAGAAAGCTAGACTGGAATTCATTTTGTTCTAAAAGGGGATGCGCTCCCCCTGAAGTATTAAGGCCATAGCTTGGGACTGCTCCTTGATCTTATGCTGTCTCTGGATCTTCAGCTGGTGGTGGCAGAAACGAGTGTGTTTGTACAATTACATTTGGTGTGCCAGCTGCAACGCTTCCTGAATCATTCTGACTTGGCAACAGTTATCCATGCCTTGATTACATAACATTTAGACCATTGCAATCTCCTCTCTGTGAGACCACCTCGGAAGAGTGTCTGAAAGCTTCAATTGATATAAAATGCAGCAGTTCAGCTGCTAACTGGTGCATGGTATCATGATCACATTGCCCAACACTGAAAGATCAGCACTGGTTGTCAGCTGTTTTTGGGGCTCAATTCAAGGTATTGGTTTTAACCTTTAAAGCCCTAAATGGCTTAGGACCTCGCTATCTAAGGGACTGTCTGTCTCGAGTATTAAGATGTGCAGGAGAAGCCCATTTGAGGATGCCATTACCTGTAGAAGCCTGGTTGTAGGGCATGGGTGAAAGGGCTTTCTCCTGTGTTGCCACCAAACTACGGGATGCGCTCCTTTAAGAACCATGATTGCCCCCCCCCCCTGACCACTCTCTTGTCCTTTAGAAAGGGTGTAAAGTCTCAGCTTTTCAATTTGGCCTTTCCAAATGTGTAGTTTTAGTGTTTTTATTGTTTTAAGATTTTATTGTTTTAAATTGTTACAAACCACCTTGATGGCTTTTTAGTAGAAAAGGTTGTATATAAATGTTAATAATAAATAAATAAATCTTGCCTTAGTAATTTAGTGACTGGGTTCACATGACACGCTAACCCACGATGGGTTGTTTTCTGGAACAACCCATGATGGGTTAGCATGTCATCTGTGAGCTGGTTTTCAATTACCCAGTAGTGTATGGATAATTGAAATTATCACAATTATCCGGTAGTGCATGTGGTGGCTCCCCATAAGGGGAACCTGTATATTAAATTTCATCCCATTTCTGCAAAGTTTCAAGGAGTTGGAGCCCCCACACACACACTTTTGGAGTAGAATGGTCCCATAGGTAGATTCAAGGCAGTATTAAGCAAGGCCAATATTAAACAAGCCAAGTAAGCCACTTTGTATACCAGTACAAAAGTTTCTTTTTATTTCTTTTTCTTGTTGGTTTGTTGCTAGTGAGGTGGAATCCATCAAAGGCTTGGAAAATGGGGCAGTGGGTAAAGAATAAAGAGTGGGGAAGAGGGGGTAGGAGCAGGAAGGGAAGCAAACAGGGCAGCAGCTAAGGACTGACACAGGTTTGAGAAGGGGGGACCTGCAGAGGCAGAAAAAGATGCCCCTAGTGCAAAGCAGACCAATCAGAGACAGGCTGCTGACGTAGCAGCAGTGCAAAGGATGGCGGAATATGGTTTCCACCACAAAGGAAGCTCGGACACCTGGCCAGCCAGGCAGGATGACTACAGGAGGAAGAGGGCCGAGGGAATGGAAATAAACCATGCTGCATGGCTTATTTGCCTGATCGTCTGACAGGAGTGCAGTAGGTTATTTGCAAAACAACCTACTCCGTATAGCTTATCACCCACCATGGGTTAGCATGATGTATGAACAGGCCTACTAACTTAATAAGAAAATGCTGATTTCAATCCTCATCAGACCTCCAGAGCTCACATGGTATCACTACTACTGTATTACAATGTACATGACCAGTATTATTTGTAGTGGGCCATAATGGAATGTGTGTCCATGCAGAGATACTATAGTGAGATAGTGAATTAAATTCTTCCTGAATGGGAATGGACACATTTCTGCAGTTCTATATTCCTCCACTGTCAAAATTTAGCACCATTTGTCAACAGGAGCCAGAGTTCTCATTCTTCCCTTGATTTTATGGAATTTCACAAACACAGAATGTGGGTGGTTATAAGTAAAGAAAACTGGGTGATTGGGTATCATACAGAACAAATTTTTATATAAAACAAAGCTAGGAGTCTTGGTAGGCACAGGATGCAATTCGTCATGGGCTCTTTCTTCGTACTTTCATGCCAATGCCACAGCATACGAGAATGAGTTCACTTGAAATCAGGTACATATACAGCCTTAGTATACAGAATTGGACTATAAGTTTCCAACAATATTCCCACCCTACAATCCTATGTCAGATTTTAAAAGTCTTCCTTAGCATCCACACACATCAAACACAAAAATATTACTCTAAAACTGTTCAAGTCCTTACATGCTTATGAAACTAATTCTGAGGTATGCGTCTTCTTTAGATAGTTAGATCTGATACAAATATCTGCTGTTTGTCCATTTTATTTCCCGTCCTTAACCTCTTATTAAATCAGAGTTAAAATGAAAAGTACTTTTGAAAACCACTAATGCAAATGTTTAATATTCATTTCCTCTGAATTTGCATCCATGCATCATAAATCCATCAGATGTCAAGATGATAGCAAATGTTCATTTCAGTTGGGGGGGGGGAAGCTACTTAAATCAACTGTGCATGTTATATTCAGGTGAACCTCTCTCCATCTCTGCAAGCCAATGAGCCCTTCAACAAATATGCCCTTATAACAGCAAAGGACATATTTCTGGGAGTGGCACAGTGATTTGTTAACAAGAACAATAGTAAACACTATTTACAGATAGCAACTGTGTTATTTTACTAGAAATTCAATATTTAACTTTTGGTATGAAAGCCTTAGGTTCCTCTTTAAACTTCTTAAATTCTTTTTTTTTCCTTGCGGCTGCTGCACATGCTGTTGATACCTGTGAATTTTTGATACCTTAATTCCTTTGTTTCCAACATTATGTCCACTGAGTACAGCATGACTGATGGGGGGGAGGGGGGAATCACAGAGTACCTGCTCAGCATTTGTTGAAATGAAAACTTGAATTCTAATCAATCTTTTAAAAATCAGGACTTAGTGGTTCTGATCACACAAATTATTCCTCTTCTGAAACACAGTTCTGAACCAAACAAATGCTTCAATTATTCAGATTTCACAAGATAGCAATTTAGTACAAATAAATTACCCTGACAACAAGGAAATTAGCTTAGTGTAATTATTGTCATTTACTAGAATCATTGCCTACACCCTATGTTTGGACTGAATGATTACAGCTCCGGAACACACAGTTAATACAGACAGAGTTCTGATCAGGTTGTACCTCTTCAGAGCAAACAGTGCAACACATTTCAGAAGCACTAATGGAATTAATCCATTTCCTAGGTTATGCCGATGGTAGTGAATACAAGTATGCTAGTAAAACACCCTAGAAGATACTAAGTAATTGTTGGGAAAACAATGGGGAAACATGCTGTAAAATGTGCATGCCACAGGAGCAGCCCCACCACAGTGGTGTGTAAATGGTCAAAGATTGATAGCAGAAGGGCACACAGAAGCTCTACTCTACACTTGAGCAGGTAACCATCTCCCTGTATTTTTATCAAATGCAAATACTCCATATAGAATCCACAGCAGCAGATGGTCTGAAATAAAAGAACACACCAACAAAACCCTTGTGCATCCCTCTCCTAACAATCTTAAAATGCAGAGAAAAGATCACAAAAAACTTCTGTGAGCATTTTTACCCAGCATAGATGATACAGGCACACAAAAACACAAATGCAAAGAAAACATTGAACTATAGAGAGTGGAACAAGTAAAGGAAACGCCAACGCTTTAGCATAATCATTTTCAAAATTAGAATACAATCAAAATGCAACCAAAGCCAAAAATCAAACTAAAGGCAACAAAGCCCCTAAACTCCAGAAAATGCTTGGGTAAAACTAACATTTTTATTGTAATGTATACCATTCTCCTAACAACTGATAATCTTGGGCTCAGAAGGAAATGCCAAAGTGTCAGGGCCACGATCAAGATCTTCGAATACATCCTCACATATAATAAAGTGAAATTACAGAGTCTCAAGTAGAACCCTTTCTGCTGACTTCAGAGAACTTTGGGAGGGAATATCACACCCTTCTTGTTGCACATGGAGCCACTGGCGTGCCATTTCCCAAACATTTCATTTTTTTAAGGCTAGGTGTCTAGTTTGCTTTCTCTGTTTCTTGTTGGGAACTGGGAGGTATATATAATGTTAGTGATTCAGAACTGATGAAATCCCAATGTGAAAAAAAAGACACAAAGACTACTTTCAAAGCTAATGCTACATGTTTTCTTAAAAAACAGATGTCTATGGTAGGTCAAATTAGGAAACCTCTCTTCTTTCTATCTACTTTTAAGAATTTAACACATTTAAAATAATTATCTTCTACCTGACACCCTCTTGCACATTAGCATTTCACAAATTTGCCTTCAGTTCTGTACCACCACCCCACCTTCAAAACTGAATATGCCAGCTATACCAAAACAGAGTGCCAGATGCTTTAGGGTGCAATCCTATTCATATAGGAGTCTGCCTCCGAACTCGGAGGCGACCGCCTATCCAACGCAAGGCAGGAAAAGGACGGACGGGGACCATTCCCTCTGTGGTCCTCCTGCCCTGCATTTTTGGCTAGACAGACAATTGCGGCTGTCTAGCTGCGGGAGGGCTGAGCGGGGGAGGAGGCTGCTGTATGACACATTGGAGGTGTCATACAGGCATTTCTGCCCCCCCGCCCCAGAATGCCCCTTGGAACGCCCCTTTTCAGCCGCTCCGCTCTCTTCTTACGAGCGTGGAGGATGGGGCTGTTTCATGCTGCCTCCGAGGCAGTGCGGAAGTCGGGGGAGGTCAGTTCTCCCAGAACTGACCTCAGAGTGTGGGATCCGAGGTCGGTTCCCGGAAAACCAGTTATCCTATGGCCATCTAGCCACTATCTAGTGGCCATAGGATTGCTCCCTTAAGTAAAAAAATAAAATTCTGAATTGGTGTTGGACTCCATTATTTATTGGGTGCCTGCCAGCTCTTATAATTCTATTATTTTACAACTAGCACATATAATACCTGATCATGAAGTCAGTAATTAGTTCCCAGCTAAAGACAATGAGTTGTATCCAGATTTAGTTATACTTAGAGTAGACCCACTGAAATCAATGGGATTTAAGTTAGTTATTATTAGATCTAGATCTGATCCAGTTGTTCCAGTCTTTACCTATGTCCCATTGAAAGTAATGAGACAAGTTAGTTGTGACTAACATTAAGCCCCTCTGTTTTCAATGGAACTTGCAGTGCACACCTAAGCATGTTTTTGGAGAAGGAAGGATTGCACTACCAAGTAAGTATGATTATCCCTAGCTGTACTGTTTTATAATTAGGCTGCTAAAAATTATTAGGCCACTATAAAAACTGCTTTATACAGTAACAGTTTTAAATATAAAGCAAGACGATCCCTTTCAAAAACTTGTCCAAATTTAGGAATTGCGGTGCCCTTTACATTTCTCAGAATAACTAGCAAATTATTAAAGTTGGTTAAACAAACATTTTAACAAAAGCAATTAATGATGATGTAATGAATCACACAGGCAGGCTTTCAATATATTCATACTCAGATAATTAATCTAAACAAAGCATGTATTATGATGGTCCAATCACTGATGTTTACACATCTGCTTAAAAGTAATGCAGTTAATAAATAAGCAGCTATCTCCAAAATCAGGAAATGCTCAATTCTTGTATGAAAGTGTTGATTTGTCTTTCTTCTTCTCTCTGAAATTCTATTGTCCTGTCTTCTACTAAATATGTAGTTGCAGGTGTTATTCCTAAGGAATATATATATATATACATATATAAAAATTTCTCTCTGTCTCTCTCTAGCTTGCAATTTCAGTTGGAGGCTATTTTCACATATAATTCACAAAGGTGATGCACTGAGATTTGTTCTGTAATAGTAGGAAATAACAATTCTTATTTCCTTCCAGAACATGTGACTTAGGATTGCAAGCACTCATTCCCAAAGGAAATAAAAATTGTTATTTCCTATTAAAAAAATTATTATTTCCTATTATTATAACAGAAAAATCCTCAGTGTCACCTTTGTTAATTATATGTGGAAACAACTTCCAACTGAAATTCTGACATTGCCAGGGGCTGATATCTTGCTATTCATGTTTGCTCCAAACTTTTGTTTTAAAAGAGAATTAATGACCTAATTAATGTAGAATAAAAGTTTGATTTTACTTACTCCCAAAATTCCATGACTGGAGAAGTGGCATTCTGTAAATACTGTTGAGTGCAATTGCTCATATTAATTTTTTGAAATTCCACACAATGCTCTGTAAAAGGAAAAAAAAATGCTATCACATTTGTCTTAAACTTTCAAGTCACTTTGAATTAGTTAGGATTATGGCTAGAAAGGTTTGAAAACAAGATTCTGTTATCTGTTTTGATAACAAATTCACTGGTCCTCCCCAGAAATATATTTTCTAATTACTTTTTATTTGTCCTGATAAAACCACAATAACCAACCCAGTTTCTGAGGCAGCAGAAATAGATTTTGAGTTGCTCTAATTGTTAGGGAGTTAAAACATGCAGTTCAATTCCCAGTGTCTATCATGGGCTTGGGAATCACTTTCTACCATCAGCAACTTAACAATAGCCTTAATATGGCAAGTGAGAAAGCTACCATTTGGCATGCTGTTATCTCTGGCTTCAGAGAAGTGGTGGAAAGAGATCAAAGCCATTGTCCATTATAGAGTTGACACATACTATTTGGACAGTGTTCAATATTGGCTAAGTGTTCCTGAACAGATGCCAAAAATGACCCTATCATCTCTGATGGACTTGATGCAAGTCTTTTAATTTAGCCAAGCACCACAAATCTGAATAGAAATCCAGAGTTTGTCAATGAATCCAAGAATGCGGGTGGAAAATAACAATTCTGACAAAAAAATTAAAAGGCACAGACATTAGATTATATTAAAACAAACACATCTCATTTAAGATATTCTGATCTTACTTTCAAGCTTAATGCACTAATTCAACAATGATCTTGAATGTTACAGAATAAAGGAGATTATCTGTTTATATTTTATATCATATCTAAATGTATAGGACAATTTATGTTTGGCAAAGTATTGTGTAGGGTCTTTTGCGGAGGCATAGAGGCTCTTCCATCTCCTCTTTTCCCTGCACAAAAAGCTGCTTCTAAATACCGGGGAACCTACAAGGGCATTGGTCTGTTACGTACAAGGACAGCTACTGCAAGAAAAAAAACTGCTCTCCCCCCCCCCCCTTCATGATTAGAAGCCCTTTATTTTAGTGCACATGCACAGGCCTCTTTGAATCCCAAACCATTCACACAACTTCCAAGTACAAAATTTAATAATCCTAACTTTTATAGGAGTGAAGACATGCATAGTAAAAAAATCAATACCATAACGTTACATTATGGATGGCACATAATGTTATATTTTGGCAGGCTTTATTATTGATGGGATTGGTGGTGGTTGTTTTTTAAAAAAGCAAGAGTATAAGCTGCCTTAACAATTACAGTGAGTTGGGATATGTGTTCATAAAGCAGATAAATAAATAAATTCTGTGACACCAAGGGTGAAAAACCTAAATAATATACCCTTTCTCGATTTTCAGTTAGCAAGATATTAATAAACAGTTAAGGAACATGTTGCATGCAGTTTTCAAAACTGATGTATAGATATGACACTAATAATTTTTCAAAAGTAATATTCGCTATTTAAAGTAGAATGTTTAAATGGTGATAAAAAAAGAGTTATGAGACAAGATTTGAATACATAACCTTCATTCATAAATCAACATTAATTACTGGAATCCATGTTTTCTACCATACTGTCCCACAAATTTGAATAATTAAGCTAATTTCCACCATCATCTTGTTGTTCACATAAATATGTAATTACGGAATGACTCTGTTGTTCTTTGGATGCATTTATACAGACAATATCTTTACTCTGCCCCTACCTGTATTCCATTCATGCCCACAGGTTGCCCAGGGAAGCTCCATAGTAAAGCAGTTAAACAGGTAAAAGATAGCCCATGCTAAAATGATGATGTAATAAACATTCAAATGTGCCTCAATAACCTGGGTAGCATATCCAATACCTGCAAAGGACAAAGAGATGGATCCTATTAGGTATTTTAAGGGAAACAAGGAATACCAAGTCAGAAACCAGTCGTTGGTTCAAATTCTACTATTCTCAGCTCTTACTTGTTTCAGTCCTTACAACTGAAATGAAAATAGAACTGTAACAGGTACATCAAAGCTATAAGGAAGAACTAGTTTTCTGGGCTCCTTGAAAAGATAAGATAAATTGGGTTGTTGGATGAAAGAAGGCAGAGGCTAAAAAAAACAGGGCTATGCAGTGGTTTAAGTGGATCAGCTGTGCTTGAGTAGGGATGTCAGAGAATTCCGCCACGGATCTCGGGGAGGCTGAATGCCAGCGCATTCGGCCCCCCGAAATCGGTGGCAGAATGGTCTGCCACCCCCCCACCCCCCCGGGACGAGATTTACCTGGGGCGGATCTTCCTGGCGGCGGCGGCTCCGGCGGCGGCTCAGCGGCGGCGGCCGGTTTTCTGACCGGCTGCCGCCATCACCATTTCCAGTTAAAAAAAAACAAAAAACGTGATAGGCTACATAAAGATTTACGTAGCATATCACGGCTAGATTTTTAAAAAACACCGTGATAGGCTACATAAATGTTTACGTAGCCTATCACGGCTGACTTAAAAAAAAAACAAAAAACACGCATAAACAAATGGCGGCGGCCATGGCGGCTGCCATTTGTGTTCCTTATTTTGGCACGTCTTAGTCTACATAAACATTTACGTAGACTAAGACAGCGAAAATAAGGGGAACGCAAATAGACGCTACGCTATTTGCGTTCCCCTTATTTTCGCCGTCTTAGTCTACGTAAATGTTTACATAGACTAAGACGTGCTAAACTAAAGAACGCAAATGGCAGCGGCCATGGCCGCTGCCATTTGCGTACGCGCGTTTTGTTTTGTTTTTAAATTACCATTTGTGTCCCTGCTTGCCAGCGCCTGGATGTCCGGCTGCTGGCAGAGCCGGCCGATTGCTCTGCAGAATCCCTGCAGAGCGGCACTGGCCGGCCAGGATTCCGGGGGGGGGGGAGGAACGGAGCGCCTCCCCCCCCGGCCAGGATTCCGGAGGAGGGACAGAACGCCTCCCCCCCAGCATCAGCATAATCCGCGGAAAGGTAAGTCACTTTCGTACATCCCTATGCTGGAGATCAGGCATATTAAACACCTGGAAAATATATTTTTTAGCACCCTCTTTCAGCACTTACAGACAAGGGCACATTCTAAATTAACAACAACAATAAAAAAACATTTAACTAGTACTTTTTCCTAAATTCTCTAAATGCTTTGTATACATAATCTGACTGTAAGGTAGATCAGGGTCATAATCCTCATACTACAGATGGGGTGGGAGGAAGCTGAGAAGGTGGCTTGCCTAAGGCTATTCAGTGCATTCATAGGTATAGTGGATTTGAACTGGGGATTTCTGAGTTTATAGCTCATGGTCCTAACCACTGTGCTACACTTGCCAGGAATTTTGGTACAGGTCAGAAAGAAAAGTGTGCTAGAGGCAACTAGGCTATGAGAAATTTTTGGTGGAGTTAGTAATAAAAATTACTACTTCCATTTGTAAAATGGAAAATTCCATTTGCAAAATAGATTATGAAAACATCTGTAAGATATTTTCAAAACTCATGAATGCTCTTTTTCATGTATCTACATGTATGTATGAATATACATACATATACACATATGTTCATATATACCAACACACAGAAAAAGAAACAAGAAAAAAAGGAAGATAGAACTGTACCTTCAAACAATGGACAAACTTTTCTCCAGCATGTAATGCCTCCTTCACTAGTAAACTGTCCCAAGGCAGTTTCCAGGAAAAACACTGGTATTCCACAGCAAATAAAGAAAATCACATAGGGTATGAGAAAAGCACCTGGAAGCAAGCATTGCATAGGGATTACTTAGTTTACATCTAGTTCCTTAAATACAAATTAGTTTAATGTCAAGTATACACATTCATTATACAAGACTACTGTACATAGCACCACTTTCTTATCTTACTTCAAACAATACTCTCTTGTGAGTAGCATTGCAGACACAAAAGAATAACCATGCAAGTAAAGGTATATTTCCTTTGGCCTTGAATTTTCAAAATTAATTTTTGTGCCAAAAATTTGCTTTACTTTTTCCTTATACTTTAGTATTATGCAGTAGATATGTCAGACTTATTTTAATCTACAACTGAGCATTAAATTTACAATATTTTTGGACCGTTACCCCCATCTTTAAAGTGTGGGTTATAACAATTTTGTACATATGAGCATTAAAACTATTCAGAGTGCAAAGGCATTCACATACTATGTAGAATAAAGCACTAAAATATCAATGCAGCCAGAGAATATACAATCAACAGACAAGTTTGATGATTTTAAATCAGCATTTTATGTCAATCAGCAAACCCAACAGCATTAACTCCACACACATAATTAACTGACAAAGCCTCTGCAATTTTGGTGGATTGTTTGATAACATGTCTCAGTGAAGCTTAAATGAATGTAATATATCCTCTACTTTAGTATGTCTGAAATAAAACTGTACTTGAGTCTCTTATCAGCACAAACCTGTACATGTCTATTTTAATTAAGTACGTGTCTATTTAATTAAGTTCAATGGGGCTGACTCCCAGATTAGTATGTATTGCAGTTGATGTCTCATTTTCAAAGGAACTTAAAGTTCCTCGTTAAGCACTTAAGTGCCATTGACACAGAGACGGAGTAGAACACACATTGCATATACCATTGGGATGCCACTAAAAATGACCACCCTGTGGCAAGATCTTTATTTTGTATTGTTTATTTTATCACCTACACTGCCTTGGGAAGGTTCCACCCTTAAAGGCAGCCTAAAAATAATTTTTAAAAATAACGAAGATAAATAAGACATTTAGACCCAGTTCACAACCCAGTTAACCCTGGGTTGTTTAGCCCATAAACAGTCCAGAAGTTCTGGGTTTGTATGTCACAAAACAATGCAGGAATGGTGCGTTCCTGGGTTGTTAATTAAAAGCAGAAATGACAAGCATACAATTCACTCACTCCATTTGTCCCCACAATTCTTGGTTAAGCAACTGTTGCCGTAATGTGCAAACTGGGTTTTAAGATGCAATCCTATGCACACTTGGCTGGTAGTAAGCTTCATTGAGCTTAACAGCGTGTACTTCTGAGTAGGTGTGTATAGAACTGCAGCCTTAGAATCATTTATTTCACAGATACAAGACATCAATTTGCAGGTTTGCACTCTTCACTACTGCAAGGGATGTAAAAATGGAGTATGGAGGATTACATGATGACCATGGCCCATTTGATATCATACACTACATATATTGGAATAGGTAATAATATTCAAGTAAACTTGCTTTAGAAAAATGTAGTAGCATTTGGACCAGCAGTTAAATTTTCCAAATCTTGCAGTGGAAGGCAAAATCATAGATCGACATCTTTACTCACAAATCTCTTCTATTTTTGACTATACTTCTGTAATAACTTCCCTTTGTCTACCTGCTGAAACATACTGTTTCAAGGTTTCTCAAAATATAGCATTCTGGTCTTATTCTAGATGAAGAAAAACATGCTACCTTGTCATAAAATATAAAGTACTGAAAATAAGGGAATAAGGGTGCAATCCTATGCATGTTAGACAGGAAGAAGTCCTACAACTTCCAACGTGCCTTAAGTCGCTTAAGTTGTAGGGCTTTTTTTTCTGTCTAAACATGCATAGGATTGCACTCTAAAAGATAGGGCTTCTTGACAAGCTAGAAGGGAGTTAAGCTACAAACAGTAAGAATGTGAATGGAGATATGGGAGGTTTAGAACCAGAGAATAGAAGAGAATGATCATATCACAATGGTGAAGATCAAGGAAGTGCCGTCTTCCAAACTATGCCATTTTTCACAATTAAGAACATCTGAATAAATTCTGCTTTCCAGAATCAGTTAAAAGCTCATCCTACTGCTCTTATCAAAACAATGTCGTACAGGCATAACGTGATCGTTTTTCAAAAGTGTTTTACATTGTTTTACAAAGGCTGTGTTCCTAAGAATACTCAGGATCAGGCTTCATATCAAAAAGGATGTTCTTCTATGTCCCCCCAAAAGCATCATGTGTCAATTCCCAATACACCTGACCAAAAATTCATGGTCAATCAAGCATCATCAACAAGTACGCTACAATATGCACATGAACAAGAGAAGATAAATGATAGCACTTACATAAACTATGTAAGAAAGAAATATAAATGCTGCCTTAATGGTCAATGCAGAAATCTGGTTCACTCGAGTTTCCTAAATAAAATCCTCAGATCAAGCTTTTTTCTACTTAATGCCCTGATTTGAACAATGGTAACAGAGTTTATTTCTTTAATTCCATGTATGCGAATAAAATGACAAGTTACCCATGAATATACTACTTTTTCAATAAATTAACACTGATAAAATTAAATTCTGAATAAATCTAATATTGCACTGATCACTGAAAAGTATCCTTAGGAAGTCAAATAAATGCTAGAAAGCTTCTCTATGTCAATTTAACTTGCTATTTCCTATTTTACCCAGACAAATCTAAACTTAGGGGTGGGGTGCTGGTTGGTCACCTAGCATAAAAATGACTTATCTGGCTTCTTCACCAACATATAATAAAAACAACACAAGGAATAGCCTAGCAGTAATCAATAAGAATCATTGTTACAACAGAAGAGTTTATTTCATCTGGCTTTTCTGCCACTGCACTGTGTAGCAACAGAAAGCGATATCGAAACACAAACACAGCGACACACTGTAGTTTTTAGAAATGTAGAAAACCAAATAGGCCAAATTCATTTTGGTGCTTCTCAGTATAGAAACAAGAATGATTCTGGCCCAGCACAGTCGGCAGCAAAACCAAAAGTGAAGAATGGCACTTTCTGTGCTGCTTTGTATACAGGCTACCTCTCACACACTGCTTTCTTCATGTTGTTTTACAAGTCCAGTTCCCATCCATTTTGGCAGTATCCAAAACTTTCCAATGCTTGAAGGGCTGGGCTAAAGATATTTGTTCACAAATCTCTTAGGCACCAGAATAGGAAAAGGCACCATAAGTACACCAGTGGGCTTAAGCTACCTTTCCCTAACTTGGTGCCCTCCAGCTGTGTTGGACTTCAACTCCCATCAGCCCCAGCCAGCATGACCAATGGTCCGAAATACTGGGAGTTGCAGTCAAAAACATCTGGAGTGCGTCATGTTGGGAAGGACTGGCTTAAACACACCTAGTGAAATGTTGACTCCCACTCCCCCTCCTTTGAATAGCAAACTTCTTCTGCCGTATCACAACCTACTTACTATATGTCATGGGAAGGTGCTCATCAAGAAAAGATTCCAACCCTCCTCTTGGACACATGGAGCTAGTTGCATGATTGTGCCTTAAAGCTCAAGTGTTACTCAGTCTTACTTAGAAGTACTTCCTCCTGTATTCAGTGGGCCTTTCTCACAAATAAGTGTGCATAGCTTTATCACTTTGAGGGACTTGCAACTGGGTATACTAAATGTCTACAGCATGTCTTTTCTTTTGTTTGATCATATTTCCACTTATATACCACATTTATTCACAGACACATTTATTCACAGCTGTCAAACATCTCATGCATGTGATGCTAGCTAACTATAAATAATACCTAGAATATTTTGTATTGCATAATCTAAGGACACTGTTTTCTTTCCTAAGTTACATTACTCCTGCCTTATAATTCCACGTACTGACTATTATTTACAATTCGTAACAGTAGGTCCCTTCACCCACTCTATCTTCCTCTTTCCATTTATCATGTAAACACTGCCATGCTATGACAGCGTAGAAGTCCATCTAGTTCAGCATCCTGGCCAAGATCCAAAGAACCATGCAACTAGTTTTGCACACCCAAGAGAGCTTTGACTTGTTCTCCAACAACAGTGCCCACACAGCAAAACACTACTGAAAGAGCTTCCAAAGCATTTAAAAAAAATATGGCATGGATTTAATATTTACCGTTCAAAGAGAAAAAGTAGAAAACCAACAGATCCTCAGATTTATCGTGACCTTTATCTCCAATAAACAAAGATGGAGATATCCATCTCATGCTGAGTGCCCCAAGCATTTAGAGGTTTCCTTCTATTAACATTGTGGCTACAAGCTAAAACAGGGAATCAATAGCACAGGCTTAAATGAGCACTTAATTCTACATTGAACTGTGGCTGGTAGTTAAATATCTGACTACTGTCATGGCTAGTAGCCTATGACAGATCTAATTAATCACTTTTAAGAGCCATTTAAAGTGGATGGTCATCACAGTTCTCTATGGCAATGAAGGTAAAGTCCACCTGGTTTACATAAACTCGGGGCATGCACCAAAGATAAGATTTGGTTTGGATCTCACTCCAGCACTTTAGAAAGTGGGTCATTTCCCCTCGGACTCCTTCGGACACAAGCCTTTTCACCTCAGGTCGGAAACCAAGCCTTTCTTCAGAAATCCAAGGCTTCATATGTCTCACCATTGACTTACATTGGGAAATGAACAAAGGGCTATAATGTTTTTACTTACTGACAGAATCAGATGGAATTTCTAGGCATATGTAGGGGCTTCAGAATCAATGAAATAGGTGTGGCGGTTTCTGCACTAGATGACTTTATAATTTGCAGGTGTGTTTTTTTTTTTTTTTTTAAGGAGATGCCTATAAGGTTTGTTTTACATTTCATGGCAGAATTATGTGAAATTTGAAGTCACAGTTGCGCCTTCTGAGGAATGAAGTCCGCCAAATTTCAGACAGATAGTAGGCTGTACAAGGGGTGTCTTTAAAGTTTGGTGGGGGAGTGATTTGCTGCCAGCCGCATGTTTTGTTGTATGAAAAAATGCATATATGGAAATAATATATCATAGGGTGCCCCTAGTTAAGTAACCTGCAAATTTTCAGGAAGATAGGTACAGGGTCTTTTGTGCAAGTAGAATCTTTAAAGGAGCAAAGGATTTGCTCCCCCCGGGGGGGGGCAATTTGTATGGAAATAACATACGTCATAGAGGTAAGTAATCTGCAACATTTCAAAAGGATAGGTACAGAGTTCAGGGAATTATGATAAATGAAAAAGTTTGACACTTTTTGCTTTATGTTCAATTAACACCATTTGATGAGTTTCATCTACATCCCACCCAAAAACAATGTGATTGGAAGTAAAAAGTAATGTGATAGGAAGTAAAAATGAAAGCCCTGGTAAAGTAATTCCCAAAGCTAAAACCATCAATCACAAAAACCAGCCATCCTCCTCTTCCTCTCTCCTGCCCATCATTTTCCTTTTACAGACAGCTTGGGGAGAAAATGTATCAATTTTAAACTGACTTATCCAAGATGTCACTCTGAATCTCTGAAAGCTTCAGGACCAGGCCATTCACTTTGGGATGCTCTGGGGAAGCCCTGCTTCACTTTAGACAAAGCCTGTATCCCTATGAAGCAAAGCGCTTCAGTTCTGGATTTGGGCTTCATCTGAGGCAGATGCACATCCTAGAGTAAAAATCAAAATTAAACTTGTGGCTGCTATCCCAAACATACTTCCTAGAGATTAAGCATGCATCCAGATGAGACTTTAATCTTTCAGTCACACTGCATCATTCCCGGAATTTTAGGTGGGTCCAAACATCATCATCTACAATTTGCTGTCCTCCTGTTTCCCCACTGCTTCTTCAACCCTTTTTCTTATCAGAAAAATCCATTAAGGAAGAAAATATGGAATAACTGCTCAATGGCCTTCCATTGTCAGCAATAGGAACCCTCCATCTGGAAGGATTCAAAGTCCTATTGAACTTAGGACTTATTTCCAAGCAAATAAGCTTACAATTGTAGTGTGTGTGTGTGTGTGTGTGTGAGAGAGAGAGAGAGAGACAGAGACAGAGAGAGAGAGAGAGACTTCAAGTATACCTATGTCCCTATAACTACTATAAATAAGAACAGGAAAAATTCTATATACCAGTATGGATACTAATTTTATCCTGTTATAATAACAATTAGTCCAGTGAAGAATGGCAGCTTTTCTATGTGAAAACTGTTGTGGTCTAGACTCTACATTCTCAAGATGCTGGATTATAAATATATATATCGCACACAATCAATATCACACCTTCCTTCATTGTCCATCATCCATCTGATGAAGTACAGTTTTGTCTATAAAAGCTTTTGCCACAATACATATGTTCTTCTTTGAGGTCTAATTGCTAGAACAGACTAACATGGATTTTCTTCTGGGTTTTGTCTAAAATCTGTAATATCCACTAATGACAAGCTTCAGGACAAGACACCTGATTGAAAGCTAAAACTCATTTCTACCATTAAAAGAAGAAAAACACACTTTCAACGAGATCACATGAACCTATGTTTGGTATGATTTCCAATCTAATTAAGCCCATGTACCTGTGCTTATATCTACCTGACTCTGCTGTAATCAATAGATCTAACAGAGTCTGAATTTCATACCACAGACTGAGCGATCTGTAGATCATACCCACACCTGCCTGAATCCTAACATACCAGCATCTTTTCCTCACATTAAGCAAATTGCAACGGGGGGGAGGGGGGACAGTTTACATCGCACGTGCAAGCTATGAATTTATACAAGATGCCATCTTACCTCCTCCATTTTTGTAGCAGAGATATGGGAATCGCCACACATTTCCCAACCCAATTATCTCTCCCGCCACAGAGAGCACAAATTCAACCTTATTGTTCCAGTGGCCTCTTTCATGCACTTTCTTATCGTTGCTGTGGACCAAGTTGGTACTTGAGGCTTCAGGGTCCAGAGCATCCTCTGGTTTGCCATTAATTATAGGAATAGTCTTTTCAGCTGTCATGACTCTTTCCACCCTGAAAGAGAATATACATAAAAAAGGGAGGAGAGATAGTAAGGAAGCTATATGAATGTTAAGACCTCCCTTTCTACTTGGACAACAAGTCATTTGCTTTGCATCTCTGCATTTCATAAAAGGTCTACAAGTGCAGAAGATGCAAACTTTGCAGCACCGTACAGACTGCTGCCGGTGGGCTTATCTCGTTGAATTATAAGTCGACTAGTTAGTTAGAAGCAGAAAGGGAGACGGGGATTTCTCAAAATCCGTCGCCTGACCAAAAACGCCAGCTCTGCACACCCGCCTGTCAGGCATGCCAGGCGCTGCCCTGCAGCCTCCTGCATCTTTCCAGGATGGATCCACCGGCGGGAAGGAGGCCGGGTTCTTCCACCAGCTGCTACTCACCCAGGACTCTGCCTGCGCTGCGGTTGAGATAGAGAAGAGCTCGGCGCTGGCGCTGGGCTTGCCTCGAGAACCGGCCCTTGGCGCTGCCCCTGTTCGTCCTCGTTGCACGGAACAGTGGGGAAGGGGGAGAGACGGAGGCGCGAGGCGACGCGAGCGCCCACGGCGGAGGCGGCAACAGCGGCGAGGGGGGAGGCTCGTGATAGGCAGGGACGCCTGGGCTGCTCGCCGCCCGCTCTTGCCGCCTGGCTGGAAAGGCTGCTGGGTTGTTCCCGGGCTGGCCACGCGCGGCTGAGGGGGATTTGCAAGTGCTCAGCCGTTGCTGAAGGCAGCGTCCAGCGCCCGCCCACTCAGTCCGTCCGCCCGCCCGCCCGCCTCAGTCTGTCCCACCAGCTCTCCCGCCTTCCGTCCTCCCTGCTCGGGTGCCAGCAGAAGCGCGCGAGCCTGGACTCCACGTCCTAATAAACGGTCGTGGCTGAGGAGGAGGAGGAGGAGGAGAAGGAGCCTCCCCCCCTCCCATATCCACTCCAGCCCATCCCCACCTTTAGGAGGCCTGCCTAAACCAAGCACGCTCGACCACGATGCCGAACACGGGTTGGGAAAGGGACGCTTAATGCTGCCACGCTTGTTTGCAAGAAAAACAAACACCAGCCGAGGGGCGGGGAGAGGCAATCAGGCAGTGAACACTAAATGCCCATCGCTCCTCCTTTCCCCTGCCCTGCAGCAGAGGCTGGGAAAGTGCAGGGGGACCCCCTGCCGGGAAACCCTCCTGCAACCTCCTCACAGAAGAAGGTAAGAACATAAGAAGAGCCCTGCTGGATCAGACCAAGGGGTCCATCTAATCCAGCATTCTGCACGCACAGTGGCCAACCAGCTGTCCACGGGAAATCCACAAGCAATCACATTGTCCCACCCATGTTCCCCAGCAACTGGTGCGTGCAGGCATACTGCTTCTGATACTGTAGCACATAGCCATGGGGACTAGTAGCCACTGATAGCCTTCTCCATGAGATTCAAGATACTTCCTCTTCTGAGTTTGGCTGCTTCTGGGTTGAGCAGGGAACTGTGCAAGCAAGAGAAACCAGCAGCTTCTCCTACCTCCTCTCTGGGCACTGGATCCACATGGGTGGATCGGGCTCATGGTGCTGTCTCTGCCTGTTTGTTCTCTCTCTCTCTCTCTCTCTCTCTCTCTCTCTCTCTCTGAGTAGTGCAATACCGGGTTGGTCATGGAAGATGCAGCCACCTCTCACTTGCTCACCTGTGTTCACCTGCGCAGCACAGTGGTGAGAATTCTATCCAGTGAACCAAATCTTCCATGCTGTGCCACTGGGTATATGTGTGGTTGGGGTGGGGGGAAGGATAGTAAGAGGAGGAGGCAGCTAGTCCTTGCAGGACCATAAAAAACCATAAGAGGAGACATGGGACTGTCAAATTGCCCATGAACAGATAACACTTGGACTGAACAGGAAGCAGGTCACCGTCTTCCCCACTATGATGAGATACTTTGGGTTGAATCCAGACATAGTCATATTTAAAGTAGATCAACTGAAATCAATGGGACTTGGAATAGACCCATTGAAATCAGTGGGGCTTAAGTTAGTCATGATTAATTTGTCCCATTGATTTCAATGGGCCTATTCTAAGTATGACTACATCTGGATCCAACCCATTGTATTTCTATTTATTCTTTTTAAATGTGCAGCTATACATATCTTTCAAAATGTGCATCTGTACACATAAATTAGCATATGTGAACTATGCAAACCTGTGTCCTCTTTTCTCCTCTTTTGGGTTCCTCCTTTTTTTTTTTTAACTATGCCTAAGTGGCCACCTTATGGGATGGGGCTACACTACTGATGCCATTCACTACCAGCCAAAGCACCAGCTGGAGGAGTGCTCCTCTATCCAGCACCTCAGTCAGGGTAGAATCAATTGCCCTGTGCCTTCCCATTAGGAAGGATGGGGGGGCGGGTGAGGCTAGAGGGGAGAGGAAGCTCAGCTGTTATCTCCAATCACTGATACCAGCCAGATTTTTTTCTTCATGTCGCTCCCCCTCCCAACTGAAGATAATGGGGCATTTCCTCCCCACTAACCTTCAGGGCTTGGGCTTGGGGCTTCAGGGAGGGGAAGGGCCTTGCTTGAGCAAGGCCAGATGAGCCATAGGTTGCCCATCCCTGCTGTATAGGAAAGACAGGGATGGAGAACCTATTGGAGTTGGTGTCACTGTTATGTCAAAGAAATCATAGTGTCAAATAAACTTAGGGATGGGCGGATTCCCTACCTTCCAGTCCGTGGGGAATCCGCCCGCAGAGGGGAGGCAATACATTACTCCCCCCAGAATCCTCTTCGGCCGGCTCCACTCTGCGGCGATTCCACAGAGCAGCTGACCAGCTCCGAAGCGCCAGCAATACGGCTGCCATGCCACATTGCTGGCTGAAGGGGACTGACCGCGGACGCAAATGGTGTCCAGGACGCCATTTGCGGCCGTAAAGGCCTTAGTTTAAGGTAAATGCAGCTGTAAATGGCCTTGCCCAGCTCTAATTTGTGCATATTTAAATATGCACATTTTTAAAGACCTCCTTTTTTCATAAAAACAAGCTTGGGGAAATGGCGGGTGCTTGCAGATGGGTCTAGCTGAGTGCAGGGAACGTTTGGGAGGGTGTGAGCAGGGCTGAGCAAGGCCAGAGGCTCAGCGGGCATGGTCTGGGGTGTGGGGGCATGGGCAGCCCTACAGACTTCTGGACTCAGCCGGGCACCTGCACCATCCCTACTGAGTGGAGGGGCATGTGGATTCATGGATCACAAATTGTTCAGGCCTGTCTTGAGTCCACCCTATGCACCAGCTGGCTCTGACACATTGGAAAAATCTTTACTTTGTGAGGAAACATAGTGACGGGGTGTGTGGAGTGGGGAGAGATGGGGAGAAAAAAAAATCTGACTTGATGGGGAACATAAGAAGAACCATGCTGGCTCGGACCAAGGGTCTATCTAATCCAGTCTTTTTGTTGTGCATTTAAATATGCACAAATTAGAGCTGGGCAAGGCTAATCCATGCAATATTAGAGGCATAAATGGCAAATTCAGGCCTCTAATGTTGCATATATCAACCTTTCCCAGCCCAAATTTGCACATATTTAAATATGCAAAATTTTAAAGACCTCTGTTTTTGTAAAAACAAGCTTGGGAAAATGGTAGGTGCTCACGGACGGGACCCAGGATGAGTGCGGGCAGCTTCACGAGCTCGTGGGGGCTCGAGCGCAGGCCCAGGGGGGCTTGAGCAGGGGCAGTGATTCAGTGGGTGCCCACCAAAACTGGACAGGGGTGGATCTGTCCATCCCTCCCTCTCACACACCATTTTTCATTCCTAGACAGGCAGCAAAACCCAGATTTATCAGGTTCCTTTACTGCTCATTGGAAGGACAGATACTGACGCTGAAGCTGAAATATTTTGGCCACCTAATGCGAAGAGAAAACTCTCTGGAAAAGACCCTGATGCTGGGAAAGACTGAAGGCAAAAGGAGAAGGGGGCGGCAGAGGATGAGATGGCTACATAGCATCACCGATGCAATGAATATGGACTTGAGCATGCTCCGGGAGAGAGCGCAGGATAGGAAGGCCTGGCGTGCTAAGGTCCATGGGGTCACGAAGAGTCGGACACGACTGAACAACAACAACAACATACCTAGCAGACTGAATTTGGCTTGGTGGGTCTCTAGTTATAGAGAACTGGGATTTGGGATATTTTTGCACCAGTGTTACGCTTTATAATAGAAAATTCAGTTCAGTTAATTTATTTGTACACAACACACTGAGGAATGTACAATCATAACTGTGCATGTTTCATAGACTACATGGTCCAAAATCAATATATTCAACCAAAGCAGATAATAAATTGCTACTATATTCTTAATTTCTCTAAATGTCCAAACGTCATATTTATACATGTTAGTTTTTTTCCCATAATTAAACGTTTCTTAGATCTATACCACTATTAAAGTCTGGATTCTGTATTACTGTAGATATAGAAGATTTACCAGGACTATGTCTCTTTCTAAATATATCCCAAATGTTGATCATCTATTTTAAAAAATCACAATATTTCCATTTGGTTTGATTTCCATCCATAATACTGCTTGTAATTTTATTTTACAATGACTTTGCTCAACACGAATTGCTGGATTTCAAACTGCATCTATAGCCACTGTATACAGCTTGCATGATAAACTTCAAGTGTGGTACACCCAAACCCCCCAAAGTTTTCTTATCTTGGATAACATTTTCTTTAATTCTTGCTATTTTCATATTCCAAATAAACTTAGTTATTAATTTATTCCATTTTAATTCACATTTTTCAGTTTTCATTGGTAAAAAAAGTACACTACAAATCAGTACAGTATGTCTCTGTCTCTCTCTTTCTCTCTCTCTCTGTGTGCTATATATACTTTATATATATGAGTACTTTACAGAGTACATGAGAACTAGTCTATTACAATCTAAAATTCAACAGAAGGGAAACAACAGAAGAGGGTGAGGGATGTGAAGGCTGGGTTAAACAGGGAAGAAAGAATACGCCATCAATTCAGTTACATTAGGTTTGGTTATATGCTTTGTTGTAGTAGGACATAGGACTGATAAGCATAAAATAACTGATTATTGTGGTTGTGAAGGGAGCTCTGCTGAGCTGTCTCAATCTGTTTCTGCTTGTTTCCAGGGTTATTTTTTAGAAGCACAAAACCTCATTGCGCAAATGATGGGTCCCCGAGGGCAACAGCCAGCGGAGGCGGCGCTGCCCTGTTGGATCCTACCACAGGCTTTTCTGACAAAGTTGTCATGAAAAAGGTGGGTTTGGGGGGGGTCGGGTTGAAGGACATAAGAGCTGGCAATATATCGATATTCTGAGATGTAGTTCTAAACATAACGGGCAGCAAGGGAGAAAGGGTGGAGTCTTTTGTGGGAGCAGGAGACTTTTGGATGGTGGAGCAGGTGGGCTGAAGGTCATAGGCAGGAATGTATAGGGATAGATATATGAGCGGACAGGTAAGGGGGCACAGCTATGGAAGGTTTTGAATGTCAGAATAAGGATTAATCTGGGAGTGTACAAGAAAATCAAAAATTTGATCTATTTTAAATGGAATGTTGGGATATACATTTCATAAACAACATTGGTATTCTCACTTTTCTGTCGTATGTAATATAAATTAAGTGGAGTAGTTAGAGATTGCTGTCTTAAAAAAATAAACATACAAGCAGAGTACTGTCTTTGGAAATTAAAGCTTTTTATTTGACATTTTGAAAGAAGTCAAGCCGTAACATCCCATTTTGAGTGAAAAACATCAACATGACATGTAACTTACAGTTCAGTTCATCCACTTATCCCTGTTTGTTATTGCCAGCATGAATTCATGCTCTACTACACCAAGAATTCTATGCATACTGTGCCATAGCAATTAAGTGTATTGATTTGAGATGAGAGCAAATCTTGTACCAAACTTGAGCCATACAGCAAGAAACAGTGGCTTGTTTTGTCTGTCAGGATTGTTTGCAGTTTAAAATTAATATTAGAATTAAAAGTATCACTCTCAGCCCTCTGAACCACTGCACTAGAGATAACTGCTTCGGGTCAAGACTTTTAGCATTGCAGTAGCTTCCAAAATAACCCAAATATGCTGAAATATGAATATTATGTCATCAGGGAGAACTGATGTCACTTTACCATAAACGTCAACCATTATTTATTAGCATCATTTAGTTGAGTTGCATTTACTAATAATAAATAATTGGAGTAGTTAGATTGCTATCTTTTTAAAAAAGAATAAACATATGAGCAGAGTACTGTGTTCGGAAATTAACACTTTGTATTTGACTTTTTAAAAGAAGTAAAAATAAATAAAACTTCTGTTACTTGTAGACAAGAAAAAGCACTCTCTCTGCTGGCAAAGTCAGGGCCAGTCTTAGGGGTGGTGACCTGGATGGGGAGCCAAGCTGAAGGGGGTGCCAAGCTGAGCTGAGAGGGGCACCATGGT
Organism: Heloderma suspectum; assembly: GCF_057233095.1. Lineage (NCBI taxonomy): Eukaryota > Metazoa > Chordata > Lepidosauria > Squamata > Helodermatidae > Heloderma > Heloderma suspectum. The sequence continues at coordinate 290,425,523 of NC_139459.1, read as the reverse complement.
GAGCTCAGTGGCTGTATTTTTTTTAATGTACTGTCTGCAGTGAGCTAGGGTGGCAAAAAGCAAGTGTCTGTAACCTTTCTTTCAAGATTCTACAGGTTGTTTGGGTACTATCTACAAACATGATCTTCCCTCAGTTAGCTTGAACGTATGTTTCTTTTTCCATTTCCACTTTGATGTCATTTGTACTACGTAAAAATCAGTGGAACATAGCTTCACTTTGAAGCAACGTTACCGAGCACTTAGCCCTTTAAATACTGTAAACACTATAAGCACTATCTAAATAATAATAAAATAAAGGAGTAAGCTGTTAGAAGTCAGCTGGATATCTTTTTTTATTTACTGTATAACTGTTCTTTATTCTTTTTTAGAGATAAAAATAATGGATATTCTAAAATAAATAATGCTTACCAAAAGATAGGAACAGCTACAAAACAAAAAATATTATAAGTAAAATCTGTGATAGTTCTGCTGTGTTGTGTAGTGCACTCCCACTGCTCAGAATGTGGGTTTTCAAACTTTGACTTGTGCAAACTGTAGCAAAGTGGCTGAGAGATCAAGGTTTTGAGCAATGTCATTCTTGATAGACATTACACCTACACCAGGCCCCATACATCCTCTGAGTGGCCATGCAAAACTGCTGGGGGCGGGGGACCAAAGGGTCTCCTCGCCCAGGGTGTTATTTATCCTAGGGCTAGCCCTCTTTGTAATGATGCCACCTTATTACTTTGGGAATCTAACTTCATAACCCAATGGTTCAACTGATCACAATGGCCCTTAATAGTAATTAATTAATTAATTGTAATTATAAGGCATAGCTTAATGTCTGAGCTATGTAAGCAGTAAAGTCTTTATACAGTCCCACGTATTAATATCCTTGCTTACAAAGTGCACCCACAATTTGCCTTGGTCTTAGCTCAACAGTTGGCGGGGGGGGGGGGTGCAATGCTACATGAAGCTTCCCCAGTCACTTGCTATAGCTGTTCTTCTTCTTTTGGAATCCTGTTTATTTTAATGGGACATAAAACATCCTAAATTTTCTCTTGGACGCATCTGCAAGGGCTATTTATTATTGTTATGTATTACATTTCTATCTCTCAGCAAAGGAGATCGTTACCTTGTCATGGTGCTGGAGCTTGAGCACCTCAATAACGTCATGAGCTAAACCGTGAAGGGACACCCAAGACGGGAAGGTCATGGCAGAGAGGTCAGACTAAATACGATCCCTGGGGAAGGAAACGGCAACCCACCCCAGTATTCTTCCCATGAAAACTAAATGGATCAGTACAACCAGAGATATGTCGGTATACTATCGGAAGATGGGACTCCCAGGTCGGAAGATGGTCAAAATGCTACTGGGGAGGAACAGAGGATAAGTTCAACTAGCCCCAGATGCGATGACGCAGCTAGCTCAAAGCCGAAAGGACGGCTAGCAGCTGATGGTGCTGGTGGTGAATGACGAATCCGATGTTCTAAAGATCAACACACCATAGGAACCTGGAATGTAAGATCTATGAGCCAGGGCAAATTGGATGTGGTTATTGGGGAGATGTCAAGATTAAATATAGACATTTTGGGTGTCAGTGAACTGAAATGGACTGGAATGGGCCATTTCACATCAAATGACCACCAGATCTACAACTGTGGACAAGAGGACCACAGAAGAAATGGAGTAGCCTTCATAATTAATAATAAAGTGGCTAAAGCAGTGCTTGGATACAATCCAGAAAATGACAGAATTAACCCAATTTGAATTCAGGGTAAATCATTTAACATCACAGTGATCCAAATATACGCCCCAACCACAGATGCTGAAGAAGCAGAAGTAGATCGGTTCTATGAGGATCTGCAGCAGCTACTGGTTAGTACGCCAAAAAAAGAGGTTATTTTCATTATAGGAGACTAGAATGCTAAGGTGGGTAGTCAAACGACACCTGGAATTACAGGCAAGCATGGTCTGGGAGAACAAAATGAAGCAGGACATAGGCTGATAGAATTTTGCCAAGTCAACTCATTGTGCACAACAAACACTCTCTTCCAACAACCTAAGAGACGACTTTATACATGGACTTCACCAGACGGTCGACACCGAAATCAGATTGACTACATCCTTTGTAGCCAAAGGTGACGGACATCTATGCAGTTGGTAAAAACAAGACCTGGAGCTGATTGTAGTTCAGATCACGAACTTCTTATTGCACAATTTAGAATCAGACTAAAGAGAATAGGGAATTGCCACAGATCAGTTAGATATGAGCTCACTAATATTCCTCATGCATATGCAGTGGAGGTGAAGAATAGATTTCAGGGACTAGATTTAGTAGATAGGGTCCCGGAAGAACTATGGACAGAAGTTCGCAACATTGTTCAGGAGGCGGCAACAAAAAACATCCCAAAGAAGAAGAAAACCAAGAAGGCAAGATGGCTGTCTGCTGAGACACTGGAAGCAGCCCAAGAAAGAAGGAAAGCAAAAGGCAACAGTGATAGGGGGAGACATGCCCAATTAAATGCAAAATTCCAGAGGTTAGCCAGAAGAGATCAAGAATTATTTTTAAACAAGCAATGCGCGGAAGCGGAAGAAGAGAATACAATAGGAAGGACAAGAGACCTCTTCCAGAAAATTAGAAACATTGGAGGTAAATTCCAGGCAAAAATGGGCATGATCAAAAACAAAGATGGCAAGGACCTAACAGAAGCAGAAGAGATCAAAAAAAGGTGGCAAGAATATACGGAAGATCTGTATAGGAAGGATAATATCGGGGATAGATTTGACGGTGTGGTCAGTGAGCTAGAGCCAGACATCCTGAAGAGTGAGGTTAAATGGGCCTTAAGAAGCATTGCTAATAACAAGGCAGCAGGAGATGACAGTATCCCAGCTGAACTGTTTAAAATCTTGCAAGATGATGCTGTCAAGGTGATGCATGCCATATGCCAGCAAATTTGGAAAACACAAGAATGGCCAACAGATTGGAAAAAATCAACTTATATCCCCTTACCAAAAAAGGGAAGCACCAAAGAATGTTCAAACTATCGAACAGTGGCACTTATTTCACATGCCAGTAAAGTAATGCTCAAGATCTTGCAAGGTAGACTCCAGCAATTCATGGAACAAGAATTGCCAGATGTACAAGCTGGGTTTAGAAAAGGCAGAGGAACTAGAGACCAAACTGCCAATATCCGCTGGATAATGGAGAAAGCCAGGGAGTTTCAGAAAAACATCTCTTTCTGTTTTATTGACTATTCTAAAGCCTTTGTGTGGATCATAACAAATTGTGGCAAGTTCTTGGTGGTATGGGGATACCAAGTCATCTTGTCTGCCTCCTAAGGAATCTGTATAACGACCAAGTAGCAACGGTAAGAACAGACCACAGAACAACGGACTGGTTTAAGATTGGGAAAGGAGTACGGCAGGGTTGTATACTCTCACCCTACCTATTCAACCTGTACTTAGAACACATCATGCAACGTGCTGGGCTTGATGAAGCCAAGGCTGGAGTTCAAATCGCTGGAAGAAACATTAACAATCTCCGATATGCAGATGATACCACTTTGATGGCTGAAAGCGAGGAGAAGCTGAGGAACCTCATGACAAAGGGGAAAGAAGAAAGTGCAAAAGCTGGGTTGCAGTTAAACCTCAAAAAAACCAAGATTATGGCAACCAGCTTGATTGATAACTGGCAAATAGAGGGAGAAAACGTGGAGGCAGTGACAGACTTTGTCTTTCTAGGCGCAAAGATTACTGCAGACGCTGACTGCAGCCAGGAAATCAGAAGACGTTCACTTCTTGGGAGGAGAGCAATGACAAATCTTGATAAAATAGTTAAGAGCAGAGACATCACACTGACAACAAAAGTCCGCATTGTTCAAGCAATGGTATTCCCCGTAGTAACCTATGGCTGCGAGAGCTGGACCATGAGGAAGGCTGAGTGAAGGAAGATAGATGCTTTCGAACTGTGGTGCTGGAGGAAAATTCTGAGAGTGCCTTGAACTGCAAGAAGATCAAACCAGTCCATACTCCAGGAAATAAAGCCAGACTGCTCACTTGAGGGAATGATCTTAAGGCAAAACTGAAGTACTTTGGCCACATAATGAGAAGACAGGATACCCTGGGGAAGATGCTGATGCTAGGGACAGTGGAAGGCAAAAGGAAGAGGGGCCGACCAAGGGCAAGATGGATGGATGATATTCTGGAGGTGACGGACTTGACCTTGGGGGAGCTGGGGGTGGCGACGGCCAACAGGAAGGTCTGGCGTGGGCTGGTCCATGAAGTCACGAAGACTCGGAAGCAACTGAACGAATAAACAACAATTACATTTCTATACTGCCCCGTAGCTGAAGCTCTCTTTTATGTATCATTTCCCCCAAATTAGTGTAAAAAAATAACTTGTACACCACCATGTGTGAGAATAGCATGCATCTGTTGTGCTACAAATACACTGGTTTGAAGCTGCAGTTTTGAACATGTTTTTTCTTACATGCATAAAAAGGAAAAATGTCATACTTGAAGCAGGACAATGTCGTTTTCTTTAGTTCCTTACTCTGTTTATCCCTGAATCTCCAGATGGATCTCACAGCATACAGTCATGTTTTCTTTTTTTATGGAGCACAAAATATGATGGAAAAAAGTATATTTGGCAATATTCTAGTAGTGTACAGATGTCATATATACCATTCAGAGTGCTATTAGTGCCAACAAAATGCAACCCTACAGAAATTCTATTACATATTAACAGGCATTCCTTTGACTAACTAAGGGCACAATCCCATGCTGGCTGGGGAATGCTGGGAGTTGTAGGACTTCTTTTGGTCTAAACCTGCATAGGATTGCACTCTAATGGGGCAATCCTATGGCCACTAGATAGTGGCTAGACAGCCATAGGATTTTTTCGTTTTCAAGAACTGACCTCGGAGCCAGCGTTCTGAGGTCCGTTCCCAGAAAACCTCCTCCCTGCCCCTCGTGGGAGGTGCAGTTCATCCCTGGCTCTGTGCTTGGAAGAGCAGCATGAAGCAAGGGGAAAGGGGGCATTCCTGGGGGCAGGGAGAGGCAGGGATAGAGGAAGCGCCAGTACGATGCTTCCTATGTGCCAGCTGCCCCCCACACACACACACACTCTGAGCCACTCTGGCTAGACGGCCTAAATCGGCCATCTAGCTGCAAATGCAGGGCATCCGGAGTGCAGATGAGAAAATCCCCTCCGTTGCATTGGATAGCCGGTCGCCTCCGAGTTCGGAGGCAGCCAACTATCTGTCCCCATAGGATTGTGCCATAAGCAGCTAAAGTAGTAAGCTCAAAGTCTGCCTGTCTCAGATAATACGATGGCACAAAAGTGTTTGTTGTTGTTTGCAAACAAGGCAGGATGCAGTAACTGGCATGTTGTGTGTAATGCAGGGAAATATTGAGAGACCTTGATTCTGTAGGTGCTGGTGTAGAAGCTAGAACTGCCACCCAATTTCATCTAAAGCAAAATTTATCTGTCTTTTTGTGTATCTCTAATAGGAGCCCGGAAAGAGAAACAACTTCCAAAGCAAAATCAAAGAGAGATTGGTTCTTCTAATCTCCAGAATCAGCAACCTTATAATGAATATCACTCTATAACAAAAAACAGTTAAAGACTGCAATCCTGCACACACTTTCTTGGGAGTAAATCCCGTTGAACTCAGTGGGGCTTACTTCTGAGTACATATGGGTAAGTTTGCCCTGTATGTTATTAAAATCAGTATCAATTGTGTTTAATCTTAAAAGGCTATTATTGGCTGGAAAAAAGAAAGGTCTCACTTTCAATTGTGTAGTAGGATCTCTTGGACATATGCCATTTGTATTATTGCTGTTTGCTTTAAATCCAGCCCAGAAAGGTCCAGCCAAAGATTTGCGGTGTTACAAATGATTAGAAATAGCCTCCTGGTGCTAGGCTTTTAAATATCTTTAGCAATTGATCAGATCAATATAATTACTGAAACACTTCTCTTACCAATTATAGGCTGTCCACAGTAATGTTCAAATATGTACCATATTTATCCTTGGTCTGGGGGACCAAAACAGTAAAATCACTTTACTAAAATCACTAAACCAAATCACTTTAAATCCGTATTTAGCAGAATTCTCTCTCTCTGTCTCTGTCCCTCTCTCTTAACTCTGGAGTAGCTGCAGGGGCCCTGCTGATCCAGATCTTTTTAAAAAAAAAACCCGTACCCCACACACTAGGGCTAGATCTACACTAGTGCTTTTTATCGGTATCGAAGTGCACTGATAACTGTTGGGGCACATTATGCATTCCGTATACCACTTTTCTAGTATTCTGTCCCACTTTCTCTTCCACATTATCCAAAATACTGCAACAGACGTCATTGTGTGTGCTATGAGGTATAAATACGCAAGAGGGATATAGCGTCACAAAGATAGGATCATATGACACGAGGTGCAGATATGGCCTATGGTCCCTGTGCCTACTCTAGAGTAGAAATGGAAAAAATAAAATAAGAAAAGGCATAGATCCTATCATTCATTCATTACATTTCTATACCACCCAATAGCCAAAGCTCTCTGGGCGGTTCACAAAAATTAAAACCATAAGTACAATGTAAAAACAATATAAAATTATAAGCATTAAAACTACAGCATAAAAGTACAGCCAGCGTAAAACCTAGCAGCAATGCAGAGATTTAAAATACAGCAACAAATTTAAAACAGGAAAGGTAAAAGATTAGAATGTTAAATTCCTGGGAAAATAAAAAGGTCTTCACCTGTCACTGGAAAGAGTACAATGTAAGCGCAAGGCGAGCCTCTCTAGGGAGCTCATTCTACAACCGGGGTGCCACAGTGGAAAAGATCCTCTTCCTGGTAGCCACCCGCCTCACATCCTTTGGCAGATGATCCCAGAGAAGGACCCCTGAAAATGATCTTAGGGTCTGGGCAGGTACATATGGGAGGAGACAATCGTTCAGGTAACTTTAAAAGTAACATCTGATTTTGCCCTTGGTGTATAGCCCTAGACATCACAACACATTGATAACAAGAAAATAAAGCAAATTTATTTTAGAACATATTTAATATTTAGTGACATACTTTTCATAACCTCCAGTTTTTCAGTGCAACAGACTTGCAGCGGTATAAAGCAGGGATGCGGAACCTCTGGTCTGCCGAGGTTCCCCATTGGGCCTGTTGAGGCTTGGACTATCTCTGTGGGCTCTGCAAGCAAGATCACTTTTATCATCATATTACTTTGCACATTTGCTTTTACTCTTAGTTACCTTTGACAAAAGACTATGATAAAGTTGCCTTGATAATCCAAGCGAGCAGATTTGCCTGACACATAATACTGGTTTTATGCCCTGTGAGGTTTTTCCCCAATGAAACCTGAGAACTGTAATTTTATTACTGTTCCCCAGCCTTCCACACATAATAATAGTTCCCAGATTTCTCTGGGAAGATGAAATCACTATTAAATCCTGACTTAAGTCTGTTAGATAAATATGTCTCTCTGTCTACCTGATAAAACTATCAAAATGCTAATTGTCAACCTGACAGAATTCTAGGCAAAACAACAGCTATGCAGTAGGATAGCAACATAATCCTGTACACATCTACTCAGAAGTAAGTGTCTCTGAGTAAAATGGGGCATACATCCAGGAAAAGTGAGCACAGGACCACATATTTAGTTTTGTTTAACAATTGTTTAACATTCTAAGGGCCAAAACAGACATTACTTTAAATCCTTATCTAGCAGCTACATCTTTTCTGAATTTTTATTCTAGAGTAGCACAGAGGCTTCAATGCATTAAATCCATATAAGTTCCCTGACCCCCATTCTGGGGTCTGGATCCGGATCAGACCCCCTGCACCTACTTCAGAATAAAAATGGAAAAATATGTAGCTGTTAGATACAGATTTAAAGTAATGTCTCTTTTTGCCCCAAGCTTAAAAAAAATGATTGCCCCAACTCACCTGGGACAGACAATAGGCTGACATGGATCCCTTTATTTAAAGAAAAGTCACTGCTATATTATCCACTTTGTAGTGCTCTAGTAAGAATACCAGCTTACAAGTTACATAGTTCAGCTATACTGCACCAAGCAATATGAGTGTGGAATGGGATGTGTTCAGTAAAAGAAAAATTATGAACAAAATAATCTCTACCTAGAGATGATATAGACCTTTCTACATGAAGCTGTTAATCTGCTGTATCTGTAATCTGCTTTCAGTTTTTTCACTGATTTGAGATCCAAGCTGTGAGGAAAGTGTTTCTGTTTCTGCTTTTCCACTATATAACCTCTAGGTGGCATTGTGATATAGCAGAATAGCACAATTACACAACTGGAAACAGTGTTTTCTTTCACCCTAACAAATAATGTCATATTTTCCCCCGTTCTAAAAAAATTGGCTAAAAGTACTGTTTAAAAACAGAAGCAAAACTAGAGGGTCACGACATCATCTAAAGAACCCGTAAACAACAGCAATTAGGGAATGATGACCACACAATAAATGCCTTGTGTAGAAAAACTCTGTGCCATCTGTAATATGTACTTTGGGTTGCCATTCAGACTCTTCAGTTCACATACAGAGCTTCCATACTACACCTAGATGTCCCCTATGAACACCTTTCTTATAGTCAAGCCATCCTTCTTCCTTTCAGGACAATAAATGTCCCCAGACAGCAAGACATGAAATATACATGAGCTAAATCCAGAAGTTACATATCCAGTCATATTAGTCTCAGAACTCAGAACTTCCTGGATGTTAACAGCAGGAAAGTAGAACCAAACCACCAGAAATATCATAGAAAACAATATCACTGCACCCAGACAATGGTTCAGGATTTCCACAGTGTCCTTGGTATTAGAAGAAAAGGAGAGAAAGATCTGGGTATCATCTGCAAATTGAGGACACCCAACCCCAAATCCTAAAACGACCTCCCCCAGTGGTTTCATGTAGACGTTAAACAACATGGAGGATAAAATATAATCCCGCAAGAAGCCAAAGGCCACAGATTTGCACCGTCTTCTGGGACCTGTCCACCAGGTAACACTGAAGCCATCATCACTGTGATGTGGTAAACATATAACCATAATCATATATTCTTTGTTCTTCTCCTTTCCAGCTGCCATGTCATATTATATTATTAGTCTGGCAGTATCAAACATGTTTAAGCACACAGGTGTTGGTTGTTTGCAGTTGGAGTAGCTGTCTAGATTACCCTAAATTAGCTATTTACGCTATTTCCTCTTCTGATTTAATGTAGGATACTAGACACTTAAAGACAAAATTAATGTTAAGATGTCTATAGATAAGGTTAAATAACAGAATAAGCCTCAACACTGCCATCTGTTGGGATGTCACATTAATACTTTTTATAGATGCAAACTGAAATATTGATAGGTATGCAATGTCTATAGATATGCATACTGGATAAAACTGCTTATCCATCTTAAATACATAGATGAATATCTACAAAATGCCCATTATACTAAAACAAAAGAGCGCTGGGTTCTAATCTATTGCACTCAGTATTGAAAATGCCATTATTAGCACTCTAATTGTATCAGACTACTATTATCTTGAAATGAAGTATATTTAATATTATGAAAGTGATAATACTTGTGAGTATTGTGGTAATACAGGGAAAATACTAACTGGCACTGATTCTCTAAGAATAGCTGCTTGGACAGAATGTGATGAGGGAGGCTTACGTGTTGCATTCCTCTGATGTATCAAGGCAGCCCCTTGGGTCCTCTGATTCCCCTTGTTTCACACATGCTCACATCTGAAGCAATAAAACATGAATACTATCTCTGCTGTGGACTGGAGCTCATTCACAGAGAGATTGCGTTCTGGAAGCAGAGGGGAAAGTGTGCCTACAGGCCAAAATTAATCCTTCATACCAGTGGAGGCTGGTGGCTCCGATGTCAGTGGGGCAGTGAATGTGCTCTGGGTTTCAGTCAGAAACAGTCAGAACTCTCCGGAGTGGATTCATCACCCCACTGCCATTGGAGCCATCAGCCTCCACTGCTTCATGTTACTTCAGGGTAAAGCCGTCCCTGATTTAAAACAACAACAACAAACCTATATGGATCCAGGGCTTCTCCTCCTTGCAGAAGTCTTTTTTAACACCTATGCAGGATGCTAAAAAGGCAAAGACTGCTCGATGTGGAGAGCAGATTGTGTATAGCAATTCTCCACGTCAGACATCCAATCTCCACCATACTTCACACTTAAATTTAAAGCTTTTACCACATGGCTGCTTGATATTTGAACTAATTCATAGAGGCTGAAATGTACTATCTCAATGGACTGGCTAAAACTATGCGTGTACATTTTCCCACACTTTGCCCTGATTGATCCCCTGTTCCTCCTATAGTAAAAAAACAAGAGATGGTTGCGTGCATCACTATTTGGAATTGCTTGTCCTCAGCAAAAACAACACAAGAGTCTCGTGACATCTTAAAGATAGTGATTATGGCACAAGCATTTGTGAACTGTGCTATCCTCAGTTGGCATGTGCGTGCGCATGCGCGCGCGCACACACACACACAGTGAAGGAAAAATGTAAACAATGAGGTCATAAGAATATAAAAACATAAGAAGAACTGTGCTGGATCAGACCAAGGGTCCATATAGTCCAGCATTCTGTTCACATAAGCGGCCAACCAGCTGCCCCTGGGAAACCCACAAGCAGGACATGCGTGCAACAGCACCATCCTGCACACGTTGTCCAGAAACTGATGTACATAGGCATACTGCCTCTGATAATGGAGGTAGCATATAACCGTCATGACTAGTAGCCATTGATAGCCTTATCTTCCATGAATCCTCCAGGTCAGATGGAAATGCAGTGCAAAAAAATATATACGTGACCATTATGCTAAACCTGAAATCTACACAAAACAAGAACAGTGACCATTCACAGCAGCAGTAATTGATAAAACAAGTATCCTAGCATCCCTAAGTTAATTAGCATCTATAGTGGGACAGAAAACTATGATCTCTATTAAAGCCAGAGGAGATAGACTTGAACCTCATGATAGTTCTTAAGAAGTTTCACATTGGCATTTCCCTTTGAAGTTCATTTGTTCAAGAATGGCTACTTTCAGGTCAGCAAGAGTTCCCAGGACATTGAAGTGTTCTCCCACTGGTTTCTGAGAGCCAAAATAGACACTACTTTATGTCTAGCAGCTACATCTTTTTTCATTCTTACTGTATCTTAAAAGGTCTGATCCAGATTGGGCCCCTAGCAAGGGGCTTTTCAGATCTGGATTGGGCCCCCTGCACCTACTCTAGAGTAAAAATAAAAAAGACACTGTTAAACACAGATTTAAGTAATGTCTGTTTTGGTCCTGAATATTGCCGTGTCTGATTTCAGATCACTGTTCATTTATTCTTTTGAGTAGATACTGACCTGTTTGTCCTATGTATAATGCGTAGGGCATTGCTGGCAGATTACAGCATATATCCCATTAGAAGATGAGCAAGAGAATGAATCCTTGATGTTGTGGCTGACATTATTAGGACCTGTAATAATGTTGCCTGAGTCGATATGGGGACAGGATTGGTATGTGGGTTTGTTGCAGGATCTGTTCCCTGTGTTTGTGTTCCTGGTGGATGGCCTGTTGTTACTGAAGAGTCGCTGTTTTAAATTAGGGGACTGTCTATAAGCAAGGACAGTCCTACCGCTCAAGCTGTGTGACAGAGAAGTATCATTTGGCAGGATGAGTTGTAGATCATTGATGATACATTGGAGTGGTTTTAACCATGAGCTGTAGATGATAAGAAGTGGTGTTTTGTCACTTTCTCTTCTGTCTGTCCTTTCCTAGTAGTAGGTTATGTGTACCAGTCTGGAATTGTTGATCTACTTTTTCACTTAATTTGAGTGGGCATTTTAGTCAAAGAAATGTAAATCCTTCAGTTGTGAGTGTCATAATAAATCTGTTAGTCTTTAAGATGCCAAGGAGTCTTTGCTGGTTTTGCTGCAACAGACTAACACAGTTACCCCTCTGGAAATTGTCCTCAGCAGTAAGGGGAAATTTATTCTTTGTTTCTTTTTACTCCTCAAAAGTCTTTCCATATGGGCCTATATCACCCTGCCTCCTCTTTTTTGTTTTGCTTGAAATATCAAAATAAAATACAGGAGTGAGCACACATCTTCCTGTCTAACAGCAGTTTCTCCAGTGACTAGAGTGGCAGTGCCAGTAGTACACTACTAAGGGCATAATCCTATGTATGATTAAACAGAGCAAAGGCCTACAACTACCAGCATTCCCAGGGAATGCTGGGAATTGTAGGCCTTTTATCTGTCTAAACATGCATAGGATTGCGCCATAAGTAACTCAAAGAAGACGTGATTCCTCTTTCTTTGACAAAGTAGGGGATCACTGCCAGGTGTGCACAAGTACCTTAAGGGCATGGTACTTCCTAGTATGGGACTTTGGTACGCCTATCCCTGCGCTATCCCATGCTGCTCTATCTGCTAATCTGTTTTTATTTTTATTTTTTAATTAGATTTCTATTCCACCCAATAGCCAAACCTCTCTGGGCAGTTCACAACAATTAAAACCATAAAATACAACACAATAAAATATGTTGGTTTCATAGTGAAGACGACTGTTGTGTGACTGGTCAGTATCAGGTACGCTAATGCCCGATATTCCCGAAACTAGTCTAGAAGTGCCCTTCATTATGATAGGGGACGCTTAAAAAAAAAAAAAGGCTCACAGTTTAAGAAAATTTGCTGTAGACTATAAGCAGTAATAAAATATAAGTAATTTATCACCTGGTATGGGTTGTATCCAATGTTAGTCCTACTTAGAGTAGACTCATTGAAATGAATGAAACTTACACTAATGCTAGACAACCCATTGGACTTTATTGGCATTACAGTAAATGATGCCAATATTAGTTGCATCAATGGGCCTGGCCTGTCTTCGAAGGAGCCCTCCACGGGCATTTACACCAACCCCCTTTCCCAAGGTGAGGATTTTCCCTTGGGAAGCAGATTGATGTAACAGCTGGTGAAAAGAATCAGGATTATAAATAGAACTGAGTTTAGGGAATTTGCTCACAGGCATTTGAGCAGGGGTGCTCACCTATTTGAATACCACTGTTTCAAATGATTGCCCCATTCCTAATATCCATCAAAATATTACAAATTTTAGAAACCCTTCACTAATAAAAGAGCATTTATTTACTAGCTATCAGAAGCAGTTAGACTAGTTGTGAGGTCTGCTGAGTTACTGTAGGATTAGTAGAAAGGTGTCCAGATTGAAAACATTTAAAATTTAAATGATCAGACATCCTTGAAATTTGCTCACATGTAAGCCACTAAGAGTTCACATGTAGGTCTCTAAGACTGAAATCCTATACTCTCTTGCCTGGTCGTAAGCTTCCTTGAACTTGATGGGCCTACGTCTGAGTGGACACATATAGGATTGCACTGTATAACTTCAAACCTTAGAGTAGGCCCGATTAAACATAGTGGGATGTAAAATTTTTGGAAATTTTGAGGCCATGGAAAAGAACCAGCTTTTTTCTGGGGGGGGGGGGGTTGAAAAATACTGAAATGGGGGGGAATGGGAAAATAAGCAATCCCTATTTTTTTTAGGGCTCTTTACAGATCTAAAGTCACTTTGTAGCTTTAAGACAGCCTTCCCCAACTTGATGCCCTCCATTATTTTGATCTTCAGCTCCCATCAGCCTCAGGCAGCATGGCCAGTGATCTGGAATGCTGGGCACTGTAGTCCAAAACATCCAGAGGGCACCAGCTTGGGGAGGGCTGCTTTAGGAACATAGAGCAGCCTTTCTGTTCTTAAAGTTATTTTATGTATGACTTAGTTTGCTCATAAAATTATAATTATATTTTAAAACTTTTAAAAGTAAACTCAGTAAATTTGTAATTATTGTCTGAATAGATTGTTGTTGTTCAGTCGTTCAGTTGTGTCCGACTCTTTGTGACTCCATGGACCATAGCACACCAGGCCTTCCTGTCCTGTGCTCTCTCCCGGAATGTGCTCAAGTCCATATTCATTGCATCAGTGATGCTGTCTAGCCATCTCATCCTCTGCCGTCCCCTTCTCCTTTTGCCTTCAGTCTTTCCCAGCATCAGGGTCTTTTCCAGAGAGTTTTCTCTTCGCATTAGGTGGCCAAAATATTTGAGTTTCAGCTTCAGTATCTGTCCTTCCAATGAGCACACAGGGTTGATTTCCTTTAGGATTCTGAATAGATTAGGACTACATTAAGGGTGCAATCCTATCTAGATAGACAGCCGCCTTCAAACTCGGAGACGACCGCCTATCCAAAGCAGGGCAGGAGAAGCACAGGGGGATTGTTCTCTCCGCACCTTTCCTGCCCTGCTATTTCTGCTAGACAGCCAATTTCAGCTGTCTAGCCGGGGTGGGGGGGGGCAAGCAGGAGAGGAGGCTGCTGTACGACACATAGGATGTGTTGTACGTGCAGATCCGCTCTCCCTGCCCTGGAATACCCCCAGCCTTTTCAGCTGCTCCACGCACCTCTTCCTTGCGCGGAACACAGGTCTTCTCCATGCTGCTTGCAAGGCAGCGTGGACTTTGGGGGGAGGTCGGTTTTCCAGGAATTGACCTCAGAGTGCATCAGAAGCACAGGACTATAGAACAAAGCCCAAGCTGTCAAGGACGCACATTTACTGTCAAGACTGCACAACGGGTGACTGTACTCACATCGGAAACTGAGCATAAATGTCTATCAGTAAAATATACTTTAGATCAATTATTTTAATAAGGAATTAAATAACATATTCTAGGAATCTTACAGAGAAGGTTAAAAAATACTTTCCCCCATGTCTTCATTATTTGCAGACATTTTACACCACTAGTCTTTCTGTAAAGGTGTTCTTATTACATAGTTTTTAGAAATCATTGGGGGGGGTATATAACAATATATAAATACTTTGGCTGAATCTACACACAGCAGTTTTACCGTTATTGTACTGCAATGATAACTATTGGTGCACATGACACCAATGGGCACCAATAGTTATCACTGCAGTATGATAACGCTAAAACTATGTGTAGATTCAGCCTTTGTCTTAAATTCTAAAAGAAAATATTTCATAATCCAAAGCTGTTCACTTTTTCCAGTTTTTCAGAAAAAAACAAAAATGGTTCTTGGGGAAAAAAGGGGGAAATAAGTTCTTTCCCATTTTTTCAGTAGTGTGTGTGTCTAGGCCTTCACATCTCTAAGTGGGACTTACTTCCAAGTAAACATACATAGGGTTGCACAGCACATATGTATATACAATGTTCCATCCATGCTTTAAAATGGTCATCTTTTTGCATGTAAATAAAACTAAAATAAAAATATCAATGGCTACTAGATCTGATGCCTATATGCTACCACTAGTGTTAGAGGCAGTATACCTATGTATATCAGTTGCTGGGGTAGATGAGTTCGAGAATGCTATTGGTCATGGCCTGCTTGTGGGTTTCCCATGTGCAGCTGCTTGGCCACTGTATAAACAGAATGCTGGACCAGATGGTCCCTTAGTTTGATCCAGCATGGCTCATCTTATGTCCTTACTACATTCTAAGAAGGGGAAGCCTATTCTTACATCCAAAGCTTCCATATTATCAAGGTTATCTTTAAAACTGATTACCCATTTTTAATGCTGTTGATGATTCCATATAATTTGTTTTATTGTTGTTTGTCCCCTACCCCCCACCCTTCGTTTAGAATGCTTCTAAGTTGTTTATTGTGATGTGTTCTCATAAGCAACAGTCTACTTCATGAGATTCATGTATCACAGAGATGGTAACAGGTAGCTGAAAAACGCTGGAGAGTATGTTGTTGATAAGGTGAAAACAAATATAATTTTATAACCTGTTTCTCTGTAAAGTTCTGTTCACTGATGACACTAAATAAGTATATAGCAATGTCTGATTGCTGTAGCACTAAAGCAATCACAAATGCATTTTGTGCACCCTCCCTAGGGAACTCTGCCATGCCCCCTCTTTAATGAGCTTCTGCCACGCACTGAAAACTTGGTTATTCAGGCAGGCATTTGGGGTTGCTTAGGGTATTTTTAAATAATGTTTTAATGTATAATTTTACTGTTTTAAATTGTACCATTGTACATTGCCCAGAGTGACTGGGTGACCAGCCAGATGGGCGATTAAGATATTTAATAATAAATAAACCACAATCAGAGAGCACATGCTTTGCATGCATAAACACACTCAGCTCAGTCTCCAGCCTCTCCTCAGATTCAGTCTCCAGCTGAAAGGAACTAAGATTGCAGGGCTGAGAAAGACCTCTCGCTAAGCACGTCTGGCAGTATCCAACTATGCTGCTCTGCTTACACCCTTGAAGTAACACTAGCATAAGAGACCTTCAGTGCAATGCCAATAGCATATGCTGGCGCAACAGGCTTCCCCAGAAAACCTGTTGCTCTAGCATACGCTATCGGCATTGCACCAAAGGTAGCTTATGCTGCATCAATGGTGCAAGTGGAGCAGCAGTGTTGGATACTGCCCTTGAAGAGCCATGGACATGTGGAATAGAAAATACTAGGTCAGGTAGACCGATGGTAGAAGGCAACTTCATATTTTGGCAGAAGGCAGCGTCACATTTTCATAGAACAAAGATATAAAGATGTTAGCTTTTGGATGAAACTGCGAAATATTTATTACTTTGCCCTTTGAAGAACGAATACCCTGTATGAGTTGAAAAACTCTTTCCTTTTGGAGATTATGCATAATGCTGCACGTCCCTAGTTGTTAAACTCCTGCATTCATGTTGTCACAGCATGATCATCCTGGAAAAGTCCGCTTGTATGCAAATATTTTGTTTGGTACAATTATATGTCAACCATAACTGTCCTTAACAGCTGTAAAAACAGATCATGTCCCTTCTGTTTTGCCTTGAAAACAGTTCACTGGAATACTAAGAGCTAGCATACAACGGTAGTAGCTGCAGTAGAAATGACTAGCAACACGCTGGTGTTTAACATTCCCCCCACCCTTGTTATAGGCCTTTTTATACCCAAGCTTTTCTTCCCTTTCTACACTTGAGTGCTCATTTTATTATCTAGAAAATGGGTTTCTCAGCAGGAAAGCGATGGCAATAGAATGGGTGTTTGGAACTGCAAGCTCATGTTGTCAGAGCCAAGGATCTAGATTTTAAAAAAGGACTGGATAGTCCCTAAAAAAAAAAAAAAAAAAGTTCATTAACTCTTTGACCTTTTTGACTTCTGGGAAGATAAAAGTATCCATGTAAGCCAGACAGGAAAGATGGACCACCAAAGGTGCCATTACATCAGCTTATCAATGGGGTTGGGTTATAAAAATAGAAACCAGCATATTGTTGTGGAGCTAAATGGGGCTCTGTGAGCTAAGCTACGAAACTAACCAAAAAGTCATTAATATTCCCTAAACACTTTATGGGTAGGCACATTGCTATGCACACAGCTTTGTGTGCTGAGCTGCAGTACAGAGAGTACCCATTGCCCAACATGTACAGACCCTCCTGCGTTGCCAAGCAAGCAGGTTTCTACTATGGTTATCACATTTTACAAGGAAGAGAACCTGGAAGACAGTGATTGTGTTCTCTTTCCACTTTGATTTTAAATAAAGCATGAGTTTAACTACACTGTCAAAGATCTTCTCTGTGAGAGATTGAGGATGCCATATATTCATGCTAAGCAGTTCCTTTTTTACCCAACTACATGGGACAAAATATTTCATAAAAATGGCACTCCTTTTGGTGGTTTTATGGTGATCAATGCAAAAAAATGTTAAGGTGGTTTTTCCCATGTACCTTGTCCTCACTCTCAATTGACTGAGGCTGATGTGAGTTGAAGTCCAAAATATCTGGAGGGGGCCAGGTTGGGAAAGGCTGATACAGCCAAATCTGACTAACTATATAGCCTTGTGTTGTCATCCTGCACAATGCATGATCCCTATTGGTTAGTATCACTCATGCAAGACCTAATCAAGCAAGAAACAATGACAGAGGGGGGAAATGGCTGCACAGAAGCAGCAATTGGGGAAACAGTAGACAGGTTTTGTTTTTTTAAAGATGCATATTCATAGTGTTTTTCAGAGAAATGTCTACCCCACAGAAACTGCTCCCTCAACATTTAAGCTGGAGAATATTCTGTGCAGCTCCAGTTTTTATTTATACTGATTATTTAACTGTTTTTCCTAGGAATCCTCTTGAACTTCATTATAGAATTTAGAACAATAATGTTTTAGACTGTAAATCGTAATTTTGGTAAGCTTTTCCTCTGTCTTCATTTGTCTGTACTTTGATCCTTTTCTTGACATAAGTTCTCTAAATCTAAAGTACAAAACACACACACACCTACTCTCTACAATCTCATTCTAGGGATGGTGGAGAATTCTGCCACGGACTCCAATGAGGCCGGATTCTAAAGAATCCCCCCCCCCCCGGAGTCCGTGGCGGAACAGAACACTTACCTCTGCCTCCCTGCGGAATCCTCTTCAGCTGGATCCTCTGGCTCCGGATTGCCAGCGATACAGCTGCCATGCTGTATCACTGGCTGAAGGGGACTGACTGTGGACGCAAATGGTGTCCAGGATGCCATTTGCGGCCGTAAAGGTCTTACTTTAAGCTAAACGCAGTCATAAATGGCTGCATTTAGCTTAAATTAAGACCTTTACGAACGCAAATGGCATCCCGGACACCATTTGCGTCCCTGCTTTTCATTCACACGATAGGCTATGCAAATATTTGCATAGCCTATCATGTAAAACAAGGACGCAAATGGCATCCAGGACGCCATTTGCAGCCGTAAAGGTCTTAGTTTAAGCTAAATGCAGCCATTTACGGCTGCATTTACCTTAAACTAAGACCTTTACAGCCGCAAATGGTGTCCTGGATGCCATTTGCGTCCACAGTCAATACCCCTCAGCCAGTGATACGGCATGGCAGCCGTATTGCTGGTGCTTCGGAGCCGGCTGGTGGCTCCGCAGAATCACCGCACAGACAGCCGAAGAGGATTCCAGGGGGAGGATCGTCTCCCCCCCACGGGTGGATTCCCCACGGACCGGCAAGTAGGGAATCCGCCCATCCCTATCTCATTCTAAGATCGTTCACAAATGTTGCTAAAGACACCCTGTAACAAATACATATAAATAATATACATAGAAGTTGTATTCCACCAATGGGAAAATATGCTGCAGTTTCAGGTACCATTACCCACCTCAATTAATTCTGCACCATGAACTTGCATGGAAATATTCCATTAAAATCAGTGAAAATTCCAAGTAGTATGTTTAGGTTTGGGAGAAAAATTATATAACTAAGTTTTACAATAAAATATCACTGCAAATCTTGTAAAGAAGAGCAGAAACAAGCACTCTGAAAGAATTATCTGTTTGCAAGACAGGTTTTCTTATGTAAAGCTCTTCTTACAATTGCATGGAAACTGAATTTCAGATGAATACTAGGGAATGTTTTACTTTTTAACGTTCCTGTCTGCAATTACCAAATAATTTCTTATGAAACATTTACCTAGTATGCAGCTGCTGTGAAAAGGCCAACTGTCATTTTAGGGATCATTGGGGAAAAGATCCAAAATAAAACTCCCCACATGATAATGCCTTTATACAAATATATAGTGTGATCACACTTGCAATACCACGTGCAGTTCTTGTTGCTGTATTTCAAAAAGGATATCGTAGTGCTGGAAAAGGTGCAGAAAAGGTCAATCAAAATAATCAAGGGGATAGACAGCCTCACCTATGAGGAAAGATTACAACATTTGGGGCTTTTTAGTTTACAAAAAAAGCAAGTAAGGGGAATTTATAGATGTATGCACAGTATGGAGAAAGGGGATAGAAAATTTTCTCCATCTCACACAATACTAGAACTCAGTCCAGAGTCTTCCAACCAATCTGAATGGTGAGAGATTTAAGACAGATAAAAGGAAGTATTTCTTCAAAAATCACATAGTCAGACTATGGAATTCATTCCCCCAATGTGTGGCAGTGGCATTCAATTTAGGCAGCTGTAAAAGGGAATTAGACAAATTCATGGGGGATAAATGTCCTGATGGCGATCTATTACCTTCAGGATCAGCGGCACTATGCCTCTGAATACTAGTTGCTGGGGAACAACAGTGGAAGGCACCTACTGAGCTCATGTCCTGGCTGTGGGCTTCCCATGGGCGTCTGGTTCCCATATGCTTCCCAGGGGCATCTGGCTGGCCACTGTGAGAAACAGGATGTTGACTAGATAGGCTTTAGATCTGATCCAGCAGGGCTCTTATGATCTTACATTATTCATAGATGATCTCCGTTTGTTCCAGAAAAGAAAACTAACTGGTTTTAATTTGACAGTGTTGTGGTGAGAGTATGTAATTATTATGTTCCTCTACAGCAAACAGTGGTAGGATCAAAGAAGTGATAGATACATGGGTGGGAAGAGGGAAACTGCATGCAAATTGGAGTTATTGAGTTGTTTTACTACAATATGTCCCACCACCAAAGAAGAAAGCTGGTTTTAAAACCTGAACAGCAGCTTGTCTCTTTGCAATGGGAACTGCTTCAGCAAAAATGGCCAACAAAGCTACACACAGAGGTCTTCCCCCATCCATCAAAATCAATTATCCTACTAGAGACAGAGCCTACATTCTGTAGTCCCAGAGGCCATACATGCACTGGACTATGGCCTCTCTGTTCTTCAAACTAGTTTTATTTATGTGGCTTTTATTATTCATAAGGACAAGGCTCACCTGTTGTCCAGTTTCAAAGATGGAATCCCAAAGGGAGCTCTCCACATGTGTCAGTCCCTCTATGGGATCATGGTGACCAAGAATTAACTGTAAATAATGTAAAAAGGGTTGTTACAACGTCCTTTTTGTTTATTGTGTATGGTTGGATTTATATCATGATACGTTTATATCATTTGACCTGGCTGACATTTTTTCCCTCGTAGGAGCTTATGGCTGGCGATTATTGCTCTCTGGTACAGTTATTCTGATCAATCTATACTTACATTCCATAGCTGAACTTGCCTATTCATTACAGAGAGAATGATTAAAGATTAGCTGTCATACTACTTTCTATTTGCTTACTTTTTGTTGATCTGCCAAAATTCACAAAATGTTACTGTTTGAAACTTCAGCTATACAGTGCTGTTTATTATTTTGATTCACAAACATGGCCAGACTAAAGAACAAAAAGTAAGAAAAGGCATATGTGAAATACGTAATTTTATTTGGAGAATTAATTGTAACTGTCTTTGCAAGAAGGTTTCTACAACAAGATTTTGACTGAAACTTACCTACATACTGTAGTGACAAGAAATACATTCTGCATATGAAACAATGGATTAAAAAAATCTAACTTGGACAATGACAATGAATCTTTCATAAAGCTGAGTGACTTTTATCTATTTATAATAGGGAAAAAGAGCTATATGTCCTAAGGTTCAGGGAAGATAATAAATAATTTAAATGCAGCTTATCACCACCATTTACTAGTACAGTGTCCACTAAAAGTCAGTAGTGTCTTCAACCTTTACAAGCCTGTTACCCACTTTACCCCCAAAATGCATTGGAATCCTACTTTGTAATTTTTTACCATATATTTGTCTAGCTGTAGTGCTTCTGCTGTTGAAACCCACCTTAGGTTAGGCTGTGACTCAAGTAGTGCATCCTAATCCACCAATTGAAGACCAATGCACTAAATGGTAGGTAAATTATATAGCAAAGTGGCCTTGGGATGGGTGAGTCTTTGTGTAATAAGCAGAATTTACTGTTCCTCATCATTAACAGTTCAGATAAAAGCAACCTTATTTGCTGTTATATAGATGATTAAAGAGGAGGAACAGAGAACTTGGGTCATTGCCTTGGGTATGGCATTAGAAAGGCAATTAAATAGATTTTTAAGAACAATGAAAATAACATAAAAAGAACTGCAGCTTAAACAGTGAACAACTAAAACATATCCATACCCAAAGGGTTGGGTCCAGATCCTTGGTTGCGCCAGCAGAAGGACACTGCTGGCAGAATGGAATGTCTTGCTTCTCTCCTCGCCCTGTAGCCTCCCCTATGCACCCTCCACATCTGCTACAGAGGGTTGGGGGATCCTTCTAAATCAGTCTCCAGTCTGACTAATTCTTCATCCAAAACAAATTTCACAAAATAATTGCAATCAATATGTAAGTCAACAAAGCCTATTTCATCAGAAGCCCTAAAGTACAACACACAACATATGCATGACTGGGGCACCTTCCCCCACCATGGGATGAACCGTCAACCCTGGAACAATTCGCCTGCATCTGATACTCCCTGTACAGCAGTGGTTCCCCAAGACCAAGATCTGTGGCTATGGTTGTACAGGGAGTCAGGATTAAGAAGGTGAAACATGACTCTCGCCAGGCCAGTCTCTAGGCTAAAGGAAACATTTCTCCTGAGCAATCTGCTCCCTGCCCAACACATGCACACAATGTTGCCATGTCAAGGGAAGGTGGGTGGTCTATAGGAAGTAATATAGTTGATCCATGTGATGGCTCGGTACAATCTGTCAGAAAATCCTCAAATGATTTTATTGGGGGATATTCTGAGGGTGATCAGAAAGGAAGGCCATGGCTTTGTTCAATATTTCTTAACAGCCATGAGGATATGGGTAATAAGATAATAAAGTGCCTTTCAGTGAAATGCTGGCAAAATTGGAAATTAGCTGGGGTTGTAGTGGTAGAGTATCACTTCTTTTCTTAAGCTAAGAGAGGTAAAAGTAAGACTGGATGTATTCAGAAAAATATGGGAGTTCCTTATTACAAAAAAATCATGTGTACAGTTTTACCAACTCAGTGTATAGAAGGACATAATAAGGTGCCAGGGTATGTGTGTCTTGAACTAGGGCTTATGGATGCCAGTTTCCAGAACCTGAACTCCTCTGCTGCCATTGCTCTGTTCCACCTGCAAACCTGATCAACTAAGCCCTCAGCTTCGCGGGCACATCTAGGCAGCAGTACCAGACTGCCAGAGCATCCATCCAACTGACCCTGAGGCCTAGAGTATCTCTATAAAGAGCTAGCCTCCATGCACAGGCATAGGAAGCTGTCTTATACCAGACTATTTATCCATACAGGCCAGTATTGTATCTGACAGTGGCTTTCCAGGCTATGAGGCAGAGGTCTCTTATCACCTGCTACCTGAACTCTTCAACTGGAGGTGACAGTTCCTACCTCTGAGAAACTTGTCTTTAGTGTGACACCCCTGCATCATTTTCCAGGTTGCTGCCTTGGATCTTGACCTCTACCTGACTTTGACCATGCAAGTGCTTCTGAACTTTGTTTAAGGCTCAGGAACTTAGCCACTACCTGTTTTGAACTAGAGATGGGCTAGTTCTCCAAATGTCACCTAGGATTAACTCACAAATGAGCTGTGTTCTTCCAAGAAAAACAAAACAAACCAGAAGAACCTGGGCAATTTAGAATATGGCCTCTTACCTTATACCAGGTCAGATTATTTATCCATCTAGACCAGTAGTGAATCATGAGGATTGATAACATCCTTACACTCAAGAAATAGTGCCCTTTAAACCCATTGCTTGATATAGGAGCAAGGGCTTTTCATAGAATCATAGTTGGAAGGGGCCTACAAGGCCATCGAGTCCAAACCCCTGCTCAATGCAGGAATCCAGGTCAGAGCATCCCTGACAGATGGCTGTCCAGCCTTGTCTTGAATGCCTCCAGTGTGGGAGAGCCCACTACCTCCCTAGGTCATTGGTTCCATTGTCATATTGCTCTAACAGTCAGGAAGTTTGTCCTGATGTTCAGCCGGAATCTGGCTTCCTGTAACTTGAGCCCATTATTCCGTGTCCTGCACTCTGGGATGATCGAGAAGAGATCCTGACCTTCCTCTCTGTGACAACCTGTCAAGTACTTGAAGAGCACTATCCTATCTCCCCACAGTCTTCTCTTCTCAAGGCGAAACATGCCCAGTTCTTTCACTCTCTTCACAGGGCTTTGTTTCCAGTTCCCTGATCATCTTTGTTGCCCTCCTCTGAACCCTCTCCAGTTTGTCTGCATCTTTCTTAAAGTGTGGTGCCCAGAACTGGACACAGTACTCCAGATGAAGCCTAACCAGTGCTGAGTAGAGGGGAACTAGAACTTCCCAGGATTTGGAAGCTTCTATTAATGCAGCCCAAAAGAGCATTGGCCTTTTTTTGCAGCCACATCACATTGTTGGCTCATATTCAGCTTGTGATCGACAACAATTCCAAGATCCTTCTCGCTTGTCATGTTGTTGAGCCAAGTATTCCCCCCCCATCTTGTAACTGTGCATTTGGTTTCTTTTTCCTAGGTGCAGAACTTGGCATTTATCCTATTAAATGTCATTCTGTGGTTTTCTGCCCAGCACTCCAGTCTATCAAGATCCCTTTGAATTTTGTTTCTGTCTTCCAGGGTATTAGCTATCCCGCCCAATTTGGTGTCATCTGCAAATTTGATCAGCATTCCCTGCACCTCCTCCTCCAAGTCATTAATAAAAATGTTGAAGAGCACTGGGTCCAGGACTAAGCCCTGCGGTACCCCGCTCATTACCTCTACCCAGTTTGAGAGGATCCCATTGATAAGCACTCTTTGAGTTCAATTCTGTAGCCAACTGTGGAACCACCAGATCGTTGTTTTATCTAGCTCACTTTGAGCTAGTTTGCTCATCAGGATATCATAGGGCGCTTTGTTGAAAGCTTTGCTGAAGCCGAGGTATATTATGTCTACAGTATTCCCACAGTCCACAAGGGAGGTTACTTGATCAAAAAATGAGATCAGATTCATCTGGCAGGATTTGTTCTTGACAAATCCATGTTGGCTTTGAGTAATCACTGCATAGTTTTCAAGGTGCTTCCAGATGGATTGCTTTATCATCTGATCCAGAATTTTCCCAGGGATTGATGTCAGATGGACTGGTCTGAAGTTCTTTTTACCCTTTTTGAAGATTGGGGCAACATTTGCCCTCCTCCAGTCATCTGGCACTTCACCCGTCCTCCATGATTTCTCAAGGAGAACAGACAGTGGTTCTGAGAGTTCTTCTGCCAGTTCCTTTATTACTCTAGGATGCAGTTCATCTGGCCCTGGAGATCTGAACTCATTCAAAGTAATTAGGTGTTCCTTGGCCTATCAGTCTCAAGCTGCAATCCTGCTCCTTCAGCCTGTATTTCGTCCTTGCCAGGGGGGGTCATAGACCCTCTTTTGGGAGAAGACTGAGCCAAAGTAGGAACTGAGCACCTCTGCCTTTTCTTTGTCATCTGTTATCATTTTGCCATCCTTATTTAACAGCTGAACCACCATTTCTTTCCTCTGTCTTTTACTATGCACATAGTTGAAGAAAGCCTTTTTGTTTTTAGCATCTCTCGCTAACATCAGCTCATTCTCAGCTTTAGCCTTCCTGACGCCATCCCTGCAATTCTGTACTA
Organism: Heloderma suspectum; assembly: GCF_057233095.1. Classification (NCBI taxonomy): domain Eukaryota; kingdom Metazoa; phylum Chordata; class Lepidosauria; order Squamata; family Helodermatidae; genus Heloderma; species Heloderma suspectum. The sequence goes on along the minus strand of NC_139459.1, from coordinate 290,400,122 downwards.
ACTGCCTGTACTCTTCCATTGTTGCTTGGCCCTCTTTCCACTTCCTATATGTGTCCTTTTTTGTTTTCAGATCAACTCTAAGCTTTTTGTGAAGCCACATTGGCTTCTTCTGTTGTCTTCCACCTTTTCTTCTTGTTGGAATTGTTTGTAATTGTGCCTTGAGAATTTCCTTTTTTAAAGGCTCCCACCCATCTTGGACTCCTATTCTCATTAGAGTCACTTGCCATGGGACCTTACTGATCATTGTACTAAGTTTATTAAAATCAGCTTTCCTAAAATGCAGGGTACGCATTTGACTGCACTCGGCTTTTGCTTCCCTTAGAACTAAGAACTCAAGTGCAACATGGTCGCTTTCCCCCGGAGTTCCTGTAACTGCTACTTGACCCACTAAGTCATCTCTATTGGTTAGGATCAAGTCAAGGATAGCTGATCCTGTAGTTCCTTCCTCTGCTTTCTGTAGGAGGAAGTTATCTGCCACACAAGTCAGGAATTTCCTGGAGGGGCCATGTTTTGCAGAATTTGTCTCCCAACAAATATCTGGGAAATTGAAGTCCCCCATTACTACTACATCAAGTAGTACATGAAGCTTTTCTACATGAAGCTTTTAATCTACACCTTTACCTAGACTTCTACTTCCAGATTCTTTGCAGGATTAAGATTGGCTCCTTTACATTATTTTTTCTGGGGTGTTTCTTTCTCTGTTCCACTATACAGCCACTAGGTGGGCTGTGGCAGAGTGGAATTGCACAATTACATGAGATTTCTATAGTGTGTTATAGAGGCTAGGCAGAAAAAAATACCATACTTTTCTCATTAGGAAAAAAACACAGTAATGGTCGCAAAGCACAAGAGAGGTCCTGGAAGATGACTATATTGTGTAAAAGATCAGCAAGCTACTGTGTGTGAGCCATCACAAGCACACAATAAAAGCCTCGTGTAGAAAGGCTCCAAGTTACTTCGGATGCATTCAGTCATTTCTAGGGAAGATTTCCTTTAGAACCAGGGATTCCTTATTTTTGACTTATCCACTTTCCCCCCTTTTTTCTTAAGTAACTGAGATCTAGGGATAATTGGACTCTTTGAAGCCCTATCCACAAAAGAAGCATGTGGAACATCTGGTTCTATAGATGGACAGCACTGCAGAAAACAGATTGTACTCATGCAGCTACAAAAGAAATCGTAATGGATGACATTTACTATGACTATAGTTTTTACAGTTTGCATCCTTTTTTCCCTTGAAAATAGTTACATACAATTTTCAAGTACCACTTTTAAAACTCTTAGCATAGTCAATATTACTCACCTAAACACTGACATAAGTAACACACACACACAGAGACAAACACACTTGTCTGTGTGTATATACAAATAAAAGTGAGGGTATTATCCTCCCTTAAAAGAAGAACAAATAGGACAAAAGGTAATGGGACAATACAATCCTAACCCACAGATTCACTGGGGGGAGTGGTTAAGGACAGGGTGCTGATGCCCATCCACCAGCAGAGAGGAGGTCCACTGGGACCAAGACATTTTGCTGCCTGAGGCAAAGAATAAAGTGGTGCCCCCTCCCGTTCTATGTATAAAAGCTGACTGGATTGGCAGATGAATCTGCCTTCAACATTGCTGATGGAGCAGCATCTTCCATTGCATGTTAAGGCAGCAGTCTAACTTAGGGGGCACAGAGTAGGCTGCATGGTGTACAGCTCTCTCCTCCAACACCTTGCTGCCACTTCCCAGCACCTGCCACCTGAGGTGACTGCCTTACTCTGCCTAATGGATGGGCCAGAAGTAGGTGGATATCTCCCCAGAGACTCTAGTTATGCCCATGGAGATTTCACAGATGTTGACCTACTGTCAATAACAGGCCCCCAAATGGGGTGTTCTTTGGGTGGATGGAGCTTTAGGTCCAAAGCCTCTCATTCCTCCAAGGTGTTCCCAGATCATACTCCTCATGTATATCAGCCTGAAGCTGACATAACTAATCATAGAATCATAGGGTTGGAAGGGGACTACAAGACCATCGAGTCCAATCCCCTGCTCAATGCAGGAAGCCTGATTCCCAAGCAGTCTCCCATCCAAGTACTAACCAGGGCTGACCCTGCTTAGCTTCCAAGATCAGATGATGCTCCCATTGGTTTCAGTGGGAGAGAATTAAAAATCAATACAGACCTGCTGGGTTGAAAAGCCTGGTGAAACTGCCCCCACCTATCGCCTAGTCAGCATGAGCTGGTGGAACCTTGGAAGGAGTGGCCGATACGCCACTTCATTCCCTTTCTTCGGATTGTTGTGTGAATAATTTATTTTAATATCATGGTCGATGCCTTGTAGATTTAAATTATCTTCATAATATAGTTGAATAAGAAAACAATTGAATGAAGCAAGTAAAACTTTATTTGTAAGTAACAACGTGTAACTGCACTTTTATAAATGCTAGCTTAATGCAGAAATACACAAGGTAACATAGAGATAAGTATTCCAGGAGCAAGTTTAGGAGCCAATCCATTTGGAGATGTTGCAAAACATTCTACTTCCCCTACTATTCTAATTTGTTCTTCCCCTGTATTTGTTGACGTTTTTAATAGAGAGTATTCTTTTCAGCTGAATTAAAAACCTGAAAAAGTCTTTGTAGGAAGTGATTTCTAAGACTTTGAAAGAACAAAACACCTAAACAATACACTTTTAAAAGAGAGAGGAACTGGCTAGTTTCTATAGAGGGGGAAAAAAGAGAAAAACGTAGAAGTCCATTCTGTTGCCAGAAGAGTTTGGAGACATTAAGACTACCCAGAAAACAGCAAATCCTGCCAAACAGCTAAAAACCATAGAACACCACATGAATAAGTAGTTTCAGCATAGGATAAGTAGTATCCTATGTGGCCCATAAGGTCACAAATTAGAGTGCCTTTCTACTGGTGCTACGAGCTGGCCACAGTAATAGTCCAGTAGTTACCACTGACCTTACTAGTAACACAGCGCTCTTGCTGACGTATTCATTGCATGTCTGGTAATAGGCACTTAGGCAGTATCCCACAAGCAGTTTATTTAAGATAACTACATAAGTGAATTTTGTATCATTTTTCCTTATTAGGAAGTGCTTTGTAATGACAACTGACACAATGCTGAAGGCTCTTTCCTATTGGCCAAATATGGGATATTGTTGTAGGTCAGCCTATCCCAACCAGGTGCCCTCCAGATGATTTGGACTATAACTCCCAGCATTCCAGATTATTGGCCATGCTGGCTGGGACTGATGGGAGGTGAAGTCCAAGTAATCTGGAAGGCATGACAGCAAAAACTCAACTATTGTAACAGGTAGTCACTGGAGAACACACGACAACAAGTTTGGCTTATTATTTGTACAGCTGTGCACAAATGGCCTCTCAAGATTCTCCAGCCTATTTGTGGGCAGAGAAACTGGGAGGACAATTTCATTGAATTTCTCCCAGGAGAGGAGGAATTCTCCAACAGTTTTTCACAGATAGGGCTCACTGTTGGCAGGGGTTGTAGCACAGCTTCTTTCTTTTTTCTTAAGTTTTTTTGATTTATTGCACTGCTTCTGTAAGTGCCAATAGAAGGCTTCCACTTTTCTGAGGCAGAATTTTGAATTTCTTTTGGTGGTATTTTTGAGCTTACCTAAGGTAAGCACAGGAACCCCAAACCCAACCCACAAGGATTTCTCTGAAATTTCTTCTCCTTTAAATCTCTTTTTGAAAGCGATTTCTTTTCAATCAAATTGAATGAGAATGGTCGAAAAAGTGTGGGAGAAATTTTTGGCACAGCACTAATTATTTGCACTATGATCAAGCAAAGGAAGGGCTCTATGTGCATATCTTCTGCTGGGCTTGGAAAAAGAGTGCACAGTGGTTTTTGCGACTGAATCTCTGTGTTATTGCTCTTTAAGCCGGTGCGCATGGAGTCCAGTGCTGTGACGAAGCCTGTACTAATATGTGATAGAAAGGTGTATTGCTCATGAAACTTGACTATTAAATGTCATCAGGGGTGCCTATAGTCGAGGTGACTTAAAATATACACATGTACTGCGCAGAGAATGACAAGTCCCACTAGATTTCAGTGGGACTTTTACCAATAGTAAATACATTTGGGCAGTAGTCAACACTGCTCATGCACCTGTGGTACCCACCACTAGTACAACGGGAAGCTAGTGGATCTTTAAGCATATGGAAATAAACTGAAATGCTTATTTTTGGAATGAGGCAGGTCAGCAGAGCTTGCAGAAGGAAACAAATGAACACATGTGAAAGTGACAGAGATGAGAAACAGACTGAATAATCTGTCCCAACCTATAGCTTAATGTAAGGCCTACTGAGTGTGTGTGTGTGTGTGTTGAATATCTGACAGTGCTATTTAAGTCCCAAGTGGTAGAAAGACTACAGTTCCTCCTGGTATGGCAGGATCAAGATATTTGAGTCCATTTCCTAAACATCTTGAATTTCAGTACATGTCCTGTTATGGCTGGGTCAGCTCAGGGTCAGCCCTGGGGCCAACTATGGGGGAAATCCAACAGCAAGTCAGCAGACAGGTGAAAGGTGAAACACAGGTTTTTTTCAGTCCAGCAAGAGGGCAGTTCGAAGCACGAGAGGTCAGTAGGCAAGTGAAGGTAAAGGGTACAGTATTACCAGGCAAGAAAGGGGAAGTCCAAAAGCAGAGTCTGAGGTGTGAGCAAGATCAAAACACAGGCAAACTGTCCAACCCAGACACACTCCAAAGTGCAGAATCTAGCAGGAGTCCAAAGATCAGCAGCACAGAGGATCCATCACAAAGCAAGGTCAGGGAAGCAAGGATCCAAGGCACTGGAGCTGGTAGAAAGATGGTGTTCCAGCAGCTACTAGGTCTCCACTGAAGGCCAAACAAAATATCCCTTTAATCACACATAGCTGAGCTATACATAATTCTCTCCGCATCTTTCCTGCAAGTGCGTGTGGCCCCAATTCCGATCAGGGCTGTAGCACTGTAGGAGAGGAGGGTTTAAGCTTCCCCCCCAAAAGCCCCCCATCAATAATTTGTTTAACCCCCTTTGACTTTCACCTGATATGTACATTGTAAACACCTGGAGATCATTTCCTTTAAAAAGAAGCTATCATAGAGGCTCCTCAAAGAAAATGGAATTCCTTCTCCCAGGACTCTTATTTTCCTTATTTAATCTGTTCTAGCAGAAACTATGGGCACTATCGAGTGCTGCCATAGTGCCTCTGCTAGTTCCACTGCACCCATGGGACCTGCCACTAGTGCAGGAGGGAATAGTACTTCCTACAGCACCTCTAGAAACAAGCGAAAGCTTGTTTCTGGAATGGGACTTGTCAGCAGAGCTCCCTTCTATGACCTCTGCCGACCTGCCCTGTTTTGGAAGTGGGCATTTCCACTCTGTCTGGTGGCTTCTGGAACTGCTAGCTCGCCATTGCACTAGCGGTGGGTCCTGCTAGTGTGGGGAAGGGTTGGATACTGCTGTATAGACTTGGCAATCTCATTAGAACAGTGGTTAAACATCAAACATTCTAGCGCAGGGAACGTCAGCATCAAAGAGCCTAGAGGCCATGTCATTGTAAAGACCACCCATTACAACAGGGTTGGGCAACTTGTGGCCCTCCAGATATTTTGGCCTATAACTCCCATCATCCCTTACCATTGGCTGTGCTGGCTAGAGCAGAAGGGAGTTGTAGGCCAAACCATCTGAAGGGCCTCAAGTTGTTCACCCCTGCTCTATGGGAAAAGGTAACTTCCAGTATTGACTAGTTCAGTTGGATGGCCTCAGTTCAGTACAAAGAAAGCAGCATGATTCAAGTCAACTCCAACAGAGAACTTATTATTATTCAGGACAATCAGTGTGGGTCTGAGCTTGAATATGCTCAGCTGCAAGCTCCACAAAGTTGCAAGTGTCTGCTTAGGAATTCTAGGCACACATTTGCATGCAAATGTGAAGCAAGTACAGCACTACAGAATTAGCTTTTTAAAAAAGGGGGTGAGGGGGTGGGACAGGCGGGAAAAGAAAAGAAGAAAGGCTTTAAAAAACAAAGCAGGGCATACAATTTGTGGGTTTGTTATTTGGGGGTATATTTTTTTTCTTGAAAAGATATTTTTTAAACAAATGGGGAAGGGAACCCAGTGATAAGCTATAATAAGCAGAAGGCAGCTTCAAAATGACCCACACCTTTTGTTTGAGTTTTGATAGATGGGTGCTTGCCACTGGGATTTCTAGCTGGCTAATTTTTCCCCCTCTTCACAGAAGAATTTCGCTGCATGGAGATTTTTGGAAAGTCCCCGTGCTGGGAGTCTGAACTTTCCCACAGTAGTGAAGTGTAAATGGTTTTGTTCTACATTAATCTAGGTTTAAGCAGTCACAATAGCAAACAGTGCCAGAGTGTTTGTCCCGTGCTTCTCGATACGATGCAAATTAAGCATTCCCCACAGCTGTAGCTGACAACAGGAAGTCTCAAAGAGCCTTTAAAAGAAAGGAAGAAAAATTGGCCTTATTTATTCATTCACTGAGCATGCTCCATTACCAGGCTGTATCATGTGATTTCTAGTTTCCAAGGCAACAGTGATGATGCTAAGTACACACTGTCCTACACCAAAGCAGGAGACTATATAGATATAGATGATATAGATATAGATATAGGTGTGTGTGTGTGTGTGTGTTTGTATTTGTATTCTACAGACCTTTATGTGTGTATGGAGACTGATGCTTTCCTAGTATTCTTATTTACAGCTGAACACAATATGAATAGCTGTCAATACCTCTAAGTCTCTGAAGCTATAGTAGCAAGATAGCCACTAGTTGTACAACAGGGCAGAAAGAGTCCTTATAAATTATATTGGATTGGCATTATCTGAACACAGATGGACAGCTTGTAACCTTGAGCTACTATTTGTTTCTAATCCCTGCACTTTCACAAACCTCAAGTGCTCAATAAATTTAGACAAGCAGCCCTCGAAGTTTGAGATGTCCCCACCCCCAAGGGAGTTCTCGGCAGTTGCCAGGAAAAATCGCACAAAGTCCTCCATGACCCCTTTCCCACAGTCTCGCTTGACTGGGGCAGGAGGCAACGTGCAAACTCAACCCCTCTGGACTGATGAGTACAAGGAAATGCTGTTGTTCCCTTGTACCAGTTGCTGTGAACACTGGAGTTCAATTGAGCCACCTTCTTCTTATTTTTGGCAGGCTTTTTGTTGCGCCCGAGAGACCCTTGCTGTGGGACCAGCAAGCATGGTGCCGAGTCACTGGGCCCATGTTCCTTCCCTTTGCCTCTGGATTTGCAAGATTATATCCTGCAAAGCAAACTTGCTCTTTCTTTCCTGTTTTGTCTTACAGCCCAATAATATGGATTGTCTTAAGCTGCGACAGCAAATGCAGTGAGACCTGTGCTACTGCAGATGAAATGCCCCCCTCATCTCTCCACAGAACACTCATAGGAAGCCACCTGAGGGGCAGGAGGACTTCCAGTCCCCTCCACAGCCGCCAGGTGGCCCAGGTAGCCTTTGCATGGTATAGCTGCAGCCCTGCTAGGAAAGAAATAGCAAGGCTGAGGTCTCAGTGAACTACTTTCTCAGTAGAGCATATCACAGGTTAGGCCGCTGGTTAAACCTTTAAAAGCTATTTCCGTGCCTTTAGAACTGTCCCTTGTCATAGTAAAGCAATTTGCAGATAAGAGCATTAATCTTTTGAGCGTGTCTGTATTTTTTCGAGGAGACGCTTAGCTGTTTTCATGCCTGTACTGGGAACCAAGGTGTTTGTGCCCTCCTGAACTGCCCTTTCATGTGTATTCCATCCCCTTTTGCATTAGTAGTGGGTGGGCAGGTAGTATCTGGGTTGTTGCTCATGGAAATTTAGTCCAAGAAGTTACATGTTTACATTGCAAAAGATATGGCATTTCCAGCACTGCTGTTCATACATTTTTAAGATGGAAAATGAAACAGAGTGTTCAAAGAGAAGATTGAGAAGATGCAGCTGTCACAAAAAATTACCTTGATGAGTATTACCTTAAAGGTGGCTTTGCCTCTGGAGTTATTTTTAGGAAAAGGACAGAAAATGGGCACCTGCAGCATGCAGTAGAAGTCAGCAATGTTGAGACACACAGCCATAAAAAGCTACCTCCTGCTCCTTAAAGGAGTTCTGCCACTCCAAAATAAGGATAAAATATTAACAGGAGGAGACTGAAGAATAAACAATATTGTGTTATGGGCTCTACATTACTGATTTTGCCAAGTTTTCTATTCCAGGGATCAACACATGTTGTTGTGTGCAGCATAAGGCACACTGGGGCTGGAAAAGCTTGCTGTCGGAAGGGGAGGCTGTAGCTTTCCATCTGAACGTAGTAAACTGAACAGGTTTCTTGTTGAACAGCCATGCAAATTATATTTCTGGCTCAGCATTCTGTTTTCACAAACACTGTACTGCAATAGCCACTTAAGAGAGTGGGGGAGAAGAGAAGGGGGTGGCATGAAGCCCCTAGAAGTCCAAGGGACTGTGGTACTGGATGGAAAAAATGTCTTGCCCACTCCTGATTCGCATAGATGGTACCTCTCTGATGTGGCTCTCTCTTTCATCCACACATGAACACCACACACATACACACACACCAGTTGCATGCACACGTTTAGACAGAAAAAAGTCCTACAACTCCCAGCATTCCCCAGCCAGCCGTGCTGGCTGGGGAATGCTGGGAGTTGTGAGATTTTTTTTTCTGTCTAAACATGCATAGGATTGCACAGTTAGGCAGACAGAACACTGATGTATTGATTTAGTAAACACATTTATTTATTTATTTATTTGTTTGTTTGTTTGTTTGTTTGTTTTCTATACCACTCTCTGGGTGGTTCACAATTACTTTTGAACTGGTGCAGGGGTGCAGGCTCTCGGTGAAAAGAAACTAAGCCCAAACTGAAACACCGCTCCCCTCTTTTCTCTCTGCCTCAGGCTTACGTTTCTTGCTCTTTGGCTGAGCCTGCTCTGTCACCTCCCAGTCTGTCTCCTCCTCACGCTCCCCGCTTCTTCAGCAGTCCCCTCCCCTCCCTCTTCTCTGTCTTGCCTATTCTCCATGCCTTTCCAGTTACTTCTCTTGCATGCCAGATGCTTCCTCTTTCCCAGCTGCAGATCTCATTGATCTCGTTGAGCGGCATCCCTGGTGTTGCTGGAGGTGCTCCTTAAGATAGACTGGGCCGGAACCATATAGGGTTTTAAAGGTCAATGCCAACACCTTGAATTGGGCCCGGAAAACAACTGGTAACCAGTGTAACTGCTTCAACACTGGTGTGATGTAGTCTCGCTGATGGCTGCCTTCAATCAGGCACCAGCTGTGACTTCCAAACTGTCTTCAAGAGTAACCCCACATAGAGTGCATTACAGTAGTCTAGGCGAGAGGAGACCAGGGCATGAAATACTGATAGGAACAGATAGCTGGGAGGTAGGGGTGCAGCTGCTGAATCAGATGGAGTTGGTACAGCGCCGCCCGGTTCACGGCTGACACCTGAGCCTCCATGGACAGCTGGGAGTCTAAAATGACCCCCAGGCTGTGGACCTGGTCATTCGGGGCACCTGCACCCATTCAACACCAGGTCAACATCCCCCCACCTCCCCTTGTCGCCCACCAAAAGTACCTTGGAACTTGTCTAGGGATGTCAGAGAATTCCGCCACAGATCTCGGGGAGGCCGAATGCCAGCGCATTCGGCCCCCCGAAATCGGTGGCAGAACGGTCTGCCCCCCCGCCCCCCGGGACGGGACTTACCTTGGGCAGATCTTCCTGGTGGTAGTGGCTCCGGCGGCGGTTCGGCGGCGGCTGCGGCGGCCGGTCTTCCGACTGGCTACCGCCGCCGCCATTTCCAGTTAAAAAAATATATATATGATAGGCTACGTAAAGATTTACGTAGCCTATCACGGCTAGATTTTTTAAAAACACCGTGATAGGCTACATAAATGTTTACGTAGCCTATCACGGCTGATTTAAAAGAAAAAAAAAACCGCGCGTAGACGCTACGCTATTAAGATTGTACCCCAGTACTGCTTTTCCCACCCTTTTGTTGACTATGAGTGCTACTCCATTTCTTCTAAGGGATTCTTGCCCACAATAGTAGATATGATGGTCACCTGAATTAAATTCGCCCATGCCTGTCCATTTTAGTTCACTGATTCCCAAGATGTCGATGTTCAATCTTGCCATCTCATGTTTGACCACCTCCAGCTTACCTTGATTCATTGATCTGACATTCCAGGTTCCTAAACAATATTGTTCTTTACAGCATTGGATTTTCTTTTCACCACCAGACACATACACAGCTGAGTGTCCTTTCGGCTTTGGCCCAGCCGCTTCTCTCTTTCTGGCGCTACTTGGAAATACCCTCTGCTCTTCCCCAGTAGTATATTGGACACCTTCCGACCTGAGGGGCTCATCTTCCGGCATCATATCTTTTCGCCTTGTGATACGTTCCATGGGGTTTTCTTGGCAAGAATACTGGAGCGGGTTGCCATTTCCTTCTCCAGTGGACCACATTTTGTCAGAACTCTCTGCCATGACCGGTCCGTCTTGGGTGGCCCTGCACGGCTCATTTCACATGCCAGCAAGGTGATGCTCAAACTCCTACAAGCTAGGCTTCAGCAGTATGCGAACCGAGAACTATCGGAAGTACAAGCTGGGTTTCGAAGAGGCAGAGGAACTAGAGATCAAATTGCCAACATTCGCTGCATCATGGAGAAAGCAAGAGAATTCCAGAAAAACGTCTATTTCTGCTTCATTGACTACGCTAAAGCCTTTGATTGTGTGGATCACAACAAACTGTGGCAAATTCTTAAAGTGATGGGAGTACCAGACCACCTTACCTGTCTCCTGAGAAACCTGTACGAGGGTAAGAAGCAACAGTAAGAACCAGACATGGAACAACCGATTGGTTCAAAATTGGGAAAGGAGTCCGACAAGGCTGCATATTGTCATCCTGCTTATTTAACTTATATGCAGAGTACATCATGAGAAATGCCGGGTTGGATGAATCAGAGGTCGGAATTAAGATTGCTGGGAGAATTATCAACAACCTCCGATATGCAGACGATACCACCCTAATGGCAGAAAGCGAAGAGGATCTAAAGAGCCTCTTGTTGAGGGTGAAAGAGGAGAGTGCAAAAGCTGGTTTGAAACTCAACATTAAAAAAACGAAGATCATGGCATCTGGCCCCATCACTTCCTGGCATATCGAAGGGGAAGAAATGGAAGCAGTGACAGATTTTACTTTCTTGGGCTCCAAGATCACCGCAGACGGTGACTGTAGCCATGAAATTAAAAGACGCTTGCTCCTGGGGAGGAAAGCTATGGCCAACCTAGACAGCATAGTAAGAAGCAGAGACATCACCTTGCCGACAAAGGTCCGTCTAATCAAAGCTATGGTTTTCCCAGTAGTAATGTATGGCTGTGAGAGCTGGACTATAAGGAAGGCTGAGCGCCGAAGAATTGATGCTTTCGAACTGTGGTGCTGGAGAAGACTCTTACGAGTGCCCTGGACTGCAAGGAGGTCAAATCAGTCCATCCTAAAGGAAATCAACCCTGAGTGCTCATTGGAAGGACAGATACTGAAGCTGAAGCTCCAATATTTTGGCCACCTAATGCGAAGAGAAAACTCCCTGAAAAAGACCCTGATGCTGGGAAAGACTGCAGGCAAAAGGAGAAGGGGACGGCAGAGGATGAGATGGCTAGATAGCATCACGGATGCAATGAATATGAACTTGAGCACGCTCCGGGAGAGAGCGCAGGACAGGAAGGCCTGGCGTGCTATGGTCCATGGGGTCACGAAGAGTCGGACACGACTGAACGACTGAACAACAACAACAGAGAATTTTCAACAACCTCCGATATGCAGACGATACCACCCTAATGGCAGAAAGCGAAGAGGATCTAAAGAGCCTCTTGTTGAGGGTGAAAGAGGAGAGTGCAAAAGCTGGTTTGAAACTCAACATTAAAAAAACGAAGATCATGGTATCTGGCCCCATCACTTCCTGGCATATGGAAGGGGAAGAAATGGAAGCAGTGACAGATTTTACTTTCTTGGGCTCCAGGATCACCGCAGACGGTGACTGTAGCCATGAAATTAAAAGACGCTTGCTCCTTGGGAGGAAAGCTATGGCAAACCTAGACAGCATAGTAAGAAGCAGAGACATCACCTTGCCGACAAAGGTCCATCTAATCAAAGCTATGGTTTTCCCAGTAGTAATGTATGGCTGTGAGAGCTGGACTATAAGGAAGGCTGAGCGCCGAAGAATTGATGCTTTCGAACTGTGGTGCTGGAGAAGACTCTTACGAGTGCCCTGGACTGCAAGGAGGTCAAATCAGTCCATCCTAAAGGAAATCAACCCTGACTGCTCATTGGAAGGACAGATACTGAAACTGAAGCTCAAATATTTTGGCCACCTAATGCGAAGAGAAAACTCTCTGGAAAAGACCCTGATGCTGGGAAAGACTGAAGGCAAAAGGAGAAGGGGACAGCAGAGGATGAGATGGCTAGATAGCATCACGGATGCAATGAATATGAACTTGAGCACACTCCGGGAGAGAGCGGAGGACAGGAAGGCCTGACGTGCTATGGTCCATGGGGTCACGAAGAGTCGGACACGACTGAACGACTGAACAACAACAACTGATTACTGTGGTGTTAATGTTGTATATATTTTGTATTGTTTTATTGTGTGCTCTTTGGTTTTAATTTTTGTGAACCGCCCAGAGAGCTTCAGCCATTGGGCAGTATAGAAATGAATGAATGAATGAATGAATGAATAAATAAATAAATAAATAAAAAAATAAAAAAATGCTGGATCAGACCAAGAGTCCATCTAGTCCAGCATCCTGTTTACACAGAGGCCAACCAGCTCTCGACTAGGAACCCACAAACAGGATGTGAGCACAACAGCATCCTCCCACCCATGTTCCCCAGCAACTGGTGTACTGATGCCTATATGCTACCCCTATATATTACCCCTAGCCTATGCACACTGCCTCAGATACTAGAGGTAGCATATAGGCATCAGGTCTAGTAGCCATTGATGTTTTTATTTTATTTTCATTGACATGCAAAAAGAGGTGCATTGGAGGGCATGATCCTGTCTTGATAGTTGGCATCCTCTGAAGTTAGAGGCTGCCAAATATCTAGTACAGGGCAGCTGGAGAAAGGAGGTGATCCTCACCTCTGTGCTCCAGCCACCCTACATTTTCCCTAGATGGGCAATTTCGCCCATCTAGGGGAGGCTTCTGAGAGGGGGAGGAAGGGAGGCTGGGACACACATAGGAAGCAGATTCCATGGTCTTCTCCCCTCCTCACCCCCGGGACCACTCCCTTTTTGCCGTCTCTGTGCTCCATTTCCGAGTGCGGAGACATAGCTGCTGAAGAGAGAACCGCGCTGTCTAGAAACTGAAATATCCTCTGTGCCCCAGACATATGGGTTGTAGGATTGTGGCCTTAAAGACTGAATGGAACATAGTATATACATATATGCTGTGCAACCCTATGCATGTTTACTTGGAACTAGTATGCATAGTCATAATACCTCTGATACTGGAGTTAATATATAGCCATCGGTATTAGTAGCCATTGAAAGTCTTATCCTCCATGAATTTGTCTAATCCCCCTTTAAAGCCATCCAAATGGTGGCCATCACTACATCTTGTGGAAGTGAATTCCATAGTTTAACTATGTGTTGTGTGAAGAAGTACTTCCTTTCATCTGTCCTGAATTTCCACCATTCAGGTTAATGGGAAGACCCTGGTTTCTAGTATTATGAGAGAGGCAGAAAAATGTCCCCCTATCCACATTGTCCTCACCAGTCATAACGGTATGGGCAAGCCTGATATTTGTTACTGCATCTCATCAAATGTAGGGCTAATGTCAGGGCTGTGTGTGGACCAGCCCTCATTTTATATTACTACCCAAGAAAATATCTGCCCTTCTCCTTCTTGTAGAAGCCAAAGCCAAGAGGGACAGATGAATTTGTTAGGCTCTCCCAGATCTTCTTCTCTCACATGAACCTGCCCAGTATTAAGTAGGGGTGTATGAAACCCCCTTACTTGGTCTCTGTGGGGGTCCGCAGGGGGGGAGGCCATCTGTCCCTCACCCCCGGAATCCTTGCCGGCTGGCTCCGCTCCGCGGCAAGTCCGCGGAGCTGTCGGCCAGTTCCGAAGTGCCAGCGATACAGCCGCCGTTGCCGTATCACTGGTGGGCCGGATTGACCATTTACGGCTGGCACTTTACGGCTGCATTTACCTTAAACTAAGGCCTTTACGGCCACAAATGGCATCCTGGATGCCATTTGCGGCTGCAGTCAATCCGGCCCACCAGCGATATGGCAATGGCGGCCGTATTGCTGGCACTTCGGAGCCGGCCAGCAGGGAGGATACAGCTGGCGAGGATTCCTTGTGGAGGTGGAGGTAAGTCTTCCGATCCTCCACGGACTCCGGGGGGCTGGATTCTTTTGAATCCAGCCTCACTGGGGTCCGTGGAGGATTTGTCCCCCATCCCTAGTATTAAGGCTATTCTCAGAAGCCTTTCTCCAGATTCTCTCTGCTCTGTTGGAGATGAGGCCAGTGACAACCAAACATGGGCCTTCTCAGTTCTGGTGATTCAGCTTTGGAACTCTTTCCCCAAATTGCAAGTCTGATTTCTTTTTGGTGCCAGGTGAAGTCCTATTTGCTCAGGGTTTTTAGATCTGTTAGTTTTACTTTTGTTTACGCCAGTACTTTTCCTTCTGCACGGGCTACCAGTCTATTTCCAGGCCCAAATCGAAGTGCTGATATTAAAACTCAAAGCCCTAAACATCTTGGGGCCAGGGTAACTGAAGGATAGTCTCCTCCCATATATACCTGCCCAGAAAATAATCTTCAGCGGTCCTGTCCTGCTCTGGGAGCCCCCACCAAAGGAAGTGATGTGGATGGCTTCTAAGGAGAGGGTCTTTTCTGTTGTGGCACCCTGGTTGTTGAATGAGCTCCCAGAAAGGCTCACCTAGTGCCTACATTGTGCTCTTTTCAGTGCCAGGTGAAGATCTTACAAGACCTTATTTTCCCAGGCATTTTAGTTTTTCGGTTTCTGTTGTTTTAAATCTGTGACTGTATTTGAAATATTTTCATTGCTGTTAGGTTGTACTTTGGTTTTTATTTTATACTGTAATTTTAATATTTTGAACTTTTGTATTTTATCTTATCATGTTGTATTTTATGGTTTTAATTGTTGTGAACCACCGAAAAAGCTTTGGCTATTGGGTGGTATAGAAATGTAACAAATGAATACATTTCACACTGCATTACTGCCTACACCAGGGGGAGGCAACGTGGTGCCCACAGGCTCCAGTGTGCCCTCAGACCCTTTCTTAGTACACAGCAAGGTGCCCTGCCCCTCCCACTTTTTAAAATAATGTATTAAATTAATTCTGTTGGTGCTGAACAGTGTGGGTTCAAAGGAGCTGTTTAGTCTATTGGGGCTCAGACCCGCTCCCCTTGTCCTTGTACTCAGTCTTCTGTGCAAAGTACTAGTCCTTTGTGATTAGCCATGCCTCTCATGACAGCTGTTTTGTGGTGGTATCACAAGGGTTCTAATGCCTAAAGCCTTCTGACTCCTTAACATTATCAAATGATAGCCTAGTTGTACAGTTTTGAGGGGCTGGCTTAGTTAAATTAAAGGTGGTGGCGAATGCCTCCCTCGAGGAGGGAGTGATGCCATCAGTCCTCAAGTAGGCAGTGATAAGACCATTGTTAAAGAAGTCCTCCTTGGATCCCCAAGACTTGAACAACTTTCGCCTGGTCTCGAATCTGCTGTTTTTGGGCAAGGTGATTGAGCGGGTGGTGGTGTTGCAGGTGCAGGAACACTTGGAAGAAGCCAATTATCTGGATCCATTTCATTTGGGCTTCAGGCCTGGGCATGGGACAGAAACAGCTTTGGTCACCTTGGTGGATGGTATGAGGAGGGCTCTGGATAGGTGTGAATGCTCCTTCCTTGTTCTCCTCGATCTCTCAGTGGCTTTTGATACCGTCGACCATGGTATCCTCCTGGATCGCCTGGAGGGGTTGGGCATAGGGGATACCGTATTACGGTGGTTCCGTTCCTTCCTCTCTGGCAGGTACAAGAAGGTGGCTCTGGGGAGGAGACTTCAGACCCTTGGCTGCTCACTTTTGGGGTGACATAGGGTTCTATTCTCTCCCCATTGTGAAGCCACTGGGGGCTATCATCAGGAGGTTTGGGGTGCAGTGTCACGAATATGTGGAAGACATGGAACTCTACCTCTCATTTAAAACCTTGCCAAGGTTGGCTGTAGAAATCTTGTCCAAGTGCCTGGAGTCAGTGAGTGGCTGGATGGAAAGGACTAAGCTGAAACTGAACCCTGACAAAACCAAGGTATGTTTGGTGGGAGACAAAGGGAGGTTGGGGGATGTTGACCTGGTGTTTAACGGGGTGCGGCTACCCCTGAAGGACCAGGTCTGCAGCCTGGGGGTCATTTTAGACTCCCAGCTGTCCATGGAGGCTCAGGTGTCAGCTGTGAGCCAGGTGGCACTATACCAACCCCATCTGATATGGCAGCTGCATCCCTATCTCCCTAACCATCTGCTCCCATTAGTAGTTCATGCCCTGCTCTCCTCTCGCCTAGAATACTGTAATGTGGGGTTACCCTTGAAGATGGTTCGGAAGTTGCAGCTGGCGCAGAATGCGGCGGCCTACCTGATTAAAGGCAGCCATTGGCAAGACCACATCACTCTGGTGCTGAAGGAGTTGCACTGGTTACCAGTTGTTTTCTGGCTCAATTCAAGGTGTTGGCATTGACCTTTAAAACCTATATGGTTCCGGCCTAGTCTATCTTAAGGAGTGTCTCCAACAACACCAGGGATGCCACTCAATGAGATCGGCCTCAGAAGGCCTTCTGGCTGTCCCATCAGCCAGGACAGCTAGGCTGGTGAGGATTAGGGAGAGGACCTTTTCTGTGGTGGCCCCCACTCTGTGGAATTCCCTCCCTAGTGACCTACGCCATGCCCCCTCTTTGATGAGCTTCTGCTGGGCTTTAAAAACCTGGCTGTTCAGGCAGGCGTTTGGGGTGGGTTAGGGTTTTTTTAGAGCAGTGTTGTTTTGTTATGTTGTTTTGTTCAGTTGATTATGTAAATTTGCATTGTTAGTATTGTACGTTGCCTAGAGTGGCCGGGTAGCTGGCCAGATGGGTGGCTAATAAATCAAATAAATAAATGCACAGGCCACATGCATTCCACTCAACCTCTCCACACAGACACACAACCCTGACATATTGAATTGTGATGTCTCACTATTTGTAGTGATTTATATTTACTTGTCTTGGCATTTAAATGTGTCAGTGTTTTATAATGCTCAGATATATTACAAATAAAACATAGGCGCCCTCCAACAGACTTGTAAATGCATGATGTGGTTGCTGTCCACATCCATGTTGTGTGTGTGTGTGTGTGCGCGCGCGTGTGCGTGTTTGCGGGGGGTTAATTTCCAAGTGGTTTTTAATCATGGCCAGTACCAGGAACTACAGAATTTTGCCTGGTCTTGATGTCTGACTGGTCTGCAGTTTCCTGCATCTACGTTTTCCCCTTCCTTGAAGATGGGGGCAACACCTGCCCATCTCCAGTCTTCCAGCACCCTACCTGTACTCCAGGAGTTCTCACTACAATCAGGGTGGAAAGTCTGAGAAGTGATAATAAGAGAAGTGTTTCACTTTGTTGAGGAAAGGGTAACTTTATACAGGAGTGGGGGAACTACACCAGCAACTATCTCTGTTGTTTGAAAATGTAAATACCTTACTAGACTTGGTGATAATTTTCCACACTGTGAATAGAATAAGAAATTGACATTTGGTTTTCAGCTGTAGCAAAAAAGAGATGCTTGAAAATTATTTCAGTATACCATATAATTGGGAAAAGCATGAGGCAAGTCAGTGTTTAAAACTGTGAATAAAGGGATGCATATATAAAAGTCTTCAGACAAGATTTCCAAATATATTGGTAATCCCAAATAGGAAAATACAGTAAATCTCATTTTTCACTTACGCAAGAATGAAATACAGAATATAGACATAAGCTAAAAGACTCCAACTGCAGTGCATTGAAATTAATGAGTAATCAATTAATTCTTGTCAAAGAATACATGTTGTTAGTATTTCCTTAGCAAGCCTTTCGGTAGAAATCCAGAAAGATTGGCACAACTTTAACATTTCCACTGACAATGGAAGAAAAAGACAAGATAAGATTATCATCATGGAAGGACTGTATCAGAGTGTGTGTGTGTGTGTGTGTGTGTGTGTGTATAGTCTTGCTGACAAAACAAACCAACACAACTTCATTGAGGGATGCCAGTTAGGATTAAAGGCCAGGAAGAAGGTTGGTAGAGACATTTGTCTGCATCCTTCAAGCACACTCCACCGACACATGGGTCAACCTTCTGGGACCTCTCTGTGCATAATATACAATGTGTGCATTCACCATCAGTGTGTGTACATGGTCTCTCCTGCATCACAAGCATACCTTCAAACTGATGGCTAACATCAGCAGCTCTAACTCCACCAATAACATGTTTGGGACTAGGTGGAGTGATTCTAAAAAAACCTCTTTTTCAGTCAAGGAGGATTGTATGACAATCTAACATTTGTTTAAAAAAATTTCTTGTAACACACACTTCCATACCAGTGGGACTCTGCTTTTAACCTCTACTGAGTAGAGGAGCAGGCACAGGCTAGTCTAGAACAATCAGAAAGCTAGACACAAAAAGGGGAAAGAGGCTATGGAAGGACAAGACTCTCCAGTGGTGGTGACCTGCAGGGTGTGTGCAATGTTTGTTTTCTTGCCTGAGAACAACATGGCCTGCACCTGCAACAAGTGCAAGCTGATCACGCTGCTGGAAGAAAAAGTAAGAGGACTGGAGCGGTGACTGTCGACCCTCCGGGGAATAAGAGAACACGAAGAGTTCTTGGACAGAATGGTGGAAGTACAGCAGCAAAGTGAAGACCAGAAGCTTGAAGAGCAACAGCAAGCTGAGGCAGAAGTGGGAAATGCTGAGGTGAGGAAAAATTCAGTAGAGGATACTCCTTGGAAAAGGGTGACAGTTGGGAGAAGAAGAACTAGACACCACTCTGCACCAGTGGAAGCAGTGGAGCTGTGGAACCAATTCCAGGTACTTGAGGAGGAGACTGGAGGACAGCCTGCAGAGGAAGAATTACAGGGGAACCTGCATGAGAGTGAGCAAGAGGCTGAAGGTCAGTCAAGCAGAGGCAATGAAACCCAGGCCTACAACAACGAGAAGAGTAGTAGTACTGGGAGGCTCCTTGCTGCATGGGATCGAGACCCAAGTATGTCGCGAAGACCCGTGGACTCGCCAGGTATGCTGTCTCCCGGGAGGATGGATTAGAGACATGACTGAAAGGTTGCCTGCACTCATAAAGCCCACTGACAGGTATCCCTTTCTTCTCATCCATGTGGGAACAAATGATACTGCCAAGCAGAGCTATGAAGAAATCACATCAGACTTTGAAGCTTTGGGAAGAAAACTCAAGAACTTTGGGGCTCAGATAGTTTTCTCATCCATCCTTCTGGTAGTTAGAAGAGGGATAGAAAGGGAAAGAAAAATACTCCGGGTGAATGACTGGCTATGAAGGTGATGCCGGCGCGAGAGATTTGGATTCTGGGACCATGGTCTATACTTCCTGGAAGATGGGCTGTTGGCAAGGGAAGGGTTGCCCCTCACACAGGCTGGGAAAAATGTGTTTGGCCACAGCATGAAGAACTTCATCGGGAGGGTTTTAAACTGAATCCTACGGAGAAGGGAGATGTAAAGTTGGGGGTAACAATGGACGAAGGCTCATGCACCATAACGGAGAGAACAGCTCTAATACCGCCCAATAATAGTCTTCAGAAACATGTGGGAAGAAAGCCAGACTATGAAGCACATGGTCTTCGATGTCTATATACTAATGCCCAGAGTACGGGAAACAAACAGAACGAACTTACACTCTTAACACAGGAGGGAAATTATAACTTGATAGGTGTAACTGAGACTTGGTGGGATGACTCTCATGACTGGAATACAGAAATTGAAGGATATAACTTGTTCAAAAAGAACAGAAGGAACAGAAAGGGAGGTGGGGTTGCACTATATGTGAAAAATTCATATCTCTACACAGAAATACAGGAGGATGAGCTTGGTAGCCCCATTGAGAGCATCTGGGTTAAAATAAATGGAGCAAAGAATAAAAGGAACCTGGTGGTCAGAGTCTACTACCGGCCACCCAATCAAGGAGAAGACAAGGATGAAACTTTTGAAAAGCAAATAGCCAATGTTTCAAGGAATCATGATGTAGTAGTAATGGGGGACTTGAATTTCCCAGATATTTGTTGGGAGACAAATTCTGCAAAACATGGCCCCTCCAGGAAATTCCTGACTTGTGTGGCAGATAACTTCCTCCTACAGAAAGTAGAGGAAGGAACTAGAGAATTGGCTATCCTTGAATTGACACTAACCAACAGAGATGATTTAGTGGATAAAGTAGCAGTTACAGGAACTCTGGGCGAAAGCGACCGTGTTATACTTGAGTTCTTGGTTCTAAGGGAAGCAAAAGTCAAGTGTAGTCAAATGCATACCCTGGATTTTAGGAAAGCTGATTTTAATAAACTCAGAACAATGATTAGTAAGGTCCCATGGCAAGCGAATCTAACGAGAAAAGGAGTCCAAGATGGGTGGGAGTTTTTAAAAAAGGAAATTCTCAAGGCACAATTACAAAACCATTCGAACAAGAAGAAAAGGTGGAAGACAATGGAAGAAGCCAATGTGGCTTCACAAAAAGCTTAGACATGACCTGAAAACAAAAAAGGACACATATAGGAAGTGGAAGGAAGGCCAAGCAACAAAGGAAGAGTACAGGCAGTTAGCACAGAATTGCAGGGATGGCGTTAGGAAGGCTAAAGCTGAAAACAAGCTGAGGTTAGCGAGGGATGCTAGAAGCAACAAAAAGGCTTTCTTCAGCTACATGCATAGTAAAAGACAGAGGAAAGAAATGGTGGTTCAAGGATGGCAAAATGATAACAGATGACAAAGAAAAGGCAGAGGTGCTCAATTCCTACTTTGGCTCAGTCTTCTCCTGAATGAGGGTCTATGATCCCCCTGGCAAAGGCGAAGTACAGGCTGAAAGAGCAGGATTGCAGCTTGAGATCAATAGGCATACGGTCAAGGAACATCTAATTACTTTGAATGAGTTCAAATCTTCAGGGCCAGATGAACTGCATCCTAGAGTAATAAAGGAACTAGCAGAAGAACTCTCAGAACCACTGTCTATTATCTTTGAGAAATCATGGAGGAGGGGTGAAGTGCCAGATGACTAGAGGAAGGCTAATGTTGTCCCTATCTTCAAAAAGGGTAAAAAGGAGGAACCTGGGAACTACAGACCAGTCAGTCTGACATCAATCCCTGGGAAAATTCTGGAGCAGATGATAAAGAAATCCATCTGTAAGCACCTTGGCTGCAGAATTGGACTCCAAGAGTGCTTATCAATGGGATCCTCTCAAACTGGGGAGAGGTAACAAGTGGGGTACCGCAGGGCTCAGTCCTGGACCCAGTGCTCTTCAACATTTTTATTAATGACTTGGAGGAGGAGGTGCAGGGAATGCTGATCAGATTTGCAGATGACACAAAATTGGGTGGGATAGCTAACATTTTGGAAGACAGAAACAAAATTCAAAGTGATCTTGATAGACTGGAGCGCTGGGCACAAAACCACAGAATGAAATTTAATAGGGATAAATGCCAAGTTCTGCACCTAGGAAAAAGAAACCAAATGCACAGTTACAAGATGGGGGATAACTGGCTCAACAGTACTACAAGACAGAAGGATCTTGGAATTGTTGTCGATCACAAACTGAATATGAGCCAACAATGTGATGTGGCTGCAAAAAAGGCAAATGCTATTTTGGGCTGCATTAACAGAAGTAGAGCTTCCAAATCCTGGGAAGTACTAGTTCCCTTCTACTCAGCACTGGTTAGGCCTCATCTGGAGTACTGTGTCCAGTTCTGGGCACCACACTTTAAGAAGGATGCAGACAAACTGGAGAAGGTTCAGAGGAGGGCAATGAAGATGATCAGGGGACTGGAAACAAAGCCCTGTGAAGAGAGACTGAAAGAACTGGGCATGTTTCGCCTTGAGAAGAGAAGACTGTGGGGAGATATGATAATGCTCTTCAAGTACTTGACAGGTTGTCACAGAGAGGAAGGTCAGGATCTCTTCTCGATCATCCCAGAGTGAAGGACACAGAATAATGGGCTCAAGTTACAGGAAGCCAGATTCCGGCTGAACATCAGGAAAAACTTCCTGATTGTTAGAGCAATACGACAATGGAACCAATGACCTAGGGAGGTAGTGGGCTCTCCCATACTGGAGGCATTCAAGACGAGGCTGGACAGCCATCTGTCAGGGATGCTCTGACCTGGATTCCTGCACTGAGTAGGGGGCTGGACTCAACGGTCTTGTAGGCCACTTCCAACCCTACTATTCTATGATTTTATGATTTCCTTTGCTAATCTAAACTATATCTGAAGTCCCACTTACACATTTTTTTTTATAAAGGTAGTTTTTATAATGCATTGCTTTCAGTTTTGCTATATAGGACCTTTCTGTTGCTGTTGCCATAACAATATCCAATTTATTTATTGCCTGTACTACAACCTCAGTGATCCAACAATGTGCTTTAAATTTAGAAAGCCAGGGTGTGGCCTTCCCCACCCTGGTGCCCTTCAGATATTTTAGACTTCAAGTCCCATTAGCCCCTGCCAGCTGGGCCAATGGTCAGGAATGTGGCAAGGCACCAGGTTGAGGGAGGCTGTGGTAGTGCATAGGGATTACCAGTTAAGACAGAAATAATGTATGTTCAGTGATCCTGAATATGTACTCTCGTTTAGGAACATAAGAAGTGTCTCATTAGATTAGATCAAGATCCACAGAGTTAATTATTCTTTGTAAGTCCTTCCAGTCCTTCCTCTCTGGCAGGTACCAGAGGGTAGCACTGGGAGAGGAGGTTTCGGACCCGTGGCCACTTACTTGTGGGGTGCCACAGGGTTCCATCCTCTCCCCGATGCTATTTAACATCTATGTGAAGCCACTGGGGGCTATCATCAGGAGGTTTGGGGTGCAGTGTCATCAATATGCGGATGACACTCAGCTCTACCTCTCATTCAAATCTTCACCAAGGTTGGCCGTAGAATCCCTGTCCAAATGTCTGGAGACGGTTAGTGGCTGGATGGGGAGGAATAAGCTGAAGCTCAACCCTGACAAGACCGAGGTACTTTTGGTGGGAGACAAGAGGAGGCTGGGGGATGTTGACCTGGTGTTGAATGGGGTACAGCTACCCTTGAAAGACCAGGTCCGCAGCCTGGGGGTCATTTTGGACTCCCAGCTGTCCATGGAGGCTCAGGTGTCAGCTGTGAGCCGGACAGCGCTGTATCAACTCCATCTGATATGGCGGCTGCGCCCCTACCTTCCCGACCATCTGCTCCCATCGGTAGTACATGCCCTGGTCTCCTCTCGTTTAGACTACTGTAATGCGCTCTACGTGGGGTTACCCTTGAAGACGGTTCGGAAACTGCAGCTGGTACAGAACACGGCGGCTCGCCTGATTAAAGGCAGCCGCCGGCGAGATCACATCACTCCAGTGCTGAAGGAGTTGCACTGGTTACCAGTTGTTTTCTGGGCCAAATTCAAGGTGTTGGTTTTGACCTTTAAAACCCTATATGGTTCCGGCCCAGCCTATCTTAAGGAGCGCCTCCAGCAACACCAGACAGGCCGCTTAACAAGATCAGCCTCGGATGGCCTTCTCTCTGTCCCATCAGCCAGGACAGCTAGACTGGTGGGGACGAGGGAGAGGGCCTTCTCTGTGGTGGCCCCCACTCTGTGGAACTCCCTCCCTAGGGAACTCCGTCATGCCCCCTCTTTAATGAGCTTCCGTCGTGCATTAAAAACATGGTTGTTCAGGCAGGCATTTGGGGTGGGTTAGGGTATTTTTTTAAAAAAAAATTTATGGTAAAATTTTATTGTTTTAAATTGTTTATGGTGGGTTGTACATCGCCCAGAGTGGCTGGGTGACCAGTCAGATGGGCGATTAATAAATGTAATAAATAAAATAAATAAGAATCCCAGCAATCAACAGGCACTAGGTGTCTGATCATTAGAAATTGGCCAATGGCCCATAATAGACCATAATTTACATTCTGCCCACTCCTAGTGTAGAAGATTTACAATCTGCAATAGACAGATGGAGGTCAGATGTGAGAGGAACCAGGAATGGACATGTGAATGGACATGTTGCTGTGAAATGAAAAGAATGGAGCTTAGATACTAAAAGTATTGTTATGAGTCTTGCCATCTTGATTGTGAATGGACCTCTCACTAGAGTTCTATCAGACTAAACTACTGGGTGATCAGAGGTTTAACAAAAGAGGTTTTATGTCATTAATGGCTTGGAGTGATGCCTGCTTTAGAAGTTTGCTTGCTTCCAACATGCTCTGCTTGAATACTTGCTAATAAAGAGACATTACAAAAACCAGTGATATGTCATCACAAGGAAACAGAGTACATTCTTGGAACTTTCAAGCACTCAGAAAATTAGTGTAAGCCAATCACCTTTTTGTAACAGCATTATGGGCTCTTATTTTAAATTACCTGGTTCTCATGTAATTGGTGGGTTCTTGTGCATGAGTGGGCATGCTGCCTGCAGTGTGCCCACCTCTTCTACTTTACACTACAACCTATGATCAGCTCCATATGTTGCGAAACATGATGTGCAAACCTGGACCACTGGGTTGTTTAGGTGCTTAACAACCAAGCAGTTAACCCATGGTTTGTTATTGGGTTAACCACTGGGTTGTTTAGCCCCTGAACAACCCAGCAGTCTGGGTTTGCATCTCTTGTTGTGCAGCCTATGAAAGAGCTGATCCTGGGTTGTGCTGTGAAGTGGAAGAAGCAGCTGTGCCACATGCAGTGTGCTCACTCATATACAACAACCCATCAATTTTTAAACCAATGTGTTCTCACTATGCACGAAGACGGCTAATGAGCAGAGTAATTCTGTTACCCTGTAGAGCTAAATCCATTGAAGCCAAGGATGATTACAGGACCAACAAGCTAGATATACTTCATATGACCATTATGACTGAAAAATGGTACACTTATACATATTTTTGCATTTTTGAAATATTGCTGTTAATCAGATAGTCATCAGAGAGTCCTTTTTGCATAGCTCCCAATTATTTCAGTGGTTCTTACACAGGGTAAGTTCTTTGTGGATTAATTTCTTGGTCTTTATAATGCAATTGTAGGATCTTCTGCTCTCTTTCAGTGTTAGAATTTTGAGTAATCTGTAGTCATATATTTTTCCAAGGGAAATGTGAAAGGGTCATTCTTTCCAGCTCCTTTTCCCCAACAATCCTGAAAGCAAGTAATACTATGAAAGCACCAAAGGTAGGGTGCCCATGGAATGTATGCTCAAAGACTTGTTCCAATCCTAACCTTTGCACTCTGGGTTGAAAGTATTTTCAGGCCATCTCATGCAAATATAAGCCTATTTAGTGGCCATCATACAAGAGTGCAATTCTTCTCATGGATGAAATTTGCAGGCTCACTATCCCCCATCTTCTACACTAAACTAGAGGATAATTTGGGGGCATACATTGCACTTAAATAGCTGACCACACATTTTCTCCATCTAACTGTCATGTCCCTGCTGGAGGAATCCTCTTCAGAGGAGGAGCTAGTGTTCCCAAAGGCAAACAACATTAGAGCAGCCCATGCCAGAAGAAAAGGGTGAGCCTGGGGTCTTGGGGGAGAGTGCTGTGTGTCCATCTCCATAAGAGGAGGGAAATTCCAACTCTGAGACAGAGGTTGAGTGATCCCCTGCCACCTGAGAGCAGCAGTGTCTCAAGAGGCAGGCCTGGGGGAAAAACCTGTGAGGAGTGCTTATTTGCAAAGGGTGGCTCCTCATGAGTAAAGGACTCCTCAGGAATAGGGCGTCGTCATGAGGAGGAATTCTTCCAGAATGTTGTGATGTGCTTCAGCTGAGTCCTGGGTGGGCTCAGGAAGCTCCAGCTTATAAGCTCTCCCTTAAAAGCTGCTACTTGCTGGAACAGCACTTTATTTCAGCTCCTAGTGACTTGGAACCTTTCTTCTTCTTGGAATGATCTCTCATGCTGCTGACTCCTGGTAAGACCCTTCCTTTGGACTGCCTTTCCCCCCTGGACTGGTAATACTGTGCATGGATCTTTTCTTTGCTTGCATACTAAATGGATTTTTCCTTTACTTGCCTTAGGAATGTGTCCAACCCAGCCACAGCAGAACCCGAACCTCCGAAGGTGACACCATTGTGCACACTCCTATTAACAATATTACAGCAATAACACTTTCTGCATGTAGCAGATTTTTGAAAACTGAGCAGTGTCCCAGACATGTTTAAGGTTGTGGAGCACATGATACCAAGACTTGAGTGGAGGAATCTCTTTCCCAAGGTCTGTCTCTAACACCATACTTCAATAATGTGATTCCATTATTGAGCTGTTCATGAAAAGAAAATGAGGGTTTGCATGCAGCTGGACATCTGATAGGGATGGGTGGATTCCCCATCTGCTGCTCCGGGGGGAATCTGCCCACAGGGGGAGGCAATCCATTCCTCCCCCCAGAATCCTGGCTGGCCGGCTCCGCTTCGCAACGATTCCGCAGAGCAACCGGCCGGCTCTGAAGCACCAGCGATATGGCCGCCATTGCCATATCACTGGCTGAGGGGGACCATCTCCGGACACAAATGGCATCCATTACACCATTTGCAGCTGTAAAGGTCTTAATTTAAGGTAAATGCAGCCATAAATGGCTGCATTTACCTTAATCTAAGACCTTTACAGCCGCAAATGGTGTACAAGGAGGATCCAGCTCCTGAGGATTCCGGAGGGAAGCAGAGGTAAGTGGTCCGTTCCACCACGGACTCTGGGGGGCCGGATTCTTTAGAATCTGGCCTCATTGGGGTCCGTGGCAGAATTCTCCGCCATCCCTACATCTGAAACTGCAAATATGGTAGTGGAACAGCAAAGTATTAGATAGCAAAGAGGGTATCTTAGCAAACACAAAACACAGTGGCACGAAATGCTCATGAGCAAAGCACTGATGTTTTTACTTGATAAGACCAGTGAATCCTATAAAATTGCACAGAATACCTGATGGATTTCTGAGGAGGAATTTAAATAGGAGAAATGAAACTAGTAAAAAATGGTAAAGACTCTCTTAGAAGTA
The DNA here is from genome assembly GCF_057233095.1 of Heloderma suspectum. Classification (NCBI taxonomy): domain Eukaryota; kingdom Metazoa; phylum Chordata; class Lepidosauria; order Squamata; family Helodermatidae; genus Heloderma; species Heloderma suspectum. The sequence continues at coordinate 290,372,835 of NC_139459.1, read as the reverse complement.
CTCCTGTGCATTGGACAAGTGATGCCATCATGAGTAAAATGTATCACATTATGTATCTCAGTAATTAAGAAAGGGAGACAATAATTAAATGGCATCTGTCATATTAGAGGCCTACACTGGGAAGAAGAACAATTTGAAAAAGAAAATAGTCAATGTATGTGTGTCTGTAGGAATATCAATATATGCAGCTTTGATTTAAAAGCTGATGAAAATTCTGGCAAATGTCCAGAAATCCCAAAAGATGTTGAAAGTGAAACCTGTTCAGCTTATAATGAGGTGTCAAACTGTTTCCTAAAGCATATTGTGCTATTTCATTCTTGCTGTCAAACTAACTTTTCAGTGCCCTGAATGATGGATACCATAAGTACTGTGCAAATATCCATGCAATACGTTTGCATGGCTATTCTGCAAATATCCATGTAAAAGTATTTTTAAAGCAAGTTTGACTTAACGTTTCTCTCTCCACTAAGGCTGTAACTAAGCATTTTTGCTTTATATATATCTCTTGTATTCTTTAGAACTCCCCCTCCCCCCCCAGAGTGGAAATGCTGAAGACCACTGTATTTCGAGGAGTTAGTGGTCCATCAGTTCTCCTGTCCATGGCTATAGTGCCGTTTGGGCCGATTTATAGAGTAAATAGCCTTTTCATTAGTTCCCAGAGAATCACTTGTTGATGCTCTATTCAACAGAATGTAGAATTCTGCCATGTCCAGAATGGGAGGGATCAAGGGGATCGTATATAATTCCCTGGGACCCTCCCAACCGTGAGCTGAGACTGGTGTTACAAGCCAGGCCTTTGGAGCTGTTCGTCATGGCTCTTATTGGATTTGCTGATCTCTGATAAGAGTATGGGGTTCCCAGTGACTGAAGGAACGTATGCTTTATGCTTTGAATGTACTGTCTTGCTTTATTAGCCTATTTTAGCTAAACAAACTCCTTTCCCTCACCCATGGGTGTGTTCATTGCCTCTGAATATCCAAAAAGAACCATTGCCTATTGACAAAACTACTGGCAAAACATGCTGTTCAGATTGTTATAGTTGCCTATAGATGTTGATGGAGTATTAAATAGTAGTCTCTGCAATGTGAGAAATTAATTGGGGGTGGGGGTGGGAATGCCACCAAAACAAAAAGAAAAAAAGAACAATTGTGAAGAAGAGAAACAGAAGAAATTAAAGGTATTTTTAATAGGAAACCTCAAATTTGAAGCAAGCTTTACACAGGAAGCATATGAGAGGGGGAAGAAAACCTTGAAAACCAAATAAGAGGGAAATGAAGTATGTAAGATGAAATGCTGCATGAACACAAACAATGCAACATGAAACTTAACATAACATAAACTAATTACATAACATACATAACATAATTTAAATATAATCACTGAAAAATGTATGATAAAAATTAGAAGCAATTCAGTTATCCCTTCAAAAATATGAAATAAAACGTAACATCAGGAGGGAGTTGGCACCTCAAGAGGGTGATAAAAAAAATTAAGGAAAAATGTGAAAAAAGGAAGAACTACTTGGTTTTAAATCACATTTAGAGTTTGTCCGATAAAGACTATCACATCTGTCATGACTTGGACACCACAGCCAATGCAGTTCCATTAGTGGAGGTGTCCGGAGCATCGTCTGGTTCATTTTTCTTGGATGAGTTTCACTTGTGGAGGTCCAGGGATGTGGACAGGGTGCTTGGCCAAGCCCAGCTGACCACCTGTGTGCTTGGCCCTTGTCCTTCGTGGCTTATTACACCTAACTGGCTTTTAGAAGGGTGTAAAACGTATTTTTTCAATTTAGCCTTTAAAAACCCATAGGGTCTTTTTTTTTTTTTTACTATTTTTACTGTTTTTATTGTTGCAAGGTTTAATTGTATACCACCTTGATGGCTTTTTAGCAGATAAGGTGGTATATAAATGTAATAATAGTGAAAATGATAATGATGTCCAGCTGGGTCCAGGAGATTGTACATTCCTCCTTTACAGATGGCATGGTACTTATCTCTGTAAAGGGGGCAGTAATTTGGCCATGCCTGAAGAAGCCTAACCTGGACCTGCATGAAGCCTAACCTGGACCTGGAAGATGTTAACAACTTTAGGCCATTGCCAACATCCCCTTCCTGGGCAAGATGCTCAAGTGGGTGCTTGTGGGTCAACTCTAGATACTCACAAATGAAACTGATTATCTAGATCCATTTCAATTGGCATTCGGACCTGATTTTATAACTGAAACTGCCTTGAGCACAATGTAGGATGACCTTTGCTGAAAGAGAGACAGGGCGAATGTGATCCTGTTAATTCTTCTGGACCTTTCAGCAGCATTTGGTATTAACCATGGCATCCTTCTGGAGAGGCTGTCTGAGTTGGTGTTGGAGGTACTGTATTGTAGTGGTTCTGCTCCTCCTTGGATAGCCCATTCCAGAAGGTGGTGCTGGAGGATTATTGCTCTGGTCCTTGCTATGGGGCTCCACAGGGCTCTATTCTATCCCCTAAGCTGTTCAACATCTCCATGAAACTGCTGGGGGAGATGATCCGGAGAGGTGGGCTGAGGTGTCATCAATATGTAGATAACACCCAGCTCTATCTCTCCTTTTTATCAAATCCAGGTGAGGCAGTGGGTGTTTTGTGCAGTAATGGACTGAATGAGGGACGATTAACTGGGACTCAATCTAGACAAGACAGAGGTACTGTTAGTGGTTCATATGCCCAGCTGCATGCTGGTTAACCTGTTCTGGAGGGGATTATTCTCCCCCCAAATGATTAGGTTCATAGTTTGGGGGTGGTCTTGGACCCAGCATTGTCACTGGAGGCACAGGTGGCCTTGGTGGCACGGAGCACCTTCTATCAGCTTAAGCTGATATATCAACTATAACCCTCTCTGGACAGCCTGGCTACAGTTATCCTCACTCTGGTAGCCTCTCATTTGGATGTCTGCAATGCGTTATATGTAGGGTTGTCTTTGAAAATGGTCCAGAAGCTTCATTTGGTCCATAATACAGCAGCAAGATCACTAAATGGGAATGATTGATATGATCATATTACACCAGTGCTTTGCGATCTGTTCTGGCTTCCAGTCCACTTGCAGGTCCAATTCAAAGTGCTGTTATTCATTTTAAAGCCCTAAATGGCTTGTAGTCAGGTTATCCAAAGGATCCTCTCCTCCCATATATATACCTGCCTGGACCCAAAGATCATCTTCAGAGGCCCTCATCTGGCTGCCCCCCACCAAATGAGGTGAGTTGGGTGGCCACTAAGGAGAGGGCCTTTTCAGTGTTGGCACCCCAGTTGTGCAATGCCCTCCCCAGATAAGCTTGCCTGTGCCTACATTTTTTCAACACCAGGTGAAGACCTTTTATTCTCACAGGTCTTTTAGACCTACAGGGTTTTTTTAAAGTGTTGTTTTCAGGTCTCAATACTGCTGCTGGCTTTTACTCTGGTTGTACTCTGTTTTAAACTTATAAAATTTTTAATATTATATTTTATTATATTGTATTTTATGGTTTTAAGCATTGTGAGCTGCCCAGAGATATTCAGCTATGGGGCAGTATAGAAATGTAATAAATCAAGAAATACTTACACCTACTGAAACCAGTGGGCGTAAGCATGCTTACCTCTATGCTAGACTGTGGCCATCTCATTTTTCATGTGTTAGGGACCTTGCCCTTAAGGATGGCGGGTCAGTATTAGTAATGCTGCAGTAAATCTGCTAGGTTGTATTTCCTGTGGGTTGGATCCAGATATCTGCCTATGAAAGGGGACAGGCAGAAGCCGACTTTGCCCCCTCCTTGCCCCACCAACCCCTATAACCATCTGAAAATGCTCCCTTAGGGGACAGGAGACCTGCTGAGTGCAGTAGACTGTGGCACAGGAGGTTAAGCGGAAAGGGGGAGCTCATGGAAAATTAGATGGAGGCACCTTCTGCTCCACTCACAGAAGGAGCCTCTGCCATATTTTCCACATCCCCACGACCACCTCTGCCTGCCCGCTCCATTGGCTTTTGGCGGCAAGAGGAGGGAGTGGGAAATCAGCTTCCATCCACTCCCTCCTGTGAGGAGATATCTGGATCCAACCCAAAGTAGATATTGTCTTGCTTATGCAGACAAGGATTCTGAACCTTCTTTGTGTCCAATTCTATCTGATTTACTTTCCATTGGAAAGTGATCGACTGCTGGATGTACAAACTCTTGCACATACTACTTGAAGAGAGGGAACACACACTGGGTTGGATCCAGAGTAAATTAGCTGAAATTAAGTCCCATTGAAATCAGTGGGGCAAGTTACTAATGTCTTAAATCCCATTGATTTCAATGGGAACTAAGAGGGCAATCCTATGCATGTCTACTCAGAAATAAATTTCACGAGTTCTGTGGGGTAAGTGGGTATAGGATTGCAGCCTAAGCGCAACTAACTTAGTCTGGATCCAACTCACTATACGTCTCTAAGCACTTCAGCACTGCATTAATCTCAATGGGACATGCATTCCAATGCACAATTAAGTGCCCATGTGCTTCCACAGCTACTGGAACTATTGGTGTATAACAATGCAGGACTAGAGCTGGATCAGGGTGTATCTGGGCAAAACTTAATGTGCAGTAAGAAAAAGCCAGACAAAACAAATTGAGTCTGTACCCAGCACTTTTCAGGCCAGTTTGTATGCATGTGCATGCGGATCCTACTTTGTCTCCCCCCTCAAATTAGTGATGTCTGTCACTTGGAACCCAGTCTCGTTTTTGGCTGGATGGAGTTCTACAGGGTGCCCAGCTTGGCTTGCATTTGCAGGCTGAGCCGTGTTTTTCCCCCCTGAACTCCATCAAGCCACCTGTAATTTGTGCAACTAGATTTGCAATCTCTACATAATAGAGATTTCACAAATAGTAATTTGCGTAAGTGGCGCAAATTACAACCACAATTTCTGTAATTTGTGCAAATTGCATCTGTAATTTGCACAGTATGGAAAACCGCAAACTTGCCCAACTCACTGCAGAGCAAGTCTGGCTCCACAGGATAAAAATGGACCAAAGTCTGGAGGAGCAAATCAATGGAAGCTTATCGAGCTCCATTCCCTGGTTGGATTTCTCCGACATCCCTACCTGAAATTATGCATGTGCCTTCAGGCAAGGCAGAACACAGATGAAAAACGTAGCATCACCAGCAATATTTCACTTGCATCTGCAGATGTAAAATGCCAACACGCATGTTATCCACCCACTGCAATGCGTAGCAGTTTGCTAGAACAATGCTTTTTCAAGGAGGGGTGGGGGTTAATCTGCATAGTTTGCATGTGCATAAATTGTTTGAAAATGCAAGGATATTCGAGCATTGGTTAGAATGCTGGACGGGGACTGGGGAGACCTGGGTTCTTGTCCCCACTCGGCCATGAAGTTCACTGGGTGACCTTGGGCTAGTAATGCACTCTCAGCATAGCCTACCTCACAGGGATGCGGTGAGGATAAAATGGAGGGGGAGGGCCACGTATCTCGCATCGGGCTCCTTGGAAGGAAGCTGGGATGTAAATGTAACAAAAAAATAAAATGCTATATAGAAAGTTTCATACATCCCTAGTCAGCACCCTTTTGGCCCCACCCCTTCTTTTTTGCAGTGATGGCACCCCAGTGAACCAATTTCAGATACCCCTTAGCAAGCCTAATTACCTGGGTTTAAGGTCAGTGTCCAAGTCCCAAGATCCTGCACTGGACACCTGCCCAAGCTGTGACAAACTGCAAAAGACAAAGGAATAATATACTTCATCAACTTAAATGTCTATGCAACCTAACAAGGGCCAGAGCAAGCAAGAAATAGGGAAAGAGAGGAAGAGAGACCTTGTAACTTTCATGGCCAGTCAGTAGTCATGTTTTGTGAAAGAGAAAGAACTAGGTGATCAAGTCTTTCATAACCAATGGAGAAAAAAAATGAAAAGACCTTAATACCTCAGTTAAATTATAACCCACACTGTTTCAATCATTTCTTTCTAGCTTTTGATTCCAAGGCCATTGCAGGCATTTGTGCCATAGTTCAATTAGCAAGATATAACTGTAGTATTTGCATGATGACTGCATCGTGTAAATGTTCAGTTTCTTTCACTCCACCAAATAAGGACTGAAGATGTGACAATTTGTATCACTGTATAAAATTTTTTAAATGGTTCATTTTAACTTAGATTCCAAGGCAAAAAACAGGCCAAATAGTGAAAAGCACCCGCAACAGAGTATTCTAACTAGCATACTCATAATATAATGCTTGTAAAGTGGGTATTTCAGTTAGTTGATCCCAGGGCTTATCAAAGGTGGTTTTTTTTTGTGAATCTCTAAAACTGTTTGTGTCCATCAGGAACTGTAAGACTGGCAGAAGGCAAAAAGATTAAATAAAAATGGAGGTATTAGGGACTACACATGAGCTCACCATGTGTTTTTAAAGTTCTTGCAGGACGTTAAGGAATGAAAAAGCTTTTGCAAACCTTTTGAACCATGGTAACTCCAGCAGCGATAGTACCTTTGATAGTGATCTCCTCTATTTTAATCAAGTGGAAAGTACTTACAGTCTGCTGGCTCAGTCAAGAAGACTGAATAGAGAAAATAATTTATGAAGTGATAACGAACTGCAGAAAGCATGTAACCCAAGGGTTGGCAACTTGCAGTCCTCCAGATATTTTGGCCTACAACTCCCATCAGCGCTATCCAGCATAGCCAATGTTGGAGAACCATGGGAGTTGTAGGCCAAAACAGCTGAAGGCCACAAGTTGCCCACCCATGATACAATCACTTGGTAAGTGGTCATATGTCTCATCCTGCCAAGTGGTGGTAAGGCTTTTACTGCTCCAGATTGTTTATGGTAAAATTACTCCCTTAGCATAGCAGAATGCCATAGAATGGTTACAGATAATCAATTTACCTCACATCTGGATTGGATATGTGGCATAATCCTCCTCACTATTTCACAGAACGAGACAGATGACCAAGCCAGTTTGGTCATCTGTTTGTGTCAGACAAACGGCTTACCAACTGCATCCATGTACACTGTGGTAAATTAAATAGTTGTCTATTAACCCAAACCCTCAGGAAGAACTGTATGCCTTCCAAGCAAATGTTCCTTCTTCCTTAAGGCAGGCAGTGTCAGACTCGGAGAACCACAACTGATCAGCAAACAAGTTTTCAACAGAACCTCCCCCGTAAAACCTTCAGTGTGAAAACTCCAGACACTTTATAAATGTCTGGCGTGAAGTATTCTACTGGATTTCAAATCTGTGTTGTATCAACTGAAAGTGGAAATAAAGAAGGATGTTATATTCAGACTTTTATTGTTCATGCTGCTTTGTGAGTTTATTATGTCTTTTTTTTTCAATTTCCACTTGTGCTTCTGCCAGGAGATATCTATTAGACAGTAAGCAGCATGAGTAAAACGTTATCATTTTGTTTCAAACTATAAAATAATTTACATCACATATTTTACTTTTGTGTGTGTTTTTTTCAAAACCACAGACATTCCAGCATCACACTGTAGGAATAACAATAGAAAGCATAACCTTTTGCATAGTATTAAATGAACAGAGACAGTAACTTCTTTATTTACAATTATTGTCTAGATTTAAAAAATTCATAAAAACAGATGAATGAACATATAGGAATAATAACCCCTAGTGGGATGGATTGCCAAATGTACTGCTGTATTGTTCCACAAATCTCATGCTTTTAGGTACAGTACGTAAAGAGCAAGCATTTTATGTACTGCAGTGAATTTCAACATACAGACCGTTTTGTTTTTTTGATCCATTCTTCCGTTCACAGTGAGGCCAAGCAATAAAGAAAAAAACATGGTGCACAGCTTGTAGTTGAATGGTTGTTATAACTTATCTGCTTTCTCTTCTTTTCTTTTCTTTTTTTTAAAAAAAGTCTTATCATAAACATAAAGCATGGTTTCTGTAGACAGAATTTGAAGTTTCCTATGCATTACAGTTAATATATGTTCTATTCTTTCTTTCTCTTTATATGTACAGAATGGAGTGTTGGTTTCTTTTAAACAGTTTTTCAAGTCTGCAAATGGTACCCTACTGGTTATTAAGAAGCAGTATTACAACGTGCACACACACAAAATGAAATAATTTTTTTTTAAAGAATCTGACAGAAAAAAAGCTTGAAATAAAAGGCAAATAATCAGTATTAAGATGTCGAAAACAAAAAGTTTTCAAACAAAAAGTTTCCAGTACCAACAATTTTGTAGTTGCTTCACTCCAAAGCTACATGCTTTTCCCTGTATATAGACTTTATTTTATTTTCTCAAATACGGTATCCCAAGTAGAATATAGAACCTCAGTGTTACACAAAAGTTAGTCACTGTTATTTACAATCCAAGGCTGAACCCAGACTAACTTTCAGTCAGTTTGATTCTAAGAATAAGCTGGTCAGCTGGGTTTTCATGCCAGCTCTGAGAGTTAAGAAACGGGCAACACTGTCTGTTGAGAAGAGGGTAGTGTGAGCCTGGGAAGATTTGCTGCTCTGCCAGACGCTTGGATCAGAGTGAGTTTTGTAGAGCCAAAAGACATTAAAAGCTTCTTATAAAAGTCCAGAAGCTGGCAATTCAAGCTGGTTAGAGCTTTACCTGGCTGAATAGTCATGGTACGACCTCAGAACATTAGTCATTTTGAACTGCAGTTTGGCCAGGAATCTCATCTTGTCTGAAGAGTTTCTGGCTTGCAGTAGTTCCTTTGACTACAGAGTTGTTCCGCATTATTAGCCAACTTTAAAACAGCAGGCAATACGACAACAAATAAAGTTTTTGAGCTAATTAAAAGAGCCTTTCACCCAACTCTTCTAGCGTAATTGATTGTGTTAATCAAAATGTCTTTTGCACTGTACAATTTTATGGAAAAGATTAAATGCTGAAAAGTCTTGAAGCAAACCTTGTATTAAATACAAAAGTCATTTATGAAAAATCTGTGACCCACAAAGTGCTTTGCATTCAAGTGGTTTACAGAGCAATTATATAACCTTCTAAATTACCAGGGCTGTGACCATCTTGAAAAACACAAATCCCATCGACAGTATTGCAGGTGTTCTCAGTGGCTTTCCTTGTAGAAAGCTTAGTACGTAGGGAAAAGAACATTGGTAGATTTGCTACTGTATACTTTTGTGACTACAGGAAGACAAGCTTGGTTTTAAAATAATCACACAAAGCACATTTCAGTATACATTTCATAAAGTTTCATTCTGGTCTACATAGTGCAGGAAATGATACTGTCTTTCTTTTCTTTTCTCATGTCAAAGCAACAAACCGCAGTGGTTCTCATCCAAAATGCCAACAGCCCGTATTTTGCAGGAAATAAATGCCTAAATTGCTAATGGAATAGAATCAGCACACAATATTTCAATGCTACTTTGATCTTCATCCAAAGCCAAATATAACTTATTTTTAACTGATATTCAGAAACTCCACTGAGCTTTATTATAATCTTTTTTTAAAAAAATATGTTTAAGAAGCCATTGCAATACACTTAAATAAGGAAACGGCCCCATCATTGAGTATTGCATCAAAACAAGATCAAACAATTCATTAAAAAAGAGAGAGAGCAAAAAACCTGATTATTTAAATTTGTATTTAAAACAAAGGAAGCCTTTCTGTTTCATCACCCTCTATACAGGATCACGATGCTACATCCAGTGTGTTACATTTTGGCTTCTTTTGTTATTTGCTAGCAATATCTACATTATTTAACCCCCCCAAAAAAACCCTATCAGGCAAAAATCTGATCACAGTTGTAATAAAACATCCAGGGTGCCATATTACAGAAGTTTTCATTGAATTGAGCAATTTGTATATTATCTCGGCAGGAAGTGCTGTCTTAATCCTACAAATAGTTAAGGATATTATCTACAGTTCTGTAAACAAATTACATTCTTTATTTTTAGGACATAAATAAGTTAAAATAGAGCAATTTGAGCAGAAAAAGGCAACATGCCAACAAAGAAATGTTATATATAACTATATATATATATATATGATATATACACATATATAGTTATAATATATTATTTATATCTCTCTATATATAGTCTCATAAATGCTTATTTTAGGTTCCTCTGTCCAACTGGTGCAAATCTACTGTGCAAGTTAAGCATTGCAACTTCAAAAAAGCATTGAAGCATTGCAACTTCAAAAAAATTAATCTATACAATTGAGTCCATGCCACACAAGCATTAAAAAAAAAAACCCAACAAAACCTCTTAGACCAGTGAATTGGATAAATAGCCTCAAACAAGTCCTCTGCATTTCCTGCTTAAGGAATAAAACGAAGGAAGGTTTGGAAGTGGGTAGTACATTCATGCAGGAGGGCATTTGTATTGTTTTTGTTTCTGCAGGGGGATCAAGAGGGGAATATGTAAATCAGCCATTCAATCTTCCCCCCAAACCACTGTTGTCAGTGATTCATTCTTTTTTCTTTCTCTCTTCAAAGTGAACAGGAGTTCAAACAGCTTCTCAGCCAGCATTGTTTATACATATTAGTCTATGTATACAATATTATTTATATTAATATTTTTGCAGTGACATTTTCAGCTAAAGTGATGTCTCCAGGCTATGGATAGGGCTTCCTGGACTAGAAGAGGTAGCTGATTTACTTGTGTCAGTTGTAAGGTTTATCCCACTGTCGATAGCACTATTGTTCTTGTTCAGGGAGGATGGTGGACTTGGGTTTTGCTTGAGTGCAGGATCTTCTAGTTCTGTGTCATCAATGAGTGGAATATGGGGCTGGGAATCTTCTATCCTAAATTCAGGATGAGTCATAAAGTTGTGAATGGAGGTTCTAGATTCTGGTTTTTCTATACCTTCATAGAGAGAGCTACGGAATGCCTTCACGACGCGGATCTGACAGGAGGGAAAAGATAAGAGAGATGTCAGTGGTAACTGCTTTTTCAAACCATCACATAATAATGTACATTTTGGGTGGTGAAAAATGTGGTGTATGGTTACAGCAGAGCAGGCAGTTGTAGTCCATAGTCTCTGAAAGCTAAATGCATAAACGAGTGGCTCAGTTTTGTGCATTTTGAGTGTCTGAATCAACTGCAATGTTAAAACCATATGAGTTTAAAGCCATCAGAACTGTTCCCAGAACTGATGGGAAGCACTGGTTAAAGAAAGCGAACATCCACTCATGTGGTACATCCCTAGTAAAAGACAAGCCATGTTAATTCCAATGCAAATGTAGAACCATGCATGTTGATAGTTTTGCAGTGAATAAGTAAGAAAGCTTGTAATTGTTTAAAGTCTCATAGAACCCCCCCACACACACACACACAAAATAAATTGCACATCTCAAACAAGAAAGCACAAAACACAGACACAGTTGGGTGGATAGGTATGAGAGACGAACACAGGAGCCAAATGTAGGAACAGAAAACACACACATTTTTTAAAAAGCAAGATCTAAATGAAGCAGCCAGGAGCACACACAAAAAAGCCAAGCAGACAAAATAGGCAAAAAACATGCTATACAGGGAAAAGTCACAGTTATCACATAAACACAGCTAACTGGCACACAAACAACTACACTTGGAAGCCTGGATAATGTGAACATGTAATTGTTGATCCAACTTTTATTTTTCCTTCATGCATATGTGAGGTAAACACTCGAGTATAGACCCACTGTTCTATCCATTTGTTTAAAAAGCTTATTAATAAACAAATAACACTATAAAATTATTTAGTGATTGAGTTTCATATAATTGAATTACAAAACATCAGATTCCTTCATTTTCTGTGTCTCACTTGTGAACATGATTCAAAACGTTAAGTTCATAAGGTGGTACATTTTTACGCCTCATCTGCAGTACTTGAGCTATGTCCATTTACTAATGTCAATATATTTTCTGACCTTTCCAGCACTAAGTTGTAAGAACATGGGAAAAGTCAGCAACAGGACTTAATAAATACAATATTCTGACAGCACAGCACACCAATTTACTATGCCTGCAGTGAACTGCAGGAGCTGAAGAGTGGTTGCTGGGTCAGGAAAGGACAGGTCGCTCTCTGTGACAGAAATGGAAGCGCATTCTAGATTTTTTTTTCTCTTGCCAATGCAAAGGTTTCTACTAAATGTTACTAGTGAGAAGAAGACAGTGTTTCTTGAAGAGAAAAATCAGTGAGGAAAAAACAGAATGGCAAGTATGTGAACCGTTGAGAAATGTATTATGACTATAAATGAATTCTAGCATTGCTGAGCTTTTTATTTGTCTCCTAATTATGGTGCTACTACTGCTAACCTGAATGAGAAATGACTGGCATCTAGGCAGGACTGCTGCAAGCATTCCACTAGTTAGCATGTGTGGCTGCTAAGGTCCTCCTAACTAGCAGAAATGTTCATGGCCAAACGCATCCATATTGAACATTCTGCTGTCTATTATCACAAATCCCTCCACGCCCGCATTTAAGAATGCCATACTTTGAACCCAGGAAGAGCACAGCATTCCAAACTTGGTTAGAGGATGCTACAGAAGAAAGACTGGGTTTCTAGAAACCTAAAACAGGTTTTCGTTCTGAGAGTACACGGAATGAACCAAAGATTGACTGAGGGAAGGTAGAGTGGATTAGATTGTTTTTTAAAGATGTCACAAGAGAGGGGTCGAGAAGCAGAACTTGGCACTTAAGATTGAAACTAGTAACTGAGAACTAGTCTCTCTCTGTGGCTGCTTAAAATCTTACGCAGGAGTAGTAACCAATGGGGAAGAGGTTGTTTGTAGCCTTTCGTCACATAATAGCATGTGACCAAGGTTCTTACATAAAAAAAGTATACAAAAATGTGTCTAGTATAGAAGACTGTGCACAAAAATGAGTATATTACATGGAAGTGTACACAAGAACTCTTTCTCTTAGAGGTAATTGCATGCAAAAATGCATATAATTTGAGAAAATATGGACAAAACGCATACAAAACTGCATACATTTTGAGAAATGCACATAAAATTTGTATTAGTTTTCATGCAGACATTAAAAATGCACAGATGTGTAAATAGGATGGAATGAACGTAACTTTAGAAAAATGAGAAAATGAATAAAATCAAATTTGAGAGATTTGCCCCTCTGTATTTACAATGTCCTCCCATCTCTGGATTTCCAAGGGTGTAGGTGGGGAGGGAGTTAGTAGCAGTGGGATGACTGCCTCCTTGTGTGGTTGCAGCTAATAGTGGAGAAGGGATACAAGGAAAGCAATTCCAGGTCTTTTTTCAGAGTAGGAGCAATGACATCTGTCAGAGTGCCTGGGTAACTGATGGACTCTCCTCAAATGAATGAGGTGATAATGAGGCTTACATTTTACTTTTGTTTGTGACAGATTAACATAGAGGAATTCAGAGAATGGGGAAAATAAGAGATTGAACACTTATTTCCTCTCCTTTGATGGAGTTCTTCCTTCATGCTAGCCATTTAAATGGTAATATGGCATTGCAATATTGTTTGCATTTCTATTTAAAAGCTAAAGGCTGCATTTCAGCTGGCTGAAGCTCTTTTGTAAGAGCCCAATGTCTTTTACAAGTTTAACCTATGCAGTGAGATGTAAGCACTACGTAGTTCAATGGAGTTTACACCTAGGAAGGATTGCAGTCATGCCCTGTAACTGTGAGATTTTACTAGTGGTTTCTTTGTTTTGGATGTCTGAGTTTTATGCAGGAGTTTTTACAAAATAATAATAGAAAAATAGGCGTGTGTGTCTTCTGGCGACACACCTATGGATTCTCCTTGAGAGCGTGACTACAGGGGTGTCATGATGAGCCCCTGCACTTCAAAATTTACCACTACACCACTTGTTAGTGCCATCATGTGGTAAGTTGTTAAGTAGCTTCCATGTGGTTTCAGCTGACCTGGTACTTCCCCTAGACTGAAATCCTAAGCACACTTATTATGAGGTCCTATTGAAACAAAATGTGCTTACTTCTGAATAAATATACTTGGAATTGTGCTGTTATATCTAGAATAAGGATGGGCAACCTATGCTAGGGCTGATGGGAGTTGTAGGGCAAAAACATCTGTAGGGCCACAAGTTGCCCATCTCTGGTCTAGAACACTGGTAGCCAGATTTGTAACTTCTTCATCTGAACAACTGTTATGGCTGAACTGAAATTGGTGGTGGTGCAGATTTTGCAAACATTTTCTCACCCTCACAAGCACTGCTCTCCTTTTGCTGATTTTTTGGGTATTTGAGGAAACTTCACCATGGAGGGTGATGCAGAAAAGTAGTGTGCCAAACACACATCCAGGTCACCAATGCCCCCAGAACCTTGCACGTGCAAAGGTGGGGGAGCAGTGCTCCATAGTGGGCGTCTTTGCAGTTTCAGTGCCATTTTTTCCTAGTAACATTGATAAATAATGTTGGCAGTTCAGAGTGAGGATCATGTTTTCACTATGAAATAGCTTTATTTGTTTTCAGTGATGTCATCACATAGCCAAATCTGATTTATTGCATAATGATGTCTCAGTTACTAAGAAGAAGTTGGGCTATTTTGAAATAAAAAATGGTGCTGAAGCTACAACTGATTGGGGCTGTGAACAATGTACATTTTGGGAGGGTCTTTTGGGAAACATTTAGTATGCCCTAAAAACATCTTATACGTTTATTTATTTATTTATTTGGCTAGAGAATATTTGTTTAATTCCCTGCTGTTTAGCCTGGTTCTTAATTAGTCTCAGTTTTGCTTTATCCAACATTATCATAAGAGAGCAGAATGTTCTTCTAACTGCTTCTCAGTTTGGTACCACATCTTTGACAAACAACAACAGAGAATGATAGGAAATTCAGGAAAGGATGGGGAGAAAGAAAAACATGCTTGGGGGAGAAAATGCATGGTCACATAAAGTTTTTACTCAATAGATTTCTAACATTTCTAAACAATTAAATCTAAAGCTCATCCTATTTAAATCTAATGCTGATTTTACAAGCCTGTGCCTTCAATTCAGTTTTGCCCAGTGTTTTTGCATGTGTACTGGGTCAAAAGGATTTCATTTACATTTGTCCTGCATAAGGTGACAAAGTGTGTTCTAAAGAATAAAGTCCTATCCTACAAGGAAATGATGAGAATGTAAGATAAATACGTAAAGCAATCTATGTATGAAAAATTCAGGACCAAAAATATACAATATTATATGTGTACTATTATATGCATACCTCTTTGCACAGGTTACTTATATGTATCATATTATTATCAGTAGTAGTAGTATTGGTAGAAGTATATAAATACTGTAAAATTTGGTCTCACAATAATCCTGCTAGAAGGGTTGCTACTAAATGTATTGCATGGGTTGTGGACAATAGCTGAGATAAAAGCTAACCCAAGGTCATTCATTCAGTCCCTCTCTGGCCAACTAGGCTCAACGTGGCTATCTATCAGTACCCTTTAAAATGGCGTGTTCAGGGTTCTATGGCTGATCATCTAAACCTGTATCATATACAAATTCAGAAATGCTCTTCTTTCATTGTCATTACATTTGATTGTGAACTATCATCCAAGTCCAATGAGAAAGAGATCATGGCCTGTTTGGTTTGTTTTCTTTTTCTTTTCAAAGAAAATGCTTTGGACTATTCCTGTCAGAGATGTAATGACTGAAAATAGGGTGGGAGGGGCAATGCTTTCCCCCCAATTAAGCATGGGTGATTGACAAGTAGATACAGATATTGGTCTAGTGATCTTACTTCTGGATGCAATCTGTACATGCCAGAAGGTCCTGCATAGCATCCAGAGGCTTGTAGGAAACATTTCTGTGCCATGTGTACTTTGCTGCTGAACAGCTGCTTCCTGGTTTTGTTGGGAGAGAAGGTATGTATGACTAAATCTAGATGCTCCTTGACTTCTCCTCTCCAAGGAGTAATACACACCGTCAAAGCCACTATGACTAACCATCTCTTCAGAAGATATTTATAGGCAACAGAATGTCTGTTTCAGAGCAACTGGGGTTCTAGCATGATAATTTTTTAAAGAAAGAATTGGGGAAAATATTGCATGAGCTGGTGGTATATTTCCAAACTGCTTTGTGAGCTTGGGAGAATTAATAAAACACAGTTTAGCAATTCTGCAGGAGTACCTTCTGTGAAGGGAAACTCACAAAATTCAGGTGCATGCTCTTGTGAAATTGGCTCCATATATGTTTATTTTTATGCTTACTAATCTTTGTAATTTAGTATCTACAAAGTCATATTTGAAAGGAAGCTTATATAATATAGCTTAAGTAGATCATTGACCGGGCACTTGTGAGGGTAAAAGTGACAGCCTTTGAGGATATAGGTAACTTTTACCTTTACCGGTAAGAGCTAATGGCACTCTAGAGAACTGTTTGCAAGCTTGCTTTCCATGTGGTTGTACCAGAAATATATAGCAACTGCATGGTGAGTATGTAATGGACATCATTTATGAACGGACAATGCCTTGGCATGGATAATGACAAACGATGAGGTACACAGCTCCCTTTTCTTACAGGAATGGAGACAACAGAAAAGAACTGCTCTTGACAAAGGACTAGGGGTGGGACTGGAGACAACACTTCAGGACATTTTGACATGGCTTTTGAGTTTCCACTTCTTTCTTCTCTGTTGCTGTAATAAAAAGTGCTTCAGTTTTGCCCCACCCTGAAAGTGAGACTTAAATATTTGCATCCAGCAAAGAATGGATAAACACATTTTTTTAGATGCTGCAGATTTTTATCTCCATCAGAAGAAAAAACACACAGACCTTGATAAAATATAGAATATCACTCCCATCACAATAATGCCATTTAAATATGCAGGACCAGTTTTCAGTTGTATTACAGTAGGTAGCATATGGGCTTATACTCGAATGTTTACCTGGCTTCATATAAGCCAAGTATCTTGAGTTTGGTTCACATTCATTGTCAGGCTCAAGGTTAAAGACTCACAACCTCTTTTTATTTCACTCTCTCCTGCTGAACCCTTTTGTCCAGTGATCTCTAGCCCTCTGGGAAAACAAACACATTTAATATTCAGAAAGTAGAGAGTAGGGCACCACAAAAGCAAATATTTCAATTCTACTGAAAGGACAGTAAGGAGGTTAATTTATAATGTAAACATGAAGTCAGTTTTGCCAAGAGATGCCAACTCAGCTTTAACTGGTGCTATTGTAGGTTACAGATGTGGTTATGCAAAGGCAACACTGATGCTGAATTAACTGTGGCCAGATTTCCCCTCCTCTCAAAATGTGTTCAGAATACTGAAAATATTGAGGGCCATTTCACCTTTGCTGGCACTAGAGCTGTACACAAATGGCCTCTCAAAATTCTCCAGCCTATTTGGGGGCAGAGAAATTGGGCAGATAATTTCACCAAATTTCCCCTAGGGGAGGAGAAATTCTCCATCAATTTCTCACAGATAGGGCTCGCTATTGGCAGGGGTTATAGCAGAGGTTCTTTCTCTTTCTCTCTCTCTCTCCCCTAAGGGTTTTTGGTTTATTGTACTGCTCCTGCAAGTGGCAACAGCATCAACTGTGTTGAGGCTTCCACTTTTGTGAAGCGGTAATTTTGAGCTTAACTTGAGCACACTCTGGGAGAGAGCGGAGGACAGGAAGGCCTGGCGTGCTATGGTCCATGGGGTCACAAGAGTTGGACACGACTTAACAACTGAACAACAACAACAATTTTGAGCTTACGCAATCACTGTGAGGTGGCCATGGGTGCTGTGTGTGTTTTCTCTCTCTATTACACATCTTTCCATTGTTCCACGGCCTCCCAGGCCACCTGCATTTCCTGAGCTGAAAAAGCCCCATGGGAGGAATTGCCTCATGATGTCTTCCCCATGATGGCTTTAACTGAAGTGCAGGAAGTTGAGGAGGCTACAGGCTGCCACAGAGATTATTGTACAATGACAGGGAAGCCACTCAAGCACACTCCTCAGACACCTCATAAGTAAGGTAAAGACAAGAACCTCAACTCCAACCCATGAGAATTTCTCCAAAATTTATTCTCCTTTGAATTTCTTCTTGAAAGCAATTTCTTTTCTATCAAACTGATTGAGAATGGTCGAAAAAAATGAAGGATAAATTTTCGTCACAGCACTAGCTGGCACCCCAGCATGAGTACTTTGATGATACATTCATGCATATGTGCTGGTTATATGAACTGGCATCACCTTGTAGGCGTTGAATGCCATCAATTTCTGTGTTCATGGTGACAGTTTTCAAGCCTATCTGCCAGCCACACAAATTATAGCAGCAGCATAAACAGTCCCCACCATATGGAAGTAATGGTTCAGATAAATGGTATTTACATGGAGAAATAATATTCAATATTTTCAGAATTCCAAACATATTTTCAAAAGAAGGAAAAATAAATGCAATGCAGAATACGGGCATAGTGTTTGCTGGGGACTTCAAGGTAGTTGAGGAATTTTACATTGCACTTGGTTCTAAGACATAGGGACAGTTCATGTACTCACTCACTAACCTGGTGGTCCTCTGCATGCATGCACGCACGCACACAGAATGTATTTTATCCATGTGACCTGGATTGTGCACATGTACTTCAGGAGCATCTATACCTTAATTCCTTCCAAAACTCTCCTCAGAAAAAGAGAGGAAAATAATTGTGGGAACCAGGTAGATGCATATACGACTTTGTGTTTGCATCCTGGATTATGCATGATGACAGAAGCAAAGTGGTCTCCTACATGTAGAGGATCACTGGGTGGGTGACACTAAACATCCCATAATGTAAAATAAGGTGGTAGGCCTTATTAAGAGAATCAAGTAAAATACAATGTAATGTCGCCATGCTTGAGGATTGTTTCTTAAAGAAGAACACATTTGTATGTTAGCTAGGCAGCCTTCAGTGTTCCCAGTATATTCAAACCCTATCACAAGCAAAAACAAAAATTACTTAACTGTTCAGTTCCTAATATCACACATCTATATGTCTTTGCACAAGCAACAACCTAACCAAAATACTTTACAGGTTTAAAAACTAAATAGATTTAAAACTAAAGCAGAAGTATTTCAGTTTTTAATAAATTAGAATAGGGTGATAAAGGGGACTAAATGATAGGTTGAAGGAAGATATGCAGGCAATTTTTACAGATACTCTGATCCTGCAAGGAGAGCCAACCTCTAATACCAGCCACAGCATGAGTATCAATCGCAGTGGCATTAGTCTGGAGGGACAGCGCATGCAGTTCTTTTGGTTCCATTTTGTGTAGCCTAGGTTTTTTAAAAACAAATTTTCTGGAACCTCTGACCACCTAGTCACACAGAAAAGCGATATCCTTGACTCCCCTTAATCTTTAGGTAATTAAGGCACAGTGAGGCCAAAGTATAGTAAAAAGTGATTGCATGCGTAATTACTTCCTTTTTGCCTCATACATTTTTAAATGCTTGATTTTGGAATATAATTAAGGAAATTAAACTGAACATTGTGAGTGGACCTTGGCTTGTGCAGCGGAACTTTCCCCTACTCTCCTCTGCTTTGCAGCACCATGCCCCCTCAAATCTGCTCTGGAAGGTCCCCTAACCCCCTGGATCAGATTTTGAAGGTGTACGGGGTGGGAGGGAAATCACCCCTCTTCCTCTTCCACTGAGATAAACTATTTGATCAGTGGGAGAGCTTAACTGGATACCAGGCAGTGCAATTGCAATTTGCATGTGGCTATATGTGCAAAAGTTATCCTTGTTTAGATGCAATAGATAATGTGGAAGCAGTATCTGGCAAGGAAAGCAAGCTTATCTTACCTCAGCTGATTTTGTTAAATAGTCCTAAAGGACATAATAGTATACTCTTTATGCTAAATGTAAAATTCTGAATATTACAGTTTATTTAAAGTTAAGATCAATTTAAAATATTGCAACAGAGAAATTTTAAAATATCTTTTTAGATTAGTATTTATTTCTAAAGTGTTCTCCTATAACTGCTGTCCTATAAGCCCCTAGAAGTAAACTCCCATTCCTGGCAAAGAGGCAGACAAATAAAAAAGCAGGCTTCAGAAAATCAAGCCTGTGAAAAATAGGATTTTGATCTTCATTGCTATCTATAATGAAAAAGGCACACAGCTCCCTGTATTTACACTGAATGGGTAAAATGGGGAAAGGGCAGAGAATCAGGTCTCTTTCTGCCTTTGCTGTCCACTCCTTAGGGAAGTCTGTTTTCTGTATATTTATCAAATTAATTGTATCCCAGTAGAGAGCAATTTGGGGCGGGGAATTAACTAATGCTCTGGAACCTTATACAAATGATAGGCTTAAATAGGGAGAACCATTTTGATTCCCCAGACATTCAGTAGCAAACTCTTGGCAGGTTACAATAACTACAATAATTAATCAAGTCCAAGACTTGTCACACTGAATGATCCAGGAGAATTTGAAAAAGAACATATTACTTCCCGCCCCACCCCCCACACACACTCATGTGACTGAAGGCCAGAAAAAGGGCTATCCTGAATGTTCTGCCTGTTGATGCCTATCATTTAAAGGCAGAAGAGGGACAGTAAAGGCAACAAAAGCAGAAGATTCTCCTTGTGTGTGCTTTTAGTCTCTCTATGTGTCCCCGCAAAAATAGCTTTAACAGAACAAGATAAAACAACATCAACCTAACAACACTTTACTCTTCACTGAAGGAATACATTTAGGGATGGTGCACGCATAGGAAAATTTGTTCTCTCTGTATTTGGTATTTTAGTATATCTTTAGGTTATAGGACTTCTGCTGTTTTTTAAAAAATAAATATACTCGGACATTGACTAGTGAACTGCTTTCATAGTAGAAGTAAATAAGCCAGGCCAGTAATAGGCTTGGAAACTATTTAGTATCTTAGACATGCATGAGAAAAAACCTGCTTTACATGTTTTCTATAGTTTTCCTACTATATAAAATCTGGCTCTATATTCTATAAAGCAAAGTATCCTTGGAAAGATGAGGCAACAGGAATAGCAATTTGTGGAGGCAAAGAAGAAATATGAACTGTTCAGAAAAGATTTGTCATATATAAACCTTTTCACTATAGAAGAAATTGTTTTTTATTCCATAGGGGTAGCTACATACAGACACACCCTACAGGTGAAAATGAGGACCTGTAAGGAAGAGCGCGGCAAAATGCCACTGTGGTGTGCAAATACTTCAACTACATGAAATTATTCCAGAAAGTAAGAGGTGGGGAAAGGGACATAGTGCCTCAGTCTTGAACGCCTGCTAGATAAGTTGGCATCTCTGTAATCAGATGCATTAAGAATACACACTCACGCCCAGCCGCCGCAGCAGGTGTGCTGGTAGGAGAGGAAAGAGCATTGGATAACGAAACGTGGCTAGGGCTAGAAATATTGGTTACATCCTGGTTCTGGCTTGTGACGGAGGATTGTCTCCTGAGAGCCCCCTGAAAGGAAGTGCCACTCTTGAAAGTATTGACTACTTCGATCTGCAATGGAGGAAAGAATGAGACAAGTTGCTTGAGGAATGGACATAGCTTTGCAACTGACAGGAATAATCGTTTTTCTAGTAATATTCCACTACTTGTACGAATATCAGTTCCGTTTCCAAGGTCAAAATAATGAAAGTGCCTTTTAAAATTTAGAGCAATAGACAGGCAGATCCCGTACAAAGCAAAGTTATGCAGCACTACCTTTGTTGTGCCAATTTATAGGAGCCGATTTATTGTGGTTAGAAGAATAACAGTGCCGCGTACACTTTTGTGCCATCCTTGGGCTCTGCCTTATTACACTAAAAATTCCAAACATTCCTATCGACTACATCTGCAGATATTCATTATCATTCTATCCTTCAGCATGTAGATTTTCTTCACAAAGAAGGGGGAAATCAATCATTCCCAATCTCATGTAGTAATTGGTAAACCTGAGAATAGTTTCACAGTGCAGTCCTATGCACGTCTACTCTGAAGTAAGCATTACTCCATTCAATGGAGCTTACTCCCAGGTTAATCCATATAGGATTACATCCTTAAATAATAGTACATGTGTTGATTAATAAAGGCCATATAAAATAAGTGATCATAATCACTTATCTGATATTAATGCATTCATTTTTACAGGTGAACATTTGTAATCTTAACTCCATATACAATTTAATCAAAGGGGCATGGGGTGGAAATGAAGCAATTTTTTTTATAATTCATCAGGAATGATCCTGATTATGAAAGCTGCATTGTTGAAGTGTTTTCCATGTATAAATAATCTACAAATTCCTCCTGTCAGGTACACCAGTATATTTTGGTGCCTACAATAGAAAATCCAAATAGCATCCACCCAGTTAAAAAATAATTTTTAAAAGGTGACTCATGACCCTCAGTATCTAAGTATCCTTATCAATCCTAAGTATCAATGGAGGCAGCTGTTTCACAGGACCTCAAAGTAGGATCAGGTATATGTCGGGAAAGCCCCAGTCCAAATCTTGCCTCCGCTAGGAAGTCACTAGGTGGCCTTAAGCAAGCCATTCTGTCTCAGCCCCAGTTGCCCCCTCTGCAATATGGGGGATAACAATACTGACTTACCGTACAGGGTTGCTGTAAAAATTGCAACTAGAAAATGCCATGTGAAGCACTTTGAACATTTGAAAGCATTCTGCAAAAGTGAAATCTTATTAATATATTGTTACACATCATGTAACTAGGGAAACAAAAGATAATATTAGAGATACCCGCACAGCATGCTAAGCTAAAGCTTGGATAAGGGCTTTGGGAGATTGAAATGCTAACCTCGCAGAAGAGGCGAGCACTGCAAACCCCCCATGTCTTCTCCAGTGTGAATGAAATTAGGTTAAGAGGGTGCAGGGGGGGGGGAGAATGGTGGTGCAGGGAAAGGCCACTGATTGCAGAAGCCCCTTGAGTCAAGCAATGGGTTTCCTGCCCCACATCAACAATTTCCCCTCTGCAGCCTCTTAAATATCCCTTTGTTTAATATTCTTGCACAATTTGGGTCCATTATATTAAACAAAGGCTGCACTGCAGAAAACGCTGATAGGTGGGAAAAGCCAATGTGCTGAAGATGACCTTTTGCGCTAAGGCTTGAGTGTGGGTCTACTCCCCAAGCAGGCTACTTGGTGGCATGTCCCCAAGCAGGTTTTCCCTATAGATCCCATTTAACCTCAAACTGCTTCCCCTCTCTCCTGGCTGTGTGAAGCTGTCATTTGACAGCTGAGGATCTGGGAGGGCTGCAACCATTCCCAGACTGTCATATGGAGACAGGGGTGGTTCAAATTCAGATTAGCCTGGAAATGAGCAGACTCATTTCCCATGTTTTGGGGAAATGGCTTATCTTGGTTATTTCCAAACAATCTGATATAACTCATTGCTGACCCCTATCTAGATAAAATATTTATTTTTATAAATATCTTGTTAAATGCTTTTTTCTTTTTCTTTTTTTTAGCAAAGATGGAAATTATGATGTGGCTAATGTAAATTAATTGACCAGAAATATTTGCAAATAAATGAAAGCTAAATAGTACTTTTAGAAATAAGTGGTTGGTCATAACACCATAGAAGGAATGTGTATATATACTAATCATAAAAATATTGTTCTTTTTTATTCTTTTTTCATAGTTCATTCCCAAGCTCCCTGTTGGGAAAGCATTGCTGTGCACACCATTCCTGCAGAAGAGAAGTCCCTTGGGAGGCATTCTCCTTAGCGGGAATGGCACATGGAGCATTGTTTGGGCCTTCTCTTCACTGGAAATGTTGAGTGGCTCAACCACACTACGAGCGAGAAGGATCTTGGAATTGTCGTCGATCACAAGCTGAATATGAGCCAACAATGTGATGTGGCTGCAAAAAAGGCCAATGCTATTTTGGGCTGCATTCATAGAAGCATCGCTTCCAAATCCCGGGAAGTACTAGTTCCCCTCTACTCAGCACTGGTTAGGCCTCATCTGGAGTACTGTGTCCAGTTCTGGGCACCACACTTTAAGAAGGATGCAGACAAGCTGGAGAGGGTTCAAAGGAGGGCAACAAAGATGATCAGGGGACTGGAAACAAAGCCCTATGAAGAGAGACTGAAAGAACTGGGCATGTTTAGCCTTGAGAAGAGAAGACTGAGGGGAGATATGATAGCACTCTTCAAGTACTTGAAAGGTTGTCACAGAGAAGAAGGCCAGGATCTCTTCTTGATCATCCCAGAGTGCAGGACACGGAATAATGGGCTCAAGTTACAGGAAGCCAGATTCCGACTGAACATCAGGAAAAACTTCCTGAGTGTCAGAGCAATACGGCAATGGAACCAATTACCTGGGGAGGTGGTGGGCTCTCCCACACTGGAGGCCTTCAAGATGAGGCTGGACAGCCATTTGTCAGGGATGCTCTGACTTGGATTCCTGCATTGAGCAGGGGGTTGGACTCGATGGCCCTGTAGGCCCCTTCCAACCCTACTATTCTGATTCTATGACTATTCTATGATTCTATGAGTGAAGCATCCCTTTCCTATTGCTGATCCTGGCCACGCCCAAACTCCAATGGCCTGGCTTGTAATCAGTTTGTTGGTGCTGAGTCTTCGACACTGCACTTGGCCCCTTCTCGCTTCTACAGCAGCACTCTTTTTCTCTGACACTTAGAACGCTGCAGCGGCTCTGTCTCAGGCATCACGAATCTCGGGGCAGTATCCAATGGGGCCATTTGCGACCAGCCCCTCCTGCCAGTTCCATTACACTGCTTGCACAATTTAATGCTTCCTATAGGAAACACCAAAATGAGTGAAAACGTTTTTTGTGGGCTCCACTGACCTTCCCTATTCCAGAAACGAGCATTTCCACTTACTTGCTTGTAGAATGGAATCGGTCGGAGCACAACAGAAACAGCAGGGTTGCAGCACCCTGTTGGGTATTTTCTTGGGAAATGTAGTGATCTATGGTGCCTGAGTCCCTATTATGGGCGCCAGGCGTTTTGGAATTTACATACCTCTTGTGCTTGGGGTACATCCATGCAAAAGACTCAGGTCTTTAGACTACTATATTTCCCGGAGTCCCTGGTGCCTGACACACTGCCATTACTCCATGCAAAACCCCAGGGGGGAAGAAATGGATGCCTTGATGGGAGGCTTCCAGTGACACCTCCCTGTCACCACAGCCAAATACGTGGTTATATGAGAGACTGGTGGGGAAGAGGGCAGTGGTATGGGCTACGCCAGGAGTGGCAGGGTGACATGCGACCCACGTATTGCCCACCCGTGTCGGAGGACGTTTGCACCGTGGCTTGTCCAGCAACATACAGGACTGCTGCCAGGCAGTGAGAATTTGGAAGCCCTGCTGCAGATATGGAACTGGGCATGCAGTTCTTTGGATCATTGCCAATTTAAATAGCATTAATCAAGGACTCTTGCACTGTATTTGTGGGTTTAGCTCAAGGCTCGTTTTTTTCAGTATCTAACAGACCACAATGTCTCAAAATACAGTATGAGGGAAATTTGCACTAAGGTGCATACTTTAGCAAAAAGCAATTACTAGCAACCAATTTTTGCTCAAAGAAATTGCA
Organism: Heloderma suspectum; assembly: GCF_057233095.1. Taxonomy (NCBI): domain Eukaryota; kingdom Metazoa; phylum Chordata; class Lepidosauria; order Squamata; family Helodermatidae; genus Heloderma; species Heloderma suspectum. The sequence goes on along the minus strand of NC_139459.1, from coordinate 290,347,410 downwards.
TTCCTAATATTATGCTTATTTACCTGAACAAATTAATTATCAAGTTAGAATTAAAGATAGATTGTGGCTTGAACTTTTCTAATGCAGAATCACGATGCGCTCTCCAATAGAGACAATTCAAGTTTTTTGAGAGTCCCTATTAAGGCACCCCTTCATGGATCACTGCCTTGTTGTGGCGAAGGGGCTTGCGTAACTCAGTGAAGCCATAAGCTATGCCGTGCAGGGCCACCCAAGACGGACAGGTCATGGCAGAGAGTTCTGACAAAATGTGGTCCGCTGGAGAAGGAAATGGCAACCCACTCCAGTATTCTTGCCAAGAAAACCCCATGGAACGTATCACAAGGCTAAAAGAGATGACGCCGGAAGATGAGCCCCTCAGGTCGGATGGACTTGAGCACGCTCCGGGAGAGAGCGCAGGACAGGAAGGCCTGGCGTGCTATGGTCCATGGGGTCATGAAGAGTCAGACACGACTGAACGACTGAACAACAATGAATGCACCATAGTGAAAATCCAAACAATCAATTCCACATATTCTTTAATTATATTATAAAATAGGCCTTTACTGAGACAAGACGCTGAAAAGAGGAACATCAGTATGAATAAAAGTGAAAAGATGGGGACAGATTTGCATTTACTGTTCTTAAGGGGAAAAAAATCACACAGTGTAATTGGCTGCTTCTCTGGAGGAGAGTAGCTAAATTCACATCTCAACTCACTGAATCATCAGTGGGAAACTTCTCCTAGGAAGCTTGGCAATGGCAATGCTGAAGGAAGAACACAGTTGAAAGTTTGCATTCTGTATGAAGCCAGTAGGGACAATATTAAAAAATGGTATCATTTGGTCTGTGTTTACAAAAGAAAAAATTAAAATCAAACTGGCAAGTTTTGAAAAGGTGACTGGATATTAATGTATATTACAATAGCAACTCCAAATACACACTGTGTGGACAGACACTCTTCAGGAGTGGAATTTTACTAAAAGCCCTCTTGGTGTACAAGAAATGCATCTACTTTCTCTCTCTCTCCCCCACCCCCCCAACATTTGGATCACATTCTGAGAATGTCATACAGATCACCTAGTTGCACTTTCTTACTCTTGCCAAATAGAAAAAAAATTGAGTAAATTTAAAATGCCTCCCCGCCCAAGAAAAAATAAAAGGAAAAATACATTTGAAGATTTAATTGCATTAAATTAATAAATTAAAGATTTCTGTGTGACCTAGGCTAAGTCACTGACTCATTCATCTTAGTTTTGTTTTGGTTGTCCAGTCCTATTGCTTCTCTCTCATGTTTGTCTCTAGTCTCAAGTTGGTTTTTCATTCAGGCCTTTCTGATTCTGTCAGGGCAAGCTGAAGGGATTGCTGGCTAGAGGGGGGGGGCAATTACTACTTTCACTTTTGGGCCCCTCTTCTCAGGGAATTATCAAAGCTCTCAACCAATGGCTTCCAGCAGTTGTAAAGCAATTTTCAGCCAATCATATAAATCCAGTCAGCCTTGAGAAGGGCTGGCCCCCCACATAATCTTGGATACTAATTCCCACCAGTTGGCTGACTTTTCTCTATTAGGGCAGGGCTATATTGGAACCAAAGGCCATATTGGGAAGAAAAGGCACGCTTCTAAAAAGCGGATTCCTTTCCTCCCTTTGCAAGAGGCCTGGTTCCTCTAAGAGGCCCAGATGGTGTAAAAAGGCAGGCCTGGCCTAACAGACTTTGATGTCTGCATTTGTACCCCCCAGCCCTGGCCCAAGGCATGTTGCCACCTCAAGCGAGGTGGCAGTGCCGCCCCTGGCACCACCAGTGCTACCCTGCTTCTCCTGGGCAGCGGTGGCTACCGCTGCTGCCACCACCTCATCACTTCCCTGCCTTCTTGCTTGGCCGGCTGACTGGCCAGCCAGCTGGCCAACAGCTTGTGCCCAGGCAGTATCAGCTCCGCCCCCTGCTCCCTGGCCACTCCCACCTTCTCCCCCAGCTGTGGGGCTCCTGGGAGACTCATCTGAAATATTGCAACAGTCCCCAGCCACTTCTGCGAGGGTTCGGGACCTCTCGCAATATTACAGACAAGTCTCCCAGGAACCCCACAGCTGGAGCAGGAAGTGAGAGTGGCCAGTGAGCAGGAAGGGGGGGTTCTGCTACTGCCTGGGTTCAAGCGGCTGGCTGGCTGGCTGGCGGGCCAGCCAGCCAAGCAGGGAGGTGGCAAGGCAGCGGTGGTGATTAGCTCACCGGCTACCCGGCTAGTTAAGCAGGCAGCGGGATCTTTGGGAGGGGAGAGCAGTGCAATTTGCTGCTCTTCCCATTCTGCACTGCCTGATGCCACATCAGGCTGAGTCATTGTAGGGTCCGCCTTGGTACCCCCCCATGTCCCCTCCCACCAAGGAATTATGTTCACCTTTGTGTCCCTTCCGTCCAAAGATCTTCAAGTGGTAGATATGTCATTCCTTCAATCCCATTTTATTCTCACAAAATCCCTGTGGTTAAACTGATAGTGACTGGCCTGAGGTCATCCAGTTATCTAGTTACATGGCTGTGTAGGGATCTGAAGTATTTAATATTAATTCTTTCTTGATAGGTAAAAAAGCATGAATGCTCTTAAAGTATACATTTATACACACCACCAGGATTGGCCTGAAGTTTCCTGGAGATTATCAAAAGCAATCCTGGAGATTTTAATAGTTTGGTAGAGTGCATGGGAGAAGAAAATTTATTTATTTATTTACACTTATATCCCACTTTTCTTCCATCATGGGACTCAGGGTGGCGACATGTGGTTCCCAGGTGGTCTCCCCTCTAAGCACTGACCAGACCCAGACCTGCTTAGCTTCAGCAAGGCGGCTGCCTCATGTGCCTTCAGACAATGCTCTGGGACCAGGAGTAAATTCAATTAAAGTTGGGAACCCTATAATCTGCACTGGGGTCCTGGGAAGTTTGTGTTCTGTATTGTATGGAGCCTGTTTTATTGTACTGCACTCAAACTGGAAGGACTTGGGTATAAGTAGAGTAAACAGCAGAGATGTGAGTGTATGTTTCTATATTTGTTTAGTAAGAGAGACTTAAATCTTTTAGAAATATGGACATTGGTATTCAGTATGGTGATGCTTCTGAGTCCTCAAAGCAGATCACTAATATAATTTCAATAACCATAATAAAAGTAGTGTAGCCTAGGTTACTTGGGACATGGTGTTAAGCAATATCAGGTTGGCTACATATTAAGTTCATGCCGATACTGGAGCTTTGCACCTTTAATGTAAGGAGCATCCCTTCTTAATCTTTTTGGGGATTAGACAATCCCAAAGGTATGTTATAGCCTGGCTTCAGGGTGCCTAACTTTATTTACCAAAATGAAAATAAACAAGGGATAAGTGTCAGATATAGTGTGATAATGAGGCAAGAAGTGACTGTTACAAGTGTCATTTGCTAGAGGCATGGCAGTTTATGGCTTTTGAAAAATATATTGCAGGGGACAGTGCCAGTGAAGGACTTTTGTTTGGCATACAGAGTGGTTCTCAGAAAGTGTACAAGCACACAAGAAAATTGTGTGTTGTGCACGTGCGCCACTACAACTGTGATATGCGTTATGCACAAGCAAAAGAAAGGTATTGCCCCCCCAACTCCAAACCTTACCAGCCACCACTGGCTTAGAGTAGACCCACTGAAATGAATGGGACTTCAGGTAGACTAACATTGAATACACCCCATTTTTAATAAAGAAACACTCCTAACTGAGTCTGAAACCCACAAATTCTTCCTAATATTTTATTTATGTGCGTACAGAACATGCAATTCCCTCCACTCTGCCACATTTCGCACAAGACCCAGAAATAGTGAGATATGAAATGTGAGTTTCTCATGCTTCCTCTATCATTGCTTCTTTAGAATAACCAAAGTGGAACATTGTTGAGGATTTCAGAGGTACAGGGGAAAATTTATTTATTTATTTAAAACATTTCTATCCCGCCCTATAACATTAGGATCTCAGAGCGGTGTACAGATAAAATCAATTTAGACAATATAAAACAATAAATTATTTAAACAGCTAAAAACATATTAAACCATTAAGCAAGCTAATACCAATTTAAAATCTAAAGCAATAAACAGTTAAAACAGTGTGCTACTTTAGGGAATGCATTTAGTCCTCAAAGGCTTCGATAAAAACCCTCGTTTTTACTTGGCGCTGAAACAAAACAAATGTACGTGCCAATCGGGCCTTCAATGGGTGGGCATTCCACAACTGGGGCGCCACAGCAAAAAAAGCCCTCTCTCATGTCCCACCATAGTGTATGTCTCACACTGGTGGGATGCAGGGGAGGGGTCCTCCAACAGATCTCTGTCCTCGGGCAGGCATATAGAAGGAGAGGCGCTCCCTCAAATATCGAGGCCCCAACCACTTAGGGCTTTAAATGTCATCACCAAAACCTTGAATTCTGACCGGAAACATATCAGCAGCCAGGGCAATTCCTTTAAACTGGTGTTATATGATCTTTGCGAGATGTTCCGGTCAACAGTCTAGCTGCTGCATTTTGTACTATCTGCAACTTCTGAGTCATCTTCAAGGGCAGCCCCACATAAAGTGCATTGCAGTAGTCTAATTGGAAAGTTACCAGGGCGTTCAATACTCCGGCTAGATTATCCCTGTCCAGGAAAGGCTGTAGCTGGCGGATCAGCGGAAGCTGGCCCCAAGTACTTCAAGCCACGGAGTCCACCTGGGGCTCCAGTGACAGGGATGGATCTAGGAGTACTCCCAAGCTATGCACCTGCTCCTTCAGTCCTTCGCTGTCCAGGACAGGCCGCTTACCCAATTCCTGGATTTGGGAACCACCAATCCACAGAGCTTCTGTCTTGTCAGGATTTAGCTTCAGTTTATTAGCCCTCATCCAGCCCATTACGGCCTCCAGGCACTGGTCCAGCACCTTCACTGCCCCAGCTGATTCCAACAACAAGGAGAAATAGAGCTGAGCATCATCAGCATACTGGTGACACCCCACCTCAAAACTCCTGATGACCTCACCCAATGGCCTCATATAGCATGGGGGATAGAATAGAACCCTGTGGTACCCCACATCTTAATAGCCATGGGGTACAACAAGAATCCCCCAATACCACTCTCTGGATTTGGCCCTGCAGGTAGGAAGGGAACCACTACAGCACAGTGCCCCCATCCCACAGAGCCAATCCAGTAAGATAAGATGATAAATGCTTTCAAAAGCCGCTGAGAGATCCAGGAAGATCAACAGGGTATCACTCCCCCTGTCTGTCACCCAGAGTAGGTCATCAGTCAGAGCAACCAAGGACGTTTCAGTGCCATACCCTGGCCTGAAACCAGACTGAAATGGGTCCAGGTAATCAGTTTCCTCCAAGAACATCTGAAACTGCCCAGCCACCACACGCTCAAGCACCTTGCCCCAAAAGGGGATATTAGTGATAGGGCAATAGTTCTCATGCACTTCTGGGTCCAGGGAGGGCCTCTTCAGGAGAGGGTGCACTACAGCCTCTTTCAAGGCAGCAGGAACCACCCCCTGACAGAGCAAAGCATTTACCACTCCCTGGACCCACCCAGCCAATCCACCCCTGCTAGATCGTATTAGCCAAGGTGGGCAAGCATCAAGCTCACATGTGGTAGGATGGACTGATTCAAGCGTCACGTCCACATCTTTAGGCTGCAACAACAGAAACTGATCCCAGTAGACACAACTGGACATCTCCCCAGACTCTGTGATAACTGTGGTGTCAAGTTCTGAGCGAATATGAGTGACTTTCTCCTCAAAGTGCCTAGCAAATTTATTCCAGAAAATGACAGAGAGTTCCAATCCCAATTTGTCTGAGCCCGAGCCAGATCCCAACAGGCTCTTCACCACTCAGAACAATTCTGCTGGGTGACATTTCGAGGATGAACTAACAAAGCTATAATAAGATTTTTTTTTGCCATCCTCACTGCTGCATAATAGGCACAACGAAGAGTCTTAGCTAATCTTTGATCACACTCGCTCTGAGACCTGCGCCAACTGCACTCTAGCCGTTGTCTGGCCTGTTTTATTGCCCGTAGAGCTTCTGTAAGCTAAGGTGAATTACAGGCTCCACAGCACCGGAGTGGGCACTTGGGAACAATTGTATCGATGGCCTTTCCCATCTCACCATTCCATAGTGAGACCAAGGCCTTGACTGAATTGCCAGCCATTTCAGTCGGAAAATCCCTCAGAGCATTCAGGAATCCATCAGATTCCATAAGTCTCCGGGGGCGGACCATCTTAATCAGTCCCCCACCCCTGCAGGGAGGATCTGCTACCGCCAAACCAAACTTCACAAGGAAATGGTCTGACCATGACAATGAGGTTGTTGACCCCCCCCCCAAAAAAAACCCAGATCATGCCACATCTGCCCAACAGCAAAAACTAGGTCCAGGGTATGTCCTGCCACATAGAGCTGACCATGGTTTTCAGGAACAATTGGAAACCCTCCCTCTACAAAAAGAGTGAATATTCATAGTAAGTGAAATACAAGTTTGTTACTAGAAAGAAAAAGTTACAAGTTGAGCATTCTTAGAACTTCTAAGTTTTGTATATGTGTTTTGTGCTTCAAGGAGGGAAGGCAGAAAACACCTATATTTTATGAACATAGCAAACAGGTAAGCTATTGAGATTATACTCAAATTATCATGTTTTAGTTATGTCTGGAGAAGAATCTGGTTCAAAAGCCAGATGTCACATGAAATCGTCGTTTCCCATTATACAAAGTAAAAGGCAGCACAAGCCTCAGGCTTGTGTGTTCCCCACTCCGCTTTTTGTGTGTTCCAGAGGATGAGACTGAAAGCTTCTGCTTTCGCTTTTAAATTTATAACAGTTCCCTGTGACATCCGAATTTAGGAAACGATGGTTAGTGAGAACAAACCAGAATCATATCATGGTTTGAGATCCTGGCTTGCTCTTATTATCCATAGTTTAAGCCAATGTGGGTTGAACCCCTGTCAGCTTAAGAACTGAATTCCATCTCGGGGCCACATTCCAGTGGCTGAGGGGGTCTGAAGGCAAAAGGGACAGAACCAAAAATACCAGCAAATTGTAGCTTAAAGCTCTTACTGTCAGTAACTCAGCCTTAGGGGAGGCATCTCAGCCTTTTGGAATGGGGGAAAAAACTGGAGAAAATTCAGGAAACCACCAAATAATTGGTGATCAGGAAAAATGGGGTGGGAATAGGAGAAGGTGATGCAGCCATCTGGAGAACTCCAGAGGGCTGGACTGGAACCCCAGTGGGACAGATTTAGCCCCCAGGCCTGAGATTCTGCACCTCTGGTTTAAACAAACCACACGCCATGGTGAACTATGCTTGGTTTATAAACAAAAATGGAAGTTTATAATGTCTTCTTCACTGGTGTGAAAAGAGGGGAAGAGGTCAAGGCGAAGCACACAAGCCAGAGGTCTGTGCAGGCACGGTTGTGCAGGAGAAAACCATGGTTTTCCATTACATCTGACTTGGCCCATTATCTAACCTCTCTGCTGTCTATACTTTTATTCAGACCAGAATAGCACAGTTGTTTTTCTTTATAACACGTAAACAGATGTCACATAAAATAAGTGTAAATGTGGATTCAGAGTGAACAAATGAAAGCCAAGTGCAAGATCTTCCAGGGGCTTTGTTTGGTATTAACCTGCTATCCCTGTGTCTATCCTGTCTCATCTTATTCAAACTGGGGTGGTGGTGAGAGAGAGTTTTTGTCAACCCAGTTTCTATATGAGAAGACAGGAGGAGAAAGGGGCCTGAACTGCAACCTACAGGAGACCTTTCTCCTCTCTCTTGACTTATTTTGTAGAGAGACACAGAGAAGGAGGGAAGAAGAAAACAGATCCCATCCTACTGGAGATACCAAAGGTTGGGGATTTACCCCCTTCTGCTCCACCTTCTCCCATAATGGGGACAGAGGTGGTGGAATAAGTTCCCAGTTCATTGAACTTCCTTCAAAGACGTGTGTATCCAGTATATTACTAGATATACTTGATATTAGTAGATTACTAAAAATACGAAGAGTCTGAAGAGGTGCTCTACCTTCTTCTCCATATTTCTGGAATTGTATAAGGCATTGGAGAATTTCTGTAAATCCTCCATTTACAAGGATGCTAAACTTTCTAATCTTCTCTCATACGTCCTTCGTTAGATGACTTCCTGCAAAATGCAGCAGAAGGCATGAATTCATTTGGGTGTGCTGCTTTTCAGAATGGGTGCATCCAATTGCACCACACTGGGAGTAACTGTCCAGCAGTGGTTCTTATGCTAATCTGATCTTCCCAAACACTAAGGGCACTGGATATATTAAAACTGTTCACAAAAAACTTTCTGAATTGATTGATGGTTGATGACAAATGAACACAAAACAGATGAGACACAAAGGGGATGGGAGTGGGTAAATCACAGAAGCCTACTGGCAGCGAGCATACCAACAATCCCTACCACAATACATCTACATCTAAGTAGAAAGGAAACTGGAGAGTGTTGGTTAGCATGAAACATAATTATTGTTTATTTTGTTTTAAACAGGGAACAAGAAGAATTTTCCATGGATCATGAAGATAAAGGTATATAGAAGAACGAAAGGATATTCTCAATCTACAAGAGGAACGTAAAGCATAATTTGCTCTTTGTTGTTTACACTCACCACAACCAGAAAGACATCCTGACAGAAATGTCAACAGACAACACTCCTCCTACAGCCACCAGGAAGAAAATAATTCACATTTAGAGGATAGCTCAGGGCTGATATAGCCCCCACCTGGGCACACAGTTGAAGAACTTTCTCTCTTGGAGACTGCTCCTAAATTACTATTCTAATCCAAGTTAGCAGTTCTTCATGTAATTACTTTCCCTGAAAACCATATACATTTATGAAGCTATATGTCCTACTCCCCCTCCGCCCAACCCTACCACTTCCTTCTCCAGCTTTTACAAAAATAACAAAATCAAAAGGGCTTATGCAAAATTTTCGCTTGCACCAAACAATTACCATTCTTTCTAAAATATGTATCTTCTTTTGCTTTAGAAAATTAGCCTGCATATCCTTCCATGGAGCCACTTTGTTTCTTAAAACTGTCTGTAAAAATAAAGCTTTGAGATGGATTCATTGAACCTAAAATGCCTTGACCTTACAAACCAGAATTTCCATTCTTTTTTTCTTCACCGCATTTCATAGCTTTGACTAAAATAATCCTACCAGAAGCTGACTATTTTTAGTGCTAATTTCACACTTTACTGCAATGGCAAACATCCCTGTTCGGAGAGGGGGGAAAGCGATGATTTAAACATACATTTACATGTGACAATCCTGTTTAGTAAATAGATTTTGTTGTGTATTATAATGAATCTACTACCATTTTTTTCTTTTACCAACTCACATATTCCATGCTTTTCTTTTACCCAGTCACATATATAAAATGCATAGCTTTCTTCTCATATTTTTAGTAAAACACTTATATATTTATAACAAATCGAAAAAATAGAATCATGGTGATAACATAAATGCAACAACACAACTACATTTGGAAAATGTTTTCTTAGCCTCTAACTTCCAAGGTTTTGCTGACAAGATAAAGCAGTTGAACGATCTAAAGCTGATTGCAGACATATTTTTTTTCAAATATCAGTTTTTGGTGGTGAAGAAACATACCTTATTATTTAAAAAAAAATATGTTATTTGAAAAGAAAATACATCTTCATGCAAAATAGACTTTAGCAACACTCTGCTGGGAAACAGTAATACAAGATTATTCTATTTTATGAATGCTTATAATAAACCTAGTAGAAAAATGTAGGTTCCAGGTAAACAAAAAGTCATAGATCTAAATATACTGCTTTTATTGCCAGTTTCTATACATTTGTTTCAGATTTTATCATTTCACCAATTTACTTTTATATAACTTGTAGGTTAAAGAAACATATTTGCTTTGCTTTATACCTTCTACTCTTTGTCCCTAGTCTCAATGTCTCTGGCGCCTTCACAGAAGCTTTGATTCATCTTTGGAGACCCACCCAAGCAGGAACCTCCCTAGCCACCCCAGCAATGCAGAAACCTCCACACTGAAATGATCTTAATAGGCAGAGTTTTCCCTGGCAAGGAAATAAATGGAACAGTTCCTGCTTATATCAGAGCCCCCCTCCCCCTGAGCTTTGCTTATGGTCTAAGGCTATACTTTATATTATTCTTTTGTATAAATGTAAAGATAGTTCCTGGAAAGAGTCTGCTAGCAGATATATCCTTGTCCTTTTAGCACAACATACCTGGGTTTGGATTCTATTAAGCCCTCTGAACCAGAGGATTTGTCCACGTCGAAGTTCTCTCTCCGCATGGTCAATCTCTTCTACATCTTCATTCATCTCCTCTTCAGGCACTTCTTCTTTTAATGTCAGCCCTCCTGCTTCCTTTAAAAATTTTAACCGACTTGTTGGAATGGTTGCAATGACCTGAAAATAAATTTTACAACTATGACACTGAACAGGACATTCACTGGTCAGAATATGAAAATCATATTTATAGTATACAAGGCAAACCACAGATTTAATGAAGACCATAAAGGACAACACAGACACAGTGTCATTTGCCAAGGAATTCACATCAGTCTAAAGCCCTTTACAGGCTGAAGCATTCGGTGTGTATAGACTGCTGAAACAATCCACCAGATATTAAGAAATTAGAGGCTTCTGGGCATGTATTGCAATCTAGAACTCAAGCGAAGGTCAGAAATTCTTTAAGGATGCATGATCATCCCCGTCATGACCCCTAGCTTCAGGAAACCTTGAATCTGGATCTCTGTGGGTGTAGTTCAGACCCAAGGTCCGGGCCTAGCTGCACCACTGTTTTAAAAAAAGTTAGCTTTCCCTACATAGTTGCAAACTTCATTTAGTACATCAAACATCATGATCTGATATCAGTCCAAACAACTATGTATCATAGCCTGGGGCCAGAATAGCATCCTAGTAATATAAGTGTAAGTAAAATATATAAAACTTGGTTGCAATTTAGCAAATTGCATTGCTGTTCAAGGAAAGCTTCCTTATTGTTTGCTGCAGAGCTGTTTGGGACTGGAGGAGTGACTGGGGCAATTTGTTCAAGGCCTCTGCAAACCATGGGGGCCTCTTCCACAGCCCTGGCACACCGCACGCCAGAACCCCAGGCATGCATGGGTTCCTGTAGAGGGCAGCAGCAGGCCCCCAAAATCACATCTGCTCCAGTATCCATGATCCCTTTAGGTGGGCCTGATTTACTGTGGACAGGGAAAGGATCCTATGCCATTTAAGAGCCAAGCTGTTTTCTTCATTAAAATATTGAACCCAGATCATGCAGACCCAGGTGCCTGATTGAGCATGAAGCTTTCTGGGTGATCCTGAGTTCTTGAGAGAGCCAAATAGGGGAGTCCATGTATGCTGCCTTAAATATATTTAAGCAATATTTTTATTAATATTTTAACATTTTAATGTTTAATATTGTATTTTATTTTGTTACATTGTTGTCATTGTTGTTTATGACTGTAACCGCCCCAAGGGCATTTTCCAGCTGAGCAGTATACAACTGTAATAAAATCAATCAATCAATCTAATTTTTGAGGAAGAGTTTCTTTTAAAATAATACTAAAATAAAATAGAGGTCCATCTACCATGGGCAACAGTGGGAATCCCACATTCATACAAAGGCCTGGAATATGGTGCTCTTGTATATTTTAGCCTTAAAACACAGTACATTTTTTAAAGGAACATAAGCCTTAAGTGGCTTGCAACACCACCCTTCTCCAATATATAAGAAGAAAAATTTCATCTAGAAATCTATAATTACCTTTGTAATCTATATAAAGTAAGTGATGCTTACCTGACCCCAGACAAGTTCACCTAATCCAATAAATACACACCACAGCCACTGGTCAAGTTGCAAAGGGGAACAGCTAAAAGGTTTTCCACCAAACTGTACAATTACTATCTGTAAAAAGAAAACAGCAAGAAAGATAAAAGATGCAATTACTAACCAGAGAAGCAAAACGAGTCAGAGAGATTCGAGTTCTTTGGATGTTTCCCATGAGCTCTAGCATTTTCTTTCTGTATGTGAATACTATCATTACTCATTTTGATCTCTGCTCCTTGCAAGAGCAGTAGTAGTACACAAAAGATGGAGAAATGAGTCATGATCAGATGAACTTGTCTACATGTACTAGGAGACCCAATCCAGCTAAAGTTAGTTGTGACTATTAGTTAGTTGTGACCCATTGAAAGCAACGTTACTATTAGGCATAACTAATTTAAGTCCTAGTGCTTTTAATGGTACACATATATGAGGCTCCCTTTCTCTTTTTTAGGGAGCATACTGTGAAATTAGGAAGCTTCAGTATCAGTCTTCTATCTGTGTGGTAACAAGGCAGTGGAAGTGAGCAGCATTCTCAGGAAATAAATGGGAATATTCAAACTAAGTTGACTCTCCCAGTGTGGATATTTTGAAGTCCAGCTGGGGACTTCAGACAATCTTCCAAATTCTTTTGCAATATATGTGTGTGTGTGTGTGTGTGTGTGTATGTATGTATATATAATATCCCCACACATAAAAATGTAGACTCTCAGGCTGAAGATTACAATAGAAGTTTCTTCCAGATTATCTAGTTCTCTATGTGCATAAATTAAGCTCCACCTGCAATATGAAGTGGTAGGTCCCAGAAAGAGGTTTACTTCACCAGCAGTTTGTGAGAATGGCCTTAGTGTAGGAGTCGTTTTGGAGTACAACTCCCATAATTCCTTATTGTTGGCCACGAGGGTGAAGCTGATAAGACTTGTAGTCCAAAGCATCTGGAGAGCACCCTACATTTGTGAGTTCATATTGGAAAAACAGAGAATGGTTCACAAGTCTCCCTTCTCCCAGTGATTGAGGTCCTTTTTTACTTGGTCACACACACACACACACACACACACACACACTTTCACTGAGGAAGAAAAGCAGAGAAAATGTTCATACTTCTGCTTCAAATACTATGACACAGCTGTTCACTTCTGCATTGTTTTCAATAAATGAATATAGAATGGTGCATTGCCTTTCACAAGTTCACTAATGCTCCCTAAAAAACTGATAGGCTATGTTGAAGTCTATGGAAACACTTTGCAAATGAGTTGTAACAGCAGAACTGATTCTGTTCGTATTTATGAACGCTAAACTAATTGTGACAGTTTTGGAAGATTCACTCAATATTCTCTCTAATGTTATTGATTGCTTGTTAGATTTTATTTAGATACACACTAACTTTAAATTAAGGTTATCCCCAGGGTCATGTTTCTTCCCTCACAGTCTATCTAAATAGTTCAGCTTCAAGAAGTGAGATTCCTATCTTTTTTACACACTTCTGTAAGTCAGAACCAACTCTATTGACCTATTCTATCATTTAATCTAGGCCACTTCAGAAATATTGCTTTTTCTATCACGACAGAGCAGAGCATCCAAGATTGACTCTTAAATTTGAAGTTTATGATCTTTGAAAAAGGTTGTGAAGAAGCATTTTCTTTACCAAATGAAGTCTGTCCTCAGGAGATTTATAATATACCAAGGTTACGTATTAATATACTTCTATACTGTGCTGTCTCAAAAATAACTGGACACATTTTAGTACTGTTAGATGGTTGACAAAAATTTCAAAAGGAATATGCCATATTCCAACATCTTTGCTTCTTTTCATCTTCCATTTTTTAGAAGGGCAAACCTAGCAAAATGAAGCTATCTCCATAAGACAAACACATGAAAGGAAGAGACGTATCAGATAAAGCCCCCTGCCAAAAGAATGCAATAAATAGACTGGAGGATAAAAGTAAGGAAGGATCAAATTGAGACAGAAAACAGAAGAAAAATCAGAACAGCTGCCTTAATGGTGCATAAATGAACAATTTATTTATAGCTAACGTCACAGTGCCTTTTGATTTTCAAATACTATGTGTGGGGGGGGGGGGACCTTACAGTGGAACGTGCAAATAATATTTTGCTGCGTTAACACTGTATAATGATTACCTGCACAGCAAATGTACCCAGTACAATAGTGCAAAATATAGGGTTTCTAAAGATGCCATCAAAAACATTCCTTTCACCATGGATTTTGCGTGCGTTGATTTCATTGAACAGTTGCATCATGACAAAGGTATTGAAGATGATGGTATAGTGCTCAGAAGGTGGAGAGTGTAGTGGTGCATTCCTCCCACTGTCAATCTTGAACATTTTTTCACCTGATACAAGTAAGAAAAAGAAAAATCTAAAACATCTAGCACAAATTATGTTTAAATTCACAATTTACCTATAAACATAATTGTTTTCTAGAGCATAGTAATAGCACCATATGAGCAAGATGATGATGATAACAATAACAACCACAAGCACAACAATAATGTTATGCATGAGCACCCCACTTCTGAGCAGTGAGAAGTCTGCCAATGCTTATCCAGGGTTCAGTTTTCTTAGAAGGAGGTCACCGGAGACTTAAGGTGTTTCTGTGATATAGGGTCTAGTTATTTTATTACATAGATTTATATACCACTTTCCTATCAAAGTGTTTAACAAAGATGATAAAGACATAAAATATAACAATAAAAGCAAAATAAAACAATAACTGGATAATTATAACCATACTGGCTGGGTTACCCCATCAAGGAAAGCTTACATGAAGAGGTGGATCTTGAGCAGATGTCAAAAGATCAAGACTGAAGATACCTGCCTAATGTACACATATATACAGGCTGAGCATAAGATGAGGGCTTCAATTAATTTCATTTATTATATTTCTATACTGCCCAATAGCCATGGCTGTCTGGATGGTTTAAAAGATTAAAACCTTAAAAATACGATATTGTACACAATATAAATACCATTTACATCCAAGCATAGAGATAGCATACACACAAACACACCCCTAAACATTTTTAACCATCAACAATAAAAAAATCCAGGACCTGAATTAAAATCCATATCTTATGGTGCCAAATGCCTGAGAGTAGAGGATAGTCTTAACCTGGTGCAAAAAAGATAACAATGCTGGCACCAGGTGGGTCTCACTGGGGAGATAATTCCATAATCAGGGGGGTGCCACTGAAAAGGCCCTTTCCCTTGTTGCCACTTTCCAAGCCTTGCTCGGAGGAGGCATCTGGAGGAAGCCATACAATCTCTACTCCGCACTCAGGAGCAATTGTGCCAACTGCCTGAATAATTTCTGCATTCCACAGATCAACCAGGGTTTTGAAGGAGACTGTGGTTGATCTGTGAAGAAGCTGCCAGAAACTCCCCCAGAGCCCTCAGGAAACCATTCGGATCCATCAGTCTCTGGGGCCAGACCATCTTAATAGGTAGGGAAAAGCCACCAGAAGTCTAAACCTCAGCAGGTGATGATCTGACCATGACAAGGGACTGATTCAAAGTCCCCCACCTTCAGATCACCATC
This sequence comes from Heloderma suspectum, assembly GCF_057233095.1. Classification (NCBI taxonomy): domain Eukaryota; kingdom Metazoa; phylum Chordata; class Lepidosauria; order Squamata; family Helodermatidae; genus Heloderma; species Heloderma suspectum. The sequence goes on along the minus strand of NC_139459.1, from coordinate 290,331,991 downwards.
TCCATGTCCAGCTACAAAACAAGTCTATAGCATGCGCCGCTACATGCATTGGGCTGATGACATAGTGGGATACTCCCATGATTGTCATGGAGACCATGAAATCCTGAGCCGCCACGGGCAAGGTACCCTCAGCATGAATGTTCACATCCTCCAGAGCCAACAGACCCGGGGCCTCAACAGCACCCCTGAGACCACCTCCATCAGCTCACGTAGGGGGGCTGTAGAAGAGCAGGGTGGGCAGTACACTGACAAAATCCCCAATCTGTCCTGCTGGCCCAACACAAGGTGCAAACACTCCAGACCAGTAGCCAGATGGACAGGGAGCCTGGAGAGCGACAGAGAACACTTATAGACCACACCAAATCCCCCCCTCCCCAGGTCTCAAGTCTACCCTGATGCTGAACCAAGTATGTTGGTAGACATAGTTGGGAGAAACTAACTCCTCCCTGCTCACCCACCCAGCCTGGTTCTGTATGCCAGATTGGCCGCCTCATCCAATATTAAATCATGGATAAGGAAGGTGTTGATTTAACTGATTAAGAGCAGCATCCAAAGACCCAACGGCAGGCTGATAGGACACAACAAACCTGTAGATGGGGCAAGGGCTGGAACACGGCACAGCCATTAACTGTCTGGGCCATGTACCCCCACCATGGCTAGCCCTCTGCAGGACACCATACTTCCCTCTACCTGTAGCCTTCTCAACTGGGGGCCCCGCAGGTCTCCACTTGGCCTCATATCCTCTCTCTCAGGCCCATGACCAGATTTTCAGGGGGAAACCAATCCCCCCCACCAAAATCCAATAAAAGCCAATCTACCCAAGAGAGGAGGTGGCCATTGCCATTGTCTCCCCCCCAAAGGGACTCCCCCGAAAGAAGCAACCTCCTCTGGTGTCTCCCGCTTTATGGGTGCCACCACCGGGGTGTGGCTGCCCCATATCAGGGCCTGGCAGATAAGAGCCTTCCCAAGAGACATGCAGAGCATTAGCACTATAATAGAGTCCTACTCCCCTGCAGATTACTAGGGGAATCCATAGTGCCATAGGATTTCCTGCAAAGAGCTAAGTCAGCTCTCTGACTTGGTTTCAGACCCAGTTCCATCACAGACTGACTTCCTGTTACACATCCAGACCTCACTCACCCCCCTGCAGTTGTCTAGTTGGGGGGGGGGAAGGTGAGTCATCTCTGCCCATCAGCTATGATTTCTTGGATGATCCTAACTCCCCTTGATTTGAAACTCATCACCAGAATGTTACTGGCGATCAACTACCCTTTAAGAGGTATTGCCTCAGGGCACCCATACTGATAGCTCGACAATTACAGAGTTGGAAAAGATCCTAAATCTCTTTGCGATCAGAAATACTGGGCTCTGAAAGCTAATTCAGACCATCGTCAAATCCATGACAACAACAATAATAGCAACAGTAACAATAAATACCCAGTTATGAAGCAGCCCTGCTACCCAAGTATGTTAAGTCCAAGACCTCCAAGATAACATTTTTAGAAATGCTATCCATTTCACACAGAGGGCCAGTAGATACACTTGGCTGAATGGATGAATGAGATGGTGGCAATGTTGCAAGGAAGGATTTAGATTTGTTAGGTACTGGGAAACATTATTGAGGCGCAAGCTGAGCGTGTACAGTGTAGACAGACTCCAGCTGTAATGGAACCAGACTACCAGACTACTGAACCAGACTACCAGAGAGCCAGTGTAGTGTAGTGGTGAGAGTGACGGACTGGGAGCTGGGAGATCCGGGTTCTAGTCCCCACTCGGCCATGGAAGCTCACTGGGTGACTTTGGGCCAGTCACAGACTCTCAGCCCAACCTACCTCACAGGGTTGTTGTTGTGAGGATACAACGGTGAGGAGGAGGATAATGTAAGCCGCCTTGAGTTCCTTGCGAGAGGGAGAAAGGCGGGGTATAAATGCAATAAATAAATAAATAAATAAATAAAACTAGTATTTAATATCAAAAAGGCCAAAGGGAGTCATTTGGGCTTCCTAGGGAAGGGTGTTCCACAACCTGTGTGCCACAACTGAAAATATAGGATCTAGTTTATAAATGACATGAACTCAAGGGTGAGTAGTAAGGTGATCGGTGTGTTGGTGACACCAAATTATTTAGGATGGTGAAATTCCAAATAGACTTTGAAGAGCTCTGAAAGGATCTTTCTAAACTGGGTGAAAGGGAAACAAAATGGCAAATGAAGTTCAGTGTAAATAAGTGCGAAGTGAAGTACACCAAAACAAAAAATCCAGACTTCACATGTACACTGATGGGGTCTGAAGACTAATACCAGAAAATAAATCTTGGGTCATGGTGGACAGCACAATGAAAATGTCAACTCAATGCGCAACAGCTGTGGAAAAGGCAAATCCCATGCTATAGATTATTAGGAAAGTAAATGAAAATAAAACAACCAGCATCATAATGCCTTTATATCATTGTACAGCGTGGCCACATTCAGAATATTGTGTACAGTTCTGGCCACCCCATCTAAAAAAAAAGGTATCTTAGAACTGGAGAGATGGCGCAGAAAATGTGAACCGAAATGATAAGTGGGCTACAGCAACTTTTCTATGAGGAAAGGCAAAAACCTTTGGGGGTTTTAGTTTAAGAAAAAGAAAACTGGGGGTGGCGGGGAACTTGATCGTTTATAAAATTATGCATGATGCGGATGAACTAAATAGAGAGAATCTTTGCTCTTTTTCCCCATAATACTCATGGTCAAACTACACATGACATTAAATGTGTCTTTGAACCCCACTATTGCCCCCCTTTCTTTTTTCTTAAACAAGCAGCAGTCACTGGGGAATGATCTGAATCAGAACCACAGCATAGGGAGGTTTAACTCTTTCACTCAGCATATTTTCCATTGAAACCTCACCTTCCTGCTATTTGCCCTGTAAGCCATTTGTTTGTTTGTTTGTGGGTTGTTTTTTGAGGGGCTGCTACTAGCATCTATGGGGTAAAATAGCAGCTTTGGGATAGGGATAAGAAATAATAAGAAATTATTTCTTGCTGATAATTTTCAGCAAGAAATAATTCCTTCTCCCCGTATTATGGCTCTGATCTGGATTGCCCACTCCCCAGCTGCTGTTTGTTTAAAGAAAAGAGAAGGAGAATCCCCATCGCAGGATGCAAAAACGTGTTTAATGCCACAGGTAGCTGATGCTAAAACCTGGAGATGCTAAAACTCATTTTCTTGAAAGTGCACCAAACACAATGCTGCCCTCCCTCAGTTAAAAATAAAAATTAAATTCCATTGTAGTAGTTTTCTTTGTACATCAAATGACTCGCTGAGGGTGTAGACCACTATAGCTTTTGAATTTCCATTAGTGACATTCAGGATACAAATTTGCCTAACTCACAATGCTTGGATGCAATACAGACTGAATGTTATTTCCCTCAAAAGTTCTCCTATAGCTTAGAAGTTCTGCACATTCACAGAGAATGCTTTTTAGCAAAAAAGCCTAGATAGCAATCACTGCTCTGACAGAGATAAGGAAATGCCCCCAAGGGGGCATTTTTAAGGCTCCAAGTTACTATGGACAAAACCCAGGAAACTCTTGAGCTTTGTGCAGTTGGGAGAAAAACTGTGTAGTTCTTTAGCCTGAAGAAGAGAAGATTAAGTGGGGACATAACAGTGGCCTTCAAATTTCTGAAAGCTTGTCACACAGAAGATGGAGTAGCCCTGCTCTCTGTTGCTTCAGAGAGCAGGACTAGAACCAGTGGTGGAAACTGCAGGGAAGCAGATTTCAACTAAACAGTAGGAGAAACTTGCTAATATTGTGATGGCAAAACAGACTGCTTCAGGCATGGGGGCTCTCTTTTGCTGGAGGGATTTAGACAGAGGCTGGACAGCTATCTGTCAGTAATGCTGCAGTTAGATCCTGCATGACAGATACTGCCAAGGGTTAGACTAGGCAGTTACACTAGCTGACCTCCAACATCGCTTCCAACTCTATAATTCTATTCTATGAACCCCTGAGTTTGTCAGGCCAAGGACTGGGAAATGCCCCACACAATCACTGAATAGCTATTGTAAAGGCTTTTTATGTAGTCTCTGTTGGCTCTCCCCCAGCCTCTATTTTCTTGACCTTTTCAGCTTAAGGGCACCAGTGTGTTAAATGCAAATGTTCTAATTTAGTGTGTGTCCAGGAGATGCTCCCAAACAGATGAAAGTTTAAGGCAATTTGATACATTGCAAGTCACTTTAGAACTGCTGGGGGAGAGATAGATGCAAACTATTGGCAACACATTTCAAAGTTAAGCAGAGCGAAGTTCAGCTATCACTAATGTCTATTTGTCTCAATAATGGCCTGTCATATGTCATCACAAAACCACAGCTTTTATGGTAGTGGTGGATTACTGAGAGCCTTTGTAGGTATGGGACATGGTTACCTATGACATAAAGTGCAGGAGAACTACACTGTACAAGGGGAAGGAAGAATGAGCTCTAGATCAGGGTTTGCGTAAAACCAAGTGGTATATCCTGAATGAAAGCAAAATTTCATTAGTGGGTCCTCTTGGTAAAAGCGTAGGAACCAAGTATACTGTGTGGGGTGTTTCCTAGTTCCTGGTCTAACAAACCCGGGGACTCTGGAGGTCATAGAGTTGGAAGGGACCTTGGAAATCATTTAGTCTAACTGCCTAGTCTAACCCTTGGCAGGATGCAAATATAGCATTCCTGACTGATGGCTGTCCAGCCTCTGCTTAAATCCCTCCAGTAAAAGAGAGCTCACTACCTCCCAACATAAAACTTTTATTAATTATGCACTAGGGATAAAAGAAGGCACTGCCCACAGTCCAGGGAACCATGCTGCTAGTAACAGCAGGCCTCCACATCACGTGATAACCCCCTATTAAAACCTTGGGAAGATATCAAAACATCTGCGATACATCATGAGGTGTTCCCCCAATTATCTAAGTCCCTGGATTACGGGCAATGTTTAGGTCACTGAGCCAGTTTGTAATTTCTTGGTGACATGGGACTCCACATTGGCTCTCATTCACAGTTCAGAAATGGCAAGCAATGCATGTTTGAAGCTCACAGGAATACAGTTCTGTGATAGTAGGTTGTATGCAAAATTTAAAGCTAACAATAAATGGCTCAAAAGGTTAGGCAGAAAAAAGTTAACTGAGCTTACCGACGAAGAGGAGGGTAAAAATGAGAGTGAGCTGGTACACAGCATGGCCCAGAATGTTCTTCATCATGGTACGTGAGATAAGAGGCTTGTTTCTACCATATGGTTTCCTTAGCAGTAGGGATTCTGTGGGAGGTTCCGTTGCCAGAGCAAGAGAGGCAAAGGTGTCCATAATCAGATTGACCCATAGCATCTGTACAGCTTTTAAAGGAGAGTCCTGACGAGAGAAATTATAGAAGAAAATGTATCTCCATATTAGTATATTTATGTATTGTTCTTAATCATTTCTGTAGAGGCTTTCCTTGCATAAAGTGCTTTACAGTTCTAATTTCTTTTATGTATCCCACAACAACCCCGTGAAGATACATTAGATGGAGAAAGTGACATGAACAAGTTAAACTTCAGTAGTGAGCAGGTATATGAATCTGGGCTTCTGACAGCCAAGCCAATCTTCCATTAATTTCCTTACAGACATGAATCTTATCGTGCTACTCCAAAAGAATGAGAGCTAATTTAAATGTGTCAGCCTGATAATGGACCCCCCCTCCCCATATCAATGAGTGAAGCTGGGAAATCCTAAAATAGCTGTGGAATAACAGAAATAATAATCTTTCATGAAGCTCAAGAAGAGTAATTTTAGAAACAAATGAAATGTCAAGATATCATCTCTACTTAGTGAATGGTCAAGGACTTTGCGATTTATTATGTGTTCATTTTCAATGTTATATGAACAACCACTAGAAGGAGCCATTTGCTCACTGAATCTGGTAGGGATACGGTCGGACTCAAACAGTGCCTCAAAACAGACCATTTAAGAAACAACAACAAGCTAATTAATATCTCAAGAGAGAAAGTAAATTACTATTAAATATGTTTTATTAAATTGTGGTCTGGATAATTGTTTCTTTTCAGAATCTTTCCTCACTAGAGCTATAATGGCTTATGGGTAGAATGGTATTATAGACCATAGTGAGGAATAAAATAGGATTTTAATTGGAATGGCTAATTCATGTTTTTTTTGACTCAGATCTAAAACAGTCTATTCTAGCAAGTGCTGTATTGTTAAACACAGTGGAAATTCATCTGTGTAGTGAAAACTAGCTGACCATTCAATACAAATGAATAATGTTAGAGTGCTGCTGTATTTGACGTAAAGTGCCTTTTAGCCAACTCCTATGCAGGTCGACTCAGAAGTAAATCCTGTTAAATTCAGTTAGACTTACTCAGGTAAGTGGGTACTGTATGGCAGCCTTACAGTCCCACTGTAACAATATCCGCCATTTTTAGACTGCCTAGGATCAACTGCAAGTGTATTCAGCTGTATTAGCACTAGGCAACGACTCTAGCCATGGAAATGGTCCCACAAAAGTGGCACCTTTCACTGCCTAGTTCTGCCCTACATGCCAGGCACAACATGTTTTTGTAGTTGTACTCACTGTTTCTCCACATTTAAGCAGCTTGGTAAGATCAGGCTGAGCATCCCTGTGACAACTTGCTTTAAGAACATAACAACATAAGAAGAGCTCTGCTGGATCAGACCAAGGGCCCTTCTAGTCCAGCATTCTGTTCACTCAGCGGCCAACCAGCTGTCGAACCTACAAGCAAGGCATGAGCTCAACAGTACCATCCCACCCATGTTCCCCCACAACTGGTGTACATAGGCTCACTTCCTCTGGTACTGGAGGTAGCACATAGCCATCAAGACTTGTAGCCATTGATAGCTTTTGCTTTGATCACCAAAAGCCACAATCAAACCCAACAGGTCAACCAAATGACTCTGGACTTACAATTTTAGCAGCTATGCAGAGGCACAACCAACTCTGAAAAGCAACAATTGTGGACTGCACCAATATGCTTCGAGGTCTGAATATGGTCTATAACTTGTTTGTTGCCCTTCCCTGACAGGCAAAAGGCCAAATTCATTTACTCTTTCACTGAGCAACTGGACATGCATACAATCTTTCAAAATGACCACCTGAGCACCTGGGCGGGAGAGATTCTGATTTGAAGCCACCAAATTAGGCTTATTTTTCCAAATAGTAAGAAACAGTTTCCTAATGTGTTCAGCCCTGCACCTTGCTCTCCTTCCCATTGGCAGCTATTTTTAAAACTCTCTGTTGTGCAAGAGTCAGCAAAACCCCAAGAGGGCTCCTGCATATAATGAAAAGCAAGTTGTTCACTTTGATCTATCCTCTAAATTACATATGTGTAATTGGCAGCCATCACTTTTGGCAGCAGTGCGTTCTCACTACTTCACAGTGCCAATCACTCTATGTTGCTAAGGTGCCTCTAATAATTATCTATCATCTACTGTGCTGCAAAGTTCAGTCAAGTGTAAAAGCTCATTCTAAACCCCAGCATAAGCATTAAACACACATTAGATTTGGCACTTGGTAGAATGAAATTTACACTGCAGCTCTTTCTTATTTCTGATTAGTTCCTTGGAAGCTAAGGAAAGCATGTATCTGAGTCTGGATTTAGACTTCTATTGAAGCAGTGAGTTACGCAGCACAAAAGCAACAAGGAGAGTTTCGGGTGCTTTTCAGAGGCTGCGTCAAATGGCTGAAAAATCGTTGGCTTGGTAGCTAGTTAATGGAAAACAACTTTTTGTGGCCTTCAAAGATATGTATTGACGATGTGATCTATCTAAAAATCAACATTTAGTTTGCAAGCTCTTGTCCACCTAATCTTGGAAGATGCTATCAAGGATCTGTAGAAAATGGAGGAACCCTAGCACAATCTTTGTAAAAAGATTCTGTAGGCTTTATCTTGGAAAGCACAACTGTGAATTAAAATAATGCTTTACGAAATATCACCCCAAATATATTTCATGTTGAGGAGAAGACAATGGTGATGATTATATGTATTATTCATTGAAAACACTTCCCAGCATAAAAACTTATAATGTGGTGAACAAGTTATAAACTCACCAATTAAAACATAACATGGGATTTGTACACAATGAACTGAAAATGGAATTACAGCAATTTCGTGTAAACACAAACACAGAGAACAGTACAGTTAAATAGCTCCTTTGGTGTTATAATTTAACAGTCTTAGGGATGGATGGATCTGTCAATCTCAGTCTTGCTGAGATGGTTAGTTTTTTTAGGTTTCAAAGCTGCCTAGGGGGCTGCAGGCAGAGGGGAAATCAGTCCTCTCCCAGCTCTGCTTATAGAAGCAGTTCCATCAGTGGAATGACAGCACTGGATCCACCCTCCGTGTTATTCTGTTTCTAGATACCCTCTTCCAGTTTTCAAGTAATCAATGAATGACAGAAAATAAACACCGACAACAATAGCATACTGCTTCTCTGATAGGATTCTGCAAACAAAAACTGTACAGTATAGCACTGTTAATCAAACAGCAAAAAGTTATTGCCTCACATATCCAACCTATTGGATCATTCCATTCTTCCAATTAGTAGTTTTCTACATTGGTGATGCCTTCCAAATTTTAGAAGCAGAATTCATTCACACACACTTCCCAGTCACAGAGAGAAGGCACAGCTGCATATGCAGAAGAGGATCAGAAAAGCTCAACAGAGCTAAATTTCTTTTCTTCCCCCTTCAGCTGCTTCCTAGTCTTCCAAGTAAATTATCCAGGGCCCTAGGGAGGAAAGAAAGGGCTGGGTGCATATATGGGAGGCATACATGGATGTCCCCTTGGAAGTAATGCTTGATGCACTACAGTGTGCAAAGAGCCAGGGCCCAACCAGGGAGAAAGGGAAGAGGGCTTCATGCTGATCCCCTCCCACATGCTGGGATCACGCTCAATTTTCTTGAATGACTGAACAAAAAACATTCTGTCAGTGCACTTTGAAACTTTCCAAAGGGCAGAGGCAAGGACATGCAGTCTCTTGTCTCCTCTTTAATATTCTATCTCAAGGGCTAGATACAAGACGACAGTCAGTTTGCATCCCATGACCGACCGTGCTTCCTGGAGTCCACAAAATGGTGTCTGCCATATCTCTTTTCTTTGTGGTACAAAGAAATGCTGCAGACTGGGAAAGTTATGTGGACTGTGAACAGGTTTTCCCCCATCTCTACTTCCATTCACATGTAGCCAACAGCTGTAGCTTGAGTTTTCACTGCTCAGATGAACCACAGCACTGCAACTGAGCCAAGGCCCATGAAGAAATAAATAGTTATAACCTTGGAACACCTTGAAAAATTTAGAAGAGTAATTTGGGAGGAGTTTCACCTTTGTGGCTTCTAATACAGACAGCCTCAGGTTTCACTTGGCCATATCATGATGACAAGGTAAACTTATTCTTTACAGTATACCTAATGACTTATTCATGAATTTGCTTTCAGAGGCAGAATTTTCCTGTTGCACCAGAGTGGAGAGTAGATGCTATGTGAAGATGTGTGCCATATTCACAGAGGTGCCATCCTGTGTATTTAATCATGCTTCCATATTCAGTACTGTCTCATACTACTTTTAAAACCCATGTTACCATGTTTCATTTGTCTTTTCATAATATGGAAAGTAAATACATACAACTGGCAAATGAGAGTAAATAATTTTAAAAAGAGGATTAGAAGCAGTTCTTTTATCATAGAACTTTTCCTAACTGCTATTTTACTTACTTTGGGTTAGATAGCCAGGTATGAGCACAGCTTTCTACATATAGATTTCTAAGTGAAGATGATATGTTCTTTAGGAATATTAAAGTAACTGACTACACCAGCAATCTTGAGAGTAACTCTAATACATGATTCCTTGAAGTAATAACGAGGGAAAATATATTGCTTTCTTTCTGTGTTTTATAGGCTGTGCATAAGAGCAGGTGTAAGAGTCTGGAACACTCAACAGTGGCCACAAGACTGGAAAAGGTCAGTTTACATTCCAATTCCAAAGAAGGGCAACGCCAAAGAGTGTTCAAACTACCACACAATTGCGCTCATTTCACATGCCAGCAAGGTGATGCTCAAAATCCTACAAGCTAGGCTTCAGCAGTATGCGAACCGAGAACTACCGGAAGTACAAGCTGGGTTTAGAAGAGGCAGAGGAACTAGAGATCAAATCGCCAACATTCGCTGGATCATGGAGAAAGCAAGAGAATTCCAGAAAAATGTCTATTTCTGCTTCATTGACTACGCTAAAGCCTTTGATTGTGTGGATCACAACAAACTGTGGCAAATTCTTAAAGTGATGGGAGTACCAGACCACCTTACCTGTCTCCTGAGAAACCTGTACGAGGGTCAAGAAGCAACAGTAAGAACCAGACATGGAACAACCGATTGGTTCCAAATTGGGAAAGGAGTACGACAAGGCTGCATATTGTCACCCTGCTTATTTAACTTATATGCAGAGTACATCATGAGAAATGCCGGGTTGGATGAATCAGAGGTCGGAATTAAGATTGCTGGGAGAATTATCAACAACCTTCGATATGCAGACGATACCACCCTAATGGCAGAAAGCGAAGAGGATCTAAAGAGCCACTTGTTGAGGGTGAAAGAGGAGACTGCAAAAGCTGGTTTGAAACTCAACATTAAAAAAACGAAGATCATGGCATCTGGCCCCATCACTTCCTGGCATATAGAAGGGGAAGAAATGGAAGCAGTGACAGATTTTACTTTCTTGGGCTCCAAGATCACCGCAGACGGTGACTGTAGCCATGAAATTAAAAGACGCTTGCTCCTGGGGAGGAAAGCTATGGCCAACCTAGACAGCATAGTAAGAAGCAGAGACATCACCTTGCCGACAAAGGTCCGTCTAATCAAAGCTATGGTTTTCCCAGTAGTAATGTATGGCTGTGAGAGCTGGACTATAAGGAAGGCTGAGCGCCGAAGAATTGATGCTTTCGAACTGTGGTGCTGGAGAAGACTCTTACGAGTCCCCTGGACTGCAAGGAGGTCAAATCAGTCCATCCTAAAGGAAATCAACCCTGAGTGCTCATTGGAAGGACAGATAATGAAGCTGAAGCTCCAATATTTTGACCACCTAATGCGAAGAGAAAACTCCCTGGAAAAGACCCTGATGCTGGGAAAGACTGAAGGCAAAAGGAGAAGGGGACGGCAGAGGATGAGATGGCTAGATAGCATCACGGATGCAATGAATATGAACTTGAGCACGCTCCGGGAGAGAGCGCAGGACAGGAAGGCCTGGCGTGCTATGGTCCATGGGGTCACGAAGAGTCGGACACGACTGAACGACTGAACAACAACAACAAGAGTCCTGACTCAGGTGCAAAGCTCCAATGGCTCTGGGCTTGGGATATGTCTCCAGCCTCAACGTAAGCCAACATTAATAGTGCTGCATGGGTTACTGCCTCCTGCCATGAGTGCAGTATACAAAAATGCTGCACATTGGTGCTTGTATGGTCCTGAGTGACAGCTGTCATGTACGGCCTCCTTTTGAGCTGTTTTGAATATGCTGGGAACCTATTCTTAGACACAGCCTTGTGCCTTATGTTTTAACAAGAAGGTGGCCTTCTTGCCATGTGCAGCAAAATGCAACGGTCTGCTTTAACTGCAGTGGCATAACACAGTTGGCACTACTACAGATAATATAGATAAATCAGACTGTGTGGAGATAGGGGAAAGAATATATTAAAAACAATTATCTGTCTATCTCAATCCCATTAATCAACAAAGCTCAGATCAGGGCCAGATTTAGGTATATGCAATCTGGAAGGGGCCCTTAGCTTAGGCAGAATCCATAAGAGCTTCCCCAATGCAGGGAATGCACCAGCATTTCAGATGGGATTCCCTTCTCTGGATCTGATGATAGGATATATTCATTTATTTCACACTCAGCCTTACCTGGGTAATGCAAGCCCCGGTGAAAGCAACAATCACAGCCACCACGTTTACTGTGAGCTGGAACTGCAGGAACTTGGAGATACTGTCATAAACATTACGGCCCCACATTACAGCTTTCACAATACTACTGAAATTGTCATCCGTTAGGATAATATCTGAGGCTTCCTTTGCCACATCTGTTCCTGCTATACCCTGAAAAATGTAGAAGAGACAACAAGAATAATGTTCTAGAATGAGAAATAATGATTCAGTGAGGAATAGTACTTTCAGAATGCCTTAAAATGGCTGTTGATAAATAAAACAGTAGCTAGGATCCAAAGAACTGTTAAACTAATTTAGGAGGGTTTAGGCTCATTTTCCTATGCTGGATAGCAAATTGATTTTTGAAATTGCTTCAACAGCGGTTTGTGATGTGGCAAATCTAAAATTCAGCGAGATATCAAAATACGATTTTTATATTACATTTCCCCATCAATGGGCATATTTTCAAAGCACATTCACCACCGGATTCCAGGTGGCTGGCACTGCCCATATCTCTATTCCCAGGGAGAAATTGATCCAGTAGTTTCTTTTCCCAGTAGAAAATATGGCACCAAGGCATCAGCAGATTGGGGGAACAATAGCAGTGAACAGTCTCCAAAGAAAGAAGAAAAAAAAAGAAGACAGAGGGAGTTCCAGGAAGTATTTCAGTCCATTCCCCAATGCACTACTTTCACCCACAAAATAAAAACAGGTGCTGTACTAATAAGGAACATGTCCTGAGATATACCATTGCAAAGCCAACATCAGCTTTCTTAAGGGCCGGTCCATCATTAGTTCCATCGCCAGTCACTGCTACAACCTGCCTCTGCTCCACTTGAGTGCTGTCAATAATACCTGCAAAATATTGCAATGCATTTTAAGCACTGTAGTTTAAAGGCTAGGATTTCATAGTCTTCATCCACATGGACAAATGTATCTCCATAGATGGAGAATTTCTGTACAATCCTTAAAATTATGCACACCTATGATCCAACCTTCCAAGCTATTACATATACTTCCTAACTACATCTTCTCTCCTTTTCATTTATAGTACCATATTCACCCATAACTCAACTACGCTACCCTATTTCTTCTTGCTACTTCCTTATCAAGCTTTGTGGTCTTCCTTCAACTGTGTCCTCTCTGTCATTCATAGGTCGTAAGTCATCTGGGCATAAACCATGTCACTTCTATGTCTAAGATGTCTACGTATTCATCTTAATTCTAAAAACAAAGAAAGAAGTTGCTTTGAAAAGATGCCCAAAGACTAATATTCGAGTTTTCTGCTTTGAAGACTGATAATGTCTCTATTGAGATTTCTGTTCCCCTTCACACAAACATTCTTTATTTCTTTGTTGTTTTCTTGCAAATAATATCTTAGGCAGTATACTGAAAGATGACCACCAGAGGGCATCAAAGTGCAAGTGAGGTTAGGGTAGGAAGAAAACCGAGTTCTCTGTGAAGAAGAAAAAGGGAGAACTGAGTATAATTATTGCCAAGCCAGGTCAAACATGTAAATTTCTAAATGTCAGCTGCAGTCATTTAAATTTTAAACACATTTCAAGTTTTTTGTTTACTTGTGTGATAGGCTGTTGAATGGCAACCCATCACTTGGAGCTTCTCTTTAACAAAGACGGCCCCATCCTTCGACTCTCTATGCCAGTATCAACAGGCATTGGATGTCCCATGCCAGCATATTATCACAAATTGTAATGATCAATTATTATGGTGATAACTGATAATTATGAGCTGACATACCAGAGCATCTGAGCTGCTCACACCCATGCTCTGAAGTTGTAATTTATTGGGGGATGCAATAAAGCATCCAAAAGATTCATATAACAACAACAGCAGCAACATTCAAGTAAATCTAATTGCTGCTTATATGTCAACATTTATACGGAGGCCATATTGAGAGCAAAAACCTTATGCAGATTGATTGGGATCCTCAGGGTGTTCATACAGATTACAAATATCTAAATCCAGTAGCAAATATTAAAACTACTTTTAAGCGTACTCTTGAGACTAGGTGCCATTTTCAATATTTAATTAATTCAAAGTGGTAAACACTTTTCTTATTTGCTAACTATGCAAAACCACCACCACTTCCCAAAGAGCAATGAAAAGTAAAAACTTTTCAGGATAAATAAAGGACTCCTTATATTGGCAAGAAATGTGGTGTGCTAAATTTGAAAAGCTCCCTCCCTCTGGCAAGTGTATATCATTAAACATTTAATATATATAAACATTTTGCTTTGTGATTTTTTTTTGCCCTAGAGCACTTATGCATCAAGGATGAGAGTCCGATTTGTCCTTCAAACAGCAGGGAGACACATTCAGTCAAAACCAGTTAATGTTTCAAACAATTCTGTATAACTTTGAAGGGACTTCAGAAATATAAAAGCTACAAATGCTCTCAAGCAAAGAAAAATTCTTCTTCCACTACACTGGCTATTCACACACACACACACACACACACACACACCAGCTCACTCCACTGTGACCTCACTACAGCTCTAAAAGTAGTTATATAAGACATTCAGGGCTGCTTTAATTCTGTCAGAATCCTATACTGCACACACAATCAATCTTGTTTAGATTTCACTGTTTACTATTCCCAACTCTGCTGACTGCATTTCCTCTACCAAAGTGTTCATTTTCATCCCCTTCTATAATAGCTGAATGATCAAATCCAGAGGATTTATTTACTTAGGTTTAGAAGACACCAAGAGGTTTAACTCCAGGAATGCATTTTCAAAGTTGACTATAGACTACTCACTCTAATTCTGAAAGATAGTGCCAGCACAAACACTTTAACAGGACTTCTAACAATAGAACAAGGCAATGTCGGGCTTTTATGAACATACATCTGTGTAACTTAGCATGCATAATTTTACCATAGACAGCTTGTTCCTTGGTTGAACAAAGAAATGAAGCCTCCCACACGCTATACTTATTACTGGTAACTGTGAGGACCAAACTAAAGCATGCACAGTTGAGCTATGCATGCTAGCTTCTCCTACTCTCCTGTAAGTGCACATGGCTCTGATTTGGATCAGGACTGCCGTGCTCCAGTAAGGGGGGGGCATTAAGCCTTTCCCCTGCCCCCATCTTTTCTGCAAAATCCACCCCCTGCCCCAGGGCAGGTTAAAACAAAGGTATAAGGTCTCCATTGGAGTCAATGGAGGCTATTTTCTTCTCTTTTTTAACCCCACGACAGGGTGTGTGGAATTTCATGTAAAAAAATGGGTGGGGGGAAAGACTTAACCTCCACCTCTGGGAGCACCATGGTCTCAATCTGAATTGGAGCCACATGTGCTTACAGGAGAGTAGGGAAGGCCAGTACACATAGCTCCACTATGCATGCTTTCCGGAACATTTAGTTTGGCTCTGAGACAACAAAGGGGCAAGGGGCGGGGGGACAGAGGCATGGCTAACTAGACAGTAATATGTGTAATGCAATAAACATCGTTTACCTTCATTTCAGTTGGAGATTACGTTAAGCAAAGCCTTCTTGGAAAACATAATTTGCGCTTGCACCTTTTACCAGAGTGCGTCTATATACAGCAACAAATCACATTATTTAAATGACTACAAGAGTCATCACAAAAGAATATGAGGTCGATACGGGAGAGACAGAGGTGCTGTACGTATTTACCTTTTACCAAAGTGTGCTTATCCGTGGGAGATGAACGAGCAAGGACACGAAGTTTTGGCCAGATCTTGTCAATGCGTTCCTGCTCAATCTGAAAATAATAACGATGATACATTCTCAACCTTTCAGAAACCTTTCTACATTCCAGTGAACATTGGAACAAATATCACTTTAAGGTTAATGTATTTCTCCTCCAGCATCTTTATTATTTTCCCCAGAACTTTAACTACTACAAGGCTCCCAAGGGTTTTCTGCTGGTCTCATCCACAGCTATGCTTCACTTTCATTCTCAGGTGTTATTGCCTAAGTAAGATTTTCCCCCAATCAAATTAATGTCTCACATTTTCACCTGAGTAAAACTGTCATATTATTTTTATGATCTCATGATGCTTTCAGTGCCTTTGCAAATATGCTTCCATTCTGACCAATCATGATGGATCTTATCTGTCTTTTCTGAACCAGCGTCTGCATCAGCTCTTTTATAAATGAAATAAACATTTAGTAAGCTCACAAAACACAAATGATTGTCTACTGAGTAGACAACGCTGGCCATGCTTACACTATAACTTCTAAAAACAGTAATGTACTTTAAGACTGCAATCCTACAACACGTACTTGGGAGTAAGCTCCATTTAACCCAATGTGATTTACTCAAGAATAGACATATACAGGTTTGTGCTATAAGTGAGGATACTCGGCTTTATCTGAGGCTCAGGTGAACCATATGATATGCACAACTAAAACTGAACACCAACCAGTCCATGCATAGAACTGGGGAAACTATGGAGTCAGCACAAAACACAGATCTATACATGGTACCAGCTTTGCTCACCTGCCTTGATCCAGAAACAAGTGTTTCTGCTCATTGCAGGGCTTGTCCCCAGAAGTGCTATATCTCCATTGTGCAATGGAATTGGCAGAGCTGGCTGCTCGTGGAATGGGAGCAGTCGTGGACCCAGCCTGTGGACAGGCAGCATTGGATACTGCCACATGTTTGACAGTTCTTCCAATTCCATTTATACAATGGGAAGTCGCATAATTAGAAAAGCACTCATAATTGGAGGCTAGAACAAGAGCATCATTTAGAGAAGGTGCGGAGAGGAGGAATGCTAGCCTCTCCCGCCCCCGGTATGCATTAAACCACATCTGATTGTTCCTCAGAGATATTTATGGTTCTGGGTAGTTCGCTTATTCAACATATTGAGAGATTTTGTTATGAATGATTAAATTGTATATAGTCCTTTGCTAAGGAAGGAAGGAAGGAAGGAAGGAAGGAAGGAAGGAAGGAGGACTTTGCTCTTTTTTGGTAACATTCTATAGTTGTTCTGATGTCTAAAGAAAATAATAATAAATATTCTTGGTGCTTTTTAGCAATTTAACCTTGAAAGCATCCAAGGAAGGTCATTTGAATCTTGCAAAATATCTATGCCTTCTCTGTTGAAATAGAAAATGATGCTGTTGGACTAATGCTGCCAATTTTTGTCAGCTTAGTTTCTTTTCAGAGATTCTCTGAATTTGCTACTTTGTACCTGTGACTCAGCCCCCAAAGTAGTAGTTTCTCAGTGAGTTGGTTCACCATGGTTTGGCATTATATAAATGAACACTGTGTTTGCACGTACCCTCACATGCTCTACTTTAATCAGTTACTCCTGCTTTTGTGGAAACTACAGTAGGCCATTCCATCTGACCTGGCAAACTGTGGTTTGCACAACTTTTCTAAACCAGGATTGAAAACTATGTTTTGATTCTGGTTTGCAATCCTAATTTGGAGGGAGCATGTGAACCAAAGTCTGCCAGATCAGTTGGAACAGTAAACTGTGGCTTCTATTATAGCAGAAGTAATAAAATAGCATGTGCATGAGAAAGAAGGAGTGCATGAGCAAAGGCTTAACACCAAATCATGTTTTGGTGTTACATATGAATAAACACAATAACGGCAACTAAAAGGAATGTAAGGTTTAAAACTATCCTGCTAGCTTCTTTTGGCATTTAACCTTACAAACATGCAGTTTCAGGAATCAGTATCACCTCTCCTGTTCAGAAAAGAGGAAAAAAGTGAGGGGCTGCATAATGCAAGACAAATACAATGGGTTTTAATTATCCTCCATTCTTTAATTATTTTATAGAATAATGTATGTTCCACTTTGCATGACTTACATCTCCCTTCTCATTACGGATCCTCCGGTTGAACTCCTTTCCCTCAATGCAGAGGAAGTCTTCTCCAGGATGAATGATTCCACACTTTATGGCAATGGCACGAGCTGTATTGATGTTGTCCCCAGTGACCATGCGGACTGTAATTCCAGCTCGCTGGCACTTTCTTATGGCTTCTGGGACCTAATAAAACAGCGAGATGGAATGGAAAAACAATATGATGCAACAAACAAGCTGATCAGATTGGCATTCTGATATTTCAGAACTGAGTATTTTCAAACACCAAAAATAGCAGCATGAGTAACAGAGATTACAGAGATGAGGTTTCAGACTTCTCTGCCATGTGCCTTTTGGAGTTCTTACAACAACAACATATACTTGATAGAAACATTTTGAAAACATTATTAACATAATGTTCATTTTAACCAGTGATTTCAAAATTCACATAATTCAACATGAATTATGAATTAAAATGAATTAAAACCAGTGATTTCAAAATTCACATAAGGGACTGGATCCAGATCTAGAGTAGACCTATTGCAATTAATCAGAGTTAGCGCAAGACGCACTGAGTTCAATGGGTCTATTCTAAGTATGCCTAAACTTGGATCCAACCTAAGGAACTGTTTTCAGAATACCCAGTATTCTCATTATTGGGCTAGTTAATCTGACTTCTTTTTCATGGGCATTAGAAATAACTAGGTATCTAATAAATGATGGATAATGTCTTTAGTTTCCAAAAGAGATTAAAAACCTATTATGGAGTTAAGAGTTGTGATCAATTCAAAATAGATTTTGGGGGGATTGTTATGGAACACCGTCACAGTTCACAATAGGTGTAAATGTTATAAAGTATTGTTATATCCAGCAGTTTAAGACTAGGAAATCTAAATTAACAATCACATTACCAGACCATGTGAGAAAATCTCCAGTTCCAATCACAGTGAGTGCATGCTTCCTATACATTACGGGGGGGGGGGGTCATTTTTTTTCCTTGCCAGTACTGAAGCCTTTATGAATATGAATATATGTAAGGTGAATATAGACACCTTACAGCTGTCCCCTCTTCTGGTTCTTCTCCCAACCTGATGGTTCCTGGCAGCCTTACCAGTCTGCCCTCGGGTCTGGTGGTGCTGCTGCTGAATGCCAGGTCGGTCCAAAATAAAATCTCCCTCATCCATGATTTGATTGTGGATGAGAGGGCTGACCTGGCATGTATTACTGAGACCTGGGTGGGGGAACTGGGAGGGGTCACTCTCTCCCAGCTGTGCCCTCCTGGGTACTCGGTGCAGCACCAACACCGACTTGAAGGTCGGGGAGGGGGGGTTGCCGTGGTCTATAGGAATTCAATCTCCCTCTCCAGGCTTCCTGCTCATTCGAGTGCAGATCTTGAGTGTTTGTACCTTGTGTTGGGTACCTGGGACAGATTGGGGATTCTGTTGGTGTACCGCCCACCCCGCTGCCCATCAGACTCCCTGCCTGAGCTGACGGAGGTGGTCTCGGACTTGGTGTTGAGGACCCCTAGGATGATGGTCCTGGGGGATCTCATCTTCCATGCCGGGGCCACTGTATCTGGGGCGGCTCAGGACTTCATGGCCGCCATGACAACCATGGGGCTGTCCCAACATGTCATCGGCCCAACGCATACAAAAGGACACACGCTTGATCTGGTTTTCTCGACTGGGCAGGAGGATGGTGATCTGAAAGTGGAGGAATTAACATCTGTCCCTTTGTCATGGACAGATCACTTCCTGCTGAGGTTTAGACTCCTGGCGGCCTTTCCCCTCTGCAAGGGTGGGGGACCTATTAAAATGGTCCGCCCCCGGAGATTAATGGATTCCGATGGATTCCAGAGGGCTCTGGGGGATTTTCCTGCTGGTATGGCTGGTGCTCCTGTCGAAGCCCAGGTCGCTCTGTGGAATGCAGAGATGACTCGGGCGGTTGACATGATCGCGCCCAAGCGCCCTCTCCCTCTGAGCAGAGCCCGGCTAGCTCCTTGGTATACACCTGAGCTGATGGCAATGAAGCAA
This sequence comes from Heloderma suspectum, assembly GCF_057233095.1. Lineage (NCBI taxonomy): Eukaryota > Metazoa > Chordata > Lepidosauria > Squamata > Helodermatidae > Heloderma > Heloderma suspectum. Next base: position 290,312,208 of record NC_139459.1, on the reverse strand, counting down.
GAGGGGAGATGGCTAGAACGCAGCTGGAGGAAAACTCATGCTGAGTCTGACCAAACACAGGTAAGAGCCCACTATCGAGCCTACTCTGTGGCAGTGAGGGTGGCAAAGAGACAGTTCTTTCCCCCCAGCATTGAATCTTCTCAGTGTCGTCCAGCGGAGCTTTTCCAAGTGGTTCGCGGCCTGTTACATTCTGGGCCAGGGAGAGAGATGGTGAAACCCTCGGTAGCACGCTGCGACGAGTTTGCACGGCACTTTGAGGATAAAGTCGCTCAGATTCGTCATGAATTGGACACCACCATTAATGCAGTTCCATTGGTAGAGGCGTTCAGAGCACCATCTGGTCCAGTTTTATTGGATGAGTTTCAGTTACTGAGGCCTGAGGATGCGGACAAGGTGCTTGGCCAAGTCCAATCGACCACTTGTGTGCTTGACCCTTGCCCTTCATGGCTTATTAAATCAAACAAGGAGGGGTTGTCCGGCTGGGTCCAGGAGGTTGTAAATTCCTCCTTGAGAGAGGGAGTGGTGCCTGCCGCTTTAAAAGAGGCAGTAATTAGACCACTCCTGAAAAAGCCTAACCTGGACCCAGAGGATGTTAACAATTATAGGCCAGTGGCCAACATCCCCTTCCTGGGCAAGGTGCTTGAACGGGTGGTTGTAGGACAGCTCCAGGCACTGTTGAATGAAATGGATTATCTAGATCCATTTCAATCAGGCTTCAGGCCTGGTTTTGGAACGGAAACTGCCTTGGTCGCCCTGTGGGATGACCTCTGCTGGGAGAGGGACAGGGGGAGTGCAACCTTGTTGATTTTCCTGGACCTCTCAGCGGCTTTCGATACCATCGACCATGGTATCCTTCTGGATAGGTTGTCTGGGTTGGGAGTAGGAGGCACTGCACTACAGTGGTTCTGCTCCTACTTGGATGGCCGATTCCAGAAGGTGGTGCTGGGGGATTACTGCTCTGTGCCATGGCAATTGTGCCATGGGGTTCCACAGGGCTCTATTTTATCCCCCATGCTGTTTAACATCTACATGAAACCGCTGGGGGAGGTTATCCGGAGGTGTGGGCTGAGGTGCCATCAATATGCAGATGACACCCAGCTCTACCTCTCTTTTACATCAAAACCAGGTGAGGCAGTGACTGTTCTGAATCAGTGCCTGGGCACGGTAATGGACTGGATGAGGGCCAATAAACTGAAACTCAATCCAGACAAGACGGAGGTACTGTTAGTGGGTGGTTCGTCTGCCCGGCTAGGTGATATTCAACCTGTTCTGGAGGGGGTTGCACTCCCCCTAAAGGATCACGTTCGTAGTTTGGGGGTGCTTTTGGATCCAGAAGTGTCCCTTGAGGCCCAGTTGAACTCAGTGGCACGGAGCACTTTTTATCAGCTTAGGCTGGTATACCAACTACACCCTTATCTGGACAGAGATAGCCTAGCTACAGTTATCCATGCTCTGATAACTTCTCGTCTGGATTACTATGTATAATACAATGCGTTATACGTGGGGCTGCCTTTGAAAATGGTCCGGAAACTTCAGCTGGTCCAAAATAGGGCAGCAAGATTGTTAACAGGGACTGGCCTGCGAGCTCATATTACGCCAGTACTTTTCCAGCTGCGCTGGCTGCCAGTCCATTTCCGGGCCCGATTCAAAGTGCTGGTGTTAACATTCAAAGCCCTTAACGGCTTGGGGCCAGGTTACCTGAAGGATCGCCTCCTCCCATATGTGCCTGCCTGGACCTTAAGATCATCGTCAGCGGCCCTTCTCCGTGAGCCCCTGCCAAAGGAAGTGAGGTGGGTGGCTACTAGGAGGAGGGCTTTTTCTGCTGTGGCACCCCGGCTCTGGAATGAGCTCCCTAGTGAGGTTCGCCTGGCGCCTACATTGTATTCCTTTCGGCGCCAGGTGAAGACCTTTTTATTTTCCCAGGCATTTTAGCATTTTAGCTTTCTAAATTTTTATCTTTGCTGTTTTAAATCTGTATTTTAAACTCCTGCACTGCTGCTAGGTTTTATTGTGGTTGTATTGTTATATTGTGGTTTTAATGTTCTGTATATTTTAAATTGTTTTATTGTGTGTTGTTTGGATTTAATTTTTGTGAACCGCCCAGAGAGCTTCGGCTATTGGGCGGTATAGAAATGAAATGAAATAAATAAATAAATAAATAAATAAAAATAGATAGGCCTACAAAGATTGAAAATTACTGAAGGAGAGTTTATAGTTGAAAAGCAGCATTATGTCTGAAAGCACATGCTATTGTTATATTGTTAAGGATGGTACACTGCTTGGGAGCCCCATGTAAGCTACTCTGAGCAGCCTGAAGGAAGAATGAACTAGAAGCATAATAAACCATTAGAAATGTAATAAATGAGCAGATACTAGAACGGCAGATTAAGAGCACTGAGTTACTTCCATAACCTGTCTTGAAGCAATACTCTCTGACCAAGAAGCCATACACATGCTAGAAGTGTGAGGATGTGAATTAATTATTGGTGAAGGGAGTGCACTCTGCATATGCTCAGAGGTATGACTAACACCATGGTGATGAACTTATGAGAATCAGCAAGGGCATCACTCCAAGGAAGAGGGAAAAAATCCCTTAGAAGTTCAGGAGATGTTCACCCCTCAAGGATGGTTGTGGGTGATTCAGTCATTAAGAGACATAGACAGGCGGTTTGTGAAAGGCATGAACAGTGCATGGCGAATTGCCTGCCTAGCGCTAAGATTGCAGATACCATGCTTTGTCTAGAAAGCCTGATAGATAGTGCTGTGGTGAAGTCAGTGGTCATGGTGGATGTCAGCACCAACAGCATGGGGAAATGTAGTTGTGAGGTCCTGGAAGCCAAATTTAGGTTGCTAGGTAGGAAGTCGAAAACCAGGATCTCCACAGTAGCCTTCTCTGAAATGCTACCTGTTCCACACATAGGGCCAGTTTAGCAGGCAATGTGGAGGATCCCAATGCATGGTAGAGAGGGTGGGTTTAGATTTGTTAGGCACTGGAGAACGTTTTGAGACAGGCTTGGCCTTGTCTCAAAACAGGCCCAGCTTGGGAACTGGGCTTTATTTGAACCAGAATGCAACCAAACTGCTGATGCTTGACATCAAAAAGGTGGCAGAGCAGCTCTTAAAATGATCCTTGAGGAAAGCCTACAGGAGTGAGGGAGAATCCAGTTCAGGAAGAAACATCCCTATGGGATGTGGGTGAAAACTATTTTGATTGCCCAAATGGGATGGGGTAGAAATAGGCCACTAGCATATAGTAGAACATAACAGCCAGTTAAAGAGGCCAACGAGCCTCAAGGGAAAATGCACATGCCAGAGACATGGATATAAACCCTATAGGAAGGACACGGAAGGCATACTGGGGCGATAGTGTCAAATAAATTAGAAACCTCAAAAGGAAAAGCCTCCTCCACAAAATCATTGTGGGTGACAATGAAATCAGGGAGGCATCCAAAGGAGGAAGTGTTGAAATAATGGATGACTTCAATTATCCTTGCATCAACTGGATAAATGCATATTCCAGTCATGACAAAGAGCTAATATTTCTAGATACCTGAAAGGACTGTGCCATAGAAATTACGAGTTATATAGCGTAACTCAGTTACAATATTAATATTTTGTCATGGACCCGAATGAAGGCGAGGCAACCCTGGGCTTAATCCTATGTGATAACAAGCAGCTAGTGTGAGATGTAGGGGTTGTTGAACAATGTAGGGGTTGTAGGAAACAATGGCCGCAGTGCTATCAAATGTAATTTATGTATAAGTAGAAAATTGCCAAGGAAGTCCAACACACATGTTTAACTTCAAAAGAGGAAACCTCAGAAATGAGAGGAGGGGTACAAAGAAAGCTGAAAGGGAAAGTCAACAGAGTCTGATCTTTCCAGACTGCTTGGGGGTTACTCAAACCACAATAATAGAAACTCAGCTAGAATGACTACTGCAGGTCAGGAAAGATACCACAAAGTTCAATAGGTAACCAGCATAGTTAGTGCCAGCATCTGGTTTTTGAGAGCCCTTGGGCAAGGCACCCTCAATGGTCTCCCTCCCTCAGCAAATCCACCTTCTCACCACTATTGTCCCCAGCTGCTATTGCTCATCCTCCTCTTTCCCATCATTGCTACCATCACTTGCTTGCTTGACAGGCAGAGAACTAGTGAGCAAGTAGGCCATGGCATCTACTGCTCCTCCTTCTCACTACCACCATTGTATGGGCCAGAGTGAGAAACAGATGAACAAGCAGTTTTCAGTGGTGAAGAGGAGGAAGAAGTCCAGCGGGATCTTGTCAATGGTCCCCTGCTGGGGTGTGGGCTTTTGGCAGGTGCCCAACCATGTCTACCACTGATGCCAGCTCTGAGCATAGTTAACAAGCAGTGTCAAAGCTATTAAGAAGCTATAACGCTCCCTTCAGATAACAGAAGTGTTGCCCAAACGAGGAGAGCAAAAAGGAACAAAACCTATACAAAAAAAATGCAAGCAAACAATAAGGGATGCAAAAGAACAAATAGACACAAATCTGACATCAGAAATGGCAACATTCAGAAACCAATATGAGGACATTTCAGTCTCTCAGGATACTCTGCTGTAGATCTAAAAGTTGCCATTCTTCAACAAAATGAGATTCAAGCATGAAATTACTGGATTAGAATTTTTCAGGAAGTTTGATTCTATTAATTTGGACCTGAATCAAAACAACAGTTAATTAAACAAGTATTAATTAGCAATCCTAGGATGATTATGTTACCATACTGTTATAAACTGTCATTCTGCTTGTGCTGCATATGTTTAGGCTTTATATAGAATTGTCACAGACTGTACCTCATGCATTTCCTGGCCACTTGATCCCACTGTTTACATATTTGTCTATCCCCATCTTTCTGCCCCAACCCTGGCACCACTTCCCCAACTGTTCTGGAAGTTTCCCCAACCGTCCAGAGCAGATTTTCAGGGAGCACTGGGGACTGTAGGGGGAAAATAAGTGAAGATGATTTCCACCAGTGGGATTCTCTCCTTGGATTAGAAGGCTCCAGTAGACAGAAGGAGCCCTTCCATTCACACAAGGATTATGCTGGATCCAACCCTCTGCCTCTTTCCTGTGAGGAAAGGATTGTGGCCTAGCTATGAACTCATAGCATTCCAAAAGGGAATATTGGCACCACCAGTAATTAAGGCTACAATCCTAAACTCACTTATTAAGTAATCCTCCTGAACTTCAGACAGAAGTAATGTAGCTTCTGAGGGTATGAATCAAGTTATGAAATTAGTCTTGGTAAATGAATTAGTGGAATTGAATCCATAGTTCATCTTCACTGGCAGGACTACATTCAAAAAGTTAAAACTGCAGGAAAGACACTTTTTTGTAATTCACATTCAGAACATTTTAACATGCTGATCCAAACATTTATCTGGAAATAAGCCTTATTAGTTGATGGAACTTACTTCAAAGTAAGCTTGCTTAGGATCAGGGCTTAAGTCTATCATACCTCTGGTCTTACAGGATCTTCTATGCCAACCACACAAATGCAAGTCAGGTCAGTTAAAATGTCATTTTCATTGTCCCAGTCTGGTTCGGGGCTGCTGGAAAAGTCTCGAAAAGCAACACAGATGGTTCTCAATCCATCACAGGCCATGGGCTCGATCACTTTCTTTACCATCTCATCCCGATCACGGGGTCTGAAGATGCGAGGCTCACCAGCGGCATTAAGAATCTTAGAACACCTGGAAGAAAACGATAGCAACACAAGTCCATAGCTGTGACAGATAAGACTGGACAAAAAGATAGTAAGAAATTAAGATTTTAAATTTAAGATTTAAGAAATTTAAATTTAGGATTTAAGAAATTTAAATTTAAGATTTAAGAAATTAAGAAAACGATAGCAACACAAGTGCATAGCTGTGAAAGATATGACTGGACAAAAAGATAGCAAGAAATTAAGATTTCAACAAGACAGAGAGAGAGAGGTGTCATGTTTGCATTATTAATTCTAATAATTAACTAGCAACTTGCATTATACCTTCCTAAGGGCCAAACGTCATATTACACAAATTGAGTAGCATGTAGCTGAGGCTGATAATTTTATTTATACTTGTGTAAGCATGAGTGGCCCTTATTCAGATCCGGACCACTGTGCTCAGGGAGGGAAGGATCTCCCTCATCCGCTGGTTATCCCCCAAATTCCCCCTCCCCCAGGGCAGGGTTAAAAAGGGGGGGGGAGTCTCCATTGACTCTTTTTTTCTTTAATTCCCCCTCCCCATTGTGGTGGGTGGAATGTTGGGGAATGGGGGAGAACATTTAATTTTCTTCCTCTGGAGAACAGTGGTCCTGATCTGAATTGCGGCTGCATGTACTTACACAACAGTAAAAAGAAAAGAGAAGAGAAGAGAAGAGAAGAGAAGAGAAGAGAAGAGAAGAGAGATAAATCTCAGCTAGATGCTCTGCGACTAGTTCAATGTGTAATGTGGCTGTCAACCAAATGGGTGATAGAATTCCAGTTAGCCCCTATAAATGAACTGAATGAAATTTAGCATCACTTTTTTGACAAAGATGTGTCAGAACACTTTTGTTGGAAGCTTGCCAACTATAGCCTTGAACGCATGCAGACGTAGCTTGATACACAACAGAAGGAACAGTGGGGAAAGTGTTGGTCTTTGACCGAAAAGAGCTGAGTTCAAGTGCCTGGTCAGCCGTGTGACTTGTTCAATGGGCTTAACACAAGCCGCTAATAGTAAGCCAATCAGTAAAAGCAGGAATAGCTGTAGTGCACCTCATACTTGTTAATGATAAAACAAAACAAAAAAACAAGATAAATACTAGTATACACTATATTAATGAATATTAATAAATAGAAGGCTTGCCCCCACTTTTACCTTTTTCTAGAAAGTGAAAAAATAATACATGGGGTTTTGTAACCTGCTTTGTGGTCCAATTTTGGTATTAAAAAAAATACAGAAAAAATAGGCAATGGATACCATCTGCCATTAAAGTCCCACCTAAGTGAATATGATCAGGGCACGGGCACAGCAGTGCTCTTGCACAGCTCCCATTCATTTCCATGGGACCTATTCAAGAGAACCACCCAGTAGGGATGGGAGAACCACACTCAAGCTCGCTGAAATTGTCTGAACACTTCTTGACACCTCGCTTTGGCTCTCTCCCGTTCTTGCCTTCAGCCAGTTTCTTTGGTTTATTTAAATGAGAAAAGTGAGCATTTCTCAAATGTGGGCACTTCCCCCACATTGACTACAGTGTGACAGTGCGCACTTTAAACTGTGCATTTAAAAAAGTGTGCAATTCTTACTGTTATTTTTTTTAAAGCATGCTTCCCCTAATTAAAGTGTGAAAATGTGACTATTTAAGAGTTCATTTTAAAAGTGTGCATTTAAAAAAATGCACACTTTTTGAAATGCATCCTTTAAAGCTATGCATTTTGCAAGTTGTGCGTTCTGAGAGTGCACATTTTTTAAAGTGCACACCTTGTGAATGTGAACACAAGTCTGGGCATTTGCAAACATACTTGGAGATCACATGCTCCTGTTTACCGTTGGGGTTGTGAATGGGGCAGTTTGAGTGACTTGCAACTGAAACTAAATTCTCATTCATCCCTTCCCAGTAGATGGTGATTCACAGGTGAGCATATTAAATGAAAACATATGTCATCATGGGTGTGTATGTCTCTGTGTGAGTAGGACACCAACATAACAAGAACTGGAATGATACACATACAGAATTTAGTGACAAAGTGCTCAAGGCAAATATTGAATACTTACTTCTTTAGGACAATTTCTGAAGCTCCTTTGCTGTACATTCGGAAGCTGTCATCTGGCAATTTAATAACAGTGCTCATTGACTTTCTCACAGAGTTAAATGTATACACTTTGTAGAGCGTCTCTTCAGGCATTTGATTCCGGACAGGCTGATAATCCTGTTTTAAGTCCAAGACAAACCCCAGTAATCCACATTCTGTTTTGTTGCCAACCTGGCGAGGTAGACCGCCATCCTTTTCTGGTGGCTAAGGAGAAAGAAAGAATTGGGCTTCAGACTCTTTTTTGATGTCCAGAAACATATAGTACTCTGTCTGTCTGTCTGTCTGTCTATCTATCTATCTGTCTATCTATCTATCTATCTATCTATCGACTTGCACCCCACCTTTCTACCAAAAAAATGGCACTCAGGGTGGCACTTTCAAGCAAAATTAGTGGCACTTACAAGCACAATTAAAACTGATTAAAGCAATAAAACAACACATTAAAAAACAATAATAATGTAACAATTACAGGATTTTTTTTTAATTAAAAAGAGCACCCAACCCAACAGACCCACTTACTGGAAAAAGGCCTTCTGAAATAAAGCAGTCTTTGCTTGCTGGAGGAAGGATAGCAGAGAGGGAGTGAACACAGCCTCTCTTGGGAGGGAGTTCCACAGCCTGGGAGTGGCCACCAAAAAGGCCCTCTCTCCCGTCGCCACCAGACATGCCTCTGTTGGTGGCGATCTCAAAAGAAAGGCCTCCCAGAAGATCTTAAGGACTCGGCAGGCTCATATGGGAGAAGGCAGTCTTTCAGGTAGCCTGGTCCCAAGCTGTATAGGGTTGTATAGATTATAACCAGAACTTTGAATTCTGCCTGGAAACAGTGAAGCTGCTGTAACAAGGGAATTGCATGCTCCCTGTAATAAATTAATTATTTAAAAATAATTATTTAATTTATATGCTGGTTTTCCACAAAAAGTGCCCAAAGTGGCTAACAAAACAGCAGTACAACAACAAATAAGCATACCAATATATCATTATAATAGGCCTTGTTACAATCATAAACAACTCATTTCACTGATACTAACATAATAACATTTCAGATTAATTACAAAATAGGCAGAATCAAACATTGCTACATGTCTTTCAGTGGTGTATAAACCAGAACCTAATAAACTAAATCTTTCCTATGCATTAAGGCTTGAATAAATACTACGAACTGCAACAGCTATGTCAGGAAAACAAAGTTCAGAAAATAGCAGCCAGGTTTCTTATAGGGGTGGACGAAAGTCACTTACCTTTTCTCGCAGCTTGTTCGCGGTGGGGGGGAGCGCTTCGCTGCTCCCCCCGCGAAGTTCAGGCCGGGGGGGGAGGCTTCCTGCCTCGCCCGGCCGAAATTCAGGCCGGGGAGGGAGGCTTCCCGCCTCGCCCGGCCGAAATTTAGGCCGGGGAGGAGGCTTCCCGCCTCGCCCGGCCGCGAACACGAAAGTAAAAAAAAAAAAAAAACAACGTCCCCTGATAGGCTACGTGATGATTCACGTAGCCTATCACGGCTAGATCTGGAAAGTCAGCCGTGATAGGCTACGTGAATCGTCACGTAGCCTATCACGGGTGACTTTAAAAAAAAAAAGCGCGTACGCGAATGGCGGCCCCCATAGGGAGCCGCCATTCGTGTTCCTTATTTAGTTGCTGTAGTCTACGTCAATGTTTACGTAGACTACGGCGAAAATAAGGGCAACGCAGATAGCGTTCCCCTTATTTTCGCCGTAGTCTACGTAAACATTGACGTAGACTACAGCGACCAAATAAGGAACACGAATGGCGGCTCCCTATGGGGGCTGCCATTATCCGTACACACTTTTTTTTTTTAAGTCACCCGTGATAGGCTACGTGACGATTCACGTAGCCTATCATGGCTGACTTTGAAAATCTAGCCGTGATAGGCTACGTGAACCGTCACGTAGCCTATCAGGGGATGGTTGGTTTTTTTTTTCTTTCATTGCAATGGCGGGGGCGGCAGCTGGTCGAAAGACTGGCTGCCGCCCCCGCCCCGCTCGAACACCGGACGAACCGCCAGCCGGACCCGCCGCCGGGAGGGACATTCAGGGAAGGTAAGTCCCGTCCCGGGGGGGGCGGGGGGCGGGGGGGTGCAGAGGATTTCTCCCCGAAACTTGTTCGGGGGGCCGAACACGTTGGCGCTCGGCCCCCCAAAGTTTCGGGGAGAAATTCTCCGCCATCCCTGGTTTCTTATAGCCTGCAGCTGATCTCTCTCATGCTCCGCTCTCTCATGCTGTAACCAGCCCCGGTCAATAGTCTGGCTGCAGCATTCTGGACCAACTAAAATTTCCGAATAGTTTCAAAGGCAGCCCCATGTAGAATGCATTACAGTAGTCCAAACAGGATGTAATTAAAGCATGTGTGACTGCGGCCAGATCAGGCATCTCTAGGAACAGGTGCAATTTCCGCATTAGGCTGTGCAAATGTAGTCCTAGCCACTGCCAAGACCTATGCATCCAGGTTCAGGGCCATGTCCAAGAGTATACCCAGACTGTGAGCTTGAGTCTCCAGGGGGAGTGTAACCCCATCCCGCACAGGTTGAATCCCTACTCCCTGATCTGCCTTTCGACTGACCAAGAGCACCTCTGTTGTATCTGGATTAAGCTTCAATTTGTTTGCCCTCATCCAGTCCATTACTGACATCAGGCACCAATTTAGAACCAGAACAGCTTCCTTGGATTTAGATAAAAACTCACCTCCCCCCAACCCCCGCTGCTGTTGAACTAATGCTTTTCCTTCCCTCCTGCCTGTTCTCCCACAGCTTGGGAGATAAGGTGAGTGCTGAGCAGTTGGGGGGGGAGGGATAGCAAGTGGGTGGGAGGAAGAGGAGGAAGAAGAAGGGGGTCATGAACAGGGAGGGGATACCGGGGGGAGGAAGGAAATAACAAGGAGGTGAGAGGAAATAGCAAGCGGGGGGGAGAGAAGGAGGATGAAGAAGAAGAGGAAGAGGGAGGAGCGCCAACATACCCACCCCAACAGCAATTTTTGGTGGTGCCCACAGACACATTTCAAAAAGGAAAATGTGCTCGCAGACCCAAAAAGGTTGCCTACCCCTGTATTACACAAATAATACTTATCTATCTACTCTACAAATAATAAATATATAGTAACATCTATTACTGCTTTCAGTTTTTAAAAACATTTATTTGTTTGTTTGTTTTTAAAATATGTATATCCCACCTTTCTTTGTTCAGTCCAAGGTGGCTATAACACAGGAATTAACTATAATAAACTTCACTCCAAGGTACACACATCCACTTGACAACATGTTTCCATATAATTGTAATAGTTTTAAAACTTCTGCTTTGTAACATAGCAATAATTAACAGACTGAAAGATAGCTGGTGCAATGTAGTTGTGAAGGGCGTGAGCCTTGAACTGGAAGCTCTCCATTCAAATGCCATTACAGAGAGCTTTGGCTATTGGGCGGTATAGAAATGAAATGAATGAATGAATGAATAATATAGCTATGGATGGAGTCACTGGGGCCCCATCTACACAAGCCTTTTACTCTGGGGCAGCTGTGAGTTGAGGGCCCTTGGGACAGATGATATAGTTGCCACTTCGCAGCCATCTGTGGTTTTCTCCTGGAAAATGCGGATTTCCAAGGAGGCGTTTTTCATTTGCTGCGGGTTTCCCGTGGTTGTGAGCCATCTGTCCCTTCCCCAAACCAACTTCACATTTTGCGGTGGGCGTGTTGTAGGCATGTGTAGTGCTTGTGTCACTCTGTGATGTCCCTTTACTTCACCCATCCCTTTGCAGCTGCACAGTTACAGAGGCACAGAGAGGCGTTTTCATTTATTTAATCACACTTTTGCACATTTTTGCAGCTTCGTATCTTCGCAATGGCTGCTTTTGGACTCGGTGCCCATGGGCTGGTGTGTGTGTGTGTCTTGCAGGAGGTCCAACTTCGATCCGGCAACCATTTCGGAGCGATGGGTAGGCATGTAATGCTCATGCGAACCATCGTGAGAGTCTCAGGCTGGGGAACTGACAAACAGATGGTGTGGAAATGAAGGGACACCCACTTTTTACCCAAGGAGGGATGGAAAGACACAACAGAACCCATAAAATACAAAACAGACACTGCAGCTGTGCATTAAAGTATAATGGCAAAAAAAAGGCATGGCAGAGTCAGTAAATCACGAGTGTATACCACCCGAAGCTAATTCGAAGCTGCAATGCTGAGCAGTTGTGACAGGGTGTATGGTGAAAGCGGTGCCATGTAGATGGGGCCCTGGATAATCTGAGGCAAGCTACTATCAGTCTGAGGAGAGCTACTATCTCCACCTGTTAGATTAGGATAATAGTAATAATAATGAGGATAACCAAAACAACGTATTGGAAGTATTTTGACCACCTAGGTAATATATCATCATCTTCATCTTTTTCTGCCCTTCAGCAACTTCAGAGACAGTTTTATCACATCCCCTGGTTCTGAGCCCCCATATTATCCCAAGGAGGACTCTGATTCAGATGGGTCACAGGTCATCCCACTTCAAGGGGAGCCCTCAGCACGCCTTTCTATATCTTCCTGGCCTGAGGATGTATCTCTCCCATCATCTGTCTCTGAGGGTGACTGGTCCTTTAAGAATTGCAGTCATCACCCAGCAGGGTGGAGCCACTGAAAGATCAGCCTTCTTAAGGACTCAGTTGATTGCAATCCTTTGCTGGGGCAACAGCTCCTTGTGGGAGAATACTCCTGCCAGTGCTTCTATACAAAGTACTGATGTCACCCAGAACAGGCAGTGAGCTCTGTGTTGCAGTCTACTTCCCCTGGGCCTCATGCCCAGTCAGGTCAACTTTAAAAATTCATTCAAAATCAATGCATTTTACTCAGACGGTTTAAATTTTTTAGAGGGGTAGCTGTGTTCATCTGCTGCAGCTAAAATAAAAGTATTGTGGGACCTGAAAGACTAACTAGTCCACAAGAGCTTGTAATGCAAGCTTTAGTGTCTACTTCATCGCCTACATGATTTAGGGACTTACTTCTGAGTAGATATGCCTATGATGGCACTGCACAACACTTTGGTGAACATTCCTGGTTGGAGAGAGAGTTTTGAATTTAAATCAAGCTTTTTTAAGACTATAATACCTATCTAACGACATAAAAAAACCAGATTCGCAGGTACTCAAGCATAATATACTGGTGATAGTGCTGCAGACCCAGAACAGAAAACATACCACTTTCTGTCCTCTACAATTCCCTGCTAAAACCACTGAAGTGTATCATCAGTGATATACACCCCATCCTGGACAGTAGCATTTCTCTCTCACAGGCCTTGGGTGGTAGGCCTGTACTTGCTTACAGACAGCCACCCACCAGCAACAACAAAGCAGCTACTCCTCAGCAACAGCAGATCATGTGACAGCGATGCAGACCCAGGCACTGGAGCCTGTGGCAAACCCAGATGCCAACTTTGCCCCCATATCTACTCTGGCAGCACTATTATAGGACCTAATACTTTCATCCGTAACATCAGGACCTGTTGTTGTTGTTATATTTATTTATATCCCGCCTTTTTCCCAATAATGGGCTCAAGGCAGCTTTACAGCATTAAAAACTTGTACAGTTAAAACATATAAATAGAAATATACAAAATGTAAAAATATAATTAAATCATCAATCACATTAACATTGAATAAAAGATCAAATTTTTAAAAGACAGCAACAACGTAAACAATAGTACCAATCCATCATATTCTCACAGGTCCAGACTAACTATCCCCAAAGACCTGCCAGAACAAAAAAGTTTTGGCCTGCCTGAGAAAGCATATCAAGGAGGATAGGGATGTTATGAATCCGTTACCTTGCTCCACTGAGGGGCATCCACGAGGGTGGGGGGGGGAGAGGCGCTCCTTCCTTCCCCTGGAATCCTCCCCGGCCGGCTCTGCTCCGTGGTGACTCCGCAGAGCCACTGGCCAGGGCTGCCTGCAGCCGGACTTCTGTCCGCTGCTGGGTTGTGCCAGCCGCAAATGGCAGCCACCATTTGTGGCTGCAGCCCGGCAGCAGCCGGAAGACCTTCCGGAGCCGCCGCCAGGTAGGCTCTGTCCCGGGGGGATTCCGCAGGGTGGCGAGGGGGGGATTGCCCTGTTCCGCCCCGGACTCCGGGGGGGGGCAGATTCTTTAGATTCTTTAGACTGAAGTCTGTGGTGGAATTCTCCAACATCCCTAAAGGAGGGTGCCACAATCTATCCCCAAAGGCCTGCTGGAACAAAAAAGTTTTGGCCTGCCTCCAGAAACATACCAAGGAGATAACCTGGACCCGAGCCGTATAGGGCTTCATAGGTCATGGCCAGCACTTTGAATTGTGCCTGGAAATGGACTGGGAGCCAGTGAAGCTGTCTTAGCAGGGGAGTTGTATGCTCCCTGTAACCAGTCCCAGTCAGCAGTCTGGCAGCAGCTCTTTGAACCAGCTGAAGTTTCTGAGCACTCTTCAGAGGCAGCCCCACATAGAGCACATTACAGTAATCCAAACAGGATGGCACTAAGGCATGTGTCACTATGGCCAAGTCAGACATCTCACGGAATGGGCACAACTGGTGCACTAGCTTTACCTGTGCAAATGCACTCCTGGCCACCACTGAAACCTGGGCATCCAGGCTCAGGGCTGAATCCAGAAGTGTACCCAAGCTGAGAACCTGTGTCTTCAGGGGAGGGTAACCCCATCCAACACAAGCTGAATCCCTATTCCCTGATCTACCTTTCGACTGACCAGGAGCACCTCTGTCTTGTCTGGATTAAGCTTCAATTTGTTTGCCCTCATCCAGTCCATTACTGCCGACAGACACCAGTTCAGCACCCCAACAGCTTCCTTGGAATTAGATGGAAAGGAAAAGTAGAGTTGGGTGTCATCAGCATACTGGTGACACTGAACCCCAAAACTCCAGACAACCTCTCCCAATGGTTTCATGTATATGTTAAATAGCACAAGGGACAAAACAGAACCCTGAGGGACCCCACAAGCCAATGGCCAGGGAGTCGAACAGGAGTCCCCCAGCACCACCTTCTGCGTCCGCCCCTCCAAGAAGGAATGGAGCCACTGTAAAACAGTGCTTCCAAGTCCCATCCCAGCGAGGTGGCCCAGAAGGATACCATGGTCGATGGTATCGAAAGCCGCTGAGAGGTTCAGCAGAACCAACAGGGACACACTCCCTCTGTCTTGTTTCCAACATAGGTCATCCACCAAGGTGACCAAAGATGTTTCTGTCCCATAACCAGGTCTGAAGCCAGATTGAAATGGGTCTAGATAATCTGTCTCATCCAGGAATCCCTGGAGTTGGGAGGCCACCATGTGCTCCAATATCTTGCCCAGAAATGGAATATTGGAGACTGGCCAATAATTATCCAACATGGTGGGGCTTTTTTTTAACAAAGGTCTCACCACCAGGCTGGAACTCTGCCTTGCCTAAGGGAGGCATTAATCACTCCCCTTACCCACTCGGCCAGTCCACCTCTGGCTGCTTTTATGAGCCGGGAAGGGCAAGGATCTAGAACACACATGGTGGCTCTCACCTCTCCCAGGATCCTGTCCACATCCTCAGGCTGTACAAATTGAAAAGTATCCAACAACACTGGACAAGCAGGGGCCAAAGCTACATCCACTGGGTCTGTGTCAACTATAGCATCCAACTCAGAGCAGATCCAAGCGATTTTGTCTGCAAAGTGCTGCGCAAATTGTTCACAGCAGGCTGTCAAGAGGTTTAAATTCTCCACTTGTGGGCTAATGTATAAAAGACCCCTGACCACTCAAAACAGCTCTGCTGGATGGCTATTTGCAGACACAACAGTGGTGCGGGGGGGGGGAATTGCTGCCTGTATTGCCACAGGGTAGGCCTTCAAATAGGCTTTAGCCCATGTTCAATTGGATTCACTGAGTTTTCTGCCAACGTCAGAAAACTTTAGTCATCTTCTCACTAGTTTAATTGTCGCCAGCTCCCTAGAAAACCAGGGTGCTGGTGTGGCTTTGCTTCATGAGAGAGGATGCTCATGGCGTGTCCATGGCCCTGGTTATTTCTCCATTCCAGAGATCAGCCAGGGCTTCGACAGAATCACCTGCCGAGGCAACAGGAAAATCCCCAAGGCCATCAGGAAACCATTTGGATCCACCAGCCTCCTGGGGCAGACCATCCTAATTGGCCCTCCACTCCTGCAGAGGTTCCAAGTGCCAAAAAAATCTAAACCCCACCAGGGGTTTATCTGTCCATGACAACAGAACTACAGAAAGTTCCTCCACATTCAGATCACTATCACCCCATCCAGCACAAAAGGTCCAGAGTGTGCCCAGCAGCATGGGTGGGGCAAGATACCTTTTGAGACAGACCCATGGTTGTCATGGCAGACATGAAGTCCTGAGCCACTCCCAACAGGGCAGGCTCAGCATGGATGTTGAAATCCTTGCTCTCCTCAGGGAAATTTGCTTAGTGCCAACATTGTTTTCTTTCTGTCACCAGGTTAAGACTCCTGCCGGTGGTGGTCCTGCCCCTGCTGGGGCCTGGGTTTTATGCCCCAGCTCCCAAAGTTGTTGCAGCTGGGAGTGGGGAGGCACTTGGCTGGACCTGGATCTGCAAGGAGGCAGGGTAGAAGTCCCACAGGTAGAGGTCGAACCCCAGCAAGGCAGCAGAAGCACAGGATCTCACTTGCCTTGCAACGCTGTAGAACTTCCTCCCCTTGAAAGCAGCTCACCTTCCAATGTGATATATTTGGCAGCAATGCTCTACTGCACTGTGCATAGGACAAACAGGCCAGTTTATGCAAAATAAGAAATGGAAACAAATCGAACATCAGTACTGGCATTTCAAAATCCTGTGGGGGAACATTTCAGTCTCCCAGGACCTTCTGTCAATGGCCTTAAGGTGGCCATTAAGGCTATTCTTCAACAAAGGAGCTTTAACAAAGGGACAGATCTTAATGTGAACAGCTGAATTACAATTCATCAAGATGTTCAACTCTATCTCCTGTGGCTTGAACAGGGACAAAGGCTTTTTAAAAAATCACACCATACATGTTAATCAGCTCATCATTGCCAGGATGTCTGTGTCATTCCCCCAACAACTGTTTCATGAATAGCCACTAGGGATGTGTGAGGAATCCACCCTATTGAATTTTTCCAATGGCATTCCCCTATCTGCATCACCCAGAAGTGAATGTGGACACAAATGAACTTTGTGTTCAGAAATCCATATATTTCCAGACTTATTATCTGTTCCATGGAATAAGAAAAATGTGTCCAATAAAGTGTGCACATTTGAAAAGTGTGCAAAGAAACATGTGTATATTTCAAAAGACTGTATAAACACAATCAGTGGATGTGTACCAAAAATGTGTACGATTTGAAAAATGCACACAAAAATTCCATTAAAAAAGCACACATCCACATGGAACTGGTTCAGAACAGAATGGCGGGGGGGACTCCATGGAATCAGACTTGACAGATCTGCCTATCCCTGATGGCCACTGTTAATAAGAGAATTATCAGTGTCTGTACTTTCTGTAGTTCAGTTCTTTCTCACTGTTTACAATCCCTGCCCCCCCATCTCTATGTAATTGTAACTCAACATAATTCTTGCATCTGATGAAGTGGACTGGACTCCACAAAAGATTATGCCATAATACATCTGTTAGTCTTTAAGGTGCCACAAGACTCTTTGTTGTTATTCTTCCCAGTATTTAAATAGCAGCCAATTTACAGGCAACCTTGAGAAATGCAGGGTCAGATGTAGAAAGCAGTGCCCAGCTGTTTTGCTTCTGTTAGTACTCAGTGCAGCATCCTTATACCTTTAGGTCAATGATCCCTGAAGGGCATGATTGATAATGTCTTCTGGAAAAAATGCAGGAAGAGGAGGAATGAATAGGGATGTACAAATCCCTTACCTGGCTCCGCAGTGGGGGATCCGTGGTGGGGAGGGAGGCGCTCCGTCGTAGCGGCCACCGTTTGCATCCCTGCTCTTTGCTGTGATAGGCTATGTAAATACTTACATAGCCTATCACAGCAGCCTGGCAGGACACAAATGGTGGCCACTACGACGGCCGCCATTTGCGGCCTCAGCAGCCAGCCGAGAGACCAGCCGCCACCGCCAAAGCCGCCACCGGAGCATCCGCCCCAGGTAAGTTTCGTCCCGGGGGGATTCCGCGGGGTGGCGGGGGGTGGGAGGCCGTTCCGCCACGGGTTTTGGGGGCCTGAATGCCAGTGCATTCGGCCTCACGAAAGCTGTGGTGGAATTCTCCGCCATACCTAGGAATGAATGTCTTTATGCCTTCGGTGGTACTGGACCAGATCTTCACTCCAACCCAGCCCAACATAATAACAGTGAGAGGCGAAGGTACGTGATATCTATATATTACCTTCAGTATCAGAGGGGTCCCAGTTTAATCCTAAGCCCAATTCAAAGTGCTTGTTTTGACCAGAATAAAGCTCTTCGTGGCTTGGGATCTCAGTAACTGATGGAACACCTTCCTTCATATACATTTACCTGTGATCTAAGGTCAGTTATGGAGGCTCCCTCCAAACGCCCCCTCTTTCTGAAGCTTGGAGGGTAGCTGCTACAGTGGCACCCCTGGTTATGGAATGCTCTCCTCAGAGAAATTTGCCTAGTGCCAACATGTTTTCTTTCTGTTGCCAGGTTAAGACTTTCTTGTTCTCCCAGGCCTTTTAAATCTGTGTTACTTTAATCTCTATTACATGTTGGTGGTTGTAATGTTTTTTTTATTTCTTGCCTGGTTTTAGCTTCCCATTTTTTTACTGTTTTCTATTGGGTTACCTTGTCTACTATAAATACATCTACTACCCCCACCACCAAAATAACATGCATGGGAGAGTGCTACTGTGTTCATGTCCTGCTTGTGGGCTTCCTATAGGCATCTGGTTGGTCACTGTGGGAACAGAATGCTAGATTTGGGGGTGGGGGGTCATCAGATCCAGCAGGACTCTTATGTTCTTAAGCCCATCTTGGTTTTCCCACCTGAAAGATGTCAGTGGCTCAGGTAAGGAAAGATGCCCCCAAATGCTAGAATTTCCATGACTCAACGTGACATTTTAAAATAAGATACTGGGAAAGGAAAAGACTCTTGGCTAGGATGTTTGAAACAGATGCTATTGATCTGCTTATAAAGTAGGTTGGCTGAGCCTATACATCCATGTAGTTTACTCCCCCATCCTGCAACGATCTCACAACTAATTTGTAAATATATCATTGAAGTATTGATGGCTTTCAGGAAACATTCCAATCATTCAAATATGGCAAAACGTATTAGTCTTTCATTTATGCAAAGTTGTGGCTGATTAATCCTGAGGTGGTTCAAGCCAGAAGTCCTTTTTATAATTTAGCATTTTCTGTTACCAAGTAACTGAAGAAATTTACTCGAAGGTCATTTGGAGATGTAAATGATCTGTAAATGACATTTAAGGTATGAATGAGTCTCTTTCATAATTGTTTAGTAATGCAGACCACGAAATCTCCTGGCAAAGAGTAGTCCTGGCTTGAAAAACATTGTGATTAATCACCGGCAACTTGCCATATATTAACGACTTGTGCACCCTTGGGCTTGCCACTTATAAATTGGTGCATCTCCCCTTTCTTGCCAGCAGGGAAATACTGACCATCTTTTAAAAGGAGATAGCCAGCCTTTGGGGGGGGGGGGGGATCACATGTTTTAATGAGGTTGTCTCATAAACTTAAGACTTCAGTGTCATAGATTTCAATAGGTCTACTTTAAGTATGACTAAATCTGGATTCAACCCATGATGATAATTGGAAAACCATAGGAAATATTTCCAACAAATTATGAATGTATTATCTGACACAACCTTTCAAAAATAATAAGCCACTATAAGTAAGATATAATAGTCTAACTTTAAACTAAAGTTTGCAATGTAATATAGTGTTGACTGGATATACCCACTTTATGTATGCATGTCATGGGTAGGCGATGTGATGCCCACGTGCACCAATGCACCCCTGGACACCCATCTTTCTTGGTGCTCTAAGCTTCCTACTTTGAATTTTAACAAAATCAAACTAATTTTCTTACCAGCACCTGGGATCACTTCAAAACAAAGTGAGGTCCTCCAGCCATTTTCATTTCCCTCTAGGCCACCTGTGTGGTTCAGAGGCATTCTTAGAAAATGAAGATGGCAGGAGGCTGTAGGGCAATGCTTTTCTCTGCAGCATGCCCAGCCACCAAGAAAAAGAAGGGAAGAAGACAAAAGGGAGTCCTGTCACTTCTGTTTGGGGGGCTAGGAAGGGCAGTAGGGAGGGGGCGAGGGAGAGCAGCAGGAAGCCAGTAGGGCTGAGGAAGTCAGCTAGAAGCAACCAGGATGGGGGGTTGGGGAAGGTTATCTGCTTGTATGTCTGAATGGATGGGGGCTGCATGAGATGGAAAGTGAGAAGGGTTTAGAGGGGATTTTGGAAGGATCTTGAAAAAGAGTCAGAGTGATTTTTTGGGTGCTTTCAGTGAGGAAGAGGGACGTGTGTGTGTGTGTGAGAGAGAGAGAGAGAGAGAGAGAGGCAGGCAGGCAGGCAGGCAGGCAGGCAGGCAGCAGAGAACAGATGGCAGGAGGGTCGATGGATGGGTGTACGTGAGACGAGAGAGGAGATTGTGGGAGAGTTAGTTTATGGGTGGTGAATCAAGTGAGAGAATGGGCTGGTTCACACGATCACTGCAGCCCACTTAACTCTTGCATAATCCATGGGCTGTTGTTTAACCCTCACATAAGCCACCCTTGCTGGGTTCACACCACAAGATAAGCCACGGTGATCACCTGCTGTAGCCTGAATATTCAAACAGGCGGCCAGCACAAACCAATGTGGCTTAAATAAAATAAACATAGTGGGCTGCGGTGATCATGTGAACCTGGTCAGTGTATGGGTGGTGATCCAGGGTGAGAGAGAGAAAAAGAGATGGGGGGATAAGTTGGCTGGCAGAGGGTCGGGGGGGGGGGGAGAGAAAAATTGGCCTTCTGTTAAATAGGTTTTGGTTGGTGCAGAAGAATGTGGTTCCAATGGAGTTGTTTTGTGTGCTGGAGCTCAGATCCCACGTCTGCCTTGCTCTCTTTGGGGCACGTTACACATCTCAAGGGGCCACGCCTCTTAAGACAGCCACTTTGTGGTGGTGTTCAGGACAGTGTCTCAAATGCTAAATGTTCCCATGGACCCAAAGAGGTTGGCTAACCCTGAGGTCCCCTTCATGGATCACTGCCTTGTTGTGGCGAAGGGGCTTGCGTAACTCGGTGAAGCCATAAGCTATGCCGTGCAGGGCCACCCAAGACGGACAGGTCATGGCAGAGAGTTCTGACAAAATGTGGTCCACTGGAGAAGGAAATGGCAACCCACTCCAGTATTCTTGCCAAGAAAACCCCATGGAACGTATCACAAGGCTAAAAGATATGATGCCGGAAGATGAACCCCTCAGGTTGGAAGGTGTCCAATATACTACTGAGGAAGAGCAGAGGGTATTTCCAAGTAGTGCCAGAAAGAGTGAAGCGGCTGGGCCAAAGCCGAAAGGACACTCAGCTGTGGATGTGTCTGGTGGTGAAAAGAAAGTCTGATGCTGTAAAGAACAATATTGTTTAGGAACCTGGCATGTAAGATCAACGAATCAAGGTAAGCTGGAGGTGGTCAAACATGAGATGGCAAGATTGAACATTGACATCTTGGGAATCGGCGAACTCAAATGGACAAGCATGGGTGAATTTAATTCAGGTGACCATCATATCTACTACTGTGGGCAAGAATCCCCTAGAAGAAATGGAGTAGCACTCCTAGTCAACAAAAGGGTGGGAAAAGCAGTACTGGGGTACAATCTCAAAAACGATAGAATGATCTCAGTACGAATCCAAGGCAAACCATTCAACATCACAGTAATTCAAGTCTATGCCCCAACCACTGAGGCCGAAGAAGCTGAGGTTGATCGGTTCTATGAAGACCTACAACCCCTTCTAGAACTAACACCAAAAAAAGATGTCCTCTTCATCATAGGGGATTGGAATGCTAAAGTAGGAAGTCAAGAAATCACCGGGATAACAGGCAAGCATGGCCTTGGTGTACAAAATGAAGCAGGACAAAGGCTCATAGAGTTTTGCCAAGAGAACACGCTGATCATAGCAAACACTCTTTTCCAACAGCACAAGAGGCGACTCTACACATGGACATCACCAGATAGTCAATATCGAAATCAGATTGATTATGTCCTTTGCAGCCAAAGATGGAGAAGCTCCATACAGTCAGTAAAAACAAGACCTGGAGCTGACTGTGGCTCAGATCATGAGCTGCGTCTTGCAAAATTTCAGCTTAAATTGAAGAACGTTGGGAAAACCACTAAACCATTCAGGTATGACCTAAATCATATCCCTTATGAATATACAGTGGAGGAGAGGAATAGATTTCAGGGATTAGACCTGATAGACAGAGTGCCTGAGGAACTATGGATGGAGGTCCGTAACATTGTTCAGGAGGCAGCAACTCAATCCATCCCAAAGAAAAAGAAATGCCAGAAAGCAAAGTGGCTGTCTGATGAGGCTTTACAAGTAGCTGAGGAAAGAAGGGAAGTGAAAAGCAAGGGAGAAAGGGGAAGATATATCCAACTGAATGCAGAGTTCCAGAGAATAGCAAGGAGAGGCAAGAAGGCCTTCTTAAATGAACAATGCAAAGAAATCGAGGAAAACAACAGAATGGGAAAGACTAGAGATGTCTTCAAGAAAATCAGAGATCTCAAGGGAACGTTTTGTGCAAAGATGGCCATGATAAAGGACAAAGAAGGCAGAGACCTAACAGAAGCAGATGAGATTAAGAAGAGGTGGAAAGAATACACAGAAGAACTATACAGGAAAGATCTGAATGTCCCTGATAGCCATGACAGTGCGGTCACTGAACTTGAGCCGGACATCCTCGAGAGTGAAGTCAAGTGGGCCTTAGGAAGCCCACTCAGTCTGACATCAATCCCTGGGAAAATTCTGGAGCAGATCATAAAGCAATCCATCTGGAAGCACCTTGACAACAATGCCGTGATTACTCGAAGCCAACATGGATTTGTCAAAAACAAGTCCTGCCAGACAAATCTGATCTCATTTTTTGATCAAGTCACCTCCCTTGTAGACCGTGGGAATGCTGTAGACATCATATACCTCGACTTCAGCAAAGCTTTCGACAAAGTGCCCCATGATATCCTGATGAGCAAACTTGCTCGAAGTGGGCTAGATGAAACAACGATCATGTGGATCCACAGTTGGCTACAGAATCGGACTCAAAGAGTGCTTATCAATGGGACCTTCTCAAGCTGGGGAGAGGTAACGAGCGGGGTACCGCAGGGCTCAGTCCTGGGCCCAGTGCTCTTCAACATTTTTATTAATGACTTGGAGGAGGAGGTGCAGGGAATGCTGATCAAATTTGCAGATGACACAAAATTGGGAGGGATAGCTAATACTTTGGAAGACAGAAACAAAATTCAAAGTGATCTGGATAGACTGGAGTGCTGGGCAGAAAACAACAGAATGGCATTTAATAGGGACAAATGCCAAGTTCTGCACCTAGGAAAAAGAAACCAAATGCACAGTTACAAGATGGGGGATACGTGGCTCAACCACACTACGAGCGAGAAGGATCTTGGAATTGTCGTCGATCACAAGCTGAATATGAGCCAACAATGTGATGTGGCTGCAAAAAAGGCAAATGCTATTTTGGGCTGCATTAATAGAAGCATCGCTTCCAAATCCCGGGAAGTACTAGTTCCCCTCTACTCAGCACTGGTTAGGCCTCATCTGGAGTACTGTGTCCAGTTCTGGGCACCACACTTTAAGAAGGATGCAGACAAGCTGGAGAGGGTTCAAAGGAGGGCAACAAAGATGATCAGGGGACTGGAAACAAAGTCCTATGAAGAGAGACTGAAAGAACTGGGCATGTTTAGCCTTGAGAAGAGAAGACTGAGGGGAGATATGATAGCACTCTTCAAGTACTTGAAAGGTTGTCACAGAGAAGAAGGCCAGGATCTCTTCTTGATCATCCCAGAGTGCAGGACACGGAATAATGGGCTCAAGTTACAGGAAGCCAGATTCCGGCTGAACATCAGGAAAAACTTCCTGAGTGTCAGAGCAATACGGCAATGGAACCAATTACCTGGGGAGGTGGTGGGCTCTCCCACACTGGAGGCCTTTAAGACGAGGCTGGACAGCCATTTGTCAGGGATGCTCTGACTTGGATTCCTGCATTGAGCAGGGGGTTGGACTCGATGGCCTTGTAGGCCCCTTCCAACCCTACTATTCTATGATTCTATGATTCTATAAGCATTACTAACAACAAAGCTAGCGGAGATGACAGTATTCCAGCTGAGCTATTTAAAATCCTAAAAGATGATGCTGTTAAAGTGCTTCACTCAATATGCCAACAAATTTGGAACACTCAACAGTGGCCACAAGACTGGCAAAGGTCAGTTTAAATTCCAGTCCCAAAGAAGGGCAACAAAAGAGTGTTCAAACTACCGTACAATTGCGCTCATTTCACATGCCAGCAAGGTGATGCTCAAAATCCTACAAGCTAGGCTTCAGCAGTATGTGAACCGAGAACTACCAGAAGTACAAGCTGGGTTCCGAAGAGGCAGAGGAACTAGAGATCAAATCGCCAACTTTCGCTGGATCATGGAGAAAGCAAGAGAATTCCAGAAAAACGTTTATTTCTGCTTCATTGACTATGCTAAAGCCTTTGATTGTGTGGATCACAACAAACTGTGGCAAATTCTGAAAGAGATGGGGGTACCAGACCACCTTACCTGTCTCCTGAGAAACCTGTACGAGGGTCAAGAAGCAACAGTAAGAACCAGACATGCAACAACCGATTGGTTCCAAATTGGGAAAGGAGTACGACAAGGCTGCATATTGTCGCCCTGCTTATTTAACTTATATGCAGAGTACATCATGAGAAACGCCGGGTTGGGTGAATCACAGGTCGGAATTAAGATTGCTGGGAGAATTATCAACAACCACAGATACGCAGACGATACCACCCTAATGGCAGAAAACGAAGAGGATCTAAAGAGCCTCTTGTTGAGGGTGAAAGTGGAGAGTGCAAAAGCTTGTTTTCAAACTCAACATTAAATAAACGAAGATCATGGCATCTGGCCCTATCACTTCCTGGCATATGGAAGGGGAAGAAATGGAAGCAGTGACAGATTTTATTTTCTTGGGCTCCAAGATCACTGCAGACGGTGACTGTAGCCATGACATTAAAAGACGCTTGCTCCTTGGGAGGAAAGCCATGGCAAACCTAAACAGCATAGTAAGAAGCAGAGACATCACCTTGCCGACAAAGGTCCGTCCTATCAAAGCTATGGTTTTCGCAGTAGTAATGTATGGCTGTGAGAGCTGGACTATAAGGAAGGCTGAGTGCTGAAGAATTGATGCTTTCTAACTGTGGTGCTGGAGAAGACTCTTACGAGTCCCTGGACTGGAAGGAGGTCAAATCAGTCAATCCTAAAGGAAATCAACCCTGACTGCTCATTGGAAGGACAGATACTGAAGCTGAAGCTCAAATATTTTGGCCACCAATGCAAAAAGAAAACTCTCTGGAAAAGACCCTGATGCTGGGAAAGACTGAAGGCAAAAGGAGAAGGGGACGGCAGAGGATGAGATGGCTAGATAGCATCACGGATGCAATGAATATGGATTTGAGCACACTCCAGGAGAGAGCAGAGGACAGGAAGGCCTGGCGTGCTACGGTCCATGGGGTCACAAAGAGTCGGACATGACTTAATGACTGAACAACAACAACCCTGAGGTATGCATATACCAATGTATACACTTAATGGGGATGAATGGATTAGTCTCTCGGCTTCAAAGTATAGCTCTAACAAGATTTTATAGCTTCATAATTAAAAGGAAATAAGGAGCACTAGGGACAAGATATTTGCAATGGAATGATTAGCCACTTCCTAAAATCCTCAGCATCCAATAAATGTATATGTAATTCTCTTAATTTTGGGACTTCATAGGCATCAGAAGTTTTGGCCATAGTACAAGTCCCGTCATGTTCTGCTTAACAATAATTATTTTGTTTTACTTCAGTGCTCACCACAAAAGTATAATTCTCATTACTATCACTATTTTCCCGCTCAATATTTGGTTCTAGATCTCCAGTCTATGTTCGGGTTGCTTCAATGATGCTTTAAAAAACCACTACAGTTCCCAACATGACACAGGTCTGGTTCGCAGGTAACAGCAATTTGTGGGTTAATTAACCCACAATTTGACATGCACAAGTGGGAGTGAGCAACTGTATTGCCTCCCACATGCTCTTCACTTCTGCTTTTAATCAACATCCTACGATCAGCCAGGTCATAGGTTGTTGAGTACGACATGCAAACCCAGAGTACTGGGTTGTGTAGGGGCTAAACAACCCAATGGATAATCCAGCAACAAACCACGGGTTAACCATTGGGTTGTTTAGCCCTTGTACGAACCCAGCACTCTGGGTTCATATGTCATGCTCAACAACCTATGACCTGGCTGATCGTAGACTGTTGATTAAAAGCGGAAGGGGCTGATATGCAGCAGCAGCACATCTGCTCTCTCCCGTTCATGCATGGCAAATCGTGGCTTGATTAACTCACAATTTGCCATTATGTGTGAACTGGGACAAACAGTTTCAAAAAGATTTCTAAAACATTTTTAGAACGAGACAATTTGACATACTTAAAAAATAAAATAAACAATTCTGGAAAGTTTTCATATATAGAATGACAGGCTTTGAGAGCTTCGGCTATTGGGCGGTATAGAAATGAAACAAATAAATAAATTTTGACCTAGCAGTTCTCTACAGAAATTCTCCCCATTCCTCTTATGACTTTGGGTTAGGTCAGGGTTCCCCAATCTGGTGCTTTCCAGATATTTTGGACTACAACTGCCAGCATTCCTGACCAGTGGCCATGCTGGCTGGGCTGATGGGAGTTGTAGTCCAAAACATCTGGAGGCTGCCAGGTTGGGGGAGGCTGGGCTAGGCTTTTACACTGTAGTTTAAAATCAGTTTCTAGTTTCATTGGCTTTGAATGCACATCCATAAATATAGATATAAACACGAACACAAGACAGTTTTTTGAAAAAAGGTCTTAACGTCTGCTAGGCCTACTACAACAGCTGCAGACCCCACAATCTCAGCATGGTGTTTATTAAAATAAAGCATATGGTGGTGAGAATTGGCAGTGGCACCTCCTTTCCTGCAATGTTTCAGCAAAAACAATCTGCCTGCCAAGCCAACTTCCTTTCAGCGCAGATTACTTTCCTCAATCTGTAGCAAGCAAAAGGTAATCTGGGTTATACTTCAGACCGAGGCTTCTTTTCAGCTGTTTCATGTTTATTATCCCTCAAAATTAAAGCAAAGAAACAAAAGAAATTCAAGTCCTCCATATTGAAACATATTCTTCATTTACAGTTTCAGTGTCAGTGTCTAGACACTGCAAGATAACATGGCTAATTTCTAGATTACTTGCTTACTGGTAGTATCACATAATGATATGTGATATATCGTAAACTGATATGATACAGGACTTGCCATCTGGAATTTCTGTTATGCTATGCATATTATAAACCTATTTATGAATTTGGGCATGCACCACTTTAAGGATAATTTATATGTACAGATGCAAATTTACATCAAGAATTGATACACAAAGCAAGATGGTTAAGAATGAAAAGGGAAGAAAGTAATGGATTAGGAAGGAAGATAAACAAATGGGAAAAATACATAAAATTACACAGAAGTAATATATCAGCAGTTAATGGCAACAGGCAAGCAATTACAATTAAGAAATGATGAAAAAGTGGGAAAGACACTAATACATCTGAGACAACAGTCCTTTGAAAAGACTGACAAACTGTTAGCTAATATGTTGAAGAAAGAGGGGAGGAAAAGTTGCATGGTATACCCAATAAAGAAATCTACAGGGTGTGCCTCTATTCCAAGTGAAATAGTGCAGGGATGTTTATTTTTTTATTTGATTTGTATGTCACCCAACTGGCAAAGTAGTATTTTACACAGATGAGATAGTGAATCTGGGATAGGATTATTTCCAAACATTATCAACGTGTAGATTGGCCAATATATGGGATTGGATCCATAAGACTGTAGCTGAAGAATATGAGGAAAATGGGACATATCCAATTCTGAATCATGCATTGTGGTATTAGAAAAAACAAACTGTTTTGGATGTGGTTTTGTCGAATCCTTGTGTTATGCTATTTTTAAGGTACGGGCAAAGCACCAAGGAGCAATTGCCCCAGGACTGTCAGCCTGCATGTCTCTGGTTTATAATGAGCAAATTAGGGAAAGAGGGATACTGGGGGATTTCTAAATGTGAAACAAATTTTAGTAACATTAAAAATTTTGTGTTGGGAGTTCTGTGATCACTTTTGATCAAGCAAGGCTAAGAACTAATGGGCAGTTGAAGCTATATCAGTCGGGGTGGGGGGTGGATCATTATGCCACTTCTGAATTTTCACATGAATATAGTTTCCTTAGGGAATTGTTAGTAGGGATGTACGAAAGGCACTTACCTTTCGCGGATTATGTTTATGGTTGGGGGGGAGGCGTTCCGTCCCTCCCCCTGGAATCCTCACCGGGGGGGAGGTGCTCCGTTCCTCCCCCCCTCCCCGGAATCCTGGCTGGCCGGCTGTGCTCCGCAGGGATTCTACGGAGCCACCGGCCGGCTCCGCCAGCAGCCGGACATCCGGCCGCTGGCTAGCAGGGATGCAAATGGTGGTGGCCATAGCCGCCGCCATTTGCGTCCCTGCAATCAGCCGTGATAGGCTACGTAAATGTTTACGTAGCCTATCACGGCTGACTTAAAAAAAACCACACACACGCGTACGCAAATGGCGGCGGCCACGGCCACCGCCATTTGCGTCCCTTATTTTGGCACGTCTTAGGGTGAAAATAAGGGGAACACAAATAGCGTAGTGGATGCTACGCTATTAGCGTTCCCCTTATTTTCGCCGTCTTAGTCTACGTAAATGTTTACGTAGACTAAGACGTGCCAAAATAAGGAATGCAAATGGCGGCGGCCATGGCCGCCACCATTTGCGTACACGCGTGTTTGTTTTTTTTAAAGTCAGACATGATAGGCTATGTAAACATTTACGTAGCCTATCATGGTTTTTTTAAAAAACCTAACTGTGATAGGCTATGTAAATCTTTACATAGCCTATCACGTTTGTTTGTTTTTTTAAAAAAAACTGGAAATGGCGGCGGCCGGTCAGAAGACTGGCCGCCGCCACCGCCAAACCACCACTGGAGCCACTGCCGGAACCTCCGCCGCCAGGAAGATCCGCCCAAGGTAAGTCTCATCCCGGTGGGGGCGGGGGGTGGCAGGCCGTTCCGGCACCGATTTCGGGGGGCCAAATGCGCTGGCATTTGGCCTCCCCGAGATCCGTGGAGGAATTTTCGTACATCCCTAATTTTTAGGCAATGAGGAGAGTTATTTATCTATCTCTAATAAATGTCTGTATAGATAAGATCTATCTGTTTTTAAAAGACACACAGAAGGGTTATATAATACACATAATTATTTTTTTAAGTGGAAAAGGATCTACAAATGGTTCTACCAGGAGAGGTCTGGCAATGGATACATACTAATGTAGGGAAGAATTTGATAGTGATGAATTTAAAACAGAACTTTTTTGAGCTTTTACATCAATGGTATCTCACACTATGTAAAATTAAAAGGATATATAATTTGAGTCAATGATGGAAATGTGGTGAGCAAGGTGCAGGATATATGCATTTTTTTTGGGCACTGGGGTAAAATAAAATCAGAGTGGACTTTGATTATGAACCCTATTGAGCTTGTAATGCATTATAAAATACCAATGAATCCATTAAAGGTACTTCTGAGTTACTAAAAAGGTGTGTAGAAATCTCTGATATACAGTCAGGGCCAGAAATATTAGAACAAAGATAACTGTTTTGGCAGTTGGCCTCTGTACGCCACCACATTGAAGTTGAAAGGAAACACACCCAGATGGGAGCGAAGTCAGGACTTTCAGCTGTAATTCAAGGGGTGTGAAAAAAGTGGGGCACTAACCATTCAGGAAGGACAGCCAGTGGCATACACACACACCCATCGTTGGTGGCTCATAAGTAATGGAACAAACCAACAGCATTTCAACTTTAAGGATCGCCTTTAATTCCTGGATGAAAATCCTTTGCAGTCAATGATTGCCTGAAGTCTGGAACCCATGGACATGACCAAATGCTGAGTTTCCTCCCTTGAGATGCTTTGCCAGGCCTTGACTGCAGCTGCCTTCAGCTGCTGCTTGTTTGTGGGTCTTTCTGCCCTCAGTGTTGTCTTCAGTAAGTGAAAAGCATGCTCGTTTGGGTTGAGATCAGGTGACTGACTTGGCCATTGAAGAACATCCCACTTCTTTGCCTGGAGAAACTCTTGGTAACGTTTGCTGTATGTTTTGGGTCATTATCCATCTGCAATATGAAGTGGCGTTCAATCAGTTTGGCAGCATTCGGCTGAATCTGAGCAGAAAGTATAGCCCTATACACTTCAGAATTCATCCTGCTGCTTTTATTAGCAGTCAGGTCATCAATAAACACCAGTGACCCGGTTCCATGGGCAGCCATACATGCCCAAGCAATAACACTGCCTCCACCATGTTTGTCAGATGATGTGGTATGCTTTGGATCATGAGCTGTTCCTTTCCTTCTCCATACTTTTCTCTTCCCATCATTCTGGTACAAGTTAATCTTGGTTTCATCAGTCCAAAGAATCTTATTCCACGACTGGGCAGGCTTTTTTAGGTGTTTGCTGGCAAAGGCTAATCTGGCCTTTCTGCTCTTGAGCGTTACCAGTGATTTGCACCTTGTTGTGAAGCCTCTGTATTTACATTCATAAAGCCGTCTCTTGACTGTAGATGTTGACAATGACATGCCTACCTCTGCAAGAGCGTTCTTGACCTGGCTAGATGTTGTGAAAGGGTTCCTCTTCACCATGAGCAGAATTTTGCGGTCATCCACTTTAGTTGTCTTCTGTGGTCTTCCAGGCCTTTTGCTGTTGCTGAGCTTGCCAGTTAATTCCTTCTTTTTCAACATGTTCCAAACTGTTGTGTTGGCCACTCCCACTGTTTTTGCTATCTCTCTGATGGGTTTATTTTGTTTCCTCAGACTAATGATGGCCTCCTTCACTCGCATGGACACTTCTTTGGACCTCATGTTAGGGGTTCCAGTGAACAGCTACCAAATGCAAATGGAACACTCAGAACTACCTCCAGGCCTTTGATCTGCTTGATTGGTCATGGGGTACCCAGGAAACAGGCCACACCTGGCCATGCAGCTGCTTGTCAGCCTTTTGTTCCATTACTTATGAGCCACCAACGAGGGTGTGTGTGTATGCCACTGGCTGTCCTTCCTGGTTAGTGCCCCACTTTTGTCAAACCCCTTGAATTACAGCTGAAAGTCCTGACTTCGCTCCCATCTGGGTGTGTTTCCTTTCAACTTCAATGTGGTGGTTTGCAGAGGCCAACTGCCAAAACAATTATCCTTGTTCCAATATTTCTGGCCCTGACTGTAGAGGTAGTTATTAATTTGTTGACAGCAGCTAAAATTTCTATCGAATCACATTGAAAAAAGAGTACTGCCCCTCTGTTGTCTGATTGCTTTTTCAGGATACAGGATATTGCTACTATGATGAAAATGACATATAAAAGCAAGAATAAAATCTTTGAGAATAGGTTTATTGAGAAATGGAGCATCCTTGTTACACTTTGGAAAGATTCATTCCAGGATAGCATTTGTCCATACTCTTTATTTTCATTGGTTTGAATTTATGCATTAGGAATTATGTATTAGCAAGATGAATTAGTATGTATTTTGTATATTTCTAA
Source organism: Heloderma suspectum (assembly GCF_057233095.1). NCBI lineage: Eukaryota > Metazoa > Chordata > Lepidosauria > Squamata > Helodermatidae > Heloderma > Heloderma suspectum. Next base: position 290,280,543 of record NC_139459.1, on the reverse strand, counting down.
TTATTGTTTTAATTAAAAATGGTGGAGGGGAGAAACAATTACAATAATTCAAATAGAAATAATCTATTTTGATTTCTACATAGGGATGGGTGGAACACTTACCTCCGCATCTGGGGGGTGGTTGCAGGGGGGGAGGCGATCCGTCCCTCCCCCCTGGAATCCTAGCCGGCTGGCTCCGCTCCACGGTGATTCCATGGAGCCGCCAGCTGGCTCTGGAGCACCAGCGATACAGCCGCCATTGATTGCCATATCGCTGGCTGGGTGGATTGACTGCAGACGCAAATGGTGTCCACTATGCCATTTGCGGCCATAAAGGTTTTAGTTTAAGCTAAATGCAGCTGTAAATGGCTGCACCTAGCCTGAACTAAGACCTCTACAGCTGCAAATGGCGTAGTGGACGCCATTTGCGTCCACATTCAATCCGCCCAGCCAGCAATATGGCAATGGCAGCCGTATCACTGGTGCTCCAGAGCCGGCTGGCGGGGAGGATCCGGCCAGCGAGGATTCCTCCAGGAGGCAGAGGTAAGTCTTCCGATCCTCCACAGACTCCGGGGGGAGGGATGTTTTGAATCCGGCCTCACTGGGGTCCATGGAGGATTTCTCCCCCATCCCTATTTCTACATAGAGGGGAAGACTGTCGCCAGGGGGCCTCTGTGGCTACTCAGCCTGCTGTTCAGGTGTTAACTGCTGACAAGCAACTTCAGGAGCCCTGCTCTCCCTTGTTGCGGTGCCTCAGCTTTAAATGAAACTTGGACTGAACAGCCTTTCAAACAGAGGACAGTCCTTTGACACCCCTTCAAATGCAGCACTGTCCTCTGCAATGTAGTGCACATGGCCACCCTATGTGTCAGGTGACTATCATGATGTCAGACTGTTCCAGACTACTAAAGGACTGCAGTGGATCTGGACTGAATGATGAGCAAAATGAAAAAAAAATGTGTATATGCAGTTCAAATCAAAACAGAGTCCCTATAGCAATTATTTGCAGCTGCCAAATAATCTTAACCAAATAAAATACTGATAGGCTTAAGTCAGGATATACCTTTAAAATTTTGAGGCTGAAACCTAAAACAAATGAAGAAGAAAATTAACTGGAACATTTGGAAACAAGCTAGATACTTATTTAGAAATCTGTCCTAAGCATAAATCCCAGTCAGAAGAGTTATGCAAGCCAATGAAGTCATGCGTGAAGAACAGACTGATGAACTGGTGATAATCATCTCAATTTCTCACTTGCTACATGACTTGATTGGCTACAGATACAAGAACCTACCATTCATCCTTAAAAACCGAAGGTTTATTTAGTCCAGTGTTTTAAAACAACAAATACCTCAATTCTACAAGTAAACAGATTCCATTATTATAATAACATTTTATTATCAGTTTCATATTTGGAAGTCAAAGACTAACTGCTGTTCAAAAAAGCTGCTGCAGGAACAGAAACAGACTTGCATGTGTGGGAAGGGATGTGAGGCTTTCACCCATTAAATTTCAAAACCAGCTGATCAGTCCACACTGATCCACAACTTTCCAAAACCTTGGATATTACATGTGCTTGTCTCACTGTAATAGGCACAGAGCACTCCTTTGCAGAGCAGACAAAAATTGTCTCCCAAAGCAACTCGCAGAAATTGAATTCTTTGAAAAAGTGAAACAGTATACTTTATAAACCAAATACTGTAAAACAGAAGGCAGCTGCAGGGCATGAAATTAAAGCACAGGCCCTATCCTCGGGCTTCTGAACTTAAAGTACAAGATACACAAGTAGAATTTCCAATTCTTGAATGAAAAATATTGGGTGATGGTGGGGGAACCCAGTCCAGTCAGGTGGCAAAGGCTGATGGCAAAGGAGCAGTGTCTATGCACATGGATAGGGAAGAGTCCAAGGGAATGGCCCTGGTGGGGCCAAGGGGCTGTGGATCAAGGCTGTACATCAAACCCTACGGCAAAGGACAGAAAACCCATGCAGAATCAATGACTACACAAGCTGCAGACTGTATATTCAGTCAGAATATGATCAAGAAATTAACCACATCACACTCCGCAAATACACTACATCCATTCTCATTCTTACACATATGTCCTCCTTTCATTAATTTACACAGTTTGGGGCTCATTCCTGCAACAGTGGGTGTCAACTTCATGCCATACTCCATCTGAGGTAGGAAGGAAGCTGCTGACTGAGAGAAAGACAGCACCAGCTCATCTCCTGCCACTGAAAGAGCCGAGAGAAGGAGAAGGAGGGAAGCGGTGCAGTTAACCTGCTCCCCTCCGAGACTGAGACACTGGGCAATGGCCTAGCTCAAATAGAGAGGAAAAGCAGGGGTCCACCCTTCCCCACTTGCCAGGTCAGTTGAGCGCAAGGGACACAGTATGGCTGACACTGAGCAGGCTCCAGGCAATCCTGCCTCTGGACAAACACACTGCCATACAACCCGTCTTCTTTCTCTTGCCCTGACAATCATACACTGCCATGCATCCCATTTTCATTCTCCCTCTCAGTCTCAAACATACACCACCAACTACACACTCCACATTCTCTATCACTCTAGCTCTCTCTAACACATGTACAACTTGCCTAGGGATGTTCAAAAGTCACTTACCTTTTCGACAGGGTGATTCGCGGTGGGGGGAAGGCACTCTGCACCTCCCCCTGAAATTCTAAACTGTCCGGCTCCGCAGAGCCGCTGGCCAGGGCTGTCCGTAGCTGGAGTTCCAGCTGCGGATGGGCTGCTGCGGATGCAAATGGCGGCCGCCGTAGCAGCCGCCATTTGTGTCCTGCGAAGCTGCCGTGATAGGCTACATAACTATTTACGTAGCCTATCATGGCAAGCCAAAAAAAAAACAGCGTACGCAAATGGCGGCAGCTGTGGCGGCGGCCATGTGCGTTCCCTATTTTGAGCCGTTTTAGCCTACGTAAATATTTACGTAGGGTATTACAGCGAAAAAAAGGGAACGCAAATAGCGTAGTGGGCGCCATTTGCGTTCCTTCCCCCCCCCCTCTGTTTTAGCCTACATAAATATTTACGTAGGCTATTACGGCGAAAAAAAAAAGGAACACAAATAGCACCCACTACGCTATTTGCATTCCCTTTTTTCACTGTAATACCCTACGTAAATATTTACGTAGGCTAAAACGGCTCAAAATAGGGAACGCAAATGGCGGCCACTGCAGCCGCCGCCATTTGCGTACGCTGTTGTTGTTTTTTGGCTTGCCGTGATAGGCTACGTAAATACTTACGTAGCCTATCACGGCCTCTGCAGGGACGCAAAAGGCGTCCCTGCATTAGCCGTGATAGGCTACGTAAGTATTTATGTAGCCTATCACGGCTATGATCAGGAAGCGAATGGCAGCTGCAGGGCGGCCGCCATTCGCAAGTCAGCGCAGACGGCAGCAGGTAAGTGCTCCATTTCGCGCGCCTTTCGTCGGTTGGGGGGGCGGGGGCTTCATTCCACCACGGATTTCGGGGGGCCGAATGCAGTAGCATTCAGCCTCACTGAGATCCATGGCGGAATTCTCTGACATCCCTAAATCTGCCTGCTGCTGGTGGCAGCTGCCTCCTCTTCTTTAGGCTGGACAACACTGGGATCCTGCTATAGCAGTTGCAAGAAGGATGTGGGAGATCACAGGTTTTTATCAAAAAATGGCACTCAAGACAGCTATACCTTAGAAAGGTAAAGTATTTCTCAGTATAATGCCTTTCAAGTCTCACAGAATTCTTGGAGTGCAGAGAATAGGTAAAGTAAAACAAACTGTCATTTTATTAACCAAAAGATTCATTTAATTTAAGAGCAACTTCTGTTCAACTAGATGGTGTAACCACAGAATTAGAGGGGTTAGTGCAATGGACTCTCAGAACTGTAATTTATCTTCTTAGTGTCTAAGCTGTTTACCTGAAATAAGTAACTTTACAGAGAAGGCACATAAATAGCTTCCAACTATTACTCTGAAGAGAAATGCATAGAAATCTAAAACCAATTCTCCAACATTTGTCCTTGAAAACATGCATGTAAAAGACCATAGTGAATGGCGGTGCAACTTACAGTGCCATAACCGTTGTCAGTGTCTGGGTCATTTTTTTTATTATTTTAGTAATAATACTATAAAGCAATTTCTTTTCTTCCGGTCAGTGACTGTTAGGGCAGAACCACACATTTACCTTGGCAAATACATTCTCCTAATGCAAATCCTGAGGAATAAAAGACATTAATACTGGAAAATCTGTGAGTAGGAGGGATAGTTGCTTGCCCCATTTCGAACCTGCCAATTCCTATTGCAAATCCACCCCCCAGCCCTGGCCTTTTGTCCCTGTGGATTGGCTTACTTCTGGTTTTGAAACATGGTTGGAAGGAAATGTTTAAAAAATGGCCTGGGGAGCATTTGTAAGAGGGTGAGTGAGGAAAGGGCTAAGCAGCATCCACCCCCAACTGCAGATTCTCCTTTGTGCACTACCCCTGAATAAGCTTGGATTAAACATATATTGAGAGTTTTTAAAAGTCTATTTTTGTAATCACATCTGAATATTCCTTCAGAATCCATCTCTATTACAATGTCATGTATATCAAAGTCACAGTAAACACACTATGAAAAAAAAATGGACCAAGATCATTGACATGTTATTTGATCACACATGCTCTGACTGTTTCCCCAAACTAGCAGGAGTGTCATTATCCCACTACCTGCCCCTCCTTGCAGCAGCAAAGGAATACACAACTGCTCACATATCTTTATCAGCAAAGCAGTTATGCTCATGAATTGACAGTTACACATTTCTTTAGGAATAGTACAATACGCCCGAAGCGCAAACGTATGAAGGCCAAGACAGAAATTACTTTAAAGATGTAGCTAGCCACTACATCTTTTATCATTTTTACTCTAGTGTAGGCTCAGGGGGCCTGATGTGTATTGGGACCATAGTAGGGGGGCTTTAACCCTTTCTCCCTCAACACTATGTGTTTGATCTGGATAGTAATCCATAAAGCAAATGGATTTGCATGTAGCAATGATAGTATTCTTTTGGCATTCATTAACATGCTCTACCTTCTTCTCCATTTTTATGAGGCCTTCATAGATGAACACTGTAGGAGACTTGGAGTTCAGCAGTACTGGTGTGCAGAGGACACCTAACCCTTCTTCTCTTATTCATCCACCCCAGGACTTGTAATCTCATGGATTACTTAATCACTGGGTTTGCACAACACACTAACCCACACTTAGCAGTTGATATGGGTTGTTGTTGAACTGTGGGTTGTTTGTTGAAATGTGGGTGTTGTCTAAACCCAGGACATTTTCCACAGGGTGACTTGTTAACCATGCAGCGTGGCTTATTTTTCTTGATCAAGCCACATTGAGAACCTGTGGATTGTTTTGGGGTTGTTCAGGGTGGTTAACAAGCCACATTTCATGGTTAACAAGCCACCATGCGGAAAATGTCCTGGGCTCAGAAAACATGATAACCCACGGTTCAACAAACAACCCACGGTTCAACAACAACCCATACTCAACCACTGAGTGTGGGTTATCGTGTTGTGTGAACAGCCCCAGTAACCATCCATGGTTAGAGACAGGAGGCAAATGAACTACACTGAATCCAAACAAGGCCACCATAATGATGCTTGGCCACACGTGCACCCTCTAGACATTGGGGCACCCTTTGTGAGTGTATTCAACTTCCCTTTACCATGTAGTTCTACAAACTTCTGTGCTCCTTATCTGTCACTGCCCCCTGGTACTCAGGTAACAGTAGTGACCAGGAGGACTTTTTCACAAACTGTATCTAGTGAGAAGGTAGTGCCTTTAAAACAGGGATTCAAACCTAGGCAGAATCTACACTCATTGTCATGTTTCCAAAGAGTTTCCGCTCCCTTCGGTGCACATGACATTCATGCTGTTTCGTTTCTGAGCCGCAAATTTTCTTTGACCTGTTGTCGTATTCATTTCCCTGAAATACCATAATATACAACTAGATTTCCATTCATGTGGTCCAATGTTTAGCTTCGGGTACCGTATATGGGCATGGTGTGCTCCTAACCCTGTCCTTATATGGTTGATTTCATATTTCCCTACTGGCCAATCACAGCTCTCAGTGCCTCCATGTGCTCTTCAGGCACCTTCTAGCATCCGTAGCTCACTTCCCGGCATGTTCTCCCATAGTTCTCTCTCCTTTCCCAGCGAAGTTTTTTTTTTTATGGTACTTTATTCTCTTTGGATCTTTAAAGAATCGGAGAGTGTCTAGGGATGACCTAATTTCATTCCAGGCAGGAAGCATGGGGTCCTGCTTGCACAGACACCTGTACACACACAGAACATGCACACAGGAAAAAGGAAAGATGGACAGCTAAAAGTACAGCCCTGTACAGATTCTGTCTGATCTTCATATCAGGCACAAAATACAGCACAGGGAGGGAGCAGTTTCTCTGAAGTTTCGAAGAGTCAAGTTGACAGGAAAAAAAAGTAGCCTGAAAACCATACTGAGATCTCGATCCATGGCTCCTTGCTCCATTGTCATCCAAATGCTACTACACTGCTAACAAAAGAAGTGGACAAACAATTAATGGGGCCAGGTGATGCAGGCACAAAAGAGTTAATGTTGAGGTCGTTTGAACAAAGAGGGTGGAGGGAGGGAGAACAAGGAAGGAGAGACCGCTCCTCTACCGCAAACCTCCCATTTTTAACACAGTAAATATCCTCCCACTGAACAGTATGAACTGAGGTTATGCTTTTGAGGAAGTAAGGAAACGGGGAAATGGAGTGAGTGTGAATTACCATGTTTTAATACAATTAAATCAACAGCGATATTGTACTGATTTCATTCCGATTAGACGCAAGGTGTAGATTGGGCCCTAGTAACTATTATTCATCTGCAGCCTCAGCATAAAAGTACTGTAATGCGATCTGTGTGGAACTGTCCAAATAACTTCTTGAAAGCTTCAGCTAGTGAAGGCTGTGATGATTTGATTCCTGTCAGAGTTCAGACACGTAGGGCACATATACCACTGCGCCAAGTATCTGTACTAGCTTTCTGTTGTTGGCCAGGCATTATTGAAGATGTTGGTTTTAGTATCTGGAGCACAACATGGTTTGGTTCTACAGACCTTAAGGGCCTGCCTGCCTTGTCCCTTATATTCCATTACAAACTCTACTATCAACTGAGATCACCTGCATGGTTATGTTTCCCGCGTACAACTGAATGCCAAATGCAAACAGCTACAGCTGCCACATTGGTTCCTGACCTAATTCAGGTTCAAATAGAAGCATTACTGGGTGAATATCCTTTTCATAGGACCTATATGCAATATCCTGTAAGTCACAGCAATAGAACAGCAATTAACAGGATTGTGTCATAAGGACATTTTAAACATTTATTGAGCATGATGACATACCAGCCATTTCTAAACTTGATTTACTATAATCAACCACTATTCTGATTTCCAAGTTCTCTGCAGACCATTGCATTTTATTATGCTGTGATTGCCATATGACAGGCAGCTAGAAATGAAACCAAACTACATTCACTTTCTTTCATAGTCTGATGCTCTGAGTTTCCATTTGTTGCTTTTCATAGTTATAGATAAGGCCTCCAGAATTTTCCTCTGTTATTATCCTCCCCAAAGGAGGCCCACCAGTGTTTACTGTCTATGGATTAGTTCCATGTACTTATAGTCTGTGAGGAGAGGACATTTATAGCAAGGAAGAGGCCCTTGACTACAATTGCTCTAAGCTTTGGAATAACCTCCCTGAAGAGGTCTGGAGCTGATTTCTTTGGAGGCCTTCTGGAGAGGGTGCCGCTCTCCTCTCTTTCACAATGCTTTTGCTGGCTCAGTCTGAAAATAATGTTATAGTGCTGCTGCTGAATTTTGTTGTTTTGACTGCTTAGTAGTATTATTCATTTTATTATTTGTATGTTTTTAATTATTGTAAGGAATCTCAAGTTTCGGATGAGACAACATATAAATGCTTTAAAGAAATAAATTATTGGAATCTTTTTTTGCCAACCACAGTGGTCTACACAACAGTTTACATATAGACGTCACTGATCTTAACCAGCGGTCGTTATCCTCTAGAAAAAAAGATTGGGGATTGTAGCTTCAATCACCTTTGGACATAATTAATTTTTTTTAGAATATGAATTGGTTTTAATAAGTATGCAAACTTCAGGTTAAATGAATAACCTATTTCATACAAATATAATTTATTCATAGCTCCTTACATAACTTTCAATGTAATATTCTACATGAAAATGTACTGTGCTACAGTGAACTCTGCAAGCACTTTCAGCCTCTATAAAATGCATCCTTTCAATTATTTTTCACATCCCTTTATGAAAGGATACTAAATTCTTCACAAAGGACAGGGAATATGTCTTCACTGCCAACCAAAGTGGTGGCTGATTATCCCCCTCCCCTTCTTCATGTGTTGTTGACTGGTTGGGGCAGACATGGATGAAAATATGTGTTCAAATATACATCCAGATGTGCATTCTCATACACATTATTGCACTATTTTGTCCCAGGCATAACTGCTTATGTTGTGATTGCCATCAGATAGGCAGCTAGAAATGCTACCCAATTAAAATTCCTTCCTGCTCTACCACATGTAACACCACAATCCTATATATGTGTATCCAGAAATAAATCCCATTAAATTCAATGCAGTGTACTCCCAGGTAATGTATAAGAAAATACACACACACACGAGTCAGCAAGACATAACAATGTGGATTTCTCAAGCTGCTACATCACACCACAGCATTTTTTTTAAGCGGAGAGAGATTTCTAAGTATCAACAAGGATTCCCCAAACTGTTTTTTAATTCCATCCTTTAATTGTCTGAAAGCAAAGCCCACTTACCAGAATTTTTGTAGTATAAGCACTGTTGATGGCAATTGCATTAACCAGTAAATCCAGAGTTTTGGCTGGAATGGAATCTGGGTCAGGGACCTCTTTGTAATGGACATCTCCAGTATAGGCTTGAACTACTGTCATCCGGTTGGTTGTTAACGTCCCTGTTTTATCAGAGCAGATGGCTGTAGCATTACCCATAGTCTCACACGCATCTAAATGACGGACCAGATTGTTATCTTTCATCATTTTCTGAAGAAGAGAAATATAAAAGCTTATTTTAGTAAATAGGTTGGAAATCCCTTATGCTAATAAAATGAATAATTTTTTAAAAGTAGGACATATGCATTCATCTTTCCCCAAAATTATACTTCCCCCTGTAAATCAGATACAGGTATACAAAATGCATTTTTATTTACACAATTCCTGTAATGGAGGAATGCTACCGAAATATTTGCCAAGATTTTAATGAATTATTTTAAAAGAAAAATGTGACAATGAATTGAACAATAACGTAATAATTTCCAGCTACTATTTTCAGACATCAGTATCAAAACTGAAATGGATTTGAAAACAGAGACACACAAAATGTTAGAAAAAAGTAAGAATGGATGGATTGCCACCATTCTATTTTTAAAATTCTTCTGCGGATTGGCTCAGGCTCATGTTCCATCCTGCCTACCTTCCAATTTCACATGAAGGATTTCTATAATTAGTTTTGGAAACAGTGTATGCAGAGTTTGCTTTTGCCACACTTTCTTTTCCTTTCATTTGTGTGATTCCATTTAGCTTAGCCCTGTGCATGAGTGATTATGCACATTAAAACTCAGACAAATTTTCTTAGTATCCTTTTAGCATACAATAGTCTGAACTATTGCATTAACATTCCTTTTAGTTAATCATTAACTTGAATGCTCCCGGTGTTATGAGACCAGCGAGAATTGTTCCTGGTCCGAACATTTATAATAATTCTAATTGTAAACATTGGGAGTAAAAGAAAATTACAAGTTTTATAGGCAGCAGGATTGGAACTGAGAAGCACATGTGTTAAGCTCAACATTTTATTAAGAATGTGAATGTTTCATTCTTACCCTTACCCTCCCTGTCTCCCCTTGCCTCCTACCTCTACCAGCCTATTTGTTCTACTTTAGTTTGTCTCTTTGTTATTATGGTTCATTTGTTATATTAATATAAACTAAAAGCAAAAATAACTAAAATATTAATAAAATATAAGCATGTCAGAATATTAATATTACTAAGGATGCAATCCTATGCATGTTTAGACAGAAAAAAGACCTACAACTCCCACCAGTCTCCAGCCAGCTATGCTGTCTAAACATGCATAGGATTGTGCCTTAAGAATGTTAAAAACTGTAGTAAGAATTGTGGTGAGGGTAAGACCTGAAAAGAACTAAGTGACACAGTGTGAACTTAGAACTCACAACCTCTGATTTAGGCTGCAATTCTGACACACTGGGTTGGATCCAGGATCTACAGCTCCAGAACTGGGGCTCCATCACACGGGTGGAGAATTCCGCATCAATACCAGTGGTTTCCCCATACGGTAACCTTGTGGGATTGGCGCGTTCTCTTTAGACAGCTGTCCTCATTGCATTATTTTTCATTTCCTTCCTTTTCACGGCAGTGGTGATGCTACTCAGAGACGTCGCCACCTTTCCACAAAGAACCATTACACACACTGGGGGCATCGCAATGATTGCTCCTCATCACATTATTTTTTGTTTCCTTCTTTTTCATGGGGTGGTGATGCCACTCAGATACATCGCCACCTTTACGCAAAGAACCATTACACGTGCTGGGGGAGTTGCGATAATTCCTCCCTGGTTCCTGCCCCTTTCCCTCCCTTCGCACGTTACTGGTGGCTGAGCTGTGACTGACACACAGACACATAGAGTCTTTTACTCTGCCATTTACTCGACCGCCGGGAATGCACAGCATGGGGGCATTCCAGCAAGCCAAGATGCCACAATGCCAGACTGATTTCACTCTCTACAGAGAAACGTGTGTCTGGGTGTCCGGGCATGCTAGTGAAATGCTGCTCTGCTGCCTTGTTCTGAGTGCTGCAGGCCGAAAATGGCAAGGACCCGAAATAGGGCAGGCCCAGCAAGGCGACACGCCCCACAGCCCATAATCACCACCTTCGCCATCATGACTGCACCCCCAACACCCCTCCCACAGCTGCCAACACACAGCAGCTTATTTGCGCTATGGGAGAAATACACGGGCAGGCCATGGCACTCCTGTTGTGGACTGGAAATATACCACATTTTTTCCATTTGAGGATAACACGGGATAGGCAGGGGGAAGTGGTGGAATAATGACTGGAGGATGATGATGTCATGTAATGGACCCGTAAACTTCTGTGGGTGGCAAATCATGGATGTGCGATAAACTGCAGGTATAGAGATGCCCTTGATGAATAGAGTCATCCCCTTATTTTTGGAGGTTTTTAAAAATATCAATAGTTAGGCACTTTTTTCTTTATTTGTCTATCTCCTCTATCAGAGGAGTACTAGTAAAATGGAAAAGGCTTAGAAAGAAGGACTTGCAGGAGCAAGCAATACGTGCCTGCCAACACCCTGCAAATCTGTCTTTGAAAAAAAGACAGACCATATATTCTACTCCACCACAACTTGTACCAGTCCTGCAAATAACCTACATGCAATCCTAACTTAGGAGACCTGCACCACTCAGCACTGCTATAAAATGTTTATTGCCAATTGTATTTTAGATTCTCATTTAGTGTTTGAGTTCCCATCTAAATGCATTAGCATTATATATCATTGTGGGTCTGTGTTGCAGTAAAAATAACAAAAAGGCACCCTGAAGACTAACAAATTTATTATTGCATAAGCTTTCACAGACCACTTCATTAGATACATAAAGTGAAATCCTAAATTGGCAGGCATATAAACACATAGTACTACGCAACCATGTGTATATATATATACCTGCAACTGAGGACAACACTTCATGCATCTGATGAAGTGAACACTAGTCTACAAAAGCTTGTGCCAGTTTTTTAAAGCTCGTCTTAAAGCGCCACGAGTCTCTTTCTTTTGTAAGGCTGCTACAATACAATAATTCCATTACTGATATACCCCTTATTATAACTTCATATCCTATACTAGAAACTATGCATAATTGGAGAATGATCAAAATTAAAAGCATTGAGATGTCACTTTCCATATTCAAATTCAGACTTGTCTCCAGTTCCATTTAGAATTTCATAGGGATGTACAAAAGTCACTTACCTTTTAACGAAATGTGATTCGAGGTGGGGGGGAGGTGCTCTGTCCCCCCCCGAAATTCTGGCTGGGAGGGGAGGCGCTCCGTCCCCCCAAAAAAATTCTGGCCAGTGGGGAGGCACTCCGTCCCTCCCCCCCGAATCCTGGCCGGCCGGGTCCGCAAATGGCAGCGGCCGTAGCCGCCACCGTTTGCGTCCCTGCAGTCAGCCGTGATAGGCTACGTAAATGTTTACGTAGCCTATCACGGCTGAGTAAAAAAAAACAAAAACGTGTGTACGCAAATGGTGGCGCCCATGGGCGCTGCCATTTGCGTACGCGCGGTTTTTTGTTTTACTCAGCTGTGATAGGCTATGTAAACATTTATGTAGCCTATCACGGTTATTTTTAAAAAATCTAGCCATGATAGGCTACATAAATCTTTACGTAGCCTATCACGTTGTTGTTGTTTTTTTACTGGAAATGGCGGCGGTGGCAGCCGGTCGGAAGACCGGCCGCCGCCGCTGAACTGCTGCCGGAGCCGCTGCCACCAGGAAGATTCGCCCAAGGTAAGTCCCGTCCCGGGGGGGGGGGCAGACCATTTCGCCACCGATTTCGGGGGGCCGAATGCGCTGGCATTCGGCCTCCCCGAGATTCGTGGCGAAATTCTCTGACATCCCTAGAATTTCGGCGATCCTAGCAACTGCATTTGTATCTACCTGTTCCTCCATGGAGCCCAATGGGATTTGTCCCATTTCAGCCACACAACTAACCTCTGAAATAGGCCAAGCTGAAAGAGAGTGGCTGACTCAGTTGCACCTAAGTAGTTTTGTGCTATGTGAGGATTCAACTCCAGGACTCTCCTCCAAGTCTAATGCTCCATTCACTGCACGCACTAGTGCTCTCTAACAAGGTCCCTCCCATCAGAGTAAAGGCCAACCCCATTATGTCTGAACCTTTAGGCTAGCTCCATAGTAGCAGTAAGGAGTGCAGTTGTCACTCCAGAGAAAAAATCAACTGTGCAAAGTGCCCATATTACATTACATCTGGTTTATAACTTTGGTCTGGAGAGGATTTATGCTGTAAACGTTCTCAATCACTTTTTAAATTATGTTAATATGTGGTCCTATTTACTCTGTCAAACAATACACCATATTTAAAAACAAAATAGCCTACTAGCAAATTAGATTATATGTTTAATTTATTTATATTTTGGCAGAAATTATATGTGTATTTTTCATCTCAGTTTTGAGACTGTTACTTACCTTTACAGAGTAAGCAAGGGAAATGGTAACTGCAAGTGGGAGTCCTTCTGGAACAGCAACTACAAGCACAGTAACACCAATTATGAAAAATTTGACAAAATACTGAACATAGATTGGAGTGCATTCAGGCAGCCACGGATTCTTGGTGACTACAAAGTTTTCAATAGTAAAGTATAATACTAAAATGATGACAGTGATGGCCGACATCACCAGACCTGAAACAGAGAGAGAAATGTGCATTTTACTATAGCCAATAAAAATATTGAGAAATAAAAAGAAAAGCTTTATTTATTTATTTTTAATAAATTATGCTGCAAAATCTTAGTGCCTTAAACTTTCAGTTTAACAATTGTAGTACATGGCTATGATTCCCAAAACCAGAGATGTGATCCAGAATCTCTCTCTCTCTCTCTCACACACACACACACACACTAAAATTACTTTGGAGGATATGGCCAGTTTCAGATGTAATGCTAAATTAACATCATTTGCTGTATATTCTGCCAAACTACTTTTTCATTTAGGGTAGCGTAAGCAGCTGTTTTTCAATTTGCTGCTAATAGGGAAAATATATGTGCCTCTGGACCACAGACTATATGTACCAGATCCCAGAGTTTAGACTGGTTTTTCCTTAAATCCTCAGTAAAAACACGTGTTCATTACTCAGTGCTACTTCACACTTTCTGTTATTCAGCTGTACACCTAAGGCCTTTTACAATGGGACTTACTTCCAGGTAACTGTGTATAGATTTGCAGCCTTAAGTGTACACCTAAAAAGAATATGACAAACACAATCTCTCATAAAGGCCAGGGTGCCATGATTGCTTGAAACTCCCTATAGAACAGGGGTGGGGAGCCATTTTGGGTCTGGGGACTGAACTACCTCCCATCAATGAGGCATTTATCATGTGCTCGTGATTGGCCACTCATGGAAGCGTACTGGTCCTTTACACAATGTCATCTACCTCCAGGATGTCTCCCGGTGTTCTTTCTGGTTATCCCGCCTTAAAAAAGACTGGGGATAAGCTGGCATATTTTTTAAAAAACACACAATTTCCACAGTGTGTAGTGCCAGCGTACCATCATAATTTCACCACTAGATGGCGGAGTTTCAATGAAAAATATAGAAAGCCCAGGCAAGGTGCTGAGCAAGGGCGTTTTCAATTCCACATCACATTTGTAGCCTAAAGGAGCCAATCCTAATCATGCCACAGAAACGGAAGCAAAATGCTCCGGTAGGGCTGTGGGAATTTTTGTTAATGTAGAGACACCCCCAGAGGCTGGGTAACATCACAGTCAGGGAGCCCGAATCACTCCACGCAGGCTTTTCCCAGTGGGCTTTTTCCAGATTTCTTGCCCCCCAAATCTCTCTAGCGTGTTGCTCTTCATAACATCCATCCCATCAAATGTATACCATACCTGCTTTGCCTATCTGGACAGCCAATTTTGTCAGTTTGCCCTGGAGGACAGATTTCTCTTTCTTATGCATGTTAGCTTTCCTCTTGTCTTTATCATCTCCATCTCCACCTTCTGCACTCTTCAGTGGCTGCATCTCCATTGCAGCAGCACCATCCTGTTGTTTGGCTAGCAGTGCCAAAGAGGGGGAAAACACTATTTAAGAACGTTAGTATATCCCTTCGAACTTTTAATTTCGGAAAGAAGATCTGGAGTGTGTTCTCAGGGTCATGCATTCCTTTTAAAAAGTTAACAGCCTAGTTTATTTTGACAGAACGATAGGCATCTAACCATTTTTCCGGTTTTCTCATTACAAAGGTCTGCTTTTGTCTCTCCACCTGCAAGATAAAAGATTTGCAGCTACACAGCAAATTATGCATTAACTATGGCCTTATATTCCTAAAAAGAAATATAACTTCAATGAACCTTCAATGTTAACAAATACAGTTGTTGTTTTTTTATCCTTAATGGCTTGCCTCTTCCCCCATCACACTATAGCAGTAGCCCTTTTCAGGTGTTATGAAATTCTAACCATGGAGCGCAGATGGCAATGTGTGCTCTGGCCCCAACCCCTCCAACCCTGATGGTATTGATGGGGAAGGTCTGCAGCAAGGCCATAGCCACTGACTGCGGTTACAGCGCTTTGTATGGTCCGAAGCCCTACACAGTCATGGCTCCCAATCATGCAAAGCCCTGAAGAGAGCTAGCGTCTCAGAACTGCGGCATGTTCTGCAAAGAATTCAGAGTCTCAAAATGCCTCCATCGTTAGGCACATGGAATTTATTTTAAATTATGTGTGTATGTGAGGGTGTGACTAGCGTATATGTAGAAAATGCCTCAGAAGGTGAACTCTCTCCTTTGTTAAAAGTTTTTAAGCAGATGCTGGATGGCCACTTATCTGGGGTATAGTACTGGGTTTCTGCATTGGCAGGAGGGAGGACTAGATAATCGCGGAGGAACCTACCAACTCTATGATTCTACCTTTCCCTGTCCTTTCATTTTATATGTCCTTTAGTTTGCAAGGGGGAAAACTAAACATCACATTACACACGAATGTGCGTAATCAAACCTGAATAGGTCGAGGGTTTTTTTTAAAATGGAAAACAGCCTTTGCAACAGCAATTCTGAGCAGAGGAATGATGGCAAAGGGTGCGTTACTCTTTTTCTGCCAGCTATTTTTCCACTCAAAATTGCTCCCTCAAGCTATGTTTCTTGCACAGGATTCCAGATGCATATTTACAAGTGCAATTCAGTTCTAGAATAAATTACAGCTAAATAAATGATGTACTGTATCTGGACAAAAATTTGCCAAAATTTACAGAACCACAGAAATGAATTGGTAGCAATTCTTGTAAACCCAGACTGTGTGCAGATCTGTGTATGCCACTAATTCTGTATAGAGCAACAAGATGGGCACAATTTAAAGCTCAGAATGAGTGGGTCAGAGGTGGGGAGTGGAAATCACCCCACAAGCTGTCTTTAAAGCCATTCTTTCCCTCCCTGTGGGGTTTCAAGACTGGAAGAGATGTCACCAGGAGAAAAATGGCTTATAAAAAGTAGGTTGGGGTGCAGAAGGACAGGCAAGATGGAGGGTCCAGTTCCTCCTTTCCACACACCCATGCTGTGCTTTAATTCCCACCCCTGCTCACTTGATAAGGAATTTGCAGGACCTGGGTTGTGTCCTGGGTCTAGCAAGGGACTGTACAGAGAACCTATGTTAGCATAACACAGTATAACTCATTCTAAACCTCTCTCAAAAATATATGATATTGAGAAACACCATTAGATCTGAAATAACAATAAAGAACTATCAAATTCCCAGTTGTTACCATGATCGTTACAACTAAGGACAAGAAGAGAAATAAGGAAAGGTAAGGCAGAGGTCAGTGTTGAAATAGTTCGGAAAGTTGGCATCTGTAAGCTGCACTGTAAGTGCCTCCCTGATTCCATGCATCTATCTTACACAGTCCTTATAAATGTTGCAGCAACAACAAAAATGCTATAGGGCACAATACACTGCAAACTTCCCCTGTGCATTCCCAATCAAAATAGATGAGAGATGTGCAAGAGCCCTGCTGTGGTCTTACATTATTTTAATGATGTTGCTCTAGAGAGGTTTCCAGTGCCCATAGCATTTTACTGGGCGAGTTCAATGAACACTGTGTGGCTGATCCCTCAAGAATACTTAACAATAATGAATTTAGCATTCCCCTAACACAACAATAATGAATTTAGCATTCCCCTAACACCAAAAGTGTTATTTATATTATAGAGTTTCTAACAGCAGCCTAGAAATATATTTTCATAGGCTTTATCTTCTTTGTTATTCATGCATCTATGGATTTAAAAAAAGAAAAACAAATGAAAATGTGTTCAGTTTTTCTATATCACTTATTTTCTCTCTGCAAAGGAAAAAAAACATGTCAAAACACTGTCATTAGACAAGTGAAGGAAGAAATAACAAATGGAGGGAAGGAAAAAGAGTTTACTTAGCAAAGAACATAATACATCTAGATTTATAATTCATGTAGGAAATATAGAAGAAGATAAAATGTGTTGCTGTGATAACTAGAGCTGAATTCCTATGAAGTTATGTGTCAACGTAGTGGAGAACCACAGGTGTGACTGGCTGTGCCTTGGAACTTTCTTCTGCAGCCACTTTTAAGCAATAGACAAGCTGACTTTCAACTGAAAAGTGTCTTGCCAGTCCAGCTGTGCAGTGGCTGCAGCCATTCACACATTGCTCTGGAGGGTTTCTGCCTACATTGTTTAAAGCTCATATACATAAACAGTCTCTAAACCACAGCTTTAAAAAACACACAGCTCTTAATACAGTGCCTTAAAGGACTTCCTGCTGCACAAGCATTGTGCAGTAATTACCACAAAATCAAAGAGCATAACTGAGGAGCGGAGTACAGGAGTGAAGCAGCAGCAGCAGCAGCAGCAGAAAAGACAGGCTGTGAGCAAGCATCAACACCTGGCATGATGAGGCAATACGGCCTGTGAGCCCTGGAGGGCCAAACATGGTTGACACTCCCCCCCCCACACACACACATACACCTTTCAGTTTTTATTCTCTTTTTAATGGCCCACACATAAGTGCTAGGCTAGGTGGCCATAGCCACCGCTACTATTTTCCTTATCCTCAATACCTTTGGGTACCGCCCCCAATGTACAAGCTGGGAACGTGGCCCAGAGACACTGGGGATAAAGAAAATGCCGGCAGTAAAGTGGCAGCAGCTGTAGCTGCCTCACTCAGTGCTTCTCCTGGCTGAGAAAATACCAGGCAGCTGGAACTGCACTGCTTTCAGTGCCACTGTCCATCCCTCTGCTGCCCACCACCACTGCCTGTCTCTTACTCTTTGTTAAGCTCGGGGGCCTACTGGAAGGCACCTTGACCAGGGCCCCGTCAACACTGTTTCCAGCCCTGGTTGTGAGTTCAGCTTCCCAAAGCTTTCGTGATGGTGTAATGGACTGGAAAGATGGTCATGATGGACCATCTTGATGGGATCACCATATCACCATCCTCTTGTCTGTTACTCCAACATGAAGACTTAAGGGGGCAAGAAACCACGTGCAGAGCATCTCCCTTATACAGATCTACATCTAGATAGATGGACAGATAGAAAGGTAGGTAGGTAGGTGATGTCAGGGTGGAAACTGAGCTGATAGAACCTCAGAGCAGTACTGACTCTGAGGAGGATCAGCAATCCATGGGAGAGGAGCCAGCTCATCCCTCACAGGCACAGATTCCTCCTGCAGGCATTCCTGAGATAGATAGTGATCCTAGCAGTGAGAAAGTGCAGGAACAGGGCTTGCTAGACGCTCGATGCAGATGCAGGGAGCGACGAGCGATGGAGGGCGCGGAAAGGAGGTGTCGCACCCATTTGGCACACAAGCAACAGCTGCCTCCCGTGGACCCAAGGGAAAGAGGGAGGATCTCTCCCTAGCCCATAAGTTCAGGGTCTTCAAGTGACTCTCCTTCAAACGGGGATCAACTGCCTACTCGGAGCATAAGCTACTCTGCTGTTCCTTGCTTAGTCGCTGGTGATTAGCATCTGAAAGAGTCATTAAGTTGTAAAAGGATTAAAGCCTTGAAAAGAATCCTTTCGTCTGTGTCTTGAGTTGGCTATTGGAGTCTACTGAAAGAGGCCACTAGGGTGCTCCTGACAGGTAGGTAGGTAGGTAGGTAGGTAGATAGATAGATAGATAATCTGGAACAGCAAAAGCAGAAGCTTCTTGTACCAGTTGATGCTCTGGATTGGACAAGATATTATCATTTTTTTCTGGTTTCCATAGGAATATGGCCGTTTTCAAAATACACCCACCCACCCTAAGCTACTCATATGATTTTACTTGCTGAACTAAATTCAAGTACATTTTTTAAACCCTCCTTAATATGAAAGAAGGTTACCTTTATTCTGGTTGTTTTCCATATTTCCATCCTGCATTTTGCCTATATGATAAAAATTGTAACAGACAACAAGAAACAGACTGTAAACAATCAGTACACACAGACAGAACATGACAAGGGGGGATTTAAATAAAAAGGGCCAACAAAAGTTATGAGAATGTTTTAAATAAAGTTTAAGGCAAATTGTTATGACATATTTATATGCAAGAACAACGTTCCTGGACAAAAATTCACAACCAAGTTCATCATTTTACCACTGAGGCTTCCTTTGTTGCAGTAATAATAGAAAGTCATATGCCTTTTGGGGCAAGATTAATTGTTTGTGTAACACAGCACCTAATGCAATAATTCAAAATGATCTAAGCCAATGTCTCTCAAACATACTAATGTCAGGAATACTTTCTACATTGACTTGTTTGCCATAGAATCCCTTATATTGAAAAGCATTCTAGGGCATATTAAAGTTCACACTCAATCCATGCAGGTCACTGGGTAGGGTTGCCTCAGCTAGAGATGGAGAAAGATTTGTTGTACGGGTTCTCACTTGAATAAAAATTGCAGAACTGAGGCAGGCGCAGCCCCACCACAGAACTGGGACATTTTCTCACACCACCACCCTTTGCTGCTCACTACCCCATCGCCAAGTGAAAGAGACTCACCTTGAGGGTCAGGATGGGGAATCAGGCAGCAGCTCCTTTGAAGGTGGGGAGGCCCACTGGGCTTTTCTTTCTAGCCCCTCCTCCCATAACTGCTTCAGGTGTGAAGAAGACACTGCCAGCATATTGACACTGCAAATGTCTCTTTGAGCTGGGGATCATGGGGATTGAACTACAAGCCTCATGATTCCCAGCTGAAAAAGTTGCTAGTATTTTTGACTGGGGATCATGGGGCTTGTAATTCAATCCCCTGATCCTCAGCAGAAAAAGATGACACAGGCAGCATCTTCCTCACTTTTGATACTACCACAGGGGGAAAAGGACAGGATGTGTGGCCTCTCCTGCCTTTAAAGGAGCCACTGCCACCACCTGCTCCCCTACCCTGGTCCCCAAAGTGAGTATTTTCCTCTTGCAGACATGGACAGTGTGGCAGAGGCCAAATGGGCCCATTTGAGTGTTTTTTTGAATGCTCAAAACCCTGTCCACTTGAGGGGCTTCAAGGGTCAGGTAGAACCATTCCTAAACTCAGCGGTCTTCTGCAACTGCAACTTTTCAGGGAAATACTCATGGTGGGCAGCCGGATGTTCAGGCATGCTTGCCTGCCATTACTCATCCTTCAGTTCAGGAGTCCTTGTTAACCTCCAAAGTTTCAAAACAAATAACTGATCTAAACTTAACCATGTTCCTAAATGAGAAGCCCTTCCAAAGAGCCGTAGATTGGCACAAATTGTACTATTGGCATTCATTAGCAATATGTTTTCTTATTATAATTTCATACCATAGTAGATCTGGGACAGGAGCTGAAGACTATCAATCTATTACAGTATGAAAGTCCACTAGCTATACGTATTTCTGATCAATCAGATTGGTCAGACCAATCAGTCTATGATTACTGAGATTATAAATGACCAAAACAAATGAACACTGAATTCTGATATTAAAATTTGGAAGAACAAGATTGTAATTAAATCCCTGATGGAATCAGTCTTTAGGATTACAGTATTAGATAACTAGAGATATTTCCTGAAAATAAAATAGAATTCCGTTATAATCTTCCCCAAACCAGTGATTTCCCATAGAATACTATAAATGTAAAATGTTCACCCACTCAGAAATCATTCCCTATTCATTTCAATGGGAGAAGCAGATACACATGTGTATTCCGTTTCAGGAACATATCAACTCCCTCCATTGAAATGAATGTGGCAACATGCATATGTACAAGCTCTATGTGCACACACAGGTCTTTGGATCAGAGACATGTATCTTTATTGATTTATTGTCTAGAAGAAATTTGAGAGAAATTTGTATGAATGGTACAAGCAATTATGCATAAGAATGGCAGGTTTTACAAAGGATCCTTCATGTCCAATTGGTTATTACAAAGTTATTTCTTATTAGTTACTGATCAGGGGCAATGTTTGCTCAAATAGAATTGGACTAATTTTAATGAAATAAATTTATTACTACACTTGTGATAGTCTAGCAATTGTAATATTTTTAATGCAAAATAGTGCTATTTTTAAACATTTTACCTTTTCATGTATGATTCATTTGACTTTGACAGTACTTTTGTACGCTACTACTGGACGTGTCAAATTATAGTTTCCATATTACATGTTTATAACAAGGAGTGCTACAATGTTGCAAAATAAGGGGTATACAAGATTTTTGTTGTGATGTTCTGAACTGAGGAAAAATCTTTTAAAATAAGAAATATCTGACTACCTGCTCTCAAAGTACCTGAGTTTGCATCACAAATTGTTGTCCCAATCCAAAGCAGTATGTCTGAAAAATCATTTTTTCATTAGCTCAAGTCATAAAGGAAGATATAGTTTTCAAAAATTACAAGTTTTCAAAAATTACAATTCAAAATGCTTATTTTTAACACATCTGACTTGGAAAACCTGCTGCTAGATATAATGACCACTGAAAAAAATTCCACCATAGAAATGCTGGATGTGGCACAGAGAAATACAGCAGTTTAGGATTCATTCTGACTCTCTGTTGAAGTCAATTATTAGGTTCTTATTGGGTGAGCCTAGGAATTACATGTTAATATATCTCAGAAGAATCTAGAAATCCTGAAGGTAAAGATGTTTAAAATATATAAAATGTACAAATAAGTGTATCTTGTAATTTAATAGCTTTGCTATGATTATAAGGGCTTGGGAAATCAGGCTCTACTGTTGGCAACCCACCAAATATCAGCCAAATTGTTACTGTTACCAAGGTAGCAGTCATGGACCTTAACAGGTGTACAATCATCCAGGTGATGATATACTGGATAGGAAAATTAAAATGGTCAGGTTGTGATAGTCTAGTAACAAACATTCTGTTGACTTGCATTGGCTCATAAATATAGGCCAAATGGACTGGCAATTACTGAGGTATTAAAAGGTCTTGGTCAGCCAGTTTTGGCTAGAGAATATAAAAGGGAAATCCCAGCACTGTACAACACAGATCTAGGGGCTGGATATGTTGCTAGACAAATTGCTTTTCTTGGGAGGTAAAATTACGTAGTTTCACGAAACGGTATGATCTGTATATACTGTATTGCTGAATTGCAGAAATTACTATTAGGGACAAGAGTGCTTGGTCTTCTTGCCCAGTATTCTGTCTAAAAGAAATGTGTAAGCATATTCCAAAGGGTGACAGACATGACAGAGTATAATATCATTATTTTGGAACTATATTTCTATTTCCTACATTCAGAAATGTAGGAAGCCGCTGTACTGAATCAGACTATGACTGGTCCATCTGGTTCATTGTCTACTCACTGACTGGCAGCTCCCCAGGTTTTCTGAGGTCCTTCCCAGCCCTATCCAAAGATGCCAAGGTCTGAAGCTGTCACCTTTTGCATGCAAAGCAGGGGCTCTACCACATAGCTACAGTCCCTCTCCACGGCCCTTCAGTTAGTGATTGAGGTACATTTCAAGGGAGATTGTATATCTTTTACACAGTCACAGTGGAGTGCTCTCAAGCCACAGCACACTCCATTTAAGAGGATCCCGGAAGCTTCTAGAGAGGCTGTTGGGGCAAAGACCCACTGCACAAGCAGCCTTTCTGTTGGACAACTCTGTATCCAACCCATTCAATTTATTTTTGCTCTATTTTAATCTACAAATTGCTTTAGTCTTTGTGGCATTTTTCAGTCATATTTTGCTTTATTTTTTTTAAGCCACACTTTCTATTATCAGACTGCAAGCAACCATGCAGACAGAGCTGCCAAAAGGTGCAGGTGTCCTGATTCCAGAACACTGCTTATGGAATTTATTCCAGGAATTCAGGCCACAGCCACCATATTTTGCCACATCTTCCTTAGGCCATTTCTGTGTACTTGTTTTGTCTGGTATACGAGGCGGGACTGTAAAAGCAGTACCATTAACCACTGTTGATCTACAGGAAATGATTATCAGATTTTGCTTCGTATAAGGAAGTGTCACACAGGAAACATATACAGCATAAATTGAAAGCACATTTTTGCTTTCATACAAAAAAATGCTTCATTAAATAAATTGATGCCTTCAGTGGAATACTACTGTGTGTTTTGTTTCAAATTGCTCTAAGGTAAAATTAAATTCTGAATGCATACAAAGCAAGCACAGCTAGGTTCAGTCTATACAAACAGATGAAATTCTAATGAATTTCAAATGACTGACTCACAATGGCAACAATTATTGAATAATGTTTTGAGAACAAAAGTTAACTTCCGTTGGCATATATACATTGGCCCGGTTTGGACAACCATATCTCAGCTTAATAAGCCAATATATCATAAGCCTTTGCCTAAGCATTCCATCCTCCCTCCTCCCTATTCAATGCACTGCAAAAAGCCAGGAGGTTTTCAATTAACCATAGTTTCCTAGAACATCTGAACTACCAGGTTCGGAATAAGCTACAAAGTTAGATCCTTTCTTGTTCTGAACCTACTAAACATAATTTCCCAACTGGGACGTAAAAGAAAACTATGGTTAATTGAAGATGTTTATGTTTAATCATGGTATGCCAAGAAGAGAGGAGGGACAGTGTTGCATGCTAGTAAGGATCTAGTAAACTAGGGCAAAGCACACTTTACGTTCTCACTGAAATTCTCTACTGAAATAGACAAGGGAGTGTCCTCACCCTCTTTACACTGGCGTGGAACCCTCTGGTCTTCCAGCTCCCACCTCCTTCCTCCCCATTTTCAAGTCAAGCAGATCACTGTGTAGACTCCATGTTTGGCAGCCACTTTACCACCAATCCTCCTCTCTCCCTCACCCCATTTCCTCCTTCTGGTACAGCCTTCAGAATTAACTCTTAAAGTGTCATTTTGTTATACTTTCTCAATAAAACTCCATTATCGGGAAACACTCATGTGATCCATTACAGTTCTCAAACATATGCCTTTTTAAAAGTAAAGTTTCTTTTTAAAATGAAGAACACAGCTAAATGCATTTCAGTATCAGAACCAAGCTAGTCACTTTTAGGACAGGTCCTATCTTAATGGACTGTTGAATTCTCCTTAAGAGGATTGCCTTTCTGTCTATAAAGGAACTTTTGTAGATCAGCCCAACATGGTGCTATTCCTGATCAATTTCAGGCTGCTTCTCTCAAATCCAGCACCCCTCCCACTGCCACGTGGGAAACTGCTTTGGAAGCAGATGGAAGTTTCAAAAGCAATTTTTGATACTACTTAGCAGTCAGAAAAGTCAAAAATTGACATGGCTACTACACACCAATTCGAATGAACCCAAGTAGCAATTTGGATTCTGGCCAAAGTTTGAGCACCGTTTATTTCTCTTCTTGTAAAGTTCAGGTCTCTTTCTCATCCTCCTCTTTTTTCATGACTCTTTACATTATACAGAAATGTTGTGCTCCCAAAGGGCATGATCCACAAGAGAGTTCTATGGAATCCAAACAAATGGGGCCTGTATAACATACTGGATGCTTGAGTTGTGTCCATTCAGTCTAATAGAGCTTGTACAGAAGAACTCAAAGTGTCCAAGTGTAAAAGTGGTGGGTGGGTGGGTTATTCTGCTAAATATGAAAAATGTACAGGATCCTCTGCCTCTAACACTCCAGAAAATACATCAACATTCATTTAAATTTTTTTTAAACAGGATACAAAATATACCCCTTAATATACCCTTTATAAATAAGATGAACAATGTATAACATCTATGCTTTGTTACTGTTAGTAGTGTCAGAAATAATGAACCACTACATAGATTCCAGAAGCACAAAAAGTAATATAGCAAACATAGTTAAGAAAGCAAGTGTTCTATCCAAATTTGAGATTAAAATTCACCCATTTATACTTACTATAAATTTATTTCCTTACGAGGCAGTTTATAGTATGGGCATGCTAAGAAATGGAGTTAAGAAGCTGGCCACAGACACATTCTGAATTTCAAAACTGAAGTTATATTTGTTGAAAGGGGGGTGGGGAGTATGAAACCATATCCAAGCACATGCACAGGAGTATATAGCCATATTTTGCTCTCTAGTATCATCACCTATAGTAAATGCTTAGCTCGGCGCTGAGTCAAAAGGTTGTGGGAAAGCACAATAAAGCATGACAATACTACTGGTTGTGTTGAAGCCAGATTCCTGACCCCCAGCAGAATTGTTTTCCCAAAGCTATGTTGAGTCCAGGAATGCTTATGAGAGTGCCACATTTGAAAAGTACAATGAAAAACAAAATACAAAACCATACTCTCTTTCAGTATGCATTGAAAAGCATGGGGGGGAAACAGTTTGACACTGAAAACCTTGAGGAGGAAAATGGGTTTGAGAGACACTTGTAGGTTGTTTTTCATAGTTTGAATCAATAATAAAAGATGCCTTAATTCCTCCTTGTACTAGTTTGAATCAATAATAAATGATGCCTTAATTCCTACTTGCTCTCATCCCATTGTTGCTTCAATGAGAAAAAGAGATTTGGCCAGCTAGTAAAACAGTGGGATTTGTGGCGTCTCTTATAAGCTGCGGTACAATAAGAGCTCTCACAAGGTAATCACATGCACGTACAACATCTGTGCAGGTCATAAGAGAAAGAGGGAAGCTTATATAGTTAGGAGAGAAATCCATCAAATAAAAACAAGCTAGGTGTTCTTAACGTACCATTGACTAAGCTGGCATTTGCATTATCAGTGGCATTTGCACCTGCTGCCCCATCTGTAGTTGAAGGAGGATGGAAGGAGGTATGGGAAGAATCTACTGAGTAATAATGAATAAAGAAAGAATAAATCATAATAATATGAACAAATTCACATGACAGAAACAATAACAATTATGGACTAATGTGGCTTCACTGTTTTCCTCCAAAAGAGATTTGTTTTAAAGAAAGCAACATAACATCTAGAAATGAATGTTATTACAATGTTACAAAAGTAGGGAACAAAAACTCATACGTGGAATATTATAAAAGGAAATGTGAAAGACATTTAACAGAGTTAACAGAGTTGGTGAGAAACTGACTTTACACAGTACTTCTAATTCCTCTGCTCCTCTATGCAGACATTCTTAAGTTGCCTTCTTTCTTTCTTTAAAGAAAAGGTTTTTAGCTCAAGCTTAAGAAAAAAATAAAATACGCTTAAGTACCCACATTTCTTAGGACCATCCATAAATAACTGAAATATCACTATGTCTAAATTGAATCTACCTAATACATGCATCTGAAAGGTGTCCTATTTAAACTCTTCATTCGTTTTAAAAAGAATAAAGCACAGTTTCCAAAATGCAAGCCTATACAAGTCTACTCAGATGTATGTCCTTGTCCTACTGAGTTCAGTGGAACGTACTCTCAGACAGGTGTGGATAGGATCTCAGTCTCACTGTTATATGGAACAGTGAGTATATCCATTTGGCACTCTCTCTTTTGGCATATAGTTCAGGATATTGAAAGTTTGTTACCAATATTCTGTTTTCATTTTGCATTAGATGAAGACAGAAAATGAAATATAATCAATCACAGTTCTAAAATGTCAGTACTTTTCCTTACAAAAAGGGAAACAGGTCAGGCAAGAAGTTCGTTCACATGAAGAGGAAGCTAAAGTTCCCTGCAGACATTGTATCAATTGGAATTTAGCTGTGCTAGAGCTGAGTGAAGAATCCACAATGAATCATTGATCTGAAGTCGCTCCTTCCTTTCTTTTTTGGTAGTTTTTTTTTCCTTTTACAACATAACTTTTGAACTTTTCAAATTTATTCTCTACTGAAAGGTACAAACACTTTAGTTAATAATTTTAGCTTCAAACATTTAGTTTTGGCTTGTTTTCAGTGTCATATAAATCATGCTTTGGTCCAGCATCTGGTTCAGGTGAATAATTTAGGTATATAATTTTATATAATAAAAATATTTATATATTTATATATTTTATATATTTACGGCAAAATACAGGGACGCAAATGGCGGCGGCTATGGTCACCGCCATTTGCGTCCCTGTAGGTTGCCCAGCGGCCGGATGTCCAGCTGTGGGCGGCCCCGGCCAGCGGCTCTGCGGAATCTCTGCGGAGCGGAGTCGGCCAGAGAGAATTTTGGGGAGAGGGACGGAGCGCCTCCCCCCCACCGCAAATGTCACCCTTAGAAAAGGTAAGTGACTTTCGTACATCCCTAGACTTAACTTCGCCCAGGCACCGGAGCACGCTAGAAACATTGGGCTTATCCCATGAAGCTGACTGGAAAGAGATTCAGGACAGGCAAAAGGAGGTATTCCTTCACACAGCACATAATTAACTTGTGGAACTTCCTGAAGCTAGATGTGTGACAACCACTAGCTTAGATGGCTTTACAACGGAATTAGACAAATCCATGGAGAATACAGCTACTAATCACAATGGCTTCATGCTACCTCCAGGATCAGAAACAGTAAGCCTCTAAATACCAAAGAACAGTGTAAGAGAGAGGGATACTGCCTTCACGCCCTGCTTGTGGGCTTCTCAGTGGCATCTGGCTGGCCACTGTGGGAAACAGGTTGTTGGACTAGATAGGCATGTGGCCTGATCTTTTTCTGCTACTAAGCTCTCGCCTGCCCTGCCCTGCCCTGCCCTGCCCATCACATCATATCACATCACAACCTTAATGCTCCCCAGAATGGAGATCCCAGTAGTCAAAGCTCAGGTTCCAAGTTCAGGGAGGCTCTGCTGAATTCTTCAGCAATTCCTGTGCTTGCTCACCACCCATCCCAGCTGCCTGCCAGAGCCAGGCTTCTCATCCACCCGCTAGTTTGGCCATTATGTATTAAATGTAAGTGAACATTAAAATGTGTAGCCTTCACTTTACACCCACATTTTAAATGGACTTTTCCAAAGGATTTGCAGTAATACTGTCGAAGAACAACCAACTAAAAAGGGATAGATAACAAGCAGTCCAATTGAAATTCCCTTTTTAATGTCAATCAAATAGCAAAGATGAGTTTTCTTGACCATTCACTCAGGTCTTTTTTGCACCACCATTGGCGGGGCAGCCCCATTTAAAAGCCTCAGCCTTTCCTCTACTATGGTAGGTTTCTTACTCTACCTGGAAGCTGGTGTCCATCCTCCTGTTTCATACCTGTATGATGATTTTTACAAAATGTTAATGAGGAAGAAAGGCAGACACTGGAGAAAACTGAAATGCAAACACACATGATTGATAGGCTTCAGAAAGCTTCAAGCATACATACAATGGATGTATGATGTTTGTGCTTAGAAATTATGGACATAATCTAATGAGCACTGTTGCTGTAAACCACAGTCCGTTTGGTGGGGTTCATGCTGGAATCATGCACAAGCCCCGTTTAAACAAATATTATGTGGACAGGAACAGTGCTTGAAAGATTGCAACTCCATGTAGTCCGATCATTACACTGTGGGAGGCTTGATTGACTGCAGATAGAATTTAGAAAGCATTTTTAGATGTTTTATTGGATATGTAATGGCATTTTATGAAAGCTATATGACAAACATGAATCTTTTTTCCCACTTATCCCTCAGCTGATAGTGCAGATTGGCAGGTTACTTTCAAATGTATTCATATGGTAAAGAAGAACTCTACGCAGTACCAAGAAAGAGGATACGTTAGGGGGAATTAAACAGGATCTGCTCATAGAAAAGCAGGCACAAAGTGTAGACAGTGACAGGCCATGTGAAAAGAGGTAGCACAGTTCTCTGTCTCACATGGTGCCTACTTAAAATATACTAACAATAGCTATGAAGCCCTTAATCATCTGTCAGTGTTTCCTGGAAAAATAGATTTCGACCTCAGGTGATCCCATTAGATTAACACATATCATAGCAAGAAATAGTCTACTTAGAGTAAATGGATATAACAAGCTGAGTAAACCTAGAGTTTAGTGTGTACTCTGTGTGTAGAGATTACTGCAAAATGTACATTTCAGTGTGTAAAATAAGAAGAATTATTTGGTATAAAAATGCTGCACTTTGAATACACTTTCTTGACAATTGCTTCTGACTTCTTATAAGTCTGGTCTTATGAAGACAAAAGAGCTCTGGAAATAAGCTTGTAATATATTCTCTTAAGTCCAGCTGAAATCCATAGGATTTAAATGTGAGGAAGTGGGTGGTTGACTGTGGCACTTCCTGCAATAATGAAGTGCATAAGTTTGATGTAGGGAGAAAAATGCCCAACAATCTTTCCAAACGTCTGCCTGCCTGCCTGCCCCCCCCCTCTCTCTCTCAGTGTCTACACCTTTTTCTAAGTGTCTACACCTGCAATCCTGTACCCAGTTTACTGAGAGTAAGACCCATTGAACTCAACAGGACTTACCACTGAGACAATATAGATTGGATTGTACTGTAACGTGACTGCACATAGGGGATGCCACAGATGTGGTACACTGTGGTTTGGATGTAAGCATACTGGACTGCAGTTTAACTGATTTTAAGACTGTGCAATATACGCATAGGGA
This sequence comes from Heloderma suspectum, assembly GCF_057233095.1. Classification (NCBI taxonomy): domain Eukaryota; kingdom Metazoa; phylum Chordata; class Lepidosauria; order Squamata; family Helodermatidae; genus Heloderma; species Heloderma suspectum. The sequence continues at coordinate 290,250,774 of NC_139459.1, read as the reverse complement.
CACTGGGCATAGAGTGCACTTTTGTGGAAAGCTAACGGTAAGTTTACCAAAACATATCTTTTAACCATTCCTCTACTAGTGATGAATAAAACAAATAAGCAATTTATTTCAATTAGAAATGCAACAAGAAGACTTGAATTGGCTGCAGTGAAGATCTGTGGCAAAAAACTCAAAGAGAAACCTATTATTATTTTCTTGAAAGCCTGAAGTTTTCTTCCAGCTTTAAGGTTTAAAGGTAAAAAAATCTGGCTCCCTAGTTCTGGAAATTAAACAATGATATTCACTTAACTTCCCATGAAAGATAAGTTACTTTCTTCCCAGGAAATATTCTACAAAAGGAATATTCTTGCTCATCCTACCCGTAGGCATTATCTTAGATCCACTGTTCTGTTCCATGGATGTACCTTCCATTCCGGGAAGGAGAATTCTGATCATGGGAGAAGTCCTTCTATGAACGGGTTCTCCTTCCGTTCCCAGAATCGAATGATTGGATCCAACCAGATATATTTACGAAGTTAAGTAGGTCCTTATCAACTACAAAACTAGAGGGCACTATTCAGGTACTGGCATGGTACTGTTTATTAAATTAACAAAACTTTAATGAGTGTTGTTTATATGCTAGTGTTGATACTAGCTAAATATAATAATACTAGCAAAATATAAATGGTGAGCAATAAAATATGAGACAATTTTGAACTAGTATATAAAATCTCAGATTAGAGTTTAGGTTCTATTTTTCTGACAATGTAATTTAGTTCCGTAATGACAGGTAAGAATTTTCTAAATTTTTACTAGAGCACTGAACTCATTATGTGTAAAGCTTTAATTGATCTGTATATATAAAGCAAAATGTGATTCAGCTGGAGCATACAGAACGTAGCTGATTTAGGACCACTTTCTTACCTTTCCCTTCTCAGGAATTATACATTTTACAGGATGTATAACGTTCAAAATGGTGATAAACACAGGTCAGACCTCATAAACTGATGGCACTGAATCAGCATAAGTACTCCTGTGTAACCAGTTAGTGTATCAGACTTACATCAATACAGATATTTATAGTATTGTGATTAAATTTGTACCTTTCTTATCTTTCTTCTCCTCTCCTTCTTCACCAGCACCTAGTAGAGTAAAGATGATCCCTGTTTGAGAATTAACTCCCACTGCAGAAACAACCATTCTTCCAGAACCTTCCATGACATGGGTACCTAAAAAGATATTTAAAAAATATAGATATTAATAGCTTGTAATTTAAAAAGTAATACTTACAACAGTGGTACTAAGTTGTGTGTGTGTGTTTAAAATCTGTGACATTGATGATAAGGTTCTTATTTAAGGCCACAATACAATCTAGGGTAAAGTGTTCTTTTAAATGTGCTGAACTCTACATTGGACTGTGGCTAAATTTCTATAGTGAGAGTGAGGTAGTGGCTAACTGTCTAACGCAACTTCAATAAGTGGCCAAGCAGCTACCTCTCAGGCTCACTTTCACATTTGCAAATTTGCAAAAGGAGAATAATTACACATTGTGCTACATAGAGTGCTACATATTAAGGGCACAATACAGCAAAAAGTTGTCTTTTGCAAGCCCTATTAATTTCTGGTCTGAATGTGCCCCAAAGTATATGTAATACACAAAGGAGGATAAAAATGTTATTATTTTGGTTGCGTATCTCATGGTGGCTTTGCCTTAGCGGAAAGCACTTCTGCTCACGTAAGGCAGGGCACCTGGGGTAAAATCCAACCTTAGTCCTACTTAAAGTAGACCCCTTGGAATGACTGGGTTTTAGTTAGCCATGCCTAATGTAAGTCCTATTCATTTAAATGGGTCTATTCTAAGTCAAACTTACATTGGATTTTACCCCTGGTTTTCACTGATTCTTCCTATGAACATAAGCTTCCCCCACTCCCAAGCTGCTCTTTAGGGCTATGGACCCTCTGAACAGAATGGGATATGGTGTAGAGGAAAAACCACCATTGGATGCAAACTTTAGTTTTTAGAATTTTCCCAATAATTAACATTCACATTTATTTCAGGGCTGTGCCAAATTTTTGCCGCACAAATTAGGGGGCAAAAAGAGTGCTTTTCAGGGTGTGAAGTGTCCTCCATATCCCCCCCCCCCCCCGCATTTTCAGACTTTGGCATGGCAGCATAAATGGCATATTCCATCTTTGTGCTACTTCTCCAATGCCATTTTCTTTTCCCTCACTGTGCAGCCCCAGTGCAAATCAGGGATCTTATGGTAATCACAGCCAATCAGATTTGTAATCTACTATGTACTGCCATAATTAAAGGCAAACAAAGTTTATTTATTTATAAGCATTTATATCTTGCCTTTCACCATAAAACCAGACAAAGGGGGCTTACAATAATAAAACATGATGGAATACAATTAATAAAATTAAACAATGTAAACTATCAAATCAGGAAATAAAAAGTAATATATAAAACTTTTTCTAAACATGCACAGGATTGTACCCTAAGTGATTTTGGCTGTAATCCTATGTACTTTCACTTGAATCTAAGCCCCCAGAATTGAGTGCAACTTATTTCTCAGTAAACACATTGAGCTGGACCCAGATCAACACGTGCATAAAGAGGTTGATGGAAGCTTACTTCCCTGCCTGCACCCCATTTTCAAGGATTTTCCTTCTTCCTAGTGATGGCGGAGAATTCTGCCACGGACTCCAGTGAGGCCGGATTCTAAAGGACTCCAGTGAGGCCGGATTACCCCCAGAGTCCGTGGCGGAAGGGAGCAATCCCCCCTGCCACCCCGCGAAGTCTCCACGGACCGGATCCTACCTGCCTCCAGCGGTCCGGATCCAGCCGCTGCTGGCTGCTGCTCTGATGTGCGGCCGCAAATGACGTCCTGCGTAGGGGACGCCATTTGCATTGCTGCTTTAGCTGTGATAGGCTACATAAATATTTACATAGCATAGCCTATAACGGCTAAAGCAGGGACGCAAATGGCGTCCCCTACGCCATTCGCGTCCCCACTTTAGCCGTAATAGGCTACGTAAATATTTACATAGCCTATCATGGCTACAGCAGCGATGCAAATGGCATCCCCTATGCAGGACGCCATTTGTGTCTGCAGCAGCCTGGCTGCGGATTGGCTTGGCCGGCGGCTCCGCAGACACACCAGTGGAATCAGCAGGGGAGGATTCCGGGGGAAGGATTCCAGGGGGAGGACCGGATTGCCCCCCCCCCGCAGACCCCAGCGCAGCAAGATAAGTGAGGTTTTGTACACCCCTACTTCTTCTCCATCAGTCATCTGTGCCACAGCCTCTGCCCTTCAGAAGGGTCCTCTGGCCTTCAGGGCCAAAACATACATTACTTTATATCCATAGGAAATATGTCTTATTTTCATTTTTACTCTAGAGTAAACCTACCAACAAGAGTAGAGTAAAATGACAAGACCGACAAGACCTTGGTGGGAGACAAGAGGAGGCTGGGAGGTGTTGACCTGGTGTTGAATGGGGTAGGCTACCCTTGAAAGACCAGGTCCACAGCCTGGGGATCATTTTAGACTCCCAGCTGTCCATGGAGGATCAGGTGTCAGCCATGAGTCGGACAGCACTGTTCCAACTCCATCTGATATGGCAGCTGCACTTCCCCACCTTCCCAACCATCTGCTCCCATCAGTAGTACATGTCCTACTCTTCTCGTCTAGACTACTGTAATGTGCTCTACGTGGGGTTACCCTTGAAGACGGTTTGGAAGCTGCAGCTGGTGCAGAACACAGCTGCTCACCTGATTAAAGGCAGCTGCCGGCGAGATCACATCACTCCGGTGCTGAAGGAGTTGCACTGGTTACCAGTTGTTTTCTGGGCCAAATTCAAGGTGTTGGTTTTGACCTTTAAAACCCTATATGGTTCCAGCCCAGCCTATCTCAAGGAGTGCCTCCAGCAACACCAGACAGGCCGCTCAACAAGATCAGCCTCTGATGGCCTTCTCTCTGTCCCATCAGCCAGGACAGCTAGGCTGGTGAAGACAACGGAGAGGGCCTTCTCTGTGGTGGCCGCCACTCTGTGGAACTTCCTCCCTAGGGAACTCTGCCATGCCCCCTCTTTAACGAGCTTCTGCCACGCTTTGATAACTCGTTTGTTCAGGCAGGCATTTGCGGTGGGTTAGGTATTTTTAAACCATGTTTCAATGTGTAATTTTACTGTTTTAAATTGTACTGTTGTACATCGCCCAGAATGGCTGGATGATTGGCCAGATGGGCAATTAAGAAAATAAATAAATAAATAAATAAATAAATAAATAGGGTAGATGCAGGTTGTAGGGGGGCTTTAAAGATCTGAATTGGGGCCTCTTTGCCTACTCTAGAGCAAAAAAGACATCTGTGCTAGATACAGATTTAAAGTAATATCTGTTTTGGCCCCCAATGGAGCCAATGGTTAGGGGGCTACCACAGGGAGAAAGGGGAAGGAAAATCAGCTTCTGCCAGGCCCTTTATGGGGAGGTTTATCTGGAAACAAACAATTGGATTGACCAGCCTGAGAATTTTACATTTTTGTTGCAATTTCCAACCCTTATTTAATTGAAGCTAAAGGCAAAGCAACATAATGCCTCTGGACTGGCCCTTTACTCAAAAGATACTGAGATGTTTTCTGATATTATCTCCTGCCTCAAAGCATGCATAGGTAATTTCAGATATAATATACTATATAATCAATACTAAGGTGGGCTGTACATTTTTAATGCATTCATTAATATTGCATTGGGCTCATGAACACAGTTTCTTTTACTTCCATTCATAGAAGAGTGGCTCCATTGCAGAGACACATGAAATACAGGAAACAGAGGGATGATTCAGAAATAATACCAAAGCCCAAGGCACATTGTGCTCCTAACTGCTGTTTCAAACCAGGATTTGGTTGTTGCATCCGAACCCACTTTCTGCAAGATACCTCCTGCCATCACCACTTAGGGTCTTCCCTGGAATACATTTCAGTTGTATTCTTTATTACATTTGACGACAGGACAGAATCTTCCTCTTAATTCTTCTCCTCTTGTATTTTTAAACCTGGATTATTGTTATATATATATACATACATACATACATACATATATATATATATATTAAAACATATGTAATATAAACTGAGCTGTGTGAGTGTGTCAAGTTACATTTTTCTTTGTACAAGGGTTATTTTTACTATTTCATAATCATAAAATGTGTGATGTTGCTTGTTATACATATAATAACCATAAAAAGTAATTTAGAACTGTTTTAATGATAACTGCTTCAATGCCCCCCCTGCCCAAAGAAAATACTTCTATGTCATAAGTAGTGACAGATTTTTGAAAAATCATAGAAATAGAGCCACCACAGTTTTGCAGGCTTATGGGGTGTTTACAAAAATTAATTGTTGTATTTCACTAAGCAACAGAAAAAACCCTAAACATATACACACATAAACACTATGAATGTCTTTCTCTATTTCTGTCAACTATGCATAATTTAATTCCCTCCCATTATCATCACTGCTACTCAAAGATCATTGTTTGGGTTCTTTTCCTAGTATGTCACCTTTATAATCCTATTACCATATAAAATTCAGTGCAGCAAAAAACAAACAAAGAAAAACCTTCTTTGTCTTTTGTTTCAGACTCCTCTCATGATACCATGGATGCTTTTCAAGGTGCTGCTGTTTTATGACACTATCATCCAATCTTAAAACCTGAAATGTAATCTAAGTCTTCTCTTTCCTTCACTCAAACACCCAGGCAGCCATGATAGCTTTGAAGCAAATGTTTGGTTGAATTAATCCTTCTTATGTATTTTGGCAGTGGTTTCATTGCATTAGTAATATTACCTTATTTCTTTCATTACCATTGTTAAGCAATTGTCTTTTTGCAGGTAGAAAATCTATGTCTAATTCCTATGGCGCCTTCTTTGCACCGTTTCTGTATGTCCAGGTCCAATGATCTGACCTTACGAGCTGCTGCCCTGAACAAGTGGTTGAGAGGCTCCAGCAAAGGGTCCTGATCCCAACCCATGTTCTCTTCTTGCTGTATATCACAGGTGCTTTTGCAATTCTTGTAAGGACATATGGAAAAATCGGGGGGCAGGCAAAGAAACCATCACAAGTCAGATGAACAGCCCCTGCCACCAACACACACTTACGGCCATCTAATACTAACTGTACTGTATGAGAGCACCAGTAGAGAGCAAGAGAGAGATGAAGAGATGCTACCTTCTCAGCAACTGCTCCTAGGCTTCGGAACTCCCTGCCAAGGGAGGCCAGACAACTTCCATCTCTGTTTTCCTCCCGCCAACAGGCAAAGACATTTTTATCCAGTCAGGCTTTGTGCTTTTAAATGGCTGTATTAGCTAAACTAGGTTTTAATTGGTGAGTGCTGTTTATTTCATTTCTATTGATGTGTTTTCATTTATTTTTTTATCTTTAATTATAATTTTGTATTTTATCTCTATTCTGATATTGTTAGCTGCCTGGAGCACAATTTTTAGAGGAAAGGCAGATAATTTTCTCCTTGGGGAGGGGGACAGGGTTTCCACATACTTTTTAAGTCTAGGGGTCTTCTTTCTTTCTCTCTCTCTCTCTCTCTCTTTCTTTCTTTCTTTTTTTCCTCCTCCTCCTCCTCCTCCTCCTCCTTCTTCTTCTTCTTCTTCTTCTTCTTCAACACCCCCAGCTCTTGCAGAAGCCCAAGATTCTTCTCCAGCCAGGAGATCTTCATGAATGCCTATTGGAAAGGGTGAGGTCACATGTTCTCCTGAGAGTTCAGAAAGAACTGCTGGGCTGGAGAAGGGTCCTGGGCTTGAGTCCTGGGCTCCTGCAAGTGCAGGGTATGTGTGTGTGTATATACATATGTGTATGTGTATGTATGTTTGTGTGTGTGTGTGAGTGTGAATTGCCTACATTAAAAAGGTATGTGGAAACCCTGTCCCTCTCCCCAAGGGGAAAATTCTCCAATATTTTCCTCCTCCCTGAGAAAGAAAAAACAATCCCTCTTTTGCAGGGAGAGAAAAAGTTCCAAAAAATAGGGGGAAGGATTCTGCACAGCACTATGAGAAACACAGCTACTAGATTAATAAATAATATGTCATCACATTTGTGCACAATTTAGCTTATATAGGTACCAAATAAGAAGGGAAACACACAATCTCTAAAATGAAACTTGCTAGAATGGTGGTTAGGAGTGTTAATGCAGAAAGGAATAAACATTTGTCATTCTTGTGCTCCTAAGCAGTTGCCACAATATATAATAAGTAAACATAGATTTTCCACCTGCAAATATATGAAAAGAAATAAATAGCATAATCAGTGCAATGAAACCACTATAAAAACCCCCCAACACAAATTGAGGACAAATTCAAACCAACATTATCTGAGTGTTCAGTGAAACTCAATGAACCCGGGGCCTCATAGGTTGGGAGCTTGCGCTTCTGCTCTTTCTGTTTAGCAAAAATTGTTGTTGTTGTTGTTGCTGTTGTTGTGCTGCCTTTCCCCCAGTACTGGGACTCAAGATGGCTTCACAACATTAAAAACTTGTACAGTTAAAACATATAGATAGAAATATACAAAAGTTAAAAATATAATTAAATCATCAATCATATAAAAATTGAATAAAAGATCAAAATTTTAAAAGACAGCAATAACATAAACAATAGCACCAATCCATCATATTCTCACAGGTCCAGATTATCTATCCCCAAAGGCCTGCTGGAACAAAAAAGTTTTGGCCTGCCTCCAGAAACATACCAAGGAGGGTGCCACTCTCGCCTCCCTGGGAAGGGAATTCCAGAACTTTGGGGCAGCCACCAAGAAGGCCTTTCCCACGTTACCACCAGGCAAGCCTGTGATGGTGGCAGGACCATGAGAAGGGCCTCCCCTGAAGATCTCAGGGCATGAGCAGGCTCATAGCGGGGAATATGGTCTTTCAGATAACATGGACCCAAGCTGTACAGGCTTTATAGGTCATGGCCAGCACTTTGAATTGTGCCCAGAAACAGACTGAGAGCCAGTGAAGCTGTTTTAGCAGGGGAGTTGTAAGCTCCCTGTAGCCAGCCCCAGTCAGCAGTCTGGCAGCAGCTCTTTGAACCAGCTGAAGTTTCTGAGCACTCTTCAGAGGCAGCCCCACATAGAGCACATTACAGTAATCCAAATGGGATGCCACTAAGGCATGTGTCACTGTGGCCAAGTCAGACATCTCAAGGAACGGGCGCACCTGGCGCACTATGCATTCCTGGCCACCGCTGAAACCTGGGCATCCAGGCTCAGGGCTGAATCCAGAAGTGTACCCAAGCTGAGAACCTGTGTCTTCAGGGGAGGGTAACCCCATCCAACACAAGCTGAATCCCTGTTCCCTGATCCGCCTTTCGACTGACCAGGAGCACCTCTGTCTTGTCTGGATTAAGCTTCAATTTATTTGCCCTCATCCAGTCCATTACTGCCAACAGACACCGGTTCAGCACCCCAACAGCTTCCTTGGAATTAGATGGAAAGGAAAAGTAGAGATGGGTGTCATCAGCATACATAAGAAATCTGTACTGGAACATTTACTGCTAGAGAACCAAGAGTAAATTTGAGTTGTTTTTCTCTAGGCAGTGGCTGACCTGATTCCGTAATATAGCTGCATTTATTTATTTATTTATTTATTATTTCTGAGAACGCTAATAAAGCACAGTGACCACCAGTGGGTTTTTGTTTTGTTTTTGCTTCTAAACAATGAACATCTCTTTATTTCAGGGTTTTCAGGTTCATAATATGTTTTAGGGTGCATATCTTAAAATAAAGCACCAGCTTGCCATTTCTCAGGCCAGCACTATGTGTCCAGAAAGCAATGATGGGAAGGGACAATTTGCAAGGCAGAAGAAGCAGATGGGAGGAAGAGTGGTTTACCCTTTCCCTACACCACTTCCATCCCCCACCCCAGTAGAATTCCAAACACCTCCAGCTGCTTTTCTCCAAGCTAGGATTCCAAATATATTGGCCTCTTCCAATATAATTATTGTCTGTTTTGCTTCTTGATCTACTAGTTTATCCCTGGTAAATCCAAACCGATCTACTGGAAGAGAAGAGGGGCTGTACCAGATCTGAGAGACCCCTTGGTAAAGCACCCTTCTCCTACATTCTGTGGAGAAGATCCTGTGGCTGTGAGTCTACTTGGAGGTGGCAGCAGCACCCACAATGCCTCAGAGCAGGGGTGGGCAACTTGTGTCCCTCCAGATGCATTAGCCTACAACTCTCATGACCATTGGCTATGCTGGTTAGGGCTGATGAAAGGTGAAGGCTAAAACATCTGGAGGCCATAGGTTGGCCACCTCTGTGCCAGAGTGATCTATTTCAGAGATCCAGGGCAGGCATTAGCACCAGTTGGCCTTGCTGGAGTACTGGGCCCTGGCAGCTGCCCCAGGATGCTGAGTACTGGTGCCAGATCTGGGATGCACCTTTGGGAAATGGGACATAGTTAGGTTAATGCTAGAGCATATGCACTTGAATGGAAAAAAGTTCCAGGTTCAATTGCCAGCATCTCCAGTTTAAAGAATTCACTAACAGGTGACACAAAAGACCTCTGCCCAGGAACTTGGCTGCTGCCAGGAAGAATACACAATACTTGGTGAGATGGATAGACCAATTATCTGATGCAGTCTAAGGCAATTTTATATGTTCAATGCATGTTTCTAATGGTAATATACATCGGCGACCCCAGCTGGGGAAAATGCAGCTAGACCGAGTTGCAGGGAAAAAAACTCATATAAAGGGGAAGGCTAAACTCTCTATCCTTCCACCCCCTGACTCCCATGCACAAATGGTGAGATGGTAAACCAATACCTGGGAGTTACCACTAAAGACTGCGGGTGGGGACTGGCTGACCCCTAAAAGGGGAAGGCCTGCCAGAATCATAGAGCCTTTAATTCCCGCTTTAAAACTTTCAAAGAGGTCAGCAGGCACATTTCAACCAGCAGGTTGTTCCACAACAGAGGGGCGGCAAAGGAAAAGGTCCTCTTGCGTGTGTCTGCCAGTCTCACATTAGGCAGCCGCAGCAGAGAGCCCTCAGAGGGCCTTAGGTGGCGGACGGGGACAAGGGGGAGAAGGCGCTCCCTAAGGTACCTTGGACCTAGACCATGGAAGGCCTTAAAGGTAAGAACCAGCACTTTATATTTTGCTTGGAAACAAATTGGCAGCCAGTGTAAAGATTTTAAAACCGGTATAATGTGGTCTCCATGGGGTGTCCCGGAGACCAACCTAGCTGCCATATTTTGTACCAGTTGGAGTTTCCAAACTAGATATACAGGCAGCCCTAAGTACAGCGCATTACAGAAATCAAGTCTAGAGGCTGCCAGCGCATGCACCACCATTACCAGGTCCACATCTTCCAGGAATGGGCCTAGCTGGCATATTTCAAAATGTCATTTAAATATTCAGTTGCAAGTTTCAATTTGAATTATATGTATTCAATGTCACTCCAAGCTAGATATAGAGAAGAGAAGCTGCTTATTTTAGTACTGTGTGTGTGCAAATATACCCTATCTTCTATGTTACTTTCCAACGTGATTATAAATGTCTAAAACACATGGAAAGGAACTGTTTGTTTGTATCATGCCTCATACTGTCTGAATGGCTTCTCAAGAATGATAAAGAGATTTTGATTAAGGAGAGCTTCAGCAACACTGCTTTTCTTCAACTGCGCAAATAAATAATTTCATCTCCGTGCATGAGTCAGGAATATCAGGCAGGAGCCAAACAAAGCATTTTATCTATCCTAGGGTTTTGTAATGAGAAGCAGATAACGACACTAAGAATCAGAAAACAGGAAGCCAAGCCTACTATTCCTTCATGTTTCTGCTTTTGAAATGCCAAAAATGTAGGCAGTAAATATTAAATGCCCAATTTATGTTGTTTGATCAATAAAACTACAATAATAGGTTCAGACTCAAGGAATATCCCATTTGGATTTTATTGATAGGTTTTATTTAGTTCCAATTATTAGGATTATATTTAGATATTATATTACAATTGGATGATTAGACTGAATTTGTGTACACTGCTAGATCAAGCTTTTGTGAGTACAGCGTTGTTCTGGATTTTTGGTTGTATCTCTATTTTTTAAGATGTTTGTTGGGTTATAGTCACTGCACTGTGATGTCAGGAATCTCTGCAACCCGCATCACATCTTCCAGCTATATTTGTAGGTGAGAATCTTGCCTACACTAAAATAAATCGTAATACATACTCTAGACCTTTCAATCTTATAAACAGAAAATGTTGATTCCAAAGTGCCCCACTTCTGAACATAAGGGGTCCCACTAGAGGAGGAAGTCAAGGCAATTTCCACCAATTCCCCCTTCCCTTTGCAGCCCCCAGTTCTAACTCCTACACTGTTTCCGTAGATCCCCTGGGACATATTTTCAGGGGGCACAGTGGGCAGCAGAGGGAAGACGTGATCAGCAAGAAGCGCCTCTCCCATTCCTCCACGAGCAGGATGGTCCCATGAGTGGTGCTCTTCTTATGGGAACTCTAGATCCAAGCCAAATCACCTGCAACTCCACCCATTGTTTCAGTAACCATAGATTTAAATTCAGTATGAATACTCACTAGGATGTGACAGAACTCTAAAACACTTCCTGCAATATATGGACCATCCTAAAATTAACCAGATTCCATGAGGGGAGGAAAGTGTGAGGCTACTATGCCAAAACTAGTTTGCTTAAAACCGGGCACTTGTGTGTGTGTATGCATGGCTGTATGAGTGCGTGTGCATGTGCTGATGATGACAACGACAAGTATGATGGTGGTGGTGGTGATGATGGGACTGTTAATCCTGAAGCTGACCTCATTTTTTCAAGACTTTATATATGGGAAATTTACTGTATATGAATCTGCTGTATTGGTCCTTCTAAACCAATGCTGTCTACTTGGACTAGCAGCAGCTGTCCATAATCTTGGGGTCTTTTGTATAACTTGAGATGACAGTGATCAGACACAGCACTTTCTGAATGCAAACATGTGTTCAACCACTGATCTATCCAGTGGGAGGAAGAGGGGCACCAGTGACTTGAACTCTGCCGGAAACAGGACAGGACTACTACTGCTTTCTCAATGGAAAAAAAAAACCCTGAAAAACAATGAGCAGAAAACATAGACGCCTGATACATTTAGCCTGTCCTATTTGGCACTCCAAAATCTGTAGCAGCCAAAACATCAATTGCGAGCGGAGATGGGATAATGAAGAGATGGACAACAACGCTTGGATTGAAATTGGGCCACATTTATTGAATTATCTGCAAAGGGAAAAGGCTAGGACGGGCCTGACTGTAACAGCGGATAGCTGGCACCTTTGTGGGCGAAAACATACCCAGCCTGAGGGGTGGCGTGTCAGCATCACCGCCCCTCCGGACTGCCCCTTGTGGGGGACGTAGACCTTCTTGTGTCACCCCCTCCCGGGGCTGCACAGCTCCTGGGTGAGTGAGGTGAGTTGGTCTCCCAAGCAACCCTTATCCCCCCACCGAGCAGCAAAACCCGTTTGGGAGGCCTCGGGCATCACTGTCACCATAAGGTGCCTCTGAGTGCTCACCATCCCTCTAAGCTCATTCTCCTTTGCCTGTCCTAGCCGCCAACTGAAATGCAACCTGAATTGAGGAAGAATTAGACCAGAATTACCTACAGGACACGCCCAACCCCATTAACAATGTGAAGTAGGTGAAAAGGCATGCAGTCCCAGCCAATCGGACTATGATCCAAAAATTCCTACTTGGTTCCCAAAAGGGCAACCAGTTGGCACCCACACTGCTTAAGGGAGGGTGAGAGGGAGCCACGCCAGCGAGAAACTGCCTGGGAGGGGCACAGATCGAGGACAAAACCCCTCCAGCCTTTTGAATGGCACAAAGGACTGCCCAATGGCAGCCTATGTCGTCTTCTCCCCCGCCAGCCCGCAACACCCCCCCGCATGGCCAGGCAAGCCGGATGTGGGGTAGGTCATTTCTAATGAGAACAGAATTACCACAGACACTAGCAGTGTGTAAGCACAGATGGCAAGCACAAATAAATCAGAAGACAGAACTGTGATAGTGAAACTTGAAGCCAAAGCTATGCCAGAATTCAAGGAGAATACTCCATTTTAAAATTCAGAATTTGGAAAGACCCAGAGAAGAATGGCCCAGAGCAGTCAGATATAGTACACTCCCTTTGAGGGTCCAATAAACTATGCTTGGGCCTTAATTACTGATCGATTGGTCTGATACATCTGACCAACACGGTAAATTGTCCATTTCCTATTTTATCTCAGAAACTATACAGGAAAAAGTATACCTCAATAAAGCACAGAATTTGGAAACGACTTTTATTTAAATAAAGAAATTATACATTTGGAATCATATGGAAATGATGGTTCAATGAATTCACATGATTGGAGTCTCTCTGAATTGAGAGTGTTTTCTTCCTATAGAATTATTATAATCTAACTCTAGCCAGAAATGAACAGAAATCTCCACATACATAATGTGGAAAGTAGAATTAATTAAACAAAATATCATATTCCATATATGGACCAGTTTAATGAACCAAAATGAAAGGCTTGTGAAACACACAACAATTCTCTGAATCAAAGAACTGAATAGCTACTCCACCTGAAGAGAATTAACAGAAGATCATAAAACACAGGAATGATCTCATCCTAAACCATGGTCATGTCACATAATTTTACTCTGCAGTTCACCAGGAACTGGATGAAGGAAGTGATACCAAACCAAGGGGAAACTTGTCAGAAGACAAAAAATGTAACTGAATATTTAATAAAGAGTCTGTAAACATGCATATGGAACAAGTGAAACAGCAATGCTCACTGCAGGTTTACCACAACAGTTAAAAGGTTTTTCCCAGGCTGGAAATTAAGAAATAAATAACTTGGAATTTACTGGAAAAGTCATAAATTATGCATCGCTGAATGTGGAATATATGGGTGGAGAATCTCCCCCCTCCCCCACTTAAACAGCAATTAAATATTTCCAAGTTCTTAATTCATAACAGCCAAGTGCAAAACTCACCCGAAAGCAGCATTGGATCTTTGTCAACAGATTTGCGGACTTGATCTGACTCTCCAGTTAAAGAGCTTTCATCTATCTTAAGGTCATTTCCTTGAATAAACACCCCATCAGCAGGTAGAAGGTCACCTATCAGTAAAATCAAGTTAAGGAAAAATAAAATAGACTTAGTACTGTGTTTTCAAACACATTTCCATAATCAAATATGATTTTCAAATATATCACAGTAATCAATATTAAGGTAAGACCCTTCACACACAATGCAGTTCCTCCTGAACTTCCCGAGGTATCACTACATCAGTAACTGCCATAATGTTACTCCATGCAAACTTAGACCCAGGGAAAATTAGGGTTGTTCGCATGAAGGAAAAAAATGTAATTTGTGAACCATCCTTTAGTAAGTTTTTTGCCTATTATTACCCTATGAGCCCAATATTGCTCCTACACAGATGGTTTGCCTCATTCTTTTTTTTGTAAACCATTACAAAAATGTAACCTGAGATTTTCCACTAAAGAAAGCCCATTATGACCTTTCTCATTCAGGTCCATCGAAAGAGACAACATATTTGCTCTTGAAATTATGGATGCAATATGCTGTCCAGACATAATCCAGTTCCACTGACTTTAAGCATGGGCAAGACTATAGTTATATGCTCTGGTTTAGATAAGCCAGACACACACATAGATTTGTTGCACATATGGAGGATGCATTCTTGACAATGGAAGTAGAAGCCAATCCAAGGGTATGCTAAGGAATAAACATGTAGATTGGCTCCCTCCAGTAAGACAGAAGAAAAAGATGTTCTAATTGTTGTGGTGTTCAGTATTCTCATCAGAAGATCACTGTATTGGGGCATTATTGATTGGCTCTAGGGAATGGATGCTATCACAGAAAACAGAAATGACGTTTTATGGCTTGCTATTATTTTTGTGACATCTTAGCTAACATCCTTTTTATTCAACACATCAGAAAGCAATATTTGGGATTTAGATACATATTACCCACAAGGTATACAAGGAAACTTACCATATTTGATCTGTGCAATGTCACCTACTACTATCTCTGCTACTGGTATTTGAATTACTTGTCCACCTCGGACTACAGTAAACTTCTGTTCTTGCTCAATACGACTTTGAAGTCCACGGAATTGCTTCTCTTTGCTCCAGTCATTAAAGGCAGTGACGAGTACCACACAAATAACAGAGAGTAGAATGGCAGCACCTTCAATCCAACCAGCTTCTGCCTCACCTTCATCTTCAGCTGCCCCTGCTGCAGTTGCACAGGCTTGACAGACAACCAAAGAAAAAAAAACCCCAGTCAATGTAAAAAGAAGAAGCCCAAGCTCTTTTTATTTCGATTTAAAAATGTAATAATATTAATAACATATCACATGTAATCCAGATAGTTGTGATACAGAGTCATAGAATCATAGGGTTGGAAGGGGCCTACAAGACCGTTGAGTCCAACCCCCTGCTCAATGCAGGAAGCCTGATTCCCAGGCGGTCTCCCATCCAAGTACTAACCAGGGCTGACCTTGTTTAGCTTACGAGATCAGATGAGATCAGGCACATCCAGCCCTTTGTAGACATAAAAACTAAAAAGGCTAGTGACCAGGGTTTATGTTGGCAATGACAAGCATGGTTTCTCCTCTGGAATGGAATTACATGTATGAACTGATAAGCAAAATTGCACCTGTTATCTGTATTAATGGAACAGGGGCCATGGTAATGAGAATAAAAATAAATATAATAATTAATAATTAGAAATGTAAGCCTTCATCAGGTACATTTTTCTTTATTTTGTATTTCAGTATTGTACAAATTAAATTATTTCCATTTGAAGTATGCCTACGGGCGCAATCCTATGCACGTTTAGATAGAGAAAAAGCCTACAACTCCCAGCATTCCCCAGCCAGCATGGGGAATGCTGGGAGTTGTAGGCCTTTTCTCTGTCTAAACATACATAGGATTGTGCCCTAAGTTATTAAATAACAATTAAATATTTCCTGTAACTCTGTATCTGAAGTCTTAACGTACATTTGTACACTACACCTCAGTTCATAAAATACAAATGCCAATGTTGAATTTAGGTTTTATTTTTCCTCCAAGACAGTGGAATATACTGGAAAGGGCAACTAATTTCTAGGTTCCCCACAATGAATGTGTCTTTTCCAGAAGAACAAGCATTCATGTGAACAGACATTAGATTTTCCAACCATTTCTTCAGTATTTTGAAAACCAGGATCTTTACAGATGTTGTGCAGTATCCATATGAAAGTGTTAATTAATGTCTTTTTCTTGGCTTGCCAGTATCAATTTACCGTTATAAAACAATTGCTGCACTTTACATTATAATTAAATCAACAATATTATTTGTATTGGATACGGAATGAAATTGTTGTGAACACTTTAACTAAACCTCATTAGTAACAAAAATAACACCAGCAGCAATAAACATCCCATTAACAGTAGGCTGCTCCAATTAAAATATGTTTAAAATAACAATTTGTAATCTAATCCATAAATACCATCAGCCCTCACAATGAGTTTATGTGTACTTTTATGTAAAAGGATGTGCTTTTTATGTAAAAAGATGTACTTTTTATGTAAAAGGAAATAACAACCTCCTTTTGAAAAGATGTTGTTATATTCTTCTATCATTCTTTTTTTGATAATGCCTGAAGACAGGGCTGGCATTTGAGTCGAGTGGGGCCTCAGCATAGTGCCACTGATGGGACCCCTGCAGCTGCCCCCACTGCTGCAGCGCTCCACTGCTGAAGCCCCCCAGTGCTGCCAAAGCGTCTTCACTGGCCACACAAATCATCCCTGCACACCATCCGTCACACTGCCACTACCTAGGGATGGCAGAGAAATCTGCCACGGACTACAATGAGGCTGGATTCTTTAGAATCTGGCCCCCCGGATTCTGCAGCAGAACGGACTGCTCCCCCCCGACATCCTGCGAAGGCCAGTTGGGACGGACCCTACCTGGCGGTGGCCAGTCCAGGTCCGTCGTCTTCATCTCCATTCTGCAGTCCTCCGTGGCAAAGAGCAGGGACGCAAATGGTGTAGCGGACGCCATTTGCGTCCCTGCCCTTGGCCATGATAGGCTACGTAAATATTTACATAGCCTACCATGGCCAAGGGCAGGGATGCAAATGGTGTCCGCTATGCCGGATGCCATTTGTGTGGCAGCGGCCGGAAGTCCGGCCGTGGACAGGCCCGGCTGGCGGCTCCACGGACTTGCCGTGGAGCGGAGCCAGCCGGGGAGGATTCCGGGGGGAGGGACAGATTGCCTCCCGCCCGCAGACCCCTTCAGCGGACAGGTAAGTAAGTTTCATACATCCCTACCACTACCAAAGTCTGCCTACTGACTACTCAAGCCAGCCACTCCCATACAGGCTGCCAACCCCCTTCCCCGCAAGCCAGCCACCCAGCCAACATTCCATCCATTTTTTTCCCTGACCAGGGGCAGCAACAGCAGTGGCAACAGCGACTTTTCCTCCTCCTCCTCCTTGTCCTCCCCCCCCCCAGTCCACTCACTGACAAAGAGCCATAGGACCTGGCTAGCCAAGTCTGCAGGCCCTGCGGCACATGATTTTTTTAAAAGTTACATTTTGAGGAGGACCAATATCAACCAGGTGCTGCCTTGGGGGATGGCATGGCCAATTAGGGCACAAGAGCAACATAAAGACCACCCTGTGTCTTCATTGGCTATGTTCCCCCAAAGGCAATGTCTGATTGGTCCAGGTCACTGCTACTCAAAATGTAACTTAAAAAAAATTTTTTAGAATGGGGCACCATGGGACCTGCAGGCTCAGCCCCGACACTTCCTTTTGCCAGCTGGGTGTGCAAAGTGAGGAGGGGGGTGGCAGCTGCTGCAGTAAGCTTAGGGGCAGAAATGGGCCCCTCTGAGCCTCTGGACCCTCTGCAGCTGCCCACCTATGCCAACCCCTGATGCTAGGCCTACCAGAAGAAGTCAAGCATTAATATGCTAGTGCAGTCTAATCCATTTAAGTCTGTGTTTCTTCCCCTGTTCCCTCTTAAGACTCTTGACCATGCTGACTTCATGACTTCAACATTGTCAGCCTTTGTGTGTGTGTGTGTCCCCCGCCCGCAGTTTTTGTACACAAATAAGATCCATGGTCAACTAAAAATTAAGAGAATATAAAAGCTCATGCACAAGTAAAATCCATGTTCATTCATCAATAAAATAGTGCTCCCTTAACTCATCTCTGCTTTAGCAGTCTAGTTTTAATGGCCACAGCTAGAAATTTGGCAACATCCAGTGTGATCCCAGGTTTAACATCTGCCAGCAGAACAGAAACGTAAAATTTGTCAGTATTTCCCAGATAGGAAAAGGATTGGGGAAATAAAATGGACCCTCAGATCTCTATAAAATTCACGGTATAGTAAAACATGGGCAACGGTCACTTTCACAAAGGCCAAATCAGATGTTGAGAAAGACCCCCGCAAATGCCCTTCTGTCACTGCTGATACTACCATTTAGTCTAACCAGTGTAAATGCTCTCCTGTATCTGGAAATATGTAAAGAAGCGAGGTAGTTGAGATTGGTGGGTAGTGCCTGGTTGTAAGCCAAGATACGCAGTTGAACAAACCTCCTTTGCGATCATGTTGATTTTGCAGATTCAGATCCAGCAGCCTCTGTTCGATACATCCAATTGCTTTACCCAGCTCAAATGGTTAAAGGTACAGCAAGGAGTAAACAATGGATTTTACTTTGTTATTAACAGATAACAAAGATAGGGAGGTGGTGGGCTCTCCCACACTGGGGGAATTCAAGATGAGGCTAGACGGCCATCTGTCAGGGATGCTCTGACTTGGGTTCCTGCATTGAGCAGGGGGTTGGACTTGATGGCCTTGTAGGACCCTTCCAACCCTACTATTCTATGACTCTATGAGACCTTAACCATGACCCAGCATAATTGATATCAAGACTAATGATAAATCACCCAGCCCTGTTAGGTTATTTTTTTTTAACATATTGCTTGATGAAGAGACCTTGGAGATCTTGAAAGTTTGCCCACAATTTTGTGCATGTTTGGTTTTGTGCATATTTGGCCCGGCCACAGATTTTGGAAATAACTGGCCAGTCATATGACCAACTTAGCAATATAAAATGTGGCATTATTCATGTCAGTATCCAGTACTATTGCTCATGCATTAGAAGCTGGGGTGGGCAGGTGGGGTAGGAGGCAGGTCTTTGAATTTTGCCCACAGATTCAAATGAGAAAAACAAGAAAAATAAGAGATTCCATATTGACTTTTAGCACTTTCTCTCTTTTTTAAACAATGCATTTCATCACAGTAATTTTATTGTTTGTCTTTAGAAATCTTTCTTTGACCCTTTCTACTCCGAATGTGATGTAATTTCCAGCGTGAGTCAGCGTGGTGTAGCAGTGAGAGTGCTGGACTGGGAGCTGGGAGATCCGGGTTCTGGTCCCCACTCGGCCACGGAAGCTCACTGGGTGACTTTGGGCCAGTCACAGACTCTCAGCCCAACCTACCTCACAGGGCTGTTGCTGTGAGGATAAAATGGAGAGGAGGAGGAGGAGAATGTAAGCCGCCTTGGTTTCCTTGCAAGAGGGAAAAAGGCGGGATATAAACAAACAAACAAACAAACAAACAATTTCACTTGTATGATTTGACCTGCATGTGAACTGATACTGATATTCAGCAGATACTGCATATGCTGACAGCAATATATTAATATGAATTATTCAAATTATTCAAATGTAGATGGTATGCTATCATTTCAGGGGAGTTTCTGCAAGAATTAATTTCACATTCAGTGTTTGAACTGTAAGTATTTGTTTCAATTCAGATTAAGGGTGTGATTCTATTCATATTTAGTCAGAAAAAGGTCCCAGCATTCCCTATACCAGCTGAGGAATACTGAGAGTTGTAGGACATTTTTCTCTCTAAACACGCATAGGATTGTGCCCTAAATGTGTTTGCTAACAAGATCATCTAAGGCAGCCTTCTCGAACCTGGTGCCTTCCAGAAGTGCTGGGCTACAATTTCCATCATTGCCAGCCACCACATCCATTGGTTGGCTGGGATGATGGGAATTGTAGTCCAATACTTCTAGAGGGCACCAGACTGGGGAAGGCTGATCTAAGGCTCATTGTATGTATATATGTGTATGGATGGATATATGCGTGTGTGTGTGTAATACAACACAAACGCGCGCACACAAATTAAGAATACACTTGCTTCTTCTCAAAGCATGTGGAGCCAATGTATAGTCTACATGGACAGTCTACCAAGTTGGACAATTGCTATAAAGCGCAGTGGGGGTGGGGTGGGGGACACTTCTTTGTTGGCTTGGTTTTTAACCTGTCCTGTGTTTGTGTGTCTAAGGATAACTGCTGGCAGAACTGTCTCCCACACTTTACCACGTGGTAATGTATCAGATATTACTGAAAAAAAGAAATAACTAAACCGCTAGCCTTGGACTTCAACAACCCTATAAAGAAATGAAACATGTTGCTGTAACAGATGTCAGAAATGTTACTCTGAAAGCATGACGTGTCATTCTTCTGTTCTCGTAGCTCAACAAAAGAAAAGGATCTACAGCATATCCAGAATTCTCAAGGACGTTAAGCGTATAGCGCACTACTGTTGTACAATAATGCACTTCAAACACACATTGAAGCTCAGCCCACTTTCTTTTACCGCTGCTGCATCCCAGCAGCAGCAGCATCAAAGGCAGAAACACAGGGAGTCAAAAGAAATGAGCGATCACTTTCACAAATGTTCTGCCTCAGCACAGGCACAGAAGAGAATGGAAATCCATAGTGCATCATGCACTCAGCCCTAATAAAAGCAAGGCCGCTGAGCCTGTTGGGGTTTGAAGCGGCACATCTTCTGCACACAGCCAGTGCATAAAACCTCCCCTTACTGGACTCATTCCACAGGAAGAGTTACATCAAAGCAGCTCTGGAGCCACCACTGCCCCAATATGCATAGGGACATGTCAGATTCTAATTTGGCCAGGAGCTGAGAACAGCATCACCATTCAGAGCATCACAGTGGCTCTTGTTGCCAGGTTTCAGGAGGCAGTTTTCCTGAACCGAAATAAGTAATTAACAGTGCAACCCTATACATGTTCACCCAGAAGTAAGCCCCGCTGAGTTCAGTAGAACTTGCTCTTACATAAGTGCATATAGGATTGCAGGTAAGTGTGTACAGGTAAGTAGCTGACCCTTCCCGCTTTTCATGGGGAAAGTGGAGGTGCTATAGCTCAGGGTTAAGCACATGTGTTTATGCAGAAGATGCCAGACTCCCCATTCAAACCAGTTAAAAGGATCTCATGGAGGAGGGCTGGGTACAACCCATCTCTTCCCAACTCCTCGGAGAGCAGTCGTCTGATCTGCAGAAGGTAGCTGCATATGTAAAATTAATAATTACTATCAACACCATCTACTATTATTATACTACCAGAGGACCAAATGAAAAAAAAAAAAGTCAGTTCCCTGTCCCAGGCCCCGTCTACACCAGGCTTTTACTCCAGGGCAGGTGCGAGTCGAGGTCCCTCATAATAGATGATGCAGTCGCAACTTCACAGCCATCCGTGGTTTTAGCCCGGAAAATGCGGAGTTCCAAAGAGTCATTTTACTGCGATTTGGGGGGTTTGCTGCAGGTTCCCCCACAGTTGTGGGCCATCTGTTCCTTCCTCGAGTTGACTTCGCATTTTACAGTGGGCATGTTGTAGGCATGCGTTGTGCCTGCATCAGTTATGCCCCTTGACTCCCCCCATCCCTTCGCAGCTGTGCAGTTACAGAGGCACAGAGGGGTGTTTTCATCTATTTAATCACACTTTCGCAGTTTTGCAGCTTCGTATCTTCGCAATGGTTGTGGCCGGGGGGGGGGGCAGTCGCAAGGGAGGACCAATGTTGCTCCAGCCACCATTTTGGAGTGATGGCTAGGCACATAGCACTCACACTTGTGAGTGCAAACCATCGCGAGAGTCTCGGGCTGGGGAACTGACAAACTGATGGTGTAGAAATGAAGGAGCACAAAACACCCACTTTTTACCTAAAAAGGGGCAGAAAGACACAGCTGAGCCCCTCAAATACAAAACAACCACTGAAGTGTTGCATCCCAACACTCACGGGACTGCACAGCTGCACATTTCAGTATAATGGCAAAAAAAGGGCACAATGAGTCTCTTAAGGAAGTGTGCAGTACACCACAAGTGTATCGCAGGGCATGCTGGAAAGGGTTGTCCCTGGAGTAGCTGCATATCTACTTCCCTGGGGGGAAATTATTGACATGTGAGGTGGCTGTCAGCCATCCAATGAGGAACTCAGCACAGAGGTGAAACACTTTAGGTGAAACAGCCTTCCCCGACCTGGTGCCCTCCAGATGTTTTGGACTACAAGATCATTGGCCATGCTGGCTGGATCTGATGAGAACTGAAATCTACAAGACCATATCACTCAGGAGTATAGTTGTTGGAGTTAATTGTAGCCCAGCGCCTGTAATTTCTCTGATGACTGAAGTCTACAAGATCTGCAGAGTACCAGGTTATAGAAGGCTGCCCTAGGCATTAGCAGCAACTTGAACGATTAACCCTCATTAAGACACCAGATTCGCTTGTTTTACTGATTTGCTTGTTTTAAATTTATCAGTAAACTGTTGTGTTAAACTCCAAGTGTCTGAAGTGTCCATCACCCGATGTCTACAGCCTAAACCCCATGTTATTGGGAAGGGGAAGTTTAAAAGAAGGAAGGTAGGACTCTTAAGGAAGCAAGAGATTCTTAAGGAGTTGCTCAGGGGGTCCAGGTCATAAGGGGAACCCTGACACAGAGGAATAATGTCTTAAAAGGGTATGGGAAAGGCATGAAAAGTCCTCATGCCGAATGTTGATTTTCATATTTCCCAGCCCATGAGCTGTCAGTTGTGAAGTGTGATAGTTTCCCATGAGAAACGTAATTATTATGACCCACCATAAGGAAAAAAGTGTACACTTTTATGGCACTGAACCAAAATGTTTTGATAATATATATTCAAAGTCTCCCCCTTTCATAAGCAAGGGTTTACAAAGGGAACCTGTTTATTTGCAAATATAGGGATCTGCAGAATATCACAGACTGTTACTCTGCAGCTGTTCATTTGCTTTAGAAAATTAAATCTGAATCATTTCTCATTCAGTAGTCAAACGTTAAGACTTCTCTAAAGTTAGGAAGCAGGCCATTAGTGTGCGAAAAATAAATCTTGCCATCTATATAAGGGGGAAATTGCTAATATATCTTAGAAGTATGTGCCCTGTATGTATTAGGCATGGATTTATAGCATGCATGGAAAGGTCTTTAAAAATATAGCCAAGGCATTTCAATATGAAACTATTTCTGAGCTATATTTATTCATACATCCACTAAGAGGTTCATGGCATTTTACATACCATACATATCCCATGAAGATCTAATCTCTGCAAGACAGAGAGGTAAAAGAAATCCCTGAATAATTACATGTGGACACCCCAGTATTTCAAAATCTCAAACCTAAAATCCTATTGAAATGAACCCAAAAGTAAGCACAATAGTTTTGTAATGCAAGTCTTTCAGTCTTAATAAAACATCCAACTCTTCCTACAATTTCTAAAGGGAGCATTACATAACTTATTACTACAAGCTAGCCAAACATCATTACTATTTCAAAAGGTCACATTATGCTCTTAATATATTAATAGCTGAAAGTATTACACCCCAGAAAGAAAGATGGATTGATACAGCAATGCTGCTTTTCTTGTCATAAGCACCTG
Source organism: Heloderma suspectum (assembly GCF_057233095.1). Taxonomy (NCBI): domain Eukaryota; kingdom Metazoa; phylum Chordata; class Lepidosauria; order Squamata; family Helodermatidae; genus Heloderma; species Heloderma suspectum. The sequence goes on along the minus strand of NC_139459.1, from coordinate 290,226,969 downwards.
TTCCTCTGGGTTGGCTTAGAAATACAGTGCCACAAATACTGACTTGTTCTGCCATGGTTAAAGCACAATATAGAGCTTGCCAAGCATAGCAGACCAGCCTGACCTGACCACATACCAAACAATGCCCCCTTTCTTTTTTCCTTCTAGATGTTGCAGCTCCCATGGACATGAAAGGTAACCCAGGTGTTGCACAAAGAAGCCAGAAAAAACCCTGTCCTGTCCCTGCGTCACAGAACAACAGCCTTGTGTGACACTGCTGTGCCATGCTAGCCAAGGGCAGGTTTCAGCCGCCAGCACAGGACGCTGATTTCTGTTCCTCTGCTAGTCGTAGGCTTGAGGTTGGTCCTACTTCGCCAGCATGACCTGCTCACTGCACCAGCCATCATCTCCAGGAATTGCACCAGAGATGAACAAATGAGATACAAAATTGACATAGGCTGAGGGGAATTAAAAGCAGACAACTCGCAGTATTCCCTAGAATCCACAAGAAGGCAGCCATGAAACTGAAATGTATAAGATTAATAATGGAAAACAGTTTTACCTTCATTTCCCTCTCCAGGTGGATGATAAAACGAGAGCCCAAGAGATATGATGGCTGCGATTTCCAAAATGATAAGAGTCACATCCTGCAATGCTTCCCAGACTAACTGTATGAAAGTTTTTGGCTTCTTTGGAGGTATAAAGTTTTTCCCAAATATTAGCTTTCTTTTATCTAAGTCAGCAGCAGTACCAGGCAATCCTATAAGTAAATGAAACATAAATGATTTAAGAGTGACTGACAAGTATCTTAACACCCACATTAACTGCATTTTCAAAGTACAACAGGTTTTTTTCTTTAAAAAATCATTTAGCATTTATGGCTCATTAGGCTTCTGTTTTTGCCATTCTCCTTTGGCAAGATCAGACCTAATGTATTACTATGTTTCTAGAAACGTTTTATGACTACATTCCTTTGGCTACTATTTCTTAGACAGTGCTCCACAACAGAAACTCAATTTTGCTAAACTATAAAGAGAATTTACAGAGAATAGTACAAATAACATTACCAAATGTTTATCTAGTGTTCACACAGGATACTAGTGAGAGTGAAAGAACAAAAGGACTAATTTACCAAAAAACGATTACCAAAAGACTGATTAATTGAGCAAATTCATGGCATGAAAATAATTCACAAGTTCCTGTATGAGGCTCCAGAATGAGAACTGGATGTGATAAACTGGAATATCTCCCTTCGGGCCCAGCTCAGCCATCTGAGCAGACGTGTATGTATGTGGGGGATGTTTCTCCCTTTTATTTTCTTGGTAGATCTTTGCAAGGGAGGGATTTAAAAAATTCCCTCCCATTGGATCCAATGGGACAGAAAATACTGACACCAGCTCAGGACCCAATCTAGTGTCATACTAGGGGTGCGAGACGATTTTGACAGATCCAAGGCTGCCCCTGACCTGGTCCCAGAATGGCCTGATTTAAGTTCCTACCACAAGCAGAAAGACCACCAGGGGCCTCCAGGTGGCTGTCCCATCAGCAGAATTCCTCTCCACCAGTGAAGGGGATCTTCCACCCAATCCTAACCCCTGTCAGCTGGTCTTTGGCAGGGTTTAGGATTGCTCTGCCTATCATGAAGGTCATTTTGGGGCAGTCATGATCTCTTGGCCTCAAGGGGGTTGTCTTGATATGATAGGTAGGAGGAAAGTCATATATGCTGCCCTGAGCACCTTGAGACAAAGGACAGAATAACAATACAATAAATAATAATGCTATAGTTTTTAGCATTGTCTACCTAACGAACATATAACTTCCTGGACATTATCAGAAGCTAATATAAGCACAGAATGCAGTGTTTCTATGATTAATTACTTCCATTTTTCATGATATAGAAATAATTTACCTAGTACTTTAAAGGGGCATTCTTTATACAATGTGATATGCATGCAGGACAAACATTTTGGAATGGGTTACTAGCATCTGCACAGTTTTACCTTCTAAACTATTTTAAAACTATTTGGGATGATAAAACATTATGATTATTTTGAATGATTTAAGCCATTCCCTGCAGTCTTGCATACTAGATTAAATTCTTTCATGCCTTTGATGTGTAAACCAGGGGCTTCACTGGAGCAATACATTTCAACGTTGCTGTTACAGTCTCCCACATTCACTCACTCTCTCTCTAGCACAGAAACAAAAGACAGAATACTTCCTCTGGCTACTGAACAGTTTATTGCACAGTGCATTATCCATCAGCTGGATAGTCCTTGATGCTACATGGAAAATCTGTCATAAACAACTCCACAGAAACAGATTGGGGTAACACAAACAGGATGATTTCATGTTGCTATTTTGTATACTTTGAGAGAGTGTACCCTCCCTTCCCCAAAATGGAAAAACACTCACAAGAGCAGCTGCCGGTAAGTACAACATGTCTTAAAGCTGTTTAGGAAAATGACTTGAAAATGATGTGTATGGATCTCCTTTTCCAAAAGTGTAATTGAGCAATTATACATTTAAAATATGTCTATCTTTAAAATATCCATCTTATGTTAAAGTCACTGTGGTGCACAGCACAAAGCAATGACACTATTTATCCTACAGCAGTGACATAAGTTCATGACCCTTCCAAGCTAACACTGTAAAGTTAGTGCTAAAATGTTTTCATAGATACATGCAGTAAAAAGGTATAACCCAATAACTGAATTAAAAACCTTACAATCTGGTGACTGTGCATGAAAGTGTAGGATAAATGATAACAGTATAGGCATGAAAAAAGCAGAAAATATGCTGGGGAGCTGAAGTGTTACTTTAAGTGCACTCTAGGGCAGGGGTGGACAGAAAGTAGGGGAGGTGTTTCCACGACAACGGAAGGAGAAGCGAATGGAGGAGTACCAGATTTTGTAAAAGGAATCAGCTTTGCTGCGGTTTGGTCCATGCAGGGTTCAATGAGCGAGTGCTCTGCACCAGTAAAAATAACTTCACAGAACATACTTCCTGGTGGGGGTTGGAGTGAACGTAATCTGACAGGCAGGGGCTGCTCAACCAATAAGAGAAGCTTCTCCCCCGCTTTCACCTGAAGCTCCAGATGCACCTGCATTTCAGAGCAAGCCTCATTGACCACAATGGGAGTTACTTCCAAGTACACACACATATCTTGAGCACACTCCGGGAGAGAGCGGAGGACAGGAAGGCCTGGCGTGCTATAGTCCATGGAGTCATGAAGAGTCGGACACGACTTATCGACTGAACAACAACAACAACAACACACATATGCTTGTGCTGGGAAAGACGGGGGGGGAGAACACAGGAATGGGAAACCAGCCCCCTTTCTAAGCTGATACTACGCAGGGTCTTTATAACGAAGGTGTGAAGTAGTTACTTCCTAAGGCAATAAACCTAGAGAAACTGAGCCTCGAGATCACGCATTAGAGCATTAAAGGAATTTGTGCTTTAAACTGTGCCATTTTAATTGAGGGGGATCTGTGTAATTTCTGATGTGGGCATTCAGGGCACAAGCCTCATTCAGCACAATGGGAGTTATTTCTGAGTTGACACTAATTGGTTTGTACTAGGAAACACAGGGACGGGAAACACCCCTTGACCGGAGTCATGGTGAAAGGCACACCCCTGGGCAGGGCTAGCATACCCGAGGTAAATGCGGGGGTTGGGGCATATAACTACTATACCACCGAGAACCCGACTTGAGGAAAAGAATTGGACTTTAAGCAGTCTCAAGAAATCCAATTTTCTGTGATAAGCTCTGGGGTGGCTGCTGGATGGCCACAATGTTATGTATCCCTAATGACCTCCAAATGTAGCCAGCTTGGAGTAAATCACTCATGAAGAAACCCTCTATATCTCCAGATGTTTTGAACTCCAACTCCCAGCATTCCTCACCACTCGCTATGCTGGCAGGGGCTTCTGGGAGTTGAAGTCCAAAATAGAGATCTATTTTCTGCCCACCCCTGCTCAAGGGTATGTGCACCCCCAGTTAAATGTTGTGACTTATTTTCATTGAACATTAGATTTCCATGTCATGTGAAAAACATAAATTTTCATAATGCCTTCATTTTCTAAAATGGTGTGCTATTTGGTGCGTGTGTAACAACTTAGAGTGAGAGAGCTTTGGTAGTTCTTTGCAGCAGAACCAACAAAAACACTGCATATTTGTTTGGGTACAGATGGGTGAAATGGACACTTTGCTTATGTTATGTTTAAAACAGAAATGTAATGCAGTACTTTTAGCATTTCACAGCCATTTGGCCCCACTGTTTACAATGCTTTTCTCTATATCCATGTATGCATATATTTCTGCCAACTGAAGATAACATTTCATGCAGTTAATGAAGTGGGTTCTAGTGCACAAAATCTTATGCCGTGATAAATCTGTTAGCCTTTAATGGGTGTGTGTGAGCGGGTGGGTGAGCGGGTGCTGCTGTTTAAAAAAATACAAGTCTAGAGCTGAGCCAAACATTTTAAATTTTCATATTGAAATGTGGATGTTTAGTGATGAAGAGTGCTGGGCTGAGAGAAGGACTCACACAGATTACATAAAAGGAACTCTTTCAATGTTTTATCTCATTGGGGTGGGGAATTTCCTTGAGCTTGGTCAGACAAGTGCTGGGAATGTACAGCTTCCTAGGCTAAGGGCCAAAACGGACATTACTTTAAGTCCATATTTAGTGTGTGTGTGTGTGGGGGGGGGGTTCTGTCTAAGCATGCATAGGATTGTGCCCTTAACTACTTTTACTGTGAAACAGTTCTTTAAAAATTGGTCAACGTGAAGGCATCAAATATGCTCACTTCCTCCCCCTAAATATGATGATATGCCTTAGCGCCTGTCTATCAGATTCTATGTCTGTTTCCACGTCCCTCTGCTAATGGCATTTTGAATACTGTTTGCACACAGTCTATTACAGAATGTCCAAAGGGCATAAGTACAATACCTACATTACTACACTACACTGCACTGCACTGCACTACACTATTAATACATTATTATATTAATATTAATATAACAGAATTCATTTTAAGACAAATCAGAAAATCTGCAGTCAATATATCCACAGCACTCCAGCCCTTCTGAAGCATAAACAGTATTCTTTGGATTCAGGGTTGTTCCATGAGCTGGACAATGCTCTGTAAAGGAGAGTCTCTGTACATGCAATTTAAAAAAATCTTCATAAGCATTAGAAAAGTGTGTGCACACAGAGTTTTCAGTTGTGCTTGTCTTTTATAAACCAGCAACATATCAACCATCCAAATACAAACAGGGTTAAAAATACAACACAATACTTAATACAAATATAAATATAAATATAAATTCAGTCAAGGTCAATCCAAGATGTTGTCCTTTGTCAGTCTAAGATTTTGTTTTGTTGTTGTTGTTCAGTCGTTCAGTCGTGTCCGACTCTTCGTGACCCCATGGACCACAGCACGCCAGGCCTTCCTGTCCTGCACTCTCTCCCGGAGCGTGCTCAAGTTCATATTCATTGCATCCGTGATGCTATCTAGCCATCTCATCCTCTGCCGTCCCCTTCTCCTTTTGCCTTCAGTCTTTCCCAGCATCAGGGTCTTTTCCAGGGAGTTTTCTCTTCGCATTAGGTGGCCAAAATATTGGAGCTTCAGCTTCATTATCTGTCCTTCCAATGAGCACTCAGGGTTGATTTCCTTTAGGATGGACTGATTTGACCTCCTTGCAGTCCAGGGCACTCGTAAGAGTCTTCTCCAGCACCACAGTTCGAAAGCATCAATTCTTCGGCGCTCAGCCTTCCTTATAGTCCAGCTCTCACAGCCATACATTACTACTGGGAAAACCATAGCTTTGATTAGACGGACCTTTGTCGGCAAGGTGATGTCTCTGCTTCTTACTATGCTGTCTAGGTTGGCCATAGCTTTCCTCCCAAGGAGCAAGCGTCTTTTAATTTCATGGCTACAGTCACCGTCTGCGGTGATCTTGGAGCCCAAGAAAGTAAAATCTGTCACTGCTTCCATTTCTTCCCCTTCTATATGCCAGGAAGTGATGGGGCCAGATGCCATGATCTTAGTTTTTTTAATGTTGAGTTTCAAACCAGCTTTTGCACTCTCCTCTTTCACCCTCAACAAGAGGCTCTTGAGATCCTCTTCGCTTTCTGCCATTAGGGTGGTATCGTCTGCATATCGGAGGTTGTTGATAATTCTCCCGGCAATCTTAATTCCGACCTCTGATTCATCCAACCCGGCATTTCTCATGATGTACTCTGCATATAAGTTAAATAAGCAGGGTGACAATATGCAGCCTTGTCGTACTCCTTTCCCAATTTTGAACCACTCGGTTGTTCCATGTCTGGTTCTTACTGTTGCTTCTTGACCCTCGTACAGGTTTCTCAGGAGACAGGTAAGGTGGTCTGGTACTCCCATCACTTTAAGAATTTGCCACAGTTTGTTGTGATCCACACAATCAAAGGCTTTAGCGTAGTCAATGAAGCAGAAATAGACGTTTTTCTGGAATTCTCTTGCTTTCTCCATGATGCAGCGAATGTTGGCGATTTGATCTCTAGTTCCTCTGCCTCTTCGAAACCCAGCTTGTACTTCCGGTAGTTCTCGGTTCGCATACTGCTGAAGCCTAGCTTGTAGGATTTTGAGCATCACCTTGCTGGCATGTGAAATGAGCGCAATTGTGCGGTAGTTTGAACACTCTTTGGCGTTGCCCTTCTTTGGAATTGGAATGTAAACTGACCTTTTCCAGTCTTGTGGCCACTGTTGAGTGTTCCAGATTTGTTGGCATATTGAATGCAGCACTTTAACAGCATCATCTTTTAGGATTTTAAATAGCTCGGCTGGAATACTGTCATCTCCGCTAGCTTTGTTGTTACTAATGCTTCCTAAGGCCCACTTGACTTCACTCTCTAGGATGTCCGGCTCAAGTTCAGTGACCGCACTATCATGGCTATCAGGGACATTCAGATCTTTCCTGTATAGTTCTTCTGTGTATTCTTGCCACCTCTTCTTAATCTCATCTGCTTCTGTTAGGTCCCTGCCTTCTTTGTCCTTTATCATGCCCGTCTTTGCACAAAACGTTCCCTTGAGATCTCCAATTTTCTTGAAGAGATCTCTAGTCTTTCCCATTCTGTTGTTTTCCTCGATTTCTTTGCATTGTTCATTTAAGAAGGCCTTCTTGTCTCTCCTTGCTATTCTCTGGAACTCTGCATTCAGTTGGGTATATCTTCCCCTTTCTCCCTTGCTTTTCGCTTCCCTTCTTTCGTGAGCTACTTGTAAAGCCTCATCAGACAGCCACTTGGCTTTCTTGCATTTCTTTTTCTTTGGGACGGATTTCGTTGCTGCCTCCTGAACAATGTTACGGACCTCCGTCCATAGTTCCTCAGGCACTCTGTCTATCAGGTCTAATCCCTGAAATCTATTCCTCACCTCCACTGTATATTCATCAGGGATATGATTTAGGTCATACCTGAACGGTTTAGTGGTTTTCCCGACGTTCTTCAATTTAAGCCGAAATTTTGCAAGAAGCAGCTCATGATCTGAGCCACAGTCAGCTCCAGGTCTTGTTTTGACTGACTGTATGGAGCTTCTCCATCTTTGGCTGCAAAGGACATAATCAATCTGATTTCGATATTGACCATCTGGTGACGTCCATGTGTAGAGTCGCCTCTTGTGCTGTTGGAAAAGAGTGTTTGCTATGATCAGCATGTTCTCTTGGCAAAACTCTATTAGCTTTTGTCCTGCTTCATTTTGTACACCAAGGCCATGCCTGCCTGTTATCCCGGTGATTTCTTGACTTCCTACTTTAGCATTCCAATCCCCTATGATGAAGAGGACATCTTTTTTTGGTGTTAGTTCTAGAAGGTGTTGTAGGTCTTCATAGAACCGATCAACCTCAGCTTCTTCGGCCTCAGTGGTTGGGGCATAGACTTGAATTACTGTGATGTTGAATGGTTTGCCTTGGATTCGTACTGAGATCATTCTATCATTTTTAAGATTGTACCCCAGTACTGCTTTTCCCACCCTTTTGTTGACTATGAGTGCTACTCCATTTCTTCTAAGGGATTCTTGCCCACAATAGTAGATATGATGGTCACCTGAATTAAATTCGCCCATGCCTGTCCATTTTAGTTCGCTGATTCCCAAGATGTCGATGTTCAATCTTGCCATCTCATGTTTGACCACCTCCAGCTTACCTTGATTCATTGATCTGACATTCCAGGTTCCTAAACAATATTGTTCTTTACAGCATCGGATTTTCTTTTCACCGCCAGACACATCCACAGCTGAGTGTCCTTTCGGGTTTGGCCCAGCCGCTTCACTCTTTCTGACGCTACTTGGAAATACCCTCTGCTCTTCCCCAGTAGCATATTGGACACCTTCCGACCTGAGGGGCTCATCTTCTGGCGTCATATCTTTTAGCCTTGTGACACGTTCCATGGGGTTTTCTTGGCAAGAATACTGGAGTGGGTTGCCATTTCCTTCTCCAGTGGACCACATTTTGTCAGAACTCTCTGCCATGACCTGTCCGTCTTGGGTGGCCCTGCACGGCATAGCTTATGGCTTCACTGAGTTACGCAAGCCCCTTCGCCACAACAAGGCAGTGATCCATTCTGTCAAAAAATAATGATTCAGATGATCCACAAATACCACCACATCATGTGGAATATTTTGAATTTACATAATTTGAACAAATTGAAATATGGAAATGAAAGAAAATATTGGTTTGGAAGGGTGGTGACCCTGCCAGTTATGAAACACAATATATAACATGGGTGATTATAGGCTGTATTCTTTTATTTTTTTATGGGTTCATGGTTTAGGAATTCTGTGTGAACAAAAGAATTCCTGCTTGACAGAGGAAAATGAAGGCACAACAAAACAAGATGCCCAACATAAACAGAGACTGATCAAAGACGAAGCAAAATCAGATACAGTTTTTGTGGGTGCCAAAACTCATTCCCTCAAGACCAATTATATATCCTGTATGATCATAATCTTTTAATCCCTTCCAACTAGCAGCTCTAAATTGATATGGCTAAGATCCACAAGCCACATAAACAGATATGCCTGGCTGGCATTTAGCCTGACTTGGCTTTATTGTCTGAGGCTGCAACTCTAAACACACTAGGGGGAAAGCCCCAGTGAACATAGCGAGTGGGCTTACTTCTGAGTCAACATTCATAAACAGTGCCAGATCCAGGGTTGGAGGGACTCGGGGAAAACACTCTCAATGGCCACCCTTCTTCGGTGAGTTTACCTTCTCATCACCATTGTTACCAGCCGCTATTGCTTCTCATCCTCTTTCTCGTCACTGCTATTGCTTGCTTGACAGGCAGAGCGCCTGTGAGCAAGTAGGCAGTAGCATCTATCTACTGCTCCTCCTCCTCCTCACCAACACCACCGTTGTTTGGGCCAGAGCGAGAGGCAGGTGAATAAGCAGGTTGCAATGGTGAAGAGGATGAACAACTCCAGGGCACTCTTGTCAATGGGCCCCTGCTGGGGTGTGGGTCCTCAGCAAGTGCCCAACCATGCCTCCCTTTGACACTGGCCCTGCATAGGATAGCACTGCAATCTAAGTGTGTCGGGACCAAGAACCAGCAATGCCCTTTCTCGCTGCAGGTTTGTCATTACTCAGAACACTCCCTAAGGTAACCAACTCTTCTATCACCTTTCTGCCCCAGTGTGAGTATCTCATGCCTTTCTTTGGATGTTTGCACCACTGTAGCTCAAGATAGCAGTATAGTATTGGCTGCATCTGCTGGGCAGCATCTCTTCTTCTTCTTCAACTCTCAGCCACATGTATTATGTCATTTGTTATTATTCTGCCAGACTCCAAACCATTCACTAGCTCCTTTCTTCTTTTTCCTTCCTCTTGTATTATGTCTTGCTAAATTCCCTTTCTCTTGTTTTTTAAATAAGAAAATGTTTCAGTGCTTTTAGATATTTGCAGCACCACTGTTGCTGGTTTTGTTTTTTGATTTTGTCATTTTTTTTGTCATGTACTGCTACTATTTGTATCATATTTTATCGATGTTTTATTGTTACTTTGTGGTTTGTTTGTTTTTAAAATTGTATACTGCCCAGAGAACTTCAATTACTGGATAGTTTATAAATGTAATAAAATACATACATAGACAGAATATTAAAATATGCTAAAAATAGATTCATACAACTTTTTAAAAATGTGGCTGCAATGCAGTAGTCTTTTTAGCAGTGTTCCTTTAGTGAACTGAAGGATAGAGTGACAGTGCTTCTTAACCTGAACTGCCATTATTCATTTACAGTTTCAGTATCACTGAAGGATAAACATTTTTTATTAATGCAGCCTTCTAAGTCTGACTCCACATCATCTGCAAAGAGGAGGCCAATATCTGAATAATAATTTTTTCAAAAACATTTCTAGAATATTACTGATATGTCCTTGATCCAGCATTGATGAATGGCTTTCCTCTGCGTGCAAGGCTTTCCAACTAATTCTAATGGACAGGGCTGGGTAACTTGTGGTACTCTGGATGTTTGGCCCTACAAATCCCAGCAGCCCTAGCCAGCATAGCCAATGGTGAGGGATCATGATGAGAGTTGTAGGCCAAAACAACTGGAGGGCCACAAGTTGCCCATGCCTGTAACAGAGGATGCAAATCTATATGTGCATAGCGTTGCACACTCAGATCTGCTCCCTGGACTGAATAGGGCAGGCTTTACACACAAGAAATTATTGTACTCATTTAAACCACACCAGTTGTGGCAGAACTTGGCATTTCACTAAAGTAAATAAGACGTGTGTGTGTGTGTGTATGTGTGTGTGTATGTGTGTGTGTAACCAAGTGTAGGACAGCATACATAATCACTACTATTAATAAAGCTAGTGTCTTCATATTTTAATTACATCTCTCATCTGGTGCGCTCTGCTTCAGTTGGCAAGTCAGAACAGCTCTGCTATAGTTACAGGAAGCACCAGGTTACCAGTTACGCATACCTAGGTGTTTAAATCTGTGCATACATGTGTGTATAATATTCATACTTCACATGTTTATCACTGCAATGGGTGAAGCTGCCCCAGGTTTAAGAGTCAAAAGGGACAAGACTTCTTGGAATCAGATACTAATTTTCTCATATAGCCTTTCTTATTTTTCACTATTTTATTAATAGCATCCTTTTTTATATCTAGAGGGTTAGAATGAGAGATGCCATGACCAGATTTCTGATTATGGAATTTCCCACTCACGGAAGACACTTTTTGCCAATTCCCCCTGAAAATCTGCTCCAGAAGCCTGGACAACCCATGGAATGCTATCGGAAGTGGTGCAGGAGGCTTCGGGGGAGGGGGGGTTAAAATTACCCACCCTCCCCTGTACTGTAAGTGGCAGTCTTCACTGGATTTCCAGCCCTTTTATGAATGGAAGGAGCCCTTCCATTTTCCAAACAGCTACTCTGGATCGAAGCCAAAATATTCAGCCAGCTGCATAATGTATATTACAAACACATTTTGGGAGAATATCATAGCAGACAGCTTTGAAAATGGAACAGATAAAGGTAATTTAATCTATTTTTTTTTTACTTTCGAAAGCAGAACTCCTTAATACTGGAACGGAATACATTTTAAATGGTTCACGAGCTGCCCCAAGTCTTCCATTTATCAGGCATGCTCTTGTGCCCTTGGCTTGTCCTTGAGAAGGCTCTTTACAGCAATGACTCACCTTTTTCCAGTATTCATTTGGCTGTCACAAAACTAAACAGTGTGACACACAATTAATCATACAGGGAACTCTCTGCATGCCAGGGTCAGGTTCAGGAATCCTATAGCAATGACAACATAACAAAGGGGGGTGGGGTGGGTGCTGAACAATCCAAAATTGAAGCGATTTGGTACGTTTTTTCTCCAATATCTATTAACGTCTAGATCAATTTATAGGTCAAAAAGGTTAGAAACACTGCAATATTGTGTTAATTTTCTTTCATTAAATGAAATGTAGTGCATTACTTTAAATATTTTAATTGTTTTTATGATGTAGTGTTGCATGATCTCTCTCATAAGCACCCGTTTCAGCGAGCAATTAACCTGTTCTTCACTTATTTTACTGCTGGCTATCACAATCCTAGAAAAATACTCAAGCCCACTACTATTTCCCATTGTACAAGATTTCCCTTTGAAAGATTTGTGGCTGAGAAGCTCCAGAAGAAGGTGCTGTTTCTATTTAGTTGTGTGCTAACAAAGATTCAGAGTACAAAGAGTAACAGTGCAATCCTATACATGTCTTCTCAGAAGTAAATCAGATGGAGCTTAATGGGCTAAACCCCCAGGTAAGCAGGTAAAGGATTACAGTCCTAATATCATAATTTTCATCAGATGCTAATGATATGACATGTGAAAAGTTGGTACAGCCTGGTATAGCCTGATGCTGGAAAATCCATGTTCTGGCTCATGTAAAGAGCCTCCACAGATACCAGAGGCTCTTCTGATTGTCGCTCTCTCTGAGTACAGGGTGATGAATGTGATGAGGGAGAGGGGTGGGGCTGGAGTGCTCTTTGTCCTCACGTGTTTGCCATATTCAGTTCAGAACACCTGAACAGGGCTACCAACACATCAAAATGTACGCATCTATTCAAGCAGTGTAGTGAAGCATTTCAGATTTAAGAAGGCTATAATGGACGATTTTTCCTGCTGGATTGGATCAAGGTCCATCTAGTCTATTCCAACATTCTGCTTCCAACAATAATCCAGTCAGATGACTTGGGAAACATACACGCAAGCTTCTCCACAGCACAGTTTGAATTGTTATGGATATCTGCAAAACCAGTTTGAACAGGGAACATTGCAGGCCATAAGAACAGTGAATGTGTGTAGAGTGGTGCTGTCAGTGTAGGATTTGGGGGGAGAAATCCAGAACCCCACTCAACAGAACGACCAGGAGGTCCTACAAATGCAGCTGAGTTGGCTTACCACATTTTGAAGTAAGCAAAGAAATACGTATCACTATCTCAAGAGCGGGGCTCACATAAGACCAGAGTCCAACACTATCTAACTGCATCACTGTGTATCATAGCTAAGAACAGTTATACAATGCTGCCTCCACTCCAAATCTGTGAAAAGCTATTGCTATTACAGCCAGTATCTGCATGTTTTGAGCATCTGTCCGCTTTAATTCTTATATTTTCTTAGCTTGTTCTTACTTTATTCTTCATCCAGTCCCACTTGGCTCCAAGCACAGGACCCTGCCTTGCTCCATCCTTGATAGAGAAACTGCCCTGTTCAGCTTGAATTCCTTTCTTTCCTTGGGTGTCATCTCTGGCTTTTTATATCCAGTGACTTACTTGGCTCTGACTTAGGCAACTTTGGTTGCCATTGAACAAGCCTACTGGCTGGGTGATCAGGTTTTTTTTTAATTACAAGATGGTCAAAAATATATTACAAGAGATGTTGCTAGGTTTGCCCTTCAAGCAGCAGTAACATAAAAGTTACGTAACACAACATTTTATTGACTGTAGACAGCATAGTAAGAAGCAGAGACATCACCTTGCCGACAAAAGTCCGTCTAATCAAAGCTATGGTTTTCCCAGTAGTAATGTATGGCTGTGAGAGCTGGACTATAAGGAAGGCTGAGCGCCGAAGAATTGACGCTTTCGAACTGTGGTGCTGGAGAAGACTCTTACGAGTGCCCTGGACTGCAAGGAGGTCAAATCAGTCCATCCTAAAGGAAATCAACCCTGAGTGCTCATTGGAAGGACAGATAATGAAGCTGAAGCTCCAATATTTTGGCCACCTAATGCGAAGAGAAAACTCCCTGGAAAAGACCCTGATGCTGGGAAAGACTGAAGGCAAAAGGAGAAGGGGACGGCAGAGGATGAGATGGCTAGATAGCATCACGGATGCAATGAATATGAACTTGAGCACGCTCCGGGAGAGAGCGCAGGACAGGAAGGCCTGGCGTGCTATGGTCCATGGGGTCACGAAGAGTCGGACACGACTGAACGACTGAACAACAACAACAACATGATCCATTTATTTGACATATCCTCTTTTTTGCCTGTTTACAACAATGTGTGTGTATAATGTATATATTTGATTGTTTTGTATTAAGATGGCAATGGCCCAGATGATGAGTCAATAACATTTATTCATTTGGTTCTTTCTGTCTTGCTTATCATGCCTCTTGCCTGATCCTTTTCTCTGACCACCAAAGCTTCATCCTCTACCTACACCCTTACTGTTAAGCAGGAAAATTTCTCCTTGCTTTCAGGGAAGAGATGAAGGATCATGAGGAGGATGGTCCTGTACAATCACGCTCTTAAAATACCTGATGGGGGCTGTGGCTCAGTGACAGAGCACCTGCGTTGCATCAGACAGTCTCAGGAGCAATCCCTGGCATCTCCAGGTAGGGCAGGAAGAACTCCAGCCTGAAACGCTGGACAGCCACTGCCAGTCAGTGTCGACAGTCCTGGGCTAGACAGACTAATGGACTGACTCAGTATAAGGCAGTTAAGTTAAAGTTCTTAACTTTTATGAGCTCTTAAAGAGTCAGTCCATGCTCCAGCATGGAGCACAGGAACTGATCCAAACTAGACCTGTGAACAAATGCCCCCTGAAAATTCTGAACCCTATCTGTGGGCAGAGAAATTGGGGGACAGGGGAAGGAGAAATTGTCCAACAGTTTCTCACAGGGTGGTTTCACCATTTGCAGGGGCGTCTCTCTTTTTTGCTAAGGGCTTTTTGCACTGCTGCTGCAAAACATTTCTGCATCCTCCACAATGTCCACAGCTAGCATCTTTCTGGGACATTGTGTGGGAAGGAAGGAAAGCAACCACCAAAACCACACACACACACACACACAGAGTGAAGAAAATTTGAAGAAAATTTTAAATTTTTAATCTATGTGGGCACATAGACTTATACGCAAAAAGGGCTGTGGATCACTCATATACCCTAGTTTCACAGCGCTATTTTATGTATAAGTCTGTGGGCAAGTGCTGCCAATCACCATGTTTTTTAAAAACATGGGGACCGGGATAATGACAAACAGGCCTGGGTAAGTTGCGGGCAGCTTACCGAGCACGGAGAGGGGGAGCTCAACTGCAGCCTGGAGGGCCAGTGAACAAAGGAGAGCTTGGGGGGTGCAGGCACCAGCGGTCCGAAACATTTGTGGACCGAAACTGACACCCGTGCCATCCCTACCTGTAAACTGCTATGGTTAACACCCAAGCGTGGTGAAATGCCAATTACCCCACATCTACAGCCTAAACCCCACGTTACTGGAAAGGGGATGTTTAAAAGAAGGAACGTAGGACTCTTAAGGAGGCAGGAGATCCTTAAAGAGTTCCTCAGGGCATCTAGGTCACAAGGGGAACCCTGACAACTACTATTGTACATTTATCTCATAAAGTCTCCCCACCCTCCACCGCAGCCTGTCTCAACCTACACACATCCTATGAGTGAATGTCTTGTTGAGGTTCTTGGTCCCTGGGTCCTTTGAAATTTCAGTATTTCAGATGTTCAGAAGAATTACACAAAAGTCAAAACTATGTAGTAGTCAGAGAGAAAGGGAATAAAATTATGAGTTGCTAATGATTGGGACTGAGAGCAGGCATTCTCCTCAATATTTTATGGGTCACCTCTTGAAAATGACTACTTATGACTTCTTAGCCTTATCTGGGAATCCTCAAGAAAACCTTCTCATGAGAATTATAATTATTATCTATCCTTCAGAATGATATTTTTCTTCAAAAGATGATTTCCATGAACCAATATGAATATTTGGTTCATTCATGGATTTTAATTCTAGTTTCTGTAAAACAAATAGAACTACAGCTAGGAAGCAAGTAATGAATAATGTCTAGAGAGAATAGTCTTCATGGTTTGGAAAAGAAACTATAGGGCAGATAACTGAAGTTTAGGGGTTAAGATCTAGAAGACAACATTATAAGATTTGGCTTTTTAAATTGTTGCCATGGTTTTTAAGATTGCTTTTAATGTTTTACTATGTTTTTATTTGATTGTGATTACTTTTTCCGAACTTTCTGTAACTGCCTTGCTTGGCCTTAGAAAGGCGAAATAGAAATACACTAAGAATACAATAAATAATTTAATTCATTTTTGTCAACATTTTCCTTTATGACTGTTCAAATTTTCATAAATAAAAGTTTTGTACATGTTTATGATTACCCTCATTTTTTACCCCTTAAAAGGCTTGAGCAGTTGTAATTTCATACATCTAAAGGAAACCATAGAAGATGTAATGTGCTAATAGTGCAAATATATATCTGTGACTATTTGTAAAGTCAAGGATAATGTTAATTTCCATTCGAGGAGAAATTTCAGAAAGACTTTTTTTTTAAGACACCCACCTTGGCAGGGTCAAGCTGATGTGTACTGCAGACCAAGAGTAAGCATGTTGTGGTTTTCAAATATATGTATCTATTACCTTTCATGGGTATTTCTCACTTGCATAATTTCTAGATAAGTCACATGAGTCAAAACTGCGTTGCCTCTTGGAGGCTCTTGAAATTACTTAGGCCAGCTAAAAATACAGCATGTGGGTTAATGGCTTAAGGTTCTTAGAGTTCAGGAAAACAAGCTCTAGGAAATTGCTGACACAACCTCACAGGTTCCCAAGCTTCATAGAAACAGACAAACAGACCGAGGGCAATTCAGAGCTCCAAAATCTACAGAAATTTGGATCAGGACACTGATTCAATATCTGGGTAAAAGGGATACAGTTTATTAACAAATAGTAAGGAACTCCTACTATTAAGGAGTAAGGTAATAAACTAATGGATATGTGTGGGCACCACTTACATTGGGTGTCTTCTGGTTATGCCCTATAGTCTCCTGTACAACCCCAACCTGGCTTGAAGCACCAAATCAACCAGGGGCCAATCTGAGCTTTTCATTGCCTGCTTACCATTAAGGTGGATCAAAGGGTCCCTTGACTGCTCAAGCCCATGCCCCAGCATTCAGTGGGCTTGAGAGCAACAAGGCCCAAAGACTGGTCCCTTCTTCCATCACCTCAAGCTGGCTGAAAGTGAGAAGAAGGTTGGGTTAGCGACCCTTCACCCTCCAGGTGCCTCAGGGTGCTTGCCGGGATGGTGATTGCCTATCCAGGTGCCTGGTCTACTACTATTATTATATTTATATAGCACTATCTAGGTAAAAAGGTAAAGGTAAAGGTGTCCCCAACCAGTCGTGTCCGACTCTCAGGTGCGGTGCTCATCCCCGTTTCTAAGCCGAAGAGCCAGCGCTGCCCGAAGACGCTTCCATGGTCATGTGGCCGGCATGACTGAACACAGAGGTGCACGGAATGCTGTTACCTTTCCCGCCGAGGCGGTACCTATTTATCTACTTGCAATTTCTTGCTTTCGAACTGCTAGGTTGGCAGAAGCTGGGACTGAAGACAGGAGCTCACTCCGTCACGCAGCACTCGGGTTTCGAACTGCTGACCTGCCGACCTTCCAGTCTGCAGTTCAGCGTCTTAACCACTAAGCCACCGTGGTCCCTATCTAGGTACATGGCAGTTAACAAAGAACAGGCATGATAGTCCCTTCCCTACTCAGCCATGAAGCTCTCGCAGCCTAACCTACCTCACAGAGCGGTTATGAGGATAAAAGAGGTAGGACAGAACTTTTGGGTTTATTAGCCACCCTCAGAGTGTTTATGCTGAAGGGTGGGATAAAAATTGCTTAAACAAATAATTCATAAATACTTTTCACCTCCACCTCTCCTAGTACTGCAGCCGCATAGCAACTCAAGAAAGTAGACTGCAGCTGTTCCCATTTTATAGAAGGGGAATTAAATGTGACTAATAGCAACCTGCTGAATATACACAGTGGCTAAGAGGGATAAGAGGGATATGGGCTTAGTTCTGACAGTTTCCAGTACAAATCTTTATCTACTGTACTTTATGTACTGGGTTCCATGCCAATTTGATCATAAAAATTGTAAATTTTCTGGATGAATCCCATCTCACTTTAAAGGTTTGATTTTCTTCTGTGGAAAATATCTTATGCAATATTTAAGATTTGAAATAAAAAGCCGAAGAAGCCACTGAGCTTAATTATTTAGCTTCTAACACATACCCTACTTTTAAAAATTCAGCATCTCACTGCAGATCTAAAAGACTATGAATAAGTCATCATCTTTGAAGCTGCAACAATTTTTTTTTAAATACTGCAACTGTTTTAAGCACAGCACAGGATGTACAGTTCTACTGCTCTTCAAAAAAGCATATGACTGAACAATAATAGTTGTGGGACCATTTTTTGCATAATGGAGGGCTTATTACTACTAGTACTAATAATTAGAAGGCAATTCCATGAATGTCATAACAATTGGTGCTATCTATTATGTACCTTTCCCATTATTAATATAAAGCAGAATGCATTGCAAGTTAATGAAATAAACTGCAAGAGAGCGCTCACTAATTAAGTAGAGTATACAGTTTGAGGCTGCTAGGCTAATGTTTGTAAATACCAATGGCCTCCCTATGCTAACTGATTAGGTTGAATGTATCACTATAGAAACCCTAATTTCAGTGGATTTCCTCTGTTATATGCAGATCTATTTACTTTTTGCTTTTCTTTCAAGCTGGGATACATTACTAGGGCTTTTGTTCCATAGATGATTTCTTTCTTTAAAACCATTTTAATCCAGTGCTCTAGTGCTTGTTTCTTTGCACATTTAGCCTCCAAATGGGTCTATGTCACATGCAAACTCTGGTTCACACCAAGTGGAACTAGGAACTCCTCTGCAGTCCATGTTGGGGAAATGACCTAATATTAAAAAGTAGAGCAACTGCAGGCACAGATATGAATATATGTATCATGGGCAAACAGAGCCTTACACCATTGCCTTTAGCTTTATTAGTGTGGTCTTAGAGCTGATTCATACATTATCTGAGCCAGCTGACGTGCACAAATAGCCACTCAACCAGCTGCCCTACTTGTATAAGCAGTGTAACACCAAATAACATACTAATAGAAACTGTGATCTTTCCATAACAACATCCTCTAGCATTATACTACTAATAGCAATGGGTAGTTCATCTGAGCAGGCCATTGCAGAAATCATCCAGCTCTTAGTAAATTCCTGATGTAGAAGTCAAATATGAATTGCCAACTAGAATTGCCAATTGCCAACTAGAAAGATACACAATACAGCTGCCTCTTGTGTTCTACTAATACACTGAATATTTTGAAGGCTTTAATTGCACCTTGGATGATGATTCCACCTTGTTCTTAGCTTTAAAGTACTAACTTTAATTGACATCTTTATTGTTCCCATTATAGCCCGAATTAAGAAACCTGGCATAATTAGAGATGTGCGTCAGATTTGGTTAAAGCCTAAGCCAAATCAGACCCTTTCAGACCATTTCTGGTGCTTCCTGGGCCAGTGGGCTTCTCTCCAAAGTGATCAGAACCAACACCTGGCTGTGCACAAGACTTTGTTCATGATTTGGCATCAGAAAGCAAGCAGCACATCTCCAAATATAGTATGATGGACATTCTTTAGAAACAAGGAACCTCCTTTAATATAAAAACATTCTGGCAGCCTCATACCCTTGTTCTGGTTACATCAGTCCCACAATAATGTGTATTTGCCATTACATTTACCACTTGTGGGTAAATTTAGAAAATGCTTAAAGTCATTGTGAGATTCACATCTTAGTTTTTGGTACATATGTAATTTTCACCTTCCTTGAACCAAATATCCAGAGGGACACCTTAGCCAACACAGCCTCAAGGGGGCATTAAATTCTCTTGTAAAATGTGGCCTGTTAAACATTATTAAGGGAAGATTGGCAATTATGATGTTCAAATCAAAATTCCATTGCAAGGTATTATGGTGATGATGACGACTGAGAAAACTGCTCCAAAAGTAATAAGGATGTTTTCCTAGCCATACAGAGAGAATCTTTCCCATTGCTCGGCCAAGATTCACAGCAGTCATACACACATTTAGCTCTTTGGAGGATTCATCATTGCACTACAGCTGTTTTCTCAGCAAGAGGAAAGTGTCAGCCTCCTGGGGAGTCTTAATTAAATAAAAGGCAATTTTGCAAAGTAGGAGTATTGTTAAATCATCAGCCTTACCATTTGCATGCTGATGTGCATTAGCCTCCTTTGCTACTTGATTATCTTTATAAATTACATCTTTTTAAAAAAGAAAGAAGAAGTAGTAGCATTTGGTTTTTGAAAGGGTGGGAGATGTTTACACAGTCAGGATTCAGAAGATGTTATCCTGGATTAACAATCCCTGTACAGAAATAGGGAAATCAAAGGTGATTTAACTGCATTCCCTTGTTGGTTTCAGAGGTAACCTTGAGTTTCTGTGGAACAATGAGCTCTACCTATAGAAGATAATAGCACTGCTGATTGTTTACACATTCATTTATTCTGGAATGGCAAAGGGGTGAATCACGAACCCCTGTCTTGCTCACTCTCTTAGCAGTGTGGCATAGTAGTTATACTGTGGGACCAGAAGTGAGAAGATCTGAGCTCAAATCCCCACTTACCCATGAAGCTCACTCAGTGATCCTGGAGGAGCCCACTATCACTCAACTTATCCTAGCTTATGGAGTTGTTGTGGGGATGAAAGGGGGGTATACTGTGTGTCAGGGGTCCCCAACCTTTTTTGGGCTGACAAGCACATTTGGAATTTTGAGACTTTTGTGGGTGCTCTCACAAAATGGCTGCCATGGGGAGAGATGGTCCTTTCCTAAAATGGCTGCCATTGTCAGTCACAAAACAATCATTTTCCAAAAGGAAAACTAGTGGGACTAAAAGTAACTTGCCCAAGAACTTAGGTACAAAACAGAGGTGCCATCTGAGCTCCGAAACAAACAAAAAACACTCTTTTGAAACCAAATAAAGATGGCACCGAAAGGCTGCATTTCACTTGTAGCCTGCCAGCTTCTTAAATATATTTTTAATTAAAACAATTTTTAAGAAATTAAAAAAAAAACCAGGAGGGAAAAGAAGCCTGCTTGGTGCCGAGAAGTGTCCATGGGAACATTGATGCCCACAGGTACTACACTGGAGGCCCTGGCCATGTGCACTACCATGAGCTCTTTGGAGGAAGGGTGGGATAAATTTGTAATAAATATATAATATCTGATTCACCCTTATATGTCAACAAATGAGAAGTTCAGAAACTGTTGTTGCTGAATAATCACATATATAGACCCTCAATAGAGCATTCATGCCAAATCTCTTTGAACCAAGGCACTGAAACATGCCGATTGAATTAATGAATGCTAAAATGTTGTTATTGTCAGGGTGGATACTGAGCCCATAGAATCCCAGAGTAGTTCTGATTCTGAAGAAGAGCAGTCATTCCTGGGAGAGGAGCACGCTCCTCTTTCCCAGGGCCCGCAGCTGATGGAGATTCCTCCCATCAGCATTCCTAGATTAGAAAGCAGTCCAGGGAGTGATCAAGCGCAGGAAGCAGTCTTGGTGGACGCGCGACGCAGACGCAGAGAGCGGCGCCAGATGGAGGGCGCGGAAAGGAGGCGTAGTGCCCGGTTGGTGCTCAAACAACAGCTGCACCCAGAGGATCCAAGGGAAAAGGGGAGGGACTCTCCCTAGTCCTTAAGTTCAGGGGTCTGCCAGTAATTCCCTTTCAAATGGGGACCAACTGTTCCAACTTAGGGCATAGGTACTCTGCTGCTCAGATCTAGTTGTTACCTGTAGAGTTGTTAAGTTGTAAAAGAAGAATAAAGCTTTGAAAAGAATCCCTTGTCTGTGTCTGGACTTGGCTACTGGATGAGACTGAGAGAGCCCTCCAAGGAGCTCTTGACAGTTATGTTCAGCTGAACATTCTAGCACTAGTAAGTTAATAACCATTTTAGACCCAATTAAAAATTCAGGAAAAGTATACTGCACAATCCTTCCAGGATGGTACTATGTTGGAATGCAGGCCAGGGACCACATGTTGGAATGCTACCCTAACTCAAAATGCCATGTTCATAGAAAGGTAGCTCCTCCTCAACCCTTTGCTGAACTTGCTAAAGTTTATACTTTTGGTGCCAGGCTGTCTGGGTTGCTCAGAATGAATCACCGAGTCAGACAAGGCGTTTCGTACACAAGCTGCTTCACTCCGGGGTGCTTTGTTGCTATTCTGCTCTGCCTCGTACCACATGGAGGCATCTCCGAAACAGCCCACTTCAACTCGTTATTTGGGCTTCGGACCGAAGCAGTGCACAGCCCTAATAGGCATACTGCCTCTGATACTGGAGGTACCATATAGCCATCAGGACTAGTTGCCATTAATAGCCTTATCCTCCATGAATTGTCCAATCCCCTTTTAAAGCCATCCAAATTGGTGGCCATTACTACCTCTTGTGGAAATGAATTCCATAGTTTACCTATGCACTGTGTGAAGAAGTACTTCTTTTTATCTGTCCTGAATATCCCACCAGTCAGCCTCATGGGATGACCCCAGGTTCTAGTATTTTGAGAGAGGGAGAAAAATGTCTCCCTATCCACTTTCACCACACCATCCAAAATTTTGTGCACCTCTATCAAGTCTCCACATACTCGCCTTTTCTTCAAGCTAAACAATCCCACTGTTGTAACCTTCCCTCACAGGGGAGATGTTCCAGCCCCTTGATCATTTTAGTTGCTCTTTTCTGCACTTGTTCCAACTCTACAATATCTTTTTTTAGGTGTGGTGACCAGAACTGTACAGGGTATTCCAAGTGTGGTCACACCATAGATCTGTTAAGGGGCAGTATGATATTGGCAGTTTTAGTTTCAATTCCTTTCCTAATTATGCCTAACTAGGGATGTCAGAGAATTCTGCCATGGACTGAAATGGGATCGAATTCCCTTCAGTCCATGCCATGGAATCCTCTGCGGAACGGCACCACGAGGTCCTGCGGAGCCAGCAGTCATGCGGCTTGTTTTCGTCATCGCAAAGAGTCGTGAAATTTTCATAAATAAAAATGCAGTGTCGTATATTCTGATAATAAATACGTAATTTTTTTAAAAAATGTGCTCACCGCCTTCTTTGTGGGTGTTCTTTTGAAATTGAATCCTCCATCTCTGTTTACTTTCAGCCAAAACACTTCCTCTTCCTAGGGGCTTCCCAAAAGAAGGCTACCTTAGGTGTGCCTGAGCGATAAACTATTTGTTTAAAGCCATGCTGTTTTAAAGAAAGAAAAAACCTTTTAAAATGACCATGCCAGTCCTGGAGTGGCATGGTCATTTTAAAAGGTTTTTTCTTTCTTTAAAACAGCGTTGCTTTAAACAAATAGTTTATCGCTCAGGCACACCTAAGACAGCCTTCTTTTGGGAAGCCCCTAGGAAGAGGAAGTGTTTTGGCTGAAAGGTAACGGGGATGGAGGATTTCAATTTTTTTTAAAAAAACCCATAAATATTTATGAAAAATAGCGATTCTTAAGGAAGTTATGCAGACTCACGGAGATGGCTGGGCACCAGACATACGGTTGTCGGTACGAATTTATCTCTGTAATTTTCAGAACGGAAAAAAAAGAGGAGAATTCCAGGGTCTTGTGAATGGCGGAACGAAGCACTGGCTGCAAACTGTGGAAGTCAAGTGGTATGGAAGGTTCACAGTTCGTACATCCCTATGCCTAACTTGGAATTTGCCTTTTTTCACAGCAGCTGCACGCTGGGTTTACAATTTCATCGAGCTGTCCACCACAATCCCAAGATCTCTTTCTTGATCGGTCACTGCTAGCTCAGATCCCATCATTGTATTTGTGAAGTTGGGATTTTTTGTCCCAATGTCCATCACTTTACACTTGCTACACTTGCATTTTAATGCCCATTCTCCCAATTTGGAGAGATCCTTTTGGAGCTTTTCACAATCCCATTTTGTTTTAACCACCCTAATAGTTTGGTGTCATCAGCAAACTTGGCCACTTCACTGTTCACTCCTAATTCCAGATCACTTATAAATCAGATGAAAAGCAGTGGTCCTAATACAGATCCCCGTGGGACCCCACTGTTTATATCCCTCCGTGGGAGAATTTACCATTTATTCCTATTCTCTGCTTTCTGTTCTTTAGCCAATCACTGATCCATAAGAGGACCTCTCCTCTTAGAGAAGTCTAGCTGGAGCGATTAGGCAGCATGGACCAACACGGCTTGACCTGATAAGCCAGGATTCTATGGTACCCTGCCTTACTTGAATCAGCCCACTCTCCCAATACTATGAAAAGTAGGCCCACTCTCTGCAAATGTTAATTCATCTGAGTTATTTTTATTCATTTGCACTCTTTGGATCACAGCAATAATATGAAAATCGTGTTGCCTTTGCCTGTAATAAGGTTGTTTGGAGATGGTGTCACTTGACAGCAAATTATCAATAACAAAACAGAAAATCTGGGCCACAATCTTCAGTGTCAGGGTGCTGGCAGGGAAGACGCATATACAGTCAGAGATGCTTATGATGCTTTTACTATAGTTGATCACCTGTCAGAATGGGCCGACCTATTTTATTCAAGCAGGCCTTTGGCGTATAAGCAGGTCTGTTAGATTGGGTGCTGTTTTATTCTGCTATTGTTGTGTTTTTAATTGTACTGTTAATTTATTTGTTTTGTTATTGTTTTAATCCATTTTTTATTCATCTATGATTGTAAGCCATCTTAAGTGCCATTTTCTTGGTAGAAAAGGAGGGCTCAAATCAAATCAAAATAAAAAATAAAGCTATTTTCCATTTAAAACTAGCTTACTGAAAAAAATTGTATTTCATCTTCTACAACTGCAGAATGGCTCAAAATAGCCTTAACACTGCAATAAGTATAGACGCCACTATGGCGGTAGAAAGTGAATAGTGCCAGAAAGCCCTGAGCTGCAGTCTTATGTATCATCATGGTACTTAACTGCAGCCTAACTTTGAATTCAGTGGGGCTCAATGTTGAGTAGACATGCACAGGATTGTGTGGTTTATTTCCCACTCTGTCTTGGAAGTCAGGAAAGGTAGCATCACAATGAAAATAAAATATTTTGTGAGTGGGGGGAGAACTGCTGGATTAAAATACGTCCCTATATCTTAATGTCAGCTACCAAATGCCAATTAAGACAGAAAAATTCTTATTTTTCTTTTAGAAAATAGTCAAGGTTGAGCTTTGGAAAATCTGCACGAGAAAAACCCATTGAGAATATTATAGTTGTCCTGGAAAATGAATTATGTTGTCAAGAAGGCACTTTTGGGACATCTGACTGATTATGAAAAAAAATGAAGACAGATGTTCCTGACAAACCCTGGTGTGTGAACCACAGGAGTGGTCACCAACTAATGTCCCACTGCGTCTACGGTAGTTTGGTTTTTTTAAAGGTTTCACACATTAAAAATACTACAGGTCTAACAAGTCCCATCACTGAGACCACATAGATTATAGGTGTCAAGAGTTCAGTTCTGCCCAGCCATGGAAACTGGGATCAGGACATGCACAGGGTACTGCCATCTTTTGGTGACTCATCATCCCCAGACATTCCAGGCCTGAAGAGTTGCTTTGCTGGACTCCTCAGATTCGGAGGAAACAGCCCTTTCCAGTGCTCTGTCCAGGGTTCTGACAGATTCTGCCTGGACATAACTCTGCCTTAACAGACCTGACCCTGCCCTACCAACAGATGCCTCTGCTGCAGTCCCCCCCCCCCCCAAGAGTGTTAAGGACTTTGTTTGCAAGAGGAGAAACTTTGTTTTGACCAACTTGACAAGATTAACTGAAAGGAGCTTCCCAGGACCTACATATTATTAATACACTAATGAAGCAGAAAAGGGAAATGTGGAGGTGCAAGTCTTCTTTTTTTAGTGTCAGCTATTTTCAGAAATCTTGTTGCAGCAATGAAAAATATTTTAGTAAATGACATTGAAAGTAATTCTGATTCAGTTTCTCTGAGTGCTGCCAGTTATGTAGCCAAAACAGCAGCACCCATGCACAAGCGGGAGGTATAACAGAGTAGGGGAAACCCCAAAGTTTTTGAAAGTACACTAAGTTATTTAAAATGAGAGCTGCCCATATAAATTCATAGAAAAATCCAAGATTTTTATGCAGATAGGATTGAGCACCACTCCGACCCCCCTCAGCACTCCAAATGGGAGCAGTAAAGAGAAGTATTCCTGCTTTTTCTATTTCATTTTTTTTTAATTGTGAACTATTTCCTTTTTTAAAAAAAATGGCCCTGTTAATGCAGATTCTAAACAAATGCAGTTCATTGTCCCCATACTGGTGGTTCGAAAGGGCTGTGGCTGTGAAAGAGTGACGTGGGAGCCCTGCACTGTAGTTCACACTGAATGCTGCAGATTAGGCTCCGAATAGTTCACAACAACCCTACAGAAGTATTAGCGACCCCGAGTGCAGGTTGGGGGATGTGCTGAGAGAGTGTTGCTTATGGCAGTCCTGCAACATACTCCACTGCAGTCCAGATAACAGGTGGGCCTGAGTCTGGTTTGGAGTCCCAGTCAAAAATCCTCCTCTCAAACTTCAGCAGAGAACAGTCCAATTCAATTGCCACCCCACCCCCTGCCCGCCCTGAGTCCTCATCCCAGGCCAAATTCAGCACTCGGTTACATGGAAAAGCCTCATGTTCCACTGACTTCAATGCAGACTAGGTGGACTTTTAAATGTTCCAAAATTAATTAATAAGTACATTTTGCACATTAAATTAGAGCCAGGATTCCTGTCATTGAAGGTAACTTTTGATTTTTCAGCCAGACTCAGCTAGCACACACACACCACTGATACACTGCAATGTTTTGTTGAGGTGCCCCTTTTGTCAGAACATATTTCCAATTGTGTTAATACTTTGGCAATGTACCTCATCAAATCCAGTGAAAGTACATCCTTTCCATTTTAAAGACTTCGCCACTGTTGCCACACCACTGATTTTTCAATATTTTTACTTCACTTTCAATCGTCCCATTCCCCCCTTCACCTTGCATTTTTTCTTCTATATATTGGTCTTTGTCTTATTGTGGTTGTTGTTGTTGCCATTGCTGTTGTTGTTGTTGTTGTTGGTATTAGTGGTGGTGGTTCACCTTAATATATTTCTCTCTCTCTCTCTCTCTTTGCCTTTCCCTTTCACTGAGCATTATTTGATGTCTACTTCTTCTTTCAAGCTCCTCGAACAATGAGTCCCTGACATAACGGGCCCATATTTGGTCCCTCTCCACTCTCCAATAAGGGATAAGGAATCCTTACTTCCCATTTTATTTATTTATTTATTTATTTGATTTATTAGCTGCCCATCTGGCTGGCCACCCGGCCACTCTAGGTGGCATACAATACAAATAACAGCACAAAATACAACAAATTTACATAATCAACTGAACAAAACAACATTGCTCTAAAAAACCCTAACCCACCCCGAATGTCCACCTGAGCAGCCAAGTTTTCAAAGCCTGGCAGAAACTCATCAAAGAGGAGGCATGGCAGAGGTCGCTAGGGAGGGAATTCCACAGAGTGAGGGCCACCACAGAAAAGGCCCTCTCCCTAGTCCTCACCAGCCTAGCTGTCTTGGCTGACGGGACAGACAGAAAGCCTTCCAAGGTCGATCTTATTGAGACTATCAGTCCCACCCGTGCTCCTTATCTAAGCCTGAATTGCCAGGTTCCTCAAATCCATTCCCTCTCATGCTGGGGTCCCCAGACTCTCCATGTTCAGCTTCAATAGTTCCATAATTAATTTGTCCCTCCTAAAGCTGCTGTTGCATGGTGAAAAGGATCACCACTCTACACTAGACATAGGAGAGAAATTTGTTCAGTTAACACTTCGAGAAGAACTTACCGAGTTTACCCTCTCCCAATCAATATATGAGCTGGAATGCAATCATCCCTCAGTATTTGCACTTCTGAGAATTCTGCAATGCAATTTTCCAAACAAAAAAAATGTGTACAAAAAAATGTGTGCTAGGGGATAATGCATAGAGAAATGTGTATATTAGGGGAAAGTGCACACTGGGAAATGCACAAAATAGCATTATATTAAGAAAAACAGCTTGCAAAAAATGGATACATTAGGCAAATATACATACTTTGTGACAGCCAATGATGTGACACAGAAATGTATAAATACTACATCAGGGGTGGGCAGAAGGCAGATCTTCAGATGTTTTGCACTTCAACTCCCAGAAGCTCCTACCAGCATGGCCAATGGTCAAGAATGCTGAGAGCTGAAGTCCAAATCATCTGGAGATATACTTTCTGTCCACCCCTTCACTACAACACCTAGCTGTAAGTGGGACTCTGTAATGGCCACGGACATGAAAGTCTATTAAACATGTCCTGAAAAGACAAGTGCAGCAGCAATGTGCTGCATTCTCTCATTCAGAAGCAGAATAGCATCATTGGCCAGCTGGCTGTGGGAGAGGATTCACCAGCTGACAACTTCTCATGGTGTACATGTAAACCAGTGACTTGCAAGAAATTGTCAAGTGTGGAGGAGAATAATACAATTCCCCTGCTGCCCCTGGTTTCTGAGGGTAAAGCTATCCTTACCACTTGTTCAGACCTTAAGATAATCAGTTACATGCACACCACGGAAAGTTAATGTTGGTACATGGTTGTCTGCAGTAACAAAACAAAAAAATCAGTTCACTTAACAGATGTGAACAGTATTAATTAGAAATAGATTTTTATAAACAAATGATGTGCCAAGACTTTGGCATGTACATAGCACACTTCCTTGTGCCAACACTCTTGCTTGCTCAAGTATTAAATTCCAAACTGTTGATGAGAAAAGCAAATAATAAAGAACATAATTAATAGTTGAAATATGACTATCACTTATTGATGGGTTTAAAATAAGGACTCTGCTGGCATGGTGGTGGAGTTCCATGATCAGATACGCTGTCCTATTCAGACGTGGTAAATGTGGGAAGCCATTTCAGTACTTTTCCCAGTGTGTGTATGATGGGGTTCTTCATAAGTTCTAGGGAAGGGGAATTCTAAGTTAGAAGTAACAGCAGTAGAGTTTTCTTTTCTAAAATGTTTGATGCCACCATGGCCCAAGGGAGGCATTGAGGGGGAAGTGGTGGCCACCGGGAAGCAGGTAGCCATTCCATTGCTACCACTGAAGCAGCAGCAAAATAGATGAAAAGAAAGAGAAAATGAAGCTGCTGCCACACTGCTACTCACTAACCCCATGCCCCCAACACTTAATGTTGAATCCCCACACCCTGAACTTGCAAGGGGGTTGCACTCCCTTGTGTCTCCTCTCCCAAAATTATTTCTTGCACCATAATGCACCATATTCTCCACAGGAATGCTTTTGGAATAAAAAAGGAAGAATATAGTAAGAAGAATATGCATGGAAAATGAACCACTAGATATGAAAGCTGATGAATTTTCAGGAAAGGTCTATAAATAAGATAGTGGATTTCTGCTAGCTCCTATGCATGAGCGCTTCCTGCTAAAAAAAAAACAGTTCATTGATTTCTTCATGATTTTTAATTAGTAGTAAGCCAAACATTTTTGTGGGAGATATGGGCAAAAAGGGAGGGTGAAAAGAGGGGCAAAATGGGGGCAGATGTACAATGAGGGCTTCAAGGTTCATGGCTGCTGCCCTGTTATGGCTATAGCAGCAGTGGCTCTAATAGCTTTTCGTGTGGGTTTTAAAATGTGACACTGCACTGCTGGCAGCTGCCATTTCCTCCCACAGTGCCCTGGGAACAATGCCACACTGTAACATAGCAATATCCTGATGGGCCTTCTGGGGGGAAATGGGCCACCATTCACTCTCCCCAGAAGGCCCTTTGTGGCACCACTTTCCCCCCGAAGCCTCCTTAGAAATGTTGCTAAGTCATGAAGCAGCTAAGTCTGATTGGCTTACCAAAGGAACTCCACCCCTTCCATTCCATACCGAGCCTGGAGGAGCTCACTCATCTCTAGTGTATAGCAAGACACAAGCAGTGGCAAGAGTGCTGAGCAATATGTCTGAGGCTCAATAGCAGGGAGGACGAAAAAACTGCATACAGACAAAGGCAGGGAACAGAGGCAGGGATAGGACACCAAGAATCAGTAGGAGTGTGAAGTCTATGATGGTGCTGAGAAGGAAGCACTCAAAGAGCAAGCCACACATCTACGGTTGGATTCATCATTGCAGAATGGGACTTCCACATCCTCTTCTCCCCACTGCAGCAACCCCCCGCCCCACCCTGCACCCTCCAAAACTGCTCCAGAGAGTTGGGGGAGCCTCTGGAGCTCATTTGGAGAGCAAATGGATGCAAGCTTGGGGCTGGGATTAGGGTCAGGCAAATTGCTGCCATGTCAAAGCGATCAAAACTGAAAGTGGTTTGAGAGCAGCAGTGGAAACAAAGCATGATCAGAAGCAAGATCCCCTGTTCAGGAACTCCAGCCTACACTCCAAAAGATG
This sequence comes from Heloderma suspectum, assembly GCF_057233095.1. Taxonomy (NCBI): domain Eukaryota; kingdom Metazoa; phylum Chordata; class Lepidosauria; order Squamata; family Helodermatidae; genus Heloderma; species Heloderma suspectum. The sequence continues at coordinate 290,196,667 of NC_139459.1, read as the reverse complement.
CTACAGAGGTGGCAGGTAGGACCTGATCCACGCCATGAAGGCCAAAGTGTTTGCAGAGCTCTCTAGGTGATACCAGATGCTGATGACAGTGCTGCTCATTGTCACATACTGTGTCGGTATCTTGAGGAGGCCTCACAGAAAGAGGCCTCTGGAACCAGATAGGACTCATAATAGATTCTAATAAGCTCCCACCCTGGAAATCTACAAGAGGCTCTGCCTAAGTGAATCCCAGAAAATTCATTTGGATTTTGCCTTAGGCAAAATTTGCTTCCAACCCAACAAAAATCTAGATCGAACCTTTATAATATCAATATATTTCTCCACTCACTTTCATTACAAACCATGGTGTACATACTTTGTGAAACGTAATTAAAATATGGGTCATTTTGCAATTAACAATCCAAAATTCTCAACTGAATGTATTCCCTAAGGCCAGTGGCGGCTGATGACTCCAGTTCCAGAGGGGCTGTGATTCTATTCAGGGGTTTAGTTACCACCAGCCTAAACTCTAGTGCTGCTATTCAGTGTGCTGAAAGGTGCTAACCAAGGTGCTGAACTCTATCCCTAAAATGAGATCAGCACCTTGGATAGTACTGTTGGAGTTTTGGCTGGTGGTAACTAAACCCCTGAATGGAATCATAGCCCCTCTAGAACTGGAGTCACCAGCTGTAATTGCCCAAGGCTATATGACTGCCACCTTCATGTACCTCAACAGAGACTGTCATACAAGCAACTGAAAGAGTACATTATGGGCCTTTCTACACGGCACATTTATTCTGTGCTTGTGATTCCTCATTCAAGGTAATTTGCAGGTGCTTCACATGATGTTGCCATCCTCCAGGGCCTCTCCCATTCTTTGCAATCATTTTAGTGCGGGTGGGGTCTTGACTGGGGAAAGTCCGGTATATCGGGGAATGACAGAATAAAACCCTAGTGTAGTTGTGCAATTCCACTATACATAACCTAGAGGTTATGTAATAGAACATATAGAAAGGCAGAAAAAGAAAGAAAAAAAAAACATATGTAGAGGATCCGAGTTTAATCCCACAAAGAATCTGAAAGCAGAGGCATTGGTAAAGTGGCAGGTTAAAAGCCTCATGTAGAAAAGACCTGTAACCTTTCCTTTGAAAGGCCCATCAACAGAGTGAGTTTTATCAAGGTATTTCATTTCAGTTTCACTACATTTACTGTAGATATTATGGATACCACTTGTAGTATAATACACCACATGCATTGAAGTCTAGTGAAGCTCTTTAATATATCCTTCACTTTGCATGAACTGTACCACATCAGAATGGGAGGAAACAGATATAAAGCACTCAGGTAAGAAGAGAGTACGAAACAAGGCACGCCAGCCTCCTCTGGTGTGTGTGACTTGCAATTGCCTTACACTCTATGTACTGCCTTTGACATAAAGGAAAATGCTTGCATTATGTAGGCCAGTGCTGCCTCCCCATCCCATATACAGGTTTGTTAATTATTAAAGACTTCCTTTTCTCCAGGCACGCCTTTCAAACTCGCACAGATCTGATAGCAGTCATCTCAGCCCCCTCAGGTACACTCATCTATAATGTATCATTCAGAATTTCAGTTCACTGCAGATTTGCACTGACAATGAGGAGCATTTATCAACTTCCTGTTCTTGAACAAAAGCAATGGATACAAAATGGATCATATGATTATATTATATATACTCAGGCACTTCTGTTGTCCAGGCTGGGTGGAATGTATTTGATAACATCGTCATCATCATTGTTATAAACCGAAATTTATTAAACATCCTATACTGAAAACAAAACATTGTCTTCCATGCTATGAAAATTATGTCCTTAAGAACTAGAATGGAAAGAATGGAACTTCAGAACAGCATGTGCCCTAATTACATATAGAATTAGCTACCCAGCAACCTGAGCTATAAGTCAACATAGCAGTTTTATTGGAACCACCAACTACTGCAAAGGGATCAAAATCAATTATGTTTTGTTGGGGCCATTAAAAACACCACACAGTATGACCATTTCATAAGTAAACTTTGAATGCATTTCTTATGCAATGCAATCCTGTCCATCTTTGTTTGGAAGTAAATGTCACTGGGTTCAATGAAACTTACTCCCAATGAAGTTTGCTTGGAATTGCAGGACCAAAACAGACCTTACTCTAAATCTGTGTCTAGGAACTATGTCTTTTTTCATTTTTACTCTAGAATTGGTGCAGGGTGCCCAATCCAGATCAGAACCCTAGCGTGGAGGGTAGGTGGCTTTTAAGGTCCCTGTACCTACTCTAGATTTTAAAAAACAATGTAGCTGCTAGACATAGATATAATGACAGTTTTGACCCTTAGAGTGCAATCCTTTGAATGTTTAGATGGAAGAAGTCCTACAACTCCGTAAACATGCATAGGATTGCACCCTTATTCTATTTATATCCTACTTTTCTACCTGTGGGTGTTCTAGGCTTTATCTCTGTAAAATCCCTCCTTTTTTTTAATTGCTGATTTCAAATTAACTTTTACACTTATTCAGAATATATTTTTAATTATTTTTTTCCAAGAACAAAAGTTCATGTTATTCATTGCAGGTGATAATCACAAAGTGTTGGATCTTAACTTACCCATATTTAGAGTAGGCAATCATTTTGGGCCCATGGGCACATTTTTAATCTTTTTTCTTTTGAACTGAAAGGCACATTTGTCTTGCGGTCATTTGGGCACACGCACATTTAGTTTTGGGATTCTGTCTTTCCTTGCCGAGATGCAGTGAAATCAGTGGACTTAATTTACAGTAATCATGACTAATTCAAATCCCATTGTTTTTAATGGGTCTGTTCTAAGTATAGCAAAGTCTGAATCCAACCCATTATACATTAAAGAAAATCTATTTCGATGACTGAACAGTTGAGCAGAGAAAGCAGTCATTCTACAGAACCTTCCCAAATCTATTCAGACTTTAGAATCAAGTCATAAGAGCTCCTTGCACTTTCATTTTTAGTCTAAAATTTTTTCTTCCCCATAATCTGTGCTGGCATTTGTTAACAACAACTTCCAAAAGATATGGGTAGCTAGTACTGTTTGATTTCTTTGTCATTCTTAGTTGTTCATGACAATGCCAGGTATGATTCCCAAGTTTACATGGATGAAAATCTCCCTAGAACTTTTTGCTCTTGTTGCATTGGTGTCTTAAAAACTTCTGGGAAATAGATGCAAATAGGGATGATGCAGATGTACATGAAGAGATGGCTTTGTGCAACATAAATATTTTTTGCAGTTTCCAAAGGATTACTGGTACTTAGGTTCTGGATGTCCAGCCAAGTAGATTAGGTGCTGAGAAGGAAAACCTGTTAGAAAGACAAGATACTGCTGAGAATTTTTGCAAGTGAAGTCTAATGGGATTTCCTTTTCTTTTCCTTACGTTGTCAATGGGTTTAACCATTTTCTTCATTACTAAATATGTGTTGTTTTGACAGCAGCACCAATCAGAAACAGGTCACATTTCCTAACCATAAATTTGTTGTTGTTAGTCGTTCAGTCGTGTCCGACTCTTCGTGACCCCATGGACCATAGCACGCCAGGCCTTCCTGTCCTGCGCTCTCTCCCGGAGTGTGCTCAAGTTCATATTCATTGCATCCGTGATGCTATCTAGCCATCTCATCCTCTGCCGTCCCCTTCTCCTTTTGCCTTCAGTCTTTCCCAGCATCAGGGTCTTTTCCAGGGAGTTTTCTCTTCGCATTAGGTGGCCAAAATATTGGAGCTTCAGCTTCATTATCTGTCCTTCCAATGAGCACTCAGGGTTGATTTCCTTTAGGATGGACTGATTTGACCTCCTTGCAGTCCAGGGCACTCGTAAGAGTCTTCTCCAGCACCACAGTTCGAAAGCATCAATTCTTCGGCGCTCAGCCTTCCTTATAGTCCAGCTCTCACAGCCATACATTACTACTGGGAAAACCATAGCTTTGATTAGACGGACCTTTGTCGGCAAGGTGATGTCTCTGCTTCTTACTATGCTGTCTAGGTTGGCCATAGCTTTCCTCCCCAGGAGCAAGCGTCTTTTAATTTCATGGCTACAGTCACCGTCTGCGGTGATCTTGGAGCCCAAGAAAGTAAAATCTGTCACTGCTTCCATTTCTTCCCCTTCTATATGCCAGGAAGTGATGGGGCCAGGTGCCATGATCTTCGTTTTTTTAATGTTGAGTTTCAAACCAGCTTTTGCACTCTCCTCTTTCACCCTCAACAAGAGGCTCTTGAGATCCTCTTCGCTTTCTGCCATTAGGATGGTATCATCTGCATATCGGAGGTTGTTGATAATTCTCCCAGCAATCTCAATTCCGACCTCTGATTCATCCAACCTGGCATTTCTCATGATGTACTCTGCATATAAGTTAAATAAGCAGGGTGACAATATGCAGCCTTGTCGTACTCCTTTCCCAATTTTGAACCACTCGGTTGTTCCATGTCTGGTTCTTACTGTTGCTTCTTGACCCTCGTACAGGATTCTCAGGAGACAGGTAAGGTGGTCTGGTACTCCCATCACTTTAAGAATTTGCCACAGTTTGTTGTGATCCACACAATCAAAGGCTTTAGCCTAGTCAATGAAGCAGAAATAGACGCTTTTCTGGAATTCTCTTGCTTTCTCCATGATCCAGCGAATGTTGGCGATTTGATCTCTAGTTCCTCTGCCTCTTCGAAACCCAGCTTGTACTTCCAGTAGTTCTCGGTTCGCATACTGCTGAAGCCTAGCTTGTAGGATTTTGAGCATCACCTTGCTGGCATGTGAAATGAGCACAATTGTGCGGTAGTTTGAACACTCTTTGGCGTTGCCCTTCTTTGGAATTGGAATGTAAACTGACCTTTTCCAGTCTTGTGGCCACTGTTGAGTGTTCCAGATTTGTTGGCATATTGAATGCAGCACTTTAACAGCATCATCTTTTAGGATTTTAAATAGCTCGGCTGGAATACTGTCATCTCCGCTAGCTTTGTTGTTACTAATGCTTCCTAAGGCCCACTTGACTTCACTCTCTAGGATGTCCGGCTCAAGTTCAGTGACCGCACTATCATGGCTATCAGGGACATTCAGATCTTTCCTGTATAGTTCTTCTGTGTATTCTTGCCACCTCTTCTTAATCTCATCTGCTTCTGTTAGGTCCCTGCCTTCTTTGTCCTTTATCATGCCCGTCTTTGCACAAAACGTTCCCTTGAGATCTCCGATTTTCTTGAAGAGATCTCTAGTCTTTCCCATTCTGTTATTTTCCTCGATTTCTTTGCATTGTTCATTTAAGAAGGCCTTCTTGTCTCTCCTTGCTATTCTCTGGAACTCTGCGTTCAGTTGGGTATATCTTCCCCTTTCTCCCTTGCTTTTCGCTTCCCTTCTTTCATGAGCTACTTGTAAAGCCTCATCAGACAGCCACTTTGCTTTCTTGCATTTCTTTTTCTTTGGGATGGATTTCGTTGCTGCCTCCTGAACAATGTTACGGACCTGCGTCCATAGTTCCTCAGGCACTCTGTCTATCAGGTCTAATCCCTGAAATCTATTCCTCACCTCCACTGTATATTCATCAGGGATATGATTTAGGTCATACCTGAACGGTTTAGTGGTTTTCCCAACGTTCTTCAATTTAAGACGAAATTTTGCAAGAAACAGCTCATGATCTGAGCCACAGTCAGCTCCAGGTCTTGTTTTTACCATAAATACTGAGCACAATAACAGGTCATGAAAGCTATTTTGTCTACATTGCTTCTAGTGTTATGCTAGACTGAAGGCTTTCTTTGGAGTTAAATAAGGTCCAGGCTTAGTTTCTAGGAAGAGAGAAAGCCCTCCTTTCTAATGCGTGAAGACTGATAGTGGTTGCACAGTGGTGACAGAAAGATTCCCCTTTTAGAAATCTAAATTTAAATTTAGATTTCCCTTTCTGCTTTCCCTTTTAGATTTGGATTAAGTCCTTCTGAATATCTGTGTGATGTCTACCACACGGATTTATGGCATAGTGTAGTGTTACATGAATCCTGGAATGCAATGCCATAACGAAGAGAAATTGAGCAGGTTCTAAACAACTGAACTCTAGATAAGAGAAAATTTAATTAGCCAAGTGTATTGCAGGCCATCTATGCACAGACAGAAGGCTTAGAGACAACAAATTTAGAATCATAGGCAAAGCATTCTCAGTATTCCTTATTTTCATGTTCTTAAAAGCAGATTGACTTTTGTTTCCATACCCTCATTTCCCTTGACCTTCATAAATGTAAACTCTGCATACTAATGTTTATACTAATTTCAAGCCTAAGAGCTTTGATGGTGTGCATTCCTGGCCATCCCTGTGTGAACATCCTTTACTAGGGGAACAGCTTATGCTTCTCATTGGTGTGCTGCATTTTGGCCATCCAGTGTAACCCTAACAGGCTTTTTTTGTGGACGAAGAACATTGAGAAAACATTATGATCAATAACACTTTTATTCTAAAGATTCTTTATTTCAGGTTCTAGCATGGTGTTCATTCACTTTGCATCCAGTCTTGAATATGTTATAACCTCAGTGATACTAAACATTTAGGATACAACTTGATCCTTAACATGTATGCTGCCACATCTGGCTGGTTTCATTGCAAACATGCAAATCATTGCAATGCCAGCACATCACTGTGACCTGTGATGAGATTCTGGCCCAGCTCTTCAAAACATATGTCCTGTTCCCCTGTAAATAATTTATTGTTGGAACTCTGAGTATTTGAGCACTTCACCATTTCTTTTCCCTTTCGCTATCTGGTGGGAAGGTGTTCCTGGAAATGTATAATAGTTTTTTCCATTGATATGGGAGAAATTGGTTCTTACTAAAATGCATGTATGTTTAGGGTCACCTGTCGTTTGAGTTGTTAAAAGAAGTAGCAACTGATGTAGCGGAATGAAGCAGGCAGACTTTCAGCGTGACAGACCAGATGTACAATGCTGCAGAATGAGGCAGCCACTGCCACTGCCAAATGGCTGCATTAACAGACTGGAAGAAGAACAGCACAAGAGTTTCCTCTACCATGTCTAGAACTTACAACTCCTCCCTCTTTTTCTCCTCTGTGCAGCAACCAGTCCCAGATCCTCTGTTATAACCCCTCTGTCTCCATCTTCCTTCTCTAGTACTCCAGCAGCTACAAAGATGAGGGAAGAAAGCTGGGATGACGAAATCACAGGGCTAAGGCGGTGTCATCAATCACAGCAAGCAGCCATGGGTGGCTGTATTCCTTTAATGCAAGCCGATACTTGTATTACATATGATATATTTTTGTGCCAATTTTTTGAAGGTGGAAAACATGCTTTAAACAATAATAAGTCTTCCGGACATCTTTGTCTTTCTCAGAAAACAGCCATGGGTGTGTGTGTAGGTTTGACAGCCCCCTAGCAAGCTGCCCTCTGGGGGCCCCAGCACTGCCATGGTGCCCCTCCAGGAAATTAAGATACTGTTGCTGCTGCAGCCACTTCCGTGGAGCTTCTCTGGTTAGTGCAAAGCTGAGCACTGCCACCCCTTCCTGCTTGAATCCTCCCCCCGCCCTTGTAAGCTTACCAGAAGTGACACGGATGCCAGAAGGAATTCGGGGGTAAGAAAAGCCTTATGCATGTGTTTGCCTGATTGCATGTCAGGCTGAACTGAGGAGGGGGATGTGGCCATGCACGTTAAGCCCTTTGCCCAATGTCCCTGCACACCCAATGTTCCTGCACAACTAAATCTTTGTACATTGAGCACAACGGTCTGAAAAGAGCCCTGTACGTTCATTCAGTTGAACGTGCTTACAGAGCCCCTACGATCAGTAATCCCGATAAGGCATTTGGGTGGGGTTTACATGCACTTTTGCCCTACATGCAAGTAGGTGAACACCTGTGTAGTGCAATAGCCACGAGCAAATTGGCTAATGCAGGCAATTTACTCAGCACTCACCAGAGAGGCTCTAAGCCCCCAAAAGCTACTTTAAAACTGTTTATGAAGGGATGGTGACACCAGCCTTAGAGGCCCAGTTTGGGGGGCAGAAAATGTGGCATGCTTCAAACGCCTCCTAAAAACACACTTGTTCACCCAGGCTTTCCCTGGGTTGTATTTAAATTAATCATACTGCTCCATCTTACTGCTCCTTGTATTGTATTGTTTTTATTGTAATTTGAATTGTTTTTAATGTTGTGTTTTTAATACTGTCTTTTAAATGTGTTTTTAATATTTATATGCAAACTGCTTAGGGATATTATATTTAGCAGTATATAACTATCGTAAATAAATAAATAAGCGACCTGTGGGCCCCCTACATTTGTCACTATGCTTGGTGTTGATGCTGGGCCTGTCCAATCTGGATCAGGCCCATGGCAGGGGTGTGGGGAGAAGGTCTAACTCTTAGTGCCTGCCTTAATCCAAACACTCCCGTTCCCACAGCTGCTATTAGTTACGAAGGAAGGAACATGCAGGTTTAAGAGGTACACTACTGAACATATGGATCTGTCTTACTTAGTGAGCAAGATCTTTGGTCCATGTTTCCAGTAATGCCCATTCTGACTGGTACTCTCCAAGAGCTCATGTTGAGGTCTTTCCCTGAGAGCCTTTTTGCTGGAGATTTCAGGAACTGAGCCTGGGACGTTATGAAAAGAAAGCGGGTGCTCTATGACTGAGCTATACTCCCCATCACAATACGCCTCTAAAAGTCTGCCTTCATTTTCACCCAGCTACCCAAGCAAGAATTACTTTTTCTGAATTTTAACAAGGATCATTTGCACCCTAAGTGAGAATCATGCCCCTACACCAACATGCCTGACTTTGGGGGAATTCCTATTTATAATTGTTAATGTCCAAATGGAGTTTGGAAATGCGGTTTCTTATATTCTCAATTGTACATATTTATATCTTAACACTATAGGTGTGTGTTTTCTCTAACACCATTTCACTTTCAAATGACTGATACAGTCCAGCTCCATTAAAGAAAAAGAAAAGGAAGACTTTCCTTTGAATTCTGTGTCGTGTGGACTATACTCAGTGTTTCCTCCAGTTTATTATTTATTTATTTATTACATTGCTGCACTCCCAATAGTCCATGGGGTCACAAAGAGTCAGACATGACTTAACGACTGAACAAAAAAAACTCCCAATAGCTGAAGCTCTCTGGATAGTTCACAACAATTAAAACCATAAAATACAACATAAAATACAATATAAAAATTTAGAAGTTTAAAACTACAGTATAAAATAAAAATAATCAAATAAAACTTTGCTGCAGCGCAAAGATTTAAAATACAATACCAGATTTAAAACAGAAACTGAAAAGCTAAAATGCCTGGGAAAATAAAAAGGTCTTTACCTGGGTCAGGAAGAGGCACCAGGCGAGCCTCTCTGGGAAGCTCATTCCACAATCAGGGTGCCACAGCAGAAAAGGCCCTCTTCCTGGTAGGCACCCATCTCACTTCCTTTGGTGGGGCCTCCTGGAGAAGGACTGCTGAAGTTTCCCCACACAATGCATTGATCATGTATGGTCTCTAACAGATCAGTGCTGAACAGAAAAGAGCAGTAATTTCTATCCTCAAATCAGTATGTATTGAATGTATAACAGACTATCCTTGCAGATAAATTGCCTGATTAAAAACAAAACAAAACAAAAAACAGAAAAAGTAGGGGGAACATGATCTTATAGATTTATAACATTTACCACCTATGTTTCTTGACCATCAGAACTTCATCCCAGACAGCCAAGGCTTGAGGTTACGGCTTGGGACCTATAACTAAGTTCCTAACATTATAGAATCAACTATCATGTTCTCTTCAATTCATCAACAGTGCAATTGTATATGCACTTACTTGGCAGTAAGCTCCATTGAACTTAAGGAGACTTACTTCTGAGCAGAAATACATCGTACTGTAAAAAAGGAATAAATTCGCCTATGGACACACATTTTGTCAAAATGGCTGATAAATTCCTTGCCATTTTCCTGTCTAATAAAATAAAATGGAGTACAAGCTCTATCAATAGAAGACATGAAATAAAAGCTGAAATCCCATGCACAGTTACCAGGGAGCAAGCCCCTTAAAAAGCACATATACACAATGGAACTTAGGCTGAATCTACACATAGCAGTTTTACTGTTATCATACTGCAGTGATAACTATTTGTGCCCATTGGTGTCATGTACAACAATAGTTATCATTGCAGTATGAAAACTGTAAAACTGCTATGTGCAGATTCAGCCTTACTTAGGAGTAAATGGGCATACAATGGGCATCCTGACTCAGCACACCTTTTCCAACACAGTCCACTTAGGGCACAATCCTATCCAGATAGACGGCTGCCTCCAAACTCAGAGGCAACGGCCTATCCAAAGCAGGGCAGGAGAAGCGCAGAGGGAATCGTTCCCTCCACACTCCTCCTGCCCTGCATTTTCGGCTAGACAGACGATTGCGGCTGTCTAACTGTGGGAAGACGGAGTGGGGTAGGAAGCTGCTGTATGACACATAGGATGTGTCGTACAGGCATTTCCACCCTCCCCACCCCAGAATGCCCCCAGACATGCCCCTTTTTGGTCGCTCTGTGCTCCTCTTGTGAGTGCGGAGGATGGGGCTGTTCCACGCTGTCTCTGAGGCAGTGTGGAAGTGGGGGGAGGTCAGTTCTCCAGGAACGACCTCAGAGCACAGGCTCCGAGGTTGGTTCCTGGATAACACAATATCCTGTGGCCTGTCTATTGGCCATAGGATTGCTCCCTCCATTGGGTTGGGAGCCCTGCCAGCAGAAGTAGTACTTAATGATAATGGTCTCTTCAAAGCTGTTCCTACTCACAGCAGGCTGATAAGAAATTTGTCAAAAGGACATTTGTCCAGCAGCCCAAAAGATATGCCAGACAAGGGTGAAGCAAGAGGAGTTGTCAGATTCAGTCTGAAGGTCTCAAGGAAGTCCAATTTCCAAGGGCGGCATTCATGATCACAGAACACGCATGAACACCAGAAGCAAAGAAGGATGTTGTTTTCCAACGAACTGCTCGACCTGCTCACTTTTTATTGCAGCCACATCCGGGATCTGCCCAATGCCCATCTGGAACTCATTAACAAGCTTTCCAGTGAAGCCTAGGGATGTCAGAGAATTCCGCCATGGATCTCGGTGAAGCCGAATGCCAGTGCATTCGGCCCCCTGAAATCCATGGTGGAACGAAGCCCCCTCGCCCCCCTACCCCGCGAAAGGCTCACGAAACGGGACACCTACCTGCTGCCGTTCGCGCTGACTTGTGAATGGTGGCCGCGTCCGCGGCCGCCATTCGCTTTATCACTATAGCTGTGATAGGCTACGTAAATACTTACATAGCCTATCACGGCTAATGCAGGGATGCCATTTGCGTCCCTGCGGAAGCCATGATAGGCTGTGTAAGTATTTACGTAGCCTATCACGGCAAAAAAAAGGGAACACAAATGGCGGCTATGGTGGCCACCATTTGCGTTCCCTTTTTTTTTGCCATAATAGCCTACGTAAATATTTACATAGGCTATTATGGCAAAAGAGGGGTGCAAGTGGCGTAGTGGCCACCATTTGCGTTCCCTCCCCCCCCCCCCACCGTAATAGGCTATGTAAATATTTACGTAACCTATCACGGCAAAAAAAAAAGGGAACACAAATGGCAGCCGCCGTAGCCGCAGCCATTTGCATTCGCTGTTTTTTTGTGAGGTTTTTTGCCGTGGTAGTAAAATATCTACGTAAATATTTACGTAGCCTATCATGGCAAAATACAGGGACACAAATGGAGGTGGTTACAGCAGCCGCCATTTGCATCCCTGCAGGCTGCCCAGCGGCCGGATGTCCGACTGCGGGCAGCCCTGGCCGGCGGCTCTGCGGAATCTCCGTGGAGCAGAGCCGGTAGGAGAGAATTTCAGGGGGAGGGACAGAGCACCTCCCCCCCACCACGAATTTCACCCTTTGAAAAGGTAAGTGACTTTCGTACATCCCTAGTGAAGCCAGCTATAAAAGGAAGGCATCACAGAGCTAAATTCCTTGCTTGTAACTTGGTGCTTTTCTGGAGAGGCTGGATCTGCTGTCTACGTTTTATTCTTTGTCACTCTTGAGGGTTGGGTGGTCTCATCATATCTGGCTCACAGTCTGAGTTCATCCTGGGAAGGAGGAAGTGGAGGAGGGAGGCCCCCATTGGTCATTCCAGGGGGCCTGCCTCCTCTTCAGCTGCCCATCTGCCACCCTCCTGCGATGCTGCCTCTGGAACATCCTCAGGGGAAGGAGAGTCCTTGAGCTCAGGTAAGCCAAGTTCTTCATCAGAAGAAGACTCCTCAAGGGGGGCCATAACACAAAAGATCAATCAGACTAATGACTTCTAGTACACATCTCAGAAATGGTTTTCTGCCAACTTGTCCTTTTCCCTGCTCCCCTCCCAAACCTTTACACTAAAGTTGTGAAACCCTTTACCAAACCAAGAAACACAGTAGCAAATCAGATAAACACATTTGGTAATGCCTTGGTGTTAAAATTTTGTACTAGAATTTAGAAGAGTTGAGTTAAATTACTGGCTTTGACATTACTGGCTTTGACTCCATGTGTGCCCATGGCCAGGTCACTTGGTAACTCTCCATGCTACTAAATTAAAAATACAAAGTGGAGAAGGTATCACTGCTCAGCCTCATGGCTGTTCTGAAAATACAGACACTGAAATAAGGAGAGCAAGAAGAAGAATATATTCATTTGAATGGAGCCATGGAAAAGCTTTGTAATGAAACAGACATAAGACATTGCAGAAACTGATGCCACTGTTTGGAAGATTCTTCCAGGGCTCCCACTGAAATCATTGACAGTTTTTAAAAGCAGCTGAACACTGTACTCATTTTATGTGAAACAATAAGTTTAACTAGAGCCAATAGTATGTTGAATATGGGCATTTCACATTCCTACTCAGCCATGAAGTTGGGCAAGTCCTAGTCATTATCTCTCAACTTAACCTGCAAATTCTTTTTCAATTTTTCAATACTTTTTTTCAATTGGAGTTTGGGATGTGTCAATATAAATTAAGATAAATAAACATAACTCACAAAGTTGTTGTAAAAATAAAATGAGATAACACCTTCTTCCCCTCTGAGATCCTTGCAAAACGGGTGGAAGTACATATCAGACAGAGCAGTGGTTCTCAAACTGGGTTCCAGAGAATTCTGGGGTTTGTTGGAAGCTTATTAGGGGTTCCTCAGTTAGAACACTAATGGTGTACAGGTCCTCTTGAAAGACCACTTGCCACTGTGATTGATCATTCAATGCAGTGTGTAGCCAGAAGAGAATGCAGGCTGTGTTCTAGTCTAGAGTACATAGAGTTCACACAATGCAATACCAAATCTGGCTAGGGCTCTCTTACCTAATCACAGCAAACATGCCAGAATTGCTTGGCATATAAGTCCATGGAGGAAAGGTGCTCTGAATGTAGAAAGTTTGAAAACCACTGGGATAGATTAATTAAAAAAATACTGCAAGCTGTGCTTAAATGTGAAGCACAGTTATGCAGGTGTTGTCTTTGTCCCTTGCTTTGAAATGCCAGTTAGCGGCAAACAATTTGCCTATTTTAGTAGCTGCAGATGTAAAGACTTGCTTGCTAATTTTTCCCAGGTCAATCTCAGTTATAGGAATTTGATAAAATAATGAATTCCTTGTTTGCTAGCTCACTTTACTTATTTATACAGACCAGAAAAATATCAGGTATTCTCCACTGAATTCTCTGAAGCCATTTGCAAACTCAGCTTAATTAGTTGCTGTGTTATTAAAAACAATAAAAATTCTCTGCAGAAAAAATTGCCGAGGATATTACACTGAGTGGCATTGATTCTAGTGTTAGGTTGGAGATGGACTGCCTGACTATCTGAATTCCTAATGCAAGGCAGACCATAGAATTTCACCAAGGCTTCTTTGGAGTTCACCTGGAAGTGTGTCTAGGGGAAGTGGAAACATGCCCTGCCCTGCCCTTGTCCAGTATGCTCAATTGGCAGCAGATGTGAAAGACTCTATATGCATACAAATCAAAGATGCAAAGAGTCGGTACAGTAGGGATGGACAAATGTGTGAGTTTCTTTTTCTCCCCCATTCAGTTTTTTAAAATCTCAAGTTCCTTATATCTTGAATATGAAGAAACTTGGCAATTTTATTAAAATCTTATAAAACCTGAATTGAAATGAAATTCTCAGTCATCTGCACTGGTCAGATTCAATAGGTACAGCTATTCCTAGCATGGAGAGGACTATGCGTTGGTGTGGTCCTTTCCCCCCTGTAAATTTATCCAGATGAACTTGTGAAAAATGCTTATGATGTTCTAATAATAGCAGCCACTAAAGGAACTATGTGCCTCTGCTTTTCCACAATATGTCTAGCAGTTATTTTCCTTATGGTTTCATAAACAGATACATGCATGCAATTAGAGATACTTGCCTGATAACAGATTGGCTGGAGCTGGCAGGCAAGTGTTTCTGATGGGTTTGCATACACACAACTCCCCATCATATCTTATGCTCCATCATGGAAGAAAGGCAGGATATAAATGCACCCTCCTCCTCCTCCTCCCTCCTCCTCCTCACCATCCTCCTCTTCCTAATGTTACAGACATCTTTTTGGTAATGTGTGACTATGCCCTATTAATATGCAATGTTATGCTAAGAAAATAAATGACACAGTGCATTCTTGCCAGCAGGTAGCAGGTGGACATTGTAGGTGAGAAATCAGACTACCTTCTCCCTCTTCTCAAGTCGTAAGTAAAGAGGGAAAATTGTGCCTGGATGCCTCTGACAATAATATACAGACAACTGTAGGATACACCTGTGAACCAAATTGATATTTGTCTGATTCAGAACTAGTACTGGAAGCCTCACTGACCAGGGAGCAGTTCAAGTACACTTAATAACCCCCAAATACCCACCCTATGCTATCAGCCTCATACACTTTATATTCCAGAAACCATTGCTAAGCACATAAAATCTGAGAGAAGGGAAGCGAAAAGCAAAGGAGAAAGATATCTGCATATATCCAACTGAATGCAGATTTCCAGAGAATAGCAAGGAGAGACAAGAAGGCCTTCTTAAATGAACAATGCAAAGAATTCGAGGAAAACAATAAAAGACTAGAGATCTTTTCAAGAAAATCAGAGATATCAAGGGAATGTTTTGTGCAAAGACGGGCATGATAAAGGACAAAGAAGGCAGGGACCTAACCGAAGCAGATGAGATTAAGAAGAGGTGGAAAGAATACACAGAAGAACTATTCAGTAAAAATCTTAATGTCCCTGATAGCCATGATAGTGCGGTCACTGAGCTTGAGCCGGACTTCCTAGAGAGTGAAGTCAAGTGGGCCTTAGGAAGCATTACTAACAACAAAGCTATTTGGAGATGACAGTATTCCAGCTGAGCTATTTAAGATCCTAAAAGATAATGCTGTTAAAGTGCTGCACTCAATATGCCAACAAATTTGGAACACTCAACAGTGGCCACAAGACAGGAAAAGGTCAGTTTGCCTTCCAATTCCAAAGAAGGGCAATGCCAAAGAGTGTTCAAACTACCACACAATTGCGCTCATTTCACATGCCAGCAAGGTGATGCTCAAAATCCAAAAGCTAGGCTTCAGCAGTATGTGAACCGAGAACTACCAGAAGTACAAGCTGGGTTTCGAAGAGGCAGAGGAACTAGAGATCAAATCGCCAACATTCACTGGATCATGGAGAAAGCAAGAGAATTCCAGAAAAATGTCTATTTCTGCTTCATTGACTACGCTAAAGCCTTTGATTGTGTGGATCACAACAAACTGTGGCAAATTCTTAAAGAAATGGGAATACCAGACCACCTTACCTGTCTCCTGAGAAACCTGTACGAGGGACAAGAAGCAACAGTAAGAACCGGACACAGAACAACTGATTGGTGGGAAAGGAGTACGACAAGGCTGTATATTGTCGCCCTGCTTATTTAACTTATATGCAGAGTACATCATGAGAAACGCCAGGCTGGATGAATCACAGGACAGAGTTAAGACTGCCGGGAGAAATATCAACAACCTCAGATACGCAGATGATACCAGCCTAATGGCAGAAAGTGAAGAGAATCTAAAGAGCCTCTTGTTGAGAGTGAAAGTGGAGAGTGCAAAAGCTGGTTTGAAACTCAACATTAATAAGACTAAGATCATGGCATCTGGCCCCATCACTTCCTGGCATATAGAAGGGGACGAAATGGAAGCAGTGACAGATTTTACTTTCTTGAGCTCCAAGATCACCACAGATGGTGACTGTAGCCACAAAATTAAAAGACGCTTGCTCCTTGGGAGGAAAGCTATGGCACACCTAGACAGCATAGTAAGAAGCAGAGATATCACCTTGCCGACAAAGGTTCGTATAACCAAAGCTATGGTTTTCCCAGTAGTAATGTATGGCTGTGAGAGCTGGACTATAAGGAAGGCTGAATGCCGAAGAATTGAACTGGACTGCAAGGAGGTTAAATCAGTCAATCCTAAAGGAAATCAACCCTGACTACTCCTTGGAAGGACAGATACTGAAGCTGAAGCTCAAATATTTTGGCCACCTAATGCGAAGAGAAAACTCTCTGGAAAAGACCCTGATGCTGAGAAAGATTGAAGGCAAAAGGAGAAGGGGATGGCAGAGGATGAGATGTCTAGATAGCATCACCAATGCAATGAATATGAACTGGAGCACACT
Source organism: Heloderma suspectum (assembly GCF_057233095.1). Lineage (NCBI taxonomy): Eukaryota > Metazoa > Chordata > Lepidosauria > Squamata > Helodermatidae > Heloderma > Heloderma suspectum. The sequence goes on along the minus strand of NC_139459.1, from coordinate 290,180,013 downwards.
CCAGGAGAGAGCAGAGGACAGGAAGGCCTGGTGTGCTATGGTCCATGGGGTCATGAAGAGTCTGACACGACTTAACGACTGAACAACAACAAATTTTATGTACGGTTAAATTACAGTAAAATTTGGCTACAGGTAAAATTTGGAACTAGAAATAAACTTCATTAGTGTACCAAAATATAAACATTTCTTTCAATATGAGTTTAATAATAAAATGTATAAAAAAATTTGTAGTGCGGGGGGCAGGGGGATCACTTCAGCACATTCTAACATGAATGTTAAATGACTGAGTTCTGAAAGAAGATCTAAACCAGCCTTTTTATATGAAGAATTTTGTCCTAACCTACCCCCAATATTTCATCAAAACTAAACTGACAAAATAATTTATTCCTCAATTAGCATCAATTTCTCCTTTCAATGCATTTGGCAGGAGTGAGACAAGTACATCCAGTTAAAAAGAAAAGCTACCTCAGAGCATTGTTCTCATGCCTTATGTGCAAAACTATTACTTGCCAAAGAACTGATGTTTGTCAAGATCAGAAGATGACAGCCTTGTATTAGTAATTGTTAACTGCAGCACATGTCATGACAGATGGGGATTCTCTGGGTTCCACATCCTTTACCATGTGCCTAATCAATGCAACAATTGGCCCAAATTCTCAGTTTTCAACAAAAGTGATTATGGGCTTTACAATAGCGAGAAAAATCATAAATTATTGTATCGTAAGATGAGTGATTTATATATAAACAAGTATGAATCCCTATATAATGAAATTGTCACTCTAATGAAAGAAACCATAGTTATCTCTTTCTGCTAGAATTTCTGCAGGGAAAATATTACTACCAAAGCTAAACAGATTATTTCAGTTCTTACCAATTAAGATATTAATTCAACAAATTCACTACTAGAAACAAATTATTATAAAATATATTTTAAATCATAAAAAGCCAAGAATTAAGGCACAACGTTTACATGATAAAGAGGGGTTTAGTTGGCACTGAACTTGTATTTACATTAGGTCACAAACTGCATTAAATGGATTACAGATTGGGCAATAGATCTTAATTCTTCCATATTATGTTTTAAGAAATATTTGATAAGAGCTCCTTTACACACAACTGGAGAAATAGTATCAATAGAACAGGGCAAGTTACAAAAAATGTCCTAATATCTAACTGGTTACGGTTATTGAACCATTATAAAATGCTATGAAGTCCACATTTATGTCCACTAATACCTGTGTTTGCTGATTTAGAAATATATATAAATCCTGTTTATGAAATGTGGAAATAAAATAATTTCTTTAGATATAAAGATTTTATATACCAGAATAATGTGATTGCTTATTCTGAGATTAAATGGAGGGATTATTTGAGTGTTTTCTAATCAAATCCTTATTAAATAAGCATCTTAGAGTAAATCAGCAATAGGCAGGGCTATCCTACCTCCTCAGTCAGAATGGTCCAAGGTTGGAGCATCAACTATCTAAAGCCCTGTTGGGCTCCTGCCGGCAGGGCGGAAGTGAGGGAGGATGAGTGACACTTACTTCCCTTCTGTCCAGGATTTTCTTTTTTAAAAAAACCCAAAAACTATTTCCCTTCCATCTTGGGGGGTGGGTGTTCAGGGAGTGTGTTTGTGTGCGTATGTGTGTGGGTGGGAGGCTTTGGATCCTGCAAATCCAAGTCCACCCTGATCTGCCCAAACCACATGCCCTATCTTCCCCCTTTTCACCTTTCACAAAACCAGAGCTCTGATGTCAGGGAGGTGAGTGCTGCAAAACTCTCCACAGGGCTGGGCTGGAAAAGGGAGAGTCAAGGTTGGATTTCCTTCTTCAAGGTCAGAGAGAGACCTTGGGAAGGAAGAACCAATATTTTCTAGGGGGCCTTGGAACTCCCTGCCTCTGAGCTCCTAAGACTGTCTCATAAGAGAATTAACAGATTATAACACTTTAATTGTGAAAAATAAGGATCATCTACTATCTATAGTTTAATTTTAAATTATGATACCAAGCCGGAACAAGTCTAATACTATGATTAAATGGGCACAAAATATAAGAAAAGCATCTTCATGGCAATGTGGGGAAATATGTGGAACATTGCTCATAGATTTTCCTTAAATAAGGCTATGAGACAGAATTGTTATAAAACAATGATGAGATGATATATTACTCTAGTGGTGATAAATAAGATAAATAATAACTATCCACCCACTTGCTGGAAATGTCAGCTAAAGAGAGATTTCTATCATATATGGTGCAAATGTCACTTAGCAAATAAGTATCCCCCCCCCCCCGCAAAAAATCAATCACCTAATAAGAAAGATTTTAGGATATGAAATTCCACTTGATCCAGTATTTTGCTTCCTAGATCATATGGATGGTTCCATCTATCAAGAACATAAAAGGCAGAATCCAATGGTGTCATTCCGCAGACTCAAATAGCATTTGCGAAGCTGTGCGAAATATTTCTGTTGTTCAAGCACTTGCTTGCACATTATACTTGTGCAATCACACTTGCAAAAATGTAACTTTAGTTAGATTCTCCTCTTGCGCATTCTTTGAAACCTAGTTTTCACTACTGCAATGTCATTTGCGCTAGTGGAATGACATAGTGAGATTCTGTCCAAAGAATTAGCTTCTTATATGGTTACAGGAGCAAGAATATTATATTCCAAAAATGGATATCACCAATCATACCTACAATGAGTGGTTATCACCAATCATACCTAGAATGAATGAGTAGAGAAAGTATAGGAATTTATTCTTATCACTAACACAATGCATTATATAAGAACAAAAGGGCAGGGGGGAGAGCAGGATAATTTTGTAATAAACTGTATCCCATTTACTAAATATTGTAAGAAGAATTTCTTGCTTCCTAGAATACAGTGTGGCTAATACTATGTGGCACTAGCTAATGACATGGCAATGAGTATACTAGTATACAACAAATACTAGAATTGGCCTTTCAGCATGGTATTAGTATAGCCAACATATTCTAGAGAATCCTATTTCCTTTTTCTTTAAAGAACAGCACATTGGGGGGGGGGGAAATAGAGTTTCAAGGGGAGGTTACTGAGCATGAATTCATTAGCAAATGTTGCACTTGGAAACTGAGTCTCTGGGAACAGCTGGTTCATATAGCAGGGGCAAGCAGAAGGTAGAGCAGGATTTGCCTGTCTGGGTGATTTGCAGTTGAGAGGCAAGAGTTTCTGACTAGTTTAACAATAGCAAGTAAAACTGAAAATTTAAAAAATGCATCTGCCATGGTAGCCTTGTGCTAATTGCTTCTCTCTTAACTTCAGTGTTCCTCAGCTGTAAAGTATGGATATTAATTGACTGTCTTTGTGCAGTTCTACTGGCTACCTTGAGAGTTTTGCATTAGAGCCCCTGATCTATAGTAACTCAGATGTAGATTTGTATATACAGTTATGGGTCACAGAGTGTAGCAGCAAGCAATTGATTCCACTGCCCACATACCTTCCTATTTATCTGGCTCCAGTGGTAATTGTAGACCTTGGACTTAATGATCTTATGGGAGTTCCCTTTAGACGGCCATGTATATTACTTCACTTGTGAAACACACAACTAACATTTCTCTTCCCCCACACCCCACAACTGTCATTCTGTACTTTACAACTAACATTCCTGATATGTTAGAACAAAAACAACGTTGTTTGCCGATGCTGATTTTTTTAAAAGAACAATCCTTCTAGTCTGTGCAGTTTCGCATTTTAAACTCATGTAAATTATAGAAGCATCATGACTTCAGGAATAAAATGGAGTTTGCATCTCCTGCCCCCATCACTTCCTGCTTTCTGGGTGGTCATTTCTCTGTCCTGCCTCCCGCCCTCTGCCCCCGGGATCCTGGACATTTGCCCAAAGGCTCTGGACCAAACCAAATTCCATCATTCCCTGTAGGGGATTTTTTAAAAGAAAACAAAAACATATCCATTGGAGTCCATTGAGACTTTTTTCTTTTCTTTTTTAACTCCCCCCACCCCAGGGGGGAGGATGGAGTTTTGGAATGAAAACAAGTGGATGAGGAAGCTTAACCCCCTCTCCCAGAGCACCATGGCCCCAATCCAATTTGGGACTGTGCCCACTTACTCTGGAGTAAATAAATCAATTTTGCTTAGCTCATCTATGTATGATTGCAAGAACATTTAGTTTGGCCCTGTGATTAGCGGACCTCAGGCTTCTGTTAAAGAATGAAGTAGCAAGTCCCATAGGCCTGAATTCTGCCTACCTCTGAAGCACAGAAAGTGATTGTCTCTAAGTATTTGTTACACTGTTGATCTTGCAATGCTTTTTATCATCAGTGGCTGCTAGTCATTAGGGTGTCTCCCGACCCCTGCTGACTGAATCATGTATTCATTTGTGCTCTGCATAGTAATGTGACACACCTACTGCTATCTTTCACATTGCTTGGATTTTTTGCCTCATCAAGATAAATAAGACTAGAAATCATATACAGCTACCTTCCACAGGAAGCTGCCTTATACTGAGTCCATCTAGCCCAGTATTGCCAACACCGACTGGCAGAAGCTCTCCAGGGTTTCAGGCAGGAGTTTTTCCTGCCCTACCTGGAGACTGAATCTGGCACCTTCTGCATGGCTCTACCACTGTACTCTTCTGTGGCCCTTCTCTCTGTACTCAGGGTATTTTATATCTACGTACAAGTTGATCATGCAATGCATTTGACAAAGTGAGTTCTGACAAATGAAAGCTTATGCCACAATACATGTGCTAGTCTTTAAGGTTCCACAAGATTCTTTGCTGGTTTTGATGCAACAGACTTACATAGCTAATGCCCTCTGAAGCATAAAATGAGTATCAACAGAGGCCTTGTTCTTACATTGGACAACATAAATTCTGGTATTCTCTTGCAGTTGCTTCCCATGCCTCCCATGCTAGAACTGTCAGCATGCCACACCAATAATGAATGACAATATTCCATGGGGCACACAGTTTTTGGACTTGTGAAGAAATATTTTGGGTTGCCTTGTGGCAGTAGCTGGAGAATCCCTCTCTGACTTGCCTACTGGCTTTGGTAAATGCTTCAGAAAGAAGGCCTCTCTGATCCACTGAATAGGACACTCTGGGTTCTATCTTCAGGCAAAGCTAACTCCCTTAGCATCCAGGTTCTCCCATAGTTCCATTCTCATTATTTGTCTGTCAAATATCTATTTTTCTGCTTCGTTATCACCTCCAATATTTCAGTGATAGAACTCATGGGAATTGGGTAATAAATAAGCTGTCTAACCAAGGATCTGAAAATGGTAGAAAATATGGATCTGGAGTATGGGTCACTCTCATTTCATTTATTCATTTATTCTAATTGTGGTGCCAAGAGTCAGTAAACAGGGCCTTTGATTTGGGGTTGGATGCTTCAGAGGGTAGAGAAGAGAACAGTGTACATCTAGGCAGGCCTCAAATACTCATCCTCAGGTCATATTTCAGGTCAAATGCTCCAAGGTCATCACTGCTGCCAACAGGGAGTGGCACAAAGACATTTACCCTAAGTAGGTAATTTAATAATGATGTAGCCACACTTTCCCACCATTTCATTAGCATACCATCTGTATCTCATTATATCTCTATTTTAACTGTGGGAGATGCTAAGCATGGAATATACTTAAGAAGAAAACAGCTGAAAAAGAAAATGTAAGGAAGATGTTATTGCTACTGTACAGCAAATAGAAATAGATTTGTCTTTTCAATAACTTTAAGCTGTTAGGCATATCAGCATTGATAGCAGCAGCAGTACCTCTACAAAACTGGGACAGTGTGCAGAACTGTCAGCATCTCATGACAAAATACACCACAGATTGATGTCACTGTTAAACAGGATTAACATCAGAATTAAAAATAACATCTACTTTTGGAGGGGGGGAACCTTCTATTTGCCCTTAAGAGGTGTGTGTGTGTGTGTGTGTGTGTGTGTTGCTAATGCTAAAACAGTTACCCACATTAGGAAACACTATTTTTAATCATTTCAGACACTTGCTGACATTACTTCATGCAAATTACTTTAAAGATTTGAGGCTGAAGCTGAGAAGCTGTGAGTCTCATAAAACAGCTGTTTAACATTCATGTGCCACAGATGCTATTACAAGGCCTCTTATGCTTTCCCCCCACCTTTTAATGCAGCATTAATTGTAATTGTGTAAATAGACGCCTATGAAAGGGAAATATTTTAATGCTTTGTAATCCACTAAAAGCAGGTCATTTTAATACTGGATAAAACACCAGGATTTTTTTTGATGTTGTTGTTCTGCCATTTGATATTCCACAGGTAAACAAGATATTCCAAACACATGATGAGGAGAAGGCATGAACAGACCATTAAAGCAAAACAAACAAACCAACAAACAAACAGCTAATCTTTCTCAATACAGACCTATTAATACAGCTACATCATCAAAACTTAATGCGACACATTATGCAGTCCCCTTAATACAGTGTCTTATCCAACCATGATTGTACAGCATAATGGTAGGTGACAATTTGGATACCATTTAATTGCTAAAGGTTTTGGTATGCATACTGTGTGATTTCTTATAGATGTTGACACACATGCTAATAAAATCAAGTTTAGTGGCATAGTTCAACAACACGTCAATTTTCTAATCTTGGTCAGCTAGAATTCTTGGTGCACATGGGCTTCTCTGCCTCCCAGGAAATAACTGATCAAATTTACTTTCTGTGATAGACCAAGCTGTATAACATTTCCTTTGTCCGATGGTATAAAGAACGAGCTAGCATGGTTTAGAGACTGAGATTTATTTTTCATTTTAGAAATTAGCTAGAAAGTTTGAAGTACCTGAACTTTCCTTCCCACTCAGAGGCTGCAATCTATTCTATGAAGTCAAAAGTTCTTTTGGAAAAACAGGATCATTACTATTTTGGAATACCTCCCTCCTTGCCAAGTCTACCAAGGACAATCCTGAATTGAGTCTTTTGTAAAAGAGAAGGTCATGAAAACTAAACTTGACTTCCCTTAATTGACCTCTTTTCTTCAGCCTTCTTCATCAGGTTCTTTCTTTCTTATATATTTATTTATCTGTCTATATTTGTAGGCTAACCTTATAACAAAATCCTTGGAGCAGCTTACAATGAGGAATAAAAACTTTTAAAAAGTCAATGACAATAAAATACATAACAAAAAATGTAACACAGACAGCATAAAAAACCAAACAGCAGAGGGTAAGAAAAATGTCAAGCTAAAACAAATTAAAACGCCTGGGAAAATAAACAGCTCATTGCCTGGTGCCAGGATGACAATATGGTAGGCACCAGGTAAGCCTCTCTGGGGCAGGTATTCCTTAGCCAAGGTGCCTAAGACTCTTTCCCAAGAGTCTTTATCATAGTGAAGCAGAATGTGCTATAAATCCATAATCTCTTGAAACAAAAACATTTACAGTACAATCCTGTACATGTATGCTCAGAAGAAAGTCTATTTAATTCAATTTATTTAATTCAATGGGTCTTACTCCCAGGTAAACGGATCTAGGATTGTAGCCTTAGTCCACAACTCAGTGTGTGTGTGTTTAAATATTTAATTATTCATTTCAATGCTACCTTTTCTTCTTAGAATGAAAGTTTTTTTTTCTGAAGTAGATAGCAAGGCACACTGTTCATTCGTCAGCTGAAGATACACATAACAAAATCAAAGAGCAGGTCAGCTCCCATAGAATAAGTTTGTTTGTGTCTGGAGAACTCAAAAATTCAGAAGCTTAATAAAACAATGAACAAAAGTACAAGGTGTCTCTGTACTCCATTGTAAACACCCAAGGTGTACATGGAAACCAAAGTACGTGAAACAGCTCAACATAGTATGCATTCCCTGCAACTTATCTAGGAAAACTTACTAGATAAACAGACTGTAAATGAATTATTTCTATGCACTGAACTGTGAAGTTTCACTCTGGTAATTTTCAAAACAACCTTTTTATTTATGTTTGGACCTGGTTCCATGAGTTCCTTTAAACACACACACACACACACACACACACACACTTACATGTTCACACAGTAAGGAAATGAGTAAAAGGCCAATAAATTATTTATTTATTTGTTTGTTGCATTTATACCCCGCCTTTTTTCCCCTTGCAAGGAACCCAAGGCGGCTTACATTATCCTCCTCCTCTCCATTTTATCCTCACAACAACAACCCTGCGAGGTGGGTTGGGCTGAGAGTCTGTGACTGGCCCAAAATCACCCCGTGAGCTTCCATGGCCAAGTGGGGACTAGAACCTGGATCTCCCGGCTCCCAGTCCAGCACTGTAGCCACTACACCACACTGGCTCTAAATAAAGCCACCAAAGTAAAGAGGTAAAGGGATTTCATTCAAAGGTTGCTCTTATTCACTGTGCTGATCCTGCTAGTCTTCTCTACTAAGTGAGCATGAAAGCCGCGCTGAATCAGCATCGTTACAGGGATTGTTATCATCCCTGTATAGCTTGCTAGTGAAAGGTGTGATGAATCAACATTCTTGACACTCAGAAAGGTAACTGTTTTCTAGTTTCCTTCTGTCACAAACTTTTCTCCTGCTGTCACTTCCATCTGTCCACAACAGCTAGATAGTAGCTGGCTGCTATCGCCAGACATTGCTGCACACAAGATGTTGTTAAGGTCTTCACAGACGTAGTTGAGGTAATGGTACCAGATCTAGTTCAGCCATTTCATTTCATTCGTTTGGAGGTCTGTGTACCACATGCTATCTCTAAAGCAAAAGTCTAACGCTGGTGAGCTGGTGCAGCTAGGAAGGGCCAGAAAGCCATGGTTTGGCCCTAATTCAGTATATGGCCTTAGGCAAACCTCCGTCTCTCATTTTCAGGCCTCATCTGCAAGATGGATATACTGACCTAACTTACACAGAGCAATGAATAGAATTTGTCCCTACATATTCATGGAGGTCTCTGCTGCGCTACTCCATGGCATCATAGCTGCAGAAACACTGTAGGGAGTCTTGGAGCTATGGATTTTCTAAACAACATTTGCACGTATGTGTGCATTACTGCACTCCTCCCCACTAAAAAAGCTAGAATGATTTTCTGTCTATGTCCTTGCTTGCATCTACTCTTCCAAAGTTCAGTGGTAATTGTATCTACTCCGCATGCAAAGGCTGCAAAAGCAGAGCTGAAACTGAAAAGCTTTCTTGCCACCTCTGCAGAAAATCCTGTGAAATACCCAGTCATGGCAAAGGAACTTCCCTAGAAATATGCTTTGCAGTTTCACTATTACTCTTTGTAGCCATGAGGACTAGATAATGAACAACATCTTGCATCCACTCGGAGACATATGTACAAAGATTGTGAACAGTACTGGAGAAACAGACAAACTTTCTCCCCACCTTCCCAGAAAGTGGGAGAAACCCTTGCACAGTAGAGATGAAACTAGCCACTAATGGTCAATTTCACCTCTATAGTGAAGTAGCTTTTCCCACTTGCTGAAGAGGTATGGAGAGAAAGTTTGTCCATTTTCCTGCTTATCTCTGCAGCCGTCCTATGCACATCTCTAACCTTGTGAATCCAATCAGATGATCTAATTTCCCCCCCCCCCACAAACAGCATGGGTAAGAGTATTACATCCAGCTATGAATACATTTATGCAATGAATATGAACTTGAGCACGCTCCGGGAGAGAGTGCAGGACAGGAAGGCCTGGCGTGCTATGGTCCATGGGGTCACGAAGAGTCGGACACGACTGAACGACTGAACAACAACAAATGAATACATTTATTTCCTCATTGTGATTAAATAAAACAGAAGCAGAGGATCCAGGATAGGATGGCTGGGCATGAGGCTGCTCAGGCCAAAAACGGAGTGGGCCACTTAATGGGGCATGATTCCCCCAGATGATTTCTCTCTTCAGCAGCATTTTGGCCAGGGATGATGGGGGTTATGGTTTATACGATCCCAGGCAGAAGCAGACACCCCAGCATCAAGACACTGACTGTATCTGCCTTTGCTTTTCAAAGCAGACATCGGGAACAGGGGGAGGGGGAAGTCAGAAGGGTATTTTTCAGTGAAGAAACCATTGCTGCTGCCTGGCTTGTAGGTAAGTGTTAAAGTTTGTCCCACATGGCGGTAGGTGTATGTGTGTGTGTATGGATGCATGAACAGAATTGGGCTCAGAGAGGTCCACTTTAGGTGGGCTGGACGTCTGGTCTGATTCAGAGACCCACTTAAGGTGGGCTGGACCTCTGGCCCAGAAATCAAACTGGACTATCCCTACACAATTTCTCTCAGCACCCCTAGTATAATATCCATGTCAGAAATGGAGCCTGATATATTGCCAAAACATATATACTAAACAGGCTTGCTGTAAAGATATTGAGATAATGTGTGTGAAGAGCTGAGAACAATCCTAAGAATTATTACTGTTTATTAAGGATTCTCAGCAACTTAGGACACCCAAAGATAAACATAACCCAATATTTGCTAAAGTCTACCTGCAAATGGTATTGACTTTTGAAAATACTGCACATGCATGGATAAAACCAGAGGCAAGATAGATAATAACTGCATAGAAAGAAACCATCCTGAATAATACATGAATAAATTAACATTCACATGAGAGTACATCTGACTATCTCATGTAACAAGCCAAGGGTCATTTGCTCATCTCTCCTTTCCCACATTTTAGGGTGTGTGTTTGTTGTTCTGGAAATGAACACATGCTTCTTAAAGAAAACACACTGGGTTTTATCCAATGTTAGTCCTTTTTAGTGTAGACCCACTGAAATGAATGGGACTTATTAGACTAATATTGGATTGGATACAAACCATTGGTATCTGGTTTACAGTAAAATAAAAGCTAAGGTTATGTATATGTTTAAAATCGCTCTAAAGAAATGTTCCATGTGCAATTTGTGACGTACATGTGAGAAGCCAAAGTAAACGATGGAACAATGTGACATGACATAGGCAAGTACACAATGTGCAGTCAAGTTCCATTTTTTATCATCTTAGAGGGAAAAAAAATCTACGTCCTTCCATTCATATGGTGCATGTTTCATTAGGTTAGAAAGAATATCTGCTTATCTGCAAAACATGCAATGCAATTACGTCAGAAGGTACTTGCATCTGCCAAGAGCTGCCAGGACTCTTGAGAGTCTTTGGATCTTTGTGCAGCTGCAATGTGTGGTGACCTCTATACCTGGAGAGTGCTCCACTCCACACACCCCAAGGGTTGCTGTTTGATTCTCCTGGACAGGAAAGAGTTTAGGAGGACTTCCTGATCCTCTTAAGCCTTGCCTGAGCAGCATGGGACAGTGTACAATACTGCCGATGCACTCGCAGGAACAGCTGCTAGCACAACAGTAAAGTCGCACTTGCTAGCACAATTCAAAACTATCACTTCGGGAATGGGACAAGTCAGTGGAGGTCACAGAAAGAAGCTCTGCTGACTTGTTGTATTCCTGAAGTGGAAGTTTTGGGTAGTTTCTTGGGTTGTGCTAGCCAGTGCTACTTTCCTATTGCACTAGCAGACATTCCCACTACTGCAGGAATGTGTTTAACACTGGTGGATTACTACCACTGGATACTGCCCATGTTCTCCTTAAGCTCTGGTGTCTTCCTGTATCCTTTGGTTTTCTTTAGTCCTGACTTCTAGCTTGCTCTCCAGTCCTTCATGCTGGTTTGTCCTTCAGTCCCAAATTCTTCTCACGATGTCTCTCAAGTCTGATTCCCTAGCATAACTCCTGGATCTTACTTATCAGCTCATCTCAGGGCCCTGACAACAATACAGTAAAAACTACCTCTCTCACCTTAACATGGTAATACCACCTCCCAGATTACAGCTGTAATAAATATTTGCAAATATTCAACATTCACAAAAGTTTACAATTTGGCCATACAGTTTTTAAATGACAAATTTTGAAGCAAATTTCAGATTTTGCATCTTGAATGTGAAATATTTAGCTCAAAACTTAAAATGTGCGTATTCTACTATTTGACATATCTTCATTGCTTTATTTTCACAGGGTTATTTATTTCTTTATATGCCACATTTTAGGACATAGTTCGTACAATGCAGCTGTTGTAAAAATAAAATGCAATAAAACTGAAAGAAAATAAAACCAGAGAGCAGCATAAAAACCATTTTAAACATAGGCAGTTAAGATATAACAAATAAGACACCGAAGAAATAAAAGTGCCAAGCCTTCCAACAACTCATTAAGTTTAAAACTGCAAAGATAAAAGACCTAATTTATGAGAAACATGACCTGAACAAAATGATTTTTTTTAAAAAAACCATTTGAACATTGGCAGAGTTAAGGTCATATGTACCAGTGGGGAGGGAATTCCACTACCTCGGGTCCACCACTGAAAAGCTATCTTCACTTCAAATTTTCAAAATCTCATAATCTCCCAACAGCCAAATTCTAATTACCAGTGCATGTTATCTACCAAATACTAAAAGGAAAAAAATATCACTACATTCCAGCTATCAAATATTTCCTAATGTTGTTAAATACTTTTGCATGCCAACTGTAAATTACTGTGAAATATGACATACTAGTGATTTTCAGACCTATTCTGGAGACCCTTTTGCAGTTCAGCAGGGTTCTTCAATGAAAAAAAATGTTATCGTATGATTTTCCATCAAATTACTCAAAGTAAAATTTGGAGGAGGAAATTCATTTCAGAACTATCCCTGTTAGACCACGTACATAGAGGAAGAAAGGTTTGAGTCAATTAGTTCTAATCATGGGTGCCTGGAAAAGGTATTTATCTCAAATGAATGTTCTGGCTATATTCCTCATGCGTCCATAGTTGGACTTTCCTCTAGTGATTGCTAACCTTTAAATTTGAAACACAGCCATATTTATTTTTAAAAAATATGTACATGTACAGCTAGATAATAAAACTATTACACATATCCTTTATTGATTCATGGTGCATGGTGCATGGCTGAACACATGGAAAAGCAAAATTTTGCAAAAATAGTTTTTCCATTGGCTCCCAGATCCATGAATTAATAAAGCAGCTGCCTATATCACTAATGGCCATTCTTGGGGGTTAGTCTATTCACCAGCCAGTAGTTAAATATACATATTTCACCACACCACCCAACCCTGTCAGAGCTGGTCATATATTTATTTATTACATATACACCCCAAAGATGTAACATTAACATGTAGAATAGCTCTGTTCCTCCCAACCTTTGAAAGAATATTTCCCCTTCTTATAAGTGAAACTGTTGTCAAAATTTGGTTGGTTCATCAAGAGCCAGATTGAATTGCTTCATGTGAAATCAGTTAAGTCCTGCCAACACTAGTTGAGAGAGGGAGGAGTAATCTGCCTGCTGGCTCATTCCAGGCATACAAAAAAAAGAAAGAAAAAAAAAATGAAAGTGTGAAGTGCTAGGGCTGTCAAGCAGTAGTTCCTAAGGAAAACCAACCTCACATTTTGTGCCCAAAGATCTATGAGGGGGTTCTTCCATGAGCTTATGTCATGCTGCCTCCTGAGCCTGGAACAGCTCCTCCTCTATTTTTCAAGCTACTTTCTTCTCCTTAAAGTCACTCATCTAGTTAAATTTATTTAACAAAGCCTTTCCTTAACTATGTACTTTACCTTCCCTGCCCATTCAATGCCAGCCCTGCCCCAATCCATGTCTCCCCCGGTAATGATTTTGTGTCTTTCCTGATCCCTGTCTTTTCTGATTACCTCCTGCCCTTTTGGCTGGAATACTGTCACTTTTCTGTTTGTACAACACCTCGTACATCTGGATCCTATACAGTTATTAAATAGTAGTCACAATACAACAAAATTGCACAGTTCCACAGTAACAAAGGCAAATAATGGTATTTCATATTTCTTTCTGATTACAATACTATATTTATTTCATGCCTACAGTTGTATTTCCTTAATGAAGATCCTTGTAGGACAAAAGCTCTGCCCTTTGTTCCCATCACCTTGTCCCTGGGAGATTGTGGAACTCTTGTCTGCAAGCAATTTTGGGGTGAATGAAGGTTAACACTTAATCCAGAGAAGATGGAAGTTTTGTGCGTAGGGAAACAGACTACTCTGGATAAAGGTTTGCAACTGGTCTTTGATGGGGTTGCACCCCCCGCCCCAAAGTACAAAGTTTGCAGTTTGGGAACCCTCCTGGACTCTGCACTAACTGGGGAATCACAGTGGCTGCAGTGGCCAGGAGTGCTTTTTACTAGCTTAGGCTGCTACATCTCTGCAGCCCTATCTGGAGAGGACAGATCTTGCCTCAGCTATCCATTCACTAGTGAAATACAGACTGGATTACTGCAATACACTCTACATGAGGATGCCTTTAAAGATAGCTTGGAAACATCAGCTGGTGCAGAATCCGGCTGCCTGAATATTGGGTTAGGGTGGAAGGAGGTAGTCAGATCCTACAACTTTGCCAATGTTTTAAACCAAATTTAAAGTGCTGGTTCTAATCTTGAAAGCCTTAAATGGCTTGGGACCAAGTTAACTGAAGGACCACCTTCATCCATATCAGTCTACCTGCACTTTAAGATCAGCCAAGGAAGCCTTACTCTCATGCTTGCCAGTGAGAACCAGGCTGGTGAGCACAGAGGGGAGGACATTGGTAGCCATGGCCCCACCATGGTGGAACATTGGTAACAATGGCTGCCCATTGGAGTGTGTCAGGCTCTGTTGTTACAAGCTTTCAGAAGCATCTAAAGATGCATTTGTTTTCTCTGGCTTTTTCTTAAGATGTTAAGGATTTATGGGCTGCCAATCTGAAATGGTTTTAGCTGCAATTATTTAAATATTTATTTGTGTTTTTTTTCTATATTATGAAATTAATATGTGTGTTTGTTTGTTTTTTAACTACTGGCTCTTATTAATAGTAAATTTTGTTAAGACATTTATTGTTGTTTTTATTATTGTCCTTCATACTTATATTAACTATTGGAAGCTGCCTTAAAGGCAGCTGATAAATATTATTTTTAAAATAGAAAAGTAAATTAAAACAGGGATGCAGTACAGACTCACTGTAGCAAAGCCCATATTTTGCCTTGCTAATAGATTTCACTATCACCAGGGAACCGCTGGAGCACTTTTCAAGGGGTTTGTTTCCAGGGGCCATTTAGGATATTATCTCTAAATATTGCAGCCAGCCTTTTCAAGTATACTCTCCTGAAAAATTCACATACCAATGAGCTATAACTTGCCTAATTAGTTCCTCAAATACTTGGACATCATGGAAGGTGTAAATTAAGCCTCTCTGGAAAGAGAATCTGACCTTGCTTGATCTGTTCATTTGCATTAACATATTGCGCCTAGGCAGCATCAATGAGTTTTCCATTCAAAGCACTCAGTTTACTTTGAAATAAACTCATTTTCACTAGGGTACACTTAAACAGAAATACCGGCTATCTAATACTTTTTAAACAGTGATGAGTTTAGCTTGTTATTTCCTCAGTGGGAACTTGATTCACACAATTGCTAATCTACAGGCAAGTAATGGATGTCTTGCTTTCAAGATATATGAGTTAACAAAGCTGAAAGCACTTTGACCAATAAAATACTTGTGTTTCTCTATTACATTTAAATAATTGTGTCCTTATTTTTGTAAGATTTCAGCTCCCATGCACTCATTGCATACACACACACTCACACACATTCACCCCCCCTACCCCGCCCCAAACAGGGAGAGATTTTGTGTACAGCCATTTGGATGGAGCTACCCACCTTATCCACTGTGTCACTAGGTCCCATCCGTAAGTTTTAATACCTACACCCAGGATAGGAATATAAATATTACTCAAGTAGAGATTTAGCTTGCTACAGATCCTTCGTTAATCAATACAGTTGTGTCTTTGTCTATCTGATAACTTCCATTTAATCTTTTCATTCCTGGGTCCATGAACAATATTTTTCCTGAGTATCTGTAAATGGGGATAACTCTTCATTATGATCCACAGAATTAGACCCCAAGATTAAACTCACCATGATCATTCGATGACTACTTGATTTCTGTTCTTTAGACTGGCTCAGCAACTTCTACACCCATATTTTGAGAATGGAGATTTATTTATTTATTACATATGATTCCCACATTTGCTTCAAGGAGTTCAGTGACAAACACTGGAACCACCCCTTTTTTCTTGTGAGGTAGGTGAGGCTTAGAGATAGTGACTAACCCAAGGTTACCCAGTGAGCTTCATGATGGAATGGGGATCTGAATCAGAATGGACTCTCTTCCTGTGCTTACTGCATGTCAGCAGCTAGCTAGTGCCTAGCTATTAGGGACTATGTGTATATGCTTTCTCCCCACCACCGTGCTTACAGATCCTCCCCTTCAACAAAATAGGAGCTCTAGAAGCTGGAAGCCAGGCTATGCCCAGGCATGGTCATGGTATGCTCCCTTTGTATGTACCTTGCCTTTAGGGTGGCGAGCCAAAAGGAGATCTGGCCAGCATCATGCATTGTCAGAAGATGCATCTTGCTTTGGTTGGAGGCAATGCATCTTTGGGTGGTCTGGGCTTCTGACATGAGCACACAGTCTCATGGCATCAACAGTATCATCACATGCTTCCTGCAGTGCATCTTCCTGGTTCTTGAAGAAGACACAGTGCAGGAGAAACCTAGCATGATTAAGGGATGGAAGCCAGTGATAAGCTTTCATATATATTACACTATTGCCGCAAAGACTGTATATTGGAGAAAACCATCACTGTACAAATTATGGAGCATTCCTCTAAATGTAGGTGCTTTGCCTTTATATAGAACAGTCTTCCCCAACCTGATGCTCTCCTAATGTTTTGGACTTTCACTTTCATCAGCTGCATTTAGCATGGCCAACAGTCAGGAATGCTTGGAGTCATAATCCAAAACATCTGTATGGCATTGGGTTGGGGAAGGCTGGTATAGAGATAAATGCTGGAAATAATTGGCAGAAATGTATGTGCGTTGTTGTTTCAGAAAGGAAAGGAAAATCTATCTCATTTACCATTCTCTTAATTGTTATTAAGGTGAATGGAGGTGGAAAGTGTCATTATAGACTCCCAGACTTGAGGGCCACAGAAGCTTAGGAAACTCTGTACAAATGGCAATTCAGTGTGTTCCTGTCATATGTCAATGTCTATTCCAATATACCTTGTACTAAAACAACAACTGTTTCCAAAGTGGATTTACTATATTTATTACAAGAAAATAAATCACTTCTTGAAACAAATCTGGCATATACACTTGGAAAGAGCTACCACTGTGTCTTCCTAATAACATTATTAAGCTATGTTTTCTAGAGGAAATCACTAAAAATAAAACAAATATGAGAGTTCTGCTATGCTGGTGTCTGTTGTTCAGAAGATGAGAACAATAAAGATCGTATGCCAAGTCTAAAGATAGCACACGCATTAGAGAATTGATGGAATATTTTCAGTAGATTAACTCTACCAGAAATATTGAATAACAGAATGGAAGAGATCACAGATCAAGTAATTGAAACTTCTTTTGCTTCTTCTAGCAAAGACTCTTCCCCTGTCCTATTCAGATTTAAAGTGCATTGCTTTAAAATGGCTCCCCATTTGATCTTGTTTTTACTCCTCCTTCAAGTTCAACTGTTAGTGACTACTCCTTGCCTGTGATTCCTTTCCTGCTGAGCTCATATAATGCACTGCCCTACCCTTCTGAACTGGAAGAGCAAACCCATAGCTGTGTCTTGGCTGTGTTCATGCAATAAGATTTTTATTGTTGCAGGTAGTCACCTCTTCACTGTTCATTATGTGGAACTACACTGTATAGGTGGTGTCTATTTCTGTTCCTAAATATTTAAATGGGTGTGATTAACCTTTTCATTCCAAATTGTATATGGCATCCAAGCTGTGTTATTCCATCTTATGAAATAGCCTGCCAAGCAAGTATTTCATGACATAATATTTCAGCCTTTCACAAAGTTAAAATTCATCAACCTTTATGATTTGAGGCTCATTCTGAATTCCCTGTGTAATTACCAATGCCCCAATCATTCATGGTACACATGGAATTTGGAACTCCTACTTTAAATAGAGATTACTTTTGAACTACTTTGTATAACAGACTAAATGGAACTGAATAGCTGGTGCTGCTAAGCAGGATTATATTTCTTCATCATTGCCTCTTCTGTAAATAATGCAATACAGAATTCTTCTGAAGCTGCACTATGACTGTGTCCTCAACTGTTATAATGTTATACAACTGAGAATTTGGACTATAGAAAGCACACATCCCAAGAGTTTTAGTTTATGCATCTCAAAGATATTGCTATGTTTGGATCTTATGACAGAGGATACAGGCAACACCGTGCCCCAATGCACACTTCATGTGAATGCTAAATATGTTCATTACAATGAACATCTCTTCCACAGCATAAAATCTACGTGCCACAAACCGTTTCTGATACTGAGGGATTCTTCTTCCCTCTGTTTAAAATCTGTATCAGGGGTGGGAAACCTTGTGGCTCCAGATGTTGTTGGACCCCAACTTCCATCATCTCTGCCATTGGCCATGTCAGCTGGGGCTGATGGAAGTTCAACAATATCTGGAGGACCACAGGTTCCACACCCCTGATCTATATTGTTACTTGTTGTGAAGCTACAGAATGTACAAAACAGGGATTTCTGCTTAAAGGGTATTCATTCATGGCTAAATAGCAGCTTCATCCAGTTGTTGCTTAGAATGGATGAAGATGATGCTACCTCTGTTTTCCATCTACTAATTCCAGGCAAGCTGTAGGATTCCTAAATAGGTGCTTGGAGGCAGTTTCGGGATGGATGAGGGCAAACAAGCTGATGTTTAAGCCTGACCAAATGGAAGTACTTTGGGTGGGGAATTCTACTGATCTGGATCGAGGGATTCAGCTTGTATTGGGTGGGGTTACACTACCCCTTAAGAACCATGTTTGTAGCTTGGGGGTCCAGCTGGACTCTTCACTGACTGTAGAAGCACAGGTGGCAGCAGTAGCCAGGAGTGTCTTTTACCAACCTCAGTTGGTATGTCTTCTGTGACCTTATCTAGAGAAAATGGACCTATTCTCAGCTGTGGATGCCCTAGTTACATCCAGACTGGACTGCTGTAGTACATGTCGGACTGCCTTTCAAGATGACTTGGAAATCTCCGGTGGTACAGAATGTGGCAGCTCGAGTTCTGATTGGGGCTAGATGGACAAATCATATTACACCAATCCTGTACCACCTGCACTGGTTAGCAGTGCATTCCCAGACCCAATACAAATTTCTGATTTTGACCTTTAAAACATGAAATGGTTTGGATCCAGGTTATTTGAAGGACTGCCTAGACCTGTATGTACCATGTTCTTCAGAGGCCATGCTTGCTGGCCTGCCACCAAGATCAGTAAGGTTGATGAGCACAAGAGATAGGGCCTTCTCAGTGGTGGCCCCTACTCTACCGAATTCTATCCCAAGAGAGATACAGCTGGCCCCATCCCTTCTCCATCCACTGGAGAAGGAAATGGCAACCCACTCCAGTATTCTTGCCAAGAAAACCCCATGGAACGTATCACAAGGCTAAAAGAGATGACGCCGGAAGATGAGCCCTCAGGTCAGAAGGTGTCCAATATACTACTGGGGAAGAGCAGAGGGTATTTCCAAGTAGTGCCAGAAAGAGTGAAGCGGCTGGGCCAAAGCCGAAAGGACACTCAGCTGTGGATGTGTCTGGTCATGAAAAGAAAATACAATGCTGTAAAAAACAATATTGTTTAGGAACCTGGAAAGTAAGATCAATGAATCAAGGTAAGCTGGAGGTGGTCAAACATAAGATGGCAAGATTGAACATCGACATCTTGGGAATCAGCGAACTCAAATGGACAGGCATGGGCGAATTTAATTCAGGTGACCATCATATCTACTATTGTGGGCAAGAATCCCTTAGAAGAAATGGAGTAGCACTCCTAGTCAACAAAAGGGTGGGAAAAGCAGTCCTGGGGTACAATCTCAAAAACGACAGAATGATCTCAGTACAAATCCAAGGCAAACCATTCAACATCACAGTAATTCAAGTCTATGCCCCAACCACTGATGCTGAAGAAGCTGAAGTTGATTGGTTCTATGAAGACCTACAACACCTTCTAGAACTAACACCAAAAAAAGATGTTCTCTTCATCATAGGAGATTGGAATGCTAAAGTAGGAAGTCAAGAAATCACCGGGATAACAGGCAGGCATGGCCTTGGTGTACAGAATGAAGCAGGACAAAAGCTAATAGAGTTTTGCCAAGAGAACACGCTGTCCATAGCTTTGTTGTTACTAATGCTTCCTAAGGCCCACTTGACTTCACTCTCGAGGAAGTCCGGCTCAAGTTCAGTGACCGCACTATCATGGCTATCAGGGACATTAAGATCCAATGCCAAAGAGTGTTCAAACTACCGCACAATTGCGCTCATTTCACATGCCAGCAATGTGATGCTCAAAATCCTACAAGCTAGGCTTCAGCAGTATGCGAACCGAGAACTACCGGAAGTACAAGCTGGGTTTCGAAGAGGCAGAGGTACTAGAGATCAAATCGCCACATTCACTGGATCATGGAGAAAGCAAGAGAATTCCAGAAAAACGTCTATTTCTGCTTCATTGACTACGCTAAAGCCTTTGATTGTGTGGATCACAACAAACTGTGGCAAATTCTTAAAGTGATGGGAGTACCAGACCACCTTACCTGTCTCCTGAGAAACCTGTACAAGGGTCAAGAAGCAACAGTAAAAACCAGACATGGAACAACCGATTGGTTCAAAATTGGGAAAGGAGTACGACAAGGCTGCATATTGTCACCCTGCTTATTTAACTTATATGCAGAGTACATCATGAGAAACGCTGGGTTGGATGAATCACAGGTCGGAATTAAGATTGCTGGAAGAAATATCAACAACCTCAGATATGCAGACGATACCACCCTAATGGCAGAAAGAGAAGAGGATCTAAAGAGCCTCTTGTTGAAGGTGAAAGAGGAGAGTGCAAAAGCTGGTTTGAAACTCAACATTAAAAAAACAAAGATCATGGCATCTGGCCCCATCACTTCCTGGCATATAGAAGGGGAAGAAATGGAAGCTGTGACAGATTTTATTCTCTTGGGCTCCAAGATCACCGCAGATGGTGACTGTAGCCATGAAATTAAATGACGCTTGCTCCTTGGGAGGAAAGCTATGGCAAACCTAGACAGCATCGTAAGAAGCAGAGACATCACCTTGCTGACAAAGGTCGTCTAATCAAAGCTATGGTTTTCCAAGTAGTAATGTATGGCTGTGAGAGCTGGACTATAAGGAAGGCTGAGCACCGAAGAATTGATGCTTTCGAACTGTGGTGCTGGAGAAGACTCTTACGAGTGCCCTGGACTGCAAGGAGGTCAAATCAGTCCATCCTAAAGGAAATCAACCCTGACTGCTCATTGGAAGGACAGATACTGAAGCTGAAGCTCAAATATTTTGGCCACCTAATGCAAAGAGAAAACTCTCTGGAAAAGACCCTGATGCTGGGAAAGACTGAAGGCAAAAGGAGAAGGGGACGGCAGAGGATGAGATGGCTAGATAGCATCACCGATGCAATGAATATGAACTTGAGCATGCTCCGGGAGAGAGCGGAGGACAGGAAGGCCTGGCGTGCTATGGTCCATGGGGTCACGAAGAGTCGGATATGACTGAACGACTGAACAACAACAAGGTGTAGGATGCCTGATCTAGATTGGGTCCCTAGCATGGAGGGTAGTGGGCTATTAGCATCCAGATTGAGGGCCCTGTGCCTACTCTGAAGTAAAAATTTAAAAAGACGTAGCTTCTAAATACAGATTTAAAGTAATGTCTGTTTTGGCCCTGTCGCTATTTTTAAGAAAGTTTTAAAAAGGTATCTATTCTCCTTGGCTTTTAATTCAAAACATTTGTGTTATGTACTCCTGAGTGGTATTTCGAAATGGTATTTTACTGAAATTAGTTTTATTTACAATTGTTTATATTTAATATGATTTTATTAATATTTGTATTTTTTATGCTGAATGTCGCCTTGGGAGGACTTCCATGGCTATGGGCACAATGCTATGCGTGTTCAGACAGAAAAACATCCTACAATCCCTGTATCCCCTAGCCAGCATGGCTGGCCAGAGAATGCTGGGAGCTGTAGGACTTTTCTTCTGTCTAAACATGCATAGGATTGTGCACTAAGACATGGATAAAAGTAATTAATTAATTAATTAATTAAAATTAAATAAATAATTTCCTACAGTATAATCATTATTTCTCTAAATATGGAAATACAGTGAATAATAAAAAAAAAATTCAGATTATGAAAAATGGGTTGGATCCAGATTGGTTGTTCCACAAACAGAAGGGTTTGTTCCATTCATGGACAGCACCAAGATACAGTGGAAGCTCCTCTCTCCTTTCCCTTGCAGCCCTCCACACCACCTCTAACTTTGCTTTAGTGGGTCTCCCAAACCTGCAGAGTAGATTTTACGGAGGCACAAGGGGCTACTGAGGAGAAGAATAATCTACAAAAATCACCTTTGTGTACCTTTCCCTAAGCACAACTCTGCCCCCCAAACCGTTTATAATTAGAAATACAGGTCCCCCCTTAATTAAGACTCCCATGTTTGCAGTATTCCATAGCATCATATTGGCCTGATCTATACTTCAGAAGTCCACATGACTCCTCAGATATTTCAGGGGTTTCACAAGAATGCATAATGCAACGTATTTTGATTCATCTGCTTATGGCCCATTTTCTTGAACTGGTCTGAAATTCTAATTTTATACACACTTAGGGGTAAGATATTTCACCTAAAATTGGGGATACAAATTCTCAGTCCTTACTCTTGCCAAGGCAGCTGATAATTGTCAACATCTCTGATAGCCTAACATCACAAAATACAATTCCATTGATACATGGAGGTTGTACCTGTGTCATGGGCTGCTTAGGATCACAGTGTAAATCTTAGTACTTCTGCTTTTCTGATTTGTCAGTCAAGCTGTCTGTTAACACAACTTTTCAAACACAAAGGAAGGATGGTTTTTCATACTGAAACATTAAAATGGCAGAATTCATATAGGAGCTTCCATACTTTCTTTAAATAAAATATAGTTTATACTATGTGTAATGTATTCAAATGAGATACAGCAGATACAGTGTTCAAAGCTGTTTATGCAGAAAGGTTCTGTGTGACTTTCCTTTCAGTCTATGAGACAGACTATGCTGCAATGCCTGAAGTATCCAAACCAAATTCAGATATGTAGAGAGAGGTGATATATATAAAAAGAAAGTATTATTACCGAAGAATAGTAAGACTATTATGAAAAATAATGCACTGTATGCAGATACGTGGCGCAATATCGTAAGTAGATGATAATTAATCAGAATCTCAGCAAGAGTTTTTCTCATGAATTTCTCTAAAAATAAACCTGCTTTAAAAATCAAATTAGCATATTTAACAACTTTATAAGAGCAGCACTAATCTTGTACTCTCACACTGCACAAGCTTTAACAGTGGCTATATTTGTCTCACTTGACTCCATTCTCTTTGTTGAAGTTTTCCCCCTTTGCAACTTTCTCCAGCCCATTGGACATACCACACAAAAGAAAGGAAGTACCACTCTGGTTCATGAGGGAAGAAGAATCATAGCACTGTGCACACCAATGCACTGAACCTCTCACTCCATTGGGAAAACAAAACATTCTTATTGCTTACCTTCTATTGGAGATGTCTTCAAGTGTCTGCAGAGGCCCTCAGTGTCCCCATATGTCTCTTTAATTTTTACTACTGCTTCTGTTCCTCGAAGTTCCATGAGGGAGCGCAGTTCCTGAAGTGTGCACCCAAACTCTCCTGCATGGTTGGCCTCATTTCTTTGGTTCTTTGAATAAAAATCACTGTTGGTCATGTCACCCATGGCTGCTGACAGTATTGCTTCACTCTATGTGCTATATAGAACTTGACAATTTGCAAGGGTAGAAATGTAGGTTCCAACCTAAACAGTAGAACAAATCTACTTTATGCCTCCAGTGGAGAAAGCAATGGATGACTGATGAGCTTCTGACCAGGGAATAGTCCACAAGGTGGCTGCTTTCACGGTTGCAGGCCAGTTCCACCCCATTCACCGTTTCCCATTATGCTGCACCCCAGCTGTTGGTATCTACATGGTCATCTCTTCCATCAGAGCTGAAGAAACAAATACAAAGCACACATTAGAAGACTAAGCAAGATTCATTCCATCACGCCACTTGTAAATGAGACTTGAATACAGAAGCCCTAACACAGAAGGGTTGACAACAGCCTTGTAAAGATGTTATGAGGACTGTAGTCTTAGCTGACTCCACAGATTGTCACAGAACTAGCTGTGTCACCCACGAGGCTTTTTCCAGCTTCAGTAGCAATTGCAGCAGTCCTTACTTTAATCAAGTCCCAAGAGCACCAGCTAAATGAGATGGCTCATGAATATTAATAACTAAGCCATTAGTCCAACACCCTATATGTGCCTCTGGTAGGGGCTCTTGTTCAGACTGCTCTATCGGTCTTTCATCTGACAAGAACAAAAAAAACCCACCTCATAAAGACAATGAAGTAATAAAAATTAATTGAGCACTATTACTTATGCTTTCATCCATTATAGAAACTATTTTCCAGTGCAAGAAAAGTTGAAATTGAAAAAGGGACATTTTCATTTCCAATCCTGAATAAATTTAAATAAATTAAGCTCTGCAGCTTTGACAGCCCATGAAGATAAACACAAACACAAGTGGAAGATAAAAACACCTGAGCGCTTTAGGTGAAACAGCGAGCGCTCTGTGTCATACAAATAGGAAAAGTTGCTCTCCTTCAGCACCACCTGTTATCTGACTCACTGGCACATTTGATACCCTTAGCCTGAGAGCAGGATATTTCTTTGCTAACTCCCGAGGGGGCAAAATACCTACCTTTATGGGACTTTAATATTCAGACATACACTCAGATGGTCTTTGAGAAGAAGCTGTCACTTTAACATATTGTAAAATTATGTTTCTCAGACATGAGATACTAATGAGCTCTGTAGAAATATGCTGAAGCCAGCTATTAGAGTGTCACTGAGAATTTAACTGAGATTAAAGGATTTTGTTTTGCTTAAAGTGGGTTAGTGCCAATACATAGCTTGCTAAACCTAGAAAGCTTTGGAAAGGTTTTGCTGCTTTGCAAAATAAAAAAGCAGACCTTTTCAAATGTTAATATGACTTCTGGATAATGGATGATAAGCCAAGCTCAGTTAAATATTAGTGTAACTTCTTGTTGTGAATTTGCATCTAAGGATATGTGAATTTCTAAAGCAAATTTTGTTTCCCTTGCCCAAAGCAATGGATTTCTGGGGGAAAGTCACTAGCTGTCAGAAAGTCTGCTGGATTATGAGCGCACACGGATTGTTCACAGCTTTATTTTATTTAACCCAAGACCCAAATGTTATTGCTGATGTGTTTTCCCCCTTCATTGCATGGCCTCATAGTTTTTGTAATTCAGATATTTCACTTTCCACTTCTCTTTACACTGCTGACAAGTGTAAAAAAAGTAATAGAAGTAGATTGTGGGACTCAGGACTCAGCTGGACATGATGTGGGAGAGCCATGATCAGGGTCTCCTACATTTTTAAGAACTTCACAATTGGAGCTGATACTTTGGGGAAGTAATGCGAGAACAAAAATCCTTTTTCTTGCCATTCCCCCAATCTAAATTGCATCCTACCCCCACTCCCCAAAGCTGCTATTTGGCCCACAGGGAAAACATATGGGTGTTACAGGCAGCTCTGGGGAGAAACTTAGATTGTCCAAAGAGAACAGAGGGGAAGGGGCTTAACATGCCATCCACCAATGGAGCTTTCCCAATTGAATTAGCAGCTCCACATGGATGCGTGAGGTAGGCAGGGGAGCCCACAGGAGATCCTGAACACAGATCTTTTGTGTCACATTTAGTTTAGACCTTAATATTTATACTTTTAAATAGGTCTTTTGGCATGTAAGTTTAAGCTGTGGGACTGAATGAGGCTGCTCATGAGAATCTGGAATAGTGTAGCATTAAAAAAATAAGAATGCTTTTTGAACATTCATTAGATTTGATTAAAGTGTTGCAGTTTTTCATAAGGCTGCCTCCAGTTTCTGAAGAGCATATCATCTGACAGAGAGACACATATTTAATTTTAGTATAGAATGGAGCTGCAGCACGCTTGATCCTTCCTTCATCAGCATTTCACTTCAGCTATGACAGGAACCCTTGCATGATAGAATTCACATCGCCCAAGTGGTTGCTCTGCTTTAGGTCTGTTTTTCATAAGCCTGCTATGTTGGCATCACAACGGGCTGTGAAAAAGTGGGGTATTGCTACATTTGGGAACAAACTTGGAAGCAGCCATCAATTGGGGAGCCTTCTGTTAATGGACCACTTACTCTTCCTCAAGGCCATAAATGTTGATGTATATAAAGGACTGAAGCTGCTATGTTTCTCACAGTATGTTTTTCTATAGGATAATGATGTGTTCAGGGTGCTTAAGAGCATTTCTCTTGGTTCACACTTCCGTCACTCTGTAGGAATATTTCTTCCAGCTCTTGTACATATCATTGTATCATTTTTGTCAGCCAACAATGCTGTTTTCTTATATACAAGAAAATAATTTGCCTGTTTAATATTTTATTTGAACTTCAATTAAATATTAACCAACAAAAAAGCAGATAGTCTATTTGCGGAACTGCATACCTCTTATTAATGTTTATGGGTTGGGATTCACTTAATGGTATAACCCTCGGGGAAATAACATCTCTTGTGTTTTTGGAAGGCATCTTGTAAAATGCAGAAACTCCAGAGCATAACTAGCATTATCCACTGAT
The DNA here is from genome assembly GCF_057233095.1 of Heloderma suspectum. Classification (NCBI taxonomy): domain Eukaryota; kingdom Metazoa; phylum Chordata; class Lepidosauria; order Squamata; family Helodermatidae; genus Heloderma; species Heloderma suspectum. The sequence goes on along the minus strand of NC_139459.1, from coordinate 290,153,206 downwards.
AATGCAGCTTTATAATCCCACAGAACAAGTTATGCAAGTTTCATTCGATCCTGAAATCTCTTTTATGAAAAGTCCAGGAACTCTGCCAAGGTACCTAGCAGTTGAAACTAACACCACCTCCAGACTCTTGCTCCACGATTAGTGCAATTGCTTCACAGAAGTAAGGGAATCTAAAACAAGGGAACAGAAACTGGCAAGATTCCAAAACCCAGAGCAGTGAAGTTCTAAACTAGGGAGATTTTTTGAAAATGGAAATATAATTACCCTCTTTGGTTTACATACAAAGGAAGCCAACAGGAATAGAATTACTTCTTATTGCCTATGTGGGATATGAAGCCTGGGCCTATTCCTAAAGTGTTAGGAAATCCTGGCCTTTGCTTTAGGCCTGTACTGTTAAGCTTATCAGGGAAAGGTTCACTTGACTAGTTAAATTTTTGTTTGGATTTTGTATGGTAGCAGCTTGATACATTTGTAGGCCAGGATCCAGTGAACCACTGAACTATTGATATGAGGTCAAGGGAAGGGTTGCTTTAGACTTATTGTTTTAATCCAAAAAAAGCAGCATGCCATGCTGCGTGACAAACTGCTCTTTTGAAAATGAAGAGTTTCAAATGTGGTTTGTGCCATGAAGTCGTGGACCAGCTATTGAACACAGGGGAGAATCAAAATGCCCCTAGATCAGCCTTCTCCAGCCTGGTGCACTTCAGAAGTGTTGGACTTGGACTGCAACTCTCATCATTCCCAGCCAGAATTACAGTCCAACACATCTGGAAGCCACAAGGTGAGGAAGACAGCATTAGACTACTGCAAGCCTTGTGTAAATCCAAGCAGCTTTTTAGACACCACTCATTAATATGTGTCATGTTAATGCTTGTGTTTTAATTATTGCTGTGTTAAGTATTGCTGTGAGCTGCTGTGTATTGTGTATTGCTGTGAACTGCCTTGGGAGGGCTTCTGCCCTGAAAGGCGGCCAATAAATGTTATAAATAAATAAGTAAGTAAGTAAGTAAGTAAGTAAGTTATAAACTGCCACTCATGCCTTGGCATAAGGGTGGATAAAAACCAATAGAAACAAAATAGTTTATAGGTCTCCTATAATTCTGAACAACTAGTCAGAGCTGCCTTAAGTCCCATAACTCATCCTGCTTGCAAAGAGAAATATGTGAATAAACATGTACAGCTCTAAGGTATTGCTGCCACTATTTTCCTGGTCCATATTAACAAAATAGGGATTCCCGATCTTCTCATTCTTTCTGCACCCAATTTAGAAGTAAGCTCTTTGGCAAAAGGAGTCTGTCATTATGTATTTCCAGAGTGTCAAATAAATGACCTCCACTCTCAACTGGGGTCTCTAAGCACTATCCTAGTACAGCAAATAATGATTTCTTCTCAGACTATCTTCTTTTGCTTCAAATTGTTCTGTCACAGTTAACAGCAGGCTGCACTTAGAAGGAAGATGATGCACTTTAGAACGCAAAGGGATGCCAATAAGAAGAAAATTAAACAGGTCCTGCAAACCTATGCTAATCTTGTAGTCTCAATATTTAGACACTTTGATATAAACAAGAGCCGAGTGTGAGGAGTTTTTGTTTCAAATAATAATATGCTATTGAATTCTAAAGTCAAGAAATAATTTAGATTTTCAAAATATGTAATTGCAGACATATGGCCCTAATCAGAAATTAAATGGGGCTACGTTTTGAAATGCACAAATACCGAGGGGCCAGTATTGACTCTGCCCATTGTTGTACTACTTAAGCCAAAAGCAATGGCTTAAGGGATCCTTCAACATGCACCCACACCCCAGTGAACTGCAATAGAGGCTAGCCCTGTATAGCTTACTTTAACATGTGAATGGGGAGAGGGGGCTGTACCACAGAGGCCCACTCCCTGATATAGTGCTCCCCCCAGGCATCCACACATACAGCATAAACATCTACAGGGAGTGGGGTCTACACATGCAGAGATGCATGTGCATAAAGTTCCACATGATCTAGAACTTCAGTGCCACGGGGGTTCCCAGGAAATAAGGACTGCCCTTGGAGAATAGGAGCAGTTGGAGATTGTGGAATTAGCTATGCTCTATACTAGACAAATAATATTGCATGGCAAATATGAACAGCCTGGAATGCTAATACATAACATCTAATTAATCCAACTATGCTAGGAGGACGGTGAAGTGGTAAGCCACTGGAGTGTAGACTGAGTCTCCAGTTACCAGTTGGCTTTCATTTGTTTATAGTGCTGCTCAATAAATTGTTCTGAGCTTCCCTTATCAAAACAATACTACCCCTGTAATTATGTAGATATTGCTAAGGTCATCTATAGTACATTGTCACTAGTTGAAACAAGTCTGGAAGGGATGGATAAAGCTGTCTGTTACCAACTTTGCAAAAGAGGAATCATGGAAAATCTGACTCTGATGTACTGGCAACAACTAAGAAGTACAGATTTTTTGAGCACAGTGTACCAATTAATAAACTAGATTATATGTGGTTTAAATACTTGTTTAAGTGCATGTAGCTTTGGACTGAACTGAAGTACAAAATGGACAAAATGCACCAGTGCTAAGGACCTGAACACCTACAAGCATCTTTATCAATGCATCAAGTTTTATTTTAAGCTAACTCAACAGAATAGAAAAGAAAGCCAAACTAACAGAGCAGACACTGAGTAGAAATATTTCATCCAATACATCTCAACACACAATACCAGAGATGAACAAGAAATGAGAATATGTAGTTATTATGTATTTAAAATATTTTTAGGCTGCCTTTAAAGATAAAAATAAACATGTCAGGTTTTCATTAGCATTAGTAATGATTAAGACTCTTTCAGGTCTTTGGAGGTTTTCCTCTAGGCTGAAAGCCAGCACTTCGATTCCAGAAGGTAATATATTAGCAATTTGAAACAATGGATGGATAACTGTTTCAGCAGAAACGAACTAATAAACATATACGTGCAGAGCAATCCTGAGCATGTCTAATCAGAAGAAAAGTTCATGGGGCTTATCACCAGGAAAGTGCTGCTATTCTGCTGTCTTTTTGAAACTGTGTCAGAAGCTAAAATTATTCAGAAAAGTGTCACAAGTAACACAAAGGTACTTCTGTACTGTTGACTTTTACTGCTACCCAATCATTGCTCTTTTGCAGTAAGGTACATGCAGAATTGCAATTGATTTTCCACACTTCAGTAGATATGGCACTATTTTTGTGTGTACATGCTGCTATCCACACTAAAGGGTGTAACATAGGGTTGTATCCAGCAGTGTCACTCTGCTAGCACAGATTACGTTGCACTAGCCGAAACCAAGTTCCAAACTATGCACAAGGGGGAATTCAACTAAAATTCTACTTACACAACCTCATATTATTATATCTAATTTAACAAAGATGAAATTTGGTTTTGTACCTTAACTCAAATGATTCAAGTAAATGCTTTCACTCCGAAGTGTTTCACCCTTATTACTGTTGTTTCACCTTAATAGCAAAGCACGTTCTTTGTCTTTGAAATCTGCAGCAGACATCTCAAAGCAACATGCTTTTTGTTTTCTATATGCATACAGAGAAAGAGAGATGATGCTTTCTGGTTTTAATGCCTTACTAATTAATGCTAATTGACAGGCACACAAGATCTGTTGATGTTCCTAGATTCTGAAATGAAGGTCACACCTACTTGCTAAGATGGAGACTGAGAAAAACAGTTTTACAATTTCAGTCTGGTCATAAAACAGGGAGACTGAGATTTGAAAGTAGCGTACAAAGAAGCAGCCTTGGTTCCATTATTTTTGGGGACAGATGCTGTACAACTCTAGACCTGCTTAAGATGGAGAATCATAAATGAACATACATTACAATCAGGGGAGGCTGGTGGCTCTGATGTCAGTGGGGCTTTGAATCTGCTCTGAGTTTCAGTCAGAACTCTAAGGGAGCTATTCAAGGTGCTGAAACCTATCCAAAAAATGGATTCATCACACTGCTTAATTCCTTTCGAGTTCTGACCGAAACCCAGAGTGGATTCCCAGTCCCACTGGCATCGGACCCACCAGCCTCCACTGATTGCAATAAACAGTCTAAGGGCACAATCCTATGGGGATAGGCAGCCGCCTCCAAACTCAGAGGTGACTGCCTATCCAATGCAGGGCAGGAGAACCATGGAGGGGATCGTTCCCTCCACGCTTCTCCTGCCCTGCATTTGCAGCTAGACAGCCGATTCCGGCTATCTAGCCATGGGACAGCGGAACGGGGGAGGAGGCTGCCGGACGACACATAGGATGTGTTGTACTGGCATTTCCACCTACTCTGCCCTGGAATGCCCCATTTCAGCCACTCCGTGCTCCTCTTCCAAGAGGGAAGCGCAGAAGGGGGGGAAGGTCACTTCTCTGGGAACCGACTTCAGAGCACGGGCTTCAAGGTCGGTACCTGGAAAACCACATATCCTACAGCCGTCTAGCCACTAACTAGCGGCCATAGGATTGCTTCCTAAATCTAAAATACTGTCCTATAACAAGAAATCGAACCTATAAAAGGAAGCTGCACTCTACTACATAGAGGAGTGCAATATTCAAAACTCCTTATGTATTAAGCACTAAAATAAATTGTGGCATTCATACATTGGTGACTAATGGTGTTCAGACATTGCAAGTAACTCTGATAAGTTGATGTTTGACAGTCCCAAAGCATTGTATTTCCAGTTTTTGGAGTTCCACTGAAATGGTCAAAGGTGAACTTGTGTAGGAATACAGATGATTTATATCCATAACATTTAAAGCCACTCCCAGATTTAATGCACATTCCTTGTGTTTGTCAACTAGGGATGTATGAAAGTCACTTACCTTTTTGCAGGGGTGATTTCCTAACCTGGGGTGATTTCCTAATCCTAACCTGGCCAGCTCCGCTCCACAGCAACTCTGCGGAGCCGCCGGCTGGGTGCATTCACAGGCGTGTGGAGCCTGTGGACGCAAATGGCGGCAGCTCCGGCGGCCGCCATTTGCGTTCATGTTTTTGGCCATGGTAGGCTACTTAAATATTTACAGTGAAGGACAGGGGCACAAATGGCGGACGCTATGCCATTTGCACCCTGTTTTTTTTACCGTTATAGGCTACGTAAATATTTCACGGCAAAAAAACAGGAACACAAATGGCAGCAGCTACGTCCGCCACCATTTGCGTTCCCTTTTTTTGCTGTGATAGGCTACGTAAATATCTACGTAGCCTATCACGGCCTCCACAGGGACGCAAATGGTGTCCCTGCGTTAGCCATTATAGGCTACGTAAGTATTTACGTAGCCTATCACAGTCTAAATGGGGAAGCGAATGGCGGCTGCAAATGCGGCCGCCATTCGCAAGTCAGCACGGACGGCAGCAGGTAAGTGCTCCATTTTGCACGCCTTTCGTGGAGTGATGGAGCAGGGGCTTCGTTCCGCCATGGATTTCAGGGGGCTGAATGCACCGGCATTCGGCCTCACTGAGATCCATGGCGGAATTCTCTGACATCCCTATTGTCAACTAGTACAAATTTATACCACTGTTCCACATTCAAGGCCTTCACATACGGTGCTAAGAGCTATCGTTCAGCAGAACAAAAAGAGCACTAGTACAGCAAGGTCAGAAATAACTGTCATCTTTACAAATTAAGTGCATCCTTGTTGAAAGGAAAAATTATTTCTTTTTTGTTTGTTTGTTTTATCCCATTTATTAAAATTACGAACATGAGATGGAAATACATAATTTTAAGTCAGTGGAATACATATTTTGTGTGCAGTTAGGGTGGAAGAAAATTTAAAGGATTTTTAAAACAACTAATAACTAACATTTGCATTTTTTTAAACTGACCAGAAAGAGCCAGGGGTGAAATAGATCTATTTTATAATTAGTCTGTTTCAGAAAACCAACAGCTTTTCCATTTCAGTAACATTTGAAAATACTTCTCAATGTTTCTATTTTTATCTTGTTGCATTCAAATTATGTACAACACAAAGCCACTGATGTAGGGTATAATTTCCCCTCAAGGGCACTGTTTGAGTCAGTAGCTCTGAGAACTAAGATGATAAAAGAGCAGCAAACTTCAACTGTTGGGCAGAAAAGCCAGATCAGTGTGAACAACCTTTTGGAATCAGTAAAATAAAAATCTCTACCAAAAAAGATCACATATTTGGTTAAAAAATACTATAACTATTGGCATGTATCCCATTGTTAAATGGTGCCTTAAAAAGGTAAAGGTGTCCCCAACCAGTCGTGTCCAACTCTAGGGTGTGGTGCTTATCTCCATTTCTAAGCTGAAAAGCCAGCGCTGTCCGAAGATGCTTCCGTGGTCATGTGGCCGGCATGACTGAACACCGAGGTGCACGGAACGCTATTACCTTTCCCGCCGAGGCGGTACCTATTTATCTACTTGCAATTTCTTGCTTTTGAACTGCTAGGTTGGCAGAAGCTGGGACTGAAGACGGGAGCTCACTCCGTCATGCAGCACTCGGGTCTCGAACTGCTGTCCTGCCAATAGGGATGTCAGAGAATTTCGCCATGAATCTCGGGGAGGCCGAATGCCAGTGCATTCGGCCCCCCGAAATCAGTGGCGAAACGGTCTGCCCCCCCGCCCCCCCCGGGATGGGACTTACCTTGTGCAAATGTCCCTGGTGGTGGCGGCTCCGGCGGTGGTTCGACGGCGGGGCGGCGGCTGCCAGTCTTCTGACCGGCTGCCGCCGCCACCATTTCCAGTAAAACAAACAAACAAACCAAAAAAACGTGATAGGCTATGTAAACATTTACGTAGCCTATCACCGCTAGATTTAAAAAAAATACTGTGATAGACTACGTAAATGTTTACGGAGCCTATCACGGCTGAGTAAAAAAACAAAACAAAAACCGCACGTACGCAAATGGCGGCGCCCATGGGCGCCGCCATTTGCGTTCCTTATTTTGGCACGTCTAGTCTACGTAAACATTTACGTAGACTACGGCAAAAATAAGGGGAACGCAAATAGCGTAGATGCTACGCTATTTGCGTTCCCCTTATTTTCGCCGTAGTCTACGTAAATGTTTACGTAGACTAGACGTGCCAAAATAAGGAACGCAATTTGCGTACGCGCAGCGTTTTTTTGGGTTTTTTTACTCAGCCGTGATAGGCTACGTAAACATTTATGTAGCCTATCACAGCTGACTGCAGGGATGCAAATGGCGGCGGCTATGGCCGCCGCCATTTGCGTTCCCAGCCGGCCAGGATTCGCGGTGGGAGGAACGGGGCGCCTCCCCCCCGGCCAGAATTTCAGGGGGGAGGGACGGGGCGCCTCCCCCCCGGCCAGAATTTCGGGGGGAGGGACGGAGCGCCTCCTCCCCACCATGAATCAAATTTCGGTTCAGGTAAATGACTTTCATACATCCCTACCTGCCGACCTTCCGGTCTGCAGTTCAGCGTCTTAACAACTTAGCCACCGCGGCCCCTTAACAAATGGTGCCTTAACTAAACCTAATTTTTAAAAAGATGCACATAGTTATCATTTCATCATAGTTCAGTTTTTTTCCATTTGTGGAAAAACTGTTATTGAACCAAATATGATTTTTAAGGGTGCAACCCTATGCTCCAATTTTGCTAGTCGAGGAGCTTTAGGATATAGTTTCAACCCTTTCTGGATGATTGCTGCAGACCTTTTGCTGGATCACTAGGGACTAGGGATGTATGAGAAATTGTTTCTGTTAATTTTTTTTAACCAAATTTGCACCTCCCAGAACCAAACGTGGACTGAACACAAACTGTGGTCAAAGTCTGTACATTTCTGAGCTTGCAACACAATTCATAGAACAACACCCAAAAAGTGTTTGAAAAATGTGTGCATTCAAAAAATCTGCATAACAATGCATACATTTGAAAAATGAACACTAACATACTTCAATCAATGGGAGAAAAATATGCACATTTCAAAAACTTGCACAACTGATACATACATTTGGGGAAATGCACATGAAAATATGCACATGTTTTGGGGTGAAAAAACAAAGCTCACAATCTGATAAAGTCATGAGTTGGAATGAGCGTTACGGTGTGTGTGTGTGGACCCCCCCGTAAGTGGCAGCATCAGGGACTTGTTGCCAGAGGTATGGGCTTAGTCTGATTCCTACGTGCCCCCTGCCCCTGCATCCAGCTCTTATGGTGGTGGAACTATATACTGACAAAAGGGATGGACTAAGTTAAAATAATTACATTGAACTGTTGAGAACTAAATCACACTGCCCTCACCTCATCCCACTCTGGCTACACCATCACGAGAAAATTATGTGCACACCCACTTCAGTATATAAACCTGTATTGGCCCCAGGAGCGTAGCCAAGTCATTTGTAGTGTTAGAGGGGCCTAGAGATCCATAATGCATGCTTAAGGTCATTATTGGTGCAATTCCCATGCTTGTAAGCCTCTGAGCACGTGCAGATGAGTCAAAAGGCCGATAACAGCCTTCTCAGTGCATTGCTTACTAATGAGTAGAAAGCCTTATCAAGCACTCTGCCTGAGAAGCAGAGTTTGTTTACCTTAAAGCTGCAGGTGGCTGTGCTTGAGAACCAAGTGCTGTTAGTTTATGCTGAGAATGAATGCTAGGGGCGCGTACTGCTGTTACGCTGCTTATTGCTAACATGTATTGTATAAAACCCATTTGTCCTAATGGCTTATGGCTCAGAGAAACTGTCTGATCCAACCATTGGGTACGCCTGTGTGCTGTAAGTTACCCAATAAAGTCTCCTTGTAAGTAAACCTTTGAGTCTTATTTATCACTATCTTGGCACTTCTAACCTAAGAGTTCAATGCCCATGCCCAGGGCGACACAAAACCCCAGAAATGGGTCTCATAACTCAGATGACAAGGTGCATCGCATGCGGGTATAGTACTCTGGCCTCACATTGCACACACGGAACACGCACAGGGTAACCAATGACAAGAACTGTGGTAAAAGGGCATTTTGCTCAAGAAGGGAGCACTCTGCCAAACAGCCTAGCCTCAAAACAAATACTGGAAAAGTGAATTTCTAAGAACCCTCCAAGGACTCTGACTCATGACCTCACACACAAACACCCAACTTCTACTATGTGACAATAACTGGGAATGCATGGACAAACCACCACACACTGGTAAACAAAACTGGGGGCAAGAGCCGAGTTTCAAAGCCTGACTGCTGCAAATGTGGCATCTCTTCCCTTTGCAGTACTATCAGCTATGCAGTGGCTGAATTGTATTGGCTAACCCATCCGTCTTCCCTCAGCAGCTAGTAGCAATGTATCTGGTGCAGAAAGCACAAAGTAAGTGTGCACCGTGCACAAAGGGGTAGCCATGAAACCTCACATTCAGGGGAGCTTGTAGTTGGTTCCTGCCAGGAACTGCACTTCAGACTATGTGCGACTACCAGCCAAACACTCGTGAGCCCTTTGGCCTTGCATAGCCTGGCCACATGAAGGAGAACAAGCAGGCACCGTATGCAGAAACCACGGGAATTGCAAGGGAACTAATCAGTGATGCCCGGAAGAACAGTGAGCAAATTTCATCAATGCATGTACTGTGAAATGCACAGAACAACCTCCATTTACTTTCAGATCATTTCCTTTAAATGTATTCCCCACTGTGACTTCTCTGCTTTCCAAAATACTTCCATATTAAAGCATGTTAGAAAGCTCTCTCACCCCTTCCTTCATCACAGAAAAAGCAATGTCACAAAAATCACCGTGGCTGCTCTTGTTTATCTCTTTCTGCAGCTGACCTGATCTTTAATTTAAAAGCAAACTAAGGATAGGGTTTGCGGAGAATTTCTCCCCGAAACTTCGGGGGGCCGAGCGCCAATGTGTTCGGCCCCCCAAACAAGTTTCGGGGAGAAATCCTCCTCACCCCCCTGCCCCCCACACACCCCCCCGGGACGGGACTTACCTTCACCGAATGTCCCTCCCAGTGGCTGGTCCGGCCGGCGGTTCGGCGGGTGTTCGAGCGAGGCGGGAGTGGCAGCCGGTCTTTTGACCGGCTGCCGCCATCGCCATTGCAATGAAAGAAAAAAAAAAAGCCCCCTGATAGTCTACGTGACGATTGACGTAGCCTATCACGGCTGACTTTGCAGATCTAGCCGTGATAGGCTACGTGAATCGTCATGTAGCCTATCAGGGGGCGTTTTTTTTTTTTTTAACTTTCGCGTTCGCGGCCGGGCGAGGAGGGACGCCTCCTCCCCGGCCTGAATTCCGGCCGGGGTGAGGCGGGAAGCCTCCCCCCCGGCCTGAATTTTGGCTGGGGTGAGGCGGGAAGCCTCCCCCCCCCGGCCGGAACTTCACGGGGGGACCAGCGAAGCGCCTCCCCCCCACCGCGAACGTCCTTCGAGGACAGGTAAGTGACTTTCGTCCACCCCTAACTAAGGAACACTGATTTTCTGTAGCTGCTTACCCCTGCTGTCATTCAAGATCCAGTGTACTGTTTAAACTGGAGTACTAAGATTAATATAATCAACTACTAAAGTAGGCAGACATTCCTGCTGCAATATCAAACACATATTCATATGGGATTAGAATGTCTAGAAACTAGTTGGTTTGTTTAAAACACAAACTGCTAATAATGTGGAAGCAACAGTAGTAGATGGCAACAGCTTTTTGCTCTTCCTAACTCCACACAGTTGAAATAAAGATTCATAAATCAAGCCAGTGCAAGTTGTCTTTTAATTCTATTAATCAGCAATTTCCCAGTGCTTCTTCGATGCAATGGATTTCCCAGTGCAAATAAGAGAAATAATACTCCATAAACAGTCAAAAGATCCCAGAATGTACATATATTACCAAATAATCATTAAAACATAGATCCATCTGGATAAATGGGTAAATCTAGATGCGCCTACTCTGAATTGGCAAATCTCTGTAGACACTATAAGCTGCCAGGCCTTGAAAGCAGCCAACGTGCTAATTTACATTCTGTCCAAAGGAAGAACGTGAGAGATTTTGCCAGAGTTTATTTGAATACCGAGGGACACTGCTAGCTTTTCCAGCATGGAAAGAAATATTTTTAGTCTGTACAAGGAGACCTGGTGCCACTTCCAGAGCACTGGGATCATCTCTGTATATTCAATAATTCTGAAGAGGAGAGCTTCTACCTGCCTGGATGTTGCCTATCATTGCATGAATCTCCAGTACAAACTGGGTTGGTTCCAGATTTAGTCATAATTAGAGTAAGCCCACTGAAATCAATGGGATGTAAGCTATTCAGCTTGCTTTCGCTTTTCATTTTGCATTTATTTATTCATATTATTACAGATTTATTTAGACAGCCTATTTTAAATACTTTTTCTTTATTGATGTACCGTTGATATGTTGTTATATTATTTTTTTTTAAAAAACCCAACTAATTAAAAAAACATCTCTGCAATGCAAGCTTATGCATGTTTGTTCAGCAGTAAGTTCCACTGTGTTCAGGGTGGGCTGACTTCCAGGTAAATATGCATAGGATCACAGCCTTATCCTGTTTTATGTTAGAGTTTACTAAATTCTGTTATTCCAAATGTGAGTTTTATTTTGATGATGCCCAAAGTTCATAAAGAAACACAAAGCAATCTAGACTTGAGTCTCAGTTCATAGACTATTTATCTCACGTTTACGGTAACTGTAAATAAGGTGTCAAGGAATAATCATGATGCACCTGAAGAGGCAGTTTTAGAAATGTCACAACAACCACAGCTGAAACTATTCCCTGTTTCCTGTAAAATTTTTTGGCAGTGTCAAAAACTGCTTCCCCTCTTAAATATATATACTGTGTGTGTGTGTGTGTGTGTGTGTGTGTGGTAATTTGCAATACTCTGCTTTGTTTCCATTGCATTCATTTATTTGTCACATTTACTTCCCACCTTTCCTCCAAGGAGCCCAAGGGGTGAACCGCCCAGAGAGCTTCGGCTATTGGGCGGTATAGAAATAAATAAATAAATAAATAAAATAAGGGGTGATCATGACCCTCCTCTCCACTTCATCCTCACAACAATCTTATGAGGTATGTTAGGCTGAGAATCAGTGACTGGCCCAGATGGCCATGTAAGGACTAGAACCCAGGTCTCCCCAGTCCCAGCCCCAAACCCTACCCATACACCACACTGGCTCCCTATGCAATGCTAAACATACTTACTACAGAGTAAGTCCAACTGAACACAGTGGAATTTACTTCTGGGTAAACATGCCTACGATTGCAACGCCCATCATTTAAGTTGTTCTCACTCATTATTGCCTTCACCTACCCTCAGTAACATCATCTGTTACTAAATATGGTTGGCTAAGTGTAGGGATGTACGAAAGAGACTTACCTTTCGCGGATTATGTTGATGGTGGGGGGGGAGGCGTTCCTTCCCTTCCCCCGGAATCCTGGCCGGCGGGGGAGGTGCTCCCTTCCTCCCCCCGGAATCCTCGAACGGCCGGCTGTGCTCCGCGGCAGCTCCACGGAGCAGCTGGCCAGGCCCGGCCAGGCCAGGCCAGAGCCGTCCGCAGCCGGATTTCCGGCCGCGGAGGGATCTGGGTAAGAAAAACAACAACAAAACAACAACAACCAACCACGTACGCAAATGGCGGCAGCTATGGCCGCCGCCATTTGCATTCCTTCTTTTGGGCTGTCTTAATCTACGTAAATATTTACGTAGACTATGACGGTGAAAATCAAGAGGAACGCAAATAGCGTAGCGGGCGCTATTTGCGTCCCTTTTTGATTCCCCGTTTTAGCCTACGTAAATATTTACATAGGCTAAAACGGCGAATCAAAAGGGGACGCAAATAGCGCCCACTACGCTCTTTGCGTTGCCCTTGATTTTCACCGTCATAGTCTACGTAAATATTTACAGAGATTAAGACGGTAAAAAGAAGGAACGCAAATGGCGGCGGCCATAGCCACCGCCATTTGCGTACGCGGTTTTGTTTTGTTTTTAAACCCACCCAACCATGATAGGCTATGTAAAGATTTACGTAGCCTATCACGTCTTTTTTTTCTTTTTTTTTAAACCTAGCCATGATAGGCTATGTAAATCTTTACGTAGCCTATCACGACTTTTTTTTTTTTACACAAGCCTGCCTGGAAATGGCGGTGGTGGCCGGTTTGAAGACTGGCCGCCGCCACTGCAGCTGGAGCTGCCGCCGGAGCCACCGCCGCCCGGAAGATCTGCCCCAGGTGAGTCTCGTCCCGGGGGGATCCTCGGGGGGGCAGGGGTGGCAGGCCATTCCGCCACGGAGTTCGGGGGGCCGAATGAACTGGCATTCGGCCTCACCGAGACCCGTGGCGGAATTCTCTGACATCCCTAGCTAAGTGGCATTGTATTGTCTTCCTATTCACTATGTAATCCCTGAATGTGTGGGAAGGATCACCCATATAAATAATCCAGGGAGGAGGAGGAGGAATTGGCAGAGAGAGTGCTGGTGCCGGTGCCAGTGCCAGTGCCAGGAAGCATAACGGTGCTCAACAGGATTCAAAACCTAAATTAGGGATAGGCAACCTGGTGCCATCCAATGCTTTGGACTACAACTCCCAGAAACCCTGACCATTGGCATACTGGCTGGGGCTTATAGGAACTGTAGTCAGAAACATCTAGAGAACCTATCCCTGGGCCCTAAATTGTTTTCAGGAGAAATTACCATCCCACCAAAACTGAAACTGCCAGAATAGCCCTATTCACCAAAGTCATTTTCTTGTTTGCATTTGCCCGGATTTCTGATCAATTCTATATTTGCTCAGCCTTATCCAGTTTGGGATTTGTCTGTAAGACACCAAGAAGAACGTGTCTGCCTTTCTTTCCTTGACATTTCTTCATGACCCAGGCAGAACTGTATTTCTATCACAAAGAAGCATGAACTCTGAGAGACCATTGCAGCCTTTACTGAAAATACTAAGGGCATGCCTACACCTGCAATTTATCGCACATTCATGATTGGCCACTGACGGAAGTTTGTGGGTCCATTACACGACGTCGTAATCCTGTAGTGATTTTCCCGCCATTTCTCCCTGCCTATCCCATGTTATCCTCAAATTGACAATATGCAGTATTTTTTTCAGCCCATGCACAGGAGCACTATGACCTCCCCATGTATTTCTTCCATAGTGTGAAGAAACCACTGTGTATGGGCGGTGGTGGGCGGTTGTTGGGGGCACAATCATGATGACGGCAGTGATATTGGGGTGGTGGGTGTGTCAGATTACTGACCTGCCAGCTTGCTGCTATGCTGGCCTGCTGCCATGCTGTGACTAAATGCAGTGCACCAACTTTTGCTCCTGATTTCAGCTGCTTACTCCACAACACAGAATGGCCAGCATGCCGGCATGCCAGCAGTTCACTGGGAAGACGGTGCCTGTGGGAGCAGGGTTCAGGCATTTTGGTGGAGGTTGCTGTCCACCTGCATTGCATGTCAATCACAACCAACCACCAGTAAACTAGGGGTGGACGAAAGCCACTTACCTGTCGTCGAAGCTTGTTCGCGGTGGGGGGGAGGCGCTTCGCTGCTCCCCCCACGACGTTCAGGCCGGGGGGGGAGGCTTCCCACCTCGCCCGGCTGAAATTCAGGCCGGGGAGGAGGCTTCCCGCCTCGCCCAGCCACGAACTCCAAAGTTTAAAAAAAAAAAAAAACGCCCCCGTGATAGGCTACGTGACAATTAATGTAGCCTATCACGGCTAGATCTGCAAAGTCAGCAGCTCCCATAGGGAGCCGCCATTCGCGTTCCTTATTTGGTCGCTGTAGTCTACATAAATCTTTACATAGACTACGGTGAAAATAAGGGCAACGCAAATAGCGTTGCCCTTATTTTTGCCGTAGTCTACGTAAAGATTTACGTAGACTACAGCTACCAAATAAGGAATGGGAATGGCGGCTCCCTATGGGGGCCGCCATTTTCCGTACGCGCTTTTTTTTTTTTTTTTTTAAGTCACCTGTGATAGGCTACGTGACGATTTACGTAGCCTATCACGGCTGACTTTGCAGATCTAGCCATGATAGGCTACGTTAATCGTCATGTAGCCTATCACGGGGGCGTTTTTTTTTTTCTTTTATTGCAATGGCGGCGGCGGCAGCCGGTCGAAAGACCGGCTGCCGCTCCCGCCCCGCACGAACACCCGCCGAACCGCCGGCCGGACCCGCCGCCGGGAGGGACATTCGGCAAAGGTAAGTCCCATCCCGGGGGGGGGGTGCGGGGGTGAGGAGAATTTCTCCCCGAAACTTGTTCGGGGGGCCGAACACGTTGGCGCTCGGCCCCCCGAAGTTTCGGGGAGAAATTCTCCGCCATCCCTACAGTAAACCGTGAAGGGAGGGAAAGGGGCAGGAACCCGGGAGGACATTTTATGATGACCTCAGTGCGTGTAATGGCTTTTTCGTGGAGAAGTAGCCACCCTGTAAAAAAGTAAGAAATGGAATATCGGGCTTCAGGCCTAGTTTTGGAATGGAAACTGCCTTGGTTGCCCTGTGGAATGACCTCTGCCAGGAGAGGAACAAGGGGAGTGTGACCCTGTTGATTCTCCTGGACCTCTCAGTGGCTTTCGATACCATCGACCATGGTTGATACCATCAACCTCTGGATGGGTTGTCTGGGTTGGGAGTTGGAGGCACTGCACTGTGGTGGTTCTGGTCCTACTTGGATGGCGATTCCAGAAGGTGGTGCTTGGGGATTATTGCTCTGTGCCATGGTAATTGTGCCATGGGGTTCCACAGGGCTCTATTTTATCCCCCATGCTGTTTAACATCTACATGAAACCGCTGGGGGAGGTTATCCGGAGGTGGGGGCTGAGGTGCCATCAATATGAGGATGACACCCAGCTCTACCTCTCTTTCTCATCAAACCCAGGTGAGGCAGTGGCTGTTCTGAATCAGTGCCTGGGCACGATAATGGACTGGATGAGGGCCAATAAACTGAAACTCAATCCAGACAAGATGGAGGTACTGTTAGTGGGTGGTTCATCTGCCCGGCTAGGTGATATTCAACCTGTTCTGGAGGGGGTTGCACTCCCCCTAAAGGATCACGTTCATAGTTTGGGGGTGCTCTTGGATCCAGAACTGTCACTCAAGGCACAGGTGAACTCAGTGGCACGGAGCACTTTTTATCACCTTAGGCTGGTATACCAACTATGCCCTTATCTGGACAGAGATAGCCTAGCTACAGTTATCCATGCTCTGATAGCTCCTCGTCTGGATTACTGCAATGCATTATACGTGGGGCTGCCTTTGAAAACGGTCCGGAAACTTCAGCTGGTCCAAGTCCAAAATAGGGCAGCAAGATTGTTAACAGGGACTGGCCAGCAAGCTCATATTACGCCAGTAGTTTTCCAGCTGCACTGGCTGCCAGTCCATTTCCGGGCCTGATTCAAAGTGCTGGTGTTAATATTCAAAGCCCTTAACGGCTTGGGGCCAGGTTACGTGAAGGATCGCCTCCTCCCATATGTGCCTGCCCGGACCTTAAGATCATCCTCAGCGGCCCTTCTCCGTGAGCTCTTGCCAAAGGAAGTGAGGTGGGTGGTTACTGGAAGGACGGCTTTTTCTGCTGTGGCACCCTGGCTGTGGAATGAGCTCCCTAGTGAGGTTCGCCTAGCACGTACACTATATTCTTTTCGGTGCCAGGTGAAGACCTTTTTATTTTTCCAGGCATTTTAGCATTTTAGGTTTCTAGACTTTTAGCTTTGCTGTTGTAAATCTGTATTTTAAATCCCTGTACTGCTGCTAGGTTTTATTCTGGTTGTATTGTTATACTGTGGTTTTAATGTTCTAGATGTTTTATATTGTTTTATTGTGTCCTGTTTGGTTTTAATTTTTGTGAACTGCCCAGAGAGCTTCGGCTATTGGGTGGTATAGAAACGAAATGAAATGAAATGAAATGAAATGAAAGAAAGAAAGAAAGAATATAATGAGACAGAAACAACTGTGTAAAAGAGCCTGATCTAATCCCGTGATGAAACCGGATGGAGAAAGCCCCGATACTGATCTGGATTTCTGCCCCCATGTGAATCCCTAAGGCTAGTAAAGCAAAATAAAACTAGTTTTAATTTATTATCTTCAGCAAAGGCAGGCAATCTGGTGCCCTCCAGAAGTTTTGGATTATACCTCCCATAATCCCTGACCATTGGCCATGCTGGTTGAGGCTGATGGGAGTTGAAATCCAAAACATCTAGAGGGCACCAGGCTGGGAAAGGTAAGCTCTCTGGGCGGTTCCCAACCTGATCTAGTGGCATTCTAATTCTGCCCCTTCTGACAAGTTTCAAAAATGTCTTAACTCTTTTAACCTGGTGTTTTATTCTTTTACCTTGTTGTTCACCACTCTGAAATCTTCTGATGTGGAATGGTATATATATACATAAGTAAGTAAGTAAGTACGTAAGTAAGTAAGTAAGTTTCAAATCTGCAACACATCTGAAATTTTCCTTCCAGGATTTTGGCGTTCCAAATTGGCATTCCTAATCTATTTTTCAAACTGGAACTGATGCATTAAGTGTCCTCCGTTGTTTCACTAAAAAAAAAAAAAAATCTGAATTTTGTATACAGGGCTGTGCATATGCAATTTGCCACAGTTTTTAGTTCCTTCTGTTCCCTTCATGTGTTTCCCCCTGTACACTTGACACTTCTAATGTGCATGTGTGCATTGATCAAACACTGCAAAAAGGCGATTCTGGTGTAATCATACATATGACGGCTTCTAGATCCTTTCTGTGCAATGTTTTACCAATGTGCATATTTATCCCTATGCACTGATAAAATACCACAAAAAGGTATTGCCCCCCATACATACCCCATAAAGATATTGCGCCCATGCTTCCCATAAACTAAAGTGACCTGTTCTCCTGGAGAAACAACTTTATATAAACCTAAGGGATCTGCAAAAGGCAAATAGCCTAACATAAATAACTTTCTCCCTCCAGTGCAGGTAGCACATCAGACTGTGATAGAGACATTTTCCTAGTTCTAGCCCAATCTTTTTGGGGTGAGCTCAGGGCCAATGGCTAGCCTCTCACCTACCAAGGCCCCTCATGACCTTCAAGTTAAAGTGCTGAGGGGATCTGCCTGCTCTACCAGCTTTGGAGCCTTGGCTGTAAATTGGCTGGGGGGGAGGCAGAGCTTACCCCCCTTGAAGGATCTACCGAAAAACAGCTGCGGTGTGTGTGTGAACTGCACCTGCCACCAAGGACCCTTGGGGGAACAGGTTCTTTGGTGAGGTGGGCCTCACCGCCCCCCCTCCGCTGATTTTCAGCAGGGGGATATTTTCTCTCCCCATGCAAATGAATGGAGTAAGTGCTCTATTCCATTGCATGGGGATGGGGAAAGGGGAGTCAGAGAGAGAGAGAGAAGCCCAAGGGAGGAGGGAGGGAAAGAAACAGAGAAGCCCAACGGAGTGGAGAGAAAAAGAAGGAGGAGGCAGAGACAGAGAGACACACACAGAGAGGGAGGGAGAGGGAGGAGAGAGAAGCCCAAGAGAGGGGAGAATGAAAGAAAGAGGAGGCAGAGAGAGACACATGATCTGGTTTAGGGTTATGCAAGAGTTGTTTAACCCGTGCATAACCCACACTTGCCTGGTTTGCATGACACAACAAATCCCGAATGGGGCTTGCATATCCAGTATGGCAGCCTTACATGCCCCGCATGTGCCACAGCCTCGCTGTGAGCTAAATAACCCATGGTGGGCTGTTGTGTCATTTAAACAGCTTTAATGAGTTGGTTTCAGAGATGCCCTTCTGCCAGCAGAAGGAGTCTTCTGAGTGCCAAAGGGCTATTTGTCACTTTGTGCAAGATTCTTCTGCAAGATAGAAGAACTGAAATCCAGAGGTGTGCTTCTATTTGTGCAGCAAGATGCACGGTCTCTTGCACAGGCTCTTGCACAATGTCACACAATGTATTCCACTAGCCCCCACAAAACTGTTTATGGAACACCTGCCATTCCCAGAATTTCCTCTGATTGCACATCTTGGGATACAACCCAATGAGTAATCATAGGTGTTACACCACACTATTCCTACAGTTCTCACTGAATATTTCACAATAGAATGAATGGGTTTGGACCCTAAAACAGACCATGGGTTATGTGAGGGTTATTTAACCCTCACATTACTTATATTCGTCGGGTTTGCACAACATGACAACCTCTGAATGGGGCTTGTATATTCAAAATGGCATCCGCACATGCCTGCAACCACAAGTGGGCTACCGTGTCATGTGAACAGCCCCAATATTTATTGTAAGAATTACACGTTCTTAGAAATTCCTACAGAAGTCTATCTGTACACAAAATTGTTCTCATGGCTGGTTCATGGCCCAATGGACTGTGAGTACAGAGACTGCAAATATACTATAGCAAATATACTATAGCAAAGCAGTTAGAGCAGATGATGTTTCTCACTGGCAAACAACCCTAACTGGTTTGAGTGTGGTGATTTTGGCTGCAGTTGACCTCAAAGGCAGCAATAAGAAACTCAACTGTGAGCACAGAGAAATCATAACACCCAGAGGTGCACCTGAGGGAAAACTGATATCATTAGGTTATCTCTGTTTCAGTAAAAAATATCTATCTATCTATCTATCTATCTATCTATCTATCTATCTATCTATCTATCTATCTATCATCTATCATTGCACTTTATTTTCTGTTAATCCCCACCCCACCTACTCGTACTTGGTAACAATGCACTAAGATGTGATTTTTCAAAATACTGGTGCAGTAGTACTTATAATAGCCTTATCCAGTCTTCACAAGTTTCTCATCTGGCCAGCCCCTGGCATGGCTCCTAATCCAAGCACTCTTGACCCTCTTGGCCAAATTTCCCAAGCTGAGATACAGGCAAAGAGACCTTCACACCCACCTGATGTCTGTTGGAGTGGGTGTGAAGACGAGCAAATATTTCTCAGAAAAAGAGCAAATATCCTCTTGCACCAAGGATGTGCCTCCAGAGGGCAGAGACTTGCGGGAGTGGAATATGCCCTTTTCTGCACTTTTTCCAACTCTACTATTTTTTTTTTTTTAGTTTCAAGTGGAACCTGTTTCTTTTGTACAGGCCCACCTTACCCTAAAATGTTCCCCAGTGCCTAACAAATCTGAACCCCTCCTCCCTACACCACTGTCTCATCCTAGGGTGCTAGGGTCCCCATCTGGATCAGGCCCCCTGCACTTATACAAGAGGGAAAAAAAGAACAAAATACACAGCTGCTTAAAGTAATGCCTGCTTTGGTCCTCCGGTGAGTATAGGGAAGGCTCTGCCAAAGTCTCTGATCCATACCTCCATTTTGTACTGCTTTGTCTAATGTGATAAATACAACAGCAGTAACTCTAGCCACCAAGATATTCATTGTTGGTGTATGCCTGCGTGGGAAGCAGTGCTACATTAAATAGGTTTAGTCCCTTTTGCAATAGATACTTGGCAACTGGAGCCAAAACTTTGCATGATCAGTGAACATTGCTGGTAATGTTAATAATAACTAGGTTATTATGTAACATGCTGTCATTGCCTAATACCCAATGTCATGTGCAGCAATAATACACTGTCAGTGTTACAACAACACCAGTTAACAATCTGTTAATTGTCTTGCAATCAGGTATATATTTCTAGTGTCCAATTAGCATATGCAAACAGCAGAATTTGCATCAAAGCCTAAGTTTTAGCCCCAGACGTGGAAATTCTCTTTCCCATTATTGGAACAGCAATAAATCAGGGAGAAAAACCGGTTCTGCAAACTATATACTAACATTCCTTCATAAGAGATCAGGACTGCTAAATCATAAACTAAAGCCTAATATTAATAGTGATTAATAACAAATATACATAACACAAAGCTCTAAAGGCTAGCTAATCCTAAAAAATCAATTCACATGTAAAACAATAAGCCAAAACTGAACATTTTTAAGTCCCATTCATTTCTCATAGGAAATATTGTTGTTTATTCGGTCAGTCGCTTCCGACTCTTCGTGACTTCAAGGACCAGCCCACGCCAGAGCTTCCTGTCGGCCGTCGCCACCCCCAGCTCCCCTTTGAAAATATATTTCATAGGAAATATATGAGCACACATTTGGCTCTTCAAGAACTGAGAAGTAGTTAATTTTCTGCCCTAAAAGTTCCTTTAAGTTTTGAACATTGTACAAGAAGAAGGGTTATATTACACACTCATATTTATTAAATACATTACAGAGACTTTAAACATGGCTGATGCAGTTTTTTCTGACAGCCTTTGAGACTTTAAAAGGAGCATGACAAATAAAAATTCAATAGGAGAAGATTGTCTAGCATTTCTATACTGAGAAATATTGCAATCTAATGTGTAGGAGTAAGCCCCACTGAGTTCAATGGGGCTTACTTCTAGGTAAGCATGTACAGCAGGGGCGCACAATCTGTGGGCCCTCAAGCCTTTAAATGCAGCCATCCAAGCCCCCTCCACTGGCACCAAATTCTCTCCCTCAGCAATCCTGATACAGATGGCTCTTTCCTCACTTGTAGCAGCAATGAGAGAAGAGCGATCTGTATCACGGTCTCTGGGGAAGGTGTGGGGGAGAAAACAGATCCTTGCTGCTGTGTTCGGGACTCAGCCAGCTTCATTTGTCCTTCACTTTTCCAGGCACAGGACAGCAAAGGAGGAGAGATGTGCTCTAGGCTGGTGCCTCCAGGAGCCAGTTTAGTTGATTCTGGCTCCTGGAAGTGCTGGCTGAACACTCAGTTGTTCCCACCCCTCTCTCTTTTAGGGGGAGGGCTTCAGGGCAAGGCCTCACTCGAGGCCCTACAGGCTGGATGGGCCAGCCTGGGAGGCTGAATTTGGCTCATGGGCCAGAGCTTCCCCACCCTTGGTCTATACGGAAGGATGCTAGAACAAAGTGTTCCACATAGAATCTTTTCAGCACTTCGAGGAAGAACAACTCCCCTCCACACACACACACCCCACCCCAAAACTGGATTAATCTTTAATTAAAGATTAAAGCAAAATCTCTGAACTGTTGGTTGGGGTGGTGGGCTTACTTCTAATATTAAGGTAGCTGAAGGAGATTTTTTTTTTCCTTTTATTTTTTACGGGGGGGGGGGAAAGCTTTGCCACTTCAAGCTTTGCCATCTCAGCAGCCTGTTGGAGTTCCCTTCTATTTTGGGACAGAATGCCCCATGGGAACAATACTATGGCATGATGTAGCATTGTTCCCCTCCTTGGGGGGGGGGGTGATGGCTGCCCGTGCTTGCTGATGCAGTAAGCCACTGGAGGCTGCGTCTCTCCGTGCATGTTTGTAGCTGCCCTTGTTCTGGTCCCTCCCTTTGGCTCCTTGGCCAAAGGGAGGGCTATGTGTGCTAGGAGGTATGTGTGCTCTGCAGGTATGTGTGCTGTGTGCTAGGAGAGCTGTGTGTGATCTCTGCAGGTATCCTCCACAGGGAGCTATGTGGTTGCTGTGTTCCGTCAACTCTCCGTACTTCCCTTTGTGTGTGTTGTGCTCCAAAATGGAGCACAAGGAGATTTAGGGTGCAATCCTATGCATATTTAGACAGAAAAAAGTCCTACAACTCCCAGCATTTCCTAGCCAGCCATGCTTCCTGTGGAATGCTGGAAGCTGTAGGACTTTTTTTCTGTCTAAATATGCATAGGATTGCATCCTAAATTAATCTGTTGATTTAGTTCATGTGAATGTTGCAAGAGACTAGCCTTTGCTCTTTCAACATATTTTTTAAAAGTATAGTTCTTGATTCTGTCCTTGCAAAGGATAAATATTTGGAACTGCAACTTTAAATGCTATAGTTAGTAAATGAAACTAAAGATATAGTTTGTTTGATTGATTCCCTGCCTTTCTACCAAAAAAACGGCACTCGATAAGATAGTACAGGGCAATTTGAATCAGTCCAGCTGAACGTTCTAAGTACATTTGTGTTCGTTTTATTGCGGGATGTGTGTGTGTGTGTGATTATTTTGGTTCTGACATTATGAAAGGGAATACTAAGGCTGAAATCCCATGCATGCATACTTGCAAGTAAGTCTTACTAAATTTAGTAGGACTTGCTACTGAGTAAACCTGTATAGAATTATGTTGTTAACTATTACATTGCCAAAGCATTAATGATTTTTGTTTGTTTTTAGTGTGAAGCAAACTCACAATTTCTTCAGTGTCTCAAAATGTCATCTGTATCGAGGTTTTGCTAAACGGAAAGCCCCTTCATAGATCACTGCCTTGTTGTGGCGAAGGGGCTTGCGTAACTCAGTGAAGCCATAAGCTATGCTGTGCAGGGCCACCCAAGACGGACAGGTCATGATGGAGAGTTCTGACAAAATGTGGTCCACTGGAGAAGGAAATGGCAACCCACTCCAGTATTCTTGCCAAGAAAACCCCATGGAACGTATCACAAGGCTAAAAGATATGACGCCGGAAGATGAGCCCCTCAGGTCAGAAGGTGTCCAATATACTACTGGGGAAGAGCAGAGGGAATTTCCAAGTAGCGCCAGAAAGAGTGAAGCGGCTGGGCCAAAGCCGAAAGGACGCTCAGCTGTGGATGTGTCTGGTGGTGAAAAGAAAATACAATGCTGTAAAAAACAATATTGTTTAGGAACCTGGAATGTAAGATCAATGAATCAAGGCAAGCTGGAGGTGGTCAGACATGAGATGGCAAGATTGAACATCAACATCTTGGGAATCAGCGAACTAAAATGGACAGGCATGGGCGAATTTAATTCAGGTGACCATCATATCTACTACTGTGGGCAAGAATCCCTTAGAAGAAATGGAGTAGCACTCCTAGTCAACAAAAGGGTGGGAAAAGCAGTCCTGGGGTACAATCTCAAAAACGATAGAATGATCTCAGTACAAATCCAAGGCAAACCATTCAACATCACAGTAATTCAAGTCTATGCCCCAACCACTGAGGCCAAAGAAGCGGAGGTTGATCGGTTCTATGAAGACCTATAACACCTTCTTGAACTAACATCAAAAAAAGATGTCCTCTTCATCATAGGGGATTGGAATGTTAAAGTAAGAAGTCAAGAAATCACCGGGATAACAGGCAAGCATGGCCTTGGTGTACAAAATGAAGCAGGGCAAAGGCTAATAGAGTTTTGCCAAGAGAACACACTGATCATAGCAAACACTCTTTTCCAACAGCACAAGAGGAGACTCTACACATGGACATCACCAGATGGTCAGTATCGAAATCAGATTGATTATGTCCTTTGCAGCCAAAGATGGAGAAGCTCTATACAGTCAGTAAAAACAAGACCTGGAGCTGACTGTTTCTCAGATCATGAGCTGCTTCTTCCAAAATTTCGGCTTAAATTGAAGAACATAGGGAAAACCACTAAACCATTCAGGTATGACCTAAATCATATCCCTGATGAATATACAGTGGAGGTGAGGAATAGATTTCAGGGATTACACCTGATAAGACAGAGTGCCTGAGGAACTATGAACGGAGGTCCGTCACATTGTTCAGGAGGCAGCAACTCAATCCATCCCAAAGAAAAAGAAATGCAAGAAAGCAAAGTGGCTGTCTGATGAGGCTTTACAAGTAGCTGAGGAAAGAAGGGAAGCAAAAAGCAAGGGAGAAAGGGGAAGATATATCCAACTGAATGCAGAGTTCCAGAGAATAGGAAGGAGAGAAGAAGGCCTTCTTAAATGAACAATGCAAAGAAATCGAGGAAAACAATAGAATGGGAAAAACTAGAGATCTTTTCAAGAAAATCAGAGATCTCAAGGGAACGTTTTGTGCAAAGACGGGCATGATAAAGGACAAAGAAGGCAGGGACCTAAAAGAAGCAGATGAGATTAAGAAGAGGTGGAAAGAATACACAGAAGAACTATACAGGAAAGATCTTAATGTCCCTGATAGCCATGATAGTGCGGTCACTGGACTTGAGCCGGACATCCTAGAGAGTGAAGTCAAGTGGGCCTTAGGAAGCATTACTAACAACAAAGCTAGCGGAGATTACAGTATTCCAGCTGAGCAATTTAAAATCCTAAAAGATGATGCTGTTAAAGTGCTACACTCAATATGCCAACAAATTTGGAACACTCAACAGTGGCCACAAGACTGGAAAAGGTCAGTTTACATTCCAATTCCAAAGAAGGGCAATGCCAAAGAGTGTTCAAACTACCACACAATTGCGCTCATTTCACATGCCAGCAAGGTGATGCTCAAAATCCAAAAGCTAGGCTTCAGCAGTATGTGAACCAAGAACTACCGGAAATACAAGCTGGGTTCCGAAGAGGCAGAGGAACTAGAGATCAAATCGCCAACATTTGCTGGATCATGGAGAAAGCAAGAGAATTCCAGAAAAACGTCTATTTCTGCTTCATTGGCTAAAGCCTTTGATTGTGTGGATCACAACAAACTGTGGCAAATTCTGAAAGAGATGGGAGTACCAGACCACCTTACATGTCTCCTGAGAAACCTGTACAAGGGTCAAGAAGCAACAGTAAGAACCAGACATGGAATAACCGATTGGTTCAAAATTGGGAAAGGAGTACGACAAGGCTGCATATTGTCACCCTGCTTATTTAACTTATATGCAGAGTACATCATGAAAAACACCAGGTTGGATGAATCACAGGTTGGAATTAAGATTGCTGGGGGAATTATCAACAACCTCAGATACGCAGACGATACTACCCTCATGGCAGAAAGCGAAGAGGATCTAAAGAGCCTCTTGTTGAGGGTGAAAGAGGAGAGTGCAAAAGCTGGTTTGAAACTCAACATTAAAAAAACGAAGATCATGGCATCTGGCCCCATCACTTCCTGGCATATAGAAGGGGAAGAAATGGAAGCAGTGACAGATTTTATTTTCTTGGGCTCCAAGATCACCGCAGACGGTGACTGTAGTCATGAAATTAAATGATGCTTGCTCCTTGGGAGGAAAGCTATGGCAAACCTAGACAGCATAGTAAGAAGCAGAGACATCACTATGTCGACAAAGGTCCATATAATCAAAGCTATGGTTTTCCCAGTAGTAACGTATGGCTGTGAAAGCTGGACTATAAGGAAGGCTGAGCACCAAAGAATTGATGCTTTTGAACTGTGGTGCTGGAGAAGACTCTTACGCGTCCCCTGGACTGCAAGGAGGTCAAATCAGTCCATCCTAAAGGAAATCAACCCTGAGTGCTCATTGGAAGGACAGATACTGAAGCTGAAGCTCCAATATTTTGGCCACCTAATGCGAAGAGAAAACTCCCTGGGAAAGACCCTGATGTTGGGAAAGATTGATAGCGAAAGGAGAAGGGGACGGCAGAGGATGAGATGGCTAGATAGCATCACCGATGCAATGAATATGAACTTGAGCGCGCTCCGGGAGAGAGCGGAGAACAGGAAGGCCTGGCGTGCTATGGTCCATGGGGTCACGAAGAGTCGGACATGACTTAACGACTGAACAACAACAACAAATGTATTTAAATTTATCCAGTTGATTAATTAACCAATATATTGGTTAAGAGGCAGAGGTTTATCAGCTGGTTTATTCCATTAGCCCAAGAAGACACTCTTGTTCATTTGGTTTTATAGCACCAAATTGCATGCAAGCTATTCTACAGTGACTTTCCCTGTTTAAACAAAGTGTTATTTCTTGTAAACGACCTTATCTTTCTATCCAGATTAAGTCTTTAGGATTTAAATTAAAACAAGCAATTGCTATGTCTGGTTAGAAACACAGCTGGTTTCTTGTTTAGCATGTTTTCCCAGGGCCTACTGGGGATGCCACTTGGACCTCCTGCCCACCCACCATCCTATTGTAGGCTTATTGGGGGCAGCACCTGCATTTTCAGTTTCCCACAATGTCCCAGGGTGATGCTATATCAGGATGGGGTTACAGTCCTCCTAAATCAGGGGTAGGGGATGTGTGGCCCTCCAGAGGTTGTTGGACTGCAACTCCCAATGACAGCATTGCCAATGGTGAGGGATGATGGGAGTCTGCAGGGCCACAAGTTCCCCACCTCTGCCCTAAAGGGTCAATTTAGCCACTTCCGGGTTACTCCTAGTTGGACTTTTGTAACAAAAAGTCATTTTCATCACCTTAGGCTGCTGTGCCACCTGGAGTCTACCCTAGGCAGAGAGAGCTTGGGCACAGTCATCCATTCTCTGGGAATACCTAGGACTGATTTGTGTAATGTAATGTACATGGAGCTCTCTTTGAAGACTGTTTGAAAGCAACAGGTAGTTCAAAATATAGTCAGCTGATTGTTGACTCTGACTCCTCAGTGAGAACCTATCTTGCCAGACTTCACTGGCTCCCATTTGGTTTGACTTGTGTACCTGCAATAATGCCTGCTCCTACACTAAGCTGCTTGTGCACCAAAGTCATCTTCAGAGGACAGAGTGCTTCTCTGTGGTGGCTTGCAATTTGTGGAATTCCCTCTCCAGGAAGGCCTGTCTGATACCAACGCTGTTATCCTTTTGGAGTCTGACAAAGACTTTTAAATGTATTTTAATGTTGTTGGTTTTTAACATGCTGTTATGTATTATATTTTATTTTGTCTTTTGTCTTGTTTTCGTAAACTGCTGTTGAAGCTTTTCTATAGGCATGTATATGTGTGTGTGTGTGTGTATGTGTATGCATGTATGTGTGTGTGTGTTTGTATATATATATATATATATATATATATATATATGCCTCATTCAGCCTGCCAGGGGTGTTGGTGGGGATATTTCAGAAATGCTGATTTCAGAAGGAGCCCACCAGATGGCACTTTGCTGGCGGGGGGGCTGTGAGAGAGAACTCAGACCTGGAGATAGCCTTGCCCCCACCTCACTGCATGTAAAGCATTCCTAGATTCCTCTGCTGTTCATCATCCCTATTCCTTACTGTTGACGACTCCCTAGATTGCTCTAATAGTCACAGGTCAGAAATGGCCTCATATAGTTTTACTTTTGTTTCACATAGCTTTCTCCCATCAGCCACAAGAGTGCCTTCTGCAAAACACTCCCATACAGCTTTATTTTAAGGTGTTATTAATGGACCATGTGTTCCAGCTGCTGCCCACTGCTCACTAGTTTCTTTGTGTCCCCTTCTGCAGACCACAAGGGAACCCCATAGCATCACCTGCAGCAGTTCCAGCCATTCCCCTGTTGGGTTGCCAACCAATTTGTTCCAGACAGGCTCTTACACCCTTGCAGGTTCCATGACTGGTTGTTATGCAATAGGTGGAGGCATCCCTGGCATGGAGATGGAGGCATGAAGGACACCTCACCTACTACCAACTGTCCTCCATAGAACTGTCAAAGGCACAGCAGCCCTGCTGAGATGCCTGGTTGGCAACTCCATACATGTGTCCTTCTACTTTCAGAACTTTGCTCCATCTCTGATGCTGTTCAGTGAAGGGTAGACCTTTGTCATCTGTGTTGTTTATTTATTTGGGGCTGGCAGGCAGGGATCCCTTCCCTTCTCCTAGCACACCCTGCCTGCAGCTGGCCTCAGGATGGGTTTCTGACAAGTGGACGCTAGTTGCTCTCAGAGCTTAGGACCACTGGCTCCCCCACTCTGCTCAATAAGGCTTTGTGGAGTGTAAGAAGGCACATGAGTAGGATGGACATTGCTGTTGTGATGCATGAGACGGCCAGTTGGTGTGGGGAGGGTGATGGATAATGAGGCTGGCTGGGATGCCGCCCTGCAGGGCTGCCATGTTAGACAAAATAGCGAAGGGGGAGGAAGTGGACCAAAAGAAGCAGATGACCCATGGAGGGAGTCAACTTACTGGACCAGGCAGCACCAACATGGCTTTGTCAAAAACAAGTCCTGCCAGACAAATCTGATCTCATTTTTTGATCAAGTAACCTTCCTTGTAGACCGTGGGAATGCTGTAGACATCATATACCTCGACTTCAGCAAAGTGCCCCATGATATCCTGATGAGCAAACTAGCTCAAAGTGGGCTAGATGAAACAACGATCCGGTGGATCCACAGTTGGCTACAGAATCGGACTCAAAGAGTGCTTATCAATGGGACCTTCTCAAACTGGGGAGAGGTAACGAGTGGGGTACCGCAGGGCTCAGGCCTGGGCCCAGTGCTCTTCAACGTTTTTATTAATGACCTGGAGGAGGAGGTACAGGGAATGCTGATCAGATTTGCAGATGACACAAAATTGGGCGGGATAGCTAATACTTTGGAAGACAGAAACAAAATTCAAAGTGATCTGGATAGACTGGAGCGCTGGGCAGAAAACCACAGAATGACATTTAATAGGGATAAATGCCAAGTTCTGCACCTAGGAAAAAGAAACCAAATACACAGTTACAAGATGGGGGATACGTGGCTCAACAACACGACGAGCGAGAAGGATCTTGGAATTGTTGTCGATCACAAGCTGAATATGAGCCAACAATGTGATGTGGCTGCAAAAAAGGCCAATGCTCTTTTGGGCTGCATTCATAGAAGCATAGCTTCCAAATCCTGGGAAGTACTAGTTCCCCTCTACTCAGACCTGGTTAGGCCTCATCTGGAGTACTGTGTCCAGTTCTGGGCACCACACTTTAAGAAGGATGCAGACAAACTGGAGAGGGTTCAGAGGAGGGCAACAAAGATGATCAGAGGACTGGAAACAAAGCCCTATGAGGAGAGACTGAAAGAACTGGGCATGTTTAGCCTTGAGCAGAGAAGACTGAGGGGAGATATGATAGCGCTCTTCAAGTACTTGAAAGGTTGTCACAGAGAAGAAGGCCAGGATCTCTTCTCGATCATCCCAGAATGCAGGACACGGAATAATGGGCTCAAATTACAGGAAGCCAGATTCCGGCTGAACATCAGGAAAAACTTCCTGACTGTTAGAGCAATACGACAATGGAACCAATGACCTAGGGAGATGGTGGGCTCTCCCACACTGGAGGCATTCAAGACGAGGCTGGAGAGCCATCTGTCAGGGATGCTCTGACTTGGATTCCTGCATTGAGCAGGAGGTTGGACTCAATGGCCTTGTAGGCCCCTTCCAACCCTACTATTCTATGACTCTATGACACCACTTTCCCAACTGGCTAAAGGCCTACAATCTCTCCGATGTATTGTGGTGAGGGAGCTGCTCCCAAACTTTCCCAGGAGGGGTGATATCCCAGATTCAAACCTGGGACTTCCCACATGTGAAACACTTCCTCTCCTAGTTAGTCCTGAACCCTTGCCTCAGGTAGTGCTGGGTGTTCTCTTTGCAGGCCTCCACCCAAGTGAGCCATTTGGGTACTGTGCTCTGTGTTCCTTCCTTCTTCCCCTTTGTGTTGGACAGTCAAAATTGTTCCTCTAAACAACTGCATGTGACTGGCATCAGAGGAACTGAACTCATGTATGAAGAAATTCCAGGAACTCCCAGTGGCCATATCATTCCTGTCTCTGCCAGCCCCAGTAGGTCATGTAGTGGAAGGAACACTGGCATAAAATAGACACACTGTGGGTGGGTGGCTCCCAAGTCCAGGTTGTTTGCCTTTTCTGGATGGGGCTGCACTAACTCTGAAGGAATAGGTATGTAGTCTGGGGGTGCTCCCAGGTCCATGACTGTCATTAGAGGCCTAGGTAAACTCAGTGGCTGGGAACACCCATTATCAGCTTTGGCTGGTGCACCAACTATGCCTATTCCTTGATAGAGATAGTCTAACTACTGTCACCCATGCACTGGTAACTTCACAATTGCACTACTGCAATATGCTCTACATGGGGCTGACCTTGTGCCTGGTTTGGAAGCTCCAGCTAGTGCAGAATGCAGCAGAGCACCTAGCTACACACATATTACACCTGTGTTAAAAGAACTGCGACTGCCTATTAGCTACCAAGCCATATTCAAGGTATTACTGCTGACGTACAAAGCCCGAAATGACTCGGGACTAGGATACTTCGCCAGTTGCCTTCCCTTAGATATACCCAGGCAACCTGTGAAATCTTCTGATGAGGCCTTACAGGTCATTCTGCAGCCAATGAAATGTTGCCAGGTAGCGATGAATAAGCAGGCTTGTTATTGTTAAAGGACTGTAGTGTTTTTAAATATTTTAATAATTTAATTATTTTATCTGGGCTGTTGTATTGCTATGCTATATTTTAATGTAAACCACTTAAGGATTTTAATATCTTAAGCAGTATAGAAGTATTTAATAAATAAATAAATAAATAAATACATAAATACATAAATACACCTGTGCCAGGTGGATTGAGTGTTAGTTAGAAGAAAAGGCGACCTGGGGTGGAGTGGAAGGTGTCCTCCCCATCACCATGAGTGGATTCTATGGCTGGGTGACACAGGATTGCTGCCACCATTTCAGGTGGTGATTGATGGAGGTCAGTGGTGCTGCCATGGAAGCTGGGGGTCTGGCTGGCAGAGTTGCTCAATAGTGTGTTTTTTGTAGTGACATTTTCCCCGTTCACTTCTGTGCTGGGGGATATGACATGTGTCGCAAGTTATGCTGATGCACCAACATAAATGGCTTGCCCAGTATCCATCAACTATAAGATTGTTCTGTAATTTTGCAGCAGGGCCTTTAGAGACCTTCTATGAAAAACCTATTTCCAAGAGTTGATTTTTAAAGCTGGAATATTTATATACTTGTTTCCTACTCTATCTATGAATGTATTTATTTATTGAATGTATATTCTACACCTTCAGCCACTGGAGTTCCAAGAGCAGCAATCAATACAATAATATAACAATAAAGTGTAAAGATATGTAATCATTAATTACAATAACATTTTCTCTCCTGACAGATTTGTTTTATTTATTTATTTATTTATTTATTTATTTGTAGCATTTTGGCCCAAAGGATCCCAAAATTGGTAAATGCTATGCATTTGAAGTACTATTTTATTGCATTACATATTTTTGATGTTTGTGACTTTATGGATGAAAGCTGCGTTTGGTTTATGGAAGTAGGCACTTTTTCATGGTTCACGTTTTACCTGATATTGGTAGGTTTAAAAATTGTGTTATATTCATTCATTTAGATTTATACCCAGCCTTTCTACCAAAAAGTGGCACTCAAGGCTATAATTCATTAGTATGGGGCAGGACCCCAAGGGGCCCTTCCGTGTGTGGCCAGCCCTGCCGGTCCCTGCGTGTGTACCGTTGGCTCTGCCAATCCCAGCGCATGCCTGGTCCCATTGAGAAACAAGCATTTCTGCTCATTTCAAGGCTTGCCCCTGGAAGCACTACATCACTACTCCCAGTGGTAGGGGCCGCATGTACACCAGGACCAGTGGGGCTGGCCACTCATGGAAAGCCCCTGTAGGATCCTGCCCATAAAATTTTATTAGATTTATAGCATGTAACTTTTCAGGCCATCAATGGCATGGGAAAAATGAGCCAAATCCTCTTAAAATGACAGCCAGCCCTTTCACCCAGTTCTGTTTCATCATTAACAAAAATAAGGCATGAGTATAGTCATCCTATGTACATTAACTTAATGGTAAATCCCACTGAACTCCCTGGGATTTATTCCAAGTTGAGCTGTTTGGGACTGACTTGCACATCCCATTTTTGAGGATTCCTGAATTTAGCTTGTCCCAAAAGATACTGAACATTTAACTTACCCATGTGGTTGAGTTTTATTTATGATCAGTCAGGTATTATAATCCAATCAGGAGAAGGATCAGACACCCTCAAACCACAACCCCTCCCATACACACATACACAGTGAAAGTTTCATGAGACAATAGCCATGAAATGCATTGAATACTCAGACTATGTAAAGTCCACTTTCTGATCCTACATGGGAAACCAAACTATCTCTAAGGTGTCATATGAACAGATATATAGATCATTCCTAAGAATGCTTGTTACTTGTGGGTGTGGTAAAATCTCTATATGACTACTCCCTATCTGACCTCATCCAATAAAGCAACCCATATGACACCTTTAAAACACATAGTTAGAAATCCGAACTAATTATCGTGAATGCAAAGAACACAGGCATGAAATAGGTCATTACCAAATGTTGTAACCTTTTACAGATTGAGATACTAACATGTGTATGAATTACAAAGGGTGTCATACGTACGACACTCTGTCTGAAGTCTGTCTTCCTAAAAAGATCTAAATGGAAGAAGGTCTCAATAATTTGGACCTTACTTTACACTAAGGGCTGAGATGTAAAAATTACATTTGAAACCAAATTTCTCAATTTTAACAGGACTACGCCAAAATAAAATAGTGGTTTCTGCACATCTGGGCAACTGAGCATGATAAGTGGCCTCCGGCAGCCACAGAATGCTGAGTGCCTGTTGGAGACTGAAACCAGAAAACCCAGGGGCAAGCAAGGGAATTAGCCTGCTTGCGTCCCTGGCAGCTATAGTATCCTGGAGGAAGGCATGGCTGGTTGACTAGAACCATGAACAGGAGTACTCCTGTTAGTACAAGAAGATGCACTGCAACATTTTGTTGCAGGCTACATTTGTCATATCTATTTTGAAACTCACATTCTCTAGAACCAATATAGCAATAGCTCTATATAAGTGAACAACAACCAGGATTTTAAGTGACAGAATGCAACTTAGATTGTTAAGACTTTAAAGGTTCACAGATGATAAAGAAGATTCTTTTATAATTTCATTGTTTTATATTTTTCATTCCCCCAAAAAACTTTTCATGGTATTTTAAAATTGTGGAATATTAATTTATAGCAGTTTTTATTGTTTCCATTCTCCGTTTGCTATAAGAGGCATTAGATCATCAACTACTGAATATATAGAATTATAATATTTGTATATTTCTAAATAACACGCGCGCGCGCACACACACACTATATACATATGCGTGTGTGTTTGAACATTCTAATAATGAATAATATATCTTCTGATTTATAACTGATCCTTTAAAAATGCATAATTGAACAGTATATTTCAGAAACATTTCCTCTGCCTTCCCAATTCTACAAGTAAACTCCCTGCAGAGGTGCATACACACGCACAGTAAATCACAGCTTACAACAATTCAAGATGCAATTCAAGCTCCTGCCCCTACTCTGCTGGTATTCTTCATGGTGGAAAGTTGTTGTTTTTGTTAGACTTCATAGTTTTCCTAAGTGAACCATCATTACTCGCTTTTCTCTGTGACCCTGAAATCCCTGCAACTAAACATTGCAGAACCCAAGAAGTGGTAATTGTGAAAACAGATAAAGCAGATGAGCAACATGAGAGATTATTTAAATAGCTCCAACAGCATCTTACCTTAGAGAGTACCTTCCAAATGCAATGACACTTTCTGTGTTATGATGAGGCATGCATTACTTATTTAGCAAGGGAGTGTTTTATCTCCACCCCTTTCTTGATTTTTTTAACTGTTCACTATCCAAGGAACAAAAGGCAGGCAGTGAAGCAGTTGTGTACAAAGAACAAAGGGATTCCCTGATGTAATAATACCTAGTGTGAGACTGACTAAGTAAGATTGGCTATGTTGCTTCATTCTAACAGTAAATCTCAGAGAGAGAGAAAACAATCCCAGGCTGCCAAATCCAAACAACCGTTTTGCAGTTTTCAATACATGCTACCTTGGAGAACCCTATGCAGGAAACAATGGACCATTCTAGAGTACACAGTTAGCTAAATGGCTTATCCAAGTGAATACTGTCTCTATTGTGGGTGCTGGCTTCTATAAATTTAGGCTACCCAGGTCAAAAGGTCCAGTTCTAATTCTGAAGAGTATCATGAAGCAAAGAACAAGTCAGGAAGATTTAGCAGATGCTACTTTAGGTATCTTCAAGCAGTCTGTATCCTCTTTAGGAAAAGTGCCATTGATTCCATCCTTTGATCCTCATCACATATAGCAAAACAATCCTGTCAGCCCAGAAACCTTTTTAAAGCGTGCGTGCGTGCGTGCGTGCGAGAAGGAAGGAAGGAAGGAAGGAAGAAAGTTCCACTGCTGAGTGGTCAGAAAGACCAGCTGACTATTTAACCAGAGCATTTTATATAACATGGTTCAGGATCCAAAAAGACCACACATATACTAGGGGGTTTAATGGGTGGAGCAGTCCTTCTTTCCAGTCCATTGTAGCGTTCAATGTGGTGCCGTAGCCATAAGAGAAAATTAGCTGCTTCCCCATGTACATGAAGAAGCACTTTGCAGGTGCTCGTGGGCCTCTGGATTCTGGCCATGACCTTTGTCTCTACATACCATGCTGATGCCATGTAGTAATTTACTTGTGAACTGATCATTCAAAGAAATACCCATGACAGTTCAGATATGATGGACTTTGTTTCTTAACACTACCCCATTCACTGCTAGGAAATTGTGACGGGTTCATTTGGATGAAGGAAATGTTTTGCCATGTCAAAGATGTAATACCATTGCTATTATGCATTACTGTTATAGATAAGAGCATTCTTATTAAACATAAAAAACCCTCTTGTTTCTTACATAACTGCAGGTAATCACATTCTCCGCCATGCCTCCCCAAAACAGGTGGCCTCTAATGTTGCTAAATCAATCCCCCCTTCCTCATCACAGCTGCAATCCCCTTAATATATGCTTGCCGAAGGCTGCCTCCCTCTCTGTTCATGAACATTTGCGCACCCTGGCACTCATTTGAGGAGAACACAGCTTGGCATTCAGGATCTATTTAAGAACAGGAAAGAAAGAAGAGTGGCACACACAAAATGGGGGGGGGGATTTCAAACTGCTGCTAAAAATGAATTTTGGAATATGTTATTATTTTATTTAAAATATGTTAGGCCATCTCTTTGGGTATAAAGCCCTCTAAAGGCAGCTCATGAGATAAAAGAAATACAATACAAGAAAACATCAGGATTAATAAAAGCTATTGACAGTAATTAAGCAGACATCCCACCCCCAAAATACTAAAACCCAAACCAATTACAGTTAAAATAATCAGGAGTCCCCAAAAAATATAACTCAGGAGAAGGCCAAGGAAAACAAATGAATCTTGAGGACTTTCCTGAAGGCTTGTAGGGATGGGATTTGAGGGACCTCCATTGTTCAGGCAGTTCACAGCTGTGGGTCACTGCAGAAAAGGCCCTTTCCCACATACCTGCCAACTGACTTCTCTCAGAGGCAGACAGATTAGAAGGGCCTCCTCCACTACCACTCTTAAATATGCCAACACATAGTTTTCCCCAGGGCAAAAGAAAACTCTTGTACTGTCTTGTTCAAAAAAGATAAACTCCCGAAATTCACTTACAGCAGAAAGGAAGCAATGGACTCCTCCATCTACCCCTCATACTAGGATTCTGGTCCAGACCGGGGGCCCTGTGCTTACTGTAGAGTAAAAAAAGAACAAAGTTATAGCTCCTAGCTATGATTTTGAAGTAATGTGTGTTTTGGGTCTCAAAACCAGTGCTAGAGCAGAACAAGCAACATTCCAAGCCCAGGCCCTTCTCTAGTACAGATGGAGTATGCTTGTGCTGTTAAACTAGGACTTGTAGTTTTAGAGACAGAAGGCAGGATCCAACAGGGCCATGCTCAAGCAGCCCCCCCTCTTCTGATGTGCCAGCAGCCCCTCCTGCCAATTCAATTGTGTAAGTGGGACCCACTGCTTGAGCAACAAAGATTTAATACTTCCTATAGGAAGCCCCCAAATGAGCAGAAATAGTTTGGGACAGGTCAACGGAACTCCCTTATGTAAGCTCCGTTGACCTAGCCTGTTCCAGAAACAAGCATTTCCACTCATTTCCAGTTGCTCCCGGCAGCGTTAAATCTCTGTTGTGCAAGCGGTGGGTTTCGCTTGTGGAACAGAATTGGAGAGGGCACAGTGCTCTGTTGGATACTGCCCAGAGAGATCTGTGCTTTCTCGTGTGACATGCTCTCTCAGAATGACTACTTACTGAGTTCCTTGTGCACAGGCAGGGACAAAGCATCTTAAATAAATAAATAACCAGGGACACTGATACCAGGTACAGTAGGAGCCAGTGATGCTGGTAAGATTTACATGCCAAATATATATGTACATAAATGTCTAGTTCACATACACATGCAGACACACAATACTATCACATCTGGCTATAAATACAAATCAAGCAGCCAGAAATGTAAAAGGAAACTAAAAGAAGCTAAAGGACACTAATCAATCCTCCAGTTTTTCAAAACAAATGAGACCTTTCTGCTATCTGGCTGAGGTAATAATAATATACTTATTAGGAACATAGATGAAAAACAGCAAGTTGAAAATTATTTTGATATAGAGACTGTGTCTGGCAACTGATGATGAAGAAAAACTGCCAGATGTATCATGCAACTCCAATATAATGCCTTCAAAATACTTTGGGGAGACAATTTATGATTTTGCAATGAAAAAGGCCAGAAAATGGCAGCTTTAAAGTGCCATTTATAAAATGTGTTTGCAGCCACATTGATCTTTTAGAATAAAGATTTCAAAACATCAGCAGGATATCTTTATTAGCACCAATGAAAAATTTCCAAATAATCAGCAAGCTTTGTAGAGTGGATATTAAGTTAAACAAAAATTGCAAACAGTGGGGAGGATATTTTGGGGCGTGGCAAATAGAAAAAAGACCAGTGTGCACCATGGTGTAATTTCAGAAAATAGAAACTTTTATTTCATGACCAATGTGATAGTATATATGGGATGGGATCATGGTAGGTGTGTGGGAGGTAGCCCATGTTACAAGGTAGTATTGGGGGCTCCAAAAATGATGCTTGGGCTCTGGATGTGTAGTACAGTATTCCTAACCTCCTATAAACATGGTGACTTGAGAATGTCTGGAACAAGCTTGGGCAATTGGATAATTGTGACATTGGTTTGGAGTTCATACGGTTTCCTGATCAAGAATGCTCCAAGGTATTTGTTTCATACATTTCCTGAGACCAGCATATTCATGTAATCACATTTCCCCAAAGGAAGCTAATGAAGCACAAATTAGGGTCCAAAAGAATAATATATAGTTCTTGTCCATTATAACTTCCCAATAACAGCTCAAATATGATATGCAACAGCTCTGTCCTCCAGGCTCAGCATTATGTGTGGATTTTGTTAAATCTGTTCCATCTGTGTTTCACAGACTGCCAGGTGTCAGACATGAATCTGAGCGTGTGGAGATGTCTGGCAGCTCAGATTCAGAATGGGAACAGCCAGAACAGGGGCAGGCACCCTCTCTAGTGAGCTCAGATACGGCAAGGCTGTCTTCCCAAGACCTTGACACACAGATGGCTCATCCTGAATGCCCCCGCCCCTTTCTTCTACTATGAGAACCCAGAGTTCAGAAGAGGAGGAGGAGGAGAACAAGAGGCGTGACTTGAGAGATGCTAGGGTCCGTCACAGAGCAAAGCGGGAAAAGAGGTGGGGCCAAGATCCTCTACCAGGCTGGCCAATCGTGAAAGCCTACATAGGAGGGAGCCACCCTAACTTCATCCCTGTGAAGCTAGTCTGGCAGAGAAGTTCTTGCCTAGACTGCTGGCAACTTCTCTAACCTTTCATTGTAGTCTGAGAGTTTCTTAAAATCTGCACTTGTAAAGAAGCTAGTCATTAACTAATAAAATAGTGAGCCTCAAGCCTTGTTTCCTGGAGTGTGTTGATTGTGAGGGGGGAAGATGAAGGAACGTGACAGCAGGCATCTTTTGTTCCATCGTCCAGTCATTGATGAAACTGGATTTTTTTAAACAGGATTTTTAGTTAATTAATGTGCATTAACATTAGTTAATGCACATTAGCACAGATGCAAATTTGTGCAAATCCTCTCTAAAAGTGAAAAGACATTTCACAACTCCACAGAAACCACATGACTCAGAAAAAGCTGGTCTGCTGTGGAATCCGCAGGTCAGATTCAGAAAAATCTGAACTCATTTGAATCAGTTGCGGATTTCTCCGACATCCCTGCTAAGGATAGTGAATACTAACATTTTGGTTAGATTGTAGATCTATATACAGATTTTATATAACTGTGGCTAGAAAATGCAATGGATTTAATCAACAACAACAGCAATAAAACTCTGGTCCTATACTAACATCATATATATGGAATATGCTTTTGTACTTCCTGTACATTAGACCTTGATGACTTCCCAAATACAGATACAAAATTCTGCTTCAAGGGGAGAGGGGGTGGTGGAGACTTTTTAAAATTTGATTTGGTGAGAGTCTGATGACACAGAAAAGGATTTCCCAGTGAGGTCCCTGATCTCCTCATGGCCACTGGAATCAGGCTGGGAGGGACATGAGAGGACGAAAAGTGAGTGAAGAGGCAAATGCATAGAAGGATATGGTAGACAGTAGGCTTGTAGGAGCCTCAACCTCTGAAAGGAGGCTTATATTTGTTTTAGGTTTGGAACCCGGCATTAACTCATCTAGAAGTAAACTTTTTCAGAGCACTAAAAACACAATCCATATAGATATGACCATGATTAGTTCTGCTGCAATCGATGGGCTTAAGGACACTTATTTATGGGCTGAGCTGTGGTTTAGATTACCGCTGACAGCCCATGAGTAGTGTTGAGTTTGCTTTAAAGCGCTTATGTTGCACCTTTCCATTACATACAAAGGAACAAAACAGCTTACAACCAGCGTAAGAACGTAGAACACACACACACACAAAAACACAGCAGCAGAAAAACAGAATTACATATCAAAAACATAATTTATTAAGATTGAAGGATTATTTGAACAAATTGTTTACACATTGGCAAAAAAATTATATCAGAGAGGGATAAAGCAGATCTCATGGCACAGGGTGTTCCAGAGTCTGGGTGCCACAACAAAGAAGGCAGTCTCCCATGTACCAACCCACCAAGCTTCTGATGGCTGTTCTATTTATGCATTGGAAATCCCCTCTTTCATTTCACCCCTTCCTCATCTCTCTCAAAAGCCCCCCGCCCTGCTCCCCAGTCAGGTTTTCTCCACAGTGGCATCACATTAGTTATAAAGGGCTGTTATTCCCTCCCTCGTGCACACAAGTCAGTGCTTTTTGCTTATGTATGGCCACCCTATGTGAACCCTATGTTTATGGCCACCTGTAAGTGTATGGCTGACATGGGCTGCATAATACCGTATGTATATATGGCCACCCATAAGTGGCCCCTCTATGTGCAGATGGTCCACATACATTTTGTGACCCTAATTTAAAAAGGGGGAAATGAATCATAGAAAACATTTTAAATATTTGATGAGATTCAAAGGACTCTGCAGGTAGGGTGGTCAAGTGTCCTACTTTAAGGACAATAGTCCTCTGTTTGAAGGCATCCTCTGAAGGGCTGTCCAGTCTAAGTCCAGTTTAACACTAAAGAACCATAAGAAGGGAAAGCAACAATGATGGGGCCTTGAAGTTCCCCATCAACAGTTAGCACCCAGACAGAAGACTGAGCAGACATACAGGTCACCTGGTCACAGTCCATGGCGAGATGTAATGTATGTCTATTTAAATTATTTAATTTATATGCAGAGTACATCATGAGAAACGCCAGGTTGGATGAATCACACGTCGGAATTAAGACTGCCGGGAGAATTATCAACAACCTCAGATACGCAGACGATACCACCCTAATGGCAGAAAGTGAAGAGGATCTAAAGAGCCTCTTGTTGAGGGTAAAAGTGGAGAGTGCAAAAGCTGGTTTGAAACTCAACATTAAAAAAACTAAGATCATGGCATCTGGCCTCATCACTTCCTGGCATATAGAAGGGGAAGAAATGGAAGCAGTGACAGATTTTATTTTCTTGGGCTCCAAGATCACTGCAGACGGTGACTATAGCCATGAAATTAAAAGATGCTTGCTCCTCGGGAGGAAAGCTATGGCCAACCTAGACAGCATAGTAAGAAGCCGAGACATCACCTTGCTGACAAAGGTCAGTATAATCAAAGCTATGGTTTTCCCAGTAGTAACGTATGGCTGTGAGAGCTGGACTATAAGGAAGGCTGAGCGCCGAAGAATCGATGCTTTTGAACTGTGGTGCTGGAGAAGACTCTTACGAGTCCCCTGGACTGCAAGGAGGTCAAATCAGTCAATCCTAAAGGAAATCAACCCTAACTGCTCATTGGAAGGACAGATACTGAAGCTGAAGCTCCAATATTTTGGCCACCTAATGTGAAGAGAAAACTCACTGGAAAAGACCCTGATGCTCAGAAAGATTGAAGGCAAAAGGAGAAGGGGATGGCAGAGGATGAGATGGCTAGATAGCATCACCGATGCAAGGAATATGAACTTGAGTACACTCCGGGAGAGAGCGGAATTTATTTAAATTTGCACCAATACATATATTAGCCTATGCATATTTAATGTAAAGGTGTCCTATTTGGTCCTCTTTTTTGGTAATGCATTTTCCCTTTTTCTCAATGAGCAAGAAGAGGCCACCTTATCTTCACACGTCTTCAAAGGGTGAATCAGGCACCAGTTATTTTCCAGACGTGCCCTTCCTGTTAGAGTCCAACTGTTCTTTAAACTACTCTAGCAACTTTGAAAAGGCCTGTGACTGTGTAATAAACTTGAACTGAACTGAACAATGCACTTGTATACATGTCTACTCGGAAGAGATATCTAGTTCAGTGGGGCTTACTCCCAGGTAAGTACAGGATTGTAACCTAACTTTAAAAGAATAGTTTGGGAATTTGGCATGAAACGTTTTCATGCCACTGCTTATGTGCTGCTTTGTTCTCAATTTCCACTTCAAAAAATGTTTGCATCAAATCCTTAAGTTGCACTATGAATTCAACTAAGTTTAAATAGCATTGGGA
This sequence comes from Heloderma suspectum, assembly GCF_057233095.1. Lineage (NCBI taxonomy): Eukaryota > Metazoa > Chordata > Lepidosauria > Squamata > Helodermatidae > Heloderma > Heloderma suspectum. The sequence goes on along the minus strand of NC_139459.1, from coordinate 290,111,690 downwards.
ACATTCTGGGGGGGGGGAATAGGGGGAATCAGGTGTGTTCATGAAACAAGCATCAGCCCTTTAGGATCATGACCCTCAAAAGGGGAAATTTAATTCTATCAAGAAGAGTAATTATGTTTTAATGGAAGTGTACAGGATTTATCACCCTCACAGTATGAAAGAGCAGCTACCAACTACTGCATTCCATTTTAATACATAACTTACCATCTGTGCTATTTGACAATTTAAGCAATCAAATTTTCTCATTAGAGCTGAGATTTAAGCAGCCTTCTCCAACCTGGAGCCCTCCTGATGTTCTGGGCTACAGTTCCCAGCATTCCTGACCATCCGCTATGCTGGCTGGGGCTGTGAGGAATTCGTCCAAAATGTCAGGAGAGCACCAAGTTGGGGATGGCTGATTTAAGGGACCCTCAGAGGAAGAAAAAACACATTTTCTCCATTATAATTAATTAGCCAAAATTAACATAAAATGTTGCTAACTCCAAACATGATTTCAAGATGGCTTTTATGATTTAAAAGTAGACTGTCAATCTTAAAAGTTAATTTTATATAAAGAACCTGATTGGAAGTACAACATTTGCAATATGATTTATTTACCATGTGCTTACCATGATGACCTACATTAGAAACAAAATGGGCATTTTTTGAAATACATTTTTTAAAATGATGAGTACTATTAAAAAATATTGTATTTGTTACTGAAATGGAATTCCCACCTCAAAACCTGGATGATCAATTGCAGGCTACTACATTTAGTCAGATGACATGTTAACCCAATATGGTTTATTCAACCCACGATGGCTTATTTAACTCATGGTGGGTTAGCGTGTCATACAGCAGCTCCCTTTCCCACCCAGGGTGGCTTATTTTGGGTAAATAAGCCACTGTGGGAAGGAAAGGGAACTGCAACACTCAAAATAAGCCACCCTGATAACCCATGGTCTGCAGTACGGGTTATTTATTTAACCAATCGTGGCTTATCGTGCCATCTGATGCGCAGCATGGGTGAAGTTGCTCGCCTACAGAGTTGCTTGGCAAGAGCAGTCAAGCTGCCGCTCTGCTACTCTCAGGTGATCTCTGTTCCTGAGATCTGCTTAGCAACAGATTGCGCTGCCGACTATGCCCTCCCCACCTCCTTTGGAGAAGCGCTCTGCAAGCTTCCAAATTTCACGCACGCGCCTCCCCAAGACATGCACATGGAGTACAATCCCTATGTTTCCCATGGAGATGCATAGCCATGCCGGAATTTCGCTGTGCCATGGGTGTCTCCCCATGACGGGAACCTGTGTATGAAATGTTCTCCTGTTTCTGAAAACTTTCAAGGCCCTAGAGCCACTACCCCCGTTTAGGTGTGAAGTAGGTTTCACTGGCGTAGGGTTTTACTTGGGCATCTTATGCCTCCCCATGAGGGGAACCTGTGTTTAAAATTTCCTCTCATGCCAGCAACCTTTCCAGGGTTTAGAGTAACCACCCCCTTTTTGGTGAACAGGCCAGAGAAGGGCTTGGAAATCCAGCTTGGGAAGTGGAGTGGCAGATGGATGCTTGGCAAGGCTTGACTTTTTAAACTATTTAAACTCAAGCCACACCATGCCTCTTCACACCAATAACCCCTTTGCACCAAAAAGGGGGTGGTGGCTCTAAACCCTTGAAAATTTGCAGGAATGAGACAAAATTTCATGCGTGGGTTTCCTTCATGGGGTTGCATCAGATGCACAGCTAAAACCCTGCAGACGCAGTGGTGGACGTGCGGGGGAAGCAGCTAAGGAACAACACCCTGTAGAGAATGGCGGGGAGGTAGCAGAGACAGGAGACAGCCGAAGATGCTCATCGTGCAAAGCTGGCCAATCAGAGGGAGGCAGACGACATACTGGTGGCAGGAGGGATGGTGGGATATTGCTTCCACCAAGAAGGAAGCTGGGCTACCTGCCCGGCCAGGTGGGAGGACTACAGACAACTGCAGAGGGAGGGGAGAAAAAGGTCTGCACAGTAGGTTATTTGTCCGATCGTGTGACGGGCACAGTGGGCTATTTTTCAAAATAAGCTACCGTGAGTAGCTTATAAGCCACCATGGCTTAAAGTGATGCGCGAACCCACCCCAAAAGTTGCACCGAAACAAGTATCCCCATAAACTTTAAGGCAATAAAAACTGCAGTGGTTGTTTTTCTTCAGTCAAAAGATTGTTTTGGACCGCCTCTGGCAGTGGTGACAAGTAACATGAGAATGCAATATTTTCCTAATAAAAAACTCTAAGCTAAAACAAAGGCAAGTAAGGTAAACCATAATACTCATATTAGAGTAATAACCTTTATTAGGAGAAACAAGATGGGATAACACACATAAATTTAGGAAACGTATGTGTGCACATGATATGGCGATATCACCACGTATGGCTATATAGCAGGGGAGCAGTACCTCTTTCAGCCCAAGGGCCAAATCCCATTTTAGAGAAGTTCTCGGGGCTGCATTCCAGTGGTGGGTGAGGCTAAAGAGAAAGGGAGTGGGAGCAAAGTCAAAAGGGGGCGGCTCAAATACCCCAAATCCCAGCCTACTGTAGCTTAAAGCTCTTACTGCCAGTAGCGGAGGCCTTCCAATCTTTTAGAGTAAGGAAAAAAACTCACAAGAGCCAGGATACCACAAAATGATGGGGGGTTAGGGGAAGGGGCATGGATGTCTGGGCTGGACTGGGACCCCTGGAATGCTGGATTGGGCCTCCAGGTGTGAGGTTCTGCACACCTGGCATACAGTCTCCCATGCTACCCACTAGCAAAATGAAAGGGGATCTTTGGAGATATGTCTAGAAAATCTACTTCAGCATTGTATCTTGCGTCAGGCTACTTTTCATAGTAATGTCTACTCACACCATATAACAATTCTCCTGCATGTTAACATATATTTTCCAGACTATAAGACAGCATATCAAAGGAAATAGAGTACAAGAGTTTTCTTCCACAGTAAGTGCCTGGCAACAGTCCAACAGCTGACCACTTGCTCTTTCATGTGCCGCAGAACCACTCAGTGGCAAGAACTGCTTAATCTGTTACTGGCAGCTGCTGCAAATGGCTATTCCTCGGCAATGTAATATGCAAATTATAAATGCACAAACAGAATCCAAAATATATTGGGGGTTCAGTTCTATTACAAGCTGAATGTACTCCAACATTAATATTTTATTTTTATTTATTATTTATTATTGCATTTATATCCCGCCTTTATTCCTCTTGCAAGGAACCCAAGGCGGCTTACATTATCCTCCTCCTCTCCATTTTATCCTCACAACAACAACCCTGTGAGGTAGGTTGGGCTGAGAGTGTGTGACTGGCCCAAAGTCACCCAGTGAGCTTCCATGGCCGAGTGGGGACTAGAACCCGGATCTCCCAGCTCCCAGTCCAATACTCTTGCCACTACACCATACTGGCTGGTTAATAGGTTAATAGATTCTCACTAGAAAGTCTGAAAATAAGCAAATAACTGGACTGATCATAGAAAGGTCAGCAGTTATCATGATAAATTCCATGAGGAAAAGCATCTCTCAGACATCATCTTTTTCTTCTTTCTCAGTAAAACAAACATATCTGTTGGTTTATACAGAAAACGTGCACGCACATGTGCAATGTGTCATGGAAAACAGTCAGAAAAAGGTTAAGTGTTACCAGTGAATAAATCCCGAGGTTAATCAAAGCCAAAATGGCATTGTGACCTTCAAAAGTACGCAAAGTGGAGAGTCAGTTCAAACGCAAGTCTTCTGTACTTACGAACAATGCATGCTTGGGAAAACATCAAACTAACTTGGTAAGGAGGCAAGCAAACTGATATTTCACTTGAAAGCAAATTTCCTCACCCTTTTTATCAGATCATCATTTTTATACAATAAAGGCACATCTGTCATACATTTTGTGTGGGGGACCCAGGCTAGTGATGTCACCATCATCTGTAATTACCTGATTCACTATATTAATTTGATCAGCTCATAATGCCTGGATGCATTTTATGAATTAAGTGCCATTTCCCCTGGAAATTCTTCTCCCATTCAGAACGTTCAATGTCTGCATGCATCATCAGCGTTCAGCCAGCTAGGCACCGAAAGGCAGCTGCTCTAAGGCAACCTCTCTGAAGGAACATGTGCAGAACATGTTTAATGTTAAACCTCACCCTGAATTAAACAGTTGTTGAACACTGCGAGACCAAAAGGCTTTTAAAATGGGTCTGCAGTTTACAAAATAACACTGTGCTGCATGAATAAATAAACTAATCCTTTGGCTACCATTCCAAGATTGAAAATCATAAGCACACAATGGTCAAAGGCTTACCTAATGAACATGTGAATGGACAATACAAATAGATTCATCATTTACAGGCTGCTCTATGTTTGACAGCTTGGAGTAACAGTCAATTATTTGGCAAAGTATCATAACACAATGCATCATAATGCAGGGCAGGAAACATTACTGCCAATTGAACCACACAACTTTCAGTTCCCAAAAGGAAATTTGATGATACACATGAAGACAGCAGCCTTGCCAAACACACTGTGAGTCTGATCTCACTCATAGATATGAGTATTATGATGTGGATCTGTGTATTTTACCACGAATGAATGCTTCAATACAAAACTTCTTTTAGTGGACATTGGAGAATGAAGATTCAGTTAATCTGAATATGTTCCTGACTTTAAAGGAGATTACACCTCCCCTGTGCAGAATCAGAATTTTTCTCCAACTTAATTTACACCCAAATAAAATGAAGTGCATGCAAAACCCTTGCTGTGTTTATGCTTTCTTGGCCACGGCAATTGCCTAAGCCATATCCCATTCCTCTGAGAAGTGTGAGAAAGCAGGACAAAGGTGCCAACACAGCAGCCTTGTGAATTACCACAATACTTTCCTATTGAATTAATTCTTATTTCCTCAAACAGCAGCCTTATTTGTTATTAATGGAGTAAATAATATTATGTCCCTGCTGAAGGACTTTGGTCTATTATCTGCACCAGTGCCAAGTTTCGTACAGAAGAAGGTATTAGAAATAGTAGAATAACATTGTTAATCTACTATTTCTAATGGTAGATTAACAGGTGAACATTCCTGGCAAATGTAGCTTAAAACTGGCAATATTCAGGGTGACAAAACATGGTCAGCACGTCTTCTTTTGGCTGTAGCAAATAAGTTCCCTTATTTGGAGTCTTGTTGGAAAAAGGTTCATCTGAGTTAGAAGTGTTCCAGGAATTCAGTTCACCTATGCTAGAATGAGTGCCAGCTCATATGTCCAAATTGTCTTTTTGAAAAGGTAGGCTGAGCAAGTCCATGTGAAGCTTGGCATATTCTAAAGCTGTGGTATGAACAGTTTGCTACATGCTTAGTTCATGACGCAGTGCCATTTATAGTGTCACTATGACTTGATGCTTTTGCCACACCACTGGCATGCCAGCAGCTGGTTGTGCCGATTTCAACCCACTGGTTGGTTTCACATGAGGAAGCAGTAGTATACAGGCTGCTGTACTGCACGCAGAATTCAGCATACATGGACTTTGTGCTTTCCACTGCAAACAAGCTTTGCCAGGCATTTTCATAGGTGTACTAACGTCAATGGTCTCAATCCACTTGTGAATTTAAAATAAAGTAAATTTACATTAAAGCCCAGTTAAAGCAGATCGAGGTACCAGAATCCTCGGATGGGCTATACCAGTTCATGTTAGAGGTGTGGGATATGATTTTGGAATGTTTTCCTGTACTAAAAAAACAACTGCAAGGTTTTTTTAACCTGCACATATGAAAGAAAGCCACTTAACCCATCTGTGGGTTTTGTACTTGAGGTTAAGCTTTCATGTAGGGGAACATTACAAAAAATGTGAGCCTCTACTTACATTCTAAAGTGGTACAGTCCATTTTGACCCAGCATTCCCACCTAATTCCACCGCCTAGGCAGACAAACTGTCACTGAAGCAAATTATCATGACTAACTTAAGTCCCAGTGCTTTCAGTGGAACTTAAGCACAACAAGCTTTAGCTGGTCTGGGGCAAAAGTGTGCTACGTTCTGTATGCTCATGTAGACTGCACATATTTACCTCTGTGTGTGTACCAGCAGACTGTAGTCTGAGCAAGCAGCAGCAATCATGATGACAAGCCCCAAAAGATTCATGAAATGCAGTTGGATACCTTTGTCTAAATAGCCCCGATGTCTGAAGTGATGCAGTCGATAATAGAGGAAAAGGTCTACTCAGTGCTGGCACACCCTTTGTGGAATGCACTTCTCAAGGAAACTGCTCTGAAATTGCTTTGAATTGAAGGTTGGACTATACATTATATAAATAAATAAGAGTCTAGTTGTAGGCTGAGCATATGAAAAAGTAACCACACAACCGGTTCACAGCTTGAGAATTGGGGATGCAAAAGGTATTAAAAATCCATTGGGGGGGGGGAGGGGTGTATTATTTTTTCTTGGGATGTAGGGAATGTGATGTTCTACACCAGTCATACGCATCATCTCATCATACTCCATAGAAACTGGAGTATTTGCTGCACCTAAGCTTTTTGGGTTTTTTTCATACATAGCAGGCATGATGACAACATGCACTTAAACACCTGTTCACAAGAATAGTTTGCCAGATGCACACTCAATCTATGCATGGGGTAAATGCCTGCATGAATTGGAAAAGCTCCCAAAGTGGTCAAATGAATTGGTGTGAGAGCATTTGAACCAGTTCTACTGAGTTGTTCACTTCATTTGAGCAGCAAGGTACACAACCTATTTTCTATTTCAAGTGCACAATGGATGAAAAAAAATAATTTGAGTAATTAAAGTGAGAGTTACCTGACTGGGATATATTACTGACCACGGTTGTTGAGTTAATAACTTTTGTGAGAGAACAGTTGCTCTCCTGAACAGTTATACGAACTTCACATGCCAGATATGCCCCCGACCACTATGGACTAGTGGTTCTTAGTTTTATTGAGCTTTAAGAAATAGTCAGTAATTGGACAGAAAAAAGCATGTAAGGATTTTCCAACAAATTGTAAAAATCAGAGTTGAAGAATCTTCTTTTGTGCAAATTTTCACATTTTAGAACCACATAATTAAAATAAACCCACTTCATCATCTACTTCAGCCTTGTTCTATAAGACAAGACATCCTATATCTGAAATACAACAGACAGATGCCTGTCCTTTTCAATGCACACTTAATTCTATATTGTACACTGGCCTTTATTGTTATCCCAGTTTAATTTCTTCCACAGAAGCCTGGGAAATGGTGTATGCTTTGGCATATGCTTCAGTTGTGAAGCTATATGCTAAACGGCATTGTTTTTTGTCCTGCATATGAATGCAACTGACTCCATTTTGTGTTTGTGTATGTGCAAAGTGAAAACTACTTTACTGGGTATAACTAGTCCCAAACCCATTTTAGTTACTTTTAATTTACAAATTTGGTTTATTAGGAACCAACATCTGGATATTTATCAATCCATAGAGACTGGAGAAGCCATACTCATAGTGCAAGAGGACATATTCAAGGTGAATATTCACAAATTCAAATACTTGAATTGAAGGATATACTTGTCTCAAAAAATAATGTCCCTTAGTGCTTTAGGATTTTAATCCCATTTTCAAAAGCTATTTAGACATTGATTTAGGTTACAGGAACTGAAATTACCATAACCCCATCAGTAACCGCACAGATTCAAATGTAGGGCTCTTTCTCCTTCTTTGCCCAAAATACACCAGTTTCCTAATAAATGATGCCCTTCAAGATATGACCAGTTTTTCAAAGAGACTGTTGGTCATCTAGGGACACATCTCCTCATATGTCCTAGGGGAAATTTACCTAACTGGCAATTATTTTTGACCAGGTGGTTGACCTCATAAAGAGAGCCAAGAATGAGCCATTTAAGCTTATTACTATATCAATGTCAAGCTCAAAGAAGCACTGCCAAAGCCCAACTAATCCTTCATACTGAAAACATACCTTCTTAATTAAAAAAAGAACCACACACATATACCATAATCATATTTACCAAAGCGTGTCTCACTGACAGTTGCTATGGTTACCTTAACTGGAGGAATTGGCTAAATAACTGGCATATAGCATGGCATATTTTTTAATGTTAGCAATCTATAGCAACTGCTAGCATCAACATAGATTTAAAAGCTTTGAAAGGCAATTTCTTTAAATTGTTTAAATTATTTTAATATGAGGTTTTATTCTTTTATCTTGCTGCTTACTGCTCTGAAATCTTTGATGTGGAGCAGTATATAAATATTGTAAATAAATACATAATTTTTTTTTAAGCCTTTACTTTCTTCTGCAGACAGGTACTGAGGCAGGGTGGAGGGTGGGGACCCTTTACTTTAATCTGTTTGCAAGTTTAAACAATACTAAACCCCTCTAACACACAAACTGCTTAGAAGCAGACTTCACAAAAGTACTAGAAAGTAACGTGTACAATGTCTGAGAGCACAAAAGCCTCCAGCATGCCTTTCATGGTACATCCTACTATATACGATTCTTTCAGTCACATATGGAACTTCTAAAATGAAAAATTATTCACTTCTTCTATGGCAAGTCATACAATACTGGAAAGTATGCTGAGCATTTTTTCCATGAGAAGTACAGTGATATATAAAAATCCAGAATACTTTGTATATAAGCTTTAGGTAGTCATTATTATTTGGCTATATGTGGCACTCTTAAAACACCATAATGTAATTGTGATGGAGTTTGGGCCTACTGACACCCATCCTAATATATATATAACACACAGTGGGCAAATGCGCAAAGACTAGACAAGGGGAAGACTCAAATACGATGGCTGGAGTGAACAGGCCTAGTCCCTCTCACCCTAAAACAAAAACAGAGACTATGAAAAGGGGGGGGGGGTAAATATGGAAGAAAGGGCCTGCCTGGCCACATTTCAACCAACTATCTTACTCTAGGACACCTCCATTGAAGGCCAGCAGGATCATGTGGTAAAGCTTTGACTCTGCACCTAGAAAAACATTATCTTATAAAGAAGGTTTTTAATGGAGGACAGGATCCAGGTTCAGAAGCTGCATCGTAGAATAGCAGTCTCAATGCTCTATGTTCCAGTACTTATGTAGCCAAAAGGTCGCCACCCATGAACAAGAGGGACGTATCAGTAGGCTTGTGTGTGGAGGGGTAGGTGGGCAGGAGTAACACCAAGGTTTGCAAAGGGCAAAAATGTTTAGGGGAAAAGAACACCTAAGGGGAGGGGACCCCAAAACAGACCAATAGCAACTGAACATGCTCAGTGGCCAAGAATGCTGAGTGTCCTGTTGGGCGGAGGGGGGGGGGGCTGGTTATAAAAGAGGATTCATATGCGGAAAGGCTATCAGTGATTACTAGTCATGATGGCTATGTGATCTTAACTCCAGTATCTGAGGCAGCATGCCTCTTAATGCCAGTTGTTGGGGAACACAAGGGGGAGGATGCTCATGTCCTGCTTGGGGGTTTCCCATGGGCATCTGATTAACCACTGTGAGAACAGCATGCTGGACTAGATCAACCTCTGGTCTGATCCAACATGGCTCTTCAGTTCTTTTCCTGGAAGAGGGCATGGCTGGCTGGCTGGCACCCTGAACAGGAGCACTTCACATTGCAACATTTTGTTGCAAAACTTACTTGTACTTCTGAATGCCAGTTGCTGGGTGGGGACCAAACAATGCAGGGGTGGGAGGGTGGATCTGCTTCCTTCATGCCGTGCTGTGGGCTTCCCAAAATCATCTGGCTGCCCACTGTTGACAACAGGATGCTGGACAAAATGGATGCTTGGTGTGATCCAGAAGGGCTATTCTTATGTTTTCTACTAGGCTATTTCTCCATGACATCTTAGTTTGCTATGTGTATGGAGGGTTGGGGTTGTTGTTTTTTTCCAAATGGGGAACAATACAATCCTCCCTTCACCTTCAAATAAGTGGAACATTCAACTTATTAGTAATTTCCCAAAATCTGTAATGATTCAGAGCATGTGATAAATATTGTGATGTAGTTTGAATTATTTTTTCATGCTTTTTTTTTTAAAAAAAAAAAGATAAATGTATACATACAATTTACACAGTAGCACCATTTTGCACTATACAACAAATCTTAGAATCAAAACTACAAGCACGTAGAATTTTTTTAAAGGGTGTTGGACCAAAACATGCTGCCAAGAATCTTTTATCGTCATTCCCACAGCCTCTTGCTTCTATCCCCGGATGAAATTTCTGTATTGCTCAAAGAAATAGAATAGTTAAACGATAGAAAACATTATTAGCTCTCCTTGGAAAACAAGGAAAAAGTAAAAGGATCTCTCTCTATATAACAGCTTACAATTCACTCCCCCAGATGAAACAAAATACAAGAATAAAACCATGTATCTGCTTAGGAACATAGAGAGTGCAGTCATGCAACTTTATATTTATGTATATTTCAAAATAGTTTCAAATGTAATAAAGGCCTTTTTCAAGGCATCTATACCTTGGTCACTCATTTTTGTGCCTTTCCCATATAAACAACGTGCAACACAATCCTACGCATGTCTAGTCAGAAGTCCCATGGGGTTTGCTCCCAAGTGAATGTGTACAGGACCGCAGTCTGAGTTTTCTAATAGCTATGTGTAATTTGTCTAAGGTGCTATGAGGCTGTATTTATTATTCTCATTCACGTTTCATGACTACAACAGTCGTCATCATCACTTAGCTGTCACTGAACAGCACTTTTTAAAGCAATTTCAACAATGCAATGAGATTCAGTTATATAATTTATCAGGTGTATACAGATCACATGCTTGCATGCATCTAAAAATATGGGTGAGTCCTCTGTGGATAATAGCATATAATCAAAGATTAAACTGTAACCCCAGGAATTTACATAGTTTGTCTTTACATGTGTATCAGTTAATATGTTTTTTATAATCCTGTTCTCAGGCAACCCTTTCCTTTCTTTTTCTTTTCTTTTCGCCTGTGACCATCAGTGGCTTATCAGAATGAACAATGCATTCTGTCAAAATGAAATTCTGACACATACAAGGCTACTTGCTCACTATCCGATTTGTCTGTTAACCTTTCTGCTGCACAGACTCTTACAGCTGGTCCAATATTTGAGTGCCCATTCATCATTTAAGATTGGAGAAAGGATTCCTTTCTCAAAGAAATCTTACGGGAAAGGTCAGTGAAGAAAAAGCATCAACTGTGATTCATAGCTTCTTGTTAAATTACTTCTTCCTTAGCAGGCCTTTATAGAAAGACCACTAGAGTGGGATGGAGTAAGGAGAGGAGAGTGACACAGAGCACTGTGGGGATGACAGTACTACTGGGTTTGCCCTACAAAGTTGATGTGCTTTTATTTTAAAAAGAATAATCTCAGTTAGATTCCTTTTTGTTTTCTTTAATAAGAAAAAGACAAATATTTACGTGAGATAAATACTTGTAAGTTCCAGTTTTCATATGCAAATGTTCATGTTCAGTAAAGGAGAATCTTATAATCAAACAGCTTAGCAAACTGCATGAAAATGGTAAGTGTTTGTCTGCTTTTCATCCAACTCGTGGACACTAATGACAGCTGCAAGGACAAACGTCTGAGGAACGGCCATGTTAAGCTATTACTGCTTTGTGGCATCTTAGGGACTAACAAATGTATTGTGGTATAAGCGTCCATAAGCAAGAGCCCACTCTGCCAGATGCATGATAAAGCCATGTATGTGTGTACATATGCTTAGAAAAGATAGGAGAACCCTCTTTTTCTTTTTCAAAGTGAGGTGAAAAGGTCAAGCAATGCAAGAGATAACTGTAGTGTGTCATGGTACTATACAGACAGTACACAAATAAAGGATCCAATCCAATACATGCGAGATCCAGTCAGAATGGGTATGACCCATTGGGGTCTAGCAGCAGATGCATAGCCATAGCAAGAGCAAAAGAGCAGTCCCAAAGAAACAGTTATTCAGAAGCTTCTAGGGCTGATTTAGACTCCAGGCAACTGCTCAGGTAGGCCACATGACATAAAACAGGGAAGATCCCAACCTTTGGGGGCAAGGGACATGTGCAGTCCCTGAGCTGTCAGCCAATGTGATTGTAGGTGGAGGGGCAAGGCTAGAGGAGCTGTTTATCAGTCAGAATGATGAGGACTCACTCACAGGGTATGCAGGTGGTAGTGATGCAGGTGGTAGTCTTTTCCAAACATACCCTGCATACACACACACACACACACACCCCTACATTGGTAAGAAAGGTCCAATAAAGAAAGGTCATCCAGCCCTTTCTTTTTTTGGTGTTAGAGGCAGAAGAAAACATGAGTGGGTTAATTGAAGAGGAACTGAGTTGAGGCAGGATCCGGCTTGGTAATGACGTATTTGGTAGATATTAATTGAAGAAAAACTGATTTGGGGTAATGTGGGATATTAATTTGGGGTGGGTGCAAATTAACTGAAAACTTTTTTGGAGCCATCTGGGTGGTCAACTATTAATGGAAAGTACATGTATTAATGGGACAGTCATTTGGTTTGGAAAGTAATTGGCCTTCTGTGAAAAGTAAATTCTCATAATTATTTCTAAATTTGCATCTAGACATATTGATTAGCATTGCCAATTTTATGTAAATTTGTGTTCTCTTATTTTTCAGTGATGCATTTCTTCTTTGGCAATTCATAAGTGACTACCTTTGAGATGTGGTAACCAGAACTGCACTCAGGATTCCAAGTGTGGTCAGACTGTAGAGTTCCATAAAAGAATTATGAGAATGGTAGGTTTATTTTCTATCCCTTTCCTAATGATACCTAACTTGAAACTTGCCTTTTTCACAGCTGCAGTAGCTCACCTGGTTAACACTGTTCTTGAGCTACCCATCCACAACCCCAAACCCTGGCCAGTCACCACCAGCACAGACACCATTAGTGTATACATGAAGTTAGGATTTTTTGCTCCAATGTGCATCACATTACAATTGCTTACACTGAACTGCATGTGCCATTTTATTTCCTATTCATCCATTCTGAAGAAATCCTTTTGGACCTGTCTTGTATCCCTTTTTATTTTTACCACCCTAAATAATTTGATGTCATCAGCAAACTTAGATGAGCATCATCGTTCATCCCTAACTAAAGGTCTTTTATGAATGAGCACTGGCCCCTCCCAATACAGATCCTTGGGGGACCCCAACCTTACATCCTTCTATAGTGAGAACTGTCCATTTATTCCTGTTCTCTGCTTTCTGATCTTTAACCAGTTTCTGATCTTTAACCAGTTAAAGATGAGAAGACCTGTCTTCTCATCCCATGACTACTAAGTTTATTCAGAAGCCTTTGCTTTGTAAAAGGCGTTTTGAAAGTTCAAGTACACAGTGCCTACCGGTGTCAGGATTGGATCGGAGCCCATAGAGCCCCAAAGCAGTTCTGATTCTGAGGAAGAGATAGAAACCATGGGAGAGGAACCCACGCACTGTTCAGAGGTGCCGCCGGAGGTAGAGCCCCTCCCTGCTCACATTCCTGAGAGTGGTAGCGACCCTGGCTGGCGGGGGGGGGGGCAACTGGAGCTTCGGGACACTTGGTGCTGGCACAGGGACAAACAGGAGATGGAGGGCGCCAAGAGGAGGTGCTCAGCCCGCTTGGCGCGATGTCAACAGCTGCGCCCGATGCCCCATGGGAAAGGGGTGGACTTTCGCCTCCTAGCCCTTAAGTTCAGAGGCTTCCTGCCTTTTCCCTCCAAACGGAGGCCAACTGATTCCCTAAAGCTAGAAACCCTGGATACGCAGCTCTCTTAAGTTTCCCTCATTGTTGTTGTTGTTGTTCAGTCGTGTCCGACTCTTCGTGACCCCATGGACCATAGCACGCCAGGCCTTCCTGTCCTGCGCTCTCTCCCGGAGCGTGCTCAAGTTCATATTCATTGCATCAGTGATGCTATCTAGCCATCTCATCCTCTGCCGTCCCCTTCTCCTTTTGCCTTCAGTCTTTCCCAGCATCAGGGTCTTTTCCAGGGAGTTTTCTCTTCGCATTAGGTGGCCAAAATATTGGAGCTTCAGCTTCATTATCTGTCCTTCCAATGAGCACTCAGGGTTGATTTCCTTTAGGATGGACTGATTTGACCTCCTTGCAGTCCAGGGCACTCGTAAGAGTCTTCTCCAGCACCACAGTTCGAAAGCATCAATTCTTCGGCGCTCAGCCTTCCTTATAGTCCAGCTCTCACAGCCATACATTACTACTGGGAAAACCATAGCTTTGATTAGACGGACCTTTGTCGGCAAGGTGATGTCTCTGCTTCTTACTATGCTGTCTAGGTTGGCCATAGCTTTCGTCCCAAGGAGCAAGCGTCTTTTAATTTCATGGCTACAGTCACCGTCTGCGGTGATCTTGGAGCCCAAGAAAGTAAAATCTGTCACTGCTTCCATTTCTTCCCCTTCTATATGCCAGGAAGTGATGGGGCCAGATGCCATGATCTTTATTTTAGGTTGAATGGAAATAAAGCCTTGGAAAAGAGCCCTATCATCTGTGTGTTGATTCTGGCTACTTGAGGATTTCAGAGAGCAGCAAGGGCGCTCCTGACAACCAGATCAGCCCTATCCACAAGTAGAATACAAAGTATGTCAGTCCAAGGTCACAAATTAAGATGCTACACTCTTCTGCTAGACTACGTCCTCAGCATGAATCCAACAGAGACCAAAAATCGTTCACAGTAACCTGCAAGCAGCCTTTGAGAGTTCACAGACTGAGTAATAAAGACAAATCAGCAGGGTGATCTGAAGGTACACACCTGTGCAGGCAAACAGTATCGCTGATTGTTCAAACGAAGGATGCAGAGGGAAGAACATTAGCTCAGTTTTATAGTATTATATCCCCAGTAAGCTTTAATGTCACTGCAGTCCATGCACAGCAAAAAGATTTTGTGTGCACTTGTCTTTAAAAGGCTAAATCCTGAGAAACTGATCTTACATGAAATATTGTACTGGCTGTTACTGTGATGGGAAAATCGTGTGTGTGTGTGTGTGTGTGTGTGTGTACAGGTTTCACAGCTAGTATGGCATCATATATCTAAGAAAAAGGGGGGCCTGCTATCCTATTTTTATGCATAATGAGCATGTCAATGATTGGAACTGAAGCCACACAAGGACTTGAGCCAAGGTTTATTAGGCAAGGGTGGATTTTCACATCATCCAACACACACACTCTTCCTTTTTTTTCTTTTTAAGAATTGTGCCTCTGTGGAAAGAAAAATAATTGTTACTCAGTAATTTCCTGTCCTTTCTGGTGACAGATTTATCAATACCATGTCACCATGAAGCAGCCACTGCATTTAGTGATGTGACGTTTTAAAGCATGTGACTAGAATTTATTGCGTATGTTCCTGACACATGGTAGGGGGCATTACAATGAAAAAAACACAGATTTCTGCTTGATGGATCAAAAAAGCGTATTTACCCTTAATCTCTTATTTGTGAGCCAAATAAAGGAAATAAGCAATTCGAACCCTGACGTTGGTGGGAGACCCACGGTAGGGAGCGACCCATAGAAAGCTTCCATATACTAGCTGCTTCAACTGCTGCTCAGAATATGCCCAAGACAGCATGGCCAATTGTCAGAAATCTTGGGAGTTATAGCCCAAAACATCTGGAGGACACCAGATCAGGGAAGGTTACCTTATGTAAATAATTCCTTTAATAACCCTACTAGTTTTGGTTATCTTGTTTCTCCTGGTGGTGTCAAACCCATACCTATGCCTTCATTGCCTGGCTACTGAAGTATATAAGATACAGAGGGTTTATTTTGGTAGCACTGATTTTATGGTTAAAGATTTTATAGTCGAGACAGCCTTGTGGCATGAAGTTCCATAGTTTCCCACTTAAAAAGGGAACAGCAGTGGGAAGACCTACATGGTTGTTCCATATTTGGTGACGTAAGTGGGATAACCTGAGGGATGTTCCTCCACACACCCTCATATCTGAGGGTGCAGGTTATTTGGTTTCTACAGTGCTGGTTTCTCTGAGGCATGGCTGCAGTGTAAACACCTTGGCTCACACTGTGAGGGTTTATAAAGGCTCCTGAGTCACAACCTTTCCTGAAGGCAACTGCTTAGAGGGACTGAGGCAGGAGCCTAAGTTTGAATCACATGCATTGCTACAGCCCTTCCCCTGGCTGAAGCCAACTGAATTCTCTCCTCCTGCAGCAGGACACCCCCAAACACCACCTTACAAAGTTCCATGAGATCTCATTTGCATAGTCATATATAAGAATGTTACACGGTGGTTAAAACAGTAGATCTATTACATGTCCCTTAACTCCCTTGGAAAAACAAACAAAAAAGAATATTTTTTGCACACTGGCCTGTTTCAGATATTAACCATGGTTTAGCAATATGTGAATGAGCTGAAGCTTCCCCGGTTCAGATGGAACAATATGCTCATGTTAGTTTAAAACAGGAAACGGATGCTTGTGATCTCCTTGGAACTGCTCTGGAAAAGGGAAGAGGGAGTGTGTGAGCCTGATGTTTGCTTCTGTTTGTTCACATAGTGCTAACCAAGGTTTAGCATTGCTTATGTCTGACATGGGCCACATTGTTATTGAGAAATTCCTATAAATTCATTATCCTCTATATGTTTCCACAATGGTTGGTTTATATATTTGTTTTACCATTTAACAAATTAACTGAAGTCAGATGATATAGAACGATCTACCATTGCTTTAAGTTATGTTTTCCTCCTCTATCCTTTTCATTTCATTTTGAGTTTGTGATGACTATGCTAAATATAAATCTAGAAAATATCATATTGGAAGTTATTCGGCAAATCAGTAAATCTATGGCTGTCATGTATTATGATATAGACTGCTTTATCGGTTTCCCAAAATACATGCTTTAGACCTGATAAAAAGAAAGAACCCTCTTGTTCCTTTGTACTACTTCAGATAAATCTAGGCCAAGATAGCTTTTTCAAATATAGCACTAATTTGAGGTGGAGGGGGAATGGTTACGAGCAACTAAATTCTCATCTTTGCCTTAATTCCAAAATATGGCTTTATTATTGATTTCTTAATCCTCCTGTGGTATTGTGGTAAGTGAACTGCATGTTGGGAGTTGTAGTACAGGCATGGAAAGAAGTGGGGAGGAAGAGGAAGTGAAAGGGAGGAGTCAGGAGGATTGGAAAGTGAGACTGTTTGCTTGAGTTTCAGTTTTAAGAAAGGCCCAGTGAAGGCCTAGAATAAAGAAGCATTTAAATAGCTGTCTCTGGTATCTTGGGTTTCTTGCAATACAACAACTTGGCGATGAAGGCAGGATGGCTCTTCTACCTTTGACTCCACCACCACCTTTCCTCCAAACCCCGGGTGAGCCAGTGATGCCATTTACTTCTTGGACTAGAATGTTTGAGACTTACGTGCTGGCTATTCATGATAAGGAACTTCCAGATGCAAGGAAGCGTGCATTACTCATCCATTGCTTGGGAGCAGTTGCTCAGAGAATCTTCTATAATTTACCTGTTGTGGATGATAAATATGAGACAGCTTTGGCTACTTTAAGAAACTTTCTTGTGGTGGAACACTAAAAATATCACCAGCAGGAACAGAAACAAGGAGAAACTACAGCTCAATATATTGCTGCTTTGAGGAAATGGTTGTTACTTATTATTTATTTATTGCATTTATACCCCGCCTTTTTTCCTCTTGCAAGGAACCCAAGGCGGCTTACATTATCCTCCTCCTCTCCATTTTATCCTCACAACAACAACCCTGTGAGGTGGGTTGGGCTGAGAGTCTGTGACTGGCCCAAAGTCACCCAGTGAGCTTCCATGGCCGAGTGGGGACTAGAACCCGGATCTCCCAGCTCCTAGTCCAACACTCTTGCCACTACACCACACTGGCTCTCCAGTTACTTGTAATTTTGGAGATATGGCAGAAGAAATGATTCAGGATCAGTTGGTAGAGAAAACAGTGATGCGCTGCATCAGGGAACGCCTCTTGCTAGAAACTGATCTTACCTTGCAGAAAGCCATGACAATTGCCAGCCAGATAGAAACTGCAGTGGCAGAGGCAAAGCTAATGGATCAAGGCAAGATAGAACCACTACAGCCTTTAAAAAAAATCCGGAGGTCTATGGACAAGTTTAAAGATGGTACAAATAAGTGCCCAGAGCCCTCAAAATGTGCACAGACAGTATGCTATCATTGTGGATCAACGCAACATACAGCAAATTATGCTAACTGCCCTGCAAGGGAGGCTCAGTGCAGACAGTGCAAAAGGAAAGGACATTTTTTTAGGGTATGCCGGAGTGCCCGGTCTCAACAATCTATAAGTAAAGCTCCTGTGCCAGAACTTACTGTTTTAAGTCTGGAAGACCTTGCTACTACAGTGAACAGAATGACATGTGTTGTTACAGTGTGTGTTCCTACGGTAAGGAAGTCCCAGGACATTGAGTTGATATTAGATACAGGCTCTGCAGTCTCCATACTGCCCAAGTCTGTTTATATACAATACTTCAGTAGCTCACCACTTACAGCACCTAAATTGCGTCTCTAAAGTTACTCAAGGAATCCAATTTCAGTTCCTGGTTGTCTATCAGCAAAAGTAGCAATTGAGACAAATTGTGTGGCAGCTGAGTTCTACGTTGTACCAGAAGGAACTCCCATCCTGGGAAGAGATCTTTTTGTTGCACTGCGCATGCAAGTACTTAATGGGACTGTCTCCTCCATACCACACAACAATACTACAGTTCATACTTTGCTTGTAATCATAATAGCTCACAACACAGAAGGAGAATTAGGCTGTGCAAAGGGCTTCATTCATGAAGTTAAAATTAGACACAATGTGAGGCCAGCACAACAGAAACTACACCGGTTACCATTTGCTGTGAGAGATGCTGTATCATAGAAACTTTAAAAATTAGTGCAGAACGACATCATTGAGGCTACTGAGTGGGTTTCCCCAATTGTTGTGATTACAAAGAAGACAAGAAATATCTGTCTTTGTGTGGACTTGAGGGAGCCAGACAAGGCCATGGTAGTTGATAGCCACCCACTCCTTCACATAGAAGAAATCTTTACTGAACTGCAGAGAGCCACATTATTTTCCACCCTTGACCTACAAAGTGCATATCATCAAGTCTTATTACATGAGGACAGTAAAGACCTCACTGCATTCATCACCCATGATGGCTTGTTTCGTTTAAAACGTGTCCCATATGGTTTAGCATCAGCCCCCAGTGCCTTTCAAAAGATGATGTCTCTGATTCTTAAGAATCAGCCAGGAGTTCAGTGCAATCTGGATGACATTATCAGATTTGGACAGACCTCAGCACAACATGAAAAATGTCTGCCAACTGTCTTGCAATGCATAACAGATGCAGGACTAAAGTTGAACCTTTCCAAATGTGTGTTCAGACAGAAGGAGTTACCTTTCCTTGGGCATATTATATCACAAAATGGATTGAAACCTAATCCCGACCATGTCAAGGCAGTTACAGACGCTCCACCACCTAAAGATGTCCAAACACTGTGCTCCTTCTTAGGCCTTACATCTTGGTATGCAAAATTTGTGCCAGATTATGCATCTGTAGTAAAACCCCTACGTCTGTTGCTTCATGGATCTACACCCTGGATGTGGACATCAGCTGCACAAACCAGCTTTGAGACAGTGAAATCACTGGTTGTACATAGCCCAGCATTGTCCTTATTTGACCCAGCACTACCTACCATCTACAAATGCCTCTGACTATGGTCTTGGGGCTGTACTTACCCAAATTCATGGAGACAAGAGTGAAAGGACAGTTGCTTTGGCATCCAGAACTTTACAAGGGTCAGAAAAATCTTACTCTACAGTTGAAAAGGAGACACTGGCATGTGTATGGGCTACAGAGAAATGGCAGACCTATCTGTGGGGTTGTACATTCTAGGGATGTCAGAGAATTCCACCACGGACTCCAGTGAGGCTGGATTCTTTAGAATCTGGTCCCCTGGAATCCATAGCGGAACGGCCTCCCCCCTGCCACCCCGCGGAATCCCCCCGGGACGGAGCTTACCTGGGGCGGATGTAGTGGCAGCGGATGCGGCAGTGGCGGCTCCAGTTGGTCTCCCGGATGCTGCCAGGCTGCTGCGGCCGCAAATGGTGGCTGTCGTAGTGGCCACCATTTGTGTCCTTGCAGTCAGCTGTGATAGGCTACGTAAGTATTTACATAGCCTATCACGGCAAAGAGCAGGGACGCAAATGGCGGCCGCTGCACCATTTGCGCCCCTGCACTTTGCCGTGATAGGCTACATAAGTATTTATGTAGCCTATCACAGTAAAGGCAGCCACACAAATTTTAAGATTCATGAGGAATTGTCCTTATATGATGGTTTAGTGATACAGGGTAGTCATCATCTCATTGTTCCACCAGAATTACAAGCAAAACTGATACAATTGGCCCACAATACGCATCAAGGCACTGTACGAACCAAACAACGACTGAATGATTTATAATGGTGGCCTGGAAGGGATGTGCAAGTTGAGGCTGCTATCAAATCTTGTGTGACTTGCCAGCTTCATGACAAAACAACAAGCACACGTGTGCCTCCACTACAGCCTGTCCCTCTGCCTGATTCAGCCTGGGAGAAGCTAGCCATTGACATCGTGGAACCATTTGATAAGGAGTCTGGTGATTGTTGTTATGCCATTACCCTTCTAGACTATTTTAGTAAATGGCCTGAAGTGGCTTTTACTCCAAATGCTACTTCTGCTACTGTTATCAAGTTCCTCACTTCAGTTTTCAGTAGAGAAGGAGATCCCAAGGAATTGATCTCAGATAATGGCACCCAGTTTACTTCAGTAGAGTTTCAAATTTTCCTGTCAGAAAGGAATATCAAACATAGACGCTCATCAGTTTATTATCCACAGGTGAATGGAGAGATAGAGTGTTTTAATAGAAGTTTGAAGGAAAGTCAGCAAACAGCTGACTTGGAAGGCAAGGCATGGAAACCTTTCATTGCAGAGTTTTTACAAATTTATAGAGCCACAAGACATGCCACAACACAGCAGTCACCGTCTGAATTATTACACAGGAAGGAGATGCACACAAAATTTAGTGTTGCTGGACTACAAATGCTTAAGCCAGATACTTCTTTACAGTCAGATGTGATGCAAACAGTACAAAAGAAACAACAAAAGTATAAGAGGTATACAGATCACCATTATGGAGCCAAGGAACCAGGAATACAATGTGGTTCATTTGTACGGGTGAAGAAACCAGGAATCAATCGGAAAGGTGAACCGAGATTCACTTTACCCCTCAAGGTACTCGACAGGGTAGGACAATACACCTATAAACTGTCCGATGGCCGGATATGGAATGCCCGGTACCTGTCTCCTGTTCATTCTGACTCTGCCAGAAATGATCAGATACGGAGTGCCAGCAACCTGGCTCCTACACAGTATGATGCTATTACCGACACTGCTGGTCACCTAGTTGGCACTGATGACTCCAGTGTATTACCCCTTGCACAGAATAGCCAACCAGGATCTTTGCCTGATCAACATTCTCAACATACCAGATGACAGCCTGCATGGGCTAAAGACTATGTTCTGTAATTTTCTTACATCAGCTGCAATTAACAAGATCGTTGACTGGAGGACAACTTGTCTTCTGTTGTTTGCAGAGATGTGCTAATCTTTTATGTATCGGTTGGTTGGGGGAAAAGTATTGTTTTTTAAATAAGGAGGATACGTGGTATTGTGGTAAGTGAACTGCATGTTGGGAGTTGTAGTACATGGAAAGAAGTGGGGAGGAAGTGAAAGGGAGGAGTCAGGAGGATTGGAGAGTGAGACAGTTTGCTTGAGTTTCAGTTTTAAGAAAGGCCTAGTTAAGGCCTAGAAGAAAAAAGTAAGTAGCTTTCTCTTGTGTCTTGGGATTCTTGTAATACAACACCTTCTTATGTGGTATGTCTTTGTGCTGTAAACATATCTTTTAAACAAACTCATTAAAATAAAAAGAGAAATATTAAGGGGGCAATCCAATTCATGTTTAGACAGAAAAAAGTCCTGCAACTGGGAATTATAGGACTTTTTTCTGTCAAAACATGCATAGGATTGAACCCTTAAATATTTACGGAACATTCGAGTTGCTATAATATTCTAGGAAGAAAGAACCCAATGTAGTTAGGATTTGGCAATGCTTTCTCAGTCCATTTAATACCATATATCTAACCTTGTCTCCAGGGAATGTTTTTTCCCCCTCTGCAGCATTTCATTTTGGAATTGCCTTTGAAACACTTTCTCTCTTCAGAAGGCCTGTTACGCATTTTCCTTAGGGCTGCAATTAATATTTCTCCCTGTAGAAATTCTCCACTGGGGATTCCTGCAGCATATGATCAAAAAGCTTCAGAATATTCTTGTAAGCATATTTCCAGCTGTACCCCTGATCTCTAACCATCTAAAAAAGTGCTCTGACCTGAGTTGCAAAGTCTGCTCTTCAACACTGCCACAAAATTCTGCATCAGTAAAAGTCTCCTTAGGGATGTACAAAACCACTTACCTGTTTCATAAGTGGCATCCACGGGGGGGAGAAGGTGCTCCGTCCCTCCCCCCAGAATCCTTCCTGGAGCGGGTGCATCCGCAGCCGGACATCTGGCTGCGGCAGGTCTGCGGACGCAAATGGCGGCTGGCATAGCGGCCGCCATTTGCATCCCTTCGCTGAGCTGTGATAGGCTACATAAATATTTACGTAGCCTATCATGGCAAAGAGTGGGGATGCAAATGGCGCAGCGGACGCCATTTGCATCCCCACTCTTTGCCGTGATAGGCTACGTAAATATTTACATAGCCTATCATGGCTCAGTGAAGGGACGCAAATGGCGCCTGGTGTAGTGGCTATTTGCGACCGCAGCCTGGCAGTGGCCAGAGCCACCACCACAGCTGCTGCCGCAGCCAGGTAAGCTCTGTTCCGGGGGGCTTCCGCAAGGTGGTGGGGCGGGTTGCTCTATTCCGCCACAGATTCCGTGGGGACGAATTCACTGGAATTTGGCCTCCCTGGGATCTGTGGCGGAATTCTCTGACATCCCTAAGTTTCCTCAATTTCCTCCTTCAAACGTCTCACATGGCTATTGGTCTCTTGGTTTACCCAGACAGGACTAATGACTACCCAGATACTCCCGAAGTGTGACATCTGATAACATACCTAAAAGAACAACTGCACCTTTTTAGGCCAAGAGAGAATTGAATATGATTCAAGAGGAGGCCATAGATAGTAGAGGACATGCTTTGAATACAGACAGTTTAGTCCCGGCATCTCCATCTAAAAGGATATTACGTAGCACTATTACTTACTTACTTACTTACAATATTTGTATACCGCTCCATATCTAAAACAGATTTCAGAATGGTGAACACAAAAGATAAAACAGTAAAGGAATAAAAAGATTAAAACACCATATTAAAATTATGCGTTTAAAAAAACAGAATGCCAATAGTAACCATGACTGGTCAATTAAGGAATGCCTCCTGGAAAAGAGCTGTTTTCAGGAGGCACTGGAAACAAAACAGTGTTGGTGCCTGCCTGACCTCCAGGGGCAGGGAGTTCCAAAGAAAGGGGGTTCCCACACTGAAAGCTCTTTTCCTGGTGGGCTCCGACTGGGCCATGGGTCCATGTGGAACCACCAGGAACATGCCCTCTGATGACCTCAGTGACAGAGCAGGCTGGTAAGGGAGAAGGCACTCTCTCAGGTTTCCTGGTCCCAAGTTGTTTAGGGCTTTGTACACTAGCACTAAAACCTTAAACCTGGCCCAGTAGTGGATAGGCAGCCAGTGCAGATCCCTCAGCAAAGGACTTACATGCTGAAAAGGGGCAGCTCCCAACAACAGCCAAGCCGCTGCATTCTGCACTAGCTCCAGCTTCTGGGCAGCCCCACATAAGGCAGCCCCACATAGAGTGCATTGCAGTGATCCAGTCTTGAGATTACTAGCCCCTGCACCACTGTGGCCAAGCTATCCCAAGTTTGGAGGGGGGGAATAGCAGAGGGGAGAGTGTTATGTCTGTTAATGTCCCTTTGCCCCTCTCTGCAGGTCTGACATCAGCACCCAGAACTCAGGCAGCTCCAGCAGGCCCCACTTATGGACTGATGCTTGCCCTACCCCCACCAAGAGGTTGGGTTTGGGAGCCACAGTTTTAATTTCCCACAGTGCCTTTGACATCATGTCACTCCAGATCATTGTGAGAAATTAAAATGGCAGCTCCAAGCTGTCTGCCACTCATCACATCACTGTTGCTGCTTGTGCTTCCACCACCACCAGGTAAGCTTGCCAGTAGGCTACTAGAAAGCATTGCTAAATGTCCCTTCAAACCTGGAACCAGGGCTCTTTTTCTATTTATCTACTGCTGGGATGGAAAACCCATCCAGATCTTGTTGACCTACAACTCCCATTATCCCTGACCATTGACCATACTGGTGGGGGGTTATGGGAGATGGAGCTCAACAACTTTTGGAGAGCTACATGTTCCCTAGCCATGATCTACTGAATGAAATATAGCCAAGCTTCAAACCCAGATATCTGTAATACAACCTTGAACTATATGCATTGGTATTACCAGCTTTTATGTTAAGTAATTTTGACATTTCCATTGTTGTTGTTCAGTCGTTCAGTCGTGTCCGACTCTTCGTGACCCCGTGGACCATAACACGCCAGGCCTTCCTGTCCTGCGCTCTCTCCCAGAGTGTGCTCAAGGTCATATTCATTGCATCGGTGATGCTATCTAGCCATCTCATCCTCTGCTGTCCCCTTCTCCTTTTGCCTTCAGTCTTTCCCAGCATCAGGGTCTTTTCCAGGGAGTTTTCTCTTCGTATTCGGTGGCCAAAATATTTGAGCTTCAGCTTCAGTATCTGTCATTCCAATGAGCACTCAGGGTTGATTTCCTTTAGGATTGACTGATTTGACCTCCTTACAGTCCAGGGGACTCATAAGAGTCTTCTCCAGCATCACAGTTCAAAAGCATCGATTCTTCGGCGCTCAGCCTTCCTTATAGTCCAGCTCTCACACCCATACGTTGCTACTGGGAAAACCATAGCTTTGATTATACGAATCTTTGTCGGCAAGGTGATGTCTCTGCTTCTTACTATGCTGTCTAGGTTTGCCATAGCTTTCCTCCCAAGGAGCAAGCGTCTTTTAATTTCATGGCTACAGTCACCGTCTGCGGTGATCTTGGAGCCCAAGAAAATAAAATCTGTCACTGCTTCCATTTCTCCCCCTTCTATATGCCACGAAGTGATGGGGCCAGATGCCATGATCTTCGTTTTTTTAATGTTGAGTTTCAAACCAGCTTTTGCACTCTCCACTTTCACCCTCAACAAGAGGCTCTTGAGATCCTCTTCGCTTTCTGCCATTAGGGTGGTATCGTCTGCGTATCTGAGGTTGTTGATCATTCTCCCGGCAATCTTAATTCCGACCTCTGATTCATCCAGCCCAGTGTTTCTCATGTATTCTTTCCACCTCTTCTTAATCTCATCTGCTTCTGTTAGGTCCCTGCCTTCTTTGTCCTTTATCATGCCCGTCTTTGCACAAAACGTTCCCTTGAGATCTCCAATTTTCTTGAAGAGATCTCTAGTCTTTCCCATTCTATTCTTTTCCTCGATTTCTTTGCATTGTTCATTCAAGAAGGACTTCTTGTCTCTCCTTGCTATTCTCTGGAACTCTGCATTCAGTTGGATATATCTTCCCCTTTCTCCCTTGCTTTTCACTTCCCTTCTTTCCTCAGCTACTTGTAAAGCCTCATCAGACAGCTACTTTGCTTTCTTGCATTTCTTTTTCTTGGGGATGGATTTCGTTGCTGCCTCCTGAACAATGTTACAGACTGCTGTCCATAGTTCCTCAGGCACTCTGTCTATCAGGTCTAATCCCTTAAATCTATTCATCACCTCCACTGTGTAGTCATAAGGGATAAGATTTAGGCCATACCTGTATGGTTTAGTGGTTTTCCCTACGTTCTTCAATTTAAGCCAAAATTTTGCAACAAGAAGCTCATGATCTGAGCCACAGTCAGCTCCAGGTAGGGATGTCAGAGAATTCCGCGACGGATCACGGTGAGGCCGAATGCAAGTGCATTCGGCCCCCTGAAATCCATCGCAGAACAAAGCCCCCGCCTCCCCCAACCCACACAAGTCGGTGATGTCTCTGCTTCTTACTGTGAACCAACCCATGCAAGTCGGGCGGCACGAAGCCCCCACCCCACGAAAATAGCGCCAAACGGAGCACTTACCTGCTCCCGTTGGCACTGACTTATGAATGGCGGCCACCCTGCGGCCGCCATTTCCTTTTTTTGCGTCCCTGCGGAGGCCGTGATAGGCTACGTAAGTATTTACGTAGCCTATCACGGCAGGCTAAAAAAAAAACACTTACGCAAATGGCGGCGGCTACAGCCGCCGCCATTTGCATTCCTTATTTTTGGCTGTCTTAGTCTACGTAAATATTTACGTAGACTATTACGGCCAAAATAATTTGGGACGCAAATAGCGTAGCGGGCACTATTTGCGTTCCCCTTTATTTTCGCCGTAATAGTCTACATAAATATTTACTGCCAAAAATAAGGAATGCAAATGGCGGTGGC
This sequence comes from Heloderma suspectum, assembly GCF_057233095.1. Lineage (NCBI taxonomy): Eukaryota > Metazoa > Chordata > Lepidosauria > Squamata > Helodermatidae > Heloderma > Heloderma suspectum. The sequence goes on along the minus strand of NC_139459.1, from coordinate 290,085,158 downwards.
CATAGCCGCCGCCATTTGCGTACACTTTTTTTTTTTTTAACCCAGAGCCTTCCGTGGCCAGAAATCCGGCTGCGGACGGCTCTGGCCTGGGCCTGGCCGGCTGCTCCATGGAGCCGCTGCGGAGCACAGCTGGCCGGTCGAGGATTCTGGGGGGGAGGAATGGAGCGCCTCCCCCCCACCGCGAAGCAGATCCACGAAACGGTAAGTGACTTTCGTACATCCCTAACTCCAGGTCTTGTTTTTACTGACTGTATAGAGCTTCTCCATCTTTGGCTGCAAAGGACATAATCAATCTGATTTCAGTATTGACCATCTGGTGATGTCCATGTGTAGAGTCGCCTCTTGTGCTGTTGGAAAAGAGTGTTTGCTATGATCAGTGTGTTCTCTTGGCAAAACTCTATTAGCGTTTGTCCTGCTTCATTTTGTACACCAAGGCCATGCTTGCCTGTTATCCCGGTGATTTCCATACTAAACCCTTAATTGCTTTTTGCAGCCTTAATCCAGTTTACATGGAAATGTCAAAACTGTGTTTGAAAATTATCCTCAAATAAGGCTGTACTTATGTATGATTCAGCTCTACACACAAGAGTTTTTGAGCCATATTTATAGTTACCTATTGGTTTTCTCCAAAATGCAGAAACCATTGTTGAATACGGGTATATTGGCAGGCTTTTTTCACTGATGGGAAGCCAGCCAGGCCTGTTAGACATGTTGTGAAGAGTGGAGGGTAATCCCTACCATGCAGTGGGGTCACATTCTTCATGGATCCCAGCCTGATAGCTATGACTCTAGGGATACAGCTATGAGAAGAAACGTGAGCTCTAACTTCATTTCATTTATTTAGAAAATAAAGATTAAACTCCAGAAAGTCCTGTGTCCAAGCACTGGTGTGCACATGCTAGGACTTTCCCAATTTCTTTTTCTGACTTCAGCTTCTCATGCTGCATCCAAGTGCCACTCCTGAAGGAGCAGACTATCAGGTTGCATAGAGATTCTGCCACTGTAACAGGGGCTTCCAAATCACCACAGTCCACTCACAACTCCACCCGTGGTTGAATTATAGCGAAGAACCTTTGTACCTTGGGACAAAAACATGGTTATCTGCTGGGGAACTGTTAACAGAGAGGGAAAGTAATGTATCTTCTCAACAGAAGTAGCTAGAAGCTATAAATGGACTCCGGAAATCTGTTACCTTATTTGGAGTTATGCTGATCGTCCAGTGGTGGTTTGTTGTGAAAGATTTCAGTAGTCTATGAAGTTCATGTTACTTGCATGAAATATTGTTTTCATATATATTTCTTTATTTTATTATTACCCTTATATCCCACTGTATTGGCCCCAGGAGCATAATCAAATCACCTGTAGAGTTACAGGGGCCTAGAGATCTATAATGCTTGCTTATTATTATTATTATTGTTATTATTAAATTTAATCACCCATCTGGCTGGTCACCTAGCCACTCTGGGCGATGTACAGCATAAATAAAACAATTTAAAACAATAAAATTCTACAATAAAAACATTTTCTAAAATACCCTAACTCACCCCAAAAGCCTGCCTGAACAACCACGTTTTTAATGCACGACGGAAGCTCATTAAAGAGGGGGCATGGCAGAGTTCCACAGAGTGGGGGCCACCAAAGAAAAGGCCCTCTCCCTCGTCCCCACCAGTCTAGCTGTCATGGCTGATGGGACAGAGAGAAGGCCATCCGAGGCTGATCTTGTTAAGTGGCTTGTCTGGTGCTGCTGGAGGCGCTCCTTAAGATAGGCTGGGCTGGAACCATATAGGGTTTTAAAGGTCAAAACCAACACCTTGAATTTGGCCCGGAAAACAACTGGTAACCAGTGCAACTCCTTCAGCACTGGAGTGATGTGATCTCGCCGCCGGCTGCCTTTAATCAGGCGAGCCGCCGCGTTCTGTACCAGCTGCAGCTTCCGAACCGTCTTCAAGGGTAACCCCACGTAGAGCACATTACAGTAGTCTAAACGAGAGGAGACCAGGGCATGTACTACCGATGGGAGCAGATGGTCGGGAAGGAAGGGGCGCAGCCGCCGTATCAGATGGAGTTGATACAGCGCTGTCCGGCTCACAGCTGACACCTGAGCCTCCATGGACAGCTGGGAGTCCAAAATGACCCCCAGGCTGCGGACCTGGTCTTTCAAGGGTAGCCGTACCCCATTCAACACCAGGTCAACATCCCCCAGCCTCCTCTTGTCTCCCACCAAAAGTACCACGGTCTTGTCAGGGTTCAGCTTCAGCTTATTCCTCCCCATCCAGCCACTCACCGTCTCCAGACATTTGGACAGGGATTCTACAGTTCATCATTGGTGCAACTCCCTTGCTAGCAAGCCTCGGAGCATGTGAAGATGAGTCAAAGGCCGATACATTCATAGAATCATGGAATAGTAGGGTTGGAAGAGGCCTACAAGGCCATCGAGTTCAACCCCCTGCTCAATGCAGGAATCCAAGTTACTTTGGATTCCTGTACTCAATGTTATTAAGTGACATTGTAAGTTACTCAATAAGGTGCTCCTAGTGAGTAAACCTATGGATCTGATTTATCACTATCTTGGCACCTCTAAATTAAGAGGTCAAAGCACACGGCCGGGACAACACACCCACCTTTTTTCCTTTTGTAAAGACCCCAAAGCATCTTACACAGTCCTCCAGCTCTTGTGCATTTTATCCTCACAACAAGTAGGTTAGGTGACCTACTAACCTTGTCAAGTAGGTTAGGCTGAAGTCAGTGACTGGCCCAAAGTCACCCACTGAGCTTCATGGCTGAGTGGGGAGTAGAACCTGGATCTCCAGAGTCCCTGTCCAACACTTTGACCACTACATCACACTGGCTCTCTTGTTTATATGTGACACAGCTTATTTGTGAGAGAAGTGAACTAGCTGAGAAGGCTCTTTTGTCTGCTAAGAAGGCTCATAGATTTTAATTCAGTAAACTAGGTAGATCCTATTAGGAACATAGCCAGCCATGAAGGAACAAAGAAAGACTAGTGAATAAGTGAGAATGGGAGAGAGAGAGAGACAGCGAGAGACAGCAATAAAAGTAAACACAGAGGAACTATTAAAGACTTTTGTGATCAGTATCTGCAGCCAAAACAGTGAAATGTTCTTCAGGATACAGCTTGGATGAGTGCTTTCCCTACTGGAAAACTATTATCTGTTTATGGTAATTGAAATCCTAGAGTTTTGTGAGCAATAAACACTACTTTAATCTTTTCTCCTGTTCTGAACACTTGGTTTGTTTAGAAGGAAATACCCTAAAAATTAAAAGAAAGGAGTACTCTGTGCTATCACATCTGCTTGCCCAGCCACCTTCAAAACAAATGGCACTTAGAATGTTGACTTTTCCCACATCCTTGCATTGGGCAGGCACCTAAAATATGACAATGATACCTAAAATCTAGATTTTGGCTCCTACAGTTTGGAAAGATTTTTCTAGCCATGGCTCTGAAGTATCACTCATCCTCTGACTGCAGGCTATGAATTGCAATTCAATGCCTGAGATGCATCTTCTGTTACTTGTTCCCTAGAACACTGATTCAGAATGGGGCACAGTGTGTGATGAAACTGTGGAAGATCAAGAAGAGTAGCTGTGAGGCAACATCACAGACTTATTCAGTATTGCAAATCAATATAATTGCCTTCCATAGTTATCTACTACAGTGCCTGGTCCCATGTGCCACAGAGCTAATGTGGTGTAGTAGTTAGAGTGTTGGACTGGGTCAGGAAATCCGGGTACTAGTCCCCACACGGCTATGAACCTCACTGGGTGACTTTGGGCCTCCCACTGGCTCTCAGCCAAACCTACATAAGAACCATAAGAGATTCACTCCTTCTCTTGCAATTCCCCTTCATGCTTTTCTTCCAAAAGCCAAACTTTTCTGGGCTGCCAATGCCTCCAGCCTTGACTGGCAGACTCAGGGCCTTTACTCCAGAGATTCTAGTAGGGATGCAAAGCCATCGGTCTGAGTGGATTGCTCACCAGTGAGCAATATCTTGCATTGGGTGGCCATGGAGGCTGGTGGCTCCAATGTCAGTGGGGTAGTGAATCCACTCCGGGTTTTAGTAAGAACCAGTCAGAACTGCTTTGCACGATACCTCCTTTAGAGTTCTGACTGGCTGTGACTGAAACCTGGAGCGGATTCACTGCCCCACTGGCATCACAGCCACCAGCCTCCACTGTGGGGTGGTGATCCGCTTGGCAACAGAAGACTGGGTCCTTCCTGAGGTCCCCATTGAGACCACTGGATTCCTCCATCCAGGTAAGCAGGACAAGGTCCTAAAGCAGGGGTACGTGGGAATGGTCAGGGGTCCATGCGAGCCTTGACCACCCTGCTGCCGAATTCCCTCCCTCAGCAATCCTGATACAGATTGTTCTTTCCTCGCTGGTAGGATAACTGGGGTGTGTATGTGTGATCATGGGTGTGTGTGTGTGTGTGTGTGGCCCTCGGAGCCAAAAAGTTTGTGAATCCCATCCTAAAAGCTCTGCTGAGGACAGGGTAGGTATTTGGAAGGGCAGGTGACTGCAGTAGCTTGGAGTGACTTTTACCAACTGAGACAGGGGTGCCAACTGTGATCCTATCTGGCTGTGACAGATCTCACCTCAATTACAGGTGTTCTGGTTGTATCTAGACTAGACTACTGCAATGTGCTTTACATGGGGCTGCCTTTGAAGACAGCTTAGAAGCTTCAGCTAGTGCAGAGTACAGTGGCCTAGATGCTAATGGGGGCAAGGCATTTGGATTATGTTACACCTATTTTGTGCCAGTTGCCCTGCTTGCCCTATTCACTTCCAAGCTCAGTTCAAATGTCACTGTGTGGTTCTCTTGCTACGTGGGCAGATAAAAGTACAAACTGGCATACAGAGTCATATGCATTTCCCATTTTCAAGTGTCAGTATGAAAAGCAGCCATTCTAACAATAGGAGATTTTGCACAGAACCTTTTAATTTTATTTCACCCTTGATCAGCAAGAAAAATAAATATATTTGCCTAGTTTAACTATTTATTCACTTGCTCTTAACTCTTCCTTAGCACATTTTTATATTTATAGATTTCACCCAATACAGCGCATATACAAATTTCAGAAGATTCACTACAAATGAATGCATGGAACATTTCTGCATAGAAGAACATCATGAATAAAAAAGTAGGAACCAACTATTTGAAGTCTTGCAAATAAATAACCATTTTGCCTGGTAGCCTCTTGTGAGTCAGAAACAACACCAGGTGTCCAGCCTGGGAATCTTACATAATTGAGAAAAGAGTAGGATATTTTTCCTCCTAAGGGCTGAACTATACGCAGCAGAGGATATTGATGATTATATCTCACTTAAAATTAATAGCAGGGGGGATCTGATCAGGAACACAGTGCCGGTAGTGGGTTTTAATCCTTTCCCCTGCATAATTTTCCCAATTATTTTATTTTATTTATTAAATTTCTTAATCGCCCATCTGGCCGGTCACCCGGCCACTCTGGGCGATGTACAATAATACAAACAGTTTAACAACAATAAAATTACACATTAAAACATCATTTCTAAAATTTCCCTAGCCCACCCCAAATGCCTGCCTGAACAACCAAGTTTTCAATGTGTGGCGGAAGCTCGTTAAAAAGGGGGCATGGCAGAGTTCCCTAGGGAGGGAGTTCCACAGAGGGGGGGCCACCACAAAGAAGGCCCTCTCCCTCGTCCTCACCAGCCTAGCTGTCCTGGCTGATGGGACAGAGAGAAGGCCGGCCGAGGCTGATCTTGTTGAGCGGCCTGTCTGGTGTTCCCGGAGGTGCTCCTTAAGGCATTAAAATTGCCTCCCCCAAAATTGTTTCCCAGGGTTATAGCCCCAGTCTATTTTTGGCTCCCCTGCACGCACCAGCTGTTAAAAAAGAAACCTTGGGAAATCCTTTTGCCTGCTGTGCTCTATATGTCTCAAATGACAAACCAGGTATGACAGAACAGGTAGGCTAGTAACTGTATTTATTTTCAAGACTGATTTAATCCCTGCATAACATTTAATCATCTCCAGCAACCTTGCTCTGAAACACATTATGTCTCGTTAAAAGCAAATCTAAGTGAGGCCACTGCAGAATAATATCATTCAATATTCAATTTATCTAAGTAAAGGATAACCAGAGATACCCATCTATTAATGAATAAGACACTCATAAGTATACAGAGATGAAGTGTCACCTACTCATGATTGCTTGACTGATCAGCACTCTTAAATCTCAAGCAAACGAAAGTGTGTTCTGACTTCAAAAACACTTATTTTAAGCAACAGTTCTGCCTCATATACAACAAACAAATGTCAATGAATAGCCATGTCTCAATAGGAGACATATAATATTCTATTTCAATTTTTTTTTAAATCTGTCATAATAAAAATTGAGTAAGCAAGGCCTTTTATCAGGATTTATGTTAAGTGTATACATTAGATGAACCAAAAGATACCATTTTCTGTACTACATGCAAAACAAAATGAATAATGGTAGACTCTTACTGATAAACAATTACTGACTAACAATTTTCTCACTACCTTCCAAGGATTACAATTCAACACTCTGGCCTAGTTCGCATACAACAGTAACCAAGGTAACCATGGTCTTCCCCCCACCCAGCCCAAACTCTAGGTTACTGTGAATGAACTGGTCAAGGGAGAGACAACCAGGTTTGGATGTCACACAAAACAACCCAGGGACAGAGCATCCCTGGGTTGTTGAGTTGTTCCCACTGGCAGGAGGAAGTAGGAGCCATGGGGCCATGTGAAGTAGCACATTGGCTTGTTCATAGCAATCCAGGGTTTAAAAAAAAATGTTTGTCCATTGAAATCACTGGGCTTAAGCAGGCTAAAATTTGTTTTGAATTGTAGCCTTATAAGGAAAGGCATTGAAAATAGGAGGGCAGTATCCTGATGCCTCTATACAAATATATGTGCCGCCACTTTTGGAATACTGTGTACAGTTTTGGTCAGCCCATCTCAAAAAGAATAACATAGCACAGCCGTGGAAAAAGTTCAGAAAAGAACAACCATAAAGTAGGTACAGCAAGGGCCGAAAAATGCAGGGACCAAGTCTAGACCACCTCAGTAGTCCTACAGCCTGTGCTCACATAGACCCCCTAGAGGGACACCACAACTTTTAGCCATGCCAGAGTCGTGGAGCATAAGGGAGTCATGCTCCACTCCCTCCTGATGGGATGCTTGGAGGCAGTAGATGGAGGGAGCTCCATTGCCTGGAAACAGGACAACATCTCAGAGGCCCCTGAAATGGCATAGAGGCCCCTGGGGCAATCTCCCATATGCCAATGGAAAGAGTATCTGGGGAACCAACTGAGCAAGATACGTCCATGCTCTTTCAGCCCATCAGTGCAGGCATGGCTAAAAGGAGCATGAGAGAGTCATGCTCCACAGCCACTGGAGATGGTCGACCACCACAGAGTGCATGCTGATGTCACATGGACCTCTGGGATGATCTCCCATTTCCTGGTGGGTGGAGCACTGCAGAGGCCAGAGGACTGAATTTTCTTATTCATTTTAGGTTGTAGGCCTAAACCAGACTAATACGACTGTGAGAGTAACACTCAACTCCTGTGGTTAGGGGCAGGGGAGAATGAAGGGAGCCACGATTTGGACATCCATGCAAATCCTAGAGCTGGTCTTGCTGGAGGGACAGCCCTTAATACAATGCAATGGCCTGTCTCTGTGATAAATAAGATAGTCATTTAAGTCTTGCTTTTAAACAAGTGTTTGTATAACTGCTCATTATACAAGCGTTCTGCTGTGTGCTGCTCATTAGAAGATAGATTAATATTATATTAACTACTTGTATTCATATTTTCATGCATATTAACAAAAACAGAACATTACACACCCTTTCCTAAAATGTTTGTATTTCAAATAAAATATTGATCATTGACTTTATAATTCTTTAATGGTACTAATCTCTGAACATGTTGACCAGTCTTGTTGGAGACAATCGATCGTCACCTGCATTTAGCAGCATCACAACGTGTGGTCAGTATTTGGTTCTAACATAATATTTTTATAATAAAAACATGAAGCACAGATATAAGTTCTGTGTGTTATACATGATTGCCTTTGGCATTATTTATTCTAATAATGAAAGGACAGAATGTAAAATGTTTCACTGAGAATCTAAAGTGCAAGTTTCAAACACTGAAAATATATGCTACTATCAGTCATCAATAGGGATATTTTTAGAACATGCCGAATCAATCATTATCATCCTAGTACAGAAAAGAAAGGTAGGAAACATGCAGTATGAAATGAAAGGCAGGGAAGACTCTCCAGTCAAGACAACAGCAGTGGCGTCCAAGACTGACATTTGTAGTTTTACAACCTGATGCTTTCTCCTGACATTTTGGAGGATTAGGCATCCTTAAATAATTTGGAATCCTTCACTGCTAGAAACAGTAGCTTTCTAATTCTGTATAGTGTAAGGGGAGAACATGCCAAAAGAAAAAGAAAAAAAAGGAAGATGGTGAGCTTCTAATTTCAGACCATGTTCCAAATGTAGTGTGGTACTAAGGGCAACCAATTTATTCTCATATACCCATCCTATAAGATGAACTCCACAGTGTGGACTGCCAGAACAGGCCTGCAGTACCAAGTCATACAGTTTAAATCATATAAATGATTTGTCCAGCACTGGTGTTTAAAGTTACAAACAGAAATATAAAAAGATGTGAAGGGGATGAATGAGGTAGCCAAGTTTTCAGACAACACTGCATTATTTAGAATGGCGAAAACCCAAGTCAACTGCAAATAGATCCAAAAGGAGTTGTCCAAACTGTGTGCATGGATAATAAAATGGCAAAATTAGGTCCTTCGTAAAGTGATGCGCCTTAGGACAAAAAAAATCCTAGTTTTACGTGAGGTGTCAGAGAGGTACACAGTTATGTCAGAGGCCCCTGTTGGCCAGCCCCACTGACCACATCATGGGTCAGAGTCAATGCAGAGAAAAAAGAGGAAGGAGGAGGATAAAACTCCAGTGAAGCTTCCCAGGGAACTCCACCACCACCACCACCATTCCCGCCCTTGGCATCAGACAGGAAGGGGACAGGATTTACAGCATCTTTCTTCTCCATATTCCAGTATACTCCTGGCTCCAGACACATGGCCAAAGAGTGGTCTCCCCCTCAGACACCTCCTGCTTATGAAGTTAGCGTGGGGAGTCATCCAAGTGCATTCGCAAGCCCCATCAGCTTGCAAGACAGCTGGATCTCACTCCAACCCTAGGTATGGACCCATTACCTTGGCAACTTGGCAACAAAGTCAAGATCAGCCAAAGCACCTTCAGCTTGCAAGACACTATTGTTGCCCTAGAGCCTTGACCCTCTTAGGGATACCAGAGGGACCTTTGGTTCCATTTCCCTGTTTTGAGGGCAAGAGGAAGCCACAGTGGCACCCTGTTTTCCTGTTAGGGATTGTTAAGAAAGGGACTGAGATTAAAATGGCAGTGTCACAATGCCCAGTGGTACAATGCACAATCCACTACAACCTATAGTGCAGGGAGATTTGGAATACTGTGGACAGCTCTAGTCACCCATCTCAGAAAGATATAATAGAGCTTGAGAAGGGCAATCCAATGAAAGGCACGCCTATCAGTGGCTTTTAGCCAGGATATCCTAAATAGAGCCTCCATATTCAGAGGCAATATCCTGGGGGACAAAAAAATGAGTTATTGCCTTCATATTCTGCTTGTGAGCTTCCAGAAACAGCTAGCTGGACACTGTTGGAAACATGGGGCTGGAGCAGATGGGACATTGGTCTGATCCACTGATATTTCTATCTTTCACAGGGCTGTTCTCCATTTCTTAAACCTTAAAACAGAACCTAAATCTATCTCTTCTGGACATTAAATGTTGGCAGGTATACATATTTTAGGTAAAGCAATTTTGCTTGAGCAATTTAGGGCACAATCCTGTGCATGTTTAGACAGAATGCTGGCTGGGGAATGCTGGGAATTGCAGGACTTTTCTCTGCCTAAAGGAACTCTGACTGAGGGAAATACTAATCTCTACAGAAAAGGAACCTGTCAGATTTCCCCATCACTGCAGTGCTACATTATATATTTACATATGTACATTTTTAGTTTACATTTCAGCTAACAAAAGCTAAAGCAATATGTTCTAAAAAGCAAGTGTATGACCTATTACACATACAAAAAATCCATCTACCTGACATCTCTCTCTCTCTCTCCCCCTCCTATAATTTGGTAGTAGTAGCAGGGTAGCAAGGATTTGAGCCTACTATTATGGTAATTAGGGGTCAAAATACATGTTACATTAATTTCAAAACATGCAGCTTCCTTTCTTGGTTTTATTTTACCCCAAAATCAGTGTGCAGGGCCTTGACCTGGATTGGGACCACCGCACGCAGGGTGGTTTAATCTCCCCCGGCCCCTCAGCCACTTCCCTCCCAAACTCACCCTGCCAGCATGGCAATTAAAGAAAGAAAAAAGCCTCTGTTGGCACCATTGGTCCTGATCCAAACTTGGGGCCTATGCATTTACTTTAGAGTAAAGAAAAACAAGAAAGGGACCCTCCAGAGCAGGGGGAGAACATGGAGGGAAAGTTCCATTGCATGAATGAAAATCAACATCATGTACCATTGGATATCACCTTATGTAATTAACATAATGTGTAGTTTGACCCTCAATGTTGATTTTCATTTTTGATTGGAATAACTTCTGTCAGATTATCCATAGCTATGCCCTAAAAGGCAGCCTATAAATAAGCATATATAAATAAATAAAGCAATAACTCAATTGCTCAATATCATACAAGGCAGAGGGATGAGGTCGGTACTGCAGTGGTTAGTTTTGAAGTGCCGGCACTCATCATGACAATCCCCATAGCCCTCTGCCAAGGGGAGTCCAAAGCTAATGGGTCTTAATTGCTCATTCAAGAGCAAGCCACCCCCAAATACTTTACATTACAACAAGGAACAATATACTGCTGCCGGGAAAATTCATTTTCCCCCAGCTACTCTGAGGACTGCAGCTAAACTCAGAGGGAACAGGGATTTCCGAGGGGGTGGGTTAGCAGATGCATCACTGTCCCTGCTAATCAAAAAGTGCAGCCGTTGCATCCCTGTGAGCTCTGGCTCCAGTACACCACTGGATGAGATACACAGAAAACAGAAATGGTGAAAGCAACATCTGAAGCAATGGTCTGGGATGCTGCAAGTCAAACAACATCCTCCAAGGATAATTGCATCAACGGAGCACATGGCTGCATGTGCCACTAGTGTCCAGGGCCAGTCCTTCCATTAGGGAGACTTTTATGTAAAGTTGCAGGGCAGCAAATTGTTGATTATTTATTAATGTACTATAACTTTTAGCCCATCTCTTTGTCAGAGATACCTCCAAAGTGGCTACCAAAAATAATAAAAGCAGCACAACAATACAGCATACCATAAACCCAGTTTTAAAACAGCAAAAAACACATTTAGATTATTTAGATTATTATTTAGATTCTGTGCCTCAGGCACCAAAATGACTTGGGCCATCTGTTCGTCACTTCAGACAAGAGACATACACAGAGACAATTCCTCTATGCACACAGCCATAGGTGAAGGATGGCACAAGAGTTTATTCTGCCATATGTAGAAGCCAGCCATTCATATCAGCTTTCTGAAATTCTCACACTGCCCTTTCATAGGTAACTCTGTACTTGCTTTTTTCCAGCATGGGTGTTGCTGGTGCTTATTCCCACACTGGTGAGTATGACAGGGACGTGCACATTACTCTTTGACTAACAATTGTTTCCAGAGCTACTGAAGCTATATTTTGGTCTTGCACAGCATGCATTACAATTTACAAGTGAATTTGTCAAAACTAGAGACAGTTGTGCAGTGTGGGACTTAAACTCAAGTTCAAATTCATCCTGCTTGGACGACTTTGGGCACAAATCACTGTTTTTGTTTTCAGTTCACTATCAGTAAGCCAGAAACAATAATGGCACATAATGACAGGTTATTTTAAAGTAAAGATTGTGAGGCATTCTGTACAGTTTGAAGTGGTGTATAAACTCTAATGTAATTTGTTGCTATATAGTATATGAGACTAGAAGCAAGAAGCTGAATTAAGTTGACCAATTTCTTTTTATTTATTGTATTCTAACAAAAGCAGTGAAATGGTGTCTTGTTCATAGGCTGCCAGTTGGTTTCCTGCCCCTCTCCCAAAAGTGAACCTATCTTAAGCTCTCTTACTGTACCAACCACCACTTTTGACAGCCTAGAAATCCACCAACAAGTAAATTCCAAGGTAAATTAGTGCATCTTCCACTTATTTAATAAGATTAATCAGAATGGTGTTGCCTTCCTCCCAACACTTTGTTTCTATATTACCACCTCACATTTATTATGGAATGATTTCCAACATTTAGAAGATACACCTACATTACCCTGTAAACCGACTACTTTATCTAGATCTCAAGTCCCCCGGCCTAAATAATGCCTATCTTCCTGAGATGAAAGCTCATTAACAGTGCAATCTTATGCAAGTCTAGTCAGAAGTAAGTTCCACTGAATTAATCTCCTAGGTAAGTGTGTATAGGATTTCAACTTCAGCTTCAATAGCAAATGCAGAAGAGACATCGTTCAGACATCACAATCTTGGTCTGATAAATCAGACCAGGAACTAGGCACATGCCCACAGGCTACCACCTCTTTCTTTCCCTTCCCTCTCCCCTTCCCTCATCCCCTCACATTCCTGGCACATAAACCACAGTTTCCAGTTTAGACATAATGGGAAACTGTGGTTTGAGAAAATAGGATATCTTTGCTGAAGCCAGGCACAAGGAAGGAGTGAGGAAAGAACACATGAGCACTAAACTCATTCATGATCCAATAAACTGTGGTTTACTGGTACAGTTATGAGAAATGAACAGTGCCACAATAAAATGCTGGATGATTAAGTAGGTCAGTAATATAAACAGAACCTTCTTTTTGATATTCTACTCTGCCATGATGAAGCATATTGACAAAACCTCCTTTCCTACTGTATAGTGTGAAAACATCTCATTCATTTCTATTTACTGATGCCTTAGTAATTCTACATTCACATTTTAAGTTTATACTCATGATGAATGTGAAATTCATTTTCTAAACATGCCTAAACATGTTTATCTCACTAAATATAGAATATTTGTCTATATACTATGTGGTACTATGTGGTATACTATGTGAATTGTATCAGAGTTCCTTGTATAAAATTGTGAAATGCTCTGTCATCTTTATTAGCCTTTAGATACAATTCAATAATACTTAGAATTTATATAATGCTTTAGAGTTTTCATTTGAGCAATTTAAAATATACTTCATTTCACAATGCCTACATAAATATACATAAACAATATGAACATATAATGCATATCATACATTCTAGGTAGTTCTATTAACGTTTCTTATACGTATTACATTATGATATATTCCAAGCATACAATAATAAATGCATGCAATAATATTTAGCATTACTATAAGGATTTCAGATATTCAAAGCACTTCACATACATTATCTCATTAAATGTTACAACAGTCCTGTAGGGAAGGTAAGTATTATCATTCCCAAATTGCAGATGAGAGAACAGTGGCTTGCTAAGGCCACCTAGTGAACTTACTGCAGAACTGAGATGGAAATTGCTGTCCTATCTCACATTCCTAGCCACTGTGCTACACCAAAAAAACATTCACACAGCATGCAAACCTGTATTCATTATCAGCATGCTATCAGAGCACCAGGGATGTCCGTGTCCCACCTTGTCCTCGAATCTACTGAAACGTTTGTCTGATGTACATCACATCAACCTAGAAGAAAGCCTTTCAATCTACAGAAAGATGGCAGTCCTAAACATGCACAGCAGCAAACATGCCCTAGTGAACTCAGTGATACTCAGGATTAAGCATGTGTGGGGCTGGGCTGGAAGTGGAATTTGGGAATGTATTGCTAGCTTGTGGTCTAAAGATGAAAAAGATGTATTAGAATCTCAAAAGACACTGCATTTAACTTTGTAATATGAAGCCTACATTTGCAGATTATCTAGAAGAATTGCAAGCTGACCTATACATCTTTACTCAGAAGTGAGTCCCCCAGAAATCTATTGGGACTTACTGTTATGTAAACAGACATAGGCCTGCGGCCATATGGCCCTAATCCTATACAGGTTTACTCAGAAAGAAGTCCCACCGAGTTCATTGAGATTTACTCCCAGGTAAATATGCACAGGTTTGCAGATGTACTTTTCTAAAGTTTTTCCTGAGAATCCACACCCATGCAAAAAAAAACCCCAAGGATGATTAAAAATGAGTTTAGTAACTAGCCATTTTTTACCAAGGTTTTTCTTTTCAGACTCCTGGCAAAAATATTGTGGTATTAACATGTTTGTCTACCCTTAAAAAGGAATGGGGGGAGGGGGGATTTTAGGTCTACTGCCGAAGAAAGAAGGCATTCGTTGCCAGTTGAAGATAAAAGCAGAAATTATGCAACTTTCACTGCAAAGTACCACTGTAGGGTTAATCACTTGTCACCTCATCTCTGAGCAATTTAACTACATACATAAATATCAGGTCCTGGGATTTTACTGCAGTGTAATGAGCCTTACATCAAGGTTGGAATGTACTTGCAAGGTCATGTCTTCTTAATAATGTCCCATCAGACTCTGAAATAATTATAACCCTACCCAGAGAAAAGAGCAATTTGGAGTTATGAGTGTAAGGACAAATCTGATGGAAATGAGGAAAAAGCTTTATCAGCTTTTGGTAAGGGAAAAGGCAAAAGCGGTGATCATGACAAAAGAGTTCATTTGGGACAAATAAATCATACCACAATTTAGTTGCACAATGTCACAGCATATGTGAAGGTCTCTGGTAACGTTTTACAGGTAATTAGGGGGGGGGATTCTTAACATTTTTCTAGAAATGTGTTGCATTTTAATACAAACGCACTCCTCAAATCATTTTCCTGCAAGCATTTCAAAAAGCACTGTGACATCTTATCATGCTTCCCTATGTTATCATTCCACGGAAGCAGGGTGGGCGAGTAAAACTACTCTCAAATACTGCATCAGTATGCACATATGGAACCTTTTATATGTATATAAGCTACATAAGATGCCAACCATTTTATATTTGTGAACAGGCATAGGGAATTATCATCTCTCCTGTGGAAATGTAAGTATATTTAACTGTGATATGCTGGGTCAAAATAGATTCTCCACAGGAATACAGGCACAAAGAAAATATAATGATGCTGCATTACTATGTATAACTTCCCTTGAACCGCTAGATTCTTGTGCTATTTGCAAACCTTGTTCGTTTTACTAACACTTCAGGGCAAATATGCAACACTTTATTTGCAGGTAGCCATTCAGACCCAAATGAAAGGAAAGCGAACAAAGTAAAAGCTGAATGTGATCAAAGACCTGCTGGGTACCCAAGTCTAGCAGTTATTTGCAAGCAAGGTGGGAGAGCTAAAAATGGATGAGGACCTTTTCCAGATGAAATCCTGGCTCCAGAAACCTCCTGCAACAGAACAATGTGGATATTCTAAAGCAGGTCCATACATTCTCTACTTGTTACAAATAGGATAAACCAGTCTTAGATTATGCACAGTCTCTCTCTTCTTGCACTTATTCACTATTATACAAATCCTTTCTAGAAGGAAAGACACAGTGCTCTGTAACATCCACAATATCTTTCAGTATCCTAATTACTATAATGCTGACTTTAGCCTTTAATATCGTATGTAACTGAAAAAGGTCAAATTAATATAAGCCTTTGTCATGGTAAAGCCTTTTAATTCATACGTACACCTCCTGTGCATGAGGGAATTTACGGTGTTATTACAAAACACTGTATTCCTAGTTTTAAATGAACTTCATTACCTATCTTCCTGAAGGTGAAAATGTCAGCTGCAAGCGGCTCAATGGTTGCAGGACCAGCTAAAGTAATCATTGAGTCAAAGGTGGCAGTGTGCAGTGTAAAGCAACTGGCTAAGTTTGCACAGGTCAGCCTAAAGTCAATAAATCAAAGCCTAGAGAAGAGATTGACTGACTGCTGCCTGATACAAATCAGACAGATAATGTGTCACTTCTTAAACCAGAGATCAGATGGCTAGGATCTCTCTTTACATAATGGGGGGAAATACTTTTGTGCTCTTGTGATGTTCACAACATGTCTGTGGATAAAACAGACAAAGCTTTACCATGCACCATTTGTGAACACTTTTGACTTGACAACTTTCAGTTTATTTGGAATATTCTGAACTATTTTACAGTATCTTAGAGAAGAGTTTTATTCAAGAAACATTATGTCTCTCAATCCCCTCTGCCTTCATATACAGCGGTATATTTTAACTCACAAAGATGTAATAATTTTGTAGGTTAGCACTGCCCCGAGTTAGAAACAATGCCTAATAAGCGCATCCCAGACTTATGTGCTACTAAAATATATAAATGCCCTTGTGCA
The DNA here is from genome assembly GCF_057233095.1 of Heloderma suspectum. Classification (NCBI taxonomy): domain Eukaryota; kingdom Metazoa; phylum Chordata; class Lepidosauria; order Squamata; family Helodermatidae; genus Heloderma; species Heloderma suspectum. Next base: position 290,068,663 of record NC_139459.1, on the reverse strand, counting down.
ATATAGTGTTAGCATTACTTAAAAGTTATAACTGAAAATCTCCATATACTCTCTATATACAGTGCTCTCCTTGCAAATTTTTCATACCCCAATCTAGTTTTACTAATAGCAATAAAAAGAATATTGCACACATATTTTCTCAGTTTTTTTAAAAAAAATCTGGTTTATACAAAATCTGCTTTGACTTTTAAACAGACAGCATTGCATCTCTCTCTCTCTCTCTCTCTCATTGGTTTGCTTCTGACTGCAATAGTAGCCTTCCAGTAGTGTAGTTTCTTTCTCCTAATATAAAATAACACGTTATGTAGAAGTTGTATTGCCTCTGGCATGACACAAGGACATGAACTAAAATTTAATGCATCACTCAGTCCCCCCCCCCCCCCAAATCTCCACACCATTTTCCCATCAGCTTCTACCTCCGCGGATACGAACAGCCAAATAAATAATCTCAAAATAGAAAGGGAAATGCTCTCCTTTAAATAATAATAATAATAATAATAATAATAATAATAATAAAAATAACACTCATGCTTTGGATGCAGCTACTTACTTGGCTAAGATATCACAAATCCAAAATTATGTTAATTACACAGCGGGGTAATCACTGTTCGGCATCTGTAAGGGATTGACAAACCGAGCTACATTACAGGAGTGAGGAGTCCCTCTGCAGACTGTACCATCCAGACCGAGCAGGTGGGGGGAAGGAGCGGATATTTCCCACCGAGCATCTTGCTGAAGGAGAGCGAGCGAACCCAGGGAACGTTTACGTTTGGGGCTTGTCGTTGCAGGCAGCCGGAGGAAGGGGGAGGAGGAGGAAGAGGGAGGCAAACAGCAACTGTAGCACGGAAAGGAAGGCTTTTTTCTGGCGAAGAGAATGGACTGAACCACCATGTTGTTGTTTGTGGTTTTAATACTTCCCTTGGGATAATGACAAAAACGGAAGATGGCAAACTACCAGGAATATGCCACTTATGGGAGAAGCCTTCAAGGACAAGGACTGTCAAGTTCTATCACTATCATTTGGGCGAGCGAGCGCGTTTGTTGGCGGGGTGGAGAGGACGGGGAGAAGCCAATTCACTAATGCATCTCTACATAAGTGATGACAACTACACTGCAGAGGCTCGCCGGTTCCAGTCTTTAACGTTAATCTAGATGTTGGATTAAAACACGATCTGGATTTTGCATTTCAGTTGTAACCTGGCTTTACTAGGAAATTAAACGCGTTAACATTTACAAAAGTAACATTCTATAACTAAAAGAGTGTTCGGTGTTTTTGTGCAGGCACTCATGAGTATGTGCAACATGTTTCCACACTTTAGAGAAAATGTAGCATGATTTTGTCTACTGTAGCTGTTAGCTTTGAGTGCATTGCACAACTTCTCTATCCACCCTTATTTATTTATTTATTTATTTAGGAAAGGTTTACCATAAAAGGCTGTAGATAGCCAGAACATTTAAATCATCATATTATCATATGCAGAAAAAAAACACTGTTTAATTGTTTTTTGTTTTGTTTTAATATCTGTAAGACACTGTCGTTTATGAGATGGGAGGGAGAAAGATATGACACACTTTATCAAAGATCTAAACCTAAAAATATTAATAGACATATTTTTACTTGCTGGGAAGTTATTTGTATGATCTGACTTCTTGTTACAATCCATTTCTCAGGTATAACAAGGGGAAGGGGAAGTGGCAATTCCCTCCATGGCCAAAGAGTGTAATAGCAGAACAGATGTAAATATTTCTTTTTCCATGGATTGATGGCATAAGTACTTCAACTGCTGACATGGGCACATTTACATTTTTGATTTTCAGATACTTTTCGATCTCATGACATCCTTAAGTTCAGAGTCTAGACAGAAAATAATAAATTCATGTCTTGAAACGGGTAAATTTCAGGGGAAGCCTGTGCCTTTAAATACATAAAATATTACTATGATCCAAGCTGAAAGCTTTTCTAGAGTCTCTTAGTGACAGCAGTGCTTCGTGACTGGGCTGTCTTGGACAGAGCAGGCAATTGCAACCAAGCACACCTCCCTGAGCACTAATAGGAGTAGCTGTATGGATGCTCTGTCATCCTTGCTTACTTGCTGCTCAGAATATCAATTCAGCCAGTTAAACCAAAGTCTGCACTGCAGTGCACCAAAATGAAAGCTTTTTTTTTTTTAAGAGTCTAAATCTCTGATGAAGGAATATCACACCTTTGTCAATCAGATGGAAAAGGGAGGTAAGTCTGTAAGCACCGATACTTTTTTAAAAGAATGAAAGCTGCATTTATAAACAGAAAACTGAAGGAGGACATGTCTGTTATTGTGACATCATATGCAGTGACATTGTATTGCATTTGAACTCTACCAGACATGCTTTCCCCTGCTAAGAAAATCTCCAATTCTCACTGTGTTGAGTGATAATATTCAGCCTGGAGAAAAATGTCTTTAGATAAAAGCAACGACTGAGGAATAAAGTTTGCCAGGTGGAACCATCCTGAATGGTTTAAGAATGGTAACTTCCAGTTGCCACTTCAGCTGTTACGCTAGACTATGAATGTGGGTGTGCCAACAGGCTTTCTCTTCTCAATGCTCGGTCCAATGCTTATGCTGCATCAGAGTGGCAAATCAGTCCTACAAAAGTTTATTGGCAGTGATTTCCCCCCTAACTGAATTCTAAGGATAATAAATGAGTAAGTATTAAATGATGCCATTTATTATCTTTTTTATAAAAAGATAAAAAATATCTTTTTATAAAAAAATAAAAAATATTATTTGAAACATTTATCAATTTTCCCTTTTTTAAAAAAACTAAACCCTTCTTTATCTTTATGGTACTGCTCTGCAACAACTGCAAACAACTCACCAAAACGTAACTAGGGAACACACATACAATGTAAGAAATGCACTGAGTCTTAGATTCCATAAATTTGCAATTTAATCTAAATTAATTACTAAAAGACATTCTGCGATAACTGTTTCCACACAAGTATTCCCAGTGCTCGCTTAGAGTATGGCTTCCAATACACTGTACCACAATAATGTGATGATCAAGCTATTAACCTTGTTGCTATTCTCATCAGTTGGGGGGGGGGGCTCTCCCAGTGCTATGTGCAACTGGCAGTGTTATCTTCATCGTAATGCTGTGAGTCATCACACTGTCACCTGGGTAATAGGGTCCAGCTAACATTACCAAACACAATCCCATCAAGGCATGCCTTCTGAAATAAGAATCCAGCGTATTTTGTTCTGAAGTTAAAACCATAGACCTCTAACCCCAGGTGCACAGCTGTTGGTGTTTGCACCAGTGATATACTCAAATTCACTTTGTGGCTTCCTTTAAGGTTCTTAACTTTAAAACCCTTCAGAATTTTTTTGGGGGGAGGAGGGGGGATCTGGTGCCAAAACACAGAATGAACTTCACTGTCTGACAGGCTGCTCCCAAGGATGCAGCAACCCTAATTATTAGGAAGATTCTATTTGCTGAAGGACTGAATGTTTAATTATAGTAGGCAAAGCCCATGAAAGTCTCCTTGAGAAGCTGGCTAAGCAACAGTACATTTGTTTGTTTGTTTGTTTGTTTGTTTCATTTTTATGCCACCCAATAGCCAAAGCTCTCTGGGCAGTTCACAAAATTAAAACCACAAAAATACAGCATGAAATACAATATAAAATATAATAGATCAAAACTACAGAGTAAAAATACAACCAGTGTAAAACCTAGCAGCAGTGTAGATATTTAAAATGCAATACCAGATTTAAGACAGCAGAGCTAAAAAAAAACCTGGAATGCTAATATGCTAAAAAAAATACCTGGGAAAATAACAAGGTCTTCACCTGGTGCTGGAAAGAGTACAACGTAAGCACCAGGTGAACCTCTCTAGGGAGTTCGTTCCACAACTGGGATGCCACAGCAGAAAATGCCTTTTTCCTGGTATAGGGCAGACATAGCAGATACCTGATACACTAAATATTATACACTTACATTAGAATTGAAGCCTCACTTCTTTCAACTTTTCATAGACTGACAGGCACAAATCAGTAGAATAACAGCTTTCTATTGGATAAACTTTAACAGAGAATCTGACCTCTGGTGTATAGTGACTTGGGAAACTGAATCCCCAGTGGGCAATTAGGTTTCTCAATGGCCACTTTAAGTGGAAAATGCCAGGCCAAGCCACTATCCCAAGTGGCCTGCTAGCATATCCAGTTTTCCTTTCCCCCATTCTTCTCTTCCCCTCCCTGCTTTCTGCAGCTTGCAGATGGGATGGTGTGAAATGACAGACACCTTCTCCTACTTGGGTGCTTCTGATTCTGCTTTTCAGCCTGATTTCCCTTAGCTTCTCTAGGCAATGTGGGCATCCATGCTTGGGGCATCAAGAGGATGGAAAGAGCAGGAGAAGCTTACATGCCCTTGTCTCCATCTGATTCACTCTCAGCCCCTAAGTCATTTCAAGCAGCTTCCTTCTGTGCTACCTGAATGGCCAGAAAAGGAGCAGGGGGGAGAGAGAGAGAGAGAGAGAGGGAGAGAGAGGTGGGTCCCTCCTTTTCTTGCTCATGCACTCCTGTCTCTGTCTTTTCTTTTCTCCAATCATCTCAAGTTAATTCAGGAAGCACAAAGAAGGAAGGGAAGGCAGGCAACTGAGGGCCAGGCAGACCCTGGGCAGATTTGATCTGGTGGCCAACTGTTTCGGCTCATTTTGGCACCAAGTAAAAACATGGCTTTTAACCAAAGCCTTTGAGGGCTAAATGCATTCCCTGGCACACTGTTTTAACTGTTTTATTGTTTTAGATTTTAACTGGTTTTAGCTTGTTTAATAGTTTAATATGATTTTAGGTGTTTAAATTATTTATTGTTTTATACTGTTTAAATTGATTTTATCTGTATGCTGCCCTGAGATCTCAATGATATAGGGTGGGATAGAAATGTTTTAAATACAGAAATAAAATAAAAATATTTGTATAAGGGCACTGCAATACCGACACTTCTATTTTCAACCCTTTCCTGGAATTTGCCTTTTTTTCACAGCTGCCACATATTGAGCCAACATCTAGGGATGTACAAAATACTTACCTCCAGGTTCCACGGGGCATCAGTGGTGGTGGGAAGGCGATCTGTCCCTCCCCTGGAATCCTCCCTGGCTGGCTCCGCTCTGCAGCGAGTCCACTGATCCGCCGGCTGGGCCAGTCTGCAGCTCGACTTCCATCACTGCTGGGCTGTGGCCGCAAATGGTGTCTGGCGTAGAGAACGCCATTTGCGTCCCTGCTTTAGCCGTGATAGGCTACGTAAACATTTATGTAGCCTATCACGAAAAGAGTAGTGATGCAAATGGCATAGCAGATGCCATTTGTGTCCCTGCTCTTTGCCGTAAATTTGCATAGCCTATTGCATGAAAAAGCAGGGACGCAAATGGCATCCAGTACACCATTTGCGGCCGTAAAGGTCTTAGTTTGAGCTAAATGCAGCCATTTACGGCTGTATTTACCTTAATCTAAAACCTTTATGGCCACAAATGGCGTACTGGACTCCATTTTGCGTCTGGAGATACAGTCCCCCTCACCCAGCGATATGGCAATGGCGGCTGTATCACTGGCACTCTGGATCTGACCAGCAGCTCTGCAAGATCGCTGCAAGCAGGATCCGGCCGAAGACGATTTCAGAGGGAGGTGGAGGTAAGTGCTCCATTCCGCCACAGATTCCGGGGCCCTGGATTCTTTAGAAACCAGCCTCATTGGGGTCTGTGGCAGAATTCTCCTCCATCCCTAGTTCTGGCTCCAGGATTCTCTCCATCAGGGAGTCTACCTTCTCACCACTATTTGCTATTGCTCATCCTCATCCTCTTTCTCAACATTTCTACCACTTGCTTGCTTGGCAGGCAGAAAGCCAGTGAGCAAGTAGGCAGTGGCATCTAGGGATGTTGTGAGCTCAGTTTGGGGTTCGGGAATTCGTCGAGCAACCCCCACCCGCGACCCCCAAACTGCACCCACCGAGACGCTGTCCTTGTTCGCCTCCCGCTCATGCCGGCTCATGCGCACTTCAAAGTACTCACTGCAAACCTGTTCGGTGGGCGCCACCATTTTCACGCCTTTGCTTTCTAGGAAAAACAGGAAGTTTAAAAAATGTGCATATTCAAATATGTGCAGTTTGGAGCTGGGAAAACTAAATAAGTGCAATATTAGAGGTATAATCCCTCTAATATTGTGCTTATTTAGCTTTCCCAGCTCCAAACTGCGCATATTTGAATATGCACATTTTTTAAACTTCCTGTTTTTCCTAGAAAGCAAAAGCGCGAAAATGGCGGCACTCACTGAACAGGTTCACAGTGAGTGCTGGGGAATTCACTGAACTCATGGGTGGCTCGAGCACAGGTTTGGGGGGAAGCGAGCAGGGACACTGCTTCAGCAAGTGCATGGAGAACCGAACTAGGGTGAGTTCTTACATCCCTAGTGGCATCTACTGTTCCACCTTCTCACTGCCATTGTTGCCTGGGCCATACTGAGAAGGTGGACAAGCAGGTTGCAGTGGGGAAGAGGAGAAGCAACTTCAGGGGGATCTTCTCAGGGGACCCCTGCTGATGTGTGGGCCCTTGGCAGGTGCCCAACCATGCCTGCCCTGATGCCACTTTCCACTCCCTGTTCACAAGAGTCACAAAAAGCACAGCTGTGCTGCAGCAGGAGTAGGGGGAAAGCTCAGTGGTTGTTATGTCAATGGTGAGCTGAGTCCCGAACTGGTATGCAGAACTAGTTGACACTGGCATCTATGACATGACTGCCTGATCTTATAAGTGACAGTGCTCATGCAGCATCTTCTGGGACTGGGTAATCAAGAAAGAAATCCATAAAGTACCAATAAGCGCTGGAACAGACCAAGGCCCATCAAATGGACCAGAGACCATAAGGAGTTTGTTTATTTATTCACGTTCATCAGTTATTAATGTCTCATTAAGCCAAACTATAGAGCTGACTAAAAATAAAGCTGTTGCAAGAACATTCTTCTAAAAATGTTCTTGCAACTAGTAAAATGCTAATAAGCAGCAAACAGTAGCTTAAGATCTCAATAATGCATAAGGTGACACACAAATGTTTTCTAAAGGGGCTGGATTCTTTCATGGAAGAGAAGCACACACATTTTATGCACAGTTTCATAATGGCAAATAAAGAGGTAATGTAATAATCTTGTTAAAAGATAAACTAGTATTTATCTTTTCTCTGTATTATCTGAAACTGGTGGCAACCAGACCTACATTTCTCGTCTAACTCTTCTGATCCAGCAGCAGTCTATCTTTTATTCCTAGCATAACCATGAACGAATCTTTAAAAAAAAGGTAAAGGTAAAGGTGTCCCCAACCAGTCGTGTCCGACTCTAGGGTGTGGTGCTCATCCCTGTTTCTAAGCCGAAGAGCCAGCGCTGTCCGAAGATGCTTCCGTGGTCATGTGGCTGGCATGACTGAACACCGACGTGCACAGAACGCTGTTACCTTTCCCGCCGAAGCAGTACCTATTTATCTACTTGACTGTGCTGTATCAGACCAAAGGCCTATCTAGTCCAGCATTCTGTTCACACAGAGGCCAACCCATAGGCCCGTAGGCAGGAAATGAATGAAAGAGCACCCTCCCGCTCATGTTCCCCAGCAACTGGCATATGAAGGCATACTTCTCTTTAGTCATCCTTTCCCCTCAGTTTACTACGATAGAATCTATCTATTAACTAGGTAGTATTATATGGAAAGCTCCAATCCACTTGTACCTCTAATTGCATTTGTAACTTTGAAAGACCCTGTCTAATCACTCTGCTAAAGTTTTCTTCTATATATGTAATAAGAATCACCACCTAGAAATAAAGAGAGTAGCGTGTCCTAGAGCATTTCTACATCGGGCTGTTAATCTGATGCCTCTACTTTGAATTTCATTGCAGAATCAAGATCCAGGCACTACACAAGGAGCATTTCCTTTCCTGCTACGTAACGTCTAGGTGCCACTGTGGTATAGCAGAACATCACAAATACACAAGCGGAAACAGCGTTTTCTTTCTCTTTCAGAAATAATGGGGTTTTCTATACAAGGCATCAATCATGGACTTGTCATTCCCTATTCACGGTTGTTTACAGGTCCTTTAAATGATGTTGTGACCCTCCAGTTTCACTTCTGTATCTGAAGAGCACTTTCAGCAAGTTTTATTAGAACAAGGAAAATGTAATTGTAAAATCAGAAGAAACTGCTTTTTTCTCTTGTGTATTTGCGCTATTCTGTTATACCACAGTGGCACCTAGATGTTACATAGTGGAAAAGCAGGAAGGAAATGCTTTTCCTCCAGTGCTCAAATCTTAATTCTGCGACAAAACCGAAAGTAGATACAGTGGATTAACAGCCGAATAACAGCCTCGTGCAGAAAAGCTCAATGCCCCATTTTCCTGGCTCTAAAAAACTCACTAAAAGTGTTATTTCCAAAAAAGAAGCAAATCTGTAGGGTCATGATGTTGTCTAAAGAACCCAAAAACAACTGTGAAAGGGAATGATGAACTCACAAATAAATGCCTTGTGTAGCAAAGCTCCTAGACTGCTAGTAAGTGAGTAATCCACTATGTGTAGTCTTGGTTTCCAGATCTCCTAGTCATAAGGAGATCACAGTACACAAGATCCTAGTCAACAAGGAAGAGTTGTACTGGTAATAGGGACACCCTTGCCCAGACTGGCTTGTCCATACTCTTCTACAGGTTGTAAGCCATGACACTCTGCCTTGGTTCTCCCTAGGGATGTCAGAGAATTCCGCCACAGATCTCAGTGAGGCCGAATGCCAGTGCATTTGCCCCCCCGAAATCCATGGCGGAATGAAGCCCCCTGCCCCACCACCCCACGAAGGGCGCGCAAAATGGAGCACTTACCTGGTGCTGTTCGGGCTGCTTTGCGAATGGCGGCCACATCTGCGGCCGCCATTTGCTTCCCCATTTTTGCCATGATAGGCTACGTAAATACTTACGTAGCCTATCACGGCTAACGCAGGGACGCCATTTGCATAGTGGCGTAGTGGCCGCCATTTGCGCCCCTGTCTTTTGCCATGATAGGCTACATAAATATTTACGTAGCCTATCACGGCAAAAGACAGGGGCACAAATGGCGGCCACTACGCCATTTGTGTCCCTGGGTTTTTGCCATGATAGGCTACGTAAATATTTACGTAGCCTATTGCGGCAAAAAACAGGAACGCAAATGGCGGCCGCCATAGCCGCTGCCATTTGCGGCCGCAGGCTCCTCATGCCTGCGAATGCACCCGGCTGGCGGCTCCGCAGAGTTGCTGCGGAGCAGAGCAAGCCGGGTTAAGATTTCAGGGAGAGGTGAAGAGCACCTCCCCCCCACCGTGAATCACCCCCTTCGAAAAGGTAAGTGACTTTCGCACATCCCTAGTTCTCACAAAAAGTTTAAGTGGCATCTTGGTGGTACCATTTCAGGTTGCAAGTGGAGTTCATATCAGTAAATATTTCTCCATACAAAACCATTTCCTGAAAATAGAAATCTATGTATAGATTTCACTCCCTAACATCTAGTTTTCTATGTGCAGGATATTTGTTTTTGTATGTAGGAGGAAGCATTCAGTCATGTGAACCCTTACATACAACCTAAAGTGGTATAGCCCAGTCAGATTTATTACCTCATCTGATGTTTGTGAGAATGATGGCCTGACCCGCAGTCATTCCTCCCCTCTCAATGTCTCTCCTCCTAGGACTTCTCTTACACAGTGTTCTGATTCACATCCTACCTTATCCACACATTTCTGCTTCTTTGAGTTGCATTTGTTTCATATTCCCTAGTCGCTTTGGGAGAATCTTGTCCTTGGTCCCCCTTAATTGTCACTCTGCATATTCTCACTGGCTGTTCTAATCTGTATGAATGATACCAAATACCCCTTTGATGCCTTTCATTCTCCCACTCCCAGGAAGTTGCCTATTGCTTTCTCTTTTATTGTACATCATTCCCAAGACTAGTCCTTTCCTTTCTGCATCTGCTTCTATGCCCTGGCCACCTTCCACTTCCACTAATGCATCCTCCTCTTTGTTGGCCTTTCTGCATGTCACCTCACTCATTGCCAGCTCTTGGCATTTGGCTTTGTGCTTTGAGCTTACTACCGTTCAATTAAAAACAAAGTTGGACAATTCTCAACATCCACAGTTTGTTGCAACTATCCAATCTGTTTCTGAACTCATGGAGAACAATCAACAAATGACCAGCAGTATATTTCCTGGAAGAACCCTGAGCTTGTGTCAATTTAGACCCAGTTACATTGACTATGAGAATGCCTTGTGAGAACTCACTGTGTAATTGTGAGCTATTCCCATCCTGGCCATAATATTTAGAACACATTGTCAAAGGCAAGAAGACGAAATCCCATACTCTGGAGTTGCCTGGGCTTAGACCAATAATTTTTAACTGAAAAAATGCAGTTACACATATTGGTGAGGCAGCCACTAAGGACATCATTTCCTAGTCCTGAAGGCGGTTCAATAATTTTCATGAAGTATATGAGTGGTGCTTCAGTGGTCTGGGACCACTGCACCCAAGGTACCATGATTATCTGCCCGCCACCCAAAATTTGCATTGGAGACCCTTGTCTGAGTTCCCCTGACATGTGAAGTTTTATTTATTTATTTATTTGTTACCTTTATATCCTGCCTTTCCTCCAAGCAGGACCAACAAAAGAGGAACCCCACGAGCAGTGCCCAGAAAAGCCTACCCCTTTGCTTTTGGCTTTTCTGGAGTTTCCAAGGATCCCAAGGCAGCACACATGATCCTCCTCCGACCTTCTCTCCATTTTATCCTCACAGTAACCCTGTTACACTGTCACAACAAGTAAGTTAGACTGAGGGCATCTCTTTGTTGTTCAGTCGTTCAGTCGTGTCCGACTCTTCGTGACCCCATGGACCATAGCACGCCAGGCCTTCCTGCACTTCCTGCACTGTCTCCCGGAGCGTGCTCATGTTCATATTCATTGCATCGGTGATGCTATCTAGCCATCTCATCCTCTGCCGTCCCCTTCTCCTTTTGCCTTCAGTCTTTCCCAGCATCAGGGTCTTTTCCAGAAAGTTTTCTCTTCGCATTAGGTGGCCAAAATATTGGAGCTTCAGCTTCAGTATCTGTCCTTCCAATGAGCACTCAGGGTTGATTTCCTTTAGGATGGACTGATTTGACCTCCTTGCAGTCCAGGGGACTCGTAAGAGTCTTCTCCAGCATCACAGTTCAAAAGCATCGATTCTTCGGCGCTCAGCCTTCCTTATAGTCCAGCTCTCACACCCATACGTTGCTACTGGGAAAACCATAGCTTTGATTATACGAATCTTTGTCGGCAAGGTGATGTCTCTGCTTCTTACTATGCTGTCTAGGTTGGCCATAGCTTTCGTCCCAAGGAGCAAGCGTCTTTTAATTTCATGGCTACAGTCACCGTCTGCGGTGATCTTGGAGCCCAAGAAAGTAAAATCTGTCACTGCTTCCATTTCTTCCCCTTCTATATGCCAGGAAGTGATAGGGCCAGATGCCATGATCTTCGTTTTTTTAATGTTGAGTTTCAAACCAGCTTTTGCACTCTCCTCTTTCACCCTCAACAAGAGGCTCTTGAGATCCTCTTCGCTTTCTGCCATTAGGATGGTATCGTCTGCATATCGGAGGTTGTTGATAATTCTCCCAGCAATCTTAATTCCGACCTCCGATTCATCCAACCCGGCATTTCTCATGATGTACTCTGCATATAAGTTAAATAAGCAGGGTGACAATATGCAGCCTTGTCGTACTCCTTTCCCAATTTTGAACCACTCGGTTGTTCCATGTCTGGTTCTTACTGTTGCTTCTTGACCCTCGTACAGGTTTCTCAGGAGACAGGTAAGGTCGTCTGGTACTCCCATCACTTTAAGAATTTGCCACAGTTTGTTGTGATCCACACAATCAAAGGCTTTAGCGTAGTCAATGAAGCAGAAATAGACGTTTTTCTGGAATTCTCTTGCTTTCTCCATAATGCAGTGAATGTTGGCGATTTGATCTCTAGTTCCTCTGCCTCTTCGGAACCCAGCTTATACTTCCGGTAGTTCTCGGTTCACATACTGCTGAAGCCTAGCTTGTAGGATTTTGAGCATCACCTTGCTGGCATGTGAAATGAGCGCAATTGTGCGGTAGTTTGAACACTCTTTGGCATTGCCCTTCTTTGGAATTGGAATGTAAACTGACCTTTTCCAGTCTTGCAGCCATTGTTGAGTGTTCCAAATTTGTTGGCATATTGAATGCAGCACTTTAACAGCATCATCTTTTAGGATTTTAAATAGCTCGGCTGGAATACTGTCATCTCCGCTAGCTTTGTTGTTAGTAATGCTTCCTAAGGCCCACTTGACTTCACTCTCTAGGATGTCCGGCTCAAGTCCAGTGACCGCACTATCATGGCTATCAGGGACATTCAGATCTTTCCTGTATAGTTCTTCTGTGTATTCTTTCCACCTCTTCTTAATCTCATCTGCTTCTGTTAGGTCCCTGCCTTCTTTGTCCTTTATCATGCCCGTCTTTGCACAAAACGTTCCCTTGAGATCTCCGATTTTCTTGAAGAGATCTCTAGTCTTTCCCATTCTGTTGTTTTCCTCGATTTCTTTGCATTGTTCATTTAAGAAGGCCTTCTTGTCTCTCCTCGCTATTCTCTGGAACTCTGCATTCAGTTGGATATATCTTCCCCTTTCTCCCTTGCTTTTCGCTTCCCTTCTTTCCTCAGCTACTTGTAAAGCCTCATCAGACAGCCACTTGGCTTTCTTGCATTTCTTTTTCTTTGGGATGGATTTCATTGCTGCCTCCTGAACAGTGTTACGGACCTCCGTCCATAGTTCCTCAGGCACTCTGTCTATCAGGTCTAATCCCTGAAATCTATTCCTCACCTCCACTGTATATTCATAAGGGATATGATTTAGGTCATACCTGAATGGTTTAGTGGTTTTCCCTACGTTCTTCAATTTTAGCCGAAATTTTGCAACAAGAAGCTCATGATCTGAGCCACAGTCAGCTCCAGGTCTTGTTTTGACTGACTGTATAGAGCTTCTCCATCTTTGGCTGCAAAGGATATAATCAATCTGATTTCAATATTGACCATACGCCAGCCTAAAATCCTGCATTTAAAATGGGGCTTTCTGCTTCCATTTTAAATGCAGGATCACCACTGGCTCCCTTTACACGCGCTTCCTTCTCTGTACATGGTCGTTCATAGTGTTATGTTTCCGTGAAGAGGCATTACACACGCTCCAGGTTCAGCGATACTTGCTCCTGGGTTCCTGCCCCCTTTCCTCTCCTTGTACATAGGGTTGGTGGAGAATTCCACCACGGACTCAAATGAGGCCGGATTCTTTGGAATCTGGCCTCCAGAATCCACAGCGGAACAGCATCACTCACCTCCACCTCCAGAGGATCCCCCATGGACCAGCACTCCTGTTCCGGATCCTCAGCAATACAGCAATGGTGGCCGCCATTACCATTTCGCTTTGAGAAAGACAGCTGCAAATGGCATAGTGGACACCACCTGCAGCTGTAAAGCCCTGAGTTTTACATAAATAGAGCTGTAAATGGCTGCGATTAGGTAAAACCCAGGGCTTTACAGCTGCAAGTCACGTCCACTATGCCATTTGCAGCTGTCTTTCTCTAAGCGAAACAGTAATGGCAGCCACCATTGCTGTATCGGCTGCAGTACGGAGCTGGAGTGTGGCTCCGCAGGATCCGTGGATACGGATCACCTCCCCCCGCAGAACCCCCCCAGAACGAAAGGTAGGGGTACCGTACATCCCTACTTCTACATTACTGGTAGATTGGGACTGACACGTGGTCAGCCCCCCCCCCATCTCCCTAGGCCCCACCTCCCTCTTCCATGCTTTTGGCCAGTCCCTGCCGCTCTGCCGCTCCGCTGCTCTGCCACCCCCCCTCGCTGCCACTCTGCTGCTGTGCCGCTCTGTTTTGAACAGGCAGGCTGAAAATGGTGCAGGAGTGGGAAGGCTGAGTGGCCATCAGACCTTCGTTGCCACCTTTGACATCATGACCACACCCCCAACAACCATTCTCAGTGCTTCAATCACGCCAGGGAAGAAATACACAGGGAGGACATGGCGCTCCATTTCCACATATCTGGAAAAATGCCCAATTTTTCCATTTGAGGAAAACACAGGATAGGTGGAAGGAAATAGTGGAATAATGACTGGACAATGATGACGTCATGTAATGGACCCACACAATTCAGTGAGTGAGCAACCATGAATGTGCAATAAACTTAAGGTGTAGAGATCCCCTGAGAGTTGGTGACTGGCCCATAGTCACCCAGTGAGCTTCATGGCCGAGCAGGAACTAGAACCTGAATCTCTTGACTCCCAGTCCATCACTCTAACGATATGACTTAGAATCATAGAATCATAGAATCATAGAATAGTAGGGTTGGAAGGGGCCTACAAGGCCATCGAGTCCAACCCCCTGCTCAATGCAGGAATCCAAGTCAGAGCATCCCTGACAAATGGCTGTCCAGCCTCGTCTTAAAGGCCTCCAGTGTGGGAGAGCCCACCACCTCCCCAGGTAATTGGTTCCATTGCCGTATTGCTCTGACACTCAGGAAGTTTTTCCTGATGTTCAGCCGGAATCTGGCTTCCTGTAACTTGAGCCCATTATTCCGTGTCCTGCACTCTGGGATGATCAAGAAGAGATCCTGGCCTTCTTCTCTGTGACAACCTTTCAAGTACTTGAAGAGTGCTATCATATCTCCCCTCAGTCTTCTCTTCTCAAGGCTAAACATGCCCAGTTCTTTCAGTCTCTCTTCATAGGGCTTTGTTTCCAGTCCCCTGATCATCTTTGTTGCCCTCCTTTGAACCCTCTCCAGCTTGTCTGCATCCTTCTTAAAGTGTGGTGCCCAGAACTGGACACAGTACTCCAGATGAGGCCTAACCAGTGCTGAGTAGAGGGGAACTAGTACTTCCCGGGATTTGGAAGTGATGCTTCTATTAATGCAGCCCAAAATAGCATTTGCCTTTTTTGCAGCCACATCACATTGTTGGCTCATATTCAGCTTGTGATCGACGACAATTCCAAGATCCTTCTCGCTCGTAGTGTGGTTGAGCCAACTTGTTTTGCTTTGTTTTTATTATATATTATTTCTTTAATGTTATTGTGGATTCAATGAATAGAAAGATGGGGTAGAAATCTAATAAATAAATAAAATAAAGTGCAACATATACAGTGGCCTTCAGAATCTGTTATTAATGCCAAATAAGGAAGCACATTGAAATTTCAAGACAACGTTTTCCCCTTTAATAGCAATTCATTTATTTTCAATAGGTAAAATTAACCTGCATTTCAGTCCTCAGCCTTAGTCACTGTTATGTAAACTTATATCCCTTCAATTGTAGCAGACATTTAAGTACATACCTGTGTACAGGACTTGGACTGCAATCCTATACATGCTTACACACTTCTGAGTGGACATGTAGAGAACTGCATTGTACAAGATTTCAAAAATGGTTTGAGAAGAATGATTCTTCTGTACATGTTTTTAAACCTCTATGGCTTTCGTCCATGGGGAAAATAGGCTGACCTACTTTTTCAGATCTACCATGCAGAGATGTCAGAAAAAGCCACAATGGAACCAAAGGAGATCTGATTTTTATGAATCCAACCCATGGATTCTGTAACAGACCAGCTTTTCCCAAGTCAGGCAGATTCCGTGGACTTGCAGACCATTTCGTCGTAGAAAAATACACAACAATTTAAAAACATCCCAGCCAAAAATGCACATTTCCCCCATAGGCTAAAGCATGAAAATGTGCCTTTGGGAGACTTTGTGTATTTTGTGGGAATTTGCGCATTTTTGCACAAGTGAATTTGCACAAATTTGCATTAGCGCAAAAACTTTTTGAAAATCCAATTCCATCAATGGGCGGATGATGGAACAAAAGGCGCCTGACAACCTGCGAAACACAGATGGAAAGGATTTCCCACAATCCATACATCCCTATGTACCATGTGCCATCATGTTGCTCTTTTCCTGGTCCTAGTTCTTTCCCTAGTTCTATTTCGTACTGTTTTATCTTGTACGCCACCTTGAACGGGCTCTACCCTTACAGACAGCCTAAATATCATTTTAAATAAATAAACAAACAAACAAACAAATAAATATTCTTCCAGGTTTCTTGGTTCTGTCTACAGACTTATTTGTGTAACTGATGTTAGTGATAGTTTCATTTTCTAGGCATTGAGTCAATATTTGCAATGCAAATTCAAAGTAGTAAGTATATCAGGAAATAACGGTGTAAGAGAGGACATATTCTGAACAATAATCAAGAACAAGCAGAAGTTAATGCTTGTTTTGCAATGGACCTTAAGTACTGTTTGGCAGAAACATAGTATACATTCATAATTATATGCATCCAGTAGTGGATGGCTTGTCTTTGGACAGAATTCCCTTCACATACATTACCACCAATCTAGTTGTTATATTTCATCCTGTCGGTTATTAGTGGCATGCTGCCCTCTTGTACTGCTTCGTAGCCAGAAGAACATTTGTAGAAATACCAACAGTTTAAACATACAAGCCCCTTTCAGACATTCTTTGCATGTTCAATGAATGTGCATGGTGAGGTGCATCATGATGGCAGAAGGCACTGACCCCAACCTATGCATGTTCACTGTAAGGTCTGGAAAGAGCCCATGCAGCTGTATGCATGAGGGCTTTCTCGTCAAATTCAGGAACCCTGGAAATGTACGCTAAGGTCTTTTCAAACCTTACAATTCATGTCCAATCACTGAACACATGAAGAACATCTGAAAGGGGCGTTCGTGATGTGGAATGGGGTTTACAAATGGCCTTAATAACCAATCTATTCTGGAACTGATGTTGTATATACTATAGCATATTATAGTCAACATGCGTATAGTGCAACCTGGAGTTCTATCTAATGTTAGTCTTGCTTAGAATAGACCCAACAAAATGAATGGAACTTAAGTTAGACTAACATTGAAAACAATCCCTCAGATACAACCCCTAGATTGGAACATTTCCCCCCTCTGTGTATCTCATTCCCCTCCAACATGGGTAGCCACTACTCACATCAAGGTGATAACCTGTGGCAACCAGTTCATAGTGAGCAACATCACTGTGACAATAAACTTGTCATTTATCTTGAGGTGAGGGGTCAAAATTCCTGCTGCATTTCCTCAGAGGGCTGGATTGGGACCCTAGGAGGGTCAGATTTGACCCCCAGGCTTAAGGTTCTCCACCACTGGTATAAAGAGAGTAGTTAGAGAGCCATTTCCCCCCTCCCTCATAATTTTAGAACCTGAAATCATACAATGAAGCTAAATGGTGAGAGATTTAAGACAAATAAAAGGAAGTACTTCTTCACATAGTGACAGCACACAGTTAAACTATGGAATTTGCTAACACAAGAGGTAGTGACAGCCATAAATTTGGATGGTTTTAAAGGGGGATAAGGCAAATTCAAGGAGGATAAGGCTATCAATGGCTACTAGTCATGATGGCTAGGTATTACCTCCAGTATCAGAGGCTATTTGCCTCTGAATACCAGTTCCTTGGGAACATGAGCAGGAGGTTGCTATTGTGTTCAGGGCTGCCATCAAGGGTAGGCATGGGTGGGCACCTGCCAAGGATCTACATCCCAGCAGGGGCCCACTGATGAAAGCCCCCTGGAGTTGGTCCTCCTCTTTACCATCACAACCTGTTGTTCACCTGCTTCTCACTCTGGCCCAGTTAACAGAGATGGTGAGAAGGAGGAGTCACTGACTACTCACTCACTGACTCTCTTCCAGGCAAGCAAGCAAGTAGCAACAATGATGATAGTGAGGAGGAGGAGCAAAAGCAACTGGTGACAATAGCAGTGGGAAGGCAGACTCACTGAGGGAGGGGGCCTATGGAGGGTGTCTTGCTCAAGGACCCTCAAAAACCTGGAGCCAGCACTGATTGTGCTCATGTCCTGCTTGTGGGCTTCCCATAGGCATCTGGTTGACCACTGGTAAAACAGAATGCTAGACTTCACTAGCATTTGCTCTGATCCAGCATGATTCTTCTTATGTTCTTAGCCATTTTTTAGTCATTCTCTGGGAGTTCACACTGAAAATAAATTTTATCCTCATACACTCATGCTCATATTTTCTGTGCCTCAGGTATAACACTCTGGTTCAAAGCAAAACTGAAACTGCTCCTGTTATTTTTAATGCTATCTTTTTAATGCTATTTTTACTGCTGCCATCTTGGAGAAGGAGAAATTATGTAAGGAAGCTGAGCTCTGAAATTTACAATATTAAAAATGTAAGACCTGACAGTTTACAATAAAAATAAAGCTTATCTCTAATCATAGCATTAAAAAGGGGTTAACAAGTATTAGATACATGTTAACCCTTCTTTTTTCATTCTTGTTTTACTTGAGCAGAAGTGTCTTTTATTTTTGAAATATTATTCAAATCGAAGTCACATCTTCTACACCTTCACTACCTATTAGTGATGGTAAGAACTTTAAAACGATGAAGTCTGCAAGTACTGTTTATGCATGCATGGAAAATAATGAGGGTCAATCTAAGGTTTCAGGCACAAACACAATAAAATGTTAAGCAAAATAATAACATTATGAAATAATAAGACCACTGTATGATAAAACTATTATTAATGTCCTCTTGTTTGTTGAACAATACAGAATTCCAAGCCTTTGTCCTATAATAAATTTTACATAAGTATGAGGTACACAGTAATGGTATAGTCCTTAAACCTATTCTAGATATTTGATAAATAAATTCTAATGAGGTCTGGTCCTTGGACTGACTCAAGAATGTCTTACAGAATTGAAATCATTCTTAATGAGAAGTTTAATATGAAAATTTTTGAAATAATTTAAGGCCTGCAAACATGAACACGCTTACTCAGAAATTAAGTCACACAGAGCATAATGGGGCTTACTTTGCAATAAGTGTGCAAAGAATAAGAACATAAAAAGAGCCCTGCTGGATCAGATCAAGGGTCCATCTAGTCCGGCATTCTTGTCACACAGTGGCCAACCAGCTGCCCATGGGAAACCCACAAGCAGGACATGAGTGCAACAGCAGTCTTCTATAGTGAATAGTCCTATAGTAATAATGTTTTGTTCTTGTATAATCTAATTCCCTGTTCTTCAAAGGTATCAAAAGTAGGGCAATCACTGAGAGGTAATTTTGTGCAGCCCACAGAGATTTGTTAGAGTGCTGAACATTTAGCTCTCCTCTTGGAAGAAAGTTTGTTAAAATAGGATGGCCCACAAACAAGAAAGCACATTTTGAAAATCTATCTATTTCTATATCTCATGGGTGATGATGCATGCCCTCAGTGGATGGAAGACAGGAAGATGGAAATTGAGGGGATATGGTGAATCGTTTGCAAGGCGCTTTCAGTGTAAAGTCACTTATATTCACTCTGACCTTGACATCATCACTGATACAGTTCCAGAGGAGGCATCCAGAACACCACCTAGTCTGATGACATGGAAGCAGTTTCAGTTGACAGTTATCTATTACTGAGAGGCCCAGAAGTACCAAGAGGGGGATAATTTCATCTTATTGGTCTGAAGACACAGATAGATCAACTTGGAAACTGAAACTGTTTCAGCTGTAAGCACATCAGATTCCCAACCAAAAAGGCTCAAGGAAGGATGTCTCATCCAGACATGCCTGAAGTTCCTTGCCACTATCTGTTCAATAACTTGTCCTGAAAAGCATAAAGCTTGACAGGTCATCCATGCTCTTTTTTTTTTTTTTTTTAAGAGAGGCATGATCACAGCATCACTTCCAATGCTTTCCTTGCCTTACTTACCAGCAGAATATTAAAGGTAACCTACTTACTTTTACATAAATAGAAGTTACATTTGAACATGAAATATAAAATTAAGGGCTTGGAGCCAATGTCATCCAAGCCAAAGTCCACTCACACAATAGGACTTCTACCCACACAGTAGGACTTCTCCATCCTCTCCCCCCCCCTGCAACCCCCATGTGCCCTCTGCAACCCCCCATGTGTCCCCAAATCTGTTTTGGGGGGCAACCCCCTGGAGCAGATATGGGGGCTGACTGGGACTGCAGGGGAAAGTTGAAATCCAGTCCTCCAGCAGTCTTCCTTCCTCTAGCAGAACACCATTGGATATAACCTAAGACCTTGAAAGGTAAGCCAAACTTACCCTATCAATTCTTCCAAGACATGACTTAACAAACAGAGGCAATATGTGGCCCTTTTGCCTTGTTAGTGGCCACATAACTACTAACAAGGCAAAGCACCTGGTCACAGGCAAAGGGGAGGGGCTGCATGCAGATGGTACATGGTATGATCCCTGGCATCTCCAGGTAAGACGAAGAAAGAATCCTGTCTGAAACCCTGGAAAGCTGCTGCTACTCAGTGTTGTAAAGCCCCAAGCCTGAACCAAGCTATTAGTAGTTTTAGAGGGGCTTGGATATCACATAATGCTCTCTGACTTTGGTTCAGAAGGCTGCTGTTTTCCCTAACAGTCCTCTTGATTTACCAGGATGAGTCAAAGAGCAATAGGAGTGGTAGGGCAGCCTCAAGCACATTTCATACTAATGAGTGGAGTGTCTATCAAGATGTGCCTGGGAAGTGAGGCTATGTTTGTGCCATGCTGCAGGTATCTATGCTGGGAAAGATCCTATGCTGGGAATGAATACTAATTAATGCTTGCTGTTGTCAAGCTGCCTCACTGCTAACATGTATGGTATAAAACCCATTTTACCCCATGGCTCTGGGTTCAAAGAAGCTGTCTGATCCAACCATTGGGTACGTCTGTGTGCTGATTGTACTCAATGAAGTATCTCCTTGTAAGTAGACCTAGATCTGATTTATCACTATCTTGGCACCTCTAAATTAAGAGCTTGAAGCCTACTGCAGGGGCAATACAAGTGTCAACAATATTGGTCTAGATGGACCAATGGTCTGACTCAGGATAAGGCAGCTTCCCATGGTCCTATGTTCCTAGTGCCTTATTAGCCCCAACAAATCTTCTAGAAAGGGCTTCACAATTCAGCGTCTGAAAGGACCACTGCTGCTGTACTATGCAACTACAATGAATTACTGAAGCTTCTGGGGAGCAGCGGCAGCATCCCTATGACCCAATATTCAATAATATTCCTTGGTTAATGAGGTGCTAAAGAGGCAATTTGACAGGAAATTAGTAAAACATGTTTGCCAGATTGACAGATACTAGTTGACAGATACTAGTAGGCACCAACCTAGGCATCAAAAATAGGAAAGGGCTTGCATTCTCCCTGGATGAGGAAGTGTGAAACTCTAATATCTCTTTCTTTTTCTGTCCATTTCCACCCTCTTTCTTAAACAACTATAATTCCTTTCTTATCTTACTTTTTTGTATTTCCTGCAGAATGTATTTACAAATGAAAGGAATATGAAAAATAGTAATTATTTTGTTATTGTCATTGTGTGTGTATGTGTGTCCGTCCCCTCTATTTCCAGTTCAGAAAATCAGGAATAGAGTAATTTGTAACAATTAGTGCTCTTGTGTCCAGTCTGGTTTTAAAGATTATTGAGTTATTCAATAATTAGTCTGTGACCTTCAGTACATTTACTCAGAAGCTGGTTTCCTGAAAACAATTACATGGTTGCATATGGTTGAGCTATCTCTATTCACTAGGAACAGTCATTGACTTCTGGTACCTGTCCGTGTAGAACACTGGCCCTATTTTTCATTCTGAGGAAAAACTGAGGATGCCTTTAAAAAACATATTTAGAAATGGTCACATGTGTAATAGTAGGTTGCCGTTCTTGGTGTTTCAGACCCTTCCACATTTGACTAAGGAGCTGACGTCTCTGTGCTGTGGCAAATACTTCTAGTGTACATCCATGTAATTGCATGGCACAAGAATACACAATGCCCGTGCACTGTTTCCCATCCATTCTGCACACACACACACACACATATACACACATAACTGCCTATCCGGATAGTAAATGCTACAGAAGATATTTGAGCTGAAGTTATACTATAAGTAGGATTAAACATGCTATTGAACATTCTTAAAGCTATGTGTGTATTTAAAATAAACCAGAATGGTCAGTTGATTAAGGCTGAAACTAGATGTGACACCCAGTCATGTGTACCTTTTCCCAGGCTTTTTTTTTAATCTGTGAGTTTAAGGAGAGGAATGTCAGGGCCAGGGAGGGCTGATTAACTCTTTCCCTTGAAGCAGAAAATCACAGATCCCCCACACCCCATAGAGCAGGACTATCCCTGCATATCTCTGCGGGCAGCCTCCTAAGTCTGCTATTGGTTAAAAAAAGAAAATTGGGGGGAAAGATACTGGATGTCATATGTATTTGCAGAAAAAAATCTGTTCCAGGACAGAGGCAAACTATATGGTTAGCATAAATGAAATGTAAATAAAAATACAATAAATATCCTGGTGTGTTGTTGTTGTTGTTGTTTTAAAAAGCTACTAGCAGACATGACAGGGAATGGGAAGAAGCAAGGGATTTTTAACCCTTTTCTCTTCCACCCAATGAACACTCCACTCCCTATACCTGCTATTAGCAGGTATATATGCGTAGTTCCGGACGGAAAGCATTCCTTTGGCACCATGGAAGCTTCCCTCCCAAAGCTAACATCAGGCATGAGTGTGTGTGTGATTTTTATTAAGAGCACAGTTAAACATCCCCTCCTGCATGCCATGGTGCCAATGAAAATATCCAAGCACACTCCTTTTCTTATTTTTTAAAAATACATACGTGGCTACTACACAACGTGGGACCGGGGTATTTGGAAAACCACATTCTCCGATATGAGCCTGCCCATGTTTTAAGAACCTTAGGAGAAGCCTTTCTCTCTGTCTCACCAATATCAGAGGCCCATTTGTTAGGAACATGAGAGAGGACCTTCTTAGTCACTGGTCAGTCTAGGACTCCCTGCCATCTCTGTTATTCTTCCACCAGCAGTCAAAGACATTTTTATTCAGACAGGCTTTTGGTGACTAAGCTGATTTTGGCCTCTAAGCTGCCGTAGTAGGTTTTAATCTGTTGGATGCTGTAATTCTCCTGATTGATGTGTTTTTATGTGTGTGTTTACTCAAAGTGTTTAAATGTTTTAGTTATCACTTGGTTATTTTATCTGTATTTTATAGTTAGCCACTTTGAGCATGACTTTTAGTGGAAAGGAGGGATATAAACAAAATAAATAAATAAATACATGCTACGCATTATGTCTAATTCAGCCCTTAGAGTAAATTACAATAAACAGAAGGCAGAGAAGTGTCAAAGCTCAGGCACCTGATACTTGGTGTTAAAATAAGTGCTATTTGTATGCAAAATGTTGGTGTTATATGCAGTGTGTTGTTTGGAGTTCCTCTGCCCAGTACAAGGTGAAATCATTATATAAAATCTATCTTATTTTATTCTAGCTGGTTTGAGAATAACTTTTTTTTTAGTATAGCCTTGTACTTAGCATTTCCACATGACTGTACAGAGTTCCTAAACACTTATACCTTTTACATTTATACTACCTATGATTTCAGCATAATATCACATTTCCCTGGAGGCATCCCCTTTATATATCTCTTCTCAGTGCCAAAGCTTATGAGGGCTATTCAGGAAATAAGTAAAGACCATTCCAGTTCAATGAATACATGGACACCTTAATTTTATTATTATTTATATACGCGCGCGCACGCACGCACACACACACAGAACTGACTGTAGTTTCACTAGGAAATGTAATGGCTATGGATTTTCATTAGGATAAATTTGCTTTTTTATTTGGGGTTTTATTAATTTAGGGTTGGATTCAGATTTAATCATACTTATCTATTTTTGAAATTTCTATCTCATCAACATAACTTGAAAAGGTTCTGAGAACAGCTTACACTGTAAACCTTACAACAAACACAAAATAATTTAAACATTTTGGGTTGGATCAAGATTTAGTCATACTGAAAGCAGACCCACTGAAATCAAGAGGACTTAACTTAGTCATGAATGACAAATGTCTCATTGAGTTCAATGGTTCTACTCTAAGTCTGACTAAATCTGGATCCAACCCATCATGTTTACATTATTTTATGTGTTGTTGTAAGGTTTACAATGTAAGATGTCCTCAAAACCTTTTCAAGTTATGTTGAAAAGACAGAAATTTCAAAAATAGAAAAAGTTTCAGTGTCAAGTTAAACACCTTGTATGGTGACAATGCAGTGACATAATTCTTAGCACGTGGCCCCCCAATCTTATGTGCTGATTCAGTAAAAGTTTTGAATTCGGATGTAGAAGGCCCAACTAACTGATCTGAATTACGAATTAAGTACCAGCATTATCAGTGGAGAAGATAGCTGAATAGGTGACAGGTGAGATCAAACCCTAAGAGCGCAATCCTATACATGTTTAGACGGAAAAAAGTCCTATACATCCCAGCATTCCCCAGCCAGCCATGTATGTAGTAGCCATGTACATATTCCACCAAAAAAGAAGTCCTACACCTCCCAGGATTCCCCAGTCTGCCTTGCTGACTGGGGAATGCTGGGAGGTGTCGGACTTTTTTCTGTCTAAACATGCATAGGATTGCGTCCTAATTCTCATCCAAATCAGCAATATCTGACACAGTTGTTTCAACTGTTACTTCACTATGCAAATCCAAGAGTTTGAGAAAATTTAGAAAAACAGATAAATGTGATAAATATGATATAATTCAAGGGTACAAACAAACAAAAAACAAATGTGCAAAAATGTGAAATTAAAATACCCCAGTTCCCATTAAAATATCAACTATACAACAGAATGAAGAACATACCAGTTCAGAAACATATAAACAATTCCACAACAGCATGCAAAAATATTGGTTAAATGTTAGATCAATATTAAAACATCCCTATTAACCCCATCAAAGTTTGGACTTTTCCAGATATAAATTATTCTTAATAGCTAATGGGAGTAATGTCATTGTATTTCATATTCAGAACTTGTTCCTACTTTGGAATCTGTCTATCATGCTGTTATTTCTTCAACTACAAAAAATAAAGAGTATGTGCCTTCTCAGCATTAAAGCACATTTATCCCAGCTGAATTCTGGGAAACTGTACAGATAATTAACCATACATTCTCTATGTGCAGTGATTACTAAACATGGGGTGATTCCAGGGTTCACTTTGAGAGCCAAAGGTAAAACACTTCTTTGGAAGAAAATGATTGATGAAAAATATAGCTTTGCCCCAACCATGAACCTTTAAAAAAAACTGCCAACATTTTATTGTTATTAGTACCAGCAAAATGATATGTGGATATCAAATAACAACAGCCCATAAAACTCACCAATGATGATATGAGATTCTTATTTGATATGCTAAAATATGTATTCTCCCCAGCTCCACATTCAGTGCATTACTATGGTTCCCGCAGATGCACATCACTGGCATTGTTTTCTTAAAACAAAGCAATACTGCTCCAGCTTCCTCTTGACCTAATAGAATCTGTACCTATTTGCAGTGAGATTACTGCTGAGTACAAAACGTGTCCAGTTACTTTCATTTGTGTAATTCTCAGCATAGGATTTGTAAAGCATAACTGGTAAAGTAAGTTCCTCTGCCAAATAGAAGCTGCTAACTGTGGATTTCTGCTTGTCTGTCATATATCAATATAAATTTCACAAAAGTTAAAAAGAATACTGAAAATACCTTCAAGATCACAGCTATAATTACTTACCTAGAAATATAACATAAGAAAAGCTGTGATGATCAGACCAAAGGCCTATCTAGTCCAGCATTCTGTTTCAATAGCGGTCAACCTGTGGGAAGCCCACATGTAGGACATGAGTGCAACAGCACCCTCCCGCTCATGTTCCCTAACCTGGTTGCTGTGGCCATGGCAATGGCAGAGAGGGAGGAAGTGTCTCTCCCTGTTCATCTCTTCCCTCCTTCCCTGGAACCCTGCTAAGCACACCAGAAAGGATGGGGGCGGGGGATGAAAGAAAGAGGTAAAGAGAGAGAACCTCTTTCCTTGGTTCAGACCCTGTCACATTTCCAGTGATGTTATCAGGAGCACAACAAGGTCCAAACTGATCTTGAAATTAACACACACACACACACACTATATATATATATATATATATATATATATATATATATATATATGGGGGGGGGGGGTAATCCTGAACCACACTTCATGTTTCCAGGACCACAAAGTGTGTACAAACTGCATACATTTTATTCGAGCCTTCCCCAACCAGGCTCTCTCCATAGGTGTTGGACTACAACTCCCATAATCCCCCAGCCATCGCTGTGGTTCAGGGAATCAGAAAGTATAGTTAGCTGGGGCTGGGAAAGTAATCTAAAGTTGCTTACTGTAAAGACATCATTATAATTCCACCACAAAGCAGCTAGAAATGCTGTACAGTTGTTCCTCCCGCTCAGAGATACATACAGCTACTTAATGGAGTCACAGAGGAGGGAGAAGGCACAATGTCTAATTGTACCTGGGAAAGGTACAAGGAGTAGGAAGTGCTGCTGATTTTCCTCTCTGTGAATTTTCTCACTCTGCAGGGACACTCTGGTTGTATGGCATCCTCCAGACCAGCAAAAAAAGGCCTATGACCTTTAGCAAGTTTGATAGTAAAAGTGCTCCGAGTACATCTGGAGAATTGTTCATGTCTGGATGTGCAACAGGTGGGTGAACTAAAGGGACCTATGTCTGTTCCAGTAGGGGCCCTTTTATATTCAGAAAGAAGGATGCTGTTTGAAATATACCAAAATATTGTTAGTTTCGTGTGTGTGTGTGTGGCGGGGGGGGGGGGTGTTAGCTTGGATTACAATATATGAGCCACTTAAGAACTGGGAAGATGTGAGAGGCGGGGGTGCGGGGGGGGGGTTCAAACTGTGGGTGTGCTTTAAGAGTATGCCAAATTTGTATTTTAAACAAGATAATTATGAAGTTTACTGCCATTGGTAAAAGTGACTAAATCATACCACTGCAGATAAGGAAATGATGTCCTTGGTCATTCTGAAATATGCCCTGACTATCTCTTCTAGATGTTGCTTTGCAATACAGGAAGTAGCAAAAAACAAGCAGTTACAACATCTGAAGCCAACAAAATTATTCAGGGCTTTGCTTAAATCTGACGATTGCAGTGCTCTAAAAATCCGTCTTGTCTGGGTCATAGAAACCAATTCTCCCTCCGCAGATTGTGCAAGATGTGTTGCATGCAATCCTACGCATGCGTTCTGGGATGTGAGCCTTATTGGGTTCAATGGGACTTACTCTCAGGTATGTGTATAAAGAATTGCACTTACCTGGGAGTGAGCCTCATTGAACTCAGTTGGACTTATGTTTGAGTAGACATGCATAGTATTGTGGCCTTAGTCTATATCACATGGTGTAGTTCCCACACAGGGACAGAACGGAGGAAAGCTGTGGAAAGCTATGAGTTCTCAAAATCAAAAGAGTATAAATGGTTTAAGAGGGTATTTTTTAAGGTGCTGATTTAAAAAAAATAGTCACAGCACATTTTCAAAATTAAAGTTCAGTTTCAACACTTTTTTAGCATAGAAAAGGGGTAAGGGGACATGGTAGAGGTATATAACATTATGCATAGTGTGGATAGGGCGAAGTTTTTCATCTGTATTCAAAATGGGCTTATTTAGTTACGGGGTTAACCAATTAAGCTGAGTGGTGGGAGATTCAGGACAGATAAAAGGACATACTTCTTCAAACAGTGCAAAGTCAAACTATGGAATTTGCTACCACAAGATGTAGTGATGGCTGCTGCTAAGTCGGACAGCTTTAAAAAGGAATTAGACAAATTCATGGATGATACAACTGTCATTGGTTACTAATCATGATAACTATATGCTACTAGGGATCTGTCAATCTTGGTCTCGCTGAGATTGTCAGTTTTCTGAGGTCAAGTTCATTTCATCCCATTTCTGCTTTTTAAAAAAGCAAAAAACCAAAAACCCTTTATGAAAATTCATACACATTTTTAGTAATGTATCCATTTTTTGTGTACACGTTGGATGCATGCACCCATTGATTAAAGCATGTTTGTGCATATTTTGGAAATGTACACATTTTTCTTTGTGCACTGTCAAATGTATGCATGTGGAATTATTTTCTTTCTTTCTTTTTGACGGAATGCATCACAAGCCCCAAAATGCACAGATTTTTGACTGCTAGCTGTGTTCAGGTCCTCGAGGTGCAAACTGGGAAAATTAAATTTGTAACAAAACTTGACAGAGCAAATTTCTCACACATCCCTATATATGACCTCCAGTATCAGAGGCAGTATGCCTATGTACACCAGTTACTGGGGAACATGAGTGGGAGGCTGCTATTGTAATCTTGTCCTGCTTGTGGGCTTCCCACAGGCAAGCTGGGTGGCTACTCTGGGAACGGAATGGTACACTATATAGGCCTTCGATCCAGCATGGATCTTTTACATTTTCTGTATCTCCCCCAACTCAGAGTGTAGACCTCGTTGAAGAGAGACATATCTCTTTTTTGTATGTTGCCTTATAAAATCATTATGTAAATCTATCCTCCTATAATGTAATTCTCCATTCTTCAGAATGTATTGGATCTATGAGACACTTTCCCCATCAGGTTTGTTACGCCACTCCACTTTCCGTTGATATGAGAAAAGTCCTTCTGCCTGACTCAAAGGACTGAATAATCTCTCCACAGACACACCCTGCTTGGCATAATCTCTGACAAGCCCTTTCGGTCTCAGAGAACTATAGTAAGGCCCATGGAGCTGAAAGGCAGGCTATCACATCTTTAAAATTAATAAAATTATTAAACATGCTCAAGAGAGCAATCCTATGGCCGCTAGTCAGCAGCTAGATGGCCATAGGTTACATTGGTTTCTGAGAACTGACCTCAGATCCCGCGCTCTGAGGTCGGTTCCCTGAGAACCAACCTCCTCCCGCTCCGCCATGCTTCTTCGCAGGCAGCTCTGAATGGCCCCATGCTCCACGCTCAGAAGAGGAGCCTGGAGTGGCAAAAACTGGGCATTCCTGGGGGCGTTCTTGGGTGGGGAAGGTGGAAATGCCAGTACAACACATCCTATGTGTTGTCCAGCAGCCACCTTACCCCGCTTCGCCTTCCCACAGCTAGACAGCCAAAATCAGCTGTCTAGCCACAAATGCAGGGTGGCTGAAGCGCAGAGGGGATGACCCCTCCATGTGTCTCCTGCCTTGCATTGGATAGGCAGTGGCCTCCGAGTTCAGAGGCGGCCACCTATCCCGATAGGATTGCACCCCTAATCTCTATGGCAGAAACAATAATTGTTTGCAGCTATTTAGCTGGAATTAGGCTAGCATATAAAGCATTTATTTTTATATGTCTGAAAGTATGCTATGTTTCTAAGAATAGATCTTTTAAAAATACAATTTGATTTGCCCATGTTGATTTCTGTTTAACTTCAAAGTTTAGTGTTCTTGGTTTTTATTTTCTATTGATGTTTTAGGTTTTTTTATGGCCAAACTGCTGCTGCTGAAAGCTTAGTCTAAATTCTCTCTAGGAAACTGTGTGTGTGTGTGTGTGTGTTCGGGGCTTATTTTAAGAGTAAAATTTAGTACAATCCCTTCCTCTCTCCAGACTTGCCATTTAACAATGTTTCCCTCAATATATCATTTGACAGTGATTTCATTTAATCGTTTCTGAAAATGATGCTCAAATGATACTCTGTTTTCATAAATAAATATTTCTTTTGTTTAATGGTTCTTTGCTTGCCCCTGGGTTGTTCAGGTCTCTGATCAGTTCCAAAGCTTGTAACAACAGCTGACTTTCTATGTTTGTTGGCTTCCTTGCAAACTATGCTTTGAGCAGGTTGCAAATCACAAAAAGAGGAACATGAGAAGCACACAAACCAATCTAAATAAGAAAAATAGTTAATGGGGAAAATGTATATACTCCTGTTAAGCTCCTGTTAAGTTGAGTTTCAGTTGCTCAAAGCTAGCATTCTTTGAGCTAAATTAAAGAGTACTGGGCATTTATTAGATGATAACCTGACTAGTAGCCTTTGTGAATTCCTCATAACATAAACCAAAAATAATGGGCAGCTTCCAAGGTCATGATCAGCAAGGGAAAACCCGTTGGGAATGAAATAAATGTTGACAGAAAGCTGCTAAGATTAAATAATTGAAGTTCAACAATCTGAAGTATTTTATGTTGGTTGTTCTAGAAAACATCTTTAGTCCAGAACTAAAGGAGCAAAACTTCAATGTAATCAAGAATATTACTGATTAAACAACTTCTGTCTAAGAAATATATGAAAGAAATGGGGAAATAATCTGTTCTTTGCATCATACACAGAAGCATGATGCTAGTTTAAGGCATTCTTTTACCCCAAGCCATTATGTGTGCTTTATATTAAAATACCTTTAATTCTCAAGCAAGCGCCATATCACCTCTTAGCAAAACAATAATGGACAAACACTGAAAACCCATTTATGGCTGGTAGGAGGACAAAATAAAGACCTACTTCATCTTTCTTACAGTGTCAGAATTTGCACTGGAAAGCACCTATTGACCTCAGAAATAGCCCCACTCACTATATTTATGTTTGCTTCTCAGGTGTGAAAGCTTTTCAATAAAACATTAATATTTCCTGTACAGAACGTCTTTGTTTCCTCCTCTAATTTTGGCTGGCCCTTAAATTTCAGTACTGAAAATCTATCAAGATTTCTTTTATAGTGGGGGGGGAAACTTGTTTATTAAATAAACTACACTGCTTTATCACTTGGTGGTACAATAATAAGAATTGTGCTGCTCTTTTGTAAGGGATGTTGGGTTAATTCAATATTTTTTCTCATGTTCTTTCTTGCCCATAGCTGGACTGAGCTATCTTGTTGCCCTTGGTGAAAATTCAGTTTGCTAGGGGAGGGCATATTGCTGGGGGAGAGGAACCGTTTTCTCTTCAAGGAAACAACAGGGTCTGAAGGAGAGGAAGAAGTGGGTTTTCTCCTCTAAACAGGTCTCTCAATTAGTTTCTCACCTCTTATACAAGTTAATGGATACTTTCACCATTCACTTGTATAAAGCGAGGGACTTGGGGCTGCAGTGAGCAAAAAATGTGAGGGAGGGAGAAACATAGTTGCCCCACACATGAGAAGAACCTGTTATCCTGCGTCTGGAGCAGTAGGGGTAATTGTTCCCTGGAATTATGTCACCCCTTGGGTTAGGCTGTACCTTAGTGGGCCTGTTCCTGAAGGAACAGGATGGAAAAGGATCTCCCTTACCAGGCAAGGCCTTGTAAAATGTAGCATGCGCCTTTAACAAAAGCCCTAAGCAGGCATTTACCTGGACACCTGAGGGATGAAACTGTATAGGGGGCAGGGGTGTGAATGCAAATGGCCCCAACATTCCCATGCCCTTCTAAAGACCTTTTCGTGATGAGCAGAAGTCTGCAAAGGGTTTCTATTCAGATTCAGCTGAATACAGTTAGAAGCCTCCACATAACTGGGAATCCTGAGATAGTGGCATAGGAAGCTGCCTTATACATTACTGAGTCAGACCATGGGTCCATCTAGCCCAGTATTGTCAACACTGACTGGCAGTGGCTCTCCAGGGTTCCAGGCTGGAGTTTTTTCCAGGCCTACCTGGAGATGCCAGGGATAAAACCTAGGCCCTTCTGTATGAAAAGCGGGTAGTCTTATCACTGAACTATAGCCCCTCAGGTCTCGGTAGACATTTATCCATTAAGAATCTACATTAGGGTTTTTTTTTATTGGTCCTGCAGCATCTGTCTCACTCATAGAGGACACAACACACTCCCCAACCTGTTGTCCTGACGCTGCCCCCCCAAATATTCCATTCTCCCCCAGACCACTTTTATGCACACACGCACACACCCCACCCAGTGATTGCAGTTTCCATGCACAACTGAGTTATGTGTGTTCCAAGCTAGTGGCATAGAACCTGTTTTGAAACATTTTTCACCCACCTTCACTTTGCCCTTGGTCACGGGGAAGAGATTTGTGGGCAGGAAATCCATGGCCATCATCCTTCTCCTCTCTTTTGACAACAGCAGTGGTTGGTCCCTAAGGCCAGTATTGACTAGCAATGGCTCTCCAGGGTCAGGCAGAGGTATTTCCCATCACCTGAGAGCAGAGTTCATTTGACTGGAAGTTCCTGGGATGGAATGTAGGACTTCATCCATGCAAAGGATGTGCTCTACCACTGAATTATGTCCCCTTCACAGACAACTGTGAATGAGTGCTTAGCCTTACCCTGCATTTCCTTGTTTGAGGGTTGGGGTTTTGCAGTCTTGTTCCTCAGCAACATTCAAAACAACAAAAGAGAATCACTTCCTCTTATTTTTTTTTTTTTAATTGGACTATCAGTCACGATGTTACTGCCGACAAATAAGGCGGCTCTTTCCAAAGGTAAAACACACAAACAATGAGCAGTATGCAGTGCAACATGAGCATCAACACAAATCATGTTGCACTTGCGTAAGGGACCTCTATCACTTAATGTTAGCTGGCATGACAGGTTTTCCAGGGAATCCTGTCACACCAGCCATTGCCATTGCGCTAGGTTTGCTACGCTAGTGCAGTGCAACCCACGCCAGTGCTCGTGTCACACTGAACACTGCCCAGTGTCTGTTAGTGACAGGATTTACACACACACACACACACACACACAGAGTTCTAATATACAGGGGCTCACATTCAAATTGCTTTTACCACCATCATCATAAACGTGTGCTGAGGTGCTTGTGTCAGCCTTCCCCAACCTGCTACCCTCCAAACTGAAACTCCCATCAGCATGCTGGCTGGGGATGATGGGAGTTGTAATCCAATACATCTGGAGGACACCAGGTTGGGGAATCCTTATCTGCCCAACACAAGCCACTGTCCATCTGTCTACGAAGAAGTAGAGGACATGGCAAAGGATCTGAACTATGGACATTTGACCAACCCAGCTAAAGTTCTTGAAGAGCAGATGGTCATTGGCCTGATGTGGGAGCAGGGAACTCTTGAATTATACTGGCCCTGGCCCAAAGATAAACCATCTAGCTATGAACTAGCCATGAGTGGAACAGAAGAGGAGCCACGGACTAGCTGGTTACCCACACGCCCTCACCCAACAGTGTTTCTTCCTTTTCAAGTAAACAAAAACGAGGGGTGCTGAAGTCAAGCCTGATTAGTATTAAAGCCTTGATATGGGGGGCTGGTCATAATTACCCAAAGGCAGTGGTGTACCTGAAAATGTTGAAGTGGAGGAGCTCAGCATGACAACCCCCGTACCATGCCCCACAAGGAGAGTGCGATAGAAACCCTCTGCAGGCCTTCTTGAAGTTCTTTCAAGGAGCCCACAACGCTGGGCACATTGGGGGTGGGGCTTGCACAAGTCCCCTGAGACAGTTTAAGTCCTCACACATGCATGTGAATGCACACCAAGAAAGCATTGCTGTTACAATGCATTTGCTCTAAACCTGTCTTTCTACTTTCTGTCATGGTTTAGGGCACTAGCACAGTACTTTGAAGTCTTGAGTATTTGATACCTTTTGCTACTCTAGAACCACTTCGATTGCAAAGTAATCATACTGGTGTTTTTTGCCATTCAGTGTTAATTTCTTCAAAAGTTAAAATTTTTAGACAATATATATGGTGTCGCTTAGAATTGGCACTATATGCGTGCGTGCGTGTGTGTGTGTATAGGACCACTTTAAACTCTGCACTAAAACAACAACAAAAACAACAACATTCATATACTACTTTCAAGTGTTCAAAGTGCTTTAAATGCATTCTCATGTTGTCATCCTTACAATAACCCTGTAAGTTAAGTCAATGTTATTATTCCTTTATTGCGGATGGGGGGCAGGGGCAGTCTGAGAAAGAGATTGGCCTGGCTAAGGCTACCTTGTGAGTTCATAGCGGCGGTGAGATTCAAACTAGGGACTTCCCGAGTCATAGGTCAGCCACTCTGCTGCATCAGCTTATTTCATGGTACTGGTAGATTACAACATGTTTATGAGCCACCGATGTGATAAATCTGTAAAGAATTCAGTGTGATGTGATAGAGAGTCCTAGACTAAGATTGAAATGACTTGGGTCTCTACTCGGATCTTGGATCTCTACTCAGCCATGAGGCTCACAGAGTGACCTTGGGCCACTCACACACACTCAGCCTATGTACTTCACAGGATTGTTGGGAGGATAAAAATGAGGGGGGGGGAGGGTGACACCATGTATGCCACCTTGAGCTTCTTGGAGGAAAGATGGGATCTCCTCCTCCTCCTCCTCCTCCAATTTATTGGTAGGACATTTCCAGTAGTGATCCTGAATGTTTTATTAGAAGACAAGGACTAAGGTTATCATTTAAAAATAAAATGAAAGAAATGTATTCATTTCAGTATGGACTTACATTGAGATTTAGGTATTGCCATTTTCCCCTGATATTTTGCCCCTGGATACATTCCATCTACTGTGCTATATTATTAAACTAGCCATGTTGAACTCTTTTTATTTCTTTTTTTACACCAGCATTTTAGAACTGGAGATTTTCACCCATGGTGAATAAAGGAAAAACAACAACCTTCACCTATGTCATACAGGCTATCATCTGCCAGTAGTGCCCTTCTGCATTCTGCATAGAACAAATAGGCCAGTCTCTATGCAAAGGAATAAATGAACACAATCCTGACATTGGAATGTGCAATATTCAGGGATCAGTGGGAGAACATTTTAGCCTCCCAAGACATTCTATCACTGACCTTAAAATGACCACTCTTGAACAAAGGAACTTCAAAAGGGATGCATGAAACCACTGAATTATAACATATCAAAAAATTCAATTCTATCATATGTGGCTTGAATCGAGATAATGGGTTTTTATCCCACATCCCATGACATGTTAATTAGCTTACCAATGCTAGGATGTGTGTGTTATTATCAATACTGCTTTTGTGAATGGTCATTGCAATGATTTTACATATATTTAAGCTTTAATGTAATTGTCACAGTCTGTACTTTTTGCATTCCATTTTCCTCAAACCCCACTGCTCACAATTCACACACACACACACACACACACACACTCATGTATATATATATATGCTGGCCAATTTAGGATAATACTTCATACATCTCATGAAGTGGACTGTTGTCCAGGAAAGCTGATTGATTGATTGATTGATTGATTGATTGATTGAATTTCTTAATTGCCCATCTGGCCGGTCACCTGGCCACTGTGGGCGACGTACAGCATAATTATTCCATAATTAATTTTAATTAGTCTTTAAAGCGTGCAATCCAATGGCTGCTAGTCAGCAGCTAGACAGCCATATGATAGGTCAGTTCCTGGGAACCAACCTTGGAGACCATGCTCTGAGGTTGGTTCCCTGACACCTGACCTCCACCCCCTTCCATGCTGCCTCATAGGCAGCATGGGTTGTCCCCACGCTCCACACTCATAAGAGGAGCATGGAGCAGTGAACACAGGGCATTCCTGGGGGCGGGGAGGGTGGAAGTGCTGTTCTGATGCTTCCTATGCATTGTCCAGCATCCCCCCCCCACTCCAACTTCCCGTGGCGAGACAGCCAAAATCAGCTGTCACAGCACGAATGCAGGGCAGCTGAAGTGTGGAGGGGACAATCCCCTCCACGCTGCTCCTGCCCTCCACTGGATAGGCGGTCACCTCCGAGTTCAGAGGCTGCTGCCTATCCCGACAGGATTACACCCTAAGGTGACTCTTCACTGTTTTTAAGGCAACAGACTAATACTGCTATCCCTCTGGAAAAAGAAAAGCAAATATTTATAGTGCTGAAGTGAGGTGAGGCTCTAGTGCTTTAGTGGAAGACAATGACCCTATGATTATATTCATATTTGTTTACAGAAGGAGAGAAGAGC
This sequence comes from Heloderma suspectum, assembly GCF_057233095.1. Taxonomy (NCBI): domain Eukaryota; kingdom Metazoa; phylum Chordata; class Lepidosauria; order Squamata; family Helodermatidae; genus Heloderma; species Heloderma suspectum. The sequence goes on along the minus strand of NC_139459.1, from coordinate 290,032,805 downwards.
TGCTAATACTATCAACCTGGGAATTTCATAAACCCACCCAAGCAAGGATAAAATAAATGTAAAGCCAAAATGCAGTTGCCCATTTAATACTAAGTTTAATGCCCTGTCTTGGCTCACAAACTTTGACTTACATACACAATCTCCAACTTTTCCCATGTCTGTCCTTCCTGAAGCACCTCAGCTAAAATCTTTATGAGATGTGTATGATGTAAATGGATCCTGCTCTGGAAGGAAATAATCTGTAATGTCTGTGTCTCATCCAGAACTGCAATGAGGCTAGCATCAGCTTTCTATAACAACAACAACAACAGCCGTAGTACTTCTTAGATGACTTTCTCAAAAAAAAGAAGAGGCAACTTACAACAAAATTAAAATACACAAGCATTTAAAACAATTTAAAACAGCTAAAAAAAATTATCAATAAAATACCATGGCCGCATAAAACAACTAAACACATCAAAGACAATAAACAATTCAACTGATGCATTAAGAAGTCCGTTATATGCCATTAAATGCCTGGAAATGGAGGCAAGTCTTAACCTTTCTACCCTGTGTGTTGCATTTTGCTGTTCAAAACACAAAATGTGAAGACAAATAAAAGTTAGCAACATAGTAATTCTATTTAGCTTGGATATTAAGGCAAAGGAAGACAGGGGGAAGCAAGGGAAGGAGGGCTGAGAGAGATGAAAGGCAGGTGGACAGAAACAGCAGAGATGAGCCCATTAACTCATCCACTATACAAGATGCACTTTTGCCCAGTAGCCTGCAGGAAGCAGCAGGATGGCTAAGAATGAACTGAAAAAAACACAACAGCTACACAGGGGTTCCATCTGCTTTCCCTGTTCTTCTTGTCATCATGGTTATCTTGTTTATGCATGTGGTGAGTATCTGCAAGCCTTGGGGGGTGGGGGGAAATGGTTGTTCTGTGTGGCCATTGTAGCAGGGAAATGATGATTGCACCAATGTGCTTGAGAACCCAGCTGGGAATGGGAACTATCATCTGGTTTATGAAGTTCAATAGAGTTGGAGTTAATCTGATGCATGTAGTTCCACAGAGCTGGGGTGAGCCATGTGGCACTGTGTAAAAAAGCAAGGAAATCTCTCTCATGCAAGCACAACTACATCAGATGCGGAATGTAGAGAGACATGGTCAGTCATGCTACCATAATTAGAAAAAGAACAAATTGTCAGTTTACAATATTCAGAACATAACCATGTAAACAAGTTCCCTGTATAAAAGTCTCATTATCTGATCACAGCCAACAATTACTCCAAGAAATGTGCTTACGTGCAAGGACACCATAGTCTTAACAGAAGGAGAGGAATGTGGTTGGTACGTATACCTAGGCTCATGTCATATTGATTTTATTTTCATTTCAGTACTATGTCAAGATGGATTGACAGGGGAAAAGCCTTTTCTGTTGTGAATCACACGTCTCCTACAAGATAGCATGCTGTTTCCCTGAGGGTTTCAGAGTAATAGTAAGGTGAACAGTTCCACAGCAATGAGGCTGAAAGAGAGAGTAAGTGACACCTAGCTGTGGTGTGAAAATGGCAGTCATGCCAGGATTGGAAAAACGCTGCAGGCTGGAAGACAAGCCAGGGGCTAAACAAATATAAATACACAGGCACAGACATCACTTGGAATCTGGTCATACTTATTGTATTGCTATAATCCATATAGTTTAATAGCCGCTGAATGTAATGTCTGATGCCTTCGATGGCCAATTTAATAAAATGAAATGACCTTCACTTGACATTATAGGCTGCCCTTCTGCAAGGTTCAAACTTTGACGGTAGTTGTGAGCCCATAAGCATTTAGCTGCATAAGCAGAGTAATATGGCAAGTCTAGTTTTAATTTACATTGCAGAGAATAGGCAGTTCTAGAGAAGGATTACTTTACAGTTCAGTAATTTATGTGGAATAGTTTTAGGTAGCTCATCTTAGCCAGCTTCATAGCTGGCAAATGCTGCACTGATTTACTTTTCTGCCGAGTGGCAGAATCCTGCAGAGGGACTACTAGGAAACCATTTTTCCTTCCCAGCGCTATGAAAACAACAATATACAAAGAAAGTGGAAATGGCCACTTCTCGCAAAATAGACGCTTAAACACCTGGAGAAGTGTTTTATTCCCCTTTAGCAGCAGCAGCAGCAGCAGCAACAACAACAACAAATCTCCAAAGACTTTGGAGATCAAAATTGCAGTAGCACGGAGCTACTGTGTGTTGAACCATATTAGCAGCTGTCGCCTCTTGGCCTCAGCATGAGCTACAGTGACTTGCAGCAGCAGCATTGAGGGCCAAACTACACCTGACATTAGATTGCTGATAGTTTCTCCCTAATGGAGAAGGGAAGAAGATTAACCCTTGGGCCTCTGGCAGTTTTCTCACTAAATATCACCTCCAGTTGCTTCCCCCCGCCCTTGGGGTGACAAAGATTCCGCACCTGTACCTCCCCCCATGGGTGTCAGAGAGTATTGGAGGAGTGGATATCAAGAAAAACAAAGGACGTGAAAGTGATAAGAGGCTCCCCATCACTACTTTTATTGGTCTCTGACTGCAGATTAGAGGCTCCACTGCCTCACTTTGTTAAAAAAAAAAAGGAGAAGGGGATGGACAGGAAATGCCAGGGAAAAACTACATGCTGACCTGGTTTGCATGATCAAAACAGCCTGCCATGGCTTATTTAAGCCAAAGTGGCAATGACATATGCTGGTGTGTCTTGGGCAGGATTTGCATATTCAGCACCAGGCCGCAGTTTGTGTTGTGTGAATCCAGGGGTTGTGGGTTAATCCAACAAAAGATCATGGATTATACAAGGTTCTTTAATTCTCACATAACCCAGACCTTGGGTTGCATGACGCAACAAGCTATGGCTGGGAGTTGAATATTCAAAATGGCTTGTGACACGTGCCAGCATGCACTGCAGCCCACCATGGCTTAATAAATGGCTGTTTGATTGTGTGAACCAGCCTATAGTTTGGCTTTGAGTGGTGGTGCAGTAGCAGAAGACCAATATGTAAACCAGGAAGGGCTGAGCAAAAATAGCCTTCAGAAATTCTCCACCCTATATGCAGGCAGCAAATATGCGGGGGCGGGGGGGCAGGAGGTGTTTGCTGAATATTCTCCATGGTGGGAGTGAATTCTGCAACAGTTGGAAAAAAGAAAATTCTCAGAAATGTATTAATAAAACTCTCTTCTCATAATGTTTGGCCCAGTTAATAATGAATGAAATTTTACTGTTAGTTCAGACTGATGGATGAAGGAAGAAATCGGCTATGAGAGGAGAATGGAAGGAATAGTGGCCAAAGCCATTGCTTCTTTGAACAATATTAAAATATATTGGGTTGGATCCAGAGAAGTGCCTGAAATTCTCCATAATATTTGCAGGTGGAGAAGCTGGTGGGTGGATGGGTGAATTTTGCTGAATATTCTCTAGGGGCCAGGGGCTGAAATTGTCCAATAGTTTGGATGGACTCCCCCCACCCCCAAAAAACATAATAGTGAAATTTTCAACTCACGGATATGCCTAGGATTAGAGATCATATTTTGTTTTCAGAGTTTGTGGACAATGTTCAGTTTGCTATGTTTTCAACAACCTCCTTTGTGCATATACAGCACTGGGATAGGAGGACATGAGACTATGCAATTGTAAATAAATATGCTGTGGAACAGAAGTAGAGAGACTGAGGGAATATGCACCAGCCACCAGTATCTCTCGTTACATGCTTAACACTTTGGTTTGTCTTGATGCTATTCTTCTTTGCACACTGCCCATACATAGGGACTTCCTCCTTCCAGGTTTATGGGTTTCTCTTTGGATCAGTTTAAATTAAAACAACAACAATAAAATATACACAGAGACAACTCATCTGTGTATAGTCTATATATATACATAGAATCTACAATTCTATAGGGGACATAAAATTGGGGGACGACTTCATAAGCCTTTGTGGGATTGCACTGCAGCCACGTGGATGTGAGAATAGAAACAGACCCTCATCCCCCAAGGTCAGGGGAGACCTAGTGGCAGGATGGATACGAGTGGAATCAGGGTCCAAGTAGGAGTACGAGCAGTAGCAGCAGCACCAGTGAAAGCGCTTAGTGGGGAAAGAACAACAGGACAATGGCTTCAGTGAAGCAGATTCTGTGATGTCTGACAAGACAACATCCAGGACGTGCAGAAAGCTTAGTACCTCTGCAAGAGACAGTGATATCACTATCATCATGAGCATTTTTTTCTGGCCATTGCTGGAACAAAACACTGTACTAGATGGGATTACTAGGATTTAATTGACAGGAAGCACTGTAGAACAAAACTATCAAATGAGATTCTTTTGTTATTCTTTTGGCCCAAGCCACTTGGTGGAAAGACATTGTTTGTTACATAGATCTATAGGATCAGGATTTAAGTGAAGCATTAGTGGAAACCCATTTTCAAAAACATATTCAAGCCTGCTTCTAAAGATATTTGAGAGATCACCATTTTTGTCTCTTTACAATTTATAGCACCCACTAAAAATATAAATTAGCATAATATTAATAGATTACTACAATGCAATAGAAATTATTAAATAAGTGGTCATACTTAAAATGATGAACTAATTTAATAATTATAATAAAATTGCTAGCAGACTTTATGAATCTGTTTTAAACTAATAAGATATAGGCCATCATCTAGATATGTAAAATACAGCTTTAAATTAATTTTTTATTCTTGCCTCTGAAAACTGCTGCTGGCTATGGAACTTATGTGGAACATATGGGTGATATGAAAAGCAGAGTCTTATGCATAATTAAACAAAGCTTCTTTTATAAGAATGCCTCATATTGTCATCTAGGCAAATAAAAATTAAGTCATATACGTCTCTGCAGCAAGAGAAGTGTAAGGTTGTCCAAAACTACTACTTCCCTTAACTGTTGTGTCTCCCATGGTAGTCCAATGTCAACATAACCCCTCATAAATAACCTTCCTGTTTTTCCTACCTTCTGACTTCACGGAGGGAGCAATCCTATGGCCGCTAGACAGCGGCTAGACGGCCATAGGATATCTTGATTTCTGGGAACTGACCTCGGAGCCCGTGTTCCAAGGTTGGTTCCTGGAGAACTGACCTCCCCCCATTTCTGCGCTGCCTCAGAGGCAGCGTGGAACGGCCCTGTCTTCTGCGCTCGCAAGAGGAGTGCGGAGCAGCCAAAAAGGGGCGTGTCTGGGGGAGTTCCAGGGCGGGGAGGGCGGAAATATATGTATGACACATCCAATGTGTCATACAGCAGCCTCTTTCCCTGCTCCGTCCTCCCGCAGCTAGACAGCCGCAATCGGCTGTCTAGCCGAAAGTGCAGGGCAGGAGAACTATGGAGGGAATGATCCCCTCCATGTTTCTCCTACCCTGCATTGGATAGGCGGTTGCCTCTGAGTTTGGAGGTGGCCACCTATCTGGATAGGATTGTGCCCTTAATGTTTGAATGTCCACTGTCATTCAGTCAATAAGACCATACTATTACATTTTTAATAGCCACGGCTACACAATCCTAGAAATGGTGCTCCAATGTAATCTTTTCAAAACATTGGATTTGATCCACACTTAGTCACACTTAGAGGAGATCCACTGAAATTACTGGGACTTAAGTTAGAATGAGAGCATTCTTTGAAAAATTGCAGGGACCATAGTCACTTCACATTAACAATCTCAGATATGCAGATGATACCACTTTGATGGCTGAAAGCGAGGAGGAGCTGAGGAACCTTCTGACGAAGGTGAAAGAAGAAAGTGCAAAAGCTGGGTTGCAGTTAAACCTCAAAAAAACCAAGATTATGGCAACCAGCTTGATTGATAACTGGCAAATAGAGGGAGAAAACGTGGAGGCAGTGACAGACTTTGTCTTTCTAGGTGCAAAGATTACTGCAGACGCTGACTGCAGCCAGGAAATCAGAAGATGGTTACTTCTTGGGAGGAGAGCAATGACCAATCTTGATAAAATAGTTAAGAGCAGAGACATCACACTGACAGCAAAGGTCCACATAGTTAAAGCAATGGTATTCTCCGTAGTAACCTATGGCTGTGAGAGCTGGACCATAAGGAAGGCTGAGCGAAGGAAGATAGATGCTTTTGAACTGTGGTATTGGAGGAAAATTCTGAGAGTGCCTTGGACTGCAAGAAGATCAAACCAGTCCATACTCCAGGAAATAAAGCCAGACTGCTCACTTGAGGGAATGATCTTAAAGGCAAAACTGAAGTACTTTGGCCACATCATGAGAAGACAGGATACCCTGGAGAAGAAGCTGATGCTAGGGAAAGTGGAAGGCAAAAGGAAGAGGGGCCGACCAAGGGCAAGGTGGATGGATGATATTCTGGAGGTGACAGACTCGACCTTGGGGGAGCTGGGGGTGACAGGAAGCTCTGGTCTGGGCTGGTCCATGAAGTCCCGAAGAGTCAGAAGCAACTGACCGAATAAACAACAAACAGTCATTTCACTCATCTTGTAAAAATTAGTAATATTACAACACTATAATGAAATGCTTATTTCCATGTAAAAGAAAGTTTAGATAGTATATTTATCTTACACATTCATGTAAGACAGAACTGTAATTCAAATGTATGTACATAATGGATTGGATCCAGAGCTGTCCCTTGGTGATTAGAAGAGTTCCTTCCAGTAGCAGAGGGAACCAGAATCCAGTGGAGATTCTCAGCTGGAGTAGGTGTGTGGGCAGCCACTTCTGCTAATTCCTCCTTCCATAAGAACAGGAGAAGAGCCCTGCTGGATCAGACCATGGGTCCATCTAGTCCAGCATTCTGTTCACACAACCAACCAACTGCCCACAGGAAATCCACAAGCAGGACATGAGTGCAACAGCACGCTCCTGGCCATGCTGGTGTGCACAGCAACTGGTGTACACAGGCATACAGCCTCCAACACTAGAGGTAGCACACAATCATCAGGACTAGTTGCTCCCCTGTTGATCCCAGCGTCACCTCACACCCTACTGTAGAGTGCCTCAACCTTTCAGAACAGATTTTCAGGGGTGTAGAGGGCTGGGAGGAAGGGAGAATTTGCAAATATTGCCCTCTTCCATTCTGCTCATATGGTCGTCTAGTTAAGAGTGCTGCTTCATGCAAGCCTGGATCTAGCCCAATGAAACGGAAGTTGATTTTGTAATGCAAATAGGATAAAAAAACTTTTTTGACATCCGAAATAGCAAGAAATGATTAAGTTGATGTATTTGCATAATTGTCATTAAGGATTGATTTTATATTCACTGGATTTACACTGTTGGCCTCAAATAATTCATTATCAATGCAGTGCTAGCATCAGGTGTTAAAATACATTTCTTTTATAGCACAATCCTATGCACGTCTACTCAGAATTAAGTGCCACTGAGTTCAGTTAGACTTATTCACAGGTAAGTATGTATAGGATTGCAGCTTAAGGCTATAGTTTTATGCCCACTTACCTAGGAGTAAGTCCCACTGAATTCAGTTAGATTTCTCAATAGACTTGTATAGCCATTGTACTGTTCATCACTAATCCCCCATATAAACAGCCTTTGGACACAATCCTATGCAAGTTTAGACATTAAAAAATCCTATGACTCCCAGCATTCCCCAGTCAGCCATGCTGGATTGTGCCTTTACAGGATTAGTCTTTTTAAATGTCTCCCCTTTAAAACTCTAATGAGAGTGATGCTTCATAATACGGACAAGAATGCCACTCTTAACAAGAAGGAGTTTCTGATTTTCACAGTTACAGTAAACAACCCATTTCTATTTGCCTGACTCACCATCCATCAAGTTTGATTTCCTAAGATGAATTAGAATGCTTAAAAAAATTAGAACTTTATACAAAACTCACAGTGCTGATTATTTATCCTGACAATGAGGTTCATGAGTCACATCACCAGCTTCTTCTATAGTTAATCAATTTTGATGTTAAAACTGGGGAGAAAAAACACGCGCAAAAAAAACATTCATGATGACAAACTCTAAAAGACAAAAGCAAAGTATAATACTGAGATAACTGAGGAACACAGTAAGTTCCTAGCCATACATATGATCATTATGATTTATCCCAATGTCTCAAACTACTATGCCTCAAGTGCAAGAAAATTCAGTCTTGCCAATTTTAGCTGTATCATCTCCTCAACTTTCACAACAAATATGTTTCTCAAGTACATACTATCCTTGTGGTAGCAGGGGACTCTAAATAGCATTGCCATTTGTGCATCATATTTAAAAAGGAATTTTAATCACACTTCCATTGCCAAAGCATACCACAAGGTGGCAAGATTGTAAAAAAAAAAAAAAGATTAAAAAATGATTGCGAGCATGTTCAAGTAGTGGCATTCACAGTGCTACTTCAATTTTAAAGTATCACAAATGTAGAACGCTTTACAAAGGAATAGTTTAAAATGTGTGCAGCCACTGCCACTGTCACACAATACATGCACACAAGTATATGGTGTCTAGGTTTTCAAACCCAACCACCCTGTAACAGAAGCATAATAATGATAATACTTTACAGGATACTTGTAAGGATTACAAGCATGATATGTGTTTAGTGCTTTAAGGGCGCAATCCTATGCACATAGGCGGCCACCTCCGAACTTGGAGGCGACCGCCTATCCAATGCAGGCCAGGCGAAGCACAGAGGGGATTGTTCCCTCCGTGCTTCTCCTGCCCTGCATTTTCGGCTAGACAACTGCCCTTGGAGTGCGAGCTCCGAGGTTGGTTCCCGGAAAACCAGATATCCTATGGCTGTCTAGCCACTGACAAGCAACCATAGGATTGCTCCTGGTCCGTGAGATATAAATGCTAAGTTTTTTAAGGGCTTGCAAATCTATAGAACATTCATATCTTCAAGTTACACCTGATGGATAAGGATCCCCTTGCACGAGGAGAATACAAAGACATACTGCTCTAGTAAATATATATGAATGCCAGCATTGCATTACACCAGTGTAACCACTACACCACTTATACTGCTCATTTAAGGGAGCAAAATGGTTGGAAGGAGCTTGGAATGTGGTGGAAACTGTACTACCTAAACAATCCTCCCCCACTCAGAAGGTTGAGTAGTGTTCCCTCATATTGGGGATGCAAGGTAAGTAGATGCTACTAGGGATGTACGAATCCCTTACCTTGTTCTGGTCCAGGGTGTCCGCAGTGGGGGGGAGGTGATCCGTCCCTCCCCCTGGAATCCTCCCCAGCCAGCTCCACTCTGTGGCGAGTCCGCAGAGCTGCCAGCCAGGGCCGCCTGCAGCTGGACCTCTGTCTGCTGCCGGACTGTGGCCGCAAATGGCAGCTGCCATAGTGGCTGGCATTTGCGTCCCTGCGTTAGCCGTGATAGGCTATGTATATATTTACGTAGCCTATCATGAAAAGAGCAGGGACGCAAATGGCATAGCAGACACTATTTGCATCCCTGCTCCTTGCCATGATAGGCTACATAAATACTTACATAGCCTATCACGGCTAAAGTAGGGAGGGAAATGGCAGCCGCAGACCGGGGCAGCCATTCGCGGCTGCAGACCATGGGCAGTGGATGGACTGGACGGCCGACACAAGGTAAGATCTGTCCTGGGGAAGTTTCGTGGGGTGGCGGGGGGGATTGCTGTGTTCCGCCACGAACTCCAGGGGGCCAGATTCTAAAGAATCCGGCCTCACTGGAGCCTGTGACAGAATTCTCCAACATCCCTATATGCTACACAGAAAGTGTGCTCCAGCGACCTGTGAAATGCAGATAAGTTCCTACCAGGTACTAGTGAAAGCAGTGGGAAAAGCCACCTTTGTGGGTGAACAACAAGCATTCCATTGCACCCATTTGATCAACCGGCCAAATATTCATAACTTCTTTTCCTTTGCAGTATCAGAGCCATGGCAAGGAGCATATAACACTTGACACACAGAAGAGATGAGTATTGTCCTAATGACTACTTTATCGACCTCCAAGGGAGCTCTGGAGATGTGGCATGAGGACTGGATGAGAACATAGCTGGCAGTCCTTTCTTTCGTTCTGTCACTCATCAAACCAACTGTGTGCTGAAGAGGGTGACCATTACTCCTTACCATCCCAGTTTTTCCATTACTCATATTTAGTTAGTTGCTAGCTTAAAAATGTATATGCCACCTTAAATTAATAATTTAATTAATAAATTTAATTAATCTTAATTTATGGTTCACTAAAGTACAATACAACAGCAGAATATAGAGTTTAATTAATATAGCCAACATTACTAAAGAGCCCAGGTGGAAAAAAGAAATTGTCATTATTCTCCCATGTTTCTCTTCTCTCCATAGTCAACTAGGAAGCCCCCTAAGAGATGCAGAGGAAAAGATATTATCATCTTCCAATACAAGGCAGACCACAATTGAGCCCCTCAACAAGATCAGCAGCAGCAGGAATAGTGACCAGTGGCGAATCCAGAAATTATTTAATTATTTATACCACATTTCTGTCCCTCTTTTATTCCATCGTGGAACTCATTGCATCTTACATGGGGCTCCCGGACAGTCTCCCATCCAAGCACTGACCAGCCTCAAACCTGCTTAGTTTCAGCAGCTGCATTATGTGCCCTCAGACATGCCCTTAAGCCAGGTCTGGGGAACTTGGACTATAACTCCCATCATCCCTGACCATCCTTCATGCTGGCTGGGGCATATGGGGCTTGGAGGCCAACAATATTTGGAGGGCTTCAAGTTCCACCTTAGCTCCTGTTTCTATTAGTATTCAAATATTTTTGACAATGCTGCTGAAAGTGCATAGTTTTGTGGCTACATTGCATCACCTTTCAGTCAAGCTAGCTGTGGTGTAGCAGCTGCCAGCATAGCAGAGCCACAGGATCTGGCTGACTCACCACAAAATCACTTTTACCCACAACAAATGCACAATTGTTGCATGTTGTCAATAAATCCTCCTTTGAGGAAGCGCTTCTGTTGTGGAGATCTTACATGCAAAGTATAGCATTTTGTGCTTGGGGAAATGTAATTCTTCCCTAGCGAGCATATCATGGCTATTGCAAATTGCTCTGTGGGATATGATACTGCATGTTATCGCCTGGAGTATACCTGGTAATGCAGGACACTGTCCCCATCCAGTGCCAGAAACATTTAGTACATTTTGTTTTCCCCTTTAGAGATTAACTACCACCACTATCACCCATGCTGTGCCATTTCAGCACAGGAGTAGCCAGATGAATACAGATGGCCATGTACCAAGTGGCAACCTAACCACAGTGTACATGAAACCACTCAGTATCCCAGTCATTTTTTTTATTATACTGCACCTGTTCAGAAATCTGGGGAAGTAGAGGGAGTGGTAAAGATTTTCTCACTGTTTGGCAATATGACACAGTTGACAAGCTCACTAAATTATTACATTGTTAGGACCTCTCTCCCCAGTGGAGCTTGCTTGTCACCTGTTTTAATGTCTTTTTGGCACCAAAGACCTTATTTTCCTGGGCTTTTACCAGGAAAGTTGGTTATAAGCATGGATTTTACTGCTGCTTTTATCCTGCTATTTTTCTGAATTTGCCGAGGCATTTCTACTTTATTTTAACTTTTTGTAAAACATCCTGTCTATATTTTTCTACCCTCATCTTACTTTTAAAAGAAAAAGTGATGAACGCCAGCAAAATTACACCCTCCCTATGCACCAAGGCCCTGCCATTTCATTCAAAGGTGTTGATTTTAATTTTATTTTGTTATTTGAAGTCTTTACATTTTTCTAATGAGCACATATAGCATTTTTAAAATTATTTAAAAATGTATTTTTAAAATAAGATCTGTGAACAACGAAACAAGTACTACCTCTCCTCCATCAAAACTAACTTCTACCCTTCCATTACATCTGAACAGGATCCTGGGTTATTTTCTTCTAGTTGGTAATTGGGAGGCTATTATGTAAAGAATAAGGTACAGTTGAGACATACTTTCACTGACCAACTGCTTAAGCCTTGGAGGGCGCAATCCTATTGGGATAGGCGGCCGCCTCCAAACTCAGAGGTGACCGCCTGTCCAATGCAGGGCAGGAGCAGCACAGAGGGGATCTTCCCCTCCATGCTTCAACTGCCCTGCATTCATGGCTAGAGAGCCGATTTTGGCTGTCTAGCCATGGGAAAGTCGGAACGGCGGGAGGCGGACGCCGGATGACACATAGGAAGCTTTGGAAAGGCACTTCCACCCTCCCCACTAGAGATGTACGAATCCCTTACCTGGCTCCATGCAGGGGAATCCACGGTGGGGGGGAAGCGCTCCATCCCTCCCCCTGGAATCCTCCCTGGCCGGCTCCGCTCCGCAGCGGCTCCGCAGAGCCTCCAGCAGGGGCCATCCGCAGCCGGAGTTCCAGCCGCGGCCGGGCCGCTGCGGCTGCAAATGGCGGCCATCATAGCAGCCGCCATTTGCGCCCTTGCAAGCAGCCGTGATAGGCTACGTAACTATTTACGTAGCCTATCACGGAAAAGAGCAGGGACGCAAATGGTGGCCGCTATGCCATTTGCGCCCCTGCTCTTTGCCATGATAGGCTACGTAATAGCTTTTTGCCGTGATAGGCTATCACAGCTGCAAGGACGCAAATGGCGGCTGCAGCAGCCCAGCTGCAGCCAGCCAGGAGACCAGCCGCCGCTGCCAGAGCTGCCGCCGCCACATCCACCCCAGGTAAGTTCCGTCATGGGGGGATTTCGTGGGGGGGCAGGGGGAGGAGGCCGTTCTGCCACGGATTCTGGGGGGCCAGATTCTAATGAATCCAGCCTCACTGGAATTCGTGGCAGAATTCTCTACTCCCCACCCCACCCCCAGGAAGGCCCCATTTTCACTGCTCCGCACTGCTCTTATGAGCACGGAGGGCAGGGCTGATCCGCACTGTCCAGGAGGCAGCGTGGGAGGGGGTGTAGGTCGGTTCTCAGGGAACCAATCTATCCTATGGTTGTCTAGCCACTGACTAGCAGCCATAAGATTGCTCCCTCAGTGAATTGCTGACCCTATTTGAGAAATAAAATCCTGGCAAACAAAATCAGTAAGAAAATGTCTTTGGTAAATACAAGGTAAGTTTACCTTATGCATAAATATGTTTAGCGTGTCATAGTACACATACTAGGGCTAACATATTTACTAAAAAAAAAATTTAATTTTGGGTGGACCTTTAACATTCTGGAATTTGATGATTACTTTAACATCACCTCTGTCAAAGCATGCATTTCTTTAGGCCTTCCTAAAATGACCAAATATGACTTTACATTCTTAAATCAAGAGCACTGAGAGGTCCAAGGGAATCTTCTAACCTCTAGACTAGGGATATACGAAAGTCACTTATCTTTTCGCAGGGGTGATTCGCGGTGGGGGGGAGGCAGTCCGCACCTCCTCCCAAAATCCTAACCCGGCTGGCTCCACTCCATGGCAACTCCGCAGAGCCGCCGGCCAGGTGCATTCGCAGGCATCTGGAGCCCGCAGACGCAAATGGCGGCGGCTACGGTGGCCGCCATTTGCGTTCCTGTTTTTTTTGCCGTGATAGGCTACATAAATATTTATGTAGCCTATCACGCCAAAAGACAGGGGCACAAATGGCAGCCGCTATGCCATTTGCGCCCCTGTTTTTTTGCCATGACATCCTACGTAAATATTTACGTAGCCTATCACAACAAAAAAACAGGAACGCAAATGGCGGCGGCTACAGCGGCTGCCATTCGCGTTCCCTTTTTTTGCTGTGATAGGCTACGTAAATACTTACCTAGCTTATCACAGCCTCTGCAGGGACGCAAATGGCATCCCTGCGTTAGCCGTGATAGGCTATGTATTTACGTAGCCTATCACGGCCTAAATGGGGAAGCAAATGGCGGCCGCAGATGCGGCCGCCATTCGTGAAGCAGCACGAACGGCACCACGGGAGTGCTCTGTTTTGCGCGCCTTTTGCGGGGTGGGTGGGCCGGGGGCTTTGTTCCGCCACGGATTTCAGGGGGGCCAAATGCACTAGCATTCGGCTTCACTGAGATCCGTGGCGGAATTCTCTGACATCCCTACTCTAGACAAGATTGTTTACCGGGGTCACTAAAGCTGCCTGAGTCCACGACCTGGCTGAAATTTAACTTGAACAGGATGAAGAATTTGACTAAAACCCAGTGCTATTTAGTGAAACCATCCCATTATACTAGTGATAGATGAATCTGTGAATTTCATTTCTCTCAGTTTCTCATTTTTCCAATCCTGAACTTTGAGAATTTTCTTTTAAAAGTTCACAGAAAAATGTGTATGCATTTTATGTGCATTTCTCCTAATCCATGCATTTTGTACACAGGCTTTCCTAATATACACATTTCTGCAAGCAATTATTCTAACATGTATTTTAATGTTATTTTCACCAGTATATGCATTTTGTGTGCACTTTTTCCTAACATGTGCATTTTTGTGCACGTTTTTTGATGGGAGAACTCCACTGCAAAATTTGCAGAAGTGAATATAGGGAACATAAAAACATAAAAAGGATCTTGCTGGATCAGACCAAGGGTCCATCTAGTCGAACATTCTGTTCACACAGTGGTCAACCAGCTGCCCATGGGAAACCCACAAGCAGGGCATGAGTGCAACAGCACCCCCCGCCCCGGCAACTGGTGTACATAGGCATCCTGCTTCTGATACTGGAGGTAGCATATAGCCATCAGGACTAGTAACCATGATAGCCTTCTCTCCAGGAATTTGTCTAATCCATTTAAAGCCATCCAAATTGGTAGCCATCACTACATCTTGTGGAGGTGAAAATAGACTCAGAAAAAACGGTTTTTCAGTGCAAAACTCCAGGATGGCTATGGGATGTCCATGATGTCATGTGCCCCGAATGACCTCCAAACGCAGCAAACTCGCAGTAAATTGCTCGTGGAGTCACACACACACCCCTCTAATTATGCCTAACACGAAATTTGCCTTTTTCACAGTAGCTGCATACTGGGTTGACATTTTTGTTAGGCTGTCCACCACAACCCCAATATCTCTTGGTCAGTCACTGCTAGCTCGGATTCCATCAGTATATAAGTAAAGTTGGATTTTTTTTCTCCAACATGCATCACTTTACATTTGCTTATGTTGAACTACATTTGCCATTTTGATGCCCATTCTCCCAGGTTGGAGATACCCTTTTGGAGCTCTTTGCAATCCCTCTCTGTTTTAACCACCCTAAATAATTTGGTGTCATCAGCAAACTTGGCCACCTCACTGCTCACTCCTAATTCCAGATCATTTGTGAACAAGTTGAAAAACATTGGTCGCAATACAGATCCCTTTGGGACCCCACTTTTTACATCCCTCCATTGGGAGAAATTTCCATTTATTCCTTCTCTCTGCTTTCTGTTCTTTAACCAGTTACTGATCTATAAGAGGACCTCTCCTCTTATTCCATGACTGCTAAATTTGCTCAGGAGTCTTTGCTAAGGGACTTTGTCAAAAGCCTTTTGGAAGTCCAAGTAAAAATGTATACTGGATCACCCCATCCACTGGTTAGAGTTCTCTGAGAGGGTCAATAAGGGATTAGTGAAACTGACTTACCTTTGCAGAAGCCATGTTGATTCTTTTTCAGCAGGGCTTATCCTTCTATCTTTAATAATTCATTCAACCAATTTACTCAGAACAGATGTTAAGGTAACCAACCTGTAATTTCCCAGATACCCTCTGTATCCCTTTTTTAAAAAGTGGTGTTATATTGCCCATTCTCCAGTCCTCTGGTACAGAGGCTGATCTTAGGGACATATTACATATTTTTGTTAGAAGATCAGAAATTTCACATTTGAGTTCTTTAGGAACTCTAGGATGGATACCAGCTGGGTCTGGTGATTTATTAACTTTCGATTTGTCAACAAGAATTAGGGTTGAGAACTTCTTCTGTCATTGCTATTTGGCTCAGTTCCTCAGACTCCCTTCCTGAAAACATCAGTTCAGGCACAGGTATTTCTCCTATATCTTCTGCAGTGAAGACAGATGAACTCTAAATGTTGGCTGGTATAACAACCAGCCATCATGCACATTCACCATGCTTCATGGAGAATGTGCAAATCATCTGTTCATGAAAAGGGAATTGTGTATATTCTTCAGCCATTATTCATAGTCTCCAACAGACTTTGAGGCCTGTGCATATCTCAACAGTGTTTTGTACATTCTCTGGGCAATATGCATAGTTGCCAAGAAACACAAGAGAATGTGCATACTTCAGCATAATCTGATCATAGTTTTGTAATTTGCCCATGCAATAAGCATTATCTCCGAGGTACCTTGGAGAATGTGCAGAAATCAGCAACATAAGAAAGGAATTCTGTACATCATTCCAGTATACCGATTTCTAGATGGCACCAGTGTGTAGAATTTATCCTTCTGGTTAATCTCACAGTTACTAGTTATGTATGAATATTCTATAACATCACATGAACAGGGACGCAAATGGCGTAGTGGCCACCATTTGAGGCCGTAAAGCTGGTAGATTAACCTAAATGCAGCCGTAAATGGCTGCATTTAGGCTAATCTACCAGCTTTACAGCCGCAAATGGTGCCCACTATGCCATTTGCGTCCAGAGACTTAGCACAGCAATATGGCACAGCAAAGGCTGCCGGCCGTATTGCCATTTGCCAGTGATGCAGAGCAGGCAGCCGCCTCCGCAGGAACAACACGGAGTGAAGCCGGCCTGGATGGATTCTGTGGGGGGGAGGGATCACCTCCCCCCGCCTGTTGACCCCCCCAGCCGGAACAGGGAAGTGATCTGCCCATCCCTAGGTAAACCTATAGCCTGTCAACCCTTAGGTTGCTTATAAAATGGGGTTCCTTTGCCTAATCTGTCTGAAACATGGCAGAGCAAGTATCTTAGAAGAGAATACAACCCATAAAAATTTCATACCATTTGGATGAAACCCCCCAAAATTATAGCATCAGAAGATAGGCTGGGTCTCAGTTGTAATCAGTGTAACAACAAAATGAACAAAAAACAAACAAACAAAAAATGAATGAAACAATACTGAAAAATAAAGTAAATGAATGCAGTGATAATGACTGGAACATGAAATGAATGGGACTGCCAGAAATCAAATGAAAAACAAAATGAAAAAAGATCCATTTTCATGCAAATGAAAAATTTTCAAGTGCACATCCCTAATGCTTAAGCATGGCTAAAAACTGGTAGAGAAGGACAGGAAAACAAATTACTTTAGATGGAAGAGATAAGAAACGTGATTACATAACTACAGTTTAAGCAATTGAGAGCATTATCTGTACAAGGCCAGAAATATCTGCGTGAAATTACCTAAACTATATTTATTTAAACATTACTTACCCTAAAGAGGAAAATAGTAGCAGGACATTTGAAAGAGTTACGGAGCCTGAAGACCAGTGGAACCCACTGCTATTGCAAGGGAGAGCTAGAGCTTTGTAAAAGAACCAGAAACAAGCAAAATGGGGCAGATCAGCGGAGCTCGCAGAACGGCGCTCTGCTGACCTGTCCCAATCCAGAAACTGGTGTCTCTCCTTGTGTCTGGAGTGCCTTTATGCCCCGTTGCACTAGAGGTGGGTCCCACAGGTGCAATGGAATGAGTGAGAGTGCAGCAGCGGTATAGAATACTGTTCAATATTAACGAATATTTTATAGCTGTGAGTTTCTATTGTCGTTACCTTAAATGTTTTATTTATTTATTTTTACTGTACTTTTAGCCCATATAGTACAAACATTAAAACAAAACAAAACAAAAACAGCACAGAATAACACCAAGATAAAACCAGAGAATAAAACCAAAGAATAAAACCATTACAGAGTCATAAAACTACATTAAAACCAGCAGCACTAACAGTACTAAAAGCACTAAAAACAGTTTTTGAAATGCCTGGGAGAATGAGAAGGTCTTCACTTGGTTCTGGAATGACCATAACGTGGGTGCCAGGTGGCGAGCATCTGTGGGGAGAACATTCCACAAACAGGGTGCCACCATTGAAAAGACCCTCTCTCTTGTAGCCACCTGCTTTTCCTCATTTGGCAGCTGGAGGAATGCCTCAGACAATGATCTTAATGTCTGGATAGGGAAGTATGGGAGGAGACATTCCTTCAGGTAACCTGGCCCCAAGCTGTTTAGGGCTTTAAAAGTTAAAACCAGCACTTTAAATTCAGGCTGGAAATGGATGGGCAGCCAGTGTAGATGAAGTACTGGCATGATATGATCACATCAGTCTAACTATGCTATTTTGGACTAACTGAAGTTTCTGGACCATTTTCTAACTGATCTTTCTGAACCATGTATAATGCATTGCAGTAATGCAAATGGGAGGTTACCAGAGCATGAATAACTGTCACAAGGCTATCTCTGTCCAGGTAGAATCATAGTTGGTTTATCAGCCTAAGGTGACAAAGGCAGTTTGAGCCACCGAGGTCACCTATGTCTCTACTCTCTAGTGACAATGTTGGATCTGAGAACACCCCAGCTGCTGTTTTGACTGATTATATTTTATTGTTATAAAATGTTACCTTATATGCTGCCTCAAGGAGTCCTTGGCTTGAAAGGTAGTTTAAAAATATTTTAAATAAAATAAAAATAACATTTAAAAACAAATATGCCCAAACACATATTTATTTTTCATTTATTACTAGTATTTATAAAGTATCTATAAAACAGGTTCTCTAGGTTTTGTACAATTATTTTAAAATAGAACAATAATAAAACAAAACAGAAAGATCTAAAAAGACAACAATACAAAACCAATACAATAAAAACACAGATACAGATACAAAAGCTGACCCAATAAAATACAGTAAAAATTAGGAAAAGCCAGCCAATAATTGAATCTGGACTTAGAACCATAAACATGCAATAGGTATTAAATAGCAAAGATTGAAAAGGCCTGGGAGAAGGAAACAGTCTTAACCTCGTTATAGAAAGAAACTAATGTTGACGCTTGAATTTTCCAGGGGAGAGTGTTCCATAACTGGAGACCCACCACTGAGAAGATCCTCTCTCTAGTAGCCACCCTCCTAATAAGGGGGTACTTAGAGGAGGGCTTCCATAGACAACTTTAGGGCATGGGTAGGCACATATGGGAATAGATATTCCATCAGGTACCAAGGCCCCAAGCTGTGAAGCCTATTCAGAGAGAAAAGAAACATCTGCAGACCCCTTTGTTCCTTACTTTAATATGATCAGTCCTCTTTCCAGTCTCCATTCTAACTTACACCTGGCTTCCCAACCCACAAGTATCATCATACTGTTTTCATAATCATAAAACTAGTAATTGGAGGCACTCGATGCTACAACAAATCATTAGGTACCCTTTTTTTTCTGTATCAAGAAGATGTCCATATCCCCTCAATGCTCTGTTGAGAATGTTGCTTCTAAAACTTATGACAAGAGAGAATGTTTTAAAGTTTAA
This sequence comes from Heloderma suspectum, assembly GCF_057233095.1. Taxonomy (NCBI): domain Eukaryota; kingdom Metazoa; phylum Chordata; class Lepidosauria; order Squamata; family Helodermatidae; genus Heloderma; species Heloderma suspectum. The sequence continues at coordinate 290,013,434 of NC_139459.1, read as the reverse complement.
TAATAAGTGCAAGATAAAAGTCAAAAATTAATTAACAAAACAACATGGCTCTCTCTGTTTTGGCAGATATCAGACAATCAACATTTCTTAATCCGTTGTATTTCTGGGTTAAATTCCAATTCACTGAATGCAAATAAACCTGAAACTAGAACTATTCACTTCACAACCATTTTGCAGAAGTAGGACAAGAAGTATTTACTAGCAAGGATTAACAAATAAATCAAAGGCTCTAGCAACAGTTTAGCACTTGATAACAAGCCCTTTTCCCTTAACAACTGAATAGGGCCATTATTACCGTGCCAACTTAAATCTGATCTTCCAGTGCAAACATATCTGCAAGGAAGGGGGGAAAAAACCGAATTACAGAGAGTATTAATAGCAGTCACTAAAAGAACATTGTAGGATTCAATGAATAAGAACACTGGCTTTTCACTCTGTGACTTTTGAAATAGCATGCAAACTTGAAGGAATAAAAATAGAAAATGTACTTTTCTCTCCCAAATTAACTGAAGTCATCCAGCTGAATGCTTAGTTCCTGCAGGCTTTAAAAATAACATATTTGTCCTTCTGTAGTTTGCCTTGAACTGATGCCAGGCTGAAAAATGAGAGGGTTTTTTTGCTAAAAATAACAAAACAAACAAAAAAGCCAATGTATAAGAATGCTTTCTAAAGCACTTATCCTAGCAGGGAGGAGCCATGGTGGCATGGGCTAGTTGCTCTGATTTCATGGCTCTTTGGCGTAAAAAAGAAAGCATGTAATGGCAGCATACTCAGGAGCCCTAATCACACCATCCAAGGGGATGTTTCCACCAGCAATTTACTCTGAGCCGGCTGCGTGTTGAGGGATACATGACATTGTGGCCATCCAGCAGCCACCCCGGAGCTTCTCAGGGAAAAACTGGATTTCCTGAGACTAAAGTCTGATTCTTTTCCTCAAGTCGGGTTCTCAGTGGTATAGTTACTGTGTGCCCTAACCCCCACATTGACCTCGGGTATGCCAGCCCTGCCCAGGGGTGTGCCTTTCACTGTGACCCCATCAAGGGGTGTTTCCTGTCCCTGCATTTCCCATCCCTGCACAAACCAATTAGTGTCTCCTGAGAAGTAACTCCCATTGTGCTGAATGAGGCTTGTTCCTGAAACGCAGGTGCATCTGGACTTTCAGGGAAAAGGGGAGGGGGAGAAGCCTCTCTTACTGGTTGAGCAGCCCCTGCCAGTCAGATGATGTTCACTCCAACCCCCACCCCCACCAGGAAGTATGTTCTGTGAAGCAATTTTTACTGGTGCAGAGAACCTGCTTGTGGAGCCCTGCATGGACCAAAGCACAGCCAAGTTGATTCCTTTTAAAAAATCCAGTACTCCTCCATTTGCTTCACCTTCCGTTGTCATGGAAACACGGCCCAAGTCTATGTTCAGGTACTTCTTCACTCAGAGCATAGTTAAACTATGCAATTCACTTCCACAAGAGGTAGTGATGGCTTCCAATTTAGATGGCTTTAAAAGGGGATTAGACAACTTCATGGAGGATAAGGCTATCAATGGCTACTAGTCAAGAATCCTTTTGCGATCATATTCTGTGGCAGTGATGGTGGCAAAGAAATCTTACTTCTCCACCTCCTGCTCAGTGTTGTCCAGCAGAGCTCTTTCAGGTGGCCAAAGGCCTTTTGGGTGTAGGGTCTAGAACACAACAAAGGCCCACTGTAAGCAATGTGCTAGATATTTCGCAGACAAACTTGCTCATGTTCATGCTGACTTTGATGCCATTGTTTTGACAGAGTCTGAGATGGACAGGGCTAGTGCACCATCTAGTCGTGTTATGATACCTTTCCGCTTGTGCAACCTGAGGATGTGGACAAACTGCTTGGAGGACTGAGGCCTACTTCTTGCTGTTTAGATCCTTGACCATCCAGGCTTATGAAATTGACCAGTGGTGGGCTGGGTACCTGGACCTCCGAGGTGGCTAATGCTTCCTTGAAGGACAGTGAGGTTCCTGCAGCTTTGAAAGATTCAGTGTTGAGGCCCTTACTGAAGAAACCAAATCTAGATCCTATGGTTTTAGATAACTACCCCCTCCCCCTATGTCAAATTTACTATTCTTGGGCAAGATGCTGGAGCATGTGATAGCCTCACAACTTCAGGCAGTGTTGGATGATACTGCTTACTTAGACGCATTTCAGTGAGGTTTCAGACCTGGTTAGGGGATGGAAACAGCCTCAGTTGCCCTGATTCATGACTTATGCCAGAGAATGGATGGGGCGAGGGCAATCCTGTTGGTTCTTCTGGACCTCTCAGTGGCTTTCAGTACCATCAATCATGGTATCCATCTGGATAATCTGTCTGGGTTAGGCTTAGAAGTCATGGTTTAAGGTGGTTCCGCTCCTTCCTGGAGGAGCAGTCTCAGAACGTGGTGCTGGAGGACTTTTGTTCCACTCCATGGTAATTAGCCTGTGGGGTGCCACAAGGTTACATCCTGTCCCCCATTTTTTTTAACACCTACATGAAACCACTGGTTGAAGTCATCAGGATGTTTGGGCTAAGTATTATCAGTGGGGTACTGTGGGTTAGGAAACCAACTACTCTGGATGGAGGTTTACAACTAGTCTTAGATTGGGTAGTATTCCTCCTAAAAGACCAAGTGCGTAGTCTGGGGGTGGCTATGGTGTCCAGAAGTGTGTTTTACCAGCCTAGGCTGGTATGCCAGCTGTGGCTGTATCTGGAGAAGACAGACCTTGCCTCAGTTATCCATGCACTAGTGATGTCTAGGCTGGACTACTGCAATGTGTTGTAGGTGCAGCTGCCTTTGAAGACAGTCTGGAAACTTCAGCTGGTGCAGAATGTGGCTGCCCAAAACTTAGCAGGAGTGAGGTGATCTGAACATATAACACCTATACTGCACCAGTTACTAGTGTGTTTCCAAGTCTAATTTAAAGTGCTGGTTTTGACCTTTAAAGTCTTAAATGGTTTGGGGCCAAATTACTTAAAGGACTGCCTTCACCCATATCAGCCTGCCCACACTTTAAGATCAGTAAGAGAGGCCCTTCTCATTTGCCCACCTATGAGGGCAGTTAGGTGGGAGACTACACGAGAGAGGGCCTTTTCCACAGTGGCCCGACACCTCTGGAATAAGTTGCCATCGGGGGTCTGCCAGGCCCCATCACTGCAGGCTCATAGGAAGGTCCTGAAAACCTCCTACTGTACTTTGGCCTTCCCCTGATTTTGTTTTATCAGACTGGGTTGCAGCTGCAATTGTATGTGGCAGGTTTTGTTTTTATGCTGGTGTTCATTGCTTTTTAGGATGTTTCCTTCTGTTGCGGTTTTTACTGCTTTATTATTGCATCAGTTTTTATTGTGCTGTTTTTATTGTTTTTATTACTGTATTTATTATGCGAGTTTTGCTGTTGTATGCCACCTTGGGAGAGATCCTGCCCTGAAAGGCAGCCAAGAAATATTTTAAATAAATCAAAATTGCCTTCAGTATCAGAGGCAGTATTCCTATGTACACCAGTTTCTGGGGAACATGGGTGGGAAGGTGCTATTGCACTCATGTCCTGCACGTGGGTTCCTGGTCGACAGCTGGTTGGCCACCGTGGGAACAGAATGCTGGACTAAATGAACCCTTGGTCTGATTCAGCAGGGCTCTTCTCATGTTCTTAGGTACAGCTGCCATGACCTCATCCTGTTATGACACTGCACTACTTCACCCTGAACACCCCAAACTCTGCAGACGAGATGGATATTTTATCTTTGTGTAGATTAGCAGATGGACTGAAAATCATAGAATCATAGAATAGTAGGGTTGGAAGGGGTCTACAAGGCCATCGAGTCCAACCCCCTGCTCAATGCAGGAATCCAAGTCAGAGCATCCCTGACAGATGGCTGTCCAGCCTCGTCTTGAACGACTCCAGTGTGGGAGAGCCCACCACCTCCCTAGGTAATTGGTTCCATTGTCGTATTGCTCTAACAGTCAGAAAGTTTTTCCTGATGTTCAGCCGGAATCTGGTTTCCTGTAACTTGAACCCATTATTCCGTGTCCTGCACTCTGGGATGATCAAGAAGAGATCCTGGCCTTCCTCTCTGTGACAACCTTTCAAGTACTTGAAGAGTGCTAACATATCTCCCCTCAGTCTTCTCTTCTCAAGGCTAAACATGCCCAGTTCTTTCAGTCTCTCTTCATAGGGCTTTGTTTCCAGTACTCTGATCATCTTTGTTGCCCTCCTCTGAACCCTCTCCAGTTTGTCTGCATCCTTCTTAAAGTGTGGTGCCCAGAACTGGACACAGTACTCCAGATGAGGCCTAACCAGTGCTGAGTAGAGGGGAACTAGTACTTCCCGGGATTTGGAAGCTATGCTTCTATTAATGCAGCCCAAAAGAGCATTGGCCTTTTTTGCAGCCACATCACATGGTTGGCTCATCTTCAGCTTGTGATCGACAACAATTCCAAGATCTTTCTCACTTGTAGTGTTGTTGAGCCACGTATCCCCCATCTTGCATTTGGTTTCTTTTTCCTAGGTGCAGAACTTGGCATTTATCCCTGTTAAATGTCATTCTGTTGTTTTCTGCCCAGCGCTCCAGCCTATCCAGATCACTTTGCATTTTGTTTCTGTCTTCCAAAGTATTAGCTATCCCACCCAATTTGGTGTCATCTGCAAATTTGATCAGCATTCCCTGCACCTCCTCCTCCAAGTCATTCATAAAAATGTTGAAGAGCACTGGGCCCAGGACTGAGCCCTGCGGTACCCCATTCGTTACCTCTCCCCAGTTTGAGAAGGTCCCATTGATAAGCACTCTTTGAGTCTGATTCTGTAGCCAACTGTGGATCCACCGGATCCTTGTTTCGTCAAGCCCACTCTGAGCTAGTTTGCTCATCAGGATATCATGGGGCACTTTGTCGAAAGCTTTGCTGAAGTCGAGGTATATGATGTCTACAGCATTCCCACAGTCTACAAAGGAGGTTACTTGATAAAAAAAATGAGATCAGATTCGTCTGGCAGGACTTGTTTTTGACAAATCCATGTTGGCTTCAAGTAATCACGGCATTGTTTTCAAGGTGCTTCCAGATGGATTGCTTTATCATCTGCTCCAGAATTTTCCCTGGGATTGATGTCAGACTGACTGGTCTGTAGTTCCCAGGTTCCTCCTGTTTACCCATTTTGAAGATAGGGACAACATTAGCCCTCCTCCAGTTATCTGGCACTTCCCCCATCCTCCATGATTTCTCAAAGAGAATAGATAGCGGTTCTGAGAGTTCTTCTGCCAGTTCCTTTATTACTCTAGGATGCAGTTCATCTGGCCCTGGAGATTTGAACTCATTCAAAGTCATTAGGTGTTCCTTGACCCTATGCCTATCGATCTCAAGCTGCAATCCTGCCCCTTCGGGCTGCACTTTGCCTTTTCCAGGGGGGTCATAGACCCTCTTTTGGGAGAAGACTGAGCCAAAGTAGGAATTGAGCACCTCTGCCTTTTCTTTGTCATCTGTTATCATTTTGCCATCCTTATTTAATAGCTGAACAACCATTTCTTTCCTCTGCCTTTTACTATGCACATAGCTGAAGAAGCCTTTTTGTTGTTTTTAGCATCCCTCACTAACCTCAGCTCGTTCTCAGCTTTAGCCTTCCTGACGCCATGCCTGCAATTCTGTGCTACCTGCCTGTACTCTTCCTTTGTTACTTGGCCTTCTTTCCACTTCCTATATGTGTCCTTTTTTGTTTTCAGGTCATCCCTAAGCTTTTTGTGAAGCCACATTGGCTTCTTCCATTGTCTTCCACCTTTTCTTCTTGTTCGAATGGTTTGTGATTGTGCCTTGAGAATTTCCTTTTTTAAAAGCTCCCACCCATCTTGGACTCCTTTTCTCATTAGCGTCACTTGCCATGGGACCTTACTGATCACTGTACTGAGTTTATTAAAATCAGCTTTCCTAAAATCCAGGGTACGCGTTTGACTACACTCGGCTTTTGCTTCCCTTAGAACCAAGAACTCAAGTGCAACATGGTCGCTTTCCCCCAGAGTTCCTGTAACTGCTACTTTATCCACTAAGTCATCTCTGTATGAATTTGTCACTCCTACAATTTTATTTTAGATGCAGTCAAAAACAAGGTTAGCTTGAATTTCAAATTGGTTTTTGACTGTTTGAATTTGATCAATGAACAGGTTGCCTGAATGCTATGTGCAACATCCCATATGGCACTGGCAAAAGGGAGTTCCAGACTAATAACTTCCCCACCACCTCCTTTCCACAGCAGCCCCCAGAGCCTAGACATATACAGATTTTGTTAAATCCATTACATCTGTGTTCTGTGAATTGTCAGGTACCTTTCATTCCATTGCCCACTCATTGACAGAACTGGATGTTTTCCGGGATTGTATGAAAATGTCATTCCACTTCTGCTAATATGCATTAGTGCTAATCTGCACTTATGATAATTCGCATTAGCGCTAATTCACATTGGTGCTAATTTGCACTTGCGCTAATGCCAGTGCAGATTTGTGACAATCCCCCCCCCCCAGTAAAAAACTGGTCTGCAAGTCTGTGGAAATGGCATGACTCAGAAAAGGCCAGTCTGCTGCAGAACCCACAGGTCAAATTCATAGACATCAGAACTCAGTTGAATCCACCTGACATCCCTACCAGAGCCCCAAACAAATGCTATACAGAGGGGCAGAGGACCCTCCTGAACGGTGTGGGCTGTGGCCCAGGAGGTTAGGGGGAAAGGGGGCACCCTCCAAAACTGAGAAGACTCCTTTCGCGGGCAGTGTTCACACTCATGTAAGATGCCTCCACCTGAATTTCATGGACCCCTCCTTCCCAGTTAGCCACAAAGATCACCCCATTCAGTTGCCTCTCCTAACCATGTGAGTAGCATTTTCAGAAGGCTCTGGGAACTGCCAAGGAGAGGAGGGGGTGGGGAAGTTAGTTTCCTGGAACTCCATTCAACCTTGATGTCAACCACACTCACTCAACAAGTTACTTAAAGAATTAAATTTAATGAATCCTTCAGAAAGTGCTGGCAGTGATGCAGCTTGGTCATTTTAGATCCTGAACTTAATGATCTTATGGTTGGGTGTGGGGGGAGCTTTAGACAGCCATGTGTATTGCTTCAGTTGTGAAGCACACAACTAACATTTCTCTTCTCTCCCCTCCCCCATTCCATGCTTCACAACTGATTTCACATTCCTGATACATTAGAGATTTCTGGATGGGTAATGGGGGGGGGGGGGCGCTATGGCAGGCCTGGACTCTAGTCCTGAGGTCCAGCCCTAGCTGCACCACTGTATGCTGGGGTGCTTTTGTGGCACCCATTAATCGTCCTAAGCAGTTTGCTTTAAGCTAGGGACACAATTCTCCTAGAAGACACTATCTGCTGCTGTTCCCTGCAAAGAGCTTTTTTAAAAACTTATTTTTTATTGTAAAATTTCAAGAAAAGAAAAGAGGATGGAAGGAAGGAAGGAAGGAAGGAAGGAAGGAAGGAAGGAAGGCTACATAGATTTGAATATATCAATTAATGCTTTCGGTAATTTGTCTGGCTATTCAATTAAGTGGTCAAAGTCTGAATTGATGCCAATTGGAGATACTTTATCTCATAGGGTATTCGCTGATTGGCAATTTTGATGGTGCCCAGATGTTATTACCTATTTGGGAATACTTATCCCCAGAAACATATCTCAAATGATCAAGCTTAATCTGAATTAACTGATTAATGAGATCTCTTGAGATTTAGATAGATGGGCATCTTTAAAGCTGAGTTTGTGAGGAAAGGTAAATATACTCAAGATGAATACTATACTTTGGACTGTTTATGTTTATGTGGGATTCCTCTATATATACCTGGCAAATATTTTCAAAAAATCAATGCTTTGTTTCGTACAGCGTGTGTGTGTGTGTGTGTGTGTCCTCTCCGCCACATTTATCTTTGAAAAGGATGCAACTTCCAATTAAATAATGTAGGTTTGTTTTTCCGGATCTTGCTTTATATCATTGGGCTTATTTGTCAACTTTTACTAAATTTTGGTCTTTTTAGATCAGATTTTCCACCTTGGTCAGTTTTTGAATCTTCTTGTCTGGACCCTCTCTCTAAATAGATGGCATTAGGTTCTAGCCATTCTAGAATGGTTACGTTTCCTCCCACAGCTACAGCTGTTAGAGATGTGTGGTGTATAATGTCATGTCAATTACATTTTGATACATTTTCTCATGCTAAATTGACGCTATGGGAAAATCGACATTTAAAAATTGGTAAGAAAATGTTTCTGTGGCAGATATGGATGAACAAGGAGATTTTTACCTTAGATCAACTGGTGCATGCTGATGATGAGTTTTTGTCATTCTCCATTTTGTGGGCTAAATATGATTTACCAGCTATGGCTGAATGGCCATACTTGCAATTGCCACTTTTGTTAGTATCTAGGTTAGGCCCTGCCGCTTTTATAGCTTCAGCATCTGTCTCACTAGTGGAAGCACTTATTGAGGCTGATCAGGCAAATTGACCTATGATCCATGTCTATAAATAGTTATTATTGGTGAATAAATATGATATACAGGTAGGGATGTTGGTTGCTGGGAAATCCAGTCCTTTTTTTGGCTTGATGGAGTTCCACAGCATGTATGACCCATTTTACATCTGCAAGCCAAGCTGCAGGCTGTTCTCCAAACTCCAGGAACTTTTTTTTATGTATTTGTTTTTGAAGGTTCTGCAATTTGCACAAATTTCTGGGCACTTTGCACAAATTATGGCCTATGTACAAATTATACAAATTTAGCTGTAATTTATGTAATTTGAGCAACTTTGGCTGTAATTTGTGCAAATTGCTCAGAAAGTCATGCAAATTGTAGAACTTTCCAGAAAAAAAATGTGCAACATTCCCAGAAAATCCATGAACTAGCCAGACATTCTGCAGATCGAGTTGGGTGCTGTAGCAGCAACCAAAACAAAGTCCAGGGGGCCAAGCCCAGGAAAACCCACTGAACTTCACCCCGCAAATGGATTCTCTGACATCCCTATATACAGGGTCTTAAGCAGGACTGGAATAGAGAACTGGATTATCCCATTTTGCCTGTTCAATGGATTGCTGCCTTGGCAGTTGTCTGTAATGCATCTATGGATCTCAGGTTGCATCTTATTCAACAAAAACATTTGTTTGATGTCTATTGGACACCACAATGTCTCTTTAATAAGGGTTTGTCTAAGTTGGCTAATTGTTGGAGGTGTAACACAGCTAATTCTTTTTTTAAGCATATGTTTTGGCAATGCCCAGTAGTCAGCGCAAATGCTTTCTCTGTGCCCTTCTGACTGCAAAAAGACTGATATTACAACACTGGAAGGATAAATGCTCACTTCCTATGATGCAGTGGATTGAAGACCTCACAATGCTTTCAGCATTTGAATATGTGGTGTATAGATGTCTCCTGAGAATGAATACTTATTTGGATATTTAGTCTACTTTTGTTCAAGTTTACATATAGGTCTTAGAAACCTGTATACATTGAAATTGATATATTCCCTGGAAAGAGTTTGAGATGTGTGTGGTGGGGCAGGGAGAAGAGATGACAGATATTATGAAAAATATGTTAGTAAGGATATGGTGGTCTAGCTCATGCAAGTCCCTTCGCTAGGCCTTAGCTCTTACATACACACACCAGTGAGGTATGCATATTCAGCCATGTGTTTGTCTCAGTGCAGCATATCAGATTTCCACTGCCTAACTATTAACCATAAAAGCAACGTTAAAAGTTTACACTCAGATACTGTTTTTAGCTGAGATGGGGGAGTGTCTTTTAAAATACAGGATAATTTCATTAAAAAGTTAACTTACAAAGCATAGCTGAATATTCTTTGGTGTATCAGCAGCTGAAGAGTATGGGCCATGCATCAGGCAGGTAAAATTGCAAGAAAGAGATCTTACTGTGTTGAAGCTTGAATTACCATTCTGAAACTCTGCTGTTAATGGGCTTGAAACTGTACACTGCCTTCTTTCCTCAACCCTCCCGTGTCACAGCAAGCTAATTCTCTACTGAAGTTTGAAACTACATGTGTAGCTCCAATCCACTGAGAAGCATGCTCAAAGAACGAGTGATCTCTAAGGGAAGGATTGTCCATCCCTTGGTGGAAATGCCTACTTATGTAACAATCCTGACCTTTGCATTATTGCCCAGAATGTTAGCAAGTTTATCCCCCTAAGATGCTTCAATTTCTTAAGGTTCATTTCATGGGAGATGAGCAACATCAACAGAGGAAGTGCCTGTCTCAGCTAACCCATACGCAAGCAAAGGAAACTGCAGTGAAGTCAAGAAAATTCTTTGCTTTCCCCAGAGTATGAAGTGTTGGCAATTTGTTCTTTAAGGGACAAAGAAGCAAAGATTTCTGATCTGGGTTGTGCTTTCAGTTAAAGTGGTGCTCATTTTGTTAGGTTTTGTAGTTCAATTCCCATGGATCACTTTACCAGCTCATTTACATTTTAATGATCTTCCCCGGAGAATGGATATTGTCTGTTTTATTTCATTTCATAAAAGGCCTATAGAATGTACAGTACACCTTCCTCACTGTTATCCCAAGTGCTGCTTTATTTGGCAGATTTTCTCAATTATAACAGAAAATACTATTTACAATAATAATTCCTTAACACACATCTATCGAATAAAGAAAATCTCTTTTAAAAATCCAACAATGTAAAACCCTACAAAGAAATGGAATTTGAGAGCCATGTTTTTTCTCTCTTTCTTATTTCTTTTGTCGTTTTCCCTAACATATGCAGGAATTTTCATTGTGCCTTCTCTTCATATGTTCTTGTTATTGTTCTTTTTTTTAAAAAAAAACCCTCTGAGAATGCAGTTATATGAACTGCATAAGTATGTAAGTGCTGGCTTCGTGTGCTGATGATTGGCCTAGGGCAGAAATAGGCAGCAAGAACTTGAAATGCCCTGAAAGGCTTAGGTACTGCCTAAGTACACACACACTGCATTCATTAAGGACTGAATGAAAAAATTCAACTAAATTGGTTCAATTTTAATTTGTTCCAAAACTAATACAGAGAAGACTTAATGGGTATGAATAGGCATCCTGAATGGCATTTGGGGATTGAGAGGTATTTAGAGCAAGCAAAACTATCTTATTTTGCTTGCTGTGGCGGCAGCATTCAGGTTGGCAGCTGTTCCAGTGAAGCATCTAGGGAACTCTGTATATGGGGGGTGGGGGGAAAGCGTGGCCCTAATTTGCAGGCACCCTTTTTTGTGGTAGCTGCCATGTTTGTCATTTAATCTACACTGAATGGGGAACTTCAGTCAAGTCCTAGCTTCCTTACAAGCATAACTGTATTATTCCAGTGTTTGCAAACACAATTGTTGCATTTACATGGTTTTTTAGATGTACATTTCAGTTCATGGGCTGGATGAGGGCCAATGAACTGAAACCAAATCCTGGCAAGATGGAAGCTCTGGGGGTGAGTGGTTCCCGAGTCTGGGATATAAGCTCATTGCCTGTTCTGGGTGGGGTTGCACTCCCTCTGAAAGTTCAGGTCCGTAGACTGGGGGTACTCCTAGATCCATCACTGTCAGTGGAGGCCCAAGTGGCCATGGCAGCTGAGAGTGATTTCTACCACTTTGGGCTGGTTCACCAACCATGGCCTCTGATGGACAGGAATAGCTTGACCATAGTGGTACGGCACTGGATTACTGCAATGCGCTATATGTGGGGCTGCCCTTAAAGCTGGTCCAGAAGTTGGAGCTAGTGCGGAATTCAGCAGCTCAGCTGTTGTCAGGAGTTGTCTCTTTTCAGCCTGCAACTCCTTTGCTGAGGGAACTGCATTAGCTGCCTATTTGCTACTAGGCCAGGCTTAAGGTTTTGGTACAAGTGTATAAAGCTCTAAACAACTTGGGACCAGGATACCTGAGAGAGCGCCTTCTCCCCTATCAACCTGCCTGGTCACTGAGGTCATCAGAGGGCATATTCCTGGTGGTTCCACATGGACCTATGGCCTGATTGGAATCCACCTGGAGAAGAGCCTTCAGTGTGGTGGCCCCCTTTCTCTGGAACTCCCTGTGTCTGGAGGTCAGGCAGGCATCAACTCTATGTTGTTTCCGGGGTCTCCTGAAAACTTCTTTATTCCAGGAAGCATTCCTTGACTGACTAGGCACGTTTTTTACTGGTACTTCATTTTTAAAAATAACTATTTAATATGGTGTTTTATTTCTTTTAGCTTTGTTTTGTAAGTCAGATTTATTTGTCTATGGCACAAAGGCCATTACAAACACAACTAAAGTATGAAATATCTACATAACAACCTGCACTGTTACTAAAAACACATACAAAACTACATACATAAATTCATACAAAAGGAAATCATATAAAGGAACAGAATTGAAAAAGAAGGCTAATATTTGACACTGGTACACAACATAGACCCCAGTGACAATACTTGTTGTTGTTCAGTCGTTCAGTCGTGTCCGACTCTTCGTGACCCCATGGACCATAGCACGCCAGGCCTTCCTGTCCTGCGCTCTCTCCCGGAGCATGCTCAAGTTAGTGACAATACTAGTGGGACATTATAGCAGGTGGTCCCCTCTGCAGTCTACACCTAGCTTCTTTTTTTAAAAAAAGGTGGATTTGGGGGGCTGCTACAGCAGAAGTTGCAACTTTGATCGTAATCGCTTTGTTATAATTCCACCAACAAGTCACAGCTAATATCAGCAGTAGGCCAACCTGCTTTTGCTCTTAGAAGATCTCCTAAGAAACAATCCCTAATATCTTTATACAAGGAGCAATGTAACAAGTAATGAACCACATTTTCCAACTCCCTTGCACCACAAATACATGTCCACTGTTCCAAAGGGGTCCCTTTATACTTCCGCTCCAGGTATGCTGTTGGCATTATTTGGAACTGGAGGGCAAAAAAGGCCTTTCTAAGAGCAAAAAAGGTCAGCTCTTGAATCATTATCTTTGTATCATTCTGTCTTTTATTGTTCACTGCTCCAGAATCTGGAATAATTTAAATAGATATACAGTGCATCTCATCATAGTGGAGAAGACTATGCCCAGTAGACCTGCTCAGTCTGCTATTCAGGTACTAACTAGGCAACTTCAAAGCCCCTGCTATTCCTTCGTATGGCTCATGGACTGGACAGCCCTTCAAATAGAAGGCACCTTCAAACAGAGGAGTGTCCTCTATAAATTAGGACATATGGCCATCATAGTTTGCCCAGGTAATGTGTAATTCCACACCTAAAAACGTGATATATCACGATGCCCTGAATCTGGCATTTTGTTTCTTGAAATCTTAGTTGTTCAATTTCTATGGCATTCATATCCTAAAAGGACTGTTTCAGGGATGTGAATCCTAAGACAAAGAGGTGCCAGTTCCTACAGTAGCTAGTTTATGGAAGGAGCAATTCTATGGCCACTAAACACTATTTAGAGGGCCACAGGATTTTTTGGTTCCTGGGTACTGAGGTCAGCTCCTAACGTGGTTCCCAGAAACCATGCTTCCTGCCCCCTCCCCTATATAGTTGGTGTGGTTCTCTCTGCACTGGCTATGTCTCTGCACTCAGAAATGGAATGCGGAGATGTGGAGGAGACCACAGAAGACATGTTGCGCAGCTTCCTATGCACCACATGGCTTCTTTTCCTCCCCCTCCCCAAAGCTGCAGCTAGACAGCCAAAATTGGCCAACTAGCCAAAAATACGGCTGCCCTGTATTAGATTCTTGGCAAGCTCCAACTTTGGAGGCTGCTGACTATCTCAATAGGGTTGCGCCCTTAGTCTGTCTTATCTCACTCTTCCACATTGTACTGTGGAATTTCTTTTATAGTGTATGAATGAAAATGAATAAGGAGGATGTTGAAAATCTGGAAATACCTGCAGTTAAATATTTACAAACAGCACAACACACTATTATATGTGTTAACATAAATTTTATACCAATAAATATAATACAAATTAGGAAATATTTTCTCTTATAAATAAGCTTGGGGATATTGTTATTTCCAAACATGGAACACTGAAAGCAGAAATACAACAATGTGTTACAAGTTATTAGAAGTAGTATGTGAGCAAAGATTAAATCAAATGATACACACAAACCTTTGAAACAACTACCAGAAACATATTCAGTTTATGATTTATGCACAAAGTGCACTCAGTTAGTGAAAAATATTGTTCTCATTATTATCATGATTTTTAGCTTGGGAGTTATGGAAATATAATGCTTTCTCCTCTTTTTCAGAGCAAAAAGTATTCCTTTCTCTCCAGTATTCTTCTAATAGTGTGTAACAGTGTCTTTATATTTTTTCCTAGCCCGTTTAAGGCACACACTCAATTCTTTTTCTCCTACATTCTTCAGTAAGAAGTATTTCATACAACCAGTTAAGGTAATAAATGCTATTGTCTAGTTGTAAAAACCACAAACAAGTAGGCACAATTTTCATCAACACTAATTTTTTCCACAACTACAGTTGGGTTTATTGGCAAGAACTTTTTCAGTAACACATCTTGATTTATACTAGTTGCTGATCAGAGTTGCAGGTTATTATACTAATAATAAGAACAACATAACACTTTATCAAGACTGAGTAAGAGGGCCGATCTACACTTACGGGTTTTTTCGCTTCCAATGAGGTTTCACCACCCATCTTTCACACTACGCAGTACTCACCTTGAATTGGAACCGGAATTTCCCGCTTCCATGCACCAGCTTTCAATACCCTGATATCCCGATATTTCCCCTTAATGTGCTCTAATTTTCCACCTTCACTACCATATCTGGTCATAGTCCCCTCCCCTGCCTGTCCATATACGGTGGTGTTTGTATTTCCCTCCTGTCCCATCACAGCTCTCAACGACCCCATGTAGTCTTTTGGTTACTGATCACATAGCTTCCTCAGCACTCAATGTTTCCTCAGCAACAAGCAACGGGCTGGATGTGTGTGCGCTTGTCTGATCTCGGAAGCTAAGCAGGGTCAGCCCCGGTCAGTAGTTGGATGGGCAACCACCTGGGAATCAGGCTTCCTGCATTGAGCAGGGGGTTGTTCTATCCCTTCAAATGAGACTAAGTTTTACCCCCTTCTATCCTCTGCTTCAGCTTTTCTTTTTTTAATTAAGGCGTTATCTTCGAAGAATCGTGGCTTCTCCGTGATTTTTTTTTTCTAAATCAGGCATGATCTTTGAAGATTTGAAGATTCAAAGATGTGAAGCTTCACATCTTTGAATCTTCAAATCTTCAAAGATCATGCCTGAATTAGGAAAAAAAAATTGCAGAGAAGCCACGATTCTTCGAAGATAACGCCTTAATTTTTTTTTTTTTTAAGCCAAAGCGGGGGATAGAAGGGGGTAAAACTTAGTCTCATTTGAAGGGATAGAACAACCCCCTGCTCATTGCAGGAAGCCTGATTCCCAGGCGGTCACCCATCCAACTACTGACCGGGCCAACGTGAAGCTTTGAATCTTTGAAGATGCCAGCAGCCCCCCACAATGCAAGCGCTAAGTGCCGCCGCCACTGCCCCTCTTCCTCGCACTGGCTGTCAAGGGCTGGCGTGGGGAAAAGAACATTGGCAGACACCCCCCAGCTGCTCTCCCTGGCCTCCAGCAGGTGGAGGTGGAGAAGAGGATAGCTGCCTCCTTCTTCCCTCCACCCCCACTTGCTACAGCGGCGGAACCAAGGGACAAGCTGGTCATTTTCCCAAGGCCAGGAAATCATGCAGAAAATGGCAAGCCTCTCCTGCGCCACTGCCATGCATGTGAACCGAGCTCACGCATTCGATGAAGTACCGCAGTGGGGAAAATGGCTGAGTGTGGATAATCACGTTTTAATACAAGAGCTTTTAACCCGACAGGATACCAAATTCATTGTGATGGTGGGCGCAATGTAGATTGGTCCAGAGTCATGCCAATTAGATCAATCCTTTGTACAAGGTTAACTATGCTGAATACAGTTACAACATGTTCTGAAAGCTATTTTGTGCAGTATCACTTTCAGGAATAAGGCGAAGCACAGATCTGTAATGTGTCCCTCTCCTGAAACTCCTCCAGAACTGACAGTGAAGTTATCCTAAATTGGTTGGCTTTTTTTTCATTTTCCTTCTTTTATTTATTACTTTGTTAGTGCTTTATTGCCTATGAGGCTTGGAAATAAAGAAGCTTGGAAAATCATGTTGTTGGAAAATATCAAATGTATCCTCAGTTCTCACATTCACATATTTGATGTGTCACTCCTTCTAGTGCATTATCTGATTCACAGGTTAATAGATATACTCTACTCTAAATACATGAGCAGTGCCAAATGTACACATTTTGAGGGAAGGGATGCCACATCTCTCTTTTCTCTGTTCTGTCATGTCTAGTGTTCCTTAATTTATTTAAAACATAAATCAGATCCTTACAGCAAGTTAATCATAATAAGAAGTCATATCGTATCATAATAATTCCTAAAGCAGGGGTCCCAAACCTTTTTTGGCTTCTGGGCACATTTTGAATCCTGACAAAGAGCCAAGGGCACCAGTGACAAAATGGCTACCGTGTAGTCGTGGCTACTCACAAAATGGCCACTGGAGGGATGGTCAGGTCCAAAAGATGACAAGATTCCAAAATAGTTCAAATATGAAATAATTTACTAACAAATAAATAAAAATAAAACAGAAATACAAACATCCAAACATTATCAACAAATAGTTATAACAGAAATGCAAACATCCAAATATTCCTGGCATAGAAATACCAACAACTAACATTGATCGGTTCCAGCTTCTTCCTCCTGATGAAGTGGACAAGGTACTTTCATCTGTAAGGCTGACCACCTGCTTACTTGATCCTTGCCCATCTTAGCTCATTATGGACTGCAGAGAGAGACTGGGTGAGGGGATCAGGGTGGTGGTGAACGCCTCCCTTGAGGAGGGAGTGATCAGCCCTCAAGGAGGCAGTGATAAGACCGCTCTTAAAGAAGCCCTCCTTGGATCCCCAAGTTCTGAACAACTTTCGCCCAGTCTCAAATCTGCCATTTTCGGGCAAGGTGATTTGAGTGGGTGGTGGCGATGCAGTTGAAGGCACACTTGGAAGAAACTGATTATCTAGACCCATTTCAGTCGGGCTTCAGGCTTGGGCATGGGACAGAAACGGCCTTGGTCGCCTTCGTGGATGATATGAGGAGTGAATAGGGGTGAATGCTCCTTCCTTGTTCTCCTTGACCTCTCAGTGGCTTTTGATACCGCTGACCACGGTATCCTCCTGGATCGCCTGGAGGGGTTGGGCATTGGAGACACCATATTGCAGTGGTTCTGGTCCTTCCTCTCCAGCAGGTACCAGAGGGTAGCACTGGGAGAGGAGGTTTCGGACCCGTGGCCACTCACTTGTGGGGTGCCACAGGGTTCCATCCTCTCCCCGATGCTATTTAACATCTATGTGAAGCCGCTGGGGGCTATCATCAGGAGGTTTGGGGTGCGGTGTTATCAATATGCGGATGACACACAGCTCTACCTCTCGTTCAAATCTTCACCAAGGTTGGCCGTAGAATCCCTGTCCAAATATCTGGAGATGGTGAGTGGCTGGATGGGGAGGAATAAGCTGAAGCTGAACCCTGACAAGACCGAGGTACTTTTGGTGGGAGACAAGAGGAGGCTGGGGGATGCTGACCTGGTGTTGAATGGGGTATGGCTACCCTTGAAAGACCAGGCCCACAGCCTGGGGGTCATTTTGGACTCCCAGCTGTCCATGGAGGCTCAGGTGTCAGCTGTGAGCCGGACAGCGCTGTATCAACTCCATCTGATACGGCGGCTGCGCCCCTTCCTTCCCGACCATCTGCTCCCATAGGTAGCACATGCCCTGGTCTCCTCTCGTTTAGACTACTGTAATGCGCTCTACGTGGGGTTACCCTTAAAGACAGTTCGGAAGCTGCAGCTGGTACAGAACGTGGCGGCTCGCCTGATTAAAAGCAGCCGGCGGCGAGATCACATCACTCCAGTGCTGAAGGAGTTGCACTGGTTACCAGTTGTTTTCTGGGCCAAATTCCTTTTGCGTTGCCCTTATTTTCGCTGTAGTCTACGTAAATCTTTATGTAGACTACAGGGACCAAATAAGGAACGCAAATGGTGGCTCCCTATGGGGGCCGCCATTTGCGTATGCGCTTTTTTTTTTTCCAAAGTCACCCGTGATAGGCTACATGACGATTAACGTAGCCTATCACGGCTGACTTTGCAAATCTAGCCGTGATAGGCTACATTAATCGTTACGTAGCCTATCACGGGGGTGGTTTGTTTTGTTTTTTTTCGCGGCCAGGTAGACGGGGCACTTCTACCCAGCCTGACTTTCGCCGGCGAGGGATGGGGCACCTCCCGCCCGGCCTGAATTTCGGCCGGGTGAGGCGGGAAGCCTCCCCCCCCCTCGCATGAACTTCGGGGGGAGAAGCGAAGCGCCTCTCCCCACCGCGAAAAAAGCTGCGGGACAAGGTAAGTCCCTTTCATACATCCCTAATAAGGGGTGTGTCTGTGACCTGGCTGTGTCCTGGCGAAGGGCTGGGACCATCCCTTTTTTCCCATTCCTATCCCCCCCACCCCATTGGCAGTAGCCGCTTTGGATACAGGCTTCTCTTCCCACTTAGCACTATTACGCAGTAGTGATATTTGGCTGCTGGCCTTTCCTGTTTATTTTTACTTTGCACTACAATATTGCTACTTCACTGTCCTGTAATAGTGCAATTGTGCAATGTCACATTAGCAGGGAGCAGGGCTTCAATACTGCTGCTTCACTGGCCTGGTGGATATGAAGGGAGAGGTGTGGGGTAAACTACTGGATGTAATTCATCTCTTCCATTAAACCTCCCTGAGCAAGGGAGCATTGAAAGTGGCAGGGAGCAAGCCTCTCTCATTCGCTGAGCAGCACCTACATGGTTGATGAGGTTCAGTTCTACTTGCTAGATTTTCCCGCCCAACCCTGAAGTATAGCAGCTTCAGATACTGTTAGATCTGTGAAAGCAGGTTTTTAGGAAGTGTATACTCCACTTTTCTTGTTTCATGTGCCACTGATGGACCAAAGCAATTTCATGAAAATCTGGCTATAACCAGAAAACACTTCTGATACCATTTCCATATAGATTGGACCAGTGTCCCTGGAAACATCACCATTGTTCACCAATGAGGAACCAACAGGCCATCCAGACATGGAAGAACCCCATGAATTTGCATGCAAGACGATGCCACAACGCCCCCACTCCATCAGTCCCAGTAATACAGCCAGAATTGACTGCTACTGCCAGTCCCCAGACTTCCCTATAGGCAGAGAGTTAATTCCTTTAGTGCTCCTCACAACCATTGTTCTGGAGCCCACTGAAGAAAGCGAAAAAAGAAGGCACACAACACAGTTTCGTGTATAGGAGTCCTGTAAAGAGCACACACAGCCTCCCTGGGACAAAAGTTCAAGACCCACTAGGGGTGGAAAGCCAAGCAGCCGAGGAGAGTCACAGTCACACACTGACAGCAGCAACTTCCAGGGGCTCATTGCACAGGGCATGGGGTTGGGTAGCAGGACATAGAAGTTAGAGCCTCAAGAACCGGAAGGCGGAAAATGCCTCCACTTATATTTTGTATACCGGGGGGGGGGGGGGAGCCAGCCATGTCAGGGGCAAAGACAGGGAGCTCCTCAAACTCACACTGCAAATACACACAGAAATTTCCTACTACTCAGTCTCAGCTGCAGGCAGCAATCAGACACATTGTGTGGCATTTGCCTTCCTCCCACCCCACTCGAAGACCTAGTCATAGGAGAACGGGGGTTGTGGATGGAGTCCTAACTCTGTGGAACTACTCGTGTTTTACATTCCAAAAGTCCGTGGTTTGAATCCAGGGTACAACCCCATACTAGGAAAGGGGGGAAGTCACCCATGCATCCAGGTATACCTAAGCTACATTGTAAAGTGGATTGAACAGACCATTCTCCCAAATACAATTCTGCTGTTTTAAAATGGAATATATGGAACTAAGTAAAATTACTAATATTCATATTATGATTCCTAAATAGGTTTAGTAAGAAAAATAACATGGAAAATTGATATGAATTCACTGAATTCTATTTTTATGTATCAGGCATAGACATTTCCATTGTAGGAATTATCACAGGAGCAAGAAAAACATCAATTTTCAGCTTTGTCCTCCAGCTCAAAGCCAGATAATAGAAAATAGAAAATCTCATTCTTGGCTGGACAAGTTCCATTCCTATTTGTGAAAAATAATCTATTGAGGAGAGCAGAAGAGTTAGAAACAGAGTAGCTGTCATGGTGAGATACACAAAATTCAAGCAAACAGTGGCTGGTTTCAGCTTCTTCTACTGTAAGTAAGTACCTGAAACTCCAGTAAATCATATAGAAGTGTGTAGCATAGCATAGCAGTATGGTATTGGACTACAGAAATATTTTTAAATAAACAAAAATAAACAAAAAAGTTAGACTTGATTATCAAGCAAGCCATGTGAAAACAACCAGTCAGGAAGGGATACACAACTCAGTGATACATGACATCATGACACATTTCATAATTCCAAACTACAGCTCCAAAAATGCAGTTTGATATTGCGAATGCCCAAATACACAGAATGAGATCTTAAATTAAAAGAAAAGTCTCATCCAAGATTACTTTCTGAGGAAATAACAAATTCATCTGGGGTAAGTTTGCCCCTCACTAGAGGTGAGGCAGGTTGTATTATCCTTCCGGGACCAGTCAAAACACTTTTTATTTTCTCAGGCCTTTTAAATAATTTTAATCCCTGAAGACATTCATGCTAGACTGCTTTTATCTGGTATTTCTATTTGTCACAATTCTATATTAACTAATTTCTCCCCCCCTCCCTTGCATCTCCTCTAATGCCGCCTAGGAGGAAACAGTGCTGTTTTGCTGAGTCCTGAAGGGGACAGGATGCCAGAAAGACAGTCAAGAGCTCAGGTCTCTCCAGGCCAGTTCCTAGGTTTCACATGCCATCCAGGTGACAATCAGGCTGAGGTATTCAGGCATGCTTTCTCCACAGAGAAAGTGCATGTTCACATGCACGCATTCACACGCGCGCGCGCGCACACACACACACACAGGGGTGGGAGGCTTTAAGTCTCTGGAGCAGAATTGGGGGGGCATGGGGGAGATCAGACAGGAGGAGAGAAAGGGGACATCCCATTTGCTGAGTGGAAGTCTGGTCTTGTGATCTTGGATGGGACCCATAGTTGTTGTAACATGGGTTTGGTTATAATCAATATAAACAGTAAATACAAGGAAAGGTCTAAAAATGCAATGCTTTCTCTGTCATTAATTTTTAAATTTTACATGCCACTTTTGAGCTAAGATTATCCCACCTCACCCCCGCCAAGATAAGTACAATGAGTAAGAACAATTAAAACAACAACATACAAAAAGAGCAGCTCTGTAAAAATGCCACAGCAGTTGTTGTTGTTGTTGTTCAGTCGTTCAGTCGTGTCCGACTCTTCGTGACCCCATGGACCATAGCACGCCAGGCCTTCCTGTCCTGCGCTCTCTCCCAGAGCGTGCTCAAGTTCATATTCATTGCATCCGTGATGCTATCTAGCCATCTCATCCTCTGCCGTCCCCTTCTCCTTTTGCCTTCAGTCTTTCGCAGCATCAGGGTCTTTTCCAGGGAGTTTTCTCTTCGCATTAGGTGGCCAAAATATTGGAGCTTCAGCTTCATTATCTGTCCTTCCAATGAGCAGTCAGGGTTGATTTCCTTTAGGATGGACTGATTTGACCTCCTTGCAGTCCAGGGCACTCGTAAGAGTCTTCTCCAGCACCACAGTTCGAAAGCATCAATTCTTCGGCGCTCAGCCTTCCTTATAGTCCAGCTCTCACAGCCATACATTACTACTGGGAAAACCATAGCTTTGATTAGACGGACCTTTGTCAGCAAGGTGATGTCTCTGCTTCTTACTATGCTGTCTAGGTTGGCCATAGCTTTCCTCCCAAGGAGCAAGCGTCTTTTAATTTCATGGCTACAGTCACCGTCTGCGGTGATCTTGGAGCCCAAGAAAGTAAAATCTGTCACTGCTTCCATTTCACCCCCTTCTATATGCCAGGAAGTGATGGGGCCAGATGCCATGATCTTCGTTTTTTTAATGTTGAGTTTCAAACCAGCTTTTGCACTCTCCTCTTTCACCCTCAACAAGAGGCTCTTTAGATCCTCTTCACTTTCTGCCATTAGGGTGGTATCGTCTGCATATCGGAGGTTGTTGATAATTCTCCCAGCAATCTTAATTCCGACCTCTGATTCATCCAACCCGGCATTTCTCATGATGTACTCTGCATATAAGTTAAATAAGCAGGGTGACAATATGCAGCCTTGTCGTACTCCTTTCCCAATTTGGAACCAATCGGTTGTTCCATGTCTGGTTCTTACTGTTGCTTCTTGACCCTCATACAGGTTTCTCAGGAGACAGGTAAGGTGGTCTGGTACTGCCATCTCTTTAAGAATTTGCCAGAGTGTGTTGTGATCCACACAATCAAAGGCTTTAGCGTAGTCAATGAAGCAGAAATAGACGTTTTTCTGGAATTCTCTTGCTTTCTCCATGATCCAGCGAATGTTGGCGATTTGATCTCTAGTTCCTCTGCCTCTTCTAAACCCAGCTTGTACTTCCGGTAGTTCTCGGTTCGCATACTGCTGAAGCCTAGCTTGTAGGATTTTGAGCATCACCTTGCTGGCATGTGAAATGAGCGCAATGGTGCGGTAGTTTGAACACTCTTTGGCGTTGCCCTTCTTTGGAATTGGAATGTAAATTGACCTTTTCCAGTCTTGTGGCCACTGTTGAGTGTTCCAGATTTGTTGGCATATTGAATGCAGCACTTTAACAGCATCATCTTTTAGGATTTTAAATAGCTCGGCTGGAATACTGTCATCTCCGCTAGCTTTGTTGTTACTAATGCTTCCTAAGGCCCACTTGACTTCACTCTCTAGGATGTCCGGCTCAAGTTCAGTGACCGCACTATCATGGCTATCAGGGACATTCAGATCTTTCCTGTATAGTTCTTCTGTGTATTCTTGCCACCTATTCTTAATCTCATCTGCTTCTGTTAGGTCCCTGCCTTCTTTGTCCTTTATCATGCCCGTCTTTGCACAAAACGTTCCCTTGAGATCTCCAATTTTCTTGAAGAGATCTCTAGTCTTTCCCATTCTGTTGTTTTCCTCGATTTCTTTGCATTGTTCATTTAAGAAGGCCTTCTTGTCTCTCCTTGCTATTCTCTGGAACTCTGCATTCAGTTGGGTATATCTTCCCCTTTCTCCCTTGCTTTTCGCTTCCCTTCTTTCCTCAGCTACTTGTAAAGCCTCATCAGGCAGCCACTTTGCTTTCTTGCATTTCTTTTTCTTTGGGATGGATTTCGTTGCTGCCTCCTGAACAATGTTACGGACCTCTGTCCATAGTTCCTCAGGCACTCTGTCTATCAGGTCTAATCCCTGAAATCTATTCCTCACCTCCACTGTATATTCATCAGGGATATGATTTAGGTCATACCTGAACGGTTTAGTGGTTTTCCCGACGTTCTTCAATTTAAGCCGAAATTTTGCAAGAAGCAGCTCATGATCTGAGCCACAGTCAGCTCCAGGTCTTGTTTTTACTGACTGTATGGAGCTTCTCCATCTTTGGCTGCAGAGGACATAATCAATCTGATTTCGATATTGACCATCTGGTGATGTCCATGTGTAGAGTCGCCTCTTGTGCTGTTGGAAAAGAGTGTTTGTTATGATCAGCATGTTCTCTTGGCAAAACTCTATTAGCTTTTGTCCTGCTTCATTTTGTACACCAAGGCCATGCCTGCCTGTTATCCCGGTGATTTCTTGACTTCCTACTTTAGCATTCCAATCCCCTATGATGAAGAGGACATCTTTTTTTGGTGTTAGTTCTAGAAGGTGTTGTAGGTCTTCACAGAACCGATCAACCTCAGGTTCTTCGGCCTCAGTGGTTGGGGCATAGACTTGAATTACTGATGTTGAATGGTTTGCCTTGGATTCGTACTGAGATCATTCTATCATTTTTAAGATTGTACCCCAGTACTGCTTTTCCCACCCTTTTGTTGACTATGAGTGCTACTCCATTTCTTCTAAGGGATTCTTGCCCACAATAGTAGATATGATAGTCACCTGAATTAAATTCGCCCATGCCTGTCCATTTTAGTTCGCTGATTCCCAAGATGTCGATGTTCAATCTTGCCATCTCATGTTTGACCATCTCCAGCTTACCTTGATTCATTGATCTGACATTCCAGGTTCCTAAACAATATTGTTCTTTACAGCATCGGATTTTCTTTTCACCACCAGACACATCCACAGCTAAGTGTCCTTTCGGGTTTGGCCCAGCCGCTTCACTCTTTCTGGCGCTACTTGGAAATACCCTCTGCTCTTCCCCAGTAGCATATTGGACACCTTCCGACCTGAGGGGCTCATCTTCCAGCGTCATATCTTTTAGCCTTGTGAGACGTTCCATGGGGTTTTCTTGGCAAGAATACTGGAGTGGGTTGCCATTTCCTTCTCCAGTGGACCACATTTTGTCAGAACTCTCTGCCATGACCTGTCCGTCTTGGGTGGCTCTGCACGGCATAGCTTATGGCTTCACTGAGTTACGCAAGCCCCTTCGCCACAACAAGGCAGTGATCCATGAAGGGGGTCACAGCAGTAGCCAAATATAATTAATCATTCAGGGGTACAACAATTAATTCACATCAAAGCCCCGCCTAAACAACGTGGTCTTCACCAATTTCCAGAATTGGAAATTCCAGAATTTCAAGAGGGAATTGTCCAGCCAGGCCTTACCAGGGAAGAGTGGTCAGTACCAGTTTCTAGATTAAAACAACAACAACGACAACTATGTGGTCCCAAAACCCACTTGGTAATGCACATCCAAAAAGAACCTGGCCTCCAAGGCAGAGACCACAGAACATATTAAAGTTCAATACACTTTATTTATTGCTGCTGCAAGAATTCAGCAGCAATATTATAACTGCAGACAATATGAAAGGATCATTAAAACACTGAATGTCCTTCAAGACCCTGTCCCTTTCTACATGCAAGTATTTGAAGATAGCTGATAAAAATATGGGGAGTCATAATTAACTAAACCTACTCAGTGCTCCCAACCTGACTCGTCATATACACATTCCAAACTCATAATGAATGGAGAACGATTCTAGTTAAGCATTATCCTGCATCTCTATATCCTAGTACTCCTAAGCCCTGGAGTTTGACTCTTCAACTGAATAGTAAGTCAGGTTTATATCACCTTCCACCACCACCAGCACCAAAAGAACAGATTCTGAAACCCTGAAACACTGCTGTCAGTCAGTGTAGACAATAATGAGCTAGATGGACTAATGCCCCGACCTTGATATGGCAGCTTCCTATATTCCTACACTACAAAAATCATACAACCAAAGTACAAGCTATATGGCACCAATCAAAATCATCTTTAACCTTTGAGGTTCAATGGACATTGTTTTGGATATTTATTGATTGCATTTACATCTCACCCTTCCTCCTCCAAGTTGCTGAGAGCAGCATACATAGTTCTTCTCCCTCCTCCCTTTTATCTTCCCAGCAATCCTGTGCAATAGGGTAGATTAAAAGATAGTGACAGCCTAATAGAAGTATGTGTTTAAGTCCAGCAGAATGAAGTTAAAAGAACAAGTACTGGAAGTGAGGTGGAAATGTATTATCATTTTTCCTGAAATAGTTTCCCTCCCACATGCTACAAGGAGAAAAAACCTGTGACTACCTCATTAAATCCAGAATCTAATCCATTTATTTATCCTGCTTACTAAATGCAAACAGTAAATGCTATAGTTTACGCACCTGTGTTCTAAATAAGCACGAATGTCAATGGCTTATGAAATAATGGAATTTACGTATTATAAAACTTAGCTGAGCTTTTATTAAAATGCAATGAAATATATTTACAAATTATCTACCAGGCAGTGCAAAGTAGGTCCCATGAAAATCAGTGGGAGCTACATGCACATATCAATTTGTAGCTTTATTTATTAAAGATATTCTAGTTTTAAAATTGCATACATATTTTGTGCTGTTTTACTGATATTTGATTTTTATGACAGCAGTAAAGTAAATTACTGGTTAGTCTCTGAATATCTACTGAATGACCTGGATAGCATGATAGCATTAATAGTAACTGGCACTGTATTAATGCAGATGAATGTTACATTACAATTCAGATGGCATAAAGAAAAGAAGGGGGAAGTATAGAATGCAGATTAAGCACTGCCTATGCAGATGTCATAATCTGGGAACAAATGCAAGAAAGAGAAGATGGCTGAAAACAGAATTGACTGATTTCTCACATCATGGAAGAAACTGGCCTAGAGGCAGGATGTCAGGGAGTAAAGGGATGCATTTATAGAGTCATGTAACAGAAGTAATAATGGAGACGACACAGTGAACAGCTTGAAGTTGAGAGAACTTGAGGCACACACAGAAAGATGTTTTTCTGCTGACCTCAAGTGTTCCAAACTATGAAGTTTCAGCCAGAAACCACAAGTTTCAACCCTCAGCCAATTATTCCAAATGGCCTCCCCTTTTGTACAAAATTACGTAGTAATAAGTGCTATGTCACATTAGACCAAAAGACTGCATATGCATGAAGGTTAGAGTGTGGAACAACTTCTTTAGCTCCAGTATCTTGTCCACCCAGATGAGGCCATCCCACACTTCACCGCTGAGACCCATTGCAACTCCCTATATGGAATGGAGGAATATTCTCTTAATTACTGCATTAATATGTGAACCACCAAAAGTGGACACAAGGACTGGACACCTAGGTGACTACATCATCATCATCATCATCCAGGATTCCTTCAAAGCTTACAAAGATCATCTGTCTTTAGCTAAGGCTATGTGTTATTAAGACTTCAGAGAGATTGCATGAGGACAAGATCACCACTAAATCCCCTTGCACTGATGAAACATAAAGATATGCAGCTGTGGTACATGTACACTGGTGTAGTGATACTGTCACACAGCATTATTTTATGTCTTTTTATTTTACATAGGGCGCTTCCAGTTAGACAGCTCCAAGCATTACCAATCAAAAGACAGCTTTCCATGTTTCCATCCTTAAGGGCTTTTCTTTGGCAAAAAAATAAAAATAAAAATGATGGAAGATATGGTGGGAAAACACCAGAGGTTTACAAATGGGAGACAATGACATCTGGACTCCCTCTAAAATTTTGTGAACGAGGCAGGGAGATTGTACAACAAAAGTCTTGTCTGGAAGCACTCATAGTATAGTACTCTGGCCTTCAGTTCCAAAGAACTCCAAGGTCAGCTTAGAATAAGACTCAATGCACATGTTACTTTAAAGTTGTAGCTAAATGGTCTTTGAAAATGGTCTGGAAACTTCAAGGGTCCAAATTAGAGCAGCGAGAGCATTACTGATACAGTCATATTATGCCAGGTCTTTGTCATCTGCACTGGCTTCCAGTCTGTTTCCAGGCATAATTCAAAGTGCTGGTTTTGATCACTTGGGGCCAAGTTACTTGAAGGATCATTTCCTCCCATATATATCTGCCCAGACCCCAAGATCATCTTCAGAGGCCCATCTCTTGGGGACCCTCACTAAATGAGGTGAGGTGGATTTTTTCTGGGTGCCCCTGCCAAATAAGGTGAGGCAGGTTGTTACTAAGGAGAGGGCCTTTTCAGTGATGACAACACTCAATTGTGGAATACCTTGCCAGGTGCTAACATTTTAGTCATTTTGGCACCAGGTGAAGACCTTGTTTTTCTGTCTGTCTGTCTGTCTGTCTGTCTATCATCTGTCTATCTGTTACATTTCTATACCGCCCAATAGCTGAAGCTTATTCTCCCAGAGTTATTAGTCTTGTTATTCTTCATGCTTTTTAGTTCTTTGCACTGCTGTTGGTTGTATATAATTATTATTATTATTAATTATTTCAATTTATGAGTTGGCCTATTAGAGGAAGCGGTCATGGTGATGCACATAATAAAATTTACATATACATTTACATGTATATGTAAATTTACAGCATTTACAGCTATACAGCCAATTTCAGCTGTCTAGCCGCAAGAAGGCAGAGTGGCGGAGGAGGCTGCCAGACAACACATGGGATGTGTCGTACTGGCATTTCTGCCTTCCTTGCCCCGGAACGCCCCCAGGAATGCCCCGTTTTGGCTGCCCCACACTCCTCTTCCAAGCGCAGAGTGTGAGCCCATCCTGTGCTGCCTGTGAGGCAGCGCAGAAGGGAGGGAAGGTCAGTTCTCCAGGAACCAACCTCTGAGCACAGGTTCTGAGGTTGGTTCCTGGAAAACCACATATCCTATGGCCGTCTGCCCACTTACTAGTGGCCATAGGATTGCTCCTTCCACATATTAAAAATAAAGCTAGCAGCAGTTAAAAATACCTGTAAAGGGCCTGGGAGAATTAAAAGGTCTTTGTGCTGAAAAGATAGCAGGCAGACCTCTCTAGGGAGGGCATTCCACATTTTCCCTTGCAAAAACTTTGCTCCCTTCAAATGGGCACTAATAACCTTGTTGCTGAGAACAGGGCTCTTTGGAGAATCTGTCTGTCAGTGCTGTTATGTTGTCTATTGTTTCTACTAGCATTACATAAGAACATAAGAAGAGCCATGCTGGATCAGACCAAGGGCCCATCTAGTCCAGCATTCTGTTCACACAGTGGCCAACCAGCTGCCCACAGGAAAGGAAACCCACAAGCAGGACATGAGTGCAACAGCACCCTTCCACCCAGGTTCCACAACAACTGGTATACACAAGCCTCTGATACTGGAGGTGGCACATAGCCATCAAAACTAGTAGCCATTGATAGCCTTCTTCTCCCTTCACTTCTGGGAGCACACAGAATTGGAACTATATTATGTTGTTGTTACACTGCCATTAGTGGCCACTAGCACAGCAGGACCACAGGACTGGACTAAATTTTTAGGCAACAATAACATTTCATTAGGGTGAACTAAGATTTATTTAAATACAATCCCCAACATGGTATGCTTAGTATTGGGTATAGCAAATGCTTGATTAACTGAATGTATTCTAAAACATATTAATTATAATTATCTAATGATATCTTTTATCTGTATTTAAATATATATTTTATGGCAAATATGAGCTTCAAACAAAACAGAAAAGTGAAGCAAGACAACAATACAATCTCTGTTTCAATGTCTACTTGTAAGCTCTACATCGCAGGTGTTAAAGTTCAGAGGTATGATTAATCCATCATCCTTGACCTTGTAGATATACGAACAGGATAGCCAAGAGCCACATCTGTCTACGTTACGCCTGCCTGGAGACCTGAAGTCCCCCAAACAACGGTTATGTTACTTCTAATAGCAGAAGTGATACCTTAGCCCTTTTTTATATATAAAGCCAAGATATAATAAACAGATAAAAGCAAGTATCACACATGAATACTTCTGCCTATCACTGACAGAAAGCTCAAAAGGAGTGCTGTGATCCATGGTACATATATATATACTTTTAGCAGCTCTTCTAGAAATGCTTCTAATGTTCCTATCTATGCACGCCTAATAAGTACCTGAACATACTTCTTTCTTGGAAGTCACTAGACGTTTTCCATTTATTTACTTATTTATTACATTTCTATACTGCCCAGTAACCAAAGCTCTTTTCAGGCTCTTCAGCCTCAATCTACACATGATGGGGAGATGCATGGGTCCTGCATTTCTCTGAACCTTTAAAAACTACCTGATCACATGTTGTTGTGTTGACTGCTGATTGTGAGACAGGGAAACACTAAAACAGTTACGTCCTGTGGGAGATGTGGGTCAGTGGTGTGCATGCATCTCCTAGTAAGTTGTCATTTGGGTCTCACAATAAAGGAATGTATCTAGCACGAGAGATCCAAACTGAAAGATATTGGGCAGTGTTTAATGGACTGTATGGGGAACTTCTGTCTATTCAGTGCAGCTTTTATTTATTCAGTTATTTAAACAGAAATTTATTATAACATCGCAAATATGCAAAATGAAACAAAACTAAATTCCTTCTAAAATAAACCCAAGCATTAAATTTAATATGAATTAAAAAAGAGAGAATGGATAAACATTATCTTGAAATTTATCATTCTAGAATGCAACAAATGTAACCAATGTTTCAACAAACTTATTTTCCAATAAGTTTTTTTCTCTTGCACAAATACAATAAATCAGTTTGGTCATCATGGCAATATCCCATATTCTAAAAAGCCAATCTGGTAAGGAGGGAGCCCTGTATTTCTTCCAGTGAGCAGTTATTAAGATTTTGGCAGCAGTAAATAAATTAATAACCATTTCTATATCGTAGTCCTCTACACAATCTTAAAGATAATTTAACAAACTCTCAACGGATCAGCTGATATTCTATATCCCATGATTTTCTCAACATAAAATAAAATACGATGACTGATTTTTTCGCAATGCCAAAAGATACAGTCAGGGTCAGAAATATTGGAACAAGGATAACTGTTTTGGCAGTTGGCCTCTGTACACCCCCACATTGAGTTGAAAGGAAACACACCCAGATGGGAGCGAAGTCAGGACTTCCAGCTGTAATTCAAGGGGTTTGACCAAAGTGGGGCACTAACCATTCAGGAAGGACAGCCAGTGGCATACACACACACCCATCGTTGGTGGCTCATAAGTAATGGAACGAATGTCTGACAAGCAGCTGCAGGGCCAGTTGTGGCCTGTTTCCTGGGTCCCCCTTGACCAATCAAGCAAATAAAAGGCCTGGAGGTGGTTCTGAGTGTTACATTTGCATTTGTTAGCTGTTCACTGGAACTCCCAACATGAGGTCCAAAGAGGTGTCCATGCGAGTGAAGGAGGCCATCGTTAGGCTGAGGTAGGGATGTATGAAAGTCACTTACCTTTTCACAGGGATGATTCGCGGTGGGGGGGAGGCGCTTCGCTTCTCCCCCTGAAGTTCAGGCGAGGGGGGGGAGGCGCCCCGCCTCACCCGGCCAAAATTCAGGCCGGGGAGAAGCGCCCCGTCTCCCTGGCCGCGAAAGAAAAAGTAAAACAAAAACAAAAACCCCGTGATAGGCTACGTAACGATTAACTTAGCATATCACGGCTAGATTTCCAAAGTCAGCCGTGATAGGCTACGTAAATCGTCACGTAGCCTATCACGGGTGGTTGTGGTTTTTTTTTACTTACTTTTTTATTTTGTAATGGCGGTGGCGGCAGCCGGTCGGGCATCGCCAAACCGCCGCCGGGACCCGCCGCCGAGAGGGACATTCGCTGAAGGTAAGTCCCATCCCGGGGGGGGGGGCGGGGGGCCAGCGGAGAATTTCCCCAACACTTTCGGGGGGCCGAATGCCTCAGCGCTCGGCCTCCCGAAGATTCGGGCAGAAATTCTCTGCCATCCCTAGGCTGAGGAAACAAAATAAACCCATCAGAGAGGTAGCAAAAACAGTAGGAGTGGCCAATACAACCGTTTGGAACATCCTGAAAAAGAAGGAAGTAACTGGCAAGCTCAGCAACAGCAAAAGGCCTGGAAGACCACAGAAGACAACTAAAGTGGATGACCTCAGAATTCTGCTCATGGTGAAGAGGAACCCTTTCACAACATCTAGCCAGGTCAAGGATGCTCTTGTGGAGGTAGGCATGTCATTGTCAACATCTACAGTCAAGAGATGGCTTTATGAATGTAAATACAGAGGCTTCACAACAAGGTGCAAACCACTGGTAATGCTTAAGAACAGAAAGGCCAGATTAGCCTTTGCCTGCAAACACCTAAGAAAGCCTGCCCTGTTCTGGAATAAGATTCTTTGGACTGATAAAACCAAGATTAACTTGTACCAGAATGATGGGAAGAGAAAAGTGTAGAGAAGGAAAGGAGCAGCTGATGATCCAAAGTATACCATATCATCTGTCTAACAAGGTGGAGGCAGTGTTATTGCTTGGGCATGTATGGCTGCCCATGGAACCGGATCACTGGTGTTTATTGATGACCTGACTGCTGATAAAAGCTGCTCACATTCAGCCGAACGCTGCCAAACTGACAGGACGCCACTTCATATTGCAGATGGATAATGACCCAAAACATACAGCAAAAGCTACCCAAGAGTTTCTCCAGGCAAAGAAGTGGTATATTCTTCAATGGCCAAGTCAGTCACCTAATCTCAACCCAATAGAGCATGTTTTTCACTTACTAAAGACAAGACTGAAGGCAGAAAGACCCACAAACAAGCAGCAGCTGAAGGCAGCAGCAGTCAAGGTCTGGCAAAGCATCTTGAGGGAGGAAACTCAGCATTGGGTCATGTCCATGGGTTCCAGACTTCAGGCAGTCATTGACTGCAAAGGATTTTCATCCAGGTATTAAAGGCAATCCTTGAGTTTGAAATGATGTTGGTTTGTTCCATTACTTATGAGCCACCAACGACGGGTGTGTGTGTATGCCACTGGCTGTCCTTCCTGAATGGTTAGTGCCCCACTTTGGTCAAACCCCTTGTATTACAGCGGAAAGTCTTGACTTCGCTCCCATTTGGGTGTGTTTCCTTTCAACTTCAATGTGGTAGTGTACAGAGGCCAACTGCCAAAACAGTTATCCTTGTTCCAATATTTCTGGCCCTGACTGTATGTAAATAATCTGCTCTTAATTGTCCACACCTCCAACATCTATTATGTTCTAATCAATATATCTTTTTTATTATATAAGTACTTAAGTTAAGTACTTAGTTTACTTGTCATAAGCTAAGTACTTGTCATGCAATGCTTTAAACATATTTTGCTTTAAATTCATTGCTATTAAGGGTGCAATCTTATGCATCTTTGGACAGAAAAAGTCCTACAATTCCCAGCATGCTCCAATCAACCATGATGGCTGGGGGATGCTGGGAGTTGTAGGACTTTTTTCTGTCTAAACATGCATAGAATTGTGCCCTAGGTTTCTTCCAGTGTTATCCCATATCCATTGTAAAACCTCTGCTGACAAAACCATATCTAGATCTTTCTCCCATTTTTTTCTAATATCCTGATGTACCTCTGTTTTGTATATCCTTTATGACTGCATAAACTTTTGCTATCAAGCTTTTTCCAGATGGGGCTTTATGAAGTATTTCAAACTGTGATAAGAAGTCCATATTTCCTTGGATCACGTCTTATCTGAAAATATAGGAACAGCCTTGTCTTGCCTGGGGCTTTTGTTGCACTTGTGCAAAGGTGATAACATTCCCATCTTCGACAAACTCTTTAATAGAACAGAACTTTTTATCTTCCCAAGCAGCAATATATCCTAAAATCTCTCTCTTATTTATTTGTTCATGGTATATATCAGATGTAAGTGGTGGGGCTTCTGATGCCCCTTCCTGCCATAGCTCCAACCTCACCTGAAAAGTCCTCTTTGAAAGTCAGGAGACTCTCCAGAAGAACATTCAGTGCAGTATGATTAACTAACCACCAGGAAGCTATATTTCAATAAACACTGGCTAAAAAGATATGTGTATGAGAAATGATTTACATTATTCAGTGTCTACGTGATAGACTATATTATGTGGACAAGATTAGTAGGCATTTAAAGAAACATATTCATTAACAGAGATGCAGTATTCAAAAATAATTCATTGGACTTCAAAATAAATAATCCAGATTTCCTAATGTCTTCTATCAACTGACATCAGCACCAGAGTGCAATTTTAACCCCTTTGTTCTTTCTACAAACAATCTCTCCAGATGTAGTGCACAAACACTTGAAAGTTATCAGAATTAGCAATGGGCAGACTCCCCCACCTCCTTGCTCAATTCAGACTTGGCTTTTTCTTTGAACATCTGGAAGAATAGCATCTGTTTTTCAGCCACACATTTGAAAGAAAAAATCAAGAGAACTGAACTGACCAAAGTACGAGAGCCTAACAAAAATAGTAATTCTAACCTTTGGTAGTATCACTCCAGCTGAAGTCAAGAGTAATGACTGACACACATACACACACACACATACACAAACCATGCAGATTGCAGATCCAATGCAATCTTTTGGCATTGGACTTGCTTCAAAACACCAGAAGGCCATTATTCATAAGCCCAATTTTATACATTTTAACTTCCCATAGGCAAGCTCTCCATTAAGGCAAATACCAGGCAGCAGGAGGGGAAGTGAGAGGAGGGGGTGCAGTCTTATGACTGCCAGTTCTAGCTTCCAATCAGAAAATGATTTTACTGGAGCTCTTCAGTCAGAGTGCTTTTGGGAAGGACACTGAAGCAACATATCAGAAGGTGTTCAGTGTTTCAGCCAAAACAGACATCACTTTAAATGCATGTCAGCAGCTATGTCTTCTTTTCATTTTTACTCTAAAGTAATTCTTACAAGATCCACATCTTAAAAGCCCCCTGGTTCCCACCCCATGCTAGGATCTCATTCTGGATTAGGCCCCCTATGCCTGCTCTAGAGTCAAACTAGGGAGGAAAGATGTAGCTGCCAGACACATGTTTAAAGAAATGACTGTTTTGACCACTTTCCGCTTCTCTTTGACCCCTTTTGGAAGTTGACTCTCTTAGGAGCAGCAGCACTTAAAGTGTTTGTGGAGTCTGTACTTGTTGGGTGTTTGCTTGTGTGACCTTCCCTTATTCCATTCCTGGCAAATCCTTTCTTAAAATCCTTTCCTAAAATCCCATCCCTTGCCTTTGCTGTTGCTGTGGTTTGTGTCTGTCTTGAGACTTTTAGGTAAGTTAGTTATGAGGTTAGTTATTAGGCAGTTTTTTATAATTTCAGTCTTATTTATTTGTATATTAATAGATTTGTATATCTGTGTCTGACCATGAATATCTGACATCCAGTCCATCCAGTCCAACATGGATGAAGCAGGAACATGGCAAAGCTCATGCTGCCCCAAATGCAGTTGCTGGGAGGGGTAGAAGCAGAGGCAGCAGAAGTGCCCTATTCAGTGCTTCAGTATTATTCAGATCATGATGAAACTGAAAATCTGCAACCACAAAATGTAAAATGAAGGTGGAATAACTACAATTAAGATGAGCCTTGAGGGGAGGGGGATAAAAAGACTAAAAAACAAAGCAAATTATTCAGACTGTTGGAAGTTCAATAGCCTTCAAGACATCTGAAAATTAGTAGTATGCTATACCAGTAATTGTCAGAAATTTGCCTGTCATAAAATTTGTTCTTGATCAACTGGGTTATGATTACAGTCATCCAGTCTTTGCCAGTACAATGATAGAAATGAGGATACAAAAGATACCAGGTCACTGACAAAAAAAACAAATAAATACAAGGATAGCTGAGTATTACCAGTATATGTCTGAATTTTCTGATATTGTCCTGCAGCGGGGCGTGGGGGGAGGGAGAATTCACAAAAATCACCTCTCTGCCCCCTCCCCCAACAGGAAGTTCTACTCATGGGAATTCAGGATCCAAGCATATATATTGAACTCCCCCCCCCCGCCCCAAACTGCCATTCATTGTAAGAAATTCCTATAAATAATATTTTTGATTGAAAGTGAGAGAGAGACAGAGAGACAGAGACAGAGAGGGAACAATACATACTTAGGCTAATTTTTAGGAATAGTTATCCTCTCACATCTCTTTCAGCCAACCTGTTTGCTCAAGCAAAAGCAAATGTTCTTGTACTGGCAAAACTATTTTCAGAAACCCAGAAAAGTTATGCCTAAATAAGTTTGTTCATCGGTCAAGATAAAAGAGGACAAAATTTTGTTTTAAAAATAGATTAAATCCTTCTTAAAAGGCATGTGCCTAAAGGAAATGCGGAGGGAATATTATGAATACAACTTTTTCCTTCTATTCATTGCGTTGTTCAGCTGTTTCATAGACAAAATGAAAAAATGGAGACATAAGAAATTGGGGGTCATTTCACAGACTTTCTGGCTTTCCATCTGCTCACCTGCCCTTCCGTCCCTCCCCCGGTGTTACTCTGCAGTATTTGGGCTGTTAAGATTTCTCCACACTGTGAGAGCTGAGAGGACCATATGGCCCTAACTGTCTGGTTTATTATTTTGACAAGCTGCCATTTTTGGAATAAAATCTGTATTAATTCTGTAACGTTCCAATAACTCTTTCAGTTTGTTTTCAGACATGGTGTTAAAATTCTTAATACATACCAGTATATTACATTCAGAAAACACAGGCTTTAAGCAGCCTCCCTTCCTACACTAAATTCCTACTTTGTATATAAATAGAACACCATCTATGTTTGTACTATGGTAGTCAGAGGAGACTTTAGGATTGTTCACACTGGTTTTGAATATTTTCTTAATTTAAGAGAATGGTCCACTTACATAACCAGCATAACATGCGAGTTTTCAACTGTGTCAACTCCCATGATATGTATGTTTTCTAAACTGACCACAAGTAGTAGTTGAATGGATCCTTTGAAGTAAACATAAAGTTGCAGTTCTATACACACTTATCTGGGACTGGGAGTAAGCTCAACTGAACTCAATGGGACTTACTTCTAAATAGACATGTATAGAATTGTGCTGTAAATCTTTAATGAAAGATTGTCCAACTATTTTGTTTTGAAAGCCCAAAATAAGGACAGAAAGCAGCCATGCTGGATCAGACGAAAAGCCTATCTAATCCAGCATTCTTGTCCAGTAGTCAAGCACCTCCGGTCTACATACTAGGTTAATGATGGCTATATCCTCATGCCCATGAAAGTCAACAGCTGTGGAGCAGGTATTGATGCCACGTTCCCGATCATGACATATGAACCACATCATGGCAGGTTCCTTCAGGCAGCTTCAAAAGGTGATCCACTCCAAAAGGTTTTTCACTGAAATCAGGATCCCAAACGTCTCTAAAATATCCATTCATGCACTGGAATCTCAGGGAATTGTGTGTGTTTTTAACTGAATTGTTATTGTTTTTAAGTTGTGTTTATGCTTAACTATATTGTAAACTGCATTGTGAAGGCCTTTTGCCATGAAAAATGGGGTATATACCTAAATAATAATAAATAAATAAATAAAATAATTGTTTGTGCATTGGCCAACCACATGCCTATAGGAAGTCCACATGGAGGACATAAGCACAATTATAGCATCATCCAGCTCATATTCCCCAGCAACTGGTATACAGAGGCATACTGCCTCTGATACTGGAGATAATGTATAGCTCCCATGACAAACAGCCGCTGATAGCCTTATACTCCATATATGAGCTATAGCCCAGAAACCATAATCTTCTGTTCTGACTTGCCCCCTCTCAAACTTACTCTTTTAAAACTATTTTCGAAAACATTAAAAATTAAGACAGTACACCCATAACTGGTGTGCATAAGCATATTGGAAACAAAAGTACCTAAGAAGAGCCCTGCCAAAGGCCTATCTGGTCAGGTATTCTATCCACACACTGGCCAATCAGTTGCCCCAGGGAAGCCCCATGAGTACAGTAGTTTATTCCCACTTGTGTTCCACAGCAACTGATACTGGTGGTAATATATAGCCATCATGACCAGTAGCTATTGATAGCCTTACCCTCCATGATAAGTACAGAGGCCGTACCTAACACAATACATTCTGTTATTATCTTGCACATACATAACAAAAATTATATCAGTGTTTTGGGAAGAAAAATCTATGATCTTTTAATTCTCTACCAGTAATATATAGAAGATGGCCACTTTTTTAAGGAAGCATTATTTCTGTCTACTTTCATACAACTACACAACCTGAGTTCAATAGATCAAACTGTCAAATGTTCCACATATTTTTAGCCATTGTTCAACAGTTACCGTATTACTGCTGCTTTTTGCAATGGCAATTCACACAGCTGTGAATTCAAGATAGGTTCTCTGTCACTTAATAGAATAGCCTTGGAGTCCAACAGGAAAAATAAAAGGCATTTGCTGGAAATTCATAACCCAAGATCTCTTCCATAATTCTTTTTAGTTTACTTCCCATTCTTTTACCACATATGCAAAGAAATCACTCCTGCTCCTGTCTCCACATCCTCTCCAGCATTTTTCATTACCCATTCTATAAATTTTATTTATTTCAGCTGGAATTAAGTATCCCTGAAACACCAACTTAAAAGATACTCCTTATAGGTTCATGTATCTTCTACATTTTGGAACTTTCTTCCATATGAATTTTAATGTAGGGGTTGGAATCTCCTGACCTAAATCTTTGTTCCACTTTTCTATAACAATGCCATGCAAAGGATGGATTTAGGAGTATCCCCAAGCTACACAACTATTCCTTCAGATGGAGTGCAACCCTATCCAGAGCAGGCAACTTCCCAAATTCCCATACAAGGAAACCACCTATTTAAAGTGCCTCCATCTTGTCAGGATTCAGCCTCAGCTTATTGGCTCTCATCCAGACACTGGTCCCAGGCCTACACAGTATTTTCTGACTCAAACAGAGAAATAGAGTTGGATATCATCAGCATACTGGTGACACTTTACTCCAAATCCCCTAATGACTGCTCCCAATAGGGGCAACATTCAAATAGAAGTTGAATAGCAGTGGGGACAGAATAAAACTCTGAGGACTCCACAGTTTAACTGCCATGGACCTGACGTATGGTCACCGAATGCTATCCTCTGGACATGACCCTGCAAACAGGAATGGAACCACTGCAGCACCAGGGCCCTGAATCCCACTCCACAAAGAACCAATATAGAAGGATACTATGGTCAACAGTTTAAAAAATACTAAGCGATGAAGGAAAATCAACAGGGTTGCGT
The DNA here is from genome assembly GCF_057233095.1 of Heloderma suspectum. Taxonomy (NCBI): domain Eukaryota; kingdom Metazoa; phylum Chordata; class Lepidosauria; order Squamata; family Helodermatidae; genus Heloderma; species Heloderma suspectum. The sequence goes on along the minus strand of NC_139459.1, from coordinate 289,974,788 downwards.
TGCTCTCCCCCATCTCTCTCCTGATAAAGGTTATTGTCAGGGCAACCAAGACTGATTTAGTTCCAAAACTAGGCCTGAACCCAGACTGGAAAGGGTCTAGATAATCCATTTTTTCCAAGACTGTTTGAAGGTGTGCAGCCACTACCCTTTTGAGCACCTTCCTTAAGGTGATATTAGTGACTGAGTGATCGTTAATAAGAACTGTGGGTCCAGTGGGGCTTTCTTGAGAAGCAAGGGGGCACTGTTTCCTTCAAGGCAGCAGGCACCCACCCCTCCCGCAGCACTGGATTTACCACACAGTGGACCCTCCTAGCTAGTCCCCTCTGGCTAGTACCAGTTAGCCATGAAGGGCAAAGGTCAAGAAGGCAAGTAGCTTGATACACCACTTCAGGCATCTCCATATAAATGGGCTTCAGATCCGGAAACTGATACCACAATACCTTACCAGATGAAACAGTGGACATTTCATTTGGACTTGGATCAACTGTGGCATCCAAGTCACCATAAAGATGAGCAATTTTATCCCCAAAGTGCCTTGCATATATGTTGCAGCAACACTCCAATTGCTGGGAAACAACCTCAAGCCATATATATACTTCAAGATATCCCCAACAAATTTGCATGCCCTAGGCAATATGAATAGTTTTGAGCCTTCATGAAAACAATGAGCCCTTGTTAATTGTTATATCATGGAGTGAAATAATGTTTTATTATACTCCTACATTAGTTACATAAATTGGAGTCAGTTGTTCAGCACTACATATAATTGAAATTGCATTACAGCAAATTAAAAACAAGGGAAATGACTTCAGATAATTGGAATCCCCAAATCCCATAACTCATCATTCAGAAGGTGAATTATAACACCTGGTTGAGCTTTGAAAACAACAAATCTATGAAAATAAATGAGAAGTTAAAATGCCAATTAATAACTTTATTTCCATCCAGAGTCATCCAGTTTGTTATGCTCAGTAGTTGCTTTTATATCCTCAGAGAATGGAATATGCAAGTGATGTCAAACAATCTCTCTGGCAGCTGGATATCTAAGCTTTCACATTGCTAGTAGCATGCAGAGAGGTGTGTGTTTTGCTTTTTAAAAAAATGTTTGGGATTTTTGAAAGGGAAAGTAAATCTTAGTTGTTGATGATGTTGGTTTAAAAACAAACAAACCCTTATTTATAATTAATTATAAGTGATTAAAAACTGATTTTTAAAAACTGATTATAATGAATTATAAACAACGGTTTTCCAACATTGGGGCCACACCCCTAACTTTTGAAATTTCCTGCAGCAAGTGGAGCTTCTTATTTAGTAGTGATAATTCACCTCACGGATCACTGTCAACCATTTCCTTAACTTTGGATAAATATAGTCTCATTTTGAAAATCCAAAATAATATTTTAGATTTCTATCCACTGATATAAAATTTGGTAAGAATGTTGAAAAACAACAATTTTCTGAATTTTCAAAGAAAAAAAAACTACTACACACTATAGGCGAACAATAAATATGCAAAAGCTTGTCATCTTGGCATGTATGCAAGATAGTTAAAATTTAAATAGGCTATCATAAATCCTCTGTCATGCCCATGCATGGCTAATTATATACAGTATCTCACATTGCCAAGGAGGTACACCACTGTTCATTTTAGAATACAGAATGCCTCTTCAACATTGTGAGTAGCTGCAGTAGATATTTCTAAGAAATCTACAGCTGCAAGCTCCTCTTCAAAATGTCATGGCTGTAATGGACATTCAGCTTTGGCCAAAGAGACTCCATTTTAAGTTAGTGGCCATAATAAGATTAGGGCAAGAATGCAAGACAGAACACTTATTGAAGGCTTAGCTTAATGCAAAAGTGAAGAGTAACAGGATGTAGTTTGTGGGTTTCTCTAGCTTCCTAGAGAGCTTGTGGTTAAGCTAGCATTTTCCTGTCATCTGCGGTAACCTTTATGAACTTACATCTAAGCTTTAACACAATATTGCTTTATATAATGATGAATAGCAAATAGAGGAGGGGAGGGCATGGAGGAATGTGGTTTAGTGTATGTTGTTATCACCTATATCAGAGGGTTGAAAATTCTGTTCTGGGTCACTCAAATGTTTGAGGTGAACCATCATGGTGATCTCAATACTTCGTCCTGAATAAAGCTTTTTGCAAGTGCAGACTGTGTTCATGTGGTCCTTGAAAGTCCAGCTAAGCCACTGACCACAACGGAAACAAGCATGTCTTCACTGAATTTCAGACACTGGAACTCCCCTGAAATAAGTCAATTGTGGAAGCTTATGTCATGATTTGTGAAATGTAGAAGAAGAAAATAACCTCCAACTATTGTGGTCTGATTTTGCAAAAATCCAATTCCCTAGTTCAGAATTGCATTTGAGCAAAACAAAAAGAAACAAACAAAAAACACATTTTCTTTGCCAAACAGCTAATACCTCCGTTTAGTTTTCATTCTTCTCTCTTTAAAAACTATTACAGACAAATTGGCAAGATAAAATGAATTATCCCTTCCGTCTCAGACTGAATAATTGCCTAGTAAAGTTTATTTGGTTCTGCATTCAAGTCTTGGAAACAAACAAGACAAGCATGAATTAAGCTGGCAGCATTATAATCCATCGCTTGTCTCACCTCCTAATGAAAAATATGAAAACATAAGAAAAAACATTGAGAAGCCACCATTTAAAAATATCTAGTGAACGTTATTTTGGGTAAAACTATTATTTATTTATTTATTTATTATTAAATTTATTCATTGCCCATCTGGCTGGTCACCCAGCCACTCTGGGCGATATACAGCGTACAATAAAACAGTTTAAAACAATAAAATTCTACAGTAAAAGCATTTTCTAAAATACCCTAACCCACCCCAAATGCCTGCCTGAACAACCACGTTTTTAATGCATGACGGAAGCTTATTAAAGAGGGGGCATGGCGGAGTTCCCTAAGGAGGGAGTTCCACAGAGTGGGGGCCACCACAGAAAAGGCCGTCTTCCTCGTCCCCACCAGTCTAGCTGTCCTGGCTGATGGGACAGAGAGAAGGCCATCCGAGGCTGATCTTGTTAAGCGGCCTGTCTGGTGTTGCTGGAGGCGCTCCTTAAGATAGGCTGGGCCGGAACCATATAGGGTTTTAAAGGTCAAAACCAACACCTTGAATTTGGCCCGGAAAACAACTGGTAACCAGTGCAACTCCTTCAGCACTGGAGTGATGATTCAATTCTTATTCTGTCAGCCAGGAAAAGCTGTTAAGTGTCTACAAGCTTCAGAGAAAGAGGTCAGTGACTACCACATATAGTGTTACTATTCCTGACTGGCACTTTGGCACAAATTAATTACACCAGTAAAGGTAATAGGATGATATTGCATGAGTCCAAGAATTCAATGCGATAAAGGACAATGGTAGTACTTTATCCAGTTATATTTACAGATGTTAAGGGATGATTTTTAGTTTATATGGCAAATGAGTTGCTGCTTGTCTACTGTGCATCTTCTAGTAAAAAACATAAGTATCAAGAGGAATTGTATGTCGTGCCACACAAGAATACATGGGGGACATGTGCTGGAAATCTGTGATTGGCTGTGGCTCCTAGGCATATCCCCACCATGTGTTTACAGATACACATCTCCCTTTAGACATGATAGCCACCAGTTTGGATGGCTTTAAAAGGAGGTTAGACAATTCCTGGAGGAGAAGGCTACCAATGGCTACCAGTCCTGATGGCTATATGCTACCTCTAGTATCAGAGGCAGTATTCCTATGTGCCCCAGTTGCTAGGGAAGATGGGCAGGACAGTGCTGTTGCACTCATGTCCTGGTTGTGGGTTTCCTATGAGCAGCTGGTTGGCCACTGTGAGAACAGAGTACTGGACTAGATGGACCCTGGTCTGATCCAGCATGGCTCTTCTTATGTTTAGAACATTATGGGTATTCTCTAGGAAACCTGCACTGAACAAATGGGAAACTCAGTTGCTATTGAAGTAAGTATCAACCCTTTCTTTCTTAATATTAGGGGGAGGGGGGAGCTGATTATGATTGTGTAATATTCCGTACAATATTCAGTATAAATACTATCTATCCATTTATGGAAAGGAGGGTTATTTGTTGTACAAAGGTGCTGCTCAGCCTTACCTCTGTTACTAATGTATTTCACCAGATGCAGTTTAATGTAAGTTTGATCCCTGTCTAAATAAATTAGGTTGATAGTCCATTAGCACAGTGATTGCTTTGTTCAAGCTGTGTTTGCTTTTGTTCTGAGGGAGGTGGGCTCAAGAGATATGCTGAGCACAGTGCAACATGGGAGGACACTATTCCAACAATTACACAGTTCCTGAGGTACTTGCCTGGCCAATGTACAGACTCCAGAATCAACAGAATATCCTGAATCTGATTGTGTAATGGATATGGTGCAGGTTCTGCTCGCTAAACATGGCATTCAGAAAATACTTAACCAATCAAAATATGGTTTAATACAAATGCCAAAAAACCATAAGAAGCCATTATTTGTTTCTTGGTTTCCAATTCTAAGAATAGTACAGTAAGTAGAACCATTAAAGATATTTGTTTCTGAAATAAATTACACATTATTGTGCATAAAGGTTAATCTGTGAAGAGAAGGTTAAAATTTCACAATTGAAGTAGACCTTAAATTTGTAATAAATTTCACAACCCAATATGCCACAAGTTCAGCTTCTGTGAACCGTGAATCCTATTTCCCAACCCCCTGCTGCCTACAAGTGTGTGTAGGGCGAAGGAATGGAGAAGGGATCAGATAAGGAATGGCAGGTCTGTACACACCTTCCATATCCCCATCCAGCCTTTTCCCCACCAGCTCAGTGCAAGCTATATGTTCCAAGGGCCAACCCAAGACACATTGTTGTCTGAAGTGGTGCCCAAATGGTGCCCCTCCTGCTAAGGCCAGCACTTTTATAAGTTTGACTGCACCATTCGGAAATCAATTCCTGCCTTCATCTATACCCTCCTTATAGTGCCTCCCAAAGCAGGCTGCTTCACCTTACTGAATGGCAGGGCTGACCCTGCAGAATATGAGTAATTGCACCATGTTGATAGGAAGGCTGACGCTGATAGGAAGGGGATAAGGGAGGGATGGACAGACACTCCGTTCACTTTGATGACTCTGAAATGCTGCACTGCCTGTGCATAAACCCATGCACACAGAAAGGTGGGGGAAGGATCAAACCGGCTTCTATTCAGCATAATGGCACTTTGCCCTTCTAGTGTGTAGACATGGGCAGAGAGGGGCAAACACCTCTATTGAGCTTATGAAAATCCTCGGTGAGCAGGCACTGTGCCTATGACAGAGTGGTTCATGCCCCCAGTATTAAGGCAACATGCTCCCTGTATGCCAATAATACATATTTAATAGGATTTGAATCATAAATGTCACAGCAATACTAGAAATATAGAGACTTATTTATTAAATGCCCCCCTCCCTTCAGCATTAGCTGCTAAAACAGCATATAACTAAAAGAATCCAACAATACAATAAAACACAACAATGAACAGTAAAACAGCAACACTGATCAATAAAACAAACTTAAGCTATAAAGCAACAATTAAAACCAGCTATATGAGATACTGGAATGCCTTCGAATACAAATAATCTTTGCCTGGTGCCAGAAACACATCAAAGTAGTAGCCAGGTGAATTTCTTGGATGGGGGGGGGTGGCTTTCAAATGTGGGGTGCCATGACCCCAAAAAAGCCATAAGATTTTAAATCAGATTAATTGAACTGGGATGTATTAGTCACAGCTAATTTCTAAATGATTTCATGGATAAATACTAACTACACTGAATGAATGCAAGCAATGACATCAAGACCATCAAACAAGCTAAAGCAATTGAAAACTTACCATGAACTTATAATCAAGTGGTTGCCTGATAATCATACAATGGTGTGGAGGTTCTATATAAAAAAGAGAAAGAAAGAAGAGGAAGCAAAATAGTTGCAATCTTTGAAAATGACAAATTACTCTTTTAACAATGCAAGTCATAGCAAAGGATACTCAGAACAATAATTTTAAAACAACAACACTCAAATGTAGTTACAGCAATAAAATATGGCAATTATGGAGTAGAGATTCTACTAAATTTTAGAATAATCTGGACTTCCCAAGATTTGGAGATCCCGCCCCCAAATATTGTTTCCAGATCATACTCCATTTCACCCTCCCTAGATGTAGAGGAAAGACCCCCAACCCAACCTGCCTTGACAACATGAAATCCACAGGAGGATATCGTGCACCTTGGGATGTGGGCACACTGATTTTAAGAGGAGCAAAATAGGGGAAGTTGTCCTCACACCTGGAATAGGCCACATCAGTAGTGACAAACAGTACTATGTTTTAGTGTTTGAATTAATAATCAGATACATTTTATTCTAAGGCCACCACTGATCAGTGAAATGTAACCCCAAGAACAGAAGTAATTTCAGAAATTTGGATTTGCCCATTCTCCATTAACTTGGCCAGTGACTTCAGGCTCATGCATGATTTAGGAAGAGGCAGCACATATTTGTAACACACACATATGCACACACACACACGCACACATGCACGCACACACCATATACATGCCATGATTCCATCCCATATATATAATCTGATGAGCCATGAAATAAAAGTTTCCATTTTAATTCTGAAATTATATATATATTTCTGAAATTACATCATGGCCCACATTTGGACTTTTCTATCATGCCCCCCACCCCAGACTCTTAAAACACACACACACACACACACAAACACACACACACATACACACCCCCCACATATTTATTTAACATAACATCCAACCTGAAGAAGAGTCCAACAAAGCTTGCAGACTGTTTTGTAACTGTTGTTTGGTCCTAGTAAAGGTATGATCCTGTCAATGTTTTGTTATTAACATAGGGCAGTATCCAAACCTGCTGCTGCTCCTCCACTAGCACAATAAGAAGCTAGCGCTTCCTAGAACAATCCTGGAAACAAGCTGAAACGTTTATTTCTGAAGTGGGACAGGTCAATGGGGCTCCCTTCTGCTAGGTCTGCTGACCTGTTCTATTCTGGAAACAAGCGTTTCCACTCATTTTCTGGTTGTTTTAGGAAGTGCTAGTGTTTGGTCCTGCTGGTGTGCAGGCAGCACTGGTTATTGCCCATGACTGCAAACTTTTTAAAATTGACCAGTTCACTTTAAAGCCCTTTTTTCTGGCCTATTTCACTGTAAAACCATTAATCACTGGTGGATTGACTGGTGTCCTTTAGCTTCTTTTACTTCCCTTTGTTTAACCTCATTATGTTTATGGCTGCCTAATTTATTTCTTTATTACTCAAATTTATATAACACTTTCAAAGCGGTGAAGGTAAAATGTAATGTCATTAACACAACTATAAAATCTGATGATAAAACAACACAAACATTTAATCAATAGTAAAACCGCACACTCTACTGTGTGCTACAGACTATAGCTGGCTGGTTCACCTTTCAGGGAAAGCCTGTGGGAACAGATGGGTCTTAAGAAGACATCTAAATGTCAGAACTATGGGGGTCTGTCTAATGTCAGTTGGTAAAGCCTGCCAGAGGTTGGCTGCTGTGTGACACAAAATGCTCTACTGCAAGTGCTCCTCAACAGTGCTCCCTCAGAGATTGCAGAGATTGGGCAAGGATGTAAGGGGTGAGGTCATCCCTCAGGTAATCTGGTCCCTAAACTAACCTGCTAGGATTTGTGGTTACAGCCAGACATGGCAGTAGGGGTGAGTGTGTGAGAGGAAAATAACTAGATATTTCTTAGATATATGTAGAGAGCAATCTTATGGCCCCTAGACAGCATCTGGGGGGCCATAGGATCCTTCAGAGCCAGGAATCTGCACTCCCTGACTCCTCCCCTTCATAGCCAGACTGGGGAGAACCACACTGGCTGCCTCTCTGAGGTTGGAAAAGCAACCTCAGAGAAGGGGTAAAAGAGGGTGTTCTGGTGGGCAGAGAAGGGAGGGAACTGGAGAAGCCAGGATACAAGCTATCCAGAGGCCTTTCCAGCCTCCTTCCCTCCCCCTCCGATGCACCCCAGCTACATGGGGAAAAAAGCCCATCTAGCTAAAATGGAGAGCAGGAGGAGTGGCAGAGGCGACAATCACTTCCGCTGCTCCTCCGGCTCTGCACTGCATGCTCGTAAGCCTCTGAGTTTGGAGGCTTACGAGCATCAGTCATGGAAGTAATAGAATTGCTCCCTTAAGACCTATACATCCAGCAACATGGGCTCCCACCATCCCTAGGATCAATGTCCCTGTCTATTATGGTGCTTTGTCCCTCCCACCTGCTGTCCCTCCCTTCTGTCTACACTCAAGAAACACTAAGAGAGGAAGTTCTTGAGAGAGCATGTCATGTAGGGAAACATAACTCTATCTCTTAAACTGCAAGTCCTAATTTAACGGCACACACGCGCGCACACACACACACACACACACACACTGTTCTAGAGAAGGGCCTGGGCCAGCAACTCACTGATCCAAATGTTGCTTGTTCTGCCCTAACACTGCTTCTGACTGGCTCCAGCAAATCTCACAAGATCTGAACAATAGGTAGATAGATGCAGGATGATAAGTTTCCATAAATATCCTCAAGCATGATCTACAGTTTAACCTCAGTTTCCCCCCTCATGATAATCACGTCACAGCTTGGGCTGCCCTTTGCCCTGAATCTCCAGGCTCTGCCCAAGCTGTACCCTTGTCTGCCCCCCCCCCCCAGTGCCTGGGATCTTCACTGAGGGATGACTTGGCTGATAGCCTGGCTGGAGAGTAGGGTGGTGGAGCAGTCACCACAGCAAGTAGCTGCAAGGAATACTTTCCGACTTGGGAATTTAATTATTTTATTCCAGATTGTTTCTGGAGTGGATTATGGAGAATTTGTAAAATCCCTGAAAATGATAAATAGCTTATATTACGCCTGTATAATTATAATTACTACGATTAGCTTAAGGTATCTTTAGGTGCTTACAGTGGGTAGTATCCAATCCTGCCTGTCTGCAGGCAGAGCCCACTGCCACTTTTGTTCCATGCACAGCCAGCCCCACCAATTCAATGCTTCTAGGGGAAAAGCCTTGAAACAAGTGGAAATGCACATTTCTGGAATGAGGCAAGTCGGTGGAACTTGCCCCCTTCTAGAAACGGGCATTTCTGCTTCTTTCAGGTCGACTTAGGAAGCGTTAAATTGCCATTGTGCAAGTGGTGGGGGCCACTTCCATGACAGAATTGGTGGGACCGGCCACACGCGCCTTGTCACCATGAGATTCTGCCCAGTGTGTGTGTGTGTGTGTGTGTGTGAGAGAGAGAGATTTCCACTCCTATCATGCAGAGAGGTACACATCCAATTGTGTAAGACAGCAGTAAAAATACAACATAAAGTGCAGAAAAGCTGCTTGCTAATGCTTTATAGTCACATATTACGGCTGGTGTGTTACCCAGTTGGACATCTCTGATAATGTGTGACAGAAGGACATTGCACAATATCACATGCAAAGAGAAAGCTGTGACAGTATATATGGTAAGTACAGTTCCAATGTGCTATGTGCTAGCATTCTCACTGCTGTTATATGGCAGAGTTCTTGCCATATGTTTTAGGAAGAGAGAAATATTTTCAGAGGTTTGTGTTGTTTTTTTACTACATATGAACCAAAATTCAGAGCAAAATCCTATGAATATTACCTTGAAATAATACCCTCGTGTTTAATTGGATGTACTAGTATGATTAGGATTGCAGCCTCAGTTTTCTATCGAAGGGCACAAACCTACAGAATTACTCCCCATTCGATGGAAGCCAATGAGCTCAGAGGCTGCTGGGCTGTTGCTGGCAGGGCAGGAGAGGGATGGAAGCAATTTCATCTCTTACTCCTCCACCTGCTCAAACAAACAAAATTTAAAATCCAAACCCCCGCTAGTTGGACCTTTGAGCCCACCTAGGTCATTTACCAGTGGTGGGCAGGACCCCAGCCTCTCCTCTCCCCTCCCGTCCCCATCCACCAGAATGCACCCTTTTCTACCTCTAGCAGGAAGTAGAGCAGCCACTGCAATTATTTATGCGGCTGCAAGGGGGAGGGGGAGGGTTCCGATGTTGCATTCCCCCTCCTGAGGTTGTCTATAGCCTCAGGAGGGGGGAATCCAAAATACCTTGTTGTCCCTGGGATGCTCTCCCAGGAAACACAGGATTGCTCTGTAAAATTACAACTTACAACTTATTCAGGGTGTTTAAAAATCTAAATTTTGATGTCATCCAGGAGATCCAAGAGACAAGGGCCCTCACAAATATGGATACGTTGAAATAAGGGATAATAAAGGGTAAGTTGAAATAAGGGAAATAAGGCCACAGAACTAACAGTCACTTTTTATTACTATATTTTCATAGTACTTTAAGAATCCCCCAGGTCAGCATAAAATTAATAAATATCCAGTACAATCAGCACCAGCACCTATTTCTAAAGCTTAGTAGAATTATTGTAGTTCCAGTTTATTATCTGATCGTTTGTACTGTCCAATCTAAACTCGGTTAATCCCAAAAGTTTGATGATGTTGTTTAAAATACAAAAAACAAAATCTTTGAGGATGTTACTATTATTACAGTAGTTATGCTTCAATTGTTAGATTACATCATTTAAACCTTTATTGCAGACATTCAGAATCCCTTTCAGCACCTAAGAGCATTTGGCAGAAAGTATGAATAATTATGTACATATTGGTGATCAGACACCTTGCTAGAGAAAACAAAACTTATTGATTTTATTTCAAATTGTTTTGATGACTGTAGGGATTTACATAATTCCAAGTAAGGTTATGGCATAACACCAAATGCATAAACTATAAAGATGTTGATTTGGACCCCATCTCAAAGTATCAGCAGTGCTTTGCAATATGATGTTGAGTTGCTGTAGAGAGGAATGCTCAGCATGCAAATAGCCTTATTATGGGAGCAGAAGGAATAATCGCTGATTGGAGATTGAGAGCTGAGGAAGACTGATTATACTGAAATGGAAAACTGACAAACGAAATACTTATTTCTACCTGTTCTCTTTATTTGTCTACATCCAAGGGGTGTTTGGCATGACAGAGTAAAACAAACACACACACACACACCCCTAGAATAAACAGCGTTTTGCTGGGATGGGGAGGTCATGATAACTTATGGTAAGAGGGAAAAACTCTTGTTATGGCCAATCGGTTCTGCCAGGTCAGCTCCAGTTCTGATCTCAGGTACATTTTTACCTAAATCAATAAATGAGCTGTATTGTTGTGAGCCCCTTCATGAATCACTGCCTTGTTGTGGCAAAGGGGCTTGCATAACTCAGTGAAGCCATAAGCTATGCCGTGCAGGGCCACCCATGGCCCTCAACTCTCTCATGGTGGAGAGTTCTGACAAAATGTGGTCCACTAATGGCAACCCACTCCAGTATTCTTGCCAAGAAAACTCCATGCAACATATCACAAGGCTAAAAGATATGCTGCCAGAAGATGAGCCCCTCAGGTCGGAAGGTGTCCAATATACTACTGGGGAAGAGCAGAGGGAATTTCCAAGTAGCACCAGAAAGAGTGAAGCAGCTGGGCCAAAGCCGAAAGGACACTCAGTTGTGGATGTGTCTGGTGGTGAAAAGAAAGTCCGATGCTGCAAAGAACAATATTGTTTAGGAACCTGGAAAGTAAGATCAATAAATAAAGGTAAGCTGGAGGTGGTCAAACATGAGATGGCAAGATTGAACATCGACATCTTGGGAATCAGAGAACTCAAATGGACAAGCATGGGCGAATTTAATTCAGGTGACCATTATATCTACTACTGTGGGCAAGAATCCCTCAGAAGAAATGGTCATTCATAGTCAAGAAAAGGGTGGGAAAAGCAGTCCTGGGGTACAATCTTAAAAATGATAGAATGATCTCTGTATGAATCCAAGGCAAACCATTCAGCATCACAGTAATTCAAGTCTATGCCCCAACCACTGATGCTGAAGAAGTTGAGGTTGATCGGTTCTATGAAGACCTACAACACCTTCTAGAACTAACACCAAAAAAAGATGTCCTCTTCATCATAGGGGATTGAAATGCTAAAGTAGGAAGTCAAGAAATCACCAGGATAACAGGCAAGCATGGCCTTGGTGTACAAAATGAAGCAGGACAAAGGCTCATAGAGTTTTGCCAAGAGAACACGCTGATCATAGCAAACAATCTTTTCCAACAGCACAAGAGGTGACTCTACACATGGACATCACCAGGTGGTCAATATCGAAATCAGATTGATTATGTCCTTTGCAGCCAAAGATGGAGAAGCTCTATACAGTCAGTAAAAACAAGACCTGGAGCTGACTGTGGCTCAGAACATGAGCTTCTTATTGCAAAATTTCAGCTTAAATTGAAGAACGTAGGGAAAACCACTAAACCATTCAGGTATGACCTAAATCATATCCCTTATGAATATACAGTGGAGGTGACGAATAGAATTAAAGGATTAGACTTGATAGACAGAGTGGCTGAGGAACTATGGATGGAGGTCCGTAACATTGTTCAGGAGTAGGGATGGAAGGAACATTTACCTTCCGTTCCGTTCTGTTTCCACTGGGGGGGGAGGCACTCCGTCCCTCCCCCCGGAATCCTCGACAGGCAGGGGGAGGCGATCTGGTCCTCCCCCTCAGAATCCTGCCCGGCCAGCTCCGCTCCGCGGCCAAGCTGCGGAGCCGCTGGCTGGCTCCAGCCACCCGCAGCCCGATATCCGGCAGCTGGACAGCCCTGCGGGAACGTAATTTGCATCCCTGTAGTTAGCTGTGATAGGCTATGTAAATACTTATGTAGCCTATCACGGCAGGGAGGAAAAAACCCAGCATATGCAAATGGTGGTAGCCACCGCCATTTGTGTACGCTGGGGTTTTTTCCCCCCTGCCGGGATAGGCTACATAAATATTTACGTAGCCTATCATGGCTATGAAGAGGAAGCGAATGGTGGCCGTAGGACGGCCGCCATTCACAAAGCAGCGTGGATGGGAGCAGGTAAGTGCTCCGTTTTGCACGCCTTTTGTGGGTTGGGGGGGCGGGGGCTTCGTTCCACGACGGATTTTGAGGGGCCGAATGCACTGGCATTCGGCCTCACCGAGATCCATCACGGAATTCTCTGACATCCCTATTCAGGAGGCAGCAACTAAATCCATCCCAAAGAAAAAGAAATGCAAGAAAGCAAAGTGGCTGTCTGATGAGGCTTTACAAGTAGCTGGGGAAAGAACCGCCAAGAGAGCTTCGACTATTGGGTGGTATAGAAATGAAATGAATAAATAAAATAAATAAAATAAAGATATACCCAACTGAATGCAGATTTCCAGAGAATAGCAAGGAGAGACAAGGAGGGCTTCTTAAATGAACAATGCAAAGAAATCGAGGAAAACAATAGAATGGGAAAGACTAAGATTTCGGAGATCTCAAAATCGGAGATCTCAAGGGAATGTTTTGTGCAAAGACAGGCATGATAAAGGACAAAGAAGGCAGGGATCTAACAGAAGCAGATGAGATTAAGAAGAGGTGGAAAGAATACACAGAAGAACTATACAGGAAAGATCTTAATGTCCCTGATAGCCATGATAGTGCGGTCACTAAACTTGAGCTGGACATCCTAGAGAGTGAAGTCAAGTGGGCCTTAGGAAGCATTACTAACAACAAAGCTAGTGGAGATGATACTATTCCAGCTGAGCTATTTGAGATCCTAAAAGATGATGCTGTTAAAGTGCTGCACTCAATATGCCAACAAATTTGGAACACTCAACAATGGCCACGAGACTGGAAAAGGTCAGTTTACATTCCAGTTCCAAAGAAGGGCAATGCCAAAGAGTGTTCAAACTACCGTACAATTGTGCTCATTTCACATGCCAGCAAGGTGATGCTCAAAATCCTACAAGCTAGGCTTCAGCAGTATGCGAACCGAGAACTACCGGAAGTACAAACTGGGTTTCGAAGAGGCAGAGGAACTTGAGATCAAATCGCCAACATTCGCTGCATCATGGAGAAAGCAAGAGAATTCCAGAAAAACGTCTATTTCTGCTTCATTGACTATGCTAAAGCCTTTGATTGTGTGGATCACAACACACTCTGGCAAATTCTTAAAGAGATGGCAGTACCAGACCACCTTACCTGTCTCCTGAGAAACCTGTACGAGGGTCAAGAAGCAACAGTAAGAACCAGACATGGAACAACCGATTGGTTCAAAATTGGGAAAGGAGTACAACAAGGCTGTATATTGTCGCCCTGCTTATTTAATTTATATGCAGAGTACGTCATGAGAAACGCTGGGTTGGATGAATCACAGGTCGGAATTAAGATTGCCCGGAGAATTATCAACAACCTCAGATACCTCAGAAGTCAAATTGTGCTTCTATCAGATCACCTCCAGCACTCGACGGTTGTGATTGCCTTCTGCAGCTTTACAAATTTAATTTAACATTCGATCTTAAGCTCCTCGGTTCTCTCAATGGTGCCTTGAATGATGAATAAAGGTGCCCTGGAGTTTATTGGAACACTCTTCCGTGTTTTCAACCCCTTCAGATAGATGTCACTCAGTTGTTAAATTATTTTAACAGTGCAATCCTATACATAAGGTGCAAAAGCGGGAGAATAGACCCATACATGCATACAAAATAGACCCAAACATGCCTACTCAGAAGTAAACCACACTGAGTTCAATGGGGCTTACTCAGGTAAGTGTATGTAGGATTGCAGCCTAAATTTTTTTTTTCTCTTTTTGCCCAGTAGTGTAGTGATGGCTTCCTGGCTTGAGATTCTAACCAGGATCAACACAGTCCTGGGAGCCTTGCTCATTGTAAAAGTTGCCCATGCCTTAGTGTGATACTGTCTAACAGTCTATAGGATATGGTCTATTCCAGGAACTGACCTCCCCCCTCGTCCACGCTGCCTCGGAGGCAGTATGGAGAAGCCCTGTCCTCTGCACTCGGAAGATGAGCGTGGAGCGACTGAAAAGGGGCGGGGCTGGGGGTTGTTCTGGGGCAGGGAGAGCAGAGCTGCGCGTAAGACTGTCAGGGTTGGATCGGAGCCCACAGGGCCCCAAAGCAGTTCTGATTCTGAGGAAGAAATAAAAACCGTGGGAAAAGAGCCCGCGAGCTGTTCAGAGTCACCGCCGGAGGGAGAGCCCCTCCCTGCTCACATTCCTGAGAGTGGTAGCGACCCTGGCAGGCAGGGGGAGGGCCAACTGGAGCTTCGGGATACTAGGCACCAGCTCAGGGACAAGCGGGAGATGGAGGGCACCGAGAAGAGGCATTCAGCCCGCTTGGCACAACGTCAACAGCTGCGCCCCGATGCCCCATGGGAAAGGGGTAGACTTTCGCCTCCTAGCCATTAAGTTCAGAGGCTTCCTGCCTTTTCCCTCCAAACGGAGGCCAACTGATTCCCTAAGGCTAGAAACCGTGGATAGGCAGCTGTCTTAAGTTTCCCTCATTATGCTCAGGCAATTAACATCTGTAAGCGTCACTAGGTTGAATGGATATAAAGCCTTGGAAAAGGGCCCTATCGTCTGTGTGTTGATTGTGGCTACTTGAGGATTTCAGAAGGCAGCAAGGGCACTCCCGACAAAGACACATCCTATGTGTCATATGGCAGCTTCCTCTCCCAGCTGCGCCCCCCCCCCCATGCCTCTCCTGCCTTGCTTTGGATAGGCGGTCACCTCTGAGGTCGGAGGCAGCCACCTATCTACTTAGAATTGTGCCCTAAATTACTAAAAGAAAATAAATTCTAATTAATATGGGAAGATTTTCTTGAATTATACATAGAGTAATACAATCCACCACAAAACCAGTGCAGGTCCACAAAAGAACATGCATGACACTAAACTCTTTAATTTAATTTTTAATTTTTATTTATTTCTGTGTAAGTATTTATTTATCCAATTTTTAAAATGATTTTACTTACATACATGAAACCTTTGCTCTTTAAATACAGGACTATATGAATAGTGTAGGGGGAAGGCTAAAGGGGAGGGAATGGAGACAACGGGGGCCGGAAGGGGGAAGTGTTTCCTGTTTGTACTGTATTGAAAATACAAAAAATCCAATGAACTGTTAATAAGCACCAAAAAGGCTGTTTTTGTTACTACACTTCATTCAGACATTTGTATTGCTGCTATACAAGCTCACTGATTTTCAACTTCTGTGCTAAGATCAAGTCAAATTCCTTACTAACCTATGAGATGCTTCTAAATTGGGTGCTTCAAGCAATGTATGTTTCCAATCTCAGTTTTTCAACTGCTCAGTAAATGCTGCCTTTTCACAGATTGAATTTTCTGACTTTTTATTTCATTTACTTTCAGTTTTACACCTAATAGCCAAAGAAAAAAATGTATAAGCATAAATATACTTGAAATTAATAACACATACTCATGAGATTGTTACTGAGAATTTCTTTTTCCAATACACATATATTCTCCAAGTATGAAACTGCAGGGGGATCACCTGCTTTTTAAAAATTATTCTACAGACAGAGAATAACAACCTTGCTAAATTCCCAGTCAATATTTGAAAATATTTCTGTTATCTAGAAGGATCCAAATAGAAAATAAAATTTTATTTATACAATAATCTGGCTGGATATATCGCATACAGCTGGATTGTTAGCTTTTCATGTGTGGAAATCTGACTATGTGTAAGTGACTTTTCAGCATTTGTCACATTGTCAATGGGAATTCATGAATCAGGAAGGGTGCTGAAGTAGTACAAAGGTTTTACTACCTTTTTTGAAATAGAGATAATTTGCAAGTGTCTTGGCAAATAATGTGAGCTGCGAAGAAAAGCAGTATACCACTTATTTGAACCATAAAGGACAGAATTCAAAATACTTTATCAACAAAGCTTAAAGAAGTTTGCACACAATTTAGCATAAGCTAATTAATGCGAGGAGGAGGGATATCACACAACACTCAGTTGACCATTGCTACTCATTAGTATTGTAGTTGAGATGGTCTACTAGAGCTGTGGAAACAATAAGACAAATTCTTGAAATATGTATCTGTACCTATTACAGCTATAATCAGTCAGGGCAATGTAGCCTTCTGATTACTGTATTGTACACATTACAATCAAAGACTGGGAGTGAAAGACAGGTAGCTGTATTTAGTACTTACTGTTTTCCACAGCATGTATATCTGACGACTGTCTCTGATAGGCTGAATACATCATTGACCTGAGACAGTACAATAGCTTTTATGGCCTCCAGCCTAAGATCCAAGTGTAAGATTTACTAATAATTTTAGAAAAACTGTTAGCTTGTGACAAGTAGCTTGTTAGTTTGTCATGTATCTCCTGGAAAAGTAAACCTCAGATCTCACCACATAGGCAAACATTCCAAGGAAAGTGATGGGTAAAAAGACAGGTTGCTACCTGTAACTGTAGTTCTTCAAGTGGTTATCTGTGCATCACACATATGGGCTCTGTGCCTATGGGGAGTCTTGATTCAGGAAACATCTATAGCTGAGGAGTTTTGGCGGGAACCCTTCCCCCACTGTCCTAGTGTGCATGTCCTTAGCAGGTTCCTGCTTATCCCCTCAGTTGCTTGAGACTGACATTGTAGCCTCAGAACTGAGAAGAAATATCTTCAGTACTCTATATTGAACTCAAGAATGACACCGAAGAGGAGACAGTGGGTGGGTTGTGTGAATGCACAGATGACTACTTGAAGAACTACAGTTACAGGTAGCAACCTGTTTTTCTTCTTTGTGGTCTCTGTGCATCACACATATGGGTGAGTAGCAAGCAAACCAACCCACCCACGGAGGTGGGTTGGTGTTATACAACAACACAGATGGGAGGACGGCACAACCAAAGGTACAGTCAGCTCTTGCCCCAACATCCATTCTGTAACACCTAATAAATGTAGACAGTGTCAACAAGGTTGCAGTCTGGCATAGTTCAGGGAAGGCAACCCCTCTGTCAAGTGCAACTGATGTTGCTACTGCACGAGTAGAATGAGCTCAGACTGGGGCAGACAGTTCGAGCCCAGCCAGCTCATACAACAGCTCTATGGTCTTGACAACCCAGGAAGTGAAGTGCTGAGACAAGGGAGGCTGGCCCTTGCGCTTGCCACTATAGCAGACAAAGAGGTGGGTTGACAGTTGACTGTTCAGTCCTTGACTTGTGAAAAGCCAGGGTGCAATGAGCATCAAGTGTATGCATGGTAGACTCCAACAATATAGAAGGCGAGGCAAAGAAAGCAGGCAAAACTATGTTCTGATTTAAATGGAATTCCAACACAACTTTAGGCAGAAATGCAGGATCAGGCCTGATCACCACTTTATCTCAATGAAAAGAGAGATAAAGCTGGTCTACCCTGAGCTCACAGAGCTCACTAGCATGGCATACAGATGTAATGGCCACCAAGAACTCCACCTTCCAAGAAAGGAGGTGCGTAATTGCCAATCGCTCAAATCGTTTAGAGGACAGTGCTTTAAGTACCATTGACAGGCTCCAGCTCAGTACCATAGAATGGAGTGGTGGTGCCAGGTTCCTTATCCTGTTTAGAAATTATTTTTCTGTCAGATGTGAGAATGTGGAAAATCCCTTAACAGGAGAATGAAACGCAGAAAAGGCAGAGAGGTTAACTCTGAGAGATGACAATTTGAGTCCTTTCCCGAAAAGGGATAGAAGAAACTGGAGAATTTGGTGCAAGGAGCACCAGCATGGGTGAAAACCCTGAGTCTTGGCAAAGGCAGAAAAAGCAGTCCATATCCTGGAGTAGGAATGTTGTATCAATGGTTTATAGGCGGCATCAAGAATCCTCTGTATCCCTGCTGGGACTGAGGTAGCATCCGTCACCTGCTCTTCCATGCTGTCAAGTGGAGAGTTGTTAGGTCTGGGTGGCAGATTAAGCCCTTCTCTCTCAAGAGAAGAGATGAATGAGAAGAAAGCTGTTGGTACTGACCTTTTGCCATCCTGAGTAAAGGGACAAACCAAACCTTGCAAGGCCACCACAGTGTTATGAGGATGCACTCGGTGCCCTCCCTCACAATCCTAGAACCTTGGTTATCAGGGGAAACAGGTGAAACAGGTAGAACAGCGCCTCAGTCCACTGAAATACATATGCATCGCCAGTCAATCCCTGGCCTTGGCCCTCTGTGTTGCAGTATGTTGGGCAAACTGCATTCTCCGGTGTGACAAAAGGTCAATTTCTGGTATCCTCCATCACTGGAAGAGACTGCTCAGAACAGTTTTGTCCAGCTCCCACTCGTAAGAGGTCAGCATGGTCCAGTTGAGTTGGTTGGCCAAGACATTGTCGACACTAGCCACACGTATCACCACAAGTCCAATTCGATGGGTTATCCACCAGTTGAAGATCTGGAGCATAAGGGTAAGCAGTGGAAGAGATCTGTTACCTCCCTCTTTGTTTGAATACATGATGACAGTCATGTTGTCCGAAGTAGTCTGGACCAGTCTACTCACCAGGGCCAGTTCAAAAGCGCGAAGCACCTTGTCCACTGCCCTTAGCTCCAGGAGGTTGAGGCGCTGTACGGCTTTGCTGATTGCCATCATCCATGAACTGTGAGGCCCAGATAGTGAGCTCACCATCCCAAGAGCAACACATCTGTAGTCACAATCCTTTATGGGGTGGGCTGAAGAAACAGCATGCCCTGGGTTTGATTGCTCATAATCGGAAAGATTCTCTTATATCGGAGGTAGACAGAGTCTGGTTTGGCAGGCGTCCTGATTGGTATCGAAGTTGCATACGAGACAATTTCGGAGTTGCCTCATATGCAACGGAGTGTAATGAATGACAGCCGTCATGACAGCCATATGCCTATAAGGGCGATGATGAAAATCATGAGAAAAAGAAAAGAAAAAAGCTAGAAAATGTGATAGAGAGAAAGATTGAATAAAACCTCAGCTTTTGAGGAAAAAAATGCTTTCAGATAAACTGAACATGAGAGAAGCTCCCTAATGAGGCACATGCAATAGCAGTCAAAAGAAAACAGAGGGAATAAATGGGAACCTGCTAGGGACATGTGCACTGAACAGTGGGGGAAGGCTTCTCAGTTCTCACCAGAACTCCTCAGCTAAAGAAGTTTCTCGAATTGAGGCTCTGTGCAGGCGCAGAGCCCATATGTGTGATACAGAGACCACGAAGAAGAACACAAAGCTACATCAAAAATAAACAAATTCCAGGTTACATTTGACAGAGACTGAAATAATAGACTGCAAGTCATAAAGTTTTCAAAGACGAACAAATACTGGTACTTGCTAAGTACTTAAAAGAACTGGGGCAAGGGCCCAAAGACACAAATGTATGTTAAATATGCATGTGCTAATTTAGAACAGTTCCCATCCAATTAATTTACTCCCAATTATTTTCCCAACAGATCTTGCTCCAAATCAATTCAATTCCCTTCAATTAATTCAGTTAATTAATTATCCCCATTTATTACCCCAAATCACTTCTAAAGAAAGTAATCTTAAATTATTTTCCCAAATTAATATCCTAACCAGTAACCTAGATACACTTCCAAATCAATTTCCCACAAATTCCCCAGTTTTGCCCCAACTAAATTCCTCTCCTCAAGCCACTCATTTTCCCTGACTACAGCAGTAAAAAAAGAAAGAAAAGACCTAGGGCTGGGCAAATGACTTTCCCCACTGGACTTCTCTCTCTCTCTCTCTCTCACACACACACACACACACACCCTCCCCCGTTATATTTTAAAGCCATATGAGAGGGAGACATTGCAATGGGTGGCATGCTAATATTGTTATTATTACCATTTATTTCATATTGTTGTAATAAAAGTGCAATTTCAAGGGTCAATCGCCAAGTGAAAACTCTACCTTGTTCAGTTGAAAGAAAATTAGCAAGCAATGTAGCGTGATATATTATCTACTATCTATTTTTTCTGTTATATTAATCAGGGATTTCTGTATTGTGTGTGTAAGTCACTTCAAGACTGGTTTTTGCAGAGGGGAACAATGCGTAATTTTATATAGATATAGATATATAAAATCTTGGCTGCTATGCTGTGAGGTTTGCACAAGGCAGCGTCACTGAGAAATCCCTACTTGAGAAAGGATAAGCAGACAGGATCCCCACCAGCTATTGCAGTTCCACATGAGGCACCCAGGTCAGAAGACCTGGGCACCCAGTAAAACACCCAGGGCATATATCCCTCTGTGCTTTCATAGCAATACCCTCAGTCTGTGGCTGGCTCTAGGGCCTGATTGGTCAGGTAGCCCAAACAACTAAAGAATATGTAAAGGTTTCTGAAAATACAGAACTTTCCAAGTAACATGAGAAGTTGTGTCCTATCTTCTCCCCCAACTCCTACCTTGCCCACTCTTCATTCCTGTGGCAGCGGAAGACCAACTTAAATAGTGACTTTTCAATTTAATTAACAAGGCTTTATTGCTTCACATTTTTAAAAGAGGGCTTAACTGTTTTATTTAGCACTTTAGAGTCCTAATATATAATATTTACTTGTCATGTTAAAAGTATTTCATTTTTCCAATTTCTTTTTTTTAGGATTTCAATATTAGTAATGATAGCATTAAAAAACAAAGCTGACAGCTGCTGTGTTACTGCAATATGTCAAATTGGCTGCCAGTAGAGTCCTCTCAGAGGCTATGGTGCATCTACTGTCATATCTCATCAGGTGATGAATTTGAAAAGCTGTAAGTGCCAAGTTTCCTCATTCTATTACACGAGTTAAGGGTGTTGTTAGGAAAAAACAGTTCTCTCTAAGAGAACATATATCCAGAAATATAAGCTGGCACTGTTGAACAAACACAAAGTAAGCAAAACATCAGTTAGCAACATTCTGAGTTGTTTGCCTTAAGGTAACCATCTGTATAGCAAAGACGGAAATCTGGTACGTTAGATGATGAGGTGCAAAGTGTTAGAAATGCGATATAAATTCTATGAATAAGATTCTGTCCAGGGTCAAATACTCCTCACTTTTGTTCTGGAAATAAAGAAGGGGTTATGGATATTCTACAAAGATATGACCTAGATAATAAAGAAAAGGTTCTGTATATTGAAGATCACGGCACTGATCACAACAACCCTTTTTCTCTCTCTTCATAAACAATGTCACTGATGTTTAAATTACTATGTCAAGTAAAAACAACAAAGGGTCTTGTGGCATCGTAAAGGCTAACAAATTTGTTATGTCATAAGCTTTCTTGGACTACAGCCCACTGTATCAGATGCATGAAGTGTTATCCTCAAATTTACAGATGCAGTGGTGAGAAAAGCTTTGTGAACCCTAATGATAATTATGGAAATTCTATAGTTTTACCGTAATAGCCTTCGTGAATCAAAACCAGTCTTTTCCTAAATATCCAATAGGGTTTGTATTAACCAATTCTGTTTCTTGTGAAATAAAATGATGTATAAATTAGGCAAACAATGAGTACTGAAGAGTCAGGGTATGTGCAAAAGTAAGTGAACCTCTGGTTGCATCAGCTCAATTAAAGGGAATAATTAGAATCAAGTGTTTAAGTAATTAGATAGAACTTCAGGGGTGAGTTTGGGAGGCCACATCCTATAAAAGGATCAGTAACTTTGTGAGTTTGGTCTTCAACAAACCATTACGTGGAAACACGCCATGCCATGATCAAAATTCATCTCTGAGGGCCATAGAAAAGCCCTCAGAGTTATTGCTGCTCATCAATCTTGAAAGGGTTACAAAACCAATTGTAAGGATTTGGTGCTCCACCAATCAACTGTCAGACAGATAGTCTACAAATGGAGAAGGTTCAAGACCACAGTCACTCTACCCAGGAGCGGTTGTCCTACCTAAATCTCTCCATGAACAAATTGGTGCATCATCCAGGAAGTCAAAAAGAACCCCAGAGTAACATCCAAAGATCATAGAATACAAGGGTTGGAAGGGGCCTAAAAGGCCATCGAGTCTAACCCCCAGATCTGCAGGCCACTCTTGCCTTGGCTAATATGAGTGTTCATGACTCAACAATCAGAAAAAGACTGAACAAGAATGGTATTCATGGGAGGATAGCCAGGAGAAAACCACTGCTCTCTAAAAAGAACATTGCTTCCCGTCTGAAGTTTGCTAAAGATCACACAGATGATCTCCAAGACTTCTGGAACAATGTTCTCTGGACAGACGAGTCAAAGGTATAACTTTTTGGCCACTATGAGAAACATTATGTTTGGTGAAAAACAAACACTGAGTTCGAACAGAAGAACCTCATTCCAACTGCCAAGCATGGTGGTGGGAATGTGATGGTTTGGGCCTGCTTTGCTGCCTCAGGACCTGGATGGCTTGCCATCATTGACACAACCATGAATTCTACAGTGTATCAAAAGATTCTAGAGGTGAATGTCCGTGAGCAGACGCTGTACTGTGTAGGTCATGCAACAAGACAATGATCCTAAATGTACAAGATCTACAAAAGAATGGCTGTAGTAGAAGTTCCATATTTTAGAATTCCAGACCTAAACCCCATCAAAATATTGTGGCAGGACCTAAGGTGAGTTGTTTATGTAAGGAAGCCCTCAATTGTTACTGAGTGGAAGCAGTTTTGTAAGGAGGAATGGGCCAAAATTCCTCAAAACCAATGTGAGAGACTGACCAACAGTTACAAGAAACGCTTTCTTGAAGTCATTGCTGCTCAAGGGGGGGATACCAGGTACTGAATCCAAAGATTCACAAACTTTTTCACATATGGATATTGAATGTTGACTCAGTTGTGGATAACTTATTGTTGGAAAAGCATCATGGTTGTGTGTAAGGATGGTGTGGGCACCCGATTCCATCCAGGAATCTAGTGGAAATCCCCCTCTGCCCATGCCCCCAGGCCACGCTCCCCAAGCCCCTGCCCCACTCGTCCCATGCCTGTGCTCACTGAGCCACCCACACTCACCCGGGCAGTGGCGTTGGGCTCTGTGATCACCATTTTTCAGAAAAAAATGGGGATCGTGAAAAAGTGCATATTTGCATGTCTGCAAAATGAAAGCGTGAATAGCCCATATAGGCAAGATCACAGGCTTTTGCTTGCCTGTAATCTTGCAAATATGGGCTATTCACGGCCCCATTTTGCATATATGCAAATGTACGCATTTTCAAAAATGCACATTTTTATATGTGTGAATATGCGCATTTTCGCAAATGTGCATATTCACATATATGGAAAATGGGGCCACGAAAAGCCCATATACGCAACATTACATGCAAGCAAACACCTATAGTCTTGCCTATATGGGCTATTCATGGCTCCATTTTGCATATATGCGAATATCTGCATTTACAAAAATGCTCATATTAAAAAATGTGCATATTTGTGCATATGCAAATATGTGCGCATTTGCATATATGCAAAATGGGGCCGTGAATGGTCCATATATGCAGGATTACAGGCAAATAAATGCCTGGAATCTTGCGTACTGTATATGGTCGATTCATACCCCCATTTTGTGTATATGCAAATATGTGCATTTTTGCAATCACCATTTTATTGTCCAAAAAATGGCTGCCTGGGTGAGTTTGGGTGGCTCAGCAAGCGGTGGGGAGCTCGAACGTGGGTCCAGGTGCACACGAGCAGGGCAGGGGCTGGGCAGGCACCTGGAGAATCCAGATGGGGGGGTGCCTGCCCATCCCTATTTGTGTGTCATTTGTTTACTCAGTTTATCTGTTGTTCTTTATGTAGGATTATGGGGTTGGATTAAGTTTTAATAACATTTTAGGTTGGAAATATGTGACAATCCTAAGGGGTTCACAAACTTTTTCTCACCACTGTATATATACAAATGGGGGTGGGGTAAACAGTAGGCAGGATCCAATGGTGACATTCTGCAAACTCAAATAGCACTAGTTGTCAGGATTCCTTTAGCCCCCACTTTATTTCAATGCCAAAGGCAAACACAGACGAGAGGCCTCAGCCTACAGCTTTTAATCCAATTACTTCACAGTGTCATACAGATGCAAATTCTCAGTGACTCTCAGTCGACACAGGAATGTCTTCAGGGGATTCAAAAGGAAGTTAAGAGAGTTGCCCGCCATTTGAAGGGAAAGGCAGTCTCACTAGCCTAACTTAAGAGGGGGAGGAACCTCTCTCTCGTGAGGCTTCTGAGGGCAGCTTCTCATGCAAGGCCAATTGGGTAGACCATCTAAGTTCTGCCCCTGCCTTCTCTCTCTTTGCTGTGTGTCTGTGCCTGGCGTCTATTAAATCAGACTCTCCAACCCACCCCCCTTTCTGTTCACTGTCTCTCACAGGGGTGTGTGAAGAGGAACCCTCATCCTCAGCCAGCTGGGCGTTTGTAACCTGAGAAACCAGCCCAGTCATGTCTGGACTAGCCTGGGAAAACACCTCTCCCATTTCTGGCAGTTCTCCTTCAGAATCTGAGCTGCTATCCCACTCCCTGAGCTCAGAAACAACCATGACACTAATGGAGCTCTGATTAATCTTTCTGTTGTGTAAGTGCCTGCTTGCGCATTACACTTGTGCAATCGCACTTATGCAACCACAGTTGCACAAGTATAACTTTAGTGGATTCTCCTTTTGTGCATAATTTGGAACCTAGTTTCCACTAGTGCCGTGATGGCGAACCTATGACATGTGTGTCAGCACTGACACGCGTAGCCATTTTCGATGACATGCGGCCGCATGTGGTCGCATGCAGAGAAGTATGGGGCTGCATGCCGAGAAGGATGTTTCATCCTCGGCTACTGCACAGCCAGGTGCAGTAGCTGAGGATGAAACATTTGCTATAGTGTAGTGTAGACACTCTGTGCCGGAGGTCTGTAGGCCAAAACAACAGAACTCCGGCACAGAGCATCTAGTTCTGGGACTTCCGGTTAGGCCGTTAGGGGATCTTTGACCTCACTTCCAGCCGGCGGAGCAGGGAGAAGCGGAATGCCGCGGGGGACGCATCTCTGGGGGCCCTGTGATCGCCATTACCAGCAACCACATAACCACAGCAACCATCATCCAATCTACTGTTCTGGGGTGTCGTGGATTTCTAATTGACCATCATTACTGAGATACGTGAGGGGGAGGCTGGGAGAGGCGAGGGCCTGTGCTATGGGTGCCGTTTCCCGCCATTAGAAATAGCGGCAGCCATCTTAATTTATATAAGGAACGCCATTTTGCAGCATAGTGCAGACTCCATTTCACCACTATTACTGTTGTGCATCCTTATTAACCCCTATTTCTGCTTATTAACCCTGCCCTTTCCTAAAAGACAGTTACATTTGCCATCTTGTGGTCAGTTAGGCTAGTTAACCCCTAATTGCCTGCTGGGCTAACAGGCTATCTATAATTCTATCTTCTGTCACTGCCCCCCTGATGGAGAACCCAAAAAATAAAAAACCAAGGTTAAGTAAAGGAAGTGGTAGTAGCAGTAGCCGACCCTTTCAAGAGACATGGACTGAGATGTATGGCATTATAGAAAAAAATGGCAGATCATTTTGCGTTCTATGTACTGAAACGGTTGTAAGCAGAACGTGGAATATAAATAGACATTTTGAAACTAATCATTCCCAGCTCTTGAAAAAAAGTGAGGATGAAAGGAAGGAATACATTTCCAGGCAGCTACACCTTTATAAGAGCCAATCTAATTCCATCCTTAAATTTATAAAAGGCTCTACAAATTTAACATCTGCAAGTTTGAGCATTGCTCACTCCATAGCTCAGCATGGAAAAGCACTCAGTGAGGGAGAATTTATTAAAGAAACTCTCCTAAGATGTGCACCAGTTCTATTTCACGATATGCAGAATAAAGATGCAATTATTAAGAGAATATCTGAGTTACCACTCAGTAGAAATATCATAAAAGACCGAATAATGAGACTGAACACAAACGTACAACATCAATTAAAGAGAGACATAAGTAATTGTAAATATTTTTCCATCTCTCTTGATGAAACTACTGATGTCACATCACATGCTCAGTTGGCCATTATTGGTCGATATTCTGATGGTCTCACAATGAGAGAAGAGTTGATAAAGTTAGTATCAGTGCCAACAAGTACATCAGGAAGCGAAATATGTAAGGTTGTTATACAAACATTCCGTGACCTAAGCACTGATATCTCTAAAGTTGTGTCAGTGACGACAGATGGGGCACCAAACATGGTGGGGAAAAAAGTCGGATTTGTCAAATTGTTTACGGAAGCTATTGGACATCCGATTGTGCCTTTTCATTGTATTATCCATCAGGAGGTTTTATGTGCCAAGGCAGGATTCACCGACTTAAGACTTAAACGACTTAATGTCAGTTGTTACAAAAATAGTTAATTTAATAGCTGCTCGCCCCCTTCACAAGCAAGAATTTTCTGCACTTTTACTGGAGGTTGATTCCACCTACAGTGGACTGCTGATGTACAATAATGTAAGATGGCTGAGCCGAGGCAAAGTTCTTGAGCGCTTTGTGGAGTGCTTTGAAGAAATTAAGGTATTTCTTGAGGATAAGGATCTGGGAAACTTTTCTCAGCTCAATGATGATAAGTGGGTCAACACCCTGATATTTTTTACAGATCTCTCTGTTCATATTAATGAACTGAACTCAAAGTTACAAGGTTTTGGCAAAAGTATTGACGTTGTGTTTGGATACATAAAAGCTTTTGAAAGTAAACTTAAAATTTTCAAGCGAGATGTAGAAACTAAAACTTATAAGTATTTTCCTCGAGTAACAAAGTATTTTGAGAAGGCCAGTGCAGCTGTACAAAATGAAATGGAACCCTTGCATATAAAGTACCAGCATGTTTTAGACTCGTTCCTTGACCAGTTCAGTGATAGATTTAATCAATTTAGAAGCCTAGAACAGACCATAACAATAATTAAGTATCCTGATGTAGTAGTCTACAGTAGTTTGGAATTAAATGGTTTCCAATGGATGCAGATTAATGATTTGGAGATGCAACTTGCAGAATTTCAAGACAGCATCTGGGCTCAGGTGTTTGTCGACTTGAGGTCAAAGCTTGAGAATCTGGAAAGGTGCCGCTTGGAGAATCAAGAGGAGTGCCACTACGAACAGGAAATTTGGAGTGCCTGGAACCGATTACCAGACACTTTTAGCACCCTGAAAAATATAGCAATGGCTTTACTCACAATTTTTCCCTCTACGTACTTTTGTGAGACCTTATTCTCAGCGTTAAATAATATCAAAACCAACAAAAGAAACAGATTGACAGATGAAGTTAGTAGCGCTTGCTTGGGCTTGAAGTGTACAAAATACCACCTTCAATTGAAGGTTTAGCCAATGAAATTCAGCAACAAAAAAGTCACTAATAGGCAGGTTAGTTAAAGAATTCCCCCTCCCCCTCACTTATCTTAGTTCACGGCACCCCACACAAGTTAAATAATATCAAGACCAACAAAAGAAACCGACTGACAGATGAACAAAGAAGTCACTAAGCAGGTAAGTTAAATAATTAGTTTTTGGTTTATTAAATACAGTTATATATTACAATTATACATTTTTGTTATTTAAACTATAAATATCGTGAAATTATGGTTTTTTTATCGAAGTGACACACCACCCGAGTTATGCTCGGTTTTTTGGCGAATTTTGACACACCAAGCTCAAAAGGTTGCCCATCACTGCACTAGTGCAATGTCATTTGTGCTAGCAGAATGACACAGCTGGATACTGCCTAGTGAAATCAGAGGGAGCTGAAATGCAAGCAAATTCAAAGACAGATTTCAATGTGAAACAGTTGAGTTACAACTCATCAAGAGAGTCACCTCTATCTCTTGTGGCTTGAACAGGAACAAAGTTTTTGTTTTAAACACACTATATGTGTGTATCATCTCACCAATACAAAGAAATCTGTGTTCTTACCCAACAACTGTTGTGGATGGCCACTGTTAATAAGGCAATTATCACTTTTTGTTTTCTGCATTTTAATTCCTTCTGACCTTGACCTCTAGTGGACAACACCAACCAGCATGTGCTACTGGCATTGCATTTGAGGATGCTTACACTAATGCCACATCAATGACATAAGTGGAACAACCCAATGTTTACTGCCCAATGTTTACAATCCCCCCACCTCTGCCCAACCATGTGTGTACATACAGGATAACACTTCTAATGAAGTGGGGTGTAGTTCATGAAAGCCTATGTCATAATAAATATGTTAGTTTTTAAGGTGCTACAAGACTCCATGTTGCATCACACTAATCTCTCTAGAAATTATGTCAGGTAATAAAGTTTCATGGGTTTGTAATAATTCCTACTTAATAATAGGGCTGTGCATGAAGCCTCTGATCCGACTCAGAAGCCGCTTTGTGGCTTCCAAGGCAGGCCCAGTTCGGCTCAGGCTGATTCGGGGAGGGCCTGACTTGCTTCAGCCTATGAAGCCGAAGTGGGATCTGAATCCTGCTTCCCCCACCCACCCACCCAACACGCCTCCCAGCTCCCTGCCTGAGCCCTTGTTCTGGGGGGGGCTGCAGTTGCCTCCAGGGGAGCCACTGCTGAGGGAGCCACTGGCACTGCCAGGGGGACCTGCCACTGCCTTCAATGCCACCGGTGGAGCTGCTGTCAACACTGCTGGGGGACCCAGTGCCAGCACCAGGGGAGCCACTGCTGCAACCAGTGCCACCGGGGGGGGCACTGCTGCCGTCAGCTACTAGGCCCTCTGGATGCATACCAGCAGCTGTCTTGTTGTTCCATGGAATGGGGGAAGCCATTTTTAAAATGTGACTCCCTGTATTCCAGAAATACAGGGAGTCACCATTTTAAAAATGGCTCCCCCCTCTGGAACAACATGACCGCTGCCATCGCACAACCATAGGACCCAAGTAAGGAGCTGGGGGCTTGGCGGCGGCAGTGGCAGTGGTGTGGCAGCTGGGCTTCCAGATTGTGCTGAAGCACACCAAAATGCTTCAGAGTTACCCAATTCACTTCGGGCTGCTTCATGCCCCCTCCACCTCACCTTGGCAGTGGCCCAAAGCAGCCCGAAGTGCCCCGCTTCAACTCGAAGCTCAGGTTCAGTCTGAAGCGGTGCACAGCCCTACTTAATAAGTTTTGCTGCTTATTTAATGGAAGAAGCCAATTTTTAAAAGCATAAATATCCACACTAGATCAGTTGTTGTTTTTTTCCATTAGTTGCTGACCACAGGAACTGTGGCAATTAATGATAACAGAGGATACATTTTCTCAATGCCACCTTTGTGTATCTAGATAGATAGATAGATAGATAGATAGATAGATAGATAGATAGATAGTCAGTCAGTCAGTCAGTCAGTCAGATAGAGGTAGCTGCATTTTGTGCCCCTTTCGGCTTTTGTCTCCCTCTTTAAACACACACACACACACACATTATTTTTCCAGTGCTCTAATATACCTCAGTCAGTTTTATGAAAGCAGAGGTTTGCCGTGTCAGCATAGGTAACTTTTCTCTCAAACATCATTTAGTCTAAGTGTCCTATGTCTTTTCTGAGTTTTCTGTTGCAATTGCTTGTTAACAATTGTACTTTGAATGTCTAAGTGGGTAAATCAACAAAAGGTCATAGAGTCCAAGTTGCTTCCGCAAGGTAGTACACATCAGCAGCACTCCGCTGATAAACTCACATAATCCCAGCTACTGTGCACAGCAAGCAGTATTATACGCAGATGGTTTTAAAGTTTTGAAAGACTATGCTACTATGGAATGAGTTGAACCAACTTGCTTTTTAGATACTGAATTATTGAAGTATTTAGGACTGTAATTCAGTAATCACTCACAAAATAAATGAAAATTGCTTTAAAATATATGAGGATAACATTGGGAAGGGGTGGTCTACACTGTTCCTTGGAGGAATGGTGGAATAACAGTAGCAACAACAACACAGGACATGGAACTTTTTGTATACCCTTAAATGGTGTAAACAGATAGCGGTGATAGGATTCAGATTTCTGCTGGATCAACTGCACTGACTTCCCTGGCCCCTTCCTTCCCAAGGCAGCCCCTCCGGCCCTCCCAAAATGCTACACAGAGAATCAGGAGGCCTTGATGAAGGAGAGGAGCTGTGGTATTGGGAGGAGGGGGTACCCCCCAAAATCAGGTGGATGGTTCTTCCACAAGTGGAGCCCTTTCACTCATAGAAGACCCCCTCCTCTTGTGGAAGGCAGATCCTGAATCCAACCCATACTTTCTTACAGCATGTCCAAGTTAATGGAAATAACCTAGCCATCTGAATGCAGGTGGAAGATAATCACTAGAGTGTTTTATAGATTAGATGGACCCCTTTGCCAAGCCTTTCACAAAAGCTGTCAAATTTGGAAGGAAGAACATTTCAAATACATCAGTTTATTGTAGATTACAAAGTAGACTATAATGTAGCCAGAACTAGGAGATGAAGCCAAAATGAAGAATGAAATGTTCTTTTTAAAAAAAAGTTATGGAATTTTCCAGCCAAAAAGGGTTGACGGCATCTACAAAACAAGATGCAAATACAGCTGTTCTAGATACAGTACTTAAACATGCTGTAAAAATGATTCTGGAGTGCTTCTGCTAGTGTTGACTATAAAGCCCTAAATTACCTAGGACCAGGTTATCAGAAGGATTGTCTTCCGTATGAACAAGACCATTCACTGAGATCTTCATTTGAGGCCCTGTTCCAGATGTCCTAGCCTGTGGAGGTTAGGCAGGTGACTACAGGTTAGGCAGTTGACCATCAAGTCCAATATTGCTTACTCTAATTTGCCACACGTCTGATTTGCGCTCACATCATCTGCTACCTGATAGATACAGGCCATTTTGGATGTGCTGTGTCACATCTGAAAACTCTTTCCACACTCTTGCACCTGCTGCCTGTGTTGTTCTACTTCAGGCAACAGATAAAAACCATTTTATTTTCCTGTGCTTTCCCTATTGGAACTTTTTACTGATACTGATTTTATTGGGGTTTATTGTTGCATATAGTGTTTTTAATTATTTTCCATTGGTCATGAATAGGTTAGTTTTCTGGTTTTCGTTTTTAATGTGAGCTTCCAATTAATTGGAACGGTGGGATATAAATGTGTGGAATAATTAAATACATTTTGAATCACAGACTCACCCTCCAGTATACATGGCATACAGTTTGCCTTCGTAAATGAACATGTTTTACAAAACCTTAGGCTATTAAAGTTGTGAGACAAAATCAGCAATGATAAATATTTATTTGCAATAGATATGCTGGTGCACTTGGATTTACCAACACACTTGGGTTTTATGACCATTTCCAAAGAAATGAGAGCACCATGGTGTATGACAAATCAGCAGATGGAAGTTACATTCAAGCAGGAATGTACTCCTGGGTCATCACTGATTACTCAACGGGTTACACAGGTTACTCAACATGGTTGCAAAGCATTTGAATAACATTCCAGCTGATGAAGCAAGGTCAGGCTAGCCAGCTACTACACACTGAAGAGCTAGAGGACTCAAAGGAACACAATGGCCTCCCATGTAAATGTATAGCATGTCTCAGGAATCGTCTATTAGGGACTATGGCAATGACAGTGATGATCCACAGATTATAGCATTGGCATCACTGATATTTTCTTTCACCACCGGTAAGCAATTATCTTTTCAGGCACAGTTATATAATTTACTCGCCAATGATTGACTAGGAGTTGCAGATCACAGAGTTGATAATAAAATATCCGCTAGGGCTGTGCACCACTTCGGCCAGAGGCCCGAGTCGAAGCAGGCTACTTTGGGTCACTTTGAGCCCCTTCCGAGGCAAAGTGGAGGAGGCACGAAGTGACCCAGAGCAGGTCAGGGGCTCTCCGAAGCGCTTGGTGCACTCCGGAGCTTCAGCACCCCCGGCCACAGCCCAGCCACACCAGCTCCTGCAGATCCTTACCTGAGCCGCCCACCTCCACCTCTATCACCTCCGCCTCCACCACTGCCGCTGCCACCGCTGGCTCTACTGCCACCTCCTTCTCCGCTGGCGCTACCTTCTCTGCCACCACCTTCTCTTCCACCACTGCTGCCACCGCTTTCTCTGCTTCCGCCGCCACCACCGCAGCCTTCTCCTCCTCCGCCATCATCGCTGCCGCAACTCCTGAGGCCTGGACACGTGCCGGCTCTTATTGCAGGGAGTCAGCATTTTTAAAATGGCAACTTCCTGGAAGTTCCCATTTTAAAAATGGTGACTCCCTGCAATAAGAGCCAGCACGTGTCCAGGCCTCAGGATGTCATGGCAGCAATGACGGCGGTGGGGGAGGAGGAGGAGAAGGCAGCGGCGAGGAGAAGGCAGCAGTGGAGGCGGCAGTAGTGGAGGAGCAGGGAGTGGCAGAGGAGGTGGCAGCAGAGGAGGAAGAGGAGAAGGCAGCAAAGGAGGAGGAGGCGGCAGAGGAGGCGGGGGTGGCAGCAAAGACAAAGGAGGAGAAGACGGCAATGGAGGAAAAGGTAGCAGCAATGGAGGAGGAGGAGGCGGTGGCAAGGTAAGGAGCTGGGTGTTTGCGCGAGGGCGTTGGGGGGACTAGGGATGTATGAAAGTCACTTACCATTTCGCGGATTCATTCGCAGCAGGGGGGAGGCGCTCCGTCCTTCCCCCAGAATCCTCGATGGGGGGAGGAGCTCCAGTCGCCCCCCCCCCGGAATCCTGCCCGGCCGGCTCCGCTCCGCGGCAATTCTGCAGAGCCGCCGGCCAGGTCCGCCCACAGCCGGACATCCGGCCGCTGGGCAGCAGGGATGCAAATGGCAGTGGCCGTGATAGGCTACATAAGTATTTACGTAGCCTATCACGGCAGGCTTTAAAAAAAACGCGTATGCAAATGGCGGCGGCTATGGCAGCCGCCATTTACATTCTGTATTTTTTGCCGTTTTAGCCTATGTAAATATTTACGTAGGCTATTACGGTGAAATAAAGGGGAATGCAAATGACGTAGTGGGCGCCATTTGCATTCCCCTTTTTTTGGCTGTAATAGCGTACGTAAATATTTACGTAGGCTAAAACGGCGAAAAATACAGAACACGAATGGTGGCCACCGTAGCACTTTTTTTTTTTTAAGCCTGCTGTGATAGGCTATGTAAATACCTATGTAGCCTATCACGGCCTCTGCAGGGACGCAAAAGGCGTCCCTGCGTTAGCCGTGATAGGCTACGTATGTATTTACGTAGCCTATCACAGCCTTGAAGAAGAAGCGAATGGCAGCCGCAGGGCAGCCGCCATTCGCAAATCGGTGCCACCGGGAGCAGGTAAGTGCTCCATTTCATGCGACTTTCATGGGCTGGGGGGGCGGAGGCTTCGTCCTGCCCAACTTTCGTGGGTTTGGGGAGGCGGGGGCTTCGTTCCGCGATGGATTTCAGGGGGCCAAATGCATTTGCATTCGGCCTCACCGAGATCTGTTGTGGAATTCTCTGACATCCCTAGGGGGGACCCAAAGCAGGGTTTGGCCATCTGAATCCTGCTTTGCGTTCAGGGCCGAGTCGGGTTGGGAGCCCCCTAAATCAGCCTGAGCCAAATCGGGCCTGCCTCCAAAGCCATGAAATGGCTTCCAAGTCAGATCAGGGGGTCCCTGCACAGCCCTAATATCTGCAACCTGTAGAATGCATGGGCCAAGTTTGATCACGAAAGGAGTGCCATTTTACCCAGAAGAGTTTGCAGAAGGTTTTCCAGGAACTGTAGTTATAGACAATTATAAATTCCAGAGTGGTATTTGAACAGGCACAAACACATTTCACTGAACAAACACCATGTTCATTCAGCCAGAGGATGTTGCCAATATATTATCACCTGGAGAAGCACCCCAAAGTAATCATGACAAAGTCTGATGACCTGCATGTCACGCTGGGATTTTTGCCATCCAACTGAATGCAAATGACAAGGGAAAATGTGTTAACATTATTGTTTGGTGGCTGCCATTTTAAATTTTTTACTTGGCAAATTTTCTTCACTTTGGGGCAGGGGAGTTACCCAATATACATTGTTTTGATACCTCTGAGGTATCAGAAGATCTGTCAGAACTTTGCCCCAGTTACTTGGTCATGGAATCCTGCTATTCTGTCTCTATGATTCAGAACGTGTTGTATGTTTCCATATTGGATTTCAAAAAAGAAGAAGAAAGAAACTTAAGTTTCAGAATTCTGAAATGCAGGTTTCACCAAATTCTGTAGGATACTATACAATTAAAATACATGTAAAGTCAGTAATTTTTAATGCAAGATGTTTCCTGGCATTTGAATACCCACACTTTTCCTCGTCAGTGCTAATACTATCCCAGCAGGAGAAGCTGCCAAAAGTATTTGCTGTATACTCTTGGCAAGCTTTTTTCTAAGTCTGCATTGCTGATGTTTGTTGTTCATGAAAAAGCGTCCAGGCAATGAAGAAATTGTAAACCAATGTACAGTTAGAACAATAGTTGCATGAAATGCATAAGCTTGCAAACTCCTACCTGTTTTGTACCAATATTCAAAAATATGCAATGGACATTCTTAAACTACACCTATATTTGTCTTCTTATTGAAAATGTGGAAGGCTTGTTTCAATGAACATGTGCAGATCACACGACACTACCTTTAAGTCTTTAAAAGACATAGCTATAAGATGTGGAGAGTAAAGAATGAGGATAGAAAAGATACCTACACCTATCAATGGGGGATTTTTTGTTGTCTTCTATTGGCCAGAGATGTATGTTCTCTCTTGCTTTCTGCAGTGAGAACTACCTCTGGATAAATGCTTTTCACAGTCTAAAATGTGAGAGGCGCTATAGAGAGAGGAGCTGACAATGACTCAAGTCTTATGAGACTGGGATATTAAGGGGAAAGAGAGAGGAAGGTAGATAGAATACTCCATTTCTAGTGGTGGCAGAAGAACTCCTTTTAATAGAAAAATTAAAAGCTACAGCTTTGCCAGTTTCTGTCTGAGTCCTTTATAGGACTTCCAGAAACTAATGTAGGAAAATACTTAGCTTTGGATAGAACAAAGGAAGGTGGTGGAAAAATAGATCTGGAAATCATCAGTGTAAACATGGCAATTAAAACCATGGGAACGATTGAGATCACTCTGACAGATTATGCATATATACTCTGTGTGTGTGTGTGTGTGTGTGTGTGTGTATGTATGTATGTATGTGTAGAGTGAATGTGAGGAGGATTATCATAGGATTGACCATTTGATTAACCCCTTCTGCTGATGGAACAGCTTCTGTCAGTGGAATGGGGAGAGGGTGATCTCCCCCTCCCTTTTGCAGCCCCCTACACACCCTCGAAATCTGCTCTGGCATGTTGGGGAACCTCCAAAGCATATTGTGGGGCTGCAGGCAGGGGGGAGAGGAGGAAAGTGTCCCACTGCACAAATATATGTCCACTTGCAATGCATTGGATTTCACCCTGTAGAGATAACCTTGCTTTAGAAGGACATTCAAATTTCAGTAAAAATTATTCAAGTAAAAGGTTCAGGCAAGGAGTGGGCAGCTTGTGGCCCTCCAGCTGTGGCCTACAACTCTTATCATCCCTTACCATTGACTATTCTGGCTAGGGCTGATGGGAGTTGTAGGTCATATAGAGGGCCATAAATTGCCCAGCTCTGGCTTAGGCGAAACTGGAGAAGATCAAGAGGAGCAGTTAAGCTGTTCTGGTTCTAAGTTGGTGTCTGATGTCGGTAATGGACTGGATGAGGTCAAACAAATTCAAGCTGAATCCAGACAAGACAGTGGTGCTTCTGCTCAGTTGAAAGGGAATAGAGATTCAAACTCTCTGGCTGAGGTCACGCTCCCCCTGAAAACTCAGGCTCACAGTTTGGGTGTACTCTTGGACTCGTCTCTGAACCTGGATCCCTAGGTCTCAGTGGTGTCCAGGAGTGTGTTTGCACAGCTGAGCCTAGTACGCCAACTGCATCTGTTCCTAGAGATGTCTGATCTGGCCACAGTCACACATGCCTTAGTTACATCCCATTTGGACTAACATGTTCCACAAGGGGCCGCCTTCCAAAGCTGTTCAGAAACTTCAGCTGGTCCAGAATCCTGTGCCAGACAGTTGACCAGGGCCAGTAACAGGGAGCACGCGACTCCCTTGTTACAGCAGCTTCCCTGCCTACCAGTCTGTTTCTGAGCAGATCCAAAGTGCTGGTTATGACCTACAAAGCCCTATATGGCTTGGGACCAGGCTACTTGAAAGACTGCTTTCTTCCATACAAGCCTGCCTGGTCCTCAAGATCTTCTGGAGAGGCCTTTCTTTCAAGACCATGCCTTCAGAGGCAAGTTTGATGGCAATGCAAGAGAGGGCGTTTTTGGTGGCGACTCCCAAGCTGTGGAATCCCCTCCCAAGGGAGGCTAGGTTCACTCCCTGCTTTCTTTCTGCCAGTAAGCAAATACCATTTTATTCAAGAAGGCCTTTGGCCTGTAAGTGGGTCTGTTGATTTGGATGCTTTTTATTCTGTAATTGTTATGTTTTATTGTATCTTAATGCATCTTATTGTTTTAATCTATTTTCAATTGTTTTTGTAAGCCACCTTGAGCACATTTTTTTGGTAGAAAGGTGGGGTATAAATCTAATAATAAAAAAATAACAATGATAGGATGTGGATACGGATCATGCATGTAATGAATCTTGAGAGAGAGGAAAGGAAAAGAGATAGCAGCTGCAAGGATAGGGGGAATGCAGCAAGAGAGGGCAAGAAGGAGAATAAAAGAGATGGAAGATAGAGCTGAACAGACAAGATTGGTTGTGGAAGGTTAGAAGACGGTATTGGAGATATAGAGACACTGAGAAGGTAAATTGGAAGAGTAGAAGATGGGCATGGACAGCATAGAAAGAAGTGTGGTACGTGGTAGATTAAAATTCACACCTGATCCTTGCCATTCTTCTTAACAGCAATACTTTTAGCAGGAAGACAGAGGAGAGTCATTGGATGAATGGATATTCAGGTGGGGCGGGTCAGAGTCCACCTTCTAACAAAGAATAAAGTACAAAAAAGGGTTTGAAGTTCAACATAAAAGGAGAAGAAACTGAGAGCAAAAAAATCTTTATCCCAGCATAACAGTGAAAATCCTGGCTGTTGTCTATCTTTGTTCCAACCTCATCTACTTCCCAAAACACAGTTTTGAAGTTTGAAAAGACAGTAGCAAGTGCTGGATGGGCTATTATTGTCAGGAATATCACAGATCTATAACATTACACATTGGGAGATAACAGAACCATTGAGCCAGTTTCTAAATATAGCTTTCAGCTTTGCATCTGCCATTTCATGGTGCAAACCTCTGCAAGTATGCATACCTCCCCATCTTACATAGTCCATAAAATAGCTGAAGATGCACCTAACAGTACTGGCAAAATATTTCCCAAGGATTGGCAGGATATCTGGAAAAGGAAAAATTAAGTGAAATGAGTTTTTGCAAAGGTAAATATATAGCCGACATTTACATAAAAGTAATGACCACTGGCAGCAGCATCTTCTCTCTAATAATACAATGCCTGACTCTATGAGTCAGGTGAAATTGCAGTGGTGCAGATAGTGAATTATTACACTGCAGATGAAGTCTGCTTGTATACCTTGAGAATGGGGTAAAGCACAGCATTGTTGCATGATGCCAACACAATCACAGTTAAATCAGTTCCATGCTTTGTGCGGGCATGCATTGTACTCTAGGATGGAGCTGTAAGCTTTGCTTTCTCTCAGAGCAATTTGACATAGCAGCTCATAGTTTCCCAGTCCTTAATGTATTATAGATACTTGATTCTTTGCCATTAGGATCCTTTGGAGCAATGACCTGAACATAAGTGCCCCTTCTGTAGATTCCAGGGAAGGCTCTTTTTTGTGGGTGGCATGACATGAAGATGGCAATGGTACCCAAAGGATCAACAAAAATAGTAGGACTTGCCATTCTGGCATTTTATTACAAGCAGGGACTAGCAGTCCTAAGATCTCACTGGGCTGTGTGAGAAGAGCTGGTTTGTCCAAGAGATGTGTTAAGGTTTCATGTACCACAGTCCGGGCTATTGACCCAGACACAGAGAAGGTTTCTTTCTCATGACTGGCCCTACTAGTACTGGCAGCACTTGAATGGACAGCTCACCTCTCTGCCCTAGAATTGTCCCAAACCCCAAATTCATCTATTTCCCCTTGCTTGAGACACTAACAGGACCTCCAAGAGAAACTAAGATGCCAAAGTGTTCTTACATGTTATATTAACTACATAGTGTGCAACATCTTATGGACTTTTTGTTTACTTAAAAGTAAGTTCCAGTAATCTGGATTGGGACCACAGTGTGTTGGGAGGGGAGGTTTAATCCTTTCTTCCCCTGTTACTCTCCTCTCCCCATCCCACAAAAAAACACAACACATGCTAAAAAGCAATAGTAAAAAACAAGATCCTATTGGTGCCAGTTTACAAAGTTAAAAACATTAAAGTAAAATGGGAAAGCAAAGGAAAGGTTCCTCCTGTGCAAGCACCAAGTCATTGCTGACTCCTAGAGGGACACTGCTTTCGCTGGCGTTTTCATGGCAGACTATAGCGGGGTGGTTTGCCATTGCCTTCCCCAAATACAGGCATAAAAGTGACATATTAAAACACAATTAAATGTTGAAGTTCAAAATCATCAAGATGGTCTGTGCCAGCAGTGCCAGTCAAAACTCTGGTCACCATGTTCTGCACAACTGAAGCGTCCAATCTGCTTTCAAGGGCAGACTCACTTATAAAGCATTGCAGTGTTCCAAACAGGAAGTTATCCAGAGCATGGCTGACTAAGTCTGGTCATTATTACTGTCCAGGAATGGATGTAGCTGGCACACAGCTGAAGCTGGTACAAAGCAGTCTGTGCAACAGAGTAATGTGGGGCTCTAAGGATAAAACTGGACCAAGGAGCATCCCCAAGCTGTAAACTTCGGGGGGAGTGCAATGCCATCCGAAACTGGTTGAATACTATCTCCCTGAGGTAGAGAACCATATACCCACAGAACCTCCACCTTATTGGATCAATTTCAATTTAGTGGCCTTCAGTCCAGCCCATTTCAGAATTCAGGCATTTGTTCGGCACTTTCATAGCCACACCTGACTCAGATAACTGTCAGGGTGGACACTGAGCCCATAGAATCCCAGAGTAGTTCTGATTCTGAGGAAGAGGAATCGCTCCAGGGAGAGGAGCGCGCTCCTCTTTCCCAGGGCCAACAGCTGACGGAGATTCCTCCCACTGGCATTCCTAGCTTAGATAGCAGTCCTGGGAGTGACAGAGTGCGGGAAGCAGACTTGATGGACACGCGTCGCCGACGCAGAGAGCGGCGCCAAATGGAGGGCGCAGAAAGGAGGCGTAGTGCCCAGTTGGCACGCAAACAACAGTTGTGCCCAGAGGATCCAAGGGAAAAAGGGAGGGACTCTCCCTAGCCCTTAAGTTCAGGGTCTGCCAGTGATTCCCTTTCAAACGGGGACCAACTGTTCCAACTTAGGGCATAGGTACTCTGCTGCTCATATCTAGTTGCTAATAGTAGAGTTGTTAAGTTGTAAAGGAGGAATAAAGCTTTGAAAAAAAATCCCTTTGTCTGTGTCTGGACTTGGCTACTGGATTAGACTGACAGAGACCTCCAAGGAGCCCTTGACAATAACAAGGTGAAATAGAGCTGCATGTCATCAGCATACTGATGGTGCTTCATTCCAGATCTCTAGATGACTTGTCCCTGTGGCTTTGTTGTTGTTGTTTATTCGTTCAGTTACTTCCGACTCTTCGTGACTTCATGGACCAGCCCACGCCAGAGCATCCTGTCGGCCGTCGCCACCCCCAGCTCCCCCAAGGTCGAGTCCATCACCTCCAGAATATCATCCATCCATCTTGCCTTTGGTCGGCCCTTCTTCCTTTTGCCTTCCACTTTCCCTAGCATCAGCATCTTCTCCAGGGTCTCCTGTCTTCTCATGATGTGGCCAAAGTACTTCAGTTTTGCCTTTCATATCATTCCCTCAAGTGAGCAGTCTGGCTTTATTTCCTGGAGTATGGACTGGTTTGATCTTCTTGCAGTCCAAGGCACTCTCAGAATTTTCCTCCAATACCACAGTTCAAAAGCATCTATCTTCCTTCGCTCAGCCTTCCTTATGGTCCAGCTCTCGCAGCCATAGGTTACTATGGGGAATACCATTGCTTTAACTATGCAGACGTCTTCTGATTTCCTGGCTGCAGTCAGCGTCTGCAGTAACCTTTGCACCTAGAAAGACAAAGTCTGACACTGCCTCCACGTTTTCTCCCTCTATTTGCCAGTTATCAATCAAGCTAGTTGCCATAATCTTGGTTTTTTTGAGGTTTAACTGCAACCCAGCTTTTGCACTTTCTTCTTTCACCTTTGCCATAAGGTTCCTCAGCTTCTCCTCACTTTCAGCCATCAAAGTGGTATCATCTGCATATCGGAGACTGTTAATGTTTCTTCCAGCGATTTTAACTCCAGCCTTGGCTTCATCAAGCCCAGCACGTCGCATGATGTGTTCTGCGTACAGGTTGAATAGGTAGGGTGAGAGTATACAACCCTGCCGTACTCCTTTCCCAATCTTAAACCAGTCCGTTGTTCCGTGGTCTGTTCTTACCGTTGCTACTTGGTCGTTATACAGATTCCTCAGGAGGCAGACAAGATGATTTGGTATCCCCATACCACCAAGAACTTGCCACAATTTGTTATGATCCACACAGTCAAAGGCTTTAGAATAAACAAGAAAACAGAAATAGATGTTGTTCTGAAACTCCCTGGCTTTCTCCATTATCCAGCAGATATTGGCAATTTGGTCTTTAGTTCCTCTGCCTTTTCGAAACCCAGCTTGTACATCTGGCAATTCTCGTTCCATGAATTGCTGGAGTCTACCTTGCAAGATCTTGAGCATTACCTTACCGGCATGTGAAATCAGTGCCACTGTTCAATAGTTTGAACATGCTTTGGTTCTTCCCTTTTTTGGTATGGGGATATAAGTTGATTTTTTCCAATCTGTTGGCCATTCTTGTGTTTTACAAATTTTCTGGCATATGGCATGCATCACCTTGACAGCATCATCTTGCAAGATTTTAAACAGTTCAGCTGGGATACCGTCATCTCCTGCTGCCTTGTTATTAGCAATGTTTCTTAAGGCCCATTCAACCTCACTCTTCAGGATGTCTGGCTCTAGCTCACTGACCACACTGTCAAATCTATCCCCGGTATTATTATCCTTCCTATTCAGATCTTCCATATATTCTTGCCACCTTTTCTTGATCTCTTCTGCTTCTGTTAGGTCCTTGCCATCTTTGTTTTTGATCATACCCATTTTTGCCTGGAATTTACCTCCAATGTTTCTAATTTTCTGGAAGAGGTCTCTTGTCCTTCCTATTCTATTCTCTTCTTCTGTTTCCGTGCATTGCTTGTTTAAAAATAATTCCTGATCC
Organism: Heloderma suspectum; assembly: GCF_057233095.1. Classification (NCBI taxonomy): domain Eukaryota; kingdom Metazoa; phylum Chordata; class Lepidosauria; order Squamata; family Helodermatidae; genus Heloderma; species Heloderma suspectum. The sequence continues at coordinate 289,932,526 of NC_139459.1, read as the reverse complement.
CTTCTGGCTAACCTCTGGAATTTTGCATTTAATTGGGCATATCTCCCCCTGTCACTGTTGCCTTTTGCTTTCCTTCTGTCTTGGGCTGCTTCCAGTGTCTCAGCAGACAGCCATCTTGCCTTCTTGGTTTTCTTTTTCTTTGGGACGTTTTTTGTTGCTGCTTCCTGAACAATGTTGCAAACTTCTGTCCATAGTTCTTCCGGGACAACTATCTACTAAATCTAGTCCCTTAAATATATTCTTCACCTCCACGGCATATTCATTAGGAATATTCGTGAGCTCATATCTAACTGATCTGTGGGTCTTCCCTATTCTCTTTAGTCTGATTCTAAATTGTGCAATAAGAAGTTCGTGATCTGAACTACAATCAGCTCCAGGTCTTGTTGTTACCAACTGCATAGATGTCCGCCACCTTTGGCTACAAAGGATGTAGTCCATCTGATTTTGGTGTAGACCATCTGGTGAAGTTCGTGTATAAAGTCGTCTCTTAGGTTGTTGGAAGAGAGTGTTTGTTATGCACAGTGAGTTGTCTTGGCAAAATTCTATCAGCCTATGTCCTGCTTCATTTTGCTCTCCCAGACCATGCTTGCCTGTAATTCCAGGTGTCGTTTGACTACCCACCTTAGCATTCCAGTCTCCTGTAACGAAAATAACATCTCTTTTTGGCATACTATCCAGTAGGTGCTGCAGATCCTTATAGAACTGATCTACTTCTGCTTTTTTAGCATCTGTGGTCGGGGCATATATTTGGATCACTGTGATGTTAAATGGCTTACCCTGAATTCGAATTGAGATCATTCTGTCATTTTTTGGATTGTATCCAAGCACTGCTTTAGCCACTTTATTATTATGAAGGCTACTCCATTTCTTCTGTGGTCCTCTTGTCCACAGTAGTAGATTTGGTGGTCATTTGATGTGAAATGGCCCATTCCAGTCCATTTCAGTTCACTGACACCCAAAATGTCTATCTTTAATCTTGACATCTCCCCAATAACCACATCCAATTTGCCCTGGCTCATAGATCTTACATTCCAGGTTCCTATGGTGTGTTGATCTTTAGAACATCGGATTCGTCGTTCACCACCAGCACCATCGGCTGCTAGCCATCCTTTCGGCTTTGAGCTAGCTGCGTCATCACATCTGGGGCTAGTTCAACTTGTCCTCTGTTCCTCCCCAGTAGCATTTTGACCATCTTCCGACCTGGGAGTCCCATCTTCCGATGGTATACTGACATATCTCTGGTTGTACTGATCCATTTAGTTTTCATGGCAAGAATACTGGGGTGGATTGCCATTTCCTTCCCCAGGAATCGTATTTAGTCTGACCTCTCTGCCATGACCTTCCCGTCTTGGGTGTCCCTTTATGGTTTAGCTCATGACGTCATTGAGGTGCTCAAGCTCCAGCACCCAGTGGCTTTATATAGAAATTAAAATGGAGAGGGGACAACATGGAACCTTGTGGGATCAAGCAAAAATCCTCCATTACCATTCTCTGGAAATTGCCCTGAAAGTATCACACTTCACCCTGTCTCTTTCCCAACAGAGGTCATCCCTCACTGCTAAAACCTGATTGGTCTAGATAATATATCTCCTTCAGCAAACCAGGGTGCCAGGCAGGCTTTGGACTGCCACCACCAGCTCAAGTACCTTGCTTGAGTACCACAAATGCACCACTTGTATGAGTATCACAAATGGGATATTTGTGACTGGAATACAGTAGTTACAATCATCTGGGTCCTAGGAGGCCTTTTTTCAGGAATGGTTGCACTGCCACCTCCTTCAAGGCAACTGGAAACACTGTCTCTCTCAAGGAGGTATTAATTGCCTCCTGGACCCACCCAGTCAATCAACTTCTGCTAGATCATGGGTGCACAATCTTTTTAGCTCCAAGGGACATGTAGGGTGTCAGCTGGAGTGGTGGGGACCACACACATGCATGCACATTCACATACAACTAACACATGACTCTCTCTCTCTCTCTCTCTCTCTCTCTCTCTCTTTCACATACACACACACACACACACCACTCACTCCCACTCTCACATAAACACCACTCATACACACATAGGGGTTTACCCCCATAAACACATATACAATAAATAATCTGATAAATTACTAGAGTAATTAATCATAGATACCATGTCACAGTTTCTGTTGGAAGACCAAATCTAACATACATCAGTTAAACACAGAGTATTGCTACCTGTTTTATAAGTGCCTTGTAATATGTTTAGGAACAGGTAGAATAAAGATGAGATCTGAGGCTGAATCCCCCACCCCATCTCAGCCATCCCAACCCGATCACCAAAAAAAGAGAAAGGAGCAAATACTCTAGGCGTGGGTTCTATGGTTCCTGCCATAGAACCCACATTGGGTATATTGGGGTATTGGGGATATAATATTGGGTTGTATCCAATGTTAGTCCTACTTAGAGTAGACCCACTGAAATGAATGGGACTTAAGTTAGACTAATGTTGGATACAATCCATAGAAGTGTCCACAAGCCTAGGAAGCAGGCAGGAATCTTTGAGCACTGCTTCCTAGGGTGCTCGGGGGATGCTCTAGGAATTAGGCTTCTGTCCCAGGAACCAAACAGTAAAATTCCTATAGAGGTTTTTCTTTTTTCAGCAGTGGCAGGGGATCTTAAGGTTTGGCAAACAGAGCTTGGGAGACTGCCTGTGGCTCATGGGCCACACCTTTTTGCACCCCTGTGCAGCCATGATGGGTAAGTAACAAGGAAACAGGAAGTCAGACAAAGCACTCCAAGCACCTTATCCACATCATCAGGCCTCAACAACTGAAAGTCATCCCATAAAATCAGAGTAGATGGTGCTCTGGACATATAAATAGAAACTGCTTCAACTGCAGCATCCAGATTACAGTGAGTGAAGGCAATTTAATCCTTGAAATGTTTATTAAATTTCTTACAGGCTTCAGAAGGTTCCTGAATATCTCCTTTGGGGCCTAACTGAAAGAGACCCCACACCACCTGGAACAGCTCTGCTGGATTACTTTCCAAGAAAGCAGTGATGGTGAAATATTGTTTTTCTGCCACCATCACCACTGCAGAGAAGGGATAATGAGCTGTTATGCCCATTTAGTTGTCTTCTCTGTGAGTCTTATGCCACCTGCATTCAAGTTGTCTCTCTGCCTGATTCAATTTCATTGTCCCTAGCTCCCCAGCAAACTAGGAAACCAAGTGGGCTTTGCACTGTGGCGGAAGACACTTGGGAGTGATTATGTCACTTGCCCATCCCATCTCACTATTTCATAGCAAGATTAAGCCTTTGAACACCAACCATGTCAAACTCCCAGGGGAGTCAAACTCCCATCACAAGCGTGGATCAACCTAACTGATCAACTACCCCTGCAGAGACAAACAGCCACCATCAGTCTGAACTTTACAATACATTATCTGACCATGACAATGGGGTTCATAAAAAGAACAAGGTCAGGCCAAATTTCAGTGGCACCAAAAGCAAAGAAATCAGCAGCTTGCTGCCAAATTTCAGTGACAAACCATGATGGTGGCCTAAAAAGCTCAAATTCATCTTTAAAACAAAGTGTGGGCCACATTTTAAAGCTAAATCTGGCCTTTTCAGGCCACTTGTTTTGCCATCACCACAGCAGCAAATTCAGTGGCAGTGGGTGGAGGTGGCACTTAAGACCAGGGGGCCACATGTGGCCAATGAGCCACATACTGCTTACCCCTGCTTGCTCCATTGTGAAGACTTAGTCTAGTGAGCGTCCTGCTTTATGTGACATGTCAGTGACATGTTGGCATAGCACCATGGTTGTCAGCTGAGGTGACCATGAAGTGCTCAGCATGGAAGTTGAGATCACCCAGAACAATTGTCCTGGGAGTCCCCAGCACCATATCTGAGACCACATATGCCAGCTCAGGTAGGGGGATTGGTGGGAAGAAGAGTGGCTGGAATGCCAACAATATTCCCAGGCTGTCCCTGTGGCCCAATGTAAGGAACAGACACCTGATCCATGCCTGACTGAACCTAACCCTAACCCTATCTCCTGGAGAGGGAGATGAAATCCCTACAGATTCCTCATCCCCATCTTTCAAGGATTGCACTGTTGGTGCTGCACTGAGCAGCCAGCGGGGCACAACTGAGAGAGATCTATCCCTCCTAGCTCATCCACCCAGGTCAGTTGCAAGTTGTCAGGACAAATTATTTTTTTGTTTCTAATGAGACTTTGAGTACCACTGCCAATGCCTTCATGCCTCCTCTGCGTCCCACCAGTGCGAGACATACACTATGGTGGGACGTGGGAGAGGGCTTTCTCTGCTGTGGCATCCCGGTTGTAGAATGCCCTCCCCTTGAAGGTCCGATTGGTGCATACATTGATTTCATTTCGGCGCCAAGTAAAAACATGGCTTTTAACCAAAGCTTTTGAGGGCTAAATGCATTCCCTAAAGTAGTACAGCATTTTAACTGTTTTATTGTTTTAGATTTTAATTGGTATTAGCTTGTTTAATGTTTAATATGTTTTATCTGTTTATTTATTGTTTTATACTGTTTTTATCATTTTATTGATTTTATCTGTATCCTGCCCTGAGATCTTAATGATATAGGGCGGGATACAAATGTTTTAAATAAAATAAAAACCACCAGTCACCTGCTTGAGAGCTGTCCACAGTCCTGCAGACTGTGTATCCAGCTGATTCATGACTTTGCCTTCCCTGTCAGGCCTCAATGGGTTGGAGCCAGACCTCCAATTTCAAGTCAGCACTGCCTGCTAACTCCATCTAGTTTCCAATTGCCTAAGACTCTGCCTTACCCTGCAGGTTTCCATCAGTCCAAATAGGATGTCCTGAAGGAGTCCACAGTGCCCAAGAGTGTCTCACAAGGTCTAACCACTGAGACATATTATGAATGAGGAGCAATACAAAATATAAAATTTAATCAGACATCATATATGGCACTTTGCCTGCAGAGCAGAGCAAGCTCAGGGGCTGAAGTGGCATGGATAACATCAAAGGTATCAGTTTAGTGCTGCACTGTTGCTAAATTCTATATTACTACTTATATTACATATGGTTCTCAATGACTTTCATATTCTTGATTAAAAATACAGATAATATATGACAGGGAAAGGGCATCAAGCAAGCAAGCAAGCCAATAACTGAAGATTGAAATGTTTATATTACAGAGATCCAAATGAAATTTCAGGTAACAGGGAAAAAATCTTTTACAACAGTCACTACTGAATTTTTACTTGGAAATGTTCTCTAATATTTCCAGCACGATAAGGACAAATATGTTCATATACACGTTCTCTCTTTTTGATTATCAAAGATCAGACTTTGAGGACATAAAATGAACATGGTTTATGTCTGAACCTATTGCCAGCACTTCTGCTTTTAATACATCTTTCTTCTATGCAATTGAAATGTTCACTGTCAACAATTGCCACTAAATAAAACTGATCCAGGGAATTTAATGTTCCTATAGCTCTCTTTCAGATTTTATTAGCATAGTGCCCTTTTTACTGATTTAGTAAATAATGCAACTCATTTTTCTGCTATCCAAAATAAACGTTCATGTCATGTTTTCCTCCAAAAGTTGTTCTAGAGAGTATAGGAAAAATACAGTTACAGACACTTGTTTGATTCTAAGTGTCCTTTCTGCAAATGGAAGGGCTCCTTCTGTTCACCCAAGGCTTTTGATCCAGAGGAGGATCCCACTGGCAGAAGGAGAGGAGGCAATTTTCATTTATTTCCCCTCTCCCTGAAGCCCACTCCCAATTTTCCAGAGGATCCCCAAACCTTGCAGAACAGATTGGAGTGTGTGCAAGGGACTGAAGGAGAAATGAGGAACTAGTGGAAGTGGTGTCTTGCCCTTCCACTAGTGGGAGTGTCCCGTGAGTAGAACTCTACTCATGAGACACTCCCACTGGTGGAAGGAAACTCCTAAAAGCTGAGTGAGGCATATTTGCTTTTGTTATTAAAAGGACACAACTATCACCACCACCACCACCACCATCACCACCATCTCTTCCTCCTCACTCGGACTTCAGGCACTTAGTAGGCAGCAATAGGCAATGCCCCAAGGGGGTTGGGAGTCTTGGCTAAGTCTTCTAGGGGGCTTTTCAGAAAGCACAAGCAGCCAGGGAGGCTGCAAAGCAAAGGAGAATGAAAAAGTTGAAAAAGAAAAAGCACACATGCCTTGGCCAAGTTATTACAGTAAGGTAAGCCTTTAAGCGGCTGAGCGCTGAAGAATTGATGCTTTCGAATTGTGGTGCTGGAGAAGACTCTGACGAGTCCCCTGGACCGCAAGGAGGTCAAATCAGTCAATCCTGGCATGCTATGGTCCATGGGGTCATGAAGAGTCAGACATGACTTAACGACTGAACAACAACAACAAGCCTTTAAGCATTTCACACTAAGAAATTTCTCTGAAATTCTCACTATCTCTGTGAAGGAAGCAGAAAAACAACTGCCTCTTTCACAGGGAAACAAAGAGACTGCAGAAGTCCAGGAGAGGATTCAGCACAGCATTACTGTCAGCAGCTGATAAGAGGGTTTTTCCCTGCTCAGCACTGAGAAAGGGAGTTGAGATATTCTCCTTCCTTCTCAGCTGATGTGTATGGATCACAGTAGCATGGCCATGTGCCCTCTTTTACAAAGGAAAGCCCTCTACCTGAAGGGCTGCTAGAGGACTGTCCTCTGGTTTGAAGGCATAAGACTGAAGCCAGTCCAGGTCTAGTTTAAAGAAAAAGAACACCAGAAGGCAGAGCTGGCCTTGAAGGTGCCCATCAATGGCACCTGGACAGCAGACTGAGCAAGGCACACGGTTCACCTGGTCACCGTCTTCCACATTAGGGTGTGGTGGGCTCTTTTTCTATTTTAATTATAACATTATTTCTAATTTGCATCTATACATATACATTAGTATATGTAAATTTTATGCAAATCAGTACCCTCTGTTTTCCTTTTTTTGATGATGCATGTCCTCTTTTGGGGCAATTCACAAGTGGCCACTCTAGAGGTGGGGAATGGTTTATGTGTGTGTGAGTGACTGAATGGTATGGACAGTGTGTGTGTGTGTGTGAGAGAGAGAGAGGGAGAGAGAGAGAGAATGTGTGGAAGTATATGTGTGGGTTGTATACCAGCAATGGCTACATCCACTTTGGGTGGTAGTCCCATTTACTGCTGGTATGCAGCCCCCTATTGTTCTGATCTGAGGTCAGTTTGGTCCATGGGCCATAAAAGGTTCCCAACCCTGCATTGTGAAATTGTCAGATTTAGTTTCTGTTCTTTTCCTAATAAATGACAACATGGAATTTGCCCTTTTTACACTAGCTGTGCATTGGGCCAACCTTTTGATCGAACTATCCATCCCAAGTCCAAGATCCCTTTCCTGGTTGGTCACTGGCAACTCAGGCCCCATCAGCATATGTGCTTTGTCCCAGTTTACATCAGTTTACACTTTCTTACATTGAACCTCATTTGCCATTTTGATACCCTTTCCCTTAATTTGGAGTTATTCATTTGGAGCTCTTCACTCTCCCTTTTTTGTTTTAATCACCCTAAGGGTGCAATCCCATGCATGTTTAGGGGAAAAAATCCTAAAACTCCCAGCATGCTAGGAGTTGTAGGACTTTTTTCATTAGGAAACTTGGCAATCTTTGGACATCTGACTCACCATCAGAAATAATAAAGGGAAACGCCGGGTTGGATGAATCACAGCTTGGAATTAAGATTGCCGGGAGAATTATCAACAACCTCAGATACGAAGATGATACCACCCTAATGGCAGAAAGCAAAGAGGATCTAAAGAGCCTCTTGTTGAGGGTGAAAGTGGAGAGTGCAAAAGCTGGTCTGAAATGCAACATTAAAAAAACTAAGATCATGGCATCTAGCCCAATCACTTCCTGGCATATAGAAGGGGAAGAAATGGAAGCAGTGACAGATTTTATTTTCTTGGGCTCCAAGATCACCGCAGACGGTGACTGCAGCCATGAAATTAAAAAGACACTTGCTCCTTGGGAGGAAAGCTATGGCAAACCTAGACAGCATAGTAAGAAGCAGAGACATCACCTTGCCGACAAAGGTCCGTCTAATCAAAGCTATGGTTTTCCCTGTAGTAATGTATGGGTGTGAGAGCTGGACTATAAGGAAGGCTGAGCGCCGAAGAATTGATGCTTTCGAACTGTGGTGCTGGAGAAGACTCTTACGCATCCCCTGGACTGCAAGGAGGTCAAATCAGTCAATCCTAAAGGAAATCAACCCTGACTGCTCATTGGAAGGACAGATACTGAAACTGAAGCTCAAATATTTTGGCCACCTAATGCGAAGAGAAAACTCACTGGAAAAGACCCTGATGCTGAGAAAGATCGAAGGCAAAAGGAGAAGGGGACGGCAGAGGATGAGATGCTAGATAGCATCACCGATGCAATGAATATGAACTTGAGCACACTCTGGGAGAGAGCGGAAGACAGGAAGGCCTGGCATGCTATGGTCCATGGGGTCACGAAGAGTCGGACATGACTTAATGACTGAACAACAATAACAACATTGTAACATCAGAGGACATGAAATAGCTTATAAAGTTTTATTGACTTTAGGGTCCTACTGCTACTTGGCAACAGTAAGAGAATGAAGAAGGCACTGGGGTTCCTGCAGTTCCTACTTTGGGAGTTGGAGGCAATGTTCTACAGTGGTTCAACTCATATTTGCGGGGTCAGTTCCAGAGAATAACATTGGGTGACTGTACCTCTGCCCCATGCAGTTGAACTGTGGGGTGCCACAGGGCACCATCCTGTCCCCAGTGTTCGTAGAATCATAGAATAGTAGGGTTGGAAGGGGCCTATAAGACCATCGAATCCAACTCCCTGCTCAATGCAGGAATCCAAGTCAAAGCATCCCTGACAAGTGGCTGTCCAGCTTCATCTTGAATGCCTCCAGTGTGGGAGAGCCCACCACCTCCCTAGGGAATTGGCTCCATTGCCCTATTGCTCTAACAGTCAGGAAGGTTTTCCTGATGTTCAGGTAGAATCTGGTTTCCTGTAACTTGAGCCCATCATTCTGTGTCCTGCACTCTGGGATGATTGAGAAGAGATCCTGGCCTTCCTCTCTGTGACAACCTTTCATGTACTTGAAGAGCACTATCGTATCTTCCCTCAGTCTTCTCTTCTCAAGGCTCAATATGCCCAGTTCTTTCAGTCTCTCCTCATAGGGCTTTGTTTCCAGTCCCCTAAACATCTTTGTTGCCCTCCTCTGATCCCTCTCCAGTTTGTCTGCATACTTCTTAAAGTGTGGTGCCCAGATGATATTTAATGCTATGTAATATCTATATGAAGCTGTTGGGAGCAGTCATCAGGAGATTTCGGGCAAGGTGTCACCAGTATGCTAACAACACCCAGCTCTATTTCTCTGTGACATCTGAATCAGGAGGGACCATGTAAGTTCTAAACCAGTGCCTGGATGTAGTTATGGCTTGGATGAGGGCCAATAAACTGAAGCTGAATCCCAATAAGACAGAGGCCTTATGGGTTGGCAGTTCCCAGGTCTGGAAATTGGGGTGCCAGTTCTGGATGGTGTTGCACTTGCTCTGAAGGAGCAAGTCTGTAGTTTGGGGGTGCTCCTGGATCCATCTTTGTCACTGGAGCTCCAGGTGGCCTCGGTGGCTCGGAACGCCCATTACCAACTTTGGTTGGTATGCCAACTATGCCCATTCCTGGATAGGGGTAGCCTAACGACAGTGATCAATGCACTGGTAACCTCATGATTAGACTACTGCAATGTGCTCTATGTGGTGCTTCCCTCATGCATTGTTCAGAAGCTGCAGTTAGTGCAGAATGCAGCAGCTAGGGTGCTCACTGGGGCACCTACCTATGCCCACATAACACCTGTGTTAAAAGAACTGCACTGGCTGTCTATGCTGGTCATTCCAAAACAAATGGAATGTCCCAGTGAAATACCCAGATGGTGGGCCTTCTCTGTAGCGACACCCACCACCTGGAAAACCTTCCCTTGTGTAGTTCGGGAGGCAGAAAATGTGACACCTTTCAAATGCCTCCTGAAAACACACTAGTTCACCCTGCGTTGTAAGTAAATTAATTATGCCATTCCATTTTACTGTTCTTTGATTATTATTTTTTTACTGTAGTTGGAAGTGATTTTAATGCTGTGTTTAATGTTGTGTTTTTAATATTGTATTTTAATATTGTGAACTGCTGAGATTTTATTATATTCAGCAGTATATATATGCCACAAATAAATATAATAATAATAAATATAACTAAAATAATTTACAAGATAGGCCTCAAACCTTTAAAAGGCTATAGAAAAATCATGGTATGTTGAACTTCTAGGTTCTCATTGTATGTGAGCAAGTAATGAGACGTAATCATTGTGAACAATCTGTCCAGTTCTTTGGATTTAAGCAGTTATGAAAGCAGGCAGGGCAAGCAAATAGTTCTATGGAAAACAGGAAGGGCAAGCAAATAGGGACCAAGGAAGTTGGTAGTTTAGCAGGTTTTATACCCATGGCCCACCATACTATCGAACTACCAATTAGTAAAAATATAAGCACATTTTAATGTTTTAAAAATAAACCATCTACACATATGCAATTGCCATACCATAGTCTGGCAAACTGTGGAAAAGAAATAACTACTTGATCTTCTGGAGTGCTCCATGGTCATGGCAGCCCATCAGTGCTTATGGGATTAGAAGAAATTATTATGAGTCTGGCATAACATCAGAGAACTACACAATTTTCAATTACCTCACTTCTTTAGTATAACTTATAATTTACCTTGTGCATAATTGTAATACTTTATTGTGAAGTAGTTCTTTATTATTCCTATTTTACACAAGCAGAAATGAGGCTGATAAACGAATTTTGCTCAGGGCTACCCAGTAGTTCTAAAGAAACATTGAAATTTGAAGCTTAGCTTCCCAGAACCAAGTATTTTGTATTTTGTCACTAGAGTTCCAGTGGCTCTTTAGGAACAAGGCTAACATATGAGGATCCAAGTCTAAAATTATAGATTTTATGTAATCACTGACAAAACTACAGTTGCATAGTTTAGGGACAAGTTACAATACATCACAGCAGAGGGATTTCTTGCTCCCAACTGTGAAATATTATTAGCCTAGTTTGGATATTCAGGCAGGCATGGTGATACTGATGAGTTCTGAACAGATAAAATCTATGGTTTTTCTGTCTCAAAAAATAACTCTATAATCTTCACATTTACCTCTAATTGTTTTGATTTCTGCTGTTTTCTGCCATTCAATTACTGTTCCATTTGCCAAGAGAAATCTAACTTTACAGCACTTAGTTGCATACTGTTTGGCAAGCTAAAAGCCATCTCACAGTAGAATCATTCTTGTGAAATATGCGCCCTTTACAGACAAATAGTGCAATAAATTACACATTTAATGTCATATGCATGAACTTATGTCAGCAGTTCTCAAATGTATGTCAGGACCTGAAAGTGAATCACAGACCTCTTGTGGGTGGGTTGCCAAGCTACCAACAGTGGGTGTTGGGAACATCAGGTACTAAGAAGGGTAACTTCCAAGTTATAAAGTGTGATTAACAGAAAAACAAAACTCCGTTGGCAGGCCCCATGATAAAAAAAAATTGACAATAGCTAGAGTCCTTGATATAAAAAATTGAAATCCAAGGAAAATATATTTTCCTAAATATATTTTGTATAACAATACAATACACATATTGGTCCCATAACACAATATCTTTCATTTTTCAAAAATAGTTGACAGATATATATATAAACTATCTTTCCAAGCAATTCACACTGCAGCATACAGCTGTCTGTGCATAAATCTCTCTGATTCAACTGATCTTAATATCTAGGTGCCTGTTGTAAAGTCTGTGTGCATGTCCGTGCATGTGCTGGGGGAGGGGGCAGCTGAGAGGCAGGACTCTACTGAGACCTATGGGGATCTCTCTACATGTGGGTGCTGTATCCATGTGGATCATACCCCTAACTAGCATTTAAAACAAGGTAGATAATCTAACTTGGGCACTATGTCTACGTGAAGCATTCCCAGGCAGTTATCATGGAATGGGCACAATGTTCCAGTCCCTGAAAAATGAGAACAGTTCTTTTCAAGATGCATTACATTCTGGAAGAAAGTCCAGCAGAATTACTGTTATTTATTTTGTCAGCAAAGTGAATTTAGAAAGGTTCAACACAATGGCTCATTCAATAGCATATTATATCAACCTCCCACAGCCTTACTTCACTGTGAGGTTACATAAGATGCCTTTTTTTTTTTTGTATTTGTAACGTAACATGGCCTTGTATACAAAATCAGTACTTAAAAAAAAAACCCCGAAAGGCTGAAAAATACTTTTTAATCACAACCTCTGTTCACATTGGGCTGGATCCAGACAAAGTTAGTTGAACTTGGGTCCCACTGAAATAAATGGAACAACTGAATAGCCATGGCATAAGTCCCACTGGTTTACAACGAATATTGTATGGATCCAAACCACTGTGTCTGCAGCTATGTGCTTCATATGGTGAATATAATCCATGTATTAGATGCTGTTGCACATGCTTAATGAGGCTCACTACTACTACCAATCTCTGAAAACCTCCTTACTGTGGCCCTCCACCTTTGATCAATTTAGGAAAAATGAAAGAGACAGGTGGGAGAGCTGTCAGCCAGGAGGTTGCAAGGTGGGCTGCAGAGTTCATAGTTCTTATGATTCTTTATCTAACCCAGTATTGGACAGGACAGCCCTTCAAAGAGAGAATGGTTCTGTTCTAGCAGCCATTCAAAGACAGGATTATTGTCTGTAAAAGAGGACACATGGTCACCCTAGAGAGTGCAGAAATAGAAGACCCTTGCCTTTCCAAACCTTGGTATGGTCTTGGTGTAGACTTGATATAGAAAGTTACTGTTCCCTAATGTGTAGTTATTACATCATGCTTTTATTGCCAGTGTTTACAGGTGACTGCAATTGCTTATGTAGCCAAAATGGCATCATCCAGGTACAAGAGAGAGATAGCAGCAGGCTCTGGGAAAACCCAGGTTTGCAGAAGTATTTATGAATAACTCTGAAGGGGATGGGGGAACTCCAAAATAGCTCAGTGAGGACTGAGCATGCTCAGTGGGCATGGAATTTTGACAGCCTGTTAGGCAAACAAAATTTGAAAATGGGTTTGGAGGGTGAAAGGAATGGAGAATCTTGAGGGAAGGCATGACTGACTGACTGACTGACTGACTGACATATATATATTGGGCAATATATATACTGCCCAATAGCCGAAGCTCTCTGGGCAGTTCACAAAAATTAAAACCACAAAGTGCAGCATAAAATAATATAAAATATAAAAGCTTAAAACCACAAAATAACAGTACAACCAGAATAAAAGCTAGCAGCAATGCAGATTTAAAATACAGATTTAAAACACTAGAGTTAAAAGACTAGGAAGCTAAAATGCTAAAATACTGAGAAAATAAAATACTGGGAGTAACTGACTGACTGACACACTGAACAGCAGCACTCCATGCTGCCACATTTCATTGCAAGTCTTGCTTGTTGGCACTCTAGTAGTAATAATGACCTCAAGCTACAACTTGGGTTCAACTACAGCATCATCATTTGGCTACTTACGTTTAGGCCAAACTCATCCTCAAGAACATTCAAGCCTACTTTGAAAAGAAATAGATACAATACAATGAATTACTGAGAAAGCATTTTTTTTTTTTTAAGGAGATGATGATCAGTCCATTTGAAAAGCAAACCCCTACCCCTCTATCCCCATGTATATGTGACCAATTCACACAGTGAATTTACTGTGTAGCAAACATCACATGTAATAGGCTCTTTTCATTTATGGGTACTGCTGGTGAGTGATGAGAGGTCTCTGCCCTTGATACCTAGCACATGATGGAAGTCTCAACTATAGCACTTATCAAAACCATATTAGCAAAACTGTGTGATTATATATGGAAATTAACCTCCTTTAAGTTAGGGCTACTAAACTGTTTAGAAAACAATGATCCAAAATTATGGTTGCAGAATTTTTGACACAGGACACTTACCTTCTCCTAAGCATTTTGCTTTTTCAGTCAATAGCAAACAAAATTTGGTTAACTGATACAACAGGAACATATTAATGCCAAAAGTGAATGAGTGACATAAGAAAAAGTGCAAGGCGATGACAGGAAATAAAATGTAAGCACTTAGGGCAGATTGCTACTTTCCTCTGCTTTCACTGAAATGAGATTTCATTTTTAAATGGAAGAATACAACATCAATACAAAAGTACTCTTACCTTCCTAATGCAGTAAAAGAACAGCTATGGTTATATTTAGATTCATAACTGGGCACTTCAAACATCCACAAAATTTAGGTTTATGAATGAATATTGTATTCAGCACTTAAAAGCTGCTTATGGCAGCGTACTATGCCAAAGCAATTTCACTTTCTTATATACATAAACCAACAAACAAAGCAGTTGATTATTTGCTGCTTTATATCACATTATCCATTTGTCAATTAATACCTCTTTTATAAATTTTACTGTCAGAACACTTAGTTCGGTTAATTTTATACAACAACAGTCAGTTCCTCTGTTTTAATGCATAAAAGTGAGTCCACTTGATTTCAGTTAAGGATGTGCACCACTTCAATACGAAGCGTGAATAAAAAGACGAAGCTGGCTGCTTCGGAGGTACCTCATCATGATATGAAGCGGATCAGACCAGCATCAAGGCACCCCCAAGTGAAGCAGCTCCTCCATGAGGCACCTCGTCCACCTCGGAGTTTCATAGCTCTTCTTATGCCTTTTGGAGGCTGTCTCCAAAATGCATCAACTTCTGAAAAATCATGCGGAAGGGGAGGGGGGGAAGGTGAGAGGAGGAGGAGGAGGAGGGAGTGTGCTTTCATGAATGGAAACTCTAGGGCTGAACCTAAGCCAGAAGTCTCCAATCAGAGGCAGTGGTGAAGGAGGAGGGTATATATAGTTTGGCGAAAGGCTGAGTTTGTTCATTGCACAAGGTAGTTGGTTGGAAGAAGACTGTGTTTGGTTAGATCTGGGGGGGGGGTACACTCACTGTAGTGTCTTCTTATATTCCTTCCTTCTCCATTCAAATCTGTCATTTCTAGATTTTATTTTATTTTTAAATTACTAGCTAGTGTCTTCATTGCATGTTCCTTCACTCCCCCCACCCATTCCATTGTTCATTGCACAAGGTGGTTGGTTAGGAATCAGGAGAGGGCTGTGTTTGTTTTTTAAGTTTGGTTTGATCTGTGGGGTGTGTCTGGGCACTCACTGCAACTTCTTATTCCTTCCTCCTAGTCCTTCTCCATTCAACTCTGTCTTTTCTAGATTTTTAAAAACAAACAATTACTTCTTGGCTTGTTCCTTTGCTTCCTGCCCCCCACCCTTTTAAATTATTATTCAGCCATGTAGTTTTGTCTTTCTTTCTAAACTCTAAAATAAAGAAATATTACTATAGCAGCCTACCCGTGCCTTGCCTTATTGTTTGACTCCCTTGCTCCCATTCTGAAGTGTCTGTTTCTTTTCTGTCTGTTCCTTTTCTGACTTGATATTCAAAATACATAAAGTAAAGAAAGGGGTTCATTCTTTGCTTGCTCTTGGCTCTTATCCCCTGCCCCCACCGCCCTCCTGTATTTCTTGAACTTTATATGTTTTCTATTTAAAACATTAAATATAAAATAATAAATAAAACCCTTTTCTTTGCTTGTAGGTAGTTCTATATTTGCTTTTCTTTTGTTCTTGTGTGTCTGTGTGTATGCTTGTGTTGTCCATATTGTCCATTTTGCAATAGAGTGGGCAAAGCACTAAACACATATTATTTACATTAACTTTTATTATTCCAGTAATACTCCACTGTGTGGCAAAACAAGCCAGTCCAAGATGAGGCATCTTTGGGGTCTTGGCAGGGGCAGAGGTGGGCGAGGTGCTGCTGTCACTAGCAGCACCATTAGGCAAGCTGGCTCTCCACTAGTCTGGATAATGGGCCCTAGTTCAGTAGGGCCGCAGAGTGAGGAGGCCAGTTGCAGTGTCCAGAGGTCACTGTTTGAAGAGGCTGACGAAAGCAGCGACAGTAGCACTCTTGCCAAAGGAGGAGCAGCATCTCCTTCTGTACTGGAAGAGGGGAGCCTACTGATGGATGTTAGGTCAGAGGTATATCAGCATGGTGGAAGGCAAAGAGGCAGAGATCCTCCAGGGTGTGTTGGTGGAGGAGCAGCAGGCAGAGGCTCCAGCACCTGACCCCTCTTCCATTGTTTCCCCTGCTCATGTGGTGGCCCCCTGAGACTCAAGGCAGGCAGTCTATGTCTCCACCACAGAAACATCAGGGCAGCATCGGATGGGACCACTTTGAGGTGGAAGTGGATCCTAGCACTGCCATCTGCCGCCACTGCAAGCTATCTCTGAGCAGGGAGAAACAGCCAGGGCACTACAGCACCAGCAGCCTGTTCCTGCACTTAAGGAGGCAGCATCAATCAGTCTTGCTCAGGGAAGAGGCCCCCACAACCCAGCAGACAGGCAGCAGGGGCAAACAGAAGGCTGGCAGAAGGCAAGCTCTCTGACTCCCACCCCCAAGAGACTTCAGAAGATCCAAAACAGCATCTGAAGCAGAGCGGTGGTCCGTGCACAGCCCTGATTTCAATAGGGCTCAACAGAGACTATAGCTTTTTCAGAGACTTTAAGACAATATGACAGTGACACCATTGCCCATGTCATGCCACTATTGCCTCTGTTCTGTTAAATACATTTTTCAGGTTTTGATCATTTTGAAAAATTACAAAACCTGCTGGATCAGAGGTGTAAGTACTGCAAAAGGTGTGTGTATGTGCATAGCACTTTCAATTTTCACCTCACTACATACATGCCATTGGGGGGGGGGGTAGGGGCTCTGTAAAACAGTACAAAGATGTTCAACACTTCAGAGTGATGGAAGGAAGCATTGGCCTAACTCTAATTTAACTTTGTGGCATTCTCAGGAAGTCTTTCTAGAGGGCTTCCTGTCCTCTCTCTGATTTGGCTTTGTGACATTGCCACATAGCCAAATCTGATTGGTTGTATGGTAACATGATCTCATCACTATGTTATCTCTAATTTGCTCAAATTGCCACAGGAAGAAGCCCATTAAAAAAAAATAATGTGCCTCCAGCTTTAGATCATTCAGAACTTTTTTCAGTTCTCCATTTAAATCAATGGGGTTTACAAGTGTTTAAATTTGCCTGCTGGTAAGAATGTTGGGAATTTTGTTTGTTTTTTCTTCTATCAATATTTAACAAGTATTTTGCTAGCTGTGTTTCCACAAGTGATGGGCTGAACTTGGCTGTCCAGCATATTTGATTTAAGAAATGTGTTGGCAATAGAGATTCTGAAGCTGGAAAATGTAGGTCTTATAGTAGCTCTTTCCTGCTGGCTTGAATATAGGCATGAAATGTAGTGTACACTGCACATCAAGGCACCTGCTTTTTGATCTATCAGAAGTACTGTGAATTTACAGCAAATCCAATGAAATCAAAGATCTTTGGCTGTCATTATTTAGTATGATATGGGAATAGAGACCCTTTTATATTGGGGAAGTTGTTTCTTCATGTAATTATTTTGTGAACTTGAATATATTCTGTTGAAGCTTTAAAATGAATTCCTTAAACTAGTCTTCACTTAATCATCACAAATATTGGGAATTCAGTGACATCATTAATACCTCCCCAGATACCTTTAAAGCTATGCAGAAACCCTATAAAAGATGAATTCAGAAACAAGCTTTAAAAGGATTGCCTCAGGCAGATTTTTCTGAAACTACGTTACAGCTGGCAAGATGGTTGGCAGCTCAGTGCTTTCAGCCTTAATAATGCACTTAAACACAATGTTGATACACAAATAGCATATGCCTTAGACGTAGCACATTGCATAATTAGCAAGATGTTGAGCTGTTCTTCGTTCTATAGTCCCTTACCTAGACAAAATACAACTTCAGATAATGAAAAGGCTCTATCAAAAGTGGCTCCACCTCTAACCTATGCATGTTCATTTTATTGCTTGAAATTAGTATATATGCATAGGCACCTCAGTGCACAATCAGAAACCCTTTGAAGGCACCTGTGCTCACATAAGCTTGTTTGAGATGCTAACGTGAATGTGCATAGGCTAGGGTGGAGCCTGCCAGTCCTTCCATCACATATGTATATTCATTATCCACAGATTATAACATATTTAAAAGGCTGAATACTTTATAAACTTTAGACAATTCCATTTGTTGTTATCTATAGCTCCAAGTCAAAACCACTCCAACATATCATCAATGAACTATAACACATCCTGAACAACGAGGCTTCCTTTTCACAGGTCTTGGCTGAGACATGCCTGACCTTAGTGACAGAAAGCCCCTAAAACAATTACTCACCAGCACCAATAGACTATGCCTCAGTGACACAAATATAGGACCAGATCCTGCAGCAAGCCCAGCAGTAGACACTGTTACCATATCCACTCAGGCAACGCTATTAGAAGACCTAATACATCATCCATAACATCAGGGGTTAATTTAGCTGCTCATCCTTCTCACATAATGGGTTGGATTCAGAATCTGCCTTCCACAAGAAGAAGTGGTATAGTCATGGAAGGTCCATCCACGCCACAGTTCACCCCATTTAGCAAGATCTCTTGACCCTCCGTGTAGCATTTTCAGGGGTCTGGAGGGTCTGCTGTGGGGAGGAGGGTACAGAGAAGTGTGTTTACTCCAGCCCGCTTGCATGTACCTCAGTCTGGATCAGATCTGGATCCAACCCCAAGTGTAAATTAGTAATGCTAGGATTATTGTATTGTCACTGTGCTTAGTTTACATATAGTTAATCTTTAATTGAATTTCAGTTTGTATTTTTGCATACTTACAGTAGACTCATTAAAATCAATAGAATTTAAGTTAGTCCTGACTAAATTAACTCCTTTTAATTTCAGTGGGTCTACTCGGAGTATGACTAAGTCAGGATCCAACCCATTGTTTTCTCTATACTCATGTATATATATTTGCACATGGAATATGGGCAGAAATGCAGATGTCTACTTTTACCAGGATGAATACACACTTATTTATTTATTACATTTCTATACCACCCAATAGCTGAAGTTCTCTGGGCAGTTCACAAAAATGAAAACTACAAATACAGCATAAAAACAATATAAAATATAAAAGCAAGCTGACTCTATGGGGCGATGCTGTTGCTGCTGCCCTTTGCAGGGACAGGGGGGCAGCAGAGAGAAAAGGGCACCAGAGGCGTCTTGGGGAGGGTCTCTGAAACATCAGGCAACCTTGATGCCTCCCATGATGACAGGATACTTAATACTATTTAGTCTGAATGTGCAGTTTCTTTCATTAGGTAATAAAAATATTAATAAGCACTATTATCGCTATTTATCTCCATGTGAGAATTGACTACTGTACTGTCATCCAATGCAGTGTCAGCCGCAGCTAACAGCATACCATTGCCAGGGGGAAAGCGTCGCCAGAATAAAAATGCAAAGGAGCACCATCATGACATTGAGCTTGGGCATCACCAGATAAATCGACATGATATTGCACATATGACTGTGCAGCTATATTGTGGCGACCAGGTTGGTAAAGGACTAATAAAAGGAGGAATGATCAGGGCAAGAGAAATGGTGAGGATTGCTTTGTAGGTATGGCTAAGGATCCTAGGAAAGAAAGCAATCTCCTGTATTCAACCCAGCTTGTCATTTAACACCACAGTGGCAGCAGCGGCCTGATCGGCAGCACTTCTCCTCTTTGGCCAAGATCGGCCGGGGTTCCTACTGCAGCGGCGGCAGCTTTCAGGAGCTGCTTGCGCGGCTGGAGGAAGTGTGGCTAGTAGCACGTGCTCTCCAGCCTGATGAGGAGGGGCAGCAGTGGCGATGGCCTGATCCGCAGCACTTCTCCTCTTTGGCCGGGATCAGCCGGGGTTCCTGCTGCTGCGGCGGCAATTGTGCTGCAATTGGCGGCAGCGGCAGCTTTTGGAAGCTGCTTGTGCGGCCGGAGGAAGCGTGGCTAGCATGCGCTCTCCAGCCTGATGAGGAGGGGCAGCAGCGGCCTGATCACTCGTTCGCACACTGCCAGTGGTCAATTGGGCTGCTGTCTGCTAGGCAGCCACGTTTTTCCCGAGGCTGGGATCGGCCTGGGTTTCTGACGCGGTGGCGGCAGCAAACAGGAACAACAGCGGCAGTGTTCAGGAGCCAGCTGCGGCTGCTCCAGTGTCAGGAGCGACTGCTCCTTTGCACACCGTCGGCTGGAGAAGGGCCAACCACTTTAACAGTGGCCCCATTCTTGGCTTTCCCTTGGGGAGTCTGTCACGGATGCAGACTCACATCCGACACCGACGCCTGGTCTTCCGGGGCCATTTGGCCTAAGGTTTGATGCAAGGGCCCCAGGGAAATGTGTGTGTGGGGGTAATCCCAGTGGGTTCCCTCCTGGGGATTCTGGCCTTTTTGTCAGCTCTTACATAATGACAATGTAGCTATGTGATGCATCAATCTTGGAAGCTAAGCAAGGTCAGCCCTGGTTAGTACTTGGATGGGCGACTGCCTGGGAATCAGGCTTCCTGCATTAGAATAATAGAATATTATCATAGAATAGTAGGGTTGGAAGGGGCCTACAAGGCCATCGAGTCCAACTCCCTGCTCAATGTAGGAATCCAAGTCAGAGCATCCCCGACAGATGGCTGTCCAACCTCGTCTTGAATGCCTCCAGTGTGGGAGAGCCCACCACCTCCCTAGGGAACTGGTTCCATTGTCGTATTGCTCTAACAGTCAGGAAGTTTTTCCTGATGTTCAGCCGGAATCTGGCTTCCTGTAACTTGAGCCCATTTTTCCGTGTCCTGCACTCTGGGATGATCGAGAAGAGATCCTGGCCTTCCTCTCTGTGACAACCTTTCAAATTAGGAGGTCCATGGTAGGGATGGCAGAGAATTTCTCCCCAAAACTTCGGGGGGCCGAGCGCCAATGTGTTCGGCCCCCCGAACAAGTTTCGGGGAGAAATCCTCCGCCCCCCCGCCCCCCCCGGGACGGGACTTACCTTCCCTGAATGTCCCTCCCGGCGGCGGGTCCGGCTGGCGGTTCGTCCGGTGTTCGAGCGGGGCGGGAGCGGCAGCCGGTCTTTCGACCGGCTGCCGCCCCCGCCATTGCAATGAAAGAAAAAAAAAAAAACGTTCCCTGATAGGCTACGTGACGATTCACGTAGCCTATCACGGCAAGATTTGCAAAGTCAGCCGTGATAGGCTACGTGAATCGTCACGTAGCCTATCACGGGTGACTTTAAAAAAAAAAAAAAAGTGTGTACGGATAATGGCGGCCCCCATAGGGAGCCGCCATTCGCGTTCCTTATTTGGTCGCTGTAGTCTACGTCAATGTTTACGTAGACTACGGCGAAAATAAGGGCAACGCTATCTGCGTTGCCCTTATTTTCGCCGTAGTCTACGTAAACATTGACGTAGACTACAGCGACCAAATAAGGAACGCGAATGGCGGCTCCCTATGGGGGCCGCCATTCGCGTACGCGCTTTTTTTTTTTTTTTAAAGTCACCCGTGATAGGCTATGTGACGATTCACGTAGCCTATCACGGCTGACTTTCCAGATCTAGCCGTGATAGGCTACGTGAATCGTCACGTAGCCTATCAGGGGACTTTTTTTTTTTTTTTTTACTTTCGTGTTAGCGGCCGGGCGAGGCAGGAAGCCTCCTCCCCGGCCTGAATTTCGGCCGGGCGAGGCAGGAAGCCTCCCCCCCCGGCCTGAATTTCGGCCGGGCGAGGCGGGAAGCCTCCCCCCCCGGCCTGAACTTCGCGGGGGGAGCAGCGAAGCACTCCCCCCCACCGCGAAAAAGCTGCGAGAAAAGGTAAGTGACTTTCGTTCACCCCTAGTCCATGGTGACTCTTTCCCGGGGGTGGGGGGGATGGACTGCCCGCCCAGGAGCTCTGACACCCTTTCCTCCCAGGGCATGGTGAGAGTCTTGCCCGACATCCTGGTAGAGCCGTTGTCAACCCTGTGTGGGGAGACCGGTAGCCTTGTGGGGTTGGGGGGTTCATTTGTTGTCACACCCCCAGGCAGTCTAGAGAGCCAGCTTGGTGCAGTGGTTAGAGTGCTGTACTGGGACTTGGAGATATGGGTTCTAGTCCCCACTCGGCCACGTAGCTCACTGTGTGACTTTGGGCCAATCCCTGGCTCCTGGCCTAACCTGCTTCACAGGGTTGTTGTAAGGGGTTCTTCCTCATTCATTTGGCGGGGCAGGGGCTTTAACATTTGCTCTAAGGGCTTGCTGAAGCTAAGCAGGGTCGGGCCTGGTCTGTAATTGTATGGGTGACCTGAGAATCCTATATATATATCTTATTATTTTTTTGTTGCAGCACGCTTGATCATGATCAACGCTTCCTTCTAGCATGGCTCTGCCACAGGTTTTGGGCCTGTTTCTTCTGCAGCTCTCGAAGGAGTAAGTCATCTGGTGTCATTAGTGCATTTGGATGCCATCAAAGCATCCTCCAGCTCAGCTCCTATTTCAAGTTCGAGATCTGCAGCTCTCACAGGACCAAGCCATCCCGTGTCATTTGGTATAGTATGTTGTTTAGTGACATCTGAGCCAGCTTGCAGCCCTCTATGCCAATAATTATGGACCTGGGGCACTTTAGTATTATTAAATCTTCTATAGTTTTATTCCACCTAGTGCTGGGTTACCTTTAGTGGTAGTTAACCCCCTCCCCTGCACCTGCCCTCTCCTGGTGTCTGCAGTAGCGGAACCATGCCAGGCTACTTATGTCTTCGCCACAGTAAATCAGGATTTAGGTGCGAAGGGTCTTGTGCTTGCACAACTTGTGCTTATCTGCGCACATTACATGGGGCAGGGATATAGATGGGGTGTATGTGCCCTTGCCCAATTGTACAATCCCATTGAAGCTTATGGAGGGAGGTCCTGATTGTTAAGGTCTGTAAAGATAGAATTCCAACTGTGGGTACGATCACCTATCTGATGCTGTTTACTGCCAGCTACCAAATTAGTTTCAGAGGGGGAGTGTATAGATCTTCTCTTCCCCCATCTGGTGAATGGAAAGTAAGGGAACAAGGCCTTAGTATCAATACTCATGGACAGGAAGGCTGGCACGGAGTAATAGCTCTATCCAAAGGGGCCCTCCCCAGTTGTGACCGAGCCCCTCATATGGCTTTGTAGTGGTTCTGTGGCAGTCAGATACAGTGTGCTTTGTAACTTGCATTTTAGAAAGGTTTGGGGTTTCATTCCAGAGCTAGTGTCTGGCCCCCTTTTCTCTGAAATCAGAGATTTATCTACAGTAGGTACATGTGGTTAAATTTATATTTAAGGATAGAGCATGCAGGTTGTTAAGTCTGACTGTGGCCTTGTTTTTACTCTGTGAGCACCTTCAGAGTGATAGTGCCTACAGGATGCCTGGGGGGCGAGGCAGGTTGACCCATACAGGTGCTCTTGTGATGTCACACTTCATCCCTTTAGGGAGTGGAGTAGTCCTTATTTCACTGGCATAGCTTCTCTGTCCTGTGCCAGCCTTGGTGGAGGCTGCATTGTACCACAAACGGGGTTAGGCTCCCACATCATTGAGTTAGCCACACACACACACACACACACACACGGAAGAGGATTTTGGTTGGGTTTTAATTTTCTGAAGATTACCAGTGTTTCCTTTTTGGGAACACAAGTTCATCTTCAAGGTAGAGCTGCAGATGTACTATGATGCCCCTAGTGGGCTGGCTTTCAGGGTCAATTTATAGGATCATTAGGGGTGTAGTGCCACGCCCAAGGGCTGGCCCTCTGATCTCTCAAGATCCCGTTATTCGAACTTCTCTTATACATGGCATTGCTTAAGAGGGCTGATTCAAGGCTTAATGTCCATTCTCAAATTCCTCGTGTGTGAAGGGCAGGCCTCTGTTCATGTCATTAAAACATAGTCCTCTCGTAATCCAGACGTTATGGATTGGGTAGTAGTTCTGAATTTGCACTGCCTCCTGCGTAATATCTGTTTGCTCATGAGGCATACAAATGACAGGTAGAACATCAATGCCAACATTTCGTCTAATACCTGGATGCCGGCACTTCCAGAGACCATGTTAGGAGGTTCTCGTTGTGTGCCGTGTATTTAGATAAGATCAATGGAATGGACATGAACCCACACGTCTGGACACAACATGGTGTTGGGCTGGTCGGAGGGCGCATAGGTCAGGCTGCAGATCTCAGAGCAGACTGTTCCAGTGTGCATGTGTTAGTGGTTTGAGAGATGCAGCAGGCAGTGAGAGCTCCTCCTTCCTACTTCATTCCAGCATGGCTTGGTGCATGCTTTCCCCCGCAGGTTCTGGCGCTGCATCTAGGAGGGAACAACCTGTTGGTGCAAAAGGCCAGGACCTCATCCTGTGTGCCTTGGCCGATTCCCAGGTCATATGGCACAGTTGGCCAGGGATGACGATCATTGGTCCTACTTGCTCCCTCGAATTAATTGGAGGAATGTGTGGAATTTGAGGGCCATGGAAGGGCCTGTTGGAAAGTGAACTGGGAGATGGCATTGGCCTATATCAGAATAGTGACGGGATCATCTCTCATCTGGAAATGATTATGACACGGGAGGAGTCTTATAGACAGGACCTGTCCGATTTGGCAATGACAAACTTTGTTGGATCGGCTAAGGGGCCTGCGAGAAGCCCTTCAATGCAGGAGGGGAGAGTGTGACTAAGCATTAGGCTTGTCACTCCCGGTGGCTGCTAGGATACAGGCTTCTGTGCGTTACATGCCAACCAGGGCTGGGCCAGGACGTCACCTGCAACTGCGGACTCGAGACATCCCCTTTCCCCAGATATCCTTTATGACTCTGGAGATTATGGCCATTAATTTGCACCTCTCCTTCTGAGGCGTCATTGTTTTATGTGGCTGCCTTAACGGCTTTCTTTGGGGCCCTCAGAATCTCCAAGCTGGGCTGGGCATCCAGATGTGATGCAACAGATTGGGCCCTAAGATACTTGACACCCAAGCACAATGATATTGTCTGGATTCAGCTCAGGAAACTTAAAAATTGACTAATTAGCTAGAGGCACAGAGGTGTTCCTTCTCTCTATGCTAATAGAGGAGTTATGCCCTGTCAGGGCGTTAACTGCTTTCCTGCATCTGAAGGGGACGGTAAATAGCCCAGTCTTTTTCCTCGGATGGTTTCCCCCATTTAACTATATCAATTTTGGCCTGTTATTTAGCTGGCATTGAGCACTCTCAGTCTAGGAAATCCAATTCAGGACACATTCTTTCAGCATTCAGGCTGTTCCTACAGCCGCATCTTTGGGTTTTTTCACCGGATCAAGTGAAGGTGGGGGCAGGTGGCACTCCAAGGCCTTCAGGACTTACGTGTGGGCTTTTCCTTGATGCCAGGGAATTGCCTCTCCTTTTTTGTTACTTACTGTTCTCCTTTATCTCCTTTAGATCAATGGAATGGATGTGAACCTGTGCATGAGCTCATGTGGTCACAGCACGGTGTTCGGTGAATGGTCAGAGGTCTTAGGTCAAGCTGTGGATCCCAGCTCCGACTGTCCCAGTGTGCCCGTGTTTGGGGGCTTGGTAGACATGGTATGCAGTGAGAATGCCCTCCCCGCTCTATCTACGTGAGGTGGATGTTCCCCCTCAGGTCTTGGTGCTGCATTTAGGGGGGAATGACCTGGTTGTGTGAAGGCATGGACCTCATCCTGCAGGCCTTGGCCAATTCCGAGTTATCCAGCACCGCGAGCCAGGGATAACTATAATTTGGTCTTGTGTCTTCACAAGAATGAAGTGCGGAACGTTCTAACCCAGAAGGCCATGGAAAGGGCCCATCAGAAAGTGGATGGGGAAATAGCCTTGGGGCTATACAAGCATGGTGATGGGATCATCACTCACCAGGAAATCATCTGGACAAGGAGGGAGCTTTACAGACTGGATGGTGAGCACCTGTCTGATGCTGGGATCAGCATAATTTTGTCGGATCTGCAAAGGGGCCTGCGGGAAGTTCTTCAGTGGAGGTGGGGGGAGTTTGACAAGCAATAGGCTTGTCACTCCCAGTGCTAGCTAGGACGGGCAAGGGGGAATGAGTTTAGGGATGGTGAACATTCAGAAGCAATGTTATGGCGACAGGTGATGCCTGAGGCCTCCTGAACAGGTTTTGCGGCTCGGCGGGGGAATAAGGGCTGCCTGTGAGACCGATTCACCTCACTCACCCAGGAGCTTTGCGGCCCGGGAGGGGGTGACAGGGTAAGGTCTACTTCCGCCATAAAGGGTAGTCCTGAGGGGAGGCGATGCTGTCACACCACTCCTCAGGCTGTGTATGTTTTTGCCCATTGTAGTGCCAGCTAGCAGCTGGCACAATTCAATGCCCATCCTAGGTTTTCCCCTTTGCAGATATTTCAATAAATGTGGCCCAATTTCACTCCAAGTACTCGCATCCATCTCTTTATTCCCCCTCTCTGCTCGCAAAAGGATCCTAGGAAAGAAGAGCAATCTCCTGTATTCAACCCAGCTTTAACACCACAGCTATTTATTGAGATAGGAAAGAAGAGGGTAGGCAGAGGGGGCTGGAGCTAAAATTGGCCTGGGGTGCTGAGCCTCTTTCCCTCACCCCCACCTGATGATCAACTTAAAAGAAAAGAAAAGAGAGAGCTGTTGTCAACTGATCGTTGATAAAGAAGAGGGAGAGATGCAGCTCATTTTCTCAGATACAGCAATTGACTGTATCATCTTGCTTACTGTGCCTTCCAAGGCTTAGGATTAGATAGAGTGAAATAGCTTTGAGCCATATTGGTATCTGACCAGTGAACAGGAACTCAAAGAATTCTGAATGCCTCTCCACTTTTCCCCACCATGCCCTAGCTCAGAATAAATTAATATTCAAGCTGCACCATGAAATACTAAAGCAGCGGCTATAGTTCAGCAGTACAGCATATCCTTTGTATGCAGAGGGTCCCAGGTTCAATCCTTGGCATATCTAGGTAGGGCTAGAAAAAGAATCCTGCCTAAACCTTGGAGAGCTGCTGCTAGTCAGTGTTGACAATTCAGGTGAACCAATGGTCTGGTTTAGTATAGGCAGCTTCCTAAGGAAGAAGGATGGGTACATAGCTTAAACTTAGAGCTGAGCCAGATTTTTGTTAGTTTCAATTTTCTAGGGATGTCAGAGAATTCCGCCACGGATCTTGGTGAGGCCGAATGACAGTGCATTTCACCCCCCGAACTCCGTGGCGGAACGGCCTGCCACCCCCCCCGCTCCCCCGCGGATCCCCCCCGGGATGAGACTTACCTGGGGCGGATGTTCCGGACGGCGGCGGCTTCAGCAGCAGCTTCGGCGGTGGTGGTGGCAGCTGGTCTTCCGACCGGCCGCCACTGCCGCCATTTGCAGTCTGTTCCCCCCCACACCATTTGTGATAGGCTGTGTAAAGACTTACGTAGCCTATCATGTCTGGGTTAAAAAAAAAACGCGTACGCAAATGGCGGCGGCTACGGCCGCCACCATTTGCGTTCATTATTTTTGGCCGAACAAATATGCAATTTATAAGAAAACAAAATTTGATCAACTTGATTGTTGATCAAGTATGCAACTTATAAGAAAACAAAACTGTTTTGAAATACCATAAATGTTGAAGGGACTGCACCAATTGTGAAGTGACTATTCAATTTTTTTAAAAAAAACAACAACAACCAAAACAATGTAGCACTTTTCCAACAAAACTGTATGAATACATTCTTGGCTCTGCCCTATCAGATCCTAATAAGATGTCAAAAGTGTAACAATCCAAGGCAACAAAAATTGTTAAAGTCATTTCCACTTTCTAATGAAACAATCTGTAGCTTCCAATCCATCTTATCAGCATTAGAACTGTATAAATTAAGTTTCCACTTGCACTCAGTATTATTGACATACACCATGACAGCAGATAGGCAAATGAGAAATAGCTCTGGCTCTGTTTTGATATGTATAGTGCACCTGGACACTGAATGAGGCGAAGGTCTGTATGTATAAGGTATAAGGTGTATGTTTATAGCACATTGGCACAAAAGCTTATATTGACAATTAATTTGAAATGATTTGTATCAAGTAAGCTCCTAGCACCACATTCTCTCAGGCAAGATGTAGCTCTCCCATTTCTGCTAGTTCTCTCTCCTTGCTGCAGAACCCACCCAGCAACACCACACCTCATGCTGTTCTGAAGAATTCCCTAAGTCTAAGGGGGCTTTTCAGCAGGCATCAGGGTCTACAGTACGAAGGAGGCATCGGAAAACCACATTGTGTGAGTAGAACTCTGCTTGTAGTACTCTGGATTCAAGCCGGAAGTAGTAGTAGTGTGTATGCATGTATGTATTTAATAGATTTATATACCACTTACCGTATTTTAAAATATCTCTACTTGCAGTAGTAATAGTAATAATAGTAGTAGGGATGTATGGATTGTGTAAAAAAAAACA
This sequence comes from Heloderma suspectum, assembly GCF_057233095.1. NCBI lineage: Eukaryota > Metazoa > Chordata > Lepidosauria > Squamata > Helodermatidae > Heloderma > Heloderma suspectum. The sequence continues at coordinate 289,904,064 of NC_139459.1, read as the reverse complement.
TACCGTCTGTGTTTCACAGGTTGTCAGACACCTTTCATTTTGTTGTCCGCCCATCAATGGAATTGGATTTTTTTTAGTTTCCGAATATGCGCAAATTTGCACATGCAAAAAATATGCAAATCCCACAAAATGCACATTTTCATGCTTTACCTTATGGGGGAAATGTGCATTTTCAGCCAGGTTTTTTATTTTTGCATATTTTTCTACAACAAAATTTGCACAAAATTCCCGAAGGTTAGAAAATTGGTCCACAAGTCTACGGAATCTGCCTGATAGGGGGAATGCTGGTCCATTGCAGAATCTGCAGATCGGATTCATAAAAATCTGAACTCATTTGGTTCCATTGCTGGTTTCTCTAACATCCTTATGTAGTAGTAATATCAGTGGTAGTGATGGTGGTGGTGGTGATTTTTGATGATCATAATGACATCAATATGCATGGTGCATTACTGCATAAGAAAAAGGGCATGTTCTAGACACAGGGAGCTAATAATCTAGGTTTGGTGTGATACAGCCAGTGTTCACAGCTAGATGCATATGGCAAAGTGGAAAGCAAGCAAGGTATATACATCCCACCATCCTATCACCAGATGCTACTAGGGATGTACGAAAGGCACTTACCTGGTCCCGCTGCTTGCTTCATGGTGGAGGGGAGGCGATTCGGTTCTCCCCCTGAAGTTCAGGCCAGGGGGGGAGGCACCCCGCCTCCCCAGCCACGAAATAAAAAAATGGGGGGAAAAAACACACACACCTGTGATAGGCTACGTAACGATTTACGTAGCCTATCATGGCTAGATTTCCAAAGCCAGCCGTGATAGGCTACATAACGATTTACGTAGCCTATCACGGCTGACTTTGGAAATCTAGCCGTGATAGGCTACGTAAATTGTTACGTAGCCTATCACGTGTTTTTTTTTTTCTCTTTATTTTGTAATGGCGGCGGCGGCAGCCAGTCAGAAGACCAGCCGCCGCCCCCACCCCTGCCAAACTGTCGCCGAACCGCCGCTGGGACCCGCCGCCGAGAGGGACATTCGCAGGAGGTAAGTCCCATCCTGCGGGGGGTGGGGGGGCGGAGAATTTCACCGCCAATTTCGGGGGGCCGAATGCGTTGGCATTCGGCCTCCCCGAGATTCGTGGAGAAATCCCTGTCATCCCTAGTGCTACTGAAGAAAACTAGTTCATGCGAGGGGGGGGAGGTGCCCCACCTCACCCGGCCGAAATTCAGGCCGGGCGGGAGGCGCCCCATCCCTCGCCAGCGAAATTCAGGCCTGGTAGAAGCGCCCCGTCTACCCGGCTGCGAAAAAAAAACAAAAACCCACCTCCGTGATAGGCTACGTAACGATTAATGTAGCCTATCACGGCTAGATTACCAAAGTCAGCCGTGATAGGCTACGTTAATCGTCACGTAGCCTATCACGGGTGACTTTGGGGGGAAAAAAAAGCATGTACGCAAATGGCGGCCACCATAGGGAGCCGCCATTTGCGTTCCTTATTTGGTCCCTGTAGTCTACGTAAAGATTTACGTAGACGACGGCGAAAATAAGGGCAACGCAAATAGCGTTGCCCTTATTTTTGCCCTAGTCTACGTAAATCTTTACGTAGACTACAGGGACCAAATAAGGGACGCAAATGGCGGTTCCCTATGGGGGGCCGCCATTTGCGTAGGCGCTTTTTTTCCCAAAGTCACCCATGATAGGCTACGTGACGATTAACGTAGCCTATCACGGCTGACTTTGGAGATCTAGCCGTGATAGGCTACGTTAATCGTTACGTAGCCTATCACGGGGTTTTGTTTTGCTTTTTACTGCACTTGTAATGGTGGTGGCGGCAGCCGGTCAAAAGACCGGCTGCCGCCCCTGCCCCTGATGAAGACCCGACGAACCGCCGCCGGGACCCGCCGCCGGGAGGGACATTCGTGAAAGGTAAGTCCCATCCCGGGGGGGGCGCGGGGGGCAGAGAATTTCACCGCCGATTTCGGGGGGCCGAACGCGTTGGCATTCGGCCTCACCGAGATTCGTGGAGAAATTCTCAGAAATTCTCCGCCATCCCTACATCTCAGTACACTGAAAGGCACAAAAAATACTTCAAAATGCAAGTTAGAGCAATAAGGAATGAAACAAGCAAGCAAAAAAAGAGAAGAAGCATATTCTGATTGCAAATAAGCTGTATGATGTTGACTGGATAAGGAAATAGGTACACTTAACAACATCCGACACCCTTGCCCTGTGTTAGAGCTCATCTTTGTTTTTTTACAGAAGTGGACATTACAGACAGGAAAATTCCCTAAGGGAGCAATCCTATGGGGCTAATCGGATGCCTCCGAACTCGGAGGCGGCCAACTATCCATTGCAGGGCCAGTGGAGTGTGGAGGGGATCTTCTCGTCTGCTCTCCAGCCACCTTGCATTTGCAGCTAGATGGACGATTTCAGCTGTCTAGCCAGGACACCTCAGAGCGGGGTGGATAAGGGGAAGCCAGACGGCATATAGGAAGCATTTCTGCGGTCCCCTCCCTTCTGTGCTCCCAGGAATGCCCCCTTTTCAGCCGCTCCGCACTGCTCTTCTATGAGGTGGTGGGGGAGGGGGAGGGGAGTCAGAGTTCTGGGAACTGAGCTTGGAGCACTGGCTCTGAGCCCAGTTCCCAGAAACCGAAAAATCCTATGGCCATCTAGACACTGTTTAGCAGCCATAGTATTGCACCCTAAGGGAACTATCTGACTGAAGCTACTTCATGTCACATTATGAAATCTACACTGAAGTGGCACGGAAAGTAACCAAATACTTTTTTTCCTAGCTGTGCAAAATCATTATTGAATCAATGTGGTAACAAGAATCACTAACTGATTTCATTTCAGTATAAATGTGGTCTGGTCAATCTCACAATGGGAACCACCACATACCATGGGAACTTGGGAAAAGCCATGGTTTATTTGAGAAATCTGTTTAGTTCTTTGGTATTGTTTAGCCACAACATTTCAATTGAAAATGTTAGCCTGGTTATAAGGAATTAGATTGAAATAAGCTAAGCAGTGTCTTAATAATCATAGCATGGGAAATCTGTGGTATGGCATTGCCAAGAAATTTAATGATGCAAGTAGCTTCAAGCATAACTGAACACATGATCTATTGTTTACTGGCACTGTATCACTATATACCTCTAGAATGCCTACCAATACGATGACAGATGTCTGTACTTACATCTGGAAGATGTGGATTTCAGTCCTACCACTGATTTTGTGGTCCTGGAGAGTTCCCCATCCATTTTAATTCATTTATAATGTTACGATTTTGTAGTAGCCAAGGAATGTAAACAAAATGCAGACAAATTAGATGTTGGGGTACAAAGTGGGATATGTGATGCTTTGAAAATTAAAATCCAGCGTACAAGAAATCTTGTTTGCAAATGAAGTGGAATATAATCAATGCATTTTGCAAATGAAAAGTACTGAGTGAAATTATTTAACTTCTAAATTTACCTAACATTAAACCCACAAAAAGAAAGCTAATGTTAAGTAAACTAATCTGAAACATTAGTTCGCTGCTTATAATGTACTTATGCTGTAGAAACCCTTCAGCTTTAAGCCATCTCCTTTCCCAAGACATAAAATTGATTCACACACACCCTGCTTAAACCATTTTTCAATGACAAACCTGTTAAAAATATTTCTACAAATCTATTCACACTAAATGATCTGATGAAAAATAGAATCTCAGTTCAAATAAATAGACAGATCTTGTATACAGTATATTAATAAAGGCTTATTTATTTGCCAAATAAGCTTGCAGACAGTAAAAAAGCAACAATTTTAGAAGTTAAGATTCATCTGTTTATAGAGTTAATACACTTAATCCTTCATGAGGAAAAGCGTTAAGACTATTTTCATTAGCTCAAAGATGAATGTGACAATTAATATATTAACTGAGCTTCCCCTAAGCTATTGTAAATCTCCATACATGGACCCAAAATTTATAGTTCCAAACCAAACAAATAATATACACATAGAAGACTGTTTAAATTTTGCTCGATATTGGTGTCTCAGCAGTTTCTACTGCTGCAAAGACAAGCCACTATTTAGTTTTTTAAATGGCTTTTCAATCTAGCAGTGTGTGAACAGCTGCGAGAGTTCTTTAGCAGGTCTTAAAAGACATGATCCAGTGACCCCTTGTGTGAGTGGAAGGTACCTCCTCCCACACAAGAATCAGTCTCCAGTCTCCACCAATCTCCACACACATACTTCTGGTTCCCTGATATGCAAGAATAGCTTCATGGATGGTGCATGGGACTTGTCTCATTGCCTGCTGAATGCAATATGAATACATAAACAACAAAATGCCATCTATAAGATCTATTCATTTTTCTTTCAAGATTACTGTACTGACAAATGCAAGATTACTGTACTGAACTGTACCGCTAAGACACATCTTCATATACAAAGTAAATTCTATGGTGCTAATTAAAAAAAGAAAAGAAACTATTTTCTTCTGGAGAGACAACACTGTCATCTTTTCAGCACCAGGTTAAAACTGCCCTCTTCTTTCAAGTATTTGGCAGTTTATAATAAGTCTCTTGATTGTTTCTGGCTGATTGTTTTTGTTTTAGATATATGTTGTTTTGTGTGTTATTTGTTCTATGTTATTACGTGAATGGTTTTATATTTTATATAATGTACAGTAATGGTTTTAAATTTTTGTGAACCTCCCAGAGAGCTTTGCCTATGGGGCGGTATAGAAATCTAATAAATAACATATAATAAATGAAAATTATGCCAAGTAGATAATGTGGTAGTGGTGGAGGAGTGAGGTGGATGATCTGCCATTTCCAAAGCTCAGCCTGCTCATGCCAGCCAGGGCAGGTGCCAGGCGGTAGAAGGGGCAGCTTTACTGGGCTTTTCAGCCCAGTGGATCTTCAGTATTTGGAGTTTCCCCCTTGAAACCAGGTGGAGAGGGAATTATCTTAAGGAGCATCTCCAGCAACACTAGACAGGCCGCTCAACAAGATCAGCCTCGGATGGCCTTTTCTCTGTCCCATCAGCCAGGACAGCTAGGCTGGTGAGGACGAGGGAGAGGGCCTTCTCTGTGGTGGCCCCCAGTCTGTGGAACTCCCTCCCTGGGGAACTCTGCCATGCCTCCTCTTTAATGAGCTTCCACCATCCATTAAAAACGTGGTTGTTCAGGCAGGCATTTGGGGTGGGTTAGGGTATGTTTAGAAATACGATGTTTTAACGTAGAATTTTATTGTTTTAAAACTGTTGTATTATTGTACATCGCCCAGAGTGGCTGGGTGACCAGCCAGATGGGCAATTAAGAACTTTAATAAACAAACAAACAAATAAAATTAGCTATCCAGCTCCAGGCTGGTATAGCTGAGGGGCCTGGTCCTGGGGCTTCTCAGGGGAATAGAGGTGTTTTGAATCCAGAGTATCTGTAGCTCCCTCTGCCCCTCCCATTCCCCCAGAACACCCCATTTCTGTGCTTACTGCAGTTCTTTCTGCAGGTGTAACTGGAGACTCCAGGGTGGATATGCTCCTCTCCACCAATGGAGGGGCATTTCTGCCCATTCCTAACCCCTACCAGCCAGCATATTTGCACGCTCGGGATTGCTCTTATAGTTATTAAAGTCAGTTTTGGGGATTTGTGACATTAATATGAAGTATAGCAGAGATCTTAAAAAACTGCATGATATTCCAGGCATCTAAAGGGCCTTTGGGCTTGTGTTTCTTGAGCATCAGCCTTCCAGTCACATGTGAAATGGCTCTTCAAATGTGAGTCGGCTTTCAAAATCAGACTGTGAGGTGGCATACAGAACTGTGGATCTGCCATTAAAAGTTTTTAAAAGTAAAAAATCCCATTGTTGATGCCCAAGCCCTTTAACATAATTCTTTGAATCATGGGCTATTATTATTATTATTATTGCATTTATATCCCGCCTTTTTTCCTCTTGCAAGGAACCCAAGGCGGCTTACATTATCCTCCTCTTTTCCATTTTATCCTCACAACAACAACCCTGTGAGGTAGGTTGGGCTGAGAGTGTGTGACTGGCCCAAAGTCACCCAGTCAGCTTCCATGGCTGAGTGGGGACTAGAACCCGGATCTCCCAGCTCCCAGTCCAACACTCTTGCCACTACACCACATACTAATGTAGAAAAATCTACCCCTTCATGGATCACTGCCTTGTTGTGGCGAAGGGGCTTGCGTAACTCAGTGAAGCCATAAGCTATGCTGTGCAGGGCCACCCAAGATGGACAGGTCATGGCAGAGAATTCTGACAAAATGTGGTCCACTGGAGAAGGAAATGGCAACCCACTCCAGTATTCTTGCCAAGAAAACCCCATGGAACGTATCACAAGGCTAAAAGAGATGACACTGGAAGATGAGCCCCTCAGGTCGGAAGGTGTCCAATACACTACTGGGGAAGAGCAGAGGGTATTTCCAAGTAGTGCCAGAAAGAGTGAAGTGGCTGGGCCAAAGCCGAAAGGACACTCAGCTGTGGATGTGTCTGGTGGTGAAAAGAAAATCCAATGCTGTAAAGAACAATATTGTCTAGGAACCTGGAATGTAAGATCAATGAATCAAGGTAATCTGGAGGTGGTCAAACATGAGATGGCAAGACTGAACATCGACATCTTGGGAATCAGCGAACTCAAATGGACAGGCATGGGCGAATTTAATTCAGGTGACCATCATATCTACTATTGTGGGCAAGAATCCCTTAGAAGAAATGGAGTAGCACTCCCAGTCAAGAAAAGGGTGGGAAAAGCAGTACTGGGGTACAATCTTAAAAACGACAGAATGATCTCAGTACGAATCCAAGGCAAACCATTCAGCATCACAGTAATTCAAGTCTATGCCCCAACTACTGAGGCCGAAGAAGCTGAGGTTGATCGGTTCTATGAAGACCTACAACACCTTCTAGAACTAACACCAAAAAAAGATGTCCTCTTCATCATAGGGGATTGGAATGCTAAAGAAGGAAGTCAAGAAATCACCAGGATAACAGGCAGGCATGGCCTTGGTGTACAAAATGAAGCAGGACAAAAGCTAATAGAGTTTTGCCAAGAGAACATGCTGATCATAGCAAACACTCTTTTCCAACAGCACAAGAGGCGACTCTACACATGGACATCACCAGATGGTCAATATCGAAATCAGATTGATTATGTCCTTGGCAGCCAAAGATGGAGAAGCTCTATACAGTCAGTAAAAACAAGACCTGGAGCTGACTGTAGCTCAGATCATCAGCTTCTTGTTGCAAAATTTCGGCTTAAATTGAAGAACGTAGGGAAAGCCACTAAACCATTCAGGTACGACATAAATCATATCCCTTATGAATATACAGTGGAGGTGAGGAATAGATTTAAGGGATTAGACCTGATAGACAGAGTGCCTGAGGAACTATGGACGGAGGTCTGTAACATTGTTCAGGAGGCAGCAACGAAATCCATCCCAAAGAAAAAGAAATGCAAGAAAGCCAAGTGGCTGCCTGATGAGGCTTTACAAGTAGCTGAGGAAAGAAGGGAAGCAAAAAGCAAGGGAGAAAGGGGAAGATATATCCAACTGAATGCAGAGTTCCAGAGAATAGCAAGGAGAGACAAGAAGGCCTTCTTAAATGAACAATGCAAAGAAATCGAGGAAAACAACAGAATGGGAAAGACTAGAGATCTCTTCAAGAAAATCAGAGATCTCAAGGGAACGTTTTGTGCAAAGACGGGCATGATAAAGGACAAAGAAGGCAGGGACCTAACAGAAGCAGATGAGATTAAGAAGAGGTGGAAAGAATACACAGAAGAACTATACAGGAAAGATCTGAATGTCCCTGATAGCCATGATAGTGCGGTCATTGAACTTGAGCCAGACATCCTAGAGAGTGAAGTCAAGTGGGCCTTAGGAAGCATTACTAACAACAAAGCTAGCGGAGATGACAGTCTTCCAGCTGAGCTATTTAAAATCCTAAAAGATGATGCCGTTAAAGTGCTGCACTCAATATGCCAACAAATCTGGAACACTCAACAGTGGCCGCAAGACTGGAAAAGGTCAGCTTACATTCCAATTCCAAAGAAGGGCAATGCCAAAGAGTGTTCAAACTACCGCACAATTGCGCTCATTTCACATGCCAGCAAGGTGATGCTCAAAATCCTACAAGCTAGGCTTCAGCAGTATGCGAACCGAGAACTACCGGAAGTACAAGCTGGGTTTCGAAGAGGCAGAGGAACTAGAGATCAAATCGCCAACATTCGCTGGATCAGGGAGAAAGCAAGACAATTCCAGAAACACGTCTATTTCTGCTTTATTGACTGCGCTAAAGCCTTTGATTGTGTGGATCACAACAAACTGTGGCAAATTCTTAAAGTGATGGGAGTACCAGACCACCTTACCTGTCTCCTGAGAAACCTGTACAAGGGACAAGAAGCAACAGTAAGAACCAGACATGGAACAACCGATTGGTTCAAAATTGGGAAAGGAGTACGACAAGGCTGCATATTGTCACCCTGCTTATTTAACTTATATGCAGAGTACATCATGAGAAATGCCGGGTTGGATGAATCACAGGTCGGAATTAAGATTGCCGGGAGAATTATCAAGAACCTCCGATATGCAGACGATACCACCCTAATGGCAGAAAGCAAAGAGGATCTAAAGAGCCTCTTGTTGAGGGTGAAAGAGGAGAGTGCAAATGCTGGTTTGAAACTCAACATTAAAAAAACTAAGATCATGGCATCTGGCCCCATCACTTCTTGGCATATAGAAGGGGAAGAAATGGAAGCTGTGACAGATTTTATTTTCTTGGGCTCCAAGATCACCGCAGACAGTGACTGCAGCCATGAAATTAAAAATGCTTGCTCCTTGGGAGGAAAGCTATGGCAAACCTAAACAGCATAGTAAGAAGCAGAGACATCACCTTGCCGACAAAGGTCCATCTAATCAAAGCTATGGTTTTCCCAGTAGTAATGTATGGCTGTGAGAGCTGGACGATAAGGAAGGCTGAGAGCCGAAGAATTGATGCTTTCGAACTGTGGTGCTGGAGAAGACTCTTACAAGTCCCCTGGACTGCAAGGAGGTCAAATCAGTCAATCCTAAAGGAAATCAACCCTGAGTGCTCATTGGAAGGACAGATACTGAAGCTGAAGCTCAAATATTTTGGCCACCTAATGCGAAGAGAAAACTCTCTGGAAAAGACCCTGATGCTGGGAAAGACTGAAGGCAAAAGGAGAAGAGGACGGCAGAGGATGAGATGGCTAGATAGCATCACGGATGCAATGAATATGAACTTGAGCACGCTCCGGGAGAGAGCGCAGGACAGGAAGGCCTGGCGTGCTATGGTCCATGGGGTCATGAAGAGTTGGACACGACTGAACAACAACAAAGAAAAATCTAATGTAGAAAAATCACAGGCAGCTCTCTGAAAATGGCTGAATCCTAAAAACTCAAGTATACACTCCATGGCTTGCATGCTGCTAACTTTAGCAGAGTGCTGCAAAATGTACTCTAAATTCTATCCACGAACTAAAATACCCTATCTGATATATTGTCATAACAGTTTACAGCAGAAACTGGTCCCTGTAGCATCCTGGGAAGACCTTGTAGTTCTAAATAAAGAATATGACCTGAAAAGCTGCTGGGTCAATCCACCCAGCACTGGAAATGCTAAGTTACTACAAAAAATGAAATGTAATTCTGGCATGAGGGCAACATCTTGCTATGGGCAAAACTCCACACTTTCTTCTGACAAGGCAGATTTCAGTAAATGTCTTGGCATTCAAACAAAATCTGTGCAGGGAACCTTTGTCTCGTTTTCCTTATCTGTGACTACAGTCTACATTTGCTTAGCTCTCACATGTTCACCAGCAGTTGGCAACAGAGTTATCTTCTGTTAAAGTTTATTACCTTTATTACCCATATTATTGCTTTAAATAAATATGTATGATGCAAAGAAATATGTGATGTATGACATTTACATTTAATGCCACACAAAAATATTTTCCCCTTCTCTTCTAATACTGTGTCATTAGCATTTCATGAATACAGGATTGTATGGCTGAACAGAGCATGTTAATGTTGGTTTCACAGGTTTGGAGGCCTTTGAATCTTCTACCATCCACCCATTCAAAAACAACAACAACCCCAAACCATTATCTAAGGAGTGTCAGATGGGCAGCACCACATAGGATTAAGCCCAGGGTCACCACCCCTCTGACCAATTCCATGACCGCTTGTTCCAGGGCCGAGTCATTTAGGGTTTTGAGAAATGGTGTCCCTCTCCAGATGTCTCTGGCATGTGCATTTTCTGCTATGGCCTTTAGGCCATAAATAAGATTCAACTGCCAGTCTAGTCTGCTTCTGTACATGGAATAGGGGGCATCAAAAGCTGTAGGCTTTCTGCAGCCATCTGGCTGTCTACTATTGGAAACAGGATGCTGTACACTTGGTCTGATCTAGCAAGCCTCTTATATTCCTTCCTGTTCTCTCAGTGAAAATAATGAATGAAGCATGCAGAATATGGACTGGATCTTTCATTTCTGTGCTGAACTGGAATTTCTACTACATGTGTTAATTTTATTCTATCATATGTTGAGAACTAGTGCTGTGCCGAAAACTTCTCCCACATTTTTTTCGACCATTCGCATTCAATTTGATAGAAATTTTGAAAAGAAATTCAATGGAGGGGAAATTTCAGAGAAATTCTCATGGGTTGGGTTTGGGATTCTTGGGCTTATCTTACTTATGAGGTGCCTGAGGAGTGTGCATGAGCGTCCTGTCTCCTGTTATACAATACTCTTTGTGGCAGCCTGTAGCCTCCTTGGCTTCCTGCACTTCAGTTAAAGCCATCATGAGGCAATTCCTCCATTGGGGCTATTTCTGTTCAGAAAGTCCAGGTGGCCTGGGAGGCTGCAGAGCAATGGAAAGATGTGTAATAGAGAGAGAAAGCACACACAGTGCCCTCGATCACCTCACAGTGATTAGGAAAGCTCAAAAATACCACAAAAGAAATCTAAAAATTTTCCTCAGAAGAGTGGAAGCCTCAACACAGTTGACGCTGTGTTGCAGAAGCAGTGCAATAAATCAAAAACCCTAAGGAAAAAGAAAGAACCTGTGCTACAACCCCTGGCAATAGTGAGCCCTGTCTGTGAGATACTGTAAATTTCTCCTCCCCTTGGAGAAATTTGATGAAATTGTCCCCACAATTTCTCTCCACAAATACACTGGAGAATTTTGAGAGGCCATCTGCGCACAGCTCTAGTTGAGGAAAACAAGTTTAGCCAACTGCTAATACTTTTCATCCTGTTCATATAGCACTTAGAAAGAATAAAAACAAAGGGATAAATAACAAGAGTTTGTGTTCCTCATTGTAAAAACTTTCTCTTGCTTCTTTTTCTCCAGAAGCCAAAATAGAGCTGAAATTTCCCCATGCTTTTTTATTTAAGGTTGGTAATATCCCACACACAGACAACCTCTTCGTAAAAATTATTCACTACTGTATGCTAAACATTGCCTTACTTCCTAGAAAATATGTAAATACCTTCTACTTTTTCTGCTCTCAGTTTCTGGAAGTCAAGTATTTTAAGGACATTTTCACGTACAGAGACAGGACAACATAGGCAAAGCACTTCAGAGACACACTGCAATATCATACAAATCCCTGGGGACATGGTACTCCATAGCAGATCATCAGCAGATGCTGATCATTTTGAGTGCAGTCATTTTATCTCTGGTTTAGCTAGACCCACTAGGGACTACCATGTTTATGTACCACATGCATGCCCCACATGCATGCCATGACTTTAGAACTCAGAGCAGAAAGAGTCACGTTGTTCTAGATGTGTGTAAAACACCCCATGTCATACTCACATTACTAAGGGTATGAAAGAATTCACACTATTCCTACAGGATGTTTCCTACTACATCTAATATGTATGCCTTCACTTTTCTGTACTGGTAATGACAAAGAGCAAATTTGCCTACAAAACCTGCTTTTCATTTTAGCTAGAGATGAAAGAAAGTGTTGCCCCCCCCAGTAGAATTTTTCATGCAGAAACAGATTAGCTACTAATAATTTTTTAACTAATATCAGTTTTAACTTAGGTGACTTTGTGCTAGTTGGTTTAGTTGGTTCAGTTGAGAGTTTCCTGAAAATAGTACATTTGGGTCTTTTGTCTTCAGGAACTCTGCAACATTCCCGAACTTCCTCAAATGCTTACATTTTGATATGACAAATTTGGGTGCTTAATTTTCTTCAAAATTATAAAGCCTGTAATGAATTACTAATCGTGTGCACTCATATAATTAAAATGGGAATTTTCACTCAGACAACTGTTGGACTTCAAAGTTCTGAATGATTTTTAATTTCTTTAAGATAAATTCTTCTTTAAAAGAAACATGGTGCAAATGACATTTGAAGTATTAAACAATTAGAATGCATATAGCAGCATACTTGTGCTTGTTTGCATTTTATTGTTTTTTATTGCTTTAATTGTCTTTGTAAGCCACCTTGAGTGCCTTTTTTTAGTAGAAAGGCAGGGTATAAATCAATCAATCAATCAACAAACAAACAAACAAGCAAACAAACAAACAAACTTAAGAACATAAGAAGAGCCATGCTGAATCAGACCAAGGGTCCATCTAGTCCAGCATTCTGTTCACACAGTGGCCAACCAGCTGATGACTGGGAACCCACAAGCAGGACATGAGTGCAACAGCACCCTCCCACCCATGTTCCCCAGCAACTGGTGAACATAGGCATACTGCCTCTGCTACTGGAGGTAGCACATAGCCATCAGGACTTGTAGCTATTGATAGCCTTCTCCTTCAGGAATTTGTCTAACCCACTTTTACAGCCATTCAAATTGGTGGCCCATCATTACATCCTGTGGTAGTGAATTCTGTAGTTTAAGTATGTGCTGTGTGAAGAAGTGCTTCCTGTTATCTGTCTTGACACTCCCACCAATCAGCTTCATGGAATGACCCTGGATTCTAGCATTATGAGAGAAGGAGAAAAGTGTCTCCCTATCCACATTCTCCACACCATGCATAATTTTGTAGACCTCTATCATGTCTCCCTTTACCTTCCTTTTTTCCAAGCTAAACAATCCCAGCTGTTGTAAACTTCCCTCATAGGGGAAATGCTCCAGCTGCTTGATCATTGTAGTTGCCCTTTTCTGGACTTTTTCCAGCTCTACAATATATTTTTTAGGTGTGGTGACCAGAATGGTACACAATGTTCTAAGTATGGTCACACCACAGATTTGTATACGGGCAGTATGATATTGGCAGTTTTATTCTCAGTTCCTTTTCTAATTATGCCTAAAATGGAGTTTGCCTTTTTTACAGCGGCTGCACACTGGGTTGACATTGTCATGGGGCTGTCCACTAGAACCCCAAGATCTCTTTCTTGGTTGGTCACCACTGGCTCAGATCCCATCAGGTTATACTTGAAGTTGGGATTTTTTGCTGCATCACTTTACACTTCCTTACATTGAACCACATTTGTCACTTGGATGCCCATTCTCCCAGATTGGAGAGATTATTTTGGAGCTCCTCACAATCCCTTTTTGTTTTAACCACCCTAAATAATTTGGTGTCATCAGCAAACTTGGCCACCTCACTGCTCATTCTGAATTCCAGATTATTTATGAACAAGTTGAAAAGCACTGGTCCTAATACAGATCCCTGTGGAGCCTCACTATTTACATTCCCCCATTGGGAGAATTTTCCATTTATTCCAACTCTCTGTTTTCTGTTCTTTAACCAATTACTACTCCCTAAGAGGACCTCTCCTCTAATTTCATGCCTGCTAACTTTGCTCAGGAGTCTTTGGTGAGGGACTTTGTCAAAAGCCTTTTGGAAATCCAAGTAAACATTGCCTACTGGATCACCCCTGTCTATATGTTTATTGACACTCTCAGAGAACTCTAAAAGGTTAGTGAGACATGCCTTACCTTTGCAAGAGCTGTGTTGATTCTATTTCAGCAGGGCTTGTCCTTCTATATGCTTACTAATTTTATCTTAAATAATGCTTTCAACCAATTTACCTGGAACAGACATTAAGCTAATTGGCTTGTAAATTTTCATATCCCCCCGGATCCCTTTTTAAAAATTGGTGATACATTGGCCATCTTCCAGTCCTCCAGTACAGAGGCTGATCTTATGGACATGTTGCATATTTTGGTTAGAAGATCAGTAAGTTCATATTTGAGTCCTTTAAGAACTCTAGGATGGATACCATCTAGGCCCGGTGATTTTTTTTCAATTTGTCAGTAAGGTTGACAAATGAACTGGAACACTATTTACAATTTCTACATGGATTTTAAAATTATTAGTACTGTAACAAGTACAGTAACAAGTACAGTAACAAGAAGCCTATTAAAAGCAAGCTAATTTGGAGGAGGAAAGGTATGGCAAAGAAACCATTATTGGGGGAGGAAGAATTGAATCAATGCTGTATAGGACCTTAATATATTCTGACTGAAAGTTTGGGAGCTAGAATGGCATAGCAAGAAATATTTGTGGAGAGGAGATCCTGCTATCCCTCTCTACGTCATGCCCCCACTGAAGCTCCCAGAGACCCCCCAGAGATCAAGACCACTCCAGAAAAGCCCATCTCAGAAGACCAGGAGGAGCCTGGGTCCTCAGGAAGATGGCTGCAGGTCCAAGCCTGCAAGGAGCAGGGGACTCTGCCTCTAAGGAAGAGGCTGAGCAACTCCCTGGCCTCCAGGGAGTGCCATTGCCTCAACAGGCAGGCCAGCAGGGCTCCACTGAAAAGAAGTGCCCAGTTACAAAGGAGGACTCCTCAAGAGGAAATGAATCCTCAAGTGTAGGACTCTTGCCAGAGGGCTATAACAAACTACTGCTGAGCCCTGGGTGGGGCTTAGGAGGTTCTGGCTATATGAGCCTTCAGTTTCAACCTAGCCTGCCCTGGAAATAATGCTGTTGCTGCAGCTCCTGTATGTTGCACTCTGACCTTGACTTGTGTTTGGGCTTCTGTGTTACTGACTTTTGGACTTCTGCCTGACACTGCCATTTTGGAACTCTGATTATACTTGATTGATAACCTGTGTGTTTGACCTTGGCTACATCTCTGACTTCTCTCAGGAAAATCCGTGTTTGCCTGGTAAACTGTATTTGCCTAGCTTAGAAACTTACCCAGCCAGATCAGGATGCTTTTTCCCTTGGAGAAGATTTTTCCCAACCTTGGGTCCCCAGAAGATGTTAGACTACAATTCCCATCATCCACAGCCAGCATGAACAATGGTTGCTGGACTTCAGTTCCCACCATTCCTGACCATGCTGGCTGGGCTTGATGGGAATTGTAGTCTAACAACATCTAGGGACCCAAGGTTGGGAAAGGCTGCCCTCAGTTAGATTCAAGCCCCTTCTGAGAATGGAAGGGCACAGCTGGATCAAGTCCATAATGTGAATGACATATCTTTACATATATTATACATCTTTGCATGTCTAGTACTGTAGCCATGATTCACTGGGGCTCCAATACATATGCACACAGATCTTTAAAGATGCACTTGCTGCCAGAAATGTTGGTGTACCCACAACAATCGAGTTTGCTATGTAAAATGTGGAGCTGCCCTTAAATGCTTGTGTGTTGTTGTTTGTCAGAAAATCAAACAGGGAGTAGGAAAATACAACAGCCAGATTTTGAGACCTGTTGTACAAATGTGAATACAGAGTCAGACATCCTTATGGATACATGCTTATTCCTGTGAAACTGCAGCATATGTTTCACTGAACAATGTCATCAAAGAAGAAATGCTGCAGTTAAGAGACACTACACAACAGCATTCTAAAACAGCATTTCTAATTATTGTAACTGCTGCTGCCTTTGGCTTTTTCTTTTCTGCAGCAAAAATTCTGATTCTGATACAGGCTGACATCAATTAAGCCTATATACTTCTGAGATTTTTTTTTAATATTAAGTCACAACTAACATAAAACACAGACTTCTTGAAGCATGGAGCACATGGGAAAATGTCTTGAAAGGCACTAGAAACTGATCTGTATAATTACAACTCAAATGCAAATGTCTGCAATGTTTTTGCTAAATAAGGTAATCCCTCTTTCCTTTTCCCTCTTGTTAAAAAGTGATCATGTCAGAAATACATACGGCATAGGCGAGCCACAAACTTTAATCATATTATCAGTTATATCCTCTCCAGAGAAACCTGGAAATTATAGTTCAGTGAAGAAGACAAAGAAGTTTAACACAGAATTCTCAACACTCACACCAGACTACAATTCCCAGGAATCACTGGGGAAGCCATGACATGTAAACTGATATTTTTGTAAAGTAGATATGGTCATAAAATGTATAGGGTTGGATCGAGATTTAGGAACATCCAACTGAACTAGTAGAAAGAGGCTTCCTGCCCCTTCTTCCCCATGGTAGGCCCTTTAGCTGACTGAAAATGCTTCACAGATAGTCAGCAGGCACTGCTGAATGGTATAAACTGTGACTCAGAGGCAGGGAGATCCCTGAAAATCAGGTGGAGGCACCTTACATGAATGGAGTCCTTCCAGTATCAGAGGTGGAGTACCTATGTACACCAATTGCTGGGGTACATGAGTACAAGGCAGATCCTGGATCCAAGCCCCCTGTGTTAAATGTGTTTATGATGGCTTCTTGGTTTGTTTCTGAGATAATTCATGTATGCTGCACACACCCCAAACCTTTAGCATTTGGAATCATTTGATGCAATTTATGAAACAAACTTGATCCATTTACTTCTTTATATGTTCTACAATATTAAAATCACCACCAACTTACTTAATTTTTCTAACACCTCAGTAGAAAATGTTGGATTCCTAACATCAGATCTTTTAGATGAAAGCTGCCTGTGAGAATAACTTGACATAATGGACTTCGCTACATTTTGATATTTTAAAATGTACGGCTCATTAAACAAAATTTCCTGTGGAGTTTTCCTAATGAGGAATAAAAATACTGATTAAAAAAGTTAGAGAATATATTTTCTACAAAGAAAAAGCTAAATAAAATGACAAATCCTTCCCCACCACAACATCAGAAAATAATGACCTAGAAATAAATTTGGAGATATATTACCCATTTTATATCAGAAATACACTAGTCTAGTGGGAAAAAGAGAGAACTATTTTGAAGCCTGTGGTCTTTAAGTGGGAAAAGATAACACACTGGCACTTGAGGGAAGTACTGCTGAGATGTAGGAGATGATCTAGTAACTCACAGTGGGAGACTTGTGAATGCAGTACCTCAGGCAAAGGACAGAATATTTTTAGTGGATCAAGCTTTTAAAACTGTTCCCTCAGCATTAAGGATGTAACTTTGAAATAAAAGCATGCACAAATTTGTAGCCTCTCTCTCTTACACACACACACACACACACACACACTCCTACCTACTTTTAACTTCCATTCCATTTCCTTTTTTTGTTTGTTTTTTGCATGACTGATAGGTGTTTCTTACACATCCACCCATCAGGTTCTCAGTTTTATGGCCTTAATGTAAATGTTGTATTATCAAGTCAGCTTGAAGGCGGCCTCCTACTAGTCACTTACAGCACAATCCTATGATGTCTACTCAGAAGCAAATTCCATTACATTCAGTGGGGTTTACCCCCAGGAAAGTAGATAGCACTTTTGTATATTCAGATCCCAGCTTGTAAAATAATTTATTAAGGGTGCAATCCTATTCAGATAGGCAGCCGTCTCTGAACTCGGAGGTGACCACCTATCCAATGCAGGGCAAGAGAAGCATGGAGGGAATCATTCCCTCCATGTTCCTCCTGCCCTGCATTGTCGGCTAGACAGCCAATTGCGGCTGCCTAGCAACAGGAGGGCTGAGCAGGGGAGGATGCTGCTGTATGACACATTGGATGTGTTGTGCAGGCAATTCTGCCCTCCCCGCCCCAGAACGCCTCCCAGAATGCCCCTTTTTGTCCGCTCCACACTCTTCTTGCAAGCGTGGAGGATGGGGCTGTTCCACGCTGCCTCCGAGGCAGTGTGGAAGTGTGGGGAAGTCGGTTCCTGGAAAACAAGGTATCCTATGGCCATATAGTCGCTGTCTAGCAGCCATAGGATTGCTCCCTCCAATGTGTGTGTGTGTGGGGGGGGGGGTAGTATAGAAGGAAAATTATTCATTTGAGAAATATCCTGACATCGAATTTATCTGCTATGGATGATAAAAAGTGATGTACTATGTGTAAAAAAAATGCCTAAATAACAAAGTCTAATAAACATGTTAATGTTTTCAGTATTGCTTTATTCCATGACATATGAGGAAAAATATTTTTGAAATGTCTATTGCATTTTTTTATTTAAAAAAAACTTTTACATTTCCATGTTGACTATTTAAAAGGCCCCTGAAACCGTTTAATCACTATTCATCTTGAGTCTATGGTAAATGCAGCCATAATTATAACTTTCCTTAGAAGCCTTTAACATTGCTCTCTTGAGCACTGAAAAGATTAGGCTTGCATTAAAAATAACGCCTCATTTTGCTTTTATATATAAGCATTTTTATTACAAAGACATTTAGTTAATTTTCATAACTGAATTGGATATATTGCAGTTTCCTTTGATGTTGTGGTAAGTTTTCTTTTCCTGGTACTGTTAAGTGGAACATAATTGCACTCCCTCCTCCTCCTTTGCATATCATAAATCACTCATCTTTCTGACAACTTCAAATAATCTATTTAAACGTCATACAATTATATAATAGTATGTGCCTCAGTTTAAAACGTACATGAAGTTGCTAGATTATGGGATGGCAGAAGCTTTTGAGACTAAATTTGCCAACATTTGAGGCATAACTTCCAAGCTCAAAAAAGAAGTATGCCAACTCAACTAGTTTTCTAATTTAAAATTCTTCTCCCCATAAGAGAGTTTAGTTCTATAGCTAACACTTCCACTCTTCCTTCATGCTCACTTATTGAAAAACATTCCCAGAGTCTTTCAGGTGCCACAAGACTCTTTGTTAATATAAAATGAATGCAACCAGAGAAAGGATTGACAAGATTTTATGTTGAAATGGAAGAGCCTATCCAACCCACTTGTTGATGTGTTTCTGAGAAAGCTTTGCAAAGGCAAGGGAAGCAGAGTTTGGTTCCTCACTGCTTCACAAATAATGTACCCTATAATGTTTGACTCAGTACATGTAGATATTAGAGCAATCCATTCAGTGTTCCAACCAAATGCACTGTTCGCAACAATATAATGCTCGCATTTGTTAAGCTCAACAGGAAATCTATTCTTGCCAAGGTAACTGATGGATCCTCTAATGTAACCTTCTATTCTGTACACTACAAATTATTGTTCTGAAGGCAACATGAGCAGAAGGGAGTCAATTAAAAAAAAGTCAAAGATCTTTTTATACTTGAGATAATGGTCTAGACTTTCTCAAGCATTTGGCTATCAGTTCAATGTTCTGATAGCCTTGAAGTCTTACAGAATAATGAATCCAAATAAAAATGACTGAGATTTTTTTTTTCTATTGAAGCAAGGAAACTTGTATTATATCCAGGGAAAGGTGTTTGAGTCCCACTGAAATCAGTAGGACAATTTAGTTGTGACTGATTTATGTCCAATTCATTTCATTGGCACTTTAATATAACTAACTTCCTTTGGATTTTTGCCCTTGTTTTTAACTAACAGAATTCTGTCCTATCAAAACAAGTAAACTCTGTACAGAATACATGTAAAAACACCCCATGAGACTACAATATATACAAATAGTAATCTCAATTCTCCAAGTGCTGGTCCTTATGTGATCTAAACAGTGCCATCCACTCACAAGAGGGAGGTGTCCGCAGACTCTGGGGAACCCAGAGGTTTGTAGAAATAGACTCAATAGACACCGTTGCTGCTACGAGCCTCTTAATGACTTCTTTTATCTCAGGCCAAATTTCCTAAACTTCCAACCCAGTCAAATACACTTAGAACTAGAACCAGCTTCTGCGAACAGTCTTCCTCTGACACCAAAGCTCCTCCTGTTATATTTCTGGCTGCTTGGGCAGTCTATCTGGTTTTTACTACCTGATTAAATAATCTTCTGGCACGATCTTAGGGCAGCTTCCTGGCACAACACAGCCACCTGCTCCCTACTGATATTCACCAGCCATGTATGGTTATCCCACAGAGAAGGAATAGTTCATTTATTCACTTTCTCCTCAGCTTTCTCCTAGTCCTTTTAAAACACCACACACCAACAAGGAGACCTTCTCCCCCACTCTCCACAGACAGACTGCCTGACTCCCAACTGTCAACTGTAACGCCTTAAGGGCGCAATCCAATGGCTGCTAGGCAGCGGCTAGACGGCCAAAGGATTGGTCGGTTCTTGGAGAATCGCTTCCCTCTCCCCTCCCCCACCGCCTCGTAGGCGGTGCGGATCGACCCGGGCTCCATGCTCGTAAGAGCAGCATGAAGCAAGACAAAGGGGGGCATTCCCTGGGATGGGGAGTGTGGAAGTACTGATATGACACTTCCCCACCCCGCACTCTGATGGCTTACAGATAGACAGCCAAAATCGGCCATCTAGCCGCAAATGCAGGGTGGCTGGAGTGCGGAGAAGATGATTCCCTCCATGCTCCTTCCACTGTGCATCGGATAGGCGGTTCCCTCTGAGTTCAGAGGTGGTTGCCTATCCCGATAGGATTGCTTCCTAAATGTCATTTACTAACCATTCTTTTCTACCCAGCTAAAATCCCCAGCCAATCAGAATTGAACTTACCTGATTCAGGCCCCATCAATAAATATTCAAAGCAATTGTCTCTCTCTCCCTATTCAAGAACATTACTCAGCAACTACTACACAGGTGTTTGACAGTAACAAAACAAGGCCTCAGGCCTACTCAGATGCACTGTAGCTTCACAGAAGTCACACAAACTAAACATTCCAGAACAACAAGTTATATACAGACATTTCTTCACAATGGCACAGGAAGAAAATGAGTAATGACTTTCTCCCCATCATTTAGGCCCCTCTGACATTACATCAGCTTAATAAGAACCATGCAGCTTTCATTCCACTTGGAGCCTGCACTACTGGGAGCTTCTCCCTCCATTTAATGAGACTGGCTCCACAAAAGAACAAAATGCCCCACAAAGAACCAGCAGAGATAAAGCCAAAATATGTAGATGCTTTTAAAAAAATATATAGCACAGTTACGTATCTACAAGCATTTTGAATCCCCATTGGGTTCTCTTCCGTAGGATAAATATGAAAACCTCTGTATAATCACATACTACTCTATTTTGGGATATTGGCTTGGAATCAGGGTCTTCTTTCTGTCCATGGAAAGCATCTGAACCAGTAGTGCGTTTCTCCCCATGGAACAATGCAGGGTTGTTTTTTTCATCAAGTCCCCCTTTTACCTGAAGTCCCCTACCCTTACCCAAAAATATGGTCCAGAGTAACCCTCTAGAAAAGTGGCAGAGGTGGTGTTGATGTCTACAGAGAGAGGATCAGCCAAAATTGCCTCCCTCACCCTTTTCCACTGACAGGAGCATTGGCTCCAGCTCATGCATGTTTAGATGGCTGGATTTACCTGGAATATATATGGTGATGGTGCTTCTGTGTATATTGTGGGGAAATCTGTCCATTTAAACCAGTATGTTTCCAGTCTCTAACAAAATACATGATGGCGACTGTGTGATGAGGAGGTGCAAATGATGGTGGTGGTGTGAACTGGCCGAAATTTGCAAAGCAAACTTATAGATCTCCTATTCTTTGAGTCCTTGCCAATACAGTACAAGAAACTGGGTTCTCTCCTCCCTCAAACCCCACAAAGAAATTAATTATTCTAAACTATGATTACTAATAAGAAATTATACTTGTTCTAGAATTGTCATACATTTAAATGAGTTATTGTGCTTTCTCTTGGGCAAATGGAACTCTCAATTTCACAGCTTCAGAGGTGTAAATGCTTACTGGAAAAGTGCAGCCTTAAATGGAGAAGAGGAAGATGAGTGTAGGATTTATTATAAATTGACTTGTAAGATGACACATCACATCTTTCCTGACTCAGTGGGGCTTTCTTTTGTTTGTTGTAATCTATTTTTTAAAATTTTATTGTAAAACGTTTTATGTGGTGACACATGTTCAAAATCAAGATATTTTATGAAAGCGGTCTGCTGGCATTGGATGGATTTCACATAAATCTGTGATGGTACAATTGTACAAATCAGACACCTAAAAAGATACACAGTATATACTAATACCCTGCTTTATCTTTATAAGTATTGTTTTTCAAGACATTGCTGCAAACATCTATATCTGTGAAATCCTATTTACTCTCATTTTGTTATGACCAATAGATATTTTTTTCTTGATTCATCGCCATATGGAACCTATTCAATTTCAAAATAAAATAGTTGCTTTTCTAAGAATAAACTTTTCCCCTAAGTCCCTTAGTAGTGAAGCACAGGGTAGAAGCCAACTTAATATCAACACTTAGTTAAGTAGCTCAAATGTTGTTAGCAGTAGGATACACCTTATATTATTGAACACTGGATTTTTGTGCTTCGGGAACCAGATTTTGAGCCATATGACAAACAAGGAGTGAGAAGCAATCATTCAACAGCCTTAGTTTGGATTACATATTATCTGGCAGGAGGCCTAGCAGAAATTATATACAAACTCTGGCACTGTAGCCAAAACTGGTGCATAATCAGGCAGAGAGACTGAGTGCATTAAACTGATTAATGAAAAAACAAAACAAAACCAAAGAAATCCCATCCCCAACATGCTAATTCCACCCCCACTACTCCACCCGGAATTCTGTTTCATATTCTTCATGAGGATGAAACAGAAAAAACCTCAAAGAAAATTACCTAAATATAGTACTGAAGAAGAAATCTGCCTACAGACCAATGTGCATTTTGTATAAGAAAGAACTGATTGAAAAATAATGTCTGCTAAATTCGATAAATGCTGAGTTTCAGAATCATTCCCTAGTCTAAAAGCAAAAAAAAGAGTCACATTGCAATGCTGAGAGATCTAGGGAGTAATTCTAAAACTCAGCATTTCTCTTTTTTATAATTTTATCAGGGTAGAAAATACTTTCCAATTAGTATCTAATTTATCCTTACAACAACCCCTATAATATAGGTGAGTTGCCCAAGGGCTTATGACTTGCCCAAGACCAATTGGAAAGCCTCATAGAAAAGAGGATTTGTACCAGGGTCTCCTGTATATAATGCCAACACTCCTACCTACTGGCAGGATCATATGATTTATTGTTTCCTCCAAGGCATCTGTGGACCTGTATGGCAACCTTTATCTGTATCCATCGTATCAGTCTCATTTCTACATCCTGGTAAAATTTTAAAATAATTCATAAGGATGTAAGAAGACCCTTGCTGGATTGGACCAAAAGTCCATCTAGTCCTGTATCCTGTTTCTCATTATAGCCAGCCGGATGCCTCTAGGCAGCCCACAAACAGGGCATGAAGACAATAGCTCTTTCCAGTTGATTGTCCTCAGTATCTCATATTCAGTGGTATATAGCTTCTGAACATGGTGGCTCCATTTAGCCATGATAGCTAAATTGTTCATGAATTTCAAACATGAATAAAGGGGGTTATAAAGATGACCCTTTGAAAGTCATCTGACCCTGGCTGGATCTACACTTACCACCTTTTTTCACTTCCAATGAGGTTTCACCGCCCGCCTTTCACACTACGCAGTACCCGCCTCGAATTGGAACCGGAATTTCCCACTTCCGTGCTCCCGCTTTCAATACCCTAATATCCCGGTATTTCCCCTTAATGTGCTCTGATTTTCCACCTTCGCTACTGTATCTAGTCGTAGTCCCATCCCCTGCCTGTCCATATGCAGCGGTGTTTGTATTTCCCTCCTGTCCAATCACAGCTCTCGATGGCCCCATGTCTTCTTCCGGCTACTGATCACATAGCTTCCTCAGCAGCACCCATTTCCTCAGCAACAAGCAAAGGGCTGGATGTGCACGCACTTGTCTGATCTCGGAAGCTAAGCGGGGTCAGCCCCGGTCAGTAGTTGGATGGGCGACCGCCTGGGAGTCAGGCTTCCTGTACTGAACAGGGGGTTGTTCTATCCCTTCAAATGAGATTAAGTTTTACCCCTCCTATCCCCCGCTCCGGATGGTTTTTTTTAAATTAAGGTGTTATCCTCGCAGAATCAGGGCTTCTCCGCGATGTTTTTTTTCCAATTCAGGCAGGATCTTCAAAGATTTGAAGTTGTGAAGCTTCACAACTTTGAATCTTCGAAGATCATGCCAAATTAGAAAAAAAAACCATCACAGAGAAGCCCCGATTCTGCGAGGATAACGCCTTAATTTTTTTAAAAAAACATCTGGAGCAGGGGATAGGAGGGGGTAAAACTTAGTCTCATTTGAAGGGATAGAATAACCCCCTGCTCAATGCAGGAAGCCTGATTCCCAGGCGGTCGCCCATCCAACTACTGACCGGGGCCGACCCTACTTAGCATCTGAGATCAGACAAGCGTTCACAGGAAAACAGCAGGAAAACAGCACAGCACTCGAGTGCGAACCGAGCTCGCACATTCGATGAAGCACTGCAACAGGGAAAATGGGTGAGTGTGAATAATCACATTTTAATGCGAGAGCGTTTAACCCGACAGGACACCGAATTCATTGCAATGGTGGGTGCAATGTAGATCAGCCCCCTATGTCCATTTTCACAGACTTTGTGTAATGAAATGTTTTCTTTTGTCTGTTCGCAATCTACTGCCAATCAATTTCAGTGGGTGATTGAATTCTAGTGCTAAGAGAGAAGGCAAAACGTTTTTCTTTATCTCTTCAGTCTGCACCATTAGTTATAAACCTTTGTCAAATCCCCTGAAATAGATATAGATATATACTCAAAAGCCATGAACACTTTTTCCTTTTCTCATGGGTAAAAGGCGCTCCATTCCTTGTTTATTTTGGTTGCTCTTTTCTGAACATTGATATAAAAAAAATCAATAGATCAACCAGAATTATATAATTATACTTACAGAATTGTATACAAAGGTATTATAACACTGGTGGTTTTATTTCAGCACCCTTCCTAATAATTCCCATTACTGAGTTTGTCTTTTTTGCAGAGTTGACATTTCACAGAACTATTTATAACAAACGACTTCTCTTTTCTGAGAAGTCATAGTCAATGCAAACTCTGTGTAATCTAAATGTGCTCAATGTGCTTCACTTTACATTTATTTTCAGTGATACTCATTTGCCATTTTGTTACCCAGTCATCTAGATCAAACAGATCCTTTTGGAGTTCCTCACAGTCCACTATGATTTTGATAAACATTTTGAATAATATGGTAGCATCTGCAAACTTGGCCACTTGGATGCTTGCCCTTAATTCCAGTCATGTAGTAATTTGTGAACAAATTAAATAGCACTGTTCCCAATATAGGTCCTTGGGATACCCCATGGATACCCCATGTCCTTCCATTGTGAGAACTGTGTTTACTCTTTCTCTGCCAGTTTTTCTACAACCAGTTACCAATGGATAGATGCACCGATCCTCTTATGACATGAGTTCTTAATTTAACTAGGTGCCTCTGATGAAGGACATTGTCAAAGATATACAGCATCTGCTTGAGCACCTCAAGTGAAAAATTCAGGGCACAATCCTATGGGGATGCCCTCAGTCTCCAAACTCGGAGGCTAACAGGCATCCTATGCAGGGTGAGAGAAGCACCGAGCACAGAGGCGATCATCGCCTCCGCGCTCCTCGCATCTTGTATTTTCACTACACAAGCAAGTGTCTAGCTGGGGCTCTATGAAGATGGAAGGAAGGAGTCTGGGGCAGCTGGAGGATTATTTGTAAGTAGGCCATCATGGTCTCCTCCCCTCCCCACTCACAGAACTGCCCCCTTTCCTTCATCTCCAAGTTCGCATTTGGGAGTTCACAGAGGCAGCTGGTAGAGGCAGCTGGTGGGTTCTCTCCGCACCAGCTGTGAGAGAAGGCAGGGGAAGGTGCAGGGGACTCGGATTCCTGGGTCCAAGGTTGGAGTACTGTCTCTGGCCTTGGATCCAGGACTCTGAAATATCTTATGGCCTCCCAAAGTCTGTCTAGGAGCTATAGGATTGCTCCCCCCAACAATTTGCATTTAAATGCAAACTCATCTCATTTCACACTTTTGAACCAAAACTCAGCTATTCTTCAAAATTCTTATTTCTATAAATTTTTCAGTAGAGTTCTCCAATCAAGTTGCAGGCTTTTTTCCTGTCTAAACATGCATAGGATTGCACCTTAAATACGTTGTCATAGTTCCAGTTCAACTAGTAGGCAGAAAATTAAGCAACTACAATGCAACCCAAATTAAAAGCTTTGTTGCTTGTTAAACTGAGGCAGAGTTTAATTACCAGAGTTGTAAATATTACTAGATTATCACTAATCACTAGTAGGTAGTAAGGAAAATACTGCATGTTGGTATATACTCTAGCTTTCAACATACTGAGCAGCAAAGTGAGTATGCAAATCTCAGAGCCAACAGTTACATGGAAAAGAGTAGTAATGAGGTACTCTATATGAACAAATAAGTTAGGGCTTATCGAATCTAAACAACGTTGGAATGCACTAGACATTAACTAATAAAGAATTTGAGCCCCATCAGGTAAAGCTGCATTGTTTAGAGAGTTCTGGTTTATATATAAAAAAGACTATTCAGGCAGTCTGGTGTTTATGCATTAGCCTGGTAGCCATAGGTGAAAGGGAATTGTCTGC
Source organism: Heloderma suspectum (assembly GCF_057233095.1). Classification (NCBI taxonomy): domain Eukaryota; kingdom Metazoa; phylum Chordata; class Lepidosauria; order Squamata; family Helodermatidae; genus Heloderma; species Heloderma suspectum. The sequence continues at coordinate 289,877,368 of NC_139459.1, read as the reverse complement.
AGAGGAGTGCATAGGATTCCATTCAGGCAAGTGAGTAGGGTGGCAGAGGAGGGACGGAGGGCCCAGCATAGAAATGCAGTGGGCTACTGCAGGGGGTATGGAGGTCTCTGTCTCTCTTCTGCTAGTTCCCAACAGACTAGAAAAGGTTTTTGCAGGCTACTAATGTCTGTGGACTTATTTACAAGGCTGAACTAAAGAGAGATATGATTATTATAATACTGAACTTGGCTGGCCTGTGCTGATTACTTTGTAGGCAAAACAAGGCCACTGAGAAACAATTTTCTTGCATCTATGCTTGGCTTTAATCAAAATAAGTTCATTCCCATATTGTAGCCATTCCTTTTTGTAAACACCAAGATAGCTACTTTTGTTCTGTGCAAAAGACTTGGGAATGGCACTGCACATTAAATCTGTTTATGCACATCAGAATGTCTTAGTAGTTGTATGAATCTTTAAAAATGATTGTGCAATTAATAATAATAATAATAATAATACTGCAAAAGAGAAGAGTAAAGCATGCTGAGTGACCATTTCATTTTTAAAACTGTATAATTAAAAATTACAAGTCCAGCTATATAAAGCTGCCATCCCATATATATCCTCATTAATCCAAAGTATGATAGATTACCTTGAAATTCATCCCAGCTCACCAATGGGTGAATTATTCTAGTATTTCCTATCATCTGACATAATACATTGCCAGCACGTTGCCAGTACATAAAGTTGTAGTTTCCATCTGCCCCACATACTACAAATGGACCAACATATGTATTTGGCTTTGATGGTGAGCTGCACTGAGGTACTCTAGGTTCAGGATAGGTGTTGCTGCAGAGCGTAGCGGCAAAGCTAATAAAATCCTAAAAGGATGACTCTGTCACTATTCACTAGTGACTCCAATAATAGGGTCCTGGCACTCTGTGAGAACAAATGAAAGAACATTCAATACAGCAGGACCTGAACAAAGATACTCATGCATTTCTCATAGAGGTACAAAATGCAATATGTCTTGTACATTCTTTTGGTTTCACATTTGATCAGACAATTGTTTTTAGCTTTGTAATGCAGAATGTGTGTAACTCCTCATAGCCTACTCTTTGCTTACATTTATTTTGCACAGTTTACATTAACAAAATGACGTTCATCAGGGAAAATAATTCCGTTCTTTACTAACCCCCCTGGTATGGGGTGTTCAGATGATTGCTGGAGGGAAGAAGCCATCATGTCTTCTCCCCGCACCCCAGCACGTGTCATCCAAACCTGGTGCACATTATGCCAGGGGTGGCTTCGTACCCACCCTAGAACTCACCACTTGCAGCAGGTGTTGTAGGGTGCATACAAAGCCACCACCACTGTGCTGTACCCGCAGTTCAAACGACACACCAACCCCCGCTGCAGCACAGGTAGCTATGTAAATGGAAGGTGCGCACACAGCACACACAGAAGCCATGGTTGCTTCTTTTCCCCCTGCGATTGTCCGAATAACATGTACCAGAGGGGTTAGTAAAGAAGGTTAACTTCTCTTCTCTGATGAATGACATTTTGTTAAGGTAAACTGTGCAAAATAATGGTAAGCAAAGAATAGGCTATGAGGACTTAAACATATTCTGCATTAGAGAGCTAAAAACAATTGTCTGATCAAACATGACATATTGCTTTTTGTACCTTAACTGTATATGAATATGTTAGATACATGAGTCCAATCATATTCACACTTCATATTTTTAGGTGTACACTTAAAATGGAATACCTAAAAATGAAATGTGTGAAGTGGCTCACAGATTACCTGGTTTGATTTAGGGGTGTTGTTGTTGTTGTTGTTGTTATTGTTTTAAAGAGTGGATGGAAGACATACACCTAATCTCTCATTTCATTTCTTTACAGTCAGATGCACCATTCTCTTTATTCTTCACAGAAGAACAATCACCATCAATACCTCTAACACCTACCCATACCTCATTCTGTCAAAATTTAACGAAGTGATAATACTTCTACCATCTGCTATTAGCACAGACTCTTTCGGCATTTGGTAGCAATAAATCCTGTTTCTACTGGAAAGGTCTGGTAGAGGACACCAAAACTTTTGAAATTTGTTCCATATATTATTGTTTAAAAGATTGGAAAATGTTGAGCAGAAGAATCCAAAATCAATCTATAATTAAAATCCATGTTCATTTCTTGGACAAAAAATTGTAACAAAAACAGAAAAACTATGCAATTCCCATTCATAATAACATGAAAGTGATATATTACAATTAGTAGCTACCTTAGATCTTTATCATATATAAAAAGGAAAAGTTTAAACTTAATTACAAAAGCAGCATCCTGATAGTGCATAAATAAACATTCATATAAATTACTGGCTTCAGTTTTCCCTATTTAGTCCTGCTGCTACCAGAAATGGAAGCCTTTAATCCTAATTTTGTATTCAGTATTTTAAAAGTAGATACTAACCAGTGTTATCTATTCAAATTGAGTTCTATGAGTTTCCTTTTCCCTTGTCATATATCTATAATTTAAAGCAGCCTCCCCCAACCTTCCCCAACCCCAATCGGTCATGCTGGCTGGGCATGATGTGAATTGTACTCCAACATAACTGGAAGATACCAGGTTGGGGAAAGTTGATTTAAAGGTTTCCTACTATTTTGTAGTAATTCTAAATTCCAGATATTTAACATTTACCTCTCAAAAATGTATCTGCGTGACATTGCAGCTCTACTAAATGCAAACGTGCATTATAGGCATGAGACAGTGAGGCTTTCCCCAAATTTTCTTTTTTAAATTATGATATAGGTCCAAAGCATATCAGTACACATTTACTCCCAGCAGTAAATGAGATCATGGACACTGCACAGAACTGGATGAAGGCATCTTCTGCTTCCCCTTCATCCTGAGCCCCCCATGCCATAGCCCACACCATTCAGTAGAGTCATGTGACCCTCAAGGGAACATTTGTGGGTGCTGCTGCAGTCTGGGAGGGAGGGGACAGGAAAGTCAGCTTCCACCTGCCCTCTTCCACAGGTGGATATCTGGATTCAACCCAAAGTAGCTGCCTGTAGCTTGGGGCTACAGTTAAGAGGTGAAATACCTAGAGGAGAGGTTATACTCTTCTGCAGGTTGACTTTCCTCTTCTTTTGATTCATTTTTAATGCATTCATTAGTTGACACAGGGCTAAGATAGTTTCTCTGCAAGTAGTTTCTACGGGCAAATACTATAACGTAAGGAACCCTTGCTTACTGGAATATACTATTTCATATAAATATCATTTATTTGCAAAATTATTATATGAACTAGTCTGATAGGGGGAACAAACATTATACAATCATAATTATTTTCCACAGAACACTGTGGTATGCCTACATAGCTTATTGCATGGTGCATGAATAAACCACTGATATTTTTACAATGTACTGTTAATAATAGAATAGTGCTGAGAAAGGTTGCTGTTCGTTTGCCTCAATAACATGTTTCTGTAAGACATAATAATAGCCTACATAATACTGCCAAATAGACAGTTGTCTGAACGGTCGTTGTTAGGTACTTAAAAGATACGGGGCACAGGCCCATGACACAAACATGTATATATGCACATTTACGATTACGATTTATGAATTTATTTATATTTCAACAATGTTCACAAAAATAACAGCAAAATAAAGAGTGCCTCTGATCTTATGCAGAATGCTTCTTTCTCCACGGAGCAATTACAGACCCACCCACCCATGCACTTAATAGCGATGGAATATATCCCACACAGATTAAAGCCTCAGTATTCCCTTTTTAGAGAATAAGCACTGACCATACCTTATTCATTATATTCTTTTTTGTTCTCCTCTACACAACAATCCCCCCTCATTTTTCAATCCTCTAGCAACTCTTCATCAAAACAGAGGTTTTTAACAGATTTCTATTTTTGTTTTTTGCAACTCTCCTCTATCTCCTCCTTGTTTTATGCAAGCTCTTGTTGTGCAAGCTCTTGGTTTATGCCAAGACGTCACCAGAATTCAGTAAAGGAGTCTGTTTTCAATAATACAATTAAGTTACGGAGAAAGAACCTCTGAGCACATACCAAGTGCTTTCCATCACCACTGAAGCTAGAGTTCATGCAAAAAGAAAGGAAACGCACACATGAGAAAACATGCACAGGACTGGGCTGAGAAGATAGCCAAGTCAATGGAGTGGAATGTGGTGGGTAGTTTATCAATCCTGCAGTACCATGCTCACATCTCAGGACTTATTTCTGAGCAAACATGCAGAGGATAAAGCTGCAAACCTCCCCAGAAAAGTAACTTGGGCTGGAATCCTATGTACACTTTCCTGGGAGTAAGCTCCATTGAAAATAATGGGAATTATTTCTGAGTAAACAGCCATAGGACTGTATGTGAGCAGTATTTGTCTCTTCATCCCACCAAACTGGATAATACACCAAAAAGAGATGTTATTTTAATTACAGGAGACTGGAATGCTAAGGTGGGTAGTCAAACATCAATTTACATCGGAGGTAAATTCCAGGCAAAAATGGGTATGATCAAAAACAAAGATGGCAAGGACCTAATGGAAGCAGAAGAGAGCAAGAAAAGGTGGCAAGAATATATGGAAGATCTGTATAGGAAGGATAATAATATCGGGGATAGATTTGACAATGTGGTCAGTGAGTTAGAGCCAGACATCCTGAAGAGTGATGTTGAAAGGGCCTTAAGAAGCATTGCTAATAACAAGGCAGCCGGAGACGACAGTATCCCAGCTGAACTGTTTAAAATCTTGCAAGGTGATGCTGTCAAGGTGATGCATGCCATATGCCAGCAAATTTGGAAACCACAAGAATGGCCACCAGATTCGAAAAAATCAACTTATATTCCCATACCAAAAAAGGGAAGCACCAAAGAATGTTCAAACTATCAAACAGTGGCACTTCTTTCACATGCCAGTAAGGTAATGCTCAAGGTCTTGCAAGGTTGTTGTTGTTGTTGTTGTTCAGTCGTTCAGTCGTGTCCGACTCTTCGTGACCCCATGGACCATAGCACGCCAGGCCTTCCTGTCCTGCGCTCTCTCCCGGAGCGTGCTCAAGTTCATATTCATTGCATCCGTGATGCTATCTAGCCATCTCATCCTCTGCCGTCCCCTTCTCCTTTTGCCTTCAGTCTTTCCCAGCATCAGGGTCTTTTCCAGGGAGTTTTCTCTTCGCATTAGGTGGCCAAAATATTGGAGCTTCAGCTTCAGTATCTGTCCTTCCAATGAGCACTCAGGGTTGATTTCCTTTAGGATGGACTGATTTGACCTCCTTGCAGTCCAGGGCACTCGTAAGAGTCTTCTCCAGCACCACAGTTCGAAAGCATCAATTCTTCGGCGCTCAGCCTTCCTTATAGTCCAGCTCTCACAGCCATACATTACTACTGGGAAAACCATAGCTTTGATTAGACGGACCTTTGTCGGCAAGGTGATGTCTCTGCTTCTTACTATGCTGTCTAGGTTGGCCATAGCTTTCCTCCCAAGGAGCAAGCGTCTTTTAATTTCATGGCTACAGTCACCGTCTGCGGTGATCTTGGAGCCCAAGAAAGTAAAATCTGTCACTGCTTCCATTTCTTCCCCTTCTATATGCCAGGAAGTGATGGGGCCAGATGCCATGATCTTCGTTTTTTTAATGTTGAGTTTCAAACCAGCTTTTGCACTCTCCTCTTTCACCCTCAACAAGAGGCTCTTTAGATCCTCTTCGCTTTCTGCCATTAGGGTGGTATCGTCTGCATATCGGAGGTTGTTGATAATTCTCCCAGCAATCTTAATTCCGACCTCTGATTCATCCAACCCGGCATTTCTCATGATGTACTCTGCATATAAGTTAAATAAGCAGGGTGACAATATGCAGCCTTGTCGTACTCCTTTCCCAATTTTGAACCAATCGGTTGTTCCATGTCCGGTTCTTACTGTTGCTTCTTGACCCTTGTACAGGTTTCTCAGGAGACAGGTAAGGTGGTCTGGTACTCCCATCACTTTCAGAATTTGCCACAGTTTGTTGTGATCCACACAATCAAAGGCTTTAGCGTAGTCAATGAAGCAGAAATAGACGTTTTTCTGGAATTCTCTTGCTTTCTCCATGATGCAGCGAATGTTGGCGATTTGATCTCTAGTTCCTCTGCCTCTTCGAAACCCAGCTTGTACTTCCGGTAGTTCTCGGTTCGCATACTGCTGAAGCCTAGCTTGTAGGATTTTGAGCCTCACCTTGCTGGCATGTGAAATGAGCGCAATTGTGCGGTAGTTTGAACACTCTTTGGCGTTGCCCTTCTTTGGAATTGGAATGTAAACTGACCTTTTCCAGTCTTGTGGCCACTGTTGAGTGTTCCAGATTTGTTGGCATATTGAATGCAGCACTTTAACAGCATCATCTTTTAGGATTTTAAATAGCTCGGCTGGAATACTGTCATCTCCGCTAGCTTTGTTGTTACTAATGCTTCCTGAGGCCCACTTGACTTCACTCTCGAGGATGTCCGGCTCAAGTTCAGTGACCGCACTATCATGGCTATCAGGGACATTCAGATCTTTCCTGTATAGTTCTTCTGTGTATTCTTGCCACCTCTTCTTAATCTCATCTGCTTCTGTTAGGTCCCTGCCTTCTTTGTCCTTTATCATGCCCATCTTTGCACAAAACATTCCCTTGAGATCTCCAATTTTCTTGAAGAGATCTCTAGTCTTTCCCATTCTGTTGTTTTCCTCGATTTCTTTGCATTGTTCATTTAAGAAGGCCTTCTTGTCTCTCCTTGCTATTCTCTGGAACTCTGCATTCAGTTGGGTATATCTTCCCCTTTCTCCCTTGCTTTTCGCTTCCCTTCTTTCGTGAGCTACTTGTAAAGCCTCATCAGACAGCCACTTTGCTTTCTTGCATTTCTTTTTCTTTGGGATGGATTTAGTTGCTGCCTCCTGAACAATGTTACGGACCTCCGTCCATAGTTCCTCAGGCACTCTGTCTATCAGGTCTAATCCCTTAAATCTATTCCTCACCTCCACTGTATATTCATCAGGGATATGATTTAGGTCATACCTGAACGGTTTAGTGGTTTTCCCGACGTTCTTCAATTTAAGCCGAAATTTTGCAAGAAGCAGCTCATGATCTGAGCCACAGTCAGCTCCAGGTCTTGTTTTTACTGACTGTATGGAGCTTCTCCATCTTTGGCTGCAAAGGACCTAATCAATCTGATTTCAATATTGACCATCTGGTGATGTCCATGTGTAGAGTCGCCTCTTGTGCTGTTGGAAAAGAGTGTTTGCTATGATCAGCATGTTCTCTTGGCAAAACTCTATTAGCTTTTGTCCTGCTTCATTTTGTACACCAAGGCCATGCCTGCCTGTTATCCCGGTGATTTCTTGACTTCCTACTTTAGCATTCCAATCCCCTATGATGAAGAGGACATCTTTTTTTGGTGTTAGTTCTAGAAGGTGTTGTAGGTCTTCATAGAACCGATCAACCTCAGCTTCTTCGGCCTCAGTGGTTGGGGCATAGACTTGAATTACTGTGATGTTGAATGGTTTGCCTTGGATTCGTACTGAGATCATTCTATCATTTTTAAGATTGTACCCCAGTACTGCTTTTCCCACCCTTTTGTTGACTATGAGTGCTACTCCATTTCTTCTAAGGGATTCTTGCCCACAATAGTAGATATGATGGTCACCTGAATTAAATTCGCCCATGCCTGTCCATTTTAGTTCGCTGATTCCCAAGATGTCGATGTTCAATCTTGCCATCTCATGTTTGACCACCTCCAGCTTACCTTGATTCATTGATCTGACATTCCAGGTTCCTAAACAATATTGTTCTTTACAGCATCGGATTTTCTTTTCACCACCAGACACATCCACAGCTGAGTGTCCTTTCGGCTTTGGCCCAGCCGCTTCACTCTTTCTGGCGCTACTTGGAAATACCCTCTGCTCTTCCCCAGTAGCATATTGGACACCTTCCGACCTGAGGGGCTCATCTTCCGGCGTCATCTCGTTTAGCCTTGTGATACATTCCGTGGGGTTTTCTTGGCAAGAATACTGGAGTGGGTTGCCATTTCCTTCTCCAGTGGACCACATTTTGTCAGAACTCTCTGCCATGACCTGTCCGTCTTGGGTGGCCCTTCACGGCATAGCTTATGGCTTCATTGAGTTACGCAAGCTCCTTCGCCACAACAAGGCAGTGAAGGTAGACTCCAGCAATTCATGGAATGAGAATTGCCAGATGTACAAGCTGGGTTTCGAAAAGGCAGAGGAACTAGAGACCAAATTGCCAATATCCGCTGGATAATGGAGAAAGCCAGGGAGTTTCAGAAAAACATCTATTTCTGTTTTATTGCCTATTCTAAAGCCTTTGACCATGTGGATCATAACAAATTGTGGCAAGTTCTTGGTGGTATGGGGATACCAAGTCATCTTGTCTGCCTCCTGAGGAATCTGTATAACGACCAAGTATCAACGGTAAGAACAGACCATGGAACAACAGACTGGTTTAAGATTGGGAAAGGAGAATGGCAGGGTTGTATACGCTGACTGCAGCCAGGAAATCAGAAGATGGTTACTTCTTGGGAGGAGAGCAATGACAAATCTTGATAAAATAGTGAAGAGCAGAGACATCACACTGACAACAAAGGTCTGCATAGTTCAAGCAATGGTATTCCCCGTAGTAACCTATGGCTGCGAGAGCTGGACCATAAGGAAGGCTGAGCGAAGGAAGATAGATGCTTTTGAACTGTGGTGCTGGAGGAAAATTCTGAGAGTGCCTTGGACTGCAAGAAGATCAAACCAGTCCATACTCCAGGAAATAAAGCCAGACTGCTCACTTGAGGGAATGATCTTAAAGGCAAAACTGAAGTACTTTGGCCACATCATGAGAAGACAGGAGACCCTGGAGAAGATGCTGATGCTAGGGAAAGTGGAAGGCAAAAGGAAGAGGGGCCGACCAAGGGCAAGATGGATGGATGATATTCTGGAGGTGACAGACTCGACCTTGGGGGAGCTGGGGGTGGTGACAGCCGACAGGAAGCTCTGGCGTGGGCTGGTCCTTGAAGTCACGAAGAGTCGGAAGCGACTGAACAAATAAACAACAACCCACCAAACATTAACTCCTGTTTGACTAAAGCTTGTCATTCCATTACTGGATAATGGCAACTGGCAAACAAAATAGCCGCAGTTTCCTTCCTCTGCAACCATGTGAACCCACCTTTTTCAAAGAGTTGGAGCAGCAGCAGCAGCAAAAAAATAAAATAAAAAACCCTCTTTTTTGTTTCTATAAAGTCAAATATAGTTCAGAACTTCTCTTACACACCATCCTCCCCTCTTGAGAATTCCCCAAGATTTGCTCTGGACTGAATAAAGACTGCAAAGAAAGACTAATATAGGAGAAGGAAGAACAGGAAAAGAGAAATGGTGATTGGAAATGGAGAGGAGAGAGAAAGAGAGTCCCCCATGCCCAGTCGTTCCTTTCAGAATGGTAGCACTTTAGAGAAATTTGGGTATGCGCGGTGCATGGGAGGGTTGTACATGCTTTAATTAACTCTATAAGGTGAAGTGGCTGTGGGGGGGGGGGGTTGCACTTCTTTTAAACTGTAAAGCTTTTTTAAAAGCTCTGCATCTGCTTGCAGAGCCATGAGGCACTCTGCATGCAGCCTCCTAGCACTTCCTGAAACATGACATCGCATATCTCCTAACCCTCCTTTTGGTATAATCTGATGCCTGCAGCTATGCAGGAGAATTTAAAGGTGGAGGGGGAAAGATGTTTATGGAGACTAATTAATAGGGCTGTGCATCACTTCGGTCCAAATTCCGAATGTGCATCACTTCGGTCCGAATCCAAAGCGAGTCTGGAGCAGCCCAAAGCGGGTCAGAGAGATCCAAAGTGCTTCATACTGCTTTCAATAATTCTGAAGCCCAGACAGCCTGTCTGAGCAAATGTAACCATTTTCTAGAGAAGGGAGGGGGAGAGGAGGAGTTGGGAGGGGGGAACTGAGCCTTGGAAAGTGACATTTCTAGGTGCTAATAGGGCTGAACTTTTAACCCAGCAGTTTGTTTCCTTGCTTTGTACTGATTGTTCTTTGGCTCCCCACACTTCTCAATTACTATTCCTTCCCTTCCCATTTTTCAACTCTCTATATTCTTATAAAAAAACCCCAAAGAATACAAAACACCCATTTCTCTTCTTTTAGGCTTTAGTGTTATTTACGTTCCCCTCACCCTTAACTTGTAGGTAGTTTTTTCTTTCTTATCTGGTTTTCTTTTGGTCATGTGTGTGTGTGTGTGTGTGTGTGTGGATGTTAGGGATGTACGAAAGGTACTTACCTTTCTGCGGATTATGCTGATGCTGGGCGGGAGGCGTTCCGTCCCTCCCCCCGGAATCCTAGCTGGGGGGGGGAGGTGCTCCGTTCCTCCCCCCGGAGTCCTGGCCGGCCGGCTCCGCTCCACAGGGATTCTGCGGAGCCGCCAGCCAGCTCCGCCAGCAGCCGGACATCCGGCCACTGGCTAGCAGGGACGCAAATGGCGGTGGCCGTAGCCGCCGCCGCCGTTTGCGTCCCTGCAGTCAGCCGTGATAGGCTACATGAATGTTTATATAGCCTATCACGGCTGATTAAAAAACAAACAAACGTGCATACACAAATGGCGGTGCCCATGGGCGCCGCCATTTGCCTTCCTTATTTTGGCACGTCTTAGTCTATGTAAACATTTACATAGACTAAGGCGGCGAAAATAAGGGGAACGCAAATAGTGTAGACGCTACGCTATTTGCGCTCCCCTTATTTTCGCTGTCTTAGTCTACGTAAATGTTTACGTAGACTAAGACATGCCAAAATAAGGAACGCAAATGGCGGCGCCCATGGGTGCCGCCATTTGCGTACGCACGTTTTTGTTTTTAATCAGCTGTGATAGGCTACGTAAACATTTACGTAGCCTATCACAGTGTTTTTTTAACATCTAGCCATGATAGGCTACATAAATCTTTACGTATTCTATCACGTTTTGTTGTTGTTGTTTTTTTACCTAGGAATGGCGGCGGTGGCAGCCGGTCGGAAGACCGGCTGCCGCAGCAGCTGCCACCGAACTGCCGCCGGAGCCGCCGCTGCCGCCAGGAAGATCCGCCTAAGGTAAGTCCCGTCCCGGGGGGGGCCGTTCCGCCACCGATTTCGGGGGGCCGAATGCGCTAGCATTCGGCCTCCCTGAGATCCGTGGCGGAACTTTCGTACATCCCTAGTGGATGTGTGTGTGTGTGTGTGTGTGTGCACCATACACATTACTGTGCACAAGCAAACTGTGTGTGGCCAAAGCAGTACAGTAATACACAGTCCAGTATATACTGTGGGGCAAAGCACTACACAATATACATAATACGAAGCATCATCACTTTTGCTGATTTTCCAAGACATTTCCTGTAGCTTCTTTACCCTTGTGTAGATCAAATGACCATAAGAAGAATATGATCAGGCTATATGTATTTTTTAATGTTTGCTTCACGTTAGCTTTCCTGGGGAAAAGGGCTGCCAAAATGATCAGGGAGCTGGAACAACTCCTCTATAAAAGGCTTCAATGTTTGGGCTATTTAATTTAGAAGAAAGGCAAATAAGGGGGAGGTTTATAAAATTATATGGAGTAGAGAAAGTGCAGCAGTGCCATTAATAAATAAGATCCACTGAGTTCAGCCAGTGTGACTTTTCCAGGTAATGTGTATTGCCATTTTCAGCCAAAGAGATGTTTAACTTTTATTTCTTCCCTGAACGAGAGCCTTAGGTCAGTGGCATGTATCTGCAGACAGACAAAAGGAAAGTACTTTTGCACTTCAAACAAAACCTACACCAGAGATTAGGGATAGTGACCTCCTAATTGTCACATTAGACACCTTCTGATTAGGCTCTCTAACCTCCTGTGTAGCTGACAGTTTTTTTACCATTCATTTTAGTTTCTGATGAAAATAAATTTTATGCATGGCTAGCACAAAAACTACTGTCTGAAATTTGGCAGGTTCAGACACCTGCATAGAGGCTGCCAGATGCCCACATTTCATGCACTTCTGTGGAAGCACTGAAGAATTATAGCTCTTTGCTTTGAGAGATTTCCTTGAAAAACGCAAATTTTACCTGTGCCTAGCACAAAAACTACTGGGCCAAATTGTCTGAAATTTGTCAGGTTCAGTCACCTGCCACACCCTCAGATTTCATGTATGTATCATAAAAACTGAAAAGGTTATGGTAATTTCTGTTTTCCAATGCAAGCCAATGGGAAAACGTAAAATCCAAATAATTTGGATATCCGAATCTTGATTCAGAGCCGAATCCGAAGCAAATCAGGGCTGATTCAGAAGATCCTAATCAGCCTCTGAAGTGAATCGGGGGGGGGGGAGTCCATGCAGAGCCCTACTAATTAGATCCTTTGCTGTACTGAAGCCACTGAGCTTCTGAAGAAGCCAAAAGAGCCAGTTTGGGGCAACACAATCAGATGCTATATGAAATAACAGTATTTCACAGGGTCCTCTTCCTTCCCTTCCCCCTCCATCATCAAACTTTCATTGCAAGCAAGCTCCCAGCAGTGGTCATGTAAGAGCAGAAAGACAGGGGGGGAGAGAGAGAGAGAGAGAGAGAGAATATCAGCAGACTGTGGAAGGAAAAGTGGCGTTGTCTCTGATAGTTTCAAAGACTGCTGCGTTTGTGCTACATCCCCTATTGGTCTGGTCAGGGAGTGAGTCCTAAGGTCTCTCAGTAAATGCAAAGGTAGTGAGCTGAGATGGAAGAAACAGGCTTGTATTATAGCAGATGATGTCACTGGGGAAGCTCAGAAGATACAGGGCACTTGCCTTCTATAACAGTTCCTATGGTTGTCTGTACACAAAACATTGGTTCACACAGAGACTGCATCAGCAAAGTAGCATCCCACACTAGGATCATCTCTACACCAGCCTAAAATCCTGCATTTAAAATGGGGCTTTCTGCTTCTGTTTTAAATGCAGGATCAGGCCAGACTCCCTTTACACATGCTTCCCTCCCTCCCCCTTTCCCCCCTCCTTTTCTCCCTTATCTGAGTCGTCCATATATTTCATGATACAGCCACTAGATGGCACTGTGGTCTAGTGCCCCTTATCGCAGCTTCTCTTTTTTCACAAGGGAACTCAAGCAGAACTCAAATGCTGTAATTTGATAGCTCATTATCTCTGATCTTTTAAAAAAGGAATAAAGGTCATTTAGTGTGGGAGAGGCCCTGGAGGTTAATGACATCATCTAAAGGACCCGCAAACTTCCGTGGGTAACCAATATCGATGGAAGGATGAAAGTTCCATGTGAGGAAGCCCTAGAAGTAGTCTGAGTCTTGCTTTTGGAAGTGATCGTTGCGAAATCTGCAGGACTTCCACCTACAAAATAATGTCCTACAATACTTTGCAGAAGTAAATAGGGATGCGCTGGTGTACGTATTTAAAATCTCAAATTCTTTTTGTCCTGAATATTGAGTACTTTGCAAATTTTGGTAAATTCTTATGAAAACTGAACTGAAATGGAATTCTTACCCATCTTTACTTGTGCTATAGTAGTAAGGTGCAACAAGATTCATTGCTGTTTTTGCTGCAACAGACCAACATGGTTACCCCTCTGGAAATGTAACTAATGTCATCTGTATTTTGGCCCAAAGTCTTAGGTTTCAAATGCTTGCGCAAATAATTACTCACATAATTACCAGTGCATGTTCATCCTTGAAACAGGGGAAACTGATAATCAGCGTTCATATGAATAAAAAGAACAAAATTGTTTGTATCCCTAGTTAAATTTTAACCATTTAAAGTTTCTTCTGGATTTTTAAAAATTGTTTTCACCTGAGGAAAAATGGCATCAGACTCATGTTTATGTAATAAAATATTGTACTTTTTATAATTATTGCAGAATTATTTGAATAGCTGCACAACTTATGTACCACCAAGCTGCATGCAATCAAACATATCTGATATCCAATCAGAGGCTTTATATACCTTCTGCTTTTGCTGCCTATCAAGGACTGCAAAACAGTAAACACAGGGTTTGTCAAACACTTGGTAAGCCATAATAGATGCTTGGTAAGGTTCATTTAGCTTGGAGAGCCACATGTTGTACAATACTCTCCTAACAAGACATAAGGCACAATCTTATTAAGATAGTCAGCAGCCTCCGAAGTCAGAGGCTGCTAAGTATCCAATGCAGGGTGGCTGTAGCACAGAGGCAATCCTCACCTCTGTGCTCCAGCTGCCCTGTGTTTTTGGCTAGTTGACCAATTTTGGCTCTCTAGCCATGGCTTTGGGAAGGGAGAGGCTGTGCCGCACATAGGAAGCTGCATAAAGCAGTTTCTGCAGTCTTCTTCCCTCCCCACCCCCAGGACTGCCCCCTTTTCCCTATCTCCAAGCTCTGTTTCCAAGGGCAGAGGCATAGCTGGCATAGAGAAAACTGCACTGGCTATGAGGGGGAGGGGCGGGGAACACAGTTTCTGGGAATCACATTCGGAGCCCTGGCTCCAACCCCAGTTCCTAGAAACTGAAAAATCCTACAGCCCTTTAGACATTGTCTAGTGGCCATAGGATTACTCCTTTAATTAATCCATAAACATTTCAAGCCACAGCTGCTTAAAACACAACCACTGTACTGGTATTACCAACAATTACCTTAATAAAAAAAAGTTCCTATCTCCTAAATTCTACCAGACCCCTATCCTATCAATTTCTCAGTTACGATTTTGGTATTGCTATGTCAGCTTTTGGCTGCAGCTTTCTTTTCCCTGCTCAAGGTTGACTATCATCCTTAAGATATTCCAGCTGAAGGTCAAACACTTAGAAGACTATCTGCCAAAAAATCTGGAAATGATGAGTTTCATGCAAAAACATCTTGAATCTCAAATCTATGGCTAAAATTATATTTCAGATCAGACTTATAATTACTTGGGGGATAATAAATATCTCTCTTCATGCTAGATAGCTTCTCATAACTACAGTTATTTTCATTTAGCACTCTATAAAGGCAAAGAGAGAGACCTGTCATGCCCACTGCTGCCTCAGCTGGCTGTGTTTGAGCTCAAGCAGGTGTTTCTCCAATCGTGATGCTTCATCAATTCCCACTCCCCATACACTTCAGTAATGATAACATCTTTCGCATTTAACTGATGTCTGAATTCACTTCACATTCCAGGAGGTCAAATTAAAGTCAGCCATTTATACAAATCATAGAGAAAGCACAGAGAGTTGACTGGATGTTAATGAAAATGAAAGGTTGTGTAGGCAGGAGGAGGTGAAACATTTTCCCTTGCCTTTATTTTTTTCTTCTAAACACAGAAATCAGTACACCGTGTACCCTTGTACTCCCGCTTAGAATCTAAAAGTATTTTTCACATAAAGAAACAAGGGATGGAGGATAAAACTGATTTTCCTTTGACTTCAAGGGCAAAGCTACAACTGGTTTTAATGGAGCTGGATTGTACCTATAATTCACATTCACTATTCTTAATGTTAGCACTTCATTTTATATTATATGGTGTATTGGCAAATGCTGAGCTTTCAAAATGGTGCAATCAGCAAAACAAGTTTTCTTTCGGTCTAAACTGTAACAGGAAAAACACCTGAAATGACAAAGTGTGGGACAAGACTAATGGCAAGGGAAGAGCAGGTAAAAACCAATAGGAAAAAACAAACAGAGCCTCAAACTAAATGGTAGAGTTAATAGAAACCAAATAAGAAAACGTAACACACAGGATGTAAAAATGTAATTCTAAAAATGGAAGACAGAAAAAAAGCATATTTCTAAAAAGAAGGTTTCTCAGACAAGGAAGAAGCTTTGAATGACTCTAGCCCCACATACACAAGAACACACTTTAGATTTCCATATTAATTAATCTGAAATAACTACCATGCCCAACCACATATTCCCAAACACCAGAAGCCAAACTACATGTTATTTTGGTAGTATAGCATAGCATAGCATAGCATAGCATAGTAGTATAGCCTTTTCCCTTTTCAAAAGTAAGCACAGGGAACCCAGGCTGGATCAGGACTCTAGTGGGGAGGGATTTTAGCCTTTTAACCCCCTTTGCATTCTCAATTTAGATTAGGGAGCCCCCATATGCAGTTTAGATTGCCAAGAAGTTGTCCATTTGTGCAGGGGCGGGGAACGTAGTTACCAGTAGCTTGAGAATGCCAACATCAACCATATCCATATGTTAGAAAGGCAGAAAAATCCACCCTTTTAAAACCCTGAACATGATTACACAACATTAAAAGCAACTAATTTGCATGAAGTGAAATGCAGGACCCTATATAGACTGGGTACAGCCCACCCAAAGTTAAGCAATCTCAAGCCCCATTGATCTTAATGGAAGTGTTTATCATAAATTTAAATCTTGCCCTTTCAGTCGATGGAAGTACACCATTAGATACAGTTTGAATTTTTTATTAAGAAGCATACAATTTCTTCCTTTAACACAGATGAAGTAAAATCCTTTGTTAAATAAACATTATTCATTCATTTATTTGTATGTATGTATTTATTTCTATACCACCCAATAGCCAAAGCTCTCCGGGCAGTTCACAAAAATGAAAACCAAAAAGCACAGAGTAAAACAATATGAAATATAAAAACATTAAAACCACAATATAACAATACAACCAGAATAAAACCTAGCAGCAATGCAGAGATTTAAAATACAGATTTAAAGCAGCAATGCTAAAAGTATTTTTTATTAAGGGGCATACAAATTCTTCCTTTAACACAGATGAAATAAAAGCCTTTCTTAAAGAAACATTAATCAACTCAACCATATAAACTATCAAACCTGCCCTAGCCATCTCCAAGAATCCTGCCTGACTTATCCACATCTTCCACTTCAATTAACTAAAATGTATCTATCAAACCTGATAAGAGGAAGCTGTGACATTTCCAGTACAGTTGCTGCACAACTCAAGTCCAGGTAAGGATGGATGCAAGCTATTTTATCTGCAATTTATCTGTAATTTTAACTTTTATCCATTATTATGGAAGACCATTATGGAAGATAATCACAGAAAAACATTTCTAAAATTTTCTAGTATGGAAATCCTATGGAAAATCATACTAAAGATACAAGCTACGTTGCTACAGATTCAGAGGCAGTATCCCACTGAATACCAATTGCAGGGAAGGATTAATGCAGCCTTCCCCAACCGGGTGCCCTCCAGACATGTTGGACTGCAACTCCCATGATTCCCAGCCAGCATTGGCTATGCTAGCTGGGAATTATGGGAGCTGCAGTCCAACACATCTGGAAGACACCAGGCTGGGGAAAGCTGAGCTATTGCCTTCATGCCCTCTTTGGGGCTTTCCAGAAGCATCCAGTTGGCCATTGTTAGAAACCCAATGCTGGACTAGATGGACCAGTATCTAGTCCAGCCTTCCCCAACTTGCCATCCTCTAGATGTTTTATATCTATAATGTCCCCAGTTGAAGAAAACTGAAGTCCAACACACTTGGAGAGCACCAAGTTGAGGAAGGCTGATCTAGTCCTTGGCCTGATCCAGCAGGGCTTTTCTTACATTAGCACATTTTGAGATTATAACATATGAACAAACAGCATATTGGATTAAGAAAATCCTAGTTCACACACACACACACACACACCCTTTGAAATATTTTTTCATAATACAAATTTCTGAGGCGTAGTCATGTCAGACTGCTGCAGCAAACATAGCAAGGAGTCTCATGACACCTTAAAGACTAACAGATTTATTATGGCATAAGCAGTCATGTACTGAAATCCACTGACAATATAGATCTAGTCTGTGAAAGTTTATGTCATAGTATATCAGATAATCTTAAAGGTCCTTCAAGACTCTTTTCACTCGTAATGCAATTGCTCATCTATGTTAGACATGCCCTATTTCCCCCTCCCAACTGCAAACTCCCATAATGAGAATCCAAACAGGATTGCTTCAGGGCATCATTAAAAACCACGACAATGTTCTTTTTTTTCCAGGTTTGTTTTGCATTGGTCAGATACACTTAATCTCCCAGTTAGAATGTTTATTAACTTGCAGATTGAGCAAGAATGAGCAACATTATTGTGAGCTGTTAAACCAACATATCACACAGCAATATTGCTTTTTACTCAGCTCTTATTCTGTCAAGACCTGACACCTGCAATATAGATCCATAAAACGGTCATTTGCACAATTACATTTTCTCTGCAGATTATCATTCTCAGTTTAGGCTCTTCAAACTCAGATTCCAGTTGCACAGAGTTTACACTTCCTTCCTGGGGATGTACACAGCCATAGTTAGAGTCTTTATGAAAAGCATAGGATCCAGTAGATATATTCCCATAAATATATAGCTCCTACACCAAATAGGTAGAGCTAGAGATGAGACTGAAAATTACATGTTCATAGGGATGGCGGAGAATTCCGCCATGGATTTCAGTGAGGCCGAATGCACCCCCCGAAACCCGTGGCAGAACGGCCTCCCACCCCCCGCCCCCCCCACGGAATCCCCCCCGGGACGAAGCTTACCTGGGGCGGATGTTGCGGCGGCGGCAGCTCTTGGCCGGCTGCTGCGGACGCAAATGGCGGCTGCCATAGCGGCCGCCATTTGCATCCTGCCAGGCTGCCATGATAGGCTATGTAAGTATTTATGTAGCCTATCACAGCAAAGAGCAGGGGCGCAAACGGCGGCCGCTACACCGTTTGCGCCTCTGCTGTTTCCGTGATAGGCTACGTAAGTATTTACATAGCCTATCACAGCAGCCTGGCCAGACGCAAATGGCGGCCACTACGGTGGCCACCATTTGCATCCGCAGCAGCCGGCCATGGCCGGAACTCCGGCTGCAGACAGCCCTGGCCGGCAGCTCCACGGAGCCGCCACGGAGCAAGAGCTGGCCCAGGAAGGATTCCGGGAGGAGGGATGGAGCGCCTTCCTCCCACCGCGAATCCAAGCTGTGACTTTCATACATCCCTACATGTTCACCAGTTTTTGGAGGGAGACAAAAGAGTGGAGACATAACTCCTACTTGCTGGAGCTTCAACAGGTGTATAAGAACATAAGAACAGCCATGCTGGATCAGACCAAGGGTCCATCTAGTCCAGCATTCTGTTCACAAACTGGGCAACCAGCTGTCAACCAGGAAAACACAAGCAGGACACAAGTGCAACAGCACCATCCCACTCATGTTCCCCAGCAACTGGTGTACATAGGCATGTCTTGTACTGGCGGTAGCACATAGCCATCAAGGATAGTAGCCATTCTCCTCCATGTATTTGTCCAACCCACTTTTAAAGCCATCCAAATTGGTGGCCATCACTACTTCCTGTGGTAGCAAATTCCACAGTTCAACTATGTTCTGTGTGAAGTACTTCCTTTTATCTGTTCTGAATCTCCCATCAATCAGCTTCATAGGATGACCCCAGGTTCTATTATTTTGAGAGAAGGAGAAAAATGTCTCTCTATCCACATTCTCCACATCATGCTTAATTTTGTAGACCTCTATCATGAATCCCCTTACCCTCCTTTTTTCCTTTTTTTAAAAATACTGTTTATTCTATTTTTTATCTTTATAAACAAAATAAACAGCACCAAGTAAGTAGTGTTAATAAACAGTAAGTACCGTACCCTCCTTTTTTCCAAGCAGGTGGGAAACTACTTCTCCATCCATCCTTTCACAGTGAAAGGAAGGAGGCCTTAGCTGGGAGAAATATCCGGAAGGAGCAAAGAAGACCCAGCATTATGCTATTTGGGACTGTTCCTTCTGTCCTATCCTATTGTCGAGAGAATACAGAAGAAGGAGTAGAAGCTGAATTGCAGTCCTTTTAGTCACTCAGCAGAATCACAGCTTAAGCCTACACTCCCATTTGTAAGTGTAACAAGAGGAAGATAAAAGGTAGTATTCCCAAGTGTGCACACTGTTCTTTTCATTCCTGCTGAACCTAGAGAGGTTTCCAGTATGGTAGACAATGGGAAAATTCCATCTTCTTCAAAGAATTCTACTAAGGAAGATCATTGATACACCAGGCATACACTTTTCCCCCTTTGTTTATAAGAGCAATTATTATTAAGCTGCAGAATTCTGCAACCCATAACTTCAATTCTGGCAGAGACTGACCCAGTGGTTATGTTAACAATGCCTACTTTAGGACTATTTTAGGATACAATCCTGTGCATGTTTATACAGAAAAAAAAAGTCTTAGAACTCCCAACGTGCCCCAGCCAGCTATGTTGAGCCAGCCAACTCTGTCTAAACATATGTAAGATTGCACCCCTAATATTCATTAATGATAATTAGAAGCCTCACTAGTAAAGCAAATTTCAACATGATTCACAGCAGTATCCCACCTATGATCTATCAGGATAAATTTCTTAATATTTCATATTGAGAAGAGCACACCAGATCCTGAATGCATTTGCTTGATATTGATATCAGTGGGCATTACTTTCCGTGTACTTAGGATGACTGTGTAAAATAATATATGTAAGTAGAAAAATTATAACAGAATTATAGATATTTGAAATCAGAGAATTACCTTGAAAGGTGTGCAAGTTCTGTAAATATGAAACAATATAGTGATTATTACATTTGCTCTTCAGAAAAGTAAGCCTTTGTTCCCATGCACTACCTCACCAATATTATGCCCTGTATTTACTGAATTTACATACCAATGCAATCAGCCTTCCAGGTTCATACGTTTTGGGTGGCTCAGAGGCCAATATGACAACATGCAAAATGTCCTAAATACAATACTTGTGGTGGGGGAAAATTATAAAATGCAAGCACTATTTTTCAAACATTAACACAGGGGAAATTAAACAAAATAGACAGAATCTTAGCCATACATACCTCTAAAATAATAAGAATTATGAGATTATTAAAAATAGATTGTTTTTCCCCTGCTGCTACATTTGTTTCCACTGACATAGGAAACTGGAATAATTAATGGACTTGGCTGCTTCTCTCCAGGGATGAAAATAATCAATCTGTGGGAAACAAAACTTTATCTAGTACAGATTTAGTTTACTGTAGGGGCAGATGGAAAAATGTTTGAGAGATCCTTTCCTTGGAATACAGCCAGAACAGCATATCAGCTCCTACAGCTGAATTTTCAGCAAACTCAAGAGTTGATACAGAACACTAAGGATGGTGCTAATGATCATATTCCCCTTTTTATATCAAGTAAAAGTTATTCTTCCTTAAAATGTTGACTTAAATTGACTTACACATTGCCCTTCCTTTGGACCAGAAGAAGATCATAAACCCCAAAGAGAAAAATGAGTAAAGAAAGTTACTTAGAATTATAAGCACCTTAAAATCTAGCTTAAATATTATATTTTGCTTTAATTATTTCATTAATTCAAGATACAATCCTATGCATGTTTAGACAGAGAAAAGCATGGCTGGCTGGGGAATGCTGGGAGTTGTAGTACTACACTCTGTCTAAACATGCATAGGATTGCACCCTAAAGCAATTTAAGGGAGGGAAGCATATTTATGCAAATATATACTAATTTTTTCTAGATAAGTTGTTCTGTATATATATATATATATCACCACAGAAAATACTAGGTTGTATCCAATGCTGGCTGTCCAGTCCTTCCCCAATGTGTCTGTCGTAGCATCATGACAACACACTGCTACAGCAGGGGCATTGAGAAGATTAAGGTAGAGTTTCCTTCACTACAGCTACATGGGGGATGTACTAAAAAGGACACTAAAAACCTATTGCAGTGCCTTGGTTCATTCCAAATGGCCATAGGTAATCACTGTAAGATCTTAGGAACCATCTCCAAATTAAAATATTTGCCATAGGTATACATTAGTTGTTTTACATGCCATATCCAAATCAAGATACTTGGTTGCCCAGTGGTCTTTAGGAAACAACTCCAATTATCACTTCCAAAGCGGCTTCTACGGATCATCTCCAGATAGGCAAACCTAAAGGAATGCATTAAATCAAAGCTGACTTTGAGAAATGCCCTCACCCGGCGCCAGCTTGTCTGGCTAAAAGGGGGGGGGCATTGTGGGCGGGTGAGGTGACATGACGCAGGGGCCTTTGATTGGTGCACCCCAGTGGCACCACCATGCAAGGAGGGGCAGGCTGAGTTGCCTTAAACTCAGCCCCCTTCTCAAACTCAGCTCTCTGGCTCAACGCAGCTAGAGAGAACTACAGCTCCGCCAGAAACGACGAAGGACACCTGCCTGCTGGAGACCGGTGTCGTCGCGCACGCTGAGGGCCCCGGCTCTTGAGGCTGCAGTGCGCCCGCCCCCTCCTTTCTCCTCGGTCACGACGAGGGACTTTGGCCTGCTGGTGAACGGCTTCGTCCTCGTTCCAGCCGCCTGGACCCAGCGTGCTTCTGTGCGCCAAAATCTTCGCTTGGTGATATTGTTCGCCTCCCTCCCTCCTTCGCCGGCTCCTTTCCTCTCGCTCTCCTGCCCGCTCACCTGCCCGCCCACGTGCTCGCTCAAACCGCCCGCCCGCCCGCCCACTCGCCCGCCCTGCCCGCACGCCCGCTTGCCTGACAGGCCCGCCGGCTGCCAGGCCAGCTCATGGCCGGCCTGCCGGCCTGCCTGTCTACCCAGCCGCCGGCCTTGTCGGCCTCTTCCTCCTCGCCTTGCCGGCCTCCCTGAGGTGTTGCTCGTGGCGGGAGGCGTCGGTGGGCGGGTGAGCGCGGCGCCGGTGTTTGCTGGCAGTAGCGCTCCAAGCGGCGGTCTGACTGCCCCCCCCACTGGTCAGCAGAGCCTGCCTGTTGGAGGGGCGCCTGGCTGCTGAGCCGAGTCGGGGCGTGTGTATCACAGCCCGATTGGTCGCCTCCCATGGGGTTGGGACGTCTCCCCCCCGCCCAAATAGATAGATAGATAGATAGATAGATAGATAGAGCTGCGGCTCAGTAGTAGAGCACATGCTTGGCATGCGGAAGGCCCCAGGTTTAATCCCCAGCGTCTCCAGGTAGGGCTACGAAAGAATCCTGCCTGAAACTTTGGAGACCTGCTGCTGCCAGTCAGTGTCAACAATTCTGTGCTAGATGGACCCAGGGTCTGACTCAGTATAAGGCAGCTTCCTATGTTTGTATGAAAAGAAAGCTTTAATTAAATAAATAATAATATTAATAATAATAATAATAATAAAATTACGATTATTAAATAATAAATTATTAAACGGTAGTGCAACACTCCCATCTTCATCCCCAGGCCTCTCTGTCTCGGTCTGGAACTCATACCCACAGATCTTAAGACTGTGGGGTGGCTGCCTATTGTCTGGGGTGCCCAGCGGCTTTATTAACTCTTTGATAGTGTCAAGGGCTCCTTAGAGGACTCTCTCAGTTTAATCCAGTAGCCAAGTCCAGACACAGACAAAGGGATTCTTTTCAAAGATTTATTCTTCCTTTGCAACTTAACAACTCTACAGGTATCAACTAGATCTGAGCAGCAGCATCCCTATGCCCTAAGTTGGAACAGTTGATCCCCATTCGAAAAGCAATTACTGGCAGACCCCTGAATATAAGGACTAGGGAGAATCCCTCCCCTTTTCCCTTGGATCCTCGGGGCGCAGCCGTTGAGTACGTGCCTTCACTAAGTCTGCTATCTGTGTTCGGTCACTCCCTGGACTGCTAACTAAAACTAGGAATGTGGGGGGGAGGAAACTCCGTCAGCTGTTGGTCCTGGGAAAGAGGAGCACGCTCCTCTCCCAGGAGCGACGGCTCTTCCTCAGCATTAGAACTACTCTGGGATTCTATGGGCTCAGTGTCCACCCTGACAGATAGCTTGCTTAATTCACCTCCTGCATCATGCCTCCTAAGAAGGGCCAGGGTGGTAAGAAAGGGAATGGCAGGGCCCCGCCCCCCCTCCCCAAAAGTCCGCTGCCAAGGCCCGATTCTGACTCTGATGTGGACGCAGACCCAGTACTGGCATCAATTTTTTCTCATTTGGAAGCTGCTGAGCGTTCCTTGGGGATCCCTCCTCCTCCCCTGGCCAGGCACAAAAAATCCTCAGTGGTCCAGCACAAGCGAACACGACAGCAGACCCAACGCTCATTGCTCCTTTCTATTTCAGATCGCCTGGACGCTATTGAGGCATCCACCTCCTCTTCATCGGCTCTTCCAGAAGGCTCACCGCCTTCAGCGGAGCTCCTCCCTTCTGCTGCCTCATCTTCCCTGGGCGCACAAGCAACAACCTCGGTTTTTTCCAGCTGGGGATCAGAGTGTGCCCACGATTGGTACAGCTCGTCTCTGGGTTCAGGGCACCCGGACGCCATTGAGGCCTCCATCTCGCCTTCGCAGGTTCACCATGGCAGCACCCCACCACTGTAGGCAGTCCACCTTCCTGCGGCATCTCCGTCAGCAGTGATCCAAGCAACATCCTCCTCCTTGGGGTTTCGCCCAGGCGACACAGCACACCTGAAGGCGGTCCGCCCTCATGAGGCATCTCCATCAGGAGCAATGCAAGTGGTATCGCCTCCCTTGCTCCCGGGGACACGGGACATGGCTGCCCTGGATATGGGTGAGATGACTGCACCTCACCCCAGTTGTACAGACGGGTGACCCTTAGGGCTGTGGGGTTGCTGCCTTAGCTTACCTACCTGGGGGCAGCTGTCCCTCCCAATGTCATCTCCCTATATGACGCCCAGGCCGCCTGCAGCTCCGTCAGTCACACCCCAGTAACCCCAGCCGCTTAATGCATCATCTCACAGGGTTTTTTCCCTGATTAATTAGGATCCCTCGCCTGCCCCCGCCCATTTTGGACATCCACGTAAGGGGCATATCAGATCCCTACGCTAATCTGGCGAGTTGTATTGTCACCAGGGCTACTCCTTCTCGTAATGTCTTTCGCCCGAGGAGGTGTGCGAATGGCTTGTTGAGGCCTCTCGCAGGAGGGCTGCCATTGCCCTTCTCTGCGTAAGGACCTGTTTGACCAGGACCTTTCACTCCAATTTTGACTCCTTCCCAGCTGGGGTCGGCAACAGATCTGGCAGTGGCCACATTCACCAGGTGGTCTCCCGCACTGGCCCTCGGCCTCTGGCGGGTCCGCTGCTTCAGCACTGCTATCTGTGCTGGGAGTAAAGCCCCAGTGGGCACATGCTCCCAGGACACGTGCAGTTTTCATCGTGAATGCTCCCTTGTCGCAGTCAGCACTCTTGCACCTCTTGTCCAATGCTCGGGGAGGGTAGGGTCCCCTTGGAAAAGCCGAGGCAGTAGGAAGCTCTGGATGGCCAATGCCTAGTAAGGTTGGCGCCGATACTCCGGCTTTAAGACACTACCCAACTGGGGGAACGCGTCTTAACTTGGAACACGGTTTATGCTAGGTTCTAGGGCCCCCTAGCATTTTTTCTTAGGTTAACATAGACCATCCCTACCTCGTAAGCAACATTTCTCCTCGCTAGGCGTCGACAGGTTCAGGAGAGGTTAACAATGCAGTACTGGCAGAAGGGTTTTAGCCCCCCCCCTTTTTTCCACACCCTGTTAGCTATTCTAGGGATCTCCCTTCTCGAAATGGTGCCCAGGAAATCCTCTAGGGAGTTTATCCTGATTCGTAACCTCTCTTTCCTGAGGGCCAGTCAATTATCACGAGATCCCTGATCATCTCTGCTCAGTGTGTCACACCTCTTCGATGAGGCAGCTGTCTTTGTCTGGGATCCCGGCCATGGGTCCCTGATGGGCATGTGCTACATGGAGTCCAAAGATGGTGGTCAATGTTCTGACCTAATGCAAGTATTGCTTCCCCTTTTCTGTTATTTCGGTGCCCCTTAGCTCACAAAGGCTGAGGGCCTGTCTCCCACAGCAACATTCGGTGAAGCCAATCCGATACCCTTAGGTGTTATTCTCACCTCCCTCAGGACAATTTTCAGGTCCGTTAGGCACAGCTCCAAGTAGTTATACATCAGGCATGGCTTCAACTTAGTAGGGCTTTAATGGCACCTCCTTTCGGAAGCGTGAGCCTCTCCTCAAAGCCGGACTGCGGACTCACATGGTTCTGCCCCTACCCCAAGGGGTTTCAGATTCTTAGGGCAGGTCCAATCGTGCAGTGGGTAAAGGCCTGTAGAGTGGAGGCTGCCGCCCCCGCCAAGCACATTGAGGGATAACCTTATAGCCAAGTCAGTAACACCCCCCCCTTCACTATGACAACATGACCACGTTATTCATTCTCCGTCCTCCCGAAATTGGAGGGTCATGTCATGTGTCAGTGTGTTCGCGCTCCAGAGTCAGTATTACAACATCTGGTTCTGGGTCCACCATGTGCCGGGTTAGGCAAACCCAATTGTCGATGCCTTGTCATGAAATTAGGTCAACATCTTCCAGGCCTTAGCCCCGGGGGTGGTCCATTCCCAGATCCCATCCTTGCAGTACTATGGGAGATCGGGATACTGAAGCCAGGCATGCCAGCCTGCACTCCATGGCTCTCCATACAGGAACCGCCTGTGACACAGCAGGGTGTGTGTGCCGCGCATTAGGCAAAACCTCAGCGATAGGATTCATGGCCCTTATCTATAGATCATTGGCCACAATTTCACGCCTCCTTAAGGAACAACAGACTATTTGGGACCATATGTCGCAAGCTGGCCATTTAGCCTTCCAGCCCACAAAGGTGGGTTTCACTGACTCCATGTCAGAATTTAGGTTTCGGCGTACAAGATAGTGTTGGGCACAGATGTTTGCCTGCATTAGTAAATTAACCACCCTCTCTCTCCGGATACCCCTTTCGGGCTCCGGGGGTCATGGCCCTCCATTTGAGCTTTCCAATAAGACGTTTCCCTGTTCCACGTAGCAGCCCTAACGGAATGCAGGGCTCACAAGGCCATTCTGGGCTCACAAGGCCGACTTGTCCCGGAGGGCCTTGATTTGCTGCAAGGTACAGGCCCAAAGTAATCCATTTACATATTTGGTGATCAAATTGATCGGCATGGCAAGAGCACGGCAGTGGCCCACGGCCAAACGCAAGTCAATGGATTATGCTCTGGCGGCACGTTATGGGTTTTATGGCATGCCACGGGTCTGAGGAGGGGCCTCCATTTTTATCACTTCAACGGTTTGCTGTTGACTTAAGGGCAATTGTGTAGTTTCCCTTAATGTGCTTCTTCCTTAGACCAGCAGACTCATTGTACACCGGTACGGGTGCTCTTACATGGGCACGTTTTGCTGTCCGGAGCTGCATGAAGAGCTTGTATGTCTTCTTCAGAATTCAGCTTCTGTCACCCTGTCACATTAAGATCCAGTGGCTCCATAGACGTGGCATACGGTGGGAGTCCCCTCCTCACTCTGTCCCACCACGTTTGTCATTCTTCCTCCGCAGGTCCAGGTGCTGCACATTGGAGGGAATGACTTCGGCTGTAAGCCAGGCGAGGACCTGATGGAACAGGCCTTGGTTGAGATACAGGTGGTCCGGCATACCTGTCTGGAAGTAGCCTATTGCAGCCCTCACTGCTCCCATGGATCAATGGGAAGGAATGGAATGACATTGCCAGTGGCAGGGCTCGTTGGAAAGTGCACAGAGAAATGGCTTATTGCCAGGTGAATGAGGTGATGGATGCACCACCTGCCAGGGAATTCTGTGGACATGGAGGGAGCGTTACAGGTAGGACGGTATTCGCCTGTCTCATTTAGTGAATAACATATGTCTGTCTGATCTGCAAAGGGGCCTGCAGGAAGTTCTTCTGCGCAGGTGGGGGGATTTTCACAAGCTCTAGGCTTGTGACTCCTGTGGCGGCTAGGACGGGCAAAACAGGAAAGTAGGGATGGTGTGCATGCAGAGGCACCTTATGGTGACAGGTGACGCCTGAGGGCCCCCAAAAACGGGTTGTGCGGCTCGGCGGGGGGATAAGGGTTGCCTGGGGGACCAACCCTACTCACTCACTCAGGTGTTTCGTGGCACCAGGTTGGGGGTGACACCGGAAGGTCTACCTCCCCCAGAAGGGGCAGTCCGGAGGGATGGCGAGATCACCGCCACCCCTCAGGCTGGGTATGTTTTTGCCCAAGAAGTGCCAGCTAGCTGCTGACACAGTTAGAAGCCCGTCCTAGTTACCCCTTTGCAGCTATTTCAATAAATGTGGCCCAATTTTCAACCCAAGCTTCTTGTCTGCGTCTTCTTTAACCCATCTCCACTCGCAAATGCCCTCACCCGGCGCCAGCTTGTCTGGCTAAAAGGGGGGGGCCATTGCGGGCGGGTGAGGTGACATGACGCAGGGGCCTTTGATTGGTGCACCCCAGTGGCACCACCATGCAAGGAGGGGCAGGCTGAGTTGCTTTAAACTCAGCCCCCTTCTCAAACTCAGCTCTCTGGCTCAACGCAGCTCCCTCCCACCCTCCCCTAAGCAGTGTGGGTTTATTACCGGTTGCCCTTTGGGAATCATGTCGGAATTTTTTGGCTCACAGTTCAATTGGCCTATTACTGTGCCTCTTTTTTGCCTACGTCACACTGTTTTGCGGGTCCAGTGTGTCCTGTAAGGGAATATGGTCTTTATCATCGGTCACATTCCAGTTGGCAGCTAGGATGGGCAAAACAGGAAAGTAGGGATGGTGTGCATGCAGAGGCACCTATGGTGACAGGTGATGCCTGAGGGCCCCCTGAACGGGTTGTGCGGCTCGGCGGGGGGATAAGGGTTGCCTGGGAGACCAACCCTACTCACTAACCCAGGTGTTTCGTGGCACCGGGTTGGGGGTGACACCGGAAGGTCTACCTCCCCCAGAAGGGGCAGTCCGGAGGGATGGCGAGATCACCGCCACCCCTCAGGCTGGGTATGTTTTCGCCCAAGAAGTGCCAGCTAGCCGCTGACACAGTTAGATGCCCGTCCTAGTTACCCCTTTGCAGCTATTTCAATAAATGTGGCCCAATTTTCAACCCAAGCTTGTTGTCTGCGTCTTCTTTAACCCATCTCCGCTCGCAATTATATATTGGTCTTTAGGCATCATCTCCAAATGCACTAGACTCACAGGGATTCCCCAAATTTCCTGGGATCACTTACATGCTTACATACTCCCCCAACCTCTCGATAGAAATATCCTGTCCTCTGAAAAAGCCATAGGAATGCATTGGACTGATGCTAGCAGCACTCCCACAGGAAAGAACAGGAGCCCCAATATTGCTCACACGGGCACCAAGGGAGTACCTCCAAACACCAAAAGAGGCCTCATGCCATGACTCTTCCATAGCAATGGCCTGCCCTTTTGAATGGCCATAGGAATGTATTGGGCTGACATTAACAGCCCCACAGGAAAGAGGAGGAGCCTGAAGACCCTAAAGTGGCCCTAAGGACCACTGTCTAAAAAAGTCTAAACAAGTAGTTTGATTTAAAGTACATTTTTTCAGAATATGCCATTCTTCTTAAGATGGCCCAACACGCCTATGTTACAAATACTTATATCAGCTGCTACATTTATATGTGATTTTCTGCTCACATCTTTTAAATGCAAATAGAGGAACTAATAGCATTATCCTCTCTGCAAGCTCACACAGAAGTAAATCCCTCTGAGTTCAATGCGAGTTGTTTCTGAGTAAGTGTGTACATAAGATTTCATAGTTAATGTTGGACCCAATCCTGAAAAAACAACTTGAATGTTGTTTTGAATCTACAACAACAGCGTCTTTTAGTGGCTGTATAATGAAACATATAGAACTTGAGGATAGGGATGTCAGAGAGATCTACAACAGAACCAAATGAGTTCAGATTTTCATGAATCCGACCCATGGGTTCTGCAGTGGACCAGCTTTTCCCCTGTCGAGCAGATTCCATGGATTTGTAGAACAGATTTCTAACTTTCCTGAATTTTGCACAAATTCTGTTGTAGGAAAATATGCAAAAACAAAAAACCAGCCAAAATGTGCAGTTCCCCCATAGGCTAAAGCATAAAAATGCGCATTTTGAGAGATTGTGCATTTTCGCACATGCGAATTTGTGCAACTGCACATTTGTGTAAATGTGAATTTGCACCAATTCAGAAACAAAACTCCAAATTCCATTGATGGGCAGACAACAGAATGAAAGGCGCCTGACAATCCACGAAACACAGACTGAATGAATTTTACACAATCCGTCCTTACTTGCAGATAAAGGCAATCCCCAGGGGAAAAGAGGATATGAGTGTGAAGGAGCCAATCTTAATCCCGCAAAGAATCTGGAAGCAGATGCCCCAGTAAAATTGCAGGATAAAAAGCCTGGTGTGGAGAAGCCCTAAGTCAACCTCATAAAATGATAGTTACTCTTAATATGATAAGGAATACTTATTTGACTAATGGGGAAATTATTTAAGAAGGCAAATCACTCAAGACTTTTGGGATTGGATTAGAGAACATAATCCATGGAGTACACACTATATAAATTTTAAACAGAACCTTTACAAATTACTTTTTAGATGGTATTTTACAACACTCTGGTTTAGGTAGGTACAGGATAGGTGTTGGAGGTGTGGTTCCAGTGGAACAATTCGATTTCATGATTTTTTTAAATCCTGCCTCCAAATAATACATTTTTGGAGGATGGTAAAGGATGAAATTACATAAACTGAAAGTGTTGAGCTCTCTTTAGACCCATTGGTATTTTTATTTCGATATATTAAGGGCATAGTACCAGTTGACGATGTGGATACTACTATTCATTTGAATGAATGAATTCGTTTTATTACAGTCACAGACCAGCAAAATCAATATAAAACATACAGAACACAGTTAAAACTAGCACAGTAACAAAATACAATTTATGAGGTTCCTACTTTCAAGAAAATAACATCATTTTTTTCCTAGTTTGCACTGAAATCATAAAAAAGTGGCAACCCTTCCAGTGACCAAAGAAGACACATCCCTTAAACAAATGGATACTTCTAATAGTAGAATTACTATTCATTTACTGATGGCCGCTAGTTTAGCAACAAGCTATAGGTAGAAGAGAGTTAACCCAACTGACAAGTGATGTATGAGGGTTTGGCATATGGCCTCTATGATTACATTTACTAATAAATGTTGGCATGTCCTATTGTGACTTCTTTTTGGTTGGAAGTCATTGCCCGTATACATTTTGTTCTTGAAAATCAGTGATAATAGCAGATGTACATGCACTTTTAAATTACATCCCTGTGATATGAGGATTAATAGATGGACAGCAAAGGGACTTATACTTGAAGCTTGGAAAGAAAAAAACACCCACCACCTATCACTCAATGGACTGAAGATCTTACTGCTCTTTCTACATTTGAGCGTGTGTCTTGTAACTGTCGAAGTCGTATGGATGCTTATTTCGATGTATGGATTGCTTATATTAATGTATATATTTAAAATGGAAATGTTTATCCTTTTTCCCCACTTCATGTATTTTATTTTATTTTTTTATTTTTTTATTTTCTGTATATCAAGGGAGATGTTAGTGATTACTGTATATTGATATGTTTTATGATATGAATTCTCCCCTGCATTTTTTTTTGCTTTTTTTGTTTATCTGTTGTTGTTACCATTGTGATACAAATAAAAATATATTTTTTAAATTACTGGTATGATTACAGTCTGAGAAGGGCTGTTAGTAAATAATTATTTTATAGAAAAAAGACTATTTTTTATACTGAAACAAGAAAGTTCAGGAGTCAGTACAACCTTATTTACTATTGGGGGGCTATTTGACTAGTATGAGTTTGATTATTTATTTATTCATTCATTCATTCATTCCATTTCTATACTGTCCAATAGCCAAAGCTCTCTGGGCAGTTCACAAAAAATATGATTATGTTTATAGGCCTTCTTCATTAATATTGTATTTAAGAATTTATTATTACATTTATATCCCACCTTTTTTCCTCTTGCAAGGAATGCAAGGTGGCTGTGGATGTAATATGAAAATTAATGGATAAATGTATTTGGAATGATGTAATGAAAGAATAATTTGAACTCAGAATTGAAAGAAAGAAAGAAAGAAAGAAAGAAAGAAAGAAAGAATCAAATGTTACCTTATAAATGAAAAGCATGCTCTGTTCCACTAACTGTGGGAGTTTTGAGCTGGGGCATCTGTTTTATTATTGTCACTGGCTTTTATTAATTTTTATATTTATTGTTGTGTTGCTTTTAATCTTGTGAGCCACCTTGAGAAGGTTTTGTATTCTAAAAGGCAGCCTAAACATATTTTAAATAAATAAATGGAATAAAAGAAGGAGGGAAGGAAGAACAAGCAGAGTTGCAAAGCACGAAATGTAACCCAAAGAGAACACTGATCATGCAATCTAATCCAAAGAAATAAAGAACTTGTTAAAGTGATAGCTAACAAGAAAGGTTAGAATGGCTTATACTGAAGATGATAACACCCCAAAACAACCTTAAACATTTGGTTGAGTGTGCTCCTGCAGCTTCAAAAAGCAACAGAAATAGAGCACATGATCTGTGGAGAATTTAAGTAAGATATGAAATTTGTTATGTGCCCTTTTGAGTATTTGCAGTGCAATAGTATACATGTTAACTTAGAAGTAAGTCCCATTCTGTTCAATGGGGCTTATATCTAGGTATGTGTGCCTAGGCAGAATCTAGAATCACAGGAAGTTAACTTCTGCTTGTGCAGTGGGATTTTCCCCTCCTCTCCTCCCCACCCTGCACTTCCCCCACACCCCTACCAAAGCCTACTCTTGAGGGTCCCCCAACCCTCTAGAGTAGATTTTGAGGGTGCATGGGGGGCTGCAGGGGGAAAACTGCCTCCTCCCTGTGCCACTGACAGGAGGCGTTCCATTGGTGGAAGGGGTTGATTAGATATCACCCTATAGGATTGCAATCCTATACCAATTATCCTAGGGGTAAACTCCATTGAACACAATGGACCTTACTTCTGAGTAGGAATGTACAGGATTGCCTGATCACTCTTGCAAATAACTGCAGGTAGACCATTCAATATATACACCTCTCTCTTACTGATGCAGCATTAAGTAAGATCAGAAGGAGCTGCATTCTGAGTTAAGTATACATTAGAATGACTTTTCAAGAAAGAATTAGCAAGTTGTATAAACAGAAGATTCCAGCTGCCAGGTGAGGACTTCATTTATCAGGGATTAAGAAGAGAGTGTCATCTACAGTCCTTAACAGATTGTTAATTGTTAGAGAAAAACCCAAGAAAGAGAGGACAATTTTCACAATTATATAAGATGTCACCTTGAAAGCTAGCACATATACATATAAAATATTAAAGGCAAGGCATTTAGGTATTAATATATCAGATGGACTCTATGTAAAGATTCATAATACAACTTGTATTATGTTCTGAATCCTCTTTAAGAGAAGCTCAATATAAATTGGTGCTCCAGTCGTATATGACTCATATAAGATTAAATAGGATCTTGAAAATTAATTATTAACAGTGCAGTCCTACCCTACTCAGAAGCAAAAGTCATTGTTTTCAGTAGAGCTTAATCCTAGTTAAGCATGTACAGGATTGCAGCCCACGGAGTAAATTCTATTTATCTCAATGCTACTGTGTAGGATTGGAGTGTAAGTGTTGGAAATGCCAGTGATTATGCAGATTTTTTTCATATCTGATAGTTCTGTTCAAAGGCTCAATGGTATTAGAATCAAATCATCGCAATTTTTTTCTAACGGCAGGAAAACATTAAATAGAACCAGTGTTGGAAGAATCTTGGAGATCATCTAAACTCGAACCCCCTTAACTGTGCTACTGAACATTTTTGAAGATTAATAAGGTGGCGCAGAGTGGTAGGCAGCAGTATTGCAACTGAAACTCTCCCCATGACCTGAGTTCAATACCAGCAGAAGCCGGGTCTCGGGTAGCTGGTTCAGGTCGACTCAGCCTTCCATCCTTGCAAGGTAGGTGAAATGGGTACCCAGCTTGCTGGGGGAAAGGTAGTCACAACTGGGGAAGGCAATGGCAAACCACCCCGCTATAGTCTGCCATGAAAACGCCAGCGCAAGCAGCGTCCCTCTAGGGGTCAGTAATGACTCGGTGTTTACACAGGAGAAATCTTTCCTTTTTTTCCCTCCTGGGGTTATTATTCCTGATATTATTCTATATCGCAGATAATGAGCTATCAAATTACCCCATTGTGTTCTGCATGAGTTCCCTCCATGAAAAGAGGGAAAGCGGCAAGAAGAGGAGCAAGATCAGTGAAAGATAATGGAAGGCTCAGATATGGGGAGAAGGAAGGGGAAAGGGGAGGAGAGGAAAGGAAGTGGGTGAAAAAGAGAGTCGCTGTGATCCTGCATTTAAAACGGAAGCAGAAAGCCCCATTTTAAATGCAGGATTTAGGCTGGTGTAGAGATGCCCTAAGACCAGTAATCCCCAAAGTATGGGCTAGATCACACTTTTTAGTGTGTGCCACAAGAAATAAGTTATATCAAATAAAGAAAGTGCCCACTCACAGAGAAGTCTGCCTCCTGCACCTATGTGTGATTTACTCCTCTATCCTTGCCTTCTTTCAGTCAGAAATGACAGGTGTGACTGGATGATTCAGTCATTCCTGGTCATGTATGCTGAAGGATAGGATAGATTGATACCCTTATACTAGAAGGATTACAAGACTTCAGTCCCTGCCCTGCCCTTAACTTCACACCTCTTGCTTCTGTTATCTGTGTGGTGTTTTCTGATGAGTTATCCTTCAGTGAACAAATGCCAGCTCCAGTCCCTTCCTTAACACCCTCTTTTCTTCCCCAAAGCTTTACATCATTTGTGCCACAACCCATTCCTCTTCTGATCTGAGTAGCCATCCCTTTCACAAACTCCATCTTCTCTTTTTTTTCACCCTAAGGATCACAGGCAGGGAGGGAATCTCTGAATCCATTCTCCAGAATTTCCATGCCATCACAGACATGTAAGAATAATATGCTGACAGAAAGCCCATATTTATTAGTTACTGCTTTATCTCACTTCAGATAAAATCTCTTGACCGACATAAGAAGGTGTTTTTATTTTGCATTAAGTAACAGTTAAATAATTCAATAAAAAAATGAGAATCATCTGAAAAACAATTCTTATGTTTTCCATGGAATCAGGAATCTTTTTCAGATGTTCAAAATCAGTAGAATGAATGCATGGATGCAGTACATACATGTGTAGGTTCTGTGCACAAAAGAATAATCAATGTGTAGATATTAAAGACAAGACCTGCTGTCATAATCCCATCCCACCGCCACTCAAAACATTGATTTACACAATTTTAGATGGGTAAAAGGAGATACTGAAGTTTTGGAGATTCTAATTGCTAAGAGCAAATACAATGGCTACAGACCTTTGGAAAAGAATTGCCTTCACACAGAGGTAAGAGAAGGTTGAAAGTTGTGTTACTTCCAACTTATGAACTTGCTGGGTTCTCCACATGAATATTATGCATTAACTCACATACCTGCTGATGGATGAACTCTCCTCAACTCCATTCAGAGTCAGTCCAGAATGTATGAACTTTCTTGTAGGGCAGGGGGCAGGGAAGGCTAATCTGTTTCTGAAAGTTCTGTCCTGGCTTATAACATTGAAGCATGCACATTGATTGTGTCACACACAACCACCATACAATTTTGCCTCTAGAAATTGTATTTCCCAGAACTAGCCAGGGCAAAGTGTCACCTAAAAATTCAACTGCCCCACCCTCAAACACTACAAATAACATACTCAGAAAGGAGAAGGTTTTAGATATAGATTGGATACAACAATCAGATTTGCAAGAAACAATCATCCACTGCTGACCACATTTTTCGAACAATTCTGGCCCCCGGGTTACAATGGGCTGCTGCTGCTTACCCACTCTTCACATGCAACAACTCCCAGGCCCCTCCTCCAAGCAACAACCAAGGAAGACTCAGCCAAAGCAGTGGGGACACTGCCATACCTCATATGTACACAAGACTAGAGCACTCTGTACTGCTGCATCAGACTGAACCAGTCAATACAAGCATATGTGGAGATGTGGCATCACATTGATTGGGTATTGATCAGAGGTAGCAACCACTGGTTGCACAGTCCTGCCCATTACCTACTCCTTGCCAGTTGTAGCTAATGTCAGCTTACACCACCAGTCAGAACATAGCTGAAACTATCTCAACAAAAACCTCTTCCAATATGTGCCTTTCAGGCAGTATTATGTCAATCAGACATGTCCTTAGCCCATATATAGTTGTCACTGTATTGCAGACACCTCTGAAATCATCACATTATCAGACAGTATAGCCTAGACGTCTAGCTGCAGCCCAAGTAATTTAATGATTTAAATATGTAGTAGGACATCGTTCAGTAATATTTACTTGTCACTCATAGAAACATTGCTCCCATGGACACCGTCCAAGCATGGAAATTATCCTTCAGAATGAAAAACAATTTAATGAATATCCTTTTTCCTTTCAAATTATAAACCTTCTGAAGGTCAAACATTTCAGATGTATAACTATAAAGCTA
Organism: Heloderma suspectum; assembly: GCF_057233095.1. Classification (NCBI taxonomy): domain Eukaryota; kingdom Metazoa; phylum Chordata; class Lepidosauria; order Squamata; family Helodermatidae; genus Heloderma; species Heloderma suspectum. The sequence goes on along the minus strand of NC_139459.1, from coordinate 289,841,060 downwards.
TAATAAGCTCAGTCATAAGATTATGCTGCAAATGTAAAATTACATATTATACAATTGGAATAACAATACCATCTATCTCAATAATTCCTAAAATCATACATGTGTGCAATTTTGATAACCTGAAAAGAAAATCAATATCCAAGTGCCAAATATATTAAAATCAGTCTTGAAAATGTTACAAAGCCAAGTGAAAGTGCACAAGAAAAAATGTTTAAATTTGTAGAACAAAATCCAGTTAAATAAATCCTACAACTATAAAAGTGATGTTAAGTCAACAGTCAGCACTTGTAGCATGTTTTAAGTGAAACAGTTTGGATTTATTTATGGGCTGATTAACTCATAATTGTAGACATTTTTCCCAGTGCAGATATCTGTGCCCTGCTGCCGGATACAAATGCTCTTTGTTCTAATTATTCAGATGTAGTCCTTAAGGCTGGCATCATAGCATCCAAAGTCACCACTGTCGACAGCCGGTGCATGCAGGAGGGCTCACTGTAGGATCACAGTATGCACACACATGCTCTTCTGGTCATGCGAGGCGCTGAATACCAGTGGTGTAGTGGAGCCTGGGCTTGCAAGGATGCAGCACCAGTACTTTTTTCTTAGCAGGGATGATGATGTCATCTGCTGCCTCCCTTCGGAATTCCCTGTTTGTCAGAGCTGCAATTCTCACAGTAGCTGAGGGGAAATGGATTTTCCCCACAACAGTATATTGTTGTGAGCTATCCCTGTTGTAATGCAAAGTATTTTGGCTTGGTCTTGCATGGGCCCTTAAGACCCATTAGCTTTACAAAAGACCTGCTCCTGGTAGAGATAAAACTACTGGAACTGGTCTGTTGATATGGACCCATACAGTTGCCTGCATTTTTGGACCCTTCTTGGGGGCATATCTCCAGGGACTGTCGTGATGAGCACCTGCACTTTAAAATTTACCATCACACAACTTTGAATACACAACAAGGCTTTAATACAAGCAGCAAAGCTTTAATTGACCAAGCCTTTAAAAGCAGTGCACCCAGTCACACTCATGCAAAGGGAGGAGAAGTGGCAAAGTGATGTCAGCAGCAGCAGCACCACCAGTTGCATCTGGACGAGGTGATGAGGTGGTGGTGGCAGCAGCACTGCATTCTATTGGGTGTGAGTGGGCTGGCCCAGACTAGCAGCAGCTGCTACTGAAAGGGCTGTTTGTCCACGTCACCAAAGGCGTATGAATAAACTTGGTAGTCATGAAATAAGAGGATGGGATCACTTATAAACAGGAAGAAAAGGTAGGAATGAATGGATGCTTCTCACAGTGGAGAAGCAGTGGGGTCCTCCAAAGGGCATGGATTGTGACTGGTGCTATTTATTTTATTCATTCATTGCATTGATCTGCTCATTTCATTGGTGATTCATAAAAATCACATTTGTTTCATCATTCATTAGTGCCTGCAGCATAGAGAAGGGATGAAGCGAGAGGGCAAGAATCACACTAAGACAACCAACATTATCGGTTGTCGCTTGCACAGTTTGGCATGACATAGGCCAAGCCAGGCACCAGACAGCCCGACTGCTAACCACTGCAACCACCCAGCCCATATGCTGGAAACAATAATGGAAGGATGGCAAGATCAGGACACCATGGCGTGGGCCAATATTATGGGCAGACATTGCCAATCTGGATGTGTTACATGCCAGCCTAGGCCTAGAAGTGATACATCATGACCCCTTAAGGGGATCTCTGGTGAGGATAGGGAAGCCCACTACCACTGACCCCAGCTGCAGATTCTGCCCAATGATGCCAGCACCACAAGAAGCAGGCAGCAAAGTTCACCCAGCTGACCATCAAATGAATGTAGCTACACCAATCTAACAAGGCAGCACAGATATTTTCCAGACTTGCATCATTCTATAGCATGAGAAATAAATTGGCAGCAACCAGGAGCAGCCACCAAAATCACACCCACCAGAGGAGAAAAATGTGTCTATCCGTACTTATAAAACATCGACAAGGAAAACATCCAAAGGCACCACTGAGTATATGGACTGTAATAATAGTTTATTTATTGTGCAGATCTCTAAAATACTCATGGACTATAAAAATTGTTTATTTACTATGCAGTTCTCTAAAATGCTCTATGTGTTTTGCGACTAGGTCTCTTCCTCAGGAGCAATCAATCTGTTTAAAATATATAAAAATATACATATTTTTGTTGTATAGTGAAGTTAAGATATACAATTCTGTGAAATCTTAAAAATTAGTTCTCCACCACAGTATTTAGAGCTATTTTTCTTTACAACACATACACTTGAAAAAATCATACTCACATCATATAATCAGTAGTTATTGCACTCATTTCAGAACTAATTAAAACTTAACCAAAAGGGTTCCCTTCAGTTCTGTTTTCATCCATTCTGAAACAAATACACAACCTTAATTCAAAGGGACTCTGTGCATGCATGCATTTTGTCTTTTCTTCTTTTGTGGTGATGCTATCTGGAGTATTTCTATTCTCTGTAATGTTTAAGGCTAAGTGAAAGTTTGTGTTAGATTCATTTTATTTATGTTTTTAATTTGTGGGAACCTGACATTTTCTCCAAACAAGCAGCACTCTGAGAGGGGTTGGGGGGACATTCGCTATGAAAGTACTTGCCAAATAAAAGGGAGACATGCCACTTTGCTCTGCCTATCACGGTCGCTTGTATTTTTCGAAATGGCCACAGCAGCCATGGTCCACAGTACAGCACAATCCACGTGCCTTCTTTCTTGCCAAAGACAAACAATTTTGCCCCTGTTTGGATGTCACCTAGGACTGTTTTGAAATGGCCCTCCAAAATTTACAATCCATTTGCAGGTAGTGAATTTGGGAAGGCCACTTTGGAAACCACTTCAGGGTGTGATCTTGGGGGCCCTGAATGGTTGGGGGGGGACACCTACCATGAAGGTGGTGCTGCTCCCTTTAATTTTTTTTGCTTGTTTAACTTTTAAAAGCCACTGGCAGCCAGAGCCGAATTCTAGCCATTCCCGCCATGTTTCCTCCCCAGAGTTCCGTGGAGAAGGCTAGTGCCATTCCCAGGGCACTATAGGAAAGAAACATTCATTCTTTTTCCCTTATGGGTCTGATGCTCTGCCCAGCCCACAGCCATCAAGAGACAGCAGTGAACTGCCATCTTCTGGCAGACCAATGGCAGCTCACAGCTGTCTCTTGGTGGATACAATGGCAGTGGATTCAGTGTGAAGGTTTATTGCAGAAAAGTATTCACATATGTCATTTATTGTGGGAAATTATCTCATCTTGGGTTTATTCACATTTTAAACTACTTCAAAGTGTACCTGCAGTAGTTGGAAACATTCCAAGTGATACTTTGCTGTTGAACAAGTGTGAATAAGTCCAAAGTACTGTGGTCCAAAGTACACTTTCCACAGTAAGTGACCAAGTGAATATACCCAACATTACTTATTCCAGCAAGAAGTAATTGTCTGAGCCTTCTAAAGCTTGACGTACCAATTTACTCCTGACAGAAATGCTTCCTGAACGCAACACTGAAGTAGCATAGTAACAGCTCCCTCTCACTAATGTAAAAGGAGCCTAGAGATACATTTCACAGCAGTGTAAAGTGGCACCACAGTTCTTTAAAAGTGACTGACAGGTGCTTTCAAAGTCAATAAGAGATTATGACTTGTTCTAAAAAATAATCATCTCCAAAGGATGAAAGTCTAGTGAAATGAAAATTCTATTTTGAAAAATGGCATAAGCACAAATTTTAGTTTATCAATAGATCCACATCATAATAAAAGAATGGGCTATATAAATACATCCACTTTTGAGCATATGCTGAAAGGGACCATTTTCTGATATTAGTTTTATTTGTTCATTCTTATGTATGTGAAAGAGAAAGGTTGGATAAAGAAACTTCTATTCAGTTACTTCTAAACTTGATAATCTTGTTTAAGATTTATTAATGCTTTCAAAATTCTTCTACAGAAATAAAAAGAAACTAAAACATTTACAAGGTATCTTTTCACCTCTGTGAATTTTTAATTACCGAAGAATTTAACACGTGCCTGAAAGTACTGCCTGATAAATGATCGCTCCCCACTACAAAGCCTCTCAGGTATCACATCTGTTAAAATTTCATGGAGTCACCGGCTTTCGTTGACATGTGAAAACTCTATATTTAAACAGTGTTGAGTTTAGGAGGGCATATAGGTATGATTCCAGACTGAAATGATTCAGCAGTTTAAAGGACAAATAAAATGCTACTTTAGTATTTAATGTGTGGGGAAAGATAAGGGTTTCACTAAAGGAGTGTTGCTGATAATTGTATTTCTTGCTGCTGTGATATAAGCATAATTTATTTAAGGGAAAACATTTTGATTCCACCATTTTCTGTATTTTGCATAAGCATTAAGTATTTCCACAAATAAAAGCATTTTGACGTAATTACATTATATTGAGATATAAGCAGAATTTCGGCATGTAAGCTATTACTGTTATGTCTTTGTGTTTTAATGTCTTTGTTTTATTATTGTTTTAATCACGTTTTTATTTTTATTTAAAAAATAGTTTCTACGATTGTAAGCCACCTTGGTTGCCATTTCATGGTGCAAAGGCAGGATACAAAACTCATAAATAAAAATATAATGATGCAACAAAGCTGTATGAGACTTGTAGAGAATAGCACTTTTAGCATTCTCTAATAACAGGTTGGTTTGCATGATCACTGCAGCTCACCTTGGCTTATTTAAGCCACAGTGGTGTGCAGCACATGCCAGTGGCCATTTGGAGTATTCACCGCTCAGCGGGGGGTTGCCATGGTTTGTTGTGCCATCTGAACCTGGGCAGCAGGAGTTGTTTGAGGGCTAAAAACAACCCTCAGATAATGCTACAACAGACCATGAGTTATTTGAGGGTTGTTTTACCCTCAAACAACACGAGCCACATGGCTTCAAATAACATGACAAACCATTGGAACCCCCTGCTGGGGACTGAATATTCAAAATGGCTGCCAGCATGCACTGCATGAACCATGATGGGCTGTGGTGAATGTGTGAACTGGGTCAATGTGTTTAGTAATTACTGTAATTTAGTAAACTACTGGCAAAAAATGTTCATTGCATAGATACTTTGAATATCTAATATCTATGCAATGTGTGTTACAGCACATTATTTTTCCTCGTAATTCATTTCACTACTTTTGATCCTTTTCCAAAATAGGATGCAAGAGACATATGATAGTATTACCCCCACCCAAGAAATTCAGCAGTTCTATCAGAGCAACAGTGCAGTAGAGAAGGTCCTTAACTCTTTCTCAGTCAAAACTGCTCCCCACCCCAGCCAATACTGTAGAAAAAATAAGGCTCAATGGCCTGGGTGTAAAGATTAAGCACCCCACACCTAAAAAAGGATATTGTAGAGATGAAGAGGGGGAGTGCAGAAAAGGGCAACCAAAATCATCAAGGGCTGAAGCAACTCCCTTAAGTGTAGGAAGCTTACGACATCTTGGAGAGTTTAGCTTAGAAAAAAGTGAATAAGGGAGGACACGACAGAGGTGTACAAAATTATGCATGGTATGGAGAAAGCAGATAGGGAGACATTTTGCCCCTCTCTGATAATGCTAGAACCAGGGGTCATCCCATTAAGCTAACTGGTGGGACCTTCAGGACAGATAAAAGGAGGTCTTTCTTCACTTAGTGCATAGTTAATTATGGAATTTGCTACTACCAACTTGAATGGCTTTAAGAAGGGATTCAACAAATTCATGGAAGATAAGGCTATGAATGGGTACTAGTCAGGATGGCTATATGCTCCTTCCAGTATGAGAGGCAGTATGCCTATATACACGATTTGCTGGGGAACATGGGCATGAGGGTGCTATTGCACTCATGTCCTTCATGTGGGTTTCCCACAGGCAGCTGTTTGGCCACTGTGTGAACAGAATGCTGGACTAGCTGGACTCTTGGTCTTATCCAGCAGGGCTCTTCTTATGTATTTATGTTCTGACAGAGCCCCCCTACAGTTGCATTTCAATGGAAGAGATACTTCTTTGTCTTGCACAGCATGTCTCTTTTGACCGAGAAGAAGTGAATAGCTCACTATATTAAAGGAAAATCATCTTCTCCTACTGATTAAATCAATAAGTGCTTAGTAATCTGATTTATTTGCTTACATACTTACTTCCTTAGTTCAACTTTTAGTTTGCTAGTGTTGATATAGTTCTTTATAATGATGTTTTTTTAAAAAAAAAGTTCTGATGTCTATTTTTATTTGTAAGTCATCATGGCTTTGATTTTATAAAAGAAAGGGAGAGTATAAATGTCAAAATAAAGAAATCAATAAATTCAATTCCCTGCCTTTCTTACACACGTATACTCAAGGCGGTTTACACATTTTTTAAAAAAAATATTTATTATTTTAATGCTTAATTTAATAATGTCTCTAGGGGAGCAATCCTGTGGCCATTAGTCAGCGTCTAGATGGCCATAGGATACATCAGTTTCCAGGAACCGACCTCAGAGCTCACACTCCGAGGTTGGTTCCCTGAGAACTGATCTCCCCCCCACACACACACACTGCCTCGCAGGCAGTTTGGAATGGCCCGCACTCCACACTCGGAAAAGGAGCACGGAGCGTTGAAAACAGGGCATTCCGGGGGGCATCCCAGGGCGGGGAAGGTGGAAATGCCGGTACGACACATCTTATGTGTCATCCACCAGCCGCTTCCCTGGCTCTGCCTACCTGCAGCTAGATAGCCAAAATCAGCTGTCTAGCAGCAAATGCAGGGTGGCTGAAGTGTGGAGGGAATGATCCCATCCATGCTTCTCCTGCCCTGCATTGGATAGGCGGTTGCCTCCAAGTTCGGAGGCAGCTGCCTATCCTGACAGGATTGCACTCTAAGCAGTATAACAATCAAATACATTAAAAACCTGCAGACACTTAACTAATAGCAGCAACAGAAATACAACCATTTAAAACACCCCTAACTAAAAATGACCAGGGAAATAAAAACAGTTTTCAGTGCAGACAATTTTGAATCCCTAAACAGCTTGGAATCAGGTTACATTTGGAAGCCATTGTATAATCTGGACACAACAACAGCCATATCTCTGTCAGCAAGGGACAGAAAAGTTCCAGAATAGATTCATATGGGAAGAGGCAATTCCTGAGATACCCTGATTTCAGGGTGTTTAAACCTTTGTATATCAACTTTAATTGAACCAAGACTCAGGAGATTCAGGTTCTAGTCCCTGAATCTCCCTGAAGTTCACTGGGTAACTTTGGGCTAGTTACTGACTCTTAGCCTAACATCCCTCACACACAAGGTTGTTGTGAGAATAAGATGGAGAGGAGGATCATATAAGCCACCTTGTTTTCCTTTGAAGAAAAACAGGTGGGATATAAATGTAATTAATAAATAAATAAGTCTGTTCTGGTAACCCCAGAATTAAATGGTGGAAACAAATGATAGAGCTGGATGTCATCAGTATACTGATAGCATCCTATCACAAATTTCCAGATGACCTCACCCAGTGATTTCATTTAGTTTTGTAAAGAACATTCATTTCCTTAAACCAATTGTCACATTTGAATCCATATTCAGCAACATATAAACAAAGTATGGTCCTAATATTCTTTTTGCTGAGTTTTAAACATCAGCATCCAAAGAACCCCATCCAGTGGTAGAAAGGGGGAAACTCCTTACATCCTCCCTTGCAGTCTTTGCCTACAGGGCACCCAGCTTTTCAGCAGGAAGTACCTTCCCCCCGTGTCCAGCTTGTCTGGGTGGAGGGGGAAGAGGAGACGAGCGGAACGCCATTGGTGTCCAGGGTGGCACCACTGGAGAGGGGAGAGGCTTACTGGCCATCTTAGGCTGAGGGGCCCCTCCCTTCTGCCTCTTTGAAGCGCCACTGCAGAGCGGGGACCACATGCTTCTTAAGCCAACAAGAGGGCGGCTGTGTGGGGCTGGAGTGAGGCATCCTTGACAAGCATGTTGGGTGGCTCCCTCCTCCTAACCTGGCTGACCACATTTCAGCCTTTGGGCTGTGTTTTGCCCTGAGTGGCGATGGCAGCTCCATCAGGGGCCATGGTTGTGGTGGCGTTCAAGCTTCTCGAGCAGTGTGGCAGGGTTTGGAGGGCTGCATGCAGAGCCCTCCTCCATGCCTTTTTCTTCAGTGGCAAGTTTGGCAGCTTCACCACTTCTACTGGGGCCCGCTAGGCCCGAGGTTTGTTGCAGGGGGGGCCAATAGGGCCTCCCTCCCCCCTTTTCCATCCTTTGAGCTGTGAGGAGGTTTGAAGGTGAAGTTTGGTGGCTTCACTGCTTCTACTGGGATCGGGGGGGCAATAGGGCATCTCTCCCCCCACCCATTTTCTCCTTCAGGTGATGACGAGTTTTTTCAGTGAAGTTTGCAGCTTTACTGGGGCCTGTAGGTCCAAAGTTTGTCAGTGGGAGGAGCAATAGGGCCTCTCTCTCCCCCCTTTCTTCCCCCCCCTTTGGGTTGGGAGGGGGTTTTGTAGTGGCCAAGTGCTGGGCATTTATTACCATACTTTGGGAAGGGGCTGTGGCTCAGCAGTAGAGCCCCCGTTCATGTGTGTGGAAGGTCCCAGGTTTGATCACCGGCTGGTTGGGAAGAAAGCCCCTTTCAAGAAGGAATTTCTCTTTATTTTCACATATGTGTGTGTGTGGGGGGGTCTTTGCTGGTATGCAGGAAATGTCACCTAAGAAGGGGCTTGGGGGAAGAAGAGGAAGGGGAAGCCCAGCAAAATGCCATTTCCACAGGGTGGATTCATCCTCATCTGAGGTGGACAGTCCCAATATGGCCTTAATCCTTTCCAGGCTTGAGGCTCTTGAGAAGGATTGAGGGATTGCTGTGCCAGTCGTCCTAGTTCAGCAGGGGGTGTGAGGCCCTGGGTTAACCAGGAGGAAAACTCAGAGGAAACCTTTGGTTTCCATTGCAGCAAGGCTCGATGCCATTGAGGCTTATTCTAATTCTGCTCTAGTACAGGCAGTAGGGCCGACTGATGGTTCATCGTCCAGGATCCTGGCCGAGAGCTGGTGTCTCTTCCAACCGCAGTTCTGACCTCTGGTGGGTCAGCATCCACATCTTCTTGCCCAGGTCCAGATCTGGAGGTAGCCTCACTGGGCCAGGAAATTGGATGCGATTGAAGCTTCAACCAGCATGGATCCGCCAGGTTATGGGCCCAGTTCCTTCTGCAGCCCTCGAAGGATCAAGCCATCCTATGTCATCAGGTATAGTATCTGGGTCAGCGATATCCGCACTGGCCTTGAAGCCCCATAGGTCAGTAATTACAGATTCAGCACACCAGGTGCTATTAAACCTTCTATAGTCTTATACTGACCCAGTGCTGGGTCAACTTCAGGTTTAGCACATGCAGGATCAACTCCCCCGCCCCCATACCAGCCATATCCCAGGTGTCTACAGTGGCAGAACCATGCCAGGCGATTGATGCCATGGCCACAGTAATTCAAGATTAAGGTGAGAAGGGTCATATGCTTACATTTCCTGGGGCTGATGTGGCCTGTACCCCATTTGGGATTCATTATATGGGGGAGTTGTTATACCAGGGGTGGATGTGCCCTGGCCCAATGGCACAATCACACTCAATTTTAGGGAGGATGGACCTGTTTGTCAAGGCTAATAAAGATGCAATTCCAACTGGTGGTACTTCCACTTATGTGATACTCCTCCTCCTCTCTATTCTGGTAGCATCTCTAATACAAAATGTATGATGAGCCATCATTGCACTTCAACTTTCCTCCTCCACACAAGCAACAGCTTCTGAAGTGGAGTGGAATGTGGAAACCCAGAGCAAAATGTCTTCCATAATATCTATTTCCAGTCTAAAATAGGTATTATTATATACTGTTCCTTTCAGACTCTTTCTCCCTCCTTTATTTCCTCTCAGAGTTTGACTGAGATATTGGGCGTGTTCACATGATCACCTCAGCCCACTGTGGCTTATTTAAGTGACAGTGGGTTGTGGCTTATGCCAGTGGCCATTTTGAATATTCAAGCCATGGCCAGCAGTCACCATAGCTTATTGTGTAATCCAGACCAGCAAGGATGAGTTGTTGGCATGGTTAACAAACCATCCGCAAACCTAAAACAGACCATGGGTTGTGGGTGGTTTGTTAACCAATTTGGATAACATGATAAGCAATGGTGACTGCCCGCCACAAGTTGAAAGGGCCATTGGCATGCACTGCAACCCACCATGGCTTAAATAAAGCCACGGTGGGCTGCAGTGATTATGCAAACGAGGTGAAGGAATGATTGTCACACTTTTTCCTAGCTTTTCCCCCATGGCATTTAGCACATTCTGGTGCTAATCTTTTTGTGTCCATAATCTGCTAACACAGAAGGAATGAAGATACGATTTATTATATGCAGGTGTAGGAATGCTGGAGAAATCCGCTGTGGACTCAAATAAGGCCGGATTCCCAAGAATCTGACCTGCTGGTCCGCAGCAGACTGGCTCCCCTTTCCTCCATGCCTGCTGGACTCTGAGTGGGGCAGCTTCCAGGTTCTAAACAGACAAGGTCTGTGAATGGTGGCTGCCATTTGTGGACCTTGGGAAACTCATGGCCGTAAATAGCATATTTTATGCCATTGGCGGTTGTAAAGCACCTACATCTATGTAAATTGCAGCCGTAAAAACACTTTATTGTAAATTATTGTATTGTATTACAATATTATATTGTAAAATATGCAGTTTATGACCATAATTTCCCAAGGTCTGCGAATGGCAGCTGCCATTCACAGACCTTGCCTTTTTAAAATGGGAAAGGCGCTCTGTGAAATTTGGTGGGCACCCACAGGGCTCTGGGGAAATACAGTGAGCCCAAGTGGCCCAGATTTCCCTGCAGCAGACACACACACCCTCGGACTGGACTTCACCCATCCCTATGCAGGTACTGATATTTAAGAAATTTAAGGGTTTTTTTTAAATAAACACTAACAGATTCAAAATTCACAGTTGGGCAATACTTTTATTAGGACCAATCAAAATGTCACAAAACAGACTTTCCAGACTTCAAGCTTTCAATTCATTTGGAAAGACTTCACTGTAAATCACAACTCTTCAAAACATTAATCTGTATAGAACAGCTTGGGTAGTATCCTATTGTGACTGTGTGCTCATGGGAGTGACTGCTTGCGCAATGGGGCTTTTGCACTTCTAAAAAGAACCCAAAACAAGCTCATGGGGACAGTCAGCAGAGCTCTCAGAAGGAACTCTGCAGACTTGTCCAGATCTGAAAACAAGCATTTCTGCTTATGTCAAGGATTATGTTTAGAAGGGCAAAAGCCCCATTGCACAAGTGGTGGGTCCTTTGAGTGCAGTGGAATCAATGGAGGGAGAGTGGCCCATTGGATACAGCCTCTTGTTTAGTACTATTTTCTGTAGTACAGGTGCACACATTATTTTGGGCTGATATTATAATACAGATACAGATTTGTTGCTAGAAACAAAACTACTGTTTGTAACCCCTAGGCAATTTGATCTATTAATATCCAGTATGGCCAGCCTTCTGTGCTGCTTGCTGGGTATGTGATTGTATTGTAACCACTTCAAACTGCAAGATACTGAAGTTGCTACGTGAAAAGGTCCATTGAAATAAAATATCAGTCATTTGCATTAAGCATCTATGTTTCATAGTTTAAAATAACTGAATATAGCAGATAAAGGACATACCCGTTGTATTTTCAGATAGGGTTAGGGTTAACTTTTGATAAACTTTTGACTAGAGAATGTGATCATACCCATAAAGTGATCTTGTCCAATAAAGAATGTGGGGATACTCGAGACACCAACCTGATATGCATCTCTTAATGAAACTCTCACACTGTTGATGAGTGGAGTTTGCTGTGAGAACTACATGACCAGACCACTAAGCAACTTTTTGTTTAATGAGTATCCTCTCTAGATTGTTTCTTGAAAACAAGAACTACTCTGTCATAGACTTCAGCTCTGTCATAGAATCATAGGGTCAGAAGGGGCCTACAAGATCATCGAGTCCAACCCCCTGCTCAATGCAGGAAGACTGATTCCCAGGCAGTCTCCCATCCAAATACTAACCAGGGTTGACCCTGCTTAGCTTCCGAGATGGGGCACATCCAGCCTTTGATCGTTTCTTGAAAATGTATTATGTAGTTGTGGTCTCCCATTCAATTCTAAAACACTCCCTTACTCTTGGTATGTTTGCTTTGTTAGGCAGGTTGAATTTCAAAGTGCCTCTCAAGTGGCTGGTGCCTGGAACTACAATTCACAGGTGATCAATATGATAAGGTGCAATACAATAAGGTGCATGGACACAGCACCAACAGGACATATGTGCCAGAATTATAAGCTGGGAAAGAACTTTGGGAAACCGATGAACTTTCCCAAAAACTAACCATTAGTTTTTGTTGTTGTTGTTGTTCAGTCATTCAGTCATGTCCGACTCTTCGTGACCCCATGGACCATAGCATGCCAGGCCTTCCTGTCCTGCGCTCTCTCCTGGAGGATGCTCAAGTCCATATTCATTGCATCAGTGATGCTATCTAGCCAACTCATCCTCTGCCGTCCCCTTCTCCTTTAACCATTAGTTTAGTTGATTCCAAATTGAGATGGAGTTTGCCAATCATCTAGGGCCAGATATTCACAGTACAGTTCATAGCATATTGTAAAGATTAATGCTACCTTGCAACCATATTTGGGTGTGAGTTATCTAAACTTTCATCACCCTGGCCGGGTATTTCTAAAAACATAATAAAATATTTGGGAAGACAACAAAAATGAACACAGGATATAAGCAAATAAAAACTGAATACATAAATTGTGTTGATAAATGGAGTGGGGGGGGGATATCAGTAACCAGTAAAAAGTATCTAGAACAAAAAGAAGATTTCTAAGCAGGGAGACCAAATTTTCTTGGAAATCCATTTTTCCCTACGTATTAGCCATTCTTACAAATCAACAGAGTGCACTGCTAATTTATCTCTCCCAGTATAAATCTGGGACAAATTGTGCTTTCCAGTGGGACAAGTTCTACACAACCAAAGGTATTGGATTTTAGTAAATATCTAAACAGCTATGAAATTTCATGTTAATACAATATGTTTCTCAAAGTTCAAGCTAATAAACAAGCAGCAAGTTCAGTGATCTCCAAGGTTTAAATTAATTACTGATGCAGTCACTCTCTGCTGTGGCATGTTTAGTGGATGAAGAATGTGATGGGACCACATTTAGGGGCAAGACACATACCCAGTCTGCCGTAGGTACAGTTATCTCATTACAAGAAGTTCAACACAAAGACAGGGAAGAGGACATTGTAGCTCCTGCTGAAATACGTCAACTCCAAGTTGAATGAGAGATATTAGATGCTGGTACTTTTAAAGTCAAACCCACCATCTACTGCATGAGTCAGTGGTTAGTGGTTGCAATATAATTCCCATTCACCAACAGACACTAGGTACTACTGGGTACCATAGGAAAAATAAGAAAGCAAATATAATAATTGCACAGCTAACTATAAAACTGACTGGCAGTGAGGACAACCATGACATTGAACACATCCAAATAATTCCTGGCATATTTCCCCTAGAAATAAAAGTGTGATGGGATATCCAACAACTTGCTAACAACTGATTCTATGAGAGGAGGTTGGATTCCTGGATGCCATGAACTTGCTCACCAGCAAGTTGTGTGGTTCATTAGTTCTAAAACATCAGTTTAGCTGGATGCAAAGCACTAGGTCAAAGGAACTAGCTGAGGAATGAGCACACATCGTGCATGTACATTTAGGAAAAGGCCATAGCTCAGTGCTGGAGCATATGCTTTGCATGCAGAGGGTCCCAGGTTCTACCCCTGGCATCTCCTGTTAAAAAGATCAGGAAGCAGGTGATGGGAAAGATCTTTCTCTGCTGCTGCCAGTCAGAGTAGACAATACTGGGCTAGATGGACCATTGGTTTGACCTGGTATAGGACATGATCCTATGTATATTGTTGAAATTAATGGGAACTGAGCATGTTTAGGCTTGGGCTTCTAGTCTAGCCAGTGTTGTTGTAAATCAGATTTTAATCTAATCCTTTTTCCCCCTTGTCCTATTTACATTGTGGTATTTTATTTAACTTCAACTGAAGATAATTCTTCTTCTCCTGGCACTTCTGTTTACCTACAAAGCATTTATATAGTGACCATTTCTCAGTTAAAATTTGGCACTAAATATAATGTTGTATTCTTCAAAAATTAAATAACTGTTAGCTGAGATAATAGGGTGAGCCTTGAACTTATATGAACAATACATTAAATCATCATAACATTATTTTTAACATAACATTAGGGACGGGTTGCACCTCACAAAGGATGGGAAGAATGTGTTTGGCCACAGCATGAAGAACTTCATCAGGAGGGCTTTAAACTGAATCCTACGGGGAAGGGAGATGTAATGTTGGGGGTAACAGTGGATGTAGGCGCATGCACTGCAATGGAGAGAACAGCTCTGATAGCACCCAATAATAGTCTTCACACACATGTAGGAAGAAAGCCAGACTATGAAGCACATGGTCTTCGATGTCTATATACTAATGCCCAGAGTATGGGAAACAAACAGAACGAACTTGAACTCTTAATACAAGAGGGAAATTATGACCTGATAGGTATAACTGAGACTTGGTGGGATGACTCTCATGACTGGAATACAGCAATTGAAGGATATAACTTGTTCAAAAAGAACAGGAGAAACAGAAAGGGAGGTGGGGTTGCACTGTATGTGAAAAATACATATCTCTGCACAGAAATACAGGAGGAGGAGCTTGGTAGCCCCATCAAGAGCATCTGGGTTAAAATAAATGGAGCAAAGAATAAAAGGAACCTGGTGGTCGGAGTCTACTACCGGTCACCCAATCAAGGAGAAGACGAGGATGAAACTTTTGAAAAGCAAATAGCCAATGTTTTAAGGAAGCATGATGCAGTAGTAATGGGGGACTTCAATTTCCCCGATATTTGTTGGGAGACAAATTCTGCAAAACATGGCCCCTCCAGGAAATTCCTGACTTGTGTGGTAGATAACTTCCTCCTACAAAAAGTAGAGGAAGGAACTAGAGGATTGGCTATCCTTGACTTGATCCTAACCAACAGAGATGACTTAGTGGATAAAATAGCAGTTACAGGAACTCTGGGGGAAAGCGACCATGTTGTACTTGAGTTCTTGGTTCTAAGGGAAGCAAAAGCCAAGTGTAGTCAAACGCGTACCCTGGATTTTAGGAAAGCTGATTTTAATAAACTCAGAACAATGATCAGTAAAGTCCCTTGGCAAGCAACTCTAATGAGAAAAGGAGTCCAAGGTGGGTGGGAGCTTTTAAAAAAGGAAATTCTCAAGGCACAACCACAAACAATTCCAACAAGAAAAAAGGTCGAAGACAACAGAAGAAGCCAATGTGGCTTCACAAAAAGCTTAGGGATGACCTGAAAACAGAAAAGGACACATATAGGAAGTGGAAAGAAGGCCAAGTAACAAAGGAAGAGTACAGGCAGATAGCACAGAATTGCAGAGATGGCATCAGGAAGGCTAAAGCTGAGAATGAGCTGAGGTTAGCGAGGGATGCTAAAAACAACAAAAAGCCTTTCTTCAGCTACGTGCATAGTAAAAGGCAGAGGAAAGAAATGGTTGTTCAGCTATTAAATAAGGATGGCAAAACGATAACAGATGACAAAGAAAAGGCAGAGGTGCTCAATTCCTACTTTGGCTCAGTCTTCTCCCAAAAGAGGGTCTATGACCCCCCTGGCAAAGCCAAAGTACAGGCTGAAGGGGCAGGATTGCAGCTTGAGATCGATAGGCATATGGTCAAGGAACACCTAATGACTTTGAATGAGTTCAAATCTCCAGGGCCAGATGAACTGCATCCTAGAGTAATAAAGGAACTGGCAGAAGAACTCTCAGAACTGCTGTCTATTCTCTTTGAGAAATCATGGAGGACGGGGGAAGTGCCAGATGACTGGAGGAGGGCTAACGTTGTCCCTATCTTCAAAAAGGGTAAAAAGGAGGAACCTGGGAACTACAGACCAGTCAGTCTGACATCAATCCCTGGGAAAATTCTGGAGCAGATGATAAAGCAATCAGTCTGTAACCACCTTGACAACAATGCCGTGACTACTCGAAGCCAACATGGATTTGTCAAAAACAAGTCCTGCCAGACAAATCTGATCTCATTTTTTGATCAAGTAACCTCCCTTGTAGACCATGGGAATGCTGTAGACATCATATACCTCAACTTCAGCAAAGCTTTTGACAAAGTGCCCCATGATATCCTGATGAGCAAACTAGCTCAAAGTCGGCTAGATGCAACAAGGATCCGGTGGATCCACAGTTGGCTACAGAATCGGACTCAAAGAGTGCTTATCAATGGGACCTTCTCAAACTGGGGAGAGGTAACGAGTGGGGTACCACAGGGCTCAGTCCTGGGCCCAGTGCTCTTCAACATTTTTATGAATGACTTGGAGGAGGAGGTGCAGGGAATGCTGATCAAATTTGCAGATGACACAAAATTGGGCAGGATAGCTAATACTTTGGAAGACAGAAACAAAATTCAAAGTGATCTGGATAGACTGGAGCACTGGGCAGAAAACAACAGAATGACATTGAATAGGGATAAATGCCAAGTTCTGCACCTAGGAAAAAGAAACCAAATGCACACATCCAAGATGGGGGATATGTGGCTCAACCACACTACAAGCGAGAAGGATCTTGGAATTGTTGTCGATCACAAGCTGAAGATGAGCCAACAATGTGATGTGGCTGCAAAAAAGGCCAATGCTCTTTTGGGCTGCATTCATAGAAGCATAGCTTCCAAATCCCAGGAAGTACTAGTTCCCCTCTACTCAGCACTGGTTAGGCCTCATCTGGAGCACTGTGTACAGTTCTGGGCACCACACGTGAAGAAGGATGCAGACAAACTGGAGAGGGTTCAGAGGAGGGCAACAAAGATGATCAGGGGACTGGAAACAAAGCCCTATGAAGAGAGACTGAAAGAACTGGGCATGTTTAGCCTTGAGAAGAGAAGACTGAGGGGAGATATGAGAGCGCTCTTCAAGTACTTGAAAGGTTGTCACAGAGAAGGCCAGGATCTCTTCTTGATCATCCCAGAGTGCAGGACACGGAATCATGGGCTCAACTTACAGGAAGCCAGATTCTGGCTAAACATCAGGAAAAACTTCCTGACTGTAACAGCAATATGACAATGGAACCAATTACCTGGGGAGGTGGTGGGCTCTCCCACACTGGAGGCCTTCAAGACGAGGCTGGACAGCCATTTGTCAGGGATGCTCTGACTTGGATTCCTGCATTGAGCAGGGGGTTGGACTCGATGGCCTTGTAGGCCCCTTCCAACCCTACTGTTCTATGATTCTATGATTCTATGATTTATTTTCATTTTCAGCTGTTGGTTGGATATAAATATATTGCAGCCAGTAGGAAACCCTTCATGCATCACTATACATTGCATATCAAGGTACATTCCTGAGCCAATGTATTTTTATATTTGCTGGGAGACAGAAAAGTTGTATGATTAAACAATTTTAGTTGATCATCTGCTTCTCAGAAATTAACTGGTTGATCACACTTAAATTATTTGAGATTTTTCTCTTGAATAAAGGAAGATTTCTCCTTCATGAGCAGTTAATGTTCCTGAACAATTAATGGTCAGTCCAGTCTCAGAGTTGTCTACTGACACATGTTTTCAGTACATCTGGACACATATTTTGATTTCAGCCAGACAGCATCAACCCTATGAAGCTGCTTTAGTTGCAGGGATGCACAAGAGCGAAAGCCAAAACTTAAACCCAGCAAATGAGGGAGAATGGCTTGCCAAAAGACAAATAAATGACATTGTAGGTAGTCTTGACTCTTGCTCCCACCTCCCATACCTTGTTGGAACAAAACACCATTGCAATGCATCAGAAGCTATGGATTCTTACTGATGTAGCAACATCAAAATCTGCCAGTGTACTAGGGGTAGCTGTGGAGGTAAGCCTCGCTAGTGATGCATCATCACCAGTTGCATCCCTGTGGTTCTGGGAGACCGTTTGCATTGAAGTAGCGCTGAGTATAGGAATGGGCAGGCTGAAATTCTAAGCACATTAATTTGGAAAGCCATCCTCTTGAAATTGAGGACTTTATTGTAAAGTACAGATTTTTAAGAAATGAGGTTTGGTTTCATACCATATGCATAGGCTGATATGAAGAACTTGCACATGATGTACTTGGGTGCTTTTTAAGAATTTAGTCTATCTTTTCCTTGAAAATTAGGTGGCTTTCATGAGTTCATTACATCCCATCTGCATGCCATGTTTTGTTTTGTATGAAATCTCTTTTCTGTAGAATGCAAATAACAATAAAAATGGCAAGGGCATGGCTATCTAATCAATACTGTTAAATTTGCACTCTGATCAGTAAAGATTTTACATGTTTATTAGCCCCAATTTAAGTCCATATTTAAACAAATGTTGATGTTTTCTGTTTGAGCTGATATGCAGGCTGAATTGACATGGGGTGACATGAAGAGGGAGGAGGAGAAACCTTTCTTATTCTGTTGAAGCAGTCATCAGTGTATTTGTGAACATTTGCTTAAGTTTGACATTGTGTGTTCACACTTTTGCCAGTATGTGTCGTATTTAAGCACCAGCGTGAAGCTTCCCATACAACACTGAAGGCATTGCTTTTACCTCATGAAATTTTCCACAGCATCCTTGTTTATATTACTGTGGGTAAGTGAATCTCTGTACTTCGTCAAGAAAGGAAACATTGCTTTACCAGCACTTTGGAATGGTAGAATTTAATAAGGACATTTAGATTCAGTGGTGCGGTGCAGGCACAGTAACAGAAAACATTTATAATGGGGAAGATAGATAATAATGTTAGTATACTATGATAGAATCTTGTCCTTGTTATGCAAAATCTAGGGTGAATTGTTCAGTGCCTACTCACTTAGAACTTCCCAGAGATACTAAAACAGTATATCCCATTAAAGCAAATTCAGTAAGTTTCATTATTCCTTTATGCAAATGGTTCTATATGCAAAGGAATGTTTATCCCCTGCCCCAAAAAAGGAGTGTGTTTGCCTTTTCCTGATATTCTAAAAATATGGCTTCCCTAATGAGTTCATTTGCATGACAAACTGACTCTGCATTTTCAAAAACATCTCTTAAACACTTAGAAGTATTATCCTATACACAGATTAATAACACCCACTAAAGTTTGTGCTTATGACAGCTTCATTTCATTTTTGCTGGCATGTGCTTTAAGTACAAGATAAGAATCACAGGTTTTCCCTGGTGAGAATTGGTTCTTCACATATTAATGAATGGAAAGTTGCAGATCATAAAGATGCATATGCTAGGACGGTAATGAATGTGCTACACTTATTTGTGCATACAGAATTAAGGGCAGCAGTTCCTAGTTTTATGATCAACCTTAAAGATCTCAGCAATAGCATAAACCATAAAGTGTGGCAAACTTGCTGATAAACATAACATGAGCTTTAAAATAATTTTCAATACCTGCTTTAAAATATTAACAACTGAGATGTCCTTCAGTTTCCCCTGCATTACTAAAAAGATCTTTTAACACTGTTACTGCACAATCCAGCCATGGTTCGGTGCCAGTGTGGTATAGGGTTGGGCTGGAATGTGGGAGATCTGGGTTCCAGTCCCCAATGAAGCGCAGTGGGTGACTTTGGGCCAGTCACTGACTCTCAGCCTATCCTACCTCGCAGGGTTGTTGCGAGAGTAAAATGGAAATGACAAGGATTATGTAAGCTGCCTTAGCTTCCTTGGAAGAAAAAAGGTGGGATATAAATGTAATGATATAGGGCCGCGGTGGCTTAGTGGTTAAGACGCTGAACTGCAGACTGGAAAGTCGGCAGGACAGCAGTTCAAGACTTAAGTGCTGCGTGACAGAGTGAGCTCCCGTCTTCAGTCCCAGCTCCTGCCAACCTAGCAGTTCGAAAGCAAGAAATTGCAAGTAGATAAATAGGTACCGCCTCAGCAGGAAAGGTAACAGCGCTCCGTGCACCTCGGTGTTCAGTCATGCCGGCCACATGACCACGGAAGCGTCTTCGGACAGCGTTGGCTCTTCAGCTTAGAAACGGGGATGAGCACCGCACCCTAGAGTCGGACACGACTGGTTGGGGACACCTTTACCTTTTTAAATGTAATGATAAATTAATAAAATAATAAAATATGGACAATAGTGAGGAAACAAGGGCTTTCCCCAGACATCTGTCATTTGGGACAACAGGACTTTCAGGTCAAAAGGGTCCCATATCTGTCTCACAGTCCTCCCGTCCCATCTATACATTTTTTTAAAATCTAAGCTGTAAAATTAGAAATCTAACATTACAGCTTAGATCATGTTCTCCAAACTACAGATAAATGACCTGTTTAATGTAACACAAATGAGCTATGCTAATTTGTCACATTCAGTTTTCAAATCTGTAATTATCATAACATTTGTGGACCGAGACACCCTGTATGGGCGCTGTCCTTTTTCTTTCTTTTTTCTTGTTTTCTTTTAGCACTCAGTAGTCACCCTCATCCTCATGAGAAGTTGTTTGTTTCCATAGACAATCTCATTATCATGTCTACTGATGGCACAGGCCCCCTTTTCTGGGTGAAAAAGAGCGGGTGATCAAATAGTCCCCTACTTCACGCAGAAAAGGAAAGTTTCCTCCTGTGCAAGCACCGAGTCATTGCTGACTCCTAGAGGGACGCTGCTTGCGCTGGTGTTTTCTTGGCAGACTGTAGCGGGGTGGTTTGCCATTGAAGCCACCCCAAAATCAAAGGAACTGAAAATAATCCATGAACTCCACCTATGGGTCAGGTCTTTGAGTATGTGACAATAGATGGCTAGGTTTCATTTGCCAATGCTGAACTGCCTAGCCTGCTGACTGAGTGCTGCTTCTGGGATAGAGCCTCCCCCACATGACTGATTTAGGGGTGGAGGTTGGCTGTTCATTCCCTTACCTTGAGCCCAAGTCTCCAGAACCACCTTGCGATTTGTCTTAGACTCATGGGAAGCATGTGAACTGTCACTTACCAAAACTAGGTATATACTTATTATTAGTGCATGGCTTGACATGGGTTGGAATAGCCCTTAGTCTGATACAGTAAAGCCTTCAAGCAAACTTACACAGCTGGTAGAGTTGGACACATTGTGCCTGCGCTGTTTGAGTGAAGCTACAGCTGCTGACAACCCTAGGCGTGGCCCCTGCCATAGTGCACCCCTATAACCCGCTGATGAAGGGGTATGCCCACTCTATTCCCTGGAGGAGGGAAGGGCAACCATATAGCTCTGTCCCTTGGACTATTCCCTCCTGGCTTCGAACTGTACTGACTGCAAAGCTATGCACTGGTTAGAGAAGGCTTCAAACACAGAAATACATTTAAATTAATTAAAATTCATTAATGAATTTTTAAAATCAAGTAACCCTGAGGTGGATGCCCCTAATTCCCCTTAGTATGCATGCCAAGTTTCAAGTGTCTAGGTTTCAGAGACTTGGAGTTATGGTGCTGACACACAAACAGAAGCGCATGCCCTATATTATTATTATTATTATTATTATTATTGATTACCATCATTTCACTCATACTGAATATACCTATAGGGCACAGCTCAGTTACAAACACATATGATGTGCAAGCATATCCAGAAAAAATGGCATAAAACACTATTTAGGAATGTGCAAAAAAGCTTCAAACTCACCCACTGTTGGATATCAAGAATTATAATGATGGTATACAACCAGGGACACCTAACATTGTTTAGGAAGATGAAACTACTTTAAAAATCGACAATAAGATTAGTCTTTCTGTTCAACTGCTGTAATGGGAATTCCCAGTGGGTTCCTGCAAACCTTGTTCTTCGCTTGCCATTCTGCTGGCAATGGTTAACATAGCACAGAGTGGCAAGGGAAGCTGGGAATAATTCCTGATCATTGAATGGAACTAATGGATATATCCTGTCCTCTTTAACAAGAGAGAAAAAATTAGCCTCTTGGATCATCCCCCATAGTGAATACAATCCTATTGATCTTACACTACTTTGAATCCTTCTCACACAAATATTGTTTATGGAATGACCACACCAGTGGTTACACAAAAAGCTCTCTTGATGAGAAGTAATTCAAAGTTACCGCATCATAATAAACAATCGGAAAATGTATAAGTTAGCATGCGCCTACAGTTCAAAGTTGTTATTTTTCTAAGATGGGCTTTCTCAGATTTTCTTGGCATGTTTTAGGTCATGAAAACAAGCAAATATATTTAAAAACCAAACTACGTATGGAAGATCCATCGATAGGAAACTGAATTTGTCCACAGAGCAAATAGCAGCTTGTGAGGGAAAGGAGTTCATTGGGAAGATGGTGCAGAGAAAAGTTAACCTCACCTTTCCCCATCGCAGCAGTCCTGATCTGAATTTGGGATGGGGGCTGTGAATGCTATTAACCCTTTAAAAACCACGGGAGATCCTCTTTATAGATTTCTTGCATCAAGCTGAGCTTGGTTCTACATCATCAAACCTATAGCCAGTGCACTAGCATGCTACAAAGGAAAGCAAGCTACAAAGGAAGAGTAGCACTACTAGCATGCTACAAAGGCAGGTAGCACAGAATTGCAGGGTTGGCATCAGGAAGGCTAAAGCTGAGAACAAGCTGATGTTAGCAAGGGATGCTAAAAACAACAAAAAGGCTTTCTTCAGATACATGCCTAGTAAAAGACAAAGGAAAGAAATGGTGGTTCAACTGTTAAATAAGGATGGCAAAATGATAACAGATGACAAAGAAAAGTCAGAAGTGCTCAATTCCTACTTTGGCTCAGTCCTCTCCCAAAAGAGGGTCTATGACCCCCCTGGCAAAAGCAAAGTATAGGCTGAAGGGGCAGGATTGCAGCTTGAGATCGATAGGCATATGGTCAAGGAACACCTTGAACAAATCTGGAACACTCAACAGTGGCCACAAGACTGGAAAAGGTCAGTTTACATTCCAATTCCAAAGAAGGGCAACGCCAAAGAGTGTTCAAACTACCGCACAATTGCGCTCATTTCACATGCCAGCAAGGTGATGCTCAAAATCCTACAAGCTAGGCTTCAGCAGTATGCGAACCGAGAACTACCGGAAGTACAAGCTGGGTTTCGAAGAGGCAGAGGAACTAGAGATCAAATCGCCAACATTCGCTGCATCATGGAGAAAGCAAGAGAATTCCAGAAAAACGTCTATTTCTGCTTCATTGACTACGCTAAAGCCTTTGATTGTGTGGATCACAACAAACTATGGCAAATTCTTAAAGTGATGGGAGTACCAGACCACCTTACCTGTCTCCTGAGAAACCTGTACGAGGGTCAAGAAGCAACAGTAAGAACCAGACATGGAACAACCGATTGGTTCAAAATTGGGAAAGGAGTACGACAAGGCTGCATATTGTCACCCTGCTTATTTAACTTATATGCAGAGTACATCATGAGAAATGCCGGATTGGATGAATCAGAGGTCGGAATTAAGATTGCCAGGAGAATTATCAACAACCTCCGATATGCAGACGATACCACCCTAATGGCAGAAAGCGAAGAGGATCTAAAGAGCCTCTTGTTGAGGGTGAAAGAGGAGAGTGCAAAAGCTGGTTTGAAACTCAACATTAAAACAACTAAGATCATGTCATCTGGCCCTATCACTTCCTGGCATATAGAAGGGGAAGAAATGGAAGCAGTGACAGATTTTACTTTCTTGGGCTCCAAGATCACCGCAGATGGTGACTGTAGCCATGAAATTAAAAGACGCTTGCTCCTTGGGAGGAAAGCTATGGCAAACCTAGACAGCATAATAAGAAGCAGAGACATCACCTTGCCGACAAAGGTCCGTATAATCAAAGCTATGGTTTTCCCAGTAGTAATGTATGGCTGTGAGAGCTGGACTATAAGGAAGGCTGAGCGCCGAAGAATTGATGCTTTCGAACTGTGGTGCTGGAGAAGACTCTTACGAGTCCCCTGGACTGCAAGGAGGTCAAATCAGTCCATCCTAAAGGAAATCAACCCTGACTGCTCATTGGAAGGACAGATAATGAAGCTGAAGCTCCAATATTTTGGCCACCTAATGCAAAGAGAAAACTCCCTGGAAAAGACCCTGATGCTGGGAAAGACTGAAGGCAAAAGGAGAAGGGGACGGCAGAGGATGAGATGGCTAGATAGCATCACGGATGCAATGAATATGAACTTGAGCACACTCCGGGAGAGAGCGCAGGACAGGAAGGCCTGGCGTGCTATGGTCCATGGGGTCACGAAGAGTCGGACACGACTGAACGACTGAACAACAACAACAACAACAACAACAAGGAACACCTAATTACTTCGGATGAGTTCAAATCTCCAGGGCCAGATGGCCTGCATCGTAGAGTGATAAAGGAACTGTCAGAGGAACTCTCAGAACCGCTGTCTATTCTCTTTGAGAAATCGTGGAGGACGGGGGAAGTGCCAGATGACTGGAGGTGGGCTAATGTTGTCCCTATCTTCAAAAAGGGCAAACAGGAGGAACCTGGGAACTACAGACCAGTCAGTCTGACATCAATCCCTGGGAAAATTCTGGAGCAGATGATAAAGCAATCAGTCTGTAACCACCTTGAAAGCAATGCAGTGATTGCTCGAAGCCAACATGGATTTGTCAAGAACAAATCCTGCCAGACAAATGTGATCTCATTTTTTGATCAGGTAACCTCCCTTGTGGACTGTGGGAATGCTGTGGACATAATACACTTCGACTTCAGCAAAGCTTTCGACAAAGTGCCCCATGATATCCTGATGAAAAAACTAGCTCAAAGTCGGCTAGATGAAACAACGATCAGGTGGATCCACAGTTGGCTACAGAATCAGACTCAAAGAGTACTTATCAGTGGGATCTTCTCAAACTGGGAAGAGGTAACGAGCAGGGTACCACAGTCCTGGGCCCAGTGCTCTTCAACATTTTTATGAATGACTTGGAGGAGGAGGTGCAGGGAATGCTGATCAAATTTGCAGATGACACAAAATTGGGCAGGATAGTTAATACTTTGGAAGACAGAAACAAAATTCAAAGTGATCTTGATAGGTTGGAGCGCTGGGCAGAAAACAACGGAATGAAATTTAATAGGGATAAATGCCAAGTTCTGCACCAAGGAAAAATGATCCAAATGCACGGTTACAAGATGGGGGATATTTGGCTCAACAAGGCTACAAGAGAGAAGGATCTTGGAACTGTTGTCGATCACAAGCTGAAGATGAGCCAACAATGTGATGTGGCTGCAAAAAAAGGCAAATGCTATTTTGGGCTACATTAATAGAAATATAGCTTCCAAATCCCATGAAGTACTGGTTCCCCTCTACTCAGCACTGGTTAGGCCTCATCTGGAGTACTGTGTCCAATTCTGGGCACCACACTGTAAGAAGGATGCAGACAAACTGGAGAGGGTTCAGAGGAGGGCAACAAAGATGATCAGGGGACTGGAAACAAAGCCCTATGAGGAAAGGCTGAAAGAACTTGACATGTTTAGCCTTGAGAAGAGAAGACTGAGGGGAGATATGATAGCACTCTTCAAGTCCTTGAAAGGTTGTCACAGAAAGGAAGGCCAGGATCTCTTCTTGATCATCCCAGAGTGCAGGACATGGAATAATGGGCTCAAGTTATAAAAAGGTAAATTCCAGCTGAACATCAGGAAAAACTTCCTGACTGTTAGAGCAATATGACAATGGAACAAATTACCTAGGGAAGTGGTGGGCTCTCCCACACTGGAGGCGTTCAAGACGAGGCTGGACAGCCATCTATCAGGGATGCTTTGACTTGCATTCCTGCATTGAGCAGGGGGTTGGACTCGATGGCCTTGTAGGCCCCTTCCAACCCTACTGTTCCATGATTCTATGATTCTATGACAGATTTGGGGATTAATTGGGCTTGCTTTCCATTATAGCATTACATAGATATGAAAAATAAGTTATTACATGATTATTCAACAAAACCCATATGCAACTATTTCTGAAATCATTTCAAAATATAAAATGGCTATTAATCTAAGAACTATTCAAACATAGGGTTGGTTCACTCATCTCTGTTCATCATTTGATAACTGCAACATCAGTTTGTGGCTTGCATGTGTGGAAGAGACAACAAAGAGTCAAATACAGTCAGGGCCAGAACAAGGATAAAAGTTTTGGCAGTTGGCCTCTGTACATCACCACATTGAAGGTGAAAGGAAACACACCCAGATAGGAGCGAAGTCAGGACTTTCAGCTGTAATTCAAGGAGTTTGACAAAAGTGGGGCACTAACCATTCAGGAAGTACATACACACACACCCATCATTGGTGGCTCATAAGTAATGGAATGAATGGCTGACAAGCAGTTGCATGGCCAGGTGTGGCCCGTTTCCATGACCAATAAAGCAGATAAAAGGCCTGGTGGTGGTTCTGAGTGTTACATTTGCATTTGGTAGCTGTTCACTGGAACTCCCAACATGAGGTCCAAAGAGGTGTCCATGCAAGTGAAGGAGGCCATCATTAGGCTGAGGAAACAAAATAAACCCATCAGAGAGGTAGCAAAAACAGTGGGAGTGGCCAATACAACAGTTTGCAACATCCTGAAAAAGAAGGAAGTAACTGGCAAGCTCAGCAACAGCAAAAGGCCTGGAAGACCATGGAAGTTAACTAAAGTGGATGACCGCAGAATTCTGCTCATGGTGAAGGGGAACCCTTTCACAACATCTAGCCAGGTCAAGAATGCTCTTGAGGTGGTAGGCATGTCATTGTCAACATCTACAGTCAAGAGACGGCTTTATGAATGTAAATACAGAGGCTTCACAACAAGGTGCAAACCACTGGTAATGCTCAAGAACAGAAAGGCCAGATGAGCCTTTGCCGGCAAACACCTAAAAAAAAGCCTGCCCAGTTCTGGAATAAAATTCTTTGGACTGATGAAACCAAGATTACCTTGTACCAGAATGATGGGAAGAGAAAGGTATGGAGAAGGAAAGAAATAGCTCATGATCCAAAGCAAACCACATCATCTGTCAAACATGGTGGAGGCAGTGTTACAGCATGGGCATGTATGGCTGCCAATGGAACCGGGTCCCTGGTGTTTATTGATGGCCTGACTGCTGATAAAAGCAGCAGGATGAATATTGAAGTGTATAGGGCTATACTTTCTGCTCAGATTCGACCGAATGCTGCCAAACTGATAGGACGCCGCTTCATATTGCAGATGGATAATGACCCAAAACATACAGCAAAAGCTACCCAAGAGTTTCTCAAGGCAAAGAAGTGGGATGTTCTTCAATGGCCAAGTCAGTCACCTGATCTCAACCCAATAGAGCATGCTTTTCAGTTACTGAAGACAAGACTGAAGGCAGAAAGACCCACAAACAAGCAGCAGCTGAAGGCCGCTGCAGTAAAGGCTGGCAAAGCATCTCGAGGGAGGAAATTCAGCATTTGGTCATGTCCATGGGCTCCAGGGACAGGGAGGAAATTCAGCATTTCCTCCCCTTCATGTATCACTGCCTTGTTGTGGCGAAGGGGCTTGCGTAACTCAGTGAAGCCATAAGCTATGCCGTGCAGGGCCACCCAAGATGGACAAGTCATGGCAGAGAGTTCTGACAAAATGTGGTCCACTGGAGAAGGAAATGGCAACCCACTCCAGTATTCTTGCCAAGAAAACCCCATGAAACATATCACAAGGCTAAAAGAGATGACGCCGGAAAATGAGCCCCTCAGGTCGGAAGGTGTCCAATATACTACTGAGGAAGAGCAGAGGGTATTTCCAAGTAGCACCAGAAAGAGTGAAGGGGCTGAGCCAAAGCCGAAAGGACACTTAGCTGTGGATGTGTCTGGTGGTGAAAAGAAAATCCAATGCTGTAAAGAACAATATTGTCTAGGAACCTGGAATGTAAGATCAATGAATCAAGGTAAGCTGGAGGTAGTCAAACATGAGATGGCAAGATTGAACATTGACATCTTGGGAATCAGCGAACTAAAATGGACAGGCATGGGCGAATTTAATTCAGGTGACCATCATATCTACTACTGTGGGCAAGAATCCCTTAGAAGAAATGGAGTAGCACTCATAGTCAACAAAAGGGTGGGAAAAGCAGTACTGGGGTACAATCTTAAAAACGACAGAATGATCTCAGTACAAATCCAAGGCAAACCATTCAACATCACAGTAATTCAAGTCTATGCCCCAACCACTGAGGCTGAAGAAGCTGAGGTTGATCAGTTCTATGAAGATCTACAACACCTTCTAGAACTAACACCAAAAAAAGATGTCCTCTTCATCATAGGGGATTGGAATGCTAAAGTAGGAAGTCAAGAAATCACCGGGATAACAGGCAAGCATGGCCTCGGTGTACAAAATGAAGCAGGACAAAGGCTAATAGAGTTTTGCCAAGAGAACACGCTGATCATAGCAAACACTCTTTTCCAACAGCACAAGAGGCGACTCTACACATGGACATCACCAGATGGTCAATATCGAAATCAGATTGATTAGGTCCTTTGCAGCCAAAGATGGAGAAGCTCTATACAGTCAGTAAAAACAAGACCTGGAGCTGACTGTGGCTCAGATCATGAGCTGCTTCTTGCAAAATTTCGGCTGAAATTGAAGAATGTAGGGAAAACAACTAAACCATTCAGGTATGACCTCAATCATATCCCTGATGAATATACAGTGGAGGTGAGGAATACATTTCAGGGATTAGACCTGATAGACAGAGTGCCTGAGGAACTATGGACAGAGGTCCGTAACATTGTTCAGGAGGCAGCAACGAAATCCATCCCAAAGAAAAAGAAATGCAAGAAAGCAAAGTGGCTGTCTGATGAGGCTTTACAAGTAGCTGACGAAAGAAGGGAAGCGAAAAGCAAGGGAGAAAGGGGAAGATATATCCAACTGAATGCAGATTTCCAGAGAATAGCAAGGAGAGACAAGAAGGCCTTCTTAAATGAACAATGCAAAGAAATCAAGAAAAACAACAGAAGGGGAAAGACTAGAGATCTCTTCAAGAAAACTGGAGATCTCAAGGGAATGTTTTGTGCAAAGACGGGCATGATAAAGGACAAAGAAGGCAGGGACCTAACAGAAGCAGATGAGATTAAGAAGAGGTGGAAAGAATACACAGAAGAACTATACAGGAAAGATCTGAATGTCCCTGATAGCCATGATAGTGCGGTCACTGAACTTGAGCCGGACATCCTCAAGTTGAAGGATGTGAAGTCAAGTGGGCCTTAGGAAGCATTAGTAACAACAAAGCTAGCGGAGATGACAGTATTCCGGCTGAGCTATTTAAAATCCTAAAAGATGATGCTGTTAAAGTGCTGCATTCAATATGCCAACAAATTTGGAACACTCAACAGTGGCCGTAAGACTGGAAAAGGTCAGTTTACATTCCAATTCCAAAGAAGGGCAATGCCAAAGAGTGTTCAAACTACTGCACAATTGTGCTCATTTCACATGCCAGCAAGGTGATGCTCAAAATCCTACAAGCTAGGCTTCAGCAGTATGCCAACCGAGAACTACCGGAAGTACAAGCTGGGTTTCGAAGAGGCAGAGGAACTAGAGATCAAATTGCCAACTTTCGCTGCATCATGGAGAAAGCAAGAGAATTCCAGGAAAAAGTCTATTACTGCTTCATTGACTACGCTAAAGCCTTTGATTGTGTGGATCACAACAAACTGTGGCAAATTCTTAAAGTGATGGGAGTACCAGACCACCTTACCTGTCTCCTGAGAAACCTGTACGAGGGTCAAGAAGCAACAGTAAGAACCAGACATGGAACAACCAATTGGTTCAAAATTGGGAAAGGAGTACGACAAGGCTGCATATTGTCACCCTGCTTATTTAACTTATATGCAGAGTACATCATGAGAAATGCCGGGTTGGATGAATCACAGGTCAGAATTAAGATTGCCGGGAGAATTATCAACAACCTCCAATATGCAGATGATACCACCCTAATGGCAGAAGGGAAGAGGATCTCAAGAGCCTCTTGTTGAGGGTGAAAGAGGAGAGTGCAAAAGCTGGTTTGAAACTCAACATTAAAAAAACAAAGATCATGGCATCTGGCCCCATCACTTCCTGGCATATAGAAGGAGAAGAACAGGAAGCTGTGACAGATTTTACTTTCTTGGGCTCCAAGATCACCGCAGACGGTGACTGTAGCCATGAAATTAAAAGACGCTTGCTCCTTGGGAGGAAAGCTATGGCAAACCTAAACAGCATAGTAAGAAGCAGAGACATCACCTCGCCGACAAAGGTCCGTCTAATCAAAGCTATGGTTTTCCCAGTAGTAATGTATGGCTGTGAAAGCTGGACTATAAGGAAGGCTGAGCGCCGAAGAATTGATGCTTTCGAACTGTGGTGCTGGAGAAGACTCTTACGAGTCCCCTGGACTGCAAGGAGGTCAAATCAGTCCTTCCTAAAGGAAATCAACCCTGAGTGCTCATTGGAAGGACAGATACTGAAGCTGAAGCTCAAATATTTTGGCCACCTAATGCGAAGAGAAAACTCTTTGGAAAAGACCCTGATGCTGGGAAAGACTGAAGGCAAAAGGAGAAGGGGACGGCAGAGGATGAGATGGCTAGATAGCATCACCAATGCGATGAATATGAACTTGAGCACGCTCCGGGAGAGAGCGCAGGACAGGAAGGCCTGGCGTGTTATGGTCCATGGGGTCACGAAGAGTCGGACACAACTGAACGACTAAACAACAACAATGGGTTCCAGACTTCAGGCAGTCATTGACTGCAAAGGATTTTCATCCAGGTATTAAAGGCGATCCTTAAGTTTAAAATAATGTTGGTTTGTTCCATTCCTTATGAGCCACCAACAACGGGGATGTGTGCATGCCACTGGCTGTCCTTCCTGAATGGTTAGTGCCCCACTTTTGTCACACCCCTTGAATTACAGCTGAAAGTCCTGACTTCTCTCCCATATTGGTGTGTTTCCTTTCATCTTCAATGTGGTGGTGTACAGAGGCCAACTGCCAAAACAGTTATTTGTTCCAATATTTCAGGCCCTGACTGTACTTGATGCCATTTCAAACACTAATTTTCAGTGAAGTCCATTCATATATCCTGCTGCTACTCATCAAGTACTGAGTCATCAAGTGATGAAGAATCTGATGCTGTGCATAAATGTGTTAACTGACACTGCAATATGCGAGTCCCTAAAACAAGGTGGAAACATTTGCAGAAGGACCATGACTCCTTTACTAGAATCAGAAAGAAAAGGCAGCAAAGGCTTAGGATCATTCACTGAGAGAACAATTCAGTACTTTGAGTTGACTCAGATTGCAGACTGTATTAAACTCTAATACCCCCTGGTGGCATTGCTAAGAATAGTAAACCCCAAACGAAAGTAAGGTTCTCCACTCCCACCCCCCAACTCCCAGTTGTTTGGTTGGGATACATTTCTGTCAACTTCTCTCCTTCTGAAAGAAGTCCCCACGCACAGTCAGTCCTTGCTGACGGAGACCTTGTTTCCCTACACTCTGTACTAATTGGTCATGATGTTCATGTCTTAATTATGCTTAATGTGGTAAATCAGGACCTGGCATCTTCAAAAAGTCATCACAGCAAGAGTAATTTTCAGCTTTGTTTATCTCTGACACTTTGAAATAAGCTGAAATAAATGATCAATCTCATCCCCTTCAGAATTCACCCTTAACTTTCTGGTGAAACACACAAGCTTCAGATGCCACCAAACAGTGAGTTCAGGACCAAAGTAGATGAGACATCAGGCAATCCATGATCCCTTGGATTTATTTATTTGCCTATATTTATGAATCACTTACAATAAAAGAAATATTACAAACAATACAGTGTAAAACCAACAGACAATAGCATGGCAATAAAGCAGCGGGGGGGACAAGCTCACCATTATTGGAAAGTTTGTTGGAACAACTATGTTTTCAATAGGTGCTGAAAATCCAGAAGGTTAGGTGTCTGTCTAATATGTACTGGTAGAGATGTGTGTGTGTGTTTAAGGTTAAAGGTTGCTAAATGCAGCCATGGTCGTGACACAGGGGCAGTGACACTGGAAAAGGGAAGTTTAACCTTCTCCTCCCCCTTACTTTTTCTCCAGTCTGAATTTCTCCCTGGATCTGCTATCTGTTACATAGGGCAAAACATACATGTACTCAGATCTTCCCATTTCCCCTCTCCCCCACCTTCCAAGAAAGAAATTCCACATTTTTCTCACTTGCCAGCTACCCATCACTTGGGACTGTGAATGAACTCTCAGGGACAGAGACGGACTGCCCAGCTGAGCCCCAGTCACAGTTACTGGGCAAGACATTTCTCAGGATTTAGGCAAGGGTATAGTTTAAAAGCTATAATGGCAGCTGCTGCCTCCCATGTCAATGACCCACCCTAGCTGTCATCCACACAGAATAGCACCACTGCACATACAACTTTCCAGAATCTTGTAGAGCTCCTACAAAATCCATATGTGCATCTGTGTGGATGCAATAATGCTATCACCAGAGCATTAGAGCTTCTTGAAAAATCAATGTTCATTTTTTTATGTTGTATTTCCACCCTTTTAAAATTTGCATAAATTATCTGGAGTTTGGGTTTCTGAATTTTGTGGATGGCACCAAATCATTAGGAAAGGCGTTGAAAATAAAACTGCTTGTATCATAATGCTCTTATACAAAACTAGGGTGCAGCCACACTTGGAATGCTGTGTATAGTTCTGGTCCCCCCACCCACCCATCTTCAAAAGAATATTTTGTAAAACCAAAATAGTGAAGCAAAGAGTAACAAAAATTATCAGAGCACTGGAGCACCTTGCCTACATGGACAAGCTATATCATTTGGGGGTTTTTAATTTAGAAAACATGGTGACAGAGGGGGACATAGTAGGTGGTTATCAGATTATGAGGAATAAATGGATGGAGAGATGTTTTTCATCCTCTCTCATAATACTAGACATTAAGGTCATCCTATGAAAGGACTGCCAGAAGATTTTGGATAGACAAAAGGAAGTGCGTTTTCACACAACACATAATTAATTTATGTAGTTTGTGGTAATGACCACTACCTTAAATTATGTTAAAGGGGTATTAGACATATTCATGGAGATGTCTATCTGTAGTCATGATGGCTCTATGAACCTACAGTATGCTTCTGGATAACCGTTGTTGGGAACCAACAGTGAGAGGGGGCTATTGCATTCATGTCTTCCTTGTGGGCTTATCAGGAACATCTGGTTGGCCACGATGGGAAAAACGAGGCTGGAGATTTACTTACTTACTTATTTATTTAAGAGCCTTTTATACTCCACTCATCAGCCAGAAAGGTTCATAGAGAGGCCTACCCTGTGGCGTGCCATTAATATATTTTTTTTAACTTATATGAGTAGCATATAATGAGTAGCGATCTGAGCCAATCAGATGCTGCCTTTGGGAGACATGGCCAATGTCTCCCAAAGGCACAGGAGCAACATAAAAACTGCCCCTTCCCCACTTCTGTGCTCTCATTGGCTCTGCCCCCCCCCACAATGCCTGTGGGGTCTGCTGTGGTGCTTTTTTGTGGGCTACGAGGAGGAGAAAGAGGAGGAGCCAGTGCTGCCACTACTACCACCACAGGGTTTTTGTTTTGTTTTTTAAAAAGGTGGATGGGTGGGCAGGCAGAGTGGTTGTTGGCATTGGTGGCAGGGAGGTGCTGGATGGTGAGGCTGGGAAAGCAAACCCAGGGCCTCCTCAAAGTTAGCTGTGTCCTTTCCTACAAATAAGTAAAAACAAGACAGTCCCTTACCCCCAGGCTTACAATATAAAAAAGATAGGGCACAAAAGGGAAAAGAGATAGGGAGGGGAAAGGAAAAGAAGAAAAAATCAGGCACAATTCTTAATGATTTACGGATCTTATAATATTGCCAGCTGAAATGCAGATTGAATGCTGTAATTTAGCAAGATGTTGTCAGTCTTTTTATCAAAACCAGCTGGAATGGAACTGTTCAAAAGGAGGAGCCAAAAATGCTGGGCTCTCAGTGGAGTTGATGGAGTGGCCCTGCTTCCATTCTCTCTCCCCCCCCCCCCCCGCTACAACCTGATGGAATGACTGCCAGATGACAACTGGAACTGGGTGACAAGCAAAGCCTGATGAAGCTGGCTTCTCAGCAGGGCTGACAGTGACCCTGTTTTCTTTCTCTTCCCTTGCTGCAGCATGATAGACTGGCTGGTGGATGACAGTGTCAGAAGAGACAAGCTCGATGAAGCTGGCTTCTCAAATGGGCTGCTTTACTTCTCTTGGGGCAACAATGTCCTTGGTGGGGGTTGACTTTCACCCACGGTCCAGCTGATGTTTGTCAAAGAGGCTTTTTCTATCCCTATTAAAGCGAATGGATGAATTACTCCATTGGCTTTAATAGGGATGGAAAATGCCTTCCTGCTGAAAAATGGCTGGAAGGTGGGTGATTCCACCCCCCGCTAAAGACACTTGGGGCCACAGGTGAGATGTTGGGCTGGGGCTACAGCCCCCTCAGCCCTGTGATTAATCTGGCTAGGCGTGTCTGAGATAGAGGTGGGTCTGTTAAGAGATATCAGTGGCTTAGCAGAATGGAAGCAGTATGACCATCAGATACTGTCCTCCAATCTTCTTGAGTTAAAAGCAACAACAGCAGTGTGGTTGACCCAAGCTTGAGCATATTCAAGTTTTTTGGCACTCTAAAATCTGTAAATATATAATTGATTGCTAATTCTTGTGATACGAGCCAAAACCTGCCTGTTTGGTGGCTGTATAATGACTAACCAATAGCCACATATATTTTATAACTACACCAGCATGACAGACTGCGGCCAGCACTGGCATTACATGCACTAATTCCTTGGTTTGCAGCCTCATTCCTTAATGGAGCAATTAATTTATTCAATGATTTATTAGACTCAAACAATCTACTGCTAATAGATGAAATAGTTCCTAAACAGTTTAAATACATGGAAGTGATTTTTATGTATGCTATCCTGACATGAAGGGCAGAGTGAATCTGGACAATCAGAAGGTTCAGTGAGTGGGTGACAATTCAGTATTAGTACTTGCTGAATATCCTCTGCAATTCTTAGTTCAGGAAACATGACACCACACGCTGCTGTTGGAGGCAGGATACTGGGTTGGCTAAGACAACTGGCTGGTGCAGCAAGGCAGTTCTTATACATAGGTAAATCCTGCTTGCTTTCAACCTATGTTTCATTTCCTTCAGACTATTTTTATGTAAGAGGCTATCTGAGTGAAATTTAAAAATCTACAGTAACACTTTACATCATAATTATTCAGTGAACTTTTTTTAGAAATAGGCAGACATTGCTAACAAAATTCCAGGTTTACTTTAAACCCAAAAAGGATAATATGAAATGAAAATGATGATGTTTTAATCAGGTCCTGGATTTGTCTTCTTGTTGATTGTTTAAAATTGTTTAATGTGTGTCTCTGTGTGCTGTCTGTTTATATGTTTGTATGTAAATGGTTTTTATAATGTATTTTTAAGGTTTTCATCTTTATAAACAAAGATTAAAAGGGGGTTGGACAAAGGCGTTTGGACAAATTCATAGAGGAGTAGGCTATCGACGGCTACTAGTCCTGAAGGCTGTGTGCTACCTCCAGGACCACAGCGGTGAGACTATATACACCAGTTGCTGGGGGAAATGGGTAGGAAGGTGCTGTTGTGCTCATGCCCTGCTTGTGGGTTCCCAGTTGACAGTTGGTTGGCCACTGTGTGAACAGAATGCTGGACTAGATGGACCCTTGGTCTCATCCAGCATGGCTCTTCTTATGTTCTTATGTTAAACCACCCAGAGAGCTTCAGCTATTGGGCGGTATAGAAATGTAATAAAGGAAAATGAAATGAAATAATATATTTTATGTAGCATCTTCTAATATGCTACAGTTTGGTGTAGTGGTTCAAGTGTTGGACTAGGAGCTGGGAGATCCAGGTTCTAGTCTGCACTTGGCCATGGAAGCTCACTGTGTGACTTTGGGCCAGTCATAGACTCTCAGCCCAACCTACTTCACAGGGTTGTTGTGAGGATAAAATAGAGAGGAGGAGGATTCTATATGCTGCTTTGGGTTACTTGGAGGAAAAAAGGCGGGATATAAATGTAATAAATAAATAAAATAAACCAACATTTCCTGCCCATTGGTGCATATGAGAGATCCAATATTAATTGACTATAAAATCAGCTGATAAGTAGCAGCTTTGGCAAACTATTCTGGAGATGGACAAATACACACAGTTCAACAAATTTTAAGATGGTGTATTTTGAAAGACTGTAGAGTCATACTGGGTTTCACTAGTGGTGCTTTTCAAAATCCATTCCATTTTGAATTACTGCATATTTATAAATAAAACACTGGAAGCATTTGACAGAACATATTTCAAATTTTGGTTTTGGTGTTAATTTAAATTGTGCTTTAATATAAAGGACACAGTTAATCTAAAGTTTCTCAAAAGTTATATGTTAAATGGTGAAACATCCATCCTATCATATAAGGCACTTTTCATATACCAACCAAGGAGAACTGTGTGTGGTCTGATTCCATACCCAAATGCAACCCCCAGCCCTAAGAGGAAAGAAAGTCTGCACTGTGGAATATAATTTGTAGTTTAACATCCTCTGCCCAAAATAAATGTGTGTAAGCCTTATTTCATATAGAAATTCCCATGTGTTAATCATGTCCACCAGCATTGTACTGGAGCAACTAATCATCTTAACTGAAATCCTTGGCTGAAAACATATTGAATCTGCTACATAAACAGCTTGAAAATTAAAGATAAACTAGGTGAGAAACACAGCAACACTACCAGAACACAGATCAAGAAGAAGAAAGAGAAGAAGGAGGGAGGGAGGGAGAGGGAGAGACGTATTCAGAGAATAGTCCCAGTTCATCTTCCAGGCCTTAGCTCAGTTGTGTGGAGAAGGGGTGGAGTTCCTTCTAATTATGGCTACCATAATTAGGAACCATGACAGACACCTTGAATGCAGAGAGCCAAACAAAGGGAAATGTCCCACTTCATTTCCAGAAACTGTGTTTTTTCAAGAAATAGCGTTGCCACGCTATCTCCAACAGGGATTTTTGGTGAATTTTGCTGTGATCCATTCCTTATTACCCATTTCTTAATCCCAACCACA
This sequence comes from Heloderma suspectum, assembly GCF_057233095.1. Classification (NCBI taxonomy): domain Eukaryota; kingdom Metazoa; phylum Chordata; class Lepidosauria; order Squamata; family Helodermatidae; genus Heloderma; species Heloderma suspectum. The sequence goes on along the minus strand of NC_139459.1, from coordinate 289,803,894 downwards.
GCTTAATTTTATTTGGTTTTTTAACATTTTTTAACTGCCCTTCTTCAAAATTGATTCCCAGGTTCTTTACAAGGATTGAATACAATACAAATATTCATAACATCAAAAGCAAAAGATGATAGCTAGCAGATAATGGAACAGTCGATTTGAACCAGAGCTGAGCACCACAACCTGCCTTCAATTAGAAGAGAATTTCTCTGTACATATGTGAACAACCTTTCCTTCAGTACCAAATAACCCTAAAGAGGTTCTACATGACTGACATTAGGAGGACAAAACCTTTGAACAACAGAAGTTCATTTACTTATTTAGTATAAGTATTTTTATACTGCCCTTCTATCATATGATTTGCATGGTGGTTTATAAAAAGAATGGGCAATAATGCCTCTATTTTATAACCTAAAACTCTCAGGAAAAAAACTACCAGGAGTGATAGACTTCCCAAGAGATTTCCTCCCTGACAGCATTTCTTGTGAAGCTATTAGAAAAAAAAAGTAAATACTAGTAATTAGTTTGCTCCAAATAAGTTCCTTGGCCCACTTCACATGTAATGATCTCAGTCTGATAAAGCATGGCTTAGCAGACTGGAAATGAAGCATATGCTCTTGTGCTCCCTTATTTATTTATTTGTTTGTTTGTTTCATTATACTGCCCAATAGCTGAAGCTCTCTGGGTGGTTCACAAAAATTCACACCTCTCTTCTTCCCTTCTCCCCTTGCATGTCCAGCTTTTGCAAATTTTTCCTCATTTCTGAAACTACAGTTGAACTGCAACTTATTTACGTAAATCACAGTTAACTCCAAGCACAGTTTATCTAGGTTGAAATATAATGAGTAATCATGATGAGTTGAAAATGGAAGCAAAAGATCTCCTCCTTGCAGCCACACCAGGGGAGCAGAAAGGAAAGGGGAGCCCATCTAACAGTAAACCAGCCTTCCCAGCCTGGGTCCCTCAAGGTGTTTTGGTCTAATACTGTAATTACCCCCAGCCAACACAGCCAATGGTTGGGGATGATGGGAGTTGTAGGTCAAAACATATGGAAGGATCCAAGTTGGGGAAGACTGACTAAATTATAGTATATAATTATATGCAAAACTGGCCAGTAACTGGCTGAATTTCACCAAATAAGGTTAAGGCTGGGTGAATTTCTCAGACAATTGAAATCTAAACATTTCACATTATCTGTGATATTAACCTTGTTCTATAAGTCTCTCATGTTTCTTCCTTATAGACCAGCGGTGGGAAACATACAGCCCACATGGATCTCTAAGAGTATTCTGAAGTTGCATATCAGTGGTTGTGTATCACAACCTTTTTGCATCTTCTTTGTCTTAAGGAGGTATCTGTTCTGGAACTATTACACCAGATATCATGTTTACCTGTGCTTCAGTATCTAACTTGTATTGAACAATAGTACCATTTGGACCCTGACTAGTTCTTATCAAAGCACTGTTGTAGAAGCCTTCTTCTTGGCAGTCCTGTGAGGAGATCTTATCTTGCACCTGTAGCATTTGCTTCTGCTCTTGTTGTGGTTGATACAATATTTTTGTAAAGGGACTGTAATTTTTGCATGACTTACACTCTCCCATTGCCCAGAGATACTAAGGCAAGCAATTTCAAGTTCATGAGTGCAAAGCATAAGAGAAAGAGGGACAGCCTGTTGATGACCTGAGGGCAGGTGTGATGTGAAAATCCCAAAGATATACTAGGAGACAATGGTGGTAGAAGGAATATTCCAGTGTGGGATACTCTTGTGAGGCAAAAATGGATAGAGAAAATCAATAAGTAGCATGAGAGGGAAAGGGGCATGAAAGGAGGAGAGGCAGAGGCGTCCAGTGCTTGCTGTTTTGCTCTCCTTGCCCATCCTGGGCATCCTTGCCTAATACACTCACAAGGAAAAGGGAGATGGAGGCTCTGCCTCAGGCCAGAACATGGAGTAGAAGGGAAGAGTAGAGCCAAACTATCCAGAAATGTGCCTATGCTTAAGAGAGGAAGGCAGACCGAATCCCCCCTACTCTGTTCCACCACACTTCAGTTTTGTTTCCTGGTAACTGCAGTCTGGGGCACCAGGCATGAACTAATGATGCAAAGAACTGGAGGGGGAAGAGATAATACCTAGAGCAGTGCAGTCGCTGCACCCCCTGGTAATGGGCAGCTAGAAACTGGATTGATCATGACTTTTATTATTATTATTATTATTATTATTATTATTATTTATTTACATTTCTATACCGCCCAATAGCCAGAGCGCTCTGGGAGATTTACAAAGATTAAAAACATTAAAAATACAATATACAGAGATTAAAAACCATTTACATAAAAAAACACATGAACAGACAATATACACAAAAGAAACATTATCTAAAACAACTTCAAACAAACAGTCTCAAAAGCAAACAACCATAACCATAAGACATTCCAGGATCGATTAAACACTTATCATATACTGTCGAATGCCTGGGAAAAGAGTAAGGGACCTATCTGCCCAGATGCCAGAAGAATTATTATTATTATTAACAACAACAACAACAACAACATGACTATTGGCAATGGGCAACCTCATAGATGCCCAATTCCCAAAATAAATGCTAGGTCCTGTGCAAGTGCAGGAGACCCAATCATGCCCATATTTGGGAGGCAGGCACAGCAGCCCTCATGAATGCCCAGCCTGTTCCCTCTGCTGATTTCTACCACATTACAATGTTAATGGAGTAGTACTACTAGGCAAATGTTCTGAGCATGCACTCACTACTCAGCCAGTAAGTTTACAACACAGGATGGGAGAAGAGGGCCATCCATGAAGCTGCTTTTTTAATCAAATAACTTGCTGGGGAGGGGGCTGGGGAGTCTCTTAAGGACTGGGAGTAGTGGGGGGGTGCTGCCCTCCCCACACATAGTATAGGGCTGCCTCTGACCAATTGGTTAGTGTGACAGACAACTTGAAGCACTTGCCAAACAACATCCAGCTATAAAAATAAATCCAGCTAGAAAAGTATTTGCAAAACAAGATCCAGCTAGAAAACCTGGAGTTATCCAGTGGCTGGTAGAAGTGTTCATGTTCCCATATGAACTCAAACAGAGCTGACCCACTCGTTTGCTCTTATAGGACTTCGATAACCAAGTAGGAAGATTTAATGAGAAACTAATAATCACATGTTTTGTGATTATTATATACATTCAACCACTTTTATCAGTAGCCCTAAGTTATCCCTAGCAAAAAAAAATTTCTTTTTTACATTTTAATGAAATTAACCATGCATTCTAAAAACGAAAGGAAGGAAAGGACTGGATCAAATTAACATGTTTCCATTTTAAGATTCCCTTACCTGCCTCACAAAGATTACATTTTATACACCACAAAACTCCAAACAAACTGAACCTCATAGCTATTTAAAAAAAAAAAAAACCTGCACTTTTTTCATAAAGATTTGTTGCCAACAACAACTAAGCGTCACATGAATGAAAGTCTGAATAGTTCACTCATGTGATTCTGTTTCTATGAGGCTAAACCTCTCTTTTCTATTTTGCATGACTCCACAAGCTTTCTTGAGATTTAAGAACTAATCCTATTTCACCAAAACATTTTTGTTTGCTTCAAATCCAAACTAAGGTTCTCCCCCTCCTTTAAAAAAAAAAAAAATCACTGGCAAGGAGTAGCTTTGAAATTCTTTCATTCAGTATGAAGAGTAGTGTGGAGAAAAAAAGATTTAAGTGAATACTTTTTTTCATACTAAGATCCATATCTTTAAAAATCAGGCATGATTTGATAGTCTAAAGCTTTTAAATTAGACAATTCTTGGTGTCTGGTGAAAAACACATTTTTGGAGAATGTAAAGCAATGTCGATGCAATGAATATGAACTTGAGCACACTCCGGGAGAGAGCAGAGGACAGGAAGGCCTGGCGTGCTATGGTCCATGGGGTCACGAAGAGTCAGACACGACTGAACGACTGAACAACAACAAAGCAACATCAGGGGTTCCTGTTAATTTTTCTATGAGGAGAAACATTCTTATGTTGTAGAGCTATCCATACTCTAGTTCAGATATGGGCAAACTTCAGGCTTCTGGGATCTGCTTTGCTTTTTACTAGAACCCTGAGGTCCACCAATGGGAGCCAAGTACAAAATGGTAACGGGGGGGTGGGGGCGGTGTCAGAGACAATAAATTGACCTGGGGGCAGAGCCAATCACCTACACCTCATCAGCCCTACAGTGGGATGACCTGAATATACACAAAGTCCAAATCTACATCTGAGTTAGATCAGGGATTCTAACAACCTGATTTTAAAAGAGTGAGGGGAGCTCTTTTGTTGTTGCAATGAAATCCTTTGCTGATCTACTGCAAATCATTCTAAGATCTACTTGTAGATCCTGATCTAACTTCTGCACATCCCAGCTCTAGTTATGTTTGGCAGTCTATCACTCTGCAGTATACATTTGCCTTCTTTAACCATTACTGCTAGAATAGGCTTCTGCACACAGATCACATCTGTTTTTATTAATACAAAGCTCTAATTATGTGCTAGGTTGTCACTTTCCAACAGAGAAGTCCTTGGTATGGATCTCTCTCTCCTGAATATGTGGTATGAATGACTCTAACCTTGTTCACTCCATGAAGGTAATGGATGCAGCACTACATTGGGTAAGAAAACCAAGAAATATTTTACTGTATATAATTTTAAGCATGAATGCTAAAATGATGGCTTTAGTGAGTTAGCCCACATTTTCATACATGTTGTACTTGTGACCCAGAAGTTAATTGCTTATGTGTGTGTCCTTTTCAGCCTGTATCCTTCTTTGTATTTCAACATTTCATTTCAATTCTGATGTGAAAAATATATGCAGCTGTATTCGAGCTTAGAACCCTGAAATATAATTTGCACAATGGTAACTAGACTCAGAGGTTTTGTTATAATTTATTTCCTGATAAACTGCTCGTATGAATGTCGCACTGTGATTCACCACAAAAACACATTATACAATCAACAACGCAGATTTTGCTCACATGGGAGACAAATCTGTGCCTACAACAACAGCTCAAAGGACCAATTCACACAACTGGTTCATTACACAAAAAGTAGTCACAGTTACAGTGCAATCCCATGCATGCAAACCTAGAACTAAATCCATTGTGTTCAATGGTGCTTACTCCCTAATAACTATGTATGACTAAGCACACTTACTAGGGAATAAATCCCATTGAACTCTGTGTGATCTCCTTCTGAGTAAGTATGCACTGGATTGCGCTGGACCCTATTTTATGAGTTTGTAATAAGACTGAGCTGATTTTGTAGGATTCTATTTATTTGGTCTTTTTTTTCTTTTTACAGGGAAAAAGTTTTGTCAAGCAATTTTTGCATTATTTTCCATCCAAGTCCTTGGCACAAAGACCTATTTAGAGGAAGCTGTGGAAGAAGCCCTCAATGGCTAGTATTTTTTAAAGGCTATCCCGGAGTTTTCTCTAAGGATACTTGTGTATTAGGAAAAGTATCCCATCTTCCTTATTCTAAAGAGAAACGTAAAGTGGCCAACCAACTAAATATTAGATATATTTTGTCTCAACAGAACAACAGAGGGGCTTTACTGTCATTCACTTTTCTTCTACCAGCTGCTGGGTGGCTGGACATTGAAGGAAAAATTATTTAAGCTTATTAAAAATAAACCTTTTGGATCCAGATTTAAGTGTGAGCAACTACACTAGTGGAAGTGAACTTCCCACCTTTTCCTTCCCACGGCAGCCCCTCAAGCCCCCTCAAAATGCTTCACAGAGACTGAGTCAGAAGACCCTGCTAAATGGGCTGAGCTGCAGGTTGGGGGGAGGGGATCCCCAAAAATTGGGTGGAGGGACTTCCCCCAAGTAGAGGTCTTCCTTTCACAGAAGGCAGATTCTGGATCCAACCTTTAGCATGTACCTGTTTTCACCCCATAATGTGTGAGGCAGATATATGTTTTGCTTATTGCATTTACACCAAAGAAACATGCATTGAGGAGTAATGATCAATCACATCTTGCCATTTTATGATTATGTAGTTAATGTAGGGTAGCCCACATTAAAGCCTGGAATTGTGCTCAACAAGCCTAGTGGAGCTGCAAGGGTTTCTAACACCACTTTACTTTAAACAACTGTTTAATAATGTGCTGATACTAATGCACAATAAGCTGTGTAACACTGTGTGCTGCAAACTAGGCTTAGTCATCAACAGATCAAGATTACAATTTCAGTCCATAACTATGGCTGCAATCATATGCACCCTTACCTGTGAGTACACCCACTGAATAAAGTGGGACTTACTTTTGAGTAAATATGCATAGGACTGCCCTGAAAACTCCTGTTTCAGTGGTTCTCAATTGTACCGAAAATTTTCTTATGAAACTATGGACTTTTTTACACAGGAATATCACTCCTTTGAATAGTGACAGGATTCTAGCCAGAATAGGGCCATTGAAAAACAAGACAGATGTATCGGTATCCATGCAGGAACCTCAAGGTTTGCGGAAATACAAAAATTCCTAAGATCCCAAGGGGGGAAAATCTCCCCCTAAACAGTCAAATGAAGACTCAGCTTGCTCAGAAACCATAGGATGTTGAGTATCAGGGTATGTGGAATGGAGTATCATGGAAGAGCATGGCTATCTGACTGGCTAGCTGACTGGAACATTCTGTTCCAGGTCCGATATGTTGTCGATCTATTCTCCAACCCTGGCTTTCTGAACATGGTAACATTGTTCCAGCTCACAACCCTCTAATGAAGAAAAGTCCACCACCTTTTGAGGCAGTGTGTTCTATTGTTGAACCGCTCATGCCTTCAGAAAGTTGAAATCCTTTTTCTTGCCATTTGAACCCATATTAGTTCTGGTCCTATCCCCTGGAGCAACAGAAAACAAATTTATTCTATTATCTATGTGACAGCCTTTCAAATATCTGAAGATAGCTATTATATCACCTCTTAATCCTATTTCATCTGTGTGGGTTCTTACAGATCTATTACATGTCATTGTGCTTTTGTGAAAACACAAAGATGAGGCTTTATGAATGTCTTCAATTGTGATTCGTGATCTTAGGTTATGTGCAATATGGCAAAAGATAGGTATATAACTGAAATAACTGTAGGGGTCATACTAGTTCTCTTACTGAGGCTACTTGGCCACCATGTGGTTAGTATGCATGCATATGATTTAAAATTCCCAAGATTTGAAAAAAAAAATCATTTTACTGGGCTTCCACTGAATGTTCACCCATATTGTTATTTTCGACAGTTATTGTCTCACTTCTCTACTTCTGATGGACCATTTCCCCCTGCTTGCTCCTTTCTAAGATGATCTCAGCCAATCAGGGTTCACACAATGAATGAGATGATGTCACAAGACTATGCAGTCAATGAGATTTGGTTATAGTTGACATCATAGAAAGCAAACAAAACCAACTGAGACTGAGGACAATTTTTGAGACTGAGACTGAGGAAAATTCACATTTTCCTCAACCTGACTGGGGTTGTTCATAAAATTGTGTTCCTGTACAGTCTGCATACCCTTTATGTACATATCTCACTCTTAGATGGTGTTTGCCTGAAATAGATTACAAAACTTTCACATTGGCAAGCCGTAGTAATAATGGGGGATTTCAGCTATCCTGATATCTATTGGAAGTCTAATTCTGCTAAGAATGGCAAGTCCAATAAATTCTTGCCTTGCTGACCACATCTCTCAGAAGGTGGAAGAAGGGGATCTACTATCCTAAATGTAATCCTGACCAACAAGGAAAAGCTGATTGATGAAGTGAAAGTGGCAGGAACCTTCAAGGAAAGTGACCATGTCACCTTGGGATTTGTGATAGCAAGGGATGTAAAAACTGAGCATAGTCAAACATGTAACCTGGACTTCAGGAAACTGAATTCAAAGAGCTCAGATATATGTTAGGTATGATCCTGCGGTTAGAAGTTATAAAGGAGAAAAGACTTCAAGAAGATGGGAGATTTGACTGAAGGCACAATTACAAACTGTTCCAATGAGAAGGAAAAATGGGAGACCCCTGAAGTATGGTTGCACAGAGAGCTCTTTGATAAACTGAAACTTTGAAATAACATGAATAGGAGATAAACAAGGGACATATAACCAAGGATGAATACAATGGAGTATCCCAAACCTGATGTCAGGAAGGCTAAAGTCCAGAAGTGCCCTACACCCATGTCTGGATTGCCTGGCCGTGGGGAGAGGGGGCTGTTGCAGGCAGGTGGGGTGAGTAGATATGGAGGGCCGCCATTGGCGGAACCCTGTGGCGCCACTGGGGAAAGGAGGGGCCAGAGAGGCGTTTTTTACGCTCCACGCCCCTCCCAACAGCCTCTCACTCGCATGGCTGGCGAGGCAGTGACGGCCTTATCGGCAGCGGCGGCATGATCAGCAGCGGCAGGGCCTTCGTGGCACCTCATTTTTTCTGGGCCGAGGAACAGCCTGCGTTATTGTCGCTGCTGCGGCAGCGGATTGAGCCGGCGCAGCAGCTGGGCAGCTGTTCCTGGGCGGAGGCAGCTGCACAATTGGCCGCAGCAGGGCCTTCTTGGCGCCTCGTTTTTTCTAGGCCGCGGAACGGCCTGAGTTATCATCACGGCTGCAGCAAATTGAGCCGGCGCGGTGGCTGAGCTGCATCTCCCATGTTGGGGCTGTTGCTCTTGCATGCACCACCGGGAGCTGTGGGGCCGACTGTTTTATTGGCAGCCCCATTTCCCTTGAAGGACTTGCTGCAGACATGGCCACACGCATCCTCAACCCACACATTTGGCCCAAGGTTGGGCTGAAAGGGCCCTAGGGGAATGGAGCAATCCCAGGTGGCAGTCCCTCCGGGGGGGGGGGTATCTGGCCCTTTAGGGCCCTGTATTCCCTAGGTATACCGCAGGAGGAGAAGCCTGCTTACAGGTCCAGTGGTGGGGTGTTTGAGTCCCAGGTGGTGCTGTTGTGTCAGGGGGGTGGACTGATGGCCTGGGGGCTTGGGATATCACCTCCTTTCCCCCTGGCATTCTTTTAAAGCAGGGACCCCTTGCTGAAGTTGGGGATATCGCCCAACATCCTTGGGCTTGCCGGGCCTGCAACTTCTTTCTACCACATTGCTATTATACAGTGGGTGTAAGCTAATTTTGATTATTCTTAGCATTGTCGGGTGGGTATTTTGAGTTTTTGGCCTCACCCAGGCAGTGTCTGGGATCCTTCCCGTTTCGCTTTTCTCAATTAATTGGCATCATGCCTCAAAAAAAGGGACAAGGAGGCAAGAAAGGAAAGGGTAGGGGCCCCTGGGGCCCTGTAAAGAGGATGCAGGGTAGACTTGATTCTTCCTCTGAGGAAGAGGCAGGTCCTGATTTGGCCACAATCCTGGCATACCTAGAGGCTGTGGAAGAGGACAAAGGGATTGTATCTCCCACCCTTGCCGGACCAGGTAAGTCCGGTGGCTCGCAGCCCAAACGAACAAGGCAACAGGCACAGCGTACATTGTTGCTCTCCCTTTCAGCACATCTGGATGCCATTGAGGCATCTTTCAGCCTTGCTTTGGCTCACTCCGGAGCAGCTCTTTGGCCAGAGGAAGAACCAACATCAGCAGCATCTCAGGCACTGGCAGTAGGGGAAACATCATCCACCATGACATCTGGGAACCCAGGTTCAGCTGCCTTGTTACTCATGTGAGACAACTGCTGCACCTCGTCTCACATGGACAGGTTGGGGACCACTGGGGCCATGGGGTTGGGCCAAGTACCTTGGCTTACTGCTCATGGATGACCTTTTCCCCCTCCTTCCGGGGAACAGCTTAACACAAATGCTGGAGGTCCAGGACCTCTTCATGAGGCTCCTATGCATCCCACACCCAATGCGGTGGCGGTCCCAGCACCAGCCGCCGTGTCACCTCCTACTATATCTGCCCCTACGGCCATGGGTGTGCGGGCATCTCCCACCACGCCTCAGATTGGATCTGGTGAACAATAGGTGAACTCTTCACCAATAGGATTTCACCTGACATCTGCCACAAGGAGAAGATTCTCCGTGGGGAATTTATTGATGTTTTCTCCTTGTTATTCCACAAACCGGAATACAAAGACAAGGAAAAATCTGGGGATAAAGAGCAGGAGCGAGGCAGGCAGAAAAAGGTTGCGCACACCTGGGCAAATTGGGTGTCCAGCTTTCTGATCTATACGGGTATAGTGCAACAAAAATTTCCAGAACGGGGATGGATCCTTACCAAATACATTGATATTATTTATAGGGCATACACCAAATATAAGGGCGCGGCTTGGTTGGCCTATGACAAGGCCTTTCACTGGAGGGCTGCCATTGACCCATCCATGCGATGGGAACTTAAGGGGTAGAACCTCTGGCTTCAGTTCATGACCCCATCTAGACATGGTTTTGGTGACGGATCTGACAGTGGTCACATCTTGGCCAAACAGATACCCGCATCAGCCTTCCGGCCAATTGCAGGGCAGGTGGTTCAACACTGCTGGCTTAGCTGGGAGTATAGTTCCAAGGGTTCCTGCTCTCGAAATCCATGCAGGTTCTGCCATGAATGTTCTGTCTGTGGCGGACAGCACCCCTGCACCTCTTGCCTTAGGGCCAGAGGCTGGCGGGGCCCCATGCGGGATGGACAGGGTGGTAGGAAATCCGATGGTGGACAACAGCCTCCTCCCAAAGGGACCCAGCCCAGTTAAGATTCTGCCACTTCAACAGCTGTTGAGGCAATATCCACATAAGGAGGATGCCATCAACCTTGAGCGTGGTTTCATGCACAGTTTTAGGATTCCTTTCCAGGGTCAACGTAAGGCACAATTTTCTAGAAATCGGAATTCTGTCCTTGTCATGCAATGGTTGCTAAAGGACAAAATTGATAAAGAGGTGTTCACGGGTACGGTTATTGGCCCATTTTCCACCACCACCACCCCCGATTCCCAGTGTACGGGTTTCCCCCCTGGAGATTGTACCAAAGAAATAATCTGGGGAGTTCAGGTTAATTCATAACCTCTCCTTCCCCAAAGGTGGGTCAGTTAATGATGAATAGGGGTGGACGAAAGTCACTTACCTTTTCTCGCAAAGTTCAGGCCGGGGGGGGTAGGCTTCCCGCCTCGCCCGGCCGAAATTCAGGCCGGGGGGGAGGCTTCCCGCCTCGCCCGGCCGAAATTCAGGCCAGGGAGGAGGCTTCCCTCCTCGCCCGGCCACGAACACGAAAGTTAAAAAAAAAAAAAAAAAACGTCCCCTGATAGGCTACGTGATGATTCACGTAGCCTATCATGGCTAGATCTGGAAAGTCAGCCGTGATAGGCTACGTGAATCGTCACGTAGCCTATCACGGGTGACTTAAAAAAAAAAAGCGCGTACGCGAATGGCGGCCCCCATAGGGAGCCGCCATTCGCGTTCCTTATTTAGTTGCTGTAGTCTACGTAAATGTTTACGTAGACTACGGCGAAAATAAGGGCAATGCAAATAGCGTTGCCCTTATTTTCGCCGTAGTCTACGTAAACATTTACGTAGACTACAGCGACCAAATAAGAAACGGGAATGGCGGCTCCCTATGGAGGCCGCCATTATCCGTACACACTTTTTTTTTTTTTTTTTTAAGTCACCCGTGATAGGCTACATGACGATTCACGTAGCCTATCACGGCTGACTTTGCAAATCTAGCCATGATAGGCTACGTGAATCGTCACGTAGCCTATCAGGGGACGTTTGTTTGTTTTTTTTTCTTTGATTGCAATGGCGGGGGCGGCAGCCGGTCGAAAGACCAGCTGCCGCTCCCGCCCCGCTCGAACACCAGACGAACCGCCAGCCGGACCCACCGCCGGGAGGGACATTCAGGGAAGGTAAGTCCCGTCCCGGGGGGTGCGGGGGGTGGGGGGGTGCGGAGGATTTCTCCCCAAAACATGTTCGGGGGGCATAACACATTGGCGCTCAGCCCCCCGAAGTTTCGGGGAGAAATTCTCCGCCATCCCTAATGATGAAATCCCCAATCATCTGTGCTCAGTGTGCTACACCTCTTTCGATGCGGCTGTTTCCATGGTCCAGGCTTTTGGACATGGGGCTCTGATGGAAAAACACGATATAAAATCCACCTTTCACATTTTCCCTATCAACACCTTGAATTTCAACCTTTTGGGGTTCTGTTTCCAAGGTAGGTTCTACCTGGACAGGGCCCTCCCTATGGGGTATTCCATCTCTTGCGCCATGTTTGAGAGGTTTAGCACCTTTCTGGAATGGGCAGTGAGAGATGGGATGGGTGGGCAGAGTGTGGTCCATTATTTGGATGACTTTTTGTTTGCTGGGCCCAAAGATTCCACCCAATGCACCGACTTGATGCAGACCTTCTGTTCCCTGTCAGACGAGCTGGGCATCCCATTGGCACACGAGAAAACAGAGGGTCCATCTGTAGTTTTAACATTCTTGGGGATCGAGCTGGATACCCTTAATCAATGTTGCCATCTTCCAAAGGACAAACTTACTGTCCTGTGCACGAAACTCCTGGCAATCATGCATTCCCGTAAGGTTTCCTTGAGGGCATTGCAAGAGGTAGGAGGGCATCTAAATTTTGCTTGCAAAGTAGTTGCTCCTGGCCAGACCTTCTTGCGGCGGCAATGCTGGGTAATGCAGGGATTACAGCAGCCCCATCACCAAACCAGGGTCACTTCTGCTATGCATTTGGATATAGGGGTCTGGTTTCAGTTTTTACAGGAATTTAACGATGTCTCTTTTTGGAAGTGTGAGTTGCTCCTCAAAGCCAACCTACAGATTCATTCCGATGCTGCTGGGGCGCTGGGTTTCTGTGTCATCTGGCTGAACCGTTGGTGTTTGGGGTGGTGGCCTGAGAGTTGGATGGCGGCCAGAATTTGCAAGGACCTTACCTTCTTGGAGTTCTTCCCCATTTTTGTGGCTGTACAGCTTTGGGCTGACCAAATGGCCAACTCAGTGGTTCACTTCTGGTGTGACAATCTTGCCACTGTCCATGTCATTAATACTCTGTCCTCCAGAAACCATAGGATTATGTCGTTGGTAAGAGCATTTACGCTTCATTGCCTGCAACATAATATCTGGTTCCATGCCCAGCGTGTACCTGGCTTGGACAATCAAATCACCGATGCTTTGTTGTGTAACCAGACCAACACGTTCTGGGAGTTGGCCCCGTGGGCTCGTCCACTGCCAGACCCCATGCCCACTGCACTATGGGAGATTGGTGGACTGAAGCAGAGCTCCATAGCTCCCAGCAGTAGAGCCACTTACGACAAAGCAGGTAGGGAGTTCCATGCCTTCCGGAGTGGACTGCATTTGCAGCACTTATGGCCCATCCCAGTGGATCATCTCTTATGGTTCTGCGTGTATTCTAGGAACAGGGGGCTTTCGGCCAGGACCATAAGTGGAAAACTGGCTGTGCTGGCCTTTTGGTCTAAAGTTAAGGGTGTGAGTTATACCACGGCTGATTTTAGGTGCACCGTTAGCTGAACGGTGCACCGTTCAGGGCTAGGCTAGGATGTCACCTGCATCGGTGGACTCTAGCCACCCCCTTTCTCCAGATACCCTTTTGGGTCTTCATAGACTGTGGCCATCCATTTGTGCCTCCCACTATGAGACAGCACTGTTCCACGCAGCTGCCTTAATGGTTTTCTTTGGGGCCCTCAGGATTTCTGAACTAGTGTGGGCATCCAAAAGTGACACATCAGGAAGGGCCCTGAGATATTCTGACATCCAGGCCTGTCCAGATATCGTACATCTTCGGATCAGGAGATCCAAGACTGACCAGCTGGGCAAGGGTGTGACAGTGTCCATCTGCCCTGCTCAAATGGACGAGTTATGCCCCATCAGGGCATTAGCAGTTTTTCTGGAACTACGGGGGTCAGTGGACAGCCCATTATTTTGTCATTCTGATGGTTCCCCATTGACGAAATTTCAATTCGTGGCCATTACCAAATCAGCACTGAGTGCTCTCGGCCTGGGTAAGTTCTGATTGGGGACACATTCTTTCCGGATTGGAGCTGCTTCGACAGCTGCTTCTATGGGTTTTTCACACGATCAGGTGAAGGCAGTGGTTAGATGGTGCTCCAGGGCCTTTTGGACGTATGTGCGGAGTTTGTCTGTCAGTTTGTGATACGACACCTCGTTTTCTTGTTCTTATTGTTCTTCTTATTTCCTTAGATCGATGGAATGGATGCAAACCAGTGCGTGTGCTCATATGTGGGCACAGCATGGTGTTTTGGGCCTGTCGGAGGGCTTCCATGTCAAGCTCAGACTGTCCCGTCATGCCAGTGTTCAGTGGCTTGGTAGACGTGGCATGTAGTGGGAGCACCTCCTTCCCATGCTATTCCATCAAGGTTTGGTTCATCTCTCCCTGCAAGTTTGGGTGCTGCATCTAGGGGGGAACGACTTGGGTGTGTTAAAGGCAAGGACCTTATTGCGCAGGCCTTGGCCAATTTTCAGGTTATCCAGCACAGTTGGGTAGGCCAGAGATAACTATTATGTGGTCCTGCTTGCTTCCAAGAATTAATTGGAATGCTCAGAATAAGGGAGCTATTGATATGGCTCGGCAGAAAGTCAACAGAGAAATAGCATTGGGGCTATATGAGCATGGTAATGGGATCATCACTCACCAGGAAATCACCTGGACAAGAAGGGAGCTTTACAGACAGGATGGTGTGCACCTGTCTGATGCAGGAAATGACATATTTCTGTCTGATCTGCAAAGGGGCCTGCGGGAAGTTCTTCAGCGCAGGTGGGGGGAGTTTGACAAGCAATAGGCTTGTCACTCCTGGTGTTGGCTAGGACGGGCAAAGGAGAATGCGCTTAGGGATAGTGAGCATTCAGAGGCACCTTATGGTGGCAGGTGATGCCTGAGGCCTCCCGAACAGGTTTGTGGCTCGGCAAGGGGATAAGGGTTGCCTGGGAGACTGACTCACCTCATCCACCCAGGAGCTTTGTGGCCCAGGAGGGAGTGACAAGGGATGGTCTACCTCCCCCATAAGGGGCAGTCTGGAGGGGCGGAGATGCAGTCATGCCACCCCTCAGGCTGGGTATGTTTTCGCCCATTAAAGTGTCAGCTAGCCGCTGGTACAGTCAGTGCCCATCATAGGTTTCCCCTTTGCAGATATTTCAATAAATGTGGCCCAATTTCAATCCAAGCACTTCTGTCTGTCTCTTTATTACCCCATCTCTGCTCACAATGAGATGAAGCCTACAAATGATGCTAAAAACAACAAAAACATGGGAGCCACTGTGGTGTAGTGGCAAGAGTGTTGGACTGGGAGCCAGGAGATCTGGGTTCTAGTCCCCACTCAGCCATGGAAGCTCACTGGGTGACTTTGGGCCAGTCACAGACTCTCAGCCCAACCTACCTCACAGGGTTGTTGTTGTGAGGATAAAATGCAGAGGAGGAGGATAATGAAAGCTGCCTTGGGTTCCTTGCAAGAGGAAAAAAGGTGGGATAGAAATGCAATAAATTAATAAATTAATAAAAACATGCTATATTTCCTGCTTCCTGAATTGCATGGAGGAGGGTGGGCACTGCCACAAGAAGACCTGCCATTGAGATATTACATGGCAACATTCTGTTAGTGGAGCTAACATTAAATTGATTTTTATAAAATTAGATAAAATTAAAAAATCTGTAATACAAAATGTAAAAAGTATATAAAAATTAATTATATAACAAACCATATAAAATTGTACCAAAACAAAAAATCGACAGTCCAAAAGTATATTAACATTCCTGATTTGTAATCATCATATAGTAGGTTATACTAACACACATCAACCTGTCCCAGACGTGTTTCAACCCCAAAGGTCTTCATCAGTGTGAAGACACGTGTTAGCATAACTATAACCCCCAAATACTCAGTTTTGTTAAGTTAATTTTCAAAATCGGACCTGCAAGGAAAAAACAAAGACAAAGATAGCATGTTACAGGCACCCTTTGCCACTTTCATTAAATTAAACACACAAATTTAAACTGATAAAGATGTGTTTACCAGAAAATCACTCTTGTATAGCTTTTCTGTTTCGTCTACTTCAGTCAGTTACTGGATACAACAGGAGGAGAAGGGAGAAACACCATTTTTTCCTATCTCTGAGGTATAGAAAGAATGTAAAGGCATGGCATATTTATTGTCCATAAATAACTTGGCCAAAGACCAAATAATCTAGAGGCAATCTGAATGGAAACATTCTTACCATAACCAATGACTTGCATATGCCAACCCAAAGCATGAATCAAATTCTAGATAAAATTCTGCGTATGAAAAGTCTATACATTGCAGGTTTGAGTGCCATAATCCTGTTCTTTGATGTTTTGTCTGTTAAGTACCAGTCAAGGCCAAAGCCCTGTGCAGCTATGTTATCACCTCAGAAGATAATCATAGTGGTCTTCTCTTAGTTAAATCACTTGCAAGGTCCTAGAGCACATGGCTCCTGATCTGAAACCATATGAAATCACCTCAAGGGCACACCCAGGACTGTTACAATTCAACTTATACAAGAGTGGTCCAAGAAACATTGGTAATTATCCTTGTGGATACTGTAGTGTATGTGAAAACTGTATCACTTTAAAGGTATTTGAAAACCCTGCCTCAAAGCAGATTCATTACATCAAGGAATTTGTGAATTGTAACACCAAGGGAGTAATATATGCTGTTCGATGCCCATGTAACCTGAATTTACCATTAGAGTCATTAGAACCTGAATTTGTGAACGTTAAAAGTTGCATCTGCTCCAGGAGACTCCACATGCCTCTGGTAAAGCACTTCTTGGACATGGGACATGAGGAAGGCAGTCTGCTAGACATCCTGGTCCCAAGTTGTTTAGGGCTTTGTATGACAATAACTTAACCTTGGACATGGCTCAGTAGTTAGTAGGCAGCCAGTGCAGTTCTTTTGACACAGATGTTATGTGAACACAGCTGGGTGTCCCAGTGGCCACCCTTGCTGCTGCACTAGCTGCAGCTTCTGAACAAGGGTAGTCCCACATAGAGTGCATTACAATAGTCTAATCGTGAGATTACCAGTGCATGGATCACCATGGCTATGCTGTCCCTATCCAGGAATGGTGCAACTGACACACCAACCGAAGCTGGTAATGGGCACTCCAGGCCACTGAGGTCACCTGGGCCTCCAGTGACAGAGGTGGATCCAGGAGCCCCCCAAACTACATACCTGGTCGTCAGAGGGACTGGAACCCCATCCAGAACAGGCAAACAGCCCAATTCCCAGACCTGGAAACTGCTCACCCATAGGGTCTCTGTCTTATCAAGATTCAGATTCAGTTTATTAGCCCTCATTCAAGCCATAATTGCATCCAAACACTGGTTCAGAACATGCATGGCTCTCCTGGTTTAGATGTCACAGAGAAATAGAGCCAACTGTCATCTGCATACTGGTGATACCTTGCCCCAAATCTCCTAATGACTACTCCCAACAGCTTCATACAGATATTAAATAACATTGGGGACAAAATTCTGTTTTGTTCTGTGCTGGACAGGCTGCACCTGGAGTACTCTATCCAGGTACAGGCACCACATTTTAAAAGACATTGACAAACTGGAACATGTCCAGAGGAGGGCAATCAGGATGGTGAAGGGTCTGGAAACCAAATCCTAGGAGGAATGGATATGTTTAGCCTCGAGAAGAGAAAATTATAGGAAGAGATGATACTGGTCTTCAAATAGCCGAAGGCTGTCATGCAGAAGATGGAGCAGATTTATTCTATGTAGCTCCAGAGAGCAGGACTACAATAGAATGAATGAATGAATGAATGAATGAATGAATGGAAATGGGATGGGATGGGATGGGATGGGATGGGATGGGATGGGAAGGGAAGGGAAGGGAAGGGAAGGGAAGGGAAGGGAAGGGAAGGGAAGGGAAGGGAAGGGAAGGGAAGGGAAACAGTTTGGGGGTTAACAACAGGTAATAATTGTTCAACAGTGGAAGAGGTTGCCTCAGGAAATGGTGGGATCTTTTTCACTGGAGGTATTTAATCAGAGGCATAGTTGCATCCTGCATTGCAAATCCTGCATTGAGCAGGGGGTTGGGCTAGTGACCTCTTTCCAACTCTAATTCTATGTACAGTGGTATAGTTGGTTATTTCTCTGCCTGCCTGCCTTCCCTCCTTTGAGCACAGAAGAAAAGAAATACCTTATTTTTCTCTGTGCCCAAGATATACAGAAATGATTTCCCCTCCTGAAATAACTATTCACTCACTGACTTCATGTGAATTGCCGTGGGCTATAATTAAACCAAACAACTTTACCAGATCAGTTCAATTATATTCCAGAGAGAATTGTGCTGGGGATCTGATAAAGAAATCTGCTATTAAAGAATGCAAAAACAAGCTATTAGGCTGCAGTCCTAACGTGCTTACTAGAGAGTAAATTCCATTGAACTTAGTGAGATTTAATTCTAAATAAACATGGAATTACACTTAGTGGTTCCCCACCCCCCCAAACCCACCCCCTCATTTTTATGGAATTTAAGTATAGTCAATCAGTCATTTCTTCCTAAAGG
The DNA here is from genome assembly GCF_057233095.1 of Heloderma suspectum. Taxonomy (NCBI): domain Eukaryota; kingdom Metazoa; phylum Chordata; class Lepidosauria; order Squamata; family Helodermatidae; genus Heloderma; species Heloderma suspectum. Next base: position 289,785,394 of record NC_139459.1, on the reverse strand, counting down.
CAAAGCTATCTCCCAGTTGCCTAAAAGTTAGGGATTTCTCAACCATCGCTACTGCACACCAAAAGCCAGTTTCAAACATTTTTTTCTAAATTAATATCTCAAATTGAAGGATTATCTACTCTATTCATGTCATCTATATGAAAGTGTGCCATTTCACCAATATTCTGTCCCAGAACTGTGACGTTTTCCAGATTGCAATGCGGCTTAAGCTGTTCAGAACAAGATTACAGAGGCCACATATTTCTGTTAAATGTCACTAACAAATTTTTAGCAATATTCATAGAATTATGCGGAATTATTACATTAAAGAATTGAAACCTATTACTTGGCAGAAGTAAGAAATATTGCCCCACAAACTGAAGAACTGAATTTTAAGAAAACTGCATTGATATTTATCTGTATTCTGCTACATTTCTATAACTCACATTCATTACAATGGATGACTTTGAATGTTCACCTGAAGTGACAAAAGAACGCCCACTTCTTTTGTCATTCCTGCCAGTATTACGCCAAATTGTGGAGGGGTGCATATTTCCACACACAGCAAGTTGTGTGCTTATTTTTGTGGGGACTGGACACATCTCACTATCACCTCCCTCTCTCTGGAGGCTTACCTGGTGCTCACTCTGCTGTCATTTCTGTACCAGACATCTTTATTTTCCCAGGCTTTTTAATCCTTTAAAGCCATTGTTGTACTTTTATATTGATTGTGTTGGAGTTGTATTTCTGGGTTGCTGCTGTATTGCATTTTTTAGATTGATGGTTGTATTGCGATCATTGAATTTTGTATTTTTATTTTTACTTGTGAGCTGCCCTGGGAATGAATGTTGGCATTGAAAGTGCAGGGCACACATTTTGGAAATAAATAAATAAATAAGCAAGCAAGCAAGCAAAAGATAGAAATAAATAAATATGAAATGAGACCCAGAAGTGGAAATAGATGATGCATGAATCGCTCACTCTGTCCCTGCTGCAGGTAAACATCCAACACTATCCATTGATGAAACCAAAATAAATATACCACATCATCCCATCAGAGCAGGGCTCTGTGTATGCTGTAAGTAGGGATGGCAGAGAATTCCGCCACGGATCTCGGTGAGGCCGAATGCCACTGCATTCGGCCTCCCGAACTCCGTGGCAGAACGGCCTGCCCCCCCCTGCCCCCCCCGCGGATCCTCTCCGGAACAAGACTTACCTGGGGCGGATCTTCCGGGTGGCAGCAGCTCCAGCGGCGGCTTCAGCGGCGGCGGCAGCTGGTCTTCCAACCGGCTGCCACCGCCGCCATTTCTACTCTTGTAAAAAAAAAAAAGATGTGATAGGCTACATAAAGGTTTACGTAGCCTATCATGGCTAGGTTAAAAAAAACAAACACGATGTGATAGGCTACATAAATCTTTACGTAGCCTATCATGGCTGGGTGGGTTTAAAAAAACAAAAACCCGCGTACGCAAATGGCGGTGGCTACGGCCACCACCATTTGCGTTCCTTATTTTTCGCCATCTGAATCTACGTAAATATTTACATAGACTATGACTGCGAAAATAAAGAGAAACGCAAATAGCGTAGCGGGTGCTATTTGCGTCCCTTTTTGATTCGCCGTTTTAGCCTACGTAAATATTTACGTAGGCTAAAAAAAAAAAAAATTATTTACGTAGGCTAAAAAAAAAAGTAAGTCTTTACGTAGCCTATAACGTCTTGTAAAAAAAAAAATGTGACAAGACTGCAAATGGCGGCGGTGGCAGCCAGTCGGAAGACCAGCCGCCGCAGCCGCCGCTGCAGCCGCCGCCGCCCGGAAGATCCACCCCAGGTAAGTCTTGTCCCGGGGGGGATCCGCATGGGGGTGGGGGGTGGCAGGCCGTTCCGCCACAGATTTCGGGGGGCCAAATGCACTGGCATTCAGCCTCACCGAGATCCGTGGCAGAATTCTCTGCAATCCCTAGATTCATCCAACTCGGCATTTCTCATGATGTACTCTGCATATAAATTAAATAAGCAGTGAGACAATATACAGCCTTGTCGTACTCCTTTCCCAATTTGGAACCAATCGGTTGTTCCATGTCCGGTTCTTACTGTTGCTTCTTGTCCCTCGTACAGGTTTCTCAGGAGACAGGTAAGCTGGTCTGGTACTCCCATCTCTTTAAGAATTTGCCACAGTTTGTTGTGATCCACACAATCAAAGGCTTTAGCGTAGTCAATGAAGCAGAAATAGACTTTTTCTGGAATTCTCTTGCTTTCTCCATGATCCAGAGAATGTTGGCAATTTCATCTCTAGTTCCTCTACCTCTTCAAAACCCAGCTTGTACTTCCGGTAATTCTCGGTTCATATCCTGCTGAAGCCTAGCTTGTAGGATTTTGAGCATAACCTTGCTGGCATGTGAAATCAGCACAATTGTACAGTAGTTTGAACACTCTTTGGCATTGCCCTTCTTTGGAATTGGAATGTAAACTGACCTTTTCCAGTCTTGTGGCCACTGTTGAGTGTTCCAAATGTGTTGGCATATTGAGTGCAGCACTTTAACAGCATCATCTTTTAGGATCTTAAATAGCTCAGCTGGAATACTGTCATCTCCACTAGCTTTGTTGTTAGTAATGCTTCCTAAGGCCCACTTGATTTCACTCTCTAGGATGTCCGGCTCAAGTTCAGTGACTGCACTATCATGGCTATCAGGGACATTAAGATCTTTCCTGTATAGTTTTTCTGTGTATTCTTTCCACCTCTTCTTAATCTCATCTGCTTCTGTTAGGTCCCTGCCTTCTTTGTCCTTTATCATGCCCGTCTTTGCACAAAATGTTCCCTTGAGATCTCCGATTTTCTTGAAGAGACCTCTAGTCTTTCCCATTCTATTGTTTTCCTCGATTTCTTTGCATTGTTCATTTAAGAAGGCCTTCTTGTCTCTCCTTGCTATTCTCTGGAACTCTGCATTCAGTTGGATATATCTTCCCCTTTCACTTCCTTTTCACTTCCCTTCTTTCGTCAGCTACTTGTAAAGCCTCATCAGACAGCCACTTGGCTTTCTGGCATTTCTTTTTCTTTGGGATGGATTGAGTTGCTGCCTCCTGAACAATGTTACGGACCTCCGTCCATAGTTCCTCAGGCACTCTGTCTATCAGGTCTAATCCCTTAAATCTATTCCTCACCTCCACTGTATATTCATCAGGGATATGATTGAGGTCATACCTGAATGGTTTAGTGGTTTTCCCTATGTTCTTCAATTTAAGCCGAAATTTTGCAAGAAGCAGCTCATGATCTGAGCCACAGTCAGCTCCAGGTCTTGTTTTTACTGACTGTATGGAGCTTCTCCATCTTTGGCTGCAAAGTACATAATCAATCTGATTTCGATATTGATCATCTGGTGATGTCCATGTGTAGAGTTGCCTCTTGTGCTGTTGGAAAAGAGTGTTTGCTATGATCAGCGTGTTCTCTTGGCAAAACTCTATTAGCCTTTGTCCTGCTTCATTTTGTACACCAAGGCCATGCTTGCCTGTTATCCCGGTGATTTCTTGACTTCCTTCTTTAGCATTCCAATCCCCTGTGATGAAGAGGACATTTTTTTGGGGGGGTGTTAATTCTAGAAGGTGTTGTAGGTCTTCATAGAACTGATCAACCTCAGCTTTTTCGGCCTCAGTGGTTGGGGCATAGACTTGAATTTCTGTGATGTTGAATGGTTTGCCTTGGATTCGTACTGAGATCATTCTGTCATTTTTGAGATTGTACCCCAGTACTGCTTTTCCCACCCTTTTCTTGACTAGGAGTGCTACTCCATTTCTTGTAAGGGATTCTTGCCCACAGTAGTAGATATGATGGTCACCTGAATTAAATTTGCCCATGCTTGTCCATTTTAGTTCGCTGATTCCCACGATGTCGATGTTCAGTCTTGCCATCTCATGTTTGGCCACCTCCAGCTTACCTTGATTCATTGCTCTTACATTCCAGGTTCCTAAACAATATTGTTCTTTACAGCATCGGATTTTCTTTTCACCACCAGACACATCCACAGCTGAGTGTCCTTTTGGCTTTGGCCCAGCCCTTCACTCTTTCTGGCGCTACTTGGAAATTCCCTCTGCTCTTCCCCAGTAGTATATTGGACACCTTCCGACCTGAGGGGCTCATCTTCCGGCGTCACATCTTTTAGCCTTGTGATACGTTCCATGGGGTTTTCTTGGCAAGAATACTGGAGTGGGTTGCCATTTCCTTCTCCAGTGGACCACATTTTGTCAGAACTCTCTGCCATGACCTGTCCATCTTGGGTGGCCCTGCACGGCATAGCTTATGGCTTCACTGAGTTACGCAAGCCCCTTCGCCACAACAAGGCAGTGATCCATGAAGGGGAGAAAAGTACCTTTAGACTCAACCAATGTCTGCCCAATGTCTCTACAAGTATCATATTTTCATGGAGACCAGACCATTTTCTTTGTGTTGAGGGAAAATTCATAAGGTAAGTTAAACATTTAAAAATATTGTTAACCCTCACCTCCCTCTCACACTTTTCCCCCATTTTAACCAGTGCTCCCAACCCTTACATAAGAACATCAGAAGAGCCACGCTGGATCAAACCAAAGCCCACCTAGTCTAGTATTCTGTTCACAGAGTGGCCAACCTGTGAGAAACCCACAAACAGGACATGAGTGCAATAGCACCCTCCCAGTTGTGTTTCCCAGCAACTGGTGTACATAGGCATCCTGTCTCTGATACTGGAGGTAGCAGATAGCCATCAAGACTAGTAGCCATTGATAACCTTTTTGTCTAATCCCCTTTTAAAGCCATCCAAATTGGTGACTATTACTACATCTTAAAGTAGTGAATTCTATAGTTTAACTATGTGCTGTGTGAGGAAGTACTTCCTTTTATCTGTCCTGAATCTCCCACCAATCAGCTTCATGGGATGACCCCAGGTTCTAGTATTATGAAAGATGGAGAAAAATGTCTCCCTATCCACTTTCTCCACAGCATGCATAATTTTGTACACCTCTATCATATCTCCCCTTACTCACCTCCTTTCTAAGCTAAACAGTCCCAGCTGTTGTAACCTTTCCTCATAGGGGAGTTGCTCCAGCCCCTTGATCATTTTAGGGTGCGATCCTATGGGGTTAGGCATCAGCCTCTGAAATTGGAGGCAACTGCCTATCCAATGCAGGGTAGGAGAAGTGCGGAGGGGATTGTCCCTTCCATGCTTCAGCCACTCTGCATTTGCGGCTAGACAGCTAGATTTCAGCTGTCTAGCTACAGGAAGGTGGAGTGGGGGAAATGGCTGCCTGCCTTCCCTGCCCCAGAACACCCCCCAGGAACGCCCCATTTTCACCATTCTCAGGGAACTGACCTATCTTATGGCCGTCTAGCCACTGACTAGCGGCCATAGGATTGCTCCCTTAGCTGCCCTTGTTTGTACTTTTTCCAGCTCTACAATATCCTTTTTTAGGTGCAGTGACCAGACCTGTATGCTGTATTCTAAGTGTGGTTGCACCATAGATTTGTATAAGGACAGTATGATATTGGCAGGGTTTGTTTTCAATTCCTTTCCTAATTATACCTAATATGGAATTTGCCTTTTTTTCACAGCAGGTGCACACTGGGTTGACACTTTCATTGAGTTGTCCACCACAACCTCGAGATCTCTTTCTTAGACAGTGACCTCTAGCTCAGATCCCATCAGTATATACTTGAAGTTGGGATTTTCTTTCCCAATGTGCATCACTTTACACTTGCTTACTTTGAACCACATTTGCCATTTTGATGCCCATTCTCCCAGCTTGGAGAGATCTTTCTGGAGCTCTTCGCAGTCCCTCTTTGTTTTAGCCACTCTAAATAATTACATCACTGCTCACTCCTATTTCCAGATCATTTATGAAAAAGTTGAAAAGCATTGGTCGCAATACAGAGATCCCTGTGGGGCCCACCGGTTACATCCCTCCAATGGGAGAATTTACCATTTATTCCTACTCTCCACTTTCTGTTCTTTAATCAGATACTGATCCATAACAGGACCACTCCTCTTATTCCATCACTAAATTTGCTCAAGAGTCTTTGGTGAGGGACTTTGTCAAAAGCCTTTTGGAAGTCCAAATAAAGTGGACTCAAAATGCTTTTTTGCATCTCTTATTGTCGGCTTGAATCACCTTGGTGCAGGTTTGTGCTCCCTGCTGTATTGGCCCCAGGAGTGTAGCCAAGTCATTTATAGTGTTAGAGGGGCCTAGAGATCCATAATGCTTGCTTAAGTTCATTATTGGTGCAGTTCCCATGCTAGTAAGCCTCTGAGCATGTGCAGATGAGTCAAAAGGCTAATAACAGCCTTCTTGGTGCATTCCTTGCTAATGAGGAGAGTCTTTATCTCTGATGTGCCTGGGAAGCAAAGTCTGTTTACAGGTGGCTGTGCTTGAGAACCAAACATGATACAGAATGCTAGGGGCGCTTGCTAGTGTTGTGCTGCCTCATGGCTAACATGTATTGCATAAAACCCATTTGACCTAATGGCTTGTGGTTCAGAGAAGCTGTCCAACCATTGGGTAGGCCTGTGTGCTGTAAGTTACCCAATAAAGTACTCCTTGTAAGTAAACCTTTGAGTCTGATTTATCACTATCTTGGCACTTCTAATCTAAGAATTCAATGCCCACTGATACACCTGCTGTTCTCCTTATTTGGACAAGACTTCTATTTTCTGAAGGAAGCCTTCTCTCTGATAACTTCCTTGACACTGCTCCTTAACCATGCTGGTGACCTCTTGGACTTGGTGCTACCTTTTCTAACCTGTGGTATAGCGGAGCTTGTTGTGGTGGTTTTGAGTAACCTCCAAGCATCTTGAACAGATTTAACCTTCTTGACACCCTCTTTCAACTTCCTTATTACCAGTTCCCTCAGTTTAGAGAAGTTTCCTTATTACCAGTTCCTTCAGTTTAGAGAAGTTTCCTTATTACTAATTCCCTCAGTTTAGAGAAGTTTCCTTATTACCAGTTCCCTCAGTTTAGAGACATTTCCTTATTACCAGTTCCCTCAGTTTAGAGACGTTTCCTTATTACCAGTTCCCTCAGTTTAGAGACGTTTCCAAGGTGATTGTGTTGCACTTCCTTGGCAATTTTCCTCTTAAATATATTAAATCTGATAGCACTGTGGTAACTGTTTCCAATTGGTCTGACAATAGTCACATACTAGGTCCTGGGTGACCCCATTTAGGATTAAATCCAGGGTTGCTTCCTCTCTGGTTGGTTCCATGACCAACTATTCTAAGGCACAGTTGTATAGGGCATTGAGAAATGTAACCTCTTTGTCATGACTGGAATATGCATTTGTCCAGTCAATGTGGGGGTAATTGAAATCACCTATTATTACAACACCTTCTCATTTGGATGCCTCCCCAATTTCATTTTCCATCTCAAAATCACACTGAGCATTCTGAACTGGGGGAATGATAGAATGTTACTAGCACTAAATTGTTTTTGGAACCTGGTATTGTCACCCACAGTGCTTCTGTGGAGGAGTCTGCCCCTTTAATCATAGAATCATAGAATAGTAGGGTTGGAAGGGGCCTACAAGGCCATCGAGTCCAACCCCCTGCTCAATGCAGGAATCCAAGTCAGAGCATCCCTGACAAATGGCTGTCCAGCCTCGTCTTGAAGGCCTCCAGTGTGGGAGAGCCCACCACCTCCCCAGGTAATTGGTTCCATTGCCGTATTGCTCTGACACTCAGGAAGTTTTTCCTGATGTTCAGTCGGAATCTGGCTTCCTGTAACTTGAGCCCATTATTCCGTGTCCTGCACTCTGGGATGATCAAGAAGAGATCCTGGCCTTCTTCTCTGTGACAACCTTTCAAGTACTTGAAGAGCGCTATCATATCTCCCCTCAGTCTTCTCTTCTCAAGGCTAAACATGCCCAGTTCTTTCAGTCTCTCTTCATAGGGCTTTGTTTCCAGTCCCCTGATCATCTTTGTTGCCCTCCTTTGAACCCTCTCCAGCTTGTCTGCATCCTTCTTAAAGTGTGGTGCCCAGAACTGGAACACAGTACTCCAGATGAGGCCGAACCAGTGCTGAGTAGAGGGGAACTAGTACTTCCCGGGATTTGGAAGCGATGCTTCTATGAATGCAGCCCAAAATAGCATTTGCCTTTTTTGCAGCCACATCACATTGTTGGCTCATATTCAGCTTGTGATCGACGACAATTCCAAGATCCTTCTCGCTCGTAGTGTGGTTGAGCCACGTATCCCCCATCTTGTAACTGTGCATTTGGTTTCTTTTTCCTAGGTGCAGAACTTGGCATTTGTCCCTATTAAATGCCATTCTGTTGTTTTCTGCCCAGCACTCCAGTCTATCCAGATCACTTTGAATTTTGTTTCTGTCTTCCAAAGTATTAGCTATCCCTCCCAATTTTGTGTCATCTGCAAATTTGATCAGCATTCCCTGCACCTCCTCCTCCAAGTCATTAATAAAAATATTGAAGAGCACTGGGCCCAGGACTGAGCCCTGCGGTACCCCACTCGTTACCTCTCCCCAGCTTGAGAAGGTCCCATTGATAAGCACTCTTTGAGTCCGATTCTGTAGCCAACTGTGGATCCACATGATCGTTGTTTCATCTAGCCCACTTCGAGCTAGTTTGCTCATCAGGATATCATGGGGCACTTTGTCGAAAGCTTTGCTGAAGTCGAGGTATATGATGTCTACAGCATTCCCACGGTCTACAAGGGAGGTGACTTGATCAAAAAATGAGATCAGATTTGTCTGGCAGGACTTGTTTTTGACAAATCCGTGTTGGCTTCGAGTAATCACGGCATTGTTGTCAAGGTGCTTCCAGATGGATTGCTTTATGATCTGCTCCAGAATTTTCCCAGGGATTGATGTCAGACTGACTGGTCTGTAGTTCCCAGGTTCCTCCTTTTTACCCTTTTTGAAGATAGGGACAACGTTAGCCCTCCTCCAGTCATCTGGTACTTCCCCGGTCCTCCATGATTTCTCAAAGAGAATAGACAGCGGTTCTGAGAGTTCTTCTGCCAGTTCCTTTATTACTCTAGGATGCAGTTCATCTGGCCCTGGAGATTTGAACTCATTCAAAGTAATGAGGTGTTCCTTGACCATATGCCTGTCGATCTCAAGCTGCAATCCTGCCCCTTCAGCCTGTACTTCGCCTTTGCCAGGGGGGTCATAGACCCTCTTTTGGGAGAAGACTGAGCCAAAGTAGGAATTGAGCACCTCTGCCTTTTCTTTGTCCTCTGTTATCATTTTGCCATCCTTATTTAATAGCTGAACAACCATTTCTTTCCTCTGCCTTTTACTATGCACGTAGCTGAAGAAAGCCTTTTTGTTGTTTTTAGCATCCCTCGCTAACCTCACCTCGTTCTCCGCTTTAGCCTTCCTGACGCCATCCCTGCAATTCTGTGCTACCTGCCTGTACTCTTCCTTTGTTACTTGGCCTTCTTTCCACTTCCTATATGTGTCCTTTTTTGTTTTCAGGTCATCCCTAAGCTTTTTGTGAAGCCACATTGGCTTCTTCTGTTGTCTTCCACCTTTTCTTCTTGTTGGAATTGTTTGTGATTGTGCCTTGAGAATTTCCTTTTTTAAAAGTTCCCACCCATCTTGGACTCCTTTTCTCGCTAGCATTGCTTGCCATGGGACCTTACTGATCATTGTTCTGAGTTTATTAAAATCAGCTTTCCTAAAATCCAGGGTACGCGTTTGAGTACACTCGGCTTTTGCTTCCCTTAGAACCAAGAACTCAAGTACAACATGGTCGCTTTCCCCCAGAGTTCCTGTAACTGCTACTTTATCCACTAAGTCATCTCTGTTGGTTAGGATCAAGTCAAGGATAGCCGATCCTCTAGTTCCTTCCTCTACTTTCTGTAGGAGGAAGTTATCCGCCACACAAGTCAGGAATTTCCTGGAGGGGCCATGTTTTGCAGAATTTGTCTCCCAACAAATATCGGGGAAATTGAAGTCCCCCATTACTACTACATCATGCTTCCTTAAAACATTGGCTATTTGCTTTTCAAAAGTTTCATCCTTGTCTTCTCCTTGATTGGGTGGCCGGTAGTAGACTCCGACCACCAGGTTCCTTTTATTCTTTGCTCCATTTATTTCAACCCAGATGCTCTCGATGGGGCTACCAAGCTCCTCCTCCTGTATTTCTGTGCAGAGATATGTATTTTTCACATACAGTGCAACCCCGCCTCCCTTTCTGTTCCTCCTGTTCTTTTTGAACAAGTTATATCCTTCAACTGCTGTATTCCAGTCATGAGAGTCATCCCACCAAGTCTCAGTTATACCTATCAAGTCATAATTTCCCTCCTGTATTAAGAGTTCAAGTTCGTTCTGTTTGTTTCCCATACTCTGGGCATTAGTATATAGACATCGAAGACCATGTGCTTCATAGTCTGGCTTTCTTCCTACATGTGTCTGAAGACTATTATTGGGCGCTATCAGAGCTGTTCTCTCCATTGCAGTGCATGCGCCTATGTCCATTGTTACCCCCAACATTACATCTCCCTTCCCCGTAGGATTCAGTTTAAAGCCCTCCTGATGAAGTTCTTCATGCTGTGGCCATTTAGGTTTTCTAGTCTGTTCAGCACTATGTCCTCTTTGACATACGGAGCAACACCTCCTCCAGTACACCCTTCCCTGCCCTTCCTAATAGAGTTTATAACCAGAGAGGACAGTATCCCACTCATTCTCTCCATCTTACCAGGTTTCCATAATGCATATATTCCATATATCTAGATTCTCCTTTAAACCAGGCACTCTAAATCTCCCATTTTATCTCAGAGGCTTCTAGCATGTGACATACTTTGTGTGAAATCTCCTATTGGATTGATAGATTTGTGTCCATTTCTGCCTCCACTGGAATAAAAAAAAAGATATATAAATTTGTCTTTCATTCTAGAGTAATTTTGGGCTGGCATTTTAAAAACAAAACCTCTGTAGACACTGCAATGCAAGATGCATGGAATTTTCATCAGAAGAACTTCTCTCATTAAAATGGTTAGGAACAAAAGAATGATACTACTAGTAGAAACCAAAGAATGATACTACTAGTTCTATGCACTCACAGGAGCTTTGGATTTGGGTTTGTCAAACAGCAGTACAAACAACTTTCAAAACTAGGGGACATTCCAAAGCAGTTTATGGTAAAGCATAGCAGTCTAATGTTCAAAAGGAAGAAAGAAAACCTCACTGGAAATATCCCGGTCCTTAGGCATGCCTAAGGAAATATTTTCTTCTGACAGATCCTTCCCACCCCCACCCTGTGACCCAAGATCTGCTTAGAGCAGCTTTCCTCAACTTGGTTCCCTCCAGATGTTTTGGACTTCAGCTCCTATCAGCCCGTACCTGCCTGGCCAATGGTAAGGAATGCTGGGAATTGTAGAGGTCATATGGAGGGCACCAGGTTGGGCAAGGCTGTGCAGGTGAGACCACCTCAAGGGACCACCTTTTGTGGAACCAAGATTAGCGGTCTAAGGTGTTGCATCCATATTGTGGAATGCCAAGATGTTCATTTGGCCCTGATACTTGCCTCCTTTCAAAGACAAGTAATAACATTTTTCTTATGCCAAACCTTTGGAAATGAAGGCCCTGATAGGTACCGAGGATCCTGATGCTGTTGATACATTTGTTGATTTTTTATTACATTGGATATTTTGCTTTTAATGGATTGTACTTTGTTTTTAATGTCTTTGTTTTTAAAATTAATGTTTTAATGTAAATTAGTTAATAGAGCAGTGGTATAGATATGTTAAATAAATCAAAATAAATAAAGTAGCTCATGGGCTCCCAGCTATTGGAATTAAAAGTGCTTAACTATGGCTAGATCAGGCCCTATTTGAACAGAGGGAACCATTTATTGACCATTATCATAGACATGTTTTAATCTCAGTAGAGTAAAATTGTATCATTTTATAGCCATAACTATAGAACATGTTTTGACCAAATATCTATATCAATTTTGAGATGATAATATAAACAAAATGTCAATTTTAATCAATGTTATTTAATGTTTACTTTGTATACATATTTTTGTTTCCTGATATAAAATTCAAAGCTACTAAAAGTTGTTGCAACATTTTCAAAATAATGTATACATCTTCTAGATTTTTAAAATACAAAGAACAGTGGGATTTTTAAAGGAACTAAACATAACAAGCTGTGTTGCAGCAGCTTGTGCTGTGCAGACACCTGTCAAAATTAATCTTTTAATATTGCCAAAAGGTGACTCTGAAATGGCCTTAGTCAGGACTTGCTTACTAACTGATGGGGTCAATTTCTGTCATCCACCTCATCAAGCCAACTCTATTGGCTTCATAATTAAGGAATGCTGTCAACACTGTAACACATGAATAAACTATGCTGCGTTTCTAAAACAAGATTTAGGCGGCAATCCTATTCACTGGGGGAAAGTCCCAGTGAACTCAATGAGGCTTACATCTGAATAGACATGCATAGGTTTGCACTGTCAGTCTGTACCACCAAAGGTTAGTATTTGCCTAAAAATACAGACCTGCTGACATTTGGGTTCTAATGTGCCTAATATGCATTTTAGGCGGTGATAAAATCTTTTCCTGATTTAATTTTCATTTATTTTGTGTGTGTGTGTGTGTGTGTGTGTGTACACACATAACAATAAAAATAGCAGGTGTGTGTGAAAGTGAAGTTCTGAAAGAGAAATTACTAAGGGATAGATTAGAAAGGCTATATAGTAAAAAGGCAAAGAAGCTAGGATGAGAGTGCTCAGAACCCCCATGTTAACTCTACAATGAGCCACAGACACGTGCAGAAATTGCAGCCAAGCTCTGACAAATATAGGTGATATTCTTAGCAGAGTCTAAAAGCATGCATTATGTGAGCAGTACCGTGGAACAAAAAATGATTGTGGCACAAGCACAGTGCTCGGTATCAAATGACTTGGAAGGAAAAATTATTACACCACTAACCAGTCAAAGGAGACCCACATACCACCAAAAGTGGATGAACAACAGTTATGGCCAATGCAGCAACTCAGACAGTTATGTTCTTTATATCCATCATGATAACACAGTTATGCACGCTAAGAATATAAGCTACTTTGATAATGCTTGTGCTAGCATCCTGTGCAGAACATTTGAATGCCTGACTCAGTCAGGAAACTGAATCCCAGATAGACCGTAGGAGAACTATAAATGGATCTGAAAATGGACCTTATAAATCTATAAGGATTTCCCCAACATTATGCAGAATGACTCATCAAAACGATCATTATGCAAAGTTCAACTAAGAGTCAACACAGACAAATTAAATGGAGATCTGTGATCCTTTGGGGGTGGGGGAAACAACCACTGGTGGGCCAATGTGGATCAAGGTGCTAAGGGAGTGGGAATGTAACCCTTTCCCCCATGCTATTTTCCCCAATGAAAATCACTCCTCTCCTGAAGCTATTATTCCTGCTAGTAAAAACTTACTGCTACATGTCTTTTACTGGTGTGAGAACTGTAAGGACATGGGCTACACTTCTTCTATAGCAGTAACTATATTATGGAACACTTTGCCAAATGATATATGCTTGGCATAATCTCTGCTGGCTTTCCACTGCCAGGTTAAAATATGGCTTTCTTAAAAGTTCCCTGCTGACTTTTAGAATTGGCTTTGTTTTTATCTTGTGGCTTTGTTTTTATCTATGCAGAATTTTACGTAGCTGTATTAGTGTTATCTCTGGCCATTTTCTGTTTTTTAAAATTTGCATGTTTATATATTGTTTTATTCTAGCTGTACGCTGATTTAGGAGACTTTTTCAAGTTCAAAAAATCAACATAAATGAAACACAACGATGAGTAGTTTGTTCGTCTAAAGCAGCCTTCTCAAACCTGATGCCCTCCATAACTCCCATCATCCCTGACCATTCATCATGTTGGCAGGGGCTGATGGGTGTTGTAGTCCAAAAACAGGAGGACACCACTTTGAGGAAAGTTGATCTAAGGCGACTTAAAACTTCTGTATCTTAGTCACGTTGAACTTCTGGAGTGAATTTACCCCAAGAATGTCAGGTCTGGAGGCCTGTCAGCCACTGAATAATTCCACAAGTGCCTAAGCAGGTAGCCAGGCCAGCTAAGCAGGCAAAGGAGCAATTCGGGTGATGGAGAAGTAGCTCAGTCTACTCCTGAGCAATGAGTGGCTCAGGATGAGGGGTTTAGGACAGAAACTGCAGCTTTATATGACCAGATGGGCTTCTTTGTGTTACATGATCACTTCTGGGACTGAGGCTGAGATCAGACCAGAAGTTTCTCCTGCTTGCAAGCTACAATATTAGTGCAGGGGAGAAGATTTTCAAGTAAAATCTACCGGTAGAGTTCCCAGAAGAACTGGGGCCTTACATACCCAGTAGAGCCAGGGATAAAGGCACCAAACTGCCACCAATATTTCCTGGGGTGGGAGGAAAGGAAGGGAGGAGAATAATCCAAGCAACCAGTATTCTGAAGCTGTGCCCTTTACTGAGTCAGACTAGCCTTTGATGGGGCAGGTCAAGGGAGAGTAAATGTGAACTGCACATTCCCTACAGGTTCCCTAGGGAGGGAGTTCCCTAGGGAGGGAGTTCCACAGAGTGGGGGCCACCACAGAGAAGGCCCTCTCCCACTAAGCCACCGTGGACCCATAATGAAAATAGTAGCAAGCATATTGTCAACAAAGTAAAACCTAACTTCCTCTCAATCTAACAGTCAAATTCTGTTTGACTGTTCTGTTTGACTGTCTTAGAAGCATATATGAGCAAAGGGCTGGATGTGCCTGATCTCATCTGATCTCGGAAGCTAAGCAGGGTCAGCCCTGGTTAGTACTTGGATGGGAGACTGCCTGGGAATCAGGTTTCCAGCATGGAGCAGGGGGTTGGACTTGATGGTCTTGTAGGCCCCTTCCAACCCTATGATCTATGATTCTATGATCTATGGGTTGGAACCAAGATCATCGGTTTGCCAGCGGAAAGGACACCACTGCTGGAATGGGATTTCCCTGTCCTCTCCTTCACCTTTCAGCCCCCTCCGCCCGCCCCCCCCACACACCAAATCTGCTCCAGAGGGTTGTGGGACCTTGGAGATCATTTAATCCAGGAGTGTCAAGCTAAGAGGGTCCTCCACAGGCCAGATGATGTCAGCTGGCTCTTCAGTCCAGGACTTGACTTTGCTGTGCACAGGCTTTCCTCAACCAGGGTAAACCCATGTGCAGCAAGCCGCCCCTATCAAGGCAGCATTGGAGATCATGCAGGACGGAGAGGATGTGGCACACTAAGGGAATCCCCACTGTTATCTCTGCTTCCTGATTGGAGATAAAAGCAGAGAGTGTTCTCCCCACTACCCTTCAGGAGGGGGAGGGATTTGGGGCAGGGCCTTGGCTGGGCTGGAGTTTCCTCATCCCTGATCTAGACCAATATTCTGTTCAGTGCTTGCTCTGCAATGAAGAATGCAGCTACAACATCCCTGACAGATGGCTGCCCAGACTCTGCTTATATATCTGCAGCAGAGAACCCACCACCTCCTGAGGTAGTCGGTTCCACTGCCAAATAGCTCTCATTGTTAGGAAGTTTACCCTGAAGTTAAGCCAAAATCTGCTTCCCTGCAATTTCTACCCACTGGTTTTAGTCCTGCTCTCTGGAACAAGAGAGAATTACTTGGCTCCATCTTCTGTGTGACAGACTTTTAGACACTTGAAGACCACTGTCATGTCCACCATCACACTTCTTCTCCTCTAAGCTAAATGTATCCAGCTCTTTCAACCATTCCTTCCAAACATCTCGCTATCCTAGTCACTGGTCTATTAAAATACAGTGCACAGAATTTTTATGCTGCTGCATCACACTGGTAGCTTGGGTCTGAGGGAAAGAAGGAGACGTATATGAGCGTGTGCGCCAAAAGGCATACAGACTCCATAGCAGAGGGTTATATATTGCTAGAACTCATGGGGATTTGTCCTCACCACCACATGCCCCTTATTGTGTGTATTCCTTGCCTCAAAGGAATGAATGACAGCCTTTTACTTGTATAACAGAAGAGGGAGGTTTACCTGCTTCATGTAGCTTATGACCTCAGCCATTGAGAATTCATCCTTATCTGCATAGTTCTATTCCTTCATCTTCATAGGCACATATGGGTTCTGTTTCTTCGTCATGCAACAGTGTGACTTGGTGCTGCAATATGGTTTTATGGAGAGAAATGTGAGAATTTATCTCACAATTCTCTGTGCTATGATTATTTAAATGCATTGTCTTCAATAAATATGACAAAGGAAATTTTATGACAACCCCTCTGGCCTAACTGGGAAAGTTTTAGCAAAGATCTCATCATATTTATTATTCAGCACCAGGTCAGAGAGCTGTGGCCCTGTAAGCATTGCTTGTAACATATCCAATAAAGCTGGTGCCATTATTCTAGCATTTCTGTGATCTTTGAGTTGTGCAGCTTTGATATGTAGCTATACTATAAGTCAGTACCTGGCCTCTCTTACACACAGCATTAATGGTGAAATAGAATGGACACAATCATTCTGAAAATTGGACTGACATGATGTAATGTTTCTGAATTATAATTCAGAAATAAGATCAGTATCCACATAGTCAGAATCCATTACCTAATAACCCATATTTCTGCCTTAGCTGAGTCAATAAAAGATTTTCCAGTTTGCCAAGTTTAAATGGCTTTTTATTGAATAGAGGAGATGATACTTAATAATCAGTTAAACCAGAGGTTCCTTAACTTTGGGAAAGGTTTCCTCAGGGAAACACAGGAAGCTGTCTCATACCAAGTCATAACCATTGGTCCATCTAGCTTAGCATTATCTATCCTGTCTGACAATAGCATTCCAAGGTTTCAGAGAGGAATCTTTCCAAGCCCTGCCTGGAGATGCCAGGGATTCAAAATGGGATCTTTCAGCATGTAAAACAAGTGGTCTGCTACTGAGTTGCTGCCTTTCCCCTTCAGGTATACACCAAGTCCAGTCTTCCATTCCCTCCATTTGTCCTAGCCTGATCCGTCAACCATCTTGAGGCATCTCTCTGATACCCTACTCTTCTCTCCATATATTTGCATAGGATTCCATCCTGAAACAAAGCCTTTTCTTGCTAGTTTTTTATTATTATTTGTAGTGCTTATAATCAAAATAAATGGCAAAGAGCTATTGCTTTATCTAAGGAAGACATATTGGGACAATGTCCAAGAGTCTCTACAGATGCTTTATGGTACAAGATACAGATTGCACATTGCTTTGTACTGTGCCTACCATGTTTTGTGACAATTGATAGCATATTCTGGAATATAATTTGGCCATGTTGTTTATTGATTTGTTTAATTTCAAAATGAGTGAGTTGTCTTTCTATTAAGTGCTCTCAGTGACATACAAGACCAAACAAATTTAAAACAAGACAGAATTTTTTAAAAAAATGAAATGAAGGCAAAGTAGAGCAAAGCCATCGAGAGCATAATTAATCTTCACACCCAATACTGTTTTATATATTATCTGTTGTATTTCTGTACCAGCTTTCTATAGGCATCCAAAGCAATTTACAAAAAGTAGCTGAACAAGAAGTCTGAGCATGTAGAAATGTTTTAACAAGCTATCTGGAGTTGAACAAGAAGGTGGCTTGATGGCTTCCCTACAGAAAGAGAGCACCATAACTGTAGCATCATTACTAAAAAGGCCCTGCTTTGAATGCAAAAAGGTCTAATTTTCCAAAGGGTATTTTGCTGTTGTTCATTCAGCATTATCTATTTAGTAATTTCTATCCAAAATGCTGCTTTAAAAAAATCATTTACGTAGAGTCATTTTTTGGAAATCATGACAACCTGAAAGCCTAACTTGAACATTTTTCCTGCTCACATTTTCTACTAACAATACTACTGATTTTACAACAGCATAAACAAAAGTAACCAGATAAAAACTATTCCGCCTTGTATTGTATTACTGTATTGTTCCCCAAGAATGGAAAATGCACACAAATTACACAGCAAAACAAACCCTGTGGGAAAAAGTCAGAACATTTCCAGAATATAGATATGAAAATGTTGGATCAGCTACTATGAGTATTAATAAGAATGATAAAAGAACATTGAATGAGATCACGTTTTAATGATACTGATTAAATTTTCAAAAGAGCCAAGAAAGAAGAAGTAAGGAAAGGTCCTTCTCTGGAAATTCCTCACGATCTTTTTCAGCTGGGGAAAGCAAGATATATGAGGTGAACATTACAGATGTAAGCAAAAATCAGCAGGTTATTATGTCTACTCTGGGAAACAAGGCTACTTGATAAATCTACTAACTAGATGCCCTCTGAAACCTTTGCTGTTACCTGTGTTGTCTGATTGATTTTGAAACACCTTTTGAGAAGGCTATAAATGGAGGAAAACTTTAAACCCTCACTTTTTTTACATACAGCCCTAATTGTTATTTCAAAAAAAAGAAAGCAAAAAGACTGTTGCTCATGTGGACTTATAGTTACGTGGATGGAAAGCCACATGTACAACCAGGTGAGCTGCACAGATTCTCCCTCCAATCCAGCAGCTGTGGCTGCATAATCTTTCAAAACATTTAACAATTCTGCTGATCTCATATTCAGAAAAGGGAGCAGGAGGCTAAATTCTGTTCCTCCACTCCCCTTGTCCCATCAAACAGGATCCAAAGGCGCAGAGAGAGTGAAGGGAAGTAGGGCCACTCCACCAGCTGTGTGGAAAAGCAAGCTCCATCAGGCTGAGGCAAGGGAGAGAGGGAAAGCAGGGTCACTTGGTCTGCATCCTCTCCATGAGGTTGCTATAAGAATTTTGTAACTAAGAGCAGTTGCCTGAGTTCTCTGTTTCCCTCCCTCTCAATCCCTTTTCCTTTTGCACTGTGTCTTTTAGGTCATTTCTATATGAGACACTTGAGATGAGTAACTCATTCTCGCTCCATCCGACAGCTTGTTTCCCAGATTTGAACAGTTGTATCTTGAGATTCACCGGATCAAGAGAGAATACAGCAGCATTAAGGAACATCCTTACTGAGCGTTTTGGGCTTCAAGAATTGATGTATCGGTACTGCTCCCTGAAACTTCTGTCAAGCCAGACAACACAAATTTGGTACTAAAGAATATATATTTATTGCTCAAACAGTCTAAGAGAATAACATGCTTTTGTTATGATAAGGCAAACATCCCTAAATACACAAAAGTTATAATCTCTAAAAGTATAATGAAAATAAGGTAAAGGGGTCCCCAGCCCATCGTGTCCGACTGTAGGGGGTGGTGCTCATCTCCATTCCTAAGCGGAAGAGCCAGCGCTGTCCGAAGATACTTCCGTGGTCATGTGGCTGGCATGACTGAACACCGAGGTGCATGGAACGCTGTTACCTTTCCCGCTGAAGTGGTACCTATTTATCTACTTGCAATTTCTTGCTTTCGAACTGCTAGGTTGGCAAGAGCTGGGACTGAAGACGGGAGCTCACTCCGTCATGCGGCACTCGAACTGCTGTCCTGCCGACCTTCTGGTCTGCAGTTCAGCGTCTTAAGCACTAATTTATTTATTTATTTATTAAATTTATTAATCGCCCATCTGACTGGTCACCCAGCCACTCTGGGCGATGTACAACCCACCATAAACAATTTAAAACAATAAAATTTTACCATAAATTTTTTTTAAAAAAATACCCTAACCCACCCCAAATGCCTGCCTGAACAACAACGTTTTTAATGCACGACGGAAGCTCATTAAAGAGGGGGCATGACGGAGTTCCCTAGGGAGGGAGTTCCACAGAGTGGGGGCCACCACAGAGAAGGCCCTCTCCCACTAAGCCACCGTGGACCCATAATGAACATAGTAGCAAGCATATTGTCAACAAAGTAAAACCTAACTTCCTCTCAATCTAACAGTCAAATTCAACATTTCATATTTACCTGAACGGAAGGCATACTGGGCAAAGCCAGCCTAAGAACCTTTAGTGGGTTTCTCATTCTCCTGGGATCTCTCTCCCAAACAGATACATCCCTTGTCTTTTATAACCCCCATGATGTTGATGATCTCATCCTTAGTTTCGGACCTGGTCATACCACTATTCTTATTTCTCTCAATGTAGTCAGGCTTGCCATTGACAGCAGTAACACCTAGATGAAGGTATCCATGCTAAGCTAAGCAGCTTTCAGCTTCTTAACCAATCCACTTGTGGCAATCTTAATCCATTTCAAAGAATACATTCCATTAATCACAGTTATCTCACAACACAGACAGAACTAATGACATCTACACAATACAATAAATTCTTATCAATTTCACACAGTATAATGCATATTCCACTATACTTGCACCTTTACTGGGGCTCTTGCATCCAGGTTCTTTGTGGGATTAAGATTGGCTCCTTTACATGTGCTGTTTTCTGGGCAGTTTCCTTCTCTGCCTTTCTATATGTTTCATTATACAGCCAATAGATGGCACTGTGGGAAGCGGATTTGCATGATACCTGCTATAAATATAACACCATTCAGAAAAATACTGCAGTTTCCTCGATCTAAAAACCCCCGCAATAATGGTTGCAAAGCACGGGAGAGGCCATGGAGGATGACAGTGTCATGTAAATGACCCACAAACTACCATGAGTGAGCAATCATGTGTACACAATGAAAGCCTCATGTAGAAAGGCTGCAAGATTGTAAGCGTGGGGGCAGGAACTGGGAGCCGGGTGGGTGGAGCTGAGGAGTACCATCTAATGTTAAATATAGTTGATTAAGGGTGCAATCCTATGGAAGTTTAGACAGAAAAAAGGCCTACAAGATCAGCAGAGTTGTAGGCCTTTTTTCCATCTAAACTTGCATAGGATTGCATCCTAAATGTAGTGTTCTATTTGATGAGGTAATAGTTTGAAATTCTTGAAAACCAGTGCAGCTATTTAGGAAGTGTAGTGACAGTATACTGTCACTGTTATTCTAATGAAGCAATGATGACTATGTGCTTCACACAGTGCATAGTCAACTTATGGAATTCACTACCACAAGACTTAGTGATGACCACCAATTTGGATGGCTTTAAAAGGGGGTTAGGAGAAGGAGACTATCAATGGCTACTAGTCCTGATGGCTATATGCTACCTCCAGTATCAGAGGCACTAAACCTACATACACTAGTTGCTGGAGAACATAGGCAGGACGGTGCTATTGTACTCATGTCCTGCTTGTGGGTTTCCCACAGGCAGCTGGTTGGCCACGTGTGAGCAGAATGCTGGACTAGATGGACCCTTGGTCTCCTTCAGCAGGGCTCTTATGTTGTGATGCATTTCTTTTCGATGAACTAGGTACTAACTCCAATATTGAAGATATTCCCCCCTTAGCCAAACCCAAATCAGGACCCATCAGCAGAAATCTCACATGCAGGCTGCTTGAACGCCTTGAGCATGAATTGCCACACTGTCCTCCTGGTTTATCTTGTCAATGGTACAAATAAACCTGTAAGGAAACCACTAAATGATGACAAATTGCAAAACTTCAGATGAGGGTGCTATCCTTTTAAGATTCTGTCTCCTCAGAGAGAAGTAGCCAGGGACAGACATCTGGGGCAGGGACATAAGCATTCCGTCTGGCTCTGTAACTTGTATGGGCAATTAGTCTGCTAACTGGAAGCTACCCTTGGTTCTGCAGTTTCTATTTCTAACCCTGTATCGATTCCTGCTTCCTGACCACTCATAGAATATCTCCCTGCTTATCAGATGTGTTTGCAGGACTGCACTTGTCCTCTGCCTCCCAGTAACTTGCTGAGTGAG
Source organism: Heloderma suspectum (assembly GCF_057233095.1). Taxonomy (NCBI): domain Eukaryota; kingdom Metazoa; phylum Chordata; class Lepidosauria; order Squamata; family Helodermatidae; genus Heloderma; species Heloderma suspectum. The sequence goes on along the minus strand of NC_139459.1, from coordinate 289,763,699 downwards.
CTCAGCCTAATGTTCTTCCCCTTTGGGTTCTCACCTGCTAGGACTAGTTACCCCAAATCTCTTGAACGTGGGTAAGGCTACAACAGAAATTATTAAATAAAATACTTGAAATATTTCAGAGATGAGCATCCCAATCCCACTGATGTGGTTATCAGAAGACTTGGGTAATGTGGTGTACCCCAACCTAGCTACAGTGGCATGACATATGGCAATGTTGGCTACATTTCTCATTATCTGAAATCCTACTGAAACACCCTACCACCCTGTACATCAGACTAGGGATGGCGGAGAATTTCTCCCCGAATCTTCGGGAGGCCGAGCGCCGACGCATTCGGTCCCCCAAAGTTGGTTGGGAAATTCTCCGCCGGCCCCCCGCCCCCCCCGGGACAGGACTTACCTTCGGTGAATGTCCCTCTCGGCGGCGGGTCCCGGTGGCGGTTCGTTGCGGGTGGGGGCGGCGGCCGGTCTCCCAACCGGCTGCCGCCGCCGCCATTGCAAAAAAAAACCCCTAAAGTAAAAAAAAACACACCCGTGATAGGCTACGTAACGATTTACGTAGCCTATCACAGCTAGATTTCCAAAGTCAGCCGTGATAGGCTACGTAAATTGTCACGTAGCCTATCACGGGTGACTTTGAAAAAAAAAACGCGTACGCAAATGGCGGCGCCCATGGGGCGCCGCCATTTGCATTCCTTATTTTGGCATGTCTAGTCTACGTAAAGATTTACGTAGACTACGGTGAAAATAAGGGCACGCTATTTGCGTTGCCCTTATTTTCGCGGTAGTCTACGTAAATCTTTACGTAGACTAGACGTGCCAAAATAAGGAACGCAAATGGCGGCGCTACATGGGTGCCGCCATTTGCATTCGTGTTTGTTTGTTTTTTCTAAAGTCACCCGTGATAGGCTACATGACGATTTACGTAGCCTATCATGGCTGACTTTGGAAATCTAGCCGTGATAGGCTATGTAAATCGTCACGTAGCCTATCACGGGGTCTTTTTTTTTTTTTTACTTTTTGTTTCGCGGCCGCTTCTCCCTGGCCTGAGACGGGGCGCTTCTCCCTGGCCTGAATTTCGGCCGGGCGAGGCAGGGCGGGGCGCCTCCCCCCTCCCGGCCTGAATTTCGGCCGGGTGAGGCGGGACGCCTACCCCCCCTCGCCTGAACTTCAGGGGGAAAAGCGAAGCGCCTTCGCCCCACCGCAAAGCCAAGCTGCGAAAAGGTAAGTGACTTTCGTACATCCCTACATCAGACACAGAAGTTGCACCAGTGAAGCCTGCACCATGGAAGCTAAAGTGCCTTTAGAATGCAATGTAAATGAGCCACCTCTAGTCTGCCCCCCTACCCATTCCTTTTGCTTCCAAATATATGCCATGGATATAATGACATATATGCCATTATGCAGCTTTGTCACACATCTGCTAATTGACAGTGGTAGTAGCACTAACTGATAATGCTGTGGTTGTTCAACATGGATATCAATGCAACTCCACAGGTTGCCAATGCAATATCAAAATCTGAACATGTATTTGTCAGCACCATAGGACTGGGCCTAAAGTGATAAGTGTATTATCACTTATTATTCATAACACCTTTAATGTGCAAAGTGTTTTCCTTTTTTTTCCCCATCAAAGTCTGCTAGGATGATAAGTTGGTCTAGAATTAAAAGGCATATGATTCATGTTGAGAATGAGATGCAAAATAAAATCATATTTACAGTGTAAGAATAAATATGATTAAAGTATGAATGAGAAATAGCATTTGACTCTTCAGATAAAAAAATGAAAACATTCTGAATATCAGCACTGAATAAAAAGAAAACCCCAAAACTATTTTAAATTAATGGCATCATCATCATGTCCAAGAAATGTGAATTAAATGGAAGTAAATCTAAAAGTCCAGCTGAACAGTGTTTATGGTCATTAAAACACAATACACAAAATGCATCTTGGTCATAAATCATTAGCTAAGCTTCTGTTCCATTAAAGGTAAAGGTGTCCCCAACCAGTCGTGTCCGACTCTAGGGTGCGGTGCTCATCCCCGTTTCTAAGTCGAAGAGCCAGCGCTGTCCAAAGACGCTTCCGTGGTCATGCGGCCGGCATGACTGAACACCGAAGTGCACGGAACGCTGTTACCTTTCCCGCCGAAGCGGTACCTATTTATCTACTTGCAATTTCTTGCGTTCGAACTGCTAGGTTGGCAGAAGCTGGAACTGAAGACGGGAGCTCACTCCGTCACACAGCACTCGGGTCTCGAACCGCTGACCTGCCGACCTTCCAGTCTGCAGTACAGCATCTTAACCACTAAGCCACCGTGGCCCCATTCTGTTCCATTAAACACTTATAAATCAATATTCATGTAAGCAAACCCATTTGAAGGAGTTCATGTTAAATATGGACCCAACCTGATCTAGTTCCTACAAATACAAACCCATGCAAAAAATGCAGAGGATTTTTTTTAAAAAAAACATTATCTTCATAGTTCTCTGACAAATTTTGGTGGTGAATATAGATATTTATTATTCCACCTTGTCATTTGTTGTCTAAAAATTTCTGCAATCTAACTCAATATTTTGTAACTAGCATGCACAAGCAATCAACATTTGAAAAAAAAGAATTCTTACAGTAGTCAGTTTTGACAATATTTGACAGCTGACCTGCAGTCACTGTCAACATTTGTCAGCAATCTATGCTGCAGTCAACATTTTACAATTCTGAGAGATGACATGCAGTAGTAATCAATATTTGACTGTATCTGATAGATGACTTGCAATAGAATTTCGTAAACTGTATATCAATTAGATCACTCATTTAAAATAATCATCTGGCATATTTTGAACTTTGATATCAAATATTGATTCTGAAATTCAACTGAAGTTTTATGTCATCTTCCAAAACCAAAACTTCAAATTTTGAAAATTCACCCAATTTTGAAATTTGCAAATATTGGGGGAAATTCAGATGACCAGATTTTCAGGTGGTAAGGTTTTCTACCATGGGATTACTTGGCCACTGGTTTTAATCTAGGGGTGTGGGGTTTTTTTGTGCCACACAAACCAATTCTTGGTAAAGGTTGGGAGGTTATCTGTAATAATTATTCATGGCTGGTGATGTTGAATGGAGAAGATATTTTCCCAGGCTACAGAATTTCATGAATAGAATCATCTTTGAAGAAATGGATTCTCTTCCTTCTGTTTCTCCATGGTATTCAGAATTCACAGTACCAAGTATTGTTTATCCTTCAAAGATTTAAATACTTGCCACTTTGTGAGATATTTGCTTTTGTTGCCTTTTGTTTATGTTTTGTTTGGGGATTTGTTTTTTCCTTTATCGAAAAAAATATCATATTACAGTATATCTCGAAGTCACATTAGTTTCCTTTGTGTGTATTGTCTGTTCATGTGTTTCTTTATGTAAATGGTTTTATGTAAATGTATATTGCATTTTTAATGTTTTTAATCTTTGTAAATCACCCAGAGAGCTCCAACTATTGGGCGGTATGGAAATGTAATATTATAATAATAATAATGATAATTTCATGTATTGTATAATAAGGGTGCATAAAGTGGGATGTGTATACCTATGATTAATCTTGATTTTAATATGTAAAGTGAATGTTGGAGAGGATCCAATTACCCCCCCCCCATTTTGTTGGGGTTGTAAGTACATGTGCATAGTGGCAGCACCACTAAAGAAAACAAAAAGCAAAACCTACTTGAATAAAGAAAAATATTTTTAAAAAACCATTGTATATTATCTGGAAACCAAATCAAACAATACTATTATCAGTGTTAGTTAACTTTTAAGAAGATGGGAACAGACAAAACCACATACTTCCATAAACAAAACAAAACAAAACCAAAGTAGAACTAACTTCTTCATGTCATAGCAACAGAACTAGTCAGTAACCAGGAGTGAAGCAATAGCAAACAAAGAATATTTCAAAAACAGCCATGGTTGTGTTTATTGCTATACTTTAGAATGCATTTAAGAAATGGGCAAACTTCTCCAAATGGTAAGTTGATTGTCTATATTCACCGTTTGTTTCAACTCTGCAAAACAGAAACAACTGTCTCTAGCCATCACCTTCTCTCTGAAGTCTGAACAATGTGGACTATCTTAGCCCAGAACATCACTTGGACTGGGAGTGGCCCAGCCACCCTGGCTTCAAAAGGAGTAGTAGCTAGAGGAGAAAGGGAAACTGATAATGCTTCTACACTTCTTAGGCATCCTAGAGAAGTTAGGCTAGGTTTCATGTAGAAGTGCACATTTACATAAATTATTCTTAAATGAACACTGCTTGAAAAAATGAAGCCAAGGTAGTGAGTAACCATAGTTTTTAAAGGGATATTTTATTGAAATTAAAAACAAAACCACGGATACATTAATGCCATCAGTGGTTTTGTTTTTATAAATCACATGAAAACTCAAATGTATGCAGATGCTTGTATTATTCTTATACAAACGGACTTTTAGGCTTCAATCCTATACACACTTACCTGGGAGTAAGTCTCATTTAACTCAATGGGACTTCATTTTGGGTAGACTGTGAATGTCAGTGCCTTCACAGTATTGGCACAGTATTGATACAGTACAAAAAAAAAAAGACTTTACTTACCTGCATTTAATTTGCTTGTTTCTCAAATAAAACATCCTACACAAGTAGTGCTTTAACAGATTATTCAGTGTCAGAAACAAGTACCAGTACAAGAAATACACTTTTATTACAACGTTTCTATAGCATCCAAGCCTTCAGAGGAATATCTGCCAAGAGCAATATTTCTTCTATTGTATAATTTTATATATATTGAGAGAGGAATCCTATGGCTGCTAGACAGTGGCTAGATGGCCATAGGATATGTTGTTTTCCAGGAACCGACCTCAGAGCCCATGCTCTGAGGTCAGTTCCCAGAGAACCAACCTCCCTTCACTTCCATGCTGCCTTGGAGACAGCACGGAACGGCCCTGTCCTCTGCTCTCGCAAGAGGAGCGCAGAGCAGCCAGAAAGGGGCGTGGCTGGGGGCATTCTGGGGCAGGGAGGGTGTAACTGCCTGTACGACACATCCTATGTGTTGCACAGCAGCCTCCTTCCCTGCTCTGTGCTCCCGTAGCCAGACGGCCACAATCGGCTGTCTAGCTGGAAAAGAAGGGCAGGAGAAGCGTGGAGGGAATGATCGCCGCCATGCTTCTCCTGCCCTGCTTTGGATAGGCGGTCGCCTCTGAGTTTGGAGGCAGCCGCCTATCTAGATAGGATTGCTCCCTAATGGTTGTTCCTTCATAGACTAAACAGTAGCTTCAGTTTTGGACTGAGGTAGAAGAGAATGAGGTGTAACAATGAAAAAGTTGAGAGAAAATCTGTGGATTTCTGTTGCAGTTTGGTTTATTTGTTAATGTGAGGCAAAAATATTCCTTAAAAATTGGTTACACATCAATTCCCACACATCCCCTATGTAATTTAAAGCAGCCTATATGAGGGTTTCCTGTTATATATTCACTACAAACCTGTGAGATAGGTTACAGTGAGAAAGAGTAATTGGTCAAGGTCACCTGATGAGTTATATGCCTGAATGGAGATTTGAACCCATATCAGCCTGGTCCAAGTCCAATGTGCTAACCACTAGTCTATACCGGCAGGTTGCCCCAGCTTTGCTTACTTTGTGAGTGAACAATTCTACAATGTACAGACACTGCTCTGATGCATCCATAGCCACTTTTACATTCTTTATATATTGCATAGAATTCTGCTGTGAAATAAGGAACAAAATGTCCTGTTTGTTTCTGTGACAAAGTTTTGATTAGTTCTTGATCTTGTGAGCTTGCATTTATTGTGCAGTTGATTGTCTTACTTCAACTGAAGAATGGCAGCCTGCAAAAACTCTTTAACTATTTTTAAAAAGCATTTCTAAATTATTTTACTTGGATGCTACTTAATCAGCTACTAAGGGTTAATCTTCTGAAATGCCTTTATTTGCCAGACTCACAAATTACCTTAAAGTTACACCAGTCAAAAGCAGGCTACAGAGCTGCGGGGAGAGATGTTACCAAATGGAAACCCTCTTTCATAAAACCCTGCCATTATCAACAGTTTGTGCTTATAAAATTAAGGGCAGCCTTGAATTAGCTACAGCTATGCTGGTGTATCTATCTCAGGAATTTTCACAAGGGGATTTTTTTTTATTTATTTTTTTAGCCTTGCCTTCCTGAGTTTGACGAAAAAAGGCAGAATATTCCTGTCACTCACCCCATGCCATGCGATGCCCCTTCTCCTAGTGCAGTATGTTCTCAAGCACTTGGATGCTTTTTAAGACATCAGCACAGAAAGACGGGCATTTTTGTGGCGTGGATTTAACCACATCTCCTTCAGCTAAATCATCCCGTTTCGAGGCGTGGAGTAGTAACCTATGGCAGTCCTACTTCGAGTAGACCCACTGAAATGAATAGAACTAAAGTTAGTCATAAGTACCCTAAGTCCTATTCATTTCAATGAGTCTGCTCTACGTAGGACTGCCCCGGGATACTACCCTTACACCCCGACCCTAAACCCTAAGTCCCACTGATTTGGGAGCACCCGACAGGTCCGCGTGCTTCGGACGAGAGCCTCCGTCGGTCCCCAGCAGGGCTTGGGACGTGCGCGCTAGCTGCTCCATCGCTTCCTCCCAGCCCCCCCCCCCTTTGCCTCCTCTTCAGTCTCGCCTGGCAACGTCCCGAGCCCTTGACTTCGACGCGCCACCCCGAGAGAGTCACGCTGCTGCTGCTGCACAGGCAAAGCGACTCCCAGCCCCACACCTCTCAGTCCCATGGAGCAGCTCAAGGTCACCTTATCTCCCTCTCTCTCTCTCACACACACACACTCACACACACCCCCAGCAAAAGCAGAAACAGCAGCACCTTCCAGGGGAGCCCTGCGACAAAACCGCTCGCCAGAACCACCTACAACAAGAGCTGGGGGCTTCGGAGAAAGGGGTCCCATTGAAGAACTCACACAGACACGCATACACACGCGCCCCTTGCCTCGAAAGACATGCCCCCCTTCCCGGCGCGGGAGAGGGGTGCGGGGGCTCGGGGGCAGAACGGCAAGTTCCCTTCCCCTTACCTGCGCCGGCGACTGAGGAAAGCGCGCCGCAGGAGTAACGCCGCCGCCGCGGCCGCCCCTGCTGTCGCTGACTGGCTGAGGCAGGAGGGCGCGCGGATGCTGCAGCTCTTGGCAAGTCACCTCAGAGGAGAACAGGAGCCGCTCTTTTTCCTCACAGGCGGCGGCGGCGGCGCCCGGGGATTCCACCAGCACGCGCGCGCGCGACGCCTTTCGCAGCTGCTCCAAGCTCTCCCCCTGCTGCTGCTCTCCTCTTCCTGCGCTCCGGCATTCCCCTGCCAACCTTGGGCTGTGGAAAAACTGGGGGAGGCGGGGGGGCGGGAAGAGGGGAGAGGGAATCCTGCTGCAAGCAGATTCTCTCGTCAGAGAGTTGCCAGCCCCAGCCAGCAGCGCAAGGAAAGAGAGTAGCAGAGTAAGTGGGAAAGAGGGGAGCCAACTCAGGCGCCCTTCCAGCAGCCCGGGCTCACTAGGGCTTGGTCCCAGAATCTGCCGTCGGTGTCCAATTTCAACGCCGCAATTCTTGAAGCAGTCAATACGGAGAATGCCCCTGAGCATATGCTGAGTGCCATGCCCACATATTAAAGTCACCAGCCCCCGGGGTGCGGCTAAGTCATTTCAGAGGGTTGACTTCACGGTCTTACGCCACCACTCGCCACCGCCGCCACCCCTTTAGATGGCCTTGTGTAAAATTGTGAAGCACATGGCCACCTCTGTCCTCCGCGCGCCATTCCATGCTTTACAACTGCTTCTACACTCCTGACTTGTTAGAGCACAAAAAACAAAACCCTGTTTGCCAGCTCTGATGAAAGAAAAGAAATACCCTGAGCACACACACTTTAGCATGTTTAATTCACTTAAATCATAGCGCCATCACGACTGCAGGAATAAAACGAAGGTTGCTTCTGCTGCCCTGATGCTGAAAATATTTACTTGGCATCATTTTGTTGTTAAAAAAAAAAGGATAGTATATCTTTAAAGTAAAAATAATAAAATCAGCATCTGTAATCTCATACATGCCCGGCCAGCTACCCCTGACTATAAAATGGTGTGTGCGTGCTTTTTAAAAGAAGAAAGAAAGGAGGCTGGGCAAGCAGTGGCAGCCCGTGGGCCCTGACATGCCCATAATGCCGGCCCAGGTGCTGATGCCAGAACTGATTGCCACTGGCCGCATCACCTGCTACTCTCTAGGTGGTCATTTGGGCCCCTCCAGGCTGCAGGACCCTGTGCTTCAGCCCTGAGGCCCAGCTCTAGCTGCACCACTAACCAGCCCCTATATATCTGTGACTCATAGAAGGGGAAGTCATAGGACACTACTGTAAGGCAGCTCCCAGTTTACAAATTAAGTTAGGTCTGGTCAGGTCCTACCATTATGCAGAGTGAGGCGGCCACCACAGGCAGTAGGTGCTGAGAAAAGGAGAGTGGTGGCAAGGTGCTGGATAGCAGAGCTGTGTGTGCCACACAACCTGCCTTCTACCTCGTGAGCCAGGCTAACTGCCTTCAGGTGCAGTGCAGTATGCTGTCCTGTCAGCACTGTTGAACTGCCAGCCCAGTCAGTTTACCTACATGGATAGGGAGCGGGAGTCAATTGTTCTTGCCTCAGGCAGCAAAATGTCTTGGGTGAACCCTGAATTAAGCACAGCAGATGCTAGCTTCTCTTTGCCAGGGGTCAGGAGGAATGCTGGAATAGTAGCAGAAGAAGCAAGACCTAACAGCGTATGTTGAAAAGAAACTTTACAACTATTTGGAAGAAGTAGAACAAACCATAAACAGTTGTAACATTATTCTTAAAGTTTATTTAGCACCAGCTTGTATACTTGGCCCGATACAGAACCATGGGCATCTATCCACCTACACAAATCAGATAAAATGGGAAAGCAAGTGGAAGCTTTATGGCTCCCATTCACCCCATATTGTAAATCACCAAGGGATGCATCAACAACTTCCAAGTGCCATAACATCTGTCCAAATTAGTTACTTTCTCTAGAACTGTCTATGTGGAAGCCAGGCAATTCAGAGCCTTGTATAGTGTAGTTAACAGTGTCAGATCCAGAACTGGAAAGACACAGATTCAAATTCCCACTCAGCTACAGTGTATAGTGGGTGACCTTGGACCACTCTCTCTGCCTAACCTACCTCACAGGGCTGTTGTGAGGATAAAATGTGTGTGGGGAGGTAGCATGTATGACACCTTGAGCTCAGGAGGAAAGGTGGGATATGAATGTAGTAAATGAAATTAAAAATCTTTGAGGCCAATTTAGTCACACACACACACACACACACACACACAAACTACACTGGCAGTGAAAAGGGAGAACAACTTTTTCCAAAGTTAATCAAAAATGGTGAAAGTGGGCAACAATATATTCACTGCTAGTCACAGAAAAGTGCCATCAGACCCTGATAAATCAAGCTAGGCAGGTTTTGTCCCACATGCTATTCAACATCTACATGAAACTGCTGAGTGCTTCATCCAAGTTTTGGAGTAAGCTGTCATGAGTATGCTGATGACACACAACTCTATTTCTCCTTTTCATCTTCATCAGATGAGGCTGTTGGTGTGCTAGATCAATGCATGGCTGCGACAATGGACTGGATAAGGACTAATAAACTGAAACTCAATCCAGATGAGACCAAGATGCTGTTAGCAAGTGGTTCTCTTGACCGGATGGAGGGTGCTCAACCTGTTCTGGATGGAGTTGTACTCCCCCTGAAGGAACAGGTTCGTAGCTTGGGGTTCTCCAGGAGCCATCTTTGTCACTTGAGGTGGCCTCAATGGCATGGAGTGCTTTCTATCAACTTCAGTTGGTGGTACTGCTAAGCCCCTGTTTGGATGGGGATAACCTGGCTTCAGTTCTCTATGCTCTGGTAACCTCCAAGTTAGATTACTGCAATGCTCCATACATGGGGTTGCCTTTGAAAATGGTTCAGAAGCTGCATCTCATGCAAAATGTGGTGGCCAGATTGATAACAGGGGCAAGAAGATCCGAACATATAACACCGATTTTGGCCCACTTGCACTGGCTGCCTGTATGTTTCTGAGCCCAGTTCAAAGTGCTGGTTTTGACCTATAAAGCCTTACACAACTTGGGACCACAATACCTGATGGAGTGTCTCTCCCAGCATGAACCAACCCATACACTACAATAATCATCTAATGCCCTCCTTCAGGTGTGTCCTCTGAGGGAGGCTCGGAAGGCAGCAACAAGAGAGAGGGCCTTCTCGGTGATGGCCCCCCAATTTTGGAATGATCTCCCTGATGGGGCCTGCCTGGCAACAACATTGTTATCTTTTCAGTGCCAAGTTAAGACCTTCCTCTTCTCTCAGGCATTTGGCAAAATATGAAGAGGTTTTAAACAGGTCTTGGATTTTTCTTATTGTTGATATTTTAAAATTGTTTTAGATATATGTATGGCTCTGGATGTGCTGTTTGTTTATATGTTTGTACGTAAATTGTTTTTATAATATATTTTTAAGATATATATATATTTGTTCAGGTTTTTTGTTTTGGTTTGTTAGGGGTGGTTTTGGGGGCACTTTTTATGTTAGGTGGACACAAATGGGATTATTTGAGTTTTATTTTTATTATGGTTTATTTTATTTTTTATTTTTGTTCATATTTTGGAATAATTTTAAATTTTTTCTCAGTTTCTACATAACAAGAATTATTTTGATGAAGTCTGAAATGGTTAGCCCTAAATGTAAATTAAGGATGTATTTGTTATACCAAGTATGGTATATAAATTTAGTCATTGTTTGTAAATCTAGAAGGATGTATTTGGGTAGAGGGGCAAACAATTTGCTTTTGTTTTTTCAATGTTTAACGTGACTTCATGGAATGTCAAGGGGTTGCGAAATGTAAAGAAACAGAAAAGAGTTCTTACCAACTTAAAAGAGCTTAATGTTGACATGGCCTTCTTACAAGAAACTCATTTGATGGCTGCAGATCGGCAGATGTTTTGGGTTGGGGAGGCCTATGTCACAGACACTTCAACATGGTGTAGAGGGGTTGCGATTTTAATTCGTAAGTGACTTTTCATCTCAGTTCAACAGGTGATTTTTGATATTCAGAGGCGTTTTTTGATCTTGGTAGGAAGGTATATGGACAAATTAATTGTTATGATCAATGTATATGGGCCAAATATTGATTCTCCAGCTATGTTTCATGATTGTTTTGCTAAATTGGTTGATATTATCTGATTGTGGGTGGGGACTTTAATGAGGTCTTAGTAGGGATGTACAAAACTCACCTTTTCGCGGAATCTTTCGCGGTGGGGGGGAGGTGCTCCATCCCTCCCCCCGGAATCCTCGACAGGGGGGAGGCGATCCGGTCCTCCCCCCCAGGATCCTCGACAGCTGGCTCTGGGCTGTCCGCAGCTGGATTTCTGGCCGTGGACGAGCTGCTGCGGACCAAATGGCGGCCGCCGTAGCGGCCGCCATTTGCATCCAGCCAGGCAGCCGTGATAGGCTACGTAAGAATTTACATAGCCTATCACGGCTAAACCACCCCCCCAAAAAACCCAGCATACACAAATGGCGGCAGCTACAGCGGCCACCATTTTCGTTCCCTATTTTTTGCTGATTTATCTTATGTAAATATTTACGTAAGATAAAACGATGAAAAAAAGGGGAACGCAAATAGTGTAGTGGGCGCTATTTGCGTTCCCTATTTTTCGCTGATTTATCTTACGTAAATATTTACGCAGGCTAGAACGGCGAAAAATAAAGGAACGCAAATAGCGCTCACTACGCTATTTGCGTTCCCCTTTTTTTTCACCGTTTTATCTTACGTAAATATTTACATAAGATAAATCGGCAAAAAATAGGGAACGCAAATGGCGGCCGTCGTAGCCGCCGCCATTTGTGTACGCTGGGTTTTGGGGCGGGGTTAGCCGTGATAGGCTATGTATATTCTTACGTAGCCTATCACGGCTGCAAGGATGGCAATAGCGGCGGCAGCAGCCTGGCAGCAGCCAGCCAAGAGACCAGCCGCCTCTGCCGCTGCCGCCACCACTGCCGGAACCGCTGCCACCACCACCACCACTGGACCCGCCGCCACCTCTGAATCCGCCACATCCGCCCCAGGTAAGTGCCATCCTGGGGGGATTCCGCGGGGGGGAGGAGGCCGAGTGGCATTCGGCCTCACTGAAATCCGTGGTGGAATTCTCCGCCATCCCTAGGTCTTAGATCCTTTGTTAGATAGGAATACACCTTCTCCCAAGACTCAATCTGAGGTGAGACTGGCACTTCAGGCATATATGATGGAATATGGTTTAATTGATGCTTGGAGAATTTTACATCCTGCTGATAGAGAGAATACTTTTATTTCACCAGTTCATCTTAATTGCTTTAGGTTAGACTATTTTTTGATTTCTACAACTTTAGCATGTCAAATCAAAGATTGCAAGATTGATGCATTGGTAGTGTCAGATCATACTCCAGTATGTTTGGAACTACGATTTTCTGATACTCCTAGGGGCCCCGGTCTTTGGCGTTTTAAGGTTTCACTTCTTAAGTTTCTTCTTCTTAAGAAGATGAGAAGTTTAAAACCCAGATGTTAGCTGAACTAAAAGAGTGTTTCAATACTGAGGGCACAGCAGGTTTGTGTGCCATTGAATGGGAGGCAAGTAGAGCTTTTATAAGGGGCCAAATTATCTCTTATGCTTATCAAAAAAAGCTTTAAAAAACTCAACAGATGCATTTAAATAAGAAGCTGAAATTTCTCATACCTCAGTTTGCTACTTCCCCTACACCACGGCTTTATCAAGAGCTACAGAATACTAAGTGTGAGTTGAATAATATCCTTTCACAACAGGCAGAATTTGCTCTGACATGTCTACGACAGAAATATTGGGAAAATGGTGAATGTCCTCGTAAGATCCTTGCACGTCACCTTAAACAGCACCAACATCAAGATGTTATTTCACCTATTAAAGATGAGGGTGGTAAAGTATATACTTCTCCTACAGACATAAATTCACAATTTTTAAAGTTTTATGTTGATCTGTATAGTACCAGTAATAAGATATCAGTGTGGATGCTTTTTTTTCTCAGATTCATCTTCCATGTTCAGATTCTTCACAACAACAGCTCCTTTTAGTTCCTCTGTGTTTAGAGGAAATCATGAATGCAATAATGAAAATGAATACTGGGAAATCACCTGGACCAGATGGATTCCCAATTAAATGGTATAAAACATTTCTTAGCTTTTTAGCCCCAAAGTTGTATCACCTCTATAACCATATTTTTGAAGTAGGCTCCCTTTGTTTATCATTAAATGGTGATTATAATACTATGATTCCTAAGCCAGGCAAAGACCATACCTATTGTGCAAACTATCGACCAATATCATTAATTAATGTAGATATCAAAATATTAACAGCCATTTTGGCTGATAGATTATAACAGGTCCTGGCTGTATTGATTAGACCAGACCAGGTGGGTTTTATTAAAAGTAGACTGGGAACTGATAATCTTAGATTAGTTGTAGACCTGCTTTAAACTCTGAAAGAACTGATCAGGCGGCCATTATTTCCTTGGATGCAAAAAAGGCCTTCGACAAAATTCATTGGAAATTTATTTTTACTACATTGACTAATTTCGTATAGAATTTCTGAAATGGGTTAAAATTTTATACTTAGGTCCTAGAGCGAGGGTATTGACCAATGGTTTATTTTCAGCTTTTTTTCTACTAGGGTGGGGCACTAGACAAGGTTGCCCACTTCCCCATTGATATTTAATTTATGTTTGGAACCCCTGGTATGTGGTATTAGACAAAATAATAGTATTCATGGATTCATCCATTTTGGATTAGAATTTAAAATTAGTCTTTATGCTGATCTTTTGTTTATCTCGAGACTCCAGTTGTCGGTTCCAGCTTTGATGAAATTGATTAATACCTTTGGTGAATTGTCCAGCTATTCAATTAATTGGCCAAAGTCAGAAATAATGCTGATTGAACATAGGATATACTCTAGTGTATTAGCCAATTGGCAGTTACGATGGTGCCCAGAGTTTATTACTTATTTGGGAATAATTATTCCTAGAGATCTATCTCAAAAGATTAGTTTAAATTTAAACAAGCTGATTAATGATATTTCACAAGATATAGATAGATGGGCATCTTTAAAGTTGAGTTTATGGGATAAGGTGAATACACTTAAGATAAATACCATATCTTGAATTATTTATGTTATACGGGGGATCTCTATACTTATACCTGGCAAATATTTCCAAAAACTCAATGCTTTGTTTCGTAAATTCTTTTGGGGTTCCTCTCCACCAAGAATATCTTTGAAAAGGATGCAACTACCAATTAATGAAGGAGGGTTCAGTTTTCCAGATCTAGGTATGTACCATCGGGCTTATTTGCTGACCTCTACTAAATTTTGGTCTTTCCCACTCAGATTAGATTTTCCTCCATGGTCAGTATTAGAATCTTCTTGTCTGGAGCCTCTCTTTAAATGGATGGCATTAGGTTCTTGGCATATTAAGGGAGACAGAGCTCCTCCCACAATTTTGGCAGTTAGGGAAGTCTGGCATATAATGTCATGTCAATTACAGTTTGATCCATTTTCCCATGCCAAATTGACTTTATGGGGAAATCCAGATTTAAGAATTGGCAAGAAAATGTTTTTATGGTGGACCTGGACAGATAAGATGATCTTTACTTTAGATCAATGAGTGGGGGTTGATGATGAGTTTTTGGTATTTTCAATTTTGCGAGACCAATTTGATCTGCCATCTTCAGCAGAATTGAAACATTTGCTGGTATCTAGATTTGGTCCTGCTGCTTTTACTGCCTCTAAGTCTCCTTCACTATTGGAAATACTTATTGAAGCTAGGGATGGCGGAGAAATCTGCCACAGACTCCAGTGAGGCCGGATCCTTTAGAATCCTGCCCCCCAGAATCCGTGTCGGAACAGACTACTCCCCTGACCTGAAATCCTCCCCCGATGGCCCTTACCTGCTGCCGGCCAGTCCGGGTCCATCCACTGCTGCCATCCATCTGCTGCCCCGGACTGTGGCCACAAACGGTGTCCAGCGTAGGGATGCCATTTGCATCCCTGCTCTTGTCGGTGATAGGCTACATAAATATTTACGTAGCCTATCGCGACAAAGAGCAGGGATGCAAATGGCGTAGCAGATACAATTTGCATCCCTGCTCTTTGCCATGATAGGCTATGTAAATATTTAGGTAGCCTATCACCGACAAGAGCAGGGATGCAAAAGGCGTCCCCTATGCTGGATGGCATTTGCAGCCGCAGCCCGGCAGCGGACGGAAGTCCGGCTGTGGATGGGCCCGGCTGGTGGCTCCGTGGACTTGCCGTGGAGCAGAACCAGCCGGGCAGGATTCCGGGAGGAGGGACGGATCACCTCCCTCACACCACAGATGCCCCCAACCAGAATGGTAAGTGGGTTTCGTACACCCCTAATTGAAGCTGATCAGATATATTGACCTAAAATTCATGTTTATTAACATTTATTATCAATGAATATATATGATACAAGTGGTTTACAGCAGGAATGGAACAGGGAATTGGAACATCCTATTTTGTTTAATCAATAGACTGCCATCTTGGCATCTGTATCAGACATTTCAATGGATCTTTGGTTACACTTTATTCAGCAAAAGCTTTTGTTTCAGGTCTATTGGACACCACAATGTCTTTTTAGTAAGAGCTTGTCAAATTCGGCTAATTGTTGGAAGTGTAATGCAGCCAATGCTTCTTTTATTCATATGTTTTGGAAATGCCCAATGGCCACCTCCTTTTGGGAGGAAGTCATTGCATGGATAAATTTTGTATTGGAAAGCTCTTTAATATTGACTGATGTAAATATTCTCTTAAATTACTTACCTGCTTCTTGGAACGTAACACATGGTCAACACTAATGGATTTTTTGCGCCCTTTTGGTTGCTAAAAGACTGATGCTATGATATTGGAAAGATAAATGCTCACTGCCTATAATGCAATGGACTGAAGATTTAACAGCACTAGCAACATTTGAAAGAGTGATATATAGGTGTAACTTGCAAATGGACTTATATGCGGATATTTGGTCTGCTTTTAGTGAAGTTTATGTGTATCCTTTTTTTCTTTTTTTCTTCCCTTT